>NW_027437198.1:2923789-7723789 GCF_033239565.1 Halichoeres trimaculatus | reverse complement strand
ACTTCAATGTTCAGAATCAGCAGTTTGATGATGATGTGAGCATTTTCATAATGTGCTTTAAATCTGATGTTTCCGTGTTTTCAGGATGTTTTGATCATACGTGACCTCTGTCAGACGTGTTCTGTGGAATGCAGCGTCTAAAATAAATCTCCTTTTAAAATTAAACTTCACCGTGTCCTTATGTAACCGCTGAGAGGATTTCTAGAATGTAATATTCCGTGATTTATACCGTCATGTTTTGAAGCACAGTCACCATATGTGACCTTTCTGTGTCATGAGTCTAACATCTGATCCTCAGGTTAGATCACTGACTTACCTGGATTCACTCCAGAACAAACCTGGGAGCAGTTCAACCAGGTGTACAACACTGATACAGAGAGTGTAATGTTCAGGTATTAACCCAGGCCTAAACCAGCTTAAGGACAAACAGCATTATGGGGATTATGTAATGTCATGTCAAATAAAGTACAGTTACTCTTCATAATAATACAGCTCAGAGTTTTGGGACATTCTTACTGACATTCAGATGAGAAGTTTGATACCTCACATGCCTGTCTGCAGATATGAAGCTACAAGCTAGTTAGCCTAGCTTAGCATCAGACAGAATTCTTTTTATACCCAATTTCAATAAGACAAGGATTTCTTTTTTAATTTTCATATTTTAAAACAAAAACAAGACATCACATTTAATGCAGGTAGGGATGTGTCTGTGGAGTAACAGCGGATCTACACTGCAAAAAACTGAAATCTTGTGAAGTGTTTCTGCCTTACTTTAAGTAAAAATTGTCTTATTATTCTTGATATAAGCCACATTCAACTGGTCTGTCTAGAAAAATGTCTTGTTTTAAGTTATTTAAAGACAAAAACGAAGTCTGAATTGCTTGTAACAAGTAAAAATAATCTGCCAATGGAACAAGAAAAAATGCTTGAAATTTTGCTAAAACTAGAATAATGTCTCAATACAAGTAACTTTTCTCTTGTTCCATTGGCAGATTATTTTTTACTCGTTACAAGCAATTCAGACCTTATTTTTGCCTTTGAATAACTTGAAACAAGACAATTTTTCTGGACTGGTCAGGTGAATGTGGCTCATATCAGGAATAAATAGACATTTTCTACTGAAAATAAGAAAAAACACTTAGAAAGATTTTATTTTTTTCCAGTGTGAACACAGTTCCAAACACTCCATTAGCCAATTAGCAAAACTTTTGGTCCTCTAGCTTTATACATTTCTCTACAAATACTGCAGTTTTCTTCATTCATATTTCCTGCATGTAATGAAAAATGTCTACACTGAGATTGTACGTTAAAAAACAGGATGGTTATGATGTCGCTGTGTCTGAATTTGAAGTGAGACACGTTAAGTAATCAGAGTAACAACAGCTTAACTCTGGCTGAAGAGTGTGTTTGTATGAGCTGACCTTCATTGTCTAACAGGATCAGTTTAATCGGTTTAATCATTTTGATCAGGCAGATTGTTAACCTAAGCCTAACTCCTTTTTAAGCTGCTTTGTTAAACTCATTATTACCAACAAAGTAATGAATGAAACTGAGAGTAAATAAACGTGGGGCTACACTGACAGAGCATACACAGTGTACAGTGTATACACAGGCCCCATTTACACAACAATGTTTCATCTAAAAATGCTAAAACGCAGTAAAAAAAAATCCACTTTTACATGAAAATGACAAGGGACTGTAGTAAGCATGTCAGAGCCTTAGTTGGCGCTATAACTGTCTTGTCCAAAAGACGCTTTTGGTAGATCTCCACTTAAACAGTATGTCCTATCCGGAGGAGTTCATGTCTTTTAAATCTGGTTTTAAGACCATCTATAAGTCTGTTTTCAACGCACTGGTTGGGAGAGCAGTTAGCCGCAGATACTGTGAGCGCCGCCATGGTAACATTATCTTTATCATCATTAAGTAGAGTTGAGCCGATCATCTGGTGTATTGGGGAATACTAAGAGCAAAAGTGGAGCAACAGATGCACATTTTGTATGAAGACAGTCAGCAGATTGAGTAGATTGAGGAGCACAAGCACAACATGGTAGTTCGCGACGATTGTAATAACAGTACTGTTGTCCTGTTGTATGCAATTGCGCGAAGTGGAGTGTGATGTCACCGTTTCCACTGAAAACACCGGCTTACTGTTTACAGCAACGGTGTTGGCAGCATTTCAGAAAAATGCAATTCTGGAGTCCGTTTTCAAAAGTTTGCATTTTAGGTCGGCTGAAACGTTGTTTCAGTGTAAACAGGAGGCTGAAAAGCAACAAAACTTTTGCATTTCACCCTAAAACCGTTGTGGTGTAAACAGCCCCTCAGATCCATCCTCAGGTCTATGTTGTTTCACACACCATAGATTAGTGCTCTGTTGGATTTTATGATGCAGCTGCCTATTGGCATCAGTCTGACTCTGCGCCTGCATGCTTAGCTCAAATTTGGGCATTGAAATTTGCACTACATCAGCGACAATTTAATTGTTTTTGAAACAATGTGCATTAGACTTAAAATCTGTCATGCAGTGGTGTTACTCTACAGCAGGGTAGCAGCAGGAAGCAGGAAGACACTGCGACAGCTTAACTACGGTGTTCCAAAAGGGACAAAGTAGCACCTGATCGCATAACATTTGTCATCCTTATTTCTATGATGGATCTTCACTTTCATAATAAAAATTAAAATACTCTGTTCTAAATTAAATCAAAAATAGAATCTCCATCCATCCTCAGTTTTTTCTTTCATTACAACAAATGAAATGAAAATGAAAACAACCCAAAAGACAATGGTTTGACAGTTTGGCTGGAATAAACAAAAGAAACACTTGAAAAAGACAAACGATTTAAGAAAGTCAATAGTCTTAAAAGCACATTGGCAGAGGAGGATATCTGCCCCCATGAAAACCATAACTACTGTTTCTTCTCTCTCAGCTTGTCTTTGATTTTCTGAGGCTCGTCGTACTGAATCAGACGCAGGATGTCCTTGTTGTTCATCACACCCTGAATGAACTCTCCCTCAGAGATTTTATCTGGGGGTAAAAAGTAACATAACAGCGTTAACACATGATAAAGATGCTTTTCTTAAAGTACTACATCAGCTGTTAAACAGGAAGTTTTCAAATGTCTCATTACCATTTTCCTTCTTTCCAAAACATTCCCAGATTTTTTCTGCTCTCTTTTCTGGCGTGTTTTCATCCTCAGGGAGATTCTTTTGATCCTCCACAGGAATCATGTTGAAAATTGACTACGGGAGGATAATTTCAACAAAATATTAAACACAGCACTCATGGGAGGTAATATTATACAAGTATCTTGATAAATAATGTGTTGAGTAATATTAAATATACTTGTATTTTAACCTTTTATTGCCAAGAGGTGAAAATAGAAAAGTGATTAACCTCTTCTACAAGAAAAAAAATTGAGCGATGCATTATCTTACTATTTTTGACATCAATTAAAGTGAAAATTAAAGTGAGCTCTCTGATAGATTTCTGCAAAAGTTTAAGTCTCTTTCCAGCAATGATAGTTAATAAAAAAGAATCCTTAACTACCCGAACGATCTCAAGGATTTCATTGTTGCTGATGGTGCCGTTCCCGTCCACGTCGTACAGAGCAAACGCCCACTCCAGCTTCTGCAGAGTCTTTCCTCCGGATGTCAGGTGCAGAGCCACGATGTACTCCTTGAAGTCCAGAGTGCCGTCTGCGTTGGTGTCAAAGCTTCTAAAAACATGGCGTGCGTACTCTGTGGGGTCTGCGTTTGGGAAGAAACTTGCGTAGATCCCTTCAAACTGCTCCTTGCTGATCTTCCCACTGGGACACTCCTTCAGGAAGGACTGATACCAGGAGCACAGCTCTACCTCTGAGTACTTTGTGCTGGATTTTAGCTCTTCAAGAAGCTCTTTGGACAGAGCGCTGCTCTTTGTGTTTCCCATTCTGTCGACGACCTCTCAGTGCAGACTCTCTTTCCTCTGGGTTAAGGGTTAAAACCTTTGGACGTGGTTGAGTTTTTTGTGTCTTGTCCCCCCTTTCAAGGTGCCAAACTGGATTATGTTTCTCACTCTCTAAATCCAGACAGCTGTCCTGAAGATTATGAGGATAAATACGTCACAGCACTATGACACCTTTAAAGACACAGCTAAACAGAGGATGAACACAGCAGGAGGATGAGACGCTGGACGCCTAACACCTGGCTGAACCTCACTATCATCACACCTAAAGTGACACTTGATCATATTTGATGACACCGTGCGTCCTGATTGCCTTTTCTTTATCTTTGTCTCATGACCTTTAACTTTTCACCTCTTTTCTCTCAAGGTAAAGGACTCTGCTTTCAGGACATTTCCAACTGTGATCAAACATGTGGCCGGACGCTTGAGCTTGTAGTGGATCCTGGATTGCTCCGCAACAATGGGATTAGATTATCTGTGTCTCCAGAGTGATAGCCTCAGGACAGATTATAAGACCATCTGCTGCAGTGGTGCCAAAACCACGGCCAGTGAAGGTAATTACAGAAATGGGGAGAGTAGATGTGCTGCAGAGGGGATGATGGAGATTAAAACTGTGAGACAAAGATGTTACAAAGCCATAAAAATCTCTAAAAACTCCCCTCTGTTGATGCTTGTCGTGAGAGCAAAATAAAAACTCTCCAGATAAACATGTGAAACAGTTTTTTTTTTAACTCTACTGGATATTAAAAACTTGGAAACGTTGGGATCTTTGGGAAGGGGTAAGCTGATGATCTTTAGGGACCACTTTATCTTTCTAGAGAACTGGTTATCTTCTTAAGGAAACAGGTTATGATCTTTAGAAAGCAAACTGTGATCTGAAAGGAGGTTGAAACAATTTTTTTACAGAAGTAACCCTTTTAAGAGAACAAATTGCAATCTCATAGCATTAACAAGCAAGTTATCATTTGTTCTTTACATTATCTTTCCTCTGTCTTTACAGTTACCATGCAAGATATGATACTGTAAGTATGTGCATGTACGTATCATAGATACAGTGGGGAAAATAAGTAGTGAAAGTGTCAACTATTTTCTCACCACATTTATTTCCAAAGATGCAATTCAAACAAAATTTCTACCAGACATTGGCATTAACTCAAATAATCCATCTGAAAAGAAATCACAACGTTCAAGTCCATAAATAATGATTATGAGGAATTAAGTATGATAACACAGGAAAACCTTTGTTTGCAATGACAGCTTCCAGACACTTCTTGTATGTTTGAACTAATGGCCCACACTGCTCAGGTGTGATTTTGGCCCATTCCTCTGCACAGATTGTCTTTAAATCTGGAATATTCTTTGGTGCCCTCTGGTGAACCCTTTTCTTTAGTTCTTTCCACAAATGTTCAATTGGATTTAAGTCAGGTGATTGACTAGGCCATTCTAGCTGATTGATCTTCTTTTTTAAAACCATTTGAGAGTCAACTTTGCCGTGTGCTTTGGATGGTTGTCCTGCTGGAAGGTCCAGCCACGTCTCATCTTCATCATCCTGGTGGATGGCAGCAGATTCAGATCAAGAATTCCCCCATACATGGCTCCATTCATCGCTCAATCAGTTATATGAAGTTTGCCAACACCATGGGATGAGAAACAACCCCATACCATGATGCTTCCACCTCCAAACTTCACTGTTGGTGTAGTGTTTTTTGGGTGATGTGCAGTGCCATTTCTCCTCCAAACAGGGTATGTAGTATGAAAGCTGAAAAGTTCAGTTTTGGTCTCATCTGACCAGACAACATTCTCCCAGTACTCTACAGACTTGTCAAGATGCTGTTAAGCAAACTTTAAACCAGCCACAACATGCCTTTTCTTGAGGAATGGAGTCTTGCAGGCTGAGCGTCCATAGAGGCCATGGCGGTAGAGTGCATTGCATATTGTTTTCTCTGTAACAATTGTACCTGCTGCCTCCAAGTCTTTCTGGAGCACTTTCAGGGTGGTCCTTGGCTCGTTGAGTACTCTTCTGACTATCTGTCTGACTCCCTGGTCAGAAATCTTGCAAGGAGCTCCTGTGTGTGGCCTGTTGATGGTAAGGTGGTGCTTCTTCCACTTGCGAATAATGGCCCCAAACGGTGCTGACTGGAATATTCAGGTGCTTTGATAAAAGTCAGTAACCAGTTCCATTCTGATGCTGAGCAACAATCAGGTTGTGAATGTCTTCAGAGAGCTCTTTGCCTTTACCCATCATGGGGTGTGTCGTATTTAACTGTTTGGTGAAAAAAAGACCTTTTTTATAGGACCATCAATTTGCTCTAGCCCAGCTGATGTTGGTTTGCACTAATTGGAAGTTCAAGTAATAATTACTGACAGATTTCAGGTGGTGTGGTGCATTTCCTTGCCAAAGTATACAGCCTTTCCATGGTGTGTTCAATACTTTTTTCCTGTGTTATCGCACTTAATTCCACATAATCATTATTTATGGACCTGAACGTTGTGATTTCCTTTCATGTGTGGATTATTTGAGTCAATACCAATGTCTGGTCGAAATTTTGTTTGAATTGCATCTTTGGAAATAAATGTGATGAGAAAAAAGTTGACGCGTTCAATACTTTTTTCCCCACTGTAAATAGATTAACAGACTCAGTTCAAAGGTCGAGACTTCAGTAATTACCTCTGTGTGTCTCATGCTGCAGAGCCGCTGCTTCAATCTGACACCATGGTAAACAAAATGACACACGCCTCATAATCCTGCAGCATACTGTGCGCTGTAACACATACGATAAATACAAATTTAACAGGATTTTCATCCTCTGAACATGGTCTGAGAGGGTCAATCCAAACCCCCAGATTAGGGAACCACAATTCCTCCTTCATTCAGTCAAATATCATCACATAATCGTTCACATAACATCAGTCTTTGTCACAGCATCGTGCTGGGAGCGTTTCAGGGGAAGGACAAACGCTTAAATCTCAGGTCTCATTCCACAGAAAGACCCAGCCCCTCCCCCAACAGGTATTTATTATGTAAAAGATGATGAGTGGAGGAAATTTTCACTGTACAACAAGCTTACTACTTCATCAACTACAGCACTGACATTTTTAATACATGGAGGCTAATGTTCAGAGTAATCTCTTTGTCTCTTTGGATTCTGGGAATTACTCGGAGAGATGTTGGCTTCACTGGATGGACAGCTCGAGGGTTTAAAGGAGAATTCACAATGGATCCACGTTATGAAAGAAAAATCCTCTGACTCAAAGGCAGGGAAGACTAGCTCTGCTCTGTGTTCACTTAAATCAGATCTTTAGTCAAAATTATGGTGGTCGGTGTCAGACGATTTGCAAAAGCCACAACATGAACGCAAGAGCAAAAACACAAATGCAAACAGTACAACACAATGGGAGGTACAGCAGAAGTAAAGAGGTTAGCTATCACAATGGAGACAGAAAAGTTGCGAAATTAAGTACAGGAGGTCCTCGATTTGCGTAATTCTTGACTTACGTTGTTTCGATTTTACAATTTCGCTATATATGTAAAATTACGCTGCTTTCTGCGTTAGGTCCTACAATGCCCAATAGCCTTTGTAGTGTATGGATACACAGCTACACAGTGCTACACAGTCATTGGCATCGTCCTCTTTGTGTCAAGTCGCGTCATGGTGTAGACTGTGTTTGTGCTCCCTAATTTCCTCAGTATCCTCACATTTTTCCTATCATGAACACAAAAAAGAAAGCAGGATCTGTTTTTCCATGAATATAAAGTATAATACATGTGTTTGGATAGTTCTTTAGAAATTAAAGTGGTATCTGGGGTAAAAATCTGACTTACAAAGAATTTCGGGTTACATCGCATCGTAGGAACGAAACTCGTTCATAACAAAACTCGTTGGTAACTCGAGGACCGCCTGTAAATGATTAGCTTTTTGAATTCATCTATGATAAATAAAGCTTCATAGGGGTCTGACCTTGTAATGTCCTTCAAAGTACTTACATTGGTTTATTTACTGGAAAACTATGTCATATTTAGCTTGATGAGTTCATAACATCAGCATCAAAGCCATATTTATCATAGCTGAAAGTAAAAGAAAAAAAAGGAAACAATCATTTGCTAACTTTCACAATTTTTCTGTATCCATTAGGAAAACTGAAGCCTTAACTTCCGTTGTGGCTGCACTTCCTTTGTGATCTGGCTTTACATTTGTGTTTTTGCTCTTGCATTTATGTTGTCACGTCTGCATTTGTGTTGTTGTTTTGCAAATTAGCTGACACCTTCCAGCCACCCCACAAAACAGAAGTAGAGTAGAAATTATGTTTTGGATCTGGTTAAGACATCAAAGACAAGTTGTCATTAGTCACCCTGAGGATAAGAATCTCTGAACATGACGTTACTGAAGATGATCTGACAGTCTCAGAGACACAACTCTCAAAACTAGTAAGGTGGATCAAAATTGGTGGTTCCAGATCTGACAAATTTAATAAATGTAAAAATGTAAGATCTCACATGTACATTAGTATTCACTGCCTTTGCACCTTTGGCAGCAGTTACAGCCTCAAATCTTTTTAAATATGATGCCACAAGCTTGGCACAGCTATCTTTGGGCAGTTTGGTCCATTCTTCTTTGCAGCATCTCGCCAGCTCCATCAGGTTGGATGGACACCTACTAAAGTCTTGGTTGCCCAAGCTTGAGGTCAACAGTGCTCTGGATCAGGTTCTCATCCAGGGTGTCTGCACATTGCTGCATTCAACTTTCCCTCAATTCGACTGGTCTCCCAGTTCCTGCCGCTGAAAAACATCCCCACAGCATGATGCTGCCACCACCATGCTTCACTGTAGGGATGGTACGTACTGTCGAGGTGATGAGCAGGGATGAGTTTCCTCTGGCCTGATTGGTGGATTGCTGCAGAGATGGTTGTCCTTTAAGGTTCTCCTCTCTCCAGAGGACTGCTGGAGCTCTGACAGAGTGGCCATCAGGTTTTTGGTCACCTCCCTGACAAAGCCGCTTCTCCATGGATCACTCAGTTTAGACAGGCAGCCAGCTCCAGCACCAGGTAGAGTCCTGGTGGTTCTGAATTTCTTCCATTAGCAAATGACGGAGTCCACTGGACTCATTGGGGCCTTGAAAGCATTAGAAATTATTCTGGACCCCTACCCAGATTGTGCCTTGAGACGATCTTTTCTCGGAGGTCTTCAGACAGTTCCCTTGAATTCATGCTTGGTTTGTGCTCTGACATGTCACCTGTGAGTTCTTATATAGACAGGTGTGTGCCTTTCCACATCGTAACCAATAAACTGAATAGATCACAGGTGGACTCCGGTTAAACTGTTGCAACGCTGCAAGGATGATCAGTGGAAAAAGCTCAATTTTGAGCTTCAGGCAAAGGCTGTGAATACTAATGTACACGTGATGTATTAGTTTTTGATTATTAATAATACAAATGATAGAATGACTAAAAGTGACTCTTCTTTTTTTGGAAAAAAATAAATAAATTGAAAAAATCATGTTTGTCATTAAGGGATATTTTTGTAGAATTTTTTTGGGAAAAAGTGAATTTCATCCATTGAGGAATGAGGCTGTAACGTAACGTGGAATGTGGAGAAAGTGAGGCGCTGAGAACACTTTCAGATGTACCGAATATATGAATCATGGTTTAAACAGAGCGATTCAAACAGCTTTACAGAGTCGAAGCAGGACGTCAGACGAGCAGAGATTTGATGATTATGGATTTTAAGATGAGACGCTTCACATTATGTCACAGCGACTGTAAAACTTTGATCTTATGTCAGACATGAAACGCAGAAAAATCAGCTGGAAGAACCTCTGGCAGGATTATACTCTCAGCCCATAGTAATCTTTTTTTGTACTAATGTGCTCAAAGGAAGTCTGGAGAATAATTTGCCATTTGTAATGGATGATATCAGAGGGAGGAGGAGCGATGAGCCGAACAAGCAGCAGAGAGGCAGTGTTCAGATGAAGTGTCGATGGACTGCCGTGGTTTTCTCTGGTTCCTGTGGACAGAATGAATCTTTCAATAAAGAGGTGGAAGCGCTTCATGAGAGCCGGCGGAGGGATGTGCAGGATTCCCGCTCCTGGTGCCCCACACCAACAAGATTATGAAGATTTGATATTTCTGCTGGGAAACACGGCAGCTACATATTGAAATCCAGGATTAGTTGCCTTTTCATTTCCTCCTCTCGGCCGGGCCTCGACCATGAGGCTGGAGCGCGGCCGGCGGGCTTCTCTGGCACTCACCCTTAATTTTGTGGCGTTTGCCTTCGCCCTGTCAGCGGTGACCACCAGCTACTGGTGCGAGGGGACCAGGAAGGTGCCCAAACCGTTCTGCACGGGGCCGCCGGTGAAGGTGAAGCAGTGGTTTTGCATCCGCTTCAACAGCTCCAACATCAACGACAGCCGGCTGGTGCAGTACATCTTTGAGACCGGGGAGGAGAAGTTCCTCATGAGGAAGTTTCACACGGGGATCTTTTTCTCCTGTGAGCAAGCCGCTGACATGAACGGTAAGAAACATAACCTTTACACTGAAGAAGCCCCGCCCACTTCACACCAAAGAGAAGAGTTAAATACGAACAGAATAAGACCTGATGCTAATGCAAAGTAGCTCACTGATTGAGTTAGCTTTCAGAGACTCTTCATGATGAGTTCTTTACAAAAAATCAGAAGCCAGTGAAAATAACTTTATATCTGAGAAACTAAAGCATGAGCAGATTTAGACTAAATTATCAGTGAAATGTATGAAAAGGATCAGTTTAACTTCCATTCATTGTTTTGTAGATTTTAGCATTGCTAACATTGATAGTTGATGCTAGTCAGACTTTACTTTTCATTAAACAGGATAAAAAGTAAAACGTTTTCAAGTCAAACAGGTAAGTAAAAACAGTGTTGCAGAAAAAATAAAACACTTAGAGTTTTGATAAAGCTGCCTAGAAAAAGAATTAATTAAAGTGTGTAGAAAAAGACTAACTGAACCAAAATTCATGTTTTAAGTATCTGACTGTTACTGAGCCAGTGAACATTTTTACTGTGTGTCTGTCCTGTGTAAAGCTGTGATTCATATTTTTGTTCACTTAATAATAATAATAATAATAATAATAATTATTATTATTATTATTATTATTATTATTATTATTATTATTATTATTTTTATTATTATTATTGTTATTATTATTATTATTATTATTATTTTTATTATTATTATTATTATCATTAATTTCATTATACAGTTTATTCAAAATCGCCTTTCTTACACAACTAAAATAAATATCTTATATTTTATGGTAAAAAATTAAAATACTAAAATGTTTAAAAGGAACTTTTACAAAACAAACTGTGAGAAAATGTCAAACTGGTAGGAAATGACCATTTCATTTTGTTTTATCATATTTTTGTATTTGTTTTAATCTTAGGCTTTGACTGTCGGGACTTCTCAGAGATTGCACCTGAACATGAACGAGGTAAAACATGAAACTTGAAAGTCTAACGTACATAGTTTAAAGGCAGACAGATAAGTTTGGTTGATTGTGAGTGCTGCAGCTCTGACACTGACTACCCTTTTTATCGTCCTGGTTTGGGTTCATTCGGCTCTAAATCAAAACAAATACGCTGCTTCTCTTCTATAGAGATGTTCTTGTTCTGTGATAAATTCCTGAAGAAAGCTTTTGATAGCAGAGACATTCTGATGTGTGGTATACATGTGTACAGCATGTCTGGTTAAACAGGTGACTGTCTCAGGGAACTGTCCAGAACGATATCAGAATGGTTAAAACTGTTTTTCATGAACCCCAAAGAAGCTACTGTTTCATATTTTGAATTAAACCTAATACATTTTTATCACCTCTTTTTACATGTATTACTTGGCACCTATGTAGCTAATGCTGTGTTTGTCATTTGTTTCACCTGTTTTTCTTGTGTTACATGTGTTACCTTTTCACCTGTTGAATGTTTCAACTGTGTAATCTGTAAATCTGTACCTGTTAACTCTAACGTTATCTTTGTCACCTGTGTTTCCTGTGCTACTTGTGTTACCTGTGTTATACCTCTGTCTTCCTTGTTACATCGATCCCCTGTGGCACCTGTGTGCAGGTGTTCTGTGGTTGTGTATTGTGGCGGAAAGCCTGTACCTCACCCTCCTGTTCACAGGGGGCGCTCTCATGGCAATGGAGCAGTGTCCCTGTTTCAGCATCATGAACAAACTGAAGCTCAGTGCCTTTGCTGCCTTGTGCACTGCCCTCTCAGGTAAGACACTGGAAGTGCACACACCGGATTTTCTTTTTTACACTTATACACTCATTTGATGTGTCTACATGTGTGACAAACACACTCATCTGTTTGACTCTGAGTGACAAACACACAGTTACCTGTTTGATTCTCTGTGAGCACGCTGCAGCAGGTGTCTGTCTGGCAGCAGTTACACAATCACAGATTCACATTTCTAAATAATCTCTTCAACAGAGTTTAACCCCGTAGGCTGGGGAGGGTAACAGAAACACAAAACAACTGTCTGCAGAAGTTTTCTGTGTTAACCCCATGTTAGGCTGTGTAACTCAACTACTACCTGCTTTAGCTACCTGTGTTATTTAAAGATAACTACTTTAATCGGTCACTGAAAGCTACCTTTGGTTGCTGTAACTGTTAGCGCAGCTCATGTATCCTGTCCTCACAAATACAGTATTGATAAATGTTATGTAAAGAAGTTAACATGAAGAAACTAGCATGTCACTTACATCACATATGTTTGAGGTGAAACCTCGAGGAAGAGGAGGGAAGCGGGTCAGGCCAACACACGGCAGCTCACCATGCTGCGTTCGCTGACCGTGCTGCGTTTACTGACCATTCTGCATTCATAAGGGGATTTACTGCTTTCTGGACTAATCGGATTGGAGCTCATGCAGCAGTTTGGACTGAGCCAAGACCTGCCCAGAGGAGCTCCCTCCTGAATACTCCCCCCCTTGACTCCCTCCACCCCCTGTTGTTATGTGTTAATCCAGAGAAAAGCAGCTGTGGAGGGAGAGACTGCTGCGTAAGGGAGAGAAAACAGAGTTCACCTCATACACAACCATAGCAGGGATGATACATGGGAACAAAAACAATGGAGGTGAAAGAAGAATAAAAAGATGAAATGAAAGAGTCAAGAGTTTGAAAACACCAAGTCCAGCACCATGGACAGCTCCTATTTAAATCAACCAATGATCAGCGTTTTCATATCTTTGATGTAAAACATAAAGCATGTTTATCATGATGATTTAATGCTTATATAACAGGGTTTTTAAACCTGGTTTGGTGTCCTCAGGTCTTTGTGGGATGGTGGCCCACATGATGTTTACTACCATCTTCCAGCTGGCTGTAGCTATGGGACCAGAGGACTGGAGACCAAAGACTTGGGACTACAGCTGGTCTTATGTGTAAGCACTATCTACTCCCACTCAGATAAAGACGAAAAAAAAAAATAATAATAATAAAAGGCTGATTTGTATGGGCCGCTGAATGTAAAATTTTAGTCACTGCTTGTTGGCGACATTTAGTGAAGATTTAGTTCTTCTCACATTTAGCTTGTTTTTCTTTAATTTGAGCCCAGATTCAGTCAAAACTGAATGTTCTTTATACTTGTTAAAAATGTTCACATGAAAAATAAATCTAAAACGAAATGCTTAACCTAAATTTAGATGTGGATTCTAAATCTAAATGTAAAATCCAAATCCAAAAACTAAATCTAAAGTTAAAATCTTAATCTAAATGTCAAATCTGAATCTAAATGTTGAAACTTTAGTTTCACACTTGGCAAGCGATGTGAGATTTAGATTTAGATCCAACATTTTGCATATTACAGGTAGGTATACTTGGTAGTTTGATGTAGATACACTTTTTGTTATACTGGTTATAATGATCTTTATGTCCCGATGGCAAGCAATACATGATGTGTTCATAAAAGAGAGCGAATAATATCTGCTATCTACACCAGGAGAAAACCCAGGAAAACATCAGCCAATCACATCTATTAGGATCCAATCTGTTAAACCAATCAAATCCCGCCCTGCCGTTTTGCCCTCCTCCTGCGTGTACATTTCACCAGCACGCACTGCCCCTGAGTCAATGCGTGTTTTGAGTTTAGCGGTGTACAGGTTCACACTCAGCAGAAGAATGGCAGAGAAACTACCCATACCCCAATTACTGGTAACTGCTCCTCCGGCTACACAGAGCAAGAAAAGAAAGACGGAGGCTTTCTTTTCTTGCTCTGTTCCCCTGCCTCTAACTACTGCCCCCTTGCTCGACCTCGGGCATGTCCCCTCTGACCTGATGAGGTACTTGGCTCTGGGCTGTAGTCTGGATCAGAGTCTAATAAACTCACCACAGGAGCTCTGACAAGCAAAAAAAAAATTATAATATTTAGTAAGTTCGAGAGAATATGACAAGCAAAAAAAATTTATAATATAAAATTATAATATTTAGTAAGTTCGAGAGAATATGTACATGTACTATTTGTTTTTTAGCTTTACTCCTGATATCGAGTCACAGGTAAAAGTGGATAATGCTAGCATGACAGTAGCGAGTACTAACAAAAGTCACGTTTGTTTATTGTTTTCTTTTTTAGCTTTACGCTTTAACGTTTTGGTGTTTCCTTACCTCTAAATAAGACATGACTCGACGTAGTGCAAAACATGAAATGATGTGCTGAGTCCGTCTTTCAGTCATTCCCAATCATAGTCACGAATCAGCGGCGCTCGTGCATGTGAGCGGGGGTGTTGTTTTGGAGAAGCTCCAAGGGGAGGGGGAGGAGGGGCTAGGCGGAGTCATGACGAGATGCTACATTCAAATTTATGCTAGTTTTTCAGGACTGACAACCCTTCCTGTAATTAGTGACTGAAAATTTACATTTGGTGCCCCATAGATTAGGTAAAACTCAAAGTTAAAAGATTTGAAACCAGTCCACATGTACAATGACTCTCTCAGCCAACTAAAGATGACTGGTACTCATTAATATGAAAGACAGTTGGAAATATTTCTAGTATGTCATTTTGTGGATATGAGAAAAGCCTGTGTGTAGTTAGAATTTCTTAGTATGAGATGATAGCTCTAAACTGCTTTACGCTGTTACTGACATTGTTAAAAAACAATGTCAGTAACAGTTTTTTCTATACTGTCTAAATACCCATATAGCTGCATAAGTAACTCTCTGCAGTGTCTCTAACTCTGTGGCTGCTCTCAGGTTGGCGTGGGGCTCTTTCGGTACCTGTATGGGCTCTGCGGTGACAGCACTCAACAGGTACACAAAAACCATCATGGAGTTCAAATACAAGCGGAGAAACATCGAGAAGAATCTGATGATCAAACAGAAGATGATGGAGCTGGACCTCCCCGACCAGGTGTGGGACATGTACCTGACCTCTGACCCCACAGACCCAGAGGCTCCTCCTGACCCCCCTGCCAACGGACTCAAACCATCCACTGGAACCTCATTTGAGGTGGAGCTGGAGGATGAAGCAGAGACACAAGGGGAGGCTTACTGTTGAATGTGGGCTCTCTGTGCTACTGGATCAGGTTCAGATTCTGGATCAGGATTCACTCTGTGACTGTATTTTTCTCTAACAGGACTAAGCATGTTTGTTTGGAGGATCATGGATCAGATGTGTGTCAGTGTGGCTGGATCTTGAGTGTTTTTTTTTTCTTTTCGTGGAATAATGTGACTCAGTGTGACACTACAGGAGTCATTTAATCCAACCGTGAGATTTCATCTGAGGGAGGAGAGAGAGAAATATGAACAATAATCTGCTGATCACATCTTTTCTGACTGATTTTAGTCAGGAGTTATTTTTTTATAAATAAAGTTTATTTGAAATCTGACTTCTTTTGTTCTCTCTGAGCTGGAGGACAGGAGGAAGAACCTCAGAAACACTCTGAGAGAAAATCACTAAAACACCATGAATGAAGCAGCCATTCAGTTTGTGAGCAAAGACACATTAAGACGTGACAGCGAGCAAAAAAAAAAAAAAACTACCACAAACTTGTTCAACTTCACATCACATGTGGAGAGATTACTGTAACAAAAAGCACATTCTTCTGTGTGTGTGTGTGTGTGTGTGTGTGTGTGTGTGTGTGTGTGTGTGTGTGTGTGTGTGTGTGTGTGTGTGTGTGTGTGTGTGTGTGTCATAATCATGTCTCTCAGGAACAGATGGGCAGATTTACCCGAGCTGTTTCTGTGTCGGTTCGGGAGCAGATCAGATCAGCGTCTCTGCTGGCAGATTTTCAGAACGTGAACATAAACACATGTATGTTCAGAAAACCATAGAAGACAGATTATTTTACACTGATGCAGAGGTTAAAGTTTGATAAAATCAAACAGCTGTTTGGGCTTTTTTTTCAACATGTGGGTTCATTTCTTAAAAGCTCTTGCTCTGTCAGCCATAGATTGTAAAATAAATCTTTAAGTCTGATGTCAAACCAGAAAACCTTTAAAGTCTCCTTACTTCATTGAAAACAGCTGCCCTCTGATTGGTTGTTTATATGTACTCTATAACTTGAAGGCCTCTGATTGGTTCTGATTGTTTGGTGACACAAATCATCCATATAAGACCTTAATATTCAAATCTTTATTACACCAAATCTTTATTACAAAACTATATATTTAAGATGATAATCATAAAATCTAATAAATAATTAAGAAAAAATTAACTTTAAGTTAATTATTTTATTTACTCAGTATGATGATGTATAGTGAACAGGTGGTTGCACAAATTATACATTTAGTAGAGTGAGTTGGATCCCGATGAAAAGGGGAGGGGTCTTTCCTCACTTTGAACATACTGTAATTTGATCAACCACCTGTTCACTATGCATTATCCTGCTTATAACATGCCTATACCAACTAATTGCACAAACAAGTTGACACAAAATATTGATGCAAAGATTATTTTATTTATTTTAAAATGACATTAAATATGATTTATTTATTTATTCAGCTACAAAACGGTCCCTTCATTTCCGAGGTAGGTAACATTTCCATGGCGCAAGGTTCTTACAAACCTCCAAGAGGAGTTGACATTACACAAAATATTTCAAATGTTGGTCTGTTTGGATGTTAAAATTCACATCACTCTGTGGTTTTCTATGAAAAGTCACAACAGATAGAAGTTTTGTAGGATTATTCATGTTCACATTTCTATTCTTATGAGGTTTGCATTTAACACCCCCTTCAATATAAATGCAGAAAACATCAGAAGTCTGGACACTGTTGCTTCTGTTACCACTAGTTTAACTTTGTTGCAACAAGCAAAACAAACTCTAGCTTTGCTGCTGACACATGTAATGCAGGAATGGATCAGATATCAAATGTACCATTTATGTTATTCAGTTTTGACACAGTGTCAACAGGCAGCAGTGAAATGTTCTGGACTTCTGTGGACTGATTTGCTCTGACATGTGTGACCAGGTTTTAACTGATATCACTTTTGCTGTTGAGACTTATTTTACATTGCTATTGAAGTTTGACCAATCAGAATCAAGCGTTTTTGTACTGAACTTTGGCTCATTTAATCAGGCTTTTTATTAAGGAAAATTCCAGGCATGTCAAATTCAACCATTATTTTACCCATGATGCTGCACTTCACTTGTGAGTCAGTGTAGTGAGCCTCATTAGGCTTTGGTCAGACACACTGGTCAGGCAATGAAGCGCTCCTTATAAAGATGTTCTGGCTTCTCCTTGATGTATTTCTTTATGTACCAACATGAAATATGTGCCTTCAGGTTTTCTTCAACCACAAAGTCCAGAGCAGCCTGTAAACAATGTTAGATACATTATACTGTGATACAGATGTATAGAACAGCTGTTACACCAGTTTTAACTCTGAAAACTCACCTGTGACAGCAGAGCAGCTATACCTTGGCCTCTGAAAGTCTCAGGTACATATGTTGACATCAAATCCACTTCCTGATCTCCAGTGTACCTGTAATTCAGTGTGGCTTGGTCCTCTGGAGTCACTGGGGACAGGTGACACAGGGAAGACAGCAACCTTTGTAATAAGCGTAATATGACTGAGTCTAAAGAAAAACATGACAATCTCAAACCTGAAAATCACATCAAATAAAAACACTGTACCTCCCATCATGTTGAATTACCTCTGGTTTTCAAATGAAGACGCAGTTACCACTGATTTTTGTGTTATTTATGGGACAATAGAGGCCTGTATTGCATATGTATATGCTGTATGGGACCGAATAAGCCCAGAGATCATTTGACAAGCATATCAAGAAGCACCAGACTCCCTTCAAAAACAACTTAATTTAGTTCGCCTCCTCTTGCTGATAGTACTGAACTGCTGTACCAAGCAAAGCATAAATGTGTTAAGTGTGCCACTTGTACCTACACAAATTTATGCCGAACTGTAAGACGAATAAAATCAACGTGTTTCAATGAGGTCTGCTGTTTTTATCTGTAAAGCACATGTTTTCACGTAGACTTACACACAATTGACAAATATTCATATGAGGTTTTGTGAATATCTGTCGCAACCAAAAGAGATCAAAGCGGTTGAAGATGGCGAACAATCAATGTTACAGCAGTTTATCACATTAAATAAGCAAAATAATTCAAAGCTCGTGTTTGTGTTGCAACAGGCCACAATTAGACCCCGGGCTGTATTATATCCCCTCCGCCCTCGGATGTCTACCCCGGCCGAAGTGCTCACCGGTCCCGCTGGCTGGAGTGACGGTGAAGCGACGGTTGTTTCGATCATGTTCCACTTTCAAACTGTGACAGGAGGTTGCAGAGCTGAAGGAGGTACAGGACTTCAAATTGAAAGCTAAAGGAGATAGTCTGAAACATATTCTCGTGGTCATTTTTACACGAAAAGGCACAGCACTCTTCTCAGTCTGACGTGGTGGTTCTACACACGGTCCGCTAGAGGGCGCCCAATCTACATGGGACAATGATTAACCACAATGATGACCATTTACCCAACTAAAGTTCATGCAGTCAGCTGCAAATATGGCTTGACATTCATTAGCAAATCTTCATGATAGATGAATGATAATTAGTAGATTTATATATTAAAGCAATTCGGTTACAAGCAAATTTATGCAGGAAAAATTACAATTTCCTCTGAGTAATTTCATATTTCAATCAATGACCTTTCCCCTTTCTCATATCATTTTTTCTGAGATAAAGTAAAGTTTTATTATAAATTGCATTTGAATTAACATTTAATAGCTGGGGTTAAAGTTCAATATTTAGAGTTCCTTTGGGAAACTGAAGACCTTCTGACAGTATGTGTTCCAAGTGAAGTGACAGAGAAAACACAACTGTGGAATTTAAAAAACACTGTAACACTGTAAAGAATTATGTAAAGATAAAAAAAAAAAAACAATAAAACTTAAAAAGAGCCCAAAAACGACAACCAAGGCAATATTTTCTCAATTTCTAGGTTTATTCTTTACTTAGATGAATATTGTATAAATATTAAATTGAAATAATGTAGAAAATATTGTTAAAATGAAAATCCTCTGTAACTAAATAATGTTTTTCAGAAAAATAACAGGTCAAAAGCACTGCTAGAATATTAATATTCATTCTCTTCCTGATAAAGCTGAGTTTATATGTGCACAATTCATTTCATGTCATAACAGGAAAAACCTACAGCTATTTCATGTGGATTCAATTTGCTTGTGATCCCTGACAAGTTTTATTCCTTTTGACATGCAGCAGCCTAATTCTGTCATTTCATGCAAACACATAACACTCCTGCAACTCTACATGTTCTCAGAGGCAGCCGCATGGTTGACGCCTGCAGCCATCACAGCAAAGAAAACGTTTGGGAAGAAGGACCTGGCGTAGAGCGCCACCTTTGGGAGAGAGGGAGCTATGAGCACCTCCTTTTTCTTGTTACTCAAAGTCTTAACAATCTCTGACACAGCTTCGTCTGGAGACACACCAAGAGGTTTCTGAGAGTACAAAACTGCAGAGGAGGAGAGAGGCAAAAAGCAAACTATAGGTCAATGACAGATACAGAATCATTTCATGCAGGTCATTCTAATTTGTTTATGCAGTAAACCTGCAGTATAGTTAAAGATAATGTTGGCAATTTGCTCTGATTTTACTCACAGGAGAAGATGGAACTGGAGGAAGTGGATTCGGTGTCACCAGAGGATGAACCGCTGATGAAGGTGTGGCTGATGGTGCTCACGGAAATGCCATACTCCTCCACCTCTGCTCTCAGACAGTCAAAGAATGCCTGAACAGCATGTTTGGATGCTGCATCTGTAAAAGTAACAACAACAACAATAATAATAATAATAATAATAATAATAATAATAATAATAATAATAATAATAATAATAATAATGATAATTTTGTGACTGCCAGGATAGAATAGCATAAGCTCTAAACTCACATGTAGTTCGAAACGGTACGGCTAGTTTCCCCTGGATGCTGTTGACCAACAACAGGTGACCTGTTCTTCTGGAGATCATAGACGGCAACACACCTGATGGATAGATCGATAGATCGATAGATAGATAGATAGATAGATAGATAGATAGATAGATAGATAGATAGATAGATAGATAGATAGATAGATAGATAGATAGATAGATAGATAGAATTTATTGTCATTGTGGCATGTAAAATGCACAACGAAATTAACACAGACTTGGTGAACACACTGGGTCTGGTGTTCCTGGTCTACCTTTGGCAAGTGTGGCTGGCCCAAAGTAGTTGTTGTCCATCAGCAGTTTGTCAGTCTGCAGAGACACAGTCTGAGCGGGCGCTTTGAGCTTCATGCTGCTGTTGAAGATGAGAACATCCAAGCAGCCGTAACACTCAAGGATCTCCTCGATGGCCTCAGGCAGGCTGTCCATGTCCCCGAAATCCAACAGAACCAGTTTAGCAGGAAATGTCTGAGGAGAGGAACAGTTTGAGGGGCTTTGGTTTAAAAACATGTATAAATACATCCATCAGGTGTCATCACTGTCTCCTCTGTCAGACCTACCACTGTTGGATCTGATGCATTTGCCAAATCATCTGCAAATTCCTCAAGTTTCTCCCAACTTTTCCCACAAAGGATCAGCCTGGCCCCTCCCCTGTGAAACACACCTGCACATTCTGCAAAATAAAAAAAAGGTTTTAAAGTTCATACAGCCAAGCATGATGGGAAAAATGTGTCTAATTCTGAAATTTTTTGTTTGTGTTACCTTTCCCAAGCCCAGATAAAGAATCAGTGATAACCACCACCTTGTTGCGTACGGATGTTTTGGACAGCAGGCCGACCACCATCCCATACAGGTAAAAAAACCCAGCCGTCAGCACCACCACACACGGAACCAGCAGGACCGTGGTGGTCCACACTGGATCCATCTCTTTCAGGAAGTCCTGGAACAGTTTTGATTTGTTAATTTACAGAGCATGATTCTCCTTTTACCTGGATAAAACATTAGAGTTAGAGTTTTGTATTCTAGGATACATTAAAGCTCCTGTGAGGAGTTTTTAGGTGGTTTTGAAACAGAGTGAAATTAACACTGATTCCTTTATATGATTAACAAAAGCAAGACAGTCAGTAATAGGAGTGACTTTGAAATGATCAAAGCCTGTAAACCACTGTTAGGGGGTAGGTGTCAGACCAGTTGGTTTACAGTATGCTGAGAAGACAACTGAAGGACTTTGAAAGAATAATCCAGAAATTTCAAACACTTCAAGTCGTCATCATGAAGGTCATGTTAGCTGACATGTTTACCCAGTAAAGCATGTTTCAATAATAAAACATACTTTAAAGATGAATATTATTTTCTATGGATGCTGATGGGATGGAATGAGATGTCTAAATTATTTATTTTCATACCCAGAAGCTCTCCGGCTCTGTAACATTGGACTCCATCTCACCCTCTAAAACCATCTTAATCAAACTAATTTCTGAAATAAAAACAGACAAGACATTTTAACCACAAACTAACAACTCATCAGTATGTGTTAAAATGAGAAAACACAACACAAACTCATAAGCCGGCACTGAGATATGCTTCCTGAGTTGCTCTCTGTCCGTAGTTTTGTCTCTCAGGCTGTGTGAAGGTTCAAAGTTTGGCACAGCAGCTCCGGCTGTTCAGGAATAACTTCTAAATATAAACCGCTCCACAAATAGGATCAGTGTCTGTCACAGTGAGAGTCACAGTGAAAACTAGCCAGAGAATTCAACCACAAGACTGATGGAAACGCAGTATGAGAAGTCAAAATATCACATTTAGAGCTGCAGCTGTTTAACATTAAGAAGATAGAGACACTTGAAACTGTCTGACTGCTTCACCTCACTCTGAGAGTAGATCCTTTCTTACTTTTAGCATATTCCAGGAAATAAAAGAACAGAAACACTTACTTTGTCTGAGGAATATCAGGTGTGTCGGTGTATCTGAGGTGTGGTGGTGTCCTGGTTTTTGTCTGAGGTTTTGCAGCCTCAGCAGCTCTTTCTCACAGCTCCTCCAGTCCTGCAGATCCCTCCGATGCAGACGCTCTGTGTGTGAAATGAGCTCTGTTTTTAGCTGCACAGCTGACCCTGTTACTCCCTATGGTTACTCCCCATGTATGTTGCTTGCATGTCTGCATGTTTAGGGTGGAGGGGGGTGGGAGCATTTGAGCAAGTAAGAACTATACACTGTAAACGTAAAAGCTATACATTTGGATTAATAAGAAACAGTAAGACATACACTTAATACAAAATAAGTTAAAGCAGAACAAATAACTCAGCTCTTTTGCTTCTTCACTTTCTTCTTTCCTTCCTGGGTTTACTTCTTATTCCTCCTCATCTCCTTTTCTCGTTCCCTCTTCTTAATATCCTCCCTTGTTTCCTTCATCTTCTATTTATTTCCTTTTCCACATTCTTTCCTTGTTTCCTGTTTCCTTCATTAATTCATTTTTTTTATCATTTCTTTCCTTGATCTATTGTCTCCATCTTTCCCAAGTTTCTTTTTTTCCCCCATGTTCACCCTTTACTTTTGGTACTTTTAAAAAACAATATTCCCCCTTTCTTTTTTCCTTTCTTTTTTCTCTCCTTTATATCCTTTGCATGTTTTTTCTTCATATTTTTCTCCTATGTCTCCTTTCTTTTATACTTTAAAAAGGAAAAACACTGACTAAACTATACATTTTTTTTTAAAGAATTAAAAAATAAAAAATCATTGTAAGTACCTTTATTTTGAGGGCTTCAAAGTGACCTATGCTTATGACATGATGATCATTACTGAAGACAAAATATCTGTAGCACCTTCAACCGACTGGTTGTATGGTAGGCTAAGAAGTTGATCTCTTTCAAAACTCAGCTCTGAAACAGTAAAGTCAAAACGCTCATCAAGTAAATATTGATCCGTGTTTCAATGAATGGTTCTCATTTTTGACTTTGTGACCTACTTTGTCGAAACATGAACAAATTTCCATTCATTTAGTCTGATCAGATATTGTATGCCATGAAAAGATTGCCAAATGAGGTACCTGGAAGTCTGTGTGAGTATGTTTCGGAATTAAGATTAACTACCTCTCTATTTTTCATGCAATGGAAGGAGAAATGACTTTTTTTATGTAAATTTATACGCAGTAAATAGTTTTAAACGGGCAGTCTGCGTGTTGTAAACGTCAGTATTTTATTTTGAAGGGGCCAGGCCGGAAAATTAGCGTGTTAGTTGTGTGTATTGACACCGGTCAGATTTCAGAGGTGTTTGCTGCACTGTCACAGCAGACCAATCGATCCTCACAGAGCCCACATATATTTTCTTATAAAACGGTGAAAATGTCGGATTTTGAGGAGTTTGAGAAACAGCTGAGTGAGAACCGGCAGGGTGAGTATGAAGGCTCCGTGTTTGTCCCGGTTTGATCCCTGTTAGCATTCAGGGCTAACGATGTCTCCTCAGGATTTATGAATGAATAAAAGGAGCGGAGTGAAGTTTACACTCAGTGACTCAGCGGGGTTATCGGGTTAGTCTGGAAGCATTCAGCTTCAGGCTGTCCTGATTTTATTATACTAAAGCCTTCATGCAGCTGGTTGTTAATAATATTCATTGAGAAATGAACGAGTTCTGGTAACCTGTGACACCTTACACTGATTTCACCTGTCTGTCTCCAGCGCGAGAAAGCTTCCTGCCGAACTCCATTTAAATATGTGTACACTTTGTCACGTGCGCTCCTGCAGAGATACACGAGGACGTAAATAACTCGTTTTTACATGTTATGAACTGTTATAATGCAGTGTTTTAATTCGGCATGAAATACTATCTGAATTTTTTTTTTAATTATATACAAAATATTTGCATCTTCAAGCACATTAATTGTGATAAAATATAAGTAACCTAGTGATTGATTTAATGTGATATTATTTGACCTAGTTTTTCTTCATCTCCTTTTTGAGTGACAACAATTAGAATTTTGGAGATTTTCAAAAGTCATATTTAATCTGAAATTGATAATGTAGTATGAA
Source organism: Halichoeres trimaculatus (assembly GCF_033239565.1). Classification (NCBI taxonomy): domain Eukaryota; kingdom Metazoa; phylum Chordata; class Actinopteri; order Labriformes; family Labridae; genus Halichoeres; species Halichoeres trimaculatus. Next base: position 7,699,403 of record NW_027437198.1, on the reverse strand, counting down.
AAAAGATAAACATCTTAATGTAAACATACCAATAAAGTAACATAGAAATTCTTCCAAATAAGATCTTATTCTGAGCACCATTGATTCTTTTAGCTTTTAATTTGATAAAACAATTCTGTACTTTTTAGGATCTTAAAGAAGTGTCTGGACAAATAATTTAACATGTCAAAAATAGAATAGAATAGAATAGAAAAAGACCAGGGGTAAAATAAGAAGGTATCAAGTATATTATTCAAATGAAAAAATATCCCCATCAAAAAGTTCACCTTTTTCAACAGTAGTCTCAGTCATCTGCCAAAAGTCCATGTCTCATTTTGTACTTTTGGATGCAGAGAGAGAACGAGAGCGCCACAAGAAGAGGAGTCGCAGTGTATCGCCCGGTCGAGGAGACAAACACCGCAGTTGGAGCAAAGAGCGAGGCAGCCGCAGCAGAGAGAAACGCAGCCGCAGCCGTGAGCGGAAGAGCCGAGACCGCCGCAGCTCGTCCAGGTCATCTCGGGAACACAAGAAACACAGGTGAATACTAGAGTGGGCTTTAAATGTGAAAATATGCTTCTTGGTCCAGATAATTTCATCTGTATTTTGTCTCCTCGCAGCCACTCTCCGAGAAGAACAAGGAAGAAAAGAACCTGTAAATACTGGGATGTTCCTCCTCCAGGATTTGAACACGTCACACCCATGCAGTACAAAGCTATGCAAGGTACCAGCACGTGGAGGCAGGTGACTTGAAAGTTCGCCTGTAACGAACAATCAGATGTACAGTGTCTTCTGGTTTAAACACATGGCAGAGGTTTCAGAAGATTCAGAATCTGATGGTTTTCTTCTTCTCTGTCTCTGTCTCCTTCCTCCATCTTTCTCCAGCTGCCGGCCAGATTCCAACCATTGCTCTGCTGGCCTCATCCGCCACCACAGGCGTCTCTGCAGCACCCACGCAGGTTCCCATTGTTGGCAGCCAGATGACCCGACAGGCTCGACGTCTGTATGTGGGAAATATTCCTTTTGGAGTGACAGAGGTACAGTTTTTCCTCTTTTTAAAAATTTCTTATTCAGGTGTTTATTCTGCAGAGTTTCAGCCCTCTTTGTCTCCGTCTCCTCTCAGGAGTCAATGGCTGAGTTCTTTAATGCTCAGATGAGACTGGCTGGACTCTCTCAGGCTCCCAGTAATCCCGTACTTGCTGTGCAGATCAACCAGGACAAAAACTTTGCTTTCCTTGAGGTTTGGGATGAAGATATATTTAAATCTTTGTTTAAATGACAATAAGTGTCCAAAAAAGAAATCACAGGTTCCTCTGGATCTCAGCAGCTTAACTTTGTGTGTTCAGTTCCGTTCCGTGGACGAGACCACGCAGGCGATGGCGTTCGATGGAATCATTTTCCAGGGTCAGTCTTTGAAAATCAGGCGACCTCACGACTACAGACCTCTGCCTGGAATCTCGGAGCAGCCGGCCTTCCACGTCCCAGGTGAGTTCCTGACACTTGTACAAGCAGTGTGGTCCCATGTTTTGTTTATAATCATACAAATATCAGTTAACGTGTTTAGGAGTGGTGTCCACCGTGGTCCCTGACTCTCCTCACAAACTGTTCATTGGAGGTCTGCCGAACTACCTAAACGATGACCAGGTATTTACTTGAACACTCCCTGCACAGGTGATCTGCGTCCTTGTTTTTATTCTCACCTGCTCAGATGTTTGTTTTTTAACAAAAGGTTTTACATTTCTTTATCATGATATTGAAATAAATGACTACACATTTGGTGAGGAAAGAAAAAAAAATGACAAATTAAGATTTTTTAAAATTTCAAACAGAAAGTGACCCCCAACTACAAAATAAAATGATAAACACATGGTTTTGGAAAAGGCACTGTTGATTTTCTAATCTTTAATTTCCTTTTAGAGTTTTTAATCTATTACACTGGACAGTTTCTACAAGTACTCAACTTAAAAAAGTTATTTTGCCTGAGTATGTATAAACCAAATTCAAGAAAATGTTAGGATGCTGAGGAAAATATCAGTCAAAACCATTTTTAATGGATTTCAAATAATATAAATAGATAGTGAGTTTTCAGTTTCAACATTAGTGTGATGTATTTGCTCTCCCTCCTATCGAACATGGGCTGACAGTTTAAATGATATGTCAACCAACCAATCATTGGTTTGTTTTGAACATTTCACACAATTTCTCAGCTATTTTTGGGAATTAGGCTTGTGTTATAATAAGGGATGGGTACCATTCACATTTGAAACAATATGGTATTAGTACTCAACGGTACCAATTTTCAGTCTTTTTTTGTGTCTATGTGGTAAAAAAATGTCAATTCCTTTAATAATAAAATATATATTTTTTTTCAATTTAACATATTTATTCTTCAATAGGAATGCTGTGTTCATGTCCAGCATGGACAATCACCTACTCTTCCACTCCCTTACAGTCACAAGGATGCATCTAGGTACCAAAACATGGTACCTTCTGATTTTACATGAATTGGTTCCCGATATTCTTGACAGAATTTGGTCCGTACCTATAAAAGTACCTAATTCGGTACCCATCCCTAATTATAATACTTTCGTATATTTTTTTTCTTTTACATTTATTCAATCCAGCATGAATTGTACAAAAACCTAGCTCCTTTAGTAAGCACTTCATACTTTATGTCCAGCATTCTGAGTAATAAACAGACAAGAAAGTCTGAAATACTATCACAGCAGGCTTTTAAACCAACACTTGGATTGTTGTCTGTGCCTGATTTCTTTTTTATAGCATCTGTATTTTGTAGAAAAGTATCAAAAGATACTAAGTAAGAGAGAAAATGGACCAACACAAAGAAGTGACTAAGACTCACAGGGTTAAACTTAAAAAATAACTAAAAATATCTATATCCACATCTGTTCTCTGCTCCACACTTATTCTTAAACAACAGTTACTTATCAATAATTTAATAAATGAATTTAGTATTTTAATCACTCAGCTCCTCAAACTGTCATCTGTCACATTTCTGATCTCACAGAGAACCTGCAGCTTGATGTTTTTTACTGATAACATTTTATTATTCTTCTCTGACTTTATTATTTTGAATTCATGCAGACTGTGGTGCTGCGTTGGTATATTCAGTACTTTTTATATTTATATATATTATAATTTATTTCATACGTTGATACTCACAGCTCTTTCATTTTTGTTCCCCCACTCTGTCCCCAGCTAGGGGCCGTAAGATCGTTAATCTGCGCTCATAATTTGTTCAGTAGTATCATCTACTGCTGCCATGCAACATTAAAACAAGGCAAGTAAGACATCTGTCCTCTCAGGGACACACTCCTACAGCCCTGCCTCCTCCGGCTGCTTCTTTCTCTCCATGCTTTGGAGCGCGTTCAGACTCTCTGGGATTTGTGGGTTTAGACCTGATCATTAAATCATTAAACACAAGGGTGTGGTTGTTGTGTTGTAGTCGTGTTGGTGGTGGTGGTGGTGGTGGTGGTGGTTCAGTGAGCTTTATTCAGCTTTAATGTGAAGGTGAGACACATTTTCACCAGCTGATATTATCTGTAGCTTGGAAAATACACCAGAAGTAAACTGTAGATTGAAAAGGATTTCTTTACCACTCAGGTTGTGGGTAAACAAACCCTGAATGAGTTTCAAATCACCTACACCCTGTTTCACTGGCACATGATTTTCTGTGCCTAACTGATAATACAGAATGTTGTAAAGATATTTTTTCTTTTTACTCACGTTACCACATCATTAGAATTTACTTCCCCTTTTCTTCTGACCATTTTTTTTAACTCTGCTTTCTTTTTAATCTTATACTTATCAGTAAAGTATTGACAGAATTTGTGTTTGATGCATAATATTTTCATGCTAATGTATTGACAGGAAGTATACTTAAGTTACAGCAATATATCTATATATGTCGACGCCATAGACTTCCCTCTCAGGTGCGTCTGTGTGACTCTCTCTGCAGGTGAAGGAGCTCTTGACGTCGTTCGGTCCTCTGAAAGCGTTTAATCTGGTGAAGGACAGTGCTACGTCTCTGTCTAAAGGTTACGCCTTCTGTGAATATGTGGACATCTGTGCTACAGATCAGGTAACTGCTCCGTAATATATGTGGTAGTTCATGTGAATGTGGGTATGAGGGTACAGTTTGATGTGTTACTGTGAGTTTGTGCGTTTACTCTCTCAGGCTGTCGCCGGACTCAACGGGATGCAACTTGGAGACAAAAAGCTGATTGTCCAAAGAGCGAGTGTGGGGGCTAAAAACGCTAACCCTGTGAGTTTGATGCAACAAATTCAAAGGATAATCCCAAATGAATGAGAATAATGATAAGAGCCCGGGTCTTGTCTGCCTGCAGTGACGCTAAAAATCTTCGTCTATACTAATGTGTGTCTCTGCAGACCTCCATCATAGAAACCCCGGTGACATTGCAAGTCCCTGGGCTGCAGAGGCTGCAGAACTCAGGCATGCCTACAGAGGTGCTGTGCCTCCTCAACATGGTGATGCCCGAGGAGCTGGTTGATGACGAAGACTATGAGGAGATTCTGGAGGACATCCGAGAGGAATGCTGCAAGTACGGCAGCGTCCGCTCCATTGAGATTCCCAGACCTGTTGACGGCGTGGAAGTACCAGGCTGTGGAAAAGTGAGTTTTTACCTCTGGTTGTAGTCAAAAAAATGAAATATTAACAAGTATTTTTGTCTTATTTTAAGAAATAGTTGTCTAATTACACTGTCACCACTTTCAACTTTTCATTCCAGAAAAGATTCTTGTTTCAAGTTATTTCAAGACAAAACAAGTAAAAAAAAATCTGCCAATGGAACAAGAAAAATTCCCTGAAACTAGAATTAAGTATTAATACAAGTAACTTTTCTTTTGTTCCATTGGCAGATTTTTTAAAACTTGTTCCAAGCAATTCAGACCACAATTTTGTCTTTAAATAACTTGAAATGAGACATTTTCTGGGTTAGTCAGGTGAATGTGGCTCATATGAGGTCTAATAAGACATTTTCTACTGAAAATAAGTCAAAACACTTGATAAGTTTCAATTTTGCAGTTAAAGACCAACAATAAAACCTAAACATAAAACAAACCTTCAGAACTATGTTGTTAAAGTAATCTCTTTTGTATGAATCTTTGAGTTGAACCGAAGAGCTTCAACCTTCCCACATCTTTGTACGTTTAGGAACCAACCATCTTTGTTTTGTTTGTTTTTCAGATCTTTGTGGAGTACGTTTCAGCTGCTGACTGTCAGAAAGCCATGCAGGCTCTGACCGGCCGTAAGTTTGCCAACAGAGTGGTTGTCACCAAATACTATGACCCAGACATGTACCACAGACACGAGTTTTAAAGCACAGCACAGTCTCTTCTACAGTTTGTTTGTCCCTTTGAGAATTGTGAACGAGCCCTTCGAGACCAGAAAGGACTTGAACCACATACTCCACAAACTGAACTGCAAAGTGTTTCAGCTCTGATTATCTCTAAGCCTCAGTTTCATACCCCCTCTGTAAACCTGTACTGAGATACAAATACTGTAGAATTAACGATATTTGTAGTAGAATGAATGTGACATGTATCTGAAACCTGAAATTATACTGCCTGATAATATCTCACAGTATCTGTTTATAAAGAATGCACTGGAAATGAAAAAGAATCAAATGTTTAGAATCTCCTGAGCACAAACTTTATGTGAGAGAGAAAAAAAAGATCTTATTTATTTATTTATTTTTCCATAAAGAAGTTTCCCTCTTTACATCAGCTATAAATGTTCTATAAACCTGTCTGATGCTATAACCAGTATTTGCTTACACAGATATTTATTTGGAAAAGGTTTCTAAATTTATGGCTGTTTGTTGTTTTTTTAACCCTCCCCCGAGCAACAGTTTTTGGATCTTAGTTCAGCAACCAAAACTTGTGCAGTAGGAATTACTGTCAGGTATGATCCAGTTATGGTCAAATCTGCACCACCGGAAAAAAAAAAGGTGCCAAACTTTGGGCATCAAAAGGTTGTGGACATCATCATAATAATGTCCTCGTAAATACACTTTAAAATTACAAACCAGAGTCCCTAGCTTAGCAATGTACTAAAGCAAGAGGGGAAATTAATGGTCGTCTGCTTGAAAATTAAATAGGTTTATAATTAATCCCTGGATGCTACATGGCTAATGTCAGACACTCTGTCTTTCTCTTCATCAGACTATTACAGATTATTTACCACAAAAACATACTGAGCATGTTAGCTTAGCAGCCAAACACCGATTTTCCATGGATTATTCTTACAATCACTTTAGCTAGCTAGCTTTTAACCCCAAGACAGTGACATTTTTATTCATCCCTGCATTGCCTTGGTGTTTAACTAAGTCGAGGCCAGTTGTGGAAACTCTTTAGCTAATGTTAGCAGATCACTCCTGCTCTTTATCTGCTTTGGGGATGCAAAGATGTAAACAACAACTGCTATGTTTAGCTAACACAGTGATATGTATTCAGTTTGCTAATTTTTTTCCCCAAAAAACATTAGCTTAACCTCTAGAAAGGTTTCTGTTTGTCAGAAAAATTAACACTACTACACTACTCCTACTACTCTTAATCTTTATATGTTCTGCTTGGATGCTAACTATTTAGCTCGGGACATGCTCAGGCTTTGATTAGCATATTATTGTAAATATACTGTACCTGCCTGGTGCATATAAAAGATCTTTGTTTATTTTTGATTTCATTAATTAGTAAATGTGAAAAGTAAAAATTCCCGCTGGCAGCTGGAATCGTTTTTTTTTTTTTTTTTTTTCAGTTCATCATTTTGTTTAATGTTTATTCAAGTTACTTTGTTTGCTGTTTTGCTTCTTGGTGACAATGAGCTGAAATACGACTGTTTTTTATCTGTTTGTCTTAAGATTTAAAATGTTTTACCGTCTTAACATACATAGCAAGAGTAACCAAGGGGAAGGGCTTATTAAACTGTCACAGCTATAATCATCTATGTTCAATATCAGAAGAAGTAATATTGATTCATCTTTACGTTTTCATTATATATAAGAAAGCAGATGTGCATATAATAAGAAAAGCACCTTTGAGTTATGTAGACAATAAATTGTGAAATATTTAAAGATTTATGCTTGCTGGGATTTTTTTTTCTTTTTTCTTTTTTTGCATCAAAAATAAAATATTTTTGAAAGAATGACCTATTTATTATAAAAATTCTGTTTCTGTGCTTTTAAACACAAGATATAAATGATAACTTTCCTTTGTGAAAATATACGAACCTCACTGGTCAGGACACACGGCTAACAATCTGTTCTAAGTATAAGAAAATGACTGTATGTTTGTGTTGATTTTGTCAAACAATATTAATCAGTCTCTGTTTTTTTTTTGTTTTTTTTTTTTTTTTTTTTTGACAAAAAAAGGAGAAACTTTTCAATTTGTTAAAATCCTGCCACTGCCATTGCCTTTAATAAAAGCTTTCATCAACTCTCTTGGTGATTTTTTTTTTTCTTACACCTCGCCTTTTAAGTTACAAGAGAGAAATAAATTAATTTTTAAGTCACAGTATTATTATTATTAGATTTTGAACTATTGAATTCTTATTGAAGATATTTTTATTAGCTGTACGACTATAATCGAAATTGTTACTTTTGTTATACTCCTCATCCCACTTTTATTTTTATCTATTCACTAAGAATGATTTAACTGGTTGTTTGGTTACGGGAAACTTTGACGGTTTTATTTTGTAGGTTTCAACCGGACGTTGTTGCGTCAGTTGTCACGTCCATTGCGTCATCAGTCACAGAGCGCTCGCGCTGTGTTTGACAGATGTTAAACCGCTGCAGTCAAACGGTGGACCAGCCGAGGACAGCGGGGAGTGTCTGGATTCTCCCCCGACTGAGGAGCGACCTTTCAGCGGGAACATGTCGACAAACAGGGCAACGAGTCCCTGCAACAAATTTCAGGAGAATATTTTTAACAAAAGTAAATGTCAGAACTGTTTTAAACCCCGAGAAGTACACCTTCTGAACGACAAAAGCCTGGAGCAGGTAACTTATCGACGATATTGTGTGACACAAAATGTACTTAATGTAATAATTTGGGCTTCTGTTTTTAAGTGAGGTTTATACAATAAGGCGTGTTGATTGATTAAGCTTTGGGTTCATTTAACTTTCAATTTACATCTTTCTGTAGCCTACAAGTAATTCGACCTAAAACATGTGGAGTTGAAATGTTTTAAGTTTCATTTCCTCCTGATAGAGGACTCAAGGTTGTACCATTTTATCAGCCTCTTAAACTAATGACTGCTGTGAGCTTATCTGATCAATAAATACGGGTTTTGTTTGAAAATACGATATTTTAGGAAGTAACATTTGATGTTTTGACACTTTGGTCTGTTTCTTGTAATCTCTGTCAGCTCTGTATTATTTTAGTCATGTGACCATGCTCGTTAACCTGTCTCCACTCAGGTGAGGCCGGTGTATGGAGGCTGGCTGTGTTTGGCTCCAGAGGGGACAGACTTTGAAAACCCTGTACACAGATCCAGAGTATGAGATCATGAAGATTTATTAACATACAGAAATTTTGCTGATTCTTATTTGTGGACATTTTTTACTCAAACTAAGTCATCTTTTGTTTGCCTTTTGTGTCAGAAATGGCAGCGGCGGTTCTTCATTCTGTACGAAGATGGCTGTTTGAGCTTTGCGCTAGACGAGCAGGTAAGATACTGAAACTGAGGCATGACACACAGAAAACAAATGAGACGATGAGTAGTGAATGTACATCTGTATACGTCGGATAAACGGTAGATTGTGGCCAGCATGTTGTGTCCAGATGTCGTGTGCAGACCACAGAGGATAATTTGGGTTTATCCTCTCATTAATGTCCCCCCACTGTGAGATCCCTTAAATCTCTTCAGTGTCTTCATCCTAAAACAGTTGTCGTGTAAACGGTCCCTTATTCACCAGAGCTTATTCAGTCAGTGTAATGTTTGTTACACATCTGCTGATCAGTCACTCTCAGTTAAATGCAGCTCTGCGTGTTTCTCTTTCCCCCAGCCAAGCACCCTTCCCCAGGGGACCATGAATCTGACTGTGAACTCAGACGTCAGTGACGCAGAAGCCAGGACGGGTCAGAGGAACGCCCTGTGCATCTCTACGCCACAACAGGAAGTCTACATCAGAGGAGACAGCAAAGAGATTATCAGCGGGTCAGAACACTGCTCAGTCAATAAATTATTTATCAGTTGATCAACAAACAGATAAATGATGACACAATTTTCCGTCTTGCAGGTGGAGTGACCAGCTCTCCCTATTTCTGCATACCAGTAAACAGAATCAGAAGAAGAAACGTAAAGTGGAGCCTGTTGCCTCCCAGGTATCATTATTGGTTTTATGTGAGAGGAAGACGTAAGACATTTGGAGGGAAGGTGGAGAAATAATAAAACCTTTTACTTCTCAGGAGCCGAGTCCAGCAAAGATGGCCGCCACAGATCAGAGTATTTCATCCTCAGAGAGTCTTGCAGAGTCTAGATCAGGTCTGACATGGACACACACACAGACAGACAGACACAAGTCTCCAAACAGACATCAAATTTCACATTTTTTAAAATCTTAAAAAATATTTTTCTCTCTTTACAACCAGGCGATGTATCTCCAAACGTGACACCGGTCTGCAGAAACGAAGAGCCTTTCTTTGACTTTGTTTGTTCTCCAGACCTGCTGAGCGGAAACATGAATGCTGACAGGAACAACATCAAAACAAACAACCAGAACCAGGACCTCAACATGAACCAGGACCACAACGGGAGGTCGGAACATGTCGTGTTTTTCTGTTGGTCTGCTGTCTGTTTTCATGTTCTAGTTTCTCAGTTTCTTCTTTGTGCAGACCTCTGCTGCTGTTGTTGACTATTTTGATTGGTTGGTGGTGGAGAGTAATATTAGCGAGGGCAGCAATGTTCAAATAGTCCACTTTTTCATTAAGAGTGCTGTGAGCTGGGAAACCTCTGACTTCTGTGGTTTGTTTAGAGAATATGTTTAATGGACACAGGCCCATAGAGAGCTCTTCAGAGAGCGGAGTAGTCAATGTGTAAACACACATTAAAAGTTTTCTCGAACGTTTCTGTAATCACATATCTGAGCGATGTTTCTCAGGAGTTTTGGTGAGTGATGATGCAGAATAAAAATAACTCAACATCTGTTTGTGTTTCCAGACATGTTGGCTCGGCAGAGAGGATGCTGGGAGTGGATGAGCAAGAAGACCGGTCAGCTGTTTCCAGGAAGAGAGGGAGAGAGAGTCGCTCAAACACGAGAGAGGTATGAGACGAAAACAACAAGTACACAACACTCTGTCAGAAGAGGTAAAATTACAGGTGGCTCAGCTGCCGGAGGGCTCCACAAACATACCCCTTCAGCCAGTGTCGTCATGTTTTTCTCTGACATGTTGTTGCTGTGTGATGAGCGGGCAGCGTCAGGGTGAGGATCACCTCAGGAAGTCGTCCTGGAGGCGTGCTCTTTGGAACAGCTCACATTCACACATCAGTCAGCGGCAGCGCGTTATATAACATCTGCAAGTCTCTGCACAGTTTATCCATAAACCAGTCAGAGTGACTCACGTTATTCACTATCATGACACGGTTTTATGACACACACACACACACACACACACACACACACACACACACACACACACACACACACACACACATCTGTGACTCACACATCCAGGTGTTACAGGGAGAGATAGAGACAACAGGTAAACGGACAGTCTGACCTCATCAAACTGTGTGTTTGGTGTGTGTATATGTGTGTGTGTGTGTGTAAACAAACTGAAATCAGACTGAGACTACACCTGGTCCAGATTTGTGGACACAAACGTTCCTCTAACTTTATTTTGTGTGTGTGTGTGTGTGTGTGTGTGTGTGTGTGTGTGTGTGTGTGTGTGTGTGTGTGTGTGTGTGTGTGTGTGTGTGTGTGTGTTAGTGTGTGTGTGTGTGTGTGCGTGTGTGTGTTGTAATCCTGACATTCCACTGACAGAGTTTTTCCAGGATTCCTGAGACCGAGAACAAGACGCAACAAAACATAACCACTCTTTATGAGAGCCCACGCTTTCACACACACCCACAAACACACACACACAAACGCACACACACACACACTCTACTGAGTTTTGAGAGTGTGTCAGACAGAGATAATCTCTCGCTGTGTGCTTCATGTAGGAAAGTGGCCTGAAATTCTCCAAAGTGAAAGATGCTAATGAGTGTGTGTGTTTGTGTGGTTTGTGTGTGTGTTTGTGTGGTTTGTGTGTGTGTGTGTGTGTGTGTGTGCAGACAGTATTAACCCCTCCCCCAGCCCCCCACAGTGCAGCCCTGATCCTCCATCTGACGTCTGACAAAGATTCAGGGCATCTCTGACCAAACAAACTGATGCAGACACAGCGTACACATGTATATATTTACATAAACATAAATGTACCTGATTACTTTGCGTTACCTCTGGATTTCTTTAATACTACACATGAACATGAAGACGAGAGTATAAAAGATGTGTAATCTGCTTGGTGTATTTTTTTAGAGAAACATAAAAAGATAAGATCTCATATTATACTTTTGACAAATCAGGTGTCTCGATACTGAAATTTAAAAAAGAGAAAAGAAAATTGATACTAAGCAGAAAATTTAAGCAGTAGGGGTGGGAGAAAGAATCAATACATCAGGATTTTTTGTTTGACAAAATCGGGATTCTTTGTCAAAAAACCTTTTTTTTTTTTAAAATCAAATTCAAATTCTTCATTTCAGTCTTTGTTTATTAACTAGATTGAAAAAAAGTTTCTACTTTTCTCCAGCAGAGGGCGAAATGTTCCTCTCTGACTCACGTGATATGCATTTTATGATGAAATATGGCTCCTGATATAGAATGTAGACATTATCATCATCATTTAAATTTTTCACATGGTCTGGTGTTAAAAAAAGCAAAGTGAAAAAGGCAAAAATCGTAAATATCAAAGAATCACAACTGAAATTGATTTAGCTCTCCAAAAATCATAATAGAATCAAATCGCGAGTATAGTATATCATCCCAACCCTTTCAGGCAGAACACCTTCTGATTTCAAATTATACAAGTATTTGCCTTAAAAACAGTGTTGTGAACAAAGAAAAAATGCTCTTTCAGAGCAAACTTAAAATTTTTCATGCATGCTCGCTGTGCATGTCTGCTGCATTGTAGTATATCCCATTTGATTTAAAAATGTAATCCTGCTAAATAATACCAGTTTTTATTGAATACCGGTAATCTGATTACATTTTTTTTTCTGTACTGTAACATAATCCTAACATCGTTACATGTAATGCACGTTGTTACCTGTAATCCATTACTCCCCAAGCCTGTGTATATGATAAACTCAATGTTATTTGATATAAATCATATTTGATCAGGTGTAAAGCAAAAAGTATTGTAGATATAGAGATATTAGTGTTATCTTAACTCAAACACTGCAAAAACTGAAATCTTATCAAGTGTTTTTGTCTTATTTTCAGTAGAAAATTCCTTTTTAGACTTAATATGAGCCAAATTCACATGACAAATCCAGAAAAATGTCTTGTTTAAAGTTATTTAAGTACAAAAATGAGGTTTGAATTGCTCGTAATTAGAAAAAAAATCTGCCAATGGAACAAGAGAAAAGTTACTTGTATTAAGACATTGTTCTAGTCTCAAGGAAATTTTCAAGCAATTTTTTCTTGTTCCATTGGCAGATTTTTTTACTGGTTACAAGCGATTCAAACCTCATTTTTGTACTCTGATAACTTGAAACAAGACATTTTTCTGGATTGATAAGTTGAAAGTGGCTCACATCGAGTATACTAAGACAACTTTTACTTAAAAAAAGACAAAAACACTTGATAATACTTCAGTTTTTTGCAGTGAACAATAACATTCAGAAACAAAATCATGTGATTCAGATTTAGATCACTGTGTATTTGTGTTTTTTACAGAAGCTCCCGTCCTGTGGAGACCTGACTCAGCTCTGTGTCTCACCCCCTCAGAGGAGGACCAGATCTCTGGATAGCAGGACAAGCGACGCCATCACTACTGTGAGACACACACCAACTGTTTATCACAGATCACAAACACCATCTGAGTGACATTTGTAAATCTTTGTGTTTAATGCTGTTCTGATTTTTTTTTTCTGTACAGCCAGATTTATTGAACTTTAAAAAAGGTTGGATGGTTAAACTGGATGACCAGGATGAGCAGGTAACCACTTGAGTTTCATGTGTATTAATTAATGTCCTTCAGTCAAATTATGTCTTTACATCGCGTCTTTCTAACTCCTACTGTGTGTCCTCCAGTGGAAGAAGTTCTGGTTTGTTCTGTCGATGAACACTCTGAGGTTTTACAGAGACTCTTCAGCTGAAGAGGTGCGCTCATAATAATGTTTTTTTTTAAGTCTGTTTAAGATAAGTTTAAAATATTAAAAGTCTTTTTCTCTCCTCCAGTCTTCAGATCTTGAAGGAGAAATCGAGCTGACACACTGTTTTAAAGTTTCTGAGTTTGACACTAAGAGGGAGTATGGCTTCCAAATCCATGTAAGAAAAAAATAATTGTGAACAGAAAATAAAAATGTGTTTTTTAGGCTTAAAAGATGAAATCGTGTGTTATGCTTGAGCAGGAAGTTGAATGTTTTTTTTTACCTCACAGACTCTGCAGGGTGTTTTCACGCTGTCAGCCATGACAGCGGGGAGCTGCAGGAGCTGGATTCAGGCTCTAATGAGACACGTCCATCCAGCACACTCACCTGATGTCACCAGGTAACTCTTCATATAAATGAGTAGGATTTCAGAGAACCAGCCTTTTCATTAAGTGTTGACCTTTATTAGTTCTCTTGATAAATACATTTTTGGCATTCTTGCTCTTCTTGTTCATATTTTTCTTTTACACATTTCACCCGTCCCGTGTGAAACAGTTTACCTGGACTCCGAGTCTCACCTGAGCTCCAGTTCAGACCAGACCTGACTCTGGATTCCTCACCCCCAGAAAAAGACGCTCAGATTAAACATGTCAGTGTGGCGCAGAGACGGAGAGATGGACGAAACAGGACCTTGGATTGGACTGGGTTCAGGTCTCAGTTTAAACCGGGTCAGGATTCTCAGACAACTGGAGCTGTGAGCCCTGAGGGGAGGAGGAGGAAGGAGGAGAGGAGGAGGAGGTATGAAGGCATGCTTAGCCTGACTCTGAGTCCAGACTCCCAGGAGAGGACAGAGGAGGAGTGGTGGAGGAAAGAGGAGGCGGAGGAGTGGTGGAGGAAGGTGGAGACGAGTTTTTTCAGACCGGAGAATAGTGTTCCTGTTTTTACTGAGAGCAGAGACTCTGAGGAGCTGCTGGACCAGTACAGGACAGAGGTGAGACAAGGAGGTGTGCAATGAGTTCAATGACCCCCAAAACAGAGAATTCACATCCCAGCATTGTTTTTTTTCTTTTTATCCACCAAATATTTGCATTCATGTGCTGTTTTTAAACATATAATATTTTTTATTTTTATTCCATCATGTCAGGTCGGCTCATAGACTGTTAAAAACATGTTCCTGAAACTATGAAATGAAGCCAATCTGCAGATGCAGCCACCTTGATTATGACGACTTCTTTGAGTTTTAGTTCAAACAGCTACAGGGCTCAGTCACATGACCTGAGCGGTGTCTCTGATTGGACAGTCAAACAATTCTAATAACTTCTAAACTGCAGAGTTAGAAAAAAAATTCACCTGCTGTTCAGTGTGTGGCGATAGAGAAATCAGCGTTCTCTTCAGACCCAAGACTCTTTTTAAACCAGGCTGCTCTTTAATGCCATAAAGGTCTGTTTTTTTTGTTTGTATGTGGTTTCTGGTCTTTCTGCAGCCAGCCTCATGCAGATTCTCGATGAACGGCTACTTTTAGCACTTTTGCATAGACTCTATTTTTCTAAACCAGATGATGCCCCTTGGTTAGACTTGAATCATTGTTGCAACGTCAGATTTCAAATGTGAGACCTCTTCTTGTTTTAGGTGGAGGATCTGAAGGCTCGGTTGGAGGAGTCCGAGCGTCTCAGGCTGAAGTTGGAGGATCAGCTGAGAGCAGGAACAAACCAGCAGGTCTGGCATACTCCAGCTTTGCTTTACTCAGGCCTTGTACACATGATACAGGATATTTTTACAAACAAAGACCCCCACTTTCCATTCCTTTTTTGTCATAAATAATAATTAAAGATAATAATAATAATAACTTTTATTTATATAGCACCTTTTAAAAACAAAAGTTTACAAAGTGCTTTCACAGCAAACACAAACAACAACAAAGCGCAGAAATACAAAAACAAAATACACAGTATTAAGAGGCACTCAAGCAGAAAGACACCATGCATGGTGACATCAGCAAAGTCAGGGACCCAGACAATACAAGAACCATACAACAAAAGCTAAAAACATAAAACTCAGTAAGAAAGAAAGAAGGAAAAGGCAATTAAAAGGGCAATGAAAGGCAGTTACAAACAAAATCAGAACATCAAATATAAACATACGAAATTGTAAAATAAATATGAACAAAATAATGAAAGAATAATGATGATTAAGCAAAGATATGAGCAAAAGATAAAACAATGAAAGGCTTAAAGGGTATAATTGAAAAGAACGAGTGTGAATCATAAGTTTGGTAAAATCAGGATTAGAAGAAGGTATTTACAATAAGAATAAATAAATACATATAAATAAAAGAGGGTGGACTTAAAAGAGTACGAACAATAAGAATAGAGAAAGGCTAAAAAAATGGGAGAAATGAGAAAGCAAAAAAGAAATTTAAGAAATCTCTCATCCACACACACGGATAAGTGCAGTTTGAAGCATGCCAAACCTCTGCCAATCAGAATGAACTCTGTCATTCAGCTGAGACGTTTGAGAAGCAAAAACTCAGTTTCCCAGCTTACGCATGAAAACTAAACTCTTCACTTTGGCCAGAGTTTTCAGAAAACATCGTTTTAGTGACGAAACTATGGTTTCATGTAGAAGACAGGCCTAAATACATAAAAACACATGTGGTTTCCCAGATACCCAGCTGCGTCTCTGTGTAACACACTGAAGATAATTTAATGTTCCTGTCTGGTTCTGTTACAGCTGGACCCTTCACTGAGCTCATCAGACATCCACAGAGAGACTCAGAGAGAAACCGTAGCGAGCTCTCAGGAGCCAAAACCTCCTCCTCCTTTAACACCCACTATCTTACTCCTTGACTCAGAGGGAAACCTGAGAGACCTGCTTCATACGGGAACAACACCTTCATCTTCATCATCTCCATCGTCTGAGACGAACACAGGCTCAGACATATTAATGGAAAACAGAGAGACCAGATCATTGATCACTGATCAGCCTGCAGACACTGATGACTTCCCTCTGAGCATCTGTGCGGACCAGCACCTCCCTCCAGATCAGGAGGAGCAGAGGAGGCTCACACAGGATGTTCAGCTGCTCCTCTGCCAGAAGGAGGCGCTGAACCAGAGGAACCAAGAGCTGCTACACCAGCTGACGGAGGCAAACCAGGAGATTGAGCAGCTGAGAGCAGAGCTTGGCAGAAGCTCCCCTGAAACTCAGCACTTCCCTGATGATGAAAAGGAGGAAGAGGAGGAGGAGGAGGAGGAAGGGGGTGAGGTGGAGGACTTACATGCTGGGCTGACTCTGAGAAGCCAGGAGCTGCTAGAAGCCCAGAGTCTGATCTCCTCCCTTGTGGACAGTCTGAGGGAGACGGAGGAGCTGTTAGAGGTGAGCGATGACACAGAAAAAGGGAAGGAGCTAAATCAGAGCGCTGATGGAGAGGAAGGACTTCACCCTGTGTGTTCAGAGGAGCTTCAGACACAGCTAGACCAATCAGAGCAGACCTATTCTGAGCCTCACATGCAGAATACTGAAACCGAGGAGGTGGAGAACTCTAACCATCAGTTGACACCGGAGGAGGAGCCTGATGACAGGGGACGGAGTCAAAGTGAGGAAGAGAGCAGCAGAGTTTTTGTTTCTGTTGAAGGACAGATCAGTGCAGTGATCGAGGGTATGATGAAGAGGATGAAGGCTGTGGATAAACTCTGGGAGCTGATGGAGGAGGTGGAGGTTGGTTTTGATGATGAGGAGGAAGATGTGATGATGAAGAGTCAGCTAAAGAAGGAGGAGGCGTTTTGGAGGTCTGTACTCAGTAAACTTGAGACAGACTCCTCTACACACCAGGAGGAGATACCTGACAAGGATCTCCTCAGGGAGGCGGCAGAGCGGATGATGGTGGAGACACAGATCCTGAGTTTCGGGCTCAGTCTAATTCCTGAGACGGGTGGAGGCAGAGAAGGTCTGATGGATGTGAATTTCAACTGTAGGTCAGATGATACTGATTTTAGAGATGTCGCAAAGATGAAAATCTCTTTGCTGAATATTATCGCCTCCTCCGTCAGCTCCACCACCCAGGAAAGACTCCACCTGCTGGCCTCCAGACTCTCTGACTCTCAACTCTCAGAGGATTCCTGGTTCAGACTCTGTCTCCTCACCGCCTCCGAAGCTCTGTGCTGCAGCTTTTTAAACCATCTTCACTCCAAGTTTGAGAGAAAAGACAAAGACAAAAACCAACCTCTGTCTACTTCTTCACTTTGTGCAAACTGTTCGGATCTGCTGAAAGAAAATCAGGAGCTGAGAGACAAACTGACCGACAGAAAGGAGCAGACAGACTCCAGCTGTCAAACAGAAGAGACTCAAACACGCGACGCAGGGACTGAGGTAGAATATGAAGGCGTCACAGAGGGAGAGTTTGACCAAACAGAAGAGGAGGAGGCTGAAGATGAGGAGAGGATGGAGGAGGAATCAGACTCAGAGGAGGTGTCGCTGTTGAGAAAACAGGTGGAGGAGCTGGAGCAGCAGCTGACCGTCATGAGAGAAGGGTTTGATGGGACACTGAGTTCTGTTCAGAGGCAACATGAGAAAGAGATGGAGAAACTGAAGGTAGAGCTCATGTTTGTTTTGTCTTTATTACCCAGCATGTGTCGTCTCAGTGTGCATGGTCCAAGCTATACCTTTCAATAAATAAAATAAATGTTGCTTTAGGTCACCTGTGGGCGGGGCTTGGCCTCTATTGAAGAGTCTCACCTCAAGGTGGTGGAGGAGATGCAGCGTCGACACCAACAGGAAGTGGAGCGCCTCCTTTGTGAGAGAGACAGACTGCTGGAGGAGGAGAGTGCTGCCACGGCAACCGGTGAGAGGAGACAGGTCCAGATGTACAAGCTGAAGCTGCTAGATGTTACCTCAAATAATCCAGTCCCTGAACTTGGCTGTTGGAGCCTTTTGGAGTTTCTTTTAGTTGTTGTAAACTTTTGTTTACAAATCACAGAAGACCACCCAAAGTCTGAGCTTAAGTTTTTACACTTAGTGAATTTCTACTTCTATTTTTATGCTAACACTAATTATTAGGGGTGGGAAAAAAAAATCCAAAATCATTATATCAAGATTTTTTGTGTTTGATAATATCAAAAACAGGATTCTTTGTAAAAAAACACATTTTTATTTAATTTAAATTCTTTATTTCAGTCTTTGTTTATAAGCTGTATAAGTTACCACTTTTCTCCAGCAGAGGGCAAAATGTTTCTCTTTGTCTCACGTGATGTGCATTTTATGGGGAAAAAAAATGGCTCCTGATAAAGTCTGTAGACATTATCATCATCATCATCATCATTTAACTTTTTCACATGGTCAGGTGTTAAAAAGCAAACTAAAAATTGCAAAATTTGTAAAAATTGAAGAATTGCATTTAAATTAAATCGTAAAAAAAAAAAAACGTAAAAGAATCGAATGGAAGCATATGTTGCAGCCCTACTGACTATCAGGCATCTGTTTCTGTGTTTTTACCTTGTTCAGTTTTTGTTATTTATTAGTGAACTCCGTAACAGTGTAAGTGTATTTTACAGCGATTGAAGCGATAAAAAACGCTCACCGTCTGGAGCTTCAGGAGGAGAAGAGGTGGCGTCACTGTGAGTGCAACTCAGGAAACACTCACCTGGAAGACATTTATAGAAGACACAGGTATGCATGAGTCATCACAGACAGGATACAGAGTATTGATTGAAGATTACTGTTCCATAGTTGAAGTGTGTGTCTGTGTGTGCAGAGAGGAGCTGGCCTCCCATCAGAGGGAGCTGCAGGTGCTCTCTCAACAGTTCTCTCTCAGGTGTTTAGAGGTCGGCCATCTTGTTCAGGCCCTGGAGGCCGAGAGGAAGGCTCTGAGTGTGTGTCAGCAAGAGAACCAGCACCTGAGGACCAGGAACCAAGTGAGACAAACACACACATATATCACATGATGATTTATAGACAGGTTAACAGGTGAAGTCACCCTCATAGGTCTTCTCTGTGACCTGTTTAGGAGTTAAGTGCTCACCTGGCTGCAGAGATCACCAGGCTGTGCTCCCAGGTGAAGCAGGATGACCTGTCGCTCAGCCAGACCATGGATGTGTATGAGATGGAGGTAAAGTTTCTTCTGCAGATACATTTTAAAGTCAAATACATATTTAATTGGTAAAACCTTTACCCTGAGTTATATTTTAAAAACATTTAGTCAACTAAATGTGAAAAATGATTTTTACTCTGCTATCATTTCAGCTCTTCAGCTCCCTCCTGTGTTCATTCTCTATCACTGCGTTTAGACCTGCAGTAAACATTCAATACAATGATTCTGTATCTTTATATGATTTAGGGACATTGCCCTCTGTTAAAGTTTTACTTTATTTTAAAGGCTTAAAGTTCAGTCATCTATCCACTCTTCTGTCTCATTTTGATGTTTCTTTGTTGAAACTTTATTTAAAGCTAACCATCTGACTTTTTCATTTCAGATCACTCTGAGAGTGAAGGAGTCTGAGGTTCAAAGCCTGAAACATGAAACAACATCTCTGAAAGATGAACTGCAAACTGCTCACAGAGTAAGACCCCCAGCAACTGAAAATCAGTTCTGAAAGTATCGTGATCACTTTAATTGATCTAGGCATGGACAGACCTACAGCTGCTTTAATCTGATAGTTTTCTTTTTTCCATGGAGTGTGGTGCCTTTATAGAGAGTAACGTGAGATGTTTCCGATGGTAAAATCCTCTTTCTTCAACAAAGAGCTCTTTCTCTGGAGGGATTCTTTCTGAAATGTTTTTAGGCACCATGAATAACAAACTGTTATTTTTGTAGACTTATCTAAATCACTTGAGATTGGCCCCAAAGGATTTTGCTGCAACAAAAACACAAACACTCTGAATATATTGGCCGTTTATCCCCCTATCCAAATATGTTTGAATAGAGCTCAGTTTCAAGGGTATCTCTTGAGGGAGGATATATCAAAAATATCCAAAACTTCTGTATTAAAATTTCTGTATCATTAGGACTGTTTTCTGCCTGCAGTATCAACCCGATAAAAATAGGTTTAAAACAACTAACAAAAGAAGAAAACAAAAATGAACTAATCGTCTTTCCCATCATCGTATTTCAGGAAAAGAGGAATGCCACAAAGAAATACAAAGAGATGTTCACAGAACTGAACGTCCTAAGAGCCAAAACTGAGCAGGAGACGGATGAACTGAGGGAGAACCTGAGGCTGGCTCACCGGGCTCTGGACCAGGCTTACACATGAAAAATATAACCAAATATACCTGTAACTTCATTCTCTTATTTCTGTATTTATGATTAATCTTACACCCTGATTCCTGTTTCAAAGATACAAAAAGTATTATATAAAGCTCCTTGTTTTTATTGTTTTCAATGACAATGAACATGTAAAGATGTGCTTGTTGTTCAGATGAATGTCTTCATGACACACCTGGAACACTCAACAAGTTTTTTGTACTATTTTATTTATACAACTGCTAAATAAAAATGCTTTTCTGCTCAAAATTTGTAGGGACTGGTTTGATCATGTCATACCATGGTTGTTTTGGTCTTTTTATCCTACAGTGAATGCTGTGTGTTAATCATTTTCTATAACACTATAAGCAGTTTTTATTAAATCAAATGTTAATATGCTATATTCTTCAACTGTAGATCGAGGACTTTGTAATTTAAACAGCTAGTGGTACAGGTATTGTCCACTAATAGAAAATATCTTGAAACCACTGAAATGATTGGGGCCACGGTTAAAAACAACAACAACAACAATAATAATAATAATAATAATAATAATAATAATAATAATAATAATAATGATAATAGTTATTATTATTATTATTATTAGTAGTAGTAGTAGTAGTAGTAGTGTTATTATACACGCAAAAGGTTAAAATTCTGAGTTCAAAGTCAGTAATATGACTTTTTTTCTGTGATGATAATAATAATTATTATTAAATCAAGATATTAGACAATATTTTACCCCAGTTGCTCTAATCTTCTTTCGTATTAAACACACTGTGTTAAAAAGTCTTAGCGTCAACGAAGAAAAGGTAAAGACAAAAAATGATGCTTCTATTTTTAGTATAAGTTTAGACCTGATTGATTAAAATTATATCTGTAAATCTTTTTTTCGTATATATTACAACACTTTTATTTCTACACTGAAAGCAGTAATTAGGTAGCCATTTTGGGGCTCTTATTTTGAAGCCAGTGGTTCTCTTCCGGTGTCAGGCAGGTGTTACGGTTGTTTTGACACTGTAGCAGAAGAAGGTGTCCATGATGTTAACTTTAATAAAGAAGCAGTGATCTCTTTGTCTGAAATGAGTTCCTCTCCGTGTTTCGCTCACTTCGTTTTTACGGGACGGAGCAGACGTTAGCCAGCCAGCTGACATGAGCTCGCGCTGCTGCTGTTTACATGCAGTGATGAAGATGATGACGAAGATGGAGAGGTGTGTTTGCTAACCCAGCTTACGGACCTGTGCGAGGCGAGGGGCAGAGTCATCGTTGAACTCGTTCCGTGAGGACCATCCGACCCGGAGCAGCCTCAGGGTGAGCTACAGAGTCCTGTCTGAGAGTGACGGCGGGTTAAACTGGTTTAACTCCTCATGTCAGTTAGCTTCAGCGTTACAGGTAGGTTACAACATCCAGACGGGCCTACCTGTTCGTTTTTATACTCAGAAAGCTGTGCTGGGCGTTCTGATACACCTCTATTTAAACAGTTAAATACATACTAGAGATGACACGTTTCAGAAGTATTTAATTCTTAATCATTTCCGTCATTATCGGTGATGCAATTATGTAAGTATGTATAGAAATTCCGTAATTTCACAAAGAATATAACAATGCAGAATTTTAAAGATACTTCGTATGCTTACAGAAATTATTTTTGAACAGGGGTACGTGTAAAGGGGTTTCTAGGGTGGCACAGACCCCTGAGGAAATGTGTTTGACCACCTCTGGTGACGTCCCAAACCCTTATTTTTGATTGGCTTTTTTCCTCATTAGGGGCGGGACTTATCTGATGGTGTCTCCTGGAGGTAACAATACAAGCCACTCACATGTGAAGCTGTTTTCTTTTTTCCCTACTTTAAAGTATTGAACGATACTACAGATGTGTATGCATGTCACTCTGTTGTGTTACGAAGTATAAATGAAGTCATTTTCTTGGTATTTTGAATTATAGATTTATTGTTTTATTTATTGTTTGAGCCCTAGTGGAGCAGAGCAGAGCAAGCATTCTGTGTGAGTGAGTTCAGCAGACTGATGGGTGTCCAGGTTTCTAAGGAAGCAGCTGTAATGAAACCTTGTCAGTGATGTCACCCGTTGTGTGTCCTTCAGTGATGGACGTGTCCTCTAAGGACTCATCGCTCCTGGTCATGGACCTGTCAAAAGGTTTCTCTGTCCCCGCCCTCAACCCCCGACATGCTGAAGCCAAGAAGCCTGAGTGGTACCACCGCCGCCCCTCCTCAGAGATCAGCCCCTCCTACAGATCAAGACCCTCTTCCTCCTACAGCCCACTAGACCCAGGTCCACCTGTCCTCTGTGGGGACATGGACCAGAGCCCTGAGTCTTTGGGTGACTACATGAACTCGACACTCGCTCCCAGACTTGATCTGTACAGAGATGGAGTCCACAGCGGCTTGTGGCACCCAGGTTTCTATGGACCGGACCAGACGGGGGATGCAGGTCCTGAGAGTAGTGGAGGGGAGGAGAGCGACAGCGGCTCAGATGTGATATTCCTTGTGTCCTCATCCAAAGAACCGCTTCTCTGCGGTCCCTTCATCCAGGACGGTGTGAGACACATCGTGGAGCCGCTGTCACCTGCCGTGTCCTCGCTGGACGAAGGACGAGGCTGCTGCCACCTCCCCCAGACGCTCAGCTCCCCGAGTCCTGACAGCTCGTACTCTGAGGAGTCCTCAGACAGCTCAGTGGACATCCCTGTCCATCACACACGGCCCGTCGTCCTCCTGTCAGATCTAAGTTCTGTGTTCAGGAACCCAACAGAGTCTACAGGAGACGTCTCCAGTGAGGACAGCGATGTGATCGAGGTGTCAGTCTCTGACGAGAAGAAGAAGACATCTCACTGTAAGAAAACAGGGACTCCAGGGGGTCGAAAGAGAGTTGTGAGACGCAGCTCCAGGATCAGGAGGTCTGCCTCTGACCTCAGTGTGTCTGTGTGCAGCACGCCAAGGAGTGCACTGAGGAGACGAGCCAAAACCGACGCTGTGGGGATCTACAACGAGAGCGAAGACTCTGGTGACCTGGTGCGGTACGCTGAGAGACTGTCCAGCTCTGACGCAGAGGAGTCACTTCCACAGCAGAATGAGTCGAAGGTACAGAACTATAACTCAGACAAGTCTGAGACTGACGTTAAAGCAAAGAGGACGTCAGTGAGAAGAGAGACCCCGCCCCCTGAGTGCAAAGAGACCAAAAGAACGGGGTGTAAACGAAAGGCCTCGCTGACCATGGCTAAAAGTAAAGAAAGGAGAGTTAGTGAGCAGAAACAGAAGAGCAGAGTCAAACCAGAGCTCCCAAACAACAAGACAGAAGAAAAAAAGACATCTACGAGGCGACGGAGGAGAAAACGCGGCTCAAAGACAACGGCGCCCCCTCGGTTTCCTCCCACTGAGCCCGAGATCAAACTCAGGGTCCTCAGCGTTCGAGACGAGAAGAAGAAAGAGAAGAAATCTGGATCGTTTCATCCCTTTATCCACATAGAGCAGAGGAGCTGCACCGTCATCAACTACCAGGAGGAGGAGGAGACCATGAGGAGCAGAGGAGGAGGACTGAGCCAGACCAGGACCACGTCTCAGTCCGGGTTCGTCCCACACTCGTCCTGTTTCCAGCTCAGCCGGTCCAGTTCAGAGAGCCAGTCCACGCTCATTTGCTGCCTGTGTGGAGAGACTGCTAACGCCATGAGCCTCGGGGATCTCCACGGGCCGTATGTCCCTGTTAGCCTGTCTGTGGACTACCAGAACCAGAACAAGGACCAGGACTATTGGACTGAGCAGAAACCAGATCTACATGAGCTGGTTAATAGTGATTCAGTCAAGTCCTCCTCTGACGCCCTCTGCTGCTCTGCTGGTAGAGCCTCTCAGGTGTCTCCTCACCTGGTTGAGTGCTGGATCCATGAGGACTGTGGGATCTGGTCTACGGGGGTCTTCCTGGTACGAGGGAAGCTGTATGGTCTACAGGAGGCAGCGCAGCTCGCTCAGAGAACTGTGAGTCACAGAGATCAGATCAGAACAACTGCAGATAGTTTTATCCAGCAGGTGAATGAGGTGTGTGTGCATGAATCCGTGTGTGTGTGTGTGTGAACTGTTTCTTTCAGCACAAGTTTAATTTACTGAAACAATGAAAACAAAACATAATCCAGCAGGTTGAATTCATGTTTAATAAAATTGAAGGTTTAATGTTTTCATGTTTGTGTGTGTGTGTTCAGGTGTGTTCAGCCTGCAAACACACAGGAGCCATCATGGGATGTTTCCAGAAGAGCTGTCCGTCAAACTTTCACTACAGATGTGCCATCCAGTCAGGTACAGCTTGAAAACAGCAGACCATAAAGTTACAGAGAAATATTAAACAAAACTGTCAGCTTGTGTCTAAAATGATGACAGTTTGAAACACGATCATTTTTCTGCTTCTTTTAAACAAACTGTCTCCATCTTCCAAAAATTAATGTCACAAAATTGTCTGTTTGTGTGTGTGTGTGTCTGGTTTTTTTTCAGGTTGTGTGTTAAACGAAGAAAACTTCTCCATCCTCTGTCCAGAGCACAAGGTAAAAACAGATTAATGGTGATGAAGCCAGCAGGGGGCGCTGCTGTGTAAATAACCAACTCATGGAGAGTGATAATCAAACAGGACTAGTAACATTTTGTTGTAAAAAGTACAAGAATTTATGTTTTTATGATAAAATACTGCATTTAAAGTAACAGTTAGGCAGTGTCACAATATGTTATAGACACAATCTATACATTCACATACTATACAATAAAAACTAGACAGCACTCAGAGAGCGCAGACCTCCACCAAGCACTACTTTAATGTTATACTCCCTTCCAGCAGACTGTCTGCTACAATTTGGTGTTAGTTGCAGGTTTTTACTATAATTTGTTTCCTGACAGTGTTGAAAATTATGATGACCCAGTACATATTTCATATTCCAGATCTTAGTATCCAGAATATTACCAGGATCTGGATCGTACTTTTACATCTGTCAGAGATTATGGTGACCTTGTCTTATATTGTTTTGCAAAGCAGTCTGACCATTTATGGTGGAGTTATATACACATATGGTGAAAACAGCCCTATCTCACAATAATAAAGAATCCTTAAAAAATATCCTGGCTCCAGACGGTGATCCAGATCACCTCCGAAATTTAGTTACTTCTTCCTTATACCATTTTGAACATTTCCTGAACATTTCATCAAGATCCATTTAGTTTTTGAGTTATAGTGTTCATGGACAGACAAACTCTCCCAAAAGCATAACCTCCTTGGCAGGGCTAAAAATAGTTCAGTAATGTCTTAATCATATTATCACAATCAAACATAGATGATATTTTTTGAAAATATGAAATAACTTTATTAATATCCTCATAATTAAGGTATGAATTTCAATCATAGAGTCCAAACTGTTAAACTTAATTTGAATATGTAATTGTGTTAAAATACCACTCTGTCTGAATATAGGGATTGTATTAATAAAAGCAAGAATAAGTTGTTGTGGTCACATTGTTAAATTACAATGGTATATTTTTACATCATTATATTAAATTATAATGATAAAAGTGTTATATTGTGCAAATCTGTAAGAGTGATTCTAAAGTTTAATTCTATTATAATAATATTTGAATGGTAATAAAGGATATTGAGTTGATTGAACACTTCGTTTTCTCTAACAGAATAAATGTTTCACTCGACCTGACAGACGACAGAAGAGATGACACAGACGAAACATGGGAACAGGTATTTGGAAATTGTTTCATGTGTTCTATTTATCTATCTCTATTTACATTTAGATTTGTTTAAAAAAAACTTAAATAATGTCAGCATTTATAGTGATTTTTTTAATTTTATTTTAAGGTTAGCTAAAATGAGGTGACAATGAATAAATGATAAGAGAATCATGTTGACTTCTTTCTTTTGGCTCCATTTTTTCTGACATTTTATGGAAAAAACAGCAGTTGAAAAACACTTCAGGAAAGATTACAGCAATGATAACGTAGTCCTTGATCAAAGTGACTGTAATAGAAAAAATAGTTTAATATTTCTACAAAAACTGATTTTCCTTCCTCCCCTTTAATTCCTTTCTTTTTTTATTTACAGATTCATCCACAGATCTGCTCAGGGTTCGACTAGTTCTGCCTGACTTCACCTCTGCTGTTTATAACACTGATTAACAAGTTTTTGTGTGAGTGGGCGAGTGTATGTGTGTGTATGAGTGCTTGTGTGTGTGTTATTCCTCTTGTTGTCAACACAAACACAGTAAATAATTTGAACATACTAATAGAGACGAATAAGTTTTTGTTTATAGATAATCTCTTTATATAAGCTAATGTTTTGATTTCTACAGTTTTTGTACTTCCTCTTGTACTACTTTGTACTTCTATCACTGTTACAGCTGCATTCGCTACCCACACACACATACACACACACCTACAAACACACACAGACATGTTAAAGCATGTTTGCACTTTATGATATAATTTGATGTTTATTTATATCCAATTACAAACTTTTCTGACCTTTTTTTTTTACTAAATGTATTTAAATTTAATGTTAAGCTTTGTTCATTAGAATGAATATGAATATATAATTATATTTAATTTATCTTTAATCCATGACAGATCTATAACAGAGACCATCTCCTTAAACTGAACATCCACTCTTCTCTTTTATTTATTTATTTCTTTATTTAGGGGAACTTTTTTATATGCTCACACAAAGTAAAAACCACAGCTCAACAAACACAACATGCCTGATGAATAAAATATGCAAACCTCACAGCTTACTGTTCTGAGAGCCGTTTCACAAAGCAGCGGTGGTGTGAACTCTGAGTCTGTTAACCCTGACGTGGAGGAAACTCAGAGTTTTGTGTTTGGATCCCAGCCCAATGTTGGATCATTTCTTGATAACTAACTGTTGGAGCGTTGCTGTTCGTTTTTTCATGTTTCATTGTGTGTCTTCACTTTCTTATCAAGCCTCACATCCCCCATAGTGGACGAGCTCTCACATCTGAGCAGATACTTTTTGTTTACCCGTTTTTTTCTTTTGGATTTTTTTTTTTGATGATTTCAGTGATGTGAACCACATCCTTTTGAATCATCCACTGAATGATTCTTTGTCAAATGTGAGGTACCACTGTGAGCCTTATCTGTGGGATATGTACACCTATGTCTCATTTTCAGCTGCTTCCTGTTCTGTTTTCTCCACCTCAGATCCTATATGAATAAAATCTAATTCTTGGTTCTCTTCCATCCTGCTGGTTTTTGGCTGTAAATTGAATATGAATTCACTCCAGCAGCAGCATTCTCCCACGCTGCTTTGCTCTATCGCTGCTGCACAAGTGTTATCTTTCTTGCCCTTGCCGCATGACTGCACAAAGATTTGCATTGAGGCTGGTGAAGTAGGAACGGCTCCGCTAATGTCTTTTTATCACGCTCTGAACACCCGTTGATCAAACAAACTCAGATCAGCCGTTCAGAAACTGGAAACTCCGACTTTCTCATCTGAGACTAACTCGGCTCAGAGCGCAGGGTTGGACTCAGAGTTTACTGAACCTCCTTAATGAAGCGGGCCTCAGCTGGAACATGTTTGTTTATGTTGAATTAAAGGGTCAGTTCACCCAAATCATTCAGCAAGGATGTAAAGTTTGTATGGTTTAAGTGGAAAGACCCTTTAATAAAATAAATATGTATTGAATATATTTTTGTCTCCTCTTGTTCTGTGTAGATATGCAGCTTGAACTCTAGCGAGGCTTTTTAAGGTTTAACTCTTTTTAACTCTGTTGATGAAACCTCTTGTTTTTTGGGTTTTTATTATTTGAAGGAGAAAAGATGATACATTTTTTTTATTAAAACATAAAAACGGAAAGCTTTCTGTGTTTTTCTTTAACCTTTCACGTGTTGGAGGAAGACGTTGATGTTTGCCACAGATGGGGTAACACTGGTGGATAAATATCTCACACAACCCCACATCAAAAAAAAAAAAAATCCCTCTAAAGCGAGCTGAATCTGTTCCATGGTGACAGTCATATTATTTTTTCTATCACCGAGCCGTGTTGACCTGATGAAGCTGTTATTCACCTCCCTGCTCTTACATGCTGGCTACAGACTGAGAGCTAATGATGCTGTTACTATGGCAACAGCAGCGCTTCACAGCAGAGGGGCCTGAGTACTGAGGTGGCTTGATGGTAGAGGGAGCCTGGCGGTTTAGTCTTGCAGTCAGAGTGTTTGGGTGTGCTCACACACTTGATAAAAAATAAAGATGTATTCGAATATTGTGCATACACTACAGCACGTCTTCATAATTTGATCTGCAGTTGTTTTCTCTTTTTTGGCCCTTACAGTTGCTAGGCATTGGCCATTGCTGCCTTTTGCAGCAGCTCTCTCTTTTTTGTCCGTTTCTTGTAATTTTTTTGTTTCCTGTGTTTGTCTGGAGATCCTACATGTAACCATGGCTGCGTTGTTTACATGTAAACTCAGCTGTTAGCAGCCTGTAGCATGTCAATGCTAACTGGTGTAAGGCCTGATGTCTTCCCACAAGGTGAGGAGGAGAAGGTGAGGACGACGTGCTGGTTCTCAGGTGTGAGCTAAGAAGTGACGACATGGACCTGTCCTGCCATCCATCGTTATTGGGAACGTAAGATCTATCTCCAATAAGATGGACGAGCTAGCCATGCTAACCCAGCAACAGAGGGAATACCAGAGGGCAGAGTAGCATCATGCTATTCACAGACATGGCTAACGGAGCTAACATCAGACACCAACGCTACATTGGAAGAGCTTCACCTGCTGTGAGCAGACAGGATCCAGGAGACAGAGACTGAACAGACTGCTGAAGAAGCTCAGTCCTGGACCCTGTGGAGGTGGAGGCTGGCTGAACTGGACAATGATGGACAAGTTGTCACTATCTATTTTCTTATTGAGCTTTTTGCACTTTCTATACACTTTCTTACTTTTGTTTTCTTGATTGCTGCTGTGACTTCAATTTTGTTGTATTTGTTACAATGATAAAGTTCTATTCTATTCTATTCTATTCTATTCTATTCTTATTGTATCCACTCTGAGATTACTGGCCAGAATTGTGAAGACTGATGTTCACAGATCAGAGTGCAAAAGTCCTCTTGATGTAACATTTTCTTTATTCTTGGTAACGTGTTATTCATTATGCTGCAGAGTCAGATCCAGAACATCCTGCTGCTCGTGCTCATGATATTTTCATCACTCAGCCCGCAGACTCGGGGCTCTGAGGATTCTCAGCTTGAGGGTTAGTTTGAGTTTATTGGAGCAGAATCATGTGACCGACATTCAGCACGCAGATCTCAGCTCGCTCTCTGTTTGTTAGAAAACTGGGAAGAGTGGAAATTTAATCACCAGATTTTAAATAAGACCAGAAAAAGGGGGTTACTTTCCTCGCTTGGGTGTTTCTTAATTAACTAAATTTCCTCCTGTGATTAATAAAGCATTTCTGTTTCTGATTATTGTCAAATTTTCACCACAGACACTTTATTTCATGCAACACTTCAGAAAATCACAGAACAAAACCACTTCTTAACATTGTTTTCCAAAAGCAAAGCTGTCTCACATTTTCAGGATTTCATTTACTTGATAATTTGACAAAAAAAATATATAAAATATTGAATTGAAAAAAAGTGGTCGAGAACAGAATTGGTAGAGCAGCTTAAATATGATATCAGAGTAATGTTCAGCATATACGTCATGTTTCCCGTTATTTTAATCTAAGTTGTTGTTTTTCCAAACTGTTCAATAAAAACAGTTTTTATCATCATCATGCAAATTACACATATCTAATAATATTTAATAATATTTAATAATAATTTTGTTCTTTTCGTTTTTACCACATCCTGAAGCCTTGAAGTCGTTGTGCTGCAGCTGTTCCAACTCACAGTCTTCGAATACTTTAGGTCACATTTTAACACTGCTGAACATGGGGAGCGTTCACCAGCTCTGTGTTTGCTACATTACAGCCTCTTCAGGCGTCACAGACCAGCACGGAAAAAGCATCTTCAAGAGAAATTAACAGTCGTCCGTCTGGTATAAAGATCTACAACAAATGGACGATGAACAAAAGGTGGATGAAGCCAAAAATCACCTGTTTGTACAAAACTATGGTGGCCCTGAGAGCTCATAGCACTGCAACTTAAGAAAACACACGCAAAAAGACAAAACACAAGCAAATAAAGAAAACATCTTCGTAAATATGGCGACACGTGCACAGCATTTAGAAAACACTCTGCAAATACATAATGGAAGTGTTTCCGGAGGACAGTTAAAAGTGACGCACATGTCATCATGTCCAGACACGTTTTCTTTCTGTCAGTTGTGTTGAAAAATTAGGTAAAAAGTATGTGTTTCTAAAGAGCCGTGACTGAAAATCTGGTCAACAACTAGCGTGTCAGGACATGTGCATCACTTTAAAGTGTCCTCAGGAAACACTTCTGTTGTGTTGCGATGTATTTGCACCACGTATTTCTAAATGCTGCACACATGTTGTCAAATTGCTAAAGATGTTTTCTTAATTTGCTTGTGTTTTGTCTTTTTGCATGTGTTTTCTTATGTTGCAGCACTGTGAGCTCTCAGGGCCACCGTACAAAACACTTGAATCATGACAAAATCAAATTACAACTTCAAAAATGAGCCTGTGACCTCCAAAATCTAAGATCTTTAAATCAGAAATAAATAAATAATTTCATTTTGTTTAAATTAAAAAGAAAGTTGCACACTTTACAGACACAAATCTACACAAATGAAAATGTTTCACAACATTAAATACACAACAGAAGCTTTAACTTCACTGAAAATTAATTCTTCTTCATCACTATCTTTACAGAAACTGGATTATTTCAAACATTTTGTCATATTGCTTCAGATTATGAAGATTTTTGCTCTTTATGTTTCAGGTTTTACCAGACAGTTCAAGTTTCTCAGTCTGAGGTACAATTGAAGAAATGAAAGTGAAACTTTAGGAGGATTCAAGTCCTGCAGTCCAGACCAGATCATCTCCTGATCGTCTCTCTGCTCGTCTCCTCAGATCTCCTCTTCATCAGAGACTAGATGAAGCTGTGACGTCAAACAACGGGCGCTGAACGCCAGACGCCACCTCCGGAGAAATCTTCTCCCTTCTTCTTCAGCCTCTCAGGTAGAGCAGACTTTCCTTAACACCTCTGTGCCTCGCCAACATGTTGATGATCCTCGGATGTAACCAGCTCCTACACGCAGATCTCGATGGGCGTGGTCACCAGGATGCGTCCTCGCTCGTTGTTTTCCCTGTTGACACGCTCGTAGCTGCCAGAGGAGGATGGAGAGCTGTTGGCGGACACGGCGGAGTAGTGGGTGTCCATCATGATGCTGGTCTTGGATGGCACACATGCTGAGGACAGACTGTGCTGCTTGAGTCTGTCCACCAACAGGTCCTCCTCCGATGAAGACGAGCTAATCTCCAGAGGAGGAGCAGCGTTGGATGCAAAAATGCAGCTGCTGCTGTTCCCGTTCTCCGTGTCCACCATCCAGATGTGGCCCAGGAAGCTGAAGACTTCTTTGACAGAGCAGCGGCGCTCCTGCTCCACACAGAGGAGCCGCCGGAACATCCGCAGAGACTCATCTGTGAAACGACGCCACTGTGACGGCACCGTTGCAGTCCGGCGGCGCTGCCAGCGAACAAACTCCTCAAAGAAAGCGTCTCCTGGCATGGCCTTCTCCCAGGGGAAGTTTCCTGTCAGCATGCAGAACAGCAGCACGCCGAACGCCCACACGTCTGTGCTGAAGTCCACAAAGAAACCCTCGTGTCGAGACGTGTCGCACAGCTCAGGCGCTGTGTAGGGGATCGTGCCGCTGACACGCTTCACTGGCGAGCCAGCATGCCGCGTCATCCCAAAGTCTGACAGCTTCACCTTCCTGCACTCTTTGTCGAAAATGAGGATGTTCTCAGGTTTGATGTCTCGGTGGACCAGCTTCTTACTGTGCAGGTAGTCCAGGGCAATCGCCACCTGGTGGACGCAGCGCTTCGCCACCATCTCCGGGAGCCCCACCTAAATATACAGAGAACAGGAATGAGAGACTCAAACCTCACTCACAGTTTAACAGAGTGCACTGTGGGTAATTTCAGCATTTTAATCACCTGTGGAGGGATGATGTCGAACAAATCTCCAGCGAGGGCGTACTCCTGAGCGAAGATGTAGTACTCGTCTGTTTCGAAGGCGATGCCGAACATGTTGATGATGTAGGGGCAGGGCGACAGGTAGAGCGACACGCTGTACTCTCGGAGGAAGCTCTTCAGCTTCGTCGTCTTCTTCCTCAGAAACTTCAGCGCCATTTTTGTGCCTGCAAATGGAAAAATAAATTAAAAGTGAGGAAGGTTACGTAACCCTCAATCCCTCATTTCTGTTCACTCATTTTTCTTCTTTCAGCGCATTAACGCGTTCAGGGATTCATTAAACGCTTTCATTATTGCGTTTTGGGAACTTAGTTAAAATGATTCGAAGACTTGATGAATAATTTATTGACCCTGAAAGAGCAGAGTGGGTGTTTCCAGAAATTCAAACTTGTGTTTTATCTCTAAAAGCAGGAGGAGCAGTGAGACATTTAAGGTTAAATCCAGAGTAAGACCTGGAGACCTGCCACCACTCCCTCTGTCAGTGTGTCAGCAGAGAGGAGAGTCTTCTCCAATAGCACCAGATCAGCTCTGAAAAGTGCCCCGTGGTGTTTTAACGCTGTGGAGAAGGTGAACTGAGAGCTGACTGTTTGTTCTCCATCTGATGATTCAAGAGGAGGAGTCTAGAGTCAGGATGATGTCAGCAGAAGGACACATGGCGGCTCTTCACTGAGCATCGTAGCTAGCCGTTTGTTCCCCCACAGTGGAACTTTTATAGGATGCTAACTGTGTCTACTGCACAAGGTTTTGATGAGTCATGCTTGACATGATCAGGATGAGATTTTAAAATTAAAGAAACAACTTAAAGATACACAGAGGAAACTCAAAAAAATATATGAAAATGTAACACTTTGACCACAGGGGGCGCCAGAATCAACACATACTGAAAAATTACTCACAAGAGCTTCAAATGTACATTTCACAGTGGAGAAAAATCTGCCACACAGAACGAAAAACAGTGGTGAGCACAGCTGGAGGGGGGGGGCAAGGGACAGCTGGGCCCTCATGAGCCAATTATTGAAAAACACACGCTAAAATGGCCCCCTGGGAAATAAAAACATGTGCTTAAGTACCCTTATGGGAGGCACAATACACGCACTGAAGTGCCCTTTTGATTGTCAGCAGCTGCCCTTGGGGAAGGAACGTCTTTGCATGCCACTGTTGTTTAAAGTGAGCCTTTCGGTGTTTTAAAGGATTTTTTTTTTTCAATTTCCTCGGTGCAGTTATATATTTCATTTTTCTCTGCCAGAAAAAGGAACCGTGGGAAGTTTGAAAGTGATTTCGAAAAAGTTTCACTTCTTGATATATGCCTGATTGTAACCCACACTTTAAAATGAGATCATCAGCACCAATAAAGGTTATTTTAAAATGCTACTTCATAGTGTCTTCGTAGCTTCCCTATCGGGTCGAGCAAGACTGGATTGATTTACAGCATGTCCAAGTCTCTATGACAACACCACGCCAGCTGATGAAGTTTAGTAGTGTGTTTTTCTCTGCTGAAAATGATTTCTGTGATTAATTTTGTAGTGATGGTGGACACTGTAGCCTAACTGTCCGACAGAAAAAGGGCAGAAGAGCAGAAGAAAGATAAACAGGAGAGAGATAGAGCACGAGCTAAAGGCTAACAGAGGAGCTAAACTGGAGTGGATAATGTCAACTCCAACCCACAGTCAGCAGTTATTCTGCAGTGGTCTGTTCAAACTTGAGAGTCTATCAATAAAATGAAGAGTGATGTTACGTTAGCTCTGACTGGTAGATGATTAGCAGGATATAACCAGGATTCGCTAATGTTACATGTTACAGACATGTCTCAGCACCAGGCTGCCAGCTGAGCTAAATATGGACGGCTGCTAAACTACTGTACTGACCGACAGTTAGCTTGTTATTATATTTCAAACGTTAGTGCTATGTAACTATCCTGATAAATACCTTACCTTGTTGTATTGTATATATTAAAAAGTTGTCTTGTTCAAAGGAAATTTGTTCCAAAACAAACACACACCTGGTTAGTGTCACATCTTCACGACAGTGTGCATCAGATTCCAGGCCAGAAGGTGGCGAGGCAGTCCAATTAAAACAGATCCTTCTCATAGCTTCTTTAACTGTTCAAAATGTTTCACCTTTTTGGGCTTTTTTTTAATTTAATTTTCACACAGCCTGAGTTTTATGCTGGCCAGTAGGTGTCAGATGAATTGCAACAGCCACAACACGACTGCAAAGGCCACAACAGGAGTTAAAAGAGACGGACACAGAAAAGTTGGGAATGTAATTAAATAACTTCATCCATGATAAATATAGCATCATAAGGGTCTCACCTTTTGATAATCCGTCATAGTACTTATATTTCTATATTTACCGGTAAAGTGTTTTCTTATTTTTGGCTTTATGAATCAATCACGTCTTAACTACAGCATTACAGCTGTACAGGATAACTGACGTCTTAACTTCTATTATGTTGTGGCTTCTGCATTAAGCTGTTAAGCTGTCTCAAGAAGCAAACTGGATCTGATTTCATTTTCAGATTCTCACTTTAAAAAACAGCTTTCATAAACAGTCTTGTTTTTGTATAACACAAAGCTCCTGTGAGTTTATTTAGTATTTATTTACGTGTCTAAGAGTGAGTTCTGACTGAGAGCCTCTCCTCAGTTAAAGCTTCACTGGTTCTTTGTGTAAAGCTGATTTTCATGCATCACAAAACCACTGAAGCACTTTGGTCAGAATGCATCCTTCAGCTGCACATTTAACAGTCTGAAAAAGGTCAGATTTAATCTCCGTACGTCAGTGTCTCTGCAGCTGTGCTCCATGAAAAACAACCCACAGCAGATGGACGACATTTGGGCTTTTAATGTGAAAAGGTTGAACAGATTTTGTATTAGTTCAGAGCTGAATTTAAGCTGTCGGCACTTAATCACTGCAGAGAGGAGGCAGAGCTCACCAGAGAACTTTACCTGAGTCACACGTCAGGATTAGTTCCTCACTGTGCTCACAGACTAATGAAAAACTGTCAGTGTTTACCTCGGATCTTGTGTACGACAAGATCCACCTTCCCGTAGGTGCCTTTGCCGAGCTCACAGACCACCTCGTAGTATTTGTTCAGGTCCAGTTTCTCCAGGTTCTGAGCCGCAATCAGCTGCAGCTCCTCCAAGATGTCCATGGAGGCACAGGAGCCGTGGGGAGAGGAAGTCATTGTTGAGGGAGGACTGAGGAGAGGTGGACAGGACGGGGCTGAGACGGGGAACAATCTGAGGTGGAGGTTCCTGACCTGGGGGAAGGAAATCAGAGGTTCAGTACGTGACATGGATTCTTGGATTCTCACAGACACACCCCAGTGGAAATCCTTTTTGAAGTCTTTGAGTTTCACCATCAGACCTCTGAGGGTCCCCCTCTGTTTCAGGCCAAGATCATCATTAATCATAGTCATCAATGACCAATCAAAACTGCAGTTCCATGAATGTCCACAAGAGGCTGGTTCCAAACTCCATAGAGCTTCATTTTAGAATTTTATGGCAATACACAAAAAGTAAGCATGTTTAATGGGGCGCCGATTGTAACGTTGCACACACTACAAATAACATTTCTCCACATGTAGCTCGAGAACAAGGTTAGGCAACCTGTGACACGGGTGCCATAGCTGGCACGTGGGCAGTGGCGTGGCGTGGGGATTTTTTTTGAGGAAGCCAAGTGAGACAAACCCTCTAATCTGTATGATTTTTAGGGAGTGTGGTCCATAAAAGACTTTGTTGCAGCTTGTATATCGCTTTTTCATGTAATGGAATGACCTGTTCGAGTGCCCAGAGAGTGCTCGTTTTACTTACTTTGAACACCGACACTCACCCTTTCACTCCCCCACCCTCACTCACTCATTCACACACGTACATTGTCCTCTTGACTTAGCTTAAACATCTTATCAATTTACTCAACCGCCCACTCAAACGCACAACCGGCCGCTTCATGCACACTGCCAATGTGCTAACCTCGCTGATTTCATTCAGTGGCTTGATGATGATGATTCTGTCATTTGATTGGTTTGAGGCCAAAGACGGGGTGGCTTCCCTTGACACAGTCTTGGTCAATCACAGATGAGCAGTGTCATGACCGCAGCCTCATCTGATTGGTTAATCATTCTTTTTTTTTTCACCAATGGACGCCAACTCTGCTTGGCTTCCTTGCAGGCAACAGTGTGCAGTATCGTATTTTCACCACTTATTCACAGCATAACATTTAGGAGGGCGCTGTTTTACACATCGTAAAATGCTCAATAAGTAGAGGAGAGAAATAAGGAGGAGACGACAGTGACGAAACACAGAAGAATTATCGAAATTGTTATAAAGGAGTATTTTCATTAAAACACAGCTACAGTCTGAAAAAAGTGAGGAATTGCATCCATTTAGTAGTGTTACAATGGCAAATAAAGTTTGAGTCGTTCTTTCAAGCATAGATGAACAAGGGTGTATGCATTTATTGCCAAAGATGGCCGCAGATCAAGCGATATGCACCCTTTGCTGTAAAAGTGTGGTATATAGGACAACAAGTGTGCAGCGTCTTTTTAAAACCTAACACAAAAACAGTGTTAGCAAAGTTTGCGAAACAAAACAAAACATTCAAAACTCTCTGTATTGTTAGACACCAGGCAATGGAAGGAAGTTATACCATTTTTTCACTGCACAGTTAAGCATGGAAAACCATTCAAGGAGACTTTCCATTGACTATCCATGGTTTCATGAAAGAAGTAAATATTGGCACTTTGGGCATGAGTGTATTTTAAAGTGGCTCCAGTCATGGAAAAGGTTGCCTTCCCCTGCTCAAGAACATCACTTTTTCTGCAGATTTAGAGAGATATTTGTGAAATAATTTTTTCAAATATTATATATAAATGTTGAATGTTTTATCTAAAGGTAAAATGTTACAAATGAATGTTATAAATAAGTATCCTTATTCTAAATATTTAGCCATGTTTCTAAACATTTAGTTTTCATTCCAAATATTTTGTTGTAATTTCAAAACATTTTGCAAAGACTTAATATTTATCTAAGATTTCTAAATCTCAATCAAAGACTTCTAAATATTTGCTTAGGTTTCTAAAGTTTTAGTCTCGATTTTTACATTTTTCGCTAATATGCAAATTCACACTCCTGCCTGCTGGAAGCACCAAAATAAAAGTTCGAGGAAGTGATCCAGCCAAGCTCAAGCTTTACTTCTTCAATGTCGGCCACAGGATCTTCAAAAAGTGCCATCACAGCACTTGGTACGCTTCTTTTTTAACGGCTGATTTATCCAAA
This sequence comes from Halichoeres trimaculatus, assembly GCF_033239565.1. Taxonomy (NCBI): domain Eukaryota; kingdom Metazoa; phylum Chordata; class Actinopteri; order Labriformes; family Labridae; genus Halichoeres; species Halichoeres trimaculatus. The sequence goes on along the minus strand of NW_027437198.1, from coordinate 7,661,365 downwards.
TGTGTTTGAAATTCTGAAAATCTCACTTGGCTGGATCACTTCATCAAACTTTTATTCTGTTGCTTCTAGCAGGTTGGAGTGTGAGTTTGCATGTTAGCTAAATATTTCGAAATCTTGACTTCTTATTTAGAAATCCTTGCTTAAGATTTAGAAATCTTATATGAATATTTAGAATAAAACTAAATTTTTAGAAAGGCAGTTTAATATTTAAGCTGCGTTTCCACCAAGCAGTACGGGTCGGTTCAGTACGGTTTGGGACGGTTTGGGACAGTAAAGTCTCATCCCGTTTGCGTTTCCACAGCAAACTGTGCCCTCTCGTGGTGGGCGGCGTGTAAGCCGCATGCCGGAAGCCACAGCTGGTAAACAATAGCGCGATGCCGTAGCAGCTTACCCCGCGATTAAATCCAACAAAGAAGAAAACGTGACACAGTAAACAAAGAGCACGGATGGAAGACATGCAGCATTTCGTCCTCTCTGTGATTTTCATGTAACTCTCTGTTACAAAGAACAATCAAGCTTCGTTTCAGAGAAGTCTGTGAGCCGCAAGGAGAAATGCAGCCACTGTCGGGGTAAGTGACGATTCTTTTGACCAATCAACTGTCTGCAGTGTGTTGCTCCACCTCCCGAGAGCGGATCGGTTCAGTCTGGCACCCATACGAAAGGGTCCCAAAAAAGTGGGACGGCTCGTCTCGGTTTTTAGGGATCCGTCCCGGGATGAGTCTGTGGAAACGCCGCTAAAAGCGCACCGTACCGAGACGAACCGACCCGGACTGCTTGGTGGAAACGCGGCTTTAGACTCAGGACATTTATTTATAAAATGTAATATTAAGATAAAACTTGCAACATTTATATTTAACATTTAACAAATATATTTTGCAAATATTTCTCTAAATCTTTATTGATTAAAAATATTTTTTTACAGCTAAATATGGAAAAATGTTGTTATTCTTAGTGTGTGCAACTTAACAACCAGTGCCCCCGTATTGTTTACAGCCTGGGACAAAGATTTCTTTCTCTTTTTGTGACGATTGTAATATTTAAACTTCATGAACGCTCAAGTTATCTGTCATTCTGGACACGGCCTTTGATGAGATGCTAGCTGTTTACTCGGTATCTCTTCAGCTAATTTGTTCCTTGGGTCAGTTTGAGCTACTGGAGCCTTTTGGAGTTTTTTTTCTCCAAGTAAATATAAAAAAAAATGCAACAACACTGTAACACTTCTGCTTCATCTGATATTTATACCATCTCTGCCTCTTGGTCGTAGGTAGTTGTTATTCTCATTTTCACCTCGCAGCAACAAACTGGACTATGTGCGAGGTTTTTCCTCTTCACTCTAAACACGAAGTCAAGGAAAACAAAGTCTGAACAAAAGGTGTAAATATGGGAAAGCCAGTCAGCAACCTAAACCTAAAGGATTAATGCTCCCGCTGCATTAACGACCTTCTAAATCTGATGTTTCTATCCTCAGCAGATATGTCTCTCCCTCAGCTGATTTACCCTCACCCCCTCTCCTCCTCCTCCTCCTCCTCCTCCTCCTCCTCACTGAGCTTCTTGAATGATGGACAGACTTCACAGCTCTGATGGTGCAGCAGAATTTCACCCTCTCTCATTAACAGGGCTGAGACACTGTGAAATCAGACAGGAAGTCCATCTGTGCTGTTGTCTGAGTGTGTGTGTGAGTGTGTGTGTTTGCACAGAACTGGAGCTCAGCGTGTGAAAACAATCAAACCAAACGGAGGTAATTCAGTCTGTTTCTGTGGAATGAAATGGAGTGATAGAAAAACTGTCTCGTGTTTTTTTTTTTTTTATTTAACGCTTATTATCTTCACAGAATCAGACCTCACTTTGACACGTTTAAAAAACCAAACAGCGACATACATCGTTAAAAAGTGAAGCCAATGTGGAAGAGGAAAAAACTGCAAACGCCAGAAGATCCTCATTAGGTTCCTTGTTAAAACTTTGTTTTACAGCAGATTTAAACTTGTTTACAGCCGAACGAATATCTGTTTTGGGCGTCATCGTCAGAGGTCGAACATCCTGTTTAAAGTGTCTGTTTTTTTGTTTTTTTTTGTGATGTAGAGAACCTGTCATATGACACCTCTGACATGTATGTGCAGCACAAACTGTTTCATGTTCAGCCTCTTCCTCTGACTCCTCTCATTCTGTCACTACATCAAACAGTCTGCAGATCAAACCATCACACACTCATTAACACACACTCCGTTCAGCTCCTGCTCCTCCTCCTCTTCAGGGTGACCGAGCCAGCGCTGCTCCCCAGAGGCGCTCCCGGCCCCGTTTGGCATCTGATGGTGAAGGAGGTGCAGCGCGTTGTCTCTGCTGTCAGAGAAACGCTCAGCTGTAATCAAAGCACAGCTGGAGCTCCGACCGCCACCTCCAGGAAATACGACCTCCTGCTGCAGCAGGCGGGAGCAGGTGAGTGTGCAGCTGTGAGGAAGAGAGGCTGCGAGGGGAACACAAGGGGGCGAGGAATGATGTTTATTTATGGTCCTTTTCTTCTAATCTCCCTTATCCTTCAACAACAACAGCAGCAGCCGTCTGTGAGGTCTGTCTGATCATCTGCGTTCTGTCTTCAAGTCGTCCTTTTTGTGCTTTTCATGCTTTATAAAAACACCTGTGTTTTTTTTATTGTTGAAGACACTGGGAGAAACCTATGACTGATTTAGAAACAGTCATCCTCGTAATACACACCTCGTCAAAAAGTTGCATTTGAGTTTGAGTTTCAAAATGCAAAAAAAGAAATGGTAGTGAGACAAAAAAATCTGAGTAAGCAATTTATAGCAATCAACAATTGAGGTGAAACAGGCTGTTTATCAGCTGATCAAAAGTTTAAGATCAAAGCTTTAAGAAAACAACAATAAAAAATCTAAAATAGAAATCAAAGTTGTCTTGTTGAAAAACCCAGGCATTACCACACAGACCAGGGCCCTCAGTCATGAAGGAGGCCCCCTGCAACATCTCCACAGAGCCAGTTTCCCTTTGACACCCCTGACCAACCTAAAGCTCCATTGTTCCATTGAAGGAAAAAGCCCCAGATCATGATGGCGCCCCCTCCACAGTGCCGCTGTGAAAAAATCTCCAGTGGGATCTCCTCGTTGTGTCAGTAATGTTGACGCCATCAGGACCTTCAAGGTTCAGTTTTTTCTTCTCAGAGAATCCAGCTTTCTTCACCTTTCAATGAAGGAGACGAGGCCGTTAAAGACTTTTTTGTTCTTAAACAAATCTTTTTGAGATGTTGTCTGATGATTATTGGGCTACAGTCGGCTCCAGAAATGGCCTCAATTTGGGTCAAACCAATTAGACTCTTTGGCTCAGCAGAGGTAAAATAAAAGGGCTCTACCACTTGACTTCTTCCTCAGGATCTTTAAAGAAATTCAAACTGACTGTCTTACTGCGCCAACCTCAGTAGCGATGGCATGTTGCGAGAGGCCTTGCTTATACAGCCCAACAACCCGACACCAAGAGGTCATGACAGAGTGAATACGTAACAGAAAATGACATTCAATCCATGTTTTCACACAGATTTTGGCTTTTAGAGGATGATACTGTATGAGAAATGTATGTTACAACCAGGACTTTACTTGGCAAAAGAGCAAAATGGCTATGAACAGGGTTACATCTTAACTTCACTGTATTACTGCTTTACTGCTACTTAAGGAAGAAAGAGGTAAACCCATAGACTGTAAAAAAAAAAATGGATGTCATCTTGCTTGGCTTGAAGTGAGGTTGCCACAAAAGCTGCTCCCCCTGGTGGCTGGCTGCAGTATAGGTCAAAAAATCGGACTCTCCGGTCGTTCCAGATGGGCTGTTGTCAAACTTTAAAAATTAATACACCTGGTAGAAATGTTTCTCACATTTGATTGTTGTGGTGGTTTGAAGATATCATATGGCTGCCTGTATTCAAGTCCTCTTTTTTTCTGGAAAATTTCATTTTCATTAGTAATAAAAGGTTAAAAAAGAGGCTTTACATCACGTTTAACGATGATTGACAGCTGCCGTTCTTGTGTATTTTTTTCATGGATTGTAAAATATGTCAGGACGTAGAGTTGAGAAGTGATTAGACTCTCGAAAGAAAAAATATATATACATATATAATTTTGTCACCCAGCTCCACTCAGATTCTCCCAGAATCCCTCAAAGTCTCTACTGCACAGACTCTGGCTGCACAACTGCTACCAATGGCTGCGCCTGAGACTGGGAAATTTAAGCTTCAAAACCGTACAATGGTGAATGGTTAAACCATGTGCATATTTGATGTTTTCCAGAAATTTGCTGAAACACTGAAGCACACATCACAACACCACAGCAGTGACTGTAAGCTAACTTATAAAACAAGTGTCCTTAATGGATGCAGAAGTTCCTCCTCATGCATTAAAAGTTGTGAACTAACTCTGATTCATGGTATCCAGTAAGAAAATAAAGATATCTAAAGGATATCTTCCAGCCCTGACAGTGAAGTTTGTGCAAACTTTTATTTTAAGCAGACTTTGACTCCTGCAAAGTTATTCCCTCTGGTCTCTCGGAGACTGTCAGGAAATCAATCTCTGCTGGAACAGAGAGATGCTGGCAGAGTTTCACTGCAAAAAACAGAGATTGCATCGCTCCTGTTTTTCAGACTCTGCACCAACACACAGCTCTGGGTTTCCAACTCTGCTTGTGAATGTTTTCATGGTTCCAGATGATCACTGACACGCTGCTGTGTTCTGTTACGGATCACAGTCAGGTGCTCTCTGAAACACAGAACTCATCCACAGACTGACCGTCCTCTGTGAGCTCTGAAGTGGGGATCAATACAGTCGGGATGGTGGACATCACGCATCGTTCTCAAACTAGGGGGAAAAAAAGTGACGGAGCTGACTAACGTGCTGAGTAATGATCTCTGGTCAGAACTCTGCTAGAAAACTGCTCCTCATTAGTGCCGAGGCCAACACGGACCTGTGAAACATCAAGCCAATTAATCGTCAGTAATGTGAAATCAATATGACTGCCAGCTACAGGAGGGCTGAATGAAAGCTTGCTAACAAGTTGAGACACATCTGACTGCGTATAAAAGTCATTTAGAGCTCCACAGAGCAGAGACAAGCTCCTATTTGGGTAAATCATGCCCAGAGTGAAAATGTGCATCAGCAAAGTAAATAGTGCATGTTTGAGTGACTGTCATGCTGTTGAATGAGCAGAACATTCAGTATTCGAGTTCATTTTGTCTCCACTTAAAATATATCCGCAGCTGTTTGACGGGCAGCTTTAAGATTCATGACACCCAGAGGAAACCTGCATCAACAGACTGAAAACGTGCAGATTCAAACTATAGATTCTCATTTAGGGATGGGAATTGAAAACCGGTTTCTGTTGAGATTCGATAAGAAATGTTTCAATCCATGGATATCGTTAGCCTTTGTGCTTAACGATTCCCTTATCAATTCTTTACATTGTGCCAGAGCTGCCGGGCCTTAAGTCGACTAGTCTGCTGCAGCTATCTTAGCTTTGCAGGTAGATAACGTTTCCCAAGAAAACTTGAAGTAAAACTTGAAGTTTTACTGAAGAACTGGCTTCATAAAGAAATGTACATTACTCTCTCTCAGGAGATTTCTATTCAGTACATTTGAAATGGTATAAATCACCTTATTTACCAAAATAACAAAATAGCGCAAGCTTGATGCTAACATATATGGGAAACTGCATTGACATGCTAGCAGTTAGCATACATCAGTATAACTTCAGCTTCAGAATAGAATTTCAACTTTCACCACAGAAACATATCACATCAACTCTTGGTAAAAATTACATAGAATTTCAAATGTCAAAAGCTAACAGGCTAATGAAAGGCTCATGGCTGACTTCATAACTACAGTAAACTTCCAAACAACTTAAACCATTGCTATAACCACTTTGAGACACTAGATGGCCAACTTGAATTATTAATATATTACAACACAGTACATCAACACCACATTGTGTGCAATTTTTTACCTGTTTCTGTATAATTATGCCCACAAATATAATAATCCAGACTCAAAGACGAGTTACATTTTATTCACTTACAGTTAGGGATGGGTAACTTTCACATTTGAAACGATACGATACCGATGCCCGGTACCTGGCAATCGGTACCGGTACTCAACGGTACCAAGATTCGTTACTTTTTTGTGTTTATGTGGTAAAAAATATCAATTTGTTTAATAATCAAATGTAAAAAAAATTCAATTTAACAAATGTATTCTTCAATGTATAACCTTGCAATGCTGTGTTCATGTCCAGCATGGGAAATCACCTACTCTTCCACTTCTTCACAGTCACAAGGATGCATTTAGGTACCTAAACATGGTACCTTTTGGTTTTACATAAATCAATACCCGGTTCTTCTGACAGAATTTGGTCGGTACCTATAAAACAGTATAAACTCAATTAAATGTTGTTGAGACAGAAAACCTGTAAAGCTACTTTTTTTTACCAAGAGAATTCACAACAGGAATTGATAAGGGAATCAATAAAGAATCAGATTGATAAGCAGAATGGATAAGGGCATTGGTATTAATAAAATCTTATCAATTCCCATCCCTATTCTCATTTCAGTCAGAACAAGCCGTCATGTACCCTCCAGATATGACGACTACTGAAGTCCTCCCTTTAGCTTTAACGTAGCACTAACACATATGAAAAAGCTAGAATATTCTGTTTGATGTTAGTTAGTGTATGTTGGCAGGTTTATATGCTGGACTAAGATGTTCATCACTGTAGGAACTGCACAATTGATTCAAAATCTAATGAATGCGGAGAAGACTAAAACCATGCAAAACAATGCTGGAAATAAAACGTTTGATGCTGACTAGCTCCTCTGAAATTCTCACCCCAGTATTCAACATTATTTCATTATGTGCTTCTCTGATTTTTGACAAAACTTGCTCAAATATAAGATTAAATACACCTTAAAAAAGAAGTCTTGGTTACAGTTTCACACATTTATAAACATCCTCTTCAGCTTAAGCCCAATACATCATTTTTCAGTAAAGTGTGACAATGAAAAGCAGCAGGAAATTGTGTGTTTAGTTAAAACCTTCAGAGCCATTTGAGCATTATCTCTGCACAGTATTCAAAAAGTGTTTCATTATGCAAAAAGAGCAGAAACCTTTTGATAAACACAACAATCCAATACGTATTGAAGCACATTTAAAAAAAACATCTTTCAGGTTCTGCTGTCAGCTTCACTGTTTACAGTCTGCACAGTGCTCACAGCACAAAGACAAGACTCAGCTCTGCAGACACAAAGCTTCATCACCACCACCACCACCATCATCATCATCACCACAGCGTGCCGCACATGTGCACACAGCCACAGCTGAGTGCGTGCACGTGAGCGTGTGTGCGTGGGAAGAATGCTTAAAAAATGTGACGATCAATAAATGTGCCGTAGAAAACAAGGCAGAGGTGTTCAGCTGGAGAGCTGGAGAGCTGAGCTGATCCATTGTTCCGCTCAGACTGAGTAACGCGCTTCGCTCACAGTGTGAGAGTGTAAATAAAACAGGACTGACGCTTTGTTTCACCATTTATCAGGTGGAATGCTGAGAATTATGAGCGCAGCCTGTGAACGCAGCATCAGACCTGCTGTACACACACACACACACACACACACACACACACACACACACACACACACACACACACACACACACACACACACACACACAAAGGCAGACACAATAAAGAGGCTATCACCTTAATGAAGACAAACGCGCATAATTAATCACATAATTGATCGATCACCTGATTGGCTCTTACCTGTGTTAGTATGTGATCTGTCAGTCCATGCAGACGCCACGTGACCCTGTGGCGAGCAGAAGAGGCGTCCGAGATCTTTGAACTGTTCTCCTTTCTCTTCCTCCTCAGTATAATGATTAAGGTTGATACTCCTCCTCCTCCTCCTCCTCTGTCTGTCTGTCACTCTCTCGCTCCTGGCTCTCTTTATTGTCTGCACACACCGCAGGAGGCCCCGCCCACCACCACTACCAGCCAATCAAAGCTGTGATGCTGCCTTCATGCAGAGTAGGAATATACAAAATCTTCTATCAGTTAATAAAAACTATCCAACATCTATTTAAGTCTGGTAGTATGTGTGTATGAGTATTAGTTTTTTTTCTAGGTGACTATTAAGGCAAACAGTTCATATGATAAATAAATAACCACATAAAGACAAATTCAATGCAAAAAAAAAAAAAAAAAAAAAAAAATGTAAAAAAATAAAAATAAATAAAATAAATAAATAATAATAATTTACAAAAAAAAAATAGAACCAGAGGAGTTTTGAATTTGAAATGAAATTTTGATTTTCTTTAACGTACCAATTTGAGGATTATTTATATATATATATATATATATATATATATATATATATATATATATATATATATATATATATATATATAGTATTGTTATTATTCATAATTATTTTTTAAACTGCTTATCCTGTTCAGGGTCGCGGGTGGCTGGAGCCTATCCCAGCTGTCATTGGACGAGAGGTGGGGTACACCCTGGACTAGTCGCCAGTCAATCACAGGACTGACACAGGGACAGACAACCATTCACTCTCACACTCACAGGTACAGACAATCTAGTGTTCAATTAACCTGGTGAGCATGTTTTGTGTGGGAGGGAGCCGGAGTACCTGGAGAGAGCCCACGCATGCACGGGGAGAACAAGCAAACTCCACACAGAAAGGACCACCGCCCAAGCTGGGAATCGAACCGGTGACCTTCTTTCTGTGAGGCAGCTGTAAGCATTGCGCCACCATGAAGCCCCTATTATTATTATTATTATTATTATTATTATTATTATTATTATTATTATTATTATTATTACTATTATTATTATTATACAATATAATTAATCTATCAATTAAATATCAATCACTTCAGAGCTGCTCATACACATATCCATGCATGTCAGTGGTTAAATTTCAATGCAAGAAGAAGAAAATTGTAAAATATCAAAATATTAGCATTGCAATGTCAGCATCCTAAGATCACAGCAATGTTGTATTAAGAACATAAATGCAACATAGACACATGTACTGTGTTCTTTACAAAAATGTACAGTTGAATTAATGTTTTTTTTAATGGATATTTAAGTGTATAAAGACGTTACTACTTCCATTAACAATAATATTCAAACAATCTATAAGAAAATAACAACTTTCACTTTGAAAACACAAACATAACAGTTACTGGAAAAGCCAAGTGTGTCTTTTCCAAGCATTCCCATGTCCTCTGAACGCATCGTGAGGATGAAAGCAGAGCACAACATGTCCTGATGTGAGACACTGCTGCACATTTTAATCAGAGGGTCACAATGAAGGTGTGTTTGTGTCTGCAGCAGCTCCTCTGAATATCTACCAGCACAGCACCAAAACAAATGAATAAAGCAGAGGACTGAAGGTTTTGGTGTTTTTAAGCACATATGTGAAAAAATTCCAGGTTTAAGATTGGGAAAACATTTTTATTCATCTGTAAAACTTTATTCCTTCATTGAATACTGATGGACAGGCAGTGAGTCTGATGGGGTTAAAGGTCACAGCTGCTTATCTGTGAGCTGAACACAGAGGAAACCTGTCCATGACCTTACCTGAGAGCATCTTTCTGTGAGAGCATCCTCACGTGTCTTCACCTGCCCGTATCCAGGAGAGCGTTCTCAACAGAGTGCACCTGAGAGCAAACTACTTAACGTAATGGTCGACAACATTTTTTCTGCACTCTAGCAAACAGAACAGGAAACCTCCTGAACGCCTCGTGATTTATGCTGTTTGTGTCGTATTGTTCTGTCACTGAGTCTTGGTCTGTCTTTATCAGTAGGCTACTAAAACAGAAGCGTAGCGTCCTGTTTGACTGCATTACTGATTCACTGTCCTCAGGGAATATGTATGGAAAGTTGGTGAGACAATACACACTTAGACACACACACTGTCTACAAGGTAGATGTGTGTTTTAATGTAGAGCAGCATCCCACAGCACACAGATTCGTCCTCACTTGCACCAACAAAATAAAAACAGTGAACAGCTGGGGCTCCTTCAGCCAAGGTTATGGTGCTAATATCCCAGAATGCCAAGCAGCAACCTGACCACCCAGTCCCGCCCCCACCCAGGCTGACATCCAAGGTATTTAATCCGCAGACGAGCTTCTGTCTGTTTCCTGATGGCAGTTTGAGGACAGATAAGCTGATGGCTGTGCTGTCTTTATGCTAATTCATCATTAGCATAACATGATGAAGAACAGGTCGGTCAGGTGATGCAGGGACTCATCCAGGAAATGAGGCGGCTGTTAAACACAAATCAGATTGTTTCTGAATCATGATAACCTCTTTGAGGCGAACATGTGATTATTCTGACAGCTGAACATGCGATGTTGAACACCTGTTCTCTGCACATGTGTGTGATTATTCTCCTCGCAGAGAGAGAGGAGAGAGGAGAGCACCACGTGTAGATGAGAGCACTCAGCACACGTGTTCACAGGAAATAAACTGCTCCTTGACACGGCTCTATTTTCCTTTCAGACACCAGCTCTGCACAGAGAATATTTGTTAAGTTATTCAGTACATCCTCCCTCCTTCCCTCCGTCTTTCTGTGTGTGTGTCCTGTTACCCGTGTTTGACACCCTCTCAGCGGTAAACATAACACATGTTACACAGTTTGTCTGTTGACACCTTAAAAAATGAGGATGATTAAAATGATGAATGTCTCCCCTCCTGCTGCTGAATCACAAGGCCAGCTTACCCACAATCCTCTGCTGTGAACACTGAGTCACCCTCATTAGTGGAGCTGTGGAGGGAAATGATCCATTAATGGAGGGAAATGGGAGGAAAGTGAAATACATCCAGCAGTCATTAGCAATGCCAATAATTTCTGTTGATTTCTGTTGATTTTAAAATCTCGAGCCAATAAGAGGACAGTCATTCACTTTGGTCCACACTTCTGCTGCAGGAGAGTTTTAAAGGTGCAGTGTGCAGTAATAAGGAGCATCAACATGGGGAGCCTCTAAGCTCTGCCTCGTTTCTTCGTTTCAGCCTGACAAACAGGAGGTTGGAGGACGAAGAGGAAGACAGGTGTATGTTTAAAAAAAAACCCTCAAGGATGTTTTGATGGTAAAAATGAAGGATGGCTGATTGTGCATTGAATGAGTTCATCAAATTAATTAAAAGCTTGACTACGAGAAATAAAACTAAACTCATTGAGGACAGACAGCAGCACAAAAACAAGGAGCAGACACACATACATAAAGCAAGATAATAACATTTCAAAAGGTTAGAGTAAGAAGTCAGAAGAAAGGTGCTGGGACAGATTAAAAGTTCTAAACTCTTCAGGAGGAAGAACAGAATCAAACCTTAACCCTCTGGTGCATGGTGGTGACTGCAGTGGAAAGTTGTTTAAAGCAACTTTCCTCTTGGTACAAAACAGTGGTCTCAATGGTGGAACTGCAGATCAGCTTCTAGAGTGCTCTCTGCTGCCACACTCCTTTGAGCTCCATTCAGTGGTCAGTTGGTGAAACTGCAAGTAAATTTTCACTGACCCCAAGATGACCACTCTTGATGAGCCTCTCCTGTGGACCCCTGCAGGGGTCAGTCCTTCCATTTCAAAAGAACCCAAGGGGTTAAAAAAATAATGATATGTAGTAACATCTAAGTAATAATATTATATTACTTTTCAACATTTTGTTTCAAATTGGCAGTAAATCATTATTAACCATCAAATATATTTCAAATACAAAGGTCAAATGTGTTAAAAAAAGAAAAAAAAAAAAAAGGTTGATTTGTTTTTATGTTAAGTTCAGGATGTTGATGTTTTTATTTGTACTTCCCCTAAGTGGACATCTCTATATCATAATGAAAAAACAAACAAACAGCTGAGCATTGAAAGTAACCAATCATAAATCATAAAAAAACGAGAGAGACTCAAAATATATATAGTTTGTCTTGTTGGAGATGTTTTGAAGAACAGACTAAGCTGAGGTCAGCTTCACAGCTAAGAGTGGTGTTTAGGCAAGTTAAAATATGTGAAAAATATTTTGAAATATTTATTTTTATTCCAGGAACAGACATGTCTGCAGCTTTACGCAAAAAAAAAAACATTTAAAAAAAAGGCAACATAAATTTAAAATTTAAAATAAAATAAAAAGCATATATCTGAAATATATATATATATATTTATTTATATATATATATATACACATAATATTTCAGATTTTTTTTTTCCCAAGAATGAAAAAAAACAAGGAAAAAAATATTGAGACAGACTTTTTATATATATATATATATATATATATATATATATATATATATATATATATATATATATATATATATATATATATATATATATATATATATATATATATATATATACATACATAATAGACTTTTAAAATAATGCATCAGAGGGTTAAATGTTTTTTTCTTAGTTTATTGTTTTTAGATAAGAACAAACTGGGGTTTCAATCCACAGATATAGATGGATCAACTGTAAATACAGAGGTTAGATTTTTTTTTTCTTATTTCACACTTTAATGGCTCAAAAACAGTTGATTATAATTTAATCAATTTTGCATAAATGGAGTTGAAGTCTACGTCTTTATTAAGAGGATGGGCTGGTGGATGGAGTGAGAAACTGGGGGGAGGGAGAGGTGTAATGCACATGCAAAGACAGAAAAGTCAGATTCAGATCCAAGCTGCCTAAGCCAAACCAGTGCCCTAATTGCATTTTTAATAACATGTTAAAGATTCTGTTATTTTGCATTTTAAAACAGTTGAATCCATATCAAGAGCACAGCATAGATCTCCCGGGGCCTTGTTTTGGTAATCAAATTAATGAAATGATGAAACTCTATATTTCTAAAGGACAACAGTACATATCAAACAAAAACAGCCCGTAGCTCCATTAACAGTGAATGTTGTTGAAGAGAAATAATTTAAGCAGCTGATTAAAAGTGGTCAGAGTTTCTGATGTCTGTGTGTGTCTGAGCCTGAGCTGCATACAGCCCATAAACACGGTCCCTGCTGTCACTGATGACTGTAATTTTCTGTGTCTTTGTGCTGCAGACTGTAATTAATGAATGCATGAACACACTCAGTTTGCAGAGATGTCAGATCGTCCCTGCTCTAAAGTCAAAGTGATATTTCATCCACAGCCTCTCTGTCATGCAAAGAGCAGCTCTGCTGCACAGAAAGACAAACATTTCCAGCATAAACCTCTCCAAACTGAACAACATCTCAAAAGAGAGGGCAGAAAAAACAGCTCTGTTATCCTCCAGCAGAATCGAAACATCCGAGCTTGTGATGAACAAACAGCTGATCATCTGTGATTTATCATCAGACTCATTAGACAGTAAAAGCTCAATGAATTCAGCCTTTGGTCTCGGTGCTCTGCAGCTGCAGGATTTAATTTATGCAGAAACAGAATGAAACACACAGAATGAGCCTGGAGCAGCGAGACCACAGAGAGCGACATTTACATTAGCATCAGTGTTAAAGAGACCACAGAGAGTCTGACGGGCTTGTCTGATTATTCTTCTACAGGAGGTAATCAGATTTATTCAGGAGCATAGTCTGAAAATTAAATCTCAGCCAGTAAATATCCTCAAATTAAAACCAGTTTTGTTTTCAGCTCATTCTTCAGTTACACTTTTCATTCAGATTATTATTCCCATTTACAAGCAGTCTGGTTGAATTTTTCAGGAGGTGTTGTAGTGTGTGGCTAAAGAGTAAAACTAATTTTTTATGTTAATCGAATAAAGATGATTTTATTTGTTTCAGAGTATCACCAACAGCCTAGCATAGTGAATTATATGTTTGTTTGTTTGTTTGTTTATTTTTTTGCTTTATCACTGTTTTTGATTTAGTCAAGTGTTTCTCTGAGGTAAACTTTTGATGCATCCCTCAGAGCTGTTTTATGACAGATTATTCCCTCATTTTCTGAATATAAATATCAAACAAAAGACGTAAAGACAAAAGGTTCAAGACGGAAAACGCATCGGTAATAAAAGAGTATGACTCAGCCACAGGAAGGCATTGTAACCTGTTGTTTTTGTTCCTACACTCCAGTCCAGCTGTTCCCAGCTGCTCACTGTGTGCTCCAAACACCAGGGCCCTCTAGTGGCTCAATGCCGCAACATGACCCACCAGTCACTACACAAAACCAGGAGCAGCACCATGGCTGATGTGTTCAAATTAAATCTCTTGTAAGGAGTTTAAAAGTTCCTGTTAAATCTGAAATTACTGACAGAGGAACAGTGGTGTGCAGACAGGGAGGGCGCCCCCTATTGTAGCCCGTTTGTTGAAGTGCCCCCCTGCCTGGCAAAACACATCAAACTGCCCCCTTGGCTGGTTAAAACATGATCAACTGTTCTCTTGGGTGGTTAAAATGAACACTGAAGTGACTTTTGTTTTCTTTTGGCCCTGCCCTTCAAAAAGTCAGACGATAACAGAAAACACTGTATATAACATTCAATATAAAACAGATCCACATTAATATGTATGTAGGCTGACATGTAAGATAATCTCACTTCATTTCATAAATCGATGTGTGAACATAACCATGTCAGCTGGTGTGTGTTTACACTCACACACCAGCTCATAAAATAATATATTTATATAAAGGGTTATTGTATAATCATGTTTGAAAAAAACTTTTTTTTAATCTCCAGAAATATTAATAATCTGTTACATTAGTGAAAACCCAGAGATCAAACAGAAGCACCAAAAGTTTCAGACTATTCTCACTTCATCCAGATTTTATTTTTATTTTACCAGATTAACGTCTACAGCCATTCCCTTTGCAAAACATTCACAACTGAAATAAAATCTGCACCATGTAAATGGAAACAAAGACCTCTAACAAACTGGTTGAGCAGCTTTTGTACATGTGCAGACTAAACTCCTGTTGATGTACACGGTGTCCAAATATGATAGAGACTGACTCATTCATCTGTTTTACAGCTCAAGATGAAAAGAAAAACGCCAATAAAGATTAATATTTTCTGTTAAGATTTGACATTTGAGCTATAAGTTCAAAATTCAATATTTTGATATAACATCTAAAACTATATTAAACCTCAAGATTTAACATTTAGCATTTGGTTTCAAAGAGGTGTAGTCTAGAACAGGGAACAGAACAACCTGTGGCTCTGGAGCCTCATGCAGCTCTTTGACTCCTTTTTAGTGGCTCCTTGTAGCTTTGCAACAGATTTTAGTGAGTAAAGAATTTTTATTTTTCTCACAGAGGGTCTAAATGATCAAAGATATGACACTAAAAATCTTGGCTTAACATTTTGTGACTGTGAAAATTTTACACCATGCTTTGTTAGTTAAGATCTAAAGTTAAGGATCTAAATGAGAGAAATTGTTGCCATTATTTTCCGTGCATGCAACTTTAAAATCTGTTATAAAATTCATTTTTGATCGTACTTTTTTTTTTTTAGTTAGCTGTTATCAAAAAGAAAAGTCCACAATTGGGAGCATATTAACAAAACAAGCAAGTGCCACCCATCATTAAATATGATCTTCAGATGAAAACAGTCTCGAATATGTGTTTTAATGCATAGGTCTCATTAGGAAAAAATGATTTCATTAAAAAGTAACAGATTTGATCAAATCATCCTACTCTGCTATGTAGGGATGGGTACCTTTCACATTTGAATCGATACGGTACCGATATCAGGTACCTGGCAATTGGTACCGGTATTCAACGGTACCAGTTTTTGCTACTTTTTTGTGTTTATGTGGTAAAAAAATATTAATTTGTTTAATAATAAAATATAAAAGTTTTTCAATTTAACATATATTCTTCAATATATAACCTTAAAATGCTGTGTTCATGTCCAGCATGGAAAATCACCTTCTCTTCCACTCACAAGGATGCATTAAGGTATCTTAACTTGGTACCTTTTTGTTTTAAGTTAATCGGTACCCGGTACTTTTGACAGAATTTGGACGGTACCTATAAAAGTACTTAATTCGGTACCCATCTCTACAGCTATGACAAACTGTCTGCTGATGTTATCCAGCAGATGTTTACTAACCCCGGCAGCTATTATCTCCTCACACTTCTCGTCCTCATTGGAGACTCACAGCACAAAGCTCATGAGGTGAAGGGTTGAGGGTCAGGCCCACAGCTGGGGTCAGATCCAGATCATCCTCTGTGACTCCAGGTGGAGGAGTGAACCTGAATCTTTGGAGGACAGAGGTGAAGAAGAGGAAGAGCTCCATCTTGGCCAGACCCTCTCCCAGACAAACCCTGCGACCTGACAGAGAGTAGATGAAGATGTGTGAAAGGATTCACGCTCGGTCATGTTTGTGTGAAAGATCTCAACATAAGAGCAGAGGAGTACCTGCAGAAAACGGCATGAAGGCATCTCGCTTCTTAAATTTACCCTCCTCATCCAGGAAGTGGGAAGGATTGAAAGTGTACGGGCTGGTCCATTCACTCTCATCTTGTAGAACAGACGTAAGCAGAGGAAACACAATGGTCCCCTGTAGAGGCAAGGGAAAAGTCAGACTTTTAATGAAGAAGTTAGTTCTTCACTAACATGAAAAATGCTTATATTTTATCTGAAACCAATGTGATGAGCTCACCTTTTTGATAAAGTATCCCTGGAAGGTGACGTCTTGGCTGGTTTGGTGAGGTAAGCTGACGGGGACAATGCTGGCCAGTCTCTGTGTCTCATGGATGACAGCATCAATGTAGGGCAGATGTTTCCGGTCGTCTGCCCGGATCTCACGGCTTCCTACGACTCTGTTCAGCTCCTCGTGAACCTTCTCTGTAAATGTTCAAAATTAGAATTCAAGTTTTTCTTATAATTAATAAAATAGTTTCCAGGCTGACAGGGCTAAAGTCAATTAGGTTAGTATTTATGCTTCACAGTACATCGCTCTTCCTAAAAAAGAAGAGCAGCTCTGTGCAGTCAAGAGTCAAGAGTTCATCTGGTTTGTAAAAACCAAGTGAAGTCAGGGGAAGCTTTTTCTGCTCCTACATAGTTTGCATACAAGTGGAAGAAAGATTTAGACAACATGTTTTCTGCTCTTACAGAAACAGCCATGTATAAGAATAACAGCGAATGAGATTTATAAAGGCCTGTAAAGAGGGGGATGGAAAATGAGGGGACCCAGGGTGGAACCCTGAGGGATCCCTGCAGTGACAAAAAAATTTGAATTTGAACATCAACCTTAAACTAATACTCCTTACCTTGTATGTGTGGGTATTTGGCCATGAACAGAAAACACCATCTCAGTGTCGTGGCCGTGGTATCAGTGCCAGCTCCAAACAAGTTGGTGACTGTATAAGTCAAGTTTTTCTCATTGAAGAAGGAGTCCGTGTTACTGGCGTCCTGGGAGAAAAAAATACAAAAACATCATTAAATTTACATCAAAGTTTTTTTATATACTTTTATAAAAAGGGCCAGGATGTCGTACCTCGTCTTTCTGCTTCCGAATCAGAAAACAGTCCACAAGCCCTCTGCATATTTGAGGGTTCAGTGTCTCTTTCAGAGACTTGGTTAGCTCTTTGACGAGTCGAATGAGCGTCTCTGAATTTCTCAGTATCTGCTGTCGGTTTTTGACCCAACAAAACGTCCTGGGAAACATGTTGTAAAGCTGGAAAACAACAGTAACCAATGTTACTACGGTAATCACGAATGACTGCCTGAAGCACTGAACATCCCCTTTGCTCATGAGCAGTTCAAGTATGTATACCGACAACGTCCCCTGTGACCCCTAGATGAACCGAGAAAGGTTATATCTTCTGGTGTCATTCGGGGCTCCGTTCCTACAGAATCGTCTTGCGGAATCACAAGGATTCTGAATGACATAACGCTCTGGCGGTCATTCGGGATTCACAGAACCGTAGTTACATTTGTCACCTTCATTGTATTTCATCCCTGCTGACCGCCAGAGGTGGTACCTCAAGCATTGAATGACTTATACCAGCAAGGTCACGAGGAATCCTACCTCCCTACCTCCTTAGGTGGAACTGGAGGACTCCAGCTGGAGAGTTACACCAAGTGGATGGGGAGCCACTACATTACCCTGTAGAATCTGGAGAATGTGTTTGGTGAAGCCCATGAGGCAGCAGAACACATTGTCTCTGACGGTCCTCCCCTCAGAGCAGCCCATGACGTGGAAACACTCCTAGTAGAGTGGCAGGCCACGCGCTCTGGCAGGGGATGATTACTTGCCCCATATCACTGCACAATTATGTCCACTATCCAGTGGGAGAGGCACTGTTTCAACAGGGGGCCACCCTTATTAGGGCCACTGTGACAGAGAAAAAGCTGTTCTGATTGCTGAATGCCAGCAGTGGCTGCAATGTAGGCTCTCAGGAACTATACTAGTCACAACAGCTCTTGCTTGCCCCCGCTTCTCCTGGTGGGGTGTTCAACCATGCAAGCCTCAAGGGGTCATTGATGCGTGTAGGTGCTATTTCTTTCGGGAGGAATGCCACGTTTGGCCACAGCTCAACACCTGAATTGTCTGAGTTCCACCTCAGGCATGAGGTGCTTACAGACAGGGCATGTGATTCACCGACCGGCTTAGCCAATATAATGGCCAATCGGAATTCAGTCTCACATGACAGCCACTTCAGCTGCAGCGCAATGCACTGGATCTTTCTTCCGGCTACTACACCAACTAGAGAACAGCTTCCACCTATTATCGTACTGCAGGCAGGTGGATGGTGCTTGGGCATTCATGATGGTCTGCCTGGGTCCACGCAGCAGCTCAGCAGGGGGGTGGGCCCTCCAGCGGCCACACCCACAGCTTGAGGCTCTGAGGAATGCAATGCCAGATTCGACCCCCAGCTGAGACAGTAGGTCTGTCCGTTGGGGGAGACACCATGGCGTGCTGCGACAGAGTCGGTGCAGCAACGAAGAACCATGTCCTTGCTGGCCAGAAGGGGGCAACCAATAATGTCCTGTGGTCCTCTTGAAGCACCCTCTGAAGTGTTGGCCAAATCAGAGGAAGTGGAGGAAAGGCATATACAAGACCCTCTGGCCAAGGGCGGGCAAGTGCATCCTGGCCCAGAGGGTTGGATGTCTCCGTCAGGGAAAACTAGAGAGGACAGTGGGTTGTCTTCTCCGAGGCAAAAAGATCCACCTCCCCTTGCCCAAAGAGGCCCCATAATGTGTGCACCACCTCTGGATGAAGGCGCCACTCTCCTGGCGGAGGCTTTTGACAGGAGAGGAAATCTGCAAGCTGATTCTGACTGCCTGATAAATACATTGCCCACAGGCTGGCCAGGCGGGGGCTGTTCAAGTCAGAAGGTCCTGGGATACCCGCAGCAGCTGTGCAGACTTGGTGCTGCCCTGATGGTTCACATGGAAGATGGCCGAGGTGTTGACTGACCATATGAGCATGTGCCTTCCCCTTGGGTATGGCAAGAAGTGCTGGAGGGCGAGATGCACTGCTCACGGCTCCAGTACGTTGATGTGCTTGGGGTAGTCCACTGTCCCCGTGCTGTCCTGTCCTGCCACATTGCATATCATCCCGAGGGGCAGTTGTGACAGCCTCTCGTCGGGATGGCCCTGAGCCCATAGGGACACCCCTGGACCTGTCCCTCCATGGCGCCAGGTCAAGGATGCATTGCTGCAACACTCTGATGTCTGTGCCGTTTGGTATCCAAGTGAAAGATGTTCAGTCATTGCTGCAGAGGGCTTATTGACAGCAAACCTAGTGGAACAACGGCAGAGATTGATGCAGTTCATGCAATGGTTTTCTGAAAGACCCTCTCGCAGGTGATCAGGACCCAGACAAACTGGGCAAAGGTCTTAACCATCATCAGCCTTAAGAGAAACACCACAAGAAGCACAGTGGTGATGCTCGTCCATCATTACAGATGCTACCTTAAGCTAAAGAAAGGGGGCATACAACGCTACCTGCACAGCAGAGGTTTGAGTTACTGCTCGGTCCAACACTCAGCGCCTCACAGGGAGTTACCAACTGCCAGTTCTGATGTGACTGTGAATTTGGCAAATCAATAAGCTCAGGGAAGGAGGCGTGGACACCACCTAGGACAGCAGCAGATTGAGGAGCACAGTGTTTAGCATTCAAACACTTACAGTTACAATCGGTTCTGGTGCAGATGCTACAGGCCCAAAGACAGCATCCAACCTCAACTGAGAGATCATTGGTTAACTCAAAGCCGGTTAGCCGTTGCTAACCAACAATTCAGAACTGCAATCTGGGAAAAGAGGGCGTGCACGCCGCTTACCCAGGAAGTAGTAGCATTAAAGTCACAAATAACACAAATATTGTACCCGTTCACTCAGCCCTTTGGAAAGCTAGCTGGCTAGGGTAAAGCCAAGCACTCTATGCTGGAGAAAGGGGAAAGCACGCCACCTATACCTGCAGAGGGTAAACTCAGGAAATCATGCTACTTGACCTCTCTCTCCCAATCTTTGCATTGGCTTCTAGCACTGTAGAATAAGCAAACGTACCACTACCTTCACATTGAGGGACAAACACAACTTAAGCTTTGGCTAATTAGTTCCAGCAAACACAGCCACTAGTTTGCCAGGAAACCTGTTAAACGATGATGCGTAACTTATATATAAACACACACACACACACACACACACACACACACACACACACACACACACACACACACACACACACACACAAACATATATATATATATATAACAGTAAAAACAAAGTAAAAATTAATGTGAAAATAAAACTAAATATCAGTAGATAAGGAAATAAAAGTGCTCCAGCACTGAACAAGCTCGGCTGAAAAAAGGGGTCGTGAACACGTGAGAAATAAACATACCTGGATCTGGGGCGTACCAACAACTCTAATGGTGTTATTGGCTGTTTTTACCATGCACTGGAATCTGGGGTCATCATATTCAAACCTGCTGCCGTACACAATGGAGGATATGACATTTGATGTGGCATGATTCAGGTGACGAGACAAATCAAAGGGTTTTCCTGTTCAACAGAAAGAGAGAAGATTTGAATTATGACATTTTACCATAGATGGTATAAAACATGGACGTCGTCTCCCCCCACGTCACCCATCTGTTACTGAAATGAAAAATGAAGCACATCTGTCACGTGACCTGGGCTGAGCCACTGATTGGGCAAGCTCGCCACTGTGCTTTGAAAATGGCTTTTTTGGCTTGGTGTGTATGTGACTTCTGGTACTTCCAGAGCCAGCCTCAAGTGGACACTCAAGAAACAGCAGATTTTAGCACTTCAGCATTGTTTCATATCCTTAGACCTGGGGTTGTCACTTGCATTAAACTTGTGTTTGGCTTTTCTTCCCTTTCTCTCCTTTCTATAAAGAGGAAGCTTTAACCCTGACATGCTGAAAACACATGTTCAACCTTTTTTCTGAAAAAAAAACCCCTAAAAACTAAACAAAAAAAAAGAACAAAAATAAAAAAGAAATTCTTTGGTGTAACTCTTTTTTGTCTTTGACCTTAAATATAAAGTCCTTACCTTCATACTGTTCAAACACTTTGATCAGATGTTGGCATTCCTCTAAGATTCCTTCCTCAGCGATCTTTCTGCCCATCCCAAAGTCTTTCAGGGTTGTCAGGGCGAAGCGTCTTAACTCCTTCCATGACTCTCCGTTTGCAAACAGGATTCCTTATGGACATGATTGAACAGATACAGCTATTACTTTTGTTTTAAAGCCTCTTTGTAACAGTTGGTTTGATGCTAAAGCTTTGGTAAGGGAAGAACATCCTGTACCATGGCCTTGGTTTGCATCATAGAATATGGGGAAGATGTGTCGCTCTCCAAACTCTTCTGCAAACCCAACCAGAGCCTCTTTGACTGTCTTGTATCCAGCGAGGACCACCACTTTATTTGGTCCAAAGTGCACAGTGAACACAGACCCATATTTCTTTGAAAGCTTAAAAGAAAAAGTCTTTCTGTTATGATAAACAAAGCATGTCACCAAGATACACCGATAGATTTAATCTCTGAACTCACCTCACAGAGCGTTCTGTAGGGTCTCTTCAGGTCTAGCTGTAGCAGGTTGCCAAGCAGAGGAAGTGGTTTTGGTCCTGGAGGCTCTTTTAGCGCTTCATCTGAGCTGAAACTGTTAGAAAGAAGAAAACAGAGAAGCAGCAGGAGAGCAGCAGCTCCCAGAACAGTAGTGGGACTGTAAAGGACCAGGGAAACCAAATCCTCCAGAAGAGACATCTTATTTTTCCCCTGTAGTCTTCCTCTGAAAGAGACTTGCACACAGCTAAAACACAGCTGTGTTGTGTAAGCATAACCTCAGGTGGCTTTCAGTAGTGTTGTGTTACTCGTTGTTTCTCCTCCCATCCCTGTGGAATCAGGCGGGCGGGGTCAAAGAAGTAGGCCAAACATTGGAGACGCATAGACTGGTCTATCTAGAGTTTTATCTTAGATAGAATTCCTGATGCCAGGTACGTTTGATTACAGATTCAAGTGTAGGGTTAAGGTTATATGGGTGGTATTTTTCATAAATGTCAGTTTCACTCATTATTTATAAGGTGAAGAGATTATATTTCTCCACTGTGGGTCTTTTTTTTTTTCTGGAAAAACATTAGCTGTCCTGCGTAGTCCTTGCAGCATCTTTAAGATGATGCAAAAATAGACTTGATACTGTGTAAGCTCCCTGAAAGCTTTCTGGAAATATTTACAGTAAACTGTGTAGATAACAGTAACTGTCTTAGAAATCAAGAGTATTTTCATGTACAGTTAAAGCTGAAATAACGGACAGAAGAACAGTGATGTGCGCCCCCTATCGTTGCCTATTTATTGAAGTGCCCTCCTGCTTTGCAAAAGACATCAAACTGCCCCCTTGGCTGGTTAAAACCATAGACTAAAAATTAAAGGGATGTCATCTTGCTTAGCTCAAAGTGAGGTCACCACAAAAACTGCTCCCCCTGGTGGCTGGCTGCGGTATCAGCCAAAAAATTAGGCTCTCCAGTTATTCCAGATGGGCAGAAAAAATTATTACACCTCATAGAAATGTTTCTCACAACCGTTTGTTGTGGTGATTTGAAGATATCATTTGGCTGCCTTGTATTCAAGTCCCCTTTTTTCTGAAAAGTTTTGTTTTCATTTGTTATATGAGCTTAAAATCAAGGTTTTACGTTACATTTAAAGATGATTGACAGTTGCCATTCTTAGGTATTTTTTTGGGGGGGGGGTTTGTAAAATATGTCGGGGGGGAGAGTCAAGAAAAGATAAGATTATTAATTATCATTTTTGTCACCTGGCTCCGCTCAGATTCTCCCAGAATCCCTCACAGTCTACTGCGCAGACTCTGGCTATCAACCGTACAATGGTAAATGGCAGAGCCACGCTGTCCATTCTATATACAGACTATGGTTAAACATGATAAACTGTTCTCTTGGGTGGCAAAAATGCTCACTGAAGTGACTTTTTATTTTATTTTTGCCCCTGCCCTTCAGAAAGTCTGTAACCCCGACTGTAAGTGCGACTGCAGAAGAAGTAGGTGAGTTTATTAAACTCATCAGACGATAACAGAACAAGCTGTATATAACATTCAATATATAACAGATCTACATTAATATGTATGTAGGCTGACATGTTCGATAATCTCACTTCATTTCATAAATTGATGTGTGAACGTAATCAGCTGGTGTGTGTTGAAGCTCACACATCAGGTTATAAAATAATATATTTATATAAAGGTGTAATGTGTAATCATGTTTGAATGAAACCTCTTTTATCTCCAGAAATATTAATAATCTTTTACATTAAGAAAAACCCAGAGATCAAACAGAAGTACCAAAAGTCTCTGACCATTCTCACTTCATCCAGAATTTATTTTTATTTTACCAGATTAACGTCTGCAGCTGTTCCCTCTGCAGCACTTTCTAATCATCCGAACAACTGAAATAAAATCTGACCCACATGAATGTAAACAAAGGCTTCTAACAAACTGGTTGAGCAGCTTTTGTATTTCTCTTGTGTCCTGACATGCGCAGACTAAACTCCTGTTGATGTACACTATGTCCAAACATGATGGAGACTGACTCATTCATCTGTTTTACAGCTCAAGATGAAGAGAAAAATGTCAATAAAGATTTATTTTTACAATTAAGATTTAAGATTTGAGATAAAAGGTCAATATTTAATATTTTGATATAACATTTAAAATCATATTAAACCACAAGATTTAACATTTAGCATTTGGTTTCAAAGATATATAGTCTAGAACAGGGAACAGAACAACATGTGGCTCTGGAGCCTCATGCAACTCTCTGACTCCTTTTTAGTGGCTCCTTGCAGCTTAGAAACAGATTTTAGTGAGTAAAGAATTTTTATTTTTTTATTTTTCTTACAGAGGGTATAAATGATTTAACAAAAAAACACTAAATAAAATCTTGTGTTTTTGTTGTTGAACTCAATATGCATCACATTGTGCAGTAGAGGCTGTCACCGCTCTACTTCACCTCCTACAACATCAACAGCCCACAAACTTTCCATGCACCTGTGGCTAAGCTCAAGTAAGTAAGGTAACTAAATCAACAAAAATACAAAACTGGAAGAGAATATTTTTATTCTGTGTGGATGGATTGATTTAACTGCGACTGTGCTAGCTTAATACACAAGCTGGATCTGTGACAAGACATTAGCAGGCAACACAAATAAATAAGTTGAGCGATATTATCAGTGTCCTCAAATTCAAGAATTTTTTTCAAAAGTTTTCACATTTTTTTTCAAACTTATAAATTCCTCTCTTTTTTGCAAATTTTGAAATTTAAAAGTTGTTAGACATTTTCACCAACTTTTGAAATAACAAATGCAAATTATTAAGATTTTCCAAATTTTGTGCATTTTTTTTGACATTCAAAAAAATATTTGTATATTTCAAAATTCAAGGAAGGTTTTGTTTTTTTGTCGTTTTTGCAATTTTTCAAAATTTCACAATTTTTGGAATTTTGCAAACCTATCAAAATTAAAAAAAAAAAAAAAAAAAAAAAAACAAGACCACATATACAATTTGATAAATTAAAAAATAACTTACCAGATTTTAACTGTGTATAGAATGTAATGCACTTTACAGTTTTTATTGTGACAGTGAAGAAGATTTTGTGGCTCCAAAATGTTTTCAATCTAGGTGAGCTGAGGCAAAATGGCTCTTATGAAAGTAAATGTTGCTGACCCCTGGTCTATAAAGTAAAAGCATGACTCTGAATGTGAGATTGGAAAGTAACTTTGAAAATTTCACATCACATTTTCCAGAGTTCAGGAGCTAAATGAGAGAAATTGTTGCTGTTATTTTCTGTGCATGCAAGTGTACAATCTGTGCAACATCAGGAAGTAGTTATAAAATTCATTTTAGATAATATGATTACTTTAGATTGCTGTTATATAAAAAGAAAAATCCACAATTGGCAGAATATGATCAAAACAAGCAGGTACCACCCATCATTAAATATGATCTTCAGAAGAAAACAGTCTCAAATACGTGTTTTAATGTAAAAGTCTCATTAGGAAAAGATTATTGTTTTAAAAAGATAGCAGATTTGATCAAATCCTCTGACTCTACTATGACAAACTGTCTGCTGATGTTAACCAGCAGTTGTTTACAAACCCCGGCAGCTATTATCTGCTCACACATCTCGTCCTCATTGAAGACTCACAGCACAAAGCTCATGAGGTGAAGGGTTGAGGGTCAGGCCCACAGCTGGGGTCAGATCCAGATCATCCTCTGTGACTCCAGGTGGAGGAGTGAACCTGAATCTTTGGAGGACAGAGGTGAAGAAGAGGAAGAGCTCCATCTTGGCCAGACCCTCTCCCAGACACACCCTGTGACCTGACAGGAAGGAGAAGTGTGAAAGGATTCACGCTCGGTCATGTTTGTGTGAAAGATCTCAACATCAGAGCAGAGGAGTACCTGCAGAAAACGGAATGAAGGCGTCTCGCTTCTTAAATTTACCCTCCTCATCCAGGAAGTGGGAAGGGTTGAAAGTGTACGGGCTGGTCCATTCACTCTCATCTTGTAGAACAGACGTAAGCAGAGGAAACACGATGGTCCCCTGTAGAGGCAAGGGAAAAGTCAGACTTTTAATGAAGAAGTAAGTTCTTCACTAAAAGCAAAGATGTAGATAAAAGATACAGTGAGGAAAATCAGTATTGAACGCGTCAACTTTTTTTTCATCATATTTATTTCCAAAGATGCAATTCAAACAAAATTTCTACCAAACATTGGTATTGACTCAAATAATCCACACATGAAAAGAAATAACAACGTTCAGGTCCATAAATAATGATTATGTGGAATTAAGTTAGATAACAGGAAAACAGTATTGAACACGCTAACTGAGACTCATCTTATGCTTAGTGGAGAAGCCTTTGTTTGCAATGACGGCTTCCAGAAGCTTCTTGTATGTTTTAACTAATCGCCCACACTGCTCAGGTGTGATTTTGTCCCATTCCTATGCACAGATTGTCTTTAGATCTTGAATATTCTTCGGTGCCCTCTGGTGAACCCTTTTCTTTACTTCTTTCCACAAATGTTCAACTGTATTTAAGTCAGGTGATTGACTAGGCCATTCTAACAGATTGATTTTCTTTTTCTGAAAGTATTTGAGAGTCAGCTTTGCCGTGTGCTTTAGATCGTTGTCCTGCTGGAAGGTCCAGCCACGTCTCATCTTCATCATCCTGGTGGATGGCAGCAGATTCATATCAAGAATTTCCCCGTACACGGCTCCATTCATTGCTCCGTCAGTTATATAAAGTTTGCCAACACCATGAGATGAGAAACAACCCCATACCATGATGCTTCACCTCCAAACTTCACTGTTGGTGTAGTGTATTTTGGGTGATGTGCAGTGCCATTTCTCCTCCAAACATGGTATGTAGTATGACAGCAGAAAAGTTCAATGTTGGTCTCATCTGACCAGACAACATTCTCCCAGTATTCTACAGGCTTGTCAAGATGCTGTTTAGCAAACTTTAAACCAGCTTCAACATGCCTTTTCTTGAGGAATGGAGTCTTGCGGGCTGAGCGTCCATAGAGACCATAGCGGTGGAGTGCACTGCCTATTGTTTTCTCTGTAACAATTGTACCTGCTGCCTCCAAGTCTTTCTGGAGCACTTTCAGGGTGGTCCTTGGCTCGTTGAGTACTCTTCTGACTATTTCTCTGACTCCCTGGTCAGAAATCTTGCAAGTAGCTCCTGTGCGTGGCCTGTTGATGGTAAGGTGGTGCTTCTTCCACTTGTGAATAATGGCCCCAACCTTGCTGACTGGAATATTCAGGTGCTTTGATATAAGTCTGTAACCAGTTCCATTCTGATGCTGAGCAACAATCAGGTTGCGAATGTCTTCAGAGAGCTTTCCTTGCCAAGGTATACAGCCTTTCCATGGTGTGTTCAATACTTTTTTCCTCTGTTATTGTACTTAATTCCACATAGTCATTATTTATGGACCTGAACATTGTGATTTCTTCCCATGTGTGGATTATTTGAGTTAATACCAGTGTCTGTAGAAATTTTGCTTAATTGCATCTTTGGAAATAAATGTAATAAGAAAAAAGTTGAAGGGTTCAAAACTTATTTTCCCCACTGTATTTACATTTTGCCTGAAATCAATATGATGACCCTACCTTTTTGATAAAGTATCCGTGGAAGGTGACGTCTTGGCTGGTTTGATGAGGTAAGCTCATGGGGACAATGCTGGCCAGTCTCTGTGTCTCATGGATGACAGCATCGATGTACGGCAGATTTTTCCGGTCGTCTGCCCTGATCTCACGGCTTCCCACAACTCTGTTCAGCTCCTCGTGGACCTTCTCTGTAGTGTTAAAAATCAGAATTTAAGTTTTCCTAATATTCAATAAAATAGTTTCCAGGCTGACAGCACTTAAGACAGTTAGAATAGTTTTCATGCTGCACAGTACATCTCTCTTCTTAAAAAGAGATTAGCAGCTCTGTGAGGTCAAAGCTGAGTTCTTCTGGTTTGTAAAAAACAAGTGAAGTCAGGGGAAGCTTCTTCTGCTCCCACATGGTTTACATACAAGTGGAAGAAAGATTTAGACAACATGTTTTCTGCTCTTAAAAAACAGTGGCTGTGAATAATAGTGGAGGGGATTTATGAAGCCCTCTACAGAGAAAATGAGGGGACCCAGAGTGGAACCCTGAGGGATCCCTGCAGGGACAAAAACATTTGAATTTGAATTCAGCATCAACCTAAAACTAATATTCCTTACCTTGTATGTGTGGGTATTTGGCCATGAACAGAAAACACCATCTCAGTGTTGTGGCCGTGGTATCAGTACCAGCTCCAAACAAGTTGGTGACTGTATAAGTCAAGTTTTTTTCGTTGAAAAAGGAGCCAGTGTTACTGGAGTCCTGGGAGAAAGAAATACAAAAGTATCATGTAATTTACAACAAGCTTTTTTTCATATACTTTTATAAAAAGGGCCATGATGTTGTACCTCGTCTTTCTGCTTCCGAATCAGAAAACAGTCCACGAGCCCTCTGCATATTTGAGGGTTCAGTGTCTCTTTCAGGGACTTGGTTAACTCTTTGACAAGTCGAATGAGTGTCTCAGAGTTTCTCAGTATCTGCTGTCGGTTTTTGACCCAACAAAACATCCTGGGAAACATGTTGTAAAGCTGAAAAACAACATAAAAATCTGAGGTTACCCAAAACCAAACAGCAACACAGATACACTCACTGATAAACATTCTGAACTGCTGTACGAACAGATTTCAACACTTCACATTTCATTTTCCTTTACATCCTGCATTCAGACCCCTCAGCTCTGAAACAGTTGACAAAAAGAACACATGAGAGTTAACTGTACCTGGATTTGTGGCGTACCAACAACTCTTATGATGCTGTTGGCTGTTTTTACCATGCACTTGAATCTGGAGTCATCGTATTCAAACCTGCTGCCGTACACAATGGAGGATATGACATTTGATGTAGCATGATTCAGATGACGAGATGAATCAAAGGGTTTTCCTGTTCAAAAGAAAAAGAGAAGAGTTGATTTAAAGGTCCGATATTATGCAAAAATTTGTGGGTCTTTGGCTTTCCTCCCAGCACACAAAATGTGATATCTAATGACAAAACCTGTATTTAGTAGCGCTTGTGAATATAAAATCCTGACCTAAAACGAGCCATCACTGCTTTGTTTTTGGCTGTAAACAGCCACATAGTTCCATGCACAAGCTTCCTATCTCAGAAGAAGACAAGACTAAGTGGCTGGAGTTCATTTATGAGGGAAATGTTCCAGCTACACTCAGTAAAACTGTGCATGTGTGTGCTGGTCACTTCACGGCCGACTGCTTTTCCAACTTTGGACAGTACAACAGAGGGCTAGTGAATAGACTGGTCCTGAATCCAGGCGCATTACCAACCATCCACCAACAAACCTCAGAGCCTGGAAATGTGAGTATTTTAAATGCTGTGTGCTGTGGAGCAGATGCAAGAGCTTTTCCTCAGTGTCCCCCCTGTCTCTGTGTTAGCTTCAAGCTGCTAACTTTAGCTGCGGTTAGCCTGTTGTTTTAGCCTGTAATGTTACAGCAAACAGGCTTCGCTGTTTTCTGAACATTGTGCACTCGGTGCTCATGGTGCCGCTCTCAGTGACGTGGAAGAGCAGAACCATGACATGCTGAAAAACATGTTCCACCTTTGTCTGAATAAAATAAAATTTTAAAAAAAAGATGAAAATCTGAGGTGTAACTCTTTTTGTCTTTGACCTTAAATATGAAGTCCTTACCTTCATACTGCTCAAACACTTTGATCAGATGTTGGCATTCCTCTAAGATTCCTTCCTCAGCGATCTTTCTGCCCATCCCAAAGTCTTTCAGCGTTGTCAGGGCGAAGCGTCTTAACTCCTTCCATGATTCTCCATTTACAAACACGAGCCCTTTTGGACATGAATGATACAGCTTTAACTTTTGTTTAACAGCCTCTTTTTTAATATCTGGTTTGATGTTAAAGCTTTGGTAAGGAAGGACATCTTGTACCATGGCTTTGGTTTAAATCATAGAATATGGGGAAGATGTGTCGCTCTCCAAACTCTTCTGCAAACCCAACCAGAGCCTCTCGGACTGTCTTGTATCCAGCGAGGACCACCACTTTATTTGGTCCAAAGTGCACAGTAAACACAGACCCATATTTCTTTGAAAGCTAAAAAGAAAAAGTCTTTCTGTTATTATGATAAACAAAGCATGTCACCAAGATACACCAATAGATTTAATCTCTGAACTCACCTCACAGAGCGTTCTGTAGGGTCTCTTCAGGTCTAGCTGTAGCAGGTTGCCAAGCAGAGGAAGCGGTTTTGGTCCTGGAGGCTCTTTCAGCGCTTCATCTGAGCTGAAACTGTTAGAAAGAAGAAAACAGAGAAGCAGCAGGAGAGCAGCAGCTCCCAGAACAGTGGTGGGACTGTAGAAGACCAGGGAGACCAAATCCTCCAGAAGAGACATCTTATTTTTCTCTCCTAGTCTTCCTCTGAGGGAGACTTGCTACTAAAACACAGCTGTTTTGTGTAAGCATTACCTCATGTGGCCTTTCAGTTGTGTTTTGTTGCTTATTGTGTCTCCTCCCATCCCTGTGGAATCAGGCGGGGTTAAAGAAGTAGGCCAAACATTGGAGGCACGTAGGCTGTTATATCCAGAGTTTGATCTTAGATAGGATTCCTGATGCCAGGAACGTTTGATTACAGATTTAAGAGTAGGACAAAGGTGATATGGGTGAGAAAATCTTTATAAATGTCAGTTTCAGTCTCAGGTAAATAACAAGGTTTTGAATTTCATGAATTCGCACTTCCTTTTACGAAACTCCTCGTAAAGATCCTTAAATCATATCCGATGTCTTCAGACCCAGCTGCGGATAAATATGAGCAGGGTGGTGGGAAACATACTGCAACGTAAACTTCCAGAAGTCTCTTTTTTCAAAATGTCTCTAAGTTTATGCAACTGTGAAGAGCCCAAGAAAAAGTTAATTGTCTCTTTTAAAGCTCCTTTGAGAAAATGATCTGTGATTTCGTTTCTGCCAAAAACGTTTTCTGTGATTAATTTTGTAGTGGTGGTAGAGACTGGAGCTGGATGGGCAAAATGAAGAAAGAGGTCAGACCAAAGGAAAGCCAAACAGGAGAGTGATAGAGCACAGGCTTAGACACGCTAATGTTCGTTTCAACCCACGTTACGCTAGCTCTGCTTGGTGAGGTTGGAGTTGGAGGATGAGCACTGGTAGGAAAAGAGTCACATCTTCCCAGCAGTGGGTGCAAGTGCTCATGGGAAATGGGGTCTTTTTTTCTGGAAAAATATTAGCTGTTCTGGGTAGTCCTCACAGCATCTTTAAGATGATGTAAAAGTATACTCAATACTGTGTAAGCTTTCTGGAAATCTTTACAGTAAACTGTGTAGATAATAGTAACAGTATTAGAAATCAAGAGCATGTCCAGTTGAAGCTGAAATTACTGACAGAAGAACAGTGGTGTGCAGACAGTTGTTGAAGAGCCCTCCTTCATGGCAAAACACATCAAACTGCCCCCTTCACTGAAAAAAGTAGTTGGACCAACTTAGATTATTGCCTCAACTGGTCACGCCTAAATACATTAAGTTATTTGAAATGAAGTAAATAAGATCATTCAACACAATTGATTAAATCAAATAAACTTAAAAATGTGGTTGTTCTCAAATCAAAATTTTGCATCAGTCCAACTTTAGGTTTTCAGTTGTTTTAACTCAATAATTTGCAAAACCTTAAAGTTAAATCTGACGAGGTGTTTTTATACTTTGTAACACTGTAAAAATGTGACAAGTTGAGCTTTCTTAAAAGAATCTAGGAAAACAATTGCACTAAAAAGGTAAGTATATATAACTAATAGTCCTAAGTTGAGTTTACTTTATGTCTACTTGTTATATTTACTTTACAGCCTATTGTAGTGACTCATTTCAAACCGTGAGTGAGGAGGGAATGCAGGGGATATTGGACCTGGCTGTACATTAAGATGTTAACCTGCCAAGGGCACAGTCTTTCTGTGCTCCACATGGCATGGACCTGCTGTCTGTGCCCCGTGGCATGGACCATGTACCTTTAAGTGTGTTTAATGTTTTATATATTAATGAATGAGATGTATTGATGGGCTAAAATTATGATCAAAAATAACAACCTGGGTTTTGTCTTCAGTTATATTTAAATTACTATTACTAAGAGAGTATTTTAATTGGAGCCCTCACTGCCATGGGTCACAGCAAAGCAGTCTATGCTGTTGAGCACAGACAGCTTGCCAGCATGGTGGAGCACTGACAGCCAGCTGGTCCATGCCATGGAGCACAGACACACTGTCCCTGCGTGGTATCTTAATGTGCAGCAGGGTCTCATATCCACAGCGTTCCCTCCTCACCCACAGTTTTTCCTTTTAGGTTTTCCAGATTAATGAGTTGAAACAACTTAAAACTTAAGTTAGACTGATGCAAAATGTTGATTTGAGAAGAATTTAAATATTTAGTTTGTTTGACGTACTAAGTTGTGTTAATTGAACTTGTTAATTTTATTTCAAAGAACTTTATATAGGTGTGACCAATTGAAGCAATTAATTGAAGTTGGTCCAACAACTTTTTGTTCAGTTGTATCAACACAGAATTTCAAGTTGATATGATCCACAAAAATACATTAGAAACCTTAACTTAAAAATTTTGAGTTGGATTGATTGAAAAAATTACATCACTTCAACTGATTGAAGATTCCCTTTTTTTGTTAGCTGGTTTAAACATGATAAACTGTCTTCTTGGGTGGCAAAAATGCATACTGAAGTGACTTTTTATTTTACTTTTGGTCCCTGCCCTTCAAAAAGTCTGTACACGCGACTGTACACAGGACTGCAGAACACAGACTGTATAAAACATGGATGTAGTCTCCCCGACGTTACCCGTCAGTTTCTAAAACAGAAAATGAAGCACATCAGCTATTGTGGCCATATTGGTAGTGGCAAGGGCTTTGTGTACAGCCAAAGGGTGCCTGTTGGGCAGGTGACCCTAAGCTGTCTCTATGATTGGGCGAGCTTGCGATCTTCATATCCTCTGAACGGCAGTTAGAAAAAAATTCACCCCTGTACAGTGTGAGCTGATAGTAAACTTAGGGATTCAGACAGGAGACATTTTTTTGAACCAGGCTGTAAATAGGTTAATTTCTGCTTTGAAAATGACTTTTTTAACTTGGTGTGTATGTGACTTCCTGTACTTCCAGCCTCAAGTGAACACTCGAGAAATGGCAGATTTTAGCACTTCAGCATTGTCTCATATTCTTAGATCGGAGGTTGTCACTTGCTGCAGAAGAAGCAGGCGAATTTACTAAATCCAGAAAACACTGTATGACATTCATTATAAAACAGATCCACATCAATATGTATGTAGGCTGACATGTTAGAAAATCTCACTTTATTTCATTAACTGATGAGTGGGCATAATCATGTCAGCTGGTGTGTGTTTACACTCACATATCAGGTTATGAAATAATATATTTATAGGCTTAAAGTGTAATCATGTTTAAATAAGAACTTTTTTTTACTCCAGAATTATTAATATTGTATAACCTTAATGAAAACCCAGAGATCAAAAAAGAAGCACCAAAAGTCTCCTCAGACCATTCTCACTTCATCCAGATTTTATTTTTACTTACATGTCACATATTTTGGCATCTGAGTTGAATCCAGTAACACCAGATTAACGTCTGCAGTTGTTCCCTTTGCAGCACATTTTTATCATCACAACAACTGAAATAAAATCTGACCCACATAAACGTAATCAAAGACCTTTAACAAACTGGTTGAGCAGCTTTTGTATTTCTCTTGTGTCTCGACGTGCAGACTAAACTCTTGTTGATGTACACTATGTCCGGACATGATGGAGACTGACTCATTTGTTTGTTTTACAGCTCAAAATGAAAAGAAAACCATCAATAAAGATGAATATTTTCTGTTGAGATTAAACATTTCAAATCATCCTCCTTTCATCAGACTCTGCTATGACAAACTGTCTGCTGATGTTATCCAGCAGTTGTTTACAAACCCCAGCAGCAATCATCTCCTCACACTTCTCGTCCTCATTGGAGACTCACAGCACAAAGCTCATGAGGTGAAGGGTTGAGGGTCAGACCCACAGCTGGGGTCAGATCCAGATCATCCTCTGTGACTCCAGCTGGAGGAGTGAACCTGAATCTTTGGAGGACAGAGGTGAAGAAGAGGAAGAGCTCCATCTTGGCCAGACCCTCTCCAGGACACACCCTGCGACCTGACAGGAAGGAGATGAAGAGGTGTGAAAGGATTCAACTCAGTCATGTTTGTGTGAAAGATCTCAACATCAGAGCAGAGGAGTACCTGCAGAAAACGGCATGAAGGCATCTCGCTTCTTAAATTTACCCTCCTCATCCAGGAAGTGGGAAGGATTGAAAGTGTATGGGCTGGTCCATTCACTCTCATCTTGTAGAACAGACGTAAGCAGAGGAAACACGATGGTCCCCTGTGGAAGAAGGCAAAAAGTCAGACTTTTAATGAAGAAGTTAGTTCTTCACTAAGATACAAAAGTTACTTACACTTTGTCTGAAACCAATGTGATGAGCTTACCTTTTTGATAAAGTATCCCTGGAAGGTGACGTCTTGGCTGGTTTGATGAGGTAAGCTCATGGGGACAATGCTGGCCAGTCTCTGTGTCTCATGGATGACAGCATCGATGTACGGCAGATGTTTCCGGTCGTCTGCCCGGATCTCACGGCTTCCCACGACTCTGTTCAGCTCCTCGTGGACCTTCACTGTAAATGTTCAAAATTAGAATTCAAGTTTTTCTAATAATTAATAAAACAGTTTCCAGGCTGACAGCACTAAAGTCAGTTTGAATAGTATGATTTACTGTAGATCTTTTACAAAACAACACTGTTGCCAAAGTTACCTTGAAAAGTAATACAGTTACTGATTACTCCTCTAAAAAATAACCTAGTTACTTTCCTGATTACTCAATTTTAAAAGTTTGGTGAGATATAATCTCTCCACTGTATCCTGGGTCTACCTCAGGGTCTCCTCCCAGTTAGACAAGCCCGAAACACCTCCCCAGGGAGGCGTCCAGGAGGTATCCTCATCGGATACCCGAACCACCTCATCTGGCTCCTCTCTATGTCCCAGTTCTGAACACTATCTCTAAGGCTGAGCCCAGACACCCTGCAGAGAAAGCTCATTTCAGCAGCTTGTATTCGGGATCTTGTTTTTTCTGTCACTACTCACAGCTCGTGGCCATAGGTGAGGGTCGGAACGTAGATTGACCGCTAAATTGAGAGCCTTGCCTTCTGGCTCAACTCACTCTTCACCACAAAGGACTGGCATACTTGACTGACTTGATTCACTTGACTGAAATCCTGTTCATTAAAGTAATGAACAGAAAGGGCAGTCCTGGCAGAGTGCAACCCTGGCTAGGGATGAGTTTGACTTACTGTAGGCAAAACGGACCAAGCTCTCACTCTGGAAATACAGAGACTAAATAGCCCGTAACATTCGGCCATCGACTCCATATTCACGGGAACCCCCCATAAGATTCCTCAGGGGACACAGTCAAAAGCCTTTCCCAAGTCCACAAAGCAAATGTGGACTGGTTGGGCAAACTCCCTTGCCTCGTCTCGCACCCTTCCACAGCCAGGACAAAGACTACATTGTTTGTCTTGAATCCAAGGTTTGACCAACTGTCGGACTCTCCTCTCCAGCACCCTGGAATAGACCTTACCTGGAAGGCTGAGGAGTGGGATCCCCTGTAGTTGGAATACACCCTCTGGTCCCCCTTCATAAAAAGCAGAACCATTACCCCAGTCTGCCAATCCAGAGGCACTGTACCCAATGTCCATGCAATGTTGCAGAGACATGTCAGCCGAGACAGTCCTACAGCATCCAGAGCCTTGAGGAACTCAGGACGGATCTCGTCCATCCCCGGGTCTTTGCTGCTGTGGAGTTCAGCCACAGTGATGGGCAGACCCAACCTCAAGTCCTCTGGCTCTGCTTCCTCGACAGAATACATGTTGGTAGAATTGAGATCCGCGAAGTATTCCTTCCACAGCCCTACTATACTCTCAGCTGAGGTCAGCAGCTCCCCATCCCCACTGTATGCAGAGCGGCAGACAGAGGGCGGCTTTCCCCTCCTGAGCCGCCGGTCAGTTTGCCAGAATTTCTTCAGGGCCAACTGAAAATCTTTTTCCATGGCCTCACCAAACTTCTCCCATGCCCAAGTTTTTGCCTCAGTGACCGCAAGAGCCATGCAATGCTTGGCCTGCTGCTTATGGAGTCCCACAAGCCAACCATGCCCTGTAAGGCTCCTTCTTCAGCTTGTCTCAAAAGTCCTACATGATTTGCATACAAGCAGAAAAAAACAACATGTCTTTTCTGCTCTTACATAAAAAAAACATTGACTGTGAATAACAGTGAAGGAATTTATAAAGGCCTTTAAAGAGAAAATGAGGGGACCCAGAGTAGAACCCTGAGGGACCCCTGCAGTGAGAAAAACATTTGAATCTGAACATCAACCTTAAACTAATACTCCTTACCTTGTATGTGTGGGTATTTGGCCATGAACAGAAAACACCATCTCAGTGTCGTGGCTGTGGTATCAGTACCAGCTCCGAACAAGTTGGTGACTGTATAAGTCAAGTTTTTCTCATTGAAAAAGGAGTCGGTGTTACTGGAGTCCTGAGAGAAAGAAATACAAAACCATCATTTAATTTACATCAAACTTTTGTTTCATATAATTTTATAGAAAGGGCCAGGATGTCATACCTCGTCTTTTTGCTTCCGAATCAGAAAACAGTCCACAAGCCCTCTGCATATCTGAGGATTTAGTGTTTCTTTCAGAGTCTTGGTTAGCTCTTTGACGAGTCGGTTGAGCGTTTCCAAATTTCTCAGTATCTTCTGTCGGTTTTTGATCCAACAAAACATCCTGGGAAACATGTTGTAAAGCTGAAAAACAACATAAAAATCTAAGGTTACGTAAAATAAAACAGCAACACAGACCCAGTCACTGATAAACATTCTGATATGCAGTACAAACAGATTTCAACACTTCACATTTCATTTTCCTTTACGTTCTGCATTCAGGCCCCTCAGCTCTAAAACAGTTGACAAAAAGAACACCTGAGAGTTAACCGTACCTGGATTTGTGATGTACCAAGAACTCTTACAATGCTGTTGGCTGTTTTTACCATGCACTTGAATCTGGGGTCATCATATTCAAACCTGCTGCCGTACACAATGGAGGATATGACATTTGATGTAGCATGATTCAGGTGACGAGATGAATCAAAGGGTTTTCCTGTTCAAAAGAAAAAGAGAAGAGTTGATTTAAGAAAATAGAATTGTGTTTTGCTTTTCTTTCCTTTCTCTCCTTTCCATAAAAAAGGAAGCTTAAACCTTGACATACTGAAAAACATGTTCCACCTGTGCTGAATACAATCTAAAATGAAAAAAGAATAAAAATCTGAGGTGTAACTCTTTTTGTCTTTGGCCTTAAATATAAACACTTTACCTTCATACTGCTCAAACACTTTGATCAGATGTTGGCATTCCTCTAAGATTCCTTCCTCAGCGATCTTTCTGCCCATCCCAAAGTCTTTCAGCGTTGTCAGGGCGAAGCGTCTTAACTCCTTCCATGATTCTCCATTTACAAACACGAGCCCTTTTGGACATGAATGATACAGTTTTAACTTTTGATTTACAGCCTCTTTGTAACAGTTGGTTTGATGCTAAAGCTTTGGTAAGGAAGGACATCTTATACCATGGCCTTGGTTTAAATCATAGAATATGGGGTAGATGTGTCGCTCTCCAAACTCTTCTGCAAACCCAACCAGAGCCTCTCGGACTGTCTTGTATCCGGCGAGGACCACCACTTTATTTGGTGCAAAGTGCACAGTGAACACAGACCCATATTTCTTTGAAAGCTTAAAAGAAAAAGTCTTTCTGTTATTGTGATAAACAAAGCATGTCACAAGGATACACTGTTAGATTTAGTCTCTGAACTCACCTCACAGAGCGTTCTGTAGGGTCTCTTCAGGTCTAGCTGTAGCAGGTTGCCAAGCAGAGGAAGTGGTTTTGGTCTTGGAGGCTCTTTCAGCGTTTCATCTGAGCTGAAACTGTCAGAAAGAAGAAAACAGAGAAGCAGCAGGAGAGCAGCAGCTCCCAGAACAGTGGTGGGACTGTAGAGGAGCAGGGAAACCAAATCCTCCAGAAGAGACATCTTATTTTTCTCTCGTAGTCTTCCTCTGAAAGAGACTTTTTACTTGCTTCCAGTGTTAGACATTTACTCGATTAGTCATAAATTTGCAACATCAATTACTAAGCTACTTTTTTATCTTCTCCATGAATACTTCTTTCTGACCTTCAGGACACAATGAAACAGCAGGGTTGAACCACCAAGATGTTTCACCTCAGGCCCCCAGGTACAGTGAGTCCCCATTTCCATAACCTCAGACCCCACCCATCAAACCCCACACCCACAACCCTAACCAGGGTTTTCATCCCTCTCCCCAGCCCCCACCCTAGATGGAGGTAGGGGACCTCCACAGTCCCGTATACTGATTCACTTTCTCACAAATTGACCACATTGCACCATGCCATCAAACAAGGCAATGGGGCACATCTGGGACACCGTTTGTCACTGATGAACCCTCTTGAGGTGTTGAGAACTAGTCATTGAAACACTGATGAAGGAGCTCTTGGGTCTTGCCCCACAACTCTTATCCCCACTCCTGGCCCTCCACCCAACAAGAGCTTGAGGGGGGTGGAGGGGTAGCCACTCCATCCCCCAGCTCTCAGCCACACCCCATTCACAGGACCATACAGTGGATTCCATTCGTATTCAGAAGTCAGGAATTTACAGGTTCCGAATGGGATATTTCAACTGGAATGTCAGAGTTTCTTACTGGGAAGTTGGTGGATCTACACTACCCCCCCAAGTTTATGATCAAATCAGCTGTATACAAAGTATTATTCTATGTTTATTTAATGCCTGGCCAAAAAAGGCACACACTCTTATATTTTGTTGGACCACCATTACCTTTGGTTATGGCACGCATTTCGCTGTGGCATTGTTTCAATAAGCTTTTGCTGGGTGTCAGCAATCAGTGCGGCTAACCAGAAAAAAGGCTTCAATTTTCTAGGGAGCATAAAGATTGGACTCTGGAACAATGAAAGAAGGTCACGTGGTCTGATGAGTCCAGACTGACCCTGTTCCAGAGTGATGGGCCATCAGGGTAAGAAGAGAGGCAGATGAAGTGATCACCCATCATGCCTAGTGCCTACTGTCCAAGCCTGTGGGGGCAGTGCTATGATCTGGGTTATGATCAAGTTTTTCTGACTTGCCAATTGAAACTCTTTTAATTTGGAGATGACATCATTCCCTCTACCAACTTCCCAGTTCCGATGCAACCAATAGTTCGCTTGGAAACTTGTTCCACTGGAATTGGGAAGTGGAGAGTTGGAATGACGTGTCAAGTTAGAAGCATTCCAGTTGCCAAGTTGGACAAACTTGCTTTGAAAGAAATATATATAAACATTTAACAATACTTTGTTTATGGCTGATTTAGTGCAATGAACACTAGTCAGAAATTCTAAAACAGAAGCATAATTACTGTTAACACCCAGGGCAGCCATCTTTGATTGTAAACTCAGGGTATTGAAGATCCCTTGACTTCCCAGGAGGAAGTCCTGACTTCAGGGGGGCGATCCAGTTGAAATGTCCCACTTGAAACTCATAAATCCTGACTTTCAAGTGCAAATGAAACGCACCAATACTCCCCATTTACATCTCAGGTAAACAAACTAACCAAGGGATTGTATCACCAAGTCCCCAGCAGAACTGACGAAGCACAAGTAGAAACCAGGCAGAGGCACCTGAAAACAGGTTTTAGAAATGCTCAGTCTTTGTTCTGGTGTTCTTTGTTTTTCATTTACCTTTTGAGTCTGTCCTGTAACGAGGTAAAGCCTCTCACAGGAGCTTTAAAGATTTGTTTCATTTTGATGTTCAGTAACAGAAGTGACAGCTATCTTCTGTGAGCTACAAAGTAAATCAATGAGCTTTTCTTCCTGGTTGTTTTAGAGTTTAATTCTGCTTCTTTGGTCATCGTCAAACCTCATATCAATCCTTCATTCTGTTTTCTTTTCACACCCACACACACACACACTGTAAAGTCCAGCCTTGCAAACAGATCCCACGACGTGTGAACATCTGCCTGCAGAAAGAAACACACAGACACCATGCCCAGATTTTTTGCTACCACTTGCATAGAGCATTATTTAATTTAAAAAGAAGAGCGATACATATACATTTGACAAGGTCAGTTCCATGGTATAGTACACATTTAGCCTGGCGTCGTCTCACCAACTCACCCACCAGCGAACATGAATGTGAGCTGACTGATGGATCTGTTGACGCCGGACTAGTACACATTCACAATGATGTAAATTCCCTTTTTTTTAAATATGATACACTTTAATTCAGCATTTAATCAATCCTCCAATAACAGCAGCATGAGCCTCTTCCATTTCTCTTTAAACTTGGTCTCTAACATTGCAGTTGATTCAAGTCAAACATGTAATGTGACAGAATTTGTGCAAAAAAACACAGAACAAGTGTAACAAAAGTCAAGACGAAAGGTTTAGTCCTTTAAAGGTTTAGTTTGTGTCTTTCTGGAATGTCAGTCTGTTTTTTTCATACACGTGGTGACATTAAGACACTGTAAATCATAAGAAGCTGTAAAAAAACAAACTTGGTCTCTATGAGTGCATTTTTTTTCAGTTAAAACAGGAAATACATTCATGAAGAAGAGAGAATAGAAGAGTAGAAACATGGTAATCACACTCAGATCAATGCTTAGTTATCCAAGGTTATAAAAATAATCCTAAACGTGGATGAAAAGAAGACATTTAAGGAAATATTTCTTCTCAATAAGACGGGGTTTGATATTCAGAAGTCTTAAAGACGTTTACAAATCCTTTACACATTGCACTGAATAGTCTTCGTCTGAACAGGAAACTCTTCTCTGCCTTTCCTTATTGCCAGGTTTTCCCTCGAGAAGCTGCTTTAAGCTCTAAAGATGACACAGCAGTTCAGTTCTTCCTGAGTTTTTATACTCATGGACTGTCAGCGCTGCTTTAGTCTGGATGACTTTCAGGAATCGCGTGCTGCCACACAGGGGAAATGTGTGAAATGCATAGCTGCTGGAATAAAAATGTAAAAAAAAAAAGCACCTCACAGGTCATTACAGTCTTTGTTTCAACATCCAAATCTATCTCATGCTGTTTGAAACAACTTTATTTTCCTGCACTATCCTTTAAATCTCTTCCATGTAAACTGTAATGGCTGGATCACCCTCATGGAAACACGCGGCTGTAACTTATTTAGCAGGGAAATGAAACAATTGGCTCACCACATCTGAATATCTGAATATCTGAATATGGAGGCTTACTTAATTTATCGAGACTGGACTGAACTTGAGGAGTACTCCTCAGCAGGGACCGCTGATTGTTTTGCTAGCAGCTCTGTGATCTCTCAGCATCATGCGCTCTGCAAATCCTACTTTACACATGCATCCATTAATTTGCCCAAAACAGTCTTTAAATGAGTTAATGTTCTACTCCGGCCTGAATGAGTATGTGTTTTTTTTTTTTAAGTACCATGAACACATCACATTATTTACAACTGGCAACAACATTAAGAGGCCCTTATGGAGAACCAGGCATTTCGTTCAGGGCAATAAAAAGAAACAAGAACCCTCATTAAGTTAGATAAGGCGCAAAGGTGTGCAATGATTTCATCAACGTATCATATGGAGTGGTTCATTCTCTTGTGATGAGATTTATGATCACAAAAAAGCACAATATTCTTGGAAACGAAATCAAGGTATAAAATAAAATCATAAATAACAAAAAAGAGACACACGCAAAAGTGCACACGCAAAAAAAAAACCCTGACACACAGCACAGAGCAGTGAGCGTCGCTGTTAAGGTGCTGCGTTCAGGGTTCATTACTTGGTTTATCAACATCCCCGCATCAGATTTCAGTTTCTCCGACTTCCTCGACACACAGCATGAACGTCCTGACAGAGACACAGCGGCGTGACACAGTAGTAGAAATGCTGAAGTTTGTTTTTTGGCGACTGGCCCAGTCTGTGTGTGCGTGTTTCAGTGTGTGTGTAGGTGTGTGTGTGTCAATGTGTGGAGCTGGAGAGAGCTCTCCTCCAGTCTTTGTGTGCACCGCTGCTGTCACAGAGGTCCTTCGTGCACACTCAGTAGAAAATGAATGATGGATGGACGGATTCTTTGCTCCACTTACTTCCTCCCACTCTCTGTGCAGTGCTGGAACTGGGCGAAGCTGAGGAACACCTGCTCCAGTGAAATCTGGCTCACACAGTAGTCTTCAATGCGGTATTTCTCTTTGGCTGCCTCTAAAGTGCCAAACACCTGAGTGGGAGCAGAGGACGGGGAGGAGGAAAGAAGATGAAGCCGTGATTATAATACATCTCTGGTGACCAGAGCAGAATTTAAAGCAGCAGCTTCACTTTAGATTGCTGGAAATGCAAAAACAATGTTCAAAATACTCTAAATTGGGCTTGAAATGTAGATATTTGAGTGTGCATGTTTATATAGAAGTGACAAAATCAAGTACAGCGTGAGAAATTAACAAGATAGAAAATGTGTTACATGATAAGACTCTACCCACTTCCATTTGTCACTTGCTGCTTTACACACATCTTCCTCTAGAGGGAGCTCTCACACAGCACATGACTGATACAGAAACTCATCAGTGAAGACGAATACATGAACTCACCTGTGCCCAGGTTAATGTTTTGTCAGTCAGATGATAGTGCACCATTCCCTGATGCTCATCCTTCAGTTGACTTCCTACAGTGGGGCAAAAAGTCACATGGTTTCATTTTGTTATTATTATATAAAATAACTTAGAGCACAAAGATCATTGTAAATCTGTGATTCAGACCTGGAAAAGTGCTTTCAATGAAGTCTTTGAACAGCAGCAGGTCGCTGTCCTCCAGCTCAGCCTCCATGTGGACTTTAGCCAGGAGTGTGTACCCGCTACCAAACTTGCTCTTCAGGTGTTGGGGACTCCCGAGGCACTTGAACTGACCGTTGACCATCACTGCCAGCCTGGTGCACAGAGCCTCGCACTCCTCCATGCTGGTGAGGGAACAATTCAGAAAAAACAGTTAAAGAATCCCAAATAGCTTTTCTTTCTGCAGATTTTTAGTAACACCTATAAACTGTAAAAAAAAAAAAAAAAAAAAAACTGCTCCCCCTGGTGACTGGCTGCTATAGGTCAAAAAATCCATCTCCCCAGTCATTCCAGATGGGCTGTGGTCATACTTTAAAAAAATTATATTTCTGGTAGAAATGATCCTAACATCTGATTTTTGTGGTGATTTGAAGATAATATTTGGCTGCCTTGTATCCGGGTCCTTTTTTTCTGGAAAGTTTTGTTGTCAGTAGTTAAAAGAGGTTAAAAACAAGGTTTTACGTCATGTTTACCAATGATTGACAGCTGCCGTTCTTGTGTATTTTTGGGGGGGGATTTTAAAATATGTCAGGAAGTACAGCCAAGAAGCGATCAGACTCTCAAAAGAAAAAATATATATTATTTTTGTCATCAGGCTCCACTCAGATTCTCTCTGAGCCTCTGATAGCCTCTACTGCACAGACTCTGGCTGCACAACGGCTGCCAAACACGGTGCCTGTGATGACATTTACAATGGTAAATGGCGAAACCACACTGTCCACTCTATAGACACTCCATGGTAATGCCTCTCAGAGAAAAGGTTTGAGGCCTCTATCTTAAGGATAATCGGGCTGATTTTTGTCTCAATCCCCCCCTCACGATCAAAGCTAGCAAAGGCCCGATTGTCTGATGACATCATGTGTGATTTTCCTGTGGTGTGGTGTTAAGAGTGATTTCTTCTGGTCGGAGCCGCTCCGAAGGCCTCCGATTCAGTGATCGTAGACAATTAACGTGTTTAATATTTGCGACTAGAAATCCTGTGTGTGTGGGGCACTCCGAGAGGAGCCCAGCAGGTACAGGGTGTAATGTCACACGTACTAGAGCAAAGCCAATCAAGACGATAGCTGATTCAGCTGACTGACTGAAGAGAAAGTAAGAAATTTATCCGTAATACTTAAACAACTTTACTCACCTCCAACTCACATTGGTATTCAAACAGCCCATACCCCTGTCGTTTCCACAACCTTAACCATAATCCTTTTCTTTTTTTTTAAATTCTAGAGTCTGAAAACAAACATCTTTGCTTTTTCTCGCCTGTCATGTTTGTTTACACCGAAGTCACGTTTTACTAAGCGAGATTTGGAATACTGAGCGTGAAGAGGCTGAAGCTCTGCTGAAGAGTCTGTTAGTGTGTGGTGTCCTCAGAGTGCAGACCACACACTGTAAGATCACGACACAGAAATCTTGTGTGATCTGCCTTTGTTATCATCAAGTGTGTGCTCTCTAAATGTGTGAAGTTTTAGAGAATCCTGTAATGTGAACCAGCCTTTAGACATACACACATCTGATCACACTCACCTGTGAGAAGTGATGATTATGGCCTTTCCTGATTCCCTTGTGCGTGTAACCGCGTCCCACAGCAGCCTCCGCGCCACAGGGTCCATCCCCGTCGACGGCTCATCCAGGAAGATGACAGGAGGTCCACCAATCAGAGCCATGCCGGCACTCAGCTTCCGCTTATTACCCCCACTGAAGATGAATCAAAGCATGTACTTTCACACACTCCACGAACAAAACGTGTTATATTCATGTGTTCTTCATGACGTCAGAGAGCACCAACCTGTAGCTGCGGACCAGTTTGTCAGCATGAGGCTCCAGCAGCAGCGACCTCAG
Source organism: Halichoeres trimaculatus (assembly GCF_033239565.1). Classification (NCBI taxonomy): domain Eukaryota; kingdom Metazoa; phylum Chordata; class Actinopteri; order Labriformes; family Labridae; genus Halichoeres; species Halichoeres trimaculatus. The sequence continues at coordinate 7,616,480 of NW_027437198.1, read as the reverse complement.
CACATTCTCCACACAACCCGACACGTACTTCTCTGGGATCCCTCGGAGTCTGGCGTACATACTTAAAGTTTCTCGCCCCGTCATGTGATCCAACACGGCGTCAAACTGAGGGCAGTAACCGATACGCTGCTGCACCTGCAATCCAGAGATAAGGTTCAGGAAACTTGCATCCAAATGTTATCCACTTATCTTTTAACAGCAGGTGTCCTCTCCTCCTCAGCTCTTACCTTTTTAATATCCCGCAAGATACTATATCCATCGATGTAGGCGTCCCCAGAGGTAACACTCTCATCCCCCGTCAGCATCTTAAAGGTCGTCGTCTTCCCAGCTCCATTGAAGCCCAGGAGGCCAAAACACTCTCCTTTCCCCACAGCTAGAGACAGCCTGTCAACAGCCAGGAGATTCTGCCCGCTGCTGTACACCTGAGGAGGACAGATAACACCACCGCATTGTAAAATCTCTACAAGACATATCAGAACTGAGGCTCACTCTCACAGGAAGAAGAAAGACGTCTGCTGAGCCACACACACCTTGCTGAGCTCCTGCATTACGAGCGGGCTGCCAACCATGGACTCCACCATGGGCTGGCACTCCAAGACCCTCTTCCTCTCCTCGGCCACATCCCTGTCCTCTGGGAGCATCGCTGCATCCTGGATCAAAGGTAACTAACACACAGACGCACATCAGTGATGGAAGTCTAAAAACTGATGTGAAGCAAAAAGAGACCTAAACAGGTTTACAAATACTTCTCCTTTACCTGTTTTCGCCTCCGGCCCAGAGAGGAGAGGAGTCGCCGCAGAGTGCGGACGCACTGCAGCTCGATGATGAACAGCAGGATAATGTAGACAACACCTTGGACTGAGAAGGCCACCAGGAAACGACCCACACCAGGCTCTGACATGGAGAAGTAGTTTTTCTGGTACGTGATGTCTAGAAAGAAAAAAAATCATCATAGACAGTGATTTCAAAAAAGAAGAAAGAAGAATTTACAGATATCGAGCAGGACGTTGATTGGTGCTTGTTTCTGTATTTCACATGACGAGGAAACTGGGTAGTAATAACTCTTACCTTAAAAAAGTAATCCGATTACTGATTCCTCCTTTAAAAAGTAACTTAGCTACTTTACTTATTACTCAATATTAAAAGAAACTAAGTAAGATTACAAGTTACTTTGTTAGTTACATTCAGCATTGGTCGATAACACCTGCAGCTGCATGGTTTGGCAAAATTGTGCAATTAAGATCACTATATGTAATAATGAGTCTACATGTTTTGTTTTCAAGGAATATGCATAGACTATTGGTAGTTGTGTAATATGTACTTTACAATTAAAAACAAAAATATTTATTTTATACATTTTGATTTTCAAAATACAACTGAAGAAAGCTATTACAGTACTATTTTTGGTGCACTACAGCACTGTTCAGTTTAATTTTAGATTTAATTTAGTTTAGTTTATTTTTTTTTTTCTACTTTGGTTTTTCTCATTTTCAATTTTTTTTGTTAAAACTCTCTGTTGATTCTGTATTTGTAAAACAATAAGCAAAAATAAATGTTATTAAAGAGTGGGCTCACATAATCCTCAGTACCCTGCTTGGGGCACCCCAGCCTAAAAAGTCTGGGCGCACCCCTGCTTGTCACCAGGTGCCTCGTTGAAGCCTACGTTATGTTGATCTGCTCATCAACGGATGGATTTGTGCTGAACAGAGGGTTCAGCTCTTAGAATAGAGGGAGTTACAGTGAAAGACAGGACTCACTTTTCCCCCAGCTAAAAGTCAAACAACTTCTTCAGCATTTATGTCCACAGTGTGCTGATCGCTCTCTCTGATTGATTCCTAAATGTTTCAGTCAAAGATCTTAAGCAAACTATGAGCACAGAGTGAACAACGAACCTCAGCTGACACAAACTCTAAACAGTGACTGTATTTCCAGCTTGAAAATGCACATCTCTCCTCTCCTTCTCTGTTGTTTACATTTGTGTCGCAGGCTGCTATTACACGTGAGTTGTCCTCATGCTGAAAGCGTGATTTCTTGTATACGCAACTCTCGCCACTCTTGTCACTTAAGAAAAAAGCTGACATAGTTTTTTACGGAAAAAATGAAAAGAACAGATCAGTAATTTAACCTGATTACTGGTTTGGAAATAGTCCCTGTCCCTCTTCTCATCTGTTCATATTCAGAGTACTATCATATATTAGCATGACTCATCGTTAATCATCACTATCACTATAGAAACAAACCAGCCCATTGTCCCGTATGTAATCCTTCCATGTATTTAATGACTCAAGTGTCTCTTATTAACTACAACTCAAACCTTGAAGTGCGTCGCCTCAAAGGAAGAAGAAATGGCCTCCTCCTCCTCTTTCCTCAAGGATCCTATTAGCTGAATAAGTTTTCTTTTGAAAATTGTGTTTCTTGTATCTTTTGTATGTTATGTTTATTACATGTGGACTCCAGAGAGAGTGTCTGCAGCATAAGCAGCAGCTAATGAGGATCCAAATAAAGAAGAAGAAGAAAGGAGCAGCACTTACTCAAGTACTTGCAGATATCCTCAGTGAGTGGATTGGTGGTGCAGAACGAGATGAATTGGTAATTCTGGTAGAACTGGCTGAAGGACATGCCCAGGCAATAGTTTGGGAAGATGAGGAACACCTTGTCCAGGAGACGCGACAGGTCCAGCAGGTTCAACTCTGGGAAAGGAGAAATTAAGTCAGTCATCCAAAGAATGATGGAGAAGTTTTTTAACCCTTTGAAACCAGAGGCTGCCACAGCTTTATATACACATACATGGCACGCTGCAGCAGTGAGAGTGTTGCCCGAGCTGTGTTGAGTTTTGCAGCAGGGGGAGAAAGAGGATCAGCGTGTATCAGAGTGTGTGGTGTTGTTGTTAGAGGCTTCTTCTATGTCTTAAGTATTTTGGTTATTGTTTATAACAGTACCCTTGTTTTTTTCTGAAAGTTCTGAGTGTCATTTTGCTGTGTCCTGGCTAAAGCCTGCCTGTTTTTTGCAACCTGTTTTTATAAAGTTCATCTTTGATATATTCAATCAGTCATTGTTTAATAAATGCATTAGTAGTACTGAACATAGTGAAGGAAAAAATGTTGAAATGATCTACGAGGAAGAAGACGGTTCCTGCTAGTTGTGTGGAGCAGAGCATATGAGCAGAGGAGTGGAGAGTTTCTGCTCTCTGTGAGGTGTTTCTGGCCTCGGTGGTAAAATATGTGCGCGCATATTCTACTTATCCTTAATTGAAGCCTTAGACCTCAAATAGGTGGGAGGTAATAAAATATTTGTACTTCGGATACCGTACTTTAACAGATTTTGGGCCAGATTTGGGCATGCATCAGTCTCTTGTTGTGAGCAGAAACAAGCGAGAAATATTAGCAGGACGGCGCCTCACTCCACCTCGCCATTCACAGAAAATTCCCGCTCTTCACTCTTTTCAAAACTCGCTACACTCAGCTCACATGCTCTGGTGTCTTACTGTGGAAGGACTTGTGTATATGTATGCATCTGTGTATATCTGTTTATGAGTGTGTGCTGTCGGCTGCTGTCTGTGGTTGTTTGCGCTCACAGCCATGACTCCATCTAATAATGGCTATGGAAGTCTGTGTGTAATGTGCTTGTGCTGCCCTGACACAATAGTGTTCTACCTTGTTCATTTGTCTTTGTTTTTATCTTATCATTTGGTGTTTTATATCTGCTCTTGGCTCTTGTTGGAGTTTCCCTGCTGTTCAGCCCTTTGGCTTAAACTCAGTTTGTATTTAAGGTGCTCTATAAATAAAGCTAATTGATTGATTGATTGATTAATTGATTGGTGTGGAGGAGACAGAGCAGATAGAGATTCAGGATTCAGGAGGAGACAGGGGATGAGTCGCTGTCCCAAACACAGTAAGAAACAGTTTGTATCCACCATTTATTCACAGATCTATTAAAGTAATTTTTTTCAATACGAAAGTGCAATTATTTGCTCCTTGGCTTTGTCTCAAACTGCTGTGTTATTGCTTGTTTATTACTTTTCAGTCTTATACTACTTTTATTTATCCTATGCTGTTGTACATTTGCTCCTAAAAATGCCGCCTAGCTCCATCCTTAAAAGTACCCGGGACTCTTTCTGTTCCAGGAATATCATTCATGGGGTTATTTCTGTACTTTGTCAAACCATAACAGTAAAATACAAGAGTACGGGAAAAAATGCCTTTGTTGTTGTACTATAGTTACATGTACTATAGTTACATGTAATCTTTATCTTTCAAAATATTTGGAACTGTTCATCTACAGTGTTTATAGAGAGAAAACTTTCTAAAAATTCAAATCTGTTTTTCATTTTTTACATTTCACAGTTTAAAGTATCTAAAACAGGGGTGGCCAACCAGTCAGAGACCAAGAGCCACAAAAATTACTGTGGTGCTACGAAGAGCCACATCACACATGTGGTCTTAAAAACGCACTTCCTCTCACACATAAACAAAATGATAAAATTAAAATCAATACATTTCCAATTTTCAAAGCAAGATTTTTTATTTTTGTGTGTTTCAATTTGTACTAGAGAAGAGAAACTGAAACTTAAGTATCAATCCCAAATGATCCCAACGTTGGCATCAATATGTATATATATATATAGTTTAAATTGATCAGGACACAGCTACTCCTAACTATATGTTCTTATGAATGGATTGAAGAGCCACACACCGAAAGGCAAAGAGCCACATGCGGCTCGTGAGCCACAGGTTGACCACCCCTGATCTAAAACATAAAGATGACAAAAGATTTTGAAAGTTGACTGTCAGAGTTTCAAGGGTTAAAACCATTTTTTTTTTCCATTCAGAATTCCAGTTAGAGACTTTCAACAGTCACATTAATGGTCTCACTTTTCTATGTTTACCTGCTCATAATCCAGAACTTCAATGAGATTAGCAGCACAAAAATAGTTTATTTCTAAATGCTATCCCTCAGTATCTGTGGTCAGGTCAGATTTCCCTGAGAGAAAAAGAATCCATCTACGACACATGGACCCACAGTCCCTTTGGCAACGCTGCACCAACTGGCAAAGTTTCATAGTGAGAAAGAAGATCTGTCCTGACAGTCCCCACAGGACCTTTGAAGTATGAGGAAGTTGGCAAAGTTTGGTAAAACTCAGCTCAGACTGAAAGTACGGAGATGACAGCCTCTTCTTACCTGGGATGGTCATGATGGAGACGGCCAGAAAGGTGGCGGTGCCAGAGATCACGTTAAAGATGGTGAGGCGTGTGTAGGCTGTAGCTGCGGTGGAGAAGAAGAAGCTGAGCAGGTACATCAGAGGCACCACAGCCCATCCGTACAGCAGCAGCAGCAACAACACGTCCACCAGGTGGTTGTCGTCCACAAAGGCCTTCACTGCGAACGCTTTGAAGACCACCTAGGGTAAAGCAAAGAACGAGTTCAGAGAGATGAGATGAGATTGTAGAATAACTTTTAAAATACCTCTTCAGAGTGAGGAGTTTCACTGACCAGCATGAGGAGACAGGACATGAGGAAGTTGACGAGGTCCCACAGCAGGGCCGAGAACCAGAAGTTGGACAGGTAGACTCCGCTGACCTGCTGCACGTGTTTGGACTTTAAGGCCGACTCTGTTACGAGGAGCAGGGCGAAGGTGCTGGACAAGGATGCCATACCATACATCAGGTTGATGGCGACGATGAAGCCAGTCTTCCCCCTAAAGATGGAGGAAAAGAGTGAGTTACAAACAAATAAAACCTCTTCTCTCTCCTGATCACTCCAGCTCTTCCTCTAACATCCTGTACACTCACTCTGTGAGCTGGCTCTTTGCAGATTCAGAAAGGTTTCGTGGCATTGGGAAGTTTCCGGTCTCGATGGAAGCATTGGGCCCTGCGATGAACTTGAAAAGAGCATTATCCACCATCATGAGAGCTGTGGCGGGAGTGTGGTAGCCCTCGTTGTTGAAGTAAGCCGTTACTTCTGGGTACTGGTTCTTGCTGCCGCGGAAAGCAGCACCCACCACGCAGCGCTCATTAAAGCTGCCGCCTTCTTTCTCTGCCTGAGTCAAGATGTAGTCTGTAAAGTCTAATGGGGGGCAGAGGAGAGCAGGCGAACGATGAGTAAATGCTGAGCGAACAGGCTGAAGCACCAGGCTCTGTTGTTAAAGTTACCTGTGATGTTGACGAGCTGGCCCAGCTGTGCAGAGAGCTGCGAGCTGTAGGTGTTTGCCAGGGCAGCAGCCAGGGGACCCGGCTCAGGCTGCAGAGCCACGGGGACCTTCGTGGAGCCGTATTTGCTGAGGGCCAGCCTCAGATGAGGAGCAGTCTCATGATCAGGAATGGTGCGTGCAACAACTAAGGCCACGACAGTGAAGACCAAAGGCACCAGGAACTGAGCTACCATCACTTTCCAGTTTCTCCAGCTGTACAGCGCCCTCTTGAGGAACATGGCGTAGAACTGCTGCAGGTGGAGTCTGACCTGATGGGAGAGAATGAGAAAGAGATTCAGGAATTGCAGAAATCAAAGAAACAGGATGAGTTTGCCTTCTCGTCTTACTCCTGTGTTCAGCTTGATGTTGGAGCAGTCCTCTGAGATGAGAGTGCCGCTGTCTGTGAAGTCGGTGACGTCTGTCATGCCGCTGATGCTGCTGGCGTCATCTGTGGTCCAGTCATGGGAGCGTCTCTCATGTTGGTACTGCAGGGCAGGGAGCTGGATTGCCTGGATGTCCAAACTAGAATCCACCAACTTTCCAACCCTAAACACACAAAGTCACATTTCATAATCAACAAATAACAGAGAATTCATGAAGAGGAACTGCTTCTTTCCAAAGTCTTTGCTTTATTATGAATTTCCAGAAAAAGAGATGCTTCTTTGTTATTGAAAATGGGATCTTCAAGAACTCATTTGTACCTTTCAGCTGCTCGCTGAGAAAAAGAAAGACAAGGCCGTTCGAGAAAGAAGCTCATTTCGGCCTTACAAATTACAACCAAGAAGACAAAAGCAAATAATAAAAGTTCCAACAATGACAGGCTCATCCATGTGCATCAGATATCGTCATCTCATCACCACACAGGGCACCTTTCTGAGCACGTCTTCACAGGCTCCCCAGGTGTTTCATCTCTGCCTGTATCTGTGTGTCTGAGAAACTGAGCTCATTTTCAGAATTCACTGGATGATCTTCCATATTGTTTTTTTTCTTTTTTATCACACAAAAATCTGATATCTGTGGAGAGCAGTGTTACTTCCCCACTGACAAGTTGTTTCTTGGCAGCGAATTACCGAGAGCCAGAAGGAAGCCGAACAACCAAATGTTCAAGCAGCAGTTCTTCTCGGTGTCACGTCTGACGTTTGGTGAACTGTGTTCAAGTCCAGAAAACACTGGTGGACTTCCAGAGTGACTAGTAAATAATGAGGCCTAAGAGACAAGTGTTCCTGGCAGCTTCAATTACAGTATTACACACTCACACTTGCTGAGGCGGTGTCTATTGATTTGGGTCAGGAACATGTCAGCGCTGGCATTGAAAGGAAAAAGCTTCTTGTTTTAACTCTTTGCTGTGGTTAGAGGCAAACATGTGGGACCATTTTCTTTTAAAATCAACATTAAATAACAAAAAATAAAAATTTCTGTCTCATTATGAGCCCTATAAACTACAAACCATGTCGCATTTTAAGGCACCATGTTTTCTAGGATGAAGACTCTATTTCCCATGAGCACCATCATCCAATACAGGTGTGCATTTGTTTCTCTTTTTGCATTTTGCTTTTCTGAAATCTGACACACAAAACTGACAAAGTGTGTGTTTGATTTCTACACTGCTCACAGCAAGAAAAGGAACTAACTCGCACAGAAGTTGAACTGAATTTAGAGGGATATCTCTTCTTCTGCTTTGGATCTCATTTAGACATCTTTTTCCTTTTTTTTTTTTTTTTTTGGTTGTTGTTTTTTAAGTTATTTTTTGGGCTCTTGTGTAAGCCCGGGCGATAGTCAATAAATCAATTAATCGTGCAATAAATGAAAAGAACTCAATGATTTTGCTGGCCTCAGTATATCACTATGAACATGCAAGTTTGTTTCCCTCATCTCTCGCCTCCAAGTAGGCTGGATAAAGTAATAATAACAGATTTTGTTTCAAGGACGGCATACAATACATAGTTTAAAAACACTTCAACCATTTTTCAAAAAGAAAAATGTACATAAAATTCTTTTTAAAGAAGTTGATTTAAAAGATAAGATGGATGACAGTCAGTCAGTCAAAAATTTGTATGCAAAATTAATAACTGATGTAGAAAAATGCATTTTGTTTTGTTTTTTAGATTTATATTTGTTGCCTTTATTAACTCACTCTACAGGATGCTAAAAAAATTAATCATAAAATGCAAAAACGAACATGTAACTATTTACAATTGAACTTTTAGCTTTTTTCTACTTAACAATTTAAGAGATTTTAATCTTGCAGACTTTACTCCTTTTTTCTGCTGTCAGTCATTTTCTTAACTTGACCTTTACAGTGCATTTGTGTTGTCTCGTTCTCTCTTGTCTCCCTGACACTTTCCCTCCTGTTTTTGTTTCAGCTCCAAATTCCTTACTGCCTTTATTTCCACAAACAATGTAAAATGATTTACTTTATATTGAGGTCTTTTAAGGTCTATTACTCTAGCTTATTGTTTATCTTGTTCTTTAATTTTTCTCGAAAAAAAAATAAAAATTGGCTCCTATCACTTGCGACTTAATTAAAAAAGGCCAGGAGAAAAAAAAACCAGAATTGGCTCCCAATCAGGAGCCGGCTCCCGATCAGGAGCCGGCTCCCGTCGTTGACTGTGAAGACACATGCGCTCCTCATTCAGCCATCTTTGACAGAAACCTTGATAGCGTGATGCTGAGTGATGCTCAGAAGAGACCTGCTACAGCTAGGTAGTAATTAGCACATGTTTGTTGGTGCCAAGCTGGGTTGCCAGGTTTGAATGTAACAACATATTCTACACAGTTGTTACAAACAAGCATTTTATTGGTATCACAGTGACAACCATGAGAATAAATTAGAAGTACAGTTGGACAATGATTCTAAAAGAAGTCCTCACAGCATCTTTAAGGAGCAGCGGCTTGTGTTGAAAAATCAAGTTAAAGTGAATTTAATTGCAGTTCCTTGAGTGTCCACTTGAGGCAAGCTGCTGAAGCAAAGAGCTTCCTGTTGAGCTCAGATTAGAAATCTCTGTTGCTGACAGAGGAACGAAACATGTTTGCAGCCTCGTTGAAAAGCAATTATGTATATGTAGCTCATGTATTTATTCATGCTTATCAGATGGGGAATTTCATATAACAAGTCCATTAGGATGATATAGAGGCTGAGAGTTTAGCATAAATTAGCATAATGAGGGACATGGCTGCATTGATACAGCCAGGTGGTGCACTGTAGCTGAAAACATGCCTCAGCTGTGCCTCTGTGTGTGTGTTTAGGTTGATCATGGGTAAGATTAAATCAGCATTTCCCAAGTCTCTTTAGAAACCAAACGTCACAGAGAACACAGTCGTGACTGGTGTGGTCTATGGATACCTTGTGTGGTCCGACACTTCTCTATGAGAACCATCGTTCACTTTCCTCATCAGTTTTACCTCCACAGGCGATTCAGTTTGATTGGTCTGCGGTGACCAGCCTTCACTCCCTGCTCACAGCAACAAGCCCCGGCTGATCCACTTTTAGGAGTTATTAACCGCTGCGGAGCGCTAACAACAAACAGCAGCTGCAGTTTTGCAGATGCTGGGATCCATTCATCTGGTAATGAAACCTTCACATCCACAACAACACGTTCACTCACTGCCTGACATATCACGCTCACTGTGAGGCTGTGCTGCTGCACCAAAATAATTAGTGTTGTTAACATCACCTGTCAGGGTTTTTTTTCCACAGGATTAATATCAAATCCAAAATTTGTCTTACATTAGGTCAGTTTCACCCAGAATCAAAATTTTTTAATTCGTTCATCTTCATCATCTGCCCACCTGAGAAAGACCTCTTCCATAGTGGTAACTGAAGCTCCATAGCTGGCAATGCCGAGCTCCTCTCTGTTCATCTCCAGCTCCGCAAACAGCAGCTCGAACCTGAGTGAAAACACGACAAAAAACAATAAATGAGTCATGTTTTGTGCCCTAAGCTTTACTTGATAGAATCACAGTCGTAAGTGCCACCGTGGGGTCAAAATCCAATTTGTGAGAGGTGCTATATTGATTTTAGCACTAAAAAAACACATAAAGTGGGTAAAGGAGAGATGGCTTTTGTGAATCTTTGAGGAGAGAAATGAAAAGGTCATAGAAAAAGGACAGAAAACTATTTTCTGCTGTTTGTATGTTTCTCTGAAGAAAAGCTGCATGTGAACAGATGCAGAGAGAAAAAAGTCAAACAGTGACTGCTTTTATTAAAATCAAATCCTCAGAGCTGATGTAAGATATTATTCAATTCCATAATCCTTCTGTAACTTTCTCTACCCCACAAACCTTTTTCACCCAGATTATTCTCAAATCCAGCTTTTCAGCGAGAGTCCTTTCTGACCTAAAATCTCTCCTCCACTTCACGGTTTCCCCCCCTGTGTGAATGTGTGTGCACCAGGAACAAAGACCAGGCTGACTCACTTGCTGGTGCTTTCTTTAGGTAAGATGTAAGCGAGCTCGGCCCCGGCGCTGCTCTCCAGCGTGGCGTTAGGAACGTACATGTGAACGAGGCGGGTGATCTCAGACACGTTACAAAGAGCATCCTTCACGATCACCATGTGGTAGCCAGCACCTGGAGAGCAGAGAATATGACTCAGTGTGAGCCCCCACCTTTAATTACAGCGTGCAGACACAAAGCAAATCTCAGACTCTCAGCTCTTCTTCGTCACCGTGTTCCACTTACCATATTTGTTCTTGAGGAAAAGCGGCGACCCACAGCACTGCAGCTCCCCGCCTGCCATGATGGCGATGCGATCCCCCAGTAGGTCGGCTTCATCCATAAAGTGTGTCGTGAGCAGGATGGTGCGGCCGCGTTTCTCCCCTTGCAGGAGATCCCATGTGGCACGTCGAGCTGACGGGTCCATACCTGAAGTGGGCTCATCCAACATCACCACCTGGGGATCAACAGAGTGAGGATGAGACGTGGAGAAAGGATGTGACAAAATGAGAGATAGTTAACAACTAGGGGTGTGCCATATCATACCGTCTACGATGATGTGGGTAAATTTTTTCACGATTTGAATTTGTCATTTCGTGATATTTACAGAGCAGAGGCCCAATGACGTATGACGCTCTCTGTTGTGTACAAAACAGTAATGGCCAAAAGTGAAAGTAGCACGGCAGCATCAACTTTGTCCCCACATGAGGACGTGCCTAAAAGAGGAGCTACCTCAGTGAGGTGGAGGATGTTTGGCAGAAACAAAGATCGGACACGCAGCAAAACTTTACCGCAAAGGGTGGCAACACCACAATCATGTTCTACAACATAAAGCTGAAACACACGGCCGAATAGAACCAGGCTATGAAGACATATGGGTGCCGCACAGCGCAGTTCCGCGGATTTTGGGCATGCGCCAATTGATATTGGATGTGTCTCTGGAGCGCCACGCAGCATAGCGCCGCGCAGCATAGCGCCGCGCAGCATAGCGCCGCGCAGCATAGCGCCGCGCAGGATAGCACCGCGCAGCATAGCGCTGCCCAGCACAGCGCAACGCAGCACAGTGCAGGGCAGCGCCCATGGCAACTGTATAGGCAAGATCACATGATCACAGGAGAACCACATGTTCCTGCAGTAATACCACCCATGACAACGTACTTTAATGGTGATGAATTAGAATATTAAACTCATCTGGCCCTCCCAAAACTTCAGCTCCTTCAGTCCATGCCTTCTCCCTTCTGTTGGTGTCCTTATAGAAAGAATGTGTTTTGTCGTATAAATTTGTGTAGTGTTTTGCCTCCATGATTAACTTTTCCTCCTCCAAAATGTTCCCCTGGATCTGACTTACTTACTATGTTTACATTTCAAGCTTGTGGAGTAGTAGTAGTAAATGATTGGAAAAGTGGCTCCCATTCTGGGTATGCAATAAAAATGCTGTTATTCAGAAGCAGCAACCACTAAAAATAAGTTGTTCGTTTTTTTTCCCCCATATCGCCATGAATATCGTTATCTCAAATTTCCTTAAAATACCGTGATATAATTTTGAGGCTGTATTGCCCACCCCTCTTAACAACCCTCATGAACTTCATCACCTTGGAGTCTCCGATGAGGGCGATGCCTATGGAGAGTTTTCTCTTCATGCCCCCAGAGAGGGTCTTGGAGCGAGCATGTCTCTTGTCTTCTAAGTTCAGGATTCGGATGATCCGGTCCACCTCATCTGGGATTTTTTCTTTGGAGAAACCTTTCAGCTACACACCAAACAGAGAACACACACATTTAACCTTAACTGTCTCAAAAAGAGATTGTGTCTAACGTGCAAAAATAAATACAATACAACTCTCTGTAATGGATCATACAGGTACCTGTGCGTAGAAGATCAGGTGCTCTCTGACAGTAAGGTTATCAAACAGGACGTCATGTTGTGGACAGAGGCCCAGGCTGCGGCGGATCAGAGCCATGTCCTGACAGATGTCATAGCCGTTAATGTAAGCTCTGCCGCTGGTCGGGGGAAACAGACCTGCAGACAGACACAAACGCTGTCACCTAATGTGGAAGTACACTGTAAACCTGGATAAGTTGAGTTTACTTGAGAAATGCTTGTAAACCAGTTCCCTTGAAAAAACTAAGTAATGAAACATGAAACTTAAGTTAATCCAAGTCAACATCTTAAGTAGTTGCGATTATTATAGAGAATCATTCTATTGAATGTCTTTAAACAAACAAACCTGATACCTATTAGTTACAAATCAAAATATTAAGTAATGTTAAAAAATGTTGCATATCACTGTAAAACACAATAAGTTGACCTTACTCAAAACTGAAAGATGTGATATCAATAAATTTGCCTTATGTTAAGGTAATTAAGTAAAGGTAATAATAAAAAGTTGAAGCGGATCTGAATTACTAAATTAAATAACATATCAAAGTACAGCTGGGTCTCATATCCACAGTGTTCTCTCCTCACTCATGGTTACAAACGCCGTCACAACAAAAATCAGCTCTAACTTCATAACTTTAGTAACTGTGAGTGAGGAGGGAAGGCAGTAGATATGAGACCCTGCTGTACATTGAAATATTGTTCTTCAGGGGGCACAGGTTGTCTGAGCCCCATGGCACTGACTGGTGGTCTGTGCTCCATGGCACAGGGTCTTGTACCTATTGACTTTTGCAGTGTGCCTAATGGTTATCATATTAATAAATGAAATGTTTGACTCGACTATCATGCTATTTTGGACAATTTTGAAAATGATAAAACATATTAGCACAGACAGCTGGTCCATGCTGTGACGCACAGACAAACAGTCCATGTCATGTGGAGCACAGACAGCCTGTGCCACTGCTGCACATCTAGGAGTACAGCAGGGTTTCATATCGACTGTGTCCCCTCCTCACTCACAGTTTCAAAACACAGTCAGAGAAACGAATGATTTTAAGTTGTGCTTACTTAGACAGTAACAAAAGTTAAATTCACCCAGAAACCATCAGTTCCACCACTGAAAACTCAGACATTTGAATAAATTGAACTTACTGACAAGTTTTAAGTTTTCATAGCCTTATCCCATTGAATAATTTGAATTTTAGGGTTTATAGTGTATCTGTGGCATGTGTGTGTTTTTTAGAGTACGGAGGTGTGAACAGTGTGTTTAGTTTGATCACCTGTCAGCATGGACAGTGTTGTAGTCTTCCCTGCACCGTTGTGTCCGAGCAGCACGGCAATCTGCCCTTCAAACATGTTGACGGTGAGATCCCGCACAGCCTGCCGCGTCTTATTGCCCACTTTGAATTCCTGTTGAGGAGATCATCTCATTCATTTTGATGCATCACAGGAGAAAACGAGTCACAGGGGCAGAGTAACCTTGTTGTTTGTGTGCTCATTTTAAAACACTTACACACCAGCACATGGACACGTTGACCTTCTGGGTCATGGTGTTTTTTTTTTCTGCTCACCTTAGCAAGATGTTTTATCTTGATCCCAGAGACTAGTCCAGCTGGCTCCTCCTCTATAAACTCTCCTTTAAGAGCTTTCTCTGCATCTTCCTCTTCTTCCTTCTCATTCACCAGAGCCATGCGAGGACTGCTGCACCAGTACGAAGGCTGAGGGGAAGAGGATTAAGACAGAGTGAGGCTGGCACGAAGGAGTACTTTTAATCACAAACCATAGATTAAATAAATTTCCTTTGTTTTGTTTCAATGCTGAGTAATAAGTGGAAGCAGAAAGAAGAGGGATCAGATCATTCATGAAACACGAGAAAGAGAAAGTGAGCGGACTCCTTCATTGGTCTTATGCCCTTTTTACCTAGACGTGGATTGTTTCCTGACCTCCTTACATTTCCTGAGAACCAGAGTCAAAACTCACTTTCTATGTTGCAGAAAAGATTCACACACCCACACACACACACGCAAACACACAATGGACGAATGTGCGTCAATATCTGAAGCCGCACCCTGCTGACGGATTTCCGAATTCTGGGACTGGGAAATGTGTTAGCATGCATTTCTTTTTATAAGTGTTTGAGGACACGCCACTTAGTGATCATGGTCAGTTGTTATAAAGATAAACCTTATTTTTGTTGGCTCGACAGACTCAGACGTTTCCTGTTATTCTGGCTGGCTGAGCCAAAGGCCTTCCTCTGGCCAAAAACACTCTGACCTCGCATTTGCAATTCCCTCCACTATTTGAAACGCTGTCCCTGAACGCAGCGCTTGATTCAAATGTAGGCCGTACGCAAGACTCACACCTTTGCCTTGATCTTTAAGTATTCTGTCAGTGCTGTACATCACTTACTGGCAGCACTTTGTTGACACTGTAATAAGCCTTCAATTTCAAACTACGACGCCAAAGCTGCGTCGGACCCGGGTGCGTTTACTGGAATTGGTAATTCGAGCTTGTTCATGTCTTTGAATAAACAGAATTAGCAGTGCTTACGTCTGAAAGCAATCAAAGTTTCATAACTGCAATAAGTATGACTGGGAATACTTCCAAAAATTTGTTTATGGAGCAAATAATGATGATAAATTTAAGAAATCAGACTTCATATCGTATTTCAAAACATTTGCTAGAATGGAAAAAATAACACAAGGTGATTTAAATATTTTGCTATGATATGTTATGAGTAGTTTTTATGCAGTTACACAGATTAAAATGTTCAAATGAAAAACTGCAGCCAAAGGGTCAGTCAGACAAACATTCAGCTGGAAAAAACCCCAGCCTTTTTCTTTTACTTTTTTCCACAGAAATTTCCACAGAACCTTATCAGTGAGTGAAATTTTAGACTGACCAAATCAGTAAGGGAGGATTTTTACTTGGAAAACAAAACTCATACAAATTCTGTAAAAGACGGGAACAGAAAAGTGAGAGAAGGACCACTTTGTGTGAATTTAACACAAAATCAGCACACACAGGAAGTTCCTCACTGGTGCTTTGAAATACACTCACCGGCCACTTTATTAGGTACACCTGTCCAACTGCTCATTAATGCAAATTTCTAATCAACCAATCACATGGCAGCAACTCAATGCATTTAGGCATGTAGACATGGTGAAGACGATCTGCTGCAGTTTAAACCAAGCATCACAATGGGAAATTAAACTGGCAGAAACTGCTATTCCACTGGGATTTTAACCCACAACCATCTCTAGGGTTTACAGAGAATGGTCCCAAAAAGAGAAAATATCCAGTGAGCTGCAGTTCTGTGGGATAAAATGCCTTGTTGATGCCAGAGGTCAGAGGAGAATGGACAGACTGGTTGGAGCTGATAGAAAGGCAACAGTAACTCAAATAACCCCTGGTTACAACCGAGGTCTGCAGAAGAGCATCTCTGAACACAACACGTCCAACCTTGAGGCAGATGGACTACAGCAGCAGAAGACCACACCGGGTGACCCTCCTGTCAGCTAAGAACAGGAAACTGAGGCTACAATTCACACAGCAACACCAAAACTGGACAATAGAAGATTGGAAAAACGTTGCCTGGTCTGATGAGTCTGGATTTCTGCTCCACATTCAGATGGTAGGGTCAGAATTTGGCGTCAACAACATGAAAGCATGGATCCATCCTGCCTTGTATCAACGGTTCAGGCTGCTGCTGCTGGTGTGACGGTGTGGGGGATATTTTCTTGGCTCACTTTGGGCCCCTTAGTACCAACTGAGCATGGTTTAAAGTCCACAGCCTACCTGAGTATTGTTGCTGACCATGTCCATCCCTTTATGAGCACAGTGTACCCATCTTCTGATGGATACTTCCAGCAGGATAACGCTACATGTCATAAAGCTGGAATCATCTCAGACTGGTTTCTTCAACATGACAATGAGTTCCCTGTACTCAAATGTCCTCCACAGTCCCCAGATCTCAATCCAGTAGAGCACCTTTGGGATGTGGTGGAACAGGAGATTCTCATCATGGATGTTCAGCCGACAAATCTGCAGCAACTGTGTGATGCTATCATGTCAATATGGAGCAAACTCTCTGAGGAATGTTTCCAGTACCTTGTTGAATCTATGCCACCATAGGTTAAGGCAGTTCTGAAGGCAAAAGGGGTCCAACCCGGTACTAGCAAGGTCTACTTAATAAAGTGGCCGGTGAGTGTATGTCAAACCTCGTAAAAATTGAATCCAATGAAAATATGAAAAGATGAAAACACTGCCAGGTGAAAAAGGGGTGTTGATAACCAATCTGTGAAGCAGGACTTCTTCATTTCCTCCTTTCTCCTTTAAGACTTAAGGAACTACAGGAGGTGACTAAGTGCTCCACATACATCTACTTTGTTTATTCAAAGTGAGTGTGATGCTTACCAGAGCAAAGAAGTAGGATGGTAAAGGCACTCCATACTCCCCAGGAAAGACTGCCTCCATGTACCAGGCCACCAACCCGTAGAGAACCGCATCAAACAGCAGCAAGCCCAACACCTGGGCCATGGAGAAGTCATCGTCCACCGTCACAGAGTCAAACATGTTGGACCACTGGATCCCAGTACCTGCAGAGGAAGAGAGAAAAACAGTTAAAACTGTGACACAAGATGAAAGAACAAAAAAAACTTCTTATAAATGAATCTCTTACCTTTGCCCTCAAACATCCCAATCAGCTGAGCTCCCATGGCCATGGCCACATTGGATATGAGGCAGGCAGACACCTTCTGGGCATGGCTCAGCAGGTCGTAGCGCGGCCAGAGGAACAAATACGGCAAATAGCTCATGAAATAGATGAAGCCACCTGCTGCTGCTGCCACGTTGGCTATAGCCGGTAAAGAAAAGAGAGATGGAGGCTCAGGGAAAGCTTAGAAGTGGCAAAACAACACAGCTTTAAACGAAGACCTGTCAGAAAAATAAAATGCTATAACGTAAAGAGCAGACCAACACTACAGCTAACAGCCCTTTTCTTTGTAGTGAGACCTTCTTTTCTCAGCAAGACCCTTTGCTCTGATTGACAGAGAAAATGTAAGAGTGTTGTTCACATGAAGCATGAAGGAGGACAATCAAGAAATGAAGGAGAACTTGGGGGAGGAGTACTGTGAATGAGGCAAAAGAAACACTCTCAGGCCTGTTATTTTTCCAAGCCACAAGAACCCTTAAAATAGCACTTGTGGCGGACAATGTGACATTGGGAGCACACATGGGACATGCATTGATTAAGTGCCAACACAAGTATTCAGAGAGCGTGGTGGAAAAATACTTCACAAGATGAAGAGTCTGTGATGTACAGAATTGATCAGGAAGGACACAGTAGGTAAGGATGGGTAGCTTTCACATTTCAAACGGTGTAATACCGATGTCCGGTACCTGGCAATTGGTGTCGGTACTCATCAGTACCAATTTTCTGTACTTTTTGTGTGTTTATGTGGTCATAAACATTAATTTTTTTATTAATAAAAATATCAAAGTGTTTAAGTTAACACATTTATTTCTCAGTATATAAAGTCACAAGGATGCATATATGAACTGAAATACTGCATAGTTTGATTTTAGGTGAATCAGTACTTGGTGCTCCAGATGGAACTTCATTACATTATTCATTCGATTATTTATTAACAGGATGTGTAATTATTTAATCTAATTCATCACATTTTAATCTCATATCTGCTCAAGGTCCCCCCAAACAAAGAATTTGAGTTCAAGGACATTACAAAACTGTAATGCATTACTAATCAAATGAAAACACGAAGAAGAGAAGATTTATAAATTTCTTTATTTTTTTTTTCCAACTGGCCAATTTTAAAATGTACATGTTCGCTGACACTGACAACTTCCCTGCGTCTATAGAAGTAAATAGAGTTTTTTAGCAGGGGGAGGTGGGGTCTGGCAGAGATTGTCAATCAAAATCCTGCTCATAAACTACTGTGGGTGAGAGCGGTGTACTCTTTGGATGAGAGCTCAGCATGGATATGAGGAGAAGATGTGAGATAACTGAAGCATAGCGAGACGCTGCAAGTCAGAAAAGTTCAGGCAGCTCACGCTCCAACTGAGGATGTGTCAGGGTAGTTCAGAGAGAAAGAGCGGTGCGATCATGAGAAGAGGTAACGGAGATCATTGAGAGGATCAAAGGATGGAAGGCCCGAGACAACAAGTTTAAAAAAAAGAACGTTTTCTCTGTTTTGTTTTGTTTTCAACAGGAAGAAGGAAGGACAGGAGTCCACTCTTCTTAGGTAGTTTTGGTGTTTACATAGTCATAGAAAACAATATTATCTGGGTCATGAAGATTGTTCAAGATGCTCTGAAAGTGGCTGACAGCCAATCAGTTAATCATGTTAATTTAAATAACGCGTTCATTTGCGATGTTATTAATTAATCTAATTAATGCATTGTAGTGACACCCCTAGTGGGTAAATGTAAAAGTACCTAATTGGGTACCTGTCTCTAACAGCAGGACACACTCTTTTATTTCAGTGAATTGTTTTTCAAGCCTCCTCTTGTGGCAGACATTCCTCATCTACCAATGGGGTATTATTTAACAATCCTCATGTTTTGTGACGTCACATGTACAAGTAGATGTGAGAACAACATGACAGGCTTTTCCCTCAGCTTATGAGTTCAGTAGGTTTAGCAGAAACTGGCACAGCTGTAACAACTCGCTGGGTTGTAAAATATCACAGCTTAGATAAATATTAACAGACCAAAACAGGGCATGGAAAAGGAGAACACTGCAGATTAAGATTCATATAAGGATACTTTTCTTTGAGTAGAGGATCTATCTGTATCAGAGAAAACTCAGTCACTAAGAGGATATGTTATTGTTATGAATATTGCAGAGAGAAATTCAGCACCATAAGTGATCTGCCTCTCAACAGCTCTCAAGCTTTGAGCATGACCAGAATCAATTAATGTTGTGATTTTCAGAAGAACATAAACTACCGCTTGCCTGGAAACACAGAGTTTCCTTTTGTGCATTTCCTGAACAGAACGTTTCCCTGCAGAGGTCTCAGTGTAAACACAGTTTTTAAGCTGTTTTTTCAGCTTTAGGGGAGCAAAGTAAACAGACAGCATTTTGACCTACATGAGTCAAAGGAAGGGAAACTGACACCACACAAAGTACAATACAGACGGATATAGTTAAAAAGAAAGCGTGGGCTATAACAGAAACACACACCTCGTGAGAAGAAAGTGCTGATCATGAAGCTGAAGTTGATGGTGGCCACAGCAAAGACGAGCAGGAAGACGAAGACCAGCGTGGGGTCACTGTAGGACAGCACTGCTCCGTTGGGGCTTACCTGAAACATCATTTTGTTGTTATAAACAGACTTTATAAACAACTTTTTTAAAGTGGTATTTCTGTTTTCGGCCCCTTGTCTTATTTTTTTAAGTGCAACATCATAAAATGCTTCTTTTTATGCTTCATAATGACATGACTTTGCTTGTTTTAAAGCCAGAATCACCTTCTGATAAATACATTTACTCTGCAGATATCGCTGCTGTATTGTAGATAATGACATTGTGTTACGCTTTGTTTGTCCGAGAATCAGCTTAAAGCATTACGTGCTGGAATGTGGCTTATATAACAAGGATTTAGTGAAGTAGACGTACCTGGATACAAAGGAGCAGAGTGACCAGAAAGACTGAAATGGAGAGGAAGAGGAAGAACATGAGGAACCAGGCGCTCCAGTGGAGCCAGTTGCTGAGACCCATCATCCTCATGTACTCCTGAAATACACAACAAATAGGTTCAGATTATGTCGGCTTTTTATTTCGATCCCAAAAAAGAGCTCAGGTAGAGACACTTTCACACACCTTGAGCTTCCTTTCCTTTTCCTGCACCACCGCTCTGACTATGTTGAGTGAAGGGTAGGTGAAACTGAGCACCAGTAGTAAAGGCATTTGGTTCTGAATCGCCAGGATAAAGACGTCGTATATAAAAGCAGGGTAGGGAAATCGGGACAGGACCACTCGGATCTGTCGTAGCAGGGGGGAAGCAGCAGCTCTGTTGTAGGACATCATGATGGCTCGGTCCACTGCGTGCTGGACGGCGAGGAATCCTTCTCGATAGTAACCTTTAGAGATTAAAAAGAACATGGATGGAGTCAGAAGAAGCTTCACACAGATGACAACTCTGTCACATCATCACCCCTCCCCAGCCTTACACTCGGCCAAATCAAAGACGGATTTGACAGCCTTTGTCACTTTGTTAGCAAGTGTTAGCAAGTATGTGTAAAGTTGGAGAAAACTAGACACACTCTTAGAGGGTCTCTGAACAGATTCAATGCCATGTGGTCCCCCTTCTTTTCTCATGTTAGACAACACTCATTCATTACGTCTCACCCCTACTAGCGCAGGAAGCAGGATTCAAGGTACATGTGTGGCAGTTATAGCCCTTTACACTGCAGTACAGTGTTGTCTACTAAATGGGGTTGACCTGTAATTAGGGCTAAACAATTAATCGATTTTAAACCAACATTGAAATGTAATAGAATGCAATTTTCAAATCGCATTAGAAAAAAAAAATTTCATGTATACAGACCTGGAGGGAATATAATAACTTGTACTTGTTTTCCCTTAAAACCAGAAAAAGTCAAAACCCTGTTTTTTTCTGGCAAAAAAAAAAACCCTGTGGGCTACAAAGATCCATCCAGTGGATCGTAGAACCATACCCCTTAGTCACTTTTTTCTGTATGGTTTGCTACTCTTACTGACAACTGGAGGTCAGTAAAATTTCACAGTGTTCCTTTTTCTTTTTCAATTAAGATGCAAAAAGCTTATTTAAATATTAACAGTATCTTTTGTTGGTTAGTCATACTATAAAATTACTTAAAACTTGTGTTAAGTGAACAATGCAGAAGATACACGTCAACCCCCAAAAAACATATGCTAAATCGCAATCGCAATATTGGTCTAAAAAATTGCAATTAGATTATTTTCCAAAATCGTTCAGCCCTACCTGTAATTCATAATAAATATAACTTTTCCCTTTCACTCTGTTTTAAATGTCTTTTGCTTCCAGTTTCCATAATGTTCCTTTGCATAAAACTTCTAAAAATAAAACGATTAAATACAGAGAAAATGTAAAATTATTGGGCCTCATTCACAATCAGTGTGTACACTGTGACTGTTTGACACATTCATTCCTTCATTCATTCATTCAAACCTGTAATTATTTTCAAAAAAGACACTGTTCCCCTTTGCATGAGCAAATAATAAAAACGATACAAATAAATCAAATACGCAAAACAATAATTTAAAACAGTTACAGTGAGAGGAATAGTGATCAGTGATCAAATCTTAAACTTTGTAAAAAAGAGGTGAAGGCTGTTATTTTGAGATTTTGTTGGAGTGTATTCCAAGAATAAGGGGCATCAGAATTCACTGTAGACTCGAGGGAGTTTAAGATTTAGTAGGTCAGATGAGCGAGTCATGTATAACCCTTCATAGAACTCTAACAGGTTTGAGAGGTGGGGTAGTTTTCACGTGAGGGTTTTAAAAAGGTATAAAAACAAGAGTTTGTTTGACACATTAATTGTTCTCACTCTGCAAACAAATTTATAAGCCCCTCAGACCAACCATGCACACATATCATGACAACCAACTCCCTCAGAAAATGTAAACACATACACTTCGAACTAAATGTATGACATATTTAAACTGTTGTCAGTAAATAACCATGAAACTGACACATAATCACCCTTATCATACATACTGTATTGAATCTTAAATTAAATACTTAGTTTTAAAATTCAAAATAACACAATGTTCATCTTAAAATATCACAGTTTTAATGTTAATGTAATGGTTGGGGATGGTAAACGCAGGGTCTCTAGTGGAGGTGTGAGTTTTAAAGCAAGTGCCAAAATGTAAAGTGAATGAAAAACATGGAAAAACTGTTTCTCCTCATGACTTAAAACATTTTCTGAGCAAATGACGCACATACAGCTTAACTGATCACTCACACTTATTTATTTACAAAAATATCCATCAACTGCTTTAATGAGTCATTTATGTTTTTGATGCCCAATAGGAAATCCCTCACAGCACCCAGGAGCGCCTGCTAATTACTGATCACCTTATTAAGACTCCTGCAGAGGGGACAGAGGAGTGGGCTGTGTGGCTGACACTGGACACGTGCTCCTCCTCCTGATGTACCAAACAAATGTTCCTAAAGTGAAGTGTCAATTTAGACTGACTCTGATTCACTTACATATGCACAGTGGTGAGAGGAATATTTGCTGGTGCGCATGCATCATTAATTCAACAAAAAAGGGACAACACCATCAGGATGTTTACTTCATGTGATGCTTGGATCAGCAAAGACCCTGTATCTGCAGATTCTCCTGTTGATGGTTATCAGTCTAAGGCCAAATAATATGGTGTTAATCCACTAAGGTGGTATTTTCTAAATTCATTTTTTAATCAAAGTTATTTTGTTAAAAATCTGAATCTTGTTTGGGCTCTCTCAAAAATTATGTAATGAAAGCTTATACAACTTAAATACATTAAGTTAGATATTCAAAATCAAATATGGGTCCACGGACACGATGAGGGGGTTTACGAAATGTAGAAAAAAAAATCCTGACATGAAATGTGATTTCTTTTTGCTGCTTCAGTGATGTGAATGTGTTTGTAGAGCTGTTTTGGTTTCAGGGTGTGGTATTTAACATGAGGACATGAGGAGAAGTTGAGTTATTGTTTATGTGCACTCACACACATTTGTTCATGTATCTCAATGTGTATGCCTCACAACCAGTGTTAATTCTGTCAACTATAATTTTGACGATTGAGATTTTTACAAATCATTTTTCAGTGACAGACAACATAAATAATTCACTTGTGATGTTGGTTCTGTGTCATGTTTCTGTATTATTGCTTTGACTTCTATATTTTGTTGTTTCTTTTAATTTATAGTTTATCTCTTTGGCTGACATCTACACTTTTTAAATGTCTTATACTTAGATTTAACTTAACTGATAAATTGCACACAGCATTTCTTTTTTCACATATCACGATGCACTGTATGAGAAAAAGTAAAGTTTTAATAAAGTGCCTCAAGGAAAAACCAAACATTCAGAACCAACTCTTTTTCACAGCAAAGTTGTTCTGACTTTCCTCTAAGACTGGAGGAGCTGATGCAGAGCTGTAGGCTTCAGTAATTATGCATGTGGAGGTTAGAAATCCACACTCAGTTGACCGTTAAAGCATCATTTATGCTCCAAGAATGACTTGACCTTTTGCATCCTCTTTTTCCAGCTATACATGTTCATTTTGAGAACTCTAACATGAAGAAAGAGCTCGAGCCTGATTGTGGACACCAGAGGTGCGTCTTGTCTACTATGAATCATCGAATAATTTAAACCAAAGGGGTCATAAGTGAAGATAAAGTCAAATGTGTCTGATGCCTCCATAAGAGGGCCTGACACCTCACAAGAATCCAACAAAGGATGCGAGGGCAGAAGGCATTATGCTGCTGCCAAAACCAGATTACACAGATCAAGCAAAAGATGTGTAGGGCAATTGTTGCCAGGGAAACAGCCTGAAGAGAGGCCTCATGCTTGGGAGCAGTGTGAAAATAAGTGCTTTTCATCAATCATCCGCTCTCTACGTGGCTTTTTATGGACTAATGTGGACAGCTCCACCAGGAAATGTTTTGATTTGCAAGACCATAAAAGTACCGAGAGACACTGAGATGGAGAGCTTTGGAAAGAAGGATGAGAGGGTTTAAAGACGAGGAGGTTCAGATCCACAGGGATGGGAGCTCTCACCTGGCGTGCCTCCTTCCTTGTCGTACTGCTCCCTGGGCCCCGGCAGCTGAAAGAGGGGGAAGAGGCTGAGCGTGTGCCAGTCCAAGTCGCTGTTCGGGTTCAGTTCCGACTTCTCTTTGGGTGGGGCGTTGCGAGGGGTGAAGGTGAAACGCAGGTGGTAGCTCACCTGTTGAAAAAGAGTTTGTGACAGGAACAAAAGTTAATCAGGGGGAGTGTGGAGGTGAGAGTCTGATGTACAGAAAGTGTTTTTAATAGATCAGCTTCAAAAAAAGTTGAATGAATGATGAATTCTCCTTAATGCCCTGCATCAAACGAAAGAGATAAATTCAATTCTTTCAGAGTTTTTCATTATTCAGAGTTTATCAAACAGTGTGTCCTCTTATTTGTTTGTATAGATCATTTCCCGTGTATCTAATATGGACACCACAATCCTAACTCCTTCCTGTGTAAAAAGCGAAGCCGAAATAGTGTCTGTTGACATCTTGAGCTCATTCTGTAATCTGAAGCCGAGGTAAAGTATGTGCGTAGGTTATCTGGTTAGGTAAGCTACAAGACTGACGTCACTCCCCTCCCACTAACCAGAGCACACAGATCCAGATAAAACAGTAAAGATCTTTTTAAGGGTACAGTCTGAAGCAGAAGAAGTTTTTATGTTAAAGGGTCCGTGAGGAGTTTGAAAGTGATCTTGAAAAAGTCTCCCTTCTAGATACATGCCTGATCGTAATCCACACTTTAAAATGAGATTATCGGCACCATTATTGCTGGTTACAGGTTATTTTAAATTGCTATTCATAGCTTCCAGTTTGGGTCATCCAGGACCAGACTGATCTTGTCTAGGTCTCTATAACCGCGTTTCCACCAAGCAGACTGGTTCGGTTCATCTCGGTATGGAGCGCATTTTGCGGCGTTTCCACTGATTTATCCCGGGACAGATCCCTAAAATCCAAGACGAGCCGGCCTACTTTTTTGGGACCCTTCTGTGTGGGTGCCAGACTGAACCGATCCGCTCTCGAAAGGTGGAGCAACACACTGCAGACTGTTGATTAGTCAAAAGTATCGTCTCTTACCCTCCGACAGTGGCTGTATTTCTCCTGGCGGCACACAGACTTCTCTGAAACAAAGCTTGATTTCACTTTGTATCAAAGAGCTACATGCCAATCACAAAGATGACAAAATGCTTCATGTCTTCCATCTGTGCTCTTTGTTTATTGTGTCGTGTTTTTCTTCTTTGTTGGATTTCATAGCGAGGTTAACTGCTACAGCGTCACGCTATGAGAGAGCACAGTTTACTGTGGAAACGCAAACGAGATCAGGCTCAACTGTACCAAACCGTGCCAAACTGTACTGAAGTGACCCGGACTGCTTGGTGGAAACGCGGCTTATGGCAACACCACGCGGGCTGACAAAGTTTAGTAGTGAGAAAGGATAAATCACAGAAATCTATTTTTTTCTCTGCTGAAAATTATTTCAGTGATGCATTTTGTAGTGATGGTGGACACTGGAGCCTAACTGTCAGACAGAAAAATGACAAAAGAGCAGAAGAAAGATAAACAGGAGGGTGATACAGCCTGAGCTAAAAGCTAATTAGCTTTTAGCTCAGGCTCTATCACTCTATAACAAAGGGTATAACAAAGGGGTTAAGCTGTTTATGCTAATGTTGATTCCAACCCACAGTCAGCAGTTATTCTGCAGTGGTCTGTTCAAACTTGAGAGTCTATCAATAAAATGAAGAGTGAGGTTACGTTAGCTCTGATTGGTAGATGACTGGTGGGACATAACCAAGATTTAATGATGTTACACATTACAGGCACGTATTAGCGCACCAGGCTAGCAGCTGCACTAAATATAAATGGCTACTTAACCACATATAAACTGACAGTGTTTACTCGTTGTTGTAATGTTAGCCTACAGATACAGAGATAAGGAGCACCGGGCTGCCGATAGCACTACATTTAGCCAGCTACATTTGTTTATGTCATTTTTTAAACAATATCGCGACATAACTGTCTTGATAAATACCTTACCTTGTAACCAGTAAAAAGTTATATTGAAAAAAGGCAACCTGTTTCCATCCTATATCCGTTTAATTCCAAAACAAACACACAACTTGCTAAAAGTAATATATAACAGTGTGCAGAGAGACTCCAGGCCAGAAGGTGGCGTGGGAGTGCAATTCAAACAGATCCTCCTCATAGAATCTTTAAGCATAGAGGTTGTAATCACTCTTGTTCTCACCGCGTTAACACCGCGTGAGTTGTGTGGTCCTCTGTGTCTTTTAATTTATTTTATCTTATTTATAATTTTAATTCATGTTTTTATTTTTTTTATGTTTTATTTATTTTATGGTTTTTGCTTTTGTACAGCACTTTGGAGACGGTCTGTTTTTAAAATGTGCTATATAAATAAAGTGGATTTGGATTTGGATTTGTTCTGTTGTTTTTATTATTTTCTTCACTGTTCCTCTTCTACTATACTAATCCTGTGGAGAACAGTCAAGGTGCCACGTTTGTCAATACAAAAAGCAGTCAATCATAATGAAACATCACTCCTTGTGCGCAACTATAAAAAAAAAAAAAAAAATCTGTCTTCACTTTAGGGGAACTGTTGTGCCGTCCATGTTTTATTACTGTCTATTGTTGAAATGAAACCACTCTCACTTTAAGTGCTCACAGAGAATGCAATTAAAGTGATTCCGTAGCTTGAAGGAGGCAATTAAAACCAAAGAGAGGAAAAACATCTTGAGGGAAATGAGAGAAAAACAAACATCCAGTGTGCCTTCATTTTGTATCTGCTGGGTGCCGAAGTCAAGTGCCACGAACAGAATTAGATTGAGTTGAAACTGGTGAGGTGTTTCAGGAGAGGAACAAGCGAAGCATGTGGGCATCATGGTCAACGTGGGAATATGTTTCTCTTTGTAAGACTGTCATTCACACACAGAAACAGCTGTATCTCAAGGGATCAAAGTGTAAAACGATGCAAAGTCAGCCTCATCCTATCAGGATTTTTCTGCTACAAAGGAGGATTAATTTTACCACCAGAGTTTATTATCACAGTAAATTCTGCATTGATATTTTACTTTTGTGTTGTGTTATAAAGTGCACAAGCTTTTCTCTTCACTGTAGACTCTCTCTGCTCTATTTAAACCACACCATGGCATAAACAACATCTTAAAACATAAGCAAACAGTTTCCAGTGAGCGCCTCAACCTGTAATACTGGAAACACATTCCATACGTGCAGACTGAGTATTCATCTCTCTTTTTGTTAAGCTTGGTTTAACAAAGAAGTATGTTTGAATGTAACTCTGGAAGTGATCCAGCTTCTGTAAGAAAAATGAAAAGCAGATTTAACAGACACTTGGTTATACAGCATGTGTCAGCGTCAGAGTCAGCCTCTCACCTTCGCAGGCAGAGGTTCATCATCATGAGTGAACGGGTGCTCGAACACCACTGCTGCTAGTATCTTCCCTGACAGAGGGTCATTTCTCACAAAGTCCTCAAACTGCTCCTCCGTCTCGAAGCCACGCACTGGGAGAGAACACACACAAAAACACACAAAGACATCACATTAGTTCTGAGTTGTATTCATCTCACGTACACCTGTTTTCAGACCCGTCTCACTGCCTGACCTTGGAGCTCCTTTTTTTTTCTCAGCGTCTGCCAGAAAGTTCAACATGCTGAAAGCTTACCAAACTAAATATCATATTAGCAATGCAGCAAGTCAAAAGCACCTGAAAGACTGCACTTGAATACATCTGTATGCTCTTTTTGACAAAAATGCTGGAGCGCAGAATACTCATAAAAGATATTATTGCACCAACAATTTCACAGAAACACTGAACAGCCTCTATAAATCTGACTGAAAACACAGTGAAGAAAGATAAAAGACTGAACACTTTAGGTCTGTTCACATCTCAGTAAAGCAAATTTGGATTTCTTTTGGCATTATCTTACTCCTTTTATCAAGCAGACATGTTGGTATTCTGCGTCTGGCAAAGGGCGACAGTTTGACACGCTGGCATACAGGTTAAAGCTGGGTCAGTCTCGTAAAGTAAACAAAGCATGGAGACACAGAGGGAAGAAAACCAGCTGCCCAATTTAACGCTGTGTTAAGAAACTCAAAACCTGCAGTCAGTGTTGAAGAGGGTCACTTAAGGATACATGGAGACATTATTTATTATTCATCCTGGCTGTTTTAAAGAGAAGTATGGACTGATCGTTCAGATCAAAAGGAATGGACTCAGAGGGACAGTGACAAGCTACTGGTTATGAAAAATGGTTGAAAGACTTCATTAAAACAGACAGATGAACCATCAATACTCAGGACATTTCATGACTGAAGTTATTTCAGGGCACTTTCAAAGAAAGAGCAGATCCTGAGGCGTCGGTTTGGTTTTGTGATTTAATCATACACTCCATGTACGGAGGCTGCTCACTCTGCTCTCCACTGGGTACAGGTATAAAAGCTCATACAACTATAAAACAAAGGAGAAAAACAGCATGTTCAGACCTTATGGTTTGTTATATCATTAACCGAGACCCAACATCAATCCATCATGAGAAAGCACTTGGTAATAATGTGGTCGCAGTAGCAGAGGCAGCTATCATACCCATGAGACTGTAAAAAAGTGGGTTTAACCCTTTGTCAACCAAAGGCCAACTGGACTTTTTGCGACCTTGGCCTTCTTTCAGGAACCGTTTGAGCTGTTTTGCCAATAGTTGAGGAGTTACAGTCATAAGAACAGCTTGCTTCAAGTAGGCCCTATGCTCTAAAGCAAGCCAATATGATCATGTATGCAGATGATTCAACCATGTTTTGTGCTGCAACTACATGTAACATACTAAATGAACTTTTATCAAATGAATTACAATTAGTGTCCAACTGGGTCAAGGACAACAAATTAGTCTTGAATGTGTCAAAGTCAAAGTGCATTGTCTTGGGTACTAGAGATATGTTGGCTAGAGATTCCAGATTGAGTCTGTCCATTGAGGGTATCTCAATACAGCAAGTCAATAAAATTAAGTTACTGAGGGACAAGTAGGGATGGGAACCTTTCCCATTTGAAACGATCCGGTACCGATGCCCGATACCTGGCAACCGGTACCGGTACTCAACGGTACAACTTTTCGGTACTTTTTTGTGTTTATGTGGTAAAAAATATTAATTTGTTTAATAATAAAATACAAAAAATTTTTCAATTTAACATATTTATTCTTCAATATATAACCTTGTAATGCTGTGTTCATGTTCAGCATGGAAAATCGCCTACTCTTCCATTCCCTCACAGTCACAAAGATGAATTTAGGTACCTAAACATGGTGCCTTTTGGTTTTACGTGAATCAGTACCCGGTACTTTTGACAGAATTCGGTTGGTACCTTTAAAAGTACCTAATTCGGTACCCATCCCTAGGGACAAGTGATGAGCGCTTGACTTGGTCAGATCACTTTGATGCTATTGTTGTAAAAATGGGGCAGGGCGTTGCCGTCACCCGTAGATGCTCTTCCTATATTACATCATCAATTAGAAAGGAGGTAATGCACGCATTGGTTCTCTCTCATTTAGAGGACTGTATGGTTGTGTGGTCCTCTGCTGCTAAATGGATATAAAAGAACTACAATTAGCTCAAAATAGAGCTGCAAGATTAGTGCTTAATTGCTCTTTTAAAACCAATGTAGCAAGGATGCATCACAGTTTGGCATGGTTAACTGTCAAAGCTAAGTTAACATCTAGTATCTTAACGTTTTCTAGAAATGCAATTATGGAGGGAAAGCCAGATTTCTTTAGTGAACAATTAAAAAAATACAGGTCTAAATCATAATCATAAAACTAGACAAGTAAGCTTGTGTTATTTAAAACTTCCAAAACCAAATTCAGAATTACTTTAAAAAACTGTTTTTTATAGAGCCATTCAGCAATGGAATTATTTACCTGAAAATATTAAAAGGATCAAAAGTAAATACTTATTCAAACGATCTATCAAACAAATATTATTGAGAGAGACCACATAATTAGAATGATTAGA
Source organism: Halichoeres trimaculatus (assembly GCF_033239565.1). Taxonomy (NCBI): domain Eukaryota; kingdom Metazoa; phylum Chordata; class Actinopteri; order Labriformes; family Labridae; genus Halichoeres; species Halichoeres trimaculatus. Next base: position 7,586,164 of record NW_027437198.1, on the reverse strand, counting down.
ATAATTAGAATAATTAATGTTTTTTGTGTTTCTTTTTAGTTTTGGTTTGTTTGTGATTGATGTTACTTTGATTTACACTGGCATGCGTCAGTTTTTGTTGGCATGATTATTGTATGTTGTTTATGTTGTGATGTTTTGTGTGGACCCCAGGAAGATTAGCAACCATGACAGTGGAAGCTAATGGGGATCCAAATAAGAATAAATAAATAAATAAGTAGGCCCGTACCAATGATTAATTTTACTGGATGATACATTGTCTAACAGTTATTGGTGATAAACATTATTGACAATATAATTTGAGACCAAATTAACCACAATTATAAAAACATATCACAATAATGCAATACACCCTTTCAAATGCAATTAACTTTACTTGTAATACCAATAACTCTCAAATATCCAAGTAAAACGAACAAAAAAACAATAATTACAAAATAGACTCTCTGTCAAAAACTACACTTCAATAAAAACTGGGTTAAAGGGCAGATTTTCTTTTGTGATCTGATGAACCACACTTTCTGTGTCCCTGTAAATCATCACTCATCCAGGTCAGAATCATACTGAACACTCCAAACCGAGGCAACTGGACTCTTCAGAGTTTGTAAAGACGTTTCTTTTCCGCTAAGGAAGAATTGGCCCAGGTGCTGAGAGTGATGCACAGAGTGAGCCCTCTTCTAATCCAGCCTGTCAGGAGGCAGGAGACGAGGGGAACAAAACACGCATATACATGGTGATAAATTGAGGCCGGCAAAATTATCGCGTTCATTATTACTATTCATAAATCCTACTATTCATTGATTTATTGATTGATTTATCGTCCTTGCTTTAAGCCTGTGATTGGAAAATTGTTGCATGTTGATTCCTTGGCAGCAGTCTCTTGTCTTTTTTTAAGAAGCTGTTTGAATTTTCGAGCTAGCCAGTCTAAATGGTTGAGGAGCTACTATAAAAATGGAGTGCCAGCACTCAAATGGGTTTTGAATTATTAAAAGAAAAAGCAGAGCTTCAAAAGAAACTTGAAACAGATCATTTGAAGTAAAATTCAGCTGCAAAAATGTGCTAAAAAGCAAGAGCAAATCATCGCAGTAATAAAAAAAAGAGCTTTTATTTACTTCATTGTGTACACCATGAGACTTTCACTTGGTTCTGTTTTGTTCTGAAAATAAAAATAAAACAATAAAAAAAGAAAAAATAATAACTTTAAATAAATGTTCTCATCATCAGGTGGAGTAATTTAAAAAAAGTTGAAACTGCTTAAATAATTAACTCAAAGAAAAGACGGAGAGCTGAGGCACTTATTTAAAAGTAGTGCTTGAAAAACAAATTGATTTATTTGTTAATTTGTATTTATTGACCAATAGCAACAGGTAATGTGCTGACAGGTAAAATATTAAGGCCTAAAGTAATGAGCTAAAAGTTTAATTAGCTAGTTTAAAAAATGGGGTTCAACTTTTGCTGAAATGAACCTTTAAACAGCTTCTATGGCAAATGTTTTAAAGAGCAGCTTTAGGCCTCAGAGGATGGGAGCCGCTGGTTTGATCGTGAACTGTGTAATCAGCTCTGTTATATAACAGCTGACGATTCTCAGATGGGACTGGAAATAGAGTCAGACACTTTAAAACTCGCTTATTGAGCTCAAGTGACCAGTGAAGGGTTATTGTGCTGATATTTCATTCAGCTGAAATGAAAATACATAAACTGTAGAAAACTGAAGCATTTTCTAAACAGCAGGCACATTTTTCTCTCATTTATTTGGCAACCAAAAATATCAACATTACACAACCTAAGCCCTCTTCTTTCTCAATTGACTATTTCCCAATTCACTATATGAGACATAAACAAGTAGTTACAACACCACATACCATCGCACCAAACACCCACCCTGTCTGTTGACTTCTTTCTCCCAGGGCTGTTTAAACGTGTCAGATTTTACATCCTAAAGGGGCCAAATTTGAGTTAATTTGCTGAACAGAATCCTCTATTGTGTTCAGGACACTGAGGTCACAGTTCTTTGTCCTTTGTAGCCATGACATACTTAAAACCAGCCTTGATCATCCTCCTCCACCTTTCCCTCTGAACGCTGAGACCAGCTAAATTATTCATTAATGGCTGAGCTGAGATCTCACAAGGCAAGACAACCTGCAGTCACACACTTTGGTCCATCCACTGCCCCTTTGTTGCCTTTGGTCTCACTCTGCTGAGATTCATCTAACCTGCTGATGGACAATCAGTGTAAAAACAAATATGTAAACACCATGTTTACGCATCTCCCAGCCACTCTGTCTGGTTTTTATCTGATTAACTCTGCAGAGGTGTGTGTGTGTGTCTGTGACTCCACTGTTGGAGCTCCTGTTTTTCCCTATCTAAACTCCGGGCTGATACACAAGAGTAGGGTGCGGTGTGTTTGCTCTCCTGAGAGATGTTTCCAGAAGAACCAGTATTCCCAGTGGCTGAGGCTGTAGTATTTGTTCTACTGGTTGTAATGGTCCAACCGAGAGGTTGAATGAGGATGCACATGTGAAACTTTCCAAGAAATGGATCCAGTTTTTAAAGAAACCATCAGGAGTTGACCGCAAACATTTGCAGAGCTCAAAGTGGGAAAGTTTAATAGAGAGCTCTTCTATTTTGAATGCATTTGACAATAAAAACCATAATGCAATTGGCGATGAGTAGGCCTGTCACGATAACAAATTTTGCTAGACGATAATTTTCCGAAATATTATTGCCGATAAACGATATTATTGTCAATATTATTTTGATTTTTTCCCCATTTTTTCATTGATGTAATTATGACAAATGGGATAATAAAGTGAGTACACCATATCAAAAGCAAGAAACTTTAATTTCTTAAGATTATTTAACTGTAATTAAAAGGTCAGGATCTTTTAAAAATTAGAAAAAAAATACAATAAAAATGAAATGGACTTTCTTTTAGAAAAAAATACATGTCAATGAAAATAATTAATACTAATCAAAAACAGTAAAACATAGACCCTGTCTCTAAAGAAAAAACAAAACAAACAAAAAAAAAACAATAAAAACTATAGCCTAAATAAAAGGGAGTTTATACAGTTCCTGAATTGTTTGTAACATGTACTTTTTCCCAGTCAATCCGTACTGTCTGTCAAACATTTTTAACGTTTCTGGCTTTAAACCGTATTGAAGGGCTGCATTTCTTTGGCAATGTAGCTGTCTTTTAGCGCCCACCATTTGGTGCTTTTATTTCTATTTACTTTGCAGACCAAAAGCCTCAGTAAGAGCGGATTGTCAAAGAACAAGGCTACCCTGCACCTCCCTCTTCTTCTTCGTCGCCACTATTTTCAAGCAAATGCGACATATCAGCTCGTTGGTGTTGATGAGCTCACACTTTGTACATTCTGATAAAAAACAAAATATTCCCACACTGGGACTGTGGCAGGCGGCTTAAGAACTGTATTTTTCGTACCATCACTCACATTAGCGTGTGTTTCCTCCTTACCCCTCAGGACGCTCGCTTCAGCTCTCTCCGTGTGTACACATGAGCAGCCCCGTCTTCACCCCAAAGATCGCATTTTTGATAGATGCCCACTTCGCTATAAATCTGCCAAATCCGCTATAGAACCTATGCACCCTGATGTTAGGAAAGATAGATGTAGTGAGCCATCTTCTCATTCAGCCTCTTTGGTCGAAAGAGAGGAGGAAAACAAACATGCATGCATGTGTCAGTTCATCGAGGCTAGAAAACTTACCGAGGACGTTTTTATTTATCGTTCGGTTAATCGATTTATTGATTATCGTGACAGGCCTAGCAATGAGGATTCTTAAACACTTTGCTGAACAGCTTAATAATACATGTGTCCATGTGACCTACTTTATTTGCATCAGCTTTTTTGGCTTCATTTCCATATCATGTAACCTACCTGAGGAGAGGAACAGGCTGCCGCGCACATACTCGGCCACCTGACGCACCACGCTGGAGTTACCCGGCACGTAGGCCAGCTGCAGGTGCTGGAGGTACATCATCCTGGGCAGTGTGTCCACAGAGTAGCTCTCGTAGATGGTTGCATTTGGGTAGTCCTTAAAGGGAACTTTCTGACGTAGCACAATGAGGATGCCGGAGAATAGCAGTGGCAGGAGTATCTCCACTAAAGTTACCAGGATCTGACGTTTCTGGAGAGCAGAGAAAGACATCATCTGTCGTTTAGACTTTCAGGGAAACTGATTTTGCAAATGAGCAATTTACAAAATGAATCTCTATTATGTCCTCAAGCTAATAGAGATTGACTGAAAGGCAAACCCAATTTCAAAGACTCAATATCCTTTGAATATGATAACTATGGGTAATTTTCAGCCCAGATGGGGCCTGAGCATCAGTCTATCATTGTCACAGTACCCAGAATTGAAGCTAGATGATTTCACAGACAGCTGAAAAACAGCATAATTCATGCGCTGTTATCCTCGATTTGAGGGATTGGAGTGTGAAGTGACTCGGACAGTCGATCTCAGAGACCCCTTCCTGTCACCTCGAAGTCAAAAGGATTATTACCCAACAGAAGATTTGTTTCCCGTTTTTGAATGTTTTATAAGGAGGAAACAAGTTTCATCTTATGACCAAAGCAGAACAAACACTGTTTTTGTCTCAGACTGCCTATTACCCTGAATACCATTCCAGCATTAACCCAGTTATATAACTTTGATCACATATTACCTAAATTCAATAACGGTGTTGAAAGACTCACACTCTGTTTAATCTATTGTTGTAAACATGCAAACACTTGTAATGTTTTGCTAATGGTATTCAAGCATAGGTGTAGGAAGTCTGTATGATTTACTGTTGCAAGTTTTCCAGTTTGTATGATAGTGGTAACGTCTTTGGATGGAGGCAGTTTTTCAGGGATAAAGACTACATTTCCCATGAGCACCGTCACTCACTGTTAAAAAGATGGGGCTCTTGTCAAGGCATGAATTTGTTGAACCTATGTTGACAGTAGACAAACTTTTGCAGGATGTGGAGTGATGTTTTGATTTGTAGCACATAATTTTTTAAACTTGACAATACAACAAAAGACTTTAAAATGGTGTATTAGCAATCCAAACATTTATTTTAATACAAGATAGATTTTAAGTGTTTCCTTTTATTAGGCAAGATTATGATGATGACCTGGTTTTATATATCTGTTTAATGTGTGGTAAGCCTTATATCACTGCTTCTGTATCCTGGACAGTCAGGCAAACCATGGTAACTCGGATCCCAGAGGGACAATGTCCATGTAGACTCATGTGACAAAGACAAAGACAAAGAAGACCACACGACTAACTTGATGCAATCCTTCAAAGAGGAACCGAATGAAAGACTCAGTCTGATGGTGAGAGCATGAAAAGTGTGCCTGAATGGATTTTAAAAACACATTTTCCTTTCCTCTGCACAGGGATATCTATTCAATGATTCTCTAAATGCACTGTGTAAAAAAAAAAAAAAGCACCCAACATCATTCACTGGTGTAATTTTTTTCTAAAGGAACTATTTTTCCATGAGGACACAGAAAGCCACAGACAACAGAACATCCCAGAAATCAAAGGACTCTGCCAAACACTGTTTTAGCAGCGAGCTTTTACAGGCCTCCTGATGTCAGCTCTTTGCTACAAAGAGTACAACATAGCAATACATCACATTTGTAAATTCAGTTTAAGTGATAAACATGCAGACTGTGTTAGTGTTCTGCAGCCAAGTTGGCCCAGCAACACCGAGACAGTATTTTTCCCTGCCTGGTCTTAATGGAGTCTCTGCAGTCTCTGGACAACCAGCAGCAGTGAATGGATAAAGAATATTGGAATGACTTCCACACACCGAGCGTGCTCTGAATCTGATGGCAAACCTCTTTCCTGAATAACTGCAGGATTGTGCAAGTGATATCAAAGTTCAGAACTACGGAGGCTGCCATGTGGTGCAATCCAATACCATGGTTTGGGTAAAATAATCTCTCTTATCTTTTTTACACTGAAGCACCACACTGAGGTTAAAATGTTACTTTGTTATTTTTTTGTGCTGAAATAGTGCAAGCCTTAAGATGAACTGTTGCTGTATGATGCTTTATCTATCAAGGAGGCTCTGAATTCTGATAAGGTTTACAACCAGTCTAACATGTTTGCCAACTCTGGAGAGAGTTGCAAAAAAAAAAAAAAAAAAAGAACGTTAAAGTGATAAACAACATTTACTTGTATGCCAACGTTTAATGTAGGACAGATCCCAAAGCTGTTTGCAATCATTTTAAAGCCAAGGTAATGGGAAGAGGTGCAAAACAACATGTTTTAAACATCACCAGTGTATTTTTACATATCTAGAATCATCATTCTGAGCAGCACCAAGACTTTCTGAAAAGTATGAATAAAAAAGCAGCTGCACCAGCGAAAACCTGTCAGCATTCTCTACCACAGTCACGACACAAAGCTAGGACAACCATGCTTCTCAGAGTATGTGTTGGAAAAATTTTTATCATCCATTTTCAAAGCTATGACGGTCTCAATAAGACAAACAGCTAAATTCAACTTCAGGAGAGACTTGGTGCTCTTAACAATAAAAAAATAGGTTTGTACATGTATATTTGAATTTAGTTTACAGTAACATAAAAAAATAAGCAAAAAAAATGTATCATTCACTTTTCAGTTGTGTCTGTAAGGAATGTGAACCTTTCTTTCAACAATAACTTGGTCACTGTTTTATGATTTTTGAGACAACAGTGACCAAAAAAGTAGAGCAACAAAAGATACCAGCAGGGATTTCCTCTTCAGATAGCCTTATAAGGCTGAGACAGCATGTGACAGTAACCTAAGAGCTGACCTGAACCTTGTGACACAACAACAGAGGAAGCTGTGCTGTATATTATTGACATCAATACGTTCCACAGCGGCTGGGTAATATCATGAGAAGCTAAAAACAAAATGTTAGTCAGCTTGCTGTATTTATGATGCTCTATGTGACAATAACTTAACAAGTACTGTCATACAGGAGCCTGCTCTGTAAACACAGCTTCTTATGAGAGATTACAGTTTCACACAAAATCAACGCCTAATAAGGAGTCTTACAAGCTGGGTGAAGGTCAGTACCCCTCTCACTCACCTGTTGAAGATAGTTTTTCCACACCAGCAGTCTGAATTGTCGTGTGATAGCCATTTTGGTCAGGACGCAGTCCAGTCAGCCCTTAACGGTGGCTGGAAAGACGAAAAAAACAATGATAATGTTAGTTTTGTCTTTTAGCTGTGGGGAGAATTTCCAGAGCTAGGATGCGTCATTAAAAAGTTTTCTGCTCTAAGTTTCTATTTGTCAGAAATCCATAAAACAAAAAGGAGAAGTGAAATTGAGCAACGTGATGTATCATGGTTAGAATGATTATGTGGGGGTCCGAATTTGCATCGAAAGAGGAAAAAAAATTCAGAAATACTTAATAGATGGGAATAAAGGGTTAGAGTCATCATTATTCTTGGATTAAAGGGGATAAAAAGAAGCAGGTCAATGACATCCACACAATGAACCAGTTGGGCTACCTAATGGAAGTATTCTTTCCTCAAATAGAGAAATGGTTTACAGTCACATCTTTAAGGATGATACAGTCACTCAGAAACTTGCATTTCAGCAGAATACAACACTTTTTTCTTTTACTGACAGAGACCTTTATGTATGTCATGTACCAACTGGGTACAGTCCACGGATGGGTTGATCAATAGATATGACCAATCGATACATATAAACTTTTAAAGCAACAGTCGGCATGTTTGACTTATTTTACAGAATGTGTTCGTGATAAAACTGATCATGCTTTGACTGTCTGAGTTTCACACCAGTGCTTAGCATGTCTGGTTAGCTTTGAGGCTAAACTGTTGGTCACTCAGTCGTAATATTCGTGTATTGAAATCCTAAATGCCACGTAGTACATAATTCAAACAATAGTTGTTCGGCTTGCTCACCAAATAGACAACAAACACACACCAGCCATTAAGAGACATGAACCTTTTCCTTGTTGCTGAAAACTGCCTAGCTCTTCTCTGATTGGTCCAACGCGGCCTTCCCTGCCACCTGATTGGACGGGCAACCTGCTCGTCAATCCCTAAGGATTCTGATGAATGCTAATGATGAAGCTGATGGAGAGAGCTAGGTTTTCCTAATATATAACGTGTTCATTTATTGCAATTGTTCAAATTTAAGCACCATTAATAACAAAAATGCCTCTACTGAAGTAAATGAAAGGCGATTTATGACAAAATATTGACAGATTACCTCAGAAAGAAGCAGGTTTCGTCATATGAACTTCACGAGCTGTGGTCCCTTCTTCCTGGGAGGTGAAAACAATTCTTCCTTTTGTATCAAACCGACATCAAAACCATCACAACGCTGCTTGTTCTCCCTTCGCAGACACTGTCAGGACTCGGTTAGCATCTGTGAAGCTAAGGACATCCGCGGCCAGCCTGGTTTTGTCCACCCCCAGTTTGCTGCCTTCCTCTAGCTAGGCGATGACATTGCAGCAGCAGCCCGATAAGCCCGAGAATTCATCGAGCACAACGCAGCGACAACCGTCAACAAAACACGTCACGTGACCCCAGTGGAGCGGATGGTCACGTGATCTCAACAGCTGGACATTTTCTTTGGCAGTATTACAAAAATATCTACCTTTCTATCATGACAGCCACAATTTACAACATACATTTGTTTTGTAATATATAGATTACCACTCAATGCATGGAATATCATATTTTTAGGGCAAAGATTAAAGACATTTGTACAAGGTTATGCTGCAGGGGTTCTCAATTCTTCAATTCAGGAAAACAAAAAAGCAAAATAATAGGGTGTTACTATAACAAAACAGTTATAGCAACATCTGTATTTGAGAAACAGTGTACATTAAAATATTTATTGCATGACTTTGTTTTTATTTATCCTACTGTTAGTTGTTCGTATGTTTATTTAGATTTTTTTATAGGTTTTATAGTAGTGCCCCAAAATTTTCTGCCGACTTTGTCAGTGATATTGTCAGGGGATCAAATCAGTAAAGAGAGGGGAGGTCATTTTTTGTTCACAGGAGGCACAAATATTGACACAACATGATAACTAGTATATCAAAATTTGACTTTGGGGGTTTCAACTTCCCAATTGTTCTCAAAGTTTAAGAAAAAATAAAATTTAATCTCAGTTTGGTGAAGAAAAATAGCCTGAAAATTGAACCAGTGAAGGAGTTATGGTCATCAAAAGTTACATAAGAAACTACCATGATGGTTTGTTTTATTTAAACTCAGTACAAAATTACATATTCACAAAACATGTCTATTTATAAAAACACTGCACTGTAGAGAAAGAGACTTTTCACAAAGAAAACTGCCTTTTTGGAATGAAGCTATAATAGTTTCAAGTAGTTGTGGCGTCTTCTTTGTTTTTCTCCATTTATACATATAATACTATGTACATTTATTTATTTAAAAAAATACAAACAGAAAAACACAGGTGATAACCAGCATGGAGTAACAGTTTGGAATTACAGTCAATCACAGTCGTTTATATTGTAAACCCAGTGTTCTGAATCCTCATCCCTGTCCAGGGATCACTTTCCTTTAGTGTCTAAACTTCCCTTTAAATCTAAGAAGGCAAAGCCAATCCATTTAAAAATACTTAAGCATTGATTGTGCTAGCATGAAATGGTTAAACTGTGTTGAATCGCCCCTTCTGTGATGGTAAAAGTGCTAGACCTAACCTAAGAGAGGAAAAGTGGGTGTAGAACAACTTCCTGACTGTGCTTGGATGAAGAAGGTGTTTTTATGAAACTCACCCGGCTGGTGATTATTTTCAGTACCACTATCGGCTCATTTTAAAGTATTCCAGCTGCTCTGGGTGGGATTAGTGTGCTAGAAGTGTTTTCAGTCATACCTATCAGAAATCAACACCCTGAGTGTTGTGAGTATGTAATACTGTAGCCACACATTTCACAGCCTTTTACTAATCCACCACATGCTCCACAGAACACAAACAGCACCACAGTACCTTTGGAAAACCATCAATACAATTATACATGTTCAGACTTCAGATGACTTACTGATGACTTTTAACACATACAAGAAGGGTTCTTGTAAAGATAGTGCTTAACAGAAACTATAACAACCAAGAGAATTAAAATAACACAACAGCTTTGTTCACAAGTTCCACCAAAATATGTATGATCTTAACAATGAATGCTTTTTTAAAACAAAGTTTTGTTTTATCAACTTTCTAATGTCGTCTGAGATAGGTTGTTGTAAATGGCAGAAAAAAATAGCCCAGAAATTGTACCAGGGTCCTGAGGAAGTCCGGTCGTGTTCCAGTGGTTACACAGCAGACAGTGAGTTGGTGCTTTTGGGAAGTATTTTAATTCATATTTATTTCCCTTAGTTTTTCTTTTAAGGCTCAAAGTCTTGTGATCTTTTGGCAGTTGGTGGTTCAGTGCCGAGTGACAGGAGTGAGGAACAGCATGAAGAACAAAGTGCTGGAGGATGTCAGCTGAGCAGGCGGTCTCCATCTATAGGCTCAAAAACCCCGCGCTGGCCGAATCATCGTCTCCTTCTCTTTCTACTTCACCTCCACTGTGAGCTGCCGAGTTCTTCCTCTTCACCTGTTTGCTAGAGGTCCCCCGGGGCCTCTGCATGGGCACCAGGAGGCGGAAGCCTGGCTCGGCATTGGCTGAGGCTGCATCCAGGGTAGTGGTAAAGGTCTTAAATGTGCAAGGCATGAGAGCAGAGGAGGAGGAGGAGGAGCACGTGGATGAGGGGCTGACACTCTGGATTGAGGAGTATCCTGAAGTGTGAAGATCCACGGGGATGGAAATGAGATCCTGGCCTTGATCATCCTTGCTTGTGTCTTTTTCTGCTTCACAGAAGCTGTCCTCATCACTTGACAGGGCTCTGCAGTGCTCCAGTCTTTGGTCCTCATCAGTCAGTGGGGACAGCTTGATGGACATCATGGAAGCTGTTGAAAAAAAGACAGTAAAGTTTAATCAGGGAGTCAGCTGTGTTCAGCAAAGTTTAGAAAAGCTGCAGACTCAAACTTCCTCTGCACAACTACCCTCATTAATCTACATTTGTATCTGATGCGAGTCTGTATAAAATGGAAGCCTTGTGCTGATATATTATGCGAGATAATGCATCTGCTGAGTCATCTTTAGAAGCATAATGTCCTACTGGAGGAGTGACTCATGCATTACTCTCCATATATAAATATATATAGATGACTTCATTTTTATGCTGGAGACTCTGCTTAAAATAAAACTGGACCCCTGCTCAGCACTCACAATCACTGTCTTTCTCCCCCTCACTCTCCTCCTCCTGGTCTCCCTCATAACCCGAGCAGGACGTGTCCAGACTCCAGTCCATGATATCCCCGAGGAGCGTCTCCTCCTGGTTGGACAGCTCTGCGGTGGGCGTGGCCATGAAACTGGCTCTGTGGGCTTGCATGACGTCATCTCTCCTCCTGAGGAGAAAGTGGAGAATGGGTGAGTTATTGGTGAGTCACCGAAGCGTCTCACAGATGGCACAAACCAACGCCTCCTGAACAGCACTGTTCACAAGTCGTGGAGTACAGGAGAGTCAAAACTAAGAGGAACAGGTAAAAGAGCAAGAAGAGAAGCGGGGAGACCTTTAGCAGTCATTGAGTTTTTTTTTTTTTTCAGTAACTTGCATTAGTCATTCTGATGCCTCTGATAACATTTATCTTCACAAGATTAAAGATGGCTGATGGAATATATGGAGAAAAATGATGGGAACCTTTCTCAGACTAAGATTTCAGTGACATGATTATTGACAGGTTGTTTTGAGTTTCGTTCTTATATGATACTACATATCTAATCTGAAGCCATGTAATAGCCTTAGTCCACATTCATAACACTGTTTTTTGCGCAGTCTCTTTTTTCCCCATTAGTGTTTATTTTCTCCTAACTTTTTTGTAATTCTCGGTTTTGATATTTTCCACTTCTCAGTCCTGCATGTGTTTTTGTCAAGTTTTATGAATATCTACCAAGATGGCAGCATATATCAACTAGGAATGGGTACCTTTCACATTTGAAACAATACAGTACTGATGCCTGGTACCCGGAAATCGGTATCGGTACTCAACAGTACCAGATTTAAGTACTTTTGTGTGTTTATGTGGTGAAAAAATACCAAATTGTTTTAAAAAAATCTCAATGTTTTTCAATTTAACATATTAATCCTTCAATATATAACCTTGTAATGCTGTGTTCAGGTCCAGTATGGAAAATTGACTACTCTTTCACTCCCTCACAGTCACAAGTAGGGCTGGGCGATTATGGTAAAAATAAGAATCCCGACTATTTTAAGTGATATTGAAATCACAATTAATTTACACAATTATTCATTTATTCAAAAACTTCAGTACTGATTTAAACACAACTTTAAAGAACAAGCGAGTATTATTGATACACATAAGTCACACACACTTGCTGTGGCTGCACATGGAACACAGAAGAGCACAAGAACTTGTTTACATCTACACTGTGTGGCATATTAATTGTTTTCTTTGATTAAATTGTTTTTATGATTGTCAGATGGTAAAATTGAAATCACGATTAAAATCCAATTAATTGTCCAGCCCTTGTCACAAGGATGCGTTTCGGTACCTAAACATGGTACTTTTCACTTTTACGTGAATTGATACTTGGTACTTTTGACAGAATTTGGTGGGTACCTTTAAGAGTACATAATTTGGTACCCATCCCTAGTACCAACACAGCAGCTCTCTCCGAGCTTTGCGTGCACTAATGTGTGTCAAAGTGTTTGTGTGATTCATGCTCTCAACTTCTATACTTAATTTTCATATAAAAATGTCATTTTTTTTATCTATACTTTTTTGGTATGCCCATATATATTAAGAAAACTGACAGTAAAAACCTTGAATCTTTAAATGTGTCCTTTAATGATGGGTCTGCTTTAAGCACTCTGGGCAGCACCCTCATATAAAAGATGTACAAATAGAGTAGGGGGAGATTTCAACTTTAACTCAAGATAATGTCAGATAGTGTTACAAAGCACCAAAAATGAGAACAATAAAATAAAATAAAATATCTGTTGGATAAAAACTGTAAAACAGTGTGTTTAGTTTCTGGTTTCTTGTATTCATTCTGGATGTAACCTGTCTCTTTCTTTAAACTGACTGACCTCTTGCTGGTGCTTGATGGAGAGGCGAGGAAGGTGTGGATGTCTGCTGGTTGACTGGTGGGGCTGGCCGGCTCCATCTGAGGCTCCACCTCAGGAATCTCCAGGATCTGACACAATTCTGTGTAGTCCATCACCTTTTTCGACACCAAGCAATAACATCAGTGACTAAAGATAAGAGGCAGCAGCAGTTGTCATGCATTTACATTTTAGGTTTAGTGGGGATATTTTTCTTAAATTCAAAGCTTTAACAAATAAAACTTAAACAAGTACCCGTTCTTTGCTGATGCTCTGGTAGACCTCATCCTCAAACCGCTGTTTAACTCCAGTGAGGGACACATGCCGGTAATCTTTGGGGACATCTTGACTGAAACTGAAGAAGACAGGGAGAAAAAAAGAGAAAAGAGGGATGAGGGAATGACTGACTTTGATCCACTTTGCTTGTTGCATCCTTATAATCAACTCTTGTGGACAAATCCTGTTACATGTCCATTTGAGAATTACACTTTATCGATACAACGCTCACCTATCAAAGTGACTCACCCTGAGGCACATTTCCGTGACTCAGCTGGTGATTCACTGATGGCACAAATACACAAACCCCCTTCTCTGCACCAACTCCCCCAGATCCACAGCCCAGAGAGGCTCCTTCAGTCTTTTATGACTCTGCAGCTCTCTCTGGGCTTCACGTTGGCTTTATGGCCATCCATTTCCTTCGTCACCAGACATTACAGCGAGGCTTATATTGAATTAATGTGGTTATGAGCGTGCTGGAAGCAGCCAGGCACGTCACCAATCAACTGTTATCATTTCTTCTCAAAAGAAGGAGCAGAGACAGATATCCTGTTTGGGTTGCTGTGAGGAAACAGTAAGGGTCATTATCTAAACCAGTAGTAAAAATAAACGTGTGTAACCCTCAGTGAATAAATTTTATTTAGACAAGATTGCGTTTTTTTTTGTTTTGTTTTTTTCTTCCCGCTTTCATTCATCGGTGTCATTACGCCACATTAGACATATTTATTATTGAATTATTATGTTGTAAGCGTTAATATAAAATATGAAAGGGTTAAATAATGCAACTACATTTACATTTTTATTATTCCAATCGACACCTCTGTCAAACAACAGCTGGAGGATATATGCATGGATTATTTTCTCGTTAATCCACTTGTCTCTTACGTGAGGGTTAGGACAACGCCTGGCCGTCAAAATATAATTAAAAGGGTGGTGACAGAAGCAGAGGAAGTGATCGATTAAGAGTGTGAGCCTGTACGGGAATGTACCCATCTCCATGTTGACATTCAGCCTGTTTGCCTTTATGTGATCCATATGATTCCATATGGTCTGTTATATGCATCTTTTGTCTTTGGAAAATTGAATCTATTAAAGGGAGACAGGATGCATGCAGAATACTGAAATTGGCATCTTTAGTTTGGATTGAGCATCTGTTTTCTAGCTCCTGAGAGAGAGGGAAACAATACATTGAAATCAATGCAAAACACACAGAGCGCTTAACAACAGTCCTTGGCAACCAGAGAAATCACTTCAGTGCAGCCTGTATGTTTAATAATAGAAATGTTTGATCTGTCAGAGATATACATCAAAGATTCACGAAAATGTGTTTTTAAATTGACAATGGATATACTGTATAATAGGGATGCATAATATATCTGTATCGGCTGATGTTGGTCATTTTTTAAACATATCTGCATCTGCCGCTGTGTAAAAGTGGGCTGAAAATTACTAACGAAATTAGCTGCCAGCCATTTCCAGAGCTTCTGAACGATCTTTCAGGACCCAAATAGCATTGTTTTCAATTATATTAACACCAAAACTACCGAAGAAGAGTAGACTCTCTTCTTTTATGTCCCTTTTCCTGTTTTTGATCCAAAAAACAGACAAAACAATCGCGTTCATCTTGGGCGCTCCATCCTTTGATCTCTCCATGGTCGTCTTTTCTCACGATTGTGCCACTCTTTCCCTCTGAACTACCTTTACACATCATCTCAAATTGTTTTTAAAAAATTTTTTTAACAATAATGATATCGGTGAATATCGGTTATTGGCCATAACTAGGGATAGACTGATCATCGGCCAGACCGATTATTGTGGCTGATATTTGGCATTTTGAGGCATATCAGCATTGGCCTTTTTCTTCAATCTGATGGCCGATAAGGAACAAATTTAAAACTGCGTTGTTGCGGCTCTGATGCAGCCGCTCCACTGTCTGCAGTCACTTCTCAGTCCCCAGCACTGTCCCACCCACAGTACCATCTGATTGGTTACAAGCAGAGCCTTGGCTTGGGAAACAGCTAATCAGCAGTGCAGTTATTACAGTCATTGCAGTTACGTTAAATGTTGGAAAACTTTATTTAGTGTAGAAAACTTTAGCTATTGAAGTTTTAATGTAACTTTATAAAACATGCGGCTAAGCCTGGGAGCTGTTAAATAAACTCACGCTTGAAGGTATTAGAATGAAGTTAAGTGTTGGAGTTTGTATTGTTCAAAATTTTGGCGCCAATATTTTCACCTAGACTGCAAATTAATATCAGCTTCAAATATCTGATATCGGCCTCCTTGACTACAAATAATCGGTATCGGTGTCAGCCTGGAAAAATCCATATCAGTCTATCTCTAGCCATAACAGCCATAATTAGACATGCACCTATTGATCACCAATTTCCTTAATTTTGGAGGATCAGGGATCGTTAATCAGAGATCGATGATCTGCCCATCCCCACATATGAAACTGATCTTGTGTACCTCCGGGAAGGTCTGACAGCCAGTCATTGTTGCTTTTTGCGCTGAGACCTAAAACTCAGGACACTTTATTGGTTGTTTAAGTTTAAAAATTAAGGTTTTATTGTTTCACAGGTATTGGGTATAAAATGATAAGATAAAAACGTTATTGGCCCAAATCGGTATCAGCAGGTCAAAGATCAGTGATCAGCCAGAAAATTGTGATCGGTGCACCCCTGATATTAATATTGAATATTGGTATAGGCCAAAATTTTCATATTGGTGCATCCCTACTGTATAATGTACAACAGAAGTACAGATTAAAGTTCTAACTCCCAATGGTGTGCAGAGCAAGGTTATAATAGTTTTGGATTTGTCATTATACTTAAGTTTTAGTTAGTTTTGACATTTTTTTCCATTATAGTTCAGTTTTAATTAGTTTTAGAGTAGGCATTCTAGTTTTTATTTAGTTTTTATTTTTGCAACAAGGCTTTGTTTTAGTTCAGTTTTAGTTTAGTTTCAGTTTAGTTTTAGTTTTTTTCATACCTTATTAACCAGGTGCAGGATTCAAAAGGTCAGAGTAAATATTTTGTCATGCTGTTTATTTTCAAGTCCAACATAGTGCTCACTGCTTAGTCAATGCTGATACTGAACTGTTAGCTGCTGCCTTAAACACATGAAAATAATGTAAACTTAGTATAAAAAATATAAACATAAATTATATAAAATAATGTTGACATAAATTACATAAGAATAATATTAACATAAATTATAAAAAAAACAACATAATATGAGCTTCAATAAATAAAAACTTGGACTCTGTAACAATTAAACTATTACAGATGCTCTGATTCATAGCTCCACTACGTTTTGTCGCAGCACAGCGCACAGCCAGTCAGTGCAGTAAACAAGCTTGTCCCTATACGCCGCTATGATGGTGCTGTGCGGCACTGACAACTGCCTAGAACTGTCTAAAATTGGTTGGGAAAATGTGTCGGATTAATTTAAATCCTAAGGGCTATCAATATTGTCAAAAACTATAACTAAGGGAATTTTGTCTATCGTTTTAGTTAACTATTACAACCTTGGTGCAGAGGTATGATAGATGTGTGTCTCCCTTCAGAAACCAAACAAACTGCAAAAAGTAGCAATCTAAGATGCATACTGCGCAAATCAGAATCCTTACCATTTACCAACCGAGCAAATCAAACATGAAGCTACAAGAGGCCACAAAATGTGCTCTCACTCAAAGGATGAACAGTCCACAGCCTTTCCCTCTCGATTAGACCACTTCAAAAACCAATCTTTTTCTGGAGTGATGACATTCATCAGAAGTAAAACCTTACCGTGCGACGGTCACAGAAGATGAAGTGGTTTTTAAGGAACAAAGTGAAATGAGGCTTTCAAGAGCTCTCCCTCTGACAAGGTCGCGATAACCAATGTGCTTCCATACTGAGTGTGCTGTTGTGTGGATGCACATGGACAGGGAGAGAAATGGTGTGACAACGTGCTCAAACAGGAGCTTACCACTTGACATAGAGCAGCACAGACAGAGAGACCAGGTCCTGCTTAGAGAAGCTGGTGTAGTCCACCAACTGGCTGGGCCAAAGTGGAGCTGCAGAGACAGGGAGAGACAGAGAGCGCACACACAGGCATAAATTACAGCAAACGTAAACTCAACACTTAACTCCAGCTGTAAATTTCACTCTTGTTTGAAAGGAGTTCTGCAAAATGTGTGGAAGTGTTATTACCATAGTGATGTAGAGCTCGAGAAAGCAGCAGTGCAGCGCAGGCCAGCTTGGCAGGCGGTGGAGAAGTGAGGGCGGAGTAGAGCAGTGAGAGTTCACAGATGTAGCTGAAGAGGTGAGTGGTCCTCCTCTCCAGAGGGAGCAGAGACAGCAGCACCTCCCCGTAGTCCAGCAGAGTGGGGCTCTGATGGGAAAGCACATTCAATGAGTTCTTAAATTCAACATCGACATCAGGGATTACTCGCTCAGAAGTTCTGAAGATCTGTGGGCGACGTTTGCTCTACCTACCCTGATCTTTCCCCCCAGCACTGAGACGACCTCTCCCATCATTCGAACCAGGTCTTCATATTTGTAGGTGTTGTCTGTGAGCCACACCGCCTCTCGTATCGTCAGGATTTCTTTACTGATATACCTGTGAACAATTTGAAAGATCCCAAATGTTCATGAGGCATTCTTCATATTTTTACCCCTCAAAGCCTGCCACACTTAAAGCTATTTCCATTAAAAAAAGGAAAAGGATGAACTTTTCACAGATTTTGCAGAAATGCATTCTCACCGTGTGCAAACAACCATGCAAGCGATGCCCAATAACTGGAGACGAGCTTTGGGGACAGAGCGCAGAGCCAGGTATCGGTCCACACAACCTACAGTCACATGCAGCGTCAGGCTGGAGAAGTCCTTCATGGTGGTCACCTCCACAAGCCAGTCCACCAGGATGTACCTGAGGGAGCAAGCACAGAGAAACACATGAGCACGTTCATAAAAGCAAAGCAGCTGATCGAGATCAAAATCTCAAAAGTAAATACCACAGCTGTGATCTTGACACAGCTGAAACTAATAGTTGCAATATCGCTCTTTGTTATATTACTTTATTTAATTAAGAATGCATTTTCTACTTTTCTGCTTTACCTCATGGTGTCTTTGATGCCTCGTCTGAGGATGCCCTGAGTGTGGTGATGTGATGCCGGGTTGCAGCTGAAGAGCTGAGCCACTAAACCAGAGCAGGCTTTTGACTCCAAACCCAGCGGATTCCCCCTGCTGCACACCTTAGCTAGAGAGAGCTGAGAAAGACAGAAACTGAGAGTTACAAGTGTGCTCATGAATCCAGCAAACTTGGAGTTTGTTGGGGTGAAATAAAAAAAAAAAAAAGAAGAAGAAGGAGTTAACAGCTTGCTGATGTAGTGACAGAGCTTGAGATTCAGGCGAGTCGTATGCTTATGATTCAGTTCTGCACATCGCAGCAATCAAAAGCAAGAAACAAAATTGCAAGACACCAACTGCTTGACACCACCTGAAGTGGCGAATCTAACTGTGGACAGATGGAGCAGTGGCAAAAATAGAAACGAAACATAAAAACATGGAAAATGAAAAGCCGTCTCACAGCCTTTCATTTTCATTGAACCGCTGAGAGGAAATAAACCTGCAGGCTGAATGTGAAGGTATTCACAAGACTGAAAGTGCACTGGAACACGCTGAGATTATATGATGGTAATCATGTGCTTTCAGTCACACTCACCTGGGCTTCCCAGCATCCTTTTCCAGCGTAGTCCCTGAGAGTTCGCATGCACTGGAGATACCTGCCTGGATCTGCCATCTGAAAATAAAAAAAGAAAAAACTATTACTTGCTTGATCCTTTTTTAGGAGTTATCAAAAGGTGTTTGTTCTTTTATAAATAGATCAATATCTATGTTATAGCTCAATATGGTTGCATGTACACTTAGCTGTTAGAATACTGTATGAAATACAAGGACTCACAGCTGCTTTCCGGTTATGCTCCCACAACATGTAGGAGCTCTGCAGACAACCAGCCTCTGATGATTCTTTGAGCATCGAAATCGCATCCAAATGCTTTTCATCCTCCTTAAAATATGACAAGAAATCCCATGTTCAGCACAAAATTATTTTCATCCAATCCCACTGGAAGACACACCAAGGCCCTACAAACAGTGTAAAGTGATTGTAAAGAGGAAACATCAGTGGTCCCATCTTGACAAGCCCTTGTCACAGCAGCATAGAGCCATTCACTTTCTGATTGGGCCAACAGAAACTGGGCAAACCGCACCCAGAGAGAAGGAGAGTTTCAGTTTCACACTCACTTCAAATAGCTGCAAAACTCTGGCCAAACAGTGCAAGAGTGGTCCTCTCTTCTCCTGCAGAAAAAAAGAGAAAAAATGATTAAAAACATCTGATAAATGTTGATTTTCAAGAATTTTCTCTATTTCTGTGTAATAATCAATATAGTCATTATTTACTTTAATATCACCGTACCCATCACTGATCATATCGGTTGTTGACCCTGAACTTAAATACTGTTATGAGCAACACCTACCATGTTGTTGTCACATTCAGCCTTGAGACGGTCGAACACCACGGCCTTGCAACAGCTGCCAGTGGGTGACCACGGCGGACGAATGAACACCCAGATGAAGGGATTAGTAGAAGGAGAGTGAAGGCTCTCTGCAAGGCTGAAAAAGTGGGATGCTTTGCGACCACACATATCCGCTCGACCCTCATCACTCAACAATGCTGGAGGAGAGAAACAAAGCAAAGGTATGGTGGTGGAAGCACTCGTGGAAATCATCAAAAAAGGATTCTGTTTTGTTTGATCTGTCAATAAACACGGATGAACCAGCAGACACACACACAAACAGATGAATGGCAGGTTCACTTACGTCCTTCATTGTACAAATACGCAATCCCAAGCTTCACAGCAGCTTCAAAGTTCCCTTTCTCAGCAGCTCTGAAAGCAGAAGTATTTCACGTAAAAACTCAAAGAAAACAAAAAAAAGCAAATGGAATCTAGATGCATTATTTTCTTGCAGAGGTGACTCTACCTTTCAAAGAGCCATAAGGTGTTGGGGCATGGCCAAGTGTCTCTGAAACTGACCCGGGCCCATACACTGGAGTGGTTGTCAACAATGTCCCGCAACTGGGAGTGAACCTGTAACAGCAGAAAAAGAAATCATTTATAAATATGAGTCAGCTAATCAATAGAATCAGTTACAGGGGGCCTGAACCACAACAAATCTGAGTGGATCATAAATTCTACAGGTTGTGTATTTACTCACTGCTCTGACAGACAGCAGGTCCTCTGCAGAGAGGCACTGCAGCACACACAGGAGGACCTCCTCAGGTAGAGACAGCAAGGTTAGAGATGGAGTTCGCTTACGGACCCGCTTCCGAGCTGGAACCGAGTAGCATTTTGAACAGTGGCAGTGGACTATTGAGAGAAAAATAAAGGCTTAAAGTCAGAAATTTTAACGTGTCAATATGAAGCATGCCACTGTTTGGGATGGTGCTCATCTGCAGCAAAACAGGACAGCATAAACTCTTAAAGTGCACACTCACAGAAACCAGAAGCATTTCACAGCTTAGTGCAAAGTGCAAAAACCAATTCGCACACTGATGTCAACAAATATTTGCTCTTCATTTAAAACAGGACAGTGGCCACTCAAAACGTTAGCTGGTTACACACACTGAAGCAAAGAATTATGGCTCCACATTCAAAACTCTTAACGTAAGACATCTCCAGGTGGTCTGATAAAACCCTCCAAAACTTTAGAATTCATGAGAAGTCAAATACCCCTAAATCATATGAAAGAGCACTAAACATGAAGTAATCGAGCACCATGAGCTGTTTTCTATCGATGATGAACTGTCCGATATCTGCAGTCAAACAGGGTGAGCGCCTAAATTTCCCTCCTGGTTGTAGCTCAACTATCACTAAGTTACAACAAGGTTTCATCAAGTCTTAACTCTAATTGAAGTGTTTAAAAATCCACACATAAATGTACACTTGGTTAAGAGACACTTTTAGTATAAAGGGTCGACCAATTTTAAAATACAGTGATGATAGCCATCATAGTTAGTAGCCATAGCTACCTTGGTTAACGTTTGTGCTGGTCAGGAGCAGGTCAGTTAGCAAACTAAATAAATCGCGTTATTTAATAAATCATCTTACACTTATGCACAACCTGGTTTAAATAAAAAAAAAAAGTTTGAGGTCATCATTAGTTACTTACCTCCCGCTTTCATTGCAAGTGAAGTGATATCTCCTCGACAGCGGTGCTTGTAGCTCCAACACTAAGCAGGTATTTAAACGTTGTAACTCAATCTGATGTTCAAAGCATAAACCTTTACAGACTATTTCAGCAGTAAATGAGATAAACAGTATTATTGTACTACCCTCTTCCTCTGTTATGAAGCAGTAGCTGACTAATATCTTAAGAAGTTAGAGGCTCTTGCCTGGATTCAAATTCAAGCACGCGTCTCCCCTTGGTTGGACACGCCCCAAAGCTCTTCTAGGACCGCCCGCGCTCACCGTTTAAACTCGTTTTACGATCGGATTGGCCGGAAGAGAGACCGCCCATCCACTACATAGTAGGTCTTTGATTGGCCAGCGCGGACGAGGACTACAACGATTGGCTAAGATTTAAAAACAGTAAAACGTTAGAAAATCATTGGACAACGTGACGCTATTTCGAACTACGCGCTCGGCAGTAGATGTGTATGATTGGTTGACCTGATTATGAAGAAAGACTACAGACCCTCCTTTTCCCTAGGGGTTGTGGGAAATGTAGTGGAGGAAAAGACTCCGTTTAAAGGTACCACTTTAAAGGGACAGACGCACTGTCAGATCAGGATACCACAGTTTGTTTTAGACTGTTTATTTTTTTTACTTTTTTCTCTCTGGTGTATTTAGAGGTTAATGTTTATTTTTCTATATAGATTAAATTATAACATACCATTAAAACGCAAACAGAAAGGAAATACTGAAAGTATAAGAAAAAGACTATTTTTCCTTGATTAACTACCTTTCTCTGAACTTACCTAAATTATTTCTGAGAATTTTTGCTATTTTTGATCATTGGTATTTACCAACCATGCTACATTTTAACATTGCAATCGATTCTATCAGCCGTATGCATCTATCTGCATTGCTTTAGCATGACTAGAACCAAATATTGTGATTTTGCACATCAGCATTGTCAGCCCAAGCCATGGGACACACTACCTGGAGAGTGCATACCAGTTTTCTTTTTAGTTTACATTAATCACATTAATCAAGAGCTACCTAAAACAAACACTGTGATTTCTAAAAGTATAAAGAACACCATTTTGATTAACAGGCTGTTGATTTGTACCTTAGTTTGAAGCACAATAGGAAATCATTAGGGCAGTAGCCCTATTCTTTGCACATCACACAGGCACACTCATCAGTATCTGTGTGGTGGAGTAGAGATGTAAATGAGTAAAGACTGGCTCAGAGCCTGTCATCACTGCCTCAGAAAAAAATGATTAAGATAATTCTTTAGGATTCCCATTGTGAGTGAATGGACCTCTCCTCTGGCTGAATAGCGCCCCATGATTGCTAGTCCTTTGAAGACAGCTACAAAGGAGCAGAGTACACTATAGTGTTGTTTGTTCCTTTCAGACTCACTATTGATCTTCACATCAGCTGCTCATCCAATGCCATCATCAGCGACAAGAGCGTGTGTTCTGAGATACCTCTACCTCTCCATGGCTGTTTCAAGAAGGAAAAGAAATGCTTTCATTTTCTATGATTTTATATCAAGGTGGGTTGGTTCAGGAGAACTCGGTCTCCTCTCCGTGTCTCTTGCTCTTCTGTAACTCTGCTTGTGTAATGTTGAATTTATTGAAAAAAACATCCCAGCTATTTTCTCTGCATTTACTTGGGCTTCTAATTTATGCTGCATTTTATATTGCAGGTGTTGTATGATCTAATTATGTTGTAGCGGGGTAACCTCGGAGCGTGCAAGGGCCTGATACACCCTCAATTGGAAGCAGTCCCTGTTTCCATAGAAACTCAAACCCATTGCAACCGTTTTCTCGGTTAAACACAAAGTGACCAGTAATGGCTAGGGAAAAGCTATCTGTTGGTGCTTTTAACCTTGATTGCAAATAATAACAGAAATAAAACCTTGCACAGTGGCCCTGCGCCATCCGAGTCTGTAATTATTTTCCTTAAGTGTCCATTATCCTGTAGTATAACTTCACTTGTATTTTAATGACAGTGCCCCCAGAGCAAGAAAAGGGCCTGATTGGGAAGGTAGATAAGGGAGGCTGACAATTGTTGAGTGACATTTGAGTGACTGGAGAAAATCATTCGAATGGAGGCAGAAAGAGATCAGCTGACTGATGGGAAACAGGAGAAAAGGCTTTGCCTTTTAGTATTGAGCCAACAGTGTTTCCTATATATGCTCCACAAACATTGAAGACAATCTTTTTTTCAGTTTGTATTACTGCCAAAGTTTGAAGTCTCCGGAGTATTTAATCCTACGGCCCCTAATCACATTTGATTGCATTCATAACTTGTGAGAATGAGTTAATTCTATTTGCCTGTAATTGATCTTGTCTCATGGGGCATGTGTGATTATTTTCCACACCTGCCTCAAAGACAGCTGCCATGTGAAGCTGTATTTAAATATAAGTCCATCACTGCACAAAGACATCATCTGCAGCTAACAGCAGGCAGCAGTGATTCAGTCGACAAAAGGTATGTTTGGCTCAAATACGACTACTTTGATGTCACATCACGCAGTCTGTTGCATCTATCTGCGCTGCTACTCTGCTGGTTTTGGATGACAAAGTCCTGAAGCTGGAGAGGAGGATGAGTTGCTCCCATCTGGTTTCCTGTAATCAGTCCTGACCCCTGCATCCAACAGACGACTTCCACTCCATCTGCACTTTGCCCCCTGCTGGCCCCCCCACCCTTTCTGCAGGCGTAAACACTCCTCTACACCCACATCAGATTCCCAGCGACCACAGTGACTACTTAGTGCAGTTATGTATTCTGCTGATGCTCATGAAAGACAAAATAAGCTCTGTGTGAACTAAGCAGTTTTCCCTCTCACCCACTCAGATCTTTATATTATTAACATGCAGAACGTTTCATCCCTCCGAGGGTGGTGTGCCTGTTTTATTGTTTACCAGCAGAGGGTGTTGTTCTTTCTGGTGCATTACTTACCCATGTTTTCATAAAAAGGAAAATCCCAAATGCATCTGGGAATATCTGGGAATTTGTCCAGGAAAAACACCTCTTTTTTTACTATCTTTTTAAAGCTCAAGGACACCAATGCAGTGTGTGCACAGAGGTCAAGATCCAAAACAGTGTAGTCCATGCTCTCCACAGAAATCACTCTCCCAAATGTCTTCTGTATTAGATAATAAGTCCAGAAACTCTTCCACTCTGTCAGCTTTGGTCTTATTACCTCCGTTTTTTGAGGTTATGTGAACAACATAACTCAAAAAGTAACAAATAGATCTTCATGAAATTTTCAGGAAATGTTCAAAATGGGATAAGGAAGAAGTGATTAAATTTTGGAGGTGATCTGGATCACCATCTGGATCCAGGACATTTTTAAAGGATTAAATATCATTGTGAAATTGGGCCGTTTTCACCATATGTGTATATAACTCCACCATAAATGGTCGGATCCCTTTGCAAAACAATACAAGACAAGGTCACTATAATTTCTGACAGATGTAAAAGTACAATCCAGATCCTGGCAATATTCTGGATACTAAGATCCAGAATATGAAATATGTACTGGGTCATCATAATTTTCAACACTGTCAGGTAACAAAATATCATACAAACCTGCAACTAACACCAAATTGTAGCAGACAGTCTGCTGAAAGGGAGTATAACATTAAAGTCGGACTTAAGTATTGGTGACAATCACAATATGCTTGGCACTCTCTGAGTAATTTTCTAGTTGGGCATAAACCCATTGGAGCACTGAATGTTGGCTCAAGCAAAACCCAAAAAGAGGCCAGTTTGTTCACTTACCATTTATTTTACAACAATCAAACTTGACATTTCAGTAGAAATATACAGTCAAAATATAAAATTGTCATATTTACAGCACCAAATATTAAAGGGCACACAATACACATTTATAGTGTCACTCATGGGAGCGACAGACAGCATACAGCAGACAGCATGGCTATCTACTGGGTTAGGAACACATTTCCCCTGCAGCACAGAGAGGTAGACTTTCCCCTTAAATTTTTTTTCACAAGGCAGAAGAGAAATCCCTTTTTCGTATCTTACATACAAAATATGGTCACTTGTTATCTATTCATAGTGTCAACACAGTGGCCCAATATAACTTGAAAACTGGCGAAAACACCTACAAGGTACCACGTAACAGAACATGAGTGCTATTGGTATAAAGCCACACAAGCCGAAGTTAAGGACAGAGTAAAAGCATTTGTTTGCTGCTATTTCTCGTGAATATCACTTTCCTGAATCGTTCTTTTTTTATTGTCAGCTCATAAAGGTTCAGAGGAACTAACTTCAATCTCCCAACTTGGCGTTTTTACTGCTTCTGTCGGTAATGCATGATATCCCCAAAGAATAACACCGCTCTGTTGAGGATGGCTGATCCCAATCTAGCTGCAGGCACAGCTCCCCTGTTGCACATAAAAGTAAAAGCAATGACTTACCAGCTTTTGCTTTTGTCTCCCACCATTACCTCCTCTCATTTCCTCCTACCTTAACTAACAGACTTTGGCAGGCAATCAGAGGATGTAGATGTGAAATTAACTGCAAATGTTGTTTGAGGGAGAGCTGATACATTGCTTGTCTATAAAAGCAGATGCAGGCTTGAAATGAGCAGGCTGGCCCTTAGGACAGTCTTTGGCACTGTGTGTTAGCTGCTACTTCTAGATGCATAGACACATTTCACTCGGCAACAAGAGTCACTAATCGGGTAACCATAATCAATAAACAGTGATCAATGACAGCTCTCAAGGGTGAAGGACTGCTACTACACTGCCCTTCACATGGAGACACAAGGTCTGGACTCCTTTACATATCTATACATTCTGTACAAGTGTTCTCTCCTCCAATGATTTCCAACTCTGTCTCGTGTTGCATTCAGTGACAGAGATATTTAAGACAAGAGTAAAATGTGATTGTGTCTCCTCCTGTGAGACCACACACCAACAGAAAGCACCTATTCACAGACGCAGAGCCGTGCGCAGCTCCATTCATTCATTCTCTCTGAAAGCATAAGTGTGGGAAAGGGAAACCCCAAAGCCACTTAGAGCACAAACCTTAGTCACTATTCACTAGAGAACAGCCTTGAACCCTATTTTTAGCCGACAAAGGGATTTGCCATCCACGCTGCGTCAATATTCTTTCCACTATGAGAGCGAAAATAATCGACGCTCTTTGGCACAGACAGACAACGACAAATGCCTGGATGAAGTATGCGTGTGTGTCCTAACTTGTGTGTCAAAAAGCTGAACACACACTCTCGAAGGCTTTGTAAAGATGAAAGGAGAATTAGCAGGAGCAGGTCAGAAATACAAGGATGGGGACAGTGTTTGGATGGACGAGGACCGGTGGGGTTAGGAGCAAGAGAAAACAAGGGGGAAATTCTCAGGGGTTCAGATGGAAATGAGGGAATGCAACAGAGCCTTTTTCCATGAGTGCTTGCTCAAGGCACAAAGCGGGAGGGGCTCAAGGGGAGCAGGATCAGTCAAAGTGTCCCTGCAGTGGCATGTCCCCCCATGCAGTGTCCTTCAATAATCCTGGCCTGCCCCATGGTGCCCCACCAAGACACAAGGCTGGGTGTAAATGCTCGCATAATGACAGAAGGGCAATCAGTCAGAGTCAGTCTTTGTAAGGTGAAGATGAAGCTACAGAAGGCCGTTCAGAGCTTTACTAAGTCTCTCTTGCTTGGCGTGGACATAGCCAAATGTGCAAATCTTTTGTTCCTCAGTAGTGAAGTCCCAGGTCCAACAGTCTTGTACTTCACCAGAATCTCAATCCACAGTCCACTTCCCCAACAGGTCTTTCACCCCCTCCACTTCATCGTCTACACAGATGCCAGTAAGATCCTGTTGGACTCAAGTTCCACTCTCCCATTGCGTAAAAAAAGCCCCCAACACATTGCTGCGGTGTCACAGGACGAGCGAATGACGCTGGCCGCTGACGTGGGTGAGCCGCTCTTTCGAGTGGGTATCAAGTTGCCGTCTTTGGCCCACTTCTGGCCTCTTGGAGAGTCACCTGTCCTGGCAGGAGGAATGCTGTGACTGACGTGCCTAGTGACGCCAGCATTGACTCCAGCAGCAGCTCCGCATAGCGTGTTGGGTGTCTGTGCAGGCTTCCACTGGGGCATATGTGACCGAGGACTGTAAGGGCCATGTATCCGTGTGTGTAAATATGCACCCAGTGCACACCACATATTTGTGCGTCTCCTTGGAAGTTGTTTTGACACTGGACACCTGCTGTCTGATGATAAAAGAGAGTGAGAGGCGTTGGTGATTCCTCCTTTCCAGTCCAAATGGTCCAAAGCTAACAGACAAAACAGATCCTTGGAGTCCCGTCTATCTGTTCTTCCTCTCTATGATTTCTCAGCCCCAGTTCTCTCTGGTATGTGCTGAGGCAAACTCTGTGATAAAGAATAGAGGGGGTTTGGCAGTGCGGGGGTGAAGTGGCAGCTTACCCTGAGCTTTGACCCCAGGTTTGTCTCTGCTACCAAGTTCCCAACATAGTTTTCTCCACACGCTTCAGAGGGGACACTGTTCGGAGTTGAACGATCCCCCCTCTTTCTTTTTTCTTCTCTTTTTCTTGTGGACAGTCCAGCAGGCAGTGGCTGTCAGCAACAGCAACAGACCCATGACCAGCAGCACCACAGACACCACTTTAGTCTGAGGCAGGTCGTTGTAGGTGTAGGTCACCCCCGTTCCTGCGACTCCGATCACCAAAGAGATGATTCCAAAGGGAAAGATGCAGCGGTACCAGGACTTCTCCATGCCCCCTGTGGCCTGAGACAGGCGCTCCAGAGAGGAGAGCACTTCAGGCACTTTTGCACCAGTAGCCTCCAGAGACTGACCCTCCTGGCTTGAGCTTGTCTGGGGCTGGGTTTGGCAAGCTAGGTGGCCCGTTGTGCAGCCCATCCTTATGGCGTGGGCTGCCGGATCCTGAAATGAGTTTGAAGTGTCCACCTCTTGGTTTGAGTCCGTTGTCTGGCAGAGCCTGGAGAAACAGAGAGAAATAGAGAAAGGCAGAAAGAGAGAGGAAGGAGTTCTTGATGAGAGTGGAGAAATAACAGGAGCAGGAAAGGCTGTGGTGTGAAGATGAAGGCTTCTAAATCAGCGCAGAAATCCACTCACACTTTCCCCTCCTCTGCCTCCCTCTCAGGCTTTCTCTCTGTACAGTGCTTGCTGGCTCTCTGGCAGCACATTGTACACTCTGCTCCGAGTAGTGGAGGGGGATATATATGGAACCACAAGAAGGGGAGGAGCAAAGGAAGAAAATGGGCAAGTCTGAATGCTCTGATTGGTCTTCGTGGGAGTGACGTCAAACTTTGAAGCACGAAGAACAAGGGTTGAGGAAGCTCTGGGAGGGGGAGGGGAGGGGAGTCAACTGCTCCCTCTTTTCTCCGTCTCCCCATCACTGCTTCTCAACTGCAGTATTTTATATTTTCCTGCAGAAAGCCCCCCCTCGCTTCAAACTGGAGGAGAGAAAGGAGTGAGGGGAATCCCTCATCACATTAGACTGGAAAGCTTTTCCATTGTCATCACCCTCGACTCTAACAGCACAGATGTGTCACCTCATGTGACAATTACACAGTAATTGTGTTTCCATTGCACGCCATTGATTTTTGCCAAGACATCTGCAGCAAACAGAAATCCTTTGACCACCTACACACTCCTCCATTTATATGCATGCAGGCACCTGAGAACACTGATAAGTAGGTGGAGATCAAACACACAGTGCTGCTGTTTTAAAAGTGTAAATACTGGCATGAGCATGCCCACACGTGACAGAAAGATACTCATAAAATCCAAAGGCAGCCCCCGCTTATTTCCCACCCACCTACACACACGCATACTGCTGGTGCCGGTCCTTTCTCAATGAAATTCAACCTACTAGTAGCCAATCCCCCGGTTTGCTGTTCTCTCTCATCCACGAAAAGAAAAATCAATGCGGACAGCTCTCTTGGTATAAACTTGCAGATATCAGTCCTACGCATCTGAAGAGCAAGGAGGGAAATAAATATGTGTGCGTGCTCATGAATATGTGTTTTTTCATCTTGAGGATGTATTAAACCAATAGTGTGTTACTCTGTATATGTGAGGTTTTTGATTTCTAAAAGGGAATTTGAGGTAAAAGATGTGGGAGTTGAGGCCTCCCTGTTGAAGATATGTAAGGAAACAAGCAGTGGACGTATTTAAGATAGAATGTAGTAGCATGATGCTGTTGAGACTAAACTGGAACTGGATGTAGCTTAAGGAGAGGCCTTCAACCCTACGAACACAATTCCCACAGTTAAACATGTTAGTGGGGGCATCATGGGGCTGTTTCACAGCCTTGGGTACAGGGAGCCTTATTCAGGTGCATGGCATCATGAAAAAATAAAATTATGTTGAGAATCTAAGGGAAAACATGAAGAAATCTGTTTGTAGTCTAGGCTTAGGTCGTCACTGGCACTTCCAATAAGACAATGACGCAAAGCTTACATCAAAATTGGTCCAACAGTTCCTAAAGGACACTAAAGCCAAGGTTCTGGAGTGGCCCGCCTAAGCCCAGATCTCAATCTTATTGAGAATTTGTGGCAGGTGCTCAAAGCAATGAATGATGCCAGTTTTAGCTGGTAGGAGGACAAATCAGTGGGTTTTTGAGATTTACGCCACTTTCTTTCTGCTGCACTGAGTCCTCCTCTTTGTTCTTTTGGGACTTCAGAGAGCCATGGACTAGGTAGCTTTGTCTTAGCTTGTTTTGAAACCAGCTAAGACAAAGCCACCTAGTCTGAATGTTGTTGAAGTAATTGTTGCACCAATTAAATGTGGTTTGTTGGCCAGATTATTCTACATTATTGAAAAAAAAATCCTGTACTTAATGGCAGCACCTGCAGCCAAATAACTTATAGCCAAATAACTGTAGCACTTTGTTGCACTAACTAGGATTTCCTTCTGTCCAAATTCTTGCTTGTGTTGTATGTTGCTTTGGACAAAAGCATCTGATAAATGAAACTGTACAGCTGTAAAAAGTGAATGTCTATGTTTGGAAACCATGCAACTTGGACCAGCTGGAACAATTTGCAATGGAAGGAGACCTGTGCCAACCTAGTAAAGAACCATTCTAAGAGGTTACAGTCAGCTGTGGTTCAGAAAGGGTACACTATTGACTATTAATGGCCAGAGGGCTAATAATTTTGGACATCTCATATTTCCTGTTTTTTGTTTCAACTCAGTGCATCAATAAAATATCCTTATTAAACTTAGTGGAAATTATGTCTTTGTTATTTTGGAAACAGATACACAATAAACACTTGTTTTTAATGGTCATTTCAATGGAGAATCAGGAGTTTTGTCTGATTCTATAAGGGGTGTTAATAATTTTGGCCTAAACTGTACATCCAGTGTATCAGCATCAACACAGGTCTTTAATGATCTAAACCTCTGCTGGTTTATAAACCTCAAACCTACATCTGCATCATCTTCAGCAGGTTAGCGCTGACCTATAGAGATGGCTTTAAAAAGAAATGTCTACGTTTCTAAAACCAGCATGGCTCCAGCTTAGCAACAGGTTTTCTCCATCCATAATTAGGTAAAAGGATTTCTGCTCTTCACGCTCACAAGGCGTACATTATCATATTACGAGATGCCTAATTTTCTTTTCTATAAATCAAACACGCCTCCTACTCCACATGACAAGTGCCTTGTAGCTCTGGGACTGCTGGATAAGAAAACCTGGGGGAGGAGGAATTAAAAATCTCTGATAAAGCTCAGCGTGCTTGATGAATGACAGAAATGGATGTGTTGATAAGAGGTGGAGTCCAGGAGAAAAGCCGAGAGCATCTAAAGCAGAGAAGTGGATTCTTGGGAGCTTGGTTCGGTTTCTGTGGATTTCCACTTGGACTCAGGCTACAAAAGGTAAAAGAGTATAAAAAAAAAGTTCACAAGTAGGAAGGCAGTTGAGCCACAAAGAAAGGACTATTCAGCTCTGTGTGACACACAGCGATGCTGACACGGGAAAGAAAGAGCAGCCCTTCCATGGAAAGAGAAAATTTCCTCAGTTATTCCATTATGTGAAAAATAAAGGCGTGAGAAAAATGATACAAAGTCGTGAGACCTGCTTAACCTGGGCAGGGCCAGGGCCGTGTCGGTGGGGGTGGATGAGATCAGCTAGACACAGTCGGGTCCAGGCAGCAGCTGATGTATGCAGGTCACAGGAAGGCTGAGTTGCGTAGGCGACACTCCCACTGGGACCAGTGTGTAGTGTTGACGTGATCTCAAGGATGCTCCCCTGCCTCCTCCTCCTCCTCCCTTCTCTAATTCGAGAGGGTCAGGGGAAAGAAGCTGCAGCACACGGATGACGTGCATAGATTGGAGCTATTGTGCTCCTGTAGTTTTGGACACAGGTGTGAACAGTGTGAAGCAGAAGTAGTCCAATCCCTTTTATAACCCCTTCATTATCCCCCTCACGGGAACAGGCCATTTCCAGCTTGAAGCATGCAGAGGACCAGGCCTCCCCAGAGCATCGTCTTTGTGACTCAGCCAGCTTTGGGTGTGCATGTCCCCACGCTTGTGTGGAGAAGAGGTTTAGTGCAGCAGGGCTCAAACACCCACGCCCTGCTGTGTGAACCCAGCGCCACCTGTCGCCCAGTCTGGCAGAATACGTGCCATCCACACGTCATCTGTGGGCAAGGGCCTTTTAGGCTTCACCGAGCCATGCTGCAACTCACATACGCTTTCACATCACATATGTGCCTTAGAAAAACAAGATCACAGGGGGAAGTATCAGCCCTTCCAGTGTGATCTATCATGCAGCCATACGATAAAGCCTAGAGGGGAAGTCGAACATATCGCATGGAGAAGCAGGGTGCTAATCAATGGATTCTCCCTGGTTGTTTTCTTCACTTCTTTCTTCCTCACTCCACTTTCATATTAAGGACACACACTTAAACCAAACGCTGAATAGCTCAATCACAAGCCCAATCAGTCACATTGTGAGCCTTTCAGGACCTCTGATTTTCAAGACAGCAGGAAGACATGGGTTCACATGGAGGATGAGTCGGAAGTCAGAGCATCCCTGCTGCTTTCAGTGAAAGACGGATTAAAAATAGGACCGAGCATTGCTTTTGTTCCTTTGAATCATTTCCATCCACGGACCAGAAGGATCCAGACAGAAAGAAAAGAGCAGGATTTTTTTATATTTTATGAAAAAAGTCACGATTCTTCATGAGGTTTAAAACCACAGATGAAACCAAACCAATATTTTAACATTTCTTCAAATTGATTTTCATTTGTCTCATGCTGCTGTTTTCTATGATCACTTGTTCTGTTGGTTGAGTGCCACCTGTTGGTGAGGTCAGTGTTATGTCAGCGTCATGGCCACAGATGTCTGTCAGTGAAAACATGTTTTTAAAAGTGGGATTTTTAATTTATGGAAATAATTTCACTTTTCAGAAGATTAAAGTATTTACAAAACAATGTTTAAAAACGGGTTTTCAGAGCATTTAGCAATCAGAAATGCTTCATTGTGAAATCTAAAATCTTTTTTTATTCGGTCACACAGGAAATGACGGGTCATTCCACAGCAAAAATAAATACAGTCACAACATCCTGAAACATTTATCACAAATTCATATTGATTTGTATGAATATAAACTACACGCTCACTTCACAGCAACTTAATCTAATGCTCTCTGAGATGTTACAATCTTCTTTGATTGTCTGCAGACTCTGGATTTCATTAACACACTAGACTATAATTAAGTGAGTAAACTAATGAATCATTGTCACGTTCTCTGTCGTCAGTCAGGCTCAGAATCCAGCACGACTGAAGGGAAACGCTCTCCTCCCTCCCCCAGCAGGGAGTACATGTCTCTCAGCATGCTGATGTCTGAACTTCCAGGCCCAGGGACCGCGGACAAAAGCTGGGGGGTTAGAGTCTCCAACAGAGCCTGTCACGTAAACAAAAAAGGCTTGAGCACATCACAGTAAACAGAGTTTCAAAAGAACATTCACATTTACGTAACTACAATGTTTTATCTACAAGAAAACTCAAGACCTACCTTTTTAATCTGGCTTTTGGCTGATTGTATTTATTATTATTTTATGTTGTGTTTTAACTTATTTTAGCTGTTTTATTTTGTTTTATTTCAAAATTTCAGTTCAGGATTTTTCAATTGGAATTTATTATATGTTATACTTTGACTTATTTTTACTGTTTTTTCTTTTTTTTATTTCTACATTTCAGTTCAGGATTTTTCAATTGGAATTTATTTTATGTTATACTTTAACTTATTGTTACTGTTTTATTTTGTTTCATTTCTATGTTTCAGTTCAGATTTTTTTAATTGGAATTTTATTCTTTGTTTAATGCTTTGCCTTTTATTATCCTATTTTAGTTGATTTTATTATCAACCCAATGTTACACCGTCTCATTTTACCATATGATTTATCCGACTTTTATTTTACATTCATATTATTTTATTTACTTATGTATATGTATGTATTACACATTTACTTATCTTACCCTCTAGTATTTTCGAGTATTTTTATTTTTATATATTCATTTTTAATTAATTAATTAATTATTATTTTAGTTTTAGCTCCTGTGTTTCCTTATTTTAATTCAAGATGGCCTTTCCTCAGTCCTCAAATTCTAACTCTGTTTTCTGTCAGAATTTCCTTTTTATGTCTTTGTGTGCGTGTATAGTGAATGTGGTTTTTCTTTTTTTCCAATTATGCAATTTTCTGCTTTTTTCCCAGTTCTTTTTATTTCATTTTATCTATTTTCTTGTTGTGAAGCACTTTGTATTACAAAGTCCTGTATGAAAAGTGCTATACAAATAAAGTTTGATTGATTGATTGATTTACTCAACAGTTAAAACACACTCCACTTACCTGCTCGAGGTTAATGTCTTGTTGTAACAAAGCCACCCTCATTCTCAGCGTCTCCACTTCTCTGAGCTCAGCCTCTGTTGTGTAGGTCACAGTCAGTGGCAGGGGTGCAATTATCACATCTCCCCACACTCCATTCACCCCAGTGGGGCAAAGACAACCTCCCTCCGGCCTCCATCGATCCCATGCTTCCCACTCTGATGGAAAATACGGTTATTTTTAGAGTGTGAGCGTGAGCTACCGTACCCTAAAACGTTTTCCTGCTCTGCTGCTTCGGCTTTAAATAGCTAGGACCTTGCCTCGCCACGTCAGGAAAGACAGCTTTAAACCCCATCGTCACAGAGCAGGGGAAAGTACTGATCTGGCACCGAGGTGTCACTGCAGCTCTGTTTTCATTTTCCATGCGCTGAGATGGAGAGGCTGCATTAGCTCGTTAGCGCGCCACTTTCATTACAATCATCTCTAAAATGCATGTAAACAATTTATCTCCATTTGGAAAGCAACACACGCTGAAATTGACGTGTTGAGCTTGAGACGTGGATGTGAGAGGAAGGATGGGATGTAACTGTCAGAAAAGTATGGAGACCCGGCTGCGGGTTCGAGATGACCAGAATGTTTTCTCTCACACCGGCTTTGGCAACATACCTGAGCTGCACTGGTGCTAAAAGTAGTAAACATAAACAAAGCTCTCTCCCTGAAGGTGATACAGTCATTTGAGTGGTTTGAATGGAAAATCTCTGAGCATTCAGTTACATTATAATTCTATCACTGGAGGCAATGGAAATAATACCCTGCTACATACTGTAGGCACTAAGTGAGTGACACCTTGACACCCAGACATTTTAATTCAAACACGGCTGAGCACTCAGAGCCAGAAATGGGGTCATGATTTCCCACATGATATCCTCTTCATGAAGCAAGTCTCTGCTGCTGAATATAAATGATTTATGGCCTTTTCACACATTCATTTCATTTTGTTAGGTATGAAATTGCTTATAACTCTATAATGTTATGGTGAAGCTGAAAGCGTATGTCCTACCTTCTTTTATTTGGTCTGCAGAGTTCCTGAGCTCTGCCGCAATCATCTGCATCTTTTCCTGTGTAAGACTGGAGTCAGGCTTCATTTTCTCACCACCTGTTTTCAAACAGACAAAAGAGTCACGAGAATATACTGACAACTTCAGAGATTAGGGATGAGAATTATCTGCTCAGATGCTTAACTGTTCCCAACAGTCAGTGCCTTCCACTTATTTCTGAGTGTCCTAAAAAGAATTGTACATCCCGCATTTAATGCCAAAAGTGCCATGTGTCTGATGCTAGAATTTTTATCTGACGGCTTTAGCAGAATGCATCAGTGGTAATATCAGATAGTGATAAATAATAGTCCATGAATTTACCCTCTTTGATGCAATCCCAAGAGTTTCAAATAGATTTTGTTATAACAACATCAAGATGCACTTAGGTTAGAGTCTTCAGTTAACAAGGTCAATCTTTAGACCAGCTCTATTCAAGGAGCGACTCATGGGCCACTTACGGCCCAAAGGCAACCCTCGAGTGGCCCAGAAGCAGCTGCAGAGTGATTGGGACCTGGGTGTAACGTGAAAAAATATCTTTCACTAACTCTGACAAGTTCTTACAAAAATTCCAACATTATTACAAATATCAACTGCAACACCTATCGTAACCTAGCAACCCATAATGCACTGGGGTGAGAGAAACTGATATTTATCGGGAATTTTTGTATGACAATATCAAAATCAGGAATTTTTGTCAAAAAAAAATATTTTTTTCCAAACCAAAATTCTTCATTTCAGTCTTTGTTTATAAACTGGGCCGGAAAAAAGTTACCACTTTTCTCCAGCAGGGGGTGAAACGTTTCTCTCTGACCCATAGACTGTGTAAAGAGTGGACAGCGTGGTTCCATCATTTATCATTGTACGGTTTTGAAGCCAAATTACAGCCGTTGTAGCAGTTTGCAGCCAGAGTCTGCGCAGTAGAGACGATGAGGAATTCTGGGAGAATCTGTGTAGAGCCGGGTGACAAAAATAACAATAATTTTTTTCTTTCGAGAGTCCAATCACTTCTTGACTCTACCTCCTTACATATTTTACAATCCCTGAAAAAAATACACGAGAACGGCATCTGTCAAACATCGGTAAACGTGACATAAAACCTAATTTTTAACCTCGTATAACTAATGAAAATAAAACTTTTCAGAAAAAAGAGGACTTGAATACAAGACAGCCAAATGATATCTTCAAATCTCCACAACAATCGGACGTGAGAAACGTTTCTACAAGGTGTAATAATTCTTTAAAGTTTGACCACAGCCCATCTGGAATGGCTGG
Organism: Halichoeres trimaculatus; assembly: GCF_033239565.1. Classification (NCBI taxonomy): domain Eukaryota; kingdom Metazoa; phylum Chordata; class Actinopteri; order Labriformes; family Labridae; genus Halichoeres; species Halichoeres trimaculatus. Next base: position 7,549,277 of record NW_027437198.1, on the reverse strand, counting down.
AAAGCCGTATTTTTTACTGCAGTCAGCCACCAGGGGGAGCAGTTTTTTTGGAGACCTCACTTCGAGCCGAGCAAGCAGACGTCCATTTTTTTTTACAGTCTATGCGCTGACCTGCGTGATGTGCATTTTATGGGAAAATATGGCTCCTGGTATATTCTGTAAACATTATCACCACCATTTAGCTTTATCACATGGTCTGGTGTAAAAACAGCAAACTAAAAAATGTGAAAATCGTCAACTTTGGAGAATCGCAATTTACATCAAATCGGTACTCCAAAAATGACAATAGATTCGTATTGCGAGAATAGCAAATCGTCCCAGCCCTACAATGCATTGTGACATTGAGTAGGTGTGTTTGAAAACTTAACATTAGCAGTCCTACACAGGTGAAAACAGCATGACTCTTTCTACCCTAAAATCGTCAGTTTAATCCTGTGTGGATTGAAAAGAATCTATCTATTTTACTACCAAGTCCAGAAACCAAACCAATGTGTTTGCTTTGCAACTAGTGTGTTGCAGTGCTGAAAGACTATACTGTCGAAAGGCACTAGACAGAAAAACATGCTGCAAACTTTCCCAAGCATCTCATGAAGGGGTGGCTAAAATTCAGAGTATGACTGCGTCTTACAACTGGAGCTGTACGACTATAAAGCAGACTGGCATAGCTCAGGAGAGGGACACAGCAGCTTAACTTTGCTGAAAAACGTGCGGCCCAGCTCATGTCCTTAGTCTGAAAATCTGGCCTGACTAAACTTTTAATCGAATAGTCCTGCTTTAGACCATAACACTAATCAACGCTTCCTTATTTCAGTAACAAAAAGCATGCAGGATGTGAACAATCTACATGAATGGATATTGAGGGGATCAACAAAGAATTGGTTGTGTAGAGAGTTAAGTGCTTATTAGTTTCATATCTGCTTTCCTTCCAGCATCCTGAGCCTAACTGGCTGTAGAAAGGCCTAACATTTATAAAACATTCAAAATAGCTCTCAGAAAGTCACTCCCTGCCAACACCCTGCGCAGCTTCCCTCCAAATTATAATTTGCACACCCACACACTTTTTAATCATTTTTTCCTCCAAGTTCCCTCAATTGAAAGTTACATGTGGTGTATAGTGATTAGTCTTGGCTATGTACCCAGCTCTGTTGCTGCTGCTTCTCCATTCTGCTTGGCCAGAAGCTCCTTTATGTGGCATTGCTGGGCGAGGTCAAGCCCTTTGTGAGTCAGTCTGTTGACCTGAGCCCTGGTCTGATCTGGGCAGCTGCGCGGCCAGTCCTCCGGGAACTAGAGAGAGGGAGCAGACAGACGGGGTCAAGGACAGCACATTGGGTACAAGACTGCGAGAAATGAAAATGTGACAATTGCAATTTTTTTCATAGTTGGACAATGGAAATGAGTGGGAAGCCTTCTCCAAATTCAACATTACACAACATGGAAAACATGTGTGAGGCTTTCCAAGGGGCTTTACTAGGAAAAGGAAGGATACCGTGGCTCTCATTCTCTCCATGAAGTGACTCCTCCCAGGCACAGGTTTCCTTTGTACAGCAACAACTTTATCCCACAACCTAGAGACAATGTGGAGAAGAAAACTCAGAGCTTAAAGAAACACTGCATAATCTGTTGCAGAGATAACAGCCTCATTTTGGGATACCTGTTTTTCTTTCCATGTAGGGATTTCCATTTGGCAATCTGATCACCAGCAATCCTACAAAAAAACAAAGCAAGAAAACAAAAAGATTAAAACAGTGCAATGAAACAAATGTTCAAAGTATGGTAAATGTCTCAGTCATACCCATTCTGTGGTGGCATCCTGGGAGCTTCAGACCCCCCAGCATGTGAAACAGACACTGTGCTATTTGAAGAGGGAGTGGACAACGCAACAGCTTGGCCAACTTTGCTAACGCTCAGCTTGTTGCTTCTAGAAGTTTGTTTTTTTGCGTGGAGAGACGAGGCATGTAACGGACCCTGGCAAAGAGAGCCAGATGCTGAGGCACCTTGCTGCACTTTCATCGATGTCTTGCTTGAGGACAGTGAAATGCCAGACTTTTTGTTCTCTTTTCTGTCAAGACCAGCAGATTTAGAGGTTGATCTGGTGGTTTGATTTACTCTGGAGACAGCACATGTCTGCTTAGTGGCTGGCGCCTTGGGCTGTGCAGGTACTTGGTGTCTCTCAGGGTCTTTCTTAGAATGTCCTGTGCCAGTGCGGACCTGAAGGGCTTTTTCCAAAGCTCGCTCAAGAAGTTCTATGTCTTCTCTATCCCCTGGTGAAGTATCTGTGAAGATAACAGTGCGCAGACAGAAGTCACAACCTTGACACTTCAATATTTAACAAGAGTTTAAAGGGGCATGCATTTTCATTCTTATTGTTGCATTGACCAAAATACACAAAAAAGTAAAGTTAATGTTCCCACCAGGATTTCATTTTTTTTTTTACCTGTAGCAGCATCCTCTATACAATCTGACTCCTCTCTCTCTGGTTGTGGAGTTCTACAGAAAAGGACATCACACACTTAAAGGAACCAAGTGCTTAACAAATTCAGAATCATCATCAGATATTGTAAAGTATCAAATTGTGTTTTACAGTAAGTAACACGTTTTGGTATTTCAGTTGGATATTAATACTCTGCAAAGTATGCTTGGACATGTTCACAAAAAGGCACTGCTGGGATTCGAACCCAGGATCTCCTGTTTACTAGACAGGCGCTTTAACCAACTAAGCCACAGCGCCGGATGGATGCCACGGGTCACTTACTCGTAACTTATCCGAAGAAGGCCACACCAGATGTGTATTGTCAAAAGTCTGTATTAATACTCTCGACAATTAATGCACAGGAAAACTTACATACAATACTTACACAGCCTGCAATAACTCTCGGTAGAGTTGAATGGTGCTGTTGATCCTGGCTTGTTCCGCTTTGCAAGACTTGATAGATCGCTCGACTATCGACAACAGTGACATGTTTACACCTGGACGTCGATCCGCCATCACAACTTATAAGTTAGAACTGAAATACAGTCAAACTGCTGATATAACCAAGAAAAACATCTGCCATAAATATGCAAGGAGTTGTGTTGGTGGGGATCTCCTCGTTGCCTAAACCGCGCAGCAAAATCAACGGATGCGGAAGTCACGTTTTAGCGTCACATTGTAAAGAAAAAAGTCAGTCAGCGTGTTTGTCTATTTATATACATTAAGAATATGTCTGCAATTTGTCAGCAGAGTAATACCGTATCGTTAACTCAACAAAAAAAAAAACTTTTTTGTTAATTTCACTTATCACCGCTTTAGTTGTTACTTCTCGCGAGATTATTCATGGTAACCAAGGACGCTTTTTCTTTTTCTTCTTCATTTATTCATTCGTTCATTCAATTGTGCCACAACACAACCCTAATTGTTAAACCTAATTTAATTTGCCACAAATGTAACTTATTCATTGCCTGTCTGTATTGGGAAGAATAACGAACGCCTCCATTGATCAGATTAAAAGTAAAGAAAAAAGTTTGACTTGTTCTGTCCCTGTAGCAGCAAAAATGGACTGTGAAACTGGATGTAGATTGAATGTTTAACCTTTGTATCTCTTTCTTCCTTAACCTAATTTTCATTGTTTCTTTACCTCACGAAAAATAACAAAATCTCCTCAGTAACCTTGCATTCGCTTTATCAGTATTCCAGTGGCCATTTGAAGAGAGCTAACTGAAACTCTTTTTTTTTTCTGTGGGAAACTATTGATGACAATCTAATTACACCCTAATACTGAATGAAGTAACTCATACATAAAAAAAGGTCAGTGTCACAGTCAGCATGTTGTGCACATTAGTTTAATTGCTTTTCAAAAGGTCAAAACCTCCTGTTATGTGTGTACAAGCAAAAGTATTGGATCTCATAGGCCTTTGTGCCATTATCTGAAGTGGCATCTAAAAGATCGAAGAAGATATGACAGGAAGCTTTTCCAATGCACAGGTTTAATGAATTACATTTAGCTGTGCCAGATCTCTCGTGTTGTGCCACTAGCATTGACTGTGTAGGCAGCTTGCTTGCTGATACTTCAAAATGGCATAATTTCAACCACTTTTGAACAGTCAAAAATCAGAATATCTTTTCCTCAATGCGTCATTCTACTCCCTGAATGAATTTGGCTAATCAGAATCTGGCCTAACTTTTAATGGGAGACTTTGTTTTCTTCTCTATTGTGATCCAAGATTATTGTGAGTGATAAACTTCCATCAGATCAGACGGTTTGACAAGCAGCAGAAAGCCCAGATGGAACCAATTACATGAACAATCTTGCAGTCTGTTGCAATGCAATGTAGAAAATGGTTAAATATTTTTTGTTTGTTTCAATCTTGTCACAGACCAAATGGTGTTTGCTTTTGGAGAGATATTTAAAATTCTTATGAATACAAAACAGATGCGGGGATGTTGCGCTTTTATTCCTTGTCATGCGGTTATCTGATTAACAACTTCCAAGGTGCTGAGCTGTTGCAAAGAGTGCTGACCTCCTGCTTTGTTTCTTTGTGCTTATTCAAGCTTTTTATTTGAACTTAAGGAAGGGCACCTTTAACAGGGCAGAAATGAACAGAAACTAGATGCCTGCAAAAGAAAGTAAAACAATAATTTGCTGTGCATGTATCCCACAGCTTGGAGTTCCCTACCTGATGTTTTTAGCTTCTTAAAGAAAAAATAGCATCAAAGAACAGTAAATAGAGTTTGTTAGTCTTTGCTCCATCTGAGTTTTTACCACAGACCCCCTTCTCTGTTACTGAACAGCTCCAATGCCACTGAAGCATCTCCCAAAGCGTTTGAATGTAATGGCGACAGCTTGCTGGCACCATTGGAGACAAGTGAATCATCATGTTAGCTCACCTCCTCCCTCCCCTCAACCAGCCTCCTGCAGTTCAGTAGCAGGGAGAGGGGAGGGACTCAGCTGCCCCGCCAACCAAGCATCTGACACTGCAGCTGGCTGCCAGACTATAATGACAGATTCTATCAGTCACACATACACACACGTGTAACTTCTCCCCCCATATGCACACACAGACAGACTAACCCAATCTCACACACGGATCAAACAAGGCTGACAAATACATCCTGCAAAACAATTGTGCACTAATGGATAAATCTGCTCAAATCCAAACAACCCTCTCATGCACAATTCATACACGACATGCATGAGCTGCTTTTGCCAAGGACACCTCAGAATTATGACTGAGATATGATCTGTTATGAACATTCAAGAGCTGAAAAACATAACAAAGATGTTGTTTATGATTGAGTTCAGGGGTTGTTCAGGGACAAACTCCCCTTTATCAAACGTTTTTACTGCGATAGTGTTGCTCACTTTGTTAACATTGTAGACTGTCAGCCTTCAATATGATGCTTAATTTACAGTTTGTCTGTACACATCTAAAAATGACACATTTAATCCCTTAATAGTAAAAGTAGCTTAAACTCACAGAAAGCACACTTATGTTGTGTACAAGCTTGTTTTGACGGTTAGAGCTTCAGATTTGTTGATGCAGTGTTCAAGGTAGCTCTGTGGAAAGTAGTTTTGTGAGGACAAGCCGACCCTGGGTCACTATTGACACTACCGAGTTGCTTCAACAGCACTGCAATAAAACATGATTAGCCCCAATCAGAGATAATTGCACAATGTGTTCCTCACATTTTCAGTTACTCCAGTGAGGCCTCGGAGTGCAGCAGATGGTAATTTTATGGGATAACAAAGAAAACAAATCACCACGGGGTAAATACAAATGCTTCTGAATTTCAAGGCTAGGCTTTAAAGAGTGCACAATAACACAAATTCACAACAAACAGCTTATTATGGGGTGCTGAAAGTAAAATAACAGGCAACATTTTGTGAAGATTTAGTTTCACTTTTCTTACATTTAGCTTGTTTATCTTTCATTTCAGACCAAAATTGATGCAAAACAGAATGTTTTATACATACACACATATATATATATATATATATATATATATATATATATATATATATATATATATATATATATATATATATATATATATATATATATATATATATACTTGTTAAAATGTATACACATGAAAAATAAATCTAAATCTAAAGTTTGAATCTAAATCTACATGTTAAATCTAAATCTAAATCTATATAGGGGAGACCAGGTATGGTTGTAACACTTGCTGGGTAGGTTGTAACAGTTAGACAAGAAAAGCAAAATAGAGACCACACCCTTCCAAAAGAGGTTTATTGAAACAAGACAATCCAGAATAACATGTCTCTCTGTGACTGACCATAACTCACTTCTGCCCTCAGGGAAAACCTTGCTGCTGCTCCACTAACCTACACTGAGACACCTCTGGGTCCAGTAACCTACACTGGAACACCTCTGGGTCCAGTAACCTACACTGGGACATCACTGGTCCCTCAGCTTCTGCAGTGATTTGTAGTAACATGGCAGATCCCATGTGCCTTTGTGACTGATCTGACTGACTACCAACTTAATCAGATGCTTTTAAAAAAACATCTGCAGACACACCTCTGTCAGTCTTTCTTTTCCACTGCCTAGGCTTTATTAAACATTATTAAAACCAATAAAATGTTCTTAGTTATGAGGGGATGGTTGTAACACTTTTTAAAGTTGTGTTACAACCATCTCCACCCCTGTTAGCCAGTGTTTAGCTAGCTGTATTAGCATGGTGGATTGAAATTAGCATGGGAAAAATGTATCACATTTTATCTAAAAACTACAATTTATTCAGATATAAGTCAAATGGTTTTATCTGGAATAGTATAAGAACTAAAAAAAAAAAAATAGTTTTAGTCAAAAAATTGTGCTGAACTCAAAATCAGTTTTTGCTCTATAGTATCTGTAGGCACCTGTTTCCAGCCCTGACAATCACCATGTGTGATCAGGGTGGTAGTGGGTAAATATTGAAGTGATCGTATGACTCCTGTCTTATCCCTGACTGGTGTAATTGGGGGTGTTACAACTCTTCCAATGTTACAACCGGTCTCCCCTACTAAATCTAAATCCAAATGTTAAATCTAAATCTAAATCTAATATTGATTGCCAAGTGTTACGTTAAATGCCGCTCAGTGGGTGATGCAAGGGGGAGAGGCAGAGACATGATGGCAGGCATGCTCCCACCTGACGAACTTGAGAGGGCGGTCATGGCCAGTGTATGGGCTGCACTTCAGGGTAATGCTCCACCAGTGCAGACCGCACCACAAATGGTTCTAAACCACAGGTGGTGGTGTGGGCAGTCGTGCATGATCTGAGGCTGGAGGGGGGTATGAAAGACAGATGCTAACCAGCCTACTTTGCATAATTCCTGAACATTTAGCTTAACACTTAGCAAGCGATTTAAGATTTAGATTAAGATCCAACATTTAGATTCAGATTTAACATTTAGATTCAGATTTAACATTTAAATTCAGATTCTAAACTTAGATTTTACATTAAGTTAGGTTTATATTTAACATTTAGATTTAGTATTTAGATTTAACAATTAGATTCAGATTTAACATTTAAATTCAGATTCTAAACTTAGATTTTAAATTAAGTTAGATTTATATTTAACATTTAGATTTAACAATTAGATGTAGCATTTGAATTTAGATTTGACATTTCGATTTCAATTTATTTTTTATGTGTCTACATTTTTAACAAGTATATAGAAAATTCTGTTTTGCATGAATTTGGTCTTAAATGAAAGAAAAACAAGCTGAATGTGAGAAAATAAACTAAATCTTCACAAAAGGCCCTCTTTTAAACAGTGACACAAATTTTCGCATGGCACCCCATGGCTATTTGTGTGTGTGTAATCAAATTGTTGAACAAACATTATACCATTTATTGGGCGGGTATGGTTATTCTGGTTGTCTGTCATAACTCCATGAGCACAAAGTGAGTTAAATAACATGTTTAACATCCATTGCATTCATGTTTAAGTCTATGTGTGATACCTTCATGATGTTGGGGAACTCTTAGTGAGACTGATGATGCTAACCTATATCTGCTTGTTTTTTCTTTCTTTTATAATTAACTTTTTTTGTTTATGCTCCTTAGTATTAACCAATGCCTGTGTCTTCAGCCTGTTTTACTCCTGTTCTGGTTTAAAAGATATGAGTTTCTGAGAAAACACAAGTAATAGTATAAATAGTGTTATAGGCAGAAGCAGAAGAAGAAGTAGCCCTAGTAGTTTAGCAGATGTTGTTCTTTTATGTGTCCCTTTGACCATATCACCACTGTCATCTCAGCACTTTCCATAGAGAAGCACCTGACAGCGTGTGTATTCAGTTGGTGTCAAAATAATCGGAAAAAATAGACCCTAACCGGTAAAACTGGGTAAGGCTACAAAGAAATTGATAGGAACTCGAAAAGTCAGAGCAAATGTTGGCATCATACCATAGACTGTGTAACTTGCAAACGGGCTGAAGTAAATATTGGCTTTATTTGATATAACTTACGTTTTTTATTACACTCGTGCATTTTTACTGATGAATTCCATTTAAATCCATCAACATAACCTATTTACTAAAATTTATCTGTATAAGCTTTCAAAGCTTCTTACAAACTGTATTCGTCGCACATTTTAACACAATCATTTTTGGCTAACATAGTTTACATTTCACATTAAATACTAATACGTAATGTAACAAATTATTTCAGTCTCTCAAATTAAAAACCTCTGTTAGGTAGTCCCTGTTCCTTACCTGAGTTGGATAAGGTACGTCCTGAGACACAGAAGACAACACGTTTCATCAGAGTTCAAATTGCTTCCAAAGAAGCCGGTGTAGCAACTCTGGAATTGAAAGATCCGAGGTGTCATGAATGCAGCACATGAGCAACCGAGTGGGGGCGGAGTTGTACGTGCAGCTCTGACACAGACCTATGATAGAGTGTAGTTAACAAGCACAACAGCGGACTGAAGGTTTGTCCTGCTTTTACGATACAAACACTTTGTAAACTGTAAATGTGAATCAGCTAGGAGAAGAAACGAGTTGCCCCTGAAACGCAAAGTGCCGCTGATCGCCAACTGCTCGGTTTGTTATCTTATTGAAATGCTAGCTAGCTGTTAGCCAACTCGGCTAGTTAGCGATATCCAGCAAAGTTAGCTGTTGTTGTCAAAGTGTTGATACGAGCGAGTTAACGGTGCTATACAGTCAGTGGGTTGCATTCTCAGATGTAGTAAGCAGTTCGTTTATTCGTATCCCGATGAAAGGTCAATTAATGATTACTGTGTGACTCTGAAGTGATTTTATCCCCTCAAACAGCAGCAGCTATCAATCTAACACATACTCAGACCCCTGGTAAACGCCAGAAGGCCTGTGATTTGTTGTTTGGGCTGCTTTTGTTTGGCTGTGTCCGAGTACTGCTGACTGCTGACTCTTGTCTGGTTGTATCAGCTTTCACTCTCGCAATGCCTGACTTTCTCCACACAAACAAAAAACAGATAGAAATAATCTGAAATGACCTCAAAGGAGACATCTTTGATTTGCTATCATCTTGGGGACAACAAGCAAACCGAACAGAAATGTGATATCATCAGCTTCCCCTTTTTATGACCTCTTCTATCCCTTGGGTTTGGCTGACAGAAACTACCTCTTTGATCCTAACACTGCCATGTCATCCTTTAAAGGAAATATAGAGGACTGGTTTATTTTGGATCAATACAAAAGAGTATAAACTACAGTACAGAGGTTTTCTCCTATGTGTGATCATTCTGGTGTTCATGTACTGTAAACACGTAGGACAACGAAGCCTCTCATGGTTCTCTTGTTCCTTTGCCATTGAAAAAAAGAGGAGTAGCTGTCAGCTCAAGTGACACCTTTAGGCAGCTGTTATTAGAATAAGCCATAGAAATTAATCTTTATGGATTAAGTAACATGCACGAGATTCAGTGACTCTGAGGTCTGACTCATAGCCCACAACTGAAGTAGAAAAGCTGCTGTGATGTCTCTCACTGATTCAAAGCTGACCTTACTGACCAACAGGAACAAAAATGTCAGCAGACAAGATGGAGACGAAATCTACTGTGTCCAATGGAGCTGGGCCCGTCTATGAAAAAGAAGAAAAACTCAGGTAATTCTTCTCACATTGGCCTCTTGATGACGTTTTTGTTGTTTTGTTTCTTGTTAACACATTTTTTTTCCAGTCCTGAGGATCTGTCTGAGATGCTGGCAGCAGGGACGAAAGAGGTTCATGAAAAAGCCGAGAACACTCAGTTCGTAAAAGATTTCCTCAGGGGCCGTATCCGTAAAGAGCTCTTCAAGGTCAGTCTGAATAAAGAGTAGAGTTAAAAGGTTGAAGAGAGTGCATATGTTATTAATACATGTAGCTGGAAAAAGTATCAAAGCCTGTTATCTTCAACTTTTCTTCTTGCTTCCTCAGCTTGGTGCTGTTGCACTCTATTATACTTATGAAGCCATGGAAGAGGAGATTGAAAGGAACAAAGACCACGTCCACTTCGCTCCTCTATATTTTCCCACAGAGCTGCACCGCCATGAGGCTCTGGCTCGTGACCTCGAGTATTTTTACGGTGCTGACTGGCGGAGCCAGGTTAAATGCTCCCCCGCCACTCAACAGTATGTGGATCGTATCCATCAAGTGGGTCAAGAAGACCCAGTGCTGCTGGTAGCCCATGCTTACACCCGCTACATGGGAGACCTTTCTGGAGGCCAGGTGCTGAAAAAAGTAGCCCAGAGAGCCTTGAAGCTACCGCCCACAGGCGAGGGTCTGGAGTTCTATCAGTTTGATGCCATTCATAGTGCCAAAGCATTCAAGCAGCTGTACCGCAGCCGGATGAACGAGCTCGAACTGGACAAGGAGACAAAGAGGAAGCTGGTGGATGAGGCTGTCAAGGCTTTTCACTTTAACATGGAGGTAAGAGGCCAGAGACACAGACAGAAAACACGAAGGGAATGACAGGAATAACACTCGTGGGCGATCTGTTCCCTGGCTGTCATGGTAAAGTGGTTGCAGTAGAAGCGAGCTTTTTGGTAAGACAGGTTGAAAATTACAATTGTAACGGCTTTTTCATATTTTCGTTGAAAAATAACCCTTACGCTCTCAAAGCATGGTCTGTTATACCAAGGGTTGAGACAATTGGGGAAAGCGGTTTGTCTCTAGGATATGCCTTGATAAAAGATTGAGTATCGTGATGATCAATGTGGATTTGTCTTTTGCAATTCATTCTGTTGTAGATCACCATAGAATAGAATAGAATTGAATAAATCTTTATTGTCATTTTTAACAAGTACAATGAAATTGAAGTCACAGCAGCAATCAAGAAAACAAAAGTGAGAAAGTGTATAGAAAGTGAAAAAAAATCCATAAGAAAATAGATGATGACAGCTTGTCCATCATTCTCCAGTTCAGCCAGCCTCCACCTCCACAGGGTCCAGGACTGAGCTTCTCCCTCTGGTTTTCCCTCTGTTGCTGGGTTAGCATGGCTAGCTCGTCTATCTTGATGAAGATAGATCTTACGTCCCCAATAATGATGGATGGAAGGACAGGTCCATGTCATCACTTCTTAGCTCACACCTGAGAACCATCACATCGTCCTCACCTCCTTCTCCTCACCTTGTGGGAAGACATCAGGCCTTGCACCAGTTAGCATTAACATGCTACAGGCTGCTAACAGCTGAGTTCACATGTAAACAATACAGCAATTTTTACATGTAGGATCTCCAGACAAACACAGGAGAAAAAGTAGTAAAAATATTACTGAAGCCACAAAAAGTTTGGTGTCCATGACCAACAAATGAGCCACACAAAGTATTGATCCACTCCAAATACAAAGATTACAACAAAGAGACAAAGAAATTACACTAAATGGACAAAGAAGAGAGAGTTGCTGCACAGCACAACAGGGCGGCGCCTAGCAACATCCCTTTAACATTTAGGTGATTTCATCATTTATCAGAAATATTTTCATATCAACATGACCACAACCCTGTGATTATGATGAAACTGTAATGTTAGAAAAATCAGCTTTCCTGGACTGGACATGACACTATCTAGTTGCACAATACATGAACAGTTTACAGAAAGCCTGTTTCCCTGACATGCTTTGTGTTTCTAGGTGTTTGATGAGCTAGAAGAGATGGGTAAAACCATCAAGGAGGAAGTTTTGGATGCTGGAATGCCCGTCCATGGAGAAATGGGGGGAGACATCAGCAAGTGTCCCTACTATGCTGCTAAAATGGGTATGCTTTAATTCACAGTCACAAACTGATGCATGAGTTTTTTACATCTTGTGATTTTAAACATTTGTATTTTTGTGTTGGCTCTGTGTCACAGCTGCATCAGGAGGATCCGCATACGCCTGCCAGCTCGCCATGGCTGTTCTCCGACACCCAACAGGACAGGTCCTGTTTGCTACGTGGTTCGCTGCTCTGGCCGGATTGGCTGCGTGGTATCTGATGTGATCCAGCCTTCACCGTGTCAGTCTGCTGCTGTAAGAAAGAGAAGGAGAGAAGGAGAGGAAAGGACAGCGAAGAGGCTAAAACGTCCCTCGTACTGTGCACAGTCTCATGATTTCATACAAACATTCTGAACGGGTCCAAGTTTGTTATTGATGTGTTTAATAATAAGGGTAGCTTTAAGGACAAAGATACACAATAGAAGTACAACAATATATTTTCCATAGGACCATGAGGATATCAACGTATCCATCCATCTATTCATCCATCCATGCAGCCACCGATCCATTTTCTACCTCCTTTGCTGAATCCCTCCATTTTTCATCCTCGGCAGCTGTTTGCTTCACTGTGTGAATAGTTTCTTAGTTGTGAAAAAACATAAACTGCCAGTCTGACACAGCTTGGTGACTTTTAGATGTCCTCTACGTATCTACTATACAGCTCATCTAGTATTAAAATGGGTTCATTTAGAGCCGAGACCTTCTGTGTTCAAACTCTTCAAAATACTATGCGCATGTTATGCATGAGTACAGTAGCACAGTGGGTTTTTGCTGTGTAAATTTCTAATGAGGCCTTGGTGTTTTGACACAAAACATCTTAATTTTAGCAGCAACAAGAAGATGTTTTATTCAAAGTGAAATTTAGGAAGTATCTCTATTTAACTGTAACATAAAACAGGATGTGAATTATTATTGTATCATGTGTACTGTGAATCAGGTGAAAGGAGTCGATGCTTTTTTCCTTCTAAACTACAGCTCACCTACACTTCAGTAAGTGTATGATTTATTGAACAGCCTTTAGATAGATGTTAAAATATACGCCTCTAAAGATGCATGTTTAGTTTATCAGAGCTATGCAATACAGCATTTTGTACTCCTTCAAAAACTGCCTGTTTTCAGTTCAGATGCACAGCTCCACTATCCCCATGATCAATGCAGGAGCATGTGTCAGGAGAAAGAGATAAGAAAAAAAAGAAAACCTGTTTTGTAAGATCCATCTGTCCAAATGATGAGTCTCAGTATTCTGCTTCAGGTGAGGTAGTCTGACACATCTGTTATTTATCACTTTTCATGCTCTAAGTTGGAGAAAAGCTTCCTGATAGTGCACAACTCAGTCTGAGGAATGTTTTGTGCTGTGTGTACTGTATGCAGTGTAATTGCACTGATTGAAGTTTAATATTTATCCTAACACGGTTATGAAAAATAACTAACTTTGCTGTATCATTCCCAGCAGTTGTTTTATTCCCCTTTGCTTGAGCTCAGTGAGACACCGAGTACTAGAGGGAGCCTACAGGGAGCAACAAGACGTCCAGCGCTTTTTGCTTTTCCACGACGCGTTCACACAAACATAGGTGTACGGTTTCCCTTATTAGCTCATGTTCTGTTGGATTTCCAGCTGCAGTGCGGCTGTTTTAGCACAGATGTGACAGCTGAAGATGCGTTTTTTAGTCGAGAGTCTCAGGGTCATGTTGCAGTCAGATGGCAATACAGTGTATTGAATAAAGAAGACTGATACAGGAGCTGTCCTAATAACTTCCTGCTGTTCACCCTCTTGTGTGTTGTTACATGTTTCAGGTGTTAACATTCAAGTGTTTTTGGTCATATGAAGGGACCCCTAACTTGAATCTCATGATTTCAGGTCACTTTAATTATTAATTAAACCTTAATTTTAAGTGAGTGAACGCTCGACTAACCCACATTGACTTGTTAATGGTTTTTAATTTTCCTTAACTTTGCTCCTAATCCCTTTTGTTAATGGAAGCCGAGAAGAGCCATGCGTGCAATTACTTTTTTTTTCACTCTGGATCACAAGTAAACAATTTTCTTTCTCAAGATTACACAGTGTGATTGCAGGCTATTCTTCCTTGTTATATGATGAAAAACAAAGGCTTCATTTCTGGAGGTAATGAGACGTTTCATCTTTAAAAAAATGTCTTCTGCCTCCCGTAGATCACAGGAGAGCACATAAGTGAGTGTCTGGTTTGTGTGATCACTATCATGGCTTCCCAGGGAGGATTCATAATGGTGCAGTGATACTTTACAGAGATCATTAATCAAACATTTTCCTCTTGGATCTGTTGCTGTAGTTGTGGAGACATGCATGCTGGCATGGCATTTGGTCCTGATCAACACAAGTAACAGGAGAAACTTGATATTTTTTGATAAACAGTTCATACAGCATGTTTCCTTTCAGAGTATTCCGCTTCTGAGTGTGAGATGATGGCAAAGGAGCTAATTGTGAGCATGGCTGTTTTCTGCCACCTTAAACTTTGTTTATCCAACTGTGCAAAGCTTTATTAGTGACCGTGTAGTTTGCCTTCATTGAGTGAGAGGAAGTTCAGGACTATGCTGTGTTGGTTGTAAGAGTTTTTTTCCTGCTCATGCTGAAATAAAGTTGATTAATTTGGACTGGAGTTTTTAATGACTATGAAAACCAAACAGATTTTTTTTTTTTTTACAAGAATTCTTCATAACCTTTTAAAGGTCCCATATTCTGCTCCTTTTCTACAGTTTAATATGGATCATTGATGTCTTCATGAAATGGTAGTAACATGTTTTGGTCCAAAAAGCCAATAAATCAAGCACAGCAGCATTGTTTCCAGGCTCTCATAGCCCCTCTGTTCAGAACGCTCTGATTTAGTGGGCGTGGCCTTCATATGTAAATGAGCCACCGCTGATACCGCCCCGCTCTTCCACGTCACTGAGAGCAGTGCCACGAGCTCCGAGTGCACAATTTTTAGAAAACAGCAAAGCTCGTTTACCGTGACATTACAGGCTAAAACAACAGGCTAACCGCAGCTAAAGTTAGCATCCTGAAGCTAACACAGAGACAGGGGGGACACTGAGGAAAAGCTCTTCCATCTGCTCCACAGCACACAGCATTTAAAATACTCACATTTCCAGGGTCCCAGGTTTGTTGGCGGATGGTTGGTAATGCGCCTGGATTTAGGACCAGTCTATTCACTAGCCCTCTGTTGTACTGTCCAAAGTGTAGCTGGTACTTTTCCTTGATAAATGAACTCTAGCCACTTAGTCTTGACTTCTTCCGAGATGGGAAGCTTGAGCGTGGAACTATGTGGCTGTTTACAGCCAAAAACAGAGCAGTGATGGCTCTCCAACTTCGGCATTCCCCTCCCCGCTGCAGGAGAGATTTATCTCAGGGAGGGGCTTCGGGGGTATCTGCTCTGGTGGACCAATCAGGTCAGACTTGCTACTGATTGGACAAAAAAGGGAATCGCTGACGTCAGCAAATCCCTAAAATCCAAACAGCTCGTTTTAGGTCAGGATTTTACATTTACAAGCTCTACTAAGTACAGGTTTTGTCATTAAATATCACTTTTTGTGGGCTGGGAGGAAAGCCAAAGACCCACAAATTTCACTAAGGGGGAATTTTTGCAGAATATGGAACCTTTAAGGTCATGAATGGCAAATGTCAGATTCAGTGCCACACAAGTGTATGTAAACAACCACGCTCCACTTTAAGTAACTTCCAATTATATTCATGATGCCTTCTCTTATTGTGTGTCTGCAGTAAACCAGTACAGGTCTCATCAGCCCCAATTAAATGTATATTGTACACTGCAAATTGGACTTCACTTGCTAACTGAATAGAGGAAAGACTGAAGCAGTCCAACCTGGATCGAGAAGAGGCGTTTTCTGTTTCTGTTTATTGATTTCTATAAAAACAGAAGTGTTTCCCAGACCACAGCTTTATTATAGATCTACAGTATATTGCTTCTTTGTGACACATTGATAAAGCAATTTTATCCACAGCTGACTATGTACATATGTAATGTAGGTGCATCATGAAAAGGACTAAAAGAGAAACAGTCTGATGAGCTGTCTGTGCAGAGAGCAGGACTCATTGTCCTCTAACACCGCAGCTTCACACTGTGCAACAGCTAAACTGAAAGGTACACATGACGTTTGATGATGTTGAACCTTTTGGGGGAAGTTTTAGCGTTATTGAAATGAAAAACCAAAGCATACAGAACGAAAAGATGAATAAAAGAGGTTGATTTAATCCAAGATAAAAGGTTAGACTATATCTGTAGACTTTATTAATACAATAATTTATTTCTGTGCTGTTGGTTTCAGTTTTTCAGGAAACCAAAATGCACTAACTGCTATGTTACATGAAGTCTTTGTTTCCTTAGAGGTTTGACGGAGAGGTGAGTTGCTCACTGGAACATCATCTTGTATGTGGGCTCATTGAACAGACTATCCTCTTGCTTTCTTCTCTGCAGGTCTGGGTAGGTAGGTAGGTAAATCCTTACTGATCCAGCAGAACCTCTGTAGGCCTCTTCCGACGTCAAATAATCCCAAACCACATGTCTCTCCAAGTGGTGGTGTATTTGTTTTTTGTCCTCCCTCCTGCTTTCTGAGCTACTGATGGAGCTATCAGTTCCAGGATGACCTTTTACCTGAAGGGAAGGAGAGAGAAAAGTGTTTTCAATTAGAAGCTCATGGTCTGCCTTGTTTTAAATCAAGCTGCTAATACAAAACAACACAGAAAGGTGCAGAACAAACAACTAGGGAAGCTAAATGTTGGGGACTGATGAGCAGCTGATCTATGAAGCTTTTAACGGGCCTGTCAATGTTACTTTAAGTAGTGGTTCTTGAGCTCGTTATGATACTTTCTAGAGATGGACCCATATTGATTAATCCAGGCCGATAGCGATTATTTGTAGTCAAGGAGGCTGATGACCGATATTTGAAGCCGATATTAATTTGCAGTCAGAGTGAAAATACTGGTGCCAAAATTTTGAATAATACCAACTCCCACACTTAACTTCCTTCAAATACCTTTAAGCATGAATTTATTAAACAGCTCCCAGGCTCAGCAGCATTTTTTTATAGTTACATTAAAACTTAAAAAAATAAATAGCTAAAGTATAGTAAATAAAGTTTTTACAAAATTTCAATGTAACTGCAATAACTGTAATAACTGCACTGCTAACTGGCTGTTACCCGAGCCATGGCTTTGCTTATAACCAATCAGATGGTACTGTGGGTGGGACAGTGCTAGGGACTGAGTAGTGACTGCAGACAGTGGAGCTGCTGCATCAGAGCTGCTACAACACAGTTTCAAATTTGTTTCTTATCAGCCATTGGATTAAAAAAAAGGCCAAATATTGGCCCCGATAATCGGCCCAGCCGAAAATCGGTCTATCCCTAATACGTTCCTTTAAGCCGAGGGTAGGCAACCTGTGGCAAGGGTGCCATAGCTGGCATTTGAACCTAGTCATATTGGCACGCAGAAATATTGCAATGAGGCAGAGGACAAAATAAATAAATGAAATATATAACAAAACTGTTGTGTTTTGTTCTATTTAACACACCACAAGAAATTGTGTACATTATAAATGTTATAACATAAAAATTGAACAAATAATGTGAAATAATACATTTAAATCATGACGTTACGAGTGCACGAATGTGTCTTGCAAGTGCGTCACCATAAATCTGTTGGGAAGTCAGGCTGCTACCTCGCAATAGCATCCATTTAGTAGTGTTAAAATGGCAAACAGACAAAGTTCCATTCGTTCCTTCAAGTATAGTTGAACAAGGGAGTATGCATTTATTGCCAGAGATGGCCACAGATCAAGCAATATGCACCCTTTTCTGTGAAAGTGTGGTATGTAGTAGAGACAGACCGATATGGATTTTTTGGGGCAGATACTGATACTGATTATAAGTAGGCAGGGAGGCCGATAACCGATATTTGAGGATGGTATTCATTTGCCGTCAAAGTGAAAATACTGGTGTAAAAAAATTTGAATAATACAAACTCCAACACTTAACTTCATTCAAATGCCTGGCTGCTCAGCAGCATGTTTTATAAAGCTAAATGTAAACTTAGCTAAAGTTTTCTACAGTCAATAAAATTTTCCAAAATTCTATGCAACTGCAATAAAACTGGAGAATATTGAGTTTGTGCTGCCTTTTACAGGCATGTTATGCAGTTGACTTAATTTTCTGTTTGGTTTTACATGACTGATTTTAATGACCAAGGGCTTTCATAATGTAGACAAGGAGTAATTCTGTGCAGAGAAGCATCAGAGCCAAAACAACACAGTTTTGAATGGGTTTCATATCAGCCGTCGGATTAAAAAAAGGCCGATGCCCTTATGCCCCAAAATGCCAAATATTAGCCCCGGTAATTGGCCTTGTCTATAATCCCTAGTATATAGGACAACAAGTGTGCAGTGTCTTTTTGAGACCAAACACAAAAACAGTGTTAGCAAAGTTTGCAAAACAAAAAAAAACATTCAAAACTTTCTGTACTGTCAAAAACCAGGCAATGGAATGAAGTTATACCATTTCTCACTGCACAGTTAAGCGTGGAAAACCATTCAAGGAGACTTTCCAATTGACTATCAATGATTTCATGAAAGAAGAAAATATTGGCACTTTGGGCATGAGTGTATTTTAAAGTGTCTCCAGTCATGGAAAAAGGTTGCCTACCCCTGCTTTAAGCTAATCACCCTGAGAACTCATACACACACAAACACAAGCATCAGGGTTTTGAATGACAGCCACAAACCAGAAAATAGACAAGGATCCACAAAAGTACTGAATCAGTGAGGAACAGGACAAAAAGTGGGACTAGTAGAATGAATTAAAACCAGTCCTACCTGGTTTGTGGCTGTCATGAGGAGCTAAACAATCCCTTTAATTTGGAGAAGAAGCCCCCCTCTTGCTTCAACTCTCCTTCCTTCTCGTCACGCTCCCTTTGCCCTGCCTCAAACCGCTTACCACTGCTTCCCCCACCTGGACACAGACGAACACTGCATCAGCCAGGCTCACTACTAGGCACTACTTTTCTTTGCTAAAACCCCTTTTCAGTCTATCAGAGACAAAGTATGAGGACAAAAGGAAGGATACAGGGAGAGGAGGTGAGTTTGTCCTCTTACCTGTGGTGGTGGCAGTGACTCCATTCACCGTTCCTTCCACGTCTGACTCGTCCTCGGCGTAGCTCATCAGTAGACCTCTTTGTCTGTCGGTGAGAGTCCTGCACGTGGAAACAATACAATGAGAGTTTTTTGCGATTGGTGAGCAGCTTCAGATCTTCTTCAGAGTTATATCAAACCAGAAGTACCTTACATGTATTAATGAGGTATACAGTAACAAGATGCTGGAGAAAATTTTGTGTTTGAAGGCTTACTTGGGTATTTTTATTTTGACATGGACATAATGATCTCCAAAGCCGTAGCCGCTGACACGAGCGATTCCTTTCCCGGCCAATCGTATCCTCTGGTCTGTCTGGATCCCTGCAGGGATCTGAAAAAGGAAATTCCAGTCATTTTTTTACTAAGCCTGCTTTTTAAATGTTTCCTGTTCAAGGTGAGGCCTGATGATACACATGTTGACGTACTGATAGGTTAAGTGTTTCGTAAAGGCCCTGCGCCCTGGCAGTGCCTCCCAGGATGGCTTGTGCCACAGATATTAAAAGGTCAGAGTGGATGTCTGCACCATCCCTCCTGAACACTGGACTTTTCTGGACCTGGAAACAGAAAAAAAGGACATCAATCATTTCCATGCTACTTTATTTACTTCTAAATAACCTAATATCATGAGCTGATGTGGATACTCACTCTGAATGTGATGAAGACCTCCTTTTTTCCAACTGGCATTCTGACTGTCTGACCATCCTCCACGCCTTGAAGCAAAAATAAACTACAGTTAAGTGATTATCATATACAAACAACAACAAAAACTCCTGACTAATACTTTTTTGGGAGGAGAGAATTTAAAAAAAAAGAAGTTTTAATTGTAGTATGGTTCAATCCTCGTATGTTGCTTTCCCTTCTTTGCTAAACTCATGTCCATGTTCAACAAAGATATCCACAGATATAACTTTTTCTCAACAGTCATTCTACAGCAAGACTAACCAGCAGGCACAGGAACCATCACAGTCTTCCTCTGCTTGGTCTGTCCGGTGCCACGGCAGGAGTGACAGGGAGAGGAGATGACTGTGCCTTTGCCGCCACAGCGACGACATGTGGAGCGCATCACAAATGGGCCAGTGTTCACAGTCTCCTGCAGGGAGGAGGAGGAGGAGGATAGGAGATATGATCAGTGTGTGAAAAACATTCATTTAAAATCATGTCCATATTTAATTGTGAGGATTTCAAAAAAAGTGTACCAACATTTAAATACAAGCTTTTTTCAGCTTTGATTCTACACATATGACCCAAACAAACTGATACTACATAAAACTATTAGGAAAATTAAGTCATAGTTTAGGCCAATCATGCAGTTTTAAAACCTCTTGGCAAAAAAAAAAACATTTACAAAGCTTCATCAGCTCATAAACTTGTAGACACGTACAGTAATGTAGTGTGTCAAAGCTCTCACCATGCCGGAGCCGTTGCAGTGGTGGCAGTGCTGCACCTTGGTGCCTGGCTCATGGCCTTTACCATCACAGCGCTGACAGGCTGCTTCCAAGTTGACCGCCATCTCTTTGTTCACTCCCTTTGCAGCTTGAGTGAAGGTCAGCTCCATGATGTACTGTGTCAGAGAAAAGAGGATGAGAGAAGTGCAAATTTGCTCAAACAGATATTTCAATATGAGAACCAAAAGAGTGTACCACTTACTTCCTGTGGCTGGTCAAATATGGCGTTGAAGTCTCCAAAGCCTCTTCCTCCAGAGAATTCTCCAAAGATCTTGCGGAAGAGCTCCTCTGGGTCTATGCTCTGAGCCTGTCCAGACCAGTACTGCTGCCCTCCACCGGCATGACCAGCATCGAAGCCTGCTGAGCCATACATATCATACTGTTTCCTTTTTCCTTCATCACTAAGGACCTGAAAGAAACATTCAACATACAGTTAATTTGTGATTTCATTAATAATTTCTTTGCA
Organism: Halichoeres trimaculatus; assembly: GCF_033239565.1. Taxonomy (NCBI): domain Eukaryota; kingdom Metazoa; phylum Chordata; class Actinopteri; order Labriformes; family Labridae; genus Halichoeres; species Halichoeres trimaculatus. The sequence goes on along the minus strand of NW_027437198.1, from coordinate 7,528,001 downwards.
ACACTTGTCCTTATGTAGAAACACAGAGACACATTGGTGGAGGTTTGAATTTAAATTGAAAAACACAACACCTCATAAGCTTCAGCCAGCTGAGCAAATTTTTCCTTGGCTTGAGGGTCATCTTTGTTGGTGTCAGGGTGATACTTTTTAGCCATCTGAGGAACAGCAAACACAAACACACGGTTAACTGCTGTGACGATTGTTTATCTGAGAGCCAATGCAAGTTGTGCTTGCATGTCTAACAGGAAACAGGAGCAGACCTGGTAGTAGGCTTTCTTGATCTCTTTCTGGGTTGCTGTACGAGGTACACCCAGGACCTGGTAGAAGTCTTGCTTGCTGCTGGCAGGGGCACTTGTATGAAAGGACTGGGTGCTGTTGGCATGCAGCGATTTGATACCTGCATGAGCAGAAACAGGGTAGACGGGTGAGTAAACACAAGTGAGAACTATAGAGTTATAGTTTGTGACGCATTCAGGGAACACATGATAACTGTCCGAGTGGTTGGATGATCACTTCAGCTGCATGTTAACAGCAAAACAGTCCAATGTTAATCATTAAGCATGTTTAAAATAGAACTGAAGTTTAAGGTAATGTTACGTTGTTGACCTATTAGAAGGTTCGAGAAAAAAGCTAGAGGCTAAGTACTTGCAAGCCAAGCATTGAACAGTCAGCGAGTGGCAAATCAGCTGCAACCGACATCGTTGTTGACAACAAAACAAGCTAAACATTAAATTCTCAGAGCAAAGGAACATGATGTAACACCGGCGCCTTGCCCCTGTAAGTACAACTGGATGGCTGCAAACTTATGCTAGCCAAACTGGTTGCATCATGTGTCAAACAGTCTCTAAAGCAGCGCTGCAAACAGGTCTGTGCTATAAACTTAAGGTGTCTTAATTTCGCACTTAACCTCCAATAAGGCTAAGGCGACTGAGTTGTCTTTAACCTCATCATACCAGGATATTACAACTACTATAACCTAGCTTAGCCTAGCCTAGGCCATATGGGTACCACCACCTCACCTGACAGCCCTCTCAATGTCAACGCTTTCCCTGCTCCGCCACACATCGCGTTCCCTCCCCGCCACAGCTTATCCGCTCCCAGTGAGGAAAAACTGCGAACCCCTCCATGACCGGCACAGATAACTGCCCCGGCGGCCCTGCGCTGTCCAGAGGACACGAAAACTGTAATCCAGCGTGAGGAACAGCGAGCTGCAGAGGACGCCATCATTCCTACACTGGGAGCTACCCACTGCGCATGTCCGTATGACGGAGTGGGCGTCACCAGAGACGGTCGAAGATGTTAAGCCAAGTCAAGATGGTAACCTCCAAACTAAGAAGACTTGAAAAACCTTAAACTAAGCGCTTATTTAGCTACCCATCACAAAATCAACATTTAAAGGAAAACTCTATGTCTGACTACAAGTGTTAAACTATCAATACTCGTGTATTTAACATCTTCTGGCACTCACCTTTTCTAATTTATTACACGATAGAGCAGTTTATGATGTACTGTATTGTAATGAGCGACAGAAATTAACTTAACCTCCTGCTCAACGAGTTGCAGCAGTGTCAAGCAAAATATGGATGCGCTTGTTTTAAAACCCAGTACAGCGCATGGCAAGAATGTGTCGTTTCCGATATTACCTCCGCTCAATCTAGCAGCTTGGTCGAGCATAGCGAGCGTACACCACAAGGGCCAAACTGAGCTGTCAGCTGTGGCAGGACTCCTCTCTCTGCAGAGCACCAACCAACTCGACAGAGACCCGGAAGGCACGAAAGTCAATCTGAGAGGGCAGCATGAATCGCTTTAAGACCTCCAAATTCAAAAACACCACTCCGAAAATTGCCAAGAAAGACGTGAGTAGCTACCTAACGTCTCCAGCTTTGCGAGCACGAATTAGCTTTTGTTATTAGCTATGCTACTTAAGCGTTGTTTGGGGAACGCCTGCATGCAAGGGATGTTGAACTTCCTGCATCTGGAAGTCTGCATAGTATCAAGAGATCTACGTGAAAATCCATAATCCACACACTCAGTTTTCACACTAGCACTTAGTATTGTTGTAAAAACTGAGCCATGTGGGTGAAGAGAGCTGCTAGCCTACAGGGGATGTAGTGACGCCCATCATCATGCTATCATACCAGAGCTAACTGAGTTTTCACATTTCTTCTTAATAGTCATATTGTGTATTTCTTGATTTTTCACTACTTATCGGAGCTGTAGTCAGGAAAGCGTTGCTATTTGCAGCGAGTCAGTCTCACAATCATGATGTCTCGTATATTTGAGTGATAGTTGTCCTGCAGACTGGAGGAGGCAACATGTCTGGACGGCACTGCAGTGTCTTGCATACAAATCTGTCATTTTTCTCCCCCTCTGGACCCATCTGTTTGAAGTTGCAACGCCTGCAGCCCTTCTAGCTGAGGTGGATTACGTAACTCCCCCCCTACTTTTCTTTTACTGAGGCAGGAAAATGCCAGGCATGTGGAGATATATTGGATGTTATTGGTGTCTCTCCAATCTCTGCACTAGATCTGAGACAGCAGGTGGTGCTTTGCTGCTGTGAATGTTAACAGACCAATGAATGTGTGTTAGTGTGACTGGAGTCATGTGATTGGAGGGAGCTGTCATGTCAAAGGGAGAGAATGGGGACAGGAGCTGGGAGGACTCTTAGAAAGCAGAAAGTTGATATCTCCTTTAAAAGTTTGAGTTTCCATGAAGTGAGCAGTCAGTCAGTTGTAGTCTAGGATTAATTTAATTAACTGTATTTGGCCCCTAAACAGAGTTTTTGGCGCCAAAGCTCTTTCTGAGCACGGATTAACAGAAGAAGGTTTTCAGCCTGACTCTTTAAACCTGGGAAAAGGCTGAAAGTGCAGGTTAGATCTCCCACATGATGATCTAAATGGATTTACTGAAGCAAGCTCTTCTAATTATATCACTGGCATCTTGGGGTGGGAAGAACCATAGGCTCCTATGTGGATACCCTGTGGTGGAGTTATGTCGTATGACACAGGGAAGAATAATTATAGTAAAACTTTGTGGCTAAATCAGAAAAAGTCAAGCAAAAGTGGTGGGTGTGAGTTTTGTCATGCTAGGAAACACACACAGATGCAGTAAACGTAATCCTTTGAAAATAGATGCAAGCTTCATAGGGTGCTTTGAAGTGCATGGTTGCATATAAAAGCCAGTATTACAGTTAAGTGGCCTCTTTAGCTCCATGGTTGGCCCACCTCAGCTTGTGTCCTCCAGTTTTCAGAGGAGTAGCGCAGCAGCATGTCGGACACTCTGTCCTCTTGCTGCTCTTGCCTTGTTAATGTTATGAAAGAGGTTTTAAGAGTGTCTGCTGTGCAGCGCAGGGAGTCCTTCCACTTCCTCCACACAATTTGCTCATTCAGAAGCACTTATGTGAAGCAAGATTCTTCCTGTTGATAGCTGTGCTTACTTAGTTATTTAGCTCGAGCCAAGACAGTTTTTATATGTGCTCCCTCTAGACACACAAAATTCGCTAGATTAATGTTTTTTTGTCCTTCTGATGAAACCAGCAAGGTATGCTACTGTGTCACATTAGACCAAGTAATTAAGTTAACTTACTGAGAATGTGTGACAAAACTTCATATGTGGTTTCTTAGAATAGAATAGAATAAAATAGAATAGAAAATTTGTTTTTTTGATCCTCCATGTTTTTTTTTTTTGCCACAGTAGCTTGCAAAAAAGTGCATTAAAAGCAATAACAATATAAAATAGAACAATAATAAGACTGTGAAATTAACGTTTTGAAGAAATGTAGAAAAGTAGAAAAATATTAATCTCTTTCTTCTCTCTGTGTTGTTAAACTCAGGGATGGATCAACAATGTCCGAGCTGGTTCCTTCTCCTGTCAGGGGAACCACATCAAGGCGAGCTCCAAGCTCATCGTCTTCAACACGGAGCAGGCTGGTAAGGCTGTAGAAAGAGGACTCAAAAGCAAGGATAGGCAAGAAAAACTAGTATTTGATATTCACTAGCTAGTTTTTAATTCCAGTTAGTTGACATAAGGAGATAGAGATCCATTTAGTGACTTTAAAGAGTGATTGTGAATACATATGATTTATCACGCCGAACCTCCTTCTCGGTGCCTCAGGTCAGCTGATCTGCTACTCCTACTGACTTTGGTACCAACTTGAAACTAAAGCTCAAAGAGGACAGAGCCTTTTCTGTTACCGCTCCAAAATTGTGGAAAAGCTCCCCCTCCACATAAGACAAGCCCACTCACTGTCTGTTTTCAAAACATGTCTTAAAACCCATTTTTAGTCCTTGGCTTTTGACCCACTTTGAGACTCTGCTCATGTTTTAGTGTAACAGCCTTGGCCCATTGTGTTGCGGGTGTAAAGCTTGAGCTGCTTGAAATAGAAGCTCCTCTCTACACCTGCAGGCTGTGAGTATGAGTGACAGGGGGAGAAGCTCTGTAGCTATAGCTGTAGCTGCTTATTGGTAAAAAGAGAGAGAATCTTTAAACACGCTTGTCATTTTTAAGAAAAGTAAACTCGCTGCGGATCAATAAAGCCTCCGGATCAGTCCAGAACAACTGAATGTAGAACTCAGAAGATGCTCCAGTGGAGGGTTATACTTCAAGATCACTGACTGGCTCATTTCACTGTCAATCAAAAAGGGATTCGGCCTCAGATAGATCATCCAATCATCATGCAGAAGCCCAGCGTCCAGGCCAGCCCACTGTCTCATAGACCCCCAGAGACGCTTAGCATCCGATGGGCGGGACAAAGCCCAGTGTTTATCCAATGACCGTCCAGTTTCCACAGTGGAACAACCCACTCTACGCTTCCCTGCTGAAGTCAGAAGACGCTCAGCATCCGACTGTAGGAGCTGATTCTGAACAAAAGATGAAGGAATTCTAGCGCATATTTTGTTAATGAAATGTACACACAGCAGAACATATCACCACTTTTTGGGGACATTTTAGGGGAAGCTGAGCTTCTCTTGTAGTCTTAGAGCAATCGCCACTGCTCTGCACCCTCTTTTATGCACAGTGGGTGCACACAAAGTGCTCTATAAATAAAGTGAAGTTGAGTTATATATTCTAGTTTTACCAAGCAAAGTTCGCACTGAACCCTTTGTGAGAAATAACCAAACTTGTTGAAAAGGGAAGAAATGATTAAAGATTTATTCTCAGTGCACACTCAGAGAGTCAGTGGTGCGATAAATGAGACTTTTCTCTCTGTTCCTTCAGGTGGTGGTATGCTGGGCCTCTCCTCAGTCAAACCTGCAGCTGATGGTCAATGGACAGTCACCCAGATCTCCTGCCACTCAGGTAATTTCCTCAATCCCTTTTGCACTTCTTCAATCTCTTTTTTCCTCTCCTTGTGTGCGTCTGTAACCTTGAGAGCCTCTCTGGTTCAATGTCAGGTTAGAAAGTATTTTTCAGTCAGAAATGAAACTGCACTGTGACCATAATCAATTTTTTTCTTCTCTTTCTTAGATCTGGTGACCGATATGGACTTCTCTCCTTTTGATGAAAGTCTTCTTGTAACAGGCTCGAGTGATGAAACGGTGAGTTCTTTCACTCTTTCTTTCACCTCATTGGTTTTGTTTTGTTGTCTTTCTTTTTACTTATATAACCTCTCAGACTGCCCTGGCTCTGTTTTTCAGACAATATGATCCAGCTGTTTTTTTGCGTGTGTTATTTGAACCTTTTGAAGACTCCTTTATCTCAGCACTTTATCCCAGGCCACAGGTGCTTTAGCTCACTGGAATCTGCTGAGTTTGGCCCTGCATCTTTAGACTCAGCAGCTCGGTTTACCTCTATAACCTGTGTTAAAACACAACTATCGCCACACACACACACACACCAGAGTGGTCTGCAGGGTCTGGAATTTGCAGCACATGTTCAACTCTTCTCATCTTCAGCCAGCGGGAATATTGTTTCACACACTCAGCTGTGCTGAAAATGCAAATTAGAGTTGAAATGAGCGAACTTGTGAAATATGATCAAGAGAATGTTTTTTTACGGTCTTAAATGATCTCATTAGATTTAGCAACACCAGCCTGCCCGTCTGATGTGGCTTCAAAGCCCAGCTGTCACAGCAGACAGATCTTTAAATCTTCAAAGGAGCAGAAACTCACAGAGACTGGAGGACTAGTTCAGACAAAGTGGGAGGTAAGACTGGTTGAGTTTAAGGAGAGGTGGAGTAACCGTGACGCTGTGTGTACAGGTGAAGCTGTGGCGTTTGTGTGATCCGGAGCTGCAGCAGCCCAACAACCCGGAGCTGACGCTGAATCCAGGCCACGGCAGGGTGGAGATGGTGCTCTTCCACCCCACCTCTTCTGGTTTGCTGGCTGTCGGTGGCAGCAAGTCTCCTCTGATCTGGGACACCAGTCGACAGGATGCGCCTCTGGCAGGTAGCTACTCCAGTACAAACAAACACAGTGAACATAAAAACACTGAATTAATCTCGTCTGAGTCCTGTTTGTACATCATGCACTGTCTATTACATCTAACATCTCAGTCTCTGTCAGTTAGTCTTTATTTTTTTGTTTCATGAGTTTCTAAATTTGAGTGAAGTGTTTCTTTTTTTTCGTCGGGGTCTGTCTCACTGACACTGCCTACGTTTTACAGCCCTGTGGCTCTGTCTATGTGCCGGAGCAGCAGAGGTAATGTTTTGCTTTGCAGCCCTGGTCCTAGTCTCCACAGACTGGGACCAGGATGTAATCACTGTCTTCCGGCATCACCCCCCCTCCACCATCACAAACACTCTGCCCCCTCCCTCCTCAAAAAGCCTGTGACAGCTGGCCTGGCTGCTACTCACCGCTGATCCAACATTTCATGCGCTGTGCCCCCACACACACCGGCTTTCATCAACCCTGTTCCTCATTCACATGTGGCTGAGGAAGAAGTTTTTGAGCGATATACTTTAATGTTGTTTGAGTTTGGTTTGAGTTCATATGTTGTGTGTGACTTTCTTAACCAGAACACCATTCTTGTTTTCATGTGTTTGGTGTCAAACTGAAAAATTCACACAAACTGTGCTGTGCTAACGTCTGGCACTGCAGCCTTCTATGTGTCACGCTCTTCATTTCTCTTTTTCATCACTGATTGTAAATCCTACAAACTCTGTGTGTTTTCTGTCTTTGTTCTGCTCCATTTATGGCTTTATGTCTACCTACATTCCCCCTCCACTGTTTCCTACCCTGTCACTCGTCTTGTCTTCTCTTTACTTGTGCTTTCATTCTGTGTTCATACAGTGTTGCATCATTTCCCCTTTTCTTTTAAACCTTTGTTAAGATGTCCCTAACTGACTGTGACGTCCTTTCTTCTTCTAATCTTCCTCTCTTGATGTGTGTGTCTGCAGTTCTGGAGCAGCACGGCGACCAGTTGCAGGGTCTGAGCTGGAAACAGGACGGCTCCCTGTTGGCTTCCTCCTGCAAGGTGACGAAAACTTCCACAACACCCTACATATTCTCTCCAATCACCTGCATTTAATCTACGCATAAGATAGAGAAAATTCTCTTTTTTTGTTGCTCTTTTACATTTTGTTACTCCATAAATCAGGGTGCTGTAGTAGCAAAGTGTGGCCACTAGATGTAGCTAGTGTCACACATAAAGCGCTGTCACTGCTGTTCCTCATTGAAACAGGATTTCATGAATCAAATCATCAACAGCAGTAAAGCTCGTTAAAGAATAGGGATCACATGACATGTTGGGGTAAGAATTATTGACCCAGTAAAAGCGAACAAACTTGGAAAGCTCTCTGATGCTTTAGGTAACAGCTGCTTTGTTTTAAAGCTGTAAAAGTGATGACAAAGGAAGAAGTGTTGGCCTCCACTGATGAAGGTTTGACTCAACACAGCGCTAACTATATGAGCTTGTTGATTAGGATGCTATCAGGGGCACATGGATGTGTGTGAGGGACAAATCTCTCTGGGGTTTTGTTTTGTTTGGGTTGACCTCACCTGACCCCTGACCCTGTGCCACTTTGAACCTGTGTGTCCTCTTGAGCAAATGGTTGTAGTATCTTAAACTTGATACTCTGTCATTTTTATGCAACTTTGGAAACCTAACCAGGAACAGAGATAGACGTTTGTATCCATGGTGGTGACTGTATACTTCATAAAACAGTAATTCTTCCTTTTTTCCCCTGTCAAATAAACCAGTAATTAAATACAACATAGAATTAATGTTGTATAATGAAAAAGGTCCAGACAAGAGGAAGTCACATGGATCCATGCCATTGGGAAATAATCCAACAGCTTGAAGGCCTTTCCATTAGGCTGTTAATATTTTTATGTTGCAGGAGGAAGGGTGGTGGTGGTGCTGGTTTATGAGGCAGGGGTAGAGAAAGTAAGGTTTAATGATGGGATTGTTTCATGAATGTATGCGAGCTACAGGAAGAGCTGGAGGTGATTTTATTGAGGTTAACACACTCCATCACTGAGAATTTCTCTTTTCTCAGGAATTAGAAAGATCAGCAGAGGCTAAAATGAGGCTGAGGCCTCTGGCAACACTAGTGGCACCTACAGGCATATTTATGGATTTGTAAACTCTTTCTTTTTGTGATGTCTCTAAACAATCACTAAGTGTGATCATCATCACAGGCTTAGGAAATCAAAGCTCATCTGTACTTCAGGTGTCTCTTGATACCAGATGAGTGGTCAGTTTTCTGCAGTGTTATGTGCCGTGTAAACATCAGCAAACTCTGCTTCTGACCAAGGAGAATGTTCTCCATTAGGGGGCGATTTGGGAAAAATGTCTGGATGCTTTTATGGCAGGATCAGGATCAGGATTTTATCAGGATTGTTTTTCATATTCAGACTTTTTTGATTTGCAAACAACACTTGAAGCCTAAAATATTTTTTATCTTGCATTTTGAACTATTTTTCTGCATCATTCTGTACTTTTAACCTAGTCTTATGTTGGGACCTTTCACATTTGACACAATACAGCATCAATACTGATGCCCTGACAATCGATATTGGTACTCAGTGGTACCAATTTTTGGTACTTTTTTGTGTTTATGTGGTAAAAATTATTATTTTTTAAAATAATTTAAATAAATATATATTTTTTCAATTTAACATATTATTCACTATATTCAAGGAGTCAAGGGTTTTATTTGCCATTTGTAGATGGATCTTGTGCGAGGCTCTCTCAGGGTCAAAGACAAGATATAAAGGATATAAAGATACGTATAATAGGTTAAAGTAGGGTATAAAAATAGTGTAAACAGAGAAGATAAACACTTTTAAAAAAGAATATGAAGCAGTTTAAATAAAGAAAATACAAAAAAACAACAACAACAACACTAGAGTACCAAAACACTGTAAACAGAGTAGAAGGTATTGCACTTGTTGGAGGGATATGTACTTCACCGACAGGGTATGCATATTTCCAGTAGATATAATAAATAAAATAGAACATAAAATATATAGCCTTGCAATGCTGTGTTCATGTCCAGCATGGAAAATTGCCTACTCTTCCACTTCCCCACAGTCACAAGGATGCATTTAGGTACCTAAACATGGTACCTTTTGGTTTTACATGAATCGGTATCCGGTACTTTTGACAGAATTTAAGTCAGTACCTACAAAAGTACCTAATTCGATACCCATCCCTAGTCTTGTGTCCTCTACTGTTTTTTTAACTCTCACATTTTCACATCATGATAAATGTATTTATTTAGAGATGCCAGCTTTAAGAGTTGTTGAGTTTCTGTAGAATATACAGAGCTTTAGCTTTAAACAAGTAGCCTACGCACAGTCCAGATGTATTTTAATGATAGGTTACTACAGGGGTGGCCAACCTGTGGCTCGCCAGCCGCATGTGGCTCTTTGCCTTTCAGTGTGTGGCTCTTCAATCCACTCATATAACTTGTATTGTTGCAAACGTTGGGACCAGTATTGATCAATACTTGGGTGATGAGATTGTTACTTAAGTTTTGATTTCCTTTCTCTACGTGTGCTTCACTCAATCGTTCATGTGCTCATAGATAGATAGATAGATAGATAGATAGAGAGAGAGAGAGAGATAGATAGATAGATAGATAGATAGATAGATAGATAGATAGATAGATAGATAGATAGATAGATAGATAGATAGATAGATAGATAGATAGATAGATGTAACTTTATCTCTTCTGCAGTAAAAACAGAGATTTGTCTTTGACACTGCTCCAAGTCTTTTTTTTGGCTCTTGGTTCCTGATTCATTGGCCACCCCTGGGTTACTGGATAAACTTTAGTTTGATTGTGCACTGAAAAGAAAATGTAAACTGGGAGCTGTATAGAAATGTGCCACGATGGGCCCCCAGGCCTGACTTTAGACACGCATGATGAGCCCACTCACGCTTGAACAAACTTTGACACCCAAATCTTCCACATGTTCATATGTAACAGACATGATTGTCAGCCCAGTTCCCTTTGTTTGTCTTTCCTCTGACAGGTAGCAAATTACTCCGCCCATCACAGTCCACGTACCACTCCTGACATCACCATGACAGGATAATCATCCTCCCCCACCATCAGCTTAAATGTGGCTTAAAAGATCGAGGCACCTGAAAAGAAAGAGCACAACAAGGGAATTTGAGCCCAAATCAGAGCCAGGGGGCCTCCGGGTTCCTGCCCTGCTGGACTCTGGTGTCACTTAACCCAAAAGGCCTCTCGCAATCTCTCCAATCCAACTTATTAAAGCAAATAGGGCCCGCCAACATGTGGGTCCAATCCCCCGGTGATCCCGTAGGATAAACACTGGGGCATATGGCTGAAGGAGCCAGATGAAGGGGAGACCGCCGCCCCAAAGAGCAGGACTCATGACAGGCCTGGTTTGAAGGTGGAGATGTATATTTATGACACACTCAGAGGGAGAAAGGCACCATTCATTTTACAGAAAGCTCTCAGGTAGTACTCACAGAGAGGGAGGAAGCCTGTGTTTATGCAAAGGATGGACAGGACAGGGTGGGACAGCAGTCAGAAACGAGGTGCCACCAGATTTATGATCTGTGAGTCTACCTCCAGTTTTGATTCCTGCTGTGACTGACTCTGCTCCGTTTTAAGCACAGACCGCTACCTTTGACTTGATTTTCCACGGTGAGACAGATGAGGGACTCCTGGAGCCTCAAACTGCCAATCACATCAGGACGTGTCACCGGTAACCGTGGGAGACTGGGAACGGGAGGCTGGCAGCGCCGGCGTGTTTGCTGATGTGTGAGGGGAGAAGGGGGTTGAAGAGTCCCAGCGACCACGTGTGTGTTTGCATACATGTGAAAGTTGTGTGCAGCAAACTCTCAGAGAAAACTCATTAACAGCAGCTTGAGAGTGAAGAGCCGCCGTCACTTTGATTAAACAGCTGCTGTCTCAGCACACACACAAACACACACAAACCCACACATGGCTCTTCTGGCCCTCCATCTGTGCGTTTATGAGTGGAGGAGGTGTGTGTGTTTATATTAGTTATTGTCAGTGGCTTTGGAGAGTGTTTGTGTGTGTGGTGGACACATCTGTGTGAGTGTGTTTGCACTGACAGATAGTTTCCTCCCCCGTGTTGTTGTTTGACCGACAAAACTTTGCTTGATTTACACCAGGGAATGAAAAGTTGTCACACACAGAAGTGGCAAAAGTACACAGAGACTGGACTGAAAGAGGAGTCGGAAAAAAGGCTCGAAGCAGAAAAACTGATTTTATCTTTACTGAGCTGTGCAGGATTCAGACTTTACACTTTTTTTAACGATGATATGAACAAAAGGAACAAAGGAGCTGTATATTATAATTAGGAATGCCCTGATCTGATGCACTGATTAGTATTGGCGCCAATGGCTATTTTTGGAGGATAGAATGGCATTGTTTTTTTCATGTGATCTGGTCTAGTCCAGTTTTCATGTGTTTTCAGCACCGTCACACTTTACAGCTGCTGTAAATCTCCCTGCACTCTGCACTTTCTTGGTCAGTATTTTTTGTGTGCAAAGTTTAGCTCCAGTGCTTCTGAAGATTTTCTTCTTAATTCATTCACTATTTTTCAGAATAGGATAGAATAACATAGTAAAAACTTTATTTATCCCTGAGGGGAAATTCAGGAGAAGTCACAGCAGCAATCAAGATAACAAAAATGAGAAGGTGTATAGAAAGTGCAAAAAGATCCATAGCAAAATAGATGATGACATCTTGTCCATCATTCTTCAGTCAGCCAGTCTGTTCAGTCTCTGTCTCCTGGATCCTGTCTGCTCACAGCAGGTGAAGCTCTTCCAATGTGGCGTTGGTATCTGGTGTTAGCTCTGTTAGCCATGTCTGTGAATAGCATGATGCTACACTGCCTTGTGGTATTCCCTCTGTTGCTGGGTTAGCACGGCTAGCTTGTCCATTTTAGAAAGAGGAGATAGAACTTGGGTTCCCAATAATGATGGATGGAAGGACAGGTCAATGTCGTCACTTCTTAGCTCACACCTGAGAACCAGCACTCCTCACCTTGTTGGGAAACATCAGGCCTTGCACCAGTTAGCATTGACATGCTACAGGCTGCTAACAGCTAATTTGACATGTAAACAATGCAGCCATGGTTACATGATCTCCAGACAAACACAGGAGAAAAAGTAGTAAAAATATCACTGAAGCCACGAAAAGTTTGGTGTCCATGACCAACAAATGAGCCATACAAAGTAATGATCCACTCCAAATACAAAGATTACGAAAAAGAGATGAAAAAAATCACTAGAAACAGACAAAGAAGAGAGAGCTGCTGCAACAGGAAGGCACAACAGGGTGGCATCTAGTGTATTTTTTTTTTTTTGGAAAATTGAGTTGTATTATCGCTTTTGATTTTGAACTATTCAGGATTATGTTATTCATTTATTATTTTTTATTGTTATCTAATTCTTTATTATGACCTGGCTGAGAGAATAAGTTTGTTTCAATCCAGTTTATTTTATTAAGCAAAAAAAGGGTAATGCATGTAATACTGGTTGCATTATTTTTACAGCTCTGTAAATGTAGGTATCTGTATCAGATCGGTGTCTGATTGGTATTGGCAAAATATATCATGAAAAAATCAGATTGCATCAGGAGTCAAAAAATCAGCATCAGGACATCCTTAATTATAATGTTCGTTCACTCCCTGTTCGACTCCTTGAGCCTTTAGCTTAGGCTGAGGTCACAGAGGCCTGGAGATGAAGCCTGAAGGGCACCACAGTCGTGGGTGGGCCACACATTCAGAGAGCAGGAGCCACACAGAGGAAGGGGACTTGAGGAAATCCTTCTGTTTGCTGTTTCATGGCTCATATTGTAAATAAATTCCTCCTTTGATTGCTTCAGAAAGCAGGTTGAAGAGAAGCTGGAGCTCAGATTAATCAGCAGATTCAGCCTGTTATTACAGAAAGCTGTTTTTGGTCCACACGGCTGGAAGTGTAACACTGCCTCTTTCTGTGTGTGAGCTTGACTGTGTCACTGTCAGCCTCCTGATTCTCTTTGACGTCTGAGTATGTGTGTTTAGCCTGTGCACAGCTCGCTCTAAGTCCTCCTGCTTATTACCTGCTATCAGCCCCGTGTGTCTGCTCTGATCACAGTCACACAGCCCGTATTGAGTGACACGGCTGCAGACACACATGTCCCGGTCACAGCCTGATCCCATTAGGCCCCATTTCCTCTCAATCACGCTGGAGCCTCTCTGATTGGCTGCTGTGACTGATGTCTAACGCGTGTTTGGGCTGAGCGGTGTCAGGACACATGAGGCCACTCAGAGGTCACTGGATTGCATTTACTAGGGATGAATCAGTGAGATCAGGCTGATAAAGAACTTCAGAGAGTCAGTGTTATTCTTCATCTGAGTCATGCTGAGGTGGAGGGACATGTGATTCATGTTTTTAATAAGTGGCTTTCATATTCAGTCCTACATTTTACATTCTTCTGGAGAAATTCAAGCTGAGTTGGGAAGCTTTAATTCTTTCTTTCTGTCTGTGAGAGTTTGAAGTCTTGGCCTCGCACATGCTCTTTGATCGCCTCACTTAAATCTCCTAAATTTAATTCCAATATTTTTCTTCCTTAACGTCAGATTCTGTCCGCTTACATCAAAGATACGCTCAACTTAGACTAATGCAATGAATCCTGCTTCATAAGTGCCGAGGGGTTGCTGGAGTGGCATGGTCTTGAAATCTGATTGGCTGCTCTAAGTGCCGCCTTAAAGTCCTTAAGTAAGAGTGGCTGGTCACACTAGCCACGTTTACATGAGGAGTTTTTCATCTTTCTGAATGGAATCTTTCTGAATGACTTTTCTGAAAACAATAGTATACATGGAAAGGAATATTCCAATCTCTGGTCTACATGCGCCGCTATAATCAAACAGAATACTCAATGGGGCATGCGCAGAAAAACTTAAACATCACGTGATTTATCAACGACGGAGGACAACAGGTTTTTTTTTTATCATGGTATTGCAACACTCCGTATAGCGAGTGTCCATCCAGTCTTGAAATTAGGTTCGGTTCTTCAAAGTTTGGATCAAAAGCAAACTTTCCTACAAATCTGACGGCTAGCCTTCATTTTTAAAGTTGAGGAACGTCTCTAGTTGCGTCTTACGTCTATCTGAGCATGCGCTGAAAGAACGCACCCTGACAACTTTCCGTCTGAGTGGATACATAATTCCTCAATCGGTTTGGGGAAAGGAATATTCCACCCCGTGAAACCGGTTAGATGTCCATTCAGATTGGCACTTTTCTTTCGGAATGAGGTGTGTACAAAGGTTAAACTTTCTGTTTGAGCAAATAAACCGAATGCAAGCAGAATATTTGGGTCCATGAATACGTGGCTACTGTAAGAGGCGGGGCTTGGGTTGAGTTAACTGTTATGAGCTGTGTTTGTTCTTTGGGCGTCAGAGCCTTACTTTTCTACGTTAGAGGAATAAGGCCGCTTGGGATGTGTACCAAATGATGTACTTTTATAGGTGCCGACTGTATCCCATCTGTAGTACTGAGTATTGATTCACATAAAATCAAACTACCATATTTAGGTACCTAAAGGCAGCCTTGTGACTGAGGGAAAGGAAGAGTAGGCAGTTTTCCACGATGGACATGAATACAGCATTACAAGTTAATCTCAGGGGAAATAAAATATGTTGAATTAGAAAAACTTTAAGATTTCATTATAACACAAATTGATATTTTTTACCTCATAAACACAAATAAAAGTACTGAAAATTAGTACGGTTAAGTATCGATACAGGTCGCCAGGTACCGGACATCGGTACAGCATTGTTTCAAATGTGAAAGGTACCCATCTCTAAAGGCTGCTTAACCTTTTCGGGGGTTTGTCCCAAAAAGACAAAACAATTCTGACTGTAATTTCAAAATTCTGAAAAAAAATCAAGAGCTCTGGATTTAAACTTGTAACTTTAAACCCAGAATTCTAGTTAAAAAAATATGTGAGAAAACAATTCAGATAGTTGAAGATCAAAATCAGCATTTAGGCCAAAAACAAAACAAAACAAAGAAAGAGGAACTCAACCAAACCTAAGAATTCTGACTCAGACTTTTGACTTTGAAATTTTACTTCCAATAACTTCTAAACATTTTGATTTTCATTTCTGGTTTCAGAAAAAAAATCAGAATTCCTGAAATTAATTTCATAATTCAGAAAAATAATTAGTATAGTTTTATCTCAGAATTTAAAAAATGAAAAAAAAAAGAGATTTGTTTTTCCCAAAATTTTAACTTTGATTCAGAATTCTGAATTTGTCTAAAACTTCTGATTGCAAAGTCCGCAGTATTTCACAGGACTCACTTTTCATTCATTTTTAGTGGCTCTGTTATTCCAGATGTTTATGTGTTTGTTTCATGAATTAAAAAAAAAATAAAAATGAAAAAGCTTGACTAATGTGTTGTCTCCCTGTTGTGTTAGTGTTTGAATTCAAGAAATATTCACATTACTTGTAACATGTTAGCCACTTTAATGTTAGTACTGAAAGGTGATATTATTAGTGGATGTTGAAAGGGTCAATAAATACTACTTATTTATGTTTATGAGTGTGAAAACATGCAACCCTGCCATTCCTCAGTGTCCCAGTGAAGCCAACCCAGTTAAAACATAAGAATCTGTTCCTGCATCAGGATCAAAATGTTATGTAATTCTCACTAAAACCTCTTTTCCTATCTTTACAGGACAAGATGCTGCGAGTATTTGACCCTCGAGCTCAGCTGACACCAGTTCAGGTGAGTCCTTCACATTAAACCCCCTGACACAATGCCTGGAAGTTTGAGAAATCAGATATGTGATTCAGATTTACTCTTAGAAGATGTACATATTTGAAAAAATGGCTCTTGCAACTCCATTTTCTGTCACATTGGACTTTCTGAACAACATCTGGTGATAAACATGTTGACAGCAGCCCAGTTGGCTCACCACTGCCCACTCAGTGATTCATCTTCTTTAGATTTATGGATCAGCGACACAGGCTGAGGTTCCTGCTCTCCTTTTCCCACGGGTACCATCCCACACTAAACCAGTGTGACCATGAACCTCTGTGTCCTTTTTTAGAGATCTTTTACCAGTGACAACCCAGCCTGGGCTGACACGACCCTGTCAGAGTTAGGAGTTATAAAAATGGATCAGGAGAGAAACACATTCGTTGTGGGAAGATTGAGATGCAGAGACGGAGGGAGGGGGTTGAGGTGGCAAGTCCATCACTTTTTCTAGGCGTAGACCTCCCAGGATGTTGTAATTACTGATGTCTGCCTGAAGGCAAAAGGCTGTAGAATTTGTAAAAGAAACACTACATGCCGCAGCAGATTAAACATTAGGCCACAAAAATACCTGCAAGGCACATCACCCTGTATGGAAATCAGACGGAGGATGTCTGCATATTTGTGTGCTCATTGCTCCACGTCTCTGCCTGGTTTTCCCTGTGAATGTGTTGCTCCGTGTGTTCTTTCTGAAACTTTGACACCTTCGTGAAAGGAGCACTGTTTTTCAGGTATGTGATGTCATAGACTGACATGAAAAGAGACAGCAGCTAACGAGGAACGTGCAGGTTATTTTCTTTGTGGCACGCTCAAAACTCTATGCTTCCTCCCTCACAATGCAGAGTGTGAGTGCTGTGCATGTGTGTGTGTGTCTGTGTTTGCTCAAGTAACATGAGCTCAGACGGCTGGCTCCTCTCCAGTGTTTGAACCTGAGTGTTTACATCAGGTGTGTTAGTGTTGAAATTCTTTTCAGCACACTGCTTTTCAGCAGGTTTGAATTTTCTCCACTGCAGCCTTTTTTCCTTTCTGTGCATGCAACGCTGACATCAAGCACAGATTTCAGATCGTCGTCCTTGGCTGCAACATGAAGCTTTGTCCAAGTAGATTGGAGTGATTTTCTCTGATGCATGTAAACTACATTCTGCAGCTCGTGTCTCATTAGTCGAGGCTGAATCAGCTCTTAATATGGCCTGCCTCTCTGTCATGGAGGGGAGGACGGAGCAGAAGAGAAGCCTGAGGCATCTGCTGTCCTCCTCCACACGCTGCACACGGCTTCACCTCCTCAAACCAAAGAGTCAGGATGCAGATCAAACACATCAGAGGGTTTCTCTTCCCTATTTGGTTTTGTGTCCTCTCCTTGTTCTCCCTCTCTTCTATCTCTGTGAAACAACCAGAGCTCTCACTTTGAGAGGCTCCAGTCTGAAAGCAGAGTGGGTTGAGCCTCGCCCTGACAGCTTTCAGATGTTCGACTCTGTCTCCCTAAAATCTGGAGAGCTGCTGGCGCTCCGATTATCACCATCTGCTGAGGGACGGTTTAATGAGCGAATGATGAATCCTCAACACAAGATGAGGACAGTAATTTGGATCCAAAGCCTTAATTTCTACCCAGAGCCACAGAACACTGTCCAGCTCCGTAAAACATGACATAACACAACATTTCATTGTTACAGCGGTTACAGGGAGGTCCCACAAACTGGTGTGTTTATGCAAAAATGGAGCGCTGAGGCTGTGCTGTGTGCACTTTGATGTGAGTGCATGAATAACTTTTACATTATATTTAAGCAGATGCAACAAGGCTGTTTCATTGCATAACAAGACTCACCTATCCAGACTCACATCCCTCCAAGGATTCAACCCCTTTTCAGGTTTAATGCCCTGATCCTTCCAGCCTCTGAGTTGGTACACAGCTTCTGTGTCCAGCTATGGCTCATCCCTGCGGCTAGCGCTAACTGTATTCTCTTCTAGCCAGGTGGGGTAAATTTAGTCCCTAATTACAGCCCTGCCCACGCTGTATTTATGGGAAATAGGACCGTGCAGGGTAATTAAGGTCTCGGACAGAAGCAGCTCTATATGCTGCATCTGTAATCAGTGCAACTGTGTATTGACGTGCACTGGCTTACAGAGGGTTGTGTTTGGGTAGCTGGCACAAATGAGGTGAGAGTGTGTCCGTACTTGTGGCATCCTTTCTTTGCCTGTCTCATCAACTCAGAGTAGATTTTTTTTTATTTCTTGTTCTTTCTGTCTGAAAATTAAAAGAAGAATTTTTCTAGCATTGACCAAAAGTTGTTTTTGGAGTTGTCTTACAACACTCATATTCTTTTTGTCAGAGTTGAAAATTAAAAAAAAGCACCTGTCTAAGGTTAAATATGGAATCTGTAGTAAAATAGAATAGAATAGAGGAGTCACAGCAGCAATCAAGAAAACAAAAGTGAAAAAGTGTATTGAAAGTGCAAAAAGCTCCATAAGAAAATAGATGCTGACAGCTTGTCCATCATTGTCCAGTTCAGCCAGCCTCCACCTCCACAGGGTCCAGGACTGAGCTTCTTCAGCAGTCTGTTCAGTCTCTGTCTCCTGGATCCTGTCTGCTCACAGCAGGTGAAGCTCTTCCAATGTGGCGTTGGTGTCTGATGTTAGCTCTGTTGGCCATGTCTGTGAATAGCATAATGCTACTCTGCCCTCTGGTATTCCCTCTGTTGCTGGGTTAGCACGGCTAGCTCGTCCATCTTATTGGAGATAGATCCATAGACTGTATAAAACATGGACATAGCCTCCGTGATGTCAATCGTCAGTTCCTGAAACCGTGAAATGAAGCCAATCTGCG
The DNA here is from genome assembly GCF_033239565.1 of Halichoeres trimaculatus. NCBI lineage: Eukaryota > Metazoa > Chordata > Actinopteri > Labriformes > Labridae > Halichoeres > Halichoeres trimaculatus. Next base: position 7,508,983 of record NW_027437198.1, on the reverse strand, counting down.
GACGCAGCCACATTCGCTATGACGTTGGCTATGAGTTCTTCTTCGAGCAGCTACAGGGCACCCACCGGTCACGTGACCTGAGCTGTGCCTCCGATTGGACAATCAAACAATCCTAATAATTTCTAAACCGCAGTAATAGAAAAAAATTCACTCACCATACAGTGTGTGCCGATTGTGAAATCAGCATTTTAGACCCCAAGCTGTAAAGGTTCATTTTTATAGCTGGGTGTGTACGTGACTTCCGGTCTTTCTGCAGCCAGCTTCAAGTGGATTCTCCACGAACAGCAAACTTTAACACTTCCGTATAGGCTTCATTTTTACTTACCGTATGTTGCCCCTTGGATAGATCTTACGTTCACAATAATGATGGATGGAAGGACAGGTCGATGTCGTCCTCACCTCCTTCTCCTCACCTTGTGGGGGAACATCAGGCCTTGCACCAGTTAGCATTGACATGCTACAGGCTGCTAACAGCTGAGTTCACATGTAAACAATGCGGCCATGGTTACATGTAGGGTCCCCAGACAAACACAGGAGAAAAAATAGTAAAATTATCACTGAAGACACAAAAAGTTTGGTGTCCATGACCAACAAATGAACCATATAAAGTGATGACCCACTCTAAGTGCTAAGATGAGGAAAAAGAGATGAAAAAATTACAAGTAAAGGACAAGGAAGAGTGTTATAAAGTTGTTTTATGAAGTCTTTCAACAAAGAATGGACCAAATAAGTTGGAGCTTACATTTTATTGTGAGGATGGTAATGTAGTGAATCATCGAGCACCGAAGATAAAAATGATGTGTATCATTAAAGCTGATTTTTGTTGGTTTTGCTGTTCTGGGTTCTGCCCTCCCTGCTATTACATCCCTTTACTGGCCTCTTGGTTTCAGATGAGTTCCCTTTGCATCTCGGTGCAGTTATAGGCCCACGCCCTGCTTTCCTGCTCTGCACTACATGCACAAACTGAGAACAGACACATTCACTGACCTGATCTCCAGGAGGATAAGGTGCTCTGTGGATGCAGCAACATGTGCCTGGACAAGCATTAGCATCTCCTTTCCTCCCATACCTGAGATCCTTCCTCATTCTGAGTGCTGAGTGTGTTACTCTACTTGTGTGTGTGTGTGTGTGTGCCTGTGTGTATACCATGCGCTCTTCAAATTACAGTGCTGAAAATACCCCTCATAGTTTTGGGCCTGCGCTGGCCATAGAGCTGTCGATCTGTGGTCGCTGGAAGAGGAGGGAGACAGGAAAAGGGAATAGTTTGCCGGACTTGGGGGCCAGATTCCTCTTTTTCAGCTCGAGCTTCTGCTGCCTCGGGTGAAATTAGAGAGGACCACGAGCTGGAATGGGTTTGGACTTGAGACGGGGAACGCTGGGCAGAGCCAAGGAAAAGCAGAGTGGTTTTTGGTATAGGTGGCTGAGAGCATACCATCTTTAAAATCCTTCCATAAATTAGACACGATGATCTCCCTGGAAGGTGTTTGTGTGTCTACATCTCTGTATCCTTGTGTTTCTCATGACCGAGACAAAAAGCTCACTTGTTTACCTTCTCTGTTATCTAAGTATCTTTAAATATTTGTGTGTGTGTTTTGGAAGTAGGGGGCAGCTGAATGTGTGTATCTATACTCAGATTTCTCATTACAGGCAGGATAAACCACCAGCGGGCATGATGAGCTTAGTATGTGTGTGTGGACTCTGGCAGACAGCACAATGAGGCTCTTTGACTGAGGCAGAGACTGTAGTTTGTATCACAGATGTGGACCCAGAGGGAGGGAGAAACATTCAGAGAAATTACGTGAAATGGAAGAAGTTTGTGCCTCTGTGTTCAATTTTGTTTTTTCTTGTGTGTATCTGTGATAATAAAGAGACCGACCTTACCTGGAAGTGACACCATCCCACATGTATCCATCTACAGTGATGCTGTTCTTTAAAACGACTGTTTTATAGAAGCATCTGTACATTTCATTCACTTCCTTTCAGTCTCGATCCGATTTTTGGGTTTGGAGATAAACTTTGCTGAAGAAGTAAGAAAGTGAAGTAGCACAGTTTTTTTGTTTTGTGTGTTAAAAATACTGAATAGTAAAAATAATAGTTAAAGCTTATTAAGTCCATTTAACTTAGTCCAGTTAGTTTTGAAGTTAAAATCCTCTGGATCCCAAACCCATCGGCAAATAAATCAAAATAACACTTATTTTTAAATGACTGGCATTTACAAGCTGAGACTCAGAGGTAATCGTCAGATTCTCAAGTTTCCGAGGGCACCTGAATGTATCACATACCAAGCTTGAACATGTCTTAACATGAGGCAAAAGACGGGAGAATTTCATTAGCATCACTTTCAATTTCACATTTGCAGAATTCTGTCTTGGTTTTACTGATGCGTCGGCGTTTGGCAGCAACTTTGGCTTCATGACGGCTAACGTGAATGATCGGTTGAGAGGATAGGCTAGCATTCCCGCTCACCGATACTTTAAAAAATGCCAAAATCGGCCTGGGATTGGGATCAGGACATCCCTCATTTCTTGTTTTTTTTTTTTCTAAGGACCAAAACCTGGCTAACCTGTTTCTTTAACACTGTTTTTTTTTTCAGTGCCGTGGAGATTTGGTCTAAAAGTTAACACAAATTAACACAGAGAAATAGAACCACCCTGAATTACTATTATTCGAGGTCGAACGAGTGGAAAATAATGCTTTTTTCTCAATTTTAACTTCATTATGAGATCAAAGTCAAATTACTAGTTTTTTTCTAGAAGGTGTGAATTTTTGAGCATTGATATGAGCTAGGACAGGGGTCTGCAACCTTTACTGTCAAAGGGGCCAATTCGACATTTAAGTCAATCCGGAGCAACAAAATCTACTTCACCTTCAGAATAAAAGCATTACTGTGTATAGAATTCTATATATAGTTAAAATCTATAGAATAATTATCTTAACAAGAGGTTTTTGAATTTATGAAAGTGTAAACCTACAAACACACACATGATGGTGTTACTCAACTCATCATTTTTTGTTGTTTGCTAATGTCTTGCCTCATATCAAGCATGTATCTTAAACCAGCACATTGGCAGTTGAATGAGTCCATCCACACAGGATTAAAATCTGTAATTTCTTGTAGATTTAGTTATCTAACCAGGAGTGTGAAATTTGACGTTAGCCACAGGTGTAAGGAAATTCTGTGGGCTGTTGATGTTGTAGGATGTGGTAGCTGTAGGTGTGTTGACAGATGTGAGGCATATATGGTTCAACAAAATCTTAAACCATGAATTTTTCTAGTGTTACCGTTGTCTATCATCAATATCCTTTGTAAGAAAAATAAAAATTCTTGATTTCAATAATATTTTTTTGAGCTATAGTGAGCCACTGCAAGTGAGTCAAAGAGCCTCAGCAGGCTCCAGAGCTGCAGGTTGTCGACCTCTATCTGCCAGGAGTTAGGTCCCCTTTAAGTGGTCAACCACTCTCTGAATAAAGGCATAAAAAGTCTGTTTAATGATAACTTATAACTTATTAAGTTATTAGTTATTATAATTTTTTAAAAAAGAGCCTAAAATTTAAAGTTACAACAGAACTTGTAATAACTTTATTATACTTATTTATTTATTTATTTATATATTTATTTATTTATTTATTTATTTATTATGACATGAGTTGCTGACCTCTTGGCCAGGTCACCCTGGTAAAAGAGAGTTATATCTCTATGGGTTTTATAAGGTTAAATAAGGGTTAAATAAGGGTTAGATAAAAAATTAAAAAATAAATCAAACTGTAATGAAATGTCAAAATTAGAAATAGACTTGAAAAAATGTTTCTCAGTGACCCGAATCCTTTTTCATATAAATAAAAATGTTTTGAAATTTTTTTTATTCTCAGACAACATAAGTACTATGAAGAAGTTAAATATGGGGGCTATCTGATAAAAAAAACTGTTTTTTATGATCACAAGATATTTAATTATTTCATGTTTTTATGTTAGAATATTTCAAAGTGTTACCAACTTTCATTTAAAAACCAAAGTATTGTAAAATATGAACTCAATGACATCTTTATCCTGAAATAGATCAGAGCACAATCACGTTATATCTCAATTAGATGTGAGGACAGAACTGACGTCCCTTCCTTGGGCCCCAAAATGCTCATAATTCATTTCACAGACAAATCACATCTCCTCCACAGAACGTCAGCACGCGCCAGAGAATGAGATTGTGTTACTTCCCTCAAAATGAAGCATGTTTAGAGTTTGGGGAATGTGTAATATTAACACCACATGGATCTGGAGTCGACGTTGTGAAATAAGAAGTCTGTGAAGAACGGGAGCTCGAGCCAAGAAAGTGTCAGTGTGTTTCTCAGCTGCAAATTCCAACAACGCGAGCTGCAAAAAAAAAAGTAAAACTGAGCCCATGGTGCTTCTGTGTTTTTTTTTTTTTTTTCAAAGCAACCACCTTGAGATTTCTATCTTCAGGGTAGTTTGGTCGTTTTATTGATGTCAAACATTGGAACAGAAAAATGTAGAGATTCTCTCCTCCTTGTCCATCTACAGCAGACTTTAATGTAAAGTGTGCACCTTTATAAGAAGTTCACCATACATCGGTATTTACTTACCTGTGAATAACAACAGTAAGCAACGTGATGGCTGTGACGGCAGGCGAAGCAGACAGAAGACTTTAGCCGCAGATTGATCAAAAATAAAGTCTTATTTTTCTGTTTCTATGCTTTTTTCATTTCCCCACGCGTTCTCACTTTACGTCATCCTTTTGTCAATCAACCAGTGCTGCTCTTTCTCCCTTGGTCACTTGTGATAGTTTTGGAGTGAAAATATGAGTGTGGGTCTGTTTTCTGTCATCCTCTTCAGTGCTGAATGTAAAGGAAGTATTGTTTACGCACATGGCGAGAGAATTGTAATATCAAACATTTTGACAGCCAGTGTTGGGTGTAATGAGTTACAAAGTAATGCATTACAGTAACGCATTGCAGTAACGAAACTACTTTTTGAGTAAAAAGTAGTGTAACGTGTTACTACTGAAAATAGGGAAATGAAATGTGGTTTCTTTTTGGTTGGGCACAACATTACTTTTCCCAAGGACTGGTTTGACAGCAACACTGCCTCAGCTTCATAAATGCGCAATAGTTGCGGGCTCTCATTTCACACTGAGGCTGGTACCCCTGATAGCATGCAGAGAGCAGTCAGTCAAAGGGATGGGTACCTTTCTCATTTGAAATGATATCTACCTGGCAATCGATACTGGTACTCCACAGTACCAGTATCGATTGCTCTAAGACTGCAAGGGAAGCTCAGCTTCCTCTAAAATGTCCCCCATAAAAGTGGTGATATCATTGACAAAATATGCGCTAGAATTTCTTCATCTTTTGTTCAGAATCAGCTACCTATCACAGGTAATTGGCTCCACCTCCTTCTCATTCATCCCCGCAGTGTCTCAGTGCTTTAACACAGTCGGACGCTGAGCGTCTTCTGGCTTCAGGGGGGAAGCATAGAGTGGGTTGTTCCACTGTGGAAACTGGACAGTCATTGGATAAACACTGGGCTTTGTCCCGCCCATCGGACGCTCAGCGTCTCTGGGGGTCTATGAGGCAGTGGGCTGGCCTGGACACTGGGCTTCTACATGATGATTGGATGATCTGTCTGAGGCCAAATCCCTTTTTGATTGACAGTGAAATGAGCCAGTCAGCGATCTTGAAGTATAACTCTCCACAGGAGCATCTTCTGTGGAGAGGAGCTTCTCCTGCGGCTCAAGTCTGACACCAGCAACACAATGAGCTAAGGCCTTTTAAGCAGTCTAGCTCTGCTGGTCATTGAGAGAACACTGGTAAAATCCTTGGAAAAACACCTGGTTGGTACGACAGGGTCACAGATCATTTTTCCCAAAAAGGTACAGAGGGTAGAATTTACGTTTAAATAAATAAACAAATGTATGAGGTAGGCCGGAAAAAAATGAGCTTCCCCTCCTTGACTGACCAGCAGCCGCCACTGCACAGCACTAGTTTTTGGTACTTTTTGTGTTAAGGTGGTAGGGAAAAAAAACTATTTGTTTAATAATGGAATATAAAAAAAATTCAATTTAACATGTTTTTTCTTCAGTATCTAACTTTGCATCCCTCACACTTACAAGGATGCATTTAGGTACCTAAACATGGATACCTTTTGCTTTTACGTGAATCTGTACCTGGTACTTTTGACAGATTTCTGTTTAAGAGTACCTTATTCGGTACCCATCCCTAGTCAGTCATCATTGCATTTTTGTTTTTCTTGTCAAATGCTCCGTGGCATTTTTCAAAATAAAGAGCACAAAAGAATAACCTGTTATGTGCTCTATAGCAGAACTTTATGTCAGCCTATACACATTTAGGAAATGAGATGGGGTTCTGCCCAAAGTGGAGCACCATAAAAGTAACGAGTAATGTTAATTTTTTTTCCATAGAGGGTAACTAATTAAAGTAAGGGACTACTTTTTCCAGAAGTAACGAGCAAACACTTCTTCTAAAAGTAACTTCCCCAACACTGTCGACAGCCTTATCCTGATGTCATGTGCTCTGTAGCGCAGGAGAAAAAAAAGACACCTGCTGAGAAATGTGTCATCACTTCTTCAAAGGCTGAACTGCCAATTTGTAGGTTGATCCCTATTTTACCGATATAATCCCTTTGACCTTTGACCTTTTCATGGCTGAAGATAATATACCCCCATGTCAGTTCCTATTAGTCCAAGCCTAACTTGATGTTTCAGCCTGTTTATTCATGTGCTGAAAAACCTCAGATGAGTTCATTTCTGCAGCTCTTTCTTCAACATAAACACACATTTATCTTTTCATCCCTCTTTCTTCATATATTTACTTTCAACCTTCCAGCCTTATGCCTCCATCCCTCTCTGCCCAACCCTGCTGGGTTCAGAACCTGGTTTTAGCCATTAGTTAACTCAGCCCAGATGTCGTGCCTCCCTTCTCTCCTTGTCTTCTGTCTTTCTTCTCTTCTCCCTCCATCCCTCAGCTCCCTGTGTTACTGCCCGCTCCGCCTGCCAGTGTTCGTTATAGTTATAGTGAATTTTGGCAGAGCTGATAGAAGTCTTTCCTAATGAGGGAACAGGATTTTTGCCGTTCTGGACAGCTCAGCAAAACAGTGGCATAAAATCTGGATAATCCATCACTTCAGTCCGTGGAGCCTTTCTCGAACACAGATGCTGAGTTTCTATGATTTATCTCCCTTAGGTGCTTATTTTCACTGTAAACCAAGAGATAATCTGGCCTTAAGTTTGGGTTAATGTCATGTTTGAATGTGTGTGTGGGTTAGGACGGAGTGATGAGGTAATAATGAATGTTGGTCAATCTGGTTACTGGAAAATAAGCCGAGGGGGTCAAGAAGTGCAGCGTTGAATGAGAAGGGGATTTGGAGGAAGAGATTTGAAGTTTAAAGAGCTTTTAGCTGCTTTGGCAACCTTGCTGCATTTGTCTTGTGTTCGTGTGTGTGTGTGTGTGTGTGTGTGTTTGTGGGTGTGAGTGCTGAGGGGTTTTTTTTGCAGAGGAAAGGGGTAAGAGCGGGTGCCAGCTGGCAGAGTCGGAGCTCTTTGCTCACATGTGTGTGTTGTTTGTGAGCGGAGGCCTCATTAGTGCGCTGGCTGCTCAGGGACTGTTAGTTTCCAACTAATTACGGCTCGATACGCACACATGTGGGTGACACCTGGAGCCAAAGATGGATGTCCGTTAGCTCCTTCTCCATCTGCTTATGAAGAGATGAATCAGTATCCTGGGAATAAGTGTCTTCTTCACCTGCCAGACGTGTCTTGAATGAATTGCAGCTCTCAGATTTTAGTGATAATAAGCAGAGTGTATGAGGCAGAGATACTCGATTCAATAATGACATAATCATGCACCGAGTGAATGAGATCAGTTCACATGGGAATCATTTGTTTTAAGAACTGTGTCATCCTTCTTAATTGGGAGAAAAGCTGATTGATTTATAAATTAATCACAACACTGACATCAGCATGTTTCAACATCTCACAGCTCCCCTGTGACTCGGGCTCAGTGTTCTTCCTGTATCTCTTCAGGAACTGCAATGTGGCTCCAATCGACCTCTGCACCGCTTTGAGATGTTATCCACTTTGTTTTACACAACAAATGTTTCAGTGTCTTTGCTTGAAACTTGGCTGAAGCTGCTCGCTCCTGGAGGTATGAGAGCAGCAGGAGGAATTCATTATTCTCAGGGGTTTTTTTTGCAGCCCGAGCAGCAGAATGAGGTGTGAATCGGTTTGTTGTTGATCTGGAGTAACCTGTGTTGTTTTGCAAATGGTTGAATTAGTGTGTGGTTTTGTGGGCCTGTGTGTTTGCTGACTGCAACCAGTGAACAGACCCAGCCTCGTGTTCTTTAACATAAAAGGCCCACCTCTCTTGGCTATGCCTCTCTACAGTCATTCAGCTTATCACTCATATGATCACAGACTGTAAGACAAGATGGGGAAGAAACTGAAAGGTGGTGCAGAGAAAATGCGGGAACATGAGAGTTTGTTATAAAGGGCATAAGGCAAGAGAAGAAGTGACCTCGATGGAGCATTCTATTATTGTTATTAGCATTATTGTTATTTATACTGTCCGAAACAATAAACAGGATGTGCCTACACCCAAAATACCCAAGTCTGCCTTTGTGATCCTAGAACCTCCTTACACGCTAATTATGCTTGACCTCAGGATCCAGTCAAGGTTCCTCTTTGTTCAGCCACCCACGATCACCAAGAAGTCAGCCAGAAGTGAGTGAGTTAACCAGTCCACTTGTCCAACACATTAAATACTCCGCTTTAGTATATCTTGTTAGTAAACACAAAATTCAAACTAGGCTCCTCCTCCTTGGCTCAGTGCCAGCAGCAGCACACCCACATCTTATAACCGTGGCTACGTTAACGCACTCACTAGCCCAGCAACCACCTGTAGCGTTGCGTTTCTAAGTGGGAGAGAATCAAGAGCTGTGCACCTGACTTAGCATGTTAGCACAAGCTGATTATAGGTATTTGACACAAAGCTGCTCAGCAGAAAGCTAACTCACATCTCTCTTCTTCCCAAGCTGCCCTCTAAGTGCCAAGCTTCATCCTTGGCCTGTTTGGCATTTCTTTTCACCCAGGTTGTTATTCTTCCTCCATGCTACTTTCACTTTTGCGGCCACTCGGGATGACTTCTACCACTCGGCATCATCAACATGTCAAATCACTTGCGGACTAGGTTTGCAAGTGAACTCTTTGTTCAGCCACCCCTGATCACCAAGGAGTCAGCCAGAAGTGAGTGAGTTAACTAGTCCACTTGTTCAAAGCACTAACTACTCTGCTTTTGTACCCTCATCTTTAAAGGTAGGGTCTGCAGGAGTTTTTGTTACTTGTTAGTAAACACAACATTCAAACTAGGCTCCTCCTCCTTTGCTCAGTGCCACCGGTAGCACACCCACTTCTGTCTACCGTGGCTACATAACAGACTCACTAGTCCAGCAACCACCTGTAGCATTGCTTTTCTAAGTGGGAGAGACTCGAGATCCGTGTTAGCACAAGCTAATCCAAGTATTTGACACATAACTGGTTAGCGGAAAGCTAACTCAGTCGCTCTTTATCCTAAGCCTCACCCTAGTTTAGGAAAAAGTTGTATCTGTTTGGCGTTTCTTTTCACTTAGGTTGTTTTTCTTCCTCCATGCTACGTCCACTATTGCAGCCACTTGGGATGACTTCTTCCATTTGCCATCATCAATACATCAAGTCACTTGCGGATTAGGCGTCCGTTGATTGGCTGATGAAACCACGCTTACTCTCAATCCAGAAACGTCATGATGGAACCAAAACATCAAAATACAGGCTGAGGAGGGGGTTCAAGGCAGACACAGATGCTGACACACATGTATAAAGGCTCAGAAGTGATTGAACAGGAGTATTCCTGTAAAAGTTTACATTTTATTTTTCAGGAAAATCCTGCAGACTATACCTTTACTATACCTGTATGTGTGTGGCATTAAACTGATTGGCTGGCCAGTCTGAGCAAAAAAACATCAGCCCTGTACTTTAGTCTTCCCAATATTTATTCCCTAGTCTTTAGGGAGGGGTTGATTTATAAGAATACACCCACTGTACTTTACTGCAGCTGCTGCAGCAGATAAGAAAAAGGACACAAAAGCTTCTAATGGAGCTGGATGCTCTCTTCTTGAAGGCCAAAACAATGAGACATATTTATCCTGAGATCATAACAAGAACTGACTTACTCGCCTCTCAAATCTGTTTCACACATGTCTCATAAATCCCACATCCCCTTCCAAAAAAATTGCACTAAAGTCATCTTTTGCTAATTGAGCTTCTAAAGGCAACAGGTTCTGCTGCAATTTGTGGTTTCATGCTAGAGCTAAAGGGAGGCTCTCCCTGATTGAAGCCGTGGAGTGTGAGGGTAAAGTTAGTGTTGGAGGACCTGAAGCGGTGTGAGCAGCGGCGGCAGCAGATTGAGCTGTTTGTTAGCACAGTGAAGATGAGGTCATTAATCAAGCTGTCAGTCAGATTCTTCACAGAGTATGCCACAGGTTAACACTCAGAGTGGTGAAAAAGATACAAGCATAAGTGCTGCAGAGGACATCTGATCTCATCGCACACTTTTCATGCTTTAGGCTAACACCTGCTGCTGCAATTATAATCTCATTTAACTTGTTTTACTTCCCCTGATAATTTTACTCGGATATGAATAATAAAGATCTTGACATTAATACTGGAAAGATCTGATATCGCACCCTGATTACTGCAAACAAATAGGTTTTAGAGAGGATTGCGAAGCAGAGGAATAGCCTCCAGTGTTGACACAGGCTAAAGGATTCTGTGATTATACACATGAACATGACATGCCTTCACCACATGTGCCTCCCCGCTCTACACAATCCCTGCCTCTATGCAAACGCGTGGGGGTACTTTGAAGATGTGAAGCCTCTATGATGTGGTTTCAGGGAGGGAGCAGACCCAGCCAACTGCGTCCACGGCAGCTATGAAAGAGCTGTAAGTGACAACAGGCACCGGAGGGCTGGGTCAGGCTGAAGACATCCAGGGGCTTCACGGTGTCTCCAACAGTGTGGGCATGATTCCCCGCGTGGGGTGAGTTCCTGCTCAGTCCAACACATCCTTTCTTCATCAAAAACCCTCCCAAAGAATCATCTCTTTGTTTTTCCAGAGCAGGTCTGGCGTGCAGATTCCAATCAGCCCCGGGTGTCAGAGCTTTTGCTGTCGTCAGCAGTATCATTCCTTCTCTCTGTCATTACTGCCCCGTCCTGCCTCATGGATCTGTGTTTGGATTAAAGGACCGAGCCACTGTGTGCAACTCTAGAATACTTATTGCTGGAACTTTGACCGCAATAGCCATCGAAAACCCCCCCAGATCACCAAACATGCACTTTAAGTCTCCTTTGGCTCTTTTGTGCTTCTTTTGGACCAAAATACTGATTCGGCATTTCAATCATCCCGTTAATCATGCCAGTTCCAGGAACCAATTAGCTCTGTGCGGTGCTCTGATCCAAGACCAGCCCCCGCGACCTGGGGTTGTGTTCCCAGAGGGAGGCCCATGCCAGTGTGGGCACAGTGTAGTCAAAGCCAGTCCCCTCACAGTGTGGAGTGGCTGTGTCCAATCTGTTGTCCCCCTGGCCCCAGAGAGGGGTGACCACAGCCCGGGCTGGCAGGGTTTGCTGGCTGGATCTCAGGCTGCGGCCACACGGCACAATTAGCACCGTGGCTGAATAATCACAGTCGCTCTACCACTTCAGTGTTTCATTACTCTGAGCAGGGCAGTGAAACATATTTGTCTTTTAGCCTTAACCAAAAATCACAAGTCTGTCTCACTGAACTCAGACGTAGTTGAAAAACATTAAGAAGGAGTTGGGTTTGGAGTTGGAATGAAATGCTGATGCAAGATTTATGACTCTGCTAATACTATTTCACAACACTCAAGGATTATGGGATTATTTACTTCCCAAGGTTCCATTATTGCTAATGTTTTTTTTCTTTTTCTGGATGCTTTAGGAGTCTGAGAATATATCTATCTTCCGTTATGTGTTGGCAGATGACCTCTTCCTGCCTGTAGACTTCCAAAACAAGCAAAGGAAAAAGTTTTCCTTGGATCTTCTGTGTTGATTGTTGTCAGAAAAAAAGTCTGGCTCAAGCTGGATAATGGATTTTAAATCTGCATCTTTCTTTATGAATACAAACGCCGGAGGAGATTTCGTCCTCATCACTCAAAGGTCATGCAGTAGTTCCAATGTGTAGCTTTCTTCTTCTCTGTTGGCTGTCTCAGCCGCCTTCATAGATCATTGTCACCCGACACAAATAATAGTGGATTCTCCTGTTTTATATCACAGAAGTTTTTTCCCTGATCTGAACAGAATCTGAAGCAAACAGATGACTGCAGCAGCAGTAAAGGTACATTTAGTAGCCCAGTGCCAGGAGTTGAAAGCCAACACTTGTGAGAAACTGAAGCCTCCTGTGCTGCGTCTACCAGAGCACTCACATACGTCCACTTTCCCCGCTTGTATTTTTAGCCACTCGTGGACAAACCACACTTCATTTACTCAAAGCGCCCCTGAATCAACCTCCTCTCCTGCGCCGTATTCCTTTTTTTAACTACCTTTTCTCCATCAACATTCCCCTTCTCCAGTTAACCGCTATCCTAAAGGGGAACCGATCCATCGTTAACCCCCTTTTCCATCCACCTCGTTCCCCCCTTTGATTTATTTTTCCATAGAGCACAATGATTTGTGGGAGTAATGTTCTTCCTGCCCTCCAAAAACACAGGGTGACGTCTTTGTGGCTGGCAGTCAGTGCAAAAAAAGTCTCCATGATGCACTGAGCCCAAATCATTTTGGCCTGAGCCGTGTAATTGTTGACACACAAGATTACTTCTTGATACTGCAGAGCTGAAACTAGTCATTTAACAGCAGCTAATCCCAATCATTAGATACCTACACATTAATCTGTAGGTTTATCTCATCTCTATTGAAGTCATGGAAGTATCGATCAGTGGTGTGGGGCAGTTTTGAGTTAGATACTGTGCATGTGATGCCCCCAGAGGCTAAATATCAACAGATGGTGGGAATAGGCTCCAAGACTCATAGTTGGTCTGGATGAAATTGTTAAACTCTGTTGATAATGGATTAAAAAGTTCCAGACAAGAAAGGAAAATCTCATGTTCCAGCTTATTAAACTGCATTTACAGCCTTTCTTAAGCATAATACTGAGCTAACTTTGGGCTGTTTGTGGGGCAAGAGGTGCAATGATGTGTTGTATCAACTGCAAAGGCATCAAAGAGAGAAAGCCTCTGTGGATTAGATACCACCAGAAAGAAGTGTTGGGAGAACAGCATAACGGTGTTACTAACATCACAAACTCTATTGTGGCTGTTTGTGGAGCTGAAATAGCTCCATACATGACTTCATTTAAACCCTGTCATTATGCTTACTGACAGACTGACTAAGCAACATGCCCCTGTATTTACACATTCCACATTTACCCAGGTGGAAGAAAAAGTAGTTCCCACCAATCAACCGTGCATCTTTTAGGCAAGATCCCAATAGTTGAGTTACTTTCCAGTGTGTTCCTATCAATGATATACCTTACCTCATACAATAAATTACCAAAAGGTATTGATACTTTGATTTTACCCTTCAAGCCTTGGCCTCTTTTTTGGGTCTCTGCTAGAAAACTGAAATTAAAAGGAGTGTAACTCATCCAGGTCAATTCGAATCATTCTGGTGTAATTATAAAGGGAACATTTGTAAATTTTATTCAGAGGTGTCAGTATTGGTATTTATGTCTCTGACTCTGTAATAACTTGAGTATTAATTTTAGAGCTTTAAGATCTGGTATTGGACATATAAATGTTACTGTATGGATCTGCACATCACTAAAGAACTAGATGCAGCAGCAGTGAGCCAGAGGGGTTAAAGATCCTTTGAGGAGGATCTGTTTTAAATGGACTGCGGTGCCACGTTTTGACCTAGAATGTCACGCACACTGTCATGAAGGCGTGACTTTTAACCAGGCTTCTGGAATTAAATAGAGATCAGATCGTAACAAATTTTCCCTTTTCGAGACAACTTTTTACCGGACACAATGGAGTGAAGTAGGGTAGTTACGTAGTGCTACTGTTTGAAATGCAACAACAAGCAAATGTTGTCAGTTTGTATGTAGTTTAGTAGCCGTTTATATTTAGCACAGCTGGCAGTCCAGTGCGCTAAGACATGTCTGTAACGTGTAACGTTAGTGAATCCTGGTTATGTCCTGCCAGTCATCTACCAATCAGAGCAAACGTAACCTCACTCTTCATTTTATTGACAGACTCGCAAGTTTGAACAGACCACTGCAGAATAAGTTTTGTATGTTGGAATGAACATGAGCACAAACAGTTTAGCCTTTTTAGCCTTTAGCTCGTGCTCTATCTCTTTCCTGTTTATCTTTCTTCTGCTCCTCTGTCCTTTTTCTGTCTGACAGTTAGGCTCCTGTGTCCACCATCACTACAAAATTAATCCCAGAAATCGTTTTCAGCAGAGAAAAACACAGATCTCTCCTTTACTACTAAACTTCAGCTGGCGTGGTGTTGTTGTAGAGACTTAGACGTGCAATAAATCAGTCCCATCCTTGGGATAGGTACTGAATTAGGTACTGACCGACCAAATTCTGTCGAAAGTACCGGGTACTGATCCACATAAAATCAAAAGGTACCATGTTTTGGTACCTAAATGCGTCCTTGTGACTGTAAAGGAGTGGAAGATTAGGCCATTTTTCATGCTGGACCTGAATATAGCATTGCAAGGTTGTATATTGAAGAATAAATATGTTAAATTGAAAAATAAAATTATGTACTTTATTATTTATTAAAATTTGATATTTTTTACCACATAAACACAAAAAGTACCCAAAATTGGTACCAGTACTGATTGCCAGGTACCAGCCAACGGTACTGTATCGTTTCATATATGAAAGGCACCCATCCCTACCGACCCTGCTTGACTTTATTGTGAAGCTATAGAGTAGCATTTCAGAATATCCTGCATTGACACAGATCATTTGATTTTGAAGTGTGGATTGAGTTCAGAAGGTAAACTTTTTCAAGCTCTCTTAAAAAACTCCTCACAGCCTCTTTAATATTGGCGTTTTCCAGATGGTAGCACAGGTACTGCTTCAACGTCATTGATATAAAAAGCAAGAACATACATGCGAAATGTACATTTTATCCTGTTATTTAGTTAGATTCTATAAATGGGCAAACCCTTTACTAATTCGTCACTTTTTTGGGGAAAAGAACTGGTAACTAATTACTTTTTTAAAGCAAATTGCCAAACACTGCTAGACGCCCCCTGTAGTAGAGTTTAGGTTTATAAAACATCCTAAAATGCCTCTTCATGCTGTGTGTGGAAACATTTCTCTCTGCAGGTAAAAAGTTACCC
The DNA here is from genome assembly GCF_033239565.1 of Halichoeres trimaculatus. Taxonomy (NCBI): domain Eukaryota; kingdom Metazoa; phylum Chordata; class Actinopteri; order Labriformes; family Labridae; genus Halichoeres; species Halichoeres trimaculatus. The sequence continues at coordinate 7,493,544 of NW_027437198.1, read as the reverse complement.
CTGGTTATGATTTCACTTTGAAACAGTTCAGTCAGATTTGACAGCGCTGCACCTGCCACCTTGATAATAAAGGAAACAGAGGATATATGATCCATAGGCCAGCGCAGTATTTGTGGAGTGTGGAGGATGAAATTGAGGAAATCCCCACTGATCCCTGAAGATTTATGTAACCTGTGTGAGAAACCAGAGGTGCAGTTTTCATCATTCATCTCTTTATTCTCAATCTGTCTCTGTGTCCTATCTTTATCCCTCTACACTTTTTTCCCATAAAGGCTAAGAGGAAGACTGTGGGAGGAATACAAAACAAACAATTCACTCGGGGAAAAGACTTCTGGATATCCCATTCGAGCTGGATACTATATTTAACCGAGGATCAGCTTGGTCCGTATCGCTCATGCCTCCCTCAGGGCTGCAGGTCCGCCTGGTGTCTGTAGCTGTGCTCATTGTCCTCTTGGCTCTCCTCTCTGCACTGTGCTTTTCACTTGCTGACACAAAGGAAATGAGTCGGGGGAAAGAATGACTGCAGGCGAGGCGAATATGAAAAAAGGATGATTGCAGTAACAGCCTGTGAGGTGAATCAGTCAGGCTGAGTACAAAGTTTCAGGTCCAGTTCTCATTTGATGTATTTTCTTATCAGTGTGCTGCTTCAGAAATAAGAAAACACACTGTCGAGGTTAGTTATCCTCTGTGTTAGAGGCGTCAGTCTCAGATTTATGCTATTACAGCTACACCTTAGGATTTCCCCTACGTTATCACCTCCTCTAATAACATTCCCTGCCCACTCTCTGACCTCGCACATTGATTTTTCTGTTCAGGAAAGAGGAAAGGAGAGGGACACGCAGTATGGAAAAATAACAGCCTGTGGCTTCTGTACTTTTGGAGAAATGAGCAAAATGTAAGCTGGTTCCAATTAGCGGAGAAAACGTGGCGGTAGGCAGCGAAGGAAATGAAAGAATAAAATGGCTGGTTTGATTCCTATCTTCCTCACCCCAACTTCTCTTCCTCATTTCCTCAATTTCTGCCTTGATTCTTGAAGCTTCTGTACTCTTTAGAGTTACTTTCAAAATAGTGAATCCTGACTCATAAACACATCCTAAATGGGCCATGAAGACAGCCCAGGATGAAGAAAACCAAGTTATTGCTGAAGAGTAATTAGCCGTGGATGAAAGACTGAGAGAGAGTCTGTTTCTGAGGCGATGAAAGATACGGAGGAATGGTTATTGATTAGAGGAGGGGAAATTAGAGGAAAGGAGTGATGACTCTGGGAGAGGAGAGGGAGGCTGTGGAGGGGATAAATGAGGAGCAGGTTGAGGAGATGAGTGGCTGCAGCTGCAGTTAAACATGGTTTAGCTTTTTAACAGTGAGGGACAAAAACCAGTGAGCAAGAGAAGAGATCCTTTGTTACCAAAAAACTGAGTTTCAACAATGTTTCTAGTGTTATGCTTATAAAAGCTAAGTGGGGTTCCAAAAGTCCATGAATCTTCAAAGTGGGAAACTTTTCATGGGAACTTTCAGAAATAAACACAACTGAATGCAAATTAGTGGGATTTTCCGGTAATTTATATTGACTCCTCGACATAAACATGTATTAATATTTAACATTTTGGTTTGTTTTTAACAGGCATGTATGCAAACATGTCTACTGCAGTATTTTTAAAAGACATTCAAGATGAGTTTTCAGGAATGTTTCCTAACTGAATCTATCATGAATATAGGTATTTGTAAATATTTGTTGTAGTTAGTCTCTGAAAACAGACACATAATGATCATTTGTTATTTTAACTTACATGTGTCCATTTGTTAAAATTAAACCACACCATCAAGTATATTCACTTCAATACTGTCAGGTACTAGTACTGTCACATTAACAGGACTACTAGACTCCAAATCCAGAACCACCAGAGCCAAGAACCTCACTATTTGATTTGATTTTGGTTCTTTAGGTTGCAATTCGATTCGATATCGATTAGATATTGATTTTAATGCTTCAATTATCAATTTTCATGCCCCTTGTGAACATATGTGGTATGTCATCTCACATTTTAGAGCAACAAAAAAAACCAAACATCAGACTTTAAAGCCGAAGGATCTGGCTTTATGCCGCTGCTGCTTTGGCTGCCATCTTTTTGTTGTTTGGTCTCTAATGGCCCTTGTCTGTACAACGCAAGTAACACGCACAGTCCCCCTCACCTGCCAGGAGATGAATTGATTCAGAGGATTTGCTGAACCAATACTGAAATAGGCGAGGAAAGGTTTTGATGAATCGATTCATCAATATTTTTACCCACCCATAGTGCAGGATATGGGCGTAGTCTCCACAACATTACTTATCTGTTCCTGATACAGTGAAACGAAGCCCAATCACATCAAACAGCTACGGGGCACCCGTCAGTCACATGAGCTGAGCTGTGTCTCTGATTGGACAATCAGATGATCCTCACATCTTCTAAACGGACAAGTTAGAAAAAAATTCACACCGCCTGTACAGTGCGTGCCAATGGCAAAATTAGTGTAAGATAAGATAATAAATATGGCTTTTAATGCCATAAAAGTCTGTTTTTTTTTACTTGGTGTGTATGTGGTTTCCAGCCTTTTTGCAGCCAGCCTCAAGTGTATTCCTGATGAACTGCAACTTTTAGCACTTCCATTCATCTTTCTAAACCAGATGTAACCCCTTGAGTAATACACAGCCATCCTATTTTTGCTAGAAGCAGGAGCTGTGACGCACAAATTCAGCGTAGGGAAGAGCAAGCGGGACAGGAAGTAGTGACCAGAAATTACCTAAAAACAGCCAGTGACTTTCAAAATAAAACAGACTGTGTTAAAACCAGATTGTACTTAACATGACTCCAACAACAAATGGACATAATGAGCAGAACCAGACCAGGAGTCAACAAGTTTGAGGTTTTACAGCCCAACATGAATGAAGAGAGACTTATCAATGGAGAGGGAAGAGCAGGAACTCCTTTAGTCATGTGACTCCAGCTGTCTGTCAGTCATACAGCTTATTGGACTGAACACTCAGCTAATGTAAGTTGACAAACACAGTCAAGACACAGCGCAACAGAGTTGGACTACAGACATACCTGGTGTATTTGAGGCGTCAGTGAAAATGCTGTTGCTCGTGAAGTAGTGATTGATGAAAATCAAATTGTTTTGGAATCTATAATTTATTGCACACAGTTGAATTTGCACTTATAATGGTGTTTTAACCTAGATCATTTTTGGAAAACCTTATTCAAATTGAAAAGAAAAAAAAATCCAACATTTCGCTTTTTGTTTTTCTTTTTTTAGAAAATAAAATGTTGGTTAACAGCAACAAAACCCTGGACATTTCCAATAGCCTCAAGCTAATATTCACATGGAAATTTTCAGGAAACTTTTATGAAATTTCCCAGAAAATTTTCCACCCATTTGCTACCCTAGAGCTAACCATCTTTCGTCTCATTTTCCTTAGCCTCATAGCATGTTACAGCTGTCTTCTTGCATAGATAGAGGTTAGAAAGAAGGTAGAGCATTGACATGTTTAAACGATTAAAAGGATTTGAAGATTTTTTTCATTTCTTTGGGTGGCCCGGCCTCAATTACAGCTGTTTTAAAAAATAAACAAAAGTAAACACTACGTCCTCCAGCACACTAAATAATTTCTCCATCATTTAAACATTTACTCCACTATTGAGCTGATACCCAGAGAGGTGCAAAGTCAAACAGAGAGTCAGTGAAGACAAAGACGCAGAGGTCGTGATAGCTCCCATATGTGGGAAGAGACACCTGATATCCGTCCCTGTGGGTGAATCAACATTCTCCGCGAGCGACACAGATGTGCAGTCGGTCTGTTAAAAAGTTGTGCAGACTGAGATGAAGCGATACTCATTTGTTGATATTGGGACAGGATATTTAATAGACCCATAAATCCATGCTTGGCCAGACTGCTGACTGGCACTTTCCTGCGTCTACATCTGTGTCTGAAAGGTGATTAACACCAAAGTCAGAGGTTTGACTTTCATTTGCTTCATCAGGCTGCTGCAGCACTTTGAAAGATTTTCACTTTTAAAGTTGACAGACATTTATTTTACTTTTTAAGACTCTGGGAAATATTCTCCCACATCTTCCTGCACACACCTGTGGTGGTGATATCCCAGATGTGATGTCATTCCCTCTGCTTCCTCCATTGTGTGTGTGTGTGTGTGAGGCGGTGGTTAAACAGGTGAAGCTGATTCTTTGTGTGGTTTTTGTCAAGTCATGATCCATTTCTGAATCAGCGTGCGCCCTTTGTTCAGCTGCTTAGAAAAACATTCGTGTTGTTTTTCTTCTTTTTTTTTCATCTACCGCCCCCCTGCTTCTCATTTTCATTTTTTTCAAAAGTGTCATGATCGATTTGTAGCTGCTTCAGCTGGAGCTTTAGGTGAGCTGAATTTATGACCGCTTGAGGAGAGATACTGTTTGGCAACATTTCTGTTCGCACACACAAAGTCCAGATGTTGTGTCCTCTGGCTGCCCTGGGGTGTTTGTAGTAATGGAGCTCTCTGCCGGCTGAGTTACGCTTCCTTAAGCTGAAACGCAGCTTATTGGGGGAAAAAGGTGAGCAGAGGCCCCGGCACGGAGTCCTAATCCTCACTTGCACTGCAGTCAGCAGTCAAGCTCTGATGACATCTTTGTCAAAAGGCTCAAAGCTGCGCGTGCCTTCATACCCTGGTGAATATGACATCATGGCGGGCTGATCTATGTAGCATGTATAGCTGTCTACCCTCAGTCTCGGAGCTGGTTGGCTCAGGCTGCAGAGTGAAAGCCTGAGGGATGTTGTAATGGCGAGAGTCAGCCTGACAGCTTCAGAGCCGGTTCACAGAAAGGTGATATATTTTTAGTGTGGATTTTATTGATCCCGCGAAGCAGAAAACTGTGTATTTGTCTTTTCCCCTCCATGGTCAGCGCTCAAAGCAGGATAACAATGGGTGTAAGCTCCTGTTTGGAGACAGCTCTGGACCATAGACTGTATATAGAGTGGACAGCATGGCTTACACAGGCGCAGCCATATGTAGCAGTTTTGCAGCCAGAGTCTGCGTAGTAGAGACTGTGAGGGATTCTGGGAGAATCTGAGTGGAGCTGGGTGACAAAAATAATAATCATTTTTTTCTTTCGAGAGTCTAATCACTTCTTGACTCTCCCTCCTAACATATTTTACAATCCCTGAAAAAAATGCACAAGATCAGCAGCTGTCAATCATCATTAAACATGATGTTAAACTTCGCTTTTAACCTCTTAGAACTAATGAAAACGAAACTTTTCAGAAAAAAGAGGACTTGAGTACAAGGCAGCCAAGTGATATCTTCGAATCACCACAACAATCGAACGTGAGAAACATTTTTACGAGGTGTATTAATTTTTTAGAGTTTGACCACAGCTCATCTATGACTGGAGAGATGTATTTTTTTTTTACCTATACTGCAGCCAGCCACCAGGGGGAGCAGTTTTTGTGGCAACCTCACTTCAAGTGGAGCAAGATGACATCCATTTTTTTTTACAGTCTATGCTCTGGACATGCTAGCTGCATACACCGCAAAAAACAGAAATCTTAGCAAGTGTGTTTGTCTTATTTCAAGTAGGGATGCACCGAACCAATCCTGGTACCGGGTATCGGGGCCAATCCAGCCCCTCAAAGCTGGATTGGGTCACGGTGGGAAAAGGATGGTCCAAACTTTAATTTCACATGTACTCATTTTACTCTTTTACCCAAAACATTACCAGTCTTATCCCACAGTAGAGCATGCAGGCTATTATTTAACACTGGTATTGGATCAGGTTCGGTATCAGTCGATACTCAAGGCCCAGGAATCGCTATCAATATCGGGACCAGAACAGCTGGATTGGTGCATCCCTAATTTCAAGTAAAAACGGAGGTCTGATTTGCTTGAAAATTTGCTTAAAACTAGAATAATGCATTAATACAAGAAACTTTTCTCTTGTTCTATTGGCAGATTTTCTTTACTTGTTTTAAGCAATTCAGACCTCATTTTTGACTTTAAACAACTTGAAATAAATAGAATAGAAAAGAACTTTATTGTCATTGTAACAAGTACAACAAAATTGAAGTCACAGCAGCAATCAAGAAAACAGAAGTAAGAAAGTGTATAGAAAGTGCAAAAAGCTCAATAAGAAAATAGATGATGACAGCTTGTCCATCATTCTCCAGTTCAGCCAGCCTCCACCTCCACAGGGTCCAGGACTGAGCTTCTTCAGTCATGCTCCATCTCTGTCTCCTGGATCCTGTCTGCTCACAGCAGGTGAAGCTCTTCCAACATGGCGTTGGTGTCTGGTGTTAGCTCTGTTAGCCATGTCTGTGAATAGCATGATGCTACTCTGCCCTCTGGTACTCCCTCTGTTGCTGGGTTAGCACAGCTAGCTAGTCCATCTTATTGGAGATAGATCTTACGTTCCCAATAATGATGGATGGAAGGGCAGTTCGATGTCGTCACTTCCTAGCTCACACCTGAGAACCAGCACGTCGTCCTCACCTTCTTCTCCTCACCTTGTGGGAAGACATCAGGCCTTACACTAGTTAGCATTGACATGCTACAGGCTGCTAACAGCTGAGTTCATATGTAAACAATGCAGCCATGGTTACATGTAGGATCTCCAGACAAACACAGGAGAAAAAGTAGTAAAAATATCGCTGAAGCCACAAAAAGTGGTGTCTATGACCAACAAATGAGCCATACAAAGTAATGATCCACTCTAAATACAAAGATGATGAAATAGACAAAAAAAATTACAAGAAACAGACAAAGAAGAGAGCTGCTGCAAAAGGCAGCCATAACCAACAGGGCGGCGCCTAGCAACAAAAATAAGACATTTTTCTGGACTGGTCAGGTGATTGTGGCACATATGAAGTGTTTTCTACTGCAAATAAGACAAAAAACTCTCAATAAGATTTCAGCTTTTTGCAGTGTGGCTCAGTTTTGCAATGTTGGCCAGTCCATTCACAACCTCTGTGTGCACTGAAAAACTACACAAACTATTATCAGAGAATGATGGTTCCTCTGGAGCGTCTCTGAGCTGACACTTCAGAGTTCATTGAAATGTGAGCGAATCCTAATCATTTCTCATGTCGGGTTTTGTGGGCCTAAGTTTCACCTCATCACAGAGACGTTCTGGTGTTGTGTTTGGAAACAGCCGTCCCTCTGACACACTCATCTGGAGCTCAGCAGCAGAACAGCTGAACTGAAAATGTGAAAAAAAAAGTGATGATGCAGAAACTGTTTAATCGTCTGAGATGAACCCGATCAGGATCACCAGCCAGGAAACGAACAGATACCACATGTTGCTCCTGAAACCACTTCGAGCGTTAAACAGACTGAGCAGATTTAAAATAGTCCCTGCTCCGTTTGTTCCTAGTTTGGTCAGAGTAACGTCTCTGCGCCGTCTTTCCCCTGGAAGGAAATCGGTGTCGGTGAACAGCTCAATGACGTTAAATTCCCTCTGTGTTCTGTTTATATCATCCCGGCTACATCCTCTTTCCATCCCCTCTCTTTTCTGATCTATCACTTTTCAACAGGTCTTCGTTTACTCGGCCTGTTTTCCAACTCCAGACTTATCAAAGCAAGCACGAGTTTAGTAACTTGCACGAGGCGTTCCTTCTGACTGCCGGCTGAAAAATGAACTTGAGTCATAACCGAAGTGTTTATTCAATCTAGGACTTATTATCAACTCTGTCGATGCCTTGGTAGCATAACTTTAGAGACGTGTTTGGGAGACAGGTCGGTAGAGTGCTTTCTAATCCCTCTTTGTGACCACGGCGATTTAAGAGCACCCACCAGGAGCCAGAAAACATCTGCACTGCATACACACGGACGTGTCAGGTACAGCACTGCTGTGGACCAAGATGTATCATCCCTGAGAGAGGTGCAGAAGTACAAGAATTTCCTTTTTAAGGCTGTGATTTAATGTAGGTATGTGTGGTGTCAGGTCCTCTCATAGCTGCGAACAGTAAACCTGGATTGAACACCCACTGAGGCCTAAAAGCTCACTTTCAGCACTCTGCTAACAGCGACCTACACAAATCTGCTTCACTGACAGGGATGGCTCCAGCACAGGAGTCTCAGCACGGGTGTTTGTGGTAAAGTCAAACAATTTGGGTTAAAAATGCCTCCGTTTTTATAAGAGGGAGATTTACTGTATGTCTTCTTCATCTCCATGCAACCAGCGCAGTAATGTATTAGTTGTAGCCTGGCATGGCTCGTATAAAGGGGGTATTTGCTTTATCATTGATCGTAAGGCCAGAAGGTGAATGAAGCTGTCATGTCTGTATAGAGAGTACAGAGCTTCAGCCAGAGGATGATCAGCTTAGATTGGCATGTTGACTGGAAAGAGGAGGAAAACCGCTGTTCAGGGTCATCCAGGCTTAAAATTCCACCTTCTTGCACCTGCAAAGCTCAGATGATTTCTCACTGTTACTGTCTTTATACATTTTTTAAAGTACAGAGGAAGAAATATAGAATTCACATACATGTAAGCTGTTTATTTACACTTCAGAATCTTGGAGATGTTACGCATTGGGTTTATGACTTATGAACATCACCACAGAATCTGAATTGTGAGGAAAACACTGCAAAAAAATTCTGGTCAAGTATCTGGGATGCACCCATCCTGACTCTGGTATCCAGTATCGACCTGGTCCTGCCCCTCAAAGCTGGATCAGGTATCTGTGGGGGAGGGCTGATTCACGGTGCCAATCTAGGCCAGTGATTCCTAACCAGGGGGTAACCGCACCGTATGCGAACACATCGACGGGGGATACGTGGAAACATTGAACAATTTATTTCCAACTTTAAAGTAAGGATGTTCTGATCCAATACACTGTTCGATATCGGCGCCCAAAATGGCTGTTTTTAGAGGATAGGATAACATTGGATTTTGTTAAGTGATCAGGACCGATCCCGTTTTCACGTGTTTTAGCACTGTCACGCTTTACACCTGCTGTAAATCAAACCGTGTTGCAAACATGTCCACTATATGGGACTACTTCTCTTTGGAAAGTAATGATAGTAAAACAGCATCTTGCAACATTCGTAAATTGAGTGTTCCTCAAGGAGGTACCAACAGGGCTCACTTTGATACAACAAATATGATTTGCCATTTACAACCAAATCACCCAACAGAGTATAAGATTTTTCAGAGAAAGGTATCAAAATCGGATTAGTACTGGATCAGTATTAGCAAAACATATCATCAAAAAAATGGATCGGAAGTCAAAAAATCCCTAATTTAAAGTACTGAGATAAGCCGTCAATAAAATGGTGCGTGTGTTCTACGACTAATTACCCTGCAGAGACAATAACCTGTGGCACAGCTGCACCAGAATCAAAACAGATGTTTACCTGCAGACAGGTAAATATAAAAGACAAGCTCATGTGTCTCATTAAAGTGCAGATGAGGGATAAAAAGAAAGTTAATTTGCTAAAGTGAGTCTGAATATTATTTAGTTAAGTGATGTTTTTCCTGATTTTTGAAGTTTAAAAGTCTGTTTAAAGGGGACTTATTCAAGGCCGCTCCATCTGTCTTTTGTAGTAAATGTTACATGAGTTATATGTAACAAAGATGGTTTAGTTTCTTTTATTTTGTATTTATACATTTATTTATATTACGTATTTGTTTTCAAGGCAACATATTTTTTCATGTTTAATTTGATTTAGAGAGAAGAAAATGCAAAAGAATTAAATGTTCAAGAGGGTACACAAGACAAGTAGGGTTTGGAACCACTTTACCTAGCCACCAATGCTATGCCTTTTCCATGATATCACACGTGTGCGTGTCTGTCATAGACTGTATAAAACATGGACGCAGTCTCCCCAACGTCACCCGTCTGTTTCTTAAACGGAAAGTGAAGCATATCGGCTATAGTGGCCATGTTGGTGGGGGCAAGGACGCCTGTCGGTCATGTGACCCTGAGCTGAGCCTCTGATTGGACGAACTCACGATCTTAATATCCTTTGAACAGCTGAGTTCGAAAAAAGTTCATCCCCCCTAAAGTGTGTGCTGATAGTAAAATTAGTGACTCAGACAGGAGATGTTTTTTGAATCAGGCTGTGAATAGGTTGATTTCTGATTTGAAAATGGCTTTTTTTTTTTGCTTGTTTGTGACTTCTTGTACTTCTGGAGCCAGCCTGAAGGGGACACTTAAGAAACAGCAGATTTTACCACTATGGCATTGTCTCATATTCTTAGACCGGAGCTTGCCACTTGGTTTCTGTCAAGGAAAGAGCTATGTTAGCATGGCAGCGGCTAACAGCAGAGGCTCTGCAGTGTGGAGCCAATTTTGTTGCGTTACTGGTCTACTGGATATAAAAGTTTACAGTTGATTAGCAACTTCTGAAGGTTCTCCTAATTTGCATTGTTTACACCAAACTGCTGGAAAACATTTGGACACATTATAGTTAATACATATTAACTTCTGTATTCTATTCTATTCTATTCTATTCTATTCTATTCTATTCTATTCTATTCTATTCTATTCTATTCTATGCTGTATGTACTCATTTTTTTCCTTTCCCCAAAACATTAGCAGTCTTATCCCACAGTAGAGCATGCAGTTTGTTATGTTAACACTTAACACTAGTATCCAGTTGTTGTCTGTATCAGTTCATACCCAGCGCCCAGGTTTCAGCACCAGTACCAGAAAAGTTGGATTGTTCATCCCTACCTTTAAGACTTGGGTTTAGAAAATAACACATCTATTTGAGCTTTCTCAACTGTGTTTGGATTATTTTTAATTTTGCAAGCTAGCATCTGCAGTCCAATCATCAAACTGTTGCACAAACTTCCCTCTGATACATGATGCTCCTGCTTTTATTTGCTACCCCAACTGTTTGCTGTTACGTGATGAGTCATCCTGAAATCAGTGCCTCGTCTGCACAAATCCAGACCGATAAGACGTAATTACAGCGCTCCGATGGGGAAGGGAGTGAACTGTTAAAATTCCTCACTATTGAAATCAACAAAACAAACAGCACCCTCATCACTCCATCCATCCCTCCCTCCCAGGATGCCTACGGAGGCGGTTGCACATGTGTGTGTTATTTATGTCCATTCAGAGGCAACCTGGAGAGGATTTTTACAGAACGAGCCATGAAATGTTTGATTCGGACAGTTTAAAGAGATGTAAATAACCAGATGCTCCCTCTCAAGAGTCCATCCTCAAACCATCAGGTTTCTCGCATGTGGTGAGAGTGACGTCAGGAAGGAAGCTGGGTTTGAGTCAGCAGTGATAGAGCCCACATGTGTTTGCCCCCAAACTGGAATGAATATTACTGGGCACATCCCTACTTACCCAACCATCATCTTTGGTTTCAGCTTGATCAAACATGGGCCTGACTTAATAAGCTCACACAGCTCTGTAACCTCCCTCGTGTGCGGGGGTTGCAACATGGCAGCTCGAGTTCTCGTTTGTTTTCACAGTTTGTCATCTGCGGCCGTTTAACAGTGACACAAGCATGAGGCAGCACACTCTGCAGAGACTTTGTGGGTGTTAAGCCCTCGAAAAAAAGCCTCTGTCTTTTTGATTTGCTCATAAGTCCAGCTAAGCTCCTCGGGGTTAGCGTGGCCATAAAAGTGACAACAGTTATTTTGGGGAGACGGAGTGTGCTGAGGGGCTGACTGCCCCTGCTCTGTGGAAACTTCATGTTTAACCTCTATGCCTTATGGGAGAATCTAGAGATTCATGGTGTCAGATAAACTTTGAATTGCATGATTTTTTGAAAACCTCATCTCTGAAAAACCACATTGTAAAGCCCTTTTTTAAAGCCGCCTTGTGCTTCCTATCTCATCGTCTGTCCTCGTCTTTAAATTTACAGTACACCCATGGCTTGATTCAACAGCAGGTCACTGTTAGGTAAAAAATGCTAAACAATAAGCTAAATGACATTGTACATTCTGTCATTTCAACATTTACACTTGTTTTCACCTGCTGTCTTCGACCGTCCATCGAAGTGAGTGTGTTGTTGCTGTTTCCACACATTCCACATGGAAACAGCATCACTGTATCTCCTCACCATGAACGCAGAAGCAGTGTCACAGTTTGGTAACCTGAGCAGTGAAGGTGCAGAGGTCACCTTGTCTGCTACATCAACACAAACAAGCTCTCCTTTCATGAGACAAGTCCTGTTCTGTCCCAGCTCAGGGATCTCTTGTCCGTTCTGTGTCTTCCTCTCCTTTTCCCTGAAAATTACTCACTCATCACTCCTCTCTTTATTTCAAATAAACGTCAGGCCTTGACATAGAGGTACTGACTCTAAAGTAGCTTTATTCTGTTATCTAATTGAAAATCTTGTATTGTCTCCCACAGAGTGCCAAGAGTCTGCAGAACAACAAGGACTCCCGTATCCTGTGGGTCAAAGACGACCGTTTGCTCACCACTGGTTTCGATATGGTGAGAAATTCTGTCAGATCTTCTGAATCATCTTGTGATGACTAAAAGGACTCCCATTTTACCTTGTGTGCAGTTAAAATGTATAGAATCTTGTAAATATCTGACATAAAAACACAGTAGTGAGTAAACAAGGTTACATATTATTCCAGCATACATATTCTTATGTTTTTGTTGAATCCTCTGAAGTATTTTATGTTGATTTATGCCAATATCAAGGCAAGGACAGCTTGTCTTTTTGTGGAATAAATTTGCATTAGCAGCTCATCTTAAAGGAGATATGAATGAGGCTCACAGTGATCACTGTTGAGCAGGAATTTAAATGCTGTTTACAAAGTTCAGCAATCAAAGTCTAATCTCTTCTTGGCTCTTCTTCCCAACATATCTTACTGTTCACATAAAAACTACACAAGAACGGCAGCTGTCAATCATTGCAAAACATGACGCAAAACCCCACTTTTGAAGTCTAACAACTAATAAAAAAGAAACTTTTCAAGACTTAAGCGCAATGCAGCCCAAAAATATCTTCATGACACCACAGCTCCTGGATGTGAGAAACATTTCAACAAGGTGCATTTATTTTTAAAGTTTTACCACAGCCCACTATCACCAACTATAATCGTCAGAGGGCCACAATTTTACTGGAAAGTCACCTTGGGGGCTGGACCCTCAAATAAAAATTAAATAAAAATCTAATGTTGGCATAACATTTGATTTTTATTGTTTATATTTTTTCATTTCATTACAAAAACTTAAGACATTTTTAGCCTTTATGAGTCAACTATGGAATACATTTTTACCAGGTTGAAAGAGCGCCTGCCCATATGCGACACTCCCTGAAGAACAGTGAGTTCACCCGTAAACAAACAAGGATAATGTGATTGGTCAATACGAGTTGGCCTTCTATTTGTTGATCCACAAAAAATTCAAGAGCAGACAGAGATCTGTGAGCAGAAATTCCCTCAGCGCCACAGGAAGAACCCGAGTGTGAGTGCAGGAAATCTGCCTGAGCAGCATTATGACCAACCATGAGGGCACAGTTTGAGCACGTGCAAAGCAAATTTGAGAGCAAGAGCAGAGTTTTAGTAGACAGTATCACAAAATCTGAGCATGAAATCAATAAAATACTGCTCTCAAATCAATCAAAAATGCTCTTGATTTGAGATAGGATATTCATTCCATAATTGACCTTCTATCACCTGTACCACAGTCAACCACCAGGAGTGATAGATATTTTGCCTTAACTCTGTTCAAGTCAACTTTATTTATAGAGCACCTGAAAGACAAAAAGACAAACACTGCTTGTTAAACTATATGTATATAGACGTATACATACCATAAATTAACAGTGCAACGAGTCTGTCCTCATTTCGAGATGTAGTCTAAATAGAGTCATAAATGGTGGTAGTAATAGTGATAGTTAAGCGTTTCAGTTGTTGCTGTTTTCAGTTGCTTTAATTTTGTGGAACACATGATTTTCTCTTCCATCTTCACAATTTTGAAATCCAGTTGTGGGCCAGATTGAACAGTTCGGCGGCCTGGATTCGGCCCATGGACCACCAGTTGATGATCACTGGTCCACGGTCTTGACAATCTCTGCAACCTCTTGCAAATGTGATCAGTTACTTAATTTTGTGTAAACATTTACATCATCAAACTTACTTCTTCACAATGGAAGAAAGTATCTGTCCCCTAAGGTATGCAATACAATGTAAAAAAAAACTCTGAGGGTGTAAATATTCTGTATGTCCCAAGCAGGAAATACAGTGTGACTGACTGAAAATACAACATTTAGTCCAAAAGAGTGAGACGTCCCTTTTGAAACCTGGACGAAGATGCTTTGTGTCCCGTCAAGTTGAAATCATCCTTCCTGTTGTTTCATTTTTCTTTCGTTTGTTTCTTCCATTTCATAGATGCGTAGTCGGGAGGTGAAGCTTTGGGACAGCAGGAAGCTGAGCTCGTCCATCAGCTCCGTGACACTCGGCTCCTCCAGCGGGTGAGTACGTCAGCACTGACTCTGACTGTGTGGCTCTTTAATGTCCTTCAGCATGACGGCGGTAGGTCTTGTGCTATAGGACAATGTGAGATTGTGTGAGATAGTGTGTGTGTATAATTTGACACACTCAGCATACAGCTTGCGTGTGTGCGGTATGTAGATGAATGAGATGATGTATGGAGGACTCTGCTCACTTTGGAGCTTCCTTGTTGCTGTATGACCGAACAGACATGAAGACCTCCCAGAGCTCCCACACTGCCCCTCCACATTCCTGCCATTTCCTGGGTGAGAGCCACACACAGAGGCTCCTATCATCTCTTTTAGTCAACGAAAGAGTGTGTGTATGTGTGTGTTCTCTTTTCCTCTTACCACAACTGCTGCAAAAGGTCAGGCATGGGCAGTAGACACATCAACACTTCTCCCTGCTGCTCGCTGCTGACCTGCTCCCAGTATTCTACCAAACACGGCAGCTGAGGAGCGGAGGGGAGCGGGAGTGTGGCTGGGCACCCAGAAAAAGAACAGAATGGAAGGATTTAGAGAAGAAGAGAAAAAGGAGCCTTTGTGGGATCTAAGTTTTGAATTTTAGTGCTTTTATAAGCAGGTTAGAGAGCCAAGTCATTCCAAACTGGAGCAGACTGGGCGAAATAAATAAGTGTGGTTATAAGTATTACTTAAAAAGGCAGAGGCGGCTCAATGGAGCGTTAAAGGTTGTTTCATGTGTTGCATTCCTGTAATGAGGCTGCAGCAGATTCAGGAGTCTGTGTGCGCCATGTTTGGAGGAGCAGAAGGTGTGAGGACAGGATAACAGATCATGTAAATAGCATAAACAAATTTTATTAGCCAGTAAAATTGGGAAGTGGTCAGGAAAGAATGCTGCTGTTTTCTCTCTCCTCTTTGGAATCTGTGTGTGTGTGTTTGTTTGAGAAGTTTAAGAGTTGACACAGCAGGGTCCTGAATAACAGCCTCCACCGGCCCTCCTCCTGCTCTCTTGTTCCCCACTCATCCTCATTTCCTCCACTTCCTCCTTCATTTGAGTGAGATGGATGCATTCCCGTTTGAGGGCCTCTTTGGAGACCATCACGTTGTGTAATGCCAGCGTCCTCTTCATGGAAATGGAGGATGCAAATCATTTATTCTTTCCTGTGTTTCAAAAGTTTTCTTTTTTTGCAACAAACGACACACTTTCAGCAACAGTGCGTCAGCTTCAAACCACAGACGATGGTGTTAATTGGTGAATTTTATTGCTGTCTGTCGCCGTAGACGGAGGAATGTCGAAGTTTACTCATAGTCTGTCATGGCTGTTTTGTGGGTGTGATGATAATGGCGCAACTTAAAGAGAATGTACCAGCGCTGTGAGGATCTCTCCAGCTCATCTGGGGACAAGCTGTTTCCTGCAACCACTGTCTGCTCTTCTGGGTGTCTGTCCACACTCCCTTGAATCAGCAGAAGAGCACACCATACTGGACTGATTTAAAACGACTTTGAATTCGAGGAAGGCACTTTGGTATCCTGCGTTTCATATTAGATAATTTGAAAATCTGCAATCTTTCATCCCCTCGTGATTGCTTGGGTGTGTGCTGACCCATCTGCAGTGTGTCCTGTGTTAAATCACTTCAATCATGAGATCATGTGCTGGGTCGGTGTGTCAGGGAGGAAGCGATCACTCCCAAGGCCACAGCCCCTCCACTGATAGAAACCAGGTAGGCAATCAAAAGATGAATGGGACCTTGCCCTCGACTGCCACTCTGGTTTTTCCCAGTCCTCCTCATCTCTCGCGTCTTCTTCACCACAAGATTTCCTTCACCTCTCTCTTTCAAACTTTGATCTTTGAGGAGCCAGAAGAAAAATCTGCTCACTGTCTTTCTTCTTTTCTTGTTCAAAAGAAGCTCCGATGGTGGCCAGTAGGTGTCAGCTGATTTGCAATAGCAACGGCAAAAATTACAATGCAACGACACAAATGCAACAGCCGCAACATAAATGCAAAAGCTACAACACAATGAAAAGCTACAACACAAATGCAAAAGCAAAAACACAATTGCAAAAGCCCCAACACAAATGCAAAAGCTCCAACACAAATGCAAAAGCAAAAAACACAAATACAAAAGCCTCAACACAATGGAAAAGTTACAACACAAATGCAAAAGCAAAAACACAAATGCAAAACACAACACAAATGCAAAAAGCAAAAACACAAGTGCAAAAGCCACAACACAAATGCAAAAGCAACAACACAAATCCAAAAGCAAAAACACAAATGCAAAAGCCAAAACACATATGCAAAAAGCAAAAACACAAGTGCAAAAGCAACAAAACAAATGCAAAAGCCACAACACAAATGCAACAGTTAGAACTTAAATGCAAAAGCAACAACACAAATGCAAAAGCCACAATTCAAATGCAAAAGCTATAACACAAATGCAAAAGCCACAACACAAATGCAAAAGATACAACACAAATGCAAAAGATACAACACCCAAGCAACAGCTTCTTCACAAATGCAAAAGCTACATTATGGATGCAAAAGCTACAATACAAATGCAAAACTAAGACAAACTTAAATGCAACAGCTAGAACACAAATGAAAAAAGCTACAACCTAGATGCAAAAGCTACTACACAAACGCAAAAGCAACAACACAAGTGCAACACCTACAACATGAATGCAAAAGCTGCAACACAATGGAACACAATGGTCATTATCCTACCAGACACAAAAAAGTTGAGAAAGTAAGTAAATTATGTTTTTCTGTTTTACCTTCTGCTATGGTAAATATAGCTTTATCGCTAAAGATATGGATTCATAAAGCTAATTATACTCCCTCCACTGTGGCTAGTTACTTCTGTTGTGTTGTGGCGTTTGCATTTGTGTTGTCGCGTTTTGCATTTGTTGTTTTGCTCTTGCATTCCTGTTGTGGCTTTTGCAAATCCTCTGACACCCACGGGCCACTATAAGCTCAGACTTGACAAAGATCCCGGCATCTGGCTCAAGCTAATAAATGGCTTGTCTGTTTTTCTTTTAAGGTAATCAAAATGTTGGCGGCTTGTTCACTCGTACGTTATCTTTTTTTTTTTAAAAATCAGTTTTATCAGGAAAGTTTTGTGACAGAGCCTCCGTGAAAAATGTTCTACTGTCATTCAGCTTGTTCTGTCCTTGATTTCCCTTTGTCCTTGTGGGTTTTAATTCTTTGTTCCTTATTTGCTATCCTGTCTGGTTTTCTGGTTAGGAAGATGTCCCAGTGAATTTCCGTTTTGTGACAACCACCAAAAAAAGAAATAAGGCAAAAGTCAACAATCAAAAGGAGCTCTGTTTCCGTATTTCTCCGGGCTTGACAAATTGAAGCGTGACATCGTACACAAGGAACCTAAAAGTCAGACATCCGTAGAGGGGCATTTCCTCCATGTCATTTGGTGCCTGAGGTGCACATAAAGATGGATTTCTTCTGGTTGCTTGTCTGTTTTTAATTAAAAGCGCTGCGGTAACACGGTGTGTAATCGGAGCGGCGAGCTGGCTTGTATCAGGTTAAGCGCTGCTCGTCCACAACATTCAGTAGGACTGTTTTCTTTGGAGTGTCACAACATGAGAGGCCCTGCAGCGTGAGCCAGCAAAACGGGGGTTGTGGGTGGAATATAATTTGGAGGGAGAATAATGGAGGGGAAATGTTTATTTTTCGGTTGGAGTTGAAACTGAGACCGAAAAATTGAGGGACAGAGGGTGATGAGTCTATAAGGGGTGTTTTTAACTCTGCAGAGGCTGCGGATCTGGACACCGGAGAACAACGTGCATCTCTGTTTACCTCCCCATGCTCCCCCCTTATAAACCTGAATTATAATAATGACTTTAATTGAGCCTCTGAGCCAGCTGCAAACAGTCAGCTTTACAACTTGGTGCGATTGCAACCAGCTTGCTGTGTAAATGCTTTAGAGGGCAAAAATAACCCTGCTTGTCCACTTTTGCAGTTATATGAAGCCTTACTTCTTCTGGAGGTCAAAGATTTGGAAGGAAAGTCAGTACTCTGAAATAGTAACAAATACTGCTACACTGTAAACCCCAATGTTCAAAATACTAAATTGGATTAAGCTATGAAAATTTGTAAGTTCAATTTACTCCAATGTCTGAGTTTTCAGTGTTGAAACTTATGGTTTCTGAGTAGATTTAACTTTTGTTACTGTTTTAGTAAGCACAACTTAAAATCCTAAGTTTCTGTGACTGCGTTTTGTAACCATGAGTGAGGAGGAGAAGCAGTCGATAAGAGACCCACAGGTTGTCTGTGCTCCACATGACACGGACTGTTTGTCTGTGCATCACAGCATGGACGAGCTGTCTGTGCTCCTTGTGGCATCAATCAGCTGTCTATGTTCTACATGGTGTGGACTGACTGTGTCAAAAATAAATGAATATACAAATAAACATATCTTTTTACATTTTCAAAATTGGCCTCAATTGCATAATAGTCCAGTCAAACATTTCATCAATAAATATATCAACCATCAGGCACACTGCAAAAGTCAGTAGGTACAAGACCCCGTGCCATGGAGCACGGACCACCAGTCAGTGCCGTGGTGCACAGACAACCTGTGCCCTCTGAAGAACAATATTTCAATGTACCGCAGGGTCTCATATCTACTGCCTTCCCTCCTCACTCATGGTTACTTGAGTAATGAAATTAGAGCTGATTTTTGTTGTGACGGCGTTTGTAACCATGAGTGAGGAGGGAACGAAGGAAAGGATATGAGACCCAGTTGTACTTTAAAATAATATTTAATTTAGTTGTTCAGATCTGCTTCAATTTTTTATAATCACTTTTACTTAATTCATAAGGCAAATTTATTGATATCACATCTTTCAGTTTTGAGTAAGGTCAAATTATTATGTTTTACAGTGATATGCAACATTTTTTTTAACATTACTTAATATTTTAATTTGTAACTAATAGGTATCAGGTTTGTTTGATTAGAGACATTCAGTAGAATGATTTTCCATAATAATCTTAACTATTTAAGATGTTGAGTTAAATTAACTTAAGTTTCATATTTCATTACTTAGTTTTTTTTTTTAAGGTAACCAGTTTACAGGTTTTTTTCAAGTAAACTCAACTCATCCAGGTTTACAGTCTGCATCAGAATGAGGTAGAGTCACATAGGCATCTTCTACAACTGTTCGTTTCTTGAGTCTGATTTAAAGAGATGGCCGTGACCTGGTGCCCACCAGTATCCATCCTGATGATTACAGAGGACATAAGCCAGCCCCTGAAGAGCTGACCCAACTGAGTCAGGGGTTACACAAAGAACTCCCCCTCTGAGACACAAACCGCTAACAGACCGTCGTGTTCGCCCAAAAAGAGTGAATATCAGTGGATGCATGGTCAACCAGGTGTGTTGCTCATACTTACACCCTCCACTAACCGTCTGCAGTCTATTTCTGTTTTCCAACCAGGGTCGTGCCTGGGAGCAGGGCCCAGTCATTGGGTGTAATTGAGCCCAACTCCCTTTAATCAGACGGATTGAAAAAGAAGCCTGTGCTCCAGAAAGGAACCCGCTTTTTTACAGAACAGTCCCCCCTTTCTCCCAGCCCTGGCCTGGGCGCTCTAAAATCAGTCCCAGATGAAGGCTTTCCTGTGGGGATTAGGTGCAGCTGCAGCACCGCGAACCAAACCAGAGCAGAAAGAAAAAAAAAAGCACGGAGCGATAGTTTGACCTTACTTCTTTTCTTACCCAAAGCTTCTTTTTTTATCTTCGTCAAATAGACAATCATGTTAGAAATAGAAGACTACACTGCAGTTGATCCTCAGGGGTCGAGTCAACCGTTCGGCTGCTGCAGCCTCCCCCTCTCTGGGGCGGCCTTGTTGGGAGGGGTACAGGGTAAAGATGTGACCGCACACGCTCTGTCAAAGAACCTGAACTCTGAGCTCTGACAGTCGAAACACGGTGTCTGGAATCTGTTAGTCATTTGGGGTTTCGGTCGGTGATTCAGGGTTTGATCAGGAAAAGAAGGGATGAAAAAGATGGAGGAAGGAGCCCTGAAATCCTCACTCTTTGTTTTTTTAACAGATATCCTCTCTTTGTAAGCTTTCGTGGACTTTTCATGGAAGCTCATGTGGCAATCCCACCCTTCTTTTCCTCCGTAACACCTCATTGGAGTCATCTGTTCCTCTTTCATACCCTGTGATCAGCTAACACAGCAAATGTCCAATGATTCTCAGGTCCTATTAACCTGTCAAAAACACAGCCGTTATCCTACAGTAAATCCTGTCTTTAACCGTATCTAGTCACCTATTAGACTCCCTGTCTGTTATTTGTGTCTCACTCGTCTTTGTCTTTGCGCTGCGCAGACGGGATGAAAAGAGGCAGCAGAGTTTTTAAGCTGCTGCTGTCTGGCATTCGAATTAAGTGTTTTTTTAGAGCGAAGCCTAATGGATCCTTTCAGAACTGGTAAAAACACATGGAAGTATGTGGAGCGTTTGGCAGGGGGATATTTAATATAATTCACAGAGGGTTTTGATTTCATCCCACAGGTATGTGCTCAGCACTCCGGGGATCAGAGGGACCCTTTTGTGTGAACTCGCCACAGAAGGGAAAATAGAAAAATGTCTCTCCCTCCCACCTTCAGCCACCTCCTTCCTGCCTACCTCCCCCCTTCTCTTCTTCCACTCACCTTTTGTTTTCTTTTAAGGTTTGGAGTTAATGTCAAACAGGAGATGATTTGTCAAAGGAAAGCTGTTCTGTGCTATGTGGCATTGGAAATCATCATAAATGCGGTTAAAGTAACTGCACCGCTGACTCAAAACTGGAACGCCACTCTCATCTGTCTCATCTGTCTCATCTTTAGAGTCTGAGACAGTGTCAGACCTTACTTTCCATCTGTCTTTAAAAACAGTACTTCAGTTGCACTTGCAGCTGCAGATATTTTTCTCCAACATCTGGAAAAATATCTTTCCCCTCTTTTATAAAAAAAAATCCACTGGCAATAACATTTGGGATCTTTGCCCTACCAGAAATCCTTCACACTACTTTGGACCATCCCAAGTCCACTTCAGCACTTTTCTCCCTCCTTCAGCGGGGCAGATAATCACAAACTGAGAGTTTGATAGAGACGTAAAGAAGACTGGGTTGGCAGGGCTGGTTGTAGAGCTTAACTGGAAACAGAACAGGGGTCATTATTCACAATACGTGGATGAAATATGAGGACATAAACAAGCACGCTGCTGCCGAGTATGAGCGCAAAAAGGTTTCTTTTCCTGAAGGAGCTGCAGAGGCAGGTTAAAGGAGGATTTTTTGTCCTTACACCTTGAGAGTATCTGCTGTTTTTTCAGGTCTTCAGGCGTCTCAAAAGATGCTTATTTGCTGCTTGTTATTTTGGTGATAACTGTGTAATCTGATTGTTTATTCAAAATTAGGGTAAAATTATTCAAGTTTTTGTCCCTTTTGTCTCTTTTTTTTTTCTTTAAAGCCCCTTGAGAACTTGGGCCTCTTTTGTTTTTGAAACTTTTTATTTTGAGCATTTTGTCTTCAATACACAAAAAATTCCAGAACAAGAGGTCATGGGTTACCAAGTACAAGTAATACCTCCAAAAAAGATCATTCACACAATGCATACCTGGTTAAGCAGTCACGGATAACTTTTTTTTTTTTCCCCTGGCTAAATAAATACCCCGTTCTCCCTCTGTTTTTCTCACAGTTCTTTTTGGAGTCTTACAGAAAAAGTCATTTGTTTTAATAAATGTAATTGTTTAACAATATTGATAAAAGTACTAGCAGTTGGACCAGCAAGATCTTGAGGAGATAGGTGTCATTTTTATGCAGTCTGTCGGGTATATGTCCAAGATAAAGAGCTATGAGTGTTGTGCCTATCCTAAAGCCAAGGGTTTTTGAAATAATTGATCCCGCCTCCTTCCAAAAAGGTTAAATGAGGGGACAAGTCCAGAAAATGTGGGCGTGGTCAGCCATCTCTGCCCCACATTCTCTCTAACAGAGGAGACGGGTGTCACTTTCTTTTGATTTCTGTTTGGGCATTGTGAAAAAATGCACCAGGTTTTATCAAACAAAGTCCCTCCAAGTCCAAGAATTTGTTGTAGATGACCGCACTTAACGTGCGTGTTGTCAAGTGTCTTCAGTTATTGTGATGTCCCATTCTTTTTCGCATCTCTGTTTGATGTAGTTTGTGTTATCTTTGGAGAACTTAGGCTGCTTGAAGATCTCTGTGGTTTGATAATCGATAATCGATTTAGATTCATTTGGAAAAAGGAAATGCTAACATCCAAAGTTTTAAACTCAAAAGAAGTGGAGAACGACACCTCTGGCAAGGTCATCTGCCCTCACTTGGAGTCCAGATCTGCTTTGCTCTGAGGTAGGGCTGAAACGACAAATTGATAAATTCGATAAAAGCATTGACGTTTCTCCATAATTGATGCACTGTGCTGCGCCATTACTGTATTACTGTATCTCTTCAGTTTCTTTGTCTTCTTCCTTTTTTGTTGGATTATTTAGCGGTTAGCAACCTGCTGAAGGTGTATTACCGCCACCTACTGGACTGGAGTGTAGATTACCTGGGCTGCAGGGCTGCTTGCAGGTGAGGGAAACAAGTAAACACACAAATAATAGCGTCCAAGAAACTCCAGAGTTTGGGAGTATTTCATGCTGAGTAAAAGCTCACAGCATGCTAATTGACTAAAATGACCTTGCATGACACAGCAGTACGACTGCAGTGATTCAGCTCTTAAAACGCAAACATGTTCGGCTCATCGATGACAAGGTGGGAGCTCGACAGCGAGGGGAGGAGCTACAAAATCCCACATACACTACTTTAATATGTTGTGAAATTCATGGTATGTCTTTTAGGACTTGTTTTGTCTTTTAATTTGAAAACAACAAGGAGATCATTAAGATAACATTAGCATTAGCGTTAGCTGCTACAGATAGTGGTAGGGCAGAGGGGGTGAACTGCTTGACCTGCAGGTGAAAAGATTGAGGACACATTTTTATTTATTTGCCTTTTTGGCCCACTAAGTTCTTAATCTGATGACAAAATGATATATTTTCTGTTATTTTGCCCAAACTGTTGATTCTTTAAGTGACAATATGTTCATATCAATTTGTTCACTTTATAAATGTAGCATCTGGTCAGTTTAATTATGTTTAAATATGTTGTTTCTTTGTATATATCTTTAAGAAAAAAATAGTCATCAACTAAAATAACAACGCATGTTTGGTTTTGGGAATTTTACAATTATGCATTCTTATCCTTTTATTTTCAGATTCATTGATTAATCGTAACTATAATCGCCAGAGCAATCGATTACTAAAGTAATCGTTACTTGCAGCTCTACTCTGATGTAATGCCAAACGCATGTAAAAATGTAAACATAGAGTATCTTGTGTCGTTTTCTTGCTTTAGATTTATTTCTACATCCTTTTGATTCAACATGTCTGCCCCCTCTTTTCTAAGTTTTGTACATTCCGTCTTTCAACACATGCGTCTGTTTAAAAGATGAACGATTGTCCCTCAGAGTCAGGAACCGTGGCACGGCACAGCTCCCGTTCTTAAATCATGCCGTGCTCCTGGACTCCAGTCGCCTCCTGGATCTCTGCCACTTCTCTCCGCTGTGGCAGAAAGAGTAATTTGAAAGACGGAGAAAAGTGTGTTTCCCATTAGTAGTAGATGGTTTAACTCTGCCCTGCACCCCAAACACCCGCGCCCTGCAGACTGGCCTGCGTGCTGCAGATTGGCAGCGTGTCTCTACACACCTCATAACCTGACAGCCAATGATGAAAGCACAAAGAGAGTGATGGAGAGATGTTGATGTTGAAGCACACGGACAGGCAGAGGTTTCTCGTGCTGACATGACTTATGTGTGCTGACACAGGAGAGATGGAGGTAGACAGACAGTCTTGAATTTCACACTCAGAGATAAGACTGAGCTCAAACCTGTGGTTGTTCTTGCCTCTGCAGATCATTTGTTGTCAGATGCCTTTCCACCTTAAGGCCAAATATTCCTGCTTCTGTCAGAAGTGACCACTGCTGAAGGCCACCTCCATGTGTTTATTTTATGAGCTGGTATTTGTGATTTTTTCCCTCCCCAACACGTGGGCACTGTTTAGTTTGATCTTTGTTGATATTCTGTCCCAAACACTCTGCTCCTGAACCTGGGAGACCTGACACCAACTATTGCCTTCCTCTTCTTAGGCTCTTTTTACACATTTCATCTGAAAAAAAATCTGCATTTACACTGAAACGCTGTGGAACTGAAAACGCTGTAGTAAGCATGCCAGGCCTGTAGTTGGCGCTATACCTGTCTTGTCCAGAAGCCACTTTTGGTAGATCTCCACTGAAGTAGAGTTGGGCTGATCATCTGGTGTATTGGTGAATGCTAAGTTCAAAAGTGGAGCAACAGATGCACATTTTGTTGAAAGACAGTCAGCAGATTCAGCAGATTGAGCAGCACAAGCACATCATGGTAGACCACAATGATCGTAACAACGGTATTATTGTCCTGTTGTATGCCCTCGTGGGAAGCAGAGCGTGACATCAGGGTTTCCACTAAAAAAACACCAGCTGAAACACGGCACAATTTCAGGTTGGATAAAACGGAATCTGCTTTGATAAGCAGATCATTACCGTTGTGAAAGCAAGCTTTTTCCAGCTCTGTCTCTTAGCTAAGACCAAAGCCTACTTCCACAGGCAGATCTTGAAAAGACTATCCATGCCTTTATTACATGTAGATTGGATTATTGTAACTCTTTAAACGCTGGCATGGATAAGTCATCCATCAACCGCCTTCAACTCATTCAGAACGCTGCTGCTCGACTCCTCTCTGGCAAGAAGAAGCACGACCACATTACACCAGTTTTAGCGTCACTCCACTGGCTCCCAGTCCACTTTCATTGATTCAAAACATTTTTAATCCCTTTAAAGCCCTCAATGGTTTTGCCCCTCTGTACATGTCTGAAGTCCTACATTGCTACTCCCCAACCAGAGCCCTAAGGTCTTTTGACCAACTGCTATTGGAGGTCGCCAAAACCAGACTTAAGTCGAGAGGTGACAGGGTCTTTGCAGCAGCTGCCCCTGGACTGTGGAACAGTCTCCCCTTCCATATAAGAGCCTCCCAGACCATAGAGATTTTTAAATCTTCCTTAAAGGTACACTTTTTCTCCCTGGCGTTTCATCAATGAGCTCATACAAATCACAGGCACCTTAGTTTTTAGTTTTTAAAGTTTTACCGTTTTATTACAATGTTTTTCTATTTTATTGTTTTTATTGTTATATTTATTTATATGTATTTGTGTACAGCACTTTGATCGACTGCTGTCTTTTTGAAGGTGCTCTGCAAATATGTTGTCGTGTAAACCATAGACTGTATATAGAGTGGACAGCGTGGCTCTGCCTTTTATCATTGTATGGTTTTGAAGCCAAAATATCCCCATCACAGGCGTAGCCATTGTAGCAGTTTGCAGCCAGAGTCTGCGCAGTAGAGACTGTGAGGGATTCTGGGAGAATCTGAGTGGAGCTGGGTGACAAAAATAATTTATATTTTTTTCCCTCTAGAGTCTAATCACTTCTTGACTCTACCTCCCGAAATATTTTACAATCCCCGAAAAAAATACGAGAATGGCAGCTGCCAATCATTGTTAAACATTACGTAAAGCCTTGTTTCTAACCTCTTATAACTAATAAAAACAAACTTTTCAGAAAAAAGAGGACTTGAATACAAGACAGCCAAATGATATCTTCAAATACCCACAACAACCAAACATTTCTACGAGGAGTATTAATTTTTTAAAATTTGACCAGAATGGCTGGAAAGCCAGATTTTTTTACCTATACTGCAGCCAACCACCAGGGGGAGCAGATGACGTCCATTTTTTTTACAGTCAATTGTGTAAACACACCCTTAGTTTTTGGTGCCATACCCTCCTCCTGGCGAGTGTTGATAGGTTGAAATCTTAAAAAGAACTTCTCAATCCTTTTAACTCTTGCTTTTTTTCTCCTCTTTGCAGGTTTTATTAGATTTTTGCAACTTATACCAGTCAACTAATTTTGACCTTTTTATTATTTTTTAACCTCTTGTTTGTTTCTTTTTCCTCACATTACAGATCAGTTGTGGAATAAAGAGAGCAAATCAGCACAAGAAACAATTGTCAGTTAAATTTCATCCAAAATAACAAAAAATAGGGGTGGGAGAAAAAATTCAAAACCGATTTATTTTTTTTGTTTGACAATATTAAATTCAGGATTCTTTGTCAAAAAAAACTTTTTTTTTCGAATTCAGATTCTTCATTTCAGTCTATGTTTATAAACTGGATTAGAAAAAAGTTAACACTTTTCTCCAGCAGAGGGTGAAATGCTTCTCTCTGATTCATGTGATGTGCATTTTATGGGAAAATATGGCTCCCTTACATAGTCTGTGGACATCATCATCATTTTCATTATTCACATATTCTGGTGAAAAAGCAAACTAAAAATCACAAAAATCGTTAATATCAAAGAATTGCAATTTAAATCGAATCGGCGTCCCAAAAAATCATCCCAGTCCAGATACTGACAGATATTCGTGACCAAAACCGATGATAAAGCTGACCTCTTCATATCTCTGCCATATGACTCTGACCATGTGTCCATGGTCTGTGCAACATCAGCACAGCATGCATCCACATCTGCTATAATCGCAAATCCAGCCCAGCTTCCCTCATGAGTGAGCTTTTCCTATTGTTTAATAGAGGGAGCAGACAAGGTGGATCGTCTGCTCGTGGTTTTCTCTTTTATGATCGTGTTTCCATGATAGAAACCAGCGATCTGGCTCCGTCACTGGAAGACCTGCTGTCCGAAAAGGAAACTCTGAAAACAGAAGGAAATTCTTTTATCATCCCAGCATTCTGATTGGTCAGCGGCAGGTGGGCCACATGTGCTCCTGGCTGATGTCACTTCCCATGTGGGCCCTATTTGTCTGCCCACACTGTGGAAACATGTCAGCGTTAGTGAGGCAGGAGTAATGAGCCACGCTTAGTTTAATGGGAAAAGTGCAGAGGCAGGCTGCTACTCACTGTGTGTGTGTGTGTGTGTGTGTGTGTGAGCTTCATAACTGTCATATGACTGGATCCCTTCATGCCTTTTCATGTGTGTACTGATGATCTAAAGGTTGAGACACACAGGTTTGTGTACTTTGTATAAGAGTAAGGTAGCAGGAGCCTATAACCTGTCAGATTTCTTCACTCTCCTGACAACAAAAGCTCCCTGCACCTGCACAGCCTCCCCGTTCCCCCCTGAAGATTGTGTGTGCTTCTATAAGTGCACTCAGCCTGAGCAGACTGACAAAAAAAACCTCATCAAAACGTAATAGGTTGAAGAGTTGAGGGGGTGATGGTGGCCAGGAAATAATTCCCTCATTGTGCAGCCAGAAGAAGAAAAGATGGAGGACCCTCAGGGGAAACACCAGTTGGTCTTTAGTCTGTGGACTCTCCAGCTCTAACGTCAGCTGAATGTCGTCTTTTTAAAGCTGGCTAACATTATTTCAGCCAGGTCAATTAGTCAGTCTGTCATTGTGTGGAAGCTTTGTGCGAGGATGGAGGGAGTCAGACGAGGGTTGGAGGTAGAGGCTAGCAGGGGTTGGAGAGTCTAAGCCATTTATTGTGTTCACAACCTTTGTCCAAAATGTTTTCTCCCCTGGATACAAGAGAGGATGAGGTAAACAGATTTAAAAATGATAAATCATTTTGAGAACTGTTTTTTTCTTAAGTAGTTTTTGTTTAACTGAGATGTTTAAGGGGCTGTGAGGAGTTTGAAGTGATCTTGAAAAAGCCTCCCTTCTAGGTATATGCCTGATCATAATCCACACTTTAGAATGAGATTATCAGCAAATTCAACTGGTTACAGGTTATTTTAAATTGCTATTTCTTTTTTTTCTCCAAGTTATTTTTTGTGCTTTAATGCATTTTATTGGAGAGTAGAGGAGACAGTGGATAGAGCAGGAAACAGGGTGAGAGTAGGGGGTGACATGCAAGAAAAAAGGCCACAGGCTGGATTCGAACTCACGCCACCTGCACGAGGGCGAACCTCATGGAGCGTGACCTAAGCCACAAGGCCACCTCCGCTCCATAAATTGCTATTTCTTAGCTTCCTGATCTGGTCGAGCAGGCCCGCATTGATTAACGGCTTGTCTAGGTCTCTATGACAACACCATGCCGGCTGACTAAGTTTAGTAGATAAAACACAGAGAAATGTGTTTTTCTCTGCTAAAAACGATTTCTGTGATTAATTTTGTAGTGATGGTGGACACTGGAGCCTAACTGTCAGACAGAAAAAGGACAGAAGAGCAGAAGAAAGATAAACAGGAGAGTAATAGAGCACGAGCTAAAGGCTTATTAGCCTTTAGCTCAGGCAGTATCACTCTATAACACAGGGGCTAAACTGTTTGTGCTAATGGTCCTCCCAACCCACAGTTAACAGTTATTCTGCAGTGGTCTGTTCAAACTTGAGAGTCTATCAATAAAATGAAGAGTGAGGTTACGTTAGCTCTGATTGGTAGATGACTGGCAGGACATAACCAGGATTCACTAACGTTACACATTACAGACATGTCTTAGAGCACTGGGCTGCCAGCTGTTCTAAATATAAACAGCTACTAAAGTACATGCAAACTGACAGTGTTTACTTGTTGACACATTAGCCTAAGATACGTCGGAGCACCAGGCTGCCGATAGCGCTACATATAGCCAGCTGCTACAACTTTTGCTTGATGTCACTTTTCAAACCGTAGCGCTATGTAACTGTAC
The DNA here is from genome assembly GCF_033239565.1 of Halichoeres trimaculatus. Taxonomy (NCBI): domain Eukaryota; kingdom Metazoa; phylum Chordata; class Actinopteri; order Labriformes; family Labridae; genus Halichoeres; species Halichoeres trimaculatus. The sequence continues at coordinate 7,464,368 of NW_027437198.1, read as the reverse complement.
TGATAAATACCATACCTAGGTACGTTGTGTCCAGTGGAAAGTTGTCTGGAAAAAAGAAAATTTGTTTCGATCCAATCACCATTTAATTCCAAAACAAACACACACCTCACTAAAAGTAATTAACGACCATGTGAGGAGACTCCGGGCCACAAGGTGGCAAGGGAGTGCAATTAAAACAAATCCTCCTCATAGCATCTTTAAGAAGACAATAGTCCTTCTTGTCACACGTGCAGTCAGATCCACCAGCATGGGTGTACTGTGGATTTCTGTCTCCCAATCCGTGTATTTTCCCACCAATACGTCCAAAGGTGTTTTTTGTCTTGGTCCATTACCAGGCCACCATAGGGGCACTTTTCTAACACTTCTTGCTTGTGCCTCTCACACAGCTGCCCAACAATGAGCTGGAGGGGCTGCATTCCTGCACCGGGCTGGATGGGACAGTCTATACGTGTTCTCATACGACGTGCCACTCTGTCATACCCACATGCATGCCTGGACACATCTGCCATTTCTTTACTCTCTTTTTCAGCACAAACAGACCATTGTCAAACAGCATTCATCATCACTCTGCAGGATTTGACAGGTGGAGTGACATGGGCTTAATCATCCATGTCTGTCTCCAGCCATGCGTTCCACAGCCACATGTGATACTTTAACAAGATAGCTCACTTTTAAACAAACAGCATGGATTCCATGTTTTCAGTTTGCTTTGAATTAGTCTCAGAAACCTGAGTGGATCACAATGTTTTTGTTTGAGATATTTCTGCCTCTCAGCTCCTTGGGTGTAGCGCTCCATTTTCCTCCCGAAGCAGGAACTACAAACTGAAAAAAACAGACGCTGTAAAGCTAACGTGCATGTTTACAGTGTCCTGCTGGTTTTCCCTTTACAGTGGCGTTCTTTGTAAGCCAGCTGTGTGGATCGGATCTTGGAGCGAGGGTGAAAGAGCAGCTCCTTCACAAAGCACCATGGACAAACATGTTGACCGGCCTGGAGAAAGACGGAGGCCGGGTTACAGGAAAACATTTAAAGGCCCACTTGTTCCTTTGAAGGGACAAAGCTGCGTCTTTCTCTATGACCTGCCTGGGTGGTGTTCAAGGGGAGCAAACCTTTCATTGGCACTGGGCTGAAAAATACAACCTTGATGGACGACTTGGGGTACAAACTTTTACACACGTGCACTGGTGAGCTGGCCGGCATTGTTCTGAACACATCCTGGCCATCATGTGCCATCCACGGTCCACTGCTGCTGTGAAGCTGTGGAGACTCACAGCTGTGAGCTGGCCCACTCAACATCATCTTCACGGTCAGCAGCGAGCTAGTTACTGTGCAAACTACCACACGGGCATAAAGACAGAGAGCAGGTTCAGTCAGACATGTCGGCCAAACTTTTTTTGCACATTCAAACAGTCTTTGTAAACAGAGGTCGATACACTGTGGAGTGAGTGGTAAACATCTGACCCCGTCCAACCTTCTGGCCTTCAGAATGACTCACGCTGCTCTTTTCAGTGTCGTTTTAAGAATTTGGATGCCTTGCTTTGTTCCTTTGTGTTTTTAGTTGTACTTCAGTTTCTCAAGACCTTTTACTCTCAGCTCACTCTATCATCAAAGAGCATTCAATTTTCCAATTGTAGTATGGCAACCGTCATGCTGCTTCTGGAGTCCATAAACATCTTAGACTTTTAAACCAACTAAGTTTTGCTGATTACAATCAGTTTCAGATAATTTCATGAACATCAGAGCCCGATTTGCAACAAAAAACCCAAGATGTAGCAATGACCCAAAATATAATGAAAAAAAAAAAAGTAATAAAACCCGAAATGAAATAATTGAGCCAAAATACAGCAAGTTATTACATTTTTGGCTAAGCCTCTTGTTACATTTTGGGTCAGTTATTACATTTGGAGTGTTATTTCATTATTTTTTTACATAACATTTAAAGCTGTTACAAATCTGGCTCTAACAGGGTATAAGGTGCAGGAAACAGTTCCGACTCTGTGCAGTGTTTGGGAATAAAAGATGTCTTTCTGTCCAACTACCAAAAGTTGACTTGAATTACTTTTCCAAGATTGAAGAAAAGACAACACATTAAATGTTTTGGCCAAGAATGTATCAACAAAAACAGATTTAGGGTATTAAAATCCTGAGACCTGAGCTTTTGTCCAGTGTAGGGATGGGTACCATCCACATTTGAAACTAGGGATGTTCGATACCACTTTTTTTTCAGACCAAAACAAGTACACATACTCCCTCTTGAGTACTCACCGATACCGAGATACTGATACTACTTGTACTTTTGATACATTAACTTTAAACTCACAGTGACACATCATTTTGATCAAAGACAGCACAATCCCTCTGACATATAAATACTACAAAAAAACAATATAAAAGTGCACAATAATACGAACAATTGTCAGAGTTTAAGTATTTTTTAAAGTTATTTAAAGTGCAACAATAAAACAGTTTAACTCTTGACTCTGCCTGATTCATTCATGTTGTCTGAACAGGACCTGATGCACATTTGCCGTGGTGTTAAACCGCAGCGAGTAGCCTCAACTACTGGCAAGTAGGACTTGCACAACGTAAGATTTTCTTGCCTTGAGTGTCGGCTGCTGGTATCAGCGGCCTTCATGAGGACTGATACCTTTTAAAAAGGCTGGTATCAGCCCGATATCGATACCTGGTATCAGTATTTGCCCACTCTTATTTGAAACAATATGGTATTGATGCCTGGTACCCGGCAATCCGTATCAATACTCAAGGTATCACTTTTCAGTGATACACATTTGTGTGTGTTTATGTGGTAATAAATATTTATTTGTTTAATAATAAAATCTTAAGGTTTTTCAGTTTATTTCTCGATACACGAACTTGCAATGTTGTGTGCATGTCCAGCATGGAAAATCACCTACTCTTCCACTCCCTCATAGTCACAAGGATGCATTTAGGTACCGAAACACGGTGTTGTTTGTGTCGTTTCCACAGCAAAAATAAACCTATTTACAGCCTGGTTCAAAAAACATCTCCTATCGGAATCTCTAATTTTACTGTCAACACACAGTATATGGGGGGTGAATTTTTAGGGGATATTAAGATTTGCTTCAGAAGTCTGTTTCAGAAACAGACGGGTAACGTCGGGGAGACTACGTCCAATAACTATACAGTCTGTGGTTGATACTTACAAAAGTATCTTATTTAGTACCCATCCCAAGTCTGATGTGCATTTTTTTTTATTTTTTTTTTATTTAAAAAAAAAAAAAACATATTTACAAGCATATAATGTAAACCAACAAGAATGCAACACAGTCTGTACAATCAATCACATTTTGGAAAGAGAAATAAAAACGTACGACACACAAATTGAAACTTTACAATAACATCTTTTAAAAAATGAAATAAATCATTATCGGAGTATTCAGGGTGTCATGAGGTTAAAGCTCCTGTTAGTTATTTCTGAATCCCAGAAGGACAGCATGGGATGATCCCTTCACTGATCTTTCTGTGCTTCCTCCTTCTTACTGTAAACATCAAACATGCACCTTACACTGACTCTTTGAAGTTTAAAAGCTGTTTGAGCAGTGTGCTTTGAATCATCACCTCATCTGACACCATCCCTGCAGCAGAAGAGACAGGCGTATTGACTTTACAGGACACCCACACCTTTCGTAACCTGTTAATGTCTCTTTCACACAAAGCTTATGAGCCTTATATCTGTCTCTTCTGCAGCCTCATGCAACACCACATCAGCTTCAGCTGCACTCTTCCTACTAAGTTCTTCTTTTACTCCTCTTTTCTCCATTTTGACCAAAACCAAGACAAGGATGCGAGCGAGGAAACCGAAGTCGAACGCAGCTGCCTGCCAACTATGCTGCAAAAACCAAGGCTGTACAGTCTTCGAAATAACACACACGACTATCTCCAAACCTAAAATCCACAGTGATTGGAGTAAGCCCTGTAAAAATAGATGGGAAGGCTGATGCTCAGGGAGACAGAGCAGTGAAAGAGGGGACAGGATGAATACGGACAGAAGCAGAGAGCAGGGAAAAATGTATTGGCTGCTGAGACGGTTTGGCACAACACACTCTGCTCCTGAACTTTTTGGTGGGTTTGTATAAATTATATCCCTTACGAGGGAAAATATGTGGTGGTTAAAGTTGAGGGACCCCCCCTCCTCCACACCCACCCTCTCTACATCCCTGTCTGCAGTTGTTTTCTTTTTATGAGTCCTCCATCTGTCTTTTAGACTCATGTCCCTCTCTGTTATCACTGCTCTTCATATTCATTTCTTTGTTTCAATAAGTTGTTTCTTTATTTTGGTCTCTGTTTTGTCACTTCATCACCTCTGCCTCCTCGGTCTCAAACCTCTACTTCTACGTCTTCATATCAGCCTCCCTCCCCTCTCGAACCTCCCCACAGTCATGCTATTTTCTGCTGTGCATGGAGGATACATTTAGCCTGTGGTTCCCGGGAAGTGATGGCTGCATTACTCGTGAGAGGGGGGGGGTGCTGGGGGGGTCTGGTGAATCGCTACCTTCTTTAAGCCACAGATGGCTCCTTGTGGGCTGATGCAGACTTTCCACTGGGGTGAACCCATCAACTCGGGGTGCCCATGGGGGTGCACAGCCGCCGTGTGCACACGCCTAGGCCACAGGCCGGGCTGGCAGGCACCCACGCAGGCACGCGGCGTCAGCCTGCCCAGCGGGTGTCCCTGTTTATGTTTGTCTTGTGTGGTGGCTGGGCTCTCTCTGGGCGAGTAGTGACCATAGCACCGCCCAGATCTGCACGGCTCACTTTCCGTCTCTTTCTCTGCCCTCTCCGACCCCGGACAGTTGTGGGCTTTAAGTGGCTTTTGGCGTCCGTCGCTGAATCTGGACCGGACAGATGTTGGCTGTGGTTGAGCTCAGGCCATACTTAAAGGACCGTACTGGTGGTTTTGCATGTTTTAGCTCATGAAATACAAATTGTGTATACTTAAAATTACTGACTATCATTTACCCAAGGCATACCATCAATCATTTGATCAGTCCGGCATAAAAATGGCCTTAAATATGCCTGAAACTTGGAGATAGCTCGTTGTTTGCAGTGACCATGTCGTACACTTCCTCGTTTAAAGATACATTATTGGTGGTTGTGCATAATAGATATCCTGCTATTATAAACTTTTTAGTTTTGGCTTAAAAAAGGCTTTTAATATCCAGAACATTGATAAAATGTGAAGAGATGCATTTTAGGTTTGAGGGTTGTTTCCCCTGACGTCGTCTGATGTTTCATTGAAACCACTCTGACTGAAGAAAAACTAGTCCTCTCCCTCTGCTTTTGTTCTCCTCTCGTCTTATCTCGTCTCTGCATGGTCACAACGGCATAACAATAAGATAACTTTGACAAATGCAGCACAAGCAGCCCCTTTCATACGATTTCATACCCCCATCTCCACTTCCTGTTGAACTCTTAGCAATCTGAGGCGGGTGATTTCTCTTTGTAAAGTCTTCTCCCCTAGTTTTTTTTTTCTTTTTTTTCTTTTTTTCTTCCTTTTTTAAGTTTTCTGATGTTCTACAAAGTTATACTGGGTGAGGAAATTTATCTAAATAGAGCGATTTTTCAGTTTACATCATCATAAAGATGAGCATGTATCTTGACTGCAGAAGCAGTGTTTAGCTCCATTCATTCAGACGAGTCAGCATTTTTAAACACTAACTTCAACTTGTTAGCACAAAAATGGACGGTTGTTCTGTGGTCAGTTTTTGGAAATGATACCATAACACAGACAAAACATCTATCAAGTTTTGACCATCACAGAGCAACCAGCGCTTTGGAGTTAATAGCGACCATGTTGAGTGGTGGCTCTCAGCCGACAGTATCATAAGCTGGGTTTCCATTACACTCTTCCGCAAAATAAAAGCGATATTTCCGAAGTTTTGATACAGAACAATTTTGCCTTGCCAGTGTTTCCAAAGATAAAGGTTAGTAAAGTAAAACATAATGTCCGTGCAGATGCTGCACTCATGATGATACAGATTCTTGAACATTAGTGTTTTTATTCACCGCTCAGACTGTCGGCCGTGATCACGCTAACTCAAAATAGGCACTAACAAAACACTGATTGAAGATCTTCATCTCCAGCTCACATACTCTCACTCACACACACAGACCTCCGCCCCTCTCTCCTGCTGCTCTCTGACCCGCTCACAGCCATCCTGCTGGAGTCTGTTTGTGTGGCAGTGGACAACTACAAGGAGGTGAGGGAGGTGCGTTGTGACAATGTGACGTTTTTGTGAAGAAAACTTCAATATTGGAACTTCTGAAAAACCACCTCATGAGAGCGTAGAAACTTTTTATCGAAATTTCAGAGGTTTTTTCGAAAATGTGGCGTTTCCATTACCATTTTTTATTGAGATTTTTACATTTTGGGCAATTTTAGGTGTAATGGAAACATAGCTATAGACAGTGTAATACATGGACAAAGCCTCCGCGACGTCAACCGTCTGTTCCTGAGACAGTGAAATGAAGCCAATCCGCGTACACAGCCACATTTGCTATGACGCCAGCTGTTAGTTTTTCTTCGAGGTGCTACAGGGCGCCCGGCTGTCATGTGACCTGAGCTGTGTCTTTAATTGGAAAATCAAACAATCCTAATAACTTCTAAACCGCAGAGATAGAAAAAAAATTCACTCACCGTACAGTGTGTGCCGATAGTGAAATCAGCGTTTTAGACTCAAGCCTTTTTTGGACCAAGCTGTAAATATGCGTTTCAAAGCCGTAAAAGTCTGTTTTTATGGTTGGGTGTGTACGTGACTTCCAGATTTTCTGCAACCAGCCTCAAGTGGATTCTCGACGAACAGTAACTTTTAGCACTTCCACATAGGCCTCATTTTTACCAACCGGATGTTGCTTCTTAGACAGTATCCGTGATTAACGGCTGAGAGTCACCAGTTAACAGGGTCACAATTTACACTGAAACACCAGTAATGTCTGCGGGTGAATGATTAAATGTGCCGTCTTTATCTGATTTGATGCAGTTCTCTGGACATAGTTTTCTGGTTCTTTTATTATGAACCGAGTCTCAGACTCAACAGTGTGTGTGCTTTTTTGGTGGTATGCCACAGTCTGGTAAGTGTCCACGGATAATGCAGTCATGAGCATCGAGTGACAGTTGTGTGTCCGCTAAAAACGTCTGTCCACCTAACATTTGTCCACTTCCTGATCTCTTCTGTGCACTCACTGCTATTTCAAAAGCCTGGGAGCTGTTTGCCATCCGTCAAAGTGATGATATTTAGATTAAGAAGCCGTTTTTTGGGGTTAACTCTTCTACTTCAGTTGACAAACCATTATACTCCGCAGTGCTTCTGCACCCAAGTTGTGCACACATCTGGCATTGTTGATAAACAAATAATCTCCCTTTAGTTTACATGTACAATTATTGCTAACAATTACTGTTTTGGACAGCATCAAAGCGTTGCTAGTTTGCTCAGGCTAACCATTCAAAGTTGACCTTAAAGACACGTCAACTTAAACTAATCAAAACTGTTAACTCCAGGTCTAAAAAATGAGGTCTGTGTGTCTTTGTCTCACTTCAGCCTCTCCTCAGGATATGTAAAAAAAAAAAACAGTGCCCTAACCACCAGACAACAGCCTTTAAAAAGCAGCCTGATCCTGCTCTGTTACTCATTCACAGGCTCACTACTAATCAGCTTCCAGACACTTGTGACTGTCCAGACCCTCCCCACGGACAGGATTAGCGGATCAAGCCGTGTTGTGTGTTTGAGTGAGACGACTGGTTTCCAAACACAGCCCTCCCTCTGAGTGTTATTAGGAACAAACAGGTGTTTGTTGGCCGGATGTACCAAGGTCCATTCCTGTAGAGTTAAAGTTCACATGCAGGGGTCGGAGGTCAGGTGGCCTCAGCCCTGTGGCAGACGGATGATTGAGGCGGCCATTATGACCTGCCAGTGAACACTTGTGTTTAGGCTGCATGTTGAAGTGGAGTTTGTTTGATTGATATAGATTACTAAAGTTTGAGCACACACACACAGTTTGAGGCAGTTGGTACAAAACTTCTGCTGTCACGTTTGGTGTGGTTTGATTACAGCCTGTAAAGCTAACTCGCTGCATCCAATCTATTCACGTCTGGAGAAGTTTGTCCAGAATATAAGAATGGCTATAAATCCTGCTGCCTACTTCAAACACACCAAGAGCCCATACTGTGATGAAAAGGATTACAGACACGTAATCCGTGCCTGTCGCCACCTTCCACTCACCACGTTCAGAAAGCACACACACAGACGGTGCTGTAATGGTGTAGAAATAATTTACAACCCCAACTAGAAGAACATCGAGATGCTGTTTAGATTATTAACTGGAACAAATTTTCATAGTTGGAAAAAACATCTATTTATGAATTAATTTAGTAGACATCTCAGATGTTCAGCTATGAGTGCATATGAAGGAAGCAGCATTAATTCCTTTTTCTCATACATTAACACATATACACGTACATGTGTATATGTTTATACATTCCTACAAATACAGATATATATGTACTTTTTTTTCTCTCTTTTCAGCTGGACATTTGGACATTAAGTGAAACACAAACCAGATTGACCACTCCAAAGAATGTACATGCACAAAATATATATGTATTCATAAAGGGGTGTATGATCTTGGTCTGCCACTAGCATCAATCACTTTTTGAACTTGTACAGACCTGATCAAAATCTTAAGACCAGTTGAAAAATTGCTAGAATTTACCTTTTGCACATTTGAACCTTAATGAGGTTTTAAGTAGAGCAACAATATGCAAATTAAAGAAGGGGGAGTGTTACAAAAACATTTGGAACGTGTAATAAAAAAAACTGAAATAGGTTGTTTATCAGCTGAACAAAAGTTTAAGACCACAGGATATTAAAGCCAAAACACACGGTCATGACCCCCTGAGGGCTAAAGATAAGAAGCTGACTCTTCTTGAACGTGGTTGGATCGTTGAGCTTCATAAGCAAGGCCTCTCACAGCGTGCCATTGCTGCTGAGGTTGGACGCAGTAAGACAGTCATTCAACATTTTCTGAAAGATCCTGAGCATTATGGAACAAAAAAGTCAAGAGGTAGACCCAAAAAATTACACCTGCGCTGAGCCGGAGGATCCGATTGGCTGTCCGTCAAGACACAGGGCGGTCCTCCACCCAAGTTAAGGCCCTTACAGGTGCTGACTGCGGAGCAATAACCATCAGACGGCATCAGCAGGAAAAGGGTTTCAAAAACAAAAAACAAATTCAAAGACCTTGTTTCCTTTAACGCCACAAAACTGCCCGCTTAGACTTTGCCAGGGAGCATCAAACATGGGACCTTGAAAAGTGGAAAAAAGTTTTATTCCCCAATGAAAAAATATGTAACCTTGATGGTCCAGATGGCTTCCACCTCGACGCCTGAGATGTTTTCTACCCGGCACAGTGGAGGGGGTCCATCATGATCTGGGGCTTTTTCATTCAGTGAACACTGGAGCTTCAGGTGGTGCAGGGTGGTCAAAGGGCGGCTGGTTACGTGCAGATGTTACAGCGGGCATCCTTCATGACTGAGGGCCCTGGTCTGTGTGGTAACAGCTGGTTTTTCAACAGGACAACGCTGCAGGTCATAATGCTGGCTTGATGAAGGACTTCTTCAGGGAGAATAACATCACTCCTTGGACCATCCTGCATGTTCCCCTGATTTGAAATCCAAAAGAGAACATTTGAGGATGGACGGCGAGGGAAGTTTATAAAAATGGTCGTCAGTTCCAGACAGTTGATGCCCTTCATGAAGCCATCTTCACCACTTGGAGCAATGTTCCCAAAAGCTTCCTGGAAACACTCACATCAAGCCCAAACAGATTTTTTGAAGTGATTAACAAGAACAGTGGAGCTACTCATTACTGAGTCCTACTGAGAAAAACTTTTGCTCTGGTTTGGAGAGCTTTTGTAATTTTTTGAGCAATAGTCTTAAACTTTTGGTCAGCTGATAAACAGCCTATTTCAGTTTACTTGTTTTCAATAACTTACTTTTTCAAAGTGCTTTTTGTCACACTCCCCCTTCTTGCTTTTGCATATTGTAGCTCTACTTAAAACCTCATTAAGATCCAAATGTGCAAAAAGTAAATTCTAGCAACCTTTCAACTAATCTCAAGATTTTGATCAGGTCTGTATTATGCCAACCCACTTTAGCCGAGCTAAGGTTTGAGATTACCCAGCAGCCCTGGCTCCAAACAATGTGGAATCTGCAGATGTGTATACACAGCAGCCTGATGTTAGCAGAGTTTGAAAGTTAGTTCAGGATGTGTACACAGAAGCGTGTGATGAATGTCGACTGGTGTCTTAGGGGAGGATTTATCAGAGGCCTGAGAGCTCGACCCCCTGAGGCCTTGGCTGTGCTGCGTGCAGTCAGAGCGCTCCTTTCAGTTAGAGATGGTTTACCTCGGCTGATTTGTTTGTGCTGCAGGTTTTGATTCCTAAATCTTGCTATAGGTTTGAAGAAATGAGAGAAATATGTCTCTCAGGATTTCAGCGTCATAAGTTTGTTGGCGAGAAGTAATTTTGTTTCTGTTTATGTCAAAAACTCTCCAGCTCAGCTCAGCTCAGCATCATTTCCAAAGTATGCTGCAGATGCCACATGTGGCCTTTATTTAAATATTTAGATGATTATTAAAACAGTATTTGCAGCTGCGGTTTTTAAGAGTTTTGTTTCCATTTCCCAATATTTAGAAAGAGGAACAGTTTTGCTGCAGCAGGAAGCTGCTCGTATTTAATGAGCAGAAATTCTTTAATAGCACCCTGACTCGGCAAAGCTTCCCTGACCTGGAATCAGCCCTGCTGTGCTTTTTATTCCTAATCACAGATAAACTCAGATCCCTGCTTTGATCAAAACTAAAATTTGCGTAATTCAAATATTTGCTGTGCTGGTGAAATACAGTCTGAGTAATGGTGTGATCAGACCCCCCTAAACACAGACATGTGGGGCCCCTCACAGTGACTTTATGAGATTACAAACCCCATGGCTGTTCTAATGCGTCACCAGGCGTCGAGGATGGTTTCTGCTTTTTATCAAACAAATTTATTTTGAAGAGTGGAGCACTTTTTATGACACACACAGCAGGTTTTCATTAGTTATCTACTGGGAGAGAGTCATAGCAGGAAACAAAGCACTCAGTTATCACAGCTTTATTACCAGCACTGTCACTTGCTATCAAACTCTATACTTGATTCTGATTGGTCAAAACTCTGTAACAGTGGAGATTAATTCTTGGAGCGACATCAGGAACAGCCTGATCACAAACATGTATGAAATGTCTCTTTGTGTTTGCAACTTTATGATTCAACACTGTGGCAAAAACAGGGTGAGCAGAAGCAGGGGACTTAATAATAATGATTATAACAACTTTATTTGTAAAGAACTTTTTAAAAGTAGAAGTTTACAAAGTGCTTTGACAGCCAGGACATAAAAACAAACACAAGCTTTGACCCATATGAACCCAGGCAATACAAGAACCATGCAATGTAAGATGAGAGCATACGGACCAAGATAAAAGCTAAAAACATCAATCAACAAAAAATAAATAAAATAAAATAAAAGGCAATAAAAGGGGTTGGGAGCAGAGAACAGGAAAGCAGGTAAAAAGAGACAATATTAAGAGTGTGAATAGAATAATGAAAAAAGAATTTAAAAAAAATGATAATAAAAACATTAAAAATAGATAACAGTAAAGAAATGCTATCAGGACAGTAAAACCAAGGTAAGATATAAATTAAAGTAATTAAAGACAATTTAAAAGACTAGCATCACATAAAAGCAAGTCAATAAATGTGAGTTTTTAAAAGTGACTTATAGGATATATATATATATATATATATATATATATATATATATATATATATATATATATATATATATATATATATATATATATATATATATATATATTTATTCATACATACACACACATATATACATTTATACATACATACACACACACATATATATATATATATTTATACATACATACACACACACACACACACATACACATATATATATATATATTTATACATACATACACACACACATACACACACACACACACACACACACACATATATATATATATATATATATAATCAGAGACAGACCAATAATTTTTCTCAGGGCTTATACCAATACTAGTTATTGGTAGTCATGGAGGATGATAACTGATATTTAGAGCTGGTATTCATTTGCTTAAAAGGGGAAAATATTGTTGTCAAAGTCTTAAATACTAAAAACCCTACCACTAGACTTTCTTTAAATGTCTTTTCTTTTTTATTAAGTTAAATGAAAAATTTAAAAAGTAAATAGTTTGCGAATATTTTCTAAAGTAATAAGAGTTTTTCAAAGTTTTTAGTTTAATTAAAAACTGTATCTTTCACTTATCCTTGTTTTAAGGTACTGAAGGTATGGTACTGTGGGTTGGACTAGGGATAATAATAATCATTACATTTTATTTATAGAGCACTTTTCAAGGTACTCAAAGACGCTTTACACAGGTAAATAATAAAAAAGCATATAAAATAACACAGAAGATAAAACAGGAAGAAGCAAGACAAAAGAGACAAGAACAGCGAAGTAAATTCAGAGGCAAATCAGACATTAAAAGCATCTTTAAAAAGGTGGGTTTTGATGAGTTTTTTGAAGGTGGAGAGGTTGGGGCATGTACACGTTAGGTGGTAGAGTATTCCAGAGTGTGGGGGCAGCAACAGAGAAAGCTCTGTCCCCCCAGGTTCGGTGCTTGGTGTCAGGTGGAACGGCGAGGAGGTGGGCTTCAGATGATCGAAGGTTTCGAGAGAGTGAGCAGGCGGGCAGCAGAGTTTTGGATATATTGTAGTTTATTGAGTTGTTTCAAGGGGAGGCACTTGTACAGATCCTGGTATCAGGAAACGGTGCCCCTCAAAGCTGGATTGTGGTACCATCCATGTTGCTAAACCAGGCAAACAGCTCTATGCCTTTTTTTACAGGTGCGGTTTCTTTTTGATTTGAGATGTTACCTCTTATGCACTTTCTTGGTTTTTGGCTGTATCATCAATCCACAGGATACAAAAGTTTACAATTGAATAGAACTTGAGTGCATTCTGAAGCATTATTTTTTTTTAGGACATGCAGGTTATTATTTAACACTGGTATTGGTATTGGTATTGGTATTGGTATCGGTTGATACCCAAAGCCCAGGTATCAGTATTGGAACCAGAAAAGTTGGCTCGGTACAGCCCTAGGTGGGACCATGCTGTAGACAGAGCAGTGACCGCAGACAAAGAGACGCAGCTGCATCAGAGACAAAATAACTCAGATTTAGATTGTCTTCTTATCAACCGTTGGATTTTAAAAACAGCTAATGCCAATATGCCTAAAAATAAAGAATATCGGCACCAATAATCGGTCTGTCCTTAAAAAAATAGTTAAAGATAAACAAGAGATGACTTTATGTGTTGAGGTTTTAGGCCACTCAATAACCAGTCATCTATGAAGCCTAAGTCCTGCCAGACGCTCTTGTTGTTGTTTTTCATTTTGTCTCTTTTGGTTTGAACCACAAGTTCCTGAAAACAGCTGCTCACGCCTTCATCACCTCTCCATCACAGCTGTTTTCAGACAAAGGTCATGTGAGGTAGACAACCTTGCTGGGAGCATCCAGACCTCCGCTCTGAGCCGCGGCTTCTGCCAAGAAATTATTTTCTCCATCCAGTGAAATGAGAGGAAGCTTTAAGGCAGTATTACGTTTGTTTACTCTACAATAACTGGTTCTGATTGGCTTATGTGATAGCTGCACTTTGAGCTGCGTGGATTCAACAACCTCCTCTGGCATTCTTCATCTTGGATCTCCTTTTGCACTCTTTTCACCCTTCATGACCTCTTCTCAGCCCACTCTTCACCTCTCAAACTCCTTTTTTTTAAAACTCAGTATCACTCATCTGCTCTTGTTTTTCTGAATGAGTGACTTTCCCCACTCCCCCCTCCTTTGAACGGAGATAATCTCTGAGGTTACTTTCCAGGTTTGACATACGGTTCTGTTTTGGTGCTCTTTAATTACACAGCTGTCTGTTTGACACATCCACACACACACGCACACACACACTATCTGAAATCCACTGATGTCTGCTTGAGTGTCTCACATGGACATATAAGCCTTACATATTATTTCATAGATAATTTTTCCAACACCAGTGAGCATCGTATTTGTGTGATACTTTGTTGCAATATTTTGCACTTTGCTGACAGAATAACTTTGTGGTCAGTTACTTACACATTTTATGCATTTTAAAAAGACGAACCTGTCATGTGATGGCCTAAAAGCTGTGTTAGTGGCCATAAAGATAATGGTTATTTACATTTATACAAAAAAGTGTATTTAAAACCCCACCAGATTTTGAAGTTTAATTTTCATACTTGTAGGTAACTTAAAACTGTAATTTTGCTTTAATTATTAAACCAACTAAACATTCATTGTAAGGCTACTGCAAAATTTAATTTTCATGAAACAAGTTTAACAGGTTAAAAAAAGCAGTATTTCACTTTTGGGTTAGGCAAAATATTGAGTCTAAATAACTTAGAAATATAGACAGACAGACAGACAGACAGACAGACAGACAGACAGACAGACAGACAGACAGACAGACAGATAGACAGACAGATGGAAAGATAGATGGAAAGATAGATAGATAGATAGATAGATAGATAGATAGATAGATAGATAGATAGATAGATAGATAGATAGATAGATAGATAGACGGAAAGAAACCGACAGATGGATAGATGAGATAGATAGATTGATAACTAGATAGATAGATAGATAGATAGATAGATAGATAGATAGATAGATAGATAGATAGATAGATAGATAGATAGATAGATAGATAGACGGAAAGAAACCGACAGATGGATAGATGAGATAGATAGATTGATAACTAGATAGATAGATAGATAGATAGATAGATAGATAGATAGATAGATAGATAGATAGATAGATAGATAGATAGATAGATAGATAGATAGATAGATAGATAGACGGAAAGAAACCGACAGATGGATAGATGAGATAGATAGATTGATAACTAGATAGATAGATAGATAGATAGATAGATAGATAGATAGATAGATAGATAGATAGATAGATAGATAGATAGATAGATAGATAGACGGACAGATGGACTGGATGGATGGATGGATGGATGGATGGATGGATGGATGGATGGATGGATGGATGAATAGACAGTCAGATAGACGGATAGATAGATAGACTGACAAGCAAGCAGACAGACAGAGAGATGGACAGATAGACAGAAGGATGGAAGAGATGGATGGACGAGATGGATGGATTGATGAGATAGATAGATAGATAGATAGATAGATAGATAGATAGATAGATAGATAGATAGATAGATAGATAGATAGATAGATAGATAGATAGATAGATAGATAGATAGATAGATAGATGTGTATTTGTCCCCAGGGGGAAATTGGTTTGCAGCAGAAAACACTCAAATGGCATTTCATTTCACATTTTAGGTAGCCCACAGAACAAAAGACAGTTGGAAGTTGGATTGAACTTGATAAATTATTTCAAAGAACTTAATTCATTGAGGTGTTACTAATTGAAACAATTCAGTTAAGTTGGTTCAACTGTTTTCTCTTTCCAGTGCAGTTAAGATGATGAAAGGTTGAGAAGTGAGTTCCCTCAAAGGTCAAAATGACAAACTTTGCAAAGGAAGAAAATATCAGTGCTGAGTGCACGTGTGCTGTTACATGCTGCCAAAGAGTAACCAATGTAATACTCTTCCCTTTTCTTTCTTTTGCTCTCACTTCTCATCTTTCCCCTCATTTATTTTTGGTCGAGCAGCATCCAGGCCATCTGCTGGCACAGAGCTGCAGCTCCTCTGTGTAAAAAAGAACCAGTGGCACACCACCCGTCATCTGTTATTAGTTCTTCAGAGAGATTTAGAGGGAGGGAAGGAGGGATGTGGAGCAGGAGAGCTGGAGTTAGTCCTGTAGGGAAACAAGCAGAGGGCCAAAGACTGGAGCCAGAGGACCAGTTTCCAAAAACAAAGTGGAGCTCAGCTCCTCTTTTTCTCCTCAACTCCTTCACTCTGGTTCTGAAGATCCTTTATTAAAAACCCTGGGTGCTGGCTGATTGTTGAATGCATGCAGCTTAACAACAGTTTAATTTCATGCTCCTGGCTGCAGAGTGTTGGCTGACTCTGTAGAGATGCTATGAGGTTACAATGAGGTCAGCTGTACTGAGTGAGCAGTATTTGAAAGGTGGAAAAAAAAACAGAGGGAGGGAAAAAAAGGTGGAAAAAGTCATTTGAATAAAAGCCTGAGAGGTGCAGAGGAAAAACAAACTGCGCTTCCTGCCAACTGACCCGCTCCTGTAACACATTGTCCTTGGCTGCCTTCACGCAGCCCTGAAATTGGAAACAAATTAGAAACAAAAATAGAAAGCGTGGGGGCAACGATGGGGGAGAAGGGAGAGAAATAACGGAGAAAACATTTGCTCAAAAGTAATTCCACGTGGAATTTTCTTGTTGATAATTGTGAAAAAGGTCCCTGGAAACTACAATAGGGGCCATTCAGCAGTGAAGGCAGAGTGTGAGCGTCAAAGCTGGCCCCCATCCAGGAACCAGGTTTCTCTTAAAGCCAGGGGAAGAAAAGGAGGACTGTTTTATGGAGGGAAAGGAGAGAAACACACACACATGGGCGCACACACACTGCACTACCTCTGTTGGCGCTCATTTTCTGATCCACATACATGAACATTTGCAGATGCCTGGATGGAGAGACAGAAACATGCAGGCATTGCTCTTATCTGACATCATGTATCCTGTCCGTCCTTTACCTGGAGTTCCTCTCGTGCGCACACATGGGTGTAGTTAAGCCCCATCTACTTCAGTCTGCATCTTTCCTTTTTGACACTGCTGAAAGAGGCTGAAACAGGTGAGACCTCTGTATGTGTGAAATACCATCACATGTGAAGGTTGAACTGTAAAGGAAGGAAAAAGAAGTTAAAGCCTTTTGACCTCCAGGGGGTGCATTTCCTCTCCTGTTATTTCCCAGGGAGGCTCGCTCTCCCTCTTGGTAAATTGATATAATAAGGCCTGCATGACAAGAGCAGTGCTGTTTTATGTGTTTGATTTGTCAACGTGGGATCTTGCACAACAGCTCCAAGCTTGGGGCCAGTGTATTTGTGTTTTTGTTGGTAGGTGTGGGTGTGTGTGCGTGCATGCAGCATCACTCCCCTACCAGCATCCTACCTACAAACACATGGGTGGTCAGGCTGTTTATTGTGTGGGATGGCAAACAATGCCCACCTATTAGGCTTGGTTGACTGAGTCCTTCAGGAGGGTTAGATCCCCTCAGAACCATAACACGAGTGGTTTTAATCATGAACTTTATTTCCATTTTGCCTCCAGCTCGCTGCTGGTGAGGAAGAATTCCAGAACTCTCGCCACTGAAAACAGGCTTTTAATGGACTTGTTAGAACGGTTCTGGGAAGTGGATCCCTGTTGAAGAGTCTAATGGTCTTACAGGAAAGTTGGCTTCAGGGATGGTTTGTTGACCTGTCAGTTGAAAAATTTCATAAATGATTTGATGATGAGCCCGGCCTTTTGTTTAGATATTCATCAGAGTCTTATCACTGCTGCACAGACATACAGTGGTGATTTTGAAGACTTTTTATGAGCTGGGAACGATCAAATCAAGATTTCTGATGGTTATCTTCTCAAAGGATGGCAAAACACGCTACGCCATCTGTATAGACATGCATCGATTGATTGGTGCCGATTTCCTTAATTTTGGGGTATCGGTGATCGGCCTATCCTACATATGAAACTGATCTTATATACCTCCAGGAAGGTCTGACAGCCAGCCTTTGTTGCTTTTTGCTCTGAGACCTAAAACTCAGGACACTGTATTGGTTGTTTAAGTTAAAACATAAAGATTTCATTGTTTCACAGGTATTGTTCAATGATTTTCAAAAAAATAAGACTGAAACATTGAAAGTATATGCTGTCAGTTATAGATAATAAAAATCGATATCGGCCAAAATCGGTATCGGCAGGTCAGGCCAGAAAAATGTGATTGGTGCACCCCTACATCTGTAGTTTACCAGTTTACCAATAAGAAGAAAGCTAATGTATCTTATGTTGCAACATGACTTTCATTGCCTAGCACATCAATGTTGTGCATCAAACCACAGCACCTTCAACTATCTTTAAGTAAAAAAAAAACAAGAATTGTCCTGCTCTGAAAGTGGCCACAGTTAGTTCCTGCTCTATCTAAAGTTATTATAAAATGTAAAGGTGCACCGATCACACTATTTTGGCAGATCACCGATCTTTAAAAAGCCTGACCTGCCGATACTGATTTTTATTTTTTACTTTTTATAACTGACATCATAAACTTTCAATGTTCCAATCTTATTGAAAATCATTGAACAATACCTGTCAAACATAAAACAAAAAGCAACAAAGGCTGGCTGTCAGACCTTCCCGGAAGTATATGAGATTAGTTTCATATGTAAGGATGGGCCGATCTCTGATTCCCCAAAACAAGGGAAACTGGCAACTATCGATCAATCGGCGCATGTCGAATAAAATGTAAATCAAATTGAAATCAAGAATAAAAACTACAGGTAACTTACCAAGGTGAAGTCAGTAAAGTTATGGTTATAAGCAAAGTTAAATAAAAAAAAAAAATTAAAAAATGAAATTGTTATAAAAATAATTTTATTTTTTCAAAATAATAAAAAGATATCATTAGGGATGGGTACCAGGTTAGGTACTTTTCTAGGTACTGACCAAATTCTGTCGAAAGAACCGTATATCGATTCATGTACAATCAAAAGGTACCGTGTTTAGGTTCCATAGTGCATCCTTGTGACTGTGAGGGAGTGGAAGAGTAGGCGATTTTCCATGCTGGACATGAACTCAGCATTACAAGGTTTTATATTCAAGAGTAAATATGTTAAATTGAAAAACTGTCATACTTAATTATTTAACAATTTGATATTTTTTAGCACATAAACACAAAAAAGTACAGAAAATTGGTACTGTTGAGTACCTGTACCGATTGCCAGGTACCGGGCATCTGTACCGTATTGTTTCAAATGTGAAAGGTACCCATCCTTAGGTATCAATAAAGCAGCCAGTAAGGATTGCTGAAGCCTTTCTTTCAAGGATGTTTTAATCTAGTTTCATAACTGATTGGAACAGAAAAAAAATCTTTATAAGCTCCTAATGCAAACAAAACAACTGATAGCAAAATTAAAAGTTTCTATATTTGAGTTTTGAATACCGATGTTACTTTGAAACGGTTTGTCTTCCACAAATCAGGGTTTCACCTGACTTCTGTCAACCTGAGGATTTACAGGACAGCATAAAAAAAGTTGATAGTGTACGTCTTTTCCCACAACAGGCAGACAACACGACCCTACAGCAGCTCTCAAGAGACTCAGCCAGTAACGTAACCGTTTTTTAACCCTGTTCCTTCTCATATAAGATGAGTCCTTTTAATTTAACTGATCCTGGGGCTTCTCTTCCAACACCACCATGAGGAGGACATTTGTGGTTTGGAGTGGAAAAAAAATAAATTGGGTGGGTTTTCATAAAGTTTTAATATGTTTCAGAATCCCCAGGATACATTTTAATAACTCTGTTTATGTTTAAGCTTCCCTCTGCTCCATTGCGGAGTCCAAAGAGCCAATTTGTCAAATATGTTGCAACCAAAAACACTCAAAAGAAAAAAAAAAGTTATTAAAGTCCCTGTGAGACAGTGCAGCAGTTCATTCTTTAAAAATATTCACACTATAACACAAGATTTTTTGAAAGTAAAAACTCTCCTCCTTCCTCTTTTCTTCTTCTTAACTCCAAAAGAAAACACACTTTGACTTTTTTTCACTTTTGGATATTCATTTAATGATAATATCACTTCTCACTTGTACAAATATGTTCACAGAAATTTAAAAAAAAACACTGAATAAAAAAGCAAGAAGCTTCCCAAAGTTAACAGGGAAATATTCACAATCACACTGAAAACACTTTTGGTCATCTTCAATGTTTCATATTTTTACAAACACATATTCCAGTTGCATTGCTTGATTGTTCTTTTCATGTGGAAACTCAAGGCATCCTGTTAGTGTGGAAGAGTTTATTTTGTACTTGGCAGGTTTCCCAACAGACACTCAGATGAGTCTTTGGTGTGTTTGTCTATGAGAGGAGTTGTTTGGGGCTTTACGTACATCTTGGCATGTGGGCACACAGAGGGTAGCTGATAGTAACTTGATGTCTGCAGGTCTGTGCACAAGATGGGACATGCACTCACATTATCACTGCAGTTAACAGATCTACAGGCTTACACACCCGTACACAAACACAAACACAAACACACCAAGTTACTTTGAGTCCTTCTTTGCCCCATGTTCACAGATTTGGATCTCAGCGCTCTGTTTCTTCATTTACCAGCTTTCACACTCTGAAAATCTCATTACTGTTCATGCAACGAGGTTTCTGGCCCTGTGCTTGAGCTCACACACAGTCTGGTTGAGTGGAAGGTGACCTTCCTTGTTAAGGAGAATTTGTGCACAGCGTTACGGTGAGTAACATTTCACAGCCATGGTTAGCTTTGCTTGTTGTGGGTCAGACATTGTTGTAGGTCATTTGTGGTTAAGATTTGAGTGAGCTTCTCTTGCAGGGAGTGCGTATAATAAATAAACTGAAGATGCCTTTCATTGTGACAAAATAAAGAGAGTGCTTTTTGAAATTAAGGCAGAATCTGGCTGAATCTGAATACAGAAAAAAACAGAAGGGCTTCAGTCAACTGGCCTCCCTACCTTTTGTAATCCTGCTTACCGTCCCCCTTTGTGATAGCAAAGCAGGCTGAAGGCTTCAGAATCAAGAGGGGGGGATTTAGTCTCGAGTCCGTCCAGACTCACATCTACTTAGACTGTCTGACATTCTGAGGACAAAGCCCTTTGATTGATCTCTGGTACCAAACGAGTTTTAATCTTCAAAGATTTTAATCGGCTGTTTTGTCTGTTAGTCACAAGAAGTGGGGGAGGGTTAACAGTCACAACGGTGCACATTAAAAAAAAAGTAACAATGACACAAGTATAAAAAAGCATACATACAAAACAGTCACAAGTGTTTGAGAGCCAAATAAAGCAATACAAGTACCAAATATTTTCTCTGCACGACTTCATTTGGTGTCTGAAAGGTCATTCACAGCAAGCACTCGTCCCTTTGGGGTAGTACTGAAGAGGAACCACACACAGCGAAATTACTGTTGCGGTTTGTGGTGGGGGAGGCAGCAAAACCTCACATCAGGTGAGATCACTATGTCCCTTTGCCCCAACCAGTGACGCTCCATCATTTCCTGCATCACTCCAGGTCGCTGACTCGTGTTCAGTCCGTCAGTGTAATCAGAGAATTGATGGAGGATACATAAAGCAGATGGTGATGCACTTTCGTTACTCCTTAAAGAATATGTTCTTAGCCTTGTTTAATGTCTACTTAGACAACCAGAGTGCAATAAGTTAAATAAATGTCCAGTTTTTCTTTGCTTTTTCTGGCTGATTCCATATCCTCCTCCTGCAACATCACTCTGCATTTCAACAGCCCAAGCAGGACAAAGTTAATGTCCTTCAGACCTGACGTTTCAAGGCAGGGTGTCAAAAGTAGGAAGGCTTATGTGACGACATATTGTTATTGGATGTACAGTGATCTTGTAGTAGTAAGACCTCATATTCCAGGTTCCCATTCTGAACAGCAGGTTCAGGGATCATAATTTGGGGCTGTTTTTGAGGCAGTGCCCCATTGTCTAAGGTGGTCTTAACTCCATCCAGCTCCAGCTGAGAGGGCTCACAGTCTAGGTCCAGGTGACCTTTGGCCCTCTTTCTGCGAAGGTGGCAAACCACCCCCACGATTACTGCAACCAGTACCAGAAATGACAGGATAGCAATTGCAGGCACCAGCATGGTGGTCAGCTTGTGGTCATCGAACTGTGCATCAGGACCCCTGACGCTTTCAGCTGCAGTTTGAGCTTCAGTGCAGACACGGTCCACCCCACTAGGAGCACCAAGTGGACTGGCACACACGCTGTAGGTGGAGTTAGGTTTCAGGCCTCTGAGTCTGTACTCTGGGAAGGATGCTGGCAGGCTGAGTTGAATCGGTCTACGGTCTGGACCAGAGAGATTTCGGTAGGTAAGGCGGATTCCACGAATGTAAGGTCGTGATTCAATGTAGCGATGGAGGTCGAGCAGAACTGAGGTGGTGGTTGCTTGATGTGAGCTGATATCTGGTGCATCTATGGTCACAGTTGCCTTTGGATCCTCCTCAGGTATTAAATAATTTTCACAATACAACCCAAAGGTACCGTAAGGGCAGGTACACTCAACCTGACCATGCTGGTCCAAACGACAAGTACCCCCATTCAGGCATGTGTGAGGGGGGCAGAAATGGTGCTCCTCATCTGTGTCCACTTTGCTGCTGCTACTGGGGGATGCGGGAACAGGTGGCAGGAGGTCGTCGTCGCCTTCATCCGTAGGGCTGTCGCTGGGTACTGGAAGAGCTCGAGTAGTGCTTGTTGTGGTAGTGACAGGCACAGGCTGGGTGGTAGTCGTAGTTTTGACGGTGCTGGTGGTGACTGTAGTTGTGGTGGGGCATCCAAAATCCTTATGCTCCAGTCTTTCCAACACTCTTCCCGCGTGAATGGGTGGGAAGTGGCAGCGAGTCTCCTCTGTTCTCTCCAGGGTGATGCTCTGAGCTCGAAGCCATCTTGGGAACCATGATAAGGTGCAGAGGCAGTTGAAAGGGTTTTCAGCAACTGTGAGCTTTCTGAGGTGGGGGAAGAGCTGGGGGAACTCTTCAGGGAGACCCTGCAGACTAAGACTGCTAATATCCAGTTCTTGGAGCTCTCCAAGGTTTTGCAGGTCCTCAAGCTTTAGAGGACCCATTGGGTTCCCAGCTAAGCTGAGGTGAATCAGCCCAGGGGTCTCCTTCAAAACTGAGGGGAATGACTCCAGTTGGTTTCCAGAGATGTCCAGTTCGTGAAGGTTCTGTAGACTCCCTATGAGCTCCTTATTTAGGGTGGTCAGTCCCACACCTCCTAATTTCAGAGATTCCAAGTTTGGGGTCTGCAGGTCTGAAGGTCCCAAGGTTGGTAAGACATTGAAGCGAAGGTCCAGCAGCAGCAGTCCGTGTATTGAGAGAGTAGGCAGGGATGTTAACCTGTTGCCTTGTAGTTTGAGCTCCAGCAGGTGGTCCAGGCCGTTAAAGGCTGCAGGGTGGATATCCTCGATATAATTACTGTACAGATACAGACGCTCAAGCAGTGCCATCCCGTGAAAACAGTCCTCTGAAATGTGGGTGATTTGATTGGATGACAAGTCCAAGTTCCTCAGAGAAGTCAAAGGTTCAAACACCCCGTCGGGAAGCTCAGTCAACTTGTTTTGACTCAAGTCCAGCATTTCCAGGTTCTCCATACCATCAAAGTCCTCAGCTTTCAGACCCTCAATGCCGTTGGCGAAGAGGTAGAGGCTTTTGGTTGATGACCCCACACCCCTGGGAATGGTGGAGGAGCGTCTCTGGTAACACAGGATGGATTCTGGTGTGGAACAGGTGCAGCCCTCTGGGCAGCCACTGGACAAAGTGCCATCCGGAAGAAGGATGAAGAGCAGAAAGGGCATCAGCGGTGTGAGGAAGACCTTCATGGCGCCGACCCTCTCTCTCGCCATGTTCTACCTGAAAGAAGAGAACAAACGGACTGTCAGTGAACTGATCATTCAGAGGAGAACAGATAGTGCTGGCCTAATACTGCTAGCCTCTGTCACATGTTTGTGTCCTGTTTGAGTTTAGGAGCTGTGTCAGTCCTGCCAAAAAGTTAACTCAGGCAGCACGATGTTGTATTTATATCACAAAGCCTTTTTTCTCTCCGTATAGTTTAGTTTCCAAACCACTGTGTCACTGCGCGGTTCTTTATTAAGTTTCATGAAGGCAGATTATTATCAAAGGTTCAACAATGCATAGCCAGAGATCAAAGGCAGTCTTTTGTCACATGCTCTCTTAAACAATAGGGGCTATAGTCATGACCTCAGGCTTCAGAGGTTTTCTGCCATATTTATGGGGAATGTTGGCAGAGCAGCGTCCTGCCACAGGTTTCCAGTTAAAGTAGTGCCAGTCTCCCTACAACGATGTGTGTAACAGATATCACTGTGACAGGACTGTTTTTCTTCCTCGGCTTCGCCACAGATGATTATGTGTTTGAGTGATCCTGTGCGTGTGCATGGCCACACATGTATGTGATATTACGCGCGCCGGTGTTTGTAAACAGAAAGGTTTGTAATTGCGATCCGCCCACCCACACTGCTTTTTACTCCACTGCTATTTACTGCACTGCACACACTCTGTGGTCGCAGTGGGGTCACACTCGACTGTTCCCCCTGCATTTATGACAGACTCAGGCGGGCTCTGACACACAAAGGCACACAGTGGCAATCAACAAATCCCACTTTGTTTTGCTTCTGGGATCAAAGTGAAAACATGAGACGGCTACCATGAGTGGCTGCAGAGTCGCTCTGAAACGCCCTCTGATTGATTCACCATAAACACTGCTGCGACTGTTTTTAACATCGCATGGGTGTACGTCTGCCGTGCCGCACGCAGCCAGGCATCTGTGGATCATTTACTTTGGGACCTTCTAAACTTAGAGGTGAGCTTCACCAGTAGCTCATGGTGGCGTTC
The DNA here is from genome assembly GCF_033239565.1 of Halichoeres trimaculatus. Classification (NCBI taxonomy): domain Eukaryota; kingdom Metazoa; phylum Chordata; class Actinopteri; order Labriformes; family Labridae; genus Halichoeres; species Halichoeres trimaculatus. The sequence continues at coordinate 7,439,593 of NW_027437198.1, read as the reverse complement.
CTGACGATAGCTGTTATATAAACCAGGAAAACACTTGATATGTTGTTAGCTGCGTGAGCTGCGTTTGCCAGAAGAAGTCTTTAAAACTACGAGAAAGGCTGCATTAAGGGCTGAGCCTTCCACAACAAACTTGTCCTGATGTCATCACAGTACTTGAAAGGGGCTGAAGGGGTGGGATGAGGAGGGAAGAGATAAAGAAGACTGCTGAAATAAGTCTGTTTGGCACTTCATCATCTGCTCACAAGTGAGATGGCCTTGGGAGAAGAGGCAGCGTCTTCTGACTGATTCTCTCCTTTAGACAGCTCCTCGCCTTTTCTTGATTTACTCCTGAGGGAGTAAACATTTTTCTCCTGCCTTATCAACTCTGAAAACCCTGTTCCACTTCACTCAAACACTCCCCTGTCCTGCAGTTTCTGTTGTTGGTGTCAGAGTGAGTTTTTTGAAGCAGGGCCATAAACTTGTACGCATTGTTTTTGGACTTCGCTGTTGACAGGAGCTTGTTTGGGGGCCTTAAAACATGCAGTTGTTGATGTCTGCATTGCACAGATTCCAAAACGAGTGGCTAACTACGTGTGACTTACAGTTTTACAGAGAGTACATTCTGTTCTCGCAGTTGCATGTTGCACCAGAAATGCCGAAAAATTGACTCCAACTTTTATGTTTCTAATTGACTTTCCTATCATGAAACTTTGCTCTTTTATTTAGCAGCTTCAGTGTTTCTTTAGTCAATTATGGGATGAAAAGTCAGCCAAAGCTCAGGATGTATGTTGTGGTCAGACGTGATACATGCAGTTTCTTTCCTTAGCTTCTAAAATGTACACAAGCTAAAACTAATAATTCAGTAACCTCTTATTCCTTCATGCTAGAGACATGAAAATGTTGTCTTAAACGCCTAAACTCCGAGAGGAGATCAAGGGTTTTGAGTGATCGACTCAAGAGGATTAGGAGGGGCTGATATCATTTCATCACACCACAGCAATGGCATTTATTTTCCTTCTCTTGCAGCATACTTTTCATTCTGCTGCTCCCTGAAATTGCAACTTCCTTGCACAGTGCAAAAACCTGAAATCTTATCACGTGTTTTTGTCGTCTTTTAAGTAAAAAATGTCTTGTTTTACTTGATATGAGCCACATTAAACTGGTTATTCTATAAAAATGTCTTGTTTTAAGCTATTTAAAGACAAAAATGAGGTCTGAATTGCTTGTTACAAAATTTCCGCTTGTTCCATTGGAGGATCTTTTTCACTTGTTACAAGCAATTCTGACCTCATATTGTTTTTAAATACCTTGAAATAAGTCAATTCCTGGACCGGTCAGGTGAATGTGGCTCATTTTAAATCTAAAAAAGGCATTTTCTACTGAAAATAAGACAAAAGAACTTGATAAAATTTCAGTTTTTTTCCAGTGCAACAAGTCTGTTTCCTTCTCCTGCAATACAAACCAAAAGAAGACGAAGCATTTGCTTCAACACATAAGTCTGGTTCTGTCCGAGGTTTCTGCCTGTTAAAGGGAAGTTTTTCCTTGCCATTGCAACTTTCTAAATGCTGCAAAGTCCCGTACTCATGGTGGGTTAAGATGAAATAAGACTCCTGATCTTGTCTTGATGTTGGGTTTCTGCTAATAAATTTTTTTTAACATTTACAGGTCTAGACCTGTGAATGTTTATGCAAAGTGTCTTGAGATAACGTTTGTTATGATTTGGCACTATACAAATAAAGACTAATTGATTGATTCAACCCCACTACCACCTGTATTACTCTATTTCACCCTGATAACTCTTTCAGACATGGCAGGAATCTTCTTTTCAGGCTGTTGCCAAAAAAACGACCCTGCTTGAACTTAACTCTACCAGTTTTCAGAGTCAGCAGAAAACTGCAAAACTGTATCATCTGTGTGGAAAAGTTAGACCTGCTTGTTAATGGAAAATCTCATCCAGAATCAGAGATTAGATCTGATGTGGACGGCTTTCTTTGGGCAGCAGAGGTGAAAGGTTGCGGTTATCTCATCATTTACACACACTGCCTGAGGGAGTTGACTTTAACAGGTGAGTAATTACACATATAGAGGAACAAAGAATGAATGGTTGTGGCTCAGAGGGAGCCTGGTGTATAAGAGAAAAGTGCAGAGTTTGGTGTGCAAAACAACGGAAAACAAAAGGATTACAGCAGACATCCAGGAGATGAAGAGAGGATCGAGAGAATCAAGCTGCAGATCCTCTCAGGTTTTCAGATCCTGCCTCTGTGTGGGGTGCTGCACAGGATACTGCACGTCTGTGCGTCTCTCTGTGAGGGTGTGCACACATACTTTATGTGTAAGGGTGCCTGCAGAACGAACTTTGGCGTTTGTCTGAGAAAAGTATCGAATGTATCTAAAGATGTTAAAAAATTCCAATCTCATTCCTCCAGGAGATGGAGAATCTTGACTTTGGCACATTCGATCCGGTCCAGAGACCAGTATGGGGGTCCAGTGCCAGAATGAACAACAACATCAAGGCAGACATGAGAGGAGAGTGAGCTATGCAGATAAAACCCGGAGATATTTTTCTTAGAAACTCAACGTGGTGATTCTACCGTAGCTCCCGAGGCTGAATGTTTATTTGAGTGTGCCTCATTCCAAAGTGGGACAGGCACATCTGATAACCCGGCGGAGGAGAAACTCTGGCGGAGGTGGACGGGGAGGGGTTTGCTCAGAGAATACCAGCAGATCAAAGATAAACCAAAGCTTGATAGTTTAGTTTTTTTCCTTTCATTCTGGATACGAGTGACTTGTGCAGGTTTTATCAGCGCGCCTGATAAGGTGTGATTGTGGCGTCACTTTAACAAGGATCTACGGTGGTGCTGGTTCCTTTAATTGAAGCATTTTGAAGTGAGTGCAGGTGGAGAGCTTGTAAAGAGATAGCAGAAAGACAAGCTTGTCATCCTGAGGTTGAAAAAAAAAAAAAAATCCCCCTCCCTTCCGTCTACCTCCTTCTCTCTTGAGTTGTAATTTCCTTTTCACTCCCCTGTGCGCTTGTTGAGACATTCCTGAGACAGGCAGCAGCTGAGTTTGAAGGAGTGAGCTCGTCTGTCTCACTGGCTTGGCATTCAAAGATTGAGGAGTCTTTCTTGGTTGTAAACAGACTAGAATTGAGGTGCTGATCGCATGAATGAGGGTTAAACCATATTTGAGATTGGATCTGTTATGCAACAATTGTTCCAACATCTGCGTTTTCTTTACGGTTCAGTCTGGATTTGTGGTTTGTATCTGAATAAAACGTGTTGGCTGATGAATATGTGGAATAACCCCGGGGCCAGGAACTATAAGAGGGGAAAAAACATGGGAACGTATTTGCGTAACACACGGTGCGACCTTTGAAAAGAGAAATTAAAGAGGCAGAAGAAGAAAAGCATTTTCCCCTCTCCCTCCGCTCCCTTCATCCCACTTTTTCTTTCTTTTCAACACGGAGGAGGAAAAGAAAACACAAGCAGGGGAACAGTGGAGACAAAAGCAGGTTTCTGTCAGCAGGGGCACCAGGGTGGAGAGGTGGATAAGGCCCGGCTTTGGGAGGGTGAAGTGGGCTCCGGCAATTAAATCCCAGCAGGCCAAGCGTCAAGAGCCCTTATCTTCGGAGCTGAAGGCCAACACTGAGGGGCAGTGAAGGGTACGAGGAGGGGGGAGGAAAATTGTACCATGTAGTCTCAGGTCAGTGTGCACTAGCATAATTCAGCAGACCGGACTGGAGACTTACAAGGGGGCACCAGGCCAAGTCACAGTCAGGGGATAAGGCTGCACACTGCAGAGTTCACAGTCCCATTAAAGAGGCCCCTTCTCTTTTTATCTTGCTAAAGGAACAATGCTCGTGGTATGTGAATTAGAGTTTGATCTACAGTGTTGTAGGTCTGGGGGCTCAGACTTACTGCAGTAGCTCACTCCTTTAAAGCAAAGCTGGTGATGAAGGCTGACCCAGCATCCCAAGAGAAGACAAAACACACACACACACACGCACTCTCTCCATCCCTTCCTTACTGTCTGTCCCTGCCACAGCTGGACCCTGTTAAACACAATCCAGCAGAGTTATCCATCAACATGACGAGAGGGTCAAGTGAGAATCAGACTGAGGGAAGCAAAGGTTGCGTCCAGTATCTCGGGGGGTTGAGCTTCAGAAGCAGCGCGTGTTGTGCTGACACCAGAGACGCAAAGTAAAACGATCAGTTTGGAAATGTCAGCTATGTTATTGTAAGTCTGTTGGTACGCCTGTTATGCTGTGAAGTATGTTTTTATTGCGAGAGCTGGAGCGGCTCTTGTGTTGTGTGTTGTGTGTTATTGCTGGTTGTACCTGTTGTGCACAGAGGCATGCAGAATATGTATGGATCAAAATGTGAGGCATGTTCAGAGATGGAAACACGTGGAGAATAAAAATGACATTCTACTGATGTTTGACCTTTTTTTTTAGGTATTTATTACTGTTGTAGTTATTTTTTTGGTCTCACAGGACACGGGCTGTGATGTGCCACTAAACGCTGAGTTTGGGCTGGGGCTGAATGATTTTGGAAAATAATCTAATTGAGATTTTTGGGAGGTTATTTATCTTCTACATTATTCACTAAACACAAACCGTTCTATAGTATGACCAACACGACAGAATACTGTCAACATATAGTGAATTCTTTCCTCTAGGCCAGGTCCACATGTTATGATGAAATGAGATGATTTGATGAATGAATTGATAAGAATAACATATGTTCATTTAACAACTACAACAGGGGTGGCCAACCTGCGGCTCGCGAGCCACATGTAGCTCTTGCCTTTCGGTGTGCGGCTCTTTGATTTATGATATATTGATGTTGTGATCAGTATCGATCAATACTTGGGCGATAAGATTGATACTTAAGTTTCAGTTTCTTTTCTCTACATCGCACATGTGCTCATACCTTTCTTGATAGATAGAAGGATGAAACTTTGTCTCTTGTAAAAACAAAAATTTGTCTTCGACACGGCTCTTGGTACGAATTGAAACACGCTTACAAATGCAACAAATGTCACTTCAAAATTTGGAAATCTTTTGATTTTCATTTTATGTCCTTTCATTTATGTGTAAAAGGAAGTGTGTGTGTGATTTGGCTCTTTGGCACGGTAATTTTTGTGGCTCTTGGTCTCTGACTGGTTGGCCACCCCTGTACTACAATCACAGCAGAATATTGGCTGATTGATTTAACTTTATGCCTTGTTGACATGTAATAAAATAATCATTAGTTAACTTAAATATAGTCAGAGACAGGAACACAGCACTACAGAACAACAAGCCTGGTATGATAATAATACAAATCGTACATGCCAGCCATTTAAAAATAAGTGGTCATTTTGATCCCGCCGACAGGTTTGGGATCCTAGCTGGACTAAGTTAAATAGACTTAATAAGCTTTAAGTATTATTCTTTAGTATTCAGTATTTTTAATACACAAAACAAAAAAATGTGCTGCTTCACTTTCTCACTTCTTCAGCAAAGTTTATCTCCAAACCCAAAAATTGGATCGGGACTTGGTATCTGCCAATACTCAATATGAAATAATCCAGATCGGGATCGGGGCAGAAAATGGTGATCGGGACTTCCCTAAAACACAGTTTGAACATACATATCAAATGTATAAAAATCTTACTGATCTCTCATCTGTAACAAAACACAAACTACAGCGCAGAAATATAGATAAAGACACATTTTTGGCTCAGCTACTGAAATATGTAAACATGTGAATTGCACTTTTTAAATTAACTTTAAAACTTTTTTTTTTAAATTGCAGCCTTTGCGATTTGAAAGTTGCATTGTATTACATTGTGATGTCAGTTTAAATAATTGTTCAGCCCTGGTTTGGGCACGCTAGCACCTCCAAGGTTCTCCCTTTCCTGTATTCCCGTGTCACTGTGTGTTCCTTTATGTTTTGGATAAATTGTAACTGAAATGTAATTTCCCCTCGGGCATCAATAAAGTATTTCTGATCTTGATTCTGAAACACTGCACTGCAAAAACTGAAATCTTATCAAGTGTTTTTGTCTTTTTTTCAGTAGAAAATTTCTTTTTAGAATTAATATAAGCCACATTCACCTGACCAGTTCAGAAAAATGTCTTGTTTCAAGTTATTTAAAGACAAAAATGAGGCCTGAACTGCTTGTAACAAGTAAATAGAATCTGACAATGGAACAAAAGAAAAGTTTCTTGTGTTGAGACATAATTCGAATTTGAAGCAATTTTTTTGCTAATATATCCTATCCCATTGGAAGATTTTTTTTTCTACTTGTTTCAAGCAATTCAGATCTCATTTTTGTTTTAAATAACTTAAAACAAGACATGTTTCTGGACTGATCAGGTAAATGTGGCTCATATCAAGTATAACAAGACAGTTTTCACTTAAGGTAAGACAAAAATACTTGATAGGATTTGGGTTTTTTTTTCAGTGTGAAAGTATGAAAAGAGTTTATTTGCAAAAAGAAGCTGATTTCTGTGTGATATGCCAAAGTCTGGCAGCAGCTGTCTTTGCTTAGAGATGAGATCTCAGATGCTCATGTTTGACAATAAACTGATCGGATGTGCAGAGATCAAAGCTTGTAGCAGGATTGCAATAAAGACCTGATAATCAAAACTAGATCCGCACATGAATCAGGATCAATCACGCACGCAGAGCTCATAAACAAAAGAGACGACGACATGTGGAGATGAAAATGAGATGATAGTTTTACTACATCTGTCGCTGACAATACTCATCGTGAAGCCACAATATCGCTGCTATGCTTTGAGGTGGTATGACAGAGGATTAGGGACTGCAGTGCTTAATGAATACACTGCGCAAACAAAGCTTTCAGCCCAACCACAAAAAAGACCCTGAAATGCATCCATTGTGCATCCACTCTGCCAAGACTCACTGATGTCAAAGGTTTGTATAACAAGCGTTTAACCCACACACAGCGTCTTGGCGGTTTGCCTCATGGCTAAGATCGCTCTCATTTTCTTGAGACTTCTCACTTTAAACAAATCCCCCTTCATCATGAACATCTAAATAAGTAGTAAAGCGCTTTATTTTTAGTGTGAAAGGCCATTTTTTACATGGCTGGACTTTCACTTTCAACCCCTTTCACATGCAGCTGCAGGACTTGAAAGAGAGCATAACACACAGTCCAGGGGTGACTGAGAGGGTAGTAAAACTGAAATAGTAAACTCACAAAAACACAGAGTATTTGCTGCTCTATAGGAGGGACGCAGAGCTGGACGTTTATGTTTCCGTCCACTTTCAAGTGGGGAAGAGTATGTTTGATTTCTAAATATCAAGGAGACGTGAAAGCAACAGCATCAGTCCAAAAGGACAACAAACCACATGAACCACTGAGGCAGAGAGCAACTCCTGGAGGTCAGAGGTCAGACTCTGGATTAGTGTTTCCACTGTTGCGCTGTATTCTGTGTTCCAGACAGCGCAGATAACAGGCCTTGTTTGACACGGGGTCACACCCAGCTTTGGTTACACACACACACACACATATGTACACCTGAAGCTCTCCTCGTCTCCACAACAGGTGCTTTCTCTGCTCCTCCAGGGCAGCATGAAACCCAAAACCCTCTGGAGTGTGTCTGGGTAAATGATGCGCCCAGATTTAACTTCCTGTAAGCTCAGGCCCAGGAAAGTCAAAGCAGGTAATCGTGGGCGGACAAGCAGACCAGAACTTGGACTCTGCGTCCACATATCCCACATCTCCCTCTGCGTCCTTAAAAGTTTGGAGCACGGAGGTCAGACACTACGAGTTCCAAAAGGAAATGTGCTCCATTTCCTTTCGTTTTATTGCTGAAGGATATAACTGACAGTGCTGTAGATGCTAGACATGATTTTGTTTTCATGGAGGAGACAGGAAACGCTCTCTTCTCTCTGTCTCAGACAATGTGCTCTTGTTTGGCTCAATCACGACACTGACACGCGTCTTTTATCCCCACGCCCTGCCCTGTGACCTCTCAGGACGGATTGTCATCACGGGTCACAATCACAATCGCATCTGTCTGAGATCTTCACCACAGGAGTCTCGTGTTACATGAAAACAAAGACATTCAGTGAAGCACAGATCTCATATCTCTGTGGTGTTTGCACTTTTCTCCTTCTCTTGTACAAAATGCTTCAAATACACCAGATACATCTGCAGTGCGACTCCGTTGCGCTGCGTCTTGATGATGTTTGTCAAGTTACACCAGTTACGTGTTCAGTCCCACACGCTGCATGACTGACAGTCAAAGCTCCTGCTCTTCCCAGTCCATTAATAAGTCTCTTTTCATCCATGTTGGGCTGTATAACCTCAAATCTGTTGATAGGGATGGATAACTTGCACTGTCAATATCGGTACTCAGTGGTACCAATTTTCTGTACTTTTTTGGGTTTATGTGGCAAAAAAATATGAATTTGTTTAATAATACCTTTTTTTTCAATTTAACATATTCATTCTACAATATATAACCTTGTAATGCTGTGTTCATGTCCAGTATGGGAAATCACCTACTCTTCCACTCCCTCCCAGTCACAAGGATGCTTTTAGGTACCTAAACATGGAACCTTTGATCCAATACCCAGTAATTTTGACAGAATTGAGTCAGTACCAATAAAAGTACCTAATTCGGTACTAGAGGTGTCCCAGTCCGATATTGATATCGGATATCGGTCCGATATCAGCAAAAAACAAGTATTGGTATCGTAGCGGAATGCATCTAAAATCTCTGATATAATCATTTTCTGTTACCTATTGGTTAATAATAAATGGGTCAGTTTTTCCTCATACCTACTGTTGCTGACGACTGTTCTTTGTTTGAATAATATCACTTAATCAAGCCTTTTCTAACATGACAGACATACTACAAAATAAGTAATAAAAGTATATATGTTTAATGCTGATATCGTATCAGATTAATATCAGTATCGACCAATACTCAATGCTGCAGTATTGGTATCGTATCGGAAGTGAAAATGTAATATCGTGACAGCCCTATTTGGTACCCATCCCTACCTGTTGACTCCTGGTCTGGCTCTGCTCATTGTGTGTATTTGTTCTTCTAGTCAAGCTAAATACAAACTGATTTTGATACGGTTAGTTCGATTTTGAAAGTCTCCCGTGTTTTTAGGTAGTTTCTGGTCACAACTTCCTGTCTCGCTGGATCTTTCATGAATTTATGCATCACAGCTCCGCGTCTGTTAAAAATAAGATGGCTGAATAAAACCTGTGACATGACAGACCAGCCAAGCAGACAGATCTAGTGTATGTTGACACTTTGACTTGAATGGAAACCTATCTGATCTGTTTACTGTGACGGAACAGAGAACACTTTTTTCCCTGCCGCTCTGATGAGTCTATCTTTGACCTAACAGTTTCAGCTTTGTAACTCTCTGTTTGTCTTCCTTTCCTTCGAGCACACAACAGAAAAAAACACACTAAATGCAGTAGTCACACTCTCTCAAATCCAAACAGACTACCTCACCAGGAAACCAGCAAATATGACGAACCGGTGTCACAAAGCTGGACTCTCTCCAGGTCTCGGCTTGTGCAATCACATCCTGTGCTTGACTAGCGACGCCTCCTCCTAGAATCAAAACTGGATTGTACAGCGCGGCTCACCCACTCACTCACTCACTCCGCCGAGCAGCAGTGTTGTCCAAAGCTCTGTCGTCCCAGCAGGGTCATCCACAGTGAGCTGGATCAGGTGTTACACAAAGATCTCTCCTCTTGAGCGTCTTGATAGCACCTGAGAGTACCTGTCTTTGAGCGAGGACAGGGAAATGTTTGTGCTGTGTGTGTGTGTGTTTGCGGTTAGAAGTGGCTGGATGGACCAGTTTTATCAGTAAGCCACAAGCTCGGAGTAATGCGCACACTCCGACGCTCTGCATACCCGCTCTGACAGTCATTCCAGCTCCAACATGACTGCACAGCTGTGCTGTCACCTGGCCTGCTGATTTTCACTGAATTTATTTACAGAGCTGCTTCCTGACTTTAATCCTGAAACATTTCCATGATCAGGATGCTTTTGTTCTGCCACAGTCAACAAGGGAACAAAGATCTGATTTAAGCTTATTCTCTTTGAATAAAAGATCACCCAGGACCCCACTCTGTGCAAAGTTTGATGTCGACACAGTTTGTGCTTCAGTCCTTTGTTGCGACAGCGCTCAGCAAGAGTTCAAATTGAAGCTGAGCTAAATTGAAGGGTGTGTATGAGTCAGGCAGCAGGCAGGCACACTGACTGACTGTCAGACCGACCCACAGGCGGCCTGATCGTCCCTCTTAGACAAACATTGTCACACGAACTGGCTGAGGAAACACTCGCACATTATCCAACCGCCTGTCTGAACATATGAATTATCTTTTCATGTATCCTTTGATCACTCACTGTTTGCTCATCTGATTTATGTACATCCTAATGGATTCTACACAACAGTCTGGCTGCTTTTCCATCGCAGCACTTAGGTTACAACATGCTCTGTACAGCAGAGAGGAGCTCACAGGTGACACTCGTGTTTCGATGCATCGCTCAAATACTTCTTATTTCACCGTCTTGGCCTTTCCTTTCTCAGGTTGGTTCATGTTGCCAGCCGGAGTATGACAGGAATCTGACAAATGCACGTCTCCTCCACCTGCCACGACAGCCCCCGCAGTGACTCGTGGCAGCTCTGTAGCTGTCAAAGTGTTCATTAGGGCTGGGGGCTTTGTCAGCGCTCAGGGCTACAGTGATGGAATGGTAAACAGAAACCTAAGGCGGCGCTGGTGCTAACAGGTAAACATCACATTGTTTACCTTACATGTAGCTCGGCTTAGAAGTGTGGCAGCTTGGAGAGGAAGGAGGCAGACTCCAGCGTCATTTGGCAGATTCAATTCCACTGTGTGCAGACGTTTAGAGATTAAGACTTTAGATAGACTTTAAATTCAGACTAATTTTTCAATCTTTTCTTTGATGTAACAGTAAAAAAAGGAAATAGATGCATCTTCGTCTTGTGTAGTTCTGAAACCAATAGTAGTATCTGCTTTGGAAGACCCCTGATACTGCTTACTACTACTGCCCACTGTAACAGGCCCCATGCTCACAGGTGCAGCCAATCAGGTGCTAATCAGGCAGCTGATTGGCTGCACCTGGGGAATCAAATCAAAAGCAACAGCAGAATAAAGCCATGTCCATATAACTGGGTATCTGGGAAACTGTACAAACTCTTATATGTTTATTAGAGGCGTGAAAAAAATGTTATTACGGCAATATATCTCAATACTTTGACCTGTAATAAAATACTGTTTCAACTCTTAATATTCATATTTCCGTTTAAATAAAATTCATATTTTAGGTGAGTTGCAGGTACAGTACGTCTCCAGCACCTCCACTGCGGTAGATGGTGCCAAAGAGCAACTCCACTGTATGTTGCCCATAAACTGTACAATAAATGTAATCTCAAAGTATATTCAAAATATGTTATTCCTGAACTTGGTGATGTGGGTTTTGATGCCGTAAACATCAATGTTTACTCTCTATTCTTGGGTCAGTTGGTTCAAAATTAGGTAAGGTATCGAATTAGGTACTTTTAAAGGTACCAACCGAATTCTGTCATAAGTACCGGGTACCAATTCAAGTAAAATCAAAAGGTACCATATTTAGGTACCTTAACGCATCCTTGTTACTGTGCGGGAGTGGAAGAGTAGGTGATTTTCCTTGCCAGGCACGAACACAGCATTACAAGGTTACATATTAGAGAACGAATATGTCAATTGAAAATAATTTACTTTTTATTATTAAACAAATTGATATATTTTGCGACATAAACACACAAAAGTACCGAAAATTGGTACCGTTAAGTACCGATACTGATTGCCAGGTACCTGGAATTGGCACCGTATCGTTTCAAATGTGAAAGGTATCCATCTCTATTTAAAATCATATAAAGTTTGATTTTTACAGTGTAGTAGACTGTCATTTACACCAAACCACAGTTTTACACCTTTTTTTCCCCCACTGCGAGCAGACAAAAGTCTTTTTAAAAACAAATCAAAGGAAGATATGTTTTTTAAAATACCTGGCTACTTGTACACAAGGCCTAAGCTGTTGGTGCACTGGCACAACCCACGTACTCAGCTCTGTGACTCATCCTACAAATGCCATTTCTGGCAAATGTGGCGCCATTTGAAAGAGAAATAAACAGGCTTTCCAAGACTATATAAGATTTACTAGCAAGAGGTGTTATAACAAAGAAGCAATCTTCCAAACTCAAACTGCCTTGCTTTCTCTTCCAAGTTATTCATAATTTCACTGTTATCACAGGGGTACTTTGTTTGGTTGACACTAAAGAAGAGATATTTGAATGGGAATTATATTTAGGAGTGTCTGATTTCAGTGACTTGTTAAAAAAGAGGGTGAATCGTTTCAAACTTTGAGTTCCACATAACACCTTCTTATTTAAAAAAGACTTAGCTTCCTTTAATGTCAATGAAAAATGTATAAGATGACAGCTGTGTCCGGTAGAGGAAGGAAGAAATAAATTTACAGTGACTGACAAATGACTGATTAATTACCTGTTGTTCGCATTTACTCATCACAAGCTCAGCAGTCAGTGTTGTCATGGCTGAAATATGTTGTGAAATTCAGGTTGAGTCAGGTCAGTTATGTGTCAGTAGACGGTTTGTGCACAGTAACTCTTACACAAGTGGGACCCATTTTCTTTTAAAGTCAGGCACTGTGCAGCGCTACCTGTTTTTCAGGCCCCCGTCCCCACACCCCCTCCTTTTCTTGGAGTTACCGTTTGTGATTTTTCTAGTCATTCTGCCCTGAGGGTTTCTCCTCTGATTAAAAAAGCGCCACAGACATGTGCCACACACTCATAAGATAAATGTGGAATGGAGATCGCTGCTGCTGATTAGGATGTCACAGAGGAATTTATTGTGAAACTTCTGCCAGAGCTGAGGAGGCTGGCTGGCAGAGATCCCCCCGCCCCGACGCTGACATGCCTATCCTCCATGGCCTCGGGTGCCCTGTGTTTACCTCCTGAGATCATAACTTAACAAGAAACTTTTCACCGCTTAGCAAGCAGCTCCTGCAACACACGTCTAAACAATTAACTGTGTGATCATCTGTTCTGTTACTTTACTTGGATGTTGTTGTCCTAAACTCTCAAATACAAATAAAAGGATCCCGAGGGCCAACGTTAGTCCTCAGTACTTTGTTTGATTAGCAAAATGAGCTGCACATTCAGTTCAAACAGTCCTACCATCTCAGCAAAAGCAGACATCAGTCAGCAACAGTCTATTAAGACATCAACAACGGACCTCAGCTACACAATTTGCCTGCAGCAGGTGCGCACAACCACGAGATTCCCCATGTTAGGCGCAAACAAGGCAGAAAGAGGGGAGAGGAGGAGGGTAGTGACAGAATGAAGGGATGAAGAAGTGAGAACATCCATTTACCTATAGGCTGTCTGTCTCATGGAGGAAGAACAGTCAATGCAACGATCTATCCATGTCACTGATTCTCAGCTTTATCCCAAGAAAATGTGCACCTTTTTTTTTTTTTGCTGTGCAGGTTTATCAGCTTTAGATCTGCCTTTATTTTCTCTTTTTTACTTTGTGCATTTGATGCATGATTCAGAAGATAGGGCTGTGGATGGTGGTGGAAACAGGAAGTGAAAGGGTCATAGGTCAGATATGGATTCTCACCACCTTGGCCTCTGCACATGAAGGCTTGGGATCAAACTGCCAAAAAAAAAAAAAACAACAACTGCCCTCTCAGGATGCACCTAATTTTTTCTTGTAGTTGTGAATTATTGTTACATAATCTATCACAAAAATTGGATTATTATTATTATTATTTACTCCATTGTTAAGATGTTGCATTACATCTGCTCAGAAGAATATTTCACTCAGAAAGGAAATAGTGACTTCAAAGAACAAAGAAGTCACTGAGAGGCTGAGGTTGGGCCCAGTTAAGTGTCAGACTCACTTAAATTAAAAGAAAATCACATCACTTCAACTGCCTCCTCCAGTATGATCAACCATAAACCAATCAATTTGTTTACCAAATTAAGCTACATCAAAACAGATTATCACCACAAATTACATACCAACAATATCTTACCCCGAAAACCCAAAGTTATTCACATGTTAATTATGTTTGATGTCATGTGTCACCAGTGTAGTGTTAGCACCTTTTAATTATCAAAACAAAGGGGGAAACATCTGGTTTATAATAATGAAGCCCATGCAGTTCGTTGACAGTCTGATAGAGGCTAGCTGCAGAAAGACTGAAAACCGCATTCACACCCAACCCAAAATGTAACATCTTGTCACATTTTGGGTTTTATTACATTCTTTCAATAACATTTCAGGTTATTGTTACAAATCGGGCTCTAACAAGCCTGGTTCAAAAAATGACTTAGTTCTGAGTCACTAATTTTACCCTCAGCACACACTATACGGAGATTGAATTTTTTTCTAAAAAAAAGCCGTTTAGAGGATATCAAGATCACGAGCCAATCAGAGACAGAGCTCTCATGACTGACAGGTCTGGTGCCCTGTAGCTGTAAGTGAGGAGCCTCAAAGCCCGCCTCTTGAGTCAGCAATTCTAATATAGACCCTATTGCAGCATTTTTGGTGCTTTCATTTCACAGATACCCAGATTATGTCACAGCAGTCAGTTCTCTGGTGAGTTCAGGTGAAGGGGGCAAACTTAACTGATTATCAGACCTGATGTCAGAATTGTAAATTAATCTGGAAAAACAAGAAACTGGTGACAGTAGATGTGTTTTCAGGTCACATGATTGCACACACAGCAATCAAATGATATTTCATTCAGTCTTCCGTCTGAATTTTCACGCTGTTTGGAAATATATTGAAAACTGAAAGCACAAATGGGAGAATAACCCTCTATCAGCACAGTTTGCAGAATAAGGAACCATGAAGTGATGTGTGTCTGGTTTTGAGGTCTCTCAAAGACGTCTGCTCACCAGCATAAGAAAAAGTTGTTGAGTGTCATTAATAGACATAAGAGGACAGTCCCTGTGGTAAACAGGATATCGTGTTATTCTGTCGTGTGCAGAGAGCCTGAGATGACCTGACTCCTGCCACAGAGACAGGCAGCCAATGAATGATGCTTTGTTATTGTAGCAGCGAGTAGCAATTTGTCTAAATAAAGAACCATTTGTTTGCTCTCACATCCGTTCGTACACGTCATGAGGTGAGTACAGTAGATTCCTGAGCCGACCTGTAAGACACAGAACAATGCATACCTGTGTGTTTGCTTACACATGTGTGATCTGCCAGTTTTGCAGCAGAGCAGTGAGTGTACACGAATATCACAGAGCAGCACCTTTGTTTGCTCTCAGTGTTTGCTTTCACGTAGAAATATTAACACTATTAACTGACTATTGTGCAGAGTGGGGGAGTTAATGAGCAGCTCGCTGAGCTCAGGGGAGGTTTGGTTTCTGCACACACAGCTACAGGTTGCATTGATGAGGAAAGCAGACAGACATTTGGCTGTGATTCGTCACAAGCACGCGCCTCAATTTTACAGCATATCTAAATATATATACATTAGGTGTGGCGGAGACGTGAAGTCAGCAGTTAGGAAAAGGCAGGTAAAACACACAGGATGTCTGAGTGGGCTGTAATTCATGGCAGCTTTGATGTTGAAACTCCAGGATTAAGGCAGAAACAGAGCCGGTGAGTGTGTGCTGACATTGAAGAACTGTCTGCGTGGAGAATAATTTACAGCGCGCAGACACGCCACGCACAAATTCTTTAACACATGCACGTGTGACGGTGGAAAAATGAACCCTGTAATAAGGAGTCTAGACCACTGCTGGTCTCTGTTTCTTCTTCTCTGTGTCCCCCTGAGGAGGAGCGGGCTGCAGAGAGAGTTGGAGGAGCTGTAAGGCAATTAGCGAGAGTAGCGGAGTGCGTCCAGATCCCCGAGGCTATGGTCATGTCCTGTGAGTGTGTGTGTGTGAGTGTGTGTGTGTGTGTGTGTGTGTGCCTTTATAAGCCCATACAGTCCCTGTCACAGCTCATTGACGACTAGCACAACACTGGGGTAAGGAAGGACAGAAGGTGAGGGGTCAGGGAGGGTGTGTAAAGAAGAAGTTAGATCAGAGTGACAGATTTTAGCAGCGACACAAGCGTGACTGAACCTCGGCAAATACTGACCTGGTCCGACCCTGATAATAGGGTTTAGCATTGTTAGCCACCTGGTTTTGACTCCATCTACTATCCAGATTTTTAAAGAAGGCATGCAAAAGCATTAATATGTTTCTTTAAAGTGGCTGTTAGGAGTTTGAAAGTGATCTTGAAAAAGTCTCCCTTCTAGATACATGCCTGATCATAATCCACACTTTAAAATGAGATTATCAACACCAATATTACTGGATACAGGTTATTTTAAATTGCTACTTCTTAGCTTCCAGTTCGGGCCGTCAAGGACTGGATTGATTTACAGCACTTTTAGGTCTCTATGACAACACCACGCCGGCTGACAAAGTTATGTAGTGAGAAGAGATAAAACACAGAGATTTGTGTTTTATCTCTGCTGAAAACGATTGATGTGATTAATTTTGTAGTGATGGTGGACACTGGAGCCTAATTGTCAGACAGAAAAAGGACAGAAGAGCAGAAGAAAGATAAACAGGAGAGTGATAGGGCACAAGCCAAAGGTTGAAACATGAGCTAAGCTGTTGGTTATAATGTCCATTCCAACCCACAGTCAGCAGTTATTCTGCAGTGCTCTGTTCAAACTTGAGAGTCTATCAATAAAATGAAGAGAGAGGTTATGTTAGCTCTGCTTGGTAGATGACTGACAGGACATAACCAGGATTTACTAACGTTACTAGGGATGGGTACCTTTCACATTTGAACCAATACGGTACCAATGCCCGGTACCTGGCAATTGGTAATGGTGCTCAACGGTACCAATTTCGGTACTTTTTGTGTTCATGTGGTAAAAAATGTCAATTTTAAAAAAGTTAGTCGTGATAAAATCTCAAATTTCTTTAACTTCACATATTTATTCTTCAATATACAACCTTGCAATGCTGTGTTCATGGCCAGCATGGAAAATTACCTACTCTTCCAGTCCCTCAAAGTCACAAGGATGCATTTAGGTACCTAAACATGGTACCTTTTGATTTTCCATGAATCGGTACCCGGTACTTTTGAGAGAATTCGGTCGGTACCTATAAAAGTACCTAATTCGGTATCCATCCCTACAGGTTACACATCACAGACATGTCTCAGAGCACCGGGCTTCCAGCTAAACTAAATATAGACAGCTACTAAACTACTTACAAATTGACAGTGTTTACTTGTCGTCATGTTAGCCTACAGATACATTGGAACACCAAGCTGCCGATAGCGCTACATATAGCCGGCTACTTCAACGTTTGCTTGATGTCATGTTTCAAACCATATCACTATGTGACTGTACTGATAAGCCCCTTACCTTGATGCGTTGTACCCAGTAAAAAGTTGTCTTGAAACAAAGAAATTTTTTTCACTAAAAGTAATTTGCGACAATGTGCATAGACTCCGGGCCACAAGGTGGCAAGGGAGTGCAATAAAAACAGATCCTCCTCATAGCATCTTTAAAAGGATGTATCTCAACAAAACAGCAAAAAATCCTTTCACGTACGGTGCATTAAGAGGTGACTGGAGCTGCCATTTTCCCAACAGCTCCACAACTTGAGCAACCAGACTTTCCCTCTGTCCCTCTGCCCTCAGCCTGTAACCTTACACAGCCTCACTGTATCTATTAAATGCAGTGTGTGTGTTGAGAAAGCGTCTCTTGTTCTCCTGCCAGTCTTGTTAAGAGGCTCAGAGTTGTGTGAAAGGACCCCATTGAGGAGGCAGGGTGTTACGGTTAACACAATAAGACCGCCAGCAGTGTGTGGTTTGGGCTGCCGGATGCAGATATTGAAAGGAGTGTATTATTATGACACGTGTCTGAGTTATTCCAGGGCTGATGTAATTTATCTTACAGCAAACAGAGTGTTGTGTTATTGTCTCCCTCTGATTCTTTACAACTGACTGATTGAATTTGAAGCTGCAGCTCACCCAATGCAGACACGTCCTCTTCTCCTCTCACTCCACTTTCAGCTCTTCTTTCCTGGAACAAAAAACACACGACATTTGTACCTGTTAGTCACTTTATTTTGAAATCCAGCCCCTGTCATGCATTGTTAATAGCCCTGCAAGCAAAACAGGAAGTGTTTCTTTTTCCGCTGGTAATTGGTTGGATTCCAGCTGTGTGTGGGAGCGTGCTGAGCGCCGGCAGGCCGTGTGGCAGCAACAGGAGAATGACAGAGCGGGAGAGGAAGAATGCAGGCCGACCACTCTCCTCTCTCTGTCAGCTCCTTGTCCTGTGGTATCAGTCCATCAGCCGTGAAGCCAGAGTGTGTGTGTAGAGTTGACTTAAGCGCCAGACAGTGGCAGCTTTATTAAACCCCTATACTGAGTGTGTTGTTGTGTTAATGGGGCAGTTTCTGGTTTGATCAGGAAAAGATTAGTTGAGTTTCACCCTCTTGAGCTGTTTATGAATGAGGTGTTCACTTACAATGGAACTAAAGGTCGCTGTTTCAGACTCTAAGTCCATTTTTACCAAGGTTGTGTCCGAAATCAACATTAAAAACATAAAACAACATTTCGGACACTACTGACTCGTAATTAATGAGTAACGTGACGTAATTATTCTTGCGTTGTTCATGGACGGCTGGGGATTCACAGTTAGATTTTTTCTCAAACACTACAAAACGGCATTGATTTCAGTTAACACTAACATTACTAAGCATATTCTTTACAACAGTCAAATATAATAAATTGTTTTTTACATGTTATTTTTTAAGGAAATAAACCGTACATTCGTGCGGCAACTTATGCTGTGTCTGAGATTTACAAGGTCCAGTGAATGCATCACCCGTGATGAATAGTTCAGCGCCGTCTGTGTTGTTTGTTTCTCTGCTTGAAGTTGTAGACGGGCTTGTCCGAGGGTTAAACTGAGAGATAAGTGTTATTCTCTGACAGTTTTTAATAAGAGATACACTGATATGGATTTTTACGGGCCGATACCGATACCGATTATTTGGAGTCAAGGAGGCTCTGGTGGCCCAAGCCATATCTCTGCTTGTAACCAATCAGATGGTACTGTGGGTGGGACATTGCTGGGGATTGAGTAGTGACCGTAGACTGTATATAGAGTGGACAGCATGGCTCCGCCATTTATTTACAGTTTTGAAGCCAAAATACCGCCGTCACAGGCGCAGCCATTGGCAGCAACTGTAGCCAGAGTCTGAGCAGTAGAGACTGTGAGGGATTCTGGGAGAATCTTAATGGAGCTGGGTGAAAAAAATAATTATTATTTCTACGAGGAGTATTAATTTTTTAAAGTTTGACCACAGCCCAGACTGGGGAGATGGATTTTTTTGACCTATACTGCAGCTAGCCACTAGGAGGAGCAGTTTTTGTGGCGACCTCACTTTGAGCCGAGCAAGTGGCTGTCCCTTTTTTTTTTTTACAGTCTATGATAGTGACTGCAGAGAGCTGAGCGGCTGCATCAGAGCCTCAGAAACACAGTTTTAAATTTGTTTCTTATCGGCCCTCAGATTAAAAATGAATTTGAAAAAAGGCAGACGCCGACATGCCTCAAAATGCCATATATCGGCTTCGATAATCGGCCTGGCGATAATCTGTCCATCCCTAGTTTTTGATATTGATTCAAGTTATCAGTAAACAGTTATCATGTTATTAACCTTTTTTTTCTGTTTAAACCAACAATGCATGATGCTATAGAGTGCTTAAATAGTGAGCATTGAGTGGACTACATAGTGAATTTCCATGCTCACTCAGATTTAAGACAGCACTACAAAATGGCCTATTCACTATCAAGTGAATAGGGAGTGATTTTGGACACAGCCCAAGATTTCTAAGCAGGCACCAGTTAAAACTTTCCATTTCAGTTTCTTTCTTTGTTTTTAGTTTTTAAAGCTCCTGTAAGGAAAATTTGCACCCCCTGCAGACAAAACAGTCATTACAGCTTCTATCAAAATTTCCTTTCTGCTTCTTGTCCGAGTTGAATGTTTGTCATTGAGAAGTGAAGTCTTTGCGAACATTAATAAAAGCTGACACCAGTTTCAGACATTAAAGAAAATCTCATAAAGAAATGGTCTCTGTTCTTGTTGATTGTCTTGTTTGTGTTTTGAGGTCATAAAGAGGAAGGACATTCATTTTTGCTTTAAGGAAAAATCGTCACAGGAGCTTTAAGTTTCAAAGCTCTCATTTTCTCTGATTAGCGTCTCATTATGGGTCACCATGAATGATGTGTGCAGCCTTCATGTGTTTGTAGCTTTTCAGAAGTACACAATTAACCCTTGTCAACTTTTATTCCTGTGGTTATGAGATCGTCATCGTGAGTCATTTTTGGGAAACCCAACCGCAAAGTGACCACTTGACAGATTCCTTATTTATGGGCCGCATCTCGCCAAATTCAGCTCCCAAGTTTCTCTTTAGTGGTGGATCGTCTTTGCTTTCATTTAGCTGATTTATGATGTGTAACTGTTCACCTATTCACCAAGCGATCACTCCTCCTGTACGTTTCCACTAAGCTTTGTTTTCAAGCCATGCTTCGTATTCCTGAGCTGTGAGTCAACAAAGTGTGGAGGTGAAAAACCACTCGTGCTCCTCTTGATTGTGTAACGCCTTGAAGCTCTTTTTACTTTGCATTTGCCACCTGGAGGTCGCAGCAGCAGCAGCAGCACACACACACACTCACAAACATGCTGAGTGTTGTGTGTTTACATCTGAAAATAACCTGTCACAGAGAGTCCGGGCTGGGTTTGGCTCCCTGACCTGCTGTGAGGCCTCCTCTGCACTCTGCATCTATGTGTTTATTTGTCTGTGGGAGTGTTTTTGCACTGCGAGACAACACTCACTCAGTGTTATTTATTTATTTTTTTTAATTATTTTATTTTTGCATAGTAAATCCCTGCAGAAAAATGCAAAAGTGGCTGACTTGGTGTTAAAGTTTTACTCAGTACGGAGAGGTCACTGTCAGACAATCTGTTCGCTTTCAAAGCAGAAATCTGAAACTTGAAATAAGCACAGATCACGTCTACAAAAAACAAAACTGTAACTATAAAGTTTGCTGATTTGCTTCCCCCACATGAAATGTATAGTCTCTAATTTGATCTCTTTATTTTCTCAGCGTTATTGGTTCAAGTTTACATTACCCCCTTTGAAGAAGATATTTATGTCATTTCCATTTTGGGAGGACTGATACTCTCCAACATTTCTTCCCACTGTAATTTTCTGTCCCTCTCTGTATTCATCTGTTTAACATAAATATCACCTCTCTATTTCCCTCTTTTCTCCCTGGGTCACTCCCTTTCTGCCTCCCCATCTGGTTTGATCTCAAAGCGCGGCTCGGCTTTGCAGTCTGGCATTTACGTTCGAGCGCCTTTGTAGTGGCGTCATGTGAAACATCCAACAATTTGTCCAAATTACAGCTCAAAACATAAATCTGGATCCTCAACCTTCAAGGTTGGAAGGAACAAAGCGTCATGTTTTTGCTGCAGGTGAGCAGCTGTGCTTGACATTTATGGTGACACATGCTTTTTGCATACTGAACACACACACCAGTGACAAGCCGTGACTTGTGGCACCGTCGCAACCACTCTGCTGTTGATTAGAGCGCTCAGTGATTGGAGTCGGGGCTGATACGCTGAGGCATTCGGATGCACACATGCAGGTATTTGCACGTACTCATGCACAGATTTTTCTCTCTCTCAGGCTGCCTCTTGCAGCAGATAACGACACTATTCGCGTCCTGCGTGGTGACAGAAATAGACGTCCAGCAAAAAGAGGAGCAGAGGACTTCAGCATCCGGCTACGTAGTGCTGAAGAGGGGCTCAGGGTGTACGTGTCGGCTTGTACGTACGATGTGACTGCATGAGAGTGTTGGGCAAATTACTTTAAAAACTTAAGTGATAGTTACTCAATACTTTTCCAAAAAAGTAGTTGAGTTAGTATAAGTAGTAGTAATTTCTCCCTTATAAATGTAATTAGTTACCAGGAAAAGTTATTCTTGCATACTTTTTTGAAAAACATTTAATTTTGTAAAAGAATTCAGTTTTTGAGCAGGTTTTGCTCTGGGACATAATGTTCACATATATGTTCCTCCCTTTTACATCTATGATACTGAAGTAGAGTCTGTATACTTCCATCCTGAAAACACCAGTTTCAGCCTTGCGTTAACATGGAAACAGCGTTTCAGCCAACCTAAAACACGAACTTTTAAAAACGGCCTCCAGAGTGGGATTTTTCCGAAACGCTGCCGTCACTGTTGCCGTGTAACAGCAAAGCCAGCATTTTCAGTGGAAACGCTGACGTCACGCTCTGCTCCAAGCGAGCGCATACAACAGGACAACAGTACCGTTGTTATGATCGTCACAAGCTACCATGTTGTGCTTGTGCTGCTGAATCTGCTGACTGTCTTTCAACAAAGTGAGCATCTGTTGCTCTACTTTTGAACTTAGTATTCCCCAATTCACCCGATGATCGACTCAACTCAACTTTGGTTGAAATCTCCCAAAAGAGGCTTCTGGACAAGACAGTTATAGTACCACCTGCAGGCCTGGCATGCTTACTACAGCAGTTTCAGTCCCTTGGCGTTTCCGTGTAATCGCAGATTCTTTTTACTGCGTTTTAGCGTTTTCAGATGAAATGTTGTCATTTAAACGGGGCCTTCAGCCCACAGACCGCTCTGGACTCACGCTGGCTGAGTGATCCAGGTCTGATAGACCTGCCAACTCTCCTGATTTAAAAGGGATCCTCCTGCTTCTCACTCTAATTCTGTAGACTAGGGATGCAGGATATTGGATTTTTGCCGATATCCGATATGCCGATATATCGGAACCCCTTTTGGCCGATACCGATACCGATAATCACAAGTTTGTTTGTTTTTTTCACTGTAAAGAAAGCTAAGTCTATCCTGTACTGGAATTTATATGTTACTCTTATTGTGACGGTCTTATTTGTTTAAGAAACACACATGAAACAAGACAAAAAACATTTGATTTTACCGTAAATAATAAATGTATTATTTTTTCAAACTCAAGACATTCAGTATTGAAATAAAGAAAAATAATTTCTTTAGATCACATGAACTTTAAATGTACAATGCATTTTTAAACATAACCAAGTTGCATTTGATTATTTTGGAGCTACTGTAACAACCTGGTGACAGACACAGAGCTCTGCAGTGCAAATAAATCAAGTGCTACATTTTATTTAAGGAGCTTATTTTTCAGATGGAAAATAATAATAATCCTAACTGAACAGCACTTTATCGGCTGTGCATATCAGCAGAAATTTTCATATCTGCCGATACCATAAACATGTTTTTAAGCTTTTATCTGCCGATACCGATATTGTGCCGATAATATCATGCATCCCTTCTGTAGACTGTATAAAACATGTACGTAGTCTTCCACCAGTCTGTTTTTGAAACGGAAAATAAAGCATATCAGCTATCGCGGCCATATTGGTAGAGTCAAGGGCTGCGTGTACTGCTACAGGGTGCACGTCAGTCACGTGACCTGAGCTGTGCCTCTGATTGGGCGAATGTGTATGTGACTTTCGGTTCTTCCAGAGCCAGCCTCAAGAAGACACTTGAGAAACAGCAGATTTTAGCACTTCCTCATCGCCTCATATTCTTAGACCAGAGGTTGCCGCTTGCTTCCAACTTGTAATTTCTTCCAATTTACCCCTCATTCTTAAGTCTGGTCCTGTCATTTCTAATATTTTTCAAGTCAAAATAAGTCGGCTTCTTGTGCCTCAAACCTCCAAAAGCGCCCCTCTATCTCTCTGGAGTTGGTTTGATCCAAAGACGCTACATGAGATCCTCTCTGACTGCAGGTTACACAGACACACAGGTAGCTGTGTGATGTTTGTTACTGAAAAGTTTACTTTAGGATCGGCTCTTCATTAATGACATGTCAACATGATTATTCTCATCACAACTTATGTGTCTGAGGCTTTTCCCCACATTTTATTGGCTGCTCCTGTCCTGTGATTGGCTGAGCGAGCCAGGTCGGATACAGAGTAACGCGCCTCATTTCACTGTTGTTAACGGCAACGGTGTGATAACATTTGAAATAGTCATTAATTCAATTATTTGTTACTGGAAAAAGTTGTGATAGTAACGCCATTAGTTTTAACCCCGTTACTCCCAACACTGTGCACAAGAGTCGTGAATGTCACCACTTTCTGTGTATCAGATACACAAACACACTGACCCTCAGACACACACACACACCCCGTAAAGGATCGCAAACTAACAGCTCAATCTTATCATTAAATCAATACTCAGCCAAACATTAGGAGCTAACGCTGGAGCAGTGGTTTAATATTTGGCTCCACTATCGATGTGAGATCTGTCTTTTCCACCTCTGGTTTTGGTCAAACAATAAAAGTATGTGTGCGCGTGTCTGTGTGTGTGTTTCTGTGTGTGTGTTTTCGCTTAGCTCTTGCAAGATCTGGTTCAAGGCTCATTTCCTAATTACAGTGCCGGCCAGAAGTAATTACAACCTTAGATTAAGGGACGCTTCTCTTTTTTTTTACGACCCCGCTGAAATGCAGCAATTTGTGGTGGCTTTCTGGGATGAACATCCTCCCTCTCATCCTCTCTCTTTCTTTCTTTCTCTCTCTCATTTTCCATCTGCCTCCCCTCTGCTCCGCTCCTCAAACACTTCCCCCGAGTTGGTTTCAGGAGTTTGTGGGATCCTGGCAGATATTTGAGGTTGAATTGAACGTAAAGCTGAAGAGATAAATGTCTTTAATGCCATCTTTAATTCAGAGGATCATCTGCTTCTTGGACAGACAAATTGGTCGAGCATATGTGTGTATGTGTGTGTTTGTGTGTGAATGTGGACATTATAGGACAGCAGCTATTTGGGGTTTGAGCTCAAGCTGGGGCTCTCCAAAGCCCTCAGATCCCTGCACATGTGTGTGTATATTTATGCAAGGTTTTGAAGTGGTTCTTCTGAACGCATCATTTGGCTGCATCGGCGAGCTTTCTTCAATTTAGCTTGGCAGGCGTATGAGCTGGGGTTTGCCTGCGCATACCGCCGGGTCCGCATTCAGGCCTTTGAAGCCGGGGATTTTATTTCACTCGCCTCTTCAGGAGAACGGCTCCAGCTCGCGGTTTTCAACTCAAGACTGCTCCTCAGTGCTTCACCTGAGGAGGAGGCTTCGAGTTTTTCCTCTCACTCTTCTGCTAAACACGACGAGCCCCTTCTCTCACATGGCCTTGAGAAAAACAAACACACACACACACTTTTTCCAGCTTTCTGCCCTGTCAACTCCCTTCTGTCTGCCTGCTGTGTGACTGCTCCACTCTGGCTGTCCTCCTCTACCTCCACCTCCTCTACTCCCTTCCCCAGGCCTCCTCGCCTTGCCACCTGACTTTTAACCCTCTAATCCCTCTGATGCAGGGGGCAGGAGCCTTCAGGCTCTGCTTCTAATTGGCATAAAACAGAGATTTACTCTCACTTGATTTAGATTTGTTAGTTAACTCAACTTCTTAAGGTAGTTGTTTGAAATAATTAATCTATTTCAACTCAACTAAAGGTTTCAGTTATGTTAACTCTTCTTTTTTGTTTACATATATTATATTTAGTTACTTAGTTACTTTAACTTCTTCAAGTTATTGTTTGACATTTTAAATCTATTTCCCAGACAAACGGTCTGTATCATGGGGTTTAAAAGTCGGGTTTGAGCCTTGAGGTACAGACACACAGCAAAAAATTGAAATCTTATCAAGTGTTTTTGTCTTATTCTAAGTAAAAATTGTCTTATTATACTTGATATGAGCCACGTTCAACTGACCAGTGCACAAAAATGAGGTCTGAATTGCTTATAACAATTAAAAATAATCTGCCAATGGAACAAGAAAATTTTGCTGTAAGTTTTTCTTGAAACTAGAGTAATATCTTAACACAAGACACTTTGTCTTGTTCCATTGACAGATTTTCTTTACTTGTTGCAGCAGTTCAGACCTCATTTTTGTCTTTAAGTAACTTGAAATAAGACATTTTTGTCTGGACTGGTCAGGTGAATGTGGCTCATATCAAGTCTGAAAAGGTATTTTCTACTGAAAATAAGACAAAAACACTTGATAAGATTTCAGTTTTTTTGCAGTGCACCTGTTCCTTAACTTGGAAGGTAAGTAATACACCACACCATTTGTCTCAGACAGTCTAAAATCACCTGTAAACCTGTACATTGTGAACCCTCCTTACTTATAGTGATAAAAAAAACTTGTAATTCCCAAATGGCATTCTGGGTGTTAACTTGAAGGTTGCCGCTTCACAAAACAGTTTGAGGCTCTCATATCCACTGTGTTCCTATCTCACTCAGGGTAACAATGACTTATTGATCAGAACTCACAAAAGCATTCTGGGTAATAACTTTTTAACCCCACCTCCACCTGAAGTCCTTGATTGTCAAGTAAACATTCATTACTGATTTATTTGGACATAGATTTTCAAGTTGAAATGTATTTTGTAGTTGAGACGATGCCAACTATTTATAAAGAGTTATCACAGTTTCAATAATCTTTTGTCATATTGACATAAAATTATATACTAGAGCAGGGATGTCCAATTTGGGGCCCGTGGGCCAAAGTTGGCCGCCAGCTATTTTTTTCGGCCCGCTGCCCATGTTTGAATATATATATATATATATATATATATATATATATATATATATATATATATATATATATATATATAAATATTTTTATTTGTTTATTATAAATACTTGGAAGTATGAGAAGATGGCCTGCCACAATTTGGATATTTATTATATTTTTATTTTACATATATACATAATTTTCATGATCATATATACTTGGAAGGTTCATGACCAGAGAGTGAGAAGATGCAGGGTCATGGCTGTGTGAAAAAGTCTAAAGCAGGTATCCAGTTTCATTACTATTCATCATTTTAAAATGATGGAAAATACACAGTTTTGTTTCATAGGAGCGTGCTGTGTCCCATGCTGTTTAGGTTATATCGCACTAAATGTCTTTGAAGACATAGACCTAGTATGTGTGCCATATGGATGTTCAATAGTTTCATGCTGTGAAATACAGGAAAGAAAAGTGTTTCATTTTCAAGATAACTTGTATGAGTATTAATTTTGCTCACTTGTGCTATAGGTATATTTAACATCATGCACTGCAACATGAATATTAAGTTTTGGCTGTGACCCTCCACCCTAATTCATTTTTGGCTCTTCACTGAAAAGACTCTGGGCACCTCTGGACTAGAGTAACAAATATGCAAAATCACTTTTTACAGTGTAGCGGACAATTAGCAGCAGCTTCTCTTTTCCCTGTAGCTCTTTGACACAGATAACGAAATGTCAGCCTTGATTTTGCAAGAAAAACACCAGCTTAAAGTACAAACTGACACAATGTGTGCAAGAGAATCTGTGACAGTTTTCACAATAATGACACAGTGGTCTGTGCTTAATTGTTACAATTGGGTTTTATGACAGAGGGATCATCTTCTTAGTCATGCTTTCCGTCCTCAAACCGACGTTTAAAGGCAAGAATTATCCTGTGGGATTGGTTTAATCCTCCCATCATGCACATGAGTCTCACTTCAGCCCGCACAATTGCACAGGAAAGTGTTGTGAAGTTATGCAACTAATATTTTCACTTTACTGTGACTCCAATTTACAAAAGAGGTGAAGAGAGACCTTCTTTATCCTCTTTGTGAGACTTTATGCGTGATTCTACAAACACAGCAGTGTGTTTTTGATTTCACAGCTTCACTCAGAAACAAACTGGAGTTTTTCTCATACTGTAATTGCAACAATCTGTGCAGCCAAAAAGTTGTCCACATTAGTGACGGATAATCGGCCTTCTGCGGACCTATCATAGCCTAATACAAAACCAATTACAACCATTATACGCTGTCAATGACACAGTAGCTTCTCCTGCAGCATAATGACAGCCTGTGAAGAAACATATGGCGAGGAAACAAGCGGAACACTGGTGTAGGGGTTAATAACGGGCTATTGTAGCAGTTTGCAGTTTGCCTGTTATGCCCTCAGGAGAGATTAGGAGACTTTCTGTGCCTGTTTGTGGGGGCCGAGTAAAAAGATGGTAATCTGGCTGAGAGCTGGAGGGATTGTGGTCAGAAGACTGGTCTTAAATGGACTAAGCATCTCAAGGAAAAGGGTGCATGGAGAAATTTTCTGCTGGATGTTGAGCTGGTTGTTTTAACTCTTTGTAAATTATGTCTGAACAAGTTTAAAAACATGCTTCCCATCCCTCTGAGAGGATCAAAAATCTATATCAATGCAATATTTACAACAATTCAGACGAAAATCTGGCATTTGTGACCTTGCTTTCCACAGCAGGGGTTGTTCTGAACGTGTTGAGTCATGTCATTTTATTAGATGTTAGTTTATTGCTGCAGCAGGTCACCCACTCAGAGATTTAATCTTTCAGGAATTCAACCTCATCCTTCACTGCTCTGCTGCTCACAAGTTAAAAGAAGGTGTCATCTCCCTAATTTCTCCATGTATCCTCTCCTCATGTCTGATCTAGTGTTTGATTTTCTACAAATGTCTTTCTTTTAACTGAAACTCGTTGATTGATATTCAAAGCTGAGTCCTTTGTCTTTGGTAGCCTCCTTCATTCCTCAAGATTTGTTTTGGGTGTAAGCGAGCATAAACCACATCAAGTCAACACATCGCTGATAGTCATGCTTTCACTGCAACTTCCCAATACCAGAATGATCCCATATTTCCTCAATAGCTTCACGCACTCTCAGTGGAAAGGAGCGATCAGCCACAACTGCATAATGCATGCGTGATTTTACGACACCTCTATCGTGTTTGATGCAGACAAGATAACCCGTCTGCTAAAACAATACATGTTTTGACTGAGCATTGTCTGACTGCAGCGCCCTGTCCGTGCGTCCTATTGAACTCTCTGTTGTGGGACGTTCCTCTGCGGCTCCAAAAACAGCTGTCCTGTGCAGTGACCACGGCTCGGTGCGGTCCAGACACTCGGCGCGGCCCCTGCGTGCTGCACGGCGTCCTGCGGTCCAACACCAGCCCGCCTCATTACCGCTCTGACGGCTCTCTCTGCTCCGCGCAGGCTCGCGTTTTACGCTCGTCCCAAATACAGATGAGCTGTGTTTTGTTGTCATGGCTCGCTGAAGCTGGAGTACGGCGCCAACAAAACCTGTTGCGCCTAACTGCAGCTCATTTTAGTGACAAACTCTTAAGTTGCAGCGCTTACAACAACATGCAAACTTCACTGTCGCATGTTACAAAGATGCTGAATGCATCAACGTACTATCACCGCATTAAAACTTCAAGTCTTTATGTGGCGGAGCAGAGAGTTTTGAGCTCTGACGGAGTGAAATACTGACGCTTCATGGATTTAATCAAAGAAGAGAAACAGCTTAATGTAAAGTTTGGTTTTAAAGATTTTGTTTCATTGTGCAGGTAATCTGTCACGATGTTCCCAAACTTCTCATATTCCAACCTGTTTACGCGTTTGTCAACATAAACCTGTCTACGCGTCTTTACGCATTTAATGCCCAAAGCGTCACAGCCCCCAAAAAGTTTGAAATGTTTACCCGAATTTGTTTTTTCAAAGCAGGAGACTCTTACCCTAAACTTGGAAGGAGTGAAATGGTGAGCGCAGTCGCGCTTGTGTCTTTATCCAAGCGGAGCAGTTCACCGATATAACTCCAGTCCTCGTAGTTTTCCGTGTGTGCGCTCCCTCTGTCCACCAAAAAAAAAGTTTCTGTGAACTTATTAAACCTCTAACAAACGGTCTTCATCAAATCCTTGGAGAGCTACACCGACCTCCACGTCAAGGAATGTGCTCAAGTGCCGACTCCCTGGACAAAAAGCGCTTTATTGGTGAGCACAGAGGAGAGTTTAAGCGGAGGGATGGGAGGGGCGAGGAGAGGAGAGGCGAGGCGAGGCGAGGCGCACCGCAGCGGAGCGGAGCGCGCTCCTGCACACACTCAACACACACTCAACACACACAGACACAGAGCAACAAGGAAACTCACCTTGCCGCTTGGCTGAGTGCAGGGAGAGAAATTCCAACCTGCTTTCAGTTCGCTTAATCCTAACGCTTACCTGTACGACCTGTTTTAACTGGAAACAGAACTGATGGGTTACTTTGGTTTAGAGTCTTACCTCTTTAGTGACACCTGTTTTTCTTAGTCCCTGAGCAGAAAACCCTTAAATAAATTTTATAATTAATTTATTGAGGAAGAAATGAGTGCAGTTTGTTCAGGAGTCTTGGTAAGGATCGTCTTTTAGTCTGATCTTTCTTTGCATCTGAGAAACAGCCTCCACAGCGCTGTACATGCTGTGTTTATGAGCACATATGGTTGCTTCATTCACAGTCATCCTCCAGCTGAGAAAGTTATTGAATACTTCCTAACCCAAGTGACAAACTACCCGTCTGCCTATATCAGTGTCAGCGGGTCCAAACAAGGTGCAGTAAGAGGAGAGCTCTCAGGAACTGTGTCACTTTAGATGTTTACTTTTAGCCACATGTTGCAGAATCATCCAGAACCCTGTGTGCACTGCAGAGCTTCTGCTTCCTTCACTTGTTTACAAAAATAAATCGTATAAAATGAGTGAAAATAATTTCTCTGTGGTTGGAGACAACAAAGATATCTTTACTGCATCTGAGGTTGTTGCGCGTGTCTTGAAACAACTCCAGTGTCCTCAGGACAAGAGATACTAACGTTCCCTGTGTCCAACCCTTTTTTGGCACAGTTAACTTTTGATAGCAGTCTCCACAAAGTCTGGTTGTCCCCTCTACTGGTTCCTTCTGCTCCTACTCTTACTCACACTCGGGCAGTGTACCATCTGCAAGGCATTACACCAAATTGCAGGAATAGAGAAATGATTTCACGCATGTCCCGCAGGGTCCAGATGTGCCTCCTCAGTTTTACACGTTAAGGAGGAATAAAAAGGAGAAAGAGATATAAATCTTACCCTGTTGCTCTTAATCCCATGTGCACAAGGCTCACAAAATCAGTGCTTGAGCTTTAATACCTCGCTGTTTCTCCCTGAATCAACCTCCTCCTCACTCTCTACCTAAATAAACACAATCCTCTGCGTCCAAACCACCGCACCAGAGCTGAGCTTATCCAGGTAAAACTGAGCAGAAGTTATTTTTCTAAGCCTGCGAGCGTGTGTGTGTTGGACAGTGAGGAGGACGGGCGTCTGCAGGGCTCAGGTGCCCAAGGACCCAACCTGGAAACTGGCAGCTGTGTGTTGTTTTTGCAGCAGGAGCTCATTTTGTGCTTCATTTTTTTTTAGTAAAATACTCAGAAATTTCTTTAAATCAAAGTTGGAGTGAGCTGAATGCTGCTACAACAAGGCAAAACAGTGTGGTGAAGCAAAAATGCACCATGGAGTAAACAATAAAGACCTGTTGTTATCACTAAAGAAAATAAATATGTTTAAAGGTAAAGAAAGGTTAAAAAGGTTTCCCCATAAGGAAGGTTATGACACAATGAGTCATGTGTGCTGGACCATGAAGTGTATGTTGCACGGTAGATAATATAAATTGTGCAGCAAAACTGTACATCTACATAAGGTGTATAAGAAACCGCAACAAAGTGGAAATGGTGCGATGACTCTGATTTTGTCAGTGAAGTCAAGTCTGGTTGTGACATGATTAAAAACATTTATCCATCCATTTTCTGAAACGCTTATCCTGTTCAGGGTCGTGGGTGGCTGGAGCCTATCCCAGCTGTTATTGAAAAAATGGACGTCCGCTTGCTCGGCTTGAAGTGAGGTCTTCACAAAAACTGCTCCCCCTGGTGGCTGGCTGCAGTATAGGTTAAAAAAATCCAGCTTTCCAGTCATTTCAGATGGGCTGTGGTCAAACTTTAAAAAATGAATACTCCTCGTAGAAATGTTTCTCACCTCCAATTGTTGTGGTGATTTGAAGATATCATTTGGCTGTCTTGTATTACAGTCCTTTTTTTTCTTCTGAAAAGTTGTGTTTTCATTAGTTATACGAGGTTAAAAACGAGGCTTTACATAATGTTTAACGATGATTGACAGCTGCCGTTCTTGTTTATTCTTTCCAGGGATTGTAAAACATGTTGAGAGGTAGAGTCAAGAAGTGATTAGACTCTCGAAAGAAAAAAAAGAACATTATTTTCGTCACCCAGCTCCACTCAGATTCTCCCAGAATCCCTCAACGTCTCTAGTGCGCAGAATCTGGCTGAAGTTGCTACCAATTGCGCCTGAGATGGGGGTATTTTGGCTTCAAAACCGTACAATGATAAATGGCAGAGCCACACTGTCCACTCTATATACAGTCTATGGCTGACACAGAGACAGACAACTATTCACCAGACAACCATTCACTCACACACTCACACCTAGGGACAATTTAGAGTGATCAATTAACCTGGTGAGCATGTTTTTGGACTGTGGGAGGAAGCCAGAGAACCTGGAGGCATGCACTGGGAGAACATGCAAACTCCACACAGAAAGGCCCTCTGGCAAAGCTGAGAATCGAATCTGTGACCTTCTTGTTGTGAGGCTGCAGCGCTAACCGTTGAACCACTGTGCAGCCCCTGAAAACATTTAATTTATCAAAAATAACGAAATGCTCTTCTTCTCCTCTCTACTTTCTATGACTTTGTGGTAAAGCTGCAGTTAATCGAATCTTAATCATGATCACAATTTTAGCCTCTGTGTTCAATTAAGCATGACGTCAAGATCAACCATATTGGAGGCACTCTCACAACAGAACAGGTCACTCTTGGAAAAGAGGTTTTAAATCTCAATGAGTTTTTTACCTGGTTAGATAAAGGATATTGATTGACGAATGCATTTTTCTACACTTGTTGGCAGATAAGACATCTTAAAGTCATGCTTTACCACGCACTTCTATCTCTGTCCATTTAATATTTGCACTCGTGTACCTCCAACGTGGCCACACATCCAGGTAACTGCCACAGACTGTGACATCAGTGCAAACACTCTAAGTTAAGGCTTCATTAAGCTTCACAAATAACAAGGGAGCAACGTGTCTACCCTGCAGCGGCAGCCTCAAGTCACTCAGTGGACAGTGGAGACTGAGTCATGTTGAGAGAGAAAAGTAAAGCAGGAAGTGGAGATGAAGAGCATCATTGTGAGGAGCTAATGCTAAACATCCGTTGTCAGAGCTTTTCTAGCCAGAAAATGTTGATAGGGTCCTGTTTCTTCCCAAACACCTGTAGGCCTGAACATCATATTGTTGCTTTCTTACAAGCTTTTAGTGTTTCTTTTAGAGATAGACCAATATGGATTTTTTAGGGCCGATACTGATTATTTGTAGTCAAGGAGGCCGATAACCGATATTTGAAGCCGATATTAATTTGCAGTCAAAGTTAAAATGTTGGTGTAAAAATTTTGAACAATACAAACTTCAACACTTAACTTCATTCAAATACCTTCAAGCATGAGTCTATTAAACAGCTCCCAGGCTCAGCAGCATGTTTTATAAAGTTAAATGAAAAACTTAATGAAATAAATAGCAAAAGTTTTCTACAGTAAATAAAGTTTCCCCAAATTTTAATTTAACTGTAATAAGTGTAATAACTGCACTGCTGATTGGCTTTTTCCCAGACCATGGCTCTGCTTGTGACCAATCAGATGGTACTGTGGGTG
This sequence comes from Halichoeres trimaculatus, assembly GCF_033239565.1. Classification (NCBI taxonomy): domain Eukaryota; kingdom Metazoa; phylum Chordata; class Actinopteri; order Labriformes; family Labridae; genus Halichoeres; species Halichoeres trimaculatus. Next base: position 7,405,867 of record NW_027437198.1, on the reverse strand, counting down.
GGACAGTGCTGGGGACTGAGAAGTGACTGCAGACAGCGGAGCAGCTGCATCAGAGCCGCAACAACACAGTTTTTAATTTGTTTCTTATCGGCCGATTAAAAAAAAGACAGATGCCGATATGCTTCAAAATGCCAAATATCGGCCCTGATAATCGGCCCTGCTGATAATCAGTCTAACCCTAGTTTCTGTTGAGTTGTCCTTTGTGATTACACTCTTTAATCGCATATTTATTCAGTTAGCCCTTGGTAAATTTCATTTTTAATCTTCTTTTTCAAAGTTTTATTTTGCACTTCACATACTGTTTGTTTAAAAATAGTGCAATAAAAATAAACCTTTCCCTTGTTTAATAAAGATTGTAATCACAATGTTGGTCAAAATGATCATGACTATCATTCCGTCCATAATCCTGCAATTCTACTTTTAGATATAGGAATTCATTGTCTACCAACAAGCTCTGATCAAAACTCATTTCCTGAGGAAGCGTTTCACAGATGTGTTGCCAACAACCCCGGTCATATCGTCAGTAATCTGATTTTGAACTAGTACAAAAAGATCGATGAGAAAGCTTAATTTAATTTTCTAATATAACACAAAGTACGCTGTGACGTCTGTTCGTTTGAAGTCTTGTCCGCTCCATCGTTTAAATGACCATATTTGTAAAGAAAAAGTGGCAGGCACCAGCTCAGGGCTGTAAATCACAGTCCAGTGGCTGTAGCAGCGTGACTGCATGTGCCGTCAGCGCGCCGGGCTCCTGATCACAGTGACTCAGTGAAAGATGGTGAGGCAGCAGCAGCGCAGCCTGCTCTGTAACGCTGCCCAGGGGAACCAGTAAAACGCTGCCTGCTCACAGTTTATGGCTGAGGGCTTTCAGCCACACAGCAGCAGGAGGAGGTGATGGGGATTATATCTCCCTCTTCACGATCTTCACATAGTTTTTAACCCTGAGCTGTACTTTCTGATTTTGTCTCATAACCTACAGACTCTTATCACTTTCTTCACCTTCTGATCATTAGTCCTCATCTTTATCTGAAGCTCCTCTTCTCACAGGACTGAAGTGCTCCACTGGAGTCTTTATTTAATGCATGATCTGTTATTTTTAAAGATAGACCGATATGGTTTTTTGGGGCTGATACTGAGACTGATACTGGTTATTAGTAGGCAAGGAGGCCGATAACTGATATTTGAAGCCAATATTCATTTGCAGTCGAAGTGAAAGTATTGGCGTAAAAAATTTGAAGCATACAAACCAACACTTAACTGCAATCACATGCTTTCAAGCATATGTTTATTAAACAGCTCCCAGGCTCAGCAGCATGTTTCATTAAGTTAAATTAAAACTTAAAAAATAAATAGCCAAAGTTTTCTACAGTAAATAAAGTTTTCCAAAATTTCTATGTAACTGCAATAAGACTGGACAAAATTGAGTTTGTGTTGCCTTTTACAGGCATGTTATGCGGTTAAATTAATTTACGGTTTGGTTTTACATGACTGATTTTAAATGACCATGTAGGGCTTCCATAGTGTAGACAGGGAGAAATTATGTGCAGAGAAGCATCAGAGACAAAACAACATCGTTTTGAATGGGTTTCATATCGGCCATCAGATTAAAGAAAAAGGCTGATGCCGATATTCCTCAAATCGCCAAATATCGGCCCTGATCGGCCAATAATCAGCCTATCCTTAGTTCTTTTATATCATTGGAACTATTATGATTGGTATTTAAATCAAACATGTAGCATAATACTTAAAAGTGATGATTATCAGTCCATATTGTAGCTCCACTCATTTCTATCTCTGCACAGAGACACAAACACGACCAGAAGAGCCGAACTGACTGTAAACAGATTAAACTCACTTTTCCTTTCCACTTGTATGATTTAATGGATACATAATTAAAGGACCAGTGCAAAAATATGGGTGATATGTAGTGACATTTAGAGGTCAGATTCTGATTTTAATTGTTCCAGATGTGACAGTGGTCTTTGTGGTAAAGACATGCACATGTGCAGAATGAGTTTGATCCATTACCATGATTTTAGCACCAAAACTCATGCTGATACTTTTTTTTCGGCACACAACACCAACCTGTGGTGGCCAGTAGGTGGGACAATTGTGAGGTGAGGACAATTTTTTAAAAGCCACAACAGGAAGGCAAAAGCAAAAACTCAAATGAAGACAGACCAACACAAATGCAAACACCACAATGCAATGAAAGTACAGCCACAACAGACGCTAAAAGAGTCAAGTTTTCTTGACGAACACAGAAAAGTTGTGAAAGGAAGTAAATGGTTGTTTTTGAACTTTAGCTATGATAAATACAGCTCTGTAGAGGCCTCACCTTGTAATATCCTGTAATATTGTAGTTCTTATAATTCTATATTTACCAGTGATATGTCATTTGGCATTATGAGTCAGTCGTGTCATAACATTAGCATTATGCTGCAGCCACACTGAATGCGAATGAGGGGCTGACACGTGTCACTGTGCTGGCGGAGTAGAGAGCCTGCTCATTTAAAGACGGAAAGCCCAAAAGAGCATCTGAAAAACAATGAGCTGTGGTTTCAAAAGCATGACAGGAGAGTGTGTGATCAAGACCTGCTGCCTCTCCCTGGTAATCCACCTCCACCAGCCCTGCCTGGCTGTTCCCTGCGACCTCATCCTCAACCCCAGACCCGTGTTCCCGGAGGTCTCCTTGGGGATAATGAAGGGGTTGAGGAAAGAGAGGAGCACAGAGAACTTCCATCTTTTCCCTGGCACTGTCTCTGCCCAGCTCCGCCCTCCTCTCTATCAGGCTTTTACATCTTTTACGACAAAACTCCACTGAGGAAAACACAGTCGGAATCAGTGATGACCCGTGCAGGAAAATCCAATGAAAGTTCAATATTTTCAACTCGAGCGTAGAGGTGTCTGATGCCCCAAATGCGCCGACACTCCAAACACGCCGACGTGCCAAACGCATCCAACGCGCTGTCATGGGCGAATCGGCTTCCAAACGCGTCTTTGCATTGACTTTGTACGTAATCTTGACGCAAATTTGTGTCCCGTGTGGCCGTACCATTAGAGCTACTTTTATCATAGCTGAAGTTAAAAAAACAATTATTTACTTACTCTCACAACTTTTCTGTGCTCCCTAGGATAACTGTCGTCTTAACTTCCAATGTGTTGTAGTGTTTGCATTCGTGTTGTTGCTTTTGCAAATCACCTGACACCTACTGGCCACTGTACCTAGCACCTTTCATACATTTAGATATGCAGCCCAAAGAATATATCGCATCGATATGTGAGAAGAGTTCTGAGAGATAGATGAGATAAAGAGTAAAGTCAGTGCAATAAAACCAACATGATCTGTTTTAATGAACACCAAAAAAAATAAATAAATAACAGAAAAAGGAAATAATTTTCTTTGGCTTGCTAGCTTTAAAAGTAGATACCACAACGATCTGCAGAACCACTTTTGAAGACCAATTCCAAAACATGAGCGGGCGTATTGGTTTAAGGTGACCGTGTTTGATTGTTTACGACATGCCTGTGGGTTTTGACATGAAGCAAAACACAAACCTGGTCAGTTCAGCAAACAACAAACGATGATTGCGTCTTCTGTGGAAATCCAAGAGAGAACAGGCGAGTCAGTGAGAACCGGAGCACGTTCTCCACCACAAAATGACTTTTGACTTCCCCCAAACTCTGTCACTTTGTCAACAACTCTCCATAAAACCTTTTTTTTAAAAAGTGTCCATCACATTCTGGCTCATGAAGCTCCATCTTTTCCCAAATCTGGCTCTTTTTTAGTGAAATGTTTGTCATTATGTGCCATTTCTCTTCACTAACAAAGCTGCGGTCCTGTTTACTGGAAAGAGACAAGTTCCCGCTGCGGGGTGCAAAATGATTTCTAGAGCTCAATTTAAAAGATGTTTTGCATGCTTTTGCTCTTTCTGGGGGCTCCAAACGGTATCCAGATTTGTGAAAAATGAGGCTGAGTTTGAGGTTTTACGAGTGTTGTTGAAGAAACTGTTTACATTTCAGTTTTGTGGTTGGCTGATTCTTTAACATGACTTTTTGCAGAGGGTAAAGGAATGTACAGAATGAGTCATGTTTGTAATGTTCAGCGCTGAACACAATTAAAGATCATAAACACAGAGAGCGGCTGTCCTGCGAGGAAAGCCTGGGAATAATCGTCCAGAGTCGGCTCAGCCCTGTCTTATTATTCTCCCAGCCTCTCTCCGTCCTAAAGAAGCTGAGTTTGACTGAACTCTTTGTTAGCACGTAGCATATCTGCATATGTATTGTTATTTGTGTTCATGTGTGTTTGGCGCACATGCATGCAATCCCCCTCTGTCTAAAACTGCGTCTCTGCCGTCACACGTAAATCCACCCTGACGGCAGTCTGTGTGGGCCGCCGTGAGACGGGACCCGGTCGCCTTTCTTCAAAACATCCGTGGGAAGGAGACGGGGAAGAAGGAGAAGAAACCTGGAAAGCGAGAGCGCGAGGGGGAAGCTCGGGACATCCACGGTTAATTAGTGGCTGCTATGGGAACCTGGATGTGACAAAAGAAATATGGCTGATGGAGCCGGAGGATAATGTGTGTGCTCAAAGCAGAAGTTGTCACAGTTGGTGTGAGAACAAACACACAATGCTGTCATCAAATATAGTGGATCAGATAAAAGACTAATGTTGACTCTTCCCACCTGTCCAGTCTTGCCAGCTTTTACCCATAAGTCAATCAGTTGCTCATAAAGCTGTCTCCTGCAGAGGAAGCTTTGATATATAACAATATCAAAACAAGAGAATATGTAATTGTCCTGTTTACTCAACCAAAGAGGCTCATGAGAGGATGTGTATCCACTCGTTATCGTTCAGGTTCAGCTGCAACTGAGTCCCATTTTACATTAAATGGGCTGTGAGGAGTTTAAAGTGATCTTTTAAAAGTCTTCCTTCTAGATGTATGTCTGATTGTAATCCACACTTTAAACTGAGATAATCAGTAGGTACCATGTTTAGGTACCTAAATGCATCCTTGTGACCGTGAGGTACAGGAAGAGTAGGTGGTGTTCCATAGTGGACATGAACGCAGCATTACAAGGTTATATATTGAAGAGTAAATATGTTAAATTGAAAAAAATGTTTACTTAGTTATTAAACAAATTGATATTTTTTACCACATAAACACAAAAAAGTACTGAAAATTGGTACCATTGAGTTCCAGTACCGATTTGCCAATTACCAGGCATTGGTATCATATTATTTCAAATGTGAAAGGTACCAAACCCTAATTATCAGCGCCAATGTTGCTATTTACAGGTTATTTTGAAATGCTACTTCTTAGCTTCCAGGTCGGGTTTACCAGGACTGCATTGATCTACAGCATGTCTAGGTCTCTATGACAACATCATGCCGGCTGACAAAGTTTAGTAGTGAGAAGAGATAAAACACAGAGATCTGTGTTTTTCTCTGCTAAAAACAATTTGTGTGATTAATTTTGTAGTGATGGTGGACATTGGAGCCTAACTGTCAGACAGAAAAAGGACAGAAGAGCAGAAGAAAGATGAACAGGAGTGTATCACTTAACACACAGTCAGCAGTTATTCTGCAGTAGTCTGTTCAAACTTGAGAGTCGATCAATAAAATGAAGTGTGAGGCTAAGTTAGCTCTGCTTAGTAGATAACTGACAGGATATAACCAGGATTCATTAACGTTACACATTACAGACATGTTTCAGAGCACCGGGCTGTCAGCTGAGCTAAATATAAACAGCTACTAAACTTCATACAAACTGACAGTGTTAGCTTGTTGTCACGTTAGCCTACAGATACATCGGGGTACCAGGTTGACAATGTCGCTAACAAATAGCTGACTTCATGTCACATTTTAAACCGTAGCGTTACATAACTGTACGGATGAATACCTTACTTCGGCGTGTTGTATCTAGTAAAAAGTTGTCTTGAACAAAGAAAATTTGTTTCGATCCAATCTCCATTTAATTCCAAAACACACACACGCCTCACTTTAAGTAAATTACGACAGTGTGCAGAGACTCTGGGCCACAAGGGGGCAAGAAAGTGCTATTAAAACCAAGCATCAACCACCCAACTAAGAATACACTGCAAAAAACTGAAATCTTATCTATTGTTTTTGTCTTATTTTAAGTAAAAATATATATTTTTTGTACTCAATACGAGCCACATTTAACTGACCAGTCCAGAAAAATCTCTTGTTTCAAGTTATTTAAAGACAAAAACAAGGTCTGAATTTCTTGGAACTAGTTAAATTAATCTCCCAATGGAACAAGAGAAAAGTTACATTGTTCTAGTTTCAAGCAAATTTCTCTTGTTCCATTGGCAGATTTTTTTTTTACTTGTTTCAAGCAAGACCTAATTTTTGTCTTTCAATGACTTGAAACAAAAACATTTCTGTGGACTGATAAGTTGAATGTGGCTCATTTCAAGTGTAATAAGATCATTCTTGCTTAAACTAAGGCAAAAAACACTTGATAAGATTTTAGTTTTTTGCAGAGTCTGAGATAATGCTGAAGTGCTAAAATCTGCTGTTTCTTGTGTCCACTTGAGGCTGGCTCTGGAATTACTGGAAGTCACAAACACACCAGGCTAAAAAAAGCTGTTTTCAAAGCAGAAATTAACCTATTTACAGCCTGGTTCAAAAAACGTCTCCTGTCTGAGTCGCTAATTTGATCAGCACACACTGTATGGGGGTAAATTTTTTCTTACTCGGTCGATCAGAGGATATTAAGATTGCAAGCTCACCCAGTCAGAGGCACAGCTCAGGGTCACGTGACCGAAAGGGGCTCCATAGCTGTACGCAAAGCCCTTGCCACTACCAATATGGCCGTGATAGCCGATATGCTTCATTTTCCGTTTCAGATACAGACGGGTGACATCGGGAACTACGTCCATGTTTTATACAGTCTATGACTAAAACAGATCCTCCTCATAGCATCATTAAAGTAAAGCTCACCCAGGCCATCATTTGGCCTTTGTTAGACAAACTGTCAGAGCTTGACAAATCTCTGGCTCCTGTAAGTCTCTTTGTTTATTGTTTTGTTTTTGTGCTTTTTTATGATTATCATGATTCTGGTCTTTTTTAGTCGCTCCCCTGTGGCATTCAGCCCTAATAGGAGCAAGCTGAGAGCCTCATGACACAGCCCTTGACACAAAGACCTCAAGATTCCGTGCACAGAGCTTTTAATGATTGCAGGAGTTTGTTTCAGGCAGAGGAGGGCTGAGACGGCGAACACACAGAGTCCCGGAGAGGTCAGACTTCAGTTCACTTTGAGGTTTACTACGCTGTTGACTCCGCGCACGCTGGCACTTCTCATTAAGGAGGGAGAGACAGCACAGCTGGGCCGAGCATGCCTCAAAGCTGGAGTAGTCATCAACGCTCTTTTTATTGTTGAACGGGTGAAGAATCCAACATGGAAACAATCCACGGTTAACCAGCTTCTATTATCAAGAACATGTTTTGCCGATCAGCTGATTTGTATTTGTCACAGCCTTCAAAGAGTTTCAAACAGGAGACACATGAGGGCTCCTCATCAGCTGTGGGAAGCTGCTGTTGTGTGTGGTTGCAGTGAGGATCAGTTGTCGGCTCTCTCTTGAGGTAAAAGTGAAGGATTTCTGCTTATCGCGCAGGCTCTGATAAGAGTGATAGAGGAGAGAGGAGAGGGGGTTAGAGGAGAAGGGGTGAGATCCAGAGGGGAGAGGTTGGGTTCAGAGGGGAGTGTGTGACCTCCCATCCCCCAGTCACTCAGGGGTCGTGCAGGAGGGACGGATTCCCATGATCTGGAGATCCAAAGCAGCTATTTCTCAGAAAGATTCAGACACGCATCCACTTCCTTGCCTTGACTTTCTACTTTCCTCCCTCCTCAGGCCGTGCTCTGGTGTGTCAGGTATTGGGTAACAGCAGCATACCTGTGGTTTACTGCAAAGTGGCTGCAGCTTGGCTTCACTATAATCACTATGACTATGCACTGCTGTATTAGAAATATGACAAAGACTCTATCAGAAGTATGGAAGAAACTATGAGCTGCAGCAGCAAGGTCAGATCAGGTCAGCCCGGTGCTGCAGACGAGTTACAACATGTTGCGGCAGAGCAGGACGAGCCCTGCAGGAAGTTTAGGAGCTTAAATTCACTCTGACACTTGTTTGCACGTAGCATTGTCCTATCTTTAAAGAATTAATACAGTTATACGTCCTTTAATGCAGATTATCTTTCTCAGAAAGGTTTGTCAGCCTCTCTGCTGAGTGAGTAGTCTCCAGGTCACATGATGAGGATGAAGCACAGCAGCATGTGTGTAGGCACAGAGCTGAGATCATCCTCAAAGAATTACAGATGATGCACAAACCCACAGATTAACCTCTCATGAACACACACTGCCGGTACACTGCAAAAAATGAAATCTTATCAAGTGTTTTTGTCTCAGTAGAAAATACCGTTTTAGGCTTAATATGAGCCACATTCAACTGAGCAGTCCAAAATAATATGTCTCATTTCAAGTTATTTAAAGACAAAAATGAGGTGGAACAAGAGAAAAGTTTATTGTGTTAAGACATTATTCTGGCTTCAAAAGAAATGTTCTAGCAAAATTTTCTTGTGTCATTGGCAGATTTTTTTTTTACTTGTTACAAGCAATTCAGACCTCATTTTTGTCTTTAAATAACTTTAAACAAGATGTTTTTCTGGACTCCTCAGGTGAATGTGGCTCATATCAAGTATCACAAGACAATTTTTACTTAAAATAAGACAAAAACAAAAGTTTATTTTTTTTATTATTTGGTTTCAGAAGGCTTTTTTTATTACAAGACAAATTTTTACTTTAGATTAGACAAAAACAAAAGTGTTTTTTTATTATTTTTTGCTTTTAATTTGCTTTCAAAAAAATGGTTTCATTACCACATTTTATGACAACAGTCAGACAACAACATGTTATACTTGTCTTACTGATTTTCCTTATTTCTGAAAAATGAATGTAACTTTGTCTAGCTGCAAAACATGTCTTAAAGGTCCCATATTCTGCTCCTTTTCTACAGTTTAGTATGGATCATTGATGTCTTCATGAAATGGTAGTAACATGTTTTGGGTCCAAAAAGCCAATAAATCAAGCACAGCAGCATTGTTTCCAGGCTCTCATAGCCCCTCTGTTCAGAACGCTCTGATTTAGTGGGCGTGGCCTTCACATGTAAATGAGTGATTCGTAAATGAGTGACTCGCACACACATGCACAGTTTTACTGAGTGTAGCTGGAACATTTCCTTGATAAATGAACTCTAGCCACTTAGTCTTGTCTTCTTCTGAGATGGGAAGCTTGTGCATGGAACTATGTGGCTGTTTACAGCCAAAAACAGCCACACTCCTCTCTCCAGATGCGGGGAAAGGAGTGGGTGGAGAGGGGGTTCGGGGGTATCTGCTCCAGTAGACCAATCAGGTCAGACTTGCTCCTGATTGGTCAAAAAAGGGACTCGCTGACGTCAGCAAATCTCCCAAATCCACACAGCTCGTTTTAGGTCAGGATTTTAAATTCACAAGCACTACTAAGTACAGGTTTTGTCTTTAAATGTCACATTTTGTGGGCTAGGAGCAAAGCCACAGACCCAAAAACTACAAAAAAAGAGAAAAAAAATAAAAGACAAAAACAATTGATAATATTTCTGCAAAGAGTTGATCACCTTTCCACACAAGCTGTGTGGCACTGCCATGACTCATTGATCCAAACTGTTGTGGCGCTCTGTATTCCTCCTCTTCCTCCTCTTTCTCCAAGTTTTACATCCTATAACTCTGATGCTACTACAGCATCTTTGTTTAAAGACAATCACTGAGTGATTTGGCTCTGAAATGACCTGCTTAGTCAAATAAAGGAGGTTAAACAAAAACAAACACACAGGCGCACTGCCGCACAGATAACAAGCCTTCTTTAAGATAAACTGCCAAGATGGATGAGGAGGCCTTGACACCAGAAGAGGTCTAAATGAAGGTGGATGAATGAAAAGACAAGTGAGTGTGGTGTGTACACTGCAAAACCCAGAAATCTTATCAAGTGATTTTGTTATATCTTTGGTAAAAAAAAAAAAGTCTTTTTAGACTTGATATGAGCCACATCCGACCAGCCCAGGAAAATGTCTTGTTCCGAGTTATTTAACAACAAAAATGAGATCTAAATTGCTTCTAGCATGCTACTAAGATCAACCAATAAAACAAGAGAAAAGTTTCTTATATTAAGACATTATTCTAGTTTAAAGCAAACTTTCTAGCAATTTTTTCTCGTTTCATTGGCAGATTTTCTTTGATGTTACAAGCAATTCAGACCTCATTTTTGTCTTTAAATAACTTGAAACAAGACGTTTTTCTGAACTAATAAGTTAATTGTAGCTCAGTTCAAGCTTAAAAAAACTTTTTATTAGAAATAAGACAAAAACACTTCATAAGATTTCAGTTTTTTACAGTGTATTCATACACTCGCTGCTCATCTGGATGTGACCCGATGCAGCACGAGCCTCGCTCTGCTGTGTCATCCAGAGAAGCGTGCATCAGCTGCAGGAACAAATTGCTCAAAGTTGCCTGGTCATGCGGCGGTGGAAGGACCCGAGCTGAGGCTGGATGTGGGCTCGTAAACGTCTGGTCAGCACTGTTTATTGTTCAGAGCCGGTGGCTACAGACTCAACTCTGAAAGTATCTGTTTCAGCGTATTCATCTCTGTGAAATGCATCAGATTTTACTTTCCCCTAACCCTTTTATTTACAATGTAAAGTTTATACACTTGTGGCATTGTATGACTGGAATACCAAACTCTGCATTAGCGATGGTTACTCTGCATGGGTGGCCACAAATTGTGGTTTTCCTCCAGATGAGAAAGCGAATGTTTGTTGGTAGAGAGGGGAGAGTGCTGCAGAAGGAGGTGATCACTGTGTACCAGTTTCAGCCCCTCAAGGTTATCAGTCAAGGCTGCGGTATCCTCTGTAACAACCTCTGACTTTCTCTTTCTCTGCAAAAACTCCCCCAGATGGAGCACGATTAAGCTCAAAGCGCTCTTATGAGCACACTCTCACACACACACACACAGGTATGAAGACATGTAAGATATGTGAGAGTGATCTTATCTCTCACTTCTCTGTCTTCCACCATCACTCCTATAGTAAATCTGCTCTGTTCTCTGAGGGTTTTATTGGTTTTGCTCTGTACATAAGCTCGCCGTGGTTATTAAAGCAGATGATTTAGTGTGGGTGCGTTGGACCAGCTAACAGTAAAAGAGAGAATTACGGGTACAGCCGGTCCGCCCAGGACAAAAGGGGAAGGCCGAGAGCTGAGGCCACGTTCAGGTTAAGACTGTGATGGTGAAATAACTTTTCAAACTCTTTGAAACTTTAGAAATATCATGAAAGATGCAGCAAAAACAAAAACATGAATTCCTTCATGTAAGAGGAGCTGCTGTTCCAACCAGCAGCCAGTTCGTGTCTTTTCCCAGTTCCTTTCTGTTAAATGTAACTTGTTTTTTTAACGTAAAAAATATGACATAAAGGGCTGCCTCAAAATTTTATGTCAGGTCAAAAATAAATTTTGTTGTTCTAAAACCAACAGAATTTAACTTGATTAAATCAAATGTCTTGTGTCAACCCTCGTCTTAGTTTGTTGATTTAGACTTGTTGGTTAACTTCTTTAAGTAGTTGGTTGAAATAAGTAATCGATTTCAACTCAACTAAACATGTTTGTCAAATTAACGTTTCGCTTTTGTTTATTTGAATTATATTTGTTCGGGATGTAACTTCAAGTTTTTCTTGGACCTTCTAAATCTGTTTCACTCTGTAAACCTCAAAGTTCAAATTACTACCAATTAATTACACTATTGGATTAAGCTATGAAAATTTAAAATTTGTAAGTAAGTTCAGTTTATTCAAATGTCTGCGTTTTCAGTGTTGAAACTGATGATTTCTGAGTAGATTTAACTTTTGTTACTGTTTAAATAAGCACAACTTAAAATCATTAGTTTCTGTGACTGTGTTTTGTAACCGTGAGTGAGGAGGAGACGCAGTCGAGATGAGACTCTGCTGAACTTCCAGACGTGCAGCAGTGGTTATAGGTTGTCTGTGCTCCACATGACACGCACTGTTTGTCTGTGTGTCTTAGCACGGACCAGCTGTCTGTGCTCCTTGTGGCATCAATTAGCTGTCTATGCTCTACATGGTGTGGACTGACTGTGTCAAAAATAAATGAATAAATATATATTTTGATATTTTCAAAATTGTCAAAAATAGCGTGATAGTCCAGTCTAACATTTCATTTATAAATGTATATTAACCATTAGGCACACTGCAAAAGTCAATAAGTTTAAAACCCTGTGCCATGGAGCACAGACCACCAGTCAGTGCTGTGGCGCACAGACAACCTGTGCCCCCTGAAGAACAATATTTTAATGTACAGCAGGGTCTCATATCTACTGCCTTCCCTCCTCACTCAGGGTTACTAAAGTTATGAAATTAGAGCTGATTTTTGTTGTGACGGTGTTTGTTACCATGAGTGAGGAGGGAACGCTGTGGATATGAGACCCAGCTGTACTTTAAAATGTTTTTATTTTAGTAGTTCAGATATGCCTCAGTTTTTATTATTACATTTATTTAATTCATAAGGCAATTTTTTTTATATCACATCTTTCAGTTTTGAGTAAGGTTAACTTATTAGTGATATGCAACATTTTTTTAACGTTACTTAATGTTTTAATTTGTAACAAATAGGCATCAGGTTTATTTGATTAAAGACAGTCAGTAGAATGATTTTCCATAATCATCATAACTACTTGAGATGTTGAGTTAAATTAACTTAAGTTATATATTTCATTTCTTAGTTGTTGTTTTTTTAAGGTAAATGGTTTACAGGCATTTTTCAAGTAAACTCAACTTATCTGGGTTTACAGTGCACAGACATGCAGTTTGTGTCATTGAACCCAAAAATTGAGTTTGTGCCATGAAGCACAGGCACCTGGCCCATACCACTGAAGATAGACAGTACATCTATGGCATGTGGCACAGACAGTTCAACATCACCTATAATACTGTTTATTATAGTGAAGCAGGGTTTAATATCTGTAAGATACCCTCCTTACTTATGGTGACAAGAAATTGTATTTCACAAAGGCATTCTGGGTATTAACTTGAAGGCTGTAGCTTCACATCACATTTTAAAGCTAACATATCCACTGCGCTCCCACCTAACTTATAGGTCACAATAGCTGTAGCTTATCTTAAAAAAACTGGAAGGGCTAAGGTTTGTCAGGAAACAAAGTGCAGCAGACCACAGACAGCTAACTTGGAAAAAAAAGAGTGCACAACTAATGAAAACTCTGAACTTTGAAGTCACTCGTTACCACAATGCACCTCAGTAACAGTTGCAGAAACGTGATGACATAGGTGTTTTAATTCCCACACCCACCCAAATTCCTTCATTGTCGAGTGGACATGCACGACTGATTTATTTTGCAATTTGGCTTTGTCACTGGATATGGAAGACATCCCCCGCTCTGTTTCCAAAATAAAAAAGTACAAGATCATAATCCAGTAAGAGTGGAATTCTAACTCACGAGACATGAACGAGATCATTCGAGGGGATAACAGAGAGATAAACCGCACAAGAAATGACCAGATTAGAGCAAGTTTGGACACATAGTCGCAGTCGGCACAGTGTGTGTCACAGAGAGATGAGTCAGATCACTCTGAGACCCACAGACTGGCAGACACAGAGGAGCTGATAAACTCTGTTAACAGACTCTGATAAAGCCCAACTGGAAGACACTGCGGAGTCAAAACACGTTCGAGTGGCGATCGATGAAAAGCGCTCTGTTGAACGCCTCAAGAATGTTTTTCCAGCTCGACTCGAGCAGGGATGGAAAAAAAGACAGTCCAGAGATTGTTTTAGGGTTTGAGTTTCCCTCTTTATTTTCCTGGTTCCCCTCTCTTGAGTGGACCCTCTCACTCATATGCACACACAGGCTTGAAGGAAAAACAAATATTTAACAGTCGTGTTTTTTGTCCGTAAATTGCTGGGTTTTATGGTTCTCGCGTATCCAATAATTCAGTCTTGGCAGTCTATGAAGGAAAGTCATACAGACTTATGTTAAAGCCGGTGTGGCCTGGAAATGGCTCGGATAGGTCAGTCAGTGTGCACTTTAAAATGAGGTTACTGATGAATGTATAGCTAAGAAACAAATCTGTGTTGATAAATGTGAAGTCACAGTTCAGTTTTGGCGTCTTTAAAATCTTCAGTCTCTCGTGTCGGTTAACCACCGTCTGTCTAGCTGCTTTTAAACAGCGGTAAGTCATTCATCCAGCTTGTTATTGGTGGATTGGTTTTTTAAGTGCACTTTATCGGGTGTATCAGCGTGTTCGGGTCAGATCAGCACATTTTGGACCTGCAGCTTTTCCTTAAATGGAAAATCTGACTTTATCTAAAACTGACGTTATCTTCCATTTATTCAGAATAAATCTCACCGAGCCAAGCATCTTTACTTTGAAGTTACAGCCCTGGTATTCAGACCGTCACTGCACAGGGCATCAGATTTCTATTTTGTGGTGTACTCGCTGAGTATAAACAGATTAATATGGAGGTATTTCAAGGTTGGACAGTGAGATTATGAAGCACTCAAATTCCCAGTTAACACTAAATCATTTGAATTTTATGACGCCATAAAAAGGATTTCCATCAGTGAAGTTATGGTTGTACTGAGTCATCAAAGCTCTAATTGTGTGTTTGGTTTTATAATCAGGATTTCTGATCTTGGCTTCATGTTATTGCTTCAGATAATATTTTATTCTGACGTTAAAAGAACTACAATGAAAAAACTCTGCATAACAAATAATGGAGTGAGACCAAGGAGCAGACTGAGTGTGGATCTGTTTTTGTGTTGTTCTGCTTTTCATCGTTGTTTTTTTTATTTAATTATCAATTTATTGCCTCTGCCAAAGAGGTTATGTTTTTGGGAGAGTTTGTTTGTCTGTGAACAACATAACTCAAAAAGTAACAAATGGATCTTGATAAAATTTTCAGGAAATGTTCAAAATGGGATAAGGAAGAAGTGATTAAATTTTGGAGGTGATCTGGATCACCGTCTGGATCCAGGACTTTTTAAAGGATTCTTTTTCCGTGTGAGATTGGGCTGTTTTCACCATATGTGTATTTAACTCCATCATAACTGGTTGAATTGCTTTTCAAAACAATACAAGACAAGGTCACCATCATTTCTGACAGATGTTAAAGTATGATCCATATCCTGGTAATATTCTGGATCCCGAATAAGAAATGTGTTCTGGGTTGTCATGATTTTCAACACTGTCAGGAAACAAATTATCGTACAAACCTGCAACTAACACCAAATAGTAGCAGACAGTCTGCTGAAAGGGAGTATAACATTAAAGTAGGACCAAAGTGTTGGTGACAATCACAATATGCTTGGCTATGCTATTTATTTATTTTTGTTTTTTATTTGTTCTTTTTTTTATGTTGATTATTTTCTCATTCATTCATTTAAAAGGCTTTAATGAAAGAGACGTGCCACTTTTTAACAAAGGGAACAGAAAAAAGGAAAATCTGGACATGATTTTCTTCAGTAATTCCCAACCAATTTTTTTGTCTTGTGTACTCCCTTTTTCTTTTTGTTTTGAGTACTCTCTCATGATTGATGATTCTTCAAACGTGGAACAGAACAAAACCGATTATTAAATGAAAATCATTTTATTTTATCCCCTTAATTTGAACTTTTAATTCTCTTGCATGTTCTTCTTTTTAACTCAAACATTTTAAAAAATCATATGTTGTCTTGAAAATAAAAAAGTAATATGAACAAATAAACATGAAATTTAAATAATAAACCCACATTTGTTATTTATAACTCTTGTAACATTTACCGCAAAAAATGGAGCTCCGTTGAATGAGTCCCCTTTAAAAATCAGGAACAAAACACTGAAAAAAAATATATTCAGACCCACTTTGGCAGTTTTACTTTCTCTTCATCAGTCATCTGAGCTTTAAAGAGACACTTGAGCTTGTCTTTCATATTTGCCTGGCTGCAGGTAAACATCTGTTTTGATTTTGGTGCAGCTGTGCCACAGGTTATTGTCTCCCTGGGGAAACTAGTTGTTCAAACACATACCTAATCATGGGCTGATCTCAGTACTTCCAAGTTGGAAATAAATGATTAAATTTTTCCCGTACCCCCTGCAATATGTCAATGTACCCCTAGGCGCTTGTGTACCCCTGGTTGGGAACTCTGGTTCTCCAAATGCTAATTTATTGCCTATAAGTCGAAGTTATCATGAATCTTTTGCCGTGTATTTGTACTTTCTGAAATTTTCTTTATTTAAAAACAAGATTTGTGAATTTGTGAAGCACAAAGATCGAAAGAATAATGTATAGTGAGTGGGTGGTTATCAAGACATGGCAGTGACACTTAGCGGAGGTTTTTGTCTCACCTGAAAGTGATTCTACCTCACATAACCACCAGCTAACTATACATTATCACTACAAATTACCATCTCCAACAACAAATCTAATTAAAGCTGCAAGCAGCGTTGAACGGGCCCTTCCCCTGTGCTCGCCAATCAGAGCATGTCCCGGCCCCCACATGTGGCTTAGCCAAAAAGCCACAGGTCAAGGCATGATAGGAAAGCCCAAAACATTTCAGGCCCGTAGGTCATAGTAGCTGGATGGGTTGCAGATTTGAGCCCCTGGGTGGCGCTCTGGAGCATTAATGTTAGTGCAACCAGTGATATAAATGCACTGAGGCTGTGACACTAAACCTCTGTGTGCATTTTGGCCCTGATCCAACACTGAACTAGAGAGCTATTAAGGTTTTCATGAAGCTGCCAAAAAGGTGAATTTGATGGGCATTTGTGGCCACGCCCATTGACATAGCAAAAATCCATTTGGCAATTTTCATTGTCAATGCGAGTAGCAAGCTTTAGCCAAGTTTGGGGTTGATCGGATGGAAAACAAAAGAATTGTTCCATTTTCCATGTTCCAGTCTGAGGCTAAAAATCGTCAAAATCCGATGTTTACGTCCAAATAGCAAACTTCCTTTTGGGAATTGACTATGGTCATAATAGAGTTTTTTGTAGGTCTAGGCAAGACCGTTATGCCCACCAAATTTCTCTTTCTCTTTACTCTCTTGTCTTTCTTTCAAACAAATCTGATGAAGTTGACACCAAGTACTGCTTTAAGGATAACTTGATATATGATGAGTAGGAGACAGGAAATAACATTAAATGATCCATCAGCTCAGTGGACAGTTCAGAACAGGTCGCTCTTCTCTCGCTTCCTCCAAACATGTGTCTCTCCGTCTGTGTTTAGCATTTACAACACAACCGTGATGAGATCCGGACTTTCCTCCGGTGGTCTAACGGCGTATAGGGTCGTCACAGTCATGACCCTCACCTCTCCTCTCTGCGCCGTCGGTGCCGTTACTTCCTCTCTGTTCTCTTTTCTAAAGGCATGTTAGGCTGCTGATCAGTTCCCAGGCCCCTGCCGACAGGTCATTTAATGGTCATCTAGACGGGCCCTTGATGCTGAACCTTGGGGTTAATGCGGAACGCATCTCTTCCTGAGCTCCAGTCATCAACAAGCAGCAGCCAGCACTTCAGAGGAGCACGTTACCTCACAGATGCTAACAGAAAAATCAGACTCATCTACATCACTGTTTTCCTTTTCTTTCTTACATTCTTTCTTTACAGTTTACAGATTTATGTTCCTCAGTGAAAGCTGCTCAACCTTACCTCCACTTCAGTCTCATGCCCACCCACGTCCAACAACAAACCCACCCCCACATCAGCCCCTCTTTAACCCTCTCAGAGCAGCGCAGGCTGTTGAGAGTCTTTATGACCTGAGACCTGGCTGCTTTATGGCTCAGCCTGTCTGGACCACTTTACCATGCATGTACAGGCTGTACTGGCTTTGTTGACACAGGTCTTTATTATTTAACAAGAGACTCTGTCCTCACCGATAGCTTTGAGATTGTTTAAATCTTCAGGGATCGTTTGTCGTCCTGTTTCTCTGCCTGTGCTTGTTAGAACAAAAGATGGTCGTTTCAAACATTATGTAAAACAGCTGTATGTCCATCATGTGGTTGGACGATGCTGTGTGTTGGGTTGTTCTGAAACTTTGCAAAGCGTCTTCCACACTGAGAGACTGAGACTGATCAGACATAAGGCTGACTCTGACTGTCCTCTTGTGGGTTACATGTTTCCTGGAGCAGAGACTGACAAAGTGAAAGTGGCACAGCCTTGATCTGGCCGGCCTGTGTGGATGTGAAGATGAAGCTGTGCTGATGACAGGTTGGAACGGTTATGAAGTGCTACCCCGTCTGTGGAGGGGCGGAGGAGAATTACTGCTGAAGCTGCTTCATTCTTTGGCGTCTTTGCTTGTGGTTGTATGTGGATTGTGGAGAGTGTGGTTGGATACCAGAGGGGTCACTGTAGACTCAGTGAGTTTAATTAAATCCTGAGCATGCATGTACACACATGTGTGCCGGTTGTCAGGGGCCAGTGGCCGGGGCCCGGTGAGGCGAGGGGAGAGGGTAGAGCAGCAGCTTGGCAGCCTATCTGAGAGGCTCGTCATCTGGGTTACGGCTCAGCCACAGCTGGCCCCCTCCACCAACAATCCTGGCTTTTCTTCCCCTCTCAGGAACGCTCTGCGTCAACTCTAATTCCCTTCTAATGAACTGGCTACTGAAGGTAGCTAGGCAAGCATACCCAGCACCTTTATTAAAGACTTACACACACACACACCAGCAGAACCCAGAGACCTAAACACAGCAGAGAAAGTATGTTGCACCTTCACGAACATCAAACTGCTCAGGAGTGTGACTGTGCAGCTTGGGTTAGACACTTACTGAGGGTCCTTGAACTCATCATGATTGAAAGGTACATCCAGGATCACCCCAAGCAGAGCTGTGTCTCAGCTGTTAAGTCCAGAAGCAAAAGCATCCTGTCCATCATTTAGTTCAACCCATGGAGCAAAGGATCAACTCTTCTATAGGATGTTTCATGAGACTTACTGCTGCCTGGAACTTAATCCTAACAAGTCTCACTGAACAAAAACTCGTTGAACCATCGGGATAAGAAAGTAATCTGTCCGATTTACACTGAAAGAGATGTTTTTCCAATGGATGTGCAAGTTTAGTCAACTTAAATTGACTGAGTTCTCTAACAGAATTACAGGAAGTAAAACATTAAAATTGTTTTTAAACTATTGGCCTAAAATGCTCCAAGTTTTGTTTAAGCCATAGCCCACACTGCAGAAACTACAGTAAGCGTGTGTTTTTTCTCATTCTGAGTAAAAACATCTTGTCAGACTCAGTGCGAGCCACGTTCATCTGACAAGTCCAGAAAAAGTGTCTTATTTCAAGTTTCTTGAAATAAAAATTATCCAGGCGTCATTTTTGTCTCTTAAAATCTGTTTGAGATATTTTTACTGGAAGTAAGACATAGTCACTAAGGGTGGGAGAAAAAAGACCAAAATTTGATATATAGGGATTTTTTTTTTGTCAGACAATATTTGAATCGGGATTCTTGTCCATTTTTTTTTTTTTTTCTCCAATTCAAATTCTTTATTTCAGTCTTTGTTTATAAACTTGATTTTTTCCAACAGAAAATAATTACAGTCTGTAGACATTATAATCCTCATTTGACTTTTTCACATGGTCTGGTGTTAAAAAAAGCAAAATCTAAAAATCACAAATATCGTAAATAACAATTTAAATTGAATCGGAACCCCAAAAATTGTAACAGTTGTAACAATTGTAACTTGGAGCACAGATGTCCCAGCAGTCACACCTAGGGATGGGTACTAAGTTAGGTACCTTTATAGGTCCCAACCGAATTCCATCAGTAGTACCGAAGTACTAATTCACGTAAAATCAAAAGGTATCATGTTAGGGTACACATCCTTGTGACTGTGAGGGAGTGGAAGAGAAGGTGATTTTCCATTTTGGACATTAACACGGCATTAAAAGGTTATACATTGAAGAATAAATATGTTAAATTAAAAAAACTTTAAGATTTTATTATTAAACAAATTTATATTTTTTACCACATAAACACAAAGAAGTACCAGAAATTGGGACCTTAGAGTACCAGTACCGATTGCCAGGTACCAGGTATCAGTACTGTATCGTTTCAAATGTGAAAGGTACCCATTTCAAGTCGTGCCCCATGAGGTTAACCCTTGAGTGGATGGCTTTGGTTTGAGTCCAGCCTGTGGCCTTTTTCCTGCAAGTCATTCCCCACTCTCACCCTCTCTGTCCACTGTCCTGCTACCTAAAAAAATAATAATAGAAAAAACTTTCAGCATCTGCTAGCAGGGGCTTTTACTCCTCTTGATGGCAACCAAGAGTGGTACTGTGTGTGTGGTATTGTCATACTTCACTACCCAGATGTAAAAACGCACAGAAGATTAAATCTTGCAAAATAATGTAAAATTGTAAAAACCTTTTAGTGTGGATCACACCCCACAGGAATCCTGAAATACCCTGGAAACCCTCATAGCTGTATAAATCCTGCAACTTTCAGTCATTCTGCAACACCTTCTAAGATGAGGGTGCAGAGTACCCACAGGCTCTTTCCCAATTTCTGTCAACGTCCCAAATGCTTGGACAGAAATTGGTACCAGTGGAAGAATGACTTGAAGGTCAAGGAGCAGGTGTCCTTAAATGTTTTTAGATCTAAAATTAAAGACATGGAGGCTAGTTCTATAAGATGCTCAGGTGTTTGAACAGCTGTTTCTCAGAACGTGGTTTTAATCCATTATCTTGCGTTTTGTTGACTGAGCTTTGTCTTTTTTGTGCTTCCTGTCTGTAACTTGGGTGTTCGCTGCTGCCTGTCTTGGCCAGGTCTCCCTTGAAAAAGAAGTTTTTAATCTCAATGGGACCAACATGGTTGAATAAAAATGAATTAAACTTAAGTGTAAAGAACAGTTTTAGTTCCTCTGCACTAAACTGATAATAAAGAATAACGCACACGGAGTCAATCTGCATCAAAAAGTCCCCCTCCCTCCTCTAACTTGTGTCTGAGACAGAGAGTTACATACTAAGGGGCCATAGGACCTGTTCCTAAACTCTGGTCCCCTCATGTGAATAAAATCACACATGACAGATTTAAATGAAGAAAGTCAAATGAATTTGCGATGCAGATCTCAGGCACTGTGAGCAGAAACCTGAGATCTGCGCTGCCCCGGCTCTGACCCTGTGGTTTGGATTCTGTGGTCCGTGCCTTGGAGCTCTGATGCTGCTAATGAAAACATTTGTACACAATGAGACACACACAAGTGCCGGGTTTTAATCCATCTGTGATTGTTGTGAGTTTACAAAGGTGACAGAGCTCATCAGTCCTGATATATTGTTTATTGACTCGCTTTAGCCACACTTCAGTCTTTTTCTTTTGTTGGATTGTTCACCTTCAAAGTTTGAAAGGGCTGATTGTTGCCAAACCTTTGTTTGCTTTTTTTTCAGGGGCCCTGTCCAAAATCCTCTGAAATATTCACTCATCTGTCTCTCACAGAGAGCTCTGCCTTTTTCATTTCACATATTTGCAGAACACTAGAAACCAACCCAGGATTTATCATCCTGGAGACAGTTTTACAAATCCGGTGTTGTTCCGTCATGAATCCGTTTTAATCACCAGTGGATTATTCCACCTCAGTCCTTTCTTTGTCAGGGTAATGCTTACATCTGTAGCCTGCAGAGAAAGTGTGCATAAAACTGTTATCTGTGTCTAACTCCCTTACGCAAGAGTAATAACACTGAAAAAGAAAGAGTGCGTTGGGTCTCAGCGGACAATGCGGACAGGAAGAGAGCGGGTTATCAGAAGAATAAACAGATACTCTGCAGGTCATATGAACTGTCATCATCAGACTGTGATTACGGGAATAACTCAATGAAAAAGCATGTGCTTATATGGTCTCACTTAGAAACGGGAGACACAGCTGCTTAGTTACAGCCGAGCATTCATCATTCCACATATTTTAATTCATTCATTTTAAACCCAAAAGATCAAACCGCTGCTGATTGGGCGCATGGCTCGGAGACAAAGTGAAAAATAATTATGTTATTGAAAATGAACAGATTGCATTACAGTCATTCAGTTAGAATTTATGAAGCATTAATGCAGATTGTATCTCAATAATTATCAGAAGAGTTGTTTTTGATTTTTATGCCGACTTTGATTGTCTAAGGAGGATAAATCGGAGGGTCTCCAGTGCCAGGACAAGATAGGAAGTTTAATGAAGCGCTAATAAGCTAACTTCTAGCATCCCAGTTGCCGCCCCCTCTCTCTGGAACTCACTCCCTCAAAACATCCGCAACTCCACTGACCTCACCATCTTCAAATCCAGTTTAAAAACACACCTCTTCCGCACTGCTTTCTACCAGTAATCCACAGTCCCTCCTCAAAGCTCTATGTTTTTACCTTTGCACTGTAACCTTCCGTTTTTATCTGTTTTCTGTTGTTCACGTGTCTTTTATCTGCACTTTTAACTTTTTATGTAAAGCGACTTTGAGTTTTTTTGAAAAGCGCTCTATAAATAAAATTTATTATTATTATTATTATCCCAGTGTGTAAAAATAGGCATGACACTCATCATATCTGCTAGAGAAAACATTTTGACATTGTCATAATTAGCATGGTTTAATTAGCATTTCCTCAGAGTGCTAATGTTTTGCCTCCAATTTCTTGAGAAGTAAATGTGACTCCCCTCAAGATGCAATTACCAGCACAACAGTATTCTGGTCACGGGTCTTTTAATAAGCCGTGAAAACCAAAAAAAAGACACACATGCATAAATAAATACAAAACACTCAAAATCACATTACACAAATCAAAAACTTGAGGCTGAAAGATTTAAAGATGCTGTGAGAAGGATCTGTTGTAACTGGACTGCCTCGCCACCTTCTGGCCCGGAGTCTCACACACACTGTCGTAACAATGTGACTTTTTTAACCAGACGTGTTTATTTTCGAACAAATTTTCTTTGGTCAAGTCAACTTTTTACCTGATAAAACACAATGAATCAAGTGTTAGAGTCAAAATAAGACAAATTTATTATTGATTAATATTAAGTTAAATATATTAAAAATTGTGATGAAAACATCATTATATGTCATGTTTAAAATTCACATCGCTCTGCTTCAAAATTTGGTGACATCACTGTACCTTGTACTGTATGGTGGGTGTAAGCAATTCAGTTTGATGTTAAATACGGATGAAAGCTACACAGTTTATTGACCGTGTGACAGAATTGTATTGTCATTTTTTCTTGTTCTGATTAAATGTTCAAAACAAAGGAACGTCATCATGCTTTGTTGCTCACGTTGCAAATACTGTTAGCTGACTGGCATCAACAAGTTGCATATTAGAACAAAAGAAGAGACAGAATACAGCTACAGCAAGATATTTATCAATACAGTCATGCAGCACTTTTGTTTGAAATGTGACAACAAGCAAACATTGTGAGTTTGCACCGTACGTCAGTAGCTAGTTATATTTAGTGCTACTAGTAGCCTGGTGCTACGACAGCTCTGTAGGCTAATGTGACATCAAGCTAACTGTCAGTTTGTACAGTAGTTTAGTAGCCATTTATATGTAGCACTACTGACACCATGATGCTGTGAGACGTGTCTGTAATGTGTAACATTAGTGACTCCTGTTTAGCTAACAGTTTAGCTCCTGTGTTAGCCTTTAGCTGGTGCACTATCTCTCTCCTGTTTATCTTTCTTCTGCTCTTCTGTCCTTTTTCTGTCTGACAGTCAGGCTTCAGTGTCCACCATCACTACAAAATTAATCACAGAACTCGTTTTCAGCAGAGAAAACATCTGTCTTTTCACTACTAAACTTTGTCAGCCGGTATGGCGTTGTCATAGAGACTTGAAAGTACTGTAAATCAATCCAGCCTTGCTCGACCCGATCAGGAAGCTACAAAGAAGCTACAGAGCAGCATTTTGAAACAACCTACATTGGCACTGATAATTTCAAAGTGTGGATTACAATCGGGCATATATCTAGAAGGGTGACTTTTTTAAGATCACTTTCAAACTCCTCACAGCTCCTCTGCTACAACGGTAATCATGCACCAATCATGTGAACTTAATTATGTATTATAAGGACAATTTGCTACAAAGAAAACGTTTTACATAGTGATAAAATATTACCTTATTGGCCGCATCGAGAAGAACAAATAACCTACAGGAACCAAAAACCTCTCAAACCTTCTTCACTCCTGCTTCTCTGTATGAGCGCATCAGTAAAACTCTACCCTTTTAAAGTGGCAAACAAAGGTTCCGCTGCCTCCGCACTATGAATACTATTTCTACAAATATGAATTATTTATTTATCCATATTTATCTATATATATTGACTTAGTTATTAATAACTTATTCGTCTTTAACATCTGTTTATTATGAAAGTAATAAATGAATTAAAGTTGAGTGTTTGTTAAAACTGCTTCTGCGGCAGTTACAGTAAAGATAACAGAAATTATTTGCTTTCACATCATATATTTATGTGAACAAGTTTTTGGAAAACTCAGCTGGTTTGACTAAAGTCCTCTGTTACAGTTTTTGCCCAACACAGTGTCATAACTTAAGACACTCTCACTGTAAAACACTGATTTTCAACAGCAACAAAAAAAGATTCACCAGTCATCTTGATCTGTAACCAAAGTGTGTGAATCTGTTGGAACCGCTGTAACTAATGTGACCTCTCACACTTTAAAACCAGTGACCCAAGGCCTCCCAACAACACAGCCACTGTTCAGCGTCCCCATGACTCAGTGTGATTATACAAATGTTTTTTTTTATGGCCTCGACAGCTCCAGCTGCCGTGTGAAGCTGCGGCAGCCAGCAGGGGGACAGTTTGACAAGCTGCAGGCTCAGAGTCTCTGCAGGCAGGAGGGCTGATAAAGTGGACAGTTCACAGTTCAGCAGACCCTTCACGCTCGGTGATAACGCATCAACACTTACACACTCCCACTGACTGGAGTGACATAACCAGGGAGCTGATGAAAAAGAGGAGAGGAGTCCGATTTTACTGTGAACAAATCTGTGGTTTCTGTAACTAAAGCTTTGATTAGGAGTCTTATCTAACCACAGCACGATACTTTGATACTCCAGGATCAAAACCTTCATCCACAGTCTGAAGTTTGATAGGGACTTCTCGATCTGGTCAGATTTTTAAACAAATGCTTTTTGGCAAAATGTTTAAAGCCAATTATTTTCACATTCCAAGAGCGCCCCATGTAAAGAGTATAGAGTTGCAAGTTCAACTCCTGGCCTCAACTGTTTGCCACTAGTCTGTCCCCTCTCTGTACTTCCTGTGTGTCCAGTCTAAGGATGGGTACCTTTATTGTTTGAAATGACACGGTACAGATGTTTGGTACCTAGGAATCAGTATCAGTACTAGGGATGTCCTGATCCGACCCCTTGTATCAGATCAGGCCAATTTTGGCATTTTTTAAAGTATCAGTGAATGCTAGAATGCTTGCCGATCTTCTCAACTGATCATGCACGTTAGCTGTCATAAAGCCAAAATTGCTGCCAAACGCCAACTCATCAGTAAAACCGAGAAAGAATTTAGCGAGCAAACCGGTCATTTTCTGCAAAATGTTCTGAGAGGGCATGAAATTGAAAACTATGTTGATGAAATTCCCCCATCTTTTGCGTCATGTTCAGACATGTTTCAAGCTTCCCATGTGATACATTCAGGTACCCTCGGAAAGTTGAAAATCTGACGATTACCCCAGAGTTTTCAGTTTTTTGATTGGATAAATGGCTTGTAAATGCCAGTCATTTAAAAATAAGTGTTATTTTGGTTTGGTTTTTATTTTGGTTAGGTTTGGGATCCAGAGGGTTTTAACTTTAAAACTAGCTGGACTAAGTTAAATGGACTTAATTAGCTTTAACTATTATTTTTTACTATTCAGCATTTTTAAAACACAAAACAAAAGAACGGTGCTGCTTCACTTTCTCACTTCTTCAGCAAAGTTTATCCCCAAACCCAAAAATTGGATCGTGACTCAGTATCGGCCAGTACTCAATGTTAAATAATCAGGATCGGGGGCAAAAAATGCTGATTGGGACATCCCTAATCGGTACTCAGTGGTACCAATTTTCAGTACTTCCGTGAGTTTATGTGGTAATAAATATAGATTTTTTTAATTAAAAACCTCAACGGTTTTCAATTTTACATATCAACCTTGCAATGCTGTGTTCATGTCCAGCATGGAAAATTGCCTACTCTTCCATTCCCTCACCATCACAAGGATGTGTTTGGGTACCTAGACATGGTACCTGTTGATTTTTCTTGAATCGGTACTCGGTACTACAAACAGAATTTGGGCAGTACCTATAAAAGTACCTAATTCGGTACCCATCCCTGGTCCTTTCTCACTTTGACTGCCCTCTTTAAAAAGGAGTGGCAATACCCCAAAAATATGACTTTATTAAAAATTCAATAAATCAATCAGTCAACTTTTATTTGTATAGGAGCGTTTGTACAAATCAGACACAGTTAAAAGTGCTCTACAGTGATTAAAAATGTTTTTTTTTCAGTAAATTTTTGGCCAAACAAACAAACAGAAAAGATTTAGAGACTCCTGCACTTTATCTATCTATCTATCTATCTATCTATCTATCTATCTATCTATCTATCTATCTATCTATCTATCTATCTATCTATCTATCTATCTATCTATCTATCTATCTAGTTAAAAATAACAGCTTAATAATAAGATAAAGCGTTAGAATGATGAGATTGTAAATAGTTTAAATGAAAGATATTATTGTATAAATAAAATATGATGAAAACATTTAGGATCAAAGTTGAAGGTAGATAAAAGCATAAAAAATTTAAACATGTGACATTAGAAGAAAGTGAGTTTTGATATATGAGTCAACAAAACATCAAAATAAAGTACATTCAGGTCAGAAAACTATAAAAACTGTATGCATAATGAGATAAAAATTCAAATTTGAGTCAGAAGGCTCTTGATTGCAGATTTATGTGGATCATAAAGGCTACTTCCTCTGAAAGATAAACAACATCAAATGATCCTGTGTTAGCCCAAAGAAATCTCTGAATTCAGACAATCAGCTGATTCATATTCCTTAAAGGCCTCCTGTCTCTGTCCTCTGCCCAGCTCCTACCTGTCACCTGGAGCTTATTTTGCTGGTCGGGGTGTTTTTAGTGGTGAAGCTGGCCTAGCTGACATCTGTGGTCCCACAGAGCAGAGAAAGGCCTCCTTTGACTGATACTGATCTGGTCACAGCCCCGACCCATAACCTTATACCTCTGCAGGCTGCTTTCATTAGCTCCACCTATATACTGTATATAATACACTATTGTGTGAGAGTGTCAGATGCTATCAGTGCATCTGGAAGTTCCTATATGTGCTCATGGAAGCATGACTTTGGATATTTGTCACGGTTGTGAGCACAAACATGTACGTGTGCAGTATTTTTTCATGGTACAGCGTCTGTGTGTGCATGTTTGAGTTTAGTTCCTACTTTTGGACATTTTTGCTTTGTTGAATTCCACCTGCAGCCCTAACTTCAAATGCTCAATAAAACACAGAAACTCTTCTGTATTTGTCTGTCAACCACATAACTTTTCTGGCCTTTCATGAGACGGTTATTAACGCTATCTCTGACATTATCAAACGACAACACATTCTCATAATCATAAAATATCTGCTCTGACTCAGGCTCTTTCATACCTTTAATAAGAAACCCGTCATATCTGCGAGTGCTGAAGGCTGCTGTCACAAGCAGAAGGTCATTCTCTGATGTGTGTCTGGAGCTGTGTGCAGGGGGTGTGTTTTCTCTTCACTCTCTGTTCTGTGTACGCTCCAGATAGTAGGAGAGTGCCAGTGACAGACGGAGCGCGGGGGGGATTTATTGAGGCATCAGGCGGTTGGAGGAGCAGGAAAGGTGTTGAGATGGAGCAGAGAGGCCTGAGAGTGTGAGACTTGGCTGTTACTCTGTGAAATAAGATATCTCAAGTGTAAGTTATTTAACGTCGGACAGCTTTTTAAGACCCTTTTGTTTCCTTTAAGATTTATCAGGTGTCAGCAAAATAGCATTTCTGAGAAGCTACATGTGCTCCAAAACTCACAAAACTTCCCCTCATGCATCAGATGTTGTAAAAACTGACATTTTCACATCAGTCAGAGACTTGGGAATTGGGAAAAGACTCCCATCCAAATGATCTAAAACCTCCACCAGACTCTACCTCTCACTACCAAGTGTACATTTTGAAAGGTCGAGATTTTATGTTCTGGACCAGGAATTGTCTTGTGGAACCCAAACCCTGATCTCTACAAGGAGTCTGCTTTTTTTAGTTTCTCTTTGAAACCTTGTTGTATTTTTGGCCATTCACAGATGTGATACTTGAATGAACTTCCCTTAAGCCATCCATCAAACTCACATCAGACTGTTTTCAGAAAATTCCTTGTCCATAAGAAGTTGCTAAAACCCTGAGCCTTCGTCCCTGAGCTCAGTCATTTCAGTGCTCACAATCTGGATGTTTTGCTTCAGAAAGAGAAGAGTTATAACCCTCACACAGTGTTCAATCTCCCCCAGGTTTCACACAGATCAAGAAAAATGATCTTAACAAATCTTCATGTCCTAATAATGTTTTGAAATAAATTATAGAAGCAGTGGTGGAGTTAAACTTATGTGACTTAGGTTCCTTATTCAACATCTGACATATGCACAGGTGGCATTAAGTCCGTCGCATAACTTTGTAACAGGATGGAGACTCACAAAACTTTAAGGCAGATTCTCAAAGGACTCTTCAAGATGTGTTTCTGAGTTCACAGATTAAAATAGTAACAGTGGGGAATGATTGACATTGAAATGTAAAGAAATTCTCCTATATAATTTGGTGCTTGTTGCAACAAAAAAACAAATAGTTGGTTTAAGTCAGTGGTTTCCAACCTTCTCAAGAGTGAGTGCAGCTTTCAAATAATAAAACAAGTCACAAGCTACTTCTAGTCCCCTTTTTATTTATCTATATATTTATTCATTTTGTTTATATTTTTTGCCAGGTGCATATTTCACACCTTAGGCTTACCTTTAATATCATGTGTGACACTGCAATGCTGTCAACCAGGGTATTGTAATTTGTCTGTTTTTCATTTTTTCGTCGAACGTTTATTTCCAAATGGAACACCAGCTTTAGTAACAGTAAAAGAAAACTCAAATGTGCAGCGATATTTCGGTTCCCATTCAGTTTGAAAACAATAGCTGCCGGCTACTTGAGTCCACACACTAGCTGCTGCTCGTGAGGACCAAAGACTTTAAAAAAAAATGGACATCCGCCTGCTCGGCTCGAAATGAGGTCTCCACAAAAATTGTTCCCCCTGGTGGCTGGCTGCAGTATGGGTTAAGAAATCTGACTTTCCAGCCATCCCAGATGGGCTGTGGTCAAATTTTAGAGAGTTAATACACCTCGTAGAAATGTTCTTCACGTCCGATTGTTGTGGTGGTTTGAAGATATCATTTGGCTGTCTTTTAATCAAGTCCTCTTTTTTTCTGAAAAGTTTCATTTTCATTAGCTATACGAGGTTAAAAACGAGGCTTTACGTCACGTTTAACGATGATTGACAGCTGCCGTTCTTGTGTATTTCTTTCGGGGACTGTAAAATACGTTGGGAGGTCGAGTCAAGGAGTGATTAGACTCTCGAAAGAAAAAAAATATTTTTACTTTTGTCACCCGGCTCCACTCAGATTCTCCCAGAATCCCTCGCAGTCTCTACTGCGCAGACTCTGGTTGCACAACTGCTGCCAATGGATGCACCTGTGACGGGGGACTATGTCTATGGTGAGGTCTAATGGAGCCTTAAATACAAACATGATTGACTGACAATTCTTTGCATCTTTGTCCTTATTCTTTTATTATTTTTTTACTTTTTTTTGCTTGGCGAGCTATTTATTAAGAGCCTGGGAGCTAATGCTAGCCCACGAGCGACCTGTCAGAGACCCCTGCTTTAAGTATTGTCAGCAGTATTTCTGTTTGGCCACTGGGGTGGCCGACGGCAATATCTGGCTACTCTTTTGAACACAGAAGAATAAGTAAGCCTTTAGTGCAGAGGTTTTCAACAGGAGTCCGCGGCCCCTATGGGGTCCGTGGAGGTACTGCAGGAGGTCCATGACATTTTAGGCAATTTTTTATATTTTCAAGTAATGATTTCCAAATATTTCAATTTTTATTCATCTTATAGTCTATGAGGACACCTCAGTGGCTTTATTGGAGCCAAAGAAATGAACACATACAGCAACAGCAGCTCTCTCACACTGAACTCAGGTTAACTCAGCATTCAGTTCTGGCTCCTTGAGACAGAGGAAAACCCGCCTCTATCACCGCTCAGCCAATCACACAGCTGCATGTTTCATACTGGCTCTATCGTTCCCCAGAATAGCTCAATACTGAATGCACACTTACAAGATTTGTTTATATTAAGTACTAGGCCTGGTTTAACACAACACACAATTATATATATATAAAAGAGGGTCCCTGCTCTGTCCCTCCATCAGTTAAGGGTTGGTCCTTGGTCTGAAAAACCTTAAAGACCCATGCTGTAGTGAAAATTCAGATTTATTTTGCTATAACCTGGACTTTCATTTCAAGCTTTATTTCCACAACATAATACATGCCCCCCCAGATTCCAAAAAGTGAGACCAGACGATGACAAAATTATCACTTTTAAGAAAGACAGCACACACAGCTGAACTCAAAAAACCCTTAGTTGTGTGCAAAGCTCTGACATTGTGATATTGCCCTGTCTTAATTTCCTTTCATTGCCCTTAATTAGACATTTAACTTTACACAACAATACATAAACTAATGGCTAATTAGCTTGTGTTTGTGTGGATTAACCTGTTTGAGTCATACACCCAGCATTATGCCTGAATCATCGTGTCCGGCTCAGCATTACACACACTGTTGTTTACAGCCTCTCCTCTCAGAGCCTGTAATAGTTTATCTTTTCATTCATTCATAGTCAGACCATGTGACCCAGATCTGCACAACAAGCGCAGCCTGCTCCTTTAATCAACATCAACCCCTGTGTGCTCATATTAATGCAAGTGCACAGACATCATCAAGGACATGTATTTACTCGTGCAATTACGTGTGTAAATATGCAGGAGCATGCATGCATGTGTGGGAAAATGGGCCGGCGGTGAGGTGGAGCATGAAAGCGACAGTAAACAGAGGCTATTATCAGTGATAAAGCTCTGCTCCTGCACTGTAACTGATTTGTTGTACACTCACTGTGAGAAAAACAGAGATAAGCTCACAGAGAAGGTGGAGGCAGTTTGGGGGGAAATAGTCACGGATTGGGAAAAAAACAGCAGGGTGCAGGGTTGTGGAGTTGCTGAATGGGAGAGGAAATAGTGGGAGAAGGAGGGAGAAAGAGAAAGAGACGGGGTGTGGGAATGAAGGTGTTTAAGGACTCCCTGCAGACTGACTCTGACATGGGAACACAAAGTCAGCTCTAACAAACCGTGGCTGCCCCTGCTGACTTCACAGGGCTGGGATGGAGGGAGGGAGAGAGGGATGAGAAAGAGGAGAGGAGGTACAGGTAGGGGACAGATTTCTCTGGTGAAAGACAAATAGGCTGGGTAAATGAATTTGAAACCCAAATAGGGACAGCGATGGTGGAAAAGGAGGAGAGGGGCCACCATGGACATGAGAAGTTGTAACCTTGTGAAGTTTAAATTTTGTGAGCAGGAAGTGCAAACAACAGGTCATGGTTAACAAAATACCAAATTATAGGATATCAAAAGGGCAGACAGCTGTGTGCTCAAATGAGGAGCATGGATCATTTTCTGAAGTTGACCTCAACAGCTAAAGGGGATTTGAGGAGTTTCTAAAGCCCCGTTTCTACCAAGTGGTTCAATTCAGTTCGTCTTAGTACAGCATGCATTTTACAGCATTTCTACTAGCTAATCCTGGGACACATTTCCAAATAACCGAGACGAGCCTTCCCGCTTTTTAGGACGATCCGATCTCAGAAAGTGGAGACCGTTGATTGGTCGAAAGAATCATCACTTACCATGCGACGGCAGCTGTATTTTCTTCTCACGACACACAGTCTTCTCTGAAACAAAGCTTGATTGGTCTTTATATCAAAGAGCTACATGCCAATCACAGAGAAGGTAAAATGCTGGATGTGTCCATCGTTGCTGTTTGTTTACTGTGTCACATTTTCTTCTCCGTTGGATTTAATAGCAGGATACACTGTGTCGCACTGCTATGTTGTCACACTAATGTTTACTGATGCTGCTATTAGCATCCAACTTACACCCCGCCTACCACGAGGGGACGCGGTTCGCTGCTTGGTGGAAACGGGGCTTAAGTGATCTTGAAGAAGACTCGCTTCTACATCCCAATTACAATTCACACTTCAAAAATGAGATTATCAGCGCCAATGTAGGTTATTCCTAAATGCTATTTTTTGGTTTCCCGATCAGGTCGAGCAGGACCGGATTGATTTATGGCATGTCAAGGTCTCTATGACAACACCACACCGGCTGATGAAGTTTAGTCATGAGAAGAGAGATCTGTGTTTCTCTCTGCTGAAAGCAATTTCTGTGATTAATTTCGTAGCGATGGTGGACACTGCAGCTGAACGGCTAAAATACACTGGATGTGTCTGTTCTGTTGCAGCATGTCTGCGTGGCTGGCCCGTTGTGTTGCAGGTAGTACGCAGCTATCCTATTTTTGACGGACGGGGAGCTGTGACACATAAATTCAGTGTAGAGAAGTTCGAGCCGGACAGGAAGTCATGACCGGAGGGTACCAAAAAGACACATACTTTTACACTTTCAAAATAAAACAGACCGTGCCAAAATCAGTTCGTATTCAGCTTGACTACAACATATTGAGCGGAGCCAGATTAGGAGTCAACAGGTTTGAGGTTTTACAGCCCAACATGAATGAAGAGGGACTTGTAAATGGAGCGGGAGGCATGGGAACTCCTCAGTCTGTGACTCCAGCTGTCTGTCCGTCACACGGCTTGACGGACCGAACACTCACCTGGTGTGAGTTGACAAACGTCGTCAAGACTCAGCGCAATGGAGTTGCACTGCAGACGTATCCGGTGTATTTCTGGCCTAACTGTCAGACAGACAAAGGACAGGAGAGCAGAAGAAAGCTAAACAGGCACTGACAGGAAATAACCAGGGTTCACTAACGTTACATATTACCTGACCTTGTTGCCTTGTATCAGGTGAAAAGTTTTCTTGGGCAAAGAAAATTTGTTCTGATCTGATATCTGTTAATTTCCGAAACAATCACACGTCATGTTAAACGTCATGTCTTCACGACAGTGTGTGTTAGACTCCGGGCCAGAAGGCGGCGCTGCAGTCAAATCCTTGTCCTGGATTTAAAAGTGTAACTGTATAAGATGCTCAAGTTTTTTTTGCTCAAGAACCACACTACATGCTGTTGGCAAAATAGCATCTACGTTAACTCAGACCAAACTTCTGGCTTCATTCTCATAAACTTGTGACTTTTTTCTCAACTTACGACTGGATTCTTGTAAATTTAATACTTTGTTCTCAAAATCTGTTTCCTTTCTTCCTAAATGTGGCTCTAATCCTCCAATCTGTTGGTCATATTTGCTTTTGTTAGTCACAGAGAAGAATCAGTATTAACTTAAATCTGTTTCATATTCAGAGAAAAAGTCCTCACGAGAGCTCAAGTTACCTCTCTTTCTAATACATCTGTTCTTACACGTCAAATTCCTTTTGTGGGAAAGCAATAAATGAGACCTTTAACCCACATGCGCAAAGTAACATTTGATTTTTCCAAACTGTTTCCACTTGGCAGATTAGTTTATGCCCTCATTTTGCTCTCATTATGTGCTTTCAGTGGATCCTCCATCTGCTGCTGCTGCAAATCTGCCAAAAGTGAAATTACTTCAACAGATAAATAAATAAATAAATAAGAGCAAATTACAAGACAATGAAACTGAGACTTCTGGTCAGCGTTTGTGAATACAACAAAAGGATGTTAGTTATTCTAACCACAGACTCGTGGCAGCTGGTTTTCAGTGAGTGTTGATCCAGAGATTGTGTGTGTTTCTTTGTCAAAAAGGGAAAAACCGTCTTGTGCTACAAATTTAAACAAACACACACGTTCTCCTTCCCTGTCAGTCTCACACATGTACACAAACCATCGCGTGTCAATCTCTGCTGCTCCTTAAGATACCCAAACGAAGTCTGTCATTATGGTGTCATACTCGGAGCATTACATCACCATTGTGTCATTCTCAGTCAATGTTGTGGTTTCTCTCTAGAATAGTATCATTACACAAGGTCATCATCATAAAGCAATCACAGAGACGGCCTCTCCACTTCAGTGGGCCTATCTGCGGCCTGAGAGGTGAAGTGGTCGGATCAGTCGCCACTCGCTGAGCTCTTTTCCCGTCTGGAGGAAAAGAACGTCTCTCGCTGATGAGGAGACGGACCACCACGCGATATGAAGGAGGGTGAAGAGGTAGAAAAGCTGGGACTAGCTGGCAGCTGTGTTTGTGTTTGTGAAAGAATGCCCCGGCATAAGCCAGGATTTCCTGTTTGGTTTGTTTACAACGGCCCACTGTACTTTCCCCAGTGAGTTAAAGCTCATTCAGTTTCCTAATTCCCCGATCTTCTTACTTCAGATCATGAGGAGGCAGGTGACTGTGTCCGTGTTGGAGCCTGCGTGGGCGGAAGTTTGAGGGTCAGAGCGAATATTTGTTTCCATTAGTAATAGGTTTCATGAGCAAACATTCTCTAATGTGTTTCTGTAGTTTACAGCTGGGAGTGTTTGGCGCCGTTCTTCGTCAGAGTGATAGTGAACAGAACATCTTTCCTTTTATATTCTGGTGTCTCATTCCAACTCCTCATTTAGACATCCCACCTCTGACTCCATGACACTATAATGGGTGTTTTCCAATTTCCCTCCCTTATGACGACTGTACTCTGATTAGATTGAGCATCAGTGTAATTAAATATCACTTTTTAACCATCTTTGGTGTGTTTTTCATCAAGTGTCCTTGTATGTATTTTTCTTTGATACTAATCTTATTTGGGTCTTTATTTGTGGGCTCAAAGCACTAAGGAGTATGAATTATTGAATGTAACTGAGTCTGACTCTGTATTTGTTTGACTTAACATATTCAACATAGTTGGATGAAGTTTTTTAAACTGTGTTAAACTAATCTGCAGATTAGGATCAGTGGAGGAATGGAATCACAGCCTGCCTACAAAAACCACTTTCACTGTGAAAATAAAGTGTGCTGCTCCATCTAGTGGCTGCTTTGTAAAACTAAAACTTCTGTGTCTTCTTTCTTTTTGCTTGCAGGTCGGCAATCCCTCTCTATGATGATGACACGGGTTTGCTGATTCTGGCCGGCATGGTAAGATTCAGATTTGATTTTAAATTTTACTCATTTGTGTAGTTGTGCTGAAAATAAAAGCTAATGATGCTCTTTCTTGCACAGGGAGACACTGTGATCGATTGTTTCGAGGTGTCTTCCTCAGAGCCTCTCCTCTCACAAGGTAAATCCTCCTCATCTCTAATCTAACTGCTCAGATTAAACTGGGGAACACAGTGTTTGTTGAGTTAGGTCGGACAGCTGTTTTTAATTATTTTTTGGGTGCAGAATCCAAAACTACAGTTCTAAAGTTTCATTTATCAGATGCTTTTGTCCAAAGCGACATACAACACAAGCAAGAATTTAGACAGAAAGAAAACCTAGAGCACCAAAGTGCTACAAGTTTTTCAGCTGCATGTGCTGCCATTAAATGCATGATTTTTTTTAATAATGTGGAATAATCTAGCCAAGTAACCACAACTAATTGCTGCAACAATATACTTCAACCTTCAACAACATTCAGTGATTAGTGCTGAAAATTCACTAAGAGCTGGGCCTGAGACCCTCTGACTCATTCTACCCCTGAGGACAGAAGCCACATTTCCACCAAGCAGACCGTCTCGGTACAGTGCGCATTTTGTACGCCACATTTTGGCGTTTCCACTGATTAATCCCGGGGGACAGATCCCCAAATAACCGAGACGAGCCGTCCCACTTTTTGGGACCCTTTCGTATGGGTGCCAGACTGAACCGATCCATTCTCGGAAGGTGGAGCAACACACTGCAGACTGTTGATTGGTCAAAAGAATCATCTCTTAGCGTGTGACAGCGACTGTATTTCTCCTGGCGGCACACAGACTTCTCTGAAACAAAACTTGATTGTTCTTTGTATCAAAGAGCTACATGACAGTCACAGAGAGGACAAAAAGCTGCATGTCTTTCATCTATGCTCTTCGTTTACTGTGTCACATTTTTCTTCTTCTTTGGATTTATTAGCGGGGTAAACTGTGTCGCACTGCTATGGCGTCACGCTATTGTATAACAGCTGTGGCTTTGGGCATCCGGCTTACACGCCGCCTACCACAAGAGGGCACAGTTTGATGTGGAAACGCAAACAGGATCAGGCTTAACTGTACCAAACCGTACCGAACCATACTGAACCGAACCAGACTGCTTGGTGGAAACGCAGCTGAAGAGGAGAAGGGTCAGATTGTTCCTGAGTGTTCCTTGAACAGATCTTTAGACATCTCTAAAAGTAGAAAGGGACTCTGTGGATCGTATAGCGTTAGATGGTTAATTTCACTATTTAGGAGGAGAAGAGTCTGGCCAGAGATTCAGAAGCCTGGGAACACCAGGCATCTTTTACAAGCAGAGAGTAGTGGGTCAGAAGGAGTGCAGACCTGGGTGAGGGATCCCAGGTAGGGAGGAGTCGTTCTTGTTATTGTTTTGTAAGCCAGAAGAAGAGATTTGAATTTTAATAGAGCTGCCACTGGAAGCCATTTACGGGAGATTAACAGCTGGGTTGCATGTGCCGTTTTGGGCTGATCTTAGTTTTTCTCTATCACATCAAGTTTTTAAACTTTGGGATCACCATTTGCTTAAAAAATATGGAAAATACTCTTCTAAACAGATATGTGCTTGATGTATAAAAATCTTCAAATATTGACATACAATGAAATATGAAAGAAACAGGCATGACTGCAATGTTTGTTTAACACTATAATGTTTTTACAAAGGATATGTCTACTGGAGGAGCTACAGGAGCAGACATGATGGAACAAAGGAAATATTTACCAATGTAAATTTAACACTAAGATGGAATACTTAAAAGCTTTAAAAACTACAAAAACGGCATAAAATGAAACAACTTATAATGGTATGCCCATGGTTACAAGGTTAAGAGAAAAGCACAAATCCTCTGAGCTTCCCACTATGCTAGCTTTCTGTTAGCAGATATTAATAGTTCTGACTTATCGGGAGCTACTGACCCCCTTAATGCACTGTCTCAGCTTTGACTGCAGCTGGAGTCTTACTACAGCTAATCAGTGTTGTTTTGCTGATCTGGAAGGTAAGCTGGGGAGGAAAAACTTGAAGTGCCAGTATTGTGCCAGTGGTTTTTCTCATCACTCTCTTTTTGTCCTTATCCCTGAAGTGAGCCACTGTCTGACGGACGCCTCAACACGAGGGGTTGCCATGGTGCCCAAGCTGGCACTGGACGTCATGTCCTGCGAAGTGATGCGTGTTCTGCAGCTGACAGACAGCTGCATCGTGCCAATCAGCTACCAAGTCCCTCGCAAAGTGTGTAAAGGCACAGGGACACTGATTTTAAAAAAATTTTTAGATCCATCACACTCTCAGGTGTTATATTTTAATGCATGTGTCTTATATTTGCAGCACTCGGGCCAGGAGTTTCATGATGACCTCTACCCGGACACAGTGGGTACAACTCCAGCCATGTCAGCAGAGGAGTGGTGGAAGGGAGGGAACAAGCAGGTGAAGAGTTATCACCCCGCTCTGAACTAGTTCATCTCATCTTGTGTGGTACAGATGTTTAAAAAAGTGTTTCACTAACAACTGAAAACGTTTTTTTTGTTAACAGGTGGAGAGAGTCAGTCTTGATCCTGCCAAGCAGCCTAAAGCAAAAGCTTCACCAACAAAACAGACGCCTGCAAAGAAGGAGCTGGCCACTGGGGGGAGCAAGGAGGTTGGAGAACCGTTACAGACTGACAGCAGCCCACAAAAATAAAAGAAGTAATTCTTTCTCATCAGGATCTCTTTCTTTTGTGTGAATTCAGGACACAGCGCGCGGCTGCTCCACCTCCAGCAGCCCTCTCAGCACCCCCAGCAGCAGTGCTGCCCCGTCCCGCTCTCCCTCCACCACCTCAGGCCTCTCCTCAGGCTTCCTCCCAAGTCCCAGTCCCAGCCAGAGTGCCAAAGCCATCCAGAGCATGCTGGGTACAAACACACAAACACCGCAGTAATAAAAAAATGTGTTCACGTCATAACGATGTGTCTGTATTAACAAAGAGAGATCTCTGATGCAGGGCCCACCTCCAAGTTCCGTCACATCCAGGGTGCAGTGATGCATCGGGACACACACATCACTAATGTGCAAGGCCTCAACCTGACGACACCTGGAGAGTGTGACGGCTTCTGTGTCAACAGCCAACGTGTGGCTGTGCCTCTGTCCATCTCTGGTGGTCAGATCGCTGTTTTTGAGGTAAGACAGTCACTGGAAATTAATGAGTGGGCAGATTTTATTAAAGGTCCCCTATTATGCTCCTTTTCTGCAGTTTAATGTGGATCATTGATGTCTTCATGAAATGGTAGTAACATGTTTTGGTCCAAAAAGCCAACAAATCAAGCACAGCAGCATTGCTTCCAGGCTCTCATAGCCCCTCTGTTCAGAACGCTCTGATTTAGTGGGCGTGTCCTTCATATGTAAATGAGCCACCGCTGATACCGCCCCACTGTTCCGCGTCACTGAGAGCGGTGCCACGAGCTCCGAGTGCACAATGTTTGGAAAACAGCGAAGCTCGTTTACCGTGACATTACAGGCTAAAACAACAGGCTAACCGCAGCTAAAGTTAGCATCCTGAAGCTAACACAAAGACAGGGGGGGCACTGAGGAAAAGCTCTTACATCTGCTCCACAGCACACAGCATTTGAAATACTCACATTTCCAGGGTCCCAGGTTTGTTGGTGGATGGTTGGTAATGCGCCTGGATTCAGGACCAGTCTATTCACTAGCCCTCTGTTGTACTGTCCAAAGTTGGAAAAGCAGTCGGCCGTGAAGTGACTAGCACACACATGCACAGTTTTACTGAGTGTAGCTGGCACATTTCCTTGATAAATGAACTCTAGCCACTCAGTCTTGTCTTCTTCTGAGATGGGAAGCTTGAGCATGGAACTCTGTGGCTGTTTACAGCCAAAAACAGAGCAGTGATGGCTCTTCAACTTTGGCATTCTCCTCCCCGCTGCTGGGGAGATTTCTCTCCAGCAGCGGGGAGGGGAGTGGGTGGGTAAGGGTTCGGGGGTATCTGCTCCGGTGGACCAATCAGGTCAGACTCGATTGGTCAAAAAAGGGAATCGCTGACGTCGGCAAATCCCCAAAATCTTAATAAAGTGATTTTTGCATAATATGGGACCTTTAACTATTATTAAGTCTCTTTATTTTGTTATACATCAGTCATGGCTCTGAGCGACTCTTTTCTTCTTCCCCTCAGCGCTCTCAGCCAGGTAAACTCCCACACACAGCCCTCCCCACCATCCAAAACTCCGTCAACGTGGTCGACTTTGCTTGGGACCCCTTTGATACACACCGTTTGGCTGTTGGTGAGTGAATTCATGGAGCGTGTATATGCAGCTGGTATCATCCCTGAGTGTTATATAACATTCACGCATCTGTCTCCTTGTCTGTGTCAGCTGGTGATGATGCAAAGATCCGGGTGTGGCAGGTGCCAGAGGGAGGTCTGACAGAGACCCTGACTGAGCCTGACCTCATCCTGCAAGGTAGGACAGGATCCCTGTCCTGAGCCCAGTTTTTGACAAGAAAGTCAAGTTGTTTGACCACTGCTGTCCTCCTGCTGTAGGTCACACAGAGAAGATTTACTCCATCAAGTTCCACCCACTGGCCAGTGGACTGCTGGTGTCCTCATCCTATGATCTCTCAGTCAGACTCTGGGACTTGGAGAGTGGAGACCAGGTCAATGTTCTTACTGGACACGAGGACCAGGTGGGACAAAGATCTGCTCTTGTTCGAGACAAACACACACAAACCATTGTTACAGGAGTGTGACAGGTTTTCTTGCTCATGTTAGAGTGAATACATCAAAACCTGCTCCTTGTGTTGTTTTTTTCACATTGGCTTATGTTTAGATTTTTGGCATGGCCTGGAGCCCTGATGGAAAACTTCTGGCCACAGTGTGCAAGGATGGAAAAGTTCGCATATATGACCCCCGCAAGTCCACTGCACCAGTGCAGGTAGACCACACACACCAGACTATCAAGACTTGTACCAATCTACAAACATGTTTTCATTGACAGAGTGAATATCTCTCAGAGGTATTTGACAGAACTCATTTTTATACTGTGTAAAGAGAGAGCAGGTCTTTTTCTGTGTTAATAACCAAGTATTCAGTAAATTTTTTTAAATCCTCTGACAAATTTTCTGTTCTCTAGGAGGGTCCAGGTCCTGAGGGCCACAGGGGAGCTCGTATTGTGTGGGTGTGTGATGGCAAGTTCCTTCTGGTGTCTGGATTTGACAGGTACTACCCACTAGGGATGGGTACCTTTCACATTTGAAGCGATACGGTACTGATGCCTGGTACCTGGCAATCGGTACCAGTACTCAGTGATACCAATTTTCAGTACTTTTTGTGTTTATGTGGTAAAAAAATAATAATTTGTTTAATAACAAAGTGTAACTTTTTTATATTTAAAATATTTATTCTTTAATATTTAATCTTGCAATGCTGTGTTCATGTCCAGCATGGAAAATTGCCTACTCTTCCGCTTTTTCACAGTCACAAGGATGTGTTTAGGTACCAAAACATGGTACCTTTTGGATTTTACATGAATCGGTACCTGGTACTTCAGACAGAATTCGCCCGGTACCTTTAAAATCCCTACTACACACAGCCAAGACTTCTGAAGGAGTACTGAAAGGTTTTTACTCAACCAAAAGTTGAAATGATTTGGAACTTATTTCAAGAACTGTGTGTTTATTTTTTTAACAGGGGTTAAAAAAAGCTTCTTGGTTACAGCACATGAGTGATTTTAAAAAGTTATTTTTCATCCTGTGAATCATGTATGAACTGACCTGCATTTGAATATTGTAAGTGACGCAGGCTTCGAGTACAGCTATAGGGCGCTCATCAGTCACTTGACCTAGGCTGTGCCTCTGATTGGGCGAGTTTCTGATCTTAATATCCTCTAAACTGCAGAGTTAGAAAAAAAATTAACCCCGTATAGTGTGTGCTGATTGTGAAATCAACGATTCAGACAGGAGATGTTTTTGAACCTGTAAATAGGTTAATTTTTGGCTTGGTGTGTATGTGATTTCCTACTACTTCTGGAGCCAGTATCAAGCAGACACTCGAGAAACAGCAGATTTTAGCTCTTCAGCTTTGTCTCATATTCTTAAACTGGAGGTTGATGCTTGATAAGAACAGTAAAAATCTGAGCAGCAAAGTTCATCCCTGACTCTTTTTTTGTCCTCCTGTAGCCGCAGTGAAAGAGGACTCTACCTTTACTCTGCTGATTCTCTGTCCTCTGGGGCTCTGACAACCACGTCTCTGGACCACTCCCCCTCTACCCTCATCCCTTTCTACGACCCTGACACCAGCGTGGTCATCCTCACTGGAAAAGTAGGCAAAGAATTAACTGAACACCACTCAGAAAGATTTAGAGGAACTGATGTGTGTTTGAAATGATCAAACTTCACAAAGTCTCTTGAAATGTTCTTGTGTGCTTCATTTGTTTTCAGGGTGATACCAGAGTTCACATCTATGAGGTTGTCCCTGAAGATCCGTACTTCATTGCCTGCAGCAGTTTTAATTCCTCTGAGCCACATAAGGTGCTGAGACACACTCCCTCACACCATCATTCATTTCTTTATCTAAACTGTTTGTTTTTTTTAATC
Source organism: Halichoeres trimaculatus (assembly GCF_033239565.1). Taxonomy (NCBI): domain Eukaryota; kingdom Metazoa; phylum Chordata; class Actinopteri; order Labriformes; family Labridae; genus Halichoeres; species Halichoeres trimaculatus. Next base: position 7,363,829 of record NW_027437198.1, on the reverse strand, counting down.
TGACACTTCCTGCTCATTTCCTGTCTGCAGGGTTTGGGTTTTCTTCCCAAGACTGAGTGCAATGTGCGGGATGTGGAGATAGCCGTGGCCCTCATGCTCACCAAAACAGCCATCGAGCCGGTGGCCTTCAGAGTACCAAGAGTCAGGGTGAGCTGCCTACACCACCTAGTGGGCACAACGAGTACTGCAAACTTGTCCTGTTTTGGTTCATTTTATTCAACAACCTCCTTGTTCATCTTTGGTTTCCAGAAAGAGTTTTTCCAGGATGACGTCTTCCCGGACACAGCAGTGTGCTGGGAACCAGCTTTGTCTGCCTCTGCGTGGCTGTCAGGCATCAACAGCAAACTGAGGAAGATGAGCCTGAAGCCCAAAGACATGACGCCAGGTACAAACACAAACAACAACACAGCCAACTACAAGTCAGTCACTGAGGAATCCTGGAACTTTTTTTTTTTTTTTTTACGCGAGTTATGTCTTTAATTTCAGTGAGTGAGGCGCCAAAGGAGGCACCAGTGAGGAAATACCTGCCCTCATCTGTTTACCTGGAGGAGAAGACTGATGAGCAGAAGAAGGAGGAGGTGAGTCCTGGAACATTTAGAGATCACGTACTCATCCAAAACTCACTATAACTCTTGTGTTCATCCAGCAGCCTCTGACTTGAAGTAACTATGTTTGAGTGATATACAGTGGGGAAAATAAGTTTTGAACGTGTCAACTTTTTTTCTCATCACATTTATTTCCAAAGACGCAATTCAAAAAAAAATTCTACCAGACATTGGTATTAACTCAAATAATCCACATGAAAGGAAATCACAACGTTCAGGTCCATAAATAATGATTATAAGTCAGTGATTAACTTGGCCATTCTAACAGATTAATTTCCTTTTTCTGAAACCATTTGAGAGTCCACTTAGCCGTGTGCTTTGGATGGTTGTCCTGCTGGAAGGTCCAGCCACGTCTCATCTTCATCATCCTGGTGGATGGCAGCAGATTCATATCAAGAATTTCCCCATACATGGCTCCATTCATTCATTGCTCCGTCAATTATATGAAGTTTGCCAACACCATGAGATGAGAAACAACCCCATGCCATGATGCTTCCACCTCCAAACTTCACTGTTGGTGTAGCGTTTTTTTGGGTGATGTGCAGTGCCATTTCTCCTCCAAACATGTTATATAGTATGACAGCAGAAAAGTTCAATTTTGGTCTCATCTGACCAGACAACATTCTCCCAGAATTCTACAGGCTCATCAAGATGCTGTTTAGCAAACTGTAAACCAGCTCCAACATGCCTTTTTTTGAGAAATGGAGTCTTGTGGACTGAGCGTCCATAGAGGCCATGGCGGCCATGCCTTATGTTTTCTCTGTAACAATTGTACCTGCTGCCTCCAAGTCTTTCTGGAGCACTTTCAGGGTGGTCCTTGGCTCGTTGAGTACTCTTCTGACTATCTTTCTGACTCCCTGGTCAGAAATCTTGCAAGGAGCTCCTGTGTGTGGCCTGTTGATGGTAAGGTGGTGCTTCTTCCACTTGATAATGGCCCCAACGGTGCTGACTGGAATATTCAGGCGCTTTGATATAAGTCTGTAACCAGTTCTATTCTGATGCTGAGCAACGATCAGGTTGTGAATGTCTTCAGAGAGCTCTTTACCTTTACCCATCATGAGGTGTGTCGTGTTTAACTGCTTGGTGAAAAAACGACCTTTTTTATAGGACCATCAATTTGTTCATGTGTGGATTATTTGAGTTAATACCAATGTCTGGTAGAAATTTCATTTGAATTACAGCTTTGGACATAAATGTAATGAGAAAAAAGTTGACGCGTTCAATACTTATTTTCCCCATTGTATGTTGTGTGTTAACCAGTTGCTCAGTGCCATGGTGGCTAAGCTGGGGAACATGGACGACCCTCTGCCGCAGGAGTCCTTTGAGGGGGTCGATGATGACGAGTGGGTGAGTGAATATCCAGAAAATTGGGAGGAGGAGAAGAAATAGCACACATAAAGCTTTTTTTTATTAACTTCAACCTCACAGTTTTGTCAAATATCACAATTTTGTATCCTGTATCCTCCAGGATGACTAAAGAGGACGCCACCTTGCCTTTGGTTAAATCCTGGTGCCAACAGCCGAGAGGAAACAACAAATGAAACGTCAGGTTTTTCTGCTGCCGTCTGACAGAAAATATGCCATCGACACACAGCGAATATTCTACAATATGATCAGTTAAATGACTCCAGGGAGAAATCACAAATACTGTAACACCTACTGATGTGAATATATATATATCACATTATCTGTTTGGGATTTAAAAATCAAATGTCATGTTGTCTAAGTGGTGTTCATCCTGTTGGACTGCATGGTGTTTGGTATTTGGTTATTCTGGGATGTAATTTATGGCTTTGAAGGGAATCATTCTGGGGTGCATCCAACATTGTGGATTGCAAATTATGTCACTCTGTTATTGTTACTTAAAAAATTCACTGACGAGATCCAGCGACAGGACATTTAAACACTCTTTATACAATCAAATGAAATCAAACAGAAGGTGATTACAGCAATAAAACGTCCGGTTTTGTCACATTTCCAGTTACACTCACTTCAGATACTGATGTTAAAAACTGGAATTTAGCTTCTTTGTATATATGTGGTTAATGGTCCTGGTTTAAGCCTGATAACACACTCTTAAAGTGCCAGATATAAAAGAATAATGGCTTCTCCTTATTCCCAGTCCGTCATCTCTTATCTCAAGATTCTGGGTTGTGTGTTATTAAAAAGTTGTCTGTGTACACACTTACCTCCACAGGGAACCACTGCTTGCTTTTTTCCTTGTGTGTCACTCACACTTAGTCACAAAGATGTGAAAAACAACTGTCACGTCTCTCTCTTTCTCTTCGAACATTGTGCATCTGATAAGAAAACAAGTCTTCCTGTTCAGTCAGGTATTCACACAAAGACACACACACACACAAGCCTTCAGCAGCAAAAACACACTGAGGATACATCAGGGTCACCAGTGTTCATGTTTTTAAATGAACTGGAATTTCTTATGAATAAAAAAGAAGTTTTCATTTCATTGTTAGCCACTGCTGATAACTATTACAATCTGATACAATGTTACGCTGCTGTATTTGCACAAGCTGGATTGATGAATGTGACGCAGTAGTCTTATAATAGTCTTATCAGTAGGGCATAATGGGTTGTTTATGTCACACACACTGAAAGCCAAACAACATTCTTTATGTGTATTTTTCTATTTGGGCCTTTAGATATAAGAATATTTGTTTCCTGTCTTTTTTTGTTGGGTAGTTGTAACCTGGATCATGATTGTTGGTTTTCAGACTGTTAGGAAACATTCCTCACTTCAATTTCTTTCTTATCTTATCTAAAGTAGTATGTCAGCATGGCTTCAGAGCGTAACAGAGAAGTATTAAGGTTAATTCAACAGTATTGGGAACCCTCAGTGCTGCCATAACAGGGTGACAGCATCTCATCAGTAATCCAGGCTTGAAGTTAGTTTACACACTCTGATGACCTGAGGAGAGTCATTGATTCAGCCATGCATGGTCGTGCACATCAGGTTGTACAAATGAACTGCAGGTGTTGTCAGTGTTTTGTGATGTTAACTGTTTGTGCTTGATATTCCTCGATGCTATTCCTCTCTAATATTGAACCGGATTAGCTTGCCTTCCATTGTGTTAAAAAAAAAGAGAACCTCCTTTTATACAGTGAGTAAAGCATTGTTTTTTGCTGTCTTACTTGAGAACGGTTTGTGCATTTTTTTCAATATTGTCTTTCAATAAACACCTTTTGAAACCACTGCAAATGTGTTGTTGTCATTAGGTCACTGTGACACTCACTGCAAAGCAAATCATGTATTGAAGAGCTCAAAGGCTAAAGTGATCTTTAAGTAGGTTTACTGTATGTTGTGCTTTTTTAATGAACTATCTTATTTTCAAGGGGAAAAAAACCCTAATATGTTACTTTTTATATTGCACATGACATTGTATGTGTTAGTTTAGAAAATAAAGGAAAATTAAGAGTAACATTTTTTTTTTTTTTTTGCAGTTTTAACATCTAGCAAGAAAAAATAGATATGAATCAAATAATTCAACACATTCAAAACAGTTAGACAACAGCATTTGAGTCTTCAGTGAGGTTAAGATGCTGCTCAGCAATAAAACATTAATCAAACTTTATCTGTATAGCACTTTTCATACAGGACTTTGTAATACAAAGTGCTTTACATGAAAAAAAAAAGATTAAAAAAAACAATAGAAAGCAGAAAATTCCATCCCTCAAACCACATTCAATATACACACACACACTTACTCAAACACACAACAACATAAAAAGGAAATTCTGGCAGAAAACAATGAGAGCACCGAGGAAACACCATCTTAAATTAAAATGAGGAAACACAGGAAGGAGCTAAAACTAAAATAGTAATTAGTGAATTAAAAAAATAAATATTAAATGAAAAATATTCGAAAATACTAGAGGGTAAGATAAGTACATGTGTAAATACATAAATAAATAAAATAATATAACAATATAAAATAAAAGTTGGATAAATAATATGGTAAAATGAAAAAGATATGTATTTATAAATATATTCAAATGTTCCTTTTTTTCTCTTTTTCTAGAGATGAAAAACTGTAAAGTTTATTTTTTTACTCACTCTTTACTTTTAGTTTTCCAGCAGCTTAAAAGTACGTGCCATCGAAGGCTTACCAACGACAAAGGTGCAATGCAGCCTCCCTCCAGCAGGTGTCAGCATAACAAACCTCTGCGTCCGCCTGGGTTATCTTTTATTTTTCTCCCTTGAACTTTGACCCCCATGTCACCTTGTCTGTGTTTAGTGTACATGTGTGAGGAAAGTACGCGGTGTGCGGCGGAGCTGTAGAGTTTTTCACAATGGTAAGAAAACATCGATAAAATCTGAAAATGTATTTGTCTGTATTATCGGATACAACGCTGAAGCTAACGAGTCAAACTAGGCCTGATGCTAGGTAGCATTAGCTAGCTTTCCACCAGCATCGTTGCATAAGACAGCTGTCAGATCTGTAATGAAAACATGTGAAATTAAGTTATGGACTAAATGATTGTCCGTAAGGCTTTGGCTGTGAATTGAAACGCTGTCTCTGTGCTTAAAGCCCGAAAAGGCTTCGTATTACATCCATACAGTCAGGCTCATCAGTCTGGCTATAGATTCATTAAGTCTGGGCTGTATTTTCAATGACACTCACCAAAATGAGTAATTTAACAGAGTAACATTCTTTCATACGATCAAAATTGTCTTCGAGCAGTATATGATGTTGTTAATCTAAGTCTTTATGTTGAACCTCTTCTCTGCAGGCTAAATACCTCGCACAGATCGTTGTGATGGGAGTACAGGTGGTGGGACGTGCCTTTGCTCGTGCTTTACGGCAAGAATATGCAGGTATGATTCATCAATTTTCAGTAATTTGGTGAAAAAAACTTTAAGTGGTTGTTAAATCCCCGTTGCTTTCATATATATCAAACTGTCTGTGGTAGCAAAGTTGTGTATGAGTTTGTGTTGTGTTGCTTTCTGTGACAGCCAGTCAAGCAGCAGCGAATGCCAGGGGCCGTGCAGGTCAGCAATCTGCTGCAGCCTCCAGCATCACTGGGATGAGCCTGCAAGAGGCACAGCAGATCCTCAATGTCTCTACACTTAGTCCTGAAGAGATTCAGAAGGTACAGACATTCTATGAAAAAGCGTGATTGGTCTTTGAAGAATTTTCTCTTGATATATCAAATCAGTGCTGAATATTTAGGATGATACATGTGCTACAGATCCCTTTAACATGTTACTTTGTGACAAACTTCTCTAACTGTGACTGTCATTGTTCTAAATGATGTGTACTTCTCTGCTGTTCTTAGAAATTAACGTTGATGCTTTTCCTTCTTGCAGAACTATGAGCACCTTTTTAAAGTCAATGACAAGTCAGTGGGCGGTTCGTTTTATGTGCAATCAAAAGTGAGTACTCTACACTGCAGTCACCAGAGATTTCTCTTTGATGCTTTTATCAGTTGCACAGTTAGAGTGGTTATACAAATTATTTAAAGGGGACATATCATGCTGATCCCTGATTTAATTCTTACATATAAAAAAATAAGTTGAAAACAAGACCTTACACCCCCTGAATTTTCAAAAAATGAGATGTTATATTTTTTCTGATATCCTAGAACGAGATTTGATGCCTCTGAAAATAGGTCATTGGCATTTGGCTGCGAGATTTCGACCGTCGTGACCACACAAGGATCCTCTCTTTTTATTGGAGTAATCTGATAAAGCAGCTCCTCCTCTGTGAAGTCAATTAGTCACACAACCGCCACTGAGGGATACACCCACCAAGAGCCGAGTATAAATACAGCTCCCTGCTAGCTCTGGCTAACTTGACTGAGTGCTAACATAGTGACCAACTGACGGCAGAGGCGATCTTTAGACTACACTTTCAGCATGATGGATAAAACAGACAGAGAAAAGTGAAGGAGCAGGATGGAGCTCTGTTATAGAAATAGTTTATTGGTGAAGTCTGCCTATATTTCCACGTATAAACTACATGTTACAGTACCGGTTTGACTCACCACACTGAAGCGTCCTGAGATGATCTGTGTCCAGGTGGATTTTCTTCCTCCTGAGCTGCAGAACCGTCCGGGTCTGACTCGGGTCCAATACAAAAGGATGTATCCTACACTCTGCCATTTTATTAGTGCTATCAATGCCTTACGGTGAAGTTTTGGCAAACAGCAAACTTGCTCGCTCTGCCCCATCCAATGTGGCGATTTTGTAAATACTGCCATGCTGCAAAAACTGCCCCCTGGCTCTACCCTCTCCACCCCTCTGATAGAACTGACCAATCAGAGCACAAAGGGCTGTGACATTGCGAGGTTACTGGAGGTCATTCTGGAAACGGAGCGTTTCAACGAGATCTTCAGAATGGCCTAAAATGAGGATATTGAGAACGCTATTGTGGGGCAATGAAGGAACTAAAAGACTTGTACTGAGGGCAGAAATGCTTTACAGGCATCCTAGTCTGGCATAGTGAAAGGGAGAAACAAGCATGATATGTCCCCTTTAAGTTCTTAATTGGCAATTTGGGCTGTTATATCTACATCAATTTCACTACAAGTGTCAGCAAGTTGAGAGATACCTTAGATTCCAATAGGTCATTGTTATTAAACCGAGGTTTCTGGTGTCATGTTTAATGTTGACATTGATCACAGAGTGGACTCCTCCCACACACACAGAAAACCATGAGTGATAAATTGATGTTCAACAGAACAAAATGGACTGATCATTGTTTGCATGCTATGAACAAAACAAGCAAACAGACTGGCTACGGGCTGTATAAGATGCACAAACAGCAGGAGCTGTACGTGATCTTGTACTGAGCTACAGAAATAACCAAAGTGTGTGTGATCTGCCCTCATGAGTCTTCCTTCCTCTCAGCCATCGTTAATGCTATTTTGTCTTTCTCTTTGTGTTTGTGATGCAGGTTGTGAGGGCTAAAGAACGCCTAGACGAGGAATTAAGTATCCAGTCACAAAATAAGCAGCAATCAGAGAAAACAACGGAAACATGAATGACAAAATGCCACCCATGTTATTTCCTCACCCCATCCTTTGTAAATTATGACCCAATAAAAGCCTTCTTTTTTTCTCTATCTTTGAGTCGGTGACATTTTTGTATGAAAGTTATTCTTTTAGACAGGAAGGCAAAGTCAAAGTGTATGCTTTTGTTTTTTTTATGTTTTAGATAATAACAGGTGTGATGTTATTTGTTACCTATAATTAAGGCAACAGAGTTTTAGCTCCTGTAGAACAGCTGACAAACAGAAGGCACTTCGCTAAAGCTTTTAAGCTAAATTCCAGTTAAATTGGGTTGTTTTTTTTTTTTTATTTTCTGAATTAATTTTTGGCTTTTGACCCTTAATTGTGGGGGAGGACAGCAGATAGAAAATGCAACTGAAAATGTGTGTGAAATGACATGCAGGAAAGACCGGTGGTAGAAATCATTATGTCCTCTAGGGGCAACATGGAGCTTGCGGCATGGTGCAACCAAGCCAAACAGTGGCTGTTTCCCAAAGCCAAGGTACCTTGCCTTGCCTTGCCTTTGAAGGCAGTGCCTCCGAAGCCACTTCCTTCCAATCCAAGGCAAGTGTCCTGCCTCTGCTCAAAAGGAGATGCTAATGGAACAGCCTACAAAGGCACATTTTGGGAGGAGCTCAGACGGCTACAAAGTTTGTCATGGCTTGCCACTTTTCTACACTTTTTGCTTTTTTATTGTCATATCATTGACACTCTGAAGGTGCAGCCTCTCAGTAATGATAGTTACATGAGTGACACACAAAAGAGTTAAGTGGTGGACATGGTATAAGTTGTTATTTTCAGCGGTGTATTTTGTTACTTACATTTCAATTGGAATTTACCACGCGCCTCCGCTGGTGCGTCTTTTCCTTCCATTTTTTTCCTTTTTGTAGATTCACGCATTGCATGTTGGGTATTTATAGCCATGGCAAGGCAGCGAAGGATACACCTGTGTATCCTTGGTCAATTAGCCACATGCTAACCAAACGGAGGACATATGCATCAGACCAAGGCAAGGCAAGGTACCTGGGCTTTGGGAAACAGCCAGTGTCTAGATCTGATTGTTTTTTTCAGTTATAGCTGGGAATGGGTACCTTTCACATTTGAAACGATACGGTACCGATGCCCGGTACCTGGCAATCGGTATCGGTACTCAACTGTACCGTCATTTTTGGTACTTTATTGTGTTTATGTAGTAAAAAAATATCAATTTGTTTGAAAATAATAAATATATATTGTTTCAATTTTACATATTTATTCTTCAGTATATAACCTTGCACTGCTGTGTTCATGTCCATCATGGAAAATCACCTACTCTTCCACACCCTCACAGTAACAAGGGTGCATTTAGGTGCCTAAACATGGTACCTTTTGATTTTACTTGAATCTGTACTTGGTACTTTTGACAGAATTCGGTTGGTACCTATTAAACTACCTGATTCGGTACCCATCCCTGGTGATAGCTGTTAGATCTAAGCTTTGCTATGGTGGTGACTATTTATGTGATCATCTCCATAATTTGCCCCAGAATATTTAGTTCAACACAAAAAAGAAAACACAAGATTTATCAAATACAACTTTATTAAACATTTCTTTTCATTGACATTATCATCAATATCGTAATAAAATTCCTCTAAAACAGGAGAACACCGCTATGTTGTACCAATTGGAGACTTTTACAACTCTAAAATTCTGCATGTTCAACCAGAGAACATGATGCCAGGAAAAAATATATTTTCTTATAATCCTTTTTTTCATATAGTGTATAACTTCTATATCTTACCCTATAATAAAAAGGCACTTGGAAAAATTAAAATACTGACAATAATATCTCACAAATGTGCAAAAACATAACTTGGAACAGGCCTTGTATGGCCTTAGTCTTATCATTAACCCTTTGTGCAACACTGTGGCACTTCAATGGCACCCCTTTACACTGACACTGAACTAGCTAGCTAACACGAATTCTGTGCCACTTGTCATAGCTTTAGGTGAGTGTTGCTTTAAAATCTCCAGGATCAAGTACCGTTTTCAGAAGTTCAAAAATATAAGACTTTAGTTTCAATTTTAGCAACTGAGGAAGATTAATACAATTATTCTTGGTTCCCAAAACAAGTGATGTAAAACCACATATGAAGGGGAAGGATGTGGCAGCATCCCCGTATCTACACACGCTATGAGGGGAACGAAAGTGCGTTTTCTTTTTTTTTACAGACTGAGCTCAAAGGGTTAATGGATCTTACAGCTTATTTCATATGGAAAAGTTGTGGACCCCGGCAGGATCCGTGTCATATTTTCAGCTTTCTGCTGTCGTGCTGAGTTTTGTCCCCTGTTCAACCTGCAGAGGAGAGACAGACAGACAGGGAGGAGGAGGAGAGCTGCTTCATCTGTGGGTTTCACTGTTGCCACGGAAACCATGTCTAGCCTACTTAACACCTGTTTCTGATGACATCACAGGGCAGGATGGTCCACTCAGAGCAGGAGATTCTCTTCATAGCTCAGCCTGGACCCAGAGACAGGCCGGATGTGTGTGTTTGGTGAGGGGAGGGAGTGTTTTAGATACTAATGACTAAGAGTTATTGAGGCAGAAACATGCATATGAAGTTCATTTTCGGTCCCTTCCTATGACACAGAGCTCCTCCTCAGACGGGGGGCTTGTTTGTGTTTAGCTCGTTAGTTTGCCTGTTTGCTGAATCTCTGGAAAAATGCTTTGTGGCTGGAAGGAGGAGGGGTTGAGCCTTTGGGTTTAATCTATAAAAAGGAGAAAAAAAAAAGCAGAGGGCAGACAGAGTTCAGTGGCCTAGTTTTCTTCAGGCTGGTATGCCTGTGACTGGCTGCCACATCGGGCGCAGCAGAGCCAGTGACTTCAGAGCTGAAAGACTGTTAGCCGGGTAGGTGGCCAGATGGAAGGCGGCCGCGCGGCACAGCTCTCCTCTGCCTCTTTTCCTATGCTGGCACACAGCCGCTCCTCTCATCTCTGCATATCCTCCTGTCCATTCAGCTACTCATCCAGGAAATCCTTTCTCTTCTTGCTATCACTGTCTCCCAATGCTGCCCGCCAATTTACCACCAAATGATATGTCTGTATGTCTACTGAAAAGAGTGCAAACAAAGAAAGAAACACCCACAGCTTGACACTCTTTAAGCTAGCACACATATCAGACTTGTTCCTGATGCTCGCCTCCCCCTGAACCATCCTCTGTGCACCGATGAGGACATCATGAAGGAATGTAAGGTCATTTGGTCCCTTAAATACCCCGTCATTTCTTAGAATCTACAGAGCAGTGGTTTCCAAATGTTTGGGTCTGTGATCACATGTTCAGTCGTAGTGTTAACTCAATTTCTTCCTTTTCACAAGTCTTTCTTTGGGTGTTTTTCTGGCTCTTGGTTTCAAAACAACACTAAAAGCTACCAAGATCCTAAAAAATGGGAGTACTGTGAAGATATTAGGGGTGTCCAGATCTCAATTTTCTGGACCATCTACGATCTTTAAAAAGCCTGACCTTGAGTTTGAAGCCCTGTATTGGGGAGATTTTTCTTTTGACAACTGGACTCTGAGAGACAAAAAGCTGCTGGCTATGCTTTTGGCAGCAAGCAGAAAGACAATCACCAGAAAGTGGTTAAGACCCAAGACACCAACAATTAAAGACAGGCTTGATATTGTACAGGATATTTACAGTCTTGAGAGGTTGTCATTTTCTTTGAAGGGTCAGAGGGAATCCTTTTTTCAGGACTTGGTCATTTTGGACAAAGTACGTGATACCTGTAATCTCTTCAATCTGACTATGTTTTGTTTATTGGGAATCCACCTGCCTTGTTAAGACTGATGCAAACGTAAAATTCTTGATGAGTCTCATTCCAGATAAGTTAAGAATTGGAGCTAGACCCCTCCTCCTACTCACCCGTTCTCCTTGTTCTTAAACCTATTAAAACTAAGGATTGGCAATGATCATTTTCAAAACCAGTGTGGAATGTATATCATACACTATACCCTTTCCCCAAAGGGATGCTATGTTATATGTGCCTTTCCAAATAAACAAAAAATTACCAAAAAAAAAAAAAAAAGTCTAACCTGCCAATACTGATTGGGCCGATACTGATTTTTACTTTTTATTTTTTAGAACAAACAGCATATTCCTTCAATTTTCCAATCTTATTCTATTGAAAATCATTGAACAATACCTGTGAAACAATAAAATTTTTATGTTTTAACTTAAACAACCAATAGCTTGTCCTGAGTTTTAGGTTTCAGAGCAAAAAGAAACAATGGCTGGCTGTCAGACCTTCCTGGAGGTATATGAGATCAGTTTCATATGCAAGGATCAGGGGGCAACAGTCTTTGCAGAAGTGCTTGAAGTTGCTGTTCATTGGGAATCCGCTTGAGGCTAGCTGCAGAAAGACCTAGATTACGTACACACCCAGCCATAAAAACTGACTTTTACGGCATTAAAAACATATTTACAGCCTGGTTCCAAAAACAGCTTGGGTCTAAAATGCTAATTTCACTATTGGCACACACTGTGCTGTGAGTGAATTTTTTTTCTAGCTCTGCGGTTTAAAAGTTATTAGGATCGCTTGATTTTTCAATCAGAGGCACAGCTCAGGTGACCATTGGGCGCCCTGTAGCTGCTCGAAGAACAAAAAAAGTGAAACTCACAGCCGGTGTCATTGCGGATGTGGCTGCGTCCGCGGATTGGCTTCATTTCATGGGCTGTTTCCCAAAGCCCAGGTACCTTGCCTTGCCTTGCCTTGAAAGGCACTGCCTCCGAAGCCACTTCCTTCCTTTCAATCCAAGGCAAGAGTCCTGCCTCTGCTCAAAAGGAGATGCTAATGGAACAGCCTACAAAGGCATATTTTACCATCAGATTCCTGTCACAAATGTATATGTAATTGGAGTTACATTGTCTCACATAACATGTGTTGCACTGTGGACAGTGCTTGGAAAGTTTATACAAACGTGGGAGTAGACCGTATGCTCAAGCTGCTACAAATATTGTCATGGCTTGCCACTTTTGTACGCTTTTTGCTTTTTTATTGCCACATTACTGACACTGTAGGTGCGGCTTCTCAGTAATTATAGTTACATGAGTGACACACAAAAGAGTTAAGTGTTGGACATGGTATAAGTTGTTATTTTCAGAGGTGTATTTTGTTACTTATATTTGATTTGGAATTTACTGCGCGCCTCCACTGGAGCGTCTTTGCTTTCCATTTTTTCCTTTTTTCGTAGATTGGCGTGTTGGATATTTAGAGCCAAGGCAAGGCAGTGAAGGATACACCTGTGTATCCTTAGTCAATTAGCCACATGCTAACCAAACGGAGGACATATGCCTCCGGAGGACATGAACATTGGAACAGTGCTTGGGCAGCGACTGATGATGTGGATGCCTGCCCACGCCCACATCAGACCAAGGCAAGGCAAGGTACCTGGGCTTTGGGAAACAGCCATGGTTTCAGGAACAGACTGGCGACGTCGCGGATGCTTCGTCCATGTTTTATACAGTCTATGGTAAGGATGGGCTGATCACTGAACCCCCCAACTTAAGGCAATCAGCAACGATTGATTGGCCGACCGGTCGATCAGTGAATGTCTAGTAGACATAATGAAAACAGGGAAAATGCTGCTGGAAACTAACTGCACGCAACAAGTACTGGACAAATTCAGCCAAGAGATACGGCTTAGTCCATCACTAGCTTCTTGCAGGAGCTTTAAATAGTCAACCTGCAGGTTTATGAATTTATTTAGCTTTTACTTTTAAGTATTGATAAATCCACCAATTTAATATAGGCTAACATTAAAATGTAATTCAACTTATACAGGAGCCATCATGACTATAGGATCTACAAAGCCTTTCATGACTTTATTTTTGTGTGTGTTCCATTTTTTTATTATGTGCATTTATGATATTTTATTATCTGAGAATAAATGTTAAATATTTGGAGAAGGAAAATCCTACGTATGGGTTGGGAAGACATTCAGCATTTTTTAAACGTCTACGTCTATGTCTCCACACCTCCTACCCTGTTAGATTGTCAGTGCTTATTGTACTTGTTGCATCACTTTTTAACATTTTCCTTCTGCTATTTCTCGGGGAGGCTTTTTCATATCCTCTGTCTGGATTTGTTTTCAGATATTTATGAACTGGACACCCTAAACCCTCACAGGCCAAACTTTTAAACTGCTTATTTTGTCCTGTCAGATCCTGTCTCAGTACCACAACACTCTCCCTCTTCCCGATCCCACAGTAATCTGCATGAATCTCCACAAATTAATCCCAGATCCCCCCAAATTGGAAACCACTGCTCTACAAAAACCACCCAAACCTCTTCCCGTATCTCCTCTTCTCCTCTCTGTCCCTCCTCTTTTTTGTACAGACTCATCCTCAACAGCAGAAAGCTGAGCGCAGAGCAGCCGTCGCAGAACACATGAAGCAACTTCAACATCAGAAAAAAATGTCTCGTCTGAACAACAGCATCAACAACGAATAAGAAGACGATATAAACAGCAATAACTGATCATTTCTAAGACTGGAGGATGGAGAAGTAGGACCAGCAATGTAAGCAGATGGGGAGAGGAGAGGTAGAGGGAGTGAAGGAGAGGTGGTGTGTGTGTAAGTGTGTGTCTTGCGGGAGTCTTCCTTGTGTTGATGACCCTCTCCTGCACCCAAAACCTCTCCTCTGTGCAGTCAACATCATGCATGCATCAGCGTTGAGGGACCCTCGCAGCAAATTACAGAAAAATGAAATAAGAGCAAAATATTTCACAAAGATCAATGAGCTGGCAGTAACACCGCGAAGAAAGGAAGGAAGAAAAGTGTGTGGCAAGTGCATCTTTACTGCTTTATCGAACCTTGTTTTCCCAGGTGTGACATGAGTCTTTTTTGCCCCTTTGGACAGATAAAATGAGGCAGTTTGGAATAGTGTGGCTTCCTAGTCAGTCCAGCTGTAAGCGGCAGTGAGTGCATCTCAACACCCCCCCTCTGCGCCATGACACATACATCCCTCTTTCCCTCATCATAGTATTTCTACGCTGCTGCTTTAGACCTGTTGAACTTGGGGCAGAACTTCAGCCCACATGGCTAAGTCGAGCTTCAACTGGATGACCACCTGGTTTTCACAGCTGGTTTTGGGTCAGGTCACTTTTTCAAAACACAAGACACCAGTGTTTATCACCACAGAGCTTTCTTTCATGCACAAACCCGTCGTGTTGGTTCAGTTACAGGAAAGCAGCCGGACAATCCAAGAGGGAAAAACCAGCAGGATGATGTGTACCGTGTTTGACCAGAGGGGGGAGCCGTGTGCACCCATGCCTTTAAAAATTCACCTGTGTCAAAGACGGAGAGAGGATTTGTCATTGCTGGGTGATGTAACACCGTTTGTCTGTGAAGTCCTCAGTTTGCTCTGTGCCCACAAAAAGCTCCTCACACACATTCTTGTTGGTCACCCTCCCCAAACTGGGGACAGATTGTCAAAGTGCTCCTCGCCAGTTTCTGTTACACTGGAGGAGCTGAGAGGTTAGCAGCAGGTTTGAGGTCTCAATACTATAACCAGTCGACACTGTTACGTGCTCTGTTAACTGAACTGTCTCAGAGCTGAGGAGCTGCGACAGATAGAGTTCACTTGCTTTGGTCTGGCAAGCCTGTCTGAATCATATTAATCACAGCGGCCTGTGAAAAATAGGTCATAACTTTGAAATCAAGCGTGGAGAATCTTTCTATTACGTGCACATTAGCCTAACGGTGAGAGCGTCATTTCGTTTCATGGTGTGTCTTTCTCACTGCTAAGCTAAAGGCACACTGTCGTTGAAGTAAAGGTAGCGTATAAATATTATCAATGAGGACTTTTGTGAGAACACAGAGCACTAAGACTGTCACCTTCATGGTCCCTGTCCACAGAACCAGCAAAGAGGAATGAGAGAAGTACAAAATATGAGTAAAGAGGAGCCTAGAGTCAGGCTTTGTGATAGAAATACAGGACCGTACGCGGTCTTTGACAGAGTTCTTGGGCCTCGAGTTTAGTTTCCCATCAAACAAGAGGCTTGCGTTGTATACTCAGTTCTTGTGAGGTGTAATGTTAGTGATAATTTCTCTGATTCAGATTGTTTCTCCTTTTCCGACCCTTCTCTGAAATGCGTTGCCTGGATTTGATTGTGCGAGCCGATCCTCATCACCTTTGACCGCTTATACCCCCACTATGGCATTTATCCTCTCATCCTAACCCCCTGAGCTCTTCTGGAATGTGTGTGTGTGTGTGTGTGTTCATGTGTGAGCATGTGCAGGCGTGTGTGTGTGTGTGTGTGTGTATCAGTTGACCACAGCTGGCTTGAGCACCACGGTGCCTGGGGGGATGACCACCCAGGACAGGGGATCATGAGACCCTCCTGTGGAGAGGTTCAGGACCCCACCAGTCATCTCATTCTTGGCCTCGTCCCCTCGGCCCTTCTTTCCGTGCTGGCTGTGGGCCCTTCGCTCAGATGACGCCCCCATCATGGGCACCATGGACAGGCCAAGAGCCGGGGAGGGGAACGCCGGGGAGAGCAAAGGGGACTTGGCGAGGCCCAGCGGAGAGCTGTTGAAGGACAGGATGGACGTGCCCAGGCTGCCTGGCGGAGAGCCGGGGCATCCCAGAGAGCTGAGGTCCAGGGGCCGAGGACTGAGGGGAGACATGGGGAGGCCACCACCAAGACCCTGCAGAGTGTGGCCCCCCAGGAGAGCAGCCGCTGCCCCTGGGATGATGATGTGGGCGGCGCTGACATAGGAGAGCTCTGAATCCTTCCCAGCCTCGCTGGCCAGCCCTCCACTCTGACTCCCTTTGAGCAGGGAGCCCACCCCACCTGGAGAGCCCTGCTCCTGGGCCACGAAGTGCCCGTGGGCCTTGATGTGCTTGCGGAGAGAGCTGGGGTCTGTGTAGCGCTTCAGGCAGCCCACCATCTTGCAGTAGTAGGGCTTGTCCACGTAGTGTGTGCGTGTGTGCTTGAAGCGGTCGCTGGAGTTGGAGTACCGCTTGTTGCAGCCCTCGTAGGGACAAATGTAGGGCTTCTCACCTGCAGAGCAGACACACATAGATTTAATTTTTCAAACTTGAGGAAATTTTTAGATCTGACATATTTAGTATATTTTAAGGCTTTGTGAATCCTAGTTTTATTTGCAACATATTGTCACCCTATCAAAATAACAGCCTGAGTCATTTATTAAAAAAAATGAGTTTATGGCTTAAATCATCTCTTGATCATGCCGGCCATCTCTGGTAAAAGCGCTTAAACCTTTAGCTAAAAGGATCATGCTCTTTAACCCCCCTAAAGGACAACGGCCTATGTCAAGAGGGGCCAATGTCAGGGCTTTTTTTTCTAGCCTAACTCAGAATTTTTGATTGTTTAGGGTAAAATGTGTGACTTGGGCAATTTAACAAGCTTTCATGACAGCAAGCTGCTTCAAGATAATCAGAAACTTAAGCGCAGAAGAAGCTGTAAACAGATTCTTGAAAAAGCTTCTACCATAGACTGTAAAAAAAAAAAATGGACGCCCTCTTGCTCGGCTCGAAGTGATGTCACCACAAAAACTGTTCCCCCTGGTGGCTGGCTGCAGTATAGTTTAAAAAAAAATCTGTCTCTCCAGTCATTCCAGATGATCTGTAGTCAAACTCTAAAAAAGTCCTCTTTTTTTCTGAAAAATTTCATTTTCGTTAGTTATACAAGGTTAAAAACAAGGCTTTACGTAATTTTTTTTTTTTTTTAGTCAAAATCTTTTTATTGAGGTACAAACAGAGTTTACAAAAAGCGCAGTGCTGATCGGTCACTGAAATTATACAATTTTATGAATAAACACAAAGTGCAGTTAGCAGTTTCATCGACATACAGAAAGGTGAAAAATGTGCATAAAAAGAAGAGAGAAAAAGGGAGAGAGAGGGAAAAGAAAAGAGTTTTATCAACTGCACACAGTAAATAAGTGAGGCATGGACCTACAACAACGGGCCATATTACCATTTTGCTTTTTAGGTAAATTAAAACAAACAAGTTAACAAAACTAACAAAAAAAACAAAACAAAAAAAACATCGTAGAACAAATAACCATCATAAAGCAATCCCTACCCTGTCACTGCCATTAATGATACGTAATAAATTTCCCAGTCCTATTTGAGAACTAGTTATATATCTGAGAGAAGAAAAAAAAGAGAGAGAGAAAAAAAAAAGAGAGAGATAGTCAAGCTGCTTCTGGTTCATGGATTTAGGTGTACAGAGTTCAGAAAGGGTCCCCAAATGTCAGAAAACTGTGAAGTTGAATGTTGAAGGGAGAATCTTATTTTCTCTATCTTTAAGCAAGACATAACTTCTGCCAACCATTGTGCATGTGTAGGAGGGGTAGCGTCTCTCCATCTAAGCAGCACTACACGCCTGGCTAGAAGGGAAGCAAAGGCAAGGGTCTGTTGTTTTTGCGCTGACATCTGTACTGCTCCTCCAGTGACCCCAAATATTGCAACAAGAGGGTTGGGATTCAATGTAACGTTGATAATCTTGGACAATGTGTGAAATACCTCTGTCCAAAATTTACAGAGACTAGGGCATTGCCAGTACATATGTACAAGTGATGCTTCAGCAATCTTACATTTATCACAGTGCGGGTCAATGTCGGGGTAGAAACGAGACAGTTTAGCTTTAGAAATGTGAGCTCTATGAACCACTTTGAACTGGATTAGGCAGTGGCGAGCACAGAGAGAAGTTGTGTTAACACGCTTGAGTATAGAGCCCCAAGTGTCTTCAGATATAGACAAGCCCAGGTCTTCCTCCCATGATCTTTTAAGTATGTCAGTAGACTCCTGCTGTAAGTCTGTCAGCATGCTATACAGCACTGAGATAAGTCTTTTTCGAAATGGGTTCAGTGAAAGGATTGAGTCAACAGCAGTTGTTTCTGTGGATAAGGGGATATGGGCAAATTTTGAGATGAGAAAATGTCTTGCTTGTAGATATCTGAAGAAATCAGACTTTGGTAGATTAAACTTCTGGCTTAACTGCTCAAATGATGCTAATTTGTTGTCTATAAACAAATCTTTAAAACGTATAATACCCTTTAAGTGCCAGTTGTAAAAAACACTGTCATGCATAGAAGGTTGAAAGAGGGGGTTTGAATAAACAGGGCTTAGGAGAGAAAAACTGTCTAGTCTAAAAAATTTCCTGAATTGAGTCCATATTCTTAAAGAGTGTTTGACCACTGGATTCTTAATGGACTTAATGGGAGGAAGAGGAAGAGACGAACCCAGCAGTGCAGGAATAGACATGGTGTTATCTGAGTTAAGCTCCATTTCCACCCAGTCAGGGGGGTTGGGTTGGTTTAAAAAGAAAGACCAGAGTGAGAAGGAACGCAGGTTGACAGCCCAGTAATAGAAACGAAGATTTGGGAATGCTAGACCTCCAATAGCTTTAGTTTTCTGAAGATGTAACTTATTGAGACGAGGATGTTTACCTTGCCATAAATATGATGAAAGAAGAGAATCAAGTTTGGAAAAGAAAGCTTTAGGGACAAAGATTGGCAGGGCTTGAAATAAATACAGAAATTTTGGTTGGATGTTCATTTTCACAACATTAATACGTCCCATGAGAGAAATGGATAGAGGGGACCACTGCGAAAGTTTTAGTTTAGTCTGGTCTAGCATTTTGACAAGGTTCTCCTTGAATAGTTCCTTGTATTTACACGTGACAGAAATACCCAAATAAGAAAATTTGTTTTTTTCCACTTTCAAAGGGAAGTTGCTAAAGTCTAATATACGTGCTTCATTGTTGATGGGAAAGATAACACTTTTATGGAGATTCAATTTGTACCCGGAGTGCTGACCAAACTGACTAAGCAATGATAAGATATGGGGTAGTGAGGTGCTCGGGTCAGAGATGAACAGCAGGAGGTCGTCGGCGTAGAGAGAGACCTTGTGTTCTCTGCCATCCCTCTTAATACCAGATATGTCTTTACAACTACGTAGGGCGATAGCTAGTGGTTCTATTGCCAAATCAAAAAGCATTGGGCTTAGGGGACAGCCCTGGCGGGTTCCCCTAAGCAGTTTAAATGATTTTGACCGCTGGGAGTTTGTACGGATGGAAGCAGAAGGGTCAGAGTATAACAATTTGATCCATGACGTAAAAGTTGGACCAAAGCCAAATTCATCTAAGGTAGCAAATAAATACTTCCATTCAACGCGGTCGAATGCTTTCTCGGCATCTAATGAGATTACACACTCAGGGGTTTCTTCAGAGGACGTATAGATAATGTTAAATAAACGTCGTATGTTGAAATAAGACTGTCTGTTTTTTATGAAACCAGTTTGGTCTGCTGATATAATACTGGGAAGTATGTTATCTAATCTGCGGGCTAAGATCTTGGCTAGGATCTTATAGTCTGTGTTTAAGAGAGAAATGGGTCTGTAAGAGGCACATTCCAGAGGGTCTTTATCTTTCTTAGCTATAAGGGTGATGAAGGCCTCATTAAAAGATGGAGGTAAAGAGTGCCTTGTATAGGATTCAGACAGAACTGCACATAACTGTGGAGAAAGTAAAGAGGAAAATTTTTTGAAAAAATCAACTGGAAATCCATCAGGGCCAGGACATTTGCCAGACTGCATTGAAGAAATGGCTGAGATGACTTCTGCTTGGGTTATAGGCTCTTCCAGCCTCTTTCTACAGTCCGGTGAGATTTTTGGAATTGAAAGATTTTTAAGAAAGTCGATGGTAGCATCATAGTTAACATGGGATTCTGAGGCATAGAGCTTCGAATAGAAGTCTTTGAAAGTGTCATTTATTTCTGAGGGGTTTGAAGTTGTGAGACCACTGGGCAGCCGTATCTCAGGTATACACTGTTTAACTCTGTACCCTTTGAGTTGGTTGGCAAGCAGTTTTTCAGGCTTGTCACCATGCATGTAAAACATGGTCTTAGTTTTTAAAAGTAAATTTTCAGTGTAGTGAGTTGAGAGAAGATCTAGTTTGGTTTGAAGTTCCACACGTGTTTTATAAAGGTCCGGGTTTCGGGTTTGAGCATAATTTTTGTCAATATCTTTAATTAGATCAGCCAGCTCTGATCGTTCTCTACAAGACTTTCTTTTTAGCTGGGCAGAGTATGATATGATCTGTCCCCTGAGATAGGCTTTAAGTGCGTCCCACACAATTAGACTGGACATGACAGATGATGTATTCGTAGTGAGAAAAAAAGCAATCTCTTCCTCCATAAATTTTACAAATTTGTCATCTGACAGTAAAGTTGTGTTAAGTTGCCACTGCCTACTTCTTTGAGGGAGGCCAGGTAGAGATAAGGCCATAGTGATGGGGGCATGGTCAGAGATAATTATACTTTGATAAGCACAAGAATGGACAAACGGAAGAAGCTGGCTATCAAGGAAAAAATAGTCAATCCTTGAATAGGTGTGATGGACATGTGAAAAGAAAGAATATTCTCTGTCCTTGGGGTGCAAAGAGCGCCACACATCATACACTCCATATTTAGTGAGGAATGTTTGAATGAGAGAGGCTGATTTACTTATTGTAACATTGTTGGAAGAAGATCGATCTAAAACTGGATCTAACCAACAGTTAAAATCACCTCCAAATATGACAGAGTGTGTGTTGAGATCAGGGAGAAGTGAAAACAGTTTCTCAAAGAAACAAACATCATCAGTATTGGGGGCATAGACATTAATAAACACGACTTGTGTGTTGTACAGTTTTCCAGAGACAATGACATAACGACCAAACTTGTCAGAGATTACATTGTGAGGATGAAAAGAAATATTTTGATTAATAAGTATTGAAACCCCCCTAGCTTTGGCTTGGAAGGAGGAATGAAAACATTGTCCTTTCCAACACTGTAAGAGGCGGTTATTATCTGAGCTGCGAATGTGAGTTTCCTGGAGGAATACTATCTCCGTCTTAAGCTGTCTGAGATGTGAGAAGACCTTTTTTCTTTTGATAGGATGATTTAAGCCTTTGACATTCCAGCTTAGAAAGTTTAGATGCCTATCCATACAGCTTAACAAAGAGGGTTAAAATGCAAAGGTAGTAAACCATGGGGCAGTTTAATGTTATAACTGTAAAAGGTGAGAACCAGTATTAAGAGACTGGTAACAGGAGTCGTAAAGGCGTAGAGCGCTCGATTATTATTGGCAGTGACTTTACCCCTTCCCTCCCTTCCCTCCCCAAATAAGAAAGCTGCTAAAAAGGAAAGCAGCAAGCTCTTCACAACCAACATTACAAAAAAAAACACACTTCCTAACTTACACTCACTACAAACTACAAAAATGCTCCAATAAAAACATACAAGGAAACATACATAGTGCCCTCATAAAGTTACATTTTGGCTGAACTGTATCAACATAAGCACAAAACAAAAAGAACAAACAACCCCATCATAAGATGTCGGGAATTAACCGAGGCATAAGAGCCACAATAACTGGAATTTAAATTAAGTGTGAACGAGTAAATGCTGGTTCATCATGACAGAACTCACTCCTGTGGTAAGCAGTGAGAGCTGAACAGTAGTCTGTGGTGATGGTGCTGATAGAAGGAGGTGGTAAACAGACAAAAAGATATCTGGTACCTGACTTGTTGTAGATTGCCTCTTCAGGTGTCCAGGTTAACCAGTTCAGATAAGTGGCTAAGGAAGGTCATCGATGTATTTTTGTGCCTCTTCAGCGGAGCTGATCCACTTTCTGGCTCCGCTCTGCAGTGTGAGGCGAAGCCGCGCCGGGTAGAGTAGAGCAGGCTTCAGTCCACGCTTGTAAAGTTCAGCCATAACCTCCCTATATTCTGCTCGCTGATTGATGATTTCTGGGCTGAAGTCTTCCACAACACGAACTGTTTGGCCACGAAATTCGAGTTTCCCTCTCCGCCGCGCTTCTCTGATAAGAAGCTCCTTCGTCTGGTACCGGTGTAAGCGAAGAATAACCGGGCGCGGACGCTGTCCGGGGGCTGGTTTAGCGGCCAACGAGCGATGGGCTCTGTCAATCTCAGGCGGGGATGGCAGCGTATCGGGTCCGAAAATCTCACAAAGTGCTTTGGAGAAAAATTCAGTGGGGTGACCACTTTCAATAGACTCTGGTAGGCCAAGGATGCGTAGATTTTGGCGTCTACTGCGGCTTTCCAAATCGGTCACTTTAGCTTTGAGCTTTGTGTTATCCTCCTGCAGGGTTGAACAGATACCTTCGAGGTCCGAAACCCGCTGGCTCAGGTCTTCGCTGGCAAGCTCAAGAGAGGAGACACGTTGACCATTTTCTTCCACTGCAAGTCGTGTTTGGTCGAGTTTAGAGTCGAGCTGAGAAAACGAAGTTCTGAAATCAGCAGCTATCTCCTCCCGGTGTTTCACAAGCAGCATGGTAATGGCGTCTAGCGTGAGGCTAGCGCTAGCCTCTTCTTTTTTGCTTGTTTTAGTGGATTTGGAAGCCATTGAAAGGGAGTTTTTAGGAAAACTAAGGGAAAAAACACCAAAATATTGGATTATTCCCAGATAAGCGGGGAATTAGAGGGCTGGGTGGTATGAAAGGTAAAGAATTTACCGGAGCACTTGAACTATACGTCTACTCCATCTGCCTGACCGGAAGTAGTCCCCCGTAATTTTTAACGATAATTGACAGCTGCCGTTTTCGTGTAGTTTTGGGGGGGATTGTAAAATATGTCGGGAGGTAGAGTCAAAAAGTCCACGTAGTGTGTGCGTGTGTGCTCGAAAGAAAAAAAAAATATATATTATTTTTGTCACCCAGCTCCACTCAGATTCTCCCAGAATCCCTCACAGTCTCTACTGCGCAGACTCTGGCTGCACAACTGCTTCAGTGGCTGCACCTGTGACAGAGGTATTTTGGCTTCAAAACTGTACAATGGTAAATGGCAGAGCCATGTTGTCCACTCTATTTACAGTCTATGGTTTCTATTGGTGAGGGATCAGGTTCACTAGCATAAAGGCTAGGGCAGTGTTACCCAACCCTGGTCCTGGAGCACCCCTGCCCTGAATGTTTTAGATGTTACCCGACTCCAACACACCTGATTCAAATGATCAGCTCGTCATCAAGCTCTGCTCGAGCCTGATAACGAGCCATTCATTTGAATCAGGTGTGCTGGAGTGGGGTAACATCTAAATCATGCAGGGCAGGGGTCCTCCAGGACCAGGGTTGGGTAACACTGGGCAAGGGTATAATGTTGTGTAGTAATTCAGTCTAAATGTCATAAGTTAAAGTTTAACTATAAATTTAGCTACTTCTAGCTACCTATTCCTGGCGAGCCCACTTATTTCTGCAACAAAACATAAATGAGCACAAGGAAATTTTACCCCTTAAAGTTTTAAAATTAAAGAAATGTTTTTGATTTTTGGCAGGAGATGTATGAGTATGCCTACTCAGCGCATGATTGACCTAACATTAGTTCAGTTTAGGTTGGCGTTAGATATGTTTGAGTTTGCTTTATGGAATTAAAAGACAGTTAAAGGTCAGGTTTCAAAAAGTTGTCAAGACTAGATGTTGAAAATGGGTTAATTTCAATAAAAAAACAGCAAAGAAGACCTGGAGAAGGCTGGAGAAGTGAGGAAAGGGACATTGTTTAATTTAACTTAGGGTAATTTCAGTTTTGTGTTTGCACCATGGAATGAAAAGACGGTTTAAGCCAGGTATAAAGTTGCCTAAATCACTTTATTCTTTAATATTACATGACTGACACACAATGTTCTCTGCATGTCAACAGTCATCCACTGAGAAGGCCTTTTTTTAAATGAAATGATTAATAAACACCATATGGTCTGTATTTAATAAAATTTTTTGGGTTCCCAAAAACGTAAAAAATGACTTAGGCCATTGTTTAACAGGGTGATGATATATTCTCTACTGACCTGTGTGAGATCTGTTGTGTATCTTGAGGTTCTCCAGGCGTGAGAAGCTTTTGTTACAGGTGGGACAGCGATGGGGCTTCTCATTAGTGTGGGTGCGAATGTGGATGAGCATCTTGTACCTGTGAGAGCAAGAAAACATTCATGTTATTTTTTAAATTTCCATTTTAGTTTTACATTTTTTTCCTTTTTTAAGACATCTAAGAAAGTCTGACATCACTTTAGCCACGTTTCCACCAAGCAGTTCGGGTCGGTTCAGTACAGTTCAGTACGGTTTGGTACAGTTAAGCCTGATCCGGTTTGCGTTTCCACAGCAAACTGTGCCCCCTCGTGGTGGGCGGCGTGTAAGCCAGATGCCATAAGCTGCAGCTGTTAAACAATAGCGCGACACCGTAGCAGCTTACCCCGCTATTAAATCCAACAAAGAAGAAAAACACGACACAGTAAACAAAGAGCAGAGATGGAAGACATGCAGCATTTTGTCCTCTCTGTGATTGTCATGTAGCTCTCTGTTACAAAGTGTAATCAAGCTTCGTTTCAGAGAAGTCTGTGAGCCGCCAGGAGAAATGCAGCCGCTGTTGTGGGGTAAGTGACGATTCTTTTGACCAATCAACGGTCTGCAGTGTTGTAGCACCATCTTCCGAGAGCGGATCGGTTCAGTTTGGCACCCATACGAAAGGGTCCCAAAAAAGTAGGCCGGCTCGTCTCGGTTTTTAGGGATCTGTCCCGGGATGAGTCAGTGGAAACGCCGCAAAAAGCATGCCGTACCGAGACGAACCAAACCGGTCCGCTTGGTGGAAATGCGGCTTTTGTCTAGATGTACTCTTCTTAAAGTACTTGAGGAATTAATTTTCTCACCTAGCATTGAAACCCCTCCCTTTGCGAGCACAGCCCTCCCAGTGACAGCAGTACCCAGAATCCTTTTCAGG
This sequence comes from Halichoeres trimaculatus, assembly GCF_033239565.1. Taxonomy (NCBI): domain Eukaryota; kingdom Metazoa; phylum Chordata; class Actinopteri; order Labriformes; family Labridae; genus Halichoeres; species Halichoeres trimaculatus. The sequence goes on along the minus strand of NW_027437198.1, from coordinate 7,338,452 downwards.
TTTCACATGGAAGTCGTTGACATGATCCACCAGGTCTTGCAGGGAGTCAAAGAGCAGGTGGCACTGGAGAAGAGAAAACATTAAGCATTTTAGAAGTAGCTTTGTGATGCTTTGAGGAATGCTCCTCTTCTCCGCTTCTCACCTTTTTCCAGCGGCAGGCCAGTTGTTCGTCTGCTGAGAGGTCTGGGGAGGCTCGCTTGTCGCTCGTCTGGCCAATGAACATGGAGGACGGCAAGTGGAGTCCTGCACCAGCTCCGATTGGCACGAAAAACTGGAAGGCCTGTGAGATTTGAGAATTCTGATCAACGAATAAAAGACAAACAGAAGATAGAGCAGTGGGGTTACCCATCCAGTGCGGATAAGACAGAAGCATGCTGTGAAGAAGCAGTAAGGAGACATGAAAAAACACAATGCTGAAGGTAAAATCTGCCTGAAGAGGATGAAGTATCGACACACTCGTCTTCGTTTTTGTCAATGGGAGTGCAAGAACTGCTGATCTCACCTCTCTTTCAAAAACCCACTTCTGTTTTTATCCCGTGTGGCCCCCTGCTGAGAGCTAGCAACCTCCCTACATCCCTGAGCTCGGCATGAGAGCTGTAAGAGTCACTAAACTGCTGCTGGGGCTCAAAGAGGTAATACAATGGCTCACGCACTCTCAAAGACACGCACACGCACACATTGTAACTCAGCTCATGCAGGAAACAGAGAGGAGCCGTGATGAAAGTGGAGTTTAGAAGCAGTGACACATAAGCCTAAGCTGCCTTCGCCGGCGCGGGGAAGCGCAGAGATAGAAAATCAGGGTGTAAATGGATCACAATAACGTGGCTGTCTCCTCATCTCCAGCTATGTCAGAAATGTGTATCTGACAAATTTCATAAATTGAGACCAATCCCCTCAGTTGGCTCTGCCTCTACATGCAAAACTATGTGAGCTGCTTTGTGAGCCGCTGTAGGCGAGGGAACATGTGAGTGTGAATGTGTGCAGCTGTTCTTCTGTGAGCGCTCACTTTTTCTGCCTGTGAGAGGGCATCCACAGTGTTTCAGAGTGTGTGTATCACAGCAGGGTCAGAGGCTACCAAGGCCTTCGTTATGCTGTGTGTGTGTGTGTGTGTGTGTGTGTGTGTGGAGGCTAAATGATCCCAGCCAGCAGGTCTTTATTCAATTGGAAGGGAATTAAATTAGACGGCGTGAGGTCTGCGTGGCTGTACCTTGACTTAAATCCGATTACATATGTACCAAACACTCACACACACGAACAGTTGCTGGAACACACACGTCATGCCAGTGAGGCCAGTGAGCGCTGACAGAGGCTCTTGTTGGGGACACAAGAGGTGTTTGATAAGAGTTCCTTATCCCTTGCACGTACACACACCCACCCACACACACACACACACACACACACACACACACAGACACAGGCCTCTCACCCTGTGCATAGTCTGATTCCCTTAAGCAGAGTTTGACACAACCTCATGTTGTTCCTGAATTGCTGACCCCAGCAGGCTGAGTCACTCTGCTGAGGACAGGGGAGGGCTGGCTGCTTAATCCTTAAAGACCGGGTCATTCATGCAAAGACTCATGGATGATTATGAGCATGTATGAGAAGAAAAAAGGCAGGTAAAAAAAGCTCAAGTAGACCCCCTGATGTGTAGGTGTGTGTGTTTAAACCCAGTGTTACTCACCCCTGAGGGGATGTAGTTGCCGTTTGTCATTTCTGGAGAGCTGGGTGTGTGCCGAGAGGAGGGAGACATACTCAGGTCCACTGCAGGGGGTGTGGGGGTGTCTGTTCGATCATGTGGGACCACCTGCACACCTGAGGAGACACAAACGCACACATCATCACCCTGAACCTGATCCCACTGTTTTTCCATATACTTGTTTTTTTATTTACGAAAATGTTAATCAGTCAGTTAATCCTTAACACTTAATGTGTGTTTCTCAAAGTGGGATCCCAGAAACCACAGCTTGGGGGTCCACAGGTTAATTTTAAAATAATTGTAAAAGTGTGCTGTATCATTGAAAAAGCATATCGACAAACTGGGATCTCTTGAACCAATAAAATCAGCTTTTTCCAACACTCCTGCCCATTTTAGTTTCATGCCATGGGATCAACTGTCATGATCGTGACTCGTCTATCACTTCATAGTGCGCAGCAAATGAAAAAAAAAACAACAACCTCAAAACATAAAAAAAACTTTGGTGCAGTGGCGTGCAAAGACTTTTTAAAGGGCAGGGGCAAAAAGAAGAAAAAAAAAATGGCACATACAGTGTTTTTTGTCAACCAAGGGGGCAGTTTATCATATTTTAACCATCAAAAGAATAGAATAGAATAGAATAGAATAGAATAGAATAGAATAGAATAGAATAGAATATTTTTTTATTGGCCCCCATGGGGAATTTTTTTTTTTTGTCACAGCAGCTGCTGCAAATACAATAACAATACCAAATGGAATAGTAAGAACATGAAACTACAAATTAGTAAGAAACATAGAAAAGTAGAAAATATAAAAACAATAGAAAAGTATTTCTATTTACATACACGAGGGCAGTAAAATTTGTGTTGCCAACCAGGAGGGCATGTGGCACATGCTTTTGCTCCTGAAATGGCTCTTTAGCGTACAGTTTTGCTCCCAACAGGGCACTTAAATCCACATTTTGGCTTTAAAGAAGGCACGTAAACACATGTTTTTCAACAATTGGGCCATGAGGGCTTGACCACCCTCCCTGTCCCCCCTCTGTGCACACCACTGCCTCGGAGTCAACACTTTCTCAAAGTTTACAAAATGAATTACTCGTAAAGTATAAATGTAGCCTTATTCTATTGTTGAAAAACACTATGAAGTACATTATTAAATAGTTTTAATATTAAGCAAATCATTGTTGCGATAATGAGGGGGTCCTTGAAAAAATGTCTATTCTGACAGGGGTCCATGGTCTAAAAATGTCTGAGAGCCCCTGCTCTGTTATACCATGTTGCCTCCAGGCTTTTTTTTTTTTTTTTTAACCCATTTTTAGCCTTTTACACTCACACAGTACATCCCAGTTGTAATAGAATACTTTTAAAAAAAGAGAAAAGACTTTAAAGAACCAATAGCAGTGTTTGAATTTGTCATGTGACCCTCTGGAGGTCAGACAGAATCCCTTTTTAGCAGACTTTTTTGCAAGGACCAACAATATAGAAGTAAAGTTTAGTCTCAGATAGTTTGATTTACTTTATTTGCTAATTAATATAAGGAAACATAAAAATGCAAAGTTACCCTAAGGCAACACTGTACCATTATGGATTCACCATGAAAACATTTTGGTAAATTGTCTTTGGGTTAACATACTGCCCCATAACTTGCCAGCAAATATATTTTGGTCTTCTCCAGTTTTCATCATGATCAATTTGAGGTTAGTTTTAGTAAATTTCAGGCTTACACTGTAGGCTCTTGTCAACTAGAGTGAAACAATGAAAAGTCTGTCTCCTGAAAGCCACAGGAGTGAAGTCTCATTAAATAGTTCATGTAAAGTTAGGTAAAATATATTTAGACTTCTTGACCAATTCATTTCAATGGGGTTTTTCTCAATAGTACAATGTTGCTAGCAGGGAATGTTAAGACATTAAATTTTGTAAAAAGAGTAATTTTTGGTTGTTTTACACTTTTTGTGGCATGCATTGCAAAATGTTGAGGTCATCAAGTATTATTCATGTTTTTTTTGTTTTGTTTTTTTAATGTGTTGAAACATAAATAAATAACTGTCTTTTCTATTACTGACCATTGTATAATGGTGTATTAAATCTATGGTCTATTGAATCTATTAATTTTTTTTTTTTTAATTTCTTTAGATTTTGTTTATTTGACCTATTTTAAGACAAAAATCTCTCAAAACATTTTTTTCAAACTGGCATCACTATGCGAACCGTAAAGGGTTATTTATGTCATCCTTATTAATGCTGCTTAACATCATTATGCTGCACATAAGAACACTAGTGTTAGCATCTATCTCCAGCTAATACTGGGCCAAAGTGAAGCCCTACAGTCTCTGCTGCTGCATCACGACCTACCTGTGTGTGGCGATGCAGGTGACGCGGGCTCAATCACAGCAGTGCCATCATCTGCCATGCGCAGCTGGCGAGCCCGCTTGGGGTGCAGTGGGGAAAGTGGAGGCGAGCGTGCCCCCCTGTCCCGCCCATTGGCTCTTCGAGGGAGCTTCAGGTCCAGGGGTTCGTCCAGGGACAGCATGACCGCGACCCGCTGACCTCCCACCTGCACAAACAGCCAGAGAGGGGCAGAGTTAAAGCTGAGAGGGGACAAAGACAAAGACCAGACTGGTTTTCATTTCACAGCTTTAACAATGAGGTTCGGAGTTAAAAAGTGACAAACTGCAGACGAACGGTTTCACACCTGCAGCATTTCCCATGTGAAAGTTGTTGAAAGTATCTCAAATTCCACAACCCCACTGGGTAAGAAACACTCAGACCAACAATGGCAAAGTGTCCACAGTCGTAAACTGAAACACTGAGTAAGCCAAAGAAAAACAAACACACACGCACGCACACACACACACTAGGAAATCTGTGTGACCCCCTCCTCTTTTTCCACACTGACCTTTGCTCACACTCTCTTCTTGAGGAATGTCTACAATCCAATCCATATGGTCACCTTAACCACCAGCCCGGCTTCGCCCCAACCCACATCCAGTCTCTGGCCCTTCTATCCCGTCACATCACCTCCGCCCCCATAGTCTGCACCTTCAGACCCCATGGACCTTTGAGACCCCACTGGCAGTCCCCCCAGGCCTTCAGGGCCAGCTGCACGGCTGCACACTCCTCCTCCTTCCTCCAACACACTGACCTCTGGACTCCGCCTCAGGGCTGTGGGCAGGGCGCCTCATCTAGTTGTCATTTTCAGTTCTAGCTGAAGTCTCTACTCTGCCACCAGACTGAACTAACTATGGGAAGTACAAATATTTGGTCCTGTGTGTTGGTAGAGTTTTCAGATTTCTGTGCTCTTCTTAAGTATTTATTTATCATCAGTCAAAGACATATTCTGTACTTTTAAGATCTTCATATTTTAGAGCTAGTTAATGGATCTGATTGACATTATTGATCATCCAGACTGAATGTTAAAAAAGAAGGAGAAGACATTAACTCCTTTCAACACTAGACCAAAGTGAAAATTATTTTTAATATCTAATGACAGAATGATTAAAGTTTTGAGTCTTGTAGTGAGTCGTGAAGCAAAGTTAGTTTTATGCAGACACAGATGTCCTTTAGGGGGCGTCTTTTACTTCTATAAACTGTTGATTTTTTTAATTCTGTTTTTTTACTTCAGACTCTTGTACCCAAGGCTGCTGCAGGACCCGACCCCATGAGGAAGTCTATGTAGAAGTGCATGGAGCTGCAGTTCCTGAAGTGTCCACTTGAGGCTGGCTGCATGAGCCAAAGAATCCTCATTGAGACCCATTGTGAAACAAATGTTTCTATTGAAAAATGAAATATGGCATGGATCAAAAAGCAGTTTGGATCCATAACTCAACAGGCAGGTCCAAAAGTGCGTTTTTTCCGAAAATTGGACCCAAAAACCGGGGTTTTGAGAAAACCCACTGGGGACACTCCTAGGGACCTCACGGACGCACCCTAGAGGTTTCTGAGCCCTCGGGCTACGTTTTGTGGAGTTATGGCCCGTTTGGTGAAAGGCTTAAAACAGGCCTAATTTGCCCTGAAAAATAGCCCACATAAAACTGCGTTTTTTCCAAAAGTAGGACCCCGAAACACGGTTTTGAGAAAACCCACTGGGGACACTCCTAGGGACCTCACAGAAGCACCCTAGAGGTTTCTGAGCCCTCTGGCTATGTTTTGTGGAGTTGCGGCCCATTTGGTGAAAGGCTAAAAACTCAAAGCCATCTTATTTTTACAATACTTTTGCTAGAGGTGAGTTTGTTTAAAACATATTTTTAAAGGAAATGTACAGGTTAGCTGTGAGGTGGTCTGATCACACTGTGAAGAAGAAACAGCAGGATGAGGAGACAGAGAACTCAGGGGCCATTAACTGACAACGGTTTTAGAATGAAATGCAAAAGTATTGTTGCAATTCAGCCATAAACAGCGTTTTAGTCGATCTAAAACAGAAACTTTTGCAAACAGCCTCCAGCGTGGAACGCCGCAGCTACAAATGCCATGTAAACAACAAGAAAGAATATTTAGTGGAATCGTAGATGTCATATTGCGCATACGATTGTGCTGTGCTTGTGGTATTAACCTGCTGACTTTCAACAAAATGAGTATCTCTTGCACCCATACTCTGTATATGGAGTGGACAGCGTGGTTTGGCCATTTACCAATGTACAGTTTTTAAGTCAAAATTCCCCTGTCACAGGAACAGCCATTGACAGCCGTTGTGCAACCAGAATCTGTGCAGTAGAGGAGGAAATCAGAGAGAATCTAAGTGGAGCAGGGTGACAAAAATAATAATACTTTTTTTCTGTGAGTCTAATCTCTTCTTGGCTTTCCGTTCCAACCAATTTCATTATCCCCGAAAAAAAACCCATAAGAATGGCAGCTGTCAATCATCATTGAACATGACATAACAACATGAATACAAGGCAGCCAAATGATATCTTCATATCACCTCAACAATCAGATGTGAGAATCATTTGCACGAGGTGTAATTATTTTTTTAAGTTTGACCACAGCTCATCTGGAATGACTGGGGAGCTGAATTTTTTTACCTATACTGAAGCCAGCCACCAGGGGGAGCAGTTTTTGTGGCAACCTCACTTCAAGCCATGCAAGGCGACGTCTTTTTTTTTTAAAGTCCATGGTTGCACCACATCTTCAATAAGCATTCACCACTACACTAGATGATCATCCTAGCTCTGCTAGATCTACCAAAAGCCTCTTCTGGACAAAACAGCGCCAACTACAGGCCTGGAATACTTACTACAGCATTTTCAGTCTCCCAGCTTTTCCATGTAAATGCAGATTTTGGTCACTGCTTTTTCGCAATTTAGGGGGGAATGTTGTCGTGTAATTAATTGACTAATCAGAAGTTCAACACACAAGTTCACATCTAGCATTTTTTGGTTAAAGCTGTGCAACACAATGCTGTGATATTCCTGCATTTAAAGGGAATAAGAAACAGCTGAAACCTATAGGCAAACTGTTCACAGCACAAATGTTGTAAACAAAGTTTTTTCCATTTAAAATCAACTCCAGCTCCAGCTCTTAGGTTTGAAATGTCTCCATAGAAACCAGCCAGTGACATCACTGAGAGCTAACGGCACGAATCTACAAAGCCAAACAGCAGGTCAAGCAATCATGACGTCAATCATGTTCAGATCAGAAACAAAATAAATGAATGTGAACAATGAAAAGAAAAGCTCTTTTAGAATTATTATTATTTTTTTGTGACACACTCATTCCCACACGTCGGATCCTTTCAGTGGGCATATGAATGAAAGTTGAGACGATTGTTCTCGTTCCAGCAGGTACTGCTTCACACATACAGGCGGTGCTCGTACTGTACTGCTGGTTTATGGCCAAGCTCTCCATTCAGCGCAATGTGTTAGGGTTCACTGCTCCTTCTCACCACTTTCACACACACACACAAATTTGATTGGTGTCCTATATTCCCTTTGAGCTTCATGTATCACAGCTCCCAGCGTGTACGTACACTCAACACAAAACGCACACACGCACTCATACGTAAACAGTGATACTTCAAGAACACACACACTAAGTCAATAATCAAACTGTAATTTTCAACAAATTCGCTCTTCCTCTCCCTCACACACATGCCAACACACACCCATAGGAGCCATGGTGCTTAGTGAATGGTGGGCTTTGAGAGTAACTGGCCAGAGGCCACATGAGAAGCTCTTGTGTCTGGGAAGCACGGAGCAAAGAGGTCACCAGGTTCAGCAGCTCTGCCAGGGGAGGCCACCAGCACACACACATACACACACACACACACACACACACACACACACACACACACACACACACACACACACACACACAAACACACACACTCACTGAGCCAGAGGGGGTGAACCGGGGGTGTAGAGACTCAATCAGCCATAGATAAGATGATGATACACACATGTACTGATGGGAGAAGAGGAACATAGTGTATGAACATGCACACAGAGCAGCATTATGGTATTATCGGTGAGATCTCTCTGTCCTGATGCATATATATACTGATGCTCCTCACACGCACAGAAAGACACATTGTGGGACAAATAACCAGTGGTTTTTATCTGATTAAAGACTAAACTGAGGAGCACATGACACCAGTCCCTCTTGGTGGGTTATGGGGAAAAGCTTCACACTGAAATGTCAGCATTAATAAACCCAAAGTGCAGGAAAACCCCACGGATGAAGGGCATTTCCACAAATTGCAGTAACTCACTTACGAAAATAACTTTATTATCACTACGGATTTTAACTCACATTCCTACCCTGCTAGGAATGGACATTTTAGGGTTCTGCAGAGGATGCAGGAAAAAGACACAGTAGCAGCTAGCTTGCTAGCCCACAGTGTGTGGCTTTTATTGCTGCACGTCTAAGTAAAGCCACAAGTTTCTAAGCTTCCTATAAATGTCTCCACTTTCATTTGTATATCCATTAACGCCAGCTCAAAATATACAACCACATTAATACTTTGACACATAATAAGTGGATTATTTTCCATCAGTTTAACCAGAGTGTGTAATGATAAAGAAATAGCTTTATTGTTGCTAGCTCTAATGATCTTTTTGACCAGAGAGTGTGTTATGTGGGCAAACGCAGCCATTAGCTGTGAAAACAAACATCTTCAGATCAGTTGGAGTGGATGTGATATAAGCCGAGGTTAAGACCACATCTTGCTCCCTCGCTCTTGTTTTCTTCTGTGCTAACTTCCTGTAACTCCAGCCGCGCAGACAGCAAAGAGTTTAGACTTTATGGTTTGGCTAAAATAGCAGAGATCTCCCGTCATCCACTTTGAGTGAGTAAAGCCCCTTTACCCTGCGGCACAGACCGGAAATCAGCTTAACCTTCATTTTACAATCCTCCTCTCATCCATCCAAACAGAAACCTGGCCTTCCATCAGTGATATAATCTACATTATGAAGCCCAAGGAACAGATATGGATCCGTATATAACTCCAGCATATAAATCAAGTTGGCACCTTAAACCACATGATCCTGCATCGTTCAGTGAGAGAGACACTGAAGGGGGACTCTAACACAGGAGCTCCTCTCATAGAGCTTCTCCATGTGCCGATCATTACATTTCTCTATAATGGGCTGTTTAGCTCATTTTAAGCCTCTAGAGTTATATCACTGCTCCAAACAAGAACTTAGCTCATGAGGGAAGCCTCTTTTCACGCCTGTTACATGTAGCATTGATGTTATTGTCAAACTTGATGCATGCTGGAAAGGGGGAATGGTTTCCTGCACCAGATCAGAGGTTCCCAACCCTTTTTGTCTTATGTACCCCCTGATCCTCTGAGCCATGAGCTCCCCCTCACTCATGTTGTTGATGATTCTTAAATCTCTAACATTTTCTTATTTTTAACTCAAGTTAAAAATAAAAAAAAATGATATATTGCATTGAAAATAAATAAGTAACATTTACCACTAAACATGGAGCATTTTAACATTAAAAACCAGGAACAAAACACTTAGCAAACTCAAGAAGCATTCAGAGAGCGCAGACCTCCGCAAAGCATATTGTGATTGTAACCAACACTTTAGTCCTACTTTAATGTTATACTCCCTTTCAGCAGACTGTCTGCTACAAGTTGGTGTTAGCGGCAGATTTTTACAATAATTTGTTACCTGACAGTGTTGAAAGTTTAAGTTGTGTCCAGTGAACTTGGTTTATTGGTTGGTTTATTTTACTTAATGAATTTTCATTATCTGTCTCCCGACTATCTTTCTGTCTTCTTATACATTTACGGACACTGTTAAAAAAATGTAATTTTACAGGAAAAGGTCTGTAATTTTTAACAGTTTTTTCCTGTTTTCTTATAAAACAACAAAATGCTAGTAGATTTACAGATATTTTCAGTAATTTTACACCAGAATTTGAAATTTTCAGTTATTAACCCCTAATTTTAAAAGTATTTTTTTCTGTTTTTCAAAAAAAATTATGCAAAAGTGATAAATTACAGAAAATATCTGTAAAATGACATCCTCATTTTATTTTTAGATACTACGCCAGCTGGACCCTCCTCAATCAAGGTTGCAATTCACTGATAAAAAAATCGGTAAAAGCACTGGCAGCAAAGTTTCCAGACAGATACTGTCAAATTACAATCAAACCCTGTAACATAGAACTATGTGAAAAAAAACTGTAAAAAATAAAGGGTTGAATTGTTTTGCGTTTAGAGACAAATTTTAAAGAAACAAAAAACAGAACACACTGCCCTTCTCCTAAAAACACTTCTTTCCTCTCATGTATCACTGGTCATTTTGTCCTCCATCAGTTTGTGTCCTACATTTTATTATTTTCTTTTTATTTCACAGCAAATTCATTTTTATTGTGACAGTGCTTGTAACCATGAGTGAGGAGGACACACTGTGGATATGAGACCCTGCGATACAATGGACACAGCATGTTTGTGCTCCACAGTGCGAACCAGCTATTTGTGCTCCAAGGAGCAGACTAGCTGTCTGTGCTCCATGGAGCAGACTGGCTGTCTGCACTTCAGGGGGCAGACTGGCACTCTCACAGTTACAGAACACCTTCACAACAAAAAGTATTTTGCTGTACAATAAGGGTATATTTCTGCAGAACTCTTTGCAATGTCACTATATTGAAGGTGTTTGACCATAATAATTTAGGAAAAATCTGTTAAATAATGGTATTTTACTCTAAAACTACACACTTTTACTGTAAATCTGCAGATATTTATCTTTAGTTTTACGCATGGAGTTTGTTTTTATACATTACAAATTTGTTATTGTACATGGGAAAAATAGTATTTTCACTGGAAATTACTGTAGATTGATTTGACTGTAATTTTATGGTATTTGTCTGAAAACTTTGCTGCCAGTGCTTTTACTGTTTTTTTTCAGATTTTTTATTTACAATCTATCTATCTATCTATCTATCTATCTATCTATCTATCTATCTATCTATCTATCTATCTATCTATCTATCTATCTATCTATCTATCTAGATAATCTATCTATTCAATTGATAACATATTTGCAGAATTATAGTTTAATTTCTCAGTCAAAGTGAGACATGACTTTGATAAAGACAAAATGTTTGGTCAAGAAAGTCTGAACTTTTGCGTTGATTCACTTATAAAAAACTTTCTTCAAAGAAACAGAAATGATAGAAAAGAATCAAATTCTCTTGAACCCATCAGGGACTTCCAAGTAACTCCGCAGGCCTTTAATATCTACAATACCCACTCCGCCCGAGGCGACCTACACCCCACTTAAGTGTTTCCCGTGGAGTCAGGCGATGCACCTCCTGCTGAATCAGTCACTCACGCTGGATTTCACCTCAGCCCACCCTCAGGATTCTGTCTTAGTGGAGAAACATTACAGACTGGCTGTGGATGTGACCCACAGAGTGTGTTTCTTGGACTGAAGTTTTGGTATCCTTTGACAGCCGCAGTCACTGAGAGGAGGCTGCTGGGAAATGTGAGACAAACAAAAAGGGTGACTGAGAGAAGGAGTGATACCATGAAGGTTGGAGTGCGGTGTGTGTGCGTGCCCGTGTGATAAGAGAGTGAGTGTGTGTGTGGCTCTGTGGCGGATGGCTGTGAAGTTTGTAGAAGGAGTGTTGGCTGGCCCCCATGCAGACTTCCTTGCTCAGGCGTGGGGTCGACGGTCTCTCTGAAAGACGGCATTGTCCTCTCTCTGGGCCCTCACTCCCTCTAGCAGAGTAAACAGGAGAGGAGAGGAGAGGAGAGGAGAGGAGAGGAGAGGAGAGGAGAGGAGAGGAGAGGAGAGGAGAGGAGAGGAGAGGAGAGATGACCAAAGGGGCCACAGTGAGGATATACGAGGGTGAGGAGGAAGTGGAGGAGGAAGGAGAATCCTGAAAGAGGGGTCTGTGTCCTCTCTTTAGCGGCCCCCCGTCATCTATCCCCCTGTGTGACCCTCTCTGGCTGGAGACCAGACTCCACGCCCGCTGCATACATGCAGGAGAGCAGCCTTTGAAGAGCTGTGGGTGTTCGGGGCTGGAGGGTGTGGGAGACGGATGATGCAGGTCAAAGGAGGACTACGTGATTCAACACCTCAAGGCTCACATGGATCAGCGCTGACCTCTCACCCCGCTCCGACCGATTGATCTTTAGCCTGATCTGATCCGCGGAGGCTCGGGTTAGTCCGCTCAGGTTGATGATGCAGAAATGTGAGCCAGCGACACGAATCAGAGCCTCTGAAAACTCTTCCATAAAAGACGATTTTCCTAAAGGGAATCCAATAATCTTATGCGATATTTTGTTTTCTAAGAGGGCTTTTGAGAGCGAAAGAATGTGTGTGTGTGTGTGTGTGCACGTCTTGTGTGTACACGTCTTGTGTGACCCCCTCTGAGGTTGGCTGTAACTTAATCTCTCTCCTGCTGTGACCCTGGGAGGTGGTCTGTAGGAGGCAAGCCATCTCTCCCTGGGGCTCTTTGCTCTCTCCATTTTTCACTCTCACACACAAACACACTCTCTAACACACACACACACACACACATCAAGATAAAGAGAAAGAAAGTGGTGGGAACTTCTCAAAACCAATGAAAAGGCATGAAATGTGTTGTTTTAAATGATTGAAATTATGCTGCAATGAGATATACAATCAAGAGTGACTCTTCACTGAAAATATCAAACTTCAAAGCAATGTGACAGCCAGAGAAGAACTGTTCGCATTAGCTGAGCTGTTTGACAAGAAGGAAATCCAGCAACATCGACAAAGACTAATCCCCGTTTCCACCACGCAGTCTAGTTTGGGTCAGTACGGTTTGGTACAGGTTGGCTTGGTTAAGCCTGGTCCTGTTGGCGTTTCCACCGCCAACTGTGCCCCTCGTGGTAGGCAGCTTGTTAGCTGGATGTCGATAGCCGCATCAATTAAATAATAGCGTGATGCCATAGCAGCGCGACTCAGTAAATAAAGAGCAACAATGGAAACATCCAGTAATTCATCTTCTTTGTGATTGGCATGTAGCTCTTTGTTATAAAGAACAACCAAGTTTGTTTCATAGAAGACTGCGTGTCGCCAGGCAAAATACAGCAGCCACTGTTGCACGGTACGTGACGATTCTTTCGACCAATCAATGGTCTGCAGTGTTGTAGCTCCACCTTCTGGGGTCGGATCAATTTAGTCTGGCACCCCTACAGAAGGGTTCCAAAAAAGTAGGATGGCTTGTCTCTGTTATCTGGAAATCTGTCCTGGGATTAGTGAGTAGAAACGCTGTAAAATGAGTGTTGTGTCGAGACCAACCGAATTGAACCACTTGGTGGAAACAGGGCTTTAGAGTTTAGTATGAAGTAGCCCACTAGTGGTCATTATTTCTGTCTGCATCATGTTGGATGATTTTTTCTTTGCTGTTTTAGGAAAAAGTTGGACAAAGTTGCTTTTATTGCAGTGCTTTGCATGACAACCATGTGTCCCCTGTATCGACTCAGCGTACTGTCTATGCAGATCCACACAGTGATAGTGGATGTGACGGTCACAAACCTGCCAACGCTCCCAAACCCTGCATGAGTCTTCCTTTTTCAACCCCTTATCTGCACTCCCCATTTGAACATTTTCCAGATTTTCTACGTTGATACCAGTTAAAGACCCGTTAATAAGCACTGTGTTGCATATGTGTCATCAGACCTGCCAAACCAACCTGGCAGCGACAAGCACATCACTGCCTAGCGCATGCGGTAGCATCCTTGCTGAAGCCCGTCTCTACACAGCATCACTCAGCAATCAAGTTTGCTATCAATCCAGCCTATTCCCTGTATGTCACATCCCACTCTTCCCCTTTTTCCTGCTGTTTCCATTGTCCTCTCCCATCCAATTAAAGCTATTACAACTCAAAAAATAACTATAAAACAAACAAACCCCAACACTTTTTGCAAGGTTTGTAGGTCAGATTTCACCGAGAACACAGAGGTAAATGATTCTGGCAAACACTGTACAAAGCTAAGACAAAGGGGCCGTTTACACGACAACGGTTTTAGGCTGAAACGCAAAAGTATTGTTGCATATCAGCCTTGAGTTTACACGGAAACACGCAAACTTTTGAAAATGCCCTCCAGAATGGGATTTTTCGACACTGTTGCTGTGTAAACAGTAAGCCAGCGTTATCAGTGGAAATACTGACGTCACACTCCACTTCACATGAGTGCAAGCAACAGGACAACAGTACAGTTGTTACGATCGTTGGGGACTACCCTGTTGTGCTTGTGCTCTTTAACAAAATGTGCATCTGCTGCTCCACTTTTGCACTTAGCATTCCCAAATACACCAGATGATCGGCTCAACTCCACTGTGGTGGAGATCTCCCAAAAGCGAATTCTGGACAAGACAGTTATAGCGCCAACTACAGGCCTGGCATGCTTACTACAGCGTTTTCAGTCCCTCGGCATTTCAGTGTAGACGCAGATTTTTTTCACTGTGTTTTAGCGATTTTGAATGAAACATTGTTGTGTAAACGGGGCCAAAATGTTGGGGCAGCAGGGAGGGAGAGAGATCTTCTGCTTTGTCAAAATCAAATCTTTGCAGGAATGCAGTCAGCAAAGCAGGAGGGATATCAATGGTAGAAGCAAACAAAAATCCACATCTTGATCTCTCAATGCACAGTAGAAACATGCCTGTCAAAGTAGCTAGCAAAAGATTCGTTTAATTTAACCCTTTGATGCCTGTTGTTGCAAATTTGCATCATACCCTGTCAGCTCTTGAAGCAGCTAAACTTTGTATCTCATTATTACCTACTAATTCATATTCTACACAAACTAAAGATCGTATCAGATCCAATATGTCATATATTGGTCAGGGGATGAACTTCTCATGTCTATATTCAGTCTAACTTAGTTATAACTATAACTATAATGAACTGTACTATAACTAAGTCTGCAAAACTAAATGACAACAAGTGCAAGAATTTTATGTCCAAACACAGAGCGAGCTATTGGAGCTTCAGTCGTCTCAGGAATTTGTCACTCACAGAGTCACTGCAACCCTGAATTAACATATCAGTGACCTCTGCGAGTTCTGACATGACTCTTGTTTATATCCCACAAACCCAGCTGTAGCAAACAATCAGAGCTCTCTGTTGAGCTCTTTACAGATCTTCTTTACTAAGTTGCATGGCGCATTGTGACATTTGTGCCCAACTGTACATGTGCATCTCCAAAATGAAAACAACAGTTCCCATGATGCAGTGCTGCTTCATGAAGTCATTAAACATGATTTGTTATTGTTTTCAATGAGGAAAAACCTTGGGGATAACATCACCCACTGTGCCTTTAAAGCAAATATAGCCAATTTTCACATAGAGAAAAAAAAAACTTTGAATATTAATTCTAGTTTCAGGTTAATAATCAAATTTCAAGTGCTCTAGACAGAAGTAATCATAAGTTCCTCTTCACTTATTAACCTCCACATCCTCAGTTCACGTCAGACTGAGCTCTCCTGTCACATTAAAGCTACGCTGTGACACTCCACATCCACGGCTTTGTTCTGAGAACAGGTTTCCATCAGCAGAGGTGTGTAAAGACCTGCAGCTGCAGCATGTCTGGACCTGCTGGTTTTTCCATGCACCAGGTGGACAGCACAGGGTCAAAGGTGACTCTGCAGTGTGGGAGTGGTGTGACCTCTGACCCTTTACAGTTTGGTTTGACTTCTGTAACTAAAGCTGATAAACACTGAAGAGGAATTACCACTAGGTGTCTTTGGATAAACTGTCTGAATAATCCGATTTCAGTGATCAAAGGAGTTTGCAAATTTTAACAATTTATCTTAATCACCAGGTTTACAGAGCATCATGACAGTCAGATAAGATTAGTTGGAGAAGGATGTAACACGTTGAGTTTTACGGTATTAGTCTGTGATTTGAAGAATCCCTGTCAGTGATTTGGAGAAATGAGAAAACAAGCCCAAACATGGTCACTTCTTCTTTCCCTTTTCTGTCGCTGCTGACGTTTCTTGAGGTAATAGCCAGGAGTGACCCCACCTCCTCTGACACATACGCACCCGAGCCACAGCCTCCCCCTGCACACCCTCCACCCCTCCACCCCTGATGGATCACTCAACACACAAACACACACAGCTGAGAGATTTTTTTTCCCACTCTGCCTCTGTCCTCCTCAGCCAGCCGCCTCCTCAGACAGGAAACCTCAGTTTCCACTCCTCCTCCTCTGGGCCTTGCATTCCCCCTTTCCCTTTATCCCTTCACTCAGTGCTTTTGTTTTTCTGTTACACTTATCGATCCTTGAACTTTTTCTGTTTATTGTTCCTCTCACTTTCTCCTGCACCCTTCCCTTGCTCGGTAAATGCCAAATTATTTACCCAGTTCATACTATTTATTCAAGAATATCAGAAAAATAACTTTGCTGGGTTTTCTCTTTTACACACACTGATTCTTTCTCTCTGTTGCAAAAGGGCACACGGGACTGTACACAGTGTTATGTAATCGCAGCGTGCGTGTGTGAAGGGAAGGGCTACTGAGGAAGAAGGCAGTTGTTGGAGCGCTGGAGTCAAGACGGCTGCAAAACAGACGCAGAGGGACACGTGCGTTCAACTGCTACGACACAACACAGGGCTGCCTCCCGCTTTATCAGGGATCTAAAACACAGAAAGACTAAAAAGTAAAGGATGCAAAGAGAATGAGAAGTTAGGAACAGTTTGATAAGATAGATGTAAAGAAGTTTGGTAGAGGAGGAAAAAGCAGAGAGAGATAGACGTGTTGAAGGAGGGGAGAGTGCAACAGGAAGCTTCTCAGCGAGCTACCGATGGCCTCCAGCCAGAGCGTTCAGACACTGAAGAATTCCAGGCAGAGGGCAGGCAGGCAGGGAGGGAAGGTGCCAGGAGGGAGGGAGGGAGGGAAGGAGGGAGGGAGGGAAGGAGGCACAGAACGAGGAGGGCGGGGCTCACTTGTGGTTTGTTGTCAAAAAGAAGTCTTACATGAGAGAAGACGGGCACACGCTGGCTCTGATTGCGCTCATGACGTCAAGCATCAGCTGTCGGACCAGTTTGTGTTTCTTTGTTATGAATCACAGAACGCTGAGATGAACAGCTCCTGTCAGCCGGAGTTGTAACGGTAAAATACATTATATGGATTAGTGGCTTGGAAAAGTCAAACAAGACAAGAATTCTGGCATTATTTCATTTTTTTAGCAACTTGTTTTGAGTCACTGGGAAGTTGTTTTTTTCTCAGTAAGTTTAGTATTTAGCCACATTAAGGAGAGCAGACTTGGTATGAAATAAAATGTAGAAAAGGATGGTGAAATAACTGTATCATCACCTGAATTTGGAAAAAAAAATTCTAGTCAACTTAGAATGCCATAAGGCAAGAAGACAAGAGAGTTGTTGTCAATGTCTGCGAGATTCCCTACGCTGCACCTTTAAATAGAGAAATGATAGATATAAGTGGAAAATTATCTGATTATCTGACGACAATATTTCATCTGAAAACGCTAAAGCGCAGTGAAAAAACATATGTGTTTATACTGAAAACGCTGTAGTAAGCATGCCAGGCCTGTTGGTGTTGCTATAACTGTCTTGTGCAGAAGTGTCTTTTGGTAGATCTCCACTGAAGTAGATTTGAGCCGATCATCTGGTTTATTGGCGAATACTAAGAGCAGAAGTGGAGCAACAGATGCTCTTTTTGTTGAAAAACAGTCAGCAGATTCAGCAGATTGAGCAGCACGAGCACAACACGGTAGTTCGCAATGATCGTAACAACTGTACTGTTGTATGCGCGAAGCGGAGCGTGATGTCAGCGTTTCCACTGAAAACGCCGGCTTACTGTTTACACGGCAACAGTGTCATCAGCGTTTCAGAAAAATTCCACTCTGGAGGTGGTTTTCAACAATTTGCGTTTTAGGTCGGCTGAAATTGTTTTTCCGTGTAAACACGAGGCTGAAACGCTACAAAACTTTTGCGTTTAAGCCTAAAACTGTTGTTGTGGAAACGGCCCCTGACAGTCAAAAAGCAACATATCTGGTCTTTCATTGTCCAGACAGCCTTTTTAAGGCCTGTGAGGACTATCTTGAAAGCCTTGTGATTCCAACATTAAGACTCCGTTTCCCATGAGTACTTGCACCCACTGTTATGAAGATGTGACTCTTACCAAGGTGTGTTTGTTTTAAGCACATGACAGAAGAGAAGATCTTTGTTTTGGCTACTTTTCTTAGTTCAAGACAACTTTTCACTAAATACAGAGCAATGAGATAACTAACTATTACGTAACTATTTATTTATAGTTACGTAGAGCTATTGCTTGAAACTTATCAACAAGCAAACTTTGTAAACTCAGTTTGTGCCTTAGTTTAGTAACCGGCAGTATTTAGACCTCCTCACAGCCTGATGCACTAAGATTTGTCCGTAACATGTAACGTTGGTGAAAGTATGTCCAGTGTTCATCTACCAATCAGAGCTAACGTAACCTCACTCTTCATTTTATTGATAGACTCTCAAGTTTGAACAGACCACTGCAGAATAACTGCTGACTGTGGGTTGGAATGAATATTAGCACAAACAGTTTAGCTCCTGTGTTAGCCTTTAGCTCGTGCTCTATCACTCTCCTGCTTATCTGTCTTCTGCTCATCTGTCCTTTTTTTGTACACACTCCAGCCTCAGTGTCCACCATTACTACAAAGTACACCGAGTGTTTCAGCAGAGCAAAGCACAGATCCCTCTTTTCACTTACTGAACTTTGTCAGCCAGTGTGGTGTTGTCATAGAGACTGGTGCCATAAATCAGTCCGACTTGACTGGTTTACTAAGAAATTGCCTGCTTCGGTGCTGATAATCTCATTTTAAAGTGAGGATTATGATCATGCAGATATCTAAAAGTGAGACTTTTTAAAGTTTACTCAGAAACTCTTCACGATCCCTTCAATCTGTAATAAAAAAAAGCCAATAGTTAAGAAATATTTCTGGAATTAACAGTGGTCCTAAATACAAACATTCATTAAATGACGAAAAACTGAATTTTAAGACTACAAGACGTGTAAACTATGAACCTTCAAGGACTTAAAAAGTATATTTTTATTCATATATTAATAAATAGATAAATAAGACCAGGCTTAATCCATCACTGAATGGGAAATGAGTGAGTGATGTAATATTTTATTATGAGGGGAAAAAAAACACCCCAGACACTAGACAACAGAACAGCAATTTCACTTAGTCTGGCATATATTGAGATTAGGCTACAAAATGATCTATAAACAGCCATCTGACGGAGATTTCACATTGTGTCACAGAGTCTTAGAGGCTGCTAAACCCGGGATTATCGCGCGGCACGGTGACCTGACTCGACTCTGGCTCGGCCGGTTGGTTGGTGGGATTGACGGAGAGTGACGTACGGATTTCAAGGGAAGCCTGAGTAGTCCGCATTTAAAGTAACACTTTAAAAAGACATCAAGTTCTTCTTTAAACGTAATAGAAATCTTCTTTTTTTTTGATCCTGTAACACATTTGATGATGACACGTTGTACATAATCTGCTGTAAAATCATTTGAAGTTTGGCAGAACAGCTGATAAGTTATGAGGCAGGTATAGAAGGAGACAGCAGCTGCATGTTGGCACGCAGCGAGGAAACTTCCAGAGCCACAGTCGATTTATTAACCTCCCTAGGAGCTGCTATATGACATGAACAGGACGAGAATGAAGGCCCACGTGCAGCAGCATGTGTTTTCAGTCACTGGCAAGTTTTTCTTTCACTTGGTCTAATTCTAAATCAGACTGCATACATGTGTTTCTGATCAACCAGGACAGTTTTAATCTATACTGTGGTATCAGGCCAGCAATCAGGGGTGAACAGATAATCTCTCCCGGGGTCAGTGACTCAGTGTTGAAGCAGTAAAGCAACCCAATACTAATGTTTGAGGCACTTCACACCACGGTACTGCAGGCTTTGAAGAGCGGTGAGTAATCTTACAATAGCGTGGGGCATTTCACAACATAACGGTTTCATAGCAGAGAGAAACGAGGCAGGAACCAATGAACGCAGCAGGAGGCATACCTCCATCCGTGAAGACAGAGGAGTAGAAGTATGTGTTTGTCTTTGCACTCCAGGGATTTGATCGACATCCCCACCCTTCCTACTTTGACCTCCCACTAACTCTGCTGGGTTTCTCTACCTCCTCCTTCCCTTCTCTACTTCCTCCTCACTTCCTTCATCTCCATCATCTCTCATCACTCTTTCCTCTTCTTCTTCCTCATCCGACCTCCTCATGCCTCTTTGTCTCTCTTCTCTCAGCGTTTCTTCCCCCCTCTCTCTTCAGTCCATTCCTGTGGCCTCTCCCCACAGGCAGTGATGCAATCCTCCGACTCCTGCGCGCAATCACAGGGTCTGGAAGTCGGCTCGCCAGCCAAGCAGGGGCGTCACCGCACCATGCTCAGTAGGAAAGCAACAGGAGAGGAAAGAAAAGAGGTGGGGGGAGAAAGAAAAGAAGGAATGAAGCCAGCGAGAGGGGGAAGAAAAACAGTCTGAGGCTGTTGGGGCTGGTGGTGGGTGATAGAGGAAAAAGTACCACGATAAAAGTTAACAGCTCTGTTTTACAGTTTGGTAACAATAAAAGCTGAACTCAGGGTAAACGTCTTTGTGGCGAGATGCGTCCGTATTCTGGAACTTGTGAATGAATTTGTTTATAGAGGAGCAAACAGCGCAACATCCCGGCTCAGTGTCCTCTCATCAGCCCACCAACCAGCTGTGTCCGTTTTGATAGAGCTGCTGGAAGAGGCCTCTGTTTCGGAAGTGATGGTGCTCTGCTACTCCCACACTAAATGCTGTCATTCCAGCTGACTCACAGCAACATTAGCATTATTCTTACAGCTTGAGTGGCGGTGAAAAATTCAAGTAGGGGGGTTACATGATCTGGTTTTATCATTCGATGCTCCTCTCTTGGCATCTTCTTTCCCGCAGAGAGAGGAAGTAACATGTCAGGACTGTTAGCATACCGTTTCATGGGTATGCAGACGTAAGCGAAGCCGTTTTTTGCATGCATGCAAAGTGAGATCTTATCAGACATGAGAGATTCAAAGGTGCGTTTTTAAAGCATGCACACAGACTCGTATGAGACACACCCTCGTTTGCTGGTTTTGCAGAGGCAGACCTCCCCCAGAGGCAGCAGCAGCGGCAGTGACCACAAGGTCAGGTTAGGAATGCAAAAGCAATGGCACCTGCCTAAATCTTTAAAATACCAGCTTGTCCCTGCCGACACACAAACAAAGAGCTGCTGGTGGTCACTCCCCACGCTCCCAGGCAGCTTTAAGCCATTAAAAATGACTTCAGCCTCCAAATGAGGCATACAGGTGTGCAGCCCAGAACTCTGAATGTATGGAGGTGTATCAACTCTGGAGCCTCACGCGGCTCTTTCATTCCTTTGCAGTGGCTCTCTGTAGCTTTAAAAAAGAAAATTACTGAAAAAAGAAACTTTATTTATCTTACAGAGGGTATTGATGGCTAAAGGAACAGACACCAGAAAAAAAGAATGTGTTAAAATTTAGTTGAACTAAATATGTATTATATAATATAATATATATCACATCTGGAAATAAAGCCTGCCACAGCTCTACTTCACCTCCTACAACATCAACAGCCCAACAACTTTTCTTACACCTGTGGCTAACCTCAGGTTTTACACCCCTTGTAAGATAACTTAATCTAAAAGAGACAGTTCTGAAAAGAAAGAAAAACAGATTTTCTTTTTCTGCGGATGGATTTATTAAACTGCCAACATCCCAGCTCAATATTCATGCTAGGCAGGACATTAGCAAACAACAAAAAAATGATAGGTTGAGTGACATAAGCAGTAGATGTTATTGAATTAAGGCATTATTTAAATTTTGTATTGTTGCAAATTAATTTAAATTTTTTTTTTTTTTGCAAATTGTTAAAATACAAAATTGCTTGCAATTTTGAAATATCTTTTTTTTTAATTTGATACTTTTCTATATATTTTTTTTTTTGAGGTTTTAATTTGTTTTATTTTTATTTTTTTAATTAAGTATATTTTGCTAACTCTTGGAATATTTTTGTTTTTAAATTTTATTTAATTGAATATTTTTTCGTTTTTTTTATTTGAAGGTTTTAAAATCTTTTTGTTTGTTTATTTTAATTAATGTAAATTTTTGCTAACTCTTGGAATATTTTTGTTTTTTTAATTTTTCCAAACATTTGAAAATTGATACATTTTTGATTTTTTTTTTAATTTGAAGGTTTTAAAAAATATATATTTATTTAATTAATGTTAATTTTTGCTAACTCTTAGAATATTTTTGTTTCTTGAATTTTTCCAAACTCTCGAAAATTGATAAATTTGGGGTTTTGTTTTTAATTTGAAGGTTTTAAAAAAATATATGTATCTAACTAATGTTAATTTTTGCCACCTCTTGGAATATTTGTTTCTTACATTTTTCCAAAAAAATTTTTATTTTTTTAAATTTTCTTTTTGCAGATTTGTTTATACATGAAAATCTGAGACATTACATGTACAAATTCTTGAACTAAAAAAAAGATTTTGTTTATTTAATAATCACTAGATTTTACCTTTGTATAGAACTTTATACGCCTCAATGTCTTTATTGTGAAGATTTTATGGCTCCAGAATGACTTCAATCCAGGTGAACTGAGGCAAAAAGGCTCCACTGGAAGTAAAGGTTGCAGACCCCTGGCCTTTCTTTAAGATCCTTCAAATCACCAGCGGAGCATTCAGAGCAGCTGCGGTTAAACCCAACAGGAGATGTATGTTATACTGCCGCACTGGCGAAGGCCCAGCTCCGTTTCTGAGCCATGGGTAGGAGGGAACGGGAGGATGTCCAGAAATCTTTTCCTCCATCTCCCCCCTCTCCCACACACAGTAAAAGGCAGATTAATAGGGGTGACATGGGTATGGAAACTGTGGTAAGATAAGCAGCAAACCCAGGCTGTGTTTCAGCACCAGTTGCTGAGCCAATGTGGTCCGTGCTCCCAGTGACAACTTCAAGGCTAGTGGAAAGGAAGGAGGAGTAACGTCATAAATCCACACGTACACATTCTGACTGCACGTCCTCCTGTATACAGCCTCACATACACACACACACACACACATGCACGCAGAGTGTGTGTGCAGTGCACAGCATGCAGGCTGTGTTGTGGAGTTCAGACCAGTTCAGAGTGCTGTGGTACCGCTCCAGCTTTGGGAGGGGTGTGCCTGTCTCACAGTCATTTCCTGGACGGGAATATTATGGCACCACACGCATGAGAAACAAACCCCTTTGCACACTGACCCCAGCCTCTTTCATTTGCCTGCAACTCAATAAGCCAGCGGCACATAGTGAACTCTCTGGGAAGCCAGTCTCCTTATTCAATAGCCAAGGTAATATGATCCCCACAACAGCTTTATGCAACACGGCCTCCGGGAGGCTCAGGGCAGAGCCTAAGGTGGGGTGGCGGGGCGGTGGGTGCTCCCTCTAACCACTGTAGGGTAGCTGAAGCCTTATCAAACACGTCTATCACCTTCTTGTTTTCTCTTCTTCACCCCTGGATTCCTGGACGGCCCCTCCCTGTCCCTGCTGAGGTCTGGGTGACACCTGTGCACCAGCCATGCAGCACAGGACAGAGCCAAGAAAAGGGGGTGGCCCACGCAGAGCCAGATGTGCTCTGGACAGGGAGGGTCTCCATTAGCACGTTTGTGTGTACGTGTGTGTGTGTGTGTTAGCGGTATGTGTGTGTATAAGAATGTTTATGTACAGAGAGAAGGAACAGGGCAGCGGCTCAGCTTCCAAAACCAAAGAGGAGGAAAACAGGAAGAGGGAGAAATACAAAACAGCAGCGAGCAATTAGCAGACAAAGTGACGTGATGTGTGTTTGTGTGCGGGGCCAGCTCCTGCTTCTTTTAATCTGGGCGTGCCCCCCCCCATACTGTCTCCTATATACCTCCATGTGGGCCCTTCTGCCTCCCTTTACAGTGATCTCACATATACAGACACACAAAGCTGGTGTTGTCTTTTCCTTGTGAGGCTGTGCCAACTTAACGGCAGCTCTGTGTTCTCCCTTCTCGCATGGAGCGCCTGTTTTCTCGGAGTAACCCTCCACCCTGTGCCCCCCTCCTCCTCCTCTTCCTCCCACCATGCCTGGCAATAAGACAAGGTCAATATGACAGTCTTTTCTCTCTTTATCTCCCTCCCTCTTCTCTTCTCTTCTCTCTGTGTTCCTGTGTTCTAGCTCAACTAAGTGACAGGCTCCACCCTACAGCTTTTATCTTTTTTGCTGCTCCATCCAAGAGAGAAGCGCAGGAAAAAAAAAAGAGCAGGGAGACAGATGCAAAGGGACAGATGGAGGGCGACTGAGATGGCGACAGACAGAGTTGAGCATAATGCTGTAAAATGGAGAAGCACTCAACTCTTGATTTAAATTTGCTGGCACGTCCAGCGAGCGCGATCTGCCGGACTGAAGCTCCGGAAAGATCTGGAGCCGGTTTCTCGTTTTCGTTTGGCAAAAAACTCACCGCCGAGCACAGAAGTAATAAATGTGCTTTGGACAAATGTACAATATCTATCTGCAGCCTTGGAAAGAATGAGCGTAACAGTGGATTTCAATTAATTCAGAAGGTCAGAGCAGCATTCATGCTCTTACAAAGCCCTCTGTGCTGAATCAATACTGACTTTAACCACCAATGAAGAAATGTGACGGACAGGCAGACAGAGAAAGGAAACAAGGAGCAAAGACTTTGATTCATCAGACACAGGTTGTTGGAGGAAGGCGAAGGTGAAGACTTCTCAAAGACAAATAAAACATAATGATGTAGACGTCAGAATGAGCCTTTTTTTTTTTTTTTTAGCAGATACTCACTCAGGCTTTAAAAACACAAGAAAAAAACAACCATGCTACATATGAAATGAATTAGTGCTGGCAAAATCTCCCCAACAGCACACAGAAAGTAAACACTTAACCAGCCAAACACACACACACACACACATACACACACCCTCCCTGTGTTTTACAGCATGTATAAGATCGACTTATATAATGGGAGCGTCACATATGAAGCTGGGGGCTCATGGAAAGTGGGAGACGAAAGACGCAATGAGGGAGGGAAACAGGAGCAGAGGAGGAGAGGGAGAGGATGGAGGGGAGTGGAGGGGAGAGGAGGGGGGTTGAAGGGGGCAAAGTCTGGAAGCGAGCTGACAGGACTGGATATGCCCAGACAGGGAGCCAGGCCCAGGCCCAGACATGAGAGCCTGATGCGAGTTTCAGAAATGCCTCACCCGTCTCTCCTTTAACCCCTTCTTTAAATAAAAAAAACAACCCTCCATCGATCTCTCTGCCTTGTCTTCTCCTCCCCTGCATGTTTTTCCTCATCCTCAGCCCCTCTTATCCAACTCCTCCCTTTCTTTTCTCCTCAAACACACACACACATCAGTCCAACTGAGCTGCTGTAGCTCTATTGAGGGTATACTGGGGAATTCAGGGTGTTGGCCAAGCAAGTAAATAATAATACAAACCAGCTGTGTCTTTACTTAAAGTGAATTGCTGTGAGCGTATTACTGTACAACTCACAGCTCCTTGAAACGAGACCCTAGACATGCGAAAGCTGCGACTGGATCCAAGTTTTGAATTATTTATAAGTGAAATATTGGAGTATGTTGGCAGATACGAACCCAAACAGTCTTTCCTTTATTCCCTCCGCTCCTTCTGTGACAGCCCCTTTACATCGCTGTTATTCTTTCAAGTCTTGGCTTTACTTGTGTATTCTTTCTTTAACTTTCCCTCATCAAGCTGCGCCCTGCCCCAGACATGGTCTGCGTATTGTCTGCAGGGCTCAGAGAGCTGGAAGTCTCTCACACTTCGCAGAAGGAGCAAGCAGCATTAAAAAGAAGGAGAAGGAGAAGAAGCTGGGTGGGGTATAGCTGGAGTGAGGCTCGGAGTTGTCTGTGTTTATTTTGGAAATGCAGGCCTACGGACTCGCAGCAGAGGAACTGACCCCTAAACTTCACCAAGGCAGATTCTCGCAGGAAGAGCCAGAGTCCTGTGCTCATTTAGGGAGTCCCACGCAGGTGATTTGAACAAGGATAGACCGTATATGCTCTCTTAGGGGGCGGTTTAACCTACACGAGGGACCCTGGAATGGTCTGCTCCAGGAGGAAACAGTGAGGCCCAGAGGTGATTAGTGGTTACAGTTTAACTGGAGAAAAATGCACGGCCCGTGAGCCCAGCCAGCCAGCCAGCCAGGGCGGTATGCACTGGTCCACCTCAGTTAGCAAACCGGGGTGAGTCAAGATCTGCATCCGCTGCGTCTATTCTTAACATACAGATCCAGGAGCCTGGCTGTCACTGAGCACGGACACATCACACTGTAGCTCTCCAGAGTATGAATGTGTCACCTCCACTGCTGCACACATGGAAATGATTAGCGAGAAGATTCTTCACAGTTAAAAAAAAAAAAAATGCACAGCTGGACTGTGATGATAGGAGTGGAGAGAGTCTTTTACAAGTTATGCTATTGAATCAGAGTCTGATGATTAATAATGATGTTCACCGTCATCTACTACTCAGGATTTCCACGTGTGCACAGCACAAAAATATGAACTGCAAAAAAAGGAGATTCCCTATCCTCTTCAAAAACTGGCTTTTAGGTATTTCGCTTTAGACATTGTAGCAGAACATCAAGAAACAGTGCATTCAGGGGTAATATTAAAAATATGAATCCTATATGCTGATGAAAGACTAATTGTTTGTTATTACTATTATTGAACTTAAATATGTTAGGGTTTTTTTCACTAAAATGGGTGTAATGTGATTTCGCCAACAGATGATGTGGGCAGTGTCCCTAAATGTGGCTGATAGGTCAGAGTTAGAAAAAATAAAGTATCATGAGTCTGAGAGGCAGAAATGTAATATCCACATATGTGGACCATGGGTCGTAAGAGGTTAAAGGAAATAAGTGATAGGTACCTTTCACATTTGAAATGATTTGGTACCAATTCCCGGTACCTGGCAATTGATATCGGTACTCAACGGTACCAATCTTTGGTACTTTTGTGAGTTTATGTGGTAAAAAATATCAATTTGATTAATAATAAAAGGTAAATTCTTTTCAATTTAATATTTTTATTCTTCAATATATAACCTTGTAATGCTGTGGTCATGTCCACTTGGGATGGGTACCTTTCTCATCTGAAACCATACGGTACAGATACCCGGTACCTGATGATCGATACCAGTAATCAATGGTACCACTTTTCGGTACTTTTTTGGCTGTATGTGGTAAAAATATCAATTTGTTTAATAATGACATATATATTTTCAATTTAACATATTTCTTCTTCAGTGTATAACCTTGAAAATCTGTGTTCATGTCCAGTAAGGAAAAATGCCTACTCTTCTACTCCCTCACAGATACAAGGATGCATTTAGGTACCTAAACATGGTACCATTTGATGTCATGTGAATCGATACCCGGTACTTTTGACGGCATTCGGTCAGTACCTATAAAAGTACCTAATTTAGTAAGCATCCCTAAAGGAAATTATTAATTATAACCCCCAAAGTGGGCAAAATGTCAATCCTGGGTCACAGGTCTGTGAGGAGTTGAGAACTTGAAGTTTCCTTTTTTTCTCTTACTTTTCTTTTTTATTTATCTCGGTAAATTTGACTTATCCTTTTTTTTTTGGTTTTTGTTTTTATCAAACTGAGCGCAATCAGTACATGGACACTTTGTTACGCACATGTAGGATTCTGTTTTTGAAAGTAAGATGACTTGATGTGTTGTTTGTAAGGATTTATCTGTTGTGGCCAAAGTGAACTTGTTTGGTCACTGTAATGTATTGATCTATTGTTTGTGCGTTTATCTAATATATATATATATATATATATATATATATATATATATATATATATATATATATATATATATTTATATTTATATATATATTATATATATATATATATATATATATATATATATATATATATATATATATATATATATATATATATATATATATATGGTGTACATATATATCCACATCTAACCACAGACAGTCCATTTACTTCTACATACTCTCTCCTGCTTCACTCACTGCAGGGTTTCTTCCTCTTGCAACATCTCCTTCAGGTCAATCTGAGGTCAAGAAGTACATCTCCCTCCAACACAGCACAACTTAAAACCCACAACATTTCATTAATAGACAGCCGTGACAGATGAACTGAGCATTGCTTGGTTTAAGATTTGATTTACTGCTGCAGGCTTTCCCCTGATAGTGAAATCAAAGAGGGACTATCTGTCGTGGGAATCTCTAATGAAATGGCTCTTATCTTCATGGAGATAAATTTAAGTGTGTATCAGGTGGCTTGTCTTCGCTGCGTGCCGCCTCATTCACTGACCACTGTTATCCTCCGTCCCCTGCTGCTCAGCCGCCTTTCAGCGTGACTGTAATCCCCAGCAGCTATGGAACCCCACTGTGATATCAATTCAGACGCTCACACGGGCTCTCCACACAGACTGTGCCACTTATATCCCTCCCACTTACTGAAAGCAACTCAACTCCTCCTCCAAAGTTTTTCCTTGAGTGACAGGCATATTTCATCCACCCCAGAGGAGAGACGAACTCCTGTGATCCTGGATTTTACAGCTTCTTTGTTGCATCATGCTCACATCAGAAGAATCCACTGACCTTTTCCCTCTTAAAATCAAATGTGGTGTGCTTTTATTATCCTGGTCTAAGGCATTAAGTACAAGTGCACTGTGGGCTCCCGCCACCCCTCCACACCACATGCCTAGTGGTTGCTCGCTGACGCAGGAATAAGCCATTAGGGTCCACCTTTTCCACCATAAAGCAGCTGCTTTCCCTCAACAGTTTGGGGCTTCATGGTATGATGTCACACAGTTGTGGTCGTGTGGTGCAAAACCTCTAGTTGCAGGAAAATTTCAGGAGAGGAAACAGCAACAATGCCTTTACTTTGATTTCAGAGACATGCACGGTGGGAAGCTTTCATGATTCATCCATTTCTTAGGAACTTGTTGCAGCAGGTGAAGCAAGTTAGTGTCAAAACTGTGTGCGAGGTGTTGCTCCCTGCAGCTGTCCACGTCTCGTCTCTACATCTGGCCAAGCATGTAGTCAGGATAAGAGAATGTACAGCTAAAAAAAGGCTGCGTACGCAAAACACATCCTGTGAGTGTGGAATGCCACCACAGGGCTGCACAGCTGGACCCCAGCAGATATGTGGCTCCACGGTGAAGCCGGGAGATGTTTCTGTGCAGCGACTGAGTGCCGTGGAAGAGAATCCACGCCTCATAACAAGTGCGCTGACGGTGATGGATGCCTCTCCGTCTGGCCCCTGTCTCTCTGTCACATAGATGTTATGGTTGACCTGAAGCTGAACTGATCATCAGCTGATTGAATACACAATGCAGGCTGTGGATGTGGGGAGCACCTGTGCTCACGGTTCACAGAGGGGTTATGGATTAAATAGCAGGGGCCTGGAAGAGGGAGGAAGGAGAGAGTCAAAGTCCTCCCTTCCTTCGCACTAAGCCGTGCAGCCTCTTTCACTGCCCCCCTTCTCCACATACTTTGAGAAAGGTCCAGGGAGAGCAGCCAGACCTCCTCCAGCCTCCGATGATATCTGTGTGACAGTCTCTCTCATGTCATATTGTTCTAGCAGTCACCCCTGAAATGTACAGACATCTTTCCCTGACCCAAAATACGACAGCAGCCCCCTGAGTGTGCCTCGATGTGCATTGCGGCCTAATGCTTTTTAATGATCAGGCCTTATTCCACTCCAGCACAGGGGCTTGTTAGGTCTGCCTTGGCAGGGCTCTGCTCTTTCCCCTGGCATCTTCTGGAACAATGGACCCATGGGAGGCAGCCAATGGGGAGAAGGTCCTTCCCAAACTGAGTCCCAGTGTGCGCACAATTAGGCTTAGGGACAGTGGAATTGCTTAATTGGAGGAAAATAGCTCTTTATCCCGGCCTCTGTGCCTGTGCTCATCCTTGCCCCCTGCGCTACATACTTGGCCCCAACTCACTTAGAGCTGGTCAAAACAAAATTTATGAAATGGCAAGACAAAGATGTCACTGGTTCCAACAGTTATTCAGTAAATGAACCAAGCTGAGGAGAGCGGTGAAGCAGAAATGTTTTAAGGCTGGAGCAGGATAGTTTAATAAAATAAACACAGAATTACACATTTGGCCTCCATGTGGGATCATTCCTGTTGGGTGTTTACCTCACATGGTCACACATTAGCCATCTCTTTGTTTACCAATACTTGTTTATCAAGTGACACAGCAGCCTGCAGACGTTGAACTCTTTATCAGATGTTGTGACAGAACATCACACAGCTCAACGCGAACCTGCATCTTGCACAACAGCTGGCTGCGCGGTGACAAACGCCCCTGTGCAGAGCAGAATTTGTGATCCTGCTCCAAATATGTCTCACTGGGTTGGAGGGGGGCGAGGATGCAGACACGCGGAAACCGTCGCTCCCGTATGGAAATGGGTAACCTTAAATGGCTGTCTGCGTAAATGGCACACACGCCGGTGAAGGCACGTCCGCCACTACCCGGCCTTGAGAGTGACAGTGTGGGGAGCGCAGGCTGCATGGTCTGGACGCACCGCTGGAGAGAGACTCTGAAAAATAGGTCACTACCCTGTTTGAACTCGTGCGATTTTTCACATTCAAGCCGCGCACCCTGAGCCAACGTGGACACACATGACAGCAGACACAATGTGACAGACTGACACGAAAGATGGTGTTGCTTTCTTACCTTACAGGAGAAACGCCGTGGATATGACGGAGATATCTCCGACTTGGCCCCCCTCTTCCCGGTGCAAACTTCGCACGCAAAGTCCTATGTGGCTCAAGCAGCGTCGGTGTCAAATGACTCCTCGTCAATTTGTCGCTTTTTCTTTGATAAAAACAAAACACAGAGCGAATGCGCCTTGAAAAAAGATTTCTAGGTGTCTAGAGAGGCGGTCCGTTCCCAGACCATTGTCAGGAATATTTCTAAGCATGGAAAACCAAACATGAGCTCAAACGCAGCGTATGTGACAGCCGGTTGTTTAAATAAAGACTAATCTAAGGAATGACAGCCTGGTCTGTTTCCGTGGGGTGATAGATTCAGCATGGTATCATGCCCCTGGAAACCCGTCAAAAAGTGTAAACACCCAGATCCGTAGCCTCAAGTGTTCCCGCTGAGGAAAAATGAAGACCACTGGTTGTGTAGTGCATCAAAAACGCAAAGGTGATTTCTTCCAATTCAAAGCGCATCGCGTAATGGCAACGCTCGTCAAGTGGGGGTTTCCTATGGGTGGTCGTGGTTCTCCTGGCGGGGTGGGAGGGCGGTCCGAACCAGAGGGATGGCACGAACTGGTGGGTCGGGTAGATAGGGCGGGTTGGCGACGGGGTGTGGGATGGAAGGGGAGGTTTCGTCTCCTTTCTCTTCGGTGCTTTTCCAGATGCCGAGGTGGGGCTTTTTGCTTTCTTTTCTTTTTTTTCCCCCAGCTATCCCCGTGACTCTTCTGCTGTTTTTTCTTCTTCTTCTGAGCACTCGAGGATACAGCGAGTGTTGAGGGCAGTCTCCCCCACCACCGTCTGAAGTGCACAGACAGCCGCCCGGAGCCCAGCCAGCCCGTCAGGACCAGCTCGGAGTCTGCCAGCTCAGCGCATGCTTACTGCTCCGCCCCTCCACCATGGGCAGTCCCCGGCTCCTCTCCAAACTCTCCCCTCTCTGTTCCCTCTCTGTCCTCATGGCTATCTCTCCCTGTTCCTGATCCCTCTATTAACGGGCCTGTCCAAGGAAACTCTGCATTGTTTGCTTCTCAGTCGTTTGTGTGTTTCTCTGCTCCCTGTCACAAAGCCACTCACACAAGATGTCATTAAAATCACTCATCACAGTCTTCTGAATCCAAACTTTCATAAAACTCTTGATTTTGCATTAAATAACAATGACACAGACCGTCACATCCTCCTGCACAAATCATTGTGATCAAAACTTGCAAACACCTTTCTCTATGAAGACTGGAAGTCAGAAGATAAAATAAATCACAAAATGTACTTTGTGTCTCAGTGAATGATTTTGAATCACACGCCCCTTCAGTACTGATGAATTAAAACCTGCTGCCCTCTTGTGATGTAGTTCTACAGTATCTGCTGTATTCTGTATGGGAAGTTTCTGAACATAAATACCACTTTGTGTTTTGAATGGTATGTACTTACACTTGCATGTCAATGACAATTTTCTCCAAGTTGCATTCAAAAAGTAGACAAGGAAGAAAGCCATACAATAGAAACGTACAGACTGAGCAGACACTGCCTCAACATTTAGCAGAACAGACTTAAAAGAAGTAGAAAATATTCACAAGTATATTTAGATTTGTGTATCTATGTATTGGTATGAGTTTTTTTTTTTTTTTTTTTTTTTGGATGAAAAACTTGTCAAATGGGGGAACAGTGTTACCATGCATCACAGCAGCTAATAATCCACAAAGGCCAATCCAACTTCACACATGGGAGGGGTGACCAGTATCTGGTTGCTTGATTTTTCTAAGTGTTCAAAACTCTGCTCACTTTAAAAAGGAGGCATCCTATGAGGTGTGTCATCCTTAAAATAATAAACATGATCAGCAGGGCTAGATCCAAGAACTGGCCAGAAGTGGCCCCAATTGAAAAAATCCTAAACTATGTTGGGCTGGCATTTTCAGAGGCAGGACTTATGTTCAAATCGTTATCTAATTAGGGCTGGGACCATATGCTGTTGTTGCAATTAGATTCTGTTACAATTTTTGGAGTGCGATTCAATTTTGATTCTTCAATATTTATGTTTTGTTTTTTTTTTAGTTTGCCTCTTTTTTTAACACCAGACCATGTGAAAAAGTGGAATGATGATGATAATATCTACAGACTATATCAGGAGCCATATTTTCCCATAAAATGCACATCACGAAAGTCAGAGAGAAACATTTCACCCTCTGCTGGAGAAAAATGGTGACATTTTTCCAATCCAGTTTATGAAAAGAGGGTGAAATGAAGAATTTGAATTTGAGAAAAAAATGATTTTTGACAAAATCCTGCTATATCGATTTTTTTTCTCCCAGCCCTTCATCTAACAAAAGGCTGCTGTTATTTTGCTTTCATTTAAATGTAGCAACATTAGGCCTGTGTCCTGAAACGTCCTTTATTGTGTGCTGGCATCATCCACTACCACAGTTACACAGAGCTTCTCTCAGATGTTTACTGTTACATATTGACAAAAGTTATCCCACAGCACTTCCACTTCCCTGAGAAAGCTAGGCCTGTTTTTAATTCACTGTGGATCTTGGCCATTGTTGTTGACAAGATCAGAAGTCCCACCTGTATTTACATCTTCTTATAAATGATCAAGAAGTGACACTCATGATGATGGACTCTTTTACTTCTTTTATATTGTGAGGTGTCCTTGAGTGTCTTTAAAGGCGCCATTCGAATAAATTGAATATGAATAATAATAATGATAATAATAATAATGATAATAATAATAATAATAATAATAATAATAATAATAATAATAATAATGTTAATATGGAGGTGTTTCAGAAGTTGCAGTGTTTAATATGTTGCCTTTTTGAAAGAAATGTCTGCATGCATGTTAACTTTTTAATGATAATTATTTAAATGTTAGAAGTAAATGAATGATTAAATGTTTATTGTTATTTGCATGCACGTACTTCATACCAGCCCTATGAATGTGCTTCAGACTGGTCACTGTAGTTAAAAAAGTCTGGCTCTGCCTCTGTTAGATCATACATCACAGTCTGAAACATCTTCACCTGGCTTTTACACTTTTCCTCACACTTTTTAAGCATTTTTCATTTTTTAATAACTTTAAACCGAAAACTTGATTGAAATTTGAAGATTTTTACATTTTAATGATGTCATGTTTCTGTTTTGTCCTCACTGGTCCTCAGCTGCACCTTTTCCTTTTGCCCACGCCACCACTAGAGGGCATTAAAACGCCTTTCATATCGTTTATACAGGAGAACTTCAAAATTGATTTAGCTACCAAAACTTATGTTATCTTTCTGGGGAGGGCTGGTTTGCTTCGTCTTTTTAAGAATATAATGCAGCAATGCACCATCATAGATAATTTGCAGACCTTGCTATAAGAAAATAAAAAGCATACATTTATTTATGTCAGACCTCTAGTTTCAGGGCCATAGTGACAGTCTCAGTAAAACAAGAATAACATCTGCTATTCAGCCCTCTTTGAAGATTTAACTATGACTGGATTCTGTATTGAAAGCTTGGGGTCAGAGCATTCTGATAGTGTATGGAGTATTTTGTCATTTAGTGGGATGAGTTAGCCTCAGATGCTTTAATGATTTTAGGTCTCTTGGAAAAAGGCCTGCTTTGGGATCGCTATGGAATTGCAGGATATATGCAATAATAAAACATTACAACTTAGGCTGAACAAGCATATTAAGCAATCAAAGGATATTTAACGTTGAGTTTCTATATTTAAAAAGATATTTCAAACACAACTTACATGTTTTAGTATGATTTGTTTAAATTAGCTGAATTAATGTTGCACTATCATAAAAAAAAAAACAGAAAAAAAGAATGCAAATAAACATAACTACAGCAGGTGCACAGGAACTTTAAAAATGTGGCAAAGTTAAAAAAAAAGAAAAAAAGAACTAGCCCTTCAATGTGACGTCATGCACTTTGCTTTTCTATACAGAAAAAATACCTTGTTTTTATTTTCTGATATTTTGCTTCCTGTTGGTTTTCATCGTTGTTAGTTTGGTGTTGTATTTTAAACTATGGCAGCTCTTTATAAATAAATAAATGAAAATTGTGCCCAGCTTAATTTCTTTCTTAAATTATCAATAGGTTCTGTGAAAGTTGCAGCTCTTTAACACAATAAAAACCCTCATGTGTCCATGTAGCTCCATAATGATCCACGACATCTGCAGCTTAACGCGCCTGCGAAATGAAAAATCACAGCCTCTGTTTTGTGTCTGCTTTGGCTGCACGCGCGACGCAGCCTCTAATTAAACCTATTAAACTGGTTTACTGTACTTAATCCTTCCTTTGCAATCACTGTTACACCCAAAACGGTGGAAAAAAAAAAAAAAAAAATACGCGCCAGACCGTGTTGTGTCAGCCAGGCGGCAGTCTGTCCCCAGAAGCCCTCCCCGGTGCGCTGTTGCTGTGCAGCTCTGCCAAGCCGTCAGCTGATCCCTCTCTTGTTCGCTTATCGCAGCTGTCGGAGTATCCGCCCCTGTAGTAGACTAGTCCTGCTCTTTATTTACTATCAGCTGTCTAGGTGCTTTTTAGGATATTTGCTGCGGATTTATCTCAAAATATCTCAACAAACTGTTACATTTTATACTTAATCTCAGAAATATACGGTTTGAATGTTTTATTCTGAAGGAAGAATAATAGGGACAATAAATATGATTAAAATCTGCTCTTGGCATTGTTTTGCATTTTCAATAGCCTAATTAACGTGCTGTCATTCTGTAGAAATTCATCTTACAATAATATATTTCCGTCTAAGTCCTTATTTTGCTGCTGGATTTCTGCACCAAATAGTCCTTTGTTTACATGCAGTCCCTCGTCTCTGCGGAAGGAGGCTTTTTGGTAGTGCAGTGTGACTCCTACCAGCTGTTTCCCGCCTTGAAAGCCATCCGATCAGCTGCACACACACACATACACACACGCACACACACACATACGGTAATGCAGAGAGAAAGCAAAGAGAAGGGCGGGAGGGAGAAAGAGAGGGAGAGGTAGAGCGCCACACACAACGAGGGAACCCCATCAGCTGGAAGTCGAGTAACATTACAACTCTGAGCAGCCTGAAACTACTACATCACAGAGACCAGGGATCTATATCTTAGTGAGGATTTAAACCGCGCCTCATCAAGAGATTTTCACCCTTGAACGCTTTCATTTGCCTTCTATTCAAGAGACTGTTTTCTGTATTTTAATTTAATTTTTGGAGGTTGGAAGGGGAACCAAACTGGCGAGAGGCGAGCATGGAGTATTTCATGGTACCAGCTCAAAAGGTGCCCTCTTTGCAACATTTCAGGAAAACGGAGAAAGAAGTGATTGGAGGTCTTTGTAGGTAAGCACACCTGCGCTTCACCCATCACGCTGTGCGTGTAATTATTGTTGTGATTATGAAAAGGCGTCTGTTTGGAGTACACGCACTTAGCGACGGCAGTGAGGCAACATGCTTCATCTGATCTGTTATTGTGTACACGACCCACTCACGAACAGCTGGGACCATTAATAATCTACTAACTAGACAACAAAATTGCGTCAGAGCTAAAATAGGGTCCAGTGAAAAGCTCAACATCCCCCTTGCTGTGTTATTTCACACATATGGAAGCGAAAAAGGTGTATTTTGTGGCTGACAAACATAAACCACGTGGTTCCCCGCACACCACGCTGCTATTTCTCTCCAGAGCGCATCCTGCTCTATTTATCCTCAAATTACCCCTCAGTGTCACATTAAAGTGTTGTGATTTGCATTTGAAAGGGTATGGCTCCGCTAGCGGACGTCATCCAGTGTGAAAAGAGTGTGTTTTTACCGTTCACATCGTTGAGGCTGCCGAATTCGCTCAGAGCGATCCGAACTTATTGTGGGTAGTGCGGCCATGCTTGTGGCTTGTGCTTAGCGTGATGAGGGGGTCTGGCGTTTGTTTTCTGTATATGGCGACCTGTTTACCGTTACTTTCCCTGAAAAACACACAACCGCGGTCAAAATAACCCCCATTCGACGTGGCGACAGTTTCACAGGCGTTTTCGAGTGTCTTGTTCGCTCTACCGAGCCGCCTCCACTGCGTCTTTTCATCCCGCACCTCTGCCATGCTGCCTGCCGCATTGTTATAATGGCGGAGGACACGAAAAGTCTGCTCGGAGCACGGAGGTGGTTTCGGGTACAGTGAGAAAATAAGCGGTGTACGGGGATATTATAAATACGTTAAGCCCGATATGCTAGATAAAGAGGCATTTAGCTTTCGCTTGGAGGCAGAAAAATTAAAAGTGGTGTTTTTAATAAGGGGGTGTGTATGTCGCGGAAGGCCCCTCGGTACGTCCGCAGACTTGTTTGAAGAGGGAGGCGGAGGGATCTGCTGCTGTTGCTGCTGGTGGGGACACGGGCAGTCTGGGAAATGAAGTCCCTTTTGTGAATTTTAAAATTTACCTCTAAAACATGTGTAAAGGAAGGAAAAACTTAATCTAATATAACCATAACTTGCTTAAGATGCTTTTCATTCTCATGTTTACTGGGCAAAGCACATTATCTGCGACGCTAGCTGGTTGAATTGGTCTCGAAGCTGCCAGCCTGTTCACCCACAGTGATTGACACTGTCACGATTTTAAAGTTGTAACTGTTACTGAAAAAGGATTGAAATGTATATTGAAGTATTATTTCTGGCATTTTAGTGCTACATGAGCATTTTATTCCTCAAATGTAAAGAACGAAAATATTATTAGTATTATTATTATTATTATTTTTTAAAAGACGTTTTAGATATTAAAAAAACAGGACTGTTTCTTGGAGTCAAGGGTAGTTTCTACAACATCCTCAAAGAGATCACATAATTTTTGATTAAGCCTAATTTTAGATGAGTAAATAAGTCAGATTTCAGAACCTTTTTGCTTAAAAAATAAAAAACTTGAATAAGTATCTATTTATTTCCAGGACTTTGACAGCACATACGCACATTATTGGTTTGGGGTTAAAATTTTATTTTAAATCTACTTTAGATGGATCTACGGTCTGTGTTCTTGTCATGGTTTTGGGTTCGATCAGTGTTCATCTGGTCAAGCAGTGGGAGGTTTTGCTGGATGTGCCACTGCAGTGTTGGTACATGTGCTCCATGTGGCTGTGTATGTATGTGTGCGTCCACACACACACACACACACACACATACAGCCACACACACTCGTTTTCTCATCTGTGTCTGCACAATTGTTCCCCATGTTTGCACTGGGGCAGCTGAGTCAGTACAGATAAGGGCTTGGCTAGAGAGGGTCCCAGAGATACCGAGCTTGATACACAGTGGATGTTAGAGGAAGTTGGCTTAGAATTTTCCCTCATCTGATTTACACTCTGTGGCAAATTGTGTGTTTTTGTCACAGTTTGAGGTTATAAAATGAATCAGTTTAAACTGAATAAGAGATAATCGACTTCAGTTGACTTCCAAACACATTTTTACAATACGTAGTGCTTTTTAGGTCCCTCAAAATTGTAATTTAATGTTTATGTAAATTAAATGTTAAGAACAGCACGCTTACTCCATAATATTTATTGACAGACTAATAAGATAATTGAACTGTAAATATGAGTGTGTAAAACCTGAGTGTCCTGCTGTTTGATGTCAAGATGATTTTATCCGAACCACACATCTTGGTCATTATTCTGCTGCAACTTCATTACAGCGCAGGTGATTAAAAACCCAGCAGCAATGCACCATCATAGATAATTTGCAGACCTTGCTGTTTTTGCCTCCTCAGCTGTATAATTATTCCAATAAATGCCTCAAGCCAATTTGTCTGGTTTAAAGAGTAAAATATGAGACAGAAAACCTCCTTTTGGCTGAAAAGGTGAAGTCAAAAGATGAGTGTATGATGGGGATTCTTTATTTAAGCTCTTTATATTCATTTTTTTGGTGGGAAACACCAACTTTGTGCACATGCTAAAGCGAAAGTAAAAATTACGTTTGACACCAGCATCTGTAAATGTAGGCGAGATTTTAAGAATGGCCAATAGATGATTTAACAAGTTAGTACTTGATAGTCATAAAAGGTAAGCAGTCAACTTTTCTTACATAATCATCACAGTTTATTCACAGGTAAGTAAGTGAACAGTGATCTTTCTTTTTTTTTACTGGATGATTTGCTTGTGTTGTGTAACATTCGAAAATATTCAAGTTGCACGCCAAAGTTTTTAATCCCATTATGATCTCACTGATTTTTAGCTTTATTTTATTTGTATGTCTGACTGACTCCCGTTTTCCCTCTCTGTCCTCCCTCCAGTCTGGCCAACATTCCTCTAACCCCAGAAACAGCCCGGGACCAAGAGAGACGAATTCGCAGGGAGATTGCCAACAGCAACGAGCGTCGGCGTATGCAGAGCATCAATGCTGGTTTCCAGTCACTTAAAACACTCATCCCACACAGCGATGGAGAGAAGCTCAGTAAGGTGGGTCACAGAGAGAGGTGTTAATCAGGGGGATAAGCTGGATGGATGGAGCAGTGCAGGTCTGAGCTCACTTTTGTAAACACCTCTAACTTAATTTCCCTCCTCTCTGTCTCTCCCGCCACAGGCTGCCATCCTGCAGCAGACATCAGACTACATTTTCACTTTGGAGCAAGAGAAGACGCGGCTATTGCAGCAGAACAGTCAGCTCAAACGAATCATACAAGTAAAGTGTTTCAAACCCATCACAACAAATCTGGATTCTCTGACTTTCAGAATCAGCACAGTTCAACTGATCATATCCCCTTTTGTGTTGGCTCTCTCAGGAGTTGAACGGTTCATCTCCTAAGAGGAGGCGTGCAGAGGAGAAAGACGAAGGGATTGGCTCACCGGACATCCTGGAAGAGGAGAAGACCGAGGACTTAAGGAGGGAGATGATTGAGTTAAGGCAGCAGCTGGAGAAAGAGCGCTCAGTCAGGATGATACTGGAAGATCAGGTGAGGATCCAGGCGTCAAAACAACATTCAGAATCCTGAGACCACGATGAGACCATGAAGTGTGTTTTAAAATTCAACACAGCTGCCAGGATTTCACTCATGTGTTTGTGGGCTGCTGTTTTGGAGCTGAGAGGAGTGAAACTGAGGGGTGAAGTCAGCTAATGCAAGGGTTGATTTCATAAGCTGGGTTATTAGCTAGCTAAGCTCATAAGCTTGGTAAGGTGAGCACAGGTGTCTGCTAATTTATGATCCATATATTACCAGAATTAAAATGGAAATTACAGCTAGTCTCACTAAAAGCTGTAATATTTGATTGATATTAGCTTCTAGGTATGGCTGAACAAAAATGGAAAATAATCTAATTGCGATTTTGGACTAATAGTGTGATTGCGATTCAGCGTGCCATTTTTCGGGGGGATGTTTATCTTTTACATTATTCACTAAACACAAGCAATAAACCTTTCTACCGTACGACCAACACAACAAAGGATACTCCGGTTATATATAAACAATTCTTTCCTGTAGGCCAGGTCCACATGTTATGATGAAATGAGATGAATTTTCACATGAATTGATACGAATATTGTATCTTCATTGAGCCATTACACTCACAGCAGAATACTAACTGATAGATTTAACTTCAAGCCTTGTAGACATGTAATAATATTATAATTGAGTTCCTTAAATAAAATCAGAGAAAGGAACAAAACACTGCAGAACAGGCCTGGTATGAACAATAATCTAAAAAATAAATATGAATCCTATGAAAATTTTGGTCAATACGATATCCAATATTAATGTTGCTGTTATGGCAGATAACTGATATTTACCGTTATCATTATTGGTTTAAAAAAAAAAACGATTTGAGACAATGTGAA
Organism: Halichoeres trimaculatus; assembly: GCF_033239565.1. Taxonomy (NCBI): domain Eukaryota; kingdom Metazoa; phylum Chordata; class Actinopteri; order Labriformes; family Labridae; genus Halichoeres; species Halichoeres trimaculatus. Next base: position 7,297,764 of record NW_027437198.1, on the reverse strand, counting down.
GTTTAGAGAGAAAGAGTGGTACAATAGTGGGAAAATACGACCATGGAGAGGATCAAAGGATGGAGCGCCCAAATAAACATGATCATAAAAAAAGTACACTTTATCTGTTTTTCCAGATGTAAAACAGGAAGAGAGACATAAAAGATGGGAGTCCACTTTTTTTAGGTAGTTTTGGTGTTTACATAGTCATAGGTTACAATAGTATTTGGGTCTTGAAAGATCGTTCAAGATTTAAAAATGTCTGCTAGCTAATGAGTAAATACACTTTTATACATTGGCCGATACGGATATTGATACCGATATATTGTGCATCCCTACTTTAAATGTAACTTTCTTAATTTTCATCATCTAAACCAAGGGATGGTTACCTTTCACACTTGAAACGATACGGTACTGGTACCAGATACCTGGCAATCGGTACCGGTACTTAATGGTACCAATTTTCGGTACTTTTTTGTGTTTATGTGGTAAAAAATATCATTTTTTTAAACCGTAAAGTATACATTTTTTTTCAATTGAACGTATTAATTGCTCAGTATATAACCCTGTAATGCTGTATTCATGTCCAGCATGGAAAATCACCTACTCTTCCACTCCCTGACAGTCACAAGGATCCATTTAGGTACCTTAACATGGTACCTTTTGATTCTATGTGAATTGGTGCTCGATACTTTTGACTGAATTCGGCCGGTATCTAAAAAAGTACCTAATTTGGTACCCATCCCTATCTGAACCTCAGTAAAGCTTACAACAGGGTTAATATAATGAGTTTATCTCCACTGTAGTTGTCATGACTGGAAAACCTTTTTTTCTCAAACACATTAACGCGGAACATGAGGATGTCTCTACCGATGGAGCCACCCTCTAGTGGCCACTCAAGGAATTGCGCTTATGGCTCTTTATTGGCTTTGATTTCAACCAAACTACCAGTTAAATTTTGACTTTATCTCCTGTTATTGTTCCTCTGTCAGATGCGGTCCATTGATGCACAGTTGTACCCTGAGAAGCTGAAGGTGATCGCCCAGCTGGTCCAGGAGCAGCAGGCCCAAACACAAGGCCTCATCCAACTGCAGCAGCACAAGCTGGAGAGGGACCTCACTCCAGCCCACAGCCCACAGGTTGGAGATACTTTAAAACTAGGTCATTCAAAGCAGAGTTCTCATGAGTGTTTTTTTTATTTCCCAATATTTTTTAACTAGTTTGAGTCATTTGAGGCCCTGCTTCACTGAATTTTGCTCTACCGTGTTCACTGACATCCTGAATTTTACACCAACATCTTTGACTCCTGAGTCGAGATTAATGAGGCGGCTTGCATCAAATTCCTGTCCTCTGTCCTCACATACACCTGAACTAATCTTACATCACAATGTCACATGCACAGTTGCACATGACAGTCTCCTCCACGTCCAGAGTTAGAGCTGTCAACAGCCGAGACGCATTTACAACGTGTTAAATGAGCAGCTCTCACGACTCTGCTGTGCCTGTCTCCTGCTCTGACAGCCGCGGTATCCTGTTTCTGCAGGCTAACCCTCACTGAACACGATGCCAAATCAATCGGCCTGTGCTGTGGGCCGTGCTCCACTCCAGGCGACTGAGCGCTGGGAGTGAAAGATGACTGATGCATTCTGGATCAGTCATGTGGGGCTCCCCAGGCAGAGCTGAGCCATGCGACCTCGAATCAATAGAGCTATGAATTACATGGAAATGACCTCTGTAACAGTAGATTACTGGACGTAACGTTAAATCTTATCCAAATATATTCAGATCTAAATATCTGTGTTGTCTCATGAATGGACAATCTTAAAGAAGGAGAGCAAAGAATTACAAAACTACTAGGGTTGCACTGACATGAACATTTTGGCTGATACCGATATCTGCTATCAGTATTGCTGTTATAGCTGATAACCGATATTTAAAAATATTAGGTATTAGGTATATTAGATATTTAAAAAAAAAAAAAGAAAAAAAAAAACAATCTGAGATGATGTGTTGGGGTAGTTCAGGGACAAAGAGCGTCGCAATTGTGAGAAAAGGTGACGATGAAGAGGATCAAAGGATGGAGCGCCCGAGATGAACGTAATCAAAAAAGTATTTTTTGTCTGTTTTTTTGATCAAAAACAGGAAGAGAGGCATAAAAGAAGAGAGTCCACTCTTCTTTGATAGTTTTGGTGTTTACATGGTCATAGAAAACAATATTACTTGGGTCTTGAAAGATCATTCAAGATGCTCTGAAAATGGCTGGCAGCTAATGAGTAAATATCGGCAAATACCGATATCGATACCGATATATCGTGCATCCCTAAAAAATGCACGAGAATAACACCAACAGTAATATAAAACCCTTTCAAATTTTGTGCACACGTTTAAAGAGACTTCAAAAATCTGAGCCCCAACAATCAGAATAATTCTTGAACTGTCTGAACAGCGCCCTTCAACTTTCCTGGATCGTACCAGCTGACACCAAATGACAAAGAAGAGGTCTGTGCTAACTTTCCAGAACTTTCATTTGCTGAAGGATGCTGTAAGGGTTTAGCATTACTCACACCAGACCTAGAAATGTGAGTAAAAGTTGCTTTTGCTTTTTGCTCCTCCACCATGTATTTACTTTCTTTCTCCAGCTGGCCTATGAAGTTTTAGTGCCAAAATATTATGTTTGGCAAGTGAGTTTGATGTTTGTTTCGATGCTAGCTGTTCTCAAGGTCAAGAACAAGCACTCATAGCTAAACAGCTCCTTTGACTAGACTAGTGTTTTCTTCATCATCTTGATGTGTTTAGACTACCAACTTCCAGAAGTCTTCCTCAGAGGTCTCACCTCATGTTGGGATGTTTGTACCGCAGCTGATTTGTACAAGTATCGTCATCCTACTTGAAGCAGCAAGACAACCACGCCCACTGTTTTCTGACTATTATAAGGACAGCATCCCAGGACGTGCCAGCATGTAGACCCCCTTAGTCTCATTCTACAACACTTCACAAGCTCTGACCATACTGAGCGTGAAAAAGCTTTCCCTCAATTAAAGGATGAAAGCAACGGCAGATTTCTGAGAGACTCCCCACATGTGTTGGTGTTTAAACTCAGGATGCTGTGCAGCTGTTTCCCCTGTGATCTCCATCCTCTGTACGTGTTAAAGTAATCTTGTTGACTTGTTTGGTGCCGTGTGGAGTTTTGCCAGGTTTACCATTAGGGGTGGGTGGAAAAAATGTTCTATGATATATTAGGATATTTTGTTTGGCAACATCAAAATAGGGGTTCATTGTTGAAAAATCTTTTTTTTTTTTTCAAATTCAAATTCTTCATTTCAGTCTTTGTTTATAAACTTGATTTGAAAAAAGTTACCACTTTCCTCCAGCAGAGGGTGAAATATTTCTCTCTGATTCACGTGATGTGCATTTATGGGAAAATGTGGCTCCTGATAAAGTCCGTAGACATCATTTAACTTTTTCACATGGTTTGGTTTAAAATAAACAAATCAAGAATCACAATTTAAATCAAATTGGCATTCCAAAAATCGTAAGAGAACCAAATCGTGAGAACAGCATATCGTCCCAGTTGTATCACACACATGAGATTTAATCAAAGCTCCTTCTCAGCAGGTGTTGGCCCCAGCGACCCCTCCAGCACCCACACACCATGCCACAGTCATCGTCCCTGCACCTGTCCAGCCCCCCCTGCCCCATCATGTGACTGTGGTCACCGTGGGACAAACATCTGTAATCAACACAGCGTCCACGTCTCGACAGAACCTGGACACTATTGTTCAAGTAAGACACCAGCACATCCTGGTTTGAGAAGTTCCTGTATGTGAACACCAGAGGGTGCTGCTGTTCCCAACATCACTCATCCTCCCTCTTCTCCCTCCAGGCCATCCAGCACATCGAAGGCAACCAGGGGAAGGCTGGCGTCGGCGAGGAGGAGCAGCGGAGGGCGGTCATCGTCACGTCAGGTCGAGTCCTGTCTGACGCCGCCGGCTCTGACACGGCTTCAAACAGCGACGGACCTGACGACTGCTCACTGCCTTGAGTTCAGCTCTGGCGTCTTAAACGCACACGACACACACACACGTACACACTTAGAATCAAAAGGCCCAAGCTGACCAGGGCTACATGATGCTACAAACCCACAGCACTCTTGTTCAGTGGACGTTTATTGGGCTGGTAGATTGAAGCACTCAGTTTGTTTTTGTCTTTTTTTCCTTTTCAGTACACTCTAACATGATGTACTGTGATAGACAGCCCGGATAGGTTTTCACTTAGACACACACACGCGGTTTCTTCTGCGTCTTTTCTCTGCTTCTTTCTAGCCCTCTGCTATTTCACTCACAAACTCATGTCTGTTTATTAATCAGTAGTAAGGTTTTTTAGAGCAACTGCTTCACTGATTGACTTGTTAATACCGGATGCTAGATTTCCATACGTCTGCTCGACATCATCGTCACTCACCAGGACTGATCTCTTGAGAGAAAAAGTTAGTGAAAGCCCAGAAGTGTGGCGTCGTCACCACCCAACACAGAGCATCTCTGTTTAACATCCTTTAAACCTCCTCTGAGCTGTTTGGACACTGTGAGCTTACAAGACTGGCTTGTATTCAAGTTCCACCTTTGTGGCTTCTGGATGAGTTTTTTTTTTGTTATGTTACTCTTGTGAAGTCGACTATTCTATGCTTGATTTTTTTTTTTCAGCACCCACAGCCTGCAAGTTAAAGTGATTGTACTGGAAATAAAAGCTTCTTGTTATTGTTAAACGGTGCTCAAAGGAAGCAAAGCTCAGAAGGAAAAAAAACTTGCTGACTGGTTCACAACTCTATTTTTTTTATTTTGTTCGTTTCATGTTTGTTGCCGTTCTTTTACTGGGCTGGGTTCCCAGTATCCCCCTTAAGTCTTTCTATTCATGGCCTGATAAAAAATGCTCAGACATTTTTTACATTCTCCCCTCTCGAATATGAAAGCACCTGGCTTGTTCAATAAGCTAATCTGTTGGCAATCTGGATTGATTTCCACAGGGTGTGAGTGTGTTACAAGTGTGTCCCCCTCTTGTAGTTTGAACCAGCAGGGCTCAGTGGTGTCCCAGACTCTGGCAGTCTGCGAAAGCAGAGCTCTGCTTTGAAAATCAAGCATTCACACATTTAAAAAACGACTGACATACAATCAATTGTGAGCTGAATCCTTAGGGCTGGATGTATCTTGCCCTTAGCAGTGTTTTTTGTTGTTGTCCAATAGAAAGGACGTCTATCAAAGCAGGATGCTTCAAACTGACAGGAAGTAGTTTGAATGTGTCGTGGAGGTTGAGTAAATATGCTCTATGCATTCATTTTGCTTGGATCATACTTTATTTTGTCTGAAAGTGTTGATGACAGGCAGAACTTCCGACGTGTATCTGAGAACGGCAGCAGCTTGCCTTACTGTGACGCCAGCCTTAACACAGCCCTGGGTCTTGAGAGACGAACCTGAACACTTGATCTGAGCTGTTTGGTGGCCACAGGGCTCCTGTAAACACCCGGGTGTGTTTGATTATATCTTCCAAGTTATTTTCTCCTTTTTCCACTTATGTTCATTCATTTATATTTGCCTCGATGAACAGGTTGCTGGTATTTAAACAAGCGCTCCTGATATTCCTCCACTTCAGGGTGTATCTGAATACTGACTTCTGCTTGCACCCTGTTTGCCCCCTTCATGTGCACTACGAAAGGAAGACACACAGAAAGAAATCCTTCAAAAAAAAGACATTCCATTAGATTTTACTCAGTCTTTCCTTTGAGGTTACTTTAGTGAAGTTTCCCTAACAAACTGAGAGATTGCTTTTAGAGCTTTTGACACATCACTGTTACTCTAAACCCATGATGAAACGCAGAGACTTTAAACTGCTGGACAGAAAATGTGTTCACATAAAAAACACTTCCGCTTCATTTCTGGATGAACTACCCTTTAAAAAAATATTGATGTCAGCTGCACTGAAATACGTCTGTTCATCTGATGCGTGACACATTTCTCCACATTTGTCACCAGAGGAAAAAAAGTTTTGCCCTCATTTTTTTGTACAAGCATCTGCATTTGGACATCTTTCTGCTAAATCCAAGAACTGTCTCATCCCATCTGTGTTTCCTGTGTGTTAGAAAATGTTACGTGGACATATCAGATTGTTAGCTGAGTGGGGTGGGCCTGGGGATCATCAAATGGGGACAGGATAACAAAGCACTTACTGTACTACACAGGAGTCTGCCTCTTTGCTGTGAAGGGGCATCTCCTCAGCTGAAGCTCTTGAGGTTATGTGTAAAAAAGAAAAAACAAAACGCACAGCTGTGTATCTCCCTTGTCCCCCATATTCAGCCCTCCTCCATATTGTTCTCTTTTACCCCTGATATCTTTATTTTTTTTGTCATAATTTCCTGTGTTCTTTCTCATCTCGCAGCTCTTTCCTCTCCCTTTTCCTTTGTCTCTTCTTTGTAACTTTTTTTTTTTTTTTAGACCAGTCTGTGCATTTGGTCATCAAGAAGCTATTTTTTTTCTTTTTGGTTTTATAAGAGAAAAGTTTTGGGGATAAAGAGGCTTGTGCCTTTGTAAAGACAGAATAATAAAGTTTGTACTTTGTTTTTTACGGATTGGGCCTTGAGTGTTTGTCTTTTTTTTTCAGCTTTCATTAACTCTGTTAAACTGTACATGCTACTAATTGATACTCAACCAAACTTTCCATTGGTCACTGATGCACAAGTGTCTTTTCCTGATTGGTGGGGAGGGTTTAGCCCCCTCCCTCTACTGGTCAGCAGCTCACTGCTAAATTAAGACTGACCACCTCCTCGACAGTAAAATGTTCACTTGGGACAGTAGGTGGCATCTCATGCCCTCAGCTAATAACTCACATTCATTCACTCCAAGCTGCTGATTAACACCGTCACACTTTCACTCAGAATTAACCCACTTACTTCTGGAATCCCTCAATGTCTCTGATTAGCTGTGGGTAGCTAATTTAAGTTTCAAACTGAAAGAATATGAAAATGATAAAATAACAATAAAAATGTGTGAATAAAATATAATGATAAAGTAAAAATAATTTAAAATAAAAATAATTTAATTTGATTAAAAAATTAATAATTTCCTGAATTTCCCTTTGGGATAGATAAAGTATTTTTCATTTCATTTTCATAATAATAGTAATAAAATAACATGTATACATATTATGTCTTAGGGTGGTCTAAGGAATGACATTAATGCACTAATGACAAAATTTGGGATTCACTCTCAGGTTACTGAGTCAAGTTTTGAGGCATTAATGCAATTGATGAGGAATATACAAAAAATAAAATATAGAAAAAAAATTGACAACAAATACTGTTATCATAGCTCTAATAGTTAAGTGTAACAAATGTTCAGTAATATCAGGTAAAATACACATAAAGTTGGAATAAAAGAGAAGATAAAAATGGAAATCACACAAACAAAAAAACTCTGGATATAAAAAAGAGATTCTGGACTACATGGTGGTGCAGTGGTTGGCGCTGTTGCCTCGCAGCAAGAAGTTCACCAGTTCCAATTCCAATTTGAACAATGTGGGCCTTTCTGTGTGCAGTTCGCATGTTCTCCCTGTGCATGAGTCGGTTCTCCCCAGGCTCCAGTTTCCTCCAACTGTCCAAAAACATGTTCATCAGGTTATCTACAGGTGATTCTAAATTGTCCGTAGGTGTGAGTGTGTGGGCGACAGGTTGTCTGTTTCAGTGTGTCAGTCTTGTGATTAGGAATGGGTACAGAATTAGGTACTTTTATCAGTACCGACCAAATTCTATCAAAAGTACCTGGTACCGGTTCATGTAAAATCAAAAGGTACCATGTTTAGGTACCTAAATGCATCCTTGTGATTGTAAAAGTGTGGGGGAGTAGGCGATTTTCCATGCTGGACATGAACACAGCATTGCAAGGTTATATATTGAAGAATAAATATGTTAAACTTAAAAAAGTATATATACCTGTTAAGCAAATTGATATTTTTTACCAAATAAACACAAAGAAGAACCGAAAATTGGTACCGCTGAGTACCTGTACCGATTGCCAGGTATCAGGCATCGGCACCATATCATTTCAAATAAGAAAGGTACCCATCCCTACCTGTGATTGACTGTGACCAGTCTAGGGTGTAAAGAGCCTCTACTGTGTAACAGCTTTAGGTCAGTCGTACTGTTTTGATTGGACTAAACAATCAATTGCTAGAACAGATAGAAAAGTAGGTCATCTTCAGGGTCGAGGAAAAGCAGGACCAAATCTCTAAGGGGTTGACATGGGCCACCCCATAATGTTCACCTCTTCAGGCTGTGCTGGAACAGGAAGTGAGCTTTCTTTAAATTTTGATGTGTCACATTTCTAAGGTGTTATGTTGGACAACTCCTTCCTTTGAGGTGACTCCTCATGTACAGACACTAACCCGTGTCACAGAGGTTGCAGGATTGATTCCTGGCCCTGGCTTAATTGTGGTCCTGTCTCACCACAATTTAACCACTTCTGAGTTTTTCATTGTAATAAAAGCCAATAAATAGATAAATAAATATAATAAAATAAATTATTTTTTTTTTTTTCAAATAATTATTATGTTGCTTCATTTTTAATGTGAAAACTTATCTACCAAACTTCAACATTTTGATTCTTTAGTCTTCATATACTGTTAGTTATTAATGATGTTGCAGTATTAACCCCCTTTTGACACCTTGCCTCCAACTTATGTAATTTCTTCTTGAAAAGTTTGAGCTTCTGCACTTTGATGAATGACCTCTGTATTCCTCCTGGTAATAAGGGGATTTAATATCTGTAGTAGTTTGCATTTTACAGCTCCAGATGTGAGGGTAGTTTAGTGTCAAATTCAACAACTCAGTTGAAAATTTAAGACCCTGATTTGTAGTAAGGGCTGATGCCAGTGGCTGTGGTCTGTAATTAACAATGAATTAATGTTAACCAGCTGTCACAAAAGCCCATCAAAAGCAGAGCTTTCCTCACAAACAAACCATAATTCCTCGGAGACACGTCCCACTGCCTGAGCAGTTTCCTCTGGATTAAAGCAGTTTTCCGTATTAAATTGAACATGATGTATTGTTTGGACATGCCTCCTGAAGTCATACAGGATGGACATGCTCCAGCAAGAACCCCCTGCCACATTTGGAGATTAATTTACAGTCGAGATGTTGATTCCCAAGGAATTGTGGGATTATGCTCAGCACAGTGTGTCTGTTTCAGGACGATAAAACTGTAATCGGCCTAACGTTTAGCTCTGTTGGGGATTCTGGGCTGACTCAGGGGCCTTTATGCAGCAGACATGGCCTCTCCTCAGCTTCCATCCCTCTCTCACACAGACCGTCTTATGGCGGTAAAAACACGCAGCCAAGTGAGCATTGTTCCTTCCTCATTCGAAAAAGGGTTTGGAGGCTGCCTCAGTGGCACACATTTACGGCTAACATGTGGATTGTAATTGTTTTTCATCATTATTCAAAGTAACAGTGGTGGTTCATTGTGAGTTCCTGCTCGACAGTCTCTAAAATCAAAAAGTAGAATTCAAAATCTTTTAACTCCAAAGAAAGAGTGTTGATCTTAGTCATTATGTCCTTGGAGGGCCACTAAATGCCATTCTCTACAGCATGATATCCTTTTGACATGTTTCTGAGACACAAATCTGATTGATTACCAGTTAGAATTTCAGTGATTCAGCATTAAAACACAGTGTACGCACATTGTATACTCAAGCCCCAGTACTGTCCCTGAACGCTGAGAAGGCGTTTGATCGTGTTAAGTGGGTGCATTTGTTTAGAGTTTTGGAAAAATTCAAACTAGAAAAGCACTCAGAGAGCGAGACCTCCACCCCTTATATTGTGATTGTCACCATCCTTTAGTCCTACTTTAATGTTATACTCCCTTTCAGCAGACTGTCTGCTACAATTTGATGTTAGTTGCAGGTTTGTACGATAATTTGTTGAAAATTATGATGACCCAGTACATATTTCATATTCCAGATCTAAGTATTCAGAATATATCCAGGATCTGGATCGTACTTTTACATCTGTCAGAAATTATGGTGACCTTGTCTTGTATTGTTTTGCAAAGCAATCTGACCATTTATGGTGAAGTTATATACACATATGGTGAAAACGGCCCTATCTCACAATGATAAAGAATCCTTTGAAATAATCCTGGATCCAGACGGTGATCAGGATCTCCTCCAAAATGTAATCACTTCAATCAAGATCTGTTCTCTACTTTTTGAGTTATGTTGTTCACAGACAGACAGACAAACTCTCCCAAAAACAAAACCTCCTTGGCGTAGGTAACTACTAGGTCCATTGTTCATGGGCTCAATTAAGTTATTACATACTTCTCCCATCGCTTAAGTTCAAACTAACAGCATTATCTCTCAGCCCTTCGCACTAGGTCATAGAACCTGCCAAAACTGCCCACTGAGCCTGATTCTCTGCGATTAAGCAATCGAGCCACTTGCAATAGCTCTGCGAAACAGCCTGGGTGTTTCTGGTAATTGAAAAGGGGGTACAGAGCACAGGGTGTCTTTATACACAGATGATCTCCTATTGTATGTTTTGGACCCAAATACCTCTCTTCCAGTTGCTCTCTCCCTCCTCGAGCAATTTGGAGCTATCTCTGGATATAAGTTAAATATACATAAGAGAAAAGTATTCCCAATAAACAGAGAAACTTTTGACTTAGTTTATATCTATGACAACACCACACTGGCTGACGAAATTTAGTAGTAAGAAGAGATAAAACACAGAGATCTGTGTTTATCTCTGCCCAAGCTAAAGGCTTGTTAGCCTTAAGCTTGGGCAGTATCACTCTATAACACAGGGGCTAAGCTGTTTATGGTCAATGTTCATTCCAACCCACAGTCAGCAGTTATTCTACAGTGGTCTGTTCAAACTTGAGAGTCTATCAATAAAATGAAGAGTGAGGTTACGTTAGCTCTGATTGATAGATGACTGGCAGGACATAACCAGGATTTACTAACGTTACATGTTACAGACATGTCTCAGAGCACCGGACTGTTGGCTGCGCGAGATATAAACAGCTACTAAACTTCTTACTAACTGACAGTGTTTAATAGTTGTCACATTAGCTTACAGGTACGTCGGAACACGGGGCTGCCGATAGCGCTACATATAGCCAGCTGCTACAACATTTGCTTGATGTAATGTTTCAAACCATAGAGCTACGTAACTGTACTGATAAATACCTTACCTCTGTGCGTTGTATCCAGTAAAAAGTCGTCTTGAACAAAGAAAATTTGTTTCAATTTGATCTCCATTTAATTCCTAAACAAACACACACCTCACTTAAAGTCATTTTCGACAGTGTGTGCGAGACTCCAGGCCACAAGGTGGTGAGAGAGTGCAATTAAAACAGATACTCTGCCATATAGCATCTTTAAATCAGGTCAGAACTTCCCTTTTACAATGGTGCTTTGCTTTATTACTAGATGGGTGAAAAAAACCCATAAAAATAAACGTTCTTCCAAAATTAATATATTTGTTTCTGTGTGTCCTCATGTATTCCAAAGTCAGTCTTTGTTTCAATATTTCCTCACATCTCTGGCAGGGCAAGAGGCCTCAGATTAGCAAAGCACTGCTTCAGAGGCCCAAAAGAGATAGAGGTGTTTCCGTCACTATTACTGGGCGACAAATATTTGTTGCATTGCTTTCTGGACGTGCCTCTATCTGCAGCCTGATGGTCCAAACTGGACGACTTTGGACCTTTATGCAGAGACATCTCTCTCCAGGCACTCCTTGGTGCACCCCTTGACTGCCTCTTTCCAAAATCACCAGAAAACCTGATCTAATCACCTCTTTACCCCCTTGTCTTTTTTGAATGTATTCACACAAATATGAAAACTCAATAAAATTATTTGAAATTAAAAAAACACACGGGGTCAGGCCGTGATGCTTCAATGCAGGCCCAATCTGCGACCTCTCTAAAAATGAGAGTCAGCTGCTGCTACACGTAGAGTCCCTGTGGCATGCAATGACTCCTGCAACACCTCCATCTCAGCCCCTCCACCAGCTGGCCCTCCACCAGTGTGCTCCGCCTCTTCTGTCTGCGTGCCCTTTAACCTTCCTGCCTGGGTATATATAGCCTGTGTGGCTATCAGAGTTCTCCTGGCAGCCATCATGAAGGGTGCAGTCTTGATCTGCTGTTTCCTCTCCCTGCTGCTTTTGCAGGCCACAGCAGGTAAGGTGTTCGCTGACATTTTGGTCAAAGGTTTGGGAGGGTTAACTCTGTTTTGGTGCTGAGTTCAGAGTAGTGCTGCTGAATGAAAGCATGTGGAGAAAGTCTGAAGCTGTGAAATGAAAGCTTGATTCCTTAGTTAGCTGGATTAAACGTTAGCTTACTTTGATTTGAATGAAACTTGCAGATTTGCTGTGTCAGAGCAGCTAGCACAAGTTGTCCGTGTGTGTTGTGTGGAGGCAGTTTGATCAGGGTTGGCTCTGGCTGCTGCAGGCACAGTTTGCTGGGACGGTGACAGTCATGGTGACACCAGCCGAGGATAGACACAGACAGAAATGTTATCCAGGTCTTTCTTTCCCAGTGAGCAGCTATTTCAAATCAGTCAGAGTTTATATATAAATTGTCAGAGCCTTGATAGACTTATCTGCTTTAAAAGTTATAAAACCAGAAAGAAGCAGTGGAATGCCTCTCAATGAATGAACAAGAGTATAATAACTCATTTTTGTGACTTTGAAACATGAGGCTTATTCAAACTTTTGTTCAGCCTCCTCTCTGGACAGACAGCATGGCAGCTGTTGTAACGCATGGCACCAGCTGATGGAAAGTCTCCGTCCAACCAGGGAGGAAACAGCCATGCACTGTCATTCTGTGTTATGTCACTTATAGATCTGCATCTTTGGTCTCGAGCTTGTTTGGCGGTGTTACTCCCCACCTGGGGGGACATTTCTCATGATGAGAACACAGAGCATCAGTAAATGTAATCACACGGCGCTCACGTAGTTCAATGTCACTGTGACTACAACCTCCTCCAGATTTCCGGCTCTGAAATGTGGACTGCTGTCTGGGTACAGACCACAGCCCCTGGCATTACCCTTGTCTGTCACCCTTGTCCGTCCTTGGGGGGTGGCGTTCAGCTTCACAGATCGGGCCCAGGCCTCCATATTCCAGGCCGCTGTCAGGTGTCTAAGATTGGAAGGCCTCCTGAAACCCAACACTGGTCACTACAGTTCCTACCTCCCTCTCCCCTTCCGCTCCTGACTCCTCACCCCTCCCATTCCCCGTGCTCCTCTTTAGATACACAGCTGCTGTCACTCTGCACTGTCACAATCGCAATTTATTCCCAGCAGTTGGCCTTATAGGGACATGCATTCTCTGGGCAGGAGGGGCAGGAGGGGCCGGGCTATGGCCACCACTCATAGTCCCGTTCTGGGATCTTTGCAGGTGTCTTTCAGCGGCCCCCAAATACCTAATTGAGACAAATATTTATTGATAGTTTTTTATGTTGATCACTCCAGGGGGTTTCTTTTCTTGCATAAGTGGAAGCTAATTCATTTATTTAAGGATAGCCGTTTCAGATGTAGAGTCTCATTTTGAAAGGGGCCCCAAAAGTTAAGGGGCCCAAAGCCCTTGGATTATGACACATGATGAGAGTCATGAGCTCCTTGCTGTTCAGTGTGAAGTTACTCAACTGGCTGAATGGTTTTAATACAGTCAATAGCTAACAAAATGATCATCTCACGGCAAATAAATGTAAAAAAAATTTCCATCACAGATCAACTAAAAAAAAAATCCAACCCAAAAACAAAGATATTTGTCTTTTAACACTCAAATGAATGGGACTCTTGATGCGTCTTGTAGATAGAGATGGGTAACTTTCTCATTTGAAATGATACGGTACCTATGCCCCGTACCTGGTGATAGGTACTGGTACTCAACAGTACCACTTTTTGGTACTTTTTTGGCTGTGTGTGGTAAAAATATCAATTTTTATAATAATGAAATATATACACATTTTTTGATTTAACATATCTCTTCTTCAGTGTATAACCTTGTAATGCTGTGTTCATGTCCAGTATGGAAAATTGCCTACTCTTCCACTCCCTCACAGTCACAAGGATGCGTTTAGGTACCTGAACAAGGTACCTTTTGATTTCACATGATTTGATACCTGGTACTTTTGACAGAATTTGGTTGGTACCTTTAAAAGTACCTAATTCGGAACCCATCCCTACTTGTAGCAGCAGTGCTGACTCGTTGGCGTCAGCTTGATGTTTTGAAATTATACCCACAATTCTTGCGTGTGTCTCTGACCCAAACCAGGCTATAGTCCCCACAGGGATCATGAGTGGAAATATTTTAAATGTATAAAACAATTCTACTGTGTAAATAGGTCAGTTTAACAAGACTTGTACCAGAGCTCTGACGTTATGTTTCCTCTACAGCCTCTAAAGTAAATCTAATAAACAAAACTCAAGACACTGATTAATAAGAAGCTGTTTATTGGTGTCATTTTCTCTGCTCATATCCAGGCCTCTGCTCGGCCGTGTAGCTGTAAACATACGTTACTATAGGAACTATTGAGTTATTATAAGGCTGCAAGAAACTCAACACGATCCAAGCTGTGTAAAGTATCTCAAGTCACCTGTGGTCTTTAAGTGAAGGAGGGATTTCAGAAAGCTGTTAAAGCAATTTATTAATGTCATTAATGCAAACGATAGTACAACATGTGGCTGAGCTGCAACACTGACAACTTTAGAGCTCAGATAAATATATCACCACCTCCTCTGGGCCTTTATTAGATCTTTACATCAGTGTGTTTACACATGAATGGTAACACTATCTCTCTTTGGTACATTAAATTGTATTTAGAGATGGTGTATTTAGAAATGTAAAGGCGCGCTGTCTGCACGAACGCGATCCCCTCTAGTGGCATGCAGCATGTCTGGGACATCCCTCCGCTTGTTGTAGTAGTAGAGAGGACACGTCAGTCATACTCGACTGGCCTATTACACTCCCCTCCTTAAGACAAGCCCCCCCAGGCCCAAGGGCACCTGACGTCCTTTCCTGGCTTTCTAACAGGAGAGCAGGGATAGAGGCATCAGATCAACACCTCAGGGTGAAGTGCCTCAGCTGTAACGCCTTCCTTTAAGACCTGTCAGTCATCGTCATGTGCAGTTATGAGTGACCTCCTGGAGGATTTACAACCAGGAAGTCGCTGTCATATGATGGTTTTAAGGGCCAGTCAGAACTTAAAGTCTCTTCAGTTTTTCACTGTGAAACACACCAGCGCAAGACACTAAAGACCAAGTGTAACAGTTTTGAAAAATACGTTTCCTTAACAGGTATTTTTATTTGACAATAACAGAAATGTCACACTGGCCCTTAATTTGTAAGCTTGTATATTACTGTCATATTCAAGGGATGTGAATGTCTCTGAGTCTCCACACTGGCTGACGGTCCAAACCCTAAAATAGGAGGCAGCCGCTCTGCCCCCTCCTCTGTCCATCCTCTGACCCATTGTGGGTCTATTTTGGACCTCGGGGGAGTACTAGCTCCACAAGCTGTGCCACCTGTTGCCATTCGTGGCCTCTCCTCACCGTGCCCTGCACAGGCTCTGCTGACTGCCGGCACACCTCTGACCCCTGCCTGTGGGAAAGCATGTACAGTTTTATAACTGTAAATTTTAAGATAGCAGCATGGATATAAAGTAGGTCATTTCATTCATTTTATAAAAATAGTCCACTCATAGAAGGAAATCCCGAGTGTCTATGAGTCTTTCACTGCCAAAAACTGAAATCTTATCAAGTGTTTTTGCCCTATTATTAGTAGAAAATGTCTTTTTAGACTTAATATGAGCCACAGTCACCTGAGCAGTCCAGAAAAGTGTCTTGTTTTAAGTCTTTCAAAGACAAAAATGAGGTCTGAGTAACTGAGAACAAGTAAAAAAAAAAATCAACCAATGGAACAAGAGAAAAGTTTCTTGTAGTAAGACATTATTCGAGTTTCAAGCAACTTTTCAAGCAGATTTTACTGGACTGATAAGTAAAATGTGGCTCATATCAAGTGTATTAAGACAATTTTCACTAAAAATAAGACAAAAACACTTAAGATTTCAGGTTTTTGTAGTGTTTTTTTCCACGGATCCTCCTGCCCTTTACTTAATGTAGCCTGAATCCACCTTTGCTCAGGGTAAATCCTCTGGCGGGTGTGTCACGCCTGCCACCCTCATCATGTTCAGTTTAATTCTATTACGCTCTCTGTGCAGCAAGCAGAAGATGATCCTGGGGTTTTACACACCTACAGACACCTGATATGTATAGAGGGGAGTGTAAGTGCAAACACACTTATGTGCATGTTGGAAAATAAAAGATATTAGGGTGGTTTTGGTTTGTGTTTGATCATTTTCAATCATCTTTTTGCAGTGTTGAATTGCTGATACTAAACTCTCTCTTGGTCAGTGTTTGGATGCAGGTCACAGCCTAGACACATTATTTGGGAACCATTCATTTTGAACTTTGTGACCAGAGAAGTGAATTTAAATACATCATTAAGGCATCAGCGACATTTCATAACCTGAGCAGAGGATTTGTACAAACTGTTCTTATATGCAGAGATGGATTGAGTCTGTTTCTCATGATGATAAATAGCCTCCGTGCAAGGATCTATAGTGGAACCATGACTTAGCCAGCTGCTGAGGCTGTGGTGGGCTCAAATCCTCAACATTCCCGCTGTGCTGATGCCACCAGAATGTTTCTCCAAACTGAGGGAGGGTTGTGGGGCAACGGGCTCACCGAGGATACACGGTCCTGGAAGCAGATGTCCGAACTTCAACTCCCCTGGCGCCTGCAGGGTTAATTTTGAGCACTGATGCAAGGCCCGCCCTGCGCAGGCAACACTACCTCTCTGATCTTTGCAGACCTCATTTGAAGGGCCTCAGTCAGGGCTTGACTGAATTGGAAGGTGTTAACACGTTCGCAGCAGTTAAGGCTCTCTCAAGAGAGAAGTGTTAAAAGACACAAGTCTTCTGAGTGATGACTCCGGTTACAGAAGCTTAAGTAATCCTTGAGTGCTGCAGGGACATTACAAGATGGAACGTGTTCCTTAAAGTCACTTTTGGGCTAACCTGCATCATGAACACCGGCTTCATCAATTACAGGGACTGAGTGATTTATCAACTAACTAACACAATTTTTTTCCTGTCTTTGAACGCTCAACCTGCTTTAATTACCATTGTCACACTCACCCATTAATAAACCGCTTTGTAAAGCACCCATCAGTACCTGACAATACCATTCATAAACTTTCATGTTCCAAAAATGTGAAACCAGTTGAATAATAATAATAATAATAATAATAATAATAATAATAATAATAATAATAATTATTATTATTATTATTATTATTATTATTATTGATTTGTTTATTAGAAATCTTAAAGTGCTACAAGAAAAGTTATTATTATTATTATTTTTTTAAATCAGTCCTATGTAGATGAAATGACATTTTGCAGGAGGAAAAGTAGAAATTGCAAACCTTACAAAAAATAATAAAAAAAAAACAAAGAAAAAAAGAAAAACAAAGAAAAAAAAAGACAAAAACTTTAAAAAAAAAAGATAAATAAAAAAAACTTAAGATATTTTCATGTCCATTGTGTAAGGCTTGAAAATATGATAGATTTCAGTTTTGAAAGAAAGTTTCAGCCCCCAGCATATTGTATCTCTGCACTGCAGGGCCTCTAGTAATGGGACTGGGCTAATGTTGAGTTATTGTAACTGCGCAATGTAATGTTGAAGTGACATGTTTTTAATGATGTTTTTTTTTTGCAACGTCCAAAAACGGTCAGATTTAGATGTCAAAATTTGTACCCATTTTGCACGTTGCTCTGACGTCTAGATATGGACTTTGACGCACCGACCCAATAATGACGTTATCTGCACGTCTCTCCGATGTCCAATGTTTCAAACACTGACAGAACAACTCTTCCTCACCTCATGATTTGTCCCATCTTGAGCCAAATCTTTGCAAACCCCTCACTTGCAATAATTCTAAGCTATTGCTTCAAAACAGCAAAACTCATTGTGTCTTTCCAATATTCCATTCACGAGCTAACATCTGACGATTGCTGTGCCTGAGCGTCCTCTTTACCACTCAGCAGCTCTTTAATATTACCTTTAAACACACACCATTGTTCATATCCTCCTTTTATTCTGCATGCTAACCTTTGGCCTCCCTTATTCTTGCACTGCGCTTGGAGCAGCATTACACAGGTTTATTTTTAGCAGGTTGACTCGGGGAGAATCAGCGGTGCTCAAACAGCAGTGTGTGTCATCGCTGCAATGCTGCAAAGGAGCAACTGTTGGGGTCTCAATCAATGCACGGGCCTTTTGTGCCTTTGTGTGGGGTCTTTTACTCTACTTTACTTTAAGCTTCCTGATATATGCATGTTTACCACTGCAGGCTGGAATAATCTGCGTCTTCATGGGCAGATAGTTTTGTTTACTCCATTTGACTCATGTCTATTCCTTGGCCTTAATGTGATTCTATTTGTCATTTGATGCGATGCCTCTTGCCGTTCTCACTCTTGGCCTGAAACACATTAAGTCATGGACCACATGGTCAGTGGCTGTACTCCAGGTTATGGTGCAGGACTCTGTGACGGCACTGCCCACTGTGAAGGTGGAGTCCTCTTAAATTATTTACTATTTTTATCTTTTGCAGACAAACAAAAAACAAGCCTCGGAGGCCATTTATCAGCATGGTTAGAGAACAAGAGGAGAGCAGAATATCATCCATCAGCGTTAATAGATAAAGTAAAGTCTGTGCCTGTGGGTGCTGAGAGGAAGTATGCAGATGATCTCTTTCAATAACTGGACCAAAACCAGATCATGTTACCACAATCTGATTTACAACCATGTGACTGTAATGAAGCTGCAGCTCTCAGCTTTAATATTCAACAAACATGTTGTAAATGCTTCACATTCCCAAACAACTTGATGGGAAGTGTTATGTAGGTGGATTCTAGTATTTCAACCCCAGGAAACAGAAGTGTGAACCAGGAAGACTTCCCATCTGCTTCTATTAATAACTCAGTGCTGTAGCAGGTTGGCCTGTGGCAGGACTGTGTGGGAGGACTGGGCACACAAGGACAGGCCTCACAGCGCGATAAGTCTGTGATAGGTGGATAAATATAGAAGAGAAAAGTCGGAGGATTGCTCTTCATTGTCTCATGGTGTATTTTGCTGATGGGAACACTCAGTCCGGCTCTGTTAGCTAACTGGGGAAGTCCCTCTCTCCGTCTCTCTGTGTCCCATCGGCTGTTGTTTTAAAGCCCATGGTGATGCCAAACAAATGTCTTTGTCTGGTTATATTCAGCGTTAGCGTTCTAAATTGAGAGCTGATTGTATTAACAGCTGTGATCTAAGCTATCCGTTATGTTCAAAAGTGGGCATGACACACAGTGGAGCAGATAAGCTCTGTCAGACTGTTACACACACACACACACACACAGGCAGATTATGAGGGGGTGAGTTATACTACACACACATATGTTTTAGGATGCAAAGTGTTAGAGGTAAGACACAAAATTTAATGTGTTTACAGCAAGGGAGAGCTGTTTATTTCTAATGCAAAACCCTTCAAAATAATTTAAGACTTTTTTTTTTTTTTTTTTGCTTACAAATAATAATTCAATCAAAATAATTAAAGGACATCTCCCAGGTTGTGACCACCAGCAAATATCTGTTTCATTTGCACATGTTGTACTTTTCAGGCACTTTGCAAACATTTTTGGGCACTTTGATGCAATAATGACAGATTTCTATAATAAAAAAAGTAAAATTAAAAGAAGATAGAAAAAGAATTCAAGAGATATTTTACTTTACATTAGTTGGAAGATGTTATTGAGACAAGATTGGGAACTTTCAAAGCCCATGAATGGTTCAGATATAGGTTATATTTCTTTCTTTTTTTCTTTCTTTCTTTCTTTTTTCCCTTTTTTCTTTCTTTCTTTTTTTCATTTGTTTCCTTTTACCTTGTTTCTTTCTTTCTTTCTTTCTTTCTTTCTTTCTTTCTTTCTTTCTTTCTTTCTTTCTTTCTTTCTTTCTTTCCCTATTCCCTTTTTCTTTCTCTCTTTTTCTTCATTCGTTTCCTTTTTCCCTTCTTTCTTTCTTTCTTTCTTTCTTTCTCTCTTTCTTTCTTTCTTTCTTTCTTTCTTTCTTTCTTTCTTTCTTTCTTTCTTTCTTTCTTTCTTTCTTTCTTAATTCATTTGAACATCTGAGCAAATATTTCAATGAAAAAACAACATGCAGAAACAAAAGTATACTTACAAAAAAAACAAAAAACAGAACCAAGGAACCAAATAAAATTGTCATTTGCATGTATAAAAGAAGTGAAAGAAGTCGAAACAGATCTTGTCCCACCCCTTCACCTTTCATGAGTAATCAATAATTTAATTTACACACTACCATATAATAAAAGCAATAATAAAACTAATCACTGCATAAGCAAAATACAACAAATAAGAATCACATAATAGAACAATGGTAACAAAGAGAAGAGCGATAACTAAGAAAAAAACAAAATAAATTGCATCACCCTTTGGTAACCTTTGTACCGTCATATCCTTATATCTTTTGAAAATCATGTTTGAATATTTTCTCTGAACTGCTTTATGTTTGGACATTGTTTTATCTCATCATTAGAGAGCTCCGAAGTTTAACCACTTGAATATTTAAGATGATTTCCCAAGCAAAACTATCTTGTAGTTTTTCTACCATCGGCTGTATGTAAGTCCATGGAAAAGAGGATTCAGAAGAAAGTGTTTCTGCAGAGTGCCACAAATCATCGGGTGGTGTTATCTCTGTGGCTTTTGTTGGTCATAAAGAGGCAGCGAGGCCGTTTAACTCTGTTTCATGTCCTGTCAGACTCTCCTTACAGGAGCTTTATCTGTTGTTTATGTCCCCACAGAAGAGGAAGATGTCAACACAGTCCTCAGAGACAGATCTCACATCGATGAGACGCTGCGGCTTGCAGCTAAGGAGAAATCTGGAGACTATGCAGGTGAGAATCTGAGCTGAAAAACACAGTTCACGGAAAAGACATGCAGCAAAATAAAGACAGTTACAGTTTAAGATACTTCTCTGCCTTTTCTTGAAATGTTGCTTCTCCTTGTGAAGAATGAGGCAGATTTACTTTAACAGACAGTATTAATTTGGTAATCTCATAATCACTGGTCTTAGGTTTAAACTTTTTGCCCTGTATTTTTTACTTTTTTAAACCAGACTACAGAGTTTTCTTTTCGAATGTTCAGGAATCATCTGCCCAACACTTTTTAAACACCTTTACCCTTCTCCTCTCCTTTCCTTCCTCTCTCCAGCGGCTATTGAGAGGTTGCGTAAGATCTACCACACATCCATCAAGCCCATGGAGCAGGCCTACAAGTACAATGAGCTGAGGCAGCACGAGATCTCAGGTACCTCAGGGTCTTCATTTTCATCTGCACTCTGCGCTGATGTGTGGGTTTTTCTGTTTGGACTGCTTCGGTTACTGTTTTCTGATTTGTTTGAACACACACACACATCCTCACACCATCTGACAACACACAAATGAAAGGTCTGTTTCAAATGTTGAAGATTTTGTTGTATGATCATTTTCAAGCTCAGAGTTTAGATTTTTAAAACCTTTAGAGGGTATGTGTGAGGTTACTGCTCGAAACATGGATCTTTATATTTAGTACGAGGACATTTTTATCTAAAACACTGTCAGTCCAAAAAAAGAGGTGCTGTGATTAACTATTACTGTTGAGATTATCTTGACTTGATTGTACGTTAGTTTATTTTCAAAATATAGAAGTAAACACTGGAATATTTTTTCCAAATTTTCTTGAATTTGAGTTCAGTCCTGCAGCTACAGTGGGGAAAATAAGTATTGAATGTGTCAACTTTTTTCTCATCACATTTATTCCAAAGATGCAATTCAAACAAAATTTCTACCAGACATTAAATAATCCACACATGAAAAGAAATCACAACGTTCAGGTCCATAAATAATGATTATGTGGAATTAAGTACAATAACACAGGAAAAAAGGATTGAACACGCTAACTGAGACTCATCTTATGCTTTGTTTGCAATGACAGCTTCCAGACGCTTCTTGAATGTTTTAACTAATTGTACACACTGCTCAGGTGTGATTTTGGCCCATTTTTAAGTCAGGTGATTGACTAGGCCATTCTGACAGATTGATTTTCTTTTTTTTAAACCATTTGAGAGTCAACTTTGCCGTGTGCTTTGAATCGTTGTCCTGCTGGAAGGTCCAGCCACGTCTCATCTTCATCATCCTGGTGGATGGCAGCAGATTCATATCAAGAATTTCCACATACATGGCTCCATTCATTACTCCGTCAATTATATGAAGTTTGCCAACACCATGAGATGAGAAACAACCCCATGCCATGATGCTTCCACCTCCAAACTTCACTGTTGGTGTAGTGTTTTTTGGGTGATGTGCAGTGCCATTTCTCCTCCAAACATGGTATGTAGTATGACAGCCCAAAAGTTCAATTTTGGTCTCATCTGACCAGACAACATTCTCCCAGTATTCTACAGGCTCATCAAGATGCTGTTTAGCAAACTTTAAACAAGCTTCAACATGCCTTTTCTTGAGGAATGGAGTCTTGCAGGACGAGCATCCATAGAGGCCATGGAGGTGGAGTGCATTGCTTATTGTTTTCTCTGTAACAATTGTACCTGCTGCCTCTTTGGCTCGTTGAGTACTCTTCTGACCATCTTTCTGACTCTCTGGTCAGAAATCTTAAAGGAGCTCCTGTGCGTGGCCTGTTGATGGTAAGGTGGTGCTTTTTCCACTTGAGAATAATGGCCCAACGGTGCTGACTGGAATATTCAGGTGCTCTGATATAAGTCTGTAACCAGTTCCATTCCGATGCTGAGCAACAATCAGGTTGTGAATGTCTTCAGAGGGCTCTTTGCCTTTACCCATCATGAGGTGTGTGCTATTTAACTGTTTGGTGAAAAAAACACCTTTTTTATAGGACCATCAATTTGCTCTAGCCCAGCTGGTGTTGGTTTGCACTAATTGGAAGTTGAAGTAATAATTACTAACAGATTTCAGGTGGTATGGTGCATTTCCTTGCCAAAGTATACAGCCTTTCCATGGTGTGTTCAATACTTTTTTCCTGTGCTTTTGTACTTAATTCCACATAATCATTATTTATGGACCTGAACGTTGTGATTTCTTTTCATGTGTGGATTATTTGAGTTAATACCAATGTCTGGTAGAAATTACATTTAAATTGCAGCTTTGGAAATAAATGTAATCAGAAAAAAGTTCAATACTTATTTTCCCCACTGTAAATCTACACAAGGTTAAAGTCAGTAGCTGACCCCTGAGCCCAAACACTCACTGTAAACAGACATGTTTGACACATGATCGAGTCAAATATGGGTCAGGACCTCCCACCCTCTCCTGCACATTGTCACTCTTCCCCTCCTTGTTGCTTGTAGAAACCTCTCACCCTCACTCCTCACTCTCCTCCCTTCATCCCTCTGTACTCCATCCTCTCCCTCCCTCTCCACTCCCCTCATCTAACAGCCTACCCCGGACGAACCCTGGGTGACTCAGCCACAGGTGGGTGTGGGCCGGGCTTACCTGTGCATGGCACTGCCTGAAGTGCTCAGCCCCCTCCTTCCTCTTCATTTGTCCTCATATTTGCACATCACTGATATTTATACACGACATCAGGGATATTAGGGATATTTATATCCCTGATATTTATATCAGGGATGTTGAACTTGTAATGACACCAGAAGTCTTAAAAACTGATTCAGTTTCCTCAGAGTGATTAAAATGCCCACAATCAGGGTACAGATTTGAAAAGGAAATGGGACTCAAAGGAAACTTGACTTTACAAGTTGTGGAGGGGGTTGCATGAGCAGCTCTGGCTTTAGCACAAAACATGCAGGTTTGAAGAGGGGACACTGGTGGGAAAGGGTGGTGACTGTTCAGCTAGGAGTAGAGTCACTGATGTTTTATCACATTTCAATCATTTCAGAATCATTTCCCTCATGGAGAGGAGGTTGGATTTTATTTTCCCATCAAAATAAAAAACAATTTTCCTTTTGAGATGATTTCTTCCCTCATTGACTGTTAGGTGTTGTTAGAGCTCTTTATTCCCATCTTCTCCTGATTTAAGAGAGATTAACATACCTCTGACCTACCACCCCGGCACCATGTCCATTCACAGCACACACCGCAGCTTTTTATGACACACACAGCTTGCTGTGAAAGCTTTTGCTTAGTGGAGTCTCATCACTGAAATATGTCTGCTGCTCTAACCCGCTGACTGTGCATAAAGATGGATGACGTGCCTCTACATTCTCCCACTGCACAAAAGTGATGCCAAAATACCCTGATCTGGAGCCATGGTGTTGTTATCCTGCCTCTTTTGCTAATCAAATTGCAAAAATGGTCTAGTGTCTATTACATTTTCTTTTACTTTTCCTTTTTGGTCCACTCAGCACTGCAGGCGCCATATTTGTTAGCATAAATTAAGGGAGTAACCTTAACCAGAAAGATGATAACTAACTGTAATGACTTCTTGTTTGAAAAAATATTATTATGGTTTTTGATTTTAAAGTTTGACCAATATCCTGTGTATTAACATAAAGGAACCACACTTCCGCTGCCTCACTTTTGGGGAACTGTTATACCATCCACCATTTTATGCAATCTATGCTGCAAAGTAACATGTTTCATTGCCTGTTTTCCTTTTCTTTCCTTTTTTCATCTTTATCTATCTGTGCTCTGCACTGAGCGTGGCAGTGTTACTCTGATACGCTTTCTGTGTCTGTTGGATTTGAAGTGCAGTTCAACTCAGAAATGTCTTTGGATGTATTTTGGATGTGTTGTTTTTCAAGTCAAAAAGTCATTGTAGGGGTGGGAAAACAGAAATGTTGACAATTGAAAAAAAAAAAAAAAAAAAAAAAAAAAAAAAAAAAAAAAAGCTAAGCTTATTTATTTATGTATTGGTAAAAAAAAAATTAAAAAGAAAAAGTAGTTTTGCTCATCATGAAGCCATTCAGCTGTGAGTTTGCTCACAGTTGTACTTTTCTGACCAACAGATGGAGAGATTACGTCCAAGCCCATGGTGCTGTTCCTGGGACCCTGGAGTGTAGGAAAGTCCTCCATGATCAATTACCTCCTGGGCATGCACGACAGCCCCTACCAGCTCTACACAGGTATGTTTGTTGTTAGTGTCATGTAAGTATACATCCTATGGCAATGAAAACACCCTCTATGCCTGAGAATCACATCGGGGTGATCCAGAGGGCAGATGACCCCACAGAGACTGTGTTCAATTAACTCAATGACATCCTAAGAAAACTCAAAGTGATTTATTCTCCCTGCTCTATTAGTGGAATGGCTGTAATGGAACATTTTGTAATGAAAAGGCCTCATGTCATATCAAAGTGAATGGGTTCAGTCATGGTGATGGTCTCTGCACCCCTTAAGAAGCTTTATAAGGTCCTCAGTCTCATGCTTCCTCAGTCTGATCTGCAGTTTCACAACTTTCTATATTTGTCACCTCTTCATAGTGTTACATTTTTAAAAATTAAAGATTATCTCAATTACCCCTTTTCCACCTAATTGGTGCTGGTGCTAGTTTCAGGCCACTGCCTGGCGAAGCACTGGTTCTTTGTGTTTCCACCAACAAAGAACTGGCTCCAAGTGCTGGAAACTGGTGCTTGGCAAGCACCAACTCTTTGCTGGGCCAGAGCTGAGCACCAATTAGGCACCGACTACGTGGGGGGCCTGGGGCGGGGGTACAGTGACAAATGATCAGTGTGAAATTGTTAAAAAGGCAAGCTGCTGGGCGGGTCGTCCATTGTTTAGAGTTTCCTTACTCATTATTTGAGATGGTGGCAAAATGCCTTTCCTCTCTATAGATCAAATCTATACCTGGTCATTTTACTAAACAGACAAAACAATCTCATGTTATTTATCATTCTATAAAAGGAAAGCTGCTGTGTGAGTCGTCTGTTTTGTTGGTTATGTTAATCATTCATAACTTGAACTTTAGGTGAAATCAGAAACAAGTCATGTAAAACTAATCTCTGACCAGTTGTAAGTGCTCCCAAGGCAAACTTTTTGCCATCTCTGCAGCCACTTCTGCCGCTGCCCCCGCCCCCAGCAGTTACCTATGGAGTGAAGTACTGACATTTTATGGAGACACAATGACTTTGCACTGATGTGGCACCAACTTGGCTCTTGGCCTATGGAAAACCAAACCGGTTCTTAAAAAGCACGTGATTTGAACCAACAAAGCGCTAGCAGTAGCACCAGCACTGAATGAGCACCGGTGGAAAAGGGGTAACTGAAAAGCCTCAAAAACAACAACATGCTCTTCACCAGCCGCAGGAAGAAAGACTCAGGGCCAGTCCAAATTATCACTCTTACTCCTTTCCCTTTGTCTTCCACAAGGATGAGAACACATCTCTTAGAAACGAGATAGTCCTCGATCCACGCTATGTCATCACCCCTAGACGCTTGCAGGCTCTTGGACAGAGGGACTGTTTGTTCACTTCCAAACCAAACACATTTTTACAAAGTGATGATAAACTGATGTCAGATTAGGGTCTCACAGTCACAACAAACAGACTTCACTACAACGCACTGCATTACATGAGTAATGAGACAGCTGAGCTATGAAAAGCGAATTTTAAGCTAACATTACAGTATTCAGAAGCTATATTTTGTAGCTTTTGAATACTGTAACGTTAGCTTATCATAGCTTATGTAGCTAATGCAGTTTCTGAATGTAGATTAGTTGCAAAATTATTTAAGAAAAAATGCAGTTCTCTGTAGTGAGGCAAGTGTGCTGTGAATCTGTCACCCTGGTCTGACATCGACATAGCTGGTATTAGCTGTAGCTTTAGCAGTGTTAGCTAGCGATTTCAGAATATAACCAACTATTCAAAATAGGCTAATATTTACGTGTAGTAGCAAAGGACTGAATATTAGATTAGAAAAAACAATATCTTGAGAAATTTGTCGTACCCCTTGGTTTCGAGTGTCTTCTGTCTGAATTCTCGCTTGTGTTGGACGTCCCTTTGGACAAAGCATCTACTGAATTAAACTGAGGAACTGTAGAAACTGTAGTGGGGTATGTCTTTGTTTCAGGGGCTGTGTAGCCCTCCCCTCTGAGAATTTGACCACCATTTCACTAGACATGCAAAACCAGGGGCTAAGGGGTAAAATTAGGATTGGCTGTTGGTAGTGACCAAACACCGAGCTAAAAGGGAATTTTGGATTGAAATTAAACAGAAAGTCAAAGTATGGATGTCTTTCTGGTTAAACTTCTTTCCACTCCTTTTTGAAAATGTAAAAGATTGTAAATTAGGGATTTAAAATATTACTACTATTATAATTATTTTATTTTATATATATGTATATATTTTTTTCTTCTTTCTTTTGTTGGCTGTGTCTGTATCGTTATTCTTCTTCTACATTTTCAAAATAAACTTTCATACATTCATTCATTTATTCATTCTGGTTTCAATTTAAAAAGTATTTTTATATAATATTTTGTAGCCACAGAAACATCTCATATGTCTGTTTTTTCCTCATAGTTCTTTCTGTTGTTTTTCAGGAGCTGAGCCGACTACCTCTGAGTTCACTGTTATCATGCACGGTGAAAAGATCCGCTCCGTTGAAGGTATTGTGATGGCAGCAGACAGCTCGCGGTCCTTCTCCCCCCTGGAGAAGTTTGGCCAAAACTTCCTGGAGAAGCTGATCGGTATCGAGATGCCCCACAAACTGCTGGAACGGGTGACTTTTGTGGACACACCAGGAATTATTGAGAACAGGAAGCAGCAGGAGAGAGGTAAAACAGAGAGATACACAGGTAAAAATATGAAGGAGTTTGTTGTGACGCTGTGTTTAATGCTTTATTTGTGCTTTTTCCGTGCAGGCTATCCTTTCAATGATGTCTGCCAGTGGTTCATCGACCGTGCTGACCTGATCTTTGTGGTTTTCGACCCCACAAAGCTGGACGTGGGTCTGGAGCTGGAGATGCTCTTCAGACAGCTGAAGGGTCGTGAATCTCAGATCCGCATCATCCTCAACAAGGCTGACAACCTGGCCACCCAGGACTTAATGAGAGTCTACGGAGCACTTTTCTGGAGCTTAGCCCCCCTCATCAATGTGACCGAACCCCCTCGTGTCTACGTCAGCTCCTTCTGGCCGTACGACTACGCCCCCGACACCAGCCGTGACCTCTTCAAGCGAGAGGAGATTTCCCTCCTGGAAGATCTGAACCAGGTGATTGAAAACCGCATGGAGAACAAAATCGCTTTCATCCGCCAACATGGAATCCGCGTGCGCATTCACGGCCTCCTGGTCGATCGCTACGTCCAGACCTTCAAAGACAAGATGAGCTTCTTCAGTGACCCCGAACTCGTCTTCAAAGAGATCGTGGACGACCCCGACAAGTTCTACATTTTCAAATCCATCCTGGCCAAGACCAACGTCAGCAAGTTTGACCTGCCCAACCGCGATGCTTACCGTGACTTCTTTGGCATCAACCCCATCAACAACTTTAAGCCTCTGTCAGCTCAGTGCTCCTACATGGGCGGATGTCTGCTGGAAAAGATTGAGAAGGCAATCACCAATGAGCTGCCTGCCCTTCTGAGCAGCATTAACTCTGGCAAGCAGCCTGGCCTGTCCTCCTGCGAGGCCACAGGCTGCGGTGAGAAGCCAAAGAACCGCTACCGAAAGAACTGAGGAAAAAAAAAAACTTGAGTGAGGGAAGTGAGAAGAGAAGAGGAGGTCTGGTGGAAGCCAGGCCTGAGTTAGTCAGGATGCCTGTGTTATAAGGAGACAGAGAAGAAGATATTAGTGTTTGTTTATTTCCTCAGGAGTGTAGTTGCGTTTAAGGACTGTGGGGGCGAGGCAGATCGATGGAGGGATGGGTGAACAGGCAGCTTAAAGACACAAGATCTAAAGGAAAAAGAAGAAGCCGCTGATCGCTGAGTTGGTTACACACGCCCTCCTGTCTTCCTTTGCACAATCACGGTGGACTGTTTTAGCTTTTGGTGTTGGGGAAGTGATGATGTGAAAACATATTTAAACAAAAATTAAGCTCAAATAAAAATTGAAAATTATGAAACTGACAGTAGTCAAACACCAGCTCATTCTTATGTGAATTAAAAAGGGAAAAGTGGAATCACAGGATGCAAATTTGTGTTGCAGGTCTTTGCAGAAAATTCCAGAAGCTGTTTTTTTTTAAGTAGCTTATTTTTGGGTGCTATCCACAGCCTGTGTGTTTGGACGATCCTCCAAACCTGTAACATTTACATTGCATGTTAGACATCACGATGTATTTAATAGATGCATGCATGTCCTCCTAACACACAGTTCATGTTCAACTTCCTGATGTAGCTGAACAAACCTACCATGCAACAGATGAGGCCTTTTTTTAAAATACGTTTTGTACGCTCATCGGTCCAGGTTGTTGACAACCTGTGAAATGAGCACAGTGATGGAAGCAGAGGTCAGGGTTCAAGGGTCAGAGTCTGCACAGCGAGGTGGGGAGGGTGAATCTGCTTGTTTCTTAAATGATCTGTTTGCATCAGGAATAAACACTCTGCTCTGATTATTTTTTCCTTGAAACGTAAGCTACCCAGTTTTTAAAGCTGAATGATGATATAAATAATAATAAACGAGGGATGTGTTGTGACTGTAGGTGTCTGTAGCCATTTCTTCTGCAGGCTGGAAAGATATGTTTATTGATTTTTCTGTGTGAACCTCCCAAACGGGCTCCACCGTCGTGTCTCTGTGTGTAAAGAATAATCCAGTTTTAGAATTTGCTCGATTCAGAGAGGATTTCTTTGTTAGCGAGTGTAGGCTGGAGGTGGATGTGACATGAAGGACTCTTGAGTTGACCCCTGACCTCTGTGGAAAAAAGGAAGTCCCCAAAATCCTAACCTTTACGTCCAAAATGGTCTGATACATAGCTGCGAGCTCTTATGCAAGCCTACCTCATTGACCTGCCTGGAGTATGGCAGGGGAAAATTGTTGAAAATAGTTTGACATTATGGAAAGCTCACTCACTTGAAAGCAGATGCATCCAGTTCAGATTGAAGTTTAAATCTCCCTGTCTCCTCACTCCTCCGTCCTCTTGCCTGTGGGCTGGGAATCGATTTCAGTGTGGTGTTTTGGGAAACGTGTTCATTCTTAAAATGCGATTAAAGGAAAGAGGAATGAGAAGGCGAGCTAGGGGGGGCTATGAGCAAGGACGCACAGATGTACCCATAGTGCATCTGTGCTATACCTCAGGTGGGAGGCATTAGCTAATGAAGAAGGGGATGGAATCAAGGATGCTCAAACTGAGACAAGAAGAGGCGTTGCAGTAACATTTAAAACTCCAGAGAGCAGACTTTTACAGCCGCTAGCTCTGAACTTCTCTCTTACAACATGCTACTTTTACACTAGCATTAGCCAACATTATATAACGTGCTAACCCCAGAGCCTCACAGGTAAACAGACTCTTAAACACTCAGACTCCCTGTTTCCTCTTTCCTCCAGTCTAAGCTAAGCTATGCTAACTGGCTGCTGGCTCCAGCTACATATAGCACCACACAATCACAGTCCTCCAAAATGTCAAACTATTCGATTAAATATAGAGTCTAAATAATCAAAAAGCAGGTAAGTAGTAAAAAGTACAGCTCAAAAAATCAAAGATGAATGGATAAGTGCACTTCCTGTTTCCTCTCCGTCCTCCCTCATTAACCCCATAGTGAAGTGTTTTTCCCTTTAAAGTGTAGTTAAAAGACAAAGAAAACTAACAGAACACATCTCACCATCGCTTAATTAACTTTTTTGTGTTTCTTTATTTCAGTGAAAGTGCTCCACTGGATGTGTTTAGTAAGTTTACACTGCAGATCTAGAAGTCGCCCACTAGAGAGTGCTGTGTAAAAAGTTTTACAGACCACTAACACTCATCATGGCAACAGTTTGTAGTGGGATGGTAGCTTGGGTTGATGAAGCCGTGTGGTTGTGTGTTTTTGGTATATTTCCTTCTCATTTATCTTAATTTATCTGTGAACATGATCTGGAATGGATGTGTGTCCCATA
This sequence comes from Halichoeres trimaculatus, assembly GCF_033239565.1. Classification (NCBI taxonomy): domain Eukaryota; kingdom Metazoa; phylum Chordata; class Actinopteri; order Labriformes; family Labridae; genus Halichoeres; species Halichoeres trimaculatus. The sequence goes on along the minus strand of NW_027437198.1, from coordinate 7,266,637 downwards.
AAACCTGTTTTTGTTTTGGTATAACTCTTAAGTTAATCTACACCCAATTTTGGAAGTTTGATCAAGAATAAAGATTTCTGATCGACAAGCTAGTGATGCTCTGTATGTTTGTGTTTCTTTTGAATTGGGAAGAAAAAAAAGGAAAACAGCAAAAATCTTTCTCCATGCAGATACTGTCTCTTTTGTTTGCAAAAGCAACTTGCTGCCACAGCTCTTCCCTCCTTCATGTCTCTGCGTTTTCTACTCTGTTAAACCCTCAAGAGCCTGAACAATCTGAAGAATCCAGTCCCTGCTTTGAGACCTTTTTTTTTTTTTTTTAAAAGATGGTTTGATTCTGGAGCTGCAATGCACCAACAACTTGTCGTGACTGCAATTGGGGAGGGGTGTGTGTTGTGGATTTGGGTGTTTCCGCTCTAGTTTTGATTTATGCATTAATACTTCCCTCTAAACACACTAAATTGATTGGAAACGTGTGTTTCCGTGAGTAGATTTCAACCTGATGTCATGTCGCATTACTAGTATTGAAAAAAGTTCAAAAAATTGAAAACAGAAAGTTAGGCATGAGATTAAATTTCTTAATTTGTTGTAATTATCTGTAATTGGTCAGTTAACATCTTTAAACATTACATCCCAGTGCAAAGCTTTAACAAAGAAAGGACCAGTCCTGCAGAGGTTAATCCATCTTTGTACTCCTTTTTCCACCCCTTCGTCTTAAGTCTTCAGACTGCAAATACTAAAGTTTAAGGAAAGCCAAGCTCAGCAAAATAATCACACAGTGAGCAGGCAAAAGAGGGATCTTTAATTCTTTTTCCAGCTGAAGTTCCACTCTTGCAGAGAGGTGTGCACATTTTCTCCAGGGTATCATTTCCTCACACTGCAGGACTGTGAAACCACTGGGGGCTGCTGTTTATGACCTTTTTTAAGGACAAAGAAATAAAGCATCAGAGGTTTTTCCAGGTTCTACTAGACTGTGCTGCGCACAGTGTTTAAATCACACTATTTATCATCCTATGGGCTCAGAACAAGATAAAATGCCTAATTTACGACCCCCTCAGACACCTCAATTTAATCAGGAATTCCCACTTTATTTTTAAGGGTTGGTGTATTTTAGGGTCTGATTCTCCCTTCTTTGCTTAGATCTATTCTTCCAATAAAAACTGTTGTTTTTCTTCAGCTGTCATCCCAAGATATTTGTTTGAAATAATAAAATGTGGATGAGGAGTAGACATAAAGATTTGTGAGGGGGTTCCTGGAGGGTGCTCAATGCGGTCAAAACAGACGTCCCCACCCTTGCCAAAACACGTGCTCGTTACCTATGAGTCTTTACCGAGTGCGTGCACGTACCTCTACCATACCCCTCCCAACACAAGCCAGCCCCTCGCTCCTTTCCTCGACTCACCCGAGACAGAGAGCGGCGCCAAGTCAACGGTTACCAGCAAAACGGAAGCAGGGACCCTTTCAAAATAAAACGTTTTTCTTTTTAAATTTAATTTTATTTATTTTAAAACAATTTAATACAATTTAATTTAGCAAAATAGAGGCAGGGGGATTTCAAAATAATACATATATATTTTATTTTTAATTTAATTTAATGTAGCAAAATGGGTGGTGAAATTTCAATACAAAACCTTTTTAAAATTTATTTTTATTAAATTTAATTTTAGCTCTTTTTTTTTTATCTTTTTTTTTTTTATTGTGGCTTCTAATTTTCTGCTTAAATTAAGCTCATTAAGGCACAATCCACATACAAGAATCTCAGTACAGCTTGAGAAAATGTCTGCTGCATGCTGCTTTGGCAGGCAGATGTAAGCTGAGGTGTTTATATCAGAAATGTAACCGAAGATAATGTTTGAAACTAACCACGCCCTTCAAAAACGTGAGGGTAAAAAATGAAGAGCTGGTCATTTTGTCCATGCTCTCAGATTCTTGGTTTGTTGCTCACTTAAAGACAATGGATTGCGGTTTAGTTTTTAATTTGACAATTAATACATTTTATTTTGAAAAGAAAAGGCGGAAACAGTCACTGAATTCTTCCTGTCTTCACACCCACACACACATACACGCGCGCTTCTCGCGGCTGGACGCCTGTCAGCGCACAGAAGATGGTGGCGGCTGCAGCCACAGCTTTGCCCACAGCGCCCGGATAGCGCCAAAAACATTTCCACGCAGGTGTCGACGCTGCTGTGTCGCTGGGAAAAAAAACATGGTGAGATAACAGAAATGAGACAGTCTCATCTCACTCTGGACGATCAGATGATGGAAAGGTTGGACGGTGCAGCAGCCATAACCCATCTCATTAGTCCTGGATTAGAGCGGAAATATTCAGAGGTATGAAGATAATCTCTTGTGTGTCTTCTGCAATTCAATTAAAGTGGCGGGATCAAGGCAGCACTCAGCGTTAACCTGTGGGACTGCTGGTGTGGGGGGCGTGTAGCGGAGGTGGAGACCTTTCAATTAGCCGGACTCTCTCCGGGCTTTGGTTGTCTGCTATTTAGAGGAGGGCTGGTCCGCTGAGGGCAAACTTTACTTCAGAGACATGCAGGAGTTGACTCCTCTGGACCCGGACCTCTAAATACTGCGTTTTCCTTCTCCTCATCTGTCCTGTTAAGAGAAGAAACAGCATGGATAGGATATACGGACTACTGGATGTTTCCATGGGGTGCACCGTGACAGTGAATTGGCGAAATTTGGTGTGACTGGAAAAATGATGGCAAAATTTCCACGCTGGGCAAATATTTTTGACACGAATCATTCCACGCTCTTGCAATGAGACAGAAATTTCCTTTACCTCTGCACTCTGCTCATGCACCTTCCCTGCAGACCTGCACACTATCCTCCGGGTATGGAGACGCAGCGGTGGAGGAGACTCCGGAGTAGAAAGTAAGGAAAGGACGGGGCTCCGTCCAGGGAAAGGGACGCAATCAGGCCCTGCAGCAAGGAGTGTGTGAGTAAAAAAAAAAAAAAAACTCAGATGGTGGTTTGTGCGTCCACGCTTCCGTCACCAGGAAATACGAGCTTTAGTATGACAGACTTGTTTTGATCAAGAAGGTAAACAGAAAATCTCAGGTCTTTGGAGAGTCCGTGGATGTTGTTTTTCTGCTTTTGGAATTCAGAGTGCATCTTTTTTTTTTTCCAGTGGAACTAAGGGGAATGGAAAACCAGACTGATACACAACTTGCACCAGGAGTGAAGGAGGTTTAGTCAGTGAAAAAAAATACTTCAGAACAGCTTTTTTGCTCTCCTTTGAGTTACTTTCTCAGCATTTCCCTTTAAGCGCCACATTTTGTAACTGTGAAAAAAAAAATAGGCCACACATTTTGCCAATGAATGTTACAGTGTGCAAGCAGCTAAGTGGACTCGGGCTGGAGCAGAGCAGACTGCAAGTGATCCTCGGTGTCTCAAGTGCGTCAAAACAGAGGGGAATGTAGAGGAATGCAGGGATTGACGTCAAGAGGGCAATAATGAACGGCCAAAGTCTTTGAAAGGTCTGTGAGAGCCACTATTCTCCTGACTCAGTGGAATTTTCACTGGAAAGGTTTCTTTCTTTGCACTCCTTTTTAGTAAAATATCACCTGGTTGTTAGACCATGACCAAATAAGTTGCCTTACTTCTCTGCCTGATTTTTCTTCAGAGTAACTGTCCCCTCTGCAAAGTCTTTGATTCAAGAGACATTAAACAGCACCATGGCATCCCCCCAACATCAACAACTGCTGCCTCACAACACAGAAGTCAGCTGTGACTCGAGTGGGGATGGAGGCGTCTCGGTGAGGATTGGCAGCAGTGTCAAACACAAGCATGTAGGCGGGCCGCTGGGTTCAATCGGGGGCGGTTTCATAGGGGGATCCAAACACTGCAAGTACAGTATCTCCTCCAGCTGCAGCTCTGGGGAGTCTGGAGTCAGGAGACCGGCAGTCAAGAGTTTTCGAGCACAAAGAAAGATGCCGCAGCTTTTCGAAAGATCTGCTGGACACTTCTGGGACCCAAAGTTCGACTCTTCAATTCTGGAGGAGGCCTGTCGAGAGCGGTGTTTCCCTCAGACCCAACGGCGTTTCCGATATGTTCTCTTTTACCTGGTTGCCGTCGGCCTTCTCTGGGGATTATACTTTGCTGCAAATCCCTCCCGCTGTGACAGGACTGCCTTTCTCATTCCCACTGCGTCCTTCCTCGTTTTCTGCTTCCTCCTGCTCCTCTTAACTTTTACAAAACTCTACTCTCGCTGCTACAACCACATGTCTCTTCTGCTCGTCTTTGTAACCTTCATCCTTACGCTTGCACCACAGATTCAGAAACCAAGCTACAAAGAGCCAGAGACTCCTGCTCCTACGCTTGATGTAGAGGAATTTAGTGGCATGGGGCCAACATACAACATGTCGTATGAGAAGCTTGTAGAAGGAAGCTCCTGGTCTCCTTGTCTGTCTCCTGTAGGAACCTTCTCCCTCTGCATCGAGGTTCTCCTGTTGCTCTACAGCGTTCTCCACGTTCGCCTCTATGCCTCTGTCCTCCTCGGCTTCCTTTACTCTGTTTTCTTTGAGACTCTGGGCTGGTTGCACCTGACACGAGCGGGGGATACCTGGAACTTTACCTACCAGACAGACTGGGATACTCTGAGTTGGCTGGGCCCTGCTAAAGCCCTGCTCCACCTCTGTGCTCACGTTATCGGCATCCACCTGTTCATCATGTCTGAGGTGCGTTCACGCAGCACCTTCCTTAAAGTGGGACAAGCAATCATGCACGGCAAAGATCTGGAGGTAGAGAAGGCCTTGAAGGAGCGAATGATCCACTCTGTCATGCCTCGAGTCGTGGCTGATGAACTCATGAAGCAGGGGGATGAGGAGATCGGGGATAACTCTGTCAAACGATACTCCACCAGCGGTGCAGCAGCCGCCATTTCCAGCCCGAAGAACAACAAACGTAAGAAAACATCCATCCCTCGAGGTCAGATCATCTTCAGACCCTTCAACATGAAACGGATGGAACCTGTCAGCATCCTCTTCGCCGACATTGTAGGCTTCACAAAAATGTCCGCCAACAAATCTGCGCATGCCCTCGTTGGCCTCCTGAATGACTTATTTGGACGTTTTGATCGGCTTTGTGAGCTCACTGGCTGTGAAAAGATCAGTACTCTGGGAGACTGTTACTACTGCGTGGCTGGTTGCCCTGAACCCCGGCCAGACCATGCCTACTGCTGCGTGGAGATGGGCCTGGGCATGATCCAGGCTATTGAACAGTTCTGCCAAGAGAAGAGGGAGATGGTCAACATGAGGGTGGGAGTCCACACTGGCACTGTACTGTGTGGCATCCTGGGCATGAAACGCTTCAAGTTCGACGTTTGGTCAAATGATGTCAACCTGGCCAACCTCATGGAGCAGCTGGGCGTGGCCGGGAAGGTTCACCTGTCACAGGCCACGGCCAACTTCCTGGACGATCGCTACCAGCATGAGAGCGGCCAAGTCACTGAGAGGATAGGACAGAGTGTGGTGGCTGACCAGCTCAAAGGTACGTGCCCTGGTACGATGATCATTGCCTTCATTGCTGAACTCTAAGTCTCTCAAGAAGAGTGAGACTTAGAGCTCCAATTGTCTTCCAAATGAGCAAACACTTTTGAGAGACACTATTCTGTTCTGAGGTCACTCAGGGAAGCTTTGCATCCCCTGGTTTTTGCATCGTGTATTGCATGTGGCTCACATGGTTTGCAGAGATCTGAATCAGTTCTTCAAGCCCTCTGTGGCGTTAGTATTATGTGATTGTATCACAGCCAGACGCCATTTTTCTTCCCGACCTTCCCTCCTCCCTGTCCCTCCTAACTCTCTTTTCTCTTGTTCAATTAGATTGCCTTCCAGACGTCCTCGACGTGTCCTGTTCCCTTTACCTCACACTGAACCCCAGAGTTAATGCAACTGTCGCCCCTCCTAATAGAGATTTGCCTGCAGGTTTATCGTCTCACCTCTCTATCCTGTCCTCTCTTTTCTTTGCCTCTAAACTGCACGTCTGGCTGCAGCTTTTATTTGATACATCTATGCAAATCACCCTGGTGAAACTAAATGTTGGCTTAATGGCTCTTTTCGTCTTTTGAGGCCTGCTGAGCTATAATCACTCAGTGTAAGTGAGGTGACGATGTCTGACTAAGGTACTGCAGATGGTGTTTATCTGCCCTTCCAAATTGGCCTTTCAGGTTTATTTTTGTTTCAATAGATGCTGAACATGCTTCCCTGGAGGCTGCATGTCTGGTTTTGCACTACTCAGGTTTGGCATAGATTAATGTGCGCTGGCGATTCACACAAACATGCATGTTAATGTTTTTTGCACACGGCAACTCGATAAAATATGTGCCCCCTGTAGGATTCTGATATTTTGGGTTGGAAATTGCTGCTGAGACCTGTAAAGAAACAGGATTGAGTGAGTGTCTCTTGTTTACGAGGCTGCATGAAAAGATTTATGGGCCTGCATTTTCTCCTCATCTGTCAGATTAATGAGCAGCTATACCACTCCTGTGCTTACTCTTTTTTTAATTGTATAATATAAATGTGTTATCACCCAGCCTCCTCCTTCTCCTTTCCTGCCTCCATCGTGTATTCAGGTCCCCTCCTCAAGATTTATGCTCGCCCTCCAGATCTGTTGTGCCACTGAGAGAACTGGCTGTCAAGAGAGAGTTGTTCTCCAGTGATGTAAAACTCCCTCCACTGTCTGGCTCAGTCTGTGTTAATCACTTGGGAAACATTGCAGACAGGCGTAGATTCTGGCCGCTACTGGTCCCTGCTGCCCAAATCAGGAGTAAACTGCTTTGACCTAAGTGCTGTGAGCTGTGCAGCTGTCTCCTCTGCTTTTGATGTCTTTTTTTCGAGAGTATAACATCTCACTTGTGTTTATTCCCCCCCAAAGTAGTTTGAGCAAAAGGGTTTTAAACTCTAATCTCTGGGTTGCAAAGTTCAGGAGTTGTTCTTTCCTCACTCATAGCCTCCTGTTGAAGTTATGAGCTTTTTGTGGCTCATTGTATCGAGGGTTAACACTGAGTGCAGCCACGTGTGGTCAGCCACATCCTGTCGGCTCTTCAGCACTGACCCAAAGCACAGATGGTGTGACTCGGTTTACATCCCAGTGGTTTATAGCTGTTGTTGGGGTTAAGTGGGGCTGATACGATGACATTGCAGCTAGCGTGATGATAATCTGCTCAGTCTGTAATAAATTCCTAATACATTTACCAACTGTTAAGTCCATAAAATGAAACATGCTTGTTTCAAGATTTATTAATTTACTTCTGCTCGATAAACTGAAGAGAGAAAAAGAGAGAGAGAAACCCTTCAGAGAGGCTGGGAAATTTGAATTCTTTGCTTTCTTTCAATTATTAATAATCAGCTACAGAAAAAAATCATTAATTTTAATATATCAAAGAGACAAATCTTAGAAACACATTTCTTTGCAGTTTGTTTTTTAAGCTTTTAAAATATCTGTTGAAGATGCTTTGTTGAACTCAGTGATTTGGTTCTTTCATAAAATGCCTTGAGTTCTTCCTCATTGGTCGGTTGAATATGAAGTATCTTCAGGCTGACATACTAAGCATCTCTAAGGCTGGGGGTAGAAAGGATTGGCGAGAGAGGAGGAGTATGTGAGGGATGTTAACAAGGAAATTATTTAAATAGAAAACACATAATTTTAGCAATGCAAAGGAAATGCTTTTATTTTTAAAGGAGCTGTTCACATAAAAACAAGGCCAAAGGAGCTGTTACTACAAAAACAACAACAAAAACACAAAAGAAGCTGTCATAAAGTCTTAAAGGATAAGTTCGGTTTATACAGCTTTTACATTGTTTATAGAATGAAGTAGAACAAAATACTCACCCATAAGGCTTTCCTGATCCAAGCAGTGCTTCGGGAGATATTTAGATCCAAAATCGTGCAGCGGACGTCCGTATACTGGGATCCATCGGGGCATAGACAGCGCCGCTCCTTAAAACTGCATTAATCGTCCAAAAACTCATGTTTTTCACCAATATTCCATCATGGTCCGCTCCGGTTTAGTCCTCTGCTGCAGTCTGTGTCACTCCAGACAACGCTGTGTGGCTGTACTGACCTCTGAACTGACGAAGACTTTGTTTACGATTGCCTCTCCGCGCCTCATCATGTAGCCTGAAACAATGAGCCGCACTGCGCATGCGCGGAGGGGCAAACGTAAACGAAGTCTTCGTCAGTTTAGAGGTCAGTACAGCCACACACGATTTTGGATCTAAATAGTACTGCTTGGATCAGGAAAGCCTTCTGGGTGAGTATTTTGTTCTACTTCATTCTATAAACAATGTAAAAGCTGTATAAACCAAACTTATCCTTTAAGACTTTATGACAGCTGCTTTCGTGTTTTTGTTGTTGTTTTTGTTGTTGTTGTTGTTGTTTTTGTACTAGACAAGACAAGAAAGACAAGTCTGTGTGTGATGGGCTGGAATTCAAAACATGGTTTAATCCCACTGGCATTTATAGTTACTGCACTTTCTTTTTTCAAAAACTTCTGAAATTTCTGTACGCGTTGGTTTGACTTTAGGTTGCTATTTTTTTTTTCACTTAATTTTTGTGTTTTTATGCCTTTATTGGGTTAGGAGAGGATGGTGGATAGAGCAGGAAACAGGGTGAGAGTAGAGAGGAACATGCAGGAAAGAGGCCACAGGCTGGATGTGAACTCAGGCCACCCACGCATGGGCAAACCTCATGGAGCGCAACCTAGACCGCAAGCCCATCTGTGCTCCTGGGTAGCTAATTTAAATAAAAGAATGAAAGAAAATAATAATTATAATAATAATAATAATAATTATAATAATAATAAAATAATAAAAATAAAAAAAATATTTATATAAATGAATGAACAAATGAATTAATAATTAATTAATTAATTAAAAAATAGATTAATAAGTCAATTATAATAATAATGACTAAACTTAAAATAAAATAGAAGTATAAATTTTAAAAAAATCACACATTATATACTAACGCAGTCTAAGAAAAGAAATATATGCACTCATTTTGCAGGAAACAAATTGGGGTTAAATGGTGAAGAATGAATAATGGAGCGTAGCCTTCTCTATGATAAGCTTTCCTCCAGTTGAATAAATTATTGAGAAAAAAGAAGAACCAAAGGTTTTTTCTTGTTTATCAGTAATTTGAATGTTTATCACGGTAATCTGAAGGGTTGCAGTTGTGTGCACTGACAGTGGTGCTTTGCAGTACTTGAATATTTACATGAATGATTAATCAATCAGCTAAATACTTGCAGATTGATTTCTCAGTCAGTAGGCCCATCAATAAGTATCACAGCTCTACTCTGACATTTTGCCGCAGATTAAGTTATGAATGAATTAATAGAGAAATTAACCAGTAATGAAATAAATCTCTAAGTGCCACACCTGACAGACTCACAGGGATTATCTGATCAGTGGAGCGCCAGTGCCCTTTGTGTTTATCTCTACAAGAGGCTGAACGTAAGGCGGCTTTGTTTTGTTTAGCGTTTTCCTTTCTGGAAATGGATTCTATATTTGGCTCCATGTCCCTGGAAAATACCCGTCCATGACCTTCCTTTGTGCTTGAAGCAGAATGATGGCACCTGCAGAAGATTATCCCCTTGGAGGAGACAACCACTGTGGTCTTACCTTCCTGTTGATGACAGAAGAACCACAGAGTCAAGGAGCTGGTTCTTTTCTATTTCAGTGACCTTTTTGTCTCTGTGTGTAATTGAATTGTTGGTACGTTATTGGCCAGAGGTTGTTTTTAATAGTAAGAAAAAGGAGAAGTCATTAACAGGTCAATCAGACTGCTGATTGACACTGCAGCTGCTTTGAGGATCTTTGAATGCATCCTTCAGTCTGCTTCAGCGGCTTCATGTCAGTGTGAAGCTGCTTCAATCTGCTTTTAGGAGCATTTTATGAATTGACAGCATTAAAAACAAGGTGGCATAGTGAAAAAAATGAATCTGCAGGGAATTATCATCTGCATCTAAATTTAGTGTGGCACCACAGATCTTGTCTCTTTGTCATCTATTATCATGTTTTTCAGGAACAGCAGGTGGAAGCTGTTTTTAGCGAAAAAGACGGCTTGAAAATTCACAGCACAGCACAAAAAATACTGGTGAAGATATGAGAGCATAAAACAGATAGAACAAGGTATTGTTCTCAGGAGTACACTGAAAAAGAAACCATAACAAGAGCGGTAAAAGCACTGGCAGCAAAGTTTCCAGAAAAATACTGTAGAATTACAGTCAAATCAATCTAAAGTAATTTCCTTTGAAAATACTATTTTTCCCATGTACAATAACAAATTTGTAATGTATAAAAACAAACTCTGTATGTAAAACTAAAGATAAATGTTTGCGGATTTACAGTATAAATATGTCATTTTAGAGAAAAATACCATTATTTAACAGATTTTTCCTTAATTACAGTTAAACACCGTCAATTAAGTTAGATTGCAAAGAGTTCTGCAGAAAAATACCGTTATTTTACAGCAAAATATTTTTTGTTGTGATAGTGTTTTGTAACCTTGAGTGAGGAGGACACACAGAGGATATAAGACTCTGCTGAACATTAAAGTGTTGGATTGGGGGAACATGCTGCCTGTGCAACACTGCAGGGAAAGTTGTGTAATTGAAATAACATTGATATTAAAAACTGACCAACAAAGCAAAAACCATCAACACATCTTGTTTATTTAAAACAAAACCCAACACAAAAATCACTGGGTATAGTGTCTGCACAATGGAGCACAGACAGCCAGTCCGCCCCCTGGAGCACAGACAGCTGGTCCGCCCCCTGGAGGACAGACAGCTGGTCTGCTCCTTGGAGCACAGATAGCCGGTTTGCGCCGTGGAGCACAAACATGCTGTGCCCCCTGTAAAGCAGGGTCTCATATCCACAGTGTGTCCTCCTCACTCATGGTTACAAGCACTGTCACAATAAAAATGACTTTGAATTTGTCTGGAAACTTTGCTGCCAGTGCTTTTATTGTTGTTTTACAAATTTTTATTTTTTATGGCCAAGTCCTGTATTTTTGCAGTTACTTCATGTAGTTCCATGTTTTTACAGTGTTCAACTGTAATTTTACGGCATTTTTCTGAAAACATTGCTGCCAGTGCTTTTACCGTTTTTTTTTTATTTTTTATTTTTTTACAGTTTTTTTAATTTGTAAATTGCAACCATGAGTGAGGAGGGTACATGGTTCAGCTGGCATAGCACCTAAAACAAAACATCCAGGATGTAATTTAAAGATAATTTCTGTAATTTCACAGTTTTGTGTAAGGATTTAAAAAAAAGAAAAAGTACTTTAAAAATCAAGGGTTAAAAACAGTAAAATTCTGTTTTTTTTTTACTATATCAAATTACTGAAAATATCTGTAAATCTGCTAGCATTTTATTGTTTCATTAGAAAACAGGAAAAATCTGTTAAAAATCACAGACCATTTCCTGTGAAATTGCATGTTATTAACAGTGTAGATATGAAACTCTCCTCATTTTTTTATGTCTAAGATTAATTTCTAGGTCTTTACTTGAAGGGATGGAGCAGTGAGTGGGGTCACACAGATCTCAGCCTCCATACATGGGGTGCAGTGTTAAACTTTTCCTGCTGAGCCTGTGCTCTTACTGTTCTTGCTCTTCAGAGTCCTCCTTGTTTGTTTGTCCCATTCCTCTTTCTCTTACAGCGAATCATCGAGGCCATCTCTGCACCACAGTTTCAAAGACTTAAATAATCTAAATGAGTGCTTGCTGCCCCTCTTTGATGATCCAAAGGACACTTTCATTCATGTGAGCCACTGACAGCTCTTTGCTGTAATTTCCCAGGCCTCTTTCCCTTTCCTGGTACTTAATATAAACTGGGTTCTCAGTCACCAGCTGCCTCAAGTAAGACATGATATCAGATTCAGTGGGAATTGTGTGCTTGACCTTTTCTAATTTAACTGCTGAGCAAAGCTGTGCTGGGCAGCTGCACACAGTATTTCCTCTCCCATCCTGCGCTCCTCTTTTTTTCCCGCCCTTTGAGAGACGTCTAATAAAGCAGGGCTGGGTAATATCCTTGGCTAAAGTGATTAATGTTCGTCATTTTCCATCATCATATCTTCGTGCACTTTCCTGGTGTTATCCTGACCTCGAGCACATCAACCCCCAACCATCCGTTTTATCACATGGAATAATATTGATTGCCTACAATGAGGCTTTCACGGCTGTTTATGCATTACGAGGGAATGAATGAGGCCTGCTTCTCAATCAACCATGTGGCCGTGAAACAGACGGCAGCATATATTCTGAGTAATTTTTTTAGATTACTTGTCCATCTCTGAGCCAGCAGAAGAATAATTGAGAAGGCACATTTTGATTGATTTTAGAAAAGAGCAGAACTCTGCTGTGACGAATCATCTTTGTCTTCACTCTGGATCTATTGCCTTTGGCTCAGCAGCAAGTATTAGCTTGGAGAGACTCACATACACACACATTTAACACTAACACCTCCCTCTACTTGTAGTGTGAATGCTACTCAAGGGATGTTCTGTCCGTCAGCAAAATGTACAGTATTTGCCCCAGGCTCAGAGGGGAATAGCGCCAAATGTGACCTTGACTGGGATAAATGAGGCTGTTCTTAAAGAAGTGTGTATGAAGAAATGAGCAGGAAAGAGAGAAAGACAAGCAGATGAATTAGCCTGAAGTGTGGTCCATTTCTGCTGCAAGTGGAGGAGGAAGGAAAAAAAAGGTCCCATTGTTTTATGTTTGTTATGTCAGCAGTCTGGTTAAACTGGTAAATAACCATTCGACCAGAGCAGAGTGCAACCAGCTCAGGGGGATGTTAGTCAGTGAGGAAGATGGAGGGCTAGTAGCAATAGCTCTGCTAAGGTTAGCCACACTTAGCAGACTAATATTACTAGGGGTGCACTGATCCAGCTTTTCTGGATCCGATACCTGGGCTTTGGGTATCCACCAATACCAGTGTTAAATAATGACCTATGTGCCCTACAGGGATATGACAGGTAATTTTGGGGATATAAGGCAAAAATGAATATATGGAATTATGGCACTTAATATTTATTTAAATTATAAAAAAAATAAATGTTTACCAGCAAAACAAAGCTTCAGTACTTACAGAAGTTACTACTCAATGCTTAACTTTTATACCCTATAGACTGGTAATATAGCAAAAAAGAAAAAGAAAGTTCATCAGAGGAAATATTTCAAGTATCCATGGGCACCATGGACCCCCTTCCCAAGGCTATCAATCGAGCCTTGAGGGGCACCAATACCTGATACCAGGATCAGTATCGGTGCATCCCTAAATATTAAATTATTTAAAGTCCCTATCTGGCTTTATAAGTTATACTAAAATGACCTCACTTTTATATATAAGTGTATTTATAATCCAAATTTAAAATGTCATCACCAGCAACAAAATGTGCTACTACTTAATGCCAAATAGGAGATAGATAACAAAAACAGATAACATAACAGATAACATAACAAAAAATAAATACATCTCATCACTCTACATCCTGCAAAATGTTGTCTTGAGTAAAGAAAAGTGGTAAATGGTAAATGGAGTTGAGCTTATAAAGCGCTTTTCTAGTCATAGACCACTCAAAGCTGCGTTACACCTCAGGTCACACTTACCCATTCGCATCCATTCGCTCTCACATTCACTCACTAATGGATCCCATTTTTACTATGTTAGATATCCATCAGTTTGTCTAACACACTCATGCCCTTTCACACACCACTGACGCAGCAATGGGAGCAATATGGGGTTAAGTGTCTTGCCCAAGGACACATCGCCATGTGTCGCCCATGTGTCGCTGGGCTTGAACCTGCAACCTTCCAATCACCGACCAACTGCGACCAACAATTCTTCAACTGCGCCACCGACGCCCCTACGTGTTTCCCATGTCTTTACAACAGTAGGGGAAAGTGCTCATGGCCAACAGAATCTTTAGTGACCATCTTGGTTTTGTTGAGTTTAACTGAGTGATAGCATGACTCGGGATGGGTATCAAAAACCGGTTCCTGTTGAGAATCAATAAGAAACGTTTTAATCCATCAACATCAATAACCTTTCTGCTAACAATTCCCTCATTGATTCCAGAGCTGTCATACCTTTTGTTGACTTAACTGCTGCAGCTATCTTAGCTTGGCATATGATAACAGTTTCCCAAGAAAACTCTGATTCAGGGTTTTCTGATTTAAGTTTTACTAAAGAACTAAACACACAAAGAAATGCACATTACTCTCTCAAACAAACGATTCCTATTCAAGAAAACATGGTATAAATCTCTTTATTTACTCCCAAAAAATAAAGAAAATAGCGCTAGCTTGATGCTAATGTATATGGGAAATTGCATTGATATGCTAGCAGTTAGCATACATTAGTATAACTTGGGCTTCAGAATAGAATTTTAACTTTCATGGCAAAAGCATATCACAATTACTCTTTTAAACACTGAGAACTCCAAATGTCAAAATACAAATAGGCAAGTGAAAAGTTCCATACAGACTCATGGCTGACTTCATAACGATGGCAAGGTTCCAAACAACTCAGAGTAATGCTAAAGCCACTTCAAGACACTAGATGGCCCACGTCAGTCAATATTATAATAAAACAGTTCATTGACGTCACATGTCGTGCAATTTTTACTAATTTTTATTTATTCATGCACGGAGATATCCAGATCCAGTGACCAATTTCATATTTATTCACTTATCAAGTCAATGAAATGTTGTTGACACAGAAATCCTGTAAAGTTACTTTTTGTACAGGGAAGATTCGGAGAAAAAAATCCTTAAAGAATTGGATCCATAGGCAAAATTGATAAGGGCACTGGTATAAATAAAATCTTCTCAATACCCATCTCAGGTGTGACATAACCCTTGCCAAAGAAAAGAACAACTCACCTAACTGATACTTCAAGCTTCGAATTAACCAGACCTCGTTTTGAGCTCATTAAAGCCTAAAGTGCTGCGTTTGTGTGTGTGAGTGTGTGTGAGTGCTGCCAGTCTACACACTGCAGTACTTGACCAAAAGTCAAACGTGTTGGCTTTGTCACCTTGATATATGTACAGCTGTCTTTTCTCTCAGCCAGCAATCAACACCTGTCCTCATTTTCATCTTGACTCTTTGAGTCCACATCATTATGCCCACACAGGGATCAGAAAGACAGCAGGGTCGACGGTGAAGTGGGGGATCTCGCCGTGGAGTGCCTTTCTACTATGAGGGGATGAAGGGCAGACGTAGAGCTATTACATGGTGTGGCTATAGCTGCAGCTGTTTTGATGCCTGAAAAAACTGTTGATGAAAAAAAAAATCCCTGGATTACTTTTTCAAGTCATGCTGAGATATGTGTGCCTCTCATCTGGAGTCTTCAGAGGCAGCCAGGGGAACAGAAGAGCCTGGAGGGACTCTAAGCTGCTGTATTGTATTGCAGTGACCGAGCACTGCTTGGAACACCTTGGCTCTGCATGGTAGATTACAGTGCTGCCAAGAGGGTAATGGCATAATACATTACAGTGCATTTTACAGCATGGCCCTGCACTGTGTGTTATGGTTCAGCACAGCATGTCATTGTAGCCTTCAGCAAAACAATCTCTTCATTAATCATTTCTGGCCTTATCATGCTAAGCAAGTCTGCAGAGCTTCAAGATTTCTTGTCGGGCTCTGCAAACATCAGGCAGCTGTGGAAGGTTATTGAAGGTCTGCGATGTGGTGATTAGCTGGATTTCATAGCTGCAGTCGTTTTGGTTATCTGCTGTGTCACACTGTTTCGCAGCAGCGTCGCACTACCTCGACTTGTTCAGGAGGAGTTGTACAGCAAAGCTTGTGCCTGCTCCTTCGACCCAGCAAGCAATAACAGATTAGTACTCAGGGGGTGTAATGACTTTGTGGATCAAGTGCAGAAAAGCAGAAAGCGTATTATTCCAAAGGGCTGCAATTGATCTTATCAGCATGGCTCAGAGATATTTCTATTGAGCTGATACTGTAACAGATTTCCCTCTGGATGTCGATATATCCTGATGTGCTCCATTTAATCCTGACAAGTGTCACTCTTTGTGGTGCACCTATGAGGGACAACTGTCCTATCAGCTCAATGGTACAGTGCCCTGCCTCTATCTAGTCTGACAGGAGAACCCAGACTGACAGTATCACAGCCAACGCAGCCTGTTTGATAAGAAAGCACACATGTAAGCTGCCATCATGGCTTCTCCATCAGAACGGCACATATGGCGTGTGGGGAAGACCATGCTACACAGAGTGCTGCCTCGCTCACACTCATTCACTCAGCTCTGAGGCCTCTGGCCTTTTCATTTAATAAGCTAAGCACACAAATCAATAGAAGTGGCAGATCTGAGGAAGGCCTTGTGACTTACTTGTGGTTGTGAGATGAAAGTATTCTCATGCTGCCTACCAAGTGACGTTTACAGAGACAACGGGAATGATA
Organism: Halichoeres trimaculatus; assembly: GCF_033239565.1. Lineage (NCBI taxonomy): Eukaryota > Metazoa > Chordata > Actinopteri > Labriformes > Labridae > Halichoeres > Halichoeres trimaculatus. The sequence continues at coordinate 7,250,199 of NW_027437198.1, read as the reverse complement.
GAGAGTTAGCATGTAGCTCAGTAGTTCCCAACTCTTTTCCCTTGATGCCCCAAAATAGTTAAGTGAGTGGTTACCACTCTTAAACTGCAAAAATAAACATGAGTTATCGTATTTTCTTCTATTTCTCTTTGATTTACCCCAACCGGCAATCTCTGGTCTTAGAGTATGAGGGGCCAGTTACATGACAACAGTTTTAGGGTGACACGCAAAAGTTTTGTTGCGTTTCAGCCTCACGTTTACACCTCCAGAGTGGGATTTTTCTGAAACTCTGCCAACACCGTTGCCGTGTAAACAGTAAGCTGGTGTTTTTAGTGGAGATGTTGACGGTACACTCTGATTCGCACGAGCGCATACAACAGAACAACAGTACCGTTGTTACGATCGTCATGGTCTATTGTCGTTGTGCTTGTGCTGCTCAATCTGCTAAATCTGCTGACTGTCTTTCAACAAAAATGTGCATCTGTTGCTCCACTTTTGAACTTTGTTTTTACCACATGCCAGATGATTGGCTCAACTCTACTTTGGTTGAGATCTCCCAAAAGCGCTGTCTGGACAAGAAAGTTATCGCACCACTAACAGGCCTCCCCCCCCTCCCTGTGCACACCACTGCACCAGAGGTAACATTTCTTCAAAGTTTACAAAATAAATTACTTGGAAAGTGTAAATGTAGCCCAATTCTATCATGGCAAAATACTACACAGTACAATGTGCATATTTGTACTATTAACATTAAGCTAATAATTGTGACGATAACGAAGGGATCCTAGGAGAAATGTCTAACCTGAAAGGGTCCATGGTCTTAAAAAGTTTGATAGCCCCTGGTTTAGAGGATTTAAAGATTCAGAGTCCGCCCAATCAGAGGCACAGCCCAGCTCACATGACCGGCGAGTGCCCTATAGCTGTACTCAAAAGCCGCATTTCCACCAAGCAGTCCGGGTAGGTTCGTCTTGGTACGGTGCGCTTTTAGTGGCGTTTCCACTGACTCATCCCGGGACAGATCCCTAAAAACTGAGACGAGCCGTCCCACTTTTTTGGGACCCTTTCGTATGGGTGCCAGACTGAACCGATCCGCTCTCGGGAGGTGGAGCAACACACTGCAGACCGTTGATTGGTCAAAAGAATCGTCACGTACCCCGACAGCGGCTGCATTTCTCCTGGCGGCGCACAGACTTCTCTGAAACGAAGCTTGATTGCACTTTGTAACAGAGAGTTACATGAAAATCACAGAGAGGACGAAATGCTGCATGTCTTCCATCCGTGCTCTTTGTTTCCTGTGTCACGTTTTCTTCTTTGTTGGATTTAATAGCGGGGTGAGCTGCTACGGCTTCGCGCTATTGTTTACCAGCTGTGGCTTCCGGCATCCAGCTTACACGCCGCCCACCACGAGGGGGCACAGTTTGCTGTGGAAACGCAAACGGGATGAGACTTAACTGTCCCAAACTGTCCAAAACCGTACTGAACCGACCCGTACTGCTTGGTGGAAACGCAGCTAAAGCTATGGCTGCGATAGCTGATCTGCTTCAAAAATCTGTAACAGATAGGTGACATCTGGGAGACTACATCCATTAATTATACAGTCTATGGTTTGCCCTGTGTAACATATAGAGTGTTAGCCGGCTAGCTCTCTGACCTGACAAGCCTGACTGATGCTGCCATGGTCACAGAGGCTCAGAGGTTACAGAGATGTGGCTTACTTAAATACATCATATTTGTGAATGTGGACAAAAATGTATTTCTAAATGGGTTCACACATACGTTTGATTACCCCAATGATTGTGTTATCATGATTTTTTTTTAATTAAGCATGCACAGATATTTCTGACTAACTCATAGCCTCAGATGAGTTAAAGCCCTGTGAACTCTCTGGTGCTGCCCTGTGAGGGACACAGATCCCAGGTTGGAGACCACTAATGTAGATAGTATTATTTGTAAATGCAACATGTAAGTGGCTATAGTTCACAATACTTAAGCTCTTGCTATCATCTAATTACAATATTATGATTGATATCAGAATTTATTGTAAGTAGACATATTTATGTAGATTGGCTGACTTGTAATGTTGTTTAATTTCAATATTAGGGTCATTTATTATAATAAAATGAAATGATCAGTGTTTAAAAGCTCCTCGGAGATGAAAATTTCTATTCCCCTATTCCTCTTTGTATCATTGTAAATTAAATATCTCTGTGTTGGGTCGAACATTACTGACTCCAGGTTGCAGCTGCTCCATTAGCTTCCATCAAACTGGCGGGGTAATGTTGTGAAGCTGGTCTATCATGTAGAGGGGGTCATGTGACAGGTATTTGCTTTCTCATTTATTGAACCCATTACTCACAGACGCTGCAAGGAGCGGAGGATGGATGGTGTGTTGATTTCTTGGATGTGCAGTGTCTTTGTGAGAAGCATTTCTTAAACTTAATGGTGTAAAGTGGACAGACGAAAAGTTTGCTTTCACTGTTTTGTTGCATCAAGAGATAGCATTTTTTCCACACAGTTGATACAAACAGAAATGTACTCACGTAAGCTTAAATATAGTAACAAACTTTTGCTATATAGAATCTTCTTTTTTGCCGACTCCCTCTTTGCATAAGACATTTCAATCCCCCATCAAACACTGGAAGAATCGTCCCATATGGTATGGACATGTGCTGAGAAAATCTGCTTGTGTATATTCCTGCCTCTCTTGCAAACAAGGAGAAAGCACAGGCAAACGGAGAGCTGAGTAAAGGAAAAACAGTTTTATGGGAAGAGGAGAAAAAAAAGACAGAGACAAAAAAAGATGGATAGTGTTTCTCCGGCAGGTTCACAGTTTTCAGGGTGCCACCTGGCTCACAGTCATAACACCAGCCTCTGCATAACACATGGGAGAAGACGCTTCCCATCTGCAGCAACACACACACTGTCTCCAGCTTTGCATCCTGGGCCTGCCAAGGCTAATTACCATGGCAACGGGCAATTGAATAGGGTGAGGGTCAGCTGGAAACTGGAGGCCTTTTTTTTCAGATGGATTGACTGGTGCTGTGACGAGGAGAAAGAGGGGCAATTGAATTTATTCAGCTGAGGACGTGGTGGTAAAAGCCGAGCAAAGGCCTATTTTTGTTCAAGCTGAACACAGGCACAGATTCTTCCCAGCAGCTCGGAGGAACACCTACACAGAGACGCGAAACGTGCTTTCCAGACTCTTAAAGAATCATAAACCTTGAGAAAGAAATCCAAGGCTGCCGTTTGTGTCTGTTCCTTTTGCTAACTCTGTATTTTTGGTTTGAATCTCTGCTGGTTTACTCCGACTCAAGCTGTGTAAGAGATTGAGCTTTCTCTCCTCACTGCCACGCTGAAGCTCAGGGTGATAAATTGCTATCATGAGTCACTCATGCATCCTAAGCTTTTCTCCTTTTATAATCAAGGGTATAGAAAATACCAGCACTCCTCCTCTTCCTGATACACACCAGCCTTCACCGACAGTGACAGATGAACAGCTCACTCTTAAGGTGACACCCACAACAACCCCCACCCATCCTCCTACAAGCACTCACTCTCCTGCACATATTTGCTTTTTGCTTTCTCTGTTGGTGAAAATGCAAACAGCCACACATGCATCCAGACTGTGGGCATGTTTGTGGGCTGCAGTCACTCGTTAGTGTGCACAGCGGGACTGAGTGTGTGATAAATGGCTGTGTGAATAATGAATAAGGAGAGATGACGGGGAGCCAGTCCACCCTGAAGCACTACACAGCACTCAGCCTGCAGATTGACTCTGTGTGTGTGTGTGTGTGTGTAATATACAGTAAAAGTGTTTCCCCCCTCAATTTTTTTGTGTATGTCTTTGTCCATTATGCATAACTAGCACTTTATTATTAGCCCTGCCGGCTGTGAAATAACTTTCTCCTCCTGCTTGGAGAATGACAGGAGCTTCTGTCTCCAAACACTTGTCCGGCTCAGCCTCTCTCTGCGCTGTTCTCCTTTTGTATAATACAGAAAGATGCTTTCATGTTAAGTCACTTTTTCAGCTAACTTCTAAAAGCTTTGTTCTTTCCTTTTTCCTGCTTTTCACGTTCTAGTTGCCATTTCTTGACCCATGTTTGTTATTCTCATATGATGTTTCTCCGTGCCGTTACCACTTGTGTTGTATTATTTGTGATGTATCATTTGTGACAAATCATTTGTTCTCAAACGGCCCAAACACTGCAGGGAAAGAGGCAGAGAGGTGGTGTTTGTGTGAGCAGTCGAGCTCAAACAGGAAGTCAATGAATCAATCAGTCAATGAACAGGTATGTACAGATGTCAGGTTGGTTTACTGGGATAATGGAGGTAAATAAATCAACAATTTGCTGGGCAGCCATTCAGGTATTAAGTCTTCTGCTGAATTTACTTTTTTATCATTCTTGGCACTCATTTCTCCTCCCTTAAAGTATGAAAATGCATTTGTACCTTTCAAGTCGTGTTACCGTCACTGCTACATACTTCCATGCATCCTTTACGTTGGCATTGTTGTTAACCAATACATCCACGACCATCCATCCAGACCTCCACCAAGCATACTGTGATTGTCACCAACACTTTAGTCCTACTTTAATGTTATACTCCCTTTCAGCAGACTGCTACAATTTGGTGTTAGTTGCAGGTTTGTACAATAATTTGTTACCTGACAGTGTTGAAAATTATGATGACCCAGTACATATTTCATATTCCAGATCTTGGTATCCAGAATATTGCCAGGATCTGGATCGTACTTTTACATCTGTCAGAAATTATGGTGACCTTGTCTCGTATCATTTTGCAAAGCAATCCAACCATTTATTTTGGAGTTATATACACATATGGTGAAAACAGCCCTATCTCACAATGATAAAGAATCCTTTAAAAAAATCCTGGATCCAGACAGTGATCTGGATCACCTCCAAAATTTAATCACTTCTTCCTTATCCCATTTTGAACATTTCCTGAAAATTTCATCAAGATCAGTTTGATACTTTTTGAGTTATGTTGTTCACAGACAAACTCTCCCAAAAACATAACCTCCTTGGTGGAGGTAATAATGGTGACTGTGGATGAGGTATTCCTAATATACTTCTTGCAAAAAAAAGACAAAAATCGAGCTAGCGTTGTATGAGGCAGTTGTTGGTGAGGCAGCTAAATACAGAGAAAGCTCACCCACTAATGGTGCATTCCATTTGTACTTGGAAGTCGGAATTTATGAGTTACAAGTGGGAAATTTCAACTGGAATGCCCCTTGAAATCGGAATGTCCTAATGGGAAGATGGGGACCCACACCACCCCCAAGTTTACAATCAAAGATGGCTGCCCTAGGTGTAAACAGCAATTAAGTTACTGTTATATTCTGTTTATTTAAGAATTGCTGGTTAGTGTTTGTCATAATAAATCGGCTGTATACATAGTATTATTCAATGTTTATATACACAGTGTTTTCCCTATGTTTACAACCTTTGGGAGGGCGGGGATGTTGCCAGCAACGGGCAGTGTTTCCTTGTGTTGTTTTTCCGAGCTCTCTGCCTATGATAAGGGTTGAGCTTGTCTCTGTGTGTCAATGTTTGTGTATCTGTGAACGTGTTGGGGTGGAACTTTATCGTGTGCAAAACAGCACAAGGAGAAATGTGAGGATGTATAAATGTCATGTACATTAGATGAATTACATAAAAACAAGGTACAGGCTTCATTTATGAGAGAAGTTACTCTAAATGACTAATGCTCAGTAAAATTAACTTGGCTTTGGGTTCCTCTACAATGGTAGGGGAAAAACTGATACAGAAATATTACTGTCATGGCAAGTTTTCCCGACTTGGCAACTGGAATGCTTTTTACTCAGATATGACGTCATTCCTACTCCCCACTTACCAGTTTTAATGTAAATCATGCGTTTTTTACAAGCATTTTTCAAGCATTTAGGTAGTTACAGCAACACTACCAGTGGTACTGGTCTGTTAGGTTCGTGTCTGTGCAGAAATAAGGACGAAATGAACGCAGAGTACGGATACAAGGCTCTGTCTGTACTTAACATTAAATATTAACGAGCTTTAAATGTTGTTTCTGAGTGAAAGATAAGAATTGGGAGCAGGTGGTACGGAGGCTCTTATATATTTAGTTTTTGAGGTTTCATCTGGGGCTTTTATGCCTTTATTCCATCAAGTGTTGGAGAAGGTAGGGTTGTAAAATTATGGGATAGTTCATTGTCTGAAATTCTACATGGAAACTTAAATAAAGCTAGGGTACGTACACTGTAGCATCGTTTTGGCTAAAACAACCATATTGAATTTAGACGTTTAAAGATGTTTGAGTACAGTCTGGTTTTAGATCACAATGATTGACTGCCAAAGACATCATGACATCAATTATGTTTTTCAATGGGGCAGGCTGGGGGACGGTCTGGTGCACAATATTCTGTGGGTCTTGAAAGATCAGTCAAAATGCTCTAACTCTGCACTCTTCTCTGAAAAGGACTCGCAGCCATTGAGTTAATCCAAGCTCACTTAAATCTATGCTTTTCTTGACCACATAGCAGCACTTTGCTGACTGCAGGGCTGTTCAGGCCACACTGCCTTCATGCACTGTGCACAGTACCCACAGCTCAGGACCATGAAGGCATCACCTGAGGGCTACATAAAGTCAAGTAAGAGCTGAGAAAACAATTTAGATTATTTCCACATTTCCTCAGCTTAAGTTCCCATGTAAATGGAAAAGTTTCTGGAAAGTTCCCACCCTTTGCAACCGGAGGGGAGGGATAAGAAAAGGAAAGAGGGAGTTGGGAATCAAACCTGGGCTCTTTTCATTGAAGATCTCAACCAAGTTAAACCAGCCCCCAAGTTTGACAGCTTCTTGGAGGAGTTAATGCTTTTTCATCCAACTCTTTTGTTCCAGTTGGTTTCACAGTAAAATTTCATTGAAAGTTATTAATTGGTGCAGGAGCATAGATCAGAACATAGTGTAAGAAATATATGAGGTTGAAAATGTTTGCAGGTCAGATTAGGCTTTAAAATACTATGACGCACTATCCTTTTAAAGCGTACTATAAAAATTTCTGTTGTCTTTACAAAATCAAATGTGGCCCTCTGTAAAAAAAAGTTGGCCTTATTGGAATTGTTGAAGAAGTTTTAGCCGACATGTACACAAATGTTGTAAGTAACTGTCAGAAGTTTTAGTCAGCCCGGCTTTAGGAGCTGATGTGGCTGAACTAATCTCTTTGCTCCAGGCTCAGCAGCTCCCTGGGTCGGCTTCAGTGTGGGACATCCCTCCAGCTGTCAGCTGCACCTCCACCTACGCACTTTATGGCCCCCAGAGTCCCCCATCCTGTCACTTCTTGTGGCCATTTTCTGATTTACTGCTCCTGAGCGTGCGTGCATGCCTGTGCTCGGTACCTTATATACCCCCTGCAGAAGTCATTCCCCTCCCTTTCATCACTTTCAGTGTCTTTGTGTCACTCCTCCTTCCTGCTTTTTCCTGTTTATTGTTATTTTCCTGCCCTCCATCTTGCTGTTGTCTCATTCTGTTGAGTCAGAGAGCTGCCTCTGCTCTTCTGTAAATGACACCTTCATCAACAAACAATGTGGCGATGTTTATCTTCACAGCCTGCATATCACATTGTTTTCTGTCCTACTTTCTGTGCTTGACCAGGAGACTGAATGAGTCGGTCAGTTTTTTGCTTTTTTAGAAGGAGGCACGTCAGCGGTGCAAACACCCATTAGCATACTTCCATTTTTTTTTTCTGTGTCCTCTTTTACTCGCCGTGTATCACTGGCCTGCTTCAGATAAAGAGTCCTCGGGGAGTGGCGCAGCTCTCAGCATAAGATCCAGCACTTTTTCATCATCAATCCCCTGCTGAAGATGCTATTATTCAGAATTAAAGCGAGCAAAGTCTGTGGTATCAAAGCACAGGAGGATAAAAGGTGGAGCATAAGCTGTTTGCTCTGATCATTTACCCACAGCCACAAACTCAGCCGCTGTTTAATCAGAGCGGTGGGTCAATCACACCCAGCGTTGGATGTAATCCCAGTTTAATACAAGAGTGTCACAGAAAATATATGTCTCTGTTTTGTTTCAGCTCCTGGGCTGGGCTGAAATAAATTTGCAGTAAGTCCCTATTTTATCATAATTTGCTCTTCCTTGATTCATAGAGACAGAAGCTATAAACTAGCTCAAAGTCTGTTTCATCTTAGGTTTGTTTTAAGGAGGAGAAACAGCCTTATTATTAAATTTAAAGACAGAAAGTAGGATAAAAAAAGGATGTAAAGACAACATAAGTCCCAGTTCCAAAAAAAGTTGTGATGCTGTGTGAAATCTCACCAAACACAGAATTCGATGTTAGCACATTATTTAAATCCATCTTTGTTATCTGAAGAATGTCAAACACTGAGTAGATAGACTACAGAACAGTTTTTCACTCTACTTCAGTCCGTCTTAAACAAGCTAAGACCCTGAGAAGTCGCCCACACTTCTGAATTGCCTCTTTGCACAGACACTGTTTTTTTTTTTTTTTAAGTGATTTTGAGCACATAGCAGATCTCCACTGCTATTGCTACTGTGACTGCGTTTGCTACTGCTACTGCGAAACAAAATAGAAACAACATTTTGAAATAAATATCAATTTGATAAATCACAGACAAATATTTAATATAGCCAAATAAACTGTAAGATGAGGCAATATTATTACGGAATATTTGTTATTTTTAAATATCAAATTATTATGATTAATTGTTTCAAAATGATTATTTGAAATAATTCATACTTTTCAAAATAATGTCTTTTAAAATTTATTTTCTACGCTTTTAGAAAATTTAAAAACAAAAATGTTTAATACAAGGTAAATTTTTTTCTTATAGTTTCCTTTTTTACAATGGCCTTTTTACACTGCCTCGCCCCAAAAAAAAGTAAAGTTAAGGCAAAAGTTTAAATTTACGACATGTCTATGTCTCTATGACAACACCACACTGGCTGACAAAGTTTATTTGTGAGAAGAGAGATCTGTGTTTTTCTCTGCTGAAAATGATTTCTGTGATTAATTTTGTTGTGATGGTGGACACTGAAGCCTAGTGTCAAACAGAAAAAGGGCAGAAGAGCAGAAGAAAGATAAACAGGAGAGAGATAGAGCACGAGCTAAAGGCTAAAAGGGCTAAACTGTGAGTGATAATGTTGATTCCCACCCACAGTCAGCAGTTATTCTGCAGTGGTCTGTTCAAACTTGAGAGTCTATCAATAAAATGAAGAGTGAGGTTACGCTAGCTCTGCTTGGTAGATGACTGACAGGACATAACCAGGATTCACTAACGTTACACATTGCGGACATATCTTAGAGCACTGGGCTGCCAGCTGCGCTAAATATAAACAGCTACTAAACTACTACAAACTGACAGTGTTTACTTGTTGTCATGTTAGCCTACAGATACGTCGGAGCACCGGGCTGCCGATAGCACTACATATAGCCATCTACTACAACATTTGCTCGATTTCACATTCCAACCATAGCGCTATGTATCTGTACTGATAAGTTCCTTACCTCAGAGCGTTGTATCCTGTAAAAAGTTGCCTTGAACAAAAAATTTGTTTCCATCTGATCTCCATTTAATTCCAAAAACAAAAACACGCCTCCCTGAACAGTAATTTACGACAGTGTATAAAGTCTGTGGGCCAGAAGGTGGCGAGGCAGTCCAATTAAAACAGATCCTCCTTATAGCATCTTTAAAATTGTGAGAATGAAAAAAAAAGACGTCATACAAAGACCTGCTTGTATTAGTGCATTTGTAAGAGCGATCTGATCATAAATGTTGATGCCCTGGGCCTGATCTAACTCTTTATGAGTAGGGAAAAGGAAAAAGATCTTGTCCTTCTGTCTGAAAAATTCATTATTACAAGCTGAAACATGGTGTTGTTACCAAGCTCATAAAAACTTGACATTCTGGAGGGAGAGAAATTACAATGCCACCCACAATGTCAGTACTTGTTATCTTGGCGTTTACTGCCTCAGGATTTCACGCTGTTCGACAACTCCAAAGAGGTTCATACTTTGCAATTCAAGAAAGATCACCACCAAGGGAGAACTGATTCAAGAAATCTTGAAGACTGCACAGGTGTGATGAATTGCATATGCTCTCCATTCCCATCACCGAAGGGACATGCCAAGAGGGTGCAGGGGGATTTGCATTCAGAGGAGCACAACACGGATGAAGGACTTGACAGGAGAGAGGAGGATGGTGTAAAAAAGACGAGATGCAAAGTGAGTCTGAGCTTCTGGATGATGTCAGTCGTGGCAACACTTGGCAGAAGAGAAGAGCCTCTAAAGCCGCCTGTGCTGTGATGAGGCAAATTATTATCAGCTTGGACACAAAAGAAGGAGGGAGGATGGTTGGGTTTGGTGGGACAGAGGGAGAGACAGACAGTGAGTTACAGTGATTGACAAAACAGGGAGAAATCACAGGCCACTGAGCAAAAGCTGGAGAGGCGGTTGTTAAAGATTTTGGAGTGATGTCAACTGTATCTGTTGTTCTGCCAGCAGACCATGGCAGCCTGAGCCCGTCAAGGATGAAGGGATCAGAAGCCCAGAATACGAAATGAGTATGTATGAGACAGCCGAGCCTGAGTTACAGACTTTGGAGGGGTGTCAAGTGTTTCTTTTGTCTTCTGGAGTGTTCCGTGAAGGGGTCGCATGAATCCAGGAAAAAACACAGGCCAAATGTGGAACTTTTGTTTTGCTGTTACTTCTGTTTACAGCAATGGGAGGAAGGATATCCACAGATTTTGTTGATTGCAATGGGCAGATCTTATGAAGACACGTTGTGCTGGAACAGTTTGTTTGTGTGTAAGCTGAGTAGTATTCTGACGTCATTCACAGTTTGGAGATGTGTTTTTCTCTCAAACCTGGAGAGCTAATCTGCTGAGAAAGCTCAGGCTGTGCGCAGGGCCTGCTGTTTTTATGATGAACTCTGGTTTATGTAACTCAGACCAAAAGGTCAACGTGGGTTATCTCTGAGTGAAAACACTGCGTTGGTTTAGCTGTGTGTTGATTAGTTTGACTTTTACTAAACTGTAAACTCAGATTTGTTGAATTTACTTGAAAAATGCTTGTAAATCAGTTACCTTAAAGAAACCAAGTAACAAAATAAGTTAATTTAACCCAACACCTCGAGTAGATACAGTTATTATGAAAAATCATTCTACTAAATGTCTTTAATCAAACAAACCTGATGCTTATTAGTTACAAATTAAAATATTGAGTGATGTGAAAAAATGTTGCATATCACTGTAAAACATAAGTTGACCTTACTCAAAACTGAAAGATGTGATATCAATAAATTTGCCTGAATTAAATTAATGTAATAATAAAAAAACTGAAGCAGATCTGAACAACTAATTTAAAAACATTTTAAAGTACAGCAGGGTCTCATATCCACAGCGTTCCCTCCTCACTCATGGTTACAAAACGCAGTCACTGAAACTAATGATTTTAAGTTGCACTTACTAAAACAGTGACAAAAGTTAAATATACTCAGAAATCATCAGTTTCAACACTGGAAACTGAGACATTTGAGTAAATTGATCTTACTAACAAATTTTAAGTTTTTCATTGCATAATCCAGTTGAGTAATTTGAACTTTGTGGTTTACAGTGTTGTTAAAACTTGAGCTATTTAGAAACCTGATCAGTATTTTAAGACCAGTTGAAAAATTGCAAGAATTAATATTTTTCACTCTTAAAAAAAAGTTTTCAAGTCCAGTTTCAAAATGAAAAAAAAAAGAAATGGAAGTGAGAATATATATATATATATATATATATATATATATATATATATATATATATATATATATATATATATATATATATATATATATATATATTAAAAGTATTCTTCATCATTGTGAGATAGGGCCGTTTTCACTAGGGATAGACCAATTATTGGCCGGGCCGATTATCTGGGCCGATATTTGGCATTTTGGGGCATATCGGCATCAGCCTTTTTTAACCTGACGGCCGATATAAAACCCATTTAAAACTGTGTTGTTTTGGCTCTGATGCTTCTCTGCACAGAATTTCGCCCTGTCTACACTATGGAAGCCCTAGATGGTCATTTAAAATCACTCATGTAAAACCAAAAAGAAAATTATTTCAACTGCATTGCATGACTGTAAAAGGCAGCACAAACTCAATACTGTCCAGTTTTATTGCAGTTAAATAAAAATTTTTGAAAACTTTATTTATCTTAGGAAACTTAAGTCCTTTATTTCTTTTAGGTTTCCAGATAACTTTATAAAACATGCTGCTAAGCCTGGAAGCTGTTTACTAAACATATGCTTGAAGTTAAGTGTTGGAGTTTGTTTTGTTCAAATTTTTACGCCAGTATTTTCACTTTGACTGCAAAATAATTTCGGCTTCAAACATTGGTCATCGGCCTTCTTGACTACTAATAATCCTTATCAGCATCGGCCCCTAAAACTCCATATTGGTCTATCTCTAGTTTTCACCATATGTGTATATAACGCCACCATAAATGGTCAGATTGCTTTGTAAAACAATACAAGACAAGGTCACCATAATTTCTGACAGATATTCAAGATCCTGGCAATATTCTGGATACTAAGATCCAGAATATGAAATATGTACTGGGTCATCATAGTTTTCAACACTGTCAGGAAACAAACTATGGTGCAAACCTGTAACTAACATTAAATTGTAGCAGACAGTCTGCTGAAAGGGAGTATAACATTAAAGTAGGACTTAAGCGTTGTGTCAAAATCCCAATATGCTTGGAGGAGGTCTGGGCTCTGTGGGTGCTTTTCTTTTCTAGTTTTCATTTTAGGTGTTTTTGTGGGTTTTTTTGGAGCTGTGGTGTTAAACTTTTCATCAGCTGTTGAACAGACTATTTCATTTTCACTATTTCATTTTCACTATTGTTTGCAATAGATCTATTACTCTTTTTTTTTGTCTCACTTCCATTTCTTTTTTTGCATTTTCAATATAAAATATAAAATGTACTTGTACTTGCACATGCTGCTTTCAACACAAATGTTTTAAATGTTTAACCAGTCAGCTAGAAAATGCAGCAACTTAGTTTCAGCGTGATGCTCATCAGAGATTTTATTATTTAAACCTATGACTGAATGAATTTATTCTAAAATGATCATATTTCTTACATTGGAATTGGAAGTCTTTTCTGTTGAGTGGCAGTCAGTTACTGAAAGTGTTGAAAGCTGTGCAGTTCCCAATCCTTATCCTGATCAAACTTTATCTTGTTCAATAAGCAAAGAATCATTGTATTAAAAAGGAATAATAAAGAAAGAAAAACAGCTTATAAAAGAGCTGGAACTAGTAACAGTATGCCTTCTTTGAAGCCTTAAAGCTCTGAAAAATATATGAAATTACGAAGAAGCCAGCTCTTGGAAAAAAAGTCTAGACCGCACATTCATCCATGCATTATAGAGAGGGAGTCCAGCCTCTCTCTGGAATGACTAAACCTACAGCAGGCTGAGATCTAATCCTCAAAAAAGTCCTTTTGTTGCTTTAACCATCAGCAGGAGGTTGCCTGTTAATCTTTTATTTTTAAACAAAAAAATGCATTTTAACTTAAAACAGTGACCACTGACGTCAAGATAAGGACAGGGAGTGACTTAGTGATCAGTTTATTATGAGATAGATGGAGATGTAACTTCATTTAGAGAGGATGACATTAGATTTTTAATGGAACTCTTCAAAGGAAATATAATTATGAATCCATTTGACGAAACAGCCAAAGAGGGATGGGTTTTAGGCCACTCGAACCAGTAAATCTCATTGGCTGTGAAATTTTGCCTACTTGGTTTCCCATGAGGCATCTCTGCATATCCACAACTACCTTTAACGACCTGTTTCACCTTCAGTGGTAAAAGGAGTCACCGCCTCGGTAGAGACAGTGCATCAAAAAGAGAAAGCTGTGTTTTTCTGTGTTTGCGTAAATTTTTAAGCTACTTTCTACTTTAATCCATCGCTTGAATAAATCATAACGCTGTGCAATGATAAAGTGTAAACTGCTCATGGAAATCCAAACCGTATTTCGGCACTTTGCGCTTGTTTATCTTTGTAGTAAATGGAGAAAATGAGAAACATCTTCTCCTCTTTATTATTCATACGACCGTCTGTTGAAGTCAAAGTCTGTGTGACGCCGTGTCTTTAAGAGGACGTCTCCCCTGCTTTAAAGAAGTGGATGATTCGCTCACCCTCTTCAAAGCTGAAGTGACCGGGGCTCAGCAGAAGTGTTCAGCTGTTAAAAGGAAGGTCAACGCTCCTCCTCCCCCACCCCCAGCCATCTTTGGTTTAAACACACACACACGCGCGCACACACACACACACACACACGCGCTCTCTGCCTCTCCTCTGCTGTCAGAAATGACAGTGCGACTCCCTTGGTGATTCCTTATGAAAAATGCACAAGTGCCTTTCATGTTTTCTGACTGAATGGGTTCGCTCGCAGACAGCACACAAAAAAGATTTCACCCCACCTCTCCTGCCTCAAGTCTGCCTTTATTTTCTTCACCTAATCTCTTTCCACCGAGCTGAATTTCCCCCCAAATCTCTGTCATCTCTTCTGATCTCCCTGTGTCTCTGTCCCTCTCCTCTCCCCTGAGAACCATGCTGCAGTAATGAAGTCTTTCTAAACAGCCTGTCATATTGGACAGGTTTCCTCCTGCTCCTCCTGCCCTCTTCCTCCCCCTGACAGGGACAGGATGTACAGTGTATCCCAGGATGGGGACGCAGTGGAGAGGGGAGGTGGGGGCTGCTTGTTGGCACTGCCAGCTGGCGTGAAGAGCTGCCCGGCCTAGCAGTGTCAGTTTCTCTGCGCCACCTGCTCCACTGCCCTCCTGCTCTGGTACCTGGCCCTGAAAGGCAAACCCGTCATTATGGGGAGATAAGGCACCTGATATGCTTATGGGTGTTTTTTCAGTGTTTGTGCTGATCTCAGCGTATATGCTGGCTCCCCTTCACTCTTGGTTGCCCTCTGTTCTGCTGCTTTTGGTAAACCTCCTCGGGACATTTACATCGGCTGCTCGGTCCCACTCGGGTTGTAAAGGGAGTATTAAAAGGAAAATAAAGATCATAGAGTTCCTTGTTTATGGCTCACTGACCTGCAGACTTCTTGCTTTTTGCTGTGGGTCTCTTAGTGCATCATTTATTTTTGGCCTGTTTGCTATTTATAAAGTGACCTCATATGACTCAACATATGGTTTGTAGTACAGAGTGACACGAGTCTGGATTTTCACTCCTGTCCCGTCCCACTCCCATGGAAAAAAATCCTGTCCTGATCCCGGGCCAGAGTCAAAAACAAAATACATTGAATTTGATTTGATTTTCTTCCCATTCTTTTTAGAGTAGTTTGTTGTAGTGATGGGTACCAAGTTAGGTACTTTAATAGGTACGGACTGAATTCAGAGAAGAGTACCAGGTACTGATTCACTTAAAATCAAAAGGTACCGTGTTAAGGTACCTAAATGCATCCTTTTGACTATGAGGGAGTGGAAGAGTAGGTGATTTTCCATGACATGAACACAGCATTACAAGGTCATATATTGAAGAATAAATATGTTAAATTGAAAAAAAGAGATTTTATTATTGAACACATTTATATTTTTTACCACATAAACACAAAAAAGTACAGAAAATTGGTACAGTTGAGTATGGATACCTATTGCCAGGTGCTGGGCATCCGTACCATATCATTTCAAATGTGAAAGGTACCCATCCCTAGTTTTTTTTTATGCAGATTTATTTGAAAGATATGGCAACAGGTTCAGTTCACCTCTGGTAAAATTGGGAGCCATTTATTGCCTAAATCCAGACAAAAAATGCCTACCTTAGTGTAATAAACCCAAACATATAAAGTTTCATTTCACAAATTTATTGAGCAATTGTAACTGATAACCATGACAATACTTTTATCTTTTAACTGTTAAAAAAACCTGCAACAAGCAAGAGAGCTGTCTTACTTACTTAGTCCTTACTTCTTACTTTGTGTGACTCAGTTTTTAGCTCATCAGATTCTACCCTAGTGTTTACTCCCTCCATTGCTGTTCTTTTTTGAAAGACAGTACCCAGGAGTACTGTTGGCTTCTGGGATGTGTAGTTCTTTTCTCTTGCGTTACAGTGTAGGCTTATTGGAAATAAACTACGAAATGTCAGCACATGTCACATATTTAATTTAACTTCCTGATTGGTTTCCGCTCCTGTCTGCTCCCTTTAGCTTTTCCTGTACCGTCCCAATCCTGTGATTAAAAGTAAAGTTGACTCCCATCCTGTAGGAATCCCATGGGAATCTTGCTACGCATGGGATTCGCCCAAAATATCAGCCTCTAGTTTGTAGATGACAATTGTTTTATTTCAGTCACCAAACCTCCAGTCCAAGTCCCTAGTATTGTGATCAAGTCAAACACAAAAAAATTGCCAAAAGTTGGTACTGTTGAGTACCGATACTGATTGCCAGCCGGGCATAGGTGTATCGTTGCAAATGTGAAAGTCACCCTTCTCTCTGCGCGTCTGAGCGGAAGAGAGGCAAAAATGTAGCAGGCAAAGATTCACATTTATCACTGCTATTCACCTACCAAGTCTGACTGTTATCTATGTTTGCTAATTAAGTGAATTTTCAAAGTCGGAAACTTTCAATTTGGATTTTTGGAAATTAACAGGAATTTGAGGATTTATATTAGCTGCATTTACTTGCGACTATACATGTATAGATAATAAAAATGTTGGTTTGCTATAAGCAGACATGCATGCAAACGTGTAATGTAGTATTTTTAAATAACATTAAAAATAATTTTCAGAGAAATCTTCTCTAGGCACAAAATTAAAGTCCTGATACAAGATACAAGTATTGTGATCAAGTCAAGCCCGATTGCTGGTGGAGAAGCCAAGTTAAGTATCCTGAACCTCTGTGGTCCTCTTTACATTCATGTTGGACCAATTGTGTTAGTTTTTACTGTGTGTGTTTTTAGTGTTAGTTTTACAGTGTTTTACTGTTATCCGATTGTGTGTTTTCCTGTTTTCTACTGTAAAGTCTGAGGAGACTGTCTTTTTCTGACGGAGTTTTGAACAATCCAACAAATGTATTCACACAGTCCTCTGAGAGAACAGGGTCAACCCTCTTTTAGGACTTCTGCGTTCATGTTACTTTAAAAATGAAAAGGTTACATCCTCTTCTTTAGTGGAGTCCATGTTTTTCTCTGTTTGTTGTGTTTTTGTCTTGAAAGGTCACAGGAAGGTCGTGTGTCTGCCTTGCTTTTTGTCCTGGCTCATTTGCATTGAAGCTCATTCTCTTTTTCTCAGGGCCGTTTGAGGGTTATTAGTGTGTTACTAAATTGGCCACTGCAGTCACGACTTTGCTTACATAAACCTTTTTTTTTAGTATATGTCTGTTTTGCACCTCTAACCATTTGCACCGAGCCCCTTTAAGCATCATTCAAAGAAGAGTTCAGGGGCGGCCGTTGTCCCACAAGAGCTTGGACGTGCTATGAGGAGGCAAGGGGAGGAGAGGAGATGATGGTGTTATTTGTTTGCAAAGTGCTTTTCGCATGTCACTCTCCTCTGTCCTGAACAAAAGGGGCTTGGAGAGGGAGATAATGTGACTGGGCTCTCATGGGGAAAGGTTATCTACTGTTCCCTGTCAGCTGATAGCACAGGACAGGACACTTCAAGTCCAATAACGGGCAGAACCTTCCAGTAATGATGCTGTTCAGTCAGCACAAGGTCATCTGAATCACTGATTATCAAACAGATGTGCACAGAATGACAGATTGATTGTCAAACACTCTCTTAAAAGAAACAAAAGACATGGAGCTTCATGACCTTTTCCCCTGCTGTGAGGACTTCAGAGCACAGCTGCACTCTGATTATGTTGGACCCTGTTGAGGTGGACGTGATGAGCCAGCTGTGTCCAGGCCGGTGTACCAGAGCCTCTGTTTACTGCTTGACAATAATGCAGTTTCAGCTGCCACAGGGTCAGATCGTAAAGATACAAGATAGTCCTAGAATGTCCGAAACAGGCGTGCAAACATCTGGAGACACTTGTACTCGTGTAACACACACACAAACACACACACACACACAGGCACCATCCTGTGTGCTGCTGCGAGCCTCTACAGTCATTACATCTCGCCTCTTTCTCTGTCATGTGAAGTGATTTCCTGAAACAAGCTGTCCAACCACAGGAAGGGATCAATCCAACACACATCCTCATTAACCTTTCAGAAAGATGGCCGTGGATTCCAGCCCTGAGGCGCGTCACTCTCCTTGAGTCTGACAAAGACGAGGGCGCTGAAATGTCTGGACTCCGGCCGGCACACACGTCGACTCTGACATAAATCAAAGTAAAGAGAGGGCAGGCCGCAGCTGATCTCCCGTCGCCTCACTTGGCGTTCATCCCAAGAGTATTTCCTTCGATTTTCAGGCTTTTGTGTTCGGATTTCGACCTACTTCTTTTTCCATGTTGCACTCACCTCTTCTCCAGTTTAACTTTCCTCTCTCTGCCTCTTTGCCCTCTCTGATGGGCATATTATCTAGCCTGAAACGTTTCATTATCTTTAATAAGCTATTACAGCGTTAGGGAAAAGAGGCTGAATGGTCCAGTGGCTTCAGTTTAGGTGAAATCCTTTCGGTCTCTGTCGTATGAAGTTTTATTATTCCTTAGCAGGAACCGTAGGGTTTGAATTCACTGTGACAGTAAACATATTAATAAATCATACGGAGTGACTCACATGCTTTTATGGTGTGTCAGACGAGATGGACATAACTGAGTCAAATGTTCCCGATCTGGTGAATAGACAAGAGGACATTTACACCTAATGGCCATTTAATCGACAGCTATGAGACATCATTTGACATTTCTTTTCAGTTATCTGAATGAGGAGCAAAGCGGGCAAACATGAAAGGGGAGGGGCGCTGTAACCTTCCTGACCCATGTGAGGAAGCAGAAGTCCGTTTATGTCATGACGGGAGGCAGGGAGGGATTTGATTAGCAAACTAATGAAATCAGTCAACCCCAATGTGTGTGTGTGTGTGTGTGTGTGCGCGTGTGTCTCACTCGCATTCTCAAAAGCAGCCACGAGCTCCTTGAGTTTCCTGCTGCCTCCTCTCTCCGCTGTGTCGCTCTGCATCACTGGTGCAGGGAATTAGCTCTTTGTTACTGCTGTTTACCGCCCTCATTTCCTCTCCCTGGTTCCTCATCTACCTGGCTATCGACCCAGCTCCAGTGAAACGGTCCATCCACACCTCCGCGTATATGTGTTTGACTGGTTGTGTAGGTGGTGAGAGTGGGTGTGTGTTTTTTTCCACTGTCTCATAATTGCAGTTGTATTTACATGAGTCCTTTTGTGCACACTTTCTTATTTTCCTATCCTGCTGCTTATTTCACTCCCTGCTTTTCTAAACCTGAAAATAGGACTGTGTGTCATGTGTGCTTGCTGCATGTGAATGTGTGTGTGTGTGTGTTGGAGAGTGCAGCCCCAGGGGGTTTCAGCACAGGCGAGGAGGGTGGCAGGCCTGTCTGAAGTACTTAAGCAGACAATGCTTTGGGCCCGAGGTTGTGGCTTTACTGACAGTTGAATTATGTGGCTGAGCAAATGGTCACAGGTACTTACTTATGCTGCTGACATATACACACAGTTAGCTGTCAGCACATTTTTTGCTTTGTCCCAACGGAGCAGGAAGGCGAAGAAGAGAATATGAAGAGAAGTGGAGTCACAAATGAACTCTTTGTGTGCTCTGGATAGGAGCAAAGGGCTGAATATGAAACAGGTTTGCACAACACAGAGCTGCTAGCGGTTAGACTACCTTTGTATCTTAACTTTTCAGATTTGCTTTGTCAATAGTGCACATCTACCGAATTAGGTACTTTTGTAGGTACCAAATTCTGTCAAAAGTACCGAGTAGAGGTGTCACAGTCCGATATTGATATCGGATATCGGTCCGATATCAGCAAAAAAACAAAATATTGGTATCGTATCTGAATGCAACTAAAATCTCCAATATAAGCAGTTTCTGTTACTCATTGGTTAATAATAGTTGAGTCCATTTTTCCTCATACCTACTGTTGCTGACGACTGTTCTTCTTTTGAATAATATCACTTAATTAAGCCTTTTCTAACATGACAGACATACTACAAAATAAGTAATAAAAGTATGTATGTTTAATGCTGATATCGTATCAGATTAATATCGGTATCGGCGAATACTCAATGCTGCAGTATCGGTATTGTATCAGAACTGAAAATGTAATATCGGGACATCCCTAGTACTGAGAACTGATTCACGTAACATCAAACAGTACCATGTTTAAGTTCCTAAATGCATCCTTGTGACTGTGAGGAAGGGGCAGAGAAGGTGATTTTCCATGTTGGACATGAACGCAGCATTACAAGGTTATATAGTGAAGAATAAAAATGTGAAATTGAAAAAAAAGATAATATTTATTATTGAACAAATTTATATTTTTTATGACAGAAACACAAAAAACCCCCCCAAAAGTTGGTACCATTGAGTACTGATACCAATTGGTACCAGGCAACAGTACAGTATCAATACTAATGTGAGAGGTACCCTTCTCTGTGTACATATGAGCGTAAGAAAGGCAAAAATGCAGCAGGCAAAGATTCACATTTATCATTGCTGTTTACTTACCAAGTCTGACTGTTATCTACATTTGTAAACTAAGTGAATTTACAAAGTTGGAAACTTTCCTTGGGGATTTTTGGAAATTAACAGGAATTTGAGGATTTATATTACCTGCATTTACCTGCTAATAAGCATGTATAAACAATAAAAATTGTGGTTTGTTGTAAGCAGACATACATGAGAACGTGTAATGTAGTATTGTTAAATGATGTTAAAAATTAAGCCCTGCAATTTACTGGCAACCACTCCAGGGTGTACCCCGCCTCTTACCCACTGACTGCTGGGATAGGCTCCAGCCACCCGCTACCCTGAGCAGGATAAGTGATTCAGAAAAAGAATGAATGGATGAATTAAAAATTAATTTTCAGAGAAATCTTCCCTGAGTCTGACTGTCATAATAAAAGGCATCAATATTTGGCTTAAGAAAAGTCCTGAGACAGGACTTCTAGATTCCAATTCCAGGGATGTGGTCTCAATGGAAATGCTTTAGTAGGACTGGGCGATTCATCAAAAAATAATCAAAAGTGACATTTAGAGTTTCTAACTGACAACAAACTGGCGTGTTGACAATTTTGACCATCCCCCCTTGTTATTCTCTCTAAACTTTTTTTTTTTTCTACAAAACATTTCCGTTCTAGCTGATGTGTGTTGTCAATTCCATTGTTTCAATAGATAACTCTTAATTCTTCATCTGGGCTTGTTCATTTCAGTTACTCGTTTCAAAAGTACAGAATAAACTTAGTAAAGGGTGGGATATTTGTGAACTAACTGAAAGCAAGGTTGAAGGTTCAATTAATCAGGATTTTGATTTGCTGACAGTAGTTGCCCAGCCCTGTGCTGTAGGCTCTTGAAGCAGTGCCTGATGATGATCAGATTTGCTGGGAATTTTTTGTGCTTCATTGTATACAGTTGATTATGCTTACAGTCATGTTGTTTTAACCAAGATCATTTTTGTAAACCTTATCCAAGTTGAAAACAAATAGGAAAAGAACTAAAATTTTTGAGCCTAAATTCTCTGGGAATTTTTTTTTAGAAAATTTCATTTAAGTTGATGGCAACAAAACACTGAAAATTTCCAACAATCCTGGGCTGAAATTGCTATGGAAATTTTCAGAAACTTTCCTGAAATTTACCTTACCTAACCCAAATTTATTTGGGCCAGTGACAGAAATTTAAAAATCTAAAGAACTTGTCAATTATAACTGAACATGTAAAGAGATCTCAAACCTCATTGGCTGATCATAGTAAAAGGTGGGGTATAAAATGCTGTAAATTCAGGGTTTTTGTCATTAATTGCTTCAGTTTGGGTTGTATCTCGTAAACCTAACAGCATCATGCATATACTATTAAATTAATGCTACTACTGCTGCTGCTTCTTGATGTTTTTTTTTAATAATATTTCTTTTAGTGAATCAAAGGATTCATTCAGTCAAAACTTGAAAAATGTCCACATGTGTTTAAATTCCTACTAGAGAAGAGAAACTGAAACTTAAGTATCAATCTATACACCCAAACATTGATCAGTACTGATCCCAACGTTGGCATTGGTATATCAATATTTTAGAATGATCGGCACACCACTACTCTTAACTATATTTATATTTTTATGAATGGATTGAAGAGCATCACGCTGAAAGGCAAAGAGCCACATGCGGCTCCCGAGCTGCAGGTTGGCCACCCCTGTCTTACTGAATAAATTGTGTTATATTCTAGTGATTAGGGGTGGGAAAAAATAAATGTATCAAAGTATCAGGATTTTTTGTTTAAGGTTTAAAATCATGATTTTTTTGTTCAAAAATCTTATTTTTTTTTAAATTGAAGTCCTTCATTTAAGTCTGTGTTTATTATTTGGGTTGGGGAAAAAGTGATGTGCGTTTTTTGGGAAAATATGGCTCTTGATAGTCCGTAGACATAATCATCATCATTCAACTTTTTACATGGTCTGGTTTTTAAAAAATGATCTCAACATTGAAGAAATTATCATAGAATTGCAATACAAATCAAATCGCCACCCCAAAAATCGCTAAAATAATCAAATTGAGAGACAAGCATAGCGTCCCAGCCCTACTTGTGATTCTATATCCTGCCTGCTTCCTTGCTAAATGTGAGTCCTTCACAGCTTCAGACCTGGCAACAGAAACCCCAAACAGGAAGTGAGCCATATGTCTCTCATGGTGATGATAATTTGCTCACTGGGTGCATTGTGGGGATTCAACACTGTGAGACTAACACTGTGGAAAAAGAAGAAAACATCTCACCAGGTGTGAAATACATAGGCGTGTGCATTTCAAAGCATCTTTTAGAAATCTGTGAAAAAAGTAAACCAACGTTTTCTCACAAAGTTCTTCACTGCCACGATTTCCGTTCACTTCAGAATCTATTGTATCTTTGAAGTATCAAAATCAAAAGGTTTTTTAGCGACCATGTGAAATTTGAACGTCACCTCGAGGAGTTTGTCTGAAATAGAGAAGAGGAGAGAAGAGCATACTTTCATGTTTCCACTTTTTGTCACTGTTTTGGGAAAAATGTTCAGCTTAGAAGACTATTTACAGCTAAAGGTTGGACAAACAGGCTCCCTCACACACACGCACGCACACACACATTCCTCACAGGAGCGATAGAAATGAAAACATGTTGATAAAAGTGGGAGTACGCAGGTGTTCAAATATTTGGCCCTGGCCTGATGTGTCTGAAAGTGTTACTGTCTCATGGTCATGGCGAGGAGCTCACATGCATTAACTGTTCACAGAGATGCTGTGCTCATGCTTTTGCAGTAAATATAAAAGAAAAAACAGGGGGGATGAGAACAAATAATACACACTCTCACACTCTTTACAAAACCCTGCACATTTGAACTTTTTATTTATGTATATATTTATGGAAAGAATGACTCATGTGTATGACCTTGGCTATCTCAAGTGGGAGAAATTGATATTCACTGCTTTTTCGTCTCTGTTTTTTACTTTCATGCCAGAACCCTCTGATATAATTCTCTAAGGGAATGCATCCTGCAGAGGACCGAGCTGCTGCTGCATCCCAAAACAACTCACACCTTCGCACACACAGGGATGACAGGACTCCATCTCTGGCCTGCTTCATGTCATTAAAAGCAAAGCGCTGACGCCTCCTTCGCTCTGTTTCTCCCTCCTCTGCAGGGCTGAAGACCTACCTGATCTCTGGCAGGAAAGTGGAGCCTCACTCTCACTGTAGCTGCTCTCCGCTGGGGTTGGCTGGACCAGAGCACGCAGACTCTCACACACCTGATGGAGCTCCGTCTGCGTGCAACGTGCCACCGGACAGCGCCAAGGTGAACAACACTTTCTGAAAAACTAAATAAAACACTGACCTTTTTTTTTCTTTCTGATTTCTGTTTTTTTTTTTTTTTACACACACATCTCTGCTGCCTGAGGAAGAACACAGAGCTCTATGTTCTTCCGCAGCCTCTTTGAGGTTAATTTTTTGCTCTCAGTGTACTTTTCTGCTAGTGTGGGTGTATCTGAAGCTCTCGTTAATAATTTCCACCATGCATTAAGCTTCTTTTTGTCTTTAGTTGTAGAATTGCAAAGGAAAACTGCTTTTATCTATGTCATTACTTCGATTTTGACCCTTTTCTTTCTGTGAGCATTCATGGTTCAACCTGTAGGAAAACATTACTGTGTTGGTTTCCACCTCCACTCTCAGCGTGCCTCCCTCCCCCTTCAGACCTTATTAAATCAACCAAATCTTATTAACAAGGCAAATATACAAAGCTGTTTTCTCCAGCTGGGGGTCTGTGCAATAACTTACCCGTCCATGTCCATCCAGTGTGTCCTCCTTATCACTGCCTTTAGGGGAAGTTTCTCATTTGCTTCCAAATTGGACCTCAAGGTCACAGACTTCTTGCGACACATTATTCCCTTATAATTATCCTTTAAACTTGGCACAGCAGTGCTTTAAATTCACTCATATAACTCTTCATTCTCTGCACATATGTGCACCCCATGATCCCTCGACAGATCCTCAGCTCTCTGCGCGGCTCTGAGGAGAGAGGAGGGGGTACTTGTCAGAGAAAAAATAGAAGGAGTGGATGCTGGGAGGCAGAAGAACCAGCAGGGGTCTTGGATATGGTAATGAGCTAACTCAGGCGGAGAGATGGGGAATCTTCCCAGGTCTTTCTGCCTTCCACTGATTACTCCTCCATTTACAGCCCTTGATCTGATACAGATGAGGCTCATGGGGAGGTATCGCACTCGGGGATCTTGAGAAAAGGCTTAATCACATCTGAAGGCACGGAAGGATTCACAGGACAAACATTGCAAATTGTTTGCATGTTCAGCGTTGCAACTGCAAGTTCCTATATTCTTCAGGGACATGTGTTTGGCATGTCAAAGCACGGCACCTTGCACATGTCGTTGTCAATAACAGCACAACATAAATATCTGACAGGTTTCTTCCTTGAGGTTGTCTTCGGATTCTCTTTGAAGAGGATAAAAGGTTAAAAATAGAGAACCTGAGCCTATGCAGACCTTCTTTACCCTTCTTGTTTTACTCTCCATCATCTCTTGTGTTTCTCCACAATTGCTTTTCTCAGCTTTATGCTCATTGAAACAAAAAATGGTTATCCGTCTTTTGTGTCACATTAAAACAAGTAGATTTTTGTAGTGGTGTTCTTGTTAGGTCTATCTTCTTTACTGATTGTTTTTGTATATCAAGTCTGCTTTCTATCAGCTCGTATTTTCTCCAGTCCTGATCCACCCTTGGTCCCGTAAGCCGCGTTTCCACCAGGCAGTCTGGTTCAGTTCAGTATGGTTTGGCACGGTTTGGTACAGTTAAGCCTACAGTAAAAAAAGAACAACGATGGAAGACATCCAGCATGTCGTCTTCTGTGATTGTCATGTGGTTCTTTGATACAAAGTGAAACTCAAGCTTTGTTTCAGAGAAGACTGTGGGCTGCCAGGAAAAATGCAGCCACTGGCACAGGGTAGGTGACGATTATTTCGACCAATCAAAAGTCTGCAGTGTTGTGGCTCCACCTTCCGTGAGCGGATCGGTTCAGTCTGGCACCCATATGAAAGGGTCCCAAAAAGTGGGACGGCTCATCTTGGTTATTTGGGGATGTCCCGGGGATAAGTCAGTGAAAACACCACAAAATGCGCACCGTACTGTGACGAGCTGATCTGGTCTGCTTGGTGAAAACGCAGCCTAAAGTTAGTTCCTCATTTCTCTTTCTCCTTTCCTGCCTACGTCTCTCCTTCCCATCTGTGCCCAGAGGTGTCAAGTAACTAAGTAAAAATGCTTTGTTACCTTACTTAAAGTAAAAAATTTGGGTATCCATACTTTACTGGCATAATTATTTTTAGCCAACTTTTTACTTCTGCTCCTTACATTTTCAGGCAAATATCTGTACTTTCTACTCAGCCCATTTTAAAGATAGCCACACTTCTCCTGTTTCATTCCAGTTTGTCATCATTTAGAGGTATAATTGGTAGTTTGATTTAGATACACTTTTTGTTATACTGGTTAAAATGATCTATATGTCCTGATGGCAAGCAATACATGATGTGTTCTTAAATGAGAGCAAATAATATCGGCTATCTACAGCAGGAGAAAACCCAGGAAAACATCAACCAATCACATCATTTAGGATCCAATCTGTTGACTCAATGCGTGTTCCCGAGTTTAGTGGTGTACAGGTTTACACTCAGCAGAAGAATGGCAGAGAAACTACCCATACCCCGATCACTGGTAACCACTCCTCTGGCTAAACAGAGCAAGAAAAGAAAGACGAAGGACTTCTTTTCTTTTACTGTTCCCCTGCTTCTAACTACTGCCTGTCTCGCTCGACCTCGGGCCTGTCCCCTCTGACCCGATGAGGTAGTGACAAGCAAAAAAACGTGTAATATTTTTGTAATTTAGTAAGTCCTAGAGAAAATGTACATGTACTATTTGTATTATAGCTTTGCTCCTGATATTGTGTCACAGGTAAAAGTGGATAATGCTTGCATGACAGTTTCAAGTACTAACAAAAGTCACATTTGTTTATTTGTTTTTTGTTTTGGCGTTTCCTTACCTCTAGATGAGACATAACTCGACGCAGTGCAAAACATAAAATGATGTGCTGAGTCTGTCTTTCAGTCATTCTGAATCAAATTCGCGAATCAGCAGCACTCGTGCATGTGAGCGGGGGTGTTGTTTTGGAGAAGCTCCAAGGGGAGGGGGAGCAGGGGCTAAGAGGAGTCCTGACGAGATGCTACATTAAGATTCATGCTAGTTTTTCAGGACTGACAACCCTGCCTCTAAAAAGACATACACCAAAACAAATATAAACCTGTCCTAAAATAGCTGAAATTGCGTTATCCAGGAAAGAGTGAATTTGATTGTGGATGAATGAGATGTATAAACGTAACACCATTCCAATGTCTTATTGGTTTGTACGAAACCATCACACCTGCACATGACACAAATCATGCCACACTTCAGCAAGGACATAACTGACATATGTAGCTTAGTATGAAGATGTCCATGGCAGTGACTCAGGAACCATATGAACTATAGGCCCCTGTGGCACAGCCTCAGGTTTTGACCCTAATAGCATTTTTCCCCTTTAAGTTACTTTTACTTTTATACTTTAAGTAGTTTTGAAAACAGTAATTTTACTGTTTTACTTAAGTAAAAAGCTTGAGTTGATACTTCAACTTCTACAAAAGTCTTTTTAAACCCTCATATCTATACTTCTACTTGAATAATGTGAACACTTTTGACACCTCTGTCTGTGCCTCCCTGCAGTCTCCCTGTCTCTCCTGCAATGTGGTTCTGATACCTGGGGAGGATCCTGTTCTGGAGGAAGGAGCGGTCCACAATGGCTGCCATGAAAACCACAAAACCAACAGCAGCAAGGTTAGCATGTTGTTAAAACCAAAGAAATGAGAATTTGAATGTTAATCTACATCAGTTCATCATGAAGTTAGTTTTCTGTATGAAAAACTCTACTTACGACCCCTCAGGCCCAGCAGCGACAAGAAGGACTTAAATAGTTCAAAGAAGTAGGGCTCCACGAGTCCCAGATAAACTGTGCCGCAGACACAATCACTTAAAGTGATGTGTCTGTACCTGTTCACTGTTATCTTTATGTTACTGACCTGTTTTCAAAGCAGAGCTCCATTTTTATGCCTTCTTTTACGGGAAATTTAGGTCTCCTCTCTTTCCCTCAGGACTCTGCAAATCTCAAGTTTTCCCCAGCGGTTGCTGCAGGACACAACCCCAAGGCTCTAAACGGCCTGCTCAGTCCTCAGCTGGAGGCGCTGAACAACAGCCAGACGTCCCTGTGCGAGATGCTGCAGGAGAAGGAGAAGAAGACGTGGAACGCAGGAGTGGTTGGCTTGGACCACTCCGCTCTCATCCCTCTGCGCTCCAAAAACTTCAGGGAGAGGAGCGACGCTCACTTTGTGGATGTCATCAAGGAGGACAGGTAAGAACGAACACACACTGACAAAAAGAAAACAGTTGGACCAACTTAAATTATTGCTTCATTGGTCACACCTAAATAAATTAAGTTATTTAAAATGAAGTTAATAAGTTCAATCAACACTACTGATTAAGTCGAATGACCTTAAAACTTTCATTGTTCTCAAATCAACATTTTGCATCAGTCCAGCTTAAGGTTTTCAGTTGTTTCAACTCAATAATTTGCAAAACCTCAAAGTAAAATCTGACGAGGTGTTTTTATACTTACACTGTAAAAATGTGACAAGTTGAGCTTACTTAAAAGAATCTAGGAAAACAATTGCACCAAAAAGGTTAGTAAATATAACTAATAGTCTTAAGTTGAGTTTACTTTATGTCTACTTGTAAAGTTTACTTTACAGCCTATTGTATCGACTCATTTCAAACCGTGAGTGAGGAGGGAATGCAGTGGATATTAGACCCTGCTGTACATTAAGATGTTAACCTGCCAAGAGCACAGGCTTTCTGTGCTCCACATGGCATGGACCTGCTGTCTGTGCCTTGTGGCATAGACCGTGTACCTTCAAGTGTGTTTAATGTTTTATGTTAATAAATGAGATGTGTTGATGGGCTAAAACTATGATCAGAAATGACAAACTGGGTTTTGTCTTCAGTTATATTCAGTTACTGGGAGAGTATTTTAATTGGAGTCCTCACTGCCGTGGAGCACAGGCAGCCAGCACAGTGGGCCACAGACAGCAAACTGGTCCATGCCTTGGAGCACAGACACACACTGTCCCCATGTGGTAGCTTGATGTGCAGCAGGGTCTCATATTCACAGCTTTCCCTCCTCACCCACGTTTTTTTCTTTTGGGTTTTGCAAATTATTGAGTTGAAACAACTTAAAACTTTAGGTTACATTGATGAAAATGTTGATTTGAGAAGAATTAAAATGTTTAGTTTATTTCACCGGTTAAGTTGTGTTACTTGAACTTATTGACTTCATTTTAAAGAACTTAATTCATTTAGGTGTGGCCAATTGAAGCAATTAATTTAAGTTGGTCCAACTATTTCATTTTATTAGTTGTAGCACTGCAGAATTTCAAGTTGATATGATCCCAAAAAATACATTGGAAACGTTAACTTAAAAATATTGAGCTTGATTGATTAAAAAAAGTACATCACTTCAACTGATTGAAGATTCCCCTTTTACAGTGCACAACACAAAAATGCTTTTATTTCTACAATCCTGGTTTAAATAGTTTTCAAGTTAAATAGTGGACTAAAAGAAGTCTACTTCATTGGAGGCTATTAGAAAAAGTTGCATAACATTTTGATTGAAGTATCAATTTCCAAATAACCAGTTTAACACTATGTGTAGTAAACCCATCCATCAGTGTCAGATATAAGTGTGCTTCTTCAGCACTTAAACCCCTAACATATAAAATCCAGCTGATCGTAACTTTAAACGGCTTTCCCTCTGTGCCTGTGACAGCCTCATGAAGGATTATTTCTACAAGCCTCCCTTAAACAAGCTGAGCATCACCTTCCTGGAGAAGAGCCTGGAGTCAGCCTACCGGACCAGCTACCAAGAGGAGGTATGCAAGTGTGTACAGGCACGAAATGTAAAACCTGTATCCCTGAGTGTTTCTACATGAGTTTCTTTTTCAGCCAGTGGGGTTGTCATTTTGTTGTGTTCTGATCACAGTTACTAACTGTGAGAATAAACAATATATTTGACCTCGCTCATCTCTTTACATTTCAGCCTCCATATTTTGTATCCTCTTCCCACCTGTTTGTATTCCTCTCTATGTCTGTGTCTCGTCTGGGAAGCCTGTTTGCACTGTGTTATGACCAGACCGGTCAAGACTGCGGCAAAGAGAAATCACTGCAGGACCTCAGAAGTCGTTTCATGTTAGGTTGTGATGCCCTCTGCTGGTGGAATTACAAAAGTGCAGTTTTATGGGTCAAGCCTGCAACTGTTGCTGTATTGTTATATCTAGAGTCATGCGCTGTATTATTACAGAAACTGGGATGGATCTCAGCAAAGAGTCACTTAAAGCATCAAATGATAGTTGGACTTTTTAAACACATTCTTACTTTTGGCTCATTTAGCAGATTATCCAACTATGAATCTTTATCCTGTTCATTTTTATATTCTGATCAATCTTTCCCCATTAGTCACATATTCACTGTTTTCCGTCCCCCTCTTGTGTCTTTCCAGGTGGAAAGCCAAGCACCCGTGCAGACCTTTGCCAGCCCAACGTTCAGCTCTTTCCTGGACATGCTGCTGAGCTCTCTGGTGTTTCTGGCCCTCTCCCTGGCCTGTTTCCTTCGCCCTCTTGTCACCCACCAGAGTCTGCCCATGCCAGCGCTTGTTCTGACGAGTGTAGCCGCTGTGTTAGAGGCAATGGCTCTTCTCTTGGCTGTACGGTGAGATATGGCATTGTGTATGAACTGAGAGACTCATTGTATTTAAAAGCTTTATCATTATGTAGAAATCATCTCCTGACTTCACATGTGACAACTGTTTTTTTTAAATTGTATTTTAGGCGTTTTGCTTTTTATTTGACCGGATAGCTACAGACATGTTTGAATTGGGAATCAGTCCTATGACAACCAGGGGCGGCGCCATGGGTGGGCTCAAGGGTCCCAGGCCCATCCGCTTTCTGACAGGCCCACCTCAAACTTTTGTTTAAAAAAAAAATAATTAATTTGATTTTTTTGAAAAATTGGTTTCAAAAGTAACATATATTTTTTTCACTTTGCACTCATTTAGTTTTTGTTAGATGCCCTGTCTTAATAAAATGAGCCAAGTTTGGTGATCTTTTAGTCTGTTTGTAAAAAATTCAGCCTGCTGTTAAACAGGTAGGACAAGAGAATGATTTTGGGAAAGACTGTATATTTTTGTATTTTATTTAACTTTGGTTAATGTTGCTGCTCTTACAGCCTATAATACATGGAAAGTTGAGGCAGGGCAGTCCATTGGTGCATTAGAGCAGCGGTCCCCAACCTTTTTTGCACCACAGGCCAGTTTAATGTCAGAAAATATCTTCTTCTGTCTCCTCACTGGCTCTTTTACCCTGGCAAAAGAAACTTTCCAATGATGTTGTTTTTTTTGTCCATTTTGCTAGCTTGGGGGTTTGGCATCAAGAATAAGACATAGACGGGTATGGTGGAGAGAATCCAAGCATTTTTCAAAATAAAACACTGTTCAGAATCAGATGACAAATCAAACTAAAATAATGTAAGTTGAGTATTTTTTATGTGCTAATTGACCCACCAACCAGTACTGGTCCCCAGCCCAGAGGTTGAGGACCACTGCATTAGAGGACTACTTTTTGGCTAATATCATCGAGAGCTAGGGTCGTCTGATGCACTAAAATTTTATAAAACTCTATCAAATATTAAATGATCAAAGCAACTAAATCTGCTTTAAACATACATAGTAACAGTACTATATCTATATAGTAATTAGGGATGCAAAGATCCAACTTTTCTGGTTCCGATACCAATACCGATATCAGTGTTGAATAATAACCTGCATGCCCTACTGTGGGATAAGACTGGTAATGTTTTGGGTAAAAGGCCAAAATGAGTAGAATAAATCACTGAAGTTAATAATTATTTTAACTGTAAAATATCAAAATGTTTACAGCAGTTTGATAAAAAACAATGCTTCAGAATGTACAGTAATTCTATTCAATTGTAAACTTTTATACCCTGTAGACTGGTGATGCAGCAAAAAACAAAGAAAGTGCATTAGAGGTAACATTTCAAACCAGGTAGCCAAGAGCGCTGGTGTAAAAAATTTATAAATAATTTTTTTTTTAAAAAAAGCATAGAACTGGTTGCTTAGACCAGCACCATAGATCGGCCCTTATTTAGTAACTTTTGTAATTTAAGGCCCATCCAAAATTGGTTTGGGCCACCCGAAATTGAAACCCTAGTTCCATCCCTGGTAAAAACTCTTCAACTGGGGCTCTATTATTTAGGCTAAACCTGTTCTCTGTCACGTTTGCCATTTCACAAATTGCTTCCAACTTTGTCATTTCCCTACATGCAAGCTCTGCCTTGGTTAGCGCAACAGGTAGCTCAGATAAAAACAGTTTTATAAGTGAATAGATTGGAAGCAGTCTTCTAGAAATGAGAAGCAGCAGCAGAGAAAATGTTTACTCAACTTTGGAATAAATTAATTTCAAACTAATTATCCCCTTTTTGGCTTACAAGCAGCAGTTTGAGTGCACGATCCCTGTCTGCTTAAAGTTATTGGTCAACAGCGGTTTGAATTTTATTATTGTGTGAAAAGAAAATTTCAGGCATGAGTTTCTGTCTCTTTGATGGTAAAACAGAGTGGGCAGGGTATTTAGACTTCTGTTAAATGATTTTACAAAGAAACAGAAAGCTGGTAAGCAGAGAAAAACTTAGACAGGGGGCAAAGTACAAATGTCAAGTGGATATGAATTTAGAATTATCATCGGAAGGGGATACCAGAAATTAGATTTCTGACACTTTTTGGACAGTTCATTTGATCGTTCACACTTAGTTGTAAAATAATTCATGACCATTGATTACTTCTTGACTGACTGCCTGAATCAAAGTGTTTTCAGTATACTGAGAAAACACACACACTCTCACGCAGCTAATTGATTGAGAATGCTTTCTGATTTCCTCCCTCAGTATGGCTTTCTACCTGGACTGTGTGTTGAACTGCACTCGGTTGCTGATGAGAGTCATCTCCGGCTGGGTCATGCGTCATATTATTGGAGCTGTTCTCGTGTCGCTGCCGACCGTGGCTGTCTACTCTCATGTCACCTGTGACATGCATCTCTCCATCCAGGTACAAAGTTTGTTGCATTGTCTTCAATTTGAATGTAAAGTAAGTCATCTATTGGGCTTCTGTGCTTTTAAAACATCTCCCTTTGATTTAACATTACTCAAGGGTCTGGTTTCTATATTTCCCCAGTTCACCATGTTCCTCTGCTGTGCTGTCATCATCGCCATCATTCAGTACTGTAACTTTTGCCAACTCAGCCACTGGATTCGCTCATCGCTGGCGACGTTGGTGGGACTGACATTGCTTGCCTTGCTCTTCAGCTCCCCCTGCAGGTACATAGAAACACAAATGAGCAAAAATGAAAGAAAAAAAAACAGAATGTCTTGATCAAAATGTGAATTGATGATAATATTAGTGATAACTTGATGCCACTGAATTTAACTTGTCTCAAAAAAAAACTGTGTAAACAAAGCTGTATTGTTACATGTGTTGATGAGTGTTTTATCTCTTCCAGTGTTGCTAAAGGTCTGTTTTTCTGGTAAGTTCAGTTTTATTGTTTCTGTGGTCTTTGAACAAACTGCTGAAAAAATGACTAAAAACACAATTAATTCCACTTTTCTGTGAAGCTTTTTCCTTCATTCCCCTCTCACACTCTCCACCAGGTCAGCCAACCAAAGCAATAACAGCAGCAGCAGCAGCAACAGCACCCTCATCATTACTGACAGCCTGGCAGACTTAGACCCCCAGGTCAGCCCACAGGACCTGCTGGCCCCTGAAGCCTGTGTGGCCTTTTTCCTTCTCCTACTCCTGGTCTGGTTCCTTAACCGTGAATTTGAGGTCAGTTACCGCCTACACTACCATGGCAATGTGGAGGCTGATCAACATCGCATCAAGATCCAAAACATGAGGGACCAGGCCGACTGGCTGCTCCGCAATATCATCCCCATCCATGTGGCCGAGCAGCTGAAGGTCACGCAGAGCTACTCCAAGAACCACGA
The DNA here is from genome assembly GCF_033239565.1 of Halichoeres trimaculatus. Taxonomy (NCBI): domain Eukaryota; kingdom Metazoa; phylum Chordata; class Actinopteri; order Labriformes; family Labridae; genus Halichoeres; species Halichoeres trimaculatus. Next base: position 7,216,368 of record NW_027437198.1, on the reverse strand, counting down.
TAACGTGGGAGTAATATTTGCCAGCATTGTAAACTTCAGTGAGTTCTACGAGGAAAGCTACGAGGGAGGCAAGGAGTGTTACCGTGTCCTCAACGAGCTGATTGGAGATTTTGACGAGCTGTTACGGAAACCTGCTTTCTCCAACATTGAAAAGATCAAGACCATCGGTGCCACGTACATGGCAGCAGCAGGACTCAACGCGCAGCAGTGTGCGGATGCAGCACATCCTCACGCTCACCTTCGCGCTCTCTTTGAGTTCGCCCTGGAAATGATGCGTGTGGTGGACGACTTCAATAAGAACATGCTGGGCTTTGGCTTCAAGCTGCGCATTGGGTTCAACCACGGGCCTCTTACGGCAGGCGTGATCGGCACCACCAAGCTTCTCTACGATATTTGGGGAGACACAGTCAACATCGCTAGTCGCATGGATACAACAGGTGTAGAGTGCCGTGTCCAGGTCAGCGAGGAGAGTTACTGCGTGCTCAGTGGCATGGATTACGAGTTTGATTACCGGGGCACAGTTAACGTCAAAGGCAAAGGTCAGATGAAGACCTTCCTCTACCCTAAGAGCAGTGACAGCGGGCCTGTGCCTCAGTACCAGCTCTCAGTCTCACCAGAAATCCGGGCCCAAGTGGACGGCAGCATCGGGCGCTCCCCAACTGATGAAATCGCTAGCATGGTACCTGCAACCAGCGTGACTGCAAGTAGCACCAACACTTTGGTACCCAGTGCAAGTGCTGGTTCCTCCCCTGCCACGGGACTCAGCCAGGTGAAGGAGATGGCTCGCTGTGAAAGACGACACTCTTCAGATACCTCGAATGCCAGGCGGTCTTTGTCTCATAGCGGCACGCCATCTATACCTGCTTTCAACAGAGAGAGACCTCCTGCTTCAACAAAGCTCATTATCTCATCCTCAGACACACAAGAGAGACATCAAGATTCTGCAATAAATTCCCTGAAAGAGGCCAAGAAGGACCAATGTGAGGATTTTGACATTTATGTTGGAGAGTTCACGAAACTTTAGGGCACCTTCATCATAAATCCTGTTCCCTTTAAGCACTTACTCCTGCCTGTTGGCATTTGTTGAATGATCCTTCATTTGGTCCAACCTTGCAGATTTAAAGAGCGAGTCCCACATGTTTCCTCTCTGCTTTAACAAGGCGGCGGGTTGTTTTTGTTGATAACTTGAAGCGACTGTCAGACACAGTGAGAAATGAAGGTATGGAAGGATGAGATGGCTGACTTTTATTCTTCTTTTTCCTGTTTTGGATCATCATCTCCGGTTTACTCCCTGAGTTATCAGTACACCTTTAATCTCAAATCATTTCTTTCATATGTCTTTTAAGTGCCTTTAGAATAGACAAATGTGTACACTAAGCCTTTTTAAGTAAAAGTGAATTAACATAAAGGGAAAGTGTAAATAAGCAATCTTTTTTGAAAAACTGCTTCGCTTTTGTTACGATTTTACTTAGTAAAGTATGTTTTGCTATGATATTTTGCCTTTTATCAGAGAAGTTCTCAGCAAGCTGACCTTAAATGAAACATTTGGAGGATCAGAGTGAACAAAACTCAAGAGCAAAAATCTGAGCTTGAATGCATCAGAGCCTGATAACTCCATGGTTATATGGTCTAAGGGCGTACCAAGCCAAACTGCATGACATGTGGGTGTATTTGCATGTGTACAGTGTGTGTTTGAACATGTCTGTGAAAAAATAATGCAGGGTTTCACGAGGAGAGGTTCTTATGAGGTAGTAGAATGATTTGGTGCAACTGCAAGATGACAAACAGTTGAGGCACGCAGTTGAAAAAAAGTCTTTTGCTGATGTGGCAGCTTTGTCTCTGGCCTCAGTTTATATCTTAGTATTGCTTCAGCACTGAGGCATGATGGTCTCAGTTACAAACAAACAGCACGCTAACAGCAGCAGCAGCACCTACAGATGAGGCTAACTCCTTGTAGTGTTTGTCCCACATGATCTGGGGTCTCGTAGGAATGTAAGCTGTGATTAGTGTTTGCGAGTATTTCAGTGATTCCTAAAAGACGCTGCTGTACCTGGAGAGTGTCTTTAGCTGTGACTTTAGATCAAGTAGGGAGATCAACAGCTTAGGTTTGCATTGGGTTACACTGTGTGTTAGTTTATAGTGATTTAAAGACATGGATAATCAAAGTGGAATGTCACAGACTAAATGTGTTTTATTGTATTTATTGTCACACAAAACTTGAACTGTTCATGTGAAGTGCCCTATCATTCTTTCTTTGATTTGAAAGACAGCTGAAAACACTAACTGCTTTTTTTCAATGGCATGAAACTTAATGTAATTGCACTGTAAATGCAAAGACAGTGTACCACAAGTATTCCACACTTCTGACTTAAGTTTTTTTGCTTTTTCTTTTTTGATCATCCTGCTTTTAGTCATACTCTCAAGGAATGATTGAACTCTCCTTTTTCTCCCTGTCACTGCTTCTCAGCTTAAAGGATTGTGTGCTCAAAGGCAAAAAATATCTGTTCTGTCTTATTTCACCTCAGATCCCAAACAGCACCTAAAACGTATGCTTCTACACGACCAATGTAAAAAATAGCTGTGTTATACATGATAAAACACTGTGTTTTAATGAGAAAATGTCTCTTTTATAATTAAAAAACTGGTTTGCTTGTTCGTTATGTGATCATGAGCTTGTGCCTTTTACCTCAGCTTGATTTGAATCTTTTTTGAGTTGCCTTCATTTCTTTAGAAGTTAAATATTTCTCAACAGCAAAGGAAATCTTTTCTTGAATGCTAAAATCACATTTAACATTGAAGTTTTCAAGGGTTTGCGACTTTTTAGCAGTGCCTTTTCTTGAAATACATAATTAAATGTCACATTAATTGGCCTTATTGCTGTATTTAGATTGCTTTTCATTTGGCCTTTAGCTGTGTACTGTGTGCGCCATCATGAGGCAATAAGTTGTTTTAATGCAATAAGAGGAGTCTAATGATATTGGTTTAAAAAGGGAAAATCAGCTTCTTTATGCTTATGAGCACACAACCCTTGTATTAACTTAATTTGTCCATTTTTAACTTCAATAAAGGGAAGTTTAGAGAATTAATTCTGTTCTCATGCAACACGCTGAAGTGCTTGTAGATTCATTATTCTTAAGCGTGAGGTTAACAATGTGGGCTTCGTTTCTGTTTTTAACCATTACACTTTTAACAAATTATAGTTGTGGGCTCAGAATTTTTAATTACAACTTTTTAGTTGAACTGCAACCATATACTTTTGTATTGTACTCAAACATGAAAAAATGGTTTGCTTTGATTCATTAGGATACGACTTTGTGAACCAGCAGAGTGGGAAAACTGAGAAAACTGATGCCAAAGAGTGTCATTTCCATCTTTGGTTTTGTTGTGGAAGAATAATCATCAAGTGATTCACTGTTACAAGACATTTGCACACAACACCCACTTTTTTGTACAGTTTGCTTTTTTATTGTATAGTATTTAAGCATTTTCTATTATTTATAAAAGTGCATGTTCTAAAGAGTCAAATGGTCTTAAAATTGGGGGATATGTTAGAGTTGGAATAATACATAAGTGTTTTTTTCTTTTTCCTGCATGCATGTTAAAAGGTGCAAGCTTTTGTAAAAAATAATAATAATAATAATTGTGAGGTTGTGTGTTTTTGTCAAAGGGATGCTCTACTCTATCAGGAATGTGAGTACAGTCACTCACATTTTATCATCTCAAAAACTCTGACACGCTAAGACGGTAAGATTTCAGTCATGATAGACACTTACTGTAGGTCTTTCTTTTTCATACATTAAATTGGCCTCATAAGTGTAGAGTAGGCGGTCTTTCAGTAGCTTACCTATATTTTTAAATGAATTGTGACTTTTTTGGAAATGTTTTGTACATAGCACGCTAATAGATCTGCAAGTGGGGGTCAAAGTTGAATAAAAGTCAGTTGCTGGGAAATGTTGTGCGGTTTGATTCATAGCCTGATCTACATTTGGTCATTTTCATGTTTATTTGCTCACTAAATTTGGTTCATAATATTTTGGAAAATATTTATTTCAGAAATATTAAAATTTTGACATTTTTCTGTCTGTCTGAAAATGATTTTTAATCCCTCAAAAATTGATGGTGTACTAATCAATTCTTTAATTTTTTTTTTGCATCATAACTATAAACACTTAATCACAACAATGCTTATGTATGTTGGGTTTAACTAGTGTGATTTCACTCTTTGAGTTTAATAAGAACAGCATCAAGAGTAATGATAACTTTATAACAGGTTTGGTAAAATAAAGACACAGAGCAATTGAGTTTAAGAACCTTGCTTTAATTTACTTTTATGAAATATGTATTGAAATTGATGGGTTACCATGTAAGATGTGTGTAATATGGAAAAGAATGATTAAACTTTACTAAAGATTGTATTATCCTAAAGCAATGAACCTTATTGTAGTAAAAAAGCAAAACATTTACCTGAACGACTTTACAGCCCCATATTCTAAACATAATTAATTTGGAAAATAACGTGTTCTCTTTTTAAAAAAAATGTGTACCCATGTTTGGTATATGTTTGTGGATTTGAAGCAGGTTACTGTGGTAATCTGTATTTTTTTGGGTTATTCCTCCCCTAGAGGCAATTAAACGTACGTCCACATGACGCAGGTTTGCGTCAAGGCGTCATAGCGCGACACCTTCCCCTCCTCCCCCTCGGTCGGGCTGAGAAGAAAAAAAAACTTTTTTTTTGTATCGGAGGAATCAACAGCCGCCATCTTGACGCGGCTCAGAATCGGGATTTCAGGGGGAGCATTAATTTTAAAAACCGATCGGAGCCACCCAGACCAGGCTCAAACGGCTTTTTTGGTGCCGAAAATCGAAGTGTAAGTTCTTCGGATGGGATTTAATGCCGACATGTGATGGAAACATGGGTTTTTATCGTCTCGACAGCCCACTGTATATTTGATTTCCCTTTTAGAGAGCGCCGCTTCTCGCCGTATCTCCGTCCAGAGACACTGTATTTACCGGGAGACAGCGTCCAGAAAAAATATTCACCTCATAGAAAATATTTTTTGAATTTTGCTCTTTTTATTTAAACTGGAGAAAGATTTTATGGCAGCTCATTTTGGCCGAGAAAAAAAATGATTCTTTACATCCACGAAACCGGCGATCTGCGGAGAAAGGGATTGGCTTACGCTTTGTGTAATATTTTATGATTGATTTTTAATTTATTTTTTCGAACTGAAATAATTTTCGGACGTAATTATTGAGGATAATTATGTGGGTGTTGGGTGTTGGATTATCATGGGGTGATCTTCGGTGGCGGAGCGTGGCGCTGTTGCCTTTTTTTTAAGCCTCTAACACCAGGCAACATTTCACCAGTCTGCCAGTCAAGGAAAAAAAAAACAGTTAATTTGCTGCTTTGTGAGTCAGGATAGAAAAGTGACGGGTTTGAACAAAACCGAAGCCCACAAGTCGGACCGACCGTGCTGTTATTTTTCTGCAACATCATCCATTCATACAATTGTCGAGCAGGATGGCTGACAATCTGCTGGATGTCGGACCCCCCACTGCAAAGCGACCCAAACTGAATTCACCTCTTTCTGGATCGGATGGCCCAGGTAAGAATAGAGCATTTTCCCTGAAATCACCAACGGTTTTAACTTTGCGATGACTTGCAGACGTTTGTTTTTTAAGATCTCTGAGCATACATCTGTAGAAAAGTAAACCCAGCAGCCTGCTCTGTGGTGCTGCGCTAATATATCATAAGAAAACTGTACACCAAGTCCCTGTCAGTCTGTGTCATTACACCTGATCTGCACGCGTGATAGTTATCATTGAGAGATATGAAAAGTAAAATCAAGACTCGTGTCTCGTGCAGAAAACGGGGTACTTTGACGTCAGGCTTGTTTTGAGTCAATCACATGACCAGAAAAATATTGAGCTAAAAAGCAAAACATCAAATTGTAGCTCAGTAGCTTTAGCTTATGTGATAAATGGACTAATAACCAACTTGAGATTAAAGTAATTCACTTTTTGCAAGAGATACACCTCTTGTTTTAACATTTTAGAGCTCTTAATAATTTCTATCAATTTTTATAAAACAAAAATTAGCATTTTAGCTCAATAGCTTCCAGGTCATATAACCAATTGACTCAGAATCAATATGAAATTAAAGTACTCTGCTGGCTGCATGGGATATGCCTCATTGAAAGTCTTAAAACAATTTCTGTCACTTCTCTTATATAAAATATTAGCATTTTAGCTCAATAGCTTCCAGGTCATGTGATCAGTTGACTCAAAATCATCATGAGAAGTCTGCAATACAGGTGCACTCAAACTGTTGGAGGGGCTAGCTTGAAGTCGGACTGTGTGGTACAGAAGAGTTTCCCATAAAGCAAATGCCTGTCAGATATCCAACTGAAAACTAACTTCACCGCAGTCACAGTTTGTGTGAAATCACTGACCACAAAGAGAGAATAGCTTACCCTTCTTGACATCAGGGAGGAAGAGGTGACGGATAAGAAGACATTTGTTAGCCTGAAGTTGTGGAACATGCTGCTTCTGGATCCCCTGTGTTACACTTTGACTTGAGTGACAGCACATGCACTCGAACCAATGTTGTGACTGATAGGAAGATAACCTCACTGGGCCATCCTCTCACTGAGGGTTTAACCCCTTCAACATTCAACAAAATGTTTCAAAGGTTCAAGCCATGAGAGAAAATATGAAGTCAGGTTTGTTTTGAAACTTTTTCTCTACCTGGTGTTAGAACTTCTTCCAACTTCTGCCCAGCTTTTACCAGGATGTATCCTGTCATGGACTTTGTGATAGAAAACATGAAAAAAAAATACTGACAATCTCAAAACAAGATATCCAGAGTGTTATTCAATCGTCTGTGTAATCAGAACTTGAGTTTAATGTGGAGCAGAATGATGTGTTTGAGCAAATTGTGTGGGTGTTTTTTTGGTGCACATCATTTAACAAGAGATAGCGAAGTAAGAAATAAAACTCCAAGTAAAAATACAAGACGGCGTCACCAGATTTGGTTCATTTCTTTCTTTCTAGCATTCAAAAGATCTAATTTAGCCCAGCAATCTTACTGTTACTTTGCCAGAAAACACGTCAGTATGACTGAAAGAGATTTTCCTCCAAGTGAAAAATGCTGAAGCCATCTTATCTCAGTCATTACGTTTTGGGATTGCACCACCGCAGCCTCTTTTTTGCTTTCATTGTCTCAGGAGTGTATACAGAATGGTGCAGCTGCTTAGTTTCGAATCATCGCGGAGATCGATAACATCTGTCTGCCTTCTCCAAACAGCCGAGGCATTTTAAGTTTCTTTCTCCATCCTGTCTCTTCCTCTGTGAGTGGCTGTATTATCCAGCGAGCTGATGGTCCCCGGGTCCTCAGCCAGGGTAGCTCATCCTCTCAGAGGGGTGACAGGAGCTTTCGCTGGGCAATAAAGAAGCCCGACAGTGGGACTCCTCCCCCGCTGCTGCCAGGAGCACTCTCTGTCACAGTTGACACACACACACACAAACGCGTGTATTTAGAAACACTTTGCACAGTGTCTCTTGTAGACCTGCTCTCTTTGAAGTCCGGTTTGCTGCTCAAGGTTTTAGCACGCTGAGGAGATTTTAAGTGCCAGGCTGAAGATGGGAGGATAATCCTCATCTTTTTTCTGTTCTTGAAAAAGCCCTGATTCTGAGAAAAAAAAACAAAACAGAGGCAATCTGTGAGGGACCTGTGGCTCGCTGTCTTCTTCCTCCTTCTCTTTTGGTTCACAGAATCAGAGCGCAGAACATACATTTATGAAAGAAATAGACTTTTTATTTACATATGATTTTCCACAAACCTGTTGTGTGATGCCCCCTCATTCGTCTTCTGTGTTTACGTTCACGTCTGACAGTTTTTCACGGTGCCCTTGTCTCGCGTCGCTGCGTCTTCGAACCTGAGGCCACAGCCTTGTGTCAGGCTTGTTTTCATTCATACGGCTGAGTGGGTGTGATCACCAGAGGGAAGACACAGGCAGCAGCTTCCCAATCCCAGAGCTCACCAAACAAGCTTTCCTCTTCCTCTGTCTGGTTTGTGTGAAGGATCACCAACCCCAGTGTGAGCAATACCCAGCCAAGTCAGATGGGTGTGAAAATGATGCAAAAGCATGTAAAGACTTGGGTTTGGCTATTAAACAACCGTGAGTCAGGATCTGTAAAAGGGTTTGCACTAATTACAATCATAAACTTTAAGAAATTAAGTTGTCATTGGTGCATTATACAGTCTTTCACAGCATCAGAAATGGCAAAATCCAATCGCTGTATATAGTTACCCTTTGGGTGATATTTAGAGAGTGTTAGATGCAACTTTATACCTACAAAAAAATCCCAATGTATCATCAGTTACATATTCCATCAGTTTTTGTAAAAATTGTACAAAAATAGAGATTTCTTTTTTCTTTTCTTTTTTTTTTTTAATAAACAAATGCTGACAAATTTCTTTAAACACCACAACCCCTGATGAGACTAATCCAGGATAATGACTCTTAAAGGAAACACAGCACATAGGAGATGCACATATTTTCAACACCAAAAATATAAATATCATTGAAACAAAAAAATGAATAATAAAAATAAAATGTTACAAAATAAAATTATTCAATATCATTTCTTTTTTCGGGGGGTTGCAGTATTTTCAAGACAAAAATATAAATATTATTAAAATAAAAAAGAATATTAGAAATAAAATAATTAAAAAATAAAAATTAATTCAATATCATTTCTGTTTTGGGGGGTTGCTGTATTTTCCAAGACAAAAAAATAAATATTATTAAAATAAAAAAAGAATATTAGAAATAAGATAATAAAAAATAAAAATTATTCAATATCATTTCTTTTTTGGGGGGTTGATGTTTTTTCAAGACAATAGTGTAAATATTATAAAAAAAAAAAAGAATATTAAAAATAAAATAATAAAAAAAATAAAAAATATTCAATATCAATTCTTTTTTTTTGGGGTGGGTGGGGTGGTGTGTGTGTGTGTGTGGGGGGGGGGGGGGGGGTGGGTGCTGGTCTCTGGCACCCATATTTTTGAGGGTCATGAGTTGAAAAGTTTGTGCCTCCACCCTAGAACATGCTAGACTTCTCTTAACAGTCTGAGCTGAAGTTAACAGCATCCCAGCTTGAAGCCTTTGGTATCCTCCGCTGTTAAAAAAACACGATTTACTAACGCAACATTCTATTCTCTGCTTTTAATTTGAACTGATTTAATTTTAAGAGACCAAAACATTTGCAAATAATTGAACTCCCATGAAAAAACCTTGTACTGATGAACTCTGAAGGCCTCCATAGAAAACAGTCTGTGCTCATAAAACTAGATTAATTGAGTCAAAAGGGCCTAATTTTGGGCTTTTTTCATGATTTGTGCTGATATTAATTCTTTTTATCTACTAACAAAACCACAGTCTAAAACAATGTAAAAAGCAGACAGTTAAGCTTATAATATTACATTTGATTTTAAGTTGAACTCTTGCTTATTTGATTCTGTCTTTCTAAAGCTACTGCGATAACTGGAGGCATTATCAGATAGATTTTGATGACTTATTGATCATTTTTATTGCTGCATTGCCCTGCCTTGTGTAAACCACTCTCTGGATCTGCTTGCTCATGTCACAGTTGTTGGTTAGAAAACAATAAACCCCTCCAAACAGTCCAACCCTGGGGCCACATGTTCCTATCTTTCATATCTCATACATCCACAGGATCCTTTCAAACATGTCTGTGTTTTCACTCATTCATTCATATCTCTGCGTCTGTCAGAATGAAAACAGTGTCTTTTGCCCTCAGATTGTGAAGCCTTGTGCATTTTCTTCCTCTCTGATTGGATGTGGTTTTCATAAACACTTTGCAGCAAATGACTGCAACCCCAGCTTTATAAGTGTAGTGTGCCGCTAATTTGCACATCTTGAAGTCATCACAGCTCCTGTTATAAAGTGACTTATTAGAGGTTTGACAGATGTACTGCCATACAGAAAAGTTGGAGTGGAACAGCACCGTGCCTTGCAGGTTTTCTTTTTGGTATGGCATTGAGTTTGGTAATGAATGTATTTCTTTTATTTACATAGCTGAGCTTAAGGAGGCTGTGTCCATGCTGAGATCATTTTGAAATCAACCTACACATGCAACATGGAAATAAATTATTTTCTAAAGATCTATTCCACACTTGTGTAGGGATGGCAATTGATAAGATTTTACCGATATTGATGCCATTATCGATTCTACTCATCGGTCTAATTCATTTGCGATTCCCTTTATCAAAGCAGTGTCTCCCCTACCACTGTATGTGGGGGGCGGCTCCCCCTGAAAGTCGGGTTAATTTTGTTTTCCACACAGCGCCAGATCACAGCAAAAGTGATTTAGAGTTCCCTCTCTCATAAATCAGGTCTATACTTTTTTTTTATTTAACAGACTACATAGCCTTATGTTATTCATCTAATTTACATGAGGGGATGTCGTTTGTACATTGTTGGGTTCACATTTCTCCTCACGCTGTTTCTTGCACAGTGAAGTTCCACTCCAACGCATTTACAGACACACGTGCGCGCATTTACACACACAGACAAGCTTACATTCCCTTGCCTGGATCTGGTGCGCCTGACTTCTACGCTCTTGTGCATCTTGCATAGAACTGTTAGCTGTTTTCAAAGGCACTCGGAAGAAAGGAATCATGAAGGGAATTGTGGGGATAAAATGTTAGCATTGTCAATGGATTAAACAATTTGGAACTAGTTCTTGTCAAGAACCGGTTCTTGATTCCCATTCCTACACCTCTGGTAAGAGAGAACAAACACAAAACTGCAGAAATACATGCTTTGATACCCATTCCCCTTGCAGGAAGCTGGAGGAAACCTCTATCAAGTAAAACACCACAGGTCATTCAGGTTATTTTTTCCACAGATAGTCCAGAGTCTTTTGGTTTAGTTAAAAACTTTTAACACTTTTGTTAGGACAGAAAATATACGACATAAATTGAATTTAGACCTTTTTATCTTGCAAGTTTTATTGATCCCAAAATGGTGTGACAGTGTTGTCCTAGTGTGTGCAAATTGCTAGGGATGGGTACATTATACAGTTGAAACGATGCGGTACAGATGCCCGGTACCTGGCAATCAGTACCGGTACTCAACGGCACCAATTTTCGTTAATGTTTTGTGTTTGTGGTAAAAAATGACAGTGAAAAAAAAAAAGAACTTTTTTTTTTTCAATTTAACATATTTATTCTTCAGTATATAACCTTACAATGCTGTGTACATGCCCAGCAGGGAAATCACCTACTCTTCTATTCCCTCACAGTCATAAGGATGCATTAAAAGTATGTTCGGTTTATACAGCTTTTACATTGTTTATGGAATGAAGTAGAACAAAATACTCATCCATTAGGCTTTCCTGATCCAAGCAGTGCTTCGAGAGATATTTAGATCCAAATTGTGCAGCGGACATCCGTATAATGGGATCCATCAGGGCATAGACAGCGCCGCTCCTAAAACTGCATTAATCGTCCAAAAACTCATGTTTTTCACCAATATTCCATCATGGTCCGCTCCGGGTTAGTCCTCCGCTGCAGTCTGTGTCACTCCAGACAGCGCTGTGTGGCTGTAATGACCTCTGAACTGACGAAGACTTTGTTTACGATTGCCCCTCCGTGCATGCGCAGTACTCTCTGGAGAGCTGACTCCACTTCCTCCTTTCTTTAAGGGACAAACGTAAACAAAGTCTTTGTCAGTTTTATTGTCATTACAGCCACACAGCGCTGTCTGGAGTGACACAGACTGCAGCAGAGGGCTAACCCGGAGCGGACCATGATGGAATATTGGTGAAAAACATGAGTTTTTGGATAATTAATGCAGTTTTAGGAGCAGCACTGTCTATGCCCCGATGGATCCCATTATATGGACGTCCGCAGCACGATTTTGGATCTAAATATCTCCAGAAGCACTGCTTGGATCAGGAAAGCCTTCTGGGTGAGTATTTTGTTCTACTTCATTCTATAAGCAATGTAAAAGCTGTATAAACCAAACTTATTCTTTAAGTACCTAAACATGGTACCTTTTGATTTTACACGAATCAGTACCCGTTGCTTTTGACAGAATTCGGTCGGTACCTATAGAAGTATCTAGTTCAGTACCCTTCCCTACAAATTGCGTTACGTTTTTACAAATAGGGATGAGCATTTCAAGCAAAAACACAGTTTAATAGTCACTGCTACTATTGGCACATGAATGGATAGAGATCCATTTAATGACTCTGCAAAGATGTTTAACATGTTTTACAAATAGATATGATGTACTTCTATAATCCAAATTTACAGGGCACAGTTTCCACAAATTCTTGTTTCTGGTTTTCTATTTTGTAGATATTCCTACTAGAACTCACAGGTCGAGTGTTTTGCCAGGTTAAAACCGGCCGCTTTAGAACATACTGTGACACCTGGCGGTCGTCTTGCCGCGTCGTTGGTCGTCGATGTCTTCATCATCGACTGAAGTTTTAGCCTGATTAAATTTTGAGGTGTTTCCCACCTAAATACAGTTTACCTATGCAAGGGTCCTCAGCATCACCATGATAAAATCAGCCACTTGTCTGACAGGAGTGGGTCTTTCTATCTCAGTCACATCTCTTGTTTTGAGGATGTAGAAACAGTCTGATGCTTTGCCTGTTATCACCTCCCTGATTGAAGTGAATAACAGAAGAGTTTCATGAGGCAGCTGAAAAGCTTGAAGTGTGATTTCAGGTTTTGGTCTTAGGAACAGGTGTCTGATCTCCTGGCGTTGGACCATCCATGTCTCTGCCTGTTCTCTGAGACTTTTAGTTTTAATGCACCAACTGCTCAGGCCATCCAGTGGATAGGCTCTCGATAAGAACCACTGTATGTCAATGCTAAAGGTTGGATTGTCCTCTAACCTCTGTAATCCAGATATCTTGGCACTCTGAGTGGTGTGTGTAAAGGTGTGGCTGTTTTGATTACACACAGAAGCACACCTACACGCACGTGAAGAACTTTGTCATTGAAATGCGATTTGGACTTTGACCTGTGGAAATGCTCTGTTCATTTTCTGTTTCCAAAGTCCTGGTCACTTTACCCTTGAAAGATTATTTTGGCCATTGATATTGATGAATCCTGTTAACATCACAATGAAGAACAAAAACATGATTGTTTCTTTAAACATATCCAACAGTTTCTTTGTTTCTTGTTCATCCATCCTCAGTTTAAGGAGATTAACTAGTGACGCATGCCTCATTCATTCTGCTCTCTCTGTCTTTCGTAGATCTCGTTTCCTTGTTTGACCTGGAAAATGATCTTCCAGACGAGCTCATTCCCAACGGAGACCTGGGAATGGGGATGTCATCTAACGGCGGTCCAGGTGGAGGTGGAACCGGTCTCGACTCCATCGTTCCTGATGCCGCTGCAAAACACAAGCAGCTGTCCGAACTTCTGCGACCAGGAAGCTCCACCATCTTGGGAGGTGGTCTCAATTCTGCCAACTCCCAACAGGGAGGCATGGTGGGGAGCCAACTCAGTGCTGTGCTGGGCAAAAGCCCGCTGGGGCCAGGGGCCACCAATCACCAGTCTCCGCAGGTCCAGAAAGGAGTGGCAGGACAAGGAAATGGAAGCTTAGGCTTCAACCAGGCCATGTTGAACAGCGGGCAGGGACATGGGGTCATGGGCCAAGCAGGACAAGTGATTAACGGGGCTTTGGGACCTGCAGGACGAGGTAGACCTGGGCCTGGCATGCAGTACCAGGGTCAAGGCATGCAAGGGGCTGGACCTGGTGTTGGTGGCAGTGTGCTGGCAGAGACTCTCACACAAGGAGGGCCACAGCTGGGCGCACACAACGTGTTGAATGCTCAGCAAGCTGGAAACATGAATAAGGTGAGTCAAATCCTTAACACTGGTCATGAACATAGAAATGAACACAAACACAAACAATCACCTGCTTTGCAACAATCATACACGCAACTAATGTAACGAACTGATGCAAGGTCAAAGCGTAGTTATCCTGTTTGCTTCGTCTACCAAATCATCTATCAACATTTGGTAAGGATTAAAGCTAAAGGAATGAACAGTTTGACCGTCACTGTAGTGAAAAGATCTCCTGTCAGGTGAGTCTTGCAGGTAGCGGAGGCTTTTTGCATGATGTAGAAAACACAGCGAGGTTTGTTTCCACCGGTAGTCTCATTTTTTTTTCATTTTTTACTGATTTGGATCATCCTATACCCGTGATTTCCGTTGGTAGGGGTTGCAAGTCCTAAGCACTGCTATTTTGGGGGTCGCAGGCTGGAATGCCTTGGTCTAGCAGTTAGGTTGTGCCCCATGGGGTTCTTCAACCTGTGGCTCTGGAGCCTCATGTGGCTCTTTGACCCCTTTGCAGTGGCTCCTTGTAGCTTTAAAAAATATTATTAATAGAGTTTTTTGTAATATTTCTTAAAGAGGGTTTAAATGAACGACACAGACACTAAAAATAATCACAGTTTAACATTTTTTTTGTACTAAATATGTATAACCTCTTGCAAAAAAGCTTTTACCTGTTTTGTGTTTTTTTTTCTTATTTGAAATTTTGAGATTTTTTTATTTCATTTTTTTTTTTTTTTACTTTTTTTTTTAAATTCAGAAAAAGGGGGGATTTTGCAAATTTTTGAAATTCTTGTTTTAAATTAATTTTTAACTTTTTTTTACAATTTATTTTGAAAATTAAGCAAAATTTTGAAATTGCATAATTTAGGTTCAGCAAATTTTTGTGAAATTTTAAACATTTTTGCAAGTCTTTTTGCAGTTTTTTTTAATTTCATTTTTAAAGAAATTTTTCAAATCTTGTTTAGACTTTTATTCACTAGATTTTTACTTTATTAGAATTGTATGCATTTTTTGTCTTTTTTGTGAAGATGGAGTATGTTTTGCGGCTCTCAAAAGTTTTTCGTCCAGGTGAGCTGAGGCAAAATGGCTCTTTTGAAAGTGAAGGTTGCAGACCCCTGGGTTAGGCCCTTGAACTGATGGCTCAGGCCCAAACTATGAATGGAACAGTTCACAAGAACCATGGTCAGTTCTTATTACTGTTTTGTGGTCACAGTTTTCTGTCCGGTTTGGTTCGGTGTACATTGTTGTTGTTTTAAGCACCTCAGATTACCATATACCCTAATAATCCACAATTATCAGATTATTTTTAATCAATTATATCATGTATAGTCATGAAACACCTGAAAGAAAGAGGCTGTTTCCCATTTCAAACATCATTAAAGCTGAGTGAAACACTGCTAGTTTCAACACGCCAACTCCTCAGAAAGGAAAGTCACTATTGTCTGTCCCAGAAGTCACTAAAAGCCACTATATGATGCTGTTGTTTAATTTGGGAGAGACAGAAAGCAGGTAAAACACAACATCATAAATATGTTTATAACTTTTGTGTTTATAACTACAAATTAACATACAAATTAAATATCAACCCTCCTCCCTTATCTGGGCTGGGGACCAACAGAAGTGACCATAATGAGACACAAACTTGCGTGATTTCATCTGCTGCAAGTGAGGAGGATTGTCTGTGTTTTGGATAGGGGAGGGGCTCACACACCGACCATTGAGGAAATCAAACTCCAGAAAAGTCGCAAGAATTGCCGTCTAAGTTGGTAACACTCAGTCGTGGTTTTATCCTCCACTTTTTTACCTTAACTTAAATCTAAAATGCTCCCTGACAGCAGAACGACTCTTCCTGCTTATAATATAAACAACACACGCCTCACCACACAACTGTTCTTATGTATCCTTTGCCTCGCATTGCACATACATAAGATTGGAGCTACATATTTGCTCCAAACTGAGCTTTAAAACAAAGAAAAAAGAAAAACACGAACCAAAGGAAGCATGTGCGCCCTGAACGAGTGAGGAAAACTGAACGGTTCTGATTTTCTTTATTAACCGTTCCATTCCTATGATCCAGTGTTCTGTCCTCTCTTGAATAAAGTCATTAAAAGTTAGAAAAAAAATAACTAAAAAAAGTCTGCAGACACTGCAGGCAGTTTTAACATTCCTAAATTAACCTTTATTTTTTTTTTTAATGACAGCTTCAAATCTGATTTTGGGTGTATTGACTGTGGACCTCAGCTGCCGACCATATTGCCCCTCAGGGACCATCAAGATTTTCTAAATCCAAAATCTACAAAAGTTTTAGTTTTGTGTCTAACCTACTCTTTGTTGTGACTCAGAACAATAAAGTTTAGTTTTGCTTGCGATAAAAATAATCTATCAGTCATACTTTGAATCGACAGTGAAACCCAAAGTCTGTTTCAGTTTCATGACTCAATTAAGAATCCATCTCAAACATGTTACTCTTCAAGATAACCATGAATATTAGATAGTAATGTGCATGAATAATAGATGTTATTTATTTATGCATTACAACAACAACAGAAACAGCATCATGATATCAGCATTAGAAATTGGCTGTCAGCCGACTTGCGTTGTTGTCTTTAGGATTGCCTGTTTAAAAGCTAATATCAACCACTATGTTGAAGCCTCTACTCGCTGTCCTTGACTCAAGTATTTCCTTTTTCCTCCATCTTCCTCTCCCTCTCTGGCTGTGGAGCCTCTGCCCTTTGATAATTGAGCTGTAAATCATGTTTAGAAAAGCGAGCTTGTGTGTTGCCGTCATGTTGGGGGAGTCGAGGTGGAGAGGAAAGAAGACGACGATTTGGTAGGAAGAGGAGGGAAACACTGGAGACTTTCTGTGCTGCTCCACTGTCTCACAGCGCGGTGACTCTCCTCTGCTTTAAATGCGGTTCAAGTAAGAGGAGGGCGATGTGTGAACGGGAGGGAGGCAGAGGGGAAGCATCTGAGTGTTTCTTTGCAGGGGGGGAGGGGGCAGGCAGCAGCAGCGCAGCGCTCTGCTCAGCTGTTGAGCAAGCTGCTCTGTCTCTGCTGGGCTGGGCTTGCTCTGTCTGCCTGAGCACCGCTGGCAGCAGGGAAACCTCTGTGGAGCAGAGCAGACTGCTGCTTCGGCCACCGTGGTGAAAGGCTGGCGGAGTAAGCCGAGGAAAACATGCAGAGGGACTTTCGAAGCAGGGAAGCTAACTTTCCTGCCCTAGAATGTTTTTACATACAGTGACATTTTGAGTTTTTAGGGTTGTTAGTCAGGCTGGGACTATGTGCTATTCTCCTGATTTGATTCTGTTACGATTTTTGGGTGCTGATTTGATTTAAATTGTGATTCTTTGATATTTACGATTTTTAGTTTGCTTTTTTAAACCAGACCATGTGAAAAAGTTAAATGATGATGATAACGTCTACAGGCCGTATCAGGAGCTATATTTTCCCATTAAATGCACATCATGTGAGTCAGAGAGAAACATTTCATCCTCTGCTGGAGAAGTGGTAACTTTTTTCCAATCTCGTTAAAAAACAAAGGCTGAAATGAAGAATTTGAGGCCCCAAAAACGTTTCATCTGAAAATGCAGTGAAAAAAATCTGGCCTTACACGGGAACGCTAAAGAACTGAAAACGCTGTAGTGAGCATGCCAGGCCTGTAGTTGGTGCTATAACTGTCTTGTCCAGAAGCAGCTTTTGGAGGATCTCCACCGAAGTAGAGTTGAGCCGATCATCCGGTGTATTGGGGAATACTAAGTGCAAAAGATGCACATTTTGTAGAAAGACAGTTAGTAGATTCAGCAGATTGAGCAAAACCAGCACAACTTGGTAGTTTGCGGTGATTGTAACAACGGTACTGTTGTCGGTTGTATGTGCTCGCACGAAGCGTAGTATGACGTCAGCGTTTCCACTGAAAACGCCGGCTTACTGTTTACACAGTGGCGATGTCGGCAGCGTTCCAGAATGATACCACTCTGGGGGCCATTTTCAAAAGTTTGTGTTTTAGTTTGGCTAAAATGAAGTTTCCGAGTGGACGCGAGGCTGAAACACAGCAAAACTTTTGTGTTTCACCTTAAAACCATTGTCGTGTACTCAGCCCCTGAAATTGGAAAAAAAAAGAAGTTTTTTTTACAAAGAATCACAATTGTGATACTGTCAAACAAAAAAAATCCCCCTTATATGGTATAACAATTTTTTCTCCCATAGAAACATTGCAAACATCAAATCCAACAAATAAGAGTTGATGGCAGAATACACTGCTAGGCATTTGCAGATTTGGCAATTTTTTTTATTTGTGTAACGCGCACACTCAGCTTTGATGTTCTTCCCACAAAAACATGCACCTTAAACATGAGGCTCCACTTAAAAGTGAAATAAACAGGCTTTCCAACTGTTTAAGGTTATTGTCGTCGCATTTACATCAAAGAAATAAGCTGCATTTTCACCAAGCAGACTGGTTTGATTTGACATTTCCACTGACTAATCCCGGTACAGATCCCCAAATAACCAAGACGAGCCAATCCACTCTTTGGACCCTTTCGTTTGGGTGCCAGACTGAACCGATCCGCTCTCGGAAGGTGGAGCAACACACTGCAGACCATTGATTGGTCGGTAAAATCGACCACTTACCGTGCGACAGCGGCTGCATTTCTCCTGGCGGCGCAAAGACTTCTCCGAAACAAAGCTTGATTGCACTTTGTATCAAAGAGCGTCTTCCATCCATGCTCTTTGGTTATTGTGTCACACTGCCATGGCGTCATGCTATTGTTGAACAGATGCAGCTTTCGGCATCGGGCTTACACGCCGCCTACCACGAGGGGGCATGGTTTGCTGTGGAAACACAAACGGGATCAGGCTCAACTGTACCAAAACGTACTGAACGGAACCGGACTGCCTGTTGAAAACGGGGCTATAATCAACCATTAAATAATTTTAATTTTTATGCTGATTTGTTCTCTGTGTGTAAACTTTGCCCAAAGCATCAAAGTGCAGAGTTGTGGGACTTGTTTTAAACACAGAAGCCTACACTGAAGTCCACCCAGCTGTCTGTCAAAGAGCCTCTCTTATGCTCTCACATAGAGATGCTCCTACCAGAGGTTCAAACTTCTCTTTTGTGCCTTTTTCTTTTATGGGTATCTTTTATAATGTCCCAATTTTCTTACCCCCCTCTGTTCTCTTTGTCTGCTATAGATGGGGATGTCAGGAGCTCCATTTAGCCAGCAGTATGGTCAGGCTGGGGTTCAGCAGATGGGGGCAGCAGGGGTCAACACTCAACAACTCCAGAACAAAACCGCCCTTTCCAACAACCTGCCCCAATTCCCCGCTGAGATGAAGGGAGCTGGAAGCGTGCCAAACATGGTGAGTCCACTCGGGCCTTGTCCCAGTGTCCACTTTTTTAGGACAGCTGTTGCAAAAAATGTTTCCAGTGTTAATTTTTATCCACAGTGTCAAAAGCAAAGAGGAGATAACTGAAAGGAAAAATAATAGTGCTGTTTCACAGAGAATCTGATCTGTTTTTTTTTTCTGGTGTATGGAAATATACATTACTTGTTTTTAGCTTTATCCTTTACATCGTAGGCATCCTAACCCACAGTCAGCAGTTATTCTGCAGTGGTCTGTTCAAACTTGAGAGTCTATCAATAAAATGGAGAGTGAGGTTAGGTTAGCTCTGATTGGAGTGGTAGGAGTTGTAGATGGGAACTCAATACACCAGGTATGTCTACAGTCGTCCATCGCTCCACTGAGTGTTGACTGTGTTTGTCGACACACTGTGTTGCATGACTGACAGACAGCTGGAGTCATGAAGCCAAGGAGTTCCTGTACTTCGCAGGAGCCTCTCTTCATTCATGTTGGGCTGTAAAATAGAGCCCGACCAATACAGGATTTTTGGACCCAATGCCGATATCGATACTGGGGGAAAAAAGAAGCCGATACCCGATATATCGGCCGATACTTGATATATCGACTGATATCCGATATATTGGCTGATATATATAATAAATTCATTGATATATACAGGATAAATACTGTATATGAACACAAATTATTACTAGCTATTGAAAAGTTCCATCTTCCATTTAATGCATAGGACTAAAGTAGATTTTAAGTAACAATGTAGCTGCTTCCAAAACATGCAATAAATACAATTACATCAAAATACATTGAAACATTTTCAAAAATTATTTCAACTGGGACAATAACTTGTGAATTTATAAGTCCAGGTTAATCCTGCATGGCATTATGAAGTGAGACGCCATGTAGTCGCCTTATATTTATTAACACACAGGAGCGGGAGCAACAGAATATGCGCGGAGCAAAATTTTTTATAATCGGCTACATTTTGGCCCAATTAATCGGCCCAGGCGATTAATTGGTTGGACTCTACTGTAAAACCTCAAACCTGTTGACTCCTGGTCTGGCTCCGCTCATTATGTCTGTTTGTTGTTGTAGTCAAGCTAAATACAATCTGGTGTTGCCATGGCTTGTTTTATTTTGAAAGTCAGTGGGTGATGTTGGATAGCTTCTGTGTACAACTTCCTGTCCTGCCCAATCTTACCTACGATGAATGTATGCGTCACAGCCCCGGCATTTGCCAAAAATAGGATGGCTGCGTATTACCAGTGACCTTTTGTACCAGTCTAGCAGCCGGACCGCCACAGAATAGATCAGGTGTAAGTTGACACATTGACTTGAATGGAAACTAGGGATGCACTGATATGAAAATTGTGGCTGATACCAATATCCGATATTGATATTGCTGTTATGGCAGAAAACTGATATTTATCAATATTACTATTGGTTAAAAAAACAAAACAAAAAAAACAGATCTTGATACAGATGATGTTTCGCGGTAGTTCAGAAAGGAAGAGTGGTGCGACCATGGAAAAAGACAACAGAGATCATGGAGAGGTTCAAAGGATGGAGCGCCCGAAATGGATGTGATCAAGAAAAAGTTCATTTTGTCTGTTTTTTGGTTCAAAAACAGGAAGAGAGTCCACTCTTCTTTGGTAATTTTGGTGGTCTTAGGTTGTCAGAGAAAACAGTATTACTTGGGTCTTGAAAGATCATTCAAGATGCTCTTAAAATGGGAGGCAGCTAATGAGTAAATTTCTGCCCACTTTTACACATCGGCCGATACCGATAAATAAAAACAAAAGACCAACATTGGCGGGTACCGATATTAATATCGATATTCTGTAAACCTCTGATGGAAACCTATCTGATCTGGTGTCATGATGGAGCAAAACTGGAGATGTATCTGGTGTATTTCAGCCGCAACATTGAACAGTCTGCTCACCTTCTGTTCTCTAAACTATGGTAAAAACCAGGTTTACAGAGTGTGTTTTCTGTCACATTTCAAATACTGACGCTACATAACTATCAATTTATACTTAAAGTTATTGTTTGACATCCTAAGAAAGTGAAAAGTTGTCTTGAACAAAGAAAAGTAGAGTTAAAAAGAAGATCTACTCTCCAAACAAACGCAGGCTTTGGAACGAGTCATGCTCTGAACACAGTGGGTTATAGCGCTCATGGGGAACTTAGACTTAATCTGTAGGAAAAGGTGTAACTGGACTCATGTCAAAGGCCTTTAAATGACTGAATCTCATCTTTGGCAGGGAAAGAGTTAATGCCATCATGTTGTTGAGGCTTTGTCCTTATGTTTAACTGTTAATACTGTGCTAAAGCAAATAAACACTGAACACAAGCATGTTAAACAGATCTAACCCTGCAGCTCTGTGTAGATGAAGTAGTAGTTCTGATCTTTGTTTCTATATCCTTTCGTAAATAAGGTTTTTCAGGGTTTCTGCCAAACCTGGAGCCCAGCGCTTTGAAAAGAACCAGTCTAGGCTCTGTTGGAGATTTCCTTTAACTTTGGGGCTTGACAAACACAGTCGTGTTGAGTTTTCATAAGTGCGACACACAGTGTACGCACGCTGTCTGTGGTGTTGTCCTATATTGACACAAACTGTTGAGGAGGGAGAGAGATTTTTTTTTTCAAGGAACAAAGTAAACAGAGATCAGTAAAATGCAAATTTGCTCAAATACAGGAAATGGTTCATACTAAACAGGAAAATACAGGAAATGGTTCACACTAAACAGGAAATGTCAATCCTTTTTATATTTTTTTAAATGTTAATTTATACATTTTCTTCATGGTTAAAACATATTTCTTCCATCTCTTCCTCTGTCCTTTCTGGTGACCCATCTGCTTCTTTAAATTTGTAAATTTAGATTTTTTTTTTTAACTGAATCTAGATATTCACTTTGTCCCAATTTTTCAAAGTTTTCTTTCAATTTAAAGAGACATGCTGCTGAGCCTGGGAGCTGTTTCATAAACATATGCTTAAAGGGATTTCAATAAAGTGAAGTGTTGGATTTTCTATTATTCAAAACATTGATGTCAATATTTTCGCTTTGTAAATGAATATTGGCTTCAAGTTCCCAGAACCCTGAATTAACCTCTGGACTATGGGGTACCGGGCCTTTTGTGCTGCTGCACCACGTCCGAAACTACCTGCCCAGTCACCTCAGGACCCCACAGACTGTGTATACTTTTAAGAAACACTCAAAAACATTCCTCTTTGAAGAAGCTTGTAACTTACAACTTGAGTGTTTTTTTAAAAAAGAAAAAATCTTTTAAACTTTTCTTGTAGCACTTTGAGTTTTTTAAGAAATGAAAAGTGCGTCATAGATAAAAATTAGGGCTGCACGATTATCGCAATCGTAATCGCAATCGCAATGTCAGCACATGCAATTCTAATTTTTCTCCATGATAACCAAGCAAGTCTGTAGACTCATCATGACACACCTTTTTTTATCAAATCGCAAGCACAATCGCAATCGCAATATTGTCCACCTAATCGCAAATCGCACCTTTTCCCCAAATCGTGCAGCACTAATAAAAATGTATTATTATTAAGTATCAGTTATCAATCTCCTTGACTAATAATAAGGTATTAGCCCTAAGAAACATATTGATCTATCTCCAGTAATTAGTCATTTTAAAGTCTATGTAACAGTCTGAGGTAAAAGTCTGACTGATAGAGGCCCAGGGCCGACGTTGCACCCTACAGCTAAACTAAAACGTGCATTGAATTTACCAATTCAACATTGCAGACACTCAAAGTGGAAAGTTCAGTAACTCTGAATTGAAGCAGAAGTCTGGTTCTGTCTTTGACCTCTCTGTGTGTTTCTTCACTTTGCAGTCTCAGATGCAGCAGCAGGTATCCTCGGTGGGTATGGTCCCCGGGGCTGTCGGCGTGTCAGCGGGCCCAACCGCTGACCCCGAGAAGCGCAAACTTATTCAGCAGCAGCTGGTCCTGTTGCTCCATGCACATAAGTGCCAGCGGCGGGAGCAGGCCAACGGTGAGGTGAGGGCCTGCTCTCTGCCTCACTGTCGCACCATGAAGAACGTCCTCAACCACATGACCCACTGCCAGGCGGGCAAGTCCTGCCAAGGTGAGTGTAGTTCTGCGGTACTGCGCTGTCTTGTACTTTGTGTGTTTTTGTGTGTTTCATCTTCCATTTCTCTATTGCAAGTTTCACATTTTTCTGATACCTATTCAGTGCACTGTTTTTTAACTTTAATTGTGTATATATTTGTATTCTACTCTGTAAACGTTCTTTATTTAATATTGTAATTATTATTATTTTTTTACTACTACCTAAGCTCTATTTTTTCTACTTTTTTTAAATATTTAATTGTACTGAGAGAGAGCAGTTTAAACCGGAGTCAAATTCCTTGTATTCTTGCAGATACTTGGTGAATAATAATATATAATATATAATATAATTTGAACAAAAGTATGTAATGTATCCAAGTGGTTCCACAAGTTTGAGGTGCTCGTCTTATTTGTGCCTGATCAAAAATTGCGTCATTTTATACAACGGATCAAAAATCGGCTTTTTAAAAGAAAATATGGCCGATGGCCGATAGAGACAAATGTCCAAATATCGGCCCGATATATCGGCCGGCCGATATATCGGTCTACCTCTAGTTTTAATAATGTTTCTTTGTACAATTCAAAGCTCGGCTTCTGTGCGTTTTGCTCTGGTGGATCCACTTTTCCATGAAATGCTCATGTGACTGTGAAAATCAGCAAAGATGGCTTGATTCTTATTTAAACGGCGCTCTGCTGGGTGTAATTCTCTTCTTGTCAGAGCTGACAAAATGCAGCTTCCCCTCTGACAGCTGTCGGTAGTCACCCAAGGTTGATAAACTTTGAACTGTGATATTTATAGTGTTTATATGCGTAGAGTAGATGCCAGGATTCCTTTATGGTTTTACGACATGTATAATTGCTTTTACTGCAGGGCCATTTGCACATTGTACTGTAGCAATAAAAGCTTTTGTTTGAGGTTTTTCTGTTTCACTTTATTTTCAACTAAATCTTCTTTTTATTTTTTTTTCATTTCAGTAAGTGTTAAGTTTTAAAATACCAAGGGCTGCTTGATTACTGACCAGGCTTTACTTTTCTGTTTTATTCCTCCTCAGTGGCTCACTGTGCATCATCCAGACAGATCATCTCCCACTGGAAGAACTGTACACGGCACGACTGTCCAGTCTGCCTGCCTTTAAAGAATGCGAGTGACAAGAGGAATCAGCAACGTGAGTAACTGTGGAGTTACTCCAGAAGTCCCTGCTTCTCTTTAAATCCTTCTTACACCATGAAGAAAACAGAAATTAGAAAAGTGAAAAGTGAAATTCACAAATAGTGTGATTTAACATCTAATTTTTACTGTCACAGCTGCACATCAGAGCAGCTGTGACGCTTAGAAACAGCCTCGAGTCAGTGCATGTAGCATGAGGTGGCGCCACCTGCAGGTGGTTCATCCCCCCCACAGCTCTGTGCTGGCTCGCTGACTCGAGAGCTCTCACAGCGAGAGGATTCCTGTAGAAAGGCTGGGCCTGTAATGTGACACCCAGGGGAGGGGCTCCATGTCTCCGCTATTAGTGTGGGCAGGCTCCAGGGACAGGCTGCGCTCTGATTGGCCGAACGGGCATATGACGGATTTAAATCCCCCACAGAGGCAGCGTGCTCTCTGTCAGCAATCAACACAGCAGGGAGCAGCGCAGGGATTTTCAATAAAGGCCTCAGAGAGAAGCTGTCTTTGTTGCTCCAAAGGAAATGACTTTGTTTACACAGAATCATTATTTTACACCATATCACTTGTTTAAAAGCATTTCACATTTTTACTGATAGATTCACTTTTCACACATTTCAAAGGGCCACATTTTATTTTGTGAGAATGACAAAGAGCTGCTCTATCATAGCTTTTGATTACACGTAGTTTGATGTTTTCAAGACTATTTTGACCAGTAAACAACATTTTTAGCCCCAAATATTTTTCACCTGCTCTATAAACAATATTTATAAACCAATTTTTGCCTTTTCTGACATTTTATAACTTTAATATAGTTTTGTAACCTATAATTTGATAAACTATATGTTTTGTGAAAATACATCATCGCATAAATGAATAAACTTAAAGACATCAGCTGAGAGACCTCTTGAGTTTCTGCAGAATGTACAGAGGTTTAGCTTTATGAAAGTAGACTACGCAGAGTCCAAATGTAGTATTAGGAAATGTAAGAAGAATATACTATTTAGAACACGATTTATTTCAGTGTCATAAATGATTTTATTAAAAGATAAAAGCTGGGGGCATGGGTCTGGCTTTGGACATGCCAGATGTAAACAGTAATGTAAATTATTTAGACAGGAAGTTGGTTTCAATGCAGTTAAGGATTTGTTTTTCCTGTTTTTGGACTGCTGTTGAGAAATCTGACATGCTCTGTTTACTTCCTGAATGTTAAAAAGTTTGCTTTCTTTTTCCAAGTAACATCTTTCTCTTGTTCTGCCCTCTCCAGCCATGCTGAACTCCCCTGGCGCTGGCCTGCCGAACGCCATCAGTACAGTGGGACCCGGCCAGCCCAGCGCCACAGCCATCAACAGCGCTGCCACCAACATCGACCCCAGCTCCATGCAGAGGGCTTACGCTGCCCTCGGCCTGCCGTATGGGAACCAGTCCCCTGCTCAGGTGCAGGGACAGGGCGCTGGTCAGCAGAACCCCCAGGGGCCCCAGCACCAGCAGCTACGGAGCATGAACCAGCTCGGTAAGGAGGAGGCGAGACCTCACTGCCTCTTTAGAGGATTATGTACAAGTGTTGGAAATACCATCAACCTGTTGTTAAGCCATTTTCTTATAAACCCCTCTGAATGATAATGTGGGTTTTAACAGGCGCTAATCAGATGAACCAGATGGCAGGAGGCATGGGTGTCCCCTCTTC
Source organism: Halichoeres trimaculatus (assembly GCF_033239565.1). NCBI lineage: Eukaryota > Metazoa > Chordata > Actinopteri > Labriformes > Labridae > Halichoeres > Halichoeres trimaculatus. The sequence continues at coordinate 7,190,185 of NW_027437198.1, read as the reverse complement.
AGACCAGTCTGGCATGCACTCTGACTCTTCTCTACCATCCACTCTCAACAAGTAAGAAACTCTTGGTCCTGTTTTTTCCAGGGACCCCAGCTTTAGTCTGTCTGCGTTTAATATGAGAACATACACCAGTGGGAGTTTGTAACCAATATATTCACCATTCAGTAAATGTTTTGGTGAAGGTTTAGGCCTTTTGAGTTTGTTTAGTTACCTCCGTCAAAGAGGTTATGTTTTTGGGAGAGTTTGTCTGTGAACAACATAACTCAAAAACTAACAAACAGATCTTGATGAAATCTTCAGGAAATGTTCAGAATAGGATAAGGAAGAAGTAATTTAATTTTGGAGGTGATCCAAATCACTGTCTGGATCCAGGACTATTTTTAAAGGATTCTTCATTATTGTGAGATAGGGATTTTTTCACCATATGTGTATACAACTCCACCATAAATGGTCGGATTGCTTTGCAAAACAATACAAGACAAGGTCACCATAATTTCTGACAGATGTAAAAGTCTGATCCAGATCCTGACAATTTTCTGGATACTAAGATCCAGAATATGAAATATGTACTGGGTCACCATAATTTTCAACACTTCCAGGAAACAAATTATTGTACAAACCTGCTACTAACACCGAATTGTAGCAGACAGTCTGCTGAAAGGGATTTTATGTAGAAACTAGAGAGGGCTGAGGTATCTTAACCAATTTTTATATGGTGTTTCTTAAAGGTTGTTTGTGGAGTTACCAGTTTTCTGTACTTGTATTAAGTTTCTTTGTTTTTCTGTCTTGCAGTCAGCTCATGCCTGACGGGTCTGTAGTGGGAGGCATGGGGAACCTGCCTGCTGCCACCCCTCTCTCTGCTTCAGGGGTACGAAAGGCCTGGCACGAACACGTCACTCAGGACCTGCGCACCCACCTGGTGCACAAACTGTGAGTCTTATAACAAATTTATAAAAATCATCTCTTGTAATGTGAAATAAAAACATCAGAACCTTTGATGAGTAATTTTCATCCTTTGGTCTGGTTTCAGTGTACAAGCCATATTCCCCACCCCTGACCCCGCTGCCTTGAAGGACAGGCGAATGGAGAACCTGGTGGCTTATGCGCGAAAGGTAGAGGGTGACATGTACGAGTCAGCCAACAGCAGGGTATGTCAAATCTAGAAACTTCTCTTTCTCTAAACACCTCAATGAACCACAGAAACAGTCTTTAAAAATCATCAAGGCTGTGTCATTTTATCAAGAACTAACGTGCCTTTGTCTTCTCATCTATAGGATGAATATTACCACTTCCTGGCGGAGAAAATTTACAAAATCCAGAAAGAGCTGGAGGAGAAGAGGCGCTCACGGCTTCAGAAACAGCCTGGCATGGTGGGCGCAGCTGGACCTCAGCAGCCTGGTATGGCTCAGCCAAACGCCATGGGACCAGGACAGGCCGTCCGATCCCCCAGTGAGTAGCCAAACTCTGAGCTATCATCCCCTCTGAAATATAAACATAGAGAGTCACTACAGAGGTTTTAACATTTTTCTTTTTACTGTTATTTCAGATGGACCTGTGCCTATGCCTAACATGCCAAATCAGATGATGAACCGTAAGCAGGTGCCCCAAGGTATCTGCTCTCTCTTGCCTGTCTTAATTTCATCACTTTGCATAATCTTGAAAATATTGATGATGCTATGAAATTATTACAGATTCAACAATTAAATGAGTCTCACTTCCCTTTTGCTTCTTGATAATTTTACCACTTGAGTGCAAAGCTGTGAAGCTGTTTCAAGGCCCCAATGAGCCCATTAGAGTGTGGAATATTAAATTACCCCTCCCTGGTATATTAAACAGGTACATAATTGTGTTTGTGTGAATCTGTTCCCACAGGAATCAATCAGTTTAACCCAATGGCGATGCAAAATGCGCAGATGTCTCAGGCACCGATGGGAGCGCGTGCTCCCTCCCCGATGAACCATCCACAGCAGATGAACATGAGCTCCGTCCCAACGGTTAGATCTCTTCTTTTCTCCTGTCCATTATCACTCAGGTCCTTTCAGAGGCTCATTTACATCATGTGTGTTTGTTGTAGTTAAAACATTTGTCGTACACTGCCTGGCCAAAAAAAAGTCACCACCTGGATTAACTTAGCAAATAGGTACAAGCCTTCTGTTGGATAATTACTGCATGGGTGATTATTTTTCAGTCGGCAACAAGTTATTCAACCCCAACTGGTGCAATGAGCTGCTTCTCATTTCTTAAAGACACATCCCGTGGTCGTGGAAAAGATGTTAGTCTGTTTGAGAAGGGTCAAATCATTGGCATGCATCAAGCAGAGAAAACATCTAAAGAGATTGCAGAAACTACTAAAATTGGGTCAAGAACTGTCCAACGCATGATTAAAGACTGGAAGGATAGTGGGGACCCATCGTCTTCAGGAAGAAATGTGGCCTAAAAATAACTTGAATGATCGTGATCGACAATCACTGAAACATTTGGTGAAATCAAATGGAAGAAAAACGACAGTAGAACTCAGGGCTATGTTAAATAGAGAAAGTAAGAGCATTTCCACACACACTATGAGAAGGGAACTTAAGTGATTGATGCTGGACAGCTGTGTAGACTTAAGAAAACCACAAATCAGTGAGGCTAACCGGATAAAAAAGTCTTCAACTTGCTAGGTAGCATAAAGATTGGACTTTGGAGCAATGGGAGAAGGTCATGTGGTCTGATGAGTCCAGACTGACCCTGCTCCAGAGTGATGGGCCATCAGGGTAAGAAGAGAGGCAGATGAAGTGATCACCCATCATGCCTAGTGCCTACTGTCCAAGCCTGTGGGGGCAGTCTATGATCTGGGGTTGCTGCAGTTGGTCAGGTCTAGGTTCAGCAACAGTCTGTGCTCAAAGAATGAGGTCAGCTGACTACCTGAAGATACTGAATGACCAGGTTAGGTTGCTCAGCATTCAGACTCTACCATCATCAATGAAGATCTTGGTGAAAAATTAATACAACACTGGGTGGAAATAAATCTTGGGATCTTGCAGAATGTTATTGAAACGATGCCACAGCAAAAGCTAAAGGTGGTCCATCAAAATGTTAGTGTGTGTGACTTTTTTTTTGGGCCAGGCAGTGTATCACAGAGTTGCCTGCCATAATGATTTTGTTTTCCTTTTTTCTTACAGATGGGTATGTCTCCGTCAAGGATGCCTCAGGCTCAAGGAATGATGGGTAATCATGCTAACAACATGGTTGCTCAACCAGCCAACCAGGGCCAGTTCCTTCCACAAGGCCAATTCACTACAGCTGCAGGTGCAGCGATGAATGTGAATGTAGGAATGGGCCAGCCTATAACACAGGCCCCTGTCACACAGGTGAGAAGACTCATGCTGGGCTGATGAATGTTGACATGTTTGACTCCTGACACTTCTCTCTCATGAGTTTCTGGATGAAAACACTTGATTGTGTCACACAGACTGTGCATTAGTAAGCTGATCATGCTCCCCTTTGTTCCAGCAGCAGAACTCTAACCTCCCGCTGAATTCACTTGGATCCCTCGGCTCCCAGATGCCCTGTGGTCCTTCAGCCCAGCCCCCCCTGGGCCCCACCCCTCCACCCAATGCCTCTGCCAGCTTGCAGCCTCAGCAGCAGCAGCAGCAGCTGCAGCACCATGCTTCTGCACCGGCCGCAGTGCCGCCACAGCCCTCCACCCCTGCCTCCACTGGTGGGCCCTCATCCACCCCAACCCATTTATCCAATAGTCTCCCTGGTCCCCCTTCAGCCAGGAGCGCAACCCCTGACCCCTCCCAGCCGCTCACTCCTCTCCAGCCCCAGCCAGAACCTCCCAGCCAGATGCAGCAGCCCATTTCAGTGCAGGCACAGCATCCCAGCACACCGGTGAGAAACCAGGGCCCTCTGACATCCTGAGGCTCTTCTGATGCTCACAGCTTTACCAGCTCATGTTGTAGATCACTACACCACTGACCCACAAGAGTACCAATAAATGTCAACCCCTGATGTGCTCAAAGTCAGTATATGTGAACAAAGTGCATCAACAGTGTGATCATTGTTTTTCTTTCCTCTCTGAAAAGTTGTCCCAGGCTGCAGCGAGTATCGACAACAGAGTGCCAACTCCAGCCTCTGAGGCTGAGCTGAGCTCACAGCAGGCCCTGCCGGACATGAGCAGCACTGAAGCCAAACCTGAAGTAAAAGATGAAGAAGATGAGAGCAACTCGGGAAAGAAGCAGACGGATGTAAAAATGGAGGTATGTTAGATTTCACGTCTCAAAGCAGTAAACGGAGTTTGGCGCTTCTCACTCTGAGAACACATTCAGTACTTTATGCTTTCCTCGCTCAGCGTCAGAGTTAATCCTGGTTTTTGTTCGAACAGCAGGACGATGAAACCAAACCCCCTCTGGTGAAGAAGGAGGAGCCAGATGCAGCAGAGCCAAAGCAAGAACCAATGGAAACTGAGGAGAAGAAGCCGGATATGAAGTCAGAACCCAAAGAAGAGGAGGAAGGTGGGGCCAACGGCACATCAGCCTCCTCTGCCGCTCAAAGCCGCAAAAAAAGTAAGAACGGATCTCATGAACATGCAACTGTGCAATGTTCAAAATCAACCTGTACCACTTGTAAAGTGGGATTTTGCTCTTGATGGACTAAATGGTGAATTGTTTTGTCTTTAGTCTTTAAGCCAGAAGAGCTGAGACAAGCACTGATGCCAACACTCGAGGCCCTCTACAGACAAGGTCCAGAGTCACTGCCCTTCAGACAACCTGTAGACCCGATGCTTTTGGGGATTCCTGTGAGTAACTATGATCTCTGGACTCAAACCCACTGTTACACTGTGAGAAGTGGTTTCCTTACCCCTGCCTCCCTCTGATTTTGCAGGACTACTTTGATATCGTGAAGAACCCCATCGACTTATCCACCATTAAGCGCAAGCTGGACACGGGGCAGTACCAGGAGCCGTGGCAGTACGTGGAAGACGTGTGGCTCATGTTCAACAACGCTTGGTTGTACAATCGCAAAACTTCCCGGGTGTACAAGTACTGCACCAAACTGTCAGAAGTGTTCGAAGCGGAGATCGATCCTGTGATGCAGGGCCTGGGTTACTGCTGCGGGCGCAAGGTGAGATGAAGGACGTGACTTTGGCTCAGATGTCAGTTCACATTTATATTTATTTTTTGGCGGCTCACTCCAACGATAATGCTCTGCTTTTCCACAGTACGAGTTTTCACCTCAGACACTGTGCTGCTACGGCAAACAGTTGTGCACCATCTCCAGGGACGGCACCTACTACAGCTACCAGAACAGGTAAAGGTCCACGCTGACACTCCTGAGAGGTGACAGGGTGAAGCTGGTTCCCCCTGAATGAATCACAGAGGTGCTCTGACCTATGATGCAGTCCGTCAGCAGAGGTCACTGATTGGCTCCTCCTCTTGGCTTCACCTGGAGCCAAACTCACAATGTCCATCTTAATATTCAGTCTATACTGAGAACTGGCACTGAAGCGCCCCCTGCTGTGCAGACTCTGATACTGCACTTCAGTTTAATGCACAATTATTGCACACACTCGTGAGGTACTAACCAAGAGGAGAGGTATCACAAAGTTTTACCGTTTGACCTGCAGCCCTCATTTGTTCATCCAAACACGGCCTTTCTGCCAACAGGTATCACTTCTGTGAAAAGTGCTTCAACGAGATCCAAGGCAACAGTGTGACTCTGGGGGACGACCCGGCGCAGTCTCAGACGTAAGTGATGCTGACGTTGTGAGTGAACCTCCACCTGATGAGGTTATAGTCATCGTAAAGATGTGCATAAAAGAGTTAAATTCTGGCGGAGGTTATGACCAAATACGACTCTCGGGACGAAAGATGTACATCCCCTGTGTAGCTTTACAAACCATTGTCCTACTTCTGTTGTCAAAATGAGCACACCCTCAGCTGTTTACCAACAGTAAAGCGATCTAGTAGACCGTCCTCTCTGCTTTGCTTATTCCTTTCAAACCATGTTTTGAGCCCAGTGGTCAACATGTCTATCTCTTCTCATCTGCAGCATGATCTCAAAAGAGCAGTTTGAGAAGAAGAAAAACGACACATTGGACTCTGAACCGTGAGTACTCATCTATACCCTCATTCACGAGATGCAGCTTTACTCCCTTCCCTACAGAAAGTATGAAAATGCTTCTTTCTCTTTGCAGGTTTGTTGAATGTAAAGACTGCGGGCGAAAGATGCATCAGATCTGTGTGTTGCACTATGATGTCATTTGGCCGTCAGGGTAAATCATACATACAGCTTTTGTTTGACTTTAATTTTGTTCAAACATTAACTGGAGCTACATTGAGTTAATACTAAACACACATAATCTTTTCCTCCTCTAGCTTTATCTGTGATAACTGTCTGAAGAAGTCTGGCAAAACAAGGAAAGAGAACAAGTTTTCAGCCAAAAGTAAGTCAACTCAAGAGGCGCAGCAGAAGGAAATCTTTGTTAAATGTTTCAAAGTCTGTTTCAAACTGAATTTTTTATTGAATATGTGTTTATTCTTTATACAGGGTTGCAGTCTACAAGGCTGGGGACGTATATTGAGGACAGAGTCAACAAGTACTTGAAAAGGCAGAACCACCCAGAGGCTGGCGAGGTGTTCGTGCGAGTGGTGGCCAGCTCTGACAAAACTGTGGAGATAAAGCCTGGCATGAAGTCAAGGTGGGGCTCTGACCTGTGGAGAAATGATCTTATAAGAGGGGTTTTGGCTCATTTAGAAGCTTCAAAGAAACATTTTTATTATTTTGTTCTCCATATTCACATGAAGTCTTGAAAATGTCATCAAGTGGTCAAAGGAATGCAGTTAAAGTGCTCGGCTGGACCAGAACCAGTGATATAACGATCATTTGATCAGCATCTTAAAACCAGAGCCTGCCAGGACTTCTCAGCCTGATTAACACATAAAATCAATGGATTTAAGTGTCTTAAAAACAGCTTATTTACTGTAGATGTCTCCTCTACTTAATATCTATAACCAATAGGGGTGTGACGAGATCTCGTGCCACAAGATCTCACGAGATTAAACCTTGGTGATATTTCTTGTATGAGTAAAAGCTGTTTCGCGGGTACAGCCAGGGCAGATGCCTTTCAGACTGTGAGCTATTCAGTTTTCTATTTGTGACCTGTGAGGGGCAGTATTGTATCTTTTTAACCATTAGTCTGCCAGAAACTGAGAAGAAGAAGAAAAGGAGCGGGAGTAGCATAATAAGCGTCGCAGGAATGACGTCAGAGCCCAAAATTATCCTCATTGAATCTTTTGTGTGGCAGCATTTTGGTTACCCTGTGGAAATAATTAACGGCAACCGAGTGACTGACAAGAAAAGGACAATATGTAAGCAGTGTAAAAGAATAGTGCCGTATACTGCGGCTAATACCAGCACGATGCTAAGGCACATACAAAACCAACACAGCTCGCTTCTAAAAGCAACTGAACCTGTGACAAATTCTGTTATTATTGTATATTACTTGCACTTGAAAAAAGAAAATTTAAATTTATTTTTGGAAAGAAGTTTAAGTTAAGTTAAAAGCTCATCCTTGAGTCATGCATGGGTGTAAGTTATAAAAGAAAATCAAAATGCAAATGCACTGTTTTGTGACTCTGTGCAATAAAAAAGTGTTTGTCCTGTCATAGATTTGTTCATTTTTGTATCCTAAAAGTAGTGTGAAAATATAGTCTGGTATCATTCTCGTGAACCCAATATCGTGTCTTGTCTCATGAGACAAGAGTATCATCACATCCCTAATAACCAACCATAGCAACATAAAACTATCAGGGCTTTAATGCTAGGCCTGAAATGAAAGCATTTTAAAAACAAGAGTGAATGTCATAGGGAGCAAACCTGCAGAAATCATCTTAAAATGGAAATACTTTCAGGAGCACTTTTGAAATAGAGCTTCCCTCTAATCCTCTGTTTGTAAATTGACCTGTGCCTCTCTGTCTGAACAGGTTTGTGGACTCCGGCGAGATGGTGGATGGCTTCCCTTACAGAACCAAAGCACTTTTTGCATTTGAGGAAGTAGACGGGACGGACGTTTGTTTCTTCGGTATGCACGTCCAGGAATACGGCTCAGAGTGCCCCTTTCCAAACACCAGGTAAATCTGCAGCTGTAAAAAGTAAAAAAAAATAGTTCTGCTGTCATTTTAGGGGGTATTTTGGCCTTTTTTACTAAACACTCTTTGTTTGTTTTGCAGACGGGTTTACATATCATACCTCGACAGTATTCACTTCTTCAGACCACGTATGCTAAGGACTGCAGTGTACCATGAGATCTTAATAGGCTACCTGGAGTATGTGAAGAAAATGGGGTGAGTTTGGAGTTTTTTTTACACCAAACCTCATTTTAACAACGTCACAGCTGATTCCTGCTCAGTGGTAACTTTCGTCTCTTCACTCTCAGGTATGTGACAGGTCACATCTGGGCCTGCCCGCCCAGTGAAGGAGACGACTACATCTTCCACTGTCACCCTGCAGACCAGAAGATCCCCAAGCCCAAGAGGCTCCAGGAGTGGTACAGAAAGATGCTGGACAAGGCTTTCGCTGAGAGGATCATACATGACTACAAGGTTGTGGCCACATATTGATGCTTTATGTCTGATTATCAAAAAATGACCCAAATTTTTCTGGTCTGACTCGACAAGATTTAGACCATTCAGTAACTCATGAAAGAAACTTGTATTTCACTTTCATATCGTCACGTCAGATCAATCAGTGGAGGATCACACCCTGATCAAAATGTGTGTGTCTGTGTTTAGGACATTTTCAAGCAGGCAACAGAGGACAGGCTGACGAGTGCCAATGAGCTGCCGTACTTTGAGGGCGACTTTTGGCCGAATGTTCTGGAGGAGAGCATCAAAGAGCTGGAGCAGGAGGAAGAGGAGAGGAAAAAGGAGGAGAACACGGCCTCCTCTGATACACCTGAGGTATGTTTCGTGGTATCACTGACTAAGCATTTTGAAATAGATTTAAAAGGAATTCTCTTTCAATGCTAAAATAAACAGCTTTGCATTTTATCCTCTGTTTCCCATCCAGCATTGTTTTACCGCTCAGCTTAACTTCATTACCTCATCTTCCCTGTTGTGCAATCTCTGCCGCTCTCAAAATTTGTGTTTATCTTTCTAAAGGGCGCTCAGGCTGACAGCAAGAATGCCAAAAAGAAGAATAACAAGAAAACCAACAAAAACAAGAGCAGCGTCAGCCGAGCCAACAAGAAAAAGCCTGGGATGCCGAATGTAGCCAATGATCTGTCCCAGAAGCTCTACGCCACATTAGAGAGGCATAAGGAGGTGAGATCTCACAGCAGAAAGCTCTTAAAGCAATGAACAGAGCATGCATTTGATCTAAACAGTTAAACACATTTCCTCCTCTTTTTTTCTCCCAGGTGTTTTTTGTTATCCATCTCCACGCTGGACCCGTCATTAACACCCTGCCACCCATCATGGACCCCGACCCATTGTTGACCTGTGACCTGATGGATGGCCGTGATGCCTTTCTGACTCTGGCCAGGGACAAGCACTGGGAGTTTAGCTCGCTGAGAAGGTGCAAATGGAGCTCGATGTGTATGCTGGTTGAGCTGCACAACCAGGGCCAGGACCGCTTTGTGTACACCTGCAACGAATGCAAACACCACGTAGAGACTCGCTGGCACTGCACCGTCTGCGAGGTAAAGAGCCGTGGCACTCACACAGAAACATGTGTTGAAATCTTGAAGTTTTTACTGCAGTATTGACTTAATCTTGTTCTCCCCTTCCATCAGGACTACGACCTCTGCATCAACTGCCATAACACCAAGGGCCACGAGCACCAGATGGTGAAGTGGGGCCTGGGTCTGGACGATGACAGCAACAGTCAGAGCGGAGAGGCCTCTAAGAGCCCTCAGGAAAGCCGACGTCTCAGCATCCAGCGCTGCATCCAATCCCTGGTCCACGCCTGCCAGTGCCGAAACGCCAACTGCTCCCTGCCTTCTTGCCAGAAGATGAAGAGGGTGGTTCAACATACCAAGGGCTGCAAGCGCAAGACCAATGGTGGCTGCCCTGTGTGTAAGCAGCTTATTGCTTTGTGCTGTTATCACGCTAAGCACTGTCAGGAGAACAAGTGTCCCGTTCCTTTCTGTCTCAACATCAAGCACAAACTCCGCCAGCAGCAGCTGCAACACAGGTTACAGCAGGCTCAAATGATGCGCCGCAGAATGGCCACCATGGCTGGAAGGGGTATGCCCATGCCATCCCCACCTACCTCAGCTGCCCCTGACACCCCAAACTCTGTGCAGCAGCCTATCACACCCCAGACCCCTCAGCCCGTGCCCAACCAGTCCCAGCAACAGCCGCCAAACAACCCTGTCAATATTCCCCAAAGCTTCCCTAACAACGGCCGGATCAGCCAGCCCACGACGCCTGTGCCACAGGGCAAACCAGGGCCTCAGTCATCCCCCCTTCATCAGCAGCAGTCGCCTCTGCCTAACATGCCACACCAACAGCAGCCCCAGCCTCAGCCCCCACCACAGCAGCAGCAACAACAACAGCAGCAGCAGCAGCAGCAACCACTGCTGGCAGCCCTGAAGGTGGCCCGGCAGATAAAAATGGCGGCTGACGCTAAGCAACAGCAGCAACAACAGCAGCAGCAGAATTATGCGATGAATGGGATGCCCATGAACCACCCAAGGATGATGGGGCCTATGCAGGGTCAGATGCAGATGATGCAGGGTCCCCGGGGCCCACAAGTGATGCAGGCTATGCAGCAGGGCCAGTGGGGTCCCGGAATGCAGAATCCCATGCAGAATCCCCAGAGCCATCAGCCGCAGGTCCCTCAACAAGGTCCTATGGCCCCTCAACAGGCTCAGGGAACTCCCATGCCACAGCAGGGCCAGCTCATGCAGAGGCCCATGATGCCCCAGCAACAGGGTCTCCAGATGCCTGGGGTCATGCCTCCTCAGGGACCCCCACAGCAGCAAAACATGCCACGAGGGATTCCTAATAACATCGCACCGAATGCCCTGCAAGACTTGCTGCGGACTCTCAAATCTCCTAGCTCTGCGCACCAAAAGCAGCAGGTCCTCAACATCCTGAAGTCCAACCCCCAACTCATGGCCGCCTTCATTAAACAGAGGACAGCCAAGTATCAGGCCAACCAGCCGCAGACACAGCAGCAGGTGCAGCAGCAGAACCCCCAAGCGATGCTCGGGTCCCAAGCTGGAATGCAGGCGATGGCGGCCATGGCAAACCAGGTGCAGAGGCCAGGTATGGCCCCACAGCAGCAGCCTCCTCAACAGGCAGGGCCCCAGGGCATGGCAGCTATGGGCCCCCAAGGCCAGATGATGAATGCTGCCCAAAACGGCAATACCCAAATGTACCGCAGGCAGCAGCTGCTCAGGATGCAGCAGATGCAGCAGCAAGCGCAGCAGCAGGCGCAGCAGCAGGCCCAGCAGCAGGGAGGCATGCCTCAGGGTCATGGTCAGTTCCCTCAACAGCAGCCAGGGCCAGCAAGCTACTCCCAGCTCCGTATGCAACAGCAAATGGCTATGCAAGGAGGTGGGGGGCCCATGGGACAGCTTCCCCCAACCTCCCAAATGGGACAACCTGGCATGGGCATGGATGGAGCTCAAAACCTCCTCCAGCAGCGCATCCTTCAGCAACAACAGCAGCAGCAGATGTTAAAGCAGCAGATGGGTTCTCCTGCGCAGGCTAACTCCATGAGTCCACAGCCCCACATGCTCCAAGGTCAAGCCCAGGGTGGAGCTCACTTACCTGGCCAGACTATGGCAAACACCCTGGGGAACCAAGTACGCTCCCCAGCCCCAGTGCAGTCCCCTCGTCCACCTTCACAGCAGCCCCCGCATTCCAGTCCCTCCCCGCGTATTCAGCCTCAGCCCTCACCTCAGCACGGCGCCCTTCACTCCAGCTCCCCTCACCCAAGCCTAGGGGGCCCAATGTCAGGCTCCATGGAGCAGGGCCATATGGGAACACCGGAGCAAAGTGCCATGCTCCCACAGCTTAACACACCAAACAGAGGGGGCTTGAGTAATGACATGGGTATGGTGGGCGACACAACGGGAGACACGCTGGAAAAATTTGTGGAAGGTTTGTAGCATTTTATGACAGAAGAAAGGCCTTGTTCTGTCTTCAACTGAGACTTTTTTTATATGTGCTTATGTAAAAAGCAAAAAGAAATTGAGACAAACGAGTTGTAAGAGGCCTACAGACTGTGAACTTACCTTTTACCAAGGGACTGCTTTTCTTCCAACACAGAGTGAATTAATAATTGCTGTTAAAAGAAGACACAAAGAATATATTTTTGGTTCGGACCAGCCATGCAAGTATTTGCCTTGGTCTATGTGTTATTTTAATTTGTTTTTCTTTTGTTATGATCTGATATGGACTTTTTTTAACAAACTTCTCAAAACAAAAAATATTTCTTTCGTTATTCTTTTTTTTTTATTTTGTACCTTTTCAAATTAATATCATATTTGTGTTGAGAAGACTGTAAAGTTATTTGTCTGGGAATTTTTGCTAGGTTTCACCTCTTGTTCAGTTTCTCTCTTCCCTGGCTAATTTATTCTAATATGCCATTTTACAAAGAAAAAGGACTGCCTTTGGGAAAGCCTTAATTTCTTTCCAGTTTGCAGAGTCTATGGGAGATTAACACATTTGTATAGATTTTGGCACTATTGCACACACCCAACACAAAAGGCAGGTGTGAGAAAAGCCTGCATTAAAGCTTGTTAATGTTCACAGGTGCCGGAATGTTCTTTTTACTGGCTTGGGTCCAGTGTTTTGTCTTGCAAATGTTTAAATAATTGCTTTGTCTCCCCCTCTGTCTACAGAAGTTCCTCGTGAAGTCCTGAACTGTTGAAAGTGGTTCAAATGGCTCATTTCGTACTTATATACCATATTGTTAAATAAACCTGTGTGCCACAGACTTTGTTTTGAATTGTTTTTGTTCTTAAGGGGCATCTCTTTTGGTCAGCTTTGGTATTACAATTTGTTTAATGTGATTGAATATCTTTTATTGATTTTGTTTTACTCTTAAAAAATGGATTAATGTGTATAAAATTTCATTTAAAAAATGATTGTTTAGGAAGTTCTTCACTTGACGGTAAGTCCAAAACATTTTGTGACACTGAGCCTTATAATGTAAGCCAAATAACACACCAAAAATTCTGCATTTTGGAAATAAAACAATCTGATTTCCCACATTTTTCTCTGACAAGTGACTAGTTTAGCTTCATGTTGGATAGAATGTATCTAAAATTATGTTATAAATTAATTTTAACACAGAACTATGATCAGCTAATAATGTTAGCATCTAGTTTAAGGATTATTTAAAATGAATGGCTCAAACATGGCTACTTTCTTTGAACTGCATTAGAAGTGAATTAAAAGCATTAATTGATAACGTAAGAATATGTTGAGGATGTTCTGCATTTTTTTTTCACTTTACAAAGGTTATAAAGATGGTACTGCCAGTGTCTTCCAATCACATATCTCAATTCTCTCATTTTATTCCTAAATAAGTGCACAGATAATACATAATAGAAAAAAAATCATTCATTAGGGAAAAATTTAGGCTAATGTTGTATTATTTATACAATTTTCACAGTGAACGTCTATATCGGATGATTGGTATTTATAAATAGGTAGTTACATGAGACATCGGCGCTACAGTCATCAGGCAGTGTCTTGGACATACCACTGACGTCATCACAAAGCGCCTTGGGTCCTAGTGCAGTCTGCGCTCGGCGTGTGTTCTTCACTCGGTTGACCTGACGCTTGAGGTCCCGTCTCGTCTTGTTTCTGTTCCCGTGTCTGTCATCATGTCCCGCTGCCTCTCGCTGGCTCGGTTCGCTTTCGGTGCCTCTCAGAGGACCAGCTCACGGTTGACGTTATGCGCTCGAGGCCTGAGCACCCGGTCTGCCTCGCGCCCTCTGGCTGCAGGTGAGCTGTTTGTGAAGCTTTAAGTTAGCATGGCCGGCTAATTGACAGTTACAAGAGCACATATGTGTCAACTCTGCATGTTTTAAGTGAAGTTCTTGTTTATCTTCTTTCTATTAGTCGGTCGGTAGTTTCTTAAACTGGTTGTCAAATGCCTCCTGGCAGTTGTTGCTTTAAATTATAAAGCTATGGTGCCTCAGGCTATTGTTATCAGTTACCAAAAAGCTGTAAACGAAAGTTTCCTGTACACAGACCAACATATGTTAAATAAAAACAAACAGCAAACCTTAAAGGATTTTTTTCTTGTCATTAAACTAGCAGTTTAATGTTTCGCAACTCTGTTTGTGCACTCATGTTGTTAAAGACATTTGAAGTAACCAGGTAACGCCTCTTTGTGTTCAGGCTTGCTGGTCAGGCAGCAGCACATGTGGAGCAGTGTTCCCAGGGTCTGGAGCTCACAGAGGTCTTGGCTGGACCATAGCCAGCAGTCTTCTTACAGCACCCAGGAGGCAGAGAAAGAGCCTGAGGAGGAACCTCTTCACACCATCATCAGTGACACAGAGTCTGTACAAGGTGCTGTTTGAGCTGCAGACAGAGTGAACCTAAATGTTACTCCCAGTAGAAAATTTACAGAGGTAATCTTATGGGTTTGTTTTTACATATCCAATGCAGGTAGCTTCTCCAAACATGAATTCCAGGCTGAGACGAAGAAACTGCTGGACATCGTCGCCAGATCTTTGTACTCAGAAAAAGAGGTCAGAGGGTTTGTGCGTCAAGTTCCCTGAAATGACATCCAGATTCTCAGCTTTGGCTAATTTGCTGTTTCCTCCTCCTCTTCCCACCAGGTGTTCATCAGGGAGCTGATTTCAAACGGCAGTGACGCTCTGGAAAAACTTCGCCACAAACTGGTGTCAGCAGGCGGTGCAACGGCCCAGATGGAGATCCACCTTCAGACTGATGGTACCAAGGGCACCTTCACCATTCAGGTATAGCCAACAAAGTTTGTCCTGGTTTGTCACAGTGCTTTAAGGCACAAAGAACAACTAGGTTGCTGCAGTGGCTCTTGTTCTTGGTCTTTTTTGCATAATAGTGCCACCTTGTGGATGAATATTGCACAACAAGCTTTTGTAACATTTCGAGTGACTGTTGATCCTTTTTTTTTTTTTTTTAAACAGGACACAGGAATGGGAATGAGCAAAGAGGAGCTGGTGGCTAACCTGGGGACTATCGCTCGCTCAGGATCCAAGGTTGAAAACGCTCCTTCATGTCCTTTGCTGGCGTACAGAAACTTTTCAAACATGAATCCATCTTCTGTTGATCTTTGTAATGATATCTCTCTCCACTCTGTAGGCGTTTTTGGATGCCCTGCAGAATCAGGCTGAGGCAAGCAGCACTATCATCGGACAGTTCGGGGTGGGATTCTACTCTGCTTTCATGGTGGCTGACCGTGTTGACGTCTACTCCCGATCTGCGGAGCCTGATGCACCAGGATACAAGTGGTCCTCAGATGGGTAAGGAGGAGGGAGGTGGTTGGGAGTTTCTGTTGTGTGATTTTGTTCATGATCCAAACAATGATTGTGGTAAACAACAGCAAAATCCCTTTAAAAGATTTAATGCTTACATTTTTGTTTGACTGTCTGTATTTAGCTCTGGGGTTTTTGAAATCGCTGAAGCCAGTGGTGTTCAACAGGGAACAAAGATCGTGCTGCACCTGAAAGACGACTGCAAAGAGTTTTCTTCTGAGGACAGAGTGAAAGGTAAAAGTGCTTGAGCTGTAGTGGCTGTAACTGGGGCTGTAATTTTATTCGATTAATTAATTGCACTACAAATCAATCCGTTATAAAAATTAATGCAAATTATCCGGCTATTCTCAGCATATCTTGAACAATCTTTCAAGACCCAAATATTATTGTTTCCTCTGACTATGTAAACACCAAAACTACCTAAGAAGAGTGGACTTCTTCTTTTATGTATCTCTTCCTGGTTTTGATCCAAAAAAACAGACAACGCACTTTTTTTTAGATAGCACTTATCTCGGCGCTCCATCCTTGAGTTCTCTCCATGATCTTTGTTGTCTTTTCTCACGATCACGTTGCTCTTTCTCTCTGAACTAGGGATGGGTACCGAATAAAGTACCTTTGTAGGTACCAACCAAATTCTGTCAAAAGTACAGGTTACAGATTCACATAAAATCAAGAGGTACCATGTTTAGGTACCCAAATACATCCTTGTGAGTATGAGGGACTGGAAGAATAGGCAATTTTCCATGCAGGACTTGAACACAACATTGCAAGGTTATATATTGAAGAATAAATGTTAAATTGAAACATTTGTTTATTTTATTATTAAAAAATGCTATTTTTTAGCACATAAACACAAAAAAGTACAGAAAATTGGCACTGTTGAGTTCTAGTACCGATTGCCAGGTACCAGGCATCTGTACTGTATCGCTTCAAATGTGAAAGGTACCCATCCCTACTCTGAACTACTACTATCTCACTATGTCTCTGTCATCTCACTTCTTTTCCTCATATCCATGCTAAGCTCTCATCCAAAGAGCACACTGCTCTCACCCACAGTAGTTAAAGAGCATGATTCTGATTGACAAGCTCTGCCAGACCCCCCCTCCATATGAACATTTTAATATTGGCCGGTTGAAGGACCCGTACATGGCGGTGGCATATCACTTCACACATGCATGGCTAATCAAACCAAACAAAGTCGAGGTGACAATAGGAATAGACACAACAATTGCAAGTGAGGCCAGCAAATTTTTTAGCAATTTTTTTTATTTACAGAAACATGAGGACAGGACAGTCAACAAAAACAGGGTTATTTGTAGCTCAGGTAAAAAAAAAAAAGTTTTTTTATATCCTTGAAGCTGCTCCACCCGGATGAAGTATTGAAGAATATAGAATTTTATGGACAGGATGCTCTGACTTAGGCTTTTTTCAATCAACAATAAAAATGTGGATTTACAAATCTGTATTCATTTAATTAGTCATGCATTACAGTTGTGTGATGTCTTAGAATTAGATTCTTATCTGGGGACTTAAATCAGATATGAGATTAAAATATAATTAATTAGATTAATTAATTACAGATCTAATAATTAATTCAATTCGTTTTTTAAATCGCCTGACAGCCCTAGTTTTGACGTTAACATCAAAGTATTAAAGCATTTGATTTCATGCTGGTGTGTCTCTTTCAGAGGTCGTTACAAAGTACAGCAACTTCGTCAGCTTTCCCATTTTCCTGAACGGACGGAGGCTCAACACTCTGCAGGTCAGCCTGTCCTCATCTCATTATTACGTTTTAATTTGACTATTATTTTTGTTCCATTTCATTTAAGAGTGTTTTTTCCAAGAGAAAATGATTGACTTTGTTATGATATCCGTCTCCTGTCAGGCATTGTGGATGATGGAGCCAAAGGAAATCAGCGACTGGCAGCACGAGGAGTTCTACCGATATATCGCAGAGTCCTACGACAGACCCCGCTACACCCTGCACTACCGAGCCGACGCCCCGCTCAACATCCGCAGCATCTTTTATGTCCCTGAGACGGTGAGGAGCTCAGTGCTGTTTCTGATGCACAGCTGCACTAAGTGTAGCCTTTAGCTGATTTCAGACTCCTTCAAAATAATCAGTGAAAGTTTTTTCAGTCTTAATCTCTCAGTTTATCAGTTATTCTCTCTTCATCAACTTGCTTAAAATACTTTTTTTCCGGTGTAAAGGAGCAAATTGTTGTGTTTTTGCCAACAGAAGCCGAGCATGTTTGACGTGAGCAGGGAGATGGGATCCAGCGTGGCTCTGTACAGCAGGAAGGTCCTGATCCAGACAAAGGCCACTGACATTCTGCCCAAGTGGCTGCGCTTCCTTCGAGGTTAGAGGCCATGTTTTCCACATCAGAGCAGACGTCATCACGTTTTCACTGCTGGGCTTAACTCTGATTTGTTGATGCAGGTGTGGTGGACAGTGAGGACATCCCCTTAAATCTGAGCAGAGAGCTGCTGCAGGAGAGCGCCCTCATCAGGTACAACACGAGCTCTGCACTTATTAGGTTTGTTTCTGCGTTCTCTGATTCTGACTGTGAATATTTTCTGACCTTTTTCAGGAAGCTGCGTGATGTGTTGCAGCAGAAGGTGATCCGCTTCCTGCTGGACCAGAGCAAGAAGGATCCAGAGAAGTACAACAAGTTCTTTGAGGACTACGGCCTCTTCATGAGGGAGGGCATCGTCACCACGCAGGAGCAAGACGTCAAGGTGACCTGTCAGAGAGGATAACGGTTTATTTTAACCTTCCTTTCTTTACAAGAACCGCCTGTGTACAGCGTCAAATGTTTGCGTTTCCTGTGCAGGAGGACATCTCAAAGCTGCTGAGGTACGAGTCCTCTGCTCTGCCGGCGGGACAGATGACCAACCTGATGGAGTACTCCTCCCGCATGAAGGCTGGAACACGCAACATCTACTACCTGTGTGCCCCGAACCGTCACCTGGCAGAGCACTCCCCGTACTACGAGGCCATGAAACAGAAAGACATGGAGGTGAGAGGGCAGCAGGGATGGTCACTGATGTCATCATATTTGAACATCTTTCAACAGTACAGAAAGATGTTCAAATATGATTTATGTAATAAAGGGTAGGGTCTGCAGGAGTTTTGGTTACTCATTAAAAAAAACAAAAAAAAACAAAAAAAAACTCAAACTAAGCTCTAACTGGCTCAGTGCCAGCAGCAGCCCACACCCACAGCCTCTGACTTGGCTGCGTAAACACACTCACTACCCCAGTAACCACCTGTGGCATCGTGCTTCTACATGAGAGAGACTTAAGAGCTGGTCACCTGACTTGGCGTGTTAGCACAAGCTAATCACAGGTATTTGACACATACCTGGTTAGCAGAAAGCTAACTCACGCCGCTCTTGGTCAAGAGTTGCTCTCCAAGTGTCTGAAAGTGAACGGAAGTGGAGCCGAGCTTCACCCTTGTTTAGTAAAAAGCTTTATCTGTTTGGCGTTTCATTTTGATTTGGTTGTGTTTTTCTGTCTCCATGCTACATCCACTATCGTAGCCACTCAGGATAGCTCCTTCCACTCGCTAACCAACACACCAAGTCACTTACACACTGGGTGCCCTGTGATTGGCTTAAGTTACCATCACTATCTCCACCCAGAAATGTCCCGATACAACCAAAACATCAACATACAGGCAGAGGAAGGGGGTTGAGGCAGACACAGACACTGCCACACATGCACAGAGGCCCAGAAGTGATTACTGAGCAGGATTATTTCTGTAAAAGTTGTTGAGAAATTTCTCTTCTCCTAATCCCGTCTCATTCCTCCTGTGCAGGTTCTCTTCTGCTACGAGCAGTTTGATGAGCTCACTCTGCTCCACCTGCGAGAGTTCGACAAGAAGAAGATGATCTCCGTGGAGACGGACATTGTGGTTGATCACTACAAGGAGGAGAAGTTTGAGGACAGCAAGCCGGGTCTGCTCCTTTCTCATATCTAAAGTCAAAACTCAGCTCTCAGCGTTTTCCTCTCTGTAGTTCTGACGTATCTGTTTCCTCTCCTCTGCTCCAGCCTCTGAGCGCCTGACACAGGAGCAGGCTGATGATCTCATTGCCTGGATGAAGAACGCTTTGGGCCCCCGGGTCACAAACATTAAGGTAAGCCTGGTTTCCTGCTTGGTGTCAACTTCTCTGTAAGACAATCAGAGCGTCACGTAACACACTCTCCTCCTGACCCTTAGCTGACTCCACGGCTGGACACACACCCCGCCATGATCACAGTGCTGGAGATGGGCGCCGCTCGTCACTTCCTGCGCACGCAGCAGCTGGCTCGCACCGCGGAGGAGAGGGCTCAGATTCTGCAGCCCACTCTGGAGATCAACGCAGGGTGAGATATAGATGCTTCTGATTGGTGGGGTTGATTTTTGGATACTGTTGTCTTCACTGTTGTGCATTTGCCACCTTGTAGACACGATCTGATCAAGAAGCTGCACGCGCTCAAGGACTCAAACTCTGAACTAGCTGGACTGCTGATGGAACAGGTAGAATAAACTTTATCACATAGAACATGTTGATACTTTAAAGTGTCTTTAAAGGGATAGTTCAGTTTTTTTGAAGTGGGGTTGTATGAGCTCTATGTGACCACTAGGGACATTAGATACAGTAGAAAGTTGTCTCCTCTCCCTCGGTAAGACACAAACTTTAATCAGTGGTGACGAGGAAATAGACGCTAACTGGGAGAGACAGTACCAAATTCAAAGGCTATTTTCTCTGCCTACAAGAAGTACAATCAAAAAGTAATACCACAGTCAAAGAGTACGCTACATTGAATATTTTTTGAGTGCATTAAGTCTTCGGAAATATAAACATTTATCTGGACCTAACTAACTGGTCATGTATCCTTCCGCACAGTGCTAGTGTGCTCCAGCCCCACTCCTCCTTTCAGCTGTAGGGAATGTAAACAAGCTATGCCTCAGGCGCCGGTTGTAGCCTCGTGTAAGTTTGATCAAGTATCGTAATTCTTTTGTTTGTACTCTAAGGATTGTGAGGCAGCGTAGGAAATTCAAAATGAGTGACTATGACAGCAACAAAGAAGTTCCATTCACTTTGGAACCAAAAGGATACCTGTATGAACCGGAGCACACAGACGAAGGAAAGAAGGAATACAGAGGAAACATCCGCGGACACTGGACATCAAGATAGAGTCGGAAATACTCAGTGGTGTAAATGTCTGAGCTGTGACTCAATGCCCACGGATGCTAGTGCTGTCACGAGTGGAACTTGGTTACAGACACTCTTCAGGATTTGTCTGAGTTAGAGGTCACTGCTGGCTCTCAAGCCGTCTGTATAACTCATCACACAGATTTCCCTGCTCTTCTGAATTCTGGAGTGTCCTGTAACAGCAACAACAACAACAGTCGTGGCAGCAGTTATACTCAGCATCTTGATGTCCAGCGTCCGTGGATGTCTCCTCTGTATTCCTTTCAGTCGCCATCTGTAGCAGCTCCTCTTCTGTGTGCTCCGGTTCCAAAGTGAATAAAACTTCGTCGCTGTCATAGTCACTCATTTTGAATTTCCTACGCTGCCTCACAATCCTTAGAATACAAACAAAAGAATTACGATACTTGATCAAAGTTACACTAGGCTACAATCGGCGCCCGAGGCATAGCTTGTTTACATTCCCTACAGCTGAAAGGAGGAGGGGGGCCAGAGCACACTAGTGCTGCGCGGAAGGATACATGACCAGTTAGTTAGGTCCAGATAAATGTTTATATTTCCGAAGACTTAATGCACTTAAAACATATTTTATGTAGCGTACTCTTAAACTGTGGTATTACTTTTTGATTTTAGTTCTTGTAGGCAGAGAAAATAGCCTTTGAATTTGGTACGGTATTTCCCTGTTAGCGTCTATTTCCTCGTCACCAACGATTACAGTCTGTGTCTTACTGAGGGAGAGGAAACAACTTTCTACTGTATCTAATGTCCTTAGTGGTCACATAGAGCTCATACAACCCCACTTCAAAAAAACTGAACTATCCCACTAAGTTGTGATCACTTTCTGTGTTTTTCCAACCAAACCCTCTTCAGTATCAGTCATTCTTTGTGTCCATATTTCACAGATCTATGACAACGCCATGATCGCAGCAGGCCTCAACGATGACCCCCGACCAATGATCTCCCGCCTCAACGATCTGCTGACGAAAGCTCTGGAGAAGCACTGAGCGCTCCATCACAGACATGAACAGACTGAGTGTGGAGGACTGAGGCAGTTAGACTGAATGTTTTTACAGACAGCAGCAGCAGCTCCTGAAAGTCCTGCAAAGCTGGGAAACTGCTGCTCCTGAAAGGAACGAACTAAAGCCACAACATCACATCTCTTTCTCTTCTGGACGCCTCCCTTATCATCCTGAGGGAGAGCACAGAGAGGCTTCAGAAGCCGACGGGTGAAGATGGTGAAGGTGGATCGCTGAAAGCTTCCTCTCTTGTTTGTGTTTGTTCTCTGTGTGTCAAACTGAGATGATATGAAGAGGATCGATGCCAAACCCTCCCCTGTTACAGTGACAGTTCCCTTAACTCTTAGGCCTGATTATATTTACAGAGATACACAAGCAAAACAGCTGTGTGGAAGTGGGACTATCACTTTAAAATCTCCACGTTTGCTTAAGAATTTCCTGACATCCCATTAGCTGAATCAAGCTGTTAACTTTTTTTCACTTTGTTTCCTTATTTTTGTACATGTTCTTTTAAAGTTTTTATTGTTTTTCCTCCTGTAATTTAATTCACTCTGCTCACTCATGAAGTCACTAAGAAAGAAGGATCTTGTGGGAAAAGTTTGTAACAAAATATTTTCTGAACTGTGTTGAATGGAGAAGTGAAACAACAGGTGTGAGTGCAGAGAACGCTTGATGTAAAACAGATCATATACTGTCATCATTGATGGAGCTTTTTGCTGTGTGAATTAAAATAAATCAGTAAACACAAAACATCTTGAAAATACAATTTTACTGCATTTCAAAGTCACATTGACATCTCTGCTGTGAGGGTAGAAGATGAGAGCAGCCTGAATATCACAGCATCATCCTCCAGCGCGCAGTCTGTCAAAGACTGAGTATTCTGGGATGGATGGGTTTCAGAGTTTCAGTGAAGTGATTCTCTGGTTTTCTGTGTAAGCGTCCCAGCGCTCTCTGTCCATTTTAGAATCACATCAGTCCAGATCATTGACCCATCACACCTCCTGCCGAGGATTCCTCTTCTCTGTGAGCCGTCCTGCTTCAGGTCTCACCTCCTGACCATCCGTCAAGATCCGCATATCCACAGAGAGTGTCAGGAGAGCTTGTCGATGTTGGCGAGAAATCGCTGTGCCCACCACTCGTCCAGATCTAAAGGCACAAAGTCTGAATGAGGAGGAAGAACAAATGCTTTAATTATATGGAAAAATAAGTGAAGTTCCGGCATTTTACCCAGATTAAAGTCAAGAAGCTCTTTACAAAGATAAAACATACTAAAATAAATAAGTAAAACAAACAGAGCTTTTTTTTTTTAAATACAATTTTTTAGTTTCCCAACATGTATAAGCTCCATAACAGTGACCACTTCATGCTTTTGATGATGAACATTAAATACAAACAATATACAAGAGTTAAAATCTGCTTGAGTTTTGAGCACTAACATTAATTCCACGTTTTATATTTAAAAATAATAACTGCACGATCCGTTACAATCAATTACGTTTTTTGCTCTGGACGTTTATTAATTTCTAGACGAAGGACAATGTGTTTATTCAGGCTTCGCGTGGTTAACAAGTAGTTTGTCACCGCCCTCTAGCGGACACGAGGGAGAACTGCAGCATTTTACTAACCATTCACGAGCTAAAAGCTAAATATTTGTGCCATAAATGTAAAACTTCTTGCAGCAACTACAGAGATAGCATTTCTAGAGCGAAAAACAAAATCAAGAAATGTGTATTCTGACCCCCCAAAATCGACTTTTTCCCGCTAGTTTCGTCCTGACTGTAATACGAAGGTGATTCATTCACTAGCATGCTGTATTCAGTGTATCTCGTCTACAACATTAACCACGTGTTAGTACCGCCCTCTAGCGGACAAAAACAAGAACTGCAACAAGCTAGCTGTAAAGTTAGCAAAAATAACATTGATGTACTGAATTACATTTCCGGTCATACTTTTCAAAGTAAGATGACTGGAAAAACGAGCAACGTTACGGAATTGTTTTGTTGGTCTTTGAAACGACTAAACATATGTTTAGTCGTTTCAAAGACCAACAATGTTTATATATTATATATATATATAAAATTATATATATATATATAATTATATATATATATATATATATATATATATATATATATATATATATATATATATATATATATATATATATATATAATTATATATATAATTATCATCCCAATTATTGTAATGCTAATGATGACTTTGATTTACTCAGTTATTGTATGATTGACAGTTGTACAGTTATGAGTATTACATATTTTTTATGATTACTTTATTCTTAATTATCACTTCATAGTGCTTTTATTATAATACATGGTTACACTTTGAAAAGGGAATACTTCAGAGAATGGTTTAGTCATTTTTACTCAATGTTGGGCAATGCAATAATAAAATCTTTAAATGTCACTTACAAATTGTACAACTTTCAAGTCAGTGAGAAAATTAATCATGTTTGTTATCATGTTTGTTATTGATCAGCTAAGTTTATTTAAGGTTAACAAGTGGTTTGTCACTGCCCTTTAGTGGAGACAGGGAAGAACTGCAGCATTTCACTAACCATTGACGAGCTAAAAGCTTAATGTTTGTGCCATAATTTAAAACCTTCTTGTATAACCACAAAGAAAGCATTTCTACAGAAAGAAAAGTGAGGAAGTTATTTCTGACCACAAAAAGAAAAATCGTCTTTTTCCCGCTGCTTTCGTCCTGACTGTAATACGAAGGTAATTCATTCCCTAGCATGCTGTATTAAGTGTATCTCGTCTACAACATTAACCATGTGTTAGTACCGCCCTCTAGCGGACAAAAACGAGAACTGCAACACACTTGCTGTAAAGTTATATCAATAACATTGATGTACTGAATTACATTTCCGGTCATACATTTCAAAGTAAGATAACTTGCAAAACGAGCAACGTTACTGAATTTTTTTGCTGATGTCTGAAACGACAACATAATTATCATCCCAATTATTGTAATGCTAATGATGACTTTGATTTACTCAGTTATTGTAGGATTGGCAGTTTTACAGTTATGAGTATTACATATTTTTTATGATTACTTTATTCTTAACTATCACTTTATAGTACTTGTATTTTAATACACAGTTACACTTTGAAAAGATTATACTTTAAAGAAAGGTTCAGTCATTTTTGCTTCATGTTGGGCAATGCAATAAAAAATCTTTAAATGTCACTTACAAAACGTACAACCTTTAAGTCAGTGAGAAAATTCATCATGTTTGTTCTCATGTTGGTTCTTGATCAGCTAAGTTTATAGATGGTTAACAAGTGGTTTGTCACTGCTCTTTTGTGGAGACATGGACGAACTGCAGCATTTCAATAATCATTGCTGAGATAAAAGCTAAAAGCTAAATATTTGTGCAATGAATTAAAACTTTCTTGTATAACCACAAAGAAGGCAATTCAACAGAAGGAAAAATGAAGAAATTATTTCTGACCACAAAAAAAATCGACTTTTCCCCTGCTACTTTCGTCCCGACTGTAACATGAACGTGATTCATTCACTAGCATGCTGTTTCCAGTGTTTCTAGTCTACAACATTAACCATGTGTTAGTACCGCCCTCTAGCGAACAAAAACAAGAACTGCAAAACGCTAGCTGTAAAGTTAGTATCAATAACATTTTCGTACGGATATACATTTCCGGTTGTACCTTTCAAAGTAAGATGACTAGAAAACTAGCAACGATGCAGAATTGTTTTGTTGGTGTTTGAAACGACTGAACATACAGTTATCTTCCCAATAATTGTAATGCTAGTGATGATTATGATTATTTTGATAAGGAACTGTCTTCTTACTTTATTTGTTGCAGTATTTTCACATTCTTGATTATTACTTAATAGTACTTGTATTATAAAAAATGGTTACACTTTGAAAATGTAATACTTTAAAGAAGTTAAGTCATTTTTGCTCAATGTTGGGAAATGCAATACAAATCTTTAAATGTAACTTACAAAATGTGACTACTATTACATTAGTAATAGTAGTCACTATTATTATTACTATTAGTCCTCATGTTTGTTATTGATCAGCTAAGTTTATAGATGAAAAAATTATGAACCTTGATGAGTTTTTATAACCATGTCAGCAGAGTTTACATATCTAATTTGGACTAGAGGCAGAGGCAGAGGGAGGCCTGCTAGCTTCCTTCCAGCTGGAAGGATCAGAGGCAGGTCCGCTAATCCTAGTTTGGCTGGCAGTCGTAAACCTGAACAAACTTCTGTCCAGGTTGCAGAGGTTTAGGCCTGTGGACTGTTGATATGAAACCGCTGAGATTTCACACACTGCTGCAGAAAACACACTCCTCAAACGCTGAGGCTAAAAGTACTTCGTCATAAATGAAATTACAACAGCTCAACTGGAGAAGAGTGTAAAGAGGCTTTACTTACTGTCCATGTGAGGGCTGGAAGTGGATCCTCTGTAGAAAACGGCTCCCCGCACCTCCTCTGGCCCCTGCTCCTGCTGCATCACCTCCTGCCAGGCTGAAAACACAGGAACACGAGTTGTTTAATGGATACTTATTGCTCCTTTAATGTGATTCAAGTGGATCAACTATATTTAATCTAAAAATTACTGTTTTTTTTCTATTGCCAGATTATTGTAAATCTGACATTTTTACACTCAAATAAAAGTAAAAGAAATCTCTTTAGGCTCGAAAGAACAGTCACAGGGATTTCCCTGTTTCTGTGCTTTTCACACCATTAATCCAATAATCTCAGGAAGCAGATTATTTCAGTAATGCAGAGATGATGAATCACTTCCTGTATGTCCTTGAGATGTTTTATATAAGGCTCCTTCAGCTGCTATATTGAAAAAAAAAAGAAGAAGTGAACACAGGAAACTGGTCATAAGGATGCAATTAGCAGCTAATGGTAAATGTTC
Organism: Halichoeres trimaculatus; assembly: GCF_033239565.1. Taxonomy (NCBI): domain Eukaryota; kingdom Metazoa; phylum Chordata; class Actinopteri; order Labriformes; family Labridae; genus Halichoeres; species Halichoeres trimaculatus. The sequence goes on along the minus strand of NW_027437198.1, from coordinate 7,163,584 downwards.
TTATCTGTCCGAGTCAAAAAGGTCGAGCACCCCAGAGTCACACCCACAAAGTCAAGTCCACAAGGGCAACTGCTTCAAAGGGCTGGATTTCAAAAGGTACAGCATAGAGGCTGGAGGCTTTACGTGACATAAAGTGTGTGTTTATGTGCGCTCTAATAGATTTTATCTCAGTAGCTACCTCTTGTTGTGTCTTCAGGGTGACTAATCTTGTTTATATTCACGGTTGGTGTTTTTCAGGGGGAGAAAAGGAATGAGCAGCCCTGAACAGGAGGTCGTGGGGGGAGGATCGGCCTTCTTTGTGTCCTTGTCCTCTCAAACCACAAGGTTACTGAAGCTGTTTATGAGCTGCCGGTGGCTGAGCTTTAACACTCAGGGAGCAAAAGAGGTAAAAGAGCTGCACTCAAACTTTAAACTGGGTCAGTGTGTAGAGTTTCACCTGAGCCTGACAAAACCTTTCAACCTGTCAGTCCCCTGAGTCTTTTCCACCTAATGCCTCCTGAAAACAAAGTTTCTTTCAGCTCCAGTGAGGGTCACGAGGAGCAGGATATGTGGGTGTGAGAGCGTTTCTCTGCTGGGTGCCTATCATGGCTATCAGTGTCAGAGCAGCTGTAGGGGTGAGGCTTGGAGAAGGGGGGCTGCTAGCAGTAAAATTTGATAGTAAAACAATGACATCTTCAAAAACAGCTGGCGAGGGCTCCGCTCCCTCACCCTCATAGACGAATTTGACGTTTTCCTCGTGGGCAGCGGTGAAGCTTTCCTCCTGCTGGGTGTCTGCTGGGAGCGCTGGAGCAGGGTGATGGTACTTTTTGCCGTTGGGGCGGTTGAAAACGATCTTGGGTGCGGGGAGGCTGCGCACACGAGAGGGAGAAAGAAACGTGTCACAGGTAGTGTGGCGTGTTCGGCAAACAGATCATTTCAGTGTCTGAGGATTTTTGGGGCCTAAACTCAAACAAGGCGGCGACAGCTGAGTGAAGAAACATGTGCCTCCTCGCCTTCCCACAAGGTCACACACACACACTCACTCACACACACACTCACACACTGCAGGCTGAGTTTGAAAGGCATTAAAGAAGCCCTGGCAGGCAGATTGAACCTTGGGAGTCAGAGTGTGAAGGAGTGTTGTAAATCATCCAGGCTTTCAAAGGCAGTGTGTCTCACTCTGATGACGTCCACACTGCTCTTAACACACACACACACTTTAACCAACACAGTCAGATCAGGGAGGTTTGTCTCCAAAACTAAGCCAAAAAGCAAAGACCTCAAAGGGACACACACTAACACACGAACACCTTTCTTTTTTTAACAACAGGAGCTTCTTTCACTTACTCAGGCATGTTCCAGGATGTTTGTTTGTGCTTGAAGTCGTTGATTTTGTTGTCAAGCTGCTGAGTCGGCCCTGAAACAGTAAAAATAAGTCAACAAGTTTGAACTCATCCTGGATTTCTGGTGTCTGAAGGCTGCAGGTCTGAGTCTCACCTGTCCTCCTCTGGGTGACCAGCTTGCTGGGTCCTCTGGTGATAGTGTACATCATGTGCAGAGAGGAGTCACCTGTGAACTTTAGGCACTTTGGGAGAGAAGTGAGTGTAGCTGCAGCGCAAACAGGTGGAGCAGGCCCGCTCTCACACAGAAGGCACTTCAGTCTGAACGCATTCCCACAGGCTCAGCCGATGAGTGGAGGAGTAGTCTCTCCTTTCTTTCTTTTGGGGGAGATGTGTGTCCTCCTGTCAGCTGATCAGCCTGGATCTCATTCACAGTCACAGGGTGCAAGTTTGAAGCCAACCCAGCTCCACACGCAGACCAAGCAGCCTGTTTGGTAACGTCTCAGAAAGCAGATCCGTACGTGTCGCTCCACTCCGCGTAAAAAAGCAGCAGCTGGGCCGCATCGCATCCGGAACACCGTCCCTTTGTCACCCTCCTCCTGCCTCCGGACAGTTAAGTAACTTTGGTGCGAAGGTGTCCTGTGCAGGCACAATGTCACATAACCTGGAGCGGCGGCTGTCATTCATAAGACATTGTGCGCACACCGCCGGAGCGCAGCACCACTCGACGTCGCTTACACGCCTCCCCTGGCGCTTTAAAGAGACAGTGTCCCAGCATTTGTGGAGCTCTGGGGGCCCACATGTGACGTGAGGGACTGAGTCATTACCAACGTTAACCTCCCAAATTCTAGAAAAAGTGAAAACTTATTCTGGAAATTTCCAAAGAGTGACCAAAAAGACAGGAAACACATTAACTCCTGTTGTGTCAGTTTAGATAAAGTCTCACATTCTTCGCTCATGCATGAAGCCCCTATCAACTCTGAACGTCTCTGTGTTTACAACACACACACTCGAGCTCACGCGCACAATGCGCACGTTTACAAAGCAACCAGACTCTGCTTTATGTACACAACGTGTGCTCGATCAAATTAAAGAAGTAGATAAGACAAGGAAAGTAGATAAAAGTGTGTTTATTGAAGAGTTGCACATAAAGTGCCATGATAACATAAATCAACAAACCTGAAGACTGTGGATTACTCTTCACTGTGAGGCGTAAACTTTCATCTCCATTGAGGCTCAGGACACTGATGATTGATGTTTGCATGATTTAACACTGAATTCTTGTCACTTATTAATTAATTAATTAATTGATTAATTTATTTTTATTTTTGGAGTTAGTCTTTAATCTCATCACATCATCTCTTTTGAAACTTTTATTCATTACTTCAGACATTAGCTTGTATGGAGAACAGAAGCTGAGCAGTTTAATGTCAGACCAATCATGCTTTTATTCAACCTCTTTGCTTCATTTAAAGGTCCCATATTATGCAAAAATCTCTTCATTAAGTCTTTTAGTGAAATTTGTGTGTCTTTGTCTTTCCTCCCAGCCCACAAAATGTGATATTTAATGCCAAACCTGAACTTAGTAGCGCTTGTGAATGTAAAATCCAGACCTAAAACGAGCTGTTTAGATTTGGGGGATTTGCTGACGTCAGCGATTCCCTTTTTTGACCAATCAGGAGCAAGTCTGACCTGATTGGTCCACCCGAGCAGATACCAATGCTTGATTTATTGGCTTTTTGGACCAAAACATGTTACTACCATTTCATGAAGACAGCAATGATCCATATTAAACTGTAGAAAAGGAGCAGAGTATGGGACCTTTAAGATATCCACCAGTTATTGATCAGCAGCAGCGCTGCCAGGGATTTTGGGCCCAATAAAAAGAAATATTGCTAGGTTCCCGTATAATTTTATTAGGGGTCTTTCTGGGCCCCTGTCAAAGAATTCCCCCTTTTCAGCACCCATGTTGATCAGTTAAGCATTAAAGGAGCATGGGGGATGGCTTTCCTTTGTTTGATTTATACTAGGGATGGGCAAGTACTGCTATCAGGTATTGGCAGATACCAGCCTTATTCCAAAGTATCCATACTCATGAAGGCTGCCAATACCAGCATCCAAAACTCAAGGCATTTTTTAAAAAATGTTGTAGTAAGTCCTCCTCCCCGGTAGTTGGTGTTGCTGTGGTTTGACATCACAGAAAAGTGCGTCAGGTCCAAGCAGCAACCTCTGGTCTAAGAATACGAGACAATGCGGGAGTGTTGTTTGAGTTTTATTTTGGACTTAATAGCAGAGTGATGGTGCCGTTTTTGTTCTAAATGATCTGTCAGTGTTAAATGAAATTTAGTATATCACAAGTACTTGTATCTGTACTCTGTTTCTGTGAGTACTCATGAGGGATTACTCATACTGGTATCTGTCTGAAAAAGAAGTCGAACATCCCTAAAATATATCAAATACTCCTAAGACTTAAAAAAAAGTCTTATGAGTGGTTGTAGAGGAAGAGTTCCCTCATTAACAAATCTTATTTTTGCACCCTGTCACAGAGCAGATCTTGAAATGCAAAAGAAGAAGGAGTTTTAGGAACGTCCACAGCTTTGGTTTGAAGACGTCGGGGGAGGATAGATTAGGCTGCACATGTGTGACCGATGCCCTTTGCAAAGTGACCCAGCATATGTTGACTTTTATTTGAAAGTGTGTTAAATTTCCATAACTGAAATGTGGAGCTGTCTGGACACTCACGTAGAGACATGTTTACTTCCAGTGAAACTTTTCTTGGTTAAAATGTTAATATTTTCAAACATGGTTCTCTACTCAGATACTTTACAGTTCTTTAACGCAGCATTATTTCAGTATTCAAAAAAGAAATAAATAGATAATTTTAAGAAAAAAAAAAAAAAAACAATTTAAAAAAAAGGGGAGTTAGTTCATGTTTCTACATTTTGAATCAAAACTGTGTGTGGGAATATACAATACTACTAAAACTAAAAAAGTTAAATTTGTATACGTAAACAAAAGTATTTTTCTTATCATTTCATACATTCTAGCATCACAAAAAAAAGTCTCTTTTCTACAATGAGGTTATTGAAGATTGTCTCTGCCTTGAACTGCACACACACAGAAAACATTCAGGTTCAGTGGTGCATTCACTTTCCCTTCAGAATAAATCCTTTAGAGCACAATCAGAAACAATAAAAAAAGGCATCAAAAATGATAATTCCTTGTTGATATTATTTGAAGCGTTCTAAAAAAGTCTGAACAACCAAACAATCATCATGTCAAACTGAAGAATATTTACAAAAAAACTTTTTAGTTTGTCCTTGTATAAATATCTTAATTATCAGGCATTGTTATGCCAGTGAGTTTAATTTTACAACTATTTACACATGGTGTCTCTTTAAAGGTTCAGCAGAGCTCAGAGGGTAGAAAAGATCTGTAAGGTGGTGTAATCCTAATCCCTGTTCCTGGACAGCTGCAGGTAACGTATAGAGACGGATCATCACGGTTTAATGTGTCCGTTATTTAAAGTGAACCTGCCCGTGTTACCTGTATGCCAGCTACAGGTAATGATGTAACACTACACCTCCATCATGTGTTTCTACAGAGCTCAGGTTATTTGACTTTCTACCACGCCAAGCTTCACATTTCTAGCATCTGTTAACTTTAATTCAGTATTTCATTTAGTTTTAAAGAACTTTAAATTGGGAAATGAAGTATTTATTGTGTTCTTAGCATTTTTAAACTACAGTATAAATGTTAGACTATAAAAGTTTAAAGCAGTGCACTTTTTTAGCGTTTCTGTGAACAATCTCTTTGTGAGTCACAGGATGTTTAGTAATTTAATCTACTATTTGGGGACATTTCAGATTACAGACCAGTTAATAGGGGCTGGCTTGTTCATTTAAGGACACACACTAAGCTCCTAATTAGGACAAAAAATATTATGGGTCACTGGTTAAGGTTAGGCTCAGGTTAACACCAGTGACAAGAGGTTAAAGTCACGTTTTTAACAAAAAGGATCCAAGACATTCAGTTTCATGTTTTAAAGCTTCCTCCACTCCACTGTTGGATGCACTCTCACTAGGAACTTAGTTTGGAAATGAACTCCTCTGAATTCTGACAGTTTTTTTGGTTAATCACAAAATTATCACAGCAACAAGTCCCGCCCCCAAAGGTTCCTGTCCCTTTAAGAGGTTTTGATCTCTGAGAAAAGAGGTGAAATCAGGTCCCGGGACTTAATGTACACCCTGGTGCCTGCAATTTATTTTATGTGTGTGTGTGTGTGTGTGTGTGTGTGTGTGTGTGTGTGTGTGTGTGTGTGTAGTCATTCAGTAGTTAGATTCACAGTCCTCCAGCAGGCTGTCAGTGATGTAGCCGATCTTCAGCAGGTTTTGGTAGAAGTCTTTCTCCACGGCAGTGTTAACAGTCCAGCCCAACACTTCCACACCTCGCTCTGCCCAGAACTGGACATAGTCCCTGAGGGGAAGAAAGAAAAAGAAAACTCAATCATAAAAATTACTCTGTGCTGAACATTTTTCCTCTCTTTTGCAAGTAATACATGCTATAGAGCAGAGAAACGTATCTAAACGGATAAGTCAAGGCTACACATAATGAATATGTTTGTTTTAGGGATGTCCCAATCAGCATTTTTTGCCTCCAATCCCGATTATTTATTAATGAGTACCAGCCGATACCGAGCCCTGATCTGATTCTTTGGGTTCAAGATAAACTTTGCTGAAGAATTGAGAAAGTGAAGAAGCAGATTTTTTTTGTTTTGTGTATGAAAAATACTGAATAGTAAAAAATTAAAGTTAAAGCTTATTACGTTCATTTAACTTAGTCCAGCTAGTTTTGAAGCTAAAACTCTCTGGATCTCAAACCCGTCAGCAGGGTCAAAATAACACTTATTTTTAAATGACTGGCATTTTCAAACCATTTGTTTACTCCTAAAACTGAAAACACTGGGGTAAATCGACAGATTCTCAAGTTTCCAAGGGTACCTGAATGTATCACATATGAAGCTGGAAACATGTTTCGACATGATGCAAAAGATGGGAGAGTTTCATCAACATCCCTCTTAATTCGTCTGTCTCGGTTTTACTGATGCGTCGGCGTGTGGCAGCAATCTTGGCTTTGTGACGGCTAACATAAATGATTGGTTGAGAGGATCGGCTAGCATTCCCGATCACCAATACATTAAAAAAATGCCAAAATTGGCCCGACCCATTACTAGTGATCGGGATCAGGTCATCCCTAGTTTTTATCCTACATAGATATGATTATAAAATAACAGAGGATAGTTTAAATTTTTTACAGCATGGATGACACAAGATTATACAAATACCTACAAGCTAGCACCCTAACATCTAACTCTGAACCTGTGCATTTGACCACAAAGTGAATTTACAATGAGATGGAGTCTTTGTGTACGAGGATGGCAGAGACTCCACACAGTTTCCACAGGATGTGGTGATGGGCCCAGTCCAACAAGATGTCCAGAACCCCCGTCCACAGCTGACCCCACGTGGACAAGCTGCGAGGAGTACCGTCGTCGAAGCGGCTCAGTCTCCAGGGCCGGTGGGTGAGAGCTGTGACCACGTTAGAGTCGGTCTGACGCATCTGAGGAGGAGCAGAGGTCAGAGGTCACCAGAGAAGAACAGTAAGAATTAGACAGAGGACTCAATCAGTCAGTCAGTCAGCCAGTCAGGGTTAAACCTTTGCTGAATTTAATGACGTCATGTGGAGGAGCTCAGTTTAGAAGCATCTTATAATCACGTAGATGAACAAGGGACAAGATGTGCAAATGAAAAAAAAAAGATGTGAAAAAAAAAAAGAAGGTAAAAATAAATGCTGGCCTGTTAATAATAAACACATTACCCAACTGGGAATATTTACCTCCGCCAAGGATGTTATGCTTTTGGGAGAGTTTGTCTGTTTGTAAACAACATAACTCAAAAATTAACTAACAGATCTTGATGAAATTTTCCGGAAATGTTCAAAATAGGATAAGGAAGAAGTGATTAAATTTTGGAGGTGATCTGGATCACCATCTCGATCCAGGACTTTTTTAAAGGACTCTCTATTATTGTGAGATAGGGCCGTTTTCACCATATGTGTTAGTGATAGACCGATATGGATTTTTCATGGCCGATACTGCTACCGATTATTTGTAGTCAAGGAGGCCAATAACTGATATTTTAAGCTGATATTAATTTACAGCCAAAATTTTGGGGTCAAAATTTTTGGGGTCAAAATTTTGAATAATAAAAACTCCAACACTTAACTGCATTCAAATGCCTTCAACATATGTTTTTTAAACAGCTCCCAGGCTCAGTAGCATGTTTTATAAAGTTAAATCAAAACTTAAAAAAAAAAAAAATGGCTAAAGTTTTCGACAGTAAATAAAGTTTTCCAAAATTTCAGTGTAACTGCAATAACTGTAATAACTGCACTGCTGATTGGCTGTTACCCAAGCCATGACTCTGCTTGTAACCAATCAGATGGTACTGTGGGTGGGACAGTGCTGGGGACTGAGTAGTGACTGCAGACAGCAATGCGGTTGCATCAGAGCCAACAACGCAGTTTTGAATTTTTTTCTTATTGGTCGTCGGATTAAAAAAAAGGCTGATGCCGATATGCCTCAAAATGCCAAATATCGGCCCCGATAATCGGCCCAGATGATAATCGGTCTATCCCAACAAGATGTTGCTTTGCAAAACAATACGAGACAAGGTCACCATAATTTCTGACAGATGTTAAAGTAGGATCCAGATCCTGGCAATATTCTGGATACTAGGATCTGGAATATGAAACATGTACTGGGTCATCATAATTTTCAACACTGTCAGGTAAAAAATTATCGTACAAACAGTATAACATTAAAGTAGGACTAAAGTGTTGGTGACACTCAAAATATGCTTGGTGGAGGTCTGTGCTCTCTGAGTGCTTTTCTGTTTCTGTTTTGTTACCTTGTAGATAACTTTGGGTTCAAATGAAGACACAATGCTAGAGTTGTAAAGGATCGGGAACTTCTTAAACATCTCATGAAGAACTACTGCTGCCTGAGAAGAAAAATGCAGAGAAAAGAGACAACTCAGAGAACATTTCTTCGTCTTCTGATCACAGACATCACAGAGACTTCAAAGTGTAGCTTTAAATAGATTATGCTTATAAACTCTTCTCAGAGCTTATTTGCCTGCTGCCTTAAAGTAGAAGATGCTGTACCTTATCAGGTTGACCTCTGACATCGAAGAAGATGGTCAGCTGGTGTTTGATGCACTCCTGCACTGCCTCCTGCAGAGTTGGGACCCTCTCTACACTGAATTTGTCCCTGGATTAGAAGAAAGAAAACAGCAGGATTTTAGGGATAAATGCTCCATCTGTGTCAATATTTCATTCTCTAAAGTTGGTTTCTTGATTTCTTGTGAGTCTTTTATTTCCTGATAAGAGATAATGAAACTGATACTTGAAATGTGCAAACAAAAATATCTCTATAAGAAGTCATTTAACCTCCAGTTAATCAAAAATGAGTGACTCGAGCAGGGCTGTCTAATTTGGGGCCCTCGGGCCAAACTTGCCCCGCCACAGATTTTTTCCGGCCCGCTGCCAATGTTTGAATTTTATTCTATAGATATATATTTTCAATTATTATTATATTTCCACTGCCAGCAGCCTGAATTTCTCATTTTTTCATTTTATTCATTCATTTTTTCAATTCTTTTCCTGACAACAAATTAACACAGTGTTACATTTGGAGTAGAGTGGCACAAGTCCTGTCAGCTCAAATCTGAATGTCCATGATCAGAGAGTGAGAAGATGCAGGGTCATGGCTGGGATGGAGTGTATGAGACAGTGGCTCTCTGACAAAAGAAAGTTTAAAAAAAGTTGGGAACATGAGTTTTTTTGTTTTTGTTTTTTTTTTTTACAGAAATTGATTCCACAGCAGTATGTTTAATATCTAGGTAGAAAGTTGTTGTTTTAAAAGAGTACACTCTTCATAAATTAAAGGTCCCATATTATGCAAAAATCTCTTTATTAAGTCTTTTAGTGAAATTTGTGGGTCTTTGGCTCTCAGCCCACAAAATGTGATATTTAATGACAAAACCTGTATTTAGTAGTGCTTGTGAATGTAAAATCCTGACCTAGAACGAGCTGTTTGGAATTTCCGGGATTTGCCGGCGTCAGCGATTCCATTTTTTGACCAATCAGGAGCAAGTCTGACCTGATTGGTCCACAGGAGCAGATACCCCTGAAAATGCACTGTTTTGGTTTCATAGGACCATGTTGTGTCCTATTGTGTTCAGGTTATATCACACTAAATGTCTTTGAAGACATAGGCCTTGTATTTGTGTGTATGGATGTTCAGTAGTTTCATGCTGTGAAATACAATAAAGAAAAGTGTTTCCATTTTCATAATTACTTGTATGAGTATTTATTTTGCACAATTATGCTATAGGCATATTGAATATCATGCATTGCAACGTGAATATTTACTTTTGGCCCGCGACCCTCCACCTTTCCTTCATGGCCTTTCACTGAAAAGAATTTGGGCACCCCTGGACTCGAGCAAGAGTCATACATTCAGTGTTCCTGTACATCTCAGGAAAAAGTGGAAACAACTACTGAAGGGAGATTTTTTTTTAACTTCTGGGGGCAAAAAATACTTTTTTCTGAAAAATATATATTATTATTATTTTTTATACAGCCTTTCCTTATGTCACATGAAGCAGGGTCTCCTCAGTTGCAGGAAAATGAGGTTGTAAACATACTTAAGCCTGTGTCGAGCAGCAGCATCAAGTCTCTTCAGCTGGACCAGGTGCAGTTTGCTGACTGGTCCAGATCCGTTAGTGGTACGGTCCACAGTCTCATCGTGCATCAGAACGGGCACTCCATCAGCGGTGAAACTCAGGTCCAGCTCCACCCCGGTCGCCCCGTTCCTGCTGGCCTGAAGCAGGAAGTGTCAGAAAGAGGAGACAAAAAGGAAATATAGAGGTTAAACAGAATTTAAATGAGAGGTGAAGACATTTTTGATAAGACAACATGCATTAAAACACACAGACCCATAGGTGCCACTGTTACTTGGGTATCTTTGTGTCTTCAGCATCTGTATGACTATGATATCATTTCTAACTTAACAAAGCAGAGTTAGTATCATACTTCCTATAAGTTGCATGCAATATAATGTTTAATGCTGAATAAATAAATGAATGATATAAAATCATGCAGAGATGCAGGAGCAAAGCAGAAAAGAATGGCTGCATAGGAATCTGCATTTTGGGTTACTGCAGAGTACATTACAAGCACAGCTGACTCAGCATCCTCTGTAGCATGTGCTCACTGAGGGAAAAAGCATGTAGGTGAATGAGGATGATATCAAATCTTTGGATGTGTTCAAAGATAATGTGTTACATGAAGACAACATCAAATCACACATATTTCATCTGAGGGTTCACTGTATCAGTGAGGAGCTGCAGCATGCTGGAACAACTCCACAACATGACTTTGGGGACACCAAGTTCCGACTGAGCCAATCAGCCTGACTAACCCAGATTTCACTGCTCAGTATGTTAGGAGTCTAAAACACTCATGTCAACATTTTCACCCCAACAGATACCCGTATCTCACCTCTCTGATCGCTGCCAGCGTGTTTTCCGGAGCATCGTGGCATCCCCCGCGGTGCGCTACCACCGGCACGACACCTGACGGAGCCCTGGGCCGCAGGACGCGGCTGGCCTGCTCCGTCGGTACCGGAGGAAACCGGAACATCACCATGAAGACGTAGAGGAATGCAGTGAGGAGAGAGGCCCCGGCTGCGCTTCTCGTCGCCAGCATCACCAGCAGAAACACTGCCGAGAAATACAAGCCTTCATCCCCCAGCTGCAGCATGATGGAGGAGGGATGTTTACCGCAGGAGGAGAGGACCGTGCTGCAGAGGGACGGCACGGACGGAGCGCGGCTGTCAGCAGTTCATGGTGGAGGGAGAGACTCACAGATGTCTGATTTCGTAACTGAGCAGAGAATGAGGGAGGAGGGAGGGGTGGCAGTTTTATTTAAAAATATGTAAATAAAAATCTTAAATCAATGGCTAGAGACGTCTGACAAGCACGTTAAAAATAAAATTACACAAGCCTTCTAGGTTCTTTTTTTTTTTGCCTTCAATTAATCAGGAATAAAGTCGTTTTTTTTTTTTGTTTTTTTTTTTTGTTTTTTTTGCAAAAGTTTTCTGGCCATGATAGACAGCAGTTACAAATTTACAGCGGACACAGATACAAATCCCACACTCAAAACAACACAAAACAACTTTCCCCAGGATTCAAAACCTCAGATGTATCTGATTGGAGACAGATGCACCTGCCTCCAAATCATCCAGGATCTGTTTAAAAGCGTCCAATAAGCACAGTGCACCACGTTTCAAATCTTTCTGTAGATGTTCCAGCTTCAGGGAAAATTCAAGCAAACTTAAGAACTTTATTCCCAAATTCAGCTCTGATGCTCTGAGCAGACAGTGGGCTAATATAAGATTCTCTGAAGGAAGATTATGAATTCCTGTATTTTTCTGCAATGTGGCTGAAGATAAGACGAGAACAGACCTAAGATACACGTATAAATGAAAAGATACCAATATTTCGGTATTATTTAGAGCAGGGGTCTGCAACCTTTACTTTCCAAAGAGCCGTTTTGCCTTAGCTCACCTGGATGAAAGTCACCCAGGAGCCACAAAATCTACTTTATCTTCAAATTAAGACAAAAAAGTCTATAATCTCGTGAATAATTATCTAAATGAGAAGTTTTTGTGTGTGTGTTTTGTGATTTCTTAGTATTTTATTTTTAATAAATTTGCAAATTTAAGAGAAACAAAACAAAAAGTTTTAATGTCATAGATTTAAAAAATGTGCAAAATTTATGAAGTTTCAATAAGTTGAAAATAAAAAAAAAATCAAAAATTTGCAAAATAAAAAGGAATTAGAAAATGTGCAAAAAAATAAATAAAAACAACAACAAAAAAAAAACACTAAATAATGCAATTTCAAAATTTTGCTCAACTTCGGAAAAATTGAAAAACTTTCTAAAATTTGCAAAAAGGGGAGATTTTTATATAGAATTCCAAAAATTTCCTTAATCTTCAAAAATTATGGATTTTTTTCTTAATTTGCAAAATGTCAGAAAATTGAAATAAAAAAAATCCCCAAAAATTGCAAAAAAATTAAAAACTTTATTTTAAGAGGCGATGTATTTTTTATTAAAAAATGTTTTATTATGATTTTACTTAGCTGCTGTGTAGTTATCATTAATATCATCTTTAAAAAAATAAAAAAAAACCTGCTTTTTTAATAATATTTTTAAAGCTACAATGAGCCACTGCAAAGGAGTCAAAGAGCCGCAGGTTGCAGACCCCTGATTTAGAGCGTGCAAGCTTTCAGCTGAGGCGTGTGTATGACGTCAGAGTAATCAGCTAGGGTGACTTCAAACGTGGTGGTAGCACCTTAGGGCAGAAAACACAACACTTTATAACCACTCAAAAAAGGGAGTAGCAAAAATAGTGAACATGTTTTTTCTTTTTGGTAAATACCACACCCCCAAAGCAAAATTCTCCGGTTCTGAACCATTATTCAAACTACTACTCACGGAGATCAGGTTCTTTATAGAGTCAGTAAGACAGTTAACAAACAAAAAATCAATAGAATTATGTAATATTTATGACAATATGATAACTTAACATACCATAATGTAATGATGGGTTAGATTATATTTGTCATGTCTTGTACTAGTTTTGTATTCTTGATTTTGTCTGACTGTCTGACTTGGGTTATTTTATTTATTTAAATTTTTTGATTTGTGTTTTGTTTTTGTTCCTGTTTTTATGTTACTCATTTTTTTAAATATTTATGATAGATTTCGAAATGAAATATCTGTTTTTCTTGTAAATATATCACATGTATATCTGTACAGTTTACCAATAAAAATAAATAAATAAATAAATATATATATATATAAGAAAAGAAATGTGGTGGTAGCAGGGCAAGCACACACAGTCTGTCCTGTGACATGGAGGTGCACAAATAAATTCTATTAGTGTCAAAAATAAATAACTTTAAAAAAAAACCAAAAACAAACAACAAAAAAAAACGATGTGCACTGATGCTGACATACAGGCTTGAACACACTGACCTTTACATTATCCTGATCAAAATCATCATGGACGATGACTTTGTTGTCAATAAAGGAAACTGAACTACATCACGCACAGGAAATAACCATATGCAACCTTTAAAAACAAAACTCAGTTAATCACAGGCAAAAAAGCTTTTATTTTGAAGGCAAAAATCATATGACACGGAGCACCTGTGAACAAGGAGCCCAAGGTCGAGGTACAGGTAACACATGGAAACATTTGAGTTTACAACTGAAACATTTCACATCCAGATAAATTCAATTTATTTCTTTTACCATCAAACATCAGAACTAAAGGAATGCAACACAAGGTACAACTGTAGAAAATGGAAAAGGAAAGATTGTGCCATAAAATGTCTACTTAAAGTTATTAAACCATTTAAAATCAGTCAGAACGGCTGAGATAAAAAGTAAGTTTCACGTTGAAAAAGGATGCAGACTCTTCTTTTTTTTCCTCAGTGCAAATTGAACAGTTTCACATAAGGATTATTTAAGGCACACTGTTGAATCTGTGTTTGGTTTCTTGTCTCTCAGGATTCTGCTGAAGTCTCTGTCTGCAGTGAGCTGATGTGCTGCAGCAGTTGGTCACAGTACACAGGACTCCGCTGTCTGTCTCTTACTGCCTCCACCTCTTTTTTCAAGAGCATCGGGTGAACTGAGCTTCCTTTCTTCAAGACCTCTGGACACAGAAAAAAAAAAAAAATTAAAAAACAGAAATACCTAAGTCTTGAAATCATATGTCTAGTGTCTTATATTTCTCCACCAGCAGATGGCACTGGTGAACCTTTACATCTGCAGGTAAAATAACATTTCTGTAAGTGCTGCTTCCTTCCACTGAGAGGCACTGTTTCTCTGTTTAAACCTATCATCCCATCATTCCCACACTGTCTGCTGCTCCTCAGAGGTGTATTAAATTACTTGAAATGCTGTCAATGGGAAATGCTTTGTAAACCGCGGAGCAAAGTGGTGACACGCCATCACAGCGGATAAGTTAGCTCATGTAAACTCATCATCTGATACTCGCCTTTGTTCTTCAAGGAGATGGAGGGGAATTTTAGCTTTGTGTATACTGTACTCAGCTGGAACAGAGGCAGGGGTGGGGGGGTGTGGGATTCTGAATCAAAGGAGAACAAAGATGACTTGTGAGAAGTGAGTTATCACTGTGCCAGCAGCCTGTTTGATTGAGCAGGTAGCAGCCACGCTGCCAGGACAGCGGGATTATCGGGGTGGAGGACAGGAAGAGGGAGAGAAAAGGAGGGATGAGAGGTGCTGTCTGTCATGCTGTCAGGACATGCTGCAGACATCAAGACACTTCTCAGATATGCTTTTGAAATCCTAGAAGCATAAGAATGGGATCAACTATGGGAGGCACAAAGAAGAAGAAAGTGAATGAGGAGGGGAAGAAAAGAAAGCTTCAAACAACGGCATGCATGAGAATGAGGAATGCTTCCACATTTGTGGTGCAGGCGGCTGAAGGTGCTGTCAGATACAGACGATCCCTCAGCGAGATGTGAGGTCATCTTGTTTCACAAAGAGACTCAGAGATGTCTCTGAATCCATCTTACTTCATGAAGATTATAGTTCTGTAGATCTGGGCTGCACACAATGGCTCCTGTTTGTATCTCTATAAAACTTTGGCCAGACTTGGTGAAACACTCTGTGTGTGGCCTTTTGAGAGTATAAACAATGATGTAAATCTTCCAGAGACGGTGCAGGCCTTTGCAATGAGTGATTAATTAAATATGGATAATTAAATATTAATTATTACCTTTACTCTCCTTCTGCAATGTAATTAGAGATTAGTTTGGATGGCTACACACATATTGCAATGAATTAGCATGTTAGCATAGCAGAAAAATATTTCCGTTTCCGTCCTGTAAATATTTCAATTTTAATCAGTAAATACCAAAAAATAACAACACTTATAAAACATGTCTCCATATGTTACTACACTGTCTGGCCAGAAAAAAAGTCGCCACCTGGATTTTACTAAGCTAATAGGTAGGAGCCCCCTATTGGATAATTACTGCAATGGCGATTATCTTCCAGCTGGCAACATCTGGTGCAATGAGCTGCTTCTCATTTCTTAAAGACACATCCCGTGGCCGTGGAAAAGATGTTCGTCTGTTTAAGAAGGGTCAAATCATTGGCATGCATCAAATAAAGAAAACATCTAAGGAGATTGAAGAAAGGATTGAAATTAGGTTAAAAACTGTCCCTCGCATTATTAAAAACTGGAAGGATAGTGGGGACCCATCATCTTCAGGAAGAAATGTGGCTGGAAAAAAATCCTGAATGATCAAGATCGGTGATCACTTAAACATTTGGTGAAATCAAACGGAAAAAAACAACGGTAGAACTCAGGGCTATGTTTAATAGTGAAAGTAAGAGCATTGCCACACGCACAATTTGAAGGGAACTCAAGGGATGGTGTAGCGTTAAGAAAACCACTAATCAGTGAGGATAACCAGAAAAAAAGCTTCAGTTTTCATAAAGATTGGACTCTTGAACAATGGAAGGTCATGTGGTCTGATGAGTCCAGACTGACCCTGTTCCAGAGTGATGGGCCATCAGGGTAAGAAGAGAGGCAGATGAAGTGATCACCCATCATGCCTAGTGCCTACTGTCCAAGCCTGTGGGGGCAGAGCTATGATCTGGGGTTGCTGCAGTTGGTCAGGTCTAGGTTCAGCAACAGTCTGTGCTCAAAGAATGAGGTCAGCTGACTACCTGAAGATACTGAATGACCACACTGAAAAAAAATGAAATCTTATCAAGTGTTTTTGTCTTATTTTCGGTAGAAAAAAAAATCTTTTTAAACTTAATAAGAGCCACACACACCTGAATTTCCAGAAAAATGTCTCGTTTTAAGTTGTTTAAAGACAAAAATGAGGTCTGAATTACTTGTAATAAGTTAAAAAGAAATCTGCCACTGGAACAAGAGAAAAGTTATTTGTATTAAGGCATTATTCTAGTTTCAAGCAAATTTTTCTTGTTCCATTGGCTGATTCTTTTTATTCGTTACAAGCAATTCAGACCTGATTTTTGTTTTTAAATAACTTGAAACAAGACATTTTTCTTGACTGATCAGTTAAATGTGGCCCATATCAAGTGTAATAACACCATTTCTTACTTAAAATAAGACAAAAACACTTGTTAAGATGTCAGTTTTTTGCAGTGCAGGTATTCCATCAAGAGTTTTTTTTCTTCCCTGATGGCACGGCCATATTCCAAGACGACAATACCAGGATTCATCAGGCTCAGATTGTGAAAGAGTGGTTCAGGGAGCATGAGACATCATTTTTTACACATAGATTGGCCTCCACAGAGTCTAGACCTTAGCCCCATTGAGAATCTTTGGGATGTGCTGGAGAAGGCTTTGTGCAGCGGTCAGACTCTACCATCATCAATGAAAGATCTTGGTGAAACACTAATGCAACACTGGATAGAAATAAATCTTGTGATATTGCAGAAGCTTGTTGAAACAATGCCACTGCGAACATGTGCCGTAATCAAAGCTAAAGGCTGTCCAATAAAATATTAGGGTGGCGACTTTTTGGCAGTGTCTTTCCCTCTGTTTTGCAGTTCTTAGGTCAAAGCTTCTTGTTTAAGTTCATATTTATGAAAATGGGTCACATGTATGGAAACTTTGTAACTGGATGCATTGATTTTTTTAAAAATAAAAATGGAGTCCAGCTGTTTAAAGTTTTCCAAAACTCGTACAGTATGTACAACATTCTTCCTCCTGCGGTCGGTTTTGCAGACATCCATAACCAGTGGCTACAACAAAATTGCGTTTTGTTCTTGGACCGCTTTCAAAAGCCGTCTTGCTGAGGTAGAATTCATGGTATGGAAGCTATTGCTGCATCTGGTGTGAGCATAAATACTTTCTCATCTTTTTCTTTTTTTTTATTTCACTGTATCTCCGTTCCCTTCATGTCTAGTCATATAAGATGAGAGATCTCAGCTGAGGCCTCCCTCACAGCGCTGGCTGAGGCATCAGCGCTCACCTGCTTCCTGTCAGAAGTAATGACAGCTAACATCTCTGTGAGTGGGAGCGAGTGAACGTCCAGAGGATCTGAGCACATTTCCTTCTGACTTTCCACTGATGCACCAATAAAACAGCCATGAAGCAACTGACAGGAAACACAGGGTTTGAGGGGAGGATGGTAGACGGACAGAGGAAAGATGGAGGGAGTTCTCAGGACGGGATGCAGGACAGATGTGGACAGGTGGTGAGGGTGGAGGGTGTCCATGATTTTCTCATTAGATGGGGTAGTTGAGGGTGTGAGTGGCAGAGATTTGGCTTACCAGACTGAGAATTTACCAAACCCACTTAAACAGACCTGATCAAAATCTTGAGACCAGTTGAAAAATTGCTAGAATATGCATTTTGCAAATTTGGTTCTTAAGGTTTTACGTAGAGCTACAATATGCAAAAGCAAGAAGAGGGAGTGTGACAAAAACATTTGGAACTTAATAAAATAAAGAATAAAATGAAATAGGTTGTTTATCAGCTGATCAAAAGTTTAAGACCACAGAATATTAAAGCCAAAATCTGCTCAAAATGTTCATTTTCTGTCAGGCATTCACATGGTCATACCCTTCTGATGGCTTAAGCTAAGAAGCTGTCTCTTCTTGAATGTAGTCGGATCGTCGAGCTGCATAAGCCAGGCCTCTCACAGCGTGCCACTGCTGCTGAGGTTGGACCCAGTAAGACAGTCATTCTACATTTTATGAAAGATCCTGAGCATTATGGAACAAAAAAGTCAAGTGGTAGACCCAAAAAAATTACACCTGCACTGAGCCGGAGGATCTGATTGGCTGTCTGTCAAAACACAGGGTGGTCCTCGACACAAATTAAGGCCCTTACTGGTGCCGACTGCAGCGCAATAACCATCAGACGGCATCTGCGGGTTTCAAAAACAAAAATCTAATTTAAAGGCCTCGTCTCCTTCAACGCCACAAAACTGCCTGTTTAGACATTGCTAGTGAGCATCAAACATGGGACATTGAAAGGTAGAAAAAAGTTTTATTCTCTGAAGAGAAAATATTTAACCTTGATGGTCCAGATGGCTTCAACGTTTCTGGCATGACAAGGAGATCCCACCCAAGATGTTTTCTACCCAGCACAGTGGAGCAGGGTCCATCATGACCTGGGGCTTTTTCATTCAGTGAACACTGGAGCTTCAGGTGGTGCAGGGTGGTCAAACGGCGGCTGATTACGTGCAGATGTTGCAGCGGGCATCCTTCATAACTGAGGGCCCTTGTCTGTGTGGTAACAGCTGTTTTTTCAACAGGACAACGCTGCAGGTCACAATGCTGGCTTGATGAAGGACTTCTTTTGGGGATGGATGGCGAGGGAAGTTCATAAAAATGTCCGTCAGCTCCAGACAGTTGATGCTCTTCATAAAGCCATCTTCACCACTTGGAGCAATGTTCCCAAAAGCTTCCTGGAAACACTCCCATCAAGCATACCCAAACCAATTTTTGAAGTGATAAGAAGAATGGTGGAGCTACTCATTACTGAGTCCTACTGAGAAAAACTTTTGGAAAGTTTTTGTAATTTTTTGAGTGATGGTCTTACCCCTAAATCCCACCGCATGCGCTGTGTAGCACAGTGTGGCGCCCTTGGAGAGCACTTTGATTCCTTTGTAATCTATCAGGCAAATTCCACTGAAAGCGATGCTCGCTTGCCCAGGCGCGAGAAATACGCTCTAGGTCTATTTTCTGCACGGCTGCTTCCAAACCTTGTAAATTCACTGTGGATAAGAAAGCACTTGACAGGAAGTCACGGTGTGAAGTACCCGGGAGATTCCAATTAAAACACAATGCACGAACTCTGAAACGTAAATTTCCCCCATATGTTATAAATAGGCACGTGCATCAGGTAAACAGTTGGTTGGAGGGTCCCAGACACAACACGAAGGCATGGATGAAGAGAATCTAATCTTGAGAGTGGAGAAGTTCAACATTCTGTATGATCCCAAACATCCTTTTTATAAGAATACAGGCAGAAAGGACAAGGTGTGGACTGAAATATCAAAAGTTATGGGAGTGGATGGTGATCGTGTCATATCGCTATTCATACGAGAGCCTGTGACTCCCCCGAGGACCAGCCTTCTTCCGGATTGAATGGCGCAGTGCTGCGCAGCCCGCTGCTTCCAGTGGGGTTTGACAAACGGAGCAAGACCACGACGCAGCGCATGCAGTGGAATTTAGGGGTTAAACTTTTGATCAGCTGATAAACAGCCCATTTCAGTTTACTTGATGTTTTCAATAAATTACTTTTTCAAAATGCTTTTTGTCACACTCCCTCTTCTTTCTTTTGCATATTGTAGCTCTACTTAAAACCTCATAAAGATCCAAAAGTGCAAAAGGTAAATTCTAGAAATTTTTAAACTGGTCTCAAGATTTCGATCAGGTCTGTACCTGAGGGGAATGCTGGGTCTGACAAGACCTTTGGGGCTACCTGTGCTGTCTACTGTGATAAATAGTGTGGAAATACCTGAAATTAATGAAAGAGGAATCTGTTGGCAGTGTGCCAAGTAATAATCTAGTGTCTGATAGAAGAAATTCCTAATTCCTCTCATCCCTCTGTGAGTGTTTGTGACAAAGCAAACTGCTCTGGCCATCATCACAAAATGACAGTAACAGCTGAACACACATGTCAGATAACAGGGGTTTTATGTTCACATCACATAATCATTTAAAGCCCTACAGGCATGAGGATGTTAAGTATTATGTACCCAGCAACGTTATCTCCACATCCTGTCTGTCAACAGTGCATTAAAACCACATACATGAAGTATGCCCTCTAGTGGTTAGAAGTAATAGTGAGAAGTTCTGAAGTTTTTTTTGTTCTAATTTTAATAATCAGGTTGAATTATGTAACAAGGCACTAAAAGGATGTGCTCTTTTCACTCTATAAAGATCCAACCATCCATATCTAGGTTCCAGGTTGAAGCACCCCACCCAGCCTCACCCAGTACGCTGTCCTGCACCGATCCATCAGGGTCATCCAGGTGCAAGAGGAGCTGCTGGAAGAGGAGCTGCAGATGAGCAGAGTAGAACTCAGGGTTGTAGTCTTTGGTCAGGCAGGACAGCCACAGCCCAAGGGCCTGAAGAGAGACGCCGCGCACCTCCTCGCTGCTGTCATCCAGATGCTTCAGCAGCTCTGAAGAGAAGTCAAAGAGGAATGAAAATAACTGATGTGAAAGATACAAATTCAATTCACAAAAATGAATAAAGCATGCCAGTTTAGTTTCACTTTGAGCATCATGCAGAGCGTTAGGTGTGTGGTCTCATACCAGGGTAGATCTTATTGAGCGCTTCAGGATGCAGACTTGTTCCCGTGAGCTTGATGATGCTGGACAGAGAACGACAGGCAAACAGTCTGCCCATCTGAGAGTCTTCATCCAGAGCTGACAACACCAGGGGAAGCAGCTTCTCCTCTATGCACAGCAGCTGCACATAAAAGGCCAGAAATCTAATTTATCACAGGTTACACGGCAAGCTTTGTCCAAGTCTTCAACTGTATTCAAATTTATTTAAAGACACACCTGTTTTCAGTTGACCAAACAGATTTCTAATAATGTTTTTGAGCTGTATGTTTCTTTTTTCCAGGTCTCCACAGCTGGTAAAGTAGAAAAGTACTCCCATAAGAAGTTATGATCTCATACTTCTGGGGATTTTTTTGAGGCTGTGTTATCAGCCACATACTTTAGTTTCCAACACCTCTTTTAAAAATGTGTGCTTCAGAAGTCCTCACCAAGGTCGTAGAGTAAAAGTGATACACATTTAAAATCACTTGGAGGGTATTTTTCTTCTTTCTCTTCTTAATTTACAATACTTCGTGTGTTTTTGTCTCTATCAACCAAAGTGAATTACTGCCTGAGCTATGACAGATTCACATCAGGTTTGTATCAGTTTGAACAGACACGCAGGCAAGGAGCCAAACTGCGGGAGTCCAGTGAAAAGCAATGTTTTCATCACACCCACAGATGAGAAACAGAGGAAATGGACGGACAAGGTGAGGCTGAGCCGCAGGCCAAGAGGTGATGGCTTAAACCTCTGTCACGCCGTCTGTTTGCTATCGAAACCGTGCAAGCCAAACAGTAAAAGACACAGAGAGGCAAGGAGACAGAGAGAGGAGGAAAGCTTGGCTGAGAAGTGATCCGGCATTACATCAGTGACAACATGAAGGTGCCAAGTGTAACTGGAGCTGCTAATTGTTTTCACAGGGAGCAGAAAGGAAACAATGTCCTTCCAAATAAAAGGTTGTTTAATTTGCTGGTGGAAATACAATCACATAGCCCGCTGATGTCGTACCCATCAGAACATGTTTACTTCACCGTCTAAATCGAACATGAACTCAGAGTTCCGTTGTCAGATCTCGTGAAGTGTTCGGGTGCAATTAGATAGTAAAAGCTTGATTGCACAACTATGCACACACACCCTCAACGACACCCTCTTTGTCCCACAGCTGTTTGCTTTGCCCTGTGGTGGAAAATGCATGACTAACAGAGGTGTGTGAGCCGGATTCAGCTGGTCACTCTGGAACGTAAACACAGCCAGATGTGAGTGTGTGACAGCACGCATACTGTAACTGGGCGAAGGATCAGAAAGGCAGGTGCAAGGCCACGTCCAGGGGGATAGTTCCTTCGCAGAACAAGGGCCCGGCACACTGAGGGCATTGTTCCTCAGGGACAAAGGTATGTGAACCCGTTTGACCCCGTGTACACCTGCTACCTGACATGGCCAACTCTTTCAGCCAAGAAGAGAAAAGATGGCGAGTGCTTTATTTTCCTAAATGGCCAAGCGGGACCGTCTATTTTGACGGGAAATGAACGTAACAGAGAAATTGAAGTAAATGTCATCTCCTGATGGATTGAAAGTATGCAATACCACATCTTTCCTTTACAGCTGAGTCAATAAAAAGTGCTTCTGCAGATTTGAGATCAGTGCTACTGGAGAGCTCTCACATCCGGTGTTTGCCTCCAGTGCTTATGGTTCCCTCTGTGCAGATTAAAATAGATAAAACACTGGATCATCTGTCTTTGTGCGGTCACATGGATTTAAGGATGACTGCGCTGCAGGTTTGTGTGTGAGTACCTGCCCAGGCGTGATTGCTCCTCCGTGCAGCAGGGCCAGCAGGCAGCTCAGGGCAGAGGTGCGGACGGCAGCTGCAGTACGGCCTGCTTGCCACACCAGGTTAGGAAGCAAGACGTCACACAGGAAGCGCTCTGACTCATCACGAAAACGCCTGGAAGCAGGAAGAGAGTAGTGTGGAGAAAAGTGATTAACCATTTGCATCTATGTGTTTTCAATGTTATCACTTAGAGGTCATGTGAGTTAAAATAACACATTATTAGCACAGACACTTTCCCACACTTGTTCTCAGACAAAAAAAAAGGGGAATGGAGGAAAACAGCAGACAAGTGCTGCAACATCTGGGTGTCCTCCTTTCCTCTTCTTGGTTTTTTCACACACAGACATCCCTCACACACTAGCAGAGACAAAACAGCCAGCTCTGGAAGCTGCTGCCAGCCTCAGGCCACTCAGCTGCTGTGAGTAAAACTGTTTAAGAGTGTAGTGTAACGTTTCAGCGCCAGTAGGGGGAGACTGTGTGCCACTAAAAGAGCCAAGACTGCACTCATGAGTGGGCTCAGTCTCCTCATCCTGACAGGTGTTGAAAGCTCATCTTGATTCATGAACGACGCCTGGAGATGGAAAAACGTATTTCCACGTTAGTGTGACGTTTTCCAAAGGAAAGAAGAGTGGGTCGTGACCTTTTCTGCCAAAAGTTTATTCCTTTACAACAGTTTGACGGTTTTATGGATTATCCTTCCAAACTGGAAGCTTTAAAATCATAGAAACGGAGTTGCTGTAGACAAAATGTTCTTTGAGTTCTTTACTATAGACCAGGGGTGGCCAACCTGTGGCGTGCGGGCCGCATGTTGCTCTTTGTCTTTCGGTGTGTGGCTCTTTGATCCATTTATCAAAAAAAAAAAAAAAATAGTTATGAGTAGCGGTGTGCCGATCAATCTAAACTATATATATAAATTTATATATAGATGCCAACTTTGGGATCAATTGGGATTGATACTTAAGTTTCAGTTTCTCTTCTCTTCTCTAGAACGAATTTAAACACACAAATACAATAACACACGCTTTAAAAATTGGAAATGTATTGATTTTCATTTCATCTCACGCTTGGATGCCAACGTTGGGATCAGTTGGGATTGATACTTAAGTTTCAGTTTCTCTTCTCTAGTGCGAATAATCCAAAAAGTGTAAAAATTTCTTTTCATGAGGGCTACACACACAAACACAATAAATCTCGCTTTGAAAATTGGAAATGTATTGTTTTTCATTTTATCTCACACTTGGATGCCAACGTTGGGATCAGTTAGGATCGATACTTAAGTTTCAGTTTCTCTTCTCGAGTACAAATTATCCAAAAAGTGTTAAAATGTCTTTACATGAGGGCTGGATCTCGGATAAGAACTCATCCCTGCTCTGTTCCCCCATGCATGAAAATGTGTCTGATTTTAGCCTGGCACATCTCACACTTGGATGCCAACGCTGGGATCAGTTGGGATAGATACTTAAGTTTCAGTTTCTCTTCTCTAGTACGAATTTAAACACACAAACACAATAAATCTCGCTTTGAAAATTGGAAATGTATTGCTTTTTATTTTGTGACATTTCGTTAATGTGTGAGAGGAAGTGTGTTTGTAAGACCACGTGTGTAACGTGGCTCTCTGTAGTACTACAGTTTTTGTGGCTCTTGGTTTTTGACTGGTTGGCCACCCCTGCTATAGGCTATTATCAAGACCCGGGCTTCGTTAAAAATATCCAAAAAGTGTAAAAAATTCTAAGAGCTCATCCTTGCTCTGTTCCCACATGCATGAAAATGTGCCTGATTTCAGCCTGCCACATCTCACACTTCACCTCCTACTTAAATTTCACATCCAGCTTTTTAATTACAGCTCACAACCCCACATGAAACAAAGACATTACGCCTGTGTGTGTCTGTTTGCATGAAAGGCACATGCTCGTACACAAACTTTTTCTCCCTTTCTGCCTGTTCCATTATACACTCTCCCTTTCAGTCTGTCATTATGTCATTTTGGTTGCAGAACAGAGAGCAAAGGTTTTCTCTGGGACTATCATTGTCTCCTTGATGACATGAAGTGTGTGTGGGCTTTAATTTGCCAAGATGAAATCAGGACATAAATCCTGAATGGAGGTATAAGATGAGTGTGAATGGAGATATTATGGCTAACCGCACAGCCTTGCATACTGTGTGGTAAGTTAAGCATTTGTTTGAAACCTTGTGAAGATGTAACATGATTTGACAGCAGTGTGATTACTGGAGGTGTCGCTGAGGAATAAGAGAAGCACCCAGCGGTACAGGTGGCCATGCTGCGAGCCGCTGCGAGCTGCTGAGAGACAGAGGCTTCTTTTGTCTGATAAATGTATTTAAGGTTAAAATAATCTGATGAAAGCTGAAAGTTCCAGTTTCCACATTCCTGGCAGAGTGTTTTGGCTTCAGGACACTTCCTGTTGTTTATAAAACATTTCTCACTGATATAGGATATTACTGCGTCTTATGCTATGCTCACATCAAAGGCCCCTCTAACCTCTCAGCACACAAAGATTATCGGCCGATGCCTCGAATTAACCGACTGAAGAGCAAGGGTTAGTTACACAATGCACAGAAGTCTCCATGGCGACCCTGTGGGTAAAGTTTGTCTTTCTGATGGACAGCAGCAGCTGCTGGGATTGTGGGATCTGGAGAGGCCCTCCTGCTTAATGCATTCCCTCAGATTAGAGCCCCAAGCCTCCAGGCTGAAGGCTGCACAGCTGAGGGTGACGGTGGACGCAGAGAGGGAGGCGCCTCCTATCTTTTATCTTTCATCAGCCAATGACAATTAAAGATTTTACTAAACCACAATAGAGCAATTCGACATAATGGGCTCTGTCTTCACTGTGAGCTACACACGCTGACAAAATTGTTGGTACCCTTTGTTTCATGAAAGAAAAATTCAGTGTTCAGAGAAATAACTTGAATCTGACAAAAGTAATAATAATAAAAAAAATCTATGAAATTTAACCAAGAAAAGTCAGACATTGCTTTACAACCATGTTTCAACAGAAATATTTTAAAAATAAACTCATTACTCATGATGGTACCCCTAGAAAAGACTGAAAATGATGTGACCAAAGGGACATGTCAACCCAAGGTGTGTCCACTAATTAGCATCACAGGTGTCTACAATCTTGTGATCAGTCAGTGGGCTCATATACAGAGGGATTATTTGTTTATCAACAACGGCGGATGCGCACGCAACTTGGGTGCAGAAGCACTGAGGAGTATAATGGTTTGTCAACTGACGTGGAGAAGTTAACCACCAAAAAACACATTTTTTAACTTAATGTCATCACTTTGAGGGACGGCAAAATGCTCCCAGGTTTGTGGAATAGCAGTGAGTGGACAGAAGAGAGCAGCAAGTGGACAGATATTAGGTGGTCAGACGTTTTTAGCAGAGAAACCTAGCGTGTACTCAGTGAGGAAACCCAACTCTCACTCGATGCTCATGACTGCATTATCTGTGGAAACTTATCAGACTGTGACAGACTAGGAAGTAAACATTGTTTCATAATATTCCCTAATTTTACTTTGGTCATAAAATCTGTTTCTGTTAATCATAATTTATAGGTTCACTCATTATTTACTGTCCATATTGAGTCCATGTTTGGTCAGCACCTCAGCCCCAAACCTACTTTTTATTAAAGGGCAACTCCGTTTTTTTGACACCTGGACCTTATTTATAGGTGTGTGCATGCTCATATACTCACTCAGACAAACATCGTGCAGCTCGGAGTCCTTCAGAAGTTATTTAGATCCAACTGATTTTAGCCGCACTTAGCGGGGGCCACGGCAAGGGAGCTTCAGCGCGGGACATAATCTCTGCAAAATCGCTCATTTCAGCTATATTTTTTCATCCATCGCCAGTGTTATCATAAAGTCAGCTCGTCTACCGTCTTCAGACTACGACTTCGAGCTTGACAGTTGTCCTTACCGGTTTGAGCCTCAGTACACGGACGAGGAGCTCCATGAAGGAAGGATGCAGAGGGAGAGAGAGGAAGAGCTGGCTCGAGAACAACTAACAGGAGCACGTCCACGACTCAATGCGAACTGGTGGTGCGCTTGTGGACAGTATTCGCCAATGGCAACAGAAGAGGAATGCGTTTGTGATAACGATGGATAGCGATGGATGAAAAACTATAGCCGAAATGAGCGATTTTGCAGAGATTATGTCCCGCGCTGAAGCTCCCTTGCGGTGGCCCCCGCTAAGTGCGGCTAAAATCGTTTGGATCTAAATAACTTCTGAAGGACTCCGAGCTGCACGATGTTTGTCTGAGTGAGTATATGAGCATGCACACACCTATAAATAAGGTCCAGGTGTCAAAAAAACAGAGTTGCCCTTTAATAAAAAGTAGGTTTGGGGCTGAGGTGCTGACCAAACATGGACTCAATATGGACAGTAAATAATGAGTGAACCTATAAATTATGATTAACAGAAACAGATTTTATGACCAAAGTAAACTTAGGGAATATTATGAAAGTATATGAGCATGCACACACCTATAAATAAGGTCCAGGTGTAAAAAAAAACAGAGTTGCCCTTTAAATAAGCAAAGTCAAATCTGTATTTTGAGTATCAGCAGTTATTATTGCTTGTTTGGCTGACTGGTTAACAAAGGTTGGGTAAAGAATACACATTTAATTACACACACGCAGACGCCGCTGGTGTTTCAGTGTAAAGTGTGACCCTGTTAACTGGTGACTCTCAGCTGTTAATCCCAGCTGCTGTCGGCTGAGTCACCAGTTAGCATGGTCGCTATTAACGCCAAAACACCGGTTGTGCTGATAAAGGTAACAGTCGAAACTTGACAGAAGTTGCCTCTATTGTGTAGTATAGTTTTTGACAACTGACCACAGAACAACTGTACATTTTGATGCTTCTAACAGGTTGACTTTAGTGTTTAAAAAACACTAACTCATCTGAATGAATGGAGATAAATGCTGCTTCTGCGGTTGAGATGCGTGCACATCTTTGTGAATTTGCATTTGAGATTACATACAAAGTCAATGCAAAGACGCATTTAGACCGAGATTGGCCCCGGATGGCGCGTTGGAAGCATTGGAGCATCCGACGCCTCCATGCTCAAGTTGAAAATATTGAACTTTCGATGCGAATTCACGTGAGGCTGTGCTGTGGCAGCCAATCAGCGATGACATTCCCTCACGACATCATTGATTTGATGACGTTGGGGGGAACCGCCACCTGCTCTGACTGCAACCCTGCTGGAAAATGGAGGAGAAAATAACCTGTGCTGTGTGTCATTTTCCGGAGTTAAATGATACGACGTGTGTACTCTACAGAGAAAAAAGGGAGTAGGCTTGGGTGAAAGTCGTATCTTTGTCGTATCTGAAGAAAGACAAACTAAAGCAGGCATCACCAAATGGCGGACCTTGATCTGGATCTGGACCGATTGATGGTTCTGTCCGGACCCGTGACCAATCTGATAAACCTACAAGATTAGATCACTTTTATGTAGCATTTTTTTTTCCAACGGTCGCGGCTAGACACCAAGCAGGCACTGCTACTCCAGTGAAAACGAGAATAGCTTCATTCAGTCGAGCCAACGATATAGTTTGTTTACCCTGCACGGCCATCGCACTGGAGCAGCGGTGAGGAAGCCACATTGCTGACAGCATGGCGTGCTCCAAAAGAAGATGCGGAAAACTATGGCTGTTTTCCAAACTGCCTTCTACATACTACATACTACATGCAAATATAGTATGTAGAAGGCACTACAAAATTCCTGCTGCTTTTGCTTGTAGTATGTAGTATGACTGTTCTTTTGGGTCTGTTTTGTAGTTTACTACTCTGGTTTCCAATCTCGGAAGGTGGAGCTACAGATGATGTTTTTTTTGCCTTTAATATAAATATACAAAACAAGCAATTGGCAGATATTGGCATTTAGTTATTTTGTTAATCATATCAAACAGAATCATCATTCTTGATTTCTTAACTTACACCAAAAGTTATATTGTTTACTGAAAATAAACCTGGAAGGGATTTCTATTTTTACAGCTGATTGGAAAAAAAACTCTTCTATATAATCCATGTATCGTTTAAAAGTGAATTAGTGATTTATATGGGCTTTAATGAATTTGTAGAAGTAAACACCTCTTTTAGATAGATAGATAGATAGATAGATAGATAGATGGATAGATAGATAGAATTTATTGTCATTTTGACATGTAAAATGCACAACGAAATTAAAAGTGCCATACAGTTGGTGCAACATCAAAACTACAACATAAAAAAACAGCACAACAGTAAAACAACAGTGATGAATATAAAACAACACTACAAAAGTCATTTCATTTGCCATTGCACAGTCCCATAATTGTGTAAAGTGCTGTTAATGCTTGTTTTTTGCGGCGTTAAGGGTGGTTATTGCTGTTGGATAGAAACTGTTTTTTAATCTGTTTGTTCTTGTTTTGATTGATTTTAGAACTGGAAGTGAGATTTACGGGTGTTTCTTCGCATCACTTCACTTCTATCTCATGGACCGTCTGACGTTAGTGCTGTGTTGTAGTTGTAATGCTGACTCATTCCAGTAGATGGCAGTAATTCACCAAAACCTGCCACTGCATTGACAAACAGCGTTAGCGTCGTGCATTGTGGGAAACCGTATACCAGGTATACTGAGAAATCTTCCAAGATCAGTAGGACATCTGGGGATTTTTAGTATACTGCAGATTTTGCAAGTTTTACATACTGACTACTACAGACTGAATTTCAGCCCAAATAGTAGGCACTGCTAGTGTAGTAGGCGGTTTGGAAAACAGCCTATTGGTTTAAAGAATGGAATGGGTAATTGATGTTCATTCTTCCTGTGACCAGTTCATGGCATTAGTAAGAAGTGACAACATGAAGCGCCACTACAAAACCAAACACAACTGTTTTTAACTCAAGACACACAAAATAATTGAACTTAGAGCCCATGACAAAAGATCCACCGGACATGTCACATGCCCATTTTTCTCACAAAGAAAAGCTAAAGTATAATAGAGAAAAAAAAAGGGAAAACATGGTTTTATGAGCTCTTTTTGCTTTTGTTTGTGTTTTTGTTTCACAACTTTTATTTGTTTTCTGAAGATAATGACTTTTTAAATTTAAAAGTAAGCCTTCAGTTTTTTAGACTGAGTTCTCTTAAATTTAAGAAAACAGAAGAAAAAGATGTCAAGTTAATTCTATATTTGCATTTTATTATCACTTTTTATTCATTCTTTGTTGACCTATTTACTTAAGGTGCAGGCCTTCAATTCTTTAGGCTGGGACCTCTTTAATGTAAGAGAAAAAAAGGGTTATTCAACTATGTTTACATTTATTATTAATTCATTTTATTGTCAAGTTTCTGCTTCTGAAAATGAAGCTGGACTTTGGTTTGGACCTTTGACTTGGAGGAATTTTTAATAACTGGACCTCAGTGACTTTTAATTGAATACCCCTGAACTAAAGTATGACCTGGGGGCTGAAGTGGTTAAAACAACAAGATTAAAACAGTTTTTTATTTTTTTGGCACACATCTTTCTAAATATAATGTCTTGTGGTTCAGCTGAACTAAGGCTTAAATGTATTGTGTTGTGTTTTTGTCCATGTATTTTTTTCCCCCAAAGTGGATTCAGACAGACGTCCCTTTTGGAAATCTTTCTGCTGCTCTTCAGAGTTACACTTAATTTTTTTTTTGTAAACTGAACATATTGAAGTTTGAGTGACTGTATGAAGAAACTCTATGTTTACAGACTTCATGTATTTTTTTTGGAACAATTTTCACACTGCACATTTTTTTATTAAGTTCAAGGTAACAGGTGAGAGAAGTAAAGGAGGTTTTGGTGGTGGGTACAGGAGGTTCAGGTGTTTAAGCGCTGTCTTGACACAGCCAGGGATGGCGGCTGAGTTGATCCAGAGACGGGCGCTGGAGAGGGTCTTCAGCCAGGAGGAGATTCAGGATTTCCTGGCACTCTGGAGACAAGTTCCTGCTGATGCTGATGTCTTTTTCAAGGAAACTTATTGTCTCAAAGTAAGTTTGTGGGTGCAGCATCTCATAAAGGACAATCCCTATCTGCCATACGGTGGTGGGTCCAGGTCTGTGGATGTCTCTTTTGTGGCACTCCGGTGGCTTGTGGGCAGGGGTGCCACAGAATCCCTCGTACGTTGCAGACTTTGTGGTGAAACAGCTCAGCCCGAAGTCGATCAACTTCACACGCGGGACATCAGTGCTGGTGTGGATTAGCATATTCTCTATTTTGATGTCTTTGTGGAAGACATTCTTTGCTTCAAGCTCCTTGGCTGCCTCGACCAGCTGCTTTAAAATGACTCTGCTCTCCTCCTCCTGCAGGGCTTTTCCTTTGTTGTTGATGTAATTACTGAGGTCAGTCGCTGGAAATGGACGCTCCATGATAATGATCAACTCGTCTTTTAAATCATAGAAGTCAAGCAGTGAAATAACTGATGACTTTCCAAATTCTTTCTCTTTGGCCAGCTCCTGCATAATAACCACCTCTCGAGGGAGGGTCTTTCCGTTCCTTTCGTCGTACATGAATGTGACGTCCTCCCTGTAAATGTGTTTGATGGCCACAGGGAGATCATCTTCTATTCGGTACCCAGCATACACTGAACCAAAGCCTCCCCTGCCAAGCAGGCACACCTGCTCATATTTGGCCCAAAAATCCTCCTTGCTTTTTCCTCCAGAGGTGGCTTCCATGCCCTTCTTCCTCTTCTTTGCGCTCTCCAGAGAGGAACTGAGGGTTTCTTCAGATTCCTCCTCCTGATCATCAACTCTTGATCTCTTTTTCGATCTGTTGATGTAACTTTGGAGTAAGTCGCTGTAACTCGAGCCGTCCTCCGAGGGCTCTGAGGTCTTCCGCCTCTTGGTGGAGTTTTCTTCAGAGGTGCTCTTTCTCTTTTTGGACCCCTGGTGTCCATGGTTGGACGCAGAGTGCCTCTCACTCTGCTCTGAGGCATTGCTGGTCTCACTGCTGCTTAATGACCAAGTCCAATCTGCATATCAGAAATTAAAACCATATTAATTTACAAGGCAGAAATAAAATCTGGTACAATTATAACTTAAATCAATTGAAAGATAAACTCCTGATGGGAAGTTACTGCATGCCTGTATTGTTAATGCTTTAATACACAAACACTGTAACTTATGGGGCGCAGATTGTAAAGTTGCACACACTGCAAGAAACGACAACATTTCTCCACATTTAGCTCTGAAACATCACTTTTTCTGCACATTTAAATAAAATATTTGTCAAATATTTTATTTAAATGTTTAATATTTTATCTAAATGTTGAATCATATTTATAAATGTTATAAATGAATGTCCTGATTCTATATTTAGCCATGTTTCTAAACTTTAACTTTTGGTCTAAATATTTAGCTAAGACTAAATATTTATCAAAGATTTATAAATCTTTTGCTTATATTTTTTAATACTTAGTTGAGATTTTAAATCTTAAGCAAAGATTTCTGAAACTTGAGCAAAGATTTCTAAACATGAAGTCAAGACTTTTTAATCTTGAGGTACGATTTTAAAATCTTTAGCTTATATGCAGATTCACAGTCTCGCCCGCCGGAAGCACCTAAATAAAAGTTTGAGGAAGCGATCCAGCCAAGCGGGGTTTTGAGAAAAGCAAACAGTTGTCTAAATCAGCCCTTAGAAAATAGAAGTACCAAGTGCTGTGAAGGCACTGTTAAAAACTCTGTGGCCAACATTGAAGAAGTAGAGCTTGACTTTCTCAAAATTGCTTCCTCAAACTTTTATTTTGGTACTACCCTCTGGGTGGGAGATTTATAATTCTTGACTAGATATTAGGAGATCTTTGCTAAAGATTTAGAAATGTTTGCTTAAAATTTAGAAATCTGGACTAAATATTTAGAAACTTTGATAAATATATTTATATCTTTGTTTAACATTTATAATTCTCCAATAAATATTTAGTCTGAGCTAAATATTTAGAATCAGAGAAATCAATTTATAACATTTATAAAAAAAACATTCATCATTTAAATAAAACATTTAACATTTAGATAAAACATTCAACGTTTATATTTAATATTTGACAAATATATTTGACAAATATTTCTCTAAATCTGCGGAAAAAGTGATGTTTCAGAGCTAAATGTCGAGAAGTGTTGTCATTTGTAGTGTGTTCAACTTTACAATTGGCGCCACAAACTAACTTAGTTTTAAATGCAGGACTTTGACTTAAAACCAAGTTTTAATACTGATGTGTTACATTTCTACTTTGTTAAAGTGTCTTAGTGTATCACTCTGCAGTAAAAATGGACTTTATGTGCATTTGCATGTTTTTCATAGAAACTATAACTTACCTGGTTTCTCAGCAGCTGGAGGGTGAACAGTTGGGCTCTCGTTTGATGCAAACTCTGACATTTTTCGTTTTTTTTGTTGCGTTTTGTTGTGTTTGAACATAGAGCGAAAACAGTGACCTGGCTTGAAGCACCGATCCAAAGGTAATGATTTTGGTGGGTCAGTCTGTTCAGAGTCTAGAACAGATGAAGACAGAACCTTGTTCCGCTCTTTGAAGCACTGTGACATCACACAGAGCATTTTTCAAACTGAAGATTCCGTTCTTATCACATGATTGTTAAAATGGTGGTCGAAATTGGGCTGAATAAATCAAATCAATAAATAAATCTTTATTTTGTA
This sequence comes from Halichoeres trimaculatus, assembly GCF_033239565.1. NCBI lineage: Eukaryota > Metazoa > Chordata > Actinopteri > Labriformes > Labridae > Halichoeres > Halichoeres trimaculatus. Next base: position 7,130,269 of record NW_027437198.1, on the reverse strand, counting down.
TAAATAAAGTTTGATTTATTGATTAATTGATTGACTGATTGATCACAGGGTGTCTGTGCATCCTCAATTTTTTTTTTAAGTTTTTAATTTATGTATCTAAAATTAGATAGATAGATAGATCGATAGATCGATAGATAGATAGATAGATAGATAGATAGATATTTAGATAGATAGATAGATAGATAGATAGATAGATAGATAGATAGATAGATAGATAGATAGATAAATAGATAGATAGATAGATAGAATACTTTATTAATCACTGAAGGGAAATTCATGAAAAAAATTAAATGAATTAATGAAAAATTAAAGCCTTGAAACATCTTAAATTCATTAAAAATGTCATATACTGGTCTTAAATACATGACGCCACCGTCACCTGTTCACTTTTTTTCATTCTATTAAATGCTCCTTGAGGAGGAAAGTTAAAACAATGTCCCTTTCTCGTTCATTTCCACTCTTAACGATGCAACACAGACAGCAGACATAGAGTCAGACACACTTCGTTAGGAATACCCGTCAAGACAACAAGTGATACAACATATTACCCACAAAGCACCGCAGGACATGAAACACAACTCTTACATGGCATAATAGCTTAACAAGCTAGTCTTAGTTTACTTTTTTTCATTTAACGGCTGATTGGTTTAAAGTTGCACAACACAGTACTGCACAAGTTACATCCAGATGTTAAAAAAAAAACTCTTGTATTTAATAAAAATATACCTCTCAGTCCACTGAATTTATAGAAAAGCTCAAGTTTGTTAGCAAGTTCATTTCTTAGATTCAGGTATATAATGTAAAAAATGGATGAATACACAAACGCCATGGGAATTCACAAGGTTTCCGGTAAAAAGGATTAGCTTCAACTGTAGCAAAAACAATAAAGTGGGAAAACACTAATCGAAATATATATAAGGTTAATATTCTGGAAAAGTAAATTTTTTCAAAGTAATTATTTTTTAATTTGTTTCTCCAGACCAGGGGTCTGCAACCTTTACTGTCATTAAAATCCTTTTTGCCTCAGCCCATGATTGAAGAAATTCTGAAGCCACAAAAATCAATTTATTTTCACAATAAAAGCTATAAACTGTACTAAGTTCCATACATAGTTAAAATCTAGTGAACAATTATTGAAAAGAGAAGTTAATTTGAAAACATTTAAATTGTACATTTAAAGTCTTAATTTTTATTTTTCATAAATAAATAAAAAAAATGTTTAAAAAAAATAAATAGTGTGAATATTAAAAATCAAAACTGAAATGCAAACATTTTTGAAATTTCAATTATATGCTAAAATTTCAAAAATGCAAAATGTTTTGAAATGTAAAAACTCTGCTAAAATTGCACAAATTTTAAAATTTCAAAAATTATTCCTTTGTTTTGAATTTCAAAAATTTGGAAAAAGGTCAAACAACTTTTGAAATTCAAAACTTTGCCAGAGAATGAATCAATTCTATAAATTTGCCAAAATTTCAAAATGCAAAAGACTTGAATTCAATAACATAAAGTGATAATATAGCTCACCTTTTCATTCTTTGTTTTTCTAATTTCTTGCCACATATCAACCATGTTGAACCAGCATGTTGGCAGTTGAATAAACTCATCTACCCAGAATTAAAATCTGTATTTTCTACCAATTTTTTTTGTAGATTTAGTGATTTTACTAGGGGTGTGAAACTTTAGGCTAGTCACAGGTGGATAGAAAGTTGGTGGGCTGTTGATGTTGTAGGAGGTGAAGTAGAGCGATGGCAGGCTTTATTCACAGATGTGATGTATATTCACTTCAATGAGATGTTAAATCATAATAAATACATCATAATTTTATTTATTGACATGCCTTCAATCATTAATGCCCTTTGTAAGAAAAATAGAAAATTCTTTACTTCAATAATTCTTTTAAAGCTACAAGGGGCCAAAACTTGTAGCCCCAGACTACAGTCTGATGTGTTTTTACTCTAACTTCAGTAGCTTGTTTGAGGGTCTGTTAGTGTTGTTACTTCCTATTTCACGGTCCTGGTTAGTATAAAAGCCAAGTCCTCATTTATCACAAATGCAGTTATTCTGCAGTGGTCTGTTCAGACTTAAGAGTCTATCAATAAAATGAAGAGTGAGGTTACGTTAGCTCTGATTGATAGATGACTGGCAGGACATAACCAGGATTTGCTAACGTTACACGTTATAGACACGTTCCACAGCACAGGGCTGTCAGTAGCGCTACGTATGGACAGCTACTTAACTACAGTACAAACGGTTGTTTGCTTGTTGTCATGTTCCAGACAACAGGGCTACCGAACTGTACTGATAAATACCTTACGTCTTTGCGTTGTATTCGAGAAAAATGTTGTAAAATTTGTTCCAAAACAAACACGTTATTAAAAGCCATATTTTTACGACAGTGTCTGCGAGGCTCTGGACCAGAAGGTGGTGATGCAGTCTAAACAGATCCTCCTCAAAGCATCTTTAAATGCGCTCTTGCCAACAGACATGAAAAGCTCAGGCTTGATTATCCCAGTGACTTCAACAAAAACACTTGTTTCATAAGTTAAGTGATTTTGTGTGACTGGGGTGTGGGTTTGAGAAGAGCGTGTATGTTTCCCACTCACCCCTGGGAATCCAGTGTGTTGGCTGCATCCAGCAGCAGCTTAGCGAGCATCGTGAAGACGCTCATCCTCATCTCTGTGTCTCTGTTTGGTTGGAGGCAGCTGTGAAGCAGAGGCATCAGCTGGCTCAGAAACTCCCCGATCACTGGACCTGTGACAAAAACATACATTTACAGCGTTACTTTGAGGATTTTAAAGAGCATCGGTGCATTAAACAAGGCCTTTGTCTTAACTTCTAAGCCGCTGCCTCTTCTACTGAGACATAAAACAGATCCTTGTTACCCTAGCAGTGCTTCGACCTGGAGAAAAATGTGTCCCTAAAATTCTATAACCATCATATCTGTCTTAACACAAAATTAAACCTATTCCAATACACACTCCCCAGCCACTTTATTAGGTACACCTGTCCAACTGCTCTTTAATGCAAATTTCTAATCAGCCAATCACATGGCAGCAACTCAATGCGTTTAGGCATGTAGACATGGTCAAGACTATCTGCTGCAGTTCAAACTGAGCATCAGAATGGAGAAGAAAGGTGATTTAAAGGACTTTGAACGGGCATGGTTGTTGTTGCCAGACAGGCTGGTCTGAGTATTTCAGAGACTGGGATTTTAACCCACAGCCATCTCTAGGGTTTACAGAGAATGGTCCCAGAAAGAGAAAATATCCAGTTAGCGGCAGTTCTGTGGGCCAAAATGCCTTGTTGATGCCAGAGGTCAGAGGAGAATGGACAGACTGGTTGGAGCTGATAGAAAGGCAACAGTAACTCAAATAACCACTGGTTACAACCGAGGTCTGCAGAAGAGCATCTCTGAACACACAACACGTCCAACCTTGAGGCAGATGGACTACAGCAGCAGAAGACCACACCGGGTGACCCTCCTGTCAGCTAAGAACAGGAAACTGAGGCTACAATTCACACAGCAACACCAAAACTGGACAATAGAAGATTGGAAAAACGTTGCCTGATCTGATGAGTCTGGATTTCTGCTCCACATTCAGATGGTAGGGTCAGAATTTGGCGTCAACAACATGAAAGCATGGATCCATCCTGCCTTGTATCAACGGTTCAGGCTGCTGCTGCTGGTGTAATGGTGTGGGGGATATTTTCTTGGCTCACTTTGGGCCCCTTAGTACCAACTGAGCATGGTTTAAAGTCCACAGCCTACCTGAGTATTGTTGCTGACCATGTCCATCCCTTTATGAGGACAGTGTACCGATCTTCTGATGGCTACTTCCAGCAGGATAACGCTCCATGTCATAAAGCTGGAATCATCTCAGACTGCTTTCTTCAACATGACAATGAGTTCCCTGTACTCAAATGTCCTCCACAGTCCCCAGATCTCAATCCAATAGAGCACCTTTGGGATGTGGTGGAACGGGAGATTCTCATCATGGATGTTCAGCCGACAAATCTGCTGCAACTGTGTGATGCTATCATGTCAATATGGAGCAAACTCTCTGAGGAATGTTTCCTGTACCTTGTTGAATCTATGCCACCAAGGATTAAGGCAGTTCTAAAGGCAACAGGGGGTCAAACCCAGTACTAGCAAGGTGTACCTAGAGCCGCGTTTCCACCAAGCAGTCCAGTTTGGTTCAATACGGTTTAGTACGGTTTGATACAGTTAAGCCTGATCCAGTTTGCGTTTTCACAGCAAAACTGTGCCCTCTCATGGTAGGTGGCTTGTAAGCCGGATTCTGAAAGCTACAGCTTTTAAGCAATAGCATGATGCTGTAGCAGAGCGACGCAGTTTACCCCACTAATTAATCAAACGAAGAAGAAAAACACGACACAGTAAACAAAGAGCATGGATAGAAGACATGCAGCATTTCGTCCTCTCTTTGATTGGCATGTAGCTCTTTGATACAAAGTGAAATCAAGCTTCATTTCAGAGAAGTCTGTGTGCCGCCAGGAGAAATGCAGCCGCTGTCACGGAGTAAGTGACGATTCTTTTGACCAATCAACGGTCTGCTGTGTTGTAGCTCCACCTTCCGAGAGCATATTGGTTCAGTCTGGCACCCATATGAAAGAGTCCCAAAAAGTGGGACGGCTCGTCTTGGTTATTTCGGGATCAGTCCCGGGATAAGTCGGTGGAAACGCCACAAAATGTGCGCTGTACCGAGACGAACCAAACCGGTCTGCTTGGTGGAAACTCAGTTTAAAGTAACTTCTTCAGTCCCATTTTTCCAGCTGTCAAACAAACATGAAAAGGCCTCTACAGTCACAGCCATAAAAAGGTGAGACGGTGACGAATAGCTCTGAGGATGTGACACATAAAAAAGTCTTTGTGTGTGAGAGAGTTCTATAAAACAGTCTATTACAGGAAAATGAGAAACTCACTCTCAGAGTATTCCCAGTTACACTCATGCCCACACACCTACCCACTAAGTCTGACAGCATGTTTACAGAGCTTTATATAGTAATCTGCATGCATGTGTGTGTGTGTAACAAGTGATAAGTGTCCATGCCCTGCTTGGACTCAGACATGAGAGGAGACAGAGGAAATCCTGAGACTGCTCAGGGGTGATGGAAAACATCATCAAGAGATACTGGAAAACAAAAACGAGCGACCTGTTCAGTGGGAATGTGTGAATCAAAGGGCGTTAGAGGAAATTTCTTTGAGTCGATGCACACTGACTAACAACATAAGAAGGCGGCATTAGGAAATTTCACTGCTCTACTTTCTCTTCTTGCAGCAGCTGAAGACAAATGAGTGAGGAGGACATGAGAGAGAAATAACTTCCCCTGTCAGAAACAAACACAGACAAAGTGTGACAGGAGATGATGAGCGAGCAAAATGACCAATTCTTCGTTTTCATGTGAACTACCGGCGATTGTTCAGAAGAACAAAGATTTCCCTTGAATCATACAACACGAAACAAAGCAGCAACATGCTTTCTGTTCTCCCTGCTTCTGCGAACCAAGCTTATAGGAATGAAAATATGGGGATGCTAAGAGGAGCATTCAACATGTGAAAACAAAAATCACACACCACGAACACACAAAGAGCTTCAAAGTGGCCTTGATCCAGGGGAAGGTCAAGAGCAGGCGGCTGTGGCGCCGTTTGATGTAGTGACCTGCACGGGGATCACTAAGTGGACTTAGAATGGACTGGTCAGTTAGCCGTGGGAGCGTGTGTGAGAGTTTGTGTGTGTGTGTGGATTAGAGGGGTATCCAGCTGCCCGGCCAATTAGAAAAAGAGGGAAGGGAGGGAGAAAGAGATGGAGATGAAAGAGTGGCACATGGGGGTGCTGATGATGGAGGATTATTTGGCATAAAGAGAGGTATAGTGAAGGCTCAGCACCAGAGACAGGGTCACAGCTTTTTAACCCACTGAAACACACACACATTAAAGACACAAGCGCAGACTAAACCCTCCAGACAAGCCTCAGACACACTGGCTGACTGACAAACTGAGGCAGAGACTGGGATTTGTAAAGGTCAGTCAGCCACTGGTGCTAATGACAGCCTTGTCTTGTTCTGTGTGGTCGTGTTTGACCATGATCCTTCTCATGTCTGGGTAAAAGAATAAAAATCAAACTCCTTCATATTTTCGTTTGAGGGGAATTGATTGGCATTCATCAAAAACTAATGAAACAGCAAAAAGGTCCTGACCAGCCTGAGAAGAATCTTGCCCAAAGACACTTCAGCGTGTGATGGCGGGAGCTGGGGTTGAACCTTGAAAGACTACCGACTCAGCTGCACAGACATGTGAAACTTTTCTTTCTATGCTTTTTATGCTGTGCAGTTTATTAGAGCAGGTACTAAAAAGTGACCACTCCACTGATTACAAACTATTTAATATACTAGATTACATCTGTTTGCGTCAGTTTGATGCTTTTGATCTTTATGCCAGCTGAACAGAACAGTTTTTCTTTGAGCCCTTTAATGGTGGCAGCGTAGACTTTCTTCAGGAAAAAAAATGCTTGATCCCTACACTGTTCTGCCAGAAATACACATGTTTTTTTTGGATAAAGACACCATTTCCCATGAGTTTCATCAGTCATTGTGTTACAGACTATTTCCAAGGTGTGCATTTGCTTGATAAACATTTTGCTGAATGCAAAGAGACGAGGTAATGTATTTATTTGTCGTTATGTAGCGCTAGGGCTGCATGATATGGCCTAAAACCAATGTCTCAATATTTTTAAGTAGGGCTGCACCGATTCCAACTTTTCTGGTTTTGATACCGATACCGGTACTGGTACCTGGGCTTTGGGTGAGGCTGAACAATTAACTGAATTTAAACCAACATCGCAATGTAATTAAATGCAATTTTCAAATGGCAAAGGCTGCAATCAAAAATAAAAATAAAAAACAGAATTTTAATCTGCATTGTCTTTAGTTTGTGTTTTGTTACTGATAACCCTAACTCTAACCCTTTCTGCACTTTATTTTGTATGAGATCCATAGACGAGAGGATTCACATTTGTTTTTTTTATTTTATTGTTCATACCAGGCCTGTTGTTCTGCAGTGCTTTGTTCCTCTCTCTGATTTTATCAAAGGGAATTAATGATAATTTTATTACAGGTTTATAAGGCCTGAAGTTAAATCAATCAGTCAATATTCTACTGTGACTGTAATAGTTAATTAAAGGCATATGATATTCGTATCAATTCATGCTTCAGTTCATCTCATTTCATCATGACATGTAGGCCTGGCCTAGAGGAAAGAATTGTTTGTATGTTGACAGTATCCTTTGTTGTGTTGGTCATACTATAGAAAGGTTTATTGCTTGTGTTCAGTGAATAATGAAGGAGATCTGGGTGGACAGGGGAGTATGACAGCAGCACCAGCAGAGAGTGATGGAAGTAAAACTCGGAAGAGTATTACGTACCAACGTCTCAAAACATTTACGTGACAATTAGTACTCAATGGGTGGGATATAGTTTCATACAACTTGCATGTAGCAACCTACGATACATCAAGTATATTTGATATATTCCCCACTTTTATGTTACGTTATCCTTTAAAACATGACAACTAGGAAACTTTGTTCAGTGATGATGATAATCTCATTTTAAAACATGGATTATGATCAGGAGAAGGTATAAAACTGGGGCCATTTTAACAACCCTTCTCGCATATTTCAGCAGCTGCTGCCTTTATGTTGCTTGAAATGCACCGCAACGTGTCTGTGAACAAGCTGAGAAAACAACTGCTCAAAATCAGTGTGATCTTTAATAAAACACCACATGGATGGTGGACTTTCACCAGCTTGTCGAGGTGAAATGGATCTAACGTGCATGTTCAGGACGATGACAGATGAAGTGATTCTCTCAGCATTAACAGGTGCTTTCTCTGTATTTCTTTGACCCTAGCTGTGTCTCTACATGAGCTAACCCCTGCACCTGCAGAATAATTTGGCAACATCTCGTGGAAACATTGAGCCTTCACTTCTCACCTGATTGTGTGACTATGACATGCAGTTGAAGTCTCTGCGGGGAGTAACTGGACCAGGCGTTGACTGAGGCAGACAGCCAGTCCAGCAGCTGGCCCATATGTTGTCTATAGAGCTCCATCACTGAGTCCAGGCCCTGTACCTTACACAACAAGTGGACACTCTCCACGGCCTGGGAAGGAGAGGGAGAGGGGGAAGAAAATGATGTCAACACATTTTGTTTGTAATATTTTGATTAAAAAAATGAGACGACGTGGGAGGTGGGGTTTATGAAGAGGTGATGAGAAAGACTGAGAGCGAGGGCTAAGCACTTTGATCGTTGTGTTTCATTTGTAATTCTGACAATTCTGACTACTACAGAGGTGGCTAGGCGCCACCCTATTGGTTGTGGCTGCCTGTTGCACTGGCTCTGTCCTCTTTGTCTGTTTCTTGTAATTTTTTGTTTCTTCTTCATTTGGAGTGGATCATTTCTTTGTATGGCTCATGTGTTGGTTGTGGACACCAAACTGGCTGTGTCTTAAGGGATATTTTTTGCTGTTTTTGCTCCTGTGTTTGTCTGGAGATCCTACATGTAACCATAGCTGCATTGTTTACATGTGAAATCAGCTGTCAGCAGTCTATAGCATGTCAATGCTAAATGGTGCAAGGCCTGATGTTTCCCCATAAGGTTAGGAGAAGGAGGTGAGGACTACGTGCTGGTTCTCAGGTGTGAGCTTAGAAGTGTAGGAATGGGAATCGAAAACTGGTTCCTGTTGAGAATCGATAAGAAATGTTTCAATCCATCCAAATCGGTAGTCTTTGTGCTTAACGATTCCCTTATCAATTCAGGATTTTCAGCTTGAAGTTTTACTGAAGAAGTGACTTCATAAAGAAATGTGCATTACTCTCTGTCAGGAGATTCATAGTCAGTACATTCAAAATGGTATAAATCACCTTATTTACCAAAATAACTGAATAGCACAAGCTTGACGCTAACGTATATGGGAAACTGCATTGATATGCTAGCAGATAGCATACATCAGTATAAATTCAGCTTCAGAATAGAATTTCAACTTTCATCACAGAAACATATCACATCAACTCTGTAAAAATTACTGAGAATTTCAAATGTGAAAAGCTAACAGACAATTGAAAGGATCATGGCTGACTTCATCACTACGGAAAGCTTCCAAACAACTTAAACCATTGCTATAACCACTTTGAGCCACTAGATGGCCTACTTGAATTATTAATATATTACAACACAGTACATCAACGTCACAGTGTGTGCATCTTTTACCCGTTTCTGTTTAATTATGCCCAGAAATATCCAAACTCAGGGACCAATTACATTTTATTCACTTACAGTATAAACTCAATTAAATGTTGACACAGAAAACCTGTAAAGCTACTTTTTGTATCAAGAAAATTCACTTCAAATGGGAAGAACAACAGAGCAGACATTACAAGGTCTTACACATAAAACCCCTTAGAAACAAAAACTGTGACAGATACACAGGATGTCACAAAGACAGGAACTGAGAGGACTCCTTACATACAAACACATGTGAAGGGACACACACACATACACACACCCACACACACACAAAGCAATAAAGCTGAGCAGGAGGAAAGGGCAAGAATGAGAGATAGGAGAGTAAATAATTAGCGGACTCTTTGGGGCAGGGGAACTGACCTTAAGGGCCCTTCATAGCTCCCTTCATAGTCCCTCAGGGACACACAGGGACAGAGACAATGTCTGAGTCACAGATCGGCCCCTTCAGAAGAGAGCTAGACAACTCTGAGCTGTCCACTGATGGGAAAGCCGTGCCCCTTTTCTGGGAAGTATTGCTTTTCCTCTGGGTCCTGGAATGCCCAAGGCCATTCTCACCCTCCCTCTTTATTTCTTAATCCATTCCTCTCATCTCTCCTCTAACTCCGCTCTCGGTCTGGACTTATGGACCAATGCAGACACACATAAACTAACACACAAACACTGGTGGCCTGTGTGGTGTCTAGTAAGAACTGGTGCCAATGACTTCCCGCTCCTTTCCCTGTCATTAACCTCCTACGGCGACAAGCAGTGAGGCGACACTCTTGCCTCAGATGCTGATGGCTCAACTTGTCGCTGTTTCTGGTGCATTTTGAGGTTGACCACAACATAAAAGCTTGTTGCTCGCAAACCATTCAGCTGTAGCGGCCAGAAGGAGGCGTTATGGAGCCACAAATGGGGACTGAGCCAATGACACACACCTGTTAGGGAACACGACTCATCCTTGTAAATGTGTTTGTTACTTCTTTTCTATCTGTCCCTTTGCTCCATCTTCCTCTTACCTCCTTTCTCTTAGGTCTGGGTTTCAAGTTCAACTCCAAAGGTGCAATTTCAGCTTCCCTGGATGAGTGGGTAATTATACTGTTGGCCATGCCCACTTTGAACTCATACCAAAGCTCACATTCTTCAAATAGCTTTCTTGCTTCATAAAACTTGCCCACAATTATGATAAAAAAAAGATGGAAAAGTACAAATTGAAAGGGAGAAATTGCAAGAATGTGCCACACAGCAACTGAATTGCATAATTTACTCGGGTGTAAAACTCAGTAACAGAGTGAGAGCAGAGTGGTGGAGAAGATGGGTCTAAAAATCCATTTCCATTTCACTGAGCAGAAGTGTTTTCTCACCTTTTCGCTGAGATGTGGCTCAGCGGAGAGGCTCTGGACAGTGACCAGCACCTGCAGCAGCTGCAGACTGACTGAGCCACAGTCTGACTCACACTGACGCAGAAGCACATCCACACTCGCCAACAACTGCTCCAAGTACATAACCTGGAAGAAGGAGGAGAATTGTGAGATGTCTGGTTTATAGCAGATGGGGGTCCTGTGAGGTGCATTTGGCAGAAATTACACCTCCACAAACAGAAGAATGACTTTTTTTTTACTCAATTAATTTCTTCTCACCTCAAGATGAAACAAAAACAAAGCAGGATCTGAGTTTCTCATTTTGAATTTGATGAACTGCAATAACAAAGCACTTTAATCTGCATTCTTCTGTATGAGACTGCTGTCACTTGTCAGCAAACGCTGTGGTGAGCTCATGTTTAGACAAAGAGCTGCAGCTTAGGCTAATTTCTATGCCATCACCCAGATCATGACCTCTTTTCCTGTTGTTTTGAAGTCTGTCATTAGTGTTGGATTTTGGGGGAGGGACTGAAGGGGGGGAAACGAAGGTGCAAGCGTGAGTGTGTGTAAGACAGAGAGAGTGTGAGCTTTTGTACTGAGAGTGTTGAGAGCTGGGTGAAGTGCCCTCAGGGTGTTTGCCTCGACCTGGTGATGGGGAGAAATATTTTAAGCAACCTCCTCATGTACTCCACTGCTACAAAAATACACGAGTAAGCCAGACACACGTTCACTGAGCTTGACTGGTAATTACCAGAGCTCTGTCAGTAGGGGGTGTATTGACTTTCTCATCAATTTCAACAGCAGCACAGCTTCAGATCAATCCTGAAGAGAACAAATGTTTAGTTGAGAAATAACGATTATCAAATGATTCATTTGAAGTTCATGAAATGGTAACCTATGTACATGTTATGTGGGACTGTCCAGAGGTAAAGCATTTCTGGTACACTGTGTCAGAAGTTTTATCCAATATAAGAGGAATTGATGTCCCCTTCTCTGCCAAACTGTTGCTACTGAATGATGATTCTGCATTGAGTCTCAACAAAACCTCAGAAAAGACAGATTTTTTTAAGGTTTGACCGCTGCTAAAAGGCTGTTGGTAATGAGGTGGAAAGCTCCACATGAGATTGAGAAAAAGCACTGGACTTTCTCAATGTTGGACATGATCTCTTTGGAATGCTCAATTGCTTGATTCAACTGTGCCAGAGATGACTTATAGACACCTCACATATTCTCTCTGCTCTGCACATATTACGGTGATATTTGTATGCATTAATTACCAGATTTCGTTTTTTTATTCACCTTTCTTTAATTTTTTTTCTACTCAATCCATTTATTACTATTGTTCCTTATCTAGAAATTGGGTATAGTCTTTTTTTCTGCTTTTTTGTCTCATGTACATTTGAGTCTTTCCAACCAAAAACTCCACCAGCTGATTTCACTGATTACTCCCTGCTCTCTGCTTAAAGTGATATTCCGGGATGGAACAAGTTGGGTCCTATCACAAGGTTTAGGACAGAAATTAGCCCTACAGCAGTGTTTTTGTGCAGCAGAAGCCCAGAGCGCTCGCATCAAACACCCCCTCCCTGCTCCTCTGCCAGTTTCCTCTGCACTCAGACGGGGCCATATTTTACTTGACCAAAAACACAAATAAACGGACTCCCACCGAAAAAATCTGATATCGGTCTGCATTCACACTTTATTTTGAGAATTTTTAGCGCGTTACTTTCACACAAAAACACCGCTAAATAAGGCTCTAGTTCTCATTGTGTCTCTTAGTCCTGGCAGACTACCTGCGTTTGTTTATATCTGGCACGCCGCGCGCGGACTGATACACTAAGTGGCGAGTGCCTCGTAGCCAGCTGTGGCTCTGCAGCGGAGGCTGTTTTACGACACAATGAGAACTGGAGCCTTATTTAGCGGTGTTTTTGGTCAAGTAAAATATGGCCCCGTCTGAGTGCAGAGGAAACTGGCAGAGGAGCAGGGAGGGGGTGTTTGGTGCGTGCGCCCTGGGCTTCTGCTGCACAAAAACACTGCTGTAGGGGTAATTTCTGCCCTAAACCTTGTGATAGGACCCAACTTGTTCCATCCTGGAGTATGGAGTTTTTGGTTGGAAAGAAAACCTGCAGCCTCTTGGCCCTCCATGGAACGAGTTTGAGATCGCTGGTCTAAAGGCTGATGTGCTTGACGCGTCCGCGGGGTCCGTGCGGCTTTGTGCGGCCAAATGACGTCATTTCCGCACCTACGCCCCAATGCGTGGGCCGCACACACTCAAAAATTCTAAACTGCCGGATTGAGACGCACTGACAAGATGGTGGAAGAACCTGATCTCCTGGTGGTCGAAGTGCAGAAATACAGGATCTGTATGACTCTTCCCACAGAGATCACCGGGGGTGGTAAATAATTTATGGCGTGAAACTGGGGCCACTCTTGGCAGAGAAGAGAAATCAGTAATAGATTCTGGAAAAATCTTCAGGACAGATATGTCATGTTACAAACAAAGGCAAACTTCTTCGAGTCTTGTTTAGTACTCTGGTAGACGTACGTTAATGATACACCGCCCTCTGCAGTTTGGGAATGGACACCAACTGACGCTGCAGGGGGTGCTGAAAAGCAAAAAAGCCTCACGTTCTCTCCCTTGGATCTCTTGCGTCTCATATCCGCGTGTCACATTCGCGCGAAAAGCATAAAATAGGCTATTTCCCAAAGCCCCGGTACCTTGCCATGCCTTGGTCTGATGTGGGTGTGGGGTGGGCGTGGGCAGGCATCCACATCATCAGATGCTGCCTAAGTGCTGTTCCAATGTTCATGTCCTCCGTTTGGTTAGCATGTGGCTAATTGACCAAGGACACACAGGTTTATCCTTCGCTGCCTTGCAATGGCTATAAATACCCAACATGCAACACGCGAATCTACAAAAAAGGAATAAAATGGAAGGAAAAGACACACCAGAGAGACACTCCAGTGGAGGTGCACGGTAAATTCCAATTCAAATATAAGTAACAAAATACACCTCTGAAAATAACAACTTACACCATGTCCAACACTTAATTCTTTTGTGTGTCACCCACGTAACTATAATTACTGAGAAGCTGCACCTTCAGAGTGTCAATGATGTGACAATTAAAAAGCAAAAAGCGTACAAAAGTGGCAAGCCATGACAATATTTGTAGCAGCTTGAGCATACGGTCTACTCCCACGTTTGTATAAACTTTCCAAGCACTGTCCACAGTGCAACACGTTATGTGAGACAATGTAACTCCAATTACATAAACATTTGTGACAGGAATCTGATGGTAAAAAATATGCCTTTGTAGGCTGTTCCATTAGCGTCTCCTTTTGAGCAGACGCAGGACACTTGCCTTGGATTGAAAGGAAGTGGTTTCGTAGGCACTGCCTATCAAGGCAAGGCAAGGCTACCTGGGCTTTGGGAAACAGCCATAGACTTAATTGTCAAATAAATGTGCTGGGTGGGGTAGGGTGTGTGGGGAGTGAAGAAATATGTCTTTTTGATTTGTGTTGATAGGTGATCTAAACCTCACTCTGAGAACATATATAATATTTGATCACAAAAACATACAAAAAAACGTTAAGTCGAGTAAAGATACAAATGTTACAGAACCCAGGGCTTGTTGGGAGAAAGTTGGGGTTGAATTGGTGAGGGCAGCAATGAGGCTCTGGTCAAAACAAGCTTCTACGTTAAGACTCCCACACTGTGACATGTTCACTTGTTTGAATATTTTCCTGCAGTCATTGATAAGGGAAATCCCAGCTCAGGACCTAGTCATTCACAGGCTCATAAAACCAGCAGTAAGCAGGGAGAAATGGAAATAACGTGACAAACAGTGGCAGACACACACATTAGTGTACACATACACAGACTAGTGTTATACATTCTTAGAAAACAACCATTAGGGCTGGCCAAGAGAAAGAAAGAGGGAGAGCGGAAAAAGTGGTGCAGTGTAATCACTATGTGGACACCTGGAACCAGGCGAGATACACCTGGTTTCATTGGCCTGGGCACGCTCAGGGGGCCTTGTTACGGAGTGTGTGCATCTGTCCACCACTGGATACATCAATTACAAACACACACACACACACTTCTCTTTAAGGAGCCGTACCAGGCGATGAATTCCTATCCAGTGGGGAGCCCACCACCCCCACAGCTACTGATGTTGCCAAGGCAGCGGGAAAACAAACATAGAAGGTGCTGGGTATGCCGACGCGCTGCAGCCAGGTACTGTTCGCTCTCCTGCCTTTCTTCCCCTCTCTTCATGTGTCGATCAGGAAAGCAGCGAGCAGTGTGCTGCTGTCACTCATGACAAAGGGCAGGCACGCAAGAGAAAGGCTGATGTATGGCAGCGTGTTTTTGTATTCAGCAAAATATCGGTGGTTGTGACACGAGGAGACAACATGAGAAGACACAGAGCTTTCTTTTCTCCCTGCTCCCCTCCTGTTGAAGTATTTCACCAAGACAGCACAGTCCTGGTTATTGAGTGAGATAGATATGCATGATAATTTACAGTTAAGCCTTTCTTCCTCTCTCTTGTTCCTGACTTCTCCAGAGTGATCCAGCCCTGCAGATAATCTGACGAGCCTGTCACCATGGTAAGCCATAACACAGCGACACACAGCTGTGTAAAGTGTGCTGGGATTTGCTCATCCTCTGTGGAATATCCCTTTAAAAAGAGACCCTTTTATGATTCATAAGCAAACACCTCATATAAACTCTGCGAGGTACCTCAGGATACGGCGGCTTCTCTGACCACCAGCTTGCTTTTCATTTTCCCGCAAACTCTTGACATCATTTCCAATTTAAGTCCAATATTTTTACTGTTCACTGCGCATCTGCCGTTTATTTTTGTAAGCTGTTTTTCCCCCCAAAATAAAGAAAAGAAAACAGGGACTTGAAAGAGTTAGGGAGGCTAAGTTGTGCTGAAGTATCATATATCAGTTTCCAAATCTTCAGCATGCAGCCCAAACTCCCCACCGAGCCTGCAGTTCCCCTTGCCTCTGTTCACTTTGATGATTATTTATGTTTAATTTCTGGACGGGCTTCTTTATGTCCAAGTCAAACTTAACTTTTTACTCTTTCTGCCTTTGGTTCAAGTGGCACATAACTCTCTTAAGTTGGATGTTTGGAGTTCTGAAAGTACCTCATTTAAAAACAGTCAAATATAATAAAACAAAAGGTCAGCTACATCTATGTCTTTGGTGTTTGTGCATCTGCAGATTATTAAACCATTACCAAACACTGGTAAATCAGCCCCATATGAAGGATCTGAGAGAAAACGCTACATTTGAGACTGGGGGAGTGTAGTAAGTGTGCGCACTGAGTCAGTATTTCAGAACAGAGACAAACAGGGATGCAGGTGCTCCCCGTGTTATTTACAGCCACGTGGTGATTTAGCCCTGCTCCTTCTAATGAACCCGGCCTGTTGTTGAAGAGTGTTGCAGGTGCTTTGTCTGGGTGAGCTCTAAACTTTGACCTCAGAAAAAAGAGACCGGGAGAATGGCAGAGAGAGATAGATGAAGAAACGGACAGAGAGGAAGCAGAGGTCTGCCTCCATCTGTGTGACAATGCTGACGGCCTCGTCCTGTTAGTTCTCTCTCTGGTTGACCCTGCCGGATCGCAACAAGGGAGGACAGAAAGGGGTCAGCTTTCCTCTCCATTTATCACCGGCCTTGACCAGGCAGGCTTTGAAACTTCAGGGATTCTTTTAGTGGTGTGGCTGAGCCACAGCCTGTGCTGGGACCTTACACACGGCTATAAAAAAAACAAAGACTGTGCCCTGCCTTGTCTGCTATGAGAGGTCAGAGAAGCCACGTAGGGGTCACGTGAAATCAGTGGATTATTGTTATTTTTGTACCAGGGAGGAAATTCTTCCAGGCCTCACTGGGAAGGGGTGGTGTCATGGGTATAGGTGAGTCAGTAATGCGCCAAGATCAGAAAATAACTCCGCCAGACAACTGTTATTTTGATTCTGAAAGGGAAAGATATTTTGGTGAAAGAGGAAAGGGGGCGGAAAGTAGCGTCTGCTGTGGACCTGATGTTTTTTTCCACAAGGAGAAAATTATTTGCAGAGAAAAACAAAAGCCACTATTATATCATACTTACTCTGCAACAAAAATAAAGACAATTCAAGAAAGAGTTGGAAAATCCTGTGTGGCCTCAGCTTTTCTTGAGCAGAATCCTTATTTTGGAGAATTACTTAACAGTAAACCCAATGAACTCACTGCAAACAGAAGTTTCACTGAAAAGGAGTCTTCAGCTAGAGATCTTGTTAAGAGAAGTCTTATCACACAGCCTATCCACATAAGAGACAAATTGAGCAAGAAATATGCAGTTTGACTGTCACTGCCAAAAATAAGAGTGTGAATTCTACACAGGGAGAGCAGAAAATGACCTACTGTGACACTGCCAAGATCACCTAACAAGACTGGGAAAGAATAACAGCTGGTGCACACAGATCAGGAAGGAAAATCAAGACATGGCAGACGGGGCAGAAAAAACTTGGCAGAGATGTCATCAAAACATGTCTGTCTTTCATGTTTGAATTTTTCGCTTTCCATAGTTAACTCCAGGCGTGTTGTTACCCAATTGAGCAAACAATCGAGCAAACTGTTGTGGAAGAATACTATGCGTGAGTGGGGTGGGGTTAGGTAAAAATATGGTGAACTAAAAACTACACCAAGCCTCTTTCTACTGACCTGTTGATATTCCTGGCAGACGTCTGGCAGGGCCAGTGTGTTGGCAATTTGTTCGAGATGTGGCTTAAGGAGAGGTCTGGGGCAGCCTCCAAGCACGGCAGCCAGCACCGTGAGATGGGCCCAGGGGTGAGAGGAAGAGGAGGGGGATGTCACATGATCCAGCAGCAGCTTGAGGAAGACATCAGGGGGGACGAAGGTCCCCAAGAGCTTTGCAGCTGCCCGACACTACATGAAGGTACAGAGTAAAGAGAGACACAGAGGCCGAGTGAACAAGAAGTCCTCATGAGACCTGCAGGGATCCACATGAAATATGGACACAATGTTGATAACAGGTCCATCCCAAGTCCTGAGCCCTGCTCAATCCAGTGTAAACCCCAAAGTTCAAATGACTCCATTGGATTAAGCTATAAAAACGTAAAATGTGTTAGTAAGTTCAATTCACTCAAATGTCTAAGGTTACAGTGTTAAACTGATGATTTCTGAGTAGATTTAACTTTTGTTACTGTTTTAGTAAGCACAACTTTAAATCATTAGTTTCTGTGACTGTGTTTTGTAACCGTGAGTGAGGAGGGAACATAGTCGATATGAGACCCTGCTGTACTTTAAGATGTTCAGTACTGGCACAGGTTGTCTGTGCTCCACATGACACGGAATGTTTGTCTGTGCATCACTGCATGGACCAGCTGTCTGTGCTCCTTGTGGCACTGATCAGCTGCCTATGCTCTACTTTTAACATTTTCAAAATTGGTCAAAAAAGCATGATAGTCCAGTCAAAAATTTCATTCATAAATATATTAACCATTAGGCACACTAGACTCCGTGCCATGGAGCACAGACCACCAGTCAGTGCCGTGGGGCACAGACAACCTGTGCCCCCTGAAGAACAATATTTCAATATACGGTAAGGTCTCATATCTACTGCATTTCCTTCTCACTCACGGTTACTAAAGTTATTAAATTAGAGCTGATTTTTATTGTGACGGTGTTTGTAACCATGAGTGAGGAGGGAACGCTGTGGATATGAGACCCAGCTGTACTTTATTTGTAAATGTTATTTAATTTATTTGTTCAGATCTGCTTCAATTTTCCATTATTACATTTAATTAATTCATAAGGAAAATTTATTGATATCAAATCTTTCACTTTTGAGTAAGGTCAACTTATTATGTTTTACAGTGATATGCAACATTTTTTTGACATTACTTAATATTTTAATTATTAACAAATCAGCATCAGGTTTATTTGATGAAAGACATTCAGTAAAATGATTTTCCATTATAATCGGAACTACTTAAGATGTTGAGTTAAATTAACTTTCATTTCATTACTTAGTTTTTTTAAGGTAACCAGTTTGCAAGCATTTTTTAAGTAAACTCAATTTATCCAGATTTACAGTGTAAAGTTGAACAAGACTCAAAAAATGCTGACTAACACCTCAATGCAAGTGTCTTGAGATCATTTTGTCTTCTAACAGCTGAGACAACAAACAACAATATAATGTATACGTGCAGAGTTGGTGCTGCAAAGGATATTACATTAAGGTTATTCAACATTCTGGACTTACATTGGTAGCCACATCCCTCTCTGTGTCAGTGCAGGCCACATAGAGGGTGGCGAGGAGAGGCTGCAGATGTTGAGTGCTGTGGTCTTCAGCGTGCAGCAACAGCACAGAGAGCAGCTGAGAGGTCCTGACTCGTGTGGGCACCAACCAGTCGGTCACATCATGGGCAATAGCTGGCACCAGCCTACCCAGGTTTCTTATCACAAGTTCTCTGCAGCCCAACCCAGGACGCTCCACTGGGGGAGAAAATGCAGAACAAAAACAGAGTTAGGTAATCAACTGTTTGAATGCTAAAAAAGGTATTTAAAAACAATAAAAATCACTGATTCTAATGTTTCTAAGTGTCTGTGACTCATCATATCTTCACTATAACCTTTTATGAGTAATATATTCATAAAATAGACGTGTTGGAGCAGGTGTGACATTTGCTGAAATAGCCCGTTGCATTTGAAATCGAGCATCCCTTTCTCTCTCTCTGCTCCACCTTGTTCCCCTCCTTCTATAGGCACACTAATGAGGGAGGAAGAGAGGACTTAAAGGCTGCAGAGATAAATCAGGGAAACACACCAGAACAAGACAAAACAAGCCTCCTTCTGGTTGTCTTTCACTGTCTGACAGTGACCTCTTCACACTGGGAGGCCCGGCAGATTTACAACAGCAAGGAAGAAGAAGATAGAGAGAGACTTTTCCTTTCCTTTCATTTCCTTTCCAGGGTTAGTATTCCTCCACATTTTCAAAAAGGTAACTGTTCAGCATGTAAAGCAGCAAGATATAAAGCTAAGGAACTCTCCCTCTTACACACTCACTCCGCCCTGCTCTTTAGGCAAACCATGGTGACCACGTTCAGGTTCACACTCCTTCCCAGGCCCCAGGCAGACACTTATCTTTCCAAGCCAGTGCCTGCCCAAAAACCAAGCTGTCTAAGACATTATTTACACTTAGCGTGAGCTGTAATAAATACAGATGATTTAATGTCAGAAAGTTGAAAAGGTAACATTGAGAATTTACATTTGCATTTGACTAGAAAGTAAAAGCTTTTGTTGTACATTGAGAGGGATGAGACAAGCCAAGACGACTGGAAACTTTCATCATACCTCAAGATGTTACCTGAAATAATCCCTTGATAAAATAAGACAATGAAAAAACTGAGTAGAATGTCAGAAAGTCTGAACTGACAGTAATGATATATGCTAGTAGGATATTTATGCTTTTAAGCCACACTGCTTCAAAATTTCACTTTAAATGCTGTAAAAGGGACTTATATAAGGATAGAATAGAATAGAATAGAAAATACTTTATTTATCCCCGAGGGGAAATTCAGGAGTCACCGCAGCATTTAAGAAAACAAAAGTAAGAAAGAGTATAGAAAGTGCAAAAATGTCCATAAGAAATTAGATGACGACATCCCGTCCACCACTCCCAGGTTAAATCAACAAGAATGCAGTCACATGGGTTAAGAGCAGGTTTTAAGTTTATCAGAGTTGGTAATTTCTCGTATAAGCCTGGCAAAAAGTAACAGTATGTGTTTGGATGTTAGGGATAGATCTGGAGGTTGTTTTGGATGACAGAGCTGTTAAGACCCTGTCTCTTGAGAGCACTGATGTCAGAAACCCACACAGCAAACAAAAAACTCAACAAATCATGTGACTGCTGGCACAAAAACATCAGGAGAATAAATCCTGCTACTGTAACAAACCTCCTGATGGGTAGAAGGGAGGTGGCGTGAGGAGAAAGTCCATTTTGTCCTTGATGTCCTCTTCATTCTCCTTTTCCCACTGGGTGCCAACCTGCTTCCATAGATCAGCTGCTAGAAGTCTGCAGGAAGAGAGTTGAGACGCCAGTGAAGAGAAATAAACAATGACTAAGAGGGATCACATTGTGTTATAACCTCCTGACTACCAGGAAAAAAACTATTGTCCAATCACAAAGATTTTAAGATTTCCCAATCTTTGTGAGGTTATTAGAATACTGAACACATTTTTTTTTGGAAAAAAAAGTTTTTATATTTCAGATATTATGTATATTACTAGTATATTACAATGCTAAAATACAGTAAAAATTATTCAGACAATGTTCAAATGTGTTGTTAAGAGTCTCATATAAAATATACCACCAAAGTTTCAAGCGAAAATTTGCTTATTAAAAACTAACTTACTTTTCCTCTTCCCATAAATTGCACTTCCACTGATGGATGCCATTTTCCTTAATGAAAAAGAGAAAGGTACCAAAGCCCCACCCCTTCACATTTGGTATCATTGAAAAGCCCTAAATGTCCTCTGTAGATGGCATGAGGAGTTTATTCAGCAGTGTGAAGTAAGTGGAAGATATTTAGGTTTACAAATGTCCTCCACAGAGGACAGATTTTAACTTCTGGTAGTCAGGAGGATAAGGCAAAGAGAAGAAGGAGACAGAATTTAGTTTTACCTTATTTCTGGGATTTCATCTGTGGTGTTGCTCAGCAGGAGCGGGATGAGTTTGTGGAAATATGAATATCTGTCTCTCATGTGAAGCAGCCAGTCTCCAACAACTACAGTGACTGCTTTTCTCACCTGGAGCACACCACAGGGAAATATAAAATTACAAAAATACCTTCTTAATCAGGAAGTGAACATGTTTTAAGCCACTCAAACAATAATACATACAATGACACAAATTGTTAAGGTGGTTAAAAGTGAACCTGTGGCGAGTCATCAAATAGTCTCTGCGCAAAATGAGAGAGCACATCATCCACGTTTTTTCCAGTGCTATGCTGAATGACTGCCCCAGTGGCCTCAATGGCAGACACTCGTACCCTGGAGTGCTGATGGGAAATCGTCTGCATGAGAGGTTTGATCAGACTCTCAGCCTGGAGGTGAAAGTGCTCTGAAGATCAAGAAGACATGCAGTTCAGTTTCATGTCAGCATAATATCAATATTGAAAACTGGTTTGGGTAAAATGTTGGATTTTAGTCAACAAAATATGACATTTCTCAGTTTGATCATTGTGCTGTACATATTTTTCTGAAATTGTTTCGTTTGCCAACATATGAAAAATTAAAGTCAACCCAGAGTTACACCTTTTTTTAAAACTTTTAGATGAGTCTTTAATTATGTTTTATTATTTTTAAGGAAATGTTGAATAACCCTAGGGTATAAGACTAAAAAAACTTATAAGGTTATCATCTAGGTGCAGGCTCTGTGCAGCATCATGTCTGGGTGCCTGGATACCATAGCAACAGACCTTATCCACAACAATAGCCACAAAAACTGTTCACTAACCTGGCACAGACTTTGCGAGGCTCACTGCACATTTGCAGCTCTCCTTTTTAACATCAGGGAATGGGTCTACGATGGTTCTCTGCAGAATGTTGATCATTTCGTTCAGATATGGCGCTAAATGCTTCCCGCACACCTCCAACGTCAGAGTCAGCATCTCCATGGCCGACAGACGGAGCTCCTCGGCGGGCTCCTGGATGTCTTTCTCTCCGAGCCTCTGAGCCAGACAGGGTATTAAATAAGGCAGTGACTCCTCGGGTTTGGGTACACAGCGAATAAACTCACTTATCGTAGTTATTGCGGTTTCTCTGCATCTTTCCATCGGGTCTGACAGACATTTGAGGAGAGGCTTAAGGAGAGCAGAGAAAACCTCCTGTAAGACGCTACTGGAAAGTCCTTTATCAACAGTCTCCCTCTTGATTGTTTCCAGAGCCCTCTTTCTTGTCGCTTTGTTGTCTTCATTTAGACAGTTTAGATGTCTAGCGAGTCCTCTCAAGACCTCAGAGGCAGCATGCTCGTCTCCCGCTGCCATCGCTGCCATGTTTGTTGTCGTTATGGTGACCAGTAGCTTCACGACAAACAAACGGCTGCTTTACGGTAGCTCTCTGATTCAAACCTCAACTTTATTGACAAAGCACAGTTCCTTAAGCAGACAGCCCTTCCTTTCTGTGAACTTCAAGCCTAATTGAGATGAATTAGGAAGATGGAGAATTATACGTCGTTTCTTCAAAAATGAAAATGCTGGAAATTAACTTAATTTTGGGCGGAACAGGGAAAGTCATTTGAAGCAAAGAAACTAATATAAAAACACCTGGAAGAGTCCTGATAAAAAACTATTCCACCTCAAACATACACAAGGTTAGTTATGACATCAAACAACCAATAGCTACAGTGGCCCTGAAGTACAAAACACCACAAAATAAATAAATAAATAAATATACAAAGGTTTCATTCCAGTGTTATTCTTGGTGGGAGCATTTTTAAAATAGATACATATGATGTCTAAAAAGGGCTTAAAAGTCCTAAAAAAAATCAGGACAAAAACAGACATTTGCGCAGAAAAAATGTCTTAATACATTTTTAAGCATCCCAAATTTGACATTTTATAACGTCACATTTGGGTATTCTCTTTGAGACAGCCCACTGTGAACATAAATTGGGTAATGTGGTATCCAGGGTGCTTTTTGAGCAGGAAATTGCTCTAGGGCCTCCATGGTGGTAAAAACTTCACAAACACCCCTTTTATTACTTTTTGTCTCTATCACCTGACAGTCTAATTGCGCCACTGTGCCATGAAAGCTATCCATCTTCACATAAACAGATACGTTTCTCCCAATATCACAAAAAATATCAAATAAATCTCCCCAAATTATGGCGCTGTAAATGTTACCTTTACCCTTTTTTGTAACCTGCAGGTGATCTGGCGCGTGCCCGTCGAGCTTCAGGCCTCGAGAGAGTGCCGCTGCGGTCGAGATGACAGATTGACGTCATCGGGACTGACGCAGAGAGGCAGAGCAGCAGCAGCATCCCGTCTACCACACACGGATCCTCAACAACCTCCCACCACCAGCGAGGTATTTTCTCTCTGAGCATCCTCCTAAATAACGGTAGGGACACCAGCGAGACTACTGGTCTGTAGTGCGATTTTACAGACACACATCAAGGCTCTAGGTCAGCCCCTTGACATTGTTTACTTCGCAGTATTTCCCCTTCGTTGTAGTTTGGTTACCAACGTAAGATTAGCAGAGCTAGCATGGTTAGCTGTTTATTGTATGCACTGAACAGGTACTGAGCTGCCTTACCAGCTGAATATGGCAGTATTGTTATGTGTGCGCACTGTTTTGCTGTTTGGTGTTAAAAATACTCGGTAGATCTCATAGCTTAGAGCCATAAATGATTCAGATTTGTAATGCAGTAAAATAACAACACATCGTAAAAGTGATTTCCCTTTCAGGAAGTGATACGGGCTAGTGAACAGTTAGCTACACCTGCACTGTTTCCTGGCTTACTCTGATCTGATGAAAACGTTGTTATTGGACATAACTGCAGGATGACATAATAGTAGCATTGCTGCATAATTCAAACATCATGCATCATGTTTGCTTTCCTATTGACATGTGAGCATCAGATTCTTTCTCCATAAAGAAGGGATGAACAGCCCTTTAGTACATACATGAATTAAGGTATAAATGTGCATGGCACTACTATTTAAAATATAGCTCCTTTGTTTACTATCAGAGAGATGAATGGGGAATGGGCACTTTTGCCGGTGGAAACAAATTATTTTTTTATCATAACGTTAGTATACTGAGAAAGGTGATCTAATATTTCAATTTTTTGACACAAAATTGAATAGCCCTGTAAAGAATATTTTCGCTAATTACCTGAGGATAATCTAATAAATACCAAAACAATACATGAATTCACAACATCAGACTTCAGGCTTACTTTTCATCTCACAAATGGACAAACCTCCTACTTCACCTCCTTCCCAATAACATTTGCCCCTCCACTCTTTTCCCTACTTCATCACATTGCCTGCTCTGCATTTTTCCTCAAACCCTTATTTTGTTTCCTCCACCATCTTCTCCCCTGCTACCCAGTGTTCCCTCCATCCTCATTTTGCTTCCCCTCCCCTTCTCTCATGGTCCTCCCTGTTTTTCTCCCACTGCCACAGAGATAAAAGATAAGATGGCCACCCCCTCCTCCACTCTGGAAGAAGACGAGAGTTTGAAAGGCTGTGAAATCTTTGTGCAGAAGCACAACATCCAGCAGATCCTCAAAGAGTGCATTGTGAACCTCTGCATCGCGAAGCCTGAGCGTCCTATGAAGTTCCTGCGGGAGCACTTTGAAAAGCTGGAGAAGGTTGGTAATAAAAGACTTTTGTGCTTTTTGTGACTTTTAAAGTTAAGCTGCTAATTTCTGAGTTGTAGGAAATCTTGTGCGTTGAACATTAAGTTTCTGGTTTTTAAGAAAGTTAAAATTGAATGTTCCGGAATATGACATGGATGTTGCACAAAGTGTGATGCGTGCAAATGAATTGTTGTGATTTCTTGTCGGATGATATTTTCTCACCATGTATCTTGAAATAACCTACAAATGATGGGAGTATTGAATGACTGATGATGTTCAGTGAACTGTACACAAATATTATTTTATTTTTCTGTTATTTACTTAATAAATGTATGTATGACAAATACAAGAGGTTAGAGAACTGTGGGTACAGCTAGCCAAGAAACTATTACAAAACCTCACTGCTCTCACTCTGTTACTTTAGGGCTTTCATTTTGTCATCCTATAAAAAGGATACTCCATCAGGGAATACGAGAGGATCACCCATAAAAGGCCAGTGCCCTGTTTGAGGGCCATGGGAACAGGCTGTTTGTATCTGCTTGTCTGTCAGAACAGGTGATGCATTTGTTGATAGATTACAG
The DNA here is from genome assembly GCF_033239565.1 of Halichoeres trimaculatus. Lineage (NCBI taxonomy): Eukaryota > Metazoa > Chordata > Actinopteri > Labriformes > Labridae > Halichoeres > Halichoeres trimaculatus. The sequence goes on along the minus strand of NW_027437198.1, from coordinate 7,104,650 downwards.
TCTCTCTGAGAAGTGCTGGCTTGTGTGAAAACAGAGAAAAAAAAGATGACAAGAAAGCCGGTTATCACAGGGGGCAACCTCTGAGGCACATTTCCTTTGGCCCACAAACAACGTGACCGCTCAGGATGGGTTTCTCTCGGCTCAGCTGATGTGCTGGCTGTGGCTCACAAGATGCTTTTTACAAGAAAGGTGCTTCTTTGTCTCCTGTTTTATTTATAAGTTGCTCTTGGTGCTTACATCAAGTGACGCACTGTACTGTGGGTTCAAAGTTACTAGCTCTTGAAGCTAAGCTAAGATTGTTATAGTTCCTGGTATGAAAGTGAGGTTTTAAAATCCTGCATCACAAAGTAGAATTTCTGCGCATCTTTTTTTCTTAGAATTTGACTTTACTGACATGCAGATGTGTGGTTTGCACATAGTGACTCACAAGTTTTGTCTGCTCAAACAATAAGTTTCATTCTTACTCTGTTGTTACGAAACGATCACGAAGGTGAGCCTGGAGCTGTAGGCTATCTCTGTTAGCATGTGGAGAGTTTTGGCCTCGGTGAGAAGTCATGAACAAGAGATGTGACTGTTTAGAGATATAAGATAGGAGCAGAGCTGAGATTCACCTTTTTAATTCCTGGAGGATGTCCTGCATCCTGGCCACAATGATATGTGTATGAATGTGTGTGATAGCATGTGAACATCAAATGATCTGTCCACAAGCCATCGTCAAAAATCAAAGCTTTTTTCTCATTTGTAGGAGCTATGCTATGCTAAGTCTGTTTGCTGCTCCTCCATCTTCCTGTGTCTGTATAGGAGCATCCATGCAATGCACATTTTTAACCTGAAGCTGCTGTCTCAGAGTTTTAAAGGCTTTAATTACCTGCTCCAGTTGTTTTGGAAGGAAGGAGATCCTTGCACATAATTCTACACTTCTCAAAAAACTTGCAAGGTTGTTCTTTCAGAGCAGACAGACTCTGAATGTAAGCACAGTTAGCTCCTTAAAAAGGCAAGCTAAGCTAATGGTGTATTCACAGTAGAGCACCAGAAAGGCATCTCTAGTTTTAAATGTCTTCTCTTCAGATAATACAGTCTTAAAATAAGTGAGATTCAACTCAAAGGGATGCAAATATTATTTATTCTTACTTTGACAAAGGGATTAATAGGTTTCATTTTTTATGCAATTGTTGCAACTCAAATAGTGTTGTGTTTTTGTAATCAGTAGCTGTTTTTATGGTTGTATGTCATCAAATTTCTTCATGTGTTTGCATCCGTGTTATAGGACGGGATCAGGTGCTGTCGTCAGAAAGCAGAGCATCAAAAACAGCAGTGATATTGGAGGTGCTGCTGCTGTTAGCGAGGACTGTAATGCTGCATAGAGCAGGAGGCTGCATGAATACTAATGGATGTGACAGAGCTCAGCAGAAGCACACTGTATTAAGTTGTTATTGATTCTTGTTGTAAAATGACACGCTGCACACTGTCCCTGTGCGTGTCTCATTTCAAGAGCAAATAAGCCTCAAAGATTTTCTGTCGTGATCAAAACTCTTCATGCAAAATTTTTTACAAGGGAGCCACCTAATAGTCATGTTTACAGGATGATTTATCACAGGGGCAGAGCAGCAAGCATGTGTGAATTGCATTATTGCACATGGGCAGAGCCGGGTCTTAAAACCCAGAGACAATCTGTTTACATCTATATTCTGTGCAGTAAGTAAACATACTGAAGCAGTCGTGCTCTGCTTCTCTGTTTACATTTAATCAGCCTCATATCCACTACTGCACTCACCTGTAGGCTCTGATGAAGGTCTCCTGTGAGTGGATGCTGTCAGTCATAACTCTCCCAGTGATGCAGAGTGATGCATAAAACATCAAACAGTGTCATTGAAAAGTCTGACGTCAAAGTAATATTTCACGTTCAGTGTTTATATAACAGGGAATATTTATTACCAAGAGAGAAGAGTTTAGGGGTTACAGTATAGAGAGACAAGACACAGTGTTTGCTCATTGGTCCATTCGTGAAGTCTTCTGCTGGCGTAACTGCGGTCAGGCGATCAGACATCTCCAGCCACTGACCTGGGGTGCGTCTCAAAGCGATAATATTCCATCCTTCCTTCCTCCACTAGCGTCATTCACTTGCGTCTTAGTCCCTCCCACCAGAGATGATGGAGAAATGCCAGGAAACGAAGAGAGAGGAGAGAGGATGGAGGAGATTTGTTTTTAGAGCAACGGGACATCAGTATTAATTCTCTGTTAGCGGCCAGCACACGTGTTTCCTTGATCATAGCTCCTGTGATCAGTCTCCTCCATCCTCTCTCTCTCTCCTACAAGCGCAATTATCGCTTTGGGACAGTCTTCCAAATGGCGATTAAGAAAGTAGTTCCAGTGCTGCAGAGGACATAGGACGGAGGAGGCACGAAATTAACGCCAAAACTCCTGTCACTTTTTAGAAGTGAGGACATTTATTGGAAGGAACAATATTTAAACCTCCTAATATTCAAACATTTATCAAAGTTATATGTAAAGAGTTCACTCTGGGAATACTGAAAAAAAACCAGATCATTCTAAATGAATAAGACTTTTGGTCCAGTGTGACTCATATCTCTTGATTTCCTCTTCATGAGGTCATTTACGTTTAAAAGGTTTTAAATCTAGTTAGAGTGAACTTAAGCACGATAAAGTCAGCTTTAATCATGTTTAACATTATTATCCAACAACAAAATTGGGGCTAGTGGAAATGCTGAGTGGCTAGTAACTTTGGGAAATTACACTGCTCAAAACAATGAAGGGAACATTAAAATAGCTCATCCTAGATCTGAATGAATGAATGAAATATTCTTATTGAATACTTTGTTCTTTACATAGTTGAATGTGCTGACAACAAAATCACATGAAAATTATCAACGGAAATCTATTTTGTTAACCCATGGAGGTCTGCATTTGGAGTCACTCTCAAAATTAAAGTGGAAAAACACACTATAGGCTGATCCAACTTTGATGTAATGCCCTTAAAACAAGTTGAAATGAGGCTCAGTAGTGTGTGTGTGGACTTCACGTGCCTGTATGACCTCCCTACAACGCCTGGTTGTGCTCTTGATGAGGTGGTGGATGGTCTCCTGAGGGATCTCCTTCCAGATCTGGACTAAAATATCCACCAACTCCTGTTCAGTCTGTGGTGCAGCGTTGGTGCATGGAGCAAGGCATGATGTCCCAGATGTGCTCAGTTGGATTCAGGTCTGGGGAACGGGCAGGCCAGGCCATAGCATCAATGCCTTTGTCTTACAGGAACTGCTGACACACTCCAGCTACATCAACTCTAGCATTGTCTTACATTAGGAGGAACCCAGGGCCAACAGCACCAGCATATGGTCTCACAAGAGGTCTGAGGATCTCATCTCGGTACCTAATGTCAGTCAGGCTACCTCTGGAGAGCACATTGGAGAGCTGTGTGCCCCTCCAAAGAAATGCCACCCCACACCATTACTGACCCACTGTCAAAGCGGTCATGCTAGAGGATGTTGCAGGCAGCAGAACATTCTCCATGGCGTCTCCAGACTCTGCCACGTCTGTCACATGTGCTCAGTGTGAACCTGCTTTCATCTGTGAAGAGCACAGGGCGCCAGTGGAGAATTTGCTAATCTTGGTTTGCTCTGGCAAATGCCACTGAAAAAGCAGAGACATGCACATTTGTGGTCTGCTGGAGTTCATTTCGCAGGGCTCTGGCAGTGACCCTCCTGTTCCTCCTTGCACAAAGGAGGAGGTAGTGGTCCTGCTGCTGTGTTTTTGACCTCCTACAGCCTCCTCTACGTCTCCTGATGTACTGGCCTGTCTCCTGGTAGCTCCTCCATGCTCTGGGCACTACACTGACAGACACAGCAAACCTTCTCCTTCTTGCCACGGCTCACATTGATGTGCTGTCCTGGATGAGCTGCATTACCTGAGCCACTTGTGTGGGTTGTAGACTCCGTCTCATGCTGCCACTAGAGTGAAAGCACCACCAGCATTCAAAAGTGACCAAAACATAAGGCAGAAAGCTCAGGAACTGAGAAGTGGTCTGTGGTCACCACCTGCAGAACCACTCCTTTATTGGGAGTGTCTTGCTAATTGCCTATAATTTTCACCTGTTGTCTATTCTATTTGCACAACAACATGTGGAACTGATTGTCACTCAGTGTTGCTTCCTAAGTGGACAGTTTGATTTCACAGAAGTGTGACTGACTTGGAGTTGCACTGTGCTTGCCTACTCCCTCACACACACACCTCTGCCCCCTCCCTTCTGCTGCACTCTGATCCGCTCACAGCCTTCCTGATGCCTTCACTGATGCTCAGAAACACCAACATCTGCACTGAATGCATAATTAACAGCAGAGCTGTGACAATCCAGAGTCTGTATGTGTGGCAGTGGACATGTCCTCGAGCAGGAATCTCAAACTCGTGCCATGGAGGGCCAAGAGGCTGCAGGTTTTCTTTCCAACCAAAAACTCCACCAGCTGATTTTATTGATTAGTCCCTGCTCTCTGCTTGAAGGTGAGGTAAGTAGTGAAATCAGCTGGTGGAGTTTCTGGTTGGAAAGAAAACCTGCAGCCTCTTGGCTTTCCATAGCAGGAGTTTGAGATCCCTGTTCTAGAGACTTCTGGGAGAGGGTCGTAGCCAAGGAGGTGAGGAAGGTGCGTCTGTTATTCCTGTTCATTGATATGCTTTTGTGAAAAAGGTGTTTCCATTGCACTTTGGCAATAAACTTCAAAAATTAAACTCCTGTAAAACCACCTGTATATTTTTGAGAGAGGGTTTTTTTTTCAAAATGCTGGTGTTTCCACTACCATCTTTAGTGCGTTAACTGCCCAATTCTAGGTGTGTTGGAAACGCGGCTAATGACACCTGTGACCCAAATTAAGGAACTTCTCAAACTTGTTCACTCTGAGATAGCACAGGATATCCCTGTAAGCCAGTGAAGATCAGCTCGCTGCACAAAACTGAAATTTTAATCCTCCTCAGCCCTCAGTTTAAGAAAGTCTAAATATGATGTAGTTGGAACAAACTTTATAGGTCATCTTCCACACTGTGGAGTGATTGGTGTCAGCTGGCGTTCCCAGAAAATTATTCCCTCACCTTAAACATTTTTTATCCCAAGGTAAAGGCCCATGACCCAGTGAAAACATTTAAACCTGGAAGACAAAATTTATGAGGTAGAGTGAAAAATTTCAACATGAATGACCCCTGAGGTCAAAATGTTCTACTGGGAAGTCTGAGGTTTAGAATCAAAGATGGCTGCCCCAGGTGTAAACAGTGATTGAGCTCCTGTTATATTCTGTTCATTTTAGCATTTCTGACGTTTCCTGTCACAATAAATCAGGCGTATAAATAGTATTATTCAATTTTTATGTATAAAAATTTTGCTGTTATGGCAAGTTTTCCTGACTTGGCAACTGGAATGCTTTTAACTGGCGACGACGTCATTCCCACTCCCCACTTCCCAGTTTCAATGTAAATGGAAGTCATCTTTAGTCCCCATCTGTTCTTGATACAGAGTAATGACACTGACCATCGGCGGGGCCTGTATTTGAAAAGTTGACTCAGGAGGCGGCCTTTGAGCCTTGAGCTATAGCGTGCCAGCTGACCTGTCAGTCACATGAGCTGTGCCTCTTATTGGACAAACGTGCAATCTAAATATCTTTTAATCGCAGGGTTATGAAACCTCTTTTTTTTTTCCTTTTTAAACTCTGACATATTATCTACATTTTTGCACTTCTGATAGCTTCATCTATCGCAGCCAGAGCTTGACAGTTGTGTATTACACCTTTACCCATTTTTTGATTGACCTATGGCTAACTCACACCGCCCTCCACTCACTCAGACAAACAGTGAACATTCAGTGACAGGAGCTAAGGCAGGTGTCACAGTAGGAGACATTACACAGGATACTGTTGATGATTTTTGGTGGGAGTAGGATCATACATCATCTAGAAGTGAGGGGGTTGTTTCGGAGTTTCATGTACTGCATGGACATGGATGACCATTTTTATACCTAAAATCTTAGAAGAAAATTCATAAAACAGAACAAAAACTGACTTCCCACAATGCATTTCAATTGACTTCCAGGCAGAGAATTTCAGAGTGTTTGGTTATGGTTGAACGCACTCTGATTGGCTCATTGTTTTTGTGGGCGGGGCTTCATTAAATTGTTAATATTTACTGAACACAAAGCATGACATCACAATGGCACATCAAGGGCAGTGATGTCATAGGTTCTGGAACTGTTGAAGGACTAGAGGTTATACTCAGCACACAGACAGAACCTGTAACAGAACTGCACAGGAAGCACACAGAGAGCACACGTTTGGAGGCTTGTTTCACAAAGCAAGACGATCGTAAAGCCAGCACAATTAGTCAACATGAACCCAACAGGAGACCAGTTAATTGAAGAGGGGAGCTTTCTTGGGCCTTCACACAGAGTGGAGGCTATACTAGGGGAAGGCACTTTTGGTGTTGTGGCCAAATGTCTCAACATTAAAACTAACCAGAAAGTGGCCATCAAAGTTAACAAGCCACATGTTTTCCACCAGGCCAGAGTGGAAATTGATAATTTAAAGCAGCTGAGGTGGTTGAATCCAGAGGTTTCAAACATTATCACCTGGCAGGGCTTTTTCTTCCATAATCTTAACACCTGCCTGACTTTTGAGCTTTTGGATTTAAGTTTGAACGATTACATTATGGAAGTAAAGAAAAGCAGTGAAGGTGAAAACCTAGGACTCCCCCTGACAGAGGTGAAGTCCATTCTAAATCAGATGGCTTTAGCCCTCTACCATCTGAGCTTCGTGGGGGTGGTGCACGCAGACATCAAGCCCGACAATATCATGGTTGTGGACCGCTACAAGAAGCCAGTCCAAGTTAAGCTCATTGACTTTGGACTGTCACTTCCGGTGTCAGCCTGTAAGCCTGGTGTCCGTTGTGGGACCTATGCATACATGGCACCAGAAATGATTCTTGAAATGCCGTTTAATTACGCCATTGACATGTGGTCTCTGGGCCAGACAGCAGTAAAGGTGGCAACAGGATATCTTCTGTACCCTGCACACAATCCTTACGACATCATAAGGTATATTGTATTGACCCAGGGCCAGCCAGAAGACCATGTGCTGGATCAAGGACAGGCCACAAAGCATTTCTTTAGTCCTCAGAGTAACGGCCCAAGACGCTGGAAGTTCAGAACACCTGAGGAGCTCAATTGCACAGCTGAGGAGACCAGGCATTTTATTATTGATGAGCTAGATGAGCTGGAGGATTTGTTAGAGAACTACAGAGGATACCAAAGTGATCATGCTCTGTTAGTGGACCTCATCAAGGGGATGCTGTCTCTTGATCAAGAACAGCGGCTCAGACCCCTGGATGTCCTACACCATCCCTTCCTGGCTGAGAGCCTCCCTCAGAGCTCCTTTGCTGACGTCAACAACGTCACCAACAACGTTGAAGAGGTCACATCTGAAGGAGATCAACACCCTTCTGAGGATCAGGCTGCAGGACCAGGGGAGGGAGAAGTGAGGGTCCAGGAAGAAAGCCACTCCCAGGCTGCAGGACTAGAGGAGGAGGAAATGAGGGTCCAGGAAGAAAGCCACTCCCAGGCTACAGGACCAGGAGAAGAGGAAGTAAGGGTCCAGACAGGAACCACCTCTCAAGGCGAAGGACCTGAAATTGAAAAGACCTGGGTCCTGCTGGATACCACCACCCTAGCAGAAGGACCAGAAGATGAAGACGCAGGGGTCCAGGCAGAAAGCCACTCCCAGGCTGCAGGACCAGAGGAGGAAGAAGTGCAGGTCCAGACAGAAAGCCACTCCCAGGCTGCAGAAGAAGAAAATGCAGATGCAAGGGTCCAGGCAGAAACCACCTCCAAAGCCGAAGGACCAGAAAACGAAGAGATCTGGGTCCTAAGAGATACCACCTCCCCAGCTGAAGGACCAGAGGACCAGAGGAGGGAAGAAGCAGAGCTCCAGCCTGAGGCCAGACCAAAGAAAAAGGGCCCTTTTAGAAGATTCTGTAAATTCATCAGAAACCTCTTCAGGCCTAGGGCTTCAAGACGATCAAGACAGATGCCAGCTTCCCCTTTAGAGACCACTGTTTGATCTCTCGTCCCCCTTTAGAGACCACAGTTTGATCTCTTGTCCCTGTTGACTTCTGTGGACTATGTTTGGGTTTTCTCCGGGTGCTCCGGTTACCCAATTTTTTATTTTATTTAAAAAAAAATCTATTTTGTGCTCTTAAATTCCCCTAATAAACAAAGAAATCTACACAAACTCATGATATGCAATAAAATACATTGTTTACTTATAAATATAATAAAAGTCTTCTTGGTGTTAAAGTTTTAAACTCTCAACAGTGAATAATAAAGTTGTAATTTAAAGTCTCATACAGGTTGAAGTGTCAGTGTTGTAAACTCTGAATTTGTCTGATTTAAAGTTAAAAATCTTCTATCATTTTGTTTAGTGCTGCTTTGTGTTTTCCCGTCAGCGGGAGCTGTACCTGAAGGCATCACAGTCCACATCCTCTGACACAGCTGAGCTGTTATTGTTTAAAGCCACATGTCAGAGTAGTTTTTCACAGTAACATCTGAATAGATGGTATTTTCTGGTTATTGAGGGTGTATTCACACCTGGATCGTTTGGGGCAGTTGTTCTGAAACAGTGAGCAGCCCCCCCAAACCCAGGTTCGTCTGGGCATATGTGAACACAGCAATAGCGCTTGGATGTGGGACAAAACAAGCGGGTCTAGATCGCCAAAAATAGGTGGTCTCAGCTTGCTTCCATTCGAGCCCTGTAGCGGCTCCTGTGCAGTGAGAACACAAGTGCCCCAGCAACCAGCACAACTGACTCATAACTGTGGCTCTCACTGTAGTGATGGGGGCAGTAATGAGCCCAATTGACAACTGTACAGTCAAAACAGTAGAAGAAGAATGAGTACAAGACTCAACCACAGCAGAATGGATCTAAACTTATACACGTCGTATTCAAGTTCTAAAAACCATCATTTCTGTTTTATTCTGACTATAAGAAATAATCTGATGAAACAATTTGTATTTTTTCTTACAGACTGCTATGGCACAAAGCTACTGAGCACATTTGCTTTGAAACTGTTTAATATTTTTAAAGAGTCACATAAAGTTACACCTTTATTGTGTTCCTGGTCAAAAGTAACTGTACATTTAACTCTGAACAAAGTAAATTAGCCCAAAAGCACACTTTAAAATGTTATAATATTCTTTCATTTTCTTAACACAGGAAATAACAGCTACCAAGGAAAACAATATAATAGATGTGTTTTCCCATGTCACAGCAGAGGAGCCTGTGGTCACTTTCAGGGGACGATCATTGACTGTGACGACTGGACTTGGGTTTTAGATGAGTTTCAGGTCTGTGCCATCTTCTGCCTCTTACTCTTCCTCTTCTAACCCTCCTCACTGTCAGTTTCCTGTCCTCTCTTCTCATCACCAGTTTGGCGATCACTGTGGATATGAGACTCTGCTGCACATTAAGATACACGCAGGGAAAGTGTGTCTGTGCTCCATGGCATAAACCAGCTAGCTGTCTATGGGCCACTGTGCTGGCTGGCTGTCTGTGCTCAACAGCATAGACTGCCTGGCTGTGCCCCATGGAATAGGCTGCTTGGCTGTGCCCCATGACATTGGGTGCCTGAATGCCTGTCTGTGTTCCACAGCATAGGCTGCTTGTCTTGGCTGCCTGGCTGCCTGGCTGTGCTCCATGGCATAGGCTGCCTGGCTGTGCTCCATGGCATAGGCTGCTTGTCTTGGCTGCCTGGCTGCCTGGCTGTGCTCCATGGCATAGGCTGCTTGTTCTGGCTGCCTGTGCTCGACGGCAGTGAGGACTCCCTTTTTCCTAGATTTTTTTAAGTAAGCTCAACTTGTCACATTTTTAGAGTGTAAGTATAAAAACACCTCGTCAGATTTTACTTTGAGGTTTTGCAAATTATTGAGTTGAAACAACTTAAAACCTTAAGTTGGAATGATGCAAAATGTTGATTTGAGAACAATCAAATTCTTTAGTTCATTTGACTTAATCAATTGTGTTGATTGAACTTATTAACTTCATTTCAAATAACTTAATTCATTTAAATGTTACTAATTGAAGCAATAATTTAAGTTGGTCCAACTGTTTCTTTTTTCAGTGTAGGGGACACTTTTGAAGGATGCTAGCTTTACTTAATGGTGTTTTTTTTGTTTTTGTTTTAATGAATAGGTGTATGTATGGTTTTTCCGAGTGAAAATAACAGATTATTAAACTTCTATACATGTTTCCATACAACAGCACCGAAAAATAAAGATCCTGGCAGCCCAAATTGTTAGTTTTTTGTTTATTTGTTGTTTTGATAACCTGCGCATTGTGCTGGTATAAGTCACTAAAAACAAGGGATGCACTGATCCAACTTTTCTGGTTCCAATACCGATACAAATACCTGGACTTTGGGTATCGACTGATTTGATACTGGTTTTGAATAATAACCTGCATACCCTACTGTGGGATTAGACTGGTAATGTTTTGGGTAAAAGGCAAAAAAAATGGTATTGGGCATTTTCAAAGTTAATCTTTATTTAAATTATGAAATGCTTAAATGTTTACCAGCAAAACACTTCTTCAAAATGTAAACAAGTTCTGTTCAAATGTAAACTTTTATACCCTTTAGACTGGCAATGCAGCAACAAACAAAGAAAGTGCATCAGAGGAAATACTTGAAATCAAGTAGCCGAGAGTGCTGGTAAAAAAACCACCATGGATTGGCCCCTTCCCACCAATTCTAATCCAGCACCGATACTACTAATCAGTAATACTGCATCCCTTCTGAAAACAAACCAGCATTTGACATCTGTAACGTAATGAGAAGCTATATTTCCCACATAAAATATTCAAATAAAATCAAATATTTTTTCTAGAATACCATTTTTACTCTAGAGAAAGTCTGTGGTGGTGTGGGGTCTTGTTTGATAGTCTGTCAGTGGTCAGAGCTACCTGTCAACATTTCACAGGTCAGGATTAATTAAATGTACACAGAGTGACATCGCTGCCTTTTTGCTCCACCCTCACTTTGTTTGCAAAAAAATCATAACATGACTGTTGTTATTGGATGCTATGGGGTTTCTAGCAAATGCCAGCATTTGTCGACCTATGATTGAGGAGAGTTAGTGGTGTTGCTGTGACAGAGGGCAGAGCAGAGAGACTCTCAGTGAGCAGGAAGAAGTGTAACTTCAACAGCAAGAAAACAAAACAAGGCAAGCTTACAGCAAAATGTGGATATGTTTATAAGTTATCAAGATTACAGATGTCGCAGATGTCGTTACATGATCAGGACCAATCCAGTTTTCAGGTATTTACAGCACCGTCACGCTTTACTGCTGCTGTAAATCAAACCACGTTGCAAACATGTCCGCTGTGTGGGACTACTTCTCTTTGGAAAGCAATGATAGTAAAACAGCGTCCTGCAACATTTGTAAAGTGAGTGTTCCCGGAGGAGGTACCAACAGGGCTCACTTTAATACAACTAATATGATTTGTCATTTACATCGGAATCACCCAACAGAGTATGAGATTTATCAGAGAAAAGTATCGGTATCAGGTCGGTATCTGCAAAACATATCATGAAAAAATCACACAACCACAACTGCTCAGCCTCTGACTTTGAATCTTGTGGCAGCTTCTTGTATAAAATATCAGTCCGGTGTTTCCTTGGCTTCAGTGCTTTTCAAAATAATCAAAAATAGTACATATCCCATTGCTTTGGTTTGGTTCTTGGTGGTTAGCAGTCTCTACGTGAGAGCTTGCTTGTTGGACAAGAGACTTTGAAAACTGTTAGAATTTGTCAAATCTCTCATTAAAGGAAAGTAAGAGTTTGTTTGATATTTTCTGCCACATAGGTGGGAGCTCCTCTTAATCTTCGGGTAGTGAAGCCATATCGAGCGGCTGTTTGCTAGCTTGGTCACAGCTAGTGCTGGCATGAGCTAGTGGACGAGCGGCACTCTTCGTCCTCTGACGGTTTTACTGGACATATTTCGCGATAAAGCTTTGGCAGCGTCAGAGGGAAGTAGATAATGAAGTTATTAAAGGAAAACATAGGCTGTGTCCGAAATGGCATACTAACGTACTACTCATACTAAGTGTGACGTCAAAAATAGTATGTAGTGCGTTCAGACTAAATAGTATGAAAAGATTGTGTGCGCGAGAAATACCCGGATGCATACTATATCGGTAAAAATTTTAAGTATGGGAGGTGGGCATACTAGTTGCACTAACACGCCCCATAATGCATTGCGAGCCCCGTATTTATAAACGTAAATACAGAATGAGATGACAAGATGAGAAGCAACTAAAGTGGACTTAGCTCTACAGGGAAACCTAAACGTAAGTACAAAGAAATAAAGTGCCTGAGGCGACGGACGGATCGTCTTTGGTGTCTGCGAGCAGTAAACATTTTTTAATTTTTTGAAGAGATGAATTCGTCTTGAGACCAGTGTTAGCTAAAAATCATCCACTAGCGAACTTCCCGTTTTCAAAATAAAAGCACCTGTTATCTCCTTTAAGTTCTTTAACGCTTTTGTAAATTAGGCTCTTGTTTTGTAGCGGACCGGAAGTTTCTTCGATAGCATATTGGCGCTCTTAACAGAATGTCCGAAATGTCGAAATTAAATTTGTATCTGTGCGTTTTGTGGCCCAAATGACCACATTTTGGTATTCTACGTGATGACTTTCTCGCCTAAAATGTTCTTAAAACTTTCAAATGTGGCGAATCAACTGAGATATTTGATAGCCTGGTGTGCTTCCATAGACTTATGTGTGCTTCCAATTTTTGTCATCGGAGGTTTTGAAATGCATTATGGGAAACCGAGTAGTATACTACAGTGTTAACGGTTGGCACTCTAATCATACTTATAGTATGTAGTATACAGTATATACACAACGACCATGTAGTATGTAGTATGTTAGTATGCCATTTCGGACACAGCCATAGAGTCTTTTCAATATTATAGTTTTCAACAGATAAAACTTGGTGTCCCACGAGGAGCTAAAAAAAAACATGTCAAGTCTGCACTAATGCCTGTAGCGCCCCGAAACATCAACAGCTGTAAATGTTGCAATTCTACTTGGCTAGCAAAACAGACACCTTTTTTCACTAATTTGATGTTGTAAAAGTGCACACAGATTTACATAATGGCACTGAAACATTATATTAAAATTCATGGTTGTTTCTCTTACAAGTTGCTCAAAATTCCAGATCAACACAGCACATTTGGAGACAGAAGGAGAGCTGAAAAGAAGAAAGTATTGTGTAAGAAATGAGGCTTGACAAGCTATTTTGTTGAATGGTGGTCAGTGAAATTGCTCAGTGTATACAGAGTGGTTAGAATAAAAAAAGAAACGTAGACTTCTGTCCTCTAAAATCCAGCTTTGCCATCTCTATTTCAGTCCATCAAATCTGTAGTGTATTGTGTTGTAATGTCTTTTATGGAACTGAAACAGTGTATGTAAGTGTTTGTGATGTCCCAGTTATTTAAGGAGTGTATTGTAATTCTTTTTCTCTCTGTGGACATTATTTGGTTCAACAATCCACATCTATTCAATCTGGATTCAGGCCTGCAGACTAAAACTATGTCTAACACCATTGTTGTTGAGATTGAATTATTCTCTATTGGTGAATAATTTACACATATGTCCTGAAGTCCTTGGTTTCCCAGTTAAAGGAATCAACAAGTGCCAGTCATAGAAACAACACTGAGAGCTGAACAACATGTAAGGTTTATGTTTTTGTTGAAGGGAGGAATCAGGTCACGTCTCTGCTTTTAAAGCAAACACAATGATAAGTACAACACACAAACACACACTCTGTCTCCTTCACGTCACCTCCATCATGTTTTTGTTTTTCTCTTTCTTCTCTCAGCCATATTCGTCAGCGTTCATCATATACTGAAGGCAGTAACCTTGGCAACAGTAGAGGTTCAATGAGTCCCTTTATCTGCCAAAGTTATTCCATCTCTCCTCTCATGTGTTCAAGTTCTTCTCTGCCCCAGATGAGATCACGGAGCCCTCTTCTTTCACTTCATTTGCCAGACCAAAGCTCATTTCATATCGGCACAGGGTCGCTTTCATTCCACACAATCCTATCTGGAGAATCTCTTCTCTCTGTCTTACATCCTGCATCATCCACTCTCACAGTCTCTTTCTTTTCTTTCTCTTCTACTCACACACAGAGACACGTGCGCTTGAGAGTGAACTAAATCATCAGTCTGACTGTTTTGTTTTTGACTTTTGTTTTGTTATAATTACACGCCTTCTGTCCTCAGCTGAGGTTGTGAATAGGAAAATAGCAGCCGTCTCACGCTCTTTCATCCGGCCTGTTAACGTGTGGTAATGATGACTTTGATCTCCACAAAACAAGCTCTGATCGCTGCACTCATCTCGCCTTCTTTGTCGGCTGTAATTATTGGAGAGGGGTCTTCATTTTTGGCATATTAGACTCTAAATAGATGTTTTGGTGACACCTTAGCCTATGGTTCTGACAGGGCTGTCTTATAACAATAACTCCTATTTTATTTTCCCTTACTTTTAATCTGAGTTTTTTAGAATTGTATTTGTTGGTTTTCCCCTTGTTGTACTCACCAATCACAATTTAGCAAGCTTCGGAGCAGCAAGGGAGGAAAGCAGGCGGTACACAACCCACCATAATGACATCCCTGTTCCCAATCGGCAGTAATTTGACAACTATATTTATATATATCTCTATAAACAGATATCTGCATGAGAGTGCAGCTAACAATCTGTTATAGATGAAAAATGTCAACTCGAGAAAACAATCTGTTTAAAACCATGCAAGGACCATAAGTGACATTGAAATAGTCTCACTTTTATATACAAGTTTGGGATGAAAAGTTCATGGCCTGACAAGGAAGGAGATATGCCATAGTGATGAAACTTGGCATACATTAAATTCAACATTTTCTGACACTTAAAGTGATACTCCGGGATGGAACAAGTTGGATCCTATCACAAGGTTTAGGAGAGAAATTACCCCTACAGCAGTGATTTTGTGCAGCAGAAGTCCAGGGCGCTTGCACCAAACACCCCCTCCCTGCTCCTCTGCAGGTTTCCTCTGCACTCAGACGGGGCCATATTTTACTTGACTAAAAACACAAATTAATGGATCTCATCGTGTTGCAAAACAGTGCTGCGTTTGTTTGTATCTGGCACGCCGCACGCGCGGTCTGATACACTAAGCGGCGAGCGCCTCGTAGCCCACACTGGCTCTGCAGCGGAGGTAGCGTTATTTTACGACATTTGCTGTAGGGGTAATTTCTGCCCTAAACCTTGTGATAGGACCCAACTTGTTCCATCCCGGGGTATCACTTTAAGGTACGGTCGATGTTAGAAATGCACCGATCGTTCGATAGGCAAGGCGATCTCCTTAATTTTGGGGGATCTGTGATCAGGGATTGGTGATCTGCCCATCCTTACATATGAAACTGATCTTGTATACCTCTGGGAAGGTCTGACAGCCAGCAATTGTTGCTTTTTGTTCTGAGACCTAAAATTTTAGACACTTTTTGTATTGTTTCACAGGTATTGCTCAATGATTTTCTATAAAATCAGATTGGAACATTTAAGTTATATGCTGTTAGTTATAAAACATAAAAAATAAAAATCGGTATTGGCCCAAATCGGTATCAGCAGGTCAGGCTTTTTAAAGATCGATGATCGGTGATCGGTCAGAAAATTGTGATCGGTGCACTCCTAGTGGATGCATTCTTGGGTTGTTGTTGTTGCAGGACGTCCGGATCTTGAGTCATCTTCAAGGCTCTCCCTACCCCTCTAGAATTCAGCCGCCCACTTTTTCAGAGTTGATAAAGCTCGAGCATTGTCTTCTTAATAGGGATGCACAATATATTGGTATCAACCAATGTTGGTCATTTTTTAACATAACCCTATCAGCTGATATTTACTCATTGGCTGCCAGCCATTTTCAGAGCATCTTGAACCATCTTTCAAGACCCAAAGAATATCATTTTCTCTGACTATGTAAACACCAAAACTACCTAAGAAGAGTGGACTCTCTTCTTTTATGTCTCTCCTCCTGATTTTGATCCAAAAAACACATAAAGCATACTTTTTTGATCACATTCATCCCAGGCGCTTCATCCTTTGATCTTCTCCATGGTCTTCTTTTCTTACGATCACGACACTCTTTCTCTCTGAACTACCTCGACACATCATCTCAGATAGGTTTTTTATTTTTATTTTTTACCACCATTGATATTGGTAAATATCGGTTATCGGCCATAACGAAAATATTAATATCGGATATCGGTATCGGCCAAAATTTTCACATCCGTGCATCCCTACTCCTAATGTAGCAACCATGCTGGCGTGAATGTCTTTTGGGGTGAACCCTTTTTTCTGCAGATATTTGATAACAACACGGTGCCAAATTATATCCATATTCACAAAATATCTCTGGTTCTACTTTTCAAAGTCTTCACTACATCAGTGTCAGTTAATCTGAAAACAAACTATGCTGTACGTGTCAGAAAATGTTGCATTCAATGCACGCCAAGTTTCATCACCATGGCATAACTCCGTCCTGGTCAGGCTATGAACTTTTCAGCCCAACCTTGTAATTGGCAGTTTATAATCCATGATTTAATATGAGATTATCAGCATCAAAATGGGTTATAACTAAATGCTATTTCTTAACCCCTTACTGCCTGAATTAATAAACAATTATAAAGATGTTAAATTAAAATTGGAGATTGTACATTTGAGTATAGTACACACAAAAGTTATAACCAAGTTATAACATGTATTTGGACATGAGAAGTTCATCCCCTGACCAATAGATTGTGACATAGTGGATCTGATACGATCTGTGTAGAATATGAATCAATAGGTAATAATGAGATAGAAAGGTCATTTCAGCTGCATCAAGACCTGACAGGTTAAGTTGCAAATTTGCAACAACAAGCGTCAAGGGGTTAAGATGAAGTGTTTTTGGCAGGAAGCAGAGCATCCCCAAAACTGCAGCTCCTGTTCAGTATTTCTGGTTTGGTCATGGATAGTCAAAGCTAACTGATGTAGGTGTGAAGAGAAGCCTGATCCTTTTGATTCAACACTCCTGAAGCTCAGATTGAAAAAAAATGCTGCTGCTTCTGATAGAACACTTTGATGTGTAAGAGGCTGCATCAAAAATGCATCGATTGGAGTCGGGTGTTTCAATATTTAAACAAAGTTTGATATCAACAGGGAAGCCAAATAAATGCTGCAAGAACCCAGAGTTGTTGACTTTCTCTCATCAGTCTTCATCCTTATTGCAGATCTGTTCGTCACCAGGCAAAGCGCCAAGCCCGAATGTGTGAGTGTGAATATGTCACTCAGTACTGCAAGTGGGCAGCTGCCATCGCAGATGTTTTATTGAATAAAGCATCTTCACAGGGCTTAACAGTGTTTTTGGCATCAGCTTCATTTTGCAGCTCTCTGTTGTCATAGACGATCCCTCACATTCCTTACCTCTGTCATCCTCTTCCTGTTATTTGGCCTGTGAACACATCTGATGACTTGAGGTGTGTCTCTGTCCTCCTCTGCTGCTGTATGGAAATCAACACGTTGAATTGTACGTAACATGCCAGCTGAACATGAAACCAAATGTTCAGAGCTTGTTAGATGTCACTTATAAACACCATCTGTATGTTTTTGGTAAGAAGACAGGAGTTCAATTTCCATGTTTAGACCTCTAGATGTGTTAAAGTGATTTTTTGGGGGGATTTTTTTGAAAGAGTAATAACTCATGAGTCCGTAGTGTTGTATTTATATATCTGAGTTTATGTGATCTTCTGATTTAGAGAGGGCTTTCTTTGTTCTTGTTGCTCGCAGCACTGTCATACGTTTTTTCTCGTGCTACCCCTAGCTTAACACTTACTGTCTTATTCTGCACCCCCCTTGTTTTTCCACCCTGTTCTTTTTACTCAGCCTTCATTTCCATACAAGATTTGTCTCACCCAAGTTTTAATAAAAGGAAAATAAAAGTTAAACATTGTTTCCAAACCCCAGATATCTTACATCATTTTTTCCCTTTCTTTCTTAAACAAAAGAACAAAAAACAAAAACAAAAAAAGGTTTAACTGCTTAAAAAGGACTGATTTTTATGAATATGACCAACTAAAAGGGTGTAATCAAGTTCTACTTAATCTAGCTTTTTTTGGTACATGTCAATGAAAGTGTTGGTTATTTTTACCTCCACAAAAGAGTTTATGTTTCTGGGAAAGTTTGTCTGTTTGTTTGCCTGTGAACAACATAACTCAAAAAGTAACAAACAGATCTTGATGATTTTCAGAAAATGTTCAAAATGAGATAAGGAAGAAGTGATTAAGTTTTGGAGGTGACCCGGATCACCGTCTGGATCCAGGACCTTTTTGAAGGATTCTTTTTCATTGTGAGATAGGGCTGTTTTCACCATATGTGTATATAACCACAATAAATGGTCGGATTGCTTTGCAAAACAATACAAGACAAGGTCACCGTAATTCCTGGCAGATGGAAAAGTACAATTCAGATCCTGACAATATTCTGGAAACTAAGATCTGGAATATGAGATATGTACTGGGCCATCATAATTGTCAACACTGTCAGATAACAAATTATCATACAAACCTACAACTTACACCAAATTGTAGCAGAAAGGAAGTCTAACATTAAAGTAAGTATTTTTTTGTCTCATAATGTTTATTTTAATTGGTTTGAAGGATAAGGACAATGATAGCCAGCTTAACGTTTAGTACTTGTCTCCCATCTCAAAGCATGACTTGCGCGTCTGTCGGCCCCTTAGTCTGCCAGTGTCTCCTGCCGTCGTAAAATGAGAAGCCTTCCTGTTTTGCCAACCATTCAGCTGTCACCAGGACCTATCATAACAAATCCACCACACCCTCCAAAGAACTCTGATTGACAATCCATCAAGAAGGGTTGTCTTTTCAGTATCTCCTCAAACCATTTCAGAGAGAATTAGCTGTAGCTTTTAATTTTTCATTCCTCCATAGACTTTAGCTATTCAACATGAAATGTTTGGTAGTTATCCAGACTGGTCTACATGTGTGTGTTCTGGAGATTTCAGAGTTTTCATCATGTTGGCATCACAGACAGTATGTCCCACACATAAAGCCTTTCAAAGAGTAGTTGGTGTCTGTAGCCTCTGTGTTCATTCATCACCTCCATGCTGGCAGCAGGGTATTTGTTAAATCAGCTTAGGGTGCATTCAGTGACCCAGGCCTAAACCCCCTCCCTGGCCCACCTTAGGGGCCCAGACAGGTAAATTGGACCCTGAGACTCTCTTTCCCTGGTGGTCCTTTTTTGTCTTCTCTCATCAGCCCGTTGCATCCCTCCTCCCTCTCTCTTGAACTAATCCCTGTCAGAACGGAAGACACGCTGCACAGGTGAAGTTAACATATTTTTCATTAATGAGTTTACTTTTTTAAAACGTCATTTGTATTCATTATTTGTAGGCTACACTGAAAGGATTAGTTTCTTCTGATCAACAGTCCAAAATGTATAGATGTTTGACTGTTGACATTCATACTAGTATTGGATCAGATTGGTATTGTCAAATTGGGATTCGCTGACAGTAGCCACATATACATGGACCCAAATATTCCGCTTGTATAAGGTTTATTTGCTCAAACGGACCTTTGTATACACCTCATTCCCAAAGAAAAGTGCCAATCTGAATGGACATTTAATCGGTTTCACAGGGGTGGAATATTCCTTTCTCCAAACTGATTGAGCTATCATATATCCACTCAAATGGAAAGTTGTCAGGGTGCGTTCTTTCAGCGCATGCTCAGATATGACGTATGACACAACTAGAGACGTTCTCTGATAAATCATGTGATGTTAACAATTTTCTGCGCATGCCCTATTGACCATTCTGTTTGATTTTAGCGGTGCATGTAGACCAGAGATTGTAATATTCCTTTCCATGTACTATTGTTTTCGGAATAGTCTTTCAGAAAGACGAAAAACCCCTCATGTAACCGTGGCAACTGAAGCAGGAATTAAAATGCTGGACTAGATTGTACACCCCCTTCGTATGCCCATGTTTATATCACACATTCTGGTCATGGCCAAGCCTTACACCCTACTGGCCTGCTATATTTGATTTCTTCTCAAAGATCACAGGTCAAATGATTAAGCTATTTCTGTTTCTTGGTCTTTCTGGTGTGCTGTCAGGTGAAGTTACTTTAACAAAAGTCCAGTTGTGTCATGTTGCCTTCTCTGCCCTTTGGCTAGGCGTCTCATTCTTACAAACTAAATTTTATTTAATTTAACTATTTACAAAATGTATTATCTTGACTTGCCTATATCTGATAGTTGACTATGTTTAGTTTTGTCTTGTTCACCAGTTGTTTGTTTCTGTGTGGTTTGTATTGTGTTGTGTTCAACCGTTTTTATACCAAATAAATAAAAGATAATTAAAATGCAATATATAATGACAAAAAATGTTGGACTAGTAGAGATAGACCGATATGGATTTTTCCGGGCCGATACTGATTATTTGTAGCTAAGGAGGCCGATAACCGATATTTGAAGCCGATATTAATTTGCAGTCACAGTGCAAATATTGGCGTCAAAATTTTGAACAATACAAACTCCAACACTTAACTTCATTAAAATACCATTAAGCATATGTTTATTTAACCGCTCCCAGGCCCAGCTGCATGTTAAATGAAAAACTAAAAAAAATAGCTTAAGTTTTCTACAGTAAATAAAGTTTTCCAAAATTTTAATGTAACAGCAATAACTGTAATAACTGCACTGCTGATTGGCTGTTACACAAGTCATGGCTCTGCTTGTAACCAATCAGATGGTATTGTGGGTGGGACAGTGCTGGGGACTAAGTAGTGACTGCAGACAGCGGGGCAGC
Organism: Halichoeres trimaculatus; assembly: GCF_033239565.1. NCBI lineage: Eukaryota > Metazoa > Chordata > Actinopteri > Labriformes > Labridae > Halichoeres > Halichoeres trimaculatus. Next base: position 7,083,713 of record NW_027437198.1, on the reverse strand, counting down.
TGCATCAGAGCAGAAACAACCCAGTTTTACATTTGTTTCGTATCGGCCGTCGCATTTTAAAAAAGGCAGATACTGATCTGCCTCGAAATGCAAAATTTCGGCCCCGATAATCGGCCCGTGGCCTTCAAGCAACAGCCAGCTGTAGGCTGATGTTAGAAGTAGAGACTCATACGACTTGGGCTTTTCTAAGTCCCCCACATGATAAATTACAAAAAAAATGCAAAGTTGGTCATAGCATATCTTTTTTTATCACATGATATATTTGTTTTTTGTTTTGCTTCACTCCCAGTGGAACTTAACGATGGATGATAGAAACTGGTCGATTTCCTTTTCGCTGGTTAATGAATTCACAGTCAGAATTTCATCTTTTCCATTCTCAGATTTCTAGCATGTGTCTACTGAACATAATCCACTGTTTTTTTCTAACCAAGGAATTTTATAACCTAGTCCTTAGCAGAACCTTCAGATTTAGATAAAAGTCTTCTAAGATGATGAAGATGATGAGCTACACCAGACTCCCACTAACAACCTGAAAGCATGACAGTGTTGTTGTGATGCAAGGAGCAGGCTGAGGTGCTTTGCTCATACATTTCTTGAAAACACAGTCTGACTCATGAGCTGTTGGCACCAGAGCTACCATTGTCCTGTTGCATCTGTTTACTGCTGACTTATTTGGAGATGGTTTGAATTTGCAGGCTTGCATTCCCCTGGTGAAGTTTTAGCAGAAAGGACATTGAAGCTTGAGATGAGGGACTTTATTTAGAAAACAGAAATCACCCGTTTAGATTTGGCGACAGTTTGGAGCGTTGGTGTTTTGCAGCCATTAAGAGAGTGGACATCATTTCATAGCCAGGGGGGTCAGCACTCGACAACACGTGGTCCTACCACAGAAACAAACTTTCTGACTATTGTGGTGCTGTAATGGTGTGGAACAAAGCGATGAGTGGACTGCATCAGCGCTCCACGCTTCATTACCTGTGTGTGTATGTGTGTTGGTCTGCGTTTGTGCGGCACCTTGTTGTTTCTGGTTCACTCACATGCTTTCAGCCCCGGCAGTGGAGAGTGAAATTGTCTACGTCAACAGATCAGGGCTACCTCAGGTAACCACGTATGGCTCTTTCCCATTTTTCCTCCTACTGAGATCAGAAATAATCATCTTCTCTGAAGAACTGATATTTTTGATGTGTGCACTGCGAGCTCTCTGATCTTCTTTCTTTGGCTCAAAGCTTTTGCGTAAAGGCTGATGTATGGCTGGCCTGATTAGTCTATGTGAGCAGATAGGAAGAGTTTTTGTTCCTGTCTGCTTGGGGAGAATTGGTTGAGGGGAATGATTAAAACAGTCTTTTTAATTGAATGACTCACCATCCATGAATGAGTTGAAATTAACATTAATAATGGAGTAATAACACTGACTTTAGCTTAATAGAGTTTCATCCTCTGTGCCATCTTTCATTGGGTTTATCTCCAACCCACACACTTTCTGTATCTCGAATGAAAAGCTCACAGAGCTTCTGTGTCCTGCTCTCGCCTGTGTCCTCTGTCTACTCTTTTGTCCTCTCTCTATGTTTGGCATCTTGCCCCTTATGATGACGTAGGGGGGCAGGGGACAGAAAGAAAGCTCAGACACAGGATTATTTTGCACAATAGTGAAAAGATATTCCTGGATAAAATATACAGTGCTTGACATATTTATACCTTTCAAAAAACACAAGAAATCCACCCAGCATCATGAAGTAATTTGATTCTGATTTTTTTTTTCTCAGCGAGTTCTCTACGCTTCACCATTTTGAACAGGAGTGAGGAATTTCAGGGTTTTGAACTCGTGTTTCTATGCCCAAATTGGAGCCAGCACACTGAAATCCTCTGAGAAGTCAGAAATGATTCAAAGAATTACATAAAACCACTAAAACAAGTCGTTCTGTTCAGGAACACAATTGAATAGCCGGAGTTTGGCAATCAAAAAGTAACAAAGTGCTTAACTCCAGAGGTTTCCAAACTTTACTATGCCAAGACCGAGGGCTGGACGCTTGATTGAATTTTAATCTTGATTTTGATATTGGTTATTCACGATCATAAAAACGTTATAGTTGAAGAAAAACGATTAAGGTGCCACACCGCGGGGCATGTATTACATTTCCTGCGCTGCCAAAGCACTGTGAATGCACCTGTGTTGTGTGTGCAGCAGCAGCAAGCATTTATCGATCAGCAACACGTTAAGAAAGCGGTTTACAAGCATGGCAGAAAGGGAGCCTTTAGTTGACAGGAACAGTAGGACTATTTCAGTCATCTGGAAGGATTTTGGCTTCAAGTCGTCAGACATCCAGCCGAAGGACTTAACTTGCAAAATTTGTAACAAGTTTGCCCAAGGCAACACAATCAACTTATTCAACCACTTTAAGTTTAGCCACAAAGTGGTCTATGACCAAGTTTTAAAGGACCAAAAGAGCCGAAAAAGTGCTGGCTTGTCAGCTTCACCCAGCGCCACAATGACAACTCAGTCGTCCATTAAGGGCACTCTTCACAGTGCCACTCCATATCCCACCAGCTCCCAGAGACATTGAGAGATAACGGCGGCTGTTACATTTATGCTAGCAAAGGACATGTGCCCCATCAATACCATAAGCAACCCAGGATTCCGGAAACTAATTTACTTTTGATTGTTCTTTCAAGTTGTAGTTCAATAAATACTTACGAAAAACTCCTTGTGTAGCATCTGTAAAAAATGTCACCTGTAAGAATGTATCTTCTGACTTTTATTCGTTTGTTAACAATTATTAAATTTGTTTAGAACAGGAAATTATTTACAAACAAAAGCCAGACTCACACAAGTAGGTTGTAGTGAAAGAGACAAGGCATTGTAGAGCTCTGTATGCTAAGATGAGATGTTCCTTCCTTACATGTGTCCAGTATGGAGACAGGGGAAGAGCCCCCCTGACAGCCTCCTGGGGGGCCACTTTGAAAACCACCGCTTTACTCTACATTTTTAAAATGGATGGATAACAGTAGGGCTGCTGGAGTATTTCTAAGAACCTCAGGAATAGGGATGGATACCTTTCACATTTGAAACGATACGGTGCCAATTGCGGGTACCTGGCAATAGGTATCGGTACTTGACGGTACCAATTTTCGATACTTTTATGTGTTGATGTGGTAAAAGATATCAGTATGTTTAATAATAAAATGTTAATTCTTTTCTATTTAACACATTTATTCTTCAATATTTAACCTTGTAATGTTGTGTTCATGTCCAGCACAGAAAATCACCTACTCTTCCACTTCCTCACAGTCACAAGGATGCATTTAGGTATCTAAACATGGTACCTTTTGATTGTATGTGAATTGGTACCAGGTACTTTTGACAGAATTTGGTCGGTACCAATAAAAGTACCTAATTCAGTACCCATCCCTACTCAGAAATCAACTCAATTTTGATTCTTTAGGTTGTGATTTGATATTGATTTGACTCAGTATTGATTCAAGTGCTTGGATTATTGATTTTTATGTCCATGTGAACATATGTGGTATGTCACCTCACGTTTTGAAGCAATAAAACAACCCAGACGTCAGACTTTAAAGCTGAAGGATCTGGCTTTATGCTGCTGCTGCTGCTGCTGCTAATTTGTTGTTGTTTGGTCTCGTGCCCTGGTCCATATAACGTGGAAAACACAATGCATCGATTTATTGATATTTTTACCCACCCCGAGATAACAGTCATTGTTTTATTTAAGTGTTATAAAGATATTATTTTGATTAAAGAGTTTGCACATACATGTATTTATATGTATAATATGACTTAGTTATAAGTATTGTGTTTACTCAAATTTACAATCTTAATTTAACTTCTGTAAGAATGCAAAAACACATGAAAACAATGTATTTTTGTGATTGTCAATTCATTTAGGCAGCAAGGGGTTAACCATAAAAATATTAATGTTACATAAAAGGTTACACCGAGTAAAAACTGTAAAAGGAACAACTGCAGTTGTGTTTTTGTGTAGCAGTCAGTGTACCCAGCTCTGAGGATGATAAATGGCTCTGCCTCAAACCTCCTGGCTCTTGGTGTTAGTACGGAAACAGATAAAGCAAAAATAAAGGTTCCTCTGCAGCTACTATCAGCTCACCTTGGATTCACGAGTCCTCCTCTGCAGGTGACATCAAACATTTTGAAGTCACGCTTCTCCTGAAGGTCTCAGAAGCCAGAACAGAATGAGGACTTGTTGGAAGCAAACACAAAGTCCCCACTTGATTCCTCTGACCTAAGAGGAAAGCACGTGGGTGGCGCTTGAGATCAGTGGGGAGCGAGAGAGACGCTGCATGGTACAGGCGACTGTCTGGCACACATGAGAATTGTAACTCACGACAATGTGTCCTTATGTGAATGGAAGGAAGCTGGTGCAAAACGTGCGCCCACGCTGTTTGGTCAGAATAGAGGACATTATTGAAGGGAGTGACGCTTTCATCTCCATGAACACTGTTGCTGTAATAGGGCTGCAACGACCTATCGATAAAATCAATAAAAATCAATTTGTAAAAGCATCAACAACGTTTTTCCATAATGGATGCACAGTACTGCATCATTACTGTATTAGTTTGTCTTCAGTTTATTTGTCTTTTTCCTTTTTGTCGGAAAGGGATGGAACGGTTTATGATAAAAAATGAACCATTCAGTTTCACTCACTCAGAGCGTGTGCTCCGAACGGTTTCTTCGTTTTACAGCTCAGTTTGAAGCAAGTATGTAGCTCTGCTCATAGGCATGCGCAATGCAAGGTGAAGGATACAGCGAAACAGTTGTGTGGGGAGCATAGACTGTATAAAACATGGATGTAGTCCCCCCGACGTCACCCGTCTGTTTCTGAAACAGAAAATGAAGCACATCAGCTACAGCGGCCATATTGGTAGTGGCAAGGGCTTCACGCACAGCTATAGGGCATCTGTCAGTCATGATGATTGGGCAAGCTTGGGACAGGAGACGTTTTTTGAACCAGGCCGTAAATGCTATGGACTGGCTTCTTTTGGCTTGATGTGTATGTGACTTCTGGTACTTCCAGTGTCAGCCTCGAGCGGACACACTAGAAACAGCAGATTTTAAGATTCCACATTGCCTCATATTCTTAGACCAGAGGTTGCCGCGGGGAGGTATGTGTTGTTTGCATGATGAGTGGAGCAGACAGAGTTAGAGGCTGTATCTGTAGCGTTGTGTCGTTCTGTTTAGATTCAGTGTGAGCTCTGATGATAGTGGTAAGAAAGTGGAGTATAAAACCACTACTCAGTGTTGTCAACTTTGAGTGTATTCAGACCTGGACTGTTTGGTCCACTTTAAACGGACCAGGGTTTTCCCACGCTGGTGCGGACTTTTCATGCAGGTGTGAATAGACACAAATGAACCCTGGTGAGGACCAAACAACCGGACTGAGACCCACTTTTTGAGGTGGTCTCGGTCCGCATCCAAAGGAACTCTGGTGCGGTTCGTGGTTCTCCTGTGCAGGTCTGAATACAAACCAAGGTCCATCTGAACTAACTACAGGGTACATGCGCCTTTTGGGCCTATAAAGCCACCGTAACCTAACCATCTTTGGTTCATACCTCCGTCTTCTGTTTAGCCACGCTGTTGATAGCATGTTGTGGGTCAGGCCACGCAGAGCATAGCGTCTCCTTGCTGCGCACATTCGTCTCCACATGTTTACCTCCATTTTCGGGGTCTGTATTCTGTGTGCCGCCCTTTGTCAGCACTGTCCAATGAGAGCACTGATCGTCACACACGTGGATGTGTTTACAGAATATAGTCCACTTGCAAAAAGTACAATCTGAATACAATCCGAACCGCACCAAACGAAAAAAATAAAGTCTGCTTTTGGTCTGGACCAAACAAGTGGACCAAAGGACTTTTCTGGTCTAAATACAGCCTTAGAGACTTTGTCGCTACACATAATGACTTTTCAGATCCCTCTCTGGCGAGTGTTAAAGTCGACAATTCTTGCAACTTTTCTGGAGTTTTGAGTCTGAGGTTAAAGCATGTTTTGATTTCCTCAATGGTCAGTGTGTGTGAGTCCCTCCCCTATCCATATTTAGACATTAAAAAAACAAGAATGTGCTGTAGAAAGTTAATTAGTAGTTCTATATTTATGATATTGTGTTTTACCTGCTTTCTGTCTCTATCACCTTATTTCTCTCTCCTACAGAGTCCATGACAGTTACATGCAAATAGAATATTATGCAGTGTCATTTTGTGACTTTTACTGACTTTTGGGATGGCCAATAGAGACTTTCCTCACTGAGGAGTTGGCATGTTGAAACTAGCAATTTTTACTCAACTTAAATGATGTTTCAAATGGGAAACAGCCTCATTCTTTCAGGTTTTTTATGACCATACATGACAGAATTGATTAAAATAATCTGTTAATAGTGGATTATCAGGGTATTTGGTAAAAATAAAGGTATCAAAAACAACAACAATGTACACTGAACTGAACCAAAAACCGTGACTACAAACTGGGATAAGAACTGAACCGTGGATTTTGGAAACCGTTCCATCTCTACTTTGTATACATCTTTAAGTTAACAATAGTCATCAACTAAAATAACAAGGCATGTTTGGTTTTGTGAATTTGATTAATCATAAATATAATTGTCAGAGTAATCGATTAGTAAAATAATAGTTAGTTGCAGCCCTGCGCTTTACATGTATGAGAAAGTGTCAGAGAGGAGTGATGGTGTGTCAACAGGCTCCGGTTTGTGTGTAAATGAAGGTGTGTGAGCCTCGGTACCAACAAGTCAGGATGCTTACTGTACCCTGTTGTCATAGTGACGATGGGGAAGCGAGAGAGGCCCGCTCATTGCGCCACCTGATTGTGCGTATGTGTGTGTGTGTGTGTGTGTGTAAGGGAGAGAGGGGGGAGAGGCTGGAGAGCAGAGACAGAGAGTTGCGCAGGAGCGATGGAGAGACAGGCTTTTTGCTGTGATCAGTGTTTTCATCAGTAGCCTTGTTCTTTAGCTGCTGTGTCGTGGGGATTGCAGTCATTCTGCCACTCACACACTCTCTCCTCTCTCTGTCTCTCACTAACTCGGATGCTCCGCTTACCCACACACACTCAAACCTGAGTGTGCACGCACACACATACACACAGCGAGCGCTGTGCTTGTATGGCAGGATGCTGCAGCCGTGTGACATGTGTGTCAGGTGTGTATGAGATGTGTTTTGATTCCCATGCACACTTTGACACACTCACACTTTGATTTGATGCCTCTGACAGGCTGAGGGACTCACAGCAGGCCTGCAGGGACCCTCCATGCCATGGTAAATACCTCTGCTGACAAACTTGAGTTAGCCTGCTGGAGTTATCTGATGTGCTCTCACACAGGTTGTTTGTTTCTTTGCTGCATGTGAAGTTGTGATGCATGGTGAAGATGCTTGGTACAGCCTCAAGTGAGTGTGTGTCAGCTGTGTTTGTGATCCTGACTCTAGTTTTCTTCTGGAGTGATGAAAAAAGATGCTTGTGTTTTTAATTTCATGCAAGAAAGCGAAGTGTCCAGTTTGAGGACAGTGTGTTATCTGATTGCAGACATTGCAACCTTGATTACGCCGGAGCGTTTCAGCCTCCTTCTCCCCCCTGCAGTCTGCCTGTGCATGTGTTTATGAGATTCTCCGGCTCTTCAGCTCTACCTCCCCTCCTCTCCTCCTGCTGCTGCTGGCTGTGTTCCCTCAGGCAGTGACTCTGCGTAAGCAAGAGGTGTGTGTATGTGCGTGTGAGTGTGTGTGTGATCTGCATTCTCACGCTGTGTTATGCAGCGTGTGCCAAGCATCACGGTAACCTTAGGATGCACGTAGCACGAGAGCCTCATCAGACGGAGAAAGGAGTGAAAAATTAGAGAGGAGGATTGTGGATGAATAGATGAAGCAGAGAGATGCCCGCAGGGCAGCTGCCGAGCTGTCTGCTGTGTTCATGTCTCTGTCCCAGTTACATTTGGATGTTTGGCAACTTTGTTGTTCTTATGAATGTGAAGAAAGGTGCATCTATCTGCTGTACCTCCTCCCTCTGTTCTATCCTTCTGTCAGTATGTGAGCATGAAGGTGGCAGCAGTTGTCTGCAGTTTTAAAGGCACATGATGGCCAGTCTGCTCTCGGCTGCTTCCCTGTTTCTTCTACCTGCTTCAGTGTTTCAGAGAGAAAGTTGGAAATGATGAAGAAGTTGTTCTTGGATTAAACCATGTGAATTCAGAGGTTGCTTTAAATAAGTGATGTGAAGATGTTTCTGTTCCTGTTATTGAAGAACAGTTTTTTAGTTGTTTTTGAAGATCTTAGATGATCTACTGATTGTGTGTTTGTTTTAGATTTTATTATTAATTCACTTTTATGTCATCCTACTGTTTACCCTCTTATCTTCTTCAGATTTGAGATGCTCCTAGCCCCCCTGGTCTTAGTTCATGTTGTTCAGTTTTGGGTTCTTGCTAGGTCAATATGTTCCCTGTCTTTTTTTAAGAGGTTTAGATTTGTTAGAGTTTTTTCGGCTGGATTTTTTCTTTGTATTTTTCAATGATTTTGCTAGTAGTTGCCTTATGACTAGAGATGGATGAGTACTTGTATCAGTATCAGGCCGATACCAGCCTTATTTCAAGGTATCAGTACTCATGAAGGCTGCTGATACCAGCAGCTGATACTCTTACATCGAGTAAGTCCTCCTCACCAGTAGTTGGGGCTACTTTGCTCTGGTTTGACACTACGTCAAATGTGCGTCAGGTCCTTTTCAGACAAATCAAATGAACCAGGGAGAGTTATTGGTTAAAGTGTTTTATTTTGCGCTTCAGTTTATTTAAAAAAATACTAAAACTCTTGAGAGTTGTTTTTTTAAAACTTTTGTTACTGTATTAAAGACAAATGTAAACTCAGAGAGTTGTTTGAGTTTTCATTTTGGACTAAATGGCAGAGTGACTCTGCTGTCTTTGTTCAACATGATATGATTGAAATTTTTTGAATCAAAAGTACTAGTGGTATCAGTACTCAGTATCATCGATTACTCAAGTGGAGTACTTGTATTGGTATCCGCCTGACAAAAAGTGGTATCGAATAGGTATAAGGGATGGGTACGTTTCACATTTGAAACGATACGGTACCGATGCCCGGTACCTGGCAATTGGTATCGGTACTCAACGTTATCAACTTTCTGTACTTTTTTGCATTTATGTGGTAGAAAATATCAATTTGTTTAATAATATATATTTTTTTCAATTTGACATATTTATTCTTCATTAAATAACCTTGCAATGATGTGTACATGTCCAGCATGGAAAATTGCCTTCTCTTCAAGTCTGCCACAGTCACAAGGATGTATTTAGGTACCTAAACATGGTACCTTTTGATTTTACATGAATTAGTACCTCATACTTCTGACAGAATTCGGTCGGATCTATAAAAGTACCTAATTTGGTACTCAACCCCAATAGGGATGTCCTGATCTAATACACTGATCAGTATCGGTGCCGAATATGGCTATTTTTTGGAGGATCAGATAGTATTGGATTTTGTTACATGATCCAAGGTGGTCCAGTTTTCTCATGTTTTCAGCACTGTCACCCTTTACGGCTGCTGTAAATCAAACCACATTGCAAACATGCTGTGTGGGACTACTTCTCTTTGGAAAGCAAAGATAGTAAAACAGCGTCTTGCAACATATGTAAAGTGAGTGTTAGGTATGGGTACTGAATTAGGTACTTTTATAGGTACTTCTGTCAAAAGTACCAGGTACTGATTCATGTAAAATCAAATGCTACCATGTTTAGGTACCTAAATGCATCCTTATGACTGTGAGGGAGTAGAAGCGTAGGATATTGTCCATGCTGAACATGATCACAGCATTACAAGGTTATATGTTGAAGAATAAATATGTTACATTTAAAAAATATGTATTTTATTAATGAACAAATTGATATTTTTTACCACATAAACACAAAAAGGTACCGAACATTGGTACCGTTGAGTACCGGTACTGATTTCTAGGTACTGGGCATCAGTACCTTATCGTTTCAAATGTGTAAGGTACCCATTCCTAGTGAGTGTTTCTTGAGGAGGTACCAACAGGGCTCACTGTAATACAACAAATATGATTCGTCATGTACAACGGGATCACTCAACGGAGTACAGGATTTATCAGAGAAAGGTATCATATTGGTATCGGTATCCACAAAACGTATCATGAAAAAATTGGCCCAGATTGGAAGTCAAAAAATCTGCCATCCCCGTCATCAACACTTGTATCGAACATCCCTAGAGTGACATTTTATTGCTATTTCTTCTTTTTCAGCATTTCAGTCTCTCCTACTGTTTATTTTTATTTTTGACTGCGTTGTGTGTTCCTTACACTTCAGATGCATTCTTCACTGTAGTGTCACCTTTTGCTACTATAAACCCTCCTGAGTCTCGTCCTCAAGCAAACAGATAATGTTGTTACTGTAAATAAACACAGGTGAATAATACAAGCATCAACTCAGCCTGACGGTGTTATTAGAAACACCCAATGTGGAATAAAAACACGCCAGCCATTTTTAGTTAGCATACAAAAACAGAGGCTGGCTGGCTTTGTGAAAATTATTATCACACTTCTCTTGTCTCACAGGACTCCCACACACTCTCTAGCCTACAGTGGTTTCATTGTGTACATATGTTAATGTGTTAATCAAGTGTGCAATCAATAATTCATCCCGTGCTTGTGCTCAGCACAGCCAGCCAGAGGCATCCTGTCTCCCATTTGATCTCTTTCTTCCTCCTTGTTCATCAACAGAGAAACAGAGAGGAGGGGAGCACTTGGCTGAGCTTTCTGCTCTCTACATATTCAGGCCTGCAGTTATTAATATTTGATAGCTTTGACTTCATACCACAGCAGCCAGATGTCCAAACAGTGTGCACTCAGGACTTGGATGTTTCCCCTGTAGTTTCTCTGACGTTTAGAGCTCTCTCTTATGTCATCTGACCTGGTTTAAAGTCCACATGATGCTTGATGTCAGAAGTTTTCAGCCCATCCTGGGATTTATGGGATCATTTTGGATTTAAATTGGGAGACTTTTAAAAACTTCCTCCTATCTGAGCCTCTAATAATTAAACAATCATAATTTGTCTTTTGTCTTAACAGGAAGAATGCAAGCAGATCATGGCGCGCCAGAAATCTAACAGCCAGTCAGACTCACATGATGATGAGGTGTCTCCCCCACCACCCAACCCTGTTGTCAAAGCCAGGCGTCGCAGGGGAGGGGTCAGCGCCGAGGTCTACACTGAAGAGGATGCTGTCAGCTACGTACGCAAGGTCAGCCTCAAGAGCAACTGCTGTGCATGGATACATGCAGTCACACACAGTCAGTACACAGCTGTACACATACGTTTGAATGTGCCAGTGTGTTAACATGTTTTCCTGCTGATGCTTACAAGAAATCCATACAATCACCATAACTCTGACAGACTCTGGTGTCTGTTTGTGCAAAAACAACACTTAGAGAAACAAAAGTAGGGTTGAAAATCCGCTGTAGGAGACATTTAAAGACAGTTTTGTAATCTAAACAATAAAACAGACCTTCAGGTTGTTGTTGTTCCTTCGCTGTTAGCCACAGTGCTGTTGTTCTGGCACTTTAACACTTTATGAGAACATAGCAATAAAGAGGGAGATCAGCTGTGCTAATTTACAACAGCAAGGAACAAACACACTTCAACTCTTAAATGAGTTTATTTATGACGAGTGAACAGTGTGTGAGTCAGCTGCTGCACTGATGTTCAGCTCAGCTGCTCAGGTTTGACTTTATGATGTTACATAAACTGTGAAAAATCCTGACAAAAGACTGGATTCTGCTCTCTGAACAAGTGTTGACCAGAAAACCATATCACATGTTCATATGAGATCAGCTTTACTTGAAATCTACCAGCAAAATTGTTTTTTTTATTTTCATTTCTCATCATAAATCATTTCAATGCACAACTTGTGATCTGATACTAACAAATCCACTGATGTGATCTGAGTTGTGATAAAACGCTTTAGGATATGTTTTGGATTCAAGAGGGACACGTCCCATTTCTATGGCTCTCTGAAAATAATACACTTTCTATTCAGCTGTTTAAATTACTGCAAGATGAGTAGGAGTGAAACATTTTAATCCATTTGTCAATTTTAAAGAATAACTGTACTGAACATGTCGTGATCGAATCGACCTTGAGATGAGTGCTCTGTCTCAAATGGGATACTTCTCTTACTACACCGCGTACACTCTGTACTTACTAGAGCAGTCCACTAATGTTTACAGCAGGGATCTCAAACTCATGCCATGGAGGGCCAAGAGGCTACAGGTTTTCTTTCCAACCAAGAACTTCACCAGCTGATTTCACTGATTAGTCCCTGCTCTCTGCTTGAAGGTGAGGTAATCAGTGAAATCAGGGAGTGGAGTTTTTGGTTGGAAAGAAAACCTGCAGCCTCTTGGCCCTCCATGGCACAAGTTTGAGATTCTTGGTTTACAGGGTAGTATTGTCTCAAATCAAACTCTGATGCTACCCACTGACTGGAAGTGACTGTTGTCACAACTGTTCACGTGTCCTTCTCATTTAATGCAACAATCATCAAGGGTTTGATCCATTTCTGGCCTTTCTGCTAAGCTGCCAATATGGCAACCACCGAGGATGAGAAGTGCCCAGCATTTCACACTTAATATTTTTGACTTTTTGCACAATGTCTTTTTCAGTTTCAGTGTGAATGCACTTTTGCCCTCAAAATAGTAGGTGTAAGAACAGAAGTACTCAATTTGAGACACAGCCCTACACTGAGACTTTTTCTTATTTTTGTATTTTACATCTGGACATTATTAATTTATTTCTCTTTATTGCTTGTAATCATTTTGTACTAATTTTTAACACATTCATAGTTACCACAACAGTATTTGCCCATATTTTATAGTTTTCGTATATTTTGCAAAAACAACAAAAACAAATACCAAACAAAAAAATGAGTGCTTTATTTATTTATCTGGGATTATTTGCTATTTTTTCTTATTTCTTGAGATCAGAAAGACAATGTTGGATAGAATACATGAAATTGTGAAAAACGAACAAACAAAAAAGTTTGCCTCAAATAAAAAAATGTAGTTACCTAAACTAAAAAAAGTAGCCTCGTCAATTTGAGCCAAAAATTGGGTGGCTACCTAAATGTTATGCTGTGGCCACACCGGATGCGAATTGGCGAATTGAAACGTGCATCATGCTTGTGACGCGCCTCTCTACACTCAGTCCCTGAGGGGCTTGCTGCCTCTCCCTGGTTATCCACCTCCACTGGCCCTGCCTGGCTTGGATACATGGATAATGGAGGGATTCAGTCAGACTCAGTGATGACCCGTGCAGGCAAATCCAGCTGGAAACAAATATTAACAGAACTTACCTTCAAAGTTACTGAAAGTTCAGTATTTTCAACTCGAGCGTAGAGGCGTTTGACGCCCCAAACATGCCGCGCCAAACACGTCCAACGCGCCGTCCAGGGCAAATCAAGCGCGTCTTTGCATTGACTTTGTATGTAATCTCGACACGAATTCCCGTCTGGTGTGGCCGTACCATTAGGGATGCATGATATATTGGTATCAATATCTTTACCGGCCGGCGTTGGTCATTTTTTTAGCATATTGGTATTGGCCGAGGTGCAAAGGTGGGCCAATTTCAGAGCATCTTGAACGATCTTTCAGACCCAAATTATATTGTTTTCTATGACTATGTAAACACCGAAACTACTTAAGAAGACTGGACTCTTGTCTTTTATGTCTCTTTTTCAGTTTTTGATTAAAAAACAGACAAAACGTAATGTACTACTTTGATCCTCTACATGGTCGTCATTTCTCTCGATCGTGCCTCTCTTTCTTTCTGAACTACCTCAACACAGATGATGTGTCAAGATTGCTTTTTTTAACCAATATTGATGTCAGTAAATACTGGTTATTGGTCATAACAGGAATATTAATATCGGATATTGGCAACGGCCACATTTTTCAAATTGGTGCATCCCTACTAAATGTAGCATCATCTTTTCTCTAATGCTTAACTCAGTTGTGAATCAAGGACTCTTGAGGAAACATTAGCAGCCACTGCTTTATGAGATCACTCAGCGTTTGCAATTTCGTGGTACTTGTTGCAATGACAAATAAAGTTCTATTCTATTCTAATAACATCTTGAACAATTTTTGTATTTGAGCAACTTTTACAATGAGGCAGATTTATATCCTTAACTCAAATTGAACCACTATTTAACCCTTGTGCACTGCTATGGCTGAAAACAGCCACTTGGGGTAAAATTTTATCAGTTATTTGACCATAACTTTACTTGTATTACAGCAAATTGAATGAATTTTGGGCAGGAACCTTATTTTTACATGCATTTTGAAAATACGATTTAAAAAATTTTCAAAGGGTTAAAAGCCACTGTGGACAACTTTACTGTACACTCGTACTGTTAAGGCTGTTTTCAGCCACTAACTTTTGACTGCTCTAAAAACATATCAGATCAATATTTTCTTCTACTTTTTTCACACAAATCTCTTAATCCACTTCTACCCTGCTCAGAACTGCCAAGCATTGAAAAATAATTTACAAATTTTAATACCTTTAGGGCAATTAAACTGATAGAAGATCACTGATTATGGAAGGGGTTAAAGACAAAATGACCTATATTCTATATAAAAAGCCATCAGAAACCAGAGATTTTTTACGGGGTATCATGGTCTTGGATATTTCAAAGATGAGTGACATTGTTGACTTTAATGTCTTTTTAGTTCTTGTGTAACATCAATTTTTTTTCAAAAAGTAACGCTCGTACTGTTAAGGCTGTTTTCAGCCACTAACTTTTTGACTGCTCCAAAAACCCATCCAATAAGTATTTTTTTCTACTTTTTTCACACAAATCTCTTAATCCACTTCTGCCCTGCTCAAGACTACCAAGCATTGAAAAATAATTTACAAATTTTAATACCTTAAGGGCAATGAAACTGATAGAACATCACTGATTATGGGGGGGTTAAAGACGAAATGACTTATATTCTATATAAAAAGCCATCAGACACCAGAGATTTTTTTATGTGACATCATAGTCTTAGATATGTCAAAGATTTGTCACATCATTGATTTTTAATCATTTCTAATTTTTTTGTAGCATCAATTTTTTTTTCGAAAAGTAACGCTGGTGCTGTTATGGCTGTTTTCAGCCACTAACTTTTAACTATGCCAAAAACCCATCCCATCAGTATTTTTTTCTACTTTTTTTTTGCTAAAATCTCTTAATTCACTTCAAAAAAACATACACACACAAAAAGAAAATGGCAAATTGGTGCATTAGTGTCACCATGTGGAGTGAGAGGTAACGCGACCATTTTGCGGCTCAGAGTCAGAAGAATCAGCCATGACCATCTCAAGAGCGTCAGTGATGCTGAGTTTCCTCTCCATGTAGCTTTCAGCTGCTCTTCTCATCAGAAACTGATCATGAGGATGAGTGAAAGACCTGAGCGCGGGAATGGAGCAAGCAGGTGGCAGGTGCATAAGCACCCTCTACATTTTGTTTTTGTTTAGTCTGAGTGTACCCTTTGTAGTTCTAAGAGCTGGAGTAAATGTTTACATTATTTTCCAGGATCAATTCACAGAGGTCAGACCCATCATGTAATTTTTCTTTTTTCTCACCAACTTGGCTCGACAAACAAAACACACAGCCTCAAGTTGAATTCTGACTCAGCATGTTACTACCATGTAATGGTACCGAAAGGGAATGAGAGAAAAACCACACACAGAAAAGAATCTCGTATAGAATAGGGGTAAAACAAATTTATTAATTTTTAATGCTTGGTAATTTTGACAAGGACAGAAGTGAATTAAGAGATTTTAGCAAAAAAAAGTAGAAAAAAATACTGATGGGATGGGTTTTTGGCATAGTTAAAAGTTAGTGGCTGAAAACAGCCATAACAGCACCAGCGTTACTTTTCGAAAAAAAAAATGATGCTACAAAAAAATGAGAAATGATTAAAAATCAGTGATGTGACAAATCTTTGACATATCTAAGACTATGATGTCACGTAAAAAATCTCTGGTGTCTGATGGCTTTTTATATAGAATATAGGTCATTTCGTCTTTAACCCTCCCATAATCAGTGATGTTCTATCAGTTTAATTGCCCTAAAGGTATTAAAATTTGTAAATTATTTTTCAATGCTTGGTAGTTTTGAGCAGGGCAGAAGTGGATAAAGAGATTTGTGTGAAAAAAGTAGAAGAAAATATTGATCTGATATGTTTTTAGAGCAGTCAAAAAATTAGTGGCTGAAAACAGCCTTAACAGTACGAGCGTACAGTATATTTAAGCAGTGCACAAGGGTTAATATAAAACTCCACATCATCCGATATAACTTTAACACTTATTGACTTACTACAACACTACTACCTTAGAATTAAACTGATGATAAGTGATGTTACTATAACTCATCTTTTAACAGTAAAAACATTTCTTTTGTCCAGTGGCTTCATGTTTTTTGACCATCTCCACCAGCAGCTGTTAAAGTTATCTGTCATCTTGAAACTTGCCATGTGTCCATTTTAATTTCATGGCAGGATAGGAAAGGGTGCTCTCTGCCAGCAGCTATAACTCACCTTTCTATTCCCAGATTACTGCAGAAACACACACTCTCATTCATACACAGTACACATACACAGTGCACATACACAGTACATGAACGCACACACACACCCAAGTGGTGATTCAGTCTTACGACAGCGTTTGTTAAATTAAAATTAACCTGACATGCTATTAATTGCTGGGTAATGACATCACTACATGAGCCCCCTTGTCACCACGCTGTAATCCCATGGTCGCTGGAGCATGCAGAGTGTGAGTGTGTCAGGTATGTGCACACACCCACGGGTGTTTGTGTTTATGGCTCTGAGGTCTCTAGCAGACACTGCAGTCATGTGTCATGGCAACAAGCCTGCCCTCGTTCCCAGCCTCGTTTTCTCCAGCGTCCCTCAATATCAGGAGTGACACACACACATTCACAGACACGCACTGAGGCTCAACCTGCCACGTCAGAGGCTTGTGAAATATAAATGAATTCACGTAACTTCCCACATCATCGGAGAAAGTGAATCAAAAATGAATTGGAGCATAACAGAAAATGTTCAACTTGAGACAGGTTTACTCCTGGATAGACAAATACTGAGATAACAAACACATTGACACATTTAAAACTTGTCGCAGACATTCCTAGATCATCAGTTTCATTCAGGGCGCCACAGTCAGAATGTTTAACAGAACTCGATCAATAAGCCAACCCTGTTTATCTGATTAGAAGGAGCTTCGCTGTGAGGCAGATCACATTAGCAGGATGACCTGACAGGCTGGCGTCAGGCTGTCAGTTAACGTGGAGGAGGAAGGTTTTATGACCTATTCTGCAGCCACTCAGCAGGGAGCACTTCAAAAGTTTTGGCGTCACTTTTAAGCCCTATGCACACCAGATACATATTTTTTGAGCAAATATTTCGCACATTATTATTATTTTTTTTAACCTACTGTTTTTTAATGCAAGCTTCCACACCAGCGATGTTCTTTCACTGAATGAAATTGCTGCTTTCATTTTCTCGGACTGAGGTCGGTTTTTCAACGTTTCAGTTGCGATGAGTACACATCCAACTAATCAAAACAATAGACTGTAAAAAAAAAAAATGGACGTCACCTTGCTTGGCTTGAAGTGAAGCCGCTAAAAAAACTGCTCCCCCTGGTGGCTGGCTGCAGTATAGGTCAAAAAATCCGTCTCTCCAGTCATTCCACATGGGCTGTGGTCTAATTTTAAAAAATTATTACACCTCGTAGAAATGTTTGTCACATCTCATTGTTGTGGTGATTTGAGGATATCATTTGGCTGCCTTGTATTCAAGTCCTCTTTTTTTCCTGAAAAGTTTTGTTTTCATTAGTTATAAGAGTTTAAAAACGAGGTTTCATGTCACGTTTAACGATGATTGACAGCTGCCGTTCTCGTCTATTTTTAAGGGGGATTATAAAATATGTCAGGAGTTAATGTCAAGAAGTGATTAGACTTTCGAAAGAAAAAAAAAATACAGTTTTTGTCACTCGGCTCCACTCAGATTCTCCCAGAATCCCTCATTGTCTCTACTGCACAGGCTCCGGCTGCACAACTGCTACCAATGGCTGCGCCTGTGACAGAGGTATTTTGGCCTCAAAACTGTACAGTGGTAAATGGTTGAGCCACGCTGTCCACTCTACATACAGTCTGTGATCAGAATGCTTGTTGTTGACACGTCACATACCAAAACGTTTAACACGGATTGTGTTTGTGTCCCAGTGCCCTGTTCTTTCAGACAAAAGACACAAGAACTACAAAGAAAACGATTACAAAGACATTTTTAGACATTTTAGACATATTTTTATATATTATATTATATTTACTTATTTATTTATTTAATGTTATTTATTTATTAATTTATTTCTGAGGGCGGTTGGTGCTTTTGTGCCTTTATCTGGATAAAGGAAGATAGTGGATACAGCAGGGAACAGGGTGAAAATGGGGAATGACATCATGTGGGGAAGAAGAAATAGTCGGGATTCAAACCCGAGCACAACCTGGACCACTTGGCTCCAAGCCCATGATTGTTTCTTAAAAAATAAGTTAGCAAACGGCAACCTCCGGTCTAAGAATATGAGACAATGCAGAAGTGCTAAAATCTGCTGTTGCTCGAGCGTCTGCTTGAGGCTGGCTCTGGAAGTACCAGAAGTCACAAACACACCAAGCTAAATAAGCTGTTTTAACAGCAGAAAGTAATTTATTTACAGCCTGGTTCAAAGACCGTCTCCTGTCTAAATTGCTAATTTTCACTATCGGCGCACACCGTATGGGGGTACATTTGTTTCTAAGGTGGCAGTTTAGAGGATTTTAGGATCGCAAGTTCGGCCAATCAGAGGCACAGCCCAGGTTATGTGGCTAACAAGCGCCCTATAGCTGTACTCCAAGCCACAATCACTTCCAATATGGCTGCTATAGCTGATTTGCTTTTAAACGTCAGTTTCAGAAACAGATAGGTAACGTCGGGGAGACTACCCCATAAATTTTACAGACTGTAGAAGTTATACACATTCTTTTGTAGCTTTTCATAAATGTTTTGGCATGCCATCCAATTCATCAATAGCCCTAAGCCTCTTTTTTCACATTATGATTGGAAAAAGTATTGAATCATGACTCTGAGAATTTAAATTTGAGTAATTTAAGAGCTAGCAACAAGCTGACATTGAATAATGTCCTGAGTGGCAGCGTGGAGCAGGATCTTGCGGAGGATAATTAGGTGTTTGACCCCAACTCTGAATCAAAAATGACTTCTGCTAAGCCTCTCTGTGTGACTGCATCCTCCTCCAGTTCAGCTTCCCAGCCAGGCCAGCCTTCTCTCCCTGTGTCCACTGAGTGGCCGGGGCCTGCGCTCTGCAGATAGATGAAAAATTTGGTACTTTTTATGTGCTGTGTGATGTGGTTTTGTGTGTATTTGTGTGCATGATGTGAACAGTGCTGCGTGGTCGTCTTCATGTGGAGACATCTGTTGCTTTAACGTAATTACAGCTTACCCCCTCCTCTCCCCCAGCACCAGAGACAACACACACACACACACACACACACACACACACACACACACACACACACACACACACACGCACACACACACACACACACACACACACACACACACACACACACACACACACACACACACACACACACACACACACAGTCATCCTCTTCAAGTTTTTATTTCTTCTCCCTTTCTTACTTTTTTGCCTTTCTCACCCTGTGTGGAAAGAAGTTGAAGCTCTCCTCTTTCTAAATGCAGACTTTTTGACTTTGTTGTGGCTACAGACTTTGTAATCCCCTTTCCATGTACATACACACACTCAAACTCCTCGACACACAAACTCACACACACACACACACACACACAAGCAGACAACCCACAGTCTGGGACATGAAAATGCATGTTTTATGAATGAGTTCAGGCCTCTCTTGAATTTTTTAGGGCTGTGTGACATTTTGAGTGTAATCCCTGAACAGATGGGCTTTCCCAAAAATACACAGACACACGTGCGGGATACTTCTTTCAGAGTTTGCCAATACGCTGCTCTCTAATTACTCAATTTAGTCGGCTTTGAAGTGGAGACTATTATGTGTTTTTTGCTGCTTTAATCCATGTGTCCACCTGCAATGTGTTGTTGCAGTCTGCTCCACAGTCTACATTACTGCTTTGTCTTAACAGGTGATCCCAAAAGACTACAAGACCATGACGGCCTTGGCAAAAGCCATCTCCAAGAATGTGCTGTTTGCTCATCTGGATGACAATGAAAGGAGGTACTGAATGTAAATGACTGAACAGTTTTTTTTTTTTTTTTGTTTTGTTTTTTGATGTTTGACGCCAGTCATCCAAATGTGTGTGTATGTGTGTGAAATGAGTGACTGTTTTTCAACCAATAAGATATTTTTACTTATGAGCAGGGCTTGACATTGAAGTCCATCTAAAGCAGCTAAGTATATAAATTAAAGTCTTAAAATCATGGGAAAAACAAGCACTTCTCTCTGCTGAAAAATGCTGGGGGCGTGTCAGTTCGAGGTGCTGGAACCACGCTCACACATGGGAGGGGAGCTGCCTCCGTGGACTGTACAAAAACAAAACTAATTGTAGCAATGGAAGCTAGCGCCAGCAGCCTCACTGGTCGGACCCAACCCTACCTGTTTGAGCCATTAAACCTAGAATCTGACTCTGAATCACTGATAGTGCTCAGCCTCATACCTCACAGTCTAGTAGTAGCAATTGCTGCCCGAGACTCGAGAGCGAGCGGAAAACCACCAAAGCTAACGATGCTGAGTATATTAATACCACACCAGCAGCAGGGGCAGGGTTATGCTAATGATGACCCTGTTACATAACGCGGCTATGGTTCCTGACCGCCCATTAAATCCTGAACACAGAAATTTTGAAACACAGTTTGTGAGCCTAGCTCCACAATTAAACCCTAAATGGTTGAAAGACTTTTTTTCATGTTTTAAGGAAAAACATTCATGACTTATTTAATGTGTTTAGAAGAAAATGTCTGAACTTTCTTTACATGGATTTTAACTTTTTTGTTCACCAGCCACTGTGGCTAGTGGTTTTCCAGAGTTACTAGCCACTCAGAATTTTCACCAGCCACAATTTTGGTGTTGGATGATTATGTTTTGATATGATAAAAGCCAACAATGGCATGCTAAAGTTTACCTGATCCAGATTTTCAACTTTTTAAAATGTAAGTGACCCCTGTGCACATTCAAATCAAGGGGCTGTTTACACAACAGAGGTTTTAAGGTGAAACACAAAAGTATTGTTGCATTTTAGCCTCGCTTCACACAGAAACTTAGAATGCAAACTTTTGAAAACTGCCTCCAGATTGAAATTTTTCTGAAATGCTATTGACATGGTTGCTCTGTAAACAGTAAGCCAGTGTTTTCAGTAAAAACGCAAACATCTGCTTACTGTCTTTCAACAAAATGTGCATCTGTTGCCACACCAGATGATGGGACCAACTCTACTTCAGTGGAGAGCTACTAAAAACTGCCTCTGGACAAGACAGTTATAGCGCCAACTACAGGCCTGGCATGCTTGCTACAGCGTTTTCAGTGTAAATACAGATTTTGTTTTACTGCGTTTCAGCATTTTCAGATGAAATGTTGTCATGTAAACGGGACCTTAGACTACAAAAATGTTATACGCCACAGGTCATGATCAGGTGTTCAGCTTTTATAAGGTTGTGCTGCTTTTATATGAAAACATGCAGTCTATTGAGACAAAGTCATAAAAGGAGGAGTTTATTATTGCATTGAATGAAAGAGGTGAAGGTAGAAAACTACTTGAAAAGATAAAAACTAAAGTGAAAAAAAACTAGCAGAAAACACTGTCTGCTGAAATATTTCTTTACAGCAGTCATTTTTCAGTATCAAAGTAAGTGCCATACTTTCTGGATTTTAAGTCACTCCGTGCTATAATTAAACATTTTTTGAAGTCGTATCAGTCATAAAATGCGTCATAAAGAGGTAAACAACATATATAAGTCACACTGGACTACCAGTGTCATTTAATTAGAATGATTTGGTTTGTTTACAGTATTTCCTGAGTGAACTTTTCACACTTTGATGAGTGTTTGTGTATTAGGAGATTCAAATATTGTTCCTACAGCTTCTCACATCTGTGACCAGTTTCTCTTCTCTTTGTGCTCTTCTCAACACCCTTGCCACCCCTCTCCCCCCGGCTCTACTGTGAATGTTTCTGGTGAGACTGGCGCAGTGTGAACTTAAATGAGCTCCTGCTGATCAATTTCCTCACTTTTAAAAAGTTACAGGAGTTTTGACGCTAGTTTGAGACTCAAATCCTGGAATCTGTTAACAATGCAGAGTGAAAAAGACGCGGTCTAACTTCAAAATCACGTTATCAGGCGCTAGACACTGGGGCCTGTCAGGATGTTTAAGCCGGAAACTGGAGATGAAATCTGAATTCGTGTCAGCTGTTAAGTAAGCAAAAGACTTTGGGAATGGACCAATGAGCAAACACTGTGTGCAGGCAGGGCTCATGGGAGTTGTAGTGTCATACTCTCATAATGCAATTGGTTTAGTATTTTAGATGCTGTTTCAGGAAACTAAGATTAAATAATTCAACTTGACAAAGTGGCTAGTAGGAGTGTCAGTGTTACCCGCCACAACATAAGTCCATGAGCATTTGGTGGGTTGGCAAGTGTTAATGTCAAGCCCTGCTTGTGAACGTATTGCACTTGTGGCCACTGTGTGCCAGTGTTTTTTGCTTTGGTGAGCGTTTCCAAAGAATGCAAAGGACGCTATGTTTCTGTGATCTTTCTGTCATGGTTGGAATTTCCATTTTCAGACATCAGCATGGACTTCTAGAAATCAGCAGAACTCTCCATCCCAGTTTTTGATGCCAATCTTTCCATCTCTTTTCTGAGCATCTTCAACTTTGTGTTGTTCTTTCACATTCTTCCCTTTTTCACCCTTCCTCTATTCATCCTTATATTGATCCCAGACCTCTAGTGATGTCCCAGCCTGGCTGTGACAGGGAAGAGTGGTGTTGTGGGAAAGGCTCTCAGGTGGCTGGCGGTCCAGACTGCCAGGCGGACTAATGTTTCATTGGCGGGGAGAATCCATTATACCCCATGGAGAGGAAAACACCGGAGCTTTCCTGTTGGCTAAAGCCTCCACAGGCTGAACCCAAAACATGCTCTCTTCAGTCTTTCGTCAGCTGACAATTTACCGTGCTCCCTTGGCACAAGCTCGCAGGCCTCTGATTGCACGTCAGTGCCTCTGAAGCAGCCCGGAGTGGAGTGCAACATGTGATAGATCCAGACAGTCTGAGAAACCATGTACTTGGGTGGCTAATGTGGCAGATTAGAGTTACAGCACTGAAATGTATGGCAGTAGACCATAAAGCATCAGGTTTTAATGTACTCAAGGCCTCTTGGCAAGCTAAGCTGGGCGCTGGCGACATGCTCGACCGTTGAAACCATGCATGATGTAGAATTTATTCGACTGGCTGTCATGTTTACTGTTTCGCTACACATAGCTAGCATCAGCCTTTAAGGAATCTGCTGCACACAGGAGTTAGTTGTTGTGAGGTTTGTGGATGAACATGCAGCTAGTGGCTCTGAAGGCTCTCAGCTTGTGAATATTCATCCGATTTGCTGAGTTGCAACATGGCAGTTTGTTGGCTTTACCTTCCTCAATGATTCGACCCCCTCTGTCACTCTCTTCTTTTCTTTCTCTTTTCACTTCCAGCTGCTGATGCTAGACAGCTGGTTTGTTGACTGGATGGTAGCTCAGGCGCATTGCAGTTTTGTTGTGGTTGCAGCCCTTACTGAAAGAAGCGTACTGATCCACAGCCAGTGTGTGGTTAATAAAAGCTCACTGTAAACCCAGATAAGTTGAGTTTACTTGAAAAATGCTTGCAAACCGGTTACCTTAAATAAAACTAAGTGATGAAAAGAAAGTTAATATGAAACTGAAGTTAGATTAACTCAACATCTTTATTGTGGATTATTATGGAAGATGATTCCAGTGAATGTCTTTAATCAAATAAACCTGATGCTGATTTGTTACGAATTAAAATATTAAGTAATGTAAAAAAAAAAAATGCTTATCACTGCAAAAAATGATACGTTGACCTTACTCAAAACTGAAAGACGTGGTTTTAATACATTTTCCTTATGAATTAAGTATATCTAATAATAAAAAATTGAAGCAGATCAACTAAATTAAAACATTTGAAAGTACAGCTGGGTATCCACACCGTTCCCTCCCACTCATGGTTACAAACGCCGTCACAACAAAAAACAGCTTTAATTTCATAACTTCAGTAACCGTGATTGAGGAAGGTAGGCAGTAGATATGAGACCCTGCTGAACATTGTAATATTGTTTTTTAGGAGGCACAGGTTGTCTGAGCCCCACAGCACTGACTGGTCTGTGCTCCATGGCACAGAGTCTTGTACCTATTAACTGTTGCAGTGTGCTTAGTGGTTAATATATTTACAAATGAAATGTTTGACTGGACTATCGTGCTATTTTGGCCAATTTTGAAAAACAAATAATTATTTAGTTTTGACGCAGACAGCCAGTCCACGCCATGAAGAGCATAGAAAGTTGATCAGTGCCACAAGGGGCACAGATGGCTGGTCCATGCTGTGAAGTACAGACAAACAGTCTGTGTCATGTGAAGCACAGACAACCTGTGCCACTGCTGCATGTCTAGAAGTACAGCATGGTCTCATATCGACTGCGTCCCCTCCTCACTCACGGTTACAAAACACAGTCACAGAAACTAATGAATTCAAGTTGTTCTTACTTAAACAGTAATAAAAGTTAAATCTACTCAGAAATCATCAGTTCCAACACTGAAAACTCAGACATTTGAGTAAATTGAACTAACAAACAAATTCAAAGTTTTTTGTAGCTTAATCCAATTGAGTAATTCGATCTTTTGGGTTTACAGTGCTCGTGAAAAACTGCACGCGACATTTTGGAATCCTCAGCTCAGGTCGCTGTGGTGTATATTCTATACTCTGTGGCTAAAGCTGAGCACAAAACTTGTTTGAAGAAGAGCATGTGTGACTCTTGTTCTCTCTGACAGGTGTAAAATATCTGTGATCTATGGTAGTAAAATGCATCTCTGTTACTAAAGAGAACTGAACTGAAAATGAAGCTTTAAGCCACTTATTTTTCTTGTTGATGCCTTCTGTCGTTGGCAGAAGAACATTGGCGTGGTTACAGGAGCCAGAGCTGTCATGGGCTGACGCACATGAGCAGATGGAGTCTCTCATGTCTCTCACTCCTTCCCTGTTTCCTCCTCTCTTGTCCTGCAAACAGCTGTCCATGAAGGTTATCAGGAGTGCTCGTCAGTGCGCTCTCAGAAAAGTGACAGTTGGGAGTGCTACTTTTGAGCAGCTTCTCTCGACTCTTGATTGACGTCGGAAAAACTTTGCTTCGTTTTCTCTGTTCTGAAACACACAGCTCCACTCATTCAGAAAACATCTTTCGATTCTGTTTTGAGGACTGAGGAGAGCTGTTAGCTGTGTGTGTCAAGGAAACATCTTGTGTGATTAGTCACTCAGCAGTTATGTAAGCCGAACACAACACGATTTGTTCTCCCATTAGCACTATATTATGCTATCATCCCCTTCAGTAATGAGCAGGATCCAAAACAATGAAGCCCTCTCTGTTTCTCTGCTCTCTCCACTGCTCTCCTTTATCTCTCAGCAGTAATGTCTTTGTTGCCGTCTTCCCTCCTTACATTTTTATCCTGTCTTCAATCCATGTTCTGCCCAATCGTCCTCATTCATCTGTCTGACTCAGAATGTACTGTCTTGGCCCTAGAAACAGCACAAATGTATTTTCATTTTACAAATTATATTCTCTGCCTGTAGAAGGACTGGGCAGTTCTGGAAAAAATCCAAATCAGGATTAATCAAACCTTCTACCTTGGTTAATTCATGATTATCTCACTCTCTGCTCAGTTTATTCTGTAATTTTGACTAAAGTAACTGAAATGAACATGCACAGATGTAGAATTAAGGATCATGCATTGAAGGGATGGAATTGAAAACACATATCAGCTAGAATGGAAATGTTTTGTGGAAAAAAAAATCAAGCTTAGAAAGAGAATGACAATGGGTAGAATAAGCCAAATAATCAACGCAGCAGTTTTACAGCAGTCAGAAGCTCCAAATGTTGGTTTTGATTTTTTCTGATTAATCATCCAGCCCTAGCTCACAGGATTTTTTTTAATTCAAATATTTGATTTCTTAAGTACCGTAAATATTAATTAATGCAATGAATTGAATGACCACAGGCTGAAATGAGACTCCTATGCCTTGCATTAGGGTTAGGGATGGGTCCTGAATTAGGTTCTTTCATAGGTACCGACCAAATTCTGTCTGTAGCACCAAGTTCCGATTCACTTGAAATCAAACGGTACCATATTTAGGTACCTAAACACATTCTTGTGGCTGTGAAGGACATGAAGAGGTGATTTTCCACACAGGACATAAACACAGCATTGCAAGTTTGTATACTGAGAAAATATGTTGAATTGAAAAACTTTGAGATTTCATTATTAAACAAATTTATATTTACAACCACATAAACAAACAAGAGTACTGAAAATTGGAACTGTGAAGTACGGAAACTGATTGCCAGGTACCAGGTATTGATACCATATTGTTTTAGATGTGAGAGGTACCCATCCCTAATTATGCTCTTTCTTATGGTGTCAAGGTTTAAGTCTGTCAGTGGTCCCCTAACTTTTCAGCCATAACCCCCAGAGACCGGTTATGTTGGAAACCACAAAAAAGCTCCAAGAGATCACTGGCTCCCACTCTGAAAACTGGGGCTGGGACAATACGCTAATCTCGCTATTTGATTTTATTACTATTTTTGGGTGCTGAGTCAATTTAAATTGCAATTCATTGATATTTACAATTTTGGGGATTTTTAGTTTGCTTTTTAACACCAGACCATTTTAAAAAGTTAAATGATTGATGATAATGTCTACAGACTACATCCGGAGCCAAATTTTCCCATAAAATACACATTGCGTGAGTCAGAGAGAAACATTTCACCCTCTGCTGGAGAAAAGTGGTAACTTTTTTCCAATCCAGTTTATAAACAAAGACTGAAATGACAAATTTAAGTTTGAAAAAAAAAAAAAGTTTTTGTTTTTTTAACCAAGAATCCCGATTTTGATATTGTCAAACAAAAAAAATCTCAATTTTTGTTTTTTTTTCTCCCACCCTTACTGGGAACCACTGTTTAAATCGTCACTTTTTCCTTGTGTGTAGAATGAACTCCAACTTTTTAATCCTCAACTCACTCATTTGTTTAGTAGAAATCTAGCTAGAGTGACCATAGAATGTAAAAAAATTGGACGTCATCTTGCTTAGCTTGAAGTAAGGTCACCACAAAAACTGCTCCCCCTGGTGGCTGGCTGCAGTATAGGTCAAAAAAATCCATCTCTCTAGTCATTCTAGATGGGCTGTGGTCAAACTTTAAAAAATTAATACACCTCGTAAAAATATATCTAGCATCTGATTGCTGTGGTGATTTGAAGATACCATTCTGCTGCTTTGTATTTAAGTCCTCTTTTTTTTTGGAAAAGTTTCGTTTTCATTAGTTATACGAGGTTAAAAACAAGGTTTTACGTCACGTTTAACGATGATTGACAACTGCTGCTCTTGTGTATTTTTTCGGGGTTTGTAAAATATGTCGGAAGGTAGGGTCAAGAAGTGATTAGACTCTGGAAATAAAAAAAAAAAACAGTACTATTTTTGTCTCCTGGCTCCACTCAGATTCTCCCAGAATCCCTCAAAACTGCTGCCAATGGCTGTGCCTGTGTGTGTCTATGGGAGTGACTAATTCAACAGATCTCTGAACCTGTGTCTAATCTGGGGATGAAACATACAGGATGAAATGAGGAAATGATCAAGTAGGGTGTCCTAAGACAAGGGGAATAAGTGAAGGTGCTTCTTCTGTTTTGTACAGATGTTTGCTTACTCAGCTTCCATTGTCAGGAATGTAAAGATGTGCAGACCAATGCGTGTGTTCTGGACAGAGAATGAAAGAATGTAAAGGGAGGATTGGATTAAAGGGAAAGAGAAGGGGTCTTTGTTTTCTATAAAACAACACGCTCAGAATACTTTTTTTTTCTTTACCTAAGGTTAGAGAAAGAAAGACGGCTCACTACCTTTGACCGTCATAACTTTTCAGTGCGACACGTGATGTAGCACATTTCATTTTTCTTCAAACAAATAAGCCTAAAATAAGAATCCTTCATACCTTGTAGTTTTTTTAGAGATTGAAAGGGAAGAGTTGTGCAAAGGTGAACAAAACACACATATAGGAAGACACACCATCACTACAAAGGACTGAAGGGATTACAGTACCCTGAGAAACACACACACACACACACACACACACACACACACACACACACACACACACACACACACACACACACACACACAGAGGGATGTTCTGAAGTATGCATGTCAGCCTGTGTTCCCAGTGCGGCTGCTCCAGCTGGGAGTGTGGAGTCTTTGATTAACACACCATTCCATATGTCAAACTTTATGGCCCCCGAGTTTCTGAGCCCCACCAGCCGTGTGTGTATGTGTGTGTGTGTGTATGTGTGTGTGTGTGCAGTCCATCTTTCCTCAGCTGCACAGACTGGAAACCTCAACACATTTTGCCTTCCAGATCTCATCTAAGCCTTGTTTTCGTTGAGCAGTTATTGGCTGAAGAGGTTGCAGAAAAAGAGGGATCAAAGCCGTCTTTCATGCTGCTGCAGCGTTATAAAAATACATTTCTAAGATTTATCTTTGAAGAGTGTGGTAAAAAGGAATCAATGCCACAAGTGAACAGTATATTTTTCAGTTTAACTCTTTTACTTTGGCTGGTCTTAAAGCTGACATCATCACCTCTGTCCCCAGCTGGTCACTGGAGGGACCTGTTCTGTTTGGCTTATTGGGCCCTGATTATGATATGTCGTGCAAATAGACACACGAGGACAAAGATAAGCCAGGAAATGGTGTTTGATTTTCTCAATCCTGACCCTGCTTTGCTTACACTCAGCCGATAAGCACCTGTCTCAATACTGTAACCGTACAGTGTTTGTTGTATAAACTGAAATCCTTATCTCATCCTGAGAGCATTTTGATAGCAGAGAACAGAGACTCAAACTGTGTATGTAACAGCAGCAAATATGTCAGCCTCACAGCCTGCACATACGCACACGTGTGTGTGTTTGTCCAGGTGTGCTTTCAGCTCAGATATGCCGTCCTCTCACCCTTGTTCCTACTTGTTAAACGCCCATTGAGAACCAATCTTTTAATACAGTCAGAGAAACGTTATCGCCTCTGTAAACAAACTGTTTCCGCTCTTTCTGTGAGAGTGTTTCTCATTTACCTTCTCCTGAAGAGATAAGAAGTGAAACTTCACATAGCAGAGCCGGCAGTGTTCATGTTGGCCTGTTTTTGTCAACATTTCCACTAGAGCTGAAACGATTCCTCGAATTATTCGAGGTACTCGATTGCAAAAAATACTCGAGTGATTTTCTCCGCCTCGAGGAATCGTTTGATTTTAAAAGGGATCAAAGAGTGGTATTTCAAATAGAGCTGAGGCCATATCAAGAGAGTTTTCAGACCCCTCAAGCTACCTCTTATACAAAATAGCAACTAGCAACAAACCTAGCTTCTTTTCTGGAGTTAGGAGACTAATGGGTCATTCTACAAAACGGGTGCCATTTGGGTCCGCAACATTTGATGAGATGTACAAAGCACAAAAAATGTGTCAAAGTGTGTTTACAAATTTTGGAGCTACCAAAGCAAGTGCTCTTATTGATATGCTGTATCAGAAAATTCTATTTCTTAAAGAGAAAATTTTCATTTGAAAAATAACTGCTCTTTAACTAAACAAAAATGTATTTTATCCGATTACTCGATTAATCGATGGGATTTTCAGTAGAATACTCGAATACTAAAATATTCAATAGCTGCAGCCCTAATTTCCACACACCTACCTGTGACTTGATCTCATACCTCATTAGCTAAACAGAGCAAAGATGGACAGAAGAAGAAGGAGGAGAGAAGCAGGAGGTCACAGATAAAGAGAGATTTATTAGGGAAGAAGGGGCCTCTGGGAAATCTATCTGAAGTGTTTTTGTTTTTCCCTCGACACAAACAGATTTTTAAGCTCATCATGTTCTCCTCTCCTGCATTAGCGTAATGCCCTCCTGCCACAAAACAGCCTCCTGGGAAAGCACAGACAGGAGAAGCCCTGCTCCCCGTGTTAGCACAGAAATAGTCTGGCAGACCTGAGGAAGCCCTGTTTATCCCATTCCTTTGGATGTCCTGGCAGAGCGTGTGGTGTTAGAAATGACATTTCCTTCTGGTGTAAAGAGTTGTTAAACCTGCTGAGGTCAGGACCTGACTGTAAATCAAGCAAACACACTTTGAGACGTAGAGAGAAAACTCAAAACACTCATCAGCGTTTTTATGTTATTACCTCCGAAGCCCAATCAGTATCACATTTTGCAGCTTAAATGCAAAAGCAAAGAAAACAATCAGTGCAGGCTTGGAGAGATGTGGTTACCTCACCCTGCCTGCTTTAATCCTCTAATTAACAAGCTGAGTAATGAGTTGATGAAGTGACCGATTAGTTGACCTCTGACCTCTAAACTCTGACCTCTGCACCTTCCCCGCTAGGCCCTGCCGATGGACGGAGAACATCTTTAGTGTACCAGTTCTCTTTTGTGTGTGTGTGTGTGTGTGTGTGTGTGTGTGTTGCCTTGAAGAGGTGCAAAGAACAACAACATTTAAATGAGGTAGTGACAGAAAAGTCACTCAAACAAACACAAACGAAGTGAAAGACACTCAAACTGCGCGGGAGAGAACCAACCCGTCTCACGTTCCACCACGCTATGGTAAAAACATGTTTGAAACCTTGTGGGAAGGGAAAAAGAAAAGGATGCAACACGTTATTTCTTTTTTTTTTTAACTTCTCTTTATTGGGTTTTTTTCCTTTGTTGCACACAAATACAAAAATAAATAAACGATATAAATATATGCATCTGCTCACGCATTCATGGTATGATGTATCGGCACATCCACATACACACATAAACCTGCACACATATATACATGTTCTTACATACATGGATACACCAATACACACACAACACAACTGTACATACACAAATACATTAACTTAAAAAAATAAAATAAAATAAAGTAATAATAAAAAATAAAATTAATTAATTAATAAATATAATGCAATAAAAAAATTAATTAATAAATAAAATTTAATGCAGTAAAAAATACAATAAATTAATTAATAAATAAAATTTAATGCAGTAAAAAATTAAATAAAATAAAATAATTAATAAAATATAATGCAATCAAAATAAAACAAGAATAAGAGAGAAAAAAAAAATATTAATGATATGACAAGGAGGATGCAACTTGCAGCAGCACATTATTTCTGTCCAATTAGGCTCCTCACAGATGTGGAATTTGAGCTGTAGGTCGCGCTGAATACATTCAATCCTGTTTCTTAAAAAAACAGCTTTAATCTCCATCAACATTCACACTACAAAAAACTTAAATCTTATGAAGTGTTTTCGTCTTATTTTGAGTAAAAAATGTCTTCTTTTAGACTTAATATGAGCCACATTCACCTGACCAGGTATTATTTAAAGTTGTTTAAAGACAAAATTGAGACCTGAATTACTTGTAACAAGTAAAAAAAAAAGCAAATGGTACAAAAGAAAAAATTTTTGGATTGAGACATCATTGTAGTTTCAAGTGATTTTTTTTGCAATTTTTTCCTTCTCCATTGCCAGATTTTTTAACTTGTTACAAGCAATTTTGACCTCATTTATGTCTTTAAATAAATTGAAACAAAAGAATTTTTCTGGACCAGTCAGAAAATGTGGCTCATATCAAGAATAAAAATATTTTTTTTACTTAAAATAAGACAAAACACTTGATAAGATTCAGTTTTTTCTTGTGCACATGAACACAGCGACCCTGTGAGTGTGTTGTTACCACACAGCAGCCCCTAGGGGGTGTTTTTGCCACGCACACAGATAATACAGATATTAACTATGTCATGAGTGACTGCCTGAGAGTCAGATGTGCTGTCTCATGTAATGTTGTCAGATATACACCAAAAAATGAGTGTTAATTTTTAAGATAGCGGTTTATGAGGAGAAACATGTTTGGATACTTGTTTAATGTTCCTCCTCCCAGGAAACAGAGGCACTGAATGGTGGGAGATGCTTGATTGTGTTTCACCAAACTAAATCTCTTTTCTGGTGATTTTGGAATGACTGCTCAGGAAGTATCCTGTAGTGTCTGCCCCGTGTGTGTGTGTGTGTGTGTGTGTGTGTGTGTGTGTTTGGTTTACGGTTATTTGTGCACGTTATTCCACTCTCTAGGAAGCCCATTGCTCTGTGTGCTCAGGTGGAAGAGTGGAGGAGATGTTTGGCTGTGATTTGTTTTTTATGGTTCGCCATGCAACAGCAGCAGTCTGCAATTCAAACAAATCATCTGCTTCTGTGTCGTTTGGTCTTTTTTTTTGTTTGTGTCGGTGTTTCCTGTCTGCGTGTCCTCATCCCTCTTCTTCCTGTGAGCCTGGTGGTCCCCGTCTTCTTCCTCTTCTTTCTTTTGCTTTTTCTCTTCCTGTCCTCCTCTCCTTCGCAGTCACATGCAGGCTCATTCACGTCAACATCTATGCTCGCATCCAGTCCCTCCCCCACATTCATGTGTAGTCTTCTTTCTCTGTCTCCTGCATGGCTTTGTGCTGCTGCCACAATGCCAGGGGCCAGGCGATGAGGTCACTCTCCACAGGAGAGCTGCAGGCCTGACTGAACCTCGACCATCCCCACCACCATCCAGCTCACAGAGGACTAACAGGCCAGCAGCAGCAGCAGCAGCAGCAGCAGCAGACTCACCTCCCCCAGCACACTCAGACAGCTTCACCTCTGCACCCATGCTAACCACAGGGCATGCACACAAATGTATCACTTTATGGGAAGTTCATACCAACCTCAAATCACTTCAGTGAACGCACCAACACAGTTATCTGGAAACTTTTGTCCTCTCTCGTACCCTCTGTTGTGCTTCAACCTGTCCCCTGCTGCCTCTCCCGCCCCTGACATCTTTCTCCGTCCTTCACTTCATCCAGTTTTTCAGAAAGCAGTGAGTCATGTTATAGTGTGAAGGTCTGGAGTCCACTCAGAACATTGTACTCCCTCCAAAATGTACCCCAGAGTCCGTGCAGGAAAGAAATACAGCAAGCCATGACTCATCCCTGCCTTTTCAGCTGCTTATGCCATCAGTGTTAGCATTTGCATACGAGAGCACATGTGTAAACATGTTTTCCTGCTCATGCAAGGGTGCACAGGTACTTATGTGCAAGACTGATTGCATAAAGAAGTAGTTTTCCTTCTGTGCACATGCATAGTTTTTGTACAATAAACAGGAAGACAACAGCAAACCTGGCCTTACCCAGTGTATCCAAACAGTAGTTAGAAATAATACCTGCAGAGGGAAAAGTAGTGAATCACCTCTTTTCCGTTCTGAATAGGCCTCAGACACACGTCAGCTGCTGATAGAGGGAAACTCAAGCGATGCCAGTTCATCAGAAATCTATGAGAACACATTAACGCTGAGACATGTGTTCCTGCACATTGGCCAGGAGTGACTCAGGGCGTTTGCAATCGTGGACAATGTCACGTTTGCTTTCATGCGAATGAATATGTAGGCTAAATGTGCAAATGGGCATGATAATGACTTCCTAGCCAGGGTTTGCCCCTGCTGTGAGGACATGATGTTCCGGCAACCCTTCAGTGCTTTTGTAGCTCAGCCAGGCCAACACAGTACAACCCACACACTGACCACTAGCACATTAGCAGAGGACAGAGCAGCCCGGCACCCTACAGAATAGCTCTGGTTGGCCCATGGCCTCCCATTGTATACATCCCGTCTGCTTTGTCTATGCTTCTGTGATAGGTTCCAGTGCACGGGCACAGACAACAGTCTAGTTATAGCGTGTTAATTCTCCCATGACCTCCTTGTTGGTTCGTTGTGTCACTCTGGTCAAGTTTTACTTGGATAAGAGGTGATTGGTCCGTTTCTGTCGTGCTAGACAAACTTAAAATAGAGGTAACACTTTGATCTAGAGTTTTCAGATAAAAGTCTGTGATAGCATGATGCTGCCTGTATGATACTTTTGGTGGTTTTTGTTCTTAGCATTTATGTTCTTACTGAATTCATGCAAAGCAAAAATTATGCTGGATTAGACAAGCAAAAACATGCACATAGCAACCCTTGAGCATATTTTGCATTAACGCTATTGAATTCTGTTAAAGTGAAAGGGTAATGCATATAAATTCCCAACAACAATATCAACACTTTTGCTTTGGTACCGTTGGACGCTGATACTGATCTGATTTGATATCAGTAGGGATAAACAATTAATCGAATTCAAACCGACATCGCAATGTAATAGAATCCCATTTTCAAATCGCAAAGTCTGCAATTGAAAAAAAGTGCATTTGAAGAGTAAAATCCACATGTTTACATATTTCAGGAGTTGAGCCAAAACTTTGTTTATATTTTAGAGCTTTAGTTTGGGTTTCATTCCTAATGAGAGATCAGTGGGGTTTGGTCTTATTTACATTTTTCATTCATTTATTTATTTATTTATTAATGGCCACACAACAGGGTTGGTGGAATTTGTCTTTCTGAACTTTATTTAATAAGATTCATTAAACAAGGGATTCACATATATTCTTCATATCATTGTTCACACCAGGCCTGTTGTTCTGCAGTACTTTGTTTCTTTCTGATTTTATTTAAGGAAATTAATGATTATTATATTACACATCTACAAGACTTGAAGTTAAATCAAACAGTCAGTATTCTTCTGTGATTGTTATAGTTAGATAAAGATGCATTATACATATCAATTCATGTATCAATCCATCTTATTTCATTATAACATGTAGGCCTGGCCTACAGGAAAGGATAGTGTATATGTTAACAGTATCTTTTGTCATGTTGGTCATTCTAAAGAATGATTTTTTGCTTGTGTGGAGGGAATAATGCAAAAGATACCCCCCCAATAAATGAATAAATAAATAAATAAAAATGGCATGTTAAATCGCAATCGCAATATTGGTCCAAAAATCGCAATAAGAATATTTTCAAAATCGTTCAGCCCAAAACACCAGTATTAAGGCACGGTCATACTGGCCATCCAAACCGTGCCGTGCTTAGACATGATTGCCCCCCTGCAGTGCTGTCCCCAAGCTGGAGAGTACAGCCAGCTCAATATGAACCAGACTTAAGCGGGTATCAGACACGCGCATGGATCGCCAACGTCATTGTGAAGCGTCTGTTAACATGAAGTGTGATCTCATCAGAGTCAGCAAAATGAGACACAGAGAGCACTGCTACAACTTTAGAGACTTTTGGACTTATATTAAGTCGTTTTCGCCCGACACAGCCCTGTAACATCCCTGCTTTGTTTAAAATGATTGTCGAGAGATGCGCTCGCGGTGATTATATGTCATGGATCGCACGCGCTGTCCGCGTGCTTGTGCTCGTGCATGAAGTAAACCATGCCGAAGCCCACCTCTCTGAAGCGTGCCAAAGCACGGAAGCGAATTGTGCTTGAGCACGGCATGGTTGCAGTCACACTGGCCATTTCAAACGTGCTTTAGGGCTGAAGCGTGCTTAGGCACGTCACGGTTGGCCAGTGTGACCGCGTCCTTAATTTAACGTTCTTCATTCCTTGAGGATGAAGATACTAGTTGGCTGATTGATGTTGTCCAGGTCCACACTTGAGGCTGACATTGCCGGATTCCCGTGGGATAGGGGTCAACTTTACTAATAATCACCGGATTGGGATGGTACAGGATAAAAAGTTGGATAAAATATAACATGGGCTGCACAGCGCAATGGTTAGTGCTGCAGCCTCACAGCAAGAAGGTCACCAGTTTGATTCCCAGTTTGGCAGGTGGGCCTTTCTGTGTGGAGTTTGCCTGTTCTCCCTGGTTTCTCTCTGGGTCCTCCGGCTCCCTCTCACAGTCCAAAAACATGCTCACCAGGTTAATCAAGCACTCTAAATTGTCCATAGGTGTGAGTGTGTGGGTAAATGGTTGTCTGTCCCTGTGTCAGTCCTGTGATTGGCTGGCGACCAGTCCAGGGTGTACCCCATCTTTCACCCAATGACAGCTGGGATAGGCTCCAGCCACCCACGACTCTGCACAGCATAAGCGGTTCAAAAAATGAATGAATGAATAATATGTGACATGTGCTGCCATTTTGTTGTTTATTTCCAATAAGCCTACACTGTAACGCAAGTGAAAAGAACTTCACTTCCCAAAAGCCAACAGTGCTCCCGGCCACTGTCTTCCATAGGAATTCAAAAAAGAACAGCAAAGGGGTGAGTAGTCACTGGTGTAGAATCCGATGTGCTAAAAACTGGGTAAAGCAGAGTAAGAAATTAGGACTGATCTGTTAATAGCAAACAGAAATGGACAGCTCTCTTGCTTGTTCATTTTTTTTTAGAGCAGTTAAAACATAAAAGTGTTGTCAATGGTAAATAAGTAAAATAAAACTTCATATGTTTGGGTTTTTTACACTAAGGTAGCCATTTTTGTTTGGATTGAGGCAAATTTTGGCTCTAATTTTTTTTGTCACAGATGATCTTTACCTGTTGCAAAGTAAGCTAAAAAAGAATGGGGAGAAAATCAAATCAAATCAATGTATTGCCTAAAAACTAAAAGAAGGATAAAAAATGGGAGCGGGATGAAAATGTCATTTTACCAGGACAGGACAGGATTTTTTTCTGTGGGAGTGGGTTGGGACAGTGCACTCTTCAGTCTGCACACCTTTGTTTTTGATAAATCAGTTTACAGCAGGGGAGGCCTTACGTCAGTCAGATGTCAGTTATTGAATGTCAACTATTTCTTTCCTCTTCCATGCACCCTTTGCACCTATTACCTCACTGCCCAGAACCCTGGTTGTTGACACACACACTCACATACACAAGTGCAGTGTACAGTTTTCGCCTTAAGCACTTCAGCTCTGGATACCTGGTTCCTCACCTTTTTTCTTTTCCATCAAGTCATCCACTCATCCCGCCCTCCCTCTTCCTCAGGCATTTAAAGAGTTTCCTCTCTGTCTCGGTTTCCGCGTCTTTACTGTATTCATGTGTTTGAGCATGCACGTATAATATGCAGTGTAAACACCTCTCAGGTTTAAACACCAACAAAAGACAATTTGCGACCTGATCTGCTTCCCAAACGCTTATCTTGTTCCAAAGCTTGTCTTCTGTGAGGTGGGAATGAGGGAGGGAGGAGAGGGCGGAGATGAGGGGAGAGGAAAAGACATGCCCGCAGGACAGCGGCATGTCTTGTGATGTTCAGGGATGTGTCAGGGAATGTGTGTGTGTGTGTGTTTAAAAGTCTGAGAGAAGGAGGGAGGGAAATAGAGAAAGGCACTGCTCTTGGCAGGCGTATATAATGTATGGGGTTGTTTTATCTTTGATTATACATCTGTGCAAATTCAGGGGAATATCTCTTTAAAGCCAGCGTGCTGGGTGAGAAAAAGAATCTGTTTTCATGTCTGCTGCTTTCTTTCTCTTTCCAGTGACAAGTCGCCCGTAGACACATCAGAGAGGAAGAGGCTTAGTCCTGTCAGCGCCTGATTGAGCCTGACCCTCTTTCCTTTCGAGTGCAGGAAGAGCTCGCTTTTTCCTGCCCCGCGGCAACAAGAAAGACAGCAGATTAGAGAGGTGTGAAAATCCAAGTTGTGAAAAAGTTGAACACCTTGAAGAACATAAAAAGAGAAGTTTTGGGAAAGTTATTTCACAGAAAAGAATACAAATGAAGGAAAGGTTGTGAAAAATAAAGAGAGAAAGTGCAGGGTTGGACATGTTTGTGATGGTTTGTGGCTGACATCATGGCTGCATCAGGAGGAGGTGTGTGTTGGATCATCAGGTAGGCCTGTTAAAATGCCTCGTCATGCTGGATTCACACAGGTGAAAAAGTTTTCCAGGGCTTCTGCTGGGTTTATATTTATCCATCTTTAAAGATACAGATTGGAAGGAGGGAACACGTCAGCTAC
The DNA here is from genome assembly GCF_033239565.1 of Halichoeres trimaculatus. Taxonomy (NCBI): domain Eukaryota; kingdom Metazoa; phylum Chordata; class Actinopteri; order Labriformes; family Labridae; genus Halichoeres; species Halichoeres trimaculatus. The sequence goes on along the minus strand of NW_027437198.1, from coordinate 7,045,463 downwards.
AGGCTTTTTGAGCTATTGTCCTCAGCATTGCTGGGAGACCTGTCCTTTGAAGTGTACTGTGGATACACTGCCCAGCCAAAAAAAGTTGCCACCAAAAAAAAAGGTCACACGCTCTAATATTTTGTTGAACAGCCTTTAGCTTTGATTACGGCATGCATTTTCTGTGGCAATCGATAAGCTTTAATTGATGATGGTAGAGTCTGACCCAAAGATTCTCAATGGGGTTAAGGTCTGGACTCTGTGGGGGCTAATCCATGTGTGAAAATGATGTCTCCCTGAACCACTCTTTCAACATCTGAACCTGATGAATCCTGGTATTTTCATCTTGGAATATTTAAGTGCCATCAGGGAAGAAAACATCCATTGTTGGAATAACCTGGTCATTCAGTATCTTCAGGTAGTCAGCTGACCTCATTCTTTGAGCACAGACTGTTGCTGAACCTAGACTTGACCAACTGCAGCAACCCCAGATCATAACACTGCCCCCACAGGCTTGGACAGCAGGTGCTAGGCATGATGGGTGATCACTTTATCTGCCTCTCTTCTTACCCTGATGGCCCATCACTCTCGAACACGGTCAATCTGGACTCATCAGATCACATGACCTTCTTCCAATTGGTCCAGAGTCCAATCATTATGCTCTCGAGCAAATTGAAGCCTTTTTTCTGGTTATCCTCACTGATAAGTGGTTTTCTTAAGGCTACACAGCTGTTCAGCCTCAATCTCTTGAGTTCCCTTCTCATTGTGTGTGTGTGGAAATTCTCTTACTTTCACTATTAAACATAACCCTGAGGTCTACTGCTGTTTTTTCTTCCATTTGATTTCACCAAACATTTCAGTGATTGCTGATCATGATCATTCAGGGGTTGTTTTTCCAGTCACATTTCTTTCTGGAAGATGATGGGTCCCCACTATCCTTCCTAGGGATGGGTACCGAATTAGGTAATTTTTTAGGTACCGACCGAAATCTGTCAAAAGTACCTGGTACCGATTGACGAAAAATCAAAAGGTACCATGTTTAGGTACCTAAATGCATCTGTGTGACTATGAGGGAGTGGAAGAGTGGGTGATTTTCCATGCTGGACATGAACACAGGATTACAAGGTTATATATTAAAGAATATATATGTCAAATTGAAAAACCAAAAAAACATTAAACAAATTTAAATTTAAATTTTTAGATTTAAATAAGCACAAAAAAGTACCAAAAATTGGTACTGTTGAGTACCGGTAGCGATTGCCAGGTACCGGGCATCAGTACCGTATCGTTTCATATGTGAAAGGTACCCATCCCTAATCCTTCCAGTTTTTAATAATGTGAGGGACAGTTCTTAACCCAACTGTAGCCCTTTCTGCAATCTTCTTGGATGTTTTGACCCTTCTCAAACAGACTAACATCTTTTCCACAAACACGGGATGTGTCTTCCTCCATGGTTGTTGAAGAGATGAGAAGCAGCTCATTGCACCAATTGGGGTTAAATAACTTGTTGCCAGCTGAAAGATAATCACCCATGCAGTAATTATCCAATAGGAGGCTATTAGCTTAGTTTAATCCAGGTGGTGACTTTGTTTTTTTGGCCGGGCAGTGTGTTTCCCTGTAGCTCCTGATGTCCACCTTGTTCCCTTGTTTCCTCAGATTCTCCTTTCACCCCTCCCTCTCTGTCTCTAACTCATTTTCTTGTCTGTTACTGCCAAGCTACTCTGCCTCCTGCCCTCAGGATGCCATTATGTGTGTGTGAGTGTGTGTTGAATGGGTATTTTCCTAGTAGAAGTCACAGCCGAGGAATGAGCGTTTGTATACAGACTCTGCATCATTATCACTGCTGCTGTGAAAACTTGAGGCAGACGTTGTAAAAGTAAACAAAATCTTTAATTAAGCACGTGGTGAGAGTGTGTGTGGCTTCGTTTGTTTGTGTACAAGCAGAAGTGAAATCATGTCTCTTTGTCTGTTGCTGTGTCTCTATTATAAGTAACACTTTTCTGCAGCAGCTCACAGAGGCTTTGGTGCTGCAGTGCACACAGATTGAGAGACGCACGTCTACACTTGAGGTAACAGGATGCATGCAGGTTTACGCTGCTTATAAACCCACCATGACCAGGTGTGTCAGTTTAACACAGTGTGCTCCTTGCCCTCTACTGGTTTTAAATATAACTCCCACTATTTAATCACAGTGTTCTCTTACAAATCTCCTCAGACCTCCATGTGAGCAAACATTACCCCCATTAGACCTCTGAGACAGAAATATCCACCGCACTTTCAAATTTAAGGAAGGGTTTAAAAAGTTTTCACATTTCAACAGACCTCTGCAAATGAGTGTGTTCTGGAGCTTATGATGTTTATCAGAGCTGAAGTTTGAAGGCTGAGAACTGAAGCCAGGAGCAGTTTTAAAAAAGGACACTTTTCTTTCTCCTCTCTCAGCTTTGGCCTCCCTTCTCTTCCCACTTCACTGACAATCTGTAAGTGGTCTTTGCCACCGGCCATAAACTGTTATACGCACCTCTTTAACCCCAGAACCACTTCACTCTGCGTGGTTGCTCTCATATTGAGTATAGGCCAGGTATATCTGCAAGAAGGAGCTGACAGAAGCTCAACCTCCCATGTTTTCAAAGTGGAACAAAGGAGAAATATTCAACGTGTGCAGCGGGTATAACAGAATGTTGCTTTGGTATTTTTTCATATCCGCGCAAAATTTGATATAAAACCATGGCACAGCCACGAGCTACAGACAGCAATGTGTGCGCCAGATTAAAACTCTCAGCTATTCGGAGTATGCTTATCCTGCCTACATGGGTAGAAATGAACAACAGTGTGTGGGAAATATTCGGCTCCTTCTCTCAAGAGTTTAAGCCCTGTGTATCTGCCAGAAAAACTGGACTGCAAAAGGAAACAACCTATGACAAACTTAGCTTAAAGTTAAGAGGGTTGAGAGTGATCTGTACAGTCTGTCTCAGGGATATGCCGAAGGAATAAAATCTAATATATCCACGTAAAAAATTGTCTAAAAACAGGTACATGCATTATTATTACCTCTGCCAAGGAGGTTATGTTATTGTCTGTGAACAACATAACTCAAAAACTAACAAACAGTTCTTGATGAGATTTTCAGGAAATGTTTAAAATGAGATAAGGAAGAAGTGATTAAATCTTGGAGGTGATCCGGATCACCATCTGGATCCAGGACTTAAAGGATTCTTTATCATTGTGACATAGGGCTGTTTTCACCATATGTGTATATAACTCCAAAATAAATGGTTGGATTACTTTGCAAAACAAAATAAGACAAGGTCACCATAATTTCTGACAGATATAAAAGTATGATCCAGATCCTGGCAATATTCTGGATACTAAGATCTGGAATATGAAAAATTTACTGGGTCATCATCAATTTCAACACTGTCAGGTAAGAAATTATTGTAAAAATCTGCAACTAACGCCAGGTTGCAGCAGACAGTCTGCTGAAAGGGGAGTATAACATTAAAGTAGGACTTAAGTGTTGTGTGTCAAGTCTTTTTAAAATATCATTAATTCACAAAATGTTTCTAATATAGAAAAAATAAATAAAAAAGAAATCTAAGAAATGTGCAAAAAATGGAAAAAATAATAAAAATTGAAACTTCAAAAAATGCCATAATATTATAAATTTGCCAAGAAAAAAAACATAAAATAAAAACTGCAATTTAAATAACTTCCCACATTTTCAAAACTTTTCAGAAATTTGATTTTTTTTTAACACCTGGAATTAAAGTAATTTGCAAAAATTTGCGAAAACTTCAAAAATACTTTTTTTTTTCTAAATTTGAAAAAATTATCAAAAATTTTCAAAAAATTTGCAGAAAGGTCAAAAAGTGAGTGCTTTCTTGTATTTTTATTGTATGTTTGTGTAGATTCAGTTTAATCGTACACATGGAAACAAGCTATATGTAATTATCCTTCCTTTCGTCTTGAAAACATACTTTGGGTATTTTATGTGTAAGAAATGAAATATGTAACATATTTCATAAATTGAAGATATTAGTCCATGAACACATTTTTCTTTAAGTAAGTAACTGGACGGATGTCCATCATGAACTATAAAAAACAATGACATCAAGCAAAAGACACTCCCTAAAATCATTTTTAGCTGTTGTGTTTTGATTAATATCTTGCCAATTCTGTTATTAAGTTTTAAAAGTGGACGACACTCTACTAGGAATATGTTCTCTAATTTCAGAGGCCGGTGGGTAAGTGAGCAGTGGCTGACATGTCCTAATCCCTCCATTTTCTCTCTCCTGGGAGAGCCGAGCCTCATGCCAAGAGTTTTCTTGTCATAAATATCTTCGATGAGGACTTCAGCGCTTTATAATTATACTTACCTCACCTCCCCCTGACTCCCCCCTCTCTGCACTGTCTCACACTGTTGCCTAATGTGAATGTTATACATCTGAGTTCACTGGTGTGTGTACCAGACAACACGTGCCAGTTTATATCATGTTGTGGTCAGAAACAACAGTGTGTGTTCACAGTAAAGCTCAGTTGGGAGGGTTGGTTGTCCCATGTGAGTAACTTTGTTCTGTTTAGCTCCACTTTAAACTTTTAACTTTACATCACTTAGTCAGCCTCATAAAGCTGTTTTCCCCTCTTACTGTGATCTGCCCACAGTGAGTCATGCAACAGGCGAGTAAACAATTCAGTTTACCTAACATCATCACTGAAACACTACTCTCTGTTTCTGCTGACTAATCAAGATCCTTCAGCTGGCAGCCAAACAGAAGGCTGTTCACTCATATGTGTTTTTCATGGAGACCTACCACTTTGGTTGTGTTGTTCAGAGTGTGCATCTTTGGAGAATTTAAAGAGCTTTTAATTGTAAGCAGACTAGAAGGAATATTGAAAAATTGTTCAGTGTTCTGAGAATAACGCTCCTGTGTGTGAAATTGCAGAGTTCAGGGATTTCATCATCTACAGTAGAATGTATCATAAATGATTCAGAGGATCTGGAAAATTCTGCGTACAGAAAGTAACAAGACAGAGTTGCATCTCTGGAACAGACATGACTCTGTAGTGGAAGTCACTGCATGAGCTACAGATAACCTCCATAAACCATTGTCAATTTAAACACAAGTTGTTGCTACAACCATAACTGTAACCATCAGCCATACATATACCAACAGAAGAGACGAGACACCCGACTTTTCAGTGCACTGTTCAAAAGCCAGCATCCACAATGATATGGGGATGCACAAGTTCCCATGAGGTGGGGACCATAATGCTGAAAAATAAACACAAGCTTTCGAGCTGCCACCCAGATTATGCCTCTACAGGGATGACCTAACATAGTCCACAAAACAATTTCAGACTACTTTCTTCATAAAGTACAACAGTGAGGGTCTCTAGTAGAAGGGTCCCGGTGGCGGAAGTCCTGACTTGCTAACATTTGGTGCAGCTGATGAGATAGAGTTCATCTGTTGGTTGTTATTAGTGGGCGAAACGTAAAAAGAATGAAACAGATTTAATGTTGTTATTAGTGACTATTTTAAATAGTTGGTGATGTAATCTGTATAACAACCCATTACAAATTTAGATTTAAAATTCTTCTCCAATAAACTTAACAAAACTGTGTTGTGAATATAATTACTTGTACATGAGATGCACATCTTAAAGGTAGGGCCTGCAGAAATTTTCTTTACTTGTTCGTAAACACAACATTCAAACTGGGCGTCTCCTCCTTGGCTCAGTGCCAGCGGCAGCCCACACCCTCTGCCTCCAATATGCCTTATATGTGGAAGAGATTCAGGAGCCGTACACCTGACTTAGCATGTGAACACAAGCTAATCTCTGGTATTTGACACACCATCTCGTCCCATGCTGATTTCCAAATGCCCAAAAGTGAGTGAATGTCGAGCCAGGCTTCACTCTTAAGGAAAAAGTTTTATCTGTTTGTTGTTTTGTTTCACTTTGGTTGTGTTTGTCTTCCTTTGTGCTACATCCACTATTGTAGCTACTCTGATTAGCTTCTTACTCTACATGCAAAGTCACTTGCAAACTGGGCGCTCTGTGATTGGCTGATGTAACCACGCTTACTCTCCGCCCAGTATTGTTCCTAGACAACCAAAACATCAGCATACAGGCAGAGGAGGGGGTTGGGGAGGGGGTTGAGGCAGAAAGAGACACTGACACACATGTATAGAGGCCTGTAGGAGACGATTGAGCAGGATCATTCCTGTAAAGGCTGACATTCCATTTTTTTTTAGGAAAATCCTGCAGACCCTAACTTTAAGCTTCCTTAATGCTTGGATAGTTCACTTGAACCTCACATTCAACTCAGTGGATTTTCATACAACTTCTACTCCATCAAAGATGATCATCTGTTGGTTTCTGTTCAACTTTTCCCTTCATGATCCGCATATATCCCTCCTGCCTTTGCTGGTCTTTAAGACTGACTTAAACACGTGTAATATACATTTGGTGTCCCCACGCTGTCAATGAATTCAGTAAGCTGAACAAAGACCTCTGTTCTCTAATATCCCAGAATAATCATTCGTACTACTATCAGCTGGGATAATGAAAATTAATCATTCAAGCACTTACGGCATGAACACCCTCCCAGCCAAACCAGTGGCACATCACTGCCAAGACACAACTTGGAGAGCTGGGACATTCCTGGATGCGGTGCAGTTGTTGATTGTTTTGATTATTGCAAAATCCCTTCCACACAGACGAGTGAACATTCTGGATGAGTTCCCCATTAAGGGCTTGTGTAACTCAGCATTCTGCGGCCCATTAAGACACACAAAGACATGGCTGCATGCCGCACAGTAAGAAAGAAACCTTTGGTGTTAATAGCACGGTGGCAGTAATGTGAGAGATAAGATGTTTGCTGTTGAGAAGATAAACATCTGTGTACAAGGAGACAGAAAAACAAAGAAGAGGAGAGAAAGGTTTTCAAGAAGCAAAAACCAGCTGCACACAAGCAGGCCTGATTTGACTTCATTAATGACTGAAATCCCCTGAGCTAGCTGAGTTTTTATAGGTGTTTGAGAACAATAGCAGGCTGTTGCTGTGTTGTGTGCAAGTTAGAGAGATTGCCACATAAACACACATTAAGATGATAACTTTGTTGTTCAACTTGAAGCTTTTAGTCAACAGAAGTACTTTCTTTCTGATCATAATCAATTTTATGTTAATTCGCCCTGCATATACAATTTTTGCAACCACTTAATATCCAATTAAACCAAGATGTACTGCTTTATGCCACTATAGTTGCTCAGGTTATTACCTCACAGAGTAGGTTTGTCTGTGAACAACATAACTCAAAAACTAACAAACAGATCTTATGAAATTTTCAGGAACCGTTCAAAATGGGATAAGGAAGAAGTGATTAAATTTTGAAGGTGATCCAAATTACCATCAGGATCCAGGACTTTTTTAAAGGATTCGTTACCATTGTGAGATAGGGCTGTTTTCACCATATGTGTATATAACTCCAACATAGATGGTCAAATTGCTTTGCAAAACAATACAAGACAAGGTCACCATAATTTCTGACAGATGTAAAAGTACAATCCTGATCCAGGGCGTATGCTGAAATCCTTAGGTTAAATTTAATACCCTTCTAAGACTTTTTAAAAAAACCTTTCAAAAAGTCTTAAGACCTTATTGCGACTTAATGCTGTTGTCAGCAACCAATCTTTAACAGTTGTAGTTTGCATTTTAACAAAAATTTGGTAAACTGAGAAGGAATAAAGCTTGAAAGAATAAATGAAACCAAAGGCAGATTAATTGACATTCCCATTACCACAAAAAGTAACAGCAGTTATACAAGGCCAACTTGCAGAAAAAAAACCAAAAATTTATTTCATCATTGTCAAAATTTAGGACATGCGCTTGAGATTGTGTTATTTGCTTTCCACCACCGTTACATACAGACAGCTACTAAACTACTGTACGAACTGAGTTTGTTGTCACATTGGCCTGCAGATATGTTGGGCTGCTAGTGCTACATATAGCCCGTGCCTCACAATATTACAACTTTGCTTGTTGTCACTTCTCAAACAACAGCACTACATAACTGTATTGATAAAAACCTTATCTCATCGCATTGTATCCAGTAAAAAGTTGATTTGAACAAAGAAAATTTGTTCCAAAACAAATGAGATCAGGGGAAGCTTTCTCTAAATCGTAAGAATCCAAGATCACAGGTCCTCATAAGTCTGAGAAATTTTCTCAGGAGGCTTGAGAAACTTTCATGATCTAGAGAGAAATATTTTGAGATGCTAAAGCTTTTTCTAGATCCTCACGCTGGTCTGTGATGAGTGTGACGAGCAGAATGTTCGTCCAATCACCAGGTGCGGTTATTATTGAAAGTTCAGACCCTGAAAACATTTTCCAACCAGATGGACTATTTCCGTGGCGGATAGATGGCGCTGTCTGTCTGGGATGTCAGGTTAGTTTGTAACAGTCGCAAGGAAGACAATAAATATTCATGGATACTTTTGGAATCAAAGCTTGAATGCCAATAAAATTTAATACCTCATAGCATCAGGATTTAGACTTTTTAATACTTTTTAAGGGCTTTAATTTTCCCACAACTGATTTATCAACTTTTGATACTTTTTATGACCCCCCGGACACCCTGACATCCTGGCAATATTCTGGACACTAAGATCTGGCATATGAAACATGTACTGGGTCATCATGATTTTCAACACTGTCAGGTAACAAATTATTGTAAAAACCTGCAACTAACACCAAATTGTATCAGACAGTCTGCTGAAAGGGAGTATAACATTAAAGTCGGACTTAAGTGTTGGTGACAATCACAATATGCTTGGTGGAGGTCTGCGCTCTCTGAGTGCTTTTTGAGTTAGTTTTTTTTTTTTTTTTGCATTATACATAATCTGGAAAGGCACTGAGCATGTGCACTAAAAATCCTGAAGTTATCAGGATCAGCAATGTCAATTTGAAACATCAATCATGCACTGATGCTTCTTTTGCACCCAGTTTTGTTATGATACTGTGGAGAAATAGTCAGACTCTGTGTAAAGACAGTTGCACAGATGTTCTGCAGGATTGTCACCATTCAGCTCTGTCTCCGTTCTTCCCCAGGTGATGGTGAACTTGGTAGCTCCTCAACAGTCTGCATGGTTTCTCTGTCTGTGTCTTCCAGAACAGCACATCCATTGTTAGAGTTGAGGAGTCCTCTGCTTTTCCAAAAGGTCAGAGGGGCTACAGGTAGCAGAAAGGACACGATCAATCACCCCGTCTGGGACACGCAGGGAGGGGGCGAAAGACCAAGAGATGAGAGAAATGGGCGGGGCAGTGGGGGAATTAGAGGGAAGAAAGGGGTAATTGAGAGGGGAGAGGAAGGGGAAAAGTTATCAAGGACAGACAGGGAGGAAGTTAAGGCTGAAGAAAGGGAAAGAGACAGGTAGAGACGAGGGGAAGTAATTACCTGCGTAAGTGTCTTTGTTGTGCTCAGCGGTGCATTCAGCAAGAGAGGCAGGGCACGAAAAGAGAGAGGTGGTCAAGGGCAATTACCCAAACGCAGGTTTTCTTGCCTTTGATCCTTTCTTTATGGCTGCATGTCTCAGTGTCATCTGAGCAATGCGTCATCATCATTAAACCATCATCAGCTCCAAAACAAAAGTCATCCTGCCAGGAGCATCACATCTCCTGAGGTAGATAACGCTGAAGTGTTCGACTCAATCGTTGCAGAGCATAAATCCTTCACATTTACCTTCTTAGGTCATTAGTTTCACTAACATCACATTAGCAGTTACGCTCATACTGAAAGTGACTGCCTCGACGCTCTCTGAATAAACAGGCCTCATGTCGAGTGCAGGTGTTCGCAGATGTGAGGGCACTCCTGCAGATGTTGCCCTGACTAATTGTGATCAAAGACTTTGAGACTGTGTGTCACGAGAGAGCCAGAATGTGTGTTTTCATCAGGAATGCATGTGCTCTAATGTGGCATATTTGTGTGTGTTTGCATGCCCAGATGCATAACTGAGTGCAACAGTTGCGTGCATAAACCAATGTGTATTCATTATTTCCATGTATGAGAGTGTGCTTGTGCATGTTTTAGCCTTTGCTTTGTGCAGTTTGAAAAGTTCTTGCATGTGTGCGTGCACCGTGTCCTAGTGCATGTGTGAGTCAATGCCCAGCTGCGTTGCTACTAGTACCTGTGGGTGTAGTTGGCCCAAATCCACTTTCTTAGGTCTGCTTTTTATTCTGCGTCATATAAACAAATACCAACAGGGTCCGTTCACTTCCAAACCACTCAACAACATCCTCTGATCTCTCCTCAACATCTGTTCACCTCCTTTTATTTTACTGGGAAGTTCATCTAAAGCTCTTTTATGTCTGTTAAGTGCAAAAAGTGTGTTTGACTGTGTTGACCTTTCATGTATTTATGTTAGATAGTGAGTGTTCTGTCATACGTGTGGATATATTCAACACCCACACATCATTGAGTACAAACTTGTGTGTTTTCACTTGTAATATATCCTCAGACAGACTCAAACACACACATTCAGTCTTAAACACACACAACCTAGAACAGGCTCCAACCTGCCCCACATTCACTCAGCAGGTCTCGTACGCCTTTGATATGCCTGACCCCCTTTTATTGTTTTTTCTATATTTCTCTATAAGACAGGCGGTATGTAACTGATTAGATAGATAAATATACCCTGAAGGTGAGAGACATGCAGGGAGGAGGAGAGGAAGCATACTGGAGGATTGTCTTGTCCCAACACATCTCGGCGGAGGAACTTTAATCTGCAGAGGCTTCATGCATTTAAACGGCCCGATTAGGAAGAATTTAACCAGCGCTTTCCCTTCTGGGCTGAAACAGAAATTAAGTGCTTAGGCACAGCCCTCGTTTTGTTTGTTTTCTCAGCGCCGCTTTTCAGAGATACACTCCGAGATAAAGGCTTTGATCGTGTGCTGAAACAACAAAGAGTCGTGTCTAAGCCGAGGTGCAGTGCGAGTGTAATGCAGAGAAAGTTGCAGGAGCTTTTCAATGCACCATCTTCTGATCACGTTGTTCAGTCGTTGCAATCGATTAAAACACAGTGACACAAAACAAAAGGGAAGTTTTGAGCCTCATGATTTGATTCTTCGTCTATTTCCTCCTCTATGTTTCTTTTTTTGGTGGTTTTAGCTGTAGAAAGTGTTTGTTTGAATGAGGATAACGTCTGTGAAATCGGCATTGTCCCCATTTAAGTGGGTGTGTTTTGTGTGGGTAATCCAGAGTCCTCAGGCCTTTCTGTTTGGCTTTGGCACCTGAGTTTACACAGCGATGATGGCTCCTCTTTCTGTTTCTCTGTGCCACTTTTCCATGCAACATACTTGTGTGTGTGTATGTGAGAATGAGTTAACAACTCAGAGAAATACCATAAAAGCAGGTTTGCTGGTACTGACTGCATTCTTCCTCCTCTTCTCTCTCTTTCTTCTTCTTCTGCAGTGACATATTTGACGCCATGTTCCCAGTCACCCACATTGCAGGAGAGACTGTCATCCAGCAAGGTATGAATATCTCTCTATCTTCATGCAGGTGTTTTTTTCCTCTCACAAATTACCAACAGAGAGTAATAACAACAAAGCAAGTACCAGAAAATATTTTTGTGAAGCATTTCATATATCTACATCAATCTGAGGCTGTTTCAGCCATAATTCTACAGTAATTCACACAATAAATGTCAGCATAATGTGTAATATTGTGATGGATGTCTCGACCAAAACATGAACAGCTGTGCTTTGAGGAAGAAAAAAAGCAGGAGAAGCAGCTGTGGTGCAAAGGAGTGATGAACTCTGCTCCATGTGTTTCGTGTTAAAGGATAAAAACTAACTCCACTGATGTTCTTACGGTATGTGTGATTGTTCAGCAGAAGCTCGCTGAGTTTTCAGAGTATTGACTTTATCTGGCTTCGATTATTGAGGTTTGATTCGTTACATCTCTAGCTGATCCCTTAACACAAACACTGGCATAAGATTTTACACATCAGTAAAATGCTGAAGTGGTCAGACAGTATGCGCTGAATGCACTGATTTTCTTTAATTTTTTTTCTTAGTGCTCGCCTGTATTTTCCCATTTTCTCCCTGCTCTTATATTCCCTCAGGTGCAACCACATGAAAGCTCTCTTTGCCTCTTTAAAGTTGTTTAAGCCTTAACTGTAGAAGCCTCTAGACCAAGGGTCTGCAACCTTTGCTTTCAAAGGGACCATATTTCCTCAGCTCACTTGGATTAAAGTCAGTCCAGATCCACAAAATCTACTTTATCTCCACAATAAAGACAGAAAAGTGTGTAGAATTCTCTAAAAAGTAAAAAAAAAAAAACTAGTGAATAGTTTAAATGAGAAGTTTTTTGTGTTTGTGAAAATTTAGATGTGATGTCTTAGCTTTTTTTCATTTTTTAAAAATTTGCAAATATTTCTTAAAAATAAAATACTTTATTTTTTTTAGATTTGTTTTAAAATTATTTTATTTTATTTAATTTTTACAAATTTACATAATGTTCAAAAAAAGAAATTTAAAAAATTTGCAAAAATTTGCAAAAATTCCAAAACAATTGAAATTTCAAGAAATTACCAGAATGTCACAAATTTGCCAAGAAAGGAACATAAAATAAAAACTGCAATTTTAAAAAACTTCCCCTTTAAAAAAATTCAAAATTTGCAATAAAAAAAAATGTAATTAAAATTCTTTGAAAAAAATTGCAAAAACTTCAAGAAACATTTTTCCTAAATTAAAAAAAAAAGTAAAAATAATAATAATAAAAATAAAAAAGTTGCAGAAAGGTAAAAAAAAATTGCAATATTTAAAAAAAAAAAGAAAACTTAATTGCAAGATATGCTGCATATTAAGTCCAACAAATTGTTAATGCATAATTTAATTTATTGTCAATGTCTTCAATCATCGATACCATATGTAAGAAAAATAAAAACTATTTATTTCAATAATCTTTTTTTTAAAGCTATAAGGAGCCACTGCAAACGGGTCAAAGAACTGCTTGAGGCTCAAGAGCCACAGGTTGCAGACCCTTGCTCTTGACTTTGAGGGCACAGAGTTAAGTGGCACCAATTTTTTTTTTCGATTCCTATCAAAAGCACCACATACTGTATGCTAGAAGAAGTATTCTTTGGAAGCAAGCTCTAACCAATGTGCTAGACACCAAAATGTCGAAGCAGAAATCACAAAGGTTACATTTTTGGGTAATACCACTTCAACCTTCTTCTCTACAGTAAGGGCAGGGGCACTATTTGCTCTGTAACTCCCACTAATTCAGTCCCTCCCTCCTACTCCGAGACAGCATCCAGGATTATCAGTCCTAATTTGGTGATAATAAGTCTAGCTAGCTTGCAGGGCCCCCAGCCCCAGACAGCCCATTGTTATATACTCTACAGAGTTTGGTATACAGTATATACAGTGCAGCACTGATGTCACTGCTTGTGTCTGGACTACTGTGTAGCTTAAAAAAACTCTCCTACCACTGGCCTATTGCACAGTATTTTGACACAGGCTGGAGTTATCGGCTCTGTGGCTGGAGCGGTATTTAAACAAAAGGAGAATGAACTGTCATTACATGCAAAACAGTGCGGAAGTATCCAAAGTGTAAAGTCTTGTCATATGTAAGTCCAGGGGTGTTGTTTTAATGGGGAATAAAGCAAAGTGATGGTTTTAGACGTAAAGAATAAATTCCAGCATAGCTTTGGATAAAAGTGTAACAGTGGGTTCAGAACATCTTAAGGGATGTGGATGTATCCCACGTTTCCTTCTAAGCAAAGTCAAAGAACCTTAACAGTGTGTGCAATAATTACCTTGTGTTGAAACAAGGCCACATTGAGATCACCAGGCTCTATGTGTGTGTGTGTGTGTTTGAGCCTATGTGTGAGAGCACGCACTATTCAAATATTTGCCTGCACTCTCAGGCACAGGGGGACTGGAAAGGCGCAAAACAAAGACTCAAGCACTGAAGTGATAAAAGACAGGAAGAGTAGAAGAAAAGAAAGACAGAGTGAGAGGGAATTGAAAGAGAGATAGATGAGATGAAAGAAAGAGAGGCAGAGACAGAGAGAGGGAGATAGCGGAGGGCCAGGTTGCAGCAGGTTGTGTGTGTGTGTGTGTGTGTGTGTGTGTGTGTGTGTGTGTGTATGCCTGGGGTCTCCTCCGGGACAGACCGTCAGACAGACAAGGAGCGTTTTGTGTGACAAATAGAGCTGTATGATTAACGAGCTCTCTCCACTCAGTATTAATTAGCCGTGTGAACTCCTGTGAACTTTACACACAGGGCGCTCGCTGCCTTTCAACTCTCAGGTGAACATATACACACGCAAACACACAGCCATACACACCCTCACTCGGTACATACGAACTGCATACACATGCATACTTTTGTCATGTATACTCATGCCTCATTGCTCACTTGTGCCTCTGAATGGAGATGCATTTGTATCTCATTGTAGGAGGTAGCTGCAGGGAGAGCTCCACATTGCTCACGTATGAGGCTGTCAGTCCTCCTTAATAATTTCCCTTCAGCCCTATGTAATGGATAGTATAATTAAAGGAACACTACGCCATTTTTCAGCCTTATCTTCAGACTAGATGCTTTTAGCAGACATCAACCAACCAGATCCCACGGCTCACTTCAAGGGTGAGCGTTTGCTTTGAAAGCGCAGAATGCTCCTGTCAATTACACAACAGAGACCCAGTGAGCAGAGCACGATGCAGTCTTTCTTAATTGTGGCCACAGTAGCTGCATTTTTTAAACCGAAGCATTGAACAAAACTTCCGTGGCAAGCTGAGTCTGAGATTTCCCAGCATCTGCAGAAAAAGCACCTCTGTGTTTTTTTTTTTTCAGCTGGTGGTACAACTATTATCTTAGCCTTGAAGGGTAATTCCAGTTTCAAACTCAGACACTTACAATAACAATGTGAGCCTGACGATGGGGAAAACCAGCACATTAAGAGGACAAACTCTGGCTGAGTGCTACTGCTGCTGATACAGTGAAGCCTGTTTTGCAGCTGTTTGCAGAAACATCTACTGATCAATTCCAAAATTATATTTGAATGGCTTGAAAATCAGAATTTCATCTTTTAAGAAGTACAGAGGGGTTATCAGTCTACGTCATCACAAAGATGCGCACACATTTTGACTGCAAATGCAGTGTTTAGCTACGTTCATTCAGACAAGTAAGCGTTTTTTTAAACACTAAATTTAACCTTTTCGCAGCAACAAAACGTACAGTTATTCTGTGGTCAGTTTTTATAAACGATACTTTACAAGAGAGGCAACGTCCATCAAGTTTGGACAGTTACAGAACTACCGGTGTTTTGGAGTTAATAGCGACCATGCTGACTGGTGACTCTGAGCAGAAGGTATCAGTGATTAACGCAAGGGGCAACATCCGGTCAGTAAAAATGAAGCCATTCGTCGAGAATGCACTTGAGGCTGGCTGCAGAGAGACCGGAAGTCACGTACACACCCAGCCATAAAAACAGACTTTTACGACGTATTTACAGCCTGGTTCAAAAAACATCTCAGGTCTAAAATGTTGATTTCACTAATGGCACACACTGTACGGTGAGTGATTTTTTTTCTCTGCGCTTGAGAAGGTATGAGGATCGTTTGATTTTCCAGTCAGAGGCACAGCTCAGGTCACGTGACTCACAGCCGGTGTCATAGCAAACGTGGCTGGGTCCGCGGATTGGCTTCATTTCACGGTTTCAGGAACAGACGGTGATGTCGCGGAGGCTACGTCCATGTTTTATACAGTCTATGAATTAACGGCTGAGAGTCACTGGTTAACAGGGTCACACTTTACACTGAAACACCAACAATGTCTGTTGGTGTGTCATTAAATGTGCCATCTTTAGCTAGCCTCAGTTAACCAGGTTTGACCACAAACAAACAAAATTTACTGCTGATATTCAAAACACAGATTTGACTTTGCCTGTTCAATGAAAAAGTTGGTTTGGGGCTGACGTTATGACCAAACATGGACTCAATATAGTGTGGAAATAATAAGTGAAGCTATAAATTAGGATTAACAGAAACAGATTTAAGGAACAAGGTAGAAGTATTAGGGGTGCACCAATTACAATTTTCTGGCCGATTACCGATCTTTAAAAAGCCTGACCTGCCGATTCCATTTTTTTTTGGTTTGTTTTTTATTTTCTATAACTGACAGCATACACCTTCAATGTTCCAGTTTTATTTTAATGAAAATCATTGAACAACACCTGTGAAACAATTTTTATTTCTCAATCTTAATCTTATTTCTCAATCTCTATTTTTTAACTTAAACAACCAATAAAGTGTCCTGAGTTTTAGGTTTCAGAGCAAAAAGCAACAATGGCTGGCTGCCAGACCTTCCTGGAGGTATATGAGATCAGTTTCATATGTAAGGTTGGGCCGATCACCGATCCCCCAAAATTAAGGAAATCGGCACCGATCAATCTGCGCATGTCTAGTTATGACCAAACATCGACCCAACATAGAGAGGAAATACTTAGTGAAGCTATAAAATTCAATTAACAGAAACAGATTTTATGATCAAAGTAAAATTAGTGAACATTATGAAATGATGAACCAGTCTCTTAACCCTAAAATACACAACCATTAATTTTCTGATTTGGTGCAGTTCTCTGGACGTAGTTTTCTGGTTCTTTTATGATGAGGATCTCAGACTCAGCAGTCTGTGTGCTCTTTTTGGTTTGGGAGTGTTTCTGATTTATTGACATATGTTTACATCCTGGTCTGTCACAGTCTGATAAGTGTCCACGGATAATGCAGTCATGAGCATCGAGTAACAGTTGTGTGGTTAAATTCCTCTCTCGGTACACACCAGATTTCTCCGCTAAAAACGTCTGTCCACCTAATATCTGTCCACTTGCTGATCTCTTCATCCACTCACTGCTATTTCACAAACCTGGGTGCTGTTTACTATCCAATCAAAGCGAAAATATTAAGTTAAAAAAAAATAGTTTTTCTTGGTGGTTAACTCCTCCACGTCAGTTGACAAATTGTTATACTTTCCAGTGCTTCTGCACCCAAGTTGCATGTGCATCCTCTGTTGCTGACAAACAAATAATCCCTCTATAACTTGTAGTACTTCTCAACAGAAAATGTACATCTGGATTTATTTTCTGTTTTGGAGCAGCAAAGTCTCAACCCAAATGAAAGCAGCAGTAACAGCTGTTGTCTTACTGTGAATCGAACTCAACTTTAACACCGTTCTGATTTGAAGTCTGCATGCTCAGGCACCCCCTGTTTCAGAGTTTCCACTATTAAGCTTCAGAAGCAGCTGGAACGAGCACTTCTGTTGCTGATAGTTTATTGGCAGGTCCAATGAAATATGCACTGTGGAGGAGGCAGCCGCATCTCTGACACCCTGCCTGCCCTAAAGCTTTAAGAAGACAAAAATAAGATAGGGAAACGCACGTTTTACAGTTGATCTTCCCTAAAGAAGGGATGAACGTTGACAGCAAGTGGGGGATTGTGTTACATAACGTGTGAGTTCAGAGAAGAAAAATCCTTACTCTTTCTTTTCTGATCTTATTCAAGAGTTTTTCAAGAGTTTGACAAATGATTTGAATCTCTAAATGTATCCATTTGTGTGGAAGCTGTAAGATGAGTAAGATTTCCTGTTGGCTCGGCATTCAGCTCTTTCCTGCTGCCTCACACACTCCTGTGTTTCTCCTTCTCTCTTCCCTCCAGGCGATGAAGGAGACAACTTCTATGTGATTGACCAAGGTGAAGTGGATGTAAGTGGAAACACAAGCACATACACACAAAACAAAACTGCTTTCCAAGATTTTTCCACATCTTTTAACTGAGTAATCACTTAGAAATAAAGGGGATTTCTTCATTCAGTGTGCCACCATTATCATTTATTCACTTTAGTGGGGATAAGCTATCAGGAAGGTTGTGATTCAGTGGGAAAACCCTGCCTCCTCCACTCATGCTGAGACAATGTTACCCACTGACAATGGACAGGTTGTATTGGATTGCCCCCATGTTTTGTTCTCCACAAAACTGAGTTCCTCTGTGATGACAATCTGATCATGCTGCTATCCAGAGCGCTGCTCAGGCAGCCAAACGGAGAACGTCTTTTGTCTTAGTGTGCTTGACAAAGAGCGATAGAGGTAAGTGGAAGGATAAAAGGAGAAGCTGACAGAAAGATAAACAAGAAGTGACCCTATCAGCTTACGGCGGTGAGTAGGAAGAGCGTGAGTAAGATGAGAGACACAGAACGGCAAGATTGGCAAAGAGTGACAATAAAGTCGGTGTAGGAACTCAGAGATGGCGCCCTGGCTGTTATCTCCTGACCATTTTTCTTGGTATTTTATCTCATTCAATCCTGCTTTTGCAATAAAGGGTTTTTAGCAGGAAGATTATTTATGTTTCCTTCCTAGCATTCAGAGTCTTAAAACCACTTGGTTTAATCGTTCTGCTGGGTGTCAAAACAAGCCCTTCCGTTTTTCTCTCAAGTTTGTCCACAGAGCTCTGAGAGGCCATTTACCCAACAAAGGTGTTAGGATAAAATGCTTAAGTATTGTTGCGTAAATGGCCTGTAGTTTACAGAGAAACAGCAACTGAAATTGCCATGTGCAAACCAGACAACAACAGAAAAAATGCCTTGTTGATGCATTGTGCTCGTGCTGCTGAATCTGCTGACTGCCCTACTACAAAATATGCTTCTATTGCGCCACTTCTGCGCCACTTTTCACCTCTCCTACGTTATTAGCAGCCAGCCAGACTTCTTCTGGTCTGTGGAGGGGTGTGTCTCCACAGTTATACCGCCAACTACGGGCCTGGAATGCAAACTACAATGTTTTTATTCCCACAGCGCTTCAGTGTAAACGCAGATTTTTTTTTCACTGCCTTTTTTGCATTTTCAGGTGAAAGGTTGATGTGTGAACAGGGCCTGAATTGGGTCATTTTTTTCACCTGCTGTGGGATATTTTTTTGGCTAATGTCTGATATCAAAACTTATTTTCCCTCGAACTTTATATAGAATAGAATAGAATAGAATAGAATAGAATAGAAAATACTGTATTTATCCCAGAGGGGATATTCGCGTGTCATAGCAGCAGAAAACAACAAGAAAACAAAAGTAATAAAGTGTATAGAAAGCGCAAAAAAGTTCATAACAAAATAGATGATGACAGCTTGTCCATCATTCTCCAGTTAGTGGAGTTGGTGTCTGGTGTTAGCTCTGTTAGCCCTCTGTTGCTGGGTTAGCACAGCTAGCTCGTCCATCGTTATTGGAGTTAGATCTTACGTTCCCAATAACAATGGATGGAAGGACAGGTCCATGTCATCACTTCTTAGCTCACACCTGAGAACCAGCACATCGTCCTTACCTCCTTTTCCTCACCTTGTGGGAAGACATCAGGCCTTGCACCAGTTAGCATTGACATGCTACAGGCTGCAAACAGCTGATTTCACGTGTACACATTGCGGCCATGGTTACATGTAGGATCTCCAGACAAACACAGGAGCAAGAATAGTAAGAATATCACTGAAGAAAAAAAACACTTCAGTGTTCATGATCAACAACTAAAACCATACAAGGTAATGAACCACTCCAAATACAAAAATGATGAAAAAGAGACGAAAAAATTTACAAGAAATGACAAGGAAGAGATATCAGCCACAACAAGGCAGAGTCTAGCAACAATATAAGATTGTTACTCAGGTGCAAAGTCCAGCACTGTGTGTCATCGTCTCACCCTCTGTAGGCTTCAACTTGTCTCTTTCCACGAATAAAGAATCTTGGGCAACCCCCCTCCCCACATCTAGAACCCACTCATTCTGCGACAAACCTTGAGGAAGACCCCGTCCTCGTCCTCACCCTGACGCTCACCCACGCCTACTTAACCTCAAACACTCAGCCCACCCTTCCTCGTCTGCAGACAGCTGCTGCCTCCCAGCCACAGCTCAGTCACTTAGCTCCTCTCTAAGCTTGGTGCCGATGCTTTAATAAGCGTGGAGACATCTCCATGCTTATTAAAGTGTGGAGATGTCTCTCATTAGACGGGGGTGTAAATCTGCTGGCAACCCATAAACCGGCTACAAGCTGACAACCACGGCAACTGATGTAAACACCACGCCATGCCTTCACTCAGAGACACGCCCTCATTCACTTTGCACCATGCGGCGTAGACTGTGTGATTTAGATAGTTTAAACAGGGCTTTCATAGTCCTCTTTTAGGCACACATTGCTGTAGACTGACACATAAACAGTTGAAACATGTTCAGATGATGTGACATAAATCATTTAAATAATGTTTGTGTTCTGCTTATTAATCCCACATGATGATCTATGACATTTACTGACATGTCCTAATTCACTTCAGTGCTTTTACCTTAATGCAAGCTGTTATTTTGTGATTAGAGCTTATTTAGGTAAGATATGTGGTTTGGAAATGCGATGCAATAATTGCAGTGAAGCAGTCAGCAGATAGACACAGACCATCTCTCTCACACAGCTCAGGGGAATGTGCAGATAAATCAGACAGCTACCATCACACACCAACACGGTCTGCTCTCCCACCTTTGAGTGCTCACGATTCGTTGCGTTCTAATTACCGCGGAGAATTCAGTGACAGCTGTGATTGTTCAACACTTGAATTGTTTCAGTCTTTTTTTTTTTATTATGAACCTCAGTTTACCTCCTGCACAGTGCTTACACAATACACAGCAAGTGTTTCCAGAGGCCTGCACTACCAAGCTGGATTTTCTCTTCTCTTAGTAAAGTAGCTTCAGGCTTAACTCTGGGTTTTCTGTCTTATTATACTGGTTTACTTCTTACCAGGATGAATCACCATGGTAACTTATGCCAAACGGTTAGCGTGCTCCGGATCAGGTTAGGTTCTGGATAAGAGATCACTGACCAATTATTTCTCTTGGAAAATTGCCTGCCCTTTCTTAGAAGATCCTGTCAAAGCTGGTGCGCGGAACGTGAGAGGAGCACTTAGAAGAGGAAGAGTTTTGTGGGATAGATGCAGTCCTTTGATGCCCCTGATGACATCCATCATCTGATGGTCTGATAGGGTTGGGTACCTTTCACATTTGAAATAGGGATGTCCCGATATTACATTTTCACTTCTGATACGATACTGATACTGCAGCATTGAGTACTGGCCGATACCGATATTGATCGGATACAATATCAGCATTAAACATGCATACTTTTATTACTTATTTTGTAGTATGTCTGTCATGTTAGAAAAGGCTTGATTATGTGATATTATTCAAACAAAGAACAGTTGTCAGCAACAGTAGGTATGAGGAAAAACTGACCCATTTATTATTAACCAATGGGTAACAGAAACTGCTTATATCGGAGATTTTAGATGCATAACGATATGATACCGATACTTTATTTTTTGTTGATATCGGACCAATATCCGATATTCTACTCAGTGGTACCAGTTTTCGGTACTTTTTTGTGTTTATGTGGTAAAAAATATCAATTTGTTTAATAATAAAATCTAAATTCTTTTCAATTTGACATATTTATTCTTCACCATATAACCTTGTAATGCTGTGTTCGTGTCCAGCATGGAAAATCGGCTACTCTTCCACTCCCTCACAGTCACAAGAATGCATTTAGGTACCTAAACATGGTACCATTTGATTTTACGCAAATCAGTACCCGGTACTTTTGATAGAATTTGGTCAGTACCTATAAAAGTACCCAATTCAGTACCCAGCCCTATGGTCTGAGCTACATTTGTCAACCAGTGGAACCATATGTTACGTGTGTTGCACTTGCAGGTGGGCGCATATGAAATAATGAGGTTAATATCAGTGGTTACACATAGCAGAACTGCAGAAACATGAATTTATGGAATGCACAAATACTTGTGCTGCCACAGTGAGGAATTAGTATTTATTTACTTAACATGCTCACTTGGTGGGGCTGAGCCTCAAAAAACTTAGTGGTAAGTCAAAACCAAAGGAAGGACACTGAGGAAGTGCTCTGCCCCAAACATCTGTGCCACAATAAAGTAAAACTGAGTGATCAGAGCGCTGTCTGTTTATACTGTCTGATAAATTAATATTGATTATCTCACAGATCTATGCATACAGGGGGCTGGTCATTTTCTGCCAGTATTCCTTCTTGACTTTTGCTGCAACAACCATGTTGCTTTTTGCCCTGGATGATGTGTTAAAGTTCTACATGTTTCTAAAGAATAACTGTTTTCCTCTCCAGAGTGGAGTAGGCTTCTCTGTTGGGTTTCTCCCATTTCTCCATGTTTGTGATTGGTCAGATGCTGCAAACTCCACCACTTTTATGTGAGCGCACACTGAACAGTAGAAAGCCCTCAGTTCACTTACTGAGTTGATGTTGAGGGCTGCAATTGTCTGGTTAAGTCAACCCAAGTAACGGAAAGTGATCCCAGATATGTTAATCCCGCTTCGTAGTACAGGCCCCAGTTCAGCCTCAACAGAAAAAATATAGAGTTTTCCTTTTTACACCTGCTTCACTCTTGCATACCTGATTCAGTTAGGGTGTAATGTAACTTGTTTAAGCTCAATTTGCCAGAATTAGTTAGAGATCGTCACCATTCAATAGTTACAACTAAATACTTGCAGATTATTCTAATAACTCCCTCTTTGACATGAGGATTGAGAGAGACCCATGTAATGACTATGCCTAGTTGTTAGGGGTGGGAGAATAAATCAAAAATTGATATAGCAGGATTTTTCGTTTAACAATATCAAAATCGGGATTCTTTGTCAATTTTTTTTTTTTTTTTGGTCAAATTTTTCATTTCACTTACCACAAAAGTTACCACTTTTCTCCAGCAGAGGGTAAAATGTTTCTCTCTGACTCACATTATGTGCATTTTATGGGAGAATATGGCTCCTGATAGAGTCTGTAGATGTTATCATCATCATTATTTAACTGTTTCACATGGTCTGGTGTTAAAAAGCAAACTGAAAATAGCAAAAACCTTAAATATCAAAGAATCACAGTTTAAAGCAAATCTTCAACCCAAAAGTCGTGAGAGACTCTTATCCTGAGAATAGCATATGGATGGATACGATCAAGATATTCTTGTGTTACCTCACTTGACATCGTAATGTCTTGGACATCCATAAGGAAAAGGACAATCTGTGCAGAGAAAATACTTTTACCTGCACGCTGTGATGTAAAACTTTGAAACCCTCATCTTTTAAGCTTGATGTAAGATCTCTGCATCTCTTTGAAGCCACTCCAGTTTATAATGAAGGATGAGTCCCCTGTGACCACTCTGAGCCACACATAATGGCTTGCAACAATTTCAGCAATCCACAGCCACATGAGAGGCACACCTCCTGCCTTCTGTGCCTTTCTCTCTGTTTTATTAAGTCAACACAAAAGGGATAGTGTGTCGATAGGTGAAACCCTAAAAGCCCCAATGGATGAGTCTCAATAAGGTTGTATTGTTGTAGTGCTCCAGCAGCGGGGCTAAACAGAGTTTTTATGGTGTGTAAGTGTGTTTAAGTGAAGATCAACAAGCATCATGTGAGTTCCTGTCGGGGTTTTAGATCCATGATATCTGTTTGAGCTTTCTGCCTCACATCACTCCTGAATCAAAGGTCCAAACAAGACAAGACAGAGGACAATAAAAGAGGGGATTGAGAGATAGGAGGGATAGAGGACCTTTTAGAGGGTCTCATTTGAGGGCTTAGTGAGGATCAAATGCTTAGAGAGAATCCCAGTGAGCATTTCAAACAGCCCGGAAACTGAGGAGAGGGAGAGGGAGAGGGGGTGGGAGACGGTTTGGGAAGTTGTCTCAGGGTGAATCGTGAGGTTAAGCCAACAAAATAAAAGTGATTTTTCAAAATATGAAGCTGTGACGTCTCTTGTCCTGTCTGCAGGTGTATGTGAACGGGGAGTGGGTGACCAGTATTGGAGAAGGAGGCAGTTTTGGGGAGCTGGCCCTGATCTATGGGACTCCAAGAGCTGCCACCGTTAAGGCCAAGACTGACCTGAAGCTGTGGGGCATCGACCGAGACAGTTATCGACGCATCCTCATGGTAGGAACTTAACTCCCATTTCATTTACAAGTTGCTTATCTTCAACCTAACTTTCAGAAAAGCAAAAGTAATTTCTACATTTTTCAAAATAATCTCACTTAAAAAATGGGAAAAGAAAGAAAAATTACTTATATTACCTCCACCAAGGAGGTAATGTTTTTGGGAGAGTTTGTCTGTCTGTCTGTTTAGTCCAGGGGTGGCCAACCTGTGGCTCACGAGCCACATGTGGCTCTTTGCCTTGGATGTGTGGCTCTTTGATCCATTCATGAAAATATATATATAGTTATGAGTAGTGGTGTGCCGATCAATCTAAACTATTTATATATATTGATGCCATCGTTGGGATCAGTTGGGAATGATACTTAAGTTTCAGTTTCTCTTCTCTAGTAAGAATTGAAACACACAAACATAGTAAATCTTGCTTTAAAAATGAGAAATGTATTGCTTTTTATTTTATAAACGCATTTATGTGTGAGAGGAGGTGTGTTTGCAAGACCACGGGTGTGACGTGGCTCTCTGTAGTACCAAGGCCATTTTTGTGGCTCTTGGTCTCTGACAGGTTGGCCTCCCCTGGTCTAGTTGTTTGTCTTAACTCAAAAAGTATCAAACTGATCTTAATGAAATATTCAGGAAATGTTCAAAATGTGTTAAGGAAGAAGTGATTAAATTTTGGAGGTGATCTGGATCACCGTCTGGATCCAGGATATTTTTTAAAGGATTTTTTTATCATTGTGAGATAGGGCTGTTTCACCACATGTGTACATAACTCCACCATAAATGGTCGGATTGCTTTGCAAAACAATACAAGACAAGGTCACCATAATTTCTGACAGATGTAAAAGTATGATCCAGATCCTGGAAATATTCTGGATACTAAGATCCAGAATGTGAAATATGTACTGGGCCATCATAGTTTTCAACACTGTCAGGAAACAAATTATTGTACAAACCTGTAACTTACACCAAATTGTAGCAGACAGTCTGCTGAAAGGGAGTATAACATTAAAGTAAGACAAATATGTTGGTGACAATCACAATATGCTTGGTGGAGGTCTGGGCCCTCTGAGTGCTTTTCTAGTTTAAGATGTGATGGTGTGCATACCTTTCCAAGAAATCACTCATAACAGTTTAGATAAGCAGCTTTGAGTCTGCACTCAGGATTTACATAATTGCATAAAAATCATGTTAAAGGAGTTGGAGGATACAGTCAGGTGTTTCCTCCCACTTTAATGTCCCTTTACATCTGTTGCTAGAGAAAGACAGGAGTGATAGGTAAGATGTGAGCGCTGCAGAGGAGAGAAAGGGTCAACCTCAACGCCTCTACCCACACACACACACACACACTTCCCTCTTCAGGAGCTTATCAAGCAGGAATGTCTAAATGTTTAAACTGGAAACACAAGGTGCTCTGCCTTGGCTGTCATACTGATTCACACACACACACACACACACACACACACACACACACACACACACACACACACACACACACACACACACACACACACACACACACACAAACACACACTTGTACATGCACATTTTGAGTGCTTTTAAAATTAGTAGTTACTTTGTGAGCATGCCTGCATAAGTCTCAGTGCCCAACTAAATACTTCATCAAATGTTCCTAACACCCGTCTGTAAATAAATCAGCTGGCGCCCAGTTAACCTCGCCTTGCAGCTCCTGCTCCGTGTCAAACATTTCTAACCTGCAGAGATGGAACTGCTGGATTGTTCTTGGAGCTTTAAGCTCAGTGTAAAGTTGGCACGGGCCTGTGCAGCACTCATGTCACCTCTTCAGCACATAGTTAAAGTGAGGGCATGGACTGCCCTGGTAACCTTTCTTTCAGAAGACTGTCTCTCTCTCCGCTTCTCATTCCTTCGTTCCTTCCAGCAGCGGTGGCGGCAGCAGGCAGGGAGCCGGGGTGAAGCAGACTTCAATTATGTGAACCTGCTGTTAATTATTGCTGTCAATGATTTGAAAAGCTGTTTTTATAAAGTGTGGTATTCTGGCAACATCTGAAGCCAACACAACAAGCAATCTCTGTGTGTCCAAGTATGTGTGTGTGTGTGTGTTTCCCGGTGAAATTATGCTAAGCGTCTGCAGATTGTTAGTCAGGAGCCTGGGAAGGTGTGCTGCCACTGCCATCAGTCTCTCAGTTTAAACATCTGCTTCTCTCATGTTCTGTTCTGGATCCCCAAACATCCAAGTTTACAACTGAGTTAATCTTTTTATTTTGTAAGTGTGTTTACAGTAATTTCAACCAGTCGTGAAGGCATTTTGTAAACAGTCAAATCAGTTACCACTTGTGTCTTACCTTTGAATTATTTCACAACACACTGGGTGTGGTTTTTTTTTAAGCCTGTATGACTTTTTGACCTTCAATAAAACAGAGCTACATCAAGATTAATGCCTCAGTATGACCTCAAAGACTGCATCAACAATTTCAGTATTGTGACTTTTGATTGTTCCAGACCAGACTAACTATAAGGAAACAGCCTCTGTTTAGTTAATTAATTTATTGTTTGTTCAAAGGGAGAGGGGAAATTAGCTCTAGAGACAATCACCTGACACAAGTGTCAGGTGATTGTCAACCACACGGTTGGGGTCAAGTGATTTTCACTGTGTTGCTGGCTGAGATGAGTGAGTTCTTTGGTGTCTTTAGGCTGCTCACTGGCGTCATCAAACCTAGGTGTGTTACCTGCTCCTATCCCTTTTTTTTCAACAGTCACATGTTTGGGTAATTTTCACCCTACAGTAGTGATTATGGTGAAAAAACATTATTATTTTTATTATTATTGTTATTATTTATCTATTTATTTATTTAATTTTTCATTGATGATTATCTGATTTTTCACTGATTTTAAAGCCTCACCAAAAGATTTTTTTTCTTTTCCATTTTATGAAATATGTAGAAAAGTAAAAGAAGCGTGCTTCACTTTGCCATGTGCTGTGGCATTTTGGTAAATTTTATTGAGAAGTTTTATACAGGAAGTCCTCGACTTACGTGGTTCTCGACTTTTGTTGTTTTGACTTTACTACGCCGATAGATATATGTACGTAAAAAATAGAGAAGATTATTTTTTATTTTATTTTATTTTACTTTATTTTATTACATTATATATTTATTTTATTTTAATTGAAATGTCTATTTTAATTGTCTGTACTGTTTCCTATGAATATGAAGTATGATCAAGGGGCAGCTTCCGGTTAGTAAAAATGAAGCCTATGTGGAAGTGCTAAAAGTCGCTGTTCGTTGAGAATTTGCTTGTGGATTGCTGCGGAAAAAGACCGGAAGTCACGTACACACCCAGCCATAAAAACAGACTTCTACAGTATTAAAAAGCAAAATTACAGCCTGGTTCAAAAAACAGCTTGGGTCTGAAACCCTGAAACCACTATTGGCACACACTGTACGGTGAGGGAATTTTTTTCTATCTTTGTGGTTTAGAAGTTATCAGGATCGTTTAATTTTCCAATCAGAGGCACAGCTCAGGTCACATGACCGCTGGGCGCCCTGTACATGCTCAAAGAAAAACTCACAGCCGGCGTCATAGCCAACGTGGCTGCGTCTGCGGTTTGGCTTCATTTCACTGTTTCAGGAACAGACAGGTGACGTCGCGGATGCTGCGTCCATGTTTTATACAGTCTATGTGTATGATACATGTGTTTGGATAGTTATTTAGAGATTTAGGGGTAAGAATCCAACTTACACAGAGTTTCGGGTTATGACCCGTCGTAGGAACGGAACTCCTTTCTCAACTCGAGGACCACCTGTTTATATATTACGTTGGGTAAAATATACCTGAGGTTACTGATCCATGTAAGTATGCCAGACCAGGCCAGAAGGCAACACCTTCAGCCAACAGAAGAAGAATTAAAGACAAAAACATCATAAGAGCATTAAAATGAAACAGTACTCTGCACTATTTTATGTTATGCATAATGTTCTCAGTCAGTGCCGCAATTTTCTGCTGAAAGACAACTGGATGAGAAGTTTTGTCAGAAAAACCTACGCATGAAAACAACGCATTTTGGCAAAACTAGTGAAGGCGTTTGAGGACAAAATACACTGTGTATTTTTCTTTGTGTTCATTCTTTTTCTCCATAAAAACTCTTTTACTCCTTCTCTGTCGTCTTCTTACCTGTGTATTTCTGGCAGCCACTCACAAAACACAGAAACCCGTATCACACTCATAGCCATGCAAGATGGCAGCCTCCATGGAGGATGACCTGTCTCTTTTGTAGATGTAGAAGTGTTGTTCAAAGTTTAACAAAAACAAACTTTATTCAGGCCACTAACATAAACTTCTGAGTTGAACTAAAAGATTTGATATGTGAACTTTTGGGGTTTTTACTTTCTGTCCTCTGATTGGTTGTTACTTTCTTAAACTGTGTACAGAGGTATCTTGGCTTTCCCTTATCAGTACAACTTGCAGCAGACTTTTACGGCAGTGCTTTTGATGCTGAAAATGACACATAGCCATCCCATAATCAACATCCCTGTAACTGTTAAAGTTCTTTGAACCTGTGAGCTGATGCTAATGAAGCCATCTTCACAGGAATGTGAACATGTCAGCAGCTTTGACTTTAAAATCTCAGCTAAGGTGTCTCTTCAAAACCACCTCACCCTGCGTGCCCTCCTTTAATCCTTATCCAGGAGTGCGTTTAGTAAATAAAGTAACATCATTCCCTGTGATAAATACACTGTTTCTATTGTGCGGCCAGCAGTCAAACAATACCCACCTTATCGTGTCATCTTGGTATTTAAGCTCACACAGCCACAGACAAAGCCGTTAACTAAATGACAGACCCCTGTCAACAAACAAAGCACAAGATGATAGGAGACAAGGAGACATGATACCAAGAAATGAGGATGGATGTGTGTGTGTATGTGTGTGTGTGTGTCACATTGGATGGAGATGAAGGTGATGGGGATGGGGTGTAAGGTACGGTTGGTTTGGTCTGGCTTCGCTCCACACCTCAACTCTTTGATGCTTCTACCTCAAAGACAGCGAGCAGACACAGAGGCTGGTTCATCTTTAACCGCAGGAGGAGCGAACACATCAGGGCTAACAGGAGCAGGGGAGTTCTGTGCACGCCCTCCCAAGTCGACAGGAAGGACAGATAAGTGAAAATGATTCAAAGGGCAAAAATGTGCCCCAATATCTGAAACTGTAGACTCAGATATTTCGAGGAGTATTATTTTCGTTCCCTTTACAGAACACTTCTGTGCTCCTTACATGACTTCAGCCCACCCAGCCCTCCTCGCAGCAGTGGCATAAATCAAACCTGCTGTGTAATGTAATGTTATGTACGCATGGTAAGCCTTTAAGCTCTGCAAGCTTGTCTGAGGAGCTCAATGTGGAGGCGATGAAATCAGCAGACCAACTTAAAGTCTCTATTCAATGCGTACATGTGTGTGAGAGTGTGTGAGGTTGTGTTTGAGGTTAAGTATACATGTGCAAATGTTTTTATTTGCTTGCTTAATGAGCATGAAGTTTCATCTCTGCACAGACGGCGACAAAACACAAGTGGCAGAACTAAAAACAGACTGCATGCTCTGCACACACACATTCAAATGGTTTATCCAGGAGGGAGGTGATGCAGGCTGGATTTCCTTTAATCAAGTTGTTTATGATGTTGAGTTTGATCTTGGCTCACTTGGGAACACTTTCTCCCCCTTTAAGAGAAAATGTGAATTATATGAAATTAGAGGCAGCAGCAGGACTCAGACACTTAAGCACCACAGACACCCGAGCCTCAATATATCATTTTCATATGCAGAGACAGACACAGGGTGGATGAGATTGTCTCTCCGGTTGCTGTGTGTCTCTTTATGTTACAGTGCGCTCTCTGTGATTCTGTGCATTGAAGGAGAGGAAGAAAGGAGAAATGCAGTGAAGGAAGAGGTCCTCTGGGTCCAGACTTGTCAGGAAGCACCTGATGCTCCTGGCAGAGGGGAAAGTCCCTCTGCCTGGTGGGTGGGGTGGGCCACACACACAGACATATGCATGCAATGAGGATTACTACATCAGTCATACACACATGCATAAACATGACCTCATAAACTATGTAGAGTGAATGTCGACACCGTTTATCATAGATTGTTGTCTAGGTTCAGACTATGGTTACACTCTGTGCTGCTCTGTTAGAGCCTGGAGAACAGGGAACAATCTACATGCTCTTTCGATCAGCTGTTAAATTTACAGAACATGAACACCTCTACACCTGGAGAGAAGACGTCTCAAAGGCATGATTATCAAGGATAAAGCACGGTGCTTTAGACCTGTAACATACATAAGTGTCTTGCACCCCCACTCCACCAGTGCTCGATTTGATGATGATGGTTTATCATCAGCAAACAGCCAAGTTGAAGCCACACCATTGTGTGACCATACATGTCAGTACATCACTGCATACGTAGCCGTTACAGGGGGAGGCAGCGTCAGCTGTGGACGCTTAGGGCAGGAGATGACAACAAAGTTAGCGCTAGGAGCTTTAAAAAACAGGCAGAGATTTGTTTCACATTATTTCTCCTGATTGTCTGCTACACTGAGTGTGCTCACCTGTGTGTGCGTGTGTGTGTGTGTGTGTGTGTGTGTGTGTGTGTGTGTGTGTGTGTGTGTGTGTGTGTGTGTGTGTGTGAGTGTGTGTGTGTGTGTGTGTGTGAACACATTGTGGGATATAAAGCAGAGGGGAAATGTGAGCTGAGGCAGAAATGACTTCCCATCATGTAAATAAGATGAATAACACACGGCTATTTATTCTGTTGAATAAAATAACAAGGTATAGACGTGATCTGTAAGAGACAGTTCATTGTGGCTTCAATTTTGCCTCCAGTTCAAGTTTTTAATGTGGAAACCCTGACAAAACAAGAGACAACTCAGCAGCTTTTCTATTTAAGAATGACTGTTTTTCACCACTGAGCGTTGGCTGTGATGGTCCCTGGTAGGGGTGGGTACCAAATTCGGTACTTTTACAGGTACCGACTTAGTTCTTATTGAAGTACCGGGTACTGATTCAAGTAAAATCAAAAGGTATCACGTTTAAGTACCTAAATACAACCTTGTGGTAAGGGAGTGTAACTGTAAGTGATTTTCCATATTGGACATGAATACAGCATTGCAAAGTTGTATATTGTGAAATAAATATGTCAACTTGAAAACTTTGAGATTTTATTATTAAACAAATTAATATTTATTACCACATAAACACACACAAAGGTACTGTAAATTGGTACCATTGAGTACTGATACCAATTGCCAGGTACCGGGCATCAATACCGTATTGTCTCAAATGTGAAAGGTACTAATCCTGAGCCCCTGGCCCCCACACACAGTTGGTGCTTGCTCTGACACAGCAATGAATTAGTGTTTGCTAAACACCAGTTCTTTGTTAGTGAAAACACAAAGAACCACTGCCAAGTCAGGCACTGGCCTGGAACTATAGCACATGCACCAGTTTGGTTGAAAAGGGTTTTTTATGCCTTGATGTTTTGACCATATTCTAGTTTTAAAAGATTAATGGAACAAAGGTGAAGCCACTTGTTTAAACCAATTTTCATTGATGAAACCCTTGTCTGTGCTTATGTTTTGTCTCAGTCACAACTTTTCCAGACTTTGTTTCAAACCATTCCCAAAAGTAATTGCTAACTAAATTTATCCTGATTGGAAATCTTTCATTCAATCCCTTTTTTTGCTCCAATTTATAAAAGACATGGTCATAAAAAAGAAAAAGATATATAACTAAATTCTAAAATAATATGTTTGCATCAAAATATAATCAAAATAACCATTAGATAAAGCACAGCCCTGCACTTTATGTGAGCCAGAGTGTCTGATAGTTTCTATCTGTCCTCCCTCTGTTACAGGGCAGCACTCTGAGGAAGAGGAAGATGTATGAAGAGTTCCTCAGCAAAGTCTCCATCCTGGGTAAGTCTGTAGCTTCAAAATGCATTTAACTGAAGATGTTGGTATCTTCTTGTGTTTTCCTGTTTATGACTGGGTGTACTGTTCAACTCTACCTCTGTGAAAGGTGGATTACACGTGTGCGCCATGAAAAGCATTATATTTAAACGCCGGGTCAGAGGGTCCAGAGTGCAGCCTGTTAAATCTGCCGAGTGCAACATATACTGTAGCTTAGCCTACATAAACACAGGCGCACGTTGTCACACATGGCCCATAGCTGAGTAAGGTCTGTGTGTACAGTCCTAATCTTCTCCCACTGTTCATGCTAAAGCCAGTCACACTCTGCAATGTGGCGCTGTGGACAATTAAAGAATAGGGAGTTAAGATAAGCCTCTCTTTTCCTACTGGAATTTGGAAAACACCAGCCTACACAGGCCATTGAGTTTGGTAGAACAGCGAATGAGATTCATTCAGGCTCTCAAAACGAGCTGCAATTGGAAGTGACATCTCATCCCCTTCCACTTGATTGTGTGTGTGTGGTGTATAGAGCGAGGCCATGCCCCCTGTACAGAGTTATTAGCTGGCTGAGTAAACACATACACTCAATTCAGGTCTTAGGAGAACGTCTCCTCGAGATCCACTCTCTTTTCATTCACCTCCTTTCTTCTGCATCTCCTTTTTTGACAGCCTTGTCCGGGCCTGTATTCAAACGCCCACCTCCCTCCTCTGAGTGCTTTTCCTCTCTTCATTCCTCTTTCTGCCGCTCTGCTTCTTAACTTTACCTCTGTGAATGGAAGGAGGGGTAGGAGGCGGGAGTGTTTTTGTTTGTCTTTGATTTTCCAGATAGCCACGAAATTTGGTACAAGCCCTTGATGTGAAGGAGTGAAGGGGGAAAAAACAACACGCTCTTTGTCACATGTGGACAGAGGCTTGGATACCCTGATGACCAGTTCTCTGTGTGTGCACAACGTATGTGTGTGCAGCAAGATGATCCAAGTGGCTCTGTGAAGCGTGAAATGTAGGTGCTTTAGTCAGCACATTTGTGTATCATGTTACACGCCAAGCGTTAAGGATCACTACTACAGGACCTGCTGCCTTTAGCTCACAGCCAGACAGAGGACATCCATCTGGGGCCGGCAGACACCACGGCCCCACAGGAGGGGACACTGGACACCTCCAAGTGACCAGACTTCACCTTAGTTAATCCTGGAAGTACACACATTTGCACAAACAGACACAGGAGGATCAGTTCCTGAGCACCTCGGCAGACAAAAGTCTCAAACATGGAGATTCTGATGTGGTATCACTCCTCTAACTCACGTCTTAGTCAAATAAAAATAAAGCTACGATGAGGAGTGTTTTTACTGATGGTGAGTCACATCCCAGACAGAGATCTGTTGAGATTAGACAACTACAGTGTCATCTCCTGAAAGAAAAATGAGCTCATTTGTTCAGTTTTCTCAATGGAAGTATTTAGGTGGAAGTGGATCCTCCTATTTCTCAGGAAGTCCAGAGTTGTCAAAAACTCCTTTGGTTGGAAAGTTTTTCCCAGTGAGGATGTGAGAGCGTCTGTGTTCTTGGTTTCTGTGTGAAAACCAACAACTTCTGGAAATATCCAGGGCTAACCACGTCACTGTACATGTGGTTGGATATTTGGAAAGACAGCTGTTGCCACTGGCTGTTAGGATCAACAAGAGAGTGGAAAAACATTGATCTTATCAAAGGTTTCCGTCAGTTTCTCCACATGGAGTGGAATGTTAGAGTATACCTTTAAATAAAAATCTATTCTGAGGATTTGAATTTGTTCAGGTCCTGCTGTTCTGTGAAATCAGGTCCAATTACACAAGACTGTAACATCCTCAAACTATAGACACAAGCCTTAGCCTGAATATGCCTACTCTGTTATCAGTTTGTGAAGTCTGGGAGTATTGAGCTAAATTGCAACAGCAGTGATCGATGGGTTTCAAGATCCCTGAGAGTTGACTGTTTTAAATCACGAATAACGGAAAATCTTTCTGTTTTCGTATCGATGGATTTGATCTTCCCTTAAAGGGGCTGCGAGGAGTTTGAAAGTGATCTCAAAAAAGTCTCCTTTTTAGATATATGCCTGATCCTCATCCACACTTTAAAATGAGAATATCAGCACCAATGTTGCTGGTTACAGGTGATTTTAAATTTCGACTTCTTCGCTTCCTGGTCGAGTCGACCAGGACCAGATTGATTTATGGCACATCCAAGTCTCTATGACAACATCACATCAGCTGACAAAGTTTAGTAGTGAGAAGAGATATGATAATGATGATGATAGACTATATTTCAGACTCCGATAAGTCCATAAAGAAGACATACAACAAGGAAACAAAACATACAAACAACAAAACAGGGATAGCCAAGGTATCCAACCTAGGCATATCACAAGGAAAAAACAGTTAAAAAAAACATATAGACATTTTCTCCAGTGTGCCCAAAAGCAGGAGGTATAGCGTGTGTCACTCTGAGTGGTATCACTCACGGCGATAACCAACACATTGTCTGACTTCATCAGTCTACACATGAATTTATACATGAAATTCCTTAACACAGCATGAAAGGTGGCCACATTATTTGTTACAAACATCTCACTTGCACTAGTCCATCTAGGAAGTTTAAGGAAAAAGCATCATTATACGCCACCTGAAGCTTTCTCATTTTTTCCTGACTGTAATGACTCCACAGGTGGAATGTGTGGAGGGGTGTGCAATAAGCTTTGAAGAGAGCAGTTTTAACATTGTCAGTGCATATGTGGAATTTACGTGTCAGCATATTAGCTTGCCCATAAAGCATACGACACTGGCGCAGTACAACGTCATCGTCACACAGATCACCCCTTATTGTATAACTGAGGTATCTAAATGTATTAACAATATATAAAACATCTGCCAAGAAAAGAGATCTGTGTTTTTCTCAGCTAAAAAAAAATTCTGTGATTAATTTTGTAGTGATGGTGGACACTGGAGCCTAACTGTCAGACAGAAAAAGGACAGAAGAGCAGAAGAAAGATAAACAGGAGAAAGGCTAATTAGCCTTTAGCCCGGGCTGTATCACTCTATAACACAGGGGCTTAACTGTTTGTGCTAATGTTCATTCCAACCCACAAGCAGCAGTTATTCTGCAGTGGTCTGTTAACTAACGTTAAACGTTACAGACAGCTGTGCTAAATATAAACAGCTACTTAACTACTTACAAACTGACTGTGTTTACTTGTTGTCACGTTAGCCTACAGATAAGTCAGAGCACCAGGCTGACTATGTCGCAAACATAAAGCCGACTTGGTTTCAAACCGTAGTGCTACGTAACTGTACTGATAAGTCCCTTACCTCAGCGCGTTATATCCAGTAAGAAGTTGTCTTGAACAAAGAAAATTTGTTTTGATCCAATCCATTTAATTCCAAAACAAACACACACCTCACTAAAAGTAATTTACGACAGTGTGTGTGAGACTCCGGGCCTCAAGGTGGCGAGGAAGTGCAATTAAAACAGATCCTCCTCATCAGCATTTTTAAGACGACAGCTTCCTCTCATCACATCCCAGAATTATTAGTATGGCAGAATCACGGGTGGTTTTCAGTTGTTATAGCTTTCTGGAGAAAGGGGGATCTCAGATGTAATGGTCCCTGATGAATGACTGGATTAGCCTGAAGACTTATCTTTGCTGCCAGCTCACTGGACTTTTGCAAAAGACATCCCAAAAGATGGTTATGAACACACAAAAGTATCTGAGTGAACATTGTTGCATATATCTGAGTAGATACCACATTGGTCTGAACATAATATTTGATTCCACAGAGTCTCTGGATAAGTGGGAACGTCTGACTGTGGCTGACGCTCTGGAGCCTGTTCAGTTTGAGGATGGAGAGAAGATCGTGGTGCAAGGCGAACCTGGTGATGACTTCTTCATTATAACAGAGGTAAGGTTCAAGGGAAGGAAAAATAGAGTTAGTGCACCAGTGAAACAGGAGGAATGTCAGATGTCAGATGAACATGCTGACGTGTGGGGCTCCAGTCCGTGTGTGTGTGTGTCATCAGCTGGTCGACAGAAATGTTGGTGGGCTCTTCACTGAGATCAGAACTGATCCAGGTTTATTACCACCAGCAGACAGACTAGCTGGCAGTGTTCCCCACGCCTCAGCCTACAACCATTATTCCTCCCCCCTCACTATGCAAGCTTTGTGGAGCTGGGGCCCCTGTTGCAGCTTCATGAAGGGCCCCCTGCCTGTCATCCTAACACACTTTTGATTAACTCCATACTTACACAGCTTTCACCGGGGTCAAGTCAAGAAGGCCTTGTCGAGGGAGGGTGGGGGTACATTTCGCTGTTTCCCATCTCTTCCTTTGACTAAGCTGAAGGTTAGCCTGCCTGTCATTATCTTACTCCTGGTTATTTATTAAGGCTGTGTTAGGGTTATGGTGTACAGGAGTGTTTGGATGTAAAGGATTTTAAAGGCCCTGTGAGACAACAAAAGTTAACTTGAACAAAGTAAAAAATGTGTAAAAGAATTCTAATCTCCATTTATTTGCTTCCAAAACAAATGTGCATCTTAGTAAGAGCATAAACCAGGAGTCAGCAACTGGCAGGCTGCGGTCTGGGTCTGGAGCCAGATACCCGGACCTCATTCATTCATTCATTTTCTGGACCGCCTATCCTGTGCAGGTGTCTGGAGCCTATCTCATCTGTCATTGGGCGAGAGGCGGGGTACACTCTGGGCTGGTCTCCAGCCAATTACAGGGCTGACATAGATACAGACAGCCATTCAGACACACCTGAACACCTACAGACAATTTAGAGTGTTGATGATAAGCATGTTTTTGTACTGTGGGAGCATGCGCGGGAAGAACATGCAAACTCCACACAGAAAGGCCCACAGGCCAAGCTGGGAATCAAACCCGCGACCTTCTTGCTGTAAGCGCTAACCGTCGCCCCACTGTGCAGCCTGGATTCAGTCAATAAATTACAAGGGAGTTCTAAATTTAACGTGACGTTTCTGTGTTCACCGGTGCAGCTTTCAAAGCGTTTACCCTATTGGTTGAGCAGAGGCGGAAATGTACAGACCAACTGCATTTTAGTTAAATAATCCCATGTGACACTTTTCAGCCAATGAAGTCTCTCCAGGCTCTACATACTGCTGCTCTGCATGCTGACAAAAGCTCAGATGGGAGGACAGACAAAAGGACACTAAAAAGAAAGAAAGAAAGAAAGAAAGAAAGAAAGAAAGAAAGAAAGAAAGAAAGAAAGAAATGAAAGGAAGTGACAAAGAGAGGGGAGACGAAAAAACTAGTGACAGGCAGAATTAAGAGAAAACAACATCCACACAAGGTGCAGTCAAAGAAAAGAAAAGTGGACCGACTCATGCATGTTCATTCTTCCCTCTAGGAGCACAAAACCACTGTCTGACGCTCAGAGTCTGTGCATAGTTATTAAAAAATATTTTAGATTTAGTTACTGTTATTTCTAAACACAGCCCCC
This sequence comes from Halichoeres trimaculatus, assembly GCF_033239565.1. NCBI lineage: Eukaryota > Metazoa > Chordata > Actinopteri > Labriformes > Labridae > Halichoeres > Halichoeres trimaculatus. The sequence goes on along the minus strand of NW_027437198.1, from coordinate 7,008,031 downwards.
TTTATACTTATTAAGATTTTTACCTATCTTCTGTTAATGTTTCTGTTAACTTGAATGTAATGTGACCATAAATATTATAATATATACATGTGTATGTATATATGTGCTCAACAAATTTATTAGACCACCTGTCATGAAAATGAGAAATCCAGCAAGCATCATTAATGTTACAATCCTTTGATTCAGTGCATTTTTTGACTGGACCTTTTTTGAATTTTAGTTGCTGACCCCGGCGTAAACTGTAAAAAAAAGGACGTCCAGTGAGGTCACCACAAAAACTGCTCCCCCTAGTGACTGGCTGCAGTATAGGTCAAAAAAATCTGTCTTCCCTGTTTATTTGAATGGGACTGTGGACAAATGTTTCTCATATCCGTATGTTGTGGTAATGTAGAGATGTTGTTGGGCTGCATTTTGTTCAAGTCCTCATATTTGTTCTTTCTAAAAAATGTTTCTTTTGAATCAGTTATGAAAGGTTAGAAACTGGATATTTACGTCATGTCTTACAATTATTGATAGCTGCCGTTTCTTGTGTAATTCTTTTGGAGACAGTAAGATACGTTGAAAAGAAAGCCAAGAAGGGCCTAGACTTTTTTTTTTTCCTGCTGTGAAAACTCTAACTGGGGGGGCATCTTTTGGCATCAAAACCCTACGTTGGTAAAAGGCAGAGCCACATTGTCCATTCTATGTACAGTCTATAGGTAAGAGTCACTTCCTAACAAGAGTGTTTGATAGTGCTCATGGGAAACGGTGTCTTCATGCAATCAGCGCCAAATGGATAGTCCTCTGTGCCTTTCACACAAGTGATAAATCTCTCTCCACCTGTGCTCCTCCAGCTCAGCACGCCTCCTCTCCATCCTTTCACCCCTCATCATTCATTACCCTAAAGTTAGAGTAATCCATATTTTTTTGGACAGCAATATGGATTCTTTTTTTTTCAAATAAAAACAACTTTTTTTTTTGAAAAGGTGAACAAGTTCTGATTTGATAGTAATCAAATTAGCACAGTTTTCCATGATGAACACCTGATATTATTTGCATTTTACCATAAATATTCCATTTGGATGCAAAACTTGTTCTAGGAGACTCCTGGCCAAAAGCAGCATCGTTAAGTCTTTTAACAGAGACACATACGATAATAAATTGGCAGCTGTAACACACAACCACAAACATGACTTTAATATTTTCAACTCTAGAAAAAAAAAGAAAGTGGGCAAAGTTAGACCCATCCTCTGCTTTAAACTCAAAACTCAGCACTTCTTTGCTCTCATGGACCCTTGTTAGAAAAATAAAAATAGTCCTGGAGCAACAAAATTCACTGTCACTGTCAGATCTTCAGTAGACTGCACATTTCTAACTTTAACACAGCTCCCATTATCCAACCAGTGTCGGTCAGGTTTGGAGCTTCCAGCTGAGGCCTCCCAAAGCTGCAGAAATCCTTTAAAAAGCAGTGTCTTAAACCCAGCAGACACAAATATAACAGCAAATTTAGCAATGCTTGAGTGATCAATCTGAGACTGCAAGATCACAGAGAGAAAAAAAACTTTCAGGAGGATCTGAATTAGGATGGATGGCGCACGAGAGAGAGGAAGAGATGAGAAGTGTTTTTAAAGTGAATTTTTAAGAGTTTGATTTTCTTAAGTCTGTTTCCTTTTCTGCTGTCTATCGCTGACTCTCATCAAGCTCCCTCCCATCCTCCCTCTGTTCCTCTATTCCTCCCTTTCTGTCTCTCCATCTCTCATCCAGCAGAGCCTGACTTTCCCAGAGCAGGGTGGACTGTAGTGGAATGTGTGTTGCTGACTTTCACACGGGGTCAACAGACCCAGCCTCCAGGGAGGGAGATGAGGGGGAGAAAAAAGAGGGGGAGGAAGACGGAGAGAGGGATGAGTCAAAGAAGGCAGGGGGAGACAAAGAGGAGAGTGGGGTTAATTGGAAACGGACGAATGTGATGGGAGAGAAGGAGCAAAAATGTCCTGACATCAGTTTGTCTGCCCCCTTTTCAAAAACCAGCCTCAACACCTTTATTTGAGGATGTTGTGTTTCTTGAGATTCTCCCACGTCTCTTTTTCTTCATCTCTTCTCACCCTCATGTTGTCTCTGCGGTTTTGGAGCATCAGCAAAAGACAAACCCCACAATCACAAAATAACATGCTGCTGATGAGGAGGCTTAACAAAAAGAGGGCACAGAGACATCGCTCTCCCTGCCTGCCAGGAGGAGAAAAGGGGCCCAAATCAAAAGAGACATGTTTACACTCTTTTTTTCCTCGCGCTGTACAAACAAGCTTTTACAGTAGGCCAGAGGGGGCTGCGAAGACTCAGCTTCACCTTCCTCTCCGTCCTTTCCTTTCCTCTCCTTCACTTCTTCTGGGCTTAACGTGCACGCCGCCTCTCCCTCGCTCTCACACACTTTCGAGCCTGCACCCTGTCATCTGCGGTCTCACCACCGTCACATAAAATGTTGCAAATAAAAGGACAGAGAAAGAGGGATGGGAAAAAAACTGTCAGTGAGAATTTAAAAAAAAAAAAAAAGATGTTGAAAACAAACAAGTATGCTGCACAGGCTGCGTCTCACAGGAGCGAAATGCCTTTCTTCTGGCAATGATGGGAAAAAAAGTTATGTAAGATAATACCATGAGCTTACCAAACCATGAAAAACTGAATGGACAAATTTCAAGCCCTACATCAGAGCGTGAGGCCTATCTCTCTCCATATCATTTCAACTGTGTGTGAATTAAACATCAAGTATCAATACAGGGTAATCACACTGAGGGGATCTGAAGGGTCCCAGTGGGAGGAGAGAAATCCTCTGTGGAGAACACATCGCCTGGTATTAGGAGCTCAATGAAGTGCAGCAATTAAGCTAATGTGGCTGAACGTTGCTTTTATAGACTGAAGATCAATGCAGCTAATGAATGAAGTCATTTTCAAATGAGCGCAGAGAGAAGAAGAAATTAGTGTTTACAAAGAAATAAATATTTCCTCAAAAACCACCTCTCCCCGTGTTTGAGTGTGTTGGAACACTGTAAACCCAGATAAGTTGAGTTGTGAACCGGTTACCTTAAAAAAACTAGGTAATGAATAATGAAAATAAAGTTAATTTAACTCAACATCTTAAGTAGTTACGATTATTATGGAAAATCATTCTACTGAATGTCTTAAATCAAATAAACCTGATATTTATTTGTTGCTAATTAAAATATTAAGTAATGTTAAAAAATGTTGCATATCACCGTAAAACATAATAAGGCCCTCCTCACACGAGGACGGCCCCATATCGTCTTGGCGTCGGCATCAAAACATGTATCGCTGTTTACACATCGTATTGTGCATAGGCTTGTGCATTTACATGACAATGCAAAACTGTCGTCGGGTTGCCCGTCTGGTTCTGCTCCGAGGCAGATTCCACGTCAACAAGTGCTCATGCACGCGTAACATGCTGCGTCTCTGCATGAGCACTTGTTGTTGTTGTTGCTGTTCCTGGTGTTGTTCATGCTCTCTGAGAAAATGTTGATATAATAGTCGAAGCAATATTTGTAGCTGCTGGAACAATATCAGAATCAGAAACCTGCTGCCATCGTTGTTGTTGTGTGTGACAACGTGGGTTGGGGGCGGGGAGTAGGAGGGGTACTATGAGGTCACCGTCTTTTCCTGACTTATCTGTTTATACCAAGTACGGTATGAAGACGAATAGGCAGAAATCCACCTGCAGACCCGTTTTCAAAAAAGATGCGGAGTCATGGACAAATACGCGTCTCCCTGTGTCAATATCACCGGATCGATAGTTTATTTTACCGGAGTCGTAGAAATTCATACTCGTGTAAAGCCCACCTAAGTTGACCTTACTCAAAACTGAAAGATGTGATGTCAATAAATTTGCCTGTATTAAGTAAATGTAATGATAAAAATTGAAGCAGCTCTGAACAAGTAAATAACATTTTAAAGTACAGCTGAGTCTCATATCTACAGTGTTCCCTCCTCACTCATGGTTATAAACACTGTCACAACAAAAATCAGCTCTAATTTCATAACTTTAGTAACCGTGAGTGAGAAGGGAAGTCACTAGCTTTGAGACCCTGCTGTACATTGACATATTGTTCTTCAGGGGACACAGGTTGTCTGAGCCCCACGACACTCAACTCAACTCAACTCAACTTTATTAATAGAGCACTTTAAAACAACCTCAGCTGAAACAAAGTGCTGTACATAAAAGTAGTGCAGACATAAACGAGTAAATAAAACAAATAAAACATTAAAACAAAGGTGCACATAGTAAAATAAATTGTGACATTGTTCTAAAAATAATTAAAACAATGAAACAATTAATTGAAAACTAAAACAAACCGTAAAAACACTAAAACATGAGCAGAGTCTCACTGACTGATGGTCTGTGCTCCACGGCACAGAGTCTTGTACCTGTTGACTTTTGCAGTGTATGTCTAATAGTTAATATATTTATAAATGAAATGTTTGACTGGACTATCACGCTATTTAGGCCAATTTTGAAATTAAGCATCAAAAGATATATTTATTTTTGTCACAGACAAACAGTCTGTGTCATATGGAGCACAGACAATCTGTGCCACTGCTGCACATCTAGAAATACAGCAGGGTCTCATATCGACTGCGTCTCCTCCTCACTCACGGTTACAAAACACAATCACAAACTAATGATTTTAAGTTGTTCTTACTTAAACAGTAACAAAAGTTAAATCTACTCAGAAATCATCTGTTTCAACACTGAAAACTCAGATATTTGAGTAAATTGAACTTTGAAAGTTTTCATAGCTTAATCCAATTGAGTAATTTGAACTTTGGGGTTTGTAGTGCTGGTGCTGGGTGGCCTCGTGAACAGGATACTCAGGATATCACCTTTCCTTTCCTACCTCTGCTTGAGCCCCTCTCTGTCTCTGTGCCTGTTGTTGATCTAACAACTGTTACTTCCTTCATGCAAGAGGCTACATCTGACATGTCACCACGAGCCGACACGCTACGCTCTGTGTGTGGTATGTGTGTTTTGGCATATGTGTGTGTAAAGGTATAATGATTTCTCACTTCTTGTTTTTGCCGCTTGTTTTCTGTTTATTCATTCATACTTTTTCTGTTTGGTTACCCTGCCTGTCGTCCGTGCCTGTCCTCTGCACCTTTGCAGGATCCTGGATGTTTATAAAAGAAATATCTGAGGAGCAGAGCTTGGGGTGGTACAGTATGCGATGGTTATCTGGACCACACTGGGTGAAGTCTGTTCACAGCTGAACTACTGTTCTTTACAGCGCTGCACTGTCTCACTGTCTTTGTTTGGACATGAAAAGAAAGGAGAGGCATCAACTGGATGTAAACACTGAGGCTTCAGTGCCCCTTTCCCTCTTTCTCTCCCAGTTGACCACTTTTGCACTGAGACGGCGTGTTCACAGGTTGTTGTAGGGCTCAGTTAGAGGTCCCGGATATGTTTTTACACTTGAGATTAAACATGGTTGATGATGCAGATTGAATAGTATCAGCCCATTACAGAAACGTCAAACTGAATCCCAACACACTATCTTTTTCTGTGCATGTTACACATTGTCCACCTACATGGACATATGCGAACGTAGCCACTGCTTTGAACCAGTGTCAGTTTTGACAGCAAATTCTAATTTAGTCTTTGTCTTTTCATTGACACACCATTTTAGTCATCTCAATTTTTTTAGTCTTAGTCTAGTTTTAGTTGACCTTATACCATGAGTGATTTTTGTTTTAATCTAGTCTCAAGGCTTTGGTCTTAGTCTAGTTTTAGTCCACCAAATATCCAAAACTCATCTTAGTTCTCCTCCTATGTAACTGCTTCTCCAAATGTCTATATACAAATACTTTTGCCGGTTAAGTTATGTGTTGCACATCATACTATTATTTGAACAATCCAACGTTATCTATGAAACACAGTTCGTAAACTTGGACAGTGGTTTCCAGTTAGCATTGTTTTTTCTTTTACATCTTGCCTTGCCTATTTCATCCTCTGGAGTTTCTTTTTTCATCCTTCAGCTTGTCTTGATGAAAAAAATTCTTTGTCATGTGGTCGCGTCAGACTGTAATGTTTTCCTTTGTTATTCCTCACCTTTTCAGCGCCACTGTTGCTCTCCTCACTGTCCATATTCTTGTTTTTTACAATAGATAACCTCTTCTGTACATGCACATGCATGGATGTGTTGTCAAGGTAACCGTCGGCTACATATGAGAAAACAAAAAACTACAAGTGCAAGCAGCCCAGGGTCATGGTTATCAGCTTCCATGATACTTTTCAGTCTAGTGCCACCCCCTCCCAACATTTACGTCTTGTTTTTATTCATTGATGAAATTGTCAGATATATTTCATCACAGTCTTTGTCATCATGCCTGACTTTTTAAAAGTTTTTATGTAGTTTTTGTCCTGAAAAAGGTTTATTGAGGAATATTTTTCGTCAACTCAGCAACATTAACAAATATCTGCTTCACTGATCATATTCCAGTAGTTTGAGGGGGGGTTAGTTTAAAGAGGGGGTATTGTGCTTGTCCTTATGTTAATTATGGATATACAATAAATCTAGAAGTCCATACAACATGTATGCACAATTTCAAATTGCTCCATTTATTTCCTTTTTTTTTTTTTTTTTTTTTTGCACTTTCTATACTCTTTCTTACTTTTGTTTTCTTAAATGCTGCGGTGACTCCTGAATTTCCCCTTGGGGATAAATAAAGTATTTTCTATTCTATTCTATTCTATTCTATTCTATTTATATGTTGTAAAAATCCCTGAATCTGCATAATAGTCAGAACGGTCTGTTTTAAAAATAGCACCAGATCCTTCAGAGATCTGTTTGAGGTTTGCAGAGATGATGAAGTCATTACATGAGGATCTCCTCTGTGGCCTGGAACACCAATGTCTGTCAATAGCTTCATCTAAGACTGGCCTCCAGAGGGGCCAATCAGAGAGAAGGGGGTTCGTGGAGTCTTAAAGAGACAGTAGCTTAAATGAACCATCTAAGATAGATGCTGAAATAAGGGGATGTAAGACCTGTCAGTCATATAAAGTTCCTGCCAGGGGGTTACCAGAGGGATAGTACAAAGTCTAAAATCAAGCACAATACCCCTGCTTTAAAAACAACAATAGGCTAGTTTTGATTATTGTTTCCGATTTAATCTTTCAAGGAGAGTTTGGGCTGTTTTGTGAGTGAAGTCCAACATTTGACAAATGTCCATGAGATGTAGGACCTCCTTACTGCTCAAGACTACCCAAGACTAATTTTTGGCTAACTTGCTAACGTGTATGTGTCTTGGAGCTAGCTGTAATAGCGCTGCACTTCAAAAAAGGATCAAGGTAAAAATGCAACCATTTTTTTTTTTATAAGACTCAGAGAAACTATCAACCTCCTGTGTTCAGCCTTCAGCCTCGTGCTCGGGGCGGCGCAGATAACTGTCCTAGCTCATCAGTTCAGCCATTTACACCGGCTAATCTTTAATCAGCGGGCTTAATCAGACACATTTTATTCAGTAGCCAAGTTGTTCTGATTTTGGCCACAGTTATCATCATGTGTTGTCATTTCAAACCTGACTTAACTCAAACTACAAACTACAAAACGTTTGAGACATTCTTAAAGTGAAAAATTAACATTGTTATTTTCCTCGTTAACCCCAAATACTCAACCTGCTGAGTCATGACATTAAAGCACAGTTTGGCATTGAAGACGTCTTTCACCTCCTCATATCTGAACAGAATCCCCCACCACTCACATTTCCCTCTGGCTGAAACAGCCTCACCTTTGTGAGTCTGCAGTTTGAGGCTGTGTTTTTTTCCCTTCTCATTAAAGCTCATTATATTCATATTAACATTATTAGCCCGGTCGGCGGAAGGAGCAGACGGAGCAGAGGAGGATTAGAGACAGTTAGAGAAATTTGGAGCGGTCAAGTCTGTTTTGAGACACGGTCCAAGACACACTGGGAAGTTCCCTGCACTGATTTTTTTTTTACCTGTTGCTACTGTACTGCAGCTTATTGTTTCATGTAGATATTTAAAGGTTTCCACAGTCTGCCCCACTTAAGCAAGGATGTGGTTCTTTATTCCTTTTCACCCACTCTCTCCTGTACTTTCACTTGACTATAGATTGAGTGTCTCTTTAGATGTGTGGCCACCCCAAACACTTAGCTTTAGCTCCCATTCAAAGTTAAAATATTCTGTCATGTTCTCGTTCACACACAAAGTTTGTCAACAGCTGCAAGAGACAATAAAGGAAGCACAATCAGCTGTTGGGCAGAGTGGACGGAAATCAGACTTCCTCTGTTCTACTTTTTCGATGACTCACACGCTCTCTCATCAAGCTGCCGGTCCAGTCGGTCCGTCAGTCCGTCCGTCAGTCAGCCCAGCAGACATCAGCTGTTGGTTTTCTCACTGTATGTGTGTATGTGAACGTCTATGTGGTAGTCTGCATCCATCTGTGTCTGTGTTTCTTGTTATTGTTGCCAGGCTGTGAGTGTGTATGTGAGTCTGTGTATGTGTGTGAAGGCTAGCATCATGATACTTAAGAACGCTGAGAAATGCTGTGTGTTTGTGTGCCCATGTTTACGTGTTTTCAGGTCATCACAGGGCACGCCGCTGGAACTTCCCCAGTTTTTGGACGCCACTGTAGTTTCCATTTTGCGGCTGAACGTTGATAAAAGGGGATTATGGGATGGGGACACTGAGGCATGGGTTCAGCCTCTGACAGGCTTAGATGTTTGTGTGCACTGCACCCTGGAGAAAATAAAGCAGAACCAATCGGAGTTTGTATCACGTACCCCGTCGAAGCATCTGACTGTGTGTTGTTTTGTGTTACTGCTCGTATGCTTCCCAAAGAACAGGTGTCCGTCCCGTGGAAAAGTGGCCTAAATCCTGTGCACCTGTGTCCTTATGAAGCAAAGGAATTTCTCCCCAGCTTAATCCTCCTGATGGTTTTCAGCCTTGCTAAATAACTCCTCCTTTCTGTCCCCTATCACCCCTCCTCCTCTTCTCCCGTTCTCATCCTGTTTCTCTCCCTTTTCTCTGCTTTTCTTTTCTTTCCTCTAAATTCTTCTTTTCTTTTCTGTCTGCAGGGAATAGCCTCTGTTCTGCAGCGCAGGTCTGACAATGAGGAGTACGTGGAGGTTGGACGCCTAGGACCCTCTGATTACTTTGGTGAGTGGCTGTTGGCCGATGAAGCCTTTCATTCCCAGTTTGGCGCCACAAACAAAAAGCTTTTGGTCTGAACAAATATCTGGTTTGTGTTATATTTGTTTGAAGCATTGATTCAAGATATTCTTCAAGGGCCAGCACAAAATTATCACCTCCTGCATGTCATACTGCTGTGACATGTCAAACTTATGCTTACGTTTTTTTAATTCTTAAAAAATAGTGAGGGTAGTAAAGCGCTACAACACTTAAAATAACAGGGTCTTCTCAGGGAGCTCCTAACTTAGCCTAAAAACTTCTAATCATTAATCAGCTTTATTTATAGAGCACTTTAAATACAAACAGAGTTTGAGCCAAAGTGCTGAACAGCAAGGAAAAACCCAACAAGAGCCAATAGCATGTATAAAACACCAAATGATAAAATAAAAAGGGAGACAAATGAACAGTGTAAAATGCTAATGTGTCAGGGCAGCACAAACACATTAGACACAAACTTCCATAGCCATTATTAGATGGAGTCATGGCCATGAACGCACACAACCACAGACAGCAGCTGACAGCACACACTCATCAACAGACACAGATACATACATACACACAAGTTCTTCTGCAGGAAGACATCATAAATTATGAAAGGAAATAAACTCATGAAAAAGCAAGAGAATAAAAGTGAGTTTTAAGATGTTTTTTAAAACAGTCCAGGGAGCCAGAGGATCTAATATGTAATGGGAGTTCGTTCCACAGCCTCGGTGCAGCAACTGCAAAGGCCCTGTCTCCAAGGGTTTTTTTGTGGGACCTTGGTACAGTGAGGAGTTCTTGGTGTGATGATCTGAGGGGCCTTGCAGTGCTGTACGGTGATATTAGCTCTGTAATATAGCTGGGAGCTGTGTTGTGACAAGCTTTGTAAACAAACAAAAGAATTTTGTACTGAATTCTAAAATGAACAGGCAACCAATGAAGTGATGCTAATATAGGTGTTATATGATCCCGTTTTTTACGTCTGCAAAGCAGTCGGGCTGCGGCATTCTGTACAAGCTGTAATCGCTGTATTGATGCTTGGTTAATTCCAAAATACAAGGAGTTACAGTAGTCAAGTCTGGAGGATATCTAGCAAGAAGTCTAAACTTAAGAGCAATTCAGGAAGTTTCTGAGAGCAGCTCTGAGCAAAGAGGAGACAGAAACTTTGATCCAAGTGAGGAGGTGTGGTCGACCCTGTTGCTAGGTCGGATGTAGCTGTGATTGGTTGTTACAGAAAGGGATGTTTTTTGCCTGATGAAGGTCTAGTACCGAAACGTTGTGTTGTAAAAAATAATTTATTCTTTCTGAAAGTCGGACGCTGTGCGGGTGTTTGCTTTGGAATTGATTTACAGGATACCTGACCCTCCAACGCAACCGTCCTGAAAAAGAGATGTGCAAAGAATTTTTCCTTTTGTTACCTAAAGGGAAAAAGATGAGGAAAAAAAGTGCTACACGCTCCTAGTGATGAATAGACAGTCAAATCAACAGATCCTATAACTGAGACTGTATTCAGAAATGTTAATGTGACATTAATTTTACATCATGATGATGAAACTGAGTCAAACTCAGCTCATTTTGACTGAGCTTCGAAACATTTGAACATACCTCATTCACACACCAATTATACTGATTTGCTTATTGTTCTGTTTGCTGTCCATGCTGCTCATGTTACTGCTAAGTGTGTTTAATTTAAAGGGTGGACGCAGACTCAGCTGTCAGCACTTCCTGTGATTACTGACGTCCTTTAAAAAAGCAGTTTGATTTGGCGGAACGACCAAAACAACAAATGACATAGATAAAAAAAGAGAACTATGATAGAATAGAATAGAATAGAATAGAATAGAATAGAATAGAATAGAATAGAATAGAATAAAACATTGGTTTCTTTGATATTAATAACTGTATGAGTGTCACTAAATTGCATTTGCTCATTAACTGGACTGTTTGGGGGTGGATCAGCAGATAAACAGATGTCTCAGGTGACAGAAACTGTGTTTAAAGGGCTGGGAAAGTCCAACACCAGTATCAGCGTTGAAGCTTCTTAAAGTTCTTCTCCCTCCTCTTAACAGTTCTTCACCTTAGGAGCTCTTTTAAGCCTTAAGACGCTTTGTAAATAACTTTTATCTTACGGAGGGAAAATTGTAAAAATAATCCAAAAATCCCAGAAATTCTCAAATTTTTCTAAGAATGACGTCACTGAGAGCTACTATTAGGCTCAGGACTCTTCCTGAATTTGGTAGGGATGGGTACCTAATTAGGTACTTCTATGGGTAGTGACTGAATTCTGTCAAAAGTAACAGGTACTGATTCATGTGAAACCAAAAGGTACCATGTTTAGGTACCTAAATGCATTCTTGTGACTGTAAGAGACTGAAAGAGAAGTCAATTTTACATGCTGGACATGAATACAGCATTGTAAGGTTATATATTAAAGAACAAATATGTTAAATGGAAAAAAAAAAAATATATATATATATTATTAAACAAATTGATATTTTTTACCACATAAACACAAAAAAGTACCAGTCATCGGTACCGCATTGTTTCAAATGTGAAAGGTACCCATCCCTAGAACTTGGGCTCTGATGTGTTTGATGAAAAGAAATGTTTGACAGTGAAATGCATCTCAATACATTAAATGCAATGCTAGTTTTCATTCATTACTCTTTGACTCTTCAAACCAAACTAAAAAGAGTAAGAACGCACTTTAACCACACCTCACCTGATGGTCCTCCTCCTCCTCTTCTCCTTCAGGTGAAATTGCCCTGCTCCTGAATCGTCCCAGGGCAGCCACCGTAGTGGCACGCGGTCCGCTCAAGTGTGTGAAGCTGGACAGGCCCCGCTTCGAGCGCGTGCTGGGGCCGTGCTCAGAGATCCTGAAGAGGAACATCCAGAGATACAACAGCTTCATCTCCCTCACTGTGTGAGGCGGAGGCAGCACCAGCAGGGGTCGGCAGCATCAGCATCAGAGTTTTGGTCCATGGGTGGGACGGAGGTGAGGATGCGGGGTGAAGGACGTGGGTTTTACAACCTCGACGACAGGGCGCTCATTTCCTGCGTTTCTCTCTTCTTCTTTTTCATTTTGCACATTTCTTTTTTTGTTCTTTGACCTGGTGAACTTTGACTTGACCTGTGCTGTCACGTAGCTTTATGTCAAAAACAACATGCAGGAGGAGGGGCGAGGGAAGCATCTTCAACTGTAAATGAGTCATAAATACAGTGTCGACTGTATACGATGCATGCTTCTAGTCTGACAACATGGCGTTTGCACTTTCATGTATTTATGAAGGATATGGATGAATTCAGGAAATGATGAGGAAGCAGAGACATGTTGATGACAGCAGGGGAAAGTGAGCACTCATTTCTTTGTTCTCTGATTGTGCGTTTTTCTTTTTTGTACCTGTGGCTGTGCGTGGTGCCATTATAGGGTCGAACGTGACCTGCACTGCACATATCTCTACGTCCTAAAGCCTAGGCGTAGAGGTATGACTTGCTTAAATTCTTGGCTGCTTCTTCCATTTCTGTGCTTTTAATTGTGCTTTTATCTGTCGGGGGGGCTTAAAGAAGCGATGATGTTTGGATTTTACTCAGATTTACTTACAAGTTCAGTTCTTCAGGAAATCCTTTCTGTCCTGACATTTCCTGCAGCGCTTCAGTCTGACCTGAGAGTTGTGGTAGTCCAAAGGAGCAGTAGTGTTATCGGTACAGTGCACATAAACACACACAAGCAGCGTCTGAAACACACTGACATGACACACAACCATACTGTATACGCTTACACTGTCTCAGGACTGAATCCTCCACACTGACTCACACAACTATTACCTGATGCTTTTCTGAAGCTGGTTTCGTTTTACCATGAATCGTGGATGAAAGCTTTTGCACCACTTTAGAGTTCATAACACTGAGTGGAACCAGCAGTTTGGTTTAGCTGTTTTAAGACTTATATCTTATAAATATATATTAAAGAAAGAGGTAAAGATTATTCTGGTGTTGCTTTCCTTTGATTTAATGTAACTTGTTGAATTAGCACAAATGACCCAGCAAAAGAAGTTGTATTAAATGGGAAGAAAAGAATCTTTCTGTATTCTGTATCTCTTTCTTTCAACTATTAAATCATCTTGAGCAAATAAAGATAAGCTTCTGAAATCCTCTTGATTTGAGTCTTTATTTTCTCCTTCCTGCTGTAAGAATGTGACTTTTTCACGTTTTCCCCTTGGTTTAACGCAGCTTCTGGCAATTTCTCCTCCTTTCCTTATTCTCCCTCTCAGCCTTCATCTCATCTCATGCCAACCTCTCCCAGAAGTCCCCTCTAATCTCTGCTTAAGTGCCAACTGTTCTCTTTAATCACATTTTACGTTTCTTCCAACAGGTGCCTCTTATCCATCCTGTCTCCTCCGCTCTCCTCTGCTCTCCATCCTTCTCACATCGAGCTGAGCGTCACTCATCTGTCAGTCAGAGATGTCAAAGCGTCTTACAGCTCCTCTCAGCTGGTTTGCACTGCAGTGGGCTAAAGCCTCTGCAGCTTTGACACATTCCTCTTCATCTTAATGCCCACTAAATCAACTCAGGAATGTGCCCCCGACTCACCACTGAGTTCTGTACCCACTGCCTGACACATGCACACAGGCCAACACAAACTTATCATATAAACTCTTAAAACAAAATGCTCTTTCTCATCTGGGTTTAAAACACCAAACCAACCAAAATAAACTGTCACCACATGCGTAAATATAAAACAGAGATGTCTTGAATATGATTCTGCTCTTGGGAATTGTTGCAGACCACGCTGCTGCCTTTCTGTGCATCACAATTTCATCTTTCCTGTTGCTTCTCTCACAGGATGCAGCTGATGTGTCAGCTGCACATCTGCTTAAAATTACAGCTTGAAATAGTTGGTAATTAAACATCCCCTAGAGGATAGACGGCTAAAATCAGGAAAATATGTAGAATAAATGTTTGATTTATGTGGCTGGAAGCTGCAGAAAATGGTGCTCAGTGAAAGCCAGTGACTTTTTAGAGTTTAAGGCTATGTCCACATGTAGCCGGGTATTCCCCCCTCATTAGTTTTTAAAAATACTTCCATCCACACACAGTGGGCAAATCCACTGATAAGTGCAGCTGGAGGCATTTCATACCCATATTTAGGGCCCGAGCCCACCAACCAATTATCATTATTCTTCCGTGTGCTCTTTTATCCACAAACATGCGCCTTTCGCTTGGAAAAAACGCTAACGAACCTAGCCCCAAAACTCAATCCTGGTGTAAAATTAATGATTCCAGTGCTGGCCCAAAAATGAATGCTACATAGCGCCCCCTAGGGGCTAAAAACTGCAACCCCTCGGGATACTTTGAGCTAAAGCCCTGAAATTTGGTGGACATACCTACCATGCCTGGCCCTATAAAAAAGTCTCTTATAACTATCACAATATCTGAACACGAACTTCGCTATTTGGACCTAAACATTGGATTTTGACAATTTCTAGGCTACGTATTTCAAGAAACTAGTCCTAGGTTTTTTCACACATCAAATACAAACTTGGCTTGTGTAAACAATACATATTGAAGATGAAAAGTTGTCTTAGAATTTATAGAATATTAGTGGATGCAGCCACAGCAAGGGCTCAAAGTTCGGCATTTTGTTAACCGTGCCCGATCTGCACGAAAACGGACACACATGTTCAGTGTTGCGCCCCGGACGCAGCCATGTGATTATTTTCCCTCGAAAGTACAGCGATCCCGAATGGCAATGGCCCCAAATGGGCAAAACTTGCATTCATAGGGTACGTATTTGAATGAACTAGTCTGAGGTTTTTTCTCAAATCAACCCCAAACTCAGCTTGTGTATACTAGACACATTGAAAATGAAAAGTTATTGTAGGATTTATAGAATATTACTAGAATTTTGGTAACTCAATGGGCATGGCCACAAATGACCGCCAAAGTTGACCATTTTGGCTGTTTCATAAAAATCTCAATAGCTCTCTTTTACAATGTTGGATCAGGACCAAAATGCACACACAGGTTCAGTCACAGCCTGAGTGTATTTCTATCACTGGTTGTACAAATATTAATGCTCCAGAGCACCACCCAGGGGCACAAAGTTGCAGCCTCTGGGTGGCGCTCTGGAGCTACTTTGAGCTACAAGCCTGAACAGTTTTGGGCAAAACTATCATGCCAAGAAATATGGCTTTTGGCCAAAAACGCTGTTTACCAGTGTCCACACAAAACCATTCTAAAATCTTCACTTTCAGAAAACATTGTTTTTGTTTTTTTAACAGGTTTATTTATTAATACAATATGAATTTAACAGATGAATCCATCATCAATGTGAGCATCCTGTGGCCTGTTCCAGATAAACACGACATAAAAAAAAGAAACAAATATAAATGACAATAATTGTCAGAAAAGTCTTGTCGTGCAAATTTAACACATGAAAAGCAATCATTGTCACGGAAGTGGAATATAACAGAAAACAGCCACATGGAGGGGCACATAAATCCAGTGTCCATTCACCTGCAATAAAATTAGATGCAACATTTGCTACTATTTAAAAAAAAAAATCACATTATAACAACTCCCCCTTTCCCAAGCATGGCTCTTCATTTCCTATTTTATATTTGTGTACATATATATGTTCAAATTAGAAAACAGCATTTTTAGTGAAGTAAAGCTGCGGTGTAGTGTGGATGACAGGTCCAAACCAGTGGCGTTTTCTCCCAGAGGTCAAGGGAAGCCATGCTTCCTCTCTTTTTTCAGACTGTAGCTGTGCTTTAATCAAAATACTCCTTTTTAGCAGTTTCAATAATTCTTCTGTGTTTGGTCACTGTCATCTCTTCCTTATTCCTCTCCTCTATTTATTGAGCATTTTACGATGTGTGAAACAGCGCCCTCCTACGTGTTATGTTGCGAATGAGTGGCGAAAATACAATATTGCACACTGTTGTCCGCAAGGAGGCCAAGCCGAGTTGGCGTCCATTGGTGAAAAAAAAAACAAGAATGATTAACCAATCAGATGAGGCTGCCGTCATGACACTGTTCACCCGTGATTGGCCAAGACTGTGTCAAGGGAAGCCACCCCATCTTTGGCCTCAAACCAATCAAATCACAGTATCCTCATCATCATCAAGCCACTGAATGAAATCAGGAAGGTTAGCACATTAGCTGTGTGCATTAAGCGGCCGGTTGTGCATTTGAGCGGGCGGTTGAGTAAATTAATAAGATGTTTAAGCTAAGTCAAGAGTCATGAGTGCTCTCTGGGCGCTCTAACAGGTCATTTCATTACATGAAATAGTGATATACAAGCTGCAACATAGTCTTTTATGTACCCCACTCCCTAAAAAACATACAGATTAGAGGCTTTGTCTCACTTGGCTTACTAAAAAAAAATCCCCACCCCACGCCACGCCACTGGTCTAAACGTATGAAAATATATGCGGTTTCCCAAATACCCAGCTACTTGTGGACATGGCCTAAGATTAAATTTGAAGGCATTGAAGATAATGCTTGGATACAGCAACTATAACAGGCAACAAATCCATCTCTGGTAGAGCCAAGCGTCATCATGGTTGGGGTAAATAAACTCATCAGAAACAACCATTTTGATCACACGTGATTAAAAACTGAGAGACCAAATATCTGTGTACCCAGAGCACCTGATCAGCCAGGGCCAGCACTGGGCCATGCTGGGTGGGCCAGCTGAGGACAAACTTGGCAGTTTTGCACAAATAGTAAGATGGAGCCGTGATACCGTGGCACAGTGCCAGAGCTAATACGAGCGCATAACCAGAAAACACACACTTTCACACACTACTTTACCAACTTTTGATTACGACCGCCTGAGTCTTTTATGCTCCACTGGCTTCATAATCCATCACACAGCTTCTGTAGTCCCGGTGCGCCTGTAACACTGACACCAAAAACATTTATCCAGGGGAATTTGAGCTTTACTTCTCAAATCAAGATCCCTATCTGGGCTTAAACGGCCAACGTGCAATTAAAAAATGACTTATTTGTGCAGTTTATCAGTATAACTATGGTCAGATGCTGAGCAGATTTCCATGAAACGTGTCCCAGACGACACATACACAAGCAACAGATCAATTTACTGTATAATGGATTGCAGATTTTCTACTCAATGGACACAGATGATAGTGCTCTCAGAGCCCCAGCTACTAACGAGAAACTCAAAATGCCTGATGTGTGATTCAGCTTCAGAGAGTTTTCAATGTGGAGACTGAAAAAGATGTGAAATAATCTCATTTCCAGGTATGGCTGCTTTTTTTAGTGTATCCTCTTCCCCTCTATCACAAACAGTAAATAAAAACAAGGTAATGAGCCACAGGTGTGGACACAGGTGAGGGGAATCGAAGAGGAGGGAAACACAGGAGGACAGGAAACTGGGATCAGAAACTACAAAATAAAGATTTTTGACACCAAAAGACTGATGAGGATTTTTATTTTTCCTGTAAACACTAACTATGTAAGATATAAGTCTGAGCATTTGTTACATTTTTCTGTTTGTTTATAAAAATGTTTATCCAATTCAAAACTGACTGCTAGTATTAGTGTGACCATATTCTAAGAACCCAGAAAGAGGACCCCCTACGCAGCCTCGTGGGGAAAATACCCAAAGATACTCAAAGGCAACTAAGTAGTTTTTTCAACCATACATTCATTTAAAACATTTCTTTTCTGTTTGTAGTGAAATTTTCTCAAACGTAAACATAAACAATGCTTCAACCCATGCCTCGACTTAAAGAAAAACAGTCACCCATTCCTTGAATATATAATTTATCTTTTGTATAAACATAAATAATGCCTCAAAATCTTAAAAGAGCTGTGAGGAGTTTGAAAGTGATCTTGAGTCTCCCTTCTAGTTATATGTCTGATCATAATTCACACTTTAAAATTAAATTATCAGCACCAATATAGGTTATTCCTATGCTACTCCTTATATTTCCAATCAGGTTGGACAGGACAGGATTGATTTATGGCACGTTTATGTCTCTATGACAACACCACGCTAGCTGATGAAGTTTAGTAGAGAGCAGAGAGATCTGAGTTTTTCTCTGCTAAAAACGATTTCTGTGATTAATTTAGTAGTGATGGTGGACACTGGAGTCTAACTGTCAGACAGAAAAAAGACAGAAGAGCAGAGGAAAGATAAACAGGAGAGATAGAGTGTTACATGCCCAGCTACGTGTCCAACCCAAACCTTGCAGGCCCACACCTAGCCTAGCGGTTAACCTTATCTGCACCCGTGTTTTCCCCTGCGTATTGTCGTGGACATGGACGTGTTGGCTGCCTTACCCTAAATGTGTGCAGCATGTCCCTGCTCTGGAGGGGGTTCGTGTGTGTGGTCACTCACCCCGGTCGACCGTCCTCTTACTCTGACCAGCCCGTCCTCGATCCGTCAGTTGCCCTCTCGGCTACGTCGGTCCTTTTACTAGCCAGCCTGCTCTCTTGTGTGTCCTTGTTCAGATTTTAAAAAGTGTATTTACGGTTCTCGTTGGGTGGGGTGATCAACTTCCATCTCCAGTCCATTTCTTCCGCCATTGCATCTCCTCTCCGGACAGAGCCAAATCCTCAAAAGTCCAAGCTCCACTCCTCAGGTGCAACCCCTTTAATTAGCCCTTGAGTTTGCACACTACGCCCCCCCCCCCCTCACGTTTGCATGTGCGTCTGGCCCTGTCACTCACCCTAAACCACACCTACCCACACAATGGCATGGCTATGTGAAGGGACTGCTCATATGTTAATGTTATTTATTCCACGATCATCACGGATGATTTACACAAAAATGATGCCAGGAAACATATCCATTTCTGGAAAGAACTCTGTTTTGACCAGTGCTGTTCTTTGGAACATGCCTTGCAGGCACCTTAAATGGTTCTTGCGGGTACTCAGGTGTCCATGGGCACCAAGTTGGTGACCCCTGGTCTAAAACATGAGCTAAAGGCTAAAACACAGGCTTAAGGATAAAACAGGGGTTAATCTGTTTGTGCTAATGTTCTTCCAACCCACAGTCAGCAGTTATTCTGCAGTGGTCTGTTCAAACTTGAGAGTCTATCAATAAAATGAAGAGTGAGGTTACGTTACCTCTGCTTGGTAGATGACTGGCAGGACATGACCAGGATTCACTAACGTTACACATTACAGACATGTCTCAGAGCACCAGGTGGTCAGTGGTGCTAAATATAGACAGCTACTAGACTACGGTACAAAATTTGCTTGTTGTCATGTTTCAAACAACAGCGTTACATAACTGTTGATGAAACCTTACCCTTGGTGCGTTGTATGCGGTAAAAGTTGCCTTGAACTAAGAAAAGTAGAGTTAAAAAGAAGAGCTGATCTTCATCCATTTCCAAAACAAACACAAGCCTTGATAAGAGTCACGTCTTCACGACAGTGTGCCAAAAGCAGACTGAATAATTAATGGACCTGATCTCCTCGATGTCACCTGTCTGTCTCCGAAACAGATTTCTTGAGCAAATCGGTTATCGCTGCATTGAAAGTGATGTCACAGTCTCCACATAGGGTGTCCATCAGTCACGTGATCTGAGCTGTGCCTCTGATTGGGCAAACTCACAATCTTAATATCCTCTAAAGTGCTGAGTTAAAAAAGTTTTACCCCCTGTGTAGTGTGTGCTGATAGTGAAATTAGCAAGTCAGACGGGTGCCAAATGCGTCGCCGCAGTCCAATTAATAAAGATCCTCCTCACAGTCTCTTTAAACAAAAATCAATACAGAGGTATTCATCAGTGTTATTTTTTGTAAACAAAATTAAAAGAGAGGTCATTCATTCTTTGTTTTATTTCAGCAAATAAAACAGAAAACAAGAGGAAACATCTTTTTCTGAGAGCGCAGAGCAGGCAGTCAGAGTGTGTTTTCTGTTTTGATCTGAGTGAAGGAGCGACCAGGGTCTTTGGCGTCATGACACATGTGGCATGTGTGCTCAACATCTTGACAGGTAGGTACATTAGAAGAAAGCCAGTAGCACAGTGCAGTGCCAGTGCTTCATCAGAAATATTAAATGGTCTGTGGAACAAGCTGAGGAAAACCTGGACGTTTTAGAAGATTTTACGAAATCCACAAGACATAGTTTACGTCCAAAAGGAGGACATGTCTGGGCAAAACAGGACGTATGGTCACCCTGGCTGGTATGTCCCACATTAAATGAATGCAGGCCTGTGTCTGTGGCTTCTCCCTTTAGCACTGACTTAAATTGGTCCATGAGAGTAGGAAGCAGCAGGAGCTGAGACTCAGGAGGATGACTGACCCCTGCAGCACTACCACCCCCTCTCCTCCCTCCATCCCAGTTTGGCTACTGCAGCTCTGGCTCCGCTACAACTCCCACACTGAAGTACGACTACGGTGCAGGACTCCTGTGAAGCTGGTTGTCCAAATAAATAAGAAGACAAACTTGTGGGTTTGTGTGAAGGGGTGGGAGGAGAAGACGGAGAAGACGGAGAGGATGCAGAGCGCGCAGGCAGAGAGTCGGAGGAGGTGAGGAACATGCAGGAAGAGGAATGTGGTTTCTTAGAGGGATCCTCAGTGGTGTGAAATCCACAGAGGACCACAGAGATAAATTTTGAAGAATTCATCCCAGCATGGGAACATTTGGCCTCTTCATTAATAGGATGCCTTTATGAGGGAATCCTTCCAAATTCCAAGTTTTATACAAGAGCTGCCAAAAAATTTACAAGATAAGATGGCTGGGAGTGATTTGGTTTGTGTGTTTGCTGCATCCCATACCGAGCCACCCATGGTCTCATGAGAGGATGTTTTATTTGGTGCTACATATTTAGATTTGGCACAGTGAGCACAGCCGTGGGCGTGTGACCCTTACCCCCCCGTCTCCCTCATTCTCTCTTTGTTTCCTGTCGTCTCTGGCTCTCGCTGTCCTGTTGTCGAGGAAGATCTGAGCTAATTAAAAAGCCTGCCTACATCTGGATCCATCCTTTGATTCTTTCTGCCTTCCCTCTCCTCGATGATCCCCACACCCTGATGGTAAAAATTTACCCCACACAGCCTGCGCTAATCACCGAGGCTTTGATACGCAGCTCTTTTCTCGTCGACATACATGGGGTGTGGCGACAAGACTCTTTCAGAGTCTGGGTCACAGCTCTCAGTCCAGGGCCATCTCATCTCCAGCCGGTCCCCTCCGCTGCTGCTCGGATTCTCGGCTCTAATCGTGACCTTCTGGGGTCAAAGGCCACCGCCCAGGCCTGGTCACAGGTGATTGAACAACAGTAAGGCTGATGGGATTGAAAGGTTAGGGATGAGAGGGGGTGTAAAGCTGAGGTCAGGGGGAGAAGGAGAGTCAAAATTTGGGTCAGGAGATCATCACAAGGTCCGGTTAAATCAGCAACCCCCCCTTCAGAGGGGATCGGACAGCTTGGTGGGTGCTTACAGTTTGACTAGAGATGAAGTGTTAAGATATGGTTAAAATTCAACTGGAAAGTTTAACACTGTTCAAAACCAGAGATACTGTTACACCCTACCCCCACAAACTCCAACATACAAGTTTGGGAGAGCAGCAGCTACTGGACCACTCCTGTCAACAATGCTCATTGTATGCATACGATAAGTTAAGTGACACAGCTCTGTTCTGGGAGCTCCCATAGACTGTATATAGAGTGGACAACGTGGCTCCGCCATTTACCATTGCACGGTTTTGAAGCCAAAATACCTCATTCACAGGGACGGCCATTAGCAGCAGTTGTGCAGCCAGAGTCTGCACAGTAGAGACTGTGAGGGATTCTGGGAGAATCTGAGTGGAGCCAGGTGACAAAAATAACAGTTTTTTTTTTTCCTTCAAGAGTCTAATCACTTCTTGACTTTACCTCCCGACATATTTTACAATCCCCGAAAAAAAATACACAAGAACAGCAGCTGTCAATCATCGTTAAAGGTGACGTAAAACCTCATTTTTAACCTCGTATAACTAATGAAAATGAAACTCTTTAGAAAAAGAGGACTTGAATACAAGGAAGCCAAATGATACCTTCAAATCACCACAACAATCTGATGTGAGAAACATTTCTACGAGGTGCATTAATTTTTTTACATTTGACCACAGCCCATCTGGATTGGCTGGATAGCCGGATTTTTTAACCTATACTGCAGCCAGCCACCAGGGGGAGCAATTTTTGTGGCGACCTCACTTCGAGCCGAGCAAGAAGATGTCCATTTATTTTACACTCCATGGGAGCTCCCTGCCTTCCAGCAAACAGCCACAACAACTACCCATCTCTAAGGGGTCGTTTAAGGCCCATTTATGCTCCCCTTGCGAGCGAAAATTTATCGGGCCCCTTACGAACAAAGTTACCATCACTGCCCACATACTTCCATGCGTCCTTTATGTTGGCATTGCAGTTAACCAACATATCCACTGGGGGCAGGGGGAGCCCAGAGTCAACAGTTCCTGACAACAACCTCAAAAACAAGCATGGTGACTTTGGAGGAGGTTTTAATAATGTAAAGCTTGCATAAAAGACAAAACGGAGGCAGTGGTTTAGGATGTGGTGGTTGGTGAGGTAGTTAAATACATTGCGTAAGTTCCGCCATTGTTATTTCTTCTTTGTGTCTCACTTAAGATTTGTCTCAGGTAGTAACAGCAACACTGCCCCCACGGTTTTCAGCTTCATGAAAATGTGCAGAAATATGGATGAAATGAACGCGGAGCAGACAGAAGGCTCTGTCCGTGTCTGTATGTAACGTTGAGCATAAAAGGGCTTTTAGGGTGAAATGCAATAGTATTGTTGCATTTCGACCTCACGTGTACATGGAGCTGCCCCTAAACGCAAACTTTTGAAAAGCTCCCAGGGTGGAATTTTTCTGAAACGCTGCCACCACTATTGCTGTAAACAGTAAGCTTGGTGTTCCTTGGTGGAAACGCTGGCGTCACGCTCTGCTTGGCACAAGCGCATACAGCAGTACAACAGTACAACAGTACCTTTATTACTATCATTGCTGACAACATGTTGTCAAACAAAATTAGCATCTGTTGCTACACTTCTGCTCTTAGCATTCACCATTACACCAGATGATTGGCTCAACTCTACTTCAGTGGAGATCTACCAAAAGCTGCTTCTGGACAAGACAGTTATAGCGCCACCTACAGGCCTGGCGTACTTATTACAGCGTTTCTGTGTAAACGCAGATTTTTATTTTCACTGTGTTTCAGTGTTTTTGGATGAAAAGTTGTTGAGTAAAAGGGGCCTAAGCTATGTTTGTACCGTTGTGTCAAAATTTCAAATGATTGACTTCAAACTCATATCCTCCTCCTGCTCCTGTTGCAAGGAGTCTCTTTCCTTGCCAAGTGTGTCTGCAGAACACGGCGTCTGCCCCCCAAAAAGAAACGAGAGAAAGCAAAGAAACGAACAAGGGGATGAGATACAATCTGTTTGTTTTTCTGCTTTTCTTTCCCAAGCTTGTTATCGTTCCTCATTTCCTGCCGGACGACAAGTAAATAATTCACTTGTATACATTTACCAACACTGAGACCGGGCCCCCCCTGACATCGCCTCAATTTTGGCCTCAGTTTCAAAGCAATTCCCAGCCTCCAGAGCCGTGGTGACTCGCCTCCAACTGAAGTGTAGAAAAAACAAACAAAAGCCTGAAATGTTCTCCTGATTTTCAGCATGCTCCAAGGGGGAAAAAAATAGTCAGTGACATTTTTCTGAGTGAGATATTCCATGGTGCACATGACTCTGCAATCTCCTGCCTACGTCGATCTGGACCCAGCACAATCCATCTCTTCACTTTGAATGTGACTCTACTCCCGTGAGAGGCAGCTCAGCAATCCACTCGATTGTTTCTTTCCAGTGCTGCCCACTCTCTGAGGAATCATTGGGGGTTTAAGTGTGGACCGTAAAAGTAGTCGAACTCTGTTCCCTGATGAACTGATGGTTGAATGGTCAGATAATGTTAATAGATGTTTGGTTTTAAGATACTCTGGATGAGTTTTTCAAATTTCTCCACCTGCTTTGGTGACATGGGTGCCATTTGGGTGACTTTCAAGCCTCCTCACCAGGACTGAACATGTTCCCAGTCTTTATTAAAAGTGACAGCTCTGCTAAGTCTTCCCTCACATCCCTGAGCGTTTATCTCATCCCCTAGAACACCTCCACTCGATGCAGGTGTGCAAAGTCACAAGACAAAGGCTGTCAAGCAGCTCCTGATGATAAGGCCACCCCAGAAATCCACAGCCTTCCAGCCCCTCTTCTAGGACTCCCCCAAATCCCCTCGGTGTCTGGGCAGCACCCTGAGCCATGCCCCCCGGCTGAGGCAGTGGCTGGGGTGCAGAGTCCACAGGGGTGACCCGGCTCGCCCTAAACCCTGCAGGAATGTGTGGATTTGAAGGAGAGCTGTAACCAGAGAGCACTCTCTGCTATCTTTAAGCCCATAATGGAGCCACTTCCTGTTCAGAATCAGTTTGTTGTGATCTCCTTCTGCTTTGGGATTTTGACACTTCATCTTGAGTCCTTGGAGAAGAGAAGAAGGAGAAGGAGGAGGAGGAGGAGGAGGAGGTGTTATTATGGTTCTGGTCTGTGTACCATAATGATGGTGTGGGCAGGCATCAAAGTCTCAAAAACCCAAAAATGTTATTTTTCTAATTTGATTCTCAGATCCTACAACAAACCTTGGTGTACACAAATATTCACACACATGTCCCCAGTGGGCCATTCTCTGCATCAGGGCTCAGATCTTTTGTCATTAAAGACGTGTGGGCTTTTCTTGTGGTGCACAGTGAGTGGGGTGATCATCCTCAGCTGAATTTGGTTCGAGATGCTTTCTGATTATTTATTCCTACACTTAATTTCTCAATCCAAAAAGTAAACAAAGATTTGTTAAAAAGAAAAAAAGAAAGGTGTGTATGAGAGATGAAAGTTAGCGAGATGTCAACACTTTTTGACTGGGATGGCCCACAGTGCAACCATAGACCGTATAAAATATAGATGTATTCTCCGTGACATCACCCATCTGTTCCTGATGCAGTGAAAAGAAGCCAATTGTGGGATGCAGCCATATTGGACATGACACAGGCTTTGAGCTTCCATTTTAACAGCCACTGGGTGCCCGTCAGTCATGTGAGCTGAGCTGTGTTACTGATTGGACAATCAAACGATCTTTATAACTTCTAAATGGCTAAGTTAGAAAAAATTCACCCCATGTACAGTGTGTGCCAAAAGCAAAATTAATTTCAGACTGAAACTTTCTTTTAAATTTTATTTTATTCATTTGTTTTTTTAATGCTGTAAATTGTGTTTTTGGCTCGGTCTGTACGTGGTTTCCAGTCTTTCTGCGGCCAGCCTCATGCAGTTCGTCAATAAACAGCATCTTAAGCAAATCCACATAGGCTTCACTTTTCAAAACCAGATGTTGCCCCTTGATTGCAACTCCACAATAGTGCTGAAACTGTGCTCTGCCATCACAACACCTTTGTACTTATACAGAGGTGCTAGAGGTGATTTAAGGCCCATTTATAGTCCCTTTGCATATGAAAATGTATCTGTCCTTTTCAAATGATGTTACAGCTAAAATACACCGGATGCGTCTACAGTCCGTCTCTGCTCCGTTATGGCAAACAGATCAAATAGGTTTTATTCAAATCATCTGTCAACTTACACAGGATTCGTCCTGTTGCAATACGTCTGTGTGGCTGACCCGTTGTGTCGCAGGTAATACACAGCCATCCTATTTTTGATGGACGCGAAGCTGTGACGCATAAATTCAGTGTAGGGAAGATTGAGCTGGACAGGAAGTCGCGACCGGAAACTACCTAAAAACACCCAGTGACTTTCAAAATGAAACAAACTGTGTCAAAATTGGTTTGTATTTATCTTGACTATGATGACAAACAGACATAATGAGCGGAGCCAGACCAGGAGTCAACAGGTTTGAGGTTTTAAAGCCCAACATGAATGAAGAGAGACTTATCAATGGAGAGGGGAGCGCAGGAACTCCTCGGTCTGTGACTCCCACTGTCTGTCAGTCATAGGAACGAGTACCTTTCACATTTGGAGCGACACGGTACCGATTCCCGGTATAATGGCAATTGGTATCGGTACTCAACTGAAACAATTTTCTGTACTTTTGTTTGTTTATGCAGTAAAAAAAAAAATTGTTTGATAATAAAATGTAAATTGTTTTTAATTTTACATATCTATTCTTCAGTATATAACCTTGTAATGCTGTGTTCATGTCCAGCATGAAAAATCGCCTACTATTCCACTCCCTCACAGCCACAAGGATGCATTTAGGGACCTAAACATGGTACCTTTTGCTTTTACCTGAATCGGTACCTGGTACTTTTGACAGAATTCCTACCTTTCATAGGTACCTATAAAAGTCCCTAATTCGGTACCCATCATAGTCAGTCATGCAGCTTGTTGGACTTAACACTCAGCTGGTGTAAGTTGACGAACGCAGTCAAGACTCAGTGCAATGGAGTTGCACTGCAGGCATATCTGGTGTATTTCAGGCGTTACCGTCAATGCTCACATACTTCCATAGGGCAGGTGAGGGATTCAGCCCAGAGTCAAAAGTTTATGACAACGTAATTAAAAAACAAACATGGCGACTGTGGAAGATGTATTAAAAGACAAAAACGGAGGCAGTATTATAGGCCAATGTTACTTTTTCTCCATGTCTCACTTCAGCTTAGTATTGGGTAGTACCAGCAGTTTCCCGTGGTACTGCTCTGTTTGGTCTGTATCTGTAGGCATTATGGAAATGTGCAGAAATATGGACAAAATAAATGCAGGGCATGGACAGAACGCTCCATCCGTATCTGTATCTGTATCTGTACGTAACACTGAGCATAAATAAACCTTTAAAATCATTGCCCGGAAACTTGGATGGATCTGCTCTTTCTTCGTCTGCTAACCTGAGCTGCACCTGCAGTCACTGGTGTCTGCAGAAGTCTGTTGTTTGTTTTTTTTATCATCATTGGCTGAATATATCATTTTATGATTGATATGTCACAGTCTGTTAGTTTTCTCATCTCATGAGGTTGAGCTAATTGTCATTCTCTGTGGATAACTTCTCATTGACAAGTACCTCATTCAGCCCCACCTTAAAAACTACAACCCTCAAAGCCTCCAGTACCAACAGCATGAATTCAAGAGGCTGTAATTATTTTTAAAGACTGGTACAGTGCTGTTTCCAGACCAGCTAGTGAGCTCTCTTGGCAGGGGGCTTTTATTAATACCGCTAATTGTTTCCACAATGCGTGCAAACAGTATCACAGTCAACCCATAAACTCTGTAGGGTTTTTCCTGGAGTATGACTGCTTTTATGGCTCAGTAAGTTGGTGCTGCAGAACGTCTTTAGCAGAATAATCAGGTGGTTTTAACTGGAGTCTGAAACTGCTTTTTAATCTGGGGGATTTCTTTGATTTGATTCTTTTCTTTTAGACCTTTCCCGGTCTCCACCCCCTGGTTTTCTCTCGTCTTCATCCCTGTCACGGATAGCTAATGTCGCTCAAGTCAAGCAGAGAAATCTCTTCTTAATACCCCCGCAGAACTGAACCCTGCCCTCTCCCACCTGCACATCACCACCATCATCATCACTTCCTCCACTAGTTCCTCCATCTTTAGACCCGTGCATCATCAGCATTTGTGGGGAGGGGTTGGGGGCTCAGCGAGTGAAAGACAAGGAGAGAAGGAAGGGTAAATAACGAAGTGAAAGCCCCATCTGACATGCCAATTGGTGTAATTATGGGCTTAAAAGCTCCTAATACTTTTCTGAGGACAGTTCTGTTTGCCCCCTCTGAGAGCTGAGCTTGTCTGTCAGGAAGTGACACAAAGACGGCTTTTCATTGAGTCTGTGAGGGGCACGTTTTGCTTGTGATAAATATATATTTTTTATTAGTTTTTGCTCTCTATATTGCTTTCTTGATATTTGTTTGGATAACTTTTCCCAGCTAGTCAAAGCCATTTTCTCTCTGTACCACAGGCGCATAATCCTAAAAGTGTCCTTTCTGTTTATTATGAGTATGTCCCTGTATATGTTTCAGTCTTTAATGTCCTTATTTCAGGGCCAGATTCATGTAAGGCAATACTACTCTGCTATTTTCCCATTGGCACCAACAGAAAGCTTACATTTGTGCCACTATAATGTCTGGGCTCGACACACAGACCTCAAACTTTCCTCCATCCTCATGGGACTGCAGTCAGACAGGGTTGCTCTGTGTCCCCCTGTCCCTTCCACATCATCCGGTCCCGCCTTTGATGTCCCCCTGCCAACAGCCTGATTTGTGGGTAAGCTGTGTCCACCTCCCCGAACCCGCAGAACATGGCGGCACAGTGGGAGTTCCCACTGTTTTTTTTTTTTTGAGGAGGGGGTAAGAGTGAAGAAATAAGGGGGTTAGATTGGGTCAGACCACCACAGAGTCGGGGAGACCCCTGTCTTCCTCTTTGCTGGTTCCCACTGCTCCCAACACGGCACACACATGTTGAAAAGGTCAGGTCTTGATAGACAACAGAGCACCGGCAATTACGCTGCTATTTCTCAGTCCCTGGAAGTCCCCTGTTTTCCGTGTGAGTGTGTGTGTATTTGTGTGTGCAAAAAGAGAGTGTTTTTTTTTTTTTGTTCATAGAGAAGAAAGAGGTAGTGTTTTACGGGGGAAAGGAGCTAGGACGGGGGGACGGGAGCTGCATGTAAGGACATGTGTTTGAATTGCTTCATGGCTGTCGGTCTGTCCATTTGTGGAAATTGGAGAATGTTCATGAGAGAGGGCAGGTGTGCAAATGTAAGCATTAATATGTCTGATTGTCTCGTCAGTGTAGAGTCCTTTAAATACACTCCATTTGTGATTTCAATAAAAAGTGCATATAGGTGTCAGGTTGGAGGTCTAAAGGAATAGTTCACATTATTTCAAGTTTCTCATGCACAAATGTAAGGCTTTCACCTGCACATGCAAAACATTTCCTACTGAACACTTCCTTGGTGATTGCCTTTCAGGTTTTTGTGATAAAATCCGAAAAAAAAAAAAAAAAAAAAAATATATATATATATATATATATATATATATATATATATATATATATATATATATATATATATATATACATATATGTGTGTGCAAAGACCTTAACTTTTCATCTGAGATTAAAAAATTAACCCTACCTCATCTGTGTGTGTCAGAGTCAAAACAGTGCATGGCAGTGTGTGCTCTGCATCGTTGCTAAGGTTGCCTGGGTCTCATGGCATTTGACCATGTTACTAGCCTTAGCATCAAATAATCAAAAAAAAAAAAACCCAAAAAACAATCAAAGAAAAAACATCCCCCATACATCATGCAAAGATATTTTTAAGATTCCTTATATTTGGGGCGCATTTATCTGAAGAGTGCACAAAGTTTCACTTGTTTTCAAAGGCACTCAAGAGTGTGTTTGTGTCAACCAAGCAGCAACATCTGGTCTAAGAATATGAGACCATGCGGAAGTGCTAAAATCTGCTTTTTCTGGAGAGTTCGCTTGAGACTGGCTCCAGAAGTAGCGGAAGTCACAAACACACCAAGCCAAAAAAAGGCCATTTTCACAGCAGAAATTAACCTATTTACAGCCTGGTTCAAAAGACGTCTCCTGTCTGAATCGCTAATTTTACAATCAGCACACACTGTACGGGGGGTGAATTTTTTTCCTAACTCGGCCGTTCAGAGGATATTAAGATCACAAGCTCGCCCAATCAGAGGCACAGCTAATGGTCACGTGACCGACAGGTGCCCTATAGCTATAAGTGAAGTCCTTGCCACTACCAATATGGCCGCTATAGCGAAGTGCTTCATTTTCTGTTTCAGAAACAGACGGGTGACGTCAGGGAGACTATGTCCATTTTTTATACAGTCTATGGTGTCACCCAAGGAGCAGTTTAGTTTGGTTTTTCCACCCAGGAAGTCACCTAAGGGGCTGTTTACACAGCAATGTTTTTGAGGTGAAACTCAAAATTTTTGTTGCGTTTGGGCATCAGATTTTGACGGAAAAGGCATTTCAGCCGACCTAAAACGCAAACTTTTGAAAATGGCTTCCAGTACCGTTGTTATAATCATACCATGTTGTGCTTGTGCTGCTGAATCTGCTGACTGTCTTTAACAGAATGAGCATCTGTTGCTTCACTTCTGCTCTTAGTTTTCCCCAATACACCAGATGATCAGCTCAACTCTACTTCGGTGGAGATCTACCAAAAGCTGCTTCTGGACAAGCCAGTTACAGCGCCAACTACAGGCCTGGCATCCTAACTACATCATTTTCAGTCCCTCTGTTTTTTTGTGTAAATGCAGATTTTTTTTCCACTGTGTTTTAGTGTTTTCGGATAAAAACCTATAAATGAGGCCTTAGTGCACATTTTGGCTCCCAAAAGAGCACTTTATTGCATGATTTGGCTCTGAAGAGGGCATTTATTATGCATTCTGGCTCCAAAGTGGACACTTTAGCACTCACTGTGGCTACCAGGGGGGCACTTTAGCATGTAATTTCACTACCAAAAGGCACTTTAGCGTGCATTTTTGCTGAGGTCACTTTGTTTATTTTGACCCCCACTTTACTGTTTAACATTTTAAACTTCTCCTTAATCTGGATTCTGTTCATTACTTTTATGGACAGGGTTTCTAGGCACAGTCAAGTGGTGGATGGAGTCAGGTTTGGGGATCTCAGGCTTTTTGCAGATGATGTGGTCCTGTTGGCCTCATCGAACACTGACCTCCAGCTCGCACTGAGGAGGTTTGCAGCCGAGTGTGAAGCAGCCAGGATGAGCACCTCTAAGTCTGAGGTCATGGTTCTCAATCTGAAAAGGATGGACTGCCCACTCCAGGTTGGGAGAAAGTCTTTGCCCCAAGTGGTGGAGTTCAAGTATCTCAGGGTCTTGTTCATGAGTGAGGGGAAAATAGAGCAAGAGATTGACAGACAGTGGCGTCAGCAGTGATGCCGACGCTATACTGGTCTGTTGTGGTGAAGAGAGAGCTGAGCCAGCAGGCAAGGCTCTCAGTTTACCGGTCAATCTACGTTCCGACCCTTACCTATGACCATGAGCTGTGGGTAGTGACCGAAAGAACAACATCGCGGATACAAGCGGCTGAGATAGGTTTCCTCTGCAGGGTGTCTGGGCTCAGCATAAGGAATAGGTTTTGGGGCTCAGACATCTGGGAGAGGCTCAGAGTAGAGCTGCTGCTCCTCCGCATCGAGAGAAGCTAGATGAGGTGGTTCGGGCATCTGGTGAGGATACCTCCTGGATGCCTCCCTGGGGAGGTGTTTCGGGCACGTCCAACCAGGAGGAGACCCCCGGGCAAACCCAGGACCGGCTGGAATGATTATATCTCTCAACTGGCCTGGGAACGCCTTGGTATCCCGCCAGAAGTGGGAAGTGGCCGGGGACAGGGGTCATTGGTCTTCACTGATGGCACTGCTGCCCCCGCGGACCTGGATAAGTGATGGAAAATGAAATGATGAAATGACTTCTTCTAAATCACCAACTTGCTTTTTCTAAAAATTATCCGAGCATTTCTCAATCAGATACTGCACAGGGATTTCCTCTTGACTGAGACTTTGCCTCTTTCCAAGCTTTTCTTGAGGTTGGTGATTACTATCACAAGCACTTCTCTGACCTTTGCAACCCCCCCTGAATGCACAAGAGCTGGATGGAGTTAAATCGCAAACACAAAATGGGATTTCTTCCACTGTGTTCCCGGAAATTTCTCTCACTGGTGTCATTTCTCCCTCGCACCAAAAAACCTTTTTATAGCCGGGGATGGCTTTCACAGAGGAGCACAGAGTGAGAAGTCGCGGCAGCGTTATGACACGAGCAGACCGCAGCCTGACGGATCTTTAGATCACACAGAGAGGATGCCGCGGTCCCTTAACTACTGAAGTGTGCTGCTGCGGCGCGTAATGTGTTGCAGCTGGGGGTTTGCCTCGCATACCTTGTACCACCGGCTCTGTGCGTTAATGTGCGCATGTGGCCTGATTTCTGATCCCAGAGGTGAACTTGACTGTGCTTTTGTGACTCATGAAAGAGCAGTCAGGCATTGTGCTGCTTTTAATGCCTGCACACCTATAGTGCTTTAAAGGAAAAGAGGGGTCCGGGGGAGTGCAGGGAGGCCCCACAGAGCACTTAATTCAGGTTACTATGGATGTTAGAGAGATGAAGGCCTGTAAATGGCTGCCAGTAATCATTCCTATAAAAGAGCAGCTGCGTCCAGCACCAGTTGTAGGTAGAGCTGCTGTACTTGGCCTCCCCTCAGAACGTTTGAGGTTTTTTTTTTTCCTGCGCCGTGTGATCGTGTGACTGCTGTGTGGCTGCTTGTTTATGTGTGCAGAAGTTGCCCTGGATATGCACTCTGCTCTGGATAATTTCCAAGTCCAATCTATATCGCTACCAGCCTCAGGAATGCACCTTTGCTCCTGGGAAATTTCACCTGAATTACTTACCCTTCTGCGTGTGTGTGAATGTGAGTGTGTACATGAGTAACCCAGCCATAAATGTGACCGCTGTTTCTAATGGGCCTATTACAAGACACACGCTTGTGTCAAGAACACGAAGCTCCCCACTAAAAGCTCCAACACACAACCCACTAATAGATCCAACTTTGTCATCATGGGCCCTGATGAGCTGGTTTGAGCCTTGGTTAAAGGAGCTAATTCTCCCCTGAGGAGGAGGAGGACCTGCTCCTTGAGTCCGTGACTCATGCAGGCTTATGATGTGGCTGGGCGGTGCTGAGGGAGACACCAGGTTAAGATCTGTGTTTGTTTCTCTGTTGCAAGGCAATCCACACATTATGAGGTGTCACAGACCGGGGATGCCCAGTGGAAAATATGTAATAGCTGTCAGTGGCGAGGAAATGAAACAGTTGCAGGGGTCATAATGCTGGAGAATGCGTAGCTATCAGTACTCTGGGTTTCTATTGTCGACTGTGCTATCTTTTTATGGTCCCTCAGAACACTGAAGTGTGAGATTCTTTGCTTTCTGTGCAGGTCAGAGTTCAGCTGCAGCTGGGATCAAGCAGAGATTGGGTTATGGATGATAATGTGTTTGTTATAACACTTACCACACTGAGATACCTGGCTATTAGCTTTGAGTCCATCCAACAGGTGTGAGGACTTTGTGAAGGTAATAAAAAATGTCTGAGATAAGACACATTTACAGATACGATGAGTCTGAAAAGAGTATGTTTATGGCCCTTAATGATTTGGATCAGTTACTGTCTCAAAGTCTGCAGTCTGACCTCAGAGCGTCTTAATTAGGTTAGAAGTGATGCCTTAATACAGCTGTTTATCTTGGTGAAAGGGGCGGAGTTTAAAAAATAAATAGCTGAAAACGTTATTCCTTTTTTTTTCTTTCTTTCTTTCTCTTTTTTGGTTGGATAAAAAAACAGGAATTTGTTATTTATGCATAAATTTGACAAAGACTGCATCTGCTTTCTGAGTAGGGTTGCAGGGGTGGAAATAATGGGTAAATTTCAGTAAAGTTTTCCAGAAATTTCCAAGGGAATTCAGGCTAAGGAAGATTGGAATTTTTCAGGATTTGTTCCTGTCAACTTAAAAGAACTTTTCTAAAAATTGAATTGATTTCATCACTCGTGTATTTTGTTGTTCTGTAGAAAAAGCTGTTTGTGACACTAAAGATGACGACCAGTCATAAAGTACTCTTTCAAATTTTCTTCTTTCTATTTTTTCTTCTTCTTCTTCTTCTTCTTTTTTTTTTTTTTTTTTTTTTTTTACCATGCATGCATTTTAATGTTTGAAGTTGTGTCAGGCAAATAAGCATGTATGTTTTGCTTATGGAAAAATATTTCTGCTGACATTAATGACAGTTAGACTTTGTGAGGGAAAATTCAGATAAATGCAGTTAATAAAAATTCCCAGCAAAAGTTTTCAGCTGAAAATTCCTTGAATTTTGCAACACTGTTTTTGAGTATTGTGAACATTTTTAAATATATTTTTAAGGTAAAACATTCTAGAGATGTGTTGTGCTTGAAAGATGTGGCTCTTGGAGCTGATGCTTTGTTGTGAATCCGAAGTGCTGACTCCAAACAATTTTCCTTTCATTGCTCAGCTCTCACTCAGTCCCTTAGCTGTACTCATGGCAGAACTTTGTTTTAATTGACAGCATGGCAGCCATGCATGTGAGGATACAAGATCATACCATTATGTGACAGCAGAGAGGGGGGGCACTAAGTAAGACACTAAGACACTCAGGTAATGCGTCTTGGCCCCACTCAGTAAGACAGCAGACAGTGGTGAGGAGGAGAGTAAAAACACAGAAATTTAAAACAGCATCTGGATCAGTATTTATTTATTTATTTTTATTTATTTTTTATTTTCTTGTGCAAAAAGTTTGATTAAAATAAGCAAAAGTTGGAATCCCCGCTTTTGTAACAGAAAAGACACAAAATGAGGCAATTTGTGAGGCTTTTCATAAAAACACTGAATGCATAAAGGTTTATCAATCAACAGATCTTCATATTTGTGAAGATAATCCAAAATACTAGACTACAAATAACACTGAATTAGGAGACATTTCAGAGCCAAAAGAGTGGGCTTTTCTTTTGGGAACTGAGCCAAAAGAATCAGCTCACTGAAATGAGTCGAACTTCCCATCACGAGAACATTCACAGCCTGATGAATTTATCTCTTTTCCTTTGATAAATGTATAAACAAAGAAAAACACAATTGAGTGACTACTTGCTTTATGTCGGTCGAAAAACATGTTTGACAACTCGATTAGTAACATCCTTGCACAACTAATATTAGTATGCAGCCACTTCCTGTTTTCATATTTAGTTTTAAAATTAGAGATGGGATTAAAATGAAGGATTTCTTTTAGTCCCACTGTAACTCCTACTTTCAAAAGCTTTAGTCACTGCAAAAATCAAATCTTTTGGAGTGCATTCATCAAAATTCTGATAGGTCCAGATACCAAACATCTCTCAGTATATTTAAATATAAAAACATGCAATTTCTCACGAAAACTTTACCAATGTAGCTAAAATAAGAACTTCTGGATAACTCCTTAGGCTGAGATGTCAAGCTTATTTTGAGAACACATTTATTTTTTTTCTTCCTCCATAAGTGTATCTTTACTCTTTTTTCTGTTTATGTTGCTGTCTGTTTTTAATTCATGTTTTATCAGTATAACCGTACAATTTGAAAGACTGTAAAGCTATCTCTGAACTTGCCTTCTTTCCTAGTCTTGAACCTTGTTCTTCATCAGCTGGTTGTGACCAGAAAGAGATCTAAAGCTATGCTCTGACATCTAAATAAAATCTCACGTTTCAGGGTTATGAATCAGGCTTTAAAGGTTATAACTCCTCCAATGCTGACTCCTTCCCACCATGAAAAATCAATGATAAGAGCAGACACACGTCATCCAGACTAAGACTCTCCAATCCCCCAGAGACAAAGCAACTCATATCCGCCACATTCTTAGAAACTTTGACTGCCTCTTTCCAGCATTTCTCACTGGGAGCTATGTGTGGCCCCAGGGGGAGAGAAACGAGAGTCATCAGCTCGCTCAGAGAGCGTCTTCTCTGCTACATCTTTATGGCTTCGATTTACTGTGCAGCAGCATCTATAAAAGCATTTAATGGGGTTAATGTTGTTAGGTACACAGACCTCGGTTGCGAGTAAACATGTTTCTAACACAGCTCACACAGAGAAGAAGGATGGAGAGGAAGAGAAAATAGACTGTACACTCCATCATCTTTATATTTATTGACTTTTCGGTTTCCCCTTTACACCTCTACCATCCTCAAGATTAAAGAGAGGTTATGATCTATTTCAACAAAATTATCTAAAGGCAACAGCTATAATCTATAATCCATGAAAAGAGTATTCATATATGAATATATTTTTTTTGGCAAAGGAAAAGTTCCATCGAAAGTCACAACAAATTTTCCTCCACACCTAAAAAACTGAAGGGAATGAAAGCATCAAAGATTTTTTTCTTTCTGCACATCTTCAAATCATATGGAAAAAGGGCAAAACTCACCTTAGAGAAAGCTGTCTTACATTTATTACATCACCAGAGAGATAAGAGCAAAGGAGAAAAGGTTATTCACCTTAGTTTATTTTAATCTTAGAAAATGTTCTGTCTTTTATGATGTGTTGCAATACGATGTAAGTTATAATATCAGAAAACATATGGCAAAATACAAAAGGATTCAACGTAGTAATGACGCAATACAATACAGTACGAGATGAGAAGTGATACCATAGAAAAGAAATAAAAAACATTTGGATACCAAAGAAACAATACCCTACAAAAAGATTCAACACCCTCCCAGGACCCTGCCTCTTAATCTCATGATACAACATTTTTAAAACTTTGACCCATTAGCCACATTTAGTGACACTGCCCATACACCTATTTGAGTAAAAAAAACAATAACAAAAAACAGTGTGCTTATACACAATAACACTAATAACTAAAAACTAGTTAGCTAACTAAAAACATAGGTAACCATAGCTTCCTCTACAAAGACCCAATTTAGTTTTTATACAAGTTTATCACACGATACAGTGCGAAAAGATTTAATAGTATGATACCATACAACACAGTACAATTCAATTTGGTACAGTATGGTGCGATAGAGATACCATATGATACAGTATAGTACCATACTATACAATATGATATGATACAATATAGTACGGTACTATACAGTAGAGTATGACACCATTCATTTCAGTCGGATACAATACAATACAAAACAATATGATATGACACGATATGGTACAGTATGGTACATTATGATACAGTATGATACAGTAAGGTACCATATGTTATGATGTGATACAAAACAGTACGGTACGGTACAGTATGATACCATATGATACAGTGCGGAACTATATGATATGCTATGATATGATACAGTACAGTACGGTACAGTATGATACCATATGATACAATAATATACTGTAAGATACGATATGATACAATACAGTGCGGCACGGTACAGTATATACCGTATGATACAGTACGGTACTATATCATATGCTATGATATGATACAGTACGGTACGGTACAGTATGATACCACATGATACATTAATAAACTGTAAGGTACGATATGATACAATACAGTGCGGCACGGTACAGTATGATACCATTTAGTACAGTGGGATATTATACCATGCAAAACAGTATGGTTTGATAAGGTATGATATATGATTCAGTGTTCAGTACAATACCATACAGTATGATAACAGTATAACAGTACATAACAGTACAGTACAACATGATACGGTATGATACAAATGGTACGATACATTTCAGAGAAACAACATTGATACAGTTGGATTCCAAAGAAATGATAGGAAATAATGTGAATCAGTTAGTGTTTTTTACTGACATTTCAAAGAAGATAGAATACAATTTAAGAACAGAGAAATATGACACAAAATAATACAATGGAGTAGTTTACATCTAATGTGGTACAATATAGTATGATGCCTTATGATTAATCAATTACAATTTGTACAAGAGCTGTGAGATTAGATTTGAACCTATACAATACAACATAAATAGATAATTCACAATCATACAATATGATACTATAGGATAAAATAAAATCCTATCTGATATGATACTATAAGACATGACACAATGCAATATTTTCTGTCACAATACAGAAAAAAAAATCAAATGATGAAAACCTCTTTCCTCTTCCTCACTCCTTCACTCTCCACTCACTCCTGCTGTGTGGCCTGCTCTCTCACCTCTTCCTCTGATCCCCCGCCTGCCACCACGATGCGATGAAGAGTCATGATTCATGCGTCTCAGTGAGAGTGAAGCTCCAGACAGCAGGGAGGCTGACCTGTGGCGCAACCGTGACGGCATAGTGACACTTCAAATGATGATGGTGATGGTGATGAAGCTAGCTGTCACAGGCCTGTGTTAGTCATTCTGCTGTAGCATCAAGGTGTTAAATCCCTACGGTTACTCAGAGATAAACTGAGAAATGAATGATTGTAGCAGGGAGGTGAATGGAGGAGCGCGGTACAACTTTAATGTCTTAAACAGAACATCACATTCATTCTTCAGCTCTGGTACCATCTTAAAATGAACTTCATAGACCTATTAAAATAGCTCCATTAATTACTCCACCAGCTGCTCAGTGCTTTCTCCATGAAAGTGTTTCCAGCCACAACAGCCCCGGGCAGGCCTATCACTCTGTGATCCAGCTGAATGGACAAGGTGGAGGGCAGACCACCTGGTTGGCTGACCTCTGGCTCCCTGCTGATTGTCACCTCTGGCTAATGTGTGTGCATGCAGTCTGCAGGTATGTCTCGTTTATCGGTCCCTCAGGCTCTTCTCCTGGACCTCCCAGCACAGCACAGCCTCTGGCTCACTGATGACAAGTTAGGACCAGAGTGTTGTTAACCTGCTGTAAACTAGTCACTTCCTGTGGGCCAAAATCATGTCCACAGCTACAGGTGTTGAACAGGTAGGTGACGCTTACATCATTCCCTCTTTTTGCTCATCAGTCTTAGAATTCTGCTCATTTCTTTACATATTTAAAGACATTTTAAAAACACGCTAAGAGTTGTCTGTTTGTACTAATTCAAGGCAAATTACATCAATCATTTTTTAAAACTTCAAAAAGATGATCAAAACTTCACATTTGGTTTCTTTTACAAGGTTTATTACATTGTGAACGCCATCAAAATAATGGATAATGTGCACTCCATTTTTTATCTACCACTCTACACATTCCTTTGATAATCTAATGACACGTGTTTGATTAAACTCTAGCTGTAAATCTCGCTTTGTGAACACTTATTGGTCAGTTGTGCACCTTTCCAATCACTCACACAGCCTGAATCTGTGAATGGGCTCAAGAACATGTACGCACACACAGGCTGAAGGAGGGGTGGGGGTGGGGGTGGGGAAGAAACTCTCAAGTCTTAAGTCATCCAGTCAGCCAACCAGCTCCCCTCGCTGAATAGATGCACGATCACCGAAACGCGAGGGGAGGCGCAACGGGCACGGAGCTGCTGGCTCTCTATATCCAGCAGCTCAGAGGCGCTCTGACTGCATTCACTACAGAGTCCTACACAGCCAAGGACCTGTGCGCACTGCTGCTGTGAGACAAACTGTGGATAGCCCAACACGGACAACTTTCTGCTTTGTGACTTTCTGAGAGGATCTGCTCATTTGGAATATACTCTAAGGACTATTTCACACATTCAAAGAAATATAGTCAAATTCGTGCGTAATTCTTCAACTCGTGCTTCTTTTTGTTGTAAACTGAGCTGAAATCTGAAGCCATTTCTAACAGGGTGAAGGACAAGTGCAATGCGCGTCAGACTCGTCCATAAGGATTGTTCCACTTGCGCCTGAGGAGCTACACGTCAGGCTACAGCTCAGGGCTGCTCCAATGTGAATAAGAAGAGGCAACTTCCAGCCTCTTCACATTTTCAGCTGTACAAGCAAGTGCAACCCGGAGTCTGACCGAGCCCGCTGAGCAGCTCTGACAGCCCGGATTCTCTCCCCGGGCTGGGGATGGTTGTGGATCCTGTGGGGCCAGGAGCGATTCAGGGGCTCCTACAGAACAGCACCTTTTTCCTGTTTGGGGTTAAATCGAAATTAAAAGGAGATGAGAACCATACTTTGTTACTTCCTGCTGTGGACCACGTACCTGTTACTGGCCACCTCTGAGGTAAAGTTCCCAGGACTGTATGTGCATGTGTGTGTGTGTGTGTGTGCCTCTGCTCTCACGTCTTACACGGTGCAGGGGTTTATTCCTGTGAGGGTGCACGGTTCCCTCAGAGCGCGCATTTCCCACTCAGTCAGGGAACACGGTCTGCCACAGAGTGAGAAAACTACCAAGTAGCTGCTCCAAGTTTGATTTAAAGCCTGAAATTAGGCTTACAAAGGAGTCTACTTAAAAAAGGTACTTTTCCTTAGAATAAAATAATAACGGCTCTAAAATGTGTATTTGGCAGATGAAAGGTTCGTTGAGTCAAGATGTTTTTTAAAAGTATTATTAGTTGCATGAACGAAATGCAAGTTACTCCACCTCCCATGAGGGCCAGTGACAACACGCTTTTGAGAACCGACATAACGCTGCACTTGGACGCACATCGCAGTTATTTTTGGCGTTTGTGCCAAATCTGTTTGTAGCCTGAGCCAACTGGGCAAACGTTTTGGTTGGGCTAAGCGCTTTCATGGGAACCGCTCCGGGCGTTATAAATAGCCTCTGTTCCTGTAAGACTGAACGGTTTGCTCAGTTTGAGGCGCATGCAAGACCGCAACAAGTGCAAAGTGTGGAGGGGGGATCTGCTCTTCGCTCGGGCGCATGTGTCTCACTCTGAATTCCATCAGTATGGAGACGATTTCATTCTAATCAGCCATCTACTCTAAAATAAGATCCAGTCAATATTCAAAGTTGTGTATTATTAACAGAATCTAAAATCTGATTTGTCTTAAGCTGGTTATCTCGCAGGGAAATGCTACATTGGCACCAAACATTCATGCGTAAAAGTCTCAAAATGTGACATCCACGCTCGTAGCTTTCCTCCCTCTTTAAAGGAAACCTCTCAAGAGTCTCTCAAGAGACTCAGCACAACTTTCCCCCTCCATGTGTGAAGCTGCGCGGTGACGGGCAGCTCTGCGCGCTGTAGTTGGCACATAGTTGCAGAGTTGTTCAGAGCTGGTGATCTTCCTGCTGGATGCTCGTTTATTTGCACAGTCAAACAATTACGCACATGTCCTACTAAAGCTAACCTTTTTCTCTTGTTTGATTTCTTCCCCCTCCCCACCTCCTTCCCTCCCTCCCCTCATCTCACACAAACACACAAACACACACCCTCTCAGAAGGAAGTGGAGTTTCCCCAGGAGCTGATAGACAGACTGTCGCACAGTGAAATCCACAGCATCAGCGACCTCCAGCGGCTACTGGACATTGACTCCGTAGGTAAATTCTGCCTCTTGTTACTTTCACTAAACCATCTTAGTCTATTGAACCTGAAATGCATCAGTGTGTGTTGAGCATGGTTTCTGCACCAGGTTTGCATCAGACATGAGCTAGGTTCTCCTTTAGTGCCACCTGCACATTTCCTGGTTGGGCTTAGCAGGGGTGGCCAATGCACTTCCTCTCACACATAAAGGAAAGGGCATAAGATGAAAAATAATACACTTCCAAATTTTTTAGTGACATTTTTTTGCGTTTGAAGCACGTTTAAATTCGTACCTGGAGCCGTGTCAAAGACAAATTTCTGTTTTTAGAGCAGAAAAGACAAAGTTCCATCCATCTATTTATCTAGATGAGCACATGTGCAATGTAGGGAAAAGAAACTGAAACTTAAGTATCAATCTCATCACCCAAGTATCAATCAATACATATAATAATTTTTTTTTATATGAATGGATCAAAGAGCCGCACACCAAAAGGCAAAGAGCCGCACGTGGCTGGCGAGCCGCAGGTTGGCCACCCCTGGGCTAAAGGATGAAGCCAAATAACTATTACATAAAAGCATTCAAAAGCCATGAGGCTCTTTGTATATGATGCATTTTTTTTGCTAAACTAAGAGGAGGATTTGTGAAACAATCACAGAAACCACACGTTCAATGCTCACTGCAGAAAAACTTGCTGCAGTTTTGGAGGATTTGATGAGCAAACAGAAGCACCTGCAGTAAAATTTCGCCCTCCTGACACTTGTGCATGCTGATCTGTGCACCCAGGGGAGCCCTGGCATGCTTGATAATGCAGAAAACCACGTTAGGTGCTCTACTGTACACATGTGACAAAGATGGACTTTCACTGGCAGGCGTTCAGTCGTGCATTTTCTCTCAGCTGCTGCAATAAACGGACTTTATTGCAAGCAGACTGCTGCATATGTTGCCTTGTAAACAGAGACAGCAGCCCGCGGGTCAGGCGGGTTTCTTCAGACTCAGGTTCTTGGAGGTGCTGCTGCTTTGGCGTTGGGGGACCGGGCTGTGTCAGAGTGTGTTAGATTGAGTTACAGGAGCGCACTGGAAGAAGCTGTTTGCCTTCATACGAGCCTCTATTTACACAGGCTCCTGCCATATATCAAGCTCAGGGCTCTCCCTAAAGATTTGTTGATGGAAATAGGTAATTGCTTAATTTGCTTTAACCATCCCAAATGATGTGAGCTGCCTCTCTGGTCATAGCCCATTAGCAGCTGTAACATTTATAGTCAGCAGAGTGGCATTAAGATGGGCCTTTTCACCTAGTTTTCATCTTTGTAAGCGCTTTTCTGACAAATGTATCAATCAGGATTCATCCTCCAACCTCGTTCATTCACAGACCAACCTGAGCTCCACGACACGGAGCAGCCCAGAATAGCTCCTGGGGTGCCTCTAGCATGAGAAGAGGTGTTTATAATTGAATTAACATGTCTTTCTTCAAACAGAGGAATGTTTCGCAGGGTAACAGTAGTAGGCTGATTATTATTACGAGGACATAAATCTGTCTGAGGGCCAGCTCGGCGGCCCAGGCCAGCCTGTTAAAAGACCTTTGACGCCAGCCATAGGGGTATTTTCAGAGCTTTTGTTGCGCACCCAGGACAGTAAAGCTACCATGTATAGGCTGCACTGTACACGGCAGAGTGTGTCATCCAAAGAGAAGAGGGAGAGGTGCTGGTTTTTAACTCCTGATCAGCTGCTACCAGGAAGATCTAAAGATGAGGAAGCTTGGTTTTATTTGTGAAATTTTCAGGATCACTTAGGACTTCCTGCAGCTGTGTGTTTATGCACACGTCCTGCGAGGACGGCGTCGTCAGCTCTGACTGACAGATGAGATGACCCCGCTGAAGTCTGCAGATGGCTGTCTGGCCCCTGAGGCTGCTGCTCCTCTCCTCTCCTCTCCTCTTTCCCCGTCTCCCTCCTCAGACGGCCCCCCAGCCGGCCTGCTCTTATCTCTTTCAGTGAAGGACTTTGACAGAAAAGGGAACCTGACTCTCGGAGGGAGCAGTTGGATTCAGGAGGTCGTTTTTTTTTTTTTTCCCTGCTGCTCTTCGATTTGTTGTGCAACCTGCTTTGTTCCTGCCAAGCTGGCAGTGTGTTTATGCATGGTACAGTGCGGTGCCACTTCCTATAAATCTCCAGTGTCAAAACAAAGTTATTTCACTTCCTACCTGATTCCGCACCCACTGGAGGGACCTTTTGCCCATTTGACCTGAGCTAACACCCTGTAAAGTCAGCCGTGTCTCTGCTGACTGTGAGGGAATACAGAGAGACGGAGAGAACTGGAGGCACTTATCACAACAAGTCAACAACATGTTGCCTATTTGCACAAGTGAAGGGAGAAAGAAAGAGAGGAGGAGGAGTAAAGGGAGGGAGCTGAGGCCTTCAGCTAATGGAGGGAGTAATTTGCGAGTCATGAAAGCCTGATTCATTGCAGAGAGACTGTCTCCTGTCCTCTTTTCTCTTGTCTCGGTTTGACGACGCTCCCGGTGTGTTTTTACTTCTTAGTCACCTGGAACTGCCGGGGAAGCAAACCCCTCACCCTAGTTTTCCACAGTCTCCACCTTTCTCTTTAACACCCTTTTTCTCCTCCTGCCTCTTTCTATTTCTTCCATCTCACGGAGGAAAAAACCAACAGAAAGGTCCTTTTATTGTGCTGAAAAGAGGACTCTGCAGTCTATAAAGGACTTCTTTATGCCCTCACTCCCTTTCTCCTGTCAGCT
This sequence comes from Halichoeres trimaculatus, assembly GCF_033239565.1. Classification (NCBI taxonomy): domain Eukaryota; kingdom Metazoa; phylum Chordata; class Actinopteri; order Labriformes; family Labridae; genus Halichoeres; species Halichoeres trimaculatus. Next base: position 6,964,205 of record NW_027437198.1, on the reverse strand, counting down.
CTGACACAAACTGTCTCCGGGTGGCCGCTGGTGTGACTCCCTCCCTTGCTCCTGTCTTTCTCTGACAGGGGGAGATGAAAAGAGGGGGGATAGGTAGGGTGGAGATAGAGGAGGTACAGTGGGAGTCGTGTCAGTGACCTGCAGCGTTGAAAGGCTGTTAGGTAGGAAAATCCACCCGCTGTCACAGTGAGTCCACCTGACAGTGCAGGCGCTACGTGTAGGTGTGTGTTTCCTCATATATGTCATACACCAGGGAGTGTGTTTGACATATGTACAGTCTGTCCCTGTGTGTGTCTGTGTGTGTGGGGTATACCGGCCTCATAGACTGATAACTCAGCTCTTTGCTTAACTCCAGGCCTCAACACTTCCTCCTCTTGGACCTTTAGTTCTGGGTCACCGGCTGTCTGACTGACTGCACGACGAGTTAGAGGGAAATTCCATCCACTCTCACTTAGGGGCACATATGAAAAAAAAAAGGAAGGCATCCAAAAGCAAATAAACAATGAATCCCAGAGGTAGACCACGTATAGGTGGAGGAAATCCCTTCAGAAGATTCTGGTTGGAGTACAAAGGAGCTACAGGAGAGGAATGTGTTTGCCTGTGGCTAGGCTTTGTGGAGCTGGTGTACATTAGGGTTTAGCATGTTATAAAGCATAATAAGAGTGGTTTGTGTAGTTGTGAGTTGTATGTTTATGTTAAGCGTACAGGTGGGTGGATGTGCGGTACACGCAGACAGGTAGGCCCACCCTCTTCGCAAACAGACTTTGAGAAAGGCCAGTATCATCTGCGTACGAGCTTTTATCGCTTTATTGCTGCTCTGGCACTCTTCTGTAAATCCACCTCATATTCTGGGTGGGGACCAAAACAAGCCGGCTTTATCAGATGACCATGACTGTGAATAAGCTGAGCTGGCTATATTAGACTGGAGTTTTACCGCTGCAACGTGTACTTTTCCAAGCAACAGAATGATTGAAAAAGCAAATATTTCAGCTTAAATGAGAGACAGCAAACCACTAATTAGGAGCAGGGATAATAGTGGCTGAGCACCACCTGTCAAATGACCACTTTAAGAGTCTTGAGTGGTTGTTTGTGAGGGAGTTTGCTGACTCACCTGCGTCTCGATGCTTAATTCCTGCTGGGAAAGTTCAGCCAAAGCAGTGAGTGTGGCTGACACACAAAGCACGCAATTACACAGAAGGTCCCGCGTGTACTCCGTGTACTCAGCCCCGCAATTTGTGTTGTCATCAGCTGTAACATCGCCTGCCTTTGAGCATGTGTAGTGCAGTGCTGTAATGTAATGAAGTACAAATCCAAAATCTTAAGAGCAGTTGAAAAATTGGTAGAATTTACCTTTTGCACATTTGGATCTTAATGAGGTTTTAAGTAGAGCTACAATATGCAAAAGCAAGAAGAGGGAGTGTGACAAAAATCATTTGTTTATCACCTGATCAAATGTTTAAGACCACAGGCTATTAAAGCCAAAATCATGTATTCACTCCTTCAGGGAGAATAACATCTCTCTTTGGACCACCCCGCATGTTCCCCTGATTTAAATTCAATAGAGAACATTTGAGGATGGATGGCGAGGGAAGTTTATAAAAATGTCCGTCCGTTCCAGACAGTTGATGCCCTTCGTGAAGCCATCTTCACCACTTGGGGCAATGTTCCCAAAAGCTTCCTGGAAACACTCGCATCAAGCATGCCCAAACAAATTTTTGAAGTGATTAACAAGAACGGTGGAGCTACTCATTACTGAGTCCTACTGAGAAAAACTTTTGTTCTGGTTTGGAGAGTTTTTCTAATTTTTTGAGCAATGGTCTTAAACTTTTGATCAGCTGATAAACAGCATATTTCAGGTTACTTGTTCAATAACTTACTTTTTCGAAGTGCTTTTTGTCACACTCCCCCTTCATGCTTTTGCATGTTGTAGCTCTACTTAAAACCTCATTAAGCCCGGATGTGCAAAAGGTAAATTCTAGCAATTTTTCAACTGCTCTTAAGATTTTACTTTTACTCTGATACATCCACGAGTCATTTTCGTTACTTCTTACTACAAAATAGAAGAAAGTTGAGATGGTGACTGTTTGTCATGTCAACCAAACCGCCAAATACAAAGAAGAAATTCAGCTTGTCTGGGCATGTGACATTATTGATGTCATCATGGCGCTGATGCTCATGGTACTCTGGTAGCATCTCTTAAGCAGTGGCGAACTCTGGTGCTACCGAGGATAATGTTGCACAACCGTGCCCGTATTTGCATGAAATGGCTTCTTACGTTGGTGTGAAACATTCCTACCAGATGGTACTTTCATAGGTATGAACTAAATTCTGCCAAAAGAACCGATTGACGAAAAATCAAAAGGTACCACGTTTAGGCACCTAAACGCATCCTTGTGACTGTGAGAGAGTAGAAGAGTAGGCGATTTTCCATGCTGGACATGAACACAGCATTACAAGGTTATACATTGAAGAATAAATATGTTAGATTGAAAAAAATATATACATTTCATTATTTAACAAATTTATATTTTTTACCACATAAACACAAAAATGTACCCGAAATTGGTACCGTGGAGTACCGATACTGATAGCCAGTTACTGGGCATCTGTACCGTATCATTTCAAATGTAAAAGGTACCCATCTCCACACTGAAACAGCAGTGTGTAAGCTTTTATTGAAGAAGAAGAAGTTCAAGCCTCTTTCTCTTCTGCCTGGATATTGCTCTTTTACTGTAAGGAAGCCACAATAAATTTGAAATTCAAAGTTCTAACTGCAAATTTAAAAAAAACAAAAAAACTTTTACTTATACTTTTAATACATCAGTAGATTCTTTATCGGGAAATTACTTTTGATATTTAAGTACAATAATAAACAGGTACTTCAAGACTTTTACTCAATTTATTTTCTAAAAGGTGACTTAGAGGTCCACAAATTTCATCACACTTAGGTAATATTAGACAAAGCTTTTTCTTATGTCTTTGAAATTACCCCTGAAATTTCCTGAGAAATTTGGTGAAAATTAGCACATTACTTGTGGCCAGATTCTTTTTTGCAGTGCGCCTGTACTCACAGTGTCTATCACAATCAGGTAAGACCAGTTTACAACCCCACTCTTGGTGAATATCACATCTGAAACCTTCAGTTGTATCATGTAAAACATTTTAGGCCTAATCATAAAGGTTTATCATTTTACATGTGATCTCAATTATGCATATCAACAAAGTGAGTACTAAAGAAGTTGGTGAAATTAAATAACAAATAGCTAACTGTCAACGGGATACTTCTAAAAACATTTTGTGGTGGGTTGTGATTAAATTTCAAGTAAATTATTTGCTAATCATCACCTTCTTACCTTAAAATCTGGAGTAAATTCCAAAGAAACTGGGAAAAACAGTAACCTACCACTTTTGATTTGCAACAATAAATTTGGACATTATTTAAAAGAAGGTATGTGCTAATTTCAAAAGAATAAGAAAAAACGTTGTCTAATTTTTACCTAAGTGTGATGAAATTTGGGGACCTCTAAAGTAAAATGTTAACACTAGTCGTAGTAGTTTTATGGTAATATACTTTTACTCAAGTGCTGCTTTCAAGCAATTTACACAAGGCTGGTGTAAAGGAAGCTCTTCTCCCTCCAGGAAATCAAACATGTGTTGTGCACAGCACAGGAAAGCAAAAGGAAGTCACCGTCTCATTATGGTTGTGTGAGTAGGTGACACATGGAGGTATAAAACTTTAGAACTAACAAACCACACACTGTAGTCGTGGTACGTTCATACAGTGGTGGTTAGCATGCTCACAGTTTTCATGGTTCATTGGTTGAATAAGCATCTTGTGTCAACTTCCTGCTCTGTGTGACATTATTAATAAGTCTGCCTCTTGTTTTGACGAGGTACGGGAAACGATGTCATCGAGGAGCCCAAACACCACAAGCACCACAACCACCACAAGAACTACTCTCGTCATAGCGGGTACTACAATGACCTGAAGAGCTCCCAGCTCCACAGCCGTCGCAAGAGGAGCATCGGTAAGCCTGAATGAATGAACGTATGGATGAGTACTATATGCTTCTCTGCGCAGCCTACAGCTTGCATCATGATTACACTATGTACATAACGACTTGGCATGGCTCAGTTTAGTGTCATAACGGCCTTAAAATAACCTCCACTTAAATATCAGGCCTGAAATATGAGTTCCCAGGAGATGAAACGGATCACTTTGCACTAATTTCAAACAGAGCTAATACTTAGTGGCTTTTATACTGCTTTTCTGTGGATAAAAGGAACCCTAATGAGGACGGCTACCCAGTATTTATGGCAATCAAGGAATCATGAGGAGTGAGACTAGTGTGTGAGGTTGTCGAGGACGTCTGACATGAAGCCTTTTTAATTGGCCAGAGGCGTGCAGATCTAAGAGACACGCGTCAGGAGAGAAATTTATCCTGGAGCGTGGAAATTCCAGGCATTCACGGCTCAAGTTGCAGCTCGCCCGGGCTCTCAGTTAGATTTCTTCATAAAATGCCACGCGGTACGATATCTGATCGAGGCATGGAGGATACCATGTGTGTTCCTCACATCCCTTCCCCTGCGGAGCAGCATTTAAAGCACGCTCTGGTTGCATTTCATGTATGTGCCCTGCAACAGAAGGTGTGTGATATATTATACGTTTCTGGCGGGCGGCCACAAAAGCCGTCTCATTCTGCACATATCATCTTTACAACATAATGGTATCTCGCTGTATGCTCTCTGACATGTCTTTAACTTTGTGGACCTGTCAGTACAATCTCAAATGAATGCTTACTGCCCTTCTTTTTACACTCCAGCCAACAGGGTCAAAGGCCGTTATTAGATTTCCCAGCAGCACACATAAAGGTTTTCTGGCCTGGTCATGCTGCATTAACCCCAGTGAGGCCTCAGAACAAAAGAGCAGCCTCTTAATGTCTCACAGACTTGATCCCAAAGCTTCTTAGCTGATATGAGATCAAGCTTTTAGGATAACTTGTCGTCTTAACGGCCTTAAAAGGAGTTTGGGTGTGATCCGAGGTAAGACGTACAGCTCCCAAATCAAGTGAGTCATCAAATAATGAGCGGCGAAGGAATGCATGAAGCAGCTGGGAGCGAGAAGGACGGATTACAACAATGCACCATGGTCTGCGTGCGTTAGGAAAATGTGTCACTGAACGTAGCCCCTCCTTTCTTGTCTTCCTCTTTTCCAGTGGAGGAGGCGGTCCCAGCGGTGTGTAAGACGCGGACGGTGATCTACGAGATCCCCAGAAGCCAGGTGGATCCCACGTCTGCCAACTTCCTGATATGGCCGCCTTGCGTGGAGGTGAAGCGCTGCACGGGCTGCTGCAACACGAGCAACATGCGCTGTCACCCTTCCCGCAAGCACCACCGCACAGTTAAGGTAAGGAACGCAACGTCCTGCAGGAAATGTGCCTGTAACTCACTGGATTGCAAAAAAAAATGCCAAAGACGATCAATCCAAATCAGTACCTCATTGCAAGGTGAAGCACGCTACGTGTGTGTCACATTCACCTCATTTATTCCACAAACACACCCACTGCACTGATTTCCGCCCCACCAGGTAAGTAAATCATTTGCAACGTTGGGTTAACATGCCTTCCTTCATGCTTCCTCCCTCCCTCTTTCCTTGGCCAGCACCCAAATGGTGTCCACCTCATCTCTGCTAGCCCCCTCCTCTCCTTCTCCTGTGATTACACCCGATCACAGCTCTCTCTCTTCATCACTCTACCCCATGTCAGGCGAGAGGCCAGAGCGACTTTGCCAAGCTGTAGGGAGCGAAAAGAGGAGAGGGGAGAGGAGAAAGGGGGACAGGCAGGGAGGATTTTTGGCATCCTCTGCCAGGACGTGAGTTGACATGTCGTCCAGAGAGGGATGCTCCTGCTAGATGTAATCCAGGCAGACAGAAAGAGACCGATGAGGAGGATCTGTACCTTGAGAATGTCTGAGTGTCATCTGCTACCGCGCTGCTCTCCCTCTTCTCTGCTTTTGTTTGGCACTTAGTCTTTTTCTGGAAGCAGCCGACCCGGAGAAGACAAGGCGACAAAGACAGAGAAAGGGGAGGATGAAGGGGGTTGCACTGTTCTCAGAGGCGCGTTGGCATCGGTAGCTCCAAAACATGTCCTTCTGTTCAGGATCAGAGGAGACACCGTGGCTGGGGCTGAGTCGTATTTCTGCTCTATTTACACGACAGACTGTTAGCCGGTGCAGGGCTCTGTTTGGAGGTATGGGAGTTATGTGCTCTGTTCTGTAAGAGTAAGAGACAAGCTGGGGATAAACAGGAAAGCCGGGAACACTCTGACTGTGTTTGTGTTTCTCTCCGGTACCGTCTGTGCACTCTGTTGTCTCTTTAATCATCCTGATCCTGTCCGGCCGTGGGCACTGTGTGATTGCTGTCTCAACTCCTCCTCACGCAGGGTTTTAGATATGCCTCCTCAATGGAGCAGAAAAGTAATAAAACAAATCTCAACCCCACCTGTTGCTGCTTCCTTTCCCTTGGCACACTGGCACAGGGTAGAAAGGTTTGAGAATCTCTGACTTTCTCTTTGAGCTGTGGGGTTTGGATCAAAAGACCAGACTCAAACCAAGAGGGTTGACTCAGTTTTTACCTGAAGTTTCTTTGTTGTCAGTCATAGGAAGAAGTTTATGAAGGAACCAGAAAGTTCAGCTCACTGGGAAACAGTGTTTGTTGAGTTAGGTCTGACAACTGTTTTTGACTAATTTTTGGATGCAGAATCCAAAACTGATCTCAGATTTTCTCTATCACGTCAAGATTTTGGACTATAGGACCCCTATTTTCTCATAAATGTGAAAAAATACCGTAATAAGGAGATGTTTTTTTGTTTTTTTTTTAATAAAAATCCTCAAATATTGACATACAGTGAAGTTTGAAAGAGTTGTGCTGTCAGGCGATTACAAAAATTAATCTAAGTTATTATGGGATTTGTAATTAATTAATCTGATTAATCGCATTTTAATCTCATATCTGCTTAAGGTCCCCAAATAAAGAATCTGAGTTCTAGGATGTTACATAACTAGTGCATGACTAATCAAATTAATACAATAAAAAGAGAAAAAGAAAAAGAAATCCACATTTTTTTCTAACTGGCCATTATTCGAATGTCCAATAATGTCTATCGAGGCCAATTGATTACCGTTTCACTGTGTCTAGAGAAGTAAATTATGTTTTTCAGCGAGGAAAGGCGGGGTCTGACAGAGCTTGTCAATCAAAATCCTGCTTGTAAACTACTGTGGGTGAGAGCGGTGTGCTCTTTGTACGAGAGCTCAGCATGGATATGAGGAGAAGATGCGAGATGACAGAGACACAGCGAGACGCTGCGAGTCAGAAAAGTTCGGGCAGCTCATGCTCCAACCGAGGATATGTCGCGGTAGTTCAGAGAGAAAGAGCAGCAAGATCAGGGAGAGGATCAAAGGATAAATGCAATCAAAAAAATTATGTTTTGTCTGTTTTTTGGATCAAAAACAGGAAGAGAGACATAAAAGAAGAGAGTCACTCTTCTTGGGTAGTTTTGGCGTTAACATAGTCAGAGGAAACAATCCTATTTGGGTCTTGAAAGATTGTTCAAGATGTGCTGAAAATGGCTAGCTAATTGCGTTAATGACAGTGACAGCCCTAGTTATCACAAGGGATATGGCTACTGGAGGAACTACAGGAGCAGACATGATCTGGAACAAAGGAAACATATACCTATGTAAAAAAAACACTAGTTACAAGCTTTGAAAATAAAAAATAAAAACAGCACAAAACAGAACAGAACTTATAATGTTTTGCCCATTGTTACAAGGTTAAGAGAAAAGCAGCAAAAATTCTCTTAATTCTTATCATGCTAGCTTCCTGTTTACAGATACTGATAGTTCAGACCTATCAGATGGAGAGTCTTACTACAGCAAATCAGAAGAATTTTGCTCATCTGGAGAAAAAAGTGGACGTGCTAAAGAAAAACTGACTGCAATTTTGGAATCAGCATGCCAATTTTTGTTTAAATCAGAATAAAAATCTAACTCGACAGATTTTTTTCAATTTTTCTCCAGTGTTATTGGTGCTGCTGAAGCTGTTTCAGAGTAATATTGACTTTATGCGTCACCACAAGTTGTACTCTGTCTCTTCTCTGATTACATCTTCCCCCATGAGATCACATGAGATCATATAAGATCACGTGAGAGGTAAAACACTGTCCCTGGAAAAGATGATGATGATGATGATGATAGGTGACACAGTTTCCACCTCCAGATGGATTTCAAACTGCTGCAGTCTGACACTGGCCTGTCATTGTGGGGCAAAGGCTCCTGCATCCAGGGCGCAGGGTTTGTCGTCAGAATCGCTGACTCATACTGCTGTGGGAGAGACAAGCTCTGATATGAAACACAACTCTGTGACTCTTTCTGTCTGCGTGCAAGCTTGTCTGACTCCTTGTTGGCCAGACAGTCAGTGTACATCAGCCTGAATAGGAGCTCTGTCTGCGATCACAGTGACCAGAAGCGATGGAGAGACACCGACGACGACGACGGCAGAAAACACTATTCACGGCTTGATTCAGCTATTCCTGGAATGTCGGGATCCATGCGACTTTGTGCGTGTCCCCTTCATGATACTGAAGACAAAATGAGCACACAGACTTGTGAGGGGCATGGGCCTGTTTTCTGCGTGGTACTCGCCGCAGGCAAGGGGGCTGAGAGGCAATGTATCCCTAAAAAGGTCATCCATCGGGGCTTGCTCCGGTCAGGACACGCTCACCACACTCTGTGTGAGAAACATTGTCCAATGCCAAGGTCTTTTTTTGCCTGTCTGTCCTCTTAGCAGTGTGTGTGTGTGTGAGTGAACAGGGGTTCAGTTTGTGCTTCTCCCTCCGTTTATTAGAAAGCTAAAAATGTTGCCCGTCTACCCTGAGCCTTGACTTGTTTTCCTTCTGCTGGCCAAGGATGGGAAAAGAACACATCCAATGTGTTTCTTTCCATCTCATGCCATTATGCATTTGTCCAAATGCACCTTTATTTATTTATTCCCCTCTTCTGTTTCACTCCCTCTTTCCTTTTTCATGCTATGATCCAAAAAGAGAAGGAGCGGGTCTGTACAGGCCTTGTACTGTACAAGCCTGTGCTGCTCCATGGAAATAAAAAAAGCATCTTTAAATAGGAGCTGCCTGAAGGAGGAGAAGCAGATCTCAAAGTCCTTCTCTTTCTCTTATGATTGAGCTTTAAATGTGATCTATCTCAATCTTCATTTGGACTTTGATATTCGACCGTCATAGCTCTATTTTTAAAACTTTATTCAGGCATATGTAGGTTTATGTTTGTTGTTTTGGTGTTGTCAGGCTGCTTTGACACAGAAGGACATAGTAAATGAGACAGGTGTAAAGATAAGACATTTGCCAAGTTCAGTGTTTATGAGACTGGCAGAGTGGCAGAGAAACAGGGAGAAAAAGACAGAAAGGGAAAGGTGAGGAAACATGAGAGATGTCAACAGAACACTGGAAAAAACTTAAATCATCAAGTGTTTTGTCTTATTATTAGTAGAAAATGTCTTTTTAGACTCAATATGAGCCACATTCACCCGACTAGTCCAGAAAATAGTCATGTTTGAAGTCAAAAATCAATCAATTTAAAGTAAAAAATGAGGTCTGAATTGCTTGTAACAAGTAAGAAAAAAAATCTGCCAACAGAACAAGAGAAAAGTTACTTGTATTAAAGGTCCCATATTCTGCTCCTTTTCTGCAGTTTAATATGGATCATTGATGTCTTCATTAAATGGTAGTAACATGTTTTGGTCCAGAGAGCCAATAAATCAAGCACAGCAGCATTGTTTCCAGGCTCTCATAGCCCCTCTGTTCAGAACGCTCTGATTTAGTGGGCGTGGCCTTCATATGTAAATGAGCCACCACTGATACCGCCCCGCTTTTCCACGTAACTGAGAGCAGCGCCACGAGCTCCGAGTGCACAATGTTTAGAAAACAGCAAAGCTCGTTTACAGTAACATTACAGGCTAAAACAACAGGCTAACCACAGCTAAAGTTAGCATCCTGGAGCTACCACAGAGACAGGTGGGACACTGAGGAAAAGCTCTTACATCTGCTCCACAGCACACAGCATTAAAAATACTGACATTTCCAGGGTCCGAGGTTTGTTGGCGGATGGTTGGTAATGTGCCTGGATTCAGGACCAGTCTATTGGCTAGCCCTCTGTTGTACTGTCCAAAGTTGGAAAAGCAGTCGGTCGTGAAGTGACTAGCACACACATGCACAGTTTTACTGAGTGTAGCTGGCACATTTCCTTGATAAATGAACTCTAGCCACTTAGTCTTGTCTTCTTCTGAGATGGGAAGCTTGTGCATGGAACTATGTGGCTGTTTACAGCCAATAACAGAGCAGTGATGGCCCTTCAACTTTAGCAATCTCCTCCCCACTGCTGGAGAGGTTTGATCCTGATTGTTCAAAAAAGGGAATCGCTGACGTCGGCAAATCCCCCAAATCCAAACAGCTCGTTTTAGGTCAGGATTTTACATTCACAGACTAAGTACAGGTTTTGTCATTAAATATCACATTTTCTGGGCTGGGAGGAAAGCCAAGGATCCACAAATTTCACTAAAAGACTTAATAATGTGATTTTTGCATAATATGGGACCTTTAAGACATGAATCTAGTTTAAAGCAACTTTTAAGCAGATTTTTCTTGTTCCATTGGCAGATTTTTTTTACTTGTTACAAGCAATTCAGACCTCATTTTTTTCTTTAAATGACTTAAAACAAGACATTTTACTGGAATGACCAGTTGAATGTGGCTCATATCAAGTATAAAAAGACTTTTTACTGAAAATAGGACAAAAACACTTGATAAGATTTTTTTGTAGTGATCTTAAACACTTTCAGTGTTTTCAGACTTTATCATCCCAACATTCCTATCACTCCTCTAACCCTCACCCTTCTGCACTTTGTGACACCACATCCACTCCCTATCCAATCATTTCGCCTCTCCCTCCAAAATAAGAAAAAAAAAGAAAGAAGAGGATTCCCCCAGATTCATCATATCTTGTATTTAAGTCTTTTTTTTTTGACATTTTGATGGCATAAGAAAAATTCTCTAAACTCCCTTTGTCTCTCCTCACACACTCTCCCCTGTTTCCTCCCTCCCCTCTCTGTCTGCTGTTGGCTGCAGCTCTGTCCAGCCTCTCTGATGGCTTTCTCAGTGTTTTGGCTCAGGGGCTTGCTAGACGAACTCACCCATAAAACAAGCACTGATTTCTGACTAAAGCACTAAGGAGACTCGTACAGGGATACCAAGGAAACTGATGTACATGTTCCTCAGACTCTGTATTTGAGTCTCTGTTTGTGCTTCCTATGGGGCTGATAAAACAGCTCATAACACATGTAAACAATAGAGCCATCGCTCATCCACTCACACATTAACTCATGACTCCTGCAGCACATTTTCTCTGGAAGTCCATTATTTTCTCTTTTTGTATCCACTGACCCGCTTAAGCAGATAAGACACGAGTCCCTGTGAGATTTCTGAGCACATCTGAGGAAGTTTTTCTGCAGCATGAATGTACAGATGACTGTCTCTGACGTTCTTATGAAGTGTAACAGATAGTTTGAACACAACATTCAAACTGAGATCTTCCTCCTTGGATCAGTGTCAGCAGCAGCCCACACCCACTGCCTCCATCTGTAGCTACATGAACACACTCACTAGCCAAGCAACCACCTGCAGCATCGGGAGAGACAGGAGAGCCGTGCACCTGACTTTGCATGTTAGCACAAGCTAATCTCAATTATTTGACGCATACCTGGTTAGCAGAAAGCCAACTCACATCGCGCTCTGTCCTGAGCTGCTCTCAAAGTGCCTGAAAGCGAGTGGAAGTCGAGCCAAAAGTGAAAGCTTTCTCTGTTTGGAGTTTCGTTTCACTACGGTTGTGTTTTCCTTTCTCAATGCTACGTCCACTATTGTAGCTGCTCAGGATAGCTTCCTTTACTCGCTGTTATCAACGTGCAAAGTCACTTGCCCATTGGGTACCTTTCACATTTAAAACAATATAATACCGGTACCTGGCATACTCAACAGTACCAGTTTTCGGTACTTTTGTGTGATCATGTGGTAATGAATTTTGATTTGTTTAAAAATAAAATCTCAAAGCTTTTCAATTTAACATATTTTTTTTCTAATATATAAACTTGCAATGCTGTGTTCATGTCCAGCATGGAAAATCGCCTACTCTTCTACTCCCTCACAGTCTCAAGGCTACATTTAGGTACCGAAACATGGTACTATTTGATTATACGTGAATCAGTTCTTGTTACTACAAATGGAATTTGTTCAAAGTACCTAATTCCTCAAACAAACAAACAAAAAAAAATCAAGGCTGAAGAGGGGGTTGAGGCAGACACAGACACTGACACTCATGTATAGAGGCCCATAGGAGACGATTAAACAGGATTACCTGTAAAAGTTGATATCTACTTTTTAGAAAACTCTGCAGACTCAACAGTATTTCACTGTGATATCTGCAGAAACTTACTGGAATCTTTCGGTTGTGGGGGAAAAGTAGAGTAATAACACTATAAATACTTTTATAGTTAATTACTGGCACTGTGCTGTCACTAATGTACTGTAAAATTTGCAGCAACCATATTACAGCCTACTTTTCTTCAGAGTGAAAAGAAGATGTGAAGAAAGTTTAGATGAGCTGTAAATTATACACTTCAGTCCCTTAAAGTGAGTAAAAAGTGGTTAAACTGGTGTTTTCAGGGGATTAAATGAGTCGTGTTCTTCAGTCCCAAAAACTGACTGAATTAACTTAAAATAGCATCAAAAGAAAAGCAGTTTTATTCTCTCGTTTGCCACGTGAGCTTGATCAAAAGAACACAGCACAAGTTTCCAACAATGAAGTCCAGTTCCTCTCATGTCTCGTGTTAGTCGCTGGAAACTTTTGATGGTCCTTGAAGAAATGAGCGAGTATGTTGCGGAGGTCACAGAGGGTCGTCAGCGCACATCTGTGTAAACCAAAAGAAAGGGATTGTTTTTGCGTGCATGTGTGTGTGAGAGAGCGTGCGCTTCACGCTACGCTACGTAAACTCCCCCACCGCAGCACAGCACGGGGACAAGGCCGTTTGTGTGAAGCGGCAGCGAGAGGAAGACGGGGCCGCAGAGTAATGAAGTGTTGATGGCTGCTGGATCAAAGTGGAGGCTGACAGAGGCCAGGCGGATATAGGCACAGTGCTGAGTGTGGGGGTCCACACATCTCCCTTCAGTGGCCCCGGCCCCGACCCCATCGCAAACACACACACACTCACACACGTAGACTGGCAGTTACCTTAGCGACGTGGGGTCAGATCCGGGTGTTGGGGGAAGCAGTAGCTGAAGCCTTGTGGTTGTGTGGGACCCTGACTTACGGGGTGTTTCATAAATAAAAGACAGTGTGACGGTGATACAGTGAGCATGATTTATGACAGTCTGAGGGGTCCTGTGGATTACGTGAGGAGGGGGGGCGGATGGGAATGAGGGGCCTCCCTGTTTGAAGTCCCTCTGCAGCTGTGAATTATTTTCCCTTTGATTCACGCAGCTCTTCGATGAGATGAAGAAGGGTGAGGGAGTTTGTGTGTGCATCAGTGTGTGTGTGTGGTGTGCACGCCGGGGGTTGAGGGGCGGGTCAGAGACCATGGGAGCGTCCCAACCAAGCCAGAAGTCGGAGAGTTTGGCTACCGCCACGCCGGCTGGAATGCATCAGCCTGAAGCAGGAGAAGTAGCAGGCGTGTTTTAATCATATTTTACTTCATTTCTCTATTTTCCTTCACTCCTCCTCTCCTGTCCTCCCTTTTGGTCTTCCCCTCTGATTTCATCCTCCCCCTCCACCTCCACTTCTCTCCTCTGAGCGGTTTTTGGAGTCTGATTGTCTGTTATGTGAAATAGTTGTTCACTCCTTCTCACCCTCTCCGTCTTTCTCCTGCAGCGGAGCAATCTCCCACTCTTTAATTTCACTCCTCTGTCAGTCTTTTCCTCTCTCATTAAAGTCTTATTTGCTTCACTCTCTCTTTAAGACTTCGGTAATCGCTTTCTCATCTGCACCTCTGTGCTCTGTGAAGACTGGGGAGGAGAGAACGAAACAAAGGATCTCATCCATCCGTCTGTTGATTCTTTGATATTTGATATTGCACGATATTTCTGTGGGGAAGCACAGCACACGGTGGGGTCATGGGCAGACACATATTCCCATCTGGAGATACACCAATGTGTGTGTGTGTGTGTGTGTGTGTAAGTGTGTGTAAGTGGAAAAGAGAAAGATGAGGGGAGATTGGTGTGGCATGATAAAGCTTTGTGGCGGTGCAGGTTTGTGAGCAGCGTGATAAATGCCCTCCTCTCCACACACACGTCTGTGATAACCTCTTCCACCTCACCCTTGAGAGTGTGTGTGTGTGTGTGTGTGTGTGTGTGTGTGTGTGTGTGTGTGTGTGTGTGTGTGTGTGTGTTATTGGTGCACATGTGTGTGTGCTGTGGGGGGAGGTTGAAGCAGAGGGCAGCAGCAGGTTGTCTGCGCTGGATTAGTCTGATGTTCTGTCTGCAGAGCGTTGTATCTCCTCTCAGGGAGTGATTTTCTCTCCATCCTTGATTCATTCGTTGGTTTAATCTACTCCTTTCACTCTGAGGCCCCGTTCATACGACAGCGTTTCATTTTTTTCTATCTATGCAGTTTAGAAGTTATTAGGATTGTTTGATTGTCCAATCAGAGGCCCAGCTCAGGTCACGTGACTGATGGGAAACCTGTAGCTGTTTGAAATGAAACTCACAATGTGGCGCTGTCCACGGATTGTAGGTGAGGTAATCGTTGAAATCAGCTGGTGGAGTTTTTGGTTGGAAAGAAGAGTTTGAGATCCCTGTTTTATACAGTTTATGGCAGGGTTCTCCAACTCCTAACCTAGAGGGCCGAGAGGCTGCAGGTTTTCTTTCCAACCAAAAACACCACCAGCTGATTTCACTGATTACCTCACCTTCAAGCAGAGAGCAGGGACTGATCAGTGAAATCAGCTGGTGGAGTTTTTGGTTGGAAAGAAAACCTGCAGCCTCTCGGCCCTCCATGGCACGAGTTTGAGATCCCTTGTCTATGGTTTATGCAGAAACGTTAAGAGACTGAAAACGCTGTAGTAAGCATGCCAGGCCTGTAGTGGGTGCTATAAGAAGCCGCTTTTGGTAGATCTCCACTGAAGTAGAGTTGGGCCGATCATCTGGTGTATTGGGGAATACTTAGAGCAGAAATGGAGTAACAGACGCACATTTTGTTGAAAGACAGTCAGCAGATTCAGCAGATTGAGCAACTCAAGCACAACACGGTAGTTCCAGATGATAGCAACAACAGTATTGTTGTCCTGTTGTATGGGCTTGCACTAAGCGGAGTGTGACATCATTGTTTCCACTGAAAACGGCGTTAACACGTTTCCATGGCAACAGTGCCAGCAGCATTTCTGAAAAATTGCATCCTGGAGGCTGTTATCAAGGTTTGCGTTTTAGGACGGCCAAAACACCATTTCCCTATAAATGCAAGGCTGAAACGCAACATGACTTTTGTGTTTCACCCTAAAACTGTTGTTGTGAAAACGGCCCCTCAGCCTCCATAGATATTTTTAAGCTCTGACTTCCCCCTCCCCAAGTTTCTCTGTTGATAAATGAAAGGCTTCTTACTGTACTTGGTCCAGTTTGTGACGGCCTGTGGTGAACATCCACACCCCCACAGTTTGTGTTTTCCTTGGACAGCCAGGGAAAAACTTTCCCCTCCATCATCAGCGCTCCATGCTCAGGGAATTCCCAATTAGCCGAAGTGGGACAATTGGCTTCACACGGGGGGCCGCAGGGACACCAAGGACAAACACCAAGGGGGGTACACTTCCCAGAGCCCCATGCCTCACCCCAGCCCTGTGGATCAGATATCATTCCCCAGCCCCTCACGGGACTCTTTCTCAGGGTTCCTGCTTTCTATGGAGTTAAGAGTGGTTTGATTTATACAAAGAGAGTGTGGGGCCCCCTCGTTGGATCACGGGGGTCTCTTTCTGATGTATGTTTTATGTGGGAAGTCATTGACTCTGCCTTGGATTGGGAGTGCAGAAGTGGAAGAGTTGCTAAAAATGGATGTTAAAGGAAAAATTGTTCAAGTGTCGAGCTTTTCCCATAGCGGAGAGGAAGCAGGAGAGAAAGAGCGCCACGGCAGATCAAGAGAGGCTGTAACACACTGACACGCAAATCTGAAAGTGTAAGTGTGTGTGGCAACCCCGCTGTGTGAGGGCCGAGGAGAGCAGCCCACCACTGGGCCTCTCATCCAGGGGGCCCATCACTTTATTTCTCTGTCAATAGCTGTTTGTTTGGCCAGAGGAGTGTGGGTTTCCCTTTCTCTGTGTTAGTTATCAGAATCAGTATCAAGTGTTTGACTGCTTTACACTGTAAAAAAAAAAAAAAAAAAAAAAAAAAAAATTCTTTTTTTACAGTAAAAAACCAGCCGCTGTGGTTTACAGAGAAATACAATAAAAAATATGAAAAAAAAGTGTTAACAGCTTTACAGAAGAACCTGTCAATTTAACAGTTTAAAACCGTTATTTACAAACAAATTACATTTTAAACCATTAAAATCAACAACTACTCTTTGCTGAATTAGCATGACCACAATGCTATTTCCACTATTTTTTCAGTTAGACTGACATGCATCCTAGTATATTTTTCTGTAGTATTGTCATAGTTTTACAGTGAAGGCAGCACCTAAATGTCCACTGGGATTCCTCCTCACTCACGGTTCCAAAACGTCATCACAAAACAAATTAATGTCTAATGGTAAAATGCACTGAAATAGTTAAAGTAATCCAACAAAACTTTTTTCTTTCTTATTCGACCTTACTTAAAAGATTCGATTGAACAAACATTGCAACCATGAGTGAGAAGGGGGCAGCATTAATGGAATACCTTGTGTTTCAGATGTAATTTAACAAAGGGGTCTGTCCCCAGGCGTTTTCTTCTCTATCTTATGGAATTGTTGGAAAAAATAATGTTCTTGGTATCATTTCAGTCTCATTTCAGTCAAGAAAAAAAACACTGGCCTAAGGCTGGAATTTTATTACCAGGGTATTTACTGTGCAAATTTTGTGGTTTTTAAACTGTAAAATTGACAGGTTCTTCTGTAAAGCTGTATACGTTATTGACGTATTTTTTACAGTATTTTCCTGGCAACTGTAAAAAAAAACCCAACTTTTTTTTTTTTTTTTTTTTTTTTTTTTACTGTGTTGTTTCCGGGACAACCCAGTCATCTCAGAGTCCTGTCCCCATCTGCAGGGACAGCTCCTGCTCTTTCCTGCTCTCCTTGTTTTCACTCTGATAATCTGATTAAATATTAGCAATGGTTTACTTCTCTGTGGCTCCTGTCAGTGTTTTGGTAACAAATTCCCCCAGAAACCTAATAGGTAACACATGAATGTCATCTTATGCTAGTCATGATCATGGTCAGTCTTGCTGAAATCCCCCCCTTTGTTTGCACACACACACACACACACACACACACACACCCTGATGTTTCTAATGAATGTGATGGTCCTTCTTCGTGTTTCAGCTCACCCTCTCCCTCCTCTTCCTCTCCTCTCCTGTCTCTCTGTCAGGGCTGATAACACCAAATACACCGCTGCTCACCCAGACACCATTGTCTTGTGTTTGCTCTCTGCATACCTCCTCTGCTTGCTTACCCTCCTTTCCCTCCCTGTCCTCTTTCTCCCCCTCCACGAACAGAAACTGTTTCAAAGGAGTGGCCGGTAAAGCCGCTGGTCCCCGATTTCAGTTTCAGCCTCCCCAGATGACCCTCCAGCTATTGTTACAGCTCCGACATGAGGCAGCTCCGGCTGTGTGAATGTCAACACAACACTTTGTTTTATCAGACAGGGATTGGTATGTTCGTTTGTCTGCATGACTAATTCACCGCCGAGAGCCGGCCTTGGCGGCGTGCCATGGCAGGATAGAAGGAGAAAGCCTGTCATGAGTTCTGGCCCTCCGTCTGTGCGTGTGTGAGCGGCATGCTGACTACAAAACCGTGTTGTTCATAACACCGGGAGATTGTCAGCCAATATCCTCTCTCGTGCAGTGACCAGAAAGATAGGTGAAGCAAAGGGATATTGTCTCCATGTGGCCCCGGGGCCCTCAGTGGTGAGCGCGGAGGTTACCTGCCCTTGGCACTCAGATCAGAGAGAGATGAAGCCACCTCCCCTGAGTTACACAACAAGATCATCATAACCTCCACGCAACCTTCCCTATTCAGCTTTCATCTAAGCTTTAATCAACATAGCCTATTCATAACCCTCCAAGGATCGGCCCTTTTCATTATGAACCGTTGGGAAGTGGAGGTCAGCCCTGTTGTGATAAACGGAGAGGGTGTTAGCCGGACTCAAGGATAGGAATTCCTGCCTTGCTTTTGTGTTTGCTCGACTGTAATGGCTGCTTTCGGGGGTTTTACTGCTTACATTAGACCGTGTAAACTGTGTTTTTTGCATGCACATGTTAAGCAACACTTTCCCTAACCCATGAAGAGGAATTAATGTGGTTTAAAGCAGCCTGCAAGTCAGAACAAGGCGCAGGAGTGTAGGTGTGTGTCTGTCTGGATATGGGTGCTCCAGGCCTGGAGCAGGGAGGGGGGCTCTCTCAGTCTCTCTTCCCATGCCAGGGTAAACCTTCCCTGGGCCTTAAGGCGTGTCCCATCCCCCTTACCCCTCGTATCCCCTGACCCCCATTGTTTGAGCTTGCTTGAACAGAGTTGTACACACCATACAGTATTTACACACCTGATCAACAACCCATTATGCACACACCAGCCTGTGAGGAATGCTGCCGTCACACTTCAAACACAGCGAGGCAAAGCGGCGGCTGGCGCTTTTTTATGAATCGGTATATGAAGGAGTCATCAGTCACGGCGCTACGCCTCTTGATGTTAGCGTCGGGCAAAGAGTGCATGCATTCATCGAAGACACATACGCAGCGAAGAGTGATGGTGTCGTACGAGCCGGGCTCTGCAGCTGACCTTTTCTCTCTTCCTCTCTGCAGGTAGCAAAGGTGGAGTACGTCAGGAGGAGGCCCAAGCTGAAAGAGGTCTTTGTGCGGTTAGAAGACCACCTGGAGTGTGTGTGCACGTCACAGCATCATGTGGTGGAGCATTCAGATGCAGAACCAGGTAAATGTGACCTCATGGATGTCATTCGTGATGTTTCACCAACAGAGTCCAAGCACTCCCCCCCTTAGAGAAAGGCCCCCGTCCTTGCATCGTACCCCAGACCATGATGCTGCCTTGCCTTTCTTATGTCTGCACGGTGTCAGAAACCATATTCACATGGTGGACATTTTCCTTTGAAGCTCAAATGCTGTCACCTGTAAACTGCATTACAATACTTGATTACTGTCAGTAAAACTAGCATTAACGAATCTTACTTGTTTGCATACCCTCACCAAAGAAGAACAATCTTAAAAAAATAATAATAATAATTACAACTGCAGCGCCTGGCTGAGTGAGCCACTGACTGGAACATTTCAGTAGTACTGAGTATCAAAACATACCCCTTGTCTTTCGTAGCCAAGTTTCAGTTCTCAAAGACTCAATCACACGATCAAGATCTGATAACACCACCAGTGATCGGCTGAAACGTTAAACCTGTTTGAAGCATACAGAGGTTGTTGCCAACTTAGCAGCTCTGTCGTTATATTTAGCAACTTTTAGACCTTTCCAGTGTTTTTTTTTTTTTTTTGAAAAAATAAATAAATAAATAAATACAACTAGTGTGAATTTTGCAGCTTTGTGGGAAGCATGTATTGTTTTCATGCATCCTCTGCTTCTCATTGAGCTATGGGTGCTTAGCCTCTCTCCTATCCAAAACTCTCAGATAGACAAGTCAGATGTAACTTTTCAATTGTAGATGGATGGTAGAAGTCCTTCTCGTTAATGCAGCAGTCTCTCTCACCTGCAGCCTAAGAAGACATCTGAATGCAGATGAAACAAGCCTATGTCTATCTCTTTTGGTCATTTTTGTGGGTCCCAGGCCCAGAAAAAGGAGAGGGATTGTAAATTGTAAAAAAAAAACAAAAACAAAAAAAAAAAAAAAAAAAAAAACCAAGCAAGAGTTGGCAGGAGAATGATTTTTTAAAAATTATTTAAAATAATTTTGTATAATTTATTTTATTTTATTTTTTAAATTATAGATAGAATATAATAGATATTATTCTAATCAAACAATCTAATAGAAATTGAACTTTTGTTTTTGCATGGGCATTTGAAAACTGCTTAGCGTCGAAAAATACTAGAGCTGAAAGAAAAGACTCAGGATTTGTACTGTAAAGTCTAAACTAATTTCCTTTTAGTTAAAATCGATTTTATAAAATTGAAATTTAATTCAGGAATCTGTATTAAAGTGAAGATATCGGTAGTGGACCAGGTATCCAAATTTTTTGATTGAGCCCTGGTGCGTAATAACACACCACATTTAACTGTTGGTAATGGAAATGGCATTGTCTTATTTGAAATAGTCATTACATAGATTGCCTGTTGCTGTAACAGTAATGGAGTTAGTAACATTATCCCCAACTCTTGGAGATAGCAGTTATCTATCTCTTATTTAAGGTTGCAGAGTGTTTTTTTTTCAGGTTACAGACCTTAAACAACAGCTTATATCAGCTCCTGCCTCTTCCTCACCTGACTTACCTGTTTAAAGGTGTTACACATTACGGCAAATAGTACAGTGAGATACCCAATAGTGCGCTGGGATTAAGCTGGTTGATGCTGAGTCTAACTTTAGTGACAGTTTCTATTTCAGTTTTTTAGTTTACATGTGTTGTTTGCCTCAATTTTTGCTATTTTCTGTTGCTAATGTTGAATGAAGAGGAGCTTTGTTAAATGATGTTCTGTCAGACTTTCTACCATGACTATCTGCAAAGATAGAACACAAATGTAGGGCGTATTATAACAGCACTTGAGCTTCACACCTTGTCAGAGGAAAGGTCAGCTGTGTGAATATGTTGTCTGTCCGTCCGTCTGTCTGTCTGTCTGTCTGTCTGTCTGTCTGTCTGTCTGTCTGTCTCTTTGGCCGTGCACTGAATGACCTTTTTTTTCCATGATTGCGCCTGAACAGACAGGCGCACCTGTGAGATGGCCTGCTATTGCAAAACTGTAAAGCTTGTGTGTTTGTGCCCGGCAAGAAGACGATGTGTGTCTGTGTCCGTGTGTGTGTGTGAAAGTGTACGCGAGTCTGTTTGTTCAGGGAGGGTGTCCAAAGGCTGCTCAGCATGACAGCAGGTAAAACCTCCAGTGCCTTGATCTGGAGCTTTTCTCCCCCTGCAAACAGATAAGCGCCGTGATGTGTGCTGATAAGGCATCTGAAGTATTTATAGTGTGTCGTATCTTTGCACTCTGCTTCTGTCCTCGGGCTGTTTTGCCTCTTTCTGTGCCATAAAAAACCCTGTTTCTCGCTTTTAACCCTCCTTCCTATCCACCCTCCCCGACTTTGTGTTTTCAGGCCACCGTAGGGCTAAAGGTAAAAAAAGGAAACCTAAAAAGCTAAGACCCAGCAAGGATTTATTGGCAACATAATAAAGTTGCACTCATTACCCAAAGTCCACTGGAGAGCTGTGAAGGGAACAGGTAGGACTTTGGCACCGCAGCGTCCTCTCACCTTTTGGCACTGCACCAAACGCCCAATCAGGGCTCAAACAGGGCCTGTCAATCACCATCATTGAGCACATCACAGCCAATCAGAGTGAAAGGAGGGAGGGCTAATGAGGACCATGCTTGGTGTCTTTATCCAGTGCTGCATGATGAATTTGTAGCCTAAGCATGCACACTTCATGTATGTGCACTTCAGGCGCCACTTTACGGTTTTTGCTTGTTTCACTGCTCCTTCGCTGTATTTTTGCAATCACCAATATTTGTTTTCTTTTATCTCTGCATGAAAGTAAAAGAAGGAGAGGTTTTATTCTCCAGAATTTGTTCTAAAAAATACTTCAAACATGGTCCACCTCTCTTTCGTTTACTTTTTGATAATTTCCATTTAACTCAATGATGTCTGATCCAATCCTTCGAAGAAATATGATTCAAACATTACAGGTTGTGTGTGTTTGTTTTTACCTTTTTTTCAATGCATGAGTTAATCGACATTACTGGGATTAAAATGTGAATAAAAAGTGTCAAACAGTGAAACTAATATCAGTTTTATCTCCTCTCCCACAGTCGACGTGAGGTGAGACCAATAAGAACTTCGGCATGCGAGGGAACCCCAAAAAGAGGACACCGCCAACAGGAGACTCGCTCTGTCCTCTTTCCCACCGCCATGCAACCTTCGTTTTCACAAACTTTTTTCTGAGAGATGAAAGACTTAAAACAGACAAAAAAACTAAAAACAAAAAAGATGCCAAAGGTGCTTTTTCTATGAAACAGTAACCAGCGATGAGGCCACCTCTCTGGACGACTGACTCCTGCTGAGAGGGAGAGATGGCGTAGAGCGAGACAGGGCAGACAGAGGCTGGAGGGTGATGGTGAAAGGGATTGGTGCTGAACTTTACGACGAAATTCGAGGATGCACATCGGAGGGGGGAAAAGGATTTGTAGGAGTCTGGTGCTTCAGGCTCCAACAAACTGTGTCAGCGGGACATGATCCCCATCCCTGCCCTGCTTCAGTGACTTTCTAACACAGAAGAAAGGAAGAAAGTCAGAGGATGAAGACAGCACGAGGTGTTCTCCACAAAGACTGAATGGACTGTGAAACACTTTGGGATTTGCGCTCTCAGTCAAGAGGAGACTTGTTATGTACAGTTCAATTCGGGAAGGAAGATGCGCCGCTACTTACAAACTATTTATATGTGTGGACGTTCACTGTTGGTCTCTTCCAGTACAAAAGACAGAAAGAACAAAAAAGATGTTTTGATGATTTTAAAGACATGAAAGAGGTCTGTGTGACCAGGTTCAGTTCTTTGTAACCCTCACAATCTCAAAGTCATTTTTTTAGTCCATGTTATTCTTGTCATCCATGTTTCTTATTATATTACAGTATATTTGAATGATGTCAAGTCTTGTATATGGTTTGGATACATGTGTGTGAGGAGAAGATTGTGAGAGTCAGTACAGGAAGATGCTTTATTTTTGTTATGAAATATATCAAGCTTACTTATATTCAAGCAGGAATTATGTTCGTTTCTTATGTCGCGGTCGTATGCTCGTGTTTAATCCAGTGGGAAAGATGCAGAAATTGGGCGTGGGGTGGAACGGAGAGTGGAAAAGGGCTGCCGGTGAAGCACAAGCTCAAACATGGCAGCCTCACATTTTGTGGTCAAATCTGAATTTTCTACAGCAGCTACGGTAACTCCAAAGTCATCTTTGTTAAATTTGTGACAAATAGGACAAGCATGCACACCAATTACAAGATGTTACAAGCCAAAAACTGTGCCCAGTTTCTTTAATGAGCGGGAACACATCAATGCAGCAAGAGACAAGAATCTTGTTACACCAGAATTATTAGGATGGTGTTTCTTGCTGCATTTGTTGATGTTTTGACTCATTAGCAGCAGTTTTAGCCTCATTTTTGGCTTGTAATATCCCCAGATTTGATTGATAAATTGACTTGTTGCTGAGATTTGTGTTTTGGCCTTGTTTGAAAAAGTCAGAACAACTCTACGTGCATAAATGCATGATTTCCCCCCCGTAGCTGAGGCTATTTTTCACCCCTATCACATTAGCATTGATAAGGAATGATGCCCGCCCGCATAGCTACACATGTTTTTCCAGCAAAGAGCAAAGTCCACTTTAAAGAGAGAATGAGTGAGCCGAGTAAATCGACAGGTGCATGAATGGGCTCCTTGTGTGCAGGCTGTACTCCTCTGTCCACAAGAGAACAATCCACCGCTCGCTCCTCCCTACAGGTGGGGTGGACAACTCGCACCTTCTGCAGCTACATACCATCAAGACAGATGATGATGATGATGATGATGATGATGATGAGTGCCCCGAGGTGGCCTGACAACATTACCTAGCGAGGCCTGACCCCGTGCGTCGATGGAACAAACAATGACTTCCTTAAGGGTTCCTGTAACAGTGATGAAAGTGCAACTAGGCCAACACAACAAAAAGAAAAACATCCTCCACCCTCAGAAATAAGGAAGTTAGTCCGAGAGTGTAAAGGAGAAAGACGACGAGTGAAAAAAAATGGGTTACTGTTGACTGGTTGGCATCAGATCACACACACACCTGAATAAACTAGCCTTTGGTTAACTGGTGCTATATTTATAAAGCTTAAGTGTCATCACTGTCCACACTCACATTACACCTGATGTACGACTGTCTTCTTAGTAAACCAGGGACCACGCTTAGAGGGAATGGAGTATAGAAAATGCTTATTCTTTCACTTAGTGGCAACAACTTTTCTCTCTGGCTTCCATCAGATACAAACAGACAGCAATAATCATAATTTATATATTTATGTTTTCAGTAATAAACATGTTTCTGCTCATGAAATTGGTCACGGGATGTTGAGTCACGTAATTTGTTTAGTATTGTGTGTTGAGTATAAATGAATGAAAGGGATTGCATGCTATGATGGCATATAAAATTTACTCAGAAAATTAAAAAAAAAAAGACTCCTGTTTTTATGAGTTAATATCTCATGAAACAGGATTTTTCTAATTTATTTTTTAATTTCTTGTCTTTATCAGGTACTATCACATAAAAACAGGAATCTGAAAAGTAAAGGAATTCCTGAAAACCTTTGTTACCTCAATGAATAATCATGAAACATGTAACTGTTAACTAAAACACATTAAAAAGCCCAGTGCCAAAAACGGGCACGCAGAGGAGTTATGCAGAGGAGTCGTGCAAAGGAGTCGTGCAGTGGAGTGTAATGGGAAATCCTGCTTTTACGAGAATTCTAAAATTCCTGTTTTTGTGAGATAGTTTTTTAAAACAAGAGTTTTGTTGTTTTTTTTCAAGTGAATGCAATACCCCACCGTAGCATGCAGAGACCCTGATGGAAATACAATTTAAAGAAGTGAGAATAATAAGTGTTTTACTTAATAAGAGGCTAAAAAAACAGTTACCATTAAGGCCCAATCTGCAAAGAAAAAAAAATGGAGTCCATTTTAGCGCCTTATTAGTTTGATACACACAAACCTAAGAGAAATAGATTACGTGAGCCTTAAGGCCCGTTTCTCCTCCCTTTACATATGAAAATGCATTCGTCCTTTTCAAACGATGTTATCGTCACTGCTCACATACTTCTATACATCCTTCGTGTTAGCGTTGCGTTTTTTTTTCTTTTTAAACAAGGGTTTTCTTTATTTTGACAGTGAGACAAATCAACCAACAAAAGCCTTTCTATCACACCTAAAACTTCTGGAACTGCTTCTTGGTCCCAGCAGCCTTTGTCACATTAAGGACGTTGAACCTCACGGTCTCTCTGAGTGGTCAGCATTCTCCAACGGTCACAATGTCTCTAACCATGACATCCCTGAAGCAAGGTGACAGATAGACGGACGTGTTCTTATGCCTTTCTCAAAGCGGTTGTACTTGCCGATGTAATGCAGGTAATCACATCTGATAACGATGGTTCTCTGCATCTTCATTTTGGTCACCACACCAGAGAGGATACAGCCTCAGATGGAGACGTTTCCGGTGAAGGGGCATTTCTTGTCAATGTAAGTGCCATCAATAGCCTCTCTTGGGGTTTTGAAGCCAAGCCCGACACTCTTGTGGTAGCGGGGAAGCTTCACCTTGACCTCCTGCTACCAGAACTGGCTGTTTCTGATAAGCCTGCTCGGTTTGTGCATCCGCCATCTTCGCCAGCCGAGTCGTGAAGAGTGCGTTAGCATTGCAGTTAACCAATACATCAAGGGGCAACATCCAGTCAGTAAAAATGAAGCCTATGCGGAAGTGCCAAAAGTTGCCGTTAATTGAAAATCTGCTTTAGGCTGGCTGCAGAAAGACTGGAAGTCATGTACACACCCAGTTAAAAAACAGACTTTTACGGCATTAAAAACATATTTACAGTCTGGTTCAAGAAACAGCTTGGGTTTAAAATGCTGACTTCACTAACGGTACACTGTGTACTGTGAATGATTTTTTCCCCCAACTCTGCGGTTTAAAAGTTATAAGGATCATGTGATTTTCCAATTAGAGACACAGCTCAGGTCACGTGACCGCCGGGCGCCCTGTAGCTGCTCGAAGAAAAACTCACAGCCGGCGGCAAAGCGGATGTGGCTGTGTCCGCGGATTGCCTCATTTCACGGTTTCAGGAACATAGAAGTGACGTTGCGAAGGCGGCATCCATGTTTTATACAGCCTATGCAATACATCCACCATGGGGGGACAGCCCAGAGTCAAAAGTTTATGACGACAGCAACAAAGTCCAAAACAAGCATTGCAACTGTGGAGAAGGTTTTGCCAATGTACCTCTTGAAGAAAAAAAAACAAGGTAGCGTTGAGGGAGGCGGTGGTCGGTGAGGCAATAAAATACATTGCGAAAGTTCTCTCATTGTTACTTCTTCTTCATGTCTCGCTAAAGCTATACTGCTAAAAAAAATGTAATTTTACAGGAAATGGTCAGTAATTTTTAGTCCAAAAAACAAACAAACAAACAAAAAAACAAAAACAAAACAACAGAATTTTACGGTTATTAACCCTTGATTTTTATAGTATTTTTTCTGTTTTTCAAAAACATTATTCAAAACTGTAAAATTACAGAAATTATCTGTAAAGTGACATCCTGGATGTTTTTTTTTTAGGTATTATGCCAGCTGAACCCTGTACTCTCCTCACTCATGGTTGCAATTCATTGATTTAAAAAAAAAAAAAAAAAAAAAAACTGTTAAAAAAAAAAGCGGTAACAGCACTGGCAGCAAAGTTTCCAGACAGATATCATAAAATTACAGCTGTAATAATGGCGGAAAAAAAAAGCAGAACATAAAAAAACTGTAAAAAAAATACAGGAATACACCGTAGAAAAGAAAAAGAACAGTATAAAAAACGGTAAAAGCACTTCTTTACAATTTTTTTTTATAGTATAGGTATCAGATCGTAACAGCAACACTTCCCCCACAGTTTTCGTTGGTGCTGCTCTGTTTGGTCGATATCTGAGATACGTGAGATATATGGACAAAATGAACGCAGAGCACAGACCGAAGGCTCCATCTGTATGTAACATTGAGCATTAATGGGCCTCAAAACAGTCAACGTGCTGCTGCAGCTGCAGGAGGCCGGACAGAAGCGAGATTTCAAAGTGGTGTAGTTTCCAGGAAATGTAAGCTCCTCAGGACTTGCAGTCCAAGCAGAGGCCGGGCTTTATTCCAGGATCCACCAGCAGCAGACGGTAGGTGCAGGGGGGGCTTCAATGCTTTCCCCTGAACAGCTCACCCTAATCCCAGACCAAAGCGACATGAAAGTCTCCCTCCTCAGCACTTCCCGGCCTTACACCCGGCTTATTACCTCAGGAGGGAGCTAGATAAAGAGAAGCGAAACATGAAAGGAGGAGAGGATCAGAGAGACAGCAGCTCTGCGAGCCCGTGGAACAGGGGATAAAGCGAATAAGGAGAAGATAAAAAGAGGCGAAGGGGCTTGATTGATTTTATTGTTTCTATCTGACATCCACAGCTTCATTCATGAGGATGGAGGGGAGGGAGGAAAAGAGAGCAATATGTCACGGAGGATGGGGTGAGGATTCCCTCATGGGGATGTAGAGAGAAGGAGAAATGAGAAAGGAGGGAGTGAAGTGGACTCAGGATGTGGGTAATCGGCACCATGGTAAGAGAGGGCAGACAGGGCAGCACTAAGTGGACATGCTTTCATAAACAATGCCAGAGGGGGCGAGGGGCTGACAAGGTGTGAAGAGGGCTTCTGAATGGCTCTGTGTGTGTGTGTGTGTGTGTGTGCGCAAGTGTGTAAATGTGAGTGAGAGTGTGAGGTTGGACAATACAAAGCAGGTCTCCCAGTGTGAGACATGGACGGCTGGGATTGAGGCTCCTTGCTGAGGGAGGACTGTGGCTGGGCTACAGACAACACAGAGGGTCAAAGGTCAGAGTCTGGGGGATGTCGCACAGTGAATGTATCATCAAAGTTTTCATCGTGTTACTCCTGTTATAAAGAAATCCTGATCTTTTAAACAAAGAAACAGTAAGAAATAATGATAATAATAAAAAAACAGTTGAGCAAACTCGGTAAACATATGTTTTAAAGATTTGTTTGATATAAAACTCAGTGGCTCATCTGCCTCAGAATCACTCTTAACTGTTTCCTTCCCAAATAACCGAACTTGTAACCTTTGCCTCATTACTCACACCCCCCTCCCTCCTGACCTCTCCTTTCCTCTTTTCCTCTCCTTGTCACCCTGTTATGTTTCTCCGCTCTGCCCCAACCTGTGGCCTCTGGGTTTTGAGGAAAGGCAGAGGTGGCCTTTGAAGACGGCGACAGCCAAGTTTGTCCGGGGCCACAGCCATGAATGCACGTCTTTGTCCGCCTCTCTCACGTCTTCATTTCCACCCCCACATCCTTCTGCACTCCTTATCCTCCGTCTGCCCCCCCACAAACTCACACGGACACACTCGCCGGGCCCCTGATACACAAATGACCCTGCTAATTATGTATTTAAGGTATTTGGCTCCTGTGAAAACAGCTTTGGGTTAGCGGTGGAAAGTGGAGGGGGCAGTTGGGGCATGCAGGGACGTGGGGTGGTCCGTGGTCTCATGGCTATCATTATTGCCCAGCATTTTATGTAAACAGAAGATTAGTGCAGCTGAGGGTTGATTGAGGAGTGGGGAGGTGGAGGAGGAGGTGGTGGTGGTGAGGTTTGGAACAAGGGAAGGTAAGCGGGTCGCCTGTGCTTCTGGGTTTGGGCTCTGGTTTCACCCCTGGGTGGTAGTCCCTCAGAAACAGCTCCCTCAGGCACACACACATCCTACTTCACACATGCAATGGCTGGAAGCAGCACATGGATGAACATAAAGCACATAAAACCACTTCACCCACCTTTGGTTTGGACAAATTCTGTGGCACCTATAGGAATATAACAAGATTTTGGTGTTGGGATAGTTTTGCTTTTCAGTCTCAGTTTCAACAACAAAAACCTAGCACTGAAAGTAAGGCAACTTGTGTTTTGTTGGTTATTCCCATCCTCTGATAAAGCCTGTTTTTGTCCCTTTTAAATGGTGCCACATTTGAAAAGAACTCGTCCTCATGGGTTGAGCAGCAGAGTTGGGCAATGCACCAAACTACAGCAGCGTATTGCATTCACTGCAACAACGATCAGTTTTACAAGATACTGTCTCATAAAAAAAACAGGAATTACTGAAAAGCTTTAATAGTTGGTCAAGGGATATGAGGATATAACCACCAAAAATGCACTTATTACCTAAATAACAACAAGTTTTCGGATGTTAAATGACTCCTATAATCTCGGCTCAAAGCCAACTTTTGCAGTAAATACACAAAGTAAAACTGGATTTACAATTTTTGCAGTCACTGGTGTTTCAGTGAAAAGTGTGACCCTGTTAACTGGTGACTAGGGATGGGTACCTAATTTGGTACTTTAATTGGTACCAACCAAATTCTGTCAAAAGCACCCGGTACCAATTCATGTAAAATCAAAAGGTTCCATGTTGAGGTACCTGAATGCATCTTTGTGACTGTGAGGGAGTGGAAGAGTAGACGATTTTCTATGCTGGACATGAACACAGCATTGCGTGGTGACACATTAAAGAATAAATATGTTTTATGAAAAAACATATATTTTATTATTAAACAAATTGATATTTATTTTCACATAAACACAAAAAAATTACCAAAAATTGATGCCTGGTACCAGTTGCCGGGTACCGGGCATCGGTACCGTATCATTTTCAACGTGAAAGGTATCCATCCCTACAGGTGACCCTCAGCTAACAACAACATAGACTGTATAATTAATGAACGTAGTCTCCCTGATGTCACCTGTCTGTTTTTGAGACGTATTTTTGAGGCATATCAGCTATCACTGCATATTGGATCGAACAGGGGCTTACAGCTACAAGGCGCCTGTGAGTCGCTAAAGCTGAGCTGTGTCTTTGATTGGGTGAGCCCAGTCCTCTAAACTTCAAAATTAGAAAATAATTCACCCCCTGTACAGTGTATGCCAATAGTGAAATTAGTGATCCAGACAGGAGACGTTTTTTGAACCTGGCAGTAAAAAGGTTAATTTCTGCTTTGAATATGGCTTTTTTTAAATTGGTGTGTATGTGACTTCCAGTACTTCTGGAGCCAGCCTCAAGCTGTGAGCTACAGCGCACATGTGCAGACACACAAACAGCTGTTAAAGCTGACAGACAGATGATCCAGAGGTGATCAGCTGATGCCGTTGTCACTGAAACACGTAGCTTCATGTGACGCTCCGAAGGAGAGGACATCCCATTGCTCTAAAAAACAAATCTCCTCCATCCACTCTCCTCTCTTCATTTCCTGGGAAGCTGGGAATCGAACTGGTGACCTTCTTGCTGTGAGGCTGCTGAACAAGGAATATCTGGACATTTTTGTGCTGTTTACTCCTAGAATTCAGTGTTTAAAGAACACTTACTAATTTAAATGGATGAAACTTAGTGCCACTTCTGTTGCCCAAATATGTGCGCATATTTTTTTGATGGCGTGAATCCTGTTTTTACAAGATAGTTATTTCATAAAAACATGGATCTTTTTTTTTTCAAGTGAAAGCAATATGCCACCATACCAAACAGCTAATGTTTGAGCCCCAGGTGCAACCAATCAAGTGCCTGATTAGCACCTGATTGGCTGCACCTGTGAGCATGGGCCCTGCTACAGTGGTCAGGTTGTGTCTGCTCAGAGAATAATTGATCTGGATTAGACAACTTCAAGCTGATGTTCAGCAAAACCAAGTTGTGGGATTATTTGGAGCGTGATGGTGAGGGATGGCATCTTCCTCTCTGGGTCATCATTGGAGACCATCTCAATGCAGGGAGATATCGAGATGAGTTTTTATGACTAATGTCAACCTCATATCTCTACAGTCTGAGGCCGATCTCTATCTTCCAAGACTTGCTTAATGGGGAGCACATGGAGCTGGTCATCACTTTCAGAGGCTCATTGAGAAGACTAGAGATCAACAAACCAATGGCCAAAAGCTTCATGTTTACAGCTTACATGTTTCAGCCTGATCACTGGTCACAAATCTGAAAGATGTGCCCCTCTTTTATCTAAAAACATAACTGAAATTTGATAGAAATAATCTGTTTAAATGCCAACTCGTGCTGTTGATAAGCTTCTAATAAAAAAAGCTTTTAGTCTGAGGGATATGATTAGGGAACAACTGATGTGACTGGCAGGAATAGAAGAGTTGTAAACAAACTCCAGAACCTGTTTTGAAGACATTAAGATCACAAGATTTTTTTTTAATGAAGCATAATTCAAAATGTGACTGCCCGGCCCAGAAGCCTGCCACAGTCCCACCTCTTCCCCTGCATGGTTGACTGAAAGTTAGCTGGAGTCAGCATTTCCAGCATGAGACCTAGACTCATCCACCCAGTCCCAGCTCCACCTCTCAGCCTGTTTCTCAATTAGCTGAAAGCTAGTTGGAGTCAGTGATTCCAATATGGTGACTGTCACATTCAGGGCTCCAAAAACGCCTCTTCAGATGTCACTGAAGAGGCGTTATGAAACCCACTCGGTGATGTCACTGGGATCACAACCTTTGGCAGTATGTGAGAGCCATTTGTTGGTGTCTGTGAATGTGAAAATTAGCTTTATGACTGATTCATAATGCTTCCACTTGCTCTCTTTCCCTGTGCCATACCACTTGAGTGAACCTGGCAGGACCTCTGTCAGGGTTTGTTACATGGAAGGAGGGAGGGAGCATAGAATCAGGGAGTGGAGCAGGGCATCTCAGAGGGACTACTGAGAGCACAGAGGTCTCTGGAGGGAGATAAGTCAGGTTTCTAATGGGATCTGATGTTTGTATGTGTTGTAATTACAAAGGGAGATGCATGGGGGCATTGCCTGTACTGTATTTGCGTGTGTAAGCGTGTGAGTGTGGATATTTTTCCGATGGGAGCGCAGCTAGGAAAGCCAGTTTCCCCTTTGCACATGAAATAAATCAGAGGTCTACAATTAGAAAGAAGGGGTGAGCGGTGTTTGGTTTGTGGGAAGAGAAGAAGAAAGCTCGGAATGTGTCACTGCTATTGAGGAATGAGGAGTGTGTCCGTGTGTGTGTGTGTGTGTGTGTGTGTGTGTGTGTGTGTGTAGAATTATACGTGTGAGGTCGGGAGTAGCCGGCCCAGCCAACATTCTTGGGCAGCAGTATTATTAACTGAGGTTGAACCATTATCAGTGTTTACTTTGATCCAACCACCATCAGAGGAGTAATGGACTCAGCTGAACCCTGCCTCTTTCTTCTCTCAGCGAGACTTTATCAACGGGTGACGATGATGTTCAGGAAGTTCTTTACCTCATTATTTTCAACACAAGATCACAAGAACTGGCAAGAGGCGCTTCATTATGCTCCTCACTAAGTGATGAGGAGGAAAAACGTTTAAACACACTCACATCCCTTATCTC
This sequence comes from Halichoeres trimaculatus, assembly GCF_033239565.1. NCBI lineage: Eukaryota > Metazoa > Chordata > Actinopteri > Labriformes > Labridae > Halichoeres > Halichoeres trimaculatus. The sequence continues at coordinate 6,931,607 of NW_027437198.1, read as the reverse complement.
TAAAGTAACACTGTTCTCAATGGACAGGGAAGTTCACACACACACACACACACACACACACACACACACACACACACACACACACACAAAGACCTTCTTGTACAGAAAAAAAGGAGGATGAGTTACTTTTATGTGGGATCCCAGACCTGTGTGTGTGTGCGAAGTGTGGGAAAGTCAGAGGAGACAGCCACACACCTATCAGTCCGATGAGGGTACGATGAGAGCATCACAGAACAGACCTCACACTGTTCACAGCAGTCGGCAGGTGGCTGACGCACCTGGGATGTGAGTCTTGAACACACACATTCAGGGCCGTAGCCAGGATTTTGGAATAGGTGAGGTCCATGATGGCAGAAAAATGTAATTATTTATTTATTTTAATTTTTTTTTAGGCTACAAGTCACACAAAATGTTTATTGTTCAAATGTCTTTTAATGATGTGAAATCAGCATTTTCCAAACAGAATGCATATTTAAAACAACAACAACAACAACAACAACAAAAACGTTTTACATCAAAGGCTAGCAGAATCCTCTTGTGACCATGGACTGTAAAAAAAAATGGACTTCATCTTGCTTGGCTTGAAGTGATGTCTCCACAAAAACTGCTTCCCCTGGTGGCTGGCTGCATTATAGGTTAAAAAATCCGACTCCCCGGTCATTGCAGATGGGCTGTAGTGAAACTTTAGAAAATTAAAACTCCTTGTAGAAATGTTTCTCACGTCCAATTGTTGTGATGATTTGAAGACGTCATTTGGCCGTCTTGTATTCAAGTCCTCTTTTTTTCTGAAAAGTTTAATGATGATTGACAGATGCCGTTCTTGTGTATGTTTTTCAGGAGTTGTAAAATATGCCAGCATATGCCAATATGCAAAAGAAAAAAAAAAGAAAAGAAAAGAAATTATATCTATACATATATATATATATATATATATATATATATATATATATATATATATATATATATATATAACTTTTGTAACCTGGCTCCACTCAGATTCTCCCAGAATCCCTCATTGTTTTTACTGTGCAGACTCTGGCTGCACAACTGCTACAATGGCTGCGCCTGTGACGGGGTATTTCGGCTTCAAAACCGTAAATGGCGGAGCCACACTGTCCACTCTGTATACAGTCTATGCTTGTGACCTCCACTTTCTGATGCACAGGCATCATCACCAGGCCTGTCAGTCTGTCGTTGGACATGGTAGATCTCAGCCATGAGATCTACCATGATGTTTTATTCAGTTGGGCATATTTGCTAGGCACCGCCCTGTTGGCTATAGCTGCCTTTTGCTGCAGCTCTCTTTTTTTTGTCTGTTTCTTGTAATTTTTTCATCTCTTTTTCGTAATCTTTGTATTTGGAGTGGATCATTACTTTGTGTGGCTCATTTGTTGGTCATGGACACCAAACTTTTTGTGGCTTCAGCAATATTTTTTTTTACCACTTTTTCTCCTGTGTTTGTCTGGAGATCCTACATGTAACCATGGCTGCATTGTTCACATGTGAAATCAGCTGTTAGCAGCCTGTAGCATGTCAATGCTAACTGGTGTAAGGCCTGATGTTTCCCCACAAGGTGAGGAGAAGGAGGTGAGGACGACGTGCTGGTTCTCAGGTGTGAGCTAAGAAGTGTTAATGGGAACGTAAGATCTAAATAAGATGGATGAGCTAGCCATGCTAACCCAGCAACAGAGGGAATACCAGAGGGCAGAGTAGCATCATGCTATTCACGGACATGGCTAACACCAGATACCAATGCCACATTGGAAGAGCTTCACCTGCTGTGAGCAGACAGGATCCAGGAGACAGAGATGAAGCATGATGGAAGAAGCTCAGTCCTGGACCCTGTGGAGGTGGAGGCTGGCTGAACTGGAAAATGATGGACAAGCTGTCATCACCTATTTTGTTATGGACCTTTTTGCACTTTCTTACTTTTGTTTTCTTGATTGCTGCTGTGACTTCAATTTCGTTGTACCTGTTACAATGACAATACAGTTCTATTCTATTCTGCGAAAAAAACAAAAACAAAAACAAAAAAAAAACTCCCAAAAATTAGATGAGGTTGGGACCACGCTGACTTCACACCTGGCTACAGCCATGCACACATTTATCAAAAGATATGCAACGCAAGCTGAACGTCATAACAGATAAATCCTCCAGTGTTGGGCTAAAATGAGCAGAGAAAGGCAGGAAAAGGGTGGACTTTCAGCAAACTCCCCTTACTGTCCAACCCATCCAAAGTGAAAGCCGTATGAATGCATGCTGTGGTTTGTTGGTCTGTGTTTGGCAGGACGGTGAGCAAAGTCAATGAGCAATCCAGCCGACCTCTCCATCGTCCAAGAAAAGACACATAAAACTCACATTTTATTGTTCAGGAAGGCTACAGAGCTTCTGTATCAGTGAGTCTTTCCTCTGCTAACCGCAGCATCTGGACTTGAGCGCCAAAAACATCCCTGAACTATCAGCTACTGGCCTCACACTCCCTGTTTTATCCACTTGAAGGCCTTGTGTGTCTCATCTTGGGCCTTTTCTGGACTCCCCCTCCCCCTTGCTGTAAAGCAAAGTGAGGCAGAGTGAAAGAGGAAGTCCGGTTGACGGAGAGGCTTCTGAGGGGAGGTCACGCCAGAGATGAAGAGAGGAGGGGACGAGAGGAGCGGGGTGGCAGGAGAAGGGAAGAAGGGAGGCTGTCAGCTTTCAACACAGCAGACACTCAAACTTTGTAGCACCCCATTTGTTTCTTCATCCTTTGGAGAGAGAGCTTTTTGTTCCCAGATAAAGTTAGGTTTGTTTCCTCTTTTTATGAAACTCTGTTTGGTTGCTTTGTATCAGCCCCTGCTATGTCTTTCCTCCCAACATCAAATCTTTAACAAGTATTTTTTAGCTTCCTTTCCAACATTTTTTAATTCTCCTCTTTGCACACTGCAATGAAGTCATGCTGTGTGCACATTTACCCACAAACCTCAGTGCTTTAAATTCAGTGGTTTCAGACTGACCTGAATATCTCTGACATGACTTTCGAAGCTAATAACAGCAACAGGATAACTGCTACCAGCGCTGCTGGAAGCCGCCTGGCAAAGTTATTGTCGCAGGATGAGAAACAGGCCCGGCAGTGGTCGGGAAAGTCTCTGACCTGGATGCCAGTTTGACTGCACCGTTTATGAGTTTAATTCAGGTTCAGTCAAACCCCTTTCTTCTTTCCCCTCTCATTCTCCGTCTCTCTCACACATACACACATACACACACACACACTTGTCTTCCCGTCTCTTAACTTTCTTTCCATGAGCTAAGCAGCAAGTGAACACCTGCTATGTGAAATGACATGCTATTTGTCGTGCAGAGCTGAAGGTGTAAATCATTGTGGGACGCTGGGAAGGCAACCCTGGAATATAAATGACTGACACCTCTGAGCGGCGAACAGAGACAGGAGAGTTAAACACAACATGTGCTCAGCATCCAGGAATTCATCTTTCACTCCCCCTCTTATTAAGCTCAAGTTTGCAGCAGACACAGTTATCAGACAGCAGATTGCAAAATAGCTGCTCTGGGTTCTGTCTTTTGGTGTGTTCTGCTATTATAACTCTACATCAGTGGCGATTGCTCTAAGATTGCAAGAGAAGCTCAGCTTTCCCTAAAATGTCCCCAAAAAGTGGTGATATGTTCTGCTGTGTGTACATTTCATTGACGAAATATTGGCTGGAATTCCTTCATCTTTTGTTCAGAATCAGCTCCTATCACAGGTAACTGGCTCCACCTCCTTCTCATTCATCCTCACAGCGTCTTATGACTTCAGCTGGGAAGCGTAGAGTGGGTTGTTCCACTGTGGAAACTGGACGGTCATTGGATAAACGCTGGGCTTTGTCCCGCCATCGGACACTCAGCGTCTCTGTGGGTCTATGAGGCAGTGGGTTGGCCTGGACGCTGGGCTTCTGCATGATGATTGGATGATCTGTCTGAGGCCGAATCCCTGTTTGACTGACAGTGAAATGAGCCAGTCAGTGATCTTGAAGTATAACCCTCCACCGGGAGCATCTTTTAACTTGAACATTCAGTTGTTCCTAACTGATCCGAAGGCTTTATCAAACCCCAGAGAGTTTAACTGTCTTAAAAACGTCGAGCGATGTGTTTAAAGACTCTCTCTCTTTTCACCAATAAGCAGCTACAGCTACAGCTACAGAGTTTCTCCCCCTGTTACTCACACTTACAACCTGCAGGTGTAGAGAGGAGCTTCTGTTTAAAGCGGCTCAAATTTTACACCTGTAACACAATGGGCCAAGGCCGTTAAAGCAGTCTAGCTCTGCTGGCCGTTGAGAGAACACTGGTAAAATCCCCGGAAAAAACACCTGGTTCACCAGGGTCACAGATCATTTTCTTGAAAAGGAATGGAGGGTAGAATTTACGTAAAAATAAATTTGTGGTGTAGGCAGGAAAAAAATGAGCCTCCCCTCCTTGACTGACCAGCAGCCGCCACTGCTCTACAACCATGCTAATGGCTCTGGAAATGCTTTGCTAATTGCTTAATGCATTCCAAGAATTATTTTTCAAGATTTTATGTTTTCTGCTCAATGTTTTTTTTTTTTAAAACATGAATTTCGATATGTCTTAGATGGATGAAAAAATGTAACGTAAATCAAAACACAATAATGTGGCTCGATTGTGGCTCAGTGATAGAGTTGTTGCCTCTCTGAGGGTTCAATTCCAGCCTCTTCAGTCACAGGTCAAAGTGTCCTGAGCAACACACTAAACCCCACTGCTCCCACTGTCGGTCTGCAGTGTGTGAATGGGAGCAGATGTGTTAATAACAAAACACAAGATCTGAACTTTTTTCCTTTTGTTATTTGTCATAGCTGGCCTTTATAAATTATACACATATTGATGAGCCTTTGGAAGCGTAAGTCAGTTTTTTAAAGTTGAACCAAACTATCAAATATACTTACCCTGACAGGACTTCTAGACTCCAGTTGTTGGCGCACGTGATTCATGGTACACGGTTGAATTTGCATTTAATTTTGTTGTTTCAACTTAGTAAAAAAAGGAGATTTCCAAAAACTCTGAGCCATGATGTCGCTGTTTATATATATTTTTTTATTGTTTAATTTGACAACAACAAAAACCTGAAAATTACCAACATTCCTAAACAAAGATACCCATGGAAACACTCAGAAAACTGTCCTGAACTCTAAAGGAAATTCTCCACCCCTTGGTAACTGTATCAATAAGTGAAACTCTTTGATCTCCTCTCTGAATGTTAATCTTTGTTTTGATGACGCAGCAGAAGCTTCGATAAGCAGATTGTTGCAGCAGTAAAATGTACACTGTGTGATGCTGAGAGCAAGCAGAGCGTGGCCTGCAGACTCCATAAAGACCTCAGTAATCTCTGGCTGTGCAGCAGGGGGCTGAGGTGATGACTCCGTGAAGGGGGCCCTGAGACCCGACCCTTCTTTTCACTGTCATTCTCTCACTGTAGCCGTGGACACTGGCCCACAGGGGGGGCACAGTGAAACACAAAATGCTTTGTCATCATTCTCTTTTGTCACACAGCTAATCACCTCTCTATTCTTTCTCAGCTGAGCCTCTTCCTTAAGGCCTGGGATGGACTTCACAGGGGGAATGCACTGCAGCTTCATGCTGCCTCCTTTAAACTGAGACTGTGTGTTGGGTGTTGGCTATAGCACAATCTAGGAGGAAGTTTCAAGAAGAAGTGAGGGGTTGGCTTTGAAAAAGACACATGCTTACTTGTAAGAGGGAAAGAGGCTGGTCACAACATGAAGAGAGGAATAACCCAACATTTGTTAAAACCCTGAGTCCAAAGACACTTGATACTCAGTCATGTTGCAGATTAATTTCTCTCCTGGTGATATACTCAGAATTACACAACCTTTAGTTTTTTTTTCCCCCAGTTTTTCTGTTCCTATTCCAACTGGAAGCTGTGTTCCTCCTGCATGCTGTTGGCAAGAATTGCTCAGCCTCTCTTTCTGCACTCTCCACATTCTGGCATTGTCGGCAGGATTCCACACTTAAAGGGCTGGTACAGGTTGTTATGTTCTTTTATAAAATTGGTGTATATATATATATATATTTTTTTTTTCTAAATATATTTTGTGTTTCATGCCTTGTGGTGTTAATCATGGGACCCACTCTCTTGCTAGTCACGGAAGAGGATGTGCGGCAGCAAAGGGACTTCGTGTTTTAGCTTAGGGCAGACTTCAAGCGTCTTCTTCAGGAGCAGGCTGCAAGAAGAATTCTAGCCCTGGGGAAGAAGACTGCTCTAATGTCACAGAGCGTCAGGTTGTCATAACCCAAAAGTGAAAGTGTCCATTGTTTAATGGAAATACAGACTAAGTTTTCAGGTTAAGAGATGCAGGTGAATGAGCGTGCCTACCTTCTCTCTGCAGATGGCCAGGCCCTTTTTTATATTTGACCACTTGTAAGGTTTTGCCCTAGTGACCTTAGACTTACCTTTTTTAATCTGGCTTTTAGCTGATTGTATTTATTATCATTTAATGTCATATTTTAACATATTTTAACCCTTTTATTCGTTTTTTATTCTATATTTCAGTTCAGATTTTTTTAATTGGAATTAATTCTTTGTTAAAAGTTTTTCCTTTTATTATCCTATTTTAGCTGATTTTATTATTATTAATATTTTTATTTTAGTTTATATTATTATTATTTTTAATTACTATTTTAGTTTTAGCTCCCGTTTTCGCATTTTAATTCAAGATAGCGTTTCCTCAGTCCTCTAATTCTGTTTTCTGTCACAATTTCCTTTGTATGTCTTTGTGTGTTTGAGTGAGAGAGTGTGTATATTGAATGTGGTTTGGGGGAGAGGGGGGGTTGCAGGGATCTTATGTTTTTGTTTTATGCAACTACTTTTCTGCTTTTTATTCTACTTTTTGTCATTTCATTTTATTTTTTCCAATGTAAAGCATTTTGTATTACCAAGTCATGTATGAAAAGTGCTATACAAATAAAGTTTGATTGATTGATTGATAGTGAAGACTGCGGAGACCCACTAGCTTTAAAGAGCTAAACGGCTGATCCCTGCCATCTTTCTTTACAGCAGGCCTCTTTTTCTATGAACAATCAGGAAGATTAGACTCTCTCTTCTTAAGGAGTTTCCGTTCTCTCCCTTATGGCTTTAATGGAGCAGGTTAAGCAACATTTACCTGACACAATGCTGAGTGCAGATGTTCTTCATAGTTCACTCCGCCGCAAGATTTAACCATTCATCACTAATCTCCTTGTCAGAGCTGCATGGTGAGAATAATGTTGAGAGGCACTGTACATCCACTTTAAAAATAGATTGCTAGCATCAAATGAATAAACAAGCCTTTACATTTTTCAAACAGTAACATTTCATTTCAACATTTGATGTGTTGTCTCTGCACTCAGATGACACCTATGTAGCAGCAAACACAACTCTGCAGCCTGAATAGATTATTTTAAAAGCTCACTTAAAATCTGACATTTTAGGTTGTAACAGCCACAGGAAAAAAGCTCACAGGTGGCTAAAGAAGGTGAAGCCATCCCTGAGGGCTGAATCAGAGCTGCAGTTGAGGTTTGTTCTGTTAGAGCACAACGACAGGGATCCAGTGTTTCTGTGGTGAAAGGAGCGCCTCAGGGTGTGTGCAGAGTGCTGTGAAACTGTTGATAGTGTGTTCTGCTTCTATTCTGTGCTCCTCCACATCTAATCACTTCATTTTTCTTTTACTACCAAGCATCTAATGAGATCACTCCGCACCACATGTAAAAGCAGCGGCTTTGTCTCTGTGCGTAACAGCGTCAACTCTCAACCATTCAGAGTCCCATTAAAAACAGATTGTGCTGCTGCTCAGCCCGGCTCCTGAATCTTATTAAAAACACCCCACAGACGTGAAACAGTCATTAAAGCAGTGAATCGGCTTTGGTAATTAACTCCCTCTCCCACTGCCAGCCTTTGTGTTTATCGTTTTCACTGGAAAGCCCTCTGGGGTTCAAAGTGGCGAGACGTGAGTTCCACGCTGACGTAATGTTTTGGTTTACCTGCAGTCCCGCAGGCAGGAAGTGACAGAGTGCTTAGATGATGTGTGATAGGAAAACAGGAAGCTGGAGTAAAATAAACAGAAATTTTGGGTGGATAGCTTTACCCCCTGAAGCCCAAACAGAGCGAACAAGAGACTCTATTATAGCCCAGGTCTTTTGATTAAACAAAGAATAACATCACAAGGTCTACAATTTAGGTTAGTGTAGTGATTACCTGCTAGTGTGTTGTATGAAAATTGAAGTTTTTTTTTTTTTTTTTTTAAATAAAAGGTAAAAGCAAGGCTCCATTGACAGAAGAGGATTAAGACCACTGAAAAAGGGCCAAATTTCTTTAATTGCTTTTTTTTTCTGAGGATAAAGTTCGGAGACTTAAGTCAAAATTCTGACTTTTTTCTCTGAACTCTGACTTTTCTTTCATTCTTTTTTTTTTTTTTTTTTTTTTAGAATAGGCCAATTGTGCACAAGTGAGCATGACTTATATCTGCTTATAAATCAGGATTGTCATCAAAACATCCAAACAGTTCATTTTCGCTGTTGTCTGTGTGGTTAATGTTAAAAGTTATGTTGATGCTTCTAATTGTGGCCTGATTTTTAACACACTGAACATAATGACTTATATAAGCGTCCTTTCAAAAACAGGTTGGAAGCTCTTTCAGCCATCCCTACAACACTGTTGTGCAGAGTAGTAGAAAATATAATATGTTAAATGGATTAAAAATGAATCTCTTGTGAGGAAGTTATGTACATTTATTTGTGTGTTCAGTGATAAAAGTTGATATTCTGCTGGAAAAACAAAGTTTTATCAATGTATGCTAACCATTACCATATTAATGTAATTTACAATATAGGCTAGCATCAAGCTAGTGTCTTAGGCATATACATGAACTTACTTAAAAGTATGATTGCCCTGAAGCTCTTGACTTAAAACACCAATGCAAGTCTTCCAGCGTAGGCTGGCTGGTGTTAGCAAATTACCTTTGAAGCTCCAAAGAAATAAAAACACGTTCATTTTAAAGTCTTTATGTACGGTGTTGTACTAACAGTCTGTATAAAACATGGAGTAGTCTCCCCTGACGTCAGGAATCAGGAATCGCAGCCATGGTAAGGACCTTGCATATAGCTATAGGGCGCCCGTCAGTCACATGAGCCAAGCTGTACCTCTGATTGGGCAAGCTCCCAATCTTAATATCGTCTGAACCGCGAAGCTAGAAAAAAATTCATCCCCCGTGCTATGTGTGCTGATACTAAAATTAACAATTTAGACAGGAGACGTTTTTTGAACCAGGCTGTAAATAGGTTAATTTCTGCTTTGAAAATGGCTTTTTTTGGCTCGGTGTGTTTGTGACTTCTGGTACTTTCAGAGCCAGCCTCAAGTGGACACTGGAGAAACAGCAGATTGTAGCACTTCAGCATTGTCTCATTTTCTTAGATCGGAGGTTGCCACTTGGTTGTACTAGATACCTGGGCAATTCTCTGTATATCATTTACAGACACTTTGGCAACTCCAGCAAACACCTTATTGATTTAATTTCTGCCATCAAAACACAGTTTGCGGTCTCTTTGTAATGTTTCTTTTGGTAACCGAAAATGCCAAAGGAACTTCACTCCAATACGGAAGTGATCTATGCATAGAGCCTAAATTCTGAAAAAATAGTAATAATAAAAAAAAGACTTTTTTTTTCAGTGGCCCTAATCCTCTTACATATCCATCAGCTCAATTTTTAAATGTAGAATATACAGAAAATTGTACCAGTGAAGATATTCTTTGACTAAACAAAGAGATTTAAGATTCACTGGCACCAAAACTGGAATATTAAGCACAGCCTGGTAAAAAAGTTGAGGTGCATATTTATTGCCATTTGACTTTCACATTAAGGAATCATACTGGTTTTAAGTGAAACGCCAACATGACACCTCTGAAAAGCTGCTTTATTTCCTGTAATTTTTATTCCCTCCATCATCCTCAAAGTTCAGCATTTTTTAATGGAGCTGTAACTAAATAATGCTCTCTTTGAACGCTCAAGTTTTCCTTTCCCCACCACCCGTATCAAAGCGCTGGCCTGATTCTGTCGGCGCTGTCAGAGCTTCAAAGGCCGTGTTTCAGAGCGGGGCTCGATGACGTCCAGTGGCAGTGTTTCAAATCACCTCTGGTGCAGCAGATATAAAGATAGCATTCATCCATCGACTGCTTTATGTTCCCACTGTGGCACAGATAACTACATTACTGTCCCAGGACAACAGGGCCTGTGTAGACCTTTGTTGCTCTTATGCCAGTGGCGCGAGTGTGCATTTCAGCTCTGTGTTCATCCGAGACATTGAGCGCTGAAGGGCCTGTGTGTGTAACAGACCTAAAATGACAATGATAGTATGTTTGCACTGTGGAAATCAATATCGCAGCAGGAAACTGTTCCACTTTTGGATAATTTGATGATAATACAGGTCTCAGACGGTCATTTAAGAGCAAATGTTGGACAATGGCTCTTTTTTGTGTCACCTAGCCTTGAGTGTGAATGTGTGACGATATGTGAGGAGAACAGGATGAGCTACAGGAAAGGGGAAGAGGCGTGAGAGAAAGAAAGTGGAGAAGAGGAGGGAAAGCGCAGGAGGTCTGGCAGAGGATAAACTTTGGGGGAGAAAAGAGGACAGCTGGAGGGACGAGAAGTTTCAACGCTTTGCGGTTTGATCAATCAGAGCACAGGTCGACTGAAGGCGGAGCCTGCAGAGTGACCCCTCATGAGTGTGTTTGAAGACTGCAGCAGCAAAGCGGTCCTTCTGTTGTTGGGTGAGCTGCTGCAGGGTTGATGGAGGGGGGAGATAGCAGCACAAACAGCAGGCATGTCCACACTGCTCTTTCTCTATCGCTCTCATTTCTTTCCTCTCCGTGTCGTTCTCCTTCGCCTTGAGATAACACACAAAGATGTGAAATCAAATCCCTGAATTACTGGCAGCAGTTGCAACATTCGGCTCTTTCTTTCTTTCTTTCTGACTTGTGTGCCTTTTTCATCTCTTCTTTCCCAGACGCAGAACAAATGGTCTCATCAGGCTGTGATGAGGCACAAGCGTCTGGTTGTGGGTGCCAGGCGTAAGTATGGGTGGCATGCTCTTTCTGAACAGCTGTGTGACACGGCGGTTGGTGCTACGAGGTGGCGCTGGGTGGTCTGCTGGCGAGAGGAGTTGTGGAAGTCTTTGGGTTAACCTCAGAGCTTCCACACAATGAGGTCTCCGCACTGATTACTACATGCTGGTGTGTGTCTAACAGCAGATTCTTGTAGACATTTTTCAGAATAACACCCAAAAACAGATGAATGTGCATTTAACCCCTTAAGTCTAGGCCTCTTTTTTGGGTCTCTGCCCAAGTTACATACCCAAAAAGAGTATATCTCTGCATCAAAAAGGAAGAATCTGTGAAATTTGGTCAGAGGTATCAGTATCGATATTTATGTCTCTAACTCACATTGTAAACCTGGATAAGTTGAGTGTGCTTAAAAAATGCTTGTAAAACGGTTACATAATAAGTTGACCTCACTCAAAACTGAAAGATGTGATATCAACAAATTTGCTTTTGTGAATTTATCAATGAAAAATTGAAGCAGATTTGAAGAACTAAATTAAAAACATTTTCAAGTACAGCTGGGTCTCATATCCACAGCATTCCCTCCTCACTCATGGTCACAAAAGCAGTTACAACAAAAATCAGCTCTAATTTCATAACTTTAGTAACCGTGAGTGAGGAGGGAAGGCAGTAGATATGAAACCCTGCTGTACATTGAAATATATTTTTCTTCAGGGAGCACAGGTTGTCTGAGCCCATGGCACTGACTGGTGGTCTGTGCTCCATGGCACAGGAGTCTTGTACCTATTGACTTTTGCAGTGTGCCTAAAGGTTAATATATTTCTAAATTAAATGTTTGACCGAACTATCATGCTGTTTAGGCCGATTTTGAAAAAGTAAAAACATGTAACTATTCATTTTTGCCACAGACAGCCAAGCTGATTGATGCCACAAGGAGCACAGACAGCTGGTCCATGCTGTGACACACAGACAACCTGTCCGTGTCGAGTGGAACACAGACAACCAGAGCCATTGCTGCACGACTAGAAGTACAGCAGTGTCTCATATCGACTGCGTCTCCTGCTTACTCACGGTTACAAAACACATTCACAGAAACTAATTATTTTAAGTTGTGCTTACTTAAACAGTAACAAAAGTTAAATCTACTCAGAAATCATCAGTTTTTAAAATGAAAACTCAGACATTTTAGTAAATTGAACTTAACATATTTTAAGTTTTCATAGCTTCATCCAATTGAGTAATTTGAACTCTTGGGTTTACAGTGCAGGGAATAGTACGTGTCTTGTTCAATATTTTGTTGCAGAGGGACCTCAAAGTCCCCAATTGGAGGACCTTAGGGTTTAGAGGGCTGAAAAGGAATAATCACCACGGTGAAAAGGGTCTGGGGATTATGAAATGTGGGTGGAGGAAACACAACAGTGAGATAATGTTGCTGATCAACATACTTGCCAACCTTGAGACCTCAGAATTCAGGAGATTTTCAAAGAGGGGGGGGGGTCATATTGATGTGTTGTGATATCCGTTCGTCACCGTGTTTAATCGAAAAGTCAGATCTACAAAATATGCACGTAGCATATCCCATCCCCTTCGCGCTGTCCCGGATAAACGGGAATTCTCTCTTCCACTCATTCTGGAATTTACACGAGTACTTTCTCTTCTTACTCATTTCTTCTTCTGCTTCTTCTTCTTCTGTTCTGTTTGCCGCGCTTTACTTCGAGCCAAGGTGTAACCGTTATTAATGTCCGGCTGGAAACTGCGCCCGGTCAGAAGAGAAGGATGGTGTGGCTATATTGTTGTCCGGGTGGAAATCGGGAGAGATTCGTGGGAATTGTGGGCCCGGGAGACTGTCGGGAGGGGCACTGAAAAATCGGGAGCATGTATGCTGATCACCTGTTTTTGTTGAAGGTTGCAGATGTACATATCTGTCTGGTTCAATGAGCAAAACCTGCTTTTAACTGAACGTCCAGGAGAGCACTGTTGGCTTTGAGGTCTACTTTCTTTTAAAGGATGAGGATGTATTGTGTTCTTTTGAGGAATTAATACTGCCCCCCTGGCACCCTCCACAGTCACTTTACATAATTTAGAACAAAAAAAAAAAACAGATAGTCCTGACACCTAGTGCTTCAGAAACCCCCTATTCCAGGTGCTGTTTACCTGACAGAGAGGAATGAAATGTGAGGGTATTGTTGCATTATGACCTCTTGTTGACACGACTTAAAAAGTACAAGAAATGAAGCAGCTTTTTTTCAGAGAGGCCATGTTGGTTGTTTCATTTCAAACCAGTATGATCTCTTCATGTGGAAGTCAAAATTGAGAAGAAATAAGTACCTTGCCTTTTTTTATCAAGCTGTGCTCAAAAGGGAAACTTTTGAAAACTTGGAACTTGTGTGAAACTCTGCAGCTGCTGTTGCCATGTAAGCAGCAAGCCGGAGTTTTCAGTGGGAACACTGACATCATGCACCACTTTGCGTACACAACAGTACAACAGTACTAAGAATGTCCCAGACTACTGTGTTGTGCTTTTGCTGCTGAATTTGCTGACTGCCTTTTTTTTCCTTTTTGCATTTTTGGGTGAAACATTCTTGTTAACATTACATTTAAGTTGCTGTCTCTTTAAGGAACCCTCGCTCCACAAACCCCCTTCCCTGTGATTGGACAGCCCTTTGGAGGCCTGTTAGGGGTAGAGCTATGTGCAGACTTTGGTGTTTGAGTCAGGGGATCCTTATGTGATAACCTCATTATTTCTTCAAGTTTTGTGCTATTCTTAGAACGAACCATTTTGAGCAGCTTACAGATATTTCCTTAGATTTCTACAACATTTTCATTTTTAGGAATTTGAAAATCTGCACATGTTCAGTCTGAACATCCAACAATTTTTCCTTGTATCCATGTTTAAAATAAGGGAAAGCATCATAACCCTTCTCTAAATAAGTATATATGTGCATATGATGGCTGCTCTGTGCCCTACACATGTTTAGAGCTTAAGCCAGACAGGCCTTCAAAAGTTAAAACTACACCAATAGAAGACATAAAATCTGCAGTGACATCTTCTTTTCCATCTGAGGCTCTGTTTTATCTGTTAGTGATTTTTGAGCAGGTAATGCATGTCTTTAGCTAAGCCTGTTTGGACCACTGTAATGTTAGCATTAACCAGGCCTCGCTTGCACGTGCTCAGATAGTTCAAGATGTTACTTCTCCTTCTTGCTGTCCTTACACAAGTTCTGTTTGTTAATGTCTTCAAAGACTCCAAATCTGGGGATGAATTCAACGTGCAGATCCACATTTCAGCTCAACACTCAGAAAAAAGCTCTTAAAAACAACCCTACAAACAAAATAGAGGATGCAAAAGCCAGATAGTCTAATCAAATGATCAGATTTGATCTTATTTGTGTTCTGGAGTGTGACTTCATGTGATGAGAGATCAGAAGGAAAACTTCACTGCAGGCGCACTAGAGTCACAGAGGTGCCATTGTGCAAATGCACATCCTTCCAACAAGACTGGCTGTTTGGAGCTGGAGGCCTGTGGCAGCCAGTTCTGCCTTTGTGTTCCCATATGAAGCAAGTCTCATTTTGCTGGAGCCGAGAAAGTCCCTGCCGCTGTGAAATCTCAAACCACCATCAACAATCACAGAGCCAGTGATCTGCGGTGTCTGTCACAATCACAAAGTCTCAAATAACCAAATCGAGGGCATTGACTTCCTTGTTCCTCATTTGTTACATTTCCAGGAGTTACAGGGTGTCTCTGCTGTATCAGCGTTGTGATTCATATCCCGTCACACTGGAATGCACTGATGACTCTGTTTTGTGGTCATTTCTCACTCAGCTTTCCACCGAGGTAGAAAAATGATGGCATGTCTTCAGTGTCTCTTTCAGCTCTCCAGGAGCTTAATGAGTTATAGCTCAAGTGTTTTCATACTATTGATGTAAAAATCCAAATCAGCAACTTTACTCACATCAGGAAACTTCCCAGGGAGAGGAGGTCACAGTCTTTTGTTTTCATGTCTCGGCTGTGATGAGGCCCGGCACAATCCTGGTGTCACCTCATTGACCTCTCACCTTTGACCCCTGCAAAATAGTGGGGTCACTGTGCGACTGACAGCAGCTCCTGTTGCTACAAACAAGGCACCAAGGCTACTGTGGCCGCATATGGCTCACTAACATTAATTTAGGCACACAGCTGTGCAGACACAGGTCCTCCTCTCTGACACGCACATTGACAAAATCACTCCACGATACCTGGCATACCTGTTTAATCGCTGCATGCGCCGCTTTAGCGTGGCAGCGTGGCTCTTTGAGGAGTGGGAAGGAGCTGTTGAAAGCTCGTCTGGCATGTTATTTCATAAGGTCATTCGATCAAATTCCATTCCTGAGCGGTGTGCTTTTACATCTCTGAAATCCAGGTGATGGTTGCTCAGAATAGCTGCCAGTTGCCAGAGTGTTTGACGGTGCAAAATACAAACCTGTCTGTTCACAAAGGACAGAGAAGAGAGAACATCCCTGCAAAAAAGAAAAAAAAAAGAAGTCTGGGTGAGGAAATGACTGAGGAAAGGGAAGTGAGTGCTGCTTTGTGAGTGCTCTTATGGATCCGTATCAACAATCTTTTTTAGAGTAAAAGCAGGGTCACTTTAAAACGGACAATTGTACGTGTCCCTCTGATCTAAGTCCCTAGTGAGTGGCAAGTCATTTGGTCCAAGTCTCAAGCATATCTCAAGTTTTTCTGTTGTTGGCGAATCAAGTCAAGTCACAAAGGTTGTTGATTTAAGTCGTTTCAAGTCACAAACATTGTCAAGTCAAGTCACAAAGATTGTCAAGTCAAGTCACAAAGGCTGTCAAGTCTAGTCACAAAGGTTGTCAAGTCAAGTCGCAAAGATTGTTAAGGCAAGTCACAAAGATTGTCAAGTCCTGTTGAGCCAAGTCACAAAGGTTGTTCAGGCAAGTCACAAAGGTTGTTCAGGCAAGTCACAAAGATTGTCAAGTCAGGTTGAGCCAAGTCGCAAAGGTTGTCAAGTTCTGTTGAGGCAAGTCACAAAGATTGCCAAGTCCTGTTGAGCCAAGTCACAATTGTTGTTAAGGCATGTCAAGGCAAGTCACAAAGATTGTCAAGTCAAGTCACAAGGATTGTTAAGGCAAGTCAAGGCAAGTCACAAAGGTTGTCAAGTCCTGTTGAGCCAAGTCACAAAGGTTGTCAAGTCAAGTAGAGCCAAGTCACAAATGTTGTCAAGTCAAGTAGAGCTAAGTCACAAAGGTTGTCAAGTCAAGTAGAGCCAAGTCACAAATGTTGTCAAGTCAAGTAGAGCTAAGTCACAAAGGTTGTCAAGTCAAGTAAAGCCAAGTCACAAAGGTTGTCAAGTTCTGTTGAGGCAAGTCACAAAGATTGTCAAGTCCTGTTGAGCCAAGTCACAAAGGTTGTTAAGGCATGTCAAGGCAAGTCACAAAGGTTGTCAAGTCAAGTTGAGCCAAGGCGCAAAGGTTGTCAAGTCAAGTAGAGCCAAGTCACAAATGTTGTCAAGTCTAGTAGAGCTAAGTCACAAAGGTTGTCAAGTCAAGTAAAGCCAAGTCACAAAGGTTTTCAAGTTCTGTTGAGGCAAGTCACAAAGATTGTCAAGTCCTGTTGAGCCAAGTCACAAAGGTTGTCAAGTCAAGTAAAGCCAAGTCACAAAGGTTTTCAAGTTCTGTTGAGGCAAGTCACAAAGATTGTCAAGTCCTGTTGAGCCAAGTCACAAAGGTTGTTAAGGCAAGTCACAAAGGTTGTTAAGGCATGTCAAGGCAAGTCACAAGGATTGTCAAGTCAAGTCACAAAGGTTGTCAAGTCACAAGGTTGTAAAGTCAGGTCACAAAGGTTGTCAAGTCAAGTTGAGCCAAGTCACAAAGGTTGTAAAGTCAAGTAGAGCCAAGTCACAAAGGTTGTCAAGTCTAGTAGAGCCAAGTCACAAAGGTTGTTAAGGCATGTCAAGGCAAGTCACAAGGATTGTCAAGTCAAGTCACAAAGGTTGTCAAGTCACAAGGTTGTAAAGTCAGGTCACAAAGGTTGTCAAGTCAAGTTGAGCCAAGTCACAAAGGTTGTAAAGTCAAGTAGAGCCAAGTCACAAAGGTTGTCAAGTCTAGTAGAGCCAAGTCACAAAGGTTGTCAAGTCAAGGTGAGCCAAGTCACAAGGGTTATCAAGTCATGCCAAGTCAAGTTACAAAGTTGTTTTAAGTCAAGCAAAAACAGGTCACAGGGTTGTTACTTCAAGGTGACTCAAGTCACAAGATTTCAATTCAAGTCCACTTAAGTCACAAGGTTGTGGAGTCGAGTCACAGGTTATTTCAGGTTTATATGTTGAAGACAAAACATTATCTTCCTAAAGTTAATGTCAAAAAATACCTTGCAGATTAGTCTGCAGCTCTGCATGGACTATGGTGAGTAAAATTGTTTGTCTTACTATTAGCAACAATGTTCAAAACACGATCGACAAACATATCATCAACACACACACGTGCACACACTTCTAATAGTGTTAGCTTGGTTTCACTTCCTTGGCTTCGTGTGCAGTATTTAAATGGCGGATAAAGTGGGACGTTGTTCCCTCTTTTCCTTCCTTTGCATTGCGCGTCCCTCCTTTTTCCAGTTGAGTGGAAGTTTTTAAACGCAAACTGCTCAACTTTTGGAGCAGCAGAACTGGCTACAGGCTCAGGGGCAGCCGCCATTATTAGCTAAAAGCAGCACTGTGTTGTGTGTCCATTGGTTGCTTGTGTGCTTGTGATCTCACGACACACCTGTCTCCAATCAATCAATCAATCAATCAAACAAATTAATAAATCAAAGTGTGAACCTATAGCGTGGTGAACATCCTACGAGTCGTCTGAGTCAGCTTGTCCAAGTCAAGTCCAGCCTCAAGTTTTTTATCCTCAAGTCGAGTCAAGTTGCAAGTCGTCAAATTTACGACTCGAGTTCAACTCAAGTCCAATTGTCTGCTTAAAAGGGACAGTATCTTTTGTGTATAAAATGATGCCCTTTTCTTGTTTTCTATCACCTGTCCTTTCTTAAATTCCTACCTCCTTGATTTTAATGGCCTTGCTTCTTTCCTTTTGTCAATTAATGCAGTAACAACCTTTTGTCTCATATACCTGTCAGCCTTCTTCTTTGTCGTGTTTGCTTTCTTAAATAGAGCAGGGAGGAGATGTGAACAGCATTTGACAAGAGCCTCCTTGAAGGAATTTCCCTCACTCTTCTTCTCCCTCTCAGCCCCTCTTTCATCCTCCTGCTTTCTGGCTGCTCTCCAGCAAATTTTCACACCCATCATGGCATGCTGGGTACAGTCCAACAGATGCCCTTGAGGAGGACATTCCAGTCTGGCACAACTCCTCTTTTCACGCTATTTATACTCAAATATCTCTGTCCTGGAGTGATACCAGTACATGAAGCACCCAGAGCAGCTTTCCTTGTGAAACTGTGAAATTATTTTCTGCGACAGCAGCATGGCAGGAAGGCAGAAGATCATTGAAAAATAACTTGGTTCAAATTTTACACATTGGCTTTCAGTTACAGCTTAAACCTTTGTTGAATTCAGTGTAAGGTGCTTTCATTGATATCGTTACAGGTGACCAGTGTGTTTAAGTTGCAACTTACTACAAAACGAAGACAACAGGCAGTTTTGATCAGTTTAAATGAGCATCAGCGGCCAGATTTCCTAACAATAATATTAACCTAATTACACAGCTGATGATATCTCTTAATACTAAGCAGTGTTGTAGAACTCGAGTAGACTCAAGTCTGACTCTAGTCCAGGTATGTAGGACTCATGACTCAACTCAGACTCATGGGCTGATGACTTACACCTGAAATACACCAGATACATCTGCTGTGCGACTCCATTGCGCTGCGTTTGTCAACTCACACTAGCTGCATGTTCATTCTGAAAAGTTGCATGACTGTCTGACAGCTGGAGTCACAGACAGAGGAGACCCCATGCTTCCCACTCTATTGATAAGTCGCTCTTCATTCATGTTGGGCCGTAAAACCTCAAACCTGTTGACTCCTGGTCCGGCTCTACTCATTATGTCTGTTTAACATCGTAGTCAAGATAAATACGAACTGATTTTGACACGGTCTGTTTTATTTTAAAAGTCACTGTGTCTTTTCAGGTAGCTTCCGGTCACGACTTCCTGTCCCACTCGATCTTCCCAACTCTGAATTTACGCGTCACAGCTCTGCACCAGTCAAAAATAGAATAGCTGTGTATTACCTGCAACACGACAGACCAGCCACGCAGACAGACTGCAACAGAACTGATGCAGTGAAAGCTGACAGATTGACTCGAATGGAAACCTATTTGATCTGTTTGCTGTGATGGAGCAGAGATGAGCTGCAGATGCATCTGGTGTATTTCAGCTGTAAGACTTAAACCTGGACTTGAGGTGCGGTCATACTGGCCATCCAAACCCTGCTGAACTCAAGCATCATTGCCACCCCCCCCCACAGTTGTTCTCCTGCTGGCCAGTTCAACCCGCAGTCACACTACTCCAATACGAAACAGGCTTACCACACTGAAGCACACCTCTCCAAAGCATGCCAAAGCTGAGAAGTGAACCCAGATCTGCACGCTTGTGGTCCCATCGGCCAAATGAACTGGACTTTAGCATACCTGGGCACAGTGCAGATGGGGGGTTAGACTCAGACTCTCACTCTGGTTGTGTTAGGACTCGCAGGAGGACTCAAGCATATTTATCAATGAATGCCTTGGTAATTTTGATTTATTATTTCTTCTGGTATAAAGGCCTGATGACAGACCAGTTTTCAGGCTACAGCTGGCAAGTGTGTTTGTGTACTTGTTTATGTGTTTATGTGCCGTTTCGTTCAGCAACAGTGTCTGGAAAAATGTCAAAGATGTTACCAGAGCCCCTATGTTTGGGATGTTAGAAAAAAATAAAATAGGGAGAAGTTGGAGAAATCTAACTTTAACAGATATTTGTCCAGGATGCACTGTCCAGAGTGCATCCTGAAGTTAGTTGATGGAGATGCTCTTATGTTACTGTGATCAAAGAATAGCTGCTAAGCTACTACAATGTTAGCCTCTAAAGTCACTCAAACAATAGTTCAACGATGTTAGGTTCAGTCGTTTTTAACTTCACAAATGTGCATTGTTAAATAGATAAGTTCAGTAACACTACATGAATAAATTCTGACAGCAGGTGTGTTCTGTTTATAAAGAACTTGTAAGTCAGAGGAAGTTTGAAGTGGTGAAGCATTTATTATGCATACTTAGCCAAGAGTAGGCTAGAGTCAGACTAGTAAAGCTGGGTCATTTAAGTAGCATGAGTGTAGCTTACATTTGTTTTAGTTAGTCCCAGACTATAAAGTCCTGGAGTAAGCTTCAGTGGCAACACCTGTGTCAATTCTCATTAGCCTAAGTGGGAGCACAGCCCATTAGCCTAATGGTGATTATAAAAATCTAGAATGGAATTGAGGACAGCTTTGCTGAAGGGAATTTTGACACCAAACATGAGTGAAGCCAGAAGAATGCATTTAAAGTGATGTAATTTTTTTAACTCAATATTTTAAGTTAAGGTTTCCAATGTATTTTGTGGATCATATCAACTTGAAATTCTGCGTTGCTACAACTAATAAAAAGAAGTAGTCGGACCAATTTAAATTAATTGCTTCTATTGGTCACACCTAAATAAAGTTCTTTTAATGTAATTAACAAGTTCAATTAACATAAATTAGTAGGTCAAATAAACTTGATATTTTGATTCTTCTCAAATCAACATTTTGCATCAGTCCAACTTAAAGTTTTAAGTTTTTTCATCTAAATAATCTGCAAAACCCCAAAGGAAAAACCGTGGGTGAGGAGGAATGCTGTGGATATGAGACCCTGCTTCACATGAAGATACCGTGTGGGGACAGTGTGTCTGTGCTCCATGGCATGGACCAGCTGGCTGTCTGTGGTCTACTGCGCTTGCTGGCTGTCTGTGCTTCACAGCAAAGGCTGCTTGGCTGTGCCCCATGGCAGTGAGGGCTCCAATTAAAATACTCTCTCAGTTATGGTAATTTAATTATAACTGAAGACAAAACCCAGTTTGTCATTTCTGATCATAATTTTATCCCATTAACACATCTCATTTATTACCGTATAAAACATTAAACAAGCTTTAAGGTACACGGTCCATGCCACACAGCACAGACAGCAGGTCCATGCTATGTGTGTGCCTGTGCTCTTGGCAGGTTAACATCTTAATGTACAGCCGGGTCCAATATCCACTTCATTCCTTCCTCACTCACAGTTTGAAATGAGACAAATCAATAGGCTGTAAAGTAAACTTTACAAGTAGACATAAAGTAAACTCAACTTAAGACAATTAGTTATATTCACCAATGTTTTTAGTGCAATTGTTTTCCTAGATTCTTTTAAGTAAGCTCAACTTGTCACATTTTTACAGTGCAAAAAAGTATTAAAACACCTCGTCAGATTTTACTTTGAGGTTTTGCAAATTATTGAGTTGAAACAACTGAAAACCTTAAGTTGGACTGATGCAAAATGTTGATTTGAAAACAATCAAATTTTTAAGTTCATTTGACTTAATCAATGGTGTTGATTAAACTTATTAACTTCATTTCATTTAACTTAAGTTGTTCCAACTGTTGAATTTCTTCAGTGCAGCTAGCTAAGAAAACTACTCTGAGAAGCTTAAAGTAAAAGTCCTTAAAGCCTGCAGACCCAAAGCGCACTGCAGTAGGAAAAACATCAGTGCGTCATGTTGTGTAAAAAGGGAAAACACAAATGCCTGTCTGACAGCGATGCTTAGTACAATTTCCAAACAGGGATTTTGCAATTACACTGACTGACACACAGCAGCTGAAGTCTCAGAATTTAGAGATGTCTTTTTTTCTTTTAAATAAAGGCAGCCTTATTTGTTTTTCCTGGCCAATCGGTTAACTTTTTATATGAAGAGGAATGTCATTCATCTCACAGAGGAGAAATTAACCACTTCAGGGAAATACAGAGCTAAAGGACCTCCACAGAAAAAGTGGAGATGAACGTCAAGCGAGGGTATTCCCAGAAGCGCTCACCAAAAGAAAACCCATTTATTAGACACTGGAGTTATTTCTTTTATTTGAAGGACCCCATCCGACTGCTGCTTTTGAAACCCACTCACTGTGCAGCTCCCCTGCTTCGAGAAGCTCCTCTGAAAAGAGGAGCAGGATGAAGAGGAGGAGAGGAGACACAGTGTCAAGTCCCACTGAAAGACAATTTGTTCCTCTGGTGTTAGCTCATTCAGGAAGATCCCACATGAAGAGTGTACTTAATCCAGCTCACCAAAAACGACTGTTCAAAAGGTCCACTAAATATCGTTCACAGCATGTCGGCGGGGCAAGGATGTTTTTCCACTCAGCCTAAAAGTAGCTCCCCCAAACACACCAAATGTATATTAGTTCATCAGCTGGCCCTTGTAGACTCATGCACTTGTATATTTGTCTTTGGTTTGTGCATGCTTGCTTTCAATCCCTGCTTCAGGGACTTGATTAGGTTTAAAAGTGACTACTTATGTATAAAATTAACACCTGGAGGGTGCAGAATGCCCACACTGTTGCTACACATCGCCAGGATCAAGGCAAACAGAGAGCTTCACTTACAAGAGCTACACTTAGACACACTTAATACTGTCATCAAAGCAGGTGCTGGGGCTGGATGGTCTCCCTGTGATGCTGGGTGAGGACGGGAGGCGGTAATGGACAAAGGGAGTGGTGCAGAGAGGTTGGTTGAGGACCAGAAGGCTCTGCACGTGTTGGGAAAGAGTCTCCATAGATAGCTCCTTTTTGAGAGATGATAGTCCGCCTTGTGTTCATGCATTCCAAAGGTGTATTAGCGCATTTACACGGTGACATATTACTCTTACAGAGACTTCATTTAAACATCACACTATGATATTAAAGGCGCTGTAATGGCCATCTGTTTGGAGTTGATTGCTGTGACACTTTTGGCAGGAATAAGTTGTGTTTTTCCAGGATGAAGGCAGCATTTCCCATGAGCACCATCCCCCACTACTGTAAAGGGATGCATTTGTTTTGGAAGCAAATGGAGGGAGGGCAGATCCTCCTTTTAACAGTACTTTTCTTTGTTGTAGACTTTTTGCAGGATGCAAAGTGATGATGTAAAGCTATTGTTTAAACTGTGACAACAAACTTTGGAAACTCAACTTGTTACATGGGCAAGGAGGGAAGGTCAAAGGTCATCAGACACAGGGGCTATCAGAAGTCTGTTATCTGAGGTTCTGATTTGGATTTTGTGATGCATTATTTTTGGGCGAGGTCTAAATTGAAATTAGATGAATTTATTTAAGCTTAAATTTCCAACTCCTCATCTCTACATCCCCTCTCCTACAGTCCTCACTCCAAGTTAAAATTCAAGATTAATTTTCTCCAAACTAATACAGCACGCAGGGAGAGTCTATGGCTTTAGGGTTTATGCAAGGCAGCAGTAAAAGTACAGGACCACAGGCGTAAAGCTGTCAACATGTGGACACGGTCGTGGAACACAGCATTGCCTGTCCCCACAGCAACTTTATAGGAATGTTTTACCCCCCCTTCCCTTCACCTAAACATATCTGTCCTCTGTATCGTATTTTCCCCTTGCCGGGCTGCTTAATATGCAGGCTGTGATTTCCCCCCACATTCCAGCAGATAAATCTCCGCTCAGGATCTTTCTTGAACAAAGCCGTTAAGACTTGTTGGGAAATCTGTGACTTTGATCTTGATGCTCGCGCATCGTTTTAAGTTGTTCCTGATATCAGTTTACCCACTGAAGGATATTTGGGCTGTTGATATGAGCCACTTGAGCTGTGTGTGTGAATATGTGTGTAGGACAAATTGAGATGTACTTGTGTGGGTGTAAGACTGTCCTCTTTGAAGAGAACAAGACGGGACGAGGCAACTTGTCCCTGCTGCAATGATGACTCTTTGATGTGTGATTCAAAAAGTGACGTGCACCTTTTTGTCATCAGCTCCAGCTTTGGACAACAATTATCCCACAATGCACTGCTTATGGGGGAGGAGTTCAGAGCCATTATGATTATAACACTGCTTGATCTCCAACTGGAGTTCTCCATGGTGGCACTATCATCATATCATATATGCCCATTCTGTTCTGTACCATGAGGGGGTCTTTGCTGCTGCTCTCCCTGCCTTGACTTTTTATAAATGTGCACATAGAGAAAGAGGAGCCTTACCTAAGGCTTTGGCATTCCTCTGAGGCACTTGGAAAGGAACTTCTCAGAATAGAGCCATGTCACCAAAAACCACAAAATAAAAGTTCAGAGACTGAATAAGCTTTGGAGATATCTCACTGACACCCAGTTGTATCCACCCAAGTGAGCACACCAGGCTGTGAAATTGTCAAGCCAAGCAGTTTAAAGTGGGTTAGGGTTAGGGTAAGGCTTTTTTGCCTTAAAGGTAGAGTCTGCAGGATTTTCCTAAAAACAATAAAATGTCAACTTTTACAGGAAACATCCTGTTCAGTCGTCTCCCATAGGTCTCTATAAATGTGTGTCAGTGTCTGTGTCTGCCTCAACCCCCTCCTCTGCCTGTATGTTGATGTTTTAGCTGTTTTGGGACGTTTCTGGGTGCAGAGTAGGCATGGTTACATCGGTCAATCGCAGAGCACTCAGTACGCAAGTGACTTCGTCTGTTAATGATTGCGAGTGGAAGCTAAGAGGAGAAGCTCAGAGCAGCTACAATGGTGGACGTAGCAGGAAGAAAAACATAACCAAAGGGAAACAAAACAGCAAACAGATTAAGCTTTTTCCTGAATGGTGGTGAAGCTTGGCTCGACTTTCACTCGCTTTCAGGCACTTGGAGAGCAGCTCAGGATGAAGGGCAGTGTAAGTTAGCGTTCTGCCAACTGGGTATGTGTCAAATACCTGTGATTAGCTTGTGCTAACATGTTAAGTCAGGTGCATGGCTCTCAAGTCTCTCCCATGTAGAAATACGATGCTACAGGTGGTAGCTGGGCTAGTGAGTGTATTCACGTCATCACGGTCGGAGGCTGTGAGTGTGTGCTGCCGCTGGCACTGAGCTAAGGAGGAGGAGCCCAGTTTGAATGTTGTGTTTACTAACAAGTAGTAAAAAATACCTGCAGATCCTAGCTTTAACAACCCACCTCAAGTGGACACTTTAGCACTAAAGCTTTTTAAATTTCTTCTTTAGCTCTACTTCTCAACACCAGAGGGTTTGTAAACTACAGCTCAGGATTCAGATATAACAGTATAATATAAGTGCAGCTTCATTCCCTGTATCAAACTGAAAACCATAATCCAGGTTGTTCAATGGCTCAATCATAGCACCAGAGGCGTCTTTTCTGAAATACAACCGTCCTCCCAGCTCGGGCCTTAACCCCTTTTATCAACATGGAGCCAGAACCGGGCTCTGCAGCCACGCTAATTTTGTTTTACTTTGTTCTGCTGCTACTTTCTCTCCCTCGTATTTATTTTCCTGCTTGATACCCTCACTTTAAAGTGGAGTGACACACAAGCTGGGTTTTCCAGCACATGTTTCCTGTGTTTGGAAGAAGGGGGGCAGGAGTATAAAAACACGGAGAGGGGTGAGAAGGTCGGACGGAAAAAAAAAAAAACTCAAAGGAGGTTGGAAAGTGTGGAGGTTAATTGAGTTGTAAATCGAAGCACAGGCGGTCACTCCTGCTGTTTTAACATTAAAGAAGAAGCCTCTGATGGACACAAACCTGACTAAGAAACAAGCTGCCATTTAATTTTAATGTAGCAAAACTTCTCAACATTACATAGAAGTGACTCAGCTCAGAAAGTAGCCATGTAATGTCTGGGTGTGCTGTAACGTGAACCCAAAATAGCAGGCCAGCTCAACCATGAAGTCACACTCCATCACCTATCCCAAAGACTACACAAACAAGATAGTACCTGGTTTATCTCTCACACATGACCACAACAGAGACGTCGTCGGGCAACACCCACAGCAAACACATCTGTGAGGAGGAGCTGGACGCGCAGACATTATCAGCTTTAGATGAACGATATCACACTTGACAGAGAGATTGTAGCCTGTGGATGGTGTCGAGTTGTTGAAGCTCATTTTGAGAGGAGCACAAAAGCACCTTTGTGTGGTACAAAGTGGGAGAGATTGGGAGCATGTTGTTGACATACCAGCAGCTGTAAGGTCAAGAAACAAGAACTCGACCTCTGTGAACTCTTTATGATATTATAAGGGATGAATACCACGGATAGAAAAAGGGAAATGATACAAATTCTCGAGACACTTTATGAAGTCTGAAGAATGGAACAAAAAAATACCAGAAGACTTCTTCACCTCACATCTCGACTGGCCACGTGAGGTTGTGTCTGATCACAGTGGGACTTTCTTATTCCAGCTTGCTGCTTGAATGTTAAAATTCTCTGAGTACAATCTTTCCTTAAGGCGGGTACACACGATAACTGGGCTGATTTCTGTCCTGATATCCCCCCTATGATCAAAGCCAGCAAAGGCCAGATTGTCTGATTGATTGTCTGTGTAAGAGTGCTTGGAAGGCTTTAGAAGTAGAGGCTGTAAATGCATACTTAAGCATGCTTAAAGTCCATGTAAAGCAAATTCAGACATTTTCTTAACACATTAAATAGGTTAAATTTGTTTCCTTAAAGCTTGATAAAAGTCTTTCAACCATTTAGGGTTTAATTGTGGAGCTAGGCTCACAAACTGTTTTAAAATTTCTGTGACCAGGATTTAATAAGGGGCATCATTATCATAACCCTATCCCTGCTTCTGGTGTGGTATTTATACGTTCAGCGTTGTTAGCTTCAGATAGCATTTGTTGCTACTAGATTGTGAGGAAGAGGCTGAGCACTATCAGTGTCTGATTCAGAGTCAGATTCTGGCTCTGATGGCTCTAACAGGTAGGGTTGGGTCCGACCAATGAGGGGGCTGGTGCTAGCTTCCATTGCTTCTGTAGGTTTTTTTTTTGTACAGTCCACAAAGGCGGTTTGACAGCAGAGAGAAGTGCCTGTTTTTCCATAATTATGAGACTTTAAATAATTAATTCATTGAAAAAATAAAAATTCCAGATTTGTTTTTTGTCAGCGTTATAACTTTTGGTGTAAGATAAGAAATCAAGAATGATTATTCTGCTATGCTATGATTAACAAACTAAATACTGAGATTTGCCCATATCCTGTTCTGTATATTTATATAAAAGGCAAAAAAAACCCAACATCATCAGTGGAATCGTCAGCGATTCCCTTTTTGACCAATCAGGAGCAAGTCTGACCTGATTGGTCCACCAGAGCAGATACCCCCGAACGCCCTCCCCGCCCAAATTTAAAGAGCCATCACTGCTCTGTTTTTTGCTGTAAACAGCCACATAGTTCCATGCACAAGCTCACCATCTCAGAAGAAGACAAGACTAAGTGGCTAGAGTTCATTTATCAAGGAAATGTTCCAGCTACTCTCAGTAAAACTGTGCATGTGTGTGCTAGCCACTTCACGGCCGACTGCTTTTCCAACTTTGGACAGTACAACAGAGGGCTAGCAAATAGACTGGTCCTGAATCCAGGCGCATTACCAACCATCCACCAACAAACCTCGGACCCTGGAAATGTGAGTATTTTAAATGCTGTGTGCTGTGGAGCAGATGTAAGAGCTTTTCCTCAGTGTCCCCACCGTCTCTGTGTTAGCTTCAGGATGCTAACTTTAGCTGCGGTTAGCCTGTTGTTTTAGCCCGTAATGTTACGGTAAACGAGCTTCGCTGTTGCAACATTGTGCACTCGGAGCTCGTTGTGCTGCTCTCAGTGATGCGGTAGAGCAGGGCGGTATCAGCGGTGGCTCATTTACATATGAAGGCCACGCCCACTAAATCAGAGCGTTTTGAACAGAGGGGCTATGAGAGCCTGGAAACAATGCTGCTTTGATTGATTTATTGGCTTTTTGGATTAAAACATGTTACTACCATTTCATGAAGACATCAATGATCCATATTAAACTGCAGAAAAGGAGCAGAATATGGGACCTTAATAAACACAAATGATAGTCTGATCTCTGTGAATAGAGATGAATATTTAGCTCCAGATAAACCTGTCAAACAGAAGCAGGATGAGAACGAGCTAAACACACATACACAAATTTGAGGAGTCATCTGGGAAGATATTAACTTACCCTTCTCAGGGTTTCTCGAGGTCACACTCGCCGCAGCACACATTGTTGATGATGTGGATGCTCTGATATGTTTTTCTCATTCCAGCCCCCTCTCTCCGCCCGCCTGCAGTTTACTCATCCAAATAACGCAGACAGCATTTCCTCCGAGGAATAACTTTATGTCTGCCTCGAGTTCAGCCCAAACACTGAAAGTATTTCTCTCCAGCTTCACGTGTTGCTTTCATCCTCCGGCAGCAGAGCAGAGAATAAATCAAGCTGTTGCAAAGACGTTTGTTGTAATAACCAGATGAACAGGTAGGGTATCAAGTACTAAGAGAACAATTTCACTACAGGAAAGTGATGCCTTCCCACCTTTATTTATGTCTAGAAGAGAGGCTTCATAAACGTCTGGGCTCTTGTTGGTACGACATTAGTTCAAATGTCAAAACACAGAGGAGGTATAAAGTTACCGTCTACAACATCCGCAAACAGTACAACCATACACACAGCCTCCGCTTCACCACCTTTCTTTCCTTCTCAAGCCCTTGAGTCCTCCAGCGCTCTGTCTTTTTATCACTTAAACAGCCACATTATATGATATTCTCTCATTTCCTTCTCACTTCATCTTTGTTACTTGACTTTTATGTTAATTTCATAAAACTGTTCTCCATTCTTTTCCGTTTATTGAAAATGATCCCATTCAGGGTCTGGTGTTTTATAAGAACACTCACTTTTAGTTCAACTTACATTTTCATAACACACCCACCACACCACTTCACAAGCACTTGAACAGTTGTATTCTTTTTTTTTCCTTTACTTTCTCTTTTTTTTTCTCTCGTGTGAGAAAGTTTTCAGATGATTATGAAACAGGCTGAAATTTATTGAGTTACAAAAAAAAAAAATCCACTTCACATAATGAGATCAGCAGAGCGAAGACTTTATCCGTCCAGTAGTTTTCGATGTCTTAGACTCCTGCATTCATGTTGGTCTCAGATGATCTCAAAGCCAAACAAAGCCTTTGTTGAAGTTTTGTGCAGGAGTATCATGTTTTACTGGTAAAAGGAAAAGAGACTGACTCAGGACCAAAGTTCCACACGGTTGCTTTTAAGATAAACTAAAACAAAAAAAAAGAGTCGCTCTTTCTATCTTTGTTAGTCATCAACTTTTATTTTCATTGCTCATCCCTCAAGTTTGCAAAGACATAAAGTGGAAAAAGCTATAAGCCCCACAGAGGAGCAAACATGCTGACCTGCTCTGAACAATACTTTTTAAGACACAGGAGGAAAACAGACACACACAGGAATGTCATTACTGTGCAGAAACCTGCTAACGTAGATATCAGTCAGTACAGATCAACTGCCAGTACTGAGCAGATGGGTCCACACACAGACAGAAAGCACAGGGTTGAGGAGGACATTTCCATAAATTACTCATTAGAAAGATCTGGAGAGGAAATATTAATTGCGTCTGATTGAAGTCAGATGGGGAGGCATGTGCAGACATGTTGTTGGTTAAGCTGTCTGCTGACGGATAAACATTGTGTAATGCAGACTGAAGCTGAGCTAATAGAAGAAATCTGTTTGCATTCTATGATTTCATGGGAATCACCATTCAAACTGTGATCACTGTCAAAAAATACTGAAGAGAAAAGTCAATCCAGGATGTTTGGAGTACATTTCAATTGTTAGGGTTTTATAAAAGAAAACTCCTCCTTTCCTTTTCTGAACAGCCCAGCTCTACCTCACTCAACTGTTATGTGCAACATGTCACTTTTAATAGTATTATTATTATATCCACTGAAAATGTGCAATACCCTGTCAGTGAAAACGTGTTTCTGTGTGCAGAAATCTGACTGTGAAGGACTTATCCCTCCAATAAGTGCAATACTCTCTATATCCTGTGTCTACTCTGTTTATAGTGTTTTTATTGGTACCCTTGTGTTTTTTGTGTATTCTTTATCCAAACTGTTTCATATTCTTTATTTAAAGTGTTTATATTCTCTATTTTAAAATTTTTTAGATTCCTTATTTAAATCTTTTATATGGATCTATATATCCTTTGTATCTTTTGTCTTTGACACTGAGGGAGCCCCGCACAATATTTCCCATGTGTCTAGACTGTCGGTGCATCTACAAACAGCAAATAAAAAAACCTTGAATCCTTGAATCCTAAAGGTTTTTCGTTTCTTATTTGTGCATGTCAGAGTGCTCAAAAAAAAAAAATTCAAAACAGTTGAATCCCATCATGTTCCCGTGTCACAACCTGAACGCTAACAACAAACCGCTGCTGTTGCTGAAACAACTGAGGACAACCACACATCAGTGCAGAACCTAAGGTGGTTATGCCTCCCATCATGAATGGTTTCTTGTGTCTAAGGTTGTGACTAGGGCTGTCATTCGATTAAAATATTTAATCGCGATTAATTATATGATAGTTCAAAGTTAACTAGCGATTAATCTCAAATTGATCACACATGTTTTTTTTTTTGTTTTTTTTTAAATCTTTTTAGAATGTACCTTTAAGGGATATTTTTCAACAGCCTGTTGATTTCGGCTGCTCAACACAAACCGATAGAGCTCATGCATCACAACAACAGACACATTCTCCATCAAGTACTTTGGTCAATCGTGCTTGAGCACGGCACAGTCTGGATGGCCAGTGTGCCATCTGGCAGCGCTTCCGAGCTAAATTTCCCATTAAAAACATCGTCTTTACTTGGTGTCTGTCCTGTGACATACGTGTAAGTCCCTGACTTTTTTTGTTTGTTGTTCATATATATATATATATATATATATATATATATATATATATATATATATATATATATATATATATATATATATATATATATATATATATTGAGGTGTTTTTTTTTCCTTATCTCAAACTATGAGATTATTTTACTTGACCAAAAACACAAATAAACAGACTCACACCAAAAAAAAATCTGATATCGGTCTGCATTCACGCTTTATTTAGAGAATTTTCAGCGTGTCCGGTGGGAGTTTATTTATGTTTTTGGTCAAGTAAAAAATGTCCCCGTCTGAGTGCAGAGGAAACCAGCAGAGGAGCAGGGAGGGGGTGTTTGGTGCATGCGCCCTGGGCTTCTGCTGCACAAAATCACTGCTGTAGGGGTAATTTCTGCCCTAAACCTTGTGATAGGACCCAACTTGTTCCATCACGGAGTATCACTTTAAGCCGTGTTTCCACCAAGCAGACCAGTTCGGTTCGTCGTCTACAGCGCGCATTTTGCGGCGTTTCCACTGACTTATCCCGGGACAGATCCCCAAATAACCGAGATGAGCCGTTCCACTTTTTGGGACCCTTTCGTAAGGGTGCCAGACTGAACCGATCTGCTTTTGGAAGGAAGAGCTACAACACTGCAGACTGTTGATTGGTCTAAAAGAATCGTCACTTACCCCGACAGCGGCAGCATTTCTCCTGGCAGCACACAGTCTTCTCTGAAACAAAGCTTGATTGCACTTTGTATCAAAGAGCTACGTGCCAATCACAAAGAGGACAAAATGCTGCATGTCCTCCATCTGTGTTCTTTGTTTACTGTGTCGCGTTTACCTTCTTCGTTGGATTTATTAGCGGGGTAAACTGTGTCGCGCTGCTACGGCGTCTTGCTAATGTTTAGCAGCTGCAGCTTTCGTCATCCGGCTTACACACCGCCTACCACGAGAGGGCACAGTTTGCTGTGGAAACACAAACGGGATCAGGATTAACTGTATCAAACCGAGCCAATCCGTACTGAACTGAACTGGACTGAACTGCTTGGTGGAAACGAGGCTTTGGAATTGAAACTGAAATGTAATTTCATTCCTCTGAAACATGTGCAATGACAATAAAGCTCATCTTGACATCTTGACATTTCTGCTTGTCTATCTCAATGTTATGTTAGTGCTGTATCGATTCCTGATTTCCATACCTACGGAATGTGTGCACGTTAATTGTCCACCGAATAAGTTGGTGGCATTAAAAAAAATTGAATAAATGCATCATTATCCTGTCAATTTCAACAGCCCCATTTGTGACATATCAATATTCAATGTTTCTCTCTCTGAATAGGAATGCATGAGATAGGACCAGAGCTGTTTTTTCTCCAATTTCACTCAGATACAGCAAGCACAGAGTTATAATGGGAGTGCGTGTGATGGAGCTGCAGTGAGCTGTGACAAACACAGAAAGACAAGCTCAGAAAAAAAAGGAAAAAGATGAGAGAAAGGTAGAACATGATAGCTGCGATAACATCCTCAGCAGAGACAAGATCCATAAGTGTGTGACAACAGGAGATGAAGGGAGCAGGACGGCGATGAGTAAGAAGACGTGAGAGTGGCCGGATTTTCAGGAGATGATGAAAAAGATGTCAAAACCATTAAAGTGGAAAAGACGCCCCCTTTTTAGTCAGGGTTGTGGTTTGTTTCATTTTATTATCAGAATGTTCCAGTCTCTCAGCCAGTCTGTCCTGAGTAAGAGTTGTTTACAGCTGTCCAGATAACATCAGCAAAACACATCTTTGGACTCACGCTACAGCCTTGAGCCACCTTTCCACTCAAAGTTACAGCTCAACTCTTTCCTCTGTCTCTGTTTCCTCTGGTTCTCTCTTTGATCACATGAGAACAAAAAGTGCTGCTGTAGACATTACATAAGCGGACTGCAGGTTGTGCATCATACATCAAAAATGAGATTGATGTTTGTTATCACAGAGGTAAAACACTCAGTCCTACGAGACCTTTAGGGGATTTTTTCCATGGGATACAGGACAAAAGATATGTTCTATTTCTACTTTCAGTGAGCGCACAATGAACATTTTAGTGCTGATAACTAGCACCGAACTAACCTATGGCCAAGTCCCGCCCTCAAATGTGATGGGTCAATCACAGTGAGTATAGCCGTTCCCACACACTCAGACATCCTCTGTCCTGATGTGCATTGAAGTGCATTGCAGAAAGTCAGTCTTCATTCAGTTTTATGCCGCAGCCACATCCAACGCCAACACGCAAATTAATTCGCGCGAATCACCTGTAACGCGTCGCGTGAATGCCCGAGTCTGGACGCTGGAATATTTTGACAAGCTGAGGGAAGAACGTGCGTTAGCAGGTCACTGCGCATGCAGAGTAGAGAGCCCGTTCATTTAAAGATGGAAAGCCCAAAAAAGCATCTGAAAAACAATGAGCTGTGGTTTCAAAAGCATTACAGGAGAGTGTGTGAAAGCTTTGGAGACCACAATCAAAGTCTGCTGCCTCTCCCTGGTAATCAACCGGCCCTCATCCTCGACCCCCCGACCCATGTTACCGGAGGTCTCCCTGGGGATAATAAAGGGGTCGAGGAAAGAGAGGACCACAGAGAACTTCCATCTTTTCCCTGGCTCTGCCCCTGCCCCGCTCTTTCCTCCTCTCTATCAGGCTCAAAACTCCACTGAGGAAAACACAGTCGGACTTAGTGATAGCCCGTGCAGGCAAATCCAGCTGGAAACAAATATTGACAGAACTTACCTTCAAAACCTGTCTCCTCAGCGACTTTCACCCAAGCCTGCACACATCGTATCGTATAACTCCGGATGATGACACACCGCACAGATTATGTTCTCCTCCATCTTCTGGCAGAGTTGGAGTCGGGGCAGGTGGCGGTTCAAATCAATGACGTCGTGGGGGAATATCATCGCCGATTGGCTGCCGCGGCACAGCCTTCACGAGAATTTACGTCGAAAGTTCAATATTTTCAACTCGAGCAAATTCGCGTCTGCCGCCCAAATGCGTGAACGCTCCAAACACACAAATGCTCCAAACGGTCCAACGCGCCATCCGGGGTAAATCAGCATCTAAACGCGTCTTTGCATTGACTTTGTATGTAATCTCGCTGCAAATTTGCGTTTGGTGTGGCCGTACCATTATAAAGCTTCTCTGAGATTTTGGGTTTAAAAATGGTCGAATGCTGTATATGGGGTACATGCAACACAAAATATCCTGAGAAAGGTTTATTTTTTACTCTTTCCTAAGCCACATCTCAACTGGGAAAAGTGTCCTCTGTGTCTTCAACGTGAATAAAACGAAAAGAATGTCTTCATCTGCTCTAAGGTAAGCTTACATTGTATTTGAGGCAGCATATTGTGACTTTGCTGTAAAGAAATATAAAGTTATCTTTAACACTAAAACCACCACTGCAGTCGCTTTGGGATTTTCTCTAACGTTAGCTAAAGTTAGCCTAACGTTAGCCTAACGTTAGCTCCTAGCTGCATTGTTCATTGGCTTGTTTTGTAGTAGTTTTTGTTCTTTGGTGATCGTACATCATTGTTAGTTGTTGTCCAAAGGGCTCCATTTATGCTAACGTTAGCCTCTGGAGCTTAGCGTCATTAGCTGATCTGTAAAAGCCAAGATAACAAAGGCTGTCAAATGTTGTGCTGAATGATTCATTTGTGTAAAATCTGTAGCAACAAACAAACAGGGAGACACTTTTGGTAAAGATGGTGAAAAAACGTTATATTTTTCTCATTGTCTGAGATAAAACTCTTCACTTCAGAGGTGATGGTGACAGAAACGAGATGCTGTTTATCTTGTTTGCACTGTGACCTGTAAATTTAGTCTGTAACTGAAGCTTTTTATCGACCTCCTCAACAATAAAACAATTAGAGCCTTTTGATGACTTCTGGAAGATATCTGATCTTTCTGTCTCCAAAAATCATCAATAGCATCTTATGAAATGTCTCCTACTGTCACACCTGCCATAGCACCTGTTACTCTGCGTTCTTTGTTTTTCTGAACGAGTGGAGGGGGCGTGGCTTAGCCATGAGTCAGTTGTGGTGCCTAGGCTTTTTACTGCTTCAGTTCTGCCTTTTACGATTAATCTTTTAGTCTCTTTAATTTCACTCCATGGAATCAAATGATCAAATTATTATTATCATTATTTTTTGTCTGTATTCTTCTTCCTGTCTCCACTCACCCATTCCTCTCAAACACACTCTGTATCTGTCTGCACACTGTCTGCACGCTGAGGATAGGAACTACCCCTCCACACGTCTTGTACCTGAACAGCTTGCATGTGTTCTGGCTGCTGCCCTGGAGCCTCAGATGAAAGCGATGTACAGAGACACACTAGGTGTGTGGGATCAGCTCGTGTGTGTTTTTTATTTGACATGGATATGATCGAGGTTGGTTCCCTGCCATCATTTCCTCCCTCTTCTTCTGAGTGTGATATGTATCAGCCTGCATTTCTATCCCGTGTCCCCTCTGCTGTCTCTTCCTCCTCATTTGTTTCTTTCTTTTTTCTTTGTAAATCTCTGTTTCTATCCTTTTTTTTTGTTTTTATCTCATGGGAAGTTCATGTTCACATTTTTTTTCTCCACAAATTGTGACGAGAGTTTGTAACTAAAAAAGATGACTTGACTTTACTGTGGTAGCATTTTTCTGCTGATGTTCCCGAGGAATTTAAACCTGGTCATCAGATTTCTGTCCTCCTTCTTCTTATCCTCAAACTGCACCATCATATCTTTTTTTTCTTTCTTTCTTTCTTTCTTTCTTTCTTTCTTTCTTTCTTTCTTTCTTTCTTTCTTTCTTTCTTTCTTTCTTTCTCCTGTTGTTTCTTACTGTCTGCTTTTCTCCTTTTGACTCTTTGTGCAGCAGTGGTTATCTGTCGGTAGGACTGAGCCACAGACTCATGCAGAGTCGGTGAAACCTGCTTTCTATTCCTCCCTTTCTGTCTGGTGAGTCCGTGGAACAGAGATTTATTGCCTTCACTGCTGCTATTTCATCCATCTAAGTCTGTGATTGGAGGAAAAAAATAAACTTAATTTTTTAGTGTAAGGGGTCACTTCGATTTCTCTGCTTACAGACCTCCTCTGTATTTCTAAAATTCTCAGACTCCTACAAGGTACAGTCTGCCAAAAGTGTTTAAATAAATCATAGGTACCTTTTCACTCATATCATACACAGAGATAATTGAAAAAAAAACTTTGGGGGACAGGGTCTGTAATAAAGAACAGCTCTGATTAGTAGAGTACCTGCAACCATTAAGTAATGTTGCAAAGCAGCACAAATTGAATGTTCCCAGTGTTAACAGTTTAACTGTTTTTTTACACACAACAACGGCCAATGGAAAGTAGCTATTGGCTGACCTAAAAGTTGCTGGAAGTATCTAAATGACATCATTAAATAATCTGAATAATTTGTCATGTTATTATAACTGATCTCATAGGAGAGAGGAATAACATCATGGGAGACAAAAGGTGAGTAAGAGGGTAAAAAAGGAGGTACAGTGGCTGAGAAGTGCAAACCAAAACAAAGTTTGAAACACTTTTACAAACTTTAAACAAATTAACATTTTACAAAACATTTTTAGAATTAAATGGAACTAAATTTAATTTGCAAAACCCCTTTAAAAAAGATGGCACAAATTTACAAGGTGAAAAACACTTTGACAAGTCCTACAACAAATTTGGAAAAGTCAGAATTTTGACGGAAAGGGAATGCTCAAAATGTTGAACGTGACCCAGATGTCCATTTGTGTTGACGGAGGGTGTTGAGGAAGTGGCATGAGATTGGTGGAGTTTATATGAAATTACAAAAAGTTTATGTGCGTAAATTATGTGTTTTCCATTTTGTGGAACCCACTTTGCCAAAAAAAAAAAAAAAAACTATTTGTGTGGATGGTCTGTGGTATTTTTAAACAACGGGAAGGAAACAAGCCAAGTACCGAGGGGACATTGAAACAGCCTGAAAATGCACAACATTTGCACAAAAATCCATCAAATCTGCTTCTTTTCCTTCCCCAAAATTCTAGTGACTGACCACACAAAAAATTACTAAATAAATAAATGAAAATTTAAAAAAAGTTTTTGGCTAAAATGGGATCCACAAAATGGACTTGACATTTTTCAGGCAGTTACATTTTTCTTATAAACTTTTATAAACTTCACAAATTTACACTTTTATGTCTTTCCTCAATACCCTCTGTCAACACAAACTGCCTCAGTCCTCAAATAACCACTTACGGGTCACGTTACAACGTTTAGTACATTCCCTTTTAGTCAAAATTCTGATTTTATAAATTTGTTACCTACTTTGTTTAGGTGTTTTTTTTTTTGTTATTAAATGTAATTTTTGGTATTTTTAAAAAAATGTTTTGTAAAACGCAAATATGTCAAAAGTTTGTGAAAGTGTTTCCAACTTTGTAATTTTGGTTTGCACTTTTCAGCCACCATAACAAAGTCTCAAAATTTAGTGTCTCATGCAGAAAGCAATTAGCCACATTTTAGTTCCTTGGAGAGAAGTTCTGAAAAGTCCCTCATTCTTGTATGTTCAGGTCTTCAAACCAAGTTGGATAGGAACTGATTAACAACCCTCAGGGCGGTGAAAAAAGCCCGCTGGATAAACAGGGACACTCCATCTGCAGGACCTGGAATGTGCGTCTGGCACAGTGCCTGAATTCAGGTAAAACATCAAATAGCTGTTCACCCTCTCCATCATCTCATCACTTGCTGAGCTGTCTTGGATCTTCAATAAGAAATGGACAAGAAATGCCTCGCAGCGATCTTAAGCCCTGCCCCGGCAAGTATTCTGCTCCCAGCAACACCTAAGTGATCCCTCCTGCATTTACTTTTCCCTGTTTTAGAAAAAAAAAGTGGTACAAAGTTTCATATGTGTACACCGAGGGGTATTGTAAGGCAATACCATGCTGGGTTTTCCCCTTTTCACAAGCACTGCAGTGGAACATTTTAAAAAAAGTGACAGCACACCCTTCAGAAAAAAAGAAACAAGTAGCTGAAAGGTGCATTGTGAGGAGTATTCCCCAGGGAGTTCAATCAAATAATCATAGATTTAGGAGAATATTTGACATCAAGGAGTCACGTATCAACCCCTGACTCATGTAGATGAAAAACACTGGTCACACTGAGTTTTCCCCTCCTATGTCTGGCTCTCATCTCTCTGGACCTTGCCCCCCTTGGTGCATGTGTTCCTATGTACACATACATCCAACGCACACATAAACACACGCGTGTACATTTGGTGTATTCTCAGAGACCGGCTGAGTACAGTAGACACAGGTAGTGCTGTTCTTGGAGCGCTGAGGACTGGAAGTGTTACCTAATGGCTGGATACGTGCCGCTGTGAAAGGACCTTTGTGAGGATCCTCTCTGGGCCTTCGAGTGCTCCGCTGCTACATTTGTTTTTAGTGCCGTCATCTTTTATTCCAGGGGATTTCTTAGAGGTGAACCCGTTTCCAATCAGTGCAACAATTTCGAGATTGATGCTTATAAACAGCCTTGGATCCCAGAACTCCAACAAATGAATAAAGCAATGAATATAGTGATTTGTGTGGGTTCCCTCTACCGACAACAAAGCCTGACGCCGTATCACGTTGAGCCGAGGACACTTGAATCTGTTTTATTGTGAAGCCATGACGTTTCCTCAGAGCTGCAGCCAGGCATCTCAGCTTGGCCGGGGCCTGGCTAGCCACAGGCTCCACTGCTGGACAAGAGACCTGCAATTATAGCTCACTTCAAAGATGCCAGTCAGTCAAAGACGGCATTCATGCATTTATTTTGGCGAACCCCAGCCCCCTCTCCTACTTTCTTGCCTCCTCACCTTTCCACCTCCCGCTCCCCGGCCCTTCTTCCGTCTTTCCCACCAACCCTCAAGCTTGTTTAGATGAGCGATTAAGGAGAGAAACAAGTGCAACTGGAGTTTAGTTTGGCACGTATCACTATTGACACAGTTTACTGAAATACCTCCCTGCATAGTTTATACCCCTCACCTAAATTTGGACAAGGTGGATGTCGGCAATGATGAGGGGAGGAGTAGGTCTCATGTGCCCAAACAGGGAGGCTTCAGTCCTGGGTAAAGAGACTGTCCTTTGCCCCCTTTTCACCCCACCTCCTCCAGCTGATCCAGAAATAAAACCCAAAGAAAGGGGAGGGGGGGTGGGAGGAAATGTTTCACCTTAGACCATCTGCTCTACACAAGCTATTAGATGTTCAATTAACAGTGTAAACTGATAGTTTGCCATGTCAACAGAGCACTGTATTACCAAGCATCAAGTTCTGCCTCGTGTATCCAAAGCCCCCCTTTCAAACCGCAAAGTAGGCCAACTGTAACTGTCAATGACAAATTTAGAGAAGTGTTTATTCACCCACCATTTCATTTTCTGCCAAAGTCTATTTGATCATGAGAATACTGTGTACGTAAGGGACTAATAATACGACTTCTTAAAACTTGCTGTAGCACTGGAGCTTTTAAACGGCCTGGCAAGAGGTTGAAACGGAAAGGAACAGCTGGCTTTACTTCTCCATATATTTTTTTTTTATAAGGAGGGCATCAGCAGCATTTAAGTTTCATATTTCACAAAATTCCAGTCGTCTTCCATCTGCTGGGCGATTCCAGATCCTGTAAACTGTGATCCTGATCCAGTCTGAGTCTCAGGTCTGCTGCGATGGCCCCATAACTAGTTAGTTACGAGGCCTCAGAGCCTTGTGAGAGGTGAGTGTGTTGTTGCCATGTTTGCATGTGCTAAAACGCGTGTTAATCGACTCATCTGTTTACTTTTTGGTTGGCTTATGAGTATTGTAGGCTCCTGAGTGGTATGAAAAGAGGAGTCTGTAAATGTTTGTTGATAAAGCACACCAGACACCTCAGCCCCATGGGCCACAGCTCCACAATCACACCCCACTGGAATCTGAAACTCGATGCTGGAAGTTGGGCAGCCAGAGTGATTAGGGGCACCCACCGTGCTGGCGGTGTTACAGTGCAGCTCAGGTGTCCCATTCGTCACACCGGCCCCAGCCGACACCAGCGTAGACCGACACCCTGGTCGTAGCACTGTCTTTGGGGTGGGGTCAGCCAGCCCTGAGACCATTCTATAGGGGCCTGAATGGCTCCCATGGGTCCAACTTATCCATCCGTCTGCACTGGCTCCTCTAACTCGTTAAAAAGCGCAGACCTGCAGTGTTAAATCATCCGGCTGTCTCACACATCATATACACCTGGTGGGACTTGTATCCCTGCAGAACAATAACTGTCACACGGTGGATGTTGGACCAACACTGAGAATTGAAGTGGACATTTTCGGCTGGTGAACAGAGAGATATTAAATCAGATAAACCCCATTCTCTGCCAGATACACACTCACACACACTCTCTCCGTCTTGGTTTGACTAAAGGTAGTTGTGGGTCAAAACCACAGTGAGTGGGTCCACATAAAGGCAGCTTTGTTAGGACACACCATGCTCCAAATACCATTCAGTGCAGATACGAAACTTTACAGGAGAAAATGGACAAAGTTAAGGAGAGGATGGAGGTTGTCATTTCACACTATTACTCATCATGACTTGTAAAAATAATCTGCTGCCTCTTTGTTCTTATTATACATCTTTTTACACTTGCATTACTTTTTTTCCACTTTGCTTTAAATAACCTAATATGTCTTTGATGTCTCTTTTTGGTTATTTTTGGACTCTTAAAAGTTGTATGGCTCTTTGTACAGGCGGTCCTCGAGTTAAAAACAAGTTCAGTTCTTATGACGCATCGCAACCTACCTTTACTGACTATAAAAAATTTTTTAAAAAATGGACGTCATCTCTCTCAATTCGAAGTGATGTCGCCACAAAAACTGCTCCCCGTGGTGGCCTGCTGCAGTATAGGTCAAAAAATCCATCTCCCCAGCCATTCAGGATGGACTGTGGTCAAACTTTAAAAAATTAATACACCTCGTAGAAATGTTTCTCACGTCTGATTGTTGTGGTGATTTGAAGATCCAAATACATGTATCATACTTCATATTCATGGGAGAACAGTACATACAATTAAAATAGACATTTCAATTAAAACAGACAATCTACACAATGACGCGACTTGACACAAAGTGGACAATGCTAATGACCATAGAGCATTGCAGTGCTGTGTATTCATACGCACTCAACATCAAAAACTAGTAACCGTCATAGGAGCTTACAAACAGAGCGGCATAACTTCGAAACCCTCTCACGTACATGAATTCATTGAGCCAAAACATGGTAAGTCAAGGACCTCCTGTACTTGTTTTATAAATCTGTAGTTGTTTCATGGCAATTTGAGCCTTTGTAAAGCATCTTTGTTGATGTTTCATATTTTAGTTGTCCTTACATGTCTCTTTGTTTTTGTGTTATGATGCCTAGCAGTAATTGTATGACTCTTTGTGTTCATTATAAGTCTTTGGATTTGTTCAATGCCTCTCAGATGCTTTTTTTAACCCTGGAACACTAGGCTACAAATAGTAACCCCATCACTAATATCAGGTATATTTCAACTTATATAAAATACCCAATAAAAAATACTAGACATCAAAACATATTGAAGTACAATAATACATGGTAAAGTGGAGTATTCTTCTTTTACTTTTTCTATCTGCAAAGTCTCATAGAATGAAAATATATATGTATATATATATGTAATACAATAAAAAAATGAACAAAGGAATGCTTTTTTTTGAACATGTAAAAATAATACAAAAAGAAAAAAGAAAATTAACAAAGAAAAGAACAAATGAAAACACAAAACTAAATAACGAAAGAGAAAAAAATTACAAAAAAAAAAAACAACAACCAGGCGAAAACAAAACAGCAACAACAAAAAGAACCCCCAAAACAATTGAAACTATTTTGACATGTTCAAAAAGGAGTATGAAAAAGCATCAGCTTATTTGATCCTACTCCTTCTCTCATTCATAACTAGTTCACGTTAAATTTACCTTAATCTATTTCTTCATCACAAACTCCCTAAACATAAATCATATTATCATTTGCTGACACTGAGAAATAAATAGACAAGTAATTCATATAAATATATCCATACATACACTCACATTATATCCCTTGTTCCCTATATCTGTTGAAAATAATTTGTTTATATTTGTTTTTAAACTTGTTGGTGCTTGGACATTGTTTCAGCTCCACACTCAGTCTGTAAATAATAAAATAAAATAAACATCATAAAAAGACTCAAAAGTAAGGCTCTAAAATTTGTGAAAAATCAGGAAGTCATTAATTAAAATACCTAAAAATAATAATAATTGAGCTGGGAACTTTTTATTTTCTATTTTATTTTATTTTATTTTATTTTATTTTATTTTATTTTTGGGGTGTTAACTAATTTCTTGGACATGTGAGCCTTGTCCAGTGAAGATTATACGACAATTTATTTTTTTTCAACAATATATATTAGTTAAACAAAATATTTTACTTCTTGATCACAGTCGGGTGAAAATCACCTGAACATGTGCCAGCTGAAAACACATGGACGGTAGCAGGAAAACCTACCTACCTTCAACATTAGTGAGTGGGCTGACACTACCCAGGGACCCATAAAACTCAGACTAATGCAACATAATGAAAATGAGGTAAATATATTAGCTCGGGTGAAAATCACCAGCAATAGTGTCTTAGGGTAAATGACATTTGTAGTTGTTTAGTGCCTCTTTGTTGTTGTTTTATGTCTTTTCATGCTTGATTGTCTTTAAAGGATTCTTTGTAGCTGCTGTCTCTTTGTTTTTATTGTAAGTCTTTAAACCTGTTTTATTTGTTTTTGCAGTTGTAATAACTACCCCAAGTGTTTTAATGACATTTGTAGTTTTTAACATTTCTTTGTACTTGATTTTAGGCACTCTGTTATTTATGTCAACAGTTTATTGAAAGCAGTTAAAGCCTTTTAAAGGTAAACACAACAACAATAATAAAACCAATGTACTTTTCTTACTTATTGGTCAAGGAGTAAACAACAGACTGCCTGTAAAGCACGTGACCTTTGACTTCCCCACACCCTGCAGTCACGGTCGTGCCTTGAGGCGGCATTGTTAATGGCTTTCTTCACTGGTATGCAGAGAGCGTGAGCGGAACAGTGAGGATCCTGCCAATGCTAAATGAAAAAAAAAAAAAACTCAGCCCCCGTGTGCATTAGAGCCCTGCAAACACCTAGGTGGTCTGAGGAAAGATGGGAAGACTGAGACACAGGAGAAGACGGGAGGACAGAAGTTATGTGGGAGGGAGACTGTCAGGTTGTCTGTGTCAACAATCAGGAAATAATTGGCCTCTGTAGTGAGTGGGCCTCACTGCAGCAGCTTAGAGGCCTGCTGGGGTTGGATGGTGCATGGCCCTGGCATTACACACAATTAGGCCAACAAGAGGGTCAACTGGGAAGGCAAGGGAGGTCCCAGCCCTGTCATTCTTAAAAGGGATGTCTTTGTGCTTCAGGCTAGGCAGAGGAAAGGCTCAGGTCACAGGGGAAGGCCCTGAACTAGGCCTCTGTCTGGAGATGAAGGCTTTGTGTTGGTGTTGTGGCGATGCAGCTTGGAGAGGAGGAGCTTAACATGGGGAGGAGTTAATGATGGACCTGGGACATCAACAGGTAAGTTTAAAAAGGTGCAAAAAAGTCTTACAGAGAGTTTCATATCTGTGTCCTCCAGTGCTTATTTCTTAAAAAAAACCTTTCATGTTCTCCAGCCTCACTCCATCATCACCATGTTCTCTGCCTAAGCCAAAGGAATCCCATAAATTCTACCCAACAGGTTTTCATGCCTGTGGTCAGGGTCTGGACAGCATCAGGAGCCAGACTGCTGGGTGGCTGCCTCACTCTGGCTTGACTCCCTCCTTGACCTCTCCCTAATGTGATAAATATTCCCAATCAATGGAGGAAACAGGGTGGAAGTGGTCGGAGCCTTGAACATGACCTCCTGGTTGGTTTCAAACGACCAGTGATTCTTTGTTTACACCTAATCCTCACCTTGTCCTTCTTACGGAGCACGCTCAGGCAGAGGAGGAACAAGGTCAGCTAGTTCAAACATGGCAGCTGGGAAAATGTGTTGTCAAAACTAAAATGAGGAATGTGATCCTGACGTCCTTTTGTAAATCATCACCGTATTAAAAAAATGGCCTAAGTCATTTTTTCAAGTTTTGGGAAACACAAAAAACTTTTCCAAATACAGAGCATATGATGTTTATTGATCGTTCCAATCAAAAAGGCCTTCACTGTGGATGACTGTTGACATGCAGAGAACATTGTGTGTCAGTCAGTCCAGGTCTTCTTTGCTGTTTTTTTTAAATCAACCCATTTCCAACATCCAGTTTTGACAATTTTTTGAAACTTGACCTTAAACTGTCCTTTAATTCCATAAAGCAAACACAAAACATGAATAACTCCAACCTAAATTAAACAAATGTGAGGTCAATCCTAATGTAAGTAGGCATACTCATACATCCCCAACCAAAAAGCAAAAACATTTCTTTAATTTTAAAACTCTGAGGGGTATTATTGCCTTGTGTATTCACACCTGGATTGTAGAATGTTGATTCTACAACATTGCAGCCCAAGACACACATTTTATCCTGAATACTCCAACATTTTGACTCAGGCT
Source organism: Halichoeres trimaculatus (assembly GCF_033239565.1). Taxonomy (NCBI): domain Eukaryota; kingdom Metazoa; phylum Chordata; class Actinopteri; order Labriformes; family Labridae; genus Halichoeres; species Halichoeres trimaculatus. Next base: position 6,887,010 of record NW_027437198.1, on the reverse strand, counting down.
AGAAATAAAATTACCTAAGTCACCGTCTTGACATAGGACAGGGGTGGCTTTCAGCATGCGACTCTTCGATCCATTCATAAATATATATAAAGTTAAGAGTAGTGGTGTGCCAATCAATCTAAAATATTGATTTCCTGATGCCAACGTTGGGATCAGTGTTGATCAATGTTTGGGTGTACAGATTGATACTTAAGTTTCGGTTTCTCTTCTCTAGTAAGAATTTAAACACACTTACAAACACAATAAATCTTGCTTTGACAATTGGAAATAAATTGATTTTCATTTTTTGTCATTTCATTTATGTGTGAGAGGAAGTGTGTTTGTAAGACCCCGTGTGTGATGTGGCTCTCTGTAGTACCGCTGTCATTTTTGTGGCTCTTGGTCTCAGACTGGTTGGCCACCCCTGACATAGGCCATTGTCCTATAGGGGAGTTAAAGAGCATAATCCTTTTAGCTAAAGCTTCAAGCGATTTTACCAGAGATGGCCAGCATGATCAAGAGATGATTAAGGCGAAAAAACTATTTTTTGTCAATAAATGACTCAGGCTGTTATTTTAATAGGGTGATGTCATGAATTAGAATTTTGGGGAGGTTTTGACCTGTCAAAAGTTAAAAAGTGACAATCTTGACTGTATTTTTCCTTGATACCTGCAGTAACTTACCAGGAAATGTCTTCAGTGTTCATTCTTGCATGGAATGATTTTAAGTATGTGTAAGAAAGCGTGTTACATAATACTGAATCTGAGCAGCATTCAGATCTGAACTCTCTTCTTTGGCTTCCATTCAGGTGTTCACTGCTGCACAAACATGTTAGCCACACAGTACACAAATGCATGTGCACACAGAGCCTGATTTATTTGGCCGCCCACCCAAATTGTACTTTTACAGCTTAGTACATATCTGCAAACAGTATCCATCCAGCACCTCGCATTCTGTCCACAGAGAGCAGAGGACTCTCACGTTCCTCATGAATGACTTCATGTAATGTGAGACAAGCAGACAGCAAACGATCCACTCTCACATCTGGGGTCTGTGTTTCATGTTTGAGTCTTGTTGACTCCTTTCTGCGAGAAGAAGCGATAAAGCAATCTAATGTCACCACAAACAATAAACCAACAAGTGTCCACTTCCTTTTTATTCCCTTAATCTCCTGTGACCTCGCTGAACAAGTGTGTGCTGCCCCAGTGTGTTTGGGTTTAACAGCCTGTCGTGGCCTGAGGAATTGGTCCCCCATGTAACTCTATATGTGACAGTTCATGCTGCATTACTTTACCTCTACATTACCTCAAACCGTCAGACCTGCTCCGTCTTATGGTGACTCCGCTCTCCCCGAGCTGATGGACACACATTTAGTAAAGCCGCTTGCACCCCCCAAAGGAATTCACGGCTGGATGTAACAAAATATATGTCAAAGCTCTCCTTTTACTGAGGCCTATCACTGCCTCCTCTTACAGTTTAGGGCATGATAAAACAAGACAGGACAGGAGAGTAGGGTAGTATTTAAGCGTATGCAACTTAAGGGCAGTCAAACTGTGTTTCTTTGGGAATGAAGAGAGGATGGGGATTGTATCTGTATCTCTTAACCCCCCTCACGGCCCCTGGGGAGAAGGCAGGGCTGCTGCTGAGACCAAGTGAGGCTCAAGTTTTGTCAACGGGCATCAATCTCTCTTGTCTGTCAGCCCTATAACTCCAACCCCTGACCCTGCCCCACCCTCTCATGGCCTGGGTTACAAAGCTTCCTGGGTAGGGATTGGTTGTCAGAGAGGTCCAGCTGAGAGACAGTGGAGACAGTAATCTGGCCTCTGATGCCGCTGCGTCTCAGAGGGATGTAGCTGCTGTTGCCTGGGTCGGTCCTACCAACCCCAAAGACTAAGCTTTCTTTCCTTCTTCTGTCTTCTTTGATTTTCTCTATCTTTCTCTCCTATCAGTCCATTTCCTCTTCTTCTCTCATCAAGGTGCAAAGTGTCGTCATCCATCTCTCTTCTTGTGACTGAGGAGTCTGAGTGTGCACCCTCTGGTGAAGGATGGTCATGTCATCAAACAAAGAGGCTCACTTGTTCCCAACACACGCACAGAGTCTGGTCTGAGAGCCTGGAGTCAGGGATCCTGGAGTCCAGGTTTTGATGTGCGTGTGTGGGATAAAGATTTGGTGGGAGCGCTGAGAGAAACTCTAGAGAGGACATGACAAACCACTTGTGGCACGGTTGTCTCCTTTCATATCTCTGGACTATTAATCGTGGCCTGGCTTCTGTCGTCTCTTAAAGTCTCTCTGTTACGAAAACAGCCAAGGTCAACAATTCACACAATTCAGTAGTAGTTTATCTCTAAGACTTCAGCTCTATCTTTTTTGGTCAGTCAATGAAGTAATGAAATGAGTGCCATTAAACATGATGTCTCGATGACAAGCAAATATAGAAAATCCTGTTATATTAGTGATACAATGACTGTTAAAACAACAACCTGGATTCACCATTAAAAAAAAAAGAGATAGTTTGTTAATCAGCATGACACTTTTAATTAAGGGCAGTGGGGGATAGGGATCAATTCTGCTTCTTAATCTGGTTCCTTAAAGGTTCCTGCATCAACTGCTTCTGTGATTTTTTCTTCTGTACGAAAAAAGACTGAACAGGTTTAATGTGTAAATATGAAATTGGTCACTTGATCTGGATATCTCTGGACGTAAATGAAAGAAAATAGAAAAAAAAAAACAAAATTGCATTCAACATCACGTTGTTTTACTGTTATTGACTGAAGTAGGCCATCTAGTGTCTCAAAGTGGTTATGGCATTACTTTAAGATGTTTGGAACCTTGCAGTAGTTATGAAACCAGCAATGAGCCTGCATGTAACTTTTCTTTCTGTGAGTATTTTGACATTTTGAGTTTTCAGTATTCTTAACAAAGACTAACTGGGATCTTTCTTTCTTTCTTTCTTTCTTTCTTTCTTTCTTTCTTTCTTTCTTTCTTTCTTTCTAATATGTCAGGAGAACCACAGGAACAAAAGAGAGGGGGACCCAGTCGCAGATGAAAACTAAAAAAAACTTTATTTTAACTAAACTCAAAATTCAAAAACTCAAAAAACTAACAAAAGAAACAAAACCAAAATCACTCAAAAACTCAACAGGAACCAAAGCACGGGGAGCGCATGAGACGCTAAGCAGGACAGCCAGAGTGACAGCAAACAATGAACTAACACAGAATAAAGGAAACAGTAGTTACGTATACATGGACCTAAATATTCCGCTTGCATTCGGTTTATTTGCTCAAACGGAAACAATTTAACCTTTGTATACGCCTCATTCCGAAAGTTAAATGCCAATCTGAATGGACATTTAATTGGTTTCACAGGGGTGAAAGATTCCTTTCCTCAAACCGATTGAGGTATCATGTATCCACTCAAATGGAAAGATGTCAGGGTGCGTTCTTTCGGCGCATGCTCAGATATGACGTAAGACGCAACTTTTATAAATCATGTGATTTTCACGTTTTTCTGTGCATGCCCCATTGACTATTCTGTTTCATTATAGCGGCTCATGTAGACCAGAGATTAGAATATTCCTTTCTAAGTATATCATTGTGTGCGGAAAAGTAATTCAGAAAGATTCCATTCGGAAAGATGAAAAACTCCTCATGTAACCGTGGCTACAGAGGCTTTATACATTGGGGAGTTATCAAAACAGGTGTGAAACAAGACACAGGTAAAACACATGAGGAGCAATCAACAAGGAGGGAAACACAAGGAGAACCAAACCAAACACAGGGAAACTCAAGACACAGAACACTTAACAAGAATAACTAACATTAACATAAGACAAGAATCACTAATATAAACCAAGAACCTCAAATCCAAAATCCAGAATACAAAACCCAACTGAAAACCCAAACCATGACACAATATGCAATAATACAGAATCAAATTATTAGTAACAATTTTTTTTGCAAAACATAATATATAAATGAAAATTTAAGGAAGCCATAAACTAACAAAACACTGAAAAATTCCCATATATACACATATATGTTCATATACACCCACATATGCATGCACACATACATATGTACTTACTTAAAAACATTCATACACATGCACCTTTGCTGAAAAAAACTAAAATTCTGTTGTAAAAAAAAATTGTACCGATGAATCCTAACCCTTCACATATCAATGCAATTTTCCGTATACGTTTGCATTGAGCTAGCGCTATTTTGTTTACATTGTTTTTGGTAAATAGTGGGATGTAGAGGAATCTTGTGTGACAGAGTAATGTATATTTCTCAGTGTGTTCAGTTCTTCAGTAAAACTTCAAGCTGAAATTCCTGAATCAGAGTTTTCTTGGGAAACTTTAATCTAACTGATACGCTAAGATAGCTGTGGCAGACTAGTTGACTTAAGTCGCGTTTCCACCAAGCAGTACGGTGCGGCACGGTTTGGCCTGATACCGTTTGCATTTTCACAGCAAAACTGTGCCCTCTCGTGGTAGAAGCCGCAGCTGTTAAATAAAAGCGTTACACAGTTTGCCCCGCTAATAAATCCAGCGAAGAAGAAAAACGCAACACAGAAAACAAAGAGCATAGATGGAAGACATGCAGCATTTCGTTCTCTCTGTGATTGGCATGTAGCTCTTTGATACAAAGTGCAATCAAGCTTTGGTTCAGAGAAGTCTGTGTCCCGCCAGGAGAAATGCAGCCATTGTTACACGGTAAGTGACGATCCCAAAAAGTGGGACGGCTCGTCTTGGTTATTTGGGGATCTGTCCTGGGTTAAGTCAGTGGAAACACCACAAAATGCATGCCATACTAAGACGAACCGAGGCAGTCTGCTTGGTGGAAATGCAGCTTTAAGGTCCGGCACCTCTGGTGTAATGTAAAGAAACGATAAGGGAATGGTTGCCCACAAAGGCTAACGATATTGATGGATTAAAACATTTCTTATCGATTCTTAACAGGAACTGGTTTTCAATACACATCCCTAGTAGTGACAAACACCTTCCACTGGGTGGGTCTAATAAGTTAAGCATTACTTTGTCTCTTTGTCAACTACCTCTTTGTCCACAAGGGGCACCAAAGTCACCTCAAACAAAAAGTTCCTTTCAGGAGCTTTAAGTAGCTGCAGAGCATTCATTTTCTTGCTGATATTTTCAGTGAAATCTTGTGTAGCAGGACATGAGTGTAGAAATAAAACATTAAACAGTCAGAGTAGCAGTTCATAGTCATGTAAGATGGTAATTCCTAACATACTGCCTGAATTTATTAAGAATTATAAAAATAAATTGTTTTTTTAATGTGTTTTGCATTCTTAACAGGTTAAATTGAGTGGAGTTTGTAATTTGAGTAAAGTACACACAATAGTATAATAACTATTGTAATATAATATAACTGAGTTATATTATATTTATAGACACGAGAAGTTCATCCCCTGACCAATATATCGTGACATAGTGGATCTCATATGATATGATCAGGCATCAAGGGGTTAAGGGTGTGGTAAGTGCTCAAGAGCCTTATGCCCATTTTATACCATTATTTGTGGCGCCTTATTTTTTTTTTTTTGAATATTTCATATATGTTGGAGGAGTTGCACTAAAAAACATTCAAGAGTGGCCCTCTGAAAATGAGGAACTACCCTACATACAGTTTCAATTGCTCATCACAGGTCATGATTTTTATTCCTCTGTGGCTAAGGGGATAAGAAAGCAGCCAGGGGTTATTGGGGTGAGGGATAGGGGGTGTTGAGGTTCCCCAGCTGTAGTGTTCCTCATGCTACTCCCCTTTGTCTTTGTCTCTCCCTGCCTTCCCTCTCACCGTCTCCCTCCATCACTCACTGTCCCCTGTCTATCAGCGTCCTGCAGGTTCCTGATTGAAGAGAATATCTCTTTGATGCCCTTTCCACCTTGCAACCCCCCCTTGAGTATTTTTTCCCCGTCTTACTCCATCTTCTTCTGTCCTCTCTTTCCTATCTCCTCCCCTCCCGTGTGAGGCGACCTGGCTCACTTCCATCAGCTTGTCTTCGGAATCTGTGAGCTGAGCCCCGGTATGCGCCCGGCATGCTCAAACTAAATGCTTTTCCATTCTTCTTTATTTCTTTTCTCTCTTTATCCCCCCTTGGATTTGCAAACTCCTGTCTTGAACATTACTTTCCCACAGAGCAGGTGGCGAGCCGAGGTAGTCATATGGGTCATGCCTGGATTGCGTGTGAAGTTCAGTGACTGAAGAATAGAGGGACAAGCTTTATTTTCCCTCTGCTTTTATCCTCTGCTCTTCTGTTCTCCTGTGACTTTTCAACCAAGATCCGCAGTCAGCTCTTCTCTGTGTTTTCCATTAAGATCAAGACAATACACCTGGTTAACTCAACCCTTTGTCCCTGCTTCCCGATGATCAGCAACATGCAGCCGACGTCGGCGCCGCTGTGGCACTTTGAAAAAGACTCCAATCAAAGGCAGCGTGAACCTGTATGATGGTTCAGCTCTCTGAAGCAGGAGGCCCTACCCTTATGCAAAGACCCTCAGTCATCATCAAATCATCAGAGGTGGCTTTGATGCACCATCCAGCTGATGGCCCATTGTTGCTGCTCCCTATTCAGCAGCACCTGGGCCGGCCAGCACAGTCAAACCTTTCTGCTGTGTTATCAAAACAAGTGCCTGACCCTTTTCAGAGGATTTCAGAGGATTGGATTAAAGATTGGGCACAGAGTTGAGGCTGTGTTGAAGAGAGCTGTGCAGTGAATAGAGAAGATGGGGGTAAGAGTAGATTTTCAGAGAGTTTAGAGGGAGTCAAATCCAAGAAGAGTTCTCATGTTGGAACCAGGGGACCAGATTTACAAATAGAGTTTGAATAAGAAAATCTTATGAGACACAAATGAACAGAAATGTAGGAAACTTTATTAAGGGGACTTAATTCAAAAGGAGATAAAGTTCATGCAGCTTGACAGCGACACCAAGATTTAAAACTAGCTGCACATGGATCAAACTTTGCAGGTACACTGGAAAAACTTGAAATCTTATTTAATGTTTTTGTCTTATTTTCAGTAGAAAATGTCTATTTAGACTTGATTTGAATCACATTCACCTGACCAGTCCAGAAAAAATTGTCTTGTTTCAAGTTATTCAAAGACAAAAATAAGGTCTGAATCTCTTGTAACGAGTAAAAAATCTGGCAATACAAGAGAAAAGTTACTTGTATTGAGATTATTATTCTAGTTTTAGCAAATTTTCGAACATTTTTTTCTTATTCCATTGGTAGATTATTTTTTACTTGTTACAAGCAATTGAGACCTTGTTTTTGTCTTTAAATAACTCGAAACAAGACATAGACAAACTTTTTTAGACCACAGACCCCTTTCAGGTGGGACATTTTTCCAGGGACCCTCTCATTAGCATAACACTGATTAGCATAAAAAAATCACTATATAAAAATGAACTATGTAGTCATTGGGGATGATAGAATTAGGCTATATTCACACTCTTCAAGTAATTAGTTTTGTAAACTTTAAGAAAATGTTGGCGCCAAGGTGTTTTTTGTTCTGTGTTTTTCAATTTTGTCGTTGCACACTATAAGGTGATGGGCATCACAGTCATATCAGAATGGAACTCACACTGCAAAAAAATTAAAGCTTATCAAGTAATTTTGTCTTGTTTAAAGTAGAAAATATTATATATATATATATATATATATATATATATATATATATATATATATATATATATATATATATATATATATATATATGTATATATATAAGCCAAATTCATCTGACCAGTCTAAAAAATTTCTTATTTCAAGTTATTTAAAGACAAAAATGAGGTCTGGATTGCTTGTAACAAGTAAAAAAAAAAAAAAAAAAAAAAGCCAATGAAACAAGTGAAACAATGCTTGTTTTATGACGTTATTTTAGTTTCAAGCAAATGTCCAGACCTTAATTCAGATCCCTATTTGTCTTTCGATTACTTGAGACAAGACATTTTTTTGGACTGAGTTGAATGTGGCTCATATCAAGCACAACTGGGCAGGGGTATTGGAAAAAATTGCTACTTTTATTGGTGAAAGAGATCCCAACTTTGTTGCCTTTTCAGTGATAAAGCACACTTTTACAGTCATTTTTTAATTATCCCGCAGACCCCCAAGCTATGGTTCGCGGACCCCTTGGGGTCTGGGTTCAAGTCCAATCTGCAGCTTCTTCCCGCATTCCACACCCTACTCTCACCCTGTTTCCCGATCTTTTCACTGTCCTGCACTGTAAAATAAATCTGTAATCTGTTTTTTACAGATTTTATTTTACAGTGCAGGACAGTGGAATTACAGAGTTTTTTTTTTTTTTTTACAGTAAGTCCTGTATTTTTACAGGTATTTTATGTAGTTCTGTGTTTTAAGTGTTTGACTGTAATTTACAGTATTTCCTTTGAAACTTTGCTGCCAGTGCTTTTACAGTATTTTTTTTTTTACAGTTCTTTTTGTTTTCTTCATTGTAGTCCTGTATTTTTACATTGATTTTACATAGTTTTGACTTTTTTACAGTGTTTGACTCTAAATTTACGGTATTTGTCTGGAAACTTTGCTACCAGTGCTTTTACTGTTTTTTTTTTTTTTTTTGTTGATTTTTTTTAAAAAGTGAATTGAAACCACGAGTGAGGAGGGTACAGGGTTCAGCTGGCATAATACCTAAAAAACATCCAGGATGTAATTTTACAGATAACTTCTGTAATTTTGGTCTTGTATAACGTTTTTGAAAAGCAGAAAAAGAACTTTAAAAATTAAGGGTTGATAACTGTAAACTTAAGATTTTTTTGACTGTGTAAAATTACTGGAATTATCTGTAAATCTACAAGCATTTTGTTGTTTTACAAGAAAACAGGAAAAATCTGTTAAAAAAATTAGACTATTTCCTGTAAAATTACATCTTTCTTGAACAGTGTGTCCTCTCCAATACAAGGCCTAATAGGCCGGGAATATCATTGAAATAAGATCAAACTATGTTTTGGTGGCCTGTGCCATCATGACAGCTATGGCCTCTTCCACACTGCTCTGCGACACTTTGCATGAGTGCTTGTTGGCAATGTGATTTCACTGATAGTTATTCTGGTTTCTGGTAAGTTATCTGCCTGTCCTTTTGTGTGTTGTTATAGTTGGGGCTATTAAATGTAAAAGACTTCTGTAGACTGTAGAGAAGAGACTAACACACACACAGCCTGTGGCCTCTTTTCTGCATGTCATTCTTTGCCATAAAGGGATAAAAGCCCAAAAAATTACTTAAAAATGAATAAATGAATAAAAAATAATAGAATAAAATTGAGAAAGGGTGAATATTAAGACGACAATACGATGATAAATAGTTAAATTAATATAGATAAATAAATCAAATGAAATGGATAAATAAAAGCTCTCCAGATGTTTTTGTAATTGATGTTTTTATTTCTCATGTGAAGAATAAATTTCTTCTTTTGGAATTTAAGGATTCACTTACTTTTAGGGTGATGTGAAATATCAGGATCTCCCATGTTTAGGTGGCTGAACACATCAGCAGAAACAATTTCATTTGATTTTATTTAATCTCATCTAAACTGGAAACATCTGTCATCACTTTTTAATCCACTTTCCTAAACCCAGACATGGGTGGGATCCAGGTTTGCAGAGACCCACATGCACTCGGCTCTTACATGAAGAGATAAAAGTGGGAAACGCTGACCTGGCTGCACCAGACTGGTTGTGCAGCACTTCACAGCTGAGCAGGTTAGCTGTGGGCAGCAGCGGGCAAGACACCCTGGCACCACCACCCTGAGAGCAGCCAAGTCCCACTCCTGTCGGCTGTGTGAGTGTAGTCAGACGCCAGCCAGTGTGTCCCCTGGGTGCCTCCTCACCTCTGTGGCCATGGTTTGGAGAGGGGGTGTGGGGGGACACAGTCCTCCTTCATCACCTCAATGTGGGGATGGGACCAGCGCCCAGAGTGTCCTTGTGCAGCCAAGTCCATCCCCAGCTGAGCCACAGCACAGGGCAGAGCAGCCAGGGGTCTCTGGACCCAACGGCTACGCTGAAACTAACAGACTGACGGACTCTCGGTTAGCTTAACTTGCATTGGTAAACACATGGTGCTCTATGAAAAGGTGTGCACTTTCTGACAGAACAACACACACAAGTGCGGAGCATTTCCAAAACCAGCGTGCCTAAATTAGTTTTGGACTGGAAACTTGCTGTTTGGAAATGATAACAACAATAATGGAGGCTTTACTGTTTGCCCTCATGTTGGTCTCTGAAAAATAAGGTGAGTGTAAGAGGTGGAGGGAAGCGGAAACAAGGCTGCTGGTTCAACTCCCTGTCTTTGATGTATTGTTGTTCCGCTGGCTGCCCTCTCCTCTCTGAGTTGCCCTGCGGTTTAGCCTTGGCTCCACGACCCTCTTCATGGCCTTCTGGTCCAGCTCCACCACCGCAGGAGCACTTCTTTAGCACTTGTCAATATTAGTTCAGGATTATTTCTAGAAGTCCAGAAGGGCAAAATTCATTCCAAGATTACAGAGCTGACACAAAATAATGAAGAAGGATCTGAGGATCTGTGGAAGAACCAGCGATGAATATTTATTATTTGCATAACAAACACAGATGATTTAACTCGGCATACTGCGGGCAGCTAAATTTGGGTGAACCCACATGGTGTCCTGGGTAACCTCAGCCCAGAATAGCCTGCGATAAAGGCAGGAGTCACAGTGGTGTGTTAGGCTCCTCAGCACAGAGGTGAGGATGGGAGGGATAAAAACAGAACGAAAAGCAGCGAGTCCTTCCACTCAGGGGCCATCATGAGAAAACACTTCATTTCTGCGTCAGCACCAACAGCCAAGCTGCATTATGCATTTCTTTTCATGCTTACGTTTGCACCGCAGCCAAAACATCTGACTCATTCTCTAATAGTGATGTTTAATAGAGGATGACAGATGAACAGATGAGATAAAACCTGGTGTACCTAGAAGGGATGAGCTGTGTTTCCATGATCTCTGAATGATTCCAGGTGGTACATCCAATGGCTTCAAAGCAGTTGGTGTTTAGTCACGCAGTTCTTGAACTAAGTTGATGAATTACTGCCATGTTGCTTTGGGGATTTCAAAACTATATATCTCTTTTTTCGCAGACTACATGAGGATATTTACCTCTTCTTTAACCAGGATGGATTGGATTAGATTTAGGCCGACTGAAGTAATTAAGGTTGAATGAGTCCCTCAGCCAAAAAACTACTTCAGCACAAAGATATGTGATCCCCTCAGAGTGTAGTGTACTTTCTAAAGAAACACTGTTTTACCTGCAGTGTAGGGGATTTCCCCTTCAGCTTACAAGCTCGAGTGAAGTCGCAGGATTCTTTGTACCTATAGGAACTAACTACATCCAGCTTTTTCAAGCATGTATCCACTCTTAGGTACAGTTTTTCAAACTTTTACTCACAACTTTCATCCACAATGTTGTGGCATATAGTGTGACTCTTCACGTACACTTCAATTGCTGTAATGCTTCAGTTAGTCTCTTTTGTAATTGATTCTAAGTAAAAGAAAAAGCAAATTTAAACACCTTTTTACACATCCCAGAACCTTGGGATCGAAGAGTGTAAGTCTCTGAACTCTTCTGCTTGGTAAAGGCAAGACGTCTCTATGACAACACCACCCTGGCTGACAAAGTTAAGTAGAGAGAAGAGAGATCTGTGTTTTTCTCTGCTGAAAACAATTTCTGTGATTAATTTTGTAGTGATGGTGGACACTGGAGCCAAACTGTCAGACAGAAAAAGGACGGAAGAGCAGAAGAAAACTAAACAAAATAGTGATACAGCCTGAGCTAAAAGCTAAAACACAAGCTAAGCTGTTTGTGCTTATTGAAGCCACTAATGACAGAATGCAACATAACTTCATAATTTGCTTAATTTGGAATATTTTTATGTTTTTACGTTTAATGTTGAAATATTGTGTTATAGTTGTAATAGTTTTTGTGGCTGCATTTCTTTACTTAAGCTCGGACACTATAAAGTGTCGACTAATGTCATAAATGGCTAGCTTAGCCAGGGGAGGCGTTAAGCTCTGGTTAGAAATGTGTTCGAGTTGGACGAGGAGCAACGTTTTTCTGATACTGTTAGGATGTTAAGTGTTGTTCAAGAAAGATAGCAAACATAATATCAATTTCTTTAACTTTACTTTCTCTTTCGAGGAATAAAAAATTTCCCTCTTTTGGAAACTTGGAACTGGTGTCATTTTCGTCTTTGGATCAAGAACATCCGAGTCAGAAGTAACACGTCCTGCTATGAAGTGGCATGGGAGCTTTTATTTTAATCAAGTTGGTCACTACAGTGATAATGTAAAATTCCAACCCACAGTCTGCAGTTATTCTGCAGTGGTCTGTTCAAACTTGAGAGTCTATCAATAAAATGAAGAGTGAGGTTACATTAGCTCTGATTGGTAGATGACTGGTAGGACATTACCAGGATTCACTAACGTTACATATTTTGGGACATGTCTTAGAGCACTGAGCTGTCAGCTGTGTTCAGTGTAGACTGTGACTAAACTATGATGCAAACGTACAACATTTACTAACCCTCAAACAACAGCGCTACATGACTGTTGATAAAAACTGTCGAATGTCGAATTGAGAAGAATTACAACATTTAGTTTATTTGACCTATTAAGTTGTGTTAATTGAACTTGTTAATTTCATTTCAAAGAACTTTATTGAAAGCAAAAATTTAAGTTAGTCCAACTACTTCTTTTTATTAGTTGTAGAAGCGCAGAATTTCAAGTTGATATGATCACAAAAATACATCGGAAACCTTAACTTAAAAATTTTGAGTCGGATTGATTAAGAAATTACATCACTTCAACTGATCCCCTTTTTTACAGTGTTTGTCTTATGATGTTTTGCATAACACTCTGTATCTATGTGTGTCCTGGACAAATAAAACACAGATTATAGTGTTGTGAGGCGCTTTGAAGTCATATTGCAGGTCATCAAAGAGCTGAAATATCTTGTGAGTCTCTCTGTTTGTCAAGCTCATAAATAAACGAAGCAACTCCAGGAAGCTTTTCCAGGTAAGGCGTTGCAGGTAAAGAATCTATCACTCCAGGGCACTGCAAGTTCAGAAGTTCAAGTTCCACTTGACGGCTGAACTGGGTGACCTGCTGAGCCACATCTCAGTTTGATGATTCAACAGCTAATGTCTTGCTCTTAGCACTGTTCAGTTCAGGTTAATAACAGTTTTGCAGATTTTGCTCTGAATGGCACACTGCTCTGTCTGCAACACAGGTTGTGTAAGATGATGGCATTCAACTTTTGTTCAGTTAATAAGTTAATCATCATGTCTGAGTGATTCACCTGGAGAACCTGGGTGAGTCATTCCACACAGAGTCTGTTTCAGTTCTTGTGTCCGTCGCTGTCTCAGAAGAACTCTGGTTGCCCCCCTGCTCCCCTAAGTCTCCTTCTCTGGTGTTCAGAGTGGAAAGTCCATAAGTTGGAAACTACAACCACAACCAGCCAATGCACAGGACACTTATTCATAGCCTCACTCTCTCTCTCACACACACACACACGCACTCAGGAAGGGGAACAAGCGCAGCAGCGGTGGCAGTAGCAGTAGCAGTAAATTGGTGCAGACATCCGTCAGAAACCCCATGAGTCACCGACTGGAAAACGTACAGCCCTCCAAAGCCAGAGTAGATATCCATCAAAAGTGATTGCGGCTGGTGTGAGCTCCTGCAAAAACACAATTAGATATATACACACAATTACGTCCATACACACACAAACACGTGCTTACTGGATCCCACAGCTACACACGCTGTGGAGGCACACACAGAGAGATTTCTGCGGTGTGGAAGGTGGTGGAAGGATAACCAGTTTGTTGCCTGGAGGAGAAACAGCGAGAGCCATGTGTAACCACCAGAGCCTCTCTGAGACGTTTTACATGCTGCCAACTTTACTCTTGAGGTCACCTGACAGTATAAACACTGGTTCAAGACTAGCAAAGCTGATTCGTGTCAAATCAATCTCTAACCCTGAAACTTTCTGAAGGCTGAACAAGGTTAGAGAACTGGCTTGTGTTAAGAAAAGTACATTTAGAGTCAAATGTTTACCAAACAAACAAGCACAAGTTGTCATCCATGCTGAAAAACAAAAGTCTGTTTCAGTCTGAAAATGTTTTTTTCAAGTCTTAACTATAGATAGATACCATATTGACCTGAATATAAGTGGACCAAAAGTTGGGTGAGTCAACGGACAACTGAGGCAGGGTTGTATGATGCTAATGTTAAGATAGTCATGGTCAGTGTAGCAGAGATGTGGAAAAACTGTTAGGTAGCCAAAAAACATAAAGTTACAGAGTATAATGTCCTGAGATCACGTGTCCAAAAAAAAAAAAAAAAAAAAAAAAAAACTAATAATAATAATAATAATCTGGAAAATGGGAATTGTAAAAGGAAAAGCTTATTGTGGTCCTCAAAGAGACTGTTTCCAAAAGATTGTCGGAAGGGTGTGTGAGATTGAGAAACATAGTGAAGGCATGCCAGAGGGATCATTGGAAAAACATTTGAAATACAGATCTTAGTGATTGTGTTCAAAGCCAAAAATGGATTTTGTAATTATTATTTCAACGATTTTCTCTGAATTTCAAAAAAAAAAAAAAAGTTTAAAGAAAGTAAATTTTGGTTATCAAAGTCTCTTACTGAAGATAAGTCTTGAAAAAAAAAGTAAAAAAGTAAAAAATGAATAATAATAATAATAATAATAATTATTATTATTATTATTATTATTGAAAACACACAGTTCCAACATTAAAGGTGGTGTTCAAGTTACTGCGTGGTAAACATTGAAGTATCCAACCAAAAGCTGACGCTTTGGACAGCTGTTCAAATGGGGAATGGGAAAAAAGGGATGGGGACCAAGGGCCACTGTGTGCTATCCCCCTGCCCTGACTGTGAGGTGTTATACAGACGTATGTAACCTGACATTCCAGACAGATAGTTTCATATATCCGCCACGGAATTATTTCATCTGGGTAGCAGCTCTTCCGATTTGTTTTCAGAGGCGGGACTTTAAAAAAAATCCGCAGCTGGTGATTGGACGACCGTTCTGATTAACACACTCACCACAGACCAATGCACATTAAGCCACAGTATAACGTAGCTTATGTGCGCCGATGCTTCTAAGAAACAATAGATGAACAACTACTGAATCACGAGAAACAGCTGTGAAAAAGGCATTAGACAACAGCTTCCGTTTTTATAAATTTAACTTAAGAATCAAAGGAACGCTGACAAGTATGAAAGTGTGCTGACGTCACGTCTGCTCCCACAGCTCCCTCCTCTCTTCCCTGATTGGGCCGGTCAGAATTTAGCCGAGTGAAATCTTTGGTCATTGGAGCCTGGCAAGATGGACCTGCAGGATTTCAGAAACTGAATCAGGCAGGTCCGTCTGCTCTGCAAGGTTAAGACATATGGCCAGGGGGACAAAAGACTTCTGAGTCTGTCTGTGGGACAGGACTGTGGCAGCAGTCTGCCTCCGTACACATTCATCTGCATGGTAAAGGTGCTGTGCACAGGGTGGTGGGTGATGTCCATGATGGAGAAAATGGAGTTAGCGTAAGTTTACACAGGACACAGAAGTCATACGCCCAGCTGTGATCAGCTGACACGCTGATGTTCAATCTCTAACCCCCTCAACCAATCACAGAGTGTGTCTAACGAAAAGGCGGCGTATTTAAATCACGTCATCACTTTGTCTTATCCCTGCTACCTTTTTGCTACCCAGCTGCTGCTGTCTTAGTAATTCCTCATCCACCCCAGCCTCCTCCTATTAAGACTCCGTATCCTATTGATATGCATCCTTCTAATCTGTATGTATGTATTCGGGTTTTGCTATGTACTCCCTGGGAAGGTCGAGCAGGCTGCTTGGCTAACCCAGGGAGTGCACTCAAAAAAGGAACACTGGTGTTTGTTCAATCAGCATAAATAAAACATGTAGCTTCTACTAGATTATTTCATGTTCAGTGGTTAAACATGATTAAATCATGTTGTTTCAGCATTATGTACAAAATTGTTACAAGAACAAAATCACTTTATGCTAACTCAACCTAATTGGTTTAGGTAGGAATCCCATCTGCAAAACCTCTCCAGAGCAGGAGGTGGCAGTAATGTGCAATAGGCCTTATTCATCAGAGAGCAGAGCCAGAGGATAACACTGTGAAAAAAGTCTGTCAATCAGTTGAAGTGATGTAATTTTTTTAATCAATCCAACTCAATATTTAAGTTAAGGTTTCCGATGTATTTTTGTGGACCATATCAACATGAAATTCTGTATTGCTACAACCAATAATAGAAGTAGTTGGACCAACTTAAATTATTTAACATGGGTTTAGTTGTGATCTCTTAAGAAATTTGAGTAAAATCTACTATGTGTATTTGCGTTACAACAATGAATGTTATTAATTTGAAATAACTTAAAGATAACATGTACATTAAGATTAAATAAATTATCTAGATCTAGATAAAGATATTACGTGCAACTACTAAAATTAATAAAATTGGGTAAATTCAACAAAACATTTTTTTCAGTGAACTAATAAAAAGAAGTAGTTGGACCAACTTAAATGAATTGCTTCAATGGGTAACACCTAAATTAATTAAGTTCTTTGAAATGAAATTAACAAGTTC
Source organism: Halichoeres trimaculatus (assembly GCF_033239565.1). Classification (NCBI taxonomy): domain Eukaryota; kingdom Metazoa; phylum Chordata; class Actinopteri; order Labriformes; family Labridae; genus Halichoeres; species Halichoeres trimaculatus. The sequence continues at coordinate 6,870,357 of NW_027437198.1, read as the reverse complement.
AATTAACACAACTTAATAAGTCAAATAAATTAAATATTTTAATTCTTCTCAAATCAATATTTTGCATTAATCCAACATAAAATTTTAAGTTGATTCAACTCAATAATCTGCGAAACCCAAAAGGAAAACCATGGGTGAGGAGGGAACACTGTGGATATGAGACCCTGATGCACATTAAGATACCACGCAGGGACAGTGTGTCTGTGCTCCGTTGCATGGACCAGCTGCCTGTCTGTGGCCAACTGTGCTGGCTAGCTGTCTAGCTAGCTGGCTGTCTGTCTGTGCTCCACAGTACAGGCTGCTTGGCTGTGCCCCATGGAATTGGCTACCTGGCTGGGCTCCACGGCATAGGCTGCTTGTCCTGGCTGCCTGGCCATCTGTGCTCCACTACAGTGAGGGCTCCAATTAAAATACTCTCTCAGTAATGGTAATTTGGATATAACTGAAGACAAAACCCGGTTTGTCATTTCTGATCATAATTTTAGCCCATCAACACATCTCATTTATTAACATATAAAATATTAAACATGCTTCAAGGTACACGGTCCATGCCACAGGGCACAGACAGCAGGTCCATGCCATGTGGAGCATGGAAAACCAGTGGCCTTGGCCGGTTAACATCTTACTGTACAGCTGAGTCTAATATCCACTGCACTCCCTCCTCACTCACGGTTTGAAATGAGTCAATTCAACAACTCAATATAATTTAGTTCAATGAACATGGGTTTAGTTGTGATCTCTTAAGAAATTTGAGTAAAATCTACTATGTGTATTTGCGTTACAACAACGAATGTTATTAATTTGAAATAACTTAAAGATATGATGTACATTAAGATTAAATAAATTATCTAGATCTAGATAAAGATATTGCGTGCAACTGCTAAAATTAATAAAATTGGGTAAATTCAACAAAACATTTTTTTCAGTGTGCTCTGAAAAGCAGAGCTGTAACACCAATTCTAACTGTATCCATTTGGCAATAAATGGTTCAATGTGTGATGAGAGTGTTCCTGACTGAATTGGGATTTTAATGTAGTTCCAGTCCTTGATTAACATTTAAGTTCCAGTACCTGTGTGCACAGACACACACACATGTAGATTCCTTCTATATTCTGCACAACTCAATGTTATTACATCTGCAAAGCTATATAAACTGTGTGACCTACCACTCCATTTATGTACATTGTTTCCTAAATCTGGGGATGCTCTCTGGTGTGATTATGGTCTCAGTGATTGTTTTACCCTGAAAACAACCTTGTAGAGCAATTAAGTTATATAGAGACACCAAGTGAGCAGAAGGAGGACAGAATGGGTGGAGGCAAAAAAAAAAAAAAAAAAAGGGAGATTGCACAAGAGGAAATGGTTCCCGCAACTTCATGTTTTGTTTTCTTTTTAAATCTAAAAATACAGTTAACCCACCATCAGCAGGATTTGTGTCACACATTTAGTTTATTTAGGAGAAAAACCTGCGATCAAAAGTTATTGGTACTCATTGTCAAAATATGTCAAAATGACCATTGGTGGCCTTAATGACCCCCAAACACCAACAGCAAAAGACGGGTCATTTTTATGATGAGGATTTTTCTTTTTTGTCTATTTGTTTGTTTTTAAGCTATAGGGCAGGTATCAAGCAATACGCTTTTTTTTTAAATGCTTTAAAAAATGTTTTGTCTTCGTTTACTTTCAGGGTAAAATGTTCCTAAAGAGTAACGTGTTTGACTGCTCAAAGAAAGCAGAAGGAAATCAAAGAATTACAAAATCCTGAGTTATTGCTCTCCTTCCCTTGTCTTTTTAACTCTATTTATTTATACATTTATTCATTTTTAATCCATTCCTCTTAGCTCCTGCTCCTCTTACCATGGGCTCAACTGCTGTTTTTATGCTGCGTGGTCAGGCCGAGTGGCGCCGCACAGATTCCTCAGAAGTCAGACATTCTGGTGTTGGTGGGGCCAGCGGCTGCAGCCTGCACCTCACACATGACCTCCTCAGGGTCAGCAGGTCAGATTCTATGATAATCCTGCTCGCATAGCAACATGGCGTGCATAAGTTAGTCCTTCTTCTTGTTTGCATGTTTACACGGCTGTTTTTCTTGTGCGACTGGGCTCTTTGGGGGGAATTGTTTGAAGATTAGTGTGCTGACTGGTCAAATTTTAACTTCTGGTTAATACCAGACCTCCTGGATATGCATAAAGTACAACAATCAGAAGTTTCACAAACAAAAATGCATTAGTGTGTATCATCAGTGCTAATTTTAACTGTCTGAGTCCTACACAGCTTGAGATACAGTTTTGTGTAACTCTGCCATCCTGATTTTCACTTTTTGTTCACAGATGGATTCTTCTCTCTTTCACCGCTTGCACACACTCAAAAAAATAATTCATTGGATGAACATGATTTTATCATGCCACCTATATCCCATCAAAAGTAACCAAGTAAATTCAGTTAATCTTGACTGTGTTGTTTCCACCTAATTAAATTGCTTTCATTTAGCAAGACCCTAAATTTGTTAAACCAACTCATTGTAAATATGTTGTGTGAACACAAAGTTTTACCGTTACTATTACTTATTTGCAATGTGTGGGTCCAACTTGATTTGTAAAGGTTGTTTTAACATATTCAGTGAGGTAAGACATTTGAACCGTGAGTGAGGAAGGTACACAGTGGACAATAAGACTTTGCTGTACATTGAGCTGTACTGTTTGTTGCTTTGGACAGATGCAACATAGACTGTCTGAGCACCACTGCATGGACCGCCTGTGTACTCTAACAACACTTCAGTTTAAAATTGGCCAACAAAGCACAGCGTGTCAACACATTGTTTTATTAACATAAAACAAAATGTAAAAATCAATGGGTTCATGGGCTGGGCCATACGGAGCGACGACCGTTGGTCCAGGCCAGTTGAGCACAAAGACTTGGTCCTTGTCCGTCAAGTACCAGCTCAATGCACAGTAGGGTTTCATATGCACTGGCTTCCCTCCTCACTTATGGTTTCAATGAGCTGTACCAACAAAAATTACTTAATTACTTTGTACCAATTATACGAACTAAAGTTCACAACGTTATGTCCAGATGCACCCCTGGCATCAGCAAGTTTATTGTTTCCAGGTTCTCAGGAACTTGCACCCTTCAAAATGAAGCTCAAATTATCCTCTGGGGCCAGTTGTTCAAAGAATTTAATCTGGATCAAACTGATCCAAATTTGGAAATCCTATTTCTTGCTATCCAGGATCAGGTACTCTATCTTAGTTTTGTGCTGTTTTTTTCAAAGCAACATTGGACTGGATCACCCCGATCCGGACAGACAGTTTACGAGATTACCAAACCCGTGCTCTAAATGAGACAACATATCACAATGTGGGCAACCAGCTCTGTAAAGAACAACTGGTTGAAGAGTCAACATGGGGCCATTGTAGGTGTTTTTCTATTTTGAGGAAAAAAACAAAACACAAAAATCCACAAAAATCCACTTCCATGTCTAATTTCTTTTATGGACCCTCATCTGAGCCACAACAAATGAATAACAAATAAACATGAAAAATATCAAGTAGATATTTTGTCTAAATGTCCAAATGTTCGTTGTTCTTCTTCATCTGTGAAGGAGAGTCCAGCATTTTTTAGCCCTGCTTTTAGAAGGCAGATCTGGAGTTTTTCTCTGGTTTGGTCGGCTTGATTTGTTCTTCTGTCAGGAGTATCTGTGCTTCTGCTCTTTCAGTTTCTCTTTGTTTTTACTTTACTATGAGGAAAGGCTTCATTGGTAGCCAAAGTTAATTTTATCCACTTCATCACTGTCATGATTAGACAAGTCAGGTGCAAAATACAATTAAAAGTATCGACACTATGTTCTTAAAATGTTGTGTTATTGGACCAATTTTAAAGTTTAACAACATTTTCTTCCTGAAATCCACCTTAAAATCCTACCCCCTTTTGGTATCAAAGTGATCCAAATCCTACTGAAAAGTTCTGAACGACACAAACTGAAGGTTTGATCTGGATTAAACCTAGGATTGGATTACGTGATCAAATCAGATTTTGAAATCCTTCTTTCCCTTTCAAACAACCATAGACTGTATAAAACATGGACGTAGTCTTGCCGACGTCACCTGTCTGTTTCTGAAACGGAAAATGAAGCACATTGGCTATAGCGGCCATATTGGTAGTGGCAAGAGCTTCGCCTACAGCCATAGGGTACCGGCCGTCACGTGACCCTCAGCTGGGCCTCTGATTGGGGGAGCTCGCGATCTTAATATCCTCTGAACGGCCGCGTTAGAAAAAAAGTGGGAGCCAGTAGTAAAATTAATGACTCAGACAGGAGACGTTTTTTAAACCAGGCTGTGAATAGGTTTATTTCTACTTTGAAAACATTTTTTTTGGCTTAATGTGTCTGTGACTTCCTGTACTTCCAGAGCCAGCCTCAAGCGAACACTCCAGAAACAGCAGATTTTAGCACTCCCACATTGTCTCACATTCTCAGACTGGTTGCCGCTTGCAAACAACCCATTATCAGGATTTAATCCAATCTGATAACTAAAATCTGATTGGATTACCTTTGATCAACTGGCCCCTGATGAATAGGGCCAATTGCACATTACTGCCACGTCCTGCTCTAGAGAGGTGTTGCAGATGGGATTCCTACCTAAACCAGTTAAGGAATCTTGTAGTTTTAATGATTTTGCACATCATGCTAAAAAAACAGGATTTAATCATGTTTAACCACCAAACAGGAAATAATATAGTAGAAGCTATATGTGTAAGTTATGCTGATTGAACAAACACCCATGGTGATTTTTTTGAGTGCACAGTACGCTCCTGTCAAAGCCCTCATGCTACGTCTGAGCATGAGCATGTCTTTGCAAGCAGTAATGCTCACATCTCAGTGCGCGCACCGGGGCGAGGGTGCAGTTTGTCCCAGAGGGGGCCAAAAGACCCACACCTGCAGGAGATCTGCCGAGAGCATCGCTGTCATCCGGGGCAGCAAGAACAGAGAGAAAGAGAAGAGATGAAACAGAGAACAGAGGGGTCTCACTCCGCCCCCAGACATTGTTATTTCAAGCTTTTCTCATCATATTGAGGAAGAAAGGAACAATACATAGCACGCAAACTGACTTGGTGGACTCACTGAGAGCAGCACAGTCAGCTCTTTCAGCAAACAGAAGAAAGAGAGAATATCAAAGAGCAGAGAGGCGAGGAGAGGGAGGGACGGGGTGAAAGACGGAGACGGCAGGGGAGATAGAGAACCTCATCCACTGAGGCTTTACTCTTCACTCCTCTTCAGCCTCTTTTCCTTCTGTCTGATGCAAAACGTGCATCGACATGGCCTGAGCTAGAGGCTGTTTTGTTCTCTCTCTGTAGCTTTTCGGCTGTTTTCCTTCTCCCACATGTTCCAGCTTTGTTTTACAGAACACAGGAGAGGGAACAAAGTGCACTCCTGTCCACAGCTGCTGTGAAGCAAACAGACACAAAGATTGTTTCTCTATTCTGCTGGCTATTCTGTTGGACGTTCTGTCTTATAATCTTGCAGCGGAGATATATCGCGTTACAGATTCATCAGACATTTTTCCCTCACGTCTCAGTGCCCCCCTCCTCAGCACACACAGACACACATATCCACTGCCTCCTTCTCCAGTTGTTAGGAAGGAATGCCTGTCCTGTAGAGCTTATGGCAGCTGGGATGATTGATCAGGTGGCAAAGAGACTAGAGTCATCACAGAGTCCACAGTCTGCGAGCATGCATACATTTGTGCATGCATGTGCAGTATGCATGTCACATACAGTCCCCGTGTTTACCCCTGGTATACGTGCATGAGGCTGCCTGTTTTGCGTGTAAATTCCTTGTACATGCATGTGTGTGTTAGTGTGGCTTTACAGCAACGGAGACTCCAAGACACTTGGCACCACACTGATGTGACCCGAACACTTGACCCTGCAGGACGCCAGTGACAGTCTGGCATGAAAGATGATGCACAGTGGAGAATATAAACAGGCAGTGGAGAAACCAAGCACTACTACCAGACCACTGCTGCCTCAAAGTGATATCTCAACTTTTAGAGTCCAAAATAGAGTTAAAGAACAAAAGAGGAATGTTTGTTTCACAAAAAAAAGTCTTCAGAGTGTCAATGAGGCATGCACTCCCTGTTTTAAACCTTGATAAACTTCATGCACAGGAAAGGAAATAAGCCAAAGACAACTGCAGGCACTTGCATAACAAACTACAAGAAGAAACATATCTGTGTGCATTTCTCTCTTGGGACCCGTCCAGTGTGGAGGCATTTTGACGCCTCTGCTTCAACAATAAGCTTCTGTGTACAAAGTGCACCTCCACTGGTGAACCCTCACTTCTTCTTCTTTTTTTTTCTTCAGCTTACTTCTTCTCATCCTTTTTTCTTTTAAATCTCCAATAAATATTTGACGACAGAGTAGAATCAGAGCTTGAGTAAACTTCATAGGCCCAGGATTTTGGCCCAAAGCCACAAGGCTCATCCAGTGATGGTGTTTAACCCCCTCTACAGGAGAGCACAATTGCGAGCTTTTAGAGCCTTTCGTTCAGATGCCATCAGTCCAACAGGCACATGTTAAAGTTATTACAGCGCAAACATGATATATTTGAAAACTGCTTGCCCTCAGTTCTCTTTAATCTTTTAATACCTGGAAAATTTCCCCTGCATTGCTGACATCATCCAAGATGTTCAGCCCCCAGAGGCTCTGTGGTGGTGGAATTCAGGGGAAGGGTAGGGATACTGAATAAATACTTTGATGGAAGTTTCGCTGCGTCCACTCCCCCTCCCTCTTTTCTTTTTTTGGCTACAATTGCTCCATTCAGCCCTGTTATTTCTGATCCCTTGGGCAGTGCAGTTAGGTCAGCTCACAGATCTAATGGGCCATCAGCTGAAGGACTGCTAGTTACAGAGCCAAGCTTTATGACACAGGTGTGACCCACCTACAACCACGCCTGACAGGAGCCCATGGCTTTTGCAGTCCTGGGTGGGATTCCTGTTAAAAGTTTTGCCTATGGGACATGATGACAGGTCAGACGTGAGAGATGCTTTGCTTATGTCTTTTATTAGGGATGGTCTATTGATAACCATTATGATATGCTTTTAAGTAAATCTTTTCCTTTACATTAAAGTTGGAAAACACTGTGGTACTAAAAAAGGAGACAGGACAATAAAAAATACTGGCCCCACCAAATCAAAGAGTCTATTTTCAGTGCAACACTCCTAATGCACATGCACTGTTAAAAAAATGTAATTTTACAGTAAATGTCTGTAGTTTTTTTTTTTTTTTTTTAATGCCTGTAGATTTACAGATATTCTCACAGTCAAAAAAAATCAGAATTTTACAGCTATTTATCTTTAATTTTCAAAGTACATTTCTGGTTTTCAAAAATATTATACAAAACTGTTAAATTACAGAAATTTTCTGTAAAATGACATCCTGGATGTTCTTTTTAGATATAATGCCATCTGAACCCTGTACCCTCCCCACTCATGGTTGCAATTCACTGTTATTAAAAAAAAAAAATGTAAACGCACTGGCAGCAAAGTTTCCAGACAAATACTGTAAAATGTCAGTAAATCACTGTAAAAACATGGAACTAACTGTAAAAATACAGGACTTGATTTTACAGTTAAAATGAATTAAAACACAGTATTTCATAGTTTATAAATGTCCATTATACTGTAAAATAACGTATAAATTCAGTCAAAACACATTCAAATCAGATTTATTTAAGGTTAATCTCTGTAATTTTGAGGTATAAATTATTTATTCTAGGAAACAGCCAAATGAATCTACAGTCATTTCCTTTAAAGATACTATTTCCCCCCATGTACAACAACAAATTTGTAATGTACAAAAACAAACTGTACGTAAAACTTAAGATAAAAGTCTGCAGATTAACAGTATTAATATGTAATTTTAGAGAAAAATACTATTTTTTTTACAGATTTTCCTAAATTATTATGTTCAAACAACTTTCATTTAGTGACAATGCAAAGAGTTCTGCAGAAAAAAAAAACGTTATTTAACAAAACAAAATACTTTTTGTTGTGACGGTGTTTTATAACCGTGAGTGAGGAGGGCAGATGATTTCAGTCATCTTCGTGTCATAACACGAAGATGACTGAAGTTGTTGTGATTCATAACAACTTCAGTCATCTTTTGTCATACTGACCCGAAATCATATGTTTCAACAACAAAAGTGCAAAATCACTTTTTACAGTGTGATGACTTTTGGAGAACGTCTTCATTTGAGCAGCAGTCTTCAACACTTGCACCATTACCCTCACACTGTGTCATACCTTTGTCTGGTGCTGCCATGTTTAGTTTTCCATTCAGCTACCCGCACTCCTCCTGACTACTCCAGACACTCTCTTCTTCCTAGCATCCCTTTGGAAACAGAATCAATCAGCTGCTCTTCCTCAAGGTTTCCTTCTGTTTGCAGAGGGACCGAGAGGAGGATCCGAGGGAAGCCGGTCGGGCCTCCACCAACACTGCTGCTGTCTGTTCAAACAGTCAGAGAGGAGCTCCCACAGTCAGATATAGCTTTTATATGTTTACACAGGGCAGATAAAAATCATCTGGCTGTCAGGGAAGGCTGTATAAAAGATATGTTATTTCTAGGGTTCTATAAGATCAAACTGAAAAAAGACACAGTTGGATCAACTTAAATTATTGCTTCAATTGGTCACACCTTAAAAAATTAAGTTATTTTATATGAAGTTAATAAGTTCAATCAACACAATTGATTAAGTTAAATGAACTTGAAAATTTGTTCTCAAATCAACATTTTGCATCAGTCCAACTTGAGGTTCTCAGTTCTTTCAACTTAATAATTTGCAAAACCTCAAAGTAAAATCTGATAAGGTGTTTTTATACTTTATTGCACAATAAAAATGTGACAAGTTGAGCTTTCTTAAAAGAATCTAGGAAAACAATTGCACTAAAGAGGTTAGTAAATATAACTAATAGCCTTAAGTTGAGTTTACTCTCTGTCTACCTGTAAAGTTTGCTTTACAGCCTATTGATTTGACTTATTTCAAACCGTGAGTGAGGAGGGAATGCAGTGGATATTAGACCCAACTGTACATAAAGATGTTATTCTGCCAAGAGCACAGGCTTTCTGTGCTCCACGTGGCATGGACCATGTACCTTTACGCATCTAATGTTTTATACTTTAATAAATGAGTAGTGTTGATGGGTTAAAATTATGATCAGAAATGACAACCTGGGTTTTGTCTTCAGTATTATTCAAATTACCATTACTAAGAATAGGAGCCCTCATCGCTGTAGAGCGCAGCCAGCTGGTCCATGCCATGGAGCACAGACACACTGTCCCTGCGTGATATCTTAATGTGCAGCAGGGTCTCATATCCACAGCATTCCCTCCTCACCCATGGTTTTTCCTTTTGGGTTTTGCAGATTATTGAGTTGAAACTACTTAAAACTTTAAGTTGGATTGATGCAAAAATGTTTATTTGAGAAGAATTTAAATATTTAGTTTATTTGACCTATTAAGTTGTGGTAACTGAACTTGTTAATTTCATTTCAAATGGCTTAATGTATTTAGGTGTGGCCAATTGAAGCAATAATTTAAGTTGATCCAACTACTTCTTTTTTTTAGTTGTAGCAATGTAGAATCTCAAGTTAATATGATCCACACAAATTCATTGGAAACTTTAACTTAAAAATATTGAGTTGGATTGATTACAAAAATTACATCACTTCAACTGATTGAAGATTCCCTTTTTTATAGTGCAAACTGGTCATGTACAGAGCTTTGACAGTGTGATGGAAAAACCATACAAAGGTGGACCGTGGATCACATTTCAGTAGAGCTCATTTTTAGTCTAGAAATCACAGAAACATCTTCAGATTGTATCATTCACTGACACTCAGGATGAATCCCTTAAGAGGAATGCACTTGACATCTTTATTTCGGAGAAAATTCTTTTTACAAACTCAAAGCAGAAGCAGACTGGAGGTGAAATGCCATCAGTTGAAAGAGAAATAGAGATGATTAGATACACAGAAAAACACATTTAAAAAAAAACAAAAAACTTTTTCATATTTGAAATGTGTGATGAGATTAATGTGTTCATGAGCATGAATGTGGCTGAAACGGTGGAAGAATGGGGTTAATGTTTGTGCCCATGTGACTCAGCTTCCTCCACAGACACACCAACAGGACCAACACACTCTCTTAAAAAAAAATAAAAAAAAATAAAAAAAACTTATATCACACATCCAGTCCCTCAGCACAGGTCTCACAGGTCATTGCACAGACATTGTTCTATGAATGGTTATCTTGCGCCATCTATAGGACATAAAGGTTTCTGTCTTTTTCACAACTCCAGCCAGATTGGCACACGAGCAGATGTAAATGCACATTTTAACCTTCCTTAGTGCTGCGCGTACACACACACACACACACACACACACACACACACACACACACACACACACACACACACACACACACACACACACACACATTTTGCAAAAATGACTGGGTAAATGAATGCAAATGTAAAGCTAGGCTCAGTATGTGTCTGTCTTTCCATAATTCTGTCAATATTTGGTCCAAAAAAGAGAGACAGCATTCAGCACAGGTCTTCCTGGCCTTTGAGCCCCTCCTACCCTGAACAGTTCGCAGCTTTTCAGTCAGATTTAATTTTCCTAAAACATTTACCCAGCCGATTGGAAAGTTTTAAATAAACCTGAATGAATACAAACACAGTCTTACGAATAAAACAAGGACTTCCCTAAGAACGCAGAAGCTAACACTTTTTCTTTTGTGTGCTCCATTCGGCAGTAACGTTCCATGTGCCTACTTTTCTGTTTTCCTACTCTGAATAATTTGGATTTGTGTACTGTGTTAACGACAGCAGGGAGGGAATGACAGGAGAGAGGTAAAAGAAAAGGTCAGGCAATGAATGGCTCTTTAAATACTGTGCTTTGCGACACAGCTCACATTAAAACCTGTTTTCTTGCTATAAAACTGTGTTTTGCATTGAGAGTGTTTCACTTTAACAGTCTTCAGTAACGTGTCACATTCAGGCAGTTCATTGTAAACTACCGGCATGGTGCTTATCTTTTCTTTTTTTTCTCAAATTTCTTTTTTAATTTGGTTCCCACTCGTTGATTTTTACCTGTAACAAAAGCTACTATTTACAGTCTTACAGAAGAACATTTGAAGTGGTACCTTGTTATAATGAAGTCTTTAAGCTTTCCTTCATGTCTGGTGTTCTTGTTTTCCTTGTTTGTGTGTTTCCATGTTCAGACTTTAGTGTTTCCTGTTTTATTTTGCTTTGGTTTGGTTTAGTTTTTGCCCCCTGCCACTGTGTTTCCCATCTTTCAAGGATTTTTACACTGTGAACCCCAAAGTTCAAATTACAATTGGATCAAGCTATGAAAACTAAAATTTTGTTTGTAAGTTCAATTTACTCAAATGTCTGAGTTTTCAGTGTTTAAACTGATGATTTCTGAGTGGATTTAACTTTTGTTACTGTTTAAGTAAGCACAACTTAAAAACATTAGTTTCTGTGACGGTGTTTTGTAACCATGATTTAAGAGGGGATACAGTCAATATGAGACCCTACTGTACTTGTAGAAGTGCAGCAACGGCACAGGTTATCTGTGTTCCACATGACACTGACTGTTTGTCTGTGCATCACAGCATGGACCAACTGTCTGTGCCCCTTGTGACTTCGATCAGCCGTCCATGCGCTACGTGGTGTGGACTAGATGTCTGTGTCAAAAATGCACCCCGTGCCCCCTGAAGAACAATATGTCAATGTACAGCAGGGTCTCATATCTACTGCCTTAACTCCTCACTCACGGTTACTAAAGTTGTGAAATTAGAGCTGATTTCCGTTGTCATGGCGTTTGTAACCATGAGTGAGGAGGGAACGCTGTGGATATGAGACCCAGCTGTACTCTAAAATGTTTTTAATTTAGTTGTTCAGAGCTGCTTTAATTATTTATTGTTAAGTTTACTTAATTCATAAGGCAAATTTATTGATTTCACACCTTTCAGTTTTGAGTAAGGTCAACTTATTATTAGTGATGGTGAGATGAAGTCTCATGAGGCACCGAACCACCTGAGCCAAGTGGTTCGAGAAAGGGTTCATCTCTCGAAGCTTCATTTGCTCATGAAACCACCTGCTGGTCAGGCACATAATCACAGGCAGTTATAGCTTAACCACATAATGTGTGATTCATTGAACTTCTGTGCCTGTTTTCGCTCATGGGAACGACTGTTAATTACAAAAATAAAAATAAAAAAAATATTCAACCAAATAATTTCTCTACATAAATGATCATATATGCATATAAAACAGCATTTTTGAATATTCTGGGTGTAAATTTCCCATAAATGGTAGTATCAATGATATGGCAGGTTGTATAATAGTGTTTTTCTGTTGCTCTGGGGAAATTGCATGAGCTCAAACAGGCAGAGCACAGTGAAAGTGTGGAACTGGGGAGCACTGAATATGCTTATATGGGCAATATAATAATATACAGTACAAGGGAGATTTTACTCATTTTCATTTTGAACAAACGGTTCTTCAACTGTTTCAAACTATTTTCAAACTAAAATCGCTTTCCCAACTCTGGTATCAACACTATCAGTGACTGATCAACTCTATCAAAAACCTACATTTTGAATGGAGCCTGATGGGCTTATGCTGCTGTCAAACCTCGCGGTAAGCTCTGAACCACTTTCCGAAGCAGTCACGTGGTACAGTCAGGCAACGAGGCTTTGGACGTCATCATTTTTTGCTCCTCCTCCTAATGAAGCAGGCCTCGATACGCGCTTCACAGGATCGCCCCCTCCTTTACTCGATACACGCTTCGAAGCCCCGGCACGTCTTGTAACATCACTACTTATTATGTGTTACAGTGATATGCGACATTTTTTAAGGTTATTTAATAATTTGCTTTGTAACAAATAAGCATCAGGTTTATTTGATTAAAGACATTCCGTAGAATGATTTTCCATAATAAGTTTTCATATTCCATTACTTAGGTTTTTTTTTATTAAGGTAACCGGTTTACAAGCATTTTTCAAGTAAACTCAACTTATCTGGGTTTACAGTGTTGGGTCAACATGACTCTGAAATACATGTGATATAAATCAAAGAAACAGCAAAGCCAGTCTCTTGTTTATACCTGAAGCTGGGTGGAGAAAACTCTGCCCAACTGCACCTGTATCTTCTTCCATGTCTCTTGACCTACCCTCTTTAACCCAGAGACAAATCTAAAGTCCTACTTGATGGATTTGAATGGAACCAAACACCTTAAGCAGATAGTGAATGTGTTTCTTTTCCCTCCTGAAAGAAAAGAAGAAAGGCAGTGGTTAATAAAAGGTAGCATAATATCAAAGCGTGACAGAGCACTGATGTCATGGTAAGTATCAAGCCAATGATTGACAGGAAGAGTAGGATCATATCTGCTCCTTCTTTACGTAAGAGTTCCCAAAAGCTTTTTGTGACACTCTGCTTTCAGAGAAGGAAGTATAGACACTGATTGAGAATAAACATTGGACATATTGAAAACATGCTATAAAGTGTCAGAAAGAGCTGCCAAGTACAGGATACATAGTGTCTGTACCTTGTAATCAAAGCACTCCTCTGTTAATCCGTTCCATTCATCTCCTTGATAGCAGAGGAATTTTGTTGTAATAGCACGGTACGGGCTCTCAGAGCAAACTTGACAGCTGATAAAACCTGAGAGCACTGCTAGGCGTGAGAGACACTGAGAACCTTGCCCCAAGATGGTCATAATTGTGTGATGTGGCAGTGCATGCTGGTGGGCTGAGAGAGGAGAATCACAGACGGGCTTTGGAAGTTGTCTCACCACGCCCGGCGGCAGACGAGCCGATGCCCGAGCTCTCACACTGGGAGGACATGACCGCAGACTGTGCACAAGCCACACAGAGACGCATGACAAATCAACAAGCGCTCAATAGTTCCTTAGAGGGCTGTCACCACCTTTTATATAACTCTGCATTTGGAAATCTTGAACCAAACGCAACATAGAGAGACAGATTGACATACTGTAAAAAAAACAGCAAAAAAACGGTAAAAGCGCTGGCAGCAAAGTTTCCAGACAAATACCTAAATTCCAGTCAAATCAATCTACAGTAATTACCTGTGAAAATAGAAAGTTTTCCCATGTACAATTACAAATTTGTAATGTATAAAAACAAACTATACGCAAAACTAAAGATAAATATCTGCAGATTTACAGTATAACTATGTGATTTTAGAGTAAAACACCATTATTAAACAGATTTTTCCTTAATTATTACGGTCTAACACCTTCAATAAAGTGACATTGCAAAGAGTTCTGCAGAAAAATACTGTTATTTTACTGAAAAATACTTTTTGTTGTGATGGTGTTTTGTAACCGTAAGTGAGGAGGGCACACAGATATAACACTCTGCTGAACATTTAAGTATTTGCATTGAGCATGCTGCCTGTGCAACACTGCATGGACTGGCATGTAACTCAGATATCATCATCATTAAAAATTGACCAACATAGCAAAGACCATCAACACATCTTGTTTATTAAAAAAACAAAACACAATGTGAAAAATCACTGGGTACAGGTGGCACTTAATGGAGAGAGCTGGTCCGCCGCCTGGCGCACAGACAGCCAGTCCTCCCCCAAAACCACACACAGCTGGTTTGCTCCTTGGGGCACAGATAGCTCGTTTGCACCATGGAGCACAAACATCCTGTGCCCCCTGTAAAGCAGAGTCTCATATCCACTCAGTGTGTCCCCCTCAGTCATGGTTACAAGCACCGTCACAATAGAAATGACTTTGCTGTGAAATAAAATGAAAAGTTTTTTATTGTCTCTGATCAAAAAACAATTCATTCCTGTATTTGTACTGTATTTTTACAGTGTTTTTTATGTAGTTCTTTGTTACAGCTTTTGACTGTAATTTTATGGTATTTGTCTGAAAACTTTGCTGCTTTTACCACTTTTTTTTTTTTTTTTTTTACAGATTTTTATTTTTACGGTGAAGTCCTGTATTTTTACAGTTATTTCATGCAGTTCCATGTTTTTACAGTGTTTGACGGTAATTTTACAGCATCTGTCTGGAAACTTTGCTGCCACTGCTTTTACCTTTCTTTTTACAGTTTTATTTTTTAATTAGTGAATTGCAACCATGAGTGAGGAGGGTACACGGTTCAGCTGGCCTACTATCTTAAAAAAAAAACCATCCAGGATTTCATTTTACAGAAAATTTCTGTAATTTTACAGTTTTGTATAATGTTTTTGAAAAACAAAAAAAAAACTCTAAAAAGTAAGGGTAAATAACCGTAAAATTCTGTTGTTTTTTTTGTTGTTTTTTTTTATTCATTTGTTTTGTTTTGTTTTTGACTATGTAAAATTACTGAAAATATCTGTAAATCTACTAGCATTTTGTTTTTTTTTATAAGAAAACTGGAAAAATCTGTTAAAAATTACAGACCATTTCCTGTGTAGAGGGAGCAAAGATTTGTGTCTTTTGATTCTGGTCATTCTTCAGGGTTCATCTTTGGAGACTGTTGTTGTAATTTAAATATCAAAAGTGTCTCAAAAGTTAGAGGATGCTGTCTTTATTCATTACGAACACACAAGCAGCCGCTGGAGGATGGATGCCTGTTGGAAGATGGGAAAAGGGACTGATGTGGGAAGGTGTGAGGGGATGGAAGAAGAGCCACAGGGGAAAAGGGAAGCTGTTAACTTTCCAGGGATACCACAGAGCTGTGAGACAGCCCTTGCTTTATCAACATTAGTTCAGTCTGCATAATAAGTATGAGATGTCCTGTGTGTATCAGCTTTCTGCTTAAAGAAGTGGTCATGCTGCAAAAGTCTAGTTTTTATCTAAGCTTCTGTTGTCTATTCATTTTCAAATCCACAGAGTCAAGGTGACCACAAACGTCTGTACTGGTGTTTGAGAACTAATCTGTCAATAGGAAAATCCCTCTTTGCTCAGCATGGGTTATATTCAGACCTGGGAAGTGAGGTAAAGTGAGGTAAATAAGTGCCAATAGAAGAGCTGTTGTGCAGAGACGGGCAGGGCACACCTGGGAGACTGCAGCTGACTCAGGCAGCTCAAAACACAGTGTGACTGCCAGTCTGTCTTGTGGGGATGTTGTCTTAAAGGGACTGTTGTTTGACTTGCTCTGAGATGGTTTGTTGGTTTACAGAGACTTGGTGAAGCTTTTTCCTCTGGGCAGGGTCACGGAAAGGTCTCGTCACCTGGGCTTGGCACTAGAAGCAGCAGGTTGATCATCAACAGACAGTATGACCTGCATTATGATGTCCGTTTGTTTGATACTGTTTGCAACATAGTGGAGTAAAAGAGCCGGGAAAATTAGTCAAATTCTAGAAAACATGTATCCAACAGTATCCAAAAATGTTGACTGTTACTGTAGAAATTAGATTTTTAATTGTCTTGACAAGGGATGGGTACAGAGTTAGGTACTTTTATTGGTACCGACCAAATTCTGTCTGCGGTACAGAGTACCAATTCACATAAAATCAAATGGTACCATATTTCAGTTCCTAATCGCATCCTTGTGACTGTTAGGGAGTGGAAAAGTGGATGATTTTTGATGCTGGACATGAACACAGCATTGCAAGTTTATAAATTGAGAAATAAATTTGTTAATTTGAAAAGTGTTGAGATTTTATTATTATTAAACAAAAAAACACACGAAAGTCCCTAAAACTGGTACCACTGTGTACCAATACTACTGATTGCCAGGTATCAGGCACTGGTACCGTATCGTTTCAAATGTGAAAGGTACCCATCCCTAGTTGTGACAAATTTCTGCTAATTCAGGAGCCAGCCTCAACCTGAAATTTAGTGAAATGCAGGTTCTAACACCTCAGCACTCCCAGAGGTTGGTGTTGAGCATTCTGGTCCTGGCATCAAGATCATACACTGTATAAATATAAAAATACATAAATAAAAGTACTGTATACTGCTAGGTGCCACCCTGTTGGCTATGGCTGCCTTTTGCAGCAGCCCTCCCTTTTTTGTCTGTTTCTTGTAATTTTTTTGTCTCTTTTTTGTAATCTTTGGAGTGGATCATTACTTTGTATGGTTCATTTGTTGGTCATGGACACCAAACTTTTTGTGGCTTCAGCGATATTTTTTTTACTACTTTTTCTCCTGTGTTTGTCTGGAGATCCTACGTGTAACCTTGACTGCATTGTTTACATGTGAACTCAGCTGTTTGCAGCCTGTAGCATGTCAATGCTAACTGGTGTAAGGCCTGATGGCTTCCCAGAAGGTGAGGAGAAGGAGGTAAAGACGACGTGCTGGTTCTCAGGTATGAGCTAAGAAGTGACGACATGGACCTGTCCTTCCATCCATTGTTATTGGGAATGTAAGATCTATCTCCAATAAGAGGGACGAGCTAGCCATGCTAACCCAGCAACAGAGGGAATACCAGAAGGCAGAGTAGCATCATGCTATTCACAGACATGGCTAACAGAGCTAATATCAGACACCAACACCACATTGGAAGAGCTTCACCTGCTGCGAGCAGACAGGATCCAGGAGACAGAGATGGAGCATGACTGAAGAAGCTCAGTCCTGGACCCTGTGGAGGTGGAGGCTGGCTAAACTAGACAATGATGGACAAGCTGTCATCATCTATTTTCTAATGGAGCTTTTTGCACTTTCTTTACACTTTCTTACTTTTGTTTTCTTGATTGCTGCTGTGACTTCAATTCTGTTGTACTTGTTACAATGACAATAAAGTTCAATTCTATTCTATTCTATTCTATTCTATTCTATTCTATTCTATTCTATTCTATTCTATTCTATTCTGCTCTAAAATGCTCAAGATGTCTAACAGTGTGCGCCACATGAATTTTTATTGATTTATTTTTAATTACAGATGATATGACAAAACATTTCCCGTGAATTTCAACAGTATGTACTTTTGGCCCTGTAAATGCAAACTTGTAAGGCAAGAGCAATGTTTGTTGTTTTTCAGTCCATACATTCACACTCTGATAATTAAAAAACAGATTTTATTGAATCTCCTGTGTCCAAATGTGACACTTACACTTCTTTTCTACAATGGGTTGTCTAATTCTGCCCTCTAGTGTTTCTGATTTGTATTCTATCTTCTCCCCTGTGCTTTGGTTTTAATGTGATATTAGTTTCTGCAGCAGCTCATACGACTCGCTCTATCTACTTTTACACTCTCTGTTCAGTTCTCATACTGCGCTCATTCACAGTTAGTGTTTTAGGCTTCAGGTAACATTTGGATATGTTGTGCATTATGGTCGCCCCCAGGCCAACATCAATGAGATATCTCATCTCTGAGACATTTGTTCCTGTTTGTTTCTTCTTTTCCCCATTGACTGTCTCCATCATTCCAGTCTTTAAGTGTAAGTGCCTCAAACAAGCAGTAGGGGTCAGCAGTGTGGCAACAATGAGAGTTGTGTCTGTGGTGCTACAGACCTGATCAAAATCCAAAGAGCATTTGAAAAATTGCTAGAATTTACCTTTTACACATTTGGATCTTAATGAAGTTTTAAGTAGAGCTACAATATGAACAAGCATGAAGGGGGTGTGTGACAAAAAGCACTTTGAAAAAGTAGTTTATTGAAAATAACAAGTAAACTGAAATAGGCTGTTAATCAGCTGATTCTCTTCTCTTCATGCCAGTAACATTGAAGCCATCTGGACTGTCAAGGTTACATTTTTTTCATCAGAGAATAAAACTTTTTTCCACCTTTCAATGTCACATGTTTGATGCTCCTTGGTAAATTACCAACGGGCAGTTTTGTGGCGTTGAGGGAGACGAGGTCTTCAAATTTGTTTTTTGTCTTTGAAACCCTTTTCCTGCTGATGCTGTCTGATGGTTATTGCTCTGCAGTCGGCACCAGTAAGGGTCTTAATTTGGGTCGAGGACCACCCTTTGTCTTGACGAACAGCCAATCAACCTCTGGCTTATGCAGCTCAACGATCCAACCATGTTTAAGAAGAGCCAGCTTCTTAGCTTTAGCTCCTGGGAGGGCATGACCGTGTGAATGCCTGACAGAAAATGAACATTTTGAGCAGATTTTGGCTTTAATAGCCTGTGGTCGTAAACTTTTGATCAGCTGATAAATAACCTATTTCATTTTTTTTGTTTGTTTGGTTGAACAGTATTACAGAGAAATGAAACTACAGCCCAACCTATTCAAAGACGCACTTTTACGGGAATAAAAAACAGGTCGAGCGGGTTTATCTTTGATCTTTTATGGTTTTATGAATTTGATAACAGTTTTCTTGTTTGATGGGGGTCTTTGCGTCATAAGAATAGATCAAAATCTAGCCTTAGGACTTGTGATAGGCATGTGACTGTCAAGGAAGTAGGTGAGCCTCAGAATAGAATAGAATAGAAAATACTTCATTTATCCCTGAGGGGAAATTCAGGAGGATTCAGAGCAGCAATCAAGAAAACAAAAGTAAAAAAAAAAAAAGTGTATAGAAAGTGCAAAAAGCTCCATAAGAAAATAGATGATGCCAGCTTGTCCATCATTCTCCAGTTCAGCCAGCCTCCACCTCCACAGGGTCCAGGACTGGATCCTGTCTGCTCACAGCAGGTGAAGCTCTTCCAATGTGGCGTTGGTGTCTGGTGTTAGCTCCCTTAGCCATGTCTGTGAATAGCAAGATGCTTCTGCCTTCTGGTATTCCCACTGTTGCTGGGTTAGCACAGCTAGCTCGTCCATCTTAATGGAGATAGCTCTTACGTTCCCAATAACGATGTATGGAAGGACAGGTCCATGTCGTCACTTCTTAGCACCTTCTCCTCACCTTGTGGGAAGACATCAGGCCTTGCACCAGTTAGCATTGACATGCGACAGGCTGCTAACAGCTGATTTCACATGTAAACAATGCAGCCATGGTTACATGTAGGATCTACAGAAACACAGGAGCAAAATTGGTAAAAATATCACCGAGGACAAAAAATTTTGTTCCTGTGACAACTAGTGAGCCATACAAAGTACTGATCCACTCCAAATACAAAGATGACAAAAAAAGAGATTAAAAAAATTAAAAGAAACAGACAAAGAAAAGAGAGCTGCTGCAACAGGCAGCCACAACCAACAATGCAGCACCTTGCAACTACTACTAAAGTAGATACGCGTTAGGTAGCCTGATACATTAAGCACATACAGCCTGTGGCCCCACAGCAGGCCCTTATATCCACTGTGTTCCCTCCTCACTCACGGTTACCATATGCCATCGCAACACAAATTAATGTCTAATGGTAAAATGCACTGAAAAAGTTAAAGTAATACTACAAAACCTTTTTTCTTATTTAAATTTACCTCGAAGATTTGATTGCAAACAACTCTGGGCTAACAGTGCAGAACAAAGAACAGTTTGTTGTAAAAACAAAACAAACATTGCAACCATGACGGAGAAGGGGGCAGCATTTGTGGAGTACTACCTTGTGTTTCAGGAGTGTTTCGATGACAGTTACTGATGGGAATTACAGCTCTTTTTAGAGAGCCAGCTCCTTTGGCTGAGCTCACTTAAAAGAGCCTAGTCTTTTGGCTCCCAAGCAGCTCCTCAATTATTTTTATTGCTTAAATTAATTTATTACCAACAATAATGTAAAATTGTATGCAAAATTAAATATTGATGCAATCTCACTCTACAGCAGTGTTTTTCAACCTTTTTTGAGCCAAGGTGCAATTCTTTCATTGAAAAAATCCTGCGGCACACCACCAGCTGAGAATGTGGAAAAAAAGAGCTTATATTAACAATATAAGTGTTATATTGTTTATTTAAGCTTTTTGTTTGACATTGAAGAATGACATTATATTATAACGCCTTGAATAGGAATCCTATAAAAGAAAAAAGGGTTTTATAATCTTTCATATTCATACTCACTTAGTGTGAAACCTGGGCCTGTTTGGATGAACACAGAGCTGATATCCTGGCAGGAATTGATGAAAGACACACACGAAGCTCTTCCTCCATAGCTCTCAGTCTTTCTCTGTTTTTAGTTTTTACAGCAGTCAGGCTTGAAAAGCTAACCTCACACAGGTATGTTGTGGAAAATGGGAGCAATGTCAAAATTGCTTTGTTGGCCAGCATGGGGAACTCCTTGGCAGCGGCCAACCAAAAACTGTCCAAAGGTAGATCTGCAAAACGTAGCTTGAGACCGCGATCTTGTCTCAGTTCAGTTAGTTCCTCCTGCTCCTGTAAAGTCATGTCCTTTCCAACAGCTGATGCTGAGCTGACTGGGGTCCCTAACCCAGTCAAGGCTCTCCGTGGAGGCTGAAGAGAAATAAAATGACATCTTCTCCTCAAGAGTTTCAAATGTTTAACTATTATCTCACACAGTGCAGCAGTATTAGCATCTTGCCATTTATTGGTGAGGGGGAACATTTCAAGATTGCCACTTTCCACACGTTCCTGCCAGAGTTACACCTTTGAACGGAATCCATTTATTTTGTAGCAGGATGAGGTGTCTCATCTGTGTTTGGACACAAGGTGTCACCCCGTTGCCTTGGGGGTTCCTGTCATCCAATGACCTGACAGGGGCACCCTATAAAAGGGGGTAGTAGCGGCCCCCCCCTCCCTCTTGCTCTGGCCATTCTGACCGCTTCCGGGTCGCCTCACGCCTCCCCCTCACGCTGCACCGGTGCAGGTAAGTTAGCAGTGGCTGCTAATAGTGTCCGTCATTAAATCTTCATGCTGATCTGCCTGTAATTCGGCCCGTTTTCAGATCTAGACGCTCTAGACTGCTGTCATTTTAGCGCAGTTGCACTGTGCACCTCTCGCTCCTCTCCCTCCTGGGTGATCGCTCGTGGCCTGCTCGGTATGTATGTTGTCTGACAAGCCTGTACTTTTATCCTCCAGTGCTCCGAAATTAATAAGTGTTAAATTTTACCTGACAGGGGCCGTGTGAGCCGTGTCTCCCTGGGGAATTCCAGCGGTGTTAAATTACCGTAAGAAATCGGTTTTTGATCCTGCTCTGCTTCTGCTTGTCTCGCCTGTGCGGCTTCTCCTGACTGCTTCGCTGCCTCACGGCTAACTAGCCGCGGCTACCCTACGTCTGCGGTTACAGCCGCTCTGCTTCTGTGACTGTTTTACTGTCCTGTCCTGCTTCGGCTCTGCGTGGCTATCACGCCTTGGTGCTCTGCTCGGCTGAAGCTGCCGCTCTACTGCTCCGCTGCTGTTCTGCTAAAAGGCTAAGCCTGTCGCTATCTAGTAGCAGTTTAAGAACAATCGTAGCTGGTCTGCGAGGCGGACCGGGCCAAGCAATAGAATTATTGTGTATGTTGACTTTCGAAAGCCCTGTGCGCTGGACATCACCTTTTATTGAGTCTGATTAGTGGGTTTTCTTTGTTAGTTAATTTGGTTTATTCTTTTTCCTGAGTTTCTTTAGTGTTTTTCTTGCTTTATCTTGTTTACATTAATTGTTTGCTTTTGTGTTGGGTTCATGGGGAAACATTTTTTGGGTTAAATTTGTTTCCATGAATTAGTGTTCTTTTCTTTAAACTTTCTTTTGAGCGTAAAACTATTGGTTTCTTTTGTTTTGAAGTAGTTAACTCATTGGTTACTTTTGTTGGTTTATTTGTTTCTTTTCTTTAGGTTCTCCAGTCGAGTTTCCTGATTCATTTTGTTTACTTAATAATCTGTTTTTGTTTTGGGTTCATGGGTAACATTTTTTAGGTTAAAATTGTCTCCATGAATTATGTTTTGATTTTCTTTTGAATGTAAACCCATTAATTTTTCCTCTTTTGTCTGTTTCAGTTGCTGAGTGCCTACGGTGGTGGCCCCTGGTGTCCTGGTGGTGGTTCCCCCTTTGTGTGTGCAGTTTTCCCCTGGTTTTGAGTTGATCAATAGATTTTTGATTTGTTGCACGAGTGATTAGGGTGTTTTCTTTCCTGGGATTCCCTCACCAGTCCTTGACCCTTTACACTGCTGGTAAGCCTCAGCGCCTGGAAACAGTACTTTTCTTTTTTTTTCCTTCTGGTGTGTTGTCAGTGTGTTTTATTGGTTGTGCTTCCTTTTTTTAAAGTGTTAAATAAATTGAATGTTTTTTTTTAAATCTGAACCACGTCTCCTGCTCTCCATTACGCTGACGAACCTGGGTGTCTTAAAAATTGACTATTTGAAGTAATTCTTTGGGTGAAATTCCCAAAGTGGCGTTGCCGGACCTTAAAATCATTGTAGTAATATCTGTTGAGTCAATTAGCTCCCCCTAAATCCTCGAGCTGCCACATTTTATCTGCACTTGTAAGCAGGTTTTCATTTCTGCCTTGCATTCGTGTGTTCAGTTCATTCAGATGATGAAAAATATCTGCCAGGTATGCCAGCCTTGCGCACCACTCATCACTTGCAAGCAGCTTTGAGTAATCGGACCCCTCATTTGTCAGAAACACTTTAAGTTCCTCTCGCAGCTCATACACACGGGCCAGCACCTTGCCACGCGACAACCATCGGACCTCCGTATGAAACAGTGAGGCTTTATGCTCCGCCCCCATTTCCTCACACAATGCTGCAAATATGCGACTTTTCACAGGTTGTGACTTTACAAAGTTAACCCTGCGCACAACATCATCCAACACAGGAACGAGGTCGGCTGGTAAAGTCTTGGCAACGAGGGCTTCGCGGTGTAAAAAACAGTGCGTAATGATCACATCTGGATTTTTTTCCCTCACTCTGCTTACAAAGCCTTTGGTGCGCCCGACCATGGCTGCAGCTCCATCAGTGCAGACACTCGTGCAGTTTTCCCACGCAAGTCCTCCTTTTTCCAGATATTCTGATGTGACCCGAAAAATTCCCTTTCCTGTTATTTTTTTCTGGCAAAGCTTTGCAAAATAGAAAGTTTTCTCTGATTGTGTCTCCATCCGCAAAACGCACATTGGCCAAGAATTGAGCATGTCCACGTATATCAGTAGACTCATCAAGTTGCAAAGCAAATTTATTACTGATACGGATCTTTTCCAAAACCACACTTTCAATGTCTGCAGACATATCATTAATATGTCTGGAAATTGTGTTATCTGAGAGAGGGACTTTGGCTATCTCTTTAGCCGCTTCGGGTCCGAGCATCTCATTTACAATGGCTTTGCAAGCAGGAAGTATTAATTGCTCTGCCACAGTGTGGGACTTTTCTGCTTTAGCCACAAGTTCAGCGACATGGTAACTGGCTCTAAGGGCTCTCTCATTCACCTTAGCAGTTTTTGTCATGAAAGTTGCCTGTTTCTCCGTGTGTTCATGTAGGAAAAATGTAGAAATGTAAAAAAATACTCCATATTTTTGTTTTGAAGTGAAGGGTGTTTCGTTTGGAGATGGCGTTTAAGCTTACTTGGGACCATAGCACTGTTGGAGAGTTTTTCACCACATACCAAGCACAACTGAGTCGAAGCCGTTGCATCTCCGGTAAAAGTAAATCCAAATGAAAGATAGCTTTCGTTGTATTGCCTCGCGCCAGAAACTTTGCTAGACGTCACCGTCTTTGCTTTCTTTTGACCTCCACTCATACAAGGGCCTTCATATGGGTCCAAATTTTGTCCAGGGTCCAGTTCAGAGTCATCATTTTTCCTTTTCAAAAACGTATCCATCACTGTCACTGTCGTCCTGCTATCCACAATACCACTGTCAACGCCACCTGCCGCTGCGTCCATGAGTCACTAATTCGCTTGTCTCCAAGCACAAGGCAATTAGCTACCTGCTGCCACCTACTGGTATGGAAGAGTAAGCCACTACTACATGATTACTCTGCCAGACGCTAGACCGCACAGGCACACATATTGATAATTTCCCACAGCACACCTGACAATGTCTCGCGGCACACCACTGTGCCGCGGCACAGCAGTTGAAAACACTGCATTAGAGGATAATTTGGGCATCATATTGAAAGGTGCAAGTTTCAGAGGAGCTGGCCAACAATCCACTCGCTGTCACCAGGGGTGCATCTGGACATAACTTTGTAAACTTCTGTTTGTATAATTGGTACAAACCAATTAAGTACTTTTTTGTGACAGTTAATTAAAACTAAGAATAAGGAGCAAAGTCAGTGCAGTGAGACCCTACTTTGTATTAAGATGGTACTTGATGGCCTCGGTCCAACTGTCTGTGCTTGTTGCGTGTGGACCAGCTGTTTGTACTTGACTGGCATGGACTGGCGGTCCATGCCAGTGGAGTAGTTGCTCCATTTGCTCCATGTGGCCCAGCCCATGTAACCAATGATTTTTACATTTTGTTTTATGTTAATAAAACAACGTGTTGACTGGCTATGCTTGTTTTAAACTGAAGTGTTTTAAGATTACACATCTGGTCCGTAGTGGTGCTCAGACAGCCAAACATAGCTCAATGTACAGCAAGGTCTTATATCCACTGTGTACCCTCCTCTCTCACGGTTCAAACATCTTACCTGAGTACAGGGATATCAAACTCATGCCAGGGAGGGCCAAGAGGCTGCAGGTTTTCCTTCAAACCAAAAACTCCACCAGCTGATTCCACTGATTACCTCACCTTCAAGCAGAGAGGGACTAATCAGTGAAACCAGCTGGTGAAGTTCTTGGTCGGAAAGAAAACCTGCAGTGTCTTGGCCCTCCATGGCACGAGTTTGACATCCCTTAGCCAGAGGATCTGATTGTCTGTCCGTCAAGAGGGTTGTTCTTAGACCCAAATTAAGGCCCTTCTTTTATCAACTGTTGTAACAAGTTAACATACTACATGTAGTATGTAGTAGGACAGTGTCACCCAATCCTGGTCCTGGGTACCCCCTGCCCTGCATGTTTTGGATGTCACCCCACTCCAGCACACCTGATCATATGAATGACTCGTTATCAGGCTCGAGCAGAGCTTGATGACGAGCTGATCATTTGAATCAGGTGTGCTGGAGTCGGGAACATGAAAAACATGTAGGGCAGGGGGTCCCCAGGACCAGGGTTGAGAAACACTGCAGTAGGCACTGTCTCCATGATTCCAGTCTTTAAGTGTAGGTTCCCCAAACAAGCAGAAGGGATCAGCAGTGTAGCAACAATGAGAGTTGTGTCTCTGGTACTGTCATACTAAAAATCTTACATTTAAGTTAAAAAATAAAGACCAATATTTTTGCAAAGTTTTAAAATTGCTTCATGTTTAGGAATATTCAAATGTAATCCAGCACTTTCATCTGACAGCAGTGGTTGACAGTCAGTAAAGTTCTGTTTCAAGGTTTTATATCAAATATATTTTAGATTGTTTTAACCAAAAGCTAAAAGTTTTGTAACTCAAATATTTAATCCAGATTCTTTGAAGAGGCCTCAATAATCCAGAGGTTACATAAGGCCTCTGTCAGGCAAGGGCAAAAGGAGTCTTACAGTGAAATGAAACTTACAGCCCAACCCATTCAAAGAAGCACTTATATGAGTACAACAAACAGGAAGAGACACAGGAAGAGCTTTAGTTACCGTTAGTGTTGCAGCAAGAGGAATGAAGAATAGGTTCTGATTTATCATCTGCTAACTAACGTTTGGTTCAGCTCAATAAAAAGAATAGAAACTGCATTTTAGCACCTTTTGCATTTTACACTAAGCCACTATCTTAAGACTCCAAATAACCTGAAGTATCACCGTATAGGGTAAGAAAAGGATAGATTTTTCAGTTGGTTAAGTAACCCTCACTGATGAAATTGTCTTATAAACATCAATGAGATATAAATGAATTGTGGTTACAGACTAACATGGAGATTGAAGGAAAGGTTTTGTGTAATATCTTCTCCCCTGTGCTTTGGTTTTAATGTGATGTTAGTTTCTGCAGCAGCTCATACGACTCGCTTTATCTACTGTCACACTCTCTGCTCAGCTCTCATAATGCGCACATTCACAGTTAGTGTTTTAGGCTTCAGGTAACATTTGGATATGTTGTGCATTATGGTCGTCCTCAGGCCAACATCAATGAGATATCTTATCTCTGAGACATTTGTTCCTGTTAGTTTCTTCTTTTCCCCATTGACTGTCTCCATGATTCCAGTCTTTAAGTGTAGGTTCCCCAAACAAGCAGAAGGGATCAGCAGTGTAGCAACAATGAGAGTTGTGTCTCTGGTACTGTCATACTAAAAATCTTACATTTAAGTTAAAAAATAAAGACCAATATTTTTGCAAAGTTTTAAAATTGCTTCATGTTTAGGAATATTCCAATGTAAGCCAGCACTTTCATCTGACAGCAGTGGTTGACAGTCAGTAAAGTTCTGTTTCAAGGTTTTATATCAAATATATTTTAAATTGTTTTAACCAAAAGCTAAAAGTTTTGTAACTCAAATATTTAATCCAGATTCTTTGAAGAGGCCTCAATAATCCAGAGGTTACATAAGGCCTCTGTCAGGCAAGGGCAAAAGGAGTCTTACAGTGAAATGAAACTTACAGCCCAACCCATTCAAAGAAGCACTTATATGAGTACAACAAACAGGAAGAGACACAGGAAGAGCTTTAGTTACCGTTAGTGTTGCAGCAAGAGGAATGAAGAATAGGTTCTGATTTATCATCTGCTAACTAACGTTTGGTTCAGCTCAATAAAAAGAATAGAAACTGCATTTTAGCACCTTTTGCATTTTACACTAAGCCACTATCTTAAGACTCCAAATAACCTGAAGTATCACCGTATAAGGTAAGAAAAGGATAGATTTTTCAGTTGGTTAAGTAACCCTCACTGATGAAATTGTCTTATAAACATCAATGAGATATAAATGAATTGTGGTTACAGACTAACATGGAGATTGAAGGAAAGGTTTTGTGTAATATCTTCTCCCCTGTGCTTTGGTTTTAATGTGATGTTAGTTTCTGCAGCAGCTCATACGACTCGCTTTATCTACTGTCACACTCTCTGCTCAGCTCTCATAATGCGCACATTCACAGTTAGTGTTTTAGGCTTCAGGTAACATTTGGATATGTTGTGCATTATGGTCGTCCTCAGGCCAACATCAATGAGATATCGTATCTCTGAGACATTTGTTCCTGTTAGTTTCTTCTTTTCCCCATTGACTGTCTCCATGATTCCAGTCTTTAAGTGTAGGTTCCCCAAACAAGCAGAAGGGATCAGCAGTGTAGCAACAATGAGAGTTGTGTCTCTGGTACTGTCATACTAAAAATCTTACATTTAAGTTAAAAAATAAAGACCAATATTTTTGCAAAGTTTTAAAATTGCTTCATGTTTAGGAATATTCCAATGTAAGCCAGCACTTTCATCTGACAGCAGTGGTTGACAGTCAGTAAAGTTCTGTTTCAAGGTTTTATATCAAATATATTTTAAATTGTTTTAACCAAAAGCTAAAAGTTTTGTAACTCAAATATTTAATCCAGATTCTTTGAAGAGGCCTCAATAATCCAGAGGTTACATAAGGCCTCTGTCAGGCAAGGGCAAAAGGAGTCTTACAGTGAAATGAAACTTACAGCCCAACCCATTCAAAGAAGCACTTATATGAGTACAACAAACAGGAAGAGACACAGGAAGAGCTTTAGTTACCGTTAGTGTTGCAGCAAGAGGAATGAAGAATAGGTTCTGATTTATCATCTGCTAACTAACGTTTGGTTCAGCTCAATAAAAAGAATAGAAACTGCATTTTAGCACCTTTTGCATTTTACACTAAGCCACTATCTTAAGACTCCAAATAACCTGAAGTATCACCGTATAAGGTAAGAAAAGGATAGATTTTTCAGTTGGTTAAGTAACCCTCACTGATGAAATTGTCTTATAAACATCAATGAGATATAAATGAATTGTGGTTACAGACTAACATGGAGATTGAAGGAAAGGTTTTGTGTAATATCTTCTCCCCTGTGCTTTGGTTTTAATGTGATGTTAGTTTCTGCAGCAGCTCATACGACTCGCTTTATCTACTGTCACACTCTCTGCTCAGCTCTCATAATGCGCACATTCACAGTTAGTGTTTTAGGCTTCAGGTAACATTTGGATATGTTGTGCATTATGGTCGTCCTCAGGCCAACATCAATGAGATATCGTATCTCTGAGACATTTGTTCCTGTTAGTTTCTTCTTTTCCCCATTGACTGTCTCCATCATTCCAGTCTTTAAGTGTAAGTACCCCAGACAAGCAGCAGGGGTCACCAGTGTAGCAACAATGAGAGTTGTGTCACTGGTACTGTCATACTAAAAATCTTACATTTAAGTTAAAAAATAAAGACTAATATTTTTGCAAAGTTTTAAAATTGCTTCATGTTTAGGAATATTCCAATGTAAGCCAGCACTTTCATCTGACAGCAGTGGTTGACAGTAAAGTTCTGTTTCAAGGTTTTATATCAAATATATTTTAAATTGTTTTAACCAAAAGCTAAAAGTTTTGTAGCTCAAATATTTAATACAGATCCTATGAAGAGGCCTCAATAATCCAGAGGTTACATAAGGCCTCTGTCAGGCAAGGGCAAAAGGAGTCTTACAGTGAAATGAAACTTACAGCCCAACCCATTCAAAGAAGCATATATGGGTACAACTTGGAAGACAAACAGGAAAAGCTTTAGTCACCGGTTTATGTTTTAACTAGTGCTGTCAGGCGATTAAAAAATAATAATCTAATTGATTACAGGATTTGTAATTAATTAATCTACTAAATCACATTTTAATCTCATATCTGCTAAAGGTCCCAAAATAAAGAATTTGAATTCTAGGACATTAAAAAATTGTAGCAAATTTGAATTTTAGGCCAGTTTTTTGCTTCTGTCATATTTTTACTCACTGTGGACTCATTTTTCACTGCAATATAAACTTCTACACTTCTATAAGGTCAGGAGAACCAGGGCTAAAGACAGGTGTAACTCAACAATGTCTCAACCACATAAACGAACCAGAATGCATTAAAGTATTCATAAAGACGTGAATGTTTACTTTACAACAATAAAAACTGTGAAGAACTATGTACAAAACACTTTATTCAAGTCTTGGATCAAAGAAGAGGTATATCATTTTTACATGCTCTGAACACACAAACGGTTGCTCATCGGTGCAGAGCAGCCCCAAGCTGAAACATGACAGGAAGACACAAGGGAATTTCCAAAGAATTCTTTAGATTTAAATACAGGACATATATCGATCATTCAGAGTTTATTTAATGCAGTAAATAGTGTAAAATTATCTGTTTTTTACAGAATTGAGCTAGAGCAAACGGTTGATTTTCTGCAGATTTTCAAAAAGAACGTGCGAATAAACGAGATGTGGACGGCCGTCTCACAAAAATCTCTCGTTTCCCCCAGTGTAAAGCATGTTGCTGACGTCAGGTGTGATACATTCAGGGATCGTAGGAAATTTGAGAATCTGACGAGTACGCCACTTTTTTTTATTTACTTATTTATTTTTTTTTACAGCTTTTGAACAGGACAAATGATTAGTAAAAGCCAGACATTTGCGTTTTTGAACCCCCCGGGGATTTGGGATCCAGGTTAATCTGCGTTAATTTTTCACAACGTGTTAATTTGCAGTGTAATTAATTAATCTAATTAACACGTTAAAAGGACAGCCCTAGTTTTAACGAAAAAAAAAAAAAGACACAGTCTTACCAGGAGTTCAGTTGACTTAAATTTTATGAACTTTTTTCACAAATGTATGGAAGCAAAAAAGAGACAAAATAATATGAATTTGAACAGTCACTGAATGTTAAATACTGAAATAAAAACACCACTGAATTCATGACATTGAACTATTTTTCTATGAAAAGAATGTATCTGAATTTATTGCCCTGAATTTACCAACTGAAAATCCAGATCCTGAAATATTCTCTGATTAAAAATCCAGATCCAAAAATTCAAGTTTCTCAACTCAACAACAAAAGATTTGGGTTGCTCAAATTCAACTGGTCAAAATTCAGATCCAAAAATTCAAGTTGAAAAATACAGATCGCAGCATCTGGGCAACCCAGGACAGGAAAGTCAATATACTGTATTGATAGGAATAAGAAAAAAAGAAAAGAACATTGTTTCTTATACTTGTTTCAATAAGAATATAAGAAACGTTGTATAGGACTTAATAACTTTCTGAAATTCAGTTGTAAAAACCTGCGTAAGTATGATTATGTAATTACCTTACAGTTGCTGTGACCAGTTATGGATGACTTTGTTCATAAGAAGTTGACCGAATGGAGACTTACAGAATGGATAGGGAATTTTCAAGTTAAAGTAGATCAATTTGTACAGGTCTTTTACAGTAAAGCAGATGCTTAAAGTGACTTAAAGTGTTGCGACATGACTCTGCAGCAAATGACTGACTGACATCCGTCATTCATGAAATTGTTTCATTTCTACTGATTTTGTTTCTAAAAACAGACCAAGGCGTTGATGAGGAAAGTTTTCACTGTCTCAGTGATACAGACATCAGTGACTTGATCCCGAAAGTTGAACCTAGGACAAAATTCAAGAAGAGATTCCAGATGCTACAGGTAATTAACTGTGATCCCACATTTAATTTAACTCTTCATTTTGTGCAGATCCATATATTTAGAATTCAGATGACCATAAATCCCAGTTTTAGAGGCACTAACTGATTAAAGGATTGTAAGACATAAGTATAAAAGCAATGAAATGATCTTTTTTTCAGAGCTTGCTCAAAATGTTGGCTGTGGCTTTGCTCATCCTCTGATGTGTGTTTTTGCCCTGTCAACAGGAGGGGCCTGAAGCAGCAGCTCATCCTGCTCATGTAAGGATGAAAATGAATGTGTCCTTTAAAAGATGCTATTTGTTTTTTATTTATATTTATATTTATTTAGATTTATTTATATTTATTCAATGCCTAACCAAGCCTGACATACACTCACCGGCCACTTTATTGGGTACACCTTGCTAGTACTGGGTTGGACCCCCTTTTGCCTTCAGAGCTGCCTTAGTCCTTGGTGGCATAGATTCAACGAGGTACTGGAAACATTCCTCAGAGAGTTTGCTCCATATTGACATGATAGCATCACACAGTTGCTGCAGATTTGTCGGCTGAACATCCATGATGAGAATCTCCCGTTCCACCACATCCCAAAGGTGCTCTATTGGATTGAGATCTGGGGACTGTGGAGAACATTTGAGTACAGGGAACTCATTGTCATGTTGAAGAAAGCAGTCTGAGATGATTCCAGCTTTATGACATGGAGCGTTATCCTGCTGGAAGTAGCAATCAGAAGATGGGTACACTGTGCTCATAAAGGGATGGACATGGTCAGCAACAATACTCAGGTAGGCTGTGGACTTTAAACCATGCTCAGTTGGTACTAAGGGGCCCAAAGTGAGCCAAGAAAATATCCCCCACACCATTACACCAGCAGCAGCAGCCTGAACCGTTGATACAAGGCAGGATGGATCCATGCTTTCATGTTGTTGACGCCAAATTCTGACCCTACCATCTGAATGTGGAGCAGAAATCCAGACTCATCAGACCAGGCAACGTTTTTCCAATCTTCTATTGTCCAGTTTTGGTGTTGCTGTGTGAATTGTAGCCTCAGTTTCCTGTTCTTAGCTGACAGGAGGGTCACCCGGTGTGGTCTTCTGCTGCTGTGGCCCATCTGCCTCAAGGTTGGACGTGTTGTGTGTTCAGAGATGCTCTTCTGCAGACCTCGGTTGTAACCAGGGGTTATTTGAGTTACTGTTGCCTTTCTATCAGCTCCAACCAGTCTGTCCATTCTCCTCTGACCTCTGGCATCAACAAGGCATTTTGGCCCACAGAACTGCTGCTCACTGGATATTTTCTCTTTTTGGGACCATTCTCTGTAAACCCTAGAGATGGTTGTGTGTGAAAATCCCAGTAGATTAGCAGTTTCTGAAATACTCAGAGCATCCCTTCTGGCACCAACAACCATGCCACGTCTAAAGTCTCTTAAATCACCTTTCTTCCCCATTCTGATGCTCGGTTTGAACTGCAGCAGATCATCTTGACCATGTCTACATGCCTTAATGCATTGAGTTGCTACCATGTGATTGGCTGATTAGAAATTTGCGTTAACCAGCAGTTGGACTGGTGTGCCTAATAAAGTGGCCTGTGAGTGTACTTGGCTTCAGACTGAAATCTGTGTGGAATAAGAAATCCTATCACTCAGTTTACAGCATTACTTCCTTTTTTCATCTTCAGGTTTCGGCCAGCAGAAGCACAAATGATCGAGGTAAGGTGCTCAGCCCCTTAATTACTATTTTTGGTATTAAATAATGTTTTAAGAGCAATAACTTCATTTTCAATCAAAATGAAAAGAAAGAAGACAGGAGGCGCCTCAGGGGGAGTCCAGCAGTCCACCAGCCAAGAAGCAGCGACAAGACATTCCATTTTATTTTTTTGATTCTGATTCTTATTCTGATTCTGATTCTGATTCTGATTCAGGTAAATGAATATTTTTTTCAGGACATTTACATACTACTTTGGGCAAACAAACAAGCAACCAAAAAAGTTTTTTTTTATTGCTATACCGCTTCAATGCTTTTCCCTGTCTTTTCAACAGAAAGGATTTTCCAATTTTTATTAGATCCATAGCTGTCAAGTCTCCCATTTTGGCCTGGAAACTACCATATTTAGCCCCTCTTTCCTGCCATCCTCCCATGTTATTATTATTATTATTATTATTATTATTATTATTATTATTATTATTATTATTATTATTATTAGATAAAAAGAAAAAAAAACATCCCTCTGCCTCTCCAAACTGAACTCTGTCACCAGTGGTGGCAGTTGTTTGGAGATTAGTGATGACAGCGGGAACAAACCAAAGCCTCCTCTAATGACTTTTAAAAGCATGTTTCTCTTGCACGCTACTGTCATTTTCACTCTAGTAGCACAACCTTTACATTCTTTTTATTTATCTATCTATTTATTTATTTATTATTTATTTTAATACATTTATTCCAACAGAAACAGTCATGCTAAAGAAAGTGAAAACCATCATGATGTGTATCCAGGACAAGCTACATCACCAAGACAATAAAAAAAAGCTCAATACTTTTCTGAAGTAAGAAAAACATTTTGTTACTCTATACTACCTCTGGGATAGTTATTAAGTCTCAATTTTAAACTGATAATCATTAATAATCATATAAGTAAAAAGATATTGCATGTTTTTAGATACATCTTGAAGAAGCTGTGTGATGATAATGTCGTGATAATGCAGTGTTTCAAATTTTGTTACATTAAAAACACAGATATGTCATAATCACTGCATTGGCATACTCAGAATAAGTAGTAATAGACTTTTAATGTCAAAAACAACTGTGATTGAATTGCAGTGTTTTATCCTGTTACCTGCAATGATAATTGTGTCAGTTCAGTGCAATTTAAAGTTTTTATGGTTGCTTAAATGTTGCCAGTAATGTACCCAATCACTACAAAAACATGTTGGCCATGATAATGAAGAATCTTCAAGCTTTTGCCCCCTCATGTTGTGATTGACTGCAGAGGTGGTTCTGGATAGTTTTGCACCCTGGGTGATTTTTTCTGCATAAGATAGATGCTGAACATGCACAAGCTTTCCTCCACGACTTACAGTCAGTTTCTAATTGATGAAAACATTTTAAAACTCTTGTACAACAGGACTAAAATCAGTGAGTTGGAGACAGAAAAAAGGGAGCTGGTCGGTGTCTTTGGAAAAACAGGAGCTGGAAAAAGTTCTTTGATTAATGCTGTCATCGGAGAGAAAGACCTCCTGCCCTCAGGGGATATCAGTGCGTGTACCACAGTCATGATCAAAGTGGAGGCGAACACCAAGAACCGAAATTATGAAGCAGAGATTGAATTCATCACCAAAGAGGTAAAATCAGCAAACAGGTTGCTTTTTAAAGAGTTACACTGTAGTTTCAAATAAATGTTGTTGTTTTTTTCTTCAGTCCTTTATTGCATTTTGTTCAATCCAAATAAGTTGAATGATCATTATTTGCTTCAGGAATACGACGACGATTTATGGTACTGTAAGGAATTCCACCAAACAGACCCAGACAATGGAGAGGATCATGAAGATGATGATGACGACGATGATGATGACGACGATGATGATGATGACGATGATGATGATGTTGACCTTGATGACTCTGAAAGACTCCCTGCACTGTATGGACAGGACTGGGAGAGAATCAGATCCCTGCAGGATCCCTGGAATGACAGGAAAAATAAAGAAATCCGAGAAATGATTGAGTCCAGGAAGAAGACCTTTTCCTTTAACTCAGTAAGAAAAAACAGATCTTCACTATTTTCTCTACATGCTTATGTTCATACAGTAAACAGTTAATGGAAAGAATTCTTGTTCTACCTTGTCGTCGTTCCAATAAGGTGCAGTTTGAGATAAACTGAGCAAGTATTCAGAAGATTCAGAAAATAAGAAGTATTGTAAATAAGATAGAATCCTCAATATTTTCAATCCAAATCTAAAGTTATTCAGATCCTTCACATCTCTGCTTGTCAGAGATTGTCATCATGACACATTTAAAATCCTTGATATTATCAATTCAGGCCAAAGAGCTGTCTAAAGTACTTCTGAAATACACAAGACGTGACCCAGAGGATGAAGAGGGTGGAGGTGCAAAGAAGTACCTGTGGCCTCTGGTGAAGTGTGTGACCGTCAGGGTGCCAAAGAAGGAGCTCCTCCAGCATGTCACACTGGTGGACCTGCCTGGAAGTGGAGACCGCAACAAAAGCAGAGATAAAATGTGGAGAGAGGTGAGTCATTGAAATGTTTAACTGTATAATCATTTATTTGACTCCCTCCGTAGAATTACTTCATGACAAACCACTTTTATTTAGTAATTGGTAATACACTTGGATTTTACCCCTCTAGGTTGTGGGAGACTGTTCCACTGTGTGGATAGTGACAGAGATCAAAAGAGCAGAATCAGATAAAGAAGCCTGGGACATTCTGAAAAATACCCTCAGACTTATGGGAAATGGAGGCCAGTGTCAGAAAATTCACTTCATCTGCACCTTGTCCGATTTTATCGACGATGTAAAGAATCTGTAAGTGATGTTTTTAAATGGTAAATGGTGTGTGTTTATATTACACTGCCACTTGTCTTTATTTAACCAGAAAACCCCCTTTGGGATCAGGATCTCTATCACAGGGATGATGGGCCAAGGGGTCAGCAGCACGTTATCAGAAATAGTTACAAGGAAGTGACAGTCCAGCTTTACAGCACAGTGTTTTCACTTGAAAGAGTGGGAGCTGTATTAAAACAATAAATCAATTTCAGATTTACAACACACAGGCACCGTTCAGTGGTGTCATGGTGTCTGTCCCCTACGATCGGAAGGCCCCTTCCTTAGGAAGGCTCTAAGGCCTCATTTACACAAGGTTTCATCCAGAAACACTAAACACTAAAACACAGTGAAAAAAATCTGTGAGTGTGTGTGTGTGTGTGTGTGTGTGTGTTTGTGTGTGTGTGTGTGTGTGTGTGTGTGTGTGTGTGTGTGTGTGTGTGTGTGTGTGTGTGTGTGTGTGTGTGTGTGTGTGCGTGTGCGTGTGTGTGTGTTTCTGAGGGACTGAAAACGTAAATGTATGCCAGCATGCCAGGCCTGTTGTTGGCGCTATATCTGTCTTGTGCAGAATGCCATTTCCGTCTAAATGCAAGGCCAAAATATTATGATACTTTTGTTGTTAAACAGTAAGCTGGACTTTTTAGTTGAAACACTGACATCACGCTCTGCTTTGCACAAGTGCATAAGACAGTCCAACAGTTAAGTTGTTACAATTGTCCTGGTCGACCGTGTTGTGCTTGTGCTGCTCAATCTGCTGAATCTGCTGACTGTCTTTAACAAACTGAGCATCTGTTGCTCCACTTCTGCTCTTAGTTTTCCCCAATGCCACCAGATGATCAGCTCAACTCTACTTGGTTGGAGATCTACCAAAAGCTGCTTCTGGACAAGACAGTTATAGCACCACCTACAGCCCTGGCATGCTTACTACAGTGTTTTCAGTCCCTCAGTGTTTCCATGTAAACACAGATTTCTTTCACTGTGTTTAAACTCTTTCGGATGAAGTATTGTCATGTAAACAGGGCCTAAATGGGGCCTGAGTGCAATAAGTTCAGGGAGTGTTCAGACCACTCAAAGTGCTTTGTCATTATTTGTCACA
The DNA here is from genome assembly GCF_033239565.1 of Halichoeres trimaculatus. Taxonomy (NCBI): domain Eukaryota; kingdom Metazoa; phylum Chordata; class Actinopteri; order Labriformes; family Labridae; genus Halichoeres; species Halichoeres trimaculatus. Next base: position 6,833,310 of record NW_027437198.1, on the reverse strand, counting down.
TTCACCCATTCACACCACATTCATACGGCTGTCCCCCTACGTTTTGCAAACTGTACATCAGTTAAAAATATTCTGGAAACTTTTTGCCCTGGTTGTAAGGAAATAAAGTCCAGGCCCCCGTTCAGTTTGGTCAAACTAACAAAGAAAAGCAGACATAAACTAAATAAAAATACTTGAGGATTGAAATCAGAAATGGATGGATATGTGTTCTGGAGCAGGCATAAGAACTATAAAAGAACAGTGTGAGAGATTATCTACTACTGGGTCTTAGTTTTCAATCAATTTACTCTTTATGAGCATACTTTGCTTATCTCTTCTCACAGTGCTGTGAGGAACAATAAGGCCAAGCAAAAAGTGAAAAAAAGTTTCACCCAGAAAAAGGAGGTGCAGGTGAGTTTTATACGCAAAGTTGTTTGATAACGTCAACCACAACTAGAAAATGCTCCTTTCTTTTCAGAAACATTTCAGTCAAGACTGTTTTGAAGTGTTCACAGTGAGCGCCAAAGAGTTTCTGGAGAAAACAAAGCTGGAGCCAAATGAAACTGGTACGTTATGCCCTGTGAAAAGTGTGGGTGAAATATTTTCTTTAAGATGTTGGAAGTATCCAGAGCGATAGCTGTGTGAGACCTGCAATGTGATTTCTTTTTAGAAATTCCCAAACTCCAGGAAGAGCTGAGAAAGCTCAACCACAGTCACTCAGAGACATTGAACTATGTGTCAGGAGCAAAGGGGATTCTGTCCCTGATTCAAGGAGCCAGGAGTGGAAGAGCTGTAAGATCCAGCAGCAATGTTTTTGTGTGTTTCAGTATAATACCGCATTTTCTGGACTATGTGTCACATTTTTTTTCATAGTTTTTTCCAATAGTACTGTGTGCTGACAGAAGCTCTGCATCTCGGGCTTGGACAGCCTGACAGACCCTGGTGTTTAGTGCCCGATAACGTGATTTAGTAAACTAAGGTGTAGTAAACTTGCACCTTCTTCCGTTGTAGACAGCTTTTGGGGATCTGAGTCACAAACTAGTGACAAAACTCGTGTAACTTTTCCAAATAGAGGACGTTTATTTGATGGAGCTCATATAAGCTCATGCTGCACCGGTCTAACCAGCAACACACACAGTAAAGCAGGGAAGGAGGGCGATTAACAAAGAGAGTGAGAGGAGCACACTAAGAGACGAGAAACAGAAACTCAGAAAGGTGCTGTAGGAAAAATATCTAAACCTCCTAATATACAAATACTTATCAAAGTTACATGTTAATATTCTTCTCTGGAAATCCTGTCAACATACCAAATCACTCTGAATAAATGTGACTGATAGATCAGTGATGTATTTTTGACACATTTTTTGACTGATGTGATACAGTCTATGGACGCGACTTGTACTCTGGAGCGACCTGTTGTCCAGAAAATATGGTACTTTTTAATGATCATAGTTTTAGCAAATATGTGGGATGTTTTAAAAACTGAATGTTCTCTGTTTGGTTTTAGGGCCACAGAAAAGAAGAAGTGCTCAGTGAGCTTGGACAAAATTTGAGTCGTGAACGACAGAAGCTCTCACAGTCCATGGACAGATACTATGATTTGTTTAAAAACTGCCTTGACATGGGGGTTGAAAAATCCAAAAAGTCATATGAACATGCCTTGAAGACCTTCTTACAACTTGTATGTGCTTAAATATCAAATTCCTTCAACATCACCACTGACTTTTCATTTCATACTGAAATACTTATCATTAAATAAAACATTGAAACTTTCTTTGTTTCAGAAAAAGAAAAACGGAAGGGGTTTTACACAGAAACTGCAGGCTGCTTTCAGGAACAACGGCATCTACAAAACAAAATCAGGGATACAGAAAAACTTGAATGTGCTGTTATCTCGATGGCTGACTGAGAGCATTGAAAAGGAGTTCAGGAAGACATTCCCGTAAGAAATCAGTGATCACCAACATAAGACCATCTTTAAAGGGATGGAATAATTAGTAAATCATTTCATGCAATGTGACAATGCAAATCATTTAATGGAATCTATGAACACAAATGAAATTTTCACATTTGTTCTCAATGAAATATTTACTCATGGACATGTTTCAGGAATGAGTCAAAACCACTGGGTGGGGCCATCAGTTCCTTCTCTCTTGACACCAAGAAACTGGCTGAAAAGTACAAAGATGAGCAGCTGCAGCTGGAATATCTTTGGACAGAGGTAAGAGACGGGAGTACGACCATCTTATTGTAAATCGTTAAGTCAACAATGTTTGCACTTGACATTTATTCACTGTGCTTGTGCAAAACTTTCGCCAAAGCGACAGAGATGGAGGCTCAAGATGCCATGCTGTTAAAACTAGCAGGACTAACGGTCAGTCACATTTTATGTTACTAAAAGTAATTTTTGAGCATGCTGTGTTTCACATTTTAATCTGTCCTCCTGATTCTGTTCACTCACATAAAGGCTAATTTTCTGTGAAGGTGTTTTTGAGACCGAAACAGTACAGTGTTTACAGCCAGCCATTTTTGCTCTTCATCATGAAGAGCAAATATTTAAACGGTAAAAAATCAGTAGTAAATCATAAATGTTTGAAATCTGTTTAGGAGGAAATCCTGCAAGAACTGGACCAAATGAAAGAATCAATCGATCTGAGTCTTGAGGAGGATCAGTCACTTCCAGGTACAGAAAGCTTTTAGATATAATAAGACATGAAATGTTATCAATATTTTTCCAGTCTTCAGCTAATGTCTGCAGAATTTTTTATTATTATTTTGATAATTTTGAACTTTTTATGATTTAATAACAATTTCCAGGGTTCATACCTGAGCTAATCTCTTGCCTTATTTTTTTAAAATCAATTTTAGACGTGAAAATGAAGTTGGAGGAAGTGACGCAACACTATGACCAGCTGAGGAAACGCTCCGATACAGAAACTTCTTCAGTTTTGTAAATGTTTATTTTAATGTCTTGATGATATCCTGGTTATAAACTATTAAAAAAAAATTTTAACAAACCTTTTAATCACTTCAGCTTTGATCTGCCTGGCCCGTCAACTGCTGGGGTAAGTCTGACTCATCTTAAAGGTAGGGTCTGCAGGAATCTTTTTTACTTGTTAGTAAACACAACATTCAAACTGCGTTCCTCCTCCTTGGATCAGTGCCAGCAGCAGCACACTCCAACAACCTCCAACCATGACCACGTGAACACACTCACTAGACCAGCAACCACCTGTAGCATTGCGTTCCTACGTGAGAGAAACTTAAGAGCTGTGTACCTGGTTTGGCATGTTAGCACAAGCTAATCACAGGTATTTGACACGTACCTGCTCAGTGAGAAAGCCAACTTGCATCACTCTTTGTTCGGTGGTGCTCTGCAAGTGCCCAAAAGTAAGTGAAAGTCGCTTCACCCTTGCTCAGTAAACAGATTTTTTTGTTTGGCTTTTCGTTCCACTTTGGTTGTTTTTCTGTCACCGAGCTACGCCCACTATCAAAGCCAGCTTCTTCCACCTGTACACTAGGCACACTGTGATTGGCTGAGGTAAACACACCTACTCTCCACCCAGAAACGTCCTGACCAAGGTTATAATAGTTTGGGATTTGTCATTATAGTTTAGTTTTAGTTAGTTTTGACATTTTATTTTCCATTACAGTTTAGTATTAATTAGTTTTAGAGCGGGCATTCTAGTTTTTATTTAGTTTTGATTTTTGCAACAAGGCTTAGTTTTAGTTTAGTTTTAGTTTTTTTCATACCTTATTAACCAGGTGCAGGATTCAAAAAGGTCAGAGTAAATATTTTGTCATACTGTTTAGTTTCAAGTCCAACATAGTGCTCACTGCTCAGTCAATGCTGATACTGAACTGTTGGCTGCTGCCTTAAACACATGAAAATAATATAAACTTAGTATAAAAAATATAAGCATAAATTATATAAAATAATGGTGACATAAATTACATAGAAGTGACAATGAAGCAGTAAAAGATGACATTTTCATTTTTTAGCAAAATCCTGCAGACTCTACCTTTAATGACTTAGGTCAGTCTTCTAACTCAATATCAATGAATAATATAAGAGTCATTATCGTTAAGTTACTGTTAAACTCTCTGGTTGACTTTTCAGCCCTGAAGAGAAGATGCACCGCTGAGGGTCTCAAAGAGGAAGAGGGTGAAGATGAGGAAGAAGAGGCCCCTGGATTTGAGCGCCACCTTTTTGTCACATTTTTATTTCTGCTTCGTAGTCTAGTTTGTCTGCCTGGTGTGAGTTTAACACACAGAGATGTTCTTTCAGGTCTCTGACATATTTCTTTTTTTTGTTTTTGGATCAAAGGCAGGATTACATCTTTACATGGGGTGGTGGGCCTAACTCCTCTGATGGATTGTAACCAGATATGTTATTTCTAGGATAAGAATTTATACTGAATATTTTAGACATTTTTTGCTTAAACAGCTGATTTTTTAAATTGGATTTTATTCTTGTGATTTGGGGTTTTGTGGTTTTCTAAGGTATGTCCTGGTGTTATGTAATGAGTTTGAACTTGAACATTAATCAGAGTAGGAAGTGTAAAATTGATCTAAATTTGGTTTGAGGCTTCTTCAGAAACAGAATCAGAATCAGAAATCCTTTATTGATCCCTGAGGGGAAATTACATTCCAGTTTCATCCCTTACAAGACGTATAAAAATATACAGTGACATGGGAATACAGGAATAGATGAACTGTGGAAGCTGCTAGCATGCCTAGCACCCAGTTATAATAGATAGATAGATAGATAGATAGATAGATAGATAGATAGATAGATAGATAGATAGATAGATAGATAGATAGATAGATAGAAAGATAGAAAGATCCTTTGTTAATTCACAAAAAGGCTTGAGATTAAGAAAAAAACACTTCAGCAGATTAAAGAAACTGTAGTTTACAGCACAATAATTGTTAATTTGGAAGTTATTAGCTATAAGAAGATATTAACCACCTTTGATTAATCAGATTACTTTTACATTCACTTTTGTATACCGTGTGGTGCATCATATATTCCTTCTAATCAAATAAACTTTTAATCTTTTATTCCCACTTCTTTAAGAGGGTTTCATTTGTATTCTATTTTATTTAACCTTGCAAATGATAATCATAATTAAAACATGTGAAGCCAAAAGAAACTGTTCCAGAAAACCAATGTTACAGAAACACAAAAAGCATTGTTCCTTCCAGGAGTACACTGTAAACCTGGAAAAGTTGAGTTTACTCGAAAAATGCTTGTAAACCTTTAACTTTAAAAAAAAAACTCACTAATGAAATATTGAATTAAAGTTACGTTAACTCAACATCTTAAGTAGTTACGAATATTATGAAAAATCATTTTACTGAATGTCTTTAATCAAATTAGACTTAATGCGTATTTGTTACAAATTGAAATATTAAGTAATGTTAATAAAAATGGCATATCACTGTAAAACAAAATAAGCTGACATTACTCAAAACTAAAAGATGTGATATCAATAAATTTGCCTTATGAATTAAGTAAATTTAATAATAAAAAACTAAAGCAGATCTGAACAGCAAAATAAATAACATTTTAAAGTACAGCTGGGTCTCATACCCACAGCTTTCCCTCCTCACTCATGGTTACAAACGCTGTCACAACAAAAATCAGCTCTAATTTCATAACTTTAGTAACCGTGAGTGAGGAGGGAAGGCAGTAGATATGAGACCCTGCTGTACATTAAAATATTGTTTTTCAGGGGGCACAGGTTGTCTGAGCCCCACAGACTGGTGGTCTATGCTTCATAGCACGGGGTCTTGTACATATTGACCTTTGCAGTGTGCCTTAAGGTTACATTGAAAAAAGAAAACAGTTGGACCAACTTAAATTATTGCTTCAATTGGTCACAGCTAAATAAATTATTTGAAATGAAGATAAGTTCAATCAACACAATTAAGTCACATGAACTTAAGAATTTGATTGTTCTCAAATCAACATTTTGCATCAGTCCAACTTAAGGTTTTCAGTTGTTTCAACTCAATAATTTGCAAAACCTCAAAGCAAAATCTGACGAGGTGTTTTTATACTTACACTGTAAAAATGTGACGAGTTGAGCTGACTTAAAAGAATCTAGGAAAACAATTGCACAAAAAGGTTAGTAAATCTGACCAATAGTCTTAAATTGAGTTTACTTTGTGTCTACAAGTTTACCCTTAAACCTTACCTTACAGCCTATTGAATTGACTCAAACTGACTTCAAACCGTGAGTGAGGAGGGAATGCAGTGGATATTAGACCCAGCTGTAATAAATGAGATGTGATGATGGGCTAAAATTATGATCAGAAATGACAAACAGGGTTTTTTCTTCAGTTATGTTCAAATAACCTTTACTGAGAGAGTATTTGGAGCCCTCACTGCCATCGAGCACAGGCAACAAGGACAAGCAACCTATGCTGTGGAGCACAGCCAGGCAGCCAGGCACCCAATGTCATGGGGCACAGCCAAGCAGCCTGTTCCATGGGGCACAGCCAGGCAGTCTATGCTGTTGAGCACAGACAGCCAGCGCAGTGGCCCATAGACAGCTAGCTGGTCCATGCCATGGAGCACAAACACACTGCCCCTGCGCGGTATTTTAATGTGCAGCAGGGTCTCATACCTACAGTGTTACCTCCTCACCCACTGTTTTCCTTTCGGGTTTTTTTGATTATTGATTTGAAACAACTGAAAACTTTAAGTTGGATTGATGCAAAATGTTGATTTCAGACGAATCAAAACATTTAGTTTATTTGACATTGTAAGTTGTGTTAATTGAACTTGTGAATTTGATTTCAAATAACTTAATTTATTTAGGTGTGACCAATTGAAGCAATTAATTTCAGGTGGTCCAACTATTTCGTTTTATTAGTTGTAGCAATGCAGAATTTCAAGTTGGCATGATCCACAAAAAATACTCTGGAAACCTTAACCTAAAAATTTTGAGTTGGATTGATTAAAAAAATTACATCACTTCAACTGACTAGAGATTCCCTTTTTACAGTGTAGTCACCTTTTCACATACAGTCCACATTTACATGATGATACTGTGGGGAGTGAAATAATCTTCACAATAAATCCTGTTATCAAACAGCTTCATTAAAAAAAGATCTATGCTAAAAGTTTGATCCAGCGTTCTCTGAATGTTCTCTGCGGAGACATATCATGGACATGGGAGTGTATTAAAAACTGTCAACAGCATCGTTATTTTTAATTTTTTAGTAAACTGATAAAGGAAATACATTTTTATTATGGGGAGAAATCAGCTGACAGCTTGCCCTGCTCTTTAATAGCGATGTATTTTGTAGATTGGCGGAAGAACAGTGAAATGTTAGAAACATCCTGGTGTCATATCTAATTCAAGGATCTAAATATCAATCTAAGATTATCAGTTTTTATTTCTGAAAATGTTTTGTGCTCATATGATCTAATAATTCTCCTCCACAGACAGATTTCCCTCGCTGCCCCGCACTCCCCACTGACATGAAACTTGCTAACTCAGACCTGGCGTGGGATCTGAGTGTACCCGACGCCCACGTTCAGATTGATAAATGCTGACCTGTGCGTGGAAAGGAGCTTTAAGTGACAAATAATATCTGTAGAGTACCCTCTATTTTTGAAAAGGCAGAAGTTAGGGAAAATAACTGAGCACACAGTTACAGAATACCTGCTCCTTTAACAGACGTTGCAGGTAGGGAAAACAGTAAAATTGTCACTTGGAGATAAATTTAAAACACCATTCCCTTTCAGTGTACACAAACTTTACCCAGTGACACAAAGATTAAAATAAGTTAAACACAAAGGCTAAAGTAAGACATATAAAAGTCTCAAATGAACACTGGTCATAAACAGTACAGAATACAACAGACTGACTGAATAACATCAGTAAAAGACCAGGCTTCACTAACATCACTTTAGTTTATGAAACATGACCTCCTCACATAAGGTCAGTGCAGGTTAAACTCTGTTTCAAATAATACATGTGGAACAAAAGTGAAAGTTTGATCATAGAGGGTGGCAGAGAACACTGATTCCAGGTAATTACAAACAACACAAAACAGTCAAACGCCCAGTGTTTATCAGGGTGGAGCACCTGTTACACCTTATGGAGACTATGAGTTTGTTTGAGGTGTGGTCAGTTGTGAGGTAACTGCAGTAAATACTTTAAACAAAGAAGTTATTCATGTTTAAACAGCTTGGAGCTCCATTTCCATCAGCGCTGCAGCAGAACCTGATTATTCACTGACCTGATGATGAATGCTATCAAGTCTCACTGACTCATTCCTGGTCAGTAAAATGATGTGCTGTGTTTAATAACAGCTCATCTCTTACACCTTTCAGAGTTCAGAGTTTAGAGCTTTTATTGTCCTTCCAGGGGAAATTTTGTTTGCAGTGACAGCACATCAAACAACAACAATCAATAAATGAACAAACATTTGTACAAGACAGCGTCGCAGAATACAGCATAGCCAAACTTAACATGAACAACCACTGGTGATGTACAAGAATTTAAAGGGTTTAAAAAAAAATAAAGAAGTGAGGTCATGGGTAAAACTAGTTCTCAATGTAAAACAAGGATAAAATATGTCAGGTCACCTGAGCAGTGCCATTAAGAGTTGTGCAAGTTGACTGCAGTGATTGCTTGAGGAAAAATTGTACCTATTAGTGCGTGCCATAGGTACCTTATATCTCCTTCCCAATGGGAGAGAAATAAACTCCTCCAACAGTGGGTGTTCAGAGCTAGACAGGATAGCCTGTGCCTTCTGTAAAACTCGTCCGTCAAAGATCTCTGAGAGAGAGAGCTGCTGCAGGCCAATGATCTTACTGGCTTCTCGCACAATCTTGACCAGACGATTTTTGTTTTTAAGAGACAGGTTTCCATAGAAAGAAATTAGACAAAAAATTAAAACTGACTCCTTAAAAGTTTTATAAAATAAAACCATCAAAGTCTTATCAACATTAAAAGATTTTAGTCTTTGCAGTCTTTGGGTCAGTGATATGAAATATATCTGAATGACTATCATAATGTCAATCATAATTGTGTGTAAATGTGACGTCCACAAAATGTGTCGTGACATTTTATGTAATGTGTTAATGTTTTAATTTGGATTTAATTGCCAAATAATTGGACATTTCAGTGTCACCAGCAGGAGGCAGTGTGGCGCTGGGCTCCCCTATATTGACTCGTTTTTGTAACAGAACTAGCGTTTCTCCTTCATTCGGATGAATGAAGCTGAACTGTAAAGGAGCACAGTTGCTGGCCTCATTATTTTCTTCTGTTTGTACAGGTTGGTATCGTCAGAGCACACGTCTAAGTGTGTATGAATTTTGATTCACACAAAAGAAAAATTGAATAACCCACTGGTAATAAGAAGTTCAGCTTTGTGTATTTGTGAATGAGTAAATGCCATAGTAAAGTTACCGCGTGCGAGCCAAGATGGCGCCGGCTACCGTTGCGTCTTTTATGTTTGTTTAAATTAGCTCCTGTACATCTCAGTTCATAGCAGATACTATGATAACACTATTTTAAAGTGTTTTGGAAAGTTACGGTTGTGTTTTTAGCGTTTTATGTGTAAAGTTTCCAGGTTTAAGTAATTACAGTGGTCAGTCTGATGCCAACGTCGCAGTGTGAAAGTCTTCCCCAAATTTAGGTCAGAGTGTGGTAACATTCAAAGACTTTTGAATAGTGTGGGAAATCAAACACACAAGGTTTATATTGAGGCCGAATACTTTTTGAAGTAAGTGAAAAATAAACTAGCTCAGTTACAAAACTGTTTTAAGTGTGTTTTTAAATGTTTAAACACAAGTTGTCTCCAGGATTATTTCCTAAAATACGAGTTTTACATGGGAAGTAACATTAATTTGTAATGGGATCTCTGTATTCATGAGATGGTGTGAAGATGCAGAGACAAAGGAAATGTAAGAAATGGAAACATTTATTTTGAGGATGTATTAATGACGATTCTGCTGAATGAAGCTGAACTGTAAAGGAGCTCAGTTGCTGGCCTAGTAATTTATTCTGTTTATACAGATATTCCTATCTGCTTATGGACTTTCACTGTGAGACCTGTAACATAAACATGTATTCTTCATTGAATAAACTGTAAACAAATCAGAGTGTTCTTCCAGTTTGGATGTATCTTTAGGTTATTTGGCTGTGACAGCAGTCATTCTGGATAACTACTCTGTGGTACCTTTCTTGTAACACACATGTAAAGAGACAGGAACTCAGCAACACAAAAGTAAAAAATGTCTGAAGTCAACAAAGATTTTATCAAATAGAAAGAAAAAAAATGATTGAGTAACCTTTTAAGATTATAGTCTAAGGACATTTCACTAGATGTTCCATATTTTGTTGCTGATTTAGGTGGACATCCTGAACACACTGGATGAAACAATGAAGAAATCAGTTGCTCTGTTGCTCAAGACAGATGATCAATCACTTCCAGGTAATCTAAATATCTCAAAATCAAAAACAGATTTTGTAATTGAGTTGCCACAATAGCCCATACATTTGGGATGTTCACACTGTAAAAAATAAATAAATCAGTGTGGTGTTACCTCTTGGTCATCCCACACCTGAATGAACAGATGTGAAAAGGAAAATTTTACATTTTTTGTTTTTTCATTTATTGATGTAAAAGAGAAGCTGCAGATGGTGAAAAATTACTACAGACAGTAGAAGACAGGCTGCCCTAAAGGAGAATCACCAGTTTGTTTATGAGATGTGTAAACATGATCCAACTACTAAAGATTTAGTGCTTCTATTGTCTTTTTATTGTTTGGTGAAGCATTTTCAACCTGAAAAGTGATGTGAAAATGTCATGAGTTTTATTTTTGCAGTTATTTTCAGGTTATTAAAAATAAGAGTCCAATCACAGAAAAAGAAAGAACAATGATCTCAGGTTATTACAGAAAACACTAAACCATCAAACTCCCTGTGTTAATTAATTAGGGGAAACGCCTCATAGAAACCAATGACATTCCTGATAATGAGTTAACTGCTGTAAATACTATAAAAATATAAGTTATATAAGTGTTCACAGCTTAGAGATGACTTTACTGAACAATCTGGTTATTAACCCATCACATCCTGGCATCTTTCTATTTAAACATAATTTCTGAATCTTTCTCTAGTCCCTAGCTGCCTGTGTTTTACAGCCCCCATCCTCTACACTTCTAATGTAGAGCTGCTTACAGATATATCTCCCTGTAGGGTCTAAATCCTTTATTGTAAAGTATAACTGTCACCTGTAAAAATTTATCACAATCCTTAAATCTTCATGACTCATCTCTCATGATTGAAAGTGTTTATGAAGCCGACTCATTTCTCACAATGCAACACATTTAAAGGGACAGAAACAAAAGGTCTTAAATTTTGTGAATACAGGTGTGGTTTTTCTCAGCAACACAAAAGTGTGACCTTTTAAGATCATCGTCTGACATTTTAATGAATCTTGATGATGTAACCCTTTCAAACCATCAATTAATCCTACTATAAAGTGAATCCCAGCTTATAATACAACTGGACTGAAGCAACTGGATCCACCAATTCATCACATCTACTGAGCCAAAATAAAAATATCTGTAATACATCTTCTTGTTCTGGGCCTTTTAGCATGCACTAATTATTAAACCTCTGTGCTTTTTTGTTCTTTGGATATGGGCATGATTATCATTCATTAAAACGGGTAAAATGTTTCCACAAATTCATCTTCAGTCGGTCCATAAGTTGTTCAAAAGTTAACTTTATTTCCATTTTACTTTTTATCATTAAACTGTTTTCAACTTTGATCAAGAACAATAAAAATGTGGCATCAAATTAAAAACTGCTCTGCTGACTCTGTCACCTCTTTTTCCTGTCCAGAGACCCATACTGCTTGGTGGAAACGCAGCTTAGTGGCAGCAGACAGAACCACTCTCTCCTTTGGGCATTTGGCTTTCTCCTGCAGAACAAAAACATTGACTGAATGATGGGAGTGAGGATGTCACACAATCTTCCCAGTAAGACTCTTTGTAAATTCTCTCAAAGTTAAATTGCATTTTTAACAAGTTAACAACAGGCAGGTAAATTCTACACTGCAAAATAGTGAAATCTATCAAGTGTTTTTGTCTTATTTTCAGTAAATTCACTTTCACTTAATGTAAGCCACATTTATGGGGTTATATTTGTGCCATCAGAAATTGAAATTGAGTAGAAATATTGAATTTGAAAAGCATGAAGTGAAACTGAAAAATAATGTTTTGAAAATGACTTTATTTTTTTAATTGAAATTTTTTTTAAATTGAATTTGAAAAAACAGAATTCAATTTCAATTCACAAAACGCAGATTCAGTTTTAAAAATTCGATTTCAATTCACAAAACGCAGATTCAGTTTTAAAAATTCAATTTCAATTCACAAAACGCAGATTCAGTTTTAAAATTCAGTTTCAATTCACAGCGGCACGACCGTTATGTCAACTTGTGCCCGTCGGGCAGACTAATCGAGCAGATTCACAGACACCCTCTTTACGTCCGCTAACTGTGCCCACCTACCAGGGCTGTTGTGTTAGCTGTTGTTAGCATGCCCTGCGTTTAGTTCACAAATACCACACGAGGGGTGTAAATAACACTGAGGTAGCATTTCTACAAATATAAGTTGAACAATACTATGTATACGGCTGATTTAGAGTTACAAACATTTGTCAGAAGTGCTTATGAACTGATTATTACAGGAGCTTGATAACTGTTAAGAACGGGGAGCAGCCGTCTTCGTTTGTCAACTCGTGGGTGGTGAGGGGCGTGTATGAGATTTCATTCATTTCTATACCGGCTATCCCTTTCGGGGTTGCGGGGCGGGTGCAGCTGTCACTGGGCGAGAGGCGGTAGCAGAGAGGTAGTAGAGGGCGGTCGCCAGTCGATCGCAGGGTAACATAGTTGATAGACAACCATGTGTATTATGTGCTTTCTAACTTGATTATTCAGCCGCTGGTCTTCAGCCATCATTGAACTGACGGTCATCCCGCTCAGGAGAGAGGGAGCTAGACAGCTAGACACAACACAGGAGGGTCCGGGGATGTGTAGAGGGTGTCTGTGAATCTGTGCTCGATAAGTCTCCCTAAAGACACAAGATGACGTAACAGTCGTGCCGCTCTGAATTGAAACTGAATTCTAAAACTGAATCTGCTTTTTGTGAATTGAAACTGAATTTTAAAACTGAATCTGCTTTTTGTGAAATGAAACTGAATTTTAAAACTGAATCTGCTTTTTGTGAAATGAAACTGCATTTTAAAACTGAATCTGCTTTTTGTGAATTGAAACTGAATTTTAAAACTGAATCTGCTTTTTGTGAAATGAAACTGAATTTTAAAACTGAATCTGCTTTCTGTGAATTGAAACTAAATTTTAAAACTAAATGTGCTTTTTGTGTATTTATATTGAATTTTAAAACTGAAACTGCCTTTTGTGAATTTAAATTGAATTTTAAACTGAAACTACTTTTTGTGAATTTAAATTGAATTTTAAACTGAAACTGCTTTTTGTGAACTGAAATTGAATTGTTTTTTCAAATTCAATTAAAAAAAATAATTCAATTTATAGGAATAAATTCATTTTCAAAACATTAATTTTCAGTTACACTTCATGCTTTTCGAATTCAATATTTTAATTCAATTTCAGTTTCTGATGGCACAAATTTAACCCCATACACATTCACCTGAACAGTCCAGAAAAATGACTTGTTTCATTTTATTTTAAGACAAAAATGAGGTCTGAATTGCTTGAAACCAGTTAAAAAAATCTTCTGATGGATCAAGAGAAAAATTACTTTGATTAAGACATAGTTCTAGTTTCAAGCAAATTTTCTTGCAAATTATTCCTGTCTCAATGGTAGATTTATTTTTGATCAGTTGATTACGGGCCATATCAAGTATAACAAGATATGCTTTACTTAAAATAAGACAAAAACACTTGATAAGATGTGTCATGCAAATGACAATGCTAAATGCTGCCCCCTTTCTCAATCATGGTTGCAAGGTTTGTTCTGTTTCTACAACAAACTGTTCTTGGTACTGCACTGTGAACCCAGTTGAATAAGAAAAAAAGGTTTGTTGGACTGTTTTAACTATTTAAGTGCATTTTACCATTAGACATTAATTAGTGTTGTGATGACTTTTTAAATCATGATTGAGGAGGGAAGCATCAATAAAATCAAGAAGTAGATACCATCAAACCAAAATTTAAATATGTGGTCAGAAGTTATATTTTCAGTACAATAACACAACACAACACAACACAACACAACACAACACAACACAACACTAACATAAGATATTTACAAATCGTGGTTACAGGCTAACGTGGAGTTTGAAGGAAAGGTTTTGTGTAATACCTTCTCCCATGTGCTTTGGTTTTAATGTGATATTAGTTTCTGCAGCAGCTCATACGACTCGCTCTATCTACTTCCACACTCTCTGCTCAGTTCTCATACTGTCACTTCCAGTCGTAAAAGAAGCGTTAACGTCTACAGATTCATTAGCCCATGAGCCCTGAACCACTAATTCACTCTTTAGACCATACATGGATTATATAGGAGTGGTTTTCCAACAGCTGTAAAAATAAAAATCCCTTTCAGATTAATTTCAGTAAACAATGTAACCTTTGGGGTTAGATTAGAAATCAAGTAAGATGATTCTGTGTGATATGATTAACATATAAAAACTAAAATGCCGAGATCTGCCTTTAGATTGTTTTGTACATTTAAAGGCAAAAAAAAATTATCTGTACCTCTGCTTCTGAAACTGGAAACCATAGTAGTATACTGACCCAACAGAACAGTCATACATGCAAAAGCTGTAGGCAGTATGTAGGGCCTTACTACATATTACATTCACATGTGGTTTGTAGTAGGCTGTTGGAAAACAGCCACTGTCTCCATGATTCCAGTCTTTAAGTGTAGGTTCCCCAAACAAGCAGCAGGGATCACCAGTATGGCAACAATGAGAGTTGTGTCTCTGGTACTGTCATACTAAAAATCTTACATTTAAGTTCAAAAATTAAAGACCAATATTTTTGCAAAGTCTTAAAATTGCTTCATGTTTAGGAATATTCAAATGTAAGCCAGCACTTTCATCTGACAGCAGTGGTTAACAGTTGATTTATGTTTCAAGGTTTTATATCAGATATATTCTAAATTGTTTTATCTAAAAGCTGGGGGAAAAGTTTTGTAATTGAAATATTTAATCCAGATTCTTTGAAGAGGCCTCAATGATCCAGAGGTTATATAAGGCCTCTGTCAGGCAAGGGCAAAAAGAGTCTTACAGTGAAATGAAACTTACAGCCCAACCCATTCAAAGAAGCTCTTATATGAGTACAACAAACAGGAAGAGACACAGGAAGAGCTTTAGTTACCGTTCGTGTTGCAGCAAGAGGAATGAAGAATAGGTTCTGATTTATCATCTGCTAACTAACGTTTGGTTCAGCTCAATAAAAAGAATAGAAACTGCATTTTTTTTGTACTTTTTGCATTTTACTCCAAACCAGTGTCTTAAGACTCCAAATGACCTGAAGTATCACTGTGTAAGGTAAGAAAAGGATAGATTTTTCAGTTGGTTGAATTACCCTCACTGATGAAATTGTCTTGTTTTCATTTAACTGTAAACTGCTATGTAACTCGAAGAGGGAGAGATCTGTGATGTACACAAACAGGTTGGGTAAACAGTTGAAAAGTGTTTCAGATAGGGCTGCAGCAATGAGTCGACATAATCGACTAGTCGATGATAAAAATTAGTCAATGCAAATTTTAATAGTTGATGCGTCGTATTATCGTTTTTATTGTGGTTGTCATATGGTGACTCATATGACAAATACTCATTTGTTACTTCAATTCACAGCATGATGTGCTGTGTTATTGGATACTTTTATGGGAAAAGATCACTAAGTTCATACTTGGGGAATATTGATGAGGAAAAATCTCCACTCCCAGAGAGTGCTGCGCGCTGATGGAGGCTCTGCATCTCCGGCTTGGACAGCCTGACAGCTCCCGGAGTTTAGCGTCTGATAACGTGATGTCGAGAGTCTCCTTCACTCTCTGTTACAGACAGTTTTTCAGGATCTGAGCCACAAAATAGCGTCAAAACTCCCCTAAGTTTTTAAAAGAGAGGACATTTACCTGATGGAGCTCTCACTCACAAGCTCACACTGCACCGGTAACACTCGACGGGGCGGGGGGGGGGGGGGGGGGGGGGGGGGCGGAAGTGTGCACGAGCAAGATAGTGCATGCAGAGAAACGAAACTTAATGCATTGTCATGGAGAGCTGGGGGAGAGTCAGGCGGGAGCATACAGAGAGCAAAGCAAAGCCCCAATAAGCGAATAAACATTAGAGTCACTAATAAGCGGTCTGTCCAACCAACACTGTGAACAACAACTTCATTTCCCTGTTACCTGCTTCATTCATTTTGAGTTTTATTTAGTTTTTTTTTTATAGTAGGCTACTTATATTTTTTTATGTCATCATGAATGAAATAAAGACAAACAAACAAACAAAAAAACATGACACAGGGCTGACCAATCAGAGGTGAGAACCTAACTCTGGGTAAATGCAGTGAAAATGCAACACACAGGTTGAATTTTAAAGGTCTGCACATTTTAAAGGACAAATCAGGTTGAAACACAAAATAACCGTGATTAATTGACTAATTGAAAAAATAATGAAAAGATTAGTGGACTTTAAAAATAATTGTTAGTTGCAGCCCTGTTGGACTGTAAGTGTAAACAGAGTCCCCTTTTTATTTTTCATAATTTTATTCTATATTTTGCATTTTGCTGTGCAAAACAGTTTTGTTTAATTCGCTCTGTTGTGTGAGAGATCGTTTTAGCATTTATTTGGGATACATTATGGTTTTGAAATAATTGTACAACAGAAAAATAATCGTTAGACTAATCGTCCAATTAATCGTTAGATTAGTCGACTAATCAATAAAATAATCGCCCGATTTATTGTTTTAAAAATAATCGTTTACTCCCAGCCCTAGCAAACACATACAACATTTTAAGAGTTGTTGTGGGTGCATCTCCATCAAAAATAAAATTAATCCACTGCGTCTTCAAAACCTCAGATGATGAAGTTAAAAAAAGACTTCCGTGCTCTTTTGTGCAGCCAACGACACAGCAACCGCTGTGCTTTGCTCGTAGCTTCACCATGTTTATTTTACCGAAGCAGCCGAGCAGCAGTACAAGGGGCGGGCCTGGGGGAGTTACTTTTTTACTTCTGCCCTGCATGACGTTATGCAGAGCAGATCTCAACTCCACGTGTTTGAGCACACGTCTCCTGAAAGCAAGCTTTGTCTGGAGCTAGCAAGAGAAGACAATAGAATTTTCTCATATCGGGGTGGTTTGTAGACAGTCCAAAGGGAATTTTGCATATTATGGGACCTTTATAGTTTGGGACTGATTTGATTACATTTTTGTTGTACTGACTGTCTGAACTCTGCCAAGTTGTGGAAAAGTGATTGAATGATGTGATTGTCTTACAGTCTGTGTTTACGGTCATGGAGGATTTTGTTCAAAGAACATTAACTGAATGGGGTCTCAGCGACTGGATAAAAAACTTTGAAGGTAAAGTTTCACTTTGCAGATATTTTATCACTGATTTAACGCTGAAGCTTAAACCTAAAAATGAAACAACAGGCACTGCGACATGACTGTCAGACATTCAGCTGGAAAACTGATGATAATTGGATCATCAAGATTGTGCCAAACACATACTTTTGCATTTAGAAAAGGTTAGAACTCAGTGTAAGAACCCACCCCACATCTACTGGGGGTCCACTGTGTCTGCTGGTAAGTCACCTACTACCTCCAGCCTCAAATCCTCAAAACCAAAAGCCTAAAGACAGATGGGCAGCCAGATCAAGGATGCTGGCGTTATCATGACACACCTGAGAGGCTCCAACAGTTGGCTCGACACTACACACGCTAACCTAAGCTGCCCCCAACCCCTAAAACACAGCAAAAAGAGGAAACGTCTGCAGTAAGATAATAGGTAAGAGACAGGGAAGGTAGAGCTTGTTCAAGGGACCAGTCTAGGCTCAAACTTATCCCCTCAGCCTTAAGACAGGAGAAGAGGAAAAAAGAAAGGGATTGTAGGGAGATGCTCTGTTTTCTTGTATTTTGGCTCCCAACTTGTAATTCTTCTTCTCATCTAGAGCCACTGGTTTCGTCCTAACTACCTTGTCTGACATTTCCTTTACCGTCTATTGTAAACCCATCCATGCACTCTCAGTTCCCCCCTGAGTGAGAAAGGTAATCATACTACAAATCCTTTACAACCAGCTTCTAGTGCACAAAAAGCCACTTTCCAGCCCTGCTGTCCAGAAGCTGACTCTCATACCAAGTCTGCATATCTTTAAGCTTCCACCAGTGAGTCTTTCCATGACACTGTCAGCTCAATGTGATAAACTTTTCTGTCTTATGATGTCAAGATTTGTGAAAACTATTTCCTGTGATAAAAATAAGTTTACCTTGAATATCTACCTACAGCTTTGAGTCATTAGCATCCTTTAGGGATCTTGAACCAGTCATATTTAAAAACCTGCCTCTCTTGCATTTCTCTCTTAGGGACAAACTTAAGTGAGATTGATTTCTGATGTTTTTCTGATAACAGATGAAGGGGTTGATGAGGAAAGTTTTTACTGTCTTCAGAGTAGACACATCGAAAAATTAATCCCTAAAGTTGGACCAAGGGCAAAATTTGAGGGGAAACTTGAGTCACTAAAGGTAACACTCTGCAATCTATTTGTTTTTATCTGTCTCCACATTCCTGTACATATATTAACAAAAGTTATATTTTGATGTATTTTCAGTTCTTTTCATATCATGGAACAATGTGTAAATACTCAGATAAATTATGTTCTAGTCTTGTGGATGTAGTTTGCATGTTTTTGGTTACTCTTTTGATTTATTACAGTCATATAGTTTTTAAGAGTCCTTTTAACATGTTGGCTGACTTTGCTCTTTTTCTCTGTTTAATTGCACACCAAGGTTGAGCGCAGAAAACAAGCAGAATCTGGTCAGGTAAGGTTGAAAACAAATTTCCAACACATGTAATTGTTATACCTAAGAAAACACTAATGATAATTGTGAACATGTCTGTAACCCTCTGGATCCCAAGCACATTTTGAGTGTTTTTTTGCTTCTGCCGTATTTTTACTCACTGTGATCTCATTTTTCTCTGTAAAGTGAAGGACAACCATAACTATAAGCTGATGTAACTCAATTTCGTCTTTGTGTAGTGTGACAAAATTTAAAAGATGTAATTCATAAGAAAAAAGAGAGACACAAAAAATGAATTTTTCCGATTAAAAAAAAATGAAATAAGGTGGGAGTATAAACAACACACTTTTAGGTACCCTGAGGCATAAGGAACAGAGGAAAAAAGTGCCGTGGTTCTGTCTTTACAGAATCTGCACATTCCTGCACCTTAGATAAGCTGATTTGAATTTCAAAACAATACAAACTGTGAATAACAATCTACAAAAAACTTTATTCAAGTTTTAAATTAAGGAAGAGTGAACTATTTTCATTTTTACAGGCTCAGAACACACAAACTGCTCAATGGTGCAGAGCAGCCCCAAGCTGAAACATGACACCAGGAAGATGTAAGGCAATTTTTAAAGAATTCTTTAGATTTAGACACAGGATATTTATCAATCATTCAGGGCTTGCTCAAAGCAGTAAAGAGTGCAGAATTATTTGAGTTTTACAGAATTGAGCTGGAGCAAACGTTTGATTTTCTGCAGATTTTCAAAGTGGACGTGTAAATAAACGAGATGTGGACGGCAGTCTCACAAAAATCACTCTCCTTTCCCGCCTCATATGGGCATGTTGCTGGCCTCACGTGTGATACATTCAGGGACCGTCGGAAATTTGAATATCTGGCGAAATTCTCAGCTTTATGCCCAGTGAAGGTCAGAAGTCGATGGAAGAAATAATAAAACCTGAATGAAAATAAAATGTCTAAAAAGGCAAAACAAGCAAAACAATTAAGCCAGATTTCTGTATAAAAATTCTCAGCATTTCAACTTGGTAAGCAAAATGCCAAACAGAAGTACTGAACAAAGTAAAAGACAGAGCTTTACACACTGACATTTAGGCCCTTTTGTCACTGTATGCACACAGTCCCAACAACTTTTTTAGCTGCGTTTCCACCAAGCAGTCCGGGTCGGTTCGTCTCGGTACGGTGCGCTTTTAGCGGTGTTTCCACTGACTCATCCCGGGACAGATCCCTCAAAACCGAGACGAGCCGTCCCACTTTTTTGGGACCCTTTTATGGGTGCCAAACTGAACCGATCCGCTCTCGGGAGGTGGAGCAACACACACTGCAGATGGTTGATTGGTCAAAAGAATCGTCACTCACCCTGACAGCGGCTGCATTTCTCCTGGCGGCTCACAGACTTCTCTGAAACGAAGCTTGATTGCACTTTGTAACAGAGAGTTACGTGAAAATCACAGAGAGGACGAAATGCTGCATGTCTTCCATCCGTGCTCTTTGTTTACTGTGTCGTGTTTTCTTCTTTGTTGGATTTAATCGCGGGGTAAGCTGCTACGGCGTCGCGCTATTGTTTACCAGCTGTGGCTTCCGGCATGCGGCTTACACGCCGCCCACCACGAGAGGGCACAGTTTGCTGTGGAAACGCAAACGGGATGAGACTTTACTGTCCCAAACCGTCCCAAACCGTACTGAACCGACCCGTACTGCTTGGTGGAAACGCAGCTTTTGTCTTCTACTTCCCACCGCACCCCGAAAGAGATCCAGCCTTCTCTTTATAGCTGCTTGCTTCTTCCAAGATAGGGATTGAAAAATAGTCATCAACTAACCCTCGAACCCTACTTCAAACCCTCATCTGATCTACAAATACACACACAAAAAAAAAAACACAAGGGTTACAAAACCATTATCAAGACACATTAACATGCGATTCATGTTCACTTAAATCACCCCACCCTCTCATTCATAAGTGGTGCCTTCCACTTGGGACACCTCCTTATAAGCTCATGAAAAGCTACAATTCTATTCCAAGGTTCCTGATTTTGGAGATGGAAACCAGACATGGCAGAAGAGAACAGTGAAATACAAAACTTCCTCCCACAGGTTTAGCATTGTTTGAATTTTGCTGAAGTTTGTTGCACTTTTCACACACACACCATGGTGGCATGCTAAGGTAACTAAAGCTAACTCTCAGTTGACCGGATGTTCAAATAAAACAGACAATGTACCCCACAGCATGCATATGTGTGTTTATCTCTCCAGAGCACAGTTGCTTTTCACAAAACAAACTTCTAAAACGTGAACTCTACTTTTTTATCTTTAGGTTTCAGTCAGCAGCATCACAAGTGCTCCAGGTAAGGTGCACTGAAACTTGAATTATCATCTGTAATCATAATTCACGTCCAAATAGCGATAGTACTTGGTTTTAACAAATTGTGTTTTATTAAAGTAAGATGCAAATGCTTCTTTTTTCAGGTGAAAATAATGATTCAGCAAAAAGAAGCTGTGAATGTGGAGCCTCAGGGGGAATCCTGCAGATCACCAACTAAGAAACCGCGACTTAACAACACTTCTGCAGGTAGTTAATTTTGCTTTTCATGATGTGACTTGACTTAACATTTAACCATAGTATCAGAAAGTGTTCCCAGTACTCAGTAAATAAATTTCATCTTATTTTCCAACTGGTGTATTATGTGAAGAGCAACAGTAATACCAAATCCCTCCCCCTGGGATTATGAAAGTATTTATGATTCTAATAAATGACACATGGACTTGCATCGAGGGCCCTGTCTTACACCCAGTACAAGCATGTCAGAGAGTAGTGAACTGAAGTGTCAGTGCAGGTCATTTTTAAAGTAAAAAGTTAGCGTGATGATGTTTTGAGGGTTCAGGAGTCAATTGCACACAGGACAAAAGACCGAGGCACAGTATTTTCCTTCTACTTCAGAGCAAAGGTGGTTAAATGAGGTGTATGAAACAGGATCTGATGGTGGTTTAGGCCTTCACCTTTTCATCCTCCAGGCAGCAGCTTTATTAATCTGATGATACTTTCTGAGGCTTCCTTTACTGACTTGCAAAAGTCATGTCTCCATAAAATGTCACCTTTACTGACAAACCTGTTTCTTTTTCTTTTACTCCAACAGAGAAAAGCATGCTCTTTAAAGTGAAAAAAATGATGACAGATGTCCACGGCCAACTACTTCATAAAGACAAAAAAACAGAGCTCAATGTTTTTCTCAGGTAAGAAATACATTTTTATATTCTCCTGTAGTATTTTGTCAGGGTCATTTTTACAAAGATATTTATATCACATGTCTTGCACTGACTCTTAAATTTTTATGTGTTTATTGTATTGTGTGTAACAAAGTTTTAGTGTTCTTTATCAAGCCTCATTTGTTTCTATAGTCAAAGTCAAAAACAGACAGATCACACATTTAACAATCTTAAATTTGTACGTGTAATGTAAAACATAAAATCATGTATGTCGATTCTCCAGTCCTTTGTGTTCAAGTCCAAGTCAAGTCTGAGTCACCACCACATAAAAAAAAAAAAAAAGAAAAAAAAAAAAGAGTCTTTTTTTATCTGGGTCAAGTACAGGTTGAGTCTTCTGTCCCCTTGCCAGCTAACTTTTTCGTCTGTATTTACCAGGGTTAGCTGTGAAATCT
The DNA here is from genome assembly GCF_033239565.1 of Halichoeres trimaculatus. Classification (NCBI taxonomy): domain Eukaryota; kingdom Metazoa; phylum Chordata; class Actinopteri; order Labriformes; family Labridae; genus Halichoeres; species Halichoeres trimaculatus. The sequence continues at coordinate 6,810,626 of NW_027437198.1, read as the reverse complement.
TTAAAAACAAACCGCACCTCCTTGAACATCTAGCAACCTGTGTTGCCACAGTTACCTTGAAAACGTAATCTGATACACCTTTAGAAAATAACTTTACCAATTACTTGATTGTAAAAGTAACTAAGTTAGATAACAAGTCACTTTACTAGTTACAGCTGCCCAAAAAAACCCCACTGCCTCATGAAACACTGCATGATTTAGCAAAATTGTGCAGTAATGATTATAATAAATAATAATAAACTTTGAGTCTAGTTTGTTTAAAATAAGTTTCATTCTTTTTGTTTAAGCCTGTTGATTCTGTATTTGTAATACAACTAAGCAAAAGTAAATGATATTGGAGTGTGGGCTCACATAATCCCCATCGCCCTGGTCGGGGGAACTAAGTCTAAAAAGTCTGGAAACGCCCCTGCTTGTCACTGAGCGCCTCGTTGCAAGTAGCCTCCATGATGTTACTCTGCTCATTAACACATGAATTTAAATTAAGTGAAGGGTTTGGCTCTAGAAATGGATGGAGTTACAGTGAAAGACAAGACTCAACTATTCCCCAGGTAAAAGTTGAACAACTCCTTAAGTATTTATGGTCATATGTATTATATATCAAATGTGTTTAAGCTGAAAACGTGACTTGTCACATATGTCACTCCCGTCCATAGACTGGTCGTAGTCTCCCAGACTTCTCCCATCTGTTTCTGAAATGGAAAATGAGGCAAACTGGCTATTGTGGCGACATTGGAAGTGGCAAAAGCTTTGCGTACAGCCATAGGGCACCTGTCAGTCACATGACCTGAGCAAAAGAAAGAAAAAATATGTTTATACTAAGGAAATTGGAAAAAAGAATAGTAACATACAGTGGTCATATAAAGGCAACGTGCTACTAAGTAACCGACATCACTGTTTGCCACACACTTGTGACACCATGTGAACACATACACAGTAAAAAAGGAATCTTTAATCAGTTGAAGTGATGTAATTTTTTTAATCAATCCAACTCAATATTTTTAAGTTAAGGTTTCCAATGATTTTTTGTGGATCATACCAACTTGAAATTACTATAAAAAACAACTATAAAAAAGAAGTAGTTGGACCAACTTAAATGAATTGCTTCAATTGGTCACACCTAGATAAATTAAGTTATTTGAAATCAAATTAACAAGTCCAATTGACACAACTTAACAGGTCAAATAAACTAAATATTTTAATTCTTCTCAAATCAACATTTTGCATCAATCCAACTTAAAGTTTTTCAGTTGTTTCAACTCAATAATCTCTAAAACCCAAAAGGAGAACCGTGGATGAGGAGGTAACACTGTGGGTATGAGACCCTGATGCACATTCAGATACCACGCAGGGCCAGTGTGTCTGTGCTCCATGGTGTGGACCAGCTAGCTGTCTATGGGCCACTGTGCTGGCTGGCTGTGTGTGCTCAACAGCATAGGTTGCTTGTCCTGGCTGCCTGTGTGCGATGGCAGTGGGGGCTCCAAATACTCTCTCAGTAAAGGTAATTTGAATATAACTGAAGGCAAAACCCAGTTTGTTATTTCTGATCATAATTTTAGCCCATCATCACATCTCATTTATTATCACTCTTAAAGGTACACAGTCCATGCTACATGGCACAGACAGCAGGTCCATGCCATGTGGAGCACAGAAAGCCTGTGCTCTTGGCAGGTCAACATCTTAATGTACAGCTGGGTCTAATATTCACTGCACCCTCCTCACTCACGGTTTGAAATGAGTCAATACAATAGGCTGTAAAGTAAACTTAACAAGTAGGCATAAAGCAAACTCAACTTAGGACTATTAGTTATATTGACTAACCCTTGTAGTGCAATTGTTCTCCTAGATTCTTTTAAATAAGCTCAACTTGTCACATTTTTACGGTGTAAGTATAAAAACACCTCGCTTGATTTTACTTTAAGGTTTTGCAAATAATTGAGTTCAAACAACTTAAAACTTAAAAAAACTTAAAAAACAACTTAAAACATAAAAAAACTTAAAAAACAACTTAAAACTTAAAAAGTTGGACTGATGCAAAATGTTGATTTGAGAGCAATCAAATTCTTAAATTCATGTGACTCAATCAATTGTTTTGATTAAACTTATTATCTTCATTTCAAATGAGTTAATTTATTTAGGTGTGACCAATTGAAGCAGTAATTTCAGTTGGTCCAACTGTTTTCTTTTTTCAGTGTATGCAGCTAAACAAACACACATGCCTGCTGTAGTCCTGAATTGATCTGCTATTAGGACTTTTTACTAGGAAAAATAACAAATATAAATTCACAAAGCATTCATTGCTGAGTGTGCCCGAGTCCTGATGCAGCCAGAGCTCAGGTCCAAGGCCGAGTCATCAGCGCATGAGTCCAAGTCAAGTGACAAGTCTGACATATCTGGACTTGAGTTTGAGTCCTGTATTTTACTACAACACTGCAGTGTGATATACACTCACTGGCCACTTTATTAGACACGCCTGTCCAACTGCTCGTTAAGGCAAATTTCTAATCAATCCTAGGATTAAGAAAGTTCTGGAGGCTAAAGGGGGTCCAACCCGGTACTAGCAAGGTGTACCTAATAAAGTGGCCATTGAGTGTATATGTGCAGTAAAACACAAGGTGCCACAGTCCCTTCACACTGAAGTTGTCATCAGAGCTTTTAGTGAAAGAAAGTATAGACCGCTTTGGATGATGCATCCTGAGATGGGAACTTGAGTTTGAGACTTGGGTTGAAGTTGCATTAATTTAAGTGACTCCTGAATGGGACTTTAAATTTAACATGACATTCCAATCAGTCATGAGATTTGGGATTTATGCACAATCTCTTTCTGAGCTTCCTGTTTCTGATGAGTGAGCAGCCATGCTCCACACATGACGCAATGACAAGCACCTCATCTGAAACACAATGGTATAGTGTTGTGCAGACATACACAACACCTGGGCTGGCTACCCAAAGATATTTAAAGAACACTTCTTCTTAATTTTATTCATGAAAGATTGCTTTCTGCAGTCTGTAAGAATGTGATCTCCTCCTCACTCAGGCTTTCTGTGTATCTTGAAAAGCATTTATTGCCATGCCAGACTTGTCTTAAACTTTCCCCTCACAGATTTATGTTGGAAATGCAAAAAATGATGTAAGGCCAAGCTCTGCTAACAAATTCTGACACACTTCATTGTGAAACTTCAAAGTTAACTTCCAGGTGTCTAAAATCTTTTCCAACAGGGATAAAATCTGTGATCTGAAGACAGAAAAGAGGGAGTTGGTTGGTGTCTTTGGAAGAACAGGAGCTGGAAAGAGCTCTTTAATAAATGCCATCATCGAAGAGGAGAACCTCCTGCCCTCAGGAAGCGTCAGTGCGTGCACCACAGTCATGATCAAAGTGGAGGGAAACACAAAAAATGAGAAATATGAGGCAGAGATCGAATTCATCACAACAGAGGTAAAATCATACACTTAAAAAAAATCTATAAAAAAAACAGTAAAAGCACTGGCAGCAAAGATTCAAGACAAACACGGTAAAATTAGAGTCAAATCAATCTACAGTAATTTCCTGTAATAATACCATTTTTTTCCATGTACAATAACAAATTTGTAATGTATAAAAACAAACTACGTACGTAAAATTAAAGATAAATGTCTGCAGATTTATAGTATCAGTATGTAATTTTAGAGTAACATACCATCATTTAACAGATTTTCCCTAAATTATTATGGCCAAACACCCCCAATTAGGAGACATTGCAAAGAGTTCTGCGAAAAAATAGTTATTTTACAATAAGATACTTTTTGTTGTGATGGTCTTCAGTAACTGTGAGAGAGGAGGGCACACAGAGGATATAAGACTCTGCTGAACATTAAAGCATTGCTTTGGGGGAACATGCTCCCTGTGCAACACTGAATGGACCGGCTGTGTAATTCAAATAACATTGTACTTAAAAAATGTACCAACAAAGCAAAAACCATCAACACATCTTGTTTATTAAAAACAAAATACAATGTACAAATCACTGGGTACAGGGTCTGCACAATGAAGCACAGACGGCCAGTTCACCCCCTGGGGCGCTGACAGCCAATCCACCCCCCTGGAGCACAAACAGCTGGTCCGCTCCTTGGAGCACAGATAGCCAGCTGCGCTGTGGAGCACAAATATGCTGTGCCCCCTGTTTAGCAGGGTCTCCTATACACAGTGTGTCCTCCTCTCTCATGGTTACAAGCACTGTCACAAAGAAAATGACTTTGCTGTGAAATAAAAGGAAAATAGTAAAATTTAGAACAAAAACTGATGAAGGACAAAATGATCAGTGATACATGAGAGGAAAGTGTTTTAGGAGAAGGGTAGCGTGTTCTGTTTGGAGGGTTTTTTTGTTTTGTCTGATCAAAAAACAATTCATGCCTGTATTTTATACAGTTTTTTCACGTAGTTTTATGTTGAAGCATTTGACTATAATTTTACAGTATTTTTCTGGAAACTTTGCTGCTAGTGCTTTTAGTTTTTTTTTTGTTTGTTTTGTTTTGTTTTTACACATTTTTATTTTTTATGGTGAAGTCCTGTATTTTCAGTTATTTTATGTAGTTCCATGTTTTTACGTGATTTTGACTGTGATTTTACGGTATTTGTATGGAAACTATGATGCTAGTCCTTAATCATTTAATTTAATTTATTTTTTAATCAGTGAATTGCAACCATGAGTGTGAAGGCTACAGGGTTCAGCAATCATAATACCTAGGAAAAAAACATCAAGGATGTCATTTTACAGATAATTTCTGTAATTTTACAGTTTTGTATAATGTTTTTGAAAAACAGGAAAAAATACTTTAAAAATCAAGGGTTAATGACCGTAAAATTCTGATTTTTTTTGATGGTGTAAAATTACTGAAAGTATCTGTAAATCTACTAGAATTTCGTTATTTTATAAGAAAATAGGAAAAACCTTTGAAAAATTACAGACCATTTCCTGTAAAATTACTTTTTTTTTTTAACAGTGTAGGTTTTGAAGACTTGACTTTTTTTCAAAGGCAAAACTTAATGTACTGATTTTACATATTTTCAGGAGTGGAAGCAGGATTTGTGGTTTATGTTTACATTCATCCTTAATGATGCAGACCAAGAGAATCCTGATGATTACAATGATGCTGTGGAAATGCTCTCTGCGCTGTACAAGGATGAATGGGAAAACAACCGCTCCCCAGAAAATCTCTGCCATGATAAACACTTCAGAGAAATTCCTGAATTTATCAATTCAGAAAAGAAGATCCTTACCAGTGAATCAGTAAGAAATAGAACTAATTTTGTTTAATTTATAATTAAGTGTTAAGTTGCATGAACAAGATACCAAAAGGCATACTTCTTCCTAAATTGTAAGTATATCTTTCACAGACCGTGTTTCCAGTTTAACTGTTGTCATTCAAGTCACCTTTTGCAATTTTAGTCTTGAAAAAACACTTGATTCGCTATTTTACATTCCAACATGAAATGTACCATTTAAAGGAAAGCCTTGTAGGGTTGCTATAAGGGTTGTTTTATCCTCATGTTGCTTTTATCTGAAATCCTGAGTCTCATGTTGACTGCAGGCCAAAGAGCTGTCTGCAAAGCTTGTAAAATACACAAGAAGTGGCTCGACTACAGGAGAAGGTGTTCAGAGGTGGTTTTGGCCCCTGGTGAAGTGTGTGACTGTCAGGGTGCCAAACAATGAGCTCCTCCAGCATGTCACACTGGTGGACCTGCCTGGAAGTGGAGACCGCAACAAAAGCAGAGATAAAATGTGGAGAGGGGTAATTTTAAATCTTATCTGAGTCTTTTGACAGTTCATTTTGGTTGGTGATGTAACAGATATATTTATGAAGATTTGTTAATATCTCTTTAGGTTGTTGAAAGCTGTTCCACTGTGTGGATTGTGACGGACATTAACAGAGCAACATCGGATAAAGAAACGTGGGAGATCCTGAAAAATGCCAGTAGCCTCATGGGAAATGGTGGGCAGTGTCAGCACATCCATTTTATCTGCACCAAGTCTGATGTTATTGAAGATTCGGATGAACTGTAAGTGATGTTTGGAGCAACATAAAAAGAACAGGACAGAGTAAAAATAAATACCATTGACATGCAGGTTTTTAACTGTGTGCCTTGGTTATGAACAATAAGAGCAAAGCAAGCTTTATCTGAGTCCTGTGGAATTCCAAGAGCCATTCACCATTGTTAAACCAGTGTCTCTGTAAAGGTTACACAATTACACATTGGCTCAAATAAAAACCTACAAATAAGATAATCATTGATAAAACAAAAGATGAGAAGATGCCCCAGACTACAGCTCTAAGTTATCTGTATCCTCCTGAATCCTGGTCCTAAGTTTTATGGTGAGATCCACAGCGTATTTCTTTTTCTTCCACTCTGAATAAAAGATGACAGCTACAGCTTTAGATGTTTTAAATAGTGAGGTGTGAGGTTTTTAGAACTGGATGAGATTCTGTTTGATACAAATCCCATCTTATAGTTCAACAGACCGTGTTCACGCTGACATACTCAAGAGGAACGTTCAGGCCAAAGAAGAAGTGAAGATTGAGTTCAGGAAACTTAACAAGGTGTGCTGATGTCGCAGTATAACAGAACATCTAAGTTAAAGTCATTTTTTAATCTTTATATTCTTTTTTTGTTTTTGTTTTTTTCAGAAACAGTTCAGTGATGAATGTTTCAAAGTGTTCACAGTCAGTTCCAAAGAATATCGAAAGAAAAAAAGACTGGAACCAAGTGAAACTGGTAGGTTAAGCTTGTGTATAACTCTAAAAATAAGTATGTAGGGGAGACTGGGTATGGTTGTAACATGGGGAGAGTTGTAGAACCACCAATTCCTCCAATCAGGGATAAGATAGGAGTCATATGATCATTTCAATATTTACCCACTTCCACCCTGATCACACATGGTGATTTTCAGGGCTGAAAACAGGTGCATACAGATTCTATAGAGAAAAAACTGATTTTGGGGTAAGAAATAAAATTTTTACTAAGACTTTATTTTGTTTAGTTATACTTTTCCAGATCAAACCATTTGACTTATATCAGAATCAATTGTAGTTTCTCAGGCTAAATGTGATGTATTTTTCCCATGCTAATCTCAATCCACTATGCTAATACAGCTAAACACTGACTGACAGGGGTGGGGTGGTTGTAACACATGGCCTTATGTACAACTAAGAACATTTTCTTGGTTTTAATAATATTACATAATGCCTAGGCAGTGGAAAAGAAAGACTGACAGAGGTGAGCCTGCAGATATTTGTAAAAAAGCATCTGATGAAGTCACCAAGAAGGGTCAGTCAGTCAGGCCTCGTTGACACGACAACATTTCATCTGAAAACACTAAAACGCAGTGAAAATAATCTGTGTTTACACAGAAACGCTGAGGGACTGAAAACGCTGTAGTAAGTATACCAGGCCTGTAGGTGGTGCTATCAATGACTTTTCCAGAAGCCTCTTTTGAGAGATCTCCACCGAAGTAGAGTTGGGCCGATCATCTGGTGTAGCGGTGAATGCTAAGTGCAAAAGTGGATCAACAGATGCTCATTTTGTATAAAGACAGTCAGGAGATACAGTAGATTGAGCAGCACAAGCACAACATGGGAGTTTGCGAGGATCGTAACAATGGTACTGTTGTATGCGTGATGCAGAGTGTGACGTCAGCGTTTCCACTGAAACGCTGACGTCCGATGTGGTGGCAACAGTGTCGGCAGCGTTTCAGAAAAATTCCACTCTAGAGGCTGTTTTTAAAAGTTTGCTATTTAGGTCGACTGAATGCTGTTTCAACGCGAAGACTGAAACGCGACAAAACTTTTGCGTTTCACCCTAAAACCGTTGTCGTGTAAACGGCCCCTAAGATCAGTCTCAAAGGCACATAGGATCTGTCATGTTTCTACAAATCACTGCAGGAGCTGAGGGTCCAGTGATATCCCAGTGTAGGTTACTGGAGCAGCAGCAAGGTTTTCTCTGAGGGCCAGGAGGAAATGTTGCACCTGAAAAAAGAAAAAAAAAAGAAAAGCCACCACTCTAGGGTTACAAACAACCATTTGTGACTTTGATTAAAAACACACACACACACACACACACACACTGCTTATGGAGTTGGAATGTCCAAGTTCCGAGTGGGAACGCCCCCCGAGGTCAGAATTTCCAACTTGGAAGTCAGAGCACCCACACAACCCCCGAGTTCCCAGTAGGAAATTCTGAGTTTAGAGGTAAAGAGTAATTTAGTTCCTGTTAGATTTTTTTTATTTTAGAATTTCAGGCTGGTGTTTGTCTCAATAAATCAGCCATATACACAGTGTTATTCAATGTTTATATACAGAAATATTGCTGTTATGGTACGTTTGGAAACTGGAATGCTTAACTTGGAGATGATGTTGTTTCCACTCTTGACTTCCCAGTTCCAAGTTCAAATGGAACGCAGCAAAACATACAAACAGGAAGTGAGTTATGGTCAATCATAGAGTGTAGTTTAGTAAACCTCTTTTTGAGGGGTGTGACCTCTGTTTTTGCTTTTTTTGTCTAATTATTACAACTTGCCCCAGCATGTGTTAAAACCTACCCCGCTAGTGGGGAAGGTTGTAACAAAGGACGGCCATGACTTTGACATCACCTGGTGAGGTCTGTGAGATTCCCGCAGAGGTTTGAATTGGTGCCATTTGTAGTACACAAATGTGGGTACTTTGCATTAAAGTTTAAAACTATGACTCAAAAATTCAGTGAGTTCGAGGTGCTGAAGCAAAAAGTGTTTCAACCATACCCAGTCTCCCCTAGGCAACCTTAGACCATTGAGGACAACCATGCATTTTGAATCATTTTTGTTTTTGTTTTTATTTCTACAGAAGTCCCAAAACTTCAAGAATTTCTGCAAAACCTCAATGACTGTCACTCAGAGACGCTGAACTATGTGTCTGGAGCGTATGGGATTCTGTCCCTGATTCAAGGGGCCAGCTCTACAGCTGTGGTAAGACTGAGCAGAATAATTTTAAATTGATTTCTAAAATTATTTTTCTTGGAACTCATTGAATTCCATATGGCAAAGGTATCCTCCTCTGGAATGTAGATGAATCTTAGCAAAATAAAAGTGTAGTGAGTGGTGAGCAATAAAGGGTTTATGGTAGATTTACCAATCCAAAAGCACTAAGAAAACTCTAATGACAGACCAACAGGATTTGGTTGAACTTTCTTTGTAGATCAATAAAGTCGAGGCATGCTCTACCAAAAATCTGATTAATAAAGACCAGGATGCTGTATTAGTTTTAGAAGTGAACACAGTTTGACCCTTTTTGAAACACCACATACCAAAGCTGTGTTTTATTGAGAAATTATTGTCATATAATTTTACACATGGGGACACCATTGAGATCTTTTTGAAAATGAAATACATTGCTAAATGTTGTGTTCAAAGTATGCCCTTCATTGGAATTTTCCATTCCCCAAAGTGCCTGGGAATAATGAAAGCAGAAACTAAAGAAAAAAATACCCGGAGTGAATTTCATTACCAAACTATAAATTGTAGCGTGCAATATCAGACTTTTTTGAAGTGCTATAAGTACATGATTTGTAACAGAGTGTCCAAATACATTTTTTGCATATTAAAACCCAAACCCTAACAATTTTACAAACCTATATCAAAGTAAACGTTAACAAAAAATACCAAAGATGTTGTAAAGCAGAGGTTGGCTCTCTTTTGACTCAATTCATTGGGAAAAGTAAGTTTTCATACCTGAAAGAGGTACAGCCTTTAGCTGTTGGTTGACAGTCCAAAGCAAAGGTCGCAGCCTTTTATTAGCACTGGGTTGTCCCTGAGCAAATATTTTTAGAGCTAATATTGTAACCAGAACCCACATGGGCTTCATCATTAGCAACACTTATATATTATAATATATTTACGCATCCTAATACATCTAGGGCTTTGTAGTCTGAGTAGGTCTTTGCCTCTGTGAGTTGCTGAATAATCACATTGGGAAGTGTGATTGATGGAGAAAATAGTTGTTGGTCTTCAGCTTTTGGACAATGCAGGGCTCAGGCAGTAACCTCCTTTAGGTGAAGCGGGCTTGAAAAGGTGGAGATCAATGTTTCCTTGTCCTTTGCCATCATCAGATCATTTTCAGGTCAAAAGCAGTCTAATGACACCAGACAGGGACACGTACTCTTACTCCCAGTTCAATTATAACATATTTAAAAAAGATAAACCACAGTAAATACTGACCTGAAAAAGTCCACATCAGCACAGGTATAATTGTGGAGTTATAAATTGCAAACAAGTGTTGTTTACTGTGTGATTTCAGGCTGTCAAAAAAGTTGATGTGTGCAAAGAGCTCAAAGGAAACCTACACCATGGATGTGCAAAGGTTAAAAAGCTCATGGAAAAGACCTTGAGGGATTTCAGAGCCTGCCTCACAGAAGGGGTTCAGAAATCCAGCGGCTCATGGGAAAGTGCCTTGAGGAACTTTCTGTTTCCTGTATGTGTCTGAATACTTACTGAATACACATCATGCTAAGATGCAAACCAACTCTTAATCGTTTTCCAAATGTGTTTTCTTCTTCAGAAAAGAATAAAAGGAGGTGCTTACCACAGAAAATTGAAGTGTATAGTTGCTAACAATGGCACCTTTAAACCCAAAAAAGGAAAACAAGAGAACTTCAATGAGAAATTGGCGTCATGGCTGACTGAGAGCATTGATGAGGAGTTCAGGAAGACCTTCCCGTAAGAAATTTGTAGATAAGGACATAAGAGCCCTTTCAAAAGTTATGGGAAACTGAATAAATAGAACAACTGTATTAAAATTAATTAATTCAATAATTTAGAGTTATACATACAGATAAAAATCTTAAATTTGAACCTTGCTCAATGACAGTCATCTGTTTCAGAAATGATTCAAAGTGTGAACCACTCAGCGGGGCCATCAGTTCCTTTACCCTTCACACAGAGAAGCTGATGGAAAAGTACAAAGATGTGAGGCTGCAGCTGGAATATCTGAGGACAGAGGTAAGACATAAAACATGTTACCAACAGATACGGCACGGGGTCTTGTACATACTGACTTTTGCAGTGTGCCTAATGGGTAATATTTGTAAATGAAACTTGACTGGACTATCATGCTATTTAGGCCAATTTTGAAAATGTAAAAAAAATATATATATTCATTTTTAATGCAGACAGCCACTGCACACCACAGAGAGCATAGAAAGCTGATCAATGCCATAAGAAGCACAGACAGCTGGTCCATGCTGTGATGCACAGACAAACAGTCTGTGTCACTGCTGCACGTCTCATATCCAATGCGTCCCCTCCTCGCTCACAGTTACCAAACACCATCACAGAAACTTATGATTTTGAGTTGGCCTTACTTAAACAGAAAAAAAAGTTAAATCTACACAGAAATCATCAGTTTCAACACTGAAAACTCAGACATCTAAGTAAATTGAACTTAGTAACAATTTTTTTAGCTTAATCCAGTTGAGTAATTTGAACTTTGGGGTTTACAGTGTGGGCACGCCTGTCATTCTTTCTACCACAGAAACCATATATTCTTCTGAAAGGTCTACCTAACCCAGAAATTCTTCTAAATGTTTGGCATTTGTAGGTTTCCTTGCTTTCACTCTTCTGTCCTCATCCCAAACCAGTTCCATAGGATTTAAGTCAGACTGAGATTGTGCTGGCAGTTCTCTCAGTTTACACGCTTACTATCTTCATTCTTAAACTTGTTGTGGCAGAGCCTAAATCGTAGACTGTATAGAATATAGACAGAGTCTCTGCAATGTTACCCATCTGTTCTGAAGCTTTTTGGGCTTTCAGCTACAGTGTGTGTCGATATCAAAACTCGCATTTCAGACCAAGTTGTTTTCGAAACCAGGCTATAAATACGCTTTTAAATACCGTAAAAGTCCAATTCTTTGGGCTCCGTGTGTACATAGTTTTCTACCTTTCTTCGGCCAGCCTCGTACGGTTTCTTGATGAACAGCTTCTTTTAGCACTTCCCTATACGCTTCATTTTCTTAACCAGGTGTTGCCCCATTGGCCTAAAACTGATGTCATTATCTTGCTTAAGGATGAACACTTGACCATCTAGGCTCACACCAAAGGGTACTTGGAAACACTGCAAGAGCCGTTTTTGGCTCAAGGTGCCTCTCCCTCTGTACAACCTGGGATCCAACAAAATCAGCCTCGGACCATCATGCTTCCTCCTCCATGTTTACATTTCACTAGTAACCATTACTCATCAATATTTTTATAGCATTACTCTACTTTCAGCAGAGCAAAACTGCTCAATAGTGCTCACGAAGGCATGGTACCACTGTGTGTGCCAGTTCTACTTTTTTACACACAGAGATGGTTGGAAGTAATCAAGAAAATGTGGGACACCTGTAGGAATTGGTCGCAATAACTTTCAAGGCTTTATCAGTCTGCATTGCTGCAGAACAGCTCTAAGTTGTTAAAGGGTCATTTTGCTGTATTATAAAATGTTTATTTTTTTCAGTTTTGGGTAACCTTACGTTTTTTTCCCCTCTGGCAGTTCACCACTTAACTTTGTACCATTCCGGGCTATTAATTGGATTTAAACAGCTTGAATTTCAATAAAAACCTTGAAAAATTCAGGTTTTCTAAAACTTTTGACTGGTAAAGTATGTGAACTGGGTGAACATGTATTTTTCTCTCTTGAAGGAAGAAAAGCTGAAGACAAAACTCAACCAAAGGATTCGGATGGGCAAGAAAGATGTCTACAACAGCCTGACAGCCACTATCGAAGAGATCATGCAAAAATGCTATGAGGGTAATCTTTCAGATCTTAGATGAATAAACCTGACACTATATCAAGAAAAATTTAAATAATGCATGTTTGGATAAGTATCGAACCCCTAAGGGTACATGGAGGAAAAAAAAAGATTTTCTTAGATCTTTAGTGAGCTCTCGCAAAATATTTGAGAGATTTTGCAAAACTTTCATTCTGTAAGTGGCCCAGAATGTAAAGTTGCTACATCAGTTGGCAAATAGGCACTAGGGGTGGCACTAAATTTTGCAACAGAAAAAGCAGCAAAACAAAGTTCAAAAATGCACAGAATAAAATCAAGTTAAAACAATTGGATACTTGGCACAAAAAAAACACATTTTCCAAGTCTGATGCTGGGGGATTATATTCTCAGAAAAAAGCTCTGTATAAGTCATACTGAGTTTTTGAAAAGTCATGTGAAGTGCAGTGCGTCATCATTTTTAAATTAAGAGTAGTTTTGTGGTTTATATTCTGTTCACTCTATTGCTGCACAATAAATTGTGCAGAGTTTACCCATGAAGCAAATAAAAGACGAAAAAATGATGCCCATCCACATTCATCATCAGCATCGCAGCAGGGGCGTCACTAGACCTGATACTGTACTGGGGCACACCTGGGGCACTAAGAATTCATGAGAGCGCGCAAAGTGCGCGAGAAAAAAATCATATTCAGCACTTATTCATCATCAAAAAATAAATAGATCTTTAAACTATTCAATCACATCAGACTATGTTTTTGTCAAGATCTTTGATTAACCACCTGAAATGTACTGCGGTAATGCATTTGGCCCAGGGCTGTAGCCAGGATTTTGAAAATACCAAGGTCATTTTATTGTGGGAGCGGTCAGGCTGTCGGGCCAGTACTGCCCAGTCGGTCATGTTCTAATCTCTGATATTATATTTACAGCCTAAATGAATGCTTATAAACACCATCAGGGGCGTTTCTTGAGACTGAAGGCATTAGGGGCTGAGTCCGAACCATCAGGAAAAAAAATCTCACTATATGCTTGCCTTGTTTTTTTTCCTATTGCTGAACTGAAACATACAGGCATTAAAATAGGTCTGTGGTGAGAAAGGTCAGAAGACTAACGCCTCTAGGGGGGTCCAGGGGCATGCTCCCTCGGAAGAAAATTTTGAATATTTCATATTTAAAAGCATCAATCTGATGCATTCTGAGAGAAACATGAAGCAGAATTACATGACAGCATGACTGTATAATAAAGTATCTTTCAAACATGGTCACATTCTGCTACTTAAGAAATAAGACTGACAACTTCTCTCATAGAATATGTAAACAGTTGATTTCTATTGAGGGCTTGTTGTTGTTGCTGTGTTACCTCTCCTGCTGTATTGGCTAACGTTATGGATCAATGACACGATGCCTCTTTCAGCAGCTTTAGTTCTTCTAGTAATATATTACCTGGGACTCATTCCCTGCGTCCCCCTCACCGGGAGAACAGCTGTAGGCCTATATTGCATATACAGCTGGCCGACCAGCGGTACTGGATGTTCTGGTATTCTCCAGAATGTCCAGATGACCAGTCTGCCCCTGCCTACCTCACGAAGTGATTGTCATCACCTGCCTCCCTCTCTCCCATCCTGCTCCCTTTTGCTCTCTCAACTTGGAGTTGACACAGACAGAAGTACTATCAGCTGAAGTGGCTACATGTGAATAAATTACCATATTAATTAGCCATGTGCGCATTGTTTATGTGGAGTGAATACAGTAGCAATGAATTACCATACGCGCGCTGTGCTATGTGGACTTAAGACTCTAAAGTGTTTTTTTTTTTTAATTGGTGAAATTTTTACTGGGGCACTGCAGATCACTACTGGCACACGTGCCCAGGTGAAATCTGTCTTGTGACGCAGCCGCATCGCAGTCTCGTGAGACCATTGATTACTTGTGCCTCGGGGTTATATTAGGAGTCAAGGCAGCGTCTCCTGTGGCTGTGGAGGCCAATACATGAGAGGCAGACTCGGCCGCAGATGTCACAGGTGTAGGCCGGTCCCGTAGATGTTGGTGGTGGAGTCCTGTTGTTTCTTTCTCTTTACTCTCTTCGCTTCCTGGTGTTCAGCCAGAGTGTTTTCAGACTTCAGTAGTCTGCCGTGCAGTGTGTGCTGCCACTGGAGACTGTCCTAAGCCACATCTTCCCAGGTGATGGGGCTGATCTTGAACGTCTTGAGGTCTTGCTTACAGATGTCCTTGTAGTGTGGCTGGGGACGTCCTGTGTGCCTCTTGCCGGATTTGCTGCTCCTGGTGGGAATAAAGGGTTCAGGTTTTGCTACCGTACAGGAGAGTGCTGATGATGCAGGCTCTGTAAACCTGCACCTTAGTATGGACTGTGAGCTTGGTATTGTCCCATACTCTTGCTGTTCACTTCCCAAAGGTTGAGGCAGCTTTTCCTATGCGTCCACTGAGTTCAGAGTCGAATGTCAAGTTGTCGGTAATGGTGGATCCGAGGTAGGTGAAGGTGCTCACAGCTTCCAGAGTGTAGTTGTTGATTGTGATAGAGGGTGGGTCATCCCTGTCCCATGATCTTGGTTTTGTTGAGACTGATGGTCAGGCTGAAGTCATGGCATGCTTGGGTGAACTGGTCCATTAGAGTTTGCAGGTGCTCCTGGGAGTATGCTACCACTGCTGCGTCGTTGAAGGGGTCTGAGGTTGACCCATCAAACTGGATGGTGCCTTGCATGTCGGTGTGAAAGGACTGAAGGATGCGGAAGAGTTTGGGAGGGCAGCCTTTCCGTTCGACCAGCTGGAAGAGGCCACTCCTGCTCACAAGGTCAAAAGCTTTGGTTAGGTCTATGAATGCTATGTAGAGTGGCTTTCTCTGCTCTCTGGATTTGTCCTGCAGCTGCCTCAGAGAGAAGATCATGTCAATAGTAGATCTTCCAGCTCTGAACCCTGCCTGTCACTATATTATATTTTGATATTTTCTCAGCGAGAATCTGGAGTCTGTTCAGTACAACTCTGGCAAAGAGTTTACCAGTGGTGCTGAAAAGAGAGATACCACGGTAGTTGTTGCAGTCGCTCCTGTCTGCCTTGTTCTTATACAGGGTTATAATGGTGGCGACCCTCATGTCCCGTGGGACAGCATCTTCACTCTAGCACAGAGGAGCTTATGGAGATGGACAAGGAGAGCAGGCTTCCCACACTTTAAGAATTCGGATGCAGTTCTGTCAATAGCCTTGCTTAGTTCCTCAACTGTTGGTTCTGTGTCAAGTACTTCCATTACTAGTTGACGTTCTACATGACGGAGGGCTGCATCGGAGACAGTGTTGTTGTTTCGTAGAGCTCGGAATAGTGTTCTACCCAACGGTCGAGTTTTTTAGGGCGGTCAGTGATAATTTCTCCCGAGGCTGATTTCAGCTGAGCAGTGGTGTGATGTAATCGTCCAAGGGCCTTTTTAATGCCGTCATACATGCCCTTGATGTTACTGGAGTCAGCAGCCAATTGGATGTTGCTACAAAGCTGAAGCCAGTAGCTGTTGGCACAGCGCAAGAGGCTTGCTGCAGTTTCTTTCTTGCTTCCCTCAGGGCATGGAGGGTCTTGTCACTCAGCATGCATTTGCAGTTGATAAGGGCGATGCGTTTTTCTTCCAAGATTGGACCTGCGTAGCCTTTTGCCAAAATCCGTCAGGGCCACACTGTGGATGGTATCCCGTAAGCCATCCCAGTGCTGCTGGGCAGAGCAGCACTAGGGTAGGTGGTCTAGGGTGATGATAAAGGTAGCAGCTTTGGATGTGTCAGCTGCTTTGCTTCTGTCAACACGAGGGGGTCCTTTTGGTTTGACTCTGTAGATATTTTTTGTCTGCAGTTTCACTCTACAGCAGACAAGGGAGTGATCTGTGTCACAGTCTGCACTGTGGAAGATGCAGGTTTGGAGGACCCTTCTGAAGTCAGCGTGCCGTGTTATGATGAGGTCCAGCTGGTGCCAATGGCCAGACTGTGGGTGTCTCCAGGAGACTTTGTGATGGGGTTTGGACTGAAAGTATATGTGTATGAAGACATCTCTCCCACCAACGGAGGTAGCCCCTGGCGCCCATCCCTATGCCAAACGAGAAAGGGCTTATAACTGGTGACTGCTGACCTCCCGTGTTTTGCCTCCACTGCACAGTGGAGCTGGAGTTTCCGCTCCAGGGCAAAAGGAGCCTGAGCAAGATGTATGGAGACCCTGTGTTGCCCAAGCAACAGGGCCCCCCTCTCTGCCTTGCTGACGTGACCCAAAGAAACGGGAACCAATACATTTGGCGCCAGTTTGGCTGCAGGAGTTGCCAGAACAGTACTTCACGCACTGAACTGTCTAACGGAGTCCGAGCCGCGTTTTCTGTCAGGGTTTTCTCCCTTAGCCTTTTCCATTCCAGAGGATACCC
Source organism: Halichoeres trimaculatus (assembly GCF_033239565.1). Taxonomy (NCBI): domain Eukaryota; kingdom Metazoa; phylum Chordata; class Actinopteri; order Labriformes; family Labridae; genus Halichoeres; species Halichoeres trimaculatus. The sequence goes on along the minus strand of NW_027437198.1, from coordinate 6,793,468 downwards.
ACGAGATCCCCTACAGTTTAGCCTGAGTCCGCAAGGACTCAGTATCCGTGTGTGGCCACAAGGAGGCACTGCAGGAGTCTTGGTGGTGGAGAGGCTGTGTACCAGCAGGAAAAGGCTTACGCACTCGGCTCCTCTTTTCACCCCTTAAGGGGGGCTAGCTGGTGGCAATAGCTTTAAGCAGACGGTAGTAAGCAGGGGGTAGCATGCAGCATGCACTAGCTACAAGTACTTCTACTACAATTCTGCGCACTGACGCATCACACAGACCCTGCCCATCTACATTAGCTATTATACAAACAGGGCAGACCAGAATAAATCAAACACACCTTTCCTAACACTGTGTGTTTACAAAGCAGCTGACAGCTCTCAGTGGATCAGTCTGAAAACAGTCAAGTGATCTCCTCTTGAGCCCCTCAGAATGAAAATAAGCACCTTGAAACAAACAACCACCCGTTAAAAACACCAGCACTGAACACGATGGGGCAATAGTTAAGCAAATTGGGCTCTAATTTCGTGGCGCAGCGCAGGGGGCGCAAGCCTGGCGCAGCCTGCGCAGTGCTAATTTCGTGAGGCGCACCACCGTGCGCTGCCAATTTGACAATTTGGTAGACCGTCTGCACAGAGATGGGTGTGACTGCGCGCCAGGGGGAGGTGTCAGCAGATTCATGTTGGGGCAGTGACGAGTTCATGCCAAAAAAAGTGCGCTGAAAGCTCGCCAGCTCCATCCTGGTCTATCCTCGGCGCAAGGTAGGCCGCACCGCAGCAGGTGACAGGCGCACATGTGCGCACATGTCAACAAAGCCTCAGAGGCAGGTTTCCAGAGTGTCAGGCACATTTAATGCAGTAAACAATCACAGCAATCGCTATTCAATATAACCGTCTGAACCAGCATATACAATTGTATCTGTATTAACTGTCCCGTCACATCTGATGTCAGATTAAAGCCGTTTGTCATAATGGAAAGTTAACCTGACGGCAGCTGGACGTTTGATGCACATCTTACAATTAAACAATAAACAGCCTTAACATCTGATACTGAGTATATATCTGGTTCTCTCATTTCATTTAATTCAAAGAAAAGAGGGAGAGAAAAGACAAAGAAAAAAGAGACAAAATAAATGTATGTCACTCAGGATTTACCCGTGATTTCCCATATTTCTCTGTTTTAGTCTTTATTTTTAACGTGATCTAAAAAGATGGAGTACATTATTGTAAGGAGGATGAGGCGGAGACACCAGTAGAGTATACAGTATATCACCAAAGGTTCTGCTATTTGGCGATGACAAACCAGGAGTGCAGGTGGATCAAAAGTATTCTGAATGGATAAGCCAGCTGTGTAACTGTCTCTTAATTTTGTACTCCTATTAATGACAAAGGAACAGATTACATCTGTCCCGGAAGCTGGCCCACACAGTGACGCGCTTCGCGTCCTCCGATGTGCCCCGCTATCCATTTTCCTGCGGCAGGGACAGCGACTGACTGTCTCCGCTACCAGCACTCGCTCCGCGGTGCTGAGGATCAGTCAGACCAATCAGACCCTGCACCTCGGCCGCAGGGCATTTAAAGGCGAGGAGAGGCGCTCATTTGATTGGTGACTTGACTGCGCCTCTCTTGGCACTGCAGGAAACTTGCAAAGTGCGCCGGTCACGCCCTGTGTGCACAGCGAAGGCCGGCGCAGGGCAGGTGCGCCTGCACCTGCGCCTGGTCTACGAAATTAGAGCCCATTGTGTGTATTTTATTGTTTTGATTGAATTGACCTGGAAGTAATACACTGACCAATAACGTTTAAGACAGCATTGGTGAGATCTCACAAAAAATCTCAAGAAAATCCCCCCTCCTTGTCCCCTAAGAGGCTCAGTAGATAAATGTAATTGATAACAATTTTCTTTTTTTCCTTTAGATGCAGCACAATGTGCAGGAAAAGGCTCCCTCAATGCCATGAGGGAAATCATTGAGAGGCATGTGCGTTCTAAAAAGGACTGCATGTTTGAGGGTGCAAAAGAAACTATGATGTCAAAACTGCTACTTTTTATGGTATGTCACATTTTATTTACCATTGCAAGACATTTTATGTCTTTATTAGAATTTTTCTTCATTTCTTTATTCTATATTGTTTCCCAAAAAATGCATGCTTTTTTATTTATATGTCACTGCAAAACACAACATAATGGCCAAGTCAAGGCAGAAATTGTAGATCTGATCACATCTCTGTAACCAATCTGGGTAAGTTTTGGGTTAGAGCAGCCCATATACACAACATACATGTACTGTTCCTCTGACAAAAAAATAAACAAATAAATAAATATGAAAATAAATTAATATAAATAATAAATAAATTAATGTGGAAATAACAAAAAAAGAAGAATAAAAATATTAATTCACAAAAATATATACAAATAAATATACAAATACAAAAAGCATGCATGATTGAGGAAATAAATGAACAAATATCAAAGCATTGTAAAAACAAAATAAAATGTCAAAACTTAATCATTCATTTGCTAATTAATGTAATTATTCACAAATAATGATTTTTTTTCAAGTGTTTATTGGGTTATTATTTCTGTGATCTATTTATATATTGACTAATTTATTTATTTCACATGTCATTTTATCCCTTATAGGACAGGGTTACAAAACAACTACAGTCCATATCTCACCAAATCTTTCCCACACTTTTTCTTTTTTCACAAAATCTTTATGATACAGACTGTTTAGTGATCCAATTAACACAAATCTGAACTGTTAATACAAGTAGTATTCAGTTTATTATTCAAACTCTATTCATGTGAGGTTAATGGATGTTATATATCTTGTTACCAATCTAGGAGGACATCCTGAACACACTGGGCAGAACAATGTGGAAATCAATTGATCTCTCGCTCCAGACAGATGATCAATCACTTCCAGGTACGAGAGCGGGAAAGTAACAAGAGCATAACACACTTTAGAAGATATTTAGAGTTCTGGCAAACCAGGAGAATGAAGAAAACACCATAGCTCAGCTGCAAAAGGGCATATCTCTCCCAAAACTGTTCACTCATGCTTAAAAGCTTAATGCCTTTCCCATACAAAAAGCCAGTGCCACCAAAAATGCAAAAATCCTTCTCAATTGCTTTGACTCATTTCTTGAAACAGGCCAGACTTTATCAACATTCTTGGTGCTTTTGCTTAAAATAACCTGGATTGATCAATATAACACCATGGATCACCTGCTAAAGCTCATATCTCTCCTAAAACAGTTCAATTAAGAGTCAAAACCAAATTTTTGTTTCATATAAACAGACAGTGCCTCCAAAACGTATCGTCCCTTAGGCTTTGTGTAAGCACTGCAAGTCAAAATTTTTAAGATGTTTTGTCACCATGGCAGAGGACCAGTAAAATATCCCTCATGTCCACCTCTTAGTCTGAGCCTAGTCCTTCATTGACAAAGGTTACCATACTCATTTTTTGTGTTGCTAACAGAATACAAAAATATATAAAACCGGATTAAAAAAAAATTAAAAAAAAGATTTCATGGTAAGAGCAGCCTCCAAGGTTTAGCATCACACATTGCACTCATACTGCTAAGGAAATTGTAACCTTTATTATTCACACACATAAAGTAACTTCTATATATCAGGGTCATAAGAAAATCTATAAAGCCCAAAATACTGTAATATAAACACATAAACAAAAAACTAGGAAAATCATATGTAGCCTACCATGCTGTAAATAAAGCTGGAGTTTCACAACTAACACTTCTTCACTGGTCGCTGTCCTTGCTCTCCTGACCAATCACATGCTGCTGTCTGTCTGTCTGTCCACTAATTCTTATTCACATCTCAGTGTATTCTCACAATTTTAGATAGAACCTGTCATCTGGACTTCTGAGATGTGTACAATTCATCCTTCAAGTTCTAGTTTCACCTGACTTTTGATTTATCAATTTATCAAATGTTCCAAGAGATTCATATATGGTATGCATGTTATTATGTTGCTGACTAATTTTGACAATTGAACAGACTATTGTGCATGAGGTGACTCAGACAATGAAACGATGCTGATATTTTTTGGAGAGACTGACCATTAGACTGAGAATCAACAACCAGTTTAGATCAGCGAGACATATTCACTTGAAAATTGTGCTAAATCTAGGCTAACTGAGCTAACTGTAGGCTACCTGTAGGCTACCTGTACTTTGTCTTTTGCTAAACTAAACAAAAGCATTTGCAATTTGATGAAATGAATCAGAAATTCAATTATGTTGTGAACAATTGCCAAGTAGTTCTGAGGTTTGTCTGTGTTATTTTGAGAATGTAATTTGTGTTTCAAGAAATGAGCCAAACCAATGGAGAAAAACTGTAAAAGGAACTAAGAGTTAAGGCCAAAGCTCAGTATGATGTACTTATTCTCTTACACACTAAAGTGAACAAAGATGCAGGAAGAATGTCTTTGATGTTTGTACCTGTAGTTTTCATTCGTTCTCCTTTATTATCACAGATATCAAAGAGGAGCTGGAGACAGTGAAACAATACTATAACAAGCTGAAGAGAAGCTCTGATGAGTCCACAGCTGTAGTTTGGTATTTTTTTCTTTAATTGTCTTGATAATGTTCTGATTATAAACTGTTAAAGAAATTTAACAAACCTTTTTATCGCTCTAGCATTGATCTTACCGGCCTGCCAACCGCTCAGGTAAGTCTGACTTATTTTAACGATTTATGGTCAGAATATTAACTCACAGATGAATAAATGATATGACAGATGGTAATATTCAACAGCCTAACTGATGAACTCTCTGGTTGACATTTCAGCCCTGAAGAGAAGCAGCAGAGGTCTGATTTACCGCTGAGGTCTCAGAGAGGAAGAGGATGAGGATGAGGAAGAAGAGGCCCCTGGATTTGAGCTCCATCTTTTTGCCAAGTTTTTATTTCTGCTTTCTTTTAGTCTGTTTAAACATGTATCTCTGCTTTATTATTCAAGCATTATTCTCTTGTATTTTTATTGGGCTATAATGTCTCTTTTTATTGATTGTGGACCAGAGGCAGAATGAGATTTCACTGTGAGTTGATCAGTTAAAGTCCACACACAGGTTATAACCACATATGTTTTGATTTTTATGATAAGGGTTTAAAAAATCATTTCACACACTTAGTTCTTGAAATAATAGGCAGGTTTACGGTTATTGTTGAAGTTATTCACATTTTTGTGGCTTATTTTATTTTGGGGGCTCAGTATTGAATAGTTTTGATGAACACCTTGCAGTTTTACTGAATGTATAGTAATCTACTTCAACATTGAACCTTGATCAATTAAGTGTAGATTGTTTGAGGCTACTTGACCTATTTTTTAATGTTTAAGATGAAAGTGCTAAAAACTAACAAAAAGTTTTCTTTTTTTCATAACCCCAGGCCCCCACTGTGTTTAGCTGATGAAGTATGCCAGGGGGTGGCCAACCTGTGGCTTGCGAGCCACATGCGGCTCTTTGCCTTTCGGTGTGTGGCTCTTTGATCCATTCATTATTGTTATGAGTAGTGATGTGCCAATCATCTAAAATATTGATATATTGATGTTGTGATCAGTATTGATCTATACTTGGGTGATGAGATTGACACTTAAGTTTCAGTTTCTTTTGTTGACTTGCATGTGTGCTCATAGCTATCTAGATAGATAGATGGATGAAACTTTGTCTCTTCTGCAGTAAAAACTGAAACTTGTCTTAGACACGGCTCCAAGTACAAATTGAAGCACACTTACAAATGCAATAAATGTCACTTCAAAATTTGGACGTGTATTGATTTTTATCTTATTTCATTTCGTTTATGTCATTTCGTTTCCTGTGAGAGGAAGTGCATTTTTGATGTGGCTCTTTTTAGTACCACGGTAGTTTGTATGGCTCTTAGTCACTGACTGGTTGGCCACCCCCGGAGTATGCAGTGTGGGGCTCAGCATTCATTAAGCATTAGTCTATGCCAAGTGTTTTCTTGAAATTCAGGTGCTGTAAATACTGTGAACACCTCAGAACATTGCTGTTAATTCATAATCAATAAATGTTTTATCTGTGTGTATTTTTTGAAGTCGTGTTAGTAAGAAGGTGACATCAAAAGATTAACCCTCCAACTTTACAATGACTTTTTTGTAAAAGCTTTTCCATCCAATGATTAAACCATTTATAAGGAATATCCTGGTTCTGCATACGACTGGACTTCAGCCACAAAATCTATCAGTTTATTTGGCTTATGGAGAAATGTTTATGCAAAAACACAAGGACTTGTCACAGTTAACCCTTTCACGGCTAGTTTAAAAAGTCTCCAGGCTTGAAAAATTCCCAAAAGATCTGAAATAACGAGCGCTAATTGTGCGTACCAACGAAAAAATTGCACATGCTATCAGTGGGTGTTTTGCAGGTGATCTCCTAAGATTGAATGCGCAACTGATAACAGGTTCCAAACCACCATATTTAAATGAGGATTTAGCTGTGCTGTGTCTGGGCCGACAATGACTGTCAATGTCCTGACAATCTGGAGATGTTCAGTGGCAGTGGTCCTTCAACTGTGCATCTGATGTATGAAGAGGGAGGTTCATCTCCTGTGCTCTCCTGAGAGGATGTTTAATCCTCAGCTTACCCAGTTAGTAAATAAGCTTTGCATGCTCTATCAAGTTAGCATGTGTTTTTATCAAGCAGCAACCTTCAGTCTTAGAATATGTGACAATGCTGAAGTGCTAAAATCTGCTGTTTCTCAAGTGTCAGCTTGAGGCTGCTTCTGAAAGTACCAGGAGTCACATAAACACCAAGCCAAAAAAGCCGTTGTCAAAGCAGAAATTAACATGTTTAAAGCCTGGTTCAAAAACGTCTCCTGTCTGAGTTGCTAATTTTACCATCGGCACACACTGTAAAGGGAGTGAATTTTTTTCTAACCCACCCGTTCAGAGGATATTAAGATCGCAAGCTCAGGGTCATGTGACCAACAGGCACCCTATAGCTGTACTCGAAGCCCTTGCCACTACCAATATGGTCACTTTAGCTGATGTGCTTCATTTTCCGTTTCAGAAACAGTCGGGTGACGTCGGGGAGACTACGTCCATGTTTTATACAGTCTATGGTTTTTAAACGCACACTGAAAAAAGAAAACAGTTGGACCAACTTAAATTATTGCTTCAGTTGGTCACACTTAAATAAATTAAGTTATTTAAAATGAAGTTAATTAGTTCAATACACAAAACTGATTAAGTCAAATAAAAAAAATTTGATTGTTCTTAAATCAACATTTTGCATCAGTCCAACTTAAGGTTTTCAGTTGTTTTAATTCAATAATTTGCACAACCTCAAAGTAAAATCTGATGATGTGCTTTTATACTTAATTGCACTGTAAGAATGTGACAAGTTGAGCTTACTTAAAAGGATCTAGAAAAACAATTGCACTTAAAAGGTTAGTTAATATAACGAATAGTCTTAAGTTGAGTTTTCTTTATGTCTACTTGTAATGTTTACTTTACAGCCTATTGAATTGACTTATTTCAAACCACGAGTGAGGAGGGAATGCAGTGGATATTAGACCCTGCTGTACTTTGAGATGTTAACCTGCCAAGAGCACAGGCTTTCTGTGCTCCACATGGCATGGACCGTGTACCTTGGCACTGCCCAAGTAGCTCCTGTTGCAGTAGCTCTCTCGTCTTTGTCCTTTTCTTGTAATTTTTTCATCATCTTTGTATTTGGAGTGGATCATTACTTTGTATGGTTCATTGTTGGTCATGGACACCAAATTTTTTGTGTCTCCAGTGATATTTTTACTACTTTTTCTCCTGTGTTTGTCTGGAGATCCTACATGTAACCATGGCTGCATTGTTTACAACAATGAAACTAGCTGTTAGCAGCCTGTAGCATGTCAATGCTAACTAGTGTAGGGCTTGATGACTTCCCTTAAGGTGAGAAGGAGGAGGTGAGGACGACAAGCTGGTTCTCGGGTGTGAGCTGGGAGGTGACGACGTGGACCTGTCCTTCCATCCATCGTTGTTGAGAACGTGGGATCTATCTCCGATGGGATGGACGCGCTAGCTGTGCTGGCCTAGCAGCATCGTGCTGTTCATGGACGTCGCTGACGGAGCTGACATGGAACGCCAGCGCCACATTGTAGGAGCTTCGCCTGCTGTGGGCAGACAGGATCCAGGAGACAGAGACTGAACAGACTTCTGGGGAGGCTCAGTCCTGGACCCTGTGGAGGTGGAGACTGACTGGGCTGGAGAGTGGTGGACGGGCTGTCGTCATCTATTTTCTTGTGGACCATTTGCACTTTCTATACACTTTCTTACTTTTGTTTTCTTAAATGCTGCTGTGACTCCTGAATTTCCCCTCGGGGATAAATAAAGTATTTTCTATTCTATTCTATTCTATTCTAAATGAGATATTTTGATGGGTTCACACTTTGATCAGAAATGACAAACTGGGTTGTGTCTTCAGTCATACTACTGAGGCTTACCATTACTTACCATTACTGAGAGAGTATTTTAATTGGAGCCCCGACTGCCATTGAGCACAGGCAGCCAGGAAAAGCAGCCTATGCCATGGGGCACAGACAGCCAGCCAGGCAGGCAGTGCAGTTGACCACAGACAGCCAGCTGGGCCATGCCATGAAGCACAGACACACTGTTCCCGTGTGGTATCTTAATGTGCAGCAGGGTCTCATATCCACAGCGTTCCCTCCTCATCCACGGTTTGCCCCTTTTTGCAAATTATTGAGTTGAAACAACTTAAAACTTTAAGTTGGACCGATGCAAAATGTTGATTTGAGAAGAATTTAAATATTTAGTTTATTTGACCTATCAAGTTGTGTTAAATGAACTTGTTAATTTAATTTCAAAGAACTTAATTTATTTAGGTGTGACCAATTGAAGCAATTCATTTAAGTTAGTCTAATAAGTTTTTTTATTGGTTGTAGCAACACAGAATTTAAAGTTGATATGATCCAGAAAAATACATTGGAAACCTTAACTTAAAAATATTGAGTTGGATTGATTAAAAAAATTACATCACTTCAACTGATTAAAGATTCCCTTTTTACAGTGCACAAACTGTCAGTAGATCAGGCTCGAAGTGTGTACTGTTAAATGTTTAATCTGTGTTCATATTTGTTTCCTTGGGTTTATAGTCAAAGTGTAGAAACAAAATAATTCAAAATCAAAAAAATGTACTGTTACATTTAATGTTCAAATCAGTGGCGATTGCTGTAAGACTGCAAGGGAAGCTCAGCTTCCCCTAAAATGTCCCCCCAAAAAAGTGGTGATATGTTCTGCTGTGTGTACATTTCATTGAAAAAATATGGGCTAGAATAGGGCTGGGGGTAAATGATTTTAAAACGATTAATCTAATGATTATTTTATCTAATAGTCGACTAATCTAACGATTAATTGGACGATTAGTCTAACGATTATTTTTCTGTTGTTCAATTATTTCAAAACCATAATGTATCCCAAATAAATGCTGAAACGATCTCTCTCACTACAGAGCTAATTAAACAAAACTGTTTTGCACAGCAAAATGCAAAATATAGAATAAAATTATGAAAAATAAAAAGGGGACTCTGTTTACTCTTACAGTCCAACAGGGCTGCAACTAACAATTATTTTTAAAGTTGACTAATCTTTCAATTTTTTTTTCTTTTAGTCGATTAATCACCGTTATTTTGTGTTTCAACCTAATTTGTCCTTTAAAATGTGCAGACCTTTATAATTCAACCTGTGTGTTGCATTTTCACTGCATTTACCCAGAGTTAGGTTCTCACCTCTGATTGGTCAGCCCTGTGTCATGTTTGTTTGTTTGTCTTTATTTCATTCATGATGACATAAAAAAATATAAGTAGCCTACTATACAAAAAAAAAAAAATCTCAAAATGAATGAAGCAGGTAACAGGGAAATGAAGTTGTTGTTCACAGTGTTGGTTGGACAGACAAATTTTTAGTGACTTTGGTTTTGTTTTCTAATGTTTATTTGGTTATTGGGGCTTTGCTTTGCCCTCTGTATGAGCCCGCCTGACTCTCCCCCAGCTCTCCATGACAATGCGTTAAGTTTCGTTTCTCTACATTTGCTACTTCCACTTCACTCATGCACACTTTCCGCCCCTCCTCCTCCCCGCTGAGTGTTACTAGTGCAGTGTGAGCTTGTGAGTGAGAGCTCCATCAGGTAAATGTCCTCTCTTTTAAAAAGTTAGGGGAGTTTTGACGCTAGTTTGTGACTCAGATCCTAAAAAACTGTCTGTTACAGAGAGTGAAGGAGACTCTCTAAATCACTTTCTCAGACGCTACGTACCCGGTATTTGATTTCACTATGGACAATAAAAACAACAATACGACACGTTGACTCTCAAAATTTGCGTCGATGAATTTTTATCGTCGACTAGTCAATTATGTCGACTAATTGCTGCAGCCCTACGCTAGAATTGCTTCATCTTTTGTTCAGAATCAGCTACCTATCACAGGTAGCTGGCTCGACCTCCTTCTCATTCATCCCCACAGCGTCTCAGCCTTTTAACCTTTACAGCCTGCTTTTAACTTATGCTTTGCACTCACACGTACAGCCTGTCCTACTCTCATGTAGCAGCTCCAGCTGCTAACAAGCTGACACGGAGGGTAGAAATTACGTTTAAATAAATAAAAAAATTTATGATGTAGGCCAGAAAAAAATGAGCTTCCCCTCCTTGACTGACCAGCAGCCGCCACTGGTTCAAATGAAGAGCTTTATTTATTTATTTTGTTTAGTTAAGATCAGAAAAAGCAGAACAAGTCATATTTACATGTAGACCAGTTGAATGGCAGTTAATCCAGGAGAGATCCAGAGATATTTGACGACAAGTCAAAAAAAAAGTCAACTATCATCTCATTAACCAGAAATCAACTGGAGACAGAACATTCAGATTGTGACACTATAGTTTTGAAAAAAAAAAAAACAAAAAAAAAAACAAATGTACATTACACACACTGACTGCCAAAAACATCATCATACAAAAACTCTGATACACAAAATAAGTTCAGAGTGGAAGTAACAGCAAAGATATTACCACAAATTCACTTGAGTTCAGTGTTCATGTACCTATTTACTGAAGAAGGAGGAGTTTAAGAGGGCTGAGCTGTGATGACTGAACACCATAGAAGGATATAAAAGTGCTTGAACTTGCACTGGGAGTCATTACACTTGAGGTTGGCTGTTGAAATTGTGATCGTGGATTCTGAGCCATTTTCTCCATTAATCCTCAGACTCAGCTGAACTAGTAAGTGATAATAACTTTGATTTGAAACATATCAATGACTGTATTTGCATAAAATAGTATGCAATGTATGTATCTATGCAGTGGTGTGCGGTCAGGGGAGACAGGGGAGGCAGTGCCTCCCCTAGGCTAACAAGAAAAAAAAATATTTTTTTTAAATAAAAATATATTGTTTTCAGTTGTTCGTATACAATTTGTCATAATTAAAAAATAAAAAAAGGAAATTGCTGAATTGTCAATAAGAGGGAGGCTAACAGAGGGGACGGACAGCGTTTCGCGCTGGCTTCATGCTTGTGATGTGCGTCGGAGGCAGAGACTCCGAGAGAGAGAGAGAGACCGTTTACTTGAAATCACAACGTTTTGCAGGTTCGCGCATGCGTACTAAGGTCTCACACTGATTAACGTGGGCATCGATGAGGCACAGTGCTTCTCTGCCTCCGCAGGTTGGAATACCGCACCTTCTTTGAGGTTTCGCGATAGTTTGTTAGTGCAGATCTTTAATAGAGTATACCAGGGCTCTGGAATATACTGGAGGTGCCTGGCCTGTGTTCTTGTGTTGTTGAGATTCAGATTATTTTTGTTCGTATTTTGCTCTTTCTCCTTTGTTGTAAATCCTGTAGAAATGTAGGTGAACGTATGTTTCGGGTTTCAATTGGCAATTCATCTCGTTAACTCCGGGACTTCAGTCTGTCTCTGAACCGTAGATGGGAAAGCTGATTAACATTTATTTACTTGGCTCGTTGCTGGTCTAGGAGTCCGGGCCAAAGTGAGGGAAAGGACTAAAGAGGAGGAAAAAAAGGTGCACCTTGTGCACAACCGCACATTTATTGAGGAAACAAAGACCAAAATAATGTACTCCCGCCCCACACACACCATGCACGCACTCAGACCGTCTCTCCTTCTGCTATGTCACACACACACACACACACACACACACACACACACACACACACACACACACACACACACACACACACACACACACACACACACAACACAGCACAGACTGTCACCGCATTAAAGGGGCAGGGCTGGCCAGTAACAGTTTGTATTAGCAAATGTGAGCAGTGCACCGAATATGTAACACACACACATAGAAATTTCAACTTTAGCTGGCTGCCTGCCTCCCTCGTTGCAGACCTCACCACAGTTTCCCTTCTGCAGTTAAACTTCCTGTTTTTTTCTGCATCTGCAAACCACACTCACTCATGTTAAAACTGAAAGCACATCATTTATCTGTAAAATGCACACACAAGATTTCTTCTTTGTCAAAGCACCATATTCCTCATATTAAGACTTTTATTTCATTTTACTTCTGGGTGATCTGTAGCCTCTCAGGAGCTTAAAACCATCTGTAAAGAAACCTGTTAATTTACGACCGCATATGAACACATTTTGATAATATTTTAGCAAAGCACTTATACACAAGCTAGATATTCTAACATTTGCCACGCCCTTATTTCTGCAAACTGCCTTGGCACTTAGCCTGTTGTGTACTGCTTTGTAAGCCTGCAGAAAGAAATGGCTGTGGAGTTCTAGCTCGTCTGTTACCTAAGGTGTGCCCTTACACTGACATATTGATGTGATTACTTTACAGCTGCTGTCTCTGGTCATGGATGAATTTGTTCGAGATTTATTAACTGGATGGGATCTTGGTGACTACATAGAGAAATTCAGAGGTAAAGTAATTCTTAAGTGTGATAATGTAATTTTGATTTGTGCAGGTGTTCTTTGATCAGTTTAGAAAACATGCATAGATTTGTAGGAACAGAAAAGGTGCTGAAACACAACCCTTAAGTCCTATGCTGACAGAAATCCCTGAATTCCAAAATTGTTTTATTTCTACATGACCGACTCTGATCTAAATATGTTTCTCTATAAAAACAGAAGAACGCATTGATAAGAGATGTCTTTTCCTTCTTGATGATGACGCAATCAAAGATTTGCTTGACAAAACAGGACCAAGAGTAATGTTCAAGGACAAACTTAAGTCCTTGAAGGTGAGACTTTATAATGTTTTTGATTTAATTCTTTCCTCTGTATAAAACTATCAAGTTGTAATTACGATAAGCATGAACCACTATTTTTAAGACACAAATGAAAAAATGTTTAGAGGGTGGTTAAATTTGAATTTTCTAGAGTATTTCTGGCATTTTATACTGAATTTTGTACTGTTTTTTTTATCTTGGCACCAGGAAGCTCAAAATGCAGAAAATCAGGTAAAAATAAATTTTCTTTTAGTGTAAGCTATGGCTTACATGGCTTTTGTCTTTATCTGAAACATTTACTGGAACATAAAGAAACGGCTGATTCTATGGTGGCGAATTGCATTCACAAAAAAAACCCTCCTGTTTTTAATAGTTAGTATCACATAAAAACAGATTTTTGAATTCATTTTTGATTTTCCTGTTTTAATTAGATACTATCTTTTGAAAACACAAAATATTTTTTTGATTTTTCTATTTTTATGAGAAACTATCACATAAACAGCAAATGTTTATTTTTGATTTTCATGTTTTTGAGATACTAGTACGATAGAAAGCCTGTTATACTTTGCTTCAAGCTTCATCCTGGGGGAAGATATTTTCTTTATGAGTTTCAAGAGTCAACTTTATATTTTCATCTTTAGGTTTCAACTCTCAGTAACGCAGGTGATCAAGGTAAGGTACATGGAAAATTATCTGATTGAGGCCTAAAGCAATAAAAAAAATTGCTTGTAAAAAACTGGGAACATGTTTTTACTTTTTGAGGCAAATGTCCTTTTTTATTTTTGAAAAATAAATAAGGACGAAGAAGAGCAGCGCCTCAGGAGGAGTCCAGCAGATTGCTAACACCAACTAAGAAACGACGGCAAGACACTGCTTTCCCAGGTATGATAGGTATTCATTTAAGTAATAAAAACTACAACCCACCAAATGGCAAAAACTGTATCCTATGTCAGTTTCATACTCAAGGTTCCCATGCACCATTTGAAATAATTTTCTAACGTTTTTTCCAGTTAGGTAAAATGGCGGAAATAATGGGAGAAAAGTCAATTGTTGGTCCTGAAAAAATAACTTCACAATCTCCTAATGCCATCAGAGCTCTTTAAAACAGAGGAGAATGTCATCTGAAAGACATACATTGTGTTGAGAATCATAATAAACAGTGACGATAGATAAGTTATACCACCAAAAAGTTATGAAAAACTCCCAGAAAATCAACTTGAGGAAAGATTGGGAGCCCTGTTACTGAATGTTGGTTTCTATGTCTGGGCCACAGAATTCTCTTTTTTAATTCTGTCTTAGTCACAAGCATATTCGCCTCATGTGCCATGAGTAAATGTTACCTTTGGTACTGTACCTGTACAACACACCCCAGCAGCAACATTGATGCTTGATTAACTTACAGCAGCCTAGGCATGGGTACCTTTCACAATTGAAACGATACGGTACCGATTCCCAGTACCTGCCAATCGATATCGGTACTCAACGGTACCAATTTTCAGTACTTTTGTGTGCGTATGTGGAAAAAAATATTAATTTGTTTAATAATAAAATGTAAATTCTTTTTGATTTAAAGATCCCATACTATTCAAAAATCACTTCTTATTAAGTCTTTTAGGGAAATTTGTGGGTCTTTGGCTTTCCTCCCAACCCACAAAATGTGATATTTTATGACAAAACCTGTACTAAGTAGTGCTTGTGAACGTAAAATCCTGACCTAAAACGAGTTGTTTGGAATTTCTGGGGTTTGCCGACGTCAGCGATTCCCTTTTTTGACCAATAAGGAGCAAGTCTGACCTGATTGGTCCACCGGAGCAGACACCCCCTCCCCGCCCACTCCTCTCCCCGCTGTGGTTCAGAATGCCAAAGCTGAGGCTGTAAACAGCCACATAGTTCCATGCTCAAGCTTCCCATCTCTGAAAAGACAAGACTAAGAGCACTGGCCATCCAAAACGTTCCGTGCCTAAGCACGATTGCCCCCCTGCAGCGCTGTTCCCCAGCTGTAGAGTCCGGCCAGCGGTCACACTAGCCCTACGTGAACCAGACTTTAGTGGGAATCAGACACGCACACAGCCCGCCTACGTCATCTTGAAGCGTCTGTTTACATGAATCGCGATCAGAGTCAGCACAATGAGACAGAGAGAGCACTGCTACAACTTTAGAGAGTTTTGGACTCATTTTCGCCCGACGCAGCCCTCTAACACCCCTCTAACACCCCCGCTTTGTTTAAAATGATTGTCGAGAGATGCGCTCGCTGTGATTATAAGTAATGGATAGCATGCACTGTCCGCGTGCTTGTGCTCATGCATGAAGTAAACCGTGCCGAAGCCCACCTCTTCGAAGCGTGCCGAACCACGGAAGGGGAATGTGCTTGAGCACGGCACAGTTGTGGTCACACTGGACATTTCAAACGTGCTTTACGGCTGAAGCGTGCTTAGGCACGGCACGATTGGCCAGTGTGACCGCGTCCTAAGTGTCTAGAGTTCATTTATCAAGGAAATGTGCCAGCTAGGGTTAGTGTGCTATTCACTTCACGGCCGACTGCTTTTCCAACTTTGGACAGTACAACAGAGGGCTAGCAAATAGACGGGTCCTGAATCCAGGCGCATTACCAACCATCCACCAACAAACCTCAAACCCTGGAAATGTGAGTATTTTAAACGCTGTGTGCTGTGGAGCAGATGTAAGAGCTTTTCCTTAGTGTCCCCCTGTCTCTGTGTTAGCTTCAGGATGCTAACTTTAGCTGCGGTTAGCCTGTTGTTGTAGCCTGTAATGTTACAGTAAACAAGTTTCGCTGTTTTTTAAACATTGTGCACTCGGGGCTTGTGGTGCCGCTCTCAGTGACGCGAAAGAGCGGGGCAGTATCAGCGGTGGCTCATTTACATATGAAGGTCACGCCCACTAAATCAGAGCGTTCTGAACAGAGGGGCTATGAAAGCGTGGACTCTGCAGAAAAGGAGCAGAATATGGGACCTTTGAAATATTTATTCTTCAATAAATAACCCTGTAATGCTGTGTTCATGTCCAGCATGGAAAATCACCTACTCTGTCACTCCCTCACATTCACAAGGATGCTTTTAGGTACCAAAACATGGTACGTTTTGATTTTACCTGAATCGGTACCTGGTACTTTTGGCAGAATTTGGTCGGTACCTATAAAAGTACCTTATTCGGTACCCATTCCTACATCAGCCTGACATGGATTACAACATTCAGGAGTGACTGCAGTGTCTTTGACTAACATCTTCTTTACTGAGTTTAAAGAGGATGTGTCTATCCATCCCTTTCATACATTTTTTCTTTCGATTATACAGGCCTTTGCTGACAAACTCTCTTCCCACTTTTACTCCAACAGAGAAAATCATTCTGTCTCAAGTGAAAAACATCATGACAGGTGTCCATGAAAAACTAACCTGTGGAACTGAAACAGAGCTCAATGGTTTTCTTCAGTAAGTAATATAGTTGGTATATTGTGTTTTTGTGGATAGTCAGATGAAAGGCCTTTCCAATTTGTCTGTCGGTTTGAATTCAAAACTAACTGTATACATAATATGAAAAATTTTACCACAGGGAAAAAATCAGTGATTTAAAGATTGAAAAGAGGGAGCTGGTCGGCGTCTTTGGAAGAACAGGGGCAGGAAAGAGCTCCCTGATCAATGCTGTCATTGGAGAGAAAGATCTCTTGCCCACAGGGACTGTCAGAGCATGTACCACGGTCATGATCAAAGTGGAGGCTAACACAAAGAACCAGAATTATGAGGCAGAGATTGAATTCATCACAAAAGAGGTAAAACAGGCCCTAGTCGCATTGCCTTGGCCAGTGCTTTCATTGTGTTATGTTAAAACTGATAAACTGTGTTTATTCTTAGGACTGGGAGCAGGACTTGTGGTACTTGTTAACCTTTGTTGTGAACGAAGACCAGAGAGATGAAGATTACCATGAAGCAGTTAACTTACTGTCAGCACTATACGGAA
Source organism: Halichoeres trimaculatus (assembly GCF_033239565.1). NCBI lineage: Eukaryota > Metazoa > Chordata > Actinopteri > Labriformes > Labridae > Halichoeres > Halichoeres trimaculatus. Next base: position 6,776,269 of record NW_027437198.1, on the reverse strand, counting down.
AGGAATGGAAAAAAATCACTGCCCAGAAGAATCTCTGGAATGACAGAGCTAACAAAGTGATTCGAGATTTTATAGACCGTGGAAAGGAGAAGTTGTCCTGTGCCTCGGTAAGAAAATTTATCCCATCGTACCATTTATTAATAAAAGTAAACAGACAAAAAAAAAAGTTAATCGTATCATCGTACAGACTGAATGAGGACTCAGACACAGCACCAAAAGTCTTATCCAAAAATGTAGTCTCTGTTAGATCAAAACCAGGAGGCCGAAGGTCAGATAGAGGCACAGAAAACATCAGGTGAGAGACAAGACTGGAGTTGGAAAGGGGGTCTAAACACGAAGAATACTCAAAGAATGCAGGATAACTATGAGAGTTGATCTGGCAAGTGGTGAGGGTAAACATCAGGGCTGTGTCCGAAATCATTCACTCATTCCCTACTCACTACTCACTATATAGTGATTAGATGTAGTGGACTATGTAGTCCACTCAATCAGCTAAATTAAAACAACATTTCAGACACCACTGACTCACTCACTCGCCAGCCGCTGACAGTAACGTAATTACTCTCGTGTCGCTCATGAACGGCTGGAGATTTACAGTTATAACTTTTCTCAAACACTGCAGAAACGGTATTTATTTCAGTGATAACTAATATTATACTTAGCTTATTTTCTGCAACAGCCAAATATAATAGAAACATTTATTACACGTTATTTTTTAAATCAATAAACTATATATTTGCGCCGAACTTGTGCTGTGTTTGAGAATTACAATGTCCAGTGAATGCATCACCCGCGATGAACGGTTTAGCGGCTAACGTCCGTGTTGTTTGTTTCTCTACCCGAAGTTGTGAGACGGGCTCATCTGAAAGTTAAACAGAGAGATAAGTGTTATTCTCTGGAAGTTTTTAATGTTGTTTCATGTTATCAGTAATCAGTAATCATGTAATCAGCCATTTCTTCTTTTGGAATCACAATGCATGATGGTATATTGCTTATATAGTGAGCATCGCTCATACACTACTTTTGAAAATGCATTGTGGGATACGTTGAATGGACTGTATAGTGAATGACCATGCTCACTCAGATTTCGGACAACACTACAAGACGACGCATTCACTATATAGTGCACTATATAGTGAATAGGGAGTGATTTCGGACACAGCCCAGGAGTGTAAAGGATCAGGGAGTGCAGACAACAAGACACATGTGAAACACATCAGGGATGGGTCAGGGGATCACACCAGAGGGAGACCAGTGTTAGCAAAATAACAGAGGCTAGAAAGCAAAATGACACACGGGGAATAGACTGACAGACATAACAAATAGAAATCATTCTTGTTCTTAAAAACATTAAGTTCTAAGAAAAAAACCCTAAGGTCCTACATTTTAGCACCATGTACCATTCCAGTTTGTTTTAAATACAAGTTAGAAAATGCAGAACAATGAGGAACTTAAAATAATAATAATAATAATAATAATAATAATAATAATAATAATAATAATAAAATAAAACAGATTCTTAATATCTGGAATCCCGTTTGAATTATACCTTGTCATTTGGTACCGTGTCAACAAGTCTCAAGATCGTACAACTGCTTGTCAAATTCGTCAGGATTAATTTAAAATCATAAGAAATTAAGTAAAAATTATAATTTTGCCGTTTATTGAAGGCTGCAGAGTTGTCCCAAAAACTTACCAGATTCACCAGAAGTGGCTTAAAAAGCGAGGAAGACGAAAAGAAGTGGTTCTGGCCTCTGGTGAAGTGTGTGACTGTCAAGGTGCCGAATAACAGCTTCCTCCAGCATGTCACGCTGGTGGACCTGCCTGGAAGTGGAGACCGCAACAACAGCAGAGATAAAATGTGGAGAGAGGTAATGTATCAACGTATTATGGCTGCATAAAAAAGCTAACAGAAGAGATGTGCTCTCTTCTGTGATGTAGTCAATGCTTGAGCTCTAGCATTTTGTACTTTCTGAAAAGTTCTTGAGTCTTGCAATGTAGCAGGGTTTCAGGAGTAGGAACATACCTCATCCACACCAAACCTTCCCTTTTTGTTCTCATGGTCTGTACCCTTCCCTCCTTTTTTATCCCTCTATGTGAATCACTCAGGTGACTAGAGGCAATCTGACTGACTTCTTCTGGCTTTATTGATAAGTATAACCTAGTGTCATCTGTACAACGGTGATAATCTATAAGGCATTGCTCAAGGTTCTACCTGTGAAACATAAAGAATGAAAAGAACTGGTTTAAGAGCTGGATGACAAGAACCTTTTAAAGGACACAGGCGCACAACTTGTATCAGAATAATTCTTTATTTTTATTGTAAATGAAAGTAAGAACATAAACTCACAGTAAACTCAGTTCAACAGAATACAAACAAAAACCTCAGCAAACTAAGGCAAAGATGTCTTTAAGCGTATAAGGTTTTAAAAACTGTTGACATTATTTCAGCAATAGGAAAGAAATGAAATATTTGTATCATCATATCATTTATTTGAGTGCTTCAAAGTTTGACTTTCTTTGTATCTATACACAAACCCATGCTTAATTGTCTCCAGGAGACCCTGTGGTTTATCAATGTAGGAATTTCATTCAAGATATTATTTTTCACGTATTTTTTTAATTAAATTTCTTATTTCAATTATTTTCAATTTCAATTGGGGCTGTCACTTTAACACATAAATTACATTAATTAATTACACCAGAAAGTAATGCGTTATAAAAATCAACAGGATTTACTCATTGGCTGTCAGCCATTTTCAGAGCATCTTGAACAATCTTTCAAGACCCAAATAATCTTGTTTTCTATGACTCTGTAAACACCAAAGCTACCTGAAAAGAACTGACTCTCTTCTTTTATGTCTCTTTTCTTGTTTTTGATCCAAAAAAAACAAACAAAACATAATTTTTTTGATCGGTCATCTTGGGCGCTACATCCTTTGATCCTCTCCATGCTCTCTGTCGTCTTTCTTCATGATCGCGCCGCTCTTTTTCTCTGAACTAATGCGACACATCCTCAGTTGGAGCGTGAGCTGCCTGAACTTTTCTGACTTGCAGCGTCTCACTGTGCCTCTGTCATCTCACATCTTCTCCTCATGTCCATGCTGATCTCTCATCCAAGGAGTGCACCGGTCTCACCCACAGTAGTTTACGAGCAGGATTTTGATTGACAAGCTCCACCAGACCTCGCTTCCCCTCGCTGAAAAACACAATTTACTTCTACATACACAGTACAAACTGACGTATATAGCCGTCAATGGCAGCGAACAAGGACATTTTATTATTGGCCAATTGAAAAAAGTATGGACTTACATATCTCTGTTGTTTTATTTGATTTGTCATGCTCTACAATTTAGTAATGTCCTAGAATTCAGATTCTTTATTTGGGAACCTCAAGCAGATATGAGATTAAAATGTGATTAATTGGAGTAATTAATTACAAATCCTTTAATTAATTAAATTATTATTTTTTAATAGCCCACCAGTTCTAATTATTTTCATTATTACTATTTTGTTATTTGGAAAAGCCATTGCAATGAACATTTTTTATTTGCCTCCAGGTTGTCGGAGACTGTTCCTCTGTGTGGATTGTGGCAGACATAAACAGAGCAGCATCAGAAAAAGAACCATGGGAGATCCTGAAAAATGCCTGCAACCTCATGGGAAATGGTGGCCAGTGTCAGGAAATTCATTTTGTCTGCACCAAGTCTGATGTTGTTGAAGATTCAGATGAACTGTAAGTGATTCTTAAAACAATGGAAGTAGAAGTAAAATGTAACAGGCACCTTTGTGCGTTTAATTTAGAAGAACTTCTCCATGTGCAAACTTGCTATGCCAAAACAGGCAACCCCATACAATCATGGGTGTTGGCTTTTAAACCAATTAGCGAAAAGTCTGGAGGTCCCTTTCTTTAAGGAAAGGATGCTACATGGCCGAACTTTGACTTGTCAGGCCTCAAGAATTCATCAAACAATTAAATCTTTCAGTTTGAGTGTTTGATATTTTTTCATTGTGCTATAACTGATGAAACCTCTTAATTGGATTACTTGTAAACAATTAATAATAATAATAATAATAATAATAATAATAATAATAATAATAAACTTTATTTATATAGCACTTTTCAAAACAAAGTTACAAAGTGCTTTACATCATAAAAGCAACCAGTGAAAAAAAATAGAAGAGAAGAAGTGAAAGAGAGGTAAAAAAGAGGTAAAAGAGAAATGTGAGGAAAAATATTAAAATAGATAAAAGACTAAGAACCACCACCAATAAAAGAAAGGAAAACATCTGTAAAAATAAAAGCATCAAGGATTGAAATAATTAAAACAACAAAGGTTAAAATATCTAAAATGATTTAAAATACTGCCCATGATGCTGTCACTTAAAGATAAAATATAAAGTAAAAGCTGCATGTTGACGATTAAAACACGCTCGGCTAAAATCTCCAATAAAAGCACATCTATAAAAATGTGTCTTTAAAAGAGATTTTAAAGAGGATAAAGTGTCTGCCATCTGATCTCCTCAGGCAATTAAAATGTGTTTTCATTAACATTTTAAAGTGTCCTCACTTTACAGTCAGGGTGGTAAACCATAGTTTGGTTTGTGTGATGAAATTAACTAATTTTTGTTACTTTTTAACAAAGAAGTCAACTGAAAGCTTAAGACACTAAAAATCTGGGTTTCATGACTTTAGTATAAGATACTGCTTGATACGATCTCTCCTTACAGCATGGCAGAGGATGTTCAAAAAGCCATACATGACCAGAACGTGCAAGCCAAATCAGAAGTGAAAAGAGGATTTGATGCCTTGAACATAGTGAATGTAAGTTTTATAGGCTGACAGAAAATTTAAGGCAAATTTCCTTGATTAAACCTCCCCTCAAAATCATCTTTTGATTTTCAGAGACATTTCAGTGAGGGATGTTTCAAAGTGTTCACAGTGAGCTCCAAAGAGTTCCTCAAGAGAAAACATCTGGGACCAGATGAAACTGGTAGGCAAGCAGAATATTTATAACTTCTTACAGGTATGTCCAAATATTAAGATGTGTGTTTTATTTTCTGTTATAGAAGTTCCAAAACTTCAGGAACATCTGCAAAATCTCAATGACTGTCACTCAGAGACAATGAACTATGTGTCTGAGGCAAAAGGGATTCTGTCTCTGATTCAAGGAGCCAGGCGAAGAGAAGTGGTAAGACCAACTAAAAATACCTTTATTGTGTTTGAGTATCAGATTTACTCAGTATTGACTAGGGAAATTAAACCAATACTGTAAAAAAAAAATCTGTAAAAAAACGGTAAAAGCACAGTCAGCAAAGTTTCCAGACAAATACCATAAAATTACAGTCAGATGCTGTAAAAACATGGAACTACATGAAATAACTGTAAAAAGACAGGACTAGATTTAACAGTCAAAATAAATTTAAAAAACAGTATTTAAGAGTTTATAAATGTTTGTTATACTGTGAAATTAACATGTAAATTTTGTCAAAACACATTCAAATAAGATTACTTTAAGGTTAATCTCTGTAATTTTATTGTATAAATTATTAATTCTGGGAAACAGTTAAATCAATCTACAGTAATTTCCTGAGAAAATACAATTTTTCCCATGAATAACAAATTTGTAATGTGTAAAACAAACTGTACGTAAAACTACAGATAAATGTCTTCAGATTTACAGTATAAATATGTAATTTTGGAGTAAAATACCATTACTTAACAGTTTTTTCCTAAATAATTACAGTCAAACACCTTCAATTAAGTGACATTGCAAAGAGTTCTGCAGAAAAATACTGTTATTTTACAGCAAAATACTTTTTGTTGTGATGGTGTTTTCAAACCGTGAGTGAGGAGGGCACACAGAGGATACAAGACTGCTGAACATTAAAGTATTGCATTAGGGGACCATGCTGCCTGTGCAACACCACATGGACCGGCTGTGTAATTCAAATAACATTGTACTTAAAAAATTCACCAACATAGCAAAGACCATCAACACATCTTGTTTATTAAAAACAAAATACAATGTAAAAATCACTGGGTACAGGGTCTGCACAATGGAGCACAGACAGCCAGTCCATTCCACTGGGCGCAGACAGCCAGTCAGCCCCGTGGAGCGCAGACAGCCAGTCTGTCCCCCTGGAGCACATACAGCTGGTCCGCTCCTTGGAGCACAGATAGCCGGTTCGTGCCGGGAGCAAAACACGCTGTGCCCCCTGTTTAGCAGGGTCTCATATACACAGTGTTTCCTCCTCTCTCATAGTTACAAGCACTGTCACGATAAAAATGACTTTGCTGTGAAATAAAAGGGAAATAGTAAAATTTAGGACACAGGTCTCTGATTAAAAAACAACTCATTCCTGTATTTTTACAGGGTTTTTTTTGTACGTACTTCTATTTTACAGCGTTTGACTGTAATTTTACAGTATTTGTCAAGAAACTTTGCTGCCAGTGCTTTTACCATTTTTCAAATTTTTTTTTAACAGTGAATTGCAACCATGACTCCATGAGTGAGGAGGGTACAGGGTTCAGCTGGCATAATACCTAAAGAAAACATCCAGGGTGTAATTTTACAGAAAGTTTTTGTAATTTTACAGTTTTACAGTGCAATCTTCCCAAACAAAGTATTGGTAAGAAATAGTGAAGCAAAGATAATTTTACATGTGTTACTCCCAAGAAGGAAAGATAGAATGCCTAAGAACAGCAAAGAAAGCCATACCCCAGCTCAATGTATTTGTGATTCTTCAAACTGTGATAAACTTTACCCTGTTTATTTGTAAACATATCAGGGATAATGTTCAGAAAAGGTGTGGATTATCAACATGAGATTAACCAACACATTTTATCGTGGTACTGTTAATATTTTTTTTTTCTTTAATTCCTGGCATGGCAGCAATACGCTTCTTTAAGTATCTTTGAGTATATTAAAAAATATCATAGAGACAAAATGTTTTATTATTTTTTTCTTCATGAAGGAAAAAGGTGACAACACACTGACCCAAGGCTGATCAGGGGGGTATTCCACAAAGCTGGCTAAAATAGGCAGGGCTATGGCCGGTAAGTGTGGCTTGAATAAGCAGCCACTTTAATCTTAGCTGCAACTTGTTCCACTAACGAGGCTCAGCTGATTTTCAGAGACGCTTATTCAAGCCAGGCTGATCCAAGCTGCGGCTAAGCGCGCGTCCAGGGTAGATAAAAAGCCCTGATGTGTCGATTGTCGAGACAACCAAATCATGTCAAAAGCAAGAGCGGAGACGCTTCCCTCAGCGGAGAAAAAAACTCCTCCCTCGTAAAGTTTATGTTGTCTACAAGGTGAAAATCGCATAGCATCACGGTGGCAATTAATAAAGCCAGAGATGCTGCTGGTTCAAGAATATCATGCTATGTGTCAAATCAACACTGACTGTTTCTGCTGAGTTTGATGACCTTTTTTTCTTCTCACACTAAAGCTCCTCACACTGCTGTGGCTCAGAGGAGATTGATCTTGATTAAATTAAAGCCGTTCAAATATATAAACTTCATGTGGTGATGTTTCATCAAACACTGACAAAAACAGTACAAAAAAACATGTATGAATGAGATGTCATTGTTTGTTAGAGATGATAGTGATTCAGTGCTTTATATTTAAATAAGGAGGAAGACACAAAGTTACCAAAGGGTCTCAATTTATGTTTACGAACAAGAACATCATTTGTTACAGTTCTAGACTAAATTAATGTGACACATGCAGCTCACAAGGCGTCTTTCAGAAGCCCGTCAGACCTTCTCTGAGATGCAGATAAGGTAAGCCTGACCGGGACCAGGCTTGTTGCACTGGCAAATTTACCATGGTTACCAAGCCACGCTAGCCCTAAGCCTCGTTTGTGGAACCCAACTCCCACTAAAGTTAGCGAGGCTAACCGAAGTAAGCCAGGCTTTGAGCTAAGCCAGCTTCATGGAATACCCCCCAGATTCAGTTATGCTGTTGTGGTATAAACTAACAAATATTTTCTTTTTTTAATTCAGGCTGGCATTAAAGAGAAGGTGTGCAAAGTCATTGAGAACAACTTAAGTCGCGAACGTGACAAAGTCTCAAGGTCAATACAAATGACCTCTGAGACTTTTAAAAGCTGTCTCGATAAGGGGGTTGAAAAATCAAAACGCTCATGTAAAAGGGCCATGGAGACCTTCTTATTTGATGTATGTATTTCTTTTCATATCAAAACTTCAAGTTTTACATCTTTAAGTCGGACTGTCATTGACTCCTACATTGTGTTCTTTCTGATGGTTTTAGGAAGATGGAAGATGTTTTCACAGGACACTGAAGTGTGTAGTTACAAAGAACGGTGTCCACAAAACAACAAAAGGAGAACAACTCAACCTCAATAAGAAGTTGGCCTCATGGCTGATGGACAGCATTGATGAGACGTTTAGGAAGACCTTCCCGTAAGTTATAGCAACAAGTACACAAACCCTCTTTACAACAATGCTGAATAGAGTAATAGTGAAAAATGCAAAAGATTGATTCAAATCATTCAACACAGTGTAGAAACACATTCTAAACTTTTAAATTTAAAACTTGTCTGCTCTTGATTCATGACATTTCTTATTTTGATCATGTTACAGAAATGAATCAAAGCATGAAGCGTTCAACGGGGCCATCAAGTCCTTTACCCTTGACACAGAGAGGCTGATTGAAAGGAACAAAAATGTGGAATTGCAGCTGATATATCTGAAAACAGAGGTAAAAATGATCATCTTATCCAGTACTCTTGTAACAAACTGTCAAACAGTGTGGAACTGTCATTGTCCCAGGGAAGATTGACAGGCTGTCAATCTTCCCTGGGAACTGGCACAGATTTGGGTGTGGAAACAAGCCTATGGTACTGTTGGTACCAGGACCAATCACAACAGACCCCTGATCAGGTGCTGATAAATCTGTCTGAAAACAAAAGTAATTTAAATGAAATGTCCTAAATATTCAAGTTTGAGCCAGCCTAACCCATGAAACTTAGGACATGGAGGGCTGCATTTCAGAAAAAAAGACACTTCTCTGTGCTGGAGACTGACACCATTGGTATTAGTGAACAGTGAAGTTGTGTGTGTGCCTTAATTACTCAGAAAATGTAAAAAGTCGTAAGGGGAAGCAAGTTTTTTATGTCTCCATTTAGTTAAAAAGAGTCCAGCTGCAGACCTCCACTCTGAGCCAACTCCGCTCCTCCACTGTCAGAAGGAAGTGATGTCACACCTCCACTGTCAGAGGGAAATCCGTCATGATAGTTGCCTTCAAAACTATGTTGGGTAGACACTTGTGTTTTTTTCTGCACTTTGATAACCTTGGTTAACTTCATTTCTGGATAGCTTTACATACAAGAAAGCAGATATATAAAACGCACATCATCAATAGCAGTGTTTCCCTTACCATTATATAGGACTCACAAACATGTGCGAGCATATACACACACAGACAAGCACAGTCCGTACAGTGGACAGAGAGCTGGGAGCACCACCACAAGTAACATCTCCCAGCGCCTTCTCTGTGAAGACACAACACTTGCTGTCCTGCGCTCACCGCTGCTGCTGACGACCCCCCCAAAACTCTAAATAACATAACTAACATTAGTAGGCACCACTGTTTGTTGTAATGATCTCGACCGTTTATGTTTTATTGAGAAAGACAATCGTTTCATTTGTCCTGTAGTCCTGTCACAACCTCTGTGTTTGCATTCAGTGTTGTTTGGACTGTAAAGGGGGAGCCTTTTTTTTCATTATTATTATTATTTTTTATTGTCAACATACAGGGGGGGTATTCCACGAAGCTGGCTAAAATAGGCAGGGCTATCGCCGGTAAGCGTGGCTTGAATAAGCGGCCACTTCAATCTTAGCTGCAACTCGTTCCACTAACGAGGCTCAGCTGATTTTCAGAGACGCTTACTCAAGTCAGGCTGATCCAAGCTGCGGCTAAGCGCGCGTCCGCGGTAGATAAAAAGCCCCGACGTGTCGATTGTCGAAATGACCAAATCATGTCAAGACTGAGAGAGGAGACATTTCCCTCAGCGGAAAAAAATCTCCTCATGGAGTCGTATGATGGCTACAAGGTGAAAATCACATAAAAGGGTAACACGGTGGCGATTAATAAAGCCAGAGACGCTGCTGGTTCAAGAATATCATGCTTATGTGTCAATCAACAATGACTGTTTCTGCTGAGTTTGATGACCTTTTTTTCTTCTCACCCTAAAGCTCCTCACACTGCTGTGGCCCAGAGGAGATTGATCTTGATTAAATTAAAGCCGTTCAAATATATAAACTTCATGTGGTGATGTTTCATCAAACACTGACTAAAACAGCAGAAAAAAACACGTCTAAATGAGATGACATTTTTTAAATAGAGATGATACAGCTGTCAGATGAGATGTGTCAGTGATACAGTGCCCTATATTTAAATAAGGAGGAAGACACAAAGTTATCTCACCATGTGGAATCACCTTTACATTATCATCATGATCAGAATGGACCGCCGGTAAAGGAAGGTATTTCTATGGAAAATTGTGTCTGTTGTCACCTTTTGTATCATAAGACAATTTGTGCGTTTTATTCTGTTATATGATGACTGTACTTTGGGGGTGACAGAAGAAAGAAAATCAGTTATTTTCAAATGGCCTAGTTACCACTGGTGGGATCGAACCCACGCCGAAAGTCAAACAACGATCACTGGGCATCTGTGTCCTACTCTCTAACCACTCAACCACTCAACCACTGACTGTCTTGCATGATGGATAGACAGTCTCGTATCTGACATGTCTTGACTCACGGTTATTCCAGTCTAGTGTAACTGGGGAGGTTCACCTGTCAAAGGATCACGCAGGTGTCCGAAGGCGAGCTCAGGGAGGATGGAAACCTCCCGTGGAGCTGAAGGACAAAAGCTCGCTTGATCTTGATTTTCAGTATGAATACGGACCGTGAAAGTGGAGCCTCACGCTCCTTCTGACTTTTTGGGTTTTAAGCAGATGTCAGAAAAGTTACCAAAAGGTCTCAGTTCATGTTTCTGAACAAGAACATCATCTATTACAGTTATAGATTCATTTAATGTGACACCTGCAGTTCACAAGGCGTCTTTTAGAAGCCGGTCTGACCTTCTCTGAGACGCAGCTAAGGTAAGCCTGACGTTTAGCCTGACCGGGACCAGGCTAGTTGCACTGGCTAATTTACCATGGTTACCAAGCCACGCTAGCCCTAAGCCTCGTTTGTGGAACCCAACTCTCGCTAAAGTTAGCGAGGCTAACCCAAATAAGCCAGGCTTTGAGCTAAGCCAGCTTCGTGGAATACCCCCAGGGTGTTCAGGGCTGCACTGTGGCGCATCAGTTAGTGCAGCAGCCTCACAACAAGTAGGTCACCGGTTGCACCTTGCAGTTTGTATGTTCTCCCCGTGCTTGCGTGGGTTCTCTCTGGGTACTCTCGCTTCCTCCCACAGTCCAAAAACATGCTCACCAGGTTAATTGGTCACTCTAAATTGTCTGCAGGTGTGAGTGTGTGTGCAAATGGCTGTCTGTCTGTGTCAGCCCTGCGATTGGCTGGCGACTAGTCCAGGGTGTATCCCTCCTCTCACCCAATGACAGCTGGGATAGGCTCCAGACACCTGCGACCCTGAACAGGATAAGAGGTTCAGAAAATGAATGAATAAATATCTAATGTGTAAAAGGGGAGTTAATCAGACAGCTACAGGGTTTGAATTACGTCACGTCCGTTCCATGATGGAGGTGGTTTCCGTTCACAGCGCAGGAGCCACAAAGCAGCGGAGAGTGGAGGTCTGCAGCTAGACCTCTCTCATTTAGTTTGCATTTTAAAACGTGCTTATAACTTTCCTCCATTAGAGACACTGTATGCCCAGGCATTTTATTAACATCACAATTCACAGTTTTTATAACTGAATTCTGTTGAAGGCTTTATTTTTTACTGTAGTTGTTTAAAATATGTCATGCATTTAGTTAAAACAGCATGTGTTTGCATTTTCTGAGAGAGTTGGTTGTCATCATTTTTGCGTACTAATACAAATTTGTGCTTATAAATAGTTTGTAAATGAGGCACAAATGTAAAGAATGCAGAAATGCATTTTTTTTTTCAAACATCAGGTAAGCAAAGTATTTCTTTCTGCTTATGAAGGAAGAAAAACTGCAGACAGAACTGAACGAAATCATCAGGACCAGCAAGAAAAGGATCTACAACAGCCTGATGACCAGTATTGAGGAAACCATGCAGCCATGCTATGATGGTATGATATATAAACCTGAAACTACATGTTGACAAAAAAACATCTTTGATGTGTGAAGGAGCTTTGTGCAAAGAAATTTCTCCTTTTTTTTTTCTTGTAGAAGCTAAACAATACAGTGGAACGGGTTCCTTCAACAAGATGAGGATAACCATCATGGATCATGTGGATTCTACGAAAGAAAACATGTTTGAGACGGCTCGAGATGCTATGATGTCAAAACTACAGGAGTTGAGGGTTTGTCATGTTTTTTTTTTAATTCTTTATTTGAGATATGACTTTCTGTCATCTGTGCAGCCCAGAAAATAAACATTTAACCTGGGAATTCATGCAGGATCACTTAAATATGGAATGAATATCCTAACTTAAATCAAGAGCATTTTTAATTGATTTGAGGGCAGTATTTTATTGATTTCATGCTCAGATTTTGTGATATTGTCTCTCAAAACTCTGCTCTTGCGCTCAAATTTGCTCTGCATGTGCTCAAACTGCGTCCCCACGCTCGTTTACAATGCTGCACATGCTCAAACTGTGTCCCCACGCTCGTTTACAATGCTGCACATGCTCAAACTGTGTCCCCACGCTCGTTTACAATGCTGCACATGCTCAAACTGTGTCCCCACACTCGGTTATAATGCTGCTCGTGCAGATTTCCTGCGCTCACAGATGGGTTCTTCCTCTTGCGCTGAGGGAATTACTGCTCACAGATCTCTGTCTGCACTAAAATTTTGTGTGGATCAACCAATAGAAGGCCGTCTAGTATTGACCAATCAGGTTATCCCTGTTTGTTTAAGGGTGCGTTCGCTGTTGTTCACGTCGCATACGGGCGGGCCCTCTCTCAACCTGGTTTATCAGCCCCTGACCTCCGGGGCTGTAATAAATGTGATTTCTTTAATTCTTTGTCCAGTGCTGAAATCAAATATCATTCGATAAACACACGAGCGCCCGTGTTTTTAACCGGAATAGCTATATTCATGGCCGTAACCATCTATGAGGTCACCGAGGTCCGGACCTCGGTAAAAATTTCCGAGAAAAAAAGTAAAACGAGCCCCAATCAGCGCATCAAACATATAAACACAGGGGAGCTTTTATTTTGAAACCGCGGCATGCAGGAAGTTATCTGACGTAGCCTGTACTCGCAGTGACTTTGAACATGCTTGACAGGAAGCAGAGAACGACACCGTGAAGTGAATGACAGATTCTTTATTATTTTACCAACAAGCAGCCCGCTGTAAATGAAGCCAGACCTTCGGGTGTTTTGACCAACATGATCTGACAGTGTCTTGTAAACCTTCATACAGACAGGTCCATTATTTTCGGTCTGTGCTGATACAGCAGTATATCACTCTTTAGAAAGAGGAGGAGGAAGCCGGGGGTTTGATCCGAGGTCCAAACCCGCAGAATATTTCAGCAGGATTTAATTCATTTCATTTTATCCCATGGCCTGTGTGAATACTAATTCAGACTGGGTTTAAACCTACTCTAAACGTGTAAAAGACGTTCCGGTTAAATTGCCTGATGACAGTTCCCCCCGATGCCAGTTTCAAGTGCTGGACTGGCATAACCGTTAGGTAACCATGGCAACATACTCAAAGCATACAGTTCAAAAAGTTAAAGCTCACTAGTTAAAACACAGTTATTTTTTTATTGATATGTTGACAACACTGATTTAGTTTGCATTTCCAATTTTTCTATCAAATGTGGAATTTTCTGTGCTGCTTTTATTACTGGAACTGACTATCTCGGTTTTTTAAAACAGATCGTTTTGTTTACAAAACATGTCAAAAAGGTGAGAGAATCTGCTCAGTTTCTGGCTTTAAAACAACCAATAATGCCCTAAATAAAAGAATCAGTGGATGTCATTGACTGGTCTGTACCAACATAACACCAAATTTTACAATTGATTTTTTTTTTCTTAAAAATGTATAGTTTATTTATAAATTTACTTTCATGGGTTAAATTTGCATCAATTACATTTACAGATCATATCACAGCAAAGTAATGTGGGCCTTTAGATAAATAGATAGATAGATAGATAGATAGATAGATAGATAGATAGATAGATAGATAGATGGATGGATGGATGGATGGATGGATGGATGGATGGATGGATGGATGGATGGATGGATGGATGGATGGATGGATGGATGGATGGATGGATGGATGGATAGATAGATAGATAGATAGATAGATAGATAGATAGATAGATAGATAGTTAGATAGATAGATTCTCAATGTCTCAATGAGAATAGGTTTCTAAAGTCTTAGCAACAGAAAATCTCTCTCTTCCTCATTTGCTCAAATGTCCATTACTGTTACGCTAACAACCCAAAGTAAACTTCCATCATTTCACACTATGAATATATGCAGTCTAATATAAAGGAACTTTTAGCTCCTACTGGTCAAAACTGATCTTATAAAGTTTGTGTGCGTGGGTTAGGGTGTGGGTGTGGGCTGGGGGGTCAAGGTCTAGACCTCACCAATTTTGAAACCCTGGTTACGGCCGTGGCTATATTGTATAATCATAGCTGCATGACACAGTGCTCTTTGCGGTGTGCTGGTGGAGAAAACAGTGTCACTATCAAGAGACTAGCCGGACAACAGATCTCATAAAAATGGACCGACAGAGTCAGGGAAATTAGGCAAGTAGTTTTACATTCATTTTAATGAACACTATATTGAGCTGTGCACTGCCTGTGAGCAGAAATTCCCTCAGCGCGAGAGGAAGAACCCGAGTGCGAGCGCAGGAAATTTGCGCGAGCAGCCAGCGCGTGAAATCAATAAAATACTGCTCTCGAATCAATTAAAAATGCTCTTGATTCAAGACAGGATATTCATTCCATAATTAAATCTCACTGCTGCATGTGTGGCTAACAATTATTCTATTTTGATGGTGGTTTAGGAGGACATTCTGGGAGCTATGAAGAAAACAATACAGAAATCAATTGATCTCTCGCTGAAGACAGAAGATCGATCTCTTCCAGGTAAAGGAAACTTTTTAGAATTTAACCATTTCAGCAAACTTTTTTTCTGCCAAGTAAAACCCCCAAACCCAGTTATGGTGAGGATCTACTGTTGATATGGTTTAGTTTCTGATGTTTTGCAAAAAAGCTCCACAGCCCTCTCTTTCAAGGACAAAATCCAGTGGGTGTGATATTGTTATTTCTTAGGTGGACTGTACCTCTGTGAACAAAGGTAAATGGGAAAATTTTGTTTTGTCTTTTGTTTTTTTTAGATGTTACAGAGGAGCTGAGGGCAGTGACGCAATTCTATGACCAGCTGAAGAAAAGCTCTGATGCAGAAACTTATGCAGTTTGGTAAATGTTCCTTTAAGAGTCTCAATGATGTTCTGGTTATAAACTGATAAAGAAATTCTAACATCCTTTTAAATTGCTTTAGGTTTGATCTGCCCGGCCTGTCGACCGCTCAGGTAAGTCTGACTTATTTGAACAATTTATAGTTAGCATCCTAACTCACCATCAATAAATGATATGACAGTTATTAATGGTGGGTTACTGTTGAACTCTGGTGGATTTTTCAGCCCTGAAGAGAAACAGCAGAGGTCTGATTTACCGCAGAGGGTCTCACAGAGGAAGAGGATGAGGATGAAGAGACCCCTGGATTTAAGCTCCATCTTTTAGTCAAATTTGCATCTCTACTCTCTTCCAGTCTTGTTTCGACATGTTTGTATTTTTAATGAGGTGGTGGTGTTTTTTTTTTATTTCAATGATTGTGGCTCAGAGGCAGAATAAAATGTCAGTGTGAGGTGATCAGCCAAACTCCTCAAATAGGTTTTAACCAGGTATGTTTTGATTTAAATGGCAAGGGTTTTTATTGTTATTTCAGACATATTATGCTTTAATGATTTAACTGTATTTTTATGTTTTATTTGTCAGTTAATCAACCTTTGTCAGTTATAAACCATGATGATATGACTTAAGGCTTTTCAAAGACTATTTTGATTTATGTTTCTGTCATTTTGAAGATAAAACTGTTGTTTACTACTTAATAGTTGTTTATCTGTGTGCTGATAAGTTAGAGATAGACTAATTAAAAATAAATTGACTTTGAATAGGCTCACTGATTTGATATATTCACTGTAACAATTTCAGCTTCAATAAAATTAACTTTAAATTTGAGAAAAGACTTGAAGGGGATTTTATTTTGTTATATTAACTTATTTTACTGCTATTATTTTGTTTTTACTTGTAAACGTTCATGAGAAGCATGGATGGCAGATGAGGCCAATATGCTGAACCTGGCATACGTCTTTTTTGACAAATCATTAATTACGCATACGTCCTTTTTGACAGCTTCCTTACACCATGGTATATGATGTGGGGATAAAAAATGTGTACAGCTGAGCAGGGAATGCATGTCGGAACAAAAATTATATGACATCAAACTCCGGCATTTTGCTAGTGTGTTGTTTAGCATCGCGGGAGTAACACAGAGAAGCACCCCCTTATTTTTTAGTATGAACTGGTATAAATGCTGGTTTGTTCACTAGAAATCACCAAGGTTCTGAGAATCAAGAACAAAACCATTTCTAGAGCCACACTGTAAAAAAAAAACCTTTGTTTTCACAGTAAAAAAACAGCAGCTGTGGTTGCCAGAGAATTACAGTAAAAAAATGTTGAAAATGACTAAAATAACTTAACATTGATAGCTTTTTTTTTACTGTGATGCCTGATAACCACAGTTTGTATGTCTGTGTGATCAGACTTTGTTTCACTGTGTAATAGTCGATGTGGAGGAGGAATGACACTAAGCTCTCGCCGTTTTACTTTTTAACTATAAGAAATTTCATGAATCAGTGGCTACAAAATCAAATTATGAGATAACTCACTGCAGTTGTGTGATGATGCACTCCTGTCGTCGGTGCAGCATGCAACCTCTGCCTGACCTCTCAGTCAGGTCGACCGTATCTTACCCTGATACAGGAGAGCTATCTTATGATTGGCCGATATGTCTGGCTCCCTTTTAGCTCTGTGATGCTAACAGCGTCTTGCTACACGTTGGCCCACAGCGGTGTGACTCGGTGGGCGCTAAACAGCACATTTTACAGCAGGAGAAATATCAGGCGTGGCGTGTCAGAGAGTGAAAAGGTTCAAATGTGTGTCTCATACGCTGAGTGCATGAGGCTTGAGAGGAAACTTCAGAACGACCTGCGGTTGGACGGAAATGGACATGCGTGTTTGGTCGGGATTCAAAATAAAGCGTACATTAAAGACCACAATGTTGATCGATGTCTCGACTTTCCATCAATGTAATTGGATCATTGCTCAACCAATCGATGTATCTTGATGGATCATTACACCCCTACTATCGAAAACATCAAAAATGCCTATTCAAAGTCACTCAAACAAGCACGGTCACAAATCCACTCCAATATCATCAACAAAAATCCTGGAACTTCAAAGCAGCTTTTCTCCACCATAAACAATCTCCTCAAGCCACAGACTCTCTCAAACATCAACACCACAAAAGAGCACTGGGACAGCTCCATTTCTTTCTTCAGGACAAAAACTGATACCATCCGCTCTCTTCTCTCCAGCTCCCCTCCAATGTCTTCTCCTACCGCTGACTAGGATTAGGACTCTTCAGCCACTTTCCTGCTTTACTGATACCTTAAAAAAGAGGTTGAGGACAGCATTGGCAGGATGAAACCTTCCACTTGTACCCTGGACCCTCTTCTAGCAGCACTGGTCAAATCTCATATCTGTGCTCTAAGCCCCTTGATCACTCAAGTCATCAACCACTTACTCCAGGCTGGTCATGCTCCATCTGCTCTCAAAACTGCTGTGATCAGACCCCTTTAAACACGCCCAAATCAGACCCAGACATTCTCTCAAATGACTGGCCCCTCTCTAACTTCTGGTTCCTGTCCAAAGTGCTGGACATCACAATAACACTAAATGAAGAGGAGCATTGTTAGCATTCATTAACAGCTTACAACCAGGACATTATCAAGATATTAAAAACAAGCTTTACCACTCTGGTGATACTCCTTCGGGGCAGCCTGTCTTCAACTGTCTATAGGGATGTTTCACCATCTGCAGCTTCTCTTTGACATCAATAAATGAGAAACAAGAAAAATTACGGAATTCTCCTTTTTACATCTATTCATTCAGGTATGGAATGACTAAGAGATAACACCACACTGATTTTTTTAATGAACTACACTGTTAAAAGAAATGTAATTTTACAGGAAATGGTCTGTAAACTTTAACTGATGTTTCCTGTTTTTTATAAAACAACAAAATGCCTGTGGATTTACAAATACTTTCAGTAATTTTACACAGTCAAAAAAATATCCAAATTTTACAGTTATCAACCCTTAAAGGATAAGTTTGGTTAATTCAGCTTTTACATTGTTTGTAGAATGAAGTAAGACAAAATACTCACCCAGAAGGCTTTCCTGATCCAAGCAGTGCTTCGGGAGATATTTGGATCCAAAATCGTGCAGCAGACGTCTGTATAATGGGGTCCATCAGGGCTCCCAAAACTGCATTAATCGCCCAAAAACTTGTGTTTTTCACTAATATTCCATCATGGTCCGCTCCAGGTTAGTCCTCTGCTGCAGTCTGTGTCACTCCAGACAGTGCTGTGTGGCTGTAATGACCTCTGAACTGACGAAGACTTTGTTTATGTTTACTCAAAGAAAGGAGGAAGTGAAGTCAGCTCTCCAAAGAGTACTGCGCATGCGCGGAGGGGCAAACGTATGCTATACAGAGGACACTGCGTGTTTGTGCTCCATGGCACGAGCCGGCTATCTGTGCTCCAAGGAGCAGACTGGCTGTTTGTGCTCCAGGGGGCTAACCAGTTGTCTGTGCTCCATTGTGCAGACCCGGTATCTAGTGATTTTTATTAGGGCTGTCATTTTAACGCTTTAATTAGATTAATAAATTACACCGCAAATTAACGTGTTATAAAAATAAACGCAGATTAATCTGGATCCCAAACCCGCTGGGGGTTCAAAAACGTAAATGCCTGGCATTTACTAACCGTTTTCCTATTCAAAAGCTGTAAAAAAAAAAAAAAAAGTGGTGTTTTTGCCAGACGGTCCCTGAATGTATCACACCTGATGTCAGCAACATGCTTTAAACCGGGGGAAGCGAGATTGATTTTTGTGAGACTGCAGTCCACATCTTGTTTACTCACACGTTCTTTTTGAAAATCTGCAGAAAATCAACCGTTTTCTCTATCTCAATTCTGTAAAAAACAGATAATTCTACACTCTTTACTGCATTACATAAGCCCCAAATGATCGATATTTGTCCTGTATTTAAATCTACAGAATTCTTTGAAAATTTCCTTCTATCTTCCTGGTGTCATGTTTCAGCTTGGGGCTGCTCTGCACCGATGAGCAACCGTTTGTGTGTTCAGAGCATGTAAAACTGAAACTACTTTCCTCTTTTTTGATCCAAGACTTAAATAAAGTGTTTTGTACATAGTTCTTCACAGTTTTTATTGTTGCAGAGTAAATATTTATTTTCCGCCTTTCTTTAAGAATAGTTTCATGTATTCTGGTCAGGTTATGTTGCTGAGACATTGTTGAGTTACATCTGTCTGTAGCCCTGGTTCTCCTGATCTCATAGAAATGTAGAAGTAAAAATGTGACAGAAGCAAAAACCTGCGTAAAATTCAAATTTGCTACAATTTTTTAATGTCCTAGAATTCAAATTCTTTATTTTGGGAACTTAAACAGATATGAAATTAAAATGCAATTAATTAGATTAATTAATTACAAATCCTGTAAGTAATAAGATTAATTTTTTTGATCGCCTGACAGCACTAATTTTTATGTTAAGTTTTTAAAAAACAAGGTGTGTTGATGGACTTTGTTATGTTGGTCAATTTTTAATAACAATGTTATTTGAACTACACAGCCAGTCAAGTTTGTTTGTATACATTAAACATTTGTTATTGTTTTTTTAAATGATTTCTAGTATAAATAATTTATACCATAAAATTGCAGAGATTGACCTTAGAGAAATCTGATTTGAATGTGTTTTGACTGACTCTATGTTATTTTACAGTATAAGGAACATTTATAAACTAGGAAATACTGTATTTTTACAGTTATTTTATGATGTTCTGTGTTACAGCTTCTGACGGTAATTTTACAGTATACGTCTAGAAACTTAGCTACCAGTGCTTTTACCGTTTTTTTTTTGTTTTGTTTTGTTTTTGTTTTTTTACAGTCTGAACATCCTAAATGTATGGGCTACTGTGGCAACTCAATTACAAAATCTGTTTTTGATTTTGAAATATTTAGATTACCTGGACGTGAGCGATCATCTGTCTTGAGCAACAGAACAACAGATTTCTTCATTGTTTGGTCCAGTGTGTTCAGGATGTCCACCTAAATGAGCAACAAAATATGAATCATACATCAAAATGTCCTCAGACCACAATATTGAAAGATGAATTACTCATTTTTTCTTTTTATTTGATAACTGATCTGCAGTTCACTTTAAAAATGTTTCACTTTTGTGTTGCGGAGGGAAACCACACCTGTATCCACTAAATTAAAGACCTTTAGTTTCTGTCTCTTTACATGTGTGTTACATGAAAGGTACCACAGAGTAGTTATCCAAAATGACTGCTGTCACAGCCAGATAACCTAAAAGTCGTTCAAACTTAAGCTTAAGGGGCACTCTGATTTGTTTACAGTTTCTTCAATGAATAATACATGTTTACGTTACAGGTCTTGCAGTGAAAGCCCATAAGCAGATAAGAATATCTGTATAAACCGAAAAAATTACGAGGACAGCAACTGAGCTTCTTTACAGTTCAGCTTCATTCCGCAGAATCTTTATTAATATATCTTTAAAATAAATGTTTGCATTCCTGACCCTTCCTTTCTCTCTGCATCTTCACACCACCTCATGAATACAGAGATCTCATCACAAATAAACACAATAAAATTTATATTACTCCCCATGGAAAAATCTTATTTTAGGTAATAATCCTGGAGGCAACTTGTGCTTAACATTAAAAAAACACACAATAAACAACTGTGTGACTGCGCTAGTCTATAAATATTTTTTTTTTACTCCAAAAAGTATTCGGCCTCAATATAAACCTTGTGTGTTTGATTTCCCAAACTATTCAAAAGTCTTTGAATGTTACCACACTCTGACCTAAATTTGGGGAAGACTTTCACAGTGCGATGTTAGCTGAAGACTGACCACCGTAATTACTTTAACCAGGAAACTTTACACATAAAACGCTAAAAATATAACCGTAACTTTCCAAAACACTTTAAAATAGTGTTATCATAGTATCTGCTATGAACTGAGATGTACAGGAGCTAATGTAAACAAACATAAAAGACGCAACGGTAGCCGGCGCCATCTTGGCTCGCACGCGGTAACTTTACTATGGCATTTACTCATTCACAAATACATAAAGCTGAACTTCTTTTCACCAGTGGGATATTAAATGTTTCTTTTGTGTTGATTAACATCCATACACACTTTGACATGTGTTCTGACAATACCAACCTTTATAAAAAGAAGAAACTTAGGAGGCCAGCAACTGTGTTCCTTAAAAGTTCAGCTTCATTCAGCAGAACGAAGGAGAAACGCTAGTTCTGTTACCAAAAAGAGTCAATATGGGGGAGCCCAGTGCCACACTGCCTCCTGCTGGTGACACTGAAATGTCCAATTATTTGGCAATTAAATCCAAATAAAAACATAAACACATTACATAAAATGTAACAACATATTTATACACAATTAAAACAGACACAGTCATGCATATATAATTCATATCACTGACCCAAAGGTGTAAGAGATGAGCTGTTATTAAACACAGCACATCATTTTAGTGACCAGGAATGAGTCAGTGAGACTTGGTGGCATTCAGGTCAGTGAATAATCA
Organism: Halichoeres trimaculatus; assembly: GCF_033239565.1. NCBI lineage: Eukaryota > Metazoa > Chordata > Actinopteri > Labriformes > Labridae > Halichoeres > Halichoeres trimaculatus. The sequence goes on along the minus strand of NW_027437198.1, from coordinate 6,754,130 downwards.
GGTTCTGCTGCAGCGCTGATGGAAATGGAGCTCCAAGCTGGTTAAACATTACTAACTTCTTTGTTTACAGTATTTACTGCAGTTACCTCACAACTGACCACACCTCAAACAAACTCATAGTTTCCATAAGGTGTAACAGGTGCTCCACCCTGATAAACACTGGGCGTTTGACTGTTTTGTGTTGTTTGTAATTACCTGGAATCAGTGTTCTCTGCCTCCCTCTGTGATCAAGCTTTCACTTTTGTTTCACATGTATTATTTGAAGCAGAGTTTAACCTGCACTGACCTTATGTGAGGAGGTCATGTTTCATAAATTAAAGTGATGCAAGTGAAGCCTGGTCTTTTACTGATGTGATTCAGTCAGTCTGTTGTATTCTGTACTGCATATGACCAGTGTTCATTTGAGACTTTTATATGTCTTACTTTAGCCTTTGTGTTTAACTTATTTTAGTCTTTGTGTCACTGGGTAAAGTTTGTGTAGACTGAAAGGGAATGGTGTTTTAAATTTATCTCCAAGTGACAATATTACTGTTTTCCCTACCTGCAATATCTGTTAAAAGGAGCGGGTATTCTGTAACTGTGTGCTCAGTTATTTTCCCTAACTTCTGCCTTTTCAAATATAGAGGGTACTCTGCTGATATTATTTGTCACTTAAAGCAATGTCCTAATTCTGTGACTCCCAAATATATCAATTACCTTTTCACCATTCCCAGCGAGTTCGTTGATGAAAAAGATGATCAGGACGCATCCAAGTCTTCAGTTGACTCAGATTTAATGATTACTGCAAATCAAGAATGTGCGACAGAGCTCTAGGTTCTTCCTTAACTCCCCCTAACAGCCCTGATACAAGTCTCAGGCTCTTCCTTTGAGGACAGAACCTGGTTTTCTGGCCCTTGAACCCTTCTGTAGTTGAAGATCCACCAGTTACTGATCTGAAATGTTATCATCTTTGGTGTGAGTCAGTGATGTCTCCCCTCATTTCCCACCATCAGTTTCACATCAGTTTCACATCAGCACACACACACACACACACAGACACACACACACACACACACACACACACACACACACACACACACACACACACACACACACACAAACACACACACACACACACACACACACACACACACACACACACACACACACACACACACACACACACACACACACACACACACACACACTCTCAAAAGCAGCAATTATTTGCTGAAAACTCAACAGAAACCCTCAGCAGTTATTTGATAAGTAGATGGGTAAACAAGATTAATCTGTAGCTTTGAAACAAAACCTTTCCTGTTAATGGAGTCCAATCTTCCTTCGTACTGAGTGATCTGTAGTCTCTCAGGAATTCTCAACCTTCTGCAAGTACACATTGGCCCTCATTTATCAAACATGCGTGAAAAGTGGGTATACGCTCTTTTCCACGCACAGGTTGGCATTTATTAATCTAGGCGTGGGGTACGCTCAAATCCCACTCCAGGTCTGAGTTCGTGTACGGAAGTTTCATGTCAGTGGGCAGCGCTGCAGCATCTGTGGAGGAGAATTATTAGATCATTTGAGCACAAAACACTTTCAGAAATAAAAAATGATGTTCTTCGATTAACTATGCCTTTTCCATCCGTAGTGTTTCAGCATGCATGTACTCACCATCACTGTTCTTACACACAAGGCCAGAAGAGAATTTGTATACATCTGTTTTCGTCACATGATGCAGCTGCAGTCAAACTATTCAAGTGTTTAAAATGTGACATGGTAGATTATTGTGCAAGGGCTTTGAGTACCCACTTGTGCTTTATGTCTTTTATTAATGGTGCCACAGTCACTGCACTTTGAGACATTTTGGTGTGTTTCATGTTTGGCTAAAATCTGTGCAACATAAAACCCCGGTTCTGGTGTAAATAATAAAGTTGTTTATTTGCTTCAACGGAAAAAAAACTGTGCAATTAATCAGAGGGGAGGTGTACAAACGAATGGGGAGGAGGTGGCTACTTATAAGACACAAATTTACAACTTAAATCAACTCTAACCTAGAGCGAGATAACACAAAATAACTAGAAAAGCAATTTCTGAAGAAATTGCGCTGTGAATGCAGAATGCTGAAGCAGCTTGCGCTGAACTGCTAATGCAGAATGCTGAACATGAATGACTGAAGATATGTCTTGAAATGGTTGAATAAGTCTTGAAAAGCTTGCGCTCAACTGCTAATGCAGAATGCTGAACATGAATGACTGAAGGTTTGTCTGAAAATGGCTGAATGAAGTCTTAAAATGCTTGCGCTGAACTGCTAAAGCAGAATACTGAACAAGAATGACTAAAGTTATGTCTGAAATCATTTGAATTAAGTCTTGAAATGCTTTTGCTCAACAGCTAAAGCAGAATGTTAAACATGAATGACTGTAGGTATGTCTGAAAATGGCTGAATGAAGTCGTAAAAAGCTAGTGCTGAACTGCTAAAGCAGAATACTGAACATGAATGACTGAAGTTATGTCTAAAAATATTTAAATTAAGTCATGACAAGCTGGCGCTCAACTGCTAATGCAGAATGCTAAATTAACCTGCCATGAACTCTTGGATGAAAGGAAAATAATGGATGAATCAGTTAAATGGATAAATGAATTTAAAGTTGAAATAGCTGCATCTTTTCAAAATTTGAAGCAATGAATTAAATTTTAAAGAACAGTTATGGTAATAATGACCTGACTAAGGGAAAATGCAAGTCTCATCTCTGAAACGCTGTTAAAATGAAATTCTGTGTGTCCTCTGTGTGAGTCTTTTATCATGTAAGCCTTTTAGCTGAGGCTCATCTGAAGCCAGATGTTGCCATGGTGATCATTGTTTACCAACTGCCATCAGAGAGCTGGTGGAGTCTGTTGATTCCCAACACATTTCCACTGAAATCAGGGTGTCATACTGCCTGCAACTGTGACAAAACCAAAGGGCCGATAAGAAAAGTGATCACACCGTAGGAATCCTGAGACCCTGAGGAAGCTGTCTGTGTAAATTTCATGTCTAAAGATGCAGAAATAGGCCCATGACAGCGATAGATAGATGAGGGAAATTTGACTGATCTCTGAGAAAACCCCTCAGGAATTAACATTGGAGTACATGGGTGCCGGAGCTGACTTGGCCCGACAGTTGGCCATTTTGTGAAAAAGTGCTCCATCCTTTTGCTTTAAAAACCACTTTGTCAGAAGCAGGACAAGACAACTTACACGTTGAGGGCTTATTTGTGTTGATAGCTCAAAAAATGTGGCCAAGAGAGCAGTTTACCCAGAAGTTTCTCAGGTCTTGTTTCCCCCTCTCCCTGCTCTGTCGTTTGAATCTCCCACTCTAAGCTGAAACATTCCGTCCAATACACACCAATGTTAAATGGCTCAGAGAGTTGAAAATCATCATGACCTTTGAAGGGTCATTGTGAAGAAACTATGAATGCTAGGAAACATTTGAAACCCACTGAATGAAGCCAAAAGATAGCTGAATATTTTGAAGTTTGAATGGAGTTTGTAGCTGAATGTATGACTGAATGAGGAGGGTTTGAAGCAGGCTGAAAAAATGTCCTGAAGGGAGGAAATTTTGAAAATTCCGCATTCATCTCTATGGGACCGAAATTTCGTAAATTGTTGAATATCTTGGAAAGTATTTGTGAAAAGTTTCTGAAGAGTCATAGCCCCCTTGTCCCCACTGAAACACACGTTTTGAAGTTTGAACGGTGAAAATCGGTTGAAGTTTGCAGAAGTTTTAGCGGTCCAAAAAAGCGGGCGGAAGAAGAAGAAGAAGAAGAACTAGACAATTTCCACGGAAATCGTAAGAGGGGCTCGGGCAGCGGCCGGGCTTTTTGCATTCATTAAATTGTTAAGAAACACCGATGTGACCAGACCTTGTTTTGGACTGACGTCTGATTGAAAAGGTGTCAAATTATCCCATGCACAATGAAGCGCGCTTCGCGCGCGTACTTTCATATCTTGAAAATGTTCAGAAACACAGATGTCACCAGATCTTGTTTTGGACTGACATAGCGAAACACTTCTTAACATTTCTTGTTTCTGATTCAACAGGTATCAAATTACCTCATGCACAATGAAGCGCGCTTCGCGCGCACACTTTCATATCTTTACTGTTATAGCCCAAAAAAATTATGTCACAAATATACACCTACATGTCATGAGACATGGTAGAGTGGCTGGTTGCAAAGCCTTAACCCCAAATAAGCTCTTGAGAACTTGTTAAAGTACTTGTGTGTGTGTGTGTGTGTGTGTGTGTGTGTGTGTGTGTGTGTGTGTGTGTGTGTGTGTGTGTGAGTGTGTGTGTGTATGTGTGTGTGTGTGTGTGTGTGTGAGGGAGAGAGGGAGAGAGAGGGAGAGAAAGAGCGAGCGAGAGGGAGACAAAGCGCGAGGGTGAGAGAGAGAAAGAGAGTATTGAAAGGAAAGGGGGTTCATGTGTGTGTGTGTGTGTGTGTGTGTGTGTGTGTGTACACTTTCATATCTAAACTATTCTAGTTTCAAAGCAATACGTCACAAACAAAGACTGTATAGTGGATAGCGTGGCTCCGCCATTTACAATTGCACAGTTCTTAAGCCAAAATACCTCCGTCAAAGGCGCAGCCATTGGCAGCAGTTGTGCAGCCAGAGTCTGCGCAGTACAGACTGTGAGGGATTCTGGGAGAATCTGAGTGGCGCTAGGTATCAAAACTAATAACTTCATTTTTCTTTTGTGAGTCTAATCACTTCTTGACTCTACGTCCTGACATATTTTACAATCCCAGAAAAAAAAACTGTGTGTGTGTGTGTGTGTGTGTGTGTGTGTGTGTGTGTGTGTGTGTGTGTGTGTGTGTGTGTGTGTATGGGTTGGCTGTACGTGTGTACGTGTGTATAAGAAAGTTTGGGTAGGCTGTTTAGGCATAATAAAGAAACACATGTGTTTCCCTGTCCCTCAAAGACCTAATCAGTGATTACCCACAGCTGTGTGGTTACCATGGTGATCATCATGATGTCATAATGAGTGTGAAGTGGCAGTTGAACTTTGGAACTCCTTTGTATCCACTGATCTTAAGCTGGATTTTTGGGCTAGACATAGGTCCGAACAAACTGCATTTACGCTGAAACCCTAAGGGCTAGAAGAAAAACAAAAACATTGTGAGAATCTGGAGACTCTGATGAACAAGATGATGTGCTTTACAAGATGGAAAGATTAAAATAGACCGCACTAGGGCGATTTGCAAATGTAGTTAGGAATGAAGTTGATGAGAAATATAGGTCAGATTTTAACATTACTTCAGATTACAGGGATGTGACGGTTTCACTCACACTGAGGCGTTTTTTGGCAAAACAGTACATTTTTGGGGTACAATACTCCCTTTGTAAGAAGTAGGAGATGTCAGGGAACTTCACAATGTAGTTTTTATTTTTCTGCTGTGAAGATTTCAGAAGTTATGACAATTCATTGGAGAATGCTGCTACCTGTCATCAGCTGCCTCGCTCACTCTACTTTCAGACATTCCGCACTGGAGGAGCTGAGGTTTCAGGGCAAAAACCAAAAAGTTTATGTTGCTTCAACAGTAAAATCTCAAAAACTGTAATAGATATCAAACAAGTACAGTCATACTCTTAGAGCTGAAAGATCAGTGAACATTTTAAAGCAAAAATGGTGCCTGTAAGTGGAAGTATGCCAAAGTCTTAGCATCTCAAAGTAAGTGGAAATTTTGGGCAGTGAGAGGGAGCGATTCCTAGGTTCCCCATTCATTCTCTATGAGGGATTTTTTGCCGTTTTTGGCCAATAAGTGGGCCAAAATTTGGCGAATTGCTGAAAAAAATAATAGCACACCATTCCCGGCCGAGCCGCACATTTTGATGTATAATTTGTGGGGGTTTTCTCAAAGCCCTTGGAGGAGTAGCGAGCCGAAATTTTGGCCGGAAGATGAAGAAGAAAAAAGAGGCGAACGGAAGAGCATTAGGGGCTCGTGGGAAGCCACGAGCCCCTCTCCTGCATAGCTTGCTATGCAGGAGAGGGGCTCGTTCGAAGCCCGAGCCCCTAATAAATTTTTTTGACACAGAAGAACATATGCTGTGAATGCATTGCTGCATTCACAGCAACTAACACAACCGAAACTCCGAATCAGCTCCCCCAGCCCCGTACAAGTTACACACAGTTCAGTTAGGTTTCCTCCCCTCGTCACACATAACAACATCCTAACACAAAAGTCTAACAAAGTGTCTGCCCCCGTGCGTCCGCGTCTGCAGCCTCTTGAGCCCACTGCTCCACGTGGATTGGTCCCACCGACTGCTCATCCGCCAATCGCAGCACCCTGTGGGCAGCACCCTCTCATGCAAGCACACTCAGAGAGAGACACACACACACCACACACACACACAGACACACACACACACACACACACACACACACACACACACACACACACACACAAAGCACTAGCTCGCAGACATGGCAACCCTGCCCACTCATAATGCGGCGGCGGCCGTAACACTGCCCTTCTCCTAAAAACACTTTCCTCTCATGTATCACTGGTCATTTTGTCCTCCATCAGTTTGTGTCCTAAATTTTACTATTTTCCTTTTATTTCTCAGCAAATTCATTTTTATTGTGACGGTGCTTGTAACCATGAGTGAAGAGGACACACTGGACATGAGACCCTGCCATACAGGGGGCACAGCGTGCATAAAGAGGTTAAATGATGAAAGCATGCTAAATTGCCCAGAACAAGAGAATACGCTACATATATTTTTAAAAGTGCTTCCAGCCCTAAAAACTACTTATTGTGCAATATTACTTAAAACATGAATGTTCAGAAGAACAGTTTTTATTAATTTCTTCCTAGATTTGATGAACTGGTGGATCTGGTTGCTTCAGTCCAGTATTGCCACCAATGAGACTTGGTGGCATTCATCATCAGGTCAGTGAATAATCAGGTTCTGCTGCAGCGCTGATGGAAATGAAGCTCCAAGCTGTTTAAACATTACTAACTTCTTTGTTTACAGTATTTAATGCAGTTACCTCACAACTGACCACACCTCAAACAAATTCATACACAAAGCACGCAACAAAACGTGCTCCAACATAGGTCTCTTTTTCTCTGATCGGACTTTCATATTTGTTTTACACAGAGTTTAACCTGCAGTGACCCTGTGTGAGGAGGTCATGTTTCATAAACTAAAGTGATGTTAGTGAACCCTGGTCTTTAACTGATCCGATTTGGTCAGTCTGTTGTATTCATCTTCTGCTTAATGCCAGCATTTATTTAAGACTTCTGTGTTTCTTATTCATGTTTAATGTTCACGCTGCTCCATGCACATTACACTGTAAACCCCAAAGTTCAAATTACTCCATTGGATTAAGCTATGAAAACTTAAAATTTATTACTAAATTCAATTTACTCAATTTTCTGAGTTTTCAGTGTTGAAACTGATGATTTCTGAGTAGATTTAACTTTAGATACTGTTTAAGTAAGCACAGCTTAAAATCATTAGTTTGTGACTTTGTTTTGTAATCGTGAGTGAGGAGGAGACGCAGTCGATATGAGACCCTGCTGTACTTGTAGATGTGCAACAGTAGCACAGATTGTATGTACTCCATGCGAAATGGACTGTGCGTCTGTGGGCCTCAGCATAAGCCAGCATCTGTGCTCCTTGTGGAATCGACCAGCTGTCTATGCTCTACGTGGAGTGGATGGGCTGTCTGCATCAAAAATAATCAAACATGTGTTTTTACATTTTCAAAATTATCCAAAATAGCATGAAAGTCAAATTGTATTTATTAACCATTAGGCACACTGCAAAAGTCATAGGTACAAGACCCTGTGCCATGGAGCACAGACCAGTCAGTGCTGTGGGGCTCAGACAACCTGTGCCCCCTGAAGAACAATACTTGAATGTACAGCAGGGTCTCATATCTACTGCCTTCCCTCCTCATGGTCCTCATGGTTACTAAGGCTGATTTTTGCCGTGATAGCATTTTGTGACTATGAGTGAGGAGGGAACGCTGTGGATATGAAACCCAGTTGAGCGTATACTTTTCAGAGTGCAGAACAAGAAAATTGAGTTATCACAAAGCATGATGTGACTTAATGAACTGGTAGACCTGGTTGCTTCAGTCCAGCGGTTTTGTGAGTTGGGAAGAACTTTAAATTAAAATTAATTGATGGTTTGAAAGCGTTACGTCATCTAGACTCATTAAAATGTCCTCAGACGATAATCTGTAAAGTCTCCCTTTTGTGTTACTGAGAGAAACCACACCTGTATTCACAAAATTAAATTTTTTGTTTCTGTCTCTTTACACTTGCATTGTGAGAAAGGAGATGGCTTCATAAACACTTTCAATCATGAGAGATGAGTCATGAAGATTTAAGGACTGTGATCTATTTTTACAGGTGACAGTTAAACTTTATAATAAAGGATTTAGACTCTTCAGGGAGATATATCTGTCAGCAGCTCTGCATTGGAAGTGTAGACGATGGGGGCTGTAAAACACAGGCAGCAAAGGACAAGAGACAGATTCAGAAATTACATTGAAACAGGTAGATGCCAGGATGTGATGGGTTAATACCCAGATTGTTCTGTAAAGTCATCTTCAAGCTGTGCACACTTGTATAACATTTACAGTATTTACTGCAGTTAACTCATAATGAAACACACCTTCAGGAATGTCATTGGCTTCTATGAGGTGTTTCCCCTAATTAACACAGGGCGTTTGACGGTTTAGTGTTCTCTCTAATAACCTGAGATCATTGTTCTTTTCTGTGATCGGACTCTTATTTTTAACAACCTGAAAACAACTGCAAAAATAAGACTTAATATATTTTCACATCACTTTTCAGGTGAGAAACGCTTCACCAAAAAAAAAATATTAAGACCGAATAGAATTTACTTCATTGATCCCCTGTAAACACAGTTAAGTTAAATTTAGTTGAAAAATGCTTGTAAACCTTATAAAAACTAACTCTAACCCTAACGAAATATGAAACAAAATATGAAAACTTAAGTTAATTTAACTCAACATCTTGAGTAGTTACGATTATTATGGAAAATCATTCTACTGAATATCTTTAATCAAATAAACCTGATGCTTATTTGTTACAAGCTAAAATATTAAGTAATGTTAGAAAGACTTTTAAGAAGACAATGATGTTATTTTCAATGAATTGTAGGATTGGTAGTTCCCTGACTCCGGGTTAAAGTGAAGTAAACAGTTTTGTACCTCTACCTTTCCTTCAGTTCTTTACGCCCTTTTGGTGCCAAAGATTTAAATGTACTCCAGTCACAAGTGTTGGGGTCATTTGTTGCCTTGGTACCAGGAGCCAGTCTCTTGATATAATGAAATTGTTCAAAACCAACGGGGGCTTTGAGTGGAGAAAAAGGAGCTGCGAACTGGAGGTCCAGTTCTTTCCTGTTCACAGAAAGCTACCACCATAACAATGATAGCACTTCTGAAGAAACTCAAATCATCATCATCATCATCATCATCATCATCATTTTAACATCACTGCATTAAATGAATGTGTAATGATTCATCTACATGTTTAAAAAAATGACACACAGAGACAGTATTTGCCTTGCAGCACAGATTTTTAAGTAATCCTGCTCTGTGGATTAGACAATGTGGTTTTTGCTTATTGGAACAGGTTCTGCAAGACAAAATTACCCAGTCCTTTAGTGCATCAGGCCAGCAGTGTGATCTCAGGGCAGACCAAAAGAAAAACAAATATAAAACCAAACACAAGTTTTTCCTTATGACAAACAAGAGGGAGATCAAACAGTTTCCTGTATTAAAGTTTGTTGTGTGTTAGTTAGCCTGGTAAGTTGATCCTTTTTCTTTTTCTGCTTGGTGAGGCTGGAGTTGGTAGCAGAGTGTCAAGGACACGTCTTTGAGCACCACGCTGGAAGTAATACAAAACAGAAAGTCTGCTCACCTTCTGTACACTAAACTACACTGTAAAAAAAAAAAAAGAAAGGATAAAAAATAAAAAACGGTAAAAGCACTGGCAATAAAGTTTCCAGATAAATACCATCAAATTACAGTCAAATTAATCTACAGTAATTTCCTGTGATAATACTGTTTTTCCCACGTGCTATATCAAATTGGTAAAGTATAAAAACAAACTAAGTAAAACTAAAGATAAATGTCTGCAGAATTACAGTATAAGTGTGTAATTTTTAGAGAAAATACCATTATTTAACACATTTTTCCTAAATTATTACGGTCCAACACCTTTAATATAGTGACATTTCTGCAGAGAAATACAGTTATTTTACAGCAAAATACTTTTTGTTGTGATGGTGTTTTGTAACTGTGAGTGAGGAGGGCACACAGAGGATATAAGACTCTGCTGAACATTAAATTATTCTTGCGGGGTAACCTGCTGCCTCTGCAACACTGCATGGACTAGCTGTGTAATTCAAATAACATTTCTATTAAAACTTGACCAACATTGCAAGGCCATCAACACATCTCGTTTATTATAAACAAAACACAATGTAAAAATCACTGGGTACAGGGTCTGCACAATGGAGCACAGATGGCCAGTCCACTCCATGGAGCACAGAGAGCCAGTCTGCCCTCTGGAGCACAGACAGCTGGTCCACGCCTATGGAGCACAGATAGCCGGTTGACGTTGTGGAGCACAAATATGCTGTGCCCCCTGTGTAGCAGGGTCTCATATCCACAGTGTGTCCTCCTCACTCATGGTTACAAGCACTAGCACAATGAAAATGACTTTGCAGTGAAATAAAATAGAAAATAGTCAAATTTAGGACACAAACTGATGGAGGAGGAAATGACCAGTGATGCATGGGAGAAAAGTGTTTTTAGGAGAAGGGCAGTGTGTTCTGTTTTTTTTTTTGTTTGTTTGTTTTTTTGTTGTTTTTTTTAATTTTAATTTTGTCTCTGATCAAAAAACAATTCATTCCTGTATTTTCACTTTTTTTTTTTTTCACGTAGTTCTATATTACAGCGTTTGACTACAATTTTATGGTATTTGTCTGGTAACTTTGCTGCCAGTGCTTTTATTGTTTTTTTTCCCAGAATATATATATATATATATATAATTTTTTTTACAATTAAGTCCTTTATTTTTATAGTTATTTCATCTAGTTCCATGATCTTACAGTGTTTGACTGTAATTTTTATGGTATTTGTCTGGAAACTTTGCTGCCAGGGCTTTTAATTTTAATTTTTATTTTTTTACGTTTTTTTTTTTTTTTTTTACAGTGAATTGCAAGTGAGGAGGGTACAGGGTTCAGCTGGCACAATACCTAAAAAAACATCCAGGATGTAATTTTACAGATATTTTCTGTAATTTTACAGTTTTGTATGTTTTTGAAAAACAGAAAAAATACTTTTAAAATTAAGGGTTAATAACTGTAAAATCACTGAAAATATCTGTAAATCTACTAGCATTTTGTTGTTTCACAAGAAAACAGGAAAAATATTTTAAAAATTACAGACCATTTTCTGTAAAATTACATTTTTTAACAGTGTATGCTACAAACTGTGTTTACAAAGTTTGTTGTCACATCTCAAACAATAGAGTAACATAAATAAATACATTACATTCTCATCCTTGAGGTAAGAAAAGTAGCGTTTAAAAGAAGACCTCTCTATTCATTTTCTTCCAAAACAAATGCACGCCTTTTTAAGAGTCTCATCTTTATAACAGTGGATGATAGTGCTCATGGGAAATGGTGTCTTTGTCCTTGAAAAGCACTACTGACTCCGGGTGTCACCACAGTCAACGCCAAACAGATAGTTTTCACAGTGCCTTTAAGAGTTGTAAAGCAGCACTGTTAAAGCAAGTTTCCAAGAGTGACAGTCAAAAAAAAATGGTTGGAAGTCTTTAGTGAGAGGACACCTGAGACCCCAATGAATGTAAACAATATTTGATCAGTTTTGTTTTTACATATTTAGCTATTGTCTTTTTTTTCTTCCAGGTGTGTCCTCTTTATGAAAAAAAAAAAATCAGCCTCAGGACTTGAAGCCTGCTTTAGGGTGTGATCATCAGGGAGGCTGGCCTAAAGTGGAGCTGAGGTACAAAAAGATTTAACTATTAATCGAGATCCACAGGAGTCATGGAAGTGCATTAAGGAGGAACACACACAGTGTAAGTAAAACAAGGTTAGTAATTGCATTCTGCTCACAATATGTTACTGAAACCTTGAGTTTAACAGTAAGAAAATTAATTTGTGCTGCTTTGTATTTTTGAACCATATTTTTGGCCACTGAACTTAAATTGTGAATTTGTGATTTCTTTTCAAAGTTTTGTCCTTTAGTGAACAAAGGTAAACATAAACAATGTTGTCCTTGATTTTGTCCTATGCTTCGTTTGATATCCATGCTTACATAACTGGTTAAGCTGTGCAGTGAGTATTCATGGTGTGTTCAAACTGCTTTGTAAATGCATCAATTATTGATTTGGTGACAACATCATTCACTGCAGGTAACAACATTTTGTTTTCAAGATCCCATATTATGCAACTTTTCAACAAGTTCAAAAAGGTCTCAGAGGTCCCACTACAGTCAATTTAAAGTTGTTTTGCCTCAAACTCCAGTTATTTCCTGGACTTCAGCCACTCTGTAAATCTCTTCTCCGAGCGCTCCGAGCTGTTTCTGTGGGTGTAGCTCTAAATGATAATGAGCTGCCCTGTCCACGCCTCCTTCACAACTTCTTTGGACGAGGGTGTGGCTTTCGCTCTGGTAAAATGCTGCAGTGTTTACACAGAGTGCGTAAATGTGGCTCATAGAAGCGCCGTGGTTTAGTCAGCCCAGTTTGATCCAGAGTCTGACCCAGAAGGAGAGGCGCCTGAAGAAATCCAAACTCTTCAGCTGCAGCAGGACAAATATTGTGTCTTGACATGCTGCTGCAGTTACCATTAGGTAAATAAAGCTAAGCATTCAGGGTACGTACAGGTCCTTGAAATCCTTGAAAATGCTTATTTTTTCATGTTTTATTCTCAAGCACTTGAAAAGTACTTGATTTTCTATTCAAGTGCTTGAGAATGCTTGAATTTATAATTGTATATAACTCAGTACTCAGCTTCCTAACTCAACAGATCGATCAAATAGAGAGAAATAAAATAAAATTGTGGGGGAAAAAACGTTCCATCTGATGGGCTCGTGGGTGTAACAGAACTGGTCTGTTTATATGTGCGTTGTGATGTCTCCCCCATGAGGATTGTTCCTTAAACAGCATGCCGGGAGGCTGCCGCTTCAATGACCGTTGCCTGGAGAAAGAGAAATACAAATTTTGGATTAAACGTATGCGCAAATCCCCGTGCAGCATACTGCAATGTATGTAAAAAGGAGATTGCAGTGGAAGCTATGGGCGAGTTGGCACTCGTCAGCCACATGAGAGGTACACTGTAAAAAAATTACCAGGATTTTACAATGTTTCACTGTATTTTCTCACAGTAAATTGCTGTATTACAACTTTACAGGACTTAACTGTAATAATTACAATATAAGACTGTAATTTTAAAATTTACAATAACAACAGTATTACTACAGTCAACTGCTGTGATATTTGCTGTTTCAATTATTACCAGGATTTTACAGCATTTTATTGCATTATTTCACCATGAAATGCTGTATTAAGACTATCCACTGCAAAAACACAACAAATTCTATGAACTGAATTGTGGGACGTGCAGCAGATTTTCAACATTTTGAAGGTTGATGCCTCCAAAGTAAGTTTAACATATTCTGTCAAGTTATTGTACCCTTGTTTTCCACCTTTGCTTTATCTACATATTGTCATTTAGAACTAGTGTGAAGTCCATCATATTAATTCCTCTTTTCACTGACGCTTTTTTATTTGCTTTTCTGACGCTTTTTTATTGCGGCCGAGGCGCAGCGACTGCTTGGTCTGAATGATCCATGCCAGCGCAGAAAAAGTGTGCTGGAAAGAGCCGGTAGCGGAGACGGTCAGAGCCTCTGTTACCTCAGCAACCGGGAGAACAGACTGACCATCGGGGCGCGCATCAGAGGCCATGAAGCGCGTCACCGTGTGGGCCAGCTCCCAGCACAGATGTAAACTGTTCCTTTGTCAATAATAGGAGTACAAAATCATTTTTAGATCACGTTAGAAACAAAGACTGTATGTCAGCTTACACTGTGAAAAGGGAATCTCTGAAACAACATGATTAAATCATGTTTAACCACTGAACATGAAATAATTTAGTAGAAGCTACATGTTTTATTTATGCTGATTGAACAAACATCAATGTTCCTTTATGATTCAGAGCTTACATTGGTCTTTATGAAGCGCACACACTCTCCAGTTTAAAACAAAGCATCTGACCGCAGGAGTTATTTATATCTGCTGCATTAATGATGTGATTTAACAAACCACTTTAAATAAATCATCTTGTGAACTCAGATGCTTCAATCTGATTTGAAAGGCACACACCTTAAATGTTACATCTACTCAATTAAATCGTGTTTGCATGAGAAATGTAATCTTATTGTGTTACATTAACTCATTTTATTTAAGTCAAGTCAAAGACCCACCAAGTGCCGTAGTTGGACCAACTTAAATGAATTGCTTCAATTGGTCACACCAAAATAAATTAAGTTCTTTGAAATGAAATTAACTAGTTCATTTAACACAACTTAATAGGTCAAATAAACTAAATATTTTCATTCTTCTCAAATCAACATTTTGCATCAGTACAACTTAAACTTTTCAGTTGTTTCAACTCAATAATCTGCAAAACCCAAAAGGAAAACCATGGGTGAGGAGGTAACACTGTGGATATGAGACCCTGATGCACATTAAGATACCACGCAGGGCCAGTGTGTCTGTGCTCTATGGCATAGACCAGCTGCCTGTCTATGGGCCACTGTGCTGGCTGGCTGTGTGTGCTCCATGACATAGGCTGCTTGTCTTGGCTGCCTGGCTGCCTGGTTGTGCTCCACAGCATAGGCTGCTTGTCCTGTTTTACGGTAATTCCTTGGGCCTGGCAACCGTGAATTAACAGTAAAGTGTTGTTTTTCTAATGTAAACTACTGTGAAACAATTACAGTAAACTACTGTGTATCACTTACGGTAAATTGCTGTGAAAATATTAACAGCAACTTGCTGTGAAAGTAATGCAATTACTAACCAGTAACTTACTGTAATTTTACGGTGAAATTTTTTACAGTGTAGGTA
Source organism: Halichoeres trimaculatus (assembly GCF_033239565.1). Taxonomy (NCBI): domain Eukaryota; kingdom Metazoa; phylum Chordata; class Actinopteri; order Labriformes; family Labridae; genus Halichoeres; species Halichoeres trimaculatus. Next base: position 6,738,972 of record NW_027437198.1, on the reverse strand, counting down.
CAACAAACAGGAAGAGACACAGGGAGAGCTTTAGTTACCGTTCGTGTCCCAGCAAGAGGAATGAAGAATAGGTTCTGATTTATCATCTGCTTACTAACGTTAGGTTCAGCTCAATAAAAAGAAGAGAAACTGCCTTTTTTAGCACCTTTTGCATTTTACACTAAGCCACTATCTTAAGACTCCAAATAACCTGAAGTATCACCGTGTAAGGTAAGAAAAGGATAGATTTTTCAGTTGGTTAAGTAACCCTCACTGATGAAATTGTCTTATAAACATCAATAAGATATTAATGAATTGTGGTTACGGGCTAACATGGAGTTTAAAGGAAAGGTTTTGTGTAATGTCTTCTCCCCTGTGCTTTGGTTTTAATGTGATGTTAGTTTCTGCAGCAGCTCATACGACTCGCTTTATCTACTGTCACACTCTCTGCTCAGCTCTCATAATGCGCACATTCACAGTTAGAGTTTTAGGCTTCAGGTAACATTTGGATATGTTGTGCATTATGGTCGTCCTCAGGCCAACATCAATGAGATATCGTATCTCTGAGACATTTGTTCCTGTTAGTTTCTTCTTTTCCCCATTGACTGTCTCCATCATTCCAGTCTTTAAGTGTAGGTTCCCCAAACAAGCAGCAGGGATCAGCAGTGTAGCAACAATGAGAGTTATGTCTCTGGTAGTGTCATACTAAAAATCTGACATTTAAGTTAGAAAATAAAGACCAATATTTTTTGCAAAGTGTTAAAATTGCTTCATGTTTAGGAATATTCAAATGTAATCCAGCACTTTCATCTGACAGCAGTGGTTGACAGTAAAGTTCTGTTTCAAGGTTTTATATCAGATATATTTTAAATTGTTTTAACCAAAAGCTTAAAGTTTTGTAACTCAAATATTTAATCCAGATTCTTTGAAGAGGCCTCACTGATCCTGAGGTTACATAAGGCCTCTGTCAAGGGCAAGGGCAAAAGGAATCTTACAGAGAAATGAAACTTACAGCCCAACCCATTCAAAGAAGCACTTATATAAGTACAACAAACAGGAAGAGCTTTAGTTACCGTTTGTGTTGCAGCAAGAGGAATGAAGAATAAGTTCTGATTTATCATCTGTTTACTAACGTTTGGTTCAGCTCAATAAAAAGAATAGAAACTGCCTTTTTTTTGGAACCTTTTGCATTTTACACCAAGCCACTATCTTAAGACTCCAGATAACCTGAAGTATCACCGTGTAAGGTAAGAAAAGGATAGATTTTTCAGTTGGTTAAGTAACCCTCACTGATGAAATTGTCTTATAAACATCAATAAGATTTTAATGAATTGTGGTTATGGGCTAACATGGAGTTTAAAGGAAAGGTTTTGTGTAATGTCTTCTCCCCTGTGCTTTGGTTTTAATGTGATGTTAGTTTCTGCAGCAGCTCATACGACTCGCTTTATCTACTGTCACACTCTCTGCTCAGTTCTCATAATGCGCACATTCACAGTTAGAGTTTTAGGCTTCAGGTAACATTTGGATATGTTGTGCATTATGGTCGTCCTCAGGCCAACATCAATGAGATATCTTATCTCTGAGGCATTTGTTCCTGTTAGTTTCTTCTTTTCCCCTGTCTCCATCATTCCAGTCTTTAAGTGTAAGTACCCCAGACAAGCAGCAGGGATCAGCAGTGTAGCAACAATGAGAGTTATGTCTCTGGTAGTGTCATACTAAAAATCTTACATTTAAGTTAAAAAATAAAGACTAATATTTTTGCAAAGTTTTAAAATTGCTTCATGTTTAGGAATATTCCAATGTAAGCCAGCATTTTCATCTGACAGCAGTGGTTGACAGTAAAGTTCTGTTTCAAGGTTTTATATCAAATATATTTTTAATTGTTTTAACCAAAAGCTAAAAGTTTTGTAGCTCAAATATTTAATACAGATCCTATGAAGAGGCCTCAATAATCCAGAGGTTACATAAGGCCTCTGTCAGGCAAGGGCAAAAGGAGTCTTACAGTGAAATGAAACTAACAGCCCAACCCATTCAAATAAGCTCTTATATGGGTACAACTTAGAAGACAAACAGGAAGAGCTTTAGTCACCGTTCGTGTCCCAGCAAGAGGTTTGAACTATAGGTTCTGATTTATCATCTGCTTACTAACGTTTGGTTCAGCTCAATAAAAAGAATAAAAACTTTTTTTTATTTGGAACCTTTTGCATTTTACTCCAAACCAGTGTCTTAAGACTCCAAATGACCTGAAGTATCACTGTGTAAGGTAAGAAAAGAATATAATTTTCAGTTGGTTAAATAACCCTCACTGATGAAACTGTCTTGTTTTCATTCGACTGTAAACTGCTATGTGACTCGAAGAGGGGGAGATCTGTGATGTACACAGACAGGTTGGGTAAATAATTGAAAAGTGTTCCTGAGTACATTTTGGAGCATCTAGCTGAATGAATCTGGTTGATGTTTTAACCAGTGCTGTCAGGCGATTAAAAAATAATAATCTAATTGATTACAGGATTTGTAATTAATTAATCTACTAAATCACATTTTAATCTCATATCTGCTAAAGGTCCCAAAATAAAGAATTTGAATTCTAGGACATTAAAAAATTGTAGCAAATTTGAATTTTAGGCCAGTTTTTTGCTTCTGTCATATTTTTACTCACTGTGGACTCATTTTTCACTGCAATATAAACTTCTACACTTCTATGAGGTCAGGAGAACCAGGGCTAAAGACAGATGTAACTCAACAATGTCTCAACCACATAAACGAACCAGAATGCATTAAACCATTCATAAAGAAAGGCGGAACGTGAATGTTTACTTTACAACAGTTAAAACTGTGAAGAACTATGTACAAAACACTTTATTCAAGTCTTGGATCAAAGAAGAGGTATATCATTTTTACATGCTCTGAACACACAAACGGTTGCTCATCGGTGCAGAGCAGCCCCAAGCTGAAACATGACAGGAAGACACAAGGGAATTTCCAAAGAATTCTTTAGATTTAAATACAGGACATATATCGATCATTCAGAGCTTATTTAATGCAGTAATTAGTGTACAATTATCTGTTTTTTATAGAATTGAGCTAGAGCAAACGGTTGATTTTCTGCAGATTTTCAAAAAGAACGTGCGAATAAACGCGATGTGGACGGCCGTCTCACAAAAATCTCTCGTTTCCCCCAGTGTAAAGCAGGTTGGTGACGTCAGGTGTGATACATTCAGGGATCGTAGGAAATTTGAGAATCTGACGAGTACGCCACTTTTTTTTTTTTTTTTTTTTTTTTTATACAGCTTTTGAACAGGACAAATGATTAGTAAAAGCCAGACATTTGCGTTTTTGAACCCCCCGGGGATTTGGGATCCAGGTTAATCTGCGTTAACTTTTCACAACGTGTTAATTTGCAGTGTAATTAATTAATCTAATTAACACGTTAAAAGGACAGCCCTAGTTTTAACGGAAAAAAAAAAAAAAAGACACAGTCTTACCAGGAGTTCAGTTGACTTAAATTTTATGAACTTTTTTCACAAATGTATGGAAGCAAAAAAGAGACAAAATAATATGAATTTGAACAGTCACTGAATGTTAAATACTGAAATAAAAACACCACTGAATTCATGACATTGAACTATTTTTCTATGAAAAGAATGTATCTGAATTTATTGCCCTGAATTCACCAACTGAAAATCCAGATCCCGAAATATTCTCTGATTAAAAATCCAGATCCAAAAATTCAAGTTTCACAACTCAACAACAAAAGATTTGGGTTGCTCAAATTCAATTCTAAATTCAACTTGTCAAAATTCAGATCTGAAAATTCAAGTTGAAAAGTACAGATCGCAGTATCTGGGCAACCCAGGACAGGAAAGTTAATATACTGTATTGATAGGAATAAGAAAAAAAGAAGAGAACATTGTTTCTTATATTTGTTTTAATAAGAATATAAGAAACGTATAAAACTTAATAAATTTCTGAGATTCAGTTGTAAAAACCTGTGTAAGTATGATTATGTAATTACCTTACAGTTGCTGTGACCAGTCATGGATGACTTTGTTCGTAAGAAGTTGACCGAATGGGGACTTACAGAATGGATAGGAAATTTTCAAGGTAAAGTAGATCGATTTGTACGGGTCTTTAACAGAAAAGCAGATGCTTAAAGTGACTTAAAGTGTTGCGACATGACTCTGCAGCACGAGACTGGCTGACATCCGTCATTCATGAAATTGTTTCATTTCTACTGATTGTGTTTCTAAAAACAGACCAAGGCGTTGATGAGGAAAGTTTTCACTGTCTCAGTGATACAGACATCAGAGACTTGATCCCAAAAGTCGGACCTAGGGCAAAATTCAAGAAGAGATTCCAGTTGCTACAGGTAATTAACTGTGATCCCACATTTAATTTAACTCTTCACTTTGTGCAGATCCATATATTTAGAATTCAGATGACCATCAATCCCAGATTTAGAGGCACTAACTGATAAAAGGATTGTAAGACTCAAGTGTAAGAGCAATAAAAGGATCTTTTTTCAGAGGATGCTCAAAATGTTGGCTGTGGCTTTGCTCATCCTCTGATGTGTGTTTCTGCCCTGTCAACAGGAGGGGCCTGAAGCAGCAGCTCATCCTGCTCATGTAAGGATGAAAATGAATGTGTCCTTTAAAAGATGCTGTTTGTCTCTGAAGATTTGCCTAACCAAGCCTGACATACACTCACTGGCCACTTTATTAGGTACACCTTGCTAGTACTGATGAGAATTTCCCGTTCCACCACATCCCAAAGGTGCTCTATTGGATTGAGATCTGGGGACTGTGGAGGACATTTGAGTACAGGGAACTCATTGTCATGTTAAAGAAATCAGTCTGAGATGATTCCAGCTTTATGACATGGAGCGTTATCCTGCTGGAAGTAGCCATCAGAAGATGGGTACACTGTGCTCATAAAGGGATGGACATGGTCAGCAACAATACTCAGGTAGGCTGTGGACTTTAAACCATGCTCAGTTGGTACTAAGGGGCCCAAAGTGAGCCAAGAAAATATCCCCCACACCACCAGCAGCAGCCTGAACCGTTGATACAAGGCAGGATGGATCCATGCTTTCATGTTGTTGATGCCAAATTCTGACCCTACCATCCGAATGTGGAGCAGAAATCCAGACTCATCAGACCAGGCAACGTTTTTCCAATCTTCTATTGTCCAGTTTTGGTGTTGCTGTGTGAATTGTAGCCTCAGTTTCCTGTTCTTAGCTGACAGGAGGGTCACCCAGTGTGGTCTTCTGCTGCTGTAGCCCATCTGCCTCAAGGTTGGACGTGTTGTGTGTTCAGAGATGCTCTTCTGCAGACCTCGGTTGTAACCAGTGGTTATTTGAGTTACTGTTGCCTTTCTATCAGCTCCAACCAGTCTGTCCATTCTCCTCTGACCTCTGGCGTCTACAAGGCATTTTGGCACACAGAACTGCCGCTAACTGGATATTTTCTCTTTTTGGGACCATTCTCTGTAAACCCCAGAGATGGTTGTGGGTGAAAATCCCAGTAGATTAGCAGTTTCTGAAATATCCAGACCATCCCTTCTGGCACTGACAACCATGCCACGTCTAAAGTCTCTTAAATCACCTTTCTTCCCCATTCTGATGCTGGGTTTGAACTGCAGCAGATCGTCTTGACCATGTCTACTTGCCTTAATGCAGTGAGTTGCTGCCATGTGATTGGTTGATTAGAAATTTGCGTTAACCAGCAGTTGGACAGGTGTGCCTAATAAAGTAGTCTGTGAGTGAACTTTGCTTCAGACTAAAATCTGTGTGGAATAAGAAATCCTATCACTCAGTTTACAGCATTACTTACTTTGTCATCCCCAGGTTTCGGCCAGCAGAAGCACAAATGATCAAGGTAAGGTGCTCTGCTTTAAATTACTATTTTTGGTACTAAGTAGTGTTTTAAGAGCAATAACTTCATTTTCAATCAAAATGATAAGAAAAAAGACAGGAGGCACCTCAGGGGGAGTCCAGCAGTCCACCAGCCAAGAAGCAGCGACAAGACATTCCATATTCATGTAAATGAATATTTTTTTGTCAGGACATTTACATACTACTTTGGGCAAACAAACAAGCAACCAAAAAAAGGTTTTGTTATTGCTATACCTCTTCAATGCTTTTTCCTGTCTTTTCAACAGAAAGGATTTTCCAATTTTTATTAGATCCATAGCTGTCAAGTCTCCCATTTTGGCCAGGAAACTACCATATTTAGCCCCTCTTTCCTGCCATCCTCCCATGTTGTTTATATTATTATTACTATTATTATTATTATTATTAGATAAAAAGAAAAAAACATCCCTCTGCCTCTCCAAACTGAACTCTGTCACCAGTGGTGGCAGTTGTTTAGAGATTAGTGACGACAGCGGGAACAAACCAAAGCCTCCTCTAATGACTTTTAAAAGGACACGCTTCTGTCATTTTCACTTTAGTAGCACAACCTTTCCATTCTTTTTATTTATTTATTTATTTATTTATTTATTTATTTATTTATTTATTTATTTATTTATTTATTTATTTATCTATCTTTTTATTCATTTATTTTAATACATTTATGCCAACAGAAACAGTCATGCTAAAGGAAGTGAAAACCATCATGACGGGTATCCAGGACAAGCTAGATGACCAAGACAGTAAAAAGCTCAATACTTTTCTGAAGTAAGAAAAACATTTTGTCACTCTATACTACCTCTGAGATAGTTATTATGTCTCAATTTTGAATTGATAATTATTAATAATCATATAAGTAAAATGATATTGCATGTTTTTAGATACATCTTGAAGAAGCTGTGTGATGATGATGTCGTGATAATGCAGTGTTTCAAAATTTGTTTAATTAAAAACAGATATGTTATAATCATTGCATTGGCACACTCAGAATAAGTAGTAATAGACTTTTAATGTCAAAAACAACTGTGATTGAATTGCAGTGTTTTATCCTGTTACCTGTAATGATAATTGTGTCAGTTCAGTGCAATTTAAAGTTTTTATGGTTGCTTAAATGTTGCCAGTAATGTACCCAATCACTACAAAAACATGTTGGCCATGATAATGAAGAATCTTCAAGCTTTTGCCCCCTCATGTTGTGATTGACTGCAGAGGTGGTTCTGGCTATTTACACCCTGGGTGATTTTTTCTGCATAGATAAATGCTGAACACGCACAAGCTTTCCTCCACGACTTACAGTCAGATTCTAATTGATGGAAACATTTTAAACTCTTGTACAACAGGAATAAAATCAGTGAGTTGGAGACAGAAAAAAGGGAGCTGGTCGGTGTCTTTGGAAAAACAGGAGCTGGAAAGAGTTCTTTGATTAATGCCGTCATCGGAGAGAAAGACCTCCTGCCCTCAGGGGATCTCAGTGCGTGCACCACAGTCATGATCAAAGTGGAGGCTAACACAAAGAACCAGAATTATGAAGCAGAGATTGAATTCATCACCAAAGAGGTAAAATCAGCAAACGGGTCGCTTTTTAAAGAGTTACTCTGTAGTTTCAAATAAATGTTTGTTTTTTTTTCTCCAGTCCTTAATTGCATTTTGTTCAATCCAAATAAGTTGAATGATCATTATTTGCTTCAGGAATACGACAACGATTTATGGTACTGTAAGGAATTCCACCGAACAGACCCAGACAACGGAGAGGATCATGAAGATGATGATGACGATGACAATGAAGATGACAACGATGAAGATGATGTTGACCTTGATGACTCTGAAAGACTCCCTGCACTGTATGGACAGGACTGGGAGAGAATCAGATCCCTGCAGGATCCCTGGACTGACAACAAAAATAAAGAAATCCGAAAAATGATTGAGTCCGGGAAGAAGACCATTTCCTTTAACTCAGTAAGAAAAAACAGATCTTCACTATTTTCCCTTTTTGCTTATGTTCATACAGTAAACAGTTAATGGAAAGAATTCTTGTTCTGCCTTGTCATTGTTCCAATAAGATGCAGTTTGAGATAAACTGAGCAAGTATTCAGAAGATTCAGAAAATAAGAAGTATTGTAAATAAGATAGAATCCTCAATATTTTCAATCCAAATCTAAAGTTATTCAGATCCTTCACATCTCTGCTTGTCAGAGATTGTCATCATGACACATTTAAAATATCATCCTTGATATTATCAATTCAGTCCAAAGAGCTGTCTGAAGAACTTGTGAAATACACAAGACGTGACCCAGAGGATGGAGAGGGTGGAGATGCAAAGAAGTACCTGTGGCCTCTGGTGAAGTGTGTGACCGTCAGGGTGCCAAACAATGAGCTCCTCCAGCATGTCACACTGGTGGACCTGCCTGGAAGTGGAGACCGCAACAAAATCAGAGATAAAATGTGGAGAGAGGTGAGTTTTTGTAATGTATAATCATTTATTTGACTCCCTCCGTAGAATTACTTCATGACAAACCACTTTCATTTAGTAACTGGTAATAAACTTAGATTTTACCCTTCTAGGTTGTGGGAGACTGTTCCACTGTGTGGATAGTGACAGAGATCAAAAGAGCAGAATCAGAAAAAGAAGCCTGGGACATTCTGAAAAATACCCTCAGACTTATGGGAAATGGAGGCCAGTGTCAGCAAATTCACTTCATCTGCACCTTGTCCGATTTTATCGACGATGTAAAGAATCTGTAAGTGATGTTTTTAAATGGTAAATGGTGTGTGTTTATAATACACTGCCACTTGTCTTTATTTAACCAGAAAAACCCCCTTTGGGATCAGGATCTCTATCACAGGGATGATGGACCAAGGGGTCAGCAGCACGTTATCAGAAATAGTTACAAAGAAGTGACAGTCCAGCTTTACAGCACAGTGCTTTCACTTGAAAGTGTGGGAGCTGTATCAAAACAATAAAGCAATTTCAAATTTAAAACACACAGGCACCGTTCAGTGGTGTCATGGTGTCTGTCCCCTACGATCGGAAGGCCCCTTCCTTAGGAAGGCTCTAAGGCCTCATTTACACGAGGTTTCATCCAGAAACACTAAACACTAAAACACAGTGAAAAAAATCTGTGAGTGTGTGTGTGTGTGTGTGTGTGTGTGTGTGTGTGTGTGTGTGTGTGTGTGTGTGTGTGTGTGTGTGTGTGTGTGCGTGTGCGTGTGCGTGTGCGTGTGTGTGTGTGTGTGTTTCTGAGGGACTGAAAACGTAAATGTATGCCAGCATGCCAGGCCTGTTGTTGGCGCTATATCTGTCTTGTGCAGAATGCCATTTCCGTCTAAATGCAAGGCCAAAATATTATGATACTTTTGTTTTTAAACAGTAAGCTGGACTTTTTAGTTGAAACACTGACATCACGCTCTGCTTTGCACAAGTGCATAAGACAGTCCAACAGTTAAGTTGTTACAATTGTCCTGGTCGACCGTGTTGTGCTTGTGCTGCTCAATCTGCTGAATCTGCTGACTGTCTTTAACAAACTGAGCATCTGTTGCTCTACTTCTGCTCTTAGTTTTCCCCAATACACCAGATGATCAGCTCAACTCTACTTGGGTGGAGATCTACCAAAAGCTGCTTCTGGACAAGACAGTTATAGCACCACCTACAGCCCTGGCATGCTTACTACAGTGTTTTCAGTCCCTCAGTGTTTCCATGTAAACACAGATTTCTTTCACTGTGTTTAAGCTCTTTCGGATGAAGTATTGTCATGTAAACAGGGCCTAAATGGGGCCTGAGTGGAATTAGTTCAGGGAGTGTTCAGACCACTCAAAGTGCTTTGTCATTATTTGTCACATTCACCCATTCACACCACATTCATACGGCTGTCCCCCTACATTTTGCAAACTGTACATCAGTTAAAAATATTCTGGAAACTTTTTGCCCTGGTTGTAAGGAAATAAAGTCCAGGCCCCCGTTCAGTTTGGTCAAACTAACAAAGAGAAGCAGACATAAACTAAATAAAAATACTTGAGGATTGAAATCAGAAATGGATGGATATGTGTTCTGGAGCAGGCATAAGAACTATAAAAGAACAGTTTGAGAGATGATCTACTGGGTCTTATTTTTCAATCAGTTTACTCTTTATGTGCATACTTTGCTTATCTCTTCTCACAGTGCTGTGAGGAACAATAAGGCCAAGCAAAAAGTGAAAAAAAGTTTCACCCAGAAAGAGGAGGTGCAGGTGAGTTTTATACGCAAAGTTGTTTGATAATGTCAACCACAACTAGAAAATGCTCCTTTCTTTTCAGAAACATTTCAGTCAAGACTGTTTTGAAGTGTTCACAGTGAGCGCCAAAGAGTTTCTGGAGAAAACAAAGCTGGAGCCAAATGAAACTGGTACGTTATGCCCTGTGAAAAGTGTGGGTGAAATATTTTCTTTAAGATGTTGGAAGTATCCAGAGCAATAGCTGTGTGAGACCTGCAATGTGATTTCTTTTTAGAAATTCCCAAACTCCAGGAAGAGCTGAGAAAGCTCAACGACAGTCACTCAGAGACATTGAACTATGTGTCAGGAGCAAAGGGGATTCTGTCCCTGATTCAAGGAGCCAGGAGTGGAAGAGCTGTAAGATCCAGCAGCAATGTTTTTGTGTGTTTCAGTATAATACCGCATTTTCTGGACTACGTGTCACACTTTTTTCATAGTTTTTTCCAATAGTACTGTGTGCTGACAGAAGCTCTGCATCTCGGGCTTGGACAGCCTGACAGACCCTGGTGTTTAGTGCCCGATAACGTGATTTAGAAAAATTAAAATTAGCTTGCACCTTCTTCTGTTGTGGACAGTTTTTTGGGATCTGAGTCACAAACTAGTGTCAGGACTTTTTAACGTAGAGGATGTTTATCTGATGGAGCTCATATAAGCTCACGCTGCACCGATCTAACCAGCAACAAACACAGTAAAGCAGGGAAGGAGGGAGATTAACAAAGTAAGTGAGAGGAGCGCACCAAGAGAAGAGAAACAGAAACTCAACTATAGTCACAGATAAAAGGTGCTGTAGGAAAAATATCTAAACCTCCTAATATACACATACTTATCAAAGTTACATGCAAATTTTCTTCTCTGGAAATCCTGTCAACATACCAAATCACTCTGAATAAATGTGACTGGTAGATCAGTGATGTATTTTTGACACATTTTTTGACTGATGTGATACAGTCTATGGACGCGACTTGTACTCTGGAGCGACCTGTAGTCCAGAAAATATGGTACTTTTTAATGATCATAGTTTTAGTAAATATGTGGGATGTTTTAAAAACTGAATGTTCTCTGTTTGGTTATAGGGCCACAACAAAAAAGATGTGCTCAGTGAGCTTGGACAAAATTTGAGTCGTGAACGACAGAAGCTCTCACAGTCCATGGACAGATACCATGATTTGTTTCAAAACTGCCTTGACATGGGGGTTGAAAAATCCAAAAAGTCATATGAACATGCCTTGAAGACCTTCTTACAACTTGTATGTGCTTAAATATCAAATTCCTTCAACATCACCACTGACTTTTCATTTCATACTGAAATACTTATTAAATAAAACATTGAAACTTTCTTTGTTTCAGAAAAAGAAAGACGGAAGGGGTTTTTCAAAGACACTGCAGGCTGCTTTCAGGAACAACGGCATCTACAAAACAAAATCAGGGATACAGAAAAACTTGAATGTGATGTTATCTCGATGGCTGACTGAGAGCATTGAAAAGGAGTTCAGGAAGACATTCCCGTAAGAAATCAGTGATCACCAACATAAGACCATCTTTAAAGGGATGGAATAATTAGTAAATCATTTCATGCAATGTGACAATGCAAATCATTTAATGGAATCTATGAACACAAATGAAATTTTCACATTTGTTCTCAATGAAATATTTACTCATGGACATGTTTCAGGAATGAGTCAAAACCACTGGGTGGGGCCATCAGTTCCTTCTCTCTTGACACCAAGAAACTGGCTGAAAAGTACAAAGATGAGCAGCTGCAGCTGGAATATCTTTGGACAGAGGTAAGAGACGGGAGTACGACCATCTTATTGTAAATCGTTAAGTCAACAATGTTTGCACTTGACATTTATTCACTGTGCTTGTGCAAAACTTTCGCCAAAGCGACAGAGACATTCATCATCAAAACACAAATAGTTGGTTTATCCTCTCTTAGGAAGAAAAGATGAAAACAAAGCTCAACAAAATCATCCGGAAACGCAAAAAAAAAATCTACAACAGCTTGACAGCCACAATTGAGGGAATCATGCAGCCATGCTATGATGGTATGATAATAGATTTTGATGTTTTTAACCTGGAACTTCTGTATATTCAGATACACTGGCATTGTGATAAAGTAGAGATATGTAGCTAATAACAAGTTTAATTCAACTGCAGCTGCAGAGGAACATTCAGGAACTGGCTGTCTTGAGCGCATGAGGGAAACCGTTGTGCAGCATGTGCATACCAGGAAGGACAGCATGTTTATGGAGGCTCAAAATGCCATGCTGTTAAAACTAGCAGGACTAACGGTCAGTCACATTTTATGTTACTAAAAGTAATTTTTGAGCATGCTGTGTTTCACATTTTAATCTGTCCTCCTGATTCTGTTCACTCACATAAAGGCTAATTTTCTGTGAAGGTGTTTTTGAGACCGAAACAGTACAGTGTTTACAGCCAGCCATTTTTGCTCTTCATCATGAAGAGCAAATATTTAAACGGTAAAAAATCAGTAGTAAATCATAAATGTTTGAAATCTGTTTAGAAGGAAATCCTGCAAGAACTGGACCAAATGAAAGAATCGATCGATCTGAGTCTTGAGGAGGATCAGTCACTTCCAGGTACAGAAAGTTTTTAGAAATAATAAGACATGAAATGTTATCAATATTTTTCCAGTCTTCAGCAAATGTCTGCAGTATTTTTTCATTATTATTTTGATAATTTTGAACTTTTAATGATTTAATAACAATTCCAGGGTTTATACCTGAGCTAATCTCTTGGTTTTTTTTAAATCAATTTTAGACGTGAAAAAGAAGTTGGAGGAAGTGATGCAATACTATGACCAGCTAAAGAGAAGCACTTAATGCAGAAACTTCTGCAGTTTGGTAAATGTTTCTTTAATTGTCTTGATAATGTTCTGAATATAAACTGTTAAAGAAATTCGAACAAACCTTTTAATCACTTAAGCTTTGATCTGCCCGGCCCGTCAACTGCTGGGGTAAGTCTGACTCATCTTAAAGGTAGGGTCTGCAGGAATCTTGATTACTTGTTAGTAAACACAACATTCAAACTGGGCTCCTCCTCCTTGGCTCAGTGCCAGCAGCAGCACACACCAACAGCCTCCAACCATGACCACATGAACACACTCACTAGACCAGCAACCACCTGTAGCATTGCGTTCCTACATGAGAGAAATTTAAGAGCTGTGTCCTGGGGGGGTATTCCACGAAGCTGGCTAAAACAGGCAGGGCTATGGCCGGTAAGTGTGGCTTGAATAAGCAGGCACTTTAATCTCGGCTGCAACTTGTTCCACTAACGAGGCTCAGCTGATTTTCAGAGACGCTTATTCAAGCCAGGCTGATCCAAACAGAGGCTAGGCGCGCTTCTGGGGTAGATAAAAAGCCCTGATGTGTCAACTGTTGAAATGACGAAATCCTCAAACAAGAGCGGAGACCTTTCCCTCAGCGGAGGAAAAACTCCTCAGAGAGTTGTATGATGACTACAAGGGGAAAATCAAATAAAAGGGTAACACGCTGGCAATCAATAAAGCCAGAGATACTGCTGGTTCAAGAATATCATGTTTTAGGTGTCATCATGTGGAGATGTTTCATCAAACACTGACTAACACATCAGAAAAAAAAACATGCATGGATGACATGTCATTTTTTATTAGAGATTACAGTGATACAGTGCCCTATATTCAAATAGAGGGAAAACACTAAGTTATCTCACCATGTGGAATCAACTTTACATTATCATCATGATCAGAACGGACCGCCGGTAAAGGAATGTATTTCTATGGAAAATTGTGGCTGTTGTCACCTTCAGACAATTTGTGCCTTTATTCTGTTATATGTTGACTGTACTTTGAGGGTGACAGAAGAAAGAAAATCAGATATTTTCAAACAGTTACCACTGGTGGGATCGAGACCATGCCGAAAGTAAAACGCAAATTACTTCCAGTCTGCATCCTGCACTCTAACCACTCAGCCACTGACTTTCCAGCATTACCAGGAGACAGTCTTGTATCTGGCATGTGTTGATTCACGGTTATTCCATACACCTGTCAAAGGATCACGCAGGTGTCCTAAGGCGAGCTCAGGGAGGATGGAAACCTCCTGTGGAGCTGAAGGGCAAAAGCTCACTTGATCTTGATTTTCAGTATGAATACGAACCGTGAAAGCGGAGCCTCACGATCCTTCTGACTTTTTTGGTTTTCACAGTAGGTGTCAGAAAAGCTACCAAAAGGTCTCAGTTTATGTTTCCAACCGAGAACATGATTCATTACAGCACAAGATTGATTTAATGTGACACCTGCAGTTCACAAAGTGTCTTTCAGAAGCCGGTCTGACCTTCTCTGAGACACAGCTAAGCCTGACCGGGACCAGGCTTGTCACGCTGGCTAATTTACCATGGTTACCAAGCCACGTAGCCCTAAGCCTCGTTTGTGGAACCAAACTCTTGCTAAAGTTAGCGAGGCTAACCAAATAAGCCAGGCTTTGAGCTGAGCCAGCTTCATGGAATACCCCCCTGGTTTGGCATGTCAGCACAAGCTAATCACAGGTATTCGACACGTATCTGCTCAGTGAGAAAGCCAACTTGCATGGCTCTTCATCCTGTGGTGCTCTGTAAGTGCCCTGAAGTGAGTGAAAGTCACTTCACCCTTGCTCAGTAAATGGCTTTATTTATTTGGCTTTTCATTCCACTTTGGTTGTTTTTCTTCCACCGAGCTACGTCCACTATCAAAGCCAGCTTCTTCCACCTGTACACTAGGCACACTGTGATTGGCTGAGGTAAACACACCTACTCTCCACCCAGAAACATCCTGACCAAGGTTATAATAGTTTTGGATTTGTCATTATAGTTTAGTTTTAGTTAGTTTTGACATTTTATTTTCCATTATAGTTTAGTTTCAATTAGTTTTAGAGCAGGCATTCTAGTTTTTTTTTAGTTTTGATTTTTGCAACAAGGCTTAGTTTTAGTTTAGTTTTAGTTTTTTTCATACCTTATTAACCAGGTGCAGGATTCAAAAAGGTTAGAGTAAATATTTTGTCATACTGTTTATTTTCAAGTCCAACATAGTGCTCACTGCTCAGTCAATGCTGATACTGAACTGTTGGCTGCTGCCTTACACACATGAAAATAATATAAACTTAGTATAAAAAATATAAACATAAATTATATAAAATAATGGTGACATAAATTACATAGAAGTGACAATGAAGCAGTAAAAGATGACGTTTTCATTTTTAGCAAAATCCTGCAGACTCTACCTTTAATGACTTAGGTCAGTCTTCTAACTCAGTATCAATGAATAATATAAGAGTCATTATCGTTAAGTTACTGTTAAACTCTCTGGTTGACTTTTCAGCCCTGAAGAGAAGATGCACCGCTGAGGGTCTCAAAGAGGAAGAGGGTGAAGATGAGGAAGAAGAGGCCCCTGGATTTGAGCGCCACCTTTTTGTCACATTTTTATTTCTGCTTCGTAGTCTAGTTTGTCTGCCTGGTGTGAGTTTAACACACAGAGATGTTCTTTCAGGTCTCTGACATATTTCTTTTTTTTGTTTTTGGATCAAAGGCAGAATTACATCTTTACATGGGGTGGTGGGCCTAACTCCTCTGATGGATTGTAACCAGATATGTTATTTCTAGGATAAGAATTTATACTGAATATTTTAGACATTTTTTGCTTAAACAGCTGATTTTTTAAATTGGATTTTATTCTTGTGATTTGGGGTTTTGTGGTTTTCTAAGGTATGTCCTGGTGTTATGTAATGAGTTTGAACTTGAACATTAATCAGAGTAGGAAGTGTAAAATTGATCTAAATTTGGTTTGAGCCTTCTTCAGAAACAGAATCAGAATCAGAAATCCTTTATTGATCCCTGAGGGGAAATTACATTCCAGTTTCATCCCTTACAAGACGTATAAAAATATACAGTGACATGGGAATACAGGAATAGATGAACTGTGGAAGCTGCTAGCATGCCTAGCACCCAGTTATAATAGATAGATAGATAGATAGATAGATAGATAGATAGATAGATAGATAGATAGATAGATAGATAGATAGATAGATAGATAGATAGATAGAAAGATCCTTTGTTAATTCACAAAAAGGCTTGAGATTAAGAAAAAAACACTTCAGCAGATTAAAGAAACTGTAGTTTACAGCACAATAATTGTTAATTTGGAAGTTATTGGTTATAAGAAGATATTAACTGACTTGACTGAGAATAGAGAGTATCCTGGATGAGCAGGATAATCCTGGATCCAAGACAGATTTGACATAAAAACATTAGGGAGAAGAGGGGGGGGGGGGGGGGGGGGGGGGTTAATTTCAGACCCTGGTTTACTACACAATAGTTGTTAATTTGGAAGCTTATATATTAGTTATAAGAAGATATTAACCACCTTTGATTAATCAGATTACTTTTACATTCACTTTTGTATACTGTGTGGTGCATCATATATTCCTTTTAATCAAATAAACTTTTTATCGTTTTATTCCCACTTTAAGAGGGTTGCATTTATATTTTATTTTATTTAACCTTGCAAATGATAATCATAATTAAAACATGTGAAGCCAAAAGAAACTGATCCAGAAAACCAATGTAACAGAAACACAAAAAGCATTGTTCCTTCCAGGAGTACACTGTAAACCTGGATAAGTTGAGTTTACTTAAAAAATGCTCGTAAACCTTAAACTTAAAAAACAAACAAACAAAAAACTAAGAAATGGAATATTAAATTTAAGTTAAGTTAACTCAGCATCTTAAGTAGTTACGAATATTATGGAAAATCAATTTACTGAATGTCTTTAATCAAATAAGGCTTAAAGCTTATTTGTTACAAATTGTCCGTGTCATGCGGAGCCCAGACAACCTGTGCCAGTGCTGCACGTTTAACCGTACACTCACACCAGAAGCGGTCTGAGCGTCTGCGTCCGGCTGCCATTCATTTTCTATGATCGCCTGCGTAGAGGGGCGTTCGAGGCGGCGGCGAACACGAGGCGCATTGCCAGCAGAGCGATGAGGGAGAAGCTCAACTTTATGCAAATGAGCAGCAGCGCGAACGAGGCGTCAGCCAATAACAGGCCGATCTGTATTCCCGGGCGGAAGATTTTGAGGGGGGGAACGAAGATAAACAATGGAGGTCAAACTTTTGTTGCTGGGTCTGGCTTCCCGGAGCTGTATGATGTGTCTCTGTTTATCTACAGGGACATTAAAAAAAAGAATGTTTCTTCATATGCAGAAAGAGACATGGTGGATCCTGCTCTCCTGCAAACTGATGTATATGTGTGTGATGTGATTGACGGACCTGTGAGGAAAAAAGTGTTGACCCCTGATTTAGTAGGTTGTTTGTAGTTGTTGATTGTAGGAAGGGGTGGAAAAGCCTGAGGGACACTTCAGAAAGGAAAAAAATAGGGGAAAAGTGAGGTCTAGGAGCGGGTCTGAACGTTGTCATCCAGAGCGCAGCTGATTCTCCCAGGGTGACACATCTGCACCGCGGCTCGTAAGCCCCGCCCCTTCGGCAGCTCGCAGCACTTCCCCTGCCTGCGTGTCTTTTCTACTGCCAAGCAGCGCGGTGAGAGCGGCCAGAGCGTCGACAAGTGAATTTGACGCTTCTGGTCTGAATGTACGGTAAAACTACAGCAGGTTCTGATATCCACTGCGTCCCCTCCTCACTCACGATTACAAAATGCAGACACAGGAACCAATGATTTTAAGTTGTTCTTACTTTAACAGTAACAAAAGTTAAATCTACTCAGAAATCATGTTTCAACACTGAAAACTCAGACATTTGAGTAAATTGAAGTTATTGACAAATCTGAAGTTTTCATAGCTTAATCCAATTGAGTAATTTGAACTTTGGAGTTTACAGTGTAATGTGCATGGAGCAGTGTGTATATAAAACATAAATAAGAAACACAGAAGTCTTGAATAAATGCTGGTATTAAAAAGATGATAAATACAACAGACTGACCAAATCAGATCAGTTAAAGACCAGGGTTCATTAACATCACTTCAGTTTATGAAACATGACCTCCTCACACAGGGTCACCGCAGGATAAACTCTGTAAAACAAAAGTGAAAGTCCAATAAGAGAAAAAGAGACCTATGTTGGAGCACGTTTTGTTGCGTGCTTTGTGTATGAATTTGTTTGAGGTGTGGTCAGTTGTGAGGTAACTGCAGTAAATACCGTAAACAAAGAAGTTATTAATGTTTAAACAGCTTGGAGCTTCATTTTCATCAGCGCTGCAGCAGAACCTGATTATTCACTGACCTGATGATGAATGCCACCAAGTCTCATTGGTGGCAATACTGGACTGAAGCAACCAGATCCACCAGTTCATCAAATCTAGGGAGAAATTAATAAAAACTGTTCTTCTGAACATTCATGTTTTAAGTAATATTGCACAATAAGTAGTTTTTAGGGCTGGAAGCACTTTTAAAAATATATGTAGCGTATTCTCTCGTTCTGGGCCCTTTAGCATGCTTTCATCATTTAACCTCTTTATGCACGCTGTGCCCCCTGTATGGCAGGGTCTCATATCCACAGTGTGTCCTCCTCACTCATGGTTACAAGCACTGTCACAGTAAAAATGAATTTGCTGAGAAATAAAAGGAAAATAGTAAAATTTAGGCCACAAACTGATGGAGGACAAAATGACCAGTGATACATAAGAGGAAAGTGTTTTTAGGAGAAGGGCAGTGTGTTCTGTTTTTTTTTTTTTTTTAAAGTTGTCCCTGATTAAAAAACAATTTATTCCTGTATTTTTACAGTTTTCTTCACGTAGTTCTATGTGACAGCGCTTGACTGTAATTTTACTGTATGAGATTTTTATTTTTTACAGTCAAGTCCTGATTTTTTACAGTTATTTCATGTAATTCCATGTTTTTACAGTGTTTGACTGTAATTATACAGTCTTTGTCTGAAAACTTTGCTGCCAGAGATTTTAATGTTTTTTTTTACAGTTGTTTTTCTTTTCTACAGTGTGGTCCTGCATTTTTACAGTTATTTTATGTTGTTCTGCATTTTTTACAGTGTTTGTAACTTTATGGTAACTGTCTGGATACTATGCTGCAAGTGCTTTAACTGTTTTTTTTTTACAGTTTTTTTTTTAAATCAGTGAATTGCAACCTTGAGTGAGGAGGCTAAGGGGTTTAGCTGGCATAATACCTAAAAAAAAAACGTCCAGGATGTCATTTAACAGATTTTTTCTGTAATTTTACAGTTTTGTATAATGTTTTTGAAAAACAGAAAATGATACTTAAAAAATAAGAGTTAATAACCGTAAAATTCAGATTTTTTTTTTACTATGTAAAATTACTGAAAATATCTGTAAATCTGCTAGCAGTTTGTTGTTTTATTAGAAAACAGGAAAAATCTGTTAAAAATTACAGACCATTTCCTGTAAAATAACATTTTTTTGGGCAGTGTATATTTCAGTACCACATAAAAAAAAGACAGCGTTTTATATCGTCTTAACAATTTAGTTTTACTCAAAGAAACTGTTGTGCATCACGTTACACTCTTGGCACAGATTTTAGCCAAACATGAAACACACCAAAATGTCTCAAAGTACTGTGAATGTGGCACCATTAATAAAAGACATAAAGCACAAGTGGATACTCAAAGCCCTTGCACAATAATCTACCATGTCACATTTTAAACACTTGAATAGTTTGACAGCAGCTGCTTCATGTGACGAAAACAGATGTTTGCAAATTCACTTCTGGCCTTGTGTGTAAGAACAGTGATGGTGAGTACATGCATGCTGAAACACTACGGATGGAAAAGGCATAGTTCTTAGGCTCAGGTTAACTCTCACCTTTCTCGCTCAAGTACAGATTTCTTTCAGCCTAATCATTAAATCCTCAGGCTACATGTGAGCTTTGTAGAGAACAATCATCTGCTGCTACTCAAAGCTTTTAAAGCAAGCTCCATCAGTCCAAAAACAACAGCTTGATGTGAATTGTGGAGAGAAATACAATCATGTATAATTCATTAGCTAGAATACGGACAATCATGTGATTAGCAGCAGTGATTTAAGTTTCAGTGGTGCAATGTTTGTATTCAAAGACTAAAAATTCAAGTGTACACGTCCTCAGGGGGATGTTGAGTCACAGGTTAACCCAGAGAGTGCTGCTTCTTCAGGCTGTCTGAGCACCTCACTCTCTCCTCCGGGGTTCTCCGGTACCAGCTCCTGAGGACACAAACAGCATCATATCATCATCATTCATTCCTTGTCTGTTTCTTGTAATGTTGTCATCTTTGTATTTGGAGTGGATCATTAATTTGTATGGTTCATTTGTTGGTCGTGGACACCAAACTGGTTTTGTCTTCAGTGATATTTTTACTACTTTTGCTCCTGTGTTTGTCTGGAGATCCTACATGTAACCATGGCTGCATTGTTTACATGTGAAACCAGCTGTTGGCAGCCTATAGCATGTCAATGCTAACTCGTGCAAGGCCTGATGTTTCCCCACAAGGTGAGGAGAAGGAGATGGGGATGATATGCTGGTTCTCAGGTGAGAGCTAAGAAGTGACGACATGGACCTGTCCTTCCATACATCATTATTGGGAACGTAGGATCTATCTCCAAAAAGATAGATGAGCTAGCCGTGCTAACCCAGCAACAGAAGGAATACCAAAAGGCAGAGTAGCATCATGCTATTCACAGACATGGCTAACAGAGCTAACACCAGACACCAACGCCACATTGGAAGAGCTTCACCTGCTGTGAGCAGACAGGATCCAGGAGACAGAGGCCCCGTTTACACGGAGACTCCCGCAACGATTCTTCCTTTGCGTTTTCAAAAGCCACCGGCGTTTACATGAGGACAGCGTGATAACGATCCGCGTTCATACGACTCCAGGAGAACAAGTCTCCTCTTCTGTTCTTTCTTTTTCTGCCGTTTTGTTGTGTGAGAGGGTCGGCAATCCAACCATAACGCGTATTACCGCCACCTACTGGCTCAACTGGAAATGTGGCTGAGCGTGGAGCCTTCACCTGAAACTGCGAGTGCGCATGCGGTGACGTCAGCGTTTCACCCTGAGACGCTCCGCTCTGTGTTTACACGAAGCTGGATGGAGGAGCTGATTCAGATCTTTCCACTCTGGGGAGCATTTTCAAAAGTTTGCGTTTTCACTGAAAACGCAACGTGGTCTCGTCTAAACGGAAGGCCGAAACGCAACGAAATGTTTGCGGAATCGACCGTTTTGGGCGTCATGTAAACGGGGCCAGAGACTGAACAGACTGCTGAAGAAGCTCAGTCCTGGACCCTGTGGAGGTGGAGGCTGGCTGAACTGGACAATGATGGACAAGCTGTCATCATCTATTTTCTTGTGGACCTTTTTGCACTTTCCATACACTTTTTCTCTTTTGTTTTCTTGATTGCTGCTGTGACTCCTGAATTTCCCCTCAGAGATATATGAAGTATTCTCTATTCTATTCTATTCTATTCTATTCTATTCTATTCTATTCTATTCTGTAGTGACTTCAGAGCTTTAGGAGAAAACTGAAAAGCATGCATTTAGTCAGACCGCTGCATTTACTGAGAGGGGATTAAAATGATAGTGGGGATGGAAAATTCTGTCATTCAGAACAACAAAGGTTTGATTTCAAAACAGAGGAAAACTCTTGTAAAAGTCACTGGCATCTAACAGCTTATGTACTTTGTACCAACACAGTAAAGCACATACAGTAAAGGACATTAAGTAAAGGACATAAGATAAGGCTTTTTATACAGGGTCCAAAAGTTACACATGATGAAACGTATAAGTAATTTCACCCTTGGCGGTTCAGTTGGCTGGAAGAGTTTTGGGCTTGGTTTGGCTTCAGGACTCTGGGAAGGGAAAATAAAATCCATGTCAAAAAAAGGTATAAAAATTATAACAAGGGAACAAATTTCCAATGCTCTGTTGGTTACCTGTTTGTGGTGGGGCTCTTTGGCTTCTGCTGCACCTTCCTAGCCTGTGCAGGGGATTCACCAACCCTGAATGAAATGAAAACACTGCTTATTACTGAATCTTCTCATCATAAGCATTAACTTCTAAAACATCAACCTCAGCGCTACTCTCGCGCCTCTCGCTCCTGTCACCTCTTTTTCCTGTCCAGAGATCTCTGTGTGGCAGCAGACAGAACCACTCTCTCCTTTGGGCATTTGGCTTTCTCCTGCAAAACATGAACATCTACTTAATGATGGGAGTGATGAAACAAAGCTGTCACAAAATCTTCCCAGTGAGACTCTTTGTAAATCTTATTAAAGTCAACTTCTTGTGAGCATTTTTGAACAAGTTAACAGCAGTGTGACAAGATGTCTCAGCGTTCTTCTCCTAAAGCAGTGATTTCTGATGCATTTAACAGTTACCATGTCCCGTAGCTTCCTTTCTGCTCGCATCTCCCTGTCCTGCTGCAGCAGCGCTAATCGATCCCCCAGAGGCATTTCAAAGAAGATGTCATAGATGTCATAAAGGGCAGCCCGTAACTGAAGAGGGAATAAGGTGAATGTTTAAACACAGAGCATGATGGACCTCTGCTGTCAGTATTCTGTCACTGCACGCTCATACCTGAGCTTTGACTCTTTCCTGCAGGGAGCGGTCTTGAGCTGAGCAGGTGCCTCTCTTATGAGGAGCTTCAGTCTGGAAAGAGCGGATGAACTCTTGTGTGTCCTAAAAGGACAGGAGTACAAACCTCAGAAACATGGAGGTTTACTTCAGGAAACAGGATGCTAACGTATTTAAACAGCCTAAGTTATTGATGTGTTGGTAATATATAAGGTGTGTGTGAAAGAGTTTGATCTTACCACAACAGTTTGGCGCAGGTGTTTGACCTTCTCTGTCTTCAGTAGTTTGCGTGTGATGAAGCCACGGACGATGGCGCCAATTCGACAGAACGCCCTCTGCTGCTCTGCCGTCAGAACCTGTGGAAATAAGACGTGATGAATATGACTCGGGTTAAAATCAACATGTCACTCAGCTGTCTCAAAAGGTATTCTCACAAGATCTCAACCCACCAGACTCAGCCTTGCTCGAGGTTTGTTAACGGCCCATGTGGGTCCCCACAGGTAGATGGGAGCTTGCACAGAAGGTGTAGACACGCTGGAACCAACAGGACTGGGAAAACCTTAAGAACAAAAACCCAAAGCTTTTATTAAACCAACATGAAAAAGATAAAAAAACTCCTCAGTTGCTACTGTACTACGAGGGTTAACTCTGTCTGGAGTGAGCTCGATGAAGTGGTACCTATACTGTGTCCAGGTGATCGCTCAGCTGGTGAGGGAACAGGACTTAGACCTGGGCAGGAGGGGCTCATAACAGGACGGTTCACAGATCTACAGCTCCAACCACTAGAGTCTGCACTTAAAGGCCGCACACAGCCCTGTTCCTTCAGCCTTCTCTCAGTCTCTTCAAGCTCCTAAAAGATGTGAACACAACACACACTTTATTAAATATCTCCCATAGCAACCGAATACCAAAACTAATTTAGTGGGTTATTTTTGTGATTTTACTTTGTAAATTGTAAAAAGTACAGAAAAACCCTTTTCGTACAGACCTGATGAAAATCTTAAGACCAGTTGAAAAATTGGTAGAATTTACCTTTTGCACATTTGGATCTTAATGAGGTTTTAAGTAGAGCTACATTGTGCAAAAGCAAGAAGGGGGAGTGTGACAAAAAGTACTTTGAAAAAGTAATTTATTGAAAACAAGTAAACTGAAATAGGCTGTTATCAGCTGATCAAAAGTTTAAGACCATCGTTCAAAAAATTTAGAAAAACTCTCCAAACCAGTACAAAAGTTTCTTGAATGAAAAAGCCCCCCAGATCATGATGGACCCCCCTCCACTGTGCCGGGTAGAAAACATCTCAGGTGGAATCTCCTTGTCATGTGAGTAATGTTGGAGCCATTTGGACCATCAAGGTTAAATTTTTTCTCCTCAGGGAATAAAACTTTTTTTCCACCTTTCAATGTCCCATGTTTGATGCTCCCTGTAAAAGTCTAAGCGGGCAGTTTTGTGGCGCTGAAGGAGACGAGGTCTTTAAATTTGTTTTATGTTTCTGAAACCCTTTTCCTGCTGATGTCGTCTGATGGTTATTGCGCTGCAGTTGGCACCAGTAAGGGTCTTAATTTGGGTCGGGGACTGCCCTGTGTCTTGACAGACAGCCAATCAGATCCTTGGGCTCAGCACAGGTGTCAGGATCTTTCTGAAAATGTAGAATGACTGTCTTACTGCGTACAACCTCAGCAGCAATGGCACGCTGTGAGAGGCCTTGCTTTTGCAGCTCGACGATCCGACCACGTTCAAGAAAGAAACAGCTTCTTAGCTTTAGCTTTCAGGGGGGCATGACCGTGTGAATGCCTGACAGAAAATGAACATTTTCAGCAGATTTTGGCTTTAATAGCCTGTTGTCTTAACCTTTTGATCATGTGATAAAAAACCTATTTCAGTTTTTTTTTTTTTAATACAAGTTCCAAATGTTTTTGCCACACTCCCCCATCTTGCTTTTTCATATAGTAGCTCTACTTAAAACCTAATTAAGATCCAAATGTGCAAAAGGTAAATTCTAGCAATTTTTCAACTGCTCTTAAGATTCTGATCAGGGCTGTATGTACTTAAATCTAAAAATAATTTTAAAAAATGTGATTTCATATGCTGACCAGACGGAGGCGCTGTTGTTCTTTCTCCTGCTCCACCAGAAGCAGCGACATCTGCAGGGCATGCTCCTCCTCCAAGTGTCTTTGCATGTCCTCCAGAGCCTGCGCCCGCCTCTGAGTCTCCTCTGCTGATAAAAGATTCACACAAAACTCCTCACTCTTTCCCCCTTCAGATTTATCTTTCATCTTCTCTCTGTTTTACAAAATTTAACTTAAAAGCTGCAGAGAGAAGACACCATGCATGGAATCCACTCACCTGTCTGGCTGCACTGTGCCTCAGCTGCGTTTCTGAAGACAGCCGGTGAGTTCCATGCAGTGTTCATCCCCTGAGGACCCTCAGACTCCATCCTGAGCTTGACTTGAGGGGGGTCAGAAACGATGTGGGGCCTCTGCAGAGAGGATGAAGGATTCTCAACTTCATATGACTGATTTAAGGGGGCTGCAGAGGTTCGCCAACTTGGAGTCAACCATGTGACCCCTGCCATGAAGCGAGGAACCCTTTCCTGGCTGCGGTCTATGTGCTCAACTCCAGATCTTTGAGGCGCTGGCTGACTGTCCAGTGTGTGGCAGCGCCGGCGAAATCCTGCAACCAGATGCTCATGGTGTCCCTTAGGACTGAGACCTGAGGCACTAACAGGGCTACAGGTCTCCTGCACTGGACTGGTGCCACAGTGGCTGGACCGACGACTGCCATTCCTGCTACCTTCACTTCCTGCAGAGCTCCTAGAATGTGAGGGTTTTGTGGACCCAGGGAAAGGCTCCCCCCAGTCTGCCATGCCAGCACCTTCCCCTGATCTGCCAGGGCTTCGAGGGATGAGATCCGCTGGGCCGATGGGAAACGATATATGGATGTTTCCAGCTGATACAGGGCGTGGTCTTCGTCTCTGTGGGCGGGGACTAATGCTGGACTCTGGACTGGGAAGCTGAGCATACCGGTCTGGTACATTAGGTGAAAGGCAGCCAGGCTGCTGGGGACTGGGGTTGTACAGAATTGGATTCTGGGTTCTGGTCTGAGGTGCTCCTATAGGGCTATGGTGCAAACTGAATCCAAACTCAACTCCCGTGTCCTCCACAGGATCACAGATCTTACTCTCCTTCTCAGAGACGGTCTCAGGTGGGAGGCTCCGGCTGGCTTTGTGGACTGGGTTTGATCCCTGCTGCCTCTGCTCTCTCTTCACATACTCTCTGGATCTCTTGAGGAGGCTGTCCAGACTGATGTCCTCCTCCTCCTCCTCCTCTTCCTCCTCACTCTTGTCTTCTTTTTCCACTTTCAGCTCCTCCTCTGACTTGAGGCCATTAAGGATGGAGGTCACAGGGCAGGCAGGTGGGACAGGTTGGTGCTTAAATTCAGGGTCTCTGGGAAGTCCAGGAGAGTCCGTGACCAGGGTGTAGCCGGTGAGTGTTGCAGATTTAGAAACTGGCAGTTTTTCACTTTCTCCATTTGGTGCTTTATGTGTCTGTGCAAGGAAACAGGTTGTAAATAAATAATCAACAAATAAGTCATTAACATCCTGGAAGTGTTTGTTTTTATTCACATCTCTAAACAAATGTACCCTGTCTTGTTGATGGTACATTGAAAACAAAAAACACAACAGTACATTCTTATTTTGCACAAAACACATAAAGGTTGAGTATACTGTAAAAAAAAAAAAAATCCTAATTTTAAGGTTACTAATCGTATTTTTTAAAAGTAGTTTTTCTGTTTTTCAAAAGTAGTATACAAAACTGCAAAATTACAGAAACTATCTGTAAAATAATAAAAAAGTAATTTTTGTTGCAAGGAGGGAATGCTGTGCATATGAGACCCTGCTGTACAAGGGGGCACACCAGCTGTCTGTGCTCCACAGTGCGGACCGGCTGTCTGTGTTCCATCGCGCGGACCATGTAATCAGTGATTTTTACAGTGTTTTCTGTGTTAATAAACAACAATGTGTTGGTGGGCTCTGCTATGTTGGTCAATTTTAAAATGCAGTGTAATCAAAATTACACAGCCGATCCATGCAGCTGTGCACAGATAGCCTGTTCCCCTGACGCAATACCTCAATGTACAACAAGGTCTTATATTTGCTGTGTTCCCTCCTCACTCAAGGTTACAAAACATCATCACAACAAAAAGTGTTTTTGCTGTAATATAATGGTAATTTTCTGTGGAACTCTTTGCATTCTCACTACATTGAAGGTGTTTGTAACAGTTAAGGAAAAATCTGTTAAATAATGGTATTTTTCTGCAGAACTCTTAATGAAAATTTCTGTAAAAGTAATGTATTTGCACTTCATTTGAATTTGAATATTTTACTTTAATTTATAGGTTTTTGTTTGGCAGCCATAGCTGCCAGTCATTTACCTTTTTTTACAGGTTTTTTTTTACAGTGTAGTGCCAAAAGACACTGACTGACCAATCAGATCTTCACAGACAGTAAAAACAAAAACAGAACTTATTTGCAATATCTAACTGACAGAAACAGGCCACTGTGAGTTATAAAAAGCACAGCCTTTCAGAGACAGTGGTGAGTCACACAACCTGTATTTAAGTCTGCTGATGTCTCACGGGATTTGAGATGGACTGTAATTCAGGTTTTGTTCTATATCATGGGACTGACACACAGACCTGTTTTGAGAATGTGTGCTTGGGAAAAATAGAAAAAGGTGGATTTTTTAAAATATTTACTTTTCATTCAATCCCTTCAACAAATTCTTAAAGTATGCAAAATGCTTAATTAACCACACAAAACCCTTTCATGCTGATCAAGAGCGACCGACTGACCTGAACTTGGTCCAGAATGTCCTGAACCCTGGACAAAAGTTTCTTCCTCTGCTGGTTCTGCCTCTCCACTTCCAGCTGAGCAGCCTTCCATCTGAGGTCACACATTTCCTTACGCTGCTCTGCAGTCAACTGGATAAAAAAACAAACATACTGTTCAATAAAAGTGTCCTAAAAACTAGTTTCAGGTTTTACAACAGCTTAGGTGAAAATTAAAGCTGGACTTCTCGGAGGTTTGTTCGTGTTTTGTTTGAGGTGACTTGAGAGTGCTCCAACCATGAAGAAGGAAAGAAGTGTGTGTCCCACTTAAATTCTACTGGATTTAAAACCATCTGATCATGTTCGTCAGCTCAAATCGTATTTATGAAAAAACCCTTCCCATGCTCCCTCTGCCGCACAGCAACAGCAGGACAGTGACAGCTGTTCAGTCTCTTTGGGAACACCAACAGAAAATCCTGCTGTTAAAAAGCAAAGCAGCTTTATGACAAGTAATGAGATGCTCTGATAACAAGCCATCCACACAGTTATTTTAGACTCATGTTTTAAATTAATTAAAGATTTAAAATTTCAGTAAGTTGATTGATTTCCATTTCGTGAAATCCACTTCTAGATGTTTAAATGGGCCGACTCCCAGACTTTTCTGTAAATTGCTGTGATCGATATTAGCACTGGTCATCTGTTCATCTGTCCCCAACAAGTAAACTGATAAACTAATTATTAAATTACTACAAGAAAACATCCATCATCCATTCTTTTGTCTACATTTAGTAAGTTTTTTTCAGTGACTGGTATTAAGATCTCGTGTTTTCCCATCACCAACAAACCACATGCCTGTTTATTTTTTTCTCACCAGGGGCAAGAGCACAGCCCTTCCATGGAAGCGGATGACAGAGCAAGCCTTCAGGGACTCCAGCGTCTCACATGTCTTCTTGAATCTCTCCCCCTCCTGCAGTACGGCCAAACTCTGCAGACAGAACTCCTCGTAGCTTTCCATCTCTGGACGCCCACACATCCACGGTCTGAGCAGCAAACACACACCATGTAGCTTGATCACCCTCCTGTTATTAAACAAAGCATGAATTAGGTTGACCTCCACTATATATTGGACGTTTCAGCTTGGACTGCCCTGGGTGTGGATCACCAGAGGAAACCATTGAGGATGATGTGTCTCCTGTCACAAAAGAGGGTCTGTTTGCCTTTAAAGGTTTTATCACACTCATCACATTCCTGCCATTCCTTTCTATCAGACTTTGCTGGTGCCTGACTTCCATTTCCGTGTCTCATAGAAATGCAGACAGAATCGAGTGTCTGATCAATACAGCTCTATTTCTGAATTACCTGTCAGCAAGATGGATGGTACAGACCCTTCACTCCTTCACTGCCAGGTAGTGCATCAGGGCGTTAGCTTTGGGTGAATTGACACACACATTTTTTAAATAAAGCTTTTTTTAATGTTTGGGTTGTAGGGAGTAACTGTAACAATAAGCATATTAGCTCTATTAACCTAAACTCTTCATTATACTAATGGTAACCTAAAGGCATCTTCACCTAATTGCAGCGAACTGATTCATTACAACGTGACAACACTGTAAAGGTGAGACGGTCTCTTGTTTTTACCCTGTTATGACAGAACGAGCTTGATACTAGCATTTTTATCACACATTACTTCAGATTATCATTTTTACAGCGTGTTTTAAGAACAAAAAGACGTTTCTGGACAGATGTTCCCTTACAGAATCACAGCTTGTAACGTTACACCGGCGTTTATTGTTCGTTTCCTACCTTCACACTGAAGAAAAGGGATGTATCCTTTCATTCCTCCCAAGAACGAGTGTTAGAGACGCGCGAATTACTGTAAGGAGACAACAAAATGGGGATACAACATAAACCTTACGAGCCTTTTCTCAATCTCGGGTCCCCCATCATCATTATTACCATCATGTTCAACTCTTCCGGGGCTCCAACAGCGCCTCCTAGCAACAGCACATGGGCCGCGTTCCAATATGGCTCGTGAGACCTATTCATGTCGACTTTTTGAAGGTTTTAACCATCTACAATTTCGTTCCCTCGTTGAATGGTAGGCTATTACAGAATAGTTAGTTTTACTAGAGCTATATGGCTCCATGCTACTGGGGTATGCGCTCAGGGCAAAGTAAAGGATTTAACTAGAAGAGAAATGGAATGAGACCCATGTGGCACGACTACCTCACCTTTTCATATCATTTATGACAGATATGGAATAGGAATCCTGTTATTGAGGGTTTATCCAATTTTTTTGAATGGTGAAGGTTAAATTAGTAATGTGCTGTCAGCATGTAAGCTGTTTTAAAAGCCTTATTTGGATTTTAGATTGTGACATAAGACCCCTTCAACAGCAGGCCTGAAGATCAGACAAGCAGATGCACCCTCAGGTCTTTAAGAGCTACATATTTTGATATTTTAAAACCCAGCAAAAATCCCAGCCATTTATGAAATAAAAGAACTACTGTTACCAAATCAGTGATCTGAGGCCCTGGAAAACTTGAACATTTTTGCCAAACTCTCCTTGTAGGTGCTCCTATTTAGACAGTATAGGGCAATTATTGTAAATAGAAAACTTAAAAAAAAAAGAAGAAAAAAAAAAGAAAAAAAAAATGAAAGACCACAAATAGTGTTCCCAATACATTTTCATCAGTTTAGCTCCAAGTGATAACAAGACCACTAAACAATAACCAATTGGAATTGTGTTGTGTGTCTTTTGTGAATGGTTGTGACTCTCACAGTTTTTATGGATAAGTCGATACATATACTCCATAAACTATTTAAATAAAAAGTTATAAAGCTCAAGCTAAAACTAAATGTTTCAAAAAAAGATATTACAATTAATTTAAAATAAATGAATGACAAGAAAATAAATTGATAGAAGACAATGACACACAACATATTCAGGTCGTTCATAGCCATAAATTTTCTTCTTTTGATTGTTTGATACCTTTAATTTCAATGTGTTCAAAAACACAAGATTTTCTCATTTGCACCAGTTTATTACTAGTTTATTACAGTCAGAAAAAAAACCTTTTTAAACCCAAAGATTGTGAACAAGTAAATGTGACATTAAAAAAAAACATTATTTCTGTGTTTTTATATTATTCTCTTCTTAAAACATGTAATTATATCTACACCTAGCTGTTGTATTTTCCGGCTGTTGTACTAAACTATCCATAAAACAAGATAAATCATTCAGACCCTTCTTCCTTACTAAACACAGTAAAGGGCATGATGTCACATGTTTATTATACAGGAACAATTCATCAGACATCCAATGACCAGCAACATGGTGTTACTGTTTTTACAGCTCATCCTTTGAGTTCACTTGTGATCCTGCATGTATGGGTTGAACAGTGCGCATATTCCCCTCGTTGGCCTGAAGTAAAGCTTCAATATCCTTGGCTGAAAAGCTCTTTTTGGAATCCTGTCACGAAAAGTTGAACAAATGTTAGAACAGTGTTAGACATTTTTACACACAGAGAAAGGGCTACATCACAACAGCAGTGTTGACTTACCTCAAAAGATTTGCGTTTGACTCCTACACATGTTTTGGACTGCTCATAACACAGGAATATATTCAGATTGTTTGGCTCCCTGGTTGCCAAAGCTTCATAAAACTGGTCATAGTTAGAGTCTGGATTGGGATTCAGACACAGGTGTTAAGATAGGGTGTTCTGAGCGTAAAAATTAAGCATGATTTTTTTCCCGACCTTACCCATCAGTTGCATGCAGGAGGAAACCAGCTTGTCCCTGGAAACACGGGCATGTTGGAAGGAGTGCAGTTTCTTACACACACCACCATGAAGGAGGCCCCTTAAAACTTTCAGCCTGCTCTCAGCTGGTGCCTCCTTTAGAGCTTTCTCAATCTCTGAAAGGCAATATGTATAGTTTATTTTACTCTGTTTCCTTCAGGCAAATAAGGAACAAATATCTCATATTATAGTAAAATATAAGTTGGTATAATTCAACACAGCTGCCTCCTACTCAGAAGGAATCTGAACAGCAGTCTTTCATACCGTCTGCAGCTGTTAGACAACTTTCACAATAGGCATCTGTAAAAAAATAGAAGAAAAAAAGAAGCAGGGTAGAGCCACAACCCTAAAGGAACAAAATCTTGCTGAACAACAAAATGTAGTGAAGGAAACAAAGAGAGTAGGATTGTAGTGATTATTATACTTACTGCGATCTGTCTCCTTTGGCTGCACAGGAAAAAGAAAGCACATGAACATTAAAAGACCAAAAGTTTTCATGGTCTCTGAATGTGGACGACTCTTTCAGAAAGAGTTGTAAAGTGAGGAAGTGAGAACAGTCATATCCCCTTACACATAATGTGCTCACCACGACAATAGGACCTCGTCACCATCATTCCTCAAGTGACAGACAGCAAGTTTTACAGGTTCTCCCTCGCCATGACCAGATAATTCTCACAGACTGAGTTGTCAATGATCCTAAAATAGGGTGTCAAAGCACTTTGAAGTCATTATTCAAGTTTTGCCACTGTAGCTCTGAGAACAATACATACTTGGTTGACACAAAAACAAAGATAGGAGGTTAGGGGATGATAAAGAAGAGAGATAGAAAGATAAATCAAATAACAGATAAACACTGACTCAAATCTTCTGCACCAGTGGATGAATAGAAAATAATATTTTTTTTCCCCCTAGGATGCTGTTGAGTTTCCTACCAAATGATTATGAGTGGCAAATAAGAAATAAACATGTTCATGTTTTTTTTTTCAGTGCTGCTTTTCTTTGAGCACACTTGTCTTTCAAAGAAACTGGTATATGTCAGAGAGAGTCACACAAAGTAGAGGCAGTGTGTCCAAACTGTGAGAACTTAACCAGTGATTTTAACGCTTTACTAAATAAATTGTACTCAACTTTTCATGTCATGCAGGTATGAAAACAACAACAGTTTTTCTCCCTCCTGTTTTTTCATAATTACTGTTCCTTTGTTTAAAATAGCAAGACATATATATATATATATATATATATATATATATATATATATATATATATATATATATATATATATATATATATATATATATATATATATATATATATATATATATATACATAGCAGATAAGTCACCCAATTTACTTAAAGTTTGGTAATTAATGCACATTAAACAGAGCATATGAATTTACATTTATCTGAGGAAAACAAAATTACCAAATTTTGATGTAAAAAATAAGTAAAATTTGATGAATAATTGGGACAAATAAGTTTGACGTTAGGGCTAAAACAATGAAATATTGAAAAATGAATAAATAAACAATAAAAATAAAATGAAATAAAATAAATGAAATACTATTAAGCCACTTCAGGTGGTTGTGGTGGCTCTCTTGGAGTTGTTGTTCCCGTCAGATGCCACTAGATGGCGCTGTTATAATTTAAACATCAGACGACAACCAACCTGGCTGTTCCATATATGGTCATTTATACCATATACGGACTGACGCATGTGACGCCGGCGGAACAACGGAAAATATGACCGTGTGCGGGAAAGGCGAACGTTAGAGCAAGGTCCCCTTTTTCAAAAGAGTAAATGTACAACTGGCCGTGATAAGTTAACGAACTGGATGTGACTTTTACTGCAGGTCTGGGAAGTTATACAGTCTTCAGCGTCTTGGAGGTTTTCGGCTGTCAGTGTCAAACACGTGAGTAGTTCTACGTTTTTGTTGATAATTGCGTACATGAATTTCACGTGCGCGCGCCACCACATTTTTATACCTCTACTTCCACTTCTGCTTTGCATGTCCAAGTTTCCTGTACTCTTATTTCATATTTATATTCGTGGACACTGTCTCCGTTGACATTTCAGCGTTAAAAACATGTCTACACTAAGAGGAAGCTGCTTTTGCTTTCCTTTCAGCGGTGGGCTTGGCTGTCCTCTACTAACGTTCTGGTTCTGTATATGGACAGTTTTTCATTAAACTGACCACTCTGTCAAACTTTAGTATTCACAAGGCTTTTGCAACTACTTTGCAAACAGTTAAGTTTGTACAAACTGTACACAATTGGCGTTTCCTTTATCTTTACAACAGCAGACAAATACTGGAGTCCTTATCTGTCTGCACAAGGGCGCGTCTACACTGTTCTGACTGGGGTGGCCCACTGCAGGACATATAGTCATAAATTATATTAACCCTACTAGGTTGGTTCCAGTGAACAATATCAAATAATAATACACATGTGCACTTCTTAGTATACTTAAAAAGGGAACATAGGAGCACCAATTAATTTTTTAATGTTTTTTCAAGGGGCTCCAAAGACATGTTGTCTAAAGTCACCATTTCAAGTATTTGCAAAATTGCAGGAAAATACCCTTAAGGCAAATGACTTAAAAAATATATTAATAGCATTTGGTACAAATATTTGCCAATGGTTGATTAAACATGTCCTGCTTCCTAAAGGGCAATTAGCCAAGAATAGCAGCATCATCTAAATATTTTCAGACACTTTTCTCATTTTATTTTTTTTCTCACTTCAGTTTCTGTCTCACAAAAACAAACAAAACGAACTAAAAATAAATGAAGATTTTTATTTAACTTTTCCCTCCACTGCCATAGTACTTCATTTGCAACATTACAGCATGTATTTTCTTTATGATAAGCATTGTTACAAGTACAAATGATGAGTATTAAACTTGTGCCTCACCACGATTTTTTACTTGTAACATTTGAAAATTAGCTGTATGTGGTTGGTGCCATATGGACAGAGATGTTGCAAAACTTTTACTCATATAAAACCTGAGACTGAATTTCATTATACAAATGGTTTGAATTTCTGAGTTGTCAAATTATTGAGGATGTACTCGAAACGCCTCGAGAAAAGTCTGGAAAGCGACTGCAGAGTTAAACATGGAGGTGTTTTTTTTCCGTCTTTTCTCTCCCTTTAATCTTCTTAGGACTCCTCAGATTTATCTTGTGACCTTTTGCTGAGGCTTGAATGCCAGGAAAGGCCTTTTTTTCTGAACTAGTAGCTTGAAACTCTTTTATTCTCACTGGTTTTGTCTCCCATAAATCAGGAACTATATAACAGAATTGATACTTTGCACTGGGTGGGGATTTTTTTTTTTAAACATGTATTTCTTTTTCTTATTCTTATTATACACCTGCATGCAGGACATTGAATGAGAGTTTTTATGGTGGTGTTATCTTATCTCTGCTTTAACAGGATGTGAACTGTGCTATTGTTTACTCCTTGGCAGAGAAATCAAAACGGCTTCTGCTGTTGACTTTCAAAGATAAATGTTTGACTGGTTTTGAAAGCAGTTGAGCCATTGTCCAGTAGATGGCGCCTCACCCTAGGACTCCTCTGCTCTTGTGAGTCAAACATAAGGAGGCATTTTTTGTTTTTCACTGAGCATAGAGCTCTGGAGTCAAGTTTCACAGCTAGAGGAGCAGAAACTATTCAGCTGTATACCTGTTGGACTTTGAACTCAAGGAAACAAAACATCCACACATCATCAGGTAAAACAATAGTTATAGAGTTTGACTTTTATGGCACATAGTGACAGCTTCGACTGCACTTGCACTGTGTGAATGATCAAGTAAAAGTTATGAGTTTTCTTATAAAGTTTAAGAATACATCAAAAGTGTGACACTGTGCAAATTTTAAGGTCTTGAAAACTTTTTTTTTTTCATGTGAATGAGTTTCTGTGTGACGAAGACTTCATTGAGTGATCAGATGATGACCTGACACACTTTAGCTTCATCCC
Source organism: Halichoeres trimaculatus (assembly GCF_033239565.1). NCBI lineage: Eukaryota > Metazoa > Chordata > Actinopteri > Labriformes > Labridae > Halichoeres > Halichoeres trimaculatus. Next base: position 6,703,686 of record NW_027437198.1, on the reverse strand, counting down.
TACCTAATCAGACACAACTGATAACACCAGTGACCACATTATCTCTGGTTAATGTTTAGGTATTAAAGGCGGAACATTTCCTTTGAAGTTTTTTGTCTTATTGGCAGGTGGATTGCAAATTTTGATTAGTGGTGCAGCATGATTTATACTAGCAGCATGTAGAAGATTAGACTTGGTGGAACTGGAATCTAATAGTCTTTTGTTGTTCATGCTTTTATTATAGACATGTGAATCTGCCTCTAGATATGTTAAATCTTGAGGCAGGTACTGGCATGTAGCACAGAAATTACACACTATTAACAGCTACTTTGTGAGTGAGTGTGTCAAAATACACAGGTTAGAAGACAATGAAGAATAATAAGAGAGGGGATGTTGCATGAAAACATATTTGTGTTGACATTCATGGTTTAAGCTTGATAAATGGAGGGTAATATACTCAACTCAACTCAACTCAACTTTATTTATAGAGCACTTTAAAACAACCTCAGCTGAAAACAAAGTGCTGTACATAAAAGTAGTGCAGACATAAACGAGTAAATAAAACAAATAAGACATTAAAACAAAGGTGCACATAGTAAAATAAATTGTGACATTGTTCTAAAAATAATTAAAACAATGAAACAATTAATTAAAAACTAAAACAAACCGTAAAAACACTAAAACATGAGCAGAGTCTCAAGGTGGGTTAAAAGCCAAAGAATAAAAATGGGTTTTAAGACTTGTTTTAAAAGCGGACAGTGAGGGGGCTCGTCTTATGTGGAGGGGCAGCTCGTTCCACAATTTGGGTGCAGCTACAGAGAAAGCCCTGTCCCCTCTGAGCTTACGCTTCGACCTCGGTACCTCCAGGAGCAGCAGATCAGCTGACCTGAGGCACCGAGAAGGAGCGTGGGGATGGAGTAGCTCAGAGAGGTACATGGGGGCCAGACCATTTAAAGATTTAAAAACAAATAAAAGGATCTTAAAATGGACTCTAAAATGCACAGGCAGCCAGTGGAGGGAGGCCAGGATGGGAGTAATGTGCTCCCTCCTACGTGCTCCAGTTAGAAGCCGAGCGGCTGCGTTCTGCACTAACTGGAGACGTGCAAGGGAGCCCTGACTGACTCCCAGGTACAGTGCGTTACAGTAATCCAGCCGAGATGTAATAAAAGCGTGGATTACTGTAATAAAGTGCTGCTGTGCAAGAAAAGGCTTCACTTCAGCTAGCTGCCTGATGTGAAAGAAGCTGGACTTCACTACTGAGCTAATCTGACGATCCAATTTAAAATCACTGTCCATCTTAAAACCCAAGTTTGACACTGTTGGCTTTAAATAGTCTGCCAAAGGGCCCAAGTCAACTGGAGGGGGGTCACACGGGCCACTGGGACCAAACACCATTACTTCTGTTTTTTTCTCGTTAAAATTTAAAAAGTTCAAAGACATCCAGGCCTTGATGTCCTCAAGACATGCCAGAAGTGGTGTGACAGAGAAAGTGTCACTCTTTTTCAACGGCACGTAATCTGACTATCGTCAGCGTAACAATGAAAAGAGATGCCATGCTTTCTGAGAATAGAGCCCAGTGGCAGTAAATACAAAGAAAAAAGCAGGGGCCCTAAAATCGACCCCTGTGGTACCCCATACGGCAGAGGAGCAGGGCTGGACTCTGAGTTACCAAGTTTTACACTCATGCTCCTATCAGCCAGATATGATTTAAACCACAGCAATGCTGTACCACCAATACCTACTAAATGGCTTAGCCGAGCCACTAGGGTATCGTGGTCCACAGTGTCAAAAGCTGCGGTTAGGTCCAACAGAACGAGAATGACATAGTGACCAGAGTCATTAGCAAGAAGGATGTCATTAAAAACTCTTAATAGAGCTGACTCAGTGCTATGAAGAGTTTTAAAACCAGACTGAAAGACCTCTAAGACCTCATGATCATCCAGAAAGGACTTTAACTGAAAGTGAACAACCTTTTCTAGGATTTTAGAGATGAAGGGAAGCTTGGAAATAGGCCTAAAATTGGCAAGCACACTGTGATCAAGGCCAGGTTTCTTAAGAAGAGGCTGCACCACTGCATGTTTAAAGCTCAGGGGAACAACCCCAGAAGACAGACTGCTGTTAATGATAGCCAGAACTGACTGCCCTATACTAGGGAAAACCTCTTTGAATAGTCTGGGAGAGACAACATCGTGGGGGGACCCAGATGGCTTAATATGGCCAACCAGATCTTCTAAGAACGACAAAGACACCGGCTCAAACTCATCAAGAGCTGTAGAACAAGGAACAGGGTGAGAGGGATCAGATGAAGGAGCTATGATAAGAGTCCTTGCAGTAGCAACCTTATCAATAAAAAAGTGCAGGAAGCTATTACACAAGTCAGGAGATGCCTCCAAGCTGACAGGCTGTGGGGCATTAAGAACAGTGTCAATGGTCTTAAATAACACACGTGGGTTATGACGATTGGTCTCAATGAGGTTCGAAAGGTAAACTCTTTTGGTTTCTTTAACAGTGTTCTGGTAGCAGCGCCAACTATCCCTTAAGATTTGAAAAGAAACCTGCAGCTTGTCCTTCTTCCACCTTCGCTCGGCTTTGCGGCACTCTCGTCTAGCTGCTCGGGTCTCTTCATTAAACCAGGGCTCAGATTTAGCCTTTGGCTGCACAGTTTTTATTGGAGCCACAGAGTCCAGTATGGTTCGACAGGACGAGTAAAGCCAGGAGTTGAGCTCCTCTGTGCTAACAGAAGCAGGACACACACAGAGCTGATCAAAAGCCGCACAGAAACGACCGGCAGTTAAAGAGTTTAGAATCCGACGTCTTTGAACAGGAGCGCCAGATTTAACACCTGCACAGGAAAAAGCGACTTCGAACAAGACAGGCATATGATCAGAGATCACATCGTCACAGATCTCCAGATTTGATACAGTTAAGCCAAAGGAAAGGACAAGGTCCAAAGTGTGTCCATGTTCATGTGTGGGACCGGACACCCACTGCACCAAATTAAATGAGTCAATAAGGCTTAAAAAGTCCTTCACCAACGGCTTATCGGGGCAACACACATGAAGATTAAAATCCCCAAGAAACAGGGCACGGTCGTACTGAGGCATGATTTCAGCCAAGAGACCAGAGAAGTCATTGATGAAGTCCTTGTTGTACTTAGGAGGTCGGTAAATGACAGCGCACAGCACGGGATCGGAGCGACCCACCTCAAAGAGATTTACCTCAAAGCTTGAGAATGAGGAGGAATAAGTGCGCTGTTTGCATTTAAAGTCATTTTTAAAAACTGTCGCCGTGCCTCCACCGCGACCCGACGTCCGCGGAGAGTTAAAGTAAGAACAGTCGACGGGTAAAAGCTCGACCAGAGCGCTGCACTCACCGGTACCGATCCAAGTTTCCGTCACACAGAGGAAATCCAGGGCACGGGAGGTGAAGAAATCCCTCAGGATAAAAGTTTTGTTCGCCAGAGATCTGGCGTTTACCAGGCCGATCCTGGTGGGAGCCGGGGCGCGTGGTCCGGATCTTGGAGCCCGAGGCAGCGTCCTCAGGAGCCGGTGGTTTATCCCGCGCTGAGCGAGTCGAAGAGAGCAGAGGCGGCGGGGCAGGACTACCTCAAGTGAACCGGTGACAGGTACCAGGCAGACGTCTATGGAATCGAGAAAGCGCCGGGGCACAGTGAAAGGAGGGAATAATCCAAGTTTTGTCCGCGAGACAAACGAAGAATCCAACAGGTGGAGCTTCAGCTTTACCAGCCGACCACCGCGTCTGCCGCGGCGACGGAGACGTTTCCGCCGGGAAGGTAGGGTCGAGGCCCGGTACAGGTAAGGCGGGATCCCCGCCAAGAGCGGGGGCAGAGTATTCTGTCCACCTTGGACAAACACTCCTAAATCTCTTATATTGTGTCGGAGAGACAATAGAGACTGGCGATCGTATACCAACAGAGACTCGGTTTGTTCAGTGCCAAAGGTTAGAAATAACAAAAACAAAAAGACAGAGCATTTTAGGAGCAGCAGACGTAGCAGACGGCTTGCCAAACACACCGGCGCCATCTTGAAATTTATGAGACGGAGGTCTAGATTTATCATTGTGAATCACTGGAGCTTCTTGTTCCCAAAAAATCGGTTACTTCACTGACAGGAGGGCTGATCAGGACAGCTGCATATCCATCTTAAATTTGAAAGCTAGATATCACCAAGTATTTCAATCTCTACACTAAGGGTGGGAGGAAAAAATGTTTCACATGAGCATTTTATTTTTTTGCTCATGAATTTTAAATCTGCATTTTTGGTTCTAAGGTCATTTTTTTCAATTAAAAACCCCTTATTTAGGCTTTGTTTATAAGCTGGGTTGGGAAAAAGTTACCCTTTTTCTCCAGCAGAGGGCGAAATGTTTATCTCTTCCTCACATGATGTACAATTTTTGGTAAAATATGGCTCCTGATATTGTCTGTAGACATCATTACAATCATTTATCCTTTCACATGCTCTGGTGTTAAAAGAGCAAATATTTAAAAAAAAAAAAACGGAAATATTGAAGTATCGTGAAAAGAAGTACAGCAGGAATGGGAGAAAAGCAAATTGTCACAGCCATACGTTACACTCTGTACCTTTAAAAAAAAAAAATCAAATTTTCCTGCAGCTATAGGCTATGTAATACTCATCCGCACGGTTTTTCATCTCCTCTAATAGTTCTGGTGGTTATTTCCTTGTCATTTGCTCATTTGCCTCGATGATTGTCACAGTCCTTTTAGACAGTGAAGAAACTTGCTTCCAACTTTTGATATTTGAAGATAAGAAATGGCTCAATGTTGATTTCTACTTTTCTTGATGTGGCATCCAATCAGTGTCTGATACAGCGTGTGTGTTTTTTCTAGGGATGGGTACCAAATTAGGTACTTCTATAGGTACCAACCGAATTCTGTCAAAAGTACCGGGTACCAATTCATGTAAAATCAAAAGGTACCATGTTTAGGGACCTGAATGCATCTTTGTGACTGTAAGGGAGTGGAAGCGTAGACGACTTTCCATGCTGGACATGAACACAGCATTGCAAGGTTATATATGGAAGAATTAGCATGTTAAATTGAAAAAAAAAAAAAGAAAATTATATATATATATATATAAACAAATTGATATTTTTTTACCACATAAATTACAAAAAAGTACCCAAAAGTGGTACCGTTGAGTACCTGCACCGATTGCCAGGTACCGGGCATCGGTACCGTATCGTTTCAAATGTGAAAGGTTCCCATCCCCAGTTTTTTCTTTTTTTCCCCCTCATATTAGATTTCAGTTTAAAAGTGTAGTATTGTAACAGTGCCATCCTAGGTTGCAAAAACAATTGAAAAGTTTCATACAGTCTTTGCAAGAAACTCCAGTTAGTTTGCAAAGAAGCCATGGCACTTTTTTGTTTGTTTAAACAAATAAAAAAAGTGGCCCTTTTCATTCTCTGGATGTAAACGTTCTTTTCAAAACTTTATTATTTTAAATTGAACTCATCTTTTTCAGGGATCAGATTTCCTCCACACCGTAGGCTCTGGAAAGAATTTCTAGGATAGCGTCGTAAAATCCTCACATTAATAAATAGTTATTAATTTGTTACCGTTTTCATTTTGTATTATTTGTATGGTTGATGCTGCGCTGTTGTTAATCGATCATGTACGCAGGTAGAAGCAATAGAAGTTATTTTTCTGTGGCTGACGTCAGACGGGGACATAAACTGATGGTCGAGTCGTCCTTCAGGGTTTTCTTCTCGAAACACAAGTGTGATCCTGTGGATCCACGGAGCTCCAGCAGCAGTCCGGTGCATGCCGTTGCGGCATTGCTGCTGTCCACCAATAGATTTAAAGAGTGCGCCCTGGCCGACAATGGGGGGCCGGCCTGCGAGTGGGAGGATCAGCTCGGCGCCTGCTATCCTTCTGGCTTTGTTACGCCAGGGAAGCCATTTTGGAAATCTGCTTGTTGTGCACTAGCATAACACTAAGAAGCTACATGCAAACTTTTGTGTTTTTCTGCAGGAAAAATATCGTCACGGATCTGTTGGTGCGCAATAATACTTAACCTCCGAGTTCCCGAGCGCGGGGATGCTGGCAGAAGTTTGCGCATCTCTTATGATAGTAATGTTTGGATATTTCCCCTTTGGATTACCTTCTCATGAATAATAACATCCATGGACTACTACTACACGGGCAAGTTGACAAGATAAATTACACCATTTAAGTTAGCAGTGCGGTTGTCTGCTGTGAATGTGTGATTTCGCTTTATCCAGATCCAGTTAGTCATTGCTGGGCTCCTTTACCAACAAATAACGCCACATCGGGCCTTATTTTCCAGGGTGATGTTTACTTATTTTCAGTGTAACAGTTAAAAGCAGTACCAGTCTGTATAGCTGCGTTCTTGACTGAGAATGGAAATATAACGGTGCGATAATAATAATAATGCGCGTCGTTGCTGAAGCCTGCAAGCCTGTGCTCTCTGGCGTTGTTTAAATTCATGGCGTCTAAATTTAGCACTGGGCAATATGAGAGTGTGACAAGGCTCATATGTCATCTGGTCCAATAGTATCTGCAGTTATTATTAAACTGATATTTGTTTTTAACGTCTCCAGTGTGGACGCTGTTTCGTCAGTAGCACTTTGCGTCTTCGTCGCAGGTGGTTTGCGTAAAGGAGCCAGCTGAACAGACGTGTGGTAACTACAGCCGCCAACTGCGGGGAAGATTCCACCGTTTGGCATTTTAGGTTGCAGATTAGGGTTTAGTGGATGCCATAACAGCCTGTTTTTGTTGGGTCTGTCTCTTTTGTCCTGAGCTCATAGATATTTCACTGAAGTCACATGCTAAGGTAAACGCAGTGGATCATAACAGAAACACATGCAGCAGCTTTAGCACAGCTGAAACCCTTTGATATATTGGTTTTTGATACTTGAGTCTCCACATTTAGTTTTTCACCCAAAAGTTGACAGATAAGAAGTAGCTAATCCTGTCTGAATCAAAGTTGTCGTCTGGCTTCTGGATGTTTGTTTCTGTTTATCCCTCTTTCCGGCTTGGAGACCGGCATGGGGATTTGATTAAGATTATGGGTTAAGGTTTGATGGTGGATTTTCTGAAAAGCCATCTGTTTTATTTGCTGCCCCATTTTTTTCTTTACTCCCGTCTTCAAGGGGCGGGAGAATCCCTTACTCAACAAGGTGTAGAAGTTTTGACCAGTTGGATGCTTTAAAATGTTGGTTAATACGGCTAGTTTTGATGCTACTTTGAACAGGTGTGTGCTGATCTTTTGAGCAAGGCAAGGGTTGAACTTTGGTATAAACCTGCAAGTGAATTGTCAGCCACGCCTTTTCATAGCAACATATTATCAAGCCTGTAGTAGCATACTTTACCTTAGTGAAAAAAACGATGCAATATGATCAAACACTCGCTGTGAATGTGAGCTGTAGTGTAACTAGAGGTTGAGGATCCTATGGTTTTAATCTGTATCTGACTTTTTTTAACCAGCACACATAGGCCTGTCATGGTAACAAATTTTGCTAGAAAAGAATTTTCCAAAATATTATTGCAGATAAACGATATTATTGTCAATATTATTTTGATTTTTTTCCATTTTTTCATCGATGTAATTATGATAAATGGGATAACAAAGTGACTACACCATATCAAAAGCAAGAAACTTTAATTTCTGAAGAGTATTTAACTGTAATTAAAAGGTCAGGATCTTTTAAATAAAATAAATTAAACAAAAAATATAATAAATTTAACAAACAAGAAAGAGAAAAAAATACAATGAAAATGAAATGAACTCTCTTTTAGAAAAAAATACATGTCAATGAAAATAATTAATACTAATCAAAAACAATAAAACATAGACCCTGTCTCTAAAGAAAAAACGAACATCCCCCCCAAAAAACAACGATAAAAACTATAGCCTAAATAAAAGGGAGTTTATACAGTTCCTGAATTGTTTGTATCATGTACTTTTTCCCAGTCAATCCGTCTGTCAAACATTTTGAACATTTTCGGCTTTCAACCGTATTGAAGGGCTGCATTTCTTTGGCAATGTAGCTGTCTTTGAGCGCCCACCATTTGACGCTTTTATTTCTATTTACTTTGCAGACCAAAAGCCTCAGGAAGAGCGAATTGTCAAAGAACAAGGCTCCGCTGCACCTCCCCTTCTTCTTCTTCTTCTTCGTCGCCACTATTTTCAAACGAATGCGACATATCAGCTCTTGGTGTTCATGAGCTCACACTTTGTTCATTCTGATAAAAAAAACAAAATATTCCCACACTGGGACTGTGGCAGGCGGTTTAAGAACCGTATTTTTCGTACCATCACTCACATTAGCGTGTGTTTCCTCCTTACCCCTCAGGACGCTCGCTTCAGCTCTCTCCGTGTGTACACGTGAGCAGCCCCGTCTTCACCCCAAAGATCGCATTTTTGACAGATGCTCACTCCGCTATAAATCCGCTATAGAACCAATGCACTCCGTTGTTAGGAAAGATAGACGTAGTGAGCCATCTTCTCATTCAGCCTCTTTGGCCGAAAGAGAGGAGGAAAACAAACATGCATGCACGTGTCAGTTTATCGAGGCTGGAAAACTTACCGAGGACGTTTTTATTTATCCTTCGGTTAATTGATTTATTGATTATCATGACAGGCCTAAGCACACAGATTCAGCATGTGACATCACTGTATCTGTAATTTTAAGATCATATAAAAAAAGAACTGCAGACATGTCTAATACAGTGCAGTTCAGCCACTCAAACTGTAACCTCTGAAATAACTCAGGTGAATCAGCAGTTCTCTGGAACAGTCAGTGAACCAGAACATATCATTATGAATCTAAAAAGCGTGGGATAAGATGAAACAGTTTAGTATTTATTTGCATTAATTTTAGCCAGGGGAAAACCTATCAAAGTGGCAACAGAGAGTGTTGTGGTAACAATATTCACACAGGGAGTTTTCATTATGAGAAGCTCAACCCTCAGACGAGTGGTTTCCCGCCCATTGCCTGAATGCCAGCCCCACCCCTTGCTGTTGTACTTGGTTTCATAATACTGCTCTCTCAGTGCGTGGAGCTTATCCGAGGAGTCACTGAAGGAATAGCTGTCCTCAGGAAGAGTCTGCTTAATACAACGCGAGGGAAGAGCGTCACTCTCCCTGTCCTGTCTCCACCAGCCTTCCCTGCCTGTTTGCCGACCAGAGGAGAAGAGACAAGTCATTCATTACAGCTTCTCTGGCGTCTGTAGCCTCCGTCAGCAACCAGCCAGAGCCAACATGCAGGAAGAGGTCGGCCAACTCTTGTCCACAGTAGCATTGTTGTGTTCCAGGGGAAAGGGAATGTCCGGCAGCTCTCATTAGGGCCTGGGCTTTCTGATGTTGTTGTACAGCATAGCAGTAACTGGTGGTGGGGTGTTTTTGGAGAGCAGCCCAGTGGATAGCGCAAGAATTTATTTAGGACAGGGAAGGAATTTACCAGCGCTGTTTTGTATTTAATGTGTGGATGCAGATCTGAAACAGTTTTAAAGATAGACTACACAATGCTGGAACTTGAGCTCATTAGCAGGACTGATTTGACCGTAGGAGACAGGCTGAACAAGGCAGTGCATGCGTAGTGTTTGTGTGTGTGTGTGTGTGTGTGTGTGGAAGTTTGTGCTTGTCATCCTCCGTCCACCATGTCAGCTTTGGCTAAAGATCCCTATCCCTTACGTCCTGACTCTTGCAGTCTAAACAAAGAAGAATGAACATGGATTTTTCTCAGCTGCACACGTACACGCCGCCACAGTGTGCTCCGGAGAACACCGGCTATACCTACTCTCTCAGGTGAGACCTCAGTGCTGGCTGTGCTCAGCTGGCAGGCTGCACGTTGAACAGTCAGAGCTGTGGCATTTCAGTTACACCCTGCCTGTCTGTCATCTCTCAGTCCATGCATCCTGGATTATTTACTTTGTATGAAGTTTTTTTAAAAACATATACTGTTTAAGTGTAATGTCAGCCAGCTCCTCAGTTTTTCCTAGTTCTTGTTCTTCTTTTCCCACTGAAGTGTTAGTTAGACCAACGTTTTAGGAGCAAACTCGAACATGCATGTTTTAGATTTACTTTTGACTACTTTGTTTTCTCGCTTCGAGGTTCCTCAAGTCAGTTACTCTGACTTTCTAAAAAAAAAAATGTGGTTGTGGCTTTGATGACTCAGCCTCATGATTCAGTTGGTGTGTGTTTAAGTTGTTAGTGGGGAGTGGGGAACCATGCAGGGTAAAAACACAGAGAAACTCCAGATTTTTCACTGTGTAGCACATTTAAGGATAAAGGCGCTATCTCTGATACACAACAAACCTGCTCCTCATGCATCCATTGTTTCTCAAGAGTCATCACAGATGATACCATAGGTGTGGTCAACACTTAGCGAGGAATGTCTGTGCATGTGCAGGAATGCTGTTTCCTTCCCTTCTGTCACAGTCGATGTCAGAGACTCTCAGAACAGAGAAAAGCCTTCAGGTGTGTGGGTCAGGAATTCAGGTACCACCTCGCTGTGTACTTAACTCACTTTCTGTCTCTAGAGAAAGGAAGAGTTATTGTGTCGAGCCCTTCGGTCATTAAGGCGGGAGTTTAAGCGTGTCTTGTAAAACAAAAATCAAGTTTAAACCTCTCATTATGTTTACAACTGTGTCTTGAAATGCAGAGCGCGTTGTGAAAACAGACAACAGACATTCAGTACTATGAGCTTTTTTTCATCCAGTTGAACAGGCCCAGGCACGTTTGTAATTGTATGTCAAATACAAGACCGTTGCTTCTATACTTAATGTCAGCAGCTCATATAGTTTCACTGTGAGATGGGTGATGCTAATTGGGAGTTTTATCGTGAAGTGTTTTTATTTTGAGCCGTTAACAAGCAGGTAAGCCATTACTTATCCAGCAACAAAAGCCAAACAACATCCTCATGATTTCAATTCACTTCTGCAGCACTTAAAGCTCATTCCAGTAATCTGAAATCCTCATGATAACCAGTCTCATGAGTCTCACAATGGAATGAGGCCATGAAAGATGATGAATGTACAAGAGCGTGTTTGACACGCCGCTGGAATCTGCCAGGTAGACGGAGAGGCTGGAACAAGCTAATCGTGTTCCTTTGAATGCAGTCAGCTGAGAAGCTATTAATGAACCTCACAGGCACAACCAGGGCCCTGATCCCAGGATTACGCTAATAATGCTTCTTGACCAGCTAGTTTAGAGGTCTGTGGTTTTTATTAGCCTGTGTGTCCTGCAGCTTAGTAGCTAATGATTGTCATCTCCCTTGAGAAATACTTTTTATCCAACTTGGAGATTTTTAAATGTGACTAATCTTTCTTGAAGTATAGATTTTTTTTTACTTAACAATGAGCGCCATTCAAACATACAAAGATCAACAGGGATTTTTTAATAGTTAAATTCATGCATTAAGTTTTCAAAACATTGTCTGTATATAAATATGGAAAAGGGTTATTCTTGTGCAGCTGCATCATATACTGACAACATGCTTTGATTTCCACCGGTTGTGTAATATCAAGCCAACAGACCGCCTCCCAGAGCCGAGGCATGCACAGAGACAATCTGGCGGGCAAAGCTGCAGGACTTGCGTCAGACCCTTTCTACTAACTTAGACACGCTTCTTATAAATAAAAGGTCAGATATCTCTGTGTCCTCAGCAGGACAGATTTTTCATGTTGATTTGAAGAAGATTCCTAAAATGAGCACTTGGGCATAAACCAGCAGCAGTAAAACAAACTGCCATGACTGAAACCATCCAAATGAGAAAACTGTTTGACGTTTGTTACAGTTTTTATTTGTTGTGCAGTCAACTTTTTTCACCTGGTATAACTTCTTAAAGGTAGGGTCTGTAGGACTTTCAGTTACTTGTTGGTAAACACAAATTCAAACTGGGATCCTCCTCCTTGGCTCAGTGCCAGCAGCAGCACACACTCACAGCCTCCGACTGCAGTTACGTAAACACACTCATTAGCCCAGCAATCACTTGTAGCATCACATCTCTACGCGGGAGAGACTTGAGAGCTGTGCACCTGACTTGTCATGTTAGCGCAAGCTAATCACAGGTATTTATCTGTTTGGTCTTTCATTTCACTTAAGTTGTGTTTTTCTTGCTCAGTGCTACGTCCACTATTGTACCCCCTCAGGATAACTTCTTACACTGACTATTATCAACATGCAAAGTCACTTGCGCATTGGGCGTGCTGTGATTGGCTGAGGTAACACCAATTACTCTCCGCCCAGAAATGTCCAAATGTCCTGACACAACCGAAACATCAACATACAGGCAGAGGAGAGGGTTGATGCAGACACAGACACTGACACACATGCATAGAGGCCCAGAAGTGACAGTTAAGCAGGATTATTCTGTAAAAGTTGACATTTTATTTTTCTAAGAAAATCCAGCAGACTCTACCTTTTAATGAATGGCAGTTAAACGTCTTTGTCTCTGCTTTGAGTCCGAGCATCCCGGCTAACTATATAAATATCAACCTGTCAGAAAGCCTGACAGCTGATTATGTTCAGACTTTAGTGGGTGTGTGCACGTTTCTGTGGCCCACAGTGACTGCACAGTGCAGAGACGGACGGACGGGGTCAGGTGACAGAAACCGTTGGCCCATCTGTTGTCGAAACTCAAAAGAGCAGTGACAAGTTCTGTAGCAGTCTGAAAGAAAGAGGGAGAGGAGGGCAGCCAATCGTGGCTTGTTTCTTTCATCATCTCTGTGGAGCTGCCCACACGCAGGGAAACAACATGGACTTCAATTATTTTGTGCATTCAACAGACACTGTAAACAGAATGAAAACGTTTTTTCCTTTTTTTTTTTTTAACAAATTGGGGTTTTCTGAGCTCCCACTTCCTCACTGCTGCTCTCACTTTCCTTCTCGGCTTTTACCAAACATATTAAGTATTCAAGGACAACAACCCACTTTTACTTATGTCTCAATCTTAATTGAATAAAAAATAACTGTCTACTGTAGCCACGAGACAAACTTAACTTAATAAAATCTCAAGATCTAACATTCAGTCGGAGTGGTCTTTGATTCTGAGAAGGGCAGCAGAGTTTTACATCTCTGCTGAAAAGAGGAACAGCACTGAGCTTTTTAACCTCTAGAATGACCGAAACACTTTGACCATCTCTGTGGAAAGTGTGTGTGTGGGTGTGTTGTGTTTGCACACACACAGAGACCCTCCATATTTTATGATAGTGGAAGTGGGTCAGTGGGGCTGGGGCCTCTGGTTAAAGGTTTTTTTTTAACCTCATATGGGGAAGCTAAACTGTGACAGCAGTGAGCAGCAGTGAATGACCACTCTGGTTCTGAATGTGAAAGAAATTAGATTTTCCTGTTCGCTAGAAGAAATAAGTATCATAAAGATTATTTTTACCAAAGAAACGAACGACTTCTCAAAAAACAACCTATGCTGAAGTTAAATCTTTCATATGAAACATGAGTCAAGGTTCAGGATGGAGCCAAAACAGACTTTGGTTGTTTAGGAAGTGCCATTTGGTCAGTTGTTGTTCACAGTTGTTTGACATCTGACTGGTGCGTAGCAAGCGTCGAGCAAACCACAGCAGCTGGATTTTGATGGAATAACTTATCCTCTTTGGATGTTGAACTTGTGTCAGTGTCTCTTTTTCACAAACTTCTAAAGAAGAAGAAGTCTTGGTTTTCTTGTGCATAAAGTTCACGTCTTATCAGCTTGTCTGTATCTGTGCGGCTGACGTATGAGCTCATTTACAGCATCTGCCCGTTGGAGGTGGTACATGTCAAGCCATTGCTCCTGATCTCCCTTCTCTCTTGCTCCAGAAATGTTTAGAGTGGTCTCCATGGCAACTGCAGCAACATAAAAGGCGGACTATAGTGAAATAATGTAGACGGAGACAGACACCAGAGCAGGATGGGAGGCAGGGGGGAGGGGTTGCTGGAACAATCGTGATCACAGGACCAAATCCTGCCCACCCAGAGCTGGTCTGATTGGAAATTTGAAGGCTCTCTGCTCTTTGCTCTGCTCCAAAACTCCAAGTTCCCGGCTCTGATAAATATAGGCCTCTGCACCTCAGGGGCAAATAAAAAACTCTTCTCTCTAAAACAGTTTGGTGCTGTGCTGCTGCTCTGATTTGGTGTTTTCCCAACAGTCTTCTAAAAGCTGCAGGGAGGAGAAAAACAAAGCAGTATAAATGTGGAAAAGAATAATGTTGAAATTTTCTAGTTAAGATTGAGTTTTAGAGAAACCAAACAAATGTAACTTGAAGATTTGTTCTCAGAGCAATGAGCTGAAAATGTTGCAAATCCACTCAAGTATGTAACATCTGAGTGCAAATTGTTTCCACTTGCAAGCCTAAAATTCTGTTTATTTATCTGTGAATCTGTTATTTCAGTTTGTCCTGCCCTGCTCTCTGAATAATCTTCCACAAAGTGTTCAGTGTTCTCGACCAAACCAGTGTTTTTCAGTAACTTTGAGAGGAGGTTTTTGCCCCTCTTGTTTCAACACGCCCCCTCATCTTGTAAAACTTTTTTTCTTCTTGTCGAGGTATGTCCTTGGCAAGTTTCTTACAAAGCTTTTCTAACCGCACTTCTGGTTTTGAAGCTGGGATTAACGACCCACATGGTTTCTATAATAGCTGTCAGATTTGGGAATGTATGCGAGGCATGTGGTAGCCAGTGTTTTTACTCAAGGTTAGAAAGTGTTGCTTTTAAGATCATGATAATGACTTTGCCCCCATAACAGCAGTGAAGATCGCATAAGGAGGTAAATTACTATGCTTGTTATAGCTTAAGCTAATAGGGCTGAACAATTAATCGAAATTACACCGACATCAAAATGCAACAGAAGGCAATTTTCAAATCGCAAAGGCTGCAATTTGAAAATAAAAAAAGTTCAGTCCACACATTTAAATTTTCAGTGGTTGAAAAAAAAACTTTGGTTTAATTTACATTTCTGCACTTTAGTTTGTGTTTTGTTACTGATTTGAGATCAGTAAGATTTTTATACATTAGATATATGTATGTTCACACGCATATTTTAAAAAGGGTATTCCACATGTTGTCATATTTCAATGGTTGAGCCAGACATTTGGTCTTATTTACATTTCTGCTATTTGAGATTCATCAGAGAGGATTCATAATTATTTTTCAGATTATTGTTCATTCCAGGCCTGTTGTTCTGCAGTGCTCTGTTCCCTTATCTGATTTTATTTAAGGAAGTTAATGATAATATTATTACACATCTACAAGGCTTAAAGTTAAATCAATCAGTCAATATTCTGCCGTGATTGTAGTAGTTAAATAAAGATATGTTATTGGTATCAATTCATGCATCAATTAATCTCATTTCATTATAACATATAGACCTGGCCTACAGGACAGAATTGTTTGTTACAGTATCCTTTGATGTTGGTCATACTACAGAACGGTTATTTGCTTGTTAACCCCTAAAAGCTAAAAATGAAATGTTAATATTTATTCTCATCAAGAGGGAGTATTTATTTAAAAATCTCAGTCCTTTAGACTGTCATCAAGTAGGGCTGAGTTGAATATTTAAATAATAAAAAAAGAATCAAAATAGTTGTGACCATTATCATTATCATTAGGGATGCACGATATTGTTTCTTTTTTTACCGATATCTAATATGCCGATATTTCACAACTCATTTAAACGATACCAATACCAGAAGAAGCATATCATATCATATCATATCATGGTGCATACTCTTATCACATTTGTTATGTAATATTCATTTTTTTGTGCAAAATCAGAAAAAATATTCTTGAAACTGTATATTTATTTCTGACAATTGCTTTCAAACAAAAAAGTCCAAAAGACAAATCCTACTTGAAAGCTGGATGATGCTATTCCTGAGAAAATTCACAACATTACCCACAACCAGGGAAAATTTGGCCAGTTTCACAGTTGACAGTCAGTAAACAAAACCTCTGTTCACAGGGAACATATGAGGAGTGCAACTGTACAGTTATTAAACTAGAGCCCGACTGATATGGGATTTTTGGGGCCGATGCCAATACTGATACTGGGGGCAAAAAGAAGCCAATATCCCATGTATCGGCCTATATCCAATATATTGGCTGATATATATAATAAATTCATTGATATACACAGGATAAATACTGTATATGAACACAAATTATAACTAGCTATTGAAAAGTTCCATCTTCCATTTAATGCATAGGACTAAACTAGATTTTAAGTAACAATGTAGCTGCTTTCAAAACATGCAATAAATACAATTATAACAAAATACATTGAAACATTTTCAAAAATTATTTCAACCAAGACAATAACTTGTGAATTTATAAGCCCAGGTTAATCCTGCATGGCATTATGAAGTGAGACGCTGTGTAGTAGCCTTATATTAATTAACACACAGGAGCAGGAGCAACAGAATCTCAGCGGAGCAAAATTTTTATAATCTGCTACATTTTGGCTGACGATTAATCGGTGACAGGCTATAATCGGCCCGATTGATTAATCAGCCCACCCGATTTATCGGTCAGGCTCTAAATTAAACCCAAACTGATTAACATGGTTTACTTTGTTAATGTGCCCAAATCAGACAGATACATAAACGTTACAGAATGCTGCTTAAGTTTAACTTGAAACAGGAGGAAAATATGGAAAATCGCAGAAAAATCAAAAATATCTACAGCTTCAGTCAATTATTTAATCAGTTTATTTTACTCGCAGATTTTGGTGTGCCGGCCGATACCTGATATTTTATTTTAAGCCAATATTAGCCGATAATGTGTGAATAATCTTGTGCATCCCTGACCATTATTTTGTTTTCACCTCACTTTGGGTGCAACCAGAGGTCCATGAAATTTATTTACTGAGAAATAGTTAATAAATCCAGAAATAACCAAAAAAAACATCCTCATGTGCTTCAAACAAACTCTCTCCAGCAAACCCTGCAGATTTTTTCTGTTTCAGTCAAAATAACATTCACGTCTGTTTAGATGCAGATCTGTGTTGTATTTTATCGTTGTTCCTGCATGTAAACATGACGCCTCATTGTGCCTGCTCTGCGGTGGGATCAGTTTTTGCATACACTATTCAAAGCAGGCAGAAGGAGGGTGGGTGGCAAGTCCCTCAGTGGCAGCAAACCAAACATGGCGCTGAAAGTGTAGACTCACCAGAAGGGATGTTACCAGAGTTTCTTTTTCTTTGTCATGGAGGGATTTGTCATCTGTGGCTCCACGGATGGATCAGAGAGAAAAATCCACAAGTTTGTTTTGTGTTAGTAGTTCAGCGCGCTGCTGTAAGTTTAGTAACATCCAGGCTGCTGTTGTCTTCAGGGTACGTTACCCTGACAGGCCCTCAAAGAGCAGACACTGGCGTTATGTTGCGCTTACCTGGCGGGTAAATTCCTCCTCAATGATTCATCATGTGGAGTTTACACCAGGTTGAATGGCTCGGATCCAACCGCTTCATCCTGAGGCCATCGAGGGTTTCTTTCAGATATGCATGTTTACCTTCAGTTGGTGGGAATTTTACCTGTTGTACACCTGAATCAGAGTCTGAGTGTCACTTCACTCGGTCTCCCTTTAGTTCTGTGATGTTAGGGCTCAGTTCATGCCTAGATATTCTGTGAATTTTATTGTTTACTGCATCTAACACTTGGTTCCTGTCTTTGTTATGGCTCTTGTTTCATGCTGATGTTGTGTCTCGCACATAAGCATTTCCCACTAACCTTGAACCCCATCCTGCATGCTCAGTACATGATGCCGAGCGAAATGCAAACAAAAACGCAGTCAGAAAATCACTAAAATGTACGATCCTATCCGATGTTTGTGTGTGTGTAGCTGCGTGTTTGAAGAAATGCTGCTGTGCCCACTGAGTGTGGGAAGAGAATCAAAGCTTCAGAGTTATATAAGGAGAGATTCCAGGAAGCTGAAAGTCAGGATGGAAGCATCTTCTTTCTTTCAATACTGTACGTTTGTTTCCTCATCTGTGTCTTCTCTGCCCAGTCCTGATAGCGCTGAGTCCGTCTCTATTTTTACCACGGATGTGGGCCGTGGGAGTCGCCTGGGAGAGAGAGCAGATCAATTTGGATCCCAGAACATTTGAATCGAGTCTGCAGACTAATTAAAATCTGTTTACAACGTCCAGTGAGGCAGGCTCAGATCCTGACAGTTGTTTCTTTGAGTTGGTGATGCACACTTTAATAGAGGTAGACCGATATGTCGGCCGGCCGATATATCGGGCCGATATTTGGACATTTGTCTCTATCGGCCATCGGCCGTATTTTCTTTTAAAAAGCCGATTTTTGATCCGTTGTATAAAATGACGCAATTTTTGATCAGGCACAAAAAAGACGAGCACCTCAAACTTGTGGAACCACTTGGATACATTACATACTTCTGTTGAAATTATATTAATAAGTTTAAATTTCTTTTTTGACATTTTAAGAAGAGTGTGAATGTTTACTACTGCTTGTTACATTGTGTGTTTACTCAGACAAAATATTTCATTGTTTTGAAAGCTGAATAAATGTTCAGAGGACTGGACACGACTTGTTGTAATACATTTCTTTTAGTTGCTCAGAAATTGCTGCGTTTCACAAAAATGTGATAAATATATATTTATTTAACAATCGGCCTGAATATCAAATTGGAAAAATCGGCTATGCATATCGGCATCGGCTGCCCAAATTTGGAAAGCATCGGCATCGGCCCCCAAAAAACCCATATCAGTCGACCTCTACACTTTAACATAGTTGATGTTCATGAGTTCCCAGGTAGAGTAGATAGTATTTTGATTTTGTTTTTTTTTGTTATACACACCCTGCTCTACCTCAGGTTGAGACTCGACGACATCACCAGTAAGTCCTGAATGAATTATCTTTACCATGCACAACAGAGCAGTAGGACAAGCCTCAGATCAGTGAGTCAGTGAGGTAACTTCAGGGTGAACCTTGGGTTTCAGGACACTGAATGTGGTTCTTCCTGTGGTGTGTGAAGCTGCTCTGACATGCTGTGGACACCCACCCTGATCCAGAACAGATTCTGTTTAGGATGAGAGATTAGGGCATACAAAGCACCACCTACTGTCCGATCAGCTCAGTGGATCCATATGCTGCGACTGAAACGGAGAAGTGATTGGCTTTTTTAAGCCTGGTGCTTGCTACCTGTTTGCAGGGAGGTTGCTTTTGAAATTCTTCCACTTTTTAATTTACTGTAATAGTGAAAGATGTCACTCTGCTTGATCGTGATTGGTCATGTCCCATAGGCACCGCCCCTTCATATGAATGTGCTCTTGGCTAAACTGAGGAGCCCTGGCTTGTTTTGTTGCAGGTGTATTATTTTTGTTTGCTGCAGTAGTGTTTCTTTTTCTTCAGCATGTAACCTTGGGGCATGCTTTGTCAACTGCTTCTTTACAGCTGTAAAGTTTGTTGATGAATTATTAGTTGCACCCATTACATAAATAAATGAATATGGTTCTTACTCTGTCTGAAGAGTTAAAGTAAACAAACGCACTGTGCTGCCTTTGGCTGATATTGCTGATTTAAATTTCCAACCTACAAGACAAACATAGTGACACAAATGTGACAAGGTGTGGATTTTTTTGTTGATTTGTTGCCCACCTGTGTTCAAACACCTTGTTTTGTCTTCTCTGCTGTTTCCTCCAGTTGTTGTGTGAAGAGAGTCACAGCAACTCATCCTCACTGCAGCATCTTTCATCGTCTCTCTTTGGCTTTTCTGATTTTGCACTAATTATCTCTGTCACATCACATGAAGAGCAAAGCTGATATTAACCAGTTGAAAAACAACATTAAAAGGTGTGATTGTTGAGCTGATATCATCAGTTGCTGCCTCTAAACCCCATATTTTTATAGAGAAACGGGAAATAAATGCTGTATTACAAATGCTACTAGGGATGCGCGATATTGGATTTTTGCCGATATCCGATATGCCGATATATCAAAACCCCTTTTGGCCGATACCGATAATCACAAGTTTGTTTGTTTTTTTTCACTGTAAAGTAAGCTAAGTCTATCCTGTACTGGCATTTATATGTTACTCTTATTGTGACGGTCTTTTTTGTCTAAGAAACACATAAAACATTTGATTTTACCATAAATAAGAAATGTATTATTTTTTCAAACTCAAGACATTCAGTATTGAAATACAGAAAAATCATTTCTTTAGATCACATGAACTTTAAATGTACAATGCATTTTTAAACATAACCAAGTTGCCTTTGATTATTTTAGAGCTACTGTAACAACCTGGTGACAGACACAGAGCTCTGCAGTGCAAATAAATGAAGTGCTACATTTTATACAAGGAGCTTATTTTTCAGATGGAAAATAATAATAATCCTAACTGAATAGCACCTTATCGGCTGTGCCTATCAGCAGAAATTTTCATATCTGCCGATACCAATAAACGTGTTTTTAAGCTTTTATTAGCCGATACCGATATTGTGCCGATAATATCGTGCATCCCTAAATGCTGCCATTGATGGATCTAGAGGGGAGTATTGGCAAGAACCTCTCGATACGATACACATCAGGATACTTTGGTCACGATACAATAGAATCACAATGTCACAATATTGTGATTTACTGCAGTATTCTACACAGTTCACTAATAAAAAAAGAGATTTTTTTGTTGTTTTTAAAATAATGAAAGTCAGATGCAGTGTTACATACACACATACACTTAACTTGAAAACAAAGTGCGTCACGTTTTTCACTTAAACTACTGTGACATAGAACTAATTTTTTAATTTGCTAAAATGTAACTTATTTTTTTTTTTTTCAGAAAAATTAACATTAGGGGTTGAAATATCCATACTGTATCAGAAGTCTAAGTATCATGATAAAATACTGTATCAGTATTTTTTCACACCTCTAGCCACAATTTTTTTTTAAGTCACATAGATTAAAATGTCAGCATTAAAACCAGGACTTCACCATTTGCCCCGGGCAAAATCCAGATAATACAACTGCTCTGACAACTTTGGTGTGCGTCTACTTTTTTTGTTTTTGAGAAATTTTATTGGACGTGGAGAAACATCTGGAGAGGTTCCAGGCTAACAATGAGACTGAAAATTGACTGGAACAGTTGTAGAGCTGCGTCCACATGAACAAACGTGCAGACAGTGACTCCAGTTCTCAACCACTTCTTCATGTGCTTACAATCATTCTTCTTGGCAAATGTTCAGACAGCGAAGGCTGGCTTTATATCAGAGAGACGGAGAGGGAGAGGTGCGGCTCTGGTCATGTGTTCAGAGAAAAGCCAGTTGGAGGAGCAGGGTGAGGACGAAAGCACATAATTGGCTCTCTGCTGGAGTTTGTAATCCCCTGAGTTAGAGGAAGGTCCACAGAGCAACATGCACACAAGCATACAGGAGACACACAGCATGCATACACTTATAAACTACTGATATCGCTCTGTCTGCAGTTTGCTCTGTGTAAAAGACCCAGCACTGACGAAGACACTGCTTGAACCAATCAGCTTTTCATACCAGAGAGGCTCAGTGTTTATTCTCTGTCCTCAAGCGAACGATAAATGGCTTTGCTCCTCCTCCTCTCCCTCTACCTCCACCTCCACCTCCACCCTTCCCTACACACTCATAGAGTAATTCTGCCTGACCCAGTTGAGCCACATGCTGAGGTGTGTAAACAGTCAGAGAAAGTGCTGTGTAAGCAGGTTCTTTCAGTTCAGTTTATAATCAATCAAACAGTTCCAGTATAGTAAGTTTTTAATAAAACACAAATCACTTTTTTTAAACAGTTAACTGTGTCTACGTCTTTAGGAGGAGGAGGTGTCTGTAAAGTCATTTTTGTTTAATTTTCCTCTTTGTCAGATAGATTTAAAGGCACATCTTCTAATGTTTCCGCTGAATTTCCCAGTTCCTGCCCTGTTCCCTGTTAGTCCAGGCTGAATGTTTACCCTGACTCTGTTTGCCTACTGTGCCAGGTGGGTGTGGCCCCGTGACTCACAGCTGCACAACGCACGCCAAAGTCAAATTTGAAAAATACACAGTGTGTTTCCACTTATGCTTGGCTAAAGCTCGCTCTTAGTGGAGTAGATTTTTTTCACTTCACTTGCATACTTTGGGATATTTTTATGGCACTTTTTCCCAGTTTGACTTTCAGAGACACAATGTTCTCATTGTTTTGTCTTTTTTTTTTTTCCTCACTCCCTTGTGAGTGAGTCACTTCCTGTCAGGCTCACTGCCAGTTGCAGGAACAACAGAAAGACAGCTCTCTAAACAGTCAGTTTGTCCAAGCCTTTCTGGAGATGACACATGCTTTTGAAAAAGGCAGGGCATCCCCATCCAGTACGAATAAGAGGCGAAAAGTCTCACCATCTCTCTGTTGCTGCTCATTGTGCAACTTTTCTTTCCAATTCAAAACTTTTTTTTCTTTTCTTTCTCCCCATCTTTCCCGCTCTTTCCTCTCCTCTTCTCCCTCCTCTCTGTCTCAGCTCCAGCTACTCCTCCAGAGCGTTAGAGTTTGAGAGGGAGCACCAGATTGCTGCCGTGTACGAGTCGCCCAGGATGTCACGGCGGAGCCTGCGTCTGCAGAACAGCGCCAGTCACTATGACAACGGGAGCCTGGCTGATTACTCTCAGAACCACAGTAGCAGCTACACCAGCAGCAGGAGAGAGACACGGTAAGACTGGTTATCGATGGTCACCCTCATCCACTCTCATAAATCGTCTTCATGTAGAGGTGCAATAAAACGCATCTCCAGCCGTTTTTATACTGTAATAATATCTGTTTTTTTAATCCCATCTTAAGAACAGATGATGATCATGCAATGATGGAGTTACACTTCAGATTAAAAAATATAACTCCAGCACACTTCAGGAGCTTAGAGAAGTTAAGCGTCTTATAAACCACTTGAAGTATTTACTGCTGTAAGCTCTATTTGGCAAAGAACAACAACTTAAAAGTCAGTAAAATTCCAAAACTCCTGCCCAGTACATGAGAAGATTCAAAGAATGTTGGTACTATTAAAAAACAATGTAAGCAATATTCTTTAACTCAAAAACAACAACAACAAATACTGTAGTATTAGTTTAATGTGACTTAAGAAGAAATTACTGACAAAGGAATAAAGTCAGAGACTACACCTACAGCTGTCTAACATGAGTCTTCCTGCCTGTCAAAGGAGGTTTGACCTGCAAAGATCTCTACTCATGGTGAGATAAGATGAGATCTGACTCCGTATCTTGTATGATGATAATATGAGCTGGTCTGGATTCTTTGGAAAGCGTTTTGAGATAATGTTTGTTGTGATTTGTCGCTATAAAGTTATAATTTATTATGAAGAAGATTGGTTAATTGGGGGTTGTTGATCCACTGGGTGAGCTTAGTTGTCATGAATCTTATGAATCTAATTCACTTTGTTGGGCATGTTTTCCTAGCTTGTTTGGCCAAGCTTCTTTTGTTTTTATTTTCATCCCTTTTTTAATGATGCACGCGTCTCCGTCGGCTAAACAGCGCTGGTCATGCTGCGATTACATTATCGTGTTGTGGTCGCTCTTACAGCCATTAAGTTACTTCCTCTGTTTCGTTTTTATTAGGTTGGTAATAATGTGCATATAACTCAAGGCAAGGCAGTTTTATTGGTATTGCACATTTCATAGACAGTTGCAATTAAAGTTGCTCAGCAGGGAAGGCAAGAATAAAAGACGACACACAACAGAGTTAAAGGTAAAAGAAAGTCAAAGGATAAAAACTTGTACTAGGTAATGGGGGAAAATAATGGATGTGAGGTTATTATTCTCTATTCAGTTTGTATTTGCTTATTCTTTCTTCATAGAAAACTACACTCACACTTATAACCACACAGTCATCATATGCAGCTGTCGTGCTGGATGACCTGTATGATTTTCTGCAAAGAGAAAAGTAATCCTTTCTTAGCCTGTTATTTATTGTTATTTATGTAATTGTTCTTTTGTTTTATGGGGAGTGATTGTCACCTTTTTTGCCTGTGATGAGCATAGTGGCAGATCCTTCAATGTGTTTAAAAGCCACCTGAATGAGAGGAGCCCTAGCTGCTGTCCTGACACATGTCCACTTTTCAACTTTTCAAAAATAAATCCAGTACTCACGAAGCTGGTTCATGGTCCATTTATTTTACAGGTGCAAGCTTCATTTTTTGTTGTTCATTTCTTAGGAATGTAATTTGTGCAACTGAACACAGAAATCCAACAAAAAAATTTTTTTCTGTCACACATTCACAAAAACGTTTGGCTTTAGCTCCACTCACTCTGTATTGAACAAAAGACTCACCCCCACACCTGCACTGACTGCCCTAATAAACAAAACTTCACTCATAATCAAGCACTACAAACCGTCAAAATAAATCTATGAACTAACAAAAACTACTTATTTGATGTACTCAATTATTCTACAGTTAATATTAGGGGTGTAAATCACCAGTTTCATGACGATACGATATCGATTCTTTGGACAACGATATGATATTTGCCGATATCACAAAGTCTGTCACGATACGATACGATACGATACGATACGATACGATACGATACGATACGATACGATACGATACGATTCAGGGGCCTTCGATCGATTTAAGAAGATATCATGTCCTCACTGAACACAATCAGCAACATTTCACCTGAGGCAAGAAAGAAATACTATTACTGAAATGTGGAACGATGTGCTGACCTTTGGGTATGACAGTTTGTAGAGGATTATAGCCATCTGTATGATCTAATTATGTTTCAAAATTAAAACTGGTTAAATTCAGGTAAGGTACTTTTTTGTCCCCACAATTACCTTATGGGTCTTATGCCGTGGCCACACCAAACGCGAACACGCGAATTTACTCGCGCGAATGGCCTGTCACGCGCCGCGTGAACGCCCGAGTCTCGCCGCTGGACTTTTTTGACAACCTGAGGCGCGAACACGCGAATGCGCGGTACTGCGCATGCGGAGTAGAGAGCTCATTCATTTAAAGACCGAAAGTCCAAAAGAGCAGCTGAAAAACAATGAGCTGTGGTTTCCAAAGCATAACAGGAGAGTGTGTGAAAGCTTTGGAGATCACAATCAATGCCTGCTGCCTCTCCCTGGTAATCCACCAGCCCTGCTTGGCTGTTCCCTGCGATCTCATCCCCGATCCCCCGAACCTCCGACCCCCCGTATGGGATAATGAAGGGGTGGAGGAAAGAGAGGAGCACAGAGAACTTTCATCTTTTCCCTGGCTCTGCCCCTGCCCCGCACTTTCCTCCTCTCTATCAGGCTTAAAACTCCGCTGAGGAAAACACAGTCGGACTCAGTGATAGCCCGTACAGGCAGATCCAGCTGGGAACGAATGTTTTCAGAACTTACATTCAAAACCTGTCTCCTCAGAGACTTTCAACCAAGCCTGATCCTTTTTTCCCGGTCTCTGTAGAGTACACACGTCGTATCGTATAACTCTGGATGATGACACACCACACAGATTGTTTTCTCCTCCATCCTCCGGCGGAATTGGAGCCGGAGCAGGCGGCAGTTGCCCCCCAACGTTGTCAAAACAATGACGTCGTGGGGGAATATTTTGAACTCGAGCGAATTCGCGTCTACCGCCCAAACGCGTGAACGCTCCAAACTCGCCGCGCCAAACGTGCGAATTTGATTATTATATCAAGTAATGATGCAGCACTATAATTAAAAATGACTGATTACACAAACTTTATTATTGACCTCCAACATTTGACCATTTTCTATCAAACTGAAAATTTGAAGCTTTTATTTTAATTACACCCAAACATTTCTATTGTTCAAAAGTAGAACTATCAACTTAACTAACTTAACATTGATAGTTTTTTTTTTTTATTGTGATGCCTGTTAACCCCAGTTTGTATGTCAGCATGATCAGACTTTGTTTCACTGTGTAATAGTCGATGTGGAGGAGGAATGACACTGAATCAGGGGCTACAAAATCAAATTATGAGATAACTCACTGCAGTCGTGTGATGATGCATTCCTGTCATGAGTGCAGCCTGCAACCTCTGCAGTCAGGTTGACCGTATCTTACCCGGATACAGGAAAGCTATTTTATGATTGGCCGACATGTCTGGCTCCCATTTAGCTCTGTGATGCTAACAGCGTCTTGCTACACGTTGGCCTACAGGGGTATGACTTGGTGGGCGCTAAACAGTACATTTTACAGCAGGAGAAATATCAGGCATGGCGTGTCAGAGAGTGAAAAGGTTCAAATGTGTGTCTCATACGCTGAGTGCGTGAGGCTTGAGAGGAAACTTCAGAACGACTCGCAGAACGGACATGCGTGTCCGGTCAGGATTTCAAAATAAAGGCGTACATTAAAGACCACGATGTTGATGGATGTTTTGACTTTCCATCGATATGATTGGATCATTGCTTAACCAATCGATGTATCGATCTATATCGATGGATCATTACACCCCTAGTTAATATACTTAAATGAATTTGATCCCTAAAACTTAAAACTTAAAACTCATATGAACCTAAAACTGTAATTAATTTGCTCTGTAAAAACAATTGAAAATGGCCCCTACAATGAGTTTGTACCCTGTGATGTAAAAACGCAAAACAACATGGTCTCCTCCTGCTTTGTCCACTTTACCCTGGATAGCAGCTCTGCTAGCCTGGCCTGATTATTTTAAACCTTCAGTGATCCTCAGCCCACAGCTCAACTCCTGTGATCAGAACACTTCAGGTTCACTATGAAAGATTCAGATCACTTAACTCTGTCTCGTAGCTGTTAGTTCATTGACTAAATAAGAAGTCAAGAATGGTTTTGAGATGTCTTGATAACTTTCAGTGTAAATGCACCGTCATCCAGATCTCTTCTCTGCACCATGTCTCACACTTACATGTCTCTCGTCTCTGCTCTCTCAGGACCCTGCGGAGCAAAAAGCAGCAGTCCAGTTCAGGCTCCCTCGCTTTATCCCTAAGCCAAGCTGTCACACCAAGGAAAACCCTCTCCTTCTCAGCCATCAGCACCCCCATCGACAGCAGCAGCATTCAGGAGAGCCACCAAGAGTCTGACGCCACATTACTCACACCCATCGTCGATCAGCCACACCTGAGACAACGTATCATCACTACGACCACGACCACCAACACCTCCTCTGTGGATGGACACTGGGGTGAGCTGTTTGAAACAAAGATCCATCAGAAATGACTTATTATGATCAATAACAGAAATTACTCAACAGTGATGAAAATAAGTGTCATATTTCTGCTTTCACGTTGCTCTACCAGGGAGGAGCCACGGTGCCGACCACAGTTCATCAAGTATCAACGGCGACGCCAGCGCCAGCACGTCAAAGTCCCACACCTCCCTCGCCAATGGTTACATCTGCAAAGACTGCTCCCTTCACTCTCAGAAGAAGGATTCCTTCATCACCCAGTCTTCAGCATCATTATTATCATCATCATCATCATCACCATCTCAGGCTGCCGTAGCCTCCTCTGACGCTTTCTCCTCCTCGTCCTCCTCTTCACCTTTCACAAGTATATACTCAAGAGACAGGAGTCGACGGAATAAGACAGGTGAGACACATATGTTAGAGGCAGAGTTGCTCTTTGTTAAAGCTCCTGTGAGGGGTGTTTAAATCCATCCCAAGACCACCATAACCTGGTACTGGATACTCATAAAGCACCGTAAGCATATTGAAAATCACTCTGCTTTGTCCACAGAGGTTTCCACAAGTGACACAACAGGAAATTCCCCCCACAGGAGCTTTAAACAAATGTAGCTTTACTGTGAAAGTACTTTCAAATTAGAAAAATAAACAAGTTGTGATGATGAAAATATAACAGCACTGACATGTTTCTCCAGGTTTGCTGGTGTCTATGTCTAACACGTGTATGCGCTACAGCAAACGAGCCGTGGCCCCCATAGTGTCCTTAGTCACCCTGCTCTTCAACAATGTGCTCTGGCTAGGTTCAAAGGCCAGAAACCCTCCAGGAAAAGGTACAAACCAAAAGACGCTCTTTGATCTCATCATTACTCATCATTCCCTCATTCCTTCCTCTCTGTTTTCCCTTGTAGCAGTTTTACCCTCTCAGCTTGGAGTGAGATTTTTTTTAATCATCGATCTGGAGGAAAAGCGAATCTTTCAGCTAATTTGAATCTCCACAATTTATCTCAGCCTGAGCTGACGTGTCACCATCAGTCTTGATGTTTCCTGCTGAGTCACAGTCTATTTCCATATCACACGAAACCTTATTACCTTCTCTTATCTTTCCGCAGCCTCTTGGTGTTTCTGTCATCCACTTCGCTCCTTTGTCATTAGGGATGGGAATTGAAAACTGGTTCCTGATGGGAATCAATAATAAATGTTTCAATCCATCAATATCGTTAGCCTTTGTGCTTAATGATTCCCCTATCAATTCCCTTACCGATTCAGGATTTTCAGCTTGAAGTTTCACTGAAGAACTGACTTCATAAAGAAATGTACATTACTCAGGAGATTCCTATTATCAGTACGTTACAAATGGTATAAATCACCTTATTTACCAAAATAACAAAGTAGCGCAAGCTTGATGCTAACATATATGGGAAACTGCATTGATATGCTAGCAGGTAGCATACATCAGTACAATTTCAGCTTCAGAATACATTTTCAACTTTCATCACAGAAACATATCACATCAACTCTTTGTAAAAAATACTGAGAATTTCAAATGTCAAAAGCTAACAGGCTAATGAAAGACTCATGGCTGACTTCATAACTACAGAAAGCTTCCAAACAACTTAAATTATTGCTATCACCACTTTGAGCCACTAGATGGCCTATTGAATTGTTAATATATTACAACACAATACATCAACGTCACATTGTGTGCAATTTTTACCTGTTTCTGTATAATTATGCCCAGAAATATCCAGACTCAGGGACAAATTACATTTTATTCACTTACAGTATAAAATCAATTAAATGTTGTTGACACAGAAAACCTGTAAAGCTACTTTTTGTACCAAGAAAATTCACAACAGGAATTGATAAGGGAATCGCTAAAGAATCAGATCGATAAGCAGAATGGATAACGGCATCAGTACTGACAAAATCTTATCAATTCCCATCCCTATTTGTCATCCTATAACCCGTTTTTATCTATTTGCTGTTTATCCTCTCTGCTGCCTTGAATGTATCTTCATTAACAGCCATTGATTTTGGGCGTGTTTGTCATCAGGTGTTTTTACGTCGTTTTCTGACTCCATGAGGCGAGCGGCGTCCTCCAGTTTGTCCCAGTTGTGGCTGTTAAAACAGAAAACTCTTCACAGGCTGACAGGCCACAGATCTGAAGGCTTTGAAGGACAAGGTCCCGGTGAGCATCAGAGGTTAAGCTTCGCAGCTTCTGAACCTTTTGTTCTTCTCTTCTTGACATCATTCCTCTCTTTTGTCTTCAGCGGTTTATATTTCTGGAGGATAAAGTCTTATTGAAACAAAACAAACTGCACTTCCAGAAACCACTTTACTGAGACCAGCACAACCCTTACCGCACAGAAACCTCTTTTATTTCTAAAACAGACGTGGTTTGCAGTCAGAAACAAAATTTGCATCATAGTTTGCATGCACATAGTGTTTGACATTGAACTGGTTCTTTTCTGAGTATTCTGCTAAATGAAGCTGCTTCTCTCCACAGCTTTGGGAATAACTGTACAAACTCTGAAGCACCAGTTTCACCTCATTTTGTCCTTTTTTTTTTCTACGATCTGCTGTAACTGATTACTCTCCTCTATACTACATGTTCGTGTTCAAAGCAGACAACTCTCCACAGAGCTGATCTGCTGTACGATTGCTGACACATCCGTTTGGTCCTAATCATTTTTTAATGTCCTCAGCGGACATGGCTCTGTAAACTAATTAAGTGTGTTGTGTTGTGTGTTTGTTGCAGCTCACTCAAGTTCCTGTAGAAGCATGAATGTGAAGGGCCTGATGACCGAAGACTCATCGCATCTAAATCTCAATGGCTCCTTGTGTAAGCACACACACATTCACACACTCAAACCACACACAGCCTTTCTCCACCCTGGTTTTCTCATTGTAGAAGTGATTGACAGAGTTAATGTCATGCGTGACCCGTGTTCAGAGCAGCGTGGGGGGGTTGTGTGAACTGCTATGAGCACGAACGTCTGGTGACCGTTATGACCTGCAGATGCTGCTCTGGATAAGTAAAACCTGCACGTGTATTTTAGGGACTAGTTTATCATCACAGCACAATTCAAGCTGTAATCATTCATAAACTTAATGAGTACAAAACTCTGCAGGTTGGTTTATGTCTGCATAAAGTGAATCCAAAGCTGTTTAAAGCATTTTTTACCCATGAGGCAAAGCTGCAGGGACTCTAGAAGGTTTAACAATGCACGCTGCCCCACATCAAGCTAAGCATTTCATTCATCAGCCATTCATTTTGTCACATTTTACAAGTGACCTGCTTGTATTTTCTTTTTGCATCAACACATGGTTTGTCTACGGAAGAGGATTAGGGCCACTGGAAAAATGAAGATTAAATAGTTCATTTTTTTTATTATGATTCTGAAATTGAAGTCACAGTTCTCACTTAAATCTCAATATCTGGCTTTAATTCCAGAATAATGATAAAAAATATATTTGACAAGAAAAAAAAATATTCTTGAAATAAAAAATAAAAAAAAAATTTGGTGAATTTTTTCAGTATTATTATTCTAAGATTAGCATCAAAATTCTGATTTTTTTCCCTCAGAATTCATAGATTTAAGATGGAATTCTAATTTTTTTTCAGAGTTCTGATTTTTTTTACCTCAGAATTTTGAGGATAAAAGGTCAGCATCTGACTTAAATCTCAAAATAAAATTAAAAAATATATATCAATTGGACCTAAAAAAAATTTTAAACAGTGACCCAAATCTTACTTGACTTATACCTTAACCAATTTATTCTATACTTTGTCCTCTTCTTTGATTGTTTCATTTTGTTTGTTTTGATTTATGAAAGCCTCACAATGTGTTTTATTCACACATCCTTCGTTTGTCTGTTTTCTGTTTGCCTGCCATCTTTTATTTTGGCGCACCCAGGTGATGACTGTAAAGGGAAGCAGCATCCTGAGACACAAACCGTCCTCCTTACAAAGTCCTCCAGGCCTCGGGGCCTGGCAGGAGCACTGTGGAGCGTCCTAGCTTATGCAGGTTAACCAGCACTTTACTCAAGTTGTTGAAAGTCTGTAAATGTACTGCAACAAGTAAAGGAAGGAACACTAAGTAACACCCAGCTAAAGACTAGCCATGCTAACATTTGCTCTCCTTCCACCTGTCCTGCAGGTTACTGCCTCCTCCAGCCGGGTTACTGTGTGGTCCGAGCAGGCAAAGCATTGGGATCAGGGGCTGGGACGGTGCTGCAGAGGCTGCTCTCTGTGTTCTGGATGCTTCTAGCAGCTCCAGGTTGGCTGCACTCCTTTTTTTATCTTCTTAGATTTTAAGCAGCTACTCCATCTGTCTTGTGCACCAGGTCTGACTGTGTTTTGTCTGGATGTGTTTAATCTGCAGTGAAGGCAGGGAGGGGACTTCTGTGGTTCCTTGCAAAAGGATGGTACCAGCTGGTGTCTCTCATGTCTCTCCTCAACGTCTTCTTTCTGACACGGTAAAGATAATTCCTCCTTAATCACTCTGAACCTTTAGTTTTTGAAGTGAACATCCTATCATTAATCACTTCTGAAAACGGTCGAAGTTTGAATCAGCAGCATAAACTCCTGTCAGTTCCATTTTATCCATTTCTTCTGTGACTCTGTGTTTCAGATGTCTCCCTAAGCTCTGGAAGCTCCTGCTGCTCCTTTTACCCCTTTTGCTCCTCCTTGGTGAGTTTATAAGCACAGGTGTAACCCATTTAGTGAGCTCAAGCAGAAAAATATGCTCTGTAGTGAGAGAGGTGTCCTAACCAGCACACATCCCCAGAGTCTGCTGCATTTCCAGCGTCAGATTCAGGTCAGCCCTGCTGGGCCTCCTGCGAGTTCCTCCTCTCTGTGTTTCAGCATCACTCTCTTCACTTACAGAGCAACGAAACACAAACATATTGGTGTATTTATTCTGGGAGTTTATTTATAGTTTACATTCCTTTGATCCTGAGCGTTACTTTCATGTTGAGTGACTTTACTGTTACCAAAATGATCAAGTTCAACCCCGACCCTCTTCTCTCTCATGCAGCTTTGTGGTTTTGGGGTCCGTCCACTGCTGCCCTGCTCGCCTACCTTCCAGCTAAGAACCTAACGGAGTGGCGTCCTGCCTCTCCTCTCACCCTCCTGTCCAACTTGTGGCCAGCTTCTGCTCCAGTTTCCCACCCTGTCCCCGTCGTTGCACCAGAGACTCCATTTGTGCAGACTCCAGCCAGCCCAGTGTCACAGGCACCAGTAAGTCACTGAGAAGAAACAGTGCAAGCAAACGGCCTGATTCCTAAATTTTGGAACAAAATTTCCAACTCTCCCCCCTCCCTCTCCTCTCCAGCCTATCCTCCCCCCTCTGGCCGTCTCCGGTGTTGACTTGGAGCGACTAGAACGTGTGGAGCAGCAGCTAGCCCTGCTGTGGGAGCGAGTCAAGCAGGGTGACCAAAAGCTGGAGCAGCGTCACGGGGATGTCCTGGGTCTCTACAGCACCCTGAGGGAGCAGCTCCACACACAGACGGACAGGGAGAGCCTGGGCCTGTGGGTGTCCTCCCTGCTGGAGCAAAGACTGGGTGTGTTACGAGCAGAGCTGGAGCAGGAGACCACCAACAGGGCACAGGTTTGGAGATGAGGATCAGTGCAGAGTTCAAACAGGGAGGGTTAAACGTGTGCTTATATCTCTTGTTTTTTGTCTTTCCTGCTCGTTGCAGGGTGAAGAGCAGCAGAAACAGCATCAAGAGAGTCACGCACTACGGCTGGCTGAGTTAGAGCTGCTGCTCAAGGCTCTGGCTGCCAAAACTGAGGTTTGTTTTGCAGATTCACTTCTTCCCCCTCAGAGAGCGCATTGTAAAAACACACAAAGTGCACGGGGGATATGGCAAGCTGGTTTAACTACCTTAAATTTTCATGAGTTATTTGTTAGCCTGCAGGAGATAAGAAAGTATGTGATGTGAAATAACACTGTTAGTTATTGCAGTACTGTTTTGGAGTACAATAAAACAAATTGGAGCGTGTATACCGGATTAAAAAGCACAGTTGTTGCGACCATCTGCCGTTTGAGATGCTTTGCACGGTATCGGTTTGCAACATATTCCTCCAAGATTCTCAGTAAATCCTAAAAGCTCAATTTTTACTGGCAGCAGTTGAGCAGAGGGTAGTTAAATCCGTCATTTGACTGCATTTTAAACGGTGTAAAAAATGATCTTTATACACAGTTTAAATGTACAAACACTAGCTGTGTTTCCATTACACCTAGAATTGCGCAAAATGTAAAAATCACAATAAAAAATGGTAGTGGAAATACATTTTCTAAAAACCTCAAATTTTGATATAAAGTTTTTACGCTCTCGTGAGGTGGTTTTTCATAAGTTTTGATATAGAAGTTTCTCACAGAAGTGCAATGGAAACACCTTTTTTGCAAAAATGTCACGTTGTTTTAACAGCGCACCTCCCTCACCTCCTTGTATTTGTCCACTGCCACACAGACTGTGGCAGGACGGCCGTGAGCGGGTCAGAGAGCAGCAGGATAGAGGGGCGGAGGCCTGTGTGGTTGAGTGAGAGTTTGTGAGCTGGCGATGATGATCTTTTTTCAGTGTTTTGTTTGTGCCTGTTTTGAGTTAGCGTGATCACGGCCGACAGTTTGAGCAGTGAATAAAAACACTAGTGTTCAAGAATCAGCATCATCATGAGTTCAGCATCCGACGGACGTTAGGTTTTACTTTACTCAAGTTGTGCGCATTTGTGGTCGGAAATGGAAACACTAGCCACGTTTACATGGAGCCAAATTTCCGAATAAAATTGGGTTAGAAGCCCAAATGGAATGAAAATGCTCCACATAAACACCTCATTTGGAATAAACAGGCCGAATCCGAATAGAATTTCATTCCGATGCACAGGGGTAGAATTTTCCTTTTCCCATTCAGATTAAAAGCAAAATCCTGTCATGTAAACAGTGAATTGGAAAGTTGTCGGGCTGGGTTCTGTCTGCGCATGCTCTGTCCTGACATAAACAAGCAGTGATGTATGACGTTTACTCACATGGAAACATGGTGGCTTCCAAACAGAGCACACAGCACTGGTCTGCGTCGGAAAGTTTGTTTTTAATACAAACTCTCAAAGAACTAGACATTGTCGCACGCTTAGACGGTAGGAAAACAAGAAATACTGAACTATTTAAAAAAGTCCACGAAAAAACTCAGCGAGGCAGGGGTGGACCGTAACGTCGAACAAATTAGGAACCGCTGGAAAATGCTGAAGGCTGGCTACTATAAGGCTAAACAGCACAGTAGCAAAAGTGGGAATGACCCCAACAACTTTCCGTTTTTCAAATAAAAAATAAAATAAATAAAATAGCTGTTCCGATTGAATGCTGTGGCACATGTAAACACCAGATTGGAATAGATCGCTTAACATGTAAACAGTTTGCCTGAGAGCTTCAATCGGAATGATTATAATCCGAATGAGAAAAAAGTCTGCATGTAAACGTGGCTACTGGCAAAGCGAAATTGTTCTTTATCGAAACTTCAGAAATAGCGCTTATATTTTCCAAAAAAGTGTAATAGAAGTGCAGCTACTGAGAAAGCATGATCCATTTATCTGTATGAATTAGCCATTAAAAAAAACCCATTAAATTCCCAAAGTTTAAAGAAAAAACAAATCAGATACGTGTGATTATCAAAACAAGAATAAACTCACAATCCACAAGGACAGTCCAGTTAAAAACAGAATTTGAGGTTGAATAGTAAACAAAGCCTGGAGTCATATTAAAAAGCTACGACAGGGTATGTTATAATGGCACGCGTACAGTGATCAAAGACGGAAATGTGTAAAAGATGAACAATTATCCTGACGAGCTCGAACAGGTGAAGCAGACAGTTGAGGA
This sequence comes from Halichoeres trimaculatus, assembly GCF_033239565.1. NCBI lineage: Eukaryota > Metazoa > Chordata > Actinopteri > Labriformes > Labridae > Halichoeres > Halichoeres trimaculatus. Next base: position 6,668,710 of record NW_027437198.1, on the reverse strand, counting down.
CAGACAGGAACAATAACAGGTATGTAGACAGGACGGGTTGGTTTGGTGCCAGGTGTAGAGTCTGTACAAAGAACAAATTGGGTCATATCAAATATCTAATTATCATCAGGAAGAGTTCTTGTAGTTGCATTTGTTTCTCTCAGAAATCCTAAAGTGAAGGTTTGTGTTTTCTGTACCATCTTCAGTAACTCTCATACCTTAAATCTGTTGTAGGAGGTGCAGCAGAAGCAGCAACAGTACGAGCATGAGAAAAAACAAGAACAGGAGAAAGAGGTGCCCACTCCAGCAGCAGCAGCAGACCCAGAGCCCGTCAGGTATAAAACCATGGGAGGAAACACACACACACACACACAGTTGCTGATAACCTTTGATACACGTTCACATTTTAGATTATAGCAGCTCACATGTCAGTTCTGCTTTTTGTCTTAGTGTGGGTGTGAAGCAGGAGGACCATGATGCTTTGCTAGTGGAGGTGCAGAGACTTGAGATGGAGCTGGGCAAAATCAGACAGGACCTGCAGGGTGTTCTGGGATGTAAGGGCAAGTGTGAGCAGCTGGAGACGCTGCAGGACACGGTGAGTAACACACATGTTGACACTCTGTTTGCTCTGCTGTGGTACGGATTTTAAATGATGAGGATTTTCTTATTGTACAGTTTGAGAACACGTCTTTTTTCATCTGATTCTTCTGTATCTCTCCACAGATATCAGCCCAGGTGTCTTCTCAGGTGTCCTCCCAGGTGCGTAAGGAGTTGCAGGCGTTGTTCTTCGGCAGTGCTGGCTCTGGAGAGCAGCAGGGTGAGGTGCCTGAGTCGCTCATCCTCTGGCTCTCTCAGCGCTACGTGAGCACACCTGACCTGCAGGCCTCACTGGCTTCCTTGGAGATGAGCATCCTGAGAAATGTGTCCCTGCAGCTCGAGCAGAACCGAGCCCAGACTCTGGGTGAAGCTGAGTTCAAGGCCAAGAACATCGTTCAGACCGTCACTGGGAGCGTCAAGCACACTGCCTCTGCTGAGGGAATGTCAGAGGAGGTACTGAATGTGCACTTTTAATTTCTTATTAACTGGAACAACTGAGCTGCTCTACATTTCTGGATGTGTGTTTTCTTTCTTCCCCAGCAAGTGAAGCTGATTGTCCAGAACGCTTTGAGACTCTACTCCCAGGATCGAACCGGCCTGGTGGACTATGCGCTGGAGTCTGGAGGTGATGATTTAGCTTCATGTTGCCATCAGTCCCTGACCTTCTGTGCTCTCAGAGATTAGTGAACTCTCTGTGGTATAACTCAGTACAGCTCTCTAATGTATGTCTGTTACATAATGAGGGTGGGGGCATTAGCCATGTCTGAGGACAACGGGGTATTAACAGCTGAAGCTCAGGCATCATTGTCATCTGTGTTGCTGAGCAGTCTGCTGACCTACATGGACGAGTCACAACACAGGCGCTGACGCTATTTACAACAACCCTGGTTTGCAGAACAGACTTCACAAAAGGAAAATGAGGACTTAGTTTAACATCAAATATTTCCTCTCAACCCCTCCACGTGTCTGCAGGTGGCAGCATCCTCAGCACTCGCTGCTCAGAGACATATGAGACTAAAACGGCCCTGATGAGTCTGTTCGGCCTGCCCCTCTGGTACTTCTCCCAGTCTCCCCGTGTCGTCATCCAGGTGAGCGTCACTACAGGAGAGCTGTGATCCTATGATGGGAAGATTTTGAATGCACGAAGGCTTGGTTACTTACCTCTACATTTCTCCTCCTCAGCCTGACGTGTACCCCGGTAACTGCTGGGCATTTAAGGGCTCTCAGGGCTACCTGGTGATCCGGTTGTCTCTGAGGATCTTGCCCACATCCTTTTGCGTGGAGCACATCCCCAAGGCCCTGTCCCCGACTGGAAACATCACCAGCGCCCCACAAAACTTCACCGTCTATGTAAGAAAAGGGTTTACATCAAATCCATCAGCAGCATCTGAGAGCTGCCTGATGTCACTGACGTGTTTGTTTGTCTTTTTGTTTGTGCACAGGGTTTAGATGATGAGTACCAAGAGGAGGGGAAGCTGCTGGGGCACTATACGTACCAGGAAGATGGAGAGTCACTGCAAACATTTCCTGTCATGGTAACAAAAGTTGCTCTCTGTAACCTGATAGAAATGGATCAGTTATTGTTTGTGGGCAGTCCTCTTCTCACCCTCCTAAAAAACACATCATTTGGTTTGATTTCTTCTTATACACAGCCTACACGTCATTAGTCAACAGCAGCTGAAAGATATAGTAAAATTAATAAGACGACAGAAAAACAAATAGAAAATAAAAGAGGAAATTTTATCACACCAAACCCACACATCAGACGTCCAACACTCATTAAACAAACCTCACCTTGTGGGAAATCCTTTAGGTTTTGTCATATCAAAGGGCATATTCCAGGTAAATTTTTTGTTGTAAATTAACACTGAACATCATCTCATAACGGCTGTACAACAAGTTAATCGTTGATTTTATATGTTAATAAACAAAAAAAAAGGCACAAATTCAGAGAAACAAGTGGCTGTTTTCAGTATAGCTGTTTATAATACTTTTTTTTTTTTTCAACCTCACGTCATTTAACAAAGGAGACCCGCGTCCCCTTACTCTGCTTTGAGCCAATGTGAACAACAGGTTTTTATGAGTGAGATCAGGCATTTCAAGTTGTGTTTATTGTGTTTCTTCCAAAAGATTGTTTTTAGTGCTGTCAGGCGATTAAAAAAATTAATCTAATTAATTACAGGATTTGTCATTAATTAATCTAATTAATCACATTTTAATCTCATATCTGCTTAAGGTCCCAAAATAAAGATTTTGAATTCCAGGACATTAAAATTACATTAAAAGACACTAAAAAAACATTTAAAAATAAGGTGGGAATATAAACAACACATTTTTAGGTATCCTGAGGCATAAGGAACACATGAAAAAAGTTTTATGGTTCTGTCTTTACAAAATCAATGCATTCCTGCACTTAAGATAAGCTGATTTAATTTTTAGGAACGTTTTTTGCTTTTACTCAATGTTGACTCGATTTTCACTTCAATATGAACTTCTATACTTCTATGAGGTCAGGAGAACCAGGGCCAAAGGCTAAAAACTGTGAGGAACTATGTACAAAACACTTTTTTCAAGTCTTGGATCAAAGAAAAGTGAAGTATTTTCAGTTTAACATGCTCTGAACACACAAACTGTTGCTCATTGGTGCAGAGCAGCTCCAAGCTAACAGGACACCAGGAAGATGGAAGCAAATTTTCAAAGAATTCTTTAGATTTAAAAACAGGACAAATATTGATCATTCAGAGCTTGTTTAATGCAGTAAAGAGTTTAGAATTATCTGTTTTTTACAGAATTGAGCTAGAGCAAACGGTTGATTTTCTGCAGATTTTCAAAAAGGACGGTCGAATAAACGCGATGTGGAAGGCAGTCACAAATCACTCTCGCTTCCCTCCCTCCGTTTTTTTCACGTGTGATACATTCAGGGACTGTCGGAAATTTGAAAATCTGACGAGAACACCTCTTTTTCCAAGTAGGACACACGGTTTGTAAGTGCCAGACATTTAAAAATAAGTGTGTCTTTGAACGCCCCGCGGGTTTGGGATCCAGATTAATCTGAGTTAATTTTTATAACGCGTTAATATGCGGTGTAATAAATTAATCTAATTAACGCGTTAAAATGACAGTCTGATCCATGTTTGTCAATGTTAAACAGAGGCAGAAGCAGCAGGGCTCCTATTTGTGACGTCACGTTCAAATGATGGTTTTTACCATGGAAATGCAAGAAAATGTAGTAAAATGTCTCCAGGAGACCTTGTGGTTTATGGATTAAGGAATTTGTTTCAGGGTATTATTTTTAAGTTATTTTCCTATTAGTTTCTTAACAGTTGTCTTTAACATGCAATATGCCCTTTGACTTTAGTTCCACAGTGGAATTACCATCCACTTCTCCCCCAGACTAGATAGAAGAATATATTAAAGAAGACACCAACAAACAGGCCAATTTACACATTTCCCTCCGTCTTTTTCAGGAGCAGAATGATAAGAGCTTCCAGATCATTGAGGTGCGGGTGCTGTCGAACTGGGGACACCCAGAATACACCTGCATGTACCGCTTCAGAGTCCATGGAGACCCTCGGCCTCAGTGAACCCATCACTACCACAAACACACACACACTCTTATTCAACATATCACTCTATTTGTACATAGCTCTCGCCAACTTCTTAAAAAAGGAGGAGGCTCAGAAGAAGATGATGGACGTTGGGTGTGGAGGACTGAGGAGTTTACGACAGTTTAAGGGATGTGCACAGACTGCATCATGAACAGTGTTTTGTAATGTTGAAAGAATCACAGGAAAGTCTGTACGGGAGCTGTGGATGAACACAGAAGAAGGAACCACGGATGAAACTAAAACTGTTCACTTTTTCAAAGAGGTCTCTTGCACTGAATAAACCCATGAACTGACATGTCCATCCTCCTTCTCGGCACCTTCTTCTACAGGGGGTTTGGCGGAGAAATGGGAGGATTAAAGACTCTTCTCAACACACTGCATCTCAGTTTGATTACTTTTCCCTCATCTGTTTTTTTTCAGTCTGATTTCTTTTTCTGTAATCAGGATCAAAGCCACTACAACTTTGCATGTCACCCTTTGTCTCTTTGTTCCCATCAAGTCTCTGCACTGACTTTAAGCTGTTTGAGCAGCCTGCAGGACTGACACACTAAACCAGACTAAGTCTCCCTTCATCTGAGGCTTGGTGCCATGCATCTTTGCAGCCATAACTTCAATTTCCTCTGTTGGAACTGAACACGCTGCCTATGGAGAGGCTCCAAATGTTTTTTTTTTTTTCAAGTAGAAGCTTGATGCAAGTCGTCCTTAAACATCATGGCAACACTATGTAACCACTGACCTGGGCTTTGTTTGTTCAGAGGACCAGATGCTCCTCACTTTGTACAAAATCTGCGTATGGTTATGGCTGCACTCCTGGATTCAATCTAGCATGTGACTCTTCTCAAACCAGAACTTGCATCATGTATTCACATGTCCACTCTGACAGTTTTGAGTCCTGTGCCTGGGTCTCAAATTAAGAACCAGATTTTGAAGATGAATGATATAAGTGCTTCTGTAGACAAAGGTAGATTTTTTTGTTTGTTTCTATGAAGAGGAAGCTTAAGCGTCTTCCTCTGGCTCAGTTATAAACGTCCTCACATGGGCTCCCTTTATTCTGAAGCGTGAAGGAATGTAATCTGTATATTTCATTGTTGATAGTCAGCCCTTTATAATATCTGCTTTTATCAGTGTTGCTTTATAAAAAAAAGTATCCTTTTATTGTATCATCACCGTTGTTTTTACTGTTACTCATTGTGTTGCTTTTTTTCTTTGATTTAGGGGGGGTTATTCATGTACCAGAATGCACTGCAACAACTTGATAGTGGAATGCTTGTGGCACAGATTTTCACAATTTGTTTGAAAAAGGAGGGGTGTCTAAAAAGGGGACGTCTAAAATGTTATGTATAAAAATGTTTTGTTCACAATCTTATTTATTAACAGGTTGATTAGTGACAGCAAGTTATGAGTTACTACGATGTATATTTTGTCAAAAAGCTGTTCAGTGCATTTTGAAATCATCTTGGGACTTTTTTTAAGATAAAATGCTATTTTTGTTCAGTCATGAGATGACTTAACTGCTTTGGATTATATTCCAATAAAGACTTTAATTTTGAAGAACTTTTTTTGAAAAACTAAATCATGCTTTAAACTTTCATTGTATCAGTTTTTTCTTTTGGAGAAACATATTTTTATGATGCAGTATTGTTTTTGGTGAAACCTGGACATCATCTCAGAGTCAGCCTTGAGTGCTGTAAAGGGCGAAAGGACAGGCCATGTGACCATTGAAAAGTGAGGTAAGTTATGTTATCTATATAATAAATCCAACGAAGAAGAAAAATGTGACACAGTAAACAAAGAACAGCTATTATATGGGAAACATCCAGCAATTTGTCGTCTTTGTGATATACCTGTAGCTCTGAGCACAAAGCAAGCTTTGTTTCTGCGAAGGCTGTGTGCCACCAGGAGAAATACAAAAGCCGCTATCGCACAGAAAGTGATGATTCATTTGACCAATCAATGGTCTGCAGTGTTGTAGCACCACCTTCCAGGCTTGGATCAGTTTAGTCCGGCATCCGTGCCAAGACGAACCGAACTGAACCGCTCGGTGAAAAGTGGGCTTTAGTCTGGTGGAGGTCACCCATTGGTTGGTTGACTATGGGTTGAAAAAAAAGCCATACAGTGATAACAAGCCTTTTTGAATGCAACTGACTCAAGTGGTCACTAGAAGAATTGCAGTTTAAAACACTCCTGTATTCCTTCATGACTGCATGAAGGAATACAGAATGTTTAAGGAGAAACTGTGTTATTTACTGGCTGTTTGGCAGCCTAGAGTAGAAAAATTACTTTAATTTTTTATTTTCATGGTAGGGGTTGAGCAAACAGGGACTTTTTAGCCCAACCTGCTGTCTCAATGTCACATCACCTTTCGCTGCTCTTAAAAATGTTTTTTTGAAATGTTTCCTACACAACACATCAAAACTGTCAGTGAAAAATTCTTTTAATGAACCTTGTTTAGAAAAAGCGATGTTCAGTACCTTCACCCATGCCTTTCCAAACAACAAATCCTTCTGTTGGTATTCTGATTAAAAGTCAGATTCACATGAATATGGCTTTTTAAAGCAACCTACAACACACTCCTTGTTACAAAGCAGTCACATCAAGATAAGGAAAAATAGAAAATATGACAATGAAAGGATCAACCATGCATCAATAGCATTTGCTACTTTACACACACTGTGATGTTAAAAAAATACATTTTGAAGCAGAACTATTGCTTTTTTAAATTTTCTAAACACACATTTCAAAACATTTTAAGGGCGACACAAAATGGGAATTATTGTAATGTTGTCTGTGTTTTTCATCAAATGTTTTCATTTAACAAGACACAGACAGCATTACAATGAACAAAGTGGCACAGTTAAAGGGGGAGCAATGGGGAACAAAAGGGTTTCAGAGGGGGTTCACATGGGCTTCAAAAGGGCTTCAAAGGGGCTTCCTAGTCCCCAAAGCTGACATTCTGCAAGAATGCAAAATGGGTGATTGAGATGTTAGCAGGTTAAGGTACAAATGTGATGGTCCATTGGCTGGGTCAGAGCATCTCCGACACTTCAGCTCATGGATTATGGTCTGCAGCTGCCAGTCCACTCCAAAAGTGGTCCAAAAAGTACTAAAATTAGGAGTGAGATCAAATCTTTGTGTATGCTTCAAAAATCTGTATCAAGAAAGTAAAGCTAATGTACTTCTCTGAAGATTCAGCTGCTCAGTTCCTACCCAGTGAGCATTTGTCCTAAAAACTGAAAATATCTTCCGCCCTCTAGCGGCGAGTAGTGGAACGTCAAAAATAAACTGGCTGTAGGAATTGGCTGATGAGGATAGCAGAAGAAATGTATCTTAGTATTTTAAAAATTGAGTAAACACGAGTAAAATAAGAGGCCACTGGAGGTGCACATGCCAGGCTCAATGTAAGTTTATCGAAAAATCTCTAAGTCTTATTTTCCATATTGATTTTCATGGCTGCATTGTATAGAGTTTATTTTCCGTGACTATTTATTTGGATAGCCGCTTAGAAAAATAATTTAGGCATTTAAGTGGTTTGTAGTTCGTTTCAGTTAAACTTCAGAACATTTTATTCTTTTTTTCCCCCGCATTTTACCTGAACTCGTGTACAGCTTCGCCTGGACTTCCTTAGCAACCAGCGAGTCCCTAGCAACCACAGCAGCTCCCAGGCGGTAGTATGGCGAATTCAGTCGGTGCGGAGAAGTCAATTTGGCAACAAGTGTGCGAAGGTAAGGCAATTGTGTACTTTAACTATTAGACGGATAACGGTCCATAATAATGATACAGTGTTTGTGTTTTGTCAGAGTATGAAGCTGAGAAGCCCTGCCCGCCCTGTGCTGTGTGGACAGATGACTCTGTTAGCACTCAGATCTCCCAGGACAGCACTACAACCAAGGTTAACTCTCAAATAATAAAGAAGTATTTATTACTTTCCCTTCTTACCTTTTATGGTTACTTTTCGTATCATTAGGCATCTGTGGATGATGGCCCTCTCAGAGACCCTCTGCGTTGTCCTCCTGCTCTTGCTGATTACTCCTTGGTGGACAGACCTACACATCCAAGCCAGAGACACCTGTCAGCAGCTGACACTTCACCTCCACTATCACTGATAAGTGAGATATATTCTGCAGGTTGTAGATGATGAAATCTCCCCAGTTTTTGTGTATACCTACTGGATAAATGTGTTTCTGTGTCAGGTCCTGCTCAGCAGTTTTTGGAGGGGAGTGTGTTTCCGGTATTGTTGCCTGGACTGGAGGCCGTGCTGGAAGAAGCCCAGAAGCATGGCTGCTTTGAGGTCTGCATTCATGCTGAAAATATTTGATTTTGGGTGATTTTCATATGAGAGTTTGCATTTCCTTCAGTTTTTACTTCATTATAAGATCTGTTTGAAAAGTGGTATTTCTTAGTATTTCTCCATTCACACCTCTGTTATGAGTACGTGCAATGTTTAACTCTTCTCCTTGTGTGTGATGCATGGTGAACATGACTTTCTCATGTGTTGCAGAGAAAAATAACAGCATTTAACCCGTGTGATTTCCTGACTGAGTGGCTCTACAAGTAAGAACACCTTCACACACAAATGTGTAAACACACTTAATATTTTGAGAGCTGGGTTTGGAAAAAGGAGCATTTGTGTGTCATGTTTTTGCTATCTTCCCCTTTTTTTCAGCCATAACCCTCACAGGCCAGAGCAGGCCCCAGTAAGCTTTCATGACATCCCCTTTGTGAAGGACTGGCTCAGAGAGCAGTGAGTGTCTCCTTCCTTGCTGTTGCTTACATTTATGCATTTTTACCAAGGCTGTCATAATTAAAGCATTAATCAGATTAATCCTATCATCATGATTAATCTGATGAAATATTTTAACTCAATTAACTCATCGGCTTTGCAAAATGACTCAAAATCCCTGATATGTCTTTGGCAATGCATTTTGGGCAGTTTGTCCAAATAGATCTGACTACATAAAAATGAATAAATAAAAAAAAAGAATATGCTAACATGGAGTAGTAAACACACTGTGCAGGAAGGAGTTTCTTTTCTGCTTCGGTGATTTAGTGAGAAAATTGACATAATTACAAAGTGGATCGCAACAAACTCAAGTCTCATTAATATTATTTAGGACATGGTTTTATTCAAAGGTTTTGCAAGTTGCCTCTCAAGATGCATTGTACAAGGCTCCATCAAGAAGCACAAAGTTTCTCTGTTAACATGAACTGTAAAAGGTGTTTTACTTAACATGTTAAGTGCAAAAATATTTCCTCTTTTCCTGAGTCTGTTTGCTTATGCAAAGTGAAAAATAATTGATATCAATGGCAGCTCTATGATTACACTTATTTCATATTTTAATCATTTGACAGCACCACTCAAAACAGAATCCAAGTTAACTGTAGTATTTCAATAAATTGTATCTATAGACTTAATTAAGACCAAGAGAAATGTGTGATTTATGATGATTAATCACAGATTAGACACGTGATTAACTTGATTAATTTTTTTAACCACTTGACAGCACTATTTTTTAGCTGAGTCACTTTTAAGGGATATTCCTGAACTAGAGATCAACATCTTGGAGACTCCATCCTGACCACCGACTCAGAGCTCAGCAGGTTCTGAATTTGGAGAAAGCAATGTAGTGTTATCGGACAAATTGACTCATAAAAACTCATCTTAAAATGAACAACAAACAGTTATGAGAGAAAGATGATAGAAATAGTCAAACAATTTTTTTTCTCATATTTTATTTGCATTTTGTCCTTAATTTCCTTTTTTCTTTTCTTTTCCTACCTCTTTCTTTTTTCCTTTATTTTGCCTTATTTAATTTTTATTTTATTTTTATCATTTTTATTTGTATTATTATTATTTATTCATTTATTTATTCATTTATATATTTTATTTTATTTTATTTATTTATTTTTATTTTTATTTATTTATTTATTTTATTTTATTTTATTTTTATTTATTTTTTTTGGGGGGGGGGGGGGGGGGGTACAAGTCATCTCATCACTGATATTGTATCAGGATAGACATTTCTGTTGTCTTGTATTCCGTTTTATTGGAAATAGAAATATTTTGTTGTTCTTATGCATCTTTCTGTTCTGTTTCCTCCCTTTACTCCACATAATGTCCAGTCCCAGGCCTCCCCTCCCTCTGTTCCTGCAGTTGAGTGAAGATCAGGCTGCTCTGCTCATCCAGGCCTTCTGGAGGGGATATAAGGTAAACTCCACATTTGGAATTTTCTGTGACTGGGTCTAAGATTGCAGATGAAAAAAATATATGTATTCAAAAGGGGTTTCATTTAGCCCAGGAAAACATGAGAATCAAAATCTAAGGTCAAGAAAATCTGAAAATCTGGAGAAAAAAAGGAGCAAATCTATTTTTTTACATTACAATTACTGAGCTACAATAAGGAAAAAATGAGTGAGTAAGAAACTGAAAACCCTGTAGTTCACCCACAGCCCAGTCATCTTTGCTCTCTGTATCACCGCAGTGTGTGTGTGTGTGTGTGTGTGTCCTTTAGGTCACAATAGCTACCCTGCTGCGAGTGCATTGGACCAAAGTGTGATCTTGTTGTGTAATATCATCCAGCTGAAAAGCCCTTCTTCCACGAGGGCTGCAATTTCATTTTAGCTTGATTATGTCATCGCTGATGTGGAGCCTTAATTCCTTCCTGTGTGGGTGTTGAAGTGCTCTGTGCTGGGATATAAATAGACAGAAACAGACACTACCAGAGGCAAACAGCAGAGATTTGACTTCACACAGATAAACCCTGTGTCTGCTGTGGTGTCAGGATGAAAGCAGAGGTTATGTTTTTGTTTGTCTCAGCAGAAGCTCTCACCTTTGCAGTCTTGCTGCACAAACTATCGAGGAAAAAAATACCAGAATGTTCAACTAGATCAGTGTCTGCTCATCCTTGAGTTTGTGGGTGTGTGCCTAGATGATGTTTTGAGTGTTTGTGCCTGTTGGAACAGATTTGAGATTGGACTGCTTGTGCACCAGCAGGGGGCAACCCTTCCTCTTTTTTCCTCTGTAACAAGAAAAGCCTAACTTTCTCCTGCTCACATGGGGAGGCAGCAGTGAGCCACCTGACCTCACCGTGCAAGGAGAGGTTCAGCAGGGCCACTGATAGCACTGCAGCCCAGCACCCCAAGGGGCTCAGAGGAAGAGAGACAGCCAGAAAGAGACAGTTGTGATAAGGTGGGATGATGCATCTGAAAGTTTTTATGCTCAGGTTGTGTCAGGATGGATGGAAAGAAGAGACATAGAGGAAAAGAAAAATGGAGGAAATGCAGGGGAAGAGGTGAAGGCTGTGAACGCTCAACAATCAGGGTACAAAGTTGAGGGAAGGCCTCTGGGGATCATCATTTATTTAGGATACACAGGGTGGAGATATTTTAGGTAGTGGCACCGTCCTCATGCTGGCGTTGTTGTGTGTCATGGCTGCTGTTACCTCGACTCAGGAGACAAGAACAGTTAACAGCTCATTGAGCAGCCGAGCAGAGACAGGAACATCAACACAAACAGCACTGATGCACTGTACAACTTCCTGTGGTGTAATGTAGCGTTAGCATTTCACCAAATCTGATCCTGCATGCTCCCTTTGAGATATCTCCGCTCACAGACTCACAATCTGACTGAACAATGACATGTTACATTTCATCTTAATCTGCCAAAGTGTGAGGTTTTTAAATACTTGAGAATATTTTTGAGGGTTTATACAAGTGTAATAGGATTATGGGATTTAGTTGTAGAAAAACCCATTTGACTCAATGATGGATGTAACTTTTGAGACCTTAATGACTCTTCAGATATGTTAATATCAGACTAATGTAATTTTAATTTCTATGATCTGATTGTGATCAGAATGTCTTTATCTGTCAGTAAACCCTGTTCTCTTCAACCACACCCCCTCTTTCCCCCGCACTCTTACACCCTCTGCTGTTATATAACCCGCCTGACGCAGCGCTGACTGCAGAGAGTGTGTGTGTATGTGTGTGTGTGCATGTTGGTAAGAAAGACAGACAGACTGAGGGCCAGGAAGCAGAGAAGGAGGGTACTTTTGCAGATTGGAGCTTTATCCCTCCATTATTAATGTGATTCATCCAAACATATTGAGGACGGAGGAAGAGCAGCGGTACAACACGTACCCACAGGAACACACACACTCTCACACACACTAACGCATGTATGCTCCAGACAATGCAATCGTCTGTTGTTTCACTCACAACTATAGAGAGCTGATGGCTCTAAACATATTACATAACCTTCTTTAGACTGTAGGCCTCAGCATGACTCTAATCCATTCATCCATGCCTGCTACTGTAATGTACACATATGTGCGCACACACATACACACACCGCTGCTCACTAAGACCTCTCAGGCTCTCTCAACTCTTACAAGCTGAGTTGCACTAATGTGGCCAGTGTGTAATAAATAGGCTGTACAATTAGGCAGTCAATACAGAGGATTGGGGGTCAAGTAGTGAGGCAGGATTTTATTACGATCTCTTCCACTGTCTGTGTTTAGAGATTTATGGAGGAGTCACTCTGCAGACGGCCTCATCCAGGCCTCAGCGTTGTACTGTCCAGTGGAGGTGGGCGATATAGCCTCAAAGTTGTACCACAATATTTTAAGGAAATTTGCGATAACAATAACAATATGGGGGGAGGGGAAAACAACTTATTATTAGTGGTTGCTGCTTCTGAATAACAGCATTTTTATAGCACACACTGTATGGAAGACTCCTTTCTAGAGCTGAAACGATTCCTCGAATGATTCGAGGTACTCGATTACAAAAAATACTTGAGTAATTTTCTCCGCCTCGAGGAATCGTTTAATTTTAAAAAAAGATCAAAGAGTGGTATTTCAAATAGAGCTGAGGCCATATTAAGAGAGTTTTCAGACCCCTCAAGCTACCTCTTATACAAAATAGCAACTAGCAACAAATCTAGCTTCTTTTCTGGAGTTTGGAGACTAATGGGTCATTCTACGAAACTTGTGCCAACATCTGATGAGATGTACAAGGCACAAAAAATGTGTCAAAGTGTGTTCACAAATTTTGGAGCCACCAAAGCAAGTGCTCTTATTGACATGCTGTATCAGAAAATTCTATTTCTTAAAGAGAAAAAATTTCATTTGAAAAATAACTGCTCTTTAACTAAGCAAAAATGTATTTTATCCTATTACTCGATTAATCGATGGGATTTTCAGTAGAATACTCGAGTGACAAAATATTCGATGGCTGCAGCCCTACACTTTTCCAATCATTTACTACGACTATACAAGCTTAAAATTAGAGCCCATCGGGCTTATTATGCCTGTCACCGATTAATCAACATCGGCCAAAATGTAGCCGATCATAAAAAATTTTGCTCCACGGAGATTCTGTCACTCCTGCTCCTGTGTGTCTGTGTGTTGGGCTGCACACTACCCAAGTGCCCGCCCCCTCTGTCCACCATTATCTAATGTAGGACTATACAACAACGTTTTAACATCGTGTTAGGTGCTTTTTTGTGAGATAAACAGAGATAAATGCTACTGTTAATTCATACGTCCACCATTATCTAATGTAAGACTATAATACGGCGTTTTAGCGTCATGTAAGTTGCTCATTGTGTGTTTACAGTTTGACTTTTTTTTCTACTTACTGTGTTTGAAGTTTGACTTCTTTAGTTATTATTGTGTTTACGGCTTGTTCTTATTTATCATTTGTTTACACTACAGTTCTTATGTTGACAGTTTTATAATTGAAGTTCCTTGTTTAATTTAATAGTGTTCTGTCTCTGTCTTGAATCATATGGGTATTATAATAATTTGTGTTCATACACACTATATATCATGTGTATATCAATAAATTTATTATATATATCAGCCATTTTATCAGATATCAGTCAATATATTGCATATCGGCTTTTTTTGCCCCCAGCATCGGTATCGGCATCGGCTCCAAAAATCCCATATCGGTTGGGCTCTGCTTGAAATGTAAACATAGTAAAAAGGTCAGATCCAAAGGAAATCTGACGTTTTGGAGGAGGAAAAGTTAATCTTGGAGGTGAAAAACTTCATAATTCATACGACACAACACATTCTTTCTATAAGGACACCAACAGAAAGGAGAAGGCATGGGCTGAAGGAGCTGAAGTTTTGGGAGGACCAGATGAGCTTAATGTGGTACTGAATGACCATAAAAGTACATTGTCATGGGGGGGGTTCCTGCAGGAACATGTGGTTCTCCTGTGATCTTGTGATCTCAGGTATCCAGCTGCAGGGTGCTGTGCTGCAGGGTGCTGTGCTGCAGGGCACTGTGCTGCAGGGTGCTGTGCTGCACGGCACTCCAGTAACACATCCAGCATGAATTGGCGCGCGTCCAAAATCTGCGACTTGAGTTGATATGGAGTTAGGACGTTCGGCTTGACCACACGTCCGTTGTAGAGGCGAAAGACTCCACCGGTAATGACGTAGCTTCTGGCCAGCGTCTGGTTGTATTCAGCCGTGTGTTTCAGTAGTTCTCCTGCACATTTTTAATTTAATGTGTTTTGCTACGTGTCTGATCTTTGGTCAGCCAAACCACCTCCACATCACTAAGGTAGCTCCTCTTTCAGCCACTTAATCCTCATGTGAGGCGGAGTTGAGGCTGCCATGCTACTTTTGCTCTCCGTCATTCTTGTTTTTGTACACAGCAGGGAGCGTCATACATCATTGCGCCTCTGCATTGTAAATATCACGAAATGACAAGTTTATATTGTCAAAAAAATTATATTATCGCAGATGATATGATGAGGCACACCCCTATTGTCGAGTGCAGGAAAGCCTTCGTCTAGGAGTCTGGCTGGAAGTCAAAATTTGAATTTTGACGCTGGTGTAAGAATTAGTTGTCCAACACAAAGGTTTGACCATTTCTTTCTTTCTTTATGGGTCTGTTAACATGACAATGGTTTTGGGTGAAACGCATAAGTATTGTTGCGATTCGGCCTTGTGTTTACACCGAAATGGCATTTTAGCCAAACTTTAACTCAAACTTTTGAAAACGGCCTTTGCACAAGCGCATACAATGGTATAACAGTACCGTTGTTACGATTGTCGTGGTCTACTGTGTTGTGCTTGTGCTGCTGAATCTGCTGAATCTGCTGACTGTCTTTCTACAAAATGAGCATCTGCTGCTCCACTTCTGTTCTTAGCATTCACCAATGTACCAGATGATCGGCTCAACTCTGCTTCAGCAGAGATCTACCAAAAGCTGCTTCTGGACAAGACAGTTATAGCACCAACTACAGGCCTTGCATGCTTATTACAGCGTTTTCAGCCCTTTGATGTTTCCGTGTAAACCCAGATTTTTTCCCCCGTGTTTTAGTGTTTTTGGATGAAACGTTGCCATGTTGACTTTGGAAAAATGAACAACAAAGCTGCGTTTCCACCAAGCAGTACGGGTCGGTTCAGTACGGTTTGGGACGGTTTGGGACAGTTAAGTCTGATCTCGTTTGCGTTTCCACAGCAAACTGTGCCCTCTCGTGGTGGGCGGCGTGTAAGCTGGATGCCGGAAGCCACAGCTGGTAAACAATAGCACGACGCCGTAGCAGCTTACCCCGCGATTAAATCCAACAAAGAAGAAAACGTGACACAGTAAGAGCACGGATGGAAGACATGCAGCATTTCGTCCTCTCTGTGATTTTCATGTAACTCTCTGTTACAAAGTGCAATCGAGCTTCGTTTCAGAGAAGTCTGTGTGCCGCCAGGAGAAATGCAGCCGCTATCGGGGTAAGTGATGATTCTTTTGACCAATCAACCGTCTGCAGTGTGTTGCTCCACCTCCCGAGAGCGGATCGGTTCAGTCTGGCACCCATACGAAAGGGTCCCAAAAAAGTGGGACGGCTCGTCTCGGTTTTTAGGGATCCGTCCCGGGATGAGTCTGTGGAAACGCCGCTTAAGTTTCTTACTCTTCCCACTGATCAAGAGTGAAGCCCAAATCACCTCAGCTCTAAGTGCTGTCATATCGCACATCTGTAGCCTGATTTGTGTGGTTGAGATCAGCTGTCCCACCCCTTCCACAAACCAAACTCACATTTAACTTGTGGATAAAACCGTAAAGCTCTGTCAAGTTGACACAGTCCTATGAGGCTGACATAAACGGTTGTGCAAAGTTCAATGACTCATGTGTTACTGTTTCTTATGTTTCCTCTCACAGTTCTTTTTCTGTTCTGCTAATCCTGATGACACAGCACTGCAGGAGTGACATTTCTTAACTGAGCTGTAAACCATGGCATTCAACCCATTTTATCTAGCACTGAAAAAAACTACGAATAAAAACTTACCAGGGTGACTGCACTCATGTTTAAGAAAAAAAGCATGTGTTTGGCTCCAGGTGTTTTGGCATTACTTTGTGGGGAGTTGACTTCTTGTCTGTCTTCTTTATTAAACAGGCTTCTGTTTTCAAGCACCACACCAAACTCCTACGCCAGCCCCATGAGTTTCATATTTTTTAAAAGTAACTCAATGAAAGATTTTAGTTAGCTAACATGCTAAAGCTAGCACATGCTTGGCTTGCCAAAGCATGAAACAGACAAACTATGAAATGTGAAACTGCTTCATTGAGTGTTGTTTAGCAGTTGTGGTAACCAGATCTGTTTTGTTTTGGCCCCATACCGATCGTTAAGCTCCTTTTAAAAGAAAAATCGATAAAGTTGACAGAAGATTTTTGTTTCTCGGAATAACAATTAAACAGCAAAGAGAAAAAGAGAAAGTTTGATTTTTATTATGATGTAGTAAATGATTTTGGATTGAAAAGTCAAGACACAGCTGAGGAAAATCATCTTGGGCTCACAGGCTCAGTTATTGTCTGAAAGTGGGACACAGTGAGTAACCCACAGTGTGTGTACTCTTCTTGACATAAACTAATAGAGCTGTTTGAAAGAATCTCACACACACTCACCCGGAGAGCTGTGTCGTCCACTGCAGAAGTAGGTCTGAGATTCCAGCTGAATGATCTGAGGGCAGGAGGAGGATAGATGAATGGTTTGGTTTGAGGTCCACAGTTTAGACACGGCTGGGGCCAAGTGCAGAGACACTCATGCAGAAAATATGTCAAAGGCACTCAGGACACTGAGTGGCCGAAGGCTCTGTTTTGTCCTCACTTTCCCCTTCTGCTCAGAGCCTGCAGGGGCACGCTGTCCCAGGATTGGATGGACAAGGGGTCAGGTAGTCCATCCTGTGATATAATCCTTCATCTGCAATATAGGGAGTGTTATAGATTTAATTAAAGCATCATCATAAGGCTGCTTCTACAGTGTGAGTCTGCATGTATCGGGTCTCAGGTGTTGGGCATTGGAGGGATCGCTGGTCAACAGAAACATGTTGGATCGGTTTCTTAAATGGAGTGTGAAGCTGTGTCTTTATGCAGCCTGTCACTGTGGCTGCTGATGTGACTATAGCTCAGGCCTCCAAACAGAAAGCATTGTGCTGCTGCGGAGCGTGAGACTGGGAGAGGAGCTCAGTCACACTGGCAGCTTGAAAGGCCTTGCAGTGGGATTGAAGTGTGTGAGAAACTATGTGCACATTTTTGAGGGTACACGGTGTGTGTGAGTGTGTGTGTGGGGAGGGTTCTGCTTGTGCTGCTGATGGTGTCAGCTTTGATGGACAGAAAGGGTTGAAGCTAAAGTAGATTATTGAAGAAAAAACTGAACCAGGCTTCTGCAGAAATTTGACAAAATATGTTAATGGGTCTTTGGCTTTCCTCCCTGCACACAAAATGTGATATTTAATGACAAACCTGTACTTAGTAGTGCTTGTGAATGTAAAATCCTGACCTAAAACGAGCTTTTTGGATTTTGGGTAGTCGCTGATGTCAGCGATTCCCTTTTTTGACCAATCAGGAGCAAGTCTGACCTGATTGGTCCACCGTAGCAGACACCCCCAAATTCCCACCCACTCCCCTCCCTGCTACTGGAGAGAAATCTCTCCAGTAGCGGGCAGGAGAATGCCAAAGTGGAAGAACCATCACTGCTTTGTTTTTGGCTGTAAACAGTCACATAGTTCCATGCACAAGCTTCCCATCTCAGAAGAAGACAAGACGAAGTGGCTAGAGTTCATTTATCAAGAAAATGTGCCAGCTACACTCAGTTAAACTGTGCATGTGTGTGCTAGTCACTTCACTTCAGTCTGCTTTTCCAACTTTGGACAGTACAACAGAGGGCTAGTGAATAGAATGGTCCTGAATCCAGGCACATTACCAATCATCCACCAACAAACCTGGGACCCTGGAAATATGTATTTCAAATGCTGTGTGCTGTGGAGCAGATGTAAGAGCTTTTCCTCAGTGTCCCCTCTGTCTCTGTGTTAGCTTCAGGATGCTAACTTTAGCTGCAGTTAGCCTGTTGTTTTAGCCTGTTGTTTTAGCCTGTTGTTTTAGCCTGTTGTGTTAGGGTAAACGAGCTTCGCTGTTTTCTAAACATTGTGCACTCGGAGCTCGTGGCGCCGCTCTCAGTGACGTGGAAAAGCGGGGCGGTATCAGCGGTGGCTCATTTACATGTGAAGGCCACGCCCACTAAATCAGAGCGTTCTGAACAGAGGGGCTATGAGAGCCTGGAAACAATGCTGCTGGGCTTGATTTATTGGCTTTTTGGACCAAAACATGTTACTACCATTTCATGGAGACATCAGTAATCTATATTAATCTGCAGAAAAGGAGCATAATATGGGACCTTTAAATATGAATGATACAAACAGCCAAATATCATGATACTTTCAAAGAAAACTGGTTCAATTTGCAGAATCACATTAATGCCTTTTCTTTTGTCTTTCAAATAATGCAGGTGGGAGCATACAGCATTGCAGTGCCCTAAAATATCGTAACCACTCTTATCTTTACCTTTATGCATGCACACAGCACACAGCAGAAAGACTGACTCATTACTAATTCCAGCTCACTGACCTGGAGTTGTAGCAACAAGATGCTGTAATAAAGATAAAGAAATCATTTGTAAGAGTCAGATTGGGTGAGAAAGGAGCTTTATTTTGCCCTGTAAATCAGATTTGAATGTATAAATAATCTCACAAACACAGAGCCCTTGATGCATCGAGTCAAAATACTACCACACCCCTGCTAATCAGCCGTGTTGATGCACACAGGCAGGCTTCGAAGCTGTATGCATTCAACTCAGTTCTTTGTCTCCAGCTGTCACACACACACATGAACACACATGGTGTCAGCATCCAACATAAGCATGTATGCCCAGGGAGTTAGAACCTAAATTTTCTCCATGCTCTTACAGCCTTCAAGCGTCTCCTTCATTTAGCAGCAGAAGAACAGAAAGGTATGAGGTTTCTGTGGGACACCAATTGGAAGTGACATGGAGTAGAAATGGCCACACAGACACACAAATAAGACACACACAAGAGATGGTGAGCAAACACAACAGAATCCACCACCCCCCTCACCCCTCCTGACCCTCACCCCTCATTTCCATTTCTATGGTCTGCTCCCATCAGCAGAGGGGCTGTTGCAGCGCTGTGACACCCACTAAATTAACTATTGAAGCACGCTAGTCTTACCCATTCCTCCACCCATTGCTAGGCTTATATAACGGCCCCAATTTCATACCCACTGCTAACAGCAACACTATTGTGGCCATTCAAGCAGGCACTCAGGGAGAGGAAAACAAGACTGGAGAGTTGGGAGAAAAGGAGAATTAAGAGGAAAAAGAAGTATGAAGCAGGAAGAGAGGATGTAATGTTGTAAGAGAGGAAGGAGAAGAGTCAGTGGGGGAGTACAGCAGCAGCAGGAGGAGACAGAAATTGAAAGAGGTTGAGCTCTTTGGGGATATTTTCTATTCATTTAAATCAGTGATTCAGTTTGGTAATCCCCCGGTAAAGCCTGCAGCCTACACACCAACACACAACACAACGACAGGGGTTTCCTTCCAAAACAAAAGCATACCTCAAAGAGAAAGAGGAATCAGAGTCAATGTGACATGAACATACAGCAGGATTTGACCCATTTACTCACCTACGTGGACACACAGGGTTTTTACATCCTAACACGCTTCATTAACATCAACAGTGATGGTTTTCCCTGCAGAGGAGACACAGTTTCCAAGATTCCATATTTCAATATGATGCAACACCAAGTTATAATTTTATCCAGTCAGTATGAAGAGCCATTTCAGGATTTCTCAGGGTGATCTGTATGTGTGAATGCAAAGTGCAAGTGTTATCCTGTTTGAATTGCACTCCCTCGCCACCTTTAGGCACAGTGTCTCACGCACGCTGTCGTAATTTACTTTTAGCGAGGTGTGTGTTTGTTTTGGAATTACATGGGGATAGGATAAAAACAAATTTTCTTTGTTGAAGTCAACTTTTTTATTGGATACAACGCGCTGAGGTAAGGTACTTATCAGTACAGTTACATAGCGCTACAGTTTGAAATGTGACATCAAGCAAACAATGTAGAAGTTTGCTATATGTAGTGCTATCGGCAGCCCGGTGCTCCAACGTATCTAGAGGCTAACGTGACAACAAGTGAACACTGTCAGTTTTTATGTAGTTTAGTAGCAGTATATATTTAGTACAGATGGCAGCACTCTAAGACAGTGGGTTTCAAAGTGTGGGCCAGTGGGCACTGGGGGCGCTGCAGAAAATTGGAGGGAAGGGAAAATAGAATCTAACTGTAAGGTTATTTTATTTCATTTTTTTATTTTTATAACCATTTGCCCTGAACATACAACATGTAAAGTGCTACAATTGTTGGATTCTCAAGTTTCTGATTGTATCTAACCTCAACTTGTGTGACAGCTGCAACTTCGGCATGGTGATGTCATGATCTTTGTCGACCTGGTGATTTGCACCTGTTATAAAGCTATCTAAAACACTGAACTGAACGTTGAGGCTCTTTCCCTGTCTAACTTCTGGCTACATGTAAGAAAACAGTATCTCAACTTGGCTGACAGAACCCTGAAGTGCCTTGACCCTTTCACAACAACCTTCTTGTGTGAGTCTGGCTTAAGGGGCAACATCCAGTCAGTAAAAATGAAGCCTATACGGAAGTGCTAAAAGTCGCTGTTCGTTTAGAATCCGCTTGAGGCTGGCTACAGAAAGACCGGAAGTCACGTACACACCCAGCCATAAAAACAGACCTTTATGCCATCACTAAGCATATTTACAGCCTGGTTCAAAAAACAGCTTGGGTCTAAAACCCTGATTTCACTATCAGCACATACTGTATGGTGAGTGTTTTTTTCTATCTCTGTGGTTTAGATGTTATTAGGATCGTTTGATTTTCCAATTAGAGGCACAGCTCCGGGGACATGACCGCCGGGTGCCCTGTAGCTGCTCAAAGAAAAAATCACAACCGGGGTCACAGTGAATGTGGCTTCATTTCACTTTTCAGGAACAGACGGATGCTTTGTCCATCTTTTATACAGTCTATGGTCTGGCTTTTGTTAGTTGATGATTTCCTATTCTAAACAAATGTCACAATTACTGAAAAGTGAATAAAAGTTAGAAAATTTATTATTAAATCCAACATTTCTTTACATATTTTTAACCATCTGTTTCCAAAGGAGGTCCCTGGCCAGAAGCAAATGCTGTATGGGGAGCCTTGGCATAGTAAAATTTTGGAACCCCTGTAATGTGTAACGTTGGTGAATCCTGGTTATGTCCTTCCAGTCATCTACCAAGCAGAGCTAACCTAACCTCGCTCTTCATTTTACTGATAGACTCTCAAGTTTGAACAGACTACTGCAGAATAACTGCTGACTGTGGGTTGGTGATACAGCCTGGGCTAAAGACTAATTAGCTATTAGCTCGGGCTGTATCACTCTCCTGTTTATCTTTCTTCTGCTCTTCTGTCCTTTTTCTGTCTGTCAGTTAGGCTCCAGTGTCCACCATCACTACAAAATTAATCACAGAAATCGTTTTTATCAGAGAAAAACACAGATCTCTGCACTTCTAAACTTTGTCAGCCGGCGTGGTGTTGTCATAGAGACATAGATGTGCTGTAAATCAATCCGGTCCTGGATGACCCGTCCTGGAAGCTGAGAAGTAGCAATTTAAAATAACCTGAAACCAGCAATACTGGCACTGATAATCTCTATTTAAAGTGTGGATTATGATCAGGCATATATCTAGAAGGGAGACTTTTTCAAGATCACTTTCAAACCCCTTTAATCGAGGATAAGAAGTTTGAACACTGGGAAGTATTCAGGGAATTTTACTGCGAGTGAGTGGCTGGGGCTTAGGGCATTTATTTCATACCACCAGTGAGAACCCAGAGGAGAAACACAGAATAGGATGAATAAAAACATCTGAGGTCCAAAAACAGAATTGTTCTCAAGACGAGTGCAGAGACAATGTCTGCACACCCGTCCAAATGCACAAACTGCCATCAAAGCTCAGGTCAACATTTCTTTGTCGTGCCATCATGTTGTATCGTGTCACATTACGATGCAACATCTGCAGCATGCTTTTAATGTCACGCCCTTGCCTCCTGAGTACTTCCTATCGCCTCACAGGGAAGACTCCAAGCTGTGAGAAACATGTGACAGAGCAACTTTAGCGCACAGAGAGAGCAGCAGACTGCTCCTGCTTGTCAAAGCTCCTGGGAGAACTTTTTTAGCAGGTTATGAAACAGACTGGAATTAAAACTGAAACCTGTGTGACCCACAAAAGCAAACAAGACCATCAGAATCAACACGGATGATTTTCATTAAGCAGACTTAAAAGCTGCTGACAGGGAGGTGTCAGACAGAGGAGTACTGTGTGCTACTGAAATAGGCTTTGTTGACATTTTCCACAGCGAAGGTTCACGGTGAGTGATTTGTTTGACTGTTGGAAGAAAGCAGGCAAACATATCTGGTCACAAAAAAAGTAGCAGAGCAGAGATAAAAAGGTATCAGTGTGTTTTCCTGGAGTCTTATCCGACAGATGGAACTAATGCTTTTACCAGAGCAGATTTAGAAATGTTACAGAATCTGTTCACCATAGATCTGCAAACAGTGAGGTCCAAATCTTAAGGGTCCTGATGGAATAAGAGAGATGATGATAGAGAATGTAACATCATGTTTGTTAATTTTTTCAACACAACAGAAAATGTGCTAACATTGGGGATAAGTATTGAAAACCAATTTTAGGAATCGACAAGAAATGGTTCAGTCCATCGACATCATTAACCTTAATGCTGGACAATTCCCTTACCAGTTCTTTATATTACGCTGAAGCCGCTGGGCTGCTTCTGACGTCATCAATTTGAGATCGTCCATGTTGGAGGCACTCTCACAACAGAATAGAATTGAGCTTGCAAGTATATTGGAGTGTTGTTGCACAAAATTGTAAATAGAGCCCGACTGATATGGGATTTTTGGGGCAAATGCTGATACCGATACTGGGGGCAAAAAAAAGCTGATATCCAATATATCGGCCAATATCTGATATATCGACCGATATACGATATCTAGGCTGATATATATAATAAATTCATTGATATACGCAGGATATATTCTGTATATGAACACAAATTAGTATAATATCCATATGATTCAAGACAGAGACAGAACACACTTTAATTATAAAACTGCCAACATAAGAACTGTAGTTTAGACCAATGATAAATAACAACAAGCTGTAAACACAATAATAAATAAAGAAGTCAAACTTCAAACACAGTAAGTAGAAAAAAAAAGTCAAACTGTAAACACACAATGAGCAACTTACACAACGTATTATAGTCTTACATTAGCTAATGGTGGATGTGTTAATTAACAGTAGCATTTATCTCTGTTTATCTCTCAAAAAAGCAACCAACAGGATGTTAAAACGCTGTTCTGTAGTCTTACATTACATAATGGTGGACGGAGGGGGCGGGCACTCGGGCAGTGTGCAGCCCAACACACAGACACACAGGAACAGGAGTGACAGAATCTCCGCAGAGCAAAATTTTTTCTGATCGGCTACATTTTGGCCGATGTTGATTAATCAGTGACAGGCATAATCGGCCCAATTAATCGGCCAAACCGGTTAATCGATCGGGCTCTAATTGTAAACCATTGCTGCGTTTTGTGAAAGCGGCAACCTCCAGTCTAAGGGGCTGTTTACACGTCAACGGTTTTAGGGTGAAACGCAAAAGTTTTGTTGTGTTTCAGTCTAACCATGGATGGTAGGACAGGTTGATGTCATCACTTCTCAGCTCACACCTGAGCAGTGTTGGTCATCTTACTTCAGAAAAGTAATTAGTTACAGTTACAAATTACTTCTCCCAAAAAGTAATTGCATTAGTAACTCAGTAACCTCATTATAAGAGTAATAAGTTACTCACCAAAGTAACTGTGACGTTATTTTTTCATGTTCTATACGTTGTTACATTCTATTACATCTTTAACGTCAAAGATGTTCATATCAGCTGATTAAAGAATAAAAACACTATATACAGTATTTTAGAACATTTGGTATTTATTTGAACTAAAAATATTGCAAACTGTTAAGAAAACACAAATGTAAACTTCTGGTAATTAAGTAGTGCAAATCTCTAACTGTACATAAGGCCTACTACACAATAAACAGAGAAATATCCAGCTCTGAAATATTCAGTAAAGTAATAAAAATTAAATATTGAAAATAAATCATATTCACACACTTTGCATTCAAGTACAAAACCCTTTAATCTGGCCTAATTAGTGCAATTCTCTTTATCTGTATAATACTGTACAATAAACAGAGCAATATCCAACTTTTACGTGCCGGGCTCGATGCCATTGTAGCTGTCTTGTTGTGTTTAGCAGTCAGCTCGTGCAGTGAGACAGCGTGAGCAGGGCATGATCCGCCCACCCAGCCAATCATCATCGCATTTGCAATGGCGCCACCTGACTCTTGCGCTTCATTCAACCAAACTGTAGTAACGCGCCACTTCACATTTTCAGTAACGGTAACAGCGTTGCAACGATGAAAAGTATTTAATTAGATTACTCGTTACTGAAAAAAATAACGCCATTGGTAACGCCGTTATACTCTAACGCCGTTATTACCAACACTGCACCTGAGAGCCAGCACGTCGTCCTCACCTTATGGGGCAACATCAGGCCTTGCACCAGTTAGCATTGACATGCTACAGGCTGCCAACAGCTGGTTTCACATCACATGTAAACAATGCAGCCATGGTTACATGTAGGATCTCCAGACAAACACAGGAGAAAAAAAGTAAAAATATCACTGAAGCCACAAAAAGTTTGGTGTCTATGACCAACAAATGAGCCAAACAAAGTAATGATCTGCTCCAAATACAAAGATTACAAAAAAGAGACGGAAAAAATTACAAGAAACGGATAAAGAGAGAACTGCTGCAAAAGGCAGCCATAGCCAACGGGGCGGCGCCTAGCAACCAAAGAAAGAAAATGTCTGACTTCAGCATACCTACGGCAAGCTCAATGTTTTATTCAACTCAAAGCATTGCTATAACCACTTCAAGACACTAGAGGGCCTATACAGTCAATAACAAACAACAAAACAGTACATCAGTGTCACATGATGTGTGATTTTTCATATTTTTATTTATTGACGTTCAGTGAAATCCAGATCGAGCAACAAATTTCATATTTATTTACATATAAGCTACATAAAATGATGAAAAAAAGAACCTGTAAAGCTACTTTTTGTACAGAGGAAATTCACAGGGGGATTTGATAAGGGAATAGATAAAGAATTGGATTGATAAGCGGAAGATAAGGGCATTGGTATCAGTAAAATCTTATCAATACCATCCCTTGTCAGTATACAGCAGTATACAACTTGGACAAGCTTTTGTGATCATTTTCCCTTTTCTGTGTGCTGTTACTTACCTGTGTGTGCATGTGTGTGTGTTGTAGATCAGGGCACGTCCAGATGTGCAGGAGCTGCGCCTGTGGCAGAAAGAACTGAGGGAGCACCGTGACATTAGAAAAACCATCGAGCATTTCTGGGCCCAGCAAGAGAGCCGAGGTGAGAACATAGACACACTTGATTTTTTTCCTGTATCTCAAAACAATTTTTTTCATGTTCAGCATTCATACAAACAAGTTACAATGCATGGCCTCTCACTTATCCAGATGCACACTCAAATAAGGCACACACATGACGAGCTGCAGAGTTACAGTATTCACCTGAACAGAGCTTTGAAGTTTTGGAGAGAAATGAGGAAATGAGAGAGGTGACACAGAGAAAGAATGAGGGCAGACACAGAGACAGAAGAAAAGAGAAAGAGACAGGGAAGCGAGTCAGGAGATAAAGAGAAGCGATTGCAAGTGAAGGAAGAAAGTGAATGTCTGCAGGGCTCAGGGTGTGTTTGTGCGACGGAGAGATACGGCAGAGGAGGGAGGAGACAAGTGAAGACAGAGAGGTGATACAGAGGGATTAGGGAGGCAGTGAAGACAGAGAGAGATGAATCAAAGGTTAGCGTCCAGGTCTGTGATTAAATGTGTGTGTTCTGTTTGCCAACATGAGGACAGAGCAGAGCAGCTGGGAATGCAGGCCCGTGTCCAGCATGTTTTCTGGTTTTAGAGCTCAGGATGAGTGACAGAACTTTGTCCTTGAAAACACACACACACACACACACACACACACACACACCCACACCCACACACACACACACACACACACACACACACACACACACACACACACACACACACACACACACACACCATTGACTGTAAACATCTATGACACACCTCCTTCTCCTACCAAGCTGAAAATACAGCTGAGATGAGTGCTGTTCATGTTTTCACCCATCATTCCTCCTTTCCTCTGTAAATCCAGTGAAGAACGCTGCTGAAGCCTCATTGGTCAACAAAGCTGCCAATCACATCCCTACATTCTTGCTGAGCACTGACTAAACTCTGCAAAATGAAATCTTGCTCATAGTCAATCATAGTACCAAATTATCTCCATGACAGAAGCCATGTTGGGGTGAAATTTATTTCATGAGTGTTTTAATTTTCTGGTTTAACGCATCGTCCATTGTCGTGTAATGCAGGAGGCAGGATTTATGACTAGCTGTAAATATTTCCCCCTCATTTTCAAAAGTGTTGCTGTCTGTGCTCATCTTTCATGCAAGCAAGCATGAAGTGTTAGCTTATCTGTAAAACATGGACTCAGTCTCAATGATGCCATCCCCTGATTTCAGAATAGGTATAATGAAGCTGTGAGATGAAAGTAGGGATGGGTACCTTTTACATTTGAAGCGATACGGTACTAATGCCCGGTACCTGGCAATTGGTACCGGTACTCAACGGTACCGATTTTCGTTTCTTTTTTTGTGTTTATGTAGTAAAAATATCAATATCTTTAAAAATAAAACATGGATTTTTTTTTTCAATTTGACACATTTATTCTTCAATATCTAACCTTAAGGATATGGTACAGATGCCCGGTACCTGGCAAATGGTACAGGTACTCACTGGTACCAATTTTCAGTACTTTTTTATGTTCATGTAGTAAAAATATCAATTTCTTAAAAAATAAAACATATCTTTTTTCAATTTGACACATTTATTCTTCACTATATAAGCTTGCAATGCTGGGATTATGTCCAGCATGGAAAATCGCCTACTCTTCCACTCCCTCATAGTCACAAGGATGCATTTAGGTACTTAAACATGGTACCTTTTGATTTTA
Organism: Halichoeres trimaculatus; assembly: GCF_033239565.1. Classification (NCBI taxonomy): domain Eukaryota; kingdom Metazoa; phylum Chordata; class Actinopteri; order Labriformes; family Labridae; genus Halichoeres; species Halichoeres trimaculatus. Next base: position 6,640,908 of record NW_027437198.1, on the reverse strand, counting down.
CATGAATCGGTACCTGGTACTTTTGACATAATTTGGTCGGTACCTATAAAAGTACCTAATTCGGTACCCATCCCTAGATGACAGTTGCCAAATGTTGACTTAAACTTCCAACTATCAGAGAAGCAGTTAAGAAGTGTAGTTAAAGGCGTAAACTAGCTGCTTTACAAATACCTGGTACGTCACCTGTCCGTTTCTGACACAAGTTTTGAAGCAAATCTGAAATGGGTCGGGCTTTGAGCCTCCATACAAACTATACACTGTAAACCCAGATAAGTTGAATTTACTTAAAAAAGCTTGCAAACTGGTTACCTTAAAACAAAACTGAGTAATGAAATGTGAAACTTGAGTTAACTTAACTCAGCATCTTAAGTAGTTACGATTATTATGGAAAACCATTTTACTGAATGTCTTTAATCAAATAAACCTGATGCTTATTTGTTACAAATTAAAATATCAAGTAATGTTAAAAAATGTTGCATATCACTGTAAAACATAATAATTTGACCTTACTCAAAACTGAAAGATGACATATTAATAAATTTTCCTTATGAATTCAATAAATGTACTTATGAAAAATAAAGTAGGTCTGATAAGATCAACTAAATGAAATAACATTTTAGAGTACAGCTGGGTCTCATATCCACGGTGTTCTCTCCTCACTCATGGTTACAAACGCTGTCACAACAAAAATCAGCTCTAATTTCATAACTTTAGTAACCGTGAATGAGGAGGGAAGGCAGTAGATATGAGACCCTGCTGTACATTGAAATATTGTTCTTCAGGGGGCATAGGTTGTCTGAGCCTCATGGCACTGACTGGTGGTCTATGCTCCATGGCACAGGGTCTTGTACCTATTGACTTTTGCAGTGTGCGCCTAATGGTTAACAAATAGAATATTGACTGGACTATCAAGCTATTTTGGACAATTTCCAAAATGTAAAAAGATGAATATTTACTAATGAGGCAGACAGCTAGTCCATACCACATGGAGCGATGCCACAAGGAGCACAGACAGCTGGTCCATGCTGTGACACACAGACAAACAGTCCGTGTCATGTGGAGCACAGACAACCTGTGCCACTGCTGCACATCAAGAAGTACAGCAGGGTCTCATATCGACGGAGTCCCCTCTTCACTCATGGTTACAAAACGCAGTCAGAAAGTAATGATTTTAAATTGTGCTTACTGAAACAGTAAAAAGAAAATAGATCTACTCAGAAATCATCTAATTTTAAATTTTTCATAGCTTAATCTAGGTGAGTGTTTTGAACTTTGGGGTTTAGGGTGTAGTGCACCCGCCTGTCAATCAGATGAGCTGTGTCTCTGATTCAGCTAACTTATGATCTGAATAAATTCTAAACTGCCTAGTCGGAAAAAAATTCACCCCCGTTCAGTGTGGGCTGTCAGAGAAATTAGCTATTCAGATGGGAGACATTGTTTTTACCAGGCTGTAAACCTGTTTATTTCTGCTGTGAAAATGTCTCTTTTTGGCTTGGTGTGGGTGTGACTTCAGGTAATTCCAGAGACAGCCTCGAGTGGACACTCAATGAACTGCAGATGTAAGCACTTTCGAATAGACTCATATCTTTAGACTAGAAGTTCATCAGTTAAATCAGCCAAGCCCCTTATCTTACATAGGGCTTGAGTCCCATTTCCAACAAGCAGCCCGGTTTGGATCAGTACAGTTTGGTACGGAGCAAAGCCTGATCCTGTTTTCATTTCCACAGCCAACTGTGCCCCCTCTTGGTAGGCAGCATGTAAGCCAGATGCTGATAGCTGCATCAGTCATGTTATAGCGTGACGTCAAAGCAAAATCAAGTTTTGTTTCAGAGAAGACTGTGAGACTGTGTGCCGCCAGAAGAAATCGCTAACTGCTGTCGCATGGTAAGCGACGATTCTTTTGACCAATCAATGGACTGCAGTGTTGTAGCTCCACCTTCTGGGGTTGGATTGGTATGTCTGGCATCCCAACAGAGGGGTACTAAAAAGTGGGACGGTACAGGTTGGTAACTTGGAGGCCTGTCCCAGATTACTCTAAGGGAATGCCACAAAATGCGTGTCGTACTGAAGCGAACCAAACTGAACAAACAAACTGAACCGAACTGAATGGGGTTTTTGTGGATGTGATGCCATCATGAGTTTTGCACGCTCCATATGATGTCATTCTTGCAGCCTCACCCCCTTGTGCAGTCCTTTTCACGCAGAAAATTTCTGTATTGCGCACACACCTAAAAATTTCTAACTTTCGGACGGAGGTGTGTGGGCAAAATGACGGACAAACAGGAGCTCCTAGTGTCTGAAGTACAAAAATAATGGCATATATGATTTGTCACACAGAGATCACTGCGATAACCATGTGATGGACAATTCCTCGTGTGAAATTGCAGCCCCAATTGCCAGAGGAGAGGAATTGGCAAAAACAAATGTAAACGGTTTAAAAACATTCTTCCTCTGCTCTAGTTTAGTACAACCATAGACGTGTGTTTGTGATACACTGCCCCCTGCAGTTTGGGAGTGGATGACAACAGGATGGCAATCTCACGCTGAACCTGAGCCACTCGTTCCCTTGTGTCACGTTTTTATGGAAACCTTGATTCAGCTTTAACTCTGCTTTCAGAGCCAGTCTCTAGTGGACACTTGAGGAACTGTAGCAGATTTGTTTTGGCCTCATAGATGAACACTAGAGGTTGCTGCTTGATGTAATATTCAAACCATGTGACCGTCTATGTCTGTCTGCTTGATATAATCAGCACCGCAACTCAACTGTGCCAAAATACAATTTTACTATCACTTCCTTTCTACCTTTGTGCTGTAAACTGCGTAGCTAGTTAGCTAGTTGACTTATCACCTTTATGTTTCTGACTCACAAACAATGACACCATCATAAACACACACAGACACATTCCTCAGCACAAAGGCTCTCACTGCAGCCGTGTTGGGCTGATGAACATTCCTCCACAGACACACACTGAGCTGCTGCTGCGACTGCTGCTGCACAACTACTGCTGACCTGACATTATAGCAGGGGGGCCTAGGGATGTGTGTGTCTGTCCGCCTGCGTGTGTGTGTGTGGGCATACAAAAGAGCTGGCCCAGTCTGTCCAAACTGAAAGCCATCTTCTCACTCCTCCACCAGAATCAGAAATGTGTTAGCTGGAGACTGGCAGTGATGAGTGATGGGAGTGAGGGGAAGAGATTGATGGATTGATGCTGATGTCGCAGTTTGTTTGCTGTTTTAGTCTGTTCTTGTTGTTGTTTTGGATGTAATGAAGCAAGCAGTGTTCACCAGTGCGGACAAATAAACAACCTAGGTTTGGGAGTGTGGTAGAGACAAGATGAGTTAAAGCAGCAGAGGGAGGGAAAAGATTATTTAGGGAAGCCGCCTCCCCACTGCAAACACGCCCTTTAAGTCAACCCCACAACAGCTGCACTCGTCTCATCTGACCCGAGGAGACCAGCATGCGATACCTCTTCTGCCATTTCACATTCAGAATTAGTCAGAGGCACAGAGGAATAACAAAAGCCGGGAAAGAGCAAAGTGACTGAGAGGGCAGGCACACGGTGATACCTCAGGGTCAGGAGTTCAGTTTATTTGGCAGGTGCAGCTTTCAGCAGCTCATGAATCACCACGGGACTGTCCTTGACTGTACAGACATGTGGGGTGTTTACCTTCAGTGGATGTGCTGCTGTAGAGCAGTGAGCTGGTTAACCAGAGAGAAGTCCTGATAAGTCAGAGTATGACAGTCTATGTTTGTTTACGCAGAGAAAAACTCCAGAAAGATGAAAATAGTAAGATAGTAGAGCTTAAAGAGGGGGAACTGTGCTTTAGTTTAGGCTTTACAGCTAAAATACAGTGGATGGGTCTGCATTCTGTTACGACAAACGGATCAAATAGGTTTCATTCAAGTCAATGTATCAACTTGCACTGGTCGCGTTGCAGGTAATATTAAGCCATCCTATTTTGACAGACGCGGAGCTGTGACGCATAAATTGTGTAGGGAAGCTTGAGTGGGACAGGAAGTCATGACTGGAAACTACCCCAAGACACATAGAGACTTTCAAAATAAAACTAACCATGTCAAAATCAGTTTCTATTTATCTTGACTACGAGAATTAACAGACATAATGAGCAGAGCCAGAATAGGATTCAACAGGTTTGAGGTTTTACAGCCCAACATGAATGAAGAGAAACTTATCAATGGAGTTGGAAGTGCGGAAACTCCTTGGTCTGTGACTCCAGCTGTCTGTCAGTCATGCTTTTTTTTGTTCCCTTTTTAGAAAACCCTTAATTCAGCCATTATCTAAAACTCTCCATTCTAACTTCTGTCTCTTTAAGGCTTTCCTCTTCATAAACCTTCCTCTCTCTGATTGGTCGGGCACAGAGCCATGGAAGAACATGACATTGAGTAATGCCCCTGCAATGTAGGGGTATGAGAAAGAATCGTTATACCATATATTAGGATTTTTTGTTTGGCAATATTAGGGATGGGTACCTTTCACATTTGAAACGATACGATACCGATGCCGGGTACCTGGCAGTTGGTACCGGTACTCAACAGTACTAATTTTTGGTACTTTTTGTGTTTGTGTGGTTAAAAATATCAACTTGTTTTATAATAAAGTATAAAATTGTTTCAATTTAACATATTTATTTTTGATACATGACCTTACAATGCTGTGTTCATGTCCAGCATGGAAAATCACCTTCTCTTCCACTCCCTCACAGCCACAAGGATGCATTTAGGTAACTAAACTTGGTACCTTTTGTTTTTACATGAATTGGTACTCAGTACTTTTAGAAGAATTCGGTCGGTACTTATAAAAGTATCTAATTTGGCACCCATCCCTAGGCAATGTCAAAACCAGGATTCTTTGTCGAAAAAAACATTTTTTTTTTTTTCAAATTTAAATTCTTTATTTCAGTCTTTTTTTATGAACTGGATTGGAAAAAGTTACGTCTTTTCTCCAGCAGAGGGTGAAATGTTTCTCTCTGACTCATGTGATGTGCATTTAATGGGAAACTATGGCTCCTGATATAATCTGTAGACATCATCATCAATTTACTTTTTCATATGGTCTGGTGTTGAGAAAGCACTCTGAAAATTGCAAAAATTGATCATATGGAAGAATCACAATTCAAATCGAAACCTATTCGAATCGAATTGTAAGGATAGCATATTGTCCCAGCCCTACTGCAATGTGTCATAAACTAGTTTGGAGATCCTTATGCAATGACTCATTATTTAGGCATGTCTTGTTAAAATCTCGTGAGATTTTGTGAGATCACGTTATTTTTAGAACGGACTGTTTAGAAGTGTTTACAGACAGATTCGGTGATTTCTACAACATATTAACATGTAGAGTTTGGAAAATCTTCACACCTTTGATATGAACATCCAGCATTGTTACTATTTATTCATGTTTAAAATCCAGAAAAGAAGGATACCCCCTCTTTAAAGACACAAAAGCAAATTAGAATCAAATTTTTAACACAGCCAGGCTATAACATCTATAACAAACTACTTTACACATGTGGCCTTTAGAAATATGTCATTTGCAGTGAGGTATTTTTCAGTCAATCTTGTATGATTCATCTATCACAACAAAGCCCCAGCACCTCATGAAACTGATATACTGGCTTTTACATCATAAAAAGGTACCGAGGAGCTGCGTCTGTGCACCATACTTAACTCACAGATGGTGTTAAGTAATAAAACTGTAATTAAGACCTTTCAAAACCACTTTATTGTAATTTGAGTGTGGATGGAGCACAACGTTCAACATTAACATGTCTTACAACCCGCCTCAACCTCCTGTTGTGGTACAAATATCCAAATATAGAAGTCTATTCATCACAGCGTTACCTCCATAATGTCAAAGTCACTGGCTCTCATTGGCAGATAACAAAAGGCCTCCACAATAGCCTCACAGCTGTCACTGTGTGAGAGAGTAACCGGCTGAGTAATAGTTTGTCACGCAGGTTCACTGTTTTTACGACCTGGAGTGTTTCTCCTGTCAGGAATAACAGATTTATAGATGGAAATATTTTGACAAAATAATTGGGCGCTCACTTTAGGTCTTTTAACTCTTTAATGAAAAAGCTCACTGAAGCGGTGCTCTTGTGTTGTGCTGGTGTTAATGTTACAGAGACAAAAAGGTCGTATGGTACAGTTTTATGTGGTGTATGAAAAAGAGAACAGTGAGACTGTACCTGACAGATGAGGCTTTGTAGATGTGCTGTGTTAGCCTTGCGTATAATGCTGTTTGTGTAGTGCAGCACTACGGTGGGGTATTGCATTCTCTTGATCAAAAATTTTTGAAAATTTTCTCCTGTTTTACAAGACGCTGTCTCATAAAAACAGGAATTACTGAAAAGCTTAAGGCCCCGTTTACACAACACCGTTTGGGAGATCTCAACCGCAGTAGAGTTGGGTTGATCATCTGGTGTATACTGGTGAATACTAAGAGCAGAAGTGGAGCAACAGATGCTCATTTTGTATAGACAATCAGCAGATTCAGCAGATTGAGCAGCATAAGCTTAATTGTGATTGCGTGGCGGGTTTCCACTGAAAACGCTGACGTCAAGCTCCGCTTGATGACATAGCAACGGTGTCAGCAATGTTTCAGAAAGATTCCACTCTGGAGGCCGTTCTCAAAAGTTTGCGTTTTAGGTCGGCTGAAACGCCGTTTCCGTGTAAACGTGAGGCTGAAACGCAACAAAACTTCTGGGTTTCACCCTAAAACCGTTGTTGTTCAAACGGCCTTTTGGTCAAGTGACGTGTGTAACCACCAAAAACGCACTTATTACCTAAACAACAATAATTTAATGGATGTTAAACGAAGCCCATAACCTTGGCCCTAAACCAATTTTTTGCATTGAATTCACAAAATAAAAACTTGACTTAATATATCGGCAGTGGCTGGTGTTTCAGTGTAAAATGTGACCCTGTTAACTGGTGACCAACAGCCAACAAACACTGACACATTGGGCTAAGCAGTTAGCAGTTAGTAGCATAGAATGTATAAAACATGGACGTAGCCCCCGCGATGTCACCCATTTGTTCCTGACACTTGAAATTTAGCCAAACTGTGGACGTAACCATATTTGTTTTGATGCCAGCTGTAAGTTTCATTTCAAATAGCTACGGAGCGCTCATCAATCACAAGACCTGAGTTATGTCTCTGATTGGACAATCAAACAATGCTAATAACTTCTTAACTGCCATGTGAAAAGAAAAAATCTGTCACCGTACAGTGTGTGCAGATAGTGAAATCAGCATTTTAGACCCAAGCTTTTTTTGAACCAGGCTGTAAAAATGTTTTAATGCCGTAAAAGTCTGTTTTTATGGCTTGGTGTGTACGTGACTTCCTGTCTTTCTGCAGCCAGCCTCAAGCGGATTCTTGACAAAGGGCAACATTTAGCACTCCCCCATCCACTTTATTTTTACTAACCAGATGTTTCCCCTTGGTTAGCAGTCAGCAGTTAGCGGTTAGGGGTTAGCAGTTAGCAAAGGCACTCTTAACTCCAAAACACCAGTTGCTCTCTAACAGTCCAAACTCGATAGGAGATAACGGAAAAGTCAAAAACAAATGTAAGAAAATCCTAAGTTATGATAGCTACCATAAAAACAGGATGTTTTCTTTTTTTTTTTTTTTTGAGTGATTGCAATAAGCCACTGTACAGAACAGGCTACAGTAGAATGGTAAACATTTCTGTGTCCTAATGAATCATCACAGAACTTCTCTGTTTCTAGTTGGATCTGCCCTGACTGATCATCCAGAGAGCCCCGAGCCCGGCAACTCAGACGTGTCTATCCAGATAGTGTCCCCGTCTCCTCAGAGCACTGTGGTCCACACACCCATTTCCCAGATGACCCCTGAGGCTAGTGGGTGGCTGCTGACCCCCAGTCTGTGGAACATGGACAGAATGGTCTCCACTCCACCACTGACTGATGACCCCACTGCATCTGAGCCTGGAACGTCCTTGACTGCGGCACCTTTACCCCGTTAAAAACCTCAGCCGGAGCAGTGGTCCTATCAACTGAAGCAAGGTTTGTCTGGTATTTAGAGGCTAACAAACTGAGAGATCAAGTAGGGAAAATAATTACAATATGTGCCAAGATCAACCAAAAAAATATTCAAAACACAAAAAATCGGCTTCTAAAAATGTTTTATTGTTACTTTCAATACTTGGGTATGTGTCTTGACAAACATCCTACAGATTCTCTTCATGGTTCAGGTCAGGTGAGTTGGCTCACAAATGGAGGACAGCACTATCATGGTCAGCAAACCATTACATGGTAGTTTTTGGCGCTGTGGGTAGGTGCCAATTCTGCAATAGACTGCTGTGTTGACTCTGGACGTCATCAAACTTCACGCTGGACATCAAACACTTTAGATCCATGCATATCTACTCTTCTTCAAAACTCTAGAGCTTTGATTCCCAAATCCAATGCAAAGTTTGCTTTCTTCTGCATAGATGACTTTGCACCACTGAGCAGCAGCCCCCCTGAGTATTTGTGAATGTTTTTTCCTTCTGTGTCGTGAAAGATATTAATATTTTCTTGAATAATCTCAATTTTTTGCAAGGTATGTTGAAATGTCAGACAGTTTGCATCTCTACCACCCAATTTCGTCCTTTTTTAACACCTCAAAGCCATCTAACATCTTCTTAAATGTCATCTGCCATAGAGAGTTAGAGCAACTGGATTAACAAAATGTTGTGTTGACTTCATGCTGCTTCACTGGCTGTTTTCATATTTCTGTTCATGCCAACCAGACTGTGCAGGCTGTCACTCTCTTCTGTTCGTGTGTCGTTAAACTGAGGGAATAAAGTGCTCTCCTGGGAAATTTACACCACTTCTTGAGCCCAGCATACCTGAGCGGATACCTCTGGTCCCCCCCTGCAGTGAGGCAGGGCACTGGTCTCCTGATGGACGGCTTCCCTGACCGTCTCAGGCACTGATGCGCTCGGCCTCACAGTGAGCCACTGAGAGAGTCATGTATCTCCATCTGCAGGTATGTGGATGTCTAGAGGACAGCTGCTCCCGGGTGAAGTGATAAAACAGCCCCATTTCATTCTGGGGACATCTGATAGTGCAGGCAGCTCCGCATAGTCTGGCAGCACTGGACCCGACTGAAACCAAATCACTCAGCCGCAGGAGGGAGGGGGCACCAGGGCGTCAGAGCAGAGCCTGAAAACTGTGTGTTCTGGGCTGTGATTCATGGCTGAATGGGTGTTAGAATATAAACAAGTTTACTCAGAGAGATTTTGAGCTTGGAGAACAACAAATATGCTAATTAAGTTTTGTGGTAGCTCATAAGTTAACACAGGATGCAAGAGTGAGGCCTTTTCCTGAGATCTTTTTTTTTTCAGTTTATCCCAGTTTGTAATCTGTTGTGCTTTAGAGGCTTCTAAAGGCTTCTACTGTAAAGAACTTAGACTGTATGAAACTATAGTCTGTATATTGATGAATGTAGTCTTCATGATGTCACTCATCTGTTTTTGAAACTGTTTTGAAGCAAGGGTCATACAGAGGCCATATTGGAAATAGGGCGGGCTTTGAGCCTCTTCACTAACAGCTATAGGGCACCAACCTGTCAGTCAGCTGAGCTGTCCCTCTGATTGGTGAACTCACAATCTTAATATCTCCTCAACTGCTGAGTTAGAAAAAAATCACCCTCTCGTACAGTCTGTTAAAGGGGACATATCATGCTGATCCCTGGTTTAATACTTAAATATAATATAATAAATTTGAAAACAAGACCTTACACCCCCTGAATTTTCAAAAAATGAGATATTGTATTTTTTCTGATATCCTAGAATGAGATTTGATGCCTCTGAAAATAGGTCATTGCCAGTTGGCCGCGAGATTTCGACCTTTGTGACGACACGAGGATCCTTTAAACTGATCTAATCTCAGAAGGTGGAGCTACAACACTACAGACCGTTGATTGGTCAAAAGAATCGTCACTTATTGTGCGACAGCTGCTGTATTTCTCCTGGCGGCACACAGTCTTCTCTGAAACAAAGCTTGATTGCCCTTTGTATCAAAGCGCTACATGACAATCATAAAGAAGACGAAATGCTGGATGTCGGCATCTGGCTGACGAGGCCTACCACGAGGGGCACGGTTGGCTGTGGAAACACAAACAGGACCAAGCTTATTCAAGCCAACGTCTACCAAACCGTACTGATCTAAACCAGACTGCTTGATGCAAACGGGGCTTTTCAGTGATGAGACAGCTAAGCTATGCAAAACTATGGTAACGTTACAGTATTCAGAAGCTATATTATGTATCTTCTGAATACTGTAACCTTAGCTTATCATAGCTTAAGTAGCTGGTGCAGCTCCTGAATGCAGCTCAACTGTCTAATGATTCATGAAAATGCAGTTCATTGTAGTGAAGTCTGTTTGCTGTGAATTTGTCACCCTGATCTGACATCAGTGTAGCTACTGTTAGTGTCCTCCCCCAAAGGAAGAGCGCCCTTTGGGCGAGGACCCCATTGTATTTAGTCTGTTTCTTTCTTATTATTCTGTTTCTTTCTATTCTATTATTCCGCGCTTTGAGCCCTCATTACACCCCCTAAACATACTCAAAAACTCACCAAAATTAGCACACACCTCACAATTGCAAAAAATTAATATGATACCAAATTTGACCCCCAACACTCCATAATATGCCTTCTAGCGCCACCAAGGCACTCAAAAACTCACTAAAATGGCTATAATGGGCAGTATGAATGTTGTAGAGAGATGAAACTAACATCACAATACTCATCTCATTGAGACGTACATAAAAGGTAGGAGGTATTTTTTTTCATGTATCTCCAACAGGAAGCCAGCAATTTTCCTTTCAAAATAAGATTGTGCTGCATTTTTACCCTTTCTGCAAAAATTATTTCCTCCGTAACTATAAGTGGTATCGGCTTGAATTTTGCTGAGATGACTGGCTAGACCCTGCTCTACAAAACTTCTGATGGAAGTTGTTCTTTCAGACCCAGTTTTCGAATGACCAGCCCTCAAAGTCCATGAACCCCAAAGAAGCCCTCTCAGCTCCCTCCATTAAAATACATAGATTTGGAGCCTCCGCCTTGCGCAGGCTTCTGCATTTGGGCCTCTAGTCAAAAAAGTAAAACTGGTACAGTTTTAAAAATGACATGAATGGATTCCTGACAAAATTTCCTACAAAAATATCATATTTTTACTCAGGTTAGGTCAACATTCTGGCCTATATGATGAGTTCTTTCTAAACTTTTTTGAATTTGAATCCTCTCTCTGCTGCAGCAGTTCTGTGATGATGTCACACACTCATTAGGAGTTCCGTGCAGCTGGTCATGTGACTCAGCAGAGGAAATAATACATGGTATCAACTGGTATACCACTAAGAGGGCTAGAGAGGGATTAAACCCTGACCGTGGTGGGGAAACGGGTATGACAGACTGTCAGAAGTGACCAGGCGAGAGTGCCAGGACCCGTCCAATGCTGCTTGCAGCTTTAATTAGCTGTAGCACTTTCTGCTTTCGTTATATTTTTAGACCAGAGGTTGCCACTTATATGAAACATGAATGTAGTCTTATGACAGCTTTTTTAAAAGTTGATAAACCCAATAATAGCCACCACCATGTTGAATAAACTGACTCAACCAGAGCTGAAATGAGCAGAGGTGGAGCTGAGGTGGGTCTCAAGCTTCAGCGCACCCACCTTTACAACTCAGCCTCACTTTGAGTTATGTTAATCTATGCAGGGCTCTTTTACTGTGTTTAATTTTTAAAAACCCAGTTTATTCCTGCAATAGAAATAGACATGAAAATATCAGCCCTTTGGAAGAAGACTCATAACTTTTGTAGCTCATTCTCAGTCAGAAACAAAATAAGGTTGGATTCAGGAGAATAAAAACACAACACCCAGTTAAAAGTTAACTACAAACATGACACTTTTATTGAACTTTTTTTTTCCTGATTCAGTTACAGAAATGAGAGTTAACAGTTTTTTTCTTTTTCTAATCAGGGGAATAAAGTTCTATACATATGCATGCTGCGTCACTGCACAGTCACAGCTGTGAAAACCAATATCAGCCCTGTCAGCTGCCCCGCAGGAGCAGCCTGAAGGCAAGACAAATCAGGAGAGGACAGGCAAGGACATGCCGAACCCAGGGACGAAGGGTGTTCAGTGGGCCGTCCGAGGATGACAAACTTAACATATAGAAGTTTTGTGCAAATTTCACCACAGTCTATTTGATTTTACACACAGAGACGATAACCACCAGAAGTTTCTCTTTTTTTCTCCCTCCTGTCTTCAAACTAACAGAGGAAGTTTATTTTTAGGTCCAGTGTTGATGGCGTTTTGTTCCTTTCTGGGGACTCGAACTATTTTGGACCTCTTTCCCCTGACTTGTATCGCTTTGCTTCTCAAGAGCCCGCTCTCTTTTGTGTTTAAGAAAGCACAGACAATAAGTGTGTCATCTGATATACACTGAAATTATGATTGCAGTCACATGACCCTTACATAAATAGAGTTAGTATTCAAAAGTACATCTGAGAAAGGTCTTACATGTAGAAATGGTGATAAGCATGCACAGATAGGTAGTCGACAAGTGCAAAATCTACAAAGTCACATGTTATTCTTTTATTTTTTTGTATTCCACATTGAGTGAAGTCTTCACAAGAACTGAAACCTCCCCACTTTGTCTCCTTTCTGACCGCCCAAACCCTGAGGACAGCTCGCTCTTCTTCGTGGGCTACGACGCACAGACCTGTGGTCTGTTTCTTACCAGGGAGGGACCAAACACAGCCTGACAGAGCATGGCACGCTCTGTTTGGGCATGGAGCTAGCTCCCTGGTACCAGTCCTATTTTAGAACAGCCAGTGGGTGAGACATAAACGTACAGCAGCAGTTAAGAGGTGACACGTGGTGTTTTCTTAGTCGAGGTTGGTTGTAAGACGGGGTGTCACCAGAACGACTGTAGGAGGGTTTGACTTTTTCAGCCCATCCTACTCTGTTTTTATGTGTTTTGTAATCCTTGAAGTATCTGAAAACAATTTGTAGTTCACTGCATGATGTGCTGTTGTTGTTTTTCCACCAAAATAAGTATCCTGTAGTTTTGTTTTTACCCTCGCGACTGTGACAGCAAAGACCTCTGTCTCGCCTGTGAATCTTTGCAGGAGGTACAAACAACGTAAAAGCCTATAAATGACAACTCATGTTGTTTCCTTAAACATTAATCAAACGAAAAATAAAAATATAAGCATATCTAGTGTTGGCAAAGTATTTCCAAAAAAAGCTATTTTAAAAAATAAAGACACCAGCAAGAGAGAAATAAAAGCATAAAAGGAACAACAAGCGAATGTATGAACACAACGCCAACCAGTTAAAAAAAAGTCCCCAGATAAAAAGAGTTTGTAATCGTCAGTTCTCCAGTCAGTCATGTGATACTGGTGTCTAAAATAAGCCTACAGTTAAAAAAAGAGTAAACAAGCAAGCAAAGCTTTACAGCAATACTATGTACACAGCGTTTCCAGTGTAGAGACAGAGAGAGTGTGTTGGTGTCACGGTGAAAGTGGGAGGGTGAGAAACAGAGACTCCAGTGAAACAGGAGTCCTTCTTGGCACGGGGCGGGCGGGGGCAAGTTCGAGCCGACCACAGAGAGTCAGGAGGAGGAGGAAGAAGAGGGAGGAAGGAGAAGACAAGCACATAGAGCAGAGCAGCATGGCCGCCCCCACGTCACGAAAAACACACACACACACACAGGCAGACCAGGGAGCCATTTTCTCACATGTCAGACTGACGGGAGGAAGTCGCTGGGATTTCTCTCCCTTCTTTCCATCTCACACTATCATCTTCCTCATCTCTTCCATCCCTTAAACCCTTCCTACTCTTGATCTTCTCCCTTCTCTCTGGCACAGTAAATCTGATCTCTCTAAGGCTCTCGGGTATCTCAACACACCAGCCCCTCGGCTCTATATATAGCCTGTCACTCACACACAAATACTGGATCTGCATCAGTGTTGTACCTGTAGTTTGAGCCTCAGTGGAGGAAGCTTATGTGGAGAAGAATTTAGCACCAGAATGTAACCTTGACTCCAAACCCCGCCCCCTTCCTCCCTCTGATACTCATTGAATCACAACACTCATGTACGCACACAAACAACACGGATAGAGGAACTAAGAACAGGATACCGATTCATTTCCTCACTCCATTTCCTGCTGATATAAAGTGACAGTTTCTCCTAGCTGGTTCAAACCGCCAGTGGCCACCGGAGATGTGGGAGAGCAGCACACACAGTAAAGTCTGACCTAGATTCAAGCTGCGCTGCCTCCTTCCGTTGATAAGTGACGCCCTCCTCGTCCAATCAGAACGCACTCTGCTCTGTCATTATCGTATTTAAGAGTAGTTCAGTAGCAGCTTGTGATCCCTCTGTTGCAGGGCGCTCCAGGCTGCTTTTCCGATTGTTGTTCTTCACAGTTTGTCTTCACGTTGTTGCGAAGCGTCCATGCAGGTGGGAGGATGAGGCGAGGTGAGAGGAGTCAGGTGTCTTATTCACAGACGGAGCAGAGAAATGCAAACACAGATCAAGAGGGAGGAGTGGAGGCTTGTTGTAAGGGATGTAAGGAGCACACACACACACACTTTTTCCTCTCTACACTCAGAGGCTGAACTCTATGAAGAGGGCGGTGCTCGAGCTGTACAGTTGCCCATGTGCTCAGTCTTCACCTACACCGTGGATGGATGGAGGACAGAGCCAAATGTTTGAGTGCCAGCGTTTTCGTTGTTTTTTTTTGTGGAGCAGCAGCAAAGACATCCTGACTGACAGGAAGAGCTAAACAGAGAGAGAAGAAGAAAAAAAAGGTTTCACAGTTTTCAAGGATGCTTACAGTGCTGTAGTCTCAGGGGAGCAAATCAAACAGAAAAAACTGCATGTGATGTTTTCAGATCGAAGTCAGCGCCCGTTGTGTTTTGCTACTTGCTGGTCACATTTTGAGTTTTTCAACCCTTCTTTTAGAAATTTTTAATGTGCTAGAAGAGCTTCAGCTTTGTCCTCCATGCCCTACTTTCTCTCAGTCTCACATGCACTCATACGTCACTTGATTTGCACACAGTCAGTGTTTTAGTCTGTACACAGAGCGAAGGAAAGGGCCCTGCTGGCGTCCACGTTTTTAGAGTTCAGTCCAACCAGACGAGCCTTTCGTTCAGGGGGTCCCCTTCCCTCCTCACTCTCCTCACCCTCTCCTCACCCTCTCCATCCTCTTCTCCTCTTCATTTCCTACCACACTTCTTCTTCTTCTTTCCTTTCCTCTCGCTCACCACAGCTGCCTTCCCGTGTAGGTTGGAGGAGCGGAGGGCACCTGCAGAGGAAAAATTGAGCTTTGTAAATCAGGAATAATCTGGAGAGCATCACACAGTCACACATGCATCTTTGCACACATGCATACAGCGGCTGAGCAGGCTCCAGTTACGCATGCTGCCCTGCAAATCCTTCTGTGGTTTGGAACAAACGATGACCATCTTTTAATCAACGTTAACCTCCTCCTCGTGTTTTATTAGCCTCTCAGATGTCCTAGTTTTAATGCAAACCAATGAGCTGAAGCATTTGTAGGACATTTGACTTCACTATTTTCCTTTTACAGATGTTTTCACTTTTGAGAAGCTTAACATTTTTTTTTTTAATTCAAAGTTTTTATTTTTCTCATAAAACCCTGAAAGCGCACACTGTTATGTAATAGATATACTTATCTCCCATTTTATCCTCGATTCACAATTTAATCTCTGAATTTCACTCATCTTAAGTTATTGAAGGCTAAATTTCATATTTAATATATTTTATTCCCTTTGCTTAACATTCAGTCAGAGAGGAGGGATGGATGTGTGATTAAATTTGACTTCTCTTTGGATGAGGATGAAAGCTCTGACATATCACCGCCATTTTTCTCTGGAAAATCACCACAGTGATGGAATAGGGGCTAAAAAAAAAGAACTCAAGGACCCCAAACACATCTGAGACAGCTCCGACCTTTTCCACATTTAAATCCCAACTCAAAACTCATCTCTTTAGAAATGCTTTTAACTGTTGATGCACAAATCAATGTGTTTTGTTTTTTAATGTGTCTTTTTAGTGCATGATTCACATTTTATAAAGTGTCTTTGAATACTTTGAAAAGTTCTATACACAATAAATGTATTATTATTACTTTTTTTTTAATCACCATGTATTTTTTAAAGGAGAAACTTTAGGAATACGAATAAAGATGCTATGAGAAGGATCTGCTTTGATTGGATTCCCTCGCCACCTTCTGGCCCTGAGTCTTACGCAAACTGTCATAAATTACTTATGAGGAAAAACTGACCCCTTTATTATTAACCAATGGGTAACAGAAACTGCTTATATCGGAGATCTTAGATGCATTCCGATACGATACCAATACTTGTTTTTTTGCTGATATAGGACCGATATCCGATATTAATATCATAACACCTCAAGTCTTGACAGTATTCTGGGAGCCAGTTTAGCAGGATCGTTTTGCTGCGAAGTACGGAGACCTGTTCTTGAATTAAAGCAAATTGAAACCTGTGATAAGATCCAGGCGGAGAAGAGTGTTTCTGCGGTGCTAACAGTCTGAATACGTTGTTGCTTTGCAGCCATTTGGTTTGTTTCCTTCACTTTTTTATTACCAGTTCTTTGTGGAAGTTTAATCTATGTGGCCTTAAAGTAATACTTGGGGATGGAACAAGTTGGGTCCTATCACAAGGTTTAGGGCAGAAATGACCCCTACAGCAGTGTTTTTGTGCAGCAGAAGCCCAGGGCGCTCGCACCAAACACCCCCTCCCTGCTCCTCTGCCGGTTTCCTCTGCACTCAGACGGGGCCATATTTTACTTGACCAAAAACACAAATAAACGGACTCCCACCGAAAAAATCTGATATCGGTCTGCATTCACGCTTTATTTAGAGAATTTTCACACAAAAACACAGCTAAATAAGGCTCTAGTTCTCATCGTGTCGTAAGACGGCGCTACCTCCGCTGCAGAGCCACAGCTGGCTAAGAGGCGCTCGCCGCTTAGTGTATCAGTCCGCGCGCGCGCGCGGCGTGCCAGATATATCAAACGCAGGTAGTCTGCCAGGACTAAGAGACACGATGAGAATGCAGACTAATATCGAATTTTTTCGGTGGGAGTCCGTTTATTTGTGTTTTTGGGCAAGTAAAAATTGGCCCCGTCTGAGTGCAGAGGAAACCGGCAGAGGAGCAGGGGGGGGGGGGTCTTTGGTGCGAGCGCTCTGGGCTTCTGCTGCACAAAATCACTGCTGTAGGGGTAATTTCTGCCCTTAACCTGTGATAGGACCCAACGTGTTCCATCCTGGAGTATCACTTTAAGTGAAATTTCTGTCGAGAGCAAGAATAAGTATTTTAGCATCCAGACAGTTAATGTATTGTGCTAGGGTGTGGTACGCTGGAAATAAGTCCACCTGTACCAGCCGGTGCGCCCATTACTCCTGCGTAATGAAAGGTGTGACAAGCAGGCAGACAGTGGCATCATTCAGCGGACAGATAGCATCTCCGCCTCTATGGAGCTCTTTCACACCCACACTCACACAAATCAACGCCAGATGAGGGACCATCTGTGTCAAACCCATCCATGCATGTGCCCACGAGCTATAAATACACACAGGTTCACGAGACATGCACCTTCAGTCTGATAAAGCACACACACACTCACACCTCTCCCTCATTCCTGTGCAATGACGTACGGTCTGGAACGCACAAATGTGCATGCAGTCTTGTCGGCGTAGTCGAAATGAGAGAGCGGCGTGTAAGCAGCGTGTACCTGTGACTGGGAGGATGTACTCACCGCTCCCCCGTTCAGGATCATGGTCATCTCGGTGGGCTGGTACACGTTGCTGCGGAAAGGAGCGCTGGGCCTTGCTGCGGTGTTACTGTTATGTTGCCCTGCACCACCACCGCTCCTCAACCCTGGAGCGAAAAACGCAAAGAAAAAGAGAGGTCAGGCATTTATTCCTCGGATAAACAACTACAAAAATATCCTCCTGTGCTTATTTTCTTGCCACACATGCAAATATTTCCTGCTGATCTATTACTCACTCTGGCCTACATTCCACCTACAATCTGCCTGCACATATTCATCCTGTCTGCTTTGATATATTGCGTCGTACCTGCAGTGTTCTCATCGCTGTATCCGTAGCCCTGGTTCTCCACAAACTGTCTATGAGAAAGAGGGATGTCTTCATCAAAACTGGTCTCTCTCATTCGTGTTGAGTTCTGGGAGGTGTCGAAGTAGTCTGGGGCGGTGGGCTGAGGAGGAGGTCTAAGGCAGATGTGGGATTCTGGAATGGCGTGGAAGATCAGCAGCAGCCATCCCTGAGCCACTAAAGCGATGGCCAACGCCGGGTCGTTCCAGTCTGGGGACCTTCCCAGCCAGGCGTTACCGTACAGATAGAAGCCCACCCAGGCCACCCACAGCAGCAGCGAGAGGAGACAGGTCACCAGCAGCCAGACGGCGTTGCAGCGCCACTGGCGTGTTTTTGCACACAAGGCCAGAGAGGCGGCGGTCAGTGCTGCTATGAGGAGGGCTAGCACGTAGCTGCAGGCTAATGAGAAGTCCAGTGGTAGATACTGACAGGCAGCTCTCCCCTCCCTCAGCACGGTCAGGAGTAACCACTCAGCAGCGATGATGCCCTGCACAGCGCTCAGACCCAGCGCAAGACCTGTGAGGGCGCAGCCACCAGGGCTCCTGCGCTCCCGGCCCAGCCTGCGCAGGCGGACGCCCTGCACCAGCAAACAGGAGAAGCAGACAGCAAACAGGAGGCCCCATAGGGCCCTGCGGAGCAAACATAAAGACTCATCCTGCTCGATCAGGTAAGCAAAGCTCAGGCCGAACAAGCCGAGGACGCCCAAGAGCAGAAGAAGGATGGGTCCCACGCCGCTGCGCTTCTCAGCCTCACTGATGTGGCGTAAACGGCACAGCAGGATCAGGGCGAGCAGGATGGCTGTCAGCACCCCACCAGCTGCAACTGACTCCACAGCTACACCCCATATGGAGTCCAGGTCACAGAGGAGGGTGTAGGGTCGCACAAGGCCCCATCCGCAGCCTCTCGGGAGAGCTTCAGAGTCCTCGGAGTCTTGACTGGTCACACGATGAGTAAGAGACACCAGGAGGAGGAGGAGGACTGGCAGGAACGCCATGTCTGAGAGATCAACAGGAGAGGACAGTGGAAGGAGTGGAGAGAAAGAGGAGACAGAGAAAGTGAGTGAGTTTTTCTGGAAATGAAACGCAGAGTTGAGCAGTCAGTCATTCCCACTGTTATTATCTGCTGGTGAATGACAACACAGACAGCCACTGCTGTGTTTTAGAGACGAGACAAAGGACGGCAGTTCACGCAGGGTGAAAGACAGAAGCCTCCAAACACACAACAACCCACGCTGCCTACAGCTCGGCCTGTTTTTGAGCCTTTTAAAAGCCCCATTTTACCAAAAAGAAACACCTACAAACCTGGAAAAGTCCAGATGAGCTGCTTCAGGTCATTCACAGAGAGCTGGGCCCGTACACATGACAAGCCATTAGCGGGGAAAACAGACCGTTTGTACTAACAGTGAAAAATAAAGTTGATTGCTTTAACCATTACAGGCCCTAACAGCAGGATTACAGCGCCTGTTCAAAGACAGACATTGTGCAATACATTACAGTTTGAGACATTACAGTTTCACATTACTGATTTCATTATTGAGGTTTTCTACTGTGCGCTCGGAAACACCACACGCATTGACTCTGCTCAAGATCGCCAAACTTTCTCTTTCTCTTTGTTTACATGATTGACTCACTGATAACAGCTGTTTGTGTATTCTTGTAATAAAATCTGCATTTCTCCAGCTAAAAAACCTTTTCCTGATCTTCTTTCAGTCACACTGCTCGCCAGGTTTATCACTGTTTATGAGTGGTAGACACCCCGCCAAACATGGGACGTTGGAGACGTTGGGTCGCTGTGTCGAGGACCGTATCTAGACATCAGAGCAGTGTACAAAATGGGTACAAACTTTTACATCTAACTAACCGTTTTTGGACGTTGTAATGACGGTCAACATTTGTACGTCATTTGCAGACCAAAGCTAGGCATCAATGAGACGTTCAAAATGGATCCAAACATTCAGACGTCATTAGTAGACCTTTTTTAGATGGTAACCTGACCTCCATACGACATCCAAAAAAGACGTATTAAAAACTTTTTTTCTGCACCTTCAGGAGACTTGATTTAGACGTCAAGAATTACGTTAAATTTACGTCAATTCAATGTCACATTGCGCAGTGGGATGCGCTGTTCAAGTTTGTTTGATGGGGTTTTCCAGGAGGTTCCCCTTAGTTATGACTTAGGGCGTATTCAGACCTGGACTGTTTGGTCCTCTTTAAACGGACCAGGGTTTGTTTCTCACGCTGGTGCAGACTTTCCATGCAGGTGTGAATAGACACAAACGAACCCTGGTGCGAACCAAACAACCGGACCGAGACCCACTTTTCAAGGTGGCCTTGGTCCGCTTCCAAACGAACTCTGGTGCGGTTCATGGTTCTCCGGAGCAGGTCTGAATACAAACCAAGGTCCATACATGCGCCTTTTGGGCCTATAAAGCCACCGTAACCTAACCGTCTTTGGTTCATACCTGATCCTCCGTTTTCTGTTTAGCCACGCTTTTGCAAGCATGTTGTGGGTCAGGACACGCAGAGCATAGCGTCTCCTTGCTGCGTGCATTCGTCTTCGCTGTTCCAAAACTTGAAACGGTGTTGTTAAGCCTTCTTTAAAACTGAAAATGATTTTGCAGCTCTAATAAGAGCACAAACACACGTTTACCTCCATTTCCAGGTCTGTATTCTGTCAGTGCTGTCCAAAGAGAGCACTGATCGTCACACACGTGGATCTGTTTACAGAATATAGTCCACTTGCAAAAAGTACAATCTGAAGACAAACTGCACTAAATGAAAAAAATAAAGTCCGCTTTTGGTCCGGACCAAACAAGTGGACCAAAGGACTTTTCTGGTCTGAATACAGCCTTAATCTGCACCTGCATCTCTTTCATGGTGTAATGAGTTAGCTGGACCATTATTTGCAGTCGTGCATGCGGCTAACGCTGCAGCCAAACGGCCGTTCCATTATAGAACTTTAGGACTAATGGTCCCGTTTGTTTAATGATTGAACGTGCATATGGGGCGCAGGTCAGAGGCAGAGCGTTGACCGTGTCCGGAGCTGCTCGAGCCTCTCACAGAAAAGCTGCTGCATCATGCATATTTTAAATTCCAAAAAACTGAGATACAGGGAAGAAAACTAGTGTGTACAAGGAATTCTACTCACTACCTGGCGTCTCAGAGCATCGAGCAAAGCGAGAGGTGATGTATAATACACAGCAGCAGCTGGAGCCCTGCGAACAAACCTCAGATACTTTTGTGTCTCGATGAGGAAGAAGCAGCATTCAGACAGCAACACCAATTCTGAGTCTACATTCGTCTTTATGCATCACAACTGTCACACACTCACACATACACACTCTTTTCATCTGGATCTATGCTGGGATAATCAGTGCTGTCATTTCACCTGACAGCCTGGGTGTTTTATGAGAGGCTGATCTGTATTTAAGCCACCACAATAAGTCTCTGAAAACGCGTCTCTGTGCCAGGTTGCTGTCAACCGTCTCTCCGCTACGTCGCTAAGCTAACAGGAATTCTTTCTGAGCTGCTTCATATATTTGTATGTCCAACAATCGGCCCTTATGAAGAACATTTAAGGCCTGAAAGCTACATTCTGGATGGTTTATTTCAGAGTCATTGAAGTCTCACACTCCACAAATAGACTCTACCACAATATTTACACACCACTTAAAGGACACTGGATATCCCATGCTCCTTTTCCATGCCGGTAAGTCAGGGGGAGTTACACAGTCAGACCCGTCAGGGGAGAGTGGAAGATTTAAATACACACCAGCCAGAGCAGGAGGTCACACACACACACATCCACACACACTCCTTCCAGCTTGGAGCGTAATAACTGGGCCAGACAGCCAGAGAGAGATAGCGCTGGAGACACTCTGATTTATGTGATCATGAAAATAGAAACAGAAGTTTGAAGATGTTTTATGAATCCGCAATAAATAGATGAGGCCTCAGTTTGTTTGTATAAATTGTCACTTTTATGTTTCTGACTTTTAACGTCTCTCTGAGAAGTAGCAGACAGGCGCTGTTGAGTGATTTCATGTCATGCTGCCTTGTAGTTCTGCTCCTGTATCTTTAGATACAAACACTTCCTGTTTTCTGACTTACACCTTGAAAGCTGTGAATACACGGTGGGCTGTTACAGCTGTTGTATGTGTAAGTTAGCACCTCCAATCAGCATAACCGGCTTCAAGTCTCAAAGTGATCAAGCTCAGACTGGTTGGATGACAACAGAAAGGAAGGAAACCCGTCCTCTCTTGCCAAAATGTGCTTCCTCAAATGGAGTGATTGCTTTCCAAGAGGACACATAAAACATTCTGGTGTTCAAATATGCCTGATTTAAGGGAGTAAATTATTCTAATCACGTTTGGAATGACTTTTTGTTTGGCTTAAGAATAATTTGAAGGCGTCTGTGTTCATCTAAGGTGATCCAATGGACAATTTTTGACATTTCCTAGAGCAAAATTACAAAATAAACAAAGTAGGGATGTCTCGATCCTATACACTGATCTGTATCGGCACCTGATTTGGCATTTTTTTGAGGAATCAAATAGTATCAGATTCTGTTATGTGATCAGGACCAATCCAGTTTTCAGCACCGTCATGCTTTGCGGCTGCTGTAAATCAAACCACGTTACAACCTTGTCCGCTGTGTGGGACTACTTCTCTTTGGAGAGCAATGATAGTAAAACAGTGTCTTACAACATTTGTAAAGTGAGTGTCCCTCAAGGAGGTACCAACAGGGCTCACTTTAATACAACAAATATGATTTGTCATTTACAACAAAATCACCCAACAGAGTACGAGATCAATCAGAGACAGCGATCAGATCAGTATTGGATTGGTATTGGCAAAACATACCATGAAAAACTTGGATCAGATCAGAAGTCAAAATATCTGTATCAGGACATCCCTGAAACAAAGTATGAGTCTGAAATTGGAATATATGGTATCCAAAAAGTCTCTCCACAATTAAAAAAACATTTAAAAAGCAAACAGACAAATGCTTGGAATTTGTTACAAATGAGAATTACATGTTGACATTTTTTTTTTTTCAACTAATTTAGTAGCAGAACGCTGAAAGGCCTGTCAGTGTTCTCAGGTGTTCATGGTTATCTACTCCTCCCTTTATCCAACACTGTCCCTGTCTTCGTAAATTTCTTGTGCCATGAATTGACAAACATGACGGTGGATCTCTTTTCCTCTAAGTTCTGTAGTTTCCGATTAGTTTCAATAAACCATGACACACTATGTGCCTTTTCTTGAGGAGTAGTCATTATTTTAGTGGTTAATTTAACAGTACCCTTTTTATCAGCAGGAAACCTGAAATACACAAATACAATGTGATTGAAAACTTTGATAACTACTGAGTAATAGGGATGGGTACCTTTCATATTTGAAACAATACGGTACTGATGCCCAGTACCAATCGGTATCGGTACTCAATGGTACCAATTTTCGGTACTTTTTTGTGTTTATGTGGTAAAAAATATCAATTTGTTTGATATTAAATTTATATTTTTTAAATTTAACATATTTATTCCTCAATATGTTACCGTGCTATGCTGTCTTCATGTCCAGCATGGAAAATCGTGTACTCTTCCACTTCCTCACAGTCACAAAGATGCATTTAGGTACCTAAACATGGTACCTTTTGATTTTACATGAGTTGGTACCCTGTACTTTTGACAGAATTGGTACCTATAAAAGTATCCAATTCCCAGTACATGAATAGTACATGGAGCAGATCTGATAAAGATGGCTCATCAGTTGCCTTTGTAATGTATGCCTTAGTTTTAAACTGTTAAGAGACTTTATGCTCACCCTATAAATTCATATCAACCAGTGTCTCAAAACTTCTCTATTAAAAATTTTACTTCATGTAAGAGGCACAGTGTGATCATTTCAGTTCATTAATAAACTGTTTTCAATGCTTAGTTTGTTATTTATGTAAATGTGTAGTCTAACAGTAAAAAAGTGAAAGTAAAAAACATCCAGTGTGTGTTTAAAACACAAAGATCACATATTCCTCCATTAAGGCTGAGCAGCAGAAAACAGTTCCAGGTACGGGCACTTGGATTTTCTACCACGTCACGCCATTTTATCTGATTTTTTCTTCATTAAACATTTAAAACTGGATTACACCTCCTGTCAATCCCATCAGACTTAAGTTACTCTGTGTGCAGTTCACAAGTGGTTCATCCAGAGCAGGGGTAGGTGACCTGGGGCACGGGTGCCACAGCTGGCACACGATGCTGTTTATGTTGGCACGCAGAGAATAATTACAATATGGCCAAGGACTAAATGAATACATGAAACTACTGTGTTGTACTCTCTTTAACACTTTGAGCACACTAATGCTCACACAAATGCTCTTCTGTAAAATTTAACAAATAACATTAAATAATAAATGTAAATCATGACATTACAAGTGCGAATGTGTCTTGTAAGTGCATCACTGCAAATCTCCTGGGAGGTAAGTCTGCTCGTCTGCACTCACACCCATTTAGCGGTGTTATCAAGGCAAACAAACCAAGTTCCAGTCGTTCTTCCAACATAGTCGGATGAGGGAGTATGTATTTATTGCCAGACGGCCAGGTATCAAGTCACCTTTGCTGTGAAAGTGAGGTATGCTAGGACATCAAGTCCTGTTAGCAAAGTATGAGAAACAGAGCTTCATTATTGATATAAGCCACATTCAACTGGTCTGTCCAGAAAAAAATGTCTTGTTTCAAGTTATTTAAAGACAAAAATGAGTTCTGAATTGCTTGTAACAAGTAAAAATAATCTGCCAATGGAACAAGAAAAAAAAGCTCGAAAATTTGCTAAAACTAGATTAATGTCTCAATACAAGTAACTTTTCTCTTGTTCCATTGGCAGTTTTTTTTGCTTGTTACAAGCAATTCAGACCTCATTTTTGTCTTTAAATAACTTGAAACAAGAAACATTTTCTGGACTGGTCAGGTGAATGTGGCTCATATTAAGTCTAAATAGACATTTTCTTCTGAAAATAAGACAATAACACTTGATAAGATTTCAGTTTTTTCCGGTGTGCTGTCAAAAACCAGGCAACGGAAAGAAGATATACCAATTCTCACTGCATAGCTTAGCATGGAAAACCATTCAATGACTATCAATGATTTTATAAAAGAAGTAAGGATTGGTATTCTGGACATTATGGTATTTCAAAGTGGCTTGAGTCATGGAAAAGGTTGCCTTCCCCTGATCTGGAGGAAACACCACAACACTTCGGCCATGTCTACACATAGCCAGGTATTTTCAAAAACTAATATCCCTCCCTTGTTTTTTTTTATATTTTCGTCCACACCCAGCAGGCAAATTCACCAAAAGTGCAGTTCAAAGCATGCCAAACCCATATTTGTCAGTGTCTTCCAGACATAAAACCCATGCCAGCCAATCAGAATGAGCCCCCATCATTCAGCTGTGACGTTTGAGAAACGAAAACTCAGATTCATGGCAACAACATGAAACCAGGAAACCTGAGTTTTCCAAAATCTTCACTTTGGCTGGAGTTTTTAGAAAACATGGTTTTTGTTGATGTTAAGCTGTGGTTTCGCGTGGACGTATAAAAACATATGCGGTTTCCCAGATACCCGGCTACAGGGTGGGCCAGAAAGATTTACCCATCGTTTTTTCTGCACTATCCAAAAATGCTTGCAGACAAACATAACAAACATTGAACACAGTTTCTATACTTTATTCTCTGTCACCAAAAAGATTTACATCTCAACATGGCCACCCTTTGCCTTTATCATAGCCTGGAGACGACCTGGCACTGCCTGGCATGAGCGCCGCACTATCTCTGCATCAAGTTTTGACCATGACTTCATCAGAGCTGTCTTCAAAGCAGTGACACTGCTGTGAGATACTCTTGAAACCTCCCTCTCCAGGATAGACCAGAACGCAAAGTCCGTTGGATTGATGTCCGGACTTGACGGAGGATGGGTGGATGTGTGAGCTGGTGCACCATCTTGTAGGAAGACATACTCGTTTCCAAACCCATTGGTACACCAAGGCAACACTTTTTCTTCAAGCATTTAAAGGTACACCTGGCTGTTCACTTTCACAGCCTCCTGAGTGAGGACCAAAGGAGACTTTGAGCCATCAGATGCAACAGCAGCCCACACCATGACTCCAGCTGGCTTCTGACAATGAAAATGAGTTCTGCAGCCTTTGGGGAGGTGCTGTGCACTATGTGCATAAACCCTGTCATTCTGGGACCTGACCACTGCCTGAACGGTGAAGATCTTCTCATCAGACCAAACCAGGACTTTGTCTGCGACACTCTGGATCTCCTGCAGCATCATTTTCCCCGTCAAGCCGTTTTTTCTTAGAAGCAGCTGAAATCAGTTGTCTGTGTTGCATTTTTAGTGCTTTCAGTCCGAGATCCTGTTTGACGCTTCTTCTCAGTGAAGTTCTTGAGATGTTCACTTCCTTTGCTGTTGCCCTCATGCTCCTGCGAGGATTCCTTTGGATTCTCTTCCTCACCATCTCAACAACCCTTTTGGTCCGGACTGAACGTTTTCTTCCAGGGCTTGGCTTGCTGGTGCCATTGCCAGTCTCCTTGTATCCTTCTATGACATTGTTGACAGTCTTATGACAAACATTCACCTTTTTCATGATTTGCATATTCCATTTCCTTTTCCTTTTTTTTTTCTTTTTTTTTTTTCTTTTTTTTTTTTCTTTTTTTCCCCCATTTTATTTATTTTTTCCCTTTTTTTTGTTCTTTTTTTTCCCTTTTTTTCTTTTTTTCCCCTTTTTCTTTTTTTTTTCCAACCATGATTTGCATCGTTGTCAGTCCAGCCTCCTTCAAGGCCACAATCTGGTCGCACTTGCCCTTCTATGCCATACTTGACAATCATTAGGAGTAAACAAATGAATTCAGGTACATCAAAAGCTATGCATTTTAAGACAAACTATCCCAAATTTTATGTTTCTAGGACAAAAGCTAAGCAAAGAAAATAGAAATATACGATGGGTAAATCTTTCTGGCCCACCCTGTCTGTCCAGATACGTACTCGAGTGTTGAAATTTTTCTGAAATTTCCACATTCCCATAAAACACAACCTCACAGGCAGCGCACTCAGATACTTTCATCTGTTTATGAACAGACTTTGATGTATCTGTCCTAATATCCATAAAATATATATATATAGTTATTGTAAGTCAGCGTTTGTTTACAACTTTTGAACTATCATCGTGTATTTCAGTGAAGCCCCAGAGGGAACATAATGAAAGATGCATATGTGTGTTTGTGCATATTCATTTGCTCAGAGCTCTTTCATGTATCCTTCAGAGATTCACACCCTAAAAATTCCTCCTACCCTCTCCTCATTACTAAAATTCTCCCCTCCCTTATTTCCTGCCGTTACTTCAGCCTTGCGCTTCCTGTCCTCTCCTTTCTTCCTGGTTGCAGAAGCTCAGCGCCGCTGGTTATTTTGATTGTGGTACATTAACATCCATGAGTGCTTGTGTTGAGGGATGAGTCACCCAAAACAGACACACAAAAGACAGATTTGGAGCCTCACACGTCCACAAATGCAGCTCAAACATGCATGCTTTCACGCCTCGTCTTTGAGTTCCTAATCCGACATCAATCAGGTTGTATTTTAAGACGCCGCTTGATAACCCTGGATGCAGACAACAAAAAGCCACGCAGACTGCTCCTCTTTTAGTTTTATTTTTGCACTTTTCTTTTTGTCTGGCTTTGCTGCCATGTTTTGTCACTTCCTGATGACACAGCCTGTTAAAACACAAAAATGGAGACAAGTGTTCACACTTCAGAGCACGCTTGTGAGTGACTGATTCTTCATCCTCTCATCCAGTCACAGCTCTTTTTGCACAGATGCTGCTTTTTTGCACAGGGGCAAAACACACATGTGCAAAATCACTGATGCTTCTGCAAACCTGCACTCCACACACACCTACAGCACCACATGCCACACACTCCAGTCCTCCGCTGCCTCTCACTAATATGAGTCATGTGAAGAGAAAGAGGGAGGACAAGCGTGGCCTTCTGCTTTGTGCAGCACGGACGATGCTGTCGCCCTCTCTGCCTCCCCTCCCTCCCATCTTTCGAGGCATGTTTCTCCCTGTCACTCCCGCTCCATGCAGCCATTAAAAAAAAATCCTCTGTTTCGTTGGATTTTGATGCCACCTCTCCTCAAGAGCAGGCGTCTCATCTTTCTGCAACATTTGAAGACAAGCTGCGAAAGATGCGCCTCACACACCTCCTCTCCTCACATTTTCTCCCTCTTTCTTCCTTCTTAATCCCAAACAAAACCTTCTCCCTTCCATTTTGGCTTCTTCTCCTTCCCTCCTCGTGCCCCTTCCTCCCTCCCTCCTTCCCCCGTTTGCCTTTCTTCTTGTGTATCTTATGTAACGGGGGGAAGGATCCAGCCCTTGCCAGTTCTGCTGCATGGCTACTGTTTCTCAGGCATCGTGTTCCTTGGTGCCAAAGCAGCCTGCTGGCACCCGAGAGGTCGGTCTTAGTTTTGTATTCTGCACGAAGTCGGGTTTACATGTATTCATGCTGCACGTGTCTCCCATGCACGTACACAACAGGCTGGCTGGCTGGCTGGCTGGCTGGCTGGCACAGCGCCTGTGTGTGCTGGCTTTATTTGCATGTAAATATCCCATTCTGCTTGGTGGCATGTATTATGCATCTGTGTGAGGGGGCACCACATTCTCACATGGAGCTGAACGTGGCAAGTATGCAGCGTGCATTCCATATAGCTGCTGTTTGACACAACAGACAGGATCACAGGCGGTGGGAGCACAAATGTGCAGCACTGCAGTCTTTTAAATCTGCTCTGGGCTGGATTGGAAGGGATGAGGAAATCCAGCTACAATTACATCCTCCTTTAATTATCAGACGAAGCACACAACCAGATGCTGCCTAATTAAGAAGGTGATAATTGGGGGGGATTATTGCATTTTGACGACTCATTCATTCACATTTTTACTCCTGCTTTTATATTTTATATTCAGACTGCGGTTGAGGAGGAAGATGTGTGTGGGTACGCGGCTGGGACACATACTCATCCAGCTGTTGGGGTGAGAAGGTCATTTGCAGGACGGGTCCCGGCAGCTGCTCTCGGATGTTTCTTGCACTGTTTTCTCCAACACTAACAGACCTTTACTTTTCCATCAGCGCATAAATTTACATCTTGCATGAGACACAAGGATTACATAAGGCCTTAGAAAAACAGTCATGTTAAATTGGGAAAGGCCGAATATGGGGCGCTGATTGTAAAGTTGCACACACTACAAATAACATTTCTCCATATTAAGCTCCAAAACATAGCTTATTATGCAGATTTAGAGAAAAATTTATGAAAAATATAAATGTTAAACGTTATATATAAATTAGGGCTGGGATGATATGACATCCTTGTGATTCAATTTTACTATGATTTTTGGGGTGCCGATTCGATTTAAATTACGATTCTTGGATATTTACGATTTTTGCGATTCTAAGTTTGCTTTTTTAACACAAGACCATAGGAAAAGTTAGATGAGGATAATAATGTCTACAGACTATATCAAGAGCCATATTTTGCTATAAAATGCACATCACATGAGTCAGAGAGAAACATTTCACCCTCTACTGGAGAAAAGTGGTATCTCTTTTCCAATCCATTTTACAAACAAAGACTGAAATGAAGAATTTAAATAAGACAAAAAAAAAAAATTTTGACAAAGAATCACGATTTTGATATTGTCAAACAAAAATCCCTATGTATCGTACATCAATTTTTTTTCTTCCACCCCTAATATACATGTTATAAATACATGGCTAAATATTTAGCTACGTCTCTAATCATTCAGTTTTCATGATAAATATTTAGCTTTTATATCTAAATACTTTACAATGATTTCTAAATATTAAGTCAAGATTTCTAAATCTTTTTCTTTTTCTAAATATTTAGCTACAAATTCTAAATAAAGAGTTCTTTTCCAAAATGCTATAAATCCATTTCAATAATTGTCATGACCGGGTTAGACCAGAAACAGGATTGGTGTTGTTTGGAGAAAAATTGCATCCTACAGTACATTTTAAACAAGGAAAATGAGCAAATTAACATAAATGTAATATTTTATTATTAAACAAATCAATATTTTTTACCACATAAACACAAAAAAGTACCAAAAAGTGGTACCGTTGAGTACCGGTACCAATTGCCAGGTATCAGGCATCAGTACCATATCACTCAAAAGTGAAAGGCACCAATCCCTAAAGCTTTATGCTTAGAAATCTTGGCAAAATATTCAGAATGAAAACTAGACATGCCCCGGTGCCAATTTCCTTAATTTGGGTGATTGACCAATCCTTACCTATAAAACAGCCAGCCATTGGTCCTTTTTGCTCTGAGACCTAAAACTCAGGACACTTCATTGGTTGTTTAAGTTAAAACATAAAGATTTATTTGTTTGTTCAATAAGTTTCACTAAAATTAGATTGGAACATTGAAGATAAATGCTGTCAGTTATAAAAAAAATAAGAAATAAAAATCGGAATTGGCAGGTCAGGCTTTTTAAAGATCTGTGATTGGTGATTGGCCAGAAAATTGTGATTGGTGCACCCCTAATGAAAACTAAATGTTTAGAAACGTAGCTAAATATTTAGAATCAGGACATTTATTTATCACATTTAACATTAATAAAAAACATTCAACATTTATATAAAATTTTTGAGAAATATATTTCACGAATATTTCTCTTAACCTGAACAAAAAGTGATGTTTTAGAGCTAAATATGGAGAAATGTTGTTGTTGTTTGTTGTGTGTGCAACTTCACAATCGGCGTCACATGTGGATAGAATGAGCATGGATTAAAAACACAAAAATGCTTCCACGCTCCTACAAACAGTCTGTCACTGAAGAAAGTCCCTTCTTCTGTTTTGAGTTGGTTTGTGTTTTCTCAAAGGGTAAAAGTCTGCTGTGAAAGGTCTCCTTATGCGTGACAACATGTGTTTCTGATGTCGCCAAGCTGGAATTTTCAAATTTGAACAACCACTTTTAAAATTTCTAAGAGTCTGAAGCATGGGATAAATTTTTCTCATTTTGGACTGTTCAAGCCCTCTATTTTTGTAAATCAAGGGCACTTTGACAGGACACATGCTTGTTGTAAATCCCTGAACTTGTGACTTTCCAGAAACGGCCTTCCTCTCCCATCGTGGGTTCATCTGGAGTCTGGGACCTCCTACACAGAACATTACAAAAGCATGGCCAATTTACACAAGATGTCCTTGGCAGCAATAGAGAAATGTCTCTGCGTTAATGCTGCAATTAAAAAGACATCACATGAGAGCAACAGAGAGATGCTTAATGCATGTTTCCAGTTTATCCTCAGACTGTCATTAGCAGCAGCACTGGTCTAGAAAGTGCCTTAGATAATCTGTTGGTTTCACAGCTTTTTTTGTTAAACTTTTCAAACAAAAAGCAGAAAACTTCAGCTGGCTGACGCTGGGAACTCCTCCAACTTCCTCCTTCCTTCAGATCAAATGCACAATAACCTTGAGTTACAATACATAATCTGATCAGCCTGAGTGTGTCTCAAATCTCTGCGTGTCTGTAAGCCTTCAGCGTGACGTCACCAATCCCTCGCAGCGGGTGGTGTCAGATAGAAAGAAGAGGAATGGAAGGGGTGCAGCCGAAGTCACAGGCATGATGAACGAGAGAGCTAAATATGGAAAAGGAGTCTAAAAAGAAGACAGAGCGAAACAGGGCTGAGACGGACAGGGAAAGGGACTGAATGGTGAGACTGAAGGAGTGTTTGTCCATTCAGAGTGCAGACCTCCTGGTTGGCTGGCAGCATGGAGAAACTGACAGTGGAAGTATTTTCCCCAGCCTCTTCAGACACCCCGAGACATCCTAATTAGGCCTCATTACCATGTGACTGTGCTCACAGCAAGACCATATGCTAATTGACTTAACAATTAACAGCCCCAGTACACCCCTCCCCACGCACACACACACACACACACACACAAACACACACCTTTTTCCTTCTCCTCTTCCTCTTCAAACAACAACTGACGGCTGCGTCATTAGTCAGATGAGAAGACATCCCAAACCCCAAACATGCGCCCTGAAACCAGCCACAGCCCTCAGGTGTCATGTGATCTGCCCACATGCGATATCAATGAGCATCTTTTATAATTGATGAAGCCAGAGCATCGAGAGGAGGCTGATCAGAGCGGCCCAAAAAGATCAAATCTAGATTGTGATCAGAGGAGCAGGAGGAACAGCCGGATGTGCGGTGGAAGAACTGGAGCGAGCTGAGTGCCTGGAGCATGCATGCGTCCGTCTGCGTGTGTGTGAGCTACAAATACATGTGTTATTACTCTTATTTTGGTACTTGTGCTCTCATTCGGGTAGTTTGACTTTTATTTTGGTGCGATAACTCTTTTCAGAACTCTGGAGAAATACCTGCTTTTGTGTGTCATGAACACATCTCTCTCATAACTCAGGTTACTGCAACAACATGTACAGGCTGAGACAATAGTCACGGCAAAAATTAACACAAAGTTGGATTCAGTGATGGCAAAAAGTAGGTAGAGCTGATGATCCATCCTTTCCCTTTTCTTTCAACATCCTCCTCCAAGCACAAACGTCACAGTCGCAGAACAGTTTCCTTCAACTTCTGCAGGTCTCCTTGTGGTCCTTGTCTGCCTCTACCCTGACCTTTCTGATCATACTGCATCTTGAGTCAGCTTAGTGTAATTTTTTCAGGGTGTGCACCGCCAACATCTCACTGTGCTACTGGTGGTGTTGCAATTCATCTGCAAGTGTTACTCTGAATTTGGTAGCTGAGAGCTCCTGCGAGGATTTATCAGCTCGTTATGAAACCATAACGCCTCTTTGCGGCCTACAAAAGCGAACCAAGACCAAAAAACAGGCCAACATTATGTGTTGTAATTCGTAATCATGAATACTCCTTAATCATTATAAATTTTTTTTTCAGAGTAATTGTTCATGAAAGTATTAAGTTTATCAGTCAAAAGAAAGCAGCATTCAGATAAGGGCTGAACAATTAATAATCTAGTTGCAATTTTTTAGACCATTTTTGTGATTGTGATTAAGCACACAATTTATTCATTTATTTGTTGATATTTTATTTTCATTTACTTATTTTTTTATTTTATTTTTGTTTTATTTTATTGCATCTTATTATTATTCTTGTTTTATTTTATTATTACTATTGTTTTGATTTATTCAATTTGTTTTATTTTATTTGTTTTATAATATTATTATTATTTTATTTTATTATTATTTTATTATTATTTTATTATTATTTTATTTTATTATTTTTTATTTTTTAATATTGTTTTATTTTATTTTTTATTATTGTTTTATTTTTTATTTTTATGTATTATTATTATTATTATTAATGTTATTATAATTATTGTTTAATTTTATTTTTTAATATTGTTTTTTTATATATTTTATTTTATTTTTATTATTGTTATTATTATTATTATTATTATTGTTGTTGTTGTTGTTATTATTATTATTATATTTTTTTATTTTTTTATTTTTTAATTTTGGGGGGGGGGCTTCCGTAATATTTACTAAATACTCCCCATAAATCATTCTATAGTGTGACCAACATGACAAATGATCGTGTCAACATATAAACAATTCTTTCCGTAGGCTAAGTACAAGCTACTATATACCCTTCATAGATAAAACTTTTTCTTTTTTTCTTTTTTCTTTAAATTGTTGCCATTGTGATTTGAAAATTGCATTCTGTAACATTGTGATGTCTGTTTCAATTCGGTTAATTTCTCAGCCCTAATTCAGATTCTCTTTGTCAGAAAACACAACCAGCACCTACAAAGAAGATCATGCACTTTGTCCACAGGGGGCGCCAAAATCAACACAAACAGAGAAAGTTCCTTACTGGAGCTTTAACTTGTTTGTGGTATGACTCTTCTGCTCTGGTATTTTGGTTTCATATCTCTACATTCACAAGACTCTATTTGTTATATCGTGTCAGGTTTAAGAGGTGGGGCAGTTCTCATGTACGTAAAAGTGTCTCCCCATACTGCTCACTCACTCACTCACTCAGCTGTGTCATGTGTACATATTAAGCCCCACCACACACACTCGTCCAAACAAAGTACATATGGCATCAAGCCCTGAGGAAATACTGTGGCATCCTCTTCTCCCAGGAGGAAGATAACTAACTCACGAAAGCACAGCCTGAGAATAAGCGACTCCTCTCAGCTGAATATTGATTAATGATGGAAAACAGAACCCCGGGAGCTTTCTCAGACACAAATACTGCTCTGACCAGAGGCTGGAGGCTAATGCATCATCTGTCTATTCAACAACACAGGCGATCTTTACATTGACTTCCATTCACTTACAAACTTCCTTTGCGTAATTGGGCTCAAGTGGGCATTTAAGTGCAATTTTGTTCCTATTTGGACGGCTAAGTCAGGTCTGTGTCTCTTGTTTTAAAGAGTGGTGTGGGAGTGGGGAAAGGGGGTGGACACTTCTTCTATAGAGGACACCCTCAGTTTTAGCTGACCTAAGGAGCAGCTCAATGCAAACACACATTTAGAGAACGCTCTTTTTTCTTTTCTTTTTTCAGCTCAGCTCCCCCTCTCTCAACAATACCAGCCACATGGGAGGGTCCCTGGGGGGTTCCAGAAGAGTGTGTTTGTTTGAGGGAGCAGCATTGTTGCAGAGGTGTGTGCGCGTTCTTGTTTGTGCCTGTGTGTGTGTGTGCGATCCAAATATAAAGAATGACATCTAACCTTTGAGCCTAAGAAAGCAGCAGTGATTGACACTCCTAAAATACAACCAATGCATTGTGGGTTGGAAATGGAGGCGCAGCTAAAAGAGACCAACCTTTTCATCCTCGTGAGAAAAATGTGCCACAGCTAATCTGTGATTAAACATCACACCGGTCAAAGCCCTCAGTGGACATGTCTTAGTTAAGCTCCACATAGTTTCTTTAAAAGCCCCTTGAGGTCAAGGCCGTAATGTGCCGAGCCCTGTGTGTGATTGTACATCTTGTAACATGTCTACATCACTGCGTGCCCTCTCTGCCTCACACACACAGACACACACACGCATACACCTGCAGTTGGTGCATCGACATCGCCTTCCCCAGGGGTTGTCAGTGATGCAAAAGCTCCACATCAGCCTCTAAACAGCCACATCACAACAATGCATTCAAAACACGAAGCCCCCTGAGTGTTCCTCGGCTAAACCACTCGTGAAAATAAATCAAGCATCTTCACGAGGGTGTCACACTCCTGCACCCCCCTTCTTCATTAATCAACACCCCATGGGCTACATGGTGATCAGCACGTACCTTAATCGATATAAACAGATCCGATCGGAGACGAAGGCGGTGGCACAGATGTCAGCTACGGTGTGAGGCAGAGTAAAAATGTCACATTTCGGACTGAGCTGCGCTCGCGGTGTTTGCGTATTCTCTCTCCATCCACATGGGCTCGTGCGCGATCAGCCCAGATGATTCCTCCAGCTCCAGGTTGGGAACCAGAGGTTGTTCAGCCCGTCTCTGTTGTCCTTAGAGGAAGCACGGCCACGATTAGCGACTCTCAGCAAGTCAAAACAGAGGGGAGACGATCACCCCGGGGTGTCGGGATTAAAATGTGGACGAGATTCGTGATTGTTTCCCCCTAAATCCTTTGTTCAGCGGTGCGCATCTTTTGACTTTCACTCTGCACCACGACAGCAGCCTTCATGAAAAACATAAATAAAACATATTCTGAGTCGAAATCCTGTGATGCACAGAGCAGAGGTGTCCCACAGAACCAGTCGGTTTTCTTCTCCTGTTTGCGCTAAATCTGTCCCCCTGAGA
The DNA here is from genome assembly GCF_033239565.1 of Halichoeres trimaculatus. Lineage (NCBI taxonomy): Eukaryota > Metazoa > Chordata > Actinopteri > Labriformes > Labridae > Halichoeres > Halichoeres trimaculatus. The sequence continues at coordinate 6,604,838 of NW_027437198.1, read as the reverse complement.
CTCCGGGTTGACGGTCACTGCTGCCCCGTGCTGCACGTCTCCCGACTGAATGCATCACCAAAAAACTGCGCTCCGCATAACGTGCGCACTGATAATCCCTCACTGTGCACACACACGCTAACACATCAAGTGACAGCCCTCCGGAGCAGCCACGGCCTCTCCTGGCTCCTCGTGTCCTCCGCCCTTAAACTGCTCTACCCTCCGATGAATTAATTGGTGTCGGACTGAGGGACCACCTTATCAAATCCCCTGTGGATGCACAGTGGCGTGCGCTCGCCTTCTCGCTTACGCACACACACACACATACGCACACGCCTCCTAAACTCTAAATGTCACTGTAACCGGCTGCACGCGTAAGTAGGACTCTCTGAATGCTACACCTGCTTTGCTCCAGTTTGCGGTCGTGTTTTACCTCGGCCACTGCACGAAGTCACAGAAAATATGCCGATAGTGTCAAGTTAGCGTGGGGGACCTCTTTTCCTGGTGTATTTTTCAGAATAAAGTCAAGTTACAAGTCGTTTTTGTGGTAGAAATGAAAGAAAAGTTGTTGCTGTAACATAACTTTCTTTCCCTTTAAAATAGGCATAGAATTAAATTAACTGCTAATCTTCCTATAGCGTTGCAAATGCATGAAAATTTTAACATAACATCTCTATTTTTTTACACATAGGAGCAACTTTCCATTTACGCACAAACACACTTTAAGATCAAATAAGGGAACTATTTTTTTGCGCAGAGACATTTGGCTGAAATGTGGAACTGAGCCACCATCATCAACAACACCAGACCGAATCATACTGCTTCCAAAAGATGCCAAAGAAGAAGAATAATATCCAAATAACGGCAATACACGTGAATATTGGCTGTTTTATGATCAGTCAGTCTTTGGTAAAAAAAAAAAGTGATGCTTTTATTTTGAAAGTAATCAATCGTCTTTCCCAGGATGCTCTGCTTGCACCGTGGTGCTTGATGCAGCTACTAGCCGCTCTGCTGCTGCTGATTTCCCCCTCTCGTCACATGCTCGTCAGCTCAGCTGCTCCAGTCCATCTACCAGGGGTGAAGGGGGGGATTCAGTGGTGAAGCTTCAACTACCCCCCACCCGGAAATCCATCCATTCTGCCTTTATCCTGGTGCACGATGGGAGCCTGTGGGAGTGTTGTGAGGCAATGCTGTCATCATTTTTGCACAATATCTTTAAGAATATATGTTACCACTGCAGTTTGAGCAGAATGTGACAGCTTTAACACCTCTGACCTGACAGGCTACCTTAGAGCTGCTGCTGTGTGAAATATAAACCATCAAAAGATCATTATAAACTGATTTTACATGTTTTCCTTATCAATTATACAAACAGATAAAACGGTGCTACTGATTGTGTTAACGAAAAAAGCATGACACAAACAAATATAGGTGGGGTGTATGACATACATCAGTAAGGCAGTATTTTATAATTTGTTTTTCAAATAATATGATTCCATACATGAAAACAACAATACAAGTTGCTGTATGTACATTTGGGAGCCTAAACACTCACTATAGTTCCCTCCTGGTTGATAAAATACGCTTAACTGCCGCCCTGGCTGGTTAAGATGTGATAAACTGCTCTCTTGGGAGCAAAAACACCCACTAAAGTGCCCTCCTGGTTGGTGAAACACACTAAAATGCCCTTTTGGGAGGAATAATTACAATAAATTGCTCCCTTGGCTGGCTAAACATGATAAACTACCTTCTTGTGATGCAAAGTGTGAGTTGTTTGCCCCCTTTTTTTTTGCCCTTGCCCTTAAAAAAGTTTGAACACGCTTCTGATAGGTGGTGATATAACAGCCATTAGGCGAAGAAGAACAAACAGCCAAAAAATGCCTTGTTGGGGCCCAAAATGTTACCAAAAATGTATCAAAAGTGCTGAGCTCGAAACTTAATAAAAAAGATTGCCCTGTTCAGGGTCCTGGGTGGCCAGAGCCTATCCCAGCTGTCATTGGGCGAGACGCACCCTGGACTGGTCGCCAGTCAATCACAGGGCTGACACATAGAGAGACAACCATTCACACACACACACACACACACACCTTCAGACAATTTAGTGTTCAAATAACCTGATGAGCATGTTTTTGGACTGTGGGAGGAAGCCGGAGTACCTGGAGAGAACCCACGCATACACGGGGAGAACATGCAAACTCCACACAAAAAAGGCCCTTTGGCCAAGTTAGGAATCGAACCTGTGACCTTCTTACTTTGAGGCTGCAGCGCTAATGGTTATCCCAAGGTGCAGCCCCCAAAAAATAAATTAAAAAATAAATAAATAAATAAATAAATAAATAAATAAATAAATAAATAAATAATAATAATAATAATAATAATAATAATAATAATAATAATAATAATAATAATAATAATAATAATAATAATAAATTAAAAAAATAAATAAAATGAAATAAAATAAAATAAAAAATAAAATAAAATAAAATTTTAAGTAAACCCAAAATGCGACAACATATCGAATTCTGGGTTGGTTATTACATTTTGGGTTTATTAATTTTTTTTTCAAATTACTTTTTGAGCCGTTGTTAAATTTCAGTTCATTGTTATGTTTGGGGCTCTAACATGCCTTTACCTGTGTAATTTTTAAAAAGTTTCAGAGAAGGATAATTGTATTTTTCAGAACATTTGGTGAATACATTTATTCAGGAGAGAAGAAGTCCTTAAGTTTCAACGCAACTAATTTTTGAAGTATCTGGAAAAGATGTCATTGCAACAAAGACAAGAAATACAAAGAGTTGCTGCGTTCTGATTTGAGGACAACAGAAAAAATGTCAGAAACATCCTAAAATATTCAATCAGTAGTGCTTGATAATTTTCTTTTATGAGGTAAAAGACCAAGGATTTTGTTCTCTAATGACCTGAAACAGTATCAGTCTGATCATCAGTGTAAGTGACTGAATTTTGGCACAAGTAGTTCACACGTTAGTGGTGAGTTTGCTTTTAGTTGTTTGAAGACTTTAAAGTGAAACATATCACCGTATATGCATCTCTGCTCTATAAATCTTAGCTTTGTCCGGAAAATAACTGAAATGACTCATCACAGAAAAAAATAAAGCCAATAAATGCATGACAGCAGAGGAACAGCCAGTCACAGATTTCACCCTCACACACATTTTGGGACAGGAACACTCCCCCCATCCTCTCCTTTCACACACTTAAACGCATAAATACATGCAAAGTGAGCTGCCATGCAGGCCGTGGGCAATAAGAAGGCGTATCATATGGAGAGGCAGCTGAGGATGTGAGGCTAATCTGACAGGTGCAGCCTGGGAGAGTGACAGCATGGGAAGAGGGGGAGGGGTCACAGCTCGTAACAGGATGATTGAGGAGATTAATGGGTCCTTCTCTTTACCAGCTGACAGGCCCGGGCAGTACTTCATCAATACACTTTTTTTTTTTCTATCATCTTTGTTATCAGCAGTGAGGGACTGTGTGCAAAAAAGGGCCATTGTTACACACCCAGACAGAGCTAATCACCGTAAGTGGATTTGGAGGAACATCTTATTTAAATACCTTCCAAGTGGAGGTCGGTGGAGTGTTTCAGATCAGTTGATAAGATAAATCAGGCTCATTCTGTGATGTTTTAGTGTGTAACAGACAAATAATTTAGACCTGTCAAATAACTGTTCAAGAAATCTGAATGAAACACGTCCAGATATGAGACTGAGGTGTTTTAGCTCTGTAGCTGTTAGAGTTAAGTAGGAGATAAGTGGATCAATACCACTGCCTTGTTGTTGTGGTTAGTAGGGCAGTGTAACTAAAAGACAGTTAGTTTAAGCTAGCATGAAGACTGTAAACAAGGGAAATCAGCCAGCTGGCTTTCCAAGTGTAACATAACCAATCTTCTACCTCCAAGGCCTCAAACTTATGAATCCAATAGCGATGTTAGGTGTTTTGTGCCAGAATATTTCAGGTGTTTTACTTGTTTTTTCCATACTCTGAATTTTTATAATCTCTGTGTTGGAGTAGGGATGTTTATCCACAGCATGAAGCATGTTAACACTCATAACCACGGTGCTGTCACACATGGAGAACCTCTTCTTATTAATAGAGGATGAGAAGGTAGCTCTGTATCCGTACTATCATGTTTGGAGCTCAGTTTCTGACTAATATAGCTTACAGACAGGCTGTGGACTAATTTTGGCTCTGTCTGCTGACTTATTGTCCTTAAATGAGAAGTGCACATGATCTGCCGGTGTCGTGTTTACAGGAACAACAGCGTCACCGGCCCTGTCTGTCACATTTCCTTTTGGATTAAATATGTTTCAGTGCTGGAATAGGCTCTATGAAGGAACTCATGGAGGGACAATCTTTAAATTTGTTCTTAGGATTTGCTTTGACTCACAAATGAAGTAATTTGGTAGTGAAAGATCAGAGGTCATCATCAAAGTTTTGTCTGATATTTTATGGAAGTTATTTAACTATCCAAAACAAGTGTCCAACTGGTTGAAATGGATATTTTGTAGTTTCCACCAAATGGGTTCGAAATACGGTGTGTGAGGAAGACAGGGAGGAGGATGATTCTGTATCCCTACTGTGTGCACACACACATCCACAAATAAAGCAATTTTATGAGACTTCAGGGGCTCTGTACGAAACATTACTGTTACAGTGGCATCAGAAAGACCTATGGACATTTTTGTATGTGTCTTACTTTTCTTTTTATCACAACATCTGAAGAATGCCTGAAGAGATCAGCTTTAAGTTGGAATCAAAACTCAATTCAGGCTCAAGGCTGAACTAATTAGATCGTGGTTGTCAATTTTTTGGGGTCATGTGAACTATGGGTCATCAAGAACAGGGGTCTTCAACCTGTCCTATTAAGGAGCTAATTTCTCCCCGTATCCCATTAAGGAAAGTAGACTGGGGCCAAAAAAAACAAAACAGCTTTAAAAGTTTTATAAGTTTTGTTCTTTTTTTATTTTCCCCTGTTAAAACAAAGGAAAACCCAAGCATTGCATGCATGTGTGGGCCTACTTTAAAATGAATTTAACTTTGAACTATGAACTATGTATGCCTATTTGAATCTCTTTCATACTTGTGGAAAATTAATGAAATAACTACTGATCTCAGTTTTCCCAAGCAGTTCAACAATCCATCTCTTTCATTCTTCCTCAGTTTGGTACTTAGCAAATGTTAAGAACCAAGTTGCTTGGCGCCGCCCTGTCGGCTTCGGCTGCCTTTTGCAGCAGCTCTCTTTTCTTTGTCTGTTTCTTGTAATTTTTTTGTCGCTTTTTCGTCGTCTTTGATTTGGAGGGGATAATTACTTTGTATGGCTCATTTGTTGGTCATGGACACCAAACTTTTTGTGTCTTAAGAGATATTTTTACTCCTTTTTCTCCTGTGTTTGTCTGGAAATCCTACATGTAACCTTAACTGCATTGTTTACATGTGAACTCAGCTGTTTACAGCCTGTAGCATGTCAGTGCTAACTGGTGTAAGGCCTGATGTTCCCCACAAGGTGAGGAGAAGGAGGCAAGGACGACGTGCTGGTTCTCAGGTGTGAGCTAAGAAGTGACGACATCAACCTGTCCTTCCATCCATCGTTATTGGGAAAGTAAGAGCTATCTCCAATAAGACGGACAAGCAAGCTGTGCTAACCCACTAACAGAAGGAATACCAGAGGGCAGAGTAGCATCATGCTATCCACAGACATGGCTAACGGAGCTAAAATCAGACACCAACGCCATTTTGGAAGAGCTTCACCTGCTGTGAGCAGACAGAATCCAGGAGACAGAGACTGAACAGATTGCTGAAGAAGCTCAGTCCTGGACCCTGTGGCAGTGGAGGCTGGCTGAACTGGACAATGATGGACAAGCTGTCACCATCTATTTTCTTGTGGACCTTTTTTTGCACTTTCTATACACTTTCTTACTCTTGTTTTCTTGATTGCTGCTGTGATTTTAATTTTGTTGTTATTGTTACAGTAACAGTAAAGTTCTATTCTATTCTATTCTATTCTATTCTATTCTATTCTATTCTATTCTTCTTCTGAAATGCATCTGATGTCAGGGAAGTGGGACACACTGACTTTAAGGCTGTAATATTCATGTATTTGTCTGTCCTCCTCTCAGAAGTGTGTGCCTCCCATATTGTTGTGTCTCCTGCCTTCACATTCCCTCTGTCGTCTGTCTCATCCTTCCTGTCATTTCGTGTCCCTGAGGTTGCCTCACGCAGTGTAAAGACCTCTGCCGGGCCCGGAACAATGAAGCACAGGATAGCCAGCAGGGTGGACGACACGCAGCCCGCACACTGCATCTGTTTCCAGAGACATGCATCAGGATGGGAGCCCATGACCTCACAGGATGTGTTCACTATGACAGGATGCAGGTGTCCAGAATGAGCAGGAAGAGAGTCTTATTTTAAAGACTATTTTGTTTTCAGACGTGCATCCCCTTTTTAATAGACTACAACCTGTCGTACAGGAGGTGAGGATGTCATGTGGAGTATCTGGAAAAGGAGCCTCTGATGTGGTATATTATTACTTCATGTTATGTTTTCTTAAAGCTATTTTTCCAGGCTATTTTAAGCCCTTTTTTAATTTGGTCTCTTTTACATCAAGAGATATGGTCGCATTTGCTCGCTCAGGAAGATCTGTGCTGTAGTGAAGATAATATGCTTAGATTAACCCGACCTCACCTGTCCACCGCCGTGATTTAAACCCTTCGGCTGTCACAGGTCGCTCTGAACACTGAAAACCCACAACCTTTCAGAATACTACAACCACTCAGAAGAAGCAGCTACATAAAGGTCATGTGACTTTGTGAGGTCACTCATGAATTAGTCACATGCAGATTAGTATTTTCTGTATCTGGAGGCAGGAAACATGCACAGAGGCATGGGCATGTTTTATGGTCTCCCACTAACAGAAGCCTTGTCACATCAGAGACCTGCAGATGGACCGTAACACAGTTGTTTTCATTCAGTGAGTCTTTGAGACCTTAACCTCAGCTCCTCGGGTTTCTCTGCGGCTCTAAACATGACTTAACCCCTGAGGGGTCAGGGTGAGGTCAGTGGAATAAAGGCAGCGCCAGGATTTACCTTCCTCCTCTATCATCAGGTCTGTTCACATGCTGAAGGTGATGTTTCTACACTCAAAAAAGGAACATTGGTGTTTGTTCAATCAGCATAAATAAAACTTGTAGCTTCTACTAGATTATTTCATGTTCAGTGGTTAAACATGATTAAATCATGTTGTTTCAGCATGATGTGCAAAATTGTTAAAACAACAAAATCACTTTATGTTAACTCAACCTAATTTGTTTAAGTAGGAATCCCATCTGCAACACCTCTCCAGAGCAGGAGGTGGCAGTAATGTGCGATAGGCCTTATTCATCAGAGAGCAGAGCTTAAGGATAACACTGTAAAAAAAAGTTTGTCAATCAGTTGAAGTGATCTCTTAAGAAATTTGAGTAAAATCTACTATGTGTATTTGCGTTACAACAACGAATGTTATTAATTTGAAATAACTTAAAGATAACATGTACATTAAGATCAAATAAAATATCTAGATCTAGATAAAGATATTACGTGCAACTGCTAAAATTAATAAAATTGGGTAAATTCAACAAAACATTTTTTTCAGTGAACTAATAAAAAGAAGTAGTTGGACCAACTTAAATGAATTGATTCAATCGGTAACACCTAAATTAATGAAGTTCTTTGAAATGAAATTAACAAGTTCAATTAACACAACTTAATAAGTCAAATAAATTAAATATTTTAATTCTTCTCAAATCAATATTTTGCATTAATCCAACATAAAATTTTAAGTTGTTTCAACTTAATAATCTGCAAAACCCAAAAGGAAAAACCATGGGTGAGGAGGGAACACTGTGGATATGAGACCCTGATGCACATTAAGATACCACGCAGGAACAGTGTGTCTGTGCTCCATTGCATGGACCAGCTGCCTGTCTGTGGTCCACTGCGCTAGCTAGCTGTCTGTCTGGCTGGCTGGCTGTCTGTCTGTGCTCCACAGTACAGGCTGCTTGGCTGTGCCCCATGGCATTGGCTACTTGGCTGTGCTCCACGGCATAGGCTGCTTGTCCTGGCTGCCTGGCCATCTGTGCTCCATGACATGGGCTGCTTGTCCTGGCTGCACGGCCGTCTGTGCTCCACTACACTGAGGGCTCCAATTAAAATACTCTCTCAGTAATGGTAATTTGAATATAACTGAAGACAAAACCCAGTTTGTCATTTCTGACCATAATTTTAGCCCATCAACACGTCATTTATTAACATATCAAATATTCAACATGCTTCAAGGTACACGGTCCATGCCATGTGGAGCACGGAAAACATCTTACATTAACATCTTACTGTACAGTTGAGTCTAATATCCACTGCACTCCCTCCTCACTCACGGTTTGAAATGAGTCAATTCAATAACTCAATATAATTTAGTTTGATGAACATGGATTTAGTTGTGATCTCTTAAGAAATTTGAGTAAAATCTACTATGTGTATTTGCGTTACAACAACGAATGTTATTAATTTGAAATAACTTAAAGATCACATGTACATTAAGATTAAATAAATTATCTAGATCTAGATAAAGATATTGCGTGCAACTGCTAAAATTAATAAAATTGGGTAAATTCAACAAAACATTTTTTTCAGTGTATGAGCAGAGTATGTGTTTCCTGTTTTAATCTGTAGTTCTTGCTCCCTGTGTCTGGTTTAGTTTTACCTTAAACCATGTGTGTCCTTCCTATTGGAGTGAACCCATCAGTTTCACCTGTGTCTTGTTGTCTTTACCATAAGTTTGTAAATAATTCCTCAGTGTGTTTCCTTTGGTCTTCAGTGGTTTTTGAAGTAAGTGTTTTTGGATATTTGTGAAATAAATATTCTAAGTTTTCTGCACTTATCCTCTTTCTTTGGTCATTGCCTCCAAACTTGATAACATCTTGTGTTGTACTGACCTGAAAAAAATCTGCTGAAATGTTTTGGTCTTCCATTAGCATACTGGTACTTGTATTATCCACGCTGATTACAAAACAAGCTTAAATTATTACCAAAGCTTATTAAAAGTCCACCAGGAGGATGATTATTTCTCTTCAATACTCTGAGAAGTCAGAAACTTCTGATGCGGTGTAGGAGTCAGAGAATCAACAAACAGCAACCAAAAAAAACAAAAAAAACAACTGTATTTACATTCTCCACACAGTGAGTGATTTATCTGACAGATGAAGGACCAAAAAAATTGAGTCTGTCAGTTTTTTGTTTTCATATGTGTAGGGAATTTGACAGCTGAAGGAACAAAAATGTTTCTCTCCAACTGTTATGGTCATTTTTAGAGTTGGGATCAGAGCTAACCTCCATGTTCTTCTGTGGTGTAAAACATCTGAACTTGAGGTGAGAGGACTTTTTATGTTTTTCATGTCAAACTGTAAATATTCACCTCCTTAGTAATGATCTTCTAGAATTCAAACACAAAACACAACAACTGTTACCCTTAAAAAGTGTGAAGGGAAAGCTGTAGTTCAGATTGTTATTGGTTAGCTAGTTGTTACATGGTTGTTCGCCTTGATTCTGCCAAGAAATAGTGGCTGGGGTCGGTCATCACTAGGAATGGGTATAGAATTCTTTCAGAAGTACCGAGTACCGACTCACATAAGATCAAAGGGTACCATGTTTAGGTACCTAAAAGCTATCTTGCAACTGCAAGGAAGTGGAAGAGTAGGCGATTTTCCGTGCTGTACATGAACACAGCATTAAAAGAATAAATATAGTAAATCAAAAAGAGTTTAGATTTGATTATTAAACAAATTGATATTTTTTACCATATAAACATACAAAACCAGTACAAAAAGTAAGTAAGTATTTAGTAAGCTGATCTAAATATGTTTTTCCTGTCTATGTTCCATACTTATTCTGTGTTAAGATGCGTTAAGTTGTGTATTTGTCAACTTTAACACAATTCAACTTTCAAATTTAGTACTGACTTCTTGCCTTTTTTTCTTTTTTTTTTTTTTTTTTTTTTGAAACATAATTTTCCCATTAAAGCAAAATTAAGTCAAACAACCCCACATTGTGTGACAACAAATGATTTATAATTTTTTATTTTCATTTAAAAAAAAAAAAGGATTCAATTGTACGGCTTAGGCTTCAATTTAATGTAGGAATGATTATTAAAAGATTTTTTGATGATGAGCAATTTACATTAGAGTAAAAAATGTGACAACCAACCCTATTCTCCCCTATACATGTATGTCTGTACACATATTGTATATGTATTTAATCACATATTACAAAAAAAAAAAAAAAAAAAAAAAAAAAAAAAAAACAGTGTTAAGATGGCATGAATGCCAAAGTTGGAGTATTTATTTTGTTATTTATTCCTTTTTGGTACTCAGATACAGAAGTTAGCACAGGGAGTGTGATAATACAACAAAAACAATAACCTCACTCATTAAGCAGCTTTAAAAAAAAGAGTTTATAAAAAGAAAAGAAGAAAATCAAAAAGGGACAGTGGAACAAGGACAAAACATTCTCATCAAGCCTCAGAAGTAGAAACAGTCAGTATATATATATATATATATATATATATATATATATATATATATATATATATATATATATATATATATATATATATATATATATATATATATATATATATATATATATATATATAAAGACAGAGAGAGAGAGAAAATAGTTAGAGTAAAATAATCATTGCACTTATTTTTATACTAACCAAACAGATAGTAAATGGGACACCAGCTTAATAATACCCAATGGCAGTCCGGCCTTTGTAAATGTGTTAAGAGAAATCTTCATTGGAGATGATTGATAGCTGATGATTTTGGTCTTAAAACAACCGTAACAAGAATTAAAGAGACTATGGCTGAATTATATAAAAATCTACATTTCTCTCCTTCTGTTTCATCCACTTCCTCTCAGTCCAGGCTCCAACCTCTGGAGGGCCTGAGTTACCTCCACCCTCCTGCACAATTATCAAACCAAGTGGAAGCTCCTCTGTCTGGCATGAGGCAGAGTTTGAGTCAGAGCAGGAGAAGGGAGCAGGGGAGAAGCTTTGCCACCCAATCTGACTCCAGACCCCTTCTCTGTGTTTGAGTTGGGAAAAATTGGGGGCATGGATTCTGAGAGGGGAGATTATTGGATGAGATCACGCCTTCAGAGGTCGTGCAGTAGCCATGACTTGACTCTAACTCAATCTGCCTACAATGCTCAGACGTACAGCACACCCCCTGTGTGGAATCAGACACCACACAGACGGATAATCCCTCTGAAAGTCTGTCATTCGATGTCTACGGCCAAATAACAAGCACAAATAAGCATGTATGTGTTGCACATATGTACTAACATACACATGCATGCACAGCACACACACATATACACACACAGGCCTGGAGGATTTGCATTCACAGCATGCAACTGTTTTCGGGGTTTGGGGAGAGTAAAGGATTACTGATTTAGTAGGACACTGACCAGATGTAGCCACACGCCACACACAGGGTGCTTAAATTGAATCATTTCAACACTTCACTGCAGTTTAGTCCAGCGGTATGGACATTAATAGAAGCGGAAACCTTTGGCATTGAGTGCTTTCACTTTCCTCCATCAGTAATGGCCTTGCTAATGTTTCTCTCTGAGGCCTTTTCGTTCATGTTCAATATAGTAAAAGACCATCAATCCATCCACACGATGACTGATGGATTCTTAGTATCAACGAGTCAAAATTGAGATCTGATCTCTCTGTTGTCCTCTTGATGTTCATCTCTTTGTCTCATCTCTTCAGTTTCTCAGTATCTCAAACATCTCCCATTCTGCCCCTTCTGCCTTTTTCTGCACTCACACCACGTCCTCGCCTGATTCTAGGTTTGATTCTGGGAATTAAACCACACAGATGCAGTAGCTCTTTGATATTAAAGTGATTCTTCGGACAGGACTGAATCTAACAGCTCAGTGCAGGTGAAGTTCAGCTCCTTCTTGGCTCTGAGCGTGCTTTTTGTGCATCTCTCTGTTTATGTAAGCTTGAGCATTTAAATGGAGCTGGCAGGACCAGAGAGCAGGACCAGACCCAGGAAGGAAGGAGCTCCACTCAAATTAATCTCCACTGCATGGCCCAGTAAAGGAGCAGGGCCATTTTTGGGAGCAAGGAGCCATCTCCTAGGTGAGCACCATGGCAACAGCCAACATGGGCCCCGGCTTTCAGAGCTGTCCTTTTCAAGCGCCCGATCAAAAGTGGCAGGCCAGGTTTTTTTGTTATGTGGCGTCTCTTACCCACACTGCCTCTTCTTTTCTCTCCCTGCATGACATGGTCCTGGCCTTGTTCACGGGAGGCTGTGAGAAGACTGCAGAGGGCGAGTGTCTGTGGGAAAATGTTGCCAGACAACACAGGGGTATGTGACGGTGAGGGCAAGCTAATATGGTCTGGGACAAAAAGGGAATACACGACTCGTAGTTATTCAGAGCTTCATTCCTGTCATTTGATTCCAACGTTGCATCAGACTTATAAAAACAGCAGATTTGATGCTCGTCTTTTTTAAGCCCTTACAGCTTTTCATTCATATTAGGCACAAAACACAAAGAGTCTTACTTATATCACCTCTACATGCTTGTATTTGTTTTCAGCGCAGGTACTTTTTGTTCTCATGTGCTGTCCTGAATTCTACAACTACAGAAAGAGCTTCCAATTAATGAGCACATTAGTTTGTTTTTATCAGAGGATAAAGAAAACAGAGGTGGAGAGCATTGCCTGTTTCTGCAGTGCCACCATGAGGTTGTTAACTGAATTTTCTTTTTTATTTTACCAAAGTACTCAAAATCCACCCCATGTTTTATGAAGTGTTGTGAAAACTGGTGGAATTCTTTAATGTCAACCTTAGCTTCTTTAGAAGAAACCTCATCCAAAAAATTCACATCAGATCTACCAGTAATGTGTTTTTTGGTGTCAAAATGCAAAACTCTAGCTAAACCATTACTGGAATCAAACTATATAATTGGCACGAGAATCTATCATCAACCTTCCTACTCTGTTTTTTGTTCGTGAAAGGTTATGTCTAAACAAGTTTAATCCCACTGAGAGCAAAAGCTGCTGGAGTTTTAATTAATCAATTAATTAATTTATTTATTTATTTATTTATTAACTTCTGGATTCTGTTTTGATTGAATTGATCGATTGATTGAAAATGTTTATTTTGAAAAATGAAAAAGAAAATAATAAGCAAGAAAAAAAAACTTGTTGGAAGTAAGTTGGAACATAGAAACTTTGCAATTTTACAAATAACGTAAGATGTAAACCAAAAAAAAAGTTCAATCACCAATCTAACTTCTTTTACATTTTGAAAAAGGGGTGAAAAGAAGTAAAACTTATTATTTATCACCCCTTCTCCATTGTAAATGAGTATAAAAAAAAAAAAACATTCAGCTAAACTATGCCATATATATTTTACTTAAGACACATATCCATAATATAATATAATAAAATATAATATAATATAATATGATATAATATAATATAATATGATGTAATATAATATAATATAATATAATATAATATAATATAATATAATATAATATAATATAATATAATATAATATAATATAATATAATATAATATAACTAACAATCAAAATCTCAGACTTCCCTGCCATCACACAATGATTATCAAGTCCCATCTTCAACCGTATAAATTGTGAGAACCCCTTCCTTATATTTCTTTTTAAAATTGAAAATGTTCAGGCACTGTTTGAGCTCTGCAGAAAGACTGTTACAAAGTGTAACCCCACAAATTGAAAGTGAAAATGTCCTGATCGTTGTCCTAACAGGAAGTGACTTCAGATTAGACTCTCTACTCAGATTGAGACCCCCATCAGGTCCCCTAAACTGTTTTTTGAATATTGGGAGGTAGTAAACGGTACTTTGCTTTGAACATGAATGGTGTAGTTGAAGTGTTGGTTTGACTTTGGGTAGCTAATTTAAGTTTAAAATGAGAGAGTATTAAAAAACATAAAAAAACAAACAAACAAATAAATAATTAGATAAATAAATAAATAAATATTAATAATATGAAGAATAAAATCATACGTATTATCTACTAGAGAGGTCAAAGGAGTGAAATACATGCAGTTATTTTGCAGGGAAGATTTGGGGTTAGATGGTAAATGCTCAGATATCAGGTCGTCCAGCTGGGGGCACTGCAGTACAAACATCACTCCTTTAACCCTGACCAAAACACACATTTGAGTTAGTAAAATATCTAAATTCTCCCAGGTTGGTAGAACAGTCTTGTGTAGATTCAATGCAGAAATTTTGACAAGTTTTCTTTAGTGGTAACGTTTGTCTCATCATCCCTCCTCCGTTCTGATGTTCAGGTAAAGGATGCCGCGTCATTGGTTAACAGAGCTTTTACTCAGTCATCTCTTTTGTCTTAAAATAGCTTCTTGAATGTGAACCTTTTACAAAAATATAAACACAGATTGAAAAAAACACAGAAAGCATGTTTGGTTTCAAAACATAGAATTTTTTTTTTTTTTTTTTAATTTTCTAGTTTAACCCATCTTCTTTTTGCAATAATAAAAAACTTCAAAAGCCTCTCTTTAAAAAATACTTCCATGGTTTGGATGTAAGTTTTAAGTGTTGGTTGCAATTTTTCTCTTTACATGGTTTCTTGATAATTGTTTTATGTCTGACAACTAAATAAAAAATACAGACGTACTGATGGTCTCACCCTTTACTGCTGTATATCTCGTCTTTATTTTTCCCATAATCTTTGAAATTAAATGTAAAGTTATTTTCAAATTCTTAGAAGATAAAATTCTCCAGCTTCCTCTCACACTTTCTTAAGAGCCCTGAATACAAAAAATCACACATGAAAGCAGACGTGTGGTATTAGGTTTATTACATTTACAGAACAGTGATTACCTGGAGTGTTACAAGGTGCATGTCATACAGTAGTTACTTAAAAGAGCATCGCTCAAAGGTGATTAGAAGGTAAGCTCACGTCACAGAACACATGCTGAATAATTCACTGCATCTCTAACCGAGCACACACAGGAGGAGTCTCCCTGTTTATGTTATGAGAGAGCCACCTTGTGGATAAATAAAGAAGTCACAGACATGGATGAGAAGCTTCGACTATGAGGTTAGACAGATATTATTAAAAGACAGAATTATAATAACACTAAAAAGGAGTGCATACTGAACATTTTATTCCCTGTATTCACGTTTTATGTTCCTGTGAATCTCAAACTGTCCGAAACTAAGACCTGACTTGTTCTCACTGACTTCCTCTCCTCTAACGTGAGCCCATAAGCCGCTGCAGCCAGCTGAGATGACGTGACACTTTCTGGAAGATGTACCCTTTGGTGCAGTCGCCCCCTGGTGGCTGACTGACCACCCCTGTGAGGAAGAATACCTCTCTGTGCAGGGTGAGCAGGGGACTTCCAGAGCCCATGGCGCAGTCAGCATTGGTCCTTGGAGCGGTGCAGCCCATCTTATTGGTGATCAGGTTGGGGTGAGCCTCCAGACACTGAGGAAGGGTCTTATACTCCAGATGGTTCAGAGTAAGAGGGCCCTGGAAGGCGGACGACCCCTGTGGTTCTTTCCATCCCGTGATGATGGCTGTGCTGTCTCCAGACATCAGGATGTTGTCAGCAAAGTCTCTCTCTGGTAAACATGCAGTGATCACATCTTTCTTGAACTGAATGCGGTCGCGGAGCTCGATCACAGCCAGGTCGTTCTCAGGGCGGCCCTCCACGTAGCCTCGGTGGACATGAATCAGATGTACGTACAGCGTCTGCTCTCCAGTTTCAGTGTCGACACTGCGCTTTCCTGAGGACATGCAGGTAAGACGAGACATTCAGAGTGATGGTGGGAGGAAGGTGACGCACACAGACTGATGAGGAGAGCTAGAAAGATGACTAACAGTCACCAAGCATCCTTTCTGATGCTGAACATACAGTCAAATCTTTCAGTTAACATTTTTAAATCAGAGGATTTGGCATTATTAAAGAATTTCTTGGAATTTTTAAGTTTGATAAACATAATAACTGTGGAGAGGGTTTAAAATTTGACCTTTAATGTGAAACTTTCAAGAATCAAATAGTATTTCCTGCACTCCTTGCTTTTGGTCATTAACGAACCATTTCCATTTCATTTCAAATAATTGTTAAGACTGCTTTAAATGAACAACGATAATGACTTTCTCTGTGAACTCACCAACAGCCACCTGGAAGGATTTGTATTTGTTGGCACACTGGGCTGAAGTCAGGACCAGGTTCTCCTTCAGGATGACTCCACTGCAGAAACCTGCAGACTCAGGGCTCTTCAGAAGAGCCTGGAAATAAGCAATGAACCCTCCTTAAAACTCCCAATCACAGCCACGAAGGACAGTTCATTTCAGTGGGATGTGTTATGAGAGACAGAATAAAAAGGTGTGTGAGTGAGTGTGTGTACCTGCCAGGGACACTCTCCATAACCACAGGCAAGTCCTTCAAAGTTGCTGCGAACGTTGCTGGCCAGTCTGTCATTCCAGCGACTCAGACTGTTTACTTTACCACAGGGGTTGGGCACTGAGGGAGCAATGTGAGACGGGTTGAAATACTTAGTATCATTGCATTATTTCTTGTTAAAGTGCAGCTGATGGCACAGTTGGCTGTTTGTTTGTTCCTCAAAATATTAAAGTGATAAGTTCAGTGTTTCTGAATTGGGGTTTTTATGAGATA
The DNA here is from genome assembly GCF_033239565.1 of Halichoeres trimaculatus. NCBI lineage: Eukaryota > Metazoa > Chordata > Actinopteri > Labriformes > Labridae > Halichoeres > Halichoeres trimaculatus. The sequence goes on along the minus strand of NW_027437198.1, from coordinate 6,588,102 downwards.
CTCAAAAAAGTAAAAGTTTCACTCTTAGAGGATACAACTCAGCTCAACTTCTCTGCTGAGAAATGGGGCAGAGAATTAGCACAGCTTTATTATTAGCTTCTGTGCTCATCCTCTGTGTGTGGTTGCTGAACAGAGAGACGAAGCAGACAGGGATCCCCATGTTTTGTTTTGTTTTATTTAAGCTAATTGTTTTAATTGCTTTTCATGCCTTTAATCAGACAGGAGAGGACGGTGGATAAAGTGAGTGATGAATGACATGGGGTAAACAGGCCTCAGGCTGGACTACAACCTAGGCTATCTGCTCCGTACTGAATTAGGTGCTTTTATAGGTAAAGATGAATTCTGTCTGCAGTACTGCTTCACGTAAAATCAAATACATCCTTGTGACTGTGAGAGAGTGGAAGAGTAGATGATGTTATGTGCTGGGCATGAGCACAGCATTGAAAGTTTACGTATTGAAAAACAAATATTTTACATTGACAAATTTTAAGATTTTATTATTAAACAAAATCATACATATAACCACATGAACAAACAAAAATTCCAAGTATTGGTACAGTTGAGTACCGATACTGATTGCCAGGTACCGGGCATTGGTACTGTATGGTTTAGAATGTGACGGGTACCCACCCTTACATAGACCCCCTAAGCCATCTGCGCCCACAGGATCCCCATGTGTTTTTTAAAAGAGACTTAACGTCTAAGTTAATTTGAGTCAGTGCTCAAAGTCTGTGTTATTTGTGTTGAGTAGCTGTTTTTTGTCTGGCTTAGTCTGAGGTTTTTTTCAAATTCCCCAACAACATACCACATGTAAATTTACTAGGCACTGAATACTGCCTACTGGTTTTGTCTCTAGTAAGGAGTCTGACTGTTCTGTAGGGCCTGTTCTTTTTTACACTCTGCTGGTTTTCAGGTTTTTTGTTTTTTTTACTTTATTTTAAATGTACAAAACAAACCGTGGGTATATCTCAGTATTTAGTTACTAATGCAAAGACATTGCCAGATTAAAAAAAAAAACCTGAACAGACTGACTTTTATTTTTACAGCTCATAGAAAACTGCTTCCATGTAATCAATTTATGGTTTCAAAAAGTCTAATAAGTGGTTTGTACGCACTAAAATGAATTTTGTACAAGTAAACACTTGTGAGATGGTTATCTCCTCTATTACGAGAGGAAGTGAGAAGAATGATCAGTGTTTCTTTCACATCATTTCACTTCTTTCTCATGGATCGTCTAACATTACTGTTGTTATACAGCAGCTGTAATGCTGGCTTATGGTCTGGTTAATTCCATGGACATCACCTGTCTGTTTCCGAAACAGGTTTTGGAAGCAGATCAGCTATCGCTGCCATGTTGGACGTGATGTGAGCTTCCAGTACAGCTACAGGGCGCCAGTTACATTAGCTGAGCTGTGCTTCTGATTGGGTGAGCTCATGATCTTAATATCCTCTGAACCGCCAAGTTAGAAAAAATAATCACCCCTGTTCAGTGTGTGCCGATAGTAAAATTAGTGATTCAGACAGGAAACGTTTTTTGAATCAGGCTGTGAATAAGTTAATTTCTGCTGTGAAAACAGCTTTTTTTGGCTTGGTGTGTATGTGACCTCCAGCACTTCCGGAGCCAGCCTCAAGTGGACGCTTAAAAAACAGCAGACTTTAGCACTTCTGCATCGTCTCATATTCTTAGACCAGAGGTTCTGGCTTGGGTAATTCAACTAAACTTGAGTTTTATCCGCAATATACAGAAAAAGAAGACAAACAGAATTAAGGCTGTGCATTGTGGGAAACAGTATGCCAGGTAGACTGCTAGTACAGTAGGCAAATTTGAAAACAGCCTGACTCTCTGCTCTGCTTTCTATACAGCGTTGGGACATTTAAACTGAAAATTAGTATTTTCACTTGCAAAGAAATTTATGCTTAACTTGAAGCTCATCTTTAGTGAATGTTATTTTATGAAGTCATTTCTTTTTTAAAAATAAAAATCAAGCTTATGCCCCAGTTAAAACGACTTGAATTGGTTCGAGCTGAGTTGCTGACAGTAGGTCTTTGTCTGTATAGATAGGGGAGTTAGATTGAGAAATACCATTTTTAACTTCAACCTTTGAGGTATGTTTGTATAAAAAAAAACCAGACAAACTGTACATTTGTAGAAAAAAATCACCTGTTTTGGTGTTGTTAATTGAAAACAGATGTAGCGAGCATACCTGCAGGCTCACACTTGTTCCTGTCTGTGCGGCTTAGCTTCCATCCACGGGCACAGGAGCACTCGTAGGACGTGTAGCCTGGTTTACAGAACTGATAGCAGCCCTCGTCCTTCTTCAACGAGCACACAGTCTGATCTGGAGTGGGGAAAACACAAGAGGTGTCTCTCAGTGCTCACTCAAGGAGTTCGCTTTGATGATCACACACAATTGGCTGGCGTCACCTCCTCACCTTTTTCACAGTGGACTCCAGAAAAGCCCGACTTGCAGACGCAGTCATAGCCTCCAACACTGTCTGAGCACAAGGCTCCGTTCTTGCAGGGCTTCTCTGCACACTGGTCTCCATCTAAACACAGAGAGCATGTCTCCAAGGGAATCTAATGTATTGGTAATGACTGAGCAGTGATGGGAAATCATTTCAACACAGCACTTACCGACGTAGACAGACCAGAAGATATCCTGCAAGAGAAAACATGGGGGATAAGTGTGTGGTTCAAGCATGAGTGTTTGAAGTGTTTTCATGAAGCAGAGAGGGTTTGTAGTAAAAGAGGGAAAATGTGTTGCTCACCGTGCGGTACGAGTCCTTGAAGACACTCCGGGCTTGCTCGTAGGTGCAGACCTTCTCCATGCAGAGCTGCTCCAGGGTGGCAGGGTTACTGCCGTCAACATTTCTCTTCTGCCGGGAGATCAGGGAACTGGCCTGCTCCTTATCCAAGAACACTGTATCTAAAAGAGCCAAGAGAAAAAAATCTGACATGCAGTTGTATTTTAACCAATAACTGTCCCAAGCAAGATAAAGGAGACAGATGAAGTAAGGAGAATTTTGTAGAGGAAAACTAAACTGGCAAATGAAAAAAAAAGACGTGTCACCTTCTGATTTTGATCTTCAGATTTACGTTAAAAAAACACGACCACAACTCAAAATTGTTTTGTGTATTGTTGAAGAAGTGCTTCTCCTGACCTGCTGTGTGTCTCTGCTCCACCCTCCATCACAGCCTCTACACTGATAACTCTTCACAGATTTAGGCTTTTGGGGATATTATTGATTGAAAGATGAGAACGAAAAATACATTTTGATTTATGTGATATTTTTTTGTTATCGACAATAGAAAATATTATTTTTTATCCTAATGGGACATCTCCTAGTACAGGGGTCTGCAACCTTTACTTTCAAAAGGGCAATTTTGCCTCAGCTCACCTGGATGAAAGTCATTCAAGAGCCGCAAAATATACTTCATCTTCACAATAAAGACAAAAAAGTGTTTAACATTCTAGGCAAAGTAAAAATCTAGTGAATAATTATCTAAACATAATAAAAAAAGAAAAAAGAAAAATTGAAATTACAAGATGTGCAAAAAATGTGCAAAAATTTTGAAATGTAAAAAAATGGAATCGAAAAAAAATTGCCAAACCTAAATTATGCAATTTCTAAATTTTGCTTCATTGAAAAAAAAAGTAAAACATTTCTAAAAACTGCAAAATAAGAAAAATAAAATTGGATTAAAATGTAAAAAAAAAAAATTGAAGTTAAAAAAAAAATCCCAAAATTAACAAAAAGGCAAATAGTGGAGAAGCTTTATTGCCAAAGGTTAAACATATTTTGTCCAATACAACCTTAAACTGTGAATTGTTTAGCGTCTGTGTTGTTATCATTCATACCTCTGGAAGAATTTTTTTTTTAATTGTCTATTAATTATATTTTTAAAGCTACAAGGAGCCACTGCAAAGGGTAAAAGAGCCACATGAGGCTCCAGAGCCGCAGGTTGCAGACCCCTGTCCTAGTAGAATAATAGAAGGGTAAAAAGAGGGAAAACAAAATAACTTTCAGATTCACTGCTCAGAAAAAGATCAGTAAGTTGTTGCCTTGGTTGCTTGGTTATTCTGTAAGTAAAAACAAGCTTATTTAAATCCCAGTGCCCTATGTCATCGCTCTCTCCTCTCTGGTGTTGCTTCATGCTTCAAGTTAACTCTCACCTGTCTGTGGGACCTGAAAGGCAGCCACGGCCCCAACCAGCAGACACAGCAGAGCGGCAGGTGTGCAAAAAGAGTTCATGGTGACAACAAAGTCTGATCTCAGTCAAGCTGTCGGTGCAGAAGGGCTCGCCCTGAACTCCTACAGACGGGACAACATGGTGCACAGGAAGAAGAGAAGATGTAAATGGCCGCAAAATCAATACTGTTCAGTGTTTCATGAGGTCATCTCATCATGCCTGGATGTCTTGAACATTGTGAACATAATCATTACTCCTCATTTCTAAATCTGCACTTTTTTTTTTTTTTTTTTACATACATCTATCCCCCCTTTCTATCAAATTAAAGTTGTATGGGATGATAAGGGTTGCTTCCCTGAGACAGCAAAATTACTCTTTGCCACTGTTCAATGGTGAACTTTTTAGCTGTTGCCTTCAGTGAGTCATTTTTTAAATCTGAAATCAGAAATGCTTTAAAGTATTTTTTAATAGTTGCAGATGTCACTACCATGTAAAAACCAGATTCCTTGTTTACAACATGACTTTGCATATTGATTTATAATAACTCGATAATCTATTTTTCTATTTCCTTTCTCCTTTCTGTTTTTTTCTGATTGATGAAGTCTCACCTTCCAGTCCAAATAAATCGTAACAGTCTGAGGTGAATGTGTCAAACTCGTCGTTTTTAAGCTGTTATCTTTCTTTTTATGACGACTGCTGTCCAGTAAATGACCTCATGCTGTTTATCTTCACTGATTCTTCTGTTTGCAGGTTGTTTTACCTGTTCTGCATTTTATTACAGACTGTGAAAGAACACTAAATGCTTTTCAAAGATTATATTTTCAGAGGAGTCTGCACGGAAGAGAACAGCGTTTCAGCTAGAGAGCCCAACACTACGCATTTAGCATTCAGCAGCTTTGTAGCATTAGCCAATGATGTAACAAAGCAGATAGAGAGAAAAAATAAAGTACAACACGTTCTTTGTTGTGCTGTTAAATAATAAAACAGCGTCAAATATGTTCTGTAGTGATAATGGTCCAATAATATTACAATATTCACAAACCCGTCACTGAATTTAGGGTGGGTCACACAGCTCAGCATCACAGCTTCGAGTAACGGTCAGCGACAACAATAACAACAGAAACAACATGATGCTCGGTACGTACCCCTCCAGATAGATTCGAGGAACTGGACCCAGTCTGGTCCTACAGACCCCGTTGCCTTCTCAACGGGTCGGGCCTATAGCTCCAGACTAACAGGACACGAAAATTTAAAGCCAACCTACGCACGACCTAACGTTTCATTCTGTTGATGTAATAGCGAAGAGGAGCCGCTAGAGGGAGGTGTAGGCCAAAAATGCAGAGGCGTGTGCAGAACAACTTAAACCTACAGGACCAAAGAAGGACTTTGTGTCTTTACAAGACTGCAGGTCAGATGAAAGTCGAGTTTATAGAGCCAAGCATTTAAAATTTATATGTTAAACTTCAAGGTTATAGACAGGGGAGACCAACAAAACGTCACCAATCAATATAGATTAAAATGAGACAGCACTTATTGGTAATTGAATGAAGCAATAATAGCTAAGATTAATATTCACATTAAATAGGCTACCTATACTTGATGATACATATTTAGTTAACTGTGGTAAAAGAATTGCATTACAGAACTGATAATATGAGTTACTAAACATGTGTTTTCTATCTTGACTTATTGATCTTATCTTCAGATAAGGAACCACGTTTTCTATAATGTCAGATGATTTAACAAGTGTCCACAGAGATGGAAAAGTAAAAAAAAATAAACAGTGCAGCAGTAGTGCCTGGATTTATTGTGCAAGTTTGTGCAGAATTATGTTTTCTTTAGGACATCCTCTGATGTGCACTGCACACTCAATCAAACAAGAAAAAGGATGCCATCTCTATGATCAATAGCAGAGGCCTGGCCGCAAACAAACACATCAGTCTAGACGACAGCAAACACACATCAACTAAAGCAGACAAGTCAAATCAAAGTAGACAGAATGAAATAGATGGAAAAAGTTGAGGAATTCTGAGTTAAGAGTGTCTGAAGGTTACAAAAATTGCAGTTAGAAAAACAGGCTTATAGCTCATGCATCAACTATGAAGGAACTGTAAACTACCGTTAGGATGTTTGATATTTTATGTTAATTTGTGATTATTAGAGTAAATGATTAAATGCACACATGCAGACATAAGAGCTGCTGAAAACTGAGCCATCAAGGACCTACAGAAGTTGCTCCTCAGTGGCCTTATTTCAATCTGATTGTTTGTGAGAGCAATGTAATTTGCAGACAGGGCCGTGGGGCTTTAGTCTCAGCTGCAGCCGTGTTAAATGTCTCAATTCCCAAGTCTAATAACAGCAGAATTACCAGAGCCTGTCTGAACCAGCTGGTCTCTAGCGTTGGGCTGGGACAGTATCAGAACTGCCCAGTCCGGGGTGACTCACCTGAAGGTGGGGAGAGCCTGCCCCAGCCTGCCACTCTGCATCTCGATGTGCAAATGAAAAAGATTGTGATAATTTCCCTGGTGATTGTGGTCTGGGGTGAAATAAAAAGTTGTTAAAGCCACGCATGTGCTCACATGTGCAGCTTGTCTGTCCACGTGTTGGAGCACTTACTGCACGCTGCGTACAAAGGGGCAGCAGTTCTCTTTCCTCAATCATCCATCTATCTCTGTCTTTTTTTTGTTATTTTATTCAACACCTCTCTTTCATATTGCCCCTCTTTCTCTTTCTCTCGTTTGCACCTGTTTCTTCCATCTCCTCTCATTATTCTTTGAGTGCCAGATCAAAATTGGAGGTGCAGCACTCACGTGTCACCTCACTGACCCAGTCCTCTTCCGATCCAGGCTCCAATTTTACAGGCCGGCTAAACAAACAGCCCAGCCTTTATACAAGGCATCCATAATTAATGCCACCTGATTCTTGACAGCTTTTTGATGGATGCTGTGTAACACGCGAAATCCCCGGGTCTCCCTTTTATAAGAGTCATTCTCCTCCACATGTTTCTTATCGGCTTTTCATTACTCACGTGCTTTAGAGGTCAGGGCTCAAACGATCCGCCAGAGGAAACCTGGTCACGTGAGAGGGTGATATCATTTTAGATCAGTTTAAACCATTTTTACTCCTTTTAAATTCTGAAAACTTGAACTAATTTAAAATCAACACTGTAAAAAGGGAATCTTCAATCACTTGAAGAGATGTAATTTTTTCAATCAATCCAATTCAATATTTTTAAGTTAAGGTTTCCAATGTATTTTTGTGGATCATATCAACTTGAAATTCTGCAGTGCTACAACTAATAAAATGAAATAGTTGGACCAACTTAAATTAATTGTTTCAATTGGTCACACCTAAATGAATTCAGTTCTTTGAAATGAAAAGAACAAGTTCATTTAACACAACTTAACAGGTCAAATAAACTAAATATTTTAATTCTTCTCAATCAACATTTTGCATCAATCCAACTTAAAGTTTTAAGTTGTTTCAACTCAATAATCTGCAAAACCCAAAAGGAAAAACCGTGGCTGAGGAGGGAATGCTGTGGATATGAGACCTTGTGGCACTTTAAGAAACCACGCGGGGACATTGTGTCTGTGCTCCATGGCGTGGACCAGCTGGCTGTCCGTGGTCCACTGCGCTGGTTGGCTGGCTGTGCACCACGGCATAGGCTACTTGTCCTGGCTGCCTTTGGTCCACGGCAGTGAGGGCTCCAATTAAAATACTCCCTCAGTGATGGTAATTTGAATATAAATGAAGACTAAACCCAGTTTGTCATTAGCCCATCAACACAGCTTATTTATCAACATATAAAACATTAAACACGCTTAAAGGTGCATGGTCCATGCCACAGGGCACAGACAGCAGGTCCATGCCATGTGGAGCACAGAAAGCCTGTGCTCTTGGCAGATTAACATCTTAATGGGCAGCGGGGTCTAACATCCACTGCATTCCCTCCTCACCCACGGTTTGAAATGAGTCAATTCAATAGAGCGTAAAGTAAACTTCACAAGTAGACATAAAGTAAACTCAGCTTAAGACTATTAGTTATATATACTAGCCTTTTTAGTGCAATTGTTTTCCTAGATTCTTTTAAGTAAGCTCAACTTGTCACAATTTTACAGTGAAATGTTGATTTGAGAACAATCACATTTTTAAGTTCATTTGACTTTAACAATTGTGTTGATTGAACTGTTTGTCTTCATTTCAAATAACTTAATTTATTTAGCTGTGACCAATTGAAGCAATAATTTAAGTTGGTCCAACTGTTTTTTTTTTTCAGTGTAACAAGTGTTGAGTTTTGCAAGTTTGAACATGTCTTTATCTGACAGTGTGTAAGGTCCCCAGACAGACATGTAATGTAATGATGATGTAATGGGTTATTAACACATTTACACACTTATACGCCACCACAGGATGTAATGAGGTCAGGAAGAAGTGCAGCCACACCGCTTCACTGACACACAAACATAGAAATGAATAACTCACATCACCTGGCCTGGTTTTGTTTTGCGTTGTCACACGACCCTCTCACATGAAAACTATCCTTTGTCCTGTTTCACAATTAACTGCAGACAACAACACAAACATGCCTGTATCGAGGTGCTGGAGGATTGTGTAATTAAGTTTGCGTGACAAGGAGCAATGATGATGTCGTATTAAATACTGGAGAGCAGGCAGCCACGGCCCCTGTGGGGGTCTTTCTCAGCTACGCCTGCTATTGGTGAAGAATCGCCTTCCTCTGTCCCACATTTCTCTGTGATCAATTCACGTCAGCTGGCCATATTTTATTTAACACTTAATCGCGGCACTCCCTCTCCCTTTGTCCCCTGCAGCTCATTTGTTCACATGCAGGGGAGGAGAAGAGAAATTAAGAGCATGTGATTCCCTCTCCTCTCCCCTTCCTTTACTACTTTCCTGCTTTTACCTGCATATGATTCAAGAAGCATTCATCAGGAACCAGTCGGCTTTTAGTTGACACTTTCTTTGAATAATTCTCCCTTTATTACAGTGGCTGCTCTCTGATTGGAGGAGGTGACCATAATTAAAGCTCTGAGCAGATTTAAAGATGGTCCTGAACCTCTTATGTGATCCTTTGCTTTCTAAAAGGAGAGTGACTCATGATTTTTTTGCCTCCATGAAAACCCAAATCCTCTTTCTTTATATCTGTGTATAACTCTTTAATCATGCCAGCCCTCAGGTCTCTGTCAGAGCCATAGCTCTGCCTGCTAATGATATACTGTATCTCATTCGGACAGCAGAGGGTTGTTGTGTTTTGTCAGACCTGTGGAGAGGTGGTGTTGGCCTTAAATTGTGCTGAAGATGCACAGTGACGGCCGAGACACAGCTGACAGCTGTCTAAATGGACGGGATGTTTCGCTGTACTCATGCAGACTGCTCTGACATCTGCTCTCGGCACATAAACAACTCCTAAAAGCCTAGAGGAGATTAAGAATCAGTGACACGAAGAGGGATGGTAACTGTGCAGCCTTGTTCTCCCTGCATACAAAAACAATTAAATACATCAAGTTATAAACGTTACTGAAACATATCCATGACTTTACATCAGTGCCTGCACTGAGGAAGAAGAAGGCCAGGAGTGTGACATACTCAAAGTTGTTGCAGTAAATGGAAATAACTATTCCTTAAACCCTGCAGTTAGAGAGGTGGAAAGTCTTCATCACCAGAGCTGAGGTGGGGGATATCACTCATACAGATGGATAAAACCACCTTCTCTTCAGATAGTTCACTGTCAAGTCTTTTCACTTTATATGAACCTTCTCTCAAGACCACTTCATCACCAGAATGTGATAAGTAATGTGTTCATCTGTGAAAAGAGTGATGTTGCTACTAAGCTGCCATGAGCTGGTTTGCTATTTGTGACAAAAAGTCAGTGTGGAGTTGTTCATATCAGTCCGTGCTCAATAATTACACCAACTCACCATTTCTAAAATTTTTCCTCAAATATATGAAAACTTTGACCTCTGCCACTGTTTAGGTCCTTTATTAGGCAAGTAGGGAGTCAGTCCGATGTTCCCACATTCTGAGGAAAATTTCAAAATTTGGCCTTTTGTTCCAACATTTCCCTTCAAGTCTCACCCTCCCCACAAGATTTATTGGACGCACTTTATAGTAAATAATTTAATGAATGAATGAGTAAGTGATGTAATACAATCATAACAAACAAAATTATATATAAAAGGGTGATAACAAAAGGGTTTTGGCTAAAGTCGATTTTCTGAAGTCAGACAAAATGATAATAAAAAAAAATATATCAACAAAATAATAATAGAAAAACGAAGATTTAGGACAAAAAAAATCTTAAAAATTTGGGAACATACAATGCTGGCACCGAGAGCTGTGGGAACAAAGACCTGTAAAAAAACACCAGCTGTTAAAACATTAGACTGTGATAACACAGAACTGCACAAACATAGGGCAGTGAGAACATAGGACTAGGGAGAACATAGAGCTATAGAAACATAGAGCTGTGGGAACATAGAGCCATTGGAGGGACTCTGGGAACATAGAGCTGTGGGAACATAGATCAATGAGAAGGACATGGGAATATAGAGCTGTGGGGACATAGGACTGCACAAACATAGGGCAGTGAAAACATAGGACTAGGAAAAACATGAAGCTGTAGGAACATAGAGCTGTGGGACTATAGAGCAATGGGAACAACTTGGGAACATAGAGCCGTGGGAACATAGAGCAATAGGAAGAACTTGGGAACATAGACCTGTGGGAACAGAGAACTGTGGGACTAGGGAGAATTTTGAAGAGCTTGGGAATATAGAGCTAGGGCACTATGGAGCAATGCGATGAACTTTGGAAACAATAGCTGTGGGAATATAGAGCAATAGGAAAGACTGGGGGAACAAAGAGTTTTGGGAACATAGAGCAATGGCAACATCTAGCTGTTGGAACATAGAGCTATGGGAACATAGAGCTATGGTAACATAGAGCTGTGGGAACAAAGAGCTGTTGGAACATCTAGCTGTTGGAACATCTAGCTGTAGGAACATGGAGCTGTGGGAACATAGAGCTGTGGGAACATGGAGCTGTGGGAACATGGAGCTGTGGGAACATAGAGCTGTGGGACCATAGAGTTGTGGGAACATAGAGCTGTAGGAACCGAGAGCTGTGGGAACATAGAGCAATGGGAACCAAGAGCTGTGGGAACGTGGAGCTGTGGGAACATAGAGCTGTGGGAACCAAGAGCTGTGGGAGCATCTAGCTGTGGGAACATAGAGCTGTAGGAACCGAGAGCTGTGGGAACATAGAGCTCTGGGAACATAGAGCTGTGGGAACATCTAGCTGTGGGAACATAGAGCTATGGGAACCGAGAGCTGTGGGAACATAGAGTTGGGGAACATCTAGCTAAGGGAACATCTAGCTGAGGGAACCGAGAGCAAAAGGCACTGAGAGCTGTGGGAACCAAGAGCTGTGGGAACACAGAGCTGTGGGTACATCTAGCTGTGGGAACATAGAGCTGTGGGAACATCTAGCTGAGGGAACATCTTGCCGTGGAACAAATGCATTGTTCTGGACATTGTAGCAACTTATTGCACAAGCACCAGTTAGGACATCCAATGAAAAAAAAAACTATCAGACTTTACTTTGAGACTGAAACACATACCTTGCAGCAGAGTCTTCCTGTTTACCATGGCATGTTCTAGCACAAAGCCTGACTTGCCCTATATGGGGGCGATTCCTTCAGCATGTTACGTCATAAATAGATCTTTTTAGATGTTAATTTTTCAGAATATTCAGTTTCAACTTGTTAATTAATGATAGACATTACTGACAACTCTGTTGACACATGTAGCTCCTGCAGCAGACTTTGCAGAGTAGAGGAAGAGAGTAGAAGAGAAACAGTAACACAAGAGTCATTAAACTTTTATCGAACCAGGACAAGAACCTGTTCTGCTGCAAAATGAACTGCCCTGAGATATCTCTGAAGTGTATTTGGTGAGAAAAATGTGCGTTTTTGTTAGTAGATGTGTGGCATCAGTCCTGTCAGTATGGTAATTACACATTAAGGTGTTCTTTTGGCTTTATGTATCATAATAGACGGAAAGGAAGAGATTAATTTCATGCATACTGTATGAAATTAATCAAATAAACATACTCACATCCCACTGAAATGACACTGACTGCTGAGAGTGTTAACCATCCAACAGACTAAATAAGAAATTTCCAGACATACTTCTGGCTCTGCCATTATTTTTTCACTGCGCTGATAAGAAAGAGCAAATTAATAAACAGCTCCCACAGCTCCTCTCTGTTATTGTGTGTGTATTCCCCAAAGGTTTTAGCTGCATTGCTTTCATTAGGTTGATAAAAGCAGTGCACTGTGGCTGTAATGTTTGGGGAATAAGCATATCATAAAAGAAGAAAGTCAATTAATGAGATTTCTGCTCATTTGCATCAGTTGTGCCTACGCGGACACCTTCAAATATATTCTTTAAATCAGAAATGACCATTTTCAGACGTGCTGACTGTCAGCTGCAGTCTGATTCATCAGCGTCTTTCTTAAGAAGGAATGTGTTTGTTAGTGTCAGCCGTGTGCTCATTAACACATTTTAGCTGCAGATTCAGACAGTTCACACTGCATGGCAATTAGATTGAGTCCCAACCCCCAAGCTCCCACACACACACACAGGCACACACACCTATAGCAACACGTGTCGAGTCACATGTACATTTGATGTGTTTAAGATATGCACCAGACATGTGGGCTCATTTATAGATTAAAGTCTAAGTGATTAAATGACCACTCCTGAATTTGCAGACGGACACATTTAGAAAATCCGAGGAGCGAACTCTTAATCCTTCTCTCCTGTCGTCTTAACTCTTCTCTCATCTTTCCCAGTGTGTCACACGACAACTTCTCATCAGCTTTATTGCCTCTTTGTGTTCACAGGAGCATGTTACCCCATTTCCTCCTCCTGAGCATCCCTCCACCTCTCCTCCACCCTCCGTCTCCTGGATCTCTCCCTGACTTTCTGCTTTTGAGCGCTTGCCCTTGCTCTTCTTCTGCCTTCCTCCCTCCTTCCTTCACTCCCTGCCTCTCTCCTCCCCTCCCCTCCTCCTCCTTTAGCTGCGCTCTCGACCAGCTTTCATTCCCCCTCACTCACACTCTCAGGCAGCATCCTCCCCATCCTCTCCACTTCTACCTTCACACTCACCTCTTCCCACCTCCCTCTCACCGCTCCTCTCGCCTTCTTCCTTTTTTTTTTCTCCCATCACCCACTAACACATATCATCTTTGGCATCTCTCCCCTGCCTCTTTCTCCCTCTTTTTTCACCCCATCTCTTCTATTTCTCTGTCTTTTCTCACACACTCAACCTTGCTGTCTCACGCGTTCCACACACACTCATGCTGATTGGCACCCAAGGACAGAGCACCCTCTCTCCAAAACCGGCGACCGGGTGCTTTGCTTGCAGGTTTCTTGACTCTGAGCTCAGCTGAGGAAGAGGCTGAGGAAGAGGCCATGGAGCACAGCCACATCTTCTCTGTTTTTTCCCCCAACGGGAGCTCCTGGAGCCCGGGGCAGCATCCCTCAGAGGTTACCCAGGGATGCCCCCTTGGACCACTGCCGGTCATCTACTACAGCATCCTGCTCTGTCTTGGCCTGCCTGGTAAGAAACATGAGTGTGTGTTTGTTGTGTGTGTTTGTGTGTGTAACCACATCTCCTGTGTCACTTTGCACAAAGTCTTGATCAGAAACTGCATCCGAGGGTTGCGGGGATCACGCTTTGCATGTTGATCAGTTGTGCACTTGTATGTAGGTTTGAGTGAGAGGGTGTCACACACAGCTGCTTCTGAATGTCACACACACACACACACACACACACACACACACACACACACACACACACACACACACACACACACACACACACACACACACACACACACACACACAAACGCAAACACTGTTGATTTGTCAGTCTGACCTTGTGACAGTGACTTGTACACATGTGTGTACTTTGCATGTGTGTGTCTGTTCAGTTTCCTTCATGTGTCACATAAATTAGAAAAGCAGCAACTTCAAGAGCAGAGCATCTCCGAGTTTCATTATTCATCGTAACTTTTGCATTTTTTATATTTACCTGAGGTTATTGATGTTCTTGAGCGAGTAAAGTGTGTGATGACAAAAGACTGACCTGTTGTTTGTTTGTGTGTATGTGTATATGTGTGTATGTGTGTGTGTGTGTTACATCAATGACCTGAATGAAGCGATGACGCCTCCTTGTTGTGTCTTTACCATCGACTGATGAGTCCATTCACCGTCACTGTCAGCCTCTATCCCACTGCGTGATCTATGAGTGCTCACCCCGGCTCACACAGGGAGGCAAAGTGATGTGTGCATGAACTTTAAGTGTGTTATATGACTCTGTGTGTGTGACAGAGAGTGAAAGATAAGGTTAGAAAATGTGGATGTGTCAGGAGGAAAAGAAAAGTTTTTGCTGTCGACTGTAAGATTGAGGCTCAGACTTTTGATGCAACCCTTCTGCTTTGCTCAAACGCCTAAATCATTAATACAGACTGAACAGAGCAGATTCACTGTGATAAAGCTTTACTAACTTAACTAACACCTGGAGGTGATTTGTTACACTGTTGAGTCCAGAAAATTCTTCTAGGGGTTTTGGAGTTGATATAAAAAAGAAAAGAAAAGAAAGCATGGGGGAGGACTGTGGAAGTCCTAAGCAGACATACATCCATATATTTTTATCACTTTGTTTTTCCATTTAAAGCATTTTCAAGTTGTGTTCTCAGAATCAGGTATAGTTGAATTGTTATAATAATAATAATAATAATAATAATAATAATAATAATAATAATAATAATAATAATAATAATAATAATAATAATAATAAATCTTATTTATGAAGCACTTTTCATCAAAATGATCTCAAAGTGCAACAGTGAAGCAAGGTAAAAAACAAAACAAGATTACGAACAGGTTAAAGGCAGGGTTGGTAATCCTGCAAAACTAGCATAAATTTGAATGTAGCATCTCATCAGGACTCCTCCTAGCCCCTCCTCCCCCTCGCCTTGGAGCTCCTCCAAAGCAACGCCCTGCTCACATGCACGATCGCCGCTGATTCGCGACTATGATTGTGAATAACTGAAAGACGGACTCAGCACATCATTTTATGTTTTGCACTACGTAAAGTCATGTCTCATTTAGACGTAAGGAAAGACCAAAAAGTTAAAACGTAAAGCTAAAAAATGAATAAACTGTCATGCTAGCATTATCCACCTGTGACACGATATCAGGAGTAAAGCTGTAATACAAATAGTACATGTACATTTTCTCTAGGACTTACTAAATACTACAAGTTTTTTTGCCTGTTAGAGCCCCTGTGGTGAGAGTTTACTTGGCCCAGTTACCTCGATCAGTACTGTTGTCCTTTTGTATGAACTAGCGTGAAGAAAATGTGTGACGTTATCGTTTCTACTGAAAACGCCGGCTTACTGTTAATGTTACATGGCAACGGTGGTGGCAGTGTTTCAGAAAAATTCCACCCTGGATATCGTTTTCAAAAGTCGACATCATGTATTGCTTGCCATCAGGACATATAGATAATTTTCACCAGTATATCAAAAAGTGTATCTAAATCAAACTACCAATTATACCTTTAAATACTTTCAGAGAATACTTTTTTAAAATGAAAGATTTTCAGGCCCTTTTGAAAGATTCTGTTGCTTGTGGAGCCCTCAGGTGGTCAGGGAGGGTATTCCACAAGCAAGGAGCGGCTGATGCCCAATCACCCATCATCATCACCAAACACAGTTTAGTCCTGGGGTGCAGAAGGAGGTAGTTGATACCTGAGCAGAGGCATGATGACGTTGATGGTGTGAGGTGTTCTTTTAGGTTTTGGGGGGGGGGGGGATTTCTGTGGATGCAATGATGAGTTAGGAGGGAGATTTTGTATTGAATCCTGAATGAAACTGGAAGCTAGTGGAAGCAGTGAAGGATGGGTGTTATGTGGTTATACCTCTGCACCCTCATCAGGATCCTAGCAGCACTGTTTTGGATGTTTTGGAGTTTTTGTAGGCTCTTGCTAGGAGTCCCGATGGGGAGTGTGTTAAAGTAGTCGAGCCTTGAGGAGACAAAGGCGTGGACGATTTTTTCTCAGTTTCTGAAAGACTAAGTAAAGGACTAAGTTTTGCAATGTTTCTTAAGACGTGAAAGGAGGTCTTATGAAACTGTTAACTGTTATCTTGAGATCACAGCCCGAATACACCAAATGCAGTCCAGCCCTGCTCTGTGGTGTGGCTGCACATTCAGTCTGGCATGATGCAGGACTACCAGACAGCTGGTTTGTAAGTCTGAGGAGTTCCTATAGTTCCAATCCATTGATAAGCCTCGCCTTGTTCATGTTCGACTATGAAACCTTAAACCTGCTGAATCCTGGCCTTGCTGCCTTCACTTTGTTTGTTTGTTTTTGTAGTCAAGCTAAAAAGGATCTGGTTTTGACACTATTTGTTTTATATTGAAACTCACTGGGCGTTTTAGGTTGTTTCCTTGCATGACTTTCTGTCCAGTTTGATTTGCCCTCCAATAAACTGACGCATCACAGCTCAAGCATCCAGCAAAAACTGGATGATCGGGCATATGCTGGGACCCATCGGAGCAGGGAAGCAGCCGGACCACAATGGCATAGATCCAGTGTGAGTTCACACTGCAAAAAAACCCTGAAATCTTATCAAGTGTTTTTGTCTTACTTTCAGTAAAAAAATGCTTGAAAATTTGTTAAAACTAGATTAATGTCTCAATACAAGTAACTTTTCTCTTGTTCCATTGGCAGATTTTTTTACTCGTTACAAGCAATTCAGACCTCATTTTTGTCTTTAAATAACTTGAAACAAAAAAAAAATTCTGGACTGGTCAGGTGAATGTGGCTCGGATTAAGTGTAAATAGACATTTTCTATTGAAAATACGACAAAAAAAGAGGAAAGATTTCATTTTTTCCAGTGCACACATTGACCTGATTTGAAACCTATTAGATCCAGTGCGGTGATGGACCACAGATGCATCTGGTGTAATTGGACCGCAAAAATGAGGGGGAAAAAAAAAATTACAGTAGTGTGTCACACAAACAACAAAAAAAAACAGCCTCTTCATCTTCATTTTTCACCAGGCTGTATGAACTGAAACTCTTGTGTGTGTCCTCAGTGGAGGACTCTGTTGATGACAGTAGCTGTTGATGTTATTCTCTGGCTAAACAGACAAGTGAGTGTCATTGTCTGAGAAGGACACAAGCGTCACATACGACCTGGGTAATATATTTTAGGTGCTACCGTGAATCTCCCAAGAGAAACCGTCTCATAGGGAGGACAGGAAAGGGTACTGGCTGCTTGTAAAAAGTCCAGAAGTGTCCACCAGACCACTCAAAGCACTCCAGGCTCTGCTATATTGGGAATCTATACATGTTTTTATGTAAATTGATCTGACGCTCTTAGGTCCCACTTTCTGTCTCACTGGATCTGCTGTCTTGGTATTGACGCTGAACGCAGCATCCTCTCTAGAAACTGTCTCAAAAAAGAGACGTACTTCTGGAGCAGTGGCGATTGCTCTAAGACTGCAAGAGAAGCTCAGCTTCCCCTAAAATGTCCCCAAAAAGTGGTGATGTGTTCTGCTGTGTGTACATTTCATCGACAAAATATGCGCTAGAATTCCTTCATCTTTTGTTCAGAATCAGCTCCTATCACAGGTAACTGGCTCCACCTTCTTCTCATTCATCCCCACAGCGTCTCAGAGCTTTAACACAGTTGGACGCTGAGCGTCTTATGACTAAAGTGAGGAAGCGTAGAGTGGGTTGTTCCACTGTGGAAACTGGACAGTCATTGGATAAACGCTGGGCTTTGTCCCGCCATCGGACGCTCAGCGTCTCTGAGGGTCTATGAGACAGTGGGCTGGCCTGGACGCTGGGCTTCTGCATGATGATTGGATGATCTATCTGAATCCCTTTTTGATTGACAGTGAAATGAGCCAGTCAGCGATCTTGAAGTATAACCCTCCACAGGAGCATCTTCTGAGTGATACATTTACTTGTTCTGGGCTGATCCAGAGGCTTTATCAAACCCCAGCGAGTTTACCTTTCTTAAAAAGACGAGTGTTAAGAGAACACTGGTAAAATCCCTGGAAAAAACACCTGGTTGGTACAACAGGGTCACAGATCATTTTCCTGAAAAGGAACGAAGGGTAGAATTTACGTTTTAATGAATAAACAAATTTATAATGAAGGATGGAAAAAAATGAGCTTCCCCTCTTTGACTGACCAGCGGCCGCCACTGTTCTGAAGGGCTTCGTACACAAGAAGATATGTGGATCAGACTTTAGTTTGTGATATAACTGCTTTATGATGACTCGGGGTAACTGAAATATAAGTTTAAAATGACAGACTGAAATAATTGTTGCAATAAAAGTTAGCTTCTTCTGTTCCCAGAGCTTGAAAGAAGCATCAGGATGTTTTATGTCTTTAATTTTGCTTGCAATCTTTTTGTCTTCTTGGGTTCCTGACGTCTCAAAAGTCTGTTTTCAGCTGCATTACACTTAAAATCCACCAATGAAAAATGAGCATTAATAACACATGGATACATCATGGACAGATTATTCTATGATCAGTTTACAGCTTTATTGTTTGGTGGGAATTATACAAAGGTGAGAGGGGAAAGCAAAGTTTACGCCTTACAATGAATCTAATTAGTCCCTCATGTTTTGTTTGACCCACTGCAGCAGATTAATTTATCCTCCTGACCTCTGTACCCCCTTTGATAGAAACTGAAAGCTCAACTGTAGCTGCTCTGGTTCAGACCAAATCTGCAATGCAAAGTTAAAAAAAGCTGCCGTATGCCAAGGCTGCAGTTGTTGCTAAACAGATTTGCAGTATCAGTAAAAGCAAAAATCTGTCTGTCTCGACTCGGCTAATTAATTCTCTCACAAAGCAAATCCAGTCTTGCACAAGCAATTCCCTGCGCTGCAATTGAGACTTTTCATCCTCTCCTGCTGCTTCTGAGCTGTCTTTACAAACGTGATTGAATCTGTTTGTTTAATCAGAGAGCAACAATAACCTGCGAGTGTAACGCGATCCTACAATAGTCGTCTGAATTAATGGCAGAGTCGAGTGCAGCCGCCTGGTTTCTTTGCAGCAGCTCGAGTTCGACTTCCTCAATCATTATGACACGGCTCGTTGAGTTCACGCTGAATCATGAATGTTTCATGAGCATGTGTGAGTAGTAGCGGCGTGATCTACAGACACACCAACACAACGCTCCCAGATGGATGGGAGGGTGCTACCTTGATTACCAGGCAGGGTTTCATTAGTTAAGGGGCAACAGAACTGCAGAGACGTCGTCATGTCTCCAGCTCTCACCCACTTTGACCTTTAAGCTGCAGGGAGAGAAAGACGGGATGAGTGGAGGAGAGGGTCACATCAAGAGGAGAGGGCTGAGGGCAGAGAGACGATCAAAGAAGGTGATGAAAAAAGAGCTTTTGCAGGTCAAGCTGCGGGAGATGATTGCACGTTGACCTGGGGAAATGATGAGCTGAGAGACTGCGATGGACGAGTAGTGAAAGGGAGTTATGAAGGGCACAAAGAAGACAAAGAAGAAGATGAAGAAGAAGAGGAGGATCACAGTTATGGAGATGTGACCGGTAATAAAGAAAGAGCATAATAACAGCAGAGCCAGTGAAGTGGCACCCTTTGAGCCCAGAGTGGGGGAACAGACAGAGGCGAAACCAATCGCCTCAAATTTTAATTAATGGCTTACCCCCTCCATCCCTCCTTCCTCTCTTCTCACACTCCACACGGCCTGAGACTGAAACAGACGTGTGCTCGAGCACCAATCAGAGCCATGAGGAGTCGTTTCCTTCGTCACGCTGAGATGCGAGGCCTGTTCTTTGTACAGTACAGTCTGTTTCAAAGCGCTAGCTGCTAACACGTTTACAGCTCCGTTTGTCGAGTCGTCGGGGGATAATTTCCAAGCTGTAACTGCAGGTTCAAGTGAGGTTACTCTGCAAGCACAGCCTCTTCTTTGTTCTTGTTTTTTTGGGGGGCTCAGGTTGAACGATTCCCCATCACTGCTCTGGATGTTTCTGCACCAACATTTTAGACACTGTGTCATGGTTTGGGTTTTCTGTTGTGTTTTTTTTAATTTTGGATTTTCTTCTGTGTCTTGAGTTTCTTTCTTTTTTTTTTTTTTTTTAATTCTTGTGTTGATCTTGGTTGCTCTTGTTGAGTGTTCTGTGTTTTCCTGTTTTCTTTGTTGTTTGTTTCCCATGTGGTTTTGATTTGGTTCTTGTCATGTGTATGTCTTTTTGTGGTTATTCTTAATTTTTCTGTGTTTAAGAGGTATTGAGGCTGTTTTACAAAGTGCCTACTACTCTAGCTACTACTCTCCTATTTTGGCTGAAATTCAGTCTAATGCGAAAAACTTGCAAAATCTGCTGTATGCCAAAAATCCCTGTATGTCCTACTGATCCAGGAAAATTCCTCAGTATGCAACGAACCAGTCTACCTGGCTTACTGTTTCCCACAATGCACAGCACTGACACTGATTGTCAAGGAGGGTGGCAGGTTTTGGTGAATTACTGCCATCTAGTGGAATGAGTCGACATTATAACTACAATACAACAACACGAATGATACGGTCCATGAAATAGAAGTGAAGTGATGAGAAAGAAACACCAGTAAATCTTGTCACTACTGGTTGTAAAAGAGGTAAACCACTAATTACCCCTTTTTAACCATACATGGATTATATGGAAGTGTTTTTTTCATCAGCTGTAAAAAAATAAAAATCCAGATTTATTTTCAGTCAATGATACAACTTTTGGTGTGAAATTAGAAATCAAAAATGATGATTCTGCTGTGATGTGATTAACAAAATAACTAAATGTTAAGATCATATATTTATTTTAAAGGCAAAAAAAACCCCAAAATCATCTGTAGCTCCGCCTTCAGAGACTGGAAACCAGAGTAGTAAACTACAAAACAGACCCAACAGAACAGTCAGACTACATACTACAAGCAAAAGCAATAGATAGCATTCAGTGCCTACTACGTTCTACATTCACATGTAGTGTGTAGTAGGCAGTTTGGAAAACGGCCGCTGTCTCTGTTTTGAGGTTTCCTGTGTTTGGTTTAGTTCTCCTTGGCTGTTTTCCAAACCGTCTACTACATACTACATGTGAATGTAGTACGTAGTAGGCACTGCATACTACCTACTGCTTTTGCTTGTAGTTTGTAGTATGACAGTTCTGTTGGGTCTGTTTTGTAGTTTACTACTCTGGTTTCCAATCTCGGAAGGTGGAGCTACAGATGATTTTTTTTATTTTTTTTTATTTTTTTTTTTTGCCTTCAATATGAATATATACAAACAATCTATAGGCAGATCTTGGCATTTAGTTATTTTGTTAATCATATCAAACAGAATCATCATTCTTGATTTCTAATCTTACACCAATAATTATATTATTTACTAAAAATAAATCTGAAAGGGATTTTGATTTTTTACAGTTAACATAAAAAAACACTTTAATATATAATCCACGTATGGTTTAAAAAGTGAATTAGTGATTTATATGGGCTAATGAATTTGTAGAAGTAAACACCTCTTTTACGACTGGAAGTGACAAGATTAACCAGTGTTTCTTCTCATCACTTCACTTATATCTCACAGACCAGCTAAAGTTAGTGTTGTGCTTCAGTAATAACACCGACTCATTCCAGTAGATGACGGTAATTCACCAAACCCTGCCACCTGCAAAGACAAACAGCGTTAGATCCATGCATTGTGGGAAACAGTATGTCAGGTAGACTGGTCTGTTGAATACTGAGAAATCTTCCTGGATCAGTAGGACATCCGAGGATTTTTAGTATACTGCAGATTTATCAAGTTTTCGCATACTGACTACTACAGACTGAATTTCAGCCAAAAAAGTCAGCACTGCTAGTGTGGTAGGCAGTGGCGTGGCGTGGAGATTTTTTTTGAGGAAGCCAAGTGAGACAAAGCCTGTTATCTGTACTTTTTTTTAGGGAGTGGGGTACATAAAAGGCTTTGTTGCAGTTTGTATCGCTATTTCATGTAACGGACCTGTTAGAGTGCCCAGAGAGCGCTCGTTTTACTTACTTCAAACACCGACACACGCCCTTTAGCTCTCCCACCCTCAATCACTCATTCACACACGTACATTGTCCTCTTGACTTAGCTTAAACATCGTATTAATTAATTCAACCGCCCACTTAGACGCACAACCGGCCGCTTCATGCACACTGCTAATGTGCTAACCTCCCTGATTTCATTCAGTGGCTCGAGGATGACGATACTGTGATTTGATTGGTTTGAGGCCAAAGACAGGGTGGCTTCCCTTGGCACAGTCTTGGTCAATCACAGATGAGCAGTGTCATGACCACGGCCTCATCTGATTGGTCAATCATTCTTGTTTTTTTTCACCAAGGGATGCCAACTCTGCTTGGCTTCCTTGCGGACAGCAACGTGCAGTATCGTATTTTCACCACGCATTCGCCACAGAACATTTACGAGGGCGCTGTTTTACACATTGTAAAATGCTCAATAACTAGAGGAGAGAAATAAGGAGGAGATGGCGGTGACAAAACACAGAAGAAGTATCGAAACTGTTAAAAAGGAATATTTTCATTAAATCACAGCTACAGTCTAAAAAAAGAGAGGAAGCATGGCTTCCCTTGGCCTCCGGGAGAAAACGCCACTGGTGGTAGGTGGTTTGGAAAAACAGCCTCTATGTTTCTTGTCTTGTCAGTTCATTGTCTGTGTTGGATTGTATGCTGTCACAGTCTCCTGTGCTTCTTGGTTTCTCTCTTGAGTTTTTGAATGTTTTTTTCTTTTGTTAGAGTTTTTGGTTTGAACTTTGGTTTTTTAAATTAGTGTAGTAAAACATTTTAAATTACATCTCGGTTTGCATCCTCTTCCTCATTTTTACACCATGGTTCCTGACAACCTGCTCTTTAAGGCACCTCCTTAGTCCAGCAGGGCCCAAAGCTGCTTAGAGGATTAAAATAATTCTCTTCAATTCTATTAAACAATTATTCAGTTGTAAAATATTATTTAATTAGTCCTCTAGCTCCAATAAAAGTTTCACCAACACTTGCAGCATGTTGATGATTTTTCTCAGCCCCTGCAGCAGATTTTCTCCAACGTGCTGAACTGTATCACTCTTTCTGTTAAATCATGTGTAACTGGAAGCAGTGTCTCTGTAAGTTTATTTTCCACATGCTCAGTTAGGTGATTTATCAAACTTTGGGAAAGCTCTGAGCTTATGTTTCCATAAGACACTGTAAAAAAGAAGTTAGAAACCATCTGCTGTTCCCTTTACTAGTTCAGAGCTTGTCACGTTTCAGTCTGAAAAGTAAGCCTTCACTGTAGCTCTGATATCAAAAGCAGGGTCAAAATAATGAAAAGGTGCAGCTGAATTCTGAACTGAAGTACACTGAAGCATAAAGGATTCGAAGTGAGGTACAAGGTCCTCACAGCGGCAGATGTGCTGAAGTTACCTTCAACCGTTTTCATGAAAAGCACGTGTGCACATTAAAACAAGACGGTTCATCCTGTACCATGGAAACAGAGCGACTTTTTCAACGAAAGCATTGAAGGCATTGATGTTTCAACATGAACACAGAAAACTTACACAGATCTGAGGTATTCAGCAGAAACATGGATCATCTTTAACAGGAGCAGAGCAGCAAATGAAACAATGGAAAACTGACGAAAGAAGTCACAAATGATGCAAGCTTCATTTTCACTCATGCATCTCAGGATTTGCTCATTGAGTTTGCCCTCTTTTCTGCACATTTTCAAACCATCAACTAGCTTTAAAAAAACTGTACGTTCACCCAGGCTGGAATTGCTAAAAAAGCATTATATATATTTTTAAAAATTCTCTAAAACTCACTTATTCAGTCTTGCTTTTATGTAGAATTTTATTATTTTAATGATTATTATATTCATTTAGTAGCAATTCTAATGTGTGTGTGAGCCAGATGCTGATAGCCGCGTCACTTACGTAATAATGTGGTGCCATAGCTATCGTACCCTGCAATAAATTCAACGAAGAAGAAAAATGGGACACAGTAACTCCAGAGCAATGGAGAATATCCAGCAATCTGTCTTTTTTATGATTGTCATGTGGCTTTTTGTTACAAAGTACAATCAAGTTTTGTTTCAGAAAAGACTGTGTGCCACCAGGAGAAATACAGCAGCCTCTGACGTATGGTGAGTGGCGATTCTTTCGAAAACAAACTTTGTTGGTGGCCTGTTTTGATCATGTCCTTCATATATCCGTGCTGCAGTGTAGCCATCCCTAAAAGAGGAACGTTATCAGGCATGATGGGATATAATTACTTCAGCATAATCTATGTCCACTGCAGAGTCTCCACCGTGTTGGAGGGAGGAACCCTGTAAGCATCCTAATGAGATGTCCAACCACCTAAACTGGCATCTGTCAAGCCTGAGCCCTTGAGACCATGTGTGAGGGCTGAAACAGAGTGATTGATAAATAAAAGCTTTGCCTTCAGGCTCAGCTCCCACTTCACTGTGATGGTCCAGAACAATTCCCAAAATACTACTGAGGCTTCATCAACCTGGTCATCAATCTCACACTTTATCCTCACACAGGAACAATGCAGTGAGTGTGTGAAAGGGGATATCACCGTCAATATCTACAAGCACATGCTCTCACTCCTCACTGTAAAAAAAAAAAAATAGAGTTCTGCAGAAAAACACCGTTATTTTACAGCAAAAGACTCTTTGAAGTGATGCTGTTTTGTACACAGAGGACATAAGACTGCTGAACATTAAAGTATTGCATTGGGGGATCAGGAACAACACTGCAACAACACTGCATTGACCGGCTGTGTAATTCAAATAACATTTTTTTTTAAAAATTGATCAACATAGCAAAGACCATCAACACATCTCATTTATTAAAAACGAAACAACGTAAAAATCACTGGGTACAGGGTCTGCACAATAGAGCACACACAGCCAGTCCACTCCATGGGGCACAAACAGCTGGTCCGCTCCTTGGAGCACAGATAGCTGTTCCGCGCCGTGGAGCACTAACATGCTGTGTCCCCTGTATAGCAGGGTCTCATATCCACAGTGTGTCCTCCTCACTCATGGTTACAATCTATGTCAAAATAAAAATGACTTTACTGTGAAATAAAAGGAAAATAGTAACAATTAGGGAATAAACTGGTGGAGAAAAAATGACCAGTGATGCATGAGAGGAAAGTGTTTTTAGGAGAAGGGCAGTGTGTTCTGTTTGGAGTTTTTTTTATTTATTTATTTTTTTTGTGAATTAACCTCTGATCAAAAAACAATCCTTTATTTTTACATTTTTTTCACATAGTTCTATGTTGCAGCATTTGACTGTAATATTACTGTTTTTGTCTAGGAAACATGGCTGCCAGTGCTTTTACCGTTTTTTTTAAAACAGATTTTTATCTTTTGGAGTTAAGTCCTGTATTTTCAGTTATTTTAAGTTGCACTGCATTTTTTACAGTGTTTGTAATTTTAGGGTATCTGTCTGGAAACTTTGCTGCCAATGCGTTTACCGTTTTTATTACAGTTTGTTTTTTTAATCAGTGAATTGCAACCATGAGTGAGGAAGGTACAGGGTTCAGCTGGCATAATACCTAAAAAAAAAACATTCAGGATGTTATTTTACAGATATTTTCTGTAATTCTACTGTTTTTTACAACATTTTTGGAAAACAGAAAAAATACTCATAAATTGAGAGTTAATAACTGTAAAATTCTGATTCTTTGTTTTTTTTATTTTGGAAAATTACTGAAAATATTTGTAAATCTGCATTTTGTTGTTTTATAAGAAAACAAGAAAAATCTGTTTAAAATTACAGATCATTTTCTGTAAAATTACATTTTTTTAACAGTGCTTCTGTTGGAGAATCAGGGTGTGATTTGGGCATGTGGTCATGTGATCGCGTGAAGACAAATCCTTCCATTCCCATTTATCCACCTGACTGAGGGGGAAAAGGTCAGGGATGTTAGGCGCTAACAACCGCTTGTTTCTCATTCCAGTGTAGGCCAGGTGATGGCCGCTACTTAATGAAGAGATGGGCCTCATTGATTTTCAGTTTGGACTATTGATCTGTCAATCTGCATCAGCAGCAGGGCACGCATGGAGGGGTGGAGGCTTGTGAATACACATCATCACTCTAAAAGAAGACATTCAAACTAGGGTGTTTGGACCGGGAGAGGAGAAATGATGTAAAGGTCTGCAAAAAATGTCGTTAAGATTTCCAGCACTGCTTTGTCTCCAGTATGCAGGTACAGAGAGGAAGTGAGCGTGTCAGCCCTAAAGGAAGGAGACAAGCCAGAGAGGGTGAAGGAGGAGAGGGGAGGCAAGAGAGGAGGAAGGTGTTGCTTTGGGGCAATAAATCAGAGATGCAGTGACAGAGATGACATTGTCAGACCAGCTGACAGTGTCAGTGCTGCTGGAAATGCTGCAAATCCTTCTTCATGTCCCATTTCTTCAGAATCAAGCGCGTCATCCTGAGACGTGGTTGTCGTGCTGTAATTGGGACATAAATGCTCCACAAACTCTTCGCCTCTTCCCTGCAATTACATTTCTCTCCTCCTCGTTTCAAACCAAACAACTTTCACCTTCATGTTTCTTTGGATTGAAGCCTCATAAAAATGTCTGGAAGGGATTCAAGAGCTGGTTTTAATTTTATGCATTGTTTACAAAGCCTTTAAATAGATGAGCTGAGTGTGTCAGTCTGCAGAGCCACATCACAGGCAGCAGCCTCATTTTGAGGAGAGTCATCTGCACTGAGATTTAACCCATTCACTCCAGAAGAAGCAACCAGAAGTACGTTAATTTGGAGACCATCATTATTAAACTAACAAAAGAAGATGATAGCTGTCACAAAAGCAATCGAGAAAATCAGCATGAGAGTTGATTAAGTTATTTCTAAAAGACCGAGTATTGTGCTTTTGGGGGGTTTAAACCGTCTCTTTTGTACCCCTGCAGTAGCTTTACATGAGTCAGCGCTAAAAAACTTATCTCCGACAAAACACTTGATTTTGCTGCTATCTGTAAAACCCAGTTTCCACCAAGCAGTCTGGTTTAGATCCAGGTTGGATCGGTAAAGCTTGATCCTGTTAGCGTTTACACCGCCAACCATGCTCCCTCCTCTAGGTTGCTTGTAAGCCAGGTGCTGATAGCTGCGCCAGTTATGTCATAACGTGACGCCATAGCAGCATGATACAGTGTGCCCTGCTGATGAATCCAACAAAGAAAAAAAGTGACACAGTAAACACAGAGCAACGATGGAAGACATCCAGCAATTTGTCATCTTTGTGATTGGCATGTGGCTCTTAGATACAAAGACCAACCAGGCTTTGTTTCAGAGAAGACTGTGAGCTGCCAGGAGAAATACAGCTGTTGTAGCATGGCAAGTGACAACAGTGTTTCTAGCTCCACCTTCTGGGATCAGATCGGTATGTCTGGCACCCCAACAGAACAGTACCAAGAAGTAGGACGGTGCGAAGCAGGTGCAGAACGTTATATGGAACCTCCTGGAAAATCTTGATTCAACAAATTGGTATCGCTCATGCCTACAATGCATAAACAGCAATTAACATGGGGAATGGTAAGGTGTGACAAGATTAAAAAAAAACAAAAAACTTTTTTTGGAGGAAGAAATTGAGATTTTATTAGAAGAATATAGAATGAACCAACAGGAAAGAGAAATAGAACATTTGGCTTAAGATTTTTGAACACAGAAATGTGTTTCTGGGTGCACAGCATAAGACCTCAAAAAAAAAAAAAAAAAAAAAAAAAGGAATATAGAAGCTATTTTTCAGAACAAGCACCACAGTAACACCCCAGTAACTCCATAAATAACTCTACAAGCAGCTGTTTGAGGAACTCCAACATTTCACCATAAACATCGTAGAAGGACCCAGATGCTTGAAAGCCAAAAGCGAAGCAAACTTGCAAAACTGGCAGCAGTGAGCCTGACCAATTTGAGACTTTGACTATCTCCTTATCTAATTGTGAAATGTCATCTTCCCTAATTCTAAATGAGTGAAAGACGCCTGGTGCTCCCAGCCCAGCGCAGCTCTGAATCTCTAGCCAGACTCTTCTCCTCTGTTGTACTATACGATCCACAGAGTCCCTTTCTACTATAAGAGATGTCTGAAGACTCATCTGTCCAGGGAAAACTTAAGGCCTTCATCTGACCCTTCTCCTCTTCGTCCTCAGGGGTAGAATGAGTCAGAAGGTCTCAGACCCAGCTCTTAAGCTGCGTTTCCACCAAGCAGACTGCATTTGGTTCGTCTCGGTACGGCGCGCATTTTGTGGTGTTTCCACTGACTTATCCCGGGATAGATCCCCAAATAACCAAGATGAGCCGTCCCTCTTTTTGAGACCCTTTGGTAGGGGTGCCAGACTGAACCGGTCAGCTCTCTTAATTAATAAATATATAAAGCCCTTCTTCTTGTGGCAATTTGTCACACTAACAAAGGTTTTTCCTTCTGTCTAAATTCTTGCTTCTGTTGTCTGTTGATCTGGACAAAAGCATCTGTTAAATTAAGCTGTAGAATTGTAAATTTGCTGTTGAGCCTCATATCCTCTAAATAATACTAATAATAATGGATTTCATTTATAACCCACTTTACATTTGTGAGCAAATTTCAAAGTGCACAATAATAAGAAAACAATAAAAACACGGCCGAGGGGGAGCATGTACATGGTGAAGAGGATTGGACCAAGGACAGAGCTCTGGGGGACCCCACAGGTGACAGTATGGAGGCAGGATCTAGCATCCCCCAGGGCTGCAAACTTACTGTGAGGTATGAGTGAAACCATTGGAGGACAGTGCCAGAGATACCAATGTCTTGTTGGAGGCGGTGAAGGAGGATGTGGTGATCACTATTATCAAATATCTATTGTCTTCACATAGTTTATCTTAGAAACATGAGCAGGCTTCACCGTCCTTTACTGCCATTAGCGCCTATTGTTGAGGTGTTAACCTGGCTCATGCTAATTAATTTTTTTTTTTTCACCATTTGTACAAACAGTTCATTTTCATTGCTAATGGCTGGATGTGGATCCAGGCCCAGATCTCTTTGGTAAGAATCGGTTTTGATCAGTTTGCAGGTAGATTCAGGGAATTCTAACATATGAATATGTAGAGGATTAAAAATCTGCTCACATCCAGCATTGATACCCCCTCTTTGATAAATGAAAGCACCGCTGGGGGGAAGGTGACAGACAAAGCTGATAGTAGTATGATGTTAAGGCAGCTTTTTAAATTTTCCACCACAATAACACAAGAAATACGTTTTTCGAACCACAAGAAAATAAAATTAGGTTATTTCCGGAAAAATCTTACTTCTAAGAGCAACTTAATGTTTCAGTCTTTTTACCAGCAGTATGGTTTTTAACATGTGATCTAAGCCATATTGAAGTCCTCTTTGATTGTGTTTCTGAGGCTCAGCAGAGATGACCTCCTGGTTTGTATCTGAGGGATAGGAAACACCTCTGCTTCATGTCCGATCTGACACTTCAAGAAGACAAAAGGGAAACGGTTCCCATCAGGAACAAAGTGGCTGTGACCTTTGAAGCAAGCTTTGATATTCAGCCCCTCTCTGTGTCCCTCGCCTCTCTTTCTTTACTCTCACTGCCTCACTGCTCTCACACTCTCCTCTTTTTCTGTTTTTCTTGAAGATCTGACCCTTCTCTCCATCCTCTCCCTATAACTGTAAAATTAGAGTCAAATCAATCTTAAGTAATTTCCTGTGAAAATACTATTTTTCCTGTGTGCATTATCAAATTCGTGATGTATAAAAACAAACCCTGTACGTAAAACTAAAGATAAATGTTTGCAGATTTACAGTATAAATATGTAATTTTCAAGTAAAAAAAACATTATTTAACAGATTTTTTCTGCAGAACAATACAGTTACTTTACAGCAAAATACTTTTTGTTTTGATGGTGTTTGTAACCGTGAGTGAGGAGGGCACACAGAGGATATAAGACTCTGCTGAACATTAAAGAATTGCAGTGGGTGAACATGCTGCCTGTGCAGCACTGCATGGACCAGCTGAGTGATGCAAATAACATTGTTATTAATAATTGACCAACATAGCAAAGACCATCAACACATCTCGTTCATAATAAACAAAACACAACGTAAAAATGGGTACAGAGTCTGCACAATGGAGCACAGACAGTCAGTCCACTCCATGGGGCACAGAGAGCTGGTCTGCCACCTGGCACAGACAGCCAGTCCGCCGTGGGGCACAGACAGATAGCCAATTGCTGTTTGGATGTTTTTATTTGTTTTTTTTTTTCTTTTTTTTTTTTTTTTAATTTCTCTGTGATCAAAAACAATTCATCCCTGTATTTTACATTTCTTTCTTTCTTTTTTAATTTTTTTTTATTTATTTTTTTACGTAGTTGTACGTTACAGCGTTTGACTGTATATAATAATATAATAATATATTATTATATTATATGTAATATAACGGTATTTGCCTGGAAACTTTGCTGCCTGAGTATTTACCGTTTTCTTTTTTTGTTTTTTTTTTTTACATTTTTTCTTCTTTTTTTTTTTACGGTGAAGTCTTGTATTTTTACACTTATTTCATGTAGTTCAATGTTTTTACAGCATTTGTTTGTAATTTGACAGTATTCGTCTGGAAACTTTGCTGCCAGTGTTTTTACCCTTTTTTTTTTACAGTTTGTTTTCTTTTCTACAGTATAGCCCTGTATTTTTACAGTTATCTTATGTTGTTCTGCATTTTTTACAGTGTCTGACTATGATTTTACAGTATCTGTCTCGAAACGCTGCTGCCAGTGCTTTTACCATTTTTTTCACAGTTTGTTTGTTTGTTTATTTGTTTTTTTTATCAGTGAATTGCAACCATAGGGTTCAGCTGGCACAATACCTGAAAATACATCCAGGATATCTTTTGACAGATAATTTCTGTAATTTTACAGTTTTGTATAATGTTTTTGAAAAACAGAAAAAAATACTTTAAAAAAATTAAGGATTAGTAAGTAACCGTAAAATTCTGGGGTTTTTTTGTTGTTGTTTTTTTGACTCTGTAAAATTACTGAAAATATCTTTAAATCTACTGGCATTTTGTTGTTTTGAAAGAATACTGGAAAAATCTGTTAAAATTTATAGACCATTTCCTGTACATTTTTTTTTAACAGTGTAGTTTCCTTTTCAGTCCTCGTGACCTTCTTCCAGTAGCACTTCTCCAACCTCTTTATTTCTTTGTCTTCTATAGCCTTATTAACCTTTGGATAAGCTGTCAAGGTCAAATCTTAATTTCCTCCCATTGGTGGTTAATTGCTTTGCCAGCTGTATTTGTTTTAGAAGGAAGCGCTTCTTGCTAACTTATCCTGACTGTGCCACCAAGAGAAAGCTTGACGCCAGTAGTGCAGGGAGGTTTTACAGCCCGTCCTGCTTTTACACAGGTTTCAAGGGGTTAAACTGCACAGTGTCATTTGTGGACAGCCCATCTGAACACATCTCGCCATTGGTGGGATGAGTCAGCCTCGTTACACACCTCGGCAGCACGCTGTGACTCCTCTTTTTCCGCTAAACAACGTCAATGGCCCCTCGTTATATTAGAGAAGCAGCAGGGGGAGCGCAGACACAAAAGCACTCCCACACAAAAAGACAGAAGGGGTCAGCCAAGCAAACACAGACACAAAACACAAGCAAATGTAGACAACCGGAGCAAAACACAGCAGTTGATTATTCGTCCTGCAGGTCAA
Source organism: Halichoeres trimaculatus (assembly GCF_033239565.1). Taxonomy (NCBI): domain Eukaryota; kingdom Metazoa; phylum Chordata; class Actinopteri; order Labriformes; family Labridae; genus Halichoeres; species Halichoeres trimaculatus. The sequence continues at coordinate 6,556,088 of NW_027437198.1, read as the reverse complement.
CACCATCAGCACTCAGCTGGAGAAAGAGGAGAGTAAAAAAAGGGGGACGTTTTGGGGAGTGATCGGAGTGAGACACGCACCTGTCTGCAAGCACGTTAAGCTCCTGTGTGTATGTTTTCCTGCTGTGTGTGCGAGTGAGAGCACCATAAATTGCCTGTCCCCTTCATGTGCCGCCTTATTCCTGCAGAATGTTGAGCAGGTTCATCCAGTCACACACACACACAAGCACACACACACACATGCTCCTTCCCTCGGCTCCAGAGAGAAGTAGAGAGCAGGAGTCAATTGGAATGAATGGGCAACCCATTGCAGGCTGGCTGGAATTAAATGGAAATGTCAAGCTCGCCAAGGATCCCTTTTGTTTGTCTGAAGAAGGCCTCCGTCTCAGCGGGGAGCCCTCACAGAATAACAGCCCGATGGCGACAGTGAACACCTCACTGTTTCCATTTCACGTCTCCCCCCTCTGTTTAGCGGTTTGTGGATGGAGACAGACGCAGAGTGAGATACCTGAGGGTGAGGTGATGGATTAAAGGTGAGGTGTGCTCTGAGGGGTTTCCAATTGATCTCTTTCAGCAATTTTTTGTGACGTGCACAGCTGAGACAAACAAAACAAAACAAGAAAAAAACCATCAGAAGAAAAAATGATTTTAAAAAAGCTCCAGGTGCATCTTTCCTCCTACATCTGTAATACCAAACAATCAACAAAGACCCTGTTGCATTAGAGTCCAGGAGTTAGTACTGGGTATTGCTTAGAACCTCACGATTCGGTTTGATTCTTTAGGCTTTGATTTGATCAGATATCAATTCCATTCAATATTGATTTAAATGACTACTTATGATTATTTATCATTTTTTAGTGGAAAAAAATCCTGTTTTATCTCTTCTGCTCTCCTGAATCACAGTCAAATGGATGTAAAATGACAATAATTATCTGTAACTTTGGGGCCGTTTACACAACAACGGTTTTAGGGTGAAACGCAAAAGCCTCGCGTTTACACGAATATGGCGTTTCAGTTGACCTAAAACGCAAACTTTTGGAAACGGCCTCCAGTGTGGGATTTTTCTGAAATGCTGCCGCCACCATTGCCATGTAAAAAGTAAGCCAGCATTTGACGTCACACTCCGCTTTGCGCTAGCGACTACAACAGGACAACAGTACCGACCGTCGAAAACTACAGTGTTGTGCTCATGCTGCTCAATATACTGAATCTGCGGACTTTTTTTCAACAAAATATGCATCTGTTGCTCCACTTTTGCACTTAGTATTCCCCAATACACCAGATGATCGGCTCAACTCTACTTCGGTGGACATCTCCCAAAAGCAGCTTCTTGGCAAGACAGTTATAGCACCACCTACAGGCCTGGCATGCTTACTACAGTGTTCTCTGAGCGTTTCTGTGTAAAAGCAGATTTTTTTCACTGCGTTTTAGCGTTTTTAGATGAAACGTTGTCGTGTAAATGGTGCCTTAATTTGTAGGTTGTTTATAAGGGTTTGTGTCCATACTAATAATCTAATGTTTTTAACTGGAATTTGCAGGTAAATCTTAGCATATGCATCTGCTCACTGTTCCCTTCTCAATCATGGTTGCAATGGTTACGCTTTACTGTAAAAAAAAAGTAAAAAAGAAAAAAAAAAGAAAAACGGTAAAAGCACTGGCAGCAAAGTTTCTAGACAGACACCGGAATACACTGTCAAACTCTGTAACACAGAACTACGTGAAATAATGTCACCTCATGTTTTGAAGCAATAAAACAACCCAAACATTAGACTTTAAAGCTGAATGAGCTTGCTTTACGCTGCTACTGCTGCTTTGGACACAGTTTGGTCATTGTTTGGTCTTGTGCCCTCGTCTGTACAACGTTGATAACACCCACAACACACACACACCACTTTGGATGTTTTGCTTCATGTCGCGCTGGTATCGAATGTCCTTAATCTGCTAACGAGAGTCTCTTAGAGGAAAAGAAAGGCTTCTCCATGACGAGAATAATGAGAAGAACAATATGAGAGGAGTTTATTTCCAAAAGATCTGAGTCAGCTTTGAAAAAGAAAAGAACTTATTCATGGGGATGCAGCCTTTAGTTTGGAATAAATATTCACAGAGTTCTTGCACCATATGGTGCCATTTCAGAAACCTGTGGGAGACAGAATTATGTTTCCTTGGTGGATGAAAACTTCCCCTCCTTCATCTTCAATCTAATCGTTCCTTACAGAAATAAAGACTCAAGACCTTCACATTTTCTTCTGCTCCTATGTCGTATCTGATGAATTTTACTCCCAGCTCTGCACTTTGTGCAGCAAATAAACAGCCTGACTTATGGCTAAGTTTGTACTGACAGAAAAAGACACCTTCATCAGATATTGATTTTGGCACTCCATGAGGACAAAGCAGTAACTCCTGCTTTTTGCTGATTTTGAGCCCATGGCTGGAAAACAGAAAAGAAAAGAAACTGCTGATAAAAGCAAAAGAGGAATAAAAGAAAAGAGGAATGCAAAATAAACAGATAAATAAGGAGCACAAGTGTTAGTTTCAGCCTGTTTCATAACCAAATAAAAAGTCATCATAGTAGCAGATTTTAGAAAAAGACTTTCGTTTGTGTGGATCTTGGCATCTCAAGTGGACAATGCAGTCTGACTTTTTGGTTAACAATCCCATTTCTGCTGTAAGATGTGGAAAAAGCAGGTTAAAACCAAGCAGCAACCTCAAGTCTGAGAATATGAGACAATGCTGAAGTGCTAAAATCTGCTGTTTCTCAGGTGTTTGCTTGAGGCTGGCTCCAAAAGTACCGGAAGTCTCATAAACCCCCATCCAAAATAAAGAAAGCAGAAATTAGCCTATTTACAGCCTGGTTCAAAAATCTTCTCCTGTCTGAGTCACTGATTTTTAACTATTGTCACACACTGTACGGGGGGTGAATTTTTTTTCTAACTCAGCTGTTCAGAGAATTTTGAGATCGCGAGCTCCCCCAATAAGAGGCACAGCTGAGGGTCACGTGTCTGTCAGGTGCCCTATAGCTGTACGTGAAGCCCTTGCCACTACCAATGTGGCCGCTAAAGCCAATGTACTTCATTTTCCGTTTAAGAAACAGACGGGTGATGTCGGCGAGACTTCGTCCATGTTTTACACAGTCAATGGTTAAAACCAAGCAACAACCTCTGGTCTGAGAATATGAGACAATACTGAAGTGATAAAATCTGCTGTTTCTCCAGTGTCCACTTGAGGCTGGCTCCAAAAGTACCAGAAGTCACAAACACACCAAGCCAAAAAAAAGCAGTTTTCAAAGCAGAAATTAACCTATTTACAGCCTGGTTCAAAATACTTCTCCAATCTGAGTCACTGAGTTTACTATCGGCACCCACTGTACGGGGGGAGGATTTTCACAGCTCATGTCACATGACTGTCGGGCGCTCTATAGCTGTACACAAAGCCCTTACCACTTCCAGTATGGCCATGATTCCCGATTTGCTTCTGATACCTCACTTCTGCTGTTGGTATCAGAATTTAAAAATAATTTTAAAATTTTAATTATTTTTTTAAATTTTTTTGACCAGAAGGCCCAGGAACTTTGACATTAGAATTTTTGCAACATCGACCATTTGGATTTCAGAATGAGTCCATCTGTTCCTAAAACATCCCATCACTCAGTGACTCTCAGCCGTTGCAGATCAAAGAGGATCCTGAAGATGGCCTCATTTATTCTGATCATCATGTTGATAAAGCCTTTGGTAAGACTATACTATATACAATAAACAATGCAGTTAAGAACATATGAAGAGTTCTTTTCCAAAACGCTATGAATCCATTTATATAATTATCAGGATAGGATAAGACTGGTTTTTGATTGGTGCTTGATTGGAGAAAAACTGCATCTTACAGTACATTTTAAACAAGGAAAATATATGAATTAACATAAAATAATGATAGAGCTGTGAATAGGTTCAGTACACCACAAAATGGCATGATTAACTCATTTTTTTTTAAATTGGCATTTAAAGTGTTTTGGAAAAGAAGTCTTCAGATAAACATTGCTACGTGTCACCTTTACCTGTGGAGCAGATAACAGCCAACTTGAGCATCGTCCTTCAGACCCAACTTTTTCATTGATGACTCCCAGCTTGGAAACTCTACACCTATGTTTACTCTCCTTTAAGTCATTGTCTGTCCCAGTTTCTCTTCATTTCTTCCTGATCTTTTTGGAGGAAAATCTGATGATTTACACGTTTGTGATACTAATAATACTAATTCTTCCAACTCTTCTTCTTCTTCTTCTACAACCACTGGCTGTGTCCGAAATGGCATACTAACATACTACATACTACATGGTCGTTGTGTATATACTGAATACTACATACTATAAGTATGATAAGGGTGCCAACCGTTTACACTGTAGTATACTACTCAGTTTCCCATGATGCATTTCAAAACCTCCGACGACAAAAATTGGAAGCACACATAAGTCTATGGAAGCACACCAGGCTATCAAATATCTCTGTTGATTCGCCACATTTGAAAGTTTTAAGAACATTTTAGGCGAGAAAGTCATCACGTAGAAAACCAAAATGTGGTCATTTGGGCCACAAAACGCACGGATACATATTTAATTTCGACATTTCGGACATTCTGTTAAGAGCGCCAATATGCTATCGAAGAAACTTCCAGTCCGCTCCAAAACAAGAGCCTATTTACAAAAGCGTTAAAGAACTTAAAGGAGATAAACGGGTGCTTTTATTTTGAAAACGGGAAGGTCTCAAGACGAATTCATCACTCTTCAAAAAATTAAAAAATGTTTACTGCTCGCAGACACCAAAGACGATCCGTCCGTCGCCTCAGGCACTTTATTTCTTTGTACTTACGTTTAGGTTTCCCTGTAGAGCTAAGTCCACTTTAGTTGCTTCTCATCTTGTCATCTCATTCTGTATTTACGTTTATAAATACGGGGCTCGCAATGCATTATGGGGCGCGTCAGTGCGAGTAGTATGCCCACCTCCCATACTTAAAATTATTACCGATATAGTATACATCCGGGTATTTCTCGCGCACATAATATTTTCATACTATTTAATGTGAACGCACTACATACTATTTTTGACATCACACTTAGTATGAGTAGAACGTTAGTATGCCATTTCGGACACAGCCACTGTCTTCTTCTTCTACTGTAACCCCCACCCTCACCACCACCGCCACCTGGCTTCCAGGTAGATTTCAGGATCAGCAAAAAGCACGTTTTGCTTTTTTTGTCCATTGAATCTGCCGTCGACAAACATGGCCGTTTGTTATGTCTGCCTCTGTGAAAAGGACCCACAGTAATGTGAATTATAAAAAGATTTTTTTCTATCTTAATAAAAAGAAAATAATAGTTTTATAGGGATTATTGTTCACTAAACTTGAGACACTTCACAAACATGTATACACATTATATCCCATTTCCACTGTTTCTGTTTGGCAAAACGCGACACTGCTCCTTTAAGGAACTACATGGTGCTTGAGGTCAATTAATCGTCTGTTTTCCCTTAAAGAGGAAGAAAATAAAAGTAGCAGCATCATACAACCAGACCAGTAGAGGGCAGTAAGACAAAAAGGAAGGGCTTTTGATCGAAACATTTCTCTATTTCCTTCTTATTTAATGGCCAAAACTGAGAGTTTAAGATGAAGCCTTTGTAAAATACAAAAACACATGTAGAGAACAAATAGTATCAAGGCGAGGATTTGATTTCAGAGTTTGCAGATAAAATAATAACTTTTCCAATAACGTTATTATTTCATCTGCAAAGTTTGAAAAAATATCATTTCGCTGCTTTTTCTCTTTGCTCCAAGTTTTCACATCACAGCAAGAAGTTATCGCATGATGGTAAAAGTACAGTCTGTGGAGGTGCACTATGTTTGGAAAGCTTTGAGCATGCTCAGTACATGTATATGCAGCAGCAGTAGCAGGAGGGAGACAGGAAACAAAGGAATAAGACATGTAATGAGTCAGTTCAATTCGATTTCTGGGCTGCAGCTCCACGTGAGAGGGCAGAAAGCTGCGATGCAGGTGCTGATGCAGGTGCACAGAGGTCAGGCACACAGTTACTGCTGCTCCAGGTGAAAGCAGCCGTAGCTGTGGGATAAATTACATCCAGACTTTGTGTCCACATTCTTCTTAGAGCAGAGCAGAGTTGTGGCTCCCTTGCTAGGCTGTTACTGTGAAGACAGCGAGAGAGTTTGAATAAATAAACCAAAGGACTCGAGGGAAACACTCGATTTTGGATACATGAAGAGCGGGTGTGAGGGTTTATGTTGGGGAAATAAGAGTAAAGATTGAGAAAGAGAGGCTGACAGGGAGAGATGGGTGCCCTTGTGCTTTGTTTTAGGGGCTAAATTGCTTGAGGCAGGCAGGAGTGAGCTCAGCAGATTGCCAAGGCTATGATGCTGCACGCTGCCCTCCTGTTCTTGTTTTGGCTTTACTCTTTATTAGAGATAACAATTTTGCCACAGGGAGACACAGGTGCTGCTGGAATTACAGAGCAGGTGAACATGAGGGGGGAGCAGGAGACAGGGGAGGATGACAGAGGAGAGGAGATGGGCAGACACCAGAAACCCTCACAGGGGACCACAACAGATGTGGTCTTTAATGTCAAAGAAAGAAAGGAAGAACATAGACCATTAGTAATGTTCATATCCACTAGCATGTTGCATGCTTTCTTGACAGCTTGTTGATTTATTTATTTATTATTCATTTATTTATTTAAATTAGGACAATGCATATTAATCAACATATCAACAAAAGTTTCAATGTAAATATGCCAGAGTTAGCACAATAGCTAATTTACATCCGCAGTCCTAAAGCAGGTAAGGACAGTTAACATTGACACACACAAAAGAAACAGAACATACACACAGACATTACACCAACAACATGTAGTTACAATAACACATTAAATTATTCTCACAAAGTTTGAGAGTCTCTGATATATTTTTAAAAATGGACTAAGGATGATTTAGTGTGAGCATTTTTGGTTGGTTTTTCACTGAGTTGGTTTTATGGACTTGTAACTGAGCTCTTTGGATGAGAGGCCCTACAGCTGTCTGATGGACTGTAAAAAAAAAAAAAAAAAAAAAAATGTTGATTTCAACTTAACTTACTCAATTCATCTTATTGCTTTGATTAAGTTAAGTTAATTAAACATGAAGTGTCAAATAATTTGTACAAGTAAAAAAGGTAAAAAGAACTACAAAAGATGTAGAACTTAATTCATCAAGTTTTTACAGGAAAGTATTTTTTGTTGTGATGACATTTGTTAACCATGAGTGGGGAGGGAACTCAGAGGATATAAGACCCTGATGTCGACTGAGACGTTGCACAGAGAGCACTGTAAACATATTGTAAAATTCATTGAATATATGGGCCCATGTCCTGTGGAGCACAAACAGCTGGTCTGTGCAGCTCAGCACGGACAGCTGATCTGATCAGTTTAGCATGGACAGCCTGTGAGTGTAACATCTCAGTGTACAACAGGGCCTTATATCCACAAAACACCATCAAAAAAAAAAAAAAAAGATTCATGTGAACATAGATTTTTAAGTTGAAACATATTTTGTAGTTGAGATGATGCTAACTTATATATGTGTTATCACAACAACTTCCATAATCTTTTCGTACTGACTTGGAAAAAAAAAACATTACAACAAGAAATGTGCAAAATCACTTTTAACAGTGTGGCTAACTTTAAAAATCAGAAACCTGTCATTCAAACTGGTCTTTTTAATGAAGAGTTGATGCCAAAGTAAACTTTCCAGCAACAGATATCACACGGCTACCTGTGTGTGTCTGTGTAACCTGTAGTCAGAGAGGATCTCATGCGGCGTCTTTGGATCAAACCAACTTGAGGGAGAGGGATGGATGCTTTTGGGGGTTTGAATGTAAAGCACAAGTAGTTTACTAGTTTCAACTTGAAAAAACATCAGAGATGACAGGACCAGACTTAAGAATGAAGAGTAATTGGGAGAAATTACGAGTCGGGAGTGGAGCGAGAGCCAGGGTTTAAAAGCTGGAGAATCCCTCCTAAATCAGGAGTGGTGGTAGGTCTATCCAACCTGGCTCACTCAGCCAGACACAGGACAGGAGCTGCAGATTTAATATGTATGAGTCCGGTGTGGTCTGTTGGCTTAAAACCAGCATTTTCAAGATGGAAGTACAGGCTAGTAACTAATTACATTTATGAAGGAGTAATTCCGTGAGTAATTTGGTTACTTTTTGGGAGAAAGTAAAGAGTACCTTGCCAAGCACTGGCCTCGAGTTGCCACTCATGGAACTGCAGTTTTTTAACCATCTGTTAATAAAGAGCTCACCATGCATGTCTGTTTATCCTTCAGGCTGCTGTTATCTTTGTGTGTTCGTTGCTCTGACAGTTAACATCTGATGCAGCTCTTTCAATTGCCTGCCCACTAACACTCAATTTCTCTGTTTCCTTCCCTGCCCTGACCTGAACCCATTTCTTTTCCAATCTCACACTTTTTCTTTTCCATCATTTCCTCATTTTCTTCACCTATCCTCTTTCAATCCCCTTGATGCATCCTCCCTCCCCTCCCTGCTCTCCCCAGCTAACATCCTGACGGTGGTCATCCTGTCCCAGCTGGTGCTGCGTCGTCAGAAGTCCTCCTACAACTATCTCCTCGCTCTGGCAGCCGCGGACATCCTGGTGCTGCTTCTAATTGTTTTTGTTGATTTCATACTGGAGGATTTTATACTCGCTGCACCGCTGCCTCCTTCACTAAACAACACAGTGCAGGTCCTGGAGTTCTCCTCCCTCCATACCTCCATCTGGATCACCGTGCCCCTCACTATCGACCGCTACATTGCCGTGTGTCACCCGCTGCGCTACCACACCGTGTCCTACCCGGCCCGTACAAGGAAGGTGATATTTGCTGTCTACATCGGGTGCTTGCTCTCTGCTGCTCCTTACTACTGGTGGCCTGATCTGTGGCACAGCCTGCCTGGGATGGGTGGTGGAGGTGGAGGAGGAGGAGAGGATGACAGGAGAACCGTGGCCCAGCATGTCCTTGTTTGGGCCCATTGCACCACCGTCTACCTCCTCCCCTGCACCGTCTTCTTCTCCCTCAATGCTGGCATCGTTCGGAAGCTGCGCAGACGCCGCAGCTGCTTCCGTCTGCGCGGCTACTCCACCGGCAAGACCACCGCCATCCTCCTCGCCATTACCTCCATTTTCGCTGTCCTGTGGGCCCCACGTACCCTCATGATCCTCTATCACTTCTACTCCTCTCCTCCTACCTCCCAAGGTGCCAGCCGACTGCTCCACATGCTCACCGACCTGGCTAACATGCTAGCACTGCTCAACACCGGAGTCAACTTCTTCCTCTACTGCTTCATCAGCAAGCGTTTCCGCGGCATGGCGGCTAATGTGCTGCGAGCTCTCCTCCACTGCCGGAAACAACCGCCACCGTTCTACGCCAGCCACAACTTCTCCATCACGAGCAGCCCGTGGATCTCACCAGCCAACTCACACTGCATCAAGATGCTGGTGTATCAGTACGACAAAAACGGGAAGCCAATCTGTATTTCCTCTTGAGCTTTCAGACACCAGCAGCCGCCTCCACCTACAGCGGTTTGGGAATATATATCCAAGCTTTGTCTCCTTGGTGACCAGCTTACTCACGTGGGTCTCTTGAGGCTTGAAAATGTCAACATGCCCGGAGAGCACACATGCTGTTTAGCTAGCTTTGAGGGAGGCTAGCAAGGTGGGAAAGGAATCAGCAGGTATTCAAAGGCTGGGGCCCAGGTCCAGAGAAAAGTTGATCGTTTCCTCCAGCAAAAAATAAATAAATAACTAAAGCTACTGTTAGAGACTCAGTGAGAAGGGGATCTCATCACCATCTATCACCGACTTTTATGAGCCAACGTTTGTATCAGAGATAAACCGACACTGGATGAGTCCTTGGTGAAGCATCAAACGCCTGCTGACAGTGATTCCTTTACGACCGCTCGCTGTTGCACAACAGCGACGGGCCTTGAACAGCTGGGTCGCCTCTCCGTCAGGAGTCATTTAAAGAAATCAAGCAGAGATTCAGTCAGACTCTGGGCACTAAAACGTCTCACCTCAAAGGGGTGATTCACTCAGGCAGAGCCATCCACGGCGTGTCCATTGTCCACGGTTATGACTGTCTCTCGAGCACTTCAAAACAGCGCTGTCATCTCCCGTTTAATATGCAGAGGAGTCTCAAAGGCATGCTAATTTGGGCTTTTATGAAATGAGTAGCCCTCACTGACTCTCCTCATCCTGACAAGTCACCTTCAAGTTGGAGGATTTCCCACATTCAAGCTTACGATTGTCATAGGATGAGCAGATACTCGGCTTATTGTTGGTGGAATATTTATTCAAAGTAGACTTGACTGTTATTGTAGCTGCACAAAAACACAAGACAAAAAAAAATTAATTGGGGGTTTGTTGGACTCCAAGGTGTCGTTAACCTAGTAATCACATTTCCAGCATTAGGAGGGGGAAATTTCTGCTGTAAGTAGATAGTCCTCCATTAACTTTTGATGGACCTTGATGACTTAGCCATTACCCTGATGAATATAATGAATGTATCTCTTTAACCCTTTAGCTTTCTGAGAGAGTGAGAGAAAGAGAGAGATGGAGAGGACAGAAAAATCTGTCACCCTTCCCTTTAAGTTTTCAAGGTTTTCAATCCCATGGTGCAGCAGTTAATTTGATCCCAGGTCAGCAGAGCAGCTCATTGTGCTATCCAGTCACATTTGGCACCAAAGTACAGCACATACATCAACTCCACCTCCATCCCGCCTGGTGACAAACCACATACACACTCTCTGCACTGTATTAAGAACGCATCCAGATCTGTGCACATCCATCCTGCAGACACCTCGAGGCATCGGCAGCGTTCATCTACCCAGGGAGAGAACGGCGCTTTGCCAAAGGGCAGATTTCTGCTAATACCTGCCAGGATGGATCAGACACATCTGGCCTTTTGTTGGAACAGATAAGGCTTTAAATCTGATGAATGTTAGGTGGGTCTGTCAAAGCTGATAATGTCACGCCCTCCAAACTCTTGTTTAACTCAAAATGTCCGACACGCTTAAACGACGGTGACTGTAGCTTTTCATCTCACCTCATGAACTATTAACAAAGAAACTGACTCCAGCTGAAAACCAGAGCAGGAATTTTTAATCTCCAGACAGATTTATTTTGTGAAAGGTATGTGCAGGGTGTGAATTGTCAAAAAAAAAAAAAATCATGAAAATTAAGCAATCAACAGCCCCAATTTTTAAAGTTAACAGTTAGCCCTATTACAATTGGAACAGTTGAACTTTCATCTTTAATGCAATTCAAAAAGAAATGATTCATTAAATTTTCTGCGACGGTCACACCCGGGATACGGGAGATGGCTTAATCAAGTTTCAGGACCGTGAATGAGGGCTGATCTTGCCAACATGGCTGAGGATTTAAGGCAAATCAGATAGCAAAACATAAAACACAACCTTGTAGATTAAAATTTCACATCATGATAAAATAAGAAACCTTTTTCATTGAGCAGGGTTAGCAAAAAAAAATCCATTAACTATTTGACCGACCATACTTATTGTGCATCACAGGAGCTTTATGTCCTCAAAGGCCACCGTTGCTTAACCAATGAAAGAGGTGAGCACAGGAGTGTTCCAAACTAGAATATGAGGGCTAGATGTTGCCAAATATTCTCATCTCTACACCCTGTATCAAAAAATTAACTCAAATCAAAATCAACTAATCAAAATCTATCCTTCATTTAGAAAAGTTTTCATGATATAAAATAAATGAAGTTTCTCCTAAGTCTAAACTTAAAGCTTGAGCTGAGCCACATACTTTATTAAGCAAATTAATATTACACACATCAAACTGTAAATGTCGTCCGTTTGGGGAGTAAAACAAGACTAGTAAGGCTCTTAATGAAGTTTTTCTGCTCAGTCACTATCAGTCTGCAACAATTCTTTTCTATTGAGCCCTTAAACACTGTTGTGCCCAATACTACATTTTGTGAGGTGTTTTTTTGCCTCATGAATCGTCTTCAGTTAATGAATTTCTCTGTTTTAGTTCATTGGTTTTGTCTTTACCTCCCTTTTCGCCACTGTTCTCATCTTTCTCCTGGTGTCCCTCCACAGGAAATGGGGGGAAACTGGTCCAAGTACATTTTGTTTTTCGGGACTCTGGGGTTGGATCTGCATCTGTAGATCATAAGAGGTAACAGACCCAGAATAAACATCAGTTTGACTCACAATGAGCGCTTAACAACCAGCTACAGCAGGGGCGGAGCTAGTTTTTCAGTTTTGGGGTGGGCCAAATAAATTTTGGCTGGGCCAAAAGTTATTAGATCACTATTTTACTCAATAAAAACAACTGGCAGATTTACTGCTGTTACTATGTTTGGTTTAAAGTGGATTTGGTTGCTTTTTGCTGCTCTGATATTTGACTGCATTTTAAGAGCGTTTTTGTGCATCCTGCTGAGCTACATGTACTGATCTGTCACTGTCCATGTTGCTGACCAAAGAGTAGCACTGTAACAGACCAGCAGGCCACAACGTTACAGCTTTACTTTTCATTATAGGCTGTAAGAGCAGTGGCATTAATTACAGTTAACTAAAAGACAAAAAAAAATACAGTCTTTCCTCAAATCATTCTCTAGTCCAGGCTGCATCACATGAGGCTGAATGTTTCAAAACTTGAGGTAATTATTATTATATTTATTATTATTTATGTATGTATGTATGTATCTATCTATCTATTTATTCATTTATTTTATTTTTTATTTTTTTTTAATTCCGACAGCCTAAAAGATTGCCAAACTCAGCTCATTTTATAAAAGCAGGACATCTTAATAAAAAATGTCAAAATTTTGCAATGTTCATTTTTAACCATTGAAGCCCAGGCTTCTTTTTGGTCTCTGCTAGAAAAAAAATAATAATAATAACATGCCCAAATTGAGAAGCAAGTAGCTGAATCTACAAGGTCTATTTAAATAACTCTGGTGTGATGATAACATCAATACACACTTCAAAAAAAAAAAAAAAAAGGAAAAAAGGGACGTTTTTTAACAGAAGTTAAGGATGGGTCTCGGTGCATTGGACCCGCCCATAATGCCGCCCTTAAGCCACTGACCAGGTTTGCTAGCTACCACAGTGTTTCCAATTATTCCAGTGGAAACTAATCATATCAGGTGGGTTAATAAGATTTATTATACTTCAACTAGAAGAAAACAATCAGATCAAGTATTTTATGGACAACACATAAAGAAAAATGGAGGCTACACGTCCCCTTGTCATATCAATAGATGATAAAGACAGTACCTATCACAAAAAGCAATCAATTAAATCAGCAGAGAAAGTTGATAATGTTATTTCTTGAAGAGCAGGTATTGTGTTTTGGGGGGGATTTAAACTGTCCCCTGTAGTAGCTTTACATGAGTCAGCGCTAAAAAAAAAAAGAAAATCCTTATTAATGTCACACTCTGTCTGAAACACTTTATTTAGCTGCTGTCTCTAAAGCCCCGTTTCCACCAAGCGGTCTGGTTTGGATCAGTACTGTTGGGTACAGGTTGGCACAGTAAAGCCTGATCCTGTTTAAGTTTTCACAGCCAACCGTGCCCCCTCGTGGTAGGCGTTGTGTAAGCTAGATGCCGTCAGTTATGTAATGGCATGGTGCCATAGCAGAGCAACACAGTGTACCCCGCTAATAAATCCATGAAGGAAAGTGCAACACTGTAAACAAAGAGCAACGATATCCATCCAGCAATTTGTCTTCTTTTTATTATTCATGTTTTTCGGGAGTCACTTTAGCATTTAACCTTCAATTTTTTATCTCCAAGTATTGTCTGTTTAAAATTAATCTTGCATTATTGTAATGTATTTACAAATTGAAGTGTGCTGCTGACCTCTTGGCCAGGTCACCCTTGCAAAAGAGATCTCGATCTCAATTGGTTTTCTACCTGGTTAAATAAAGGTTAATTAGTTAATTTTGATTAGCATGTGACCCTTTGTTACAAAGCACAATAAAGTTTTGTTTCAGAGAAGGCTGTGTGCCCCAAAGAGAAATACAGTAGCCGCTGCTGCACAGTCAGTGATAATTCTTTCGACCAATCAACGGACTGCAGTGTTGTAGCTCCACCTTTTGGGGTCGGACCAGTACATCTGGCACCCAAATGGAAAGGACCCAACAAGAGGGGTGGTTATTTTGGGATCTGTCCTGGGATAAGTCACTGGAAATTTTATGGAAATGCTGCAAAATGTGTGGCATACCAAGACGAACCAAACTTAACTATTTGGTGGAAATGGGGCTTAAGACATTTTTTTTTTCAAATGGGCCAGATCTGACCACTTCAACAGAGTTAGATGTCAATAAAGCACCATAACTTGGATCGAACTTTTACTCTTCAGTGGTTCATGTAGAAATAGCTGTCATAAAGGTGTTGTAAATACAAATGATGAGTTATTGTGAAGTAGTTGTAAACTTCACAAACTAATCAGCAACCTTAATCTCAAAGTTCTCTTGTCTCTGCCAATAACAAATTGATTTTCCTCACGATTACCAAACCAATATTGCTTCTCACTTTATCTATCCCTAAAACACTTGCTTAGGGTAAATCTCCTCAAGAGTCCCTGATTTTCTCACTTCCCATTACAAAATGTGGTTAAAGACCTCGTCTGGAAGCTGCATGTCAAGTGTGATATGAAGGAGAAAAACAGCCAGTGGGTCAATAAGTTGTAATCGCTACACAAGCTTCTTGACCCACAGGCTCAGAAGGACGTTACATTTCATTTAGTGTAAAGGCTCTGATGTATGTGTCGTAATCCTGATCAATGCGGCCTAATGAGCGGGCTGATCAATGAGGAAGTGAGATCGCAAAAAAAAAAAAAAAGGTTTGGACTCAAAGCGAAGGATCAATGTTGCCATGACAATTATTTCATGCGTTAACCATGTCCAGTGTTTTAGGCCATGTTAATCTGACATTTGTGTGAGACGCTGCAGGCCTCAGGAGGAAGATGCATGCTGGGAAATCAAAGGGAAGGGATGATTCGGGGGGCTTAAAGAGAGTCACATGTAGGTGTGCCTTCGCCTCCCACGTGAGGCCCTGAGGAGCAGGTGGGAGGGGGCGTGTGTATGTGTGTGTGTGTGTGTGTGTGTGTAGAAATCCTCCACCATTATGAGAAAAAAAAATCCCAGATATTAAAAAGATAAGTGAACATAAATCAATCTGAGGGTAGAATTGTATTTTCTCCCTCACATATCCTGCTGTAGCGTTTCCTCTCCATCTCTCTCTACCTGCTACACCGTGTGTGAAGGTGTGTGTGTGTACATAATGTCTGTGTTAGGCAGAAAGAAGCTGTAATGAAGTATTTGTGCCATATGAGCTGTGACGTACGAGTTAAAATATGTATTTATACTCAGACATGATGAATATAATTACATAGAGCACAGTATTATCGAGCTATATCCATGAATGTACAACTGAAGCTTGAAGCATTTTTGTTGGTATTTTTGGGATCGTGGTTTTCTACACAGTTATCTTTTTTGAGCAGTCTTTTACCTTTCTCCATGGCAGTGTTTCAAACTGTATTTTCTGATTGTACTGGAGTGATTATAGGCTTGCTTTGTTCAGTTTTTCCTCCTAATGAATGTATTGATCGTATAAAGAGTATTTATTACTGTGCTGTGAGACAATATGCAGAAAAGTATTGGCTGATATGAATATTTTTGGTTAAAGAAATAAAGAGCAGAACGTCCAAGGACTCAGAAAGTGTGCTGCTGATGATCTGTGTAGTTATTTTTTTTCTGTCAAACTTTCAGAAGAAGTGTATCTGCACACTAACATTCCTTATCAAATAATGCTTCCAGTGCAGAATCTCTTTCTATCACACCACATCTCTGCATTTCCACTGTCAGATTAAAAGGAGCATGTTTTGACACTAGATTACAGAATTCTTCATTGAGATTTCAGCAGGAGCAGACCTAATCCACTCATATCTTCTGTCAAATAAAACTCCCACTGGTGACAAGCACACAGGACTCTACAGTGTACATGCACAAAGATGTGTAGCTGCACATCTTGATTGAAAACCTGTTTTAATAAATAAATAGATAAATAGATAAATGAATAATTTAAAAAAAGTACCCTAAGGACTAAGAATAGCAGGACATAACGGAGTGAAAATTATGGCTGCCGGTGGGTGTCAGACGATTTGCAAAAGCCACAGCACGAATGCAACAACACAATGGAAGTTAAAAGAGGTTAGTTATCACAACAGGCACAGAAAAGTTGAAAAAGTAAGTAAATTATTTTCTTTTTAACTTTATATATAATGAATAAAGCTTCATAGGGGTTTCACCTCGTAATATCCTTCATAGTTCTTATACTTTTTTTATTTTCCAGAAAAATACACCATCCTACATTTAGCTTTATGTATCAATAAAGTTAGCATTTTAGCTATATTTATCATAGCTGAAGGTGAAAAAGAAATCAATCATTTACTAACTTTCACAACTTTTCTGTGTCTGTATAACTTTCCTCTTAACTTAAGTTGTGGCGGCACTTCTGTTGTGTTTTTTTTTTCTTGTTTGTTTGTTTGTTTGTTTGTTTTTTTTGCCTTCCTGTTTATGCAAATCAGCTGACACTTACTGGCCACCATAGAAAACAGCTTATAAAGACAGTCACCTGTTCTTTTTTTTTTTTTTATAAATTTGCCAAAAAAAAAAAAAAAAATTAGCATGACCACATAAGGTTACATCCAGTGAATGTACAGTTAACATTTATAGTGTTTCATTTCCGTGGATTCACCCACAATTTGGCTCAGCCATTTGAGCGCTCTCCATATACAGAAGCTACAGGACTCATAGCTGCAAGTTCAGGTTCATCTCCCAGCTTCTACCCTCTGCTGCATGTCAGCTATAGGTAAATATAAAAAAATGGCAGCAGCCTCCACTCTTAGAATATGAACGTCTTGTCAAAGTTCAGTGTGGTCTTTGAAATTCCACCACAAACCACACAACAATAAGAAAATATTTTCACAGAAAAAAAAACGTTCATGGCTTGGTGAAGGGTGCACGGTGGCGCAACGGTTAGCACCTCAAAGCAAGAAGGTCACCAGTTCTTCCTGTGTGGAATTTGCATGCGTGGGTTCTCTCCGGGTACTTCGGCTTCCTCCCACAGTCCAAAAACAAGCTCATCAGGTCAATTGGTCAATAGGTCACCATAGGTGAATGGTTGTCTGTCTCTGTGTCAGCCCTGTGATTAGCTGGCGTCCAGTCCAGGGTGTACCCTGCCTCTCACCCAATGACAGCTGGGATAGGCTCCAGCCACCTGGGACCCTGAACATGATAAGCAGTTCAGAAAATGAATGAATGAATAAGTAGCTTGGTTCAAAAAATGGCTTGGGTTAATTCAAGAGTACGAACCAGACTGCACTACCCCACAACAATCACATGACCCCCTCAACCCCCTCTACTTGATTGCTTTTGTAAAACTCAAACTGCTACGTTCACACATAGACTTCCCTAAAACTTCTTGCAGAAATTTCACCAATGGACTGACATGGAATCTGGACTATGCTGAGGGAAAATGTTTCCGTTTGCATTCACCCACACAACCAAACTGAAAATTCAAAGGGGTGGTGAGGACCGTCTGGAAAAGCTAGTGTTTTTCCAGGATAGAGACTCTATTTCCCATGGGCACCATCACCAGCTTTCATGAAGACATGACTCAAACCAAGGTGTGTATTTGTTTGGAAGCAAATGAAAGGAGAGCAGAAGGATGCAAAGGTTGCAAAGAGATGAGGTGATGTATTTGTTTGTGGTCACATAGGGCTTTTGTAGGAGTATTAGAAATATCACAAGCAAACTTTATAAACTCAGTTTGTATTGTAGTTTAGCAGCCTGCTATGTTTAGTGTTCACTCACAGCCTGGTGTGCTGAGACATGCCCATTACAGTAGCAAATCTTGCCAACAACCTCACCAAGCAGAGCTAACGTTACCTCACTCTTCATTTTATTGATAGACTCTCAAGTTTGAACAGACCACTGCAGAATAACTTCTGACTGTGGGTTGGAATGAACATTAGCACAAACAGTTTAGCTCACGTTTTAGTCTTTAGCTCGTGCTCTATCACTCTTCTGTTAATCTTTCTTCTGCTTTTCTGTCCTTTTTCTGTCAGTTAGGCTCCAGTGTCCACCATCACTACAAAATTAATCACAGAAACTGTTTTCAGCAGAGAAAAACATAAATCTCTCTTCTCTCTATTAAACCTCGTCAGCCTGCGTGGTGTTGTCAAAGAGACTGAGGCGTGCCGTAAATCAATCCGGTCCCCATCAGGTCTGATGGGGAAGCTAAGAAACAGCATTGCTTTTCCATGATCACTTAGAGAGCCCTCACAGCCCCTTTACAGAAACTATCAGGGGTGAAGTGCATGTGTGAAAGGAGGATTTGTAGTGCTGTTTGAATGGGAATCAGACAAATCTGCAAACTTTCAGGCCAAATTCATATATAATTCCCAATTTTCCCAAAGTTATTATAAAAACATTAAAACGATGCCATTCATTTTTACTTTTAAATGATAAGAAATCATAAACAGTCTCTCAGTTTTGAATAACTCATCTCAAGAGGCAGAAAACCCGCCAGAGTAAATATTAATAAGACCAACATGAAGCTGCTGGACAGAAACTCAATAACGATTCAAGTACAAATCCAGCTGTTTGTACAGCATTAAGATGGTGCTCACTACACAACAGGATATTTGCCTCAGATACACACACTCCACCTGCTTGTTTATTACTGAAGATAATGTCAATATGATCCCAGAGAATCAATACCTGCAAGGTGACCTGACTTTCAACACATCCTAAACCCACTGCAGAGCATCTCAAACAGCTCCCACTAAGTCCAGCAATAATGAGCTGCTGTGAAGTGTGCACGCGCGCGCGTGTGTGTGTGTGTGTGTGTGTGTGTGTGTGTGTGTTAACAGTTTACTGTAATCCAGCGGAATATGCTGTTTGATGCAGCAACAAAAAAAGGGATTTGTTGTCCCCAGTTTCCACTCTACTGTAACAATCCAGGTGGTAATCCCGAGATCAGAGAGGGCAGGTGGACTAAGGCTGGTCTGGAGCTGAAGGGGCAGTGGGATGGAAGACAACCAAGAGCCTGGCTGCATGGTGGTAGTGATGGTAGTTCTTATTAGTGTACTGAATTATTAGTATCAGTCCAGTAAAGTGATTCGTTAAAAAGATTTGTTCACCCAGATAATGAGCTGAAACACAGCCAAACATTTGGTTCTGCTCGTCATTATACTGAGAACAACTAGTGGAAATAATAAGTCAGTGAGATGAGAATTTTGTGGAATAAAAATATATTTTGCCAACTGGAAGCTACTAACAATTTCTCAACAGTTCTGTTTGTCATGTTCAGTGCACAAATCACTCACTGACTGTCTGACTGAGAGGAGGAGATTTGGAGGTGGAGCTGCCGTTCAGTATGTTCAGTCACTGAATGACAGTTGGTGAGTGATTCTGTACGAGCTGTAGTTTGACACTGAGTGACAATCAATAGCCCCGTTTCTACCAAGCAGTCCGGTTTGGATCAGTACGGTACAGGTTGGATCAGTAAAGCCTTTCCACAGCCAACCCGTCTTGGTAGAAGGCGTGGAAGCTGGATGTTAATAGCTGTGGAAGTTATGTAAAAGAGTGACACCATAGCAGCAGGACTATAGTGTACCCCACTAATAAACCCAATGAAGACCAAAAACGCAACACATTAAAAAAAGAGAGCAATGTCTTCTTTGTGATTGGCATGTGGCTCTTTGTATCAAACAGGGTTTATGCTGAAATCCTGGGGTAAAATTCAATACTTTTTAAAGACTTTTTTAAAAACCTTTCAAAAAGTCCCAAGACCTTATCATGACTTAAAACTGTTGTTAGGAACCAATCTTTGACAGTTGTAGTTTGCATTTTAACATAAATTAGGTAAACTGAGAAGGCATTTATTCTGAGAAGAATAAATGAAACTTAAGGCAGATTAATTGACATTCCCATTACCACAACAAGTAACAGCAGTAACAGCTTCAAGGCCAACTTGCAGAAAAAAAACAAGAATTTATTTCAACATTATCAAAGTTTAGGACATGGGCCTGAGATTGTGTTATTTGCTTTCTATCAGCGTTACATACGGACAGCTACTAAACTACTGTACGAACTAAGTTTGTTGTTGCATTAGCCTATGGATACGCTGGGCTGCTAGCGGTACGTATAGCCGATGCCTCACAAAATTACAACTCTGCTTGTTGTCACAATTCAAACAACAGCCATTTTACTTACACACGCTTGTTACGTAACAGACACTTTGAACACCGACACACATCCTTTCAATCTCCCACCCTCAGTCACTCATTCACACACATACATTGTCCTCTGGACTTAGCTTGAATATCTTATTAGTTTACTCAAGCCCTCACTCAAACGCACAACCGGCCGCTTCGTGGACACTGCTAATGTGCTAATCTCCCTGATTTCATTCAGTGGCTTGATGATGATGAGGATACTGTGATTTGATTGGTTTGAGGCCAAAGACAGGGTGGCTTCCCTCGACACAGTCTTGGCCAGTCACAGGTGAACAGTGTCATGACGGCAGCCTCATCTGATCGGTTAATCATTCTTTTTTTTTTCACTAATGGACGCCAACTCGGCTTGGCTTCCTTTCAGACAACAGTGTGCAATATCGTATTTTTACCACTCATTCGCAACATAACACTTAGGAGGGCGCTGTTTTACACATCGTAAGATGCTCAATAACTAGAGGAGAGAAATAAGGAAGAGATGACAGTGACAAAACACAGAAGAGGTATTGAAACTGTTAAAAGGAATATTTTTATTAAATCACAGCTACAGTCTGAAAAAGAGAGGAAGCATGGCTTCCCTTGGCCTCTGAGAGAAAACGCCACTGAGTAAAATCAAGTTTAAATCAAGTCTAAACATAAGCTGTGTGCAAACTGGTGGTAGCTATACAAAAGCATATACATTTTGGGACATTTACATGTTAAGTTAAATATCTGCTACTTCCTCAATTTTGATGACATGAGAGGGAGCTGTAGGGCTAGGCTTGAGCAACACTGGGCTCCCAACCGACTCCATCCTTCAGGTTTGGTTTTAGTCATTACATAGAGAAATGCAAGACGGGAGAGAGGAGAGCACAGCAGAAGTTGAGATGTGAACAACTCTTTTCAGTAAGTGATTCAGTTTGGTTCGTTCACCAAGATGATTCATTCGTTTTGGACAAATCTTCCACGAATGTCACATCACTAAACGGTAAGCCCACTACAGCCTGCAGAGAGCCTTTAAGGGTACTTTATCTCCAGTGTAAGGGCCCCACGCAGGGCATTTCACTACAACTCCACAAGGATATTAATTTCTCTTCAAAGGCATCTTTAATGAGGCTACCAGAGGAGAACATTTGTGTGCTTGTGTACTTGTGCCAAATCAAAGTCATGACAGCAGCGCTGATTCAGCCAACACTTTGTTCCTGTCATCGTCAGGACAAGCGAGAAACAGGACAAACATGAGAACGAACACACGAGAAGATGCTGATCTACGTGCTCCTGATCACCTCTAATTGGAGTTTAAGCAACACAAATGTGTCATCCTTTCAAACATCCCATGGTGACATCTGCAGGCATCGACAGCCAATCAGCACCCTGCTCATATTCACAGTCTACCAATCCTCAGCGTACCGAATTCATGACAAGCCAATTAACACCTCTTTTTCTTTCACACACACACACACACACACACACGAGCGAGCTCCTGCCAAACACGGCTGACTGTCAAATGACATTTTCCTGCATAAGTAACCATGAACAAAAGCATCGCTGTCTGTTTTTAGTGCCAACCTGCAGCTGTCCTCTTTTAATAAATCAACAACACTAACGTCGTTGAAACAGAGGTCACTGTTCTTCACATCTTCACCGTGAGATAAAGTAGGTCCATCTGATGAATGTCCTGTCAGCCTGTTAACGTCTCTCATGTGATGCTTATGCAGCCGACAGGAGGGAGAAAGAGAAGGGGCCAGAAAATGAGAGAATGAAGACAGAAAGATTGAAGGACAGGGAGGAAAACAGCAGGCATGTGTATGAGAGAGTGTGTGTCTTCATGTGTGTGTGTGATAAAGATGGATGAGCCTGCCTGCTGCTGCTGTGATTGTGCTGCTGCTGATTGAGACTGTGTGTGCATGTGTGTGTGTCTATACATGCAAGGATTTATTTATTTATTACCTCAGGGTGCTGTGTGCAAGAACAAAGGTGAGAGGGGTGTAAAAAAAATGTTACATCCCTCCGAGTGTCGCTGCACAAACATTTCTACAGCTATGTCAAGGGTATAAATGAATTATATCCGTCAATAGCCAAAATAGAATCATAAATCATGATATATACAGGAAAGAGTCTTTAGGTTTTTACTCAAACTAAACAGAAAAGTTTGGAAATGAAGTTTGGTTATACTTTTTGGACAGCCAGCTAACATGAGGGATTAAAATAAACTGTCATCTGAAATTCTGTCAGCATGAAGTTTTTAATTTCTCTCCCTGTTTGTTTTTAAGCATCTTAAAAACAGGTGAAATTGTCCTTTAAATCCAAAGTTTTCAAACAGCAAAAAACAGGAACAACCAATGAAAGAAGAAGAGGTTAGAGACGTGAAGTCTGCAGACTGTGAGGAGCTGGTTTAGCTCACGTAGGCCACAGACCTCGTCCCAAGAGGTGGTCATATGATCGATTCCTGCTCTTGACATGATCTTGTGACTCATCGATTAAACACCTCTGTATGGATTAGCCCCACACGGTTGTTCAACCCAAATAAACACCCTGCTGCTGTCATTGTCAACACGCACAGAACAACAACGGGATGTGGTTGTGTGGAACTGATAAATAGAAAAGGGAATGACACACACTCTGATGGCTTCAAGGCTCTTACTGAGTACTGATCTTAATATGATCCTTGAAAATCAGCTGAAAACAGGATTTGATCAGGTTGGAATCTTCAAATCTTTAACTTTTAACCATGACCAATATGGCTCTGGAGGTGCTAGAAACCACGTACGCACTTAATAAAAAATCAACAGGTTTTTGCATCCACTTGAATGTGTTTACAGCCTGGACTTTGTGTGCAAATACATTAAACTCCACATGATCATCACAAAACAAACCCGTCCACTTCTGGCCTGGCTGGCTCAGTATGTCCGTTTATTGTTGTGGTCAAGCTAAATAAAATCTGGTTTTGACATGGTTTGTTTTATTTTGAAAGTGACCGGGTGCTTTTAGGTAGTTTCTGTGCATGACTTCCTGTCCTGCTTGATCAGTGCTACAGTTAAGTGACATGTCACAGATCCAGCATCTGGTAACAACTGTTATGTATATGCTGCAACCTGCTGGAGCAGGGATGCAGCTGGTTAGCAACAGAGGGGATCCAGTGTAAGCTGACACATTGACTTGAATGGAAACCAATCCAATCTGGTGCTGTCACAGAGGCAAGCTGGACCAAAGACGTATTGACTGTTATGGAGAGTAAGAATCACCACTGACCTGAGGATAGAAGTAAAGTTGTTTTCACACATGATGGGAACACAGTTTGGCTGGTTAGTAAGGAAGGATTTCATACATTTCACTCTTTAGTGGTCGATGTAGAGAGAGAGAGAAACAAACAGTGCAAACCCAGAAAACACCACACTGTTAAAAAAATGTGACTTTACAGGAAATGGTCTGTAATTTTTAACAGATTTTCAGTTCCAGTATATTTATAGATATTTTAGTAATATTACACAGTTTAAAATATATATATATATATATATATATATATATATATATATATATATATATATATATATATATATATATATATATATATATATGATTATTGACCCTTAATTTTTTAAGTATTTTTTTGTTTTTCAAAAATATTTTACAAAACTGTAAAATTGCAGAAATTATCCATAAAATAACTTCCTGGGTTTTTTTTTTTTTTTTTTTTTTTATGTAGGTATTATGCCAATAATAGTGTAGCTGCATCTTCTTCCCTCCTCACTCATGGTTGAAATTTACTGAATTAAAAAAATAAAAAATCTTAAAAAAAGATAAATGCACTTGCTTTAAAGTTTCCAGACAGATGCTATAAAACTACAGTCAAACACAGTAAAAACACAGAACTACATGGAAAAAATGGAAAAAAAAAAAAGAAAGAAAGAAAGAAAGAAAGAAAGAAAGAAAGAAAGAAAGAAAGAAAGAAAGAAAATAAAAAAAAAAACTGTTAAAAAAAACATGACTGCACAGTAAAAAAAAAACAAAAGGAACTGTAAAAAAATAAAAAAATAAATAAAAAAAAAAAGGTTAAGCACTGGCAGCAAAGTTTCCTGACATATACTGGAAAATTAAAGTTTCTTTTATGGATTTTCTTTTTTTTTTTTTTTTTTACAGTGCATTATGTCAGCTGTTAGTTTGATCAAGTAGAAATTGACAGCAGGCAAAACCACATGGAAATGCTTCCGTTAGCCTTATCACACAGTTTGATGTTACCTCACATTGATGCATCAGATTAACACAATCAGTGGCACATCACCTACAGTATTTTGCTGTTTTTGCATGTTTATTGCCATCAAACCACCTGTGAAGCTGCTGATCATTTGCGATCTTTTCAAGCAGAAAAATATCAGATGTTTTGTTGACACTTTGTGCTACTTCAGCAAAGAAAACCCGCTGAGCTCCTCTCCCGACAATTGCAGAGCGGCTTCATGTTGCACTCATGTTTTTCCTGTGATCGAGGGATGATGAATCCATGCTAATCCCTTCCTTTCATCACACCTCGTCCTTCTCCCCAGCTGCCTCGCCTGTAGCTGTGAATACCTGCCTGTTTAATGTATTACCCGCTGCGTGACCCCCTTTGCTTTCATCCAGCTAACCTCACCACAACAGATACCTTGATGTTGGAGCCGTGCTAATTTCAGGTTGGCCGGAGCATCAAATTAAAAACAGGAAGTCCAAAGAGCTACAGACACAAAAGATGACCTGTGTGGTCAAAGCGTTTGTGTTTGTGTGTAACATATTGTTCCCTTTTCTTGCTTATTTTTGCATCATAAAAGATTCAAGGGACAGACCTGTGCATGTTAATTTAATCAGGGATCATCTAGGATTCAGTGCACAAAAGTATTCCCCACAAACAGCTGATTTATGATGGATTGAAAGATTTTTTCCTTTAAAAAACCACACTCAAACAAGATTTAGCGACCACAACCAGCCACTAACTGCATTAACCGGACGCAGAGAGACTCTCCCTGACTCCCTCACAGGCAGACCGTGAGGTAGTGAGAAACAAAAAATAAGGTGGACATATGGACTCAGGTTTAATGAGACATTAGAGCTCCACTTGCAGCCCCTCGTTGCCATGTCAATTCATCATCTGTCTCCTTTCAGTCCACCCTCCTCTTCCTCTGGGTCTCCTTCAGGCCACACTTGCACAAAAGGAGCAGCAAATAATGGATGAGGGTGTATTACTCCGCCGTCACCTTTCTTTAATGATGACCTCTCTAAGCTCTCCGGCTTTCTGCTCTTTTCACGAACAGGAGCCATTTTCGCCCTCATTACATACTAAACACCATATACAAATGCATGAATGAGATCAGCGCAATCACCAAGTGTAAGCCGTGTGTAAACAACATGCCTGATGGGTAGAAACAAGACGAGTGACAGTTTTTCACATATCTGAGCTATGCTTATTCATAACGACTGAATGCAATTAAAAACCTTCAACTTCAATCAAAGCTCACAATAAATCGGATGATAAACCAAACCTGATGTCTGGTTTTATTACCAGAGATAAAAGTTAGGAACATTGAGCAACATTTGACATCTATGACTGTTACGAGTACAAGAGCTTGAAGGGATAGATCATTTATTTTCAAACTGCTATTGTATTGTATTTCAGTATGTTATTGTAAATGTACCAGCTGGAAGCTGAACTCTGGTTTTAGTTAAATAGTTTAACACAGAGATAACATATGTTTTGTACCACAAATGAAAATATTAGGTTCATATTTAAAGGAACAGTCTGCAGGAATTTCTTTAAAAAGTAAAATGTCAGCTTTTACAGGAATAATCCTGCTCAATAATGTCCTACAGGCCTCCACACATGTGTGTCTGTGTCTGTGTCTGTGTCTGCCTCAACCCCCCTCTCTGCCTGTATGTTGATATTTTGGTGGTAGCGGGACATTTCTGAATGGAGCACAGTTGTGGATACATCATTCTACACTGTAAACCCAAAAGTTCAAACTACTCATTCGGATCAAGCTATGAAAACTTAAAATGTGTTAGTAAGTTTAATTTACTCAAATGTCTGAGTTTTTTTTTTAAACTGATGATTTCTGAGTAGATTCAACTTTTGTTATTGTTCAAGTAAGCACAACTTAAAATCATTTGTTTCTGTGACTGTGTTTTTTGTAACCGTGAGTGAAGATGGGATGCAGTTTATATGAAATCCTGCTGTACTTCTACTCGTGCAGCAGTGGCACAAGCTGTCTATGCTCTACATAACACGGACTGTTTGTCTGTACAACACAGCATGGACCAGCTGTCTGTGCTCCCTGTGGCATCAATCAGCTGTCCATGCTCTACATGGTGTGGACTGTCTGTGTTTCAAAAATGAATATCTTTTTACACTTAGGCCCTCCTCACACAAGGATGGCCCCGTATCATCTTAGCGTTGGCATCAAAACATGTATCGCTGTTTACACATAGTATTGTGCATAGGCTTGTGCATTTACATGGCAACGCAAACCTGTTGTCGGGTTTCTAGTTCTGCTCCGAGGCGGATTCCACGTCAACAAGTACTCATGCACGCGTAACATGCTGCGTCTCTGCATGAGCACTTGTTGTTGTTGTTGTTGCTGTTGCTGGTGTTGTTCATGCTCTCTGAGAAAATGTTGATATAATAGTCGAAGCAATATTTGTAGCTGCTGGAACAATATCAGAATCAGTCCGCCTGCCGCCATCGTTGTTGTTGTGTGTGACAACGTGGGTTGGGGGACGGGGAGTAGGAGGGGTGCTATGAGGTTACCGTCTTTTCCGGACTTATCTGTTTATACCAAGTACGGCATGAAGACGAAAACGAAGATATCCACCTGCAGACCCGTTTTCAAAAAAGATGTGGAGTCATGGACAAATACGCGTCTCCCTGTGTCAATATCACCGGATCGATGGTTTATTTTACCGGAGCCGTAGAAATTTGTACTCGTGTAAAGCCCACCTCAAAGTCTAAATTTGCCAAATAGCATGATAGTCCAAACATTTCATTCATAAATATTAACAATTAGGCACACTGCTTAAGTCAATAGGTACAAGACCGCATGCCATGGAGCACAGACCACCAGTTAGTGCCGTGGGGCTCAGACAACCAGTGCCCCCTGAAGAACAATATTTCAATGTACAGCAGGGTCTCAAATCTACTGCCTTCCCTCCTCACTCAGGGTTGCTAAAGTCATGAAATTAGAGCTGATTTTGTTGTGACGGTATTTGTAACCATGAGTGAGGAGGGAGCACTGTGGATATGAGACCCAGTTGTACTTTAAAGTCTTTCTTATTTAATTGTTCACATCTGCTTCAATTGTTTTTTATCATTACATCAACTTAATTCATAAGGCAAATTAATCGATATAACATTTGCCAGAAGCAAACATACACGAAAATGGTGATAAAACCATGAATGGTGTAAAGCAAAATAGTTTTTAGGAAAGTAAATTTAAGTTGACAGCAACAAAACCCTGAAAATTTACAATATTCCTGAGCTACAGTCTCCACATCACCCTCTCTTTGCAATCTTAATGCCAGCTACTTTTACCGTCTTGCATTGGTGATGTGCTCCCATCGTCTTTTGCCCCCTGATCATCTGATCACCTGCAGCATCTAACACCAAAAAAAAAAAAAAAGATTAAAAAGCACAATAAATGTATAAATTAATATAATAATAGAATTATTAAGTGATAATTATGGTATAATGTAGAAAAGGTAATACACTGCTTGTGAAAGACACCTGGTGCTCCCAGCCCAGTGTGGCTCCAAATCTCTAGCCAGACTCTGCTCCTCTGTTGTTCCCAAATGTTGAAATGAATTACCTAACAATACAATCCGCAGAGTCCCTTTCTACTTTTAAGAGATGTCTGAAGACTCATCTATTCAGGGAACACTTAAGGCCTTAATCTAACCCTTCTCCTCTCTGTCCTCAGGGGCAGAATGACTCAGTAGGTCTAAGACTTAGCTCTTATTGATTTTTCAGCACCATTACTGAATGTTGTTGAAGGTTGAAGTATATTGTTGCAGCAATTAATTGTGGTTTGTTGCCTATATTATTCTACACTACCTTAAGGGTTCTTTTTTTCCTTGTATTTATGCTTCAATACAAGCTTGCTAGTTGTATGTTTGTAGTTTTAACTAATAACACAGACGAGAGGTGGAAGCTAGAGCTACTTTTCATCGGTGAGGAATATCTGGCTGTTTTCTCCCTCTTGTGACTTCTCTTACTTGTTTTTTGCAGGTGATCCCATAATGAGGGCACCACTGTGACACCAGAGGATCATAACTCCTGTCCCTGAGTTTAAAAAAAAAGCTCAAAACAAACACAGAAATCAGCTGAAACTACCTCATTAGTGAGAGCAATGGTCGAGAGGCTTGTATTGGTCTCAGTAATCAGGCTTCAGGATTGTTTTGTGTTTGTTGTAACACAAGGACAAACTGTTATCTAGAGGTAATGGGGGAAATGAATCAGTTTTTGGGGGATGGAAATAGCATTGTGACCAAAGATAATGAGAAAAACAAGTCGATTGGTGAAGAAAGGAACTTATCACAGGAGGAAAAAAAAAGTAAGATGAATGTCCTCTACAGGCTTCCATAGAGGACAACACTGAAATATTGTCGGATGCAAAAAAAAAGAGTTGATCTTAAAGTGATTTACTTTCATTTACTGTCTTGGTATCTTATTGCTCCGTTCCCTTTAAAGGGGACATATCATGTTGATCCCTGATTTAATACTTACATATAATATAATAAATTTGAAAACAAGACCTTACACCCCCTGAATTTTCAAAAAATTAGATATTGTATTTTTTCTGATATCCTAGAATGAGATTTGATGCCTCTGAAAATAGGTAATTGACATTTGGCCGCGAGATTTCGACCTTTGTGACGACACGAGGATCCTTTCTTTTTATTGGAGTAATCTGATAAAGCAGCTCCTCCTCTGTGATGTCAGTTAGTCACACAACCACCACAAAGGGATACACCCACCAAGAGCCGAGTATAAACGTATAAACTATACATGTAACAGTACTGGTTTGACTCACCACACTGAGGCGTCCTGAGATGATCTGTGTCCAGGTGGACTTTCTTCCTCCTGAGCTGCAGAACCATCTAGGTCTGACTCGGGGTCCAATACAAAAGGACGTATCCTACACTCTGCCTTTTATTAGTACTATCAATGCCTTACGGTGAAGTTTTGGCAAACAGCAAACTCGCTCGGTCTGCTCCATCCAGTATGGCGATTTTGTAAATACTGCCATGCTGCAAAAACCGCCCCCTGGCTCTACCCCCTCTGCCCCTCTGATAGAACTGACCAATCAGAGCACAAAGGCCTGTGACGTTGCAAGGTTACTGGAGGTCATTCTCCAAACGGAGCGTTTCAATGAGATCTTCAGAATGGCCTAAAATGAGGATATTGAGAACGCTATTGTGGGGCAATGAAGGAACTAGATGACTTGTACTGAGGGCAGAAATGCTTTACAGGTATCCTAGTCTGGCATAGTGAAAGGAGAAACAAGCATGATATGTCCCCTTTAAGTAAAATGTGAGTGCAGTGAGGCTTCTGCTGCTTTCATTTAAGCCTGGTCTCTGCTGCATGCGTTGCCCTTTACAGCCCTCTAGGGAGCTCGTTTTGAACCTCTCACTCCCCTCAGCTGGAAGACAGGAACTGATAACTGCCACCTACACCTGACTAAACGACAACCACTGACAATGAGGAGTATCCCCTTTGACACAAGGCAGCTCTCCAAACATTTAGTTGTCCTGAGGACAGCTGTTAGCCTAATGCTCCTCTGCAACTTCAAAGCGAGGTGAACAAAGTCGGGGGAGGGAGAGTGGGGAGGTTGTGAGAAACAGATAGTGTGATGGAGAGGTGTGTGCATCAAGAGTGACAAGCTGAAAGGAGGAAACAAAAGCACCATGTTCCTCTGATTTCCTCATTAGACACAGTAGGGAGGGGCTGCAGCCCGTCACTGAGGAACAGACGTCAATAACAAGTCATGATATCATTTTCAGAGCTGCACAGGAGGTGGACATGCACCAGGTAGCACCAGCACCACGAGAGACTTCCAAATATTTCATGCTTCTCCTCTGCCTGTAAGAGTTTTACAATCATTGTATGCAAATCAGATTTTAGCGAGACAGACGGCCCATCAATCACAGTCAGGCGGCAGTCTGGGAAGCAGGCAGCTCTGCACATGTTGGTGGACACACTGCACAGTTAGTTTGCTCCGAGACACCCAGAGGTGTGCGTTGAAGCACAACAGGTATTGTGAACACATTACAGGCATTCAATTTTCATCTAAGACAAGGAAGGAGAGCCGGCTGCCTGTTGGGTGTTTTTCTCAAGAGCGATGTGACAACAAAGCTGTCTTATTCTAGACACAGATACAGAAAAAACTGTTTGTGCTAGCCTTAGTGTGAAACATTTAAGAACTTGAAGGTATAATTTTATCAGTTATCAGTTTCTTAATTTAAAGTGCTTTACATAAGACAAAACAGCATTCTGGCTAAGGGGGAAAGCAATTTATAGTAGGGTGTTTGAAATAAATCACAATTTGGGGTTAAAATAATTTGTTCTAATAAGCTGAAACCCAGTAATGAAAATAGACAACCTGATATGACAATTTAAAGGGGCTGTGAGGAGTTTGAGAGTGATTTTGAAAAAGTCTCCCTTCTAGATATATGCTGGATCCAGCTGCTGGTCAGTCAAGGAGAGCGAGCTCACTTTTTTCTGGCCTACATCATACATTTTTTTATTTCTTTAAACGTAAATTCTACCCTCCGTGCCAGCTTGCTTGCAGCTGGAGCTGCTACGTG
Organism: Halichoeres trimaculatus; assembly: GCF_033239565.1. Lineage (NCBI taxonomy): Eukaryota > Metazoa > Chordata > Actinopteri > Labriformes > Labridae > Halichoeres > Halichoeres trimaculatus. The sequence goes on along the minus strand of NW_027437198.1, from coordinate 6,524,918 downwards.
AGACTACGACAGGCTGTAAGTGTGAGTGACAGGGGGAGAAGCTCCGCAGCTGTAGCTGTAGCTGCTTATTGGTAAAAAGAGAGAGAATCTTTAAACACATTGCTCATCGTTTTTAAGAAAAGTAAACTCGCCAGGGATCAATAAAGCCTCCTGATCAGTCCAAAACAACTGACTGTAAAACTCAGAAGATGCTCCGGTGGAGGGTTATACTTCAAGATCACTGACTGGCTCATTTCACTGTCAATCAAAAAGGGATTCGGCCTCAGACAGATCATCCAATCATCATGCAGGAGCCCAGCGTCCAGGCCAGCCCACTGCCTCATAGACCCCCAGAGACGCTGAGCGTCTGAGGGCGGGACAAAGCCCAGCGTTTATCCAATGACTGTCCAGTTTCTACAGTGGAACAACCCACTCTACGCTTCACCTCTGAAGTCAGAAGACGCTCAGCGTCCGACTGTGTTAAATCGTTGAGACGCTGCAGGGATGAATGAGAAGGAGGTCGAGCCAGTTACCTGTGATAGGAGCTGATTCTGAACAAAAGATGAAGGAATTCTAGCCCATATTTCGTCAATGAAATGTACAAACAGCAGAACATATCATCACTTTTTGGGGACATTTTAGGGGAAGCTGAGCTTCCCTTGCAGTCTTAGAGCAACCACCACTGATCGTAATCCACACTTCTATGTGTGTCTATGTCAACACCGCGCCAGGGAAGTTCAGAAGTGAGAAGAGCGATCTGTATTTTTCTATGTTTGAAAACGTTTTCTGTGATTAATTTTGTAGTGAACTGTACAAGCCAACCAAGGGTATTTGACACATACCAACTTGCACTGCTCTTTGTCCCGTGCTGCTCTCCAAGTGCATAAAAGCAAAAGAAAGTCGAGCCGAGCTTCATCCTCATTTAGGTTATTCTTCCTCTGCACCCTGTCTACTATCAGTTACTCTGAATAACTTCACTATCATCAATGCAAAGTCACTTGTGCACTGGGTGCACTGTGATTGGCTGAAGTAACCACGCTTACTCTCCGCACAGAAATATCCTGATACAACTAAAACATCAACATACAGGCAGAGGAGGGGGCTGAAGCTGATACTGACACTGACACACATGTAAAAAGGCCTGTAGGAGACAATTGAGCAGGATTATTCCTGTAAAAGTTGACATTATATCTTTTTAGGAAAATTCTTCCTGACACCTTTAATGTGTGCCAATGAAAAATCCACTTGTGCAGTAAATGGGAACGATGAAATTAGCTAAATATCCCAAACAAGGCTGTAAACTTGTTATGTCGGCTTTTTAAACGAGCATTTTAAGGTGGGAGCTTGTAGGATTCTTTGGATTTTCAGTTCAACCTCAAGTGGACAGATGAGGAACTGCAGTTTTATTCCATCAACTTCATTTTTCAGAGTAGAGATTTCTGCTGCATAACTCTCCACGTTGATATGATAAAGTGGAATATATATATACATATATATATATATATATATATATATATATATATATATATATATATATATATATATATATATATATATATATATATATATATATATATATATATATATAAAGGGGGGACTCCTCAATCACAGCTATCACAAATGAAGAAACTGAAGTGTTTCTTCCTGGGTTATCACTAACATTGTTTTAAATTTAGTCCTAAAGAAAAAAAGGAAACATTATGTGTTGTCTGGGAAGCTAATGGGTTAATCAATACAATGCTTTTTTCTCTGAATAGGGCCCAAAGTCCCACACATTTGTTCTTTTAATTATCTCCAGTTGCTCATCAATGAGATGCTGTGATGTAATGATGATCTTGAAGAAATTTCCAGCAAACAACCAGCAACGTGAAGCACAGCAGTGCTGTTTCTAAAGTACTCTGAGCTTTACACAAACTGCTCCCTCTCACACGGCTCACCCCTCAATAACTCCCTCTGCTCTGGTTCACCGGGTTCATTGTGTTTAGCAGTCTGCAGAAGTGGAAGCAGTCTCTCCTACCAAACCTCTCTCCCTGTACTCAATACAACAAAGTGTGATTAATCAGAACCGCCTGCAGCTACAGAAGGTCCAAACAAGTTGTCCCCCTGGTCTCAAGGGTGTCGCTCTTTGTGGAGCTCAGAACAGGTCACGCAGTCATTTCCCCCCACAAAGTGTGAATATAGTCTTTAATGTAATCTAAAACTCAGCTGGCAAAAACTTCAATTGTGGGTGGTGACAGCGAGGCCGGCAGCTCCCGCCTTTGATTGAAGAAGTAATCAGTGGTAGTGAGGCAGTTCAGTCATTTAATAGTCTCATCAGTCGGCTTTCTTTACAGAGAAATCTGGCTGTGACTATCTAACAGCAGCACAGAGCAGGAAGGGAGACACTGCAGTCATTATTTCTGAGACGCTGTTTGAGTGTGACAGCTGTGAAGTAAACTGGGAACACCCCCCTCTGCACCTCTGGGAGGACGACTGTTATGATTTCCCTCATGACGGAGTGCTCACAGCAGCAGTTCAACAGTCAGTCACAACACAGAGCAGTGTGTGTTAGAAAGAGTTACAGTTACTCAGTTATGCATCTCTAAATAAGCCCTTACTTCACTTCACTTCAATATTAAGACGAAGAAACAGATCATCACCCTGCAGCCAACCTGTTATTCATCAGAAATCAGTCAAAGTGATTTTTTAATTACAGTTATAACTAGTGATGAGCCAGAGAAGGAGAAGGAAGGAGAAGGAAGGTGGGAAACGATTGAAAGAGTTCAAAAGTGTGAGAGAAAAAAAAGAAGCCCTTTGGGACCTGACAGTGTCTCAAACAAGCTTGTAAAGTCTGTATCTGGGAAGAGTTAGTTGTATTAAAGAATTAAGTATAAAACAAATTTTCATTCGTATCATTCATAAAGTGCTGCATAGTCTCAACTAACCACTGGTGGGCGCTGAACACTCACAGCACAGATGCATTTATCCTGAAAGAAAAACAAGAGTGTGAAAGCCATCCTCACAAAAGTTAAGCCAAGAAGAGAAGGTCAAAAGGCATAAATCATAAATCATAAATATTTCAATAATCTACGAGTGGAAATTGCCTTCAAGTAACTGCTACACTGTTAAAAAAAAAAAGTAATTTTACAGGAAATGGTCTGTAATTTTTAACAGAGTTTTCCTGTTTTCTTATAAGACAACAAAATGCTAGTAGATTTACAGATTTTTTCAGTAATTTTACTCAGTCCAAAAAAAATAAATCTGAATTTTACGGTAATTAACCCTTAATTTCAAAAGTATTTCTTCTGTTTTTTCAAAAAAAAAATTATACAATCTGTGAAATTACAGAAAATATCTGTAAAATGACTTCTCAATGGGTTTTTTTTTAGGTATTATGCCAGCTGAACCCTGTACCCTCCTCACTCATGGTTGCAATTCACTAACAAAAAAAAAAAAAAAAAAAAAAAATTAAAAAAACAGTAAAAGCACTGGCAGCAAAGTTTCCAGACAGATACTGTCAAATTACAGTCAAACTCTGTTAAAAAAAAAAAAAAAGTAGAACAATGTAAAGTAACTTCAAAAATACAGGGCTACACTGTAGAAAAGAAAAAGAACCGTAAAAGTATTGGTAAAAGCACTGGCAGCCAAACTGGCAGACAAATACTGTAAAATTACAGTCAAACACTGTAAAAACATGGAACTACATGAAATAACTTCAAAAATACAGGACTTCACTGTAAAAAATAAAAATCTGTACTTTCATCTTTTAACTTTTGTCTTATTTATATGGAACTTTTAATGCATTTCACACAAAGTGCCTCACCAAGGATAAAAACAAAACAAAGCCAAACAGAAAAAAGAAACAAGAAAAAAGAAACAAAGGAATATCATAAAAACCCCAAACCTCCCACTCCCACAAATATACCCATTGTAACACAAACATACACACACCCACACACATACACAGACTATCGCTGAGGAGACATGGCTGGGCACCAAGATCTGAGGTGAGGAAAAAGCTACCTTGGGGGCCATGCAGACTGGGAGGAGCCATGGCCCATGGCTGAAGGGGGCGCCACCACAGGGACCACCCCAGCCCAGGCAGACAGGAGGCTCCACACCAAGGTGTAGAGCTCTCTAGCTACCAGGGCTGGAGCCATCCACGGGACAGCGCCCCAATCAGTGGACCAGAAACAGCTCCCGGTGTGGCAGGCAGACCGTAAAAAAAAAAAAAAAAAAAAAAAAAAAGCAGTACAAGCACTGGCAGATAGATATAAGAAATTACAGAATACATAAATATTTGAAAGTGGGAAAAAATGGAAGTGCAAGTGCACATGAAATTGAATACAACTATAAAATATAAGTATGAGCATTTGCTGAGAATATGGTACTAAAATAGGAACATAAGTTACGTATTATTGCACACATACTTTAAATATGTATGCTGCACAGAAGCTAATTATTGCACCTACTTCTTATACAGTGCAATCCAGAGTGAAACTAAGAGACACTCAGAGTGAAGAGTTGTACAGTCTGATGGCCATGGGCAGGAATGATTTCCTGTAGCGCTCAGTGGTGAACCTGGGATCAGCACAATATAAGTGACACCATTTATGAACCCTCGAACCAAAAAACTATCAACAGATAAGTTTAAACCCAGAAATCTCCTAAAATATGAAAACAACTAAACACAATAAAAAGAAACTAAGACTGTTTTTTTTTTTTACTTTTTTTTATTCTAAGATCTAAGTTCTGATGTTTTTTTCTGAGGACGCACTTCCACATTTCTTTCCTTCTTCCTTTTTTTTTCTGCAGATTTTTATGAGCATTCAGGATAATCAAAGAATTACTGAATAGATGTGATGCAGTTAAAGGTGTGGACACACTGCCCCCCTGTGCACATCCACTGCATAGCAACAGACAATGAAAATAAAAAAGATACTGTAAAAGGCTTCAGTAGTTCCTGTGTAGAGTTCATTCACATGCTAACCTCTTCCTCAAACAGAAATATGGACATTCTAAAACTCATTCAAGGTTGTCTTGTTATTTTAATTCAATCATAATGAGCCACAACTGACTTATGAAGAGTATCTTGTGTTTAAAAGCACAAATTTATATTTTTGTCAAGAATCTTGGGGAACACTAGAGGCAGATGTGGAGCGTCAAAGTCCGGATCTTAAAAACTGAAACATAAACCACTTTACACAACACATCTCAAATTTCACTGTACTTCCTTTGTGTTGGAGCAGATCATTGACCAGAAGATGGCAGCATCAACACCTGCAGGCCTTTTCACTCTCTGAGCAGGAAGAGGAAGGAGGAGGAGACTAAAAGAAGAAGAAGGTGTGTGTTTAAAAAGGGTGTGTTGTCAGTGTTTGTGTGTCAGAAGTAACTTGAGGACAGAGTTTGGTGTGTTGGGAGCTGTCGACTCCTGAGGATCAAACCAGGCTCTCAGTCCAGATCAGGTTTGTACTTGTTGACTTTAATTTATGACAGAAGTGTTTTTAGGTGATATATTTCACAGTTCAAGTTTAATTCAGCTAAATATCTTCAGACATTTTCACTTTAAGATGTTAAATAATCATGTTCGTTTCTTCTCCTAAGACTCAAATAGAGAGATGTAACATTGAGCTGAAGTTTAATTTCTTGAAATGTCCTCCTATCAGCTGTCGTATGTGATTCAGCTCAGTTCTTCTCTTGTCCTCAGGGTGGAAAGATGTCTGAGGAGGTGCAGCCCAGAGAGCCCAGAGGCGCTGCGACCGACTTTCAGCAGCTGTGGGAGAGTTGGTCTACCCAGATGAACCGCTTTTATGAAGACCCCAGGGTCAGAGCACAATCAAGACCCTCACATGTCCAATTCAATCTCACTATACAACCAGAAAACCAGCTCACTTTTCCTGTCTGTCTGTCTGTCTCTCACAGGTAACAAAGCTGATGAACTCCAGACTCGGGCTGTACCTCAGCAGTCACCCCGTCTTAGCTCTGACTGCGGTGCTCTTCAGCAGCCTGGCTGCACTGCCTGTGGGACTGTTCCTCACTTTTGCTGCAGTGACTGTCCTGATGTCAGCTGTAGGCTTTGTTTTCTTTGAAGGTAGGTGGTAACATCTGTGTGTAAATAGTTTCACCCATTTACAGTCATATCCTGATACCATCAGCTGCTAATAAATCCTCATCCACCTGTCCATACAATCACAAACCGTCTGACAGTGGTTCAATCTTTAACCAGAAACGTGTCATATCTCTGTATTCCAGTGTTCCTGTTGTTTGTAGGAGGGTTGACTCTCCTCAGCGTTCTCGCCGGCATCGCCTTGTTCTCAGTGGTGGCTTCATTCATCTCAAACGTGCTTTATTTAACCATCTCTGGGATCCTCAACCGCTACAATCGGCATCTCTCGAAGGTAATGTACCATACACAATCAGCTGGGTTAGTCAGTGTGTTTCTTTGCCTTTGTGTAGTTTTGTGATTACCTGTCAGGATTTTTTTTAAGTCTGTAAAGTGGGTCCCACAGGTGTCTGTATTTGAGAATCACATGAGTTTAACGAGAGATCTTGGTTTGTAAGAGCTGTTATTTAAACTAATGCTGCACTGTGACACCTGAGGAGAAGCTTCAGAGTACAGGGTTTGTTCTAGAGATGGACCGATATGGATTTTTTAGGGCCGATATCGATACCAATTATTTGTAGACAAGGAGGCTGATAACTGATATTTGAAGCCGATATTAATTTGCAGTCAAAGTGAAAATATTGGTGTCAAAATTTTGAACAATACAAACTCCAACACTTAACTTTATTCAAATACATTTAAGCATGAGTTTATTAAACAGCTCCCAGGCTCAGCAGCATGTTTAATAAAGCTAAATGGAAAAAAAAACTTAAAATAAAAAAGCTAGCTAGCTAAAAATAAAAAGCTAAAGTTTCGTACATTAAATGAAGTTTTCCAAAATTTCAATGTAACTGCGATAACTGTAATAACTACTGTTGTCAGAAAAAAAAGGAAAAGAAAGAAAAAAAGAAGAAAAGAAGAAAAAAAAAGAAGAAAAGAAAAAAAGAAAAAGAAGAAAAGAAAAAAAGAAAAAAGAAAAAAGAAAGGGAATAAAAGAGAAAAGAAAAAAGAAAATAAAGAAGAAAAGAAATAAAAGAAAAAAAAGAAAGAAAAGGAGAGAAAAGAAAAAAAAAGAAGAAAAGAAAAAAGAACAAAAAAGGAAAAAAAGGCTGCTGTTGATATGCCTCAAAATGCCCAATATCGGCCCGGACAATAACCGGTGTTCTGTTCTGTTTGCGTGCAACTCTAGTAAAGCATATGAATGACCTGTAGAATGGAGTCTTCTGTCAGTCAACGAGCAAACGCTGTTGTCAGCCTCTTCAATATTGTCTCATGCACAGTTCTGTGGTGTTTCGTCTTCTCCGGATTAGCCAGCTTTTGCTGACACCAATCTGAAAAACTGCGCCTGCATGCTTAACTCTGAAGGTCAAAGGTCAAACTTAAAGTGCTTCAAAAATATTTCAATCCCATTTTTTACAAACCGCTCATCATGTTTGATTTATCATCTGAGCTGACTGCTGATTTGTTACATGAAATAATTTTGACAAAGTGCAGTGGTGTCGTTTTCCACCATGGCAGCAGGAAGAGGAAGCTGCAGCAGCTAAACTACAGTAAGCAGAGAGGCACCAAATAAACATCCATAATTTCAGACCTAACATCAAGATTAACCTGCCCTGGTTAAGAGTTATGTCACGTCACCCAAGAGGAGTTTGAAAGCTGTTTTTAAAGTTCAGGTTCAACCACAAAAAATCATGTTAAAACTTAAAATCACAGGGCTTGATTATTCTTTGCGGAACCTGACTGAGAAGACTTTCTTTTAAAGGTCTCTTGATTTTATCCGGGTCTGTTTACAGGAGAGCAGCCTGTAGTCATCCTTCACATGACGTTCAAGTTTACACAAGTCCTGCCAGGTGGTTAGTTATAGTGACGTTAAAGGTGCAGAGTGCTTGTTCTAGATCAGTGTTTCCCAAACTTTTCTTCACTTTTTTGGAGGAATAAGCCACGGCGACCCAATCCAAAATATGTCCAATCAGTAAATCCATTGACAGGATAAATGTGCACAAATAAAGGTTCTTTATTCATGTTTCTGCATCATCATACATCTTTGGTACCAGCTAAAAGGCCTAAGAGACATATTTGAAAAATGCATTACAACTTTGTTAGGCTTACACTCTGAAAATACATGTTTACTATGACGGAATAGCCTGCTTGCTTTTCAGAATTGTATCCCAGTCATGTGTACAAGATGAGAGAACAGCACACGTATTGAGCGCAGCATCCAGTCTGTCTCTGTATTTTGCCTTCAATTTTGTGAGAACTCCAATTTGTATTTGTATTTGTTTTAATGAGCCTGTTAAATTCAAGTTTCTGTCAGTCATGACAGACAAGAAAGAAACTTCTATTCTATTCTATTCTATTCTATTCTATTCTATTCTATTCTATTCTATTCTATTCTATTCTATCCTATTCTATAGGAGCAAATATGACAGTGTGAGGAGCCAATCATCAGTAAACAAATCACTGTGGGGGAGACTTCTTCTGGTTAAGGAAAGCATGAATTTCATGTAAACATCATGGAAACTAATTTGGCGACCCCAAAAAAAAAAATCTCTGGCGACCCATCTATGGGTCAGGACCCAGACTTTAGGAATGACTGTTCTAGATAATGATGATATTTTAAAACCATGTGACAGCTTCTTTCTTCAAACTGTGGGTGTCAGGTATGAATATTTCTTTCTGGATTTTTTAAATTATTTTTTTATCCAGAGAGGACAGGACAGTAGATGAAGCAGGAAACAGGGTGAGAGTAGGGAGTGGGATTAGACCTCAGGACAACCAACCGAGGACTAACCTCATGGGACCTAACTGCTAGACCATATCTGTGTTTTCCAAACTGTAAACTTGACTCGTCATCCTCTCCTCTCTTCCTTTGTGTGACGTCTTTAACGCGCAGGGTGACGTGCAGGAGGAGCAGAGTGAAGGACAGAAGGACATGTAGAGACTTCATCTCTCTTTTTTTCCATCTGATGTGGAAAAACTTAAATTTCTGGGTGACCCAGGGCCTTAAACCAGCAACACTGAGACCTGGTGGATCAGGGATCAGAGGATACAGTACATTGGATGTACTGTATGGTGGCTTGATTCTGGGATCTGCTGATACTTCAGAAAACAACGCCCTGGTGGTAACTGTACGTGTAAACTCTCACTATAACACATCATTATCTTTATATATGTTTCAATCACAGCTATAGAAAAGAATAAGTAATCTGTTAGATGCCTTAACTGACAAAATATGCACACTGATATCATGGCGGCTATATCAAGCAGAAGAGGAAATGTGGAGTGGCAGTGTGATATATGTGATTCAGAAAGCCATGCACTCATCCATCAGGGATTATCAGCCTGGAAATGCTTGTGTGTGTGCAGGTGTGTGATTCACATGCTTATCAGGTGAGAATTGCACTACAGAAGAATCGTTACATGTTTACGAATGTGTTACTGTTAAAGTGCATTTGTACATCCTTAGAGGATGTATGGGTGGGTTAGAGGTTGTATTATGGAATGGAACTGTTTTTTTGCACTTATCAAAATAATGTTACATATTGCAAAAGTTAACAAATGTTTAAAACTGGGAGAAAAAAAAGCTTTACTTTGTAAAAGAAGCCCAAAAAGGCACTCCTGAATGTTGTGAACATACCAAAATAAAATATGGAGCTGTTCCCTCTTTCCTATCATGTTGCTGTGTGACAGCACTTTAAAACTCACTGTCTTTCAGAAAATTAACGTTCATTTTCAGTGATGTCAATAACACAACAATACATGTTTCTGTCAAACACATTGTCTACTGTTGTGACAGTAAAATTATCACAGCTGCAATTCAATGTATCTTGGTGCTAGCTCATTAAATCTGATGCTTCCTGAGTTCTGCCTGTTACGTTCGATGAATACTCATTGATCTGAGCAGAAAAAACTTGAGAACCCCCCATGTATTTCAGTGTATGTTTGTCTTTTGTACTTTTGGTGTTGTAACTGGCAATAAAATCAATAAGATTAAACCGATTAATAAAATGTTCTTAGTTTTTGGATGTCTCTCGATAAAACTGGCCTGCGTTTCTTCCTCATTGCAAAGAAGCTAAGATTAGCACCAATAAATCAGTGAGAGCCAGAGGGCTATTTTAATAACGGCAAAAGATTAAACACAGATAACCCAAAGCTAGACCCTGAAAAAGGACAAAAGTAAAGAAATAACACACATTCTCCATCTGCTCAACAACATAAAGGATACAGATTTTACCACAAACAAAATGCTGCTCGACCTAAGTGCAGCATTCGATACTGTAGATCACAAAATTCTTTTAGATAGACTCAATGGTTTTCTTGGAATCTCTGGCACTGTGTTTAATTTGACAGTATCGTATCTTTTTTCTCTTGGCTAGGCACCACCCTGTTGGCTATGGCTGTCTTTTGCAGCAGCTCTCTCTTCTTTGTCTGTTTCTTGTAATTTTTTCGTCTCTTTTTCATAATCTTTGTATTTGGAGTGGATCATTACGTTGTATGGTTCATTTGTTGGTCATGGACACCAAACTTTTTGTGGCTTCAGTGTAGGGATGGGTACCGAATTAGGTACTTTTATAGGCACCAACCGAATTGTGGCAAAAGTACCGGGTACCGATTCATCTAAAACCAAAAGATACCATGTTTAGGTACCTAAATGCATCTTTGTGACAGTGAGGGAGTGGAAAAGTAGTTGATTTTCCATGCTGGACATTTTTTACATTTTATCATTAAACAAATTAATATTTTTTACCACATTACCACAAAAAAGGACCGAAAAGTGGTACCATTGAGTACCAGTACCAATTGCCTGGTATCGGGCATCGGTAACGCATCGTTTCAAATGTGAAAGGTACTCTACTTCAGTGATATTTTTACTACTTTTTCTTCTGTGTTTGTCTGGAGATCCTACATGTAACCATGGCCACATTGTTTACTATCTTTTATTTGTATTATATTTTATTATATATTGATATATTATTTTACTTATTTATGTATTTACACATTTACCTATATTACCCCCTAGTATTTTCAAGTATTTTTATTTTTATTTGTTTATTCAATTTTAATTGATTAATTACTGTTTTAGTTTTAGCTCCTGTGTTTCCTTATTTTAATTCAAGATGGCATTTCCACAGTCCTCTAATTCTAATTCTGTTATCGGACAGAATTTCCTTTTTATGTCTTTGTGTGTGTGTATATTGAATGTGGTTTGGGGGAGGGAGGGTTGTGGGGGTCCTATGTTTTCACTTTATTCAATTATGCAATTTTCAGCTTTTTATTACACTTCTTGTTATTTCATTTTATTTTATTTGTAAAGCACTTTGTATTTAAAAATTCCTGTATGAAAAGTGCTATACAAAAAAAGTTTGACTGATCGAACATGTGGTGCTTTGACATTCTTCCCCTTTGCTTAGTTTGAAGGCCCAGTGGCAGGATGAAGACTTTCACAGAGTATAGTGTTTGTCATTAGAAACAGGTTATTCAAGGCCATTTTAGTGCAACTAAAAAAAGATACAGATTTTGCATCCCTGATGAAAAATTGAAGATGTCAGACCCACATCTATTAATCATAATATGTAGCGTTTTACTGAAAAACAATTCTCAAAACAGTTCTGTGTTGCAAAAAATTGCAAAGAGCATGAGAATTTTTTGAGGATATTTATTTGATTGTATTCCCAGTTTTGAAAAACAACTGTGTGTAATAATTTGGCCTGATATGAGCTCAAAAAAGCAAAGAAAAGGCGGCACAGTAAGACAATTCTCATAAAATCTTTAATGGAGGTGATATCATGCAAAAGAAAAAAAAATAGAAATAAAAAATTGAAATAATCCGTTTGGGAATGACTCATTTGAAAAGTTAACAAGAGGCCTTTGAATTTAAAAGAAATGCACCCATTGATCATCATCATCATCATCATCGAATCTGTTTCATGCTCTCTGAAGACGTACAGTAAACCATTGAAATGTCGCCACCAGTTGAAGTGCTGCTCTCTGGACTTCTCCTGCACATTCTCATCGCCTTGTGAGAGTCATGCTCATTTTTCAGTCGCTCGTTATTGCTTTACTCCAACCTCACTGATTCACACACATCGCTGTTTCAGGGTGCGCTAGTTTGTTACAAAGTTTCATGAAAAGAAATTAAGTTTGTGCTCTATCTACATCTGCATGTGATGTAGTGCTGCTTGAAGACCCTATGAAATCTTTGTTAAAGCTTCAGGACAACTGATGTATTCCATGTTTTATACACAGTAAGCTGAGCAAAAAAATATCAGTAAACACACAAAATGTTTAATCCCAGATAAGATGGTTGCTATTCCAAAATACTGACATCTATTACTAAAAGGTTGGTGGCATTATGGGTAACTCCTTAAAAGCTACAAACCCTTTTATGTGTTCTGCTTACAAATAAGTTCTGATTTTAAGAAGATAAAATGTCTCAAAAAAGCAGAGTTTTTACAAAATGGATGGTGAAAAACTCACGCTGTTGGCCTCTATGAACGCCTCCAAGACTGGATACATGGATTACAGTTAATGCATACGAAACAAAAATCAAAAGAAAAACAAATACTGTGAGAAACCAGACATAATCCTCATCAGGCACTCAGATACATTACTCTTTATCTAATTCTTTAATAAGACTGTACATTTGTGCATTTCATTACCGAGCCAAACAAGGTTCTCCTCAGAATCGACCCTATTTGTGACATTATAAAAAAAAAATAAAAAAATAAGCGTGTACACCTCACATGTAGAAAAAAAAGCCTTTTCTCCTATTTGAACAGCGATGAAAAGAAGTTTAAGGCAAGATGCTGAACACAGAAATCCAAAGGTTGACCCGGGATGATCTCTGTTCAGCTCTGGTGTTTGTTGGCATTTACCAGTTCAATCTGCAATCATCAAGAAGAAGACTAGTGTTTTTCCCCCGATAGTTGTCTCTCTGTCTCAGGCATCCGTCGCTGTAGGTCACGAGATTCCATGAAGTCATCTCCACACCCCCTGAGTCTGCTGGGAGTCCTCGTCTCCTTACGCTTTATGCCGGCAGGCTCAGCTTCTTGCCTTTCAGCACTGTGGGGTGAGATTTTAAGGGGGTGAAATTAATGATTTACACCAATTTGATTTAACTGTCAGATGATGCCAATTTCCTTTTCGTGAACAGCCTTCAAAGGGTAATCTCTGATTTCATTTCAGAATAGCCCCATGTGATTGTGCTGCTTCTACCCCATGACATCAACCTTTATTTTAAGGTTAAAGCACACATTTCTGTTTACATTTTAGTCTAATTAAAAAAGACTAAATAAGTCTGAGAAGCACTTTCACACAGCTGTATTACGAAAGTACATCATAGGGGTGGGAGGAAGAACTCATTACACGATATATAAGGATTATTTGTTTGACAATATCAAAACCGGGATTCTTTGTGAATTTTTTTTTTCAAATTCAAATTCAAATTCTTCATTTCAGTCTTTGTTTTTTTTTTTTGACTGGATTGGGAAAAAAGTTTCTACTTTTCTCCAGCAGAGGGTGAAATGTGTCTGTCTGACTCACATGTAGGGCTGCAACAATTAGTCGACATAATAGACGTCGTCAACAATAAAAATTAATCAGCGCAAATTTTAATAGTCGTATTATTGTTTTTATTGTCGTTGTCACATGGTGAAATCAAATATTACCAGGGGGTAATATTGGAAACTTTTATGGGAAAAGATCACTAAGTTCATACGTGAGGAATATCGATGAGGAAAAATCTTCACTCCAAGAGAGCGCTGTGCGCTGACGGAGGCTCTGCCGGAGTTTAGCGTCTGATAACGTGATTTAAAGAGTCTCCTTCACTCTCTGTTACAGACAGATTTTCAGGATCTGAGTCACAAACTAGCGTCAAAACTCCCCAAAGTTTTTAAAAGAGAGGACATTTACCTGATGGAGCTCTCACTCTCAAGCTCACACTACACCGGTAACACTCAGCGGGGAGGAGGGGCAGAGTGCGCATGAGCGAAAAAGCCCATGTAGAGAAACGAAACTAAACGCGTTGTCATGGAGAGCTGGGAGAGAGTCAGACGGGATCATACAGAGAGCAAAGCAAGCCCCAATAAGCGAATAAACATTAAAAAACAAGCTCAAAGTCACTAATAAGCGGTCGGTCCAACCAACACTGTGAACAACAACTTCATTTCCCTGTTACCTGCTTCATTCATATTGAGATTTATTTATTTATTTTGTATAGTACTTATATTTTTTCATGTCATCATGACACATGGTCTGGTGTTAAAAAAAAAATGAAAAATTGCAGAAATTTTAAATATCAAAGAATCACAATCTAAATCGAATTAGCATTCCAAAAATTGTAATAGAATTAAATCGCAAGAATGTCATATTGTCCCAGCCCTAGTACATCAAATTTCAGGATCCAACTATCGAGATTGCAGGAAACCTACTAAACTATATTGGAATCTTAGCAAGAAACGGTCAAATGAGAAACTTGAAGAGTGTAAAATTCACATTCATCTCTGCTGTCAACACAACCAAACCAAAAGTGGTTTGTTTCTAGTATTCTGGCCCAGAAATGTGGAAAAATCTCAATACAAAAGTCCACAAGTGAAAGAAAAAATTGGACAGACACAATCATCAGGCTCACAGTGATACTGCATTAAAAACAGATATGACTCTGTAGTGGAAGTCACTGCATGGGCCTTACACAGAGCAAAACTGTCACATGTAACTATATATTAACACATTTTCTTCATCTTTCTGTTTAAAAATTTGATTTTTTAGATTTTTGATACTGAGGTCAAACATCTCCCTGAGTGTTACAGAGAAACCCCTGCACGTAGACCTTATACTTAGAAATCTTAAAGAGCTTCTTCATTTCTCGAAGGCTCCAGGGGAAGTCGTTTCAAAGGGGGCAACTTGAGCAGCAGGTCACCCGTAAATCATCTCTGATTTACCTTCTAAAGTTCAGCCGCTGCTAATATGAGGCTTCAGCTGCCTAGGAAAGCCGAATCAAGTGCGTACTTCTTACTTTTCATCATTTTTGCACAAAATCTCCTTTGTGAGACCAAAGGAAGCCATGTTTCCTTTCTACAGGACGATGACGTGATATTACTGGTGAGACATAAAGGCAGTTTTTGTACTTCAATGAGTGTGACTGTGGAAATCAACTACTATTCAATAACAGTGTTTGAGACTCATTTGCTACAGCTGGACTTTAAAACGAGGCTTTGCTAGGAAAAGGGACTGTTACATCAAAGTTACATTGAGGAATTGATGGCCTAAGGGCCAGTGTGGATACTCGGAATGATTAAACCAGCCAATGACTCTTTTTAAACCTATTAACATGTGAGCGTTAAATCAAGATAAGACTTTAAAGGCCTGAAAAAAGCCTTTTTTTCTTTTTACTGTACAGAAAAAAAGCAAACAATGTCAGAAAAGAGAAAGTTAGAAATAAAGATTAATAAATCCACTGTAGTTAGACCAATGCAGACATGGATCAACATGACCTCAACACTAATTTTTAAAGTTATTTGATTGAGATATGAAATATTGGTGTTCAGTTTTAACACCCATGCTTCTCACATGTCTGCTTATTGATGGTGGTTAAGAAACACTTTAAGACTGACAGATGAGATCACTCAGCCCCGGATATTTGAGTGAGGAGGAACAGAAAGACATTTTAGTGATCCAATGTTAGACTGTGAATCACACATCTGTAATGGTCAGAAAAACCTCCACAAAATTAAAATCTTAAAGTACAGTACAGTACATAAATGTCACTCTGGTGCCCCCCTGTGGATTAATTAGGACATCCAATCTCTTTGTTGATGTGTGCCAGTTGTGTATTTCACCCCAAAACCTCATTCTACTTTCTAAAGAAAGGGTAGAAGACGACTTAGCAAGCTTCAAATCTAAGTGACAGTGACTGACACTGAAAATGACTCCAGAAAAATCTGGCATAAAAGTCTCGATGGAATTTAAGATGCAGTCTGTTTTGAGGAGGCTTCCAGAGCAGGGGTCTTTCAAGGTTTTTCCGACCAAAGACCCTCGTACTGATGGAGCCGCGCGCGGCATGCCAGACATAAACAAACGCAGGTAGTCTGCCAGGACGAAGAGACACGATGAGAACTAGAGCCTTAATTAGCGGTGTTTTTGTGTGAAAGTAACGCGCTGAAAATTATCTAAATAAAGCGTGAATGCAAACGGATATCAGATATTTTCAGTGAGAGTCCGTTTATTTGTGTTTTTGGTCAAGTAAAAAATGGCCCCGTCTGAGTGTAGAGGAGCAGGGAGGGGGTGTTTGGTGCGAGTGCCCTGGGCTTCTGCTACACAAAAACACTGCTGTAGGGGTAATTTCTGCCCTAAACCTTGTGATAGGACCCAACTTGTTGCATCCCGGAGTATCACTTTAAAAAAGTAAAAATTTGCCTAATTAACCTCAAGTGTCAAAGACCCCAGAACCTCCCCTCCTCCCAAAAACTTCTAGGAGGACTTCAGAAGTGTTCAGCATCATGCAGTGTCTGTGCAGATGTGTATCTATTTCAAGTACCATGTTTTCACCATCCTGCTAACTACTGTTACAGCAGGTGAGATCTGCTTACTGTAGTGCTGATAGCGGGGTACAGCTGGATCAATTAATAATCAACTAATTGGCTGCTGTCTGCTAGGAGCAATATCTTCAGAGTGAAATACCAAAAACAAAACAAAATATCTCTCTATGTTTTGTACTATCATATTGGCTCTGGGATGTGAAAGTGCAGCTCGCTTATTTAGAAAACCAAAAAGAGTATTAACTCTTTGTCTTGTTAAACAAATTTTACATGATGAAAAAAAAGAAAATTGATACTTGCTTATGTAGCTCATAACTCAACATCATAATTCATTTTTTAAATTAACAACCAGCTAAAACCACTCATAGGAGCTTTAACCTCAGGTTGTTGGGGTTTTTTTTCCGCTCACCTTTGGTAATATAAAGGTAGAAGAAGTCACAGTAGAGGACTGTCTGGACCACACCAGCCACGATGGCGATCATGTCAAAGAAGCCCTCGAAATAGAAACGCCAAATCCAGTTGAAGAGATAGAGGGCCCGATACAGGCCCAGGCAGAACAGGTAGTGGGTGGTGATCGTCTCTGCCTCGCCAGTCTTGCTGATCATGAAGAGCTGAGGGAGGATTGCCACCGACTCCAGGTAGATGGAGAAGGTCCACAGGATCTGATGAAGAATGTACGGGTTAACATACATGACAGGTTATGGTCTAACAGTAACCAGCTTTCTATCAAACATCAAATCAGGATGCTGAGCCCACCTCCAAGAAAGAGAAGTCGTGGTTGATGAGAACAGCCAGACCCCCCACAGGGACAACCAGGAACTCCACCCTGAAGCTGTCATGGTTGCCGTCATAGGTGGCCCTGAACTTCACGTAGATCAGGTAGACTGTGGCGTACGCACAACCGATGTAGATCACCTGGTAGAAAGCACAGAGCAACTCTAAAATGAAGGCACTGAGGAGAAATGTGGGACCTGTATGGAGAGTTATCTGGAAGAGCTGACTGACGTCTTACCTTCATGGATGTGTTATAGAGGGAGATGAAGGAGCTCAGCAGATCCAAGTAGCGTG
Source organism: Halichoeres trimaculatus (assembly GCF_033239565.1). Lineage (NCBI taxonomy): Eukaryota > Metazoa > Chordata > Actinopteri > Labriformes > Labridae > Halichoeres > Halichoeres trimaculatus. The sequence goes on along the minus strand of NW_027437198.1, from coordinate 6,507,254 downwards.
TGGTGAACACTATGGCAAACAGGATTTGGCTTTTCCCAGAGATCCCTTGACAAAAACATCAGAAAGATGTCTCATTTAGGTAAAATAGAAACTTCAGTCTGAGGCATGAATTTATCTTTCCTTATCGAACAGTGACATCTACTGGTTACAGGGGACTTTTTTTTATAAAGAGAATATCTCAATTTAATGGACCAGTATAGAATAACCATATTCCTCTCTGGCTTATTGTGTGGGTATAATAGTGAGAGTGTGTAGTAAAAAGTAAGATTGAGCAGAGATGCTGTTAGGTATTTCTCTTACCTAAATCTTATACTTTAACTTTGACAGTTTTCTCTCATATTCATCAAATTCGAAACACAGACGCCTGCCCAATCCTTTCCAAAATGCACCCCTGATCATCCCATTTTTCATGCTCAGACAGGCTTCAGACCCATTGGGTTTCTGAAATAAACACAACATGGGTGCAATGACAGCCTCACCCTGTCAGAACTGCTCAATTCCTTCATTCCTTTTAGAGCTGAAACGATTCCTCAAATTATTCGAGGTACTCGATTACAAAAAATGATCGAGGAATTTTCTCCACCTCAAGGAATTGTTTAATTTCAAAAAAGATCATAGAGTGGCATTTCAAATAGAGTTGACGCCATATTTAGAGAGTTTTCAGACCCCTCTAGCCACCTCTTTTTCAAAATAGCGACTAGCAACAAATCTAGCTTCTTTTCTGGAGTTTGGAGACTAATATGAAAGCATGTATTGATCTGCATCAGCTGCTTGAATCTCATATCTCCTTAAAATTGCATGGAACTTGGAATTCATCACCCAAAGTCACTTGATTTTTCACTTGCTTGAAACAAATTTTCATTTGAAAAATAACTGCTCTTTAACTTAACAAAAATGTGTTTTATCCGATTACTCGATTAATCAATGGAATTTTCAGTAGAATACTCGCATAAAAAAATATTCGATAGCTGCAGCCCTAATTCCTTTAGTGTAAAAACACTGCTAGACCGTTCGTTCTTCTCACAAATGGGTGCACCAAAAATATACATGGAATAAACTGGTGACACTTAAGACATTAATCCTGCTACTTTCTTTTAAAGGGATTTCTGTATTCATCGGTTAATCAGATATTGTGTTTTTTTTTCATTATACACAAGTGGCAGCTGGTGGTCACATTAGGTGGGGGCTAAAAATGCATCATACCTATAAATAGTTAACACAGCAGCATATGCAGCATTAAATCTGAGACACCAAGTTATAGCACAGCACTACAAGGTTAACCCTTAACACTTCTTTATCTCCTCTGACAGTGAATGCATGATTTTTTCCACCAGTTTTCTTTTGTGTGTACAAGTTGGCATGCAATGTACATTTTTTATGCAGCTAAGGTGACTTTGTATTCCTTAATTTCATCAGATTTTTTTTTTTTTTGAATCACCAACTCCTAATTGTAGATATAGCTGTTAAGAAATTAAAGAAGAATGCTGACACATGTCTCTCTTTAAACACAAAGGATGCTACAGTGCTTGAAACTCATTTTGAGACATTATGTATTGTGCTCAGTTGTATCTAAAAGGCTCCAGGGATTCATTATGACTCAAGCCAAACCATTTTAATCCTGACATGTACAATGACAACGCGTTATATCCGGCGTAACTAGCATAAAAGCTGTACCACAACACCTCCGTTAACTGAGATAACCTCCTTTCTGTTGAACCCGGGGTCATCCCGCTAGCTTTGGAAGCTAATTCTCCCCATTACCAAAGCTGAACATAAAGATTTGCATCCTGACTTTGCAGTAATTCCTGTAGTTTTAATACAGTTGCCGCAAAAACACCGAACACGTGGCAACAGAAGGAAAAAACAGACAAGGGGAGAAACATTTCTGAAATATTTTAGCAAGTTAGCGGCTTCCGTAGCGCCCTCTAGAACGCCACGTCAGATGCCAGACCAAAAAAGTCAATCACCAAACTAACAATTAGCAGAGCAGGAATAAAATGAAACAAACCGGTAAAAACTTAAACTCATACAACACATGTATTTTTAACACATGCGTGATATGAACTACATTTTGTACTATTAAACAGAGCAAATGAGCTCAACCTTGACGAAAAGTTTACCTAATTTAGCTCACCTTCACCAGCAATGAGTGGAAAGTAAGATCTTCTCTTGTATTTCAACTTTACAGCTGCTCTATTCGTTGCTAAACTAACTGTTTATTTCCAGAAAAATATGGCAATAGACTGTAACAAAGTGACGGCAGCAGTTTCGGATGTGACCTGTAGTTAGCCCATTCACAGCTAACGCTAATAGCTAAAATGAATGAGTGGGAACAGTTAGCATGTGGCTAGCTAGCCATAGGAGACAACGATACTATGGTGACAGTGGAGGTCAAAAATAGTCATAGTTAGCAGTAACGATGGTAAACACAATGTGGAGCATGTTATAAAATCATAGCAAAGGCTCACCTGCACATGACCTGCTCTTCCATATTTTGAGCAGCAGGATGATGATAGCAGCCAGATGAGAGAGATCCCCTGTCAGTCTGAAGATGTTCATGGTTGCAGAACAAATAGACACACACAGCTAGGAAGCTAACGCAGATGATACCCTTTCCCCCTTGAAAGTTTCACACTTGTTGTTTGCTTGTGTGAAGGCTTTCTCCTCCAGAACTTAGTCGCAAACCAGGTTGTGGGGTTCCTGCGATTGAAAATATGGCGAGAGTGCAGGTCGACGTGGAAGGGGGCGGGAGAAAACACAAAGGCAGGTTTGGATTGGAGCAGAAATGTGACCGTCAGCAAGACATGACCCGCCTACAAAGCCCTGCATGGCAGAGGAGGGACAATATCCAGGGTGGGACCAGTACTGGGACGATTTTGACAGGGCTGTGAGGTTTCTGTTATCATGAAATGATTTAAACGTTAAATAAAAATGAGTTCAAGCTCTGATTGAGCCAACAGGTTTTGTCGGTCTGTGTACTCGTACTAAAACTCAAAGTAACTGCTGGCATCATTGCTGTTGGACATTAAGTGACACTTTGAATGTAGACTCACTGGGATAGATTCTGTACTCTGGTGCTCAGCAGTTTTCATAACTTAAGCAAAATCCCATCGTCATAAGTGTTTAAAATATAATTCTGCCTGAGCCATGTACTTAGCAGTGTTGCACATGTGAGCAAACTAATCCATATCAGGGGAGATTTACAACACCTTGGTTCCAGTAATTATAACTATATTTATTTTAACAGATAAAGTGCACATAAACTTGTTTCTTGTTTGTGTATAGCTGTGTACATATTAATGTTCAACCTGCTCAACAACCTACTCTAATCCCATTTACACATCAACAACCCTGCTGTACAAACTGCTATTATGGGAACATGGGCCTGTATCACTCTGTCGCTGCGTTGAACAGATCAGTGTGTGGATGCAGAACAATTTCCTCCAGCTGAACTTAGAAAAAACGGAAACCATTGTCTGTGGCCCACAGAAACAAAGAGAAAGGGTTATCAGTCACCTTCAGACTCTCTCTCTAAATGTGAGTAACCAGGTTAGAAATCTAGGGGTGATATTGGACTCAGACCTGAACTTTAACAGCCACATCAAATCAATAACATCAGCGGCTTTTTACCATCTCAAAAACATTGCCAGGATTAAAGGAATAGTGTCTAAACCTGACTTAGAGAGACTGATCCATGCATTTGTCTCAAGCAGGTTAGATTACAGTAACGGCCTGCTCACTGGACTCTCAAAATGAGCTGTAAGACAGCTGCAGTACATCCAGAACGCTGCTGCTCGGGTCCTGACCAAAACCAGGAAATACGACCATATTAGTCCAGTGCTCAGGTCTCTGCACTGGCTACCTGTGGCTCAGAGAATAGACTTTTAAACAGCTCTGCTTGTTTACAAGTCCCTTCATGGTCTAGCGCCAAAGTATATCTCGGACATGCTAGAACCATATGAACCAACGCAGTCTCTGAGAACCTCAGGGAGGGTTCTCCTGCTGGTGCCCAGAGTCAGAACTAAACACAGTGAGGCTTCATTCCAGTTTTACGCCCCCAAAATCTGGAACAGCCCGCCAGAACAACTGAAAGTATTTTATCTGCACTCTCCTCTTTTAATTTAATTAATCATTTTTAATGTTTTATGATGTGATGTTATGCAATGATTTTATTTTGCCTACTGTGATTTATTTTATTTTAGCTGTAAAGCACTTTGAATTGCCTTGTGTATGAATTGTGCTCTACAAATAAACTTGCCTTGCCTTGAAAGTATTAAAGACTAACCTATGTATCAGGGTGAAAATACCTATTTTTAATGTACCTACATTACCTGGCTCCAGCCACCCAGACCCTTAGCATTATTCCCAAAATAAGCCAAGGATATTCACAAAAGTGTGCCACACCAGTCTCAATATAGATACAAAAAATTATTCACTGCTTCACTGCTTTGTGGGATATCAATTTCTATATCCCATTTTTATTTTATGTTGTTATGAATGTTTCATGCCCAAAAAATAATTTTAGTATTTTTCTCTAAATGATTTTTAAATACTTATTCATGTTTTTGGACAAGACATACTGGACATGGTGCATGGAATGGGGTGGGGACTGACCTCTAGATGCCCAACAGCTTTGTTTTTGCTCCTGCCAAGTTTAACTATTCAGGAGCAAAAACACGTCTTGACTCAACATTTTCTACACATGGACTTTTTTTTCAGCAGAAGCAGGAACTTAGTGATGAGGAAGTACAATATACCTACTTCCCATGGTGTCAGCCTCTTAGACAACCTTATGCAAGGAATACTCAGATCATTTACAAGTTGTCGAGCGACAAAAATGGAGCAGCCACTTTTGTTTACGCTCCTGCTCTTCAGTCTGCCAGTGACAGGTAAAAACATCTTTTTATACCTTGAGTATTTAGGGAGACATGTTCAGAGGATTTTTTTGTTAAGATAATAATATATGTGTGTCTCAAGAATCATATCTTTTGCTTGAACTTATCTCAGTGAAGTAAAACTATTCAATGTCTTTTTATTTCAGAGAGCATGAGGAAGGATGAAAGCTGCTTATCACAGCCAAAGAGGGTGATCCAGAAAAAATCAGGGCAAAGTGTTGTTCTCCAATGTACCAAGAGCTCACACTGCTTAACACAAGATCCGCAGTTTGAGTGGTTCTGTTTCAGAGAAAACTCACATCTTCGTCTAAATTTGCATAGTAACCCACAGAAATACAGCCTGGAAGGAGCATCGTTACGAATCGAGTCTCTTCATGGTAATGACAGCGGGATCTACCACTGTGCAGCAACATCGCTACCAGGACGAGCATCAGGCAACCAGCTTGTGGGACTGGGTACTACTCTGGTTGTGACAGGTACGGGTGTTTTAAAGAAGATACTTTTTTTTTTTTTTTTTTTTTTTAATATGATGAAGTGGAAATATAACATTTAGTTCTGTTGATTAAAGCAGCTTTTTGTTGTTGTCAGAAAAAGCTAATGTGATGGTGAGGGATATTCTCCTGTGGTCGTCGTTTGTCCTCTTGGCCATCTACAGCTTAGCACTGGTGACACTTATTATCAAGAAGGTATAAGAAGAAGAAATAAGATTAAATGTCGTATCATGATGAATTGGAATTAAAAAAAAAAAATAAAATAAATGTAAAAACAGCTTGTTTTCCTGTGTTGTAGCACGGCTGCAGTATGAGTGTCTGCAGAAAGATGCCCAAAACTCTTCAGGTAATCAATTAGAGTTTTTTTTCTTGATTGGTTATAGAAAAACTTCAAGGCTGCATGTTGTATTTTCACTACAGTCACAATTGAATTTTTTGATGATTCTACCTTTAATTTTTCTGACTTCACTTAAAAAAGTCTTTTTATTTTTTTATTATGGCATTTAGCTATTGGTTGGATAGAATAGCTAAGGTTAACTTCCTACTTCTTACTTGTCCTTTAAAAATTCAAAGTCTTTTTTAAGAAGTGAAAAACCACTATAAATTTCCTGTAAAAGTATTTAATTCCGAGGTTTTAACAGAGATCTATATATTAAAACTTGAGTGAGAGTTTTGGTGTAATTCTAAAATAAAAGAAAAATCTTGTCTGAAACTGAGACTATAATTATAATTTTCCATGTGGCCCTAATCCTCTTTCACTATGTTTTCAACACAAAAAGAGGAACATGAACCTATACCACGCTGACATCACCACAAATGACAAATATCACAAAATTCCAAAAGCCCACACTCGTGATTTTTAAATGAATTTCTTCCAAACTGTCTCCACAGAGCAACTCAACTAAAAAGAGACAATTTCGTGATGTGCTGCAAGAAATCCACAGCAGAAACAGCCAGCAGAGAGAGAAACAAGCTGTGAGTAGAAACTGTTCCCAGGTTGAGTAAATGTTGCAGCATGTTGAGGTTTTCAGAGAAATGAAGTAAAGATGGAACTTCTGCATGGTTTGTGTTACAGCACAGACTTAAAATGTGTAACTTAATTGTCATTTTTATCACAAGTTTGTTTTTTATGTTTCAGGCTGAAAGTGTAGATTACAACAACTCAACTGATGACATTTACCAAAACGTCTGAGCTGCATTTCGAGGGTGTTGCATTTCAGATTTAGAACGCCGTCATCCTGACTGAGAGGAAACACAAAAGTCATGAACAAGATGGAGGAAATGAGGAAATCAGCAAAGGCCACAGAGGAGTCTTAAGCTCATGAAGTCAGACACAACAACCACAAAGGATGGTCTTGACTCATCATTCTCTCCAATTTTTCAGTTTCAGCAGCGACGGACAGGAGGTCATCTCTTATGGGATTTGTAGTTTAATGTTTTTTGTGTTATTAGAGGTGCTTTTCGACAGCTGGAACTTTACCCAGGAACTACAGATGTTTTGAGGAACTCTGTGTTTCGTCAACAGTAACCAGGGTCTAAATTAAGGTCGGGGTGGTAAATCTCCCCTCTGGAAAGTCCCTGCTTGGGGAGCATTACTTTCCAAAAGTCCAGGAACTTAGGGGGCGGGCCTTTGATGCTGAAAGTTTCTGATTGGTGGAGTTCCCACAGTGTTTTCATTTCAACCACAAAGAATGACCAACATATGGACGTTGCGCAATTCCACCTTTAATGAAATACTTCAGTAACAAAAGTTTTTTAAAAAAAGTGAAAATTTGATTACACTACTAGTTAATTCAAAGGAACATTACAGATGAGTTTCAATTTTTTTACAGTAATATTTACAAAAAAAAACTCCTATAATAGAGGAAAGGCAGAGTTCTTGGGTTAGAGACTAATTTTCTCTGAAAGATACCTGGAAATTTAAAATGTGTGTAGATAAAGACCAACTGGTATTTCTGTGAGGTATCCTGCTATGTGGAAAAATACAAATAGAACTGATAGAACTGTATGAAAAGAAGCTTATTAAGTTTTGTGAAAAGACCCACAGGTACAGTATGTCAGTATTTTTGTTCCCTTCACATTCAAATTAAGTGTATCAGTCAGGCTTTGTATGGAACGTGAGTGTGGGTTCTTGTTTTCACATTTCAGCCAAACATCAGCTGAGAGTTTGTCCTCCTCTCTGTCAGTCCGGTCAGGCCTGAGATTATATTTTATGTATATATATATATATATATATATATATATATATATATACATACATATACATATATATATATATATATATATATATATATATATATATATATATATATATATATATATATATATATATATATATATATATATATATATATATATATATATATATATTCAAAAAAATTAAAGTTTAAAGGCATCTTTGCTGATCGGTTTATTGTGGAATGAAAATAGCAAACTGCCTGTAAAAACTACGCTTTCAGTGGACTCAGGCCATTATTACAAGGAAAAGTAAACAGTTTTCTCCCAAAACATGCCAGTCCTCTTGTGCCCAAGCATCCGTAGGGCAAAAGTCAGAGCACCTTGTTGCTAAACTTATAAAGATGTCTGGAGTATTAATTGCACTTGGTAATTGTGTTTACTGCAAAGATGACATGCTTATAACATTTTGTTTTCATGTGTATAAAAAAAGAAACAGTCACAGCAAACCCAGAAAAACATTTGATAATAAAGTGCAATAAAGTCAAGTCAAATTTAATCTCACATCATGTTTTCATCAAACAAAGTCAAGCTAAGTTATTTTCTTGAAGTGATTTTGTTTGATTCAACAGGTTACTTCATATCAAACTTCATACCAGCCTCACATTACTTATTTAAACAAGCTTCTCAGAGTTTCAATTTCTAAGCACTCTATTTGATTGTTTCATTTATCAGAACAAACCCATTGAGTGCCTGACAGTACTCACAGCTTCACCCAGCGTTTGCTGAATTTGATGATGCTGGTATCTGCCAAGGTTATACAATGACTGAGAGCTATCCTAATATATAAGGTGCTCTTAGTTTGTGTTATCCACCATATCAGATTATCATTTTTAACCAGTAAACATCACAGATAAACAGTTAGTACTGTTTATAAAAGAAAAGACAATTTAAAAAAAAAATCATACATTCCTAAGCACGTCACATACATGTACATCTCATTTTGGCCAATATTCCACACTCCTTCCTCCATGTTCAGAAAGAATCACCTGTTTAGGAATCCCACTTAAAATTGGTGTCAATTTCTGTGGTAGATTTTTACTATTAACGTATTTTCAGCGCGCTCAGTCCCTCCTCTGTATCATACATCAGGTCTTTTAGGACAACTGGGCTCTGGTCTTGTTGACACAGAGCACATCCTCTGTAAAACGTTTGCTGTAAATGAGTTGCTGAGGTCAGTGTGAGGATTATAGCAGAATGTGTTGAGAGGAACAGGGTCTCACGGGAGATTAAAGCATCCTTAGCCCTGCAACATTTGGTCCAGATTTCAAGATGGATGAGACAATTCATGTATTTGAAGTTTGATCATAAACTGCATCAGTACAAACGTCAATTTCCTGGATATTTAATTCTTTGATTGTACAACTCTATAGTTAGCTGTCAATGTACTTTACTTCCACTGTGTGACTGTTGCGTATTGAAAACGGCCTCCAGGCCACAGCCTGCAGAGCAGAGATGCACATTGGTACCAGACACACCAAGTAAAACATGGTACCATGAAGACTCTCCAAGGCACTGCAAACAAGGAGAAACTTATCACTGAGATTTACCGTGTGACATACTTCTTCTACCATGTTCATATGATTTGATTGTTTTTATTCTGCTGATCACTGTGCTGATCTTTAATTCTTTCTGTGTTATTTCTGCAGTGCTTTGAGGTTTCTGTTGATATTTAAGTTTTTATATACATCAAGTGTAATTTCATTACTGTCACTATCATGTTTACAACTGCCAGTGCCTAATACACCTTGGAGCTCACTAAGAAAAGACAATAAATGCAATGTTTCTTTGGCTTTATACACTTTAATTCTGGCCTTTAGAAAATGCAAGCGTGATAATTCTTGAATGGAGTTGTCAAATGCTCAATCCTTTTCAATCACTGATAATTGCAGGATTTCAACAGCATTTTTACTTTCAATCACATGATAAAAATACACCTATTTTACCTTTTCTGTCACTGCCCCATTTCTTTGGGAGTTACTCCCACGACACATGTGATACCACTGACTCTTCCATCTTCAAGACTAAATTAAAAACTCATCTAATTCACACTGCTTGTAACATCTCTTAAACCAACATATTTCAGCCACAATCTCTCTGACCTTGCTGTCTTCATGTACTTTTTAACTGTTATTTTCTTTGTTTGTTTTTCTATGCTTCTATTTTATTGTTATTTCAATATTTTGTTTATTGTATTTGTTTTTAAGTTGCACTTTATCTTTTTTCCATGTAAAGTGTCTTTGAGTTTTTAAAAAGTGCTCCATAAAAAAGTGTATTATTATTAGTATTATTATTTTAAAGCAGTTTTAAAATCCTTTATAAAAATGTAAAAAAAAAATGGTGGCCAGCATCTTCTTGACTTGAAAGTGTTTGTGACCAGAGGGATCAAATAGGTCTAGTGAAATGTACGTTACATATAATGTCTACTTTAAGATTAATAATTCAAATAAATGTTGCACTGCTCCACCCCTGCAATGACTTAAAGGTAGGAGACAGCTTTACAGTGTTTTATCCAGAGGACTCTTCAAAATAATGTTCTTCTATCTTTTATGATGTTGTTGCTCACTAACATCAGTCTGATCAGCTGCTTTGCTCAAAGTGAGTTGCTTAATAAAAAAGTAGTTAAGGGATATTTTGAGTCACCTAAACCGTTAAATTTAAGTAAAAAGAAACTCTTAGTACCTTGGATCTGAAGCACTTCCTGCATCCTTCAGCTGTTCATATCCAAACTGGTTGAGGATGCTGAGAACCAACATGGGAGCCAGAGACTGAGCGGGCTTTGTGAAGAGAGCATTTGTCCCAAACACCATGGAAGAGACTGGGGAACTTCAAAGGAGGAGAAAAAAAATTATAGTTACATTAAATCAGATCACACTTTAAATAGTTGTTTTTTATTGCATTAAAGGTAAAAAAGAAAATGGCTACATTCGACACATTTGTAATATCATGATTCATATCTGGTTACAAAAAAGGTGCTGTTGCCTTAATGTAAAAATAAAAATACAAAATATTATTATTATTGTGTTGTTAGTTTTTGTTTTACCTGCGCTTGTACTTCTGCATGTCTGTGTCAATGATGTCAGCTAAAGGCAAGCCAAAAAGACTGAAGGCTGCTTGGACAATGACCCTGTGTAAGAGATTAAGGAGACAATGAACATATGACTCAATCAAAGTGGCTCTTTTTTCTTTCTGCACATGAAAACATACTCTTACATGTTAACTGTCAGGAAAAATGCCAGGATGTAGTAGTGCTGAGGACCAAGTGCAAGCATCACAGCTGCCATCACAGCCTCTGTGTAGAAGGTGAGGAGGATGATTCTGTAGTATCCCAGACCCTGGAGCAGACTCTGACAGCTCAATATTAAGAGCTGAAAATGAAAGCAATGCATAAAGAAACATCTTTACAAATATACCGCAAAAACAAGCAGCAATTCACCTTTATTTCTCTGATGGTGAATGTGCAGAGCACTCATTTAAGTGTAAATTGGTTCACTGGCTGGAATAAAAACATAAACACTGTATCATGAGCAGTGTTGTAAAAGAAATCCTTCGTAAAACACATTTTGACTGACTACCACCAGATTTGATAACAAGGCATTAGTTGAGCTTTTTTAAAGACTCAAAGACTTCAATTTAAAAACATAACAGAATCAAAGAGTATGGCACCAGATGAAACTACCTGTGGACAGATGAATCCAGCTCCATACATGATGCTTTTGGCCAATGATGGAAGCACATTTGGAGGAATCAGGTGCTCCGTAAAGATCATAGTAAAATTATTGAAAAAAGCTAACATGAAAACTTGGAAGAAGTTCATGACAACAAATATCTGGAAGTCCCTGTTGGTGAGGATTTGCCAGATCAAAGCTCTCAAATTGGAGAGAGAAGGTTCTGACTGACTGGAGGTCTGGTCCACAGACTGCTGTGAATCTGATTGGGATACTTTGTTGTCAAAGCGGCTCTCACTGTGGAAGCCTGTGTAGAGCATGCAGCCACAGCTCAGGATGGCGATCAGAACTGTGTAGGCTTGGAACGATGTAAAGTCCTCCATGTTTTTAGAAATGATACCACAGAAGAGAATACTGGAAGAGCCAACAAGAGAAGCCACCTAAAAATAAAAGAGATTCAGCATTGGAGGAATGGATAGTTGGAATGTGAGCTCCAGAGAAAACTGAGGAAAAAAAACAGGTTGTGATCAGGTTACACTCCCTTACCTGGCTGTACTTCACAAGTCTGAGTCGGCTTTGATGCTGGCTGGAAATCTCTGCGAACAACGCACACTGTGCTAGAAGTACAAACGTCAACAAGCCGTCAAAAGCGCAAAGCGTCACTGTCAAATGCAGGCCGCTTAACCAGTCACCAGGTTCGTAGGTCCTCCACGGGAACCAGGCCAGGAGGAAAGTCAGTGAATAGAGAGGGGCACCGTACAGGATGGAGAGACGACGTTGAGAACAGCAGGACATCTTGGAGTTATCTTGGAGGTATCCAAAGAGTGGGTCATTAACTGCATTCCACACCATGTACACAATCTAAAGAAATGAGTGGATCATGAGTAAAACAAGTAGGTTTTATTGCATTTTTGAAGTGAAACACTGTTTTTCTGAGAGCTACATGATGACAAAACAAATGCCAGCTGAGTGAAGGCAAGACAAGACCCACAACTGCACAAGGGTTTTTAAAGTACACACACAAGAAACTATTACTGATGCAACTTATTGGAAACACAAATATATTTTTGACTTTGCTAGATTTCTAGTTTTCACTTCTCACCAGTTTTCCTTTTGATCCATGTGAAAATAAAAAAAAAGTTTCAAGTATTTTTAAAGAGCAGCTTGTGTACTTAAGCATTCTGAAAGCAGTTAGCTACTCCAAGTATTCAACTTAAGTTGTATATTGTCAGTGCAACTCTTACTTGTATTAGAGTAATGACAACTTTGACGACAGTGATGGAACATTATAAATCACTGATAGTAAGTTAGGATACTCACTTGGGATTTGTGGAACGCTCCCTCTGACACTTTGTACTTGTTAATAAACAGCTTGACATAGTAGAAGCTGAATATATTGTTTATCATGCACGACCCAAGCGTAGTCATGGCATAAGCCAGAGCTGCATGGTTGACTCCAAAGTTCCTCTTGTGTCGGGCTGAACTCATTTTGCCGGAGCATACACCTGCAGCAGGTTTCTCTGCTGTCACCGAAGCAGTCCAGGCAACCAAAAACCCAGACACCTGTCGATCGATACAGCGAACGCTTTTCACAAACGTTACCTTGGCATCTAGTTTAGCATTGCTTTATATTAAACCTGGCTCTTACGCAAAGCTGAGAAATTTTGTCTGTATATCTGAGCAGATAAGCATTGAGAATGTCTAAGGATGTCCGGGTAGGCTCGGAGTCCTCCTGGGCTTAGGAAGATATAAGCTCGAACAAGCCAAACTCGAATTTCACGTCTACCGGGTTGGGCGGGTTAAAGGAAAAGACAACAAATCTCTGATTGGCTAAGCGATCATGTGGGTTGAAGTATCTGCTTTGTGATTGGATAATAAAAATGCTTGTCAGCGAAAGCAGGAAGTGACACCAATTGTGCCAACTTTCTAAAATGTGTAAAGGTCGAGTATTTCCAATGGAATGACGATACCAAATAATTTTCAAAACTTTAGTATAAAGCAAGTTAAGTACAACTTTTTTTTTCGTTTTTTAGTTGTAGTTGCTCGTTATTACTGCCACCTACAGGATGTTGGGGAGTATTTAAGTATTGCCACGTTGCCGTTGACAACAGTGAGTGACTCACAAAGCGTTAAACTGCAGTGTTCTCTTTCCTTCCTCCCCCCCGGGACACCAGAAGTACTTTATAAACCCCGATATTAAGACTCATCACAGAAAAACAGAGCTAAAAACAGTGAGCAGGATAGTTCTGAAACAGGCCATAGAGCTGAGATAAAAAGGGGTTGAGTTTTAAGCACAAAATACTGAGCACCACTGTCATAAAATCAAATAGAGAATCAATCCCAGGTCTTCTTTGGTCAAATTCAACAAAATAATTCATATAGTTCAATAACAAGGATAGAAAATAAATATTCATGATCAGTCGTATTCATTTCCCTGTTTATCTATGTCTCAATAAAAAAAAACATGTAACTGAGAGGAAAGTCTATGTTCCCTGAAATCTAATAAATAAACAATATTCAGTTTTCCCTGAGACACCATGAACTAGGTTGTATTTGTATCTTTAAGAGTTCACAATTAGATACACACTCCATGAATGCCAAGTAATCTAATGATGCATTTTACTGGTATAGTGGTTTGCTTGGTTCTAAATAGGACACAGAATAGAGTTTAAGTATTCTTCACCTGAAAGTGTTTGTTAAACAAGTTAAAAAAGAGACAAAGCACAGTTACTTTTTTTTATTAGTTATCAAAGCGCACATGTGCAGACACAAAAACAGCTGTAAGAGTTGACTGACAGATGATCCAGTGGTGATCAGCTGATCCCAGTCATCAAGTCTTCACATGACGCTCCAGAGAGAAGTACATCTCATGAGCTTCACATTATCCATTGACACTAGCTTCTCAACTTCAAACTTATTTTCAGTATGCTCAGGTTCTCTTCTGTAAAGTACAAAAGATTTCTAAGGATCATTAGGATTTAGTCTTTTGATGCAGAGTACATCCTCTATAAAATGTTGGGGTTTTGTACAATAAAAAAGTAGCTGAGGTCAGTGTGAGGACTATGACAGAATGTGTTGAGAGGAACAGGGTTTTATGCGTAAAGTATTTTTAAACCTATAGGATTTGGTCCAGATTTATGGGTGGAAGAGACATTTCATTTATTTGAAGTTTGATCATAAACTGCATCAGTGCAAACCTCAGTTACCTGGATATTTAATTCTTTGAATGTATAACTCTACAGTTAGCTGTCAATGTGCTTTGTTTCTGCTGTGTGACTGTTGCGTATTGAAAATGGCCTCCAAGCCACGGCCTGCAGAGCAGAGATGCACATTGGTACCAGACACACCAAGTAAAACATGGTACCGTGAAGACTCTCCAAGGCACTGCAAACAAGAAGAAACTTATCACTGATGTTTACTGATACAATGACTATATTTATACTTTTGTCTTTATCCTGCTAGCCTGCTTGCTCCTGTTCCCGTTTGTCTCTGTAGGACTTTGAGGTTTCTGTTGATATTGCAACATTTTATATATTAAGTGTATTTTTATTAATGTCTCTATTACAATTAAAACTGCTGGTACCTTGGTACTCAGCAAGAAAAGTCAAATTAAATGTTTCTTTGGCTCTATATGGTTTAATATTAATACAAATCTTTGAAAAAGGCCAGTGTGTTGTAAATATACAACATTTAACTGATATTTCCAAACTTTCTCTTTGGATTTCATCATGTGGATATGAGACTTTTTTATAGGTCTTGACATGAAATTTCGGTTCTGTGGTTAAAAGCAGCTGTAGGGGCTATGTTTCTCACCTAGGGGGCACTCTGGAGCACACATCAACACAAAAACACCAGATTCATACTTTTTTAGCAGACTAAATATTGTGGTATACTTTGTCACTACTCTTAGTACAGTGCTGGCCCACAAGGCTCGCCCCTAAATGATTTATGGATTTTAACAGTAACTTCTATATTCAATCACATGATAAATATTTAACTATTTTACATTTTAAAACAGTTTTAAAACCTTACTGACAGAGTAAAAAGGGTCACTGACATCTTGGTTAAGGAATGAAGTGATTTTGATAAAAAATGTAGGATGTTTACTTTCTTAATAAATGTTGCATTGCTACTCCCTTGTGGTTTACAACAATGACTTCTGGGTAAGAGACAGCTTTTGTTGTTTCATCAACAGGTCTGTGTGACTCACACTCTTCAAAATAATGTTATTCTATCATTTGTGATGTTGTTGCTCGATGACATCAGTCTGACTAGCTGCACCTGCATGCTAGGCTCAAGGCTGGTTGCTAAATTAAAAAAAAAGTAGTTTAGGGATATTTTAATTGTGTTTGACTTATCAACTAAGCCATTTTAGAGTTTTGACATTAAGGGCTCTAATTTCGTAGACCAGGCGCAAGCGCAGGCGCACCTGCCCTGCGCCGGCCTACGCCGCGCGGACAGGACGTGACCAGCGCACTTTGCAAGTTTCCTGCAGTGCCTAGAGAGGCGCAGTCAAGGCGCAGAGGGGAGCAGAGGTGCACGTCCACGCCTCCTTCCGAGCAAATGGCAGAGAGGGAGGAGAAAAGCCGTGAGGGGGTTTAACACAGCAGTGCTGTTTTCACCAATCAAATTAGCACCTCTCCTCGCCTTTAAATGCCCTGCGGCCGAGGCACAGCGTCTGACTGGTCTGAGTGATCCCCAGCACTGCGGAAGGTATGCTGGAAAGAGCCGGCAGCGGAGACGGTCAGAGCCGCTGTCCCTGCAGCAGGAGAATGGACAGCGGGGGGCATCGGAGGACACGAAGCGCGTCACCGTGTGGGCCAGCTCCCGGGATAGATGTAATCTGTTCCTTTGTCATTAATAGGAGTACAAAATGAAGAGACAGTTACACAGCTGGCTTATCCATTCAGAATACTTTTGATCCACCTGCACTCCTGGTTTGTCATCACCAAATAGCAGAACCTTTGGTGATATACTGTATACTCTCCTAGTGTCTCCACCTTATCCTCCTTACAACAATGTACTCCATCTTTTTAGATCACGTTAAAAATAAAGACTAAAACAGAGAAATATGGGAAATCACGGGTAAATCCTGAGTGACATACATTTATTTTGTCTCTTTTTTCTTCATCTTTTCTCTCCCTCTTTTCTTTGAATTAAATGAAATGAGAGAACCAGATATATACTCAGTATCAGATGTTAAGGCTGTTTATTGTTTAACTGTAAGATGTGCGTCAAACTTCCAGCTGCCGTCAGGTTAACTTTCCATTATGACAAACAGCTTTAATCTGACATCAGATGTGACGGGAAAATTAGTATAGATACAAATGTATATGCTGGTTCAGCCGGTTACATTAAATAGCGATTGCTGTGATTGTTTATTGCATTAAAATGTGCCTGACACTCTGGAAACCTGCCTCTGAGGCTTTGTTGACATGTGCCCACATGTGCGCCTGTCACCAAATTACTGCTGCGTGGGGTGTGCTCCGCTTTGTGCCGAGGATAGACTAGGTTGGAGCTGGTGAGCTTTCAGCGCACTTTTTTGGCATGAAATTGTCACTGTGCCAACATGAATCTGCTGACACCTCCCCCTGGTGCACCGTCAACTCCCCCTGGCGTGCAATCACACCCATCTCTTCGTAGACGGTCTACCAAATTGTCAAATTGGCAGCCCAGGGTGGTGCGCTGCACGAAATTAACACTGCGCAGGGTGCGCCAGGCTTGCGCCCCCTGCGCTGCGCCACGAAATTAGAGCCCTAAAAGTGATTTTAGGACTGCAACAGTGTTCTTTTTTTTTTTAACATCACAGAAGCATCAGGAAGCAGGACGATGCTGTGGAGGCCTGTCTATGGTATCCAGGAAGGGCTACACAGTAAAAATGTAAAAATGTTGGACCAATCAGATGGGGATTACTAAATTAAGACAGGCAATAAACTACAAACGTGTTTGTGTGTGTTTGATGATTCATGCAAGAATACCATCTGTTTTATTTTGAATCTATGTTTCATCTGAACTGTTAAATTAAAAGGAAGCAAGACACTCTTAGTACCTTGGATCTGAAGCACTTCCTGCATCCTTCAGCTGTTCATATCCAAACCGGTTGAGGATGCTGAGCACCAGCATGGGAGACAGAGACTGAGCGGGCTTTGTGAACAGAGCGTTTGTCCCAAACACCATGGAGGAAAGTGGAGAACTTCAGAGGGGGAGAAAATAAAATTATACAGAAATCAATCCACTTGTTAAACAAAACTGTTTCAGTCTCATTAAAGGTTGAAAAAAAAAAATGCAAAAATTTGTAATTGTGTGATTCGTAACTGGTTGCAAAAAGGTGCTGTTCCTTTATTTTAATTTTCCATGCACTGAATGTTACAGCATAAATAAGAATTGGTCATTAACTGATTTCTTCATTCATTTATTTATTTTTTACCTGCGCTGGTACTTCTGCATGTCTGTGTCAATGATGTCGGCCAAAGGCAAGTTGAAAAGACTGAAGGCTGTACGAACAATTACCCTGAGTAAAAGATTATGGAGACAATGAACTAAAAGCTTGATCAAAGAGGCTCTTTTTTTTTCTTTTTGCAAATACAGATATAGTCTTACATGTTAATAGTCATGAAAAACGCAAGTACGTAGTAGTGCTGAGGACCAAGTATGAGCATCACAGCTGCCATCACAGCCTCTGTGTAGAAGGTGAGGAGGATGACTCTGTAGTATCCAAGACTGTGGAGCAGACTCTGACAGCTCAATATCAACAGCTGAAGATAAAGACAAGAGTTAGAACCAACACATAATGAAGAGTTATTCAAACTTTGCTGATTATTTATCAGTATTTCTTTCGGGTGACAAAAAACAACAGCACTGTCTAAGGAGCAATGTTGGACTGACAGGAAGTCTTCAGTAAAACATTTGGACCGACTGTCTCCACTGTTCTGACAGAGTAGTGGGTCAAAGACAACACACATTCTGCAGATGGTCAGTCTACCTTTCCTGCTGCTCCACTTATCAATGGGCATAGGCTGTTTATAGAATGGACAACACGGCCCTGCTTTTTACCACTGCACAGCTTTGAAGCCAAAACCACTGCCAGAGTCTGTGCAGTAAGGAATCTGAGTGGAGCCAGGTGACAAACTCTTCTTGGCTCTAGATCATCTTACTATTCCCAAAAAACCCTGCAAGAACAGCAGCTGTCAATCATTGTGAAACGTGACATAAAGCTCCACTGTTTAAGTCGAATAACTAATTAAAAAGAAACTTTTCAGAACAAAGAAGACTCGAACACAATGCAGCCTAACATCTTCTTATTGCCACAGCACATGGATGTAAAGAATTTTTCTACGAGGTGTATTTAATTTTAAAAGTTTGACAACAGCCCATCTGGATTGGCTGGGGAGACAGTTTTTTTGTTTTGTTTTGTTTTTTTAACCTACTATGCAGCCAGTCACCAAGGGGAGCTGTTTTTGTGCAACATCACTTTGAGCCCAGAAGATAACGTCCATTTTTTATAGTCAATGTTGATAGGTGTTTTCTACTTGCACTATTTGGATGTCTTTAAAAGAAGTTGTGTGACTAAAAATTAAAGAGGGGCACAAAGAGAGGGAAAGAGAAGTTGTAGGAGGGAAAAAAACTGACACACTTTTAAAGAAAATCAAAAAGTCATTAGATATGAGAGAAAATTACCTGTGGACAGATGAATCCAGCTCCATACATGATGCTTTTGGCCAATGATGGAAGCACATTTGGAAGAATCAGGTGCTCCGTAAAGATCATAGTAAAATTACTGAAAAAAGTCAACATGAAAACTTGGAAGAAGTTCATGACAACAAATAATTGAAAGTCCCTGTTGGTGAGGATTTGCCAGATCAAAGCTCTCAAATTGGAGAAGGAGGGTTCTGATTGGCTGGAGGTCTGGTCCACAGACTGCTGTTCATCTGACTGGGATACTTTGTTGTCAAAGCGGCTCTCACTGTAGAGGCCTGTGTAGAGCATGCAGCCACAGCTCAGGATGGCAACCAGCACTGTGTAGGCTTGGAAAGTTGTAAAGTCCTCCATGTTTTTAGAGATGATACCACAGAAGAGAATACTGGAAGAGCCCAAAAGATGAGCCACCTGAGAGTTAACAGAGATACAGCATTGGAGGAATGGATAGTTGGAGTGTGAGCTCCAGAGAAAACTAAGGAAAAAAACAGGTGTTTGATCTGGTTACACTCCCTTACCTGGCAGTACTTCATAAGTCTAAGTCTGTTCTGATGCTGGCTGGAAATCTCTGCAAACATCGCACACTGGGCCAGAAGTACAAACGTCAACAAACTATCAAAGGCACACAGTGTCACTGTCAATTGCAGGCCGCATAACCAATCACCAGGTTCGTAGGTCCTCCATGGGAACCAGGCCAGGAGGAAAGTCAGTGAATAGAGAGGGGCACCGTACAGAATGGAGAGACGACGTTGAGAACAGCAGGACATCTTGGAGTTATCTTGAAGGTATCCAAAGAGTGGGTCATTGACTGCATTCCACACCATGTACACAATCTAAAGAGACGAGTGGATCATCAGTGAAACACCCAAAAGAGGTTTCATAACAATTACATTAACTAAAATGAAATAATGTAAAACTTTGATTTTGCTGCTTTTCTGAGAGCTACATGATGACAAGGTATGTCATTTAGGGATGGGTACTGAATTAGGTACTTTTATAGGCACTGACCAAATTCTGTCAAAAGTACCAGGTACCATTTCACAAAAAAATAAAAGGTACCATGTTAGGGTACCTGAATGCATCCTTGTGACTGTGAGGGAGTGGAAGAGAAGACGATTTTCCATGATGGAAGCAATGCAAGTTTAAATCAAAGAATTAATATTAAAAATTTGAAAAAGAAACCAAAAATTGTATTAGTTAACAAATTGATATTTTTTACCACATGAACACAAAAACAAGAAACTACACACATGAAACAAGAAACTATAACCAATGCCACCAATTTGTGAGAAAAAATGTATTTTTGATTTTAATTTCTACTTTTAATTTCTCACCAGATTACTTTTGGTACATGTGTGGATAAAAAAGTTTCAAGATTCTTTAAAAGATTAATTTGTGTACAAGAATATTTAGAAAGCAAGTATTTCAAGTATTCAATTCAAGTTATATTTTAATAGTGCAACTTTCACTTGTACTGAAGTAAAATAATGCATCATTGTCCATCACTGGTAATAAGTCAGGATACTCACTTGGGATTTGTGGAATGCTGCCTCTGACACCTTGTACTTGTTAATAAACAGCTTGACATAGTAGAAGTTGAATATACTGTTTATCATACATGCTCCAAGTGTAGTCATGGCATATGCCAGAGCTGCATGGTTGACTCCAAAGTTCCTCTTGTGTCGAACTGAACTCATTTTTTCTGCAGCAGGTTTCTCTGCTGTTGTGACCATTAAGTCAGGCAAATAGAAATCCCAGTCACCTGAAGTTCAAGATTAAGTAGACACTTCTAAAATGTAACCCTACCTTGCAATCTAGATTAGCATTGCTTCATATTAAAGCTGAGCTGTTTGATCTCTGTGTGTATCTGTATCTGGGCCCTGAATGTCCCGAGAACAACAAGAAGCCTTCCAGACTCGGCAGAAAATAGAATCAAACCAGTAAATCTCGATTTTCAAGTCTCCCAGCCTGGGCGGCAGAAGGATAACAAAAAAAATCGATGATTGTCTAAGAGATCACGTGGTTTAAGTTTCTGCTTTGCGATTGGATAATAAAAATGCTTGTCAGCAAAAGCAGAAAGCCACACCAATTACTAACTTCTTGAAATGTTTAACTGCAGAGCATTTTCAATGGGATGAGGATATTAAACAGTGTTTAAGAGTTTAATTTAACACTAAGTAAGCATTGTGTATTATTTGTCATTGTTAGTCATTACCACCACCTAGCAGATGTTTAGAGTAGGCCTTTTTAAGTGTTGCCACGTTGCCGTAGACAACAGTCCTCCCAGGAGGATGTGTGTAGTTGACGTCCTGCCTACACTTGGCACTGGCTCTGCTCATAAAACACACACCTGTGTGTCAGGTTTGCATTAGGAGGAGTCACCCTCTCCTCACCACAATATTAGAAAATGTTGACCGACATGACTTTGGAGGAAGAGTTTGACAGGCACGGGGGGCTGTGGTACGCATCGCAGGACCTTGAACATGGTTAGAGCTGCACGGTTCTGTGGTCGCATCCTAAACTTTGTCAAAATTTGTGATTTTTTATGATTTCCTCCACTGACAGGTAATAATTTATCAAACTTTGGCTACGAACAGGTCATCATTTTTCTTGACATATTGTGATTGTCACCAACACTTTAGCCCGACTTTAATGTTATACTCCCTTTCAGCAGACTGTCTGCTACAACTTTGTGTTAGTTGCAGGTTTGTACGATAATTTGTTTCCTGACAGTGTCGAAAATTATGATGACCTAGTACATATTTCATATTCTGGATCTTAGTATCCAGAATATTTCCAGGGTCTGGATTGTACTTTTACATCAGCCAGAAATTGTTGTGACCTTGTCTTCATCGTGGAGTTATATACACATATGGTGAAAACGGCCCTATCTCACAATGATAAAGAATACTTAAAAAAAAAATCTTGGATCCAGACGGTGATCCGGATCACTTCCAAAATTTAATCACTGCTTCTTTTTTCCATTTGGAACATTTCCTGAAAACTTCATCAAGATCTGTTTGTTACTTTTTGAGTTATGTTGTTCGTAGACAGACAGATAGACAGACAAGCTCTCCAAAAAACATAACCTCCTTGGCGAAGGTAATAACACAAGCCCAAACAGGTGGACTTCGATGAGAAATCAAGGTCTGTTCTTGGGATACAGTCACAATCATACTCATGTAGTAAAGATCCTAAGGCGGTCTGAATGCTCATAGTTGATTGTTTTCTGATACACAGCTTGTGTGATTATTTGAGTTTCAGGGAAAAAAAAAACATTGATTATTAAGGAAAAAGTAGGATGCTCCCCACTGGTTTAAGGTAAATAAAGTTGTTTTTACCCAACTAATCCCAACTAAAGTATCAGACTGTGGTTGGATTCGGCAGGACTTAGCAGGTCTCAGAACAGAAGCATCATGAAGGAACACTCAAACATCGAGCTGACAACACAACCTGAGCAGCTTGAAGAAGAGATCTTCTGATCTCAACAGGACTAACCTGGTTAAATAAGGTTAAATAATGAAAAAAGTTAAAGCTTGTACCCAAAAGGTATTCAGTGTCAGTCGTTTGGACACATTTTAGCTCGATAAGGATGATGTCGACCAAAAACTAACCAAGTATCTTTTTCATTATTTTCTACATTAACACTGTAGTATTCACATTTTTTAATTTCCTGCAAGTTTTTTTTTTCTTTTTCTTTTTTTAATTAATTTATTTTAGTAAAATTTGAGTTTCTTTGCAAAACATTCCCATTCTAGGTGATGCATGTTTCAGTTTCATAGTTTCAACACTTAATTGCTTAATTGTTCACCTGTAGACATTCATTTCAGTTACTTGTTTCAAAATTATATACAAATTTACAAAACAAACTGAGTTGGGAGTGGGATAATTGTGCATTAACTAAAATCAAGGTAGAGGCTGCCATTAATGGTGAATTTGATTCTTGCCATCACCGTCCAACCAAACATACATAAGACAAATGTAATAATATGACATTAAAAATCTGTGTAGCTTGACTAATTTTGAGTCATTAAGAAAAATGTTTTTTGTTCAGAATATTCTACTTTTTTGGAATGAACACCTTGGGTATTAAGTGCAGTACCGTCCAATACTGCATTTAATACTGATAACCTACAGATTTAGATCCTGAATTGTGCTTAGATATTTTAAATACCAAAATTTCTGATCAGAAGAGTTTCCACAGTATTTTCACTTCACACACTGTCAAAAAAGACCAACATTTGTACACAAATCAACCTTTAATTAAAAACTTTGGTAACCAAAGAAAAAAACAAGTTAAAATGTAATTATACTTAAAGTCGATTTAAAGTCACATTACAGGTGAGTTTACAGTACTGTTTGAGATAATGTCCTAAGAGAGGAAGAATTCTTAGGGTTACAGACTATTTTTTTCTGACAGATACTTGGAGTTTTAAATGTATGAAGATAAAGGCAATATCCAACCACCTGGGGTTTCTGTAAGGTTTAATAATAAATGGAAATAGAACTGTATGAAATTATTTAATTTTACATGACAGAAACAATTAGAATTAGAATTTGTTGAGATGAAGAAGTTCCCCAGAAAAATAAAGTTTTTATCAACCCAACATTTGGTCCAGAGTTCTAGCTGGACGAGACAAGTCATTCATTCACTGTTTAATCACAAACTGTCAGTACAAACCTCGATTTCTTGGATATAAGATTCTTTGATTGTGAAACTCTACAGTTACTTGTCAATGTACTTTGCTTCCACTATGTGACTGTTGCGTATTGAAAACGGCCTCCAAACCACGGCCTGCAGAGCAGAGATGCACATTGGTACCAGACACACCAAGTAAAACATGGTACCACGGAGGCTCTCCAAGGCACTGCAAACAAGAAGACACTTTTCACTGATACTTACTGTTTGAGATATTTCTTCTACCATGTTGATATGCTCTGATTATTTTTATTCTTCTGGCCTCTGTGCTGATCTTTTTATGTTCCTGTTTTAACTCTGCTTTGAGGTTTCTGTTGATATTTCAGTGTTTTATATATAATTGTCAGCACCAGATATACCTTGAAACTCAAAAGGAATGACAATACATCAAATGTTTCTTTGGTTCTATGCGGTGTAACATTAAAAATGACCTGTGAAAAAAAAACGAGTTTTCAAATGTTTGATCCTTTACAATCACTATTGATTACTGGATTTCAACAGAACTCATATCTTTTATCACTTAATTGAAATTTAACTATCTTGCATTTTAAGACCGTTTCAAAAACCTGATTAAAGGGGTTGAGGAGGTTACCATCATCTTGATTGAGTAATCAAAGGGGTTTGATGAAATGAAATGTATGATGTTCACTATTACATTAAATATTGCATTGCTGCTCCTTTGTGGTCTAAAACAATGACTTCTAGATAAGAGACAGCTGCGCAGTCTTTCATCTACAGGTCTGTGGTGACTCAAACTCTCCAAAAATAATGTTCTTCTATTTTTTGTGATACTGTTGCTCGCTAAAATCAGTCTAAACAGCTGCACCTGCATGCTTAGCTCAAAGCGGGTTGTTTCACAAAAATAAGTGATTAAGGGATATTTTAAGTCACCTAAGCTGTTGAATTTAAGAAGAAAGAAAGTCTTTGTACCTTGGATCTGAAGCACTTCCTGCATCCTTCAGTTGTTCGTATCCAAACCGGTTGAGGATGCTGAGAACCAGCATGGGAGACAGAGACTGGGCAGGCTTTGTAAATAGGGCGTTTGTCCCAAACACCATGGAGGAGAGTGGGGAACTTCAGAGGAGGAAAAGATGACAGTAATAGAGGTCAAGAAAACCAATATACATGTTAAATAATGTTTTTTAAAATCTCATTAAAGGACAAAAGAACATAGCTGCATCAGAAATGCTACTTTTATAATATGAATTATTTACTTTTATAATTTTGTTAATTTTGTTTTACCTGCGCTTGTACTTCTGCATGTCTGAGTCTATGATGTCAGCCACAGGCATGTTGAAAAGACTGACAGATGCATGGACAATGATCCTGTGTAGAAGATTATGGAGACAATAAACGTACAGCTTATTCAAAGCGGCTTTTTTTCTTTCTGCAAATAAAAACATACAACAAACACTCTTACATGTTAACAGTCAGGAAAAACACAAGGATGTAGTAGTGCTGAAGACCAATTACGAGCATCACCACTGCAATAGCAGCCTCTGTGTAGAAGGTCAGGAGGAGGATCCTGTAGTAACCAAGATCCTGGAGTAGACTCTGACAGCTCAATATCAACAGCTGAAGATGAAGACAAGGGATTAGAATCAATATATAATGAAGAAAATTATACTGTTATTATAATTATAATAATGATTTGACTGCTAGAAAAAATAAGTGAAACATAGATTTTTATACCATTGACTTTAATTTAAAAGAGAACATGCCACTCACTGCACATTAATGTTGCACAATTTACCAAAACTGTGTGACTGTGATTATTTTGGACAGTATTAAGATTTGCAGTTGTAATAAATCATAATCTTAGTCCATTTACTCTGTTCTGAGGTAACTTAAATAGATCATTTGGCAAAGTACTTCTCAATTAATAACAATTTTTTTTTTATATCTTAAATAAAGTACTACTTAAGAAAGATTGTATAGAAGTATTTCAATTTCAGTTTTAAATGATTTTTGATGCTTTGTTGTGTCTAGTTTATTTTTTTATCTTTTTTTTATTATTATTTTTTTTCTTTTAGTTAAAATTTTTACCTGTCAATCCTATATTTTCAATACATTAAAAAGACAAAATTAATCCTATTTACTGGAGTGTGTTTACAGAATTTAAGAAACTTTTTTCCTGATTTTATGGCGCCCCCTAAAGGCCATGTCGCCCTTAGCATTTGCCTATATTGTCTGATGGGCCAGTCAGGCTCTGTATTGATGGACCATAAAAAATATATTTAAAAAAAATATAAATATAAAAAAATAATAATAATAAAATAAAATAAAGGTTTAGCCCCTCTGTCTTTAAGGACCTCTCTTAAAAACAATCACGAGAGTAAAGTCTTGGAACCAGAGGAAGTTACCTGTGGACAGATGAATCCAACTCCATACATGATGCTTTTGGCCAATGATGGAAGCACATCTGGAGGAATCAGGTGCTCCGTAAGAATTATGGTAAAATTATTGAAAAAAGCTGACTTGAGACCTTGGAGGAAGTTCATAAAGACAAATATCTGGAAGTCCCTGTTGATGAGGATTTGCCAGATCAAAGTTCTCAAATTGGAGAAGGAGGGTCCTGATTGACTGGAGGTCTGGTCTGTAGACTGCTGTTCATCTGATTGGGATACTTTGTTGTCAAAGCGGCTCTCACTGTAGAAACCTGTGTAGAGCATGCAGCCACAGCTCAGGATGGCGATCAGAACTGTGTAGGCTTGGAAAGTTGTAAAGTCCTCCATGTTTTTAGAAATAATACCACAAAGGAGAATACTGGAAGAGCCAAAAAGATGAGCCACCTGAGAATTAACAGAGATGGGGTGTTGGAGGAAAAGCTTAGTTAATTACTGCATCCTAAGCTTCAAAAGCAACTGAGGAAAAACAACAGGTTCCCTTACCTGGCAGTACTTTATAAGTCTAAGTCTGTTCTGGTGCTGGCTGGAAATCTCTGCAAACAACGCACTCTGGGCCAGAAGTACAAAAGTCAACAAACTATCAAAAGCGCAAAGCGTCACTGTCAAATGCAGGCCGCATAGCCAATCACCAGGCTCGTAGGTCCGCCATGGGACCCACGCCAAGAGGAAAGTCAACGAATAGAGAGGGGCACCGTACAGGATGGAGAGACGACGTTGAGAACAGCAGGGCATCTTGGAGTTATCTTGAAGGTATCCAAAGAGTGGGTCATTGACTGCGTTCCACACCATGTACACAATCTGAAGAGACAAGTGGATCATCAGGAAAACACATATAGAAGGTTTCATTGCATTAACTAAATGAAAAACTAAAAAACTTTGATTTTGCTGCTTTTCAACAAAGATAAAAACAATGCCATTAGACTTCTGGCACAACAAGCTGAGTGCAGATAAAACAAGACCCACAACTACACAGGGGGTTTCTAAGTATGCAAACGATAAACTATTACCAATACCACCAATTCATATAACAAATGTATTTGGACTTTGGAATTTCTACTTTAATTTTTCGCCAGATTTCGTTTGATTTGTATGAAAATAAAAAAAAGTTTCAAGATTTTTTAAAAGATCAGTCTGTGTACAAGAATATTCAGAAAGCAGGTACCTCAAGTATTCAATTCAAGGTATATTTTAACAGAGCAACTTTGTACTGGAGTAAAATAATGCATCATTGTTCATCACTGGTAATAAGTTAAAATACTTACTTGTGCTTTGTGGAATGCTGCCTCTGACACCTTGTACTTGTTAACAAACAGCTTGACATAGTAGAAGCCAAATATAGTGTTAATCATACATGCTCCAAGTGTAGTCATGGCATAAGCCAGAGCTGCATGGTTGACTCCAAAGTTCCTAATGAGTCGGACTGCACTCATTTTTTCGGATAATTCACCTGCAGAAGATTTCTCTGCTGTTTCTACCATCGGGTCAGGCAACAGAAAACCCAGCGGACGCTTGTAACATGTAACGTTACCGTGCGCTCTAGTTTAACATTGCTACATATTACACCAAGCTCGCAGCAGAGAATATGATCTGTGTATCTGAACAAATAAGCGATGAGAGTATCGAAGGATGTCCGGGTACATCGTCCCAGATTTGGCAGAACATCGCCTCAAACCAGCGCAACTCGATTTTCATGTCTCCCGGGCTGGGAGGGTCAGAGGATAGCCAATCAAATCTCTGATTGGCTGAGAGGCCGCACTGATAAATTTTCTGCTTTGTGATTGGATAATAAAAAGTGCTTGTCAGTGAAAGCAGGAAGCCACACTTATTACTAGACTTTTTTTTTAATGTTTACTATAGAGTTTTCCAATGAGATGAGAATATTAGGATAAGGAGTATTTAAGTGTTGCCACGTTGCCGGAGACAACAGTCTTTCAAGGAGGATGTGTGTAGTTGACGTCCTGCCTACACTTGGCGCTGGCTCTGCAAATAAAACACACACCTCAGTGTAGGGTTTGCCGTAGGAGGACACCCTCTCCTCACCACAATATTAGAAAATGTTGACCGACATGATTTTGGAGGAAGAGTTTGACAGGCATGGGGAGCTTTGGTACACATCGCAGGACCTTGAACACGGTAAGAGCTGCACGGTTCTGTGGTCGCACCCTTAGTCTGATTGTCTGACTTTTGATATTTGACGTCATTAATGAGAAAAAATTTAAAAGAAAAAAAAATGAGCATGTTCACATTACAAAATATAAATATTATATAATAGTAATATAAAATATTAGGTTTCTGAGGGTTACTGACAAACTTCACAGTCAGAGCTGTTATGTGCAGTATTTCATCCACAATTCAGGACCTGATTGAAATAAAATATATGTTTGTTTTTTTGTTGAATCTCCAACAGTTTATATAAAGTGATGGTTTTTGTTGAAAGATAAGCTATGACAAGAAGAGAATGAATTAGACAGCAGCTGCAGGAGATAGAGATGAATACATGTTTGGAAGGAGCTGAACAAAAGTATTTGTAAGACGATTTTTCAAGACAGTCTGAGTCATACCCATCCCACTGTTCTTAAAAACTTATGATGGACTACACTGTGTACAATTTGCTGAAATGATTGTTGTTTTGGAGTGAGAGCAGTAATTTTATCTAAATGAGACAATTCATGGAGTAAATGTCCACATCATATGGGTCTTTCACTCAAAGGGAACAAGAGGAGCTAATGATTTAAAATGCTGTCATCCTGACTGAAAGAAAACACAAATGTCATGAAAAAGATGGAGGAAATGAGGACATTAGCAAAAGCCGTAGAAGAGTCTAATGCTCATGACATCAACCACAAAGAAAGGTCTTGATTCATCATTCTTTTCCTCTAAATTTTTTCAGTTTCAGCAGCGATGGACAGGGAGTCATCTCTTATGGGATTTGGAGTTTCATCTTTGTCGTGTTATCAAAGGTACTTTTCAGCAGCTGGAACTTTTCCCAGGAACAGAAACTCTGTACGTTTCCTCAACAGGAACCAGGGTCTAAATTTAGTTCCTGGGTAGTAAATCCCCCCCCCCCCCTAGGAAAATCCCTGCTTAGGGAGTATTGCTTTCCAGAAGTCCAGGAACTTTCAGCGGTGGGTCTTCAATGCTAAAAGTTTCTAATTGGCTGAGTACCCACAGTGTTTCCCACAAAGAATGACCAACATTTGGATGTCACACAGCTTCACCTTTAATGCAACTTTAGGAATCAAAGGAGGAAAAATTTACTAATTAATAGTACTTCAAGGTGGTTTCAAGGCACAGAACAGAAAAGATTCATTTTTCCAAGTACTATTTGAGATAGTATTATTGTATTAAGGGAGGCAGAGCCCTTGGGGTTACGGACTAATTTACTCTGAAAATTTTAAATATTAAAGGGACAGTTCAGTTTTTTCAAAGTGGGGTTGTATGAGCTCTATGTGACCACTAAGGACATTAGATACAGTAGAAAGTTGTCTCCTCTCCCTCAGTAAGACACAAACTGTAATCAATGGTGACGAGGAAATAGGCGCTAAAAGGGAAAGACAGTACCAAATTCAAAGGCTATTTTCTCTGCCTACAAGAACTAAAATCAAAAAGTAATACCACAGTTTAAGAGTACGCTACATAAAATATTTTTAAAGTGCATTAAGTCTTCGGAAATATAAACATTTATCTGGACCTAACTAACTGGTCATGTATCCTTCCGCGCAGCACTAGTGCGCTCCGTCCCCCCTCCTACTTTCAGCTGTAGGGAATGTAAACAAGCTGTGCTTCGAGCGCCGGTTGTAGCCTCGTGTAAGTTTGATCAAGTATCATAATTCTTTTGTTTGTACTCCAAGGATTGTGAGGCAGCGTAGGAAATTCAAAATGAGTGACTATGACAGGGACGATGAAGTTCCATTCACTTTGGAACCAAAAGGATACCTGTATGAACCGGAGTACACAGAAGAAGAGCTGCTACAGATGGCGACTGAAAGGAATACAGAGGAAACATCCACGGACACTGGACATCAAGGTAGAGTCGGAAATACTCAGTGGTGTAAACTTTGAGCTGTGACTCAATGCCCACGGATGCTGAGTGTTACTGCTGTCTCGAGTGGAACTTGGTTACAGACACTCTTCAGGATTTGTCTGAGGACACTGCTGGCTCTCAAGCCGTCTGTATAACTCATCACACAGATTTCCCTGCTCTTCTGAATTCTGGAGTGTCCTGTAACAGCAACAACAACAACAACAGTTGTGGCAGCAGTAACACTCAGCATCTTGATTCCGCCTGTTTCCTTGTCACCATCGATTAAAGTTTGTGTCTTACTGAGGGAGAGGAGACACGTTTCTACTGTATCTAATGTCCTTAGTGGTCACATAGAGCTCATACAACCTCACTTAAAAAAAACTGAACTGTCCCTTTAATAATATTGATGGATTTATGTTATTGTGTAGTTTTACATGCTAGTAAAGTTGTGATAATTGGAATTTGTGAGGAGGAGGATCTAATAGAGAATATAGTGTTCCTAACACTACAACATGGTCCAGACTTCGAGTAGGATAACAGAACTCATTTACTCACTGTTAAATCACAAACTGCTTCAGTCCAAACCCCAGTTTATTTAATTCTTTGACAGTGAGACTTTACAGTTGGTTGTCAATGTAATTTGTTTCTGATGTGTGACTGTTGCGTATTGAAAACGGCCTCCAAGCCACGGCCTGCAGAGCAGAGATGCACATTGGTACCAGACACACCAAGTAAAACATGGCACAGTGAAGACTCTCCAAGGCACTGCAATCAAGAAAAAACTTATCACTGAGATTTACTGTTTGAGATATTTCTTCTATCATGTTGATGTGCTCTGATTATTTTTATTTCAGTGGCCTCTGTTCTAATCTTTGTATGTTTCTGTTTTAACTCTGTAGCACTTTGAAGTTTCTGTTGATATTTCAATGTTTTAGATATCAAGTGTATAACAATTCTAATCACTATTACTATTACAACTGCCAGTGTCCAGTATACCTTGAAACTCAAAAACTCAATAAATTAAATGTTTCGTTGGCTCTATGTGGTCCAATACTAACACTGACCTTTGAATTAAAAAAATGCCAGTGTGAGCAGATGAGTCTATAGCTGCTGTCATGCTTGACCCTTCAAATTACTGGATTTTAACAGCACATCTATTTTCGATCACATGACTAAAATTCAACTATTTTGCATTTTAAAACTGTTTTAAACCACATTAAAGGTTGTTGAAGCAACTTGATTGCAGAATCAGATAGGTGCAGTGAAATTAAATGAACGTTGACGATAACAATAAATATTACATTGCTGCTCCCTTGTGGTGTAATACTGTGACTTCAGGGTAGGAGACGGCTGTACAGTGTTTCACCCACAGGTATGTGGTGACTCACACACTTTGTAAAATAATGGTGTCCTATCTTTTGTGATGTTAATGCTTGTTGATATCAGTTTGATTGGATTTTTTTTAAATTGAATGTGCTTTTTAAATCTGTTAATGTTGGTCTAATCAAATGGGGATTACTGAGTTAACACTGATATTAAGCTCCGAAAGTGTGTGTGTTTGATGATTCATGCAAGACCAACATTTGTTTCTTTTGATTTTTATGTTTCACCTCAACTGTTAAATTTAAGTAAAAAGAAACTCTCCGTACCTGGGATCTGAAGCACTTCCTGCATCCTTCAACTGTTGGTATCCAAACTGGTTGAGGATGCTGAGCACCAGCATCGGAGCCAAAGACTGAGCAGGCTTTGTGAACAGGGCATTTGTCCCAAACACCATGGAGGAGAGTGGAGAACTTCGGAGGAGGAGAAAAAAGACAATAATAGTAATACAAACATCAAGCCGTATGATAATAGGAATGTTTTTTAAAATCTCATTAAAGGTCAAAAGAACATTGCTGCACAAGAAATATTTGCAATGTAGTAATTCATAAATGGTTGCATTGGAATTCTTTTTTCACGCAATGAATGCTAAAATAAAAATTGAATTCATCATTACTTTTTGCATTATTCTTTGTTTACCTGCGCTGGTACTGCTGCATGTCTGTGTCAATGATGTCAGCCAAAGGCAAGTCGAAAAGACTGAAAGCTGAGTGGGCAAAGACCCTGTGTAAGAGACCATGAAGACAATAAACATAAAACCCGATCAAAACAGCTTTTTTTCTGTTAAACGAAAACACACTCTTACATGTTAACAGTTATGAAAAACGCAAGGACGCAGTAGTGCTGAGGACCAAGTACGAGCATCACTGCTGCCATCACAGCCTCTGTGTAGAACAAGAGGAGGATGATTTTGTAGTATCCAAGACTGTGGAGCAGACTCTGACAGCTCAATATCAACAGCTGAAGATGAAGACAAGAGTTAGAACCGACACAGAATGAAGAATTTATGCAAACCTTACTAAGTATTTAAAATCATTTCTCTGGGCTGAGAAAAAAAAGCAATACTGTATTATGCCCAACATTTAACAAACAGTAATCCTGTATAAAATGCATTTGGACTGACTATCATGCTGTAAGACAAAGAGTAGGTCAAAGAGGATGCACATTCTACAGATAATCAGTCTACCTTCCTGCTGATCCATTTATCAATGGGCATATTCTAGCTGTACTATGTAAATTTTAAAAGTTGTGCAACTGATGAATAGTGCCAAAAGATCAGACACAAAGACAGGGCAAGAGAAATGGTAGGAAGCTTAACAATTAGGGATGGCCCAACCCAACCCCCCATAACTAATCCTGTTTTTTATATTAAATATTAGCCAATACCAAGGCCCAATCCAGTTTTTCAGTTTACAGAGATAAACTTGATAAGAGGTAAGAAAGTGCAGAAGCACATTTGTTTTGTGTGTTTAAGCAAAAATGTACTGTGGCATATTGCATTCATCAGAAAGGAAAAAAAAACGTCCTGTTTTTATGACATAACTATCTCATATAAACAGGATTTTTATTTATTTTTGATTTTATTATTTTTATGAAATACTATCTCAGAAAACAGGAAGTTCTGAAGTTAAGAAGTAAAGGAATTCCTGAAAATCTTTAATCTTCATCTTGATGAAGAAACATGAAACATGTTACTGTTAACTAAAACACATTAAAAAGCCTACCTTGCCTGTATCAACTGTGCCTCTGATTAGCAGCAAAAACATGCTGCAACAAGTCATGCAGTGAAGCGTCATGGGAAATACTGTTTTAACAAGATTGTATCTCAAAAAAAAGATGAATATTTTTGTCAGGTAGTTATGTTGTAAAAGGACAAGTTTTTTTGTTTTTTCACTTGAATGCAACATGCCACCGTAAGAAATGCAAGCCCCATTCAAAAGAACAACAAAAAGAAAGCCAATAGCAGGAGGGGATATAACCTGTGGACAGATGAATCCAGCTCCATACATGATGCTTTTTGCCAAAGATGGAAGCTCATTTTGAGGAATCAGGTGCTCCGTAAAGATCATGGTAAAATTAATGAAAAAAGTCAACATGAAAACTTGGAAGAAGTTCATGACAACAAATAATTGGAAGTCCCTGTTGCTGAAGATTTGCCAGATCAAAGTTCTCAAATTGGAGAAGGAGGGTCCTGATTGGCTGGAGGTCTGGTCTGTAGACTGCTGTTCATCTGATTGGGATACTTTGTCGTCATATTGGCTCTCACAATAAAAGCCTGTGTAGAGCATGCAGCCACAGCTCAGGATGGCGACCAGCACTGTGTAGGCTTGGAAAGATGTAAAGTCCTCCATGTTTTTAGAAATGATACCACAGAAGAGGACACTCGAGGAGCCAACAAGAGAAGCCACCTAAAAATAAGACAGACGGAGTGTGAGCTCCAGAGAAAAACAGGATTGACAGAGGTTTGTGATAAGGTAAGCGCACTTACCTGGCTGTACTTTAAAAGTCTGAGTCGGCTCTGATGCTGGCTGGATATTTCTGTGAACAACGCACACTGAGCCAGCACTACAAACGTAGACAAGCCATCTAATGCACACAGTGCCACTGTCAAATGCAGGCCGCATAACCAATCACCAGATGTATAGGTCCTCCACGGGAACCAGGCCAAGAGGAAAGTCAACGAGTAGAATGGCGCACCGTACAGGATGGAGAGACGACGTTGAGAACAGCAGGGGACCTTGGAAGTATCTTGAAAGTATCCAAAGAGTGGGTCGTTGACTGCATTCCACACCATGTAAACCATCTAGAGGGACGAGTGGCTTGTGAGAAAAACACTTAAAGTAGGTTTCGTTGCATTAAAAAATTAAAACTAGAGAAATTCCACTTCTTCACTTTAACTAAAAAACATGCATAAATTAAAGCTGCAAACAGTGTTAGTCAAGTCCTCACACTCTTGCCTGGTCGCTTCTGCCAGTCTGTCATACCTGTTTCCCCTCAACTAGCAAAAATTTACCTCCACGGTCAGGGTTTCATCCCTTTCTGGCCCTCTTAGTGCTATAACAGTTGATGCCATGTATTATTTCCTGTGCTGAGTCACATGACCAGCTGCACGGAACTCCTAATCAGTGTGTGACATCATCACAGAAATGCTACAGCAGAGGGAGGATTCAAATTCACAAAAGTTCACAAACAACTTGTCATATAGGCCAGAATGTTGACCTAATCTCTGTAAAAATATTTTATTTTTGTAGAATATTTTGCCAGGAATCCATTCATGTCATTTTTAAAGCTGTACGACTTTTACTTTTTTGTCTAGAGACCCAAATGCGTCAGCCTGCGCGGAGCGGAAAACTGTTTTCCCATCTGTTAACATGGAGGGAGCTGGGAGGGTTTCTGTGGGGTTCACTGATTTTGAGGTCAAAGCTGAAAAGTATTCGTCGTATAGTGAAAATTGTAGTAGAAGTATTAGTAATAATAGCTGCAGAAGTTATAGAAGTGGTTTAAGAAGTAGTATTAGTACAATAAGCAGTTTTAGTGGCAGCTGAAGTATTAGCAGTTATAGTAGTAGAAGTAGAAGTAGAACTGGTAGTAGTGGTAGTAGTAGAGGTAAAAGTAGTCCAAGTTGTAGATGTTGTAGTATCAGTGGCAGAAGAAGTTGTAGTAGAAGTAACTGAGTAGAAGTAGTAGAAGCTGTAGTTTCAGTGATAGTATAGCAGTAAAAGAAGTTGTAGTAGAAGTGAAAGTAGAAGTAGAAGTAGTACTAACAGTAGTACTAGTGGTAGTAGAAATTGTATTTTTTAGTGTTAGTATAAGTAGAAAAAATGGTAAAATGGTAAGTAGTAGTTGAAGTTGAAGCAGTAGTTGAAGTATTAACTGTAGTATAACTAGTAGTAGTAGTAGTTATTGTAGTGGTGTAGTGGATGGTGGTATAAATAGTGGGATTAGCACATTAAGTCAAAGTTGTTATAGTGTGTGTGAGTGTTTGTGTGTGCGGGTGTGTTTGTGCGTTCATGAGTGTCTGTCTGTTTGTGTGTTTGTTTTGGGTGATGAGACTGATAAATACATGTCTTTCACTGTCCCTGAATGTTCTTATTAGTCAGTACACACAGCTGTGTGGTTACCGTGGTGATGGAGCATAAAGGAACAATCAAACCTTTTTGCGATATTTGAACTAAAGTAGGATTTTTGGGTAAGGCAAGCGTCTGAAATCACTGTCACTGTGACAAAAACCGCGATAGCTATCAGTAGACTTGTAGTTCTCGGTCTCGGTCTCGGAGAGATTAGAAACCAACGAGATATCCAGGCACACTGCTGGCTTTGTAGAGCACAACTTTCTATAATGGCTTTTATTATTTTTACGCGCCCTTCGAGTATTTTGTGGCAAACCTCTGTGCTCATCCTGTTTGTGACTGAAGAAAGGCAGACGGGACGCAGATGGGCGATCCACATCAATTTAACTGGAGAGAGAGAAACAGAGACACATTGCATGATTGGGGAGTTGTTTGACTCTTACCTGGGGAAAGTAAAGTCCCATTTTGCTTTGTAACTCCCTCTAATCCATGAGTTGAACCCTCTGTTCAGCATAAATCTATCTTTTGATGAGCGAAGCAACATAATGTACCTGCAGAGAGATTTGCACTGACGCACAGGGGTGTGTCCAGATATTTTAGAATGGGGTGCCCCGATAGGGTTGCCAACTGTCCCGTATTAGCTGGGACGTCCCGTATTTGAGCCAAAAGAGGCGCATCCCTTACGGGACGTTGTTTGTCCTGGCCGCATAGGTAAAGGCAAGATGCATATATTTTTTCTCTCTGTGCGCCATGCTTTGTGTGTCTGGCTGCCTGCCATGGCCGTGGTTACGGTCGTGTGACCCAGTCCCAGTGCGTGCGTGCTGTACTGTGTAGCGAGCATAGACTGTATGGTCTCAGTCTCGGTCTTGGTCTCAGTTTGACTAAGTCTTGATCTTGGCCTTGTCTTGGTCTCGTAACCTTCTGGTCTTGGTAGTGTCTTGGTCTCGGCTGAGGCGGTCTTGACTACAAGTCTAGCTATCAGAAAGAAGAAATACACTAGAGTATCTCAAGACTCTAACAGAGGCAGCGATGTGTTTTAGATGTCTTTGAACAAAATGCGGTCAGGGCAGTGAACTATTAAAGGGGTTATGAATGATACTCAGCCGAGTTTACACTGGGGTTAAATGGGAGCAAAAGCAAATTTAAACAACATTTTAAAATGCTGAATCAGCACAACATAATAATACAATGCAAAACTTTGATTTTGCTGCTTCTCTGGGATATTACATGACAAAGTACATCATTAGACTTCCAGCACAACAAGCTGAACGAATGCAAGATAAGACACAACTGCTCACAGTTTTTAAAGTATGCACACAATAAACTTTTACAAATACCACACATTTAGAAGATAAATGTGATTTTGACTCCAATAAATTTCTAGTCATAATTTCTCAATCTTTTGATCCAAGTGAGAATGAAAAAGTTTCAAGAGATTGAACACTACAACATTTTGAAAGCAGGTACTCCAAGTTATATTTTAACAGTGCAACCTTCACTTGTATTAGAGTTTTATAATCCAACTTTGTCCAATACTGATAATAAGTCAGGTTACTTACTTGTGATTTGTGGAACGCTCCTTCTGACACCTTGTACTTGTTAATAAACAGCTTGACGTAGTAGAAGCCGAATATACTGTTTATCATGCATGATCCAAGCTTAGTCATGGCATAAGCCAGAGCTGCATGGTCGACTCCAAAGTTACCCATGACTGCACAAGTTTTTCTGGAGGGTTCACCTTTAGCAAGTTTCTGTGTCCATCACAGTTCAGACAACCGAAAACCAAGTCACCTGTTGGTCGAGATAAAGCAGACACTTTCAACATAAACCGTTACTCTGCGCTCTAGTTTAACAATATTACACCAAGCTCTTAAGGCAAAGCTGAGCTATTTGATCTCTGTGTGTATCTGTATCTGAGCAAAACAAGCACTGAGCTCTGTGAATGTCCCCGGTACAATAAGAATCCTCCCAGACTTGTCAAAACATCAGCTCAATTTGTCTAACTAGATTTTCATGTCTCCCGGGCTGGGTGGGTTGGGGGGTGAGAAAACAAACCTCTGATTGGCTAAGAGATCCTTTGGTTGTAATTTTTGCTTTGTGATTGGCTAATGAATATGCTTATCAGCAAAAGCAGGAGGTGACACCAATTACTAACTTTTGAAAATGTTAAACGATGGATAATTTCCAATCGGGTGTCCATATTAAACAGTGTTAAAGAGTTTTACAGAACATTACTAAGCCACATTGCTGTAGACAACAGTCTTTCCAGGAGGATGTATGTTGATGACATCCTGCTCACACTTGGCGCTGGCTCTGCTCATAAAACACACACCTGTGTGTCAGGTTTACATTAGGAGGAGTCTCCCTCTCCTCACCACAATATTAGAAAATGTTGACCGACATGATTTTGGAGGAAGAGTTTGACAGGCACGGGGAGTTTTGGCACAGACCACAGGACCTTGAACTCAGTAAGAGCTGAATAGCTCTGTTGTCGCACAATAAACTTTGTCTAATTGAATGACATTTAGTGTTTTCCTCCACTGATGGGTAATCATTCATCAAACCAGGGCTATTTGCATATTGACTTGTTAAAACATTAGGTTATCTTTGGGTTTTTCTATGTTGTGATCAACTGGGTATTCAAAAATTTGTCAAAATCACATACACCCCCTATCCCCTCTCTGCATTTCGTCCTTATAACTGAGCACTGATCCAATGTCAGCGTTGAGAGCATTTATTAATTGCAGCAAAAGACAAGTAGATATAACTAATTGCTGTCAGTGACCATCACCAGCCCTCCCTGTAGTCCACACCATCAAATCAAACTTTATTTATTCTTTGATGTGAGCTCAAGGACGTACTGTGCAACACCACAGTGCAAAATAGGTAGTGACAGTTAGGGTGACACAAGACAAACAGGGAAAAGGACAAACAGGCAGTGTTATTAATTTAAGATAAAAGTACAGGTGCTGGGCTGTTCGAAATACCATTCAGAAAGAAGAAATCACCAGAGATGTGGGGTCCCATGGGGTCCTGTGGAGCATGTGTCACACAACATGAAACAATGTGAGTGGAGTATGGGAAGTAACCCAGCATGCTCTGACGGGACAAATCTCTTATTCACTGTAAGTCTCAACAGGAGCATCTGTACAGGTATGCATGTGAGGTGATCACCAAAGCCCCAAGCAGTTGACTGGTCCAAAAAGCCCAGTGACATCCACAAGTAACCAGCGCACCCAAAACCCACCATGAGGGCCCCAGAGGCCACCTGACCCAGCAACGGTCCTAGAACCTAGAGTTCAATGACCCATCACAACCAAAGGCACCAGAGGTGACCCCATGGGGCCTGACATGGGGAAGGCTGACCACACACAACACCTACACCCCATGAACCAACAACTTAACTTATCATTTATATTTACGGTGCAAGATACTTCTTCTACTATGTTCTTATGCTTTGATCATCTTCATTCTGCTGGCCTTATCACAACTACTACTTTTAAAAATGCCAGCACCAGATGTACTTTTAAACTTAGAAAGAAAAAAAAAATCAAACGTTTCTTTGGTTCAACAGTCTAACATTAATAGTGACCTTAGAAAAAAAAATCCAGTGTGGGGGGATGATTTCTTAAAAGAGTTGGCAAATGCTTGATCCTTTTCAATCACTATCAATCGCTGGATTCAACAGAACTCCTATTTTCAATCACATGATTAAAATTCAACTTTTTGGGAATTTTAAAACAGTTTTAAAATCTTATTGATAGAGTATCAAAAGGTTACTGACATTTGATTGAGAAATCAAACGGGTTTGATAAAATGAAATGTAAGATGTTTACTATTAGAATAGAATAGAATAGAATAGAATAGAATAGAATAGAATAGAATAGAATAGAATAGAATAGAATAGAATAGAAAAGAAAATATGTTATATCCCTGAGGGGAAATTCAGGGAAATCAATTTAATTAATTTAACTAAATTTTGAAATGCTACTCTCTTGTGGTCTAAAACCATGACCGCTGATGTTGTTGCTTGCCAACATCAGTCTGATCAGCTGCACCTGCATGCTTGGTTCAAAGCGGGTTACTTCATTAAAAAAAGTAGATTGGGGATATTTTAATTGCATTTTCCTTATCAACCAAGCCATTTAAGAGTTTTTGAAATTAAAAGTGCTTTTAGGACTGCAACAGTGGGTGTTTTTATACTACAAAAGAATCAGGAAGCAGGAAGATGCTTTGGTGGACTACAAATGTGTTTGTGTGTGTTTGATGATTCATGCAAGACCAGCATCTGTTTAATTTTGATTTCCATGTTTCACCAAAACTATTAAATTTAAGTAAAAAGAAACTCTCTGTACCTTGAATCTGAATCACTTCCTGCATCCTTTAGCTGTTCGAATCCAAACTGGTTGAGGATGCTGAGCACCAGCATAGGAGCCAGAGACTGAGCGGGCTTTGTGAACAGAGCGTTTGTCCCAAACTCCATGAAGGGGAGAGTGGGAAACTTCAGAGGAGGAGAAAAAAGACAGTAATAGTAATACAAAAATCAATCCATATGTTAAAAAAAAAAAAATCATCTCAACAAAAGTAAAAAGAACTTGTCGGATAAAGAATATTATTAATTTGGTGATTCATAACTGGTTGCTAAAGGGTGCTGTTCTTTTATTTTCACTTTCCATGCACTGAATATTACAATAAAAATAAGATCATACACTTTTATTAACATTTCTGTTTCACCTGCGCCTGTACTTATGTGTGTGTCAATAATATTGACCAAAGGCAAGTTAAAAATGACTGAAGGCTGTGTGTACAATAACCCTGTGTAGAAGATTATGGAGATAATAAACAAACATGATCCAAACGGCTTTGTTCTTGTTTTTCTAAATTAAAACATACTCTTACTACACCAGGATGAAGTAGTGCTGAGGACCAAGTACGAGCATCTCAGTGCCATCATAGCCTCAGGGTAGAAGGTGAGGAGGAGGATTTTGTAGTATCCAAGATCCTGGGGCAGACTCTGACAGCTCAATATTAACAGCTGAAATAACCAACGAAGAACAAAAAAAGAAAAAATAGTGCAAATCATACAAATGACTTATTACTTTTCAGGGCTGACAAAAACAAAAATACTGCGTTATAAGCAATTTAGTAATCAACAGAAATCCTTGATAAATTACATTTGGACTGACTATCACACTGTTTTGACAGAAGAGTAAGTCAAAGAAGACACACACTCTGCAGATGGTCAGCAGCTCCAGACATGACACTGTATGGAGCTGGATTCAGCTCAATGCAAAGAAATTTCTGACTTTACCAAAATTAATTTCACACCATTTTTGACCCATGTCAAAAAATTTTTTAAGAAAGTTTCAAGATCTTTTGAAGAGCAGTTTGAATACAAAATATTCTTTAAGCAGTTAAGTTATTTTTAATATGTTTATATGATGCAACTTTTCCTTCACTGATAAGTCAGGATACTCACTTAAGGGTTGTGGAATACTGCCTCTGACACCTTGTACTTGTTAACAAATAGCTTGACAGAAGCCAAATATATTGTTTATCATGCACAATCCAAGCTTAGTCAGAGCTGCATGGTCGACACCAAAGTCCCTCATGCCTGAATTCATTTACCCGAAGGATTCACCTGTAGCAGGTTTCTGTGCTGTGTCCATCACAGTTCAGACAACCTTACAGTCACCCTTAACGGACGCTTTCAATATATAACGTTACCTCGAGTTTAACAATGCTTCATATTACACCTAGGCGAGCTATAAAGCAAGGCTGGGCTTTTTGGTCTCTATAACCGAGGAAACAAGCACTGGGAATGACTGCAACCTTCCAGACTCGGCAAAACATCAGCTCAATCAGTCAAACTCGATTTTCATGTCTCCCGGGCTGGGTGGGTTACAGGGTTATAAAGCCTCTGATTGGCTGAAAGATCCCATAGTGGAATATTCTGCTTTGTGATTGGATAACAAAAAATGCTTGTCGGCGAAACCAGGAAGCGACATCATTACTAACTTAAAAAAAAAAAAAAATCTTACTGCAGAGTATTTTCAATAGGCTAATGATAATTACTATTGTTAAAGGGTTACACATAACATTAAGTGTTATTTGTTGTTTTCTTATTCGTCAGCGCTCGTTATAACCGCCACCTACCGGATGTAAAGGAGTATTTAAGTGTTGCCACGTTGCCGTAGACAACAGTCTTCCCAGGAGGATGTGTGTAGTTGACGTCCTGCCTACACTTGGCGCTGGCTCTGCTCATAAAACACACACCTGTGTGTCAGGTTTGCATTAGGAGGAGTCTCCCTCTCCTCACCACGATATTAGAAAATGTTGACCGACATGATTTTGGAGGAAGAGTTTGACAGGCATGGGGAGCTGTGGTACACATCGCAGGACCTTGAACACGGTAAGAGCTGCACGGTTCTGTGGTCGCACCCTAAACTTTATCAAATTTTGTGATTTTTAATATTTTCCTCCGCTGAAGGGAAGTACATTCTCAAACTAGGGCTACAAGCATGTTGACATGTTTAAACATTAGGTTTTCTCCCTCTCTATTTTTTTTCTATGTTTTGATCTCTTTAGTTTCCTAAAAACTGTGAAAGTCAGACACAATAACACAAGCCCTAACAAGTGGACTCCGATATGAAATGAGATTACGGTCTGTAGTCTGCCCTTGTGATACAGTCACGACCATACTCGTGCGGTTAAGACCCTAAGGTAGTGAGAGACTGTTCAGTGTCAACTGTTTTCTTATGTACATCTTGTCATATGCATTAGTTGTGTTACAAGACATCACTATATGGAGAAGAGTTATCTGGCTAATTTGGAGATATTAAAAAAAAAATGTCTTCCCAATTTTTTTTAATCTATTTATTTATTTATTTAGAGATGCACAACTTGGATTACTCATAAACTACATGCTGTGTATTATGGCCCTTGTAATGGACAATCACAGGTAATAATACTTTGTAATCACTGGTTACTTTGAGGCACTCAAACACCATAGTTATAGCTCAATTAAAGAGGGAATAAGCAATGACTGGGTGAGTAGTGTGTCCTTAGAGTAGGAGAAAACATTTTAGATCCTAAATCCTGAAAAATGATGTCATCCCCTTGCACTGGGCGATGGCAGGAAAGACTTCCTGTGACATTCCTTCTTGGAGCAGCTGCATAAACCTGGAATGCTCAGTTGTTTACAGATTCAGAAAAAGGACTACTGGTGATTTCTTGTGATTTACAACTCGGAAAGCTTTCTCGTCTTACTACCACCACAAAACTGGTTTACATGAGTTCTGATATAAACAAAAAAGGAAAAACGTCTGTCGGGTGAAACATGTTTCATTGCCTTTCCTTTGTTTTTTCCTGTTTTTAAGACCTACATTAGATGATCGCAACTCCAAATCAGCAGAACTGGAATTTAAGATGGTTTGGGTGGGTGGCAGGGTCACAAGGAAATCCTACAGCATGTCCTGAATTCCTCAGTGATTCACAAGTGCTATATAGGCATGAGTGAGACAATGAAATGTGTGCATGTGTTTGTACCCTGTGTACACTACTGGCTCCATTAGATACCTTTGTTTGGGTGTCAGGCTCATCTTGTATCACTATTCACATGTTTTTCTGTGTTTTGACAGATCTCCATTTGGCAGCAGAGTTGGGAAAAACCCTCCTGGACAGGAACCATGAGTTGGAGCAGGCCGTGCAGCAGATGTATGCTACCAACCAGGAGCAGCTTCAGGAGATAGAGGTGATATATGTTTGGAAGGTGTTTTGTTAGACTATTTTTCAAGACTGTGTGTCAGTGAGTCACACTCATCCCTCTGTTTTCAAAACCTGTTTATAGACTACACCATTACAATCTGCTGAAATAATTGTTGTTTTGTTGTAAGAGCAGTAATTTTGTCTGAATGAGGTGATTCATTGAGTAAATGTCCACGTCACATGGGTCTTTCTCCAGAAGGGAAAGAGAGGAGCTAATCCGGACCGGTCTGTCCTAGTGAGAATTTGGCACAGTGCATCTTCTTGGCGAGATGCTCGTCTCCTCGATTAAGGAAAACTTTTATCAGTTCCTTGGCAGCTCTTCATCTTTTACTTTGTCATTGAGTAGCCCACAGGTTTTTTGTTATTTCGCTATACAACACTTTCTTTTCATATGTATATTCCTCAGGTCAGATCTAGAGTATCAAACGCGAAGGGATTTGACTGCTATGCTACATGTGCTGCAATTTCAGCATTCACTAACAGTGCTGACCTGTGTTACCTCGAGGAAATTCAGCAGGTCAAGCACAGATAAGAGCCTTAATTTGTTTACGGCAGTAAGAGGGCCTTTGGTTGATATGTTAATCCTCAAACACCTCTGTGATGCGCCTGCCAGTTTTCATGGTAGTACTAAAGCTGTTTGAGTATGACTTTGAAATCATCATTAATCTGCCAGAGAAAAAGCCACTCTTTTATTTTCTAAGAAGGCAATTA
The DNA here is from genome assembly GCF_033239565.1 of Halichoeres trimaculatus. Lineage (NCBI taxonomy): Eukaryota > Metazoa > Chordata > Actinopteri > Labriformes > Labridae > Halichoeres > Halichoeres trimaculatus. The sequence goes on along the minus strand of NW_027437198.1, from coordinate 6,463,211 downwards.
CTGTGGATAAGTTTAAAAGTGTTTGTTAGAAATATTTTGGGACATAGCTGTGAGCCCAGTCTTTTTCATTATGCAATGTTACTCATTTACGCAGCTTCCATTTCCTCTCACAGGCCCTTAATTGGCTTTGCTTTGTCTCCTCAGTGATAAATTGTGTCTGCCTGTAAATAAACTACTCTAATTAGATAAACCAATAACAAAGTGCCCTCTCTGTTTCCCTACTCTGGTCAAAATAAGATGTTTATTAAGCCGGTTAGACACTCTAAAGATTGAACATGTTGGTGTTCTTTCAAAAGCAGAGATAATTTATGCCACACTCTATCCACCCAGTTATTTAAACGCTTTAAAGCTTTTGATGAAAACAAAAGACAAATCATACAATATTTCTGTGTCCTGATCTTACAGTGTGTGGTCTGCACTCTAAGGACTCCACACACTAACAGATTCTTCAGCAGAGCTTCAGCTTCTTCATGCTTAATAGTCCAAATCTGGCGTAGTAAAACGTGACTTTGGTGTAAACAAACATAACGGACATACGGGAAAAAGCAAAGATGTTTGTTTTTGGACTTTAGAATCTAGAAACACAAAAGAAAGGGATTATGGAAAAGGTTGTGGAGACGGGAGGGATGTGGGGTGTTATAACAATGTGAGTTGGTGGTGAGTAAAGTCGTATATAAAGTATAACGGATAGATTTCTTACTCCCTCTTCGGTCAGTCAGCTGAGTCAGCTTGTGACTTGATTGGCTGTGCTCTGGTACGCGTGACATTACACGCTTTACCTGCTCGGCCCCACACACTACTGGATTTTTAGTTGCAACTACAATCACTGAATCGGAGGCCTTCCGAACGGCTCTGACCAGAAGAAATCACTCTTAACACACCCCACACCACAGGAAAATCACACATGATGTCATCAGACAATTGAGCCTTTACTGGCTTTGATTAAGAGAGGGAGATCGGGACAAAAGTCAGCCTGATTATCCTGTAGTGTGTACCCGACTTAACAGAAAAAAGAGTCAGTCTTCATATTAGAGATAGATAGAATGGAGTGCTGTCACTTTGCTTTTCCAATCTCTTTCCATCTGTGACATATTAGGAGATTTGAATAATAGGGATGGGAATTGATAAGATTTTATCAATACTGATGCCCTTACTGATTCTGCTTATCAATCTGATTCTTTATCGGTTCCCTTATCAATTCCTGTTGTCAATTTTCTTGGTACAAAAAGTAGCTTTACAGGTTTTCTGTGTCAACAACATTTAATTGAGTTTATACTGTAAGTGAATAAAATATAATTGGTCCCTGACTCTGGATATTTCTGTGCATAATTATACAGAAACAGGTAAAAATTGCACACAATGTGATGTTTATTTACTGTGTTGTAATATATTAATAATTCAAGCAGGCCATCTAGTGTCTCAAAGTGGTTATAGCAATAATTTAAGTTGTTTGGAAGCTTTCTGTAGTTATGGAGTCAGCCATGAGCCTTTCAATTGCCTCTTAGCTTTTGAAATTCAAAATTCTCAGTATTTTTTACTAAGTTGATGTGATGTGTTTCTGTGATGAAAGTTGAAATTCTATTCTGAAGCTGAAGTTATACTGATGTATGCTAACTGCTAGCATATCAATACAGTTTCCTATGTACGTGAGCATCAAGCCTGCGCTATTTTGTTTTTTTGGTAAATGAGGTGATTAATACCATTTCGAATGTAGTGAATATGAATCTCTTGAGAGAGAGTAATGTTCATTTCTTTATGAAGTCTGTTCTTCATTAAAACTTCAAGCTGAAAATCCTGAATCAGAGTTTTCTTGGGAAACTTTATCTAACGGCTAAGCTAGGATAGCTGCAGCAGACTAGTCGACGTAAGGCCTGGCGGCTCCGGCACAATGTAAAGAATTGATAAGGGAATCGTTAAGCACAAAGGCTAACAACATAGATGGATTGAAACTTTTTGTATCGATTCTCAACAGGAACTGGTTTTCGATCCCCATCCCTAATCACAAAAGATATCTTTTAAGCACAAAATAATCTCAGATTTTTTTTGTCTCTTCTTGTGGAGCAGTACCTGACCAAGCAGGTGGACCTGCTGCGTCAGATGAACGACCAGCACGCCAAAGTGTACGAGCAGCTGGACACAGCTGCCAGAGATCTGGAACAAGACAACAAGAGGCTTGTGCAGGACAACAGGCTGTCCCAGCAGAAGATCCACAGGTCGGTTTGTGTTTTTTTATATCTGTCAGTTTCCCCTTTGAAATATGATTTCCATAAGTACGTCATCAAAACCATAAAACTTAAACTAGGAACATAGAATTAAAATATTTACATTCTCATTTCTGTTCTGTCTCTTCTCAGTCTGACAGAGGCGGTTGAGGGACTACAGACCTACATGGAGGACCTGCAGAATCAAGTGGATGAGCTAAAGACGGCCCAGGCAGAGCGAAAGAAAAGAGAAGCAGCAGAGCAGAGACGCATCCATGGGGCACAGAGTGTTTCCTGTCTCAAAGAGCTGTATGACTTACACCATGACAGGTATCCATGTTTTACTGCTCTGTGAGGTGCTAAAAGCAGATCCACACGATGCGACGAGAACTATTTAAGTTTGGAAGTACTGCAAGATACCTTGACACAGATTAACAGGAAGCATATTGGTGTAGTATGCAAAAAAAAAAAAAGTTTGTTGTCTGCAAAGATTTATAAGAGAAAGATCTCCTTTAGCCTGTTGTACACAAACTGGAGACGAACGGGTCAACTGGATTCAGACTAGACCTGATCCTTCAGACATAATCCAAAGAGGAGGAGGTTAATCCTCCCCCATTGTCAGCAATGTACTCGAACAAAAGCACTTATTAAGTTGCTGCATCATAAATCCATTAACACAGTAATCATGTGTAGTTTCCATGATACAAACCTGACACTCTTTCTTAAATAATGAGTTTGTAGTAACGACTTCTTAATCTGAATTTTGTGGACAGTTCAACAGATATTTAAGTGAATCAATCTTTTAAAAAGTAGATTGAAAACAATTCTCTGTGTAGTTTTAGTTGACAACTGAACTCTCCTCGATCCTGGCTTAGGCACTTCACCCGCGGCAGTACGTGGGCCGAAAGACTCTGGTCAAATCAGAGTCCTCTTTATGACCTTGGAAGACGCGAAGACCCAGAGGAGGAGAACTCTGCTCTCCATCGCTCCATCCAGACTCTTCAGAACCAGATAGCTGCAGAGCGGAGCCGCAGGGAGGCTGCAGAGCATGAGAGTGAGCTGATGATGAGGGAGAACAGAGGCCTGGAGCAGCGGCTGGAGGCGCTGGCCGGCTGTCAGACCCGACAGAAGGAGCTGGAGGACGAGGTAGAGCAGCTAAGACTTCTGTGGCGTGCAGACTGCGCCAACAGGTAAGTTTAAATTTAATAAATCTTGTGCAAATTCAAGCCTCTTGTGTCAGATAACTTTGAACATCTTGTTTGAAACACAGATGAATTGCAGTTGCTGACACTGCTCTATTCTTTGGTGTCCTCTCTGCTCCTGCTAGTGTCAAAAGACCAGAGCAGCTGCTGTTGCCTGACACAGTATTCTTCGGCTCAGAGGACCGAGCCAGATCTTGGCAGGATGAGATGGAGGAGAAGGCAGAAAAGGAGGAGAAGCAGAGGGGACAAAACAGACAGAGGTGTAACAGCGACGGCTTTTTGAGAGCGACAAACCCTGAGGAGATCCGCCGCGGCCATGAGCAGCTGTGTATAAGGCGAGCAGAGGCGGTGAAACAGAGAGGGATCTCTTTGCTCAATGAGGTGGATGCACAGTACAGCGCACTGCAGGTAAAGCATGAGCAGCTGCACCTTAGATGTTCACAGAAATCTCAGAAAGCATGCATTTCTGGTCTGTGTGTTGTATGTTTAAAAAAAAGAGTGAACAAAATATTTTCTACTCAGAAATGGATGGAAAATATCCTCCTGTCATTAGCTAGCTATTTATCTGTTGTTGTGACTCAGGCTGTTTTTCAAACCATCTACTACACTAGCAGTGCCGACTATTTTGGCTGAAATTCACTTTGTAGTAGTCAGTTTGCAAAAACTTGCAAAATCTGCTGTATGCCAAAAATCCCTGTATGTCCTAATGATCCAGGAAAATTTCTCAGTATGCAACAGACCAGTCTACCTGGCATACTGTTTCCCACAATGCACGGCGCTGATGCTGTTTGTCTATGCAGGTGGCAGGTTTTGGTGAATTACCGCCATCTACTGGAATGAGTCGACATTAAAACTACAATACAACAACACTAATGTTAGACGGTCTGTGAGATAAAAGTCAATTGATTCCAAAAATAACACACACGGGTAAATCTTATCACTTCTAGTTGTAAAAGATGTGTTTACTTCTTTAAATTAATTAAAGCCCATAAAAACCACCAAGTCTATTTTAAACCATACATGGATTATATGGAAGTGTTTTTTCCATCAGCTGTAAAATAATTAATGAAAACTACCGGTATAACTTTTGGTGTATGATTAAAAGTCAAATATGATGATTCTGCTATGATGTGATTAACAAAATAGCTAAAATGTCAAAGTCAACCTCTAGTTTGTTTGCTACATTTATGGCAGAGTAGGGATGGGAATTGATAAGATTTTGTCAGTACCAATGCCCTCATCCATTCTGCTTATCGATCTGATTCTTTATCAATTCCCTTATCAATTCCTGTTATGAATTTTCTTGGTACAAAAAGTAGCTTTACAGGTTTTCTGTGTCAACAAATTTAAATTGAGTTTACACTGTAAGTGAATAAAATGAAGTTGGTCCTTGAGTCTGGATATTTCTGGGCATAATTATACAGAAATAGGTAAAAATTGCACACAATGTGACGTTGATGTACTGTGTTGTAATATATTAATAATTGAAGTAGGCCATCTAGTGTCTCAAAGTGGTTATAGCAATAATTTAAGTTGTTTGGAAGCTTTCTGTAGTTATGGAGTCAGCCATGAGCCTTTCATTAGCCTGTTAGCATTTGACATTTGAAATTCTCAGTAGTTTTTACAAAGAGTTGATGTGATATGTTTCTGTGATGAAAGTTGAAATTCTATTCTGAAGCTGAAGTTATACTGATGTATGCTAACTGCATATCAATGCAGTTTCCCATATACGTTAGCATCAAGCTTTCGCTATTTTGTTATTTTGGTAAATAAGGTGATTCATACCATTTCCAATGTACTGAATATGAATCTCCTGAGAGAGAGTAATGTACATTTCTTTATGAAGTCTGTTCTTCTGAAAATCCTGAATCAGAGTTTTCTTGGGAAACTTTATCTTACGACTAAGCTAAGATAGCTATAGCAGACTAGTCAACGTAAGGCCTGGTGGCTCCGGCACAATGTAAAGAATTGATAAGGGAATCGTTAAGCACAAAGGCTAACAATAGCAATGGATTGAAACTTTTTGTATCGATTCTCAACAGGAACTGGTTTTCGATCCCCATCCCTATTACCGAGACAAATCAGCTGTAGCTCCATTTTCTGAAACTGGAAACCAGAGTAGTAAACTACAAAACAGACCTAACAGAACAGTTATACTACATACTACATCCAAAAGTAGCAGGTAGTATTCAGTGCCTACTACATACTACTGTATATTCACATGTTGTACATAGTAGGCAGCTTGGAAAACAGTAAATTGGAAACAGATTACGACTCAAAGTGGGGATTCTCATTGACCTGACTGTCTTTTTCTGGTGGTGAGAGGAAGGTGTTCTGAAAAAAATATGTTTCTCTGTTTTCAAGGTGAAATATGATGAGCTGCTGCAGAGGTACCAGCATCCATCAGACGTGCTCAGCCATAAAGCAGTCCAGACGTCTACCAGTCCCTTAGTGAGCAGCAGGACCCGCAGCCGCCTGTCAAGTTCTTCCACCCTGTGTGAGCTGACGCTGGTGCTGGAGGAAGGCCAGCCGCCTGAGTACAAGGCTCTCTTCAATGAGATTTTCACCTGCATTAAAAAGACCAAAGAGGACCTCAGCGAGAACAGGCGTCAGGGAAAGAACGGAAACAACCATGACGACGCCAATTATAAAAGTATTCAACATCCTGGGACTCTTTGAGTCTGTTCTGAGGTAGAAAGAGCTTTGTGGTTGCTCCTCTAAAAGAAAAACACAGAACGTCACAATCTGATCTAGACATGCTGCAATCTGCCACTTTGGAAACCTTTGGTTTGTTTGTGAGCGCTGTTCTTTCTATTCCATCCTCCTCCTGATCAAAAGTTACGTAACATACAGCATAATGCGATGAAGCTGCAGCTATATTATGTAATGTGAAAATGTATTCCAAAGGTAAAGAACAAATTCACACAACTCTACATGTATGTTAACAACTTTTTGTGTGAAATATTTATTTCTCCCTTCACTTGTAAAATGTAGATGTCAATGTGTAGCTTGATTTTGAAATCCTAAAGTGTTACTCCAACAGTATTCAGTGTTTATGTAATATTAATCCTGTATACACTTGATCTGATAGGTGCTTTGAAAAGAAATGCACATGTGATATTATTTGAATGGTGATAAAGTTGTAAATGTTTGGTCTTACTTGTGTTGCAGATGTTGGAATGCTGTAAGAGGATGAGAAACTGTGGTTAGGCAGCACGTAAAGAGTTTATGGTGATTAGCTTAACGGCTACAAGAGTTGGTTTGTGTAAGTTTGAAAAAGTTTGGAATCATTGGCACGTTAACAGAGGAATTTGGTGGAAACTTGGAAAGGTGTTCTTGAAAGTGTTTTGATAACTAATTTTATGATCTTATTCAGCTTTGGACGAGTGTCGCTTTGACAGAGGGACACAAAACAGATCTGCACTTTTTATGGTTGAATCACAATTTCTGTTTTATTTATCATTTTGACAGGAGAGAAAATTTAAACTATATTTATTTTCATGGTCGCTAAATATGAAAGGTAACTGTACACTGAAGCGCTTATTTCTGGAATAGTTGAGGTTTTTAACACAGGTGATTGAGAATTTAAAAAATGCTATGTAAAAAATGAAAAGCACAAAATAAATGTTGCGTCCTTTATGAAAAATTTCATAAATATATTTTAGAATATGTTTGATCAGAAATGTTCTGCTGAAATTTATTTTTTGCAACTATCCATTAAATTATTGATGCAGGCTGCTGTTGTGTATTCTTTGTGTCCTGACGTCTTCTACCATCTGTGCCTCCTTGACTCTGCAGGTCAGGAGAAACTGCTCAGTACCCTGCACAGTTTGCTTGCAGAGATGTTTCAACTTGTCTTTTCTTTGTGGGCACAACCTTAAAATGTAATCAGATGAAAAAAAAAATGTGTGTTGTAGAATACAATTGAGTAAAAACTCAGGATTTATTTTCTGCAGTGCCTCTTCTCCAGATCCCTGAGGACTATTCGATCCACAAGGTCTCTGTACCCCAGTGCACTCTGTGGGTCTGCAAACCATTAATGGGGCTTTGTCTCTTTCATAATTAGGTGTTACATAACTCAGATTTTCTTATTCAGCTTTCAACTTGCGCCAAATCCATTAAATCTCCAAACAAGGGGATCACATACCACACTTACCTAATGGGACAGGTTTAGGCAAAGCTGGAAAGAGAAATCCTGCAAACACACTAGTGAAAGTCTTAGCTAAAGCTTAGTTAACACAATATTTAAAAATAAAAACACAACAGTAGGATTACAACTGTGATGCATTTAAAGAACTCGATGAATGTGTAATTGTAGAAGAGAGAGGTTGAGTTTGGCTATAGGCCTTCCAGTTCCTTCTGTCCAAGCCAATATGGTAGAACTATAACAAACAGACTAATATGGGTTAGAGTTGGTGGAACATTGTCATTGCTACACACTATGGTAAATTCAGTAAAACTCAATGCAAATCCTCCTCACATCCTGTTCTCTTATTGCTCCTGGAGGCCTGCCAGCAGCAACAAGTTCAAACCCACACTGACACTGTGTGAGGAAAATGGAAAGTGATTCACACAATCATTGACTGGAATCAAATCAACATGCTATATAAAAGTGTTATACATGATCACAAAGACGTTCTAGAAAAAAATGATTTTGGGTAGTGCCAGAATAAAACTACTACAGTATGAAATGTATTTGGGGTATTGGAAGAATGTGAAGTAATTTATACCCAAATAAATTGTAAGTGACAGCACTAAAACTTTCCCAGTCTTGTCATTTTTCATCTATGCCAGTGAATGTGTGCCAATGCAACCATAAAATTTTAAAACGTGTGACAGATATGACAAACATACAGCATCACGGGCTGCTTTAGTAGCACTAATGGTGATAAAAAAAAATACTATTAATCCTCTACACTCATACACTCTGTCATCTTTAAACTCTTACTAAGAACCCAATAAACATCTAATAATGCTTCTTACTAAATTAGTGACACTGTGGCCATTTTTGTGGGAATTTGTCCTTAACTTTCAGAATTTATTGTTGCCATGAAATTAAATTCAGTTTACCATCAGTGGCTGGCAACATTATAGTCTGATCTTCACTCTGACTCTGGAAAAGTCCTGTTTGACTTTTTTTGTTGTTATTGTTGTTTTCTTTGGTTGAAAATCACATGAAAATGAATGTAGTAACACCTGACTTCTTGTTAACCCCAAGCTGGATTCGAACCCACTCTGCCCTGGTCCAGGTCGCCTCCCTGCGGTCATTTCGTACACTGCAGCTAGACGTGCCTGGGCATGCATAGAAAGTTAGGAAGAGAGTCCACAAAGAGAGGGCCTAAGTCAGACTAAAATTGTACCAAAATCCCACTGTACGGCCGGTGGTGAGTGTTCTAAAACAAGCCCAATGCAGGTCTGTGATTGCCTTGGCTGTTACATTATTATGCTCATGGGTTTCTCGGTTTCTCCTTTCTCCCGCATGGTCTCGGTCGGGGTTAGCCGGTTAAGCATAAAGCATTAGCTAAGCTAAAATTAAGGTGTAGCAGACCGGGGAAGTGACGTTGACCTTTGCGAAACGATCCTAGCGCGACGAAACCAAAACTTAATAAATATATTTATGACAAAATACGATATCAACGTATCAAAACCGTATTTTTATCACAGGTATTTTATTTTATACAGTTTCCCGGGTAGTGTAACGGTAGCGTGGCCGAGTGGTCTAAGGCGCTGGATTTAGGCTCCAGTCATTTCGATGGCGTGGGTTCGAATCCCACCGCTGCCAATAATATTTCAATTTTCATCACCGTTTCTGTCGGTGGTGTACATTTGACTAGAAGCAAGCGCACATGGTATTATTAACTCTTCTTCGGCTCCTTGTCAACAAAATACTTTAACAGAACGGGATAAGAAGATATCAAAGCTCAAGCGCGCCCCCTTGAGGTAACCAGCGTGAGCATAAAAACAACAGTCTTGTGCTGTACTATGACCTGCCTTTTGTCAGACATCAAACTGTTAGCCATGACTCAGTTGACATTCAGAATTGCTATTTTATAGATACAAAACAGTCAATGTTATTAAATGCAAATGCTTTTATTTCTAAAATTGTACAAAATAACTTGTTAAATACAGACTAAACTCTAAATGTGAGCGAACCAGTTAAATCTGGAAGCAGTCTTAACATGCACTCAATCAAAATGTTTGTTTAAAATAGAAACATTTTGGTATTATTCCTTTAATGCAATCACGGTCAAACTGTGATATAGTTCCAAAACATTCAGATAACTATAAATTAATACTTTTCAGCAGCTTGGTAGTTCTATAATATTGAAATCAGATACACACACTTTCCAACATCAAAGAGTTAAAAGACATATCAGAGAAGCACAAGAATGACATTTTCTGACACACTTTATATGTGCATATGTATAATTTGATACATCTAAAAGACAAAAAAACTAGTCAACTATATTTGTTGTCCATGTAGTCATGGATTTTCACTGTTCAGTCCTGACTGAGTACACAGGATAGCACCAGTAAAACCAGACTGAAAACCAGCAGCAGCAGCAGGACCAGGTGCCGGGGCAGCTGGGAGATCCAGGAGGATTTGAGAGGAGGTGAACTGGTGCTGGGCTGTCTGGACATCAGATATTGCTCCACTGAGTCAGCTAGGTCGTAGGACTTTGGAGAGTAACCCAGCTCTCGACGGGCCTTGTTGATCTTGAAGGTGTGACTCACTGCTATGTTCCTGACCTGTAATGGAAGTAAGAGAATTTTTATTGATGGATATTTAGACTGATCACTCAATATGATGCAAAGCTATTCCTGCTCATAATAATTATTTCATATATTACATGAAATTTTATCGTATTGTGACCACAGATCTGTGTCAATTTGTTTTTGTCTCTTTTAGCATTTCTTGGCCCGTAACTGCAGATGTCTGTTTGCTAAGACCACACCTGTTAACAGGAAACATGTCACATACACTATAGACCCCTATCATCTTTATCTTCAGTCCACCTGGGTTGTCGCAGTGATTTTTCTCCAGTGAGTGCATACCAAAGGCCGTAAAGACAGAGCCATCATAACAAGGTATTGGATCAGGATCAACATCGGGTCAGACAGGATAAGCAGGAGTGAATAGTTTGTGGTTTCTAGGCCTCTTAACAATGAAGGTAAACAGGAACAATGATTTGTCATGAGTCACACTGAGGGCTCTGAACATGTTCTGTATGAGGCGTGTGCTGACTGAAGCAATTTGACATCATAAGAAAAGATTGCATGACGCACGTGGGAAAATTAAAATGTCGGGAAACTTTGAAAGAATGTTTCTCCTCCCTCTCCTGTCCCTGTTTGTACTCTGCAGGCGGACACCTTATACTCAGGCGGTAAGAAGATGCAGTAACCAGAGGCATCCATCAGTCACTTGCTATCAGAATGTAAAACCAAGTTTGCCAAATTGGGGTTAATCTGATCTATTTGCTTGACAGAGTGACCTCTGCAGCAGCTGAATGAGACGAAAACATGTAAACAACAGTCCAAGTTCTTTTTTATGACTATTTTCAATTACAGTTAAACACGTTTAGTGCATTGATGACTTTAGGGTATGCAAGATTTCCTACTTAACTGAGTGTCATCCATGAACAGTTGAGCTTGGTGGCTAAGGTTGAAAAATAAAAATACTAAACACGCATGAAATATTTCCAACCAGCAAATATTAAAAAAGAAAAATTGAAACCAGAGTCAAATTTCAGGAACATACCCACATACTCTATTGCATCACGCCACCGTTTGACCTGAGCGTGCCTGAGCTCATTTGAACCCAAGCATGTCTCCTGACCACTCTCACCATGGTAACGGTCACTTTCCTGAGGTCACTTCCTGCAAACCTCATCTTGAACTTCCTGTTCTGACCCACAGCCGTTTATGTTTTATTCACGGGGCATTCATCGATCCCCGAGCAGCAGCTGTCTGACAGAGTGAGCTGCAGGTGCAGGCCCACGGGCTCAGCTTTGGTTTCTGCCTCATCACACATTCATGAGGATCTTACCGGCCATGACGGAGGCTCCTTAAGATGCATGATAAAGAAGGCCTCCCTGGGCAGGATTACAACCAACTGCCCTCAAACGGAAACATCAGGCTCCTTCTATTGTCACAAAGTGTTCGGACATCTCAAAAAAATGCTTCTTCTGACTTTGAAATTAGCTTTCATCTCTTAAATTTGTCAAGTTTTACTTTCATTCCCCATGATTAATGGATAAAGGATAAGATTAGGAGAGGGAGGAGGAGGGGAGTGGATAGGAAAATACCTGACATAATGAAGTCTGTCGTCAGTGTCGAGACTTAAACAAGAATCTGCTCATCCGAGAGCAGGTCACTTATCTCAAACACACAAGGCACATACTTTCAATTAGGGTGGTACACGTGTGTGCATACATTCACACACAGCTCCCCACTGTAGACACGTAATCTATAATGCATCCCACTCTTAGCTCAGTCAGGTCGAACAGCTACAGTGCCACAGACATTTAAAGAGTGAATAAAGAACATACCAATGAGCAGCCAAGCTTGGTTTTTAAGATTTATTTCATGTATTGTTTAATTTAGTGTGGATATAATTACCTCGCTTCTGGTGAAGAGAAGAGGCACTTCAAGGACAGGTCTCAGAAATATATGCAAGTATTCCACTAGGATAGCTGAACATAGAGGAAAGGACATGAGTAAAGCAAACAAATAAAATCCAAGAGAAATCTCACAGGTGTTTACATTTTTAAGATAAAGAGATAAAATACCTGTTGAATAGACAAGAGACACAGGCAGGTTTATCGACGGTCTGCTGTAGCCCAACTTTTCAAACTGCAAAGACAACAGCAACAAAGAGATTTAAGTTTTTTACCAACATGTATAAGGCAAAAACTAGAATATAATGAAAATACACCTTGGTTCAAAAAACAGCATGGGTATAAACAGCTCATTTCTCCATTGGCTCTCACTTTGTGGGAGTTGATATTTTCATAATTCACTCTGAAAGTTATTAAACTTCAGAGTTTTGCCCATATAAGGGCATCGGTGACTTGCCTTACAGGTAGGCATAGAGGCTAAAGACCTATCTCTTTACCTCATCCGAACTTTAACAAAGCTATGTTGAGTTAGGCATTTTCGTATGGCCATCCACTGACGAATGGCTTCAGAACTCCGTATCAGAAACAGATAGGTGATGTCACGGAGACTAGGCCCATATATTATACAATCAACAGCAGCAATGCCACCCTTCGGTCACAGAGGAATAATATGTATCAAGCTTTTTTAGTCAGAAAAAACATCTCTTCATAAAACTCACCAATGGTGTCAACCACTCAAAAAGATTGACTGAGACTCCGTCATTGATGAAGTAGGTCTGTCCACTCTGCAAAACAAAACAAAGCAACATGTCAAAATAAAAGTGCAGACAGAAACTCGGATGTCACACTTTTCCCATGTTGGTTGTTTGGACTCACAGCGACACAGCTCCGTTTTGGTGTGAGCGCCTCAGCCGCCAGCGTGTGGGCCTTCACCAGGTTGTCTACGTGTACCCAGTTCATCCTGGCATGGGGGTCGCCAAACCTGAAGGTGAACAACCGTCGCTCCACATTTACCTGAGCAATGACGGAATGAGAGACAAGAAGTAGAGATAGGAAATAGGAGGTAGGGGCAGTCCTGCAGACCTCAATCTCTGCCTTTAGCCCCCAAAATGTCTTAGTTTATTAAGTTTGGACCAGATATAGAAACATTCTTTCATTACAAAAAGAGAAAACAGTAGGTGACTACCCTGTAAAAGAGTAAAAAAACAAAACAATATACAGTGGGGAAAATAAGTATTGAACGTGTCAACTTTTTTCCCATCACATTTATTTCCAAAGCAACAATTCAAACAAAATTTCTAGTATTTCTAGTAGTATGACAGCCGAAAAGTTCAATTTTGGTCTCATCTGACAAGACAACAGTATTCTGCAGGCTTGTCAAGATGCTGTTTAGCAAACTTTAAACCAGCTTCAACATGCCTTTTCTTGAGGAATGGAGTCTTGCGGGCTGAGCGTCCATAGAGGCCATGGCGGTAGAGTGCATTGTCTATTGTTTTCTCTGTAACAATTGTACCTGCTGCCTCCAAGTCTTTTTGGAGCACTTCAGGGTGGTCCTTGGCTCGTTGAGTACTCTTTTGACTATCTCTCTGACTCCCTGGTCAGAAATCTTGCAAGGAGCTCCTGTGCGTGGCCTGTTGAAGGTAAGGTGGTGCTTCTTCCACGTGTGAATAATGGCCCCAACGGTGCTGACTGGAATATTCAGGTGCTTTGATATAAGTCTGTAACCAGTTCCATTCTGATGCTGAGCAACAATCAGGTTGTGAATGTCTTCAGAGAGCTCTTTGCCTTTACCCATCATGGGGTGTGTCGTATTTAACTGCTTGGTGACAAAACAACCTTTTTTATAGGACCATCAATTTGCTCTAGCCCAGCTGATGTTGGTTTGCACTAATTGGAAGTTCAAGTAATAATTACTGACAGATTTCAGGTGGTGTGGTGCATTTCCTTGCCAAAGCATACAGCCTTTCCATGGTGTGTTCAATAATTTTTTTCCTGTGTTATCGCACTTGATTCCACATAATTATTATTTATGGACTTGAATGTCATGATTTCTTTTCATGTGTGGATTATTTGAGTTAATACCAATGTCTGGTAGAAATTTTCTTTAAATTGCAGCTTTGGAAATAAATGTGATGAGAAAAAAGTTGAGATGTTCAATACTTATTTTCCCCACTGTACTAGAAGTGACTTTCCAATTTTATTTTCAAATATACTGCAGCTACTCAGGACAGAAGCATCAGACCAACAAATATTTATAACAGAAATGATCTATCAGAAGAGGACACCAATTTTATTTTAAAATTAGGCCAGGGGCTTGAGAGGTGGGGCTATAGCCAGACTCTCTTGGGTAAATATTTCTGTAATGGATACATGGGAAGCTTGTAGAATACACCATATTCAAAGAGCCCCCCATGGGTTGTAACCTCTTTCATGCTACCTAATTTATTCTCTTTGATAAAACCAAACTTCAGGACAAACAAGATAAGATTTAGGTCAAGAGGTCTACATCTTACATGATGGAAACTTGGCCGACAGTGAACCCAGAACCTATCAAACCACATGCAGCATGTCACCAGCCTGTACTGTGGCCTATAAAGGGCAGACTGGGTGAGCAGGTGCCTGAAACTGGATCTCTGGAGAGCTTTATCAATAATGTAAACTCGGCAGGCGGATACACGTTCGACGCTTAAGACGCAGTAAGATGTATACTTTTCTTTTTCCAGTGCCAACACAAAGGACATCGATCCGTAACATACAGCTCTCACTCTCTCCATCCTTACATCTTTATGTGTTTGTGAATGTGTTTGTTTGTGAATGTATTTGTGTGTGTTGATCCCTCACCATGACTCGATGAAGGTGTCTCCTCTCCCCTGGTCCGTAGATCCCACATGGCCGAAGGACACATGTTCGAAGTAGACCTCCACCTTCACAAAATTACATTTTAACTGAGCATGAACACGTTTTGCTTTCATACGTGATCTCACTCTTCAGGTGTAACCAGAACAAAACATCAAACCAACTGCGAGAAACTCAGGAGTGACTTGTTTGGTTCCCGTTTTCTCAATTTAAATCAGTTTTTGTTACAAACAGAGGAAGTTTGGAGTCTGAGGTCTGTCAAACTTTCAGTGATGGCTTTTATACCAGAGTCAATCTTTACTCTGTGATTTGCTCTCTCTTTCTTTTAATGCACTGTTTCATGTATTTTACATGTTTCTCATACTTTGTCACTGAGCTGCTCTGGTGAAGGAATGCTTCTTGGATGCATACCAAGTAAAAGTTAAAGACAAACTCATATTTTTCACCAAAATGACCAGAAGACACAGCTGCTTTGATCTTATATTCAAATGTCTTTGAAGTTTAATGTAGAAATCTCTTATTTCTGTGCTGTGACTATGTCAGAACAGGTAGCACTGGTTTGACATCAGGCATGTCATAAAATAAGAGAGTTCAAGCACCTCATAAATGATAACTGCAAACAGTCCCTCTGTTTATGTACTGCATAGGTGTTTTAATGTCTTTAAAATGTGATCTCCATCCTTGAGCAACAGACGCCTGAACTTTAGCCTGCAGTATATAATGATACAGATCCCAGCCCGAAGCTTAATGAATGTATAAGTAGACGGCTGCTGATGGAGGGAGTACGGTTACACAGAGCCAGGCGTGGAGAGGCTCTGCACCTGTTTGAGTAAAGGATCAAAAACTCTGCAGTAAAACCTCCTATGTCCTTGTGCTGTCATGCCTGTGTGTGTGCGTGCGTGCCGGTGTGCGTGTGTCTTCTTTATTTCTGTGTTTAAGGTGCGTCTCAATGATGAGTGACCTTAAAGCACCTGCATTAAGGTGTAAGCTTCAACTATCAAGGCGACTCATTCCTCCACCATCACTCTCTCATAAAAGACATGTATGTGTTTATTTGTTTATTTCCTCTTGATACAAGGTATGTGTTAACGTCCCCTGGCAAAACAAACCTCACACACACACACACACACACACACACACACACACATATATATATATATGTATATATATATATATATATATATATATATATATATATAATCACAGAAATCATTTTCAGCAGAGAAAAACAGATATCTGTGTTTTATCTATTCTGACTAGTAAACTTTGTCTGTCGGTGTGGTGTTGTCATTGAGCTTAGACGTGCAGTAAATCAATCTGGTCCTGCTCGACTTGATCTGGAAGCTAAGAGGTAGCATTAAGGAATAACCAACATTGGCGCTGATATATATATATATATATATATATATATATATATATATATATATATATATATATATATATATATATATATATATATATATACACACATATATATATATATATATATATATATATATATATATATATATATATATATATATATATATATATATATATATACACATATATATATATATACACATATATATGTTAATGTTGGGATTAGTATTGATAAATACTTTGGTCAAGAGACTAGTGCTTAAGTTTCAGTTTCTCTTCTCTCAATCACTTAGATCTCATAGCTATCTTGAAAGATAGATAGATAGATAGATAGATAGATAGATAGATAGATAGATAGATAGATAGATAGATAGATAGATAGATAGATAGAACTTTGTCCATTCTAAAGTACAACAGTAATTTGTCTTTGACACGGCTCAAAGTACAAATTTTAAGACATTTACAAACACAACAAGTCTTGCTTTAAAAACTGGAAATGTATTGATTTTCATTTTTTGTCATTCGCTCATGTGTGAGATAAAGTGTGTTTGTTAAACCTTGTGTGTAATGTGGCTCTTTGTAGTACCACAGTAAGTTTTGTGGCACTTGGTCTCTGACTGGTTGGCCACCCGACACAGTGTATTGACCCAAGTGAATATATATATAAATATCAAATATAAATTGTTATATCGTTAATATTAAATACTTTATACAACACAGCAACAACTACTTTGTGCTGGAGTTCCCCCTTATTTAGGAAACTGGGTTAGCCTCAGTTTAAGTGAGTTTACAAATCATTTCCAGCACAAGGTTCATAATCGCACAAATGAAGACAAAAACGTTTCATTTGTGACAAATATAACTGAAAGAAAAATGCTAAAATTTAGAGCTTTCATTATTTCAGGTATGATGTTACCCCAAAATACAGCATTAATTATTGTTAAATGGCACAAAAGGGGAACCACAAATCCAGCTTTTGTTTCCTGGATTGTTTCAATAAACTGCAGCAATCCATCAATTTCTCTTCTCTGTCTTTCGTCAGCCTGTCAAAATATGGCTCCAACTTCTATCAAACCTGTTTGTTCAATCAATCCTACAACAGCTCTTCCCTGTTTTTGGATATTATTTTTAAGTTTAGACAGTATTCAAGCCAACGCTGCCACTCAGTGAAAGTAACCCCAGCTTCTGCTTGCTGTGATGACCCTGTATTCAAACCTGCATCACTTATATTTGGGTTTCAGCCCTACCTTTACAGCTACAACAGCTCTAGAGTTATCTAGGTAAAACCAAAGTAAATGGATTTGTGACAACACATCCAATAGATGCTAGGTCCAAAATTTCCTAAACCAATCAGGAAGATGTCCAGAGTGCATGTGTGAAAGTCTGTTTCCCGTCTGTTTCTCACCTTTCAGGATGCAGCCGTTGGCAGAGAGGACCATCTGCTCTGCAATCGATTTAGTTCTGGAGTAATGATCAATGTGCTGCAACACAAAGGCGCAAGGAGGTGTTTTATAACTTTCTGCAGGATCGAAAATGTCCAAATGTGTAAAATGATTACTTTTCTTTTTGCTTTTCCTGGGCTCTTATACCTCATCAGCAATGGATGGATGACTTTCTTAGTGGAATACTTATCTATAGCACATCAGTCTGTTACTCTAGGTTTAAAACAGGCATGTCCAAACTTTTTACTCACTGCATCAGGGGGAACGTACGGCACCGAGGCCTCATCGCCCTCATCGATTGGTTTCCCAGCAAACACCACGTTGATGGTGCTGGTGTAGACCAGTTTGGGGATGTTCCTCTCTTTACACACTGACACAGAAAGGATCACACAGGAGTTATCTCTGCCAGCATGAAAACATCACTTAAGTATTTCTGTAGGTCAATAGATAAAACATAACTTTCTGTTTTGAAAAAATGATGTTGCTTCACATTCATTTTGTGAAGCTCTTAATTACATTTAAGTGAATGCCAGTAAGAGTGTGGACAGCATTTTTTTAATCATTTTCAATTTTTACTAATTGCCTGCCATAATGTGACGCTAACAATCGTTTTCATTAGCATTTTTAAGTTGTAAAGTGTTCCATGAAGTCAGAAGAATAAAACTATAGATTAATTTTACCAAAGGGTAAAACATTTTACAAGTACTAACATTATTATTATTATTTATAAATCTGAGAATGATTGAAAAAAATTTTTTTTAGAAGAATCAGGGACATTTAAAAAAAAAAAAAAAGTATGTTCAGAGCATTGTTTAAAGAATCAAATTTTGATTTTGTTACGACTTGAATGTGCTTATGGTTGAGTGTGACATATACCTTACCATTTATGACATTATTTGTTCCTCCAACGTTGACTGACTCCACCTGGTCTTTCTTCAGCTAGAAGACAGAAAGGGAGGAAAAATGAAAAATGTATTACACCTTAATTACAACCTTCCTTACTTAAAGTTGCTGTGAGGAGGATCTGTTTTAATTGGATCGGAGCGCCACCTTTTGGCCTGGAGTCTCACACACACTGTTGTGAAGAGTTGACTCTTAAGAAGACGTGTTTGTTTTGGAAATGAATGGCGACTGGGTCGGGACATCTTTCTACCAGATACAAGGTGACAACCTAAGGTATTTATCAACAGAACATTCAAAACCTCTTTGAGTTTGAAAGTCCAAAGTCACTGCTGGATCTGGGACAGGCACCAGCTGCAGAAACAGGGCTGTTACAGCTTGTTACAGCTGTGACGTCACTTTGAAAAAGAGGCATGGTCTAATGCTGTTACCTTTATTCTGGATTAACATTGCATCTTAATATCTTGTCCTGAATATCACATGACTGGGATACAATTCTAAAAAGCAAGCAGGCTAACCCGTATGGTAAAAATGCAAGTATTTTCAGAGTGTTTCCCCAAAAAAGTGGGTCACCTGAAAAAAAGTTTTGGAGACACTGCACTAAAGAATGCCTAGTGATGTGTAATCTTAATGAATCCTGGTTATGTCCTGCCAGTAATTGACCAAGCAAAGCAAACATCATGGGTGCCGAAAAGGGGGGGCTAATAAAATTATACAGGGGCCCAGCAACATTCCCTCTCATGGGGCCCAAAATCCCTGGCAGTGCCCCTAGCTAACGGTAACCTCACTCTTCATTTTATTGATTGACTCTAAAGTTTCTTCCTTTTACTGTCGTACAGTTAGGCTCTGTATCCACCATCACTACAAAATTAATCCCAGAAATCATTTTCAGCAGAAAAAAACACAGATCTCCGTGTTTTATCTATTCTGCCTACTAAACTTTGTCAGCTGGCATGGTGATGTCATAGAGACCTAGATGTGCAGAAAATCAATCTGGTCCTGCTCGACTCCATTGAGAAGCTAAGAAGTAGCATTTAGGAATATCCTACGTTGGTGCTGATAATCTCATTTTTAAGTGTGGATTCTGATCAGGAAGATATCTAGAAGGGAGACTTTTTCAAGATCACTTAGAATTTTAAATTTTCCTTTTGTGTCTTTTTTTCTATCTTGAAGCTGTTTTTATGGCCACTGTACAGAGCCCTTAATCCTGGGAAAGGGTGGCCTAGGATCAAATCAGGACCAGTGTCCCTCAACTACTGTTCTTTTCTCTAAAAGGACAACAACCATGAAAAAAGGACAACTGCAATCTTTTG
The DNA here is from genome assembly GCF_033239565.1 of Halichoeres trimaculatus. Classification (NCBI taxonomy): domain Eukaryota; kingdom Metazoa; phylum Chordata; class Actinopteri; order Labriformes; family Labridae; genus Halichoeres; species Halichoeres trimaculatus. The sequence continues at coordinate 6,443,317 of NW_027437198.1, read as the reverse complement.
AGGACACATTTTTTAACGGATGTGGAACTTTAAGTTCCCTGAATTGCTTCTTAAGGCTGCAGCCTCAATCATGGTTCAGTCCTGAAAGTCCCAGAGCTCAGTTTCAGTCTGAAACTTCCCCAACAACAAATTAAGTAATTTCTCCATGAGTCAGCATAAACAATAGAACATAGAAATATCAGTAAAATGAGATAAATAATATAGATGTCTCACCTGTTCTGGTCCAGACATGCCATATGATGCTGTATGAAATATACAGTCAACACCTTCACACACTTTATGGAGGGACAGGTAGTCCCGGATGTCGCTCTGTCAGAAAACAGAGTGAAACCATTTCAGCCATGCTAACTAAAGGAATCTTATCTGAAATCTCATTCATTCAATAAGAGACAACAGAAAACTTAAGTCATTATTTATCTTTCTACACATGCAGTCTTTTCATGCCTAATTTCAGTATTCTGTATTTGACATGTTGAGTTGCAGAGCTAGTCAGAAATGATCTCATTAAAAAACACTTATAATTAAGGTAAGTGTGCCACGAGGCCTGCAGGTGAAACCTGAATCATGTCTCCACCCTCTGTGACCCAGTCAGCAGACGGGGATCACTCACCTGTGTCTGTTTCCAGCCAGCAGAGACTAACAGGAGAGACACAGTGACACTGACAGAAACATTCACAGACTGGCATCTTTTGTCAAGTCTGTGTGCAGCAGCAGAAGAACTCAGACTGTGTGTTTAATGTAAGTGACAACAGAAAATCAAAGATAGGAGTCTGACACTCCTGTAGCGTTAATATTTAGCATCTAAACCAGGTGATGTGTCTGCAGAAGCCTCATCATGCTGTGATCTTCCAAAGCAGTGATGCAGTATTAATGTGTAGAATGTTAATTATTGCTCTATTAAGCTTTTCATGTTAAAGCTGGGAGCTTTTTTTTTAAAGGTTTCAGTGAAGAAGTTTAAACACGTCTATGTCTCCTCTTCCATACCTGGAAGAAGATGGCTCCATCAGGGACCTCACAGGGGGGCTTCCTCATGTCCAGAAGGATCACTGTCATCCCCTGACCAGCCAGTTCCCTCCCCAGCCTGAAACCAAAGTACCCCCCTCCTCCCGTCACCACCACCTTCCCTGCTGAGCTGCCCCGAGCCAAAGCGGCCTCCTCTCCCAGTCTGGAGGCCGCACACTCTGAGCTGCTGCAGCTGGACGCCATGGCGCCGTTCACCCTGTGACGGACTGCCATGGGGGGGCTGGAGGCGATAGCTGGGGCTGGGTGGTTGACCCAGGGCTGCTGGGTGAGGTGGGGAGAGTTGTGTTTGTGGTGGCCTCCGGCCTGCAGGCGACAGAGGGGGGCAGCGTGGCAGGGGAGCTGCTTCACCTGGCACAGAGAGCCTCCACCGTCACTCATGTTGGGGCCGCACAGCTCCATCAAGGTGCTGCTGGGAAAAGTTAACAGTTAGGATTTGACTTTTGATGTTTTACTGTATAGCCTGTATTAGCCTGTCATCTACTCAAACAATGTCAGTGCATTCACATTTTCTCAGTGCAAGCTTCACCAGCTCAAAACTTTAACAAGCATTCTGATCAAATGCTGCATTAAGACCTAGCTAACTGGTCTCAAATCACAAATTAACCGTCTGGATACAAACATAAAACAGTCCTACAGTGTGTTGTGTATATATGTTTACATTTTGAATGTATATGGTACTAAACTGCTGTCATATCTTTGCTGTAACACTTTCATGCACATCCAACCAAGACAAACCTGAAATAGTTGGTGCTTTTAAAGTATGATTTTTTTTAAATTACAATAAGAAACACATTGTTTTAGGTTATTTTGACCCATTGATTTATTTGAAAATTAATTCAACATCAGATATAATTTATAGCTTCTTTTTTTTTCTAGAAGTGTAAAGACTCTGGACACGCGTGGTTGTTCAAACTTGTAACAAACTCACTTGCCCCATAAATAAAGGTTGCTATTGTTAGCCTCCAGGAAAAACCACCTAGTGGTCAAGAACGTAATTTGCATATAAACATAAAGCTCTATATTAGATATTAAAAATGTAATTACGGGTGTTTTAAAGAGTAAATTAAGGCGTATGTCTGAGTAGAGGAAATTTTGCTGTTTCATGTTAGCATGACTTATCTAAAGTCTGACATTCCCCTGCACGCAAACTAAGTTTCACATGTTGTCATCAGTCAGAAGTTTAAATAAAATAAAATAAAAGTACATCGAGTTAAAGAAGACTTATTCGTGTTTTTATACAAATGAGCTAATAGTAGGCTATTTAGCACTGAGTGTGTCTGAATATTTTGGAAAAATATCATCACTGCGCCATTTCCAGCTTTTCTCTTTTTCCCAAAATAAAATGAACTCACCTTATCAGCTAATATTCCCTCTGACTCCTCTCATCCATACCGTACCGTGTGCTCGCTGGCCGGCTCTCGAAATAATCCAGTGTTAACTTTCCCCTCTGCTTCTCACGTCTCTTACCTGTCAGTCACCTGCATCTTTACCTGTGCGCCCTGCTACCGTAATGTGCAGGAGCAGGGCGCAACACGAAAGGATCACGTTTCCAGGAGCGTCAGCGACCTTTCCCTGAGGCTGTCACAGCGTCCATTCTAAACCCTCAGCACCGGAGAAAAAGGTAATTGATTAGACATTAAATTTATTTAGGTCTGAATGTGAGCCATTATTTTTACCCATGTTACACAGCATTCAAGGGTTCAAGGATTCAAGGAGCTTTATTGTCATTTCACACATGTAAAAACATGAGGTGGAACGAAATCAGTTTCTAGGGTCCCTGTATAAGCCCACATAACCTAAATAATACACTATATAAATATAAATAAACAATATATAAATATAAAAACAACAGTATAAAATTTTAAACATGGACATCATCAATAAAAGGTTTCAATGCTGTCAAGTGGAAGCATCACTATAATAAGCATCACTATAATAATAAATTTGTCACATCCTATCATGTCTGCCTGTAGCTATGTGCTAACAGAAGTTGAGATATTGAAAATACTCTTTCTTTTTCCAGATGAGGGAATAGAAATTTTTAATATTTTCCAGCAACAGTCACAGAAAATACCTGTAAACAACTGCAGTTCCTTCACTTACCACTAGAGGCTGTCTTCATAAAAAGCCACAGTCCTCAATTTTCCACATTAACATGTACTTTGATGCAGACACATTTAAAGTTTTTTTTTTTCTGTTTCTACAGCCAATTCTCTTATTTTTGATTAATTCATCTGACATATCTTGTTAGAGCCATATAAAGAGACTGTGGGGAGGATCTGTTTGCATTGGATTGACCCAGAGTCTCACACACACTGTCGTGAAGACTTGACTCTTCAAGACGTGTGTTCATTTTGGAAATGAATGGAGATCAGATCTTGTTTTTGAAACAGCTTTTTTTTGTTCAAGACAACTTTTTACCAGATAAAACCCAACGAGGTAAGGTATTTATCAGTTACATAGCGCTGTTGTTGAAATATAGTTTAGTAGCCATCTATACGTAACGCAACTGGCAGCCTAGTGTTCTGAGACAGAGGTAACGTAATCTCACTCTTTATTTTATTGATAGATTCTTAAGTTTGAACAGACCACTGCAGAATAACTGCTGACTGTGGGCTGGAATGAACATTACCACTAACAGTTTAGCTCCTGTGTTAGCCTTTAGCTTGTGCTCTATCTCTCTCCTGTTTATCTTGCTTCTGCTCTTCTGTCCTTTTTCTGTCTGACAGTTAGGCTCCAGTGTCCACCATCACTACAAAATTAATCACAGAAATTGTTTTCAGCAGGAAAAAACACAGATATCTCTTCTCACTACAAAACTTCATCAGCCAGCATGGTGTTGTTATAGAGACTTTGATATGCCATAAATCAGTTTGGTCCTGCTTGATCCGCTAATAATCTCATTTCAAATTGTGGATTATGATCAGGCATATATCGAGACTTTTTCAAGTCCTCACAGCTCCTTTAGGCCCTCCAAAATAGATTTTTTTAATCATAACAACCCTGATTTAAACGTGCATTTTTGTATCTTGTGTGACATATTCATCACCCCCTGTGCACACAATTTTGTTTTCATTTTGTTTTATCACAAAGTTTTCTGATCACCCAGGTTTGTTTACAGAACAGACGTGAAGTCAAAATCTCTTCTTTTATCTGCTCTTCAATCCACTTTCCTGCAGTCAATCTACAAATTGCATTCAATACCAGAGGGTTTCAGTCATTTGGCAGCTGTTAGAGACTTTTTTTCTCCTCCTTAATTACGTGTGGTGCACTTAACTGTCAGCTCGGGTTTGGCAGTCTGTCTGCTGTGTGCTTAATAAAACATGAAGCTTCTATTTCTGTCCTCTCCAAAAACACTGTCCTCAGGAAGTGACTACTACTGCTGCCACCGCCGCTGCTCTCTACCTGTTATCATAATCCAAATGAAATATATCAGTTACATCGCTCAGAGGCTGAGTTTTATTTATCAGCCCTGTGGCCTCCTCTGTGCTCAATCTGGGAAGGACATTATGTACGCTTAAAAGTGATTTCCTTTCTAAACCTTTAACTAAGTGTTTTGAGGTTAAATGAGGTGCTCAGTCTGTGGTGGTTAAAGTTCTGGTCGATTTCACCTAAAAACAGTCAGATTTAAAGACCTAAAGACCCAACACTCCCTCCACTCAGCTGCAGAGGCCATTAGCAGATTCAGGAGGCTCCACATCAGCAGCAGACATCATGGTCATGGACCAAAGATATTAGCTTGTGCATAAAAAACTTGAATTTCTGATCTGGGAGATTTGCGTACGCCAGTAATGGCTCACACTCTCCGAGGGCTACGTTCTGAATGCTGAGGGAGAGGAAGGCATAAACTTAATCCCTCTAAGGTGTCTTAAAAAGAGCAGGCGAGCTGCTGCGTATGACTAATAAAGGTGGAGTAGCCCTCTCAGTTTCTGTCTCCACGCAGCAGCTCCAACCAAACCCAGAAAGACAAAGCTAGCCAGTGTCAGGCTTAAGTCATCTTTAATTACACCTCATTAGCAGGACCAATTAATGAACGACCAACTGCCACCACCTCACCTCCTCTGGGGACCCACATGAGCGTCTGCAACAAACTTTTAAACACAGAGAAAGACATGAAGAAGAGCAGGGCCTTGAGGTAACAGCATGAATGAACTGCATGAAGCTTGTACACTGTAAACCCAGATAAGTCTAGTTTAATTAAGAAATGCTTGTAATAAGTTAATTTAACTCAACATCTTAAGCAGTTACGATTATTATGGAAAATCATCCTGAATGTCTTTAATCAAATAAACCTGGTGCTCATTTGTAACAAATTAAAATATTAAGTAATGTTTTAAAAATGTTGCATATCACTGTAAAACATAATAAGTTGACCTTACTCAAAACTGAAAGATGTGATATCAATAAATTTGCCTTATGAATTAAGAAAATGTATTAATTAAAAAATTGAAGCAGATTTGAACAACTAAATTAAAAACATTTTAAAGTACAGCTGGATCTCATATCAACAGCGCTCCCTCCTCACTCATGATTACAAATGCAGTCACAAAAAAATTGGCTCTAATTTCATAACTTTAGTAACCGTGAGTGAGGAGGGAAGGCAGTAGATATGAGACCCTGCTGTACATTGAAACATTGTTCCTCAGGGGGCACAGGTTGTCTGAGCCCTACGGCACTGACTGGCAGTCTGTGCTCCATGGCACGGAGACTTTTGCAGCGTGACAAATGGTCAATATATCTATAAGTGATTTTTTTGACTGGACTTTCATGCCATTTAGGCTAATATGTAATTAAGTGTAAAATACATATATTTTTATTTATTTTCGACACATTCAGTCCACACTATGTAGAGTATAGAAAGCTGATCAGTGCCACAAGGGGCACAGACAGCAGGTCCATGCTGAGGCGCACAAACAAACAGTCCGTGTCATGTGGAGCACAGACAACCTGTGCCACTGCTGCATGTCAAGAAGTACAGCAGAGTCTCATATCGACTGCGTCCCCTCCTCACTCACGGTTACAACATTTCTGTCACAGAAACTAATGATTTTAAGCTGTGCTTACTGAAACAGTAAAAAAAGAAAAATCAACTCAGAAATCATCAGTTTCAACACTGAAAACTCAGACATTGCAGTAAATTGAACTTACTAACAAATTTTAACTTTTCATAGCTTAATTCAATGGAGTAATTTGAACTTTAGGGTTTACAGTGTACAGAGCTTGTGCTGAACTATTTGCTGTATCCCAAGTTAAAATGTTTGATCTGCTTTGTGAAGAAGAGAAAAACAGATTCTTCTCTGATTGTGAAGAAAACAGTGAAACACACACCGGCTCAGTCCTCACACACCTCTGTCCTCCTCTGCTGCTCATTTGTTATTTCAGCCCTCGCTGTGATAAAAAGCTTGAGTTACTCTCTCATTAAACGCTGCTGAGCACACCCATGAATCACAGCCAGCAGGGAGCCGTCACCTTGTCTGACCTGCTGCAGCGCTGAGGCGAGGGAGTGCTTTGGAAACTGCAGACCTCCCTTGTCATCAACCTTGCCAAGCCCTCCCCTGCGGTGAACCTGACTGTGTGTGAGAACTGGAAATAGGATGGGCAAGTCGCTGTGATTAGCCAGAAAGTCCCTGAAGCCTCGGAGCAGCATGGAGGGCGACCTGAGCCACGGCAAGGATCAGAAATACAAAGAGAGGCATGAACATGTGCAAACTGTGACTGCTGAATGATTCAATCAAGGTGGGTTTGTTGTCCTGAAGAGGTCAGGAATGAGCACCAGGGGGAGCCAGACGACAGCATTTGAACGTACCATGAGCTTCAAAACACTGCAGATTACATTAAAGGTCAAGGGTGGTTATGCCGTCAGACTGTCAACATGATTTCAGTCAGTCTGACACACATTTGTTGCCCTGGAGAAAGAAGAGTGGATGCGTCATGTTTCTATTTCTGGATTATTCCAAACTATTCAAAGAGATATTGAAAAGTGTTCTTGAAATTTAAAATGAGGGCACGTTTTTCATTCAAAATACAACTACATTTTTCAGTTGGCTATTAATTTTAGTTTGTGTTCATAAGAAGGATCTGGTCCTGTCAACAGTATGAGATGATAAAAGCTGACAACAGGAAAACATTTATAAAGAGGGAACAGCTCATTTAGACTTCTGGTGTTTGAGCTATCATCAGCGTAACAAGAGAGTCTGTAGAACTATATAAAATCCATTTTTTGCTGATAGATAGATAGATAGATAGATAGATAGATAGATAGATAGATAGATAGATAGATAGACAGACAGACAGACAGACAGACAGACAGACAGACAGACAGACAGACAGATAGATAGATAGATAGATAGATAGATAGATAGATAGATAGATAGATAGATAGATAGATAGATAGATAGATAGATAGATAATTTATTGACCCATATGAAATTTAAGACTTCCAATAGCAAGTTACAAAAACGTATGTGTAGAAAAACCTTACAAGAAATGCACATAATGTGCAGGATAAAAAGTATTTGTAAATTCAAGGTTAGAGTCTGCATGATTTTCCTAAAAACATACAAAATTTCAACTTCTAGAGAAATAATCCTGCTCAACCATCTCCTATGAACCTTTATACATGTGTGTCAGTGTCTGTGTCTGCCTCAGCCCCCACCTGTGCCTGTATGTTGATGTTTTGGTTGGAGGAAGCTTGGCTCAACTTTCTTTCACTTTTGGTCACCTAAAGAGCAGCATGAGCAGCACAAGTTGGCTCTCTGTTAGCCAGGTATGTGTTAAACACCTGTGATTAGCTTGTGCTAACATGCTAAGTCAGGTGCATGGCTCTCCAGTCTTCCCTTTGTAGGAACGCAATGCTATAGGTGGTTGCTGGACTAATGAGTGTGTTCAGGTAGTCACAGTCGGACAGTCGGTGTGGGCTGCTGCTGGCACTGAACCAAAGGGGAGGAGCCCAGTTTGATTGTTGTGTTCACTAACAAGTAAACAAAATTCCTGCTGACCCTACCTTCAAACAAAGGGGACACAGATGGCCTAGCACTTTAGGTCGCGCCCCATGGGGTTCACCCTTAAGCGGGTGGCCTGGGTTCAAGGCCAACCTGTGTGGCCATTTCCTGCATGTCACTCCCCACTCACCTCCTTCCCTATTCACTGTGCTCTCCTGTTCCATTAAAGGCATGAAAAGCCCAAAATATATCTTAAGAAGAAATTAAAGACTATAAACAGTTGATGAAAGTGTGTTCTAAAAATGTGTTGTTTATATACACTGTAAAGAAAAGAAAAATCTGTAAAAAAAAAAAAAAAAACAGAAAAAGCACTTTAAGCAAAGCTTCCAAATACCGTTAAATTAAAGTCAAATCAATCTACAGTAATTTTCTGTGAAGATACTATATTTCCCATGTACAAGAACAAATTAGTAATGTATAAAAACAAACTCTGTATGTAAAACTAAAGATATATGTCTGCAGATTTACAATTTAAGTATGTAATTTAAGAGAAAAAATATCATTATTTAACAGATTTTTCCTAAATTATTATGGTCAAACACCTTCAATACCTAGTCTGCTGCAGCTATCTTAGCTTAGCAGTTAGATAACGTTTCCCAAGGAAAGTCTGATTCAGGATTTTCAGCTTGAAGTTTTACTGAAGAACTGACTTCATAAAGAAATGTACATTACTCTCTCTCAGGAGATTCATATTCAGTACATTTTAAACTGTATAAATCACCTTATTTACCAAAATAACAAAATAGCCCAAGCTTGATGCTAACGTATATGGGAAACTGCATTGATATGCTAGCAGTTAGCGTACATTAGTATAACTTCAGCTTCAGAATAGAATTTCAACTTTCATCACAGAAACATTACACATCAACCCTTTGTAAAAAAAAAAAAAAAAATACTGAGAATTTCAAATGTCAAAAGCTAACAGGCAGTTGAAAGGATCATGACTGACGTCTTAACAATGGAAAGCTTCCAAACAACTTAAATTATTGCTATAACCACTTTGAGACACTAGATGGCCTACTTGAATTATTGATATATTACAACACAGTACATTAACGTCACATTGTGTGCAATTTTTACCTCTTTCTGCATAATTATGCCCAGAAATATCCAGACTCAGGGACCAGTTACATTTTATTCACTTACAGTATAAACTCAATATAATGTTGTTGACACAGAAAACCTGTAAAGCTACTTTTTGTACCAAGAAAATTCACTACAGGAATTGATAAGGGAATCGATAAAGAATCAGATTGATAAGCAGAATTGATAAGGGCATCGGTACTGACAAAATCTTATCAATTCCCATCCCTACTAAGAAATACAGTGAAAAAGAAGCTTCGGAGAAGAGCTGTGAGAAGCAGGTGTGGACAGGCCCTGGTGTACACTACAGCTGCTTTTCACTGGCTTTTTTCAACAATCAGCGATAGGGAACCATAGTAGGTGAAAATGCTACTTTTAACTCGCTTTTAGATTTATCAGAACTGAGATTCACAGTTTTTACTGGAAATGAGTTATTGAAGAGGATTAGTCATCTCATTTCATGCTAATTTAGGAAGCAGCAGCAGCGAGGTCATACTCCAATAAAAAAAGACAGCCTGGCTGAGGATTTTAGGCTAAATCAATTAGCCTGGCTGTATGTAGAATCTAGAGAGAAAGCTGCACAGTGTGAGGATCAGACGAGAAAAGCAGTGGGTTTATTTTATTTATGAAACATATTAGTGGCCGTTGTTCTCCCAGAGGGAAGAGTGAAAAGCAGGAACTGTGGTGAATTCATACAGAAGCATCGATTCAGTGATGTGAAGTTAATTAAACTATTAAAAAAACTTTGGTACCCTGTTCTCGTACGTGACCCACACATTTAATGAATTAAAAGTACAGCATAAGAGGTGTCTGCACTGCAGGAGTGAGACGGCAAAGGAGAGGGGATGGACGGAGGAGGAAACCATCCTCCATGACCTTCAGTCGACTTAAAACACTGGGAAGAAATGAGAATCAGCCACCAGCCAAACACTTGACCGTGGGCAGGGAGCCAAGAATCATACACACACATTTTCTACAACAGTCTAAAAGCACACTCAGTCCTAAACAAGTTTATCTTAAAGAAAGTACAGCATTATATTCACACACTAAGGCTATGGCTGGGGCTGGAGAGCACAAGTTTGACTTTGCTTTGAAAAGAAAGGTGAGGAAACCCTTTTGTTTCGTGTTTCCCAGAGTTTGATTTGCTCTTATTGCACAGATAAGTTACAGACTGTGTCACGACTAACTGTCTTTGTTTCCATACTGCCAAGACCAGCCTGAGAAAGACCCTTAGAGACACTTTCACCACAGTGTCAACAGGCAGAGGTGAAATGCCCCAAAGCAGAAGAAATGAAAGAGGAAAAAAACATATTAATAATTAAAAACACAACATAAAATGACATATTTGATGCAGAGATTTCGCAGAATAAAGTGAGTCTGCCAGGAACTCCAGAAAAACAGGAAACAAAAAGAGGTGGAGGACACAAATGCAGACAAACAAAAAGGTTTTTGTTTAAATGAAGCCTAAAAATTCCAAAAATGAAACAAGAGAAACAAAACAAATTCAGTATGTAGTAGGTAGTATGCAAAAACTGGCAAAATTTGCAGCATGTCAAAAATCCCCGGATGTCTTTCTGATCCAGGAAAATTTCTCCATATGTAATAGACCAGTCTACCTGGCATACTGTTTCCCACAATGCTCAGCACTTACACTGTTTGTCCATGTGGGTGGCAGGTTTTGGTTAATTACTGCCCTCTACTGGAATGAATCTGCATTACAACTACAATACAACAACACTAATGTTATGGTCCGTGAGATTGAAATGAAGTGATGAGAAAGAAGCACAAGTACATTTTTTTACTTCCAGTTATAAAAAAAAAAAGAAATCTACAAATTCATTTAAGCCCATAAGAACCACTAATTTACTTTTTTAAACCATATGGTGATGATATAGAAGTGTTTTTTTCCATCAGCTGTAAAAATCAAAATCCCTTTAAGACTTCATTATTTTCACTAAACGATATGACTTTCGGTGTGAGACTAAAAATAAAATCTGAAGATTCTGCTTTGATATGATAAACAAAATAATTAAATGCCAAGATCTGACCAAAGTTTGTGCTGTACATTTATAATAAAGGTAAAATAAAATCCATCACCTGTGGCAATTTCCTGAAACTTAAAACCAGAGTAGTGTACTACAAAACAGACCCAACAGAACAGTCAGACCACATACTACATGCAAAAGCAATAGGCAGTACGCAGTAGGAGGTTTGGAAAACAGCCATAGACTATATAGAGACATGGGCTGTTTTCCAAACCACCTACTACATACTACATGTGAATGTAGTATGGAATAGGCACTACACACTACCTACTGCTTTTGCTTGTAATATGTAGTATGACTGTTCTGTTGGGTCTGTTTTGGAGTATACTACACTGGTTTCCGGTTTCAGAAGCGGACCTACAGACAATGTTTTTTTTTTTTTTTTGCCTTTATTATAAATGTACAAAACAAACTATAGGCAGATCTTGGCCTTTTAGTTATTTTGTCGGTCATATCAAACAGAACCATCATTCTTGATTTCTAATCTGACACCAAAAGTTATTTTGTTTACTGAAAATAAATCTGAAAGAGATCTTTCTTTTTTTTTTTTTTTTAACAGCTTATGGAAGAACACTTCCATATAGTCCACTTATGGTTTAAAAAGTGAATAAGTGGTTTTTATGGGCTAATGAATTTGTAGAAGTAAACACCTTTTTTTATAACTAGAAGAAACAAGATTTACAGGTGTTTCTTTCGCATCACTTCATTTCTATCTCACGGACTGTAGCGTTGGTGTTGTTGTATTGTAGTTAAAATGCCGACTCATCCCAGTAGAGGGCGGTAATTCACCAAAACCCGCCACCCGCATCGACAAACAGTGTCAGCGCCGTGCATTGTGGGAAACAGTATGCCAGGTAGACTGGTCTGTTCCATTCTGAGAAATTTTCCTGAAAAGCAGGACATCCGGGGATTTTTGGCATACTGCAGATTTTGCAAGTTTTGGTATACTGATTACTAAGTACTAAATTTCAGTCAAAATAGTCGGCACTGCCAGTGAAGTAGGCGGTTTAGAAAACAGCCATGGACAATCAACACAGATGTGAAACAAGACACAGGTGAAACACATATGGGGCCATCGCACAGGAGGGAAACACAAGGAGAACCAAACCAAACACAGGGAAACTAAAGACTGAGGTCTTGTCCACATGTAGCTGGGTATTTTCAAAAACAAATATTAGCCCCTGATTTGATTTTAAAAACACTTTTGTCTACATGCAGTGGGAAAATTTTGTAGGCATTTCAAACCCATATTTGGCAATGTTTTCAAACATGCAACCTCTGCCAGCCAATCAGAATGAGCCCCTGTCATTCAACAGCGACTTTGGTTCCTGGCGTATACACAAAATCATGAAACCAGAGTTTTCCAGAATCTTCACTTTGGCAATATTTCAGAAAACGTAATTTTTAGTGACGTAAAACTGCAGTTTTTTGTGGGTGACAGACCTATGTGTGTAAAAATATATGTGTAAAAATATATGCCGTTTCCAAGTTACCCGACTATTGTGGATATGGCCGAAGAAAACATATAGACCCACACATGACAAGAACCCAACAAAAACTACAAGGAGCACAAACTACAGACTGACAGGAAACACAGAAAACACTAAAAAAGAATCATGAAGAAATAATCACAAATAAAACTCAGGAAATCAAAGAACGGGTGAGAAAGAGAATCAAAAACACAAAAAGAAATACACAAACCCAAAACTGCATCATGACAGAGTCCTGCTCTAAAAATACTGGATACCAAAATTTTCCATAATGCAACTCAAATATGTCTTCAATTTGTGTTCCTTTTTGTTATCATAGTGCTCTTTCTTTTCAATCTTTTAGAAATAAACCAAATCTTTACTGCATGACATCACTGTAACATTATCAGGGTTTATTTTTTGTTTTTACAAAGAAACAGAAGCTCTGCAGAAAACATGATGCAGCTATTTTTGTTGGCCGAGAAGATGCTACAGTCACTTTCTCCTCTAATTTTAGCCAGTATGACTAAAAGGGTAAAAATATCAGAGTGTTGATTAATTTTTGGAGGCTGATTTGGCCGGTGTCTTAGGCTTGTTTGCTTCATGTCTCGCTTGAAGAGATAAAGGATGAAGTGGCTGAGAGAGAAAAAGTGACAGACGAGCCCATAATTCCTTAGAGGACAGAAGTGGAAGAGAGGGACGGAGACGTCAAGGCTTCAAGGACAGATAAAAAACAAAGAGGAGGGAGAGGGGGCGCTCCACAGACTGACTGTTTTATCAGGAACGGGTTCAGACTGAACCACAACAAAAATGCATGAACTAATGTAACTTTAACCCCAAAAGCAACACAGATTTTCTAAATTTATCTTCATTTTATTATTTCAGCTTCCTCCTGGTATGCAGCGGAATATTATGTCAGGATACTCTCCTCTCATAATCAGCCTCAATATAGTGAAAAACCCAGCAGAAGGCAGAAAATGCTGTTACCCAAATCTGACGAGCAGCTTCAACTCAGTGCCTGCTCTTGCAAAGGTCAGAGGCTTGCAGGAAATCAATATTTGGCAGTTACCACTCAATCCGCCGCTCCACCAGAGCTCAATCAGCCGAGCAGCTGTCCTGATGCACCTGATGGCTCGGGACAGCAGGAGGATAAGATTCCTGTGTTTACTCGGCTTTTATCTGAAAAAACAACAGGATTAAAAATGATCGAAGGGGAGAACGATGCATAAAGACGTGTTTTATGACTGCAAGACAGAAGGACAAGGAGAGGACAGGATAAGAATTAGAGTCAGTGCTTTTATTATCATAATGGCTGTGTCGTCCTCCAGCCGTCCCTGACAAAGACTGTCGGTCCAGACCCTGTCCATAAAACACAGACATCCCCAACAAGCAGTTAGCTACCACACAACTTAAGGGTCAATACCAGTTGTCACTCTTTCTTATTCCCCTTGGTGTAACCCCTTGGTCTACCACTTCATCCCGTTGGCCCCCTGTTTTGAGGGTCAAAGGGAAGAAGTGAAAACCATAGACTATAAAATATGGACGTTTTCTCAGCAACTTGTTACTGATACCATGAAATGAAGCCAATCTGCGGATGCCACATTGATTACAACACTGGCTGTGAGCTTCCTTTCGAACAGCTACAGGTTGCCTGTGAGCTGAGCTGTGTCTCTGATTGGACAATCAAACGATCCTCATAATTTCAAAACTGCCAAGTTAGAAAAAAGTTCATCCCCTTACAGTGTGTGCTGATGGTGAAATCAGCGTTTCAGACCCAAGCTGTTTTTTGAACCAGTCTGTAAATGTGTTTTTGATGCCATAAGAGTCTGTTTTTATGGCTGGATGTGTACATGACTTCCAGTCTCTCTGCAGCCAGCCTCGAGTGGGTTCGCGATTCTCATTTTTCTAAACCTTGCCCCTCGGTGAAAACCATAGACTGTAAAAAAAAAAAGGACATCATCTTGCTTAGCTCGAAGTGAGGTCTCCACAAAAACTGCTCCCCCTGGTGGCTGGCTGCAGTATAGGTAAAAAAAATCCAGCTCTCCAGTCATTCCAGATGGGCTGTGGTCAAACTTAAAATAATTAATACACCTGGTAGGAATGTTTCTCACGTCTGATTGTTGTGGCAATTTGAAGATATCATTTGGCTGTCTTGTATTCAAGTCCTCTTTTTTCTGAAAGGTTTTACGTCATGTTCAACGATGATTGACAGCTGCCGTTCTTGTGTATTTTTCTCGGGGATTGTAAAATATGTCAGGATGTAGAGTCAAGAAGTGATTAGACTCTCAAAGGAAAAAAATAGATATTATATTTGTCACCTGGCTCCACTCAGGATCTGCCAGAATCCCTCACGACACTGTCCACTCTATAAACAGTCTATGGTGAAAACACATCTTTAGGAAACGACGCCACTCGATCCCCTACATTATCACCCCTGGTCACTTACTGGCTGTGTCATAAGCAGCGTGACTGTTAATACACTTCCAAATTGAATCTTTTTTACAAACTGATGATAAACTGATGTCAGATTAGGGTGACACATTCATAGAAAACAGAATCCACTATGATGTACTGCATGACATAAGTGATGAGACAATAAAGCTATGAAAAGCTAACGTTACAGTATTCAGAAGCAATATTATGTAGTTGCTGAATACTGTACCGTTTGCTTTTCATAACTTATGTAGCTGATACAGCTGCTGAATGTAGTTTATCTGTCTAATCATTCATGTAATGCAGTTCATTGTTGTGAAGACTGTTTGCTGTGAATGTGTCACCCTGGTTTGACATCAGTGTAGCTATTATTAGCTGTAGCTGTTGCAGTGTTAGCTAAATTGATATAACGAGCAATTTCAAAAAACAGCCAACAGTTCTATATGGCTAATAATTATGTGGAGTAGCAAAGGATTGGGTATCTAATCATTTTTTATTGTTTATAGGATATCTGATAAAGAGATCATTATCACAGTGAATTTGTCACACCCCTTGGTTTCAAGTCAGGTCCAAGTTTTTCTTTGTTGCAAGGGCTGTGAAGCCACCTTCACCTTAAGGAGAATTGGGACACCACTTCACTAGACGAACATGTGAAAACCAAAGGCCAAGGGGTAAAACTGGGATTGGCCTTGTTCAAATGATTATGGAAAAGCATTACTGGCATAAAAATGAATTAATATCTGAAGCATTTTGACCTCAAACATGAGCAAAAGGGTAAAAAAGGGGGACCAAGTTCAGAGCCTTGTGGCACACCCTTTCAGATTAAACCAATGAGGTTTGTGATTTCTTCAACGTAATGAGTACATTTTGATCCTGCTAGCACTAAAAACTGAAATTCTACCATCTGTTTCTCGTTCTTTGAGTAATCTTGACTGTCAGTTGAGAAAAATAATATCTGAAAATAACGACTCTCCTTCCTTTCCACACTCTTTAACCACGCTCAGAAAACAAGACAAATCTTTTGTCCATGTGAGCAACAAAATGTTTACTTTTTAAAAGACGCTGGACACAGGACTAAATGAGTTGCAGTGGTATAATCATTCAAACATTATGTAATGTTTACAAAGCTTAACAGTTTGAAAAGAATTACACAAGAGACTTGTCGTTGCATATCTATTCTTGTCTCTCGGTAAAATTGTTGTCAACAGATAAAGAGACAAGCTCCTCTGCCCAACAGGATGCAGCAGACTTCATTATCATATGAGTGTGTGTTTTCTGGCAAATAAATGCTCACACACACACACACGCACACACACACAGTCCCCTTCATCGTGCGTGCATCTCTTTATCCTCGCACAGGCACAGACTGTTCTCACATGTACCCACACACTCCCCAATGACTCATCTAAAATAACACAAGAGGCATATCGAAATAGACACTAATACACTCGTGAAAATAAACGTTCAGGCCCGGCAGAAATAAACACCGGTCAGAGGGCTCGGTCTGTGGGCCGTGAGACTGCGACGCCTGCAGCCTCTCCTCAGGCTCCTACTGTTACAACAACAAACCAAACACATGGACGACCACGGGAGCTCAGTGTGAAGGGACCCAGGAGTTTTCAGGATGCTGGTGTTGGTTAATTTTTTGTGCTTTCATCACTTGGAGGGATGTGTCAGCAGTAATATCCTCGACATGAAGACTGATGGAGGTGTTACATATGGATTTTTCTGGTTCAGCTCATGGATTTCAAAGGTTAAAGGGGACATATCATGCTGATCCGTGATTTAATACTTACATATAAAATAATAAAGTTGAAAACAAGACCTTACACCCCCTGAATTTTCAAAAAAAAATGAGATATTGTATTTTTTCTGATATCCCAGAACGAGATTTGATGCCTCTGAAAATAGGTCATTGACATTTGGCTTCGAGATTTCGACCTTCATGACGACACGAGGATCCTTTCTTTTTATTGGAGTAATCTGATAAAGCAGCTCCTCCTCTGTGATGTCAGTTAGTCACACAACCGCCACCGAGGGATACACCCACCAAGAGCCAATACAAAAGGACGTATCCTACACTCTGCCATTTTATTAGTGCTATCAATGCCTTACGGTGAAGTTTTGGCAAACAGCAAACTCGCTCGGTCTGCTCCATTCAATATGGCGATTTTGTAAATACTGCCATGCTGCAAAAACCGCCCCTCTGATAGAACTGACCAATCAGAGCACAAAGGGCTGTGACGTTGCGAGGTTACTGGAGGTCATTCTGGAAACGGAGCGTTTCAACGAGATCTTCAGAATGGCCTAAACTGAGGATATTGAGAACGCTATTGTGGGGCAATGAAGGAACTAAATGACTTGCACTGAGAGCAGAAATGCTTTACAGGCATCCTAGTCTGGCATAGTGAAAAGGAGAAACAAGCATGATATGTCCCCTTTAAAGGCAGGGTAATTTTCGTTACTTGTAAGTAAACACATCATTTAAACCGAGCTCCTCCTCTTTGGCTCAGTGCCAGCAGCAGCACACACCTCACCTGTAGCATTGCATTTCTACATGGGAGAGACTCGAGAGCTGTACACCAGACTTGGCATGTTAGCACAAGCTAATCAAGTGTATTTGACACATACCTGATTAGCAGAAAGCTAACTCGCTTCGCTCTTCATCTTGAGCCACTCTCCAAGTGCCAGAAAGCAGGTGACAGACCCTCATTCAGGACAAAGCTTTATCTGTTTGGTGTTTCATTTCACTTTGGTTGTGTTTTTCTTCCTCCGTGCCACGTCCACTAGCATAGCTGCTCTAAATAGTTTCATCAACTTGTGATCATCAACACGGAGAGTCATTTTAGCACCGGGCATGCTGATTGGCTGAGATAGCAATTGCTTACTCACCGCCCAGAAACTTCTTGAAACAACCAAAACATCAACATTCAGGCAGAGGAGTGGGGTCGAGGCAGAAACAGACACTGACACAGATTTACAGAGGCCTAGAGGAGGCCATTGAGCAGGATTATTAGGTTAAAATTTTATTTTTTATGAAAATCCTGCAGACTCTACCCTTAAAGGGATAGT
Organism: Halichoeres trimaculatus; assembly: GCF_033239565.1. Classification (NCBI taxonomy): domain Eukaryota; kingdom Metazoa; phylum Chordata; class Actinopteri; order Labriformes; family Labridae; genus Halichoeres; species Halichoeres trimaculatus. Next base: position 6,425,191 of record NW_027437198.1, on the reverse strand, counting down.
TCAGTTTTTTTGAAGTGGGGTTGTATGAGCTCTATGTGACCACTAAGGACATTAGATACAATAGAGAGTTGTCTCCTCTCCCTCAGTAAGACACAGACTGTAATCGATGGTGACGAGGAAATAGGCGCTAACAGGGAGCCTCGTGTAAGTTTGATCAAGTATTGTAATTCTTTTGTTTGTACTCTAAAGATTGTGAGGCAGCGTAGGAAATTCAAAATGAGTGACTATGACAGCAACAAAGAAGTTTCGTTCACTTTGGAACCAAAAGGATACCTGTATGAACTGGAGCACACAGAAGAGGAGCTGCTACAGATGGCGACTGAAAGGAATACAGAGGAAACATCCACGGACACTGGACATCAAGATGCTGAGTGTTACTGCTGCCACGACTGTTGTTGTTGTTGCTGTTACAGGACACTCCAGAATTCAGAAGAGCAGGGAAATCTGTGTGATGAGTTATACAGACGGCTTGAGAGCCAGCAGTGACCTCTTACTCAGACAAATCCTGAAGAGTGTCTGAACCAAGTTCCACTCGTGGCAGCAGTAACACTCAGCATCCGTGGGCATTGAGTCACAGCTCAGACATTTACACCACTGAGTATTTCCGACTCTATCTTGATGTCCAGTGTCAGTGGATGTTTCCTCTGTTTTCCTTTCAGTCGCCATCTGTAGCAGCTCCTCTTCTGTGTGCTCCGGTTCATACAGGTATCCTTTTGGTTCCAAAGTGAATGGAACGTCATCGTCGCTGTCATAGTCACTCATTTTGAATTTCCTACGCTGCCTCACAATCCTTAGAGTACAAACAAAAGAATTTCGATACTTGATCAAACTTACACGAGGCTACAACCGGCGCCCGAAGCATAGCTTGTTTACATTCCCTACAGCTGAAAGGAGGAGGGGGGACGGAGCACACTAGTGCTGCGCGGAAGGATACATGACCAGTTAGTAAGGTCCAGATAAATGTTTATATTTCCGAAGACTTAATGCACTTAAAAAATATTTTATGTAGCGTACTCTTAAACTGTGGTATTACATTTTGATTTTAGCTCTTGTAGGCAGAGAAAATAGCCTTTGAATTTGGTACTGTCTGTCCCTGTTAGCGTCTATTTCCTCGTCACCATCGATTACAGTTTGTGTCTTACTGAGGGAGAGGAGACAACTTTCTACTGTATACAATGTCCTTAGTGGTCACACAGAGCTCATACAACCCCACTTCAAAAAAACTGAACTATCCCTTTAAGGGAACCTTCCCCCTATGTGTGTGTGTGAGATAGACAATGAGCCGGATACACTCGAAAAACTGACATCTTATCAAGTGACTTTGTTTTTTTTTCAGCAGAAAATGTATCTTAAGGCTTAAGGTGAGCCACATTCACCTGGTTAGTCCAGAATAAAAAATCTTGTTTAATATTAAAGACAAAAATGAGGTCTGAATTGCTGTAACAAGTTAAAAAATCTGCCAATGGAACAAGAGAAAAGTTACTTGTAACAAGACATTATTCTAATTTGAAGCAATTTTCAAGCAAATTTCTCTTGTTCCATTGGGAGATTATTTTTTTACTTGTTACAAGCAATTCAGACCTCATTTTTGTCACTAAGTTACTTGACATAAGACATTTTTCTTGACTGATCAGTTGAATGTGGCTCATATCAGGTATAAAAAGTCAATTTTTCCTTAAATAAAGCAAAAACACTCGATAAGATTTCAGTTTTTTTCTTGTGTACAGACAAGTTATTTTTCAAAGCAGGCTCTAAACATGTCTACTCCAGCTGTAAAAATTGGCATTTTAACACGGGACCTCCTGGGGATCCCTTGGCATTTGGAGCCAGCCTCAAGGAGCTGCAGACACTTCTGCCTTGGCTGGTTTTGCATCATTTCTATTTTTAGTTGGTGAGGAAACTGCTGGAAATCAATCATTGTGCCTCTTCCTGAACTGAAAAACCAACAAAGTAATCAGCCTTAAGATGTCTGTAAAGTCTACCACTACCTACACGTGTATGAGACAAGATCAGCAAACAGTTTAGATGTGACGCTTTGGTCAGGTGTTAGGCGGGGTGATCGACTACACACAACATTTCACACATTGGGTGATGCAGATCTGTCCATTCAAAGAGAGCAGAGTTTGTATCGGTCTGTTTCCACACTGACTCAGAGTGACAGTGGAAGCAGTAATATGTTCATGTTATGTAAAGTTATCTTAATGAAATGATGTGACTCACCTCCAGAGTCATATTATACGATTTTTTCTGGCTCTGTTGAAGCTCTCATCACTCCAAACATGATGTAACATCATGAGTTGTTGATTATGAATCATTGCTGTCTGTTTTTCTGGCACAAACATAAAACCTAAAAACTCGGAATCCAACTGGCTGGTTCAGTGTGTGACGGATGGAGAGAGGAGAATGTTCAACACTGGGAGCTTAAAAACAGAGAAAGTCTATGAACAGTCTGATTTACTGACTTCTTAACCTTTGACCTTAGATGAACAGAAAACATAATCAAACACAAAGCTCCTGTGAGATGTTTTTATTTGGAGAGGATTTGGCGCCCCCTGTGGACAAATTGACATCTCATCTGTTTACAGTTCTTGTGTAAATTGTATCTCCTGAAGGAAAATCTGCTTCGGCTGACTTTTAACTGTCAAACATATTGATCACTTTGAGTCTTTGCTGTGGAAAACTGTCAACAAAGTCTTTTTCTGCAGCGTGCTGAATCTGTGGCATCTGACACTTACCTTGAGTATAAATATGGTAAATCTTCTCTCAGGTAGTTTGCTATTTCAAGGCATTAACCTCCTGTGACCCAAGCATTTCTGGTATGCACTTTTTTTATTCCTCCTTGCTAAAAGCATAACAAACTTAGTCTTTTTACAGGGAGTTATGAGTTATTAGGTTTATAATTATGATATTAGTTATTAGTGTGAATGTTCATAAAAACATCAGTTTCATTCAGGCTACAAATTTTACCTTTCTCTATTTCACTTTAGAAGCTGCTGTAGAAGTCTCAGATATTTCCACCATCTTGTTTCACTGCACTGTAAAAAAAAAAAGAAATCTTATGAGGTGTTTTTTTGTCTTATTTTAAGTAAAAACTGTCTTGTAATACTTGATATGAGCCACATTCAAGTCAGAGAGTCCAGAAAAATGTCTTGTTTCAAGTTATCTAAAGACAAAATGAGGTCTGAATTGCCTGGCTGCACTCCACAGCAGCAAGGGCTCCAATCAAAATACTCTTTCAGTAATGGTAATTTGAATATAACTGAAGACAAAACCCAGTTTGTCATTTTTATCATAATTTTAGCCCATCAACACATCTCATTTGTTTACATGTAAAACATTCAACACACTTAAAGGTACATGATCTGTGCTACAGGGCACAGACAGTAGGTCCATGCCATGTGGAGCACAGAAAGCCTGTGTTCTTGGCAGGTCAACATCTTAATGTACAGCGGGGTCTAATATCCACTGCATTCCCTTATCACTCACGGTTTAAAATGAGTTAATACAATAGGCTGTAAAGTAAACTTTACAAGTAGACATAAAGTTAACTCAACTTAAGACTATTAGTTATATTTACTAACCTTTTGGGTGCAATTGTTTTCCTGGATTCTTTTAAGTAAGCTCAACTTGTCACATTTTTACAGTGTAATAAAGTATAAAAACACCTCATCAGATTTTACTTTGAGATCTTGCAAATTATTGAGTTGAAACAACTGAAAAGCTTAAGTTGGACTGATGCAAAATGTTGATTTTAGAAGAATTAAATTTTTAAGTTCATTTGACTTAATCATTGTGTTGATTGAACTTATTCACTTCATTTCCAATAACTCAATTTATTTAGGTGTGACCAATTGAAGCAATAATTTAAGTTGGTCCAACTGTTTTCTTTTTTTAGTGCAAGAGTTTTAGAGGCATCACGATCAACTTCAGCCTGTTTGAAAACTATTTACAAGCTCTTCTTCAGAGCTTTAAGATATTCAAAGCAGGGTGTTCAACATGGGGCCCACAGCCTCTAATGGGTCTGTGGAGGTAATAGGGTGTTACTGACATTTTCAGTTTATTGAGCAATTTTTGAAAATATTTTCTACTAATTATTCCCAAATATTTCAATTTTTACTCATGTTATTGTCTTTGAAGACACATCAATGTATAGATGTTAACTTTTAGTCAGAAATGTACACATTGAGCAACACAGCAGCTCTCTCAAACCGCACACAGGTTCACTTAGCGTTCACTTCTAGCTTCTTAAGATAAAGGAAAGCCCGCCTCTTTCCCTGCTCAGCCAATCACACAGCCACATTTTTCATAGCAGCTCTGTCAGGCTCCCCAGTGTAGCTCAGTTGGTCTGAAAAACACTGAAAACCCCTGAAATAAGGTTTATATTTGGAGGTCAGTTAACACCAGGAATCACTTACTTTTGTTTCATGAGTTTCGTCACAAAAGTTTTGAGGATTTGTATTTTGAATTAAGGAATCATGTTTAAATAAAAAACAAAAAGTGAGCTTATCTGGATGTCTCTTCAAAAACAGGCTCATGATTCAAGTCCACAGGAGGCAGACTGATACCACAACACAAGAAGATAATTGACACTCCGTTGACGGCTCTGCCCTGATTGGATGAGATGAGGCTGCATTTATTCCTCCTGGAAATGTTGTTTATTTTCAGTGACGCACCCCTGCCTCCACAAACAGTCCTCTCCCCTCTCCTGTCTTGTCTCCGTGTTATCCGTCTGAGAGGAAACATCCCAGCATCCTCTGCTGGGGCGCTAACTCCCACCCACTGACCAATCGATACAGCAGGAGGCTAAAGTTAACAGGCCTCAGAGCTGGATGAGAGAGTGTGTGTGTGTGTGTGTGTGTGTGTGTGTGTGTGTGTGTGTGTGTGTGTGTGTGTGTGTGTGTGTGTGTGTGTGTGTGTGTCACACATCACAGGGTGTGTGCAGTGTGTGTGTGTGCAGCACAGATCCTGCTTACTCAGACCTGTATCACAGCAGACATCTTGAGCTGTCTTTGCAGAAACACACAGCTGTTAATAATCGCATTACAGGAGCAAAGCAGCATGAACGGCATCTTTGACAGCATCACTAACAGCTGTGTTTCTCTCTACTATTACAGTTTTTCTGAGGATTCTGAGGTCTTTTTTTAATAAATCAACTCACCTTTTCACAGGAAACTAAAGTTCATTCTTCATCAGGTTTGGTAAACAATGTGCGCCATGTTGTTTCCACCGTACAAGATGCAAAAGGATGCCTAAACTTAAAAAAATAGAACAAAATAAGACAGAAGAGAAACTTAAATCAGATTATTACATTTTTAATCACCTTTCTACTTCATCCTGATGCTCTGTTTGTCAAAGTGTATTGGGTGCTGATTGTAGAGTTGCACACACTACAAATAACAACATTTCTCCACATTAAGCTCAAAAATCATCACTTTCCTGCAGATTTAGAGAAACTTTTGTGAAATATATGTGTCAATTATATATAAATATTAAATGTTTTATTTAAATGTTTAATGTTATATCCAAATGTAAGATGTTATATACAAATGTTGTAAATAAATGCCCTGATTGTAACTACTAAGTTACATTTCTAAATATTTGGTTTGTATTCTAATTCAAACGCTAATGTTTATAGATTTCTGCTAAGTTTTAATGAATATTTAGTCAAGATTTCTAAATCTTAAGAAAAAAAAATTGTAAATATTTAGTAAAAGTTTCAAAATATTAAGTCATAATTTTGAAATCTTGAGCAAAGAGTTCTAAATCTTTAGTCAAGATTTCTAAATTTAGCAAAGATTTCTTAATATTTAGAAAAGGTTTCCAAATATTCAGTCAGGATTTCTCAATCTTGAGCAAAGATTTTTGAAAATATAGTAAAATTTTCCGAATTTAGCAAAGATTTCTAAATCTTGTACAAAGATTTCTAAATCTTGTACAAAGATTTTTAAATCTTTGTGCAAGATTTCTGAATCTTTAGAGAAGATTTAGAAATCTTGAGACGAGATTCTTCAAACTTGAGCAAAGATTTCTAAATCTCTAGTCAAGATTTCAAAATTTAGCAAAGATTTCTAAATCTTGCGCAAAGATTTTCAATATTTAGAAAAGGTTTCCAAATATGCAGTCAAGATTTCTCAATCTTGAGCAAAGATTTCTAAGTCTCTAGTCAGGATTTCGAAATTTAGCAAAGATTTCTAAATCTTGAGCAAAGATTTCTAAATCTTTGCTCAAGATTTCTGAATCTTTGGTGAAGATTTTTAAATCTTGAGACGAGATTTGTCAATCTTGAACAAAGATTCCTAAATCTTGCGCAAAGATTTTTAAAGAATTAGTAACAAATCTAAATCATTTGTAAAGAATTTTAATCTTGAGCAAAGATTTCTAAATCTTTGTGCAAGATATCTTAATATTTACCTTAATTTCCGCACTACAAGGCGCACCTAAAAGCCTTCAGTTTTCTCAAAAGCCGACAGTGCGCCTTATAATCCGATGCGCCCTATATATACCCCTTCCATAGTTAGGGGGCATCGCCGGAGTAACAGCAGTAAACAGTAAGAACCTGTAAAGAGGAATTCTGCTAAGTGCTAACATTAGCTCACAGGCTGGCCCGGGCTTCTTCTTTGGTTTATTGTTGGCGCAATACAGCGCCCTCCAAAGGTCTGGCATTTCAACTGATCTCTGGAAACAGCTTTTGTCGATGGCAGAAACGGCTTCGTCTTTACAGCGCACTTTTTTTTGAAAACGGCACAGAAAATAGTTGGATAGGAAAATGTGTGGCTCCATGTGGATGTAGCCTGAGTTTGACTGACTTATTGGCTGTTTTGTTGACATTCCCTTTAGCTCAGCTCCATTTAGTGGATGCATAACGCAACCCCAGCCACTACTATAGCTTCTACTCTATGCGCTTTATAATGCGGTGCGCCCTATATATGAAAACAGTTTTCAAATAGGCCATTCATCGAAGGTGCACCTTATATTCTGAAGCGCCTTGTAGTGCGGAAAATATGGTAGTCAAGATTTTTAAATCTTGAGATGAGATTTGTCAACCATAGACTTGAACCATAGACTGTATAAAACATGGACGTAGTCTCGCCGACGTCACCTGTCTGTTTATGAAACGGAAATTAAGCACATCGGCTATAGCGGCCATATTGGCAGTGGCAAGGGCTTTGCCTACAGCCATAGGGTGTCAGCCGTCACGTGACCCTCAGCTGTGCCTCTTATTGGGCGAGCTCGCAATCTTAATGTCCTCTGAATGGACGAGTTAGAAAAAAATTCCCCCCCGTACAGTGTGTGCCGGTAGTAAAATTAGCGACTCAGACAGGAGATGTTTCTTGAACCAGGCTGTAAATAGGTTAATTTCTGCTTTGAAAATGGCTTTTTTTGGCTTGGTGCGTTTGTGACTTCCACTACTTCTGGAGCCAGCCTCAAGCAAACACTCGAGAAACAGCAGATTTTAGCACTTCAGCATTGTCTCATATTCTTAGACCGGAGGTTGCCGCTTGTCTTGAACAAAGATTTCTAAATCTTGAGCAAAGATTTCTAAGTCTCTAGTCAGGATTTCAAAATTTAGCAAAGATTTCTAAATCTTGAGCAAAGATTTCTAAAACTTTAGCGTATATGCAAATTCACATTCCAGCCTGCCAGATTCTTCAAACTTAAAGTTTGAGGAAGCAATTTAGCCAAGCGGGATCAAACTCAAACTTTAACTTGAGCAAGTAGAGCTTGCCATTCAAAATATTTAACTTATAGTATATGACAAATATAATTTATGGAAATTTAACTAAATTTGTTCAAAAAGTGAAGTTTTAGGCTTAAATGTGAAGAAATGTTTTTAGTAATGTGTTCAATGTTACAATTATACAAGCGCACATGCTGGGATATTTTGAGTTGCTGCCATGTGATTGGCTGATTAGATACTTGTGTTAACGAGCAGTAGTGAACAGGTGTTCCTTGTTAAGTGGTCGTTGAGATAAAAGAACATCAGTACTGTTCTTTATTTTACAAACAGCAGCGTCCAGGTGGAGAGAAAGCTCTGAATAATTAATGTGCATTAAGGCTGCTGTCACATGTTCCTTACTGCACGTGAATAAAAGCTCATTTCTAAGTGTTTTAGGAGAGTAGCCCCCCACACACACACACACAGCGTGTTTCGCTTACTTTAGCTCAGTGTGTCTTTCACTGTTTACAAAGATTTAGATGCAGGGTTTAAAATGAGACGACTGTTTCACATTCACACACTGAGGGAGGACAGTTTTAATCTGAGCTGGAGACGATGTGACCACACAGAGAGGTCTTTCTGAGAAGTTTGTGGAGCAGCAAGATGTAAAATAATTGCAAATTCAGGAAATATTTTTAAGATGGATGGATAGATGGATCAGTTAGGTGGACTACAGAGAGCTGGATCAGCCTCTCGTGAACAGATGGCGGCCATATTTCCATCTAAGTGAGCCTGGCAGCATGCTGACAAACTCATCTATCTCACTGTGCAGAGCGACGCCTCTCTGTAACACATGAACACCATACTTAAAGAAGAAGAGGAGCAGCGTGCGTCTGAAAACAAAGACGATGACAGATTGTCTCATGAATTCTGTACACAAATGTTAAAGATATTGACTTTAAGATGTTTCAGTCTGTCTTCGTTACCAGCTGAAAGAAGCAGGAGAGATGGGAACTCATCCTGCATAAAAAAAAAAAAAAAAAAAAACATCCATGGTTGTAAAATCCCAAATGGTGCAAAAAACAAACAGCTCTACAGCAGCATCACCACATTCCTCTTGGGGATGTGACGCTGCTCTGGAATCAGTTTCCTGCTGAATCTATTTTATTTCCTCTGCTGGTGTGAAAGAATATCATCCAAACTCTCACTCCTCTGAGACTCTGTCATAAAAAGCGAATGAAACAGAAACAGACAGAGCTGAAATCTGCTCAGAAACACCAGGTCAGCAGACGGCAGACTCTTGCTCAATGACAGACGTTTTCAGGAAATTAGAAAAGGATCGTTGCCTTGTGATGTCTCATTGAACATATTGAGCTGAGGGAGGGAAAATTGGAAAACATAGGAAGGAAAATAATCTCTTAAAGCCAGCAGCTACTTCAGAGGAGTTATAATGCTCATAAACCTGATCATTATCTGAATTAAACCATAACTTCTTCTTCGTCTACCATTCATTACACTGCTGCTTAAATCTGGCTCGTATTTTTTTTTTTTTATCATATTAATGGAAAACAGTGGACGTTTCTCATGACACAGCAGAGCACAAATAACTGCTTCAGCAAACTGGTTGGCTGGTTTAAAGAGAGATCTTTTGGCCTGAGAAAAAGGTCTGACCTCCATCTGGACTGTGAGAGCCGCTCAGGATCTGTCACTGCTGATCTCTCCTCCAATACGTCAGCGTTAAGCATCTGCTGCTGATCAGGAGGTTCTGACTGAACGGAGTCTACCACCCTCATCTGTGAGTCTCCTCCTGAGGTGACTCAATACAGTCGGACATCCCCGTAGTGCTGGGTAGAAGACAGAGAGGAAGTGTTTAGTAAAAGTTTTTTTTTTTTCATTCTTTTTATAAATTTATTAAAAATTAGACAACAAAAGAATATTGAATAAGAAAAAAAAAACTTTTATTAAGACATTATTTCTAGTTTCAAGCAAATTTTCTAGAATTTTTTTTTTATTTTTTGGCGAATTTTTTTTAACTTGTTGCAAGCAATTCAGACCTCATTTTTGTCATTAAATCACTCGAAACAAGACATTTTTTTTAAACTGTTCAGTTGAATGGGGCTCATATCAAGTATAATTAGACAATTTTTACTTAAGATAAGACAAAAACACTTGATAAGATTTCAGTTTTTTTCCAGCGCAGAAGGACACCCTTCTCTGCAGCAATGGGAGGGTGGCCAGACGGATGCCACTTCTATGTAAAGACACCAGGACTCACAGACCATAAGAAAGAATAGAATAGAATAGAATAGAATAGAATAGAATAGAATAGAATAGAATAGAATAGAACTTTATTGTCATTGTAACAAGTAGAACAAAATTGAAGTCACAGCAGCAATCAAGAAAACAAAAGTAAGAAAGTGTATAGAAAGTGCAAAAAGGTCCATAAGAAAATAGATGATGACAGCTTGTCCATCATTGTCCAGTTCAGCCAGCCTCCACCTCCACAGGGTCCAGGACTGAGCTTCTTCAGTCATGCTCCATCCCTGTCTCCTGGATCCTGTCTGCTCACAGCAGATGAAGCTCTTCCAACATGGCGATGGTGTCTGATGTTAGCTCTGTTAGCCATGTCTGTGAATAGCATGATGCTACTCTGCCCTCTGGTATTCCCTCTGTTGCTGGGTTAGCATGGCTAGCTCGTCCATCTTATAAGAGATAGATCTTACGTTCCCAATAACGATGTATGAAAGGACAGGTCCATGTCGTCACTTCTTAGCTCACACCTGAGAATCAGCACTTCATCCTCACCTCCTTCTCCTCACCTTGTGGGAAGACATCAGGCCTTACACCAGTTAGCATTGACATGCTACTGGCTGCTAACAGCTGAGTTCACATGTAAATAATGCAGCCATGGTTACATGTGCATGGTTTATGGTTACATGAAGAAAATCTTCATTCAACTCTTTGGCGTGAATGCCAGGCGTCATGTTTGGAGTAACACCAGGCACCACTCACCACATGGAGAGTACCATCTCTACAGTGAAGCATGGTGGTGGCAGCATCATGCTGTGGGGATGTTTTTCAGCGGGAGTAACTGAGGGGCTGTTTAAATGACAACGGTTTTAGGGTGAAATGCAAAAGTTTTGTTGTGTTTCAGCCTTTTGTTTACATGAAAACAGAGTTTTAGCCAACCTAAAATGTAAACTTTTGAAGACAGCCTCCAGAGTGGTATTTCTCTGAAACGTTGCTGACACCGTTGCCATGTAAACAGTAAGCTGGCATTTTCAGTGAGAACGCTGACAACACTCTCCATGCAAGTGCATACAACAGGACAACAGTACCATTGTTACGATTGTCACAGACCATGTTGTGCTTGTACTGCCGAATCTGCTGACTGTCTTTAACAAAATGTGCATCTGTTACTCCACTTTTGGCACTTAGCATTCCCAAATACACCAGATGATCGGCCGAACCCTACTTGTGTGGAGATCTCCCAAAAGCAGCGTCTGGATAAGACAGTTATAGCACCACCTACAGGCCTGGCATGCTCAGTACAGCGTTTTTTTTCACTGTACTTTCACTGAGTTTTAGTGTTTTTAAATGAAACGTTGTCATGTAAACAGGGCCCGAGAGACCAGGCAGGATTTAGGGAAAGATCAAACTGGAGCAATGGGGAGATCTAAAAATGGCTGTGCACGGACGCTCATCATCCAACCTGGTGGAGGTGCTGCAAAGAAATGGACTAAACTGCCCAATGATAGGTGAGCCAAGCTTATGGTATGATATTCAAAAGGAAGAAGTATTGAGAAGAGGCTGTGAATATTTAAGTACATGCAAAGTTAAATGTAAAAAAGAGAAAAGAACACATTGTTCCATTGTCTTTATGGGGTGTTTTGTACAGAATTTGGGGTGAAAAATGGATTTGTTCCATTTTGGAATGAGGCTGTAACATCACAAAATGTGGAGAAAGTAAAGCGGTGTGAATAGTTTCCAGTTTCACTGTAAAAACTCTTTTTTTCCTGACCCATGAGGGCAGGTGTCTGTGGGGGCAGGACATGACATCAAAAGTACAATGTCAGTTTGATTTGAAGTCACATCAGGATTTCTCACCTTGTCCAGATTCTAATTTACTATACTAATATACCTGCTCACTATACATTACCCTTAATCTAATGTATGTGTGTGTAGAGATGGGTATTTTTCACATAAAACCCGATACGGTACCGATGCTGGGTACCTGGCATTCGGTATCGGTACTCAATGGTACCAATTTTCAATACTCTTTGTGCTCATTTTGGTAAAGAAATATCAATTTGTTTAACAGTATATTTTTTTGTTTTTCAATTTGACATATATATTCTTTAATATATAACCTTGTAATGCTGTGTTCATGTCCAGCATGTAAAATCGCCTACTCTTCCACTCCCTCATTGTAACAAAGATGCATTTAGGTACCTAAACATGGTACCTTTTGATTTTTCGTGAATCGGTACCCGGTACTTTTGACAGATTTCGGTCAGTACCTATAAAAGTACCTAATTTGGTACCCATCCCAATGTGTGTGTGAAAGCTTACATTTAGCATTTTACATTTTAGTGGCTGTTTGGATCAGAGATAACTTGGTATCCAACACACACTCTGATATATATATATATTTATATATATTTGTATATATATATATATATATATATATATATATGTGTGTGTGTGTGTGTGTGTGTGTGTGTGTAGAGAGAGAGAGAGAGAGAGAGAGAGAGAGAGATAGATAGATAGATAGATAGATAGATAGATAGATAGATAGATAGATAGATAGATAGATAGATAGATAGATAGATAGATAGATAGATAGATAGATAGATAGATAGATATAGATATATAGATAGATATAGATATATAGATATATATGTAATTAAAAAGTTTCTATTTATATATTAATAACCAGACATGCACTAGACGTGTTTCCTGTGCAGGGTTAAAGTTTCAGCAGTGAATCATTCAGATGTGACTGGAAACACTTCACACAAACAGCTCATATTAAACTCCTCCTGCAGGTCACACAGAGGCTAATAGAGGCGCAGTCCTGGGAGAAGCAGAGCTGTCCAATCTTCTGCTGCACGCCGACAGCAAGAAAATGACAAATAAATTAAAGTGACACGTCCAGCTGAATGTGTGACAAACATGAATATAAAGAGGCTTTTTGTTGGAAGCTTGTGCTGACGGCTGAACAGCCTCCCTCACATCTCGGCGCCTGTTTGATTAAAATGTGAGAAATCAGTCTAATTGTAGGGTTTCAGCTGCGCTTTCTTCTACCTGTTTGGACGTTTTAGTGAAGGAGCAGTGGGTGGTGAAGCTGTCTGTCAGCGGTCCTTGAGTGAACCTTTCCGATGAAGGGATAGAGCTGCAGAAAACAGCCAAGAAGTGATTCTGAACTGTTTTCCTCTGATGAAAGCTTCATGTTCGTACCAGTAATACTGTTAAGATCCACAGGCATAGCTTAACACAAAGACTGGGAATCCACGGTGTGTTGTTGTCACTGTGAAGTCAGATCAAACAGATGGAGGCACAGATCAGAGTCCTGACATGGTCCAGCTCAAAGAGCACAAAGTGTTCTGCTTTTTACACCGACTGTTCTTGTCCTGATAAATTATGGAGAAGCGCCGAGCTCATTGATGATCTTTAGAGGTCGGCTCCTGCCTGGCAAGTTTTTGTAACCTTTGATCAGAGTAATATATGCTATCTTCTCCCCGTTCTTCTATTTTCTGTGATTCAGTTTAGTCTCGCTGAGCAAGCGGAGTAAGAAGCTACGTTTCCTTTGCTGTTCCAACTCTAAAAAGAAAGTAAAATCTGCTCATAATCTCTAAAAGTACACTGATTAATCAGTCCTCTGATTAACTGAACCAATTACAGACATTAGCCACTTCCTGCACTCATTAAATGGCCCTCGTCTTTTCAAAATAATATTTTCTCATCCTACACCACAGCACAGCAACTTTGACTATTTCTGGCATTTCTTGTTCACTAACAAAGAATACAGCAGTTTAATTTTGCTTCTGACACAAATATCAGTCATGTTTTCAAATCCATAGCATAACTATATATTTTTCGGTTGCTAAAAAAAATCCAACCAAACCATTAAACTAAAGTAGAAAATAATGTGAAATTAAAATCTGAACAGAGTGATGGAAATGCACAAGTCTCATTTTGTTGAAGCCAGATATTAAACTTGTTCTGTTTTTCTTTTTCATAATTACAGATGTCAGGAAACAAATGGAGAAGTCCTCTGTGGCGAATATAATTTTAAAATGAGATTTTTCTTTACATATCTTTTTTTAAAAATAAAAACAAAAAATTAAAAAAAAATTATCAGATGCAAAATTATTGCCATTGAGTAATTTCCAACTTGTTGTAAAAAAATAAATAAATAAAAAAAACTCTACCATCTGCAGTCATCAAAAAAAATTTTGTCCCAGGCTGTAAGCATGTTTACCAAGGCTGTCACTTTCTCAAAAAACAGGTCCAAATGACCTGTAATCAGTTTAAATAAACTCAAATTACAGGCCAGCTACCTGTTGCACCCTGTAGCCCTGTTTCCACCAAGTGGACCAGTATGGATCAGTACAGTTTGGTAAAGGTTGGATCCTGTTAGTGTTTCCACAGCCAACTGTGTCCTCCTTGGTAGGCTGTGTGTAAGCCAGTACAGAGACAGCAGCTGACATTTTGAACAGGTAATTAGAGCTCGAACACGAACTTGTCACCTCTTGTCCGAACAAATGTTGAAAACTTGAATAAAAGGTGACCGCCCTATTGTCTAGTTCAACTGTAGAAAACTAACATTTAGTTCTTGCTTTTGGAGCAAGCCTCAAGTGGACACTTGAAGAACTGCAGGTTTTTAAACATCTGTGTTAGCTCTATTATTTGACAATGGAGGTTCCAACTTGGCATTAATACCAAACACAAAATTTCTAAATATTTTCCCACTTGTTTTTTTTTGTTCAAGACAACTTCCTACTGGATACAACACAACGAGGTGAGGTATGCGCTGTTGTTTGAAACGTGACAATGAGCAAATGTAAGTTTGTACCGTAGTTAAGTAGCTGGCTACATGTAGCGCTACTAGCAGCTCGGTGCTCTGAGACTTGTCTGTAATGTGTAATGTTAGTGAATCCTGGTTATTTCCTGCCAGAGCCAACGTAACCTCACTCTTCATTTTATTGATAGACTCTCAAGTTTGAACAGACCACTGCAGAATAACTGCTGACTGTGGGTTGGAATGAACATTAGCACAAACAGTTTAGCTCCTGTGTTTGCCTTTAGCTCATGCTCTATCTCTCTCCTGTTTATCTTTCTTCTGCTCTTCTGTTGTTTTTCTGTCTGACAGTTAAGCTCCAGTGTCCACCATCACTACAAAATTAATCACAGAAATCATTTTCAGCAGAGAAAAACACATCTCTCTCTTCTCACGACTAAACGACATGCTGTAAATCAATCAAGTCCTGCTGGATGCACTCAGGAAGCTAAGAAGTAGCATTTAGGAATAACCTGTAATATTGGCGCTGATAATCTCATTTTAAAGTGTGGATTATGATCAGGCATATATCTAGAAGGGAGACTTATTCAAGATCTCTTAGAAACTCCTTACGGCCCCTTTAAGTGAACCAAAGGACAAAATGTAAAAATCTTGACTTTTTGTTGTAACTGATGTCATTTCAAGATTTTTTGCTGTGTCAGCTGGAAAGGTCCCTCTTCCTGTCAAAGAGGCGAGGAAGCGAGGAGTGCTTAACTTTTAGAAGGAAAACCTTTAGTTTGCAAACTGAACTCTGACAATAGTTTCCTGAAAATAAACCTTGAGGTCAGCGATAGGTGGAAAAAGTCAAACATGTTCTTCAGATAAAGAGAAACTCAGGTTTGATAGTAAATCAATACTGCAGAGTAGGAGCAGTTTTACTCTTATCATTGAACCGAAAATAGATACGCTTCCTCCTGACTGCATTTAAACCTCAGTTTTTTTCACACTGAATGAAATAAATGTTGAGGATATAAAAGGATCTGTTCTTACGCAGTTTCACCTCAGCATCTGGACAGACACGTGAAGAACAGACCATACAGACTATGTCAGAGTCACACACACACCCACTTTTTCTGATTTTATTCAGTGATAAATAATTCCCTATGATCATAGGCTTTATGTGAAGACATCCGATCAAGGCAAGAGACAAATTAGAGGGCACACATTGCCACCATTAGAAAATAATAGCAGAAACGAAAAACAATGAGGTAAGAAGTTCTCTTTTTTATACATTTGTGGTGCTTCTATGTCTGTTACCTATACTGTTGAATGCACAGTGCTTTCTAATACAGAAATCCTGCCTTTTGTGTCTGTACATTATTAAACAAAAACAGCTCATGGCACAATACTCAACCAACCAAGACAGGGCACTGCAGAGTGAACAGTTAGCAGTTTACATCATCGGGCCGAGGGTCAGAAAAGCCGAGCGGGAAACAGAAATACAAACCAAAAAAAGTGTAAGACTCGACGACTGAGCCCTGTGATTGATTCAACACACACACATACACACACACTAACCCTCTCAGGTAAATCAAAATTGATTCCTGGAGATTGAAGCAGTTTTCTTACAGTCTAAGTGGATGGAGTTTTTTTATGCAAATTGATTAAGAAGGTTTGAGCAAACTGAGCTAATTCTAACGCCAAGAGTAATATATAAAGACGCTATTTCTGCTTATTTTCAATGGTTCAAATTTGTCCAAAAAGAGTCATAAGCCAAAGAAAGAATGAGAGGTTTTCATCAACCCTGAAGCCACCGTGACATCATCAATCTCTTCTGGAGCAACTGTTTTAACAAGATGAGTCAGAAGTTTCCACAGCTAGATCAAAGGTTTGATAAGTTGTCCTCCACTTCTATTCTGGTGGTTCGCTGAGCAGTGATGGTAAAACCTAAGATCAGACTCAACTTGAATCATACTCTGCTCTGAGGTGTGTTTTTCTGTGAAGAAAGTTGCATTTATGACGATGAACTGGTTTGAAATTGTTCGATGATGTCATCAAGGGATGGAAGAGTGTTGCACAAAACCAGTTTAGCCAGTGGAGTCTCCCCCTGCTGGCTGTTACACGGACTACAGGTGTAAGGCACTACTCCGTTAGCATTATCTTAGCTTACCCTGGAGGGTACGATCACTTCTTTAACACAGTGTGTGCAGCTTACACAACCAATTGGGACACTTCCTGTTAAAGCATAAGTTTGGTTTATACAGCTTTTACATTGTTTATAGAATGAAGCAGAAGAAAAAACTAACCCAGAAGGCTTTCCTTATCAAAACAGTGCTTCAGGAGATATTTAGATCCAAACTGCATTAATCGTCCAAAAAATGTTTTTCACCAATATTCCATCATGGTCCGCTCCGGGTTAGTCCTCTGCTGCAGTCTGTGTCACTCCAGACAGCGCTGTGTGGCTGTAATGACCTCTGAACTGACGAAGACTTTGTTTATGTTTGTCCCTTAAAGAAAGGAGGAAGTGGAGTCAGCTCTCCAGAGAGTACTGCGCATGCGCAAAGGGGCAAACGTAAACAAAGTCTTCGTCAGTTTTATTGTCATTACAGCCACACAGCGCTGTCTGGAGTGACACAGGCTGCAGCAGAGGACTAACCCGGAGCGGACCATGATGGAATATTGGTGAAAAACATGAGTTTTTGGACGATCAATGCAGTTTTAGGAGCGGCGCTGTCTATGCCCCTATGGATCCCATTATACAGACGTCCGCTGCACGATTTTGGATCTAATTTCCCGAAGCACTGCTCATTCTATAAACAATGTAAAAGCTGTATAAACCGAACTTATCCTTTAAACTTCCTGTTTCGTCTCAAATAAGGAGATTTGAAGGTGGAGCCTAGAAGCTTGTCTATGAGAGGGATAATAAGGAAGAATGTAAGGACTACAGAAGTCTGCATTAGTGTGTGTGTATGTGTGTGTTTGACAATCACGGGCTTCAGAGGCAGCACACTGAGGCTCCGCCCCATGCATGGACCTGACCTGCAGTCCTGGTGCCTTCACGGTTTCTACAAAACGAAACAAAACAAAAGTTGCTCCTGGCTCGTTTCTCTCTTGTCCAACACTAAAGGAGAATACCACCAATTTTTGCCCTTATTTTGACACCTCATGTAACATCAGCTTCTACGTATAAAATTTAATACTGTCTAGAGATATTAAGTGAATGTAACACCACAGTGATGTCCACCTCTGAAGAATACCATGGAAGGCTGCTCTGCCTGCTGCTATACTTAGAGTTACTACAAATACACGAGGTGTGTTTGGATTCTTTTTTCTGAATTCACAGTCTTCTAGATATTTGCAAAGATGTGTGTCAGTGTTATGGCTTTAGCTTAGCAAAGTAGCTGTCTACACTCACTAATGTGTGTTAGAAATAACAGAATGCAAGGTCTGACATTGAGTGGCATTCTCCTTTATGGTACCTCCTGTGGAGCCGCACAGGGAGCCCCCTCCCCTCGCGCGCTACTACCTGTTTTCCAGCTGCGGCTGGTTGGAGATAAAGATGCAACACACCTGCTGCACCTTGCTCTAGTCCAAAGCAGCGCAGACAGATGGTTCCCACAGCTGCTCTCCACAGACCCCACACTGCTGTGAAGTGACGAGCGAGTACACACCCTGCTCTGAAGCCAAACTGGCAGAAACCCCCTCCCACAAGTCCCTCCTTCAAGGACCGAGATCAGTAGACCTTCATTACGCTCACGCTACTTCAGTGGAAAGGTGGCGGGAGAAAGAAAAAGAGAACAAAAAGGAAAAAGAACACATTGTGTACAACAACAGAAAAACACACAACTGAAATAGCCAAGAGGAGCTAAAAATAGCAACAGGAGCGGTTGTGATGGCGCAGATGTGTGCTGAGGGCGGGCGGGGGATCAAGTTGAGGTGTGGCTGTAGTGGTCCTCAAGAAATGTGTGCCAGCGTTGTGGTTGCAGTTGCCATGACAGCGGCACATTAAGCACCCTTTTCCAACAGATCAACAACAAAGGGACGCCGTTTTTTAAATCAACAGAGGCAGGGTGCTGCAGCGACCTCGGCTGACCCCTCCTCCTCCTCCTCCTCCTCCTCCTCCCCTCTCTGCTCCCACGTCTCTTCTTTTAGTGTTCATTTATTCTTTTTCATCAATTGTCATTAGGTCCTCGAGGTGCTGCGGCGCCTTCACACATAATCCAAGACATCCCTGTTTGAGCTTCTGGACAGAGTTTGTTGTCTTTGATGTTCAGTCGGTGTGTGTTTTTTTGTAAATCCTATAAAACTTTCAGAGCCTCCCGTGTGAGTCCAGAGGCGAGCACGGTTGTGTCCTCAGCCCGGGAGGCAAACTTTGCCTGCAAACAGAAGTCCCACTATGGTGAAGAAGATGGAGAGGACGAAGAGCACATACGACGAGCCCACCACCGTGTTGTTGGGCAGCTTGTACGGCTGGCCTCCCACCTCGTTGATATAGAAGCCTATGGGGAAGATGAGCGCCGCCATGCAGAACAGGATCACTGCGAGGGAAAGAGAAAATGTTAGATTACCACACGTGTGGAAGCATTTCTGTCACTTCAAGGTCTCCACATTAAGATGGATTAAACATCAGAACTCATACATTACTCTGACAAATGTAAACATCAGAGTCCAAACTGAAATCATCAGACCCGAACCAGAGTCCTGGAGATTATTATTGTGCTCCTTGGACTGCGGAGTGACAGGCTCATCGCTCATTTCTACAAAAATGTCTTCAGAGGAGATAAACGAGGAGCTGCACAACTTTTGAGGAGAGTTGGAAACTTTTCCAGCAGTTTGCTCAATCATCCATGCAGCAGCTGACTGCAGAATTAAGAGAAGAATGAGATAAAGTTTTTATGACCACTTAAAGAAATAAGATTACAGCTAAAATGAAGAATTGACGTAGCAGATTTCAGATCCACAGCTTTCTATCAACACATGCTAAACATGTTTTTCAGAAGGCTTCATACACGCAGAAGTGCTGTGTTTACAGTTGTGACCTCGACCAGGTTAATTATATTAAAAGCATCACTCAGGTTCATGATATAATTGCTTTTTGTGCAGTTTTAACAGTACCTAAGAACTACCCACACGCAGCTTTCGTAAACATTTCTCCATAAACCATAAATAATCTCTTTCTAACACTGCAGGCCGATAAACACGGTTTAAAATTTCCCACGTGCTTAAAGCAAATCAGTAATCAGACTTCAAGCTTTCTTTGTTATGCAGTTCTGTTTCTGTGCTGCAAGGAAGTGGAATTCAAACAGAATTTCTTGTGTTAAAGAGAAAAACACTTGGGGCCCATTTTTTAGGTGTACGTACTTTTGATAAATGAGGGCCAATGCCTCAAAATATAAAGAACAAAAGAGTATAAGATGACCAAGTTGAAGTAAAATTTTGCTCGGAAAAAGAATATTTTAACTTTACAACTAATGTGTACACAATGTGTCAAGAGTAGTGCTGTCAGGCGATTAAAAAAATTAATCTAATTAATTACAGGATTTGTAATTAATTGATCTAATTAATCGCATTTTAATCTCATATCTGCTTAAGGTCCCAAAATAAAGAATTTGAATTCCAGGACATAAAAATTACATTAAAAGACATTAAAAAACATTTAAAAATAAGGTGGGAATATATGCAAAACATTTTTAGGTATCCTGATGCATAAGGAACAAATGAAAAAAGTGTTATGGTTCTACCTTTACAAAATCTACACAGTCCTGCACCTAAGATGGGATGATTTGAATTTTAGGACGGTTTTTGCTTCTATTCACATTTCTACTCAATGTTGACTCGATTTTCACTGCAATATGAACTCCTATACTTCTATGAGGTCAGGAGAACCAGGACTAAAGGCTAAAAACTGTGAGGAACTATGTACAAAACACTTTTTTCAAGTCTTGGATCAAAGAAAAGTGAAGTATTCTCAGTTTAACATGCTCTGAACACACAAACTGTTGCTCATTGGTGCAGAGCAGCCCCAAGCTGAAACATGACACCAGGAAGATGGAAGGAAATTTTCGAAGAATTCTTTAGATTTTAATACAGGACAAATATGGATCATTCAGGGCTTGTTTGATGCAGTAAAGAGTTTAGAATTATCTGTTTTTTTTTACAGAACTGAGCTAGAGCAAACGGTTGATTTTCTGCAGATTTTCAAAAATGACGTGTGAATAAACGAGATGTGGACGGTAGTCCCCCAAAAATCACTCTCACTTCCCCCCCAGGATAAAGCATATTGCTGACGTCATGTGTGATACATTCATGGACCGTCGGAAGTTTGAAAATCTGACGAGATCACCACATTTTCCAAGCGCCCCGCGGGTTTGGGATTCAGATTAATCTGCGTTAATTTCTATAACGCGTTAATTTGTGGTGTAATTAATTAATCTAATTAACGCGTTAAAATGACAGCCCTAGTCAAGAGATATAATGTGTATCTTAAAATCGGTAGCAATGCTTAGGAAGAAAATCTTGAGTGTCAGTAAATCTGTGTCCCAAAAATTTGTTGTTGTTTTTTTTTTTTTTTGTTTAATGCAGTTTTCTTCAAAATCTGACACCACGAATCACATAATTCACAAGCAACATCTCCAATACTTTAGTGAAGCTTCACTTGTATTTTGTTTCTGATTGTCCCTTTACATTTTTCATGAGAATGGTAAAAACTTCACAGTGGGAGAGTTTCCCTCCAACAAACAGTGGGCCCGCTGTGATGGAGTGCACAGCTTGTGTCCTGTTTGCAGAGGTCAGTGGTGACGTCTTTACCCAGTCTCATTGTAATGAGCAGGAAGCAAGTGTGAGCTGTCACTGGATGGAGCGGCTCCTCTTTTGTGGACGGGTTTCAAAGCTGAAGGCATGTGGCCCAGCTTGTGTAACAAAGAGCGATAACAAAGTGTGGGACATTATGAAGCATGTTTCAGTGACTCTGCAGAATCTGTGGACGGATTAAAAATAACTGATCCAAGAAGACAGTGAGATGTTTTCAACCTGGATCATTTCCTGGACTGATTATCTTTAGTCGTCTGTTGGATGTGGAGTAGAAAAGCTCCACGGAGTCGACTGACACTGTGTTTAATTATCTTAGTCACCTCAACAGTGTTAAATCCCCTCGGTGACAGCAAGTGAAACCATTTTTAGCTTGCTCTTTTTCATCCTGAGCAGCATATTTTCAGAGCCGCTCGGCGCCTGAGGGACGCCTCTTCCTGGTCTCAAAAACCTCTCTGATGTTTCTTTAAATAGTTTGTCATTTTATGCAGCTCGAGAAGTCTGTAGTAGTATAATGGGATTAAAAGACATTTTGTGGCTTAAATATTTAACAAAGGGGAGGGTGCTGTGGATAAAACCCTCTGAAAGAAACTGCTACAGGATAAAATGAACGGGGAGGAACATCTGTTTGGCTAAAGTGACAATTTAAGAAGCAGACAAATCCAAGAGTTTAACAGGACTTTAGAGTCTCATTGGTGCAGAAATCGTACAAAACTAATTCAATACTTCCATCAACAGGAGGAATATTCTGAGGTTAAAAACATGTTTAATTATTAAATCTAACAATGAATGCCATCAAATATTGAGAGCTACGACGTTAAACATCTGCATCACACGAACAAACGTTTGTGTTTGTCATTTAGTCTGTTCACTGCTCTGCTCAGCTCTGATTGCCAAAGGATGCAGTGACAGGTAAGCCGAAGTGGAGTCAGGTTCCTCAGCATTATTCCTGCAAGCTTCGCCGGAGAGGTAATTGAAGTGCAGCTCATGGTCCGCTGCTTCTCTTAAGTGCCGAAAGTGATGACATACGCTGCCCTGCTCACCTGCTGCTGGAGAAACTAATAGCTCAGAGTCACTGCTGCACGCTTCAGCAACATCCTTTGTGTTGACAAAGAGTTGAGACCATCAGTCACTGCAGCTATTTAATAGAGGTGGGAGAAAAAATAAAAAAAACAATATATCAGGATTTTTTGTCAAAAAATTGTTTGTATTTTTCAAATTCTTCATTTCAGTCTTTGTTTATAAACTGGATTGGGAAAAAAGTTCCCACTTTTCTCCAGCAGAGGGTGAAATGTTTCTCTCTAACTCATGTGATGAGCATTTTATGGGAACGTATTAGGCATGTAACTAGGCCTGTCACGATTACAAATTTTGCTAGATGATAATTTTCCAAAATATTATTGCCAATAAACTATATTATTGTCAATATATTTTGATTTTTTTTCCATTTTTTCATTGATGTAATTATGATAAATGGGATAATAAAGT
Organism: Halichoeres trimaculatus; assembly: GCF_033239565.1. Lineage (NCBI taxonomy): Eukaryota > Metazoa > Chordata > Actinopteri > Labriformes > Labridae > Halichoeres > Halichoeres trimaculatus. Next base: position 6,402,236 of record NW_027437198.1, on the reverse strand, counting down.
GAGTACACCAGATCAAAAGCAAGAAACTTTAATTTCTTAAGAGTATTTAACTGTAATTAAAAGGTCAGGATCTTTGAAATAAAATAAATTAAACAAAAAATATAATAAATTTCACAAACAAGAAAGAGAAAAAATACAATGAAAATGAAATGGACTCTCTTTTAGAAAAAAATACATGTCAATGAAAATAATTAATACTAATCAAAAACAATAAAACATAGACCCTGTAAAAAACAACAACAATAAAAACTATAGCCTAAATAAAAGGGAGTTTATACAGTTCCTGAATTGTTTGTATAATGTACTTTTTCCCAGTCAATCCGTACTGTCTGTCAAACATTTTTAACATTTCTGGCTTTCAACCGTATTGAAGGGCTGCATTTCTTTGGCAATGTAGCTGTCTTTGAGCGCCCACCATTTGGCGCTTTTATTTCTATTTTTTTTGCAGACCAAAAGCCTCAGTAAGAGCGGATTGTCAAAGAACAAGGCTCCGCTGCACCTCCCCTTCTTCTTCTTCGTCGCCACTATTTTCAAACAAATGCGACATATCAGCTCGTTGGTGTTCATGAGCTCACACTTTGTTCATTCATGAGTGCCATCACTCATATTAGCGTGTGTTTCCTCCTTATCCCTCAGGACGCTCGCTTCAGCTCTCCTCGTGTGTACGCGCAAGCAGCCCCATCTTCACCCCAAAGATCGCATTTTTGACAGATGCTCACTCAGCTATAAATCTGCTAAATCGGCTATAGAACCTATGCACCCCGATGTTAGGAAAGATAGACGTAGTGAGCCATCTTCTCATTCAGCCTCTTTGGTTGAAAGAGAGGAGGAAAACAAACATGCATGCACGTGTCAGTTTATCGAGGCAGGAAAACTTACCGAGGACGTTTTTATTTATCGTTCTGTTAATCGATTTATTGATTATCGTGACAGGCCAAGGTGTAATGGTCCACAAAAATCACGGTTCGGTACGTACCTTGGTTTTATGGTCACGGTTCTGTACATTCTCGGTACAGTATGGAATAACGCAAAACCATTTGCTTGTTTAGCATGTTTATTAAACCAAAGCTCCGGTTGGTCGTTAGCAGCAGCCATAGTGCTCAATTCAGGCACAAGCTCCTGTGGCCAATCATCTTTTGATTGGCTCACCGTGAGACGTCACGTCCACATGATATGCACATGATCGCAAAGCACGAATCACACACCACTTTCCTCATGAATATTAAAATACCTCCCCTGCTCAGCCAATCATAGACGAGTACTCACATGAATATTAAAGAGCCATGTGCAGCGGCTAACATAAACTTAATGTACTTGTTCGAATACAGCACTGTACCGAACCAAACGGCCTTATGGAGCCGTTCGGCACGGATACATGTACCGTTACACCCCTAGAAAATATGGCTCCTGATATAGTCTGTAGACATCATCATCATCATCATATAACTTTTTCACATGGTCTGGAGTTAAAAAGCAAACCTAAAATCTCAAAAAATGTAAAAATTCAAGAATTGCAATTTAAATCAAATCGACACCCCCAAAATTGTAACAGAATCAAATCCCGACAACAGCATATCATCCCTCCTTTTTAAGAATTCAAATTATGGTTTTCCTAGCAAACAAGACCAAAGTGTTCAAGCAGATATACAAGATCACAGCAACTATTCTTCACTCTGCCAGTGCAAACCAGTCACCAAAACACAGCTGCTCACTCAGACATCAGGCAGACTTTGCACCAGGGGGCTGGCAGGGCAGATTCTGTCAAATATCTTGCACAGTTATGTTCACACTGACAGATATTCTGGGTCATGTCTGGACATGTTCAGGGGGGTGGTGCATGAGTGAAAGAGCTTAAAATAACCTTATTTAGCTTCAGAAATCCAGAATACAAAACAAAGATTAACATGTTGGGTTAACTGAGGAGGATGAGTCAACATCATAGATATCAATAACTGATTTTAGGGTATGAATGACTGGATCAAGTTCTGGTTTCAACACTGTTCAGAGAGACCAGGACCAACAGAGAACAGACTGTGTGAGTGATTTTGAGGTTTGTTTAAGTATTCATGGTTACATTTTTATCTCGTTGGTCCACATCCACAGGTGACTAGCATGCCTTAAAGAGGGGGGTACTGTGTTATTTTTAGGCCTATACTGTTCCTCTGGAGCCTCCATAGTAGCTTAACAAGATGTACAGCTCAAGTAAAATCCCATTTTTTCACATTTTGTTGATGTTGTAAAACCCTCATTTCAGCCTCTTCCTGAAATTCTTTGCTTGAGCTGCTGTCTCTTTAAGACACACTCAAAAAAACACCCCGTTCCCTGTGATTGGCCAGCCAGTCAGTGGCAGAGCTCAGGGTTGCCCTTTGTGTTTGAGGCCCACCCTCATGAACAAGTTGGGGGATCCTGACTATGAAGTAGGATTGGGACAATATGCTTCTCATCCGATTTGATACTTGAATGATTTTTGGGATGCTGTTTCAAATACAATTAAAATGATTTGATAGTTCACATTTTTTGTTTGCTTTTTTAACATCAGAACATGTGAAAAAGTTGAATGATGATGATGTCTACAGACTTTATCAGGTGCCATATTTTCCCATAAAATTCACATCACATGTGACTCAGCTTTGAAGATTTATTCCGGGGACCTGACATCTCAACTTTTTTTTCTAACCCAGCTTACAAAGAAAGACTTAAATGAAGAATTTGAATTAAACATTTTTTTCAAAAAGGCTGTTGAACCAAAACTCAAGATTTAAAATCATTAAACAAAAAAAAAATCCTGATTCTGCGATACATCCATTTTTTTTCTCCCACTCCTACTATGAAGATCCTGCAAGGATCTCGTGCTATTTTTAGAACAGACCACATTGAGCAGTTTGCAGACAGATTCAGGGATTTCTAAAAAGATAGGAATCTGTAGCAACTAGAAAATCTGCAAACATTCTGTGCAGTGATCCAGCATTGTAACTTTATATCCATGTTTGAAACACGAGAAGGAATGATACCCCCTCTTTAAGGAAACACTGATGATGAGTCTGTGTGTGTGTGTGTGTCTTCATGGAGACACAGGGGCTGGTCTGTAAGGCCACACAAAGCTGCCCATTCAGGTGCTGCTTCAGCCTGCACTCCTCCTCTCTACACGCATCACCTGTTGGCCCTGAATGAATCACCCCGACTTCACTTTACTCCACCGTGTCCATTTCTGTCTTTACATTGGCACCCGCCTCGCTGCTCCCCCTGACCTCCACAAACATGATTATTCACTCAGCTCACCTTGTTTACTCCACTCTTTTAAACCCCCCCTGCCTGTTTCCTCACTTAACCTCTCACCCGCTCGAAGCAGAGAGGTGTTCGCCTTCAGAGTGAAGTTCAGCTACATGAGGAGCCTCTTTGACTCTTCCAACAGGTTGTTGAAGATCTCAGGATACTCAAGTGTCACATAATGGATGTCGTAAAGCTTCTATAGGTGATCACTGACCATACATTTTTACTTTCAACAAACCCTCTTGCTTTACATCACATCACGAGTCAGCCTCCCGTTCAGCCTCCCGTCTGTATTTATAGCGATGTTTGTGATGAGCTTGAAATCCATTTTAAAAAGATAAATGAAAATCTGTTCTAATAATATACCTCTTCTCTAATTTGGCCAACAAAAGCTTAGCAGGGGGACAAGGGTGAACATTTCCCACTGTTTCCATGGAAACCGCCTCACTTTCCTTTGGGTGAGCTCGTTAAACAATGACTCCATGCCTTCCAATGTAGCTTGTGACAGCGATTTGTGCTCATTGGGCAGACAGTTTGTGGAAAGGCTTTGGGTTTCTGGAGAGAGGTGATACATTGTGGAATTTTCAAGCGATTAATGAAAGATACAGAACCTAATGACGAAGTGCAAAGCACTGAGGGCGTCGAATCTAAAGGCACCGTGTTTGAAAACATGCACCCAGCTCAACGTAGAGCTAATTATACAGAGTGGTGTGGTCTTGACGTGCCACTCTCCTATTCCCTTTAAAAAAAAAAAAAGGTGCTTCAGGCCGTCTAATTCCACGTCAAACTCCCACACAGCAGCTGCACTGCACAAGATGGATGCTGAGTTGTTGTCAATGCTGGAAATTAATCTATGCAGAAATCATGCAGAAAAAAAGAGATGCTGTTCAAGGTAAAGAGGGAGGAACATCGCTACAGAACTGCCTGGAACATGAGCCACCCACTCTGTACCAAAGGAGCTGCATTACCCAACGAATCAGCTTCAGGGAGCGTGAGTCCTTGTCATCTAGCAGGCAAAAACAACACTCATTTCTGCAAATTTATGCAACCAAACACACACACACACACACACACACACACACACACACAGTCTTTCACTCCGCTCAGAGAAACACAAACACACAATAGGTCCTGTGTATAGCCTCAGATGATTTATGTCACACTTTATCTTATCAGCTAAATTAGCAACGCACAACTAGGCTAAGACCGATTTTCACACTAATCCACGCTCCCCTCTCCCCCTGTTATTATTTCCTACCCTAAAGCGACGTTCATAACATGATGGCGAGGATGATTCTCTTAAGGTTACTCCAGGACAGATTTGGTGATACAGAGATGAAAAACCGTCTTATTCATTGTGAATCTTTTCCACTTACTGCCAGTAAAGGCGATCCAGCGAGCATATTTGGTAGCCTCTCGGCGCCAATGGGACGCAACCAGGAGTCCACAGGTGACCGTGAGGGAGATGATGCCCATGATAATGAAGAAAAGCGTGGTGACCCACTCAGGAGGCAGCCGTGGAGGAATACAGGTCCTGTCTCGTCCGTGGATGGTCTGGCATTGCCGGACTAGACCGACTGTAAGAGCACCTGTGGAGGAAACATCAGGTTATTGAGGCGCTGGTGTCTCTGTGGTGGTTAGCAGCTGATCTGTGGGAGTCACAACGTACCTGCAACATAAACGGGTATTACTGTATTTTCCGCATTATAAGGTGCACCTAAAAGCCTTCAATTTTCTCAAAAGCCAACAGTGCGCCTTATTATTCAATGCGCCTTATATATGGATTAATATTGATCAATCATGGCTACCGTAGTCAGGGGGCATCGCCGAAGTAACAGTAGTAAGAACTGGTAAAAAGGAATTCTGGTAAGTGCTAACGTTAGCTCACATGCTGGCCTGGGCTTCTTCTCTTGGTTATTTGTTAGAGCAATACAGCGCCCCCCAAAAGCTCTGGCATGTGAACTGATCTCTGAAAACGGCTTTTGTGGATGACAGAAACGGCTTCGTCTTTACAGCTCACTTTTTTTTGAAAACGGCACAGAAAATAGTTGGATAGGAAAATGTGCGGCTCTGTGTGGATGTAGCCTGAGTTTGACTGACTTATCTGACTGTTTTGTTGACATTCCCTTTAGCTCAGCTCTATCTAGTGGATGCATAACGCAACCCCAGCCATCACTATAGCTTCTACTCTATGCGCCTTATAATGCGGTGCGCCCTATATATGAAAACAGTTTTCAAATAGGCCATTCATTGAAGGTACACCTTATACTCCGGAGCGCCGAAAATAGTGCGGAAAATACGGTACCAGAGGTGGGAAAAAAAATATCGGCAATTTATTGCGATACAATATCATCATTGTACATTTTTTTACATATTATCATATTTTTAAGAGTAACACTGGTTACAAATATAGGCATTTACCAGTTATGTTAAATGCCCACATCTTTCACCACATAGCTTCTCAGCAACATTAGTTTAATGTTACAGTAGTTAAAGTGACAAACTTGTCACACTTTGCTTTCAAGTTAAGTGCATGTATGAAACACTGCATTTGACTTTCAATATTTCAAAAACACTAAAATAGAAAAAATGTTTTCAATCCAATTTTGTAATTAATCACAATATTGTGATATCGTAATATTATCGTATCATGACCCAAGTATCATGATGCGTTTCATATCGTGAGGTTCTTGCCAATACCCACCCCTCAATATTATTAGGGGGTGGAAGAAAAAAATCAAAAATCTATCTATTAGGATTTTTTGTTTGACATTATCAAAATCAGGATTCTAGGTCTAAAATCTTTCTTGTTTCAAATTCAAATTCTTAATTTCAGTCTATGTTTATAAACTGGATTGGAAAAAAGTTAGCACTTTTCTCCAGCAGAGGGTGAAATGTTTCTCTCTGACTCACATGATGTGCATTTTATGGGAAAACATGTCTCCTGATATAGTTTGTAGACATTATCATCCTCATCTAACTTTTTCACATGGTCTGGTGTGAAAGAAGCAAACTAAAAACAACAAAAAATTGTAAATATTGCAGAATCTCAATTTAAATGGAATCAACACCCCAAAAATCATTATAGATCCAATTGTGAAAACAGCATATCGTCCCAGCCTGAGATATTACTGCGACTTCATGAGAAAAAGCACCTGGACAAACTGGGGACTCAATCCTTGGAGTAAAGGGAGAATGAAATGGAGAAGAGCTTCTCTAATTTGTCACCAGTTCAGTGCTGGGGAGAAGCTGTGGAGTTGCTCGCTCCTCCCTGGTGGGCCCAATTTGGTGAGAAAACTTTTCTGTGCCTTCATACTGAAGAAGAGAGGGCGAGCACTGAATGAACCCTGCCAATTACTGAATCTATCCTCGGCCGCTAGGTAGAGTGCACAACACGGACACTGTGAAAAAGCTGCTGCAATATCAGACAAATGTTTTAGCAGAATTTAAAGTAGGAATGCATGATATTGGATTTTGTTAACTCATTTAGCCGATACTAAAATGTTTCCTGCGCACACAACTGCAGAGATCATCAACTCTCTTCTGTATTGGAAGTGGCATATTGTTTTATGGTGCATATTCTTATCACATCTGTTATGTAATATTCATTTCTTGTGCAAAATTAGAAAAAATATATACTTGAAACTGTATGTTTACTTATAACATTTGCTTTTAAACAAAACAAAAACCAAAAAAACAAACCAAAAAAAACAGAAAAATTCTACTTGGAAGCTGGATCATGCTCTTCCTGAGAAAACATTCCCCACAACCAAGACAAATTTGTCCAATTTCATAACTGACAGTCAGTAAACACAACCTCTATTCACAGGGATCACATGAGAAGTGCAACTGTACAACAATTAACCCCAAACTGAATAAAATGGTTCACTTTGGTAAATAGGAAATATGCCTACAGTTGTCAGATACATGTAATGAACAGACTGCTGCTTAAAGTGATACTCCGGGATGGAACAAGTTGGGTCCTATCACAAGGTTTTGGGCAGAAATGCTCCCTACAGCAGTGTTTTTGTACAGGAGAAGCCCAAGGCGCACGCACCAAACACCCTCTCCCTGCTCGTCAGCCAGTTTCCTCTGCACTCAGACGGGGCCATATTTTACTTGACCAAAAACACAAATAAACAGACTCCCACCGGAGAAATCTGATATAGGTCTGCATCCACGATTTATTTAGAGAATTTTCAGCGCGTTACTTTCACACAATAAACACCCCTAAATAAGGCTCATCGTGTCTCTTCGTCCTGGCAGACTACCTGCGTTTGTTTATATCGTGCGTGGACTGATACACTAAGGCTGCATTCACACTGCAGTCAAAAGTGACCTGAATCTGATTTTTTGGCTCAAATGTGACCTGTATCTGATTTGTTTTTGACAGTGTGAACCGCACAAGTCGCATTGAATCAGACCTTTTCAAACCAGATTCAGGCCACTTTCAAATGTGGTACTAAATCAGATACATATCCGATTTTTTTGAATGCGACCGCAGTCTTAACAGCCAGGTCGCATTTAATGCAACTTTGACGTCATTCTACAGCAGCAGTTTACCTCAGGGCAAATGTTTTCAAAATCACTTCATGAACAGAACATATTTAGAGGTTAATGTAGAAGTGATTATTAAAAAGTGTACTTATGTACCTATTCTTTTTTTTAAATAAAGAATTTTAGGTATTTATCCAGCTACAAGCTTGATTAAACGATGCATAAAAGGACGAGTGATGAGAAAAAGTGAGAGAGCGCTGGGACATTGACTGGTGTCTCCACTCAATAAAGGATAAAGGTGCATGAATCGTACGTTTGTCTTATGATATCTAACAAACTTAGTTTATTAACACTGCGCCGACTCTTTGAATGGATTAATCAGGCTAAAATAACAGTTTACAGGACGCAGAGACACCGATGATCCACTGCTGTCCATCTCATCCGTGCGTATTTGTGCGCTGCTGTACTTTCCTTCGAGACAGCGTCAGTCAGAGATCCGTCTGCTCCTGTCTGATCTGCCCTCAGACAAACTACGAAACATCAGAACAGATGATAAAACTAAGTTTTTGCCTCTTTGTTCACCTGTTCAGCGCACTACGGCTCTGAGATGTAGCAGGGTCGGCGGTAGAGACCCCGGTGCGGGAGAGAGCGTCCAACTTAAGGTTTGTAAGAAATAAAATAAAGCCGTAATTACTTTAATAAGAGCTCACTCAAAGTGAGCCGCTGTAACATCAGGTTTTTGTGTTATGGAAACAAACTTTCCAGCATTGTGAAGCACAGTTTTGCTCTGTGTTTGTTGCTCCTCTTCACACCGTGCTGTGCGTAATGTCATTAATGCTAAACTGAGCATGCGTGTCACTTCTGAAGCGTGAGCTGTTCATATCAGAGTCTGCAGTCAGGTCACATTTACAGGTGTTATCTGAACAGATAAACACAAAAATCGGAATTGAGCATTAAGGGCTGCAGTCTGAGCATAGCCTAAGCGGCGAGCCCCTTGTAGCTAGCTGTGGCTCTGCAGCGGAGGTAGGGCCTTTTTAGGACACGATGAGAACTAGAGCCTTATTTAGCAGTGTTTTTGTGTGAAAGTAACGCGCTGAAAATTCTCTAAATATAGCGTGAATGCAGACCCATATCAGACTTTTTTAGGTGGGAGTCCGTTTATTTGTGTTTTTGGTCAAGTAAAATATGGCCCTGTCTGAGTGCAGAGGAAACCGGCAGAGGAGCAGGGAGGGGGTGTTTGGTGCGTGTGCCCTGGGCTTCTGCTGCACAAAAACACTGCTGTAGGGGTAATTTCTGCTCTAAACCTTGTGATAGGACCCAACTTGTTCCATTCCGGAGAATCACTTTAAGGGCAAGATGAAAACACGTCAAAGCCCTCAGCTTTTAAAGATCCTCTTCCTCCGTCTCCAGTCTTACGTGACGATCGTTGAATGAGCCAGATTGCACATGAAACGCAGCATGACTTGACATTGGACTGTTCCATCCATCACTGATCAGAGCACACTAATGGATTAATGCCTCGCTCTGAGTCATGAGCCGAGCGCCGCCAGTGTTGGAGTGTGAAGGCCAGCACTGAGAGCAGGAACATGCTCCGCTGGTGCAGCAGCTCCACGGGGACGCCATTCAATTAGAGCCCGCTCTCGAGGGGGGACTTCCACCTGAGTAAGCAGAACAGTATCCAACCACTCAGAGCTCTGCCGATCAAAGGTCTCGGACGAAAGAAAGGCAAAGAGTGGGAGGTGAAAACGGATGTTTCAAAAATAAGAGAGGCACTGGGCGACTTTGTTGATGTGAAATGTGCTTTTTTTACTATTTTTTTTTAATACTTTCCAACTTCCTCTTGCTTCCATTCTCTGGATACATAAATGAATAAAGGATGCCATTAAGCAGCACCTACGTTTATTCCAACAAAGCTGATAAAAATGGGATTTAGGCTCCAGAAAGCAGATTAAAATGGCAATTTGTCTGAATTGTTAACATAAAACAAAATCACCCAGTGCCTAAGTGCACTGAAAACATAAAGATATCCTGTAAAGTTACTCTGCAATGAGATTTTTGCCTTTTTAAAGGTTAAAAAGAGTGTTACATGATAGCCTACCTATTGCGTCAGGCTTCAGTACGACTGATGGGCGAGTGAAATTTACATCGAGTGCACCCAGCCTGACTGAGACACGCAGGAGATGAAAAACACGAGAGGAAATAAACTTTTCTCAATCCCCTACACACAGAAGTCTAAAAATAAATACTTTGCTGTTGGGTTTATCAGACTTTAAAGGCATAAAGTCTTCTCACAAAGAGACAAGGACATCATTTTTGAATCTGACAGAGGAAAAAAAAAAGCATTAATGACTGGTTAACGCTCCACTTTTCCAGCAACAAACGATCTGTTCTCTAAGAAAGCAAACCTGTGTGGGCGACATCATAAAAGCGGGATGGAGGCTCAGCAGGTGGGCGGCTTGCGCATGAGACAAGTATGCAAGCTGGGATTTCAGAAGGTCAAGCATGTTAGCTGCTCTGTCTGGCACCTGCATCCAGAGATTATATAACATACTCATTTTCTGTATGATGCTGCGAACGTATGCTGCGAACAATCTCTCTAAAACCCAAACAGAAAAGCAAAACCTGTAGGGGGGAAAGTTCTGGTTTCTCTGGGGCGTGGTGGGTTCTGCTGTCCAGAGGAAATCCTGCCCCCCTCCTCACCACACACTGAAAACACGACTCGCACAGGAAGCCAACAATGCCAGTGGTTCAATACAAACACCACTGGTGTCAGGAGGAGAGGGGTTCGCATACTGCAACGTATAGAAAATATACCTCCAACATTGGAGCTGACATAAGAAAACCTGTTCTATACAGACAAGAAACAAGAATAGGATGTTGTTTTATCTACAATTCTCTGAGAACAGGAGGTAAAGAAAGCAGGGACTAGTGCCGGGAACAAGAAAACACGAGGCGAAAAGTTTGCAGTTAATGGCACCTCTTTAAGACCATTTCCCCCAGATCCTCTAGCCTCCTGCTGTTTCACAAGTGCTCTGTGGAATTCCAGGCTGACAGCAGGCAGGCACGCTATGGTACACGGATACAGGTAAACACAGCAACAACAAGATGAGAACACAAACCATCCTGGTTCCTGTCGGGCTCACTGCGAACACAGCAGTACAGATTTTTCACTTTTTAACTCCACTTCACCAGGCTCGACTTGTAAACACACGACATGATAAGGCCTTTAATAATGATAAATTAAAGGAATATTTCAACATTTTAAGCTGAGAGAAATCTGTGACTGTATACTCATGTGGATAACATACCTCCCTCTCCTCCCACAGCCTCAGTGGGTGCTGCTGACATATGAAGCTAAAGGAGCAGAAACATTCTTTAAATTTCAGATAAAACATTAAAGATCCCTCAGGTCAGAGCAGTCAACGCTTTGTGTTGAGCTTGAGACACTGGCTCATCAATATGTGCGACAAGAAATAATTGTAATGATAGAAAACATGTTTCTAACATATTCATTCCCTGCGTGTTGTAATTTTCTCACTTGTCACATGTTCTATTTAAATGGAGGAGGTGGGCTTCAGCCAGCTGCAGCCAATCGAAGCAAAGATTTTTAGCTTCACTCAGGACAGATATCAGGGTATCTGTGTAACCATAACAAGGGAAAGGTGTAATCTTAGGACTACTTCCTGACCGGGATAAATCAAATGTTGGAGTCTATGTTTTCTGGAGTCACTCTAGCCTCAAATCTGCACCTAAAAGAAGGACTATCATGCTCTCCCATATTTTAAACATTGACATAAAGTAAGAATGCTGGATGCCCATGATTCACGTGCAGATTTTTAAATTGCTACATGTCCATATGTTTTAAAAAATTCTGCATCTGTCTGTAAACTGACCATGAGGGTCTGTTCTAAAAATAGAACGTGAGCATCGAGAAACTTGATGAAATTATTAGGTCATGAGGATCTTACTGGTTAATGACACCTTGGAGAGGCGGTTCTCTATAGGGATGGGTACCTTTCACATTTGAAACGATAAGGTACCAATGCAGTGACCTAGAAATCGGTCTTGGTACTAAACGGTACCAGCTTTTGGTACTTTTGTGTGTTTATTAATTTGTTGAATAATAAAATCTTAAAGTTTTTCAATAACATTTTTATTTCTCAATATATAAACTTGCAATGTTGTGTTCATGTCCAGTATGGAAAATCGCCTACTCTTCTACTCCTTAACATTCACAAGGATGCATTTAGGTACCAAAACATGGTACCTTTTGGTTTTGTATGAATCTATACTCAGTACTACAGACGGAATTTGTTTGGTACCTATAAAAGTACCTAATCGTGTACCCAAAAGTACCGAGTACCGATTCACGTAAAATCAAAAGGTACAATGTTTTGGTACCTAAATTCATCTTTGTGACTGTGAGGGAGCAGAAGAGTAGGCAATTTTCCAAGCTGGACTTGACAACACAGCATTGCAAGGTTATATACTGAAGAATAAACATGTTAAATTTAATTTTTTTTATACTTGATGAACAAATTGATATTTTCAACCGTATAAACACGAAAAAGTACCGAAAAGTGGTACCATAGATTACTGGTACCAATTACCAGGAACCGGGCATCGGTATCTTATCGTTTCAAATGTAAAAGGTACCCATCTTCAGTCTTATAACATTAAGTACTGCTTCAGACAGGCCTCCAGAGGGCTGGCCAATCAACGGGAAGGGGAAAGCCTTAAAGAGACAGTAGCTCAAATGAAGCTGGCTAGAAACAGGCTTTTCTAAAACAACTGTATGAAAAAAATTGATTTTTTTTTAATCAGTAAATCATGTAAAGCCGCTAAAAAGCATCATACCCTCATTTAAATTCAAGATTAAAATGTCAACTTTTTTTAACTTTGTACTTTAGTTTTTCCTGATTAATGATTATATTTTTATATATTATAAAATTTGATTTATATTATAAAATTTGATTCTAGTACCCATGTTCCCAAATAAATAAACCTAAATCTGTTCTGTTTTATATTTTAACAAATATACACCAAAGTCTTATCTTGCTCTGCTTTACAAATTGATTCCATACAAATCAATTGACATAAAATTCAAAATGAATCGTTGAAATTACATTTTGACTGTTCGCAGTGTGTTCCAGTCAAACAAACAATACACACCACATCAACAAGCGATCTCCAGAAACACTGAGCGATAGACTTTGTTTGTTCCAGGTGAATCCAAGTCAGCAATTTCCCTCCGTTATTAAGCCGTGTGCAGAGCTAAACAGATATAACAAGCAATACTTTCTGCCTCATACCCGGACAGAAAACAGGAAGAAGAGGAGTCTAAATCTTCTAATGTGACACTCAACCAGAGAGACAATTCACCTTGTATCTGCAAAGTAACAAACTACATCTTTAACAGAAGGAGGACACAGAAAAGGAGAAGCTACTCATGTGTGAACATGTACATGCTGTGAAGATGTGAGGCCACATGAGCTCTGAGCTCGACAAATCTGCCCTTTAGCACTGAAAAAGGACTTGCTGTGATGGTTCAGATGTGGGTCATAAAACGTCAAGCAGAGAGGTCAAACTAAGTGTGAGAGTGATGCAGCAGTCTGCAGTCAGGGTGAGTGATACTGTACTTCAGATGAACATGTGACCAAAAGAGCGACTCCTTGGCTTCATACTCCTGCAGGGTCAAGAAAAACACAGATCCTTGGATTGAAAGTGGGCGATTTATCTCTTCTGTTGCAGTTTTCTGAACTAAAAGTGTGGTCACGTCACCATATGTCCCTTACACGGAACAAAAGGGCTCATTCGTCCACACTCCCATTATTCTGTTACCCAGCAGCCTCCTCTGCACGCTCTGTGATCAAAATACTCCTCTCACCATGTCTCAGCCCAAATGAGAGGAAATGAGCTCTGTGTCTGCTCATCTTCGGCATGATGATGTTGTCATTAGTGGAGCAGGGGGGGAGCAGGGGTTTTAAAGCTCTGGAGGGATGAGTCAAACGGGTCTCTGAACCGTGGTGGGCCGAGAGTAGGCAGACGAAGGCAGCCAACAACAAATGCTTATTCTGCGGCTGCTGCTGATGCTGGAGGTGTTCACGGCGCCCACTTACATTGCAAAGGCTGTGGGATACAGCTGCTGTGAACAGCCTGAACAAGAAAACAAAACACTGCAGACAAACTCAAGAGGAATGAGTAACACACACTGAAATGTATGAAAACAACAGCTTCTCACTTAGTGACCAAAAAGATGGGGCCAGGACGGAAATGAAAGGCCGCCATTGTTATTATCATGAGATCATGATCTATTTCATCACATCTGATCTAATCAAACCATATCAGACCACAGTCTGTTTCTACAACAAATCAGACTGCTCTGACTGATTTGTGCTCTGCTAGTTGTGTCTGTGATGCTCTGCAATACTCCTCCAAAACACTAGATGGCAGCGTGTTTTCTATGCAAGTTAGATATTCTGTTTCTCAGGGGACGATGGCAGCAGAAAATAAATAGAGGGGAGAGGTCAGAGTACATGGAGGGTATGGACGATATACGGCAAGTTAAGTTGCGGCCCAACAGAACAATCAGAATCTGTTTTTAAACTGCTGAAAAAGATCCGTTCGTAGCGCAAGATCTTAGTGGGATCTTCAGGAGACCTGATGAAATGATGATGTCATCATATGAGGATTGGCTAACTAGTTCACGACAGGTTAAAAATGATGGGCCTCAAACAGTAACAACTACCTTGAGTTCTGCACCAGCTGGCCCCTGGAGGGCTGGCCAATCAAAATCCCTGTTTCCACCAAGCGGTCCAGTTTAGTACGGTTAAATCAGAAAAGCCTGGTCCTGTTAAAGTTTCTACAGCCAACTGTGCCCCTTCTTGGCAGGCAATGCATAAGCTGGATGCTGATAGCCGCTTCAGTTTACGTGACAGCATGACACCATAGCAGCTAGGGCTGGGACAATGTGCTGTTGTCGCTATTTGATTCTATAATGATTTTTGGGGTGCCGATTTGCTTTAAACTGCATCTCTTCAATATTTATGATTTTTGCTTTTTTTTAGTTTTAACACCAGACCCTGTGAAAAAGTTAAATGTTGATGACATGTCTACAAACTATATGAGGAGCCATATTTTGACAGAAAAAAATGCACATCACGTGAGTCAGAGAGAAACATTTCACCCTCTGCTGGATAAAAGTGGTAACTTCTTTTACAATCCAGTTTATAAACAAAGACTGAAATGAAGAATTTAAATTTGAAAAAAAAATGTTGACAAAGAATTCCATTTTTGATATTGTCAAACAAAAAAATCTGAACATGTTGATTTTCATTTTTTTCTCCCATGCCTAATAGCAGCGTGACACAGTGTGCCCCGTTAATAAACCAACAAAGAAGAAGAACATGATACAATAAAAAAAAAAAAGCAGCATTAGAAGACATCCAGCAATTCGTCTTCTTTGTGATTGGCATGTGGCTTTTTGTTACAAAGAACAACCAAATTTTGTTTCAGAGAACACTGTGTGAAATACAGCCACTGCTGTTGCATGTCAAGTGACGATTCTTTTGACCAATCAACAGACTGCAGTGTTGCTAGGCATACTGGTCTGACCCTGGGGGTCAGACCAGTATGCCTGGCACCCAAACAGTAGGCTCCCAAAAAGTCAAAGGGGTACAGGTTGGTAACTTGGGGATCTGTCCTGGGATTAGTCAATGGGAACGACACAAAATGCGTGCCGTACTGAGATGAACTGAATTGAATTGATTGAATACAGATTTTAAGTGTTTGCTTGTTGGTTTCTTCTTCAACTGAGCTTAATGTCAAACTGCAGTCTTTGCTTGTCCTTAAGCTGCGTAAAGTGAAACCATAGTCGTCTTTACTTAATATCTTGTTAGTGCATCTGTACTGAATGATGCAGGCCAGAAGGATCAGTAAGCAGCAGTGGTCATAAACAATGTTGTTTATAAATGCTGCCTCATTCCTGTAATTTCATTTTGTTTATCTGTATTGTTTCTAAACGTTAAAATGCTCTCTGCTCATACAACGCTGCATTTTTCCTTTTCTGCTCAACAGAGTGTGATAAACTTGGAATAATAAAACTAACTAAATCTCCCTATGCGGCCTCTTGGGGCTGAGCGGAAAACAAATTTGTCAGTTTATTATCCCACAAATGATACGGATATGTTTACACTTTGAGGTAATAAATGTGTTCAGCGGCGGGGGAACATGTCTGAGGAAAGGAGATTATTTATAACCAGGGTGTAAGAGGGTGAAATCAAGATGATAAATATGCAAAGTATATTTTAGCCTGTCTTAAATAAAGGCTCGGCTGGAAACAGATAACACTACTGCTTCTTCTTGTCTTCTTGACATCATCAGCCTTCAATCTTTGTTTTAATCTAACACTTCTATTGTGGTTTGTGCTGGAACAGTGAGTGTTTACTTACTGTTAGTTTAATTGAAACGTCCACAGTCGATAACAGGAAAGGTTTTGGTTTGAAAGCACTACAACTGCAGATTTTTCAGGAAAAGCCTAAATGAGCTCATCTGGTTTTGCAGCAGCTTGTGTAAAAAGATCCATCTCTACCTGGAAGTGACAGACAGGATCTAGATGTGTGTGAATGGAGCATTTGTGTGAGGTTATTCAGGCCGTCCTCTGAGGTGACGAGTATCCGTGGGAGGGGAGAATCACAGTTTGTGTCAGACACTGCAGAGACCAGGGCTTTGTCTTCAGGCTTGGAGCAGGAAATCAACCTCAGCTGTTATTGCCTGGGTTTATCACACTGAGGTGAGGACAGTATCATAAATCCACGTTTTGTCTTTTGTCTCTAGTTACAGCCTTGCTCTCCTGAAACATGCAGCATCTTTCTGAGCAGCGAGGCTGGAGCTAAAGGTTTGTTTCCATAATCAGTGTGAAACAGCAATCATAGGCGCTAAACGATGTTACGCACAAGCCTCGCCGTTTGATTACCTCACAACAAAAGCTTTCATTTAATCACTTGACCAAAGTAGAAGGCAAATGTTAGGCACTTTGTGTGCGAGGTTAGCTTTCATCCTCTGCCCTGGGGAACATGCCTGTTTCTCCACGCTCTGAGAGGAAAGACAGCATGCTGAGCTTCTACAAGGAGAGGCTGTCAGGCGCAAACGCCTCTGATAAGACGTCAACAAAGCAGGACCAGAGATCAGCTGACTGGGTGTAACACAAGCAGGATTAAGGACTTCTTCTTGATACTGACTTCAAAAGGTCCAAACAGTCATACTACATTCAAAAGCAGTAGGCAGGATGCAGCAGATACTGAATTCATATGTAGTAGGCGGCTTGAGAAACTAAATTTCTATTTGTTGCAATGGAAAAGCAGTACCTGTAAATCTACAACAGCCAGAATAAGTTTTGAAATATTGACATTTCAGCAAAAACCGTCCTGAAATGTGTCAGTAAAACTTTTTGTCTGCTTGAAATAGGGCTGGACAATGAATTAAAAAAAAAAAATCAAAACTGACATTTAGAGCTTTTAACTAGATCAATTAATCGGTTGGGGCCGATTAATCGGGCAGGTCGATTATGCCTGTCACCGATTAATCAACATTGGCCAAAATGTAGCCGATTATAAAAAATTTTGCTCCATGGAGATTCTGTGGCTCCCGCTTCTGTGTGTTGGGCCGCACACTGCCCGAGTGCCTGCCCCTTCCTTCCACCATTATGTAATGTAAGACTACAGAACGGCGTTTTAATGTTGTGTGAGTTGTTTTTTTGTAAGATAAACAGATAAATGCTACCGTTAATTCACATGTCCACCATTATTCAATGTAAGACTATAATCCGGCGTTTTAACGTTGTGTAAGTTGCTCATTGTGTGTATACAGTTTGACTTTTTTTTCTACTTACTGTGTTTAAAGTTTGACTTCTTTAGTTATTATTGTGTTTACGGCTTGTTCTTATTTATCAATGGTTAACATTACAGTTCTTATGTTGACAGTTTTATAATTAAAGTTCCTTGTTTTAATTTAAGTGTTCTGTCTCTGTCTTGAATCATATGGGTATTATAATAATTTGTGATTATATACAGTGTATATCCTGTGTATATCAATGAATTTATAATATATATCAGCCGATATATCGGATATCAGCCAATATATTGGATATCGGCTTTTTTTGCCCCCAGTATTGGTATCAGCATTGGCCCCAAAAATCCCATATCGGTCGGGCTCTACTTCTAACCAACGTAAAACTGATGTGTTGGTTATTTCAGTTCTTCCCCCTTGTAATTGTCTTTCTACTAATACAACATCCCCTAAAATTTACACTGCCGGCTGTGTAGTTACAAAACAGGCAGCCAGGTGTCGCAAAGTGCAAAGGCTGCCAGAAAATCACCAGAAGAGGAAGTATCCATGTGATTAACAAATCGGACTATGAACTTAGTCTGCAAGAGATCAGACAATTAATAGGGATGGCAATGATTTTCAAATATTTGAATAATCATTAAGATTTTTAAAAATGGAATAGTTTATGTGACAATGGCTTTGTCCTGTCTGCTACAGTTCACTGTTTTATGCAGGATGCTGGAGCTGTTACACATCAATTTCACAAAAAGCATGTCGAGCGGGACAGGAAGTTGTGCACAGAAACCATCTAAAATGCCCAATAGCTTTCAAAATAAAATAAACCACGTCCAAACAAGATCATATTTAACTTGACCACAGAAATAAACTGACATAATAAACGGAGCCAGACCAGAAGTGAACAGGCTGATGGATTTACAGCCAAAACAAGAACGAGGAGAGGCTCAAAAACGGGTTGGGAAGTGCGGGAACTTATTGAAAAAAAATGAAAAAAAAAATGAGGTGCAGTGCAAATTCTTCAAGGTTAGTTTAGCATTTCACAAGTCGTCAACAACTTTACTCAGTCAAGTGAGAGCGAAGCATGCAGCAGGGCTGTCCGCAGATCAACAGTTAGTGTTTGGCTTCACCACCTGAAGAAGTAAGTTTGATGATCGCCGTGCAGAGCAGAACAGCCCTCTCCATCTTTGTCAAACTGTAATGTTGACAGGTGCATGTACGTGGGTGGGTGATCTTTGAATGATTCTCAAATAGTTACGAGCAAATATCGAATAGCTCTTTTGCTTGAAATGCCCATCCCTACTATTAAGATGCGTGTAAACAGCTTAGTCAGACCGAGAACGGCCTGAGCATAGCTCAATCGACACGCATAGATAATGCGATTGCTATCCTACTGCAGATGGATTCTGCAGGACTCAGAACCGAAGCGTCAAGAGGGAAAACTCAAAGACCGAGCCAACAGCACAACGTGAGCAGCTTGTACCCAAACGGAATACAGTGTCAGTTGTTTGGACACTCAGCTACAATGCGGAAGACGTTGGCCCAAAAGTAATGAAGTTCTTTTTTCACAAGTTACTTTCTACATTAACATCCCTGTAATAATATGATTTATTCTGCTCACAAGACATACAAGCTTTTTGTCTCCTTTTCAGGGATTTTTTTTTTCATTCTTTAATTGTTTTTTGTTGTTCATTTCAGTTACTTTTTTCAAAATAATACAAATATTTACAAAAAAAAAAACTGAGTTGAGAGTGGGATAATTGTGCATAAACTAAAATTAAGGTAGAAGTTTCAATTAATTGTGATTTTGATTTTTGCCATTATCTCCCAGCCCTGACTTAAAGCAGATTCTGGTTGCTTACAACCAGTGTTGGGAAAGTTACTTTTAAAAAGTAACTAGTTATAGTTACAGTTAGTGCTGAGAAAATGTAATTAGTTACTTTATTAGTTCCTTAATTATAAAAGTAACAAGTTACTTCACTTTAATTTACTTTAAAAAAATAACTTTGGTGGCACAGTAACAGAAAGGTCAACCTTATCATTCGTGACTAGTTTCTTTGTCGAGTGTTTCCTGGTCAGGTGCTTTAAAAGATTGGCATTGCTGGATTTCGACGTGGATAAACGTTTCTGCCCTGGGCAGAGTTTGCATTTCACAACAATGTTTTTGTCGTCTGCCTTTACCTCCACAAATTCAAAATAATGTTTGTACTTCCATCCTGCAAAGCTGGCACCGCTGCCTTCCATTGTAGATGGTTGTGAGGTACTCGTCTGCTCGCTGCTGCTCATCTTGTCGTGTCTGTTTACTGTGTGTGTGCGCGCTTGATCATACTCATGTGTGTGTGTGTGTGTGCAGCAGCATGGGCCCGCCCAACTCTGTTTCTGATTGGCTTACCATTAGCAGTTCCTCTGTGTTAACCAATCATCACTATCACTCGCTTTCTCAGCAGCAAGATTCATGTTTGTGTGAGAGCTCACCGCTCCTCGTCCATGCGAGAGGAGGAGGAGGAACGGGGAGTGCTTCATTATAACGTGACTAACGCAACTAACGCACCTATTTAATTCAAAAGAACTATAACGGCACTATAGAATGACAAAAGTAACGTGTTACATTAGAAGTTACAGAGAAAAGTAGTTTCGTTAGGTAACGTAACGAAAAATAATCGTTACTTCCCAACACTGTTCTTACAACTGAGCTATGAGTTTCCAACTGAGGTGCACTGGAAAGCTTAAAACTTAACACTTATCACCAGAAAAATATAAGATTCTTAACGAACACTGACAAGAGAGACCTCTTACTATCGATTAGGATAAATTTATTTTATATTTAGCATTTTAACACATGTATTATTAATCAGTCAGTTTGTTTACATTAACGGATGAGTCAACAGACTGTAATATCTTGATTGTTCAAGCAGAAAACTTCACTAAAGTCACTAATGACCAAAACCTGGATGAAATAATGACATTACTTGAGATGATCAGGGGGAAATGAGAGGGGGTATGTGTGCCCCACTCGTCCCGTACAACCCTCCAGAAGTCCCATCAAAGGGAGCTATGGAAACAGTGAGGGGAAGTGAGGACAGAGGTGGAAGTTAGTCGCTGTTTGACACCCACGCTACAACAACACCCACAATCACCACAGCACTGCAGTACAAATATAGCAGGGCTTCAGCTCTCTGTCCATGCAGGTAGAGCAGAGCTGTGCTCATCTTGATGGGACGTCGATACACACTTTTTGAGCTGAAGGAGAAGTCGTTCAGACACAAAAGTCCTTTATTTGCTCTCCAGATCTAGATTGGAGATGGCGGCCTCGTTCTATTTGCATCCTATCATTACTTTTATACAGATTGCTTATTCTGTTAATACAGCCTCAATGTGTATTGGTGGATAACAGACCCTCCCTGACCCACTTACTAAGCTGTCATCCTGCAGAGCGAACAAAGAAGAGCAGCTGTCTATCAATAGCCTGAGTGTTTTTTTTTTCAGGGCTTACAGAAATAAATTGCAGGACTCGCAGCACATCTCTGTGAAAAATCACAGTGGAAACTGATAAGAGGAAGCTGATTTGGTTCCTGGACTGATGGTTGATGAGATCAATCGCACAGATATCATTTAAAATGTCACATCAGCAGTAAAACACAGTTACTTTAAGAGAGGCACTTCATAAATCAGTTTGTTTACAGGAATAAGATGCCCAGACTATTTTTTTTTCCAACCCCAGCATGTTAAACTTAATGAAACATATGGATAAAAGCCACTTAAATAAACCTTATAATACTGAAACTTCTGCTAGCTCTTCAGATAAATATATCATTTTTTCATTATTTCATTTTATCACCCTTTTCCTTCATTTGAAGGATAAAACAACAAATCTCAGCCAGACATATCACAGATTTTAGAAAAACACCGCTAAATAAGGCTCTAGTTCTCATAGTGTCTCTTCGTCCTGGCAGACTACCTGTGTTTGTTTATATCTAACACGCCACGAGCGGACTGATACACTAAGCGGCGTGCCTCGTAGCCAGCTGTGGCTCTGCAGCGGAGGTAGCGCCGTTTTACGACACGATGAGAACTAGAGCCTTATTTAGCGGTGTTTTTGTGTGAAAGTAACGCGCTGAAAATTCTCTAAATAAAGCGTGAATGCAGACCGATATCAGATTTTTTCGGTGGGGGTCCGTTTATTTGTGTTTTTGGTCAAGTAAAAAATGGCCCCATGTGAGTGCAGAGGAAACCGGTAGGCGAGCAGGGAGGGGGTGTTTGGTGCGTGTGCCCTGGGCTTCTGCTGCACAAAAACACTGCTGTAGGGGTAATTTCTGCCCTAAACCTTGTGATAGGACCCAATTTGTATCACTTTAAATCAAACTTAAAATATTGAGATTTTTGTTAGCTTTCAAGATGAATATATTACTTTTCCTATACTCCATTTTATCCGTTTTATCCTTCATTTGAAGGATAAAACAACAAATCTCAGCTGGAGATATGATAGATTTTAGAAATGCCACAAAACGCTTTTTAAAACGATTACTTCCACTTCATACAAAAATGCTGTTTTATTAAAAATGTGGTCATGTGATCTCAAATTGAGAAATGCCTCAAATCTCAATGCCTATGCCACTGGAGCAAGCTAATGTTTGGCATTTTTGCCCTCACAAATCAATAATTCATTGTTCATTTTCAAAAACTGTTGGCAATCAATATCTTGATCAAATACCCAAAATGCCAAGTTTCAGCTAGATTCTGCCTTACAGTGTCAGGATTTGCTCTTTTCTCCCTCTGGAAAAATGATACTGATCTGTTTTTTTTTTTTTTTACCCCTATGAGTTATCAGAGTTATTAGGAAATGTCTTTGTAGTCAATATGTCACCAATATGTTCCCGTTCATCCATCTGTCATAGTGTTGCTTTTTGAGTCTAGGATCTGTGAGAAGCACTGAACAAAAACACAGCTGGAGGACAAGAGGTCTGCTGCTGATTAAACCATCCACACAAAGAAACATGTTGTAGGAAAGGAGATACTCTGAATTTAGGAATAAGGGAAAGAATCCTGCTTCTACACAGAGCAAAAAAACGCCATGGTGGTTTAAATGGCCTGCTTCATTTACCTGCTGATTCACCAGTGTTGATCCAGTCTGGGTTTGCAATGCTGGCTATTGCAAATATATCTGCTGCCAGAAACAGACACCCTGAAATGATCGTCAGTTTATCCATACTGCCAGCTGATGGTGTGCGGAATGACGTGGAGAAAAAGGTGGCGGTGGTTGTCCAAAATGTGACCCCGAGAGACACAACAAGGTGGGCTTGTTATCAGTCTAACCTCGCCCCCTTCAGCTGGAGCCTGCTGTTGTGGTTCTGCTGTTCATTTTGCAGCAACGTTAGCTTCTCCTTCGCGTCAAGCAAGTTAGAGCCTCCAGCTACGAAAGGCTCAACGACGGCGAACAAAAGCATCACATCTCAAAAGCACGTTGTAGTCCAGCACGGTTAAACAAAAGCTCACTCAGCGCCAGGGCCCTTGTGTTGTCTCCTTGATCCGTTTAGCAGCAGAAGCGGCGGCCGCAACAGCAGCAGCATCGGGTACAGCTGCAGCTAGCAGGGAGCTAGCTAGCTATTTTCCGGATTCGGGCTCGGTGTGCCGAGCTGCGGCCCAAAGGCTGCTCGACGGCCGAGACCGCGACTGCGCTAGCATTTCAGACACAATGTCACACAGACGAGAGTGGAGAAAGATAAAATAAAGCTCCTTTCACTTCACGAAGCAGATTCTGAATTTCTAAACAAAGGTCCAACGCTAGCAGGCTAACCGTCAGGAAAACGAGAACCCATCACCGTCTCCTGCTTATTCGAGTCCGATCCCCCTCTCCGCTGGAATAGCATCTGGTCCTCTCAGTCCGTTAGCCAGCCAGCTTCACTCCCTCCCCTTCTTCTGCTCCTTCCTTCTTCTGTGGGGTGGAATTGGTTTTTCTGAACGGCGTGTATTTTAAATCCAACAGACGGACAGAAGCTCCAAAGGTAGACGGTTAAATGATAACGGTATTGTTATGCTTTCCACCCGTGTGCCCACCGTGAGCTCAGCCTCCCCTTCTGCCAAATGACATCAAGCGAACACCCCCACGCAGCGTCGCACACACTCACACAAATCAGTTCGTGCGTTCACGTGCTGCTCGGATGCTCGGAGTTCCAAGATTGACAAGATTATGAATTGTTCGAAGCTTGAACGTGAAACAGAGAAAAAACTTTGCAATATTTTTGTTGGGGAAATATCTAATCAGCCTTCGATAACAGCAAATAATAATAATAATAATAATAATAATAATAATAATAACCTAATGAATAATCAGATGTAAACCAATTGAATTATTCAAAATCAAAATTGATAACATGACAACGAAATGAAAACGCCGGGGTGAATTGCATGATTTGGTTTAGAGCTCTTTTGGAAAGAGCAGCAACATGCATACACATACAATGACTTTCGTCTGTTTCGGAAATTTTCCTTAAAAAAAAAAACAAACAAAAAAAAAAACATTTTTATTAGTAGTAAGGGTTTTACTTACGTGTTTACAGGTCTTATTGATTAATATTTAAACGTTTTTAAACATACACAAAAAATGGTTTTCCCTTTTAAATTAACGACTAATTTGAACCAATATTTTAAATTTTGCACTCTATGAACATTGTTATATTGTTATAAATGATCAATTAGGGTAGTTGCTATCAGCAAAATCACCAAAACTGTACGTTTCTGATAATTCCGATAGTACCTGAAGGCAGTTATTGTTTTCACGTTCCGAAATGGGGGTGTTCGCGCTTCTCTCGCGATAGTACACAAAACAGGGGGCCGAGTTGTCCTAAGTCGCCCTGCTTTTAGTTTAGTTTATATGCCCGGTTTACCTGTAACTTCATCAGTCAACTATTAAAAACACATTTTTTTACACCATGCTTACAACTTTAGCCCTAAACAAATTAACCACAAACGACATGACACTGTTATTCAGTCAAATCATTACAGTCTTCAGACTCTGTATGGGTCCGTAGGGTGTTCAGATGTGTCAGGGCCGTTAATAAGGCAGTCAATGAACTTGCTGACTAAACCTAACCCATGCCATGTGTTTATGTTCACTTCTACATTTACACATACAAGATATAGCTTCATTATTCCACTGTTTTAATCCAAACATGAATAGTAGCAACCCATGTTAATACATAGCTTGCAAAATAAATGGTTATCTCATTGATGATAATCAAACAATACTAGTTGAAATTAGCTCAAGACAGAACACTAAGATGCTTCTCATGAAAAAGTCCAAAATAGAAATAATAAAGGGTTATGCTTAAATACTTATTTAGATTCCTGATGTTAAGTTTACTGGCATTGTTACTTTAACTTGGGTGAAAAAAAATCCACAGTGCTTATTCCACTCTCAAAAATCAAAAGTGGTTGTAATCTAAATTTAGCACCACCAAGCCAAAATACTGTTTGTTTCTGGCTCCCTCTACTGGTTGTGACATGGATCATTTCTCTCCAGAGCTAAAAATACCTGAAGCCTCAGCAGACACCCCACACTCTTAAACACAACATTAAACACACAAACTGAAGCCATTAGTAGCGGTTATTACGGTCATTTCTTTAATTTACATAGATATACAGTTAAATGGACACAAGAAATTGCATTGTGGTTTTCCAACTTCCTGTTGGTGCTTACAAGTATGGCAGGACAGACTACAAATGATTGTTGCTATTGACTGAGTTGTTGCAAGTGGCTGTGGCTTTGAGGTCCTCTTCCTCTTTAAAGCAGCCAGACACAGCATCATGCCCATGTTAAAATCATTTTTTTATTATTATTCTTTTCTCTCATAATTCATCCAAAAATGGTGTATTGCTGAGGTATCCACTAGCTGCCATGGTCTTTTTGCCATTCATAAATTTGTTTGCAGCCTGTAAAGAAAAGAAGAGTCATTAAAATACTTTACTTACACATATCATGTGCTTAGTCAGTTATTTTTGTTACAGCTTTATTTACTATTACTGTGTTTCCAGACATTGAGGGGAGCAGAAAATCTCAGAAATATCCCTTTAAGTTGTAGCTTGTCCTTGAAAATGTGCGCTGAAGCACCACTAAAGTAAAACTGCACTTCAGTGAAATATTCTCTGCAGAAAAGACACTAACCTTGACCACATCATCATGGGTGACAGCATCCACAGCCTGCAGAACAGAGTCAGGGAGCTGGTATGCTGCAGTGGTGAGAGCCTGAGTGCCGATCTCTTCAAGCAGACTCTCAGAGCTCTCTAAAGACATCAGGTACTCTGCTTTCACCTGGTTCCTACAGAGAAACACACGGACCAGTCAAATCAGAAACCATCTGTGTACACCTGCTTTAGATTTGTTGTCCAGTGTTCCTCAGTGCACTCACTTGGCTCTAGAAACGTCTGCATCTGAAACATTTCCCTTAGCCACACTTTGTATTTGAGCAATAGCCGCTTTGATCACCTGAAGAGAACAGGGACAAGCATGAAACTCAGTGAGATGGTGATTATGGCATCTTTGAAAATTCTATATACTGGCACATCTGTCTTAAATGGAGTAGATCATAGAATTACCTCTCCTGAAGAGTGAGCTTGTGCAATGGTATAGATGCCAAACAGGCCAGAGTCAGTGTACGAGGCATTAAAAGCTGTGGCCTGAAAAGCAGAGGAGAAATATTTTCAGCAGTTACAACAAACTTTTCTACAGATCAAAAGATTCTAAAAGACTTCTGTTTTTAGTTTAAACTCACATCGAAAGGCTGTGTGGTAGCTTTAGCAATACCCTGGCTCAGTTTGCTGGTGATGTTGGCCCCCCTCTTTACATGTGGCCCGGCTCCCAAGATCCTCTGCAGGACGCTAAAGGCGTTAGCTTCTGCACTACCTGACACACCGCCTTCACTGGCAATCAGGGAGTGTACCAGCTGGTCGTTGTTCTGGATCCGCAACTCACCTGCACATGTACACACGCATAGAGGCACACAGGTTAGGACCAAGCAAATGAGGCAGTGATAAATCTGAAAGAGTATGAAGCTGGAGTTTTACCTCCACGGTACACAGCCTTGGCCACAGGAGCTCCAGCCCCACTGCGGGTGCTCAGGAGTCCCTCGGCCACCTGCCTGAGGACAGAGTGCTTTACACCTGAATGCATAAATCAGAGGAAACTGGCATTAACTTACAGTAATATCTTGAAGTGTCGTCACTCAGGCATGCCAACGCAGTATTTAACACAGGCATTTCTCAACTGAAGAATTTAAACGGCTCTTGAAAAGCCCTCAACAAAAAGTGCACACAGTCTTTTTAACATCCAAGAGTCAAAAGTAACAGTCAAGCCTTCAAATTTCATAACATCACAACAAAACACTCACCTAGTCCCACAAGAGCCATTCTGCCAGTGATGAAGTTGCTTTCGACAAATGACTGAAGCTACAAGGAGAGGATAAGGAAGAGTTCAGGTTTGTAGAAGCAGCACAAGACTAAGACACTGTGGCTACATTTACATGCCGTCATTAACCCTTTCATATTTGGAATATTCTCGTTAATCTGGTTGCACACGGCCATGAAAACACCAATAACCCTTTTTAAAGCCCGGAATATGCACTCATTCATGGAATTCAAGGAATGCCCCTGTTTACATGCCAGAGCAAACAGGGTTTTTTCTGTTTACATGGTATCCAGATTAAAACAGCATCGCACAGACAACATCTGAGTGTAATGCAAGTAACCCAGGGGGGGTTTGGGGTTTTAAAAAACTGGAATATGAGCATATTCCATTTTTGAAAAAGGGTTTTTGGTGTTTTCATGGCCATGCCCAACCAGTTATTGCTAATATTCTGAATAATAAAGGGTTAATGACTGTATGGAAACGTAGCCACTCATGTAATCAGGTTATTCCAAATGTTCCGGAAACCAGAATATAGACTTAACCAAAATATTGACTGCATGTAAATTAGAGCTGAAACGATTCCTCGAATGATTCGAGGTACTCGATTACAAAAAATACTCGAGTAATTTTCTCGGCCTCGAGGAATCGTTTAATTTTAAAAAAGATCAAAGAGTGGTATTTCAAATAGAGCTGAGGCCATATTAAGAGAGTTTTCAGACCCCTTAAGCTACCTCTTATACAAAATAGCAACTAGCAACAAATCTAGCTTCTTTTCTGGAGTTTGGAGACTAATGGGTTATTCTACGAAACGGGTGCCATTTGGGTCCGCAACATCTGATGAGATGTACAAGGCACAAAAAATGTGTCAAAGTGTGTTTACAAATTTTGGAGCTACCAAAGCAAGTGCTCTTATTGACATGCTGTATCAGAAAATTCTATTTGTTAAAGAGAAAAATTTTCATTTGAAAAATAACTGCTCTTTAACTTAACAAAAATGTATTTTATCTGATTACTCGATTGATCGATTAATCGATGGGATTTTCAGTAGAATACTTGAATACTAAAATATTCGATAGCTGCAGCCTTAATGTAAATGTAGCCAGTGTTGCTCAGAGGAGAAAGAAGAAAAAGAAGCACCATACCTGATCTGAGGAGATGCGTCCAACCATGTGATCAGGGCAGTACAGAGAGTTGGACAAGGTGTTTTTGTATGCTGCTTCGTGAAGCTTCTCGATTACACCTGGTAAAAAAAAGAAGTCTTTTTGTAAGCACAGTGAGAAACAAACATGTAGATCTTCTTGACATTCTCTTTTCAAATACTCTGCCTTGGTTGGAATACAGATAAAAGCTGTTCTTTGTACTCACCTATCTGAGGACATTGCTGAGCCAGAGCCTTGTCGATCTTCACCCTAGGCGTCAGATCATTCACCTCCCACGGCCGAAACTCCTGAGCTGACGTTACACTGACCAGAAACTCCATTAATGAATCTCTGCAAACACACAGACACAGTTAAGTCAAACATGGCAACCTGAGGGAAAAAACCATCACCTATAATATCATGACATCAAGTCTCCAGCACTTACAGGTGATCTCTCATACATTCTGCAGCGTAGACCGTGGTTTCTCTTGATGACGTCACACTGCAGAGAAAACAACACATTTAAATCAATGGGGATGTTATTATGCTGGGATTTGAAGTCACATGTGAAGAGTTTCCTCACTGACCTCATGCTGCCGCCCAGCGCCTCCACACTGCGGCAGAGCTTGAAGCCAGAAGCATCCTTGTTGGTCTACAAAACAACACACACAGAATGTTAAAGGTGGTCCTGGATGTAAAGGAGGAATATAGGAAAAAAATAGAACTGAAAGTATGATAAAGCTTTTTTTTTTTCAAAACTGATGTAATAGCAGGTACCAGCGTGCTTATGCAATAAAATTATCAAAATTATCTTTTTGTTCGTTGCTAGGCGCTGCCCAAGTAGCTGCCTGTTGCAGCAGCTCTCTCTTCTTTGTCTGTTTCTTGTAGTTTTTTTTGTCTCTTTTTCGTCATCTTTGTATTTGGAGTGGATCATTACTTTGTGTGGCTCATTTGTTGGTCATGGACACCAAACTTTTTGTGGCTTCAGTGATATTTTTGCTACTTTTCTCCTGTGTTTGTCTGGAGATCCTACATGTATCCATGGCTGCATTGTTTACACGTGAAATTAGCTGTTAGCAGCCTGTAGCATGTCAATGCTAACTAGTGTAGGGCTTGATGATTTCCCTCGAGTTAAGGAGAAGAAGGTGAGGACGACGTGCTGGTTCTCGGGTGTGAACTGGGAGGTGACGACGTGGACCTGTCCCTCCATCCATTGTTGTTGGGAACGTGGGATCTATCTTCGGTGGGATGGACTAGCTAGCCATGCTAGCCCAGCGGCAGAGGGGCTGCCGGAGGGCAAAGTGGCATCGCGTTGTTCACGGATGTGGCTAAAGGAGCTGACATTGGATGCCAGCGTCACATTGGAGGAACTTCGCCTGCTGTGAGCAGACAGGATCCAGGAGACAGAGACTGAACAGACTGCTGGGGAGGCTCAGTCCTGGACCCTGTGGAGGTGGAGACTGGCTGGGCTGGAGAGTGGTGGACGGACTGTCGTCATCTATTTCTTGTGGACCTTTTTGCACTTTCTATACACTTTCTTACTTTTGTTTTTTTAAATGCTGCTGTGACTCCTGAATTTCCCCTCAGGGATAAATAAAGTATTTTCTATTCTATTCTATTCTATTCTACTCTATTCTATTCTATTTCTAAAAGATTACCAGGTTAGCTGCCAGTCGCATCACATGAGAGACGCCCTGATTTTCCACTGTCTCATAGCGACTTCCAGCTTTCACAAACACACCAACGCTGGACATGGGGGAGTAATTCTCCAGGGACGCGATCACCAGACCGTTGGGAAGCTTGGACACCTGAAGCAGAAAGAAAAACGTCATGAATGTTTTCGCAGCCAATTCATGTTTCACTTTGTATGCACGAGAGGTGAGAGCAGCACATACCTGGACATTCTGGGGAGGGAGGGGTGCGGCTGGGGTGGTCGGCTTGCGAACTGAGAGCGGTTCAGTCAGGGCTTGACTCCTCCTGGCGGCTGCATAGCAGCGTTTCTGTTGGAAGTGGAGACAACAAATATTACATAAGTGAGTTCTAATACTGTTTATCTTTGCTTCTGAAGTACTCACTTTACACTTGACCTAACAGTGCTACAGTAAGAAAATGATCCAGCATCAGATGGCACAAACATCATAATCAAGTTGAAGAGCTACATGAAGAATAAAGTAAATCTATGAACTTCTCTGCAATGTTACAACTATACTGCATTTTGTCAACAAAATAATCCATCAGGAGACACAGTTTTGGCTTAGCCACTGTGCAACATGAGCAGAAGTAGTCATCCTTAAGGTAGTAGTCTAGTTGGACTCCCAGCCATGACCCTTTGCTCCATTTACTCCCTTTCTCTCTTCAGCTGTCCAGTCAATCAAGACCAAAACAGATTTTGTTGTCCAGATGAAGTAATCACAACAATCACAGTTAAATTAATGTTAAACTATAATAATATCAAAAATATAGTTTTTATATAACATTCCAGTGGCTTTAATTTGACTTTTTTTTTGTTATAACAGCAAATTCTAGCCCTAATTTGAGTCATAAAACTCCCACTTTGTGTTGCTGTAACTAAAACATGGGGCCTACAAGTTAGTTATGATATCAGACAACATACACATGCGCTGACTTCTGCCATCAGTGAGTGCTAAACTATTTACCATGAGGTATCTGACATCATGGCCCATATCAGCTGATACCAACACTTCAGCAGTATACACAACTAAGCATGCCTGGCATGTCTGGCAGCAGAAATAATGTTATCAAAACTAAGAATTACCTGCGAATAAGACTCTGGTAAATTAACATAATGACAAGGTTTAAATGTGTCCATCATGTCTATATATGGTCAATCAAACAGATGACACTCTCACTGTCATAAACAGTGTGAGGAAAGGCGACAGTGTCCTGAAATGACCCGGGCACAAAGAGACCACAAACGTACCGCAGACGAAGCCTTGGGATACCGTTACAATGTGTAAAAAAAATCCGAAATGTAATCAGATTGCTGACGTAAACAGTACAGGAAGAGGGGTTTCTTCCTTTGAGACAAGTTGAGCTAAATATTAGAGACACATCAGCCCGGAGATGACCTTCAACTCGCATCCAGCTGGGAAAATATACGCATGTAAAAATAGAAACCATCAAGCAGTTGGGCACAAAACAAGCTGACTTGCCACATAAATATTAAAAAAAACTCACAGCATATGATTCAGGTGATACTTAAACCCAGACAAGCGAGCCTCAACACTAACGTTTCACAAACCTAAATTAGCTAGCCACCTAGCATGCTAACTAGCCGGCTGGCTAACTGAAGCTTATTGCGGGTTCACTTCAGAAGCAGTTTAAAAACCAACTCCAAGAAGAGCTTATATGTCGGGTAAACAGCTCAAAATAATCACAGAAGATATTAAACTCACAGGGATATTGTTCAGAGAGCGGATTCCCCTCATGACTCCTCCTGACACTCTCCTTCACACTGATATGGCGGCTGGCTGACGTACTTCCCACAAAGCACTGCGCTGGACTTATTAGTCAAAGATGATTTAGAGAGTCAAGATGAGCACCAAGTAAAGCAGCAGATTTACTCAGCGTTAAAGTCAAATTAATCTCCCTTGAAATACTTGAGAAAATGCTAAAGAGTATTGTAAGGAAATCATATGTAGAAGTCCATTTAGCTAGTTAAGTATTGGATAGTCATAATAAATATCATTTACCATTTTTAACAAGTGGAAACAGATTTCTGTAACAAAAAGCATGAAAATATGTCATTTATCATGTGAACCAAACATGTCATGTGCAATTTTTCTTAAGTTTAACTTTTTAGAATTTTTAAATAAATTCCATTTTAGGACAACTTTTAAATTATCTCATGAGTTTGATTATCTTCTTGATATTAATTTCCCAACTCCCTTTTAAATCTTACAGTTTGAATATTTTTTTAATGTAAAATGAAAACAATATGTTAAATGAAGGATTCAAAACAAAGAGAAGAATTAATAAAAAAAATATTTTGGGTCCTACAGGCTCTCTCAATTTTTCACATAAGTGTATATTTATTTTTTCCCTGTTGACTCAAGTTTGTTGTTTTCAAGCTTTGTAAAAAATCAGATAAAAAAGAACCATTGGTGATATTTAATTAAACATCTTTATTAGAACCAAACACCACCTTAAAATCACTAAAAGGCATTTTACATACAGCAATACAAAAATATAATGAACATATTACAGGTAGTGACAATCATTCAGAACTTCTATAGTTAAATATAAAATAAACACTGCACAATTAAGACATTTCCTCTTCACAGGTAACCTTAGAAATAATCACAATGAGAGTCTTTGGCCCCAGAGCATCTTTTGATCTAGTGAAATGTTTGTGACTGTTTTTACAAGGCTCACTCAGAAACTCACACCCCGTTAAATATATATCAAAATAACTGATACAAAAATACACTATGATGGCAGGGAGGGTGTTCACAGATGTTGAAACAAAACCCTTAACACATTCACATCAGTTCAGTTTAGACTGAGTCCTTGATCAGCCTGTCAGTGAACCCTTCTTGGGCTTCCTTTGTCACCAGGTGAGGGTCGCAGTGAGTGAGCCTCCATGAGCAGTCAGAGATTAAGAGCAGTCTTCCTTTTTCCACCAGTAACAGCTCAAACACTTTCCATCCAGATCCAGGCTTCCCTTCGCAGTTTGCCGTGCTCCGCAGCTCTGAGTGCTGGAACGTGCTGTCCCTTCATAAGGGAGCATATAAACCATGATGACTTGACCGCTGACACTCTGGCTCAGTTGTCATTCGGTGTTTCAGGACAGCTGCTCATGCAGATGTCTTTCCGTAGCTGAAGGGACACACAGCTGAGCCAGCTGCGACTGGTGGGCATTTCTCCAACTATCTCCCAGGTGTCCGTCTCGTCAAAGTACCTCTCTATGGTGTCATGATACCTGCATTGGAACAGCCGTGAACGTTAAACAGCTGCAAAGTTTCATAAAACTCAACAAATTCAATAAGACAAATCAGGATTACATCAGGAAAAAAGGATTAGCAGATTTCTGTTCATATATAAATTTGACCAACAGGGGGATTTGGATAATTGGCAGAATTTGACAAGATTATATATTTTTTCCTGACCAGTTTTGGAATCAATGCCACAAAAAGTTGCTTTTGTACGAGGACTACGCATTATGGACACACTTTGGATAGTGAGCTGTAATATTTCCTAGTAAATCAGGAAAGGAAGAACTAAAGTAAGACCTAGCTGTGAATTTGCCAATTGTTCCTTGTTTAGCTGGGATTAGAAAATCTTAAACCTTAGCCTCCCACCTGTCCCATCCTTCTTCCCCTCCTAAGACATAGATCTTTCCATCCACCACAGCAACACCAGGCCGGTAGCGTCGCTCCTTCATGGGGGCGCACATAGTCCACTGGTTGGTCTTAGGATTATAACATTCAACTTTATCCGTGTTCTCAGTCGAGGCGTGCCATCCACCTGGGGGAAAAACAACCACAGAGCTGAAAGTCAGAGTCACGGCTGAGTTTGTGGAGAAGTGTGTTTGATGTTGTGTTGCATACCGATGACGTAGAGCTTTCCTTTGAGCGTGCAGGCAGCCGAGCCAGAGCGAGCGATCTGCATGGGGGCAACTTCTGTCCATACAGCTGTTTTAGGGTTATACACCTGAGCGAGGTCTGTGCCGTCCCCGTCCTCTAATACTGCACCTCCTACAAGAGAAAACTTCATCAAAATGTGCATTTTCACTTTAGAAACACTTCCTGTGTGTGTGTGTGTGTGTTTCCTACCTGTGACGTAGAGAAGCCCGTCCAGAGCAACCACTGCAGGACTCGTAACAGCCATTTTCACAGACTCTGTAAACTGCCAGGAGTTGGTGTGAGGGTTGTAGCACTCCACCGAGTCCAGACGAGAGCGACCTTCCCACCCTCCAACCGCGTATACGAAACCGTCCAGCATCACCAGGCCTGGAGAGAAGGAGAGAAGGAGAGAAGGAGCGAAGGAGCGAAGGAAAGGAGGTAAGGTCACTAACAACAGCTGAACAGCGTGGGTTTCTGAGCGTCCCTCACTCCTGTTTGTTTTCACAGTTTTTTGGAGGAGTTGCTCAAGAATTGTCACCACATAATAACATGTCATTAAAAAAAAAACATTTTTCTTTGTTAGACAGAACAAAACAGCATAAGATTAAAGAGTAAGACCACACGTGCTAAATTGTCTACAAGAGTGAATCAGACATTTGACACATAGACTATTTTTTCGCAGCATCTGGTTAGAATGAAGGCGTAACACATCAAATGAGTGCAGAAAATAAAGCCGATAAATAAAAAAACTTTCAAAAAAGACAGAAAAGTGCTCTGATGTTTGCAACTGTGCAAATTTTGTTACCCTGTCAGGATAATTTTGGGTTGTTCACTAAAATCTGGGCAAGTGTTTGTTTTTTTTTTCAGTCTAAATTGTCTTTTCAGATTTAATATGAGCCAAACTCACCTGAAAACTGCAGAAAAATGTCTTTTAACTCTAATGGTGCGGCCACACCAAACGCAAATTTGCGGCGTGATTACATACAAAGTCAATGCAAAGACGCATTTAGCCGCCGATTCCCCTCGGGCGGCGCGATTCGCGCGTTTGGCGCGGCGAGTTTGGAGCGTTCACGCGTTTGGGCGGTAGACGCAAATTCGCTCGAGTTCAAAACATTACCCCACGACGTCATTGTTTTGACAACGTTGGGGGGCAACTGCCGCCTGCTCGGGCTCCAACTTGGTTTGAAAGTCTCTGAGGAGACAGGTTTTGAAAGTAAGTTCTGAAAACATTGATTCCCAGCTGGATTTGCCTGCACGGGCTATCACTGAGTCCGACTGTGTTTTTCTCAGCGGAGTTTTGAGCCTGATAGAGAGGAGGAAAGTGTGGGGCAGGGGCAGAGCCAGGGAAAAGATGGAAGTTCTCTGTGCTCCTCTCTTTCCTCCACCCCTTCATTATCCCCAGGGAGACCTCCGGGAACATGGGTCAGGGGTTCGGGTGGTCGGGGGTTCGGGGGGTCGGAGGTTCGGGGGATCGGGGATGAGATCGCAGGGAACAGCCAAGCAGAGCTGATGGATTACCAGGGAGAGGCAGAGGCATTGATTGTGATCTCCAAAGCTTTCACACACTCTCCTGTCATGCTTTGGAAACCACGGCTCATTGTTTTTCAGCTGCTCTTTTGGACTTTCGGTCATTAACTGAACGAGCTCTCTACTCCGCATGCGCAGTACTGCGCGTTCGCGTGTTCGCGCCTCAGCTTGTCAGAGACTAGGGCGTTCAGTGACAGGCCATTCGCGCGAGTAAATTCGCGTGTTCGCGTTTAGTGTGACCGCGGCATAAGATAGTGCAAAACACAATATTTTTGAAATAAGATAACCCCTCTTTAAAATTACTTAAAGAGAGGGTATCTATGTTTTAGCTGCTGTCTTTTTATAGCCCTCCACTCTACAAACCCATTTAATTTTGATTGGTCAGCCCTCTGGAGGCTTTTTGGGGGTAGAGCTATGGGCAGACCTTATGCAGTGACCAGTAAGTCTTGAAAAGATCTCACACTATTTTAGAACTGGCGGTTTTACAGTTTATTGTCAGTTTATTCATATTTCTATGACATATGAATATGTAGCAGTTTGAATACTGGTACACTTTTTTTTTTGCTAGGCGCTGCCCTGTTGGTTGTGGCTGTGTGTTGCAGCAGCTCGTCATTTTTGTCCGTTTCTTGTAAATTCTTTTGTCTCTTTTTCGTCATCTTTGTATTTGGAGTGGATCATTATTTTGTATGGCTCATTTGTTGGTCATGGAAACCAAACAGGTTTTGTCTTCAGTGATACTTTTGCTCCTGTGTTTGTCTAGCGATCCTACATGTATCCATGGCCAAATTGTTTACATGCGAAATCAGCTGTTAGCAGCCTGTAGCATATCAATGCTAACTGGTACAAGGCCCGATGTTTCCCCAAAAGGTGAGGAGAAGGAGGTGAGGACGGCCTGCTGGTTCTCAGGTGTGAACTGTGGTGGTGGAGGCTGGCTGACTGGAGGATGATGGGCAAACTGTCATCATCCATCTCATTATGGACCTTTGTTTTCCTTTTGTTTTCTGCTGCTGTGACTCTTCCTGAATTTCCCCTCAGTAATAAATAAAGTATTTTCTATTCTATTCTATTTTGAATGGGCATCCAGCACTGTTGATTTATGTCAATTTTTAGAGTATGGAGAAACATAATACCCCTCTTTAAAGAAGAAGTGTGTTTCCAGAGCATACTACATGTTACACATTCGCACCAACAGCCTCACCTAACTCAGAGCGAGCTACGTTCATTGGAGCCATCTCAAACCAGGAGTCAAAGCAGGGGTCGTAACGCCACATCTCTCTGCTGGCTGAGCCGTCAGGAAACTCTCCTCCTGCCAGGTACAGAGTGGAGTCTACAGCAGCAGACGGAGAGTGAAAGAATAGTTGGTGAACATGTCAAGAAGGACACAGATTAAAAGTGACAGGATCATTCCTCTCTGAGCGTCAGTGCTTCCTCACCGGAAACGACCAGCCCGTGTTTGCTCACAGCGAAGGGAAGGCACGCCAGATTCTTCCACTGATACGTCACGGGATCGAAGCTCTCCACGCTGCGCAGCACCACCTTGTCATCCTCACCGCCGACTGTCACTATCACTTCAGCTGTGCCTGTTGCCATGGAAACAAGAGAAGAATGGAGGTGGTGAGAGTCGAAGCATATTGGGCACGAACAACTCTGCAGTGCTTCAGACGGCAAAGATCATTTTCACTGCTAATGAAGACAATGTTTAATGAAGTCACATGATCAGTGATTCAAATCTGTGAACAACTGTCTGAAAGAAGTGTCACGTAACTGACTTGATGTAAATTACTTCATAGTGAATGAAAACGAAATTTATAGGGCTGACATTCAGTTAAGAGTTAATGTGACTGTGTTCACCTGTGGACCTGCGTGGCCTGGCTCTCGGGCAGTAGAGCTCCCCACGGCGGTCCTTTAGCAGCAGATAGTCCTTCGCCTCAGAGATGAGTCTCTGACAGCCCTGGCTCTCCTTCACCACATCCAGAGACTCAATCACATCGTGGAGGTAGTAAGGGCTGATCAGAGGCAGGCGGATGTGTTCGAGGACCTTCAAGAGCGAGAAGAAAAGAAGCTATTTTTTTTTAAATGCAACTGAACCCAGTCATTTAAGATCTTTTCAAGTTATTTCTATAAATTTTGGAAATACAGCATTAAAACTGTCTTAACCAGATTGCAAACAGAAATATGTATAAGGAAAAGGAGGGGTTATTGAATTCAATCACAAGGTTAACGTTGGGAATCTGGTTTAAAATAGTAAAAAAAAATACAAATTGGAGCATGAGGCAAAGATTTTGAGTTGGATG
The DNA here is from genome assembly GCF_033239565.1 of Halichoeres trimaculatus. Classification (NCBI taxonomy): domain Eukaryota; kingdom Metazoa; phylum Chordata; class Actinopteri; order Labriformes; family Labridae; genus Halichoeres; species Halichoeres trimaculatus. Next base: position 6,364,684 of record NW_027437198.1, on the reverse strand, counting down.
GCCTGTGACTAATTTTAAACCAGGAACCCTAAACCAAAGGTTTAAACAATGGGCATCTCGAGGCGTAACAATAATCGACAGAATAAATGAAAAAGGAGAAATAAAAAGCTGCAATAAACTGAGGAGAGAATACGGCTTAGCGAATAAAGCAGGGATCTCCAACTCCTACCCTGGCGGGCCAAGAGGCTACAGGTTTTCTTTCCAACCCAAAACTCCACCAACTGATTTCACTGATAAGTTCTTGCTCTCTGCTTGAAGGTGATTAAATCAGTGAAATCAGCTGGTGGAGTTTTTGGTTGGAAAGAAAACCTGCAGCCTCTCGGCCCTCCAGGGTAGGAGTTGGAGATCCCTGGAATAAAGATTTTTACATGAACCTCAAATAAAGAGATAAAGCTGGATTCCCCATGTGAATTAAACAGATTGATTACAACATTATGCATGCATATAGTTATGCAGAGTAGTTTCAGCGCTGTACCAAAACACGGTAAGAAATAGATCAACTTCCACTCTCTCCATTAGAGATGAATGGGCAAAAGAACTAAAGATGAAAAAAAAAAAAAAGAATGGCAAAACATGTGTAGGATGCAAAGTAAAACATCAAGCTCTAGAATGTGGAGGGAATATGGCTGGAGAAATAAAATTAGATTTTTTATCACCCAAAAAAAATCAAAGAAAATCCTCACCTGTCCCTCAACTAGAGGTGGGCGATACTGGGAATTTTGGTGTCAATCTGATAGCAAGTAAATACAGGGCCAGTATCGCCAATGCCGATACTGATACAGATACTTTTCAATATTTAAGGTTGATGTTTCATCAAACTGCTGGAGTGTTTTGAAATTTTTTTTCTTTTGATTCTGTTGTTAAAACCTTGGACAGAATTTGGGAAAGGTTTAAAATTACTTTAGTGTCATGATAAACATTTATGTTCAGAAACAATACAACAGAAAAAAAAAAATTCCCAAATATTTTGTGTGGAATTATTTTCTTAAGAAAAAATGCAAAAGAAATTTATATATATATATATATATATATATATATATATATATATATATATATATATATATATATATATATATATATATATATATTTATATATATATATACATACACATATATAAAATAATTTTAAGGTTAAATTTAAACAAAATCTTTTTTGAAGTACAAAGTTAAACACTACAATACAAAAATAAATAAATAAATAAAAGTTCTCTTGTTATTAGACTCATTTTTTAAAATAGTAAAGTATAAAGAATTATCTCACCAGAACAAATGTTAGAGAAAAAAAAAAATTCTGCTTGCTTGTTTCCCTGGTGCCGCTGAGCCACGTGACGTGACGCAGACACAGTCAGGTCGCTACTTTCATAAAACTGCAGCAGTTTGCGCATTAAGGAGAAAAATACTAGCGTATCAATCTTTTTTCACCAGTATCATTTGATATCAATACCAACTTTGATATTGATAGTATCGATTTTTTGGATCGATCTGCCTACCTCTACCCTTAACCTTGCTGGAGACAGTGTGGGGAGCATGATGTGGACCATGCTCATGTGTTTTGGCAGTGTGTAAAAATGAACAAGTTCTGGGATGACGTGTGGAAAGTAATGAAGGCAATTATTAATTGGGTTATTAAATTCCTACGACATGTGAAGTGTTGTATCAGGAAAATCTGACACAAGAAATTGTTCAAAACAAATACAGAAACCTGGTTGGAATATTACTTGTAGCATCTAGGAAAGCCATAACAAGAAAGTGGTATCAGGAGGACCCTCCCACTGTGAAAAACTTGTTGGCCATTGTGGAAAAACTACACGACATTGAGATCATTACAAATAATTTGAGACTTCAACAATTTATTTTTCAAAAAAAAAAATGGAAAAAGTGGATAAACTTTAAAACCCACCTGAAAGACTGTGAAGAATGGACTATTTACAAGGAGGCTACATTAACTTTTGTTAACTGACACCAAGTTGTTGTATAACATGTTCTTTTGTTGTAATGTTATAAAAAAGCAAATAAAATACAAATATAAAAAGAAAACGTCTTAACCAAGAAGACAAGTATTTATTAGCAAACAAATGAAAAAATAGTTTTTTTGTTTTTTTTTAAAGGAGAGGCCCTGTCTCATTATAGTCCATGGTGTTGGTTACAAGAGTTGGCGTGTGGACTGTGATTTATGAAAGTCATAAACACCAACAGCTGCCAAGTTAAGGGCTCTTTTACGCTGCTCTGTCAGCCTGATCACACACACATCCCTGAAGTGTGTTTGGGGTGTCATGTTTAGAAGTCAGAGAGAGAACTGTGAACAGTGTGACGTGGCTGTGACTGCAGCAACACGACTCCAACAGCATGCAGAAAGAAAAAGTCAAAGAAATGAGAATCTCACCTTTTCAAAGCTCTGCTTTCGAGAGGAACATTTATTTAACCACAGCATGGCCGCTTCAAACACCACCTCCTCTTTAGACACGTTGAGATGATCACTGCCGAGGATTTCAGTCAGCTTGTCCACACACAGGGACAGAAACTCCTCCTGGAGGGAATATTAAAAAAAAATGATGCGCCTTCTATCAAATCGTTTCACTCTTTGAGTTTAACAGTAATCAGAAATACTTCACATAACTGTTGCAACTAGGGTGACCAGGTGCTTACAAGCCACCCACATGTGGGATACGTGAATGCTGAAATATAGGCTAAGTTTTTGAATAATGTCAATCTAACTCTCAAACATAAATATTTCTATTGAGACTGAGCTTAAATAAATAACTTCTATCTAATTTGGTTGCACACAGTGTGGACATGTGTGATTTTTTTTCCTTTAATGGAGGAAGGAAGAACATTTGTCATAGGAAAATAATACTCATAAAAACTATTAAAAAATCTAATTGTAAAATTTTAAAAAATAAACTAAAAGCTTCTCAGAGCTTGTGAAATATTGTGATTGTCTACATTTGGAGTATCATTTTTATTACGTTCAGTGCATGTTCTCAACTCTTAAAAGTCAACTAATCTGTGGGCAATAAAACATAAAAGCAGGAATGACAACATTTTAACTTGCGCAAAACGTTTCTTGAAGATTTTACATCATGACCTGTGTTGCTTCACATCCTACTCAACTCCATGGACGATGGAGGAATATTTGATCAAGCTCCCAAAACACACATTTTCTCCAAGGGACTTCATGTTTTTCCCTACAAAATCTGCATCCTGTTTTCTGTTGTCTTCACCTTTGATTTTTGCGTCAGTGGGCAGAGGTAACGGAGGACGCAGGTGACGGGATGATGAACTGACAACACATGCATGTTGATAATAATCAACAGCAAATGAATGCAATGGTGATGGCCCTCTTCCAGCTACTGGATGAAAATCATGTTGTCAGAGAGTAGACTGCCACAGTTAAGGGAGCAAGAGCTGATCAAACGCGGGACATCGCCTCACTTTGAGGGACATGGGTAAAGTGAAGGTAAAAATGGATGTCATCTTGCTCGGCTCAAAGTGAGGTTGCCACAAAAACTGCTCCCCCTGGTGACTGGCTGCAGTACCGGTCAAAAAATCCAGCTCTCTAGTCATTCCAGATGGGCTGTGGTCAAACTTTTAAAAAATCAATACACCTCGTAGAAATGTTTCTCACGTCTGATTGTTGTGGTGATTTGAAGATATCATTTAGCTGCCTTGTATTCAAGTACTTTTTTTAAGTAAGTTTCGTTTTCATTAGTTATTAGGGTTGTCACGATACTAAAATTTTCAACTCGATACCGATACTCAGGAAAATATTTGATACTCGATACTATTTTCGATACCACAAGGATGAAAAAAAAAGAACCTAATATTTAAAAGAAACATTTTTATTAACAAAAAAATGCAAATATGACCTCTGTTGTGACATGTAACAATTAACAGTACCACACACACAACAAACAGTTGTGTAAAAAGAAAGTTTTAGGCCTGAGGTAGTGCAAAAAATAAATGAAATAAAGACATTTTTAAAAAATTTTGCCTGATTTATGCACTGTCCACTAAAAACAGCCCTGAGAACCACTTATGGGCCTCCAGCCACAGGTTGAGAACCACTGCACTAGTAGATTGTATTTGAAGCTTGATCCTTAAAAGATTGCTCACATCATGAACAATATGTGACCCAGGGAACCTCAGGATGAATTTATCATTTAGAAAACAGTGAGTGAGTGAAAACAGCACAGATGGACTGATGAACAATGCTGCATTTTGATTCATCAAAAGGTTGACTCGTCTTTTTTAAGTCTGTGTTCATTTAAAATGTGCTCATGAGCTATCAAGACACAGTTTGAAATATAAAATCACACATAGTGACTGACGATCTCTCACTGTCTGCTGGGATGCGTGTCTATCTGCGCCTTTACGCACGCCGGCACAAAGAGGAGCGCGTGTACACGGAAAGTGAAAGTTTAAGTTACACAACCATCCCATAATTATGTTTTATAGTGGTTATATGGTATTTCTTGGGGGTTTCTAGTGGGTATAGGGTGCATACCTACGTATCTTGTATATTACACAACACGACCTCTGCGTCCTCTGTGCTCCTGTGCCTCTGACTTGAGCGTGAGAAATCGGAGGTGTGGCATGAGTGCAGGTGAAACCATCCAAATGTGTGAGTCTCACGGCGAATGCGTGACAGTTGGCAGCCCTGTTTATAATCATTAACGTTACATCAGCCTTTAATCGCTCGTTGTGGCTAATGGCTGCTCTCGTGTGTGTGTGAGGAGGCAGAGAGAGAGGGACGCAGCGGCTCGGCATCGGGATTGGGGGGGTAGTATCGATACTTTTGAAAGTGAGTATTGTATCCGGATGCAACATTTTAGTATCGGTACTTTTTTAAGTATCGGTACTTTTGACAACCCTATTAGTTATTAGAGGTTAAAACAAGGTTTTACGTCACTTTTAACAATGATTGACAGATGCCGTTCTCATGTATTTTTTTCCAGGGATTGTAAAATATGGCGACAGGCACAGTCAAGATGTGATAAGGTTTCAGAAAGAAAAAAAATATTATTTTTGTCACCCAGCTCCACTCAGATTCTCCCACAATCCCTCACAGTCTCTATTGCGCAAACTCTGGCTGCACAACTGCTTCAATGGCGGCGCCTATGACCGAGGTATTTTGGCTTCAGATTGTACAATGGTTAATGGCAGAACCACGCTGTCCACTCTATAAACAGTCTATGGTCGGAACAGCAACATACTAGTATTAAACACGCAGCATTGTCTAAACAATGCAAAAAGGGGGGTGGGCAAATTCCCTGACTTGGACACAGAACAATCTGAGGGACATGTGAATGCAGCGTTTTCCTCCACAAGGGTAATCACTGGTATGAATGCTGACAGGCAGGTGGATTATCTTTGTTAATCCCCTTTAACACATGAGACAACGCTGCCTGCTGCAGCTCTCCAGCAGAGGTGTTTACTAGCAGCACGTGAACTTGATGACCGCATTTCAAAAGATTTCTTCTGTTTCTTAGTTCAACACAGCCCAGCTCCTCAGGATACAATCACACGCTGAGTGCATTTCTTCAAGGATGGTAGAAACTACAAAACTGAAGGTGTCTTGTTGATAAATACTGTAAGACATCAGTTATTACAAAGTCATACTGTAGTATCTCTCCATGTTCTTTTCAATACAATGATGTCACTGTTGATCATAATTAAGCTTTTCAGGTTATTAAATCAAAATCAGAAATAATTAATCCCAGAGGGGAATTTACTTTATAGTTACTGCTACTTCTTGAAAAAGTGTTAAAAATAGAAAGTACAAAATAAGAAATTCTAAGATTTAAGAAATTACAAAATATATAAATGTAAGAGATTATAAAATTATAAGATATAAGAAATTACAAGTATACCAATATAAGAAAGTGGGAAAAAATGGAAGCGTGAGATTCCACCATTACAGATTTACACCCCCATTGCGCCTGGTATACAATAAATAACGCACAGAGGCAAAGAATAAAGGCGGTGATTAGGGATGGGCATTGATAAGATTTTATCGATATAAATGCCCTTATTGATTCTGCTTATTGATTCAATTTTTACAGATTCCCTTATCAATACCTTCTATTTTAAGTGAAAAAATATGTAATTGGTCACTGGATCTGGATACTTCCCAGCGTAAATTAAAAAAAAAAGTAAAAATTGCCTGTCATGTGACGATGTACAGTTTTGTAAAATTTTGTAATATGCCTCTGTGATGAAAGTTGAAATTCTACTCTGACGCCAAAGTTATACTGATGTATGCTAACCGCTAGCATATCAATGCAATTTCCTATATACATTAGCATCAAGCTAGCTCTATTTTGTTAATTTTGAATGTATTGAATTGGAATCTCCTGTGAGAGAGTAATGTAGATTTCTTTGAGTGTTCAGTTTGTCAGTAAAATTTCAAGCTAGAAATCCTTAAACAGGGTTTTCTTGGGAAATGTTATCTAACTGCCAAGCTAAGAAAGCTGCGGCAGACTAGTCACATAAGGTCCTGTAGCTCTGGCATAGTGTAAAGAATCGATAAGACAATCTTTAAGCACAGAGGCTTACGATATCGATGGATTGAAACATTTCTTATCGATTCACAACAGGAACGGTTTTTGATTCCCATCCCTAGCGGTGATGTGTAACAAGTTATTTATCTGTTGATTCACATATGAATTTAAAAATACTAATATTTCTGAACGTTTTCCAAATTCTAAAAACTTTTTGTCTAATAAAGTTTATCACACATGTATTCGATGTAATATTAATTTAAGGTCCCGTTAGTGTCTCACCTGCTGGTAAACACTGCTGAAGTGCTCCAGAATGTAGCTCATGCTGCTGCTCTCCAGCCTCTTACAAGAGTGAGCTTCAGCAAAGCAGTGAATCCCCACACAGTTCATCTCATCCATCTGACGCTCCATGAAACGACAACACGCCTCTCGCACTGCCATCACGTCCAGCAGGTTGGCAGCTGCAAGCAGAGCCTAATAAGGAGAAGTAATGTTTCAGCAAACATGAGCCATCGAATGAAAGAGAGCAGCAGGGAGGAAACAAGAGGTGATACTTTACCTGCACATTAGCTTTAGAGATGTAGACCTCTGAGGTGTAGGCGTAGCTCACCAGCATGCCAACCATCTGAGGCTCAACTCCATTGATGGCAACACGCTCCTGTTTGGACTCGATCAGGTCAGTGGAAAACATCGCCTGAGGAGACAACAAGTGGAAAACACACATTTTACGTGCTTTGTGTGATTAACAAGCTTTCCAGCCAAGCCCTGGATTTGATGCGTGAAGTGTACCTGAAAGTAAGAGCTAAAGGACGCCAGCACGATGCGATGGCATGGGAACTCCTGTCCTCCACAGCACAGGGTCACATCACAGAAGGCGTTGTTGAGCCTCAGGCTGTTGAGGCCCTGCAGGACGGTGTTGGGGTGCCTGAACTCCACGAACAGGTAGTCATCGCTGCTCAGAGGAGCTGCAGGAAGGGCGGCGACGGCGAAGATGTTGATGTCCTCCAGGACCCTGGTGTTGTTGGGGGACGGAGAGGTCGACCCGGCGTTGACAGCAATTATTTCAGCCATGGTTGACTTTGTTAAACAAGCCTGGAGTCGAGGGAGGAGGAGGCAAAACAGACAACACCGTTTCTACACTTTGACGCATACTGTACCGGCGTTCTCACTTCAGGTACCACACACACACAGCGGGAATGCAACAAAATCACGCACTTTTTGTAAGTTACCACATGTAAACTCAAAATTTCACAGTGACGGTAACAAACAATCGCAAGAGATTCAACAAGGCGGAGGGACGATCTGAGATTGCCCATTAGCACTAATGGGGCTTACCTCCAGAGTAACGGCGCGGCTGATTTTCTACCAGTCGTTGCTGGTGAACACCGTAAAGCAGGTGAGATTAAACACTCAGGGGCTGTACCTGTAAAACATAGTTACCTGTCTGACATAGTCGTGACCATTACGGTGCAGAACACACTCTCCCACATACAGTTTAGCGTCAAAGAGTAACGAGCAGCAGTTTAAGTAGCCCCTCACCGGAAGTCCCTCCTTCTGCAAGCGCACGAACGTAGAGACGTCTCTGTTGAGAACTTCCGGATTCGTTTAAGCTACCGACAATGATAATAATAATTAAAAAAAAAAAAAAAAAAAAAAAGATTTTAAAAAAGAAAACAAAGTCAATACCACACTTTGATCTTTAAAAAAAAAAAAAATTCACAAAGGCAAAAACCCAATCAAATTTTTTTCTATCACTATTTTATTAACAAGAATATGACAGCTTCTGGACAATAACGGACGACTGGGTCCAAAATTATGTATTGAAACGTCACTCAGACATTTGGTATTTCTGTCTGATTTCCAGATTTAAACATTACACTCACCTGCATCTACTTGAGGCAGACTCTCCCTCTGAATTTATTCATGACAAGCTGTTACTTAAAGGGGACATATCATGCTGATCCCTGATTTAATACTTACATATATGATAAATTTGAAAGCAAGACCTTACACCCCCTGAATTTTCAAAAAATGAGATATTGTATTTTTTCTGATATCCTAGAACGAGATTTGATGCCTCTGAAAAAAGGTCATTGCCAGATGGCCGCGAGAATTCGACAGTCGCGAGAACACGAGGATCCTTTCTTTTTATTGGAGTAATCTGATAAAGCAGCTCCTCCTCTGTGATGTCAGTTAGTCATACAACCGCCACAAAGGGGTACACCCACCAAGAGTCGAGTATAAATGTATAAACTATACATGTTACAGTACTGGTTTGACTCACCACACTGAGGCGTCCTGAGATGATCTGTGTCCAGGTGGATTTTCTTCCTCCTGAGCTGCAGAACCGTCCGGGTTTGACTCAGGGTCCAATACAAAAGGACGTATCCTACACTCTGACATTTAATTAGTGCTATCAATGCCTTATGGTGAAGTTTTGGCAAACAGCAAACTCGCTCGGTCTGCCCCATCCAATATGGTGATTTTGTAAATACTGCCATGCTGCAAAAACCACCCCCTGGCTCTACCCCCTCCGCCCCTCTGATAGAACTGACCAATCAGAGCACAAAGGGCTGTGACGTTGTGAGGTTACTGGAGGTCATTCTGGAAATGGAGCGTTTCAACCAGATCTTCAAAATGGCCTAAAATGAGGATATTAAGAACGCTATTGTGGGGCAATGAAGGAACTAAATGACTTGTACTGAGGGCAGAAATGCTTTACAGGCATCCTAGTCTGGCATAGTGAAAAGGAAAAACAAGCATGATATGTCCCCTTTAAATCTCTTCTTATAAAAATAACACGAAACATTTCTGCTCAAAGTTTGATATGACTTCTGTCCCCGTATGTCAGTATGGCCACCGCATGTGGCTGTAAGGAACAAGTAACGTCTCCACAGGGTCATGAATACAAGAGCTCAAACACACACACACACACACATACAAACCCATGTATGAATGTATGATAGACAAAATTTGTGCAGATTTGATTAATTTATTTAACAATTATGTTGCAAACACTCAAAGGCTTAAATAAACATTCAACAGCACATCAGGAAATCACCCTGCAAACTCATTTATAGAGCAAAACTGCAGGCCGGGCATCTGTTTTTGTATGTACAATGTAATATTGTGGATTCACATAATCAAAATCACTGTCTGTTGTTAACATTTTGTCCGTTTAACTCAACAATACCACAAACAGAACATACAATACTCTTACTACATCTGAGAATAAAGGTAAAGGTTTGATCACACTCAACTGGGGTCATGATAAGTAGAGACAGAATTTGGAAAATCACTTTTTATGTTGAGAGATCATCTCACTTTTTTTAATAATAACAATAATCACAGACTCAAGTTTAAGTTTGAAGCAGGGTTATGAGTCTCTCTCTTCATGTTTGTCTGATCACAAGCAGCTGTCTTTCATGATACCAGGAGCCTCCAGCGCGCTCTTTCTTCGAGCTACAGCCTCCAGAATCTTCTTCCTGGGCCCCAGCTGGATGCGAATGCCCTTCAGGTCTTCGTCAGAGCAGAGCAGCAGCGCCTCCAGATCAAGGTGTTCCCTGTTGAACGCAAGGGCAAACTCTGGCAAAGAGATGGCTGATAAGAATGCATCCAAAGGAGAGGTTTCCTCATCTTCATCGTCATCCAGCCCCAGATCTTCCTGATCCCATGGCACATCAGCATCCTCAGCCTCCATGAAGCCACCAGCGTCTTCCTCAGCCTCGAATAACTCGTTCTGAACAAGGTAGCCGAGACTTTCGTTGGTCCCACCAGGGATGTCGTCTGACTCCAGCCCCATCTTCTTCATGAAGATCAGACCTCCAAGACCAGGCCGGTTAAAGATGGACTGTTTGACTTGGCCTGGTTCTTCATCATCATCATCATAGTCATCATAACCTGCTGTTTCTCCGTCACCTAACATTCCCTCTTCCTGCTCACTGAAAACATCAAGAAACTCTGGCTTGTCAGAGGCCCCACCATCCTGTTTGACAAAAATAACGTTCCCACTCCCTTCGGATCTCTGCAGCGTGCCTTTATCTTTCTTCCCCAGCCTCTTCTGCAGCGTGCCTTTGACTCTGGCTGTGAGAGATCCAGACTTCTCAGCAGCAATGAGCTTGGAGAACTGCTCATTGACGCTGCTGATGGTGCCACCGTTTGAGAACCCTGATGCGTCCTCAGACGTTGAATACCCTCCTCCCCGCTGCATCTTATCCATCTTACTCTGGTGCTTCTTTTTCACCTTCTCGCAGAGTTTCACTCGCTTCTCTGCTTCTTTGACCGCCTCCTTCTTCAGAGTGGCCACCTTCTTTGGATGTTGGTTTGTCTGCCGGGAAGCAGCCGAGTCCAGGAAGCGCACGCAGTCCATGCGGTCACGAGAGGCGGCTACATCCATGGCTGTGTGGAATTCATTGTCCAGAGCAAAAAGATTGGCGCCAAAGTTGACGAGGAAGCTGAGGATGTGCATGTGGCCATTTGCTGCAGCGAGGTGCAGGGGTGTGTTTCCCCAGATGTCACTTCTGTTGGGGTCTCCCCTGAAAGAGAAGAGTAAAGATTTAGGTCACTTGAATAATTTGGATTTTTATATGACATTTTAGTATCAATAAGTCCTCTCTGGGTTCGTTTTTGTTTTTTGCTGTTAACAAGTTGAAGATTTTTTGGGGGGTGGGGTCAGAATGTCATGTTAAGAGTTTCTTTCATGATATTACTGCCCACACCGTGTAGCCCCCCCTCTACATTGTTGTTCTTTCTGTTACTTAATATATTTATAAGAAACTTCTATTGAGAAAAAAACAATCTGAGTATTTTTTCCAAACATGGCTCAATGGTCTTAGAATACAGAAAAAATTCATCAATAAAATCTCAAAAATACCAATGCACTCAGTTCAAACCATAAAACAGGAAATAAATATCCCATTTAGTTCACCTACCGAACAAAGCCAAAGCTTATGACAAATGGGGTTAATTAGATATTAAAATTCAAACTCTAAGGATTCTGTCTGAAGAGCTCTGATCTTATCAAATGTAATAGATGCCTGAGGTGGCTTCCCTGAAATCTGATTGGCTGCCCCTGTGGCTATCCTGATATTCTAAACCATGATTGGCACCATTCAAGAATTAATACGTTACAGGAACAGAATATAAAAATATTGTACGAGAACAGATAAAGTTTATTGGATCTGTTTGTATAAGAAGTTACAGTACTAGCTTCGGGGTAAGTGCTTTAACTTTACAGCACCTGGCCCACCCAACAAAAGCTTCTTCACGAGTTTGGCAACCCCAGACAGCAAGTTAGATCCCACCAATGTAGACACTGTCGATTACTTTAAAAGGAGTGAAAACACATATGGGCAATCATCTGGACAGTTTTAACCTTTACTATTAAACTTCTCAAAAACAAAACAAACAAAAAAAACATTAAGCTACTACTGAAGAGGTTAGGGCCACTGAAAAAAAAAACGCCATTTTTTATTGCTTCATTTTTTCCTTAAAAAAAAAGAAAAGAAAAGATAACAAAGGGCAGAATTCTGAGCTTAAAGTCAAAATCAACAACAAAAAAAACCTTTGAGCTACTTCTGAAGAGGTTAGAGCCACTGAAAAAAAACAACTCCCTTTTCAATTAAAACATTTTTTTCTTAAAAAAATAAATAAATAATAATAATCATGAAAAAAAGTGCAGAATTATAAGATTAAAGTCAAAATCAACAAAAAAAAAATCATTAAGGTACCACTGAAAAGGTTAGGGCCACTGAAAAAAAACAAAGTCCTTTTTTATTATTTCATTTTTCTACCAGGATTCAGAATTCTGATAAATCTCTTTGAATTCTGAGATTAATGTCAGATTTCTGAATTCTGAAAAAAAAAAATAAGAATTTCAAATTATGACTTTGATTAAAGTAAGAATTCTGACTCTAATTTCAAGATTCTGAGAAAAAAACAGAATTCTGTCTTTTTCTTAGAAAAAAAAAGTAATTAAAAAAACAATTGGTCTTTTTTTGTTTGTTTTATTTTGTTGTTGTTGTTTTTTAGTGGCCCGAATCCTCTTCCCTGAGCTACAACCTTACTGTAATAGGAGATTATGTGATATGCTACAACCTAATTCCAACAACAAATTTGTAGTACAGCACAAAGAGGGGAATTATCTTCACCTCAGCATTTTATGCATTTTCTGAATCTACAAGGATATAAACTCTGAGCTTGAGCACTTTGGAGATCTTTTAAGGTTGGTTTTGTTTTCTGTAGAGCCAGACTTGCTATTGTATGGATTAATGCCACTTTGTAGGCTAAAGAGACTGGCTCCTGCCTCCACACAGAAACCACTCTCCACAGAAGACAGATAAATGTAGTCTGATACATTTTTAAGTTTCCTTTCTATGCCTGAGTGAACATAGCTGAGGATAATTGGTTATATATTAAGATGTAAAGTCCTCCAGGGCCGTGCCTCACTGTCACAGCCATAAAAGTCTTGATTGCTGTATTACTGCAACAACTTGTCATAAATCCTACTCATGCTGCTGGTGAGCAAAGCGGAAACGTTTTGGATAATTCTGTCCATGAAGATTAGACTTGATGATACACCCTACCAAACATCTGATTTTCCATTGAGACTGTTGTGTGGTAAAATTCAGCCTGTCTTTTGTGGCACTGAATGAAGGACAAAGGTGGGGGTTTGTGGGCACAGATAAAAGGCTCTTTTGTTTTAGAGGATGGTTGTTGCTGATTGAATATTTGGCCCAACTCACACGAGAAAACAGTGAAGAGAGAGGAGCAAAGTTTCAGCTCACGGTACTGAAATAAGTCACATAAGAACACAAGGACAGGCTGGAAAAAATAAATGAAGTAAAAAAAAAATTAATTCCTTTTACACAATTTCATTTTTAAGGAAATATGCTGTTGAATGATTTTCCATATGTGTAATGTCCTCCTTTAGTGTACCAACAGCAGGCTGAAGGAAAATGAAACCATTTTGATAATTTTCAGATCTTTGAGGTTTATTGACGCAGAACATATAAAGGATAATGTGTCTGATGAAAAAGGAGTATGATCCACTTACTCTCTGCTGCATATGAGCTGAAGAGCATCGACATGTCCATGAAAAGCAGCCAGCAAGGTGGGTGTCATGCCATCCTCATCTGCTGTGTTCAGGTCCTTCCTCGTGGCCTCCTTCAGGAGGTCTAAGTATCCATCAATCGCTGCTTTGTGGTACCGAGACATCTTTGAAAAGAAAAAAAAAACAAACAGAGAAAGTCAAACAAATCTGTTACTTTCTCTCACTTTTCCTCCCGTCCTCCGTCAGAAACAAAGACTGCCAACCCAAGCAAACAAAGTGATCACTGGGCGGCAACATTTCAGCAGCTCAGGGCCATAAAACAAAAGCAAAGTCCAGGTCAGTGCTGTCCGCTGCACATTTCCCTCTCACTCTGATACAGCTCCAGATCAGCAGGGAGAGCCTCATGAAGTGTGGTCAGCTCATTGTCCACAATGTTGGTGTGCAGTATCTTATAGTTCATTTGTATACTTAGTTTATCATCATAAGAAATAGTTCATTCAGGAGCAGTAGTTTATGGTTTATTGTGTACAGTAGTTTCACACATGCAATGATGTAATGCAATAATTAACTTATGAGTAACATTGTCAATATCAAACTCAAAATCAGTTGTCTAATTACTCTCATTTATATATCTTGAGGCAATTTTTTCCTGCGTTTGACTTCACCTACACACTTTGTATTACTTAACACTTCTAAGCATGACCCATCAAAAAATGGCCTCAAAATTCATTTTTTTTGTGGAACTGCTGCAGATCTTAATAACCCCTTTTAGCAAATTCCATTAACAAATGTTTCAATATCATTTTGTTCATGATACATTTTTGGATCATATTTTGCAAACTGGGCGGTTTTGCCAACATTTTTTATAAATATGCAAAAAATGTTTCATAAATATGCATGCTTTTAATGCAGAAAATACTTCTTTAAAAAAAAATGAGCAAAAATGTAGGTATCATTCTTACTGCAACTTTTTGAGAACTACCAATGATGTTCCTAAAAAAGGGTGTGGATGATTTTATTATTGGATGATTATTGTGGATGATTTTTTTATTTATTAGAGCAGCAATTTTAAAAAAGGGAAAAAACACAACTACAGCTTCCTGTAGTGGAACAATCCTTCTCAAGGGGCTAGATAAAAAAGAAAAAAAGATAAAATTAAAAAAAATAAATAATAATAATAATAATAATAATAATAAATAATAATAATAATAATAATAATAATAATAATTATTATTATTATTATTATTATTATTATTGTTATTATTTATCATAATATTTTAATAATAACACGTTTTTTTGCAGAAACTACCATGTTGACGAGATACAGGGCTTTGAAACTCATGTAGCCTGATAAATAATAGTGGTGGTAGTAGTATTTGTAATTGTAAAGTTTATTTCGGAAAAAAATAATGACAATTACAGTAACAGTACTTAAATCTAGTAATAATATTGATAATAATGATGATAATGATTAAAAAAAATACTCTACAGAAGTCATACACATGAAAATTAAGCAATAAAACATGTGAAATGATTAAATAAATCATATATCCGAAATATAATATGAAATATAATATTTTAATTGGACACTTTTTTTGTACTTTCTTTTGTATTTTTATATAATTCATATCATTCTGTACTCTAGCACAACATTTTTTTATTATCATTCATAAAGTAGATTCTATCCTTTCTTCCACTGCTGTGTGCTGCCCATAGACTGCCACTGTTCCATTCACTGCCTTTCCCTTCCAGTCCAGTAGGGGGCGGTGACAAGAAGAAGCGCGAGGACAGGAATTTGGTAGGCGATGAAGAATTTCTCACCCCGGCTTGGCTCGACCTATGGGCTCGACCAATGAATGGAGACTGGGAGGAAACATCAGCTGATAATCTTTCCTCTGCTTTGCTTTCTGTCTCTGTGTTTGTAACTACCATGGAGTGAAGGCTGTGCATGTTTTCCTAACGCCTCCACAGCTCCCCAGCTTGAAAAACCAGACCGATCACTCTCTACCCTCTTCGCCTCGGGTCGCTCCGCGGTTACTATCGGGCGTTGTTCTGTCTGTGGTTGTGACCCGCGGGAGACGCTGCTGAGATGTCCGACAATGGTGGCGCGGCGATCGGCCTTCTGTCTTACGATACGCTGGTTCATGCTGTGTCAGGTGCAATGGTGAGCAGAGATAATGCAGTATTTAAAATCAGTGTAAAATGGGAAAGCATGTCTGATCTTGTCGTGCTAGACGAATATCATCAATGGTGGTAAGAGGAAATGCATTTTCTTTCAGGGGAGTGTGGTAGCTATGACCGTCTTCTTCCCTTTGGACACAGCCAAAAGTAGACTGCAAGGTGAGTTTGAGTTCTTATCATCTTGGACAGAGGTTAGCAGATAGTAGCAGCTCTAAACATTGATTGGTCGTTGATTATATGTACGGTTTACTGCATCATGCATTGTGAGTTACTGCATCCCCAAGATGTTTAGTGTTGTTAGCTTAACACAGAACAGACATTTGTATCCATGTTTAATGCACATGTGAGGAGTTTTAATCCTACTGCTTGTACACTGTGAGTCAAAAATGTTGTGCAAGCTACATTTTTGTGCATATGTTAAAAATTAACATTCTATTTCATATTTGTCAAGAAGTCATAAATAAATTAAATTCTTTAAATGTGTGGTTAGTTTATGCTTTTCAAAGGACAATAGGCTGCTTTTATAAACAAATGCTGAAATAGTCAGCATTCTAAAGCTCTTGCTTGTTATCATTCAAAATCATCTTCTTTAATACTTGACTACAAGTTGTCAATCAGGTTGAGACTGGGTGAGCAGGCAGGCCAGTTCATGTGACGGTGCATGTATGAACGCTATAGCATCCTCTTCATCTTCAACAATGGCAGCTTAGGAAATCACTTCATCACTCTGCAGTGTTTAACATTTAGCACTTTAAAAGATGTATTCACTGACTTCTGGAACTTTGTGTTTTTGTTTTTCAGTGGATGAGAAGAGAAAGGCGAAGTCAACCCCTATCATTCTGGCAGAGATAGCAAAGGAGGAAGGACTGTAAGTGTATATTTTTGCTCTGTAATCAGGAAACAGTGCCATGCCAAATATTGTTTTTTTTACAAAAGCTCTTTTGTTTGATTCAAAAAATTAAATGAAAAACAAGAGCAGTGTCATATCAATCTGTGGAATTAGGTTTTTGCTTTATCTGTTATAACTTCTTTCCTTTTCAACACTGCTTAATATACTTCCTGTTTCAAAATAAGATAAATTATAAGAAAAAAAAAATTCAAATCAAATAAGTGTACCCAGATTTATGTTATCAATTCCTATCTGCAGGCTTAATCTTGCCCTCCACTTGTTCACTTTTAAACCTAATTTTGCAATTTTATGACCAGGCCCTGACCTTTTAATATGTCTCCTCCACCTTTTCTCTTAGCCTGTCTCTGTACAGAGGATGGTTACCAGTCATCTCCAGCCTCTGCTGCTCCAACTTTGTCTACTTCTACACCTTTAACACTCTGAAGAGGCTAAAGGCAACAGGACCAGGGAAGTCCAAACCTGGCACTGACCTTCTCATGGGCATTGCAGCAGGTAAACAACAAGGGGCAACGTTGGGTTTGGAAAATGAAGCCTATGTGGAAGTGCTAAAAGTCGCTGTTCAGTGAGAATCCACTTGAGGCTGGCTGCAGATAGACCGGAAACCGCATACACACCAAGCCTGTTTCAAACGACTTTGCCTGTAATGCTAATTTCACTAGTGGCACACACTGTTCGGGAGGGTGAAATTTTTCTAACTCGGCAGTTTAGAAGAAATTAAGATCACAAGTTTGTCCAGTCACAGACCCAGCTCAGCTCATGTGACTGATGGGCACCCTGTAGCTGTTAGAAGGGAAGCTCAAAGCCTGCGTTATATCCAATATGGCCCCCGCCGACAATCGGCTTCATTGCTTTGCATCAGGAACAGACGTGTGATGTCACAAAGACTATGCCCATATTTTACACAGTCTATGGTAGATAAACATACTATGTGCTAGATATTATAATTATTGAGTGGGGTACAAGAATATTTTTAAACCTTTTTTTTGGCAGAAATAGGCTTCCATACATCTTGACTTCCTTAAGTCTTACAGGAAATCTAAATTCTACATGATTGGTGCTTTTAGAGATAAGAAAAACCAAAGGACTAATAAAATTCTTACATTCAAGACCATCAGTTTGGGTAATCCTCTAAAAGTTCCACTTCTAGATAACGTCCATTGCTCTTTCTGACCTGTGTGTTTGAATAATATGACAGCATGCTGCTTCACAGAGCTACAAAAGAGACAACAACCTCATAAGAAGCATTAAAAACAGTTCAATAAGCCTGACAGTCTGATGTTCATACAGGTGTGGTGAATGTGCTCCTAACCACTCCCATGTGGGTGGTCAACACTCGGCTGAAGCTGCAGGGTGTCAAGTTCAGGAACGAGGACCTCCATCAAACCCACTACAGGGGAATATTTGGTGAGTGATATACTGTAAGTCCAACAGTTAAACGGATGTGTTTTCTTGTTCAGTTATTAAACCCTGTGTCTCTCCTTTCCTCTCAGACGCCTTCTCACAGATCATTGCCAATGAGGGAGTGGGAACTCTGTGGAACGGCACTCTGCCCTCTCTCATCCTCGTCCTTAACCCGGCCATACAGTTCATGTTTTATGAGGGCATGAAGAGGAGGGCGGGGAGAGGAGGGAAGAAGGTGAGAGGAGATAAGAAATAAGCCTTGACTTTTAAAAACTGCAGTAATCAGCCTTGTTTTTTTTAAATGAAAGCTTCAAAAAAACCCACAATTGTTGGTATTGCTTTGTATTTGATTGATCTGATGAGTCATTTATATCAAGTTTAACTGACACTATGTTTTTTTGGTTAGTTAAAGGGCCCATATTTTGCTCCTTTTCTGCAGTTTAAAATGGATCATTGATGCCTGTATGAAATGGTAGTAACATGTTTTGGTCTAAAAAGCCAATAAATCAAACACAGCAGCATAGTTTCCAGGCTCTCATAGCCCCTCTGTTCAGAACGCTCTGATTAGTGGGCGCTTCCACATCACTGAGAGCGGTGCCACGAGCTACAAGTGCACAATGTTTAGAAAACAGCGAAGCTCGTTTACCGTAACATTACAGGCTAAAACAACAGGCTAACTGCAGCTAAAGTTAGCACCCTGAAGCTAACACAGAGACAGGGGGGACACTGAGGAAAAGCTCTTACATCTGCTCCACAGCACACAGCATTTAAAATACTCACATTTCCAGGGTCCGAGGTTTGTTGGTGGATGGTTAGTAATGTGCCTGCAATCAGGACCAGTCTATTCGCTAGCCCTCTGTTGTACTGTCCAAAGTTGGAAAAGCAGTCGGCCATGAAGTGACTAGCACACACATGCACAGTTTTACTGGGTGTAGCTGGAACATTTCCTTGACAAATGAACTCTAGCCGCTTAGACTTGTCTTCTTCTGAGATGGGAAGCTTGTACATGGAACTATGTGGCTGTTTACAGCCAAAAACAAAGCAGTGATGGCTCTTCAACTTTAGCATTCTCCTCCCCGCTGCCGGAGAGATTTCTCTCCAGCAATGGGGAGGGGAGTGGGTGGGAAGGAGGCTTTGCTCCAGTGGACCAATCATGTCAGACTTGCTCCTGATTGGTCAAAAAAGGGACTCGCTGATGTCGGCAAATCCCCAAAATCCAAACAGTGCATTTGAGGTCAGGATTTTACATTCACAAGCACTACTAAGAACAGGTTTTGACATTAAATTTCAGATTTTGTGGGCTGGGGGGAAAGCCAAAGACCCACAAATTTCACTAAAAGACTTAATAAAGTTATTTTTGCATAATATGGGACCTATAAAACATGTTCAAAGAAAGTAAATATTACTTATTGAATAAGATGGGGATGTTAGTTATATTACTATTATATTAACATTATATTCTCTCTTGTTGCAGATTTCCTCAGCTGAGATCTTCCTCATTGGAGCCATTGCAAAGGCAGTCGCAACCACAGCAACTTACCCTCTTCAGACGGTCCAGGCCATCCTGAGGGTAAAGTCTTTGTTATTTTAAATGTTTTACTTTTTTTTTTTTTTTAAATCATATCAATATTGATTGACGTCTTGAAAATGTCAGATTTGTGACAGCAGTTATTTTATTTTGTAAAAAGTAATCAAATGAAAGACTTAGTAATTATATGCTGCATAGATAAACTTTGATACTGTCTTCCACTCCACAGTTTCATTTTTTGGTATCAATGTTGTTAGTCAGTTTTAACATACACCATCCTTTTGTGTGAGAAACTTAGTAGGTTACGAAAGTGGCCTTATTTATGAACTTAAACACACACTAAGGCTCTTCTAAAACATGAAACCAAAGCCAGTCTGAATGAAAAGTGTCAGATTCTTCATATTTAGTGTTTGTATATTTTGGAAAATGGAAATTAAATTGTAAAAAGTTTAAGAGTGACTTTACTATAAAACCATGTGTCTCTCTGTGATGACTATGCTTGACTATTGACTATGCAATGATATCCGAGCATCATTTTTTCAGACTCTTGTGTTTCTTTTTTATTTGAGTATCAATCATCAAATGTCATAAACTGAGATTTTTTCGTGCGTTATGTCTCATCAGTTTGGACAGTACAAAGGTGACGGCAAAGGCAGTGTGATTGGAAGCATCTCAAACATTTTCTCTCTGCTCATGGAAAGAATCAAGTGAGTGCATTAAACTGAATAAAACACTTTCACTGGTGGATTGGTTCAACTCCTGGTCATTAATGAACACTTCTCTGTATTTCAGGACATATGGTGTTCTCGGTTTGTACAAAGGCCTAGAGGCCAAGCTTCTGCAGACCGTGCTGACAGCTGCACTCATGTTCGTCGTATACGAGAAGATCACCGCTGCTACCTTCAAAGTCATGGGTCTGAACAGGAAACTGAAGCGCTGACGATTCAGACAGTACTGTCTTCATAAATTTGTCTCTGGTAGTTTTAATCAATGCCTCAAAAAAATTTGAGGCGACCACAAAGGTTCTTTACACAGTGTGGTAAAATGAGTTGAGATTGGTGCCTTTAAATAGCCACAGATTCTCACACTCACTGAAACATGCAGCAGAAGCAGATCAGCATGTAATACCTCTAATCCCCTCCTTTTCTTAACCTTTAGCAGGTTCTTTTTCTGCAGATTGACCTTATTATTTCTCAACAGGTAATTAGCTTTTAAAGGGGTCCAAGCACCTTAAGAGAGCTAACTTTAATTTAAAAATTATGGCAAAGGGAAGCAGAAGTGTATTAATTCAAGTTATAAGAAAGTAACTATTCCCCACTGTGGTCTGTGCTGGTTTGAAAAAAAAATCCCTCAACAGAAGTTTGAAGTGGCTCTGCATTGAGCAATGACATCACTTCAAAAGAGATTTATCTGTGCTCAAAAAGTATCAAGAATGAATTCTGACTTGTACTGCTCAGCACTTCACTCAAGCTAACTTTAGCCTTACATAAAGGCTGGAATTACAGCAGTAAAGCTAGCCCGTAACTGGTAACAAAACTTACCCAGTAGCCCATGAAGTAACTCGACAGTTTCATTAAGTTTTAGCATTTGGAATGGAAAGGACAACATGCCTTCATTTACACCCATTGTAAACTCCAAAGCCGAAAGACTGGTGCACCCGAGCCATGCGCATAAGCGACCTGGCTGGTATAGCAGCAAGGCTGACATCACACCCATGCTGAAAACTTAAAATGCAAATTTAACTCATTGATAAAATGCTGAAGATTCCTTTGGGTGGGTATATTCCGAATCAGGACAGACCTGTGTGGGTTTGGAGAGGATGGAAGTGTTTGTTTGCTTTCTCTTGCCTTTCCTGTCCTCTGACAATCTGGTAATGAACGCTTTCATGAGCCTGATTTGTCAACAGAGCTGTCACTTTTCTTCTCAACATCAAATAACTCATAAAAACTAAACTTTTTTGGAAGCATGTAATAGAAACATTAGATTAAAGTCTTATGGGGGAGGCGGGGTTCATGACCTATACTGCAGCTGGCCATTAGAGGGAGCTCTAAATCTTTGGGCTTCACAGTCGGGTACCACTCACTTCTGGCGTCAGTTTCAATCAACAGTTGACATTTTGAGTCACAAAACAACTGACAGAAAGACGGCATTGTTCTAAACTTTTTTGAACGAAACCAAATTAAGAGGATATAATGTCAAGCACGGATAAAAATAATATGCAAAACAATGATATATGAATAAATAAGAGATGCAAAAAAGTTAATGCAGTTAAAGAAAGCTGATTTGAAATATAAATATTGGAAATGAAACATGGGGATAATCAAACTAAAGAAATTTCCCTTATTAGCTACCACTTTGGAATAAGATTTTGGCTTCATGCAGCTTATTAGACGGTGCAGTGTTTCTATATTTATATTACTTACGCAGAAAATTAATTCTTTTATATTTTATGATGTCCAGAAAATTGCACAACAGAGAGCTAGCTCTTTCTGTGTCACTAGATCTCCAATTTGAATCTCAAGAGGAACACAAATAAATATATGAGCTGAAAAGAGTTGGGTTTAAATGTTTTATGCAAACATGAAGTTCCTGCACCCTCTGACCCCAGCTTTTTTTTTTTTTAATTTAAGCTACTGGACAATTCCCGGACACCCTGTTTCATGTGTTTACTGTGAACTAACAGAGGTTAATGAAAGCCTAATGAAATTCCTACCAGATAAGTGTGTTATTAATAACATGCAGACCTTATTTAAACAAAGCAGCAGTGATAAAATAATGATGAAATGATGAAAAGTGAAACCAGGAACTTTCGAAGCCATAGAGATTTTAAAAATTCAAATTAAATACATGAGGTAAGAAGAAGTTAAATTCTGCTGTTGGTACCAAGTGCCTCCACACTATCATAATAACTGTACTTTAATCTGCTGTTTGTGCTTTAATGACTGTTGATTTTCATGGACCCATGCTGCACTTAACAGTGTCCTATCCTCATGATTGTATCAGTCTGTAGAAACATCTTGTCACACGTGTCTTCCAGTACATACCTCCACATCTTGCCTTGTGTAGAGCATTAAGGGCTTTTTTAATTTAAGGTATTTGTTTATTACAGTGATGTGTCTCATCTTTGTTGAATGGCAGTTTCTGTTGCCTTCAAATGTGTTGTTAGCTGATTCATTTCTCACTGTTTCTTATAATTTCTTTTTATTTGTTCAAAGTGAATTTTAACCACGACTTTCTGTTTGATCAGTCACAGGAACCTTTACTTTGATGACCACAGACATTGCCTCTCTAATTGTAAGTTTACTGTCAATAGGCCTCATCTGAATTCTGCTTGTATAAAAGCATTTTGGCTTTTATGTGTGTCAGGTGTATAAAATAACTCTGGAGGTCTTTAAAGTGTGGACAAAAGATAGAAACGTGTTGTGAGATAAAAATGATACTATCAAGACAGAAAATGTCAAAATCGGAGGGTTTTATGAAAAGGCAGCCATCTCTCAACAAAGAAACTGACAGGATGACCAAATGATCTTATGGAACCATTACACTTAATGGTTTATTTTACAGACTGAATGCTCGTGGTTGCATTGTACACAGTGACAGATTTTGACTTATTCCAGTCAAGATGTAGAAGCTTTTGTAAACAGTTTACCTGCTAATGTTTTGTAAATTCTGATTAAAGGTTTACTTGAAGTCATCATGTATTTACATCCTCTTTTGTAACATTTTCTTTTTTTGTTCTAATTTTCATAGCACTGTTTGGGTGTTAAATTATTGTTATAACAAAAGAATAATAAAGTGTGACAAAAATACTGCTGTCATTTGTGTTTTTATTAAAAATCACCACCATCTCCAGATCACAAAGAAATGATCTGTGACACAAGTTTCGTAATACATCCTGGTAAAGTTTGGTAATTGATCCTCCATTGGAGGTGTGATTAACAGTCCCAGTCCAACGTGTCTTGGTTGTACATCAGGACTGAGGAAATGAGTCTTGACTCCTTGTCATCTCCTCCACATACCAGTGAGGCAGGAAGGAATACTGGGAGTCTCTGTGGAGGGAGTAGGTCACATCACTGTGGGGCTCGTAGCAGAACAAGTACACCACGCTGAAAGAGAAACAAAGAGGATCAGTGATAAAACATCTCATCTGGTTGCTGTTCACTACTCATGTAATTTGTTCAACTTAAATAAAAAATGACCTTCTACTGACATTTAATCAATCAATTAGTCTTTATTTGTATAGCACCAAATCTTAACAAACGTTATTTAAAGACGCTTTACAAAAACACTGACAGGTCTAGACCCGTTAATGTTAATAAAATGTTATTAGCAGAAACCCAACATCAAGACAAGATTAAGAGTTTCATCTCATCTTAACCCACCACGAGTACAGGACTTTGCAGCATTTAGCAAGTTACAATGGCAAGGAAAAACTCCCCTTTAACGGACAGAAACCTCGGACAGAACCAGACTCATGTTAGACAGACATCTGAGGAGCCTGTGTTGGGGTTAGAGAATGAAAGGTATGACTAGGAATGGGTTTCAAATCAGGTTCTTTTATAGGCACCAACCAGTTCACGTAAAATAAAACGGTACCATGTTTAGGTACCAAAACACTAGGGCTGGGACGATACGCTATTCTCGCGATTCGATTCTATCACGATTTTTTGGATGCCGATTAGATTTAAATTAAGATTATTTGATTCTTCCAATTTTTGCAATTTTTAGTCTACTCCCTTAACACCAGGCCATGGGAAAAAGTGAAATGATGATGATAATGTCTACAGGCTACATCAGGAGCCATATATTCCCAAAATATGTACGTCACGTGAGTCAGAGAGAAACATTTCACCCTCTGCTGGAGAAAAGTGGTAACTTTTTGCATTCCAGCTCATAAACAAAGTCTAATATAAAGGATTTAAATTTAAACAAAAAAATGATTTTTCTGGGAAAAAAATCCAGATTTTATTATTGTAAAACAAAATCCCGATACACGTGAATTTTTTTTTTTTTATCTCACTACTAAATGCGTCTTTGTGACTGTGAGGGAAAGGGAGAGCAGGCCATTTTCCATGCTGAACATGAACACCGTATTGCAGGTTTATATGCTTAGAAGTAGATGTGTTATATTGGAAAAATGTTTACATCTTATTATTAAACAAATTAATATTTATTACTATGTAAACACACGCAAAAGTATCGAAAATTGGTACCGTTGAGTACCACTACCAATTGTACGGGCATCGGTACTATGTTGTTTGTTATCCCTACGTATGACTCACTGTGACTCACTCTAATGGTACGGCCACGCCAAATGTGAATTTGTGTGGAGATTACATACAAAGTCAATGCACGACGATGATTTGCCCCGGACGGCGCGTTGGACGCGTTTGGGGCTATCACTGAGTCCAACTGTGTTTTCCTCAGTGGAGTTTTGAGCCTGATGGAGAAGAGGAAAGAGCGATGCGCAGAGACGTGCATCAGCCCCTCAGCTTGTCAAAATAGTCCAGTGTCCAGACTCGGGCGTTCACGCGGTGCGTTACAGGCGTGTTGCGCGTTTAAATTTGCGAGTTCACGTTTGGTGTGCCCGCGGCATAACACATCCAGTGGCAGACTTTGCAGACATGAATAAATAACTGAATGAAACTGATAACTCTTTTTTGCTTTATGGTCATATAGAGCAGTATTTTTCTGGTTGCACCTAAAAGCCCCGTGCAGAAGATTGAACAACACAGAGGATGAAATGCAAACAGGTTAGCAGAATCTGCTGTTTCTGCAGCTCACCCTGGATTGTCCTCAGTCACCGTTTGCTTCACAAAAGACAGAAAGTCACAGCAGAAGTTCATGCACACTGTCGGCTTCCAGCAGTTGTGTTCATTCTGAAGAAAAAAAGAAAGAAAAAAAGCAAAATTGTATCAAAGTGCATTTGTACCAATGAGCTAAGTTTTTGGAAAACAGCAGATTACTGTACCTTAATGAGATGTGAAATCTTTGAGATGGGAAAAGTCTCCACGCCAACAACCACTCCTTCATGGTCTCTAAAGCCCGCAACAACCCGGGGGACTCCCGGCAGGAAAGACTGAGCCCACCACTTGAGCAGTTTGAACCTTCAAACCAAATCCAGAAAAAAAATAAGAAGAATCAGACAGCTCAAAGTGGTGTTCAATATATCAAACAACAGCTTGACAACACTGACATGTTCTACTGTTTCAGCAGGTACCTGTGGAAGTTGCTGCGCTGTTTTGGAGTGCAGATCTCTGCAGAGGTCTTCAGCTCGATGTAACATGCAGGAGGACCTGGAGCATTTGGATCTTTATCTCGGCAATCCACCTCACCGGAGAACAGAAGTCTGTGGTCAGCGAGTCGAGTTTGCACCACAGTGCAGAACGCCTCATTTGTGTTTACTACACCACCCGGGTCAGGTGAACTGTGGATGTCGTCTACAGGACAAAGGTTGATTGATTGTTAACAGGCAGCAGGATGAGAGTCAGAAAACACAACTTTTGATTTCCTTTGCTGGTTTACATTGTAATGATCTCATAAAAAGAAAACTTTATGGAATCAAAAAGCCAAATGCAAGAAATATGCCAACCTGCACATGTGTACTGCTCAAACTTGTATCCCCAGTACATCATCTCTTCATGCCTCTCAGTGCGGTTCTCTCGCTCCCGTCGAGCAGCTTCTGTTTCCACCTCACTGATGTAAAGCGTGCCCCTGAACCGTGTGACTGCCAGCAGCCAGCCCTCTCGTGCTTCATAAGGGGTGGTCAGAAGCTTGGTAAGGTGACCCCGCCATGTCACGAAATCCACATCCAAAGCACTGTGGAAAGAGGAGGTCCATTAGAGAATACAAGACAAAAGGTAGATGCATTTGAGGTTAAAAGACAGTTGCATTACTTAACTGAGAAATGATAACCTGAACAGCATAAAAAGAAACACTTACCATGATTTAGATGACTTTGAGTTAAGCTTTGACTTATTGGCCAAAATCCACCGCAGGATGTGGTCCAGCTTCTCCTTCACATTATCGTCTCTCTTCCTGAAACGATCTCTGTATCCATCCCTGAGGTTGAAATTAGGCGATCTGTCTGGTTCCACGTAGTATCTCAACTGTCGGCTGTCATTGAAGAATCTACGCTCTGAGTCAAGAGAGAAACTTCCTATCTCCACGGGCTGCTTGTACACAGGGAAGTCTCTTTCATACAGTTCTCTCCTGGTGCTCAAACCCCGGGAGCTGGTTGGCTGTGGCCCAGGATTTGACCCAGACTGGTACCGCTGGTGATGGTTGGGTCTCAAGTGTTTGCTCTCACAGTGACTTCTTTCACCGTTGTCCCTGTCTCTTTGGTATGATGACTGGCGTTTTCTGTGGTAGTTTGAGTTGTGAGGGTGATACTTGTGCTGGTCCATTGCTGCAACCTGGTTGTATAAATAAAGGACATCACTTCCGGTAAAATCTTTGTTGATGACCCTATTCTAAGTTCTTTATAGCATTTTTTTAACCATTACATCATCAGTATTCTCAAATCAGGAAAACTGTTTCTGCTTTTATTACAATATTTTAATTTTTTTCAAACAAACTGATTAACAAAAAGATTAAAATGTTCAGTGTATCATTTGTTTTAATACCGATGAACCATGCACTAATTGTTGGTTTGTTGCTCACGTGATACATCTACAATGCCTCGTTGTGATTATTATTGTGTATCATTGCATAGTCTAGCTTTTACAGGTCCATATTCCATTCTGACTTTGCGCACTGACTTTTCACAACTATAGTGTCATTCTTTAAAATCATACATGCATGGTATTATTCAAAATGTGTGTATGTAAAAGTATACATTAGGCAAAACCTGATGTATGAACTTACGTTTGCTGCATGAAGGGAATGTGTATGTTTGTATAATTCGTGGCACAATATAATTTAGTAATTTCTTTTTAAATGAGCGTTTCTACAAGTCATTAGTATAACAACCTACCCCAGACAGCATGCACAAAAAAAGAAAAGCTATTGGAAGGTTTCTGTCACCGAGAGGAACGTCCAAATGGTAAACACAACTGTAGCTACAAAGCTAGCTGGCTAACAGTAGCGGCAATGCTACATCCGCGTGCAGTACCACATCCAGTCCGCCTGGTGGCAGTATAGATACTCTTAAACAAGGGGCTAAAGAAGAAGACAGGAAAGTTGTTGTTTGAGTCGGAGCTGTACTGTCAGCAGCCTTTTAATGAACAGGACTGAAGCTATGTAATTTTTTATTACTGCTGTTAAAGAATAAAGGTAAGAGTTTAACACATTTTATTCGTTTATATCATCGTTCGTGTTTAGTGTAGACGGAATCTCTGTGGCCAAGCTAGCCGCATTAGCTTGCCACTAACAAAACCACCAATGAATGAACCCGTGAGATGCGCGTGCCAAACTGAATGTGTGGCATTAAGATTTGTTAACTATGTTTTTAATTAATTTGTCATTTTAGTTAAAAAAAAATTAAGAGTAAAACTTCAGTTATTCACATCCTGGACATGTTGAATTTGCTGAACGCCTTTGTCACACAAAAGAGAGGAGAACCAGTTACTCCACGCAGCAAAAAGTTTGGCGTTTTGTTTAGTAAAAGCTGACAGATTTGGGTGTCTCCACTGTCGTGTACATGTATTCTTCTTGGCGAATAAAACAGTTACAGATGGTTCATCATTTCAGCTATTATAGCAGCTGTCTTCGTGATCACGTTTAGTCCTGCAAGTCATGATTTCTCATCAGAGTTTCTCCCCCAGGCATGAACCGAAAACGGGCTCTGATTTCAGATGCTTTCAAGGTAAAGAAAAGAAGAAATGGAACAGAGAAGTTTGGAGCAGACTGTGAAGGTATGACTCCTGAAAAGCTGATTAAATTGTATCTTTTCACGAAGAATCTGATATTATCTATCAATTTAAATATCTATTCAACTTTGACTTGAAGCTTCTTTCTTGTACAGGACCAACTGATATTGGATCCACCCTTGAGTACCTCATGACACTGTTCCCCAGAAAGCTTTTTAATGACACTTTGCCTCGAATTGTCTTAAAGCACCAACTCTACAGCATTCATCATGACAAGACTTTGGTTGACAAGGAACTGGTAAGAGGAGTCTTTTCCAAAAACAAAAGCTTTTTGTTTGTTTGAATGTTAATGTGAAAATACAACCCTGTGTCCTTCTTTTCCCTAGAATAAACTGCGGGAACAAGGAGAGCTGCTGATGTTCCAGCTGGGGTTCGATGCAGAAGCTTTCGGGCTGATTTTTGCCTCTGATTACAAGACGAAAGTTCTAGCTGGAGAGGAAGGCAGAGACACAAAAGCAACAGTGGAAAAGTTCTTGGAAAAAGTGGTGTCTTCCTGCACAGATCTGAGCTTCAGCAAGGACAAGATGCTCAGAGAGTTCCTCTTCACAGACACAGAAATAACGTGTGTGAACCAACAATTTTTATTTTTATTTTTTTTTAAACTGGACTATCAAGGATAATACTTATATGTAAAAACTTAACCTGGTATCCTGTATGATTTACTACAATGTTGAAAACATGTTTTAGTATGTGTCCCTTGTTTATCAAAGGCTCCAACACTTCCCCTCTTTTTACCACAATCAGGCAGCTGGTTAAGTCAGGAGTCCTGACAGTGAGGGACGCAGGCAGCTGGTGGCTCTCCATTCCAAACTCTGGCAAATTCACCAAGTACTTCATTAAAGGTGGGTGTGAAGAAAAACAAACTTTAACAAGTGTTTCAACAGTGCTTACACTTTGTTTTGTAGTATTTGCTTATGAAATAAGCTCTAACTTCCAACCATGTTGTTTCCTGTCAGGTCGTAAAGCAGTGCTGGGTATGGTGAAGAAGTCTAAATATAGCGAGGTCTTAAAAGCAGATCTGGAGGAGCGACGGACAACCAGCCATGTGAAATTCGACATGAAATACCACATCCACGACATTGTTGGTGCAGAGCTGGTAGAGAGGTAATATCTGGATGTGAGAAGTTTGCATTTTCAGCCCAAAGAGTGTTTCTTCTTTGACATGATGATTTACATAAATGTTTTCTGTAACTTAATTGACTTACAGACAAAATATCTGTTCTTACGTGATAAAATCTGAGCTTGTCGCTTCTTTTGTTTCTCCCCATCATCTTCAGCTCATTCTAAAATATGACTCATCTTGAAGCTGTGGCTAATCCAGATCAATGTTCTCATTTTCTTTGTGTTTTCTTTCCAGCATACCGACAACTTCAGGGATTTTGTTGAGATTTGTTGACTCCTGAACCACGACAAGACTTTGCGAACTCAAGATTCAAAATGTATTATGTATACAAATATTGTGTGTTCGTATGAGAACTATTTCCTAAGTTATTTAAGTTTTCAGCATTTGATTTTGTGCCAAATGTATTAAATAAAACCTTGTGGGTTTATGAATTGTCAAATATGTTGACATGACACTGTCAGGCTTTTGATGGGTCTTGAAATAAAGATTGACAAATGTGAGGAAGTTTTGATGAGGATTCTCTTTTTTTGTTGTTCAAAGGTTATTGTTTCATTTTATTACTACAGCACTAAACAAACACTTGGGTCATTAAATGTCAGCTGAACTGAAAATAACAGACTGAGGTAAATTGGCATCGTTTTTTTTTTTTAATCCAACGGCTGATAAGGAATCTGTTTAGAACTGTGTTATTTCTGCTCTGATGGAGCTGTCTGAAGTCACTACTGTGTTTGTAGCATTGTCCCACCCCCAGTACCATCTGGTTGGTGACACACAGAGCCATTTTAGAAAACATTATAGAAAACACTTTTTAAGTTTTCGTTTAACTTTAAAAGACAGCTGCTGAGCCTGTCAGCTGTTTTTTTCACTTACTTTTTACTCATTTTTTAACATGTAAAATTGCACAGGGAGAACATGCAAACTCCACACAGAAAGACCCACCAGTTCAGCAGGGAATCAGACCAATGACCCTTTTGCTGTGAGGCTGCAGTGCTAACTTTTGCGCCACCGTGCAGCCCACATATAAATTTTACATTAACAAAATATAAACATGTATAGAAGGCAGATTAGTGCCGGTTAAGTGTAAAAATTTACAACTTGTAAAAAAATAAGTAAACAAATAAATAAACCAAACATTGGAGACAGCGACCAATACTCTGATATATAAAGGAGGCAGGTTGAGTCAAAACATGTTCTTTGAGAAATTGTGGGCAATCCATCTTCTTTAAGGTCTCAGAGCAAAAGTCATTCTTTCCATGGTGAAAATCTCCTGTACATTGTTCATCCACTGAGCATGGCTGGAGGGGCTCAGGTTTGAGCCAGCTACATGTTATTGCTTTCCTTCCAGCTGTCAATAAAATTTTAATTAAATAATAATCATCCTTTATTACAATGTTAGAAAAAACAGCCCAGGTGCATAGCAACAAATGACAGTAGAACTGTGTATTTTAGTATCCTGCACAGTGTAATGTGAACAGATGTACCCCGGGAGCTGTTTAATAAAAATAGGCATATGAACATCTTTATCATTCAAAATTATGACACCAATTTTTAAAAATAAAATATCAGCTCCAAATATCGGTAATTGACCTTTTTGACTGCTAGTAATCTGTATCCGCCCTGAACAAAACCATATCAGTCCATCTCTAATGTTGATTCAGGATTAATACGTTTTATGAAACCTGCTCATTCTTACAGGTAAACCATTAACTCCAAGCTGTCCAGTTCAACACATCTGCAACTTCTTTACAGATTAACTAAATAAATGATATTTGGAAATAAAAAAAAATTATACAAGGGTAAAAGTCATGATAGATGGCATGGAGATAGAATGTGTTTATGTGAGAATGAGTTCTTAGGAGTGATTATAGACCACAAACAGAGTTGGAAACCTCATGTTGATTACATTAAAACCAAAATATCAAAATTAGCTGCAATATTTTATAAAACCAAATTGATTGCATGTGTTGTATTGTTCTTTCATTCTTGCATACATTGCTTACTGTGTGGAAGTTTGGGGAAAAACATTTAAAACGGTCACAAATCCAAATTTTTTGCTTCAAAAGAAAGTGATCAGGCTCATAAATCGAGCAGATTACCGAGAACCAACACACAAATTATTTAAAAAGCTACAAGCTCTAAAATTGTGTGAACTTGTGGGTCTGAGGATAGCTTCACTGATGTTCAAGGCATACCTTAAGATGTTACCAGGCTGTATCCAGAGATTGTTTCAGATTAGAGTGTGTGAATATGAACTGAGGGGGAGTTGTGTATTCACAAAAACGAAGAGCAGGACAAATGTTAAACTAAGATGTGTTTCAGTGTATGAAGTTAGTCTGTGGAATGGATTAGACAGAGAAATGAAAGAATGTCAAACACATTATAGGTTCAAAAAGTTGCCTAAACAAAAAATGATTGTAAAGTACAGAACTATGGTGTGGGCACAAAGTGTGTTCAGATTTTGGATATATGTGAGTTTATTGTTTCATATCAACCAAAAGGAAGCTGAGTAAGTCATGAATTTGAAAAGGGTAGGCAAAATAAGCAAAGGCTTCAGCATACACCTTTTTGGTCTTGTTTTGTTAGTTTGTTTTTATTTTGTTGATTGTTTGGGGTTAATGCGGGTACTAACCTAACACTTGTTCGCTTGCAAGTGTGATTTAAGTGAGATTTCATGTTTGAAGTGACCGAAATAAACTAAACTTAAAAAAAAAAAGAAAAAAAAAGAACATTATTGTGAGAGAACAAAGATGTCTGCCAGTTTCAGTGTTGATTTAATTCAGGTTGTTTGAATCTATACAAAATAAAAGCTGTTAGAGGCAAAAATATAAGCATTTTCTGTAATGTGATATGAGTTGCGACTGCATTTGAACTGTTTTTAAACTCTGTGGCATCACCTGTTGTTCAAATGTGTCACTCATTTACTTTCAAACCAGTTTAAAACCAAATGAAACTGCAATCCAAATACGACCAACACCACCAAGCTGTTTTTACTTGATTTATTGGCTTTTTCAAAAAGTGACAACAGCTTTTATCCATAAAACTAAAGAGTCACAACATTGGCTTGAATTAAAGCACAGCTTGATGTCTGAATACATTACAGATGAGCAACATGTACTTAACCCCCTGATCTAGTAGTTCAAATACATTTTGTAAATAGGCAAAAAATATAACTGTAGCATTCTAATCTTAGTTTTCAGTATATGTTGCACATACATGCTATCAGCATTAATTACAAAAAGCTAGGCTTGTATGGAGATTAAGGTAGCGTTAACTGTAGAGGTAATAAACAAAGGATATTCATAGTGTTAGTTGAACAATACAGTGAGTGAATGAACTTCTGTGAAGAAAAGTACAAAATAGTCAAATCACATGATTATAACAAAAGATGAGTACATTGTATTCTACAACATAAACAACAGTAGCTCTGTTATTAGCAGGCATAAATGCTCCTTCTTGAGACACTGCCAGTAGTGACGCTGTTAAAAATCATAAATGTGCTGCACATTTTCTTGTTTGATAAATGCCCACAGAGCTTTAAAGGTGCTCTTGTTCCCCACCACCTAAACCGTTTTAATCCGATATAAAATAAAAATGTCAGCTTTGCACGCCTGGGCAGCTACACAGTCGAGAAACTTCAAGGGAAAGAAAATACCGTCGACCCTGACAGGTTGAAGCAAGAAATACTGGATTATTTCAATTTAATGAGGTTAGTTAATAGCACTGATGGTGTCCAAAGATTTGTTCCCATTCTGCATTTCCAGTATGTAACAGGTGTCAGTTAATCCACAAGTGTAGATTATTATATTTACTACCAAGACTCGACTTCAAATGAAACTAGCTCAAGGTGAAAACAGAGAAGCTCGTGGATGGCTGCTTCGAGTTCCTTGTTGAGGGTTTGTGACTCATGACAGCCCTTGCAAAATGAAACAGAAAACTGAAAATCGCAGTGGTCAATGAGCTGAACAGAAAAAGCAACACACGACGGCAAATGTCAGCTGTATCTTGAAGGTTTAAAGGTTCAAGACGATGGAAACAAAACATGTCTTTTCTGCTTAACTACAGCACGTCCGCAGAACACATTTGGCAATATTTCTTCCTTTCAAAAACAAACGAGACTGTAAACAAAACAAAAAAAGGAGAGAATTGAAGAACCGGTGGAAGAACGAAATGAAAACATTCCACGGTCTGTTTTTTTTTTTTTTTTTACAAAAACATCCAATCTATTTCAGAAGGCCTCAAGAATTGCATTTTACTCGTCTATTGGGTTTATGAGTTGGTAAAGGACTAGGGTGTGTCATCTTATGGCCCTCTCCTACATCTGACCCTATGAAATCTGAAATGGTAATGATTGGTTTAACTGCTGAAGCTACACTAATGGAAGGAAAGAATCTGAAGTACATTGTTTTCTCGTGTATACTGGTGTGTTGCTCCTGTGTCTTCATCCACCCTCACCATCACTGGTCTTCTGTCACTGAGCCAGGAGAGGAAGTCTTAGAGAAGAGTGCACTTCTTGCGCTTCTTCTTGACAGGCTGAGGGCAGAGGACGGCCCGGATGGCCTCGTCGAACACAGTTTTAAGGCCACGCTGAGTCAGGGCTGAGCACTCCAGGTACTTTACGGATGCTGAGGAAGACATACAGAAGACATGGTTCAATACATTTCACAAATGTCCCAGGAGAGAGAAAAGACGGAGGTAGACTGAAAGGGTCTGAATGCAGTCTTACCGATTTCTTTAGCCATCGCCAGTCCTTGTGGATATGTGATAGGGGAGAGTTTTTTCTCCCTCAGCTTTTCCGTTGTGTCCTTGTCGTCTCTCAAGTCCAGCTTGGTACCCACCAGGATGATGGGAGTGTTGGGACAGTGGTGTCTCACCTCAGGGTACCACTGCAGAGCGAGCACAAGACAGAGAAGTTAGGAGGATCCCACTTATGCAGAGTCATCATCATCATCACACATAGTAGTAGTATTACTGATATCAATCATATCTACTGAACAACAAAGATTTAAACTAGGGGTGCACCAAACACAATTTTCAGGCTGATCATCGATCTTTGAAAAGCCTGACCTGTCAATACCGATTTGGGCCGATACCGATTTTTATTTTTCATAACTGACAGCATATACCTTCAATGTTCCAATCTTATTTTATGGAAAGTGAATAATGTTGTGTTTTAACTTAAACAACTGATAAAGAGTCCTGAGTTTTAGGTATTCCTTTCCCAAAACCGATTGAGGTATCATGTATCCACTCAAATGGAAAGTTGTCAGGGTACGTTCTTTCAGCGCATGCTCAGATATGACCTAAGACACAACTAGAGACGTTTGTTGATAAATCATGTGATGTTTACATATTTCTTCGCATGCCCTGTTCTGTTTGATTAAAGCAGCGCATGTAAACCAGAGATTGGAATATTCCTTCCCATGTATACTATTGTTTTCGGAAAAGTCATCCAGAAAGATTCCATTCGGGAAGACGAAAAACTCCTCATGCAACTGTGGCTAATAGCTGGCTGTCAGACCTTTCTGGAGGTATATAAGATAAGTTTCATATGTAAGGATGGGCCGCTCACCGATCCCCCAGAACTAAGGAAATCGGCACCAATTGATCGGTGCATGTCTAATCTAAACCAAGGATCATGCAGATGTTGAAGAAGAGTGACATTTGAATCATCTTCTTGAATCTTACAAGAGTAAAAATTAGTGCTACCAGGCAATTAAAAAAAACAAAACAAATTAATTACAGGGTTTGTAATTAATTAATCCGATTAATCTCATTTTAATCTCATATCTGCTTAAGGTTCTCAAATAAAGAATCTGAATTCTAGGACATTACAAAGTTGTAGTGCATGACTAATCAAATAAAAACACGAAGAAGACAAGATTTGTAAATCCACATTTTTTTCAACTGGCCAATAATAAAATGTCCATGTTCGCTGCTATTTACGTTGAGCAACCGTTTACTGCGTTTTTAGAAGTAAATTATGTTTTTCAGCGAGGGGAGGCGGGGTCTGGTGGAGCTTGTCAATCAAAATCCTGCTCGTAAACAACTGTGGGTGAGAGCGGTGTGCTCTTTGGATGAGAGCTTAGCATGGATACGAGGAGAAGATGTGAGATGACAGAGACATAGGGAGACGCTGCAAGTCAGAAAAGTTCAGGCAGCTCACGCTCCAACTGAGGATGTGTCATGGTAGTTCAGAGAGAAAGAGCGCCGTGATCATGATAAAAGACAACAAAGATCACGGAAAGGATCAAAGGATGGAGCGTCCGAGATGAACACGATCAAAAAAGTATGATTTGTCTGGTTTTTGGTTGGAAACAAGAGAGTCCACTTTTCTTCGGTAGTTTTGGTGTTGACATAGTCATAGAAAACAATATTATTTGGGTCTTGAAAGATTGTTCAAGATGTGCTGAAAATGGCCGGCAGCGAATGAGATAATCACGCTAATTTTAATTAATTTTAATTTCTGGTGTAATTAATTAATCTAAGTAACATGTTACAGTGGCAGCCCCAGTAAATAAAATGAATGAATGTCCAGAATATCCTCAATATTTGGCGTGTAAGACATTTCTTATTTTTTCTTGGTCTAAATGCTCTGGTTACTCAAGTCCCGGTAAAATGGTCATAAGCTTCACTAACATGCAAGTGGCAAGCGGGAAGAAAAAAACAGATGAGCTACAGAGAACGCCACAGTTGCACAGAGTCACATGGCTGTTTTTTTTTTTTTTAAAGCAATGATAGTCTTTGCAGGAAACCGTTTTCCCACTGATAAATCTCCTCAAACCAGACTGTGCATCTATTCCGGACAGTCCTTAAAACTCCTGCACAGCATTAGATAAATGGCCAATAACTGTCATTTCAGAAGTAACACACTGCAAGAGTCTTCTCCCAGATCCTGATGGAGTGATTCCCCTCAGCTTTGAGCCAAGATTGTTTTTACAATTTCAAGGACTGACAAGGCAAATAACCAACCACAGTCTAGGATTTTAGATGATTAGGTCACAGACTCTCTCTGGACACACCCCTGAGCAGAAAAGACAAGTGCCCAACTCACTGCTCTCACTTTACCGTACAACCTGCAGGTAAGTGATGATATATGCGGGTTTTAACTGGAACTGAGAGTCTGGTGAGCATGATTGATCACAATCATGCGCATGATTTTTCTGCATCACCAGTGATGCAGAAAAAATCATCAGATATGAGAATACACAGTGAGCAAAAACTTTCCCCTTAAAATGCACAGTAAGGAAACTGACCATAAGATCAGGAATCATTCTTCATAAAAAACACAAAGCCTGTGACAATAATCAATAAATCGATTAACCGAACAATAACTAAAAACGTCCTCTGTAAGTTTGCCAGCCTCGATAAACTGACACGTGCATGCATGTTTGTTCCACCAAAGAGGCTGAATGAGAAGATGGCTCACAACGTCTATCTTTCCTAACATCGGGGTGCATAGGTTCTATAGCGGATTTAGCGGATTTATAGCGGAGTGAGCATCTGTCAAAAATGAGATCTTTGGGGTGAAGACAGGGCTGCTCACGCGGAGAGAGCTGAAGCGAGCGTGAGGGGTAAAGAGGAAACACACGCTAATATGAGTGATGGCACGAAAGATACGGTTCTTAAGCCGGCTGCCACAGTCCCAGAGTGGGAATATTTTGTTTTTTATCAGAATGAACAAAGTGTGAGCTCATTAACACCAACGAACTGATATGTCGCATTTGTTTGAAAATAGTGGCGACGAAGAAGAAGAAGGGGAGGTGCAGCGGAGCCTTGATCTTTGACAATCCGCTCTTACTGAGGCTTTTGGTCTGCAAAGTAAATAGAAATAAAAGTGCCAAATGGTGGGCACTCAAAGACAGCTACATTGCCAAAGAAATGCAGCCCTTCAATACGGTTGAAAGACGATTTTGTTCAAAATGTTTGACAGACAGTACGGATTGACTGGGAAAAAGTACATGTTAAAAACAATTCAGGAACTCCCATTTATTAGGCTATAGTTTTTATTGTTTTTTTGTTTTTTTTTTTGGAGTTTTGTTCTTTCTTTAGAGACAGGGTCTATGTTTTATTGTTTTTGATTAGTATTAATTATTTTCATTGACATGTATTTTTTTCTAAAAGAGAGTCCATTTCATTTTCATTGTATTTTTTTCTTTCTTGTTTGTTAAATTTATTATGTTTTTTGTTTAATTTATTTTATTTAAAAGATCCTGACCTTTTAATTACAGTTAAATACTCTCAAGAAATTAAAGTTTCTTGCTTTTGATATGATGTACTCACTTTATTCTCCCATTTCTCATAATTACATCAATGAAAAAATGGATAAAAAAATCAAAATAATATTGACAATAATATCGTTTATCGGCTATAATATTTTGGAAAATTATCATCTGGCAAAATTTGTTATCGTGACAGGCCTAGTAACCATTTCCTGTAATAATCAATTCATTGCTTTTACACTTTTTAACAGACAGGGCCTTGAACTCACCTTGGCACGGACGTTTTCAAACGAGGCAGGACTAACAAGCGAAAAGCAGATGAGAAACACATCCTGGAGAGAAAAAGAAAACAATGCAACCAGAGATCATCACCATCACTTCCAGTCAGAGACATCAAACCCAGTGATTATGACGTACAAAGGTGTGGTGTTTTTCTTTCCTCTTAACTTCCCTGAAGTTGCTTAACTTCTCTAAGTGGTTATGTATGACTACCCGCATTACCAGAAGAACAACAATAGGTAAATATAAAATGCAGCACTGGTTATCTGTTTCTGCAATCATACCGTCTGTGGGTAGGAAAGTGGGCGGAGTCTGTCGTAGTCTTCTTGTCCTGCTGTATCCCAAAGGCCCAGATTCACAGGTTTCCCATCCACCATAACATTGGCAGAGTAATTGTCAAACCTTTCAGAGGAGATGATGGACGAAGTAACCAGTGAGAATCAATCATACTGATATGACTCATCACTAAAATCTAGTTCAACGACAATACTAAGCCAACACACGACACGCTTACAGTGATACAGATCAACACAAGTGAATATCAGTCAACACAAGTGAATATCAGTCAAAGGATGAGATAAAGACTTTGGGTTCTTCTCGTAAGTTACCACATCCGCCAACCTGAACCATTAGAGTCTCAAACTTTTGTTTCAGTAGACAACAAAGGCTTTTAAATTATGCAAAGACAGTAGAGGAAAGTACATAAAAGACATATAATGGCAGCTGCTGCAGAAGGAGATACTCACACAGTGGGGATGTACTCTCCAGGAAAGGCATTGGTAGTGTAGCTGATGAGCAGGCAGGTCTTACCCACAGCACTGAGGGAGAGGAAAAATCGAGTGTTTTACAATCTACAGCACCAATCTTTAGAAAAGCTTACTCTTTTAAAGGATGGGGCGTTGTTTCATAGTCAGTTTACTCCCCAAAAAACTGTAATACTCATTTCAGAAGCCAGAATGTGTTCGTTTTTTGTCACACATGTGAAGTGACATACTATTACAGCAACATACAGATGTAGTTCCTTGTAAAACACATAAATCATTCAATCAAGCAATAAAAAGTCCTCCTCATAACATGGATGGAATCTGTTTGAAAAGTGGAAACGAGATAGTTTTTCTTTATTAATACACACCCTTATTTTAAATGATGCTTCTAAAAAAAGACTCTTTGGAAAGAACAATATCTCCCGCAAGGCCATTAGTAACACTAAATTAATAATAAATCAAACACAGCCAAAGCAACATCAGTGACTGTGCATCCGTGGTATCCACCACACCCTGAACACTGAGCTGTGTGTGTGCGTGTTTACCTCCCACATGCTGTTACACATTTAAAAGACATGTCCTTGCTAAATACTATAATCATTTACCAATCTTTGACAGTAGAAGACAAAGTCTTAAATGAAATCACACTCTTTGTTTTCTGGGTTTTTTCCACATGAAATGAAACATCCACAGCAACTAACAACAGCAACTAACAACACTTGAAGACAAACAAACCACATTTCAATGACTGAAATATTTTAGTTGATTGGTAACTGTTGCTAAACCGGGAATTAAAACAGTGGTTAAGGAGGTCAGTGATGTATGAGTCACTCCAGAAGGAGGAAAGCAATGTTTGAGTGATGTCAAAGATTAGCAAATGGCTTGTTTACAAGGCAGGACCCTCTGAAAAGCTATTAAATAAGGCTCAAGTGTTGCATCCTGGAATTTGAGGG
This sequence comes from Halichoeres trimaculatus, assembly GCF_033239565.1. NCBI lineage: Eukaryota > Metazoa > Chordata > Actinopteri > Labriformes > Labridae > Halichoeres > Halichoeres trimaculatus. The sequence continues at coordinate 6,324,905 of NW_027437198.1, read as the reverse complement.
TAGATAATCATTAAATTGTGTGTTCCTACTATAATAACATCAGCAGTGATACTGATAAAGATCAAACATTTAAGTTCGCATCAGAATATGTAGTACATAAGGAAGTACATAATGTAATAAAGTGTAACTCAGTCCCTAAAGTTACCTCACCACTCTTGGGTCACCCTTTACATGTTAATTATTACAGGAGGGGTGAGCAATTCCTCTAAAATAATCCACATTTTTTCCAAAACAATGTTATTTCTGAAACTTAACTATGCAATAAATCAAAGAAGGAATAAACTAACAAACAAAAATCCTAATTCAGGCCCACCTGGGGGCCATTCCTCCTTTGGAGTTGAGGGTAGTCTGTCCCACTTTCCCCCCAGTACGACGCCCATGATACAAACTAAGGCGCAATGTCTACATAAATCATAACATCAGCATTAGCTAATAACTAGCTAATGAAGATGTATTAAAAATTGGTGAATCTCGAATCGAAAAGGGGAGAAGTGAACAGGATTGTGTTAAAGAAACAGGTTGTTAAAGTTGTATATCGCTAAGTTTACCCGATAGGAAAAATCTGGATCAAATAGCTTCAGCGTTAGCCACATCTGGGCGTTTTCAGTCAGCGTCCACTTTACAGTAAGACAGGATGGGAGAGCAATTAGCCAGTTTTGTTAACTTACCCGTCTCCTACAACGACACACTTTATGGCCTGCATTGCGCCGCAGCTATAGGAATGCTAAGTTAGCCCGAGAGCAGCTAACGTTAGCTGAAGGCTCTCTTTTCCTTTGTCCGGGATTGCTCGCTGTTGAAATGTCCCAACAGCGGTGCAGTGAAAACCTTTGGACAAACCAGGGAGTCTTCTTAACTTCTGTAGCAGCTTGTGGTACACTCACGCTAACTTATCTAGCACTTACACGCAAGTTTACTCAGAAATTCCCCCGCAACATTCCCATGCTTTCGTGGGCTGATCTAGAAGCTATGAAGCAAAACAGCGGCCACCACCCCTAAGGAAAAAAAATGAAGCTGGCCTCAGCAAGCAGACAGCGCATCCGGTTAACCAGCTTGATACGCCCACAAAATCTGGGAAGCGCTGACACGCCCTTAAAAAAAGAAAACGATCACATGTTCATTATTGACTCAAAAATTGATATAGGAAAAAAATAGGGGAGTCAAGTCTTTTGAGGAAAAAAGCAACAAGGAAATAAAAAGTTAACCGACAAGTCCGGACTTTTTGGAGTGTGGCACTGTTTAAGGAAATGACGTCACATCAATAACATTTCAAGCAGAATTTTGCCTTCATGCTTCTTTTCCCAAAACAAAGCAACACTGTAAATAATTTTTTATTGCAATCATGAAACTGACTTGGAGAACATTGATGGACGTTAAAGTAGTAATGGTAGACCCATTTGGCACATAAGGATTACATATTTGACTCCATAAATGAGCATTTGGACACTATGAGCAAAATATTAACCATTAAATTCTTTTATAGGTTAATCACAATCATGCAGTGAATAAGAAAAATACCTAAAGCATTATATGAACCAGACTGTGTTTGCTGTTGCCCTAGATTTATGTGTGTTGATGTACCCTGTTGCTCCCGCAGCTGGCACAATATAACAAAACTTGCATGTACGTAATAAAAAATTTGTTTGCACAAGATATAGAAGATGAAAAATATTCATGAAGTTTTGGTAACTACATATGTTCATTCATTCATATATATACATAGCATCATTACAAAGTTTTTATTTTATTGAATTTTATTGAAAGTTTTTTTTTTGTTTGTTTGTTTTTTAATCTTTTTTTTTTTTTAATCTTTTTTTTCCCCATTAGGTAGGAACTTTTATGATGTGTTATTTAAACCGACTGGCACCAGACATTAACTACTGATTATTTCAGTCTGAACCTAGATAGCTACAAAAATCAATACTGCTTTTAGTATCAAGGAAAAAGGCAATTTGATTTATTTAGTTAACTAGTTAGTGAGTAAGTTACTAAGGTATTTAGTTAGTTAGTTAGTTAGTTATTATTCTTTGTGTTATAAAATTAAAATATATTTTTCTGAGCTTCCGTGTGTCACACCCAAATGCGTCCCTCCGCTCACCATAACAGGAGTCGGCAGAGAAGCCGTCGGGGTGGAGCAGCTCTGCCAACACAATCAGCAGAAGTAAAAATGGAGCTCGGCGTCAGTCAGCGATAGGAATATGAACCGTCACAGATCAGTCATCATTTTACGTACTGGTCCGCCTTTTTATCTGACGAAGTGACCGCAGAAGCAAGCGGGACAGCCTTCGTCTGTATGGCGAATCTATCTTATTTAGTGCTCCGATTTTCGGGCTCCGCTGGTCGGACTTACGGAGTGTTTTCCAAAGGCTTGACGAGGACTTTGTTGATATTTTTTGATCTCGCCTGGCGACTGCGAATCAGGTTCCCCTACATCTACCTTGTTGCTTCGATGATGTTTAATGTCAGATTACAGGTAGGTTTTTAATTCATCAAGAAGAAATCATGTCGCTACCAGTTCTGTTCCCGTGTGTAGCTTGTGAGTCAACAGCTGATGACAAAGGGTCGTGTATCATGAGCAAGTTTTGAACATAATGCAGTCTGACACCAGTGCAGCCCTATTTGGTTCACCGAGTCTCAACTTATGGTACCAGTCCGAATGTTATAATCTTCAGGTTTTGTTATAACAGTTATTAAGAGGTGTTTTAAGACCACGTCACTGCGTGTTTGTTTTGACATTTGCCTCCATGTGTTTCTATTATTCCTCAATGAAGGTTAGCTAAGTAAGTATTAGACCCAATTCTTTATTTAGCGGAAATAGGGCAGCAACTAGTTACCGTATTATCAAGTATCAATCTGCCAGGCTTAACTCGTCTATGATATATTACTAAAAGGGAACCTGAAGCTTACTAAACGTAATTTTTAAAATATGATAACACATTTGACATAGGAGGGAAAACAAGTATTTTTAACCCATGCATTACTATAAATATGACCTCAAACCTCATCATTTTGGACTTAAATTTGTTGATGAAATGGTCACCAAATGTCATGCATCTCTAGCCACCTATCATATAAAACTGCACATTGTCTTGGCTTCTTCTCTAAAGTATTTATAGTTTTTTATGTTTGGTACAATATGTTATTTAGGCATTTTAAAGGTACCAAAGCAGTATCAATAAGTATCATGATATCAAGACGAGAGGATAAAAACAGGAAACATGGAAGGAGCCAGTCTATTATGACATTTTTTACAAAACAAGCATAAAAATTGAAGAGTATTAATGTTTAATAACAGAAAATATAGGTATTTGTCATATTTGTCAATAATAAGATGTATTAAGTTTTAAAACTGAATGCTGCTTCTCCATGTTTTCTTCTGGCTCTATGAAATACTCTGTTCAAAGGTAAATGTCTCATCTGTTTATTCAGCTGAAGTGTGTTTTCTGACAGCTCCTTCATGTGTTCACAGGTCCACATAGAGATCCACTGATCCATCAATGCCTGTAATTGAACTTGAATTTGGTACACCGTGAGCACTGCCATGTTTCAGACCTCTGTCTGACACCGCACAGCCATGTGGAGGAAGAGGAGGCTCGTTTCTGCAAACCGCTGTTACAGTGCAATGAAGTGACGAAAGCCCTCGTCACTTGAGCCCAGTGCCTTTGCAGGAGAATGGACAACAGTGATATCTGCAAAAAATGAGCCACAGTGAGCAGTGATGGGTGAGGAAGTGCCTCACGTTCACTGGTGTGGATTGCCACCTGAGATTCAAAAGCCGTCTGTCCTGACCAGGGGGACTGTGACGGACGAAGGATGGGTTTTGATGCTGCCTCTCTCTGGATGTACAGGACTATGGCATGGTTTGGATCCTGGAAACAGATGATTGTCACTGTGTAGCTTTGTAGCTTTCTTTCATTGTGACCTGTATGTTTTAAACTCTCAGTGTTAACATCTCACCTTAATTTAACCAGTAAATGTGGAAACAGCATGACACAAACAGGCATGTTTTTCTGTCCTCTGTGGCATGGACACTTTACTGGAGGTTGGGGTTAGCTTCGTAAGCGGTACATCACCTTTCAGCTGGAGCTTGTTGTAGCATAACAGCACATCTACGACACACCACAACTGTTTTACTGGAACTTTAATCTGTTATTACTCTCAATCTCACAGGGATTCACTGCATGTATTCTTTTGTGTTGGTACAGGCAGGTCTTCATGCTCGTTGTTGTGTTTTCAGTGGCACTGGGAAAGGCTTTTATTTGTGAAAGATATTACATCCCAAAAAATACTGTAGCTGCATCTTTATTTCTGTGAAGTATTTGTAAGGGGTACTGAAGTCACTGAATTACGTTTCAAGATTGAATTTTGAAAGTATTAAATTGATGAAATCACCATGTTCAGTCTATTCTGTCATTCTTTTGGCTATGTACAAAAATATGTTGGCATTTGAGGCAGTTTCCTCTCTGCTGAACTAACCAGCATCAGGTTTTTCTGCAGACATAAAGGGAATGTTATGTTTTTGTTTGGACTTCGTAATCTTAAGGGGGTGTTCTTTTTTGAATCAATCAGGATGGGAAGAGGAGAATAGGGGATAATATGAGCAAAGGATCATGGCTGGGAGCTGAACCAGCAACCCATGCGACAAGGTCTGTTAGCTGAAACCATCTGGCCAATAGCATCCCAGACGTTCATCACATTTCTGAGGAGTCTAGAAAGAACAAACAGCTCTTCATCTATTAAAAGCTTCTGACTAGGGATAGACCAATAATCCGGGGCCGATATTTGGCACTTTGGGGCATATCGGCCTTCTTTTCATCTGAAGGCTGATAATGCTAATGTCAATGGAAAATCCCATTGACGGGCTAACGCAATTAGCATCGTGACTATCTCACTGTCTATGAGCTTCTTTTAACTTCCACAGACACAAAAATCATTCCTCTAATCAATACCCACAAGAATATATTTTTCTGCCCCTTAAAAAACAATAAGAAATGTTTTAAACTGCAGACATTCAGGAGCTGCTTGTTGATGCAATTCTGCTCTATGGAAGCTCTAGATGGCCATTTCAAATCAGTCATGTGAAACCAAACAGAAAATCATTTCAACTGCATTACATGCCTGTAAAAGGCAACACAAACTCTGTTCTGTCCAGTTTTATTGCAGTTACATATAAATTTTGGAAAACTTTATTTAATGTAGAAAACTTTAGCTATTTATTTACCTTTATAAAACATGCTGCTAAGCATGGGAGCTGTTTAATAAACATATGCTTGAAGGCATTTGAATGCAGTTAAGCGTTGGAGTTTGAATTAAATTTTTTACGCCAATATTTTCACTTTGACTGCAAATGAATATCGGCTTCAAATATCGGTTATCGGCCTCCTTGCCTGCCAACAATCAGTATCGGTATCGGCCCCAAAAAATCCATATCGGTCTATCTCTACTTTTGACTGCATTAAAACTAAAAGAGCAGACCTCTTGCTTCCTTATTGTTCTTTTGCATCTATTTTTTTTTTGAGTCACAAAATGAAACTTAAGAGAGGGAACTACTTTTTCTTTAAAGGTGGTAAAATGGTATGATGTTAGCTGTCTTCAAAATCTTATCAACCCAAACAACAGTATTAGCTTTGGTTTTCCTGTGTCTTGCCCAGAGTGAACTGCAGCACCTTCGATTGCGATTTCTTAAAATATTCAACATCTACTACTACAGATTGATATTCATTACAAATTAAAACAAAAAGTTGTTCTATTTATTTTTACAGCTTAAAGCACTTTGATGTGGCGCCCCCTTGTGGACATATTCAGGCCTTTTATCTGATAAATGAACTTGTTCTGAACATTTGAAAGTTGCATATTCAAAAGAAGAGGAAATCCTCTTTCTGTCGACTTTTAACAGTCAAACTGCCCCTTGTTGAGAGTCTCTTCTGTGAAAAATGCTATTACTTCTATTATTGGAGAATCCTCGAATCGTCTGACATCTACCAAGCAGCTAAGGCTAAAGTCAGTAGGATAACCCCGTAAAGCTTAAAAATCGATACGCTGGTGGTCTTCTTTTAAAAATCATTAAAACACATCAGAATAATTTTCTGTCTGTTTCATTATCACCTGAGAAGTCTTTGAATGTAGCTTTAAAATCTGACACTTTTGCATGAAACCAAATGAAATAAAATAAAAATAGAAGTAGATGAGAAAGCCACAGCACCTGGATTAGATTAATATATTTTACTGATCAAGTCAACCAGCAGAACTATGAACGCACTCAGTTGGTAAAGTTTAATCATATTGTAGTGCTGGATCTGCCCACGAGGGGGCGGCAGCTTATAACAGAACTGGACCCTGGTCTTGCATCTGTTTAAAATAGAGATACTGGCTGGCTCTAACAGGTGAATATTTAACAGGTAATGACTCTATGTCATAAAAAAAAGACCTCCATCTTTATAAACGCACATTGTCTGATTGTATGACTCAATCTGTTTCATTTGCATGATTCAGGATGTAAGTTGTAATTTTCTGTAAGACTTTCATTAAATATCTCTGTCTGCAGGAGAAATATTAATTTGGCTTGGACAATGAAAAACACATGTTTTGACGTTTGAAAAAAAAAAATCAATTTGGCAGGGATCTATATTTATATTTCAAGAGAGGGGGAAATGAATGCCAGCCAGGAGACCCATTTGCCTCCTCCTGGATGTCTGGATGTGCACCTTTTAAAATTGATTTTTCTGAAACTGCTGACACCCTCGCTCAGCGCTAAATGTCCCCAGAAAACTTATATCCGAACCAGTCACTCTGATGCCAGGCTGCAGTGAGAAACCAGCAGGGGTTGCCAAGGAAACTGTATTTCTCCATGTGACAGACAAACCATCCTGGCCCCCCCACCCATCCTTTTTTTTTCCTCTGTGGAAGAAGAGGATTTATTTCTCAAGGATTTGCCAGAAGAAATATTTTAATAAGGTTATCATAAAGGACTGGCAGGGAAAGAAAGATCTATAGATGAAGGCTATCTTTACTCTGTTGTGCCAAAACACCATTAAGTCAGAGGAGAAGGGAGCGTGTAAGGAAGGGGGAGGATTGTGGAGTCAAGATTAGAGTTTTAGCCTTTGGCATCCACAGCAGCTCACATGTGTTTTATGTGACTGCGTGTGAAATAGTGATAATACTGAGAGAGGAAACGGCAGGCATTCAATTAAAGCTGCACTGCAGTTTATTCAAAGCACAACCCACTTTCATAAACATTGTTCACTTTTGACTTTATTAGATCGATCATGAACAGGATTCAAAGATGTTTTGATCAAAAGAGTTCCTTTCACCTTAAGGTTTATGTTTAAGCTTTTAGATCTCTCTCTGTTTTTTTAATTATTATTATTTGAGAAGATACTCTAAGTCTGATGAACTTCAAGGTGATGAAGGTAGTTGAGCTTATCATAAACACTTTCTGTGAGATGCAGAAAGTTAGGGAAAAATTTAAATTGTGTCATCTTAGTTTGAGAAGCTTACTCAAAGTTTATCAAGTTGAACAACACTACTGATGGTAAAAAATAATTAAAATGTTTCATTTAATCAAATAGAACTTTGTGTTCTTATAGAAAAAATAAAATGCATCAATGGAGTATAATATTTTTTGGGTACTCTTCTAAGATTGAACTATTTTCCAAGGTTTTCAAAATCTAAGCTTTGAGTTGATCACATCAATTATGTGTCAACTTCAATTTTGTTTTCAGCTCAGACATTTAAAGAAAACATGTGACTTTTTACCTTTGAAAAATATGTCAGAACAACAGATCTGAAGCAGTTTTTAAGAGTGGAGAAGGCCTGGATCTGTCCAGTCAGTGTGTGCGTTTTTGTGTTCAGACGTACAGACCTAAGCAGAGGAATACATGTCGTGTCCGTGTATTGCAAACATGCCAATATGCTTTCTAAAGGCAAGTAAACCATTGAACATTTTCAGGATAGAGTGTTTGTTTACATTGACAGTGTTTGGTTGGGATTTCTTAAATTCAGCTAAACTACATGGCTGAGTTGACCCTGGCCGTTTTCGAATTCGCATACTATACTAGCAGTGCCTACTGATTCGACCAAAATGTAGTATGCAGTATGCAGTATGTAGTATGCGAACAAATGTCAGAGTTGTAGTATGAGAAAAACACCCGGATGACGTACTGAATCGAGAAAAATCCACAGTATGCATCGGACCAGTCTGCTTCGCCTACTGTTACCCACAATGCAACGTGCCTGGTCCCATATCAGAAGTGAAAATGGCAGAGAACGAAGCAACAACAACCGGAGTAGCAGAGGAATATAAATGTAAGAGCCATTTCTTTTTTATCTTTAAATCCTCATCATCTCCACCACTGAAAGTTAATATAAAATGCTCTCTCTGGCAATATATTTGCAGATAAGTTACTCGTGGTTTGTTTATTTTGTACATTTTCAATAAAGTTTTTTGGGGAAAAAAAGTCAGCCGTAGCCAACTTCCGTTTTCTTCGAACTGAAGACCAGCGTAGCATACTACAAAAATTAACCCAACTGAACAGTCATACTACATACTGCTTATGAAAGTAGTATGTAGTAGGCAGTGCCTACTGCATACTACTTTCATAAGCAGTATGTAGTAGGCGAATTCGAAAACAGCCCCAGTCTACATCTGCTGATAACCTAGCTCCTGTATAGCCTGGCTGAAGCTCTAGTTCTGTTAGTTCTGCTCCAGGTTTTAAAAACTATGGTTCAAGATTTCCAAGAAAGACATAAAAGAGTCATTCTGTAACAAGAGGTACATCTTAAGTCCATGGGGTATACTTATCAATTGTACTAAATATTAATTTCAAGCACTGACTGATTTTACAGGTTCCATCATTTATTTAGCAAAAAAATGGAAATCATGTGTTGGAATCTGCAGGAAATTCTGTGCTGTTCGATTTCTCAAATGTCACGTTTGCCCTTCAAAATTAGCACTAAATTACATGTTTGTTTTTATTATTTTCAGTATTATTTATTCAAAATAATCATCAAAATAAGACAAAGGTGTTTTAAAAAATATCTAAATAATTTATATAGATAAAATAATTAACTTTGTGTGTGTCCGAGAAATCAGTGTTAAGTGTGTTACCCAATGAACAAAAAAAAAGACAAGTATTTCTATGACGAGTATTGCAAGAAGTGCCAGATATATTTCTTAGTAAAAACCTTCTAACAGCATTTGAAGAGGTGAAACTGAGTTCTTGTTGAGCAAAAGTTTGGGACGAACATTTTTACATATGAAGCGAAACAAGTAAGAAAATTAAAACGAGTAGTGTAAGGATAGGTGGGTAAGCGTAACTTCTTGTTAGTGGGCTGCAAACACAGTTCTGTGAAAAGAGGGATGACACTTTGTTGAAATTCATACCACCACACACTCCCACACACCCACACACACACTCTCTTTGCCCCAAACCCTTCAAAAAAATTCAAACACCAAATACAATTTCAACTAAAGCTTTTGAAGACATTTTGTAAACTTCGGCCCAGTTTTTTGTAGAGCAGTGGGAGGTAATAGGGGTCAACCGCTGTGATGCCTTTTGTGTTGTTGTGCTAGATAACTGTGGTGTGCAGACTTTCTTAACCATTCTTGTGGATGACATTTTCTTTGTCATAACAAAAAGCCCTTAACAAAACATTAATCCAAAAACCCCAAAGTATTATTCAAGGTTAAGCCTTGCTTTGCTCTCTAGCTCTAAAGATTAGCGAAAGAATTGTCGTGGTTTATACCAAAGTTGCTAAATTGAAGCTGTAAATAAAGAACATGTTGTCACTGATTCTGTGTCCATGCTGTCAGTGACAGTGATGATTCTTTATGACAGTCATAAAGAAATATAACAGAGAAGTCTTTGCTTGACCCAAGGTAAGGTAATGTCAGAAATTTGTTTTTGTATTGTAGTTTAGCATTGTAGGAAATTAGTTAAAATATATATGTATTTAGACAAAATTATTTAAAAAGGACTTTTCTTTTTTCCTGCAGTTACTCTCTTTCTCACCTCTTCTCTGCATGTGGCAGGTCAGTCAATTTCCTGATTTAAAACATTTTTTCTTTAATATAATAATAATAATAATAATAATAATAATAATAATAATAATAATAATAATAATAATAAATGAAGTATACTCTATTCTATTCTAATTATATCGTCACTCAAAAACTAACTCTAGATACACTGTAAACCCCGGAAAAAATTGACTTTACTTCAAAAATGTTTGTAAACCGGTTACCTTAAAAAAAACAAAGTGATGAAATTTGAAACTGCAGTTAATTCAACAGAACATCTTAAGTAGTTATGATACTATGGAAATCATTCTACTGAGTGTCTCGAATCAAACAAACCTGATTCTTATTTGATCGAAATTAGAATATTGAGTAATGTTAAAAGATGTTGAATATCAGTAAAACTTAATAAGTTGAACTTACTCAAAACTGAAAAATGTGATATCAATAAATTTGGCTTATCAATCAAGTAATGGTATAAAAATAAATAAATAAATAAATAAATAGATAAATAAAAAATAATAAAAATTGAAGCAGATCTGAACAAGTAAATTACAAACATTTTAAAGTACAGCTGGGTCCCATATCCACAGTGTTATCTCCTCGCTCATGGTTACAAACGCTGTCACAACAAAAATCATCTCAAATTTCATAAATTTGAGACCCTGCTGTACATTGAAATATTGTTCTTCAGGGGCCACATATTGTCTGAGCCCCACAGCACTGACTGATGGTCTGTGCTCCATGGTACAGGGATCTCGTGTGCCTAATGGTTACAATATTTATGAATGAAATGTTTGGACTATTATACCATTTAGGACAATTTTAAAATCATAAAATGATATATTTATTTACTTCTTGACACAGACAGCCAGTCCACATCATGCACAGTATAGACAGCTGATTGATGCTACAAGGAGCACAGACAGCTGGTTCATTGTGTGACACACAGACAAACAGTCTGTGTCATGTGGAGCACAGACAATTTGTGTCACTGTTGCACGTCCTGAAGTACAGCAGGGTCTCATATTGACTGCATCTCCTCCTCACTCACGGTTACAAAACGCAGACACAAACTAATGATTTCAAGTTGTTCTTTCGTAAACAGTGACAAAAGTTAAATCTACTCAGAGGCCTTCAGTTTCAACACTGAAAACTCAGACATTTGAGTAAACCTAACTTACCGACAAATTTAAAGTTTTAATAGCTTAATCCAATTGAGTAATTTGAACTCTTGGTTGTACAGTGTATTTGCTAACCACCTTTTTTTTTCTTTTTTTTGGACTCAGTTCAAAGTTGCTTAATTGGCACCAAAGTTTAAAACCAATGTTTTTCAAGCTTCAAAAATCTTGTTTTTGTAACATTTTGTTCCGTTAATACAACTGTGAGTTAATCCTGCTTTAGTGTTGATACACATTTTATGTCTACAATTTTACCACTGAGTGCTTTTCGTTGGGTTATGATGTGCATCAGATCAACAGACATTTAAACAGATCTCATCCATGAGTTAAGAATGGATCACTCATGCTTAATGTAAACATTAATCCACATGATTTGAGCTCTGATGTATTAGTCTTTAAACTGTGAATTATGTTGATCCCTTGTGTGAGGTTTTGGTGGGCAAGAGCTTTGGCACTTGGGGCTTTACTGTGAAAAATGTCTTTTTTATGGAAATTCAAACCACCCCAGCTACACCTTTATTTCCCTTTCTGTCTTTTTGCATACTGTTAACAGGTGATGGGAGGCGTATGCAAAGCCCTAAAGATCAGGTGCTGAGATGACCTCAAAACTGATGCAAAGAGTGTGAGTGAGAGGGGGGAGGAGAGAGTGGGAGGCAAGGGGAACTGTGGAGGAGGGAGAAGTGTGGTGTTGTGTTTGCTGTTGTTCAGATTGTGGTGCTTATATAGGTCATACGAGCAAAAGGCAAGCAAATGTTCACAGTTTAGAGGAGGTGTTGGTGGGATATATTTCTGTTGTATAATGTAAGCTTTAAATTTATATGCTGGCTTCTTTTTTGTTCTTGTTGGAAAGTGAAGTTTTAGATTTTGTGCAGCATCAAAACTGGAAATAAAAATGTTTCATTGTCTCCTGTTTACTTAAATCATACAGAAGATGAAAAAACATGCAAATTGTGGGTGATGCTAACGAAAAATATCTTAAATTAAATGCTTAATTTTCATCAAGTGTCAGTATACTTGTTGTGTAATAGTTGGTTCACTTTTTCTTGTTTAAACTGTTGACTGCATCAGACTAAGCAGCTTATTTCCATATTTTAAAGAGAGATCAAAGGTCAGCTACTGATGCTTTATGTCTTTATCTCATGTGACAGTGTCATCCAACTGCTCTACCACATCTTTGTGCTTTCATTCCTCTTTGGACTACTCCATAATGAACTTGAGTTCACCTCATGTTTGAGTGTTTGGGATGTAAAACCCTTTGTGAGGATCAAAATTCTTCAGAGGGAATAACCTTTTACAGCTTGTTATGTAACCCTTTGAGAACCAGAGGGATTGAACTTGAAATGTCGGGACACACATCCACAAAGGCTCACACCACATCACCTCACGCACAAGGTATCGGGTACACACTGCTGCCTTTGTGCTCAGCAGACGGGGCCCGGATAAAGGCTCCACTCATATGTGCCCTTGAATTCACTAAATTAGCTCAACCTTGCCCTTTGATCAAACAGGGGCAGGAAAGAAGTGGGGAAAATGCAGAGCTGCATATTAAACTAAAACAGAGGGAAGTGGAAATCCTGCTGCTCCCTGCTTCCTGTGACCTCCTGTGACACAGACACTGACACACACACCATCAGGTTGACCCTTCACCTTTCACAACAAGGCAGGACATAAACAGCCCTGCTACACCCTTGGTTTGGGACGCTTTAGGATATGACAGCCTCATAGTAAATAGGCAAAAGTTTTGTCATAATCATTGTTGACTGAGCTGCTTGGAAAAAGAGTTTAAAGAAAAAAAATCATATTCAATTGTTTCAATAACGACATACACTTTTGCTAGAAGAGGATAATGTTTTGCAGGTATTTTGGTTATACACCACAGAAAAAAAACAAACATTCGACCAGATAACAGGGTTTTAAAGGTAGGGTCTGCAGGATTTTCCTAAAAATAAAATGTCAACTTTTACAGAAATGATCCTGCTCAGTTGTCTCTTATGGACCTCTACACATGTGTGTCAGTGTCTGTGTCTGCCTCAACCCCCTCCTCTGCCTGTATGTTGATGTTTTTGGTTGTTTTGGGGCATTGCTGTGTGGAGAGCAAGTGTGGTTACATCAGCCAATCAAAGCCCGCCCAGTGCGCCAATGACTCTGTGTGTTGATTAGCGAGCGGAAGAAACTAATCAAAGCAGCTACGATAGTGGATGTAGCACGGAGGAAGAAAACCTCAACCAAAGTGAAATGAAACACCAAACAGATATAGACTTTTCCTACACAAGGGTAAAGCTTGGCTCAAATTTCACTTGCTTTTAGGATCTTGGAGAGCAGCACGAGTTGAAGAGCGATGTGAGTTAGCTTTCAGGTAACCGGGTATGTACTAAATACCCATGATTAGCTTGTGCTAACATGTTAAGTCAGGTGCACAAGGGTTGCTGGGCAAATAAGTGTGTTCATGTGCTCTGTCGGAGGCTGTGGGTGTGGGCTGCCGCTGGCACTGAGCCAGGAAGGGGGACCCCAGTTTGAATGCTGTATTTACTAACAACTAATTATAATTCCTGCAGACCCAACCTTTAAGAAAGTCCAGATGCATCATGTGCTAGCAATGAATATTTGTGCCACATAATCTGACTTCACCCCCCCCCCATAATGATGACTGAACACTTTGCAGTACTGTTGACAAAACAGGGATCACCTGCTGGTTCATCTTGTGGGGAACAAATTTCAGGCCAATCAGTGAAACATTTTGGAGATTAAAGTTTTCCTGTGATGAAATTTTCTTTTTCATTGCTTCATTGCTTCAATTTATTAACTTCATTAAGCTGCTCAATTTTCAGAGTTCTACGTGACTGTAATCCTCTCCCTGACTGTGAACACCCTTAGCTTCTAACCCCTCTGAATTAGATTATATAAGGAGAGCTGTGGATTGTGGATATGGAGGTAGAGAAACAGGGGGGTTTGGATACTTATAGGGGGGATCAGCAGTGTAACAGAGATGGGGTGATCCCCCTGGGCGTCATTTTGGTGACTGGAGCATAAAAAGTACTTTGACTGCTCAATCAGGTCACGTGAAGTCGGTCAGGAGGAGAACCGCAGACGTTTCCCGTGATGGTCGGCCTAATCAGCCAGACATACCCCTCCCTCAGGGTGCGCACCCTCTGCGGCACGAGAGTCTGGGAGTCAGACAGCCAGAAAACCCCACACATGCTCACTTCAAGCCACAGACTTAGACTCAGGGATCACTTTGTGGCTTTAGTTTAGTGTTTTGTTTCATTTATTTATTTTCTTGATGAGGAAAACCCAGTTTGGTCTGGAGCAACTGAACAAATCAGACATTTTATTAATTTTAAAATATTAAAATCTGCATGCGTAAACTCTCCTCTCTGCAGTGAGCAAATCTGGGCCACACCGGGAGGTTCCTCTTATGACTCATAAACACATTAGCATGACATTTATGTGGAGTAGAACGCACTGAGTGTGTTAGTGTGCCACAGAGATGGATTCAGGAAGCTTATTGCTTTAAATGTAAGCTACTCAGACTTCACACTGGGGGTTGTTCTGCTTGGTCAGGAGCAGCACTGACAGAACTGGACAGTAACACTTTATTTATCAGACCATATTCCCAAAGCCAACATTATGCATATGACCTATTTTCCATTTGTAGCACAGAGTATTCAAATCAGGGCTTGCACTGTAATAAATATTTTAATAAATATTTTGCATCAACCCACGTTCTGTATTAAACCTCATAACTGGTGGGGCTGAAGTGAGCGTTTCTAAAGCTCACTTCAAATATCTATTACTGACATTTGAAGAAAATGTAAGGACTGTTTGCAGCAGAAATTTTCAAAACTTGCTTATTCACACATAACCCTTTTTTCTAGGAGGCAATGCAGGCAAAAAGGAGCACATCAGCTGAGTCTGTTAAAACCCTGACTATGTAAAACTTAAGGCCCAGAATTTTTTTTTTTTAAATTGTGGTTATTTTAACCAAACTACTATTTTGTCACCAGGTTGTAAACATGTTTATTTTTGCTGAAAGTTTCACTTTTTTAACATGGGTGCACTGTAAAAAAAAATAAAAAAAATAACATTGTTATTAAAAATTGACCAACATAGCAAAGACCATCAACACATCTTGTTTATTAAAAACAAAACACAAAGTAAAAATCACAGAGTACAGGGTCTGCACAATGGAGCACAGACAGCCAGTCCACTCCATGGAGCACAGAGAGCTGGTCCGCCACCTGACGCACAGACAGCCAGTCCACACCACTGGGCACAGACAGCCGGTCTGCCCTTTGGAACACAGAGAGCTGGTCCGCCCCCTGGAGCACAGACAGCCAGTCCACGCCACTGGGCACAGACAGCCAGTCTGCCCCCTGTAACACAGACAGCTGGTCCGCTCCCCTAGCACAGACAGACTGTCTGCCCCCCAGGAGCACAGACAGCTAGTCCACGCTACTGGGCACAGACAGATAGTACGCCCCCTGGAGCACAGACAGCTGGTCTGCTCCCTAGCACAGACAGACGGTCTGTCCCCCAGGAGCACAGACAGCCAGTCCGCTCCCTGGAGCACAGACAGCCAGTCCATTCCACTGGGCATAGGCAGACAGTCCTCCCCCTGGGGCACAGACAGCTATTTGTCTCTGATCAAAAAACAAGTCATTCCTGTATTTTTTCAGGTGTTTTTTTTAACGTAGTTCTATGTTACAGCATTTGATTGTAATTCTGCGGTATTTGTCTGGAAACTTTGCTGCCAGTGTTTTTTTTTGTTTGTTTTCTACAGTGTAGTCCTGTATTTTACAGTGTTTGACTGTAATTTTAAGATATCTGTCTGGGAACATTGCTGCCAGTGCTTTTACATTTTTTTATTTTTTTTTTTATTCTTTTTTTTTTTACTTTTTTTTTTAAACAGTGAATGGCAACCATGAGTGAAGAGGGTACAGGGTTCAGCTGGCATAATACCTTAAAAAAATCCATGTCATTTTACAGATAATTTCTGCGATTTTACTTTTTTGTATAATGTTTTTGAAAGCCAGAAAAATAGCTTTAAAAATTAAGGGTTAATGACCGTAAAATTCAGATTTTTTTTTTTTTGACTATGTAAAATTACTTAAACATCTGTAAATCTACTAGCATTCCGTTGTTTCATAAGAAAACAGGAAAAATCTGTTAAAAATTACAGACCATTTCCTGTAAAATGACATTTTTTTTAGCAGTGTGTGTATATGCAGCTTTTGGATCTTCTGGGACCAAGTGGACACTCATGGAACTGCAGGGTTTTTTTTTCTTTGTCAGTGATTTTTAACACCGGAGGTTACAACTTGCATTCACATCAGCTGATCCTGACCCTCTCACACAAAGAGCTCCGGACACTGTTGAATTTTTGCAAAGATTTTTTTACAGTTCCTGTCTGTGCCCTTTACCAGGACCCATTTACAGTGGTTTCTTTTTTCTTGGATGACCCGTCAGATAGAAATGAACAAAATCTCTTTCATAACTCCTTATTTCCTCCACACATCTCTGAGGGTTACATTCCTTTAAAAAACACATGGTTTGGTCTTCACGGCCTACGCTTTTTTGCCAGAGTGCTAAGAAAACAAACACCGTCTGGATGCATGATCCCAAATATTCATGCATTCCAGGACAGCTGATGTACAAATAACTCTTATGACCCCTGTCATCTTGGGCAAGTTTGTTCAGGTGTCACATCAGGAGCTTGCTGCAGGACATCAGTTTCTCTTTTAGTTGACCGGATTGTGCTGGTTCGGGGGAGAAGTTCAGAGTATTGTGTAATAGTCCCTCAGCCATGCTGAGGTGAACTTGCTGAAAATGACTCAGTGGAGTCTGAGTATCTGCCAATCTTCTGTTACCTTTAACATTTCGGCCAATACTGATACACCAGCTTAACCCTCAAATACCACTCACAGATTTCTATTCAGAGTTATTAACACCTGAATTTGCAATTAAAGGTAGCTGAATCAAATTCAGATTATTTGTTTTCTTTTTCTGCTTCATAAACATTTTAGTTAAAGATTTAACCCTTGATACTCTGGGAAAAAAGTGTGAGCTCAGCTGTTTGTGTTATGTCTGGAGAGTGCCCCGTTGTTTAGGCCACAGGGCTAAAAATTGAACATTTATCCAGAAAGAGACACCTACGACTAAACAAGTGACAGAATACATTCAAACATCTGTTCATGCTTGACCACTGGAGTAATGCACACAGGAAGTGAGACCCCCTCCTTCTCTGCAGAGGCAGGAATGCTTTAATTGAGACCATGTGTGTTGTAGAAACAAGCTCTGCAAAGCTCTCTGCTTCTCTGTGTGTATGCTGTGTGTGAGTGTGTGTGTGTGTGTGTGTGTAACCTGAAGGCTCCCCCTGCTTATGTAAGAGCCTTAAGTCTGCAGTTTTCCTGATCTGAGGTCACTCTTTTATATCTCAGATTTGTATCTGAGGTAGCTCTGTGGTTCTTTTACATCATTTTGCTGAATTGCTTTGATTTTATGACAGTGAATACAACACTCAAGTATTCAGTATTATCATATTACTATGCAAAATATACATTTTGTCTTTAAATGACATCAAACCTCACAGTTTTGTTTTCTACAGCCGTTCTCCACAGCTGAAGAAAAGAGTAGCAGCACCTGTGTGAGGCTCTCTACCCTGTAACCTCATCGTTGCCATGTTTCTCCTCACTCAACAGCTAACACTAACTAAACGTGTATTGTGGTTTGTGGTTTGTGGTTGCTTCATGTTTGTTGTCATCAGTTTGGTTGAAGTCTTTGTCACTCAGCTCTTTGTGTGCTTTAACATCCCTCGCTAGTTTCCGTTTTCCCCTCTTGTAATTGTCCAAGGTAATGTTTGAAATGTCATCAATGCTGTTCTACCTCATCAAACAAACAAACAAACATAAAACAAGCAAAAAGTGTTTAAATCTTGGCAAAGTATTAAAAATAAATAAATAAATAAATAAATAATGTATTTGAAATACTGCAGCTCTGCAGACACATACTGCTCGTCTTAGCATCCTTCTGCGGGATCATGAGGGTGGCCATGGTCCTGTCCTTAACAGGTATGTGAGATGGTGCGAAGATTCTTATCTACAACCTAACGTGTCTTAAACGAAAGACATGATTGTTGACGTCCGTAAGAATCCACCTGGGGCAGCTCAAACCTTTGTTCACCCTGTTTAAATAATCAGGCAGTATAAACATTTAGGCACAATCCTTGATGACTAACTGTCTTTTGAGCCCTTATCAGAAAGGCAAATCACAGGTTGTTTTATCTGAGGAAACTGAGGTGTTTTAATGTCGACAAAAAGCTTCTGAAAAAAAAAAGAGCTGTTGGTTTGGTAACCTCAGCATCACTAACAAAAACAGGCTGAGGAATATTGTTAAACTCTGCCAAAAAACCATCGGCTTCAGTCTAAATGATCTTCACTGTTTTTAAAGCTGGAATAATACAGAGAGCAGAAAACCCCATTCATCCTCTTCACTCAGAGTTCCAGCTTCTCCTTCTTCTAAGAGAAGGTTAACTTTTTATCTGCAAGGCCAAATCAAACAGTTGTGTCAGTGGTCCCTGTTTTCTAAACAGGTTGTAGGCGAGCCTGATTGAAATGACATATCAGTAAAATGCGCTGACTCTGTGTTTATTTATTCATTTATGTATTTATATTGTGCCATACTTGTTTTAATGCTTTTTTACTATTGAGTTTTAAGAATGTATTTTTTGACTTCTGATGCAAATCATATTCCCCTTTGGGGACATCGAAGATTATAGATTCAATTTAAATTCAGTACAACTGAGGGGAAGTGCTATAGAGCCATAAAAAGGAATGGACTCACATTACAACAAGTGGAATATCAGACCTTAACTAAGCTTTATTACTCAAGTTATTACTGTAAGTTACTCTTGTACTGAAATCCTAAGATAGCAAGTCACCTGATCCACATACACATATGAATAGTTTAGCCATTCATACAAGCAATCATTCCTTTCTGATTTATATAAATGAGTGGAAACCCAAACAAACAAAGCCTTTTCAGATTTCTATACTACATTAAGGTACTTTCGTAATATTAATCATCAAACTATACGTAATTAGCTAACAAATTGGTTGTTTATGCTATTTTGAATGGTGTATGTATTTGTTTTATATATTCATTTTGAGTCTGAACTGAAGTAGGGATGGGTACCTTTCACATTTGAAACGATATGGTACTGTTGCCTGGTACCTGGCAATCGGTGCCGGTACCCAACGGTACCAATTTTCAGGTCTTTTTTTGTGTTAATGTGGAACAAAATATCAATTTGTGTAATAAGAAAGTCCTTTTTTTTCAATTTAACATATTTACTCTTCAATATATAACCTTGCAATGCTGTGTTCGTGTCCAGCATGGACAATCTCCTACTCTTCCTCCCCCTCATGGTCACAAGGATGCATTTAGGTAGCCCACCTAAACACAGTACCTTTTGATTTTACATGAATCGGTGCTTGGGACTTTTGTCAGAATTCAGTCCTTACTGTTCAAAGTATCCGGTACCTACTCTGGTGCGCAGGTTATGTTGTCCTTGTATCATATTCTTTGTGCTCAAGCAAAAAGGAATCTGGTGGTATCTCCCTTTAATACTTATAAAATGTCTTCAAATACTGTCTGGTGTATTTTTATGGTCAGTTTATCAAATATTTGTTTACATTTTTTTTATATCCAAATATATTTAGGGGAAAAATACAGTAATTTGACCGAGGTTCTACAATCAATTAAATGATATTGACGTTTGTCAGTGTAAGTGTAGTATCAGTAATGCCTGGAGTCACGTGAGCGCTGATCTGTGATGAATGCTGACGCGCAGAGCTGGATGTGGGATTAACAACTCGTCAAAGCGTAATGCATTAAACAAGTCACTTCCTGTTATGATTTTCATAATAAAAGTAACCTGCTCTTACATCTATTCGGCGCATTTGTTTTGAATTCAAGTTAACGTCTACATCCGGGACAGCTGCGGATACGTGTACTCTAACTTGTCAAAGCTGTGTCAACTACTCTCCCGATACTAGTGGAGTGAAGGCGTATTTGGAGGGATAACGATAACACGCTCGACCACTGTGGGAGAAAAGACACCGCTGCTGCCGCACACACGCTCACACACACGCTGTAACACACACCACTTCCCCACTGCTTGAACCGGAGGGACTGTCCTCGCGACAGTGAGGCGTAAATGGCCACAACATCTCCAAAAAGAAGACGCTTGCCCGCGAGACAACCTGTGCACCAGATGCGTCCTGGAAATTAGGACGCGGCTTTGCTGAAATCTTTGACATTTTCTCGCGAGTTTCCTGTCACCGCTTTATTTCTGAGGGGATCTGGATCAATAGGCTGCAGCCATGGACGAGGATAACCAAGGTATGTGATCCATTCAGTGCAATTCAATGCGTTAACAAGCAGGGGACATGTGATGTTAAAGCCTGGTGGTGATTCTCAGTGTCAAACAGGGACATGATAGTCATTTTGATAATGATGTGGATCCTAAATTTAGCCTTTAATGTCAGGGTTGTTGGAGTGGAGTGAGTTTATGGAGACATTGGTCTCATCTGCCCATAATAACACACATTACCTACATCAGCATTTTTTCCTGACATGAAGTTACCTCACTGTCTTCATTGATAATGGGCTGAAA
Source organism: Halichoeres trimaculatus (assembly GCF_033239565.1). Lineage (NCBI taxonomy): Eukaryota > Metazoa > Chordata > Actinopteri > Labriformes > Labridae > Halichoeres > Halichoeres trimaculatus. Next base: position 6,304,039 of record NW_027437198.1, on the reverse strand, counting down.
AACAGTCCAATGCTGATAGAATCATTGACCCACATCAGAAAACAATCAGGCTTGAAAACATCAACACGGAGACTCACACATGCCTCACAGTCATGTTGTGTTGCTGCCGTGGTTTCACACTCAGTGTGGGCTTGTGTCACTCCGTCCGGACCAACAGGTCTCTCCTCACTGTCAGCCGAGCTCCTGCTGTGAAACATGGGTTCAGTTATTTGACTCATCCACTTCATTGAGTTTGTTGTAAGAATGTGTTGGCACGGATGTGTCAGAGCAACACAAAGCCTGAGGAGCAGATTTACTCCACATACAGATGTTGAGCATACTTTTGGGTTGAGGGGGTTGACACAGTTTCAAAGAAGTGCTGCCTTGGAAAGTCTGAATAATTTACTGTTGCTTTATTTATTTATTCAGAGTAATAATAAAATGCTAAATGAGTAACACAGCAACTATTCAAGAATGAAATTTCATCACCATGGTTGTCTTAGTGGAAGATCTGTGCCTTCATGTGGTTTTGCATCATTTGATGATGGTATTTGTAGCTGTTCTATTCCTGTTGGTGGTTTTTGCATCTCTTTTTTTCTTAGTTTTGACATTTCTTTTAGGTCTCTGTGTCTCTGTGGATCTCTTTTTAATATATTCCGTGATCATTTACATCTTCTTGTTCCATTTAGCCATCCTGTGTGTGTCTCTTTGTGTCTATTTCTCATCCCTCTGTCATCATTTTATCTCTTTTGGGTTGCTGCATGTCTGTGTTTTAATTATGCATTTACTATGTGGTAGTTGCTTCTTGTGTCCTTAAAAGTCTAGTAAGACTGCAAAATCTGAAATCTTACCAAGTGTTTTTGTCTAATTTTAGTAAAAAGATGTCTTTTTAGACCAAACATGAACCATGTCCACTTGTCCAGTGCAGAAAAAGTGTCTTATTTAAAGTTATTTATTGACAAAAATGAGGTCTGAATTATTTGTAACAAGTGAAAAAAAAATCCGCCAGTGGGGTAAGAAAAATGCAAATGTATGAGTGCCTCTCTGGTTGTTACTTGTTACTGCACTGTCATAAAACCGAGCGCCGCACAACAACGTGCATCTGTCGACACACAAATAGGGAAGTTGGCTGGCAAGACTTTGAGAGGAACATATTAAGAATGCTGACTGAAAAGGTACAGTATTATAGTTTTTGTTGCAAATGTATTTGTGGCTTTAGACCTTAGTTTAATTTGCATCTGTATAATACAAGTGCCTATTTTATGTTATGCTATTAGCTGTATAGGTCCGATCAGTTATAAGCTAACTAGAGAACCAGCTGGAAAACAGAACTTTCTGGGGAATAATTCATCTATCCAGGTCTGAGGCAGGCTAGGCTGCATGGTGGCGCAACGTTTGGTGCTGCAGACTCACAGCAAGAAGGTCTTTGGTTTGATTCCCAGCTTGGCCGGTGGGCCTTTTTGTGTGGAGTTTGCATGTTCTCCCTGTGCATGCTTGGGTTCCATAGACTGTATAAAACATGGACGTAGTACCGCCGACGTCACCCATCTGTTTCTGAAACGGAAAATGAAGCACATTGGCTATAGCGGCCATATTGGTAGTGGCAAGGGCTTCGCCTACAGCCATAGGGCGCCGGCCGTCACGTGACCCTCAGCTGTGCCTCTTATTGGGGGAGCTTGCAATCTTAATATCATCTGAATGGCCGCGTTAGAAAAAAATTCACCCCCCATACAGTGTGTGCCGTTAGTAAAATTAGTGACTCAGACAGGAGACGTTTTTTGAACCAGGCTGTAAATAGGTTAATTTCTGCTTTGAAAATGGCTTTTTTTGGCTTGGTGTGTATGTGACTTCCGCTACTTCTGGAGCCAGCGTCAAGCGAATGCTTGAGAAACAGCAGATTTTAGCACTTCCGCATTGTCTCATTTTCTCAGACCGGAGGTTGTCACTTGGTGGGTTCTCTCCGGGTACTCCGGCTTCTCCCACAGTCCAAAAACATGATCACTCTAAATTGTCCGTAGGTGTGAGTGTGTGCTTGTGATGGTTGACCGTCTCTGTGTCAGCGATTGACTGGGGACCAGTCCAGGGTGTACCCCGCCTCTCGCCCAATGACAGCTGGGATAGGCTCCAGCCACCTGCGACCCTGAACAGGATAAGCGGTTTAGAAAATGGATAGATGTCTGAGGCATGACAGAGGTTAGGAACCAAATCAAATGATGCTTTACATTTTTTTCCCGACTGTCATTTGGGATACATGCAACACCTACTCGCATCGAACCAAAGGAAATGGATAAAAGGTTGATGAAACCAATATAAGCTGCGTTTCCACCAAGCAGTCCGGGTCGGTTCAGTACGGTTTGGGACGGTTTGGGACAGTTAAGCCTGATCCCATTTGCGTTTCCACAGCAAACTGTGCCGTCTCGTGGTGAGCGGCGTGTAAGCTGGATGCCGGAAGCCACAGCTGTTAAACAATAACTTGACGCCGTAGCATCTTACCCCACTATTAAATCCAACAAAGAAGAAAAACGCAACACAAAAGAGCACGGATGGAAGACATGCAGCATGTCGTCCTCTCTGTGATTAGCATGTAGCTCTTTGATACAAAGTGCATTCAAGCTTTGTTTCAGTAAAGACTGTGTGCCGCCAGAAGAAATGCAGCCGCTGTCGGGGTAAGTGATGATTCTTTAGACCAATCAACAGTCTGCAGTGTGTTGCTCCACCTTCTGAGAGTGGATTGGTTCAGTCTGGCACCCATACGAATTGGTCCCAAAAAAGTAGGTTGGCTCGTCTCGGTTTTTAGGGATCTATCCCGGGATGAGTCTGTGGAAACGCCGCAACAAGCGTGCCGTACCAAGACGAACCGAACCGGTCTGCTTGGTGGAAACTCGGCTTTACTCACCATTCCACCAACAAATGAGCCAGCTCAGAGTCTGACTTACAGCCTGTGTTTTCTCCTAGCTCTCGCTTCTTTGTAAAAGCATTTCCAATGTTAACTCTCGTTCGACTTCTAGCTTGGTCACTCTCCCTCTTTCTTTTCCTTGCTTTGTCCTTAACAGTCCTCTTTCGCTGTTTTGCACCCGCCATCGTGAGAGTCAGTTCCAAAACAGGCAATGCCTTGCTATTCTGCGCTCTGTTTCCTTTTCTTAAGATGACCTCATGTTTGTGCCGTAAAGCAGTTCAGCCTTCTCGTGAGATGTCTGTTGATTGACCTCGGCCCGCAAACACTTACAAAGTGCCAGGAAGAGATACATCAGCTGTACAGAGAGAGGGGAGACACTATTCACTGTATTTAGACTCCCTACTATTAGACAGACTTTGAAACAGTTGTGATAAGGTGTAAAAGTTAAGTATTTTACTTTAAGACATCATTCTAAACTTGAAAAGCACATTTATCTTTCATCAGACCCCATTTTTGTCTTGAAGTAACTTGAAATAAGACACTTTTCTGTACTGGTCAAGTGAATGTGGCTCATATTAGGTCCTAAAAGACTTTTTTTTTTAAACTGAAAATAAGACAAAAACACTTGGTAAGATTTCCACTTGTAGCTTCCTCTTCAAGATTTTGGTCACACTCATACCACCAGAGACCCTGGCCCCGTACCTGATGAGTCTGTGAAATACGCCTAGTCTCTTTGTTAAGTTTCAAACTCGTCTGTGAGAAACGATTACTCAGTTATCAAGCATCCCTAAGTCAGCAGTATTCAGTGTTTGCAGAGCTGCAGGATGTGACTATTTGCTGGAGTAGTGCAATGCATGGCATGCAGGCATAAAGCTGTCATTGTGCTGCTCGCGGCTGGCCCGGCCTCCAGCGGTGGCACATGTTAGCACAGCCTCACGGACAGACATATGGTGCTGCGATGCCAACCAGGGATAGCTCACAACAGCCGGGAGCCAATAGACACACACCCACATACACACATCCACACACACACACACACACACGCTGCTATTGACATCCATTCAAGGCTACTCACATACACACAAAGAGTCAACATTGTTTACATTGCTGCTGCAGTGCTGAGTCCTCCAGGTGTAAAAATGAGACAATGACCGACTGTGCTAATAGGATCTTAAAGAAGGTGTCAGGTTTTTCAGGAAGTCTGCAGCAAATTCCTTCCTAACGAAAGGATTCATGCACACATTTCCAGGCAACGAGCTGACAGAAAGTGGTGGATGCAGCGAGATTCTGAGCTGTCACTTCGAGAGCAGACAGGGACACGAGCGAGAGGATGGAGAGAACATGTGACTGCAAAAAGAGCGACAGTGAAAAGCAGTCGTAGGAGCAGCAATGTGTAGACGTCTGAGAGAAAACGAGAGAGCCAGACAGGAGATGTGTTTGTGTCTGCAGACAGAATGAGAGAGGTGGTACCAAGTGCCAGAAAAAAAACTGGAAACTGTCCAAAGAAGTATGGAGCGCCAGCAGTGAAAAAGTGGTGGTGGACTAGATATTAAAGCTGGATCAAATCTCTGGAGTATGACAGGAGAGTCTCCCAGTTAAAGCCCGTCTGTTCTGTCATAATTAACTCTAAGAACAAGGAGCAGCCGTCCATAACAGGTCACATATCTGAGAAACAGAGTCACTTCTTCCTGATTCTCTTGAAGTCTTCTGTACTCCAGACTGAAAATCCCAACAGGTACGCTGCTCTTGTGCAGAGACTCATGATGTTCCGTTATCTTCTGATCCTCAGAAATTTCTCCTAAAGCTTACAGTTCTTATTTTGTGTGTGATTTCTCCAAACAACTGCACACATTGCAGCTTTGACGTCAGGCTTAAATTCTTTGGTGGATGTCCTCCTCCACTCTCTACTCCCCAAATTTCGTGTCTCTCTTCAGCTGTCCTCCCTACTTACAACAGCAACAGCAACAACAAACAACACTCCTCAAAGAAATGCTGATCCGATACACTGATCAATGTTGGCGCCTGAATATGGAGTTACAGATAGCATCGGATTTCAGATCCAGTTTTCACGTGTTTCAGCGCAATCATGCTTCTTCTTCTTCTTTCATTTAGTGGCAGATCGCAAGCAACATTGAGGTGCCACCTTCTGTACAAGAGTGTGTAACATCATACCCCCAGCTCTATATTCTACCTATCAGTTGTGTCTCCTTCACAAAGCCACTGTTCCCAAAAGTCTAGCCAGACTCCAGTCCTGCTGCACTGCCCTGACTGAAGCGTCTCTGTTGCTGCATCATACTTTACACTACTGCCACACGCTGCAAAAAACTGAAATCTTATCGAGTGTTTTTGTCTTATTTTAAGTAAAAATCGTCCTGTTATACTTGATATGAGCCACATTCAACTTATCAGTCCATAAGTCCATTTCATTCATTCGTTTCCTGAACTGCTTAATCTGTTCAGGGTTGCAGGTGTCTGGAGCCTATCCCAGCTGTCATTGGGCGAGAGGCGGGGTACACCCTGAACTGATCGCCAGCCAATCACAGGGCTGACACAGAGACAGACAACCATTCACTCACACACTCACACCTAGGGGCAATTTAGAGTGTTGATGATGAGCATGTTTTTGGACTGTAGGAGGAAGCCAGAGTACCTGGAGAGAACCCACACTTGCACAGGGAGAACATGCAAACTCCACACAGAAAGGCCCACCGGCCAAGCTGGGAATCAAACCAGTGACCTTCTTGCTGTGAGGCTGCAGCGCTACCCGTTGCGCCACCATGCAGCCCTGTCCACAAGTTCAGTCGTTATAAGTTATTTAAAGACAGATATGAGGTTAAAAATTGCTTGTAACAAGTAAAAATAATCTGCCAATGGAACAAGAAAAAATTGCTAGAAAATTTGCTTGAAACTAGAAAAAAGTCTTAATACAAGTAACTTTTCTCTCATTCCATTGGCATTTTTTTTTACTTGTTAAAAACAATTCAGACCTCATTGTTGTCTTTAAACAATTGAAAGAAGACATTTTTCTGGACTGGTCAGTTAAATGTGGCTCATATCAAGTCCGAAAAGACAATTTTTACTTAAAATAAGACAAAAACACTTGATAGGATTTCAGTTTTTTGCTGTGGCTGCTGTAAATGAAACCATGTTGCAAACATGTCTGCTGTGGGGGACTACTTCCCTCTGGAAAGCATCAGGTTAACTGAGCACTCTAAATTGTCCCTAGGTGTGAGTGTGTGCGTGATTGGTTATCTGTATTTGTGTCAGCCCTGTGATTGGCTGGCAACCAGTCCAGGGTGTACCCTGCCTCTCGCCCAATGACAGCTGGGATAGGCTCCAGCCACCCACAACCCTGAACAGGGTAAGTGGTTTAGAAAATGGATGAATGAATGAAAATTTCAGTATCAGATCGGTATCGGCAAAACATAAAATGATCAAATTGTATCAGGTTGGTACTCAAAAAATCTGTATCAGGACGTCACTACTGCCAACTCATGACCTGGTTGACTTCCTGCTCTTTCAATCAGTTTTGATTCTTGAATTTCTACACACTGCAAAAAAACTGAAATCTTATGAAGTGTTTTTGTTATGTTTTCAGTAGAAAACGTCCTCTTAGGCTTAATATGATCCACATTCAGGTGACCAGTCTAGAAAAATGTCTTGTTTCAAGTAGTGGTGCACTGATCACCATTATCTGGCTGATCACCAATCTTTAAAAAGTCTGACCTGCAGATACCAATTTGGCCGAAACCAATTTTTACATTTTATTTTGTATAACTAACAGCATATACCTTCAATGTTCCAATCTTATTCTATTGGAAATCATTGAACAATACTTGTAAAAACAGTAAAATCTTTATGTTTTAACTTAAACAACCAATGAAGTGTCCTGAGTTTTAGGTCTCAGGGCAAAAAGCAACAATGGCTGGCTGTCAGACCTTCTCAGAGGTATATGAGATCAGTTTTATATGTAAGGATGGGCCAATCACTGATCCCCTGAAATTAAGGAAATGAGCGACCGTTATTCAAAGTTATTCAAAGAAAAATTAGTTTTTTGTCTTTAAATAACTTGAAACTTGAGATTTTTCTGGACTGGTCAGTTACATGTGGCTGGTATTGAGTCCAAAAGAAATTTTTACTTAAAATAGGACAAAAACACCTGTAGTTTTTCCTTCTGTCACTTGCATACGGTTAAAAAACTCAGAGGAAACTGGCCCATGGTTCCGTGGCTGACATGCATGACAGTCAACAATACAACGCAGCAGTCACTCAATGGACAATGGAGCACCAGGAGCCCTCAAAGCTCAGCGACAGTGAAGCCTGTCCAGCTCACTGTAACACATTCTGTTTGGCATGACTGACTCTGACAGTGTATTAAATGCACAGTGTCTCTGCATCCTCGGCCTCACTGTGGAGTGTGGAGTGTGTGCTTTGTTAGTGTGCGAGCTGTGGGCGCAGTGTTCAGTGGAGAGTTGACGAGCGATAGACATATGGAATGAATCAGAGCATTTATGCTAAACACTGACCGCACAGCACGCCTCGTGACGGCCTGCGAGCTTGGCTTCAGACTGCTGTATTTACACACACTAAAAAAACAACCATTTAAAACTTGGCAGCTCAGTGTGTGTGTTAGTGTGTGTCAGTGTGTGGTCTGTGGGGTTATGGCACACTGCAGCCTAACCCAGGCGAAGAGCTGCGCACAAGCTTTGAGATCTGCGAGCCATTCATCTGCCCGCCGCAGAACAGTGCCAACAGTTTTCTGCTTCATTCAGGATTCGTGTTTTTGTCTTCAGAGTAGATTTGCAGCTGTTGTCTTTCCCTCTCAGCCCACACGCTGTCGGGAGGATAAGAGAGGAGCGTCTTAAAGTATTCATTAAGTGCAGGAACAAATTGTGTTCTAAAACTCAGCACTCCCAGACTGAATATCCTCCCTTTCCTTACTCTCTCTTTAGGGAAAGGTCAGCTGGTTCAGATATCTGCACAGAGCTGTGGCTTTCAGGAAAGTGGAAGAGAGTCAATGTTTACTCCAAATCTGAAGATGCTCTGGCAGGCTGTGAGGGTCTGCATGGAGCCCGTCAGGCGGGGAAAGATCGGAGGGCCCTGCAGGATGTTTGGGAGCAGCAGAGGGATGATGCATTAGAGGAGTCTAACTTTTAAAGTTCTGCACAAGTTATTTCCTGCAAAAAGTCGATGTTTACCCGTATCACTCCAGCAGACACGATGAGTGTGCATTGATTGTACTGAAGCATTACAGGAGGCTAAGGAGCTAAATTTAAGCAGAAATTCTTCTTACACAGGAAAGTAGAACACCTGACCTACCTAACTCATGCAGCCTGTGAGGCTGTGTCCTCTCTCTCCCCGAGCTGAGGTGGAACAGGTCCCAGTTGTCCCCTGAACCAAAACACCAACCTGGAAACCTCTTGTTTTTCATCCTGTCGCTTATTTTTAATTTTTGGTTTTGGACAGGTCACAGCAGCCAGGAGGCACTTCATGTTAAACTCTCCCTGGATAGTCATACCAAACATTCTCACCTTACAGTTCTTCATTAATCCTTCACAGGTTTCAGACCAAACCAGAAATACATTATTCTAAAATGAAATAAATGAGAATTTAAAGTTTACGATAGCTGTATTGAAAAGGAAACCTCGTCAGTGTTGACGCCATGTAAGTTGGAGCTTCTGGACTCAACAAGGCAGCTGTTAGGAAGGGAGAGTCTGGCTTTGTAATCTATTAGTGATTTGTAACTGTGCTGTTCTCATCTTATGCAACACCCCTCTAAGACTGTCAGCAAAGATCTGTCTAAGCCTAAAACTGACACCAGGACCTGGCGCTTACCTGAGATTAAAACACCTGACGTAACTCAAGCAGTCTGGATGTGAAAAATGTGAAGATTTATAGTTTTTCTCTGTTGGTCTGGTTTTTGACTCTTTCTTATGCAAATGAACCATCAGCAACTTTTCCACTATCCTTATTATCTGGTGAATTTAACTTCTGATAAATGGACAATTGTTTACTTTTAAGCTGTGTCAAATACTTGATTCTGATTGCCCGAACCCCATAACAGTGATGATTTATTCTCAGCTTTCTCAACCTTCCTAGACAACCGACACTTCTGAGCCCTGGCAGCCCCCTTTCGGAAAATAATAGTTATAATAGCAAGATATATATAATAGCAAGAGTCCACCTGGTAAGGTCTACTCCAGGATGCTGGAGAAGAGAGTCCGACGGTTGATCGAACCTCGGATTCAAGAGGAACAATGTGGTTTTCGTCCTGGCTGTGGAACACTGGACCAGCTCTATACCCTTGCAAGGGTGCTAGAGGGGGCAAGGGAGTTTGCCCAACCAGTCCACATGTGCTTTGTGAACTTGGAAAAGGCTTTCGACCGTGTCCCCCGAGGTATCTTGTGGTAGGTATGCTTCATGAATAGGGAGACGATGGCCGGTTGTTGCGGACTATTCAGTCTCTGTGTTTCGAGAGTGAGAGCTTGGTCCGTATTGCCAACAGAAAGTCAAACTTGTTCCCAGTCAGGGTTGGACTCCACCAGAGCTGCCCTTTGTCACCGATTCTGTTACTTTTATGTACAGGATTTCTAGACACCGTCAAGTGGTGGAGGGAGTCAGGTTCAGGGGTCTGTGGATCCCATCTCTACTTTTTTGGGGATGATGTGGTCCTATTGGCCTCATCGCTCCTCCTGGGGCGGTTTGCAGCCGAGTGTGAAGCAGCCCCAGGAGGAGCAGCACCTCCAAGTCTGAGGCCATGGTTCTCAGTCGAGAAAGGGAGGGAGCCTTTGCCCCAAGTGGAGGAGTTCAAGTATCTCGGGGTCTTGTTCACGAGTGAGGGGAAAATGGAGCGAGAGATTGACAGATAGATAGGGGCGGCGTCAGCAGTGATGCTCTCACACTTCGGTCAATCTACGTCCCAACCCTCACCTTACGGTTCGGCCTCACCGGACGGTTGCTAGGCGCTACCCAAGTAGCTGCCTGTTGCAGCAGCTCTCTCGTCTTTGTCCGTTTCTTGTAATTTTTTCGTCTCTTTTTCGTCATCTTTGTATTTGGTGTGGATCATCACTTTGTATGGTTCATTGTTGGTCACGGACACCAAACTTTTTGTGGCTTCAGCGGTATTTTTTTACTACTTTTCTCCTGTGTTTGTCTGGAGATCCTACATGTAACCATGGCTGCATTGTTTACATGCGAAATTAGCTGTTAGCAGCCTGTAGCATGTCAATGCTAACTAGTGTAGGGCTTGATGATTTCCCTCGAGCTGAGGAGGAGGCGGTGAGGACGACGTGCTGGTTCTCGGATGTGAGCTGGGAGGTGACGACGTGGACCTGTCCTTCCATCCATCGTTGTTGGGAACGTGGGATCTAGCTCCGGTGGGATGGATGAGCTAGCTGTGCTAACCCAGCGGCATCATGCTGTTCACGGTGGAGACTGGCTGGGCTGGAGAGTGGTGGACGAGTGGTGGACGGGTCGGGTGGACGGGTGTCGTCATCTATTTTCTTATGGACCTTTTTGCACTTTCTATACTCTTTCTTACTTTTGTTTTCTTAAATGCTGCGGTGACTCCTGAATTTCCCCTCGGGGATAAATAAAGTATTTTCTATTCTATTCTATTCTATTCACCTATGGCCACAAGCTGTGGGTAGTGACCAAAAGAACAAGGTTGAGGATACTAGCGCCTGAAATGAGCTTTCACCGCTGGGTGTCTGGGCTCAGCCTTAGAGATAGGGTTTGTAGCTCGGACATTCAGGAGAGGCTCGGAGTAGAGCCGCCACTCCTCCGCATCAAGAGGAGCCAGATGAGGTGGTTCGGGCATCTGGTGAGGATACCTCCTGGACGCCTCCCTGGGGAGGTGTTTTGGGCATGTCCAACTGGGAGGAGACCCAAGGGTAGACCCAGGACACAGTGGAGAGATTATATCTCTCAGCTGGCCTGGGAATGCCTTGGTATCCCCACAGAGGAGCTGGTGGAAGTGGCTGGGGACAGGGCTCATTGGTCTTCGCTGATGGCACTGCTGCCCCCATGACCGGGACGCGGATAAGCAGCGGAAAATGAAATGATGAAATGAAATGAAATTACACAAGTTTCTTTTATCTTTTAATTCTTGTAAGTTGATGAAAAACATGAAGTACGATTTAAATATCGCTTTAATCAATTTGGAAAGCACAAGATTTTGATTTTTGTTTAGTAGATGATCTATCACCAGCAAGGAACAGGAAACGAGAGGAAGAGAAGACATTAAAAGTTAAGACACAAAGAGCTGACTGTCTTAATTCAAGACACAAAAAAGAAGTGTCTCCAGATTTCAAAACTCACTGGGTAATGTAAGTTAAACTAAAAAATGTAGGTAAGTTTAGGGATAGGTACAGAATCAGGTATTCTTATGGGTGCTGACCAAATTCCATCTCTAGTCCGAGTGTCGATTCACGATCAAAAGGTACAGGGTTTTGTTACCTAAATGTATCCTTGTGACTGTGAGGGAGTGGAAGAGTAGGTGATTTTCCATGCTGGACATGAACAGAGCATTTGAAGTTTACATAGTGAGAGATAAATATGTTAAATTACAAAACTTTGACATTTTATCAAAAAAATTCATATTTATTACCACATGAACACAAAAGTACTGAAAATTAGTTCCGTTGAGTACCTGATACCGATTGCCAGGTACCAGGCATCAGATTTGGTACCATACCATCTGGAATGTGAAAGGTACGCATTCCTAGGTAGATTGGAGGAAAAGCCTTTTTGTTTCTCTGTCTGTACGTGTGTTAAAGAGAGTGTGCCCCCTCTGTTTTGACTATCTGTGCTCCCTCACTGCTCACACACACACTCACACACTCACACACTGGTGGCCACGCACCAGCAGCAGCTCCGCTCTGAGAGCTGGATGGAAAGATAGAGAGGACCTCTGGCTTCTGTGTGTCACTCGACATCTTCCTGTGTAGACTAAAGTCTGTGTTTCATCTTGGGCAGAAAGGTCAGCGAACACAGAGGGTCTTTGTTAAGTTCGACCTCACAGAATATCAGATAGCGCCCACAACATCTCCTCCGTGGTGTGAGTGGGACTCCTCAGTCTAACCCCATATGGAAGTCCACTTTCAGTGCATGATCCACTTGCATCAATAAAAGTTTAAAGTGAACTCGAGGAGTGTGCGCAAATCCTCTTGGACCCTGTTCTGTTTTCTCTGCCTTAAAAAACGGGTTTTGAGTTCTTTTTCTAAGTGGCTCACGGCAAGACTTAATTTCTGTCTGGTGCAGAGGAGGAAAAGCACACGGGGGTTTTAAAGAAAGGATCCAGTTTCCCCTTCATCTTACAGACAGTGCTGAGTTGTGAAGGTCTGCTGCTCGACAGAGTCCTGGATTTGAGTTTGTCTTTGTTGAATTAGGACCATCAAGGAGAGACATACGGTAAAGTCAACGTTTTTTTCTCCTCTGGAAAGAACAAAACCAGAGCGTGCCAGAGGTCCCAGGAGTTTTGAAGCCATGTGCTGAAGTGGATTTCGGGCAAAGAACGTCCTGCTCCACTTGGGCCTTTGCGGGAGTCTGGGTTCATGGATTCCTTTTCAGTTTCTGTGTGTGTGTGTGTGTGATTCAGGTTCGTCAGAAAGGGAAAGAGAAGGCCGTGCAGAGTGGACAGGAAAAGGGAGGGTTGGAACAATTATGTAAGCTGACAAAGATTGTTTGACCTGCTGAAGATGCAGGAAAAAGGTGTATCCCTCTGACCGCCAGTACATCCAGTGCTTCACGCTCTGAAAAACACAACGCACACTCCAAAAGTTTGTGGTTTGTTGGCATACAGTGTCATTACACAACTCTGGTTTTAAAGGAAAACAGAGGAATATTCTTTGGTGAGATTTTGCAGAATTCTTGCGGAAAACTTTCAGCAAGAGTTTCACTTTGGGGCGCGTGTGCTTCGTTCGGTTTGTGTTTTTCTTTTTTCTTCATTTTACTCAGTTTGAGGCGAGTACGTAGCTCCGATCATACACACGTGCAACTTGAGGTGAAGGATACAGCAGAACAGTTGTGGGGAGGCGTGTGTGTTGTTCACGTGATGGAGAAGACAGAGTTAGAGGGTGTACCCTGTGGCGTTGTGTTGTTCTGCTGTCACTGAGCACTTTAGATTCAGTGTGAGCTCTGATGGTAAGAAAGTGGAGGATAAAACCACGACTGAGTGTTGCAAACTTAGGGACTTTGTCGCTACACTTAATGACTTTTCAGACCCCTCTGGTGAGTTTTTTTGAAAATGACAATTCTTGTGACTTTTCTGAGATTAAAGGGTGTTTTGATCTCCTCAATGTTCAGTGTGTGAGAGCCCCAAAGACTGTATAAAACATGGAAGTAGTTTCCCTGATGTCACCTGTCTGTTTTTGAAACGGGAAATGAAGCACATCGGCTATAGCGGCCATATTGGTTGTGGCAAGGCTTTGCGTACAGCTATAGCGCCTGTTGGTCACCGCGAACGCGCAGTACTGCGCATGCGGAGTAGAGAGCTCGTTCATTTAAAGACCGAAAGTCCAAAAGAGCAGCTGAAAAACAATGAGCTGTGGTTTCCAAAGCATGACAGGAGAGTGTGTGAAAGCTTTGGAGATCACAATCAATGCCTCTGCCTCTCCCTGGTAATCCACCAGCCCTGCTTGGCTGTTCCCTGCGATCTCTCCCGATCCCCCGAACCTCCGACCCCCCGTACCCCCGACCACCCGAACCCCCGACCCATGTTCCCGGAGGTCTCCCTGGGGATAATGAAGGGGTGGAGGAAAGAGAGGAGCACAGAGAACTTCCATCTTTTCCCTGGCTCTGCCCCTGCCCCACTCTTTCCTCCTCTCTATCAGGCTTAAAACTCCGCTGAGGAAAACACAGTCGGACTCAGTGATAACCTGTGCAGGCAGATCCAGCTGGGAACGAATGTTTTCAGAACTTACATTCAAAACCTGTCTCCTCAGAGACTTTCAACCAAGCCTGCTCCTGTTTTTCTGGTCTCTGTAGAGTACACACGTCGTATCATATAACTCTGGATGATGACACACCACACAGAGTGTTTTCTCCTCCATCCTCCGGCGGAGTTGGAGCCGGAGCAGGCGGCAGTTGCCCCCCAACGTTGTCTAAACAATGACGTCGTGGGGGAATATTTTGAACTCGAGCGAATTCGCGTCTACCGCCCAAACACTCCAAACTCGCCGTGCCAAACGCGCGAATCGCCGCCCGAGGCGAATCGGCGGCTAAACGCGTCTTTGCATTGACTTTGTATGTAATCGCGCCGCAAATTCGCGTTTGGTGTGGCCGCACTATTACAGTACTTCCAGAGCCAGCCTCAAGCGGATAGTCAAGAAACAGCAGACATGGTTGCCAAGGTTGCAGCTTGGTGACCCCCTCCCGAATCCAAAACACAAGTGTATGTCTCATTATGGTCACTTCTGCCAGTACCCTGCCCAGATAAAGAAGGAGGGCTGATATTTAGACATTAAAAAGCAAGAATAGACAGAAGAAAGTTAATTTGTAGTTGTAAACATATGATGTTGTGTTTTACCTGCTTTCTGTGTCTCCCATGTTATTTCTCTCTCCTACAGAGTCCATTACAATTACATGCAAATGGATTATTGTTCAAATTAGACAACAGCGTCATTTGTCAGTGACTTTTAGTGACTTCTGGGACAGCCAATAGTGACTTTCCTTACTGAGGAGTTGGCATGATGAAACTAGCAATGTTTCACTCAGCTTTAATGATGTTTGAAATGGGAAACAGACTCATTCTTTCAGGTTTTTCATGACTATACATGACATAACTGATTAAAGATAATCGGTTAATTGTGGATTATTAGGGTTTATGGTAATCTGGGGTGTTAAAAACAACAACAATGTACACCGAACCAAACCAAAAACCAAGTTAATGCTTTTGTGACCTGTTCCATCCCTACTGTCCACTCAGTGAATCCACAAGTTTTAACATTCTTCACCTTGTCACAACATTCACAGCCTTTTTTTGCATCAGCCCAAGAACACAATCTGATTTCTGCTGTTTGAGATTCATTTTTTGGTGCGAGTCGACACATCTGAGGCCTCTGAAATCCCTACCCATTCTGCTGTGATCCTGTGAACACATCCCTTTTAGTGCAACTCTATGTTCTCCGCGTTGTCCACTCATGTTTTGGGCATCCCTCCTCTGTCCCAGGCCAGTCTGTGTGTTTGTGTCTGAGTGTTTCTGTGTGTGTTGAGAGCATCTGGCCTGCCTCCAGCCTCTAACAGCTCTTTTGTCTCCCCCCCGGGGCTTGTGGCACTGCCACTCTAACGCCAGCTCTGCTTTTAAGAAGGGATTTGTAACACTTACTCAGGGGGTCAATGTGTCAGTAAACCACTGCTGCATACTCTCACTCTTTGCCAGAACTCGTTTTTTTTTTTTTTTTTGCAAAGTGGGCATGTTTTCCTCACCCACCCCCACTCTCATTTTGCTGCTGCATCATGCAAAATTCATCCTTCTTCTTTCATGGCTGTGACTGCTTGGTGCTGTGATGAAGGCAGAGGTGATTGCAGTCATCCTCTCCAGTCAGCGCCGCTCCGTTCGTCACCGAGCGGAGGCTGCAAAAAGAGCCCAGCAGGGTGACCGCGTGACACGGCGGCTCAGGAGCAACCTGTCATCGTGTTTACACACGTGTGTGTGCTTGTGTTTGTACAGTGAGTCACTTTGTGTATGTTTGGAGGAGAGAGATGGAGGAGGAGATGTGCAGCTCTGACACAGATTCAAAGACGGACTCGGAAGGAAAACGGATGCTGCATTCAGATTTTCAAAGTAGGTTAGTGGTGCAGCGCTCAGCCCAGCTGTGTGTACCTCATCGTCTCTGCTTCCACTCTATCACTTGTGGAGGCGTGTGTGTGTAAATGTGAGTGTGTGCATCTCTTTATATGGTGTGCGCGGAGAGGATTAGTGAGCCCTCTCCATGGGAAGACAAATGGAGTAGATCAAGTGGGGAGGGATATGGATGACAGTTAGTGGATTATAGGTCAGGGGCGAGGGCTGCTCACTGTCATTTTACTACTAGAGTTACACGCTTACACACACACACTCACACAGAGCATATAAACAGGATTCAATCATGAAAAAAAGGCAGCTCTGTAAGTAAAAAAGAGATAACCCTCGCTTGTGTTTTCCTTTTCTGACACTGGAACCGTCTGTCATGTGATTTACCGTTTAGTGTCACCGGAATTTCCTCCCCTCACTCCACATCACTGTTAAATTTTGTGTCTTTTTTCTGCTTTGACCCCGAGTTTATGAAATTGTTTCAGAGATATGATTCCTATTGTTGTGTTAGTGACAGCTGTGGAATATGAAAAAAGAAACGGCTTTAGAAAAATACACAGTGGCATCGACAAACAGCTCTTTGTACAGGGAGAAAAAAAAGAAGCGGCTCCACTCAGGCACGGCGTCAAAGATGTATTTACTGCTCCGTACACTTTCTCCCTCCTTGACCACGTTCTCACTTCCACATCTCAGAGCTCAGGATGCATCAATGTCAGAACTCCCACGGATGATTGTGTGACTTTGAGTGGGTCGTCACACACACACACACACACACACACACACACACACACACATACACACACGTATATAAAGTGGCCTCAGGGTATCTCAGAGGGAGAGTGATTTACAGTGGCTCTGGGGCACAGGTTCCTTCACACATGTATTTAATCTCTTTGTTGACCTCTGTCAGGCTGGATTTATGTCACACAGGGAGCATGTGAACTGCAGCTAACCTTAACAAAATGCTTCTCTTTTTTTCCCTGTAGTGTTGTCTCTTTGTGTTGTGTGGCCAACGGTGTATGGAGCGATTGTTTCTCCATTAATCTTCCCGTAAACAGACTCAACCAGAGCAATATTTAGCCATCACTGTGTCTCCCTTGGGGAAATATCAGCCAGCGATATTGACATATCAGCAATTCTCCTTCACTGACTGTCCCAGGAGATCTGTGGTCATCAAACATGCCCAGAAGCTGTCATATGGTCATACATGTACACAGTGGTTGTGTCTGAAAATACTCACTCATTCTCAACTCCCTACTCATTATAGTGAATTAGATGACGTGGACTATATCGTCCACTCAGTCAGCAAAGAAAGAACATATTGGTAAGGATCATAGATTGTGAGGGATTGTGGGAGAATCTGAGTGGAACCGGGTGACAAAAATAATATTTTTTTTTCTTTCGAGAGTCTAATCACTTCTTGACTCTACTTCCCGACATATTTTACAATCCCTGGAAAAAATACATGAGAACGGCAGCTGTCAATCATCGTTAAACATTATGTCAAGCCCAGTTTTTAACCTTGTATAACTAATGAAAACGAAACTTTTCAGAAAAAAGAGGACTTGAGTACAAAACAGACAAATTATATCTTGAAATCATTACAACAATCGGATGTGAAAAACATGTCTACGAGGAGTAATAATCTCTTAAAGTTTGACCACAGCCCATCTGGGATGACTGGAAAGCCAGATTTTTTAACCTATACTGCAGCCAGCCACCAGGGGGAGCAGTTTTTGTGGAGACCTCAATTCGAGCCAAGCAAGCGGACATCCATTTTTTTTACCGTCTATGGTAGGGATGCACGGATCCAACTTTTCTGGTCCTGATACCAATACCTGGGCTTTGGTATTGACCGATACCATTACAATGACAGTGTTAAATAATAACCTGCATGCCCTACTATGGAATAAGACTGGTAATGTTTTGAGTAAAAGGCAAAAATGAGTACATATGGAAATTACTGAAGTTAATATTTATTTAAAGTATGAAATATTTTAATGTTCACCATCAAAATAATTCTTCAGAATGTACACAAGTTGTTTTCAGTTATAAAGTTTTATACCCTGTTGACTGGTGATGCAGCAAAATAAAAAGAAAGTGCGTAAGAGGCAACATTTCAAATCAAGTAGCAGAGAGTGCTGGTAAAAAAGCAAAAAGCAAAAAGGAAGAGAGCTGCTTGCCTGGATTGGCACCATGGATCTCTTTTTCCTACCAATACCGATCGAGCCTTAAAGGGCATCCCTACATTTCGGACATTATTTGCTCATTCGCTAGCCACTGCGACGTACTCACTCCCACACAACTGAGACATTGTTCATGGACGGCTGCGGATTTACAGTTAGAATTTTTTCCAACACTGCAAAACAGCATAGCTGATATTATACATAGCCCATTTTCCACAATAACTAAATATGATTAAAAATATTTCACATTATTTTTAATAAATAAATCTACAAATAAAAAACAGCCATATATTTGCACCACAGCTTCTGTTGTGCTTATGAATTCATGTTTACAGTAATCAGTAATAATCAGGTAATCAGCCATTTCCTCTGTTTGAACTGCAATGCATGATGGTATATGTTGCTCACACAGTTAGCATCCTTCATACACCACTTTTCAAAATAATGTGGGATACATTGAGTGGACTTAGAGGGTATGACCGTTTTCACTAATATTTTGGACAACTCTACAAAATTGCGCATAGTGCGCTATATAGTGGATAGTGAGTAAATGTGAACACAACCATTGTCATGGCGAAGAAAACAAGATTTTCAGCATTTTCTGATGGTTTTTGGCAGGGGTGTGTCCTGATTGGCTATTGCATTTTCCTCAACTACAAGACATTTTTAACTCAAACCATAGATCCTATTATTACAGCTCCCCAAAGTGAAGTAGAAAAATGTGGAGCTCCCCCTGGTGACTGGCTGCAGTTTAGGTCACAAAGTCCACATCCCTCATTAGAACAGATGGGACATGGGTTAACCCATAAAACCAAATAACCTGGCAACCGATTTGTTCTCAAAGACAGTATCTGTTGTATTAGTTGGGTGTTAACATGATAAATTATTCCCAAAGGTTACATTTTCAGAGAAGTTTTGTTGTTGATAACACAATGACTGACAGCTCTAAAAAGCAGGATGCATGCCTGTTCTCTGGATTGCTAAGCAAAGTGGGTTATTAATCATTTTTTAATCAGTCCTAATCTATGTGAAGAGGAAGTGAGAGATACAGAGTCCAATCATATCTGCTTCTTGTTCATTTTCACATCTTAGTCTCAGCAGATTTTCCTCCCTGCAGTAAGACTCCCATCAGCTGTGGGCTGAAGAGGATTATATGAAGAATTTCATGTTGTAATGAAATAATGTGGAGGACTACTCCCAGCTGAAAACATCCCGGCAAGATTGCAGTCGGTAACAAAACAGTTTCTAAATGTTTCCAAGCATGATTCATAAAGTGATGATGAAGCCCAGCACTCCACGATTAACCACTTTTTCCATTAACCTTCCCCCGTCCTGTTAATTTTCTTCATGGAAAAATCTCTTTCTAACTTTGTTGTGTTGAATTCAACTTGCAATGACTGGAAGAGAAATGACTAATTGTTTATAACCTTTTAGTTGAGATGAAAAAATGAAAGAAAACATCACTTATTTTTACTTCTGTTTTTCATCCACTACTGAGATGATTTCCTGACTCTAAGGGCCTGTGTCCACTAAACACATTATCTGTCTGCTCCATATTTACATCTGTTTAAAGAAATTATGGAAAGAACACAAACATACAGGGGGTTAAAATTGTGTTTTAGCATTAGCAGCAGCTCAAGAACAAGAATTTTTAACCTTAAAGAAACTTGATGTGTGGTCAATTTTTGCCTTTATAATAACCTCCTATGTTGTTGTAAACAAAGCAGATATTTGGGCTCTTTTTATTTTTTTTTTGTTGTTGAGGGAGAAGTGACTATAATGAACATGGCGGTGTTCCAAATAGAAAATACTTAAAACCTGAGAACACAAAAGGTGCGAAGCCACAAGAACACCTGAGAGTGGACACAGGCCCTTAAGATAGTTTAAGTCGTGTTTCTGAGTTTTTTTTTTATTAGTTACACACACCTGCTCACTGTCACTGAAAATGACACTGATCACATCGGGAATGAGTCAGAAAGGTTGAATTTGATGGTTTGATAATGAGCTCAAACCTCCTGAGCTTAAGTTTCATGTCATTTTACTCTGTTGGTTTATGAGTGACACCTCTGACATGGCTTAAATTATAACATTGACTAAAATATACTTATAGGAGAGTCAATGGTGTTCTGCTGATTTTTGACCCATGCCAAATTGATCTCAAGTCAAAAAAAAATCAACAATAATTGGGTATTGACTGAGTATTGAAGCTGAGTCATTCATATTTCCACATCCAGCAGACCTTAACATATTGACCTCAGTGATCTTACAACCGTATCACTCTCAAAATTACGTTCTAATAACCACAAAATATAGACTTCAAGCTAAAAGCTAACAGCATGTGGTTCACACAAGTGAAAAATATAAGGTATGAATTTATTTTATTGTTATTATTTTCTTTAATTTTCAGAGTGATTAAAACTTGCACTGGTCCAAAGAGTTTTGAGCTTAAACATACATGTATACACATAACAGCATTCTGGTTTACCCTGATCTCTATTACCCTGTTAAATGATCATCTCGTCTGTGTTTAGCAGACTGTCAACAACTTCTGCTATAGACAACAACAATCTTTTTCTTCTGCTCGGATGATTCAAGAACCCAAATTGATGTTTATTCCAACTCGACGTACTAGATTTAAGAAAAGGACCCCTCTCCTGTGTGCAGAGGCTCTTAATCTGGAAAACCCCTTTACTCAGAACCATGAAAAGATTCATGGGCTGACCTGAACCACCCACTTACTTTGTATAATAAAGGAACCCTGGCTCCAGTTTTAACTCTGTTATGAACTTCTTTCCTCTCTCCTCCTCCTCATCCTCCTCTTCAGCTTCCGGCTGTCTTTGAATCACTACAGCAGAGTCGGCCGGATCATGTCTGCATCTTTTCTCCTCTCTGTCTTTGTTTATCGAGTTACTCTGCTTTGCTCTCGTCTAAATTTCGGGCCAAAACAGAACATAAACAGCCCGTGCTACCTCCTCTGTAGTCTCTCGGCGACATGAAAATAATTCAATCTCAGCTTTAAAGTAGGAGCTATATGGGGCTGGGAATTCTGGTTGTGGTGAAATATAAAAGTGCATCTTTTCACAACAAAACAAGGAAAGTCAATTTGAAATTCCTGTTTGGATTACTCTTGTAAAGGTACAATCTTCTTTCAGGTCGTGACACTAAAACCAAATGGGAATGTTCAGGATAGGGATGCACCAATCATAATTTTAGTTGTAGTTTAAATAAATACTAACTTCAGTTATTCCATATGTACTCATTTTTGTCTTTTACTCAAAACATTACTAGTCTTATTCCACAGCAGAGCATGCAGGTTATTATTTAACACTGGTATGATTCATAGACGATACCATAGACTGTATATAAAGTGGACAGCGTGGCTCCGCTATTTATCATTGTACGGTTTTGAGGCTAAAATACCCCTGTCACAGGCGCAGCCAGTGTAGTAGTTTTGCAGCCAGAGTCTGCGCAGTAGAGGCTGCGAGGGATTCTGGGAGAATCTGAGTGGAGCTGGGTGACAAAAATATATATTTTTTTTTCTTTCGAGAGTCTAATCACTTCTTGACTCTACATCTCGACATATTTTACAATCCCTGAAAAAAATACACGAAACCGGCATCTGTCAATCATCGTTAGACGTTACGTAAAGCCACCACAACAATCGGACGTGAGAAACATTTCTACGACAAGTATAATTTTTTTTCAAGATTGACCACAGCCCATCTGGCATGACTGGAACGCCAGATTATTGAACCTATACTGCAGCCAGCCACCAGGTGGAGCAGTTTTTGTGGAGACCTCACTTCAAGCCGAGCAAGCGGACGTCCATTTTTTTACAGTCTATGGTCGATACCCAAAGCCCAGGTATCAGTATCTTTACCGGGACCAGAAAAGTTGGATCAGTGCATCCCTAGTTCAGGACAAGACGAGAATACGACATGCTAACATTAGCAGCATACAGATTTCACCCACTTATGCTCTAGTCACGTCTTCTCCTGGTGTTAGAGAATTTTAATTCATTCTTCATTTATTTATTTTTGCAGCTTTTACAGAAAAAGAAACAGGAAATGTGGGGGATGAGAGGGAAAATGACACCCGTAAAATCATGTCTGGACCAGGAATCGTTCCCACAACCTGTACATCAAGGAAGCCAGCTCCACCAACTGAGCTGAAGTGGCGCCTTGGTTTCCAAGAAGCTCAAGAACAAACTGTCATTTAAACCCTTTATAGCTTATAATTGCCTGAACCGGAGCCGTGTGAATGAATTCATTTTGTAAAAATCTGAAACTTGACAGGGCTACAGTGCTGACGAAGGACTTTGATTGACTGGTCCTTTGTAAAGCTTTGTCTGCACATTGATTTTACTTTTTCACTCATGAATTGCTGAAAATCAAAGAAAAAAATCTGAGTCCTTTAAATTTTCCATGGTTGCTTCTCAACCCCTGCTCCCCTGTCAGAGAAGGAAGGCAGTGGGCAGGGTGTGGAAGACAGGTCTCAGGAGGCAGGACGTGATGAAATCTACTTTGTGGTGTTTACGTTTGAGGTCTGTCAGAAGAGTTTTATGTTGTTTTGCCCTGCGCTGGATGATCAGGCTGATCAGTCGAGCATGCCGGTGAAGAAAGGTGACATTGTGTGAGTGCTGCGATTATTAAAGGGATAGGAACGTTTGCTGTCATGCCAACAGATCTGACTTAGTGCACAGAAAATTCTTCAGGGCTTAGTTTGAGCTCACACATGCTGCTCCCTCTGTAGGTGTTGTGTAAAGACTGAATCCTTGATCAATTAAGAAACATTTTGTCTAGACAGTGTGAGATAATTAAGATCATACATTAGTAAGATCAGACAAAACAAAGAAGCAGTGAGGTCTGTATTGATGGATGTCGGCCTTCAGACGGTGCTGACTGGTGTAAATGCTTCATGTCAAGATCAACATCGTCTAATCATGTTTCTTTGCTCTCTTCTTGTAAAAAAAAAGGAGAAGTTTGAGCCGGATGCAGACTGAGGGATAAGATAAGAAGGCGACAGATGGTAAACAGACAGATGGCCTGATCCTTTATCAGTTGTAAAACATGCATAACTGTGTTGACATCAGTTGCAGTGAAATGCATTGAGTAAGAGTAATGCAGGGAGGATATAACACATGAAGTCAACAATCTCACTAAAACATCTTTTCATGTAATTGAGCAAAGATAGAAACAAGAGATCCTGCTGCTAAACCACTCGACTAATCCGTCAGAGTATCATGACCCAACACGCTTGCAAATGAACCAACCAGAGGCTGCTTTTTAATCCAAAGGGAAGAGGAAGTGTTCCTTTAGGAGTGAAATTCAGCAAACGCTTCTTCATAAATAAGTGACTGTGACTAGTGAGTTCTGTGAAGACACTGTCTGGCTTCAAGGGATTGTGTTGGAGGGTGTTTGAGGCTTTGAAGAATCAAACGGCCGTGTTGTGTTTGATGTAAGCTCTGATTTTTTTTGTTGTAATCTAATTTTCATAAAGTGGGTGTTGTGGATGTCTCTTCTGAGATGAGAGCTGACAGCGAGTGACTGCTGCAGACTTTGAAAATAATAATTTCTTTACAGCAAACAAACAGTGGAAAGAGATTCTGTCGGCAGGCCAGCTCCTAAATAAAACACAAGCATGACTTTTTAAATTCTTATGTCTTTCTTCTGCATTCATGCAAAAAGTCTCATCTGAACAGTGTGTCTCTGTAGGTTGTCTAACTCTGTGCTTTCAAGCTTGTCAGTGCTCTCATCGTTAGCTTGTTTGAAAGTAGCATAAGGGTGCACGTGTGTCTGCCAAGGCTGTTTTTTTTATTTTTTTATTTTTTGTGAGCAGTACCTAAAAATTCAGTACTTCTCACCAGAGTTTCATGTTAGAAGGTTATGAAGTGACACTTCTGCTTCTTAGAAATGACTGTTAGGTCTAATATACTCTCATTTTATGTATCAAGGAACCGTAAAAATGACTGAAAGGCACTGCCTTCATATCATAGCATTAGCAGCAGCTCTTGACTTTGACATTGCACCCTGAGAAAAAAACCTTCTCCTCTGCTGGGACCTTGACTATTACAGTTGATAATTGGTTTTCATGCAGCTTCAGAAATTGGACTATGAGCTTAGTCAGACCCAGATCAGACTATTGAAATGCATGTAAACAGGTTTGTCAAACCTAAATCAGACCAAGCACAGCTTGATTGACACACCAAGATAATGTGATTGCTATTGGACATTGGTTGGATTCTGCAGGTCTTGGTACACTTCAGAGTTAAGCTTTAAGAGGAAGTAGTTGATCATGATTAATAGTAGGGATGTTCAATACCACCACATGGCACATACTGACATAAAACTAAACAGAGCTACAGCTGCATCTGTCTCTACCAATGTCGTTAGAACCTGGCTTTCTTAATGTGTGAACTGAAACTGGTTTGATTCTCACGCAGCTTTGCTTATCAAAAAAGGACACAGCGCCACCTATGGAAGTGGAGTGAGACATTCTCGACCAGATTCTCTTTTCTTCATATATACAGACAAGTCTTTGGAAAAATCAACCCTTGTCTGAAAAAATAAAAGCTGCAATTTTGCTCAGGGAAATATCATTGCTGGTGTGAAAGCTTGCATTGAAAAACAGTAGGCTAAAAAAAAACGAAATAACGTGCGAAATATTCACACGAAAAATAAATATCCGGTGTGCAAAGGGCTAAACAGAAGCCAACTTTGCTTTAAAGCTACGTCTTGATGGGGATTGACTCTCTTTTGGAGCAATCTCCCTTGTGGCCAATTTAGGAACTGTTGGAACATTTTTTTTTGTTTGTTTTTTGCGCTTTCATTGTGGCTTCAACCTACAGCCCTGCAAGTCCCTGCATGAAAATTAAGTTAAACTGGCACACTTTTAAAAGAAGTACATCTGACACTCGATAAACACAGATCATCTCAAATGTCTGAACTCAGCGGCTGTTGTTGTTGTTGTTGTACTCATAAGGAGGCCAAAGCCCAAAACAAGACCATCACAGTCCTTATCATCCAGTAACCTTTAAATAGTGAATGATTTAGCTTTTAGCAGTTTGATTTTTCAATGCAAAGTTCTGATGTCCTTATGTCCTTGAGAGAAAATGAAGCTCTGTATGGAATGACACTACAGGTGTGTGTGTGTGTGTGTGGATCTGGTTAGACCAGACTGGGTGGTTGCAGGAGAAGGAATGTGGGCTATTTCCAAACCTCTTCCGTCATCTGTCTAGAGACAAGAACTGTCAAAGAGGCTGTCAGTGTGTGTTTTTTGTCTCTGTGTGAGCATGCTTGGGAGCTGTGGGGTAGGAGTAGTGCCAAGGGGGAAAAACCATTACTAGTCGCACACCTGCCAGCTACAACAGCAGCTTTTAGCGAGGGGGGAAAAGGTGCTAAAAGGAGCCGGCAAGTCCATCGCAGAGACTGGGACGACTCAGCTGATGGCATGTCTGTCATCATGGGGAATGGAGAGAGGAGGCGGCGACGTGGTATGTTATAAGGTGTATTTTATCAGTGTTGGGTTAGATGTAGGAGACTTGTTTTCACTTAAAGCTAACTTTTCTGTAGGTAAGAGTGCTGAAGTGAATATCTAGACTTGATCAGCACGTCACAGTCTGTGGCACACTAACCCAGCTTTCTTACATCACTCTTTATTCAACCGTGTTGCACATGCTTTCACCGCAGTCCAGTGTTGACTTGAGTGAACTTGTTTGGCAGTGTGAACACCCTCTGCCCTCCTTGTTGTGTTTACTGTGTTGCTATTGTTACACAGAGACCAGCCCAGAGGTCCTAATCTCCACACACATCCCATCTATTGTTTCACTGCAGAGCCTGCTGAAAATCAGGAAACGTTTTACCGGCTGTGTTTGCTGCTGGTGTTCTGTCATCGTTTCCACCAAGAGTGTCACTCTGGAAATGGACAAACAGAAAACACTGAGTGAAGGTTTTAGCCCCGAGTTTATTAGCCAGGGTTTGAAAGGACACTGAAAAAAGAAAACAGTTGGACCAACTTAAATTATCGCTTCAATTGGTCACACCTAAATAAATTACGTTATTTGAAATGAAGTTAATATGTTCAATCAACACAACTGATTAAGTCGAATGAACTTAAAATTTGATTGTTCTCAAATCAACATTTTGCATCAGTCCAACTTAAAGTTTTCAGTTGTTTCAACTCAATAATTTGCAAAACCTCAAAATAAAATCTGATGAGGTGTTTTTATACTTTATTGCACTGTAAAAATGTAACAAGTTGAGCTTACTTAAAAGAATCTAGGAAAACAATTGCACTAAAAAGGTTAGTAAATATAACTAATAGTCTTATGTTGAGTTTACTTTATGTCTACTTGTAATTTTACTTTACAGCCTATTGATTTGACTTATTTCAAACCATGAGTGAGGAGGGAACGCAGTGGATATTAGACCCCGCTGTACATTAAGATGTTAACCTGCCAAGGGCACAGGCTTTCTGTGCTCCACATGGCGTGGACCTGCTGTCTGTGCACTGTGGCACGGACCATGTACCTATAAGTGTGTTTAATGTTTTATATGTTAATAAATTGGATGTTTTGAAGGGCTAAAATGATGATCAGAAATGACAAACTGGGTTTTGTCTTCAGTTATATTCAAATTACCATTACTCAGAGCAGCCAGGCAGCCAGGCAGCTATGCAGCCAATGCTATTGGGCACAGCCAGGCAGCCTTTGCCGTGGAGCACAGACAGCCAGTTAGATCAGTAGACCACAGACAGCGAGCTGGTCCATGCCATAGAGCACAGACACACTGGCCTCACGTGGTAGCTTAATGTGCAGGGTCCCATATCCACAGCGTTCCCTCCTAATCCACGGTTTTTCCTTTTGGGTTTTGCAGATTATTGCAGAAACAACCGAAAACTTAAAATCGGATTGATGCAAAATGTAGATTTGAGAAGAATTAAAATATTTAGTTCATTTAATCTACTAAATTGTGTTAATTGAACTTGTTAATTTCATTTCAAAGAACTTAATTCATTTAGGTGTGACTAATTGAAGCAATTAATTAAAGCTGGTGCAACTACTTCTTTTTTTTAGTTGTAGCAATGCATAATTTCAAGCTGATATTATCCACAAAAATACATTGGAAACCTTAACTTAAAAATATTGAGTTGGATTGATCAAAAAAATTGCATTACTTTAACTGATTGAAGATTCTCTTTTTACAGTGTAACTGTCAGTGTCTGAAATGGAGTGGGTCGTGTAAAATGTCTTACCAAAAGGAGATGGATGTTTTCTGCTGCCAAAGATGATCCATGTTGCTATCGCTCTTGGGATTCAGCTTAATGACGCATTTAACAAGCTCATAATCTGGTTGTAAAGTGTATAAATTAATCCTGATTGGAGTTTCTCCTTCAGGTTTTGGAGCAGTGTGACGCCTGAACAAATGCTCACATTTTGGACAGTCTGGCTGTGGGTTGGACGGTCAGATGGATATCTGGCTTTCCCAAAAATCTGGCTTACTTGAGCTGTTCTGCAACCAAATCCCCAAGTGAGCTGCTGGCTTGATATTTATTTCAAACTGCTGTGAGCTTGTATTAGATTTTCAATTAGAGTTGACTTGTTTCTGCTTTTTTTTGCCAGCGTTTTAAATCAGTCACCTTGGTTGAATCAGACGTCTTTGTTAAGACAAACAGATTGCAGGTCAGAATCAGCGTCTGGGAAGAAGTCTGGTATTTTTTGGTGGTGGAGAAATGCAAATTCAGTATGAAGTGTGGCTTAACACTAGAGATAGACCTATATGGACTTTTTAGTAGAGGTCGACCGATATGGGTTTTTTGGGGGCCGATGCCGATGCCGATGCCGATGCTTTCCAAATTTGGGCAGCCGATGCCGATATGCATAGCCGATTTTTCCAATTTGATATTCAGGCCGATTGTTAAATAAATATATATTTATCACATTTTTGTGAAACGCAGCAATTTCTGAGCAACTAAAAGAAATCTATTACAACAAGTCGTGTCCAGTCCTCTGAACATGTATTCAGCTTTCAAAACAATGAAATATTTTGTCTGAGTAAACACAAAATGTAACAAGCAGTAGTAAACATTCACACTCTTCTTAAAATGTCAAAAAAGAAATTTAAACTTATTAATATAATTTGAACAAAAGTATATAATGTATCCAAGTGGTTCCAAAAGTTTGAGGTGCTCATCTTTTTTGTGCCTGATCAAAAATTGTGTCATTTTATACAACGGCTCAAAAATCGGCTTTTTAAAAGAAAATACAGAGACAAATGTCCAAATATCAGCCCGATATATTGGCCAGCCGATATATCGGTCTACCTCTACTTTTTAGGGCCGATACTGAAACCAATTATTAGTAGTCAAGGAGGCCGATAACCAATATTTGAAGTTGATATTAATTTGCAGTCAAAGTGAAAATATTGGCAAATTGTCACTTTTTTTGACCATCTAGGGCTTCCATAGGGTAGATGGAGAAACTGTGCGGAAAAGCATCAACAAGCAGCTCCTGAATGTCTGCAGTTTAAAACATTTCTTATCATTTCTTAAGAGCCAGAAAAACGTATTGTATGAGAGAGAGACAGCGCTGCATGTGAACACATCACTGCTGATTGGCTGTTGAGCCATGGCTCTGCTTGTAACCAATCAGATGGTACTGTGGGTGGAACAGTGCTGGGGAAGTGACTGCAGACCGTGGCGCAGCTACATCAGAGCCGAAACAACACAGTTTAGGATTAGTTTCATATCTGCCGGATTTAAAAAAAAGGCTGATGCCCCAAAATGCCAAATATCGGCCCGCTAATCAGCCTGGCCGATAATCGGTCTATCCCTAGTTAACACTAAACATGCCGAATATGTCCGATAATTAAGAAGCTGACTCTTAAAACTCTGCACATTATCATGTTTCCAGTCACACATCACGGTCTCAGCAGACTGTTTTCACAAACATCACACAGTACCACCGGGGTATCAGTATGCAAACCCACCCCCTCCTCTGCCCTTGATACCAAGGTTACAGGAAAGGGGACTGTCAAAGGCGGTTAGTCATTTGACTTTGTGATCTGCCAATAAAAGTGCGTCAGCCGAATGAATCAGATCACAATCTTTGCTGTATCTCTGGATTTGTCTCAGGACGGAGCTCCTCCTGTCTGGACTTGGACTCGGCGTAATGTTTTATTAACGACCTTCTTCGTCTGACCGGGGTCTGAGGACCCAGGATTTTCAGCTCTGTGACTGACACCGTGCACAAAAACAAATGCCAATAGTTATGGTTATCTGCAGGAACTGAGACAGCGATCACATCACGTCGCTCTGAACGTCAGTGAGATGATGATGTGCAGCATGAAACGCAGCCTCTGTTATCAGCGCTATGAATAATTAGCATGTGATCTCTGACTGTCCACAGCATGAGAAGTCATCAGATACAGCTGAGACACAGTCATGAGATTCTACTAATTGTATTTGATAAAAACATGAACATATCTGGAAATGAACTGCAGACTGAGCCGTTTGTAGAAACATTCATTTTGCAGCTGTTTAAACTCTTTAGTTTCTTTCAGTGTCATCAAAGAGAAGTATAGCGTCCTTCTCTGAGCTGAAAGGTTGAACAAACTGAGATTTTGCATTTTGTTTTTCTATATGAAGTTATTCTGACATTGTCTGCATGGTTGAAAGGTGTAGTTTAACCAAGTTTTGCTAGTTTTGTGCTCTCCATTTCTACATTTTTCGACAGTTTGCCTCAGTCCCTACAGTATGACAATGATCCTCTGGCCAAAGTCTACCCTGTCTTATTTAGGAATGTTCAACACTGCTAGTTTTCAGACCAATACCAGTACTCCCTCTGATACCAGTACGTATACCACTGGTACTTTTGTTACAACTGGTACATTTGATACATAAAATTTAAATTAACAGTAACAAACCAATTGGGACAAAGACAGCACAGTCACTCTGCTATTTAGTCCACAATAAAACACAAACAACTCTCTCTGAGTTTATGATTTGTTTTCAATAAAGTAACAAAAGTGCAATATATATATATATATATATATTATATATATAATATATATATATATATATATATATATATATATATATATATATATATATATATATATATATATATATATATATATATATATA
Organism: Halichoeres trimaculatus; assembly: GCF_033239565.1. Lineage (NCBI taxonomy): Eukaryota > Metazoa > Chordata > Actinopteri > Labriformes > Labridae > Halichoeres > Halichoeres trimaculatus. The sequence goes on along the minus strand of NW_027437198.1, from coordinate 6,274,044 downwards.
TATATATATATGTTCAAGGGTTAAACTGTTTTATTTGGCACCTTAGTATATATATATATATATATATATATATATATATATATATATATATATATATATATATATATATATATATATATATATATATATATATATATATGTATATATATTCAAGGGTTAAACTGTTTTATTTGGCACCTTAGTATATATATATATATATATATATATATATATATATATATATATATATATATATATATATATATATATATATATATATATATATATACATATATACATATATATATATATATACATACTAAGGTGCCAAATAAAACAGTTTAACCGTTGAACACCTGAGCCTCAAAATGCCTGCCAGCTTTCTACTTATTTTAGCTATGAAATGGTCGAAAAATGGCTCTGAGTCAGTGCAATGGCTCATTTATCTGAACTTTTTTTAATATCTGGAAGAAAAACACAAAAAAAATTAGATTTTAGAGGGTTACCGAAGGAAAAACACAGCAATTAAATATCACAACAAATTTGACAGGATAAACTTAGTTTAAACATTAAAAAAATATGTAGGATAACAATTCTGAGCATCACCTCTTATTTTTTCAAGAACAAGAAAAGGTCACCAACAGCACCACCAGAATCTCCAGCATCCACACAGCCATTTGTCTCTCCTTGCACACACACACACACACCACCTGAGGATTGCTGCTCCTCATCACGGGACAAAATGAAACTGAAAGTAAAGGGGAGACATACCGAGGTGGTTACACACACACACTGTACAGTACAAATAAGGCTTGGCGCATTGTTTTACAAAGGAAAGCGCACAATACAAGCCTCAAATCATGCTCACACAGTAAAAAAACTTGGTTCTAACATCGCACAATGAAAACATATGATATGTTACGCGCTGTGCAACACACACACTTACACATATACAGTACAAATGCAGTGTGATACTCTGTTCTAAAACAGTTACTACATACCATCAACATTGAATTTTGTGTGTAATGAACAAATAAGACTTGGTACACTGTTCTAAAAAAATCAACACACATTTCAAACATCAATCCACAATTACGCATATGAAGTGAAAACTAGACAGAGAGACCCTTATTCATCCCAAAGTTCATCCCATCTAATGTTACCTTTTTTTACATAAAGTTGCTCCTTCAGATGATCCTTCAGTCTCAGAGTCATACTCACTGGAGGTTTTATAACCACGGAGGACCTTTTTATGGCATTTTTAGTCAAACTCATCTCCTTTCTCTCTGTGTACTCCTGTCATCTATCTGATCTGCATTCTGTGTGTATTCACAAGCTTCCTTTAATGCTGCATTGGAATTTTACATTTGTGCAAACCATTTAGGAATAATGATAATTCAAAGTGCGCTAGCGCAAATATGTTGGCGCTAACACATCCCATATTAAAGGGTTAACTGTTAACTCTCCCTTGTTCATTCATATTGTCTGAACAGGACATGATGCACATTTGCCGTGGTGTCATACCGTGGCAATGTAGTGCCAATTAATCTTAAGGAGTTTTTCCTCAACTTAAGGTATTGTTGCCTTGAGTATTGGCTGCTGGTATCAGCAGCCTTCATGAGTACCGATACCTTGAAATAAGGCCGGTACTGGCCCATCCCTAGCCTTATTGGAAAGATTCATAAGCACATGCCTCAGCTTCAAAACCTTGGCAAACCAAGTGGCTTCTTTCCACAGCTGTTACAGCCTAAGTGGCTCTGTCACTTCACTGCCTTTTTATGAACATCCATCCTGAGTTGAATTTCCTTCATCCCCGACCCAGAGGTGTTGACCCGGCAGGTTTTGTCTAACCAGGAGGGACAAGATTTAAAAAGGATTCAAGTGAGGTCCAAAAAGGAAAAAAAACAACAAACTCAGTGACCTCTCCTTTGAAATAAACCTGGACCAGAAGTCCGTCTGAGAAAACTTCAGCACAATGGCAGTCATTCATCCATGCATGGCTGAAGACTACTGGAGGAAAAAAAACCTTAAGCATGCAAGTTTGAACTATTATGATGATGTATTGATTGTTTCTGAAACGGCGTTCCCCAAAGTCATAGTAATGGAAGGCCGAGTGGTGTTGCATTGGTAATCTATGAGGCTGTGCCTGGGGTTAAGCACGGTGCGTTTGTGTATAACCTAATATGGATTATTTTTTCAGGAGGGCTGCTCCCTACAGGAAAAAAACACACACATATAAACACACTGAATCTGGACTTTCATGTTTTATGCATAAGAAGTCCGGTCTGTGCCGTACAATGGTAGTTGTCATCGTAATGATATCAGATTTCCACTTGCAGCAAAACACACACAGCAGGGGAATTGTTACCCTGAACAGATTCTGCCTCCTCAGACAATCCGTCCTTTTCTCTGGTCCAGGAGCTCTTTCAGCCTGAGTAGGAGGGATGAGGACTTTTTTGCGCATTACAGACGTAGGCTGCCTGCAGGGTCTCTTTGCTCCACAATTACTGCTTTATGAGGCTGCTCGACTGAAGCCAAGGAGAGCAGCGAGCGGAGGCAGAGAGTATGAAGATCTCTGGTGGGCTGGTGTCTGTTCCTACATTACTCTTTAGTCTTTTTCATTCTGTTCTGTCTGGCATTGGAAACATCCTTTTGTGTCTTGGATTCTTTTATGCAGACGTGTTTCAAACTATTGGACTGTATGTAGTTTATCCACTTCAACACGTCACAGCCTCTGTGGACTGTTCTTGAAAGCTCATGGAGCATAAAAAAGGGGAAAACCTGTTCTGAATGAGCAGCTCGACGAACAACACTCAGTGGTTTTGGCATTATCACCCTACAGAATCTGCAAGTCAGTTTTTGTGCAGTCTATTGTTAAGATCTCCTAAGTCTTGGTTGGAGAGAAAAACACTTAAACTTATAAAATCAGACACACAGTCTCCTCAGATCTGTCAGGGGGTGACTGCAGGGTCTTGTTCCAGTTATTGAAAAACCCAAATTTTATCATCAGACTGGTCATTGGATGATCTTGAAGAAATGTTTGCTGGACTGAAAAGACTTCAAGCTGTAACCAAACACCAAGCTAAGATAGAAAAGTGCAAACTTGGATCATTGCAAAAATTAGGACAGCTAGAGACATCAACTTTGAGATTAGGAAAACCACAACTCTGGACCAGACTGGTTTATCTCCTCAAATCTGCAAAGGGACTGTTCTTTAAGGACGCGGTCACACTGGCAATCAGTGCCGTGCTTAAGCACGCTTCAGCCCTAAAGCACATTTGGAATGGCCAGTGTGACCGCAACCACGCAGTGCTCAAGCACGATTCCCTTCCGTGCTTTGGCACCCTTCGGAGAGGTGGGCTTCGGCACGGTTGACTTCATGCACGAGCACAAGCACGTGGACAGCGACAAACAGTAGCGGAGTGTTTGAGGGCTGTGTCGGGCGAAAACGACTTACTAGAAGTCCAAAAGTCTCTAAAGTTACACCAGTGTTTTCTGTGTCTCATTGTGCTGACTCTGATGAGATCATGCTTCATGTAAACAGATGCTTCACGATGACGTAGGCGGGCCATGCGTTTCTGTGATACCCGCTAAAGTCTGGTTCATATAGGGGTTGTGTGGGAATGGCCGTACTCTCCAGGTGGGGAACAGCTTTCGGGGGGGCATCATGCTTAAGCACGGCACGATTTGGATTGTCAGTGTGACAGCTAGGGATGGGAACCGAATTAGGTACCAACCGAATTCTGTCAAAAGTACCGGGTACCGATTCAGATAAAACCAAAAGGTACCATGTTTAGGTACCTAAGTGCATCCTTGTGAATGTGAGGGAGTGGAAGAGTAGGTGATTTTCCATGCTGGACATGAACACAGCATTGCAAGGTTATATATTGAAGAATAAATATGTAAAAACCAAGTATTTTTATATTCTATTATTCAACAAATTTATATTTTTTACCACATAAACACAAAAAAGTACCAAAAATTGGTACCGTTAAGTACTGGTACCGATTGCTAGGTACCGGGCATCGGAACCGTATCGTTTCAAATGTGAAAGATACCCATCACTAGTGACAGCCCCCTAAGGTTTGGTCTTTTCTTCTGGAAGGGCCACAGGTGTTTTCAAGGGTCTCATTTCCTGATTGATTCAATGGATATTTAAAACATAGGGAACTGGCTTAAAGTAGGAAACACTTAGGGAACAGTCAAAAATTAGTACTTTTCACCAAACACTGCTGAACACAGGTTAAAATTAATAGGGTTACAATGGTACAGGTAAGCCATGGTTGGGTCCGTCCCTTGGTTTTTAGGCAAAGGTTTGGTTTGGGTTCATGTTTGGAAACACAACACTTTCCAATGGTAAATTACCTCTTATTTCTTGACTTTTTGTAGACACTATAGGAAAGTTGCTATAAAGTTTCTAAAAGTTGCTAAATGCCATCATCACCTAATTTGCATAATGATCCATTTGTATGCAATTGTCATAGACGCTGGAGGGGAGAGGAATAACACCATAGAAGAGACAGAAAGCATGTGGAGAACACCATAAACATATTTATAACTGTAAAAAAACTATCTTATGTCAATTCTATTTATTTTTAGAAATGTAAAAATATCAACCCTCCTCCGTTATCTGGGCTTGGGACCAGCAAAAGTGACCCAAAAGAGACAAGCATAAGCGTGATACATTTGTATGCAGTCACCTGCTCTGGCTGCAGCTGGGAGGGACTGCTGTGAGTGAGGAGGACCTGGCTGCCTGTGAGTGTTTTTGATAGGGGCAGGGCCCATGGAGATCACATGATTTTATGTCAATCTCCAAATTCCAGAAAAGGAGTAGCTTTTTCAATATAAGTCTCTAAATACAACGACAAAGTCGCTAAGTTAGCAACACTGTTTGGACATGCTTCCTGGCCATCTTTTTTCCAGTGTGTGAGCTGAATTATGAGCCCGGCTCGAGTCACAACAGTGTAAGAGGGGATGTGTGGGCACAACAGTGATTAGCGATAACCTTGTAGGGGAGGGGCTTTTCACCTGCCGGGACAGGCCAACACACACACACACACACACACACACACACACTCACACACAGTAGCCTGTTAAAAAAAACAAAACTGTGGTTTACTAGGGAAGGATTGTCCCTCGCAGAGCTGAATGAATGGTTCAATAACTTACAGAATACTGTTGCATCCCAAGCTGTTAAATGACGTGAAATGGGTTTCTCAAGCTGTCATAGCTAACACTAGCAGAGCTAGCACCAGCTTACAGATACTTACAGATAATAGCATGCAGTAGATTTTATTAAGACTTCCTGCTCAAAAGATCCACATTGAGTAAACTCTGTGACTGTTTAAAGGAAGCTGGAAGATCTAAGATGAACAAAAACCAAACGTTCCTCATGGGAGCTTTAATATTCTGACATATTAAGCACTAGCTATCATTTATGTACAAAGCTAGGGGTGCATGATTTTTGTAGCCATTAAAATCTAACCTAGTTTTGATTTTTTTTCTTTCCTTCAAGTCTCCTTTTCTTTTACCCTTCTTAGTTTTTTGTGTTAGAAGAAGTAGACGCTGTGTGTGTGTGTGTTTCATTGTGTGTGTGTGTGTGTGAGACAGATGATCACACTGCTAAAAAGCCATCTACACCCATCTGGATCCATGCTCTCTTGACCGGCTGCTGGCCTGTGATAACATGAGCTCCAAGCCCTCACAACCGAATAGTGTAATGGTCCATGGAGCTTCTGTCACTTTGTCTCACAGAGCAGGATGGAGGAGAGGGAAGGATTGAGAAGGAAAGTGTGTGTGTGTGAGAAAGAGATGGAGATGGGAGATAAAAAGAAAAGGGGGAAGGAGAGAACTTAACTTTCCTCCCTCCATTATTTACAGTCAGAGGGGGAAACAACGGGAAGAGGAAACGTCGGAATTGCAAAGCTGCTTAGCGCTGTGATTCAGTTGGGGGATTTGACTCTGCGCTCACCCCCACTTCAAGCAGTGTGGCGGAGGCGGACGGAGAGAGATAGAGGGGGAGTGTGTGCATGTGCGTGCGTGTGTGTGTGTATGAGAGAAACAGCGTAGGAGAAGCACAATCTGGTATAGCTCCATGTGAAAATGACCTACTTCCCGTCAGCCCACTCTCTGTTGGATTGCAGTTTTCTGATGTGTGAGTGTGTATGTGTCGGAGTGTGTGTGTGTGACTGGGGTCGTGGGGGTGCAGTTGACGTGGCTCGGTTAAATGAAGGATAAGTAGATGACTCTGGGGGGACTTGTAGTGTAAAGTAAATATAAAGTGTAAGAAGTGTGAAGTGTGTATCCACCTGTGCATGCATGTTTGTGTGCTCATGTAATAAACATGCATTCTGTGTGATGTGCCCCCCCTCTCTGCGCAGCGTTAATTACACCAAATGAAGGCCTTATGAGAGTTGATGATCAGAGCCAATATTTAAGGGGGATGGCCTCAGCAGATGCTTCTCGCTCGGTGCGTGTGTGTGTGTGTGTATGTGTGTGTCAGACACAGGATGTTATTTATGGCAGTGATCTGCTTTTTAACAGGGAAGTTTCAGAGGTTTTTTATTCAGTTTGAACAAAGTTCTCATGGGAAACTTCCTCCTTAAATGTAGTTTTTGTCTGATCAAAAGTCTCTTCTGTAGTTTAAAGCGATAGCTCAGCTCTTTGAAGCGGGGTTGCACGAGGTAATCAATAGTGAGTGCGTAACTGATGGGGAGATCCAGGTCAGCTTGACCTCCTTCTTAAGATACTGGCTGAAGAGCCGGGAAGCTGCTCCATTAATCACCAGGAGTAGTTAAACTAATTTTAGCTCCGTGCAACATATTTCTGCTGCTGCAGCACAATGATCAGCTGATCAGGTCAAAGAAAACTTTTGAAAATCAAATTAAAGACTTATTCAGACCAATGAAAGGGTCTGTAAAGTGGTCTAAATGATGTCAAAAAAGTCTCCTTTTTAGACGTATGTCTGATCGTAATCTTTACTTTAAAATGAGATTATCAGCGTAAATAAAGGTTATTTCAGCAGGACCAGACTGATTTATGGCATGTCAAAATCTCAAAGACAACACTACGCCAGCTGACAAAGTTTAGTAGTGATAGATATAAATAAAGATCTGTGTTTTTCTCTGCTGAAATTTATTTCTGTGATTAATTTTGGACAATGGAGCCTAACTGTCTGACAGAAAAAGGACAGAAGAGCAGAAGAAAGATAAACAGCAGAGAGATAGAGCACGAGCTAGAGGCTAAAATATAAGCAATAGGCTAACACAGGGGCTAAACTGTTTGTGATAATTAGGGGTGGGTGAAAATATTGATGAATCGATACAACAAAATATTTCCTCGCTCAATTCAATATCAAATCCTCTAAATCAATTAATCTCCTGGCAAGTGAGGGGGACTGTGCGTGTTATTTGCCTTGTATGAATGAGGGCCACCATAGACCAAACAACAAAAAAATTGCCACCAAAGCAGCAGCAGCATAAAGCCAGATCCTTTGCCTTTAAAGTCTGACGTTTGAGTTGTTTTATTGCTCCAAAACGTGAGGTGACATACCACATATGTTCACATGGGGCATTAAAATCAATATTCAATCAAATCGATATCGAAATCACAACCTAAAGAATCAAAATTGAAATCAAATTGTGAGGTTCTTAGCAATACCTAGCACTAGTGATAATGCCCATTCCAACCCACAGTCAGCAGTTATTCTGCAGTGGTCTGTTCAAACTTGAGAGTCTATCAATGAAATGAAGAGTGAGGTTACGTTAGCTCTGCTCGGTAGATGACTGGCAGGACATAACCAGGATTCACTAACGTTACACATTGCAGACATGTCTTAGAGCACCGGGCTGTCAGTCACATCAGATGTAGCCAGCTACTAAACTACCGTACAAACTGACAAAGTTTGCTTGTTGTCACGTTTCAAATAACAGCGTTACGTAACTGTTAAATCATGTACCTGGTTGTGTTGTATCTAATAAAAACTGTCTCGAACTAAGAAAGTAGAGTTAAAACGAAGATCTGATCCCCATTCATTTCCAAAACAAACACATCGTGTAAAGAGTCACGTCTTCACGACAGTGTGTGTGAGACTCCAGGCCAAAGGGTGTCGCTGCAGTCTAATTAGACAAATAAAAACAAATGGCTTACTTACATGCCATCTTACATCAGGGTTATCTGCCTATATGTCACCAGCTCTGCTTGGTAGATGACTGGTAGGACATAACCAGGATTCATTAACATTACACATTACAGACATGTCTCAGAGCACCGGGCTGTGAGTAGCACTAAATATAGAGGGCTACTAAACTACATTCAAACTGACGAAGTTTGCTTGTTGTCACACAAACAACAGCGCTACCCAACTGTTGATAACTACCTTAACTTGTTGTGTTGTAACCAGTAAAAAGTTGGCTTGAACAAAGAAATTTGTTTTAAAAACAAGATCCGATCTCCATTCATTTTCTAGACAAACCCACACCTGGCTAAAAGTCATCAGTGTCCGTGAGACTATAGGCCAAAAGGTGTGCTGCAGTCCAGTTAGAACAGATCCTCCTCACAGCATCTTTAAGAATGAGGAAAAACTGGATACCATATAATGACATGCATTTATGCAGCACTCTTATTCAGTTTGAAAACTATTTTCATATTCTGCAGATGACTTCATAAACCGTACAGCTCCCTCCAGCTGTTTCCAGTGTCTTAAAGCCATATAAACTACATTTCTATAACACGTCCTCCCCCTAAATTCTTCATCAATGCTGTGAATGCTGCTGTAATTGCCACCGTGAATACCATTTTAGATGCCAACATAAGTGCTGTTGTAAATGCTGTAATGAATGCTGTAAGCGCTGCCAAAAATGCTCCCGTTAACACTACCACAATTTTCTCTGTGAATGTTACCATAAATGGTGTAGTAAATGCTTCCATGGATGTTTATGAATTTCTTGCTGTAAATGACGCAAACTGCAATGTGTACAAGAATATCCACAAAAGTGAATTGTAAAGTCATTTAATGTTTACCAGAGAGTGTACCTGTTATGATTAAAAAGGAAGGAATAAAGAGATTGACCTATGGCTAAGCCACGCCCCCTCCACTCACTCAGATGATCAGTGACCATTCAGTGACAGGTGCTGTGGCAGGTGTCACAGTAGGAGACATTTCACAGGAGGCTGTTGATGATTTTTGGAGACAGAAAGATCACGTCATCTAGAAGTCACCAAAAAGCTCTAAAGTCCACACTGGAGGGATATTTGAATCATTTTATTGTTGAGAAGCTGTATAAAAAGCTTCATTTGCAGGCTAAATTTACAGGTCCCAGTGCCAAAAATGACTTAGCACATCTGGTTACCATCATCATCTCAGACAACAAGACAGAGAATCAGCATTGGTCAGGAGAAAAATATTACCTCCTTTTTACCATCCTTACCAAGAGTGTGTCCCTGTTAGTCTGAAGCTACAGTATTTACACTGAATCATTCAGCACCAGGTTAGCCAACCTTTATCTTGGCTATTACAGATAAGCTAATGAAGCCAGAGGCTAACGTTAGTTTAACTGAACAACAGCAAACAATGATGTAGGATCACTAAAGAAGAAAAACTAAAGCAAAACAGGCCAGTGAACAACACAGCTAGGCGCTAACGCTAGGCTAACTTCAGCTAACGCTAGAGAAAATCCGAAAGTGTCCCTCAGACTGCAGTGGTGGTCCTAGTGTTAAAGATAACTTTATATTTCTTATATTTGCCTCAAATACGATTTCAGCTTACCTTAGAATAGATGTAGACATCCTTCTTCATTTTATTCACACAGAGTTGATGTTGTGGTCTACTGCAAAACTTTATCCAAAGAAGACACATTTCCTCTGTTGAGATGTGTCTTAGAAAACGGTTAAAAATACACCCCGCACCCACACCCTCTCTGAATATTTTGTGTCAGAGTTGCATTTACCCCATGAATAACATTTGTGTCAGGAATCCCAGGTAAAAACAAGGAGGAGGACCCGAATGCAGATGCAACAAAAAACTTTTATTCTAACTAATCTCAAAAACTCCAACCAAAGAAACAAAATCAAAAGTACTGAAAAACTTACAGGACAAAACAAAGAGGCACAGGAAACTCTGGACAGGAGGCAAGACATACAGAGACAGCAAACAATGAACCAACAGAGAACAAAGGAAACACAGAGACTTTATAGACATGGGAGTGATCAGCTCAGGTGTGAAACAAGACACAGGTGAAACACATGAGGAGCAATCGACAAGGAGAACCGAACCAAACACAGGGAAACTCAAGACAGAGACTAAATTCATTAAGGACACTGAAACACTAAAGATAACCACCAAAAGACATACATATGACAAGAACTAAAACAAAAACAACGATTAACACAGGTAACACAGAAACACAGGACAAATACAGAACCACAAAGAAACACAAGAAGACCAAAACACAAGAAAACCCTTAAACGCACGAACCAAGAAACCCAAACCATGACAGTTTGACCATTTTTAAACTCAAAATATCAGTAAAAAACTCATGAAACTGAACAAAAACTGACTGTCTGCAATGAATTTCAAGAGAATGTCGAAGTGTATGGGAATGACTATACGCACTGTGATTGGCTCATCGTGTTTGAGGGCGGGACTTAGCCATAGGTCAAATGTATGACCTTAATTTTGAGCGTTACCTTTAAGATATTTAAAGATATGAAGGAACCCTGCTAATGAATGTTTCTAGATAAATTCACTTTTGTCTTAGGATAAATTAGGGGAGATGAAAACTGCGCTAATCCACTGAAGCAGCTCATATCTTTCTGTGTCAGACTCTTGTGACTTTCCCTCATCAGATGAGATTCAGTCAGAACAGAAATCTGCCACAAAAGCTGGGGCGAAGGAGGAAAGTTGAAAGAGTGACCTGGAACTGCAAAGACATTGTTCAGCTGTGAGCCAGACGACTAAATAAGCCGAAACTCGCGACAAAGCTTTATGGAGTGTTACCATCTGTTTGTAAGAAAAGTCCAGAAATAGCTCTTATTTCTTTTGTTTGTTTACTGATTAAGCACTTTGTTTTATGTGTTGGACCTGTCGGTTACTGAAATTACAACTAGAAATAAATTTATTTATTGTGTTGATCAAATCTTATCAGTCTCTGAGCGTATCATATCTGAGAGTATTTCACCGGTCTTCTGTTAGTGTGCTAATGTAGGTCATGAGTAATGTGTTCGGGCTGGGTTCATTGAAGAGGTATGCTCTGACAGACTTAATCCCTGTGACTCTGACTGGCTGGTCGGAAGGTGAATTAATTTAATCCATCCTCATAACTCAGCCCCTCCCTCTTTCTCTCGCTCACACACACACATGCTCTTTCATTTTCTCCTCTCTGTGTGTTTTTACAGTTCCTGAGGACCTGTCTTTGGAGGAAAGAGATGAGCTGTCGAATATACGGCGCAGGAAAAAAGAGCTTCTGGATGATATTGAAGTGAGTGACAGCTGAAAAATGGATGTTTCTCAACTGTTCCAGTTGCAGAAAATGATGTAGGAGTTAAAATATGACTGGAACGATGTTTCATATTGGCTATTGAGCATTATTGTATGTCTGATATGTCATAATGCCGTAATATTTCTGTAAACCTACAAATTCATAACCCTTGATGTACTCTGAACTCTGTAACTGAACTGATACTGCACAGGATTTCTTTCATAATCTCTTTTGCCATTGAGTTGTATATGATTTCCAACACTTTTCTCTGACTCACTGCTCAAAAATTAAATAAAAAGTCATTCGTCATTTTCTTCTCTGCAGCGGCTGAAGTTTGAGATAGCAGAGGTGATGACAGAGATCGAGCAGCTAACCTGTGTGGGAGAGAGGTGAGATCTTTTTGACTAATGGTTTTGGAGCTTTTATTTTCTGATTGATCACGGTTAAATAATGACTGTCAGTTTTCTACAGTCTTCATTTTGTTGGTTCATCAACTAAAGAAACAGCGGAACTGAAACCGCTGGATTAAAGCACCAGATCCTTGCATTAGTATTCAGCAAATGACCTCAGCAGCTCTTCATTGCTCAGTCCGTAAGGTGACAGAAATCATTAGACACTATTTCCTTTTGTTTTTCTTTTTTTTTGTCAGTTTAACAGTTTGAAACAAAGCGGTAAGCTCCAGTGTAGAAAAATGAAGCAAAATAAGAAAGTGTGAAAGGTGTCCACTGGGGGGCGACTTTACAGTCCAAAGAAACCCAATTAGAGCTCCTAGGAAAAAAAAATAGAAACAAAATCATTAACAGCTCATTAGCTTTTTTTAATAGAATCAATAAGTAACAAAACTGAGACCACATACTGTGGTGCCTTAGCTCATAAGTTTGTTGAGATATGGTTTCTTGGATGATTTTTTTCTGTTTTTATTAAGAGCGAAAAATCGAGTTGCAATCCAGCTACAGATACCCCAACGCTAGCGCAGCAAAGCCCAGTTAACGCCGCAGCATCTTCCCAGTCTCTGTGTCTTAAGCCGGGACCACACTGTATGATATTTTAATTTATTTGACTCAGCTCCATCTCAATTTGCACGACTAGATCACTCAGGTCAAAAGTTTGCAGCCCACGAATCATTGTCTCACATTATACGACCCGATGCTCTGACACGACTTCACTGCTTATACTATATGTCTACCCGTTGGACTCTGTATCCTTCTTCTTCTGTGGCGTTTGGGAGCTGCTCAAAAGGAGGAGAAGAGAAACCCAGAAATGGGAGATGCATGCTGAAGATGCTCAACAAAAAGAAACGCACAGCCTTTGCAATTTTTGCGATTCTGTGTGAAGAGACAACATAAAAAAAAGAAAAAGGAGAAGACGTGTATAGGCAAGAAATTGGCAGGGCAAACGTCAGCAATATGGTCTCTCAATTCTTCAGTGAGAACTGGAGCTAAGCAGTGACAGCTAAATTGAACTTTAGACTAACTTCATCCGACTTCAGAGATCGCACATGCTCTGTGCAAGAAGTTGAGGCAAGGCAGCTCGTGGCACTGCTTCTACTGTGCCATACCTTCACCAGGAGCAACCATGATTTCAAACATGTTTGATTTTCTTGCGATTGGCAGATTTGTGATTAGAAGCACGATCCCAAAAAAAGTTGCATGAGTGGCAAATCAGCTCAAACGAGCCGACGATTGCAGAGTGTATGCCCAGTTTTACTTGTTCACTTTAAGCAGCTAGCTCACAGTGGAAGCATTGGTGTTGCTCTTGTATTTGTCTCAGACTGTTGCCAAAATGAGTTTTTGTAAGTTTTACAAAACAGCAAGCACAAAGGATGACAGACCTCTTTGGACAGGTTTTTATCAGAAACACCTGCAGATCGGAGTGAGAAATCCTTATATTACTAATTAACCTAACAATACTTTTTAAACAAGTCAATTGCTGTAAATTCAAATTAACTGTGTTTTATTCAGTATTTCTTATTTATTAGTATGTTTTTCTTATTTAAAAAAATGTAACAAAAAGAAGTGGTGTTTTTTTAGGGGTCGGATTAACGGATTAATTGCGTTTCAATTCATGTCGATGGGAAAAACTGATTTGACACATGAGTAAGTTTAGTTTAGATCTCCATCGTCACAGGCACCACCTTACATGTTTCACAGCATATACTTAAAGGTCCTAAAGGTCCCATATTCTGCTCCTTTTCTGCAATTTAATATGGATCATTGATGTCTTCATGAAATGGTAGTAACATGTTTTGGTCCAAAAAGCCAATAAATCAAGCACAGCAGCATTGTTTCCAGGCTCTCATAGCCCCTCTGTTCAGAACGCTCGGATTTAGTGGGCGTGACCTTCCACGTCACTGAGAGCGGCGCCACGAGCTCCGAGTGCACAATGTTTAGAAAACAGCGAAGCTCATTTACTGTGACATTACAGGCTAAAACAACAGGCTAGCCGCAGCTAAAGTTAGCATCCTGAAGCTAACACAAAGACAGGGGGGGCACTGAGGATAAGCTCTTACACCTGCTCCACAGCACACAGCATTTAAATTACTCACATTTCCAGGGTCCGAGGTTTGTTGATGGATGGTTGGTGATGTGCCTGGATTCAGGACCAGTCTATTCACTAGCCCTCTGTTGGACTGTCCAAATTTGGAAAAGCAGTCGGCCGTGAAGTGACTAGCACATACATGCACAGTTTTACTGAGTGTAGCTGGAACATTTCCTTGATTAATGAACTCTAGTCACTTAGACTTGTCTTCTTCTGAGATGGGAAGCTTGTGCATGGAACTATGTGACTGTTTGCAGCCAAAAACAGAGCAGTGATGGCGAGGGGAAGAGGCGGGGAGGGGGTTTCAGGGTATCTGCTCCAATCAGGTCAGACTTGCTCCTGATTGGTCAAAAAAGGGAATCGCTGACGTTGGCAAATCCCCAAAATCCAAACAGCTCGTTTTACGTCAGGATTTTACATTCACAAGCACTACTAAGTACAGGTTTTGTCATTAAATATCACATTTTGTGGGCTGGGAGGAAAGCCAAAGACCCACAAATTTCACTAAAAGACTTAATAAAGGGATTTTGCACAATATGAGACCTTTAAAAATATTGAAATAAAATTTCTTTATATCATAAATAATACCATATATGCACATACAATCAAATTATTTTGCTTGAGTAAATGTGTGCTGTGTTTTTCCTTTAACAAACAATAATCTAATTGATTGATTGACTCTTTGTTTGACTAGTTCATGATTTCTTTGCCTCCTTCACTCTTCATATCTATTCTCCATACAACCACCGTCCCCCCTTGAGCCGCACACCTGTCAACCTGTGTGTATGCATGTGTGTGTGTGTGTGTTAATCCCTCTTTGTTTGAGGAGTGAGCGGACAGTCCCTTGACTAAACATTAGCCAAACAGACGGTATTCAGACGCTTTCATTTGATTGGTTTATGAGGTGGAGTGAGGAGGCTGTGTCAGGCTTTGTTTGTGTGTGCGTATGTGTGTGTGTGTTGAGTGAGTGAGTGTGTGTGTGTGTGTGTGTGTGTGTGTGTGTTTGTCTCAGGTGCAGCTGGCAAAGGGGCCTGCGCTATTTTGGGCGCACAGGAAGCATAGGGAGTGAGAACAGACACAAAGGTGGAGATTTCCCTGTGGGGCGAATGCAAAATGTGTTTTGAAGGAGAGTGACATTAAAAGGAGAAATATTCCTCCAAATAGCTGCAGGATGTGTTAAACCAAAGAGACTCGATGCACTCATGCACAGCACAGGTGATACTGCAGAGCATGCTGCAGTGCTTTGTCAGATTAACCTCAATGTATGCTCAGTCTTTAGTCGTCAGAGGGAGAATAAACAAAGTCAGGCTATGTCCTGGATGAACCCAACACAAAGTGACTTACAGAACAAACACAGCCGCCTGGAAACAACACCACGCCTCTAACTGTCACATGATTTCTGTGTTGTTTTGTTTTTAATTACAGCAAAACAACGCAAAGAAACAAACAGATCGCCATGGGGAGGAAGAAGTTCAACATGGACCCCAAAAAGGTCAGTCTGTGCCCTGAACTGATCCTTGTCAGCCCTGATAAGACTCACACAGCTGAATAAAACTCTGATTGGATTGAGCTCCTAGACTGAAATCACCCATCCGCTCTATTGAAACTGACAGCAACAGGTAACAAAGTCCTATGTGTGTCTTCTTTTCCTCAAACAGGGGATCCAGTTTCTTTTAGAGAACGATCTTCTCCAGAACACCCCTGAGGACATCGCTCAGTTCCTCTATAAAGGCGAAGGGCTCAACAAAACAGTCATAGGGGACTACTTAGGGGAACGGTGAGCTCTCCAGTTTTCCTTCTGTCCCCCTCCCCTCTGTAATCTGTGTGTCAGATCTGCACTGCACACGCTCAGACGAGGGCATAAAGCCCCAGGAAATTGCTGGTCTGGATTTATGGTGAAAAGCAGCGACAGGAGACTGTGCCAGTGAAATAACCGAGCAGACATGTGGTTCTTATCGAAAGGAAATCAAAGGGGATACGACTGTCAAAACAACAGAGGTTTCATGCTGGCTGGCTCTGCCAACACTGTGACTTTCTCTCTGAATGTGTTCCTCTAACATGGCTGCACTTCCACCCTGACCCTAAAACACGACTCTGACACTTATTTCCAAAACAATCCAGCTCAGAGAGCTCAGTGTCTCTTTTTTGTTTCTAAAGAAACAGTGTAAATGCTTAAAGATGTGTGACATGGAGCCCTTCTTCTTCTCTTCCAGGGATGATTTCAACATCAAGGTCCTCCAGGCGTTCGTAGAGCTTCATGAGTTCGCAGATCTCAACCTCGTACAAGCCTTAAGGTGAGGTAAAAGCCAAAAGTAGTGCTGAATTATATGATGCACTCTTTAAGGGCTAGAGTGTGGAGGACTGTTCAATTTGTTGCTTCACAGAAAAAAAGTTCTGGGTTCAAATCCTAACAAGAGCTTTCCTGTGTGGACTTCAGCATGCATGTGAGCCTATTTTAGAGTTTAACCCTTAAAGCCCTGGTCTCTGTGTTGGGTCTCTGCTAGAAAAATGAAATACCCAGAAATGAAAAAAGTACATCTCTGCATCTGCAAGGTCTATTTGAATTATTCTGGTGTCATAATAAAGAACGCACTGGTAAAATTTGTTCAAAGGTGTCAGTACACTGCAAAAAAAAAAAAAAATTATCAAGTGTTTTTGTCTTCTTTTGTTTTTTTTTTTATATTTGATATGAGACACATTAAACTGACCAGTCCAGAAAAATGTTTTGTTACAAGCTATTTAAAGTAAAAAAAATAAGGTTTGAATTGCTTGTAAGAGTAAAAGTAATCCGCCAATGGAACAAGAAAAAATTTGCTCGAAAATTTGCTTGAAACTAGAATAATCGCTTAATACAAGTAACTTTTCTCTTGTTCCATTGGCAGATATTTTTTACTTGTTACAAGCAATTCAGACCTCATTTTTGTCTTTAAATAACTTCAAATGAGACATTTTTCTGGACTGGTCAAGTGAATGTGGCTCATATTAACCCTTTGATACCTGTTGTAACAAATTTGTGACATACCCTGCCAGGTCTTGATGCAGCTGGAATGACCTTTGTATCTCATTATTACCTATTGATTCATATTCTACACAAACCAAAGATCATATCAGATCCACTGTGTCTCAATATATTGGTCAGGGGATGAACTTCTCATGTCTATATTTATATAATATAACTATAACTATTGTGTGTACTATACTCAAATTATCAATCCCCACCTCATTTAGAATCTGCAACACACAGTCTCTCACATACAATTATAACCCACCAGGAGTTGTCCAATGGAAATACCACCCTTGATTGGAAGGCAGAATGTCTCAAATATCTGGGCACCATAATACCTAAGGATCTTACTAAACTATATGGTTGCAACTATTCAGTTGTAAACCGAAAAAATAAAGAGGATAAAGCAAGATGGAACCTAATTCCCTTTTTAAGTTTCTGCTCAAGAATTGAATCTATTAAAATGAACATAGTGCCAAGACTATTGTATTTGTTTCAGACTCTACCAATTGAGATAATCCAAAAACAATTTAATGAATGGGACAAAATAATTTCAAGGCATAAATGGTAGTCAAACAACCAATAATTTGTCTAAAATCTTTGCAATTAGCGAAAGAGGAAGGGGGATGGGACCTCCCTTCTCTTAAAGATTACTATCAGGCAGCACAGGAAAATATAATGTGACATTTAAGCCAAATAAATAAGTGACATTTATATGTGTTTGTTTACAACTGTCAATAAGAAATTAAATTAATTTAAAAAAGAATGCAAAACACATAAAACAATCTATTTTTGTTAACTAATTCAGGCAGTAAGGGGTTAAGTCTTAAAAGAGATTTTCTGTGGAAAATAAGACAAAAAAAAACTTGATTCAATTTTTTCAGTGTATTGGTTTTTATGTCCAAGGCTTCCAGGAATAACTCCTGTATTTTTTGTGCCTTTTATTGCAGAGCGACCTTTGGTTTAAAAGAGTTAAACATTCCTGCAGGTGCTGCTGCACTTTTCCAATGTGAAGTTTGAAAAGACGTTATCAATTTAAGAGGGATGAATATGATTAACAAGCTCCTGTTGCACACTTCAGACTGAGTGTAAATTCCAGGAATGACTTAAAACTGCATACTATGAATTTTAATGTAGTGCACATACAACATGGCACCATACTTAGTATGGGTGAAGTGATATGTGTTTTCAGACACAGGCTGTGTGAAACCTAGAGTTACATCAGCCTGCAGAGTAAGCTCTGAGGACTGAGGGATTACCTGGATATACGTTTTGTTTGAATAAGCAAAGTTGCAATAACGGCTGCCTGTCTTGCCATGTCAAAAGCATCAAACTCTCTTTTTGAATAATAACAAGAGATATGATGGGTAAAAAATATACAACAAAGTTGAATTTATCACAAGCATGTTGCAGAAAAAAAAGTACTGTATAGTGTTTTTTATCGTTAAACTGAACTAGAAAACTCAGTTTCTTTGCAGATGACACCGTCATGTTGACACTGGTTAGGTAACCCTGTACTGCACTGTACTGGGCCTCTGTTTTAAAAATGGACTTTATTTGTTTATTCATACATAACTCACAGTTTTAATTCTGATTCTGAGGTGTATGTGAATGTTTTTTACAAGATGAGAAGGAAAACACTACAATGAGTGACACAATAGATGAACATGAAAGTGACTGACCTCAAAACAAAATTTTCCCGCATGACTCTTTATTCAATTGAATTCTTGATCTTTAAGACAAACAGATAAGTTTGAACCATCTTTTAATAACTTTTGCCATTTGAAATGTAGTGTAGTGCAGCATTGGCTGTTAAAGTCTTGCTGGGAATCCATTGTCCTCATTTCACCATTTGTCAGTCAGACTATTGGCCTGGACCCTCTTCTGCGTGTCCAGTCCGCTCTCTGCTCTCCGTGTTTCCTTTCAGTCGTTAACATCGTTTCCTGTGTTCGTGCCGTTGCAGGCAGTTTCTGTGGAGCTTCAGACTTCCTGGCGAGGCCCAGAAGATCGATAGAATGATGGAGGCCTTCGCCTCTAGGTACTGCCAATGCAATCCTGGCGTCTTCCAGTCCACAGGTACCACAACCACACACACACACACACACACACACACACACACACACACACACTCTCCCCCACACAGCAGTTTATTTATAAGTCAGACTCAGTGAGACAGTCCAGGACAGATACTATAGACCAGCCTGACCAGCTCAGCATCACATCAGTGCCTCAGACTGTCTGTCTTACCAAAGCAGACAGCTGGACCTGCTCAGGGGATAAATCTCCCACTCATGGTCTCATTTCTCTGGACTTCCAAAAAGTCCATAAACCCTTTCTGACTACAGAAGTATCTTTTTTTCAGAGAATCTGAAGGTTTGATGAAGCTTTGATTGGAATAACAGTCTGTATACTCCACAGCTCCCCACCCTGGCCAGCAGCCTGCTCACTAATCACTGAGTAATCACTACGCGTGACTCCAGCCGTGATAATGAAATTGATCAGCGCTCAATAATGGTCATTAGTGCAGTCGTGGTCTGTCGTCCCTGCATACATGCGTGTGCTGCTCCTTTGGTAACTGAGCTGCTGTTGAGGAGGACACAGGTGACAGCTCAGGTCATGAATATTGATGTGGTGCAGTGGTGACACACCCAGACTTAGTTATTGGTCATCTCCCAGGACCAGGCGCTCAGGGTCATAAATTACAGTACGAGGTGGACTCAGACAGGGGAGGGTTGGCAGGAATATGATGCGGAGTAATAGGAGCAGTGCATCATGGGTCTTTGTGAGGGTTTATAACTGGGGGGACTTATCTACGACACAGTATCAGAGGGTGATATGAGCGTGTGTCTCATATCATGGCACTTTTTGTTGTTTTAAATCTCTGGTTAAGTAGCAGAAACTTAAATTTTGTGATGAGGAAATCAGTGGATTGATTGGTTTGGGCTTCCATCTTCACTGGAATGAACTGGAGACTCTTAGGATAGAATTTTTGGGAATGTTGAAGTTTTGGGCACTTTTGATAAATTTGGGAAATAAAAACAGTTTATGACATTGATGTAAAGTCTTTGTATTATACCTGTCATATGAAAGCAACAGTTTAAATGATATATTTAGTATTAAAGATAGGGGTGTAACAAAATAGTCAACTCTCGATATGATATCATAATATCACAGAAAAGATTCACAATCAAAAAAAGGCTGCTTTTTTTCCTGGTGCTTGTCTTTTCAGTAATTTCTCAAAGAATGTGAGTGATTATCAGTCTACGTCATCATAAAGATGCGCACGCAGAAGTAGCATTTAGCGCCATTCATTCAGACGCGTTAGCATTTTTTAAAACACTAAATTCAACCTGTTATCAGCAGAAAAATGTATGGTTAATCTTTGGTCAGTTTTTAGAAACGATACTTTACAACAAAGGCAACGTCTATAAAGTTTTGACCGTCACAGAGCAACCGGTGTTTTGGAGTTAATAGCGACCATGCTAACTGGTGACTCTCAGCCGACAGTATCATTGATTAACGGCAGAGAGTCACCAGTTAACAGGGTCACACTTTACACTGAAACACCAGCGGCGTCTGTCGGTGAATAATTAAATGTGCCGTCTTTCTCTGATTTGGTGCAGTTCTCTGGACGTGGTTTTCTGGTTCTTTTATTATGAACCGGGTCTCAGACTCGGCAGTCTGTGTGCTCTTTTGGTCTGGGAGGGTTTCTGATTTATTGACACATGTTTACATCCTGGTCTGTCACAGTCTGGTAAGTGTTCACGGATAATGCAGTCATTAGCATCGAGTGACAGTTGCGTGTCTAAATTCCTCTCTGGGTACGCCGCATTTCTCCTCTAAAAATGTCTGTCTACCTAATATCTGTTCACTTCCTGATCTCTTCTGTCCACTCACTGCTATTTCACAAACCTGAGAGCCATTTACCATCCGTCAAAGTGATGATATTTAGTTTAAAAATGCGTTTTTTGATGGTTAGCTCCTGCACGTCAGTTTACAAACTATAATACTCCGCAGTGCTTCTGCACCCAAGTTGTGCGCGCATCCTTCGTTAATAAACAAATATCCCTCTATATATCTGACTGATGAAACTGGCATCATCATCTTTAGAATTGGGACTAATATTAGGATTTACAGGATATTTATTGTATTACTGCACAGTAATAATGCAGAGTTTGCTTTTGAAATTGATGTACTGTCCTGAAGAAAAGTGACACCCATTCATAATAGCTATTGCACAAACAGGGCAGAACAGGTCATTAAATCGAACGCACCCTTCCCATCATTATCAGCGCCAATCTTGCGGAATCTGAATATTTTGTGTGGTGTAACCACAATCACGCACAAAAATTGAGCCCTTCTGGACTTTATTTTGTTTATCTTTCTTTTTTTTTTAATTTCTTTTTTGCTGTTTTTCTATTGCACCCACTATTTCAGATCTATAATCAGATATTCATAATTTCTTATGTAGTCATAAGGAGTGCTAGGCAACTGGCTCCTAGGTTTATCTCATTCCAGTCTTCCCTTGTCTAAGTTTGTCTTGTTATGTGTCTTGGAAGGGGTGTAACTGCAATTTTGTTGTACTTGTTGCAATGACAAAGTTCTATCTATCTATCTATCTATCTATCTATCTATCTATCTATCTATCTATCTATCTATCTATCTATCTATCTATGTATCTATCTATCTATTTATCTATCTATCTATCTATCTATCTATCTATCTATCTATCTATCTACCTACAGTTTTATTTCTCTTAAATTGCAAATTCAGGGGAGCCTGGCTTTAGGTGCACTGGAAAAAACTGAAATCTTGTCAAATGTTTTTGTCTTATTTTCAGTAGAAAATGTCTTCCTAGACTCAATATGAGCCATATTCACCAGACCAGTCCAGAAAAGTGTCTTGTTCCAAGTTATTTAAAGACAAAAACAGGGTCTGAATTGTTGTAATAAGTAAAAAAAAAAAAATCTGCCAGTGGAACAAGAAAAAATTGCTACAAAACTTGCTTGAAACGGGCTGCACGGTGATGCAAGGGTTAGCGCTGCAGCCTCACAGCAAGAAGGTCACTGGTTCTATTCCCAGCTTGGCTGGTGGGCCTTTCTGTGTGGGGTTTGCATGTTCTCCCCGTGCATGCGTGGGTTCTCTTCAGGTCCTCGGGCTTCCTCCCACAGTCCTCGGGTTAACTGAACACTCTAAATTGTCCGTAGGTTTGACTGTGTGAGTGAATAGTTGTCTGTCTATGTGTCAGCCCCGCGATTGACTGGCAACCAGCACAGGGTGTACCCTGCCTCTTGCTCAATGACAGCTGGGATAGGCTCCAGCCACCCATGACCCTGAACAGGATAAGCAGTTCAGAAAATGAATGAATGAATGGATGGACTCGCTTGAAACTAGAAAAATGTCTTAATACAAGAAACTTTTCTCTTGTTCCATTGGCAGATTTTTGTTTATTTGTTACAAGAAATTCAGACCTCATTTTTGTCTTGGAAAAACTTGAAATAAGACATTTTTTCTAGTCTGGCCATGTGAGTGTGGCTTGTATTAAGTCTAAAAAGACATTTTGTACTGAAAATAAGACAAAAACACTTGATAAGATTTGAGTTATTCACAGTGACCGACACTTAATTACAGGCAAGAAATAGGACTGCCAAGACACAAACATGTAAGAAATGACAAACAATAGATCAACAAATGTGAACCAGAGCACTTTAAAAGGCTGCCTTTAATCTCCAGGGAGGAGCGAGGCCATCAGAAGAGTTTAAAAACATGTCTCTTGACACATGAAGAACTAATTAAATTAGCATTGAAAGAATCTGCATGATATCTAAATTTATAGAAACCTGATGTTTCACTCACACATGCTCCAAGCAAGAAAACAAGTTCTAACTCCCACCCACACACCAAGCATCTGGCTGCGCTGTCTTTTATGTTTCCCTGTGACACTGTGTAACTGCCTCCACAGATACCTGCTACGTCTTATCCTTCGCCATCATTATGCTGAACACGAGTCTGCACAATCCCAACGTCAGAGACAAACCCCCTGTGGAGCGCTTCATCTCCATGAACAGAGGGATCAATGAGGGGGGAGACCTCCCAGAGGAGCTACTCAGGGTGAGAGCTGGGACTTTATTAGTTTGTTAGCTGTGACAAATGTATCCACCGTATCTGAAGCACAGTGCGGGGAACATATTTTGGCACTGCTTTGACAACTGAAGGGTGAAAGTACAGCTTTAAATAAATTCTGTTTTATGACTTTCGACTGAAAAAAAAAAACCTGTTGGATTTTTTCTTGGTGCAAAGCAGAGTCACGCTTCACTAACGGAGACATCTGCTGCTCAGCTGATTTAAATCTCCTCCCCTGACACTAACGCTAATGATTTTCCATGATCTCTCATGGAAAATAAGAAAGAACAGCAGACCATGTACCCATGTACCCTGAGTGCCCTTGGCCAAGTTTTAAAGTCATTCTGTTGAAGCTCTCAGTCACTCCAGTTTGAATCTTTGTCTCTTTTTCTGACACACAGGATCAGAATCTGTCAGCATCTCATACAAAGCACTGCTCCTCTAAAGCCTGGTGTCTTTAAAGTGTCTTTATGCTCAGCTGCAGTTTCTGTAACATGTTTCCCATACTCTCCCTCTGTCTGTGCAGAATCTATACGACAGCATCAAGAGCGAACCCTTCAAGATCCCAGAGGATGATGGGAACGACCTGACGCACACGTTCTTCAATCCAGACAGAGAAGGCTGGCTGCTAAAATTAGGTTAGTGTGTGTCTGTACATTCCCCTGCTGCGGGGGATCTAAGACATCCTGGATGATGACTTGATTTGGTTACTCTACCGCTTCTTGTCACAACTACGACTACAACTGAGGCTTTATTCCCACGGCTGAGAGAGAATTTGAGAGTCATTGAAAGTTCTGTGTTGTAGAAAATCAGCTGAAATCAGAAGCAGGGCAGTGTGTTATAGCTCAGGGTTAGATTTTCTAGACTTGCATTTATGTGACCTCAGATTTGTGTGTCCAAATGCATCAATGTCTGCAAGGTTTGCACGACAGTAGAGTATATTATGAGTGATTACTTTGTCTTATATTGCAACATTTTAAGGGTAAAGTTGTTAAATTAAAGCGCATAAGAAAAAGTGTTAATCCAAACCTCAAAAAGAAATTTTAGCAAGCTGATTGAGGAGGTGTGTATTCGTCCAACAATTACTTATCATA
This sequence comes from Halichoeres trimaculatus, assembly GCF_033239565.1. Classification (NCBI taxonomy): domain Eukaryota; kingdom Metazoa; phylum Chordata; class Actinopteri; order Labriformes; family Labridae; genus Halichoeres; species Halichoeres trimaculatus. The sequence goes on along the minus strand of NW_027437198.1, from coordinate 6,249,829 downwards.
TTAAGCTCAGATGCCTGTGCACTCTAGCAAATGCTAACCTTACAATAGTGATGAAACTGTTTTTTTTCTGGCACTTTAGTGAGTCTGTAAAGCTGATTGTAATTGCAATCAAAGATAAGCAGATGCATGCAGATTTATTTGAAAGTTCCCAATGCCGTGCACTCTCCGTTTAAGAAGAATCACTCTACATCATGTGTTAATACCTCTCTGAAGAAGAAAAAGGGCAATAAACAACAGACCAGCCAGGGGTTGGCAACCATCCCTTATTAGCCGGGACAACCTGAATTTCCTCACACAAAGCCTCCTGTCGTAGTTATAATCACTAGATGACGCGAAACTGATCTGATCTGACACAGCCAGTGGTCCACTGTGCCCTGATCACATCCATCAAGTGACACCTGTCATCCAATCACACCACCCCCTCACATGCGTCATAAGCAGGATGTGTATCAAAAGGAACCACATCCTGCTGAAATAAGCTGCATTCACGGACCCACGGTTCCCTCATGGTCTGAATGGGCACTCTGAGGGCGCAGGATATTAAAACCTGGGATGTGGGCTGAAGAGGCGTCACATCCTTTGACCTGTGCTGTGTGTTGTTCTGAAGTTTTGGTCACTTAAAATCTCTCACAGCAGTGGTGTGCACAGACTTCTTGAAAGGCAACAGGGGAAAAAGAAAAAAATGGTGCATAAAAGCACATTTTCAACTCTGAAGAGGGTACTAAGTTCTGCCTTTTTTTGAAGGCACTTTAGCACAAGAGGAAATTTTGTCATGCTTTAATCAGCAAAAGGGGCAGTTCATGGTTTGCCAACCAGGAGGGTACTCAGGGATGTTTTCACAACAACAGTTTTAAGGTGAAACGCAAAAGTATTGTGTTTTGGCCTCGCAATTACACAGAATCTGCATTTTAGCAAACTTTAAGTGGACATTTTTAAAAGCGGCCGCCAGAGTGGAAGATTTCTGACACAGTTGCTGTGTAAACAGTAAGCCGGTGTTGTCAGTGGAAACCCTGATGTCACGCTGCGCTTCGTGCAAATGCTTAATCTGCTGACTGTCTTTCAACAAAATATTATGTCAGATAATCGATACTTACGGATATCAATATTGGTAAAAAATAAAAAACAAAAAACAACATTCTCAACACAGATGATGTGTCGGGGTAGTTCAGAGAGAAAGATGGTGCAATCGTGAGAAATATACGTAAGTGAAAAAGTGCATTTTGTCTGTTTTTTGGATCTTCTACTACTAAGGTAGCAGTACTCTTCTAAGGTAGTTTTGGTGTTTACATAGTCAGAGAAAACAATATTATTTGGGTCTTGAAAGATCGTTTAAGATGCTCCGAAAATGGCTGGCAGCTAATGAGTGAATACCGGCCCACTTTTACGCATCGGCCGATACCGATATGTTAAAAAAACTACGAGCATCCACCAACAGATATTGATACCAATATATTGTGCATTCGTACTTAGCAATGATTGGCCCAACTCTACTTCGAGGAGATCTACCAAAAGGCACTTCTGGACAAGACAGCTATAGCGCCAACTACAGGCTTGTCATGCTTACTTCAGCATTTTCAGTTGCTCAGCGTTTCCTTGTAAACACAGTTTTTTTTCACTGCGTTTAAGGGTTTTTGGATAAAACGTTGTCGTGAAAATGTGACATCCAAGAGGGCACTAGCCCAACATCTTGGCATCCAAGAGGGCACTTTAACATGCGTTACAGCACTTAAGGAAATCTGGGGCCTTAGAGGGCATTTTAGCATGCACTGTGTCTCCAAAGGGGGCACCTTAGTACACATTGTGGCTCACAATAAGGCACTTTAATGGTTTTGGCTCTCAAGAGAGCACATTAGCATGTTGTAGCGCCCTAGCCTAGAGGGTACTTTAGCATGATGTAGCCCCCTAGAGGGTACTTAAGCATTTGTTGCGGCTCTTTAGTGCACATTGTGTCTTCCAAGGGGCACCTTAGCTCGATTGTGGCTCAATAAAGGACACTTTAGTGCATTTTAGTGCCTCAGAAGTTACTTTAGCACATATTGTTGCTCCCAAGGGGGCACTTTGGTGGATTTTGTCACACGAAGGGCACTTATGAGTTTGTTTTGCTTCCAAGAAGGCACTTTAGCTCATGTTGTGGCTCCTATGAGGTCACTTCTGTGTGCATTTTTCGATAACCCCCCACTCCCTCATAGATAACCACATTTGGCTCTAATTATGTATTTTTAATGACTTTGTTTTTGTAATGTTATTTTATCCTGAAGAGGTTGCACTTGGTGAAAAGTTTGCTTACCTTTGGGCTGTAAAGTTTCAATTCAATTATTCACTCTGAAAACTATCTGAAATTCCTCAACAGAGTCAAAACAGCTGTGATTTATCTGGCTGACGCCTGATTAATATTTTCTTATTGTGTAATTCAAAGTGCAGAGAATGTAGAAAGAAGGTTTTAGAAGAACTGTTTTTTTGTGTGTGTAAAAATGGTGTGAGCCAGTTGTCTGTGCGTGTGTGTGCATAGTTAACTCATCCAGACTTAAACTTGTGAAAATCCCCTTAATGCAGTTTGGAGAGGAACACACACTGTAATTATTTGTTCTCTTTGGCTTTATGTCTATGTGTGTGTGTGTGTGTGCTCCAGGGATTGAATTGTTTTGTATGCTTTCCCAGTGAGGTAATACAGTTTTTGGGTCTAATTCTGCTGTTAAACCATTTGTTCCTGTTTATTTACACATGTTTCTGATTCGGCCCCTCGCCCCCTCACTCTGTAATTCACACCACATTAAAAACATCTCCTCCTGCTGCTCAGGCAAGACTTCCCGTACGTACAGCACGTCTCAACACCTTCTATTCAACGCTTTTTGCCCCGACACTTTTAATTGTTGTTATTGGCTGATTTATCATGGATCATTAAACTGTTAAGCAGCGTTTATATAGTTTCTCAGAGGTCAAAGAGCAAACTCTCTGCAGGTGATCAGGTTTATTGCAGTGTTCACACACACATACGTACACACGCTGGCTCTGACCTGCACATTCCTCCAACTCTGGGCAGCGTCTCTGTTGTCTCATCAAACTAGCATGAATGCAAATAGCCCCATTGTGGCTCACAGACCTAACATGATTACATTCCAGTACGCTTCCTCCCCGGAGCCTTTCCCTGCACCAGCTCTCACCGTAATATTTCTAATTTAACCCTCTAAAAATAAACCCTGGAGGATGTGGAGTATGCCTTTTCTAGCAGATCTCTGTACGCTTGAGCGGAAATTTGGCCACGCTAATTCAATAGCCAGAGTCTATTCAGATGTAAAGGAATCCTGAGCTCTTGTAATGATGTGTGGCCAATATGAGGCGCCACAAAGCGGGAAGTGTTGTGACCGTGAGGGATGGTTAGTGTTGAGAGGAACTAATCAGGAATGCTAGGTCAAAGCACACACAGGATGTCATCTAAAAAAAAACACTGTTGTTTATGCAAGTCATCATGTTTTGTGTTTTGAACATGCTTTTCCATACATGTTACATCCACAGAAAAGCTTCCTCAGCATCTCTGGAGTAAATTCTGCTTCCCTCCAACTCTGCAGTCGCTGCCAGCGGCTGAATCCTGCACTCAAAAAAATAATTCACAGGATGAACATGATTTTATCATGCCACCTATATTCCATCAGAAGTAACCAAATAAATTCAATTAATCTCGACTGTGTTGTTTCCCCTTAATTAAATTGCTTGCATTTAGCAATACCTAAATTTGTTTAACCAACTAATTGTTAATATGTTTAGTGAACATAAAGTTTTGGCGTTGCTATTGCTTCCTTACAATGTGTGTCCAATTAAATTTGTTGGTTCAACATATCAACTGGGGTAAGACATTTGAACCGTGAGTGAGGAGGGTACATAATGGTTATTAGGGATAGGTATCGAATTAGGTACTTTTACAGGTACCGACCAAATTCTGTCAAAAGTACCGAGTACAGATTCACGTAGATTCAAAAGGTCCCATGTTTAGGTACCTAAATACATCCTTGTCACTGTGAGGGAGTGGAAGAGTAGGTAATTTTCCATGCTGGACATGAACACAGCATTGCAAGGTTATATACTGAGGAATAAATATGTTAAACTGAAAAAAAATATATATTTTACTATTAAACAAATTGATATCTTTTACCGCTTGAACACAAAAAACTACTGGAAATTGGTACGGTTAAGTTCTGGTACCAGTTGCAAGGTACTGGGTATCAGTACCATATTGTTTCAAATGTGAAAGGTTCCCAGCTCTAGTGGTTATAAGACCTTGCTTAGGCTGTCTGTGCACCACTGCATGGATCGGCTGCGTCATCTTAAAAAAGTTCAATTTAAAATTGGCCAACAAAGCACAGCCCATCAACATTTTGTTTTATTAACATAAAATAAAATTTAAAAATCAATGGGTACATGGTCAAGCACAGACCACCAGTCTGTGCCCATCAAGTACCATCTCAAAGTACAGTAGGCTCTCATGTGCATTGGCTTTCCTCCTCACTCATGGTTTCAATGAGCTGTCCTGACAAAAATTACTTAATTACTTTGTACCAATTATACAAACAAAAGTTTACAAAGTTATGTCCAAATGCACCCCCGGCAACAGCAAGTGGATTGTTCGCCGATTCTCGGGAACTTGCACCTTTCAAAATGATGCCCAAATCATCCTCGGATGAATAGGGCCAATAGTACATTACTGCAACCTCCTGCTCTGGAGAGGGAGAGAGGGATTCCTACCTAAACCAATTAGGTTGAGTTAACATAGAGCAATCTTGTAGTTTTATTGATTTTGCACATCATGCTAAATCAACATGCACTGAAAAAAGAAAACAGTTGGACCAACTTAAATTATTGCTTTAACTGGTCACACCTAGATAAATTAAGTTATTTGAAATGAAGTTGATAAGTTCACTCAAAACAATTGAAATGAAATTCAAATGGCCTTAAAAATTTGCTTGTTCTCAAATCAACATTTTGCATCAGTCCAACTCAAGGTTTTAATTTGTTTCTACTCAATAATTTGCAAAACCTCAAAGTAAAATCTGACAAGGTGTTTTTATACTTTATTGCACTGTAAAAATGAACAAGTTGAGCCTACTTAAAAGAATCTATAAAAACAATTGCACTAAAAAGGTTAGTAAATATGACCAATATTCTTAAGTTGAGTTTACTTTATGTCTACTTGTAAAGTTTACTTTACAGCCTGTTGAATTGACCTATTTCAAACCGTGAGTGAGGTGGGAATGCAGTGGATATTAGACCCCACTATACATTAAGATGTTAGCCTGCCAAGAGCACAGTCTTTCTGTGCTCCACATGGCATGGACTTGCTGTCTGTGTCCTGTGGCATAGCCTGTGCACCTTTAAGCATATTTAATGTTTTATATGTGAATAAATGCTGATCAGAAATGACAAACTAGGTTTTGTCTTCAGTTATTTTCAAATTACCATTACTGAGAGAGTATTTTAATTGGAGCCCTCAGTGCTGTGGAGCACAGGCAGCCAGGACAAGCCTATGCAACGCAGAATTTCAAGTTGATATGATCCACAAAAATACATTGGAAACCTTAACTTAAAAATATTGAGTTGAATTGATTAAAAAAATTATATCACTTCAACTGATTGAAGATACCATTTTTACAGTGTGATTTAATCATGTTTAACCGCTAAACATGAAATAATATAGTAGAACCTACATGTTCCACTTATGCTGATTGAACAAACATCCATGGTGATTTTTTTGAATGTGCGTCCAACAAGCATGTCGGACATCTTCACTAGCTTATTCCCTCTTTTTTTTTTTAAGTTTGCACGAGTTGTGAGAGGTTGAACTTGCTTTGAGGTTAAGTGTGTGTTAGTTTTTGTGCGTCAGTGTCTCTGTCTACATGCGTGCTCCTTTAGGGGGGCTTTGGGTGCCAGGTTGGCTTCTTATCAAGTTGTGTTTGCGCCTCTCCTCTGAGGGTTTTATCGTGTTACCTTTTTAAAAATGAATAGGCAAAGTCAGGAATAATTCATCAGCTGCGTGAGTCATCACTTAACAAAGCTCAAAGTTAGAACAGAGAGTGGAGGTTGATTGTAATCACATTCTGGGTTTTCTTTCATCTGGCCGGCCTGCGTATTTGAGACTCCATGAATCATAAGCTGTATCTGAACCTCCATGGTAACCACTTTAACTTGAAGCACAGTTTGACAAAGATTTGGAAGTCATGCAGCTTTTTCCTTTTGTGTGGTGTTTTTCTTGTGCGTTGTATCTTCTTTTTAATCTGATCAGCAGCGTCGAGGATCTCACCGTGCTTTTAGAGAGCACTCATGGAGAGAAAAACCCTGAAACAACAGAATCATTAACTCAGCCAGAAGATGGTAATAAGACAGTTCTCAGCAGAAACAATCTGCCTGTAAATCCACTTTTCAACTCCAAAAACAGACTGAATTCATAAACTGTTTCAAAATACTAGAACATGCAGTACTTTGCAGCTTAGTCATAAGACTGCACAGACTGTCCTGAACTTTAGCTCCAAAACAGAATGCTAATTGATGTTTTCATGGTGTGTAGTGCTCATAGAGGATCGTAAGTCATAATGTATGTCACTAATTTCACATGACGATCATGTGGTTGATGAAGAGCTGTCTTTGTTGCACAGGGCGCTGAATTAAAGCTGTTAACTAATGAAGAAACATGTTAATCTGAAGGGAAAGTGTATGTTTAGATTCTTTGTCTCTTAGCTTGGATGATGCTACGCTTCATATTTAGATGGAGGAGCAGAATAATAGGATGCTTCAGTGGATGTGGGTTAGCTTTGTGAATGAGTGTCACATCCCGGCTTTCTCTTTTCCTGACGGGAGACAGCCGGTCTGTTGCTGTGACCTTTGGTGACACTTCCTGTCTCCTCTGTCTCTTCCTGTCAGGGGGCCGAGTGAAAACCTGGAAGAGGAGGTGGTTCATCCTGACCGACAACTGCCTCTACTACTTTGAGTACACAACAGTGAGTGTTCATGTTTTGAATGCCATTCATTAGCAATAAAAGGTTACATCCTGAAAACATTCCTCCATGCAGCTCATCCCTCATTACTGGTTCTATGAGTTATTTGAGATAAGCACAGTTAAATAAGTGAACTTCTTTGTTTTGCTCCAGCCAGACTCTAACTTGTTTAGTTTTTCTAACATGTCAGTTTAGCTAATGCTGTAAAGGCGTGAAATTTTCCTGATCTGTTTCCTTTTGCTCTTTTTTCAAACTGATGACTATGGGGCGCACATTGTAAAGTTGCACACACTACAAATAACAACATTTCTCTACATTTAGCTCTAAAACAGGACTTTAAATGCAGATTTAGAGAAATATGTGTGAAATGTATTCATCAAACATTATATAAAAATGTTGAATTTTTATATACATATCATTTAAATGTTGCGCCTTGTATTCTCCGCTTCTCATTATTATTATTATTATTATTATTATTATTATTATTATTATTATTATTATTATTTCTTTTTCCTATACATTTGTTTTATTTTATCTTTTTTTTAATTTTTTTTGGTATATTTGAATATTTTTTATCTTGTTTTTTTTAAATTTTGTTATTCAGAGTGTACAGCTGGTGTTTCTGTTTTATTTTCTGTTCATGTTATCTTTTTGTTGATTGTTGCACCAACACGCCAAGTCAAATACCTTGTATGTACAAATGAACTTGGCAATAAAACTTGATTCTGATTCTGAAATGTCATAAAAAATGTCCTGATACTAAATTTTTAGCTACGTTTCTAAACATTTAGTTTTCATCAGAAATATTTTGCTAAGATTTCTAAATCTTGAGCAAAGCTTTCTAAATACAAAGTCAAGATTTTTTAATCTTGAGGTACAATTTCTAAATATTTACAGGGTGTCTGTGGGGCCTTGAAAAGTATTAAAAGTTGATAAATCAATTGTGGGAAAATTAAGGCCCTAAAAAGTCTTACCGTGATGTTATGAGGTATTAAATTTTATTAGTGGTTAAGCTTTGACTTCAAAAGTATCCATGAATTTTTATTTTCCTCCTTGCGACTGTTACAATCTCACCTGACACACCAGAAAGACAGTTTCATATTTCCAACACAGAAATAGTCCATCTGGTTTGAAAAAAATTTTAAGGGCTGAACCTTCAAAAATAACCACACCTGGTGATTGGTCGATCATTCTGCTCCTCACACTCATCACAGACCAGCGTGTGTTTGTTTTGGAACAAATTTTCTTTGTCCAAATCAATTTTTTACTGGATACAACACGACGAGATAAGGTATTTATCAATACAGTTATGTAGTACTGTTGTTTGAAACGTGACAACGGGCAAAGTTGTAATTTTGTGTATTGCTAGCAGCCCAACAAATCCGTAGGCTAATGTGACAACAAACTTAGTTCATACAGTAGTTTGATAGCTGTCCGTATGTAACGCTGATAGAAAGCAAATAACACAATCTCAGGCCCATGTCCTAAATTTTGACAATGATGAAATAAATTCTTGTTTTTTTCTGCAAGTTGGCCTGAAATAACTGCTGTGACTTGTTGCGGTAATGTCAATTAACCTGCCTTAAGTTGTATATAGTCTTTCAAGCTTAATTCTTTTTCAGCTTACCTAATTGGTGTTAAAATGCAAACTACAACTGTCTTTAGCAGCGCTATCACAGCACTTGGTACATCTCTTTTCTAACGGAGTTTGACATTCTCAAAATCCCACTTGGCTGGATCACTTCCTCAAACTTTTATTTTGGTGCTTTGAGCGGGCAGGAATGGGAATCTGCACAAAAGCAAAATATTTAGAAATCATACCTTCATATTGAGAAATCTTTTCAACATTTAACATTTCAATATAATATTTGAAAATTATATTTTATAAATATTTCTTTAAATTTGCAGAAAAAGTGATTTTTTTAGAGCTAAATGTAAAAAAATGTTATTTGTAGTGTGTGCAACTTCACAACCAGGGTCCCATAGCTGATGTCTAGTTTTAGTACGAAGCTGCTTTTACCCACTGGGACTCCTGCTCAGTAAATAGATGTCATCAGCTGTGGTTGTGATTTCCCTTGAAGATTGGCTTTAGAGGAGAAAAAGAGGCTCGGATGGACCTTGTATAGCAATTAACAGCTTATTCTTCCATATTTGTTCCTGTATGACAGTTGGTGTCCAGATGTGTTTTTGTGTTTGACTAACTGTGTCACTTTGATTAGTTCAATGCCAGAATGTTTGTTGTTGAGGTTTTTTTTAGTGCCTCGGTGTCCCTGCTATCTGCTACATCAGCAATGTCCTTTCTCAGCCCTGGTATTATCCTTCAGGACACTATCATTATGTCCTGTCCTCTGGTCTGACTGCCTCACAAACACATTATCTGTTCTGCTAAAGAGCAGTGTGGAGGAGAGGAAGGAGGTGGGGAAGGGGGGACAGTTTCTCTTTGCTGCTCTCCTGATCTATTTTCTGTTATGTTTGCCTAGCTTTTACTTTGTCATCTGTTCCCTTCTCTCTGTCTCTTTCTATTTTAGCTTCATGGTTGTTTTTTCCCTTCCCTCATGTTTCTCCTCCTCACCCCTCACTCCTTTAGGACAAGGAGCCTCGTGGGATCATCCCTCTGGAGAATCTCAGCATCAGGGAGGTGGAGGAGCCCAGGAAACCTGTGAGTGCAGCCTCATTAAAGACCTCACCCTCAGATCACACATGGAGTCTGTTTCCCCTCTGGTGTTGTGTTGATGTTGAGTTTGTATCGAATGAAGTCGCAGTATCACAGATGTAACTCTTTTCGCCTGTTTTCCAGAACTGCTTTGAGCTCTATAACCCCAACCACAAGGGCCAGGTGATCAAAGCCTGTAAGACAGAGGCAGATGGTCGTGTCGTTGAGGGGAACCATGTGGTGTACAGGATATCAGCGCCCACGCCTGAGGAGAAGGAGGAGTGGATTAAATCCATAAAGTAAGACTCCTAAAAAGTACAAAGTTTGACATTTGGGCAAAACATTCTTTCTTTCTTTTCCAACAGTTACCTTGGAAGGTTTTTGATCTTCTCGCAACTCTACTTTCAGTCTTCAAGGAGTCTCAAAGACTTTGAAAGAGGAACAAAAGTTTCTGACATATCTATGGAGGACAAGAACAGCCATGGACTTTTCTTTTTTATGCACTGCTATATCATAATAACAACTTATTATCTTGACATAACAAAGGTTGTCTTCTCGTGACAACAAATGAACAATGTGTTCATCCTGATTTCAACCGACAAGAGCTGCCATGAATGCCTTCTAGTAGGAATGGGTACCAAATTAGGTACTTTTATAGGTACTGACTGATTTCTGTCTGGAGTACAGAGTATCGATTCACGTAAAATTGATTGGTACCACGTTTAGGTACACTAAAAGCATCCTTATCATCCTTGTGACTGTGAGGGAGTGGAGGATTAGGGGATTTTCCATGCTGGACATTAACACAGCATTGCAAGTTAATAAATTGATGTAAAACTGAAAAACTTTGAGACTTTTATCATTAAACAAATCAATATTTATAGCCACGTTAACACACACAAAAGTGCCGAAAATTGGTACCGCTGAGTACCGTTACCAATTGCCAGGTTACTGGATATTGGTACCGTATCAATTTAAATGTGAAAGGTACCCATCCCTAGCTTCCAGACACTGGCTGTAGCTGTAGCCCACCAGTGAGATTCATGTTAATTAGGGGCTACTGCTCTGTGACTTTTATCTTAAAATCTATTTTAAAATGTGTTTTAACTTTTTTTTAAATTCTATTTTGTCTTATTGTACCTATTATTTTCAATCTGCTTTTTAATTGTTTTCTTTTAATATGTTTTCTCCGCAAAGCTCTTTGAATTGCTTTGCTGAAATGTGCTACATAAATAAATTTTCCTTGCCTCACTGGTTAGCAAATGAGAGGCTAACAAACTCCTTTCTATCCGTCTGATTCAGGGATGTGATTTGCCGTTTTCCACCTCCTTATACACCTGGACCAGACAGTTGCAGCTCTTGTAGACTGAAATCTGGACGGTCACATTAGCCAGCGCACAATCATCAGACTTGAAAATTATTCCACATAAAACAAAAGTCTTTCTGTTATATCAAGATAACGCAATAAATAAGTTTTTATCACAAGAAAACAATATTTTTTACGTTGAGAAAACGTGACAATAAGCTGTAATAATTAGAAAAAAGTACATAAAAAAAAGAGAAATCCATGGCTGCTTTCATCATCTGTACATATCAGATGGGTTTAAGGGCTGAAATTAAAACCTGAAGACTGGAAACAGAAAAAAAAATAGACGAGAGCACAGACCTCCGCAAAGTATATTGTGATTGTCACTAACACTTAGGTCTTACTTTAATGTTATGCTCTCTCCCAGCAGACTGTCTGCTACAATTTGTTATCGACAGTGTTGAAAATTCTTGTTCCAGATCTTAGTATCCAGATTATTGCCAGGATCTGGATTTTACTTTTACATCTGTCAGAAATAATGGTGACCTTGTCTTGTATTGTTTAGCAAAGCAATCCGACCATTTATTGTGGAGTTATATACACATATGGTGACAATGGCCCTATCTCACAATGATAAAGAAAATTTAAAAAAAGTCCTGGATCTAGACAGTGATCTGGATCACCTCTAAATTTTAATCACTTCTTCCTTATCCCATGTTGAACATTTCCTGGAAATTTCATGAAGATCTGTTTGTAACTTTTTGAGTTATGTTGTTCACTGACAAACAGACAAGCAAGCAGACAAACTCTCAAAAACATAACCTCCTTGGCAGAGGTAAAAAAAAAAAAACTGTTAATATCTCCTGTAGCCACTTCTGTACATGTTAAATCTGACATGTTCTATGTCCATGCCACAGCTGAAGAGAAAATGAAGAAAAAATTAAATATACAGCCATCTTGCAAGAAAGTTTACTTCCTAGCTGTCAAACAAACTCAGCAGAGGAACTTGTGTGTATCATATCTGAGAGTAGTGCAGGGCTTCCTGATGGCAAAGTGACGCACTGCAAAACTTCCAAACAGAGCATACAGTTGTGTCTCTTACAACCATCTCCCTAAGGCTTAAACAAATGTGTGTTTCACCAAAGAACACTGAAGACGATGCAGAAGAGATTTTAACTGGAGAGAAAACAGGCCTCTTTAAGTCTACAATATTTAATTCAAACACTGAAAGAGACAACAAATGTGTGTTTAATGATTCTGTTAGATACTCTCCTCTGTGTAGCTCTGAGTAATAACAGCATTTCTATCAGTGACCTAAATGTTGCTCTGTAATCGCCTGCATAAAGATGGTGCAATGTCAAAGAGAGTTGGCTCAGCAGAACGGAACACTTGTGTACTGAAATATAGTGCAATCCCACACCTTCTCCTCCCCCTCTCCCCGTACTCCCAGAGAGTACTCACTGGGGAAATGATGGAGGATTAGTCACCGCTTATAGCACCCCAAGGTGAGCCAGCAAACCCAGCAAACCCATCCAGGAAAGGAAGCTCCAAACTGGGCCAAAGCATTTGCAGCCAGGGAGGCTAACAAGCCACAGCTTGTGCTTTACCAGAGGGTCCAAGAGGACTGAAGGTCTGGGGAGATAAAAGGCATTTTATGGAAATCATGATTTTCCCCTTCTTCTAAGGCGTAGTGATCACAGAGGCAGCGCTCTTCCTTCTGATCTTTAGTCACAAACACACAGATCCACATGATGGTGGACCAACTGGGTCAAAAGAGGCAGTAGACTGTTTCTCCTTATAAATTTCAGCATTATATTTATAACAAGAAAGGCATGCTTTTGCTCATTTAATACTTATTTGAAGATGAATTTGGTTTTAGCACATTCTTCAAGACAGAAATGGCGTACTCCGTTTAAGTCACTCGACTTAGTTTTGATCCCCTCACAATGGAGTTTTTGTTTCTTGAAATTGGGTTGTGCAAAATGACAATGAGCGGCATGAAAGAGCGGGATAGTCATCATACACAGCCTCATTCTTCAGCGCGTGGCGTTGTAAAGGGAATCGGAGATATCCGCAGTGGGGGGTTGAGCCTCTTCTTGCTTTGTGCTGGTGCTAACAGGATTTTGCAGCCGTGAAACTGGGCTCCTCAGTAGAGCCCGAATGGCTTCCTGACTCACACGCTCTCATTGTGCGCTGCCTATGCATCGCGGGGCGGGTGAAAGAATGCACTTGAATCAGTAATCTTCAGATATATAAAACTACAGAACAGCAGGTGGGAGAGTTAGCGTGTTTGTGTGCGTCACACGCTTGGAAGAGTTCTTGAGGAGGTTCCAGCAACTGGAGTACCAAGGAAAACTTAGGAGTGGGAGGGGGTTCCTCTTCAGAAACCATGGAAACCAAACTAGGTCACTGCACAAACTTTGTTCTTTTTTTTGATCTAGTTAGGCAGGGGTTTGTATAAATGTGCCTACATTTCCATATCAAAGATGCTTGAGACCCTCCTCTCATGTGGCCTTATTATTTATTTCATCGCTGTCCTTTGATTGGCTCCCTCTCCAGGGCAAGCATCAGCAGAGACCCCTTCTACGACATGCTGGCCACCAGGAAGAGACGCATCGCCAACAAGAAGTGAAGAGGGACAATCTTCTCCACCTCCAGCCCCTCCACCTTTCTCTCCTTCAGCTCATGAACTCACAAACCACACACTTGACCACAGAAATGACTGTTAACCCCAGAAAAGACTTCACCACCGAAGACAAACCTCAGTTTTTCTCCAGTACTGATCACAAGTTACGTTCAGTCGCTGGGGTGGACGCTACACGCCACACAGGGGGACAGGAAGCTTCAGGAAGCTCAGACATGTGGACATGCATGGAGCAAAACATGAACAACCAATCAGCTGGTTTGTTTTCTGCCATCTCACACACACGCCCCCTACCTCCCTGCTCATTGTCATAACATGTTTTTAGGTCTTTTTAAAGCACAACTGCCGTGTTCAGGTGCACATGCATGTGGGTAACTATAGACCAATATGTTTGTGTTTGTATGTGTGTGTATGCAGCAGTGTGCATGCTATCAGTGCACACAGAATTTGCAGTATGGGTGCATATGTCAAGCTAGCGTTTCCTCCACTGTGCTTTATGAAAAAAAAAAAAAAGAATTCAAAGTCAGAGTTCAGATACGTGGTCAAGGAGTGTGTGTGAGTGTGTGTGTGAGTGTGTTTTGGAAGAGGAGATGGATGGAAAGACATGAGAAGCAGTGCGTGGACCCCTCACCTGGACCACGTCTTCATCTGGCTCTGATGCTGAATTCTTCTCAACAGGTGCCATGACTGAAGCCCTGCTCAGAGTAACCTCAGACAACAGCGCTGGCTTACATTTGGGTTCCTGACGAAGCATTTTGAAGTCAGCTGGGCTGATTTCACTCATTGGTGCGTGGAGCAGAGAGTTTTTGAAACGTGCATACTATTTTTGTTTTAGTTGCGTAGGAAAGAAGCTTTAGAGGCTCAAGATGAAGATTGCTTTTTGGTTTCCAACTTGTAATCCTTAAGATTTTACATTTATCTTTTTTTTATTTTGACTCCTTTGTTAACATCAATCACAAGACAACAGAACAATGATAAGTCTGTGCTCTGGAAAAAAAATGAAATCTTAACAAGTGTTTCGTCTTATTTTCAGTAGCTTTTTACACTTAATATGGGCCACATTCACCTGACTAGTATAGAAAAATATCTTGTTTCAAGTTAAGGACAAAAGTGTGCTCTGATTTTCTTGTAACTAGTAAAGAAAAATCTGTCAATGGAACAAGAGAAAAGTTTATTGTATTAAGACATTTATTCAAGTTTTAAGCAATGTTTTTAGCAAATTTTTCTTGTTCCATTGGCAGATTTTTTTTACTTGTAACAAGCAATTCAGACCTCATTTTTGTCTTAAAGTTACTTGAAACAAGACTTTTTCTGGACTGGTCAGGTGAATGTGGCTAATATCAAGTATAATCAGACAATTTTTACTCAATATAAGACAAAAACACTTGATAAGATTTCAGTTTTTTGCAGTGACAATTATATTGACCCCATCACAGTAAAAACCACAGTGTTTTTGTCATGTATAGTAAGAGAGACAGCTGTAAGAAAGTGAGCAGTAACTAAAAGGTTTAACGTCCATGTTGGGGTTGTTAGGATATCAGATTTTCACCTCAAGTCCATCATTTCCAAAGAAATTCACAATAAGAATATTATCTCTTCATTTATGGAAATAATCAGCATTACAAGTTTAAAGGGACTGTGAGGAGAAAAAAAGGTCTCCTTTCTACGTACATATGCCTGATCCTAATTCACACTTTAAAATGAGATTTTCAGCGCCAGTATAGGCTATTCTTAATTGCTACCTCTTAGCTTCCTTTTGGTTCACGCAGAACTGGTTTGAGTTATGATGCGTCCAAGTCTCTATGACGACACCACACCAGCTGAAAAAGTTTAGGAGTGAGAACAGAGATCTGTGTTTTTCTCTACTGAAAACAATTTCTGTGATTGATTTTGTAGTGATGGTGGACACTGGAGCCTAACTGTCAGACAGAAACATAGACTGTATACAACATGGACAGAGTCCCTGACGTCACCCGTCTGTTTCTGAGACAGAAAATGAAGCACATCGGCTATCGCGGCCATATAGCTTCCTATATAGCGTAAAGCTATTGGGCGTCTGTTGGTCACGTGACCTGTGCTGTGCCTCTGACTGGGCAAGCTTGCAATCTTAATATCCTCTTAATGGCCGAGTCAGAAAAAAAAACACCCCCTGTACAGTGTGTGCCGATAGTAAAATAGTGATTTAGACAGGAGACATTTTTTGAACCGGGCTGTAAATAGGTTAATGTCTGAATTGAAAACACCTTTTTTAGGCCTGGTGTGTATGTGACTTCCTGTGCTTCTGGAGCCAGCCTCAAGCGAACACTCGTGAAACAGCAGATTTTAGCACTTCAGCATTGTCTCATATTCTCAGACCGGAGGTTGCCGCTTAGACAGAAAAAGGACAGAAGAGCAGAAGAATGATAAACAGGAGAGAGATAGCACCTGAGCTAAAGGCTAACACAGGAGCTAAACTGTTTGTGCTAATGCTCATTCCAACCCACAGTCAGCAGTTATTCTGCAGTGGTCTGTTCAAACTTGAGAATCTATCAGTAAAATGAAGAGTGAGGTTATGTTAGCTCTGCATGGTAGATGACTGGCAGGAAATAACCAGAATATACCAACGTTACACGTTACAGACACGTCTCAGAGCACCGGGCTGCTAGTAGTGCTACATATAGCTGGCTACTAAACTACTGCACAAACTGACAAAGTTTGCTGGTTGTCAGTCCAGTCCAGTTAAAACAGATCCTCCTCACAGTCAGTTTAATCAAATATGGCAGGAAAAGGCTTGCACAACATGTCACTCAATAAATATCACAAATGAAAGCAATTGGCTTACTTACATGTCACCTTACATCAGGATTGTCTGCCTTTATGTCACCAGTCCTGGAATAGAAACATACACTGATAAAAAAATTAAAAAAAAACCCTAACTTGTAAAAACATATCCTGGTCAATGTTGCTGCAGCAGAGGCCACATGATGGTAAAGGTTAGCTAACTGCTTTTTGAGTCTTTTTCTTCTTCTGCTTCCTTTTGGTCTTCCCTTGTTTTTAAAGCCAGCAGCAGCCACCATAAAGAACCACTACTGCCCCCTACTTTGAACGTCCATATGATTTTTTTTTTTTTTTTTTTTTTTTTTTGATGGTTCTTGGCAATACCAATATATTGCAACAGCTCTAACCCATGTCAAAACTATTACAGTTACCATAGCTGGGTTACCTGCATTCATAAACCCAGCTGCTGTCATATGAATCCATTCATTTAAAAGGTCTTAAGGATTACAATTTAGCCCAAAACACTTTCTTCATGGAGGATCTTTCAGTCTAATGTTTAATTTGTGTCTGTGCATTGGCCCATTAGGGAACCAGTCCAACTAAGCTTTCAGTTTCTTGTCCATGACCTACAGTTCGTCAGTGAAGGTCCACGTGTCGTTGTGTCCTGTTTGCATTTACTTTGTAATCCTAACAATCCTTGCTTGCTTTTGTGTTCTTCTTTCTAAGTACATATGAATATAACCAACTTATCATTTTCGTATTTATTTTCATTTGTGAAACGGTTTAATACTTCCTGTAATTGTTCAACGATGTATGCTTAAGTTATGTATGTATATAAATTGTATAGGTTTCTGGTCTCTTTGTTGTTATATGCACACTCTGTGTAACGTGTGTGAGCCTACAGGCAGAAGTTTGCATCAGCTGACGTTTGGGGTCTTCTTTGCAAAAAGCCTTAAACATAATCATAAAAAAACAGATGATGAAGAAGAGGATGATGATTCTAACAATAACTGTGATGTTGCTGTTTAAAAGCCATGACTAGTGAGAGGACGATGGTTGTATTTTCAATGATGATAAAGACTATAAAGATAACAATGTTTGATGTTAATGATGATGATTATAGTGAAGTTTTATCAGTGATGATGATGATAATGCTATCATTGATGATGATGTCAAAAAACTATAAAACCAGTAGTTTTCTATGTGATTTTAAAATAACTTTAAAAGCCTTGTGGTCAGGGCAGAATATTATCTTCTACGGCCCTGTAGGGCTCATATTAACTTTTATATTCTCTGTAAAAGCTATTGGTCACGTTGTACATTACGTGTATCTATATAAAGTATACATAAAGCTGACAGTAGAGGCATGGTGTATTCATTATTGATGCTGGTCTTGACCTACATATTTGCATAAGTAATGAGCTTCCATTAATGAATCATACACATACTTCTGTGGAGGTGCTGTTAGACGCATTTTAATGTATGTTGTTCGCTCCTTCGTCATGCAGAGTAACTGTGTTTGATGCTGAGGACAAGGTGAATTTACAGGATGAGAAGAAGAACAGGAAAGCCTGAGGAAACATGATGAGTTAAAGGAATCTAAGAGGAAGAGGAAATGTGAAGCAGAGGGAGAAGAGCGCCCTCTGCTGGTGGACAATAAACAACACTGAAGGGTGATGTAGAGTGGAGGTTGAAACAGTCTTTGTTGTTGTTTTTCTCAAAACTTAACGCACATATAACTTTATTCCTTAATGATAAAAAAAAAAGACTCAGCTTTTGTCCAGCAAAACATGTACACATTTACTTTTAAGACAGCTGTGAGCTTCATTTGAAAGTTTCACACATACACATGAATCAGAATAAGTTAGTTACCCTTCAATCCCTTCTTATCTTTATGTATTAAAGGGTTTTATATTCATTTATATATCACAAAGAATCCAACTAAGCTTCAAAGAGGCATAGAAATGTTCTAAGCTGAAGTCTCAGGGCTGAAAAGAAGATGCTGATCCAAAGTCATACGGCAAAGTTCTTGAATGATGCTAATAAATGTGCATTTGGAGTTGAACAGAGTGAAGGAGTGCCTGTAGTTTTTTTTTTTTTTTTTTTTTTTTTGGACTGATCCTTTCCTACTATCGTATCGCCTGGTTTTATTTCTGTTTTCCTTGAAGGGGGCATGCTTTTTTTTAAGTATAGGTCAGAAACAGGACAGGGGGAGCATGGTGCCCAAGGAGAGTTCAGAGAGTTCACGGCACTGTCTGGAGAATCGTAGCCTCTGCAAATGTGATTACACCACCAACCTAAAACAGCACCCCCAAAAAGTGCCTTTTGTATCTGTTCCAGGGGCGCTGAGGCCAATAGCAAGCAGTCATTGGTCAAAACATCATTGGTAAATTCTTAAAGAGTTGCCAGACTATCACAAGACAATGAACAGACAGATACATAACCATCCTCTCATTCATGTGGTTGATTTTAGAGTGTCTACTTCAACTTAAATCATTATTTTACAGCACTTAGAGATATCAGAGGGACACGCTATTGTCAGCCTTGACCATGCCAAAAAAGCTCTTTCTAACATCTTGGTATTGTTTGTAGCGCTGGGGCTGAAAAGGTCATATCAGTGCGAGCCTATCTGGTGACAAAAGAAAAGCTGATGTATTTACAGAGAGAAACACTGGTGAGATACTGAATAGGAATATGTAAAGACAAAGACAAACTAAGACAGCAGAAATAGTGATAACTCTGTCCTCCTTTGAAACCTTTCCCCAGTAAAAAAAAAAAAAAAAAAGCCTTTTTCTACAAAGGGTAACAAAATCCCACAAAGTATATCTGACCCTAAAACAGCAACAGGCAGCTCAGCAGGACTTATTTTCAGAGTCAACACGCCTCAGCTGCACATACTTTTCTCCCTGGAAACATGAAAGTCACAGTAAAACATCTGACTTGTATATATTTCTTGTTCTTGAAAGAACACTCTGTCCTCAGCAGGTCACCCCACGTGACCCCTGTGACCCCTCAGCAGGGTGAAGAGGAGATCTGGTCATAGTCTGGGCATTTGAGGAGAGTCGGGTAGCTGGAGCTCATCTGGAGCGAGGTGTCACTGGAGACATCGGAGGGACTCCGCCCACGTGACCAGGCCTTAGGGTGGAGGAACTGGCCTGAGTGGTCAGAGCAGTCACTGAGGCGCGGCTGGTAGAAGCTGGGGTGGCGAGGCTGGTAGATCTCCTCTGCGGTGTAACGCTTCATGAACAGGTAGACGGACATGACACCTGCACTCTGCAGAAAGGACAGAAATATTCAAGGTTCACAAACAAATCCAACACTAACTGCCCATGCTTAATTCTGCTGCATGAGGTAGATTTCTGTGACCACCAGAGGGCGCCTTACATTCACTTTTCCTAATTACACTTAATCTGACTGCCACAGAATTCAAACACTTGTTTAAACACAAAACATAATATAAAATTAACAAATAAAATTAGATTTTAAAAAGGAAAATGATAGATTTATTTTCAAAACCTTAAATTAAATGAACATTTCCCTGAAATGGAACTCAAGAAATATAGAAAAAGGGACACCACTATATTTGATAAACTGGGATTGAATTTATTGTGAGTCATTTAAATCCAAATTGAAATGTGAGTTTGTAATGTTTTGAAGAATTTTGGTGTAGATGTATTTCTCTCTTTTTAGTATAAAAGGTTTATAAAAGTAGACACTAGGCTGCACCGTCTGAGTTTACACAAAACTGATGGTATACCAGTCATTTCAACAGGGACTTCAGGTCATTTTAAATGTTCGAGACACTTGAATAGAATAGAATAGAATAGAATAGAATAGAATAGAATAGAATAGAATAGAATAGAATAGAATAGTCACAATAGGAGTCACAGCAGCAATACAAGAAAACAAAAGTAAGAAAGTAAAGGCAACTCAAACTGCCTCTACAACCTCCTGAACTACCCAGGACTTTGAGTTTTCATTGGCTAAAATACTTCTTTTGTCAATGCCTGTTTGTTTCCATCAAGGTCTAAAGACCACCCACCAATCCAACCAGCTATAACGATTACACCTCTTTGCACTAGGTTTAAAAACTGAATCAAAGCAAATTAAAGAGTCCTCCAAACACTGTGTGCTCTATTGATCAAAAAATGTCAAAGCTGGAAGACTTAACCCCTTGTCTTCCAGAAAGGACCACCCAACTTTGCAGGTTCCTTTTTGGCGGTGTGACCTGATGTTGGTTCATTAAGTGTGGTTATTCTTATTTTTCTTGTGTGGAGTGTTTTTCCCTGATCTCCCCACAGAGTCTTGGGCTGTTCTCTCCCTGCACTGGCTTCCTCCTGCACCTGCACACCTGTTCCACACAAAGACTGTATATAGAGTAGACAGCATGGTTCCACAATTTACAAGTGTATGGTTTTGAAGCCAAAATACTCTCGTCACAGGCGCCGCTATTGGTAGAAGTTGTGTAGCCATGCAGAGAATCTGATCACTTCTTTACTTTACCTCTCGACATATTTTACAGTCCCCGAAAAAAAACACAAGAACAGCAGCTGTCAATCATCGTTAAATGTGAAGTAAATCCTCGTTATTAACCTCTTATAGCTACTGAAAACAAAACTCTTCAGCAAAAAGAGGACTTAAACACAAGGCAACCAAATGATATCTTCAAACCACCACAGCAATCAGACATGAGAAACTTTTCTATGAGGTGTATTAATTCTTTAAAGTTTGACCACAGCCCATCTGGGATGACTGGGGAGTCCGATTTTTTTTTTAACCTATACTGCAGCCAGCCACCAGGGGGAGCAGTTTTTGTGGCAATCTCACTTTGAGCTGAGCAAGATGACGTCCATTGTTTTTTTACAGTCTATGGTTCCACATCTCGCTTATTAAGACTCAGGCCAGGTCCACACGTAGCCGGGTATTTTCAAAAACCAATATCCCCCAACATTTGTTTGTACAGATACTTTTGTCCACACGCACCGGGCAAATTTGGCAGTGAGTGCGGCTCGAAGCATGCCACACCCACAATTTTCACTTTGGCCAAAATTTTCAGAAAACATCGTTTTCAGTGCCATAAACTGTGATAACAGGCCTAAATGTATAAAAAAAACGTGTGGTTTCCCAAATACCCAGCTTTGTGTGGACATGGCCTTGAGCTCTGAGGTGAGAGGTGACCAGAGCCAGATTATTTCAGCTTCTGCTCCTGGTGTGTCAGCTGGCTCTTCTGTAGAGAATTTTCAAGTTTCTAGTTTCTATTCAAGATTTATCTTTTTCTTGTTCCTCCAGTGCCTCCTCGAGCGTCCGGCTACACCGCCCAAACTCTGCCACTTTGCTACACTCACCCCCTAGACTCTCGCCTGGCTCCACGTGCCTTTTTCTGGATCCCCTAAACTGAAGACTCTGGACTTCTTCCCCATCACCTGACTTGTTTAATAAATCACTAAAACCGCTTCCTCTGCCTCCGCCTGCTTTTGGGTCCAGTTAAAGGGGACATATCATGCTTGTTTCTCTTTTTTACTATGCCAGACAAGGATGCCTGTAAAGCATTTCTGCTCTCAGTACAAGTCATTTAGTTCCTTCATTGCGCCACAATAGCGTTCTCAATATCCTCATTTTAGGCCATTCTGAAGATCTCGTTGAAACGCTCCGTTTCAAGAATGACCTCCAGTAACCTCACAACGTCACAGCCCTTTGTGCTCTGATTGGTCAGTTCTATCAGAGGGGCGGAGGGGGTAGAGCCAGGGGGCGGTTTTTGCAGCTTGGCAGTATTTACAAAATCGCCATATTGAATGGGGCAGACCGAGCGAGTTTGCTGTTTGCCAAACTTCACCGTAAGGCATTGATAGCACTAATAAAATGGCAGAGTGTAGGATACGTCCTTTTGTATTGGACCCCGAGTCAGACCCGGACGGTTCTGCAGCTCAGGAGGAAGAAAATCCACCTCGACACAGATCATCTCAGGACGCTTCAGTGTGGTGAATCAAACCTGTACTGTAACATGTATAGTTTATACGTTTATACTCGGCTCTTGGTGGGTGTATCCCTCAGTGGCGGTTGTGTGACTAACTGACATCACAGAGGAGGGGCTGCTTTATCAGATTACTCCAATAAAAAGAAAGGATCCTCGTGTCGTCACGAAGGTTAAAAATTCGCGGCCAAATGGCAATGACCTATTTTCAGAGGCATCAAATCTCGTTCTAGGATATCAGAAAAAATACAATATCTCATTTTTTGAAAATTCAGGGGGTGAAAGGTCTTGTTTTCAAATTTATTATATTATATGTAAGTATTAAATCAGGCATCAGCATGATATGTCCCCTTTAAACACAGATTGTCATATGAAATCCACTTTTCAATCACTCTAATTCCAAACTCCATTGAGGAGACAACATAAGAGCAACTGGAAATAATACTGATGTCTCTTTAAGACCCACAAAAGAAACCGAGGCCGTAAAGAAGAATATTGAGAAGAGTTTTGTTCTGCTTTCAATCTGCAAATTTTGAAATGGGATGTTGTATTGTGGTAGATTTTTGGATCTTGGAAACATAAATAGCAGATTTGTTGTTTTCTCACCTCTGTGAGCAGGAAGGAGAAGGCTGCGAAGGCAAAGGACCAGCCGTACTCGTAGCTCACATAAGCCTCCCTGCTCTTGGTCCTGTTCAGCATCTCATCATTTATACTAGAGATGTACAGCACCAGACCCACCACAAGCGCCAGACCTGAGAGATGGTGAAAAAAAAATTAGAGGACAGATAGAGATGAGAAGAGGAAACAAGATATCACAAAGACAAAAGTACACATCTACCTGACAGGATGAAGAAAATCCCAGAGACAAACGCCAAGATGGTGCGGTGAGGCCGGACGTGCCCGATGTTGCTGAGGATAAAGCCGATGAACATGAAGAGGAGGCTGACCAACGGGAATGGAGTGGCTGAACGAATCATCTCTGAGGAAATAAAGAAAACGTGAGTCTGTTATTGATTCAGTTCAATTTTACATCCGGTCTGAGCTGTTGTTTGTGATCTTACAAGGACAGGGCTTTCAACCTTGCAATCAAGATAATACAGAATCACTTGAGCGCCATCCAATCAGTGAGTGCAGTTAAATATCAGTGCTCATACACGAGAGCTACGAGCCTCAGCTGGTCTGAAGGACTGTGAGGGGAACTGGCTATAAAAAGGTTTTATGATAAGTATTCTGAAGAGGAGAAGGACAACAACACGAGGACCCAGATGAGTCAGACTCATCAGCGAGGCTTCATTCAGAAAGAATCTCTTTTTATTATCAGAGAAAAGACCAGAAGGCTGCATTTGCTGGTACTCACTCAGCATGTTGACTGTGGATTCTGATGTTAGCTGGACGTTCATAGGCATGATGTACGCGATGGTGAAGCAACGACCAGACTCCTCACCTGGAGACAGGACGGACAAAGATATGTAGTCAGCCACTTTTCAACATCCAACGCTAAGAAAGTGCACACATTCATGGGTTCGCTTGCTTACCAATGAGGAAGCAGACTCTCCAGAGGCCAGAGTGCAGCGAGGTCTTGATGTCAGTGCTCTGGTTCAGCGGCATGATGACGCCCTCCTCCAGGTACAGCCAGTAGTCAGTGCTGACCGCCACCCCGAGCAGGCCCAGGCTGCTGATTGCAAAGAGACTGCTCAGCAGAGTCAAGGCCTTCCTGCTGCACGCGCTCATGGTGACAGCAGGCGGGAACTTCAGGTAGTCTGTCGCTAAAATCAAGAGACTCCAAGCAGAAATCTGGAGGAGGAAGAAGAAGAAAAGTTATAAATACATGTGAATCAGAACTTTAGGTTTGCTGATTATGAAGCCCCATGTAGACACTGGGTCCACTGTCTTTGCTGATCTTGTCGACGTATTAAGTTAAAAGACCAAGCCAGATATGTTTTAGCCACCTCTGGCTGTGAGAATCAAAGCCAACACTTTATTAATATTCAGTGCTGTGGTAGTTTTGAATTTTTACAAAAATGACTCACAGCAAGATCTCTTGATAAAGACTTCAGTACATCATAAAATTATTCATAGACGTCAGAGAGGACATTTAGCAAACCTGTCACATAGTAAGAACACATCTGCAGTGACAGGGTGATGATTGAGAGCCCACGTGTGAATGATTTAATGATTTATGAGCGGAGAGGGAGAAAGAGGAATCAGCTGGAGGACACAGTCACAGGGAGGGTGCATTGAATGGATAGAATAAAGATGATCAGCTTTAGAATTATACACTCAAGGTGTTCTTTTTTTTTTTTCTAAATCTTCTGTTAAAAAAATTCTCGTCCGTGTTTTCTGTCCAGTCTGATATCACAAAGGCAACACTGCTTTGTGATTATGATGGCAGTCCCTGAGGAAAAATGAGTACTTCTCACTTGTTCCCTGATTCTGATGATACTGTAATCATAACTCATGCAATTGTGAATAGTATAAATACTTCAACGAAGCTATAACCACCAAATATTTCTGCCTCTCCACCAGCAAGGTCTCCACTCTTACCCTGAAGAAGCTCATTGTTTATCACTTTCATTTCTCTCTGTGTTATTCTATGAGTCAATACCAGACTCAGACACACATTTCATGGTCAGATCTGATCTCAACAATCTGAAAACTCTGTAGCATCAAACACACCATTTATATCAGAATAATAAGA
The DNA here is from genome assembly GCF_033239565.1 of Halichoeres trimaculatus. Classification (NCBI taxonomy): domain Eukaryota; kingdom Metazoa; phylum Chordata; class Actinopteri; order Labriformes; family Labridae; genus Halichoeres; species Halichoeres trimaculatus. Next base: position 6,224,820 of record NW_027437198.1, on the reverse strand, counting down.
ACTGCCTTCATTCACAAAAATCTTAGGTAACGCTTTCTATTAAGGTCCTGTAATAAGCATTAATAAATCCTTTGTAAGTACTTATAAGATGCTTATTAACATTATTATTTGTTTATAAGACGATATAACTGATTAATAAGTGTTTAATAAGGTCATTGTAATTGTTAATACAAGACAACTTCATCTGTAGGGTATATGGAACCTAACCCTAACCCTCTTTGTTTTTTGTCTTCTGCTTTTGTCTCTCATGAGCCCTACCCCAGCCCTTCCCCTAAACCTAACCATTCGGGGCCCCATGCCTAAACCTAACCCGTGGGACCTCGTGCCTAACCCTTACAGTGACCTTAATATAAAGCGATACCAAATCTTTTTTTTTTTTTTTTCCTTCAGAGGATTGTTATTATTATTATTTTTGTCTTTAAAAGTAGTCTTAAAAGTTTAGAAGCTATAGAAAATGGTAGAGTGATGACTTAAGTACAGGAGAGGATTAGGACCACCATAAACATTTCTTCTGGAGAGCAGACTAGTCAGAGATCAAAGTTAGCATTTGGACTTCAACTCTAGAATTTGATTTAAAAAAAAGTCATAAACCTGATTTTAGCCTCAGAATTAAAAAACAAAACAAAACAAAAAAAAACTGTTGCCCTTTGAAATATTTTTCTGTATTTCCCTCCATTTTTTTCTTAATTGGCCTTTAGAGCCACAGTTTATGGACATCGGTCTGTGTACCAGCACGTAAGGACTCCTAGTACCACCGAAGATTCATGGACATCTTTCAAAACGACAAACAGCCTACACTTGGCACTTCATGTCAGATATCTTGGTGCTGCAGTATCAATCATTATAAACCCGTTTCCCAATGTATCATCTATGAACAAATTTGTGCAGACTTAATTGTAAATAAATACAAAAGAAGTGGATAAAAACATCCACCTGTAGCATTGTATGTATCAAGGCAGGGTTCATAGCTGTGCCAACGAAAGCCTCAAATTCAACACATTACCAAATCAGCAAACACAGTATGAGGAGCATGCAAGTCCAAAGCAAAAAAATTGACAATTTTGTTTGTAATTTCGAAGTAATGACTCAGATACGTACTGTTTGCTGTAGTTTGTCCGGTCTCAGCGCTGATTCCCCGCACTTTAGGTGGAGCTCTTGAACGCGTCTTCTTTCTAAATAACAGCGACAGAATGAAGAACAAATGACAGGTGGGAGTCGATTCGAAAAACTGTTAAAGTGAAAAGCTAGAGAGAGCGACAAGATCGACGAAACAGCGCGCGAGAGCAACACAGCACCGGCTCGAGACGAGTCAGACGCACGAGAGAAAAAGTGAGGGGGGGGGGGGGGGCTCAGAACCACGGACAGCTCCGCTCGGCTAACAAGAGGCCAGTTATTCAGAAGTCTGGTCGATTTTTGGTGATCGGTTTGGGTCAAACTTTAAAAATGGGTTGTTCAAAAGGAAAAGAAGGATTTTGATTTCAGATTCCAAACTGCAATCCAATCCCACTTTTAATCTGGATCAAACTTTCAGTTTGTTTAGTTCACAACTTTTCAGTAGGATGCTGATAACTTTGACCCAAATAATAAATAAATAAATAAATAAATAAATATATAAATAAATAAATAAATAAATAAATAAATAAACAGGACCCCCCCCCCCCCAAAAAAAAAAAAAAAAAAAAAAAGTATCCTATTATCCTAATCCCAAAAGGTGGTAAGATTTCAAGTTGGATTCCAGGAAGAAAAATTTAGTAAAACCTTAAAATTGGTCAAATTATACAAAACTCGAATCATTTAGTGTTTATACTCGAGTCTAAATTTTGCACTTGATTTGTTTAGCTGTTACAGTGCAAAAGTAGATAAAGCAGACATAGGCTACCAATGAAGCTTTTCAGTAAAGTAAAATTAAAGTAAAGTAATAATTTAATAAACACAATCTTGTCCCCATGAAATAATCCACCAAACAGATCCTAATAACAAGCGAAATGTTTTCAATTTTTCTGTCATTCATCACTGAGATAAACCTGTTAAAAAATATTTCTCACAGTGTCGTCCCTTATGTCCAGTCAGTCCCTCATCCTGACAGAGGGTCAGAGGTTGGTCTGGTTCTTCGACAGGCTCAGGTGCGTCATAAACATCATCACAAAGAGGGACATTGGGCCTCATAGTGATGTTTCACAGGACAATACACGCAAGTATGATGTGTATTATGTTTCTCCCAGAACATTCCTTATTGTGTTAACTTTTGGACACTTGGCCTTTTTTAAGAAGTTTTAAAAAATATCTATAATGTATTCTTTATGTAAATTTGTTTTTATATTTGTTGTGGCTCAGTTGGGGTTCATAAAAATTATAAATGTAAGTGGATGTTTATGTTATTTTTGTTTTTGTCTCAAGATATTAAACACCTAAAGTGAGCCCATGTTGGCTATTCTACCTGTTGTTCTTTACAGAGCTTATAGCCCATATTGTGATGCGTTGTCCCTTTTTAGCACCAGTAATGTGGATTTGGTCATCTTGAAAACAGTGTATCTGGCTCAGGGTGATCCAATCCAGTGTAGATTTTGAAAAAACGGCATAAAATTAAGACGAATTGCTTGATCCTGGATAGCAAAAAATGGGATTTCCAAATCCAGATAATTTCAATCCAGATTAAATTCTTTGAAGACTTGGCACAAGCGTGTAGGCTGGCAGTTGATATGTGCAGAGGAAATAACAACAACATTATTTCAATACTGCATCTTATCTAAAAGTTTGTTGTGTATCGAGCTCACAGTTTCTAAGATGTCAATCCAAACCTGTGGATCAAACATGTCTGATCAATGGAATCTGCTGGTACCAGCTGTATATTGACGACCAACACATCTGATTTCATAACTCACACTCTCACTGAATCAAAACAACAAATGCATATTTTTCATACTTTATTTATACACTGTTTTCATCATACCACAATGAACAGAGGAACAAGAAGAATCAGGTGAACAAAAGCAGGGGCACAGAAAGGAAACACGTACAAACATCCCTGTGGCTCTGACTGTAGCCTGTAGTGGTTCTGTACCCTGACTGGTTTGACGTTTCATTACCTCTGTCATGGGTCCGGAGGTTGTTTTTTTTTGTTTGTTTGTTTGTTTGTTTGGTTCCTCTCCTCCAATAAAGCTTCTCAATGTGAGACATGTAAACATTCACTTTTCTTTAAAAACCTCATTTTGGTCCAGATGATGACGTCAGTCTCCATGTGTGTAATTATAGAGCTGCAGGTTTTGTAAATTTGGCAGTTTTGTGAAACCTCACTGTTGTAGCTTTGTGTGCCTCAGGAAAAAATAAATCAACACTGCTCGACACACCTGACTGGGAAGAAACAGTTTGGCACCAGATAACAAAAAAACAAAACGAGAACAGAAGCATTGTACGGATATTTGTCTGTTAATAATTCAGATTAGAGGCCAAACAGGTTAGGCTACATGACAGCGTATAAGAGGAGACGAGGAGCAGGAAAGCGCACAGTTCTCATTGGGCAGGTTTGTCTCATTCTGCATGACTATATGTGGGGAAACTCCATGCTCCACACCAGGAGAGGGGGGGTCTCTGTATCATGCAGGGGGTCTTTCTCATGCTAAGATCAGGCCTCGCCTCACGCATGCACACAATATATGCAAGAGAGAAAAGACAACTCTTAAACCCTTGAACGCAACTTAGTTTTGATTCATTTTGTTACAGAAGGAGTCGGTCTTGAGACGACCAAGGCAAGAGGGCATTCAAACGTTTCACACACTGTAGTTGCTGCATATTCGCCATGACACTGAGTAGTAGAAAACAATAGATAAATAGTGGAAATACATGTAACAAGGTTTTGCTGATACCAAAGCTACCAAAGATTCAGCCAAACGTTTCACTTCTCAGGAGAAATCTAAACATAGAAATGTCCAAACGGTCTACGGTAGTAAAAGCACATTCAGTTTGTAGTATAAAATCTGCAAGTAACTTCTCTTCTTGAAACATATTTACAAAATAAAAGGTCGACAAAGAATAGAGGGTTGGACGGCGCTCTCTGATTAAAGCAGAAGGTAAAACAGGAACAAAACCTTTAAAGATTTTTTTTCTCCAGAATAAGACTCTTCAAAACATACAACAGTTATATATTAACATAGTTTATAGCATTAATACTAAACTTTACACTGATACCAGACGTGTACTGCATCCTAGAGTCTACTCATACAGAGTCAGAAAATAAGCATGCAACAGAGATCTGCTTTGTGCATATGGAAAAAGCATCTTTATACTTTAACACATCATCTCTTTGACCCACATTTTTCTGACCCTGAACTCACCTTTCGGTTACCCTTAGCACTAACAAACACTGACAGCTTGTTTCTGATAGCATAGTCTCCTTTTGTTTCACTGAGTCGAGTTAAAACACATCAGCACTCTGTTTTGGGGGTTTTCAGCTGCTGACAGATTTTGGAAAGCCAAAGAGGCAAAAAAGATCCAAGGACTTTAAGAACTGCAGTAGAAATGTGTTTTTTCTTCATTTTCTACTTTACTTTGGCACTCATGTAACAGTATAACTTTTCTGTTATATAAAATATAAAGTAAGTTCAGCAGTTCAGAAAGAGATAAACCAGAGACAGAGCAAAATAATACGTTCCTTTCCTGTCCTGTGTTTCAGCTTCTTGTGAAGTAAGAGTTTTGGGATGAGAAGGATAAAATCTGTTATGATCAATACTTAAATAACTGATAGACACATTTGATTACAAGAAAAAAAGGCTGTAGGTTCAGAGAAGTAGATACAGAACAGAGGACAGAGGACAGATTAAAAGAAGCCAGGGAAAATAAGGAAAAATTCTAGTACTCTGTACTTTCTCCAGCAAAAGACATCGTTTTAACACTTTGCTACCCTCTCCTCAGTCATTTCTGCACACAGATATCGACAACGAGACAGAATACTTCAGAGGATGATGCAAGTCTTTTGACAGCGGGGTGTTGGTCTGGGTATGGAAGGATCCTGTAGTCCATGCTTTAGTGCTTTCTGCTCTCTCCTCATACCACGCTGTGCAGGGACGGGTGGATGAACTGAGGGTTCATGTAGGAGAAGCCGGCAAACTCGGACTGGTCGATGTTGGCGATGACGAGCTGGTCAGGAGGGGTCAGGACAGGCTGGGTGCGTGTGAAGAACTTGTCGAAGTTTTCTGCTCCTTTGCCACACTGAAAGGGATTAGGAAATGTGGAATGTGAAGAGCACTAGTTGGAAAGAGTGGTGTATTTGTGTTTTAAAGCCTGTGGAGGAATGGTGAAAGAAAACATAACAAACACTACCCAGAGAGCCACAGAACACTCCAAAACTGTGTGTGTGCTTGATCTTTGTGGTTTTACTGGGAAGTTAAACATGCCATAAAGAGGATCTGTTTAAAGTGGACTGCAGCAACACCTTTTGGCCCAGAGCCTCACACACACTGTCGTGAAGATAAGACTTTTAACAAGGCGTGTCTTTGTTTTGGAAATGAATGGAGATCAGACCAAATCAAATTTCCTTTGTTCAAGACAACTTCATACCAAAAACAACGTGACAGTATAAGGTATCTATCAACAGCTACGTAAAGCTGTTGTTTGAAATTACGGCGCTGTCACACTAGCCATCCAAACTGTGCCGTGCTTAAGCATGATTGCCCCCCCCGCAGCACTGCTTTTCCAACTTTGGACAGTATAACAGAGGGCTAGCGAATAGACTGGTCCTGAATCCAGGTGCATTACCAACCATCCACCAACAAACCTGGGACCCTGGAAATGTGAGTATTTTAAATGCTGTGTGCTGTGGAGCAGATGCAAGAGCTTTTCCTCAGTGTCCCCCCTGTCTCTGTGTTAGCTTCAGGATGCTAACTTTAGCTGAGGTTAGCCTGTTGTTTTAGCCTGTAATGTTACGGTAAATGAGCTTCGCTGTTTTCTAAACATTGTGCACTCGGAGTGCGTGGTGCCGCTCTCAGTGATGCAGAAGAGCGGGGCGGTATCAGCGGTGGCTCATTTACATATGCTGGCCACGCCCACAAAATCAGACTGTTCTGAACAGAGGGGCTATGAGAGCCTGGAAACAATGCTGCTGTGCTTGATTTATTGGCTTTTTGGACCAAAACATGTTGCTACCATTTCATGAAGACATCAATGATCCATATTAAACTGCAGAAAAGGAGCAGAATATGGGACCTTTAAGTAAACCGTGCTGGAGCCAACCTCTCTGGAGCGTGCCAAAGCAGAGAAATGAATTGGTCACACTGGCCGTTTGAAACAAGCTTTAGGGCTGAGCTTTAGGGCTGAAGCGTACTTAAGCATGGCATGGTTTGCCAGTGTGACCCAAGGGCCAAGATCAGGTTAGTAAAAATGAAGCCTATGCAGAAGTGCTAAAAGTTGCTGTTTATTGATAATCCGTTCAAGGCTGTCTGCAGAAAGACCAGAAGTCATGTACACACCCAGCCATAAATACTGACTTTTACAACATTAGAAAGCATATTTACAGCCTGGTTCAAAAAATGCCTTGGGTCTAAAATGCTGATTTCACTATTGGCACACACTTTATGGTGAGTGAATTTTTTTCTATCCCTGGGGTTTGGAAGTTATTAGGATCGTTTGATTGTCTAATCAGAGACACAGCTCTGCTCAAGTGACTGACAGGCGCCCTGTAGCTGGTGGATGAAAAACTAACAGCCAGTGTCATAGCAAAAGTGGCTGCGTCCGCGGATTGGCTTCATTACACAGTTTTAGGACGGGTGACGTCATGGATGTTTTGTCCATGTTTTATACAGTCCATGGTGTGACCGCGTCTTTAGTGAATCCTGGTTATGTCCTGCCAGTCATCTACCAAGCAGAGCTAACGTAACCTCACTCTTCATTTTATTGATAGACTTTCAAGTTTAAACAGACCACTGCAGAATAACTGCTGACTGTGGGTTGGAGGCAACATTAGCACAAACAGCGTAGCCCCTGTGTTAGCCTTTCGCCTGTTTTTTAGCCTTTAGCCTGTGTTCTATCACTTTCTTCTGCTCTTCTGTCCTTTTCTGTCCAACAGTTAGGCTCCAGTGTCCACCATCACTACAAAATTAATCACAGAAATCATTTTCAGCAGAGAAAAACACAGATCTCTCTTCTCACTACTAAGCTTTGCTAGCTGGCGTGGTGTTGGCATCAAGACATGATCCTGCCGTAAATCAATCTGGTCTGCTCAACCCAATTGGGAAAGCTAAGAAGTAGCATTTAGGCCTGACCTATGTTGGTGCTGATAATCTCATTTTAAAGTGTGGGATACAATCAGGCATATATCTAGATGGAAGAATTTTTCAACACAACTTTCAAACTCCTCACAACCCCTTTAAACGTGTGTTTCTGTCAGCGGAAGGAGAAACATCAACCCACTGAACCACTTCTATTTTAGGGCAGACTCAAGCTGGAAATAGAAAATAAACAGATTAGGAGGAAACTCAACCTGTGTCTGTTAGAGCTATGTTGCTGCAAAACATCTCTTGCATGGGGCAAATGCTATTATAAACATTGACTTTTAGCCATGTACCTTATGTAAAGTCAAAGTCCAAAAAGTTGATAGAAACTAAAGTCAAATGTCTTAAAAACGTTATGTTACTAACTCTATGTACAAGACTAGAGGAAACTAGGGGTTTGGGTGTCTTATGACTTTTCCTCACATCTTTTATTAGAAAGCCAAACAGCAGTCCCAGAAGGAAGACAGAGCAGGGAAATGTCAAAGCCAGATGTGAAGCCAGGCAGAAGTTGTAATTAGATTAGAAGCTAACTCCATGCATCCACAGCAGAGGTCATCGGCATCAGTGTGCGGCTCAGCTTGAGGCTGTCATGTGTCTTCTGGATATGTAAGGATGCTAAAGGCTGTCATGCACAGCAGCTGCAGCATGGATACTATACTTTAAAGTAAGAGTAGACATATTTTCTGCAGAAAAAAACAGGGTTCACAGTGGTAGATGTAGATGTATCAGCACGTTGAGCATTTTCGCTGTTCAGAAAACAACCTGTTAAGACTCACAGATCTTTTTCTGCGAGCCCCTTTGGACCTATTAATGACGTAGTGAATGAGCACACAAATGGAAACGACCACACAAAGCCCCCTCTTAATGGTTGGATCTACTTTTAGAATCGCCCCCCCTCCCCTCCGTGCGTATGCAGGATCTACGAGACGAATACATCCGCTGCTCTTTTGTGGTTGTTATGTGGAAGTAAAGGGGGCTCTGCTCTTATGGAGCTATTTTTGCTCCTTGTGGCGGTGCATGAGTGGCTTAGGGCGGTGCGAGCAGTGAGGGGATGGGTGGATGCGGGATGAGCCGACAGGAAGGAGTGTTTGGTGGTGACAGGAGGCTGAGGTGTGATGAGTGAGTGGGAGGCAGGTGTCATTGTCAGAGGGGTTGAGGCTACAGCTGGGATCCAGCCGGGGTGAACATACTGTTACAGTGGGTGAAAAATGCACCCAGCTTTAAGACCCTGAAAGGAAGTATCTGATCCTTTGGCGTGTTTAAGATTAATCTGCTTGGCTCGCCACTAAAGGATCTTGCACACAAGATCTAACACAATCTACATCTTTACTTTGAGTTGTGTAAATGTTGCCAACTAAGATCATTTGTCTGTTCATACATCAGTACTTCAAACACTTCCCTTGCTGCCTTTGTAGGTTTTTTGTACCATAAAGTGGCATATAACTGCATACATGCCATCAAATTCAGGACCCTCTAGGCCAAATTTGGACATTTATGTGACTTTAACATTTACTTCAAAATATAGGCAAACAAAGTGCTCACAAGCCTATGGGGCACTAAAGGTAAAATATCAGTCAGTTAATTGGCGTCATTTTATGAGACCGAACTTCATGGAAAACACAATGTTATATATACTTTAAAAAAATTGTGTACACATAAAAGATAAATTAAAATCTAAGTCAAATCTAAATACAAAATCTAAAACTAAACACTCCATCTGAATGTAAATGTTACATCTAAGTCTAAGTACAAAATATAAATCTCAATGTTGAATCTCAATCTGAATCTTAATTAAAGCTGCAAGCAGCGCAAGACGGGTCCTCAGACTCCAGTCGGTCCCTTTTGCCGGTTCGTCATACCTGTTTCCCCTCCACGGTCAGGGTTTCATCCCTTTCTGGCCCTCTTAGTGCTATAACAGTTGAAACCATGTATTATTTCCTCTGCTGAGTCACATGACCAGCTGCACGGAACTCCTAATCAGTGTGTGACATCATCACAGAAATGCTGCAGCAGAGGGAGGATTTACGAACAACTCGTCATAGAAGCCCGAATCTTGACCTAATCTGTGCAAAAAAATAGAATACTTTAGGAGGAAATTTTGTCAGGAATCCATTTATGACATTTCAAAAGTTGTATGACTTTTACTTTTTTGTCTAAAGGCCCAAATGCAGCAGCCTGTGTGAGGTGGAGGCTCCACAGCTATTGAATTTAATGAAGGGAGCTGAGAGAGCTTGTGTAGGGTTGACCAACTTAGAGGGTTTGCCATTTGAAAACCGGGTCCGAAATACCCAACTTCCGTAAAACGGGTGTAGTCTGTCACGTGAGCAATTTTCAAGCCGATACCACTAATGGTTTTGGAGAAGATAGGGTAAAAATGCAGCGAAATCTTATTTTAAAAGGCAAATTGCAGGCTTCCTGTGCAAAATAGGGCCTTTTTTGTGCGTCTTGATGAGGCAAACATTTTGACGTTGGTTTCATCTCTCTATGACAGCCCTACCGCCTGTTAGAGCCATTCTAGTGTGTTTTTGAGTGCCTAGGTGGCACTAGAGAGCATATTATGGGATGTTGGGGGTCAAGTTTAGTATTTTCTCAAAATTTCCCTTCCCGGATCCGGGTGTGTACCAATTATGGTGAGTTTATGAGCATGTTTAGGGGGTTTAATAAGTGTTCATTGATGGGGCGAAAAAGTAAGAAAGAAACGGACGAAATACAATAGTGCCCTCTTCCTTTGGCAGAGGACCCCAAATATTTGCCGAGTGAAAAGCTAAATGCTTAGAATTTATGCAAAGTAGGCAGGCTTAGTACTGTCTGTGGTGTTGACTGTGTTGGTGGAGCGGTATCCTGGAGTTCAGCATGTGCACCGGCCATGACCGCCCTCTAGAGTTTGTCAGATGGGAGCGCGCCCGCCATGTCTCTGCCTCTTCCCCTCCCATCACCTGCTGAGACGTGGTTGGTGGTGTGGGCGGGGCTTCATGCTCTGAGGCAACTGCAGGGGGTGTGGATGACTGAGGCCCCGTTTACATGACGCCGAAAACGGTCAATTCCGCAAACATTTCGTTGCGTTTTGGCCTTTCGTTTAGACAAGACCACGTTGCGTTTTCAGTGAAAACGCAAACTTTTGAAAACGCTCCCCAGAGTGGAAAGATCTGAATCCGCTCCTCCATCCAGCTTAGTGTAAACACAGAGCGGAGCGTTTCAGGGTGAAACGCTGACGTCACCGCATGCGCACTCGCAGTTTCAGGTGACGGCTGCGCGCTCAGCCACATTTCCAGTTGAGCCATTCCGGTCCAGTAGGTGGCGGTAATGCGCGTTATGGTTGGATTGCCGACCGTCTCACACAACAAAACGGCAGAAAAAGAAAGAACAGAAGAAGTGACTTGTCCTCCTGGAGTCGTATGAACGCAGATCGTGTTCACGCCGTCCTCATGTAAACGCGGCTGGCTTTTGGAAACGCAAAGGAAGAATCGTTGCGGGAGTCTCCGTGTAAACGGGGCCTGAGGCAGACCTGCCTACTTTGCATAATTTCTAAACATTTAGCTTTACACTTGGTGAGCAATCCATCCTTGATTGAGATCCAACATTCAGATTGAGATTAAGATTTACTTTGCAAGTGTACAAGTATGTAGAACATTCTGTTTTGCATGAATTTCAGTCTCAAATGAAAGAAAAACCTGCTAAACGTGAGAAAAGTGAACTAAGTCTTCACAAAATTTTGTCCACTAAACAGTGACGGAAATTTACGTTCAGCGCCCCATACAAGCTCTCCAAACGACATCACTCACCACTTTGGGTTTGAATGGCGGCTGAATCTCTCTGTTGGCCAGACGATCCCAATCGATGCGTCTGAAGAAGGCCTGCTCCCTGATGTCCCTCTCACCCTCAGGGCCACAGCCGAGGCGCTTCGACGGGTGTTTGGTCATCAGCTGGTGACGGACAGAAGAGAATTATACTGAAGTAACAGTTTGCTTATCACAGGAAAAATAACATGTATTTATCAAACTCTCTGAGGCTGTAGCTCCTTGTCTGTGCTGCATTTAAATATTACATCAACAAAACTCAGGAGCAGGATGACAGTCATTTTGCTCTGAAGTAGGAAATCACCCATCCTTTCACCGCTCAGTTTTATTTTCAGCCGTGAGATTTATGACTCCAGCACAAATCAATGTTGCAAATGAGAAGCAACAATACCAGATATGAGGAATATCTCCTCTGTCACCGGCTCTGACATAATGGATCTATTATTTTTTGACGGCATGTGACCGCAGAGCGTCACATCAGCAGAGACGAAGGCGGGGTGCGTTATTAAATGATCTGATCAGACTGCACCTGAATCTAAATTGAATCTCCTCCTTTGTGTGAATCCACCTTGAAAACTCATTTCCTTGCAGGTAATTAAAAATGATCCTGACAACTCTGACACCGCGTCTCATTGGTGATGTCACGGAGTAATGCTCAGGTATGAGGAACAGCTGTTTGCTAAATAAAGGACCATTAACAAATTGTGTAGAGATGTGTGACTCAGCTGCATTTTGCAGGAGAGGAGTGAGAAATGATTCAGTGCTGTGACAAAAGCATCCTACGCATCAATCAGGCAAGAAAACTTGAAAATCCTGGAGCAAACTTTTAGAAAGGGTGATCTTTCACACTTCTACACAGATCAGGGGTCTGCAGCCTTTACCATCAAAAAAGTCATTGTGCCTTATCTCACCTGGATTAAAGTCATTCTGTGGCCATAAAATCTACTTCACCTCTACAATAAAGACAATACAGTGTATAAAATTGTTTACGTAGTAAAAGTGTATCAAAAAAATATCTACATAGAACATTTTTTAATTTATGAAATTGTAGACTTCAAAAAGAAGACTTTTGTACTGGTTCAGAACGCTGCAGCTCAGGTACTGACTTGGACTGGGAGGAGAGAGCACATCTCTCCAGTGTTAGCGTCTCTACACTGGTTACCTATAAAATCTAGGATAGAGTTAAAAACTCTTCTTCTGACTTTCAAAGCACTTAAAGGGAAACTCAGTTTTTTTTGACACCTGGACCTTATTTATAGGTGTGTGCATGCTCATATACTCACTCAGACAAACATCGTGCAGCTCGGAGTCCTTCAGAAGTTATTTAGATCCAACCGATTTTAGCCGCACCTAGCGGGGGCTACGGCAAGGGAGCTTCAGTGCGGGACATAATCTCTGCAAAATTGCTCATTTCGGCTATATTTTTTCATCCATCGCTATCCATCGTTATCACAAACACAGTCCTCTTCTGTTGCCATAGGCGAACACTGTCCACAAGCGCACCACCTGTTCGCATTGAGTCGTGGACGTGCTCCTGTTAGTTGTTCTCGAGCCAGCTCTTCGTCTCTCTCCCTCTGCATCCTTCTTTCATGGAGCTCCTCGTCCGTGTACTCAGGCTCAAACCGGTGAGGACAACTGTCAAGCTCGAAGTCGTAGTCTGAAGACGGTAGACGAGCTGACTTTATGATAACACTGGCGATGGATGAAAAAATATAGCTGAAATGAGCGATTTTGCAGAGATTATGTCCCGCGCTGAAGCTCCCTTGCCGTGGCCCCCGCTAAGTGCGGCTAAAATAGGTTGGATCTAAATAACTCCTGAAGGACTCCGAGCTGCACGATGTTTGTCTGAGTGAGTATATGAGCATGCACACACCTATAAATAAGGTCCAGGTGTCAAAAAAACGGAGTTGCCCTTTAATGGCATAGGGCCATCCTATATTAAAGACTTAATTGTTCCGTATTATCTGTCTAGGTCATTGCATTCTCAACATGCAGGTCTGCTCGTTGTACCTAGGGTCTCTAAAAGTAGTATGGGAGGTCGAGCCTTTAGTTATCAGGCTCCTCTTCTTTGGGATAACTTAGCAGTTGAGGTCCGGGGAGCAGACATGGTCTCAACCTTTAAGAGTAGACTTAAAACTTTCCTTTTTGATAAAGCTTACAGTTAGAGCTGGATCAGGTCTGAACCAGCTCTTAGTCATGCTGCTATAGGTTTAGACTGCGGGGGGTAAACTGACACACAGGGCTCCTGTTTCCCTCTTTTTCTGTCAGTCTAACTTCTGGTCTTAATGTCCTGTTATAGTTACTGATCATACACCTCTCTCTCTCTTTCTGTGTGTGTGTGTATGCGTGCGCGCGTCTCTCTCCCTCTCTCTCTTTAACCCCCCCTTCTCTCTATCCTTTACTCTCCCTCTCTTTCCTCTATCAGTCTCTCTTTAACCCCCCCCAGTCTCCTCAGATCTCTGTCAAACATGAGTCTGGTTTTGTCTGAGGTTTCTGCCCGTTAAAGGGAAGTTTTTCCTTTCCATTGTAACTTGCTAAATGCTGCAAAGTCCTGTACTCATGGTGGATTAAGATAAGATAAGACTCCTGATCTTGTCTTGATGTTGGGTTTCTGTTAATAAAATTTTATAAAAAATTTGGATCTAGACCTGTGAATGTTTTTGTAAAGTTTGAGATAGTGTTTGTTATGATTTGACGCTATACAAACAAAGACTGATTGATTGATTGGCTTGAATTTGATAACATATATTGGTAACGTTGTGCCACTCATCATTTTTTGTTTGCTAGTTTCTTGCCATATATCAATTGCTGTAGTAGGAGGTTAAGTAGAGCAGTGGTAGACTTTATTGCAAGACGTGATGCATATTTAGCTCAACAAAATTTTAAACCATGATTTTATTTAGTGTCAGTGTCATTAATCATTAATACCCTCTATAACAAAAATAAATCTTTAATTCAGTATTTTTTTAAAGCTACAGGGAGCCACTGCAAAGGAGTCAAATGGCCACACGAGGCTCCAGAGCCGCAGGTTGAAGACCCCTAAGATAGATATTTTCATTTTGCAGGAGTTCATTCAAACTGAGGTGACTGCTTTAAGGACACTTACTCCCTTGCAGATGGACACAGCCTCCTTTGACATGGACTTTGGGTAGGACACGTTGTGCTCCATGATGGACTGGAAGAGCTCGTCTTCATCTTCTCCATCAAAAGGAGGCTGAGAGGAGAAACACAGAGTGTAAAGGAGAAACACAGAGTGTAAAGGAGAAACACAGAGTGTAAAGGAGAAACACAGAGTGTAAAGGAGGGTAAAGGAGCAGCGTGCTTGTTCTTCTCTTAAATGACAGAGCTGTCACACATTTTTTTTTCACATTATTGAAGTTAAAGATCCCATGGTTCTCATACCGATTCATTCATTGTGATTCAAAAACAAGTGCTGCAAAAGAATTGTTCTGTTACAATCATCGTAATGTCTGAGTGTTGGTGTGATTCTTCCTCAGCGACAAAAAGGCTCTGCAGGGCTGTTGCCTGGAAACTGGAACCTTAAAACTAATATTTCTTTCTGTAAGTGTTTTGATATTGCAGCGGTTCACTCCAAAAGAGTAGGAGTGTTCTTTCTCAAGGACAAAAAAACATGTTTTTTTCACGTTCTACAATCACTGACAGAAGACTCAGTCTTGACAATACTTGACAAAACAATCCAAGAGAGGTGGTAGTCTGCTTTTTGTGTCTAAAATATAAGACACAAATACCAAGTGAAAATGTTGGATGTCAGCATGAAACCTCGAACAAGCTGAGACAGTAGTTTTGATGGAGTTCAGAAGCTTTGCATGAAATGCAACTAAAAAAACAACAATTTTTCCTCTCTGTGGTGTTTCAGAAAACATGTATTCAAGCCTCTGTCTGAAATGTTTTGTTCTAGCTCCTGTCTCTTTAAGACTTCCTGCTCAATAAACCCTCTCCCCTTTGATTGGCCAGCCCTCTGGAGGCCTGTCGTGGGTGTTTAAGGCCTACCCCTCCAATATCCAGACAGATTCAGTATTTTCTACGAATACGTTTGAAAACACATCTCCAGTATGGAAATCCAGCATTTTTACTTTATATCCATGTTCTACACACTGAAAACCACAGTACCCCCTCTTTAAGAATTTCTTGAGCCATAAACCACAAAAAGCTGCTACAAAGCTATCAGGAGAACTTTTTTGTTATTTATTTCATCTTTATTCTACCAGGAAACCTTTAATTAAGATGCAAAAATCTCTATTAAAAGAGAGTCCTGCCCAAGACAGCAGCAAAAAAATAGAGCAAGACATAAATTAAGATAACAAGAAGTAAACAGTACATCAGTTGCTGTCAATTATTCTGAAACATGACATAACACCCTGTTTTCAACCTCTAATGATAAATTAACAAAACTTTTTCAGAAAAATAGGACTAAAACATGATGTAGCCAAAAATTTCTTCAATTCTCCATAGCATACAGATGTAAAAAAAAACATTTCTTTGAGGTGTATTTATTTTTTTAACTTTTGCAACTCCCCATTCAAATGAATGGGGAAAAAGAGTTTTGGATTGATGCTGTGGCCAGTCTTACTTTGAACCAAGTGAGATGACGTTCACTTTTTTTTTACATTCTATGGTTACAACCAGTGACACCCTTAGAGGTCAGTAAGAACATAAATAAGACAGCAGCTCATTTAGTTTTGCACTTTAAAGAAGGATATATCAATCCAAAATCTTATATTAACAAAATACCCCCTCTTTAAAGCTCCCGTGAGGGGCTTTCATTTGGGGTAGTTTTTCATTGCACAAAGCAACACTATAGCAATTTTGTGCACAAAAATCTGTAAATGTGAAAACAAAAAGAAGTGAAAACAATAGGGCTGGGAGGATATGATATTCCTGCAATTCCTGCAATTCGATTCTAATACAATTTCTGGGGTGCTTATTCAATATAAATTGCAATTCTTCAATATTTACATTTTTTGTGAATTTCAGTTTGCTTTTTTAACACCAGGGCATGTGAGAAAGTTAAGTTATTTAAGTGAGTTAGACTATATCAGGAGCCACATTTTCCCATAAAATGCACATCACATGAGTCAGACAGAAACATTTCACCCTCTGCTGGGGAAAAGTGGTAACTTTTTCCAATCCAGTTTATAACAAAGTCTGAAATGAAGAATTTGAATTCTAAAAAAAAAAAGTTTTTTTTTGAGGAAGTATCACAATTTGGATGTTGCCAAACACAAAGTCCTGATGTATTGCATGATCATTTTTTTCATTATTTCATTATTTATGATAATATAATCTTTTTTTTTCTCCCACCCCTAACAAACAATCATTCAAAATTCCAAGAAGCTGCGGTAATGTTTTTTTTTAGTTACATAAATGTCTATCATGATAAATCCATATGGTTTTAAAGGATGATAGAAACATTTCTCTCTGTATTAAAAAACAATTTAGGCTTTGGTGCCTTTAATGTGGTAGGAAAGGATGGTGGATAAAGCAGGAAACAGGGCGAGTGTGTGGAGTGTCGTTCAGGGAAGAGGCCACAGGCTGGATTCAAACCCAGGCCACCTGCAAACCTCACGGACTACAACCCAGACCACTTGGCCATCTAGAGGCCACGGCTCCAGAAATATCTCTTATGAGTAGCAAAAGACTTTTTACCTGTCCTGCCAGCATCTCATACAAAAGGACCCCATAAGCCCACCAATCCACGGACTTTCCATATGGCTGGTAGGCGATAATCTGACAGGAAGACAGGAAGAAAAAATCACAGGTATAAAGGTCATGAACACACACTGCTTTCCTTTGGTATTGTACAAAGTGCAGTTATTTACAGTCTGAGTGACAAGAAGATGACTATTTCTGCCACCAGAACAACTCTGAAACCTGGCTTTACTGAAACGGTTTGGCTCCAGGCTCCTCTTATACAGTAAAGTGACAGTAAAGACATCAGAGAAACTGTGAACAGCAGCTCTGAAAGTGACATTTCTGTCATATAACCCCAACCAAACCAGCCACCATTTAATAGAGAAGGCTATTTTCAGCTCCCACAACAAAGGCGCTGGCTCCTACTATCCAATTTGCCCTCCTACACCTCCCTCCCACACACAATTTACACACTGATACACACTGTAATAATCATGCACAAGAAAAGAGCGAAATCGCAGCTGCACAAGCCTTTCACAGGAATGAAATGCAACAGATAATGCAGTGCGCTGAGTTACAATTTGTTGTCTTATTGTTAACCTGTCAGACAATCCTCCTGCACCAGAAAGAGCAGGGCTGGTTTTCAACCTGTATTTAAAAGTGACTGTACCAACAGCACACGTGTGTGCAATGAAGTAAAATCAAAGGAAGACTCATCTTGTCTTGAATCTATTTTCCAAGTGCATTTTTGTGCTCAGTTGCTGAAAATACATTTAGAAACTGTATAGATTAGAATTTTTTCTTTATTACATAAGAAGCAGAGCAAAATAAATATAGACAGACCTGCTGTGCATAGTTACAGTTGCCAAGCTGTGATTGAACAACATCATCTTAGGGGGCGGGGTTTATGAAGAACTAAAAATAATTCAGTGTCACGATTTAGTCCTCACTGCAATACCAACACCTGGATCTTACAGGTAAGATAAGAGTAATGGTCATTGTGTGTATTTGAAGGGTTATTAATTATAGTAACAGGGGGAAACAGCTTATTTTCAAGTCTTAAAGCACTAAAAATATCAATAAAAATATAAAGTTTACATTTACTCAGAAAGTTGATACCTAACATTGCAAAAAAACAACAAAAAATGTATAAAATGTTTTTTGCATGACTTATATTTATATATTTATATTTATATTTATATTTAGAACTGTAGTTGTGCAAACATGAGTGGGGACATATGAGTTTGGCCTGTTTGCAAAAAAAAAAAAAAGAAAAATTATTCCATAACAATTAATCTTTTTTTCATGTTTTGAATTTTTAATGCACTGTAAAAAGGGTATCTTCAATCAGTTGAAGTGATGTAATTTGTTTAATCAATCCAACTCATTATATATTTTAAAAAAGGAAGTAGTTGGACCAACTGTAATTAATTGCTTAAAGTGGTTACACCTAAAAAATAAAGTTCATTCAAATGAAATTAACAAGTGTAATTAACACAACTGAATAGGTCAAATAAACTTAATATGTTAATTCTTCTCGAATCAACATTTTGCATCAATCCAACTTAAAGTTTTAAGTTGTTTCAACTCAATGATCTGCAAAACCCAAAAGCAAAAAACATGGGTGAGGAGGGAACGCTGTGGATATGAGATACCACACAGGGCCAGTGTGTCTGTGCTCCATGGCATGGACCAGCTGGCTGTCTGTGCTCCAAGGCATAAGCTGCTCTCTTGGCTGCCCGTGCTCCACGGCAGTGAGGGCTCCAATCAAAATACCCTCTCAGTAATGGTAATTTGAATATAACTGAAGACAAAACCCAGTTTTTCATTTCTAATCATAAGTTTAGCCCATCAACACATCTCATTTATAAACATATTGAAAATTGAACACGCTTAAAGCTACACGGTCCATGCCACAGGGCACAGACAACAGGTCCATGCCATGTGGAGCACAGAAAGCCTGTGCCCTTGGCAGGTTCACATCTTAATGTACAGCTTAATGTACAACTTTACAAGTAGACATAAAGTAAACTCGACTTGAGACTATTAGTTATATTCACTAATGTTTTTAGTGCAATTGTTTTCCTAGATTCTTTCAAGTAAGATCAACTTGTCACATTCTTACAGTGTAGGTATAAAAACACCTTGTCAGATTTTACTCTGAGGTTTTGCAAATTATTGAGTTGAAACAACTGAAAACCTTAAGTTGGACTGATGCAAAATGTTGATTTGAGAACAATCACATTTTTAAGTTCATTTGACTTAAATGTGTTGATTGAACTTATTAACTTAATTTCAAAAACGATTTATTTAGGTGTGACCAATAGAAGCAAAAATTTAAGTGGGTCCAACTCTTTTCTTTTTTCAGTGTGGTTGAAGTGGACTAACTGTTTTGAATGTGTTTTTTAACCAAAATAAAATATGTAATGTCATGGGGGCTCAAGTGGCACCGGATTGTAGGAATGACCCACCTCTGGTGCGATGTAGTCCGGTGTGCCGCAGAAGGTGCGTGTGCTCATGCCTTCATACATGTTCTCCTTACACATGCCAAAGTCTGCAATCTTTATGTGGCCTTCAGAGTCCAGCATCACGTTATCCAGCTTCAGATCTCTGCAGCACAGACAGATTTGTGACGTTATGAAACAGTGAGGCTGTCTTTGTCTCCCACCTCTCCCAGCAGTTTGACATCACATACACCAGCAGTCAATTATTTCATAGCCTCAAATGACTTCTTCATCTTCTCCTTTGTATTCTTTCCTCTTTGTTATAGTTCAGTCTGCCTTTCTGCTTGTGTTTCATGTCTCAGTCCCTCTTTCACTCCCTGTCCTGGCAGTTATAAGATCCAGAGAGCATCAGGATGCCAAACAGAGCTGGTGAGATATTAGCTGGGTGGACTGAGTCCACTGAGCTGAAGAGCAGAAGAGGAAGAGTGTGACCTCAGTCTCTAACAAGCAGTTCTTATATTCTCAGACTTTTTTTCCAAACAGAGTGATAAGTACGGCTCTCCCCATCATTTTCTTTTGAAACATGATCAGATTTTGCTTTTCTATGAAACAGAGAGTTGTTTACTTGTCTGAAACTGGTTTCTTTGTGACTCACCCACCTGTAGATGATTCCCTTTCGATGCAAGAAAAACAAACCAACAGCAATCTCTGCAGCGTAAAATCTGCAAAGGAAGGAAAATATAAAGATAAAAACACACCTTTGAGGTGTAATGAAGCAAAAAGCTCAAAGATAAATCTCCATAATGTTATTTTTATAAGTTACTGAAATAGAATCCTGTGCACATCACATCTAGCAGTGCACTCTCTCCTTTACTGTGAAGTGACGTAAAGCAGGATGCTGTATAGAACAGGATAATGGGACTGCTCATTCACTTACACAGCCTGTGGCTCCTTGAATTTGCCCATACGCTGGATGTGATACATTAGGTCCCCCCCGTTGATGTACTCCATCACAAAGTAGAGCCGGTCCTAGAATAAAACAGAATGGATTCTTTACATAATCACGTCTGATGGATGCTGAACAAAGGAAGGTATGGTGAGCTGAGAAATCTGTGGACATGATGTGTGTTTGAAATTCAGACAGGATCTTATGTAACAGTCTCCAGCTCTACATCCATCATGGTTGGGCTAACATTACAGAACCATTACAGAAACTCATACACCTGTGTTAGAAGTATTTGATCAGTGCCGTTACCTAAACCACAAATAGATATAGAGATGGGTACTGAGTTAGGTACTTTTGTAGGTACTGACCGAATTCTGTCAAAAGTACCGTGTACTGACTCATGTAACATCAAAAGGTACCATGTTTAGGTACCTAAATACATCCTTGTGACAGTGAGGGAGAGGAAGAGCAGGCAATTTCTATGCTGGAACACAGTATTGCAAGGCTACATATTGAAGAATAAATATGTTAAATTAAAATATACATATATAGTATTTTTATTTCAAACAAATTGATATTTTTTACCACATAAACACAGAAAAGTAGCAAAAATTGGTACAGATGAGTATTGGTACCAATTGCCAGGTACCGGGTATTGGTACCTAACGTTTCAAATGTGAAAGGTACCCATCCCTAAATAGATATAATCAATACCTCATTCTAATGAGGTGAAAGTCAACGTCACACCCTCGCTGTACCTTTGGGGTAAAAGAGATATATAATAACTTCAAACCTGAAAAATGTTGATACACACGTAGAAGATCCTCTCTTAAACTCAGAGGGGTGTGGGGTCCTTTTCTAGATAATGCAGAACAGTCTAATTTCCCTCTTGTTCCTGAATAACATGCTGCTCTGTTCTGCTGCTGGCCTCTGTTTTTTACTTTAATTGACCCATGGCTAAGTCCCGCCCTTCAATGCACATAGAGCCAATCACTGTGTGTATAACATTTCCATACACTTGGACATCCTCTGCCCTTATGTCCAATAAAATTGATTGCAGGAAGTCTGTTTTCGTTCAATTTTAGGAGGGTCAAATGTTGTTCATGGGTACATACAATTCGGATACAAATATCCAGAGAGACTGAGTGACGGGGTTCATTTTACCCTTTCATAAGACCCATCTCAACAGAGAAAAGTGTCTTCTTAGACCACATCAACTCGACGTGAATACTTTGAACAAAGACGTCTACGTCTGTTCTAAACAACATTTTGTCACTTTGCTGTGAAGAAGCATAAAGTTGTCTTCAACGCTAGAACCACCACTGCAGTCTGACGGACGCTTTGGGATTTTCTCTAATGTTAGCTTAAGTTAGCCTACCATTAGCCTGCCGTTAACTTCTAGCTTGTTTGTTGGAAGTTCATTGGCTTGTTTTGTTCTAGTTTTTGTTCTTTGGGGATTGTACTTCATCGTTAGCCGTTGTCTAATGAGCTCTAGTTAAGCTAACGTTAGCTTCTGGAGCTTAGCTTCATTAGTTTATCTGTAATAGCCAAGATAACAAAGGTTGTGCTGAATGATTCAGTGTAAATACTGTAGCTCCAAACTAACAGAGACGCACTCTTGGTAAAGATGGTAAAAAGGAGGTTATATTTGTGTCTTTACCAATGCTGATCCTCTGGCTTGTTGTGTGAGATGCTGATGCTAACCAGATGCTATATATCAGGTTTCATAACGTTGAGACTTGTAAATTTAGTCTGTAACTGAAGCTTTTTTTTGATCTTCTCAACAATAAAATGATTAAATATCCCTCCAATGTGGACTTTAGAGCTCTTTGGTGACTTCTAGATGATCTTTGATTTTTCTGTCTCCAAAAATCATCAACAGCCTCCTGTGAAATGTCTCCTACTGTGAAACCTACCATAGCGCCTGTCAAAGTATGGTCATTATCTGTCTGAGTGAGTGGAGGGGGCGTGGCTTGGCCGTAGGTCAAATATAAGTGTTGTATTGATGTGATTATTTCTTTATTATATCTTTTTTGTCTTCCTTCTTCTACATCACTTTAAAGACTGAGATTACCATACGTAATAACAGTCGTCTGCCATGGTATGACGGGACTGACCACCCTGTTTGGATGTTGCTTGTTTTTCGTTTTCATTTGTTGTTAACATTACAACACTGTTATTCATAAGTACTGTGAATCTATGACTTCTTTGTGCACTAAAATTTAATTAAAAAAATGTAAAAAAAATATTAAATAAAATAAATAAATAAATAATTTCAAAATAATTAATATTTTTTGTCATATTTCTAATGTTTTATGCACTGTAAAAAGGGAATCTTCAATCAGTTGAAGTGATGTAATTTTTTTAATCAATCCAACTCAATATTTATTTAACTATAATATTTAAAAAAGGAAGTAGTTGGACCAACTTTAATTAATTGCTTCAAATGGTCACACCTAAATAAATGAAGTTCTTTGAAATTAAATTAACTAATTCAAGAGAGATATTTGATCAGTGATGTGTCTTTTTTTTAACTTAAACAGACTCCTTGAGTCACCCCCTCCTCTTACATTCGTCATTGTCATTGTACAGACTGTAGGGTGGGGGTGGGTCTCTGTTCAGAGTCAATTTTCTCTGCAGGGGCTCCGGAAAGAGAGACACAGACAAAAAAGAGATGGAAAAAAAGAAGAAGGTTTAATGTTAGGAAAGAAGTCAAAGGCGCCTCTTTTTTTACAGCAGGTAGGTGTTTCCGGGTGAGCCCATCCCTGCAAAGGTCAAAATTAACTACACAAAGAGGAGGACTTAAAAGTTGGTGACTGATAAAGATAACTAAATTTTTAATTAATGAAATTTTATTCAGCCAACTTTGCTGTAGACTTTTCAGCAGCTGTAAAGCACCAAAAATTAGAAAATCTAGTTTACTAAATTTGTGATTCCTCAGTACTCAAAATTGGATTCCAAGGTAAGATGGTTGAAGTCTAAAAGTTCTGAAATAAGGTGTTAGCTTCAGGCTCAGGAAGTATACATATGATTCAGAGTCATCAAGAAGTTTTTACTCACCACAGTCTGGAAGCAGGAGTGAAGCTGCGTCAGGAACGGCGGTTTGTCTCTCTGGGCCAGAACTCTCTTCTCCACCATCGTACATTCAACATCATCATCCTGGATCACCACGTCCTTCTTCAGGATCTTGATAGCATACAGCGCCTCTGTCGACTTCATCTCCGCCAGCATGACCTGCAGTTGTCAAGAGTCACAACGAAGATTTTGGAGCAAACACTAAGACACTTTGCTGCTTGTTTACAGACTGCAGTCAGTCATGGACTTTTATTTCCCATCTGAGGTGTTGGTTCTCACCTTGCCAAAGCTGCCTTTCCCCAGCAGGGCCAGGAAGTTGAAGTCGCTCAGTCGGACGCGGTCCATGTTACCTGACGGCAGGCTGAACCGCCGGTGGTCTGACGGTGTGATTACTTTCTTACCATGGCCAAGCTTTGCTTTCTGTAGGGATACAAATCTTAGTCACAATTCTTTTTATCTCAGTGGTCTGTGTCTTGAGTTTTTCACAGGTCTTACACCCATGTTTCAAAGGGCTAAAGATTCAGGATACAGTAGAAAAAAGTTTAACAGGGATTTGAAGAGACACTTTGTAACCATAAAATATTTTTTCCTAAAGTGCCTAAAAAGGATTTTGAAAGTGATATCCTCTTAGATATTCATCATCAAATGTTAACACAAAGGCTTGTTAAGGCCTTGTCAGCTTCAGTCATAGCTGCAGATGTTTTGTGGAGAAGGGATCTTGTACATTTTAAACTCCTACTAGTTGGTAATTTGTATACTCATCACTGTTCTTGACATCACATGTTGTTACATTGTTATAGCTGCTTTCATTTTTGCAGGGAAGACAACAGGAAATGGAGAAATTGTGTTGTGAACCCTTGTTTACCAGCTTCATCCAGCACTTGCAGAAACACTGAGTCCAAAAAACAATCAATAGAGAAAAAAAAGAGACAAAAACCAATTTCCTGCTCCACCACAAGACAAAGTATGACGTCAGAGAAAAAGTTGTACAAAAACACACAAGAGCCAGTGTTTTATTCAACACAACACTGCCCCCATGTGGATAGATCAGACATGCACGGCAAGAACCTGCCCGTGTGTTTGTGCATCCATTCATTCTGTTTCTGTGCAAACTGAACGTGTCATCCATGCTTCATGTCCTAACAGCCTTCTATAGTCCGCACCAAAGGCTCAGACTATGGAGGGCGGGCTGTGGGCTGCACTGTCAGCCAATCAGCAGCAGGCGTGAGGCCCCGATGGCCAATGACAGTGCAAAGAAAGTGGCGAAGAACACATTTACTAACAACAATGCTGTCTGGTGTGTGTGTGTGTGTGTGTGTGTGTGTATGTGTAAAAGCTACACAAATTCATTCTTAAAATCAACCATTTAAAAATGTAGCTGCACATTTCGTGCTGCTGTGTTGCTCCTTAAACCTTACAATGACAGGAAGAGTGTGAGAAGAGTTGGAGAAAATGTGGATAAAGTTTGAACAGCAGCTGGTTCAGCTGCTCCTGCTGTGTCTGTTGAGAGCTTTTGTTAGTAAATCAGATTAATTTGTGGAAACCCAGCTGAGATCCACAAACAATCCTAACACAGTAAGTCACGTGAAAGTGATGCAAGCTAACAGCGTGGAAAAAAAGAGGCGGAGCAGGCAGGAGAGCTACCTTTAGATAGTGGATATTTAACTGGCAGGCCTAGAAGAGAGAAGAGACTCACTCAGCACGGCTGTTAAAGGTTAGCTGGTGTATGTGTGTGTGTGCGCCTGGCTGGGAAAAATCAACCTGAACTCATGTTTCAATCCACAAACTGTAAAACCATCAATGCCATAGGAAAGTGAATAAATCCCTTTTCTGTTACATCTGGTCGCATCTCAGCATCTCGACCAGTTTCCACGGCAACCACACACTTGTGCAAAGACTCCAGCCTCGGAGAAAGTCAAGGTCAGTTAGTACAGTGTGGAGGAAAAATTAAAAACAACAAGTCTCAGTGTGTGGAGGACTGCTGTAAGGAGATGACATTTACACTCTGTATTCAAACAGCCGTGGGCTCACACAGAGACGGGCTTCAATAAAAAAAGATGCCCTTGTTTTCTGCAATCAGCTGAATCACTGACATCTCTGCTGTGTTTAATATGGCTGCTGCAGGTTAATAACATGTATGTGAAGAGGTTATGAGGTTTATTTTAAGCTCTAGCTGTTATATTGTTGCAATACCCAGAAAAGCCACAAGAGGGCAAAGTTTTCACTCACATGGTCTGTCAGTTTTGATGATGTTTTCACCTTGACTGTTGAAAAATAAGCTGTTTACTCACACTTTAGTCAAGTCTTTATTTAATTTTTTTTTATTCCATGCAAAGACTAACAACTTACGCTCAAAAAATTCTATGACCATTTTTATCA
This sequence comes from Halichoeres trimaculatus, assembly GCF_033239565.1. Taxonomy (NCBI): domain Eukaryota; kingdom Metazoa; phylum Chordata; class Actinopteri; order Labriformes; family Labridae; genus Halichoeres; species Halichoeres trimaculatus. The sequence continues at coordinate 6,199,265 of NW_027437198.1, read as the reverse complement.
AATGCTACCATCCTCTATATTCTTACCTCAAACTTCTGCCGCAGCTCCAGGTTGACGTCATCCACCTCAGGGATGGGGACGTTGTAGTACTCGCCCTCCTCCTGGTTCAGCAACTTGTACCTGACAGAGACAGAACAATAAGATGAGCTGAAGATAAGTCAATGACTTTTCTTTTTATCCACTTTGTTTCTATACAACATTTTTCCATGTGGACATTTCAAATAGCCCCCTCCCTAATACACACAATCCAAACCTCTAACCTCTGCAGCGTTGAATATACACCATAAATGAGACAAGACACCGAACAGTAAAATGTTTTACAGTAAAAGAAGAGAAGAGATGTCCAGGAGATTGAAAAAAAATTATAACACCATGATGTACAACATAATCTAAAATAAAACCGTGAAATACTGCAGGATATGATACCAGACAATAAATTGAAGAAGTTTATGGTTGTTACTTTGCTCATGACCTGAAAAAGTTACGTTTCACATTTGTACACCCAAACTGAAAAGTAACACTGCACTTTATATGAAAAGTCATGCCCTAATTTAACTCAAACTGGAACCCACATAAAAGATGGAGCTGTGAGGACAAATTCAAAAAGAAACACAAGTGGGTTTTTCGTTTTATATTTTTCCCCACAGCTGTCTCCTACAGTAAAGGCCTTCAGCATTTTTCAGACCAAGGACCCCCTAACTGATAAAGAGGTGGGTCTGCCTCGGTCTTAAGGACCCAGAAGTGAACGCTGTAGTGCAGTTTGAGAGAGCTGGTGGGTTACTGACAGTGTTCATTTCTGACTGAAAAATATTGATGGTAATAATTTAAATAAATAAATAAATACTTACAAAAATTAATGAATAAATAATAATAATAATAATAATAATAATAATAATAATAATAATAATAATAATAATTATTATTATTATTATTATTATTATTATTACAATAATAATTACAATAATAATAAAAATAATACATGTTATTTAAAAGCACCTTTCTTGACACTCAAGGTCACTTTACAGTTAAAAACTATTTTGAAAGTAATAACACAATAAAATAAATAAAATCAAAAGACAAACAAAAGAAACATCAAGTTAAAATGAATCAGTGGGATTAGAAAAAAGCAGCTTGGAAAGGTTGGATTTGAGTTTTATATACAAATGAGGAAGAGATTCAATATTTTTGATGTGTGGTGGGAGTAAGTTTCAGAGTTTGGGAGCAGAGTGGCTGAAAGTAAATATAACATCTTTGGCTTCTGTTTATCTATGATGTGTGTTCAAAGACAATAAATGTAATTAAAATTAATTAATAAATAAAATCTTAATAATAATAATAATAATAATAATAATAATAATAATAATAATAATAATAATAATAATAATAATAAATAAATAAATAAATAAATAAATAAATATTTATTTGAAACCAAAAATGTCACTGACCCCTGCAGAACCTCCACAGACCCCCTCAGGGTGGTGGACCACCTGTTGAAGACCCCTGTCCTAAATCATCTTCATCCACTCAAAGCAGCAGTCTATCAGGATGGTTTAGGCTATGTTAGCACAGGAATGCTAACACCACAGTCTTTGACTTCTTTGTGAGAGTGTGTTTATGCTGCAGGTGTGACATGAAGCAGATGCGCGGACAGAGGGGCGAGGAAATGACGTCAGACGACGCTATTTGTCAGGGTGACACACTCAGTGTAGTATCACACTGACATATTGGCAGTCTCTCTGAAAATATGTCTTTTCAAAAACACCTCTTTGATAATTCAAGGCTGAGCTGTTCTTTGAAAATCATCACTTCACATAAAGTTTCTTTAAAAGATATTAGCAGGTTGAAAGAGCTGCCAGTGGTAAAAGAATCCTAACTCTGAACCTTTCTGTGGAAGTACTCACAAACATTTTGTAAGTACTTTCTTTCATCAAGCACACAGTCCCACTGGACAGGCTCTCAGAGAGAATCTGTCATTAAGATCTGCAGCAGATCTACTGATTGTCAAATAAGCCTGGATGCATTGGAAATAACTGTGTATCTGAGAAAATATTAGCATTTGTTCGGTGCTGCACGTAATGAATATTAAATGACTCAGATCAGGATTGGGGGCAAATGAACCTGAGACATCCATCCATAATTTTTTCACAAACTCAGCCTTCGCTTGAAAGAGGTCTCAGTCTCGAAGGGATTGGATTAAATAAAAGTTACATAACCAAAAGATCAGGGCTGAGATCATCTCACTTTATATTCCAGCAGAATAACAACAGAGCATTCTGCCTTTCTGAAACTTTAGCCTCCCATCGCTCCTAGAAGGAATCACAGTTCTTCAGCTTGTGTTAAGATATCTAAAACGCTTCATGTTCAGGACGTTAAACTGCAACATGTCACCTGACTTATATGTTTGAAAGGTGGGTATGCAGACACTCCTCACTCCAGCTGATGTTTCTGACAACATGCACATCTCAAATGTACGCTCTGGGTAGTGAAGAGATGACTGACCATCCACAGTTTGGAGCTTTGATCAGCTCAGATACACCGAACGACATGGAGCCCATGAAGTCGTTCCGTGTGGTTCTGTCCCAGTCCCACACCTCGATGGACAGGCGGCGGTCCTTGTCTGATGCTTTCAGCTTACTGAACACACACAAACACACACACACACACACACACACACACAGGGGAAGAAATTAGTCAGACAAACTTGCAATGTACTTTCACTTTTTTCCTGTTGAAGTGTCCTTAACCACAGGAATACTCAACAATTATTTTTTTACTCACAAGGTGAAGGACTCGTTCCAGCAGGGGTTGAGAGAGGAGCGGATGGTCCTGGTCTTCTGTTTGGTCTCGTTCTTTGGGTCAGGCGTGAGCTTGAGTTTAACATAAGGGTCCGATAAACCATTTGGATCCATAGGAATTAGGTTCCTGGCTTCCCCCACTAGAGGGAGAAACAGAGACGCAGAAACTCCATGAGTGAAATGATCTAAGCTTCAGTCCTTGAAATAAATTACCCACTCTCCCAAAATCACTCTCTCTTTGCCAGAGATCCACAAAAAGACAAAGGTCATACAGCAGATTGTTAGCAGTGTGGCAGATAGATAAGACAGCATATACGTGTCAAATGGTCTTGTAGATGAGAATGTGAAATTTAATCATAAGATCTGTGAATGTTACACCAAACAAAAACAAAACAAAAGAAAAAAAAGAAAGTAGAAGACAAGAAAAAGGAAGAATAAAAAAATAAAAACTGAAGCCTTTAGAGTTTTCACTGTGTTCTCTAACTACACATCATTCTGTGTTATCTCCTCGTGCCAAAGTTCACCTGGTCAGGAGGAAGGCGAGCAGATAATGAGGCTAGGGGAACGATAACGGACAAGAGTAGGAAAAAAAAAGCATGTAACATAGCAACAGGAGGGGTAGAGTGGTGTTGATGGAGCATGTCACCTTCACCATGGTGACAACATCTACTGTAAAAGACAAATGAGACGATTCCATGCCGCCAGCATCGTGTGGACGCACAAAGTAGTGTCAGATACAGAGACAAGGCCTGTACACACTCGACAGAGACATAAGGATGAAAGAAAAAATCAATGAACTCAAAGAGAGAAAGAGCAGATAAAAGGAGACAGCATGAAGAGAAAAAGAGAAGTTATAGAAAAGAATAAATGATTGGAAGACAGAATATGAATAGTGCCCTTGGCTCAGGCCCAGGACCCTAATTTAACAGAGACAAAGAGGAAAAGAAAGATAGGAGGGAAAAAAAGACAAAGAAAAAAACAGGAAGAAAAAAATCCCCCCCCCCCCCCCCCCCCCCCAAAAAAAAAAAAAAAAAAGTGATGAAAGGAGATGGAAAAAAAGACAAAGTAAGAAGAAAAAATACAAAATAGAGAAAAAAAGGAACAAAATAAAACAGAGCAAAAGAAGAAAAAATGAAACAGAAAAAAAAGAGAGAAAAGAGAAAGAAAAATGAAGAAAGAAAAAGAGAAAGAAGGCAAACAAGTTAGAGATAGTAAGAAAGAAAGAAAGAAAGAAAAAGTGAAAAAAAGAATAAAGGAAAAAAAGAAAAAGAAAGAAAGAAAAACGAAGAAAGAGAAAGAAAGAAAGAAGACAAAAAGATAGAGATACAAAGAAAGAAAAAAAAGAAAGAAAGAAAGAAAGAAAGAAAAAGTGAAAGAAAGAAAGAAAGATAGGAAGAAAGAAAGAAAGAAAGATAGGAAGAAAGAAAGAAAGAAAGAAAGGAAGAAAGAAAGAAAGAAAGAAAGAAAGAAAGAAAGAAAAACGAAGAAAGAAAAAAGAAAAAGGAAGAAGACAAAAAAGATAGATACAAAGAAGGAAAACAAAGAAAGAAAGAATGATAGAGAGATAGAAAGAAAGAAAAACAAAGAAAGAAAAAGAGAAAGAAAGAAGACTTACAAGATAGAGATAGATAGAAAGAAAGAAAGAAGACAAACAAGATAGAGATAGACAGAAAGAAAGAAAGAAAGAAAGAAAGAAAGAAAGAAAGAAAGAAAGAAAGAAAGAAAGAAAGAAAGAAAGAAAGAAAGAAAGAAAGAAAGAAAATCAAAATCAAGATATCAAGGAATCAAGAAAGAAAAGAAAGAAAGGGAATGAAGGAGGAACAACTGAAAACCAAAGGTAATATAAAAAGATCAGTGAAAAGGAAAATAAAAAGAAGAGAAAGAACAGGTGAGATGGAAAAGCCTTGAGCTTCAGCAGAAAGAAAAAACAAAAGCAGAGCTCCGTCAGGCGAACCACGGCTCACACAGATTTGTTGAAGCTGTTAGCCTCAAACGTTCCCTCTCTGCATATTTTAATGAAATCAGAACAAGAGGCTGTGATCTGTACGTCTCAGGGAGTCCGTGTGAACTCTCACACACAGACATAGAAGCAGGGATTCTTCATGAAAACAGCAGCGATGCCTGTGTGCGCTCTAAAACAGAAACACCCCACAACACTGACTGGACACAAAGAAAAAAACACCAACATAAAAATAAGCCGAGCCTTTTGGGGTCACTGCAGCTCATTTCATTCTGCCTCAGCTGGATAAATCTGATCTGTTTGACTTTCTGCTTTTCTTGCAGGCTGTCACAGTGAGTAATTTTTATAAGGCGGCTGGTTCTAAGGGATTAACAGAAAAAAAAAAAAAACTCACAGGCTACAAAAAAATGATTTCTTTTCTGGCACATAAGAGAACTGGGACTTTTGGTCCCACAAGTTCAGTCCTCTTTTTATAAAGTTAAAGAAGTTCACAGGTGAAACCATCACCTGGAGATAAGAAGCATTACCAGCTGTGAGCAGCAGAGGGCAGTACAGCCAAGGGTCAGAAGCTTCAACATTCTTCAACAATGTGTTACTTAAACCTCAGAGAGCACATCTATAATAACACTCCATCATGGCTTTCAGCTGCCATGCCTGGCTGATTGTCTCTTACTAACTACAAGCACACATGCACACACTCACTTTTAACACACACACAAGTGCACACAAAGCAAAGTGTTAAGAGCAGGAGGAAGATCTCTGCATCCCACATGGTGATTTGAATCCTCCCCTCTGATGGCTGTGGCTGCATCAGTGGCTTCTATGGTAACACAGGAGCCAAACAACGCTTAAGGAAGAGGCACACACACACACACACACACACACACACACACATACACACTCACACTACAAGATGCATGAACGTATACAAGACCTGACGTGGATGGATAAGTGCCTCTTGGACACACACGCATCACTGTGCAAGTTACATACAGTACACTGCTGATGTGTCTGTGGACTTTTGCATGCTCTTTCTCACACTCACGCACACACGCGCACACACACACAATGAAACATCATCATCATCAGTGATCAAGGACCATCTCTGCTGTCTGTTGTTGCTTAGATACAACAAGAGCCGCTTCCTTCTGGATCCTCCCCTCCCTCCCTTCCTCCTTTCACTCCTTACACCCCTTGAGGTCGCTACCAATAAAATTACAGAAAGTGTGTGTGTGTGTGTTTTTCTCACTTGTTCAGGGTAGAACAGGCACAATAAAGACAATGTACGCTCTAATGAGTGTCTGTCATCTCTGTTACAGAAACAAGGACACTTTTGACATTGTGCAAACATGCGTCACAGGCGCATCCATCCACTCTGCTGCTGCGTCTTAAAACAGCACGACAACTGGGAGAAAAAGCAGCGACTTTTAGGGTGTAAGAATCTTTTTTAGATCAGAGAAAATTGAAAGTTTAATTTTTTTCTTCAAAACTATTCTCTGCTAAATTCCTCCTTCCCAAACATGGTTCAATTTTTCCCTCTGATTCGTAACGATAACACACTCCTGAGTCTTTGCTGAAGCTTAGTTGCGATGATATATGTGACAGATAAATGATAATAAAAAGAAAAAAAACATGTCATTCAGATCCTGGGGTGGATGTATGCCTAGCTGTGGTCGGTCAGCAGTGTAATCTCCCAAAAAAAGGCTTTGAAATTCAAATGTGCTGTTGCATAACAATGCCATGTGCAACCAATGAACGTCTGATAATCTGGGGGGAAAGCTGCACGGCCAAACGGGAGCTGGATGAGTTCCTGCAGTGCAATGCCAGGGCTCTGAATGCAGACGTCACACTCACACACACACACACACACACACACACACGGTTACAGAACAGGAAGCAGAGGAAGCAGAGGAAAAATAATACAAAAATGACCTTAAGATTTTTATTCTTGGTGTTGGTTGTTTTTGAGGAATTAGCTCGATGAAAGAGGACGCTTTGGAAGGAGTGATACTCTGAGAGGAGACTCTTTGTGAAACACTGCCCACACTCCTCTTAAATAAATCTCATTGAGCACACCAAGTCCTGCTTTTTTTGCCCAGTGATAAAGGTTTTCAGTAAATCACTGAATGGCTTGGCGGATAATGAGATGTCACAATGACAGCCCAAGAGCAAAACAGAATACAGAAAGAATGTTTCATCCGTTAAAGCTGCCTGAATCAGTCCCTAAACGAAGAAGCTTAGAAATAACAGCTTATTATTCTGATGATGCTTTTGTCATCTAAGATGTTTTTCTCAATTAAAACTACAAAGTCTCTGATTTAAATGTAGCTATTAAAGCCTCTACAGTAAGATTCTTATTCTAATTCTTTCACAGCCTGACTGTTTTATAACTTTTGCTTTTTTCCTTTTCAGGCAGACAGGGTGGACATCTCTGATACAATACCGCTGATTTGTTAGGTAAGTTTTCAGATTGTTGAACTGAATAGATGCTTAGCTTGAAAGACAATGGAAGCCTTAGAAAAAAGTTGCTCTTTATTGAGAATCTGGATGAGGATGTACACATCCAGCCATAAAAATCCCAGACATTTACAGTTTGGTTAAAAAAAACACCTTTGGTCTGAATTTCACTAATCATCATGGCACGTACTGTACGGGGTGAATTTTTTTCTAACTCTGCAGTCTAAAAGCTATTAAGATTGTAAATTAGCCCAATCAGAAGCACAGCTCAGCTCACCTGACTGACAGGTGCCCCATAGCTGTTAGAAAGGAAGGTCAGAGCCTGCGACATATCCAAGAAGGCTTCCGCCAACAATCACTTCATTACTCTAATGGACCTAGTGGACACTATGTCCATATTTTCTCTGTAAATGGGGCACCTTTTGGACCAGACAAGTAAAAACTGGCACCCCATTATTTGCAGATGCAACCTGATCTGTAGATGGCTGCTCATGACTGCAGACAGTGCTGAGAGAACTGTGGCTCATAGACTTCCAGTGCCCCCTGCTGGACAAAACGTGCCATAAAACATCTCTAAGGGTGCGTCCACACCTGAGGCTCATTTTCTTTGTTTTGATTCACAGGCAAAAATTAGAGGTGCCCCGATCACAATTTTTCGGCCGATCACAGATCACCGATCTTTTCCAGATCTTTTAAAAGCCTGACCTGCCGATACCGATTTGGGACAATACCAATTTTTATTTTTTATTTTTTTTTTTATAACTGACAGCATTAACCTTCAATGTCCCAACCTTATTTTATTAAAATCATTGAACAATACTTGTGAAACAATAAAATCTTTATGTTTTAACTTAACCAATAAAGTGTCCTGAGGTTTAGGTCAGAGCAAAAAGCAACAATGGCTGGCTGTCAGACCTTCCCAGAGGTTTACAAGATCAGTTTGGATGGATGGAAGGATGGGCTGATCACCAATCCCTGATAACCGATCACCGATCCCTGATGACCCATCACTGATCCCTGATAACCGATCACTGATACACCAAAGTTAAGGAGACGGGCACTGATCGGTTGGCCAGCTGATTGATCCCTGCATGTCTAGCAAAAATGATACAATTGTTGGTGTTTTCACCTGGTTTGTTTTTGTTCACACTACAAAAAGTCTCCTGCAGTTCAAAGTTGTAATCAAACGCCATGTGAGATCAAATTTTCCCTCATTGGTCAGGAATCTTACCCTGACGATAGGGGGAATTTCCTTATCTTCATTACTGCGTGACTACCTGTGCTACTACAAGCCATCGCACTATTTTGACGATGATGATCCGCTTGTTGTGTTCTGCATGTGAATGCGATTTGCTTTGTCAACATATACCCTTGTCAACAGACTCTTGGGGAACTCTTCAGACTCTCCTAAACAAGCCTGGTGTAAATACAGCCTTAAACATACCAAGACTTGTGTCCTGTGTTGTACATTTAGTGGATTTTAAAGATTTTTCAAACAATGTGAAAAATTGAAAGTTTGATTACTATTGACCAATCATGTAACAGCAGGCTTTGTTGAACTATTTAATGATATAAGACTGTATAGGTTACTAATAGCTGGCTGCATTGAACAAGTGACTTTGGTAATTAAAATAAAATTTGATAAAATAAAATTTGATAACATAAAATAAAATTTGATAAAAAAAAATAAAATTTGATAAAAAAAATAAAATTTGATAAAATAAAATTTGATAAAATAAAATAAAATTTGATAGAATTTAAATAAAATAAAATGAAATAAAAAAGACTTTTTTATTTTCACATAATTCAAAAGACCACTCTCTTCTTAGCTGTGGCTTAAGTGCGAAAAATACTGTAAACCAAAGTTTAACAGTGCCCTCTGCTGGAAAAAATGTGAAATGACACCCTTTTAAAACATCTCCATAATTGTTCGCTGCATTGTTGGTTGGAAAACCTCCATCTCAGAGGTGGTAGGGTTACATCTCTAGCACAATTTGGAGTGAAGCAGGCTTTGGTGTGTGAAAGAAAATGGCCTGTTCAGAAAGTGAAAACAGCTGATCAACACAAATGACATCCTGACTACTCTTTGTTGCAATCTGATAAGGGTGTATTCTTCTCCATTAACAGATATGTGCATGCAAATTCAGCTGACAGAAAGATTTAGTTAAAACATTTCAATTTGGGCAGTGTCTGCTGCCAAAAGCTTTCAGCGTTTAGATTTCCTGACTACCTTGAATGCATCAGAAACAATCGATCCAAGAGATAAGCACTTTATGATTTCTGTTGTTTTGATTTCTTCATGTCTTGGAAGCTTGCATTTTGACTTTCCAAATCTGAATTATGAGGTTACTTTGGCTAAGTTAAGACTTTGTTTACAGTGAAACTGAGACTCATTAGATGAAAATGGATGAGTGCTTTTCTAGGCCGCAAAGATCAAAGAACTGAAGGTGAGAAGGGTGTAGTATCAGGCACAGATGGCAGAGAAATATTGTCCGACTTAAAAAAGAAAACCAGTCAGGCTCTCAAACATTTAACAGCAACCACAGGGAAATACTGATCAATATTTATGACCATTTTCTGAATGTTTTATTATCCAAACAGCTTCAGAATAAGGGCTAAACCGATCAATGTTGGGCAAGATTGCTGGTTCAAGCCTCTTATATCAAAGCAGACCCTGATATTTGTCAAAAGTCTTTCACAACCTGATCTGTATTTATACCACAGGCCTGATGGTGCTCCGAGGGAAAAATGTATCCCTGCTCAACCAGGCAAACATGTCATGTTAGGAAATCTCACCCTGAGTAAACCGCCGTGTGTGCTCACTTTGTTCCCATCATCTGCTGCCTTATGAGTGTGTTTACGTGTGTGCAGTGTGTGTGTTTGTGTGCAGCCGGGCAGGTCATGAAAGGACATTTGCATGTTTACCTTTTTTCTTTAATCTGCAGAATTAATTTCTACTCATACCCCGGGGTTGTTTTTGTCACATTGGCTTGAAGAAACGTCAAGCAGCAGAATAAAGAAGAAGAAAACACGAAAACAGAAGGTAACAAGGTAACAAAGAGGAAAGTGTAGAGGAAGAAGATAAAGGTCAAGTCAAGTGTTGTTTGGGCTGGTTAAAAAAGAGAGCATGATAGAAAAAGATTAGCTGACAGGGTTGTTTCAGGAGAGGAAAGGGGAAGGAGAAAACAGAGGCAGAGGGAGAGGAAATGGATGATGAGAGGTGGAGAAGACACGTCGGGGTCTCGGAGGAACAAGTAAGAGAAGATAATTAAAGCTGCAAGCAGCGTTAGACGGGTCCTCGGGCTCCTGCCGGTTTTCCCTCCAATGTGTCCATCAAAATAAGACGAACATTTCGGCGTTGGTTTCATCTCTCTACGACATTCCTAGCCCCAGTTAGGGCTGATTTGGTGTGTGTAGGCTTGAAGTGAGCCTTATGGCTCTGAGAGAATATTATGGGATGTCTGGGAGTCAGTTGATACCATGGCAACGTATCCTCTGCTGTGCTGAATTACATCACCTGCTGCATGCTTGGAATTCTAATTAGCGTGACAGAACCCCAAACAGAGTGGAGACTGAGAGTTTATCAGGCATGTAATGTAAAGAAGTCCTCACAGAGTCCACAATTTTATCCCAATCTGTGTCAAAAATATCATGTTTGATAGAAGAGCTTGTCAGGAATCCATTTTTGGCATTTTTAAAGCTGTACGAGTTATACTTTTTTGTCTAGAAGCCCAAATGCGTCACAAAAACGCTGTAAAAGCGCTGGAAAAGTGCTAGAAATGGATTTTTTACTTTAGAGAAACGTCCAAACTACTTGTCCTGTAGGCCACAATGTTGGCTTAATCTGTGTAAAAATATCATATGGTTGTAGACAATTTTGTCAGGAATCCAACAATGTCATTTTTAAAGCTCTATGACTTTTAGCTTTTTGTCTAGAGGCCCAAATGCGGCACTAGTAGAAGTACTAGTAGTGAGTGTTTTGACCTGAAATCGGTTCTCCTCATCTGCTAACATGGAGAAATCCTGAATTGGCCAAAAGCGGTCGGCGACTTTGAGGGCTCGCCATTCGAAAACCGGGCCCGAAACAACAACTTCCTGAACAACTTTTGGAGAGCAGGGTCTAATCTGTCATGTGATGGTATTTTCAAGCATGTACCATTTTTGGTTTCAGGGGGTTTAATTTTTGCAGAAAGGGTTAAAAAATTTTTTTTTTTAATTTTGTGAGGCAAATAGCCGGCTTCCTGTTGGAGATAGGTCCAGGGTAGCAGCGTATGATTTTTGCGTCTCGATGACACGAGGGTTTTGGTGTTGGTTTTATCTCTCTACGACATTCCTAGCCCGAGCTAGGGCCCTTAGCGTGTGCCTAGGTGGCGCTACAGAGGTTATTATGGGATGTCAGGGGTCATGTTTTGTATCAAATCGCAATTTCACGCGATCCTGATGTGCGTGCCAATTTTGGTGAGTTTTGGAGCACGTTTAGGGGGTGTAATTTGCGTTCTCGGGGCGGGTGGAATAATAAGAAAAAATTAAAGCTGCAAGCAGCGTTAGACGGGTCCTCGGGCTCCTGCCGGTTTTCCCTCCGATGTGTCCAACAAAATGAGACGAACATTTTGGCGTTTGTTTCATCTCTCTATGACATTCCTAGCCCCAGTTAGGGCTGTTTTGGTGTGTGTGGGGTGGAAGTGAGCCTAATGGCTCTGAGAGAATATTATGGGATGTCGTGGAGTCAGTTGATACCATGGCAACGTATCCTCTGCTAAGCTGAGTGACATCACCAGCTGCTGCATGGAATACCTAATCAGTGTGTGACATCATCACAGGAATGCAGCAGCCCAAGGGGAGGATCAAGTCCCCCCAAAAAAGGAACAAACTTCTCATCCTGTAGGCCAGAATGTTGACCCAATCTGTGTAAAAATATGATTTTCTTGTAGAACATTTTGCGAGGAATCCAACCATGTCATTTTCAAAGCTGTGCGACTTTTATTTTTTTTTCTAGAGGCCAAACTGCTTCACAGAAGCTCCTCTCCCATCTGTTAACATTGCGTGGTCGGCAACTTTGAGGGCTCGCCATTCGAAAACCGGGCCCGAAACAACAACTTCCCCCACAACTTTTGTAGAGCAGGGTCTGGTCTGTCATGTGAGGCAATTTTCATGCCAGTACCATTTTTGGTTATTGACAAGTTAATGTTTGTAGAAAGGCTTAAAATTCTGAAAACTCTTATTTTGGCGGGCAAATTGCTGGCTTCCTGTTGGAGCTACGTGAAAATACCTCCTAAATTTTTTGTGCGTCTCAATAAGACCAACGTTTTGGTGTTGGTTTCATCTCTCTCGGACATTCCTGGCCCGAGCTAGAGCCATTTTTGTGTGTTTTTGAGTGGTCTTTAGAGGTTTTTTGGCTCTAGAGAGATTATTATGGGATGTCGGGGGTCATGTTTAGTACCAAATCGCAATTTCTCGGGATTGTGATGTGCGTGCCAATTTTGGTGAGTTTTCGAGCATGTTTAGGGGGTGTAATTTGCGTTCTCGGGGCGGGTGGAATAATAATAAGAAAAAAAAAGAAACGCAGCAGGAACAATAGTGCCCTCGGCCTTCGGCCGAGGGCACCTTCTAGCCCTGCTAGAAGGTGCCCTGGCTCAGGCCGAGGACCCTAATTAAAGCTGCAAGCAGCGTTAGACGGGTCCTCGGGGCTCATGCCGGTTTTGCCCTACTATCATGGTATTGGCCCCACTGTGTCCAACAGAATAAGACGAACATTTTGGTGGTGGTTTCATCTCTCTAGGACATTCCTAGCCCCAGTTAGGGCTATTTTGCTGTGCATAGGTGGAAGTGAGCCTAATGGCTCTGAGAGAATATTATGGGATGTCAGGGAGTCAGTTGATACCATGGCAACATATCCTCTGCTATGCTGAAGAGAAATAGCTAACTTTCTGTCTGGGAAAGGTCAGGGTGTCAGCAAGTAATTTGTTCGTCTTAATGAGATGAACATTTTGATGTTGGTTTGATCTCTCTAGGACATTCCTACTGGCTGCTATGGCTGTTTTAATGTGTCAGAATGTGGACAGAGGGAATATTATGGGATGTTTGGTATTATATTGAAGAGTTTGATGCTTGAAATGTGTGTGCTGATTTTGGTGAGTTTTTGAGCATGTTCAGGGGGTCTAATAAGCACTTTTATGGAGGAGAGAGTCATTGTTTCCTCTGCTGAGTCATGTGACCAGCTGTGTGGAGCTCCTAATCAGTGTGTGACATCATCACAGAAGTGCAGGAGGATGAGATTCCTAAAGGGGACAAACTTCTCATCCTGTAGGCCAGAATGTTGACCTAATCTGTGTAAAAATATGATTTTCTTGAAGAGCGTTTTGTGAGGAATCCAACCATGTCATTTTTAAAGCTGTGCGACTTTTACTTTTTTGTCTAGAGGCCCAACTGCTTCACTGAAGCTCCTCTCCCATCTGTTAACATTGCGTGGTCGGCGACTTTGAGGGCTCGCCATTCGAAAACCGGGCCAGAAACAACAACTTCATGAACAACTTTTGTAGAACAGAGTCTGGTCTGTCATGTGAGGCAATTTTCATGGCGGTACCATTTTTGGTTATTGACAAGTTAATGTTTGTAGAAAGGCTAAAAATGCCGAAATCTCTTATTTTGGCGGGCAAATTGCCGGCTTCCTGTTGGAGCTACACGAAAATACCTCCTATATTTTTTGTGCGTCTCAATGAGAGGAACGTTTTGGTGTTGGTTTCATCTCTCTGCGACATTCCTGGCCTGAGATAGGGCCGTTTAAGTGTGTTTTTTGGGTTTTTTGGCTCTATGGAGATTATTATGGGATGTCGGGGGTCATGTTTGGTATTAACTCGCAATTTTTCGCAATTCTGGGATGCGTGCCAATTTTGGTGAGTTTTTGAATATGTTTAGGGGGTCTAATTTGCGATCAAAGACGGTGCGGAATAATAATAAGAAAAAAGAAACGCAGCAGGAACAATAGTGTCCTCCGCCTTCGGCGGAGGACACCTTCTAGCCCTGCTAGAAGGTGCCCTCTGCTCAGGCCGAGGACCCTAAAAAAAAAAAGAAACGCAGCAGGAACAATAGTGCCCTCGGCCTTCGGCCGAGGGCACCTTCTAGCTCTTGCTAGAAGGTGCCCTGGCTCAGGCCGAGGACCCTAACAAGACATGTCAATATCAGAGGAAGGTACGGAAAGACAGAGGAGGAGGGATGAAAGGAGGAGGAGGGGGAGCCTGGAGATGTGTCTCTTTTCTTCGCTGGATGGATTTAATCAAGTTTACATCGGTGCAGTGAACCACAAAGGAAGAACATACCTCTGCTTTCTCTCCACCCTGTGCTGCTCCTTCTCCTGCACAAGCTCTCTGTAAGCTTTGTCTCATCTGGCCCTGCATTGTTGATACTTTCTGTCCTCTCAAATTCATCTTCTGGATTCATTTTGCATTTTTTTTTCCTCTCTAAAAAGAGTTTGCTCCATATTGACATGATAGCATCACAGTTGCTGCAGATTTGTCGGCTGAACATCCATGATGAGAATCTCCCGTTCCACCACATCCCAAAGGTGCTCTATTGGATTGAGATCTGGGGACTGTGGAGGACATTTGAGTACAGGGAACTCATTGTCATGTTGAAGAAAGCAGTCTGAGATGATTCCAGCTTTATGACATGGAGCGTTATCCTGCTGGAAGTAGCCATCAGAAGATGGGTACACTGTGCTCATAAAGGGATGGACATGGTCTGCAACAATACTCAGGGAGACTGTTGACATAAAACCATGCTCAGTTGGTACTAAGGGGCCCAAAGTGAGACAAGAAAATACCCCCCACACCATTACACCACCAGCAGCAGCCTGATACAAGGCAGGATGGATCCATGCTTTCATGTTGTTGACACCAAATTCTGACCCTACCATCTGAATGTGGAGCAGAAATCCAGACTCATCAGACCAGGCAACGTTTTTCCAATCTTCTATTGTCCAGTTTTGGTGTTGCTGTGTGAATTGCAGCCTCAGTTTCCTGTTCTTAGCTGACAGGAGGGTCACCCGGTGTGGTCTTCTGCTGCTGTAGACCATCTGCCTCAAGGTTGGACGTGTTGTGTGTTCAGAGATGCTCTTCTGCAGATCTCGGTTCTAACCAGTGGTTATTTGAGTTACTGTTGTCTTTCTATCAGCTCCAACCAGTCTGTCCATTCTCCTCCGACCTCTGGCATCAACAAGGCATTTCAGGAGATATGTAAATCCAAAATCGTGCAGCGGACGTCCGTATAATGGGATCCATCGGGGCATAGACAGCGCCGCTCCTAAAACTACATTAATCGCTCAAAAACTCATGTTTTTCACCAATATTCCATCATGGTCCGCTCCGGGTTAGCCCTCTGCTGCAGTCTGTGTCACTCCAGACAGCGCTGTGTGGCTGTACTGACCTCTGAACTGACAAAGACTTTGTTTACGTTTGATCCTCAAAGAAAGGAGTCAGCTCTCCAGAGAGTACTGCGCATGCTGACTCTTTGAGGGGCAAGTTTTTGGACGATTAATGCAGTTTTAGGAGCGGCGCTGTCTATGCCCCGATGGATCCCATTATATGGACGTCTGCTGCACGATTTTGGATCTAAATATCTCCCGAAGCACTGCTTGGATCAGGAAAGCCTTCTGGGTGAGTATTTTGTTCTACTTCATTCTATAAACAATGTAAACGCTGTATAAACCGAACTTATCCTTTAAAAGGGGCATTTACAGTGGGAGGGAGTGCAGTGTTGTCAGTGGGGCACAGATTTATATAAGGCAACCAATTTTACTGTGACAGTTCAGATGCACATTATTTGGATTTTGTAGAGCAGAAGGAGAAGAGCGTGTAAAATGCAAGTTATGCCCAGGAAATAAGAGGCTGAATACTGCATGGAACACAACCACGAATCTCTTGAAGCATATAAAGATGTATCAGGGGGATAAAGTAGTGTAACGAGTAGTGTAACTTCGTTACTATTTCCATGGAGTATAAGGCACTACTTTTTTCAATAGTAACGAGTAACGGGTAACTCTTTACTTTTTTAACGGCCCTTAACTCTGCGCCCCCCAGAGTAAGCGCACCACACACTTTGAAAACCACTGGTCTAACGTGATACCGTGTGATGCAGCAAGGCACAAACCCACTGCGTAAAGTGATTACCATGGTTACCATGAAAGAAAAGGAAGAAATCGCATTAGGCTTGTCAAAGTTTCCTCTATCTTAATTCACCAAAAAAGAAAACATGATGATTTTTCAAGAGTCCCAAAACGCAAGTCAGAGTCTTTTGAGCACAACTTTAGTGCGACTCGAGTTAGAGTTGCAAACTCAAGTCATCTCTGGCAGGAGCAACACATGAGACAACTTTTACAGCAGCTTCACGTACTTCTTCAAGTTTGAGGAGCTGCTCCTTTTTTTTCTCTCTTTCACTTCAAGATTGTTAATGTGACATTAATGTGTCATAAAAACAAGCAATTTGAAGATGTCACAGTGCACTCTGTGTGTTTTTCATAATTTTGTCAAACTGACACATTGATTTGTCGCACAAGGACTCAACAGATGTATCAGGAATAATCACATGTTGCAGCTTGGAGAACGACAGACCGAGCAGCTGCAGGATGAAGGGAAAATAAACACAGGAGTGCAGTTTGTGTTTGACTAAGTATCAGACGCTACATGTGCTGGCAGCAGGTGCAGGAGATCACACTACAGCACGAGTGTGAAGCAACAGTCGGATAAATCGCGGAACATTTGGATGTTCGTGGGCATAAAAATCAAAGCGGGAGGTAGACCGAGCAGAGGTTTGACTTGGCATGAGTCGTCTCTTTGCATGAATGAGCGCCAGTTTCAGTTGTGTCCGTTTGGCCCGAGCTGAAAAGCAATGGAGTAATCATGTCAAAGACCGCTGCTGTCTTCAGAGTTAATATTCTGCTTCAATGCCTCATCCTCACACATCAGACACATTCAAACCCACAGACAAGGACATAAAAAGAATGTGAAAGTGAAAGAGCTCTGCAGCAGCTCAGGCCTCCATCAGCACTCACACAGACAAAGAATTAGATTCTGTTTACGGCAGGGAAATAAAAAAGACTCTTACATCATTCACTTTAAAACAATGCAAGCAAGGACAGCCAGAGATGTGAGCGTTCTGTGAAAATAATTGACTTATTTTCTCTTTTTCATCCAGGAGGACACAAACAAAAAAACAAACTAACGCACATAGTCATGAAAGCAATAAGTTTCTGGTCAACCCTCGCTTTGTTTCTGGGGTCTGATCCTCACAGAAGTAGACTTTATTGGCCTCAGCACTTTTATATCCCAGCACCGCTTCAAAAAAAGTCTTTAGTTAGCCACTAATTTTTGAAAGTTCTCCAACTAAAGATAAAAGAG
This sequence comes from Halichoeres trimaculatus, assembly GCF_033239565.1. NCBI lineage: Eukaryota > Metazoa > Chordata > Actinopteri > Labriformes > Labridae > Halichoeres > Halichoeres trimaculatus. The sequence goes on along the minus strand of NW_027437198.1, from coordinate 6,181,662 downwards.
GTTCTGTCTAAACTCTTGCTTGTGTTGTACGTCGCTTTGGACAGAAGTGTCTGCTAAACAGAGTTGGGTATGTAACTACAAGTAACGAACGTTACAAGTAGTAAAATTACTTTTGATAGTAACGAGTAGTGTAACGGCACTACTCCTCCTTGATTAGTAGCTAGACTAGAGTTACAAATGAAACGCCACAATCGTTACTTTTACAATGACTGCAAATAGAGCAACCAAAATATTACTATTTAAGCGGAGTTCTTTTTATTACCACCAGTAGATTGAACGGTGTCCATACAAGCAACTACTCGCTATCTCTTCCGGGCCAGGGCTGATGGAACTGTCACAGTAAAATTGGTTGCCTTTTATAAATCTGTGCCCCACTGAAAACACTGCACTTCCTCCCACTGTAAATGCCCCTTTTAAAGAATAATTTCAGTTTATACAGCTTTTACATTGTTTATAGCATGAAGTAGAAAAAAATACTCACCCAGAAGGCTTTCCTGATCCAAGCAGTGTTTCGGGAGATATTTAAATCCAAAATCGTGCAGCGGACGTCCGTATAATGGGATCCATCGGGGCATAGACAGCGCCGCTCCTTAAACTGCATTAATCGTCCAAAACTCCTGTTTTTCACCAATATTCCATCATCAAGTTAGTGCTCTGTTGCAGTCTGTGTCACTCCAGACAGCGCTGTTTGGCTGTAATGACCTCTGAACTCACGAAGACTTTGTTTACATTTGCTCCTCAAAGAAAGGAGTACTGCGCATGCACAGTACTCCTTGGAGAGCCGACTGCGCATGTGCAGTACTCTCTGGAGAGCTGACTCCTTTCTTTGAGAGACAAACGTAAACAAAGTCTTAGTGAGTTCAGAGGTCATTACAGCCAAACAGCGCTGTCTGAAGTGACACTACTGCAACAGAGCACTAACTTGCAGTGGACCATGATGGAATATTGGTGAAAAACAGGAGTTTTGGACGATTTATGCAGTTTAAGGAGCGGTGCTGTCTATGCCCCGATGGATCCCATTATACGGACGTCCGCTGCACGATTTTGGATCTAAATATCTCCCGAAACACTGCTTGGATCAGGAAAGCCTTCTGGGTGAGTATTTTGTTCTACTTCATGCTATAAACAATGTAAAAGCTGTATAAACCAAAATCATCCTTTAAAAGGGGCCTTTACAGTGGGAGGGAGTGCAGTGTTGTCAGTGGGGCACAGATTTATATAAGGCAACCAATTTTACTGTGACAGTTCATATGCACATTATTTGGATTTTGTAGAGCAGAAGGAGAAGAGCGTGACCGTGAAATGCAAGTTATGTCCAGGAAATAAGAGGCTGAATACTACGTGGAACACAACCGCGAATCTCTTGAAGCATATAAAGATGTATCAGGGGGATAAAGTAGTGTAACGAGTAGTGTAACTTCTTTACTATTTCCATGGAGTAATCAAGTAGTGTAAGGCACTACTTTTTTCAATAGTAACGAGTAACTCTTTACTTTTTTGAGTAACGGACCCCAACTCTGCTGCTAAATGAAACTGTGGCACAGTAGCTCTGTAGTTTCCATCACAGGGTCACGTCAACTATGAGAGGCAAAATAAGAACGAAATCCAGGAAACCACTGGAGGATTTTTAAAGAATTTATTTGTAAATCATGGTAGAAAAATAAGTATTTGGCCAAAAACAAACAAGCAAGATTTCTGTCTCTAACAGACCTGTAACTTCTTCTTTAAGGCCGCGTTTACACGACGCCAAAAACTGTCAAATCCGATAACATTTTGTTGCGTTTTGTCCGAAATGCGGAAACTTTTGAAAACGCTGTCCAAAGTGGAGAGTTTTCAAAACGCTCCTCCATCCAGCCTCGTATAGACACAGAGCAGAGCGTCTCTGGGTGAAATGGTGACGTCACCGCATGCGCACTTGTATATAGTTTGCTACATCACAAAACTACATCACATTTTAACTCAGTTTTTTATTCAAGTGCAATTTCTGACTGAGAGCCCAATTTGTTTTATTGTTTTTTTTTTGACATCTAAAAATAATGTATATTCCAATTACATTTGTAAAAAGTACTCATGAGAAATAAAAGTTTATTGCATTTGAAAGGGTGTATACATTAATTAATTAATTTGGTCTCAAAATAGCATTGATTATTTATCGTCAATAATTGTGGGACAACACATCATCCAGCAAAATTTGCTATCGGCCCAGGCCTACTCATTTTGTCTCTCATAGTTGAAGAGTACCTCCAATGAAAATTACAGACCTCTCTCATCTTTCTAAATCAGAGGCTGACAAAATATTTTTTCCCTACTGTATTTGTGTGTGTGTGTGTGTGTGTGTGTGTGTGTATGTGTGTGAGTGTGTGAGGGAAAGAAAGGAGGAGGAAGGAGTAGTTGTGGGAGTGACAGAGCACTCATTTCTCCCCCTACCAAAGGCGTTTTAACACCAGCGTGTTGCTCACTCCAGGTGCTGCTCTTTGACTGACAGGATAATTTGGAGGTGCTGAACACGCACACGCACGCACACATGCACAAACACACACACACAGGTTGTGAAGGCAGCTCATTCTTAATGACACAAACGCACACTTTGCCTTTTTTAGACCTCTCTTGATTTTTTTTTGTGTTAAGTTTCTTACAAATTCAGCTCAAAACAGCTTTGTATTTATTTTTCTGCAGAGGAAGTAAAGTGTCCCTTAATTGAAGAAAGATATCATTCTCAAACTTGAAACCATTCTGTGAATGTCTCACCAGGAAACATGCCCTTGGGAACAGTTTCCAACTTCTCAGAGTTTCCTTTTAGCCAGCTGTTAGCGACAAACTCTGTTTCTGAGCTGTGTGGAGTCAACAGTTCAAGATGTGACATGAGGACAGACCTTTAGTTCAAGTAGAAAGCAAAGTGAAAGTCAGTTTTTAATCCTCTATCTACTCTACTGACGCCTGCTAAGTCTCAGTTTCACTGTAAGGAGTCAACAGTTCAAGATGTGACATGAGGACAGACCTTTAGTTCAAGTAGAAAGCAAAGTGAAAGTCAGTTTTTAATCCTCTATCTACTCTACTGACGCCTGCTAAGTCTCAGTTTCACTGTAAGGAGCTAGCCAAACTGTAAATATGGCTTTACTGAAGATGTTAAGAAACAAGCCTTGTCAGGTCTGTCCTTTGAGATATTCCTCCGTTAAAAGGGAGTATGACAAGTCATGATGCTTGATGTTTATTTTCTCTCACATAATTGACTTATATTGATATATTTGCCTTAAAACAGCTCAAAACAACTTAGCTCCAAAATATAAGACTGATCTAGTGGCATTTCTGACACACTCAGCAGATTTTGCTGTGTTAGAAATCAGTCACTCCTTCCTCTCATTTTGCATGTCCTAAAAACGTTTGGCAACACTTTATCTGAAGGCATATGCATAACATTGACATGACACTGTCATAAACATGACATGGCATCTGTTATTAAGTAGAGGGAGGCTTCATACATGTCTATAGATGTTGTCATTAAGTGTCAATCAGTCAATTATGTCAACTTTTAAGAAAAGTTGCAAAAATCTGCCTGATCTGATACTATGGATCAAGATGGGGACACCCCTAGTAATGGACCAATTGTTTTGCACACCAAAGCTGCGATAGAACAGTAAGAGGATGTAATCCAAACAGGAAAGTCCTTTGTGAAGATGCAGTGTTCACTGAGGCATCCAGCTTGGACAGCATTCCTCTGCATCCAGCTAAACGTCGACTCATCAAAATGAGAAACAAACCCGGACATCTCACAGACCATCACACAGAACTCCAGATCAGGAATGATACAAACCTGTAACGTGTAATCTGTCCATGTTGACTTCAATCTTGAGAAAGAGGCGACCCCGGCGCTCCGTGTGGTCCGTCCCACACAGGCTCGGCACGTTGACCACACACTGCTTGTGCACGTTCATGTCGCAGGCTGTAATGAAAACACACAGGTTGTTCAGCCTGCTTTTCTTTATAAGAACATCATGTCAGTGGGGATGATGGAAAAAACCTCTTTCATATGCTTTGGAGGGTGAATCATGCACATCAAGGGAGGACAGGCCGATAACTGTGGTTGATTACTTCTCGCTCTGACTTTAATAGAGCAGCACAGCCTGAGAAACTCCTGCACAGAAAAACACCCTTTGAGAAAAATCTGCCAAAGGACTCAGCTTTGAGTGAGGAAGGGAACAGGAAACAAAATTGGAAAATTGAAAATGAATTGAATTGGTACTTATTCTGACTGTGATCTCAACAACAGCAGACAAAGAGTGAGACAGTTTGAAAGTTCTGCTAAATAAGTCAAGTGAACAGAACAAAACAAAGAAATGTGTTTTTATGAGTCTGGATTTAGCAGCTTCATAAGACCTGCCCTGGTTCTTTGATAGACTGACCCACAAATAGATGCACAAAGACCTTACATAGCAAAAGATTTGTGGGGTTGATTCAGTATAAAAATGTCTACTTTGAGATGAGCCAAAGCAAAACAGCTTTTCTCAAAGGTGCAGTGTCGCACTTAACATCAATAAATAATACCCACATTAATTTAGAATAATCTCTGGAAGCAAATGAGGACACCATCCACTGGACTGACTGGATTACTGAAATAGGCTAAACTGTGGAGCAAAGAAAAACAGACTTGAGTTTTGTGACACTGTCCTCTTAAAGAACATGAAATAAAAAAGGAGATGATTTGAGTCACTGTGAGGAGTTTCTAAGTGATTTTGGAAAAGTCTCCCTTCTAGATATATGCCTAATGCACACTTTAAGATTAGATTATCAGCGCCAATAGAGGACATTCCTTGATGCTACTTCTTAGCTTCCTTGTAAAGCAGGATCGGATTGATATGCAGCACATATAAGTCTCTATGACAGAAAAAGGACCGAAGAGCAGGAGAAAGATAAACAGGAGCGAGATAGAGCACGAGCTAAAGGCTAACACAGGAGCTTAACTGTTCGTGCTAATGTTCATTCCAACCCACAGTCAGCAGTTATTCTGCAGTGGTCTGTTCAAACTTGAGAGAATCAATAAAATAAAGAGTGGGGTTCATCAGGATTCACTAAAAGCTCCAGATCAAGTGTAACACTAAGTATAGTTTGCTACTAAACTACGGTACAAACTCACAAAGTTTTCTTGTCACATTTCAAACAACAACGCTTTAAACTGTTGATAAATACCTTACCTAGTAGCGCTGTATCTGGTAAAAAAAAGTTCTCTTGAACTCAGTACTTAATGTTATTGTTGTAAAAGACATCGCATCTGGGTGGGAATGAGGGTGGTATTGGTAGTGGTATTGGGGAGATAATAGGATGCAGGTAGGAATGGGTGGCTTTATATTTTGTATTTTGCATACTTTGCAGTGATTTGTACTGTTCAAGTTGAAAACTCAAAAAAAAGAAAAAGTTATCTTGAAAGAAAAGTAGAGTTAAAAAAATCATATCTCTATTCATTCCCAAAACGAACATACGCCTTGTTGAGAGTCACATCTAGAAATAGACCGATATGGATTTTTCCAAGCCGATACCAATGCCAATTATCTGTAGTCAAGTAGGCCGGTATCCAATATTTGAAGTTGATATTAATTTGCAGTCAAAGTGAAAATATTGGTGTCAAAATTTTGAACAATACAAACTCCAACACTTAACTTCATTCAAATGCCTTAAAGCATGAGTTTATAAACAGTGCCCAGGCTCAGCAGCATGTTTTATAAAGTTGAATGAAAACTTAAAAAATCAAATAGCTCAGGTTTTCTGCAGTAAATAAAGTCTTCCAAAATTTCAATGCAACTGCAATAACTGTAATAACTGCACTGCTGATTGGCTGTTTCTTAACCCATGGCTCTGCTTGTAACCAATCAGATGATTCTGTGGGTGGGACAGTGCTGGGGACTGAGTAGTGACTGCAGACAGTGGAGCAGCTGCATCAGAGCCGCAACAATGCAATTTTCTTTTCTTTTTTTTTTTTTTTACCGGCCATCGGATTAAAAAAAAAGGCAGATGCGGATATGCCTCGAAATGCCAAATATCGGCCCGTCTGATAATCAGTCTATTCCTAGTCACATCTTCATGCCAATGTGCTTGACTCTGGGCCTAAGGGTGCAATCCAATTTAAACAGATCCTCCACGCACAGTCTTTAACTTAAAGAGGGGGTATGTACTTTTTTCAGGCTTTATACTGTTGCTTTGGTACCCCTGTGGTCTTAAATGATTTACAGCTCAATGAAATCCTCATTTTTCTCACACTGGTGTTTCACAAAACCCTAATTTCAGCCTCAATTTAAAATGCTTCTTTTTAGCTGCTGTCTCTTTAAGGCTCCCCACTCCACAAACCCCCTTTCACCTGATTGGCCAGCCCTCTGGAGGCCTGCCAGGGGAAGAGCATGGTGTTTGAGGCCCGTTCCTTGAGTGTATCATAATCACGTTAGGAGAGCCTTATGTGATGACCTCATCATTTCAGTAAAGATCTTGTGATGATACCGTAAAGATATCAAAATGACACTAGGATTTTATGGATATATAGCAGTTTGAAAATGCATATTTATTATGGATGTCATTATTGTTTGCATTCAAAGTTTTCATACACACAATGCAACCTTTCCTAGGATTACCACTGTTTTATGGAGTCTTCATTAAAATCACCCCAGAGCGTTTTCTAGAACAAGTAAAAAGTCTTTTAGGCTAATATTGCATCTAAATTATTGATACTTTTTTTCTCTTTCTCATGAGGAGCAGAAAGAAGAGAGAAAATTGTTCCTCCCTCTCCCCTCCTCCATCCTTCATCCCTCAATGCCCCTTTAACTTTTCTCAAGTCTCCTCCTCCTCTTACTTATGTCCTCCTCTCTCCGGCCATCCATCTTTCTTGCTCTCTCTGCTCCCTCCACTCGTGCGAGCTTGTCAGGCTGACACGCTGGGAGGAGACGAGTGGAGAGGAGAAATAGGGAAGCGGCTCGTAATGATAGCGGGCCCCCCGCATCAATTTGTTCTGGTGTGCTCCCATTACCATCTGTGATGAGCTTGCCACCAGAGACCCGCAGATGGATGGACGGAGTAACAGGAGGAGAGAGGACGGGCTGGTAATGAACGGAGGAGACATGGACAAGGGAAGGAGAAGTGGGACAGAGGAGAGATTTGAAAACAGAGGAAGCAAAAGGAGAGCAGGATGTGTGGGAGGAAAGAGAGAGAACTTGGGAAGTGAAGATGTTAAAAAAGGAGAAGAAGAAAGTTGAATGAAATGCAGCAGTGGAGGAGGTCAAAGAAAGAAGAAAAGAATGGAAAGAGGAGTGTGGGTGGAAAGAATGGGAGCGTGGGGTGGTGAGGTAGGAGGGGGATTCTGCCTGGGCTGCAGATGTGTCTGCATGTACAGTACCAGTCTATTCCCATCTGTTCTCATTAGAACAGGCTCCACCGGCACCATATTGGACACAGGTGCACTCACACTTTCTCTCCTACATAAACAAACACTCACACACACACACACACACACACAAAGACAGGCAAAGTGTGTGTACTCACTGTCACATTTCATCCCTTGGTGTATGAGTCCGTACAGCAGCGAGCCGCAGTGGTCGCAGAAGGTGGGACTGCCGTACGAGTGGATCTTAAACTTGTGCTTGCTTCTGGGGTCCTGAGCAACAAAGAGATGACAGAGAAAAGGAAAGCACAGAAAAATTAGACATGAGTGAGCTGATGGAGGGTTAACTTTTTAATACAGATCCCTGGTGTCATTTTCAGAAAAAAAACCCAGACAAAATGGATCCAAATAAGATTCATTCTGCAGAAAATGTGCAAAAAGCAAATTGTTGGACAGCTTCAAAAACTGAAACCTTTTTTGTTACTTTCTGGAATGTTCTGATCGTTTAAAGTGCCTCATACTTCAATTTGGCCTTCACCTTTTCCCACACATTCACACACTGATGGCTGCAAAGTAGAAACTGCCCGATAAAAAAGCAAAGCCAATGTCATTAACACAAATACACTCCTCAACAGCCATGCCGCTGGAGGTCAACCAATGCAGCCACCGAGCTCAACTGCTGCACAAAAAGCTAAGGGATCACTAAGGTCTATTAATGCAATTAATCCTGATGACACTTTATGATAACCCAACCAATAGCTGGCTTAATATTTTACCCAGAGCTGCAAAAGCAACAAGTCTTAATACCTACAAGCAGAATGCGATGAATGAATTTCTGCAGTGGTGGGTAACACTGCCACTCCCACAAGCCACTTTTGCCGGTTGAATTATTTCATTGTAGTATCTGAAATACTAAAGCAATAACAATGTGAGGCTACGACACTACAACTCCCATGAGCACTGCCTGCACACAGTGTTTGCTCACTGGTCCAGACAGGAGTTCCCACTCCATCTTGGGCTTGACCGGTCTGAGGAATAAGCAATTAATTGTGTCTTCTTTGCTAGGGATGGGCACCGAGTTAGATACTTTATAGGTTCTTTTGTAGGTACTGAACAAATTCAGTCAAAAGTACTGGGCACCGATTCATGTAAAATCGGAAGGTACCATGTTTAGGTACTTAAATGCATCCTTGTGACTGTAAGGGAGTGGAAGAGTAGGCAATTTTCCATGCAGGACATGAATACAGCTTTGCAAGTTTATATACTGAAAAATAAATATGGTAAATTGAAAAAAAAAACGAGTTTTATTTGTTAAAAAAAATTATATTTTTTACCACATAAACACAAAAAAGAACAGAAAAATGGTAGCGTAGAGTACCAATACCAATGGCTAGGTAATGGGCATTGGTACTGTATTGTTTCACATGTCAAAGGTACCCATCCCTTTTCTTCACTCTTCATTGTTTCCATCCATTGTTCAGGATTAAAGTCAAAAACTAGTGTCAAAACTCCCATAACTTTTTTTAAAATGAGGACATCAATTTGATGGAACTCATTTAAGCTCACACTGCACTGGTCTAACCAGCAACACTCACGGCATAGCAGGGGAGGGAGAGGCAGAGAAGAGCACACAGAAGAAAAGAGAAGAGAAAGTGAAACTTAACTATGGTCACTGATGTAGGACAAATATCTAAACCTCCTAATAAACAAATACTGATTTATCAAAGTTATATAAACATAGTTCTCTGAAAATCCTGTCAACAAACCAAATCATTTCAAATGAGTGACTATTTGTTGTTTTCCTCTTGATGATGCACTTTTGACTGATGCAACTCATAAACTTGAAAATACGGCACTTATTTAAGCAGACAGTGTCTCTTGGTATTTTTCAGTTCAGTTTTTATCTTTTCAATCAATCTTCTACCTTCACCACTTTCATTAAATGCAATAATTAACTCTTCCTTTTATTACTTTGTCTAAACAGACTGCACATCTTCATATAAAAGGAGCACAGCCTTATAAAAGCTGAAAACCTGATTATGACATGTAGCGTTAAACGTTGATGTAGCCTTGATTTGAGTGTGCACAGGGGTCATTTACATTTAAAAGTTTTTAAATCTAGTTGAAGTAAACTTTAGCATGCCAATCGTTGGCTTTAACCTGTCTCAGGAGATCAGGTTTGCAGAGTCTTTATCTTCTTGTCGATCTCTTTTCATGACACATTTTTATACATGTGCTTTTACTGGAGATTAAGCTGAGCATGTTTTAATCATCAAAATGCTGCTTTTATTTCATTTTTAAAATTTATTTTTAACTTTTTTCTTTGAAAGTACCATGGGCAGAATTTTCACTCCTTCATCCTTTGTTGTTTTCATTATTTAATCTTTTACTTTTTTTAAACAGATGTTTTCCTTTCTTTATTTGGTGATTCTTAGCCTTTTATATATTTCTATTTTTTTTTTCTCTCACATTTCTCTTTTACTTCTCTTCTACTTCCTTTCTTATATTTCTTTTTAATGTTGTACTGTTGATGTAAAGCACTTTGTAACTCTGTTTTGAAAAGTGTTATATAAATAAAGTTTATTATCATTATTATTATTATTATTATTGTTATTATTATTATTATTATTATTATTATTATTATAATAAATTGAATAAATAATAAATAAAAATAATAATAATCATCATCATCATCATATTCAACATCGTATTAAACATGATTATCCAACAAAAAATTGTGGCTAGTGAAAATGCTCTGTGGCTAGTAACTCTGGGAAACCACTAGCCACGGTGGCTAGTGAGTAAAAAAGTTAACGTCAAGCTCTGCCTTCAAGAGATAACTTTTACCTCAGAGTCCATAACTGTCTTGCCTCTGTAACACATTCATAACCAGAAAACCAAATATGTTTCATTAGCAGTCAAAACCTGATTGGTCCGAACAGTTTCAGTCAGCAGAAGCCACAGATGTGACCCTGTTAACTGAAGCCTGTCAAGCCCTGGGCCTCTCCTGAAAACTGCTGACATGATCCTGTCAGAATTCTGCAGAACCTGTGTCCTCGTGTAAAATCAACTCTGACGACCGACCATGCAAAAAAAACAGATATTTGTTGCTGCTAAAATTAAATCAGCATGAAAACTCAACAGCAATCATTGTGCATGTCAAAAATCTTACATGGATTGATACTGAACTATGTATTCTGTAAAATACACCAACTTTTCCAAAGCTCTTCTTTATTTCCTGAAACATATGAAATCATCTTTTTAAAGTCTTTAAGCTTTTTCCCTGCTGCTGGAGTCCACAGTAAACCTTTTTTTCATGCACATACTTAACATTTTCACACTTCGAGAAGGCAAAAGTTAATCAAAATTCTTTCCTTCTTAAGGACACCAAACCCCAGATGAATATTCAAGAGGAATAGTTTGATTTGAAGAGGAATCCCAGAAGGCCTCTGTGATTTCACCAGAAATGAAAAAGAAGAAATGTTCCATAACAGCTTAACTTGTAATAACGGAGACAAACACAATATGAATGAGTTTATTACTCATGATCAGCGTCTCCATTAGTGGAATAAATAACTACACAAACAGATCGGAGTCGTCTCTGCCTCACTGACACACTGAACAGCCCTTCACTTTCATTCTACTACATATGGGACTGATGAGTATTGACTTTGCAAATCGCACTATGAATAATCTGCATCATAACCAGCAGAATATTAATGGCTCAGACTGACTCAAGCAAAGCAGGGAAGATAGATCCAGATGGAAATGTCAGGCCGTTATCGGTACGTGGGAATGTGTCAGGTTGGAGTGTTTTCGTGCTCGGTGTCAGTTCTCTCCATCTTGTCATCCTGGAAGCCTTCCCAGCATCCTCTTCACTGCTGTCTTCAGATGTAATTCAAGCACAAAAACAAACCCTACAGTGATGGTGTGCTGCCAGAAGCAGTCTTACTGAGGACTGTTGTTCCTGGACAGAACATCTGGCTCTGAGGCTGTATGAAAAAAAAACAAGCTAATGAGCTGGAGAAAGATTGGTGCTCTGATACTGTTAAAAAACAAATAACTCAGAGGGGGAATAACAAACTTTGATGTTTTTGAATATAATTTTGCAAAATTTGCATTGAGAAACATGTTTAATTTGCAGTTGCAAAGTTTTTGATTGGATCTGCCAACCCTCATATGTTAGACTGATTCACATTTCCTCCTGTCGGTAAAAGCTCTGGTAAGCTAATGTGACGCCACCATTGTGTTGTCACAATTGTGATATTTTTTTAATGTTTTACATCTGAAACTTATATGCTAATGTGTCAGGCATACACTATCTGTTTTGAAGGTTTATTTTTTTTGTGCTTTGCATTACCTGTGCGATTATCTTTGCAGTAGTTGCTTTGCGACTTTTCACATCAACACGCTTCATTCTGTCCAGCCAGGCTGAGAGGAAAAGACGTTAAACTGTGTCTATGTTTACCTCCCCTAAAATGTCCCCAAAAAGTGGTGATATGTTCTGCTGTGTGTACTTTTTATTGACAAAATATGCGCTAGAATTCCTTCATCTTTTGTTCAGAATCAGCTACCTTTCACAGGTAACTGGCTCCACCTCCTTCTCATTCATCCCTGCAGCGCCTTAGCGCTTTAACACACTCAGACGCTGAAGCTGTGTCCCAATTCAGGGGCTGCAGCCTACGGAGGCTGTAGCCTTCGGAAGACCCGGCCTTTATAGCCTGCGAAGACCGCAAAGGCCGAACTGAATTGAGACGGTCTGGTCTACGAAGCATTTCCTGTTTGTCACCCTCGACGTCACACAGCACCGCCCTCACCTGTCAGGCTTACATTACTTCTAAACACACGTAAACCAAAACCTCACATATAAACCGGATGATTTTTACAATCTTTTTATTACTTTGCGCTATTATTTTTTATAATTATTATTATTATTATTATTATTATCATCATCATTTTTATTATTATTATCATTTGTATTATTATTATCCCTATTGATAGAGTATAGATCTACCATTTACATGAGAGTAGGGCAACAACGTACATTTTCAACATTTGATCAAGTGCTGGGAGGATGATAAATAAATAAGTTTTAAATAAAAGCTGCTTCAATGATTTAATGTCTTTTGTGAATTCCCTGTAAAAAATACATAAATAAATAAAAAAAAAACTCCAAGTAAGTTTTTTCCCAAGAGAATTTACATTTATGGACATATTTTTATAAAATAATGAGAAGATTCATAAAGAACTGTTTTTCCACAGTATATTACTTGAAAAGAGCCCAAACAACACATTTTCACACAGAAAAACAAAATATTCTTTCACATTTTAGAAACACAATCACATAGTTGTTGCCAGAAATCCTTCATATCTGGATAAATCAGGACTCCTTTTGGAGTTCGGCCGTGTCCATCATGTTCGGCGTTCATACGCAATGAATCTTGGGATATGTGAGGCTATGAAGGATTCACTGAACCCGTCCTTCGTGGCCCCCGAAACGGAGGACGGATTCGTCGGCCGCATTTGGAGGAGCCTCCGTATTGGGACAGCCTCCGACGCAACACTGTGACGTAATCGGTCTTCAAATCCAGCCTCCGTAGGCTGCAGCCCCTGAATTAGGACACAGCTTGAGTGTCTTCTGACTTCAGCAGGGAGCGTAGAGTGGGTTGTTCCACTGTGGAAACTGGACGGTCATTGGATAAACACTGGGCTTTGTCCCGCCCATCAGATGCTGAGCGTCTCTAGGGGTCTATGAGGCAGTGGGCTGGCCTGGACGCTGGGCTTCTGCATGATGATTGGATGATCTGTCTGAGGCCGAATCCCTTTTTGATTGACAGTGAAATGAGCCAGTCAGCGATCTTGAAGTATAACCCTCCACTGGAGCATCTTCTGAGTTCTACATTCACTTGTTCTGGACTGATCTGGAGGCTTTATTGATCCCCAGAGAGTTTACCTTTCTTAAAAACAACGAGCGTTGTGTTTAAAGATTCTCTCTCTTTTCACCAATAAGCAGCTACAGCTACAGCTGCGGAGCTTCTCCCCGTCACTCACACTTACAGCCTGTCGTAGTCTCACGTAAACGCTCCAGCTGCTAACAAGCTAACATGGAGACTAGAATTTACGTTTAAATAAATAAACAAATTTATGATGTATACCGGAAAAAAATGAGCTTCCCCACCACTGCAGTATACTTCTTTCAAAGTCACGCTTCTCTTTGGTAGGCTTTACACAATAACAATTGATCCGATCACCGATCAGTGAGTTTAAATAAACCGATAACCGATCACCGATCACTGATCCGATCACGGGAGGAGCAATATTTAAACTACTTGTTTATGTACTTATATACTTATGTGCTATTTCCTGGGTATCAATCTTGCCATGCCCCAATCTGACTGAGATACATGGGTTAAACATCAATGACCTCTGGAGGGCAGTAAAGGACTGACAAGTTCAGTCTGGACAATCAAAAATATAACCCAAGACAAAAATAATTAGCACAACTTATAGTAATTAAATTACTTTATTGTAATTAATTACTTTCCTGTAACAAGTAAATACTGCAAATTAAGGACAGTAATGCTGCCTCAAACATACTGCAGCATATCAATTAAATTAACAGTCACATCTGTAACTCTAGTGCAAATAGAACAAAACTGCCTCAAAACATTCATATACATCCACAAAATTAACATTTTTTTAATCATGAGTCATTGCTCTGGGATACAAACAAATAAACATGTCGATGCTGTGAAACTAGTTTGGAGTAAATGAGACATATTAAACACAACCATGACGTCATTGATTGATCGGTGATTTATGACATGACGACCGATCCTGATCATTACAAAAAATGGCAAATATCGGCCGATCCGATATAGCCGATATGATCGGTGTAAAGCCTACTCTTTAGTTTAAGTTTGGGCTCCAGAACATTTAAGTTAACATTGTAAGTATTTTCTGATGTATAAATAAGACGCTTTGTAGTTTTCTGAGGTTGGTAAAAACAGTAAAAGTGATTGTTAAAAACATGTTTCAAGGTTAAATGTGAACAGCACATAAAATATGTTAAAAACAGTTCATGGTTTACAAAAGGTTTAAAATCTCTTTAAGAATGTTAAAAAGAAAGTGTTAAAGCCTTAAGCTCATGTATTAAGTTAAAAATGCTAAAAAGCAAAAACATAAGGAAGCTTGAGAATGTGATTTCATGATACTGTGGGTTGTATGTGAATCTGATTTGTTTAATCTATTGTGAAAATAATATTTTTGGACTAAAACACATGGTTTATTTTACTGTAAAGGACAGAATAACTACTGTCGAGCCAGGCTAAGACAAAAAGACGTTAAGCTGTGTCTGTGATCAATTTTTCATTCACAGAATCTTATTATCTGTCTACTATGCGCCAGCCTGGTACCTGTAGGACTGACTTCAAACATGGTCGTAATTAAAGCCCTATAAACAAAGGAGGAGGAGGAACCCCCCCCCCCCAGCCTCACACCCATCACCCTGCCATGTGTCAGAATATGAGTAACTATTTATACCGCTGACTGAGAACCCACTTACCAACACGCTAAATCAGACAAATAACATGTCAGAAGAAAACCCAGGCAGTGACATAGCAACGGGAAAGGTGTGTGACGGAGGAGGGTGCTCTGGGTGTGATTGACATGGGAGTGAGTCAGTGGGTCCCCTGAAAGTCTAATTAGCATGTTCTCTTTTTGCAGAGCTGGGTCTATTCATAGACCGTTTCCTCTGGCTTTTTCCTGGAGGTCTTTTCTGAGAGAATTAAAAATAAAAAGAGATGGCGTCATGGTCATACCCCCTCACGTCCTGACTCTGCTCTCCTGGGTCTCCCTCCTTCTGCAGACCATTTTCGCCTTTTCTCCTGCATGATAACTCCTCCTTTCAGCTTTTTAAAGTCGGGAACATCGGGTTTATCTTCAAAGGAACTTGCTGAGTGGACAATAGACACCAGGGACTCAGAGGGGATGCTATCTCTCTGCTCTCTATTACTTTCTTTTTATTACACTTTATCAGACTCTGTTCATCACCTTCCCCTCCAATATCCAGTAAAGCCGGGATATTCCTCACTTTATTGCAAGCCCTCACTCTCCTGTTTTAGTCTACACTGTGTCTTCTTGTCTGTGTTCCCCGTCTCCTGGAAGTCACTGGTTTTCTCTCTCAGTCATCTAAAGCGACTCAGTGCAGCCCGATGCATGAAGAGGCTGAGTGAGAAGACAAAATCTGCTCAGCCAGCAGGCTTTTTGCATGTGCATGTGCACTGTGCATGTGTGTCTGCACGCCTGCCTGCATGCGTGCGTGCACTTACTCCACCCTTAAGGCCATCTCACAGCCTTCAGTTGGTGCAGAAAAAGCGAGAAACGCACAGATGCATGAAACAAACGAGGCTAAGCAACAAACACAAAACTCTCCTTTGTGTCTCCATCTCACCTCTCCTGAACCAAAATGATCTCTCTCTGTGCGATAAGGCTGCTTTCTTTAGACGCATTAAGACTTTATGACACACAAAAACTGCTACAAGACGAAACGAAATCTCTGAAACCCGACACACAGCTGACCCAAAACCTCTCTGCCACAACATACAGCCTCGTCACATAAGCACATGTGTGAAACTGACAATTTTATTTGCAAAACAAAAAGTACTTACATAATAAGTGATGGAGCGCTGCAGGAATAAGCCTCAAAGCTTGGATGTTATTTTGCATCTTTGAACTTGTACGTTCTGCTTTTTGGATAAAAGAGACGCATAAAGTGTTTGTTTTTTTTTGTTGTGTGTGTGATGCTTGTTATAATGTCCGAGAGGTATCCAAGATTTTCTTTAACTCTGAAACAAACATTTATAATTTACGTCAGTGGAAACCTCATTAGAGGATTTTGAAGCTTTAGAGCAGCTTTAACAAGCTGGAAAGGTGAGCATCATCAGCTGATGGGTTGGAAGCTTCAGAAGTGCTGATGCTGAAGTCAGAGGAAGGATAGTTTGTTTAAAGCTTAGCTTTAAGTTTTACAGCTGAAACTTCCTGTTGTGCAGAGTCTCTTTCAATTTCAACACCTTAAATGTTTCCTTGTGCACCCAGCTGAACCCGAACTTCGGAAACTGACTCTTATGAGTAGTGTTGCCTTGAAAAGTAATCTGATTACTGATTACTTGATTTTAAAAGTACCATATTGACCCAAATATAAGACAGAGTTCTTTTTTTCCTTGAAAATATTGTGGAAAAAGTGGGGTGGTCATATAACTGAGGTCTAACCATTCACACTTGTCTAGGGTTGCTACACGACCGCAACAGCAGGGGGCGCCACTTTTTATAAAGCTAGTGACCTCACGGTGGCTGCGGTGATCTGTCAATCACAGCAGAGACTCAGGCTGTTTTCCAAACCGCCTTCTACACTAGCAGTGCCTACTACCTTGGCCGAAATTTAGTACGTAGTAGTCAGTATGCGAAAATTAGTAAAATCTGTGGTATACCAAAAAATCCCCTGATGTCCCACTGATCAAGGAAAATTTCTCAGTATGCAACAGACCAGTCTACCTGGCATACAGTGGCATCCCACAATGCACGGCGCTGACTCTGTTTGTCATTACGGGCGGCAGGTTTCAGTGAATTACCGCCATCTAGTGGAATGAGTCAGTATTACAGCTACAACATTACAACACTAACGCTATATGGTCTGTGAGATAGAAGTGATGAGAAAGAAACACCAGTAAATCTTGTCACTTCCAGTCATAAAAGAGTCGTTTACTTCTACAGATTCATTAAAGCCCATATAAGACTAATTACCCACTTTTTAACCATACATGTGTATATGGAAGTGTTTTTTTCATCAGCTGTAAAAAAAAAAAAAATCCCTTTCAGATTTATTTTCAGTAAACAGTATAACTTTTGGTGTAAGATTAGAAATCAATAATGATGATTCTGTTTGATATTATTAACAAAATAACTAAATGCCGAGATCGACCCATAGCTTGTTTTGTATATTTATATTTAAGGCAAAAAAAACAAAAAAACAAAAAAACAAAACATCATCTGGAGCTCTGCTTTCCGAAACTGGAAACTAGAGTAGTGAACTACAAAACAGACCCAAAAGAACAGTCATACTAAAAACTACAAGCAAAAGCAGTAAGCAGTATGTAGTGCCTACTACATTGTTCTTTTACATGTAGTATGTAGTAGGCGGTCTGGAAAACAGCCTCAGTGACAGGAGCTTTGGACAGGAGATGAGAAATGGACAGGTGCTGTGATTGTCCAGAGCAAGGTGAACCAAAAGTTGGACAATGTAACAGACAACGGAGGCAAAGTTATGATAGTAATGTTAAGATAATGATGGTCAGTGCAGCAGCCATAATGTGGAGTCACAGAGTGTAATGTACGGAGATCACGCATCCAAAAAGACAGTCTGAAAAAAGCAAACTGTTAAAGAAAAGTTTATTGTAGTCTTCAAAGTGACCATTTCCAAAAGACTGACAGGAGGTGGTGTGAGTTTAGAAATGTAACAAAGGCATGTCTGTTACCAGAGATGTCATCAGAATTACATCTGAAAAATGAAAGCAGTCTCTAATTGTTATTTTGATGATTTTCTCAGAGTTTTTAATAAAAAATACTTTGTTCAAACAGAGTTAATTTTTGTTATCAGAGTCTTCCTGAAGATTGGTCTTGAAAAGAGGGGGTCGTCTTATAATCAGGGTCCTCCCTGTCAATACAGTGACTTGGTTAGATTTCCATCCACCCATTTTTTTAACCCCCTTATCCTGTTCAGGTGTCTGTCACAGGTGGCTGGAGCCTATCCCAGCTGTCATTTGGCGAGAGGCGGGGTACACCCTGGACGGGTCGCCAGTCAATCGCAGGGACTTGGTTAGATTTAAAGGTACTTTTTTAGTTACATTGAAGAGCTGCTGACAACACCCCCAACGCCACATAGAGCTGTACAATTTGGAAAAATAATAGTAATGAATAATAATATGAGTCAAAATGTTTTTTTTAATGTAAGTTTTAACAGTTTTATAAATTGTGCTTTTCATTTTGTTTGCCTGGAGTTTGATGAGCTTTGCCTTTGATTGGGTGGTTGTAGACCATGTGTTAAAAAGAAAAACAGAAAGTGATGTAGTTGTCATGTTGCGCAATGAGACTCAGTAAAAACCTCTCAACGTTATCCTTCTCCATTTGGTTGATTTTTGTTAGGCTTGTCGTCCAAGTACCACACATCGAACCCTTACGCTATAGTTATAAAGGGACATACAGAGATTAATGGTTGTTGTGAATTATGCACTTCATAATCGAAAACAAAAATATCAATTCTATACATTCTGGATTTTAAAATACAACTACAGAAAACTTGTACTGAACTATTTGTGGTGCTTTAATGTACGGTTTAATTAAACTTAAGCATTTAATTACAATTATTTTTTAACTTTTGTTATAGTCTAGTTTATTTTTGTTAAAGCTGTAGCCTGTTGATCCTGTATCATTAATACATACAAGCACAAGTAAATGATACTGGAGTGGGGGCTCACATTATCCCCCGTACCCTGCTTGGGGCACCGAACTCTAAAAAGTGTGGATACGCCCCTGCCAGTCAGCCTGCGCTATTGCATGTAAACTATGTTATGTTGCTCTGCTCATTTACAATGGATTTGTGGTAAACGGAGGGTTCAGCTCATGGAATAGAGGAAGTTAAACACCTCAAGTATTTATGGCCGTATGTATTACGTGTGAGTTGTCCTTATGCTGAAAACATGACTTTTTACGAATGTGACTCCTTGAAATGTAAGAAGAAAGCAAATATATCTTTGAGTTTAAAGAATAGTAACCCATTGTTACGTGGATAAGTAACTTGAGTTTGTTTACTGAAGTTGAAACAGTAACAGGTTAGATTGCTCCTTACTGAAAACAGTGGTCATATCAGAGTATCATGTTAGCATCCCTGCTTCTGAGTGCTCTCCTTTCTACTTAAAGGATCTGTGGCCTCCTGTCCCTGGCCAGATGAACCCCACACAGTTCAGAGCCACACACAATGAAAAGCAGCCAGTTTAGCCTGTTTCTTTCTCTGTTGTGATCACGCATCAATCTGAATAATGTGCAGAGAATATCAATGTGCAAACACTTGAAGAGGCAGCACTCTGTGCTTCTTTCATCGTGGCCCACACTGACACATTAAAATCAAGCAAACACACCGTAGGAGACATTTTTTGATTTCTTTCTGCAGATTCATGGGGGCGATGTTTCAGAGAGTTAATGTGGAGCATATTGTCTAGATCTCCCACCAGATACAGGTTCTGTGGAATTGAGATAATTGAAGGAAACTCAGCCTACATCATTGTTGCCAGTGCACTCTGCAGGCACATATGTAAGAAGCCTCCAAACACATGTAAGACGTAAAAATGAATTAGAGTTTATGAACAGCTTGATACGTCTGTCCTGTCTCTCCTCACAGCCCTTTAAACCCTGGATATATGACGCTGTTCAGAGGAAAGATGCTGGCGCACAAACTGTTGACACAAACAGACAGAGCCGCTGAGGCGAAACCAGGGAGGAAGTGGCTTCCAGCGAGGCGAGATGATGCCGCTGCCGAACTCCTCTGAGCGTAACGAGGATCACATCAAGCAGAAGAGGAGGAAGAAGCCGATGATGAGAGCAGAGTGACAATGAGTCAAACACATCGACTCTAAGCTAATTATAGTCAGGCAGCTGGCCACGAGAGGTAACATTAACTAAACACTGATTAACTAGCTCTCAGGATGAGGAGGTGTGCTCAAAGGCTGACGGGATTCATGTCCGGGGTTAATTGGTTAACAGGCGACACTTCTGAGCTAACTTTACACCGGCATACAAATTAGGGAGAGGGCTAAAAAGTATGAAAACAGAAGGAGCTTGAATCCAGGCTTTGGAGGTGTCTCCAAGCAACACGTGGAAATTCTGAGGAAGAGGGAGATCAAGGCCAGAGAGGAGGGGATGGAATTTTTCCACTTGTTTCTTTTCAGAATCTGTTCCACTCACGCTGCTTTCTAAAAATCCGAAACTCACATTGCAACACTTTTGATACCACTGAGTCCATTGTCACCGTTTTTTTTGGCAAGTAGAGCAAAATTCTAACACTTTTGACTGAATTAAAATGAGAACAAACACAGTCGCAACTATCTGTTCTGTTATGATATTCCTTTCATCCTCAATATCACTATCATTGTTTTGATTTTTATCTGGACAGCTGCAATTTTAAAGGTAGGGTCTGCAGGAATTTTTATTACTTGTTAGTAAATACAACATTCATACTAGGCTCCTCCTCCTTGGCTCAGTGCCAGCGGCAGCACACACCCACAGCTTCTGACCTAAACTGAACACGCTCATTTGCCTGGCAACCACCTGTATCATCACGCTTTAACCATAGAATGTAAAAAAAAAAAAAAAGGATGTCATCTTGCTTGGCTTGAAGTGAGGTGGCCACAAAAACTGCTCCCCCTGGTGGCTGGCTGCAGTATAGGCTAAAAAATCTGGCTGTCCAGTTATTCCAGATGGGCTGTGGTCAAACTTTGAAAAATTAATACACAATGTAGAAATGTTTCTTACATCCAATTGTTGTGTTAATTTGAAGATATTTTTTGGCTGCCTTGTATTCAAATTCTCTTTTTACTGAAAAGTTTTGTTTTCAGTTTCAAAGATGAGGTTTTACATCCCGTTTCACGATGATTGACAGCTACTCTTCTTGTGTATTTTTTCTGGTACTGTAAAATATGTCAGGAGCTAGAGTAAAGAAGTGATTAGACTCTTAAAAGAAAAAAAAATATCATTTTTGTCACCCGGCTCAACTCAGATTCTCCAAGAATCCCTCACAGTCTCTACTGCGCAGACTCTGGCTACACAATGGCTGCGCCTGTGACAGAGGTATTGGAGAGCCATGCACCAGACTTAGCATGTTAGCACAAGCCAATCACAGGTATTTGACACATACCTGGTTAGCAGAAAGCCAACTTGCATCGCTTTTCATCCTGAGGGAAAGTCGAAAGTGGAGCCAAGCTTCACCCTCGTTGAGGAAAAACATTGATCTGTTTGGGTTTTTGTTTCACTTTAGGTGTTTTTCTTCCTCGGTGCGATGCCCACTACTATATCTGCTCTGACTAGCTTCTACCACCTGTTATCAACACACAAAGTCAGTTACACACTTGGCACGCTGTGATTGGATGTCTACTCTCAGCCCAGAAAGGCCTCGATTCCACCATGATATAAGGCAGAGGAGGGTGGTTGAGGCTGACACAGACACTGACACACATGTACAGACGCCTGTAGGAAACAATTGAGCAGGATTAATCCTGTAAAAGTCTACATTTTATACTTAAGGAAAATTCTGCAGACTTATCTTTAAATCTATTAAAATCTATAAAACCTATAATCTATAAAGATTTGAAAAAAAGTCAAGTTGAACAAGATTGCAGAATTCATTTAGTTTCAGACGGATTTCAGAGGATTATAACGGGTTAGTGCAGTTTTTCCAGTCTCTTGTGTAACAAAACAGTTTGTATGATTTTCATGCCCCACACAAACCCACTCTGACTAATAGCAAAGTGACATCACAGCGAGCAATCTGATCATTCAAACACATTAAACAGCAGAAAACACCAAACACGCAATTACATCCAAAGATCACAAATGCATCATGTGTGTCCTTTGTGTCTTTGTGTCTACGTGTCGGTGTGAGGGGCTCCGGGGAGCAAAGTGAACAACTGTACAGTTGCTATGGTGATAATGGGTTAAGGCAAATTCATTGAAAGTCAGCAGGAAGAGAGCAAACAGTAGAGAGATGGAGGAAAACAAGCAGAGAGTAATCACTCAGTGATGTTAACGCTTGATGAAAATAAGTGTGCAAACACAAACCCAGGGAGGAAAGTGATGGAAGAATTAAAGCAGGGAGCGATGGGGACTGGAGATGATGATGAAATGTTCACTTTCCTCCAGGCTGGAGCTCAGCTGCACGGCTGAGGGGGGAAAATCATGCAGGGATGTTTGTGGCTTCAGGGATTCTTGGTAACTCTCTCTTGGTTGTGTGTCCCAATGACAACAACATGAAGTGCTGTCAGGCTTGAAACACACACACACACAAACACACCCTCACACTAAACACACACTGCCTCCAGCCTTGACTGAACAATCTGACCTGCAGGGTGAAGGGCGAACATGTAGCATTGCACCCAGTGACTGGTTTTAAAAGAACGTGTTTATCTATTCATAAGCGAGAGAAGATGGTGCAGTGTTTTCGAGCTGCTGAACAAAAGCGGAAAGGTACAAAGTTCTCAGTGGGAGAGGATGAGAGAGAAATGCATGCATCAGATGGTTGGAAATATAAAGAGATGTAAGAAACGGAGAACAACAGATCTAAAAAATGACACGCACATGGATCAGATGATGTCAGTGACGAGGCTCAGCAGCGTGTGTGTGTCTGTAGGTGTGCAGGTGGGTGGCATCAAAGCCGTCAGCCAGCCACTGCGGGCCACACTGAACACGCTCCTGTCCACAATGTTCAGACAAACTCTGTCAATTACAGGGAGGGAGGACAAAGGCTTCACCTGCCAAACCACCTGCCTCCACTGAGGCCAGCGCTGATGGAAAGAAAACATCTCAGTGCATTTATGTCCTTTAACATTTAAAATAAAAGTTATGACGGTGAAAAAAGTGATGACCGGTTTATTTTAGAGGTAAAAACTTGCAAAACTCACAGATACTTAATGGCCTGAGACTGTATGACTAACACCGATGACAGCGCCCAGTCATCAGCAGAAAAAGTTTTATAGCTCGCAGGTTTTCTTCCATGCTGTCAACCCGCTGCACATGTTGGATTAAGGGTTCCTTTCCCTTTGCCCACACTCTATACCAGATTAGACTTTTCAGCAAATCTGAATTTTTGGATTGAACAACAAGACACAACAGGAACAAAGATAGCCTTAGTTGAAGTTGGGGAAACAGAAACGATAATGTCTGACCAGGACCTCACCTAAAAGGAAGGGGTATTAGAATTTTCCGATAATACACCTTTCCTGCTGATAAGATGGCAGAGCAGAGACCGAAGGAAGCATGATTATTGATTTTCATCAAAATTACACTCACTTTTAATCAGACATTCAATCCTTTGCTACTTCATGTAAGTATCAAAGAACAATCAAAAAGGCCTTAGCAAAAGGAAACATCATGGGAAACACATGCGTCTTGGAAGCAAGTAAATTGTTGCATCCGCTAAAAATACAGTCAGCAGGCAGACAGGGGTAATGATGAGGGGATCAGGTGGTGTCTCATTTCTTAGGCCCTTCCCCTTGGCCCTCAAAACAGAGGGCCAAGGGGAAGGGGTTGACAAAGGGGGAGGGGTAAGGGGTACAACTGGATTTGGCCCTCAGTCCCTGACATTCTGACTTTCTGGTGCTTTAGATTCTGATACACACTCTCTTAAAATGGAGAAAAATAAATGGGTTTGTTACTAAAAACAAGTTTCAGTTAAATCAAACTACAGAGTTCTAACTGCAGCAACAGGGTGCAGACTACAGGGTGCAAACTACAAAGTGCAAATGTCAGATACAGCATACATACTACAGCTGCAGGGTGAAAACTACAGTTACAGTTTGTAAACTACAACTGTAATATGTGAACTACAGCTACAGGTGGCAAACTACAGGGTGCAAACTACAGCTACAAGATAGAAACTACAGGATGCAAACAAAAACTACAGGATGCAAACTACAGAATGAAAACTTCAGCTACAGCATGCAAACCACAGCTAAAGGGTTCAAATTTAAGCGAAAGGGAATAAATTACAGATAAACTGTGCAAACTACACATACAGCGTCCAAACTATTGTAACAGTGTGGAAACTACTGCTACAGAGTGCAAACTAAAGTTTGCAAACTACTGGATGCAAACTACAGCCACAGAGTGCAAACTTAGGGTTGCAAACTACAGGATTCAAACTACAGCGTCAGTTTGCAAACTACAGCTACAGGTTTCAAACTACAGGATGCAAACTACAGGATGCAAACTACAGTCTAAGAGTTCAAACTTTAGCTAATGGGTACAAATTACAGATAAACTGTGCAAACTACTGCCACAGAGTGCAAACTTAAGGATGCAAACTACAGGATTCAAGTTACAGCTACAGATTGCAAACTACAGCTACAGGGTAAGAACTTCAGGATGCAAACTACAGCAACAGGTTGTAAACTACAAAATGCAAACTACAGGGTGTAAACTTCAACTACAGGATGAAAACTAAAACCACAACATGCAAACTACAGCCTAAGAGTTCAAACTAAAGGATGCAAATTAAAGGATGCAAACTACAGGAAGCAAACTACAGCTACAGGGTGCTAACTGCAGCTACACACATACAAATCTCAGCTAAAAGGTACCCATTACAGAGTGCAAACTACAGGGTGCAAACTTCAACATCAAACTTTAGAGTCAAACCACAATTTTAAAACTCCTAAACCACAGTGCATTACCTACATTCCAATTACTCAGTCGCAGTGTACAAACTACGAAACTGCAGTGTGCAAACCAGGGTTTCCTTAAAATCTCTACCATGCCGAGTACCTTCCACAACCTCCTGAAGAATTCTCTTTTTTTGAAGACTGACCTAGAAGACTCCAAATCTGCATCTCCTGAATGTAAGCAGCTGGTCACTGATAAAAATGGAGTCACATGTTTTGTTAACCTGCATGAAGCTTATCCACAGGTCTGAAAGTTAGAAAATATGCTGCATGATCACATTAAAAGTGATCTGTTTCTTAGCCCGCAGAATTTATTGTTCAGTCAGTTCAGCCTCCTGATACCAAATATAAAAATGAACAACAAATCATCACTCATCAGGTTCACACTGAGCTGTTAAGACCCCGACAGCTTTCTGAAGCCCAGGATGAGAAGATCGGCTTCAAACGATCCATCGTGTCACTGCTAGCACCTCATCTGTCTAGTAACACTGATACAACCAATAATGACGCTGTGACTCAGTAAAACAGAGAAGAGGAGAGATGATGGAGGGCGGGGGAGCTGACAGCAGATACATCAAGAGGAGAAAACAGCTGCAGACACAATGAGTGAGGACGAAGAGGAAGAAAAAAGGCAGAGAAGCTGGAGCCACTAATGGTTTGAAAACAGATGACCTGCTTATCTTCATGCCAGTTGTCTTTTATCTCCCAGGTGAGGTTTCTCACATGGAAGAAGACGTGTGATGACACCTACGACTGTGTTTGTTGGCTTCAGGTTCATCTACGTCTTCACAATCTGTCAAAGGAACAAACTGGCACCTGCATTGACAATCCATCACTGATTTAATTAGAGGGAAGACGTCTCTCTGTCTCCACCTGCCTGTCAGTGTTTAATGGGTGTTCAAATGAGCACGCTGTCGCCTTGTTATGTGCATGACAGGTTTAAAGTCTGTATATCCAGTAGTAAACAAACTGTGAGACAGAGCCCTGCTGTGAGGTTGTTGTCTTTTGATATTTTACTGTTTTAACTCTCATACATTGGTTATGTGTCCTGCCTGTTGTCTTAAATGCACGTCTTGTATAATGCCGTTTGTTGCTGGTCTTGTTGAATTAAACATCAAACGGCATTAAGATATCAAACACGCCACTCACATGCATGCATATATGTGCAAACACACACACTCTCATGGAGACACAAGAGCGATATGATAGAGCTCATTAGTGAGAACTGGAGCAGAAGCAGCGTCAGCATCCTCCATGCGAGCGCCGTGGATTAAGGGATGCAGTGAGGATTTTTTTTTTTTGATGATGAGATGTGTAGACCATTATGGAGATATGTGCCAGTTATCTGAGAGGAAGTAGGTCTCTGGAGTCTTTATGGAATGATATGGCTTCTGATGCACTGTTATACACGCTGTTATGCAACCGTTTGAAATCAATCATTTAATCTTAAAGAGGCAACAAACAAGAGCGGCATCAAAAGTACTCAGATACTTTAGGAGAACACTAATACATGAATGCTCCAGGATGAAAAAAGCCTGAATTTATAATTTAACAGAGGTAATATCTGGGTCAATAACTTATCATGAATCAGTACATCAAAAGAAGAGTGCACTGCAGATTCATTTGCAACCTGGCACTCAAACATCATTGCCCTGACCAGGGCCTGTATGCATGTCAAGCCATAAGTAATGAAGACAGATTGATTGTACCGATGATACAAAGCGAATCAGACAGCGGTAAGTACATGAGCCAGGTTAACACCCCAATAAAGCATTAGATGTAACAGAAGTTGACCCCAACATTACAGGCGCTAAGTGTTACCAAACCTGTTACGGCTGAAATACACCAGATGCTTTGTAACGGCAAACAGATCAGATAGGTTTCCATTCAAGTCAGCCATCCTATTTCTGACAGACATGGAGCTGTGATGCAGAAACTCAGCATAGGGAAGATCGAACGGGACAAGAAGTAGTGACCAGAAGCTACCAAAAAACATCCAGTGACTTTCAGAATAAAACAAACTGTAACAGATCTTATTTATCTTGACTATGATGACAAATGGACATAATAAGTGGAGCCAGACCAGGAGCCAAAAGTTTTGAGGTTTTACAGTCCAACATGAATGAATAGAGACTTATCAGTGGAGCAGGAAGTGTGGGAACTCCTTGGTCTGTGACTCCAGCTGTCTGTCAATCATGTAGCATGTTGAACTGAACATGCAGTTGGTGTGAGATGACAAATGCAGTCAAGACGCAATGGAACAGAGTCTAAGTGCAGATGTTATCAGGTGTATTTGAGGCATTAGAATGTTTAAAGCAGTAGTCCCCAACCCCAGGGCCGTGGAGTAGTACCGGTCTGTGGGTCAATTGATGCCGCACATAAAAAATACTCAACTTACATTATCTCAGTTTGATTTATTACCTGATTCTGAATAAAGTTTTATCTTGGAAAATAACCAGATTCTCTCCATTATACCCATCTATGACTCTTTCTTGATGCCAAACCCCTAAGCTAGCAAAATAGACAAAAAACAAACTTCTTTGAAAAGTTGCTTTAGGCAGGGTAAAAGAGCCAGTGAGGAGACAGAGAAAGAGCAGGTCCGTGAAAATATTGTTAGACATTAAACTGGTCCGCGGCGTAAAGAAGGTTGGGGACCGCTGGTTTGAAGGATGGCTGACATTATGCTTATGCATTACCGTCTGAGATGAAATATGCAAAGACAACCGATATTTAGGAATTGAACAATTCCTCTGGAAAAGTACAGTAATGTGAGGCTTCACAGCAAATTTGCACTTAAGAGGAATGTGGTGAAATGTTGGTGTTCATCAAAGAGCTGCTTGTAGAGTTACTCACTGAGTTACTGGGTCATTACAGTGGAGCAGCTTTCATATTGCTGATTTTATATTTGAGGTCTTCTTCTTCTGAGCCCTCAGAAACACCACACGCATTTACCCTGTTAAGGATCTTTATCCAAACGTTCCCTTTCTCTTTGTTTATCTTTGATGATTTTTCAACAAACAACTGTTTGTTCATTCTGTATTCCTATATATATAAAAAAATATGTATTAAAATGCCCATTTCTTAATTGAAAAGTTGTTTCTTCTTTATCTTCTCTCAGTCACAATGTACTCCCTCTTGAGTACTTTTTCGTAATCTTTGTATTTGGAGTGGATCATTACTTTGTCTGGCTCATTTGTTGGTCATGGACACCAAACTTTTTGTGGCTTCAGTGATATTTTTACTACTTTTTCTCCTGTGTTTGTCTGGAGATCCTACATGTAACCATGGCTGTATTGTTTACATGTGAACTCAGCTGTTTACAGCCTGTAGCATGTCAATGCTAACTGGTGCAAGGCCTGATGTCTTCCCACAAGGAGAGCAGAAGGAGGTGAGGATGACATGCTGGTTCTCAGATGTGAGCTAAGAAGTGACGACCTGTCCTTCCATCCATCGTTATTGGGCACGTAAGATCTATCTCCAATAAGATGGACAAGCTAGCTGTGCTTACCCAGCAACAGAGGGAATACCAGGGGGCTTAGTAGCATCATGCTGTTCACGGACGTGGCTAACGGAGCTAACGGAGCTCCACCTGCTGTGAGCAGACAGGATCCAGGAGACAGAGACTGAACAGACTGCTGAAGAAGCTCAGTCCTGGACCCTGTGGAGGTGGAGGCTGGCTGAACTGGAGAGTGATGGACAAGCTGCCATCATCTATTTTCTTATGGACCTTTTTGCACTTTCTATACACTTTCTTACTTCTGTTTTCTTGATTGCTGCTGGGACTTCAATTTTGTTGTACTTTTTTTACAATGACAATAAAGTTCTATTCTATTCTATTCTATTCTATTCTATTCTATTCTATTCTAAAGCCAAAATAGATTATTTGGACCCCAGTGCAGCCTCTGACAGGACAAAAAGACACAGAATCTTCCGGACTCTTGTTGTCAATCATATTTGAGGCGAGTTGCCTGGATGAGATTTACCCCTCAAATAGATGAGTAGAAATGAAAGCCTGCAGAAAAAGAAATGCCTCAGTAAATTACGGTTGTAATGAAGTCTACCTCGTAAATGTTTTGTCTTTCAGTCACAAACAGAAACACATGCAGTGCACGGTCAAATTAAACTGAGCTGATACAGGTGTTACTCCCTCAATCTCTCTCTGTGCACAACAATGAGCTGCAGAGGTGAGATCCTGCATTCAGATGCATTAACACAGCCCCTCTGAACACACGCTTTCATCACAGCCCAACTTTCATCATCAAACGCTGCATTTAATTAGCCTGACGAGGACATGAAGCCTGCTTTTGTGGTCCTCTATTTCCCCCTCCCTCCTGCAGCCATGTGCTGCTGCTCCGGCTCTTTGTCGCTGTTTTACACAGGACAAGCGGAGTGGCCTTTCAACTCACTAAAGTATCAGCACTTCCTGGGTGCACAGCCATCTGACTGAAGGTCTGTGTGTGAGTGACTGCAGTGGTCAGGATCCATTAGGAGACTATGGTGGCGATTGCTCCATCTCTGGAGGCTGTAATTGAGCCAAATGGTTGTGAGGGAGGCTGAGCTATTCAGAGGGCGGTTGACTTTGTTGAGAGGTGGTGGAGAATCCCACTTATAGTAACAGGCATTCAGGCCTGCCACTGGGATTACATAAGGGCGCCTCTAAATGCTACAAAAACAAGGGACGCCTGCTTCTTTATACACGAGTAAGCATGAAGTGTCCAAAAATATTTGTAAAAACTCAGCAGATGTGGGTTGTGACACTTGAAATTTATGAATCACAGTGTTCCTGTTAATTAGACAGGGAGTAGGTTGAAGCTGAATTATTGAGCATGTTTACATCTCTGAGCTGCTCTTTCTGTTTGTTGTCCAATAAAAACTTCATAGCCACACTGAGCGCACTGAGCTCTAATGATCTCTTTATTTCACTTACTGTAGAGAAAAAAACTGCTCAGGTGTGTCAGCTGTACATTTCTAGACAGGATTACATTTGGCAAAGCTCTTCCCTTCAGGTGAATGAGTCTGCCTGATGTTTTTGCTTTAATCCATCCATTATCTATACCGCTTATCCCATTTGGGGTCCCAGGGGGGCTGGTGCAATTCCCAGCAGTCACTGAGCGAGAAGCGGGGTACACCCAGGCTCGCCAGCCTGGCAAATGTAGAGATAAACAACCATTCACGCCCACACTCAGGCAATTAACCAAAAAACCTGAAAAACATGTTTTTGGGCTGTGGGAAGAAGCAGGAGTACCTGGAGAGAACCCACGCATGGAGAGGGAGAACATGCAAACTCCACACAGAAAGGCCCACCACCTAGTCAGGGAGCTCAACCAACAACTGTCCTGCTGTGAGTCAAAAAAACGCCAACCACTGCATCATTAAAGCTCCTGCTTTGATGGATCAGACTCCGATGGGTTCAGGATCTTTAGGGCACTTAGACATGTGAACCGTGGGAGATGGGGTTGAATCAACCACTGTCTCACTGAGGTGGGCTTTACACGAGTACGAATTTCTACGACACCGGTAAAATAAACTATCGATCCGGTGATATTGACACACGGAGACGCGTATTTTGTCCATGGCTACACATCTTTTTTGAAAACGGGTCTGCAGGTGGATTTCTGCGTATTCGTCTTCATGCCGTACTTGGTATAAACAGATAAATCCGGAAAAGACGGTGACCTCATAGTACCCCTTCTATTCCCTGCCCCCCACCCAAGTTGTCACACACAACAACAACAACAATGGTGGCAGGCGGACTGATTCTGATATTGTTCCAGCAGCGACAAATATTGCTTTGACTATTATATCAACATTTTCTCAGAGAGCATGAACAACACCAGCTATGGCAACAACGACAACAACAAGTGCTCATGCAGAGACGCAGCATGCTACGCGTGTATGAGCACTTGTTGACCTGGAATCCACTTCAGAGCAGAACCAGACGGGCAACCCGATGACAGTTTTGCGTTGTCATGTAAATGCACAAGCCTATGCACAATACGATGTGTAAACAGCGATACATGTTTTGATGCCGACGCCAAGACGATACGGGGCCGTCCTTGTGTGAGGAGGGCCTCAGAGACGAACAAATCTACCAGTAAGTCACAGCGACTAATAAACAGTGAGTCAAAGACTTTTTATATTATAAATTCAAAATCTAAATATCCAGGAATCTTATTTTAAAGGGTTAGGGTGATAGAGCACAAGCCAAAACGCAGGCTAAACTGTTTGTGCTAATGTTCACTCCAACCCACAGTCAGCAACTTGAACAGTGAGGTTACGTTAACCAGGATTCACTGTTACACTTTATGTAAAAACTAAGTTTACAATGTTTTCTGGTCACATTTCAAACAGCACCATGTAACTGTTAATGAATCCATTACCTCTTTTTTTATATTAAAAAAAACAAAACATTTTGTTGAACAAAGAACTATATTGTTAAAAAGACGATCTGATCTTCATTCATTTGCTTCGAAATGCACACTAGGTAAGAGTCATGACCTTACAACGGTGGGTGCAAATGCTCATGGGAAACAGAGTCTTCATCCTGATGCTTTGAAAGGTAAAGTCAGCAGGATATTTTTACAAGAATAATCCCCGTCAATCGTCTTCTACAGGCCTCTATACATGTGTGTCAGAGTCCTCTACCTGTATGTTGATGTTTTGGTTGTGTCAGGACGTTTCTGGGCAGAGTGGACATGGCTACCTCAGCCAATCACAGGGCGCCTAGTGCGCAAGTGACTTTGATAACAGTGAGTAGAAGAAGCTAATCAGGGCAGCTATGATAGTAGATGTAGCATGGAGGAAGAAAAACAGCTAAAGCGAAACAAAAATCCAAACAGATAAAGATTTATCCTAAATGAGCAGGTATGTGTCAAATTCCCTTGATTAGCTTGTGCTAACATGCAAAGTCAGGTGCAAGGCTCTCAAGTTTCTCCCAAGTAGAAACACAATGCAGCAGGTGGTTGCTGGGCTAGAGAGTGTGAGCACATAGTCACGGCCAGAGACAGCGGGTGTGCACTGAGCCCAGGAGGATGTTGTGTTTACTGACAAGTATCAAAATTCCTGCAGACCCTACCTTTAAGGTAATAAATCACCATGGAATTACAATTTCAGTTCATAGTTGTGTTGAAATGCATTTTGTATTAGTAATACAGGGTGACACAATAACATCAACGCGTCAGCCCCTATGAAACAGGGTCAATACAGAAGTATGAACTAAGCTGGAGTCCATGGGGTCAAGCTCAATGGTCTCACATTTTTAGGACATTTTCAAAATAAGGTATAATTTTCCCTTCATTTAAACCATATTCCCAAAGATTTTGGAGGCACTTTGTAGTAAATTAATGAATGGATGAATAAGTCATGTCATTTCGATCAGTAGCAGCAGAAATCGCCACAATCACAATCATTGCAAGAAAAAAGAAAATAGGCTACTTATAGATACGAAGGGTTTGTTTTTGTTTCCTTAAGTCAGAAAACAAAACCGGATTTGGGAACAAAAATCTTGCACATGTGGGAACATAAGCATGCTCCTAAGTCCATAACCTGCTGTCTCATAACCAGAAGGCTTTCATTTCAACCCCATCATGGAAAATAAACCTGGACAGACACTGAACAGCCTCATAGGGTGCCTTTGAGCCATCTGCCGAAACTACTTGTGGCCGTTGAATAACCCTGTGGTTGTGCAGG
Organism: Halichoeres trimaculatus; assembly: GCF_033239565.1. Taxonomy (NCBI): domain Eukaryota; kingdom Metazoa; phylum Chordata; class Actinopteri; order Labriformes; family Labridae; genus Halichoeres; species Halichoeres trimaculatus. The sequence continues at coordinate 6,149,136 of NW_027437198.1, read as the reverse complement.
AAAAAAAAAGAGTATTGCTCTCCTCAAAATCACCTGATAATAATTTAACTAATGGATCAATTATGAAGGGAACAAGTCATCGACAAGAGGTTTGTACTTTTATGAAAGATCAGTGTCACTCCACATTTTTGTTTCTTAATTGAAGCTCCAAACATCGTATTATGCAGAAAAAGGACAGCACAGAGCTAAAAATAAAGAGGTACGACGCAGACATGCGGAGAATAAATAGCGGCTAAAAATAACCCATAAAGTGTTTGCTCTCACCTCTCCTGTTAGCTGTCAACACTTCCAACCCGTCTGACCCCGGCTGTGAATAATTGCACATGTTGTTTGCAAAATTAGTTTTCACATTGGGTAGTTTTACAAGGAGCCAAGCCAGCAACTGTTCTGTAATAGAAGTTTAAGAAAATGAGAGGAAAAGTTTTCAGGTCATACATCACCTCCCCTCCCAGAGTGCTTTGCAGCACATGCTGTGTTCAAGCCTGGGCTCACGAGAGGACCAAACAACTGGCTGTGAACATACCTGCACGTAAATCACTGCAACATCGCCACTGTAACCAAGGAGGACAGGCCCCAGGTGGCCCCTCTCCCTGCAGAGGCTATATTTAACCAATGCACGACAACAAAGAGGTATCTATGAAACTACAGGTGGAGCAGGAGCATACAAGTACACGCAATACTCTCCCCTTCGAACCTGACTAAAATAATCAGGTCACTGTTTTTATGATTCTTTAAAGGGGACATATCATGTTGATCCGTGATTTAATATTTACATATAATATAATAAATTTGAAAACAAGACCTTTCACCACCTGAATTTTCAAAAAATGAGATAATGTATTTTTTTTGATATCCTAGAACGAGATTTGATGCCTCTGAAAATAGGTCATTGCCATTCGAGATTTTGACCTTCATGACGACACGAGGATCCTTTCTTTTTATTGGAGTAATCTGTTAAAGCAGCTCCTCCTCTGTGATGTCAGTTAGTCACACAACCGCCACCGAGAGATACACCCACCAAGAGCTGACTGACTGAGTACTGGATGCAGGGACTCTGCTCTGCTGAGCAGCTCGGCTTTACATGGTGAATTAGCAGTTAAAACACTGTAGTTTTAGCAGACGTCGTAATACTTGTGAGACTGTGATATTTGCATGCTTGTTCTGACATGCACTGTGAACCTGGACCACAATAATGCTGTGGTAATAACATAGTGACGAACTGACGGTAGAGGCTATCTTTAGACTACACTTTCAGCATGATGGATAAAAGAGACAGAGAAAAGTGAAGGCGCAGGATGGAGCCCTGTTCTAGAAATAGTTTATTGGTGAAGTCTGCCTATATTTCCATGTATAAACTATACATGTTACAGTACCGGTTTGACTCACCACACTGAAGCGTCCTGAGATGATCTGTGTTGAGGTGGATTTTCTTCTTCCTGAGCTGCAGAACCGTCCGGGTCTGACTCGGGGTCCAATACAAAAGGACGTATCCTACACTCTACCATTTTATTAGTGCTATCAATGCCTTACGGTGAAGTTTTGGCAAACAGCAAACTCGCTTAGTCTTCTCCATTCAATGTGGCGATTTTGTAAATACTGCCATGCTGCAAAAACCGCCCCCTGGCTCTACCCGCCCCTCTGATAGAACTGACCAATCAGAGCACAAAGGGCTGTGACGTTGCGAGGTGACTGGAGGTCATTCACGAAACGGAGTGTTTCAACGAGATCTTCAGAATGGCCTAAAATGAGAATATTGAGAACACTATTGTGGGGCAATGAAGGAACTAAATGACTTGTACTGAGGGCAGAAATGCTTTACAGGCATCCTAGTCTGGCATAGTGAAAAGGAGAAACAAGCGTGATATGTCCCCTTTAATGCAACATTTTTTACAGTAATTCCAGAGTTTGATACTTTCAGTGAAAAATAAGTAAAAACTTCATGTGATCAAGACACCAGGACTCCCTTTAGGATCAGACGTCAATCCCTCACAATCACATGACCTGATTAAGACTAGAGCTGGGAACGACTAACACACAATCCTCTTGAGTAGAAATGTACAATGTGAACGTATGTGTCCCTGCGCCTTTACTGTAACACTGAAACAATCACTGAGCTGCTGATACACATCTTTTAAATTACAGTCTGTACCCACAGGGATTCGATAATAATCACCCCTTTGATGAATCCCTCGTCTTCTGTGGTGATGATTGAGCTTAGCGTAAGTGCTTAAAGGCCGCGTGACGTCAGCGAGAAAACAAACTAAGGAAAATTGCAGGATGTGCGCAGCCTATTGGGTACATAAGAGCAACAGACAGCTAAAGCCATATCAGCGGGGGACATAATTACACAGATGGTAATCCTCAGCAGCCATCTGGGACAATAATGTATTTGCAGGATGTATGGGATGGTGCAGAGATGTTGGGTCAAACATTTAGTGTGAGTAATTTCAGCTGAGGCTCAGAGGAATGACTATAATCACTTACCTGAAAGGAACATTAATTGCTGGGAAGTTGTACCATACCACATGATAAATTCAACAGCACATGTCTTTAATGACTCAAACATAGGTTATCTTGGTGCAGACACCTGCTGATCGCTGGAGCTCATGCTCACAGGTGCAGCCAAACAGGTGCTCATCAGGTATCTGATAGGGAGGCTCAAAACTAGAGTCAATAGAAACAGCAGAATAAGCAGTTTGGCACTGAATTCAGCCCTGCTGCTCATCCAACAAATGCACGTTCCTTACAAATGTGTCACCATTTAAAGGGAAAACAAACAGGCTTTCTATTGCTGTACGATTTATGCTAAGAAGCATTGATATACAAAGAAATAATCTACAAACCAAAAACTGCCTTACTCTCTGTGCTATGTTTATGTGTTTTGGTGTATTCTGTGTTACTCTGTGGATCTTGTGCCTTCTTACTGTGGGACCTAAAGGTCTTACTGTCACTCATTTTGTAATTTGCCACAACCAGACCCAAAAATGTCTGCTAGCTAGACCTGCACCTATCAAGAGAAAGCCTGATACACCCTCTTTTCAGTTTTGCAAATCAAGTAACTTTGTTGCAATATTTAGCAAACTTTCCCTTTGGCAACTTTTTTTTTTAAAAAAACACAACAATGCTAGCATCTTTCTCTGTTTGGACACTCTGGCATGTAAGCATGTCTTATTTTCCTCAAAGATCAGTGGGTGCCACCATGGGCCCTATCCCTGTTCCAAACCACTTACAGGTTGAGCATCCTCCTTGCCCACCTAGAAGTCCCTCCCAGCTGCAGCCAGAGCATTACAATAACTCGCACATGCATGACACCATAGCTGGCAGATCCCAGGGTGGAACGTAAATATTAATATAATTTTGGACAGAAGAAAGTCCAGTCATATTTCTGAACATAAGTACTGTGATTTTTTTTACCAACTGCATTCACACTGCGCAATGTAAAGTTGAAATGACCTATATTTAACATAATTTTTGATGTCCAAATCAGGTCTCTTGAGGGTGCAATATGAAATTTTTTATTATGTCTTTTTCGGATGTTGTATGGAGGTCAGATTAATGTCTAAAAAGTGTTTGGATCCATTTTGAGCGTCTCATTGACGTCTAGGTTTGGTCTGCAAATGACGTCCAAATGCTGAACGTCATTACGATGTCCAAAAAAAGTCAGATTTAGATGTCAAAATTTGCACCCATTTTGCACGTTGCTCTGACGTCTAGATATGGTCTTTGACGCACCAACCCAATACTGACGTGATCTGCATGTCTCTCCAACGTCAAATGTTTGGAGGGTTATTCCTCTCTTCTGCAGCACCAAGACAATTACATGCATATGGCCAATTATGTAAACAAGGCCATGATGCCATTTAACAACTTCTAGGGCAGCCAACAGCCACTTCCCCAACTGGGGAGATGGCAAAACTGCCCTCCTACCTAGGAACAAACCAATTGTGGGCTGGGGCAAATATCACCGTGGATATTTAACATTTTGAGGCATCAGCTTTTTTTTAATCTGATGGCTGATAAATCAATCTAAAACTGGGTTATTCTGGCTCTGGTGCCAAAATAATCTGTCCCACCCCCAGTACCATCTAACTGGTTACATGGAAAGCCATGGCTTGGATAACAACCAATCAGTAGTGAAAGCTGTGCATGCACAGTGCTCACACACACTGCAGAGAAGAAAAGGTTTTGCCTCGTTGAGAAACTTTGGAAAGCAGATATATGTTTGGAGGCAAGTTTAGGCAGCACTCCTGAAATTGTAATTTTCATCCCAGAACAAGTTTTAATTAAACTTTGTAAGACGTGCTGCTGAGCCTGGGAGTTGTTTGGTAAAAATATGCTTAAAGGATTTAAACAAAGTTAAGTGTTGTCGTTGGTATTGTTCAAAATTTTGACATCAATATTCTCACTTTTACTGAAAATGAATATCAGCTCCAAATATTGCTGGGCTCTGCCCTGTTGGCTATGGCTGCCTTTTGCAGCAGCTCTCTCTTCTATGTCTGTTTCTTGTTATGTTTTCATCTCTTTTTCGAAATCTTTGTATTTGGAGTGTATCATTACTTTGTTTGGCTCATTTGTTGGTCATGGACACCAAACTGGTTTTGTCTCCAGTGATATTTTTACTACTTTTTCTCCTGTGTTTCTCTGGAGATCCTACATGTAACCATGGCTGCATTGTTTACATGTAAAATCAGCTGTTAGCAGCCTGTAGCATGTCAATGCTAACTGGTGTAAGGCCTGATGTCTTCCCACAAGGTGAGGAGAAGGAGGTGAGGACGACGTGCTGGTTCTCAGGTGTGAGCTAAGAAGTGACGACATGGACCTGTCCTTCCATCCATCATTGTTGGGAACGTAAGATCTATCTCCAATAAGATGGACGAGCTAGCCATGCTAACCCAGCAACAGAGGGAATACCAGAAGGCAGAGTAGCATCATGATATTCACAGGCATGGCTAACGGAGCTAACATCAGACACCTATGCCACACTGGAGGAGCTTCACCTGCTGTGAGCAGACAGGATCCAGGAGACAGAGATGGAGCATGACTGAAGAAGCTCAGTCCTGGATCCTGTGGAGGTGGAGGCTGGCTGAACTGGACAATGATGGACAAGCTGTCATCATCTATTTTCTTATGGACCTTTTTGCACTTTCTATACACTTTCTTACTTCTGTTTTCTTGATTGCTGCTGTGACTTCAATTTCGTTGTACTTGTTTTAGTGACAATAAAGTTGTATTCTATTCTATTCTATTCTATATTGGTTATCGGCCTTCTTGACTACTAATAATTGATACAGGTATCTGCCCTGAAAAAAACACATTGGTCCATCTCTACTTCTAACCTCCAGGCTTGTATCACTTCGATCAGCTTATTCAAATCTTGAGTTTCACTGTGTTTTCACATTTGCCAATCAATAAATAAAAACACTCTAGAATTTAAGGTCTCCTATTAGCCAAAGCACCCAAAAGTGTGTGTTCCTCAGCCAGCTTGAGTCTTCCAACTTGTCTGAATTGGTATATAATGGATCTCAGGATAGGTTGTGCCACAAATGATGCACCATGGGAATCCCTCAGGCATGACAGCTCTGTCAGGCTGCTGTGATGCAACCATTTTCGAAATGCACCCTTGGAAAGACTCAGCTCCTGGATTGGGACAGTTTTATAATGTGAATCATTCAAACGGAGCGTAAGCTTGTTAGCCTAGCTTGCTGGCCTCCACTTTCCCAGGGTCACACAAACACACACTGGGTCCACACTGGTCAATGTATAAATTTGAGACTTGTATCTCACATCCTTAACAGCCCACAGCCAACACCATGTGGCCTTATGTGGCAAAAATGGATCATTAGCAGGCGGTATGAAACCACATTTTCTAGCTACACTAAGAGTTGACTTTCAGTCAACTGCTGCCACACAACTACCCCCAGAGGCTCTGTTTGAGACTCTCTTTCACAGAAATACATCCAGAAACAGTTTGTCCCAGTTTGAACGGTATAAAACACACCACAATAGCTTTAGAAACATGATGTTGATCTATTTCTTCTCCCATACATCAAGAGGAATTCAGGCTCACTTGAATGTGTGCCATCTGTGAGAGCTGTGAGATCACAAATCTTCTGACATTCAGGCTTTCTGCGTGTGTATGTGTTTTTGGGACCATCTTGCGTGCCTTAAAGTGTGTGTGTGAGTGTGTGTTTGGGTTATGTCAGATGCCCTGTGGCTGGCAGGGAGTCCACTTTGGCCTCTGATGTTTCTGTGCAGCTTCCAAATGGCCGACGATTACCGCCATGCCACTTGGTTTGTGCGTGCGTGTTGGTGTGTTGATGCAAAACGCGTGTCCCTCACTATTTACGTCTCTCCTGTTACGTAAGCAACACAGCTGCTCTCTGTCTCTGTGTCTCATTTCAGGAGAAGTGCTGAACTTACAGCTTCTGTCCTCATGTCACTGAGGCTTGAGCTACACCCAGTTTAAACATTCACCTCCTCCATCCACCGCTATCGTTCGTATCTATGAGGATTACAGATCACCACAGAGCTTCGCTGCATTAGAGTCAAGCCAAAAGATCAACAGCTGACCTTTCGGTGGGCTCCTAATCCATGAGGTGTTAGTGATATGGGAACATCCTCGTATAGATTATCTGTACGTACTAAACTCTCATGATTACACTGATGGTATGAGAAAAGACCACCTCTGACCCATCTCTGTCCAGTTCTTCACAGATGAACACTTGTACTTTCAGTGAGATGAAAGTGAAGCTTTAATCACACTGAAATCCTCCTGCATCATCTGAGCCTGTTCCTCCTGAAATGTGCTGTGAGAAGCACAGTGGTTTTGTTATTTCACATCACTGCATCCATGCATGTGGATCGGAATCAACATCACAAACAGTTAAGCTCATGTTTTTAGCCTTTGGATCAGGGGTCTGCCTTTACCTTTACTTTAATACATTTTTGTTTTCGTGTCATTTCACCTGAATTAAAGTCATTCCAGAGACACAAAAACTACTTTATCTTTACCATAAAGACTGTAAAGTGTATACAGTTCGATACATAGTAAATATCTAGTAAATCATTGTCTAATTAAGAAGATTCTGGAATAAAGAAATTGTACATGTGATGTCTAGGTTTTCTATTTTTAATACATTTGCAAAAAAATTTGAAATAAATTGTTTTTGAAAAAATAAAAAAATAAAAATAAATAAAATTTTGGAATTTCTAAAGTTGTAAAAAAAAAAATGTGTTTTTTTTGCAAAAAAGTGTTTGAAATTCAAAAATGTTGAAATAATAAAAAAAAAAAAAAAATATATATATATATATATATATATATATACATAAAATTCTACAATTTAAAAAAAATTAAATATTTAAAAATAAAAAAAAATATATGTTAAAGAAACTTGAAGTTTCAAAAATGGGAAAAAAATTCCAAACAATTTTGAAATTTAAAAGTTTTACAAATTTTCTAAATTGTCTGGAATTCAAAACATGTTGAAATTTCAAAAATTAAGAAAAAATCTTTTAAAAAATTCACATTTTCAAACAATATTAAAATTTAAAAAAAATGAAAAAAAAAGTAAAAAATTAGAAATTCCAACAATTTGGAAAATTAAAAAAAAATTTGGAAGTTTCAATGTTTTGCAAAACTTTCAAAATTTTCTGAAATTTGGAATATTTGAAATTTCAATTCTAATTTAGAGAATATTTTTATGCACTTTTTGAATGATGACTTGAATTTGAATACAAATACTGATTATATTGCCTAACTCGTCTTTTTTTATATGCCTAATTCTGTTCACATAGCAATCATGTATATTTAGCTGGCAACAAAATATTGATTCATGTTTTTATTTAGTGTCAGTGTCTTTAATTATCAATATCCTCTCTAAGAAAAATAAATGTATTTCTATTTTAATAAAATTTATTTTAAAGCTACAGGGAGCCTCTGCAAAGGAGTATAAGAGCCACACAAGGCTCCAGAGCCACAGGTTGCAGACCCTCGCTTTAGCCTGTGTTTTACCCTTTAGCCGATGCTCTTCTATTTAGCTTTCTTAAGCTCTTCTGTCCTATTTTCTTTTGGACAGTTCAGCACTACTGTCCTCCATCACTACAAAGGTTGTCAGACCTTATCAGGAAGCTGAGAAATAGCATTAAAAATGAGCTACTTTGGGGCCGATAATCTGATTTTCATTTGTGGAGTTCACTTCGAAAACCCTTATAGCCCCCTTAATATGACAAGTTAATGTTGTCCATTCCTATTGAAATATCCATATCTTAAATGACTGACTGACTGAATAAAAATGTTTATCATAATCCCAAACCAGTCTGTAGTATTATGATGTGATCAATCTGACCCTTTATCCCCAGAAGTTAATGTTAATGATATGGTACTGCACCCTAGAATATACAGAATATATCTTTCTGCCCAATTTATTCCCATTATTAATGACATGCATTCACAGCCTGTCAGAGGTTACAACCTGCTGTAACATTTTATGATGAAAATCAATGAGGACATTAAACTGATTTATATCTCCTCCATACATTACACACAATCAACCCATGAATGTCCAATTACACAGCCCCTGCATGAATGCAAAAAAAAAAAAAATCACACGTCACTTTTAATAAATTGTGTCCAGACAGATCGATCATTTGATAAGACAGGGGACAGCAGCTGACATGATTGGGTTCAAGACATTTAGAGAACATTAGAGGTTTGGCGGTTCAGGCTGATCTATTCTTGTCAGGATGGGAGTCTCAGACGGCGCTGACTAATGATCTGACGGGCTCGGCCACGGCAGGAGGGATCAGTGACGGCTTAAAGAGGCCACAGGGCTTCTGTGCTTACAGAGATAGAGGAAGGGGAGGAGGGTGGAGCGGCTGGAGACACAGAGGCTGGTAAAAAATGAGCAGGGAATAAAGATGTACTGTAAAACCAGATGAGGGGAAAGAGGGTGAGGAATGAAAAGCGATGAAGGGAGAGCAGAGGAAATGAACAGGGAGTTTGCAGTTAAAATTAATGGATGGTGTAAGGTGTCCCACTGATTTCATCCCACACTCTCCTGGCACGCCTGAGGTTCTCTCGTCGGAGCATCTCTGACTCCTCGGGGTGTTTAATTATCGAAAAAGTGACATGTTTAGGTTTTTTCAGCCTTCTGCTTCTTCTCCTGTGTCACAGTGAGATGAGTCAACCCCAGTGACGTTCAGAGAGGGCCGTCCCTCTGGTCTGCGCTGCTGGAGACAAGCGCAGCACCTGGTGTGAGAGTTAGTTAGGCCTGCATCAGCATTCACACCGAGAGATGGAAAGGAGACGCCAACACAGGCAAACGGTCTGGAAAAATGAAGCTAAAAGCAGCGACTGATCAAAACGTGTTCTTTTTCATTATAACAGGATCTCTATCTTAATCCTAATCCAGTCCTTTGAGATACAGTGGGGAAAATAAGTATTGAATGCGTCAACTTTTTTGTCATCACATTTATTTCCAAAGATGCATTTCAAATGAAAATTTTACCAGACATTAGTATTAACTCAAATAATCCACACATGAAAAGAAATCACAACGTTCAGGTCCATAAATAATGATCATGTGGAATTAAGTACAATAACACAGGAAAAAAGTAGTGAACACACTAACTGAGACTCATCTAATACTTAGTGGAGAAGCCTTTGTTTGCAATGACAGCTTCCAGAAGCTTCTTGTATATTTTAACTAATCGCCCACACTGCTCAGGTGTGATTTTGGCCCATTCCTCTGCACAGATTGTCTTTAAATCTGGAATATTCTTTGGTGCCCTCTGGTGAACCCTTTTCTTTAGTTCTTCCCACAAATGCTCAATTGGATTTAAGTCAGGTGATTGACTAGGCCATTCTAACAGATTGATTTTCTTTAGTTGAAACCATTTGAGAGTCAACTTTGCCGTGTGCTTTGGATCGTCGTCCTGCTGGAAGGTCCAGCCACGACTCATCTTCATCATCCTGGTGGATGGCAGCAGATTCATATCAAGAATTCCCCCATACATGGCTCCATTCATTGCTCCGTCAATGATATGAAGTTTGCCAACACCATGAGATGAGAAACAACCCCATGCCATGATGCTTCCACCTCCAAACTTCACTGTTGGTGCAGTGTTTTTTGGCTGATGTGCAGTGCCATTTCTCCTCCAAACATGGTATGTAGTATGACAGTGCAAAAGTTCAATGTTGGTCATCTGACTAGACAACATTCTCCCAGTATTCTACAGGCTTGTCAAGATGCTGTTTAGCAAACTTTAAACAAGCTTCAACATGCCTTTTCTTGAGGAATGGAGTCTTGCGGGCTATTGTTTTCTCTGTAACAATAGTACCTGCTGCCTCCAAGTCTTTCTGGAGCACTTTCGTGATGGTCCTTGGCTCGTTGAGTACTCTTCTGACTATCTTTCTGACTCCCTGGTCAGAAATCTTGCAAGGAGCTCCTGTGCGTGGCCTGTTGATGGTAAGGTGGTGCTTCTTCCACTTGTGAATGATGGCCCCAATGGTGCTGACTGGAATATTCAGGTGCTTTGATATAAGTCTGTAACCAGTTCCATTCTGATGCTGAGCAACAATCAGGTTGTGAATGTCTTCAGAGAGCTCTTTGCCTTTACCCATCATGAGGTGTGTGGTATTTAACTGCTTGGTGAAAAAACAACCGTTTTTATAGGACCATCAATTTGCTGATGTTGCTTTGCACTAATTGGAAGTTGAAGAATTAATTACTGACAGATTTCAGGTGGTATGGTGCATTTCCTTGCCAAAGTATACAGCCTTTCCATGGTGTGTTCAACACTTTTTTTCTGTGTTATTGTACTTAATTCCACATAATCATTATTTTTGGACTTGAATGTCATGATTTCTTTTCATGTGTGGATTATTTGAGTTAATACCAATGTCTGGTAGAAATTTTGTTTGAATTGCAGCTTTGGAAATAAATGTGATGAGAAAAAGTAGACGTGTTCAATACTTATTTTCCCCACTGTATATAGTTGCATGAAAGCAAAGGAAGAAATAAAGGCATAAAAATAAGAGTGATCTTTGCTGAGTGACAGATTTAGATGGATTAAAACAGCATCTGATATCTTCTCAGAATGATAATCATACTGTGGACACATTATGCTAACTAAACACCGTCTGCAGCTTCTCTAGGTTAATGTCGTTTTTAAAGTAGGAACCCAAAATTAATCAGGAGATTATGGGGATAGAGATATCTGCCTGAAACTGTTTCATCTTCCTAAAGTTCCTCCCTCTGCTGTCAGATTTTCTAGCACAGCAGATGCCAAAATGTCCCTGATTCCTGCGGAGAAAAAGGCACGAGCACAGAAGGGGAGCACAGGTCATGTAGATGTAGTCGTCTCAGTGATTTATTTGTCTAAAATTGTGCACAACATTAATTCTGCATACGGCAAATGTGTTACTGTGCTCTACCTTAGACAACTAAGTAGGACGCTGAATATGGTTGCTCTCTGGGGAGGGAAACTTGAGTCATACAGCACCAAGTATCCACCAGCAGGCAAGCAAATGAGACACTCGTTAGCACAAATGTAAATGCACACACACACATATACCCCTAAATACCTAAACACACTCAGGGGACTCAGTCATGGGCCTTGAGATATTTTCCTCTTAAATAGAGCATTACGTAACCTCTAAGTGTTTGATGAGCCGGCGAGAAAGGACAGGAGGGAGGAAGGGTGAGGAGGGAAGACAGGAGGGGAGGAAAAGATCTGTGAGGTGACATCTCCAGTGGAGCAGCACAAACCGAGGAGGCTTTTGTTAGAGAGACAGAGACAGAAAAAGAGCTGAGCATTGCTCCTCAAACAGACACCTCCTCAAGGAAATCGATTGCTCTATTTGAGTTGGAGACAATTAAATATTCAGCTTGTTGGGATTGTTAGAAAGACGGTCAAATGTCCTTGTGGGTAAATGGCAGCTTCAGGCTTCTGTTGAAAAACTTTCCTGTCCCAAGTGTAAGATCAGATTTTTTCCTTTGACATACACCTGAAAAAGTTCAATTTCAGGGTGAAGACTTTTGACATTTGTTAAAGATAGGGTCCGCAGGTTTTGTCACCTTTTATAGAAAATCCTGATCAACCATCTCCTACATGTGTGTCTGTGTCTGTGTCTGCCACAACCCCCTCCTCAGCCTGTATGTTGATGGTAAGGTTATTCTGGGAAGTTTCTGGGCAAAAAGGAAGCATGGTCACCTCAGCCAATCACAGCGCGCCCAGTGCACAAGTGATTTGGTGTGTAGTGTAATAGTGAGTGGAAGAAGCTAATCAGAGCAGCTACAATAGCGGACATAGCACAAAGACAGAAAAACACAACCAATGTGATACAAATGACAAACAGATAAAGCTTCTTCCTAAATGATGGTGAAGCTTGGCTCAACTTTCAGGAACTTGGGGAGCAGCATAGGATGAAGAGCGACACAAGTTAGCTTTCTGCTAACCAGGTATGTGTCAAATACCCTTGATTAGCTTGTGCTAACATGCCAAGTCAGATGCACGGCTCACAAGTCTCTCCCATGTAGAAATGTGATGCTACAGGTGGTTGCTGGGCTAGAGAGTGTGTTCACATAGCTATGGTCAGATGCAGTGGGTGCGGGCTGCCGCTGGCACTGAGCCAATGAGGAGGATCCCAGATTGAATGTTGCATTTACCAACAAGTAACCAAAATTTCTTTAACAACAGTGGACGAACTGTCACTCACAACTGCAGCACCATGGAGATTAAAGATGAAGAGACACAGTGACACTGAGAAGCAAAGTGTTTTAAAAAGAAGACCAAATTAACCACCAACTGCGGTGGTCTCCAAGAGATTCGGTGTGTTAACCCTTTATTGTCAAACGTGTCATAAATGAGACATGAGTTTCAGACCTCTGTCTCATCAACATGAGAAACAGTTCCCTTGGAAAAATAAATAAATTAATTAATTAATAAAAATTCTGCACCTTTGAGGACAGTCATACCACTACAGGAAGCTGAACTTGTGTTGTGGACCTTTTCATAATGGGTGTTCTCATGAAATCATCATCTCATGATTTTTCTCTAGGAAAATCATTGATAATTTTCAAGAAGTTGCAGTTAGAATAACATCTCCACAGTTACTTATTTCTTCTAATCAGTATTTTCTGATTAGTGAAAAAATGCATTTTTACTAAAAACTTCACTCAGAAAGTTGCCAAAACCGTCCCATTTGTCAAATGTAAAAAAAATATATAAACAAAATGGTATATCAATATTTTGGGGGGATTTTGTCGAAGGGGTTAATAAACATCTCAGTTCCAAAAAATTAGAAATTCCTGGATATTATTTGTTAATGGGTGAGGCTTTACAGGGTCAACACCACTGACTGTATATGGAATAGACAGCGTCACACCACCAAAGACAATTGTATGGTTTTGAAGCTGAGATACCCTCACCAAAGTTGGCGCTGCTGTGCAACCAGAGTCTGCACAGTAGAGACTGTGAGAGACTCTGGAAGAACCTTAGTGGAGCTGGGTGACAAAAATATATACTTTTTTTTTTTTTTTTTCTTTCAAGGGTCTAATCTCTTCTTGACTCTCCCTCCTGATGTTTCTTACTGTTCCCGAAAATACTACACAAGGACGGCAGCTGTCAATCAAAGTTAAACATGATGCAAAAAAAAAAAACAGTTTTTAACCTTTAACAACTAATTAAAAATAAGGTGAACATAAGGCAGCTCAATAATATCTTCACACCACCACAGCAATCAGATACAGGAAACATTTCTATGAGCTGTATTAACGTATCTTTAATAGTTTGACCATGGCTTAGCTGGAATGGCTGGGGAGATGTATTTTTTGACCTATACTGCAGCCAGCCACCAGGGGGAGCAGTTTTTGTGGCGACCTCACTTGGAACCGAGCAAGATGAAGTCCATTTTTTTTTTTTTTTTTTTTTTTTTTTTTTACTGTCTATGGCTAACACTGACAAGAGTATCCCAGTTATGAGCCTATCCCTAATGACATTTACACAAAGAGTTTTTTTCTTACAGGCACCTTTGAGGTTTATTTTTCACAACATAAGAATCTGACATTGACTTTGTCACAAGATATTCTCCTTCAAGCATCAACTCCAAGAAAAACAAGTATGGGCGTGCAGGAAGGGGTTGGTGCATCAAAGACTTAAAGCCTTTATACTGCGAGCAAGCCAACAGGTCGTGACTCACTGTCACAGCCGCAATTCTTAGTACCACAGTCCACAGCTGAAAGTAATGCCTGCCTCTGGACTGAAACTGAGCAAAGACCTGCAACGCCCCTTCCTCCCCTCCCACCCCCCTCCTCATCTCTCCTGCGGTCCCTCCTTGGTGGTGACATTAATCAGAGGCCGCCTCTGCCTCCAGACTGTGGAATAGGTCAGCTCCCCGGCTGCTGTCTGCATGCAAACACACACTGTTTACCAACCTGTCTGTGGTCATGCACACACACACACGCACACGCACAAAGGCTGGCCCAGGCATGAGTAATGCAGAGACTCATACACATTTATAGGCATACACACACCTTCTGCACTGCATTGTGGGTCAATGCATAATTCATGACACTTTCATCTGATAGATCCAATCCACTTGATTAGTCTGAAGTGTTAAATAACACACACTGATCACCGTAAAGATTTTTTCACCTTTCTTCAAATGGATTTTTTTAGACTAAGAAATAATTTCGATTCTCATCAAGAGCTCAGCAGTCGACATCATGGCTGTAATTCTTTCAAAAATCAACTCCTAACAATCACACACAACAATAGGACTGATGAGATAACTTTAACCTTACACACCTAAAGGCTGTTTCTTTATTTGTAGGCGAGCAGAGATGAATGAATGTGGTGACGTGTGTTTAATGTTCATGTGAGAAAGTGGATTTCAGTTGAGTCACTTAATGATGGAGTTCTGAAGTTTTTCAGTAGTCTTTGCGCTGCACTTGTTGCATGTTGCACACTATAACAAGTTGTGAGTGTGTAATGTAGTTGACTGAAAAAGAGGGTATTATACTTCCTTTCTTAGGATTCTTGCATGTCCCTCGGGAAATAGGGACACAACGCTATGGCCTGTATCAATGACTGCCGTAAAGCATCAGAGCTTAGTTTTGGGGACAGACCAAAACCATTCCATGTAAATGGAAGGGCTGATGTCATCAATCCAAGGGCTATGTGGTTTTAACTTTTTTGTTTTTAAAAACATACCATGGAGGAAAATTTACTTTGAAAAAACTGATAAATACTGGAAAAGTTGACAGGGCCCTGTCTGTCTAGCAAAGTCTCGAATGGTGCAAACATTTCCCCCAGGCAAATTGCTGATCTCTCTCTAATTCTTTTAATTCAAGAGTTTTTTTCTCGCTGAATTGTTACCAAAACATCTTAGAAATACTTTTTCCTTTGCCCCTGATTTCTGTTTTTTTTTTAATAAACAACCAGAGGACTTAAACTTACACTTAATCTCTAAAATGTTGATCTTAACAGTAGTAAGCAAAGACTTGTTTTAAAGCTGTTAAACAGACACAAAGCAACATGATCATCAATTTCCAGGCAAATTCTCATTCTGCTTTTAGCTCTGTTCTTGGCTTTCCCCATCCTCTAAAAACTATATGTTGTAATTCAGTGGCTCAGTGGCCCAGAGTGTATGATTGCTAGCCACTGATTATTAGGAATAGGCGAGTACTGGTATCAGTATCGGGTATTGGGCCAACACAACCCTTTTTTCAAAGTATTGGTACTCATGAAAGAGGCCGATACCAGAAGCTGATACTCAAGACAAAAAAATCTTAAGTCGAGCAAGTCCTCCTTGCCAGTAGTTGGCGCTATTTGCTGCGGTTTAACACCATGGAAAATATGCGTCAGGTCTTGTTCTGACAACATGAATGAACCTGAAAGAATTAACAGTTACACGGTTTTATGTTGCTCTTCAGTTGATTGCAACTCTGACAGTTGTTAGGTTTTTTGTTTTGTTTTTACACTTTTTTTTTTATTTATTTAAAATAAATCATAAACTCAGAGAGAGATTGTGTTTTATTTTGGACTTTGGTCAAAATGATCTGTCACTGTGAAATTAAATTTTAAGTATCAAAAGTGCTAATAGTATAGGTACCCAGTATCAGTGAGTAATCAAGAGGGGGTACCTGTACTGGTATAGATCTGAAAAAAGTGATATCGAAGATACCTGCTAGATATGTGTGTTAGCTGTTTCTGTCATTAGAAGTAAAAAAAAAAAAAAAAAAAAAAAAATCTTGTGAGTGCTGAGAGCAAATACTGCTATAAACAAGAAGCACTTCCCAGTTAGCATTTTTGTGGACCTCAGTGCATTTGACCCCACAGTTTACTCTATTCCTCTTAATTAACTTGGCAAATACGGAGTAAGAGGGGTGGCACATCAGTGGGTTAAACAGTGTCTGGAAGACTGGTGCCAGTTCATGGAAGTAAACAATGTGAAATAGGGATAGACCGATTAAAGGCCAGGCGGATTATTGGGGCCGATATTTGGCATTTTGAGGCATATTGGCATTGGCCTTTTTTTTTAATCCGACGGCAGGGTTGTTGCAACTCTGATGCAACTGCTCCGCTGTCTCCAGTCACTATTCAGTCCACTCGCACTGTCCCACCCACAGTACCATCTGATTGGAGCAATGGCTCGGGAAACAGCCAATCAGCAGATTTTATTACAGTTATTGCAGTTGCATTGAAATTTTGGAAAACTTTATTTACTGTAGAAAACTTTAGCTATTTTTAAGTTTCATTTAACTTTATAAAACATGCTGCTGAGCCTGGGAGCTGTTTAATAAACTCATGCTTAAAGGTATTTGAATACAGTTAAGTGTTGGAGTTTGTATTGTTCAAAATTTTGACACCAATATTTGTACTTTGACTGCAAATTAATATCGGTTATCAGCCTCCTCGACTACAAATAATTGGTATCAGTATCGGTATCGGCCCATAAAAAATCCATATTGGTCTATCTCTAATGTGATATCTAGAATATATAAATTAACATGTGAGGTGCCCCAGGGGTCTGTTTTGGGACCAAAAGTGTTCATTCTGTTTATGAACAACATTACAAACTTGTAGGAACTGTTAAAATGTATTCTTTTTGCAGATGACACCATCTTTTTTTTTTTTTTTTACAGCGGTGGAAACTGAAATTGTGTGCTAAAAGTGACTGAAATGGAGAGAAGGGAGAAAAAATTAAGGGTACCATGTCCTGTTAGCCTGCAGCCCTTTTTAACTTTTGCACTTGGTGATTTGTAAATAATACTTTGAGAGGTAAAGGGCAGACATAACAAGAATTTTTCTTCTTTCTTTTCTTTTCTTTTCATTCACATGTAAAATTTCTATTTTTTTGTACTAAATGTTTTATTTTTTTGACAGAAGAAAAATGAAGTTGAATCAAATCAAAGAATAAGATTCAGATGCATGAGAGTGGGTGATGTGGTTGAAGAATCTCTCAGTGTGGAAGCAAACACTTCCTCTTCCAGACCCTTGTTTGCTCCTGCTGACCAAATACTTCTCTCTCTCTCTCTCTCACACACACACACACACACACACACACACACACACACACACACACACACACACACACATCCACATAAACACACATACACACAGCAAAGACAGATTAAGTCACACACACCTACTATGTGTATGTGTGTGTGTGTGTGTGATATTTTACAGGATTGCATTTATGACAGCAAAGCAAGTCTTAGGTCCCTGGTCAGTCTTTGCGTTGCATTTAAGATGACGGCACAACAATGAAAGCAATCTGCAGAAGCAGCAGGAAAGAAGTGATGAATAGGAGAAAAACAGAGAGAAAGAGCAAAGAGAAGAAAAAAGGGAGAAATAATCACCTTGATGCAAATGTAACATTTTTGGAAACATTGCATGCATCTTAAAGACGGATTTCCCACAGAGCTTACCTTTAGGATAGCTCACTGTTTATTCTTTTGATGATCAAACCTACATCCATAAAATCTCAACCCTTATATTTATTAAAAAGTCAAAGAGAGAATTTGTTTAATGCCAAGCTGCCACTTCACTGGAATGAAAATAAGAAGTTGGTCAAAGAGCGTGATTAAACAAGCCAGCACTGTTTGCCACACACTCTCCGTGCACTCAAAGGCAATGTTACACACATTAATCATCTACAACACAACCCAATTTGAGCTGTGTGAAATGATGCTCAGCAGAGACGTGCTGTTCAAGCACAACCATTAAATTCTTAAATCAGGTCAGACTCTGTGGTGCGCTTCCTCATTTTAAACACTCCCCAGCAGACCACTCGGATGTTTTCAGCTGCTGAGAGAGCAGCTTTTACGGCTGTTCATCTTCTCGCTTTCACCACGGAGGGGAGCGGGATCCACCAGCATCGTTACTCTGTCGGCACTAAATGACCTCTCGTTCATCCAGCAATCACGTCCAGCTCTGACTGCTTAGTGTCTGGACTGATGAAAGATAAAATAAGAATCTGAGACGTGAGTTCCTGGTTCTGTAGTGGTGCAAGCTGAGTGACGGATAAGGATCGTGCAATTCAACACCTTTCATTCAGGTAACTGGACTCATTTAGATCCTGGAAGGAGCACAGACTGAGGTTCCTGTTATCTGGACATGTGGCGTCATCGTGCATAAAGTGACCACTTATTTATTAATAATGTCAAGTGGTCACATCACTCCTAAAGCTCTTGGAAAGCATGATATAAAGAAACAGACAGGAAGTGGGACTTTAAAAACACCAAACTGGGTTTATGTGAGGGCTCCAACGGGTCACAAAAACACATCCTGTGTTGGCCCTGTAAGAGATGAACCTGTCAGCGAGGCTAAACTCCTCGAGAACCAGCCTTTCTGCGCAACTCCTCTCTTCAGAAACACTTCAGACACACTTACCAGCTCAGACTGACGTTTCTAGGGCAGATATCTGTTTGTGTGTTAGAGTGTGTGTGACAGTGAAAACACCTGAGTGAGAGATAAGCCTCAAAACAACATGACTGAACTGACTGACATAGATGGTAATGTAGAGTTCTAGATAAAGTACGGTGGAGTTTTTCTTAGTGCAATAAAGTTTAAGCCTGTTTGTACATTTTAAAATATAAATATCCTAGTTATGCTACAGAATAAGGGCCTGTGTCCATCGACAGTGTTTTATCAACTGATAGTGGTCGTACCCAGTAATGAAGCAGAATAGTTAAGCATCCTAAGTGCCCTAAAACCATCCTCAGTCGTTGGTTCTCTGCCATGCCCATCAGCCTCTGTAGCTGCGTTTTCATTATACCTAGCATTGTGCAAAACCAAAATATTGCAATAAAAAATGCTAATAGAATCACCAAAATTTTGAAAAAAATTCTGAATTTAGGATAAAAAGATTTAATGCTCTCATTAGGTGATTTTTTAAAGAGGTTTTGGTATTGAAGTTAAACCTAAAAGTGCAATAGAAACAACCTTTTTTTTGTGGAACCACTTCACCAGACGCACCTCCTGAGCAATTAGAGATGGGTATAACATTTAAACGATACGGTACCAAAGCCCGGTACCTGGCAATCGGTAGTGGTACTCAACGATACCAATTTTCGGTACTTTTTTGTGTCTATGTGGGAATAAATATCAAATTTTTCAATAATAAAATACACATTTTATGCAATTTAACAAATTTATTCTTCATTATATCACCTTTAAATGCTGTGTTCATGTCCAGCATGGAAAATTGCCTACTCTTCCAATTCCTCACTGTCACAAGGATGCGTTTGGGTACCTAAACATGGTCCCTTTTGACTCTACATGAATCAATACCCAGTACTTTTGAAATAATTAGGTCAGTACCTTATAAAGTAGCTAATTTGGTACCCATCCCTATGAGCAACAGTCCTCCCCCAGATGTCCCTCGAACGTGTCCACTGTCACACCTAAGGACTCAGGCCTTCATTTTGCAACAGCTCTGCAGTGTTTAGTACAGATGTTGGGTTTCTGACTGTCAGTTAAGGCATAAGGTAAGCTGTGAGCAGGTCAGAGTGCAGAGCGGTGTGTGTGTGTGTGTTTGTGTGAAAGTGTAGCCGAGGTGGAGATGATGATTTTCTTTTAGTGTTTTGTTTGTGTCTGTTTTGAGTCGGCATGGTCACGGCCAACAGTGACCAACAAGTAAAAACACAAGAGTTCACAAATCGGCATTGTCATCATTGCTGCTTCTGGAAAGGCATCACAACATTTTAACCCCCTCTGCCTTCGTCTATTGATTAAGTCAGCAACAACAGTAACCCTTATCAAAATCACAGTTCAGCTCTTAAAGGGATAGTTCAGTTTTTTTGAAGTGGGGTTGTATGAGCTCTATGTGACCACTAAGGACATTAGATACAGTAGAAAGGTGTCTCCTCTCGCTCAGTAAGACACAAACTGTAATCGCTGGTGACGAGGAAATAGGCGCTAACAGGGAGAGACGGTACCAAATTCAAAGGCTATTTTCTCTGCCAACAAGAACTAAAATCAAAAAGTAATACCACAGTTTAAGAGTTCGCTACATAACATATTTTTTAAGTGCATTAAGTCTTCGGCAATATAAACATTTACCTGGACCTAACTAACTGGTCATGTGCCCTTCCGCGCAGCCCATCCCCCCTCCTCCTTTCAGCTGTAGGGAATGTAAACAAGCTATACTTCGGGCGCCGGTTGTAGCCTCGTGTAAGTTTGATCAAGTCTCGAAATTCTTTTGTTTGTACTCTAAGGATTGTGAGGCAGCGTATGAAATTCAAAATGAGTGACTATGACAGCGATGATGAAGTGGTATTCACTTTGGAACCAAAAGGATACCTGTATGAACCGGAGCACACAGAAGAGGAGCTGCTACAGATGGCGACTGAAAGGAATACAGAGGAAACATCCACGGACACTGGATGTCCTTAGTGGTCACATAGAGCTCATACAACCCCACTTCAAAAAAACTAAACCATCCCTTTAAAATGTAAGCCGCTGGTTCCAGTCCTCTCTCCTTTTTCCACATTTCTGTGCATTGAATCTTGAGGGACGAGATTTTAGTCAAGCTGTGAGCAATTCTTGTTGCAATGGAAATACCGGCAAGATGCAATTTGATTTACTGTCACTTCAGAAAGATCAATTTAATTTTGCAAAAAAAGTAAAACTGAAACGCAACTGGTGTCACATCTCCCTTACGGACCAATCAGAAGCAAATAGAGGCGGGACTTCTATTACCAAATTTTTCAAAGAAATGATGGTGGGGTGCCTTAAAAAAAAAAAGAAATATGATCACAACCAAGCACTAAAATCCAGCTTTTGTAACCTAGAAACAGAAGCGTTATAAACACTGAGATTCTACACTGTGGGTGCCAACAATGCTATTAGTGGACATAGGCCCTGAGATATTACAATTCATTTTGCCATTTTGCATTTCAAGGCACAACTTAACTTCTTTCCTAGGTTGTTTAGGGCCAAGCAGGTTAGTCTACTCAGGGTTTTAGAACTTTTCCCCTGGAAACAGCTGCAGGAAGACTCAAGGCTGCGACTCTGAAGACATTGAAACAAGTTATGAGCCCAGGAGCTGAATAATGACGACACATCCAGACTGAACATACTCTACTGAATAAAGTTATTACACATTTTTACATTATTCAGTTTTCTATTAGTCACAGTCAATCATTTTTTATTGCTCCAACACCCTCTGACCTCACTTTACCTGAAATGATCTGAACACTGCCCCACACAGCTACTCTGTAACGCTGAATGGTTTGAATTAAAGCTGAGGCACATTGTGTTGTTCTCCACGCTGTACGGAGAAGTGATCCGTTCCTTGTCACAATGGACGAAAATCTAATTAATCTAACAATGGCGGTGTCTCAGTTTGAGTGTCAAAATATGACCTGAAACAAACAAGAGGCACAAGCTCTGAAGCTATGAACAGACGAGCAACAACAACAACAACTCCAAACAATCTGATTCTGCAGAACTGAGAAAGAGAAGAAAGAGAGACGCAAAGAATACTCTGGGGGCACCAATGATCCGAAATATGTAAGAAGGGGGCAGGTGCAAATTGGCAATGGGACACAACACACACACACATACACACACCACACAACCCAGCAGGCGGTGAACACGCAGAGAATTTTGAGACCTTGAAGCTTTTGTAAGCTTTTTTTCCACTGGTTTATGAAACAGACTGAAATGAACAGTGATGCCCCTGTGACATGCAAAATAAAAACCGGAAGGCTTGTTTTCCCATTTGCAACAGCACAGATTCAAAGTGAGTGACGCATTCTGCTGTTAAAAGGCAGCAGGAGAACAATCCTGTTCTCAAAATTCTTTAAATGTACAAGAGAAAGTCAGAGAGGAGATATGAGTCATTACTGTGTCCATAGGGGGCGCCAAATCATCGGGCAGAAAGCCCCTCATGGGTGCTTAAAAGGTAGGGTCTACAAGATTTTCCTAAAAAATATTAAACGTCAACTTTTACAGGACTAATCCTGCTCAATCGTCTCCTATTGGCCTCTTTACATGTGTGTCAGTGTCTGTGTCTGCATCAACCCCCTCCTCTGCCTGTATGTTGATGTATGTGATGTTTTGGTTGTGTCGTGACGTTTCTGGGCAGGGAGTAAGCGTGGTTACATCAGCCAATCACAGCGCACCCAGTGTGTCGATAGTCCCAGGTGGAAGCTAATCAGAGCAGCTACGATAAATGAAGCTTTTTCCTAAACTTTCACTTTCACTCGCTTACAGGCACTTGGAGAGCAGCACATGAAGAGCGGCACGAGTTAGCTTGCTGCTAACCAGGTATGTGTCAAATTCCCGTGATTAGCTTGTGCTAACATGCCAAGTCAGGTGCATGGAAACGTGATGCTACAGGTGGTTCCTTGGCTAGTGAGTCTGTCCACATAGTCACGGGCGGAGGCCGTGGGTGTGTGCTGCCGCTGACACTGATCCAAGGAGGAGGAGCCCAGTTTGAATGCTGTGTTTACTAACAAGTAAAACCTGCATAACCTACATGAAAAGTAAGGGTCTAGAGCAGGCATGGGCAAACTACGGCCCGGGGGCCACATGCGGCCCATTAAACGTTTTAATCCGGCCCACCGAACTTGAAAAAATTAAATGAATAAACCTTATTAATGTTTTATTTTCCCTGCAATTCTGATGTTTTCCTACTAGATGGCGCACTGTAGATACATTGGCTTTGTTGAGGTGAAGCGTAGGCCTATTACTCCACATTTGCACTTTACCCTCTGACCCATCAGCCCTTCTGTAAAGATGAACGGACCTAGGATAAGGAGAGTGGACAAAGCAAAACTCATTGAAACACATGGAAGTGTGCATATGTGCGCAGATAAGATGGAGTGGATCGTCAGCGATCTGTTACTTATATAAAAAAAAGAAGCTCAGGAACATGTCTGTATAAACCTTCAATGAGAGTTATTTGTCTAATTTTTTTATAGAGACGTTCACATTCAATATCAAAATATCACACAAACAATTTTGACACAATATGTTATTATTTTTCGTTTTTCCATTTTTAAAACCGGGACAGAAAAAACAAGTTTTTCTGTTTTTCTGTTATTCCGTTTTGGTTTTAAAACAGAAAAACAAAAAAACAAGTCAATTTTTCATTTTTTTCAAGTTTTGTTTTGAAACAGAATAATGAAAGAACGAACCATACACGGATTAAAAATCCCATTGTAATTCCATTCTCTCATATTCTAATTTTAATTTCAAAACAAAATCAAAACAGCGAAAAATAGACCGTCATATGTTTTCTGATTTTTGATTTGAAAAAGAAAAATTGAATTACAAGTCGTTATCCGTTTTCCGATTTTGGATTCTAAAATGGATATGGAATGAACGAATGATACCCTGATAGTAACCGAAGCACTCCATCCATCTGCTCCTGGTCCGGCCCCTTTGTCAAATGTTAGAACCCATTGTGGCCCACAAATCAAAAAGTTTGTCCACCCCTGGTCTAGAGACTGCACTAAATGGTCAAGGGTCCTCACAAGTACACGTGTGTATCTAGACTTTGAGGCCACTCAGAGGCCAAATGTTGGCTTCATGGGGTTCATCTCGTAGACTAAGCTAATTATACTGCGACTCCAACGTGGTCTAATTACTGCTCCTCCTCAAAGCCCGGCAGGAATCAGCCTTTTGACACACAGAGCATACTACAAACCACCTCCTCTCTTCTTTGATTCCCTCCTCACCCCTTTTCTCCCCCAGAGTGCCCTCCAGCACCCAGACTTCACTCTCTGCTCTACTTTCCTCTGCTCTTGGTTCATGTGAGGAGAAGTGACAGCGTTGCTGCTTTCACCGCTCTGCGCTCCAGTTTCCTCCAGCTTTGTTTGACCTCTGAGAATCTTCTGGCGCTACATTACCTGTTTCCTGTTCTAAAGTGTTCCTTCTCTTCTAACTGGTCTCTTCTTTTATTTTCTTCCTCATTAGCCACTCCGCCCACTCCTTTTTTCGTGGCTTCCTTTCAGGACCAGGACCTCAGGTGCAGAAGTCTTCAGTTCTTTTTCCCAGAAGCAGATTCACTAAATTCCTCTTAATTTAATAAAACTTTGATGGGAGCTAATTGCTTATACTTGTATTCCCAGCCAGCCTTTGGTCTTAAGTCTTAATTTCTTTTCAGCGACACTTTGTTTTCTGTGTCTTCATCCTCTTGTGCATTTCTCCTTTGAAAATGTCAGCACTCTTTAATTTCCTTTTAGTCGAAAAGTAAACAAACTCACACCAAGTCATGACCTGCTCCTCTTAATGCACATTTCATGAGGATGTGGGACTCAACGGGCACTATGGGAATGTTGAAAAGCAGGATGAATGATTCTTATTTGGCTGAATTTAGCTAATCTCAGAGATGATCAAGCTTTAATTATTCTCTGTAACAGATTCATTCGTTAGGCTGACAGAACCGTGTGGCTAATAAGTGAGCTAACTCTGCTGAGGAAGCATTTCTCCATTAGCTCTTTGACTTTTTAACCTACACAAGATTTGAAACCAAGAGTCCCATGTGGAGCGCTGTGTGGGCTGGAATAAGCCCGAGGCTTTAATCATCAGCGTGTCCGCTCATATTCAGCCGTTTGTGCAGCACTCATAATTTGTCTAACTTTATTAGCACTGGAACTGCTGGACTGCTCGACTCCTCTGTCTCTTTCATCACGGTTTGTTTCCTCCTCCTCTCCTGTCCAGGTCTTCGGGGTTTATGTAAGCAGGGTCTTTATTATGGTCGGCCTATGAGGGCATTTTAATGAGCAACACCAATAACAAGAAAACGGAAGATCCACTCATCATGTCGACTTGGTAGCATGCACAATTAGAAAGTAGATGCACACACTCACACACTTACACAAACACAATGGTATTACATAACTGCAATATTAAACATGTTTTTCTTCGGGAAAGCACACAGAGGAGCACAGAAGAGACAGTTGGTGTTGTTTAATGCAGAGAGTCTAGCTGCAATAAGTGTTGGTACAAAGCAGAGTAAAGTTTGCTTTGATGTGCAGAGCATCACTGGAAGAGCCGCGGCCTTAAACATGTCAAACAACAAAGTTTTGTGTTTGACGAGGAAATATATGAGTCCTACTTTGTGTCTTAACAAGTTCAACAAAACAAAGTCTAAAGCAGGGGTAGGCAACCTCTTCCATGACTCCTGCCACTTTAAAATACACTCATGCCGAAAGTGCCAAGACTTACTTCATAAAATCATTGACAGTTGATGGGAAAGTCTTCTTGAGTGGTTTTCCATGCTTAGCTATACAGTGAGAATAGCTACAACTTCCTTTGGTTGCCTGGTTTTTAACAGTACAGCAAGTTTTGAATGTGTTGTTTTGTTTTGCATACTTTGATAACGATGTTTTGCCCCTAAATAGATGCGATTGCAAGCTAGCCGACTGACGTCCCAAAAGATTTGTGGAGATGCACTTGTAAGACACATTTGCACACTTGTAATGTCAATGATTTAATTGTATTATTTCAAGTTATTTGTTAATTTTTTTCAAATGAACATTTGTATTATGCTCAATTTCTTGTTAAATGTTAAATAGAATACAAAACAATATTTTTATTATCTATTTTATTTATTTATTTATTTGTTTTGTCCTCTGTCTCACTGTAATTATTCTCTGCGTGCCAACATAAATAGCCCCACGTGCCAGCTCTGGCACCCATGCCCTAGGTTGCCAACCCCTGGTCTGAAGCTACAACAGGATTGTCAAAATAGCATTATTAGGGAAAACAAGCTGCAAACCAGCGGTGTATGAAGCACTTGAAAGTCATATTAAAAGTAAAGACATCTCACTTATAGGGATGTAACGATGCATTGTGAGACATGTTAAAAATTGATACAAATGAACTTTTTTTTAAATTTCAAATTATCTTGAGATAAAAACTAAATTGTGACACCCTATTTAAACAGCAAAGGGCTGCTTTTCCCTAAAAAGAGAAAAATATAAATCCTAAACTAGGAACACATGCAAACCTGAGATTGTTTATTTGAAGAGATTTTGTTTATTTGCATTATTCATTTAGTTATTTTAATGTAAGATTTGTTTAAAAAAATATTATTTCACTTGCACTTTTAAGAAAAGGACGTACTTTGTTTTTCACAGTCTACCCTACCTCAGAGAATTAAAAAGGGAATTCTCTCTAATTAGTTAAAAATAGGAGAAAATATATTTTGTAGTTTTTATATATTTAAATATAAATGTGTGAGTGTGTGTTTCAAATTTTGCATTCATTCCATGGTTTGTGTTTTGCTGTTGCAGAAAACCGTAAAATAATATTTTTTTCAGTCATATTGTGTTTGTAAGCTCCTTCTGTTAAAAAAATTGTGAGAAAATTGTATTGTTAATCTAGTATCAGAAATAATATCGAATCATGAGTTGAGTGTATCATTACATCTTTACTCACTCCAAATCTACTGCCCTAAAATTGAAAGTCACCCACAAAAAAATCACTTGATTGAAAGTCTTAAAGTAGCTCAAAATTAAAAGTACTGAAGTCTACAAAGTAAAAATACAATGGAACAAACTGTTAGAAATAGTTGCTTATCTTTGAGATTAATTTTCCCTCCTTCAACTCCCTTCACCCCCTGCTCCCTTCCTCTATCCCTCCTTCACCTCTTCTTCCTCCCTTCCACCTTCACCTCTTCTTTCTCCCTCTCTCCTTTCTTCTCCCAATGTTCCTTTTTTTAGGTTTCGTGTTGAATTTTGAAACGCCAAATTTTTGTTATTTCCTGCACACACAAGAAGCACTTCCTCCTGTAGGATGAACTAGGGCTGGGTATTGCCAAGGACCTCCCAATTCGATTCGATTTCCATTCTTTAGGTCGTGATTCAATTCAACGCTGATTCCATTCAATATTGATTTAAATGCTTTTTCGATTTTCATGCCCCATGTGAACATATGTGGTATGTCACCTCACGTTTTGGAGCAATAAAAAAACCCAAACGTCAGACTTTAAAGCCAATGGATCTGGCTTTGTGCTGCTGCTGCTGCTGCTTTGGCTGCCATTTTTTGTTGTTTGGTCTCTGGTGGCCCTCGTCCGTACAACGCAAGTAACACGCACAGTCCCCCCTCACTTGCCAGGAGATAAATCAGAGAATTTGCTGAATCAATATTGAATTGGGCAAGGAAATATTTGGATGCATTGATTCATCAATTTTTTTACCCACCCGAGGATGAACATTTAACCCTGACAGGAGCAAAAATGTTTGTTTGTTTTTTTCAGAGAAGGAGACAAGTGTCCATCTTCTTTTGAATCTGAACTAGCAGGTGGTGGTTGTGGTGGTGGTGGTGGTGTGGCTGTGTCTCTACTATCCCCAGTGGACCAGGTTGCTTCCATCATCCTATAAACACAGGAATATTCCCGGGGCTGTGTAGAGTGGTGCAGTCTCTCTGAGATGAGTCTCAGCTTGATATGAGGGTGCTGGTTATTCATGCGAGAAGACACGGTCCTGATAATCCACACATGATGAGACAATTATATTTACATTTTATTTTGTAGCAAGTAAAAAAGGCGACAATGTAAAATCTGTGGAGTAAAAGTTATTTTTTTCTTTTTAATATGGCAAAGTAAAAGTGAAAGTTGCAATTAATATAGGATCCTCCCAAAACCTACTTAAGTACTAGGAATGGGTACCTTTCACATTTGAAACTGTACGGTACCAATTCCCAGTACCTGGCAATTGGTATCGGTTCTCAGTTTTTGGTATTTTTGTCTGTTCATGTAGAAAAAAAATAACATTTTTTTTAATAATAAAATGTAAATTCTTTTTAATTTAACATATTTTTTCTTCAATATATAACCCTGTAATGCTGCGTTCATGTCCAGCATGGAAAATCACCTACTCTTCCATTTCCTCACAGCCACAAGGATGCATTTAGGTACCACAACATGGTACCTTTTGATTTTACCTAAATTGGTACCCGGTACTTTTGACAGAATTTGGTCAGTACCTATAAAAGTACCTAATTCCATACCCATCCCTATTAAGTACTGCAACTAAGTACTTTTATGTTGTTCCTTTACACCACTTTTGCAAACTACACACATTCATCAAACACATGGAATGACACACACGCATGAAAACACAAAACCTGCCACAAAAGGATGAATCAACGAAAAACCCTTGAGTGTGTAAAAGTATTTATGAATGTACATTGTTTCTGAAGTTTGTGGCCTTGTCTTGTCACCTATTGTAGAAATTGTAGACAAATCCTGGATCCAGCAAAGACGGTGATTGTATTTCTGTCAGTGTAAAACATTTTTCAGCTGATTTTCAAACTAAAGGGATCTTTTCTACTCTGCTTTTTCAACACGTTTCTGTTTCCTTGAATTAAAATCTGTGCCATGTGTTAATCATTTGGGGAACAATTGACAAAAGTGTGTCAAAAAGTAAGATATTGATTACATATTAATGAAGCTAATGTCTGGTTTGTATTAACTATAACAAAAACATCTCCAGGCATGTAAACACATTCCTCTTGTTTAGGCTCAGACCTTTTTTAAATGGTCGGCTGCTGTAGGAGAATCAGGGATTCAGAGGAGTCAGCTGGTGGCTGTGCTGCACCACATTCCCCCACTGTGTGTGTTTTGGCTAGGTGGCCATTTTCTGACACGAGTCGGGCTGAATGACGGGTAATAAGCGAGGAGAGAGTGAGTGAGAGCCCAGAGTGTTTCACTTTTCTCTGCAGCACCGTCTGGAAACCTTGTTCCTCACACTCAAGCATTTTCACATCCTGCTTTTAGTCAATCTGTGATATTTCCATTTCGCACACCTTATATGCAGCACTTAAAAAAAGGCAGTCTAACAACATGTGGATTATGTCTCTTAGCTGTCACATTCAGGCACAGAGGGAGGTGTAAACATGGCAGAAAATTACAACAATAACAATTTGTAATCCCTCCATGTTTCCTGTTTCACACGTGTTTGTACGGTACAGTTCTTTTTTTTAGTCTCAAAGCAGGGGGCTGTGAAGGAGCTTGTCTGTTAGCAGACTGGATCCAGAGGTGGTTTGGACCCTTGCTGATCTGAATGACCACATCAGGTACCACCCTGACCTCCTGCACTATGATGAGCAATTATCCCCGCCAGAAACAGGATTCACACACACTCAACTATTAGGTTAAATTACGACTGTTGCCCTTGAAGCAGGAAGCAATCGATCTGTGGCCTTCCTGATCTACACACCATCTTCACCTCGAAGCAAAGGCAATAACCCCAACAAGTGATCTAAAAAAGAAGAAGAAATTATCTATTTGAGCCGTTGGCAGCAGTTTTTTAGAGTAATGTGGCCAAGTTATCTTTTTTTGACTCTTTTAAATTGTGTTTTAAAAAAGACAAATGAAAAGCTGCTGATCTGTTACTCAACTAAAAAAAAAATTTTGAATACTTCGTCTTTTTTTTTTTTTTTTTTTTTTCGTTGCTAGGCGCTCTTTTTTGTAATCTTTGTATTTGGAGTGGATCATCACTTTGTATGGTTCATTGTCGGTCACGGACACCAAACTTTTTGCGGCTTCGGCGGTATTTTTTACTACTTTCTCCTGTGTTTGTCTGGAGATCCTACATGTAACCATGGCTGCATTGTTTACATGCGAAATTAGCTGTTAGCAGCCTGTAGCATGTCAATGCTAACTAGTGTAGGGCTTGATGATTTCCCTCGAGCTGAGGAGGAGGAGGTGAGGACGACGTGCTGGTTCTCGGATGTGAGCTGGGAGGTGACGACGTGGACCTGTCCTTCCATCCATCGTTGTTGGGAACGTGGGATCTCGCTCCGGGGGATGGATGAGCTAGCTGTGCTAACCCAGCGGCATCATGCTGTTCACGGACGTGGCTGACGGAGCTGACATCGGACGCCGCGACACATCGGAGGAGCTTCGCCTGCTGTGAGCAGACAGGATCCAGGAGACAGAGACTGAACAGACTTCTGGGGAGGCTCAGTCCTGGACCCTGTGGAGGTGGAGACTGGCTGGACTGGAGAGTGGTGGACGAGTGGTGGACGGGATGTCGTCATCTAATTTCTTATGGACATTTTTGCACTTTCTATACTCTTTCTTACTTTTGTTTTCTTAAATGCTGCAGTGACTCCTGAATTTCCCCTCGGGGATAAATAAAGTATTTTCTATTCTATTCTATTCTATGAGACAGTGGGCTGGCCTGGACACTGGGCTTCTGCATGATGATTGGATGATCTGTCTGAGGCCGAATCCCTTTTTGATTGACATTGAAATGAGCCAGTCAGCGATCGTGAAGTGTAACCCTCCACAGGAGCATCTTCTGAGTTTTACATTCACTTGTTCTGGACTGATCTGGAAGTTTTATCGATCCCCAGTGAGTTTACCTTTCTTAAAAACGACAAGCGTTGTGTTTAAAGATTCTCTCGTTTTTTACCAATAAGCAGCTACAGCTACAGCTGCAGAGCTTCTCCCCCTGTCGCTCACACTTACAGCCTGCAGGTGTAGAGAGGAGCTTCTCCTGTTTAAAGCAGCTCAAGTCACTCCTGCAACACAATGGGCCAAGGTCGTTTCAGCAGTCTAGCTCACTTACAGCCTGTCGTAGTCTCGCGTAGAAGCTCCAGCTGCAAGCAAGCTGACACGGAGGGTAGAATTTAAGTTTAAATAAATAAACAATTTTATAAAGTAGGCCGGAAAAAAATGAGCTTCCCCTCCTTGACTGACCAGCAGCCGTCACTGGCATTGAGATATAGCCTACAAATATTGAGATATTGGATTTTGGCCATATTGTACAGCCCTACCTTAAGTGCCCTCTTGGTTAGCAAGAGACACTTAACTGCTCTCTTTGGCTGGTCTCCTTCCATGGGAACCACCCTTCATCTGCAGAGTGGTCCGAAAGGAACAACTTGTAACATCATGACTTTGTCTTAAGTGAGAGGCTGACAACTTAAATCAAACCTATTAAGTGCCACACAAGCTTCTTGTCCTTCAGAGGGCACCACTGCTTCACTAAACGGAGGGATAAACAAGGGTGTGTGTCAGTCTTGTACCTGGTTGGTGATTGAGGTATCACAGATAATCTTATTTCTATACACTGTGCCTTTAAAGTGATACTCCGGGATGGAACAAGTTGGGTCCTATCACAAGGTTTAGGGCAGAAATTACCCCTACAGCAGTGATTTTGTGCATCAGAAGCCCAGGGCGCACGCACCAAACACCCCCTCCCTGCTCCTCTGCCGGTTTCCTCTGCACTGAGACAGGGCCAATTTTTACTTGACCAAAAACACAAGTAAACGGACTCCCACTGAAAATATCTGATATCGGTCTGCATTCACGCTTTACTTAGATAATTTTTAGTGCGTTACTTTCACACAAAACACAGCTAAATAAGGCTCTAGTTCTCATCGTGTCATAAAACGGCGCTACCTCCGCTATAGAGCCACAGCTGGCTACGAGGCGCTAGTGCATCAGTCCGCATGCAGCGTGCCAGATATAAGCAAACGCAGGTAGTCTGCCATGACGAAGAGACACGATGAGAACTAGAGCCTTATTTAGCGGTGTTTTTGTGTGAAAGTAACGCGCTGAAAATTCTCTAAATAAAGCATGAATACAGACCGATATCAGATTTTTTCAGTGGGAGTCCGTTTATTTGTGTTTTTGGTCAAGTAAAATATGGCCCCGTCTGAGTGCAGAGGAAACCGGCAGAGGAGCAGGGAGGGGGTGTTTGGTGCGTGCGCCCTGGGCTTCTGCTGCACAAAAACACTGCTGTAGGGGTAATTTCTGCCCTAAACTTAGTGATAGGACCCAACTTGTGCCATCCCGGAGTATCACTTTAAAGCCATCGCTGTAAGTTAGTGTGGTTAGTGGGCGAGCTAAGACAGACAAAAAAAAAAACTGCCCCTGGAGTTTGGAGTGTTTTTTTTTTTTTTTTTAAGAATGGGAAAATAATGCCACTTAATGATACTCAGTGAAAAGAGAATTCATAAATAAATAGTTGATAAATAAAAAAAAGAGACAGCTAAGTGACATTAAATCCACTGATTTCAACTATCACTTTTATTACATTTAGTGTCGTATTAATTTTAGATTATATCATGTATTTATCTGGCAACTGTCATCCTCAATAATATTCATCAGCTAAGTAACTTATGTAACCAGACATGAGAGCAGTGACTGCAGATTGAAATATGATATCTGTGATTCTGTGATTAGATCAGCAGCTTATGTAAGTGCTCGTGCTCTCCAGCTGTTCTGACATCTGAGACTTTCAGGCTTGTTGATTTATGTGTTTGCAGATGCTTTGCTTCTTGTGAACATCACTTGTTATGACTGCGACACAGTTTAGAATAAATGAGGGCTGAGCAAGGGATGAATTCCTAATCGTCACATTAGAAACCCTGCTACCTCTTATTGCATTTAAACGCTTCTTTAATGAGGTTTTCTTTTGTGGCACATTCTCATAGTTTTGAGTTTTTGCAAAGAGGGAACACCGAAGAACAGTCAACATGTGCACCGTGAACTAAACAGTTAAGTTTGCTAATTGGGGCAAATAGTAGCAGAGCTAGCAGTCTCCAGTAATCATAAAACTCATCATTCACATGTGCTTTGAGTTTGACTTAGTCCTTCTCTGACTTTGGAGCTGTCGCCCTAACGACAGTGCTTAAAAAAGTGAAAATCATGTGCATGCTATTTCTACCATTGAGAGCAATCTGTGAAAAATAGCCAGAGGCAGTGTCAGTCTGGGACATCTGCACAGCCTAAAGTCAAGTTGCTTCCAGACTGTGATCTCTGACAGAGGAGCAGTCTCTCAGCGTCTTACATAACAGCGTCTGTAATCTAAAGATCGTTCTGGTCCTCTGGGTTAATGACACACAGACAGATGCTTCTCTTTTAAGCTGACCCCCCTCTCTGCTTCACATATTGCACAGAGTTATCATCGAGTTAACTCATCATCTCTTCCTGCTCGAGTGGCTGCTCTCCGCCGCACGTGTCGACGCGCTGAGCGAGGCTCCCCTCTAAGCCGTAATCCGCCCTCTGTGCACTCCAGCATTAACATGTGGAGAGATTTGACATTGTGTAAGCTGCTGTGCAGACGAGTTAGCTAGCTGTTGCCCAGCTGTTGGTGCAGGTTGGGGCTGAGTTGCGAGGAGAGTGTTGGCTTGAAACCAGCCGTCTAATGGCGCGAGGCAGAGCTGAAGTGTCAGCTACTGTACTCCATCAGGCAATACTGATGCCTCCATGGCACTTTGCTGAGCCCCTCCTGTGAGAGAAGAACTAGAATCATGGGTTTTTAATTAAGCACTGGAAACATCTGAAATCTTATCAAGTGTTTTTGTCTTATTATTAGTAGAAAATATCTTTTAGATTCAATCTAAAACCTGAATTTCCCTTTGGGATAAATAAAGTATTTTTCATTTCATTCATTCATTCAATCTGAAACACATTTACCTGAACACAAGAAAAATGTCTTATTTCAAGCTTTATAAAGACAAGAAAGAGCTCTGAATTGCTTGCAAAAAGTTAAAATAATCTGCCACTGGAAAAAGAGATAGGTTGCTTAAATTAAGATGTTATTCTAGTTTTGGTGTTTCATAATTTTATTGAATTTTAAGTTTCAGATAACTTTCAGCAAAATACACAAAAAAAAAAAAAAAAAAAAAAAAAAAAAAAAAAAAAAAAAACCTTATCCCCTCCTGGAACTTAATTACTCCCTGCTCACTGTCACAGAAAGAAAAAAAAAGTCTGCATGAGACAAGTACGTTATTCTAGTTTTAAGCAAATTTTTGAGTAAACTTTTCTTGTTCCATTGGCAGACGCTTGTTATGGGCAATTCAAACCTAATTTTTGTCTTTAAATAACTTGGAACAAGACATTTTTCTAGACTGACCAGTTGAATGTGGCTCAAATAAAGTA
Source organism: Halichoeres trimaculatus (assembly GCF_033239565.1). Taxonomy (NCBI): domain Eukaryota; kingdom Metazoa; phylum Chordata; class Actinopteri; order Labriformes; family Labridae; genus Halichoeres; species Halichoeres trimaculatus. The sequence continues at coordinate 6,114,776 of NW_027437198.1, read as the reverse complement.
GATTTATTCAGTCTTTATACATAATACAATATCTTTTACAAGAAAAACATTTTAATAGGGATGTTCCATATGACTTTTTTTCAGACCAACTCTCTCCAGAGTACTCACAGATACTAATACTTTTGTTACATGAAAGTCAAATTAACAGTGACGGATAATTTTAATCAAAGACAGCGAAGTCACTCTGCCATTAGGTCCAAAATAAAAAAACAAACAACTCTCTGAGTTAATGTTTTTTTTTTTTAAATAAATATCAAAAGATAATGTTAAAAGTCCACAATAAAACAAACAACTGTCAGAGTTTGAGTATTTTTTAAAGTTTAATGAAGACCAAAATAAAAGAGTTTAACTGTTAAGTCTCCCAGGTTCATTCACGTTGTCTGAACAGGACCTGATGCATATTTGCCGTGGTGTTAAACCACAGCAAGTAGCAGCAACTAGTGGTGAGGGGGACTTGCTTGACGTAAGCTTTTCTTGCCTTGAGTATCTGCTGCTGTATCAGCCCGATAACCTGGTATCGTTACTCGCTCATCCCTACATTTTGAACAAACCGAAACTTTTAAACAAACGAAAGTTCTTCTATAAGGTATTGACTGAAAAGGCATAGACAGAAGCAGGATGCCTATCTGGGCCCAGTCTATGTATTTTACATAAATAAACAAAATTAAGCAACCAAAAAAACAGACATTAGAAGAAAAAACAAATACATTATCAACAAATTCACAAGATCAACACTTATGATTTTCAAAAATAACTTAACAAACCATTTTTCTAAAAATATAATGTGAATTACAGGATTTTAAGTATATATTAGCATCATTTCACAGTTTAACCCCAATGACAGAAACACATCTCCTTTTTAGCCCTTTCTTAGCTTTTGGAACGGAAAACTTGCAAACACCTCTCAAATCATATTGAGTCTCCCAGATTGAAAAGAACTTTTGCACACCACCTGTAAGTGAATTCAGTTTTGCAAAAACATCATGAGCATTATTTTGTAATAAAACAAGTCAGAAAGTTTCGTAATGTGTGAATCCAGAATTAAAGGGTCAGTGTGAGCATAACAATCGTTCTTACTGATAATGAGTATGCTTGTGTAAAACAACAATTGAATTTAAATTTGCTGTATATGTAGATCTGTACAGTTCTACCCAAGTATGTGCAAGTTAGACATCTTTTGCTTAAAATAAGATAAAAACACTTGATAAGATTTATTTTTTTGCAGTGAAGAAAGGAAAATATGATATTTGAGAAAATAATCCTGATCAATCTAGACCAAGGGGCAACATCTGGTTAAAAATGAAGTCTATGCAGAAGTGCTAAAAGTAGACACTCAGCCATGAAAACAGACTTTATGGCATTTCGAAGCATATGTATAGCCTGGTTCAAAAAAACAGCTTGGGTCTGAGACGTTGATTTCACTATCGACATACACTATACGGTGAGGGAATTTTTTTCTATCTCTGTGGTTTAGAAGTTATTTGGATCATTTGATTTTCCAATCAGAGACACAGCTCAGGTCACGTGACTGCCAGGTGCCCTGTAGCTGCTCAAAGACAAACTCATAGCGAATGTGGCTTCGTCAGTGGATTGGCTTCATTTCACGGTTTTAAGGAACAGATGGGTGATGTCATGGATGCTTCGTTCATGTTTTATATAGTCTATGATCTAGTCTGAAGACAAACATCATCAGTTGTATGTTTAAAGGGAATATTATTACCAGTTAAAGAAAAAGAGGATGAAGCAGTGAAGCCCAGAAACTGCAACTTTAAGAAGTGTTCAGCTTTCACAGCAAACACCAGGAGGCTTGCTGTGTCTCAGAGTGATGTAGAAACATGCATCAACTGAACTTTTACCTGACTCACTGAAACACTCAGTCTCACTTTCTCTGTACAGGCCGGCTGCAGAAGTGCTGCAGCTGACAGGTAACGTTCACCAGCGCTAAGAACCAGCTAGCCAGCCGTCTGTTTCTGCACAAAGGAGTGGAACATCAACAATACAGGCTCCTCTGGGATTCCATGTGCATGGGTCCACATCAGCGGCAAAAAGATGGTTTTAATATTCAATAAAAAGTGTGAAGACAGAGGCGTGGTGCAGTTGTAATTCAATGTGAAGCAAAAACAATATTATCTGTGAAGATTCAATAAATAGAAAAACAATAAAGAAAGGTGAAAATAGTGTCACTGTTCCTTTTTTAAACCTCACTGAGGTACTTAGAATTCACTTCTGGTGTGGCCAGCATGTTCCCCTCCCTCATGTCACTTTCTGAACACGGCAGTCACAGTCTCTCAGACCTGGACTGTGCCTGTGGTGTCTTCCTGTGAAGCCGCGGCTGAATTGCAGATGACCCCAAGTGCACACAGCTCATAGTAAACTGCTGAACTGGAAACCTCATGCATTAAATAACTAAATTATTCTTCTGTGTGGACTGAAATCTCCCTCTAATGAGTATTACAAATTCAAAGCAATGTTTCATTACTTTCTTCCCCATAGGGCCCTACAGAATGTGTTGCATGGCATATATGAGCAATGAGGTTGTGTTTTAATGACTGAGCTATACAGAAAACCACTGTGCAATTACTGACTTTCCTTCCCAATTCAAATCAGTCAGCCTCTCAGTGGTATAAGACATCACATGAGGGAGTCTGGCTGCACAGTAAAAAAGCTGTTAAAAGTGAGTCGAGTAATTTTTGTGCCTATTCTGGCTTCAGTTTTACTTTTTTATCAACACTGGAAGAAGTTTCTTTTTGTTTTGGCTGCAAAAAATATCTGTCAACGAATCGAGGCCACAGTCCTCCCAAAAGAAAAATAAACATTAACACTTAGCTATCATGGTGTACAGTGTTGGCTTCTGCAGCTCAGTGCTGAAAGAATATGTTTCTGGCAATACCACGAGTGAGATATGGTTCCCGTCCAGCTGGGACCATATGAGACGAAAATGCTGGTCCAGTTTTATGAACTCACTCTTTAAAAGAGTTTGTTTGTCAATAACAGCCTGTTTCTTACAAAAACTACAAACCTCATGAACAGTTTTTGATAAACCTGACATTACTTCTTGTTGTGTTGGATCACAGACATTTTTAACATTTCTGGAGATTTTAAAACTCTCACAAGGGGCCAGGTTGTTTGTGCGTGTGTAAAGTGGAGTCTGGGTTAAAATGAGATTCTAGATGATTTAAGAAACTGTCAGTTTGAAATATTTCTGGCCTTTTTTATCTTTAAAAAATTCATAAATGTTGGTGAAAATAATCTGGTCCAATCTCAGACTCAAGAAAAACAGTTTTAGTTGTTTATCTAAAGCACTGATTCTTAACCATGGGGCCATGGGCCGCGTGCGCCCTCTAGCGGGCTGCCAAAAAAGTTTTACACTGTTTGGCCGTAAGGGCCGCGAGACGCTAAGTTGTAGTACACTTTCCCACTACTTGGTGGCAGGAATGTGTCAGTCAGTCAGTTGACCAACAATTTAAAAGAAGAAAGACGATTGTTCGCGGAAGGCGTTACGGACAAGTTTTTGACGCGAAAAATAATGATGGAATGGATGCAAACGCCCCGCAAGAAGATGCAAGTACAATCCTGACTTTATTAATTACAGCTTTGTGAACAGTGGCAATGAAGCAGAGCCGAAGGCTCAGTGTGTTGAGTGTGGGCTAACGCTCTCAAACCAAGCACTGAAGCCGTCAAAACTGAGGCGCCATCTAGAAACCAAACATCCGACTCTTGTGGGAAAGCCAGTGGAATTTTTGTAGGGTAAGGCCAGTTGTCTCACTGACAGGAAACTCGAAATGTGCTTTGAAAGCAAGCTACCCCGAAGCCTTATTTTATCACCTGGAAATTTTATTTTTCAAATAACCACTTTTTCCTTCATTTTTTATGGATCTCCCCTATTTTGTTTTTGTAACTTTAAGAAGTATTGGTTTCTGTGGAACTAAGCCTGACTTTAGCCTTGTTCTAAAGCAGCTAGACCAGTTCCATGAACTGATAGCCTTTTCAGCATGTTTTATGTGCTGTTTTATTTTTGACTAATAAATATCTTTGTCACTCTAACTTATCCATAGGTGTGAGTTTGTGTGTGTGTGTGTGTGTGTGTGTGTGTGTGTGTGTGTGTGTGTGTGTGTGTGTGTGTGTGTGTGAGGTTGTCTGTCTCTCTGTCAGCCCTGTGATTGAATGGCGACCAGTCCAGGGTGTACCCCGCCTCTCGCCCAATGACAGCTGGGATAGGCTCCAGCCACCCGCGACTCTGAACAGGATAAGCAGTTCAAAAAATGAATGAATGAATGAATGAATGAATGAAATATCTTTGTGATGAGCACATGGTTTCATGTTATCAAACAAAGTTTAAAACACACTAAGTTTAGTTATTAAATACATATCAAATCAACAGTAAGATTATCAGCTAAGTGTAAATGTCTGAATAGGCTCCGGGCCTCGAAAGGTTGGGCCCCTAGGTCAAAAAGGTTAAGGACCCCTGATTTAAAGGGACCATGAGGAGTTTCTAAGTGATCTTGAAAAAGTCTCTCTTCTAGATATATGCCTGTCCGTAATCAATACTTTAAAATGAGATTATCAGCGCCAATATAGGTTATTCCCAAATGCTACTTTTTGGGTCAAGCAGGACCGGATTGATTTACGGCACCTTGTCTAAGTCTCTGCGCCAACACCACGCTAGCTGACGAAGTTTGGCAGAGAGATCTGTGTTTTTCTCACAGAAAACAATTTCTGTGTCTATTTAGTAGTGATGGTGGACACTGGAGCCTAACTGTCAGACAGAAAAAGGACAGAAGAGCAGAAGAAAGAGAAACAGGAGAGTGATACAGCCTGAGCTAAAGGCTAACACATGAGCTAAACTGTTTGTGCTAATGTTGATTTCAACCCACAGTCAGCAGTTAATCTGCAGTGGTCTGTTCAAACTTGAGAGTCTATCAATAAAATGAAGAGTGAGGTTACGTTAGCTCAGCGTGGTAGATGACTGACAGGAAAGAAACAGGATTCCCTAACATTACACATTACAGACATGTCTCAGAGCTACATATAGCTAGCATGTTTCAAACAACAGCGCTAGGTAACTGATAAATACCTTCCCTTGTCACATATCTGGTAAAAAGTTGTCTTGAACAAAGGAAAGTAGTTTCAAAAGATGATCTCCATTCATTTCCAAAACAAACACATGCCTTGTAATAAGTCTTCATGACGGTATGCGTGAGACTCCGGGCCAAAGGGTGGTGCTATAGTCTAATTAAAACAGATCCTCCTCAAAGCATCTTTAAAGGCTTGGTTTTAGTAATTTATCTTTCACCACCAAGAGTGATTTTATACCACATGTTACTTTCACTCATCACACCACATTTGTACCTGGATGTTTTTATTTTTATGTAACCTTTATTCAACCAGGACCATCAGAACATGAACTGAAACACAAACCTTCAGATCATCAGATCGATTCTTCTGCTGAGCCACATCTGCATCTGCTGCCTTTACAGAAAACAGATTTGTAAACAAGAAACTCCCATAACTCAGTACAGTAAAGCAAAGACACGTGACGGTTCAAACACATGGAGCCGGGATGAAATAAAAGCCATCTAAAGCTTAAATACATGATACGCATGCAAACTCTGCAGCAGCGCCGTTAATGAACAGGCCCAAAGACAGATGGTTGCAAAGAGGATTTGCAGAGGAGAGTAACTGCAATACACCCATGTAAAGCATAATCTCCTCGGTCACAATCACCAAATCTGCCACTGAAGTCAAGCAGAAAGTAGATCTCAGAAGAACTGGGTTTGGTCAAAGATCCAGGTCCTTTATTCACGTGTACCATGCTCTGCAAAGCTCTTATTTTGTTTCTCTATGGATGAATCACCTTCATTCACTGGCTCCAGAGTGATCCTTGACTGATAATACAGCACTATTTACCGCCTACGCCACATAATGTGCTGAATGAAAAAACAGAAAGAGAGACACAGAGAGAGCACTTTTCACTCAAATGCTAATGCAAACATCTTCGTCCCTCTTTTCTGCCTTGTTCTGTAAGAGGATCAAAGCTTCACACACACAGGCCAGCACATAGGTCACTCTCATCCCACAGTGCAAAGGGGCAGAGGGTGTGTGTGAGTAAGACCTGGTCCACATGAGCGAGTCATGATGGTCTGACTGATTCAGGAGGTGAGGGGCAGGGATGGAGGAGTGTGGATGGTGAGAGGGGGAGATGGCACTGAGTCATCATCTTTCACTCTGAGGCTGATCAATCCCTTCATTGACTCATTATCAGAGAGCTGAGTGTGATATTTAAAGGACGGGTTGTATTTCTGCCATGGAGCTCCATCACCGTACAAAAACTAGCAAAAAGCATCAATGAGCATAAACACTGCATGGTGTGTGTGTTCATTCATCATTATGACCAACAGCAGGGATTCATTGGAGGAAATTCAAATACATCCTTCTACTTCTCTTAATCCTCAAAAAGATTAATACGCCTGAGAGAACAGTCCCCACTGAACAATCTGTTGCTCTACAATAGGGCTGCAACGACAAATCGAGTACCACTACGATGATCCAGCACTTAAAACGCAAACATGTTGGACTCATTGATGACAAGCTGGGAGCTCAACAGCGAGGTAAGGAGCTACAAAATCCCATGTATACTCCTTTTGTTTGTTTCGTTTCGTTTCATTTTCCACTGCTTATCTGGGTCTGGGTCACCGGGGCAACAATGCCATAAGCAAAGACCAATGACCCCTGTTCCTGGCCACTTCCACCAGCTCCCCTGGGGGGATACCAAAGCATTCCCAGATCAGTCGAGAGATATAATCTCTCCACCGTGTCCTGGGTCTGTCCCGGGGTTTACTCCCAGTTGGACATGCCCGAAACACCTCCAGAGGGAGGCATCCTCACAAGATGCCAAAACCACCTCATCTGGCCCAGACACCTTGCGGAGGAAACTTATTTCAGCCGCTTGTACCTGCGATCTTGTTCTTTCGGTCACTACCCACAGCTCGCGGCCATAGGTGAGAGTCGGAATGTAGATTGACCGGTAAATTGAGAGACTTGCCTTCTGGATCAGCTCTCTCTTCACCACAACAGACCAGTATAGCGTCGGCATCACTGCTGATGCCGCCCCGATCCGTCTGTCAATCTCTTGCTCCATTTTCCCCTTACTCCTGAACAAAACCCCAAGATACTTGAACTCCTCCACTTGGGGCAAAGACTCTCTCCCGACCTGGAGCGAGCAATCTACCCTTATCCAACTGAGAACCAAGACCTCAGACTTAGAGGGGCTGATCTTCATCCCGGCTGCTTCACACTTGGCTGCAAACCCCCTCAGTGGGAGCTGGAGGTCAGTGTTCGATGAGGCCAACAGGACCACATCATCTGCAAAAAGCAGAGATGGGATCCTGAGACCTCCAAACCTGACTCCCTCTGCCACTTGACTATGCCTAGAAATCCTGTCCATAAAAGTAATGAACAGAATCGGTGACAAACTGCAGCCCTGGCGGAGTCCAACCCTGACTGGGAACGACTTTGACTTACTGTTTGCAATATGGACCTCTCACTCCGTAAATACAGAGACTGGACGGCCGGTAACGACGGGCCATTGACTCCATATTCACTGAGAACACCTCACAAGATACTTCGAGCCTTTTCCAGGCCCACAAAGCACATGTGGACTGGTTGGCCGATCTTGCTTGCCCCTCTAGCACCCTTGCGGATTTTGAAATTCATATGTCTTTTAAGACTTGTTTTGTCTTTTTATTAAATCATCACCCTATTTGAAAACCATAAGGAGTTCATTAAACCAACGTTAACATTAGCATTAGCTGCTACAGACAGTAGTAGCGCAGAGGGGGTGTACTGTTTGACCTGCAGGTGAAAAGATTGAGGACCTTTTTTTATTTATTTGCCTTTTTAGCCCACTAGGTTCTTAATCTGAGGAGATAACAATATATTTTCTGTTATTTTGCCCAAACTGTTGATTCTTTGAGTGACAGTACATTCATATCATTTGTTAAACTTCATAAATGTAGCATCTCAGCTTGAACTATGTCAAATATGTTGTTTCTTTGTATATATCATTAAGCAAACAATAGTCATCAAGTAAAATAACAGCACATTTTTGGTTTGCGAATTTCACTATAATGCATTCTCACCCTTTTTCTGTCCCCGATTCATCAATTAATCGTAAATATAATCGTCAGAGTAATTGATTAGTAAAATAATCATTTGTTGCAGCCCTACTCTGCAGTGGCATTCTTCTACAGCATTACTACAAAGCTGCTATATGAGCTATACAGTTAGCATTGAGAACAGGCACATGCAGCATCTCATACAGGTTAACTGCTATTCAAGTATATGGAAAGTGTTTGAATGGAAAGACAGAAGTGTCAAAAAGCGCCAAGTGAGGGGAAGCAAGTGCTTTGCTCTCTGAAAACAGAGAAAAGGAGCTGTTTGTGTATGAGCTCGTCCCGTCTCTTTATTCAGAACTGAAAGAGGTACATCCCCTCGGGGCCCTCTATTCACTCTGAGCCATTCGGTAGATAATGGGCACAAAAAACAGGCAAATCAAAATCCACAATGAGCACTTGAAGCCAGAAACTCAGATGTGTGGAATAGAGGATGGAGAAATACAGAGCTGGATGGTTTCGGCAGGGAGATAGAAAGACAGATGGAGTGAACAATGAGCACGGATGAATGATAAAAAGATAGCTCAGGAGCATTGCAGAAAATGAACAACAGGTTTTGGCCAGCATGAGAAAAGACTAATGAGCCTTAAAGAAAGTAAGCAGGTCTGAGAGGAGCCAATACACAGAGAGCACTTTGACAAGAATCGATAAAAAAATAATAAATAAAAACACGGCTTCTTTAAACTTCACTGGCTTCTAAAAAACACTTACAGCTGTTGATTAAATTATAGTGATGATGTGATGGACAAAAGTGGGGCTGTCATTAAGTTTATAAAATAGAGAGGAGTGTGATGTTCTTGTAAACATGAAAGACATACTGTAGGTGTGTTAGTGTGTCTGCATCATAATTTGATGAACCAGGGAACATTTAATAACAGGTCGGACTATACTACCAAAACTCTCATTAAATTTCTCACAAGTTGGATAGTTTGGGGATTTTTTAGCTCACTTATTTGTTCTCACTCCTCTCCTACACATCTGTCCCGTTGAGGAGATGTTTGCAGCTCCTTTTCTGCTTTGTGTCATCGCAATGCAATAAAAAAGAAACAGTGAAAGCCTGAAGTGTTGATGCAGCGTTAAAGACAATGCTCAAAGGTTCTTTAGAATAGAATAGAATAGAAAATACTTTATTTATCCCCGAGGGGAAATTCAGGAGTCACCGCAGCATTTAAGAAAACAAAAGTATTTTATTTATGTTACTAATATAGAAAAAACACTTTTTGTGTCATTTGTTTCACTTTCTTTTGAAGTTGTATAGGAACATCCCTCAGAAGCACACAATATATATGTTTATAGACTGTATGAAAAGATGAATGACATAACGGCTCCCAAAGATTAAAGCCAAAACAAAAGATCATGTTATGTTTAAGATGAAGGTCTCTACTGTGCAGGTCTTGAAATAACATCATCTGTATAAGATAGCAGCATTGTTTTGACTTTTTTTTTTTTTTTTTCTTGTTTTGTTTTCTACAACTAGAGGAATCAAAGTCACATCATCCATTTGTGAATTCAATCAATGGCTATGACAAATTTAGCTGAGCTTGACATTAACACAGATTGTTAAGGGAATAAATTTTGTTTTTTTATATGATCAAATTTTTTTTTTTTTTAATTGTATTGTACTTCATGTGTCTTTTATCTATGGAATAGGATTGGGGCCATTTGAAAAAGTAATCGAGGTACAGTGTTTATTTTTAATATTTCTATAATAATAATAATAATAATAATAATAATAATAATAATAATAATAATAATAATAATAATAATAATAATAATTATTATTATTATTATTATTATTATTATTATTATTATTATTATTATTAATTTTATTATTATTATTATTATTATTATTATTATTATTATTATTATTATTATTATTATGTTGGAAAGGATAAGGAGTCCTGATAACTAAAGTCAGGATTCTGAGATTCAAGTTAGGAGTTTGACTTTTTTCTCAGAAAAAAAAAAAAAAAATCTTAACATTCAAAATAATATTACTTGTTATTAATTTTATTATTTGAAATGATCAGGAATCCTGATAATTAAAGTCAGAATTCTCAGATTCAAGTTTGAAGTTTGACTTTTTCTCAGAACAAAAAAATAATTTAAAAAATGAAATAGAATAAAATTAATAATAATAATAATAATAATAATAATTATTATTATTATTATTATTATTATTATTATTATTATTGTTATTGTTATTGTTATTATTATTATTATTATTATTATTATTATTATTATTATTATTATTATTATTATAAATAAAATACTAATAATATTATTATGTTTAAATAAAAATCTTGTTTTTTTAGTAGGCCTGATTCTTTTCCATAATTATCTCATTCTAAAAATGAACTTTTTTCATTGTTTTCCTCTAGCCTGTGGTCTAAAAGCTGTTCACTTTCCTATATGAGTGACAATAGTTGTCCATTATAACATAAAAAAACAACCCAATCCACATGGGAAAGCATCAGTGCCAGTTGCCAGTATTACAGGTGCAAGGGGGCGGGGAATTATTATGAATAGTCAACAAACACTTAGCAGCGACTGTTGAAGAGTTTTTTTGCTTGAAATGCCGATCCCTAGCCTGAGTTTCCTCACCGCCTCCCTCTCTTATCAAACCAAGGACACATCCTCACTCCTGACCAGAGGGTGAAGGAGACTGAGGCTCCACTCTCACAGCCAGGTCACAAATTCACTCCAGAGAGTTATACTGCTCCTGGAGGGGACACAGACTCCAGACTCTGCAACATCATCACCCTGTCTCGTAGGTTTAGAGGGAAATACAAAGAGTTATGGAGTGAAATGTTAGCGCACCTGATGTGTGGAGGAAAACAGTGTCTGATGCAGGAGCAGAGCAGCAGATAAACTGCAGGTGGAGGGTCCACTTTCACAGGCTGGTACAGAAAATCAATGTGATGATATATTGCGATACTCTCATGATGTATTATTGATGTGCTTGTCTTTAAGTGTTATGAAAAGGTCAGTGTAGATTGATTTTGGTGGATTTAGTCTGTGTGGATGATGCAGAGGTTCAATCATGTTTGAAGAGGGTTATTACCCTAAGTGTGTTTTACGACGACACGTTTCTATGAAATCTATACAGGCTGAGGTTGGAGGATGGCTCCAGAATCCGTAACGAGGGTTTCTGGTGTTCAAGGTGCACTGGTGTAACTCTGAATATCAAGTCTTTGTATCTTTAAAGATTTGAAATCTGCAAAAATGGAAAAAGGAAACAGGGTGCTGCGGTCTGAATGGCATGACGTGTGGTGTTGTACTTTGGCTGATTTCTTTTTCATGTTCACTCATGTTGCACGCTGTTAGGCTGTTAGACTGCAGAGGGGTGTCACGACTGCACCACGGCAAATTTAACCCTATAATGCCAAACGTATCATATTTGATACATGACTTTTTCAGCCCTCCACATAAGCAGTGTGGTGTTTTTTATCCTGAAATACCTGATGTGTACAATCAGATACATGCAGTGCACAGATAAACCAACACTGGGTAGTGAGTCACTCATGAGCTGCCCTTCCAGTGACACTCTAAGACTGCATGACTCAGGAAGTGGACACAGGGGGTTTTTCAAGAAGAACTTTGCCAAGTTTAAAAAGGTTTAGGTAAGAAAAACATTACAATATTTACTGGCACATCAATAGGAACAGTTACTGGGTTCATGCAAAGTAAAAATACTAAATAAATCTCAATATATGTTTGAGCAAACCGTGTTGAAGATGGCGTATCAAATTTGATACAGCGGGTATATAAGGTCATGTAACTCTAAAACAGTCAATCGCCATTTACTTGTATTTCATGCATTATATCCAAAATCAAGCAACATACAGTCTTTTTATTTTTAAATGACGTAATTTGGTAAATTTAGAGTTAAAAACTAGGTATGAAACTTGCTGTACTGCTGTATCAAAGGATGGCCTGGATCATATCCCAACATGGGAAACCCGACAGAGATGCAAGCAGTAAACAGGCCACTTCGCTCATGTGTGCTGTTAGAAATGCAGAGTGCATCTTTGCTTAAACAAGGAGAGAAACTGTTTTCAGGCCTTCCACCATGCAAAATAAAAGGCTGTGAACCGCAAAATGAGTAAAACACTGAATTTTTTTTTTGTCCAGGCTTCCACCCAGCCAGTTTCATTGGTGGCTTTCTCACTACTGTATGATGGTAGCACTGTTTATGTTCGGAAGTACAAATTTGTTAGATTTGTTTGTGATTTATTATGTTTTTGTTTGTTCAGGAAAAAACAATTGTTGAGGATTGTGACCTGATGTATCAAATATGATACAAATTCAAACTCAAATATGGAAAGTGATATTTGAAATTTTTTGGGGGGGTTGTTCAGGGGGGCAAATCAAGACTCCAAATTCAAAGAACTGGAATATTCTGTCAATTATTTAATGGTTTGGGTTTTACAGGGTTAAATTTATCGCCCCTTTTTGGATGCTAAAATCTGATCCAGTAACACCAATGGACTCAACTTTAAAGTTGTCTTTTTTCACTATCATAATTCTTATCTGGTCGTTTTGTGTTCACCTTTGCTTCCAGTGAAATACCATCTTTTATTAGAAGTGTCTTTAGCTCTCTGCAGTAATAGCTTCTCTGTCCTGATGAACTGCAATAGGAGTAACACTGAAAAGACTTGACATCCTTTGACTCGGCGATGTTTCTATCTTTCACTAGACATTCCAGCTTTTTCTGCTCTGAGCTCATCCTTTTGGCCTTTCTGTCTGTTTGACATCTGGGTTGATGTTTTTAAAGAAGCTCGCACTCTGACTTTTTCTGCTTCCTTCACATCAGCTGTCAAAAACATCTCAGAGAGTGAGAATACAGTGGATGAGTGCTACAAGATTGATATCGATTCCTTCTCTTTAGAAACGATTTCTCCTTTTTAAGCCCATTTTCCTCTGTCAAGTGATGAAACCCAAACATTGGTGTTTGTGTCTGCTTTTTGTGTGCGAGTAGATGCAGCTGAGGGGAAGTGTTGTAAAAAAGTAATAAAAACTTACATCTGTGTCAGGTCCTTTGTCAGCACCAGGACAGGAGAAGGTGACGAACTCATGGCAGCGTTTGTGAACCACAAAACAGCAAACTGAGCAGAAGAGAGAAACAGAGGAGATGGGAACAGTTAGTGTGTGACACTGTGGCTTCACTTCAAACCTGCTGATTATGCAGAGCAGCAACTTTCACTTATTTTAGTCAGAGATTATTGTAGCATAGATAAAAAGAAGAAGAAGTAATAGACACGTTGAGGAATAAGGTATGATAGTGTTATACAATGCTGAAAAACAAAAGGAAACGCAAACAAAAAAAATTATTCCATCTTTGGATCAACAACAATTTCATGATCTTCAGTAGAGCTCAACTCTCCAGGGAAAACCCACCCACACTTGTTTGAAATGTCTTTTTTTCCCACAATGTGAGCCCCTTTGGGCTGCATGTTTTAAAGGCCCTGTTAGGGTATTTCACATACAGGCTGGGTAAGAAAGATTTACCCATTGTTTTTTCCGCACTATCCAAAAATGCTTGCAGACAAACATAACAAACATTGAACACAGTTTCTATACTTTATTCTCTGTTACCAAAAAGATTTACGTCTCAACATGGCCACCCTTTGCCTTTATCATAGCCTGGAGACGACCTGTCACTGCCTGGCATGAGCGCCGCACTATCTCTGCATCAAGTTTTGACCATGACTTCATCAGAGCTGTCCTCAAAGCGGTAACACTGCTGTGAGATACTCTTGAGACCTCCCTCTCCAGGATAGACCAGATCGCAAAGTCCGTTGGATTGATGTCCGGACCTTAGGGAGGCCACATGTTCTTGTCCCAGAAGCCAGTGCCTGTGTGACATTGGATGTGTGAGCTGGTGCACCATCTTGTGTGAAGACATACTGGTTTCCAAACGCATTGGTACACCAAGGCAACACTTTTTCTTCAAGCATTTGAAGGTACACCTGGCTGTTCACTTTCACACCCTGAAAGCCTGAACGGTGAAGATCTTCTCATCAGACCAAACCAGGACTTCGTCTGCGACACTCTGGATCTCCTGCAGCATCATTTCCCCTGTCAAGCCGTTTTTTCTTAGAAGCAGCTGAAATCAGTTGTCTGTGTTGCATTTTTAGTGCTTTCAGTCTGAGATCCTGTTTGACAATTCTTCTCAGTGAAGTTCTTAAGATGTTCACTTCCTTTGCTGTTGCCCTCATGCTCCTGCAAGGATTCCTTTGGATTCTCTTCCTCACCATCTCAACAACCCTTTTGATTCCCAACTGAACGTTTTCTCCCAGGGATTGGCTTGCTGGTGGTATTACCAGTCTCTTGGTATTGTTCCATGACATTGTAGACAGTCTAACGACAAACATTCACCTTTTTCAGGATTTGCATTGCTTTTTTTCCTTTTCCTTTTCTTCTTTTTTTTTCTTTCCCCCCTTTTTTCTTTTTCCCCCTTTTTTGTTTTTTTTTCTTTTTTCCCCTTTTTTGTTCTTTTTTCTTTTTTCCCCTTTTTTGTTCTTTTTTTCCATTTTCCCTTTTTTTCTTTTTCCCCTTTTTTTGTTCTTTTTTTTCACTTTTTTCTTTTTCCCGTTTTTTTTTTGTTATTTTTTTTTTCATTTTTTTTGTTATTTTTTTTTCCATTTTTTGCCTTTTTTCCTTTTTTTTTCCAACCATGATATGCATTGTTGTCAGTCCAGCCTCCTTCAAGGCCACAATCTGGTCGCGCTTACCCTTCAATGTCATACTCAACAATCATTAGGAGTAGACAAATGAACTCAGGTACATCAAAAGCTATGCTTTAAAGAGAAACTATCCAAAATTTTAGGTTTCTAGGACAAGAGCTAAGCAAACAAAAGAGAGATATACGATGAGTAAATTTTTCTGGCCAACCTTGGGGCGTTAGTTCAAGCAGGACAAGAAACAATGCTTAGCCTAGAGTACATCAGTTACACTTAACGCCACTTTGACAACTGGCAAGTATCAAACAATGTTGCCAACTCCTTAGAGAGGAAAGAAGCGTCCTCAAAGAAGTGGTGGCTTCTCAACACTGGAGACAATCAAGACCTCCTTCAGGAACAATTTTGTAGTCGAGTCACCAGAGCTTACGTCTAACCCTCAACTCTTGAGTCCACAGTTTGAGTCTGGGTAAAGTCTGAGGGGCTGTTTACACCACAATGGTTTTAGGATGAAACGCAAAACCATGTGTGGATTATTTGAGTTAATACCAATGTCTAGTAGAAATGTTGTTTAAATTGCATCTTTGGAAATAAATGTGATGAGGAAAAAGTTGACGCATTCACTCATGCCCGCCCTGCTCTGAACTCCTGAAAGGGTCTTTGCTGCTGCTCTCCCTGCCTTGGCTTTTAATGCACATTCCAAATTAGCACATGGGCGGGCAGGGCACAATAACAGAGCCATACTGTTAATGAGTGGTCCTGACTGAAATGTAGTATAGATATTTTTAAAGAAGAATCACTCCAATTGTTGCCCACAGCTAGCCCCTTTCACACATGTATTACAAATTTCTAGAATATTTCAACACACACTAGTTATCAGCAAGTCAACACAGAGTCATCACCAACAACCCAAAGAATCAGCTTGTTTCTGATGTCATTATGTGAGAGTAACAAACAGCAGGAGAGTGTCTCACTGGCCAAATTTTGGGTTTTATACCAACAATTTCTACTTTTCTTTGCTGTCTGACAATATTCAAGTCAAGCTTTCTGAATCTGTATCACAGAGGAAAACATGGTGTTCCTTCATCCCTAATTTTTTTATGTAACATGTCAAACTGACGGAGGAAAAGAAGAAGCAGTAAGCAAGAGAAAGTGAGTGTAAACCATCATCAATCACCCTCAGAGTGACTGTGACAAGCCTGTCTAGGACGGACACACAAAAAAAGACAGACAAACAGCCCCACATGCACACACACTCCCCCGCTCACACCCACACAAAAAATGTCACTATATGATCTCAGATTTTCTGCAGCCGTCGGCTCTTTTCACTCCGTTTGGTCCACGCCGACTGCATCATTGTCTCCGTGATCTCCCCCTTCCAGAGTGTCACTCAGCGTGACACGGCTGACATGACACCTGACGCCGCTCCCACCAGAGCGCCAGTGGCATTTACATTTGGACAGAGCTGCAGATCTGCAGGGACAAAGCAAACCCGTGGACATCTGTGACAGCCAGATCACAAGCTGACTCTCACTCTGACTCTCACTCCGTGTACCCAAACTGGAAGCTTTCCCCGCCATTATTTCAGAATCCTCATTCTTGCTTCTTTTTTATTCTCACACAATCTGTCTGCTTCGATTATTGTCAAGCTGCCTGCTTGTTGTGTCCCTTTTTTGTGCTCATTCTTCACTGTTTTTGTGTGGTTTCGGTCTCAAACTCTGCCAGCAAAGCCACACATGCCAGACTATCTGATGGCTATTGGTTAAAAAACAGAAACGATTTTCACAAAATGTCCAAGAAACAGCAGGGGTTTGGTCTGTCCGTGCAAAACACTGTACTATCATCATATTACTCAGTTCACTGGAAGCATTTCAGATAAGTAAGAAAAAGAAGGATTGAAAGAAAGTGAAAGGGAGAAGAGAGAGGAGGAAGGATTAATCCTGAGGAGGGTCAGAGAAGTTAAGGAGGAGAGAAAGGAAAGAAGGGAAACAAAGAGGAATACAAAGGAAGGATACGAGGAAAGAACACACAAAGGAATCAAGAAAAGAAGAGGAGAGATTGATGGATGAAATGAGGGTTGTAAAAAGAGAAGATTAGTTAGAGAGAAGGCAGGAAGGACACATTGAAGGACATGGAGTGGGAAGGAAGGAAGGATGCAAGAAAGAAAAGATGAAAAACTAAGAGTCAGGAGAGGTTAGGATGAAGAAGTAGGAGGCAGGAAAGAAAGGGAGAAAGAAAGGGAGAAAGAAGTACAAAAAGATAGATAGATAGATAGATAGATAGATAGATAGATAGATAGATAGATAGATAGATAGATAGATAGATAGATAGATAGATAGATAGATAGATAGGTAGATAGATAGATAGATAGATAGATAGATAGATAGATAGATAGATAGATAGATAGATAGATAGATAGATAGATATCATGGTCGGTATTTTCAGCGTCATTTTCTCCATCCTTATAATCCTAATCCACCGTTAATACTTCGTGTTCGTGTGTGTGTGTGTGTGTGTGTGTGTGTGTGTGTGTGTGTGTGTGTGTCAGAGATAGAGCGGTGCTGAGTCAGTGGCAGCTACAGTATGAATTCATCTCCTTTAGTAATAAAGGGGAAACGATGCAGAGGAGGGGGATAAAAAAGCTCAGCAGAAAAGTGGCCGAGAGTGATTCATCCGCGCTCTAAAGTTTCCATCCCTGCCATTTGTCATTTTCATAAAGTACTGAACAGGCTGTGCACAGGTGTGAAAAAGGAACTTTTAGGGAGCAGCGAGCTGGGATTCTGAGGATGATGGCAGCGTTGGTTGATAAATGTTAATGTTTGGTTGGTCTCTGCCTCTACATGATGACGTACAGCTGGCATCAATCAATCAATAAACACTTACTTCTTCTACACACATCTATTGATTCAGCTATTTCATTGTGCCTGAAAATGAAGTCAAACTCTGCATCTCTACATGAACATTTCCAATTCTCCAAATCAGTCTACATAAACCACAGACGGCTGCTTTGGCCCTGACTTACAGTCTCCTGATCAATGAGTCGAATAAAGGGAGATTACACCAGTTAACCTCTGCTAATACAACACCACACACCACACAAAATATCCATCACTCCAGTACTCACCATAAATTTTCATTGTCAAGTGCTTTTCATTTTCATTCTCCAGTACCAATCGTGTATATATACCTCGCTCCTATATAAATATGTAAATAGTAATATTTGTTTTTCTACTTTTCTATACTTCTTGTCTTTATATTTTTTTTTAAATTTTCATCTTAAATTCTATTATCATTATTCTATTTTTATTGTATTGCATTACTGCACTTTTTTGTGAGCTGCTGTGGCAAAAAAAAAATTCCCCCAAGGGGGATGAATAAAGAATATTCTATTCTATTCTATTCTATTCTATTCTATTCTATTCTAATCACTAAACATTGGACGTCAAATTAGGTCCAATATTTGAACTTCTAACCATGACCCCATTGGACGTCAATATGCAGTTCAACATTAGAACGTTGGCTTTTTGGACCTCAAGTGGACGTCTAAGCAAGAGTGAGTGATTGAGCCTACTGAGCAAAGAGATGTTCAAAGGTCATTCTTTCAATGACATTTTGGGACGTCAAATTTCAAAAATTAGTTTTAAATAAAATTTATATTTGGTTTGTTTGTTTGTTTACATTTCCTTCTTTCCATCCTTAAATCATGACTCGTAGCTATATTTGTCTTAGCAGCAGAATTGAAGCTGAAATGTATAACGCCTTTGTCTGTATTTACAGTTACCATGCTGCTGAGAAATCAAATGAAGCTACAGGAAAATGAACCAGAACAGTCGGCCACCTTCTGACATTGGACTACAGTAATTCAAAAATACCAGAAGTAGTGTTAATGGCCGTGCATCAGCAGAAAGAACTGCTCAGTTGACAGGAACTTGTAACTGGAGGGAGACCCTGGTTCGGGAACTGGCAAGTGTGTATTTGTTTTTACTTTGAGAAGCTCTTGTTTGGACGTACTGTGGATATCATAAACAGACGTCCAGTAGACGTTGGAAAAAGACGCTGTCTGGGGTAACAGTCTGCACCTTCAGGGGAGTCTACAGTTAGACATCCACAAATGACGTTGCAAGGACTGCCTTTGAACATCCAAGTGGGGACTTGGTCAGGGTCCAAATAGCAGACCTAATTTGAACATTGTGAAGATGTACAGAAATGGTCTTAGACAGACAGATGTGATTTGGACTGTGAGAGGACATCCTCTGAACGTCTCTTTGCCCAGCGGGTACCAGTGGTTCTCAAAGTGGGTAAACACTGGTAGAGTTGTGAAATGTAGGGATGCACCGATCCAATCCTGGTATTGGGTATCGGCCTGATCCAGCCCTTCAAAGCTGGATCAGGTAACAGAGGGAAAGGATCGGTCTGAACTTGACACTATGGCAAAACTATGATTTAGTCTACAGGGCGTAACATTTTACAACTGGAAAGTCACTTCTGTAAGTTTGAAGCTTTGTTTTAACCAAACTACTGTTGAACATTTAAACACTCACAGTTTAAATAAATATCAACTTCAGTAATCCCATATGTTCAAATTTTTGTCTTTTACTGAAAACATTACCAGTCTTATCCCACAGTAGAGCATGCAGGTTACTATTTAACACTGGTATTGGATCAGTATCAGTATTGCTTGATACCTAAAGCCCAGATATCGGTATTGAATTCAGGACCAGAAAAGTTGGATTGGTGCATCCCAAGGGGAATGCCTTCAGAGTCAAAAACTAGTGAACATTTGTGCAAAAATAGAGGTTACATTGAATATAAAACCATGTACACAGAAGAAGTTGGCTCTGTTTTCCACATTTCTTTGTTGCCTCAAGAACCCTGAAGTGACTAAGCCAGAAAACACAGCAATATGTGCTCATAGGTAGTCTGTTTTTCTGCCTATCAGTTACATTAAGTATACTTGGTCTGTTATTCTGTTCCAAAGCAAGAGGTTGTTGGTCTCTGGCACCAATATTTTGGGGATCCTGGGTGGAAAACTTTGAGTGCTTCTCATTTAAACCACTTATCCTCAAAGATGTGTGGAGACATCCACCGATACATGCTTCAAAATATGAAGTAAAACAAATAAACACATTGAGAACAGCCTCAAACTAGGTTCATTAAGCCTCTACATGACTGTAATGATTAAACACTGTATAACAGTAATCTATTTCAGCAACTATGAAGGACTGAAATAATTGCACTGGGAGTTTATATTGCACAGCGTCGCCCTGGAAAGGTGAATTACATGTTGTCACATTTTTCTCTCGGGGGTCTTTCACTGTTTATTGGAGGCTCGTGGCCTGGTTTAAACTCCAGCCACTGTTACACAGATTGTCAGAGGGGAACTGTTTCACTGCTGCTCTGCAGTGGAATGGTTGGCTTCATCTGTCATGAAGCGAGGGAGAGAGAAGCACGGTGTATGTACAGTATGTGATGCCTGTAGTGTTGATATAATGTTACCTCTCACCTTCCTGTAATGCTGTGTAAATACTCCAACACTGATACGACAGCTCTGTTTGGTTCAGGGTAAAGGTATGAATGCAGCTAAATGCCAACAATTCATTATGTTCTGCTGTTTAATCTTTAGATACACTGATACAATGGTATGTGATTTTTAACACATTTTTTTCCTGTTTTCTTGTAAAACAACAAAATGCTAGTAGATTTACAGATATTTTCAGTAATTTTACATAGTCAAAAAAAAAAAAAAATCAGAATTTTACGGTTATTACTCTTAATTTTTTCTGTTTGTCAAAAAATATTCTACAAAACTGTAAAATTACAGCAATTATCTGTAAAATGACATCCTGGATCATTTTTTAGATATTACGCCAGCTGAACCCTGTACCCTCCTCACTCATGGTTGCAATTCACTAAAAAAAAAAAAAACTGTAAACAAACGGTTAAAGCACTAGCAGCAAATTTTCCAGACAGATACTGCAAAATTACAGCCAAGCACTGTAAAAAATGCAGAACCATGTAAAATAACTGTAAAAATACAGGATAAGACTGTAGAAAAGAAAAGAACTGTAAAGAAATGGTAAAAGCACTGGCAGCAAAGTTTCCAGACAAATATAGTAAAATTACAGTCAAACACTGTAAAAACATGGAACATGGAATCACTGTAAAAATACAGGATTTCACCGTAAAAAATAAAAATCTGTAAAAAAACAACGGTAAAAGCACAGGCATCAAAGTAGTCAGACAAATACCGTAAAATTACAGTCAAACGCTATAACATAGGACTACATAAAGTCCTATTTCATAGCGTTTGACTGTAATTTTACGGTATTCGTCTCTATTGTCACTGTAAAAATACAGGAATTGATTGTTTTTTAATTAAGACAAATTTAAAAAAACCAAAAGACCTCCCTTACTCCTAAAAACATTTTCCTCTCATGCTTCAATGGTCATTTTGTCCTCCATCAGTTTTTGTCCTGAATTTTCCTATTTTCCTTTCATTTCACAGCAAAGTCATTTTCATTGTGACATTGCTTGTAACCATGAGTGAGGAGGACTCACTGTGGATATGAGACCCTGCTATACAGAGGGCACAGTATGTATGTGCTCCTCAGCGCGGATCGGCTGTCTGTGCTCCAAGGAGCAGACCAGCTGTTTTTGCCCCATTGGTGCAAACTGGCTGTCTGTGCTCCAAGGAGTGGACTAGCCGTCTGTGCTCTATCGTGCAGACCCTGTACCCTGTGATTTTTATGATGTTTTTTTTTGTTTTTTGTTTTTTTAAAAAACAAGGTATGTTGATGGTCTTTGCTATGTTGGTCAATTTTTCATAACAATGTTATTTGAATTACACAACTGGTCAATGCAGTGTTGCACAGGCAGCGTGTTTTCCCAATATATCCTCTGTGTGCTCTCCTCACTCATGGTTAAAAAACACCATCACAACAAAACGTATTTTGCTGTAAAGTAACAGTATCATTCTGCAGAACTTTTGCAATGTCACTTTATCGAAGGTGTTTGACCGTAATAATTTAGGAAAATCTGTTAAATAATGGTATTTTACTCTAAAATTACATATTCATACTGTAAATCTGCAGAAATTTATCTTTACAAATTTGTTTGTTTATTGTACATTGAAAATAGTATTTCACAGGAAATTACTGTAGATTGATTTGACTGTAATTTTACAGTATTTGTCTGGAAACTTTGCTGCCTGTGCTTTTAACATATTTTTTACAGATCTTTTTTTTACACTGTAGAAGTGCTTAAAGGTAGGAAACATTCCAATGGTGACACAGAAAGTAGTTTTTGCCTCAATAACTCTTGAACTAAGACTTTAGATCTTTGGAGAGTCATTTTTTTATTTCTAAAAGCAGAAATCAAGGTTTTATACAGACAGGAGGAATAAAGATGTGAAGGTATGTTGTAATACCTCTATTTTCTGACAGATCAGATTTTCTGCCTGGCTCTGATGTGAATATCAACAAGTGTTTTAATCATGACTTGGTAACATTCATTCCAGCTTCATATCCAACGCCAACTCGCCCCACGGTCAAACTTTCCAACCTCCCAGCCCACATTCTGCCCACTCTGCTATCAATGAAATTAACAAAAACATTTGCCAACATGCAAAGGAGGAGGAAAAAGCAGCTTTGTGTGTTTTTATTTTCTCTAATACCTGATACCCAGAAGGATTAACGCTGAGTCAAACCATCAGGTTTCTCTTTTCCTCCCAGCAGCAGCAGCAGCACACTTACGTTATGTGAACCACATCGTACTGACGTCTGTTTCTTTAACCACATCCGTCAGCTCTTCCTCACACCTTCAGCTACACCCTCACCACTCCAGGGCCGTGTCTCTTTAATGCTGATCTCAGACCGGCCTGAGTGTCTGCTGGAGTTGCAGTGAGGAGCCGAGAAGGCTGAGCTGACACCGACGTCAGTTCAGAGGTGAGGAAGGACCACTAAGCTGTGCAGAGTGGAAGGGATAAATCTAGATGTGGACTTTGTGTGTGTAAGTGTGTGTGTGTGTGTGAGTGTGTGTGTGTGCCATGCAGGCTTACCCAGACTTACACAAGAAAGAGACAGTGTTTTTCTTCGACTATAATCCCTTGTCTTGACTTTCATGCACACACACACACACACACACACACACACACACACACACACACACACACACACACACACACACACACACACACACACACACATACACACATACACACATTAATCTAAAAGCTGTCTTAAGGAAGCAGGGGCTGAAATGTGGCAGACGGAAGCACAAAGGCATTCTGGGAGCTCATGGGATGAAACATACACCAAACCAATCAGAGTGAAAGCTGCAATGACCACCCCCGCAAACAGACGGAGCAAAAGAGGTGAACGTGTCCAAAATCATGTCAACTGTTTGTAAAATAAGTGTTTAATTCTACATTTTGGAGGTGGGGTCGGGGGTAGGGATGCACCTATCCAATCTTGGGTATTGGCACTGATCCAGCGCTTGTAATCTGGATCGGGTATCAGTGGGAAAGGATCGGTCCAAACTTGACTCTAAGGCTAAACTATGATTTAGTCTAAAATTTTACAATCAAATATTCAGTCAAGTTCTGAAGCATTTTTTTTTTTACCAAACTTCCATCAAACATTTAAACACTTAGTTTAGATACATACCAACCTCAGTAATTCCATATGTACTCATTTTTGTCTTTTTCTCAAAAAATTACCAGTCTTATTCCACAGTAGAGCATGCAGGCTATTATTTAACACTGGTGTCGGATCAGGATCGCTATCAGTCAATACCCAAAGCCCAGGTATAACTATCAGTATTGAAACCAGAAAAGCTGGATTGGTGCATCCCTAGTGGGGGTGCAAAAGTGACCAGATGGCTTATCTCGATGGCTGCGGTTGACGTCGTCATCTTCAATCGTTAACTGTCAATGACGTCTATAGATGTCATTGTGTTTTCAACGGGGCAGGCTAGGAGATGGTCTAGGGGAGTTGTCTATCATTTTCAGGCTTGTGATCTAGTGTACTGATGAACTGACCCCTGTAGGTGGCAGCGGTGCACTCTTTGGATGCGGCATGTTCAGGCAGCTCAAAGTTGAACATAGTACAAGTCTCGGTAGTTTGGAACCCATCTTCTACTGCTGATAATTAAAGACTGGGAAAAGGTAGAAACAAACTTATTTTCTAATGCTAGAAGATAGTCTCCTCTTTCTTTTTGTATTCTTGGTGTTCATACAGTGTTGGTACGATATTCTGTGGATCTTGAAAGATCAATCAAAATGCTCTAAAACAGCTAGCAGCCAATGAGTTAATCATCATCAGTTGGCATCATTGCACACTCGAAAATATTAAAAGCACAGGTGTCACACACCATGGATGTAGTCTAAGTGACAGCACCTTGGTTTCTAACCCCTAAATTCCACCACATGGGCAGAGCAGCGCACCGCAGAGCAGCGCAGTGCAGTGCAGCGCAGTGCAGTGAAGCGCAGTGCAGCGAAGCGCCGCGGTCTTGCTACGATTGTCAAACCCCACTGTAAGCAGCGTGCTGCGCAGCGCCACTCAATCCGGATGGGGAGGGCTTGTCCTCGGAGAGTCACAGGATCTTGTGTGAATAGCAATATCACACGATCACCATCCACTCCCATAGCTTTTGATATGTCAGTCCACACCTTGTCCTTTCTGCCTGTATCCTTATAAAAAGAATGTTTGGGATCATACAGAATGTTGAACTTCTCCACTTCTAAGATCAGCTTCTCTTCATCCATGGAGTCTGGGACCCTCCGACCAACTGTTAACCTGATGCACCTGCCTCCAGATGTGATGTATTTTTAACATATGGGAGAAATTTATGTTCGAGAGTTCGTTCATTGTGTTTTATTTGGAATCTTCCGGGTACTTCACATGTTGACTTTCTGTCTTGTGCTTTCTTATCGACAGTGAATTTACGAGGATTGGAAGGGGCCGCGCACAAAATAGACCTGAAGCGTATTTCTCGTGCTGGCGCTTCAGCAGTGTGTGCAGTGGAATTTGCCTGACAGATTACAATGGAAGCTAAGTGCAGTACGTTTCTAGGACATGGTGCTACGTGGTGCTGCGCGGTGCGTGCAGTGGAATTTGGGGGTAAGAGAGAACAACAATGGCATCTGCCAAGTTGGAAATGATCAGGGAACTACATCTTTATGAAACTTCCTTTTAGCTTTGTTTTCAAGCTCTAAAGGTTGGTCTGGGCATTGTAATTTTTACAATGTTGAATAAGATTAGGAATCAACACAGACGTTAGCCTATTAGCGATGCCATTTAGTCACAGTGTGCAGAAAGTTTGGAGCAGGTGCCTCCTGTATGGACAGGGTGAGTTAGCCATTGGCAAAACCTCAAAAGTTGGTTGCATCAACTTTTTATAAAATAGAAAAAAGTTCTTCACTAGGGTGCAGAGTTCTCACCTTGCATCACAAAGACCAAGGATTTAATGAAACGGTGTACAGCAAATGTCCAAAACTAGCTGTAGAACTGCAATGTTAATGATGCTTTTACTCCATTGGTCAATCACTGCTCTTGTGAGTCTCACGCCTTCCTGCTTCTCAAAAAGGCTTAAGGATGGAAGTAACTTCTGTTAACTGCCGTAAACAGCTGTTTACGTATGTTACATGTTAGACTGATGGAGTCCAAAGTGTTGGTTGTGCATGAACATATTGTAAATGCAACAAAGTTATAAGCTGTTCAGCCTGATAAAACAGTCTCATTTCTTTTTCTTATTCACACTTGATAGTTTTGCGTCCAGTGTAATCCCCTCCTGCAGGGCACTTCAAAAGACATCTATATCAGCTTCCCCCTTAAAAACCAAAGGATGCATCCACTTCTCTTTAAAAAACGATGTTGATTTTACCCTTTTAGTCGAATCAACATGTTTCTCCACAGTCTCCAGTGATGAAAGAGGAAAAAGAGAAGAAAGCACTCACAGCGAGAGCTCGAGGAGCGCTTAATTAAGAGTCTATTTGGTGATCTTAATGCCACTATAATAAATCTCTCTTATGACTGCGACACAGCAGTCTGACGGAGTAACTCCATACCAGAAAGTGCAGTCGTCTCCAGATGGTTTTGTCTTCTCTGGGAGCAGAGGTGACACAGTGACATACTGTATCGTCAGGGATATTATGATTAATTACAGCGGGCTTTTGTTTCACCAGCCTAATTGCATAAGCACAGAGATAAAGGGCTTTGGCATTACAAAGCAGCTTACAACACACAAATGCTTCCTTGTGAGTGTGTGCGGAAGGTGGAAAGCACATTACACGCTCTGTTTGTGTTGTTTCTGTCTCTCACGGTGGGTATTTGTGTGGGTTTTTCATGCTGTGGTGGAATTCCTTCCCCTTTCCATCCACATCTCTTACACTATCTGTTACTGATCTCCTAAAGTGTGGGTTTATCCCCAGCTAATCTGGTCAAATTGGTAATCTACCCAGCCAGCGTTAACAGAATTACACTGCCCTGTTGCCCAGATGAAAAGCCTGCGGTGGGAGATAAGGGAGCAGGGCTGGACACCTGCAGCGCCGGGCCAAACTCAATACCTTCCAGACACATTCAATTGATCCAGGTCCCCCACCCAGGAGTCCATCTGAACACAAAGAGAAAGTTGGCTTTGATCTGAGGTCCACGGGAGGGTGAAGTGAGCAAGAGGATGAAGAGACGAGAACAGGAACAAATCTTCAGGGGTTAAGGGTTCCTTTAAGCGCAGTTACCAGTAGGATGTGTTGCCAAAAAAATGAATTTTGCAATACTGTAATTACCGCGATAAAGCATTGTTATGGTGTGGCCACACCAAACGCGAATTTGCGGCGCGATTACATACAAAGTCAATGCAAAGACGTGTTTAGCCGCCGATTCGCCTCGGGCGGCGCGATTCACGCGTTTGGCGCGGCGAGTTTGGAGCATTCACGCGTTTGGGCGGTAGACGCGAATTCGCTCGAGTTCAAAATATTCCCCATGACGTCATTGTTATGACAACGTTGGGGGGCAACTGCCGCCTGCTCCGGCTCCAACTCCGCCGGAGGATGGAGGAGAAAACAATCTGTGTGGTGTGTCATCATCCAGAGTTATACGATACGACGTGTGTACTCTACAGAGACTGGAAAAACAGGAGCAGGCTTGGTTGAAAGTCTCTGAGGAGACAGGTTTTGAATGTAAGTTCTGAAAACATTCGTTCCCAGCTGGATCTGGCTGCACGGGCTATCACTGAGTCCGACTGTGTTTTCCTAAGCGGAGTTTTGAACCTGATAGAGAGGAGAAAAGTGCGGGGCAGGGGCAGAGCCAGGGAAAAGATGGAAGTTCTCTGTGCTCCTCTCTTTCCTCCACCCCTTCATTATCCCCAGGGAGACCTCCGGGAACATGGGTCGCGGGTTCGGGTGGTCGGGGGTACGGGGGGTCGGAGGTTCGGGGGATCGAGGATGAGATCGCAGGGAACAGCCAAGCAGGGCTGGTGGATTACCAGGGAGAGGCAGAGGCATTGATTGTGATCTCCAAAGCTTTCACACACTCTCCTGTCATGCTTTGGAAACCACAGCTCATTGTTTTTCAGCTGCTCTTTTGGACTTTCGGTCTTTAAATGAACGAGCTCTCTACTCCGCATGCGCAGTACCGCGCATTCACGTGTTCGCGCCTCAGCTTGTCAAAAAAGTCCAGCGGCGAGACTCGGGCGTTCACGCGGCGCGTGACAGGCCATTCGCGCGAGTAAATTCGCGTGTTCGCGTTTGGTGTGGCCGCGGCATAACATTGTTACACATAACTTCGTCCCAGTAGTGGTAAAGTTATGTGGGATATTTATTTCTCCTGGTGCAGTGAGAGGTGACCTTTATGCGGCATCCATCCTGAAAATAAACACGGATACACCTTTAAGGCCAGTAGCACCAAGTCAGTGACGTGGGTAACCATAAGGGCTGCACGATTATCGCAATCGCAATCGCAATGTCAGCACATGCAATTACGTAATCGCAAAAGAGGATATCGCAATCGCAATGTCAGCACATGCAATTCAAATTTTTCTCCATGATAACCAAGCAAGTCTGTAGACTCATCATGGCACA
The DNA here is from genome assembly GCF_033239565.1 of Halichoeres trimaculatus. NCBI lineage: Eukaryota > Metazoa > Chordata > Actinopteri > Labriformes > Labridae > Halichoeres > Halichoeres trimaculatus. The sequence continues at coordinate 6,086,847 of NW_027437198.1, read as the reverse complement.
ACTTTTTTTATTAAATCGCCAGCACCATCCCAATAGCAATATTGTCCACCTAATCGCAAATCGCACCTTTTCCCCAAATCGTGCAGCACTAGTAACCATAGGAAAAATTAACAGGTGTTCAGAAAGCCAAACAGCAAGTCAAAACAGTGCTGAGAGGCATGTAATAACAGCAGCCCAGTGAGAAAAGTTACCGAACCAGATGCGGAAGTGTCTATGGTCAAACCTCAAAACCTAAAATATGATACAACCAATATTTGAACAAAAGTAGCGTCATCAAAGTGAGCATTTTGAAGCAACTTGAATACCATAGTTTGCGGACTACAAGCTGCTACATTTTTCACACAAACAAAATCAACAGTGCAGCTACACCATGGATGTTTGTGGTCTAACAAGCGTCATAGCCTCGTCGCATCAAAACCAATAAATTTCTTTGATTATTTTCATTATCAAATATGTAATATGTGCCAACGAAAAATTTTTGTGTTTTGCCAAGCTTTGATAGACTAGGCATAAATAGCCAGTCTGCTCTTATCTGTGGATGGTGCGTCTGACAGAGTGCTGCCCGGGCGTTGTCCAACGTGACATCATGTTGTTCTGTTGGTATGAAGGTATTTCTGGTGCAAAATGTTTGAGCACCTGTAACATCAAATTCGTAGTTGTGTACATTGAATTTGTGTGTGTATCAGTGAATCTGATTTCCCACACTCTATGAGCTGTGTACTTGTCAGATAATTTCTTGTACCTGTCGATTTTTTTTCGTCTTACAAATACAACACGCAAATACACATTCACAAAACCGTAATTCCAGGTGCACAAATCATATTTACAGGAACACAAATCCTTTTCTACAAGTCACATATTTCAACACTGAAGGCTCACATTTTGCGCCTATTGTTGCAGCTCACTAGGTGCAAAACATACCTGTGCACCTGTATAGTACAGAGTGAAGTTGCGGTGAGAATTTGAATATGTGCAATAGGGCTGAACAATTTATCGTTTTCAGATCGAAATCGCAATTTTAGACAATGCAATTTTGAGATCGCCAAAGCAGCAATTTTTTGCAGCGCTCCTGACTGACTCAGGATCTGTCGTGTCAAGTAATATACACATTCTGTTTTACAAATTTGTAGACAATCTATATGTTAAAAGTGCTGGTAAGCAGGTCAACAACACAAAGCCTCTGTTTAGGAGTAGAAGTTGATGGAAACAGATTATTTATCATCACTATTAATGATTAAAAAATCGTGAATTGCAATATCTGCCAGAAAAATTAGATCTTTTCCTAAAATCGTTCAGCCCTACATGTGAATATCCCAAAGCTTGATTTGAAGAAAATCGTGAATCGAATTGAAATCACAATATCTGCCAGAAAAATCGCAATTCAATCTTTTCTTAAAATCGTTCAGCCCTAATGTGCAAATCTGAATGTGAACTTGTGCAATAAGTATGTAAAATAATTTACCACGAAAATAGCCGTGTCTTCTAACACAAGAACGCAAATTGCTACTTACAACCACTCGAATGCTCCCCACGAGTCACACATTCTCTGTTTTCTACAAGTGCAAATCATAAATCGTACTTCAGGCTCTGCTGAGATATTGGTGCAAAACTATGAAACGATCTGTCCTGCTCTGAGATTGACAGACTTTTCAGCCAGTCAGAGAGAAACTGCCCAGCCAATCAGAGGTTTTTATTAAATCTGAGGTCGGTTGTTTTCGTCCTACAGCCAATCGCCAATGTCCGCCGTTGTGCAGCCGGGTGATAAAAATATCATTTTTTTTCTTTCAAAAGTCTAATCACTTCTTGACTCTACCTTGACTCTACCACCCGACATATTTTACAATCCCGGAAAAAACTACACGAGAACGACAGCTGTGAATCATTAAGTGTGACGTAAAACCTTGTTTTTTTCACCTTGTGTAACTAACTAAACTAAAACTTGTCAGAAAAAAGAAGACTTGAATACAAGGCAGCCAAATGATATCTTCAAATCACCACAAAAATCAGATGTGAGAAACATTTTTTTGACGTGTATTAATTTTTTAAAGTTTGACCACAGTCCATCTGGAATGACTGGGGAGATGGATTTTTTTGACCTATACTGCAGCCAGCCACCAGGGGGAGCAGTTTTTGTGGTTACTTCATTTCGGGTAAGCAAGATGACGTCCATTTTTTTTTTACAGTCTATGTTTGGGACAGGTTATTGCTTTCACTCCTTGTGAGTGATGATGATACACATCTAAAAACAGCATTAAATGATTTAGGAATCCTGCCTTGGATTGATAAAGCTGTAGACCAAGCAGCTGCCTCAAAAGTTTTTTATTTTATCTATTTTATTTTATTTGGCTGTGGTTCAGGCTCTGAGTCCTAACTCTCGCCCTTCGTTCTTCAGCCAAAATCACTGCCACAGATCTGTTAGTATCTCTGTGTTTGTCTGTTTGGTGTCCCAAAAACATGATAGGGGCGGAAAAATCACATCAGTGAAAGGTTCTGTCTCATGCAACAGCCGTCTGTATAATGGCAGTGGCGTTTGGAGGAATAAAACCTCAGAAATCTGAAGGGCTTCATTAGACAACCTTACAGGCTTCAGAAAAAAAAAAAATAGGAAAACTCATGGAATGACAAGCTTGTAATGTTAATTTGAATAAAAGTATTGGCAGCCAAAATGTTACTCGTTAATTGCTCACCCTTTGCATTTTTTGTCGGCAAGTATTCCTCATTCCTCAGACATTGTGGGCAAAGGCCTTTTTCTAACACAGTAGACATTTCAGGACGTGTACACTTATAACACAGAATCATGTTTTGAAAAGACTTCCCGTATTTTATGTTGGAAAACTGTGATCTAATGCCGTTATCATCATATGAAAGAAAAATGCTGTGACATAAATTTTAGGTCATATCGCCCACCCCTGGTTACACGTCTAAAAAGATATCAGGAGTGTTCATGTGTTTACGTAATCCTAGTGCTGGGTTGTCATCGCTTTGTCCCCGTGTGACGATCAGGGAACCAGCACAATGAAATTATTTTTTCCCAATGAAATCCACTTAATGTGGACTTAACTTCCTCCTAACCTGGCTGCAGATCGTGCAAAATGCTCCGCTCCCCTTTTGTCGTGGCTCAGTGGTCCTCCTGCAGAGTGTTTGTCATTTCAGGCGAGAAAAATGGCAGAGGGGAGGAGAGGAGAGGAAGGGAGGAAGGGAGGGAGGGAGGTGTATATTCCTCTATTTTTAGGCTCCATTCTGGTCAGAGCTGGAACAGTGTGTGCTGAACCCCACTGTGGTGGAGAAATGAGGGAAGACACTTTCTCTACACCCCGACACCTGGCCGATGGACGCTATAAATAAACAGGAGCTGGCACACGTGTGCAAACACAGAGACATGTCTGAGAGCCATGCATGAAACGTGCATGTGAGAGTGTGGTGAATAATGAGTGAAGAGCTATTCCTGTTGAAGTGCTGAATGAGGGAGATGGAAAAAGCGGACAGATAACCATAAAGAGAACTGAATGGGTGGAGGGATGTATTGAATCCTACATACAGCACAGAGCACTTCTCCTGCATGGGTCAAGTTCTCATCAAAGTTTGATGGAGTTCAAGAAGAAACTATATCCGGACGTTGTTTACCGTCCTGATTCTTTCCTGTAGCTTTCTGCTCTCAGTCAGGACATCCTACAGGATTTATCTGGGCTGAAGAGCAATTAGGAACAATGCATTTAATGTTGAACTGCAAAATATGAAAAAAAAAACAAAAAAAACAAAACAGTGTTTTTTTTTCATCACCAATTTTCATTATGGAACCAAAGGAGTCAGAGGAATTTATGCTAACAGACTCTTATCAGCCTTCTTTAAAGACAAATTAACACTAACCTGAAAATTGAAGCTAAACATCCGAAAACTGACAACTGACTCTGCTGCTGTTGCCTGGATTGCAGGACAGGAGGAGTGGGAATAAAAATCAATGTATCACAGTATCTGGATTTTTTGTTTAACGATTTTAATTGTGATTTTTTTTTTTGTTCAAAATTGATTTTTTTTCCCACATTGAATCCTTTATTTAAGTCTTTGTTTATAAACTGGGTAGGAAAAAAGTTGAGATGTCAGATCCCCTAAACAAATCCTAAAAACTTGCTCACATGTGATGTGCATTATTGGGGAAATACGATATAGACTGTTGATATCAACATGGTCACTCAACTTTTTCACATGGTCTGGTGCTAAAAAGAGAACTAAAAATGCCAAAAAAAGGAAATATTGGGGAATTGCAATTTAAATGGGATCAGCACCCAAAAAATGTGAAAGAATAAAATGTAGACAAAAGCATTTCTTCCCAGCCCTACAGGACAGGATCTTGCTTCTCTTGCCTTTTAAACCCATTTCCACCAAGTGGTTCAGTTGGGTTTGTCTCAGCATGGCACGCATTTTATGGCCTTTTCACTGACTAATCCCAGGACAGATCCCCAGGGTGGGTCTACAACACTGCAGACAGTTGATTGGTCGAAAGAACTGACACTTCCTGTGCAACAGCGGTTTCTGTATCTCTCCTTGTAGCACACAGCTTTCTCTGAAACAAAACTTGACTTTTCTTTGAATCAACGACCCACAAGCCAATCACAAAAAAGATGAATTGCTAGATGTTTCCTATTGTTGCTCTTAGTTTTATGTGTTGCGTTGTTGTTCTTCGTTGGATTTATTAGCGGGTACACTGTGTCGCACTGCTTTGGCGTCACACTATTGCGTAACTGACACAGCCATCGGCATCCACTTACATGCCACCTACCAGAAAGGGGCATAGTTGGCCGTACCAAACTGTACCAATCCATTCTGGACCGCTTGGTGGGGCCTATTTCACAACTCTTGAGACTAGACAGAGGTGGAACACTTTAGACTACATCCTCTGTCCATGTAGCCCTGTTACAACACAGAAGCTTACACTTGCAGCCTAACATGCACCACCTCCAATATGTAACAACACAGTGACCACATGCCCTGTGATTGGTCCACTGGGTGGCATTATATTTCCTTCTTTTACAACATTTCCAGAATCACCTTATATCAGATGTGCATCCTTTATTCTTTGTGCCTCCTCCTACATTTCTATTCCTCTGGAACCAGCCACAAGGGCATGGAGTCAACATGAGCAGATAAATACCAAACATCACCGTTTTGACCAATCAGAATCAAGTATTTGATATAGGCATGTAATAAATGAAATAGAGAACTTTCATATTTAAATCAGGGGTGGTCAGAAGTTTTCAAATGTAGGTACTCGGCAGTCAGACTGGATGTGTAGTAGAATTCTATCACTTAAAGCTTAGTTATAACTAACATTACATTGTAATATACATCTTCACCCAAAGGGTACTATGGGTTTACTGTCACCACTCATTTTCTGTCACTTGGTTTTATTCATTTTCTCCTTTAAACATAAGACGACCACCCCTGCACAGGCAGGTTAAACATGTGCACAGTGAATAAGGTGTGTACTCTTAAAGGCCCTTCACTCACAAGCTGAAACTTACAGACAAGTGGCTCTGTTTGATTTTGTGACAAGCTGTATCATCCATCGGTAAAATATTCAGAGGAAATTTAATCAAATTTTCAGAGTCAGACGGTGAATCTTTGTTTTTTACAAATTTACGATCGTAGAATAATTAAAACAAGAGCAGAAAAACTCTGTATTCTAATGCCAGAGTAGTAGAAAGTTTACGTCAGCCATGGTTTATATCACTGACAGAAACATCTGACTTCTTAAGTACGATCTTTGACCTCCTGCCACTGTGGTGAGTGACAGAGCTGAGATTCCTGGTGCCCTGAGGTCACATGACCTCTAACCACTCAGCTCTCTCTGGAGGATGGAGGAGATCGATGGCCGGCAACTTCTGTGGAGTGACTCAGTGACAGCTGATACACAGAGGCCTCAGCTGTTTCTTTTCTTCAACTTCAAGATGTTATTTGAATTATTTTTACTCTTTTAGGAAAAAAAAATATTAAAAAGTTAAAAGCATATTTTTGTGCAGAAAAAAGCTGTTTGTAACTCCCAATGCTGCACCATTTATTTGTTATGTGTGATAAAGTTGTATTGCAGGTGTGAAATGACCTGAGACAAACAATAAGGGAAAAAAAACCTGAGTCCAACTGGTTTCTCATCACCATGACTAAACCACTGTAAAATTAATCTGAAATCACATTAGCACAGATCAACACCACAGCACAGATTATTACTGTGCACGCTGCCTGCTTGTCACATGACTGTGTCTTGTAAACATACACACTGAACTGCTGCCTTTACAGTGGATGTGGGCAGTATGGTCTCTGCAGATGCTTACGTGAGTGACTGAGTGTACTCCCGTGTTTGCAGCACTTCAGCTGCTTGATGGCTATTGTTGTGGCTGCATGTATGTGGGCTGTTTGCAGACAGATGTGCTCAGGAGCCTTTCGAGGGCTGCACCTGCAAGGCATGTACGGTCATGTGTTGTGTGGGTCACAGGCAGTACAAGATGGTGAGCTTTTGTCCACTTTAATTCCCATTAAAAAAATTAAAGAACATTAAAACATTAAGATATGTCTCTTTAAAATAGTCTGCAGAGCTAGCTGCTGCGCTCATGAAGTGATGAGTGAATGTCTGAATATCTTCTTTCTTTCTTTATCAATTGCCTTATCAATTCCACCTGCAAATTTTCTTTGTACTAAAAGTAGCGGTGTCTGCGTCAACAACATTCAATTGAGTTTATAGGTAAATAAATATGCAATTGGTCACTGGGTCTGGATTACTCTGGAAGTTGATATGCAGATATAAGTAAAAATAGCATGTCAGGTGACGTTGATGTACTGTTTTATTATATATTGTTGACTCAAATAGGCCATCTAGTGTCTCAAAGTGGTTACAACATCATTCTAAGTTGTTTGGAACCTTGCCATAGTTATGAAGCCAGCCATGAGCCTGAACACAATTTTTCTTTTATTGCCTGTGAGTTTTTTGACATTCCAAGTTTTCACTGTTTTTACAAAAAGTCATTTGTGATATGAGCTCTGTGATTGACTGGCGGCCAAGTCCAGGGTGTACCCAGCCTCTCGCCCACTGACAGCTGGGATAGGCTCCAGCCACCCGCGACCCTGGACAGGATAAGTAGTATAGAAAATGGATGAATGAATAAATAATTGTGATGTGTTTTTGTGATAAAAGTTAAAATTCTATACTGAAGGCAAAGTTACACCATTTATGCTAACCACTAGCATATCAATGCAATTTCCCTTATAGGTTAGCATCAAGCTAACATTATTTTGTCTATTCAGTTTTTGGTAAAAAAAAGGGGTAGGGATGCACCAATATAAAAAATGGCCGATATAGATAGCTGATAATATTGCCATTTTAGCTGATAACTAGGGTTGGGTACTCAATTAGGTACTTTTATAGGAATCAACTAGGGCTGCACGATATCGGAAAAAACTGACATTGTGAGTTTTTGGGGGTTGCGATATATTGTGATATATATTGCGATATTAAAAATAATAATAATTTTCACCAGATGACTTGAATAGCTCTGTTTGGGAAGAATTTAGTTGACTCACAATGACACCATTGTATTCCTAAAATACCGTTAAATCCAGGCAAAGGGGGTTTATCTGTGAATGATGAAGATTACTGTATATGAAAGGGATCCAGGAGGCCATGTCTCTGTACTAAATGGAATAGGTTTAAATTTCAGTTGCTTTTTTTCCATTTCTCCAATAAATGGGGGAAATGCAATAGTCGCATCACATGCGCGATGTGACTTTTGCGCATGTGCATATTGTAATGGCGATGTTCAAACGATATATTGTGCAGGTCTAGAATAGACCGAATTCTGTTTAAAGTATCGGGTACCAATTCACATAAAACCAAAAGGTACCATGTTTAGGTACCTAAATGCATCCTGGTGACAGTGAGGGAGTGGAAGAGTTGGCTATTTTCCATGCTGGACATGAACACAGCATTACAAGGTTTAATATTGAAGAATAAATATGTTAAGTAGAAAAATATTTATTGTATTATTAAAAAAATATATTTTTTTGCTACATAAACACAAAAAAGTGGGAATGGTACCGGGAATCGGTACTGTTGAGTACCGGTAATGATTGTCAGGTACCAGGAATCTGTACCGTATCGGTCCAATGTGAATAGTTCCCATCCCTACCCATAACCAATATTTAAGAAAGAAAAAAAGAAAAAAACAATCTCGACACAGATGATGTGTCGAAATGGCTCAGAGAGAAAGAGCGGTGGAATCGTGAGAAAAAAACGACCACGAAAAGGATCAAAGGATAAAGCGCCTGAGATGAACGTGATCAAAAAGTTACGTTTTGCCTGTTTTTTGGATCAAAATCAGGAAGAGAGACATAAAAGAAGAGATTCCACTCTTCTTAGGTAGTTTTGATGTTTACATAGTCCTAGAAAACAATATTATTTGGGTCTTGGAAGATCGTTCAAGATGCTCCAAAAATAGCCGCCAGCTAATGAGTAAATATTAGCCCACTTTTACACATTGGTGGAACCAATATGCTAAAAAAATGACCAACATTGGCTGATACCGAAATTGATACTGATATACTGTGCATCCCTAATCAGGAGATTTATATCATGTTGAATGTGTTGAATAGGAATCTCCTGTGAGAGAGTAATACACACGTCTTTGTGTGTTCAGCAGTTTCCTGCAGTTCTTCTAGCATCTGTTTTACACAGCTGGTTTGATTCGCAAAAAGTTTCTTTTGCTCATTAATCTCCAAATTCTTGTCAAATTCCCCCCATAGGACAATAAAAAAATAAAAAATAAAACTTGTCCAAGTATCAGCTGACTAGTTCTCAGGTACAACACTGTAGCTGACATTAGCATGCTCTGTTATATAAGTCTCTGTCCTTTCTCCACCACCCTTGGGGCTGATGAGGCTGGTGAGAAATATATACTGTCAAGCAGTGCTTACCTGTAGAGGGAGGGAATTAAAAGCGTTGAAGCCACAACAAAGGTGTGGAAACTCAATTTCAGCACCTACATCCAATTATGCATTCTATAGGAACACAGAGGACAAAGGCGTAGAGCAGGGAAGGCGTTAAAAGTGGAGACGTGACCTTGAAAGCAACAAAGAGGCAGTTTGCAAAGACCACTGATGACTGGATTAGAAAGAAAAGAATTGCAGAAGAGGGGAGGTGGGGGAAGGATGGAGCAGAACTGAAGAGATAGGAAAAGATAAGATGAGAACAGAGAAAAAGGAGCGCAGGCATTCTGTTTGTGTGTACCAGTTATCTTCATCAGCACAGTTTCTGACCGTATGAATATGCATGTGTTTGTATTTGATTGTTAGCATGTGGAATTATGTAATTCACCACCAGGGAGTGGAATAGCAGGGAACCGAGTACAAAACAACCTCAGGGGAGAGTCGGCGCAGTGGGGTACTGCTCTGCTTTTTAAAACACGCAAAACAACAATCCCACACAGACCCACTGAAAAGCCATGTGTTCAGGTAAAGTAACTGAAGAGGGAGCGTCTGATTGGTTACCCAAAGCCTCCTGAGTCCCCTCCTGCTGGTTGACAGATGCCGTTCTCATCTCAGCCCTCTGAGATCTGTGTTTGATTATGCATGTCTGGATGGCTTGTTACTGCAAACACAGACCGTCAAGTTAACGTCCACAGGGTACATGTTTTCTTTTTGCATGTTGTAATTTGTTTTCTCACTCTCCTGTCTTTTTGAGACACAAAACACAGGAGCCCCAAGAGCAGAGTCATACCAAGAGACACGACTGAATGTTTGGATCTTAATGCAATTTTGTGGTTCACGATTATGTGGTCACGATTTTCAGCTCAGTTTGCCGTTTGCAACATCATTAAAGCTGGTGCCAGCTCCTCAGTAAGGAAAGTCACTATTGGCTGCCTCAGAAGTTGCTAAAAGTCGTTAAATGACACCATCACCTCATTTGCACCATAAACCATTTGCATGTTATTCTCCTTGATGCTGTAGGAGAGAGGAATAACGTGGGAGATACAGAAAGCAGGGGTTCTAAATTTGTTTAGAACCATACATATACTTCCTTCTGTTGATTCTTTTTTAAATTCAAAATATCAACTTTCCTCTTTCATCCAGGCTTGAGACCGGCAGAATTGATACAAATTAACACCCAGTTGCGTGACCCATGTGAATGCAGTTGTCTTCTCTGGAGCAGCAAGAGAAGACTGCTGTGATTGGGTTGGGCTTGTCTGTCTGTGTATTGGATAGGAAAGGAAAGGAGCTCAGGGCAGCACCTGCTGCTCATTGACAAGATTAAGTTAAAAACATACTTAAACGACAGAGTCTCCAAACTCCATAAAAGTTGCTAGATTCGTCGCTCGTAGCTTTTAAAAAAACTTGCCAGAGGGGTCTGAGAAGTCACTAAATATAGCGACAAAGTCAACAAGTTTGCATCACTCAGTTGTGGATGGATGCCATCTTGCTTGGCCCGAAGTGAGGTCACCACAAAAACTGCTCCCCCCTGTGGCTGGCTGCAGTATAGGTAAAAAAAATCCAGCTTTCCAGTCATCCCAGATGGGCTGTGGTCAAACTTAAAAAAATTAATACACCTCATAGAAATGTTTCTCACATCTAATTGTTGTGGTGATTTGAAGACACCATTTTGCTGCCTCGTATTCAAGTCTTCTTTTTTCTGAAAAGTTTTAGTTTAGTTAGTTAGACAAGGTAAAAAAAAAAAAAGGTTTTAGTCACGTTTAACGATGATTGACACATGCCATTCTTGCATACTTTTTGCGGAGACTGGAACATATGTCGGGAGGTAGAGTCAAGAAGTGATTAGACTCGCAAAAGAAAAAACAAATATTATTATTTTTGTCACCCAGCTCCACTCAGATTCTCCCAGAATCCCTCACAGTCTCAACTTCACAGACTCTGGCTGCAACTGCTACAATGGCTGTGCCTATGACGGGGGTATTTTGGCTTCAAACCTGTACAATGATAAATGAGGGAGTCACGCTGTCCACGCTATATACTGTCAATGGTTCTATCCACCACTTTTGCCAACATCAGAGCTCACACTAAATCCAAAGTGCTTCCGTACAGCAAACGGTACAATGCCACGGGAACGTCCTCTAACTCCGACTGTCTTCTCCACTTGTTTGGTACACAACACACACTTATCACCTCAAATACACCAGACATGTCTGCAGTGCGACTCCGTTCCGTGTTGACTAGATTTGTCAACTCACACTGGCTGCATGTTCAGTCTGACAAGCAGCATGACTCACAGACAGTTGGTGTCACAGTCCAAGTAATTCTTGCACTTGCCACGCCAATGTTAAGCCTTTCTTCTTTCCTGTTGGGCTGTAAAACCTCAAACCTGTTGACTCCTGGTATGGCTCTGCTCATCATCAGTGGATCATTACTTTGATACATTACTTTGATACACCAAACTTTTTGTGGCTTCAGTGATATCTTTACAACTTTTTCTACCTTTTCTCCTGTGTTTGTCTGGAGATCCTACATGTAACCATGGCTGCATTGTGAATGTGAAATTAGCTGTTAGCAGCCTGTAGCATGTCAGTGGTAACTGGTGCAAGGCCTGATGTTTCCCCACAAGATGAGGAGAAGGAGGTGAGGACAACGTGCTGGTTCTCAGGTGTGAGCTAAGAAGTGACGACATGGACCTGTCCTTCCATCCATCGTTAATGAGAACATAAGATCTATCTCCAATAAGATGGACGAGCTAACCATGCTAACCCAGCAACACAGGAATTATCAGAGGGCAGAGTAGCATCGTGCTATTCACAGACATGGCTAACGGAGCTAACATCAGACACCAACGCCACATTGGAAGAACTTCACCTGCTGTGAGCAGACAGGATCCAGGAGACAGAGATGGAGTGTGACTGAAGAAGCTCAGTCCTGGACCCTGTGGAGGTGGAGGCTGGCTGAACTAGACAATGATGGACAAGCTGTCATCATCTATTTTCTTATGGACCTTTTTGCACTTTCTATACACTTTCTTACATTTTTTTTCTTGATTGCTGCTGTGACTTCAATTTCCTCTGTTCTATTCGTTTATGTCTGTTTGCCGTTTTTCCTGCAACATGACGGAGCTACGAGGGATCCAGTGTAAGTTGATAGATTGACTCCTTCACCTCATGTTGCGCATGTCTGTGATTGGAACGGTTCAAGTGTTTTTTCAATATGATGATTCCCTTATCTCTCCTTCATTGTACCAAGATTTCAAGTTTGTCACTTATCCAGGAAAAACAACCCACACGTCCAAATCAGAGCTCATTATATGTTTTGCTGGGATGCTTATAGTCCCCAGAGGCTGAATTCTGACTTTAAAAGCTGTTTTTTCCCCTCTGGTTCGAATGGGGTGAATGCTTTGGGGTTTCATTTCAATTTTCATTAAAAGCTAGATGGAAAATTTCATTTTTCCAGAATAAACAAAAGCAAAAACACATGTTCCTGTATTCTTACAGTGATGTCGACTCTTGGTCTTGTTTCTGTCGTGTCATTATTTTCCAAACTTCCAGTCTCGTCTCATTAGTGGCCTTACTCTGCCAGACAGACACATTAATACATGCATTGTTAGGGAGAGCACACACAAACACCAACACACACATATGCACGAGATGAACTCACTATTTGCACCGCTGATAGTGTTTGTATTAAAATGTCCACGGGGGGACTGGATCAATTATTCCAAACTACAGGTTGGAGTGTTTGGCTGTCAGACATCTCTGAGTCACAGGGGAAACAGTGATACAGCCTCATGAATTAAATATGATCTGCAAACACAGACGCAGGAACACACAGATACACAGGTTTAAGCACACATGCTTGCATTTGACTACACATTTGTTTTTTCTTTGCATTTTGTATTGTGTTCTCGCACACAGGATCTCATTTTAACACGCAGACACACATATTTTTCTTCAGCTTCTCGTGCTTTGTTCCTGTCCCCGGTCTCAAGAGGAACAAACGCTGTTCAGATCAGTATGTCGACGCTTTTCTTCTATCTTCTCAGTTGCTTTTACATACTCTCACACACACACTCATGGAGTCAGTGATGTATCACCTGCAGTGGTCTGGCTCGGCGCCCCCTGTGCCCTTGTATCAGGTGTCATAGTGGTTGTAATGTAATGAGTCTGGCCACAGAAGCTCTCAGGCTGACACAGCTGCACACAGACTAGACCACATTAGACGCACCATAGACCGGCTATCAATGGAAGAGACGTTGGCAAGCGCACACACACGTAGCCCGTAGGTTTACACGCACAGTCAGCAGCCTGAGGTAATTGCTCTCCATCTTCTGACTCAAGCCTGCACACACACACATACACTTACACACAAAACAGCCAGTCAGGCGAAGGGCAAAGGTCACGGCCAAGTCCACGTCTGGTGCCGAGGGACGAGCTGAAACCACACATCAACAATCGGAGCATCTTCATCTCCTGCGGCGCAGCATGTCCTGGGCTGATGTGTTTTTGACCAAGGCTAAATTTGTCTCTGGACATTCTGTAACAAGAATAACATGTTTGTTTTTCTCCTTCGCAGATTCTCACACAGGTCTTGTTTGTTGCCACTGCCTCTTTTCTTTCATGCTTTTTAAAGGTCCCATACTATGCAAAAATCACTTTATTAAGTCTTTTAGTGAAATTTGTGGGTCTTTGGCTTTCCTCCCAGCCCACAAAATGTGATATTTAATGACAAAACCTGTATTTAGTAGTGCTTGTAAATGTAGAATCCTGGCCAAAAACGAGCTGTTTGGATTTTGGGGATTTGCCGATGTCAGCGATTCCCTTTTTTGACCAATCAGGAGCAAGTCTGACATGATTGGTCCACCAGAGCAGATACCCCCGAACCCCCTCCTTGCCCACTCCCCTCCCCAGCAGCGGGGAGGAGAATGCCAAAGTTGAAGCCATCACTGCTCTGTTTTTGGCTGTAACCAGCCACATAGTTCCATACACAAGCTTCCCATCTTGAAAGAAGACAAGACTAAGTGGCTAGAGTTCATTTATCAAGGAAATGTTCCAGCTACACTCAGTAAAACTGTGCATGTGTGTGCTAGTCACTTCACGGCCGACTGCTTTTCCAACTTTGGACAGAACAACAGAGAGCTAGCGAATAGACTGGTCCTGAATCCAGGCGCATTACCAACCATCCTCCAACAAACTTCGGACCCTGGAAATGTGTATTTCAAATGCTGTGTGCTGTGGAGCAGATGTAAGAGCTTTTCCTCAGTGTCCCCCCTGTCTCTGTGTTAGCTTCAGGATGCTAACTTTAGCTGCGGTTAGCCTGTCGTCTTAGCCTGTAATGTTACGGTAAACAGGCTTTGCAGTTTTCTAAACATCGTGCACTTGGAGCTTGTGGCGCCGCTCTCAGTGACGCTGAAGATCGGGGCAGTATCAGCGGTGGCTCATTTACATATGAAGGTCAAGCCCACTAAATCAGACTGTAACAATGCCTGGAAACAATGCTGCTGTGCTTGATTTAGTGGCTCTTTGGACCAAAACATGTTACTACCATTTCATGAAGACATCAATGATCCATAGTAAACTGCAGAAAAGGAGCATAATATGGAACCTTTAATGTACAGAGAGTTTGAGAGGGACCAAAACGAATGGATCCGTATAGAAGGCTGACCTTGATTAAAATTCACTCCAGCGTTAGATAAAAATCTCTTTAAAGGAAGATTTGCTTTGATTAAACCATAATTATACTGCAGAGCAGCCTGAGGCAAACTCTTACAACTATTCAAGGTCTAATCACATTAACAAATGTTACATAAAACCATGGATTATTTAAAGAATTTAGTTTTTTCTTCTCTTCTGTCCACAGGTTATGTGAAGCTGCAGGCAGACATACTGCTCAGAGGCTTTAATGCCAGCTGCTGATGTACCGCTGATACAACATGGCAGCTCGACTGGTTGGTGCTCTTGCTCCTCAAAAAAGCAGACTTTGATGTCTGCTCCTGAACTTTGTCTTGCCTTGTTCTCTTTCTGGTACTCTTCACATCAAAGCTATAAGCCGAGGCTGCGTTAACCTCTCCTACAGACCTGCATCACTGTCGTGTGTTGGTATTGAAATAAACTAGAACAGGCTTTGGAGCCTTGAGCCCTGATGCAAATACTTCAGACAGCAGCAGCTTCTGTTGGCAGGAGTGTTAGATTATTGTCGCCAGGAATGTGTGATTTCAACTGATCACAATAAGCTTTTACAAAAACTCTCCGTAGCATTGAAGAGAAATTACGTAACGTTTGAAAGGAGAGGTTTCATTTAGGTTCTCTTTGGCAGACAGACGAGGTTACCAAGGAAGCACAGTGGCTTTCTTTTCGCCCACTTCAACTTCTACTACTGTAACCCATGCTCAATGACCTGCTCCTGGTGACCAATATGTATGAGATAATTGATTATTTGTTCTTTACATTGTTGTTTTTTTTAATGCGAAATTAAAGCACTTGAAAGTGGGGAAGGCTAAGATTCAGTGAGTAAATTCATTTTTGCTAATGCTAGCTGGTGCTTTTGATTTTTTCAGTTGAAGACAGGTAGCAACCCCCCGAGGAAAAAAAAAAAGATGTTAATGTGCTTAAAAGTGCAATTCCAACAGTGTCCACTTGAGGCTTGTTGCTAAGCATAATAAATCACACACACACACACACACACACACACACACACACACACACACACACACACACACACACACACACACACACACACACAGACACACACAGACACAGACACACACAGACAAAAAAAAAAGCCCATATTGCTAGGAAAATAAACCTGTTTACAGACTGGTTCAAAACAAGATTTTGCTCTGATCAATTCATCTTTCTGTTTGTATTTTTTTACCTACTCACTGGTTTTGAAATTATTAAATTTTCAAGTTTGTACGATAAGCAACAAAGCTGATTTAACTGAGAGGTGGCTAACGTGTAGCTGTTAGTGAATTAGCTACAGACCAGCCTCAACTCCAACTCCATGCTCCAAGTCAGAAAACAAAGTTAGTTTCGAGTCAGGGAACACTTGGGCACTTAATCTGACCCTGCTCCTCTTTGTCCTCAGGTGCAGAATGAACCAGAAGGTCTAAGACCCAGCTCTCAGTGAATACTCAGCAGTGAATACTGAATGTTGTTAAATGCTAAAAGAGACTGTTGATGATGAATTGTTAGTTTTGGTAAGCTATGGCAACATTATTCAAAAAAGGGAAAAAAAAAGAACTTTTCTGCCACTAGATGGCAGCACCTAGGGCCAGTCAAACTTGAAACACTTGTTGCACCAAGGTTTTTTGTGCCAGTCTAAATTCTTGCTTGTGGTATTCAGAAAAAGCCTCTGTTGAATGAAACTGTATGATTGTAGAATTGTAACATGTAGAGATGCACCCATCCAACTTTTCTGGTTCCTATACCAACACAGATACCTTGGCATTGGTATCGACTGATACAGATACCGATTTGATACCAGAGTAAGATAATAACCTGCATACTCTACTGTGGGGTAAGACTGGCAATGTTTTGGGTAAAAGGCAAAAAAATTAGAATATGGAATTACTTAAGTTAATATTTAAACTATGAAATATCTAAATATTTAGCAGCAAAATAATTCTTCAGATTGTACACAAGTTCTTTTTAAATGTGAACTTTTATACCCTGTTGCAGCCAAAAACAAAGCAAGTGCATCAGAGGCAACATTTCAAATCAAGGATCAAAGAGTACTGGTAGAAAAAAAAGGCATAGAGCTGTTTGCCTGGATCTGCACCATGGATCTCTTCCCACTGCTACTGATCGAGCTATAAGGGGCGCCAATACACCTATTACCGATACCACCGATTGGTAGCGGTGCATCCCTATGGAGAAACATGGACATTTTTCTGTCCCACAGCATGTTGTGCACATAGCAGTTGTGTTATCCTTATTCAAAACAGTGAAAACATCCACACTGGCTGCATCTCTTTCACTTTTCTGTTGTGGCTGTGCTTGTTCTACATTTCAGTGTATGATGGTGGTTTGTATACTGCTACACTCAAAGTGTGGAGATGGTCATAAGTCAGGGAAAGCAACTTTTCTAGGTTGTTTTTTAAGGGCCAAAATCATTTAATGGGAATAAAAAATGATGCAAAACATTTCCTCTGTGGGGATGCTTACATATCAGGAATTATTTTAACCTGGATTGACAGAAAAAGTTAAAATGTTGAATGTTGCTCCTTTCGCAACAATTGACACAGTTTGGTTCCTTCAAAACAAGTGTTTATTCAGTGCTGTCTTGTAGCACGAGACACTGAGATGTTGATACCTCTACACTGTGAGAACTGCAATTACCAAGTACAAAAACGTGTCATAAACTGCACGATAAATCAAAAAGTACGAACATAAACAAAAACAGGTGAGGCACTACCTCGTTGACCGCTTGTTATAAAAGAAGTCTTTGTTTCAATCTTTGCTGAATCTTCTTCTTTTCTTGCTTCTGGAAAGTCTGACAGTTCACAGATTGTGTACACTGAATATCATGCATCCGTCTCACAATACCGCTGTGGTGGAACCAGAAAATGCCAAACTTAAGTTCCTCTTTGAAACATAGTTTTTTTTTACATTCTAGTTTTAACTCATTTATAACTTAACTCATTTATCTATAACACGAGAAATTATTTAACATGGATTACAATTTTTTTTATGAATTATAAATATAAATCATGACAAATAGACAACAATTACATAGAAGTTATTCAGTGCAGTAGTTCAGTAGAGTTGTGCAGGAAGAAGAATCCGCGTGCCCATATTTGGAGGATTACATCACAACAAGTTCAAGGTTTAAAGGTCACTGTAAAATACTATAACAGAAATATTAAGTGCATTTTAAAATTCTAGCTTTTCCTGTGTTTTTTTTTTCAGTCAATAAATCATCTATGGATCCATATTGGTGCCAATCTAAATGATGTTTTTAGCTGTTAGCTGGCTAATTAGCGCATAAACAATCTTGCTTTTTTCACATTTCTTCTCATTTAGCAGAACTTATGTCATCAAATGTGGAAAAAAAAAACTGAAACCGAAACTACACATAACGTTTCAGATCAGACTGAAGCCTGCCATGAATCCATTCTCCAGTGCAACATGAATATTTCATCTCATATGAAATATTGAGGCACCTCTTCTAACCAGAAGCTGCCTAATCATCTCAAACACAGTGCCAGCATCAATAAAGGCCCAAGGTTTTGGCTTTAATAACACCTTACAAATTCTTCCAGCGGTGCGTTGGTTGAGCTGTATGAATCACAGAGAATTTATGTAGTAGAGTGAATCATACTCCTACCCCCGTGATGGGAGACTTGCACATCCAACGGGAGGCAGATGCACAAACACAATGCTTAAATTAAGATGAATCATCGCTGCCTTTTGAGAGCACAAAGCACCAGGTAGTAAATCTAAGATACCAACAACAACAAAGCCTTATGGCAGTGAATTAGCTGATCTAAACACAGATCTGGACCAAGCAGACATTTGAGACTTATTACTTGTTTTCCATAATGTGTCTGAGATTGATTTGGTTCAATTTAAAATCAGATAAGGCAGGAGTTAAATAACACACTCAAAAGGAGATTGGAGTAAAAAGTGTGCTAAACAATCAAAATAAAGAAGATAGAAAGTAAATATACACATTTTGAGAGCTGTGTTTGGTTTTATTTAAAGAATCTGACTCGCCGTGGAGCACAAAGCAGTTTGAAGCTCCTCGGGTCAGCTTGGGTCGGTTTACTGCACGGCACAGCACAGCAGCAAAGAAGACGAGAGCGGACCGGACAACCCCCGACATGAAGCCTGCTCTCTGCCACAGTCACACACAGATACACACAAACCTAAACATGCACACAGCTCACACAAACACATGCTCCGATCCAGCAGCAAGGATAATGTACACGTTAGGAGAGCTCTCCCAGATGGACACAAACGCATGCAAATAAAGCCTCCCTGAAAGATAGAGACATGAAAATACCAACACACACACACATATACACACAAGCTTGCACAACCTCTTATTCTCAGTCCCTCTCCTAAGTCATCCAAAAGCGTATTTTTGTGGCACGAAAGCTGCAGAGCCCCAGAGAAACACTGTCATGCTGTATTGAGGTCAAGAGGCTTGAGCCAGAAAAACCTGGCTATTGTAAGAGGCTGAGCAGTCTGTAAACTGTAGTGATGCTTCAGAGCCTTTATTTCTGATTAATGGCACTCTGCTCAGAAAGGGAGCATGACTCTCCTCATCACAAGACGTCTCTGTGCTCGGCTAATTGGCCCAGTTAATCCACACGCCTGCATCCCAGCCCGTGTGGAGCGATTCGTCAGCCTGTCGAGAGCGCGGCTTCAACCATTTGGAGCCCAATAAGGCAGAGGGAAGAAAAAAAAGAGACACAGCAGCTGTGACGAAATGACATTCTGTCCTCGCTGCAAGATGGTTTCAGTTAGCACCTGCTTTCTCCCATGCTTTCTTATTCTTTTTTCCTACTTTCTGTCAATATTTTCTGTCATGATCAGTCCTCCTCAGGCCCGCTGGTTGGAAGCTCTAAGCAGAGCAGGGTCAGCGTCTTGGTCAGCAGTGTGCTCAGATTTTGTTAGTTTTGTTTGGGGTGAGAATACGGCCTGACAGAGGAGCCTTCTTTAGCACTTAGATTTGTTTGTGCAACTTTGTGCAAATACAAAAAGACTTTACAGCTGAAACAATAAATAAAGTTTGTGCTCATGCTTCCTCTCTGCTGAGCGGGGTTGCTAGATTTTTTTGCAAATCTGTGTTAGGGGTGAGCGATTCATGATTTTTTTTTTTTGCAGAACCACAATCACAATTTTATCACTTTTTTAAAATTTGGATTATTCAGACTAATTTGCATGTTATCTAACACTATAAAAACAATTTACCTATTAAACTTATTAAGGCAGCATATCAGTTTAGTGACTTCAACCTGTTTTTTGAGGTAGAACACTATTGTTAAAATCCAATAAATATTAAAAGTACAAGTAACTGAACCAAACATCAAGGAAATCAAGATGTTAACACTCCTATCAAATACAAGTGTCACCTCTTGTTATAATGCACTAGCCATGTAAACTCAACTTCACTTAAATATTTTGCACAACTTTAAATGAAATTATTTTGACTTTTACTATGTGAAAAATAAATATGGAAAACATAAAATGAACATACTGAAAGCTTAAGTCACTGCTTTAAACACTTAAAGTGCAATGTAATTCAGAAGAACCACAAAAATCTGTGCAAAACATAAAGCAGTCGTTTTTGGTTTAACTCACAGATTTTTACCCATGTAGGGACCATTTCCTTTGCAAGGTCAAACGTTACTGCTTTAGTCACATCTTTACAGCACTGACTTGTTTTGTCTTACAGAGTGCCCCTGGTCTGCTCAAACACGAGAGTCTATCAATAAAATGAAGAGTGAGGTTACGTTAGCTCTGATTGGTAGATGACTTGCAGGACAAAAACAGGATTCACTAATGTTACACATTACAGACATGTCTTAAAGCAGTGGTCCCCAACCCCTGGGCCATGGACCGGTACCAGTCAGTGAGTCAATTGGTACCAGGCCGCACATAAAGAATACTCAACTTATTTTGTACACAATTCTGAATGATGGTTTGTCTTGAAAAATGACTGGATTCTCCCCGTCATACTCGTCTATGACTCATTCTTGACACCAAATCCCCAGGCTAGCAAAATGGACAAAAAAACAAACATCTTTGGAAAGTTTCTTTAGGTAGGGTAAAAGAGCCAGTGAGGAGACAGAAGAAGAGCTGGTCCGTAAAAATACTGTCTGACATTGAACCAGTCCGTGGCGCCAAAAACAGTTGGGAACCGCTGTCTTAGAGCACCAGGCTGTCAGCTGTGATAAAAATAGGCAGCTACTTAACTACTTATTAACTGACTTTACTTGTTGTCACAATAGCCTACAGATATGTCAGAGCACTGGGCTGATGATGACGCTAACATATAGCCAGCTGCTACCGTAGCGCTACATAACTGTACTGATGAATACCTTACCTTGGCGCGTTGTGTTCAGTAAAATGTTGTCTTAAACAAAGAAAATTTGTTTTGATCCAATCTCTATTCCATTCCAAAACAAACACATACCTTGCTAAAAGTAATTTACGACAGTGTGTGAAAGACTCCGAACCACAAGGTGGCGAGGGAATGCAATTAAAACAGATTTTCCTCAAAGCATCTTTGAAAAAAAAAAAAGAATTGACAAGAAAGTTGATTTGTAGTTCTAAATATATTAATGATGTCGTGTTTTACCAGCTTTGTGTCTCATTTAGTGGCTTTTAATGACTTCTGGGACAGCCAATAGTGACTTTCCTTACTAGGAGTTAGCATGTTGAAACTAGCAATGTTTCACTCAACTTTAATGATGTTTGAAATGGGAAACAGCCCCATTCTTTCAGGTTTTTCATGACTAGACATGACAGAATTGATTGAAAATAATCTGGTAATAGTGGATTATTTGAGTATATGCTAATCTGGGGTGTTAAAAATAACAACAGTGTACACCGAACCGAACCAAAAACTATGACCACAATCTGGTCAATCTGTAGTGTCAACATGAAGCAGATTAGTAAATGGTGGAGTTAAGCAGAGAAAAAAATGGATGCAGCTGTGAATGGACATGCAAACATATGGCACAGCCCATACTGCAAGGGATAGAAGGTAGAAGGAAGAACATTCTAGTCTTTTACAATCTTAAATCGACATATCCCAGGCCCCTACTCTGTGTTGTTGTCAGGGTTTATAGAAATAAGGGGAAACCTGTGAATGGTAGTATAGATGTCAGCCAAAAACATAATTCTCATTGATCAGGGAGTTTTTGAGTCCAAAGTGTTAAAAACAGAGAAAATCACACTCAGCACAGCGAGAGGGACAAGTGGTTTTCAGCTGCTCACCCTCGTTGTGATTGTAACAGCTTTCTGCAGCGGGTTATGTAGCTAGCCCATTGAATATGTATGCGGTTAACCTCACTTTCAGATGCAATTACACCCACCTCTCTTACTCCCCTGTCTCTCCAGCGCTGTGTTTCTTACCAACCCTCCACGTGAAGAGCTGCTCTTACACACCGAGCACTAATTTTTCAGTCAACAGCTTCCCCTGCCACTCATTCCCGCTGAAATCTGCTCCATCCATGCAGCCGGCCGGGATCAAAGAGCTGTTGACACAGTCTGCAGTGACTTGTCAGCGCTACTTTGTCAGTCTTACATTCAGCTTGCTTTACAGGAGTCTCTCAGTGATCTGTGTGCTTTTGGAATACGTGCTGGATGGAAACAGGCAGTGTGCTTCACTGACATGGCAGCTGCTCGGTTTGTAGTGGTGTGTGTGCAGCATATGTGAAGATTTGTGCTGCTTTGTGTTGCCATGTGGGATGTATGTCTTACTATTTCTGCTCTGCAGAGAAACGTCGGTGCCCCTGCACGAGTGCAAGCACAATCTGTTAATACTCACACTCAGATACATCAGCAAGACCATATGTTAGCAAAATTTACAAGTGTGCACTAACACCTTTCTCAAAACCTCAATATTAATTCCTGTGCTCTTCCAAGTAAATGTTTGCATGCAGGATGAGATTTGCGGTGTTAGTTTGAGGAGAAGTTAAGTTAAAGTAGGACTTATTGGTCATCAAAGAGGACAACAACAAAGGTCAACAACATCGAGAACACAGACCTCACGACGACACATAACTGAGTGCTGTTTCTAAGTATTTCCCCCCCTGGCTTGAAAAACAAGTGAAGTTGTGGTCACTATGATGACTAAAAGAATGATGCATGTCACACGCAGGATCCAGTGGAGTCGAAATGAATGCTAGCTGTAACAACCAATCAGGCAAAGGCCCTGGTTTCTCTTTTTGGCCTAGTTGCAAACTCAGAAAAAAAGAGATTGTAAGAAATGACGCACCCCCCTCAAACCCACACAGCCTTTACACTTGAAGGACACTGTTTCACAACTTGATGAATTCATTTGGTATTAAACCACAGACCTAAAATAGTATAACTGGTTTTCAGCTGAGTCCTGGAAACTCTTGGTAAGGGATGGGAAACAAAAACCTGTTTCTGTTAAGAATCAGTAAGAAATGGTTCACTCCCTTGATGTTAATAGCTTTTATGCTTGACAATTCCATTATTGTTTATTTACATTACAACGGAGCTGCTGGACCTTATGTCGACTAGTCTGCTGCAGCTATCTTTGCTTTGCAGATAGATAACAAATCCCCAAGAAAACTCTGATTCAGGATTTTCTGCTTGAAGTTTTGCTGAAGAACTGAACTCACAAAGAAATCTACATTACTCTCTCAAAGGAGATTCCAATTCGGCACATTCAACATGTTATACATCTTCAAATGGACCAAAAACCATATGGAAAAAAACAGTGTTAGCTCGATGCTAACTCATACAGGAAATTGCACTGATGAGCTCGCGCTTAGCATACATTAGTATAACATTGGTCTAACCACAGAATTTCAACTTTCATCAAAGACACTCATCACAGTTAGTCTTTGTAAACGAAACTAAAAAGTCTTAACGTCAAAACAGCCAAGATGGAAGAAAAGGTACGGACAGGCTCATGGCAGACTTCTGCATAACTACAGCAAGATCAATGTGCTACAATCACATTGAGACACTAGATGTCACGTCATGTTCCGTGCAATTTTTAACTTATTTTCATTTATTTAAGTCCAGAGATATCCAGATCCAGAGACCAGTCTCTAGGGATGGGTACGTTTCACATTTGAAACAATATGATACCAATGCCCGGTACCTGGCAAGTGGTATCCGTACTTAACCATCTTCTGGTACTTTTTTGTGTTCATGTGGTAAAAAAAATATCAATTTAATAAAATTTACTTATAATTAAATCTCAAATTTGTTTAATTAACATACTTTTTCTTCAATACATATTAAACTTGCAATGCTAGGTTTATCAGTGTATCATTCGTTCATTCCATATCCGTTCTAGAATCCAAAACCGGAAAACGGACAACAACTTCTTGTTTCATTTCTCGTTTTCAAATCAAAAAGTGGAAAACAAATACAGCCTATTTTTTGCTGTTTTGATATTGTTTTGAAATTAAAAATAGAAAATGAGAGAATGGAATTATCATGGGATTTTTGTTTTATTCCTTTTTGGTTTGTATCATTTTCGATGTGTTGTGATCCGGCAGTTCTCGACATTTTTTTTTCTCAGGAAGGTCAGTCAGTCTCTAACGGGTGATTCCATTGATTGGTGAATTTAGCAGCACGATACATAACGTTTTACAGTTATTATTAGTTAATGTTTTTTTTTCAAGGATGGCGGACGTGTACGTGCTTTTTAAAGGGGAAGAGTGTGTCACACTTAGGAGGCATCAGTAACATGACGTTTCCGCCTGAGGTTGTGTTTGATGCAGAAACGTCTGACACTTATTGTAAAGCATCTCCGGACACCTATCTCCTGCAACGTCTCTAAAATGTCGGTGTGGGTCTTACCAGCTTGGAACAACTGCTTAATAACATTGGTGTATTGTTCTAGTGCGGCCATAGTGGTCTATATATGTCACTCACTGTATATCGCCTTCTCTATCTCTGTGAACACGTTTCAAGGTCCGCAGCTCCCTGAGTAAAGAGTCGACAACTTCCCATAATAGTTAAATTCTCTCATACTCTATTTTTAATTTCTAAACAAAATCAAAGTAGCGAAAAATAGGCCGTTACTTGTTTCCTAATTTTTTATTTGAAAACGAGAAATGAAATAAGAAGTCATTATCCGTTTTCCGGTTTTGGATTCTAAAACGGATATGGAATGAACTAATGATACACTGATGTAGGTTCATGTCCAGCATGGAAAACTGCCTACTGTTCCACTCCCTCACAGTCACAAGGATGGGTTTAGGTACCTAAACATGGTACCTTTTGATTTTATGTAAATTGGTACACGGTACTTTTGAAAGAATACGGTGGGTACCTACAAAAGTACCTAACTCAGTAACCACCCCTACCAGTCTCACATTTATTCACTTTTAAACTAAATAAAATGTTGACATAGAAAACCTGTTTTTTTGCACAGAGAAATTCTCAGGAGGAACTGATAAGGGAATCAATATAGAATCGGATCCATAAGCAGAATTGATAAGGGCATAGGAAGCAATAAAATCTTATCAATAATCATCCCTACTCTTGGTCGAGTGCCTCATATGGGAACCTCATTCATTATTCTGGTGTAGTAGCAGTTTGTGAATTATGACCAGCAGCCAAGTTTTCATTCACCATATGCTGCTGTGTTTACAAAAGAGAGGAAACTGTGTCCAGAACAAGCAGCAACTCTCCCCCTACTCATACAAACATACCCATACATATGTATGCAAACACACATCATCATTTCTTGGTGTGCCTTATTCCCTTTAGACACACCCTTCACCTCTTTCTTATAAGTTACAGAGGTTTCACTCTAGTTTATTTCAGGGGTATGATTCTTAAAAAAGTAAAAACAATTGTCTTGTAGCTTACTTGCAAAAAAAATAGTTCTTAAGTTAGTTAAAAAAAAAAAAAAAAAACATTGTTACGTTTCAGATTTTTTAGTTAAAATGCAAACTTCATCAGGTTTTACCCTTTGTTGAATGACAATCAGGTTCAAATTTCTGATGCATAACAGGAAATTTAACAGGGTGCCAAGCAGTTTGTTGACATTTTCAATCCAGGACCGATTGTTTTGTGCAAATTTGTGCAAAAATGTGTTGAAAGGGGAAAAATAATCATCCTCCATCTGCTTTGGGGCAGAATGCAATGGGCCTGATTTTCCCTATGGGCTGTTTATCCTCAGCCTGCTCAAATGTGATTGGTCAACACTACTTGGGCTAAAAACACACACAAAAAAAGAACAAGGACATGACTTATTCCAATAATCCAGATCTCTAAGTCTGCATACCCATATTTTTTTTCAGCTTTAGCTTTCTAATTAGACACAAAATGAAGTCAAATTGCGTGATTTCTCTTTTTTTTTCTTTTCTGCGCTCAGCCATAAAGCAGAGAAGCTTTTTCACATGAAAGATGTAAGAGTAAAAGTCACAATATTGCCGTCTTGTACTTGCACTCTGACACACAAACAACAAACAGAACAGAGTCTAAGAAATATGTCCCCAAGTGAATTACCAGGCGGACCCCCAGAGACATTAAAAGCAGATCAAAGTTAAAAAACTCTCCCATTCTTCCACACAGATGCCAAAAGAATAGATATAAAAGAAAGAAAAACATGGCAGAGATTCTCCCCTGTGGTGCCTGTTGCTAAATTTGCCCTGAGCAGAGCAGAGAGGCTGGGAAAGACGAAGAGGAGACCCAACTGTGACACCTTCAATTAGGGGCTGGGAGTTGACAGCCTCTGTCGAATGTCCTCCTCCTCTTCTCCTCTCCTCGCCTTAAGCGTGCTTATATGCATGTTCAAACAAGAAGGGGTTCATATGAGTACAGATGTGCTGAAGGAAAGTAGCTGTAAGTGCAATTATTCCTGCTTCGAGGCAGTTTCTTGACAATGTGCGAGACAGAGTTCAAACTTACTCCCTGGTCACTTCTTGCACGGGAGAGCTGGTCAGAAAAATGCATCTAATATCACATGTAGTTATTGTGTGTGAGAGAAAGTGCTTTAATGAAGGTGTGCTGAGTTCTCTTTAATGACTACCTGGAGTCTTTTCTGGACATATTAACAGCTTAGAGTCTCAGTTATTATACTAGTGCATCATCGGCTTGCACTTCTTCATGACGTATCACAAACAAGCTGCCTATTGCTGAGGGCTCATCACACTGCTATGATAAGAAAACATGCACAGTTCTCATAAATATTACAAGTCAATCAGTCAATCAAACTTTATTTATACAGCACAAAATCATAACAAAAGTCAGGTCCAGACCCGTTAATTAGTGCTGTCAGGTGATTAAAAAAATTAATCTAATTAATTACAGGATTTGAAATTAATTAATCTAATTAATAGCATTTTAATCTCATATCTGCTCAAGGTCCCAAAATAAAGAATTTGAATTCCAGGACATTAAAATTACATTAAAAGACACTAAAACAAACCATTTAAAAATAAGGTTGGAATATATACAACACATTTTTAGGTACCCCGAGGCATAAGGAACAAATGAAAAAAGTGTTATGGTTCTATCTTTACAAAATCTACACAGTCCTGCACCTAAAGTAAGCTGATGTGATTTTTAGGACGTTTTTTGCTTCTGTTCACATTTTTACTCGATGTGGACTCAATTTTTCACTGCAATATGAACTTCTATACTTCTATGAGGTCAGGAGAACCAGGGCTAAAGGCTAAAAACTGTGTGGAACTATGTACAAAACACTTTTTTCAAGTCTTGGATCAAAGAAAAGTGAGGTATTCTCAGTTTAACATGCTCTGAACACACAAACTGTTGCTCATTGGTGCAGAGCAGCCCCAAGCTGAAACATGACACCAGGAAGATGGGAGGAAATTTTCAAAGAATTCTTTAGATTTAAATACAAGACATTTATCGATCTTTCAGGGCTTGTTTGATGCAGTAAAGAGAGCAAACGGTTGATTTTCTGTAGATTTTCAAAAAGGACGTGTAAATAAACGAGATGTGGACGGCAGTCCCCTTAACAGCGCTCTCTCTTCCCCCCGGTTTAAAAGAATGTTGCTAGGTGTGATACATTCAGGGACCGTCGGAAATTTGAAAATCTCACAAGAACACCACTTTTTTCATGTAGGACAAACAGTTTGTAAATGCTAGACATTTGAAAATAAGTGCGTCTTTGAACGCCTCGCGGGTTTGGGATCCAGATTAATCTGCGTTAATTTTTATGACGCGTTAATTTGCGGTGTAATTAATTAATCTAATTAATGACAGCCCTACCGTTAATGATTATAAAATGTTATTAGCAGAAACCCAACATCAAGACAGGATAAGGAGTCCATGAGTACAGCACTTTGCAGCATTAAGCAAGTTACAATGGCAAGAAAAAACGTTCTTTTAACGAGGAGAAACTTGGGACAAAAGTAAAGCTCTGGTCAACCAATTTCTCTTAAATAAGCCTACACCGTACACGACAAGTGATTAATAACTAGGGATGGGAATCTAAAACCAGTTCCTGTTGAGAATCGATAAGAAATGTTTCAATCCATTGCTATAGTTAGCCTTTGTACTCAAACGATTTCCTTATCAATTCTGTACATTGTGCCGGAGCCGCCGGGCCTTATGTCGACTGGTCTGCTGCAGCTTTCTTAGCTTAGTAGTTTGATAACATTACCCAAAAAACTCTGATTCAGGATTTTCAGCTTGAAGTTTTACTGAAGAACTGACTTCACAAAGAAATGAACATTACTCTCTCTCAGGAGATTCAAATTGAAATGGTATAAATCACCTTATTTACCAAATAACAAAATAGTGCAAGCTTGATGCTAAGGTATATGGGAAACTGCATTGATATGCTAGCAGTTAGCATACATCAGTATAACTTCAGCTTCAGAATAGAATTTTATCTTTCATCACAGAAACATATCACATCAATTCTTTGTAAAAAATACTGAGAATTTCATATGTCAAAAGCTAACAGGCAATTGAATGGATCATGGCTGACTTCATAACTACGCAAAGATTCCACACAACTTAAACCATTGCTATAACCACTTTGAGACACTAGATGGCCTACTTGAATTATTAATATATTACAACACAGTACATCAACAACACACTGTGTGCAATTTTTACCTGTTTCTGTATAATTATGCCCAGAAATATCCAGACTCAGGGACCATTCACATTTTATTCACTTACAGTATAAACTCAATTAATGTTATTGATACAGAAAACCTGTAAAGCTACTTTTTTGTACCAAAAAATTCACAACAGGAATTGATGAGGGTATTGATAAAGAATCACATTGATAAGCAGAATCAATAAGGGCATCAGTATTGATAAAATCTTATCAATTCCCATCCCTATAAATAACAGCTGAAATACACAGAATGTGTCTGCAGTCTGATAGGTTTCCATCCAAGTCAACTCATACCGTATCCAATCCCATCCATTTTTGCCAAATGTCAGAGCTGTGACGCATCAATTCACGATAGGGAAGACTGAGCAGGACAGGAAGTAGTGCACGGAAACTACCTAAAAGGAGCCAGTGATTTTCAAAATAAAACAAACCCATGTCAAAACCAAGCAGCAACCTCCAGTCTAAGAATATGAGACAGTGCTGAAGTGCTAAAATCTGCTGTTTCTCGAGTGTCCACTTGAGGCTGGCTCCAGAAGTACTGGAAGTCACAAACACACCAAGCCAAAAAAGCTGTTTTCAAAGCAGAAATTAACCCATTTACAGCCTGGTTCAAAAAACATCTCCTGTCTGAATCCATAACTTTACTATCAGCACACATTGAACGGGGCGTGAATTTTTTTCTAACCCTGTAGTTCAGAGGATATTAAGATAGCGAGCTCTCCCAATCAGAAGCAGAGGTCAGGTCACATGACCGACAGGAGCCCTACAGCTGTACGCAAAGCTCTTGCCACTTCCAATATGGCCGATAGCCGAAACAAACTGGTGACTACGTCCATTTTTTATACAGTCTGTGGTCCAAACCAGTTCATATTTATCTTGACTACAACAACAAATCGGCATGAGGAGCTGAGCAAGACCAGGAGTCAACAGTTGTGAGGTTTTAGAGCCCAACATGAATGAAGAGAGACTTATCAGTGGAGTAGGAAGCATGGGAACTCCGAGGTCTTGCAAGTTCATGTGGCTTACCGGACTGAACAAGCAGCTGGTGTGAGTTGATGAATGCAGCCAACACGCAACAGGAAGGAGCTGGACCGTAGATGCATCTGATGTATTTCAACTGCAAGGCATGCTAGCTAAAACACTGTGGTGGACCAAATTTGCTTAAAAAAAACAATATGTATTTATGATATTTAAAGGCACCGTGAGGGAAAAATCTTACCTTTACATTTGCCTGTTCATAATCCATGATTTGAAATAAGCAGTGAGAAGCAAGACTTGATATTTTCTCTGCTGAAAATTTGATTTTTTAGATATGAAAAGAGGTAAATGATAGAGCTACACTGTTGTTTTCCCTGCTCTGTTTCACTACATACCGCTTCCTGCCTCTGCGGGCAGCACACTGCACTCATTACTATTTTCTAAACACTATCTGTTCAGTGTTTAGTAAAACCTCACATCTAGGTATGAAATTAGCATATTCTAATTTGTTTGCGGCAGGGAATCTGTTTCAGCTGGTAAATGTGTAGACAGATGGACAGTCAGGTAAGAAGGGGAGAAAGGTGTGAGGATGACTAAGAGCTGGGCTGAAGTCTCATACTGGGTGACCCTCAAACTGCACATCCAACACACACACACAAAACAAACACACACACGCATATGCTTACAACACCACAGGAGCAGGAAAAAAAGGAACACACGCTTCAGAAAACTGGCGCGCACACACTCCACCCCTCTGCCTCTCCCTGTCTCCCTGCATCTCTGTCCTTGCACAGAAATAGCAATAATATGAGCCTGCGCCTGGGAAAGTCCCATGTGTCCATCTTAGTCACACATGCCCTGCTTTTGCTCTCTTTCATGTCTTTTAGTTACCTTTAATCCACTCTTTTATTGCTTCTTCTTTGCCAATTTGATTTGGCTTTCATAGCTTTCATAGCTCAGTGAAGACTGATTAGTCTGCCAGCGGAAAGTTATTAGAGTCTAATTGGTAAATGATTTTGTATTCAATCAATCTAGCTTCTTCTGTTTAAACTTTGTTCAATCCAGTACATTTATGTCATTGACTGCTGGTTTCACTGACATTGACCAGTCAGAGTTAGCGTTCTCAATCCTTTCTTTAAAACTCCTGACCCATTGAGCCAAACAAATGTTAGTTTCATACCTATTCTGTTTCAGTGAGGCTTTGACTTAAACTGTAAATAGGGATGCAGCGAAAATTGGGCCTAAAGTGGATTTTCAGTTTTCGTCCAAAAGGCTTTCATCCCCGCAACAACACGGCTGAAACAGTATGTTGTGATGACCTAAGCAAAAACTGCGGCCAACATGCCTGTGGTGTGGACGTACTTTAGTATATCTGAGAAAGACCCATCGGTAGCAATCTGCAAAGCAGTAAATGATAAAGGCCTAGTTGGATGCAGAAAACAAAGGATTCGTCTCTCTTAACCAAATGAGGGGCATACCTCTCTTATTGATCAGGCTTATCATTATTTACATGACGAGATGGTGACACGTTCTCAGCACTCATCTGCTCTCTGTATCTGAGCATGATGCATCCACAGACTCACAAACGTGAGCTCGCACACACACACACACAGACGAGCACACTCCGTATAGCGGATAGAGAGTCAGGAAAAATAACGTCACAACCACCACAAGAAACACAGTTGTGGAAGCTGTGCACAGAAAACATCCAAAATGCCCAATGACTTTCAAAAAAAATCAAACCATTCCAAACCAGATTGTATTTATTTTAACCACAGAAACGAACTAGCATAATGAATGGAGCCAGACCAGGAGTGAACAGGCTGGAGGATTTACAGACAAAAAAAGAATGAGATGCTCAAATATGGATTGGGAAGTGCGGGAACTCCTTCTAAAATGAAAACGAGGAACAGTGGAAACTCAGCAAGGTCAGTCCAGAATATCACAGCCATGTGAGAGCAAGGCATGTGGCTGTCCACAGATCAACAGCCAGTGTTCGGCTTTGTCGCCCAGGAAGAAAGTTTGATTTTGATGTGCAGAGCATAACAGCCTTCTCTCTATCTTTGTCACAGTGACATGTTGGCAGGTACGTGTATGTGGGTGGGTGGCAGCCGCGCCTTGCAGGAGGAGGGGGGGTTCTTCAAATAATCTTCCAATCATTACGAGTGAATATCAAATAGCTCTTTTGCTTGAAATGCCCATCCCTAAACTAAAATGCCTTGATTTAGTAAGTATAGTAGTACAGTCAGCCATGACTGAAACGGTACTAGTAACTGTCATCAGGGCTTGACATTAACACCCGCCAACTCGCCAAATGCTGGTGAATTCCAGCTGTGGCGGGTAACACCGTCACTCCTACCAGCCACTTTGGCGGGTTGAATTATTTAATTGTAGTTTTCTGAAATGGCATCTGAAATACTAAACCCATTGCAGTATGAGCCTACAACACTGCAAGTCCCATGAGCACTGCCTGCACACAGTGCTAGCTCATTGGTCTATTCGCAAACTCTTCTGCTGATAGTTGCCTAGGCGCGCTCGTCTCCAGCCTCTGTCTTGAACACTGTGACATCTCAGTGTTTAGCACCTGATAGCGTGATTTAAAAGTTCACTTGCATCTTATTGGCTCTGGGGCTTAAGTCACAAACTAGCGCCCAAACTCCCGTTAAGTTTTAAAAGTTAGGACATTTATCAGATGGAACTCATTTAAGCTCACACTGCGCTGATCTCACCAGCAACACTCACCTAGAGCAGGGGAGGGGAGGAGAAGAGGAGAGGAGCACAGGTAGAGGAGAGCAACTGGTCACAGATATGAGAAGCTGAAGGAACAATATTTAAAGCTCCTAATGTACAAACATTTATCAAAGTTAACCGTAAAAAGTTCACTTTGAAAATACTGTAAACAAACCAAATCATTCTAAATAAATGAAACTTATGGTCCAGTGTGACTTCTATATGTTTTTTTGTCTTCATGACACATTTTTGAACTGATATGACTTAAAAAAAAAAAAAAAAAGTATGATTATACTCCGGAGTGACTTATAGTCCAGAAAGTATGGTACTTAGTTTATTACTGAAAAATTACTGCTATAAATGAATATTTCAGCAGACAGTGTTTTTGGCTAGATTTTTCCGTTTAGTTTTCATCTTTTCAATTAATCTTCAACCTTCACAACTTTCATTGAGTGCAATACTAAACTCCTCCTTTAATTATTTTGTTTCAATAGTCTGCATTTTCTCATATTTAAGGAGCACAACCATTTCAAAGCTGAATACCTGATTTATGCAGTCTTTATTTGAGTGTGCACAGGGGTCATTTACATTTAAAAAGGTTGTACATCTATTTCAAGTAAACTGTACCGTGTCATCATCAGCTCTAATCATATTAAAACATAATTCTTCAATGACAAAATTGTGGCTAGTGAAAATGCTGAGTGGCTAGTAACTCCGGAAAACCACTAGCCACAGTGGCTAGTGAGCAAAAAAAGTTAATGTCAAGCCCTGACTGGCATAATTTCTTTGGCTGTTTTAGTTTTTGGTTTTCAGCTTTGGTTTCCTCATTTTCCTCATTTTCACTTTTGACCACAAATTTTCATTGAGGTACATCCCTAAATGCAAACATAGCAACTTGTTATTGAGAGCAGCTAACTGACTTCAGAGAGTATGCTCCCACCCTGAAAATCATGAGCAGATTGCTTCTTTTGTGGAACAACAGGACCTAAAGTGGAGTTTTCTTTCATTGCCAAGTTAGAAAATTATCTTTTAATTTCACATCCCTTGAAGCATGTATTATTCCCCTGGTGCACTCTTATGTAAACACATTTTCTGCTTTTCAACTTGTTTTCTTTCAGGGTTCAAAAGTTTATTGGCCAGACGGTTGGTTTCAAAAACACGATCAATGTGTTGTGACTCATTGAACGCTGTCAAATTTGGGTCTGCTCTGTGTTAAAACGTACGCATGATGAATTATATTATGACTATGGATTTTCGATACACAATAACCTTTTGAAAAGTCAACATAACAGACTTGCATAACCTTTGGAGACAAAAGGAGTAACAATGAAAAAGCCAGTCACACTTTGTTTCTTCTTTTCTGCTCTTGAGCTCTCAGGCATTACACCTGAGGAGAGGACACTCCTCCTTCCACACACCCACACACACTAGAAGCCACAGCTCGAGTGGAATCCTCCTGAGTGCACATTGTGCTCACCTTATGTGGGTCAAGACCATCTCTGACTTAAACTGCTCCCAAAAATAGCTGAGGGTGTAATCACTGCAAGAATTCATTAAGCACAGCTGGAGTGCTGAGACACATCTGTGAGGTAGAGGTGAGTTCCTGCGCTCAGCCCCCACCTCCAGGAAGAGGCTGTTTATCCAGGATACACACACAAACACACACTTTAAAGACAGATTGAAGGATGGAGCGGATGAGCTACTTGAGCCACTTGAGACCAGCTGCAGAGGAAAGGAATCTCCATCAGGTTAGATATTAGAATGGCGATTCAACTTCTTCCAAATCTGCCTGCATCGCCAGAAAGTAACTAAAAATAACAAGCTACATCTTCTCCATGCAGTCAGGTTAACTGGTGACAACACTGACCTTCTATAGCATCATCTTAGCTCTATGGCCTTCATCTCTATCTAACTTCCTGCTACTAGCCTGGGGGGCTAAATTTAAAGCCTTCAATTCATTTTTTCTTTATAAGCTGGGATGGAAAAAAGGTATCCCTATTGTCCAGCAGAGGCAAAATGTTTCCCTCTGACTCATGTGTGATGTGCATTTTTTGGAAAATATGGCTCCCGATTAAGTCTGTAGACATCATCATCATTTAACTTTTTCTTATGGCCTGGTGTTAAAAAAAAAAGCAAACTTGAAATCATTTCAAATTGAATAAACTGAATATACAGTATTGAAATACTGTAAAGGAATCTAATTGGGAGAAAAGCGTATCGTCCCAGCTCTCCTACCCTGGCAGTGTGGTGCTATTTCATTCATTCCCACTGAGCAAGACAACGTCTGTTTGCACGTGGGGGGATTCTGTGGACGTCATGAATGGGTGTTCAGTAGATGTTGGAAAGAAGACGTCTGGAGTAGGGATGGGTACCTTTCACATTTGAAACGATACAGTACCAATACCCAGTTCCTGGCAATCGGTATCGGTACTCAACAGTACCTATGTCCGGTACTTTTTTGTGTTTATGAGGTAAAACATATCAATTTGTTTCACAATAAAATATGATGTTTTTCAATTTAACATATTGATTCTTCAGTATATAAACTTGCAAAGCTGTGTTCATGTCGAGCATGGAAAATCACCTACTTTTCCACTCCCTCACAGTCACAAGGATGCATTTAGGTACCTTAACATGGTACCTTTTGGTTTTATGTGAATCGGTACCCGGTACTTTTGACAGAGTTTGATCAGTACCTAATTTGGTACCCATCCCTACTGTTAACCAATGCATCCACCGGGGGGGGGCAGCCCAGCCCCTGGAGTAACACTCTGCACCTTCAAGAGACCAAAGTTGGACGTCCAAAAGTGACTCTGAAAGGACGTCCTTTGAACGTCTCTTTGCGGTCTGCCTGCAGTGCAAGCCACCAACCACTATCAGGCGGTGAGTCTATTTTTGCCGTAGTACACTGCAGAAATGCGTTGATCTCAGTTCGTACCAAACAGGAAAACAGACACGAAAACGATCCGAGTATCCGGTCATTTCACTAAGCACCATGTTCTGGCTCCTGATCACAAATTTTACCCTTGTTTATCAGAACTACGTCTCTGGCACACTAACAGAAGTCGTCAGTAGGTCTGACCCGGAGGAAATCTGACATTTTGGATGAGGGAAATTAATCTTGGTGTTGGAAAACTTTATAATTCTATAGGACACAACGCATTCTGTCTAATGGACACAAACAGAAAGGAGAATGCATGGACTGAAGGTGCTGAAGTTTTGGGAGGGCTAGATGAGCTTAAGGGGCTGTTTACACGATAACGGTTTTAGGGTGAACTGCAAAAGTTTTGTTGCGTTTAAGCCTTGTGTTTACACGGAAACGGCTTTTCAGCTGACCAAAACACAAACTTTTGAAACGGCCTCCAGAGTGGGATTTTTCTGAAACGCTGCTAACACCATTGCTATGTAAATAGTAAGCCAGTGTTGAAGTGGCATGTGACCAAAAACCCCGGTGCTCCACAGTGCGGCGCTCACACTTTATGTGTTAATTAGGGGTTAAGGCCCATTAATGCTTTTCG
Organism: Halichoeres trimaculatus; assembly: GCF_033239565.1. Taxonomy (NCBI): domain Eukaryota; kingdom Metazoa; phylum Chordata; class Actinopteri; order Labriformes; family Labridae; genus Halichoeres; species Halichoeres trimaculatus. The sequence goes on along the minus strand of NW_027437198.1, from coordinate 6,050,875 downwards.
TACAAAAATATATACCTCCTTTTCAAATGATGTTACTGCCATTGCTCTTCAACGTATGAGTTTTGTTGGCATTGCTGTTAACCAATACATCCACCAGGGGGGGGCAGCCCAAAGTCAAAAGTTTATGACAACAACAAACTCATTTACAAACATGGCGACTGAGGAGGAGTTTTTCTGATGTACCTATAAAATAAAAGACAAAAGGCTGTAGCATTGTAGGAGGCGGTGGTTAATGAGACTGTTAAATACATTGCAAATGTTCCGCCATTGTTATTTCTTTTTCATATCTCACCAATGATACGTATCGGATAGTAACAGCAACACTGCCCCCATGGTTTCCAGTGGTACTGCTCTGTTTTATCCATACGCTGTATGGAAGCGTGAAGAAATACAGATGAAATGAAGGCAGAGCACAGACAGAAGGCTCCGCCCATATCTGGATCTGTATAAATGGGCCTTTAGACCAGTGGACATGATATAGGCATGATCTGCACCTCTGTCAAACGTCTAATATTTTGGTGGGTTGCTTCTCCATAAGTCACGGCCTTATCTGCATAATCTTCCCAAGACTTCATGCCTCAGTAGAGATGCAGATAAAAACAGGCCACAGGAACCATTTAGTTACTTGAAGAGAAGTTCCTGGAGCTTAAAGTTCCTGCTACATTTAGTTGAAAAGCATTTAAACCCAGATGAAGATAGATGGGCCTATCGTACACCAATCTGTCCAAAATCTGCACTGGGGGGAGAAAATCTTTTTTTTGTGACACCAACAGTGAGGTGGGAAGCATGTTTGTTGTCTCTGCAGTTTATTGCATCTTGTCAGAAATCTCCTCCTTCTCTCCTCCTGGTGCCATTTTTGGAAACCATTAAGATGAACTCACGGTGCTGTGGCTGCTGCTGTCACTCGGTATTTCTGCTAATGCAAACAGCACAAACAAATGGAGGTTTTTTTAAAGATAGAGTCACTGATCTCTTTGAAACCGTCATCAGTTCATCTGTTTCTCTCAGATTTCCTCCTCTGAGGCCTCCAACTGCTCTTTTGCCTTTGTTTGCTAAACCAGAGATTATAAGAGAACAGCATGTGTCATCTTATTACGCTGCATTGTGTCACAGCAAAAACACACAGGCAGCTCCCCGACAATTAGCTACCCACTCTCAGCTGAGTAATGCTGCCAAGCCTCCCAAAAGACCCCCTTTTTAATGTCACCAGATGACATTGTGTTATGCAAGCAAAACAGCACGACATGATCTGCTCAGGCAGTCTGGGAAAATGAAAATATTGCACTTGTGGCGGTCAGAGTCGTGCTGGATCGGGTCTGAACTGGTCTCCTCCTCACTGACTGTCCTCTCACATCAAGCGCTGTTGGTGTGTGACTTCTTCACTTCATTCATATCTTGATATCTATTGTGCTTTTTCTGATCACAAGCGCTCGCAGACTGCCTCTCGAATGCAGCGTCACAGCTTTTGAGGCACATTCTGCTTCTTAAGGCGGCTGAGGAGGGGATGCCAAGCGCCTCAGATAAATCATCATTAAAGGATTATTTTAAAACAAGAGCTGATTGTTCCATGTTTTTTATTCACTTATTTTTTTTTGCTAAGATAAATGTCGCCGGGGGTTGTTGGCAGAGATCGGGCGCACTACAGGCAGAGTGAGGGCCAAGCTCTGTTACTATGGTAACCTTGGCACACCCTGCTGGCATGTCTGCTGGAGTTTACAGTGGCTATTAAAGATAAGGGAAAAGATGAAATGAAGTTATAGGAAATGATTTTTTTTTTCTGGGTCGACTCAGGTCATGTTTCTTTTGTGAGACACACACAGGCTGATTCCTGGAAACACGCTTCACTCTGAACACATTTACAAACAAGGTATACTACACAACAAGCTATGAAGAGGTGTGTGCTTTGTCTAATTAAGAGGCAGTAGTGTTGTTCTTTAAAGTCACCATATCACTTGTTTCGGAATAAATATGTCCCTGGCATGTCTACAACACCCCTATTATAAATGTCATCACTAACGCACACAGCAGAATAGTTTCTTTATAACAGTCCCCAGTAATGATGAGGAATTAGGGATAGCAGCAGTAGCATTAGCTACAAAGCTACAAAGCTACATGTTGGTAAGGCTGTATCATAGACAGTATAAAATATGGACATAGTCACCTGTCTGTTCCTGAAACACAGAGATGAAGCCAATCTTCGGACACAGCCATACAGTATGTGACGCAGGCTTTGAGCTTCCTTTCTAACAGCTATAGGGCGCCTGTCAGTCACATGAGCTGAGCTGTGTCTCTGATTGGACAATCAGACGATCCTAATATCTTCTTCATGCCAAGTTAGAAATAAATTCACTCACTGTACAGTGTGTGCAGATAGTGAAATTAGCGTCCCAGATCCAAGCCATTTATTGAACTAGACTGTAAATGTAACATCTTGTGGGTGACGTTCTACCTTTTAATTACAGCTTAATGCGAGCACCTTCATATAAAAAGTTACCGTACGTTGTTTCTGGTCTTTCTGCAGCCAGCCTCATGTGGATTTTTGACAAACAGCAATTTACGGCTTCATTTTTCTAAACCAGATGTTGCTCCTTTGGCTGTACCAACACAAATATTGTCATACCAAATATAAAACATCTAGAAACCTTTGACCAACCATTCATAAACATCTTGCTGCAGTTGGAGAGTCCAGCTCGCTGCAGGCGCCTCCTGTATCAGATTCTGGATAAATTCTGAGGACTTCAAATTTAGCAGTTTCATGAGCAGCCATTGCTGTGCGTCCAGTGTAAATATGAAACAAATGAGCCTAGTAGGGGTGTGGCTAGATGACACGTCAGCTTTTCAAAGCCTTGCCCATTGAAAAAACGTCTGTCCTGAGCAGAGCTGAAAAAAGATTTTCAGGCATGCCAAAAATTCAGCATCTGTTTTTTCTTTTTCAGGGATTATCCTCAAAGGCTGGTTCTGGGGACCTCTGTGATTAACATAAACCATGTGAAATGTAAAATCTAAAGTATAGTATGTCATTTTTAACTTATCATCAAGGTAGCAGCAGGAAAATGTTCCAGCAGTTGTGCTGCAGATCAAAACATGCAGAACCTCTAGAAAACAACTTGTCATCATGAGAGACAGAGTAAATAAGAGCATAGATCTAAATCAAGCCTCAACATATAAAAAAAAACCTTCTGTGCTCTGACTATTCCAAGTTTAAAGTGTTAGTCACAAATGCTTCTACAAATAAGAAGCCAGCTGTTGATGCCTTCAAATGTAAGAAGATTCTTACTAGGCTGCACAATATTGGGGAGAAAATGATATTGTGGTATTTTTGTTTCTTGGGATATATATTAGAATATTTTCTAAAATTTACTGCTTCACTCTGTTTAGCTGAAATTTCCCTGAAATGATATCAAACAAGACTCTCACCTTATTTCCTGTGTCTCTCTCTGACTCTGTGAATGCTATTTATGTTAGCAAAGAGTTTTAATCATGCTGATATCTGTATATTGTTGATATTGATCTACAGTATTTCCTGCAAGTAGGAATGGGTACCCCTTATATTTGAGACATTACGGTACAAATACCCGTTACCTGGCAATCAGGACTAGTACTCAACAGTACCAATTTTCGGTACTTTTTGGGTTTATGTGGTAAAAAATATTTATTTTTTATAATAAAGTATACATATATTTTTAAATTGAACATATTTTTTCTAATACATAATCTTGCAATGCTGTGTTCATGTCCCATGGAAAATCGCCTACTCTTACACTCCCTCACAGTCACAAAGATGCATTTAGGCACCTAGACATGGTAACTTATGATTTTATGTGAATCGGTACTCAGTACTTTTGACAGAAACGGGCTGGTACCTGTAAAAGTACCTACTTCTGTACCCATCTGTACCTGCAAGTGATTCTTTTCACATCAGGTAAAACTTTTTAATAACTTTTTATCAATTTTTTTAATTCCCTCTGTGACCAAATAATATTTTGTGGATAACTATTTAGACATGCATCGATCGATTGGTGCCGATTTCCTTAATTTTGGGGGATCTGTGATCGGTTATCAGGGATCGGTGATCAGGGATCGGTGATCAGGGATCGGTGATCAGGGATCTGTGATCGGTTATCAGGGATCAGTTATCAGGGATCTGTGATCAGGGATCTGTGATCAGGGATCTGTGATCGGTTATCAGGGATCAGTTATCAGGGATCGGTGATCAGGGATCTGTGATCAGGGATCTGTGATCAGGGATCTGTGATCGGTTATCAGGGATCTGTGATCGGTTATCAGGGATCGGTGATCGGTTATCAGGGATCGGTGATTGGCCCATCCTTACATCCATCCATCCATCCAAACTGATCTTATATACCTCCAGGGAGGTCTGACAGCCAGCCATTGTTGCTTTTTGATCTGAGGCCTAAAACTCAGAACAATTTATTGGTTGTTTCAGTTAAAACATAAAGATTTTATTGTTAAACAGGTATCGTTCAATAATTTTCAATTAAATGAGATTAAAACATAGAAGATATATGCTGTCGGTTATAAAAAATGAAAAATAAAAATTGGTATCAGCCCAAATCAGTATCGGCAGCCCAAGCTTTTTAGAGATTCATGATCGGTGATAGGCCAGAAAATTGTCATCAGTGCACCCCTATAATTATCAAATTCAAGCAGACGCACAGGGGCTAAATACCTAAATCTTACTACCTCTATCACTGCCATCCACTCCTGTCTCTACCCTCATCCCCTCTTTACAGTTAGCTATAGATGGGAGCTCTTTTATTTAGCATCAAACTGAGGCAAACCCCTTACGTTGACAAATGAGGTTTTGTGTGACGCTGCTAGCTGAAACACAGATCAGAAAAGCTTGGAGTTCTCCTATTACAGACACAGATCTATAATTTAATCTATGAGTGACAATGGCAGACAGAGACGACTACAACAGGAAAAAGACGCTGTATTATCTGAATTGAAATATATGCAGTTTAATCCCACATGGTTTATAAAATGTCTCCACAGAAAGCAGCACTGTTCAGTTGATTATCAGTGCATGCTAATGAAATTAGTGGAATGTAGAGCACTCGCTGCGGGAGGCGTGGTGCTCAGAGGACCAAAGGCCTCTGGATGCCATCTGACAACATAAAACACATCAAAACTGCCCAGACGAGCTGTCAGCACGCTGACAAAATGCAAATGGTTTACTCTGCTCCATCAGTGGTGACGAGTGAGGACGGGAGAGACAGTGAGGAGTCAGAGAAGAGGAGGAGAAGGAGGAGGAGGTGGGGAATGTCTCAGTAGTATGAAAAAAAAAAGGACATTTTGAATGTGGAGCAGAAACAAGCAGAGGCAGAATTACACATAATTATTCTGGACAGCTAAGCTTCCACTCTGTGTGTAATTAATGCCGCTGAGCTGGGGGAGGATTTCAGAATGGTTGATATATGAACGAATGTTTCAGAGATTTCTGCACATTCAACAGACCTTTAATGAGACTCTGGGAGACTCTTCTCTGTGTCAACACTTAGCTCCATAACTTTCAAGGAAGCTCTAAACTAAAGTTTGAGGAGTCTGCTGCTGCTGGATTTCGAGGATTAAGATTGAATTGAGTATTTTTTATTCATACTTTTATTTTGAAAACCTCTTCCTTCCTTCTTGATGTGTTTCAAAACAAACTGTACTTTTAATGTTCAGTCCTTCCACTGAGTTTTATAAGGGGATGAAGAAAGGGATTTATTTCATTATGAGTATTGACAAAAAAACATCTGAATTAACTGCAAAAACAAAGATCAGTTTGAATTAACATGGAATTTTTTCTCATTTGTAAATTTAAATGAGCTTATTTGTTGAAGGTCTGGGTGAAATTGAATGTTTTCACACCATTTGATTCAGTCAGATTAAGCTTGAGAGCTAACAGCTGTCCTCAAACAAACTGCCACTATCTCAGTGTTTAAAAAATGCCTTTCAGGATTTATTTTGGAAACCCACGCAACAAAATCTGCAGATGGGAAAAGAAACAGCTGATCAAAACAAAAGATAATTGAAGCGTGAGAACTGTTCATTTTTTAAGTGTTTGTTAAAACAGAACATTATTAAGTGCTCCTAAATTATGTGCTCATTAAATCCTGATCCTTTCTACCCTCAGGTGTGCAGTAACTTCACAGTTTAAAATACAAAACAGTAAAAACGATCACTAATCTGTAATTTGATTCACTCACTGGGAACATTGGTCTGTAAAAGGTGGGATTGACACACCAGGGACCTCTGTCTGTTACCTGGGTTGATGTAGGACGTGGTCACACTGGCAAACCGTTCCGTGCTAAAGCACACTTCAACCCTTAAAGTGATACTCAGGGATGGAACAAGTTGGGTCCTATCACAATGTTTAGGGCAGAAATTACCCCTACAGCAGTGTTTTTGTGCAGCAGAAGCCCAGAGCGCTCGCACCAAACACCCCCTCCCTGCTCCTCTGCCCGTTTCCTCTGCACTCAGATGGGGCCATATTTTACTAAACCAAAAACACAAATAAACGGACTCCCACCGAAAAAATCTGATATCAGTCTGCATTCACGCTTTATTTAGAGAATTTTCAGCGCATTACTTTCACACAAAAACACCGCTAAACAAGGCTCTAGTTCTCATCGTGTCTCTTGGTCCAAGCGGCGAGCGCCTCGTAGCCAGCTGTGGCTCTGCAGCGGAGGTTGCTTAGCGGTGCTTTTCTGTGTCTGTTGGGGTAACTGACCTCTTAACTTCTGTTGTGGCTATACTTCCGCTGTTTCGTGGCTTTTGCATGTTGTTGCTCTTACAAATAGTCCAACACCAACTGGCCACTGTGTAAAAGTTACACTGTTGCTGCAGCAAAAGCCTGGAAGGAATCCTGGCAGAACACTGCTGATCCTGTTATTGTGTAGATTTGTAAGATTATTCAATATTAATTCACCTGACAATATAAACGGACAGCGCTTTGACCACTCAGTTTTACTCTATTATGGCACAGACGTTTGGGGCAGAGCGCTTCCTTTGGTTTTTGTTTTCCTTTTGGTTCTTTTGAAACTCGGCTCCACCAAGTAGGCCCGTTAGGTGTTGGAATATTAATCCCTCGTTATAAAATAAATTCATGTTTCTGCAGTTGTGCAACAATTATTATTAACCTCATTGTTTCAGATGTCTGTGCTGCACTACATTTGCAAAATTTGGCTCAAAGAGTTGACACATGTAGCTCAGTCCATCTGATGAAAATGAATGTCTTGAGTACAGGATGTTATCAGGGATATCAAAAGGATTGCATCTCTAAAATCTCCTTCTCTCTCAATCCGTGCACCACCTTGACAGGATCTTTTTTGAATGGGCTGACCATTTTCCAAGAGAGCAGATTAGTCCAGAAGTGGTCCTTTTATACATGTTGATCTGTTATCCAGAACAAAACCTGCTCCAGAGCAGCTTAGTCCAGCATAAGTTACCATGGTGATTCATCTTGGTATGGAGTGAACCAGCATCATAGAACAGGAAATCCAGGATTAAGCCAGAAGTTACCTTGATAAGAGAAAATCCAGCTTCAAAGGACAGGCCTCTGTTTTTTTATTAGTATCAGCAAATAAAAAAATTCAACCCTAAATAAAATATCACTTCTGAAAAACCAACCATGCAGACTGATTCATGAGGCATTTAATGAGAAGTTCGGTTAAATGTTGGAATTATCTAATTTTTTATAACTCATTGTTTTTTCTACAAAGGGGGTGACTACAGAGAAGATAAAAACACCCACAATGAGCAGGAGAATAAAAAACAATCACAAAAGAGCCACAAGGCTTAGATCTGCTGTCTTAGATAACCAAAGCAAGATTTAATGAATAGTATTTAATGAAACACATCCAGGTCATCTTGACACACAGAGCAGAGTGGAGCAGGAGGACCCTTCAGATCTGAACGCTGTCACTGGAGGGCAGCTTCGCTGTGTCTCTGCCGGCCTGTTGTGTAAGATGTTTATTGTTCGGTGACCCCCCCCATCAGGAGTGGCACAGCTCTCCCTCTCATGTTCCAACACCTCCACAACTCTGAGCCTTGATTTGTTAATGAGGTCTACGGCTCCAGCCTGAGCAGAGAAAGTGATTGGTTTACACCTACGCTTGCCATTAGGGCTCAGTGACGGTCTCGTTGGAGGCATGTGTCAGCCCGAGTCATGCCAACTGACACATACATGATGTCGCCCACAGGGGTTTGCAAATGTCCCCCGGGTGTGGCAGAGCGGCCCACACACGACGCCCTCGCCTGAGCACAAGATAAAGATCTCATCATTACTGCCTGACGAGAAGTAAATAGGCGCTGGGTTGGAATGAGAGTAGGCAAATTGGCTGTGTTTGGTATGCAAATGTATTTAAAACACTACAAGCTGGGCTGGGGACAGTTATGGAGATGTCACCATGGAAGCAACGAGAGGATATCAGAGGAAGCACAAACAGCATGGAGATAAAACACAGCGATGGCAGGGACAGAAAACAAAAAGGGGTGAAACGAAATTTCATGAATTAAAAAACGGGGAAATAAAATTCAAAGATGCATCAAATAAATTCTAGAAAAAAAGAAGCACGGGGCCCAAATTTCAGAGTCTGAATGTGGTTACCAAGCACAAAATGAAATTTAAAAAAAACAAAACAAAAAAAAAAAACAACTCCCAGTGAGTTTTTGCAAGGTTCGGCAATTGTCACATCAGTCTGGATCTTTTTCTCACACGCTGTCTCCTGCCGCATCAGGGCAAAGAAAGCTACTATTCGTTAGGAGATCATACAGCCGTCTTAACTTAACAAACTCTAGGTAATGTTAGTTACATTTAGGGATGGATACCGAATTGGGTACTTTTATAGGAACCAGTCAAAAGTACTGGGTAACGTAAAATCAAAAGGTACCATGTTAAGGTACCTAAATGCATTCTTGTGACTGTGAAGGAACAGATGAGTAGGTGATTTTCCATACTGGACATGAACACAGCATTGCAAGGTTATATATTGAAGAATAAATATAACTAATTGAAAAAAATGAGTTTTTAACATTAAACAAATGTATATTTTTTACCACATACACACAAAAAAACCCTCAAAACTGGTACCGTTGAGTACTGATACCGATTGCCAGGTACTAGGCATCGGTATCATATCGTTTCAAATGTGAAAGGTGCCCATCCCTAGTTATGTTTGATCAAAAGTACAGCAAGGCAGTATCGAGTTGCCAGTTTCAGCGTATTAGCCCTGCTCCAACATGTCTAATGAATCAGAGTTTGAGAAAACGCTAACTGTCAGTCATCTTCCTTTTCATCAGCTGATGCTCAGGTGGGCTAAATCAAAAGTACTCGCACTAAACTATTAGCTCCATCCTGTAAAGTGCTGGTGTTTTTTAACAGGGAGGTTGTTCGTTTGAAGAAGTTCAGTTTAAATCTGAGGGGCTGAACAGGAGAAGATTTCACTTTATCATTCTTTTTTTCAGATCCGATTTATTTAGCCTGCCCTTTTTTGTGGAATAGCTTTTATGGATGGCAAATCCTGGGCTATTTATTGTACTGTAACAAATAGATATACTGTTATCCTAATTTTATTCCTAATTCTATGTCAGTCTGACATTAAAATCAACTATTTGAAGAAGTGGTGAAACGACAAGCATCTTGGACAAAAAAAAAAAAAAAAATACATATATATATATATATATATATATATATATATATATATTTTTTTTTTTTTTTTCTTAAATGTGAATCTTTTTTGTGGTATTGTGAACAAATTTTATTTCGTATCGTGAGTATTTTGTATCTCGAGCCCTACATCGTATTGCATACGTATCGTTCATAGACTGTCTATAGAGTGGACAGTGTGGCTCTGCCATTTACCATTATACGGTTTTGAAGCCAAAATACCTCTGTCACAGGCGCCGCCATTGGTAGCCATTGTGCAGCCAGAGTCTGCGCTGAGGAGACTGTGAGGGACTCAGAGATAATCTGAGTGGAGCCAGGTGACAAAAATAATATATTCTTTTTTCTTTCGGGAGTCTAATCTCTTCTTGACTCAACCACCCGACATATTTTACAATCCCAGAAAAAAATACACAAGAACATCAGCTGTCAATCATTGTTAAACATGACATAAAGCCTCGTTTTAAACCTCTATCAACTAATGAAAATGAAACTTTTCAGAAAAAAAGAGGACCTGAATTCAAGGCAGCCAAATGATATCTTCAAATCACCACAAAAATCAGACGCGAGAAACATTTCTACGAGGTGTATTCATTTTTTTAAGTTTGACCACAGCTCATCTGGAATGACTGGGGAGATGGATTTTTGGGCCTATACTGCAGTCAGCCACCAGGGGGAGCAGTTTTTGTGGCGACCTCACTTCAAGCCGAGCAAGATGACATCCATTTCTTTTTGAAGACTTTGTTACACCCAAAACAGAGACATTAAAATAGTTTTTGACTTCCTCTTCAACAAAAAATTGGAGACCCTGTATTTTCTGAAACTAAAACTTGTATGCAAATAAAGTTATCCAATCAAGTGTGTTGTGGAGGCATGGTTTCCAGAACCAAAGAGCCTTTGCTGTGATTTCTCCTTCATATTCCTCTTACTGATCAAACCACATGAGTGCTGGGGTTGTGGGTGGAAACATACAATCATGTCCAAGGATCAATCAAATGAGGCATGATTTCAAGCTCTAGACAAACAGCCAATTGGATTGGTCCAGCAGCCCCATGCCAAGACCCAATCACAGCCCTGCTTCCCATCGTACAGAAGCTCTCCCTCTGCTGTGATACTGCTTAATTAAATCAGAGAAAAGACAGATGCATCCAGTACTCAATTCAACAGTTTTAGTTCACCCTCGCTGCTTTTATGGTGTTGTTTACAGCCACAGCAGGTCGATGATTTCAGAGAGAAAAGCCTGAAAACAACACAACAGTCTGCTCCGCAACAAATAATGAGAGCAGAGAGACACATTCAGCGACTGGACGGAGAACACAGCAGAGAATTTTGTGACTACAGAGTCAAATAATTTACAGAGTGAACAGAGATGCTTCAAAATCAATGAAATGTCTGATTCAGATATGAAGCATCACTACAGCCCAGTCTAACAGAACACCACTCAGCTGAAACTCAGTCTGTTAACGATCAGTCACCACCTTGACACAATGTCCACCTCTGTTTTCACCCTGCTCTCCATCATCAGCTCTGAGTAGTCACACTGTTTGCTTTATCCCAGCCAAATCTCTGCAGCGAGAAGCCAGAATGTGTAAAGGCCTCTTTGACTTCATCATCGCTCTCAGGCCTCACACTTCCACGCGTACGACTGCAAATCCTTACTTCATCTTGTAGGTCCAAATTCCCCTTTCTTTCCTACACTCGTAATGCTGTTTAAACCTTTTTATTTTCCTCTCACACTCCCAGCTGCTTATACCCCAACCCTCGTTTCCCCCGAGTCCAGACGTAGAGCTCCCCTCCCCGCGATGACTTCTCAACTCTCCAGATGGCACAGTCATTTCCACAGATGCTCCGTTTCAAAGGCTACGACGGACGAGGGAGGCAGAGGGGGAGAGCAGAGCATCCACCATGAGGGTGGGAAATCATCCAATGCTCCCACAGCTCCCGCTACGCTGAGATGATCAGATGTTTGGAAAAAGAGAATTTGAGAGTTTAATCTGTGACATTTGGGAAGGTTTTCAAGCTGCAAATTACTCAATCAACTTACCTTTACGGGTTAAATTTGAAGCGATTTTTGAATGCCCCATAAGTCTTTTTTGTATTACTAAGCAAAAAACTTAAATTGTTTTGAGTTTTCATTTTGAAAAGGCTGATTTAAATGAAATGCCAGTCTTATCACACTTGGGCTTATTTATTAACACATAGTTGGTTTGGCTTCTGGTCAGGCACTCTTCGGCATTAATAAGCACTTAAAAAAAATCCCCATTTGTTCCCCCACTGGTGTGTTAGAAAACTTTTATTTTAGCTGTGTTAATTTCATTGACAAAGACTGAGAAAAAAATTGGTCGAACAACATTTTTCATGGATGAAAACTAAAAACCTAAAAAAAAAAATCAGACATGATGACAGAGACTGTTACAAAATAAAACTGATCATGAGGATGAGTACAAACCTTTATTATTACACACTGCATGGTGCAAAAATAAGAAAATAAAAAGTAAGAAGAACAAGGTTGGCGCTAAAAAAGTGCGAAATAACAAAAACAAAGCGTTATAGTCTGACATGACCACATGTGACAAACTGTGAAACTTTTTCATCAAGATGAGCGGCGGGATGCAGCAGGTAGGGCAAGGTGTAAAAGAAAATACAGTGTTACCTGCAAACCATTGTCCAAGTTTATAAATTGTGTATGTTAATAACATAACTTTATATTATTGAAACAATAGTATGATGCAACACTACATGACTTAACAGGTTAATCTGTGTCTATAGCCCCTTAGCAGCAGCAGCTACACAGGAGGAAACTGAGATGAGTTTACATTATATTTGACTAAATTATTTTAATATTTTGTCAGAAAAAATGGATACAGATAGGTTTTTTAAATGAAATGATTTTTTGGGTCTAAAACTGGATGAAGACTTAGGCCCCGTTTACACAACAACGTTTCATCTGAAAAATAAAACTTAGTGAAAAAATATCTGCAACTATAGAGAAACTCCGAGGGGACTGAAAACGCTGTAGTAAGCATGCCAGGTCTGTAGTCGGCACTGTAACTGTCTTGTCGAGAAGCCGCTTTAGGGAGAGCTCCACCGAAGTAGACTTGAAGTAGACCTTCAGCTCCACGGGAGGTTTCTGTTAGAGGTAGACCGATATATCGGCCTGCCGATATATCGGGCCGATATTTGGACATTTGTCTCTATCGGCCATCGGCCGTATTTTCTTTTAAAAAGCCGATTTTTGATCCGTTGTATAAAATGACGCAATTTTTGATCAGGCACAAAAAAGATGAGCACCTCAAACTTGTGGAACCACTTGGATACATTACATATTTTTGTTCAAATTATATTCATAAGTTTAAATTTATTTTTTGACATTTTAAGAAGAGTGTGAATGTTTACTACTGCTTGTTACATTGTGTGTTTACTCAGACAAAATATTTCATTGTTTTGAAAGCTGATTAAATGTTCAGAGGACTGGACACGACTTGTTGTAACAGATTTCTTTTAGTTGCTCAGAAATTGCTGCGTTTTACAAAAATGTGATAAATATATATTTATTTAACAATCGGCCTGAATATCAAATTGGAAAAATCGGCTATGCATATCGGCATCGGCTGCCCAAATTTGGAAAGCATTGGCATCGGCATCGGCCCCCAAAAAAACCATATCGGTCGACCTCTAGTTTCCATCCGCTCTGAGCTCGCCTTAGGACACCTGTGTGATCCTTTGACAGGTGAACCGCCCCAGTTATACTAGACTGGAACAACCGTGAGTCAAGACATGTCAGATACTAGACTGTCTGTCCCAGATGTAGGAGAGTCAGTGGCTGAGTGGTTAGAGAGTAGGACACAGACGCACAGTGATCCATGTTTTACTTTCGGCGTGGGTTGGATCCCACCAGTGGTAACTATTTGAAATAATCTGATTTTCTTTCTTCTGTCACCCTCAAAGTACAGTCAACATATAACAGAATAAAGGCACAAATTGTCTTATGATATAAAAGGTGACAACAGCCACAATTTTCCATAGAAATACCTTCCTTTTACCAGCAGTCCGTTCTGATCATGAAGATAATGTAAAGGTGATTCCACATGGTGACATAACTTCGTGTCTTCCCCTTATTTAAATATAGGGCACTGTATCACGTACACATCTCATCTGACAGCTGAATCATCTCTAATAAAAAGAAATCTCATCTATACATGTCTTTTTCTGCTGAAAACATCACCACATGAAGTATATAGGCCTATATATATGAACAGCTTTAATTTAATCAAGACCAATCTCCTCTGGGCCACAGCAGTGTGAGGAGATTCAGAGTGAGAAGAAAAAGGGTCATCAAACTCAGCAGAAACAGTCAGCGTTGATTTAACACATAAGCATGATATTCTTGAACCAGCAGCATCTCCAGCTTTAATTTTTGCCACCGTGTTACCCTTTTATGTGAATTTCACTTTGTAGTCATCATACGACCATGAGGAGTTTTTTCTCCACTGAGGGAAACGTCTCCGCTCTCGGTTTCGACATGATTTGGTCATTTCGACAATCGACACGTCGGGGCTTTTTATCTACCACGGACGTGCGCTTAGCCGCAGCTTGGATCAGCCTGGCTTGAATAAGTGTCTCTGAAAATCAACTGAGCCTCGTTAGTGAAACGAGTTGCAGCTAAGATTAAAGTGGCAGCTTATTCAAGCCACGCTTACCGGCCATAGCCCGGCCTATTGTAGCCAGCTTCGTGGAATACCCCCCAGGCCTGTGGTCAGTGCTGTAACTGTCTTGTCCAGAAGCAGCTTTTGGGAGATCTCCACCAAAGTAGAGTTGAGCCGATCGTCTGGTGTATTGGGGATTGCCAAGTTCAAGAGTGGAGCAACAGATGCTCATTTTGTATGAAGACAGTCAGCAGATTCAGCAGATCGAGCAGTACAAGCACAACACGGTAGTTTGCGAAGATTGTAACAACGGTACTGTTGTCCTGTTGTATGCGTGAGGCGTGAAGCAGAGTGTAACGTCATTGTTTCCACTGAAAACGCCAGCTTACTGTTTACACTGCAACGGTGTCGGCCGCGTTTCAGAAAAATGTTTTCAAAAGTTTGTGTTTTAGGTCAGCTAAAACGCAGTTTCCGTGTAAACATGAGGCTGAAATGCAACAAAACTTTTGCGTTTCACCCTAAAACTGTTTTTGTGTAAACAGCCCCTAAGGCTCCCTGCTCCTTAACCCTTCTCTGACTGGCCAGCTCTGCGGAGGCCTAATGGGGGCAGGTCTATGGGTAGTCCTTGGTTTTTGAGGCCTGTTCCTCAAATATGCCATGGACTGGTTAAGAGATCCTTATCATCACAGCAAGTCTCATGACGATCTTAAAAAGATCTCATCTGCTATTTTTAAGAATGGACCATTTTGAGCACCAGTGTTGTGCGTGAACAAGTAAATGTGAGGGCTTTAATTGAACGCACTCATATTTTCATGAAAGGTGAACTGAACTACTACAGGGACGTGAGCAAAGTTCAGCACAGTTCAACTGCAACAGAAGTCAGACCTACTACTACTACAGCTCTCGGTGCACTCAGCATGGCTCATTCTACTGACAGTTTACACAATTCTGCCTGTGAATGCTATGATAGCATACAGGGACTCATTTGTTTTGGGAATCAGCTCAGGGATATGGATTGAAGCATGGATGGCTTTACTGAAAAAGAGAACTTGTACCAAAAAAAAAAAAATTGACGTGAACTATTCTTTTTTTTTTTTTTTGGATCATGAACTAAGTTCAAAATTTGAAAAAAATAGCTTTGAATGTGAACTAGTTCATTTAAATTGTTGTGAAATTGAGCAGTTTATAAAACAGATTCCAGGATTTCCACAACATTTGAATATGTAACAGTTTGAAAACCAGCTCACGTTCAGTATAAACATCCGGCATTGTTACTTTATATTGACGTTTACTATATGAAATGAAAAATACCTCTTCTTTAATGAAAAAGAGTTGAATAAATGTGTCAATTACAATCAATAGAGAAGGTGCAAAGTTCAGCTTTCAGTTGAAGTAGAAAACAATACAACACAGCAGCAAAGCACCATGCGGTCCATGGAAAAGAGGGTCTTTGATCAGTGACCACTGAACTGCTTCCTCTCATCCGTGGGGAACAAACCACTGGGACAACATCAGTGACTTGTACACATCCAGCACTGTACCATGGGATTTAATTAATGAAGCTTTTAATGAACACTGTGTGAGAGATGTTTTTAATTTCATTCAAGCATATTCGTTAAACTTCTAATGAGCCAAACTGTTTTATCACTGCTACATCTGAATCAAAGGGAAGTAATTAATGACACTCTACAGTTGAGATAACAGTGAGTATGACTCAAAGTATAATTATACCATCAATTTCTGTAATTCCTGTGCCTCTGTCATAAACAGACAGAATAAGAAAGAGGGGATGGAAAATAAGAGATGCAGTGTAAGAGAAAGAATAGAGGTGGATGGATTCCATGTGCAGCGTATGTTATTGAGAGTGTAGGATATAACCCAGCATGTCCATATGACAGGATGTCACACTGTGGCAGATTCTCCACAGTAGATCACATCACTGCCATACAAAAAACATGTCTCTGCTCCAGCAAGAGAGCATCAAACCCAACACACAACACACTATGTTAGAGTGTGTGCTGCTTCCTGTCTGTAACAAGGTTTGCACTAAAGAGAGCAGCATCGTGTGGAGTTCATGGAAGCAGAAAACAGAGCAGGTTATTGTGTGTTCAATGACGCCATGTCATTCATTACAATACCAGGAAGCGCTGGGTTATTATGTGATTCATTCATTTCATTCTGCAAACATGCAACCTACATCCCCCAACCAAGGAGAGCCCCACACAGCCGCCTTTACCTTCTATAATAGAAAAGGTAAACTAGTCACCGAGCTTGGAGCAGCAGGGGCTCGGTCTTCCACCCACACACAGATCCTTTAGTAATAAAGATGTTTCCACAGCCATGATGCTACACTCTGCTTGCTGTTGTGCAGCAGTGGTGGATAACCACAGGAGAATAAAAAGCAGAGAAAGGTGCTGGCTTTTCGATGCACAGCAGGGAGCTCTGGATGGCCCTTTATCTGCCCACGCCTGGAAACCATAAACTAAAAGCAGCCAAGTAGAGAAACGGATAACGATGAATGATCACAGGAGTCACGTTTTAGCACTTTTCTAATGATTTGAAGCCAAATTTTCCTCAAGTGAGCCGTACCAAACACTTTGCAGGATTTTCCCTTCAAGCAACAAATATATTACAATGACTGTTAGTGTCACAGAGGCCTGAGAGTTTGACGTCCTGACTTAAGAAGCATTTTTCAAGAGACTTAAAGCTGGCACACATTACAGAATTCTTTAAACCTTTTCACATTCAGAGAGCACATGCTTGATGATAACAAAAGACAGATCGCACAAGATCCTTCCCTTCTGATCTTGTAGTGTTGGTCTGCACTCCAAGGACACCACACACGGATTCACAGATTCTTCAGCAGAGCTTCAGCTTCTCCATGCTCAATATTCCAAACCTCACATAGGGAAACATGACTTCAGTGTAAACAAACATGCCAGACGAACGGGAAAAAGCAAAGATGGTTGTTTTTCAGCCTCTAAAATTGAAAAAAAAAAAAAAAAAAAAAAAAAAAACATACAAAAAAGATTATGAAAAAAGTTATTTTGGCCAAATTTCAGTATGTAGTAGTCAGCATGCGGAAACTTGTAAAATCTGCAGTATGATAAAAATTCCTGGATGTCCTACTGATTCAGAAAAAATTCTCAGTATGCAATGGACCAGTCTACCTGGCTTACTATTTCCCGCAATGCACGGCGCTAATGCTGTTTGTCTATGCAGGTGCCAGGTTTTGGTGAATTACCGCCATCTACTGGAATGAGTCGGCATTATAACTACAATACAACAACACTCAAGCCCCGTTTCCACCACCCAGTCCAGTTCAGATCAGTACGGTTTGGAACGTGTTGGCACAGTTAAGCTTGGTCATTTTTGTGTTTCCAGAGCTGACCATGCCCCCTTGTGGTAGGCAGCGTGTAAGCTGGAAGCCGACAGCCGCATGTGGTGTGACGCCATAGCAGCGCGACACAGTGTACCGTGCTAATAAATTCAACAAAGAAGAAAACCATGACACAGTAAACAAAGCATTTCATTCTCTGTGATTGGCATGCAGCTCTTTGATACAAAGTTCAATCAAGCTTTGTTTCAGAGAAGACTGTGTGCCGCCAGGAGAAATGCAGCCGCTGTCGCAGGGTAAGTGACGATTCTTTCAACCAATCAAGAGTCTGCAGTGTTCTGGCTCCACAAAAAGTGGGACGGCTCGTCTCTGTTATTTGGGGATCTGTCCCAGGATAAGTCAGTGGAAACGCCACAAAATGCATGCCGTACCGAGACAAACCGAACAAGACTGCTTGGTGGAAACGCGGCTTAATATTACACTGTAAAATGTGATTTTGTTATTCTAGCACATTATTCTATGTCAATACGACAACGATTTTAGACTGTCTGAGCCAAAGAATATGGTTTATTGTCTGCCTTTCATGTTAAGGAACAGGTGTCTGTGCCTCATGGCACAAACTTGGCTTTTGAACCCCATGATACACACTATGAAATAAATTTATACCGTCAAACAACAACCTGAAGAAGTTAAGGTAACTCACAAATATAAGTTGAATTTAAAAAAATGAAAGGTTAACATAACTGAAGCCTTTAGTTAAGTTGAAATAGATTAATTGTTTAAAAAAACTACCTCCAAAAGTTAACTAACAACTCTAAATCAACCAAACTAAGACAAGGGTTGATACAAGACATCTTATTTTAATCAAGATAACTTCTGTTGCTATTAAAATGACAAAATGTATTTTTTGACCTGACATAAAATGCTGAGGCAGCCCTCTATATCATATTTCTACATTGAAACAAGTTGCATTTAACAGTGTAAACGATTTGTGAGATAGAAGAGAAAGGAGGCGACAGAAACGCAAGTGAATCTTGTTTCTTCCAGTTGTACAAGAGGTGTTTACTTCGACAATTATTCATTAAAGCCCACATAAACCACTAATTCATTTTTTAAACCATACATGGATTATATGGAAGTGGTTTCTCCATCAGCAGTGAAAATAAAAATTCTCTGAAGATTTATTTCCAGTAAACAATATAACTTTTATATGAAGATTCTACTATGATATGATTAATAAATTAACTAAAATTCCAAGATCTACCCAAAGTTTCTTTTGTACATTTATCATAAATAATAGAATAAAATAGAATTAAAAAAAAAAAAAAATCCACCTTCTGTGGCTTCATTTTCCCAAGCTGAAAACCAGAGTAATATTCCACAAAACAGACCCAACAGGACCATCATGATACATACTACTTGCAAAAGCAGTATGCAGTATGCAGTTCCTACTATGTACTACATTAAGGGATGCACGATAGTGGATTTTTGGCGATATCCGATATGCCGATATATCGAAACCCCTTTTGGCTGATACCGATACCGATACCGATAATCACAAGTTTGTTTGTTTTTTTCACTGTAAAGAAAGCTAAGTCTATCCTGTACTGGAATTTATAGGTTACTCTAATTGTGACAGTCTTATTTGTTTAAGAAACACACATAAAACAAAACAAAAAACATTTGATTTTACCATAAATAAGAAATGTATTATTCTTTCAAACTCAAGACATTCAGTATTGAAATACAGAAAAATAATTTCTTTAGATCACATGAACTTTAAATGTTCA
Organism: Halichoeres trimaculatus; assembly: GCF_033239565.1. Taxonomy (NCBI): domain Eukaryota; kingdom Metazoa; phylum Chordata; class Actinopteri; order Labriformes; family Labridae; genus Halichoeres; species Halichoeres trimaculatus. The sequence goes on along the minus strand of NW_027437198.1, from coordinate 6,031,432 downwards.
ATGCATTTTTAAACATAACCAAGTTGCATTTGATTATTTTAGAGCTACTGTAACAACCTGGTGACAGACACAGAGCTCTGCAGTGCAAATAAATGAAGTGCTACATTTTATTTAAGGAGCTTGTTTTTCAGATGGTAAATAATAATAATCCTAACTGAATAGCACCTTATCGGCTGTGCCTATCAGCAGAAATTTTCATATCTGCCGATACCAATAAACGTGTTTTTAAGCTTTTATCAGCCGATACCGATATTGTGCCGATAATATCGTGCATCCCTAACTACATTCACACGTTGTATGTAGTATGTAGTAGGCGGTTTGGAAAACAGCCCTAAAATTTAACACTTATCCAAAATTAACCAAGTTTGCCTCACATAGAGAATAAATCCCTTATTTAGGGTCTCTTAATAAAACATATTTGAACTAGAGTCTCTCTGCACCATCACTTCTTTAATCCCATGTAAATCCAATGTCACATCAAATGTGTCCACAACATCACCAATGATTACAAAGTCAAATATAAAGACAGAGACACTGTGTTCATCTCTTCCTTTTGGAGTTAAACCAACATGACTCTCTTGAAAAAGCAATGCATTTCTTATGCACTGAGGGACTCTGCTTCAGTGGAGGAGCATGCATAAGACAGACAACTTTCATGACGTATTCATGCTCAGCCCAGGCTTGCAAACACTCATGCAAATGGAGATCAGCTTCTGCACACATGCACATTTGTTTAATCCAAAATCGTGGTTTAAGGAAGACATGGAAAAAGAGGACAGGAATTGTTATCTCTTGTACACAGTTCAAGCAAAGCACCACATGTCCTGTTACATTTTCATCTCTTGTGATCAAATGTCCCATGCAGAAACTGACACTGATGTTCAAGCCCTGCAAACCGACCTCACTTCGAAGCTTAGTCACGGTAATCTTGTCACAGGCATTGCATTTTAGTTCTGTAAATTTAATCTCCCCCCGATCCGATATTTCCTCTTCTGTGTGAGATCATGTTATTTGTTTCCATGCCTGAGCTCCTTGCTGGCAATCTAACCTCACCTCGACCTCAGTAATCCCTTCTTATGACTCTTCCTGTTTTCATCTTTGTCTCCCTCACTCCTCACCCTTTCACTTGCCTCTCCCCTCCCATGTAAGCTGCATCAGTGTCAGATGTCTGGAGAGAAATGTTACACTGGCAAAGACAGAGGCAACTTCATAGTGTTGATTTCAACAGGGCAAACAAGGCAGGCAGACCCAGCTTAACACAGTCACTAAAGCTCAGATAGATTCAAGAAGCTGTTAATGATTCATCAAAAGTATGAGTATGACACAAATGTGCTGTGACCACCTGTGAGCTATCCAGCCTCAGCAGCCTCAATGAGTTTGTTAAGACCTAAACATGATAAGATAACTCCTTAAGTCTTGTTGGTCCCAGTGAGCAGCCTGTCTCAAACCATACCTCCTGAGAAGCACAGAGCGCCTTCTCCACAAACGACCCCGGTTCCCTGACATTTTTCTTCAGCGAGTTTCATTCTTCAGTGACTTTCCTGGGCACTTAATTTGTTTCAATTACCTTCAACAGAGACTTTAATCAGGTTTGTTTCCCCTTCTTGGCCTCTTTGCAGGGTTTCCTGCATCTGTTTCATTCTGTTCGATGGCAGTGGTGCTTTACCAGCTGGGGGAGGTAATAACTGTCTTCCCAACTCTATTACTCCACCAGAAAAGTCTAAATTATCTTTGACATTTCTTCATTTTATTGCTATGTTTAGAGATTCATCTTTCCAAAATGATGTTCCTTAAGAGATCATTTCAATCAGTACGATTAGGAGATAAAAATGACAAACTCATCTAGAGTACAATAAAATTGCAAGAAACAAAGAAAGAAAGGGAGATGTCATTTTTAACTCTTCCTTTAACAGGCTATGGATATCCTCATATGTCCGACTCCTGCAACATCGATGATGATACAGATGACAAATGTTTGCTTCCACCTTTGAACAGAATAGTTGGCAGATTCTGAATAATGAACCCTTTAATCCTGCATAACTGAGCTACAACACGCCTCCAGAGGCAGAAAACTCAGACCTGGCGTCATCTCAGCCCAACACACCGAGTGCTCCTGATGGGCCAGAGTTATGTTTGGTGAGTCAACAGATGTTATAGATAGTAGGGATAGACCAATTATCAGGGCCGATATTTGGCATTTTGGGGCACATTGGAATCAGCCTTTTTTTAAATCTCTAAATGTTAGAGTTTGTATTGTTCAAAGTTTTCTACACCAATACTTTCACTTTGACTGCAAATGAATATCGGCTTCAAATATCGGTTATCGGTCTCCTTGCCTAAAAATCAGTATCGGTATCGGCCCGCAAAAATTCATATCGGTCTGTCTCTAATATATAGTACAGATATTTCCTCTGAACTACCAGCCGAGGGTTCCAGCCATGTCCAGTGCTTTGTAGGGATGCACAATGATACTGGTGCATCATCGTTATCAACCTATATTGGCTCAAAAATGAAATATCAGCTATCAGCCAACACGCCCATATCGATAGATCAAATAGATAAAATAATGTGCTTCAGCACACTTGATTAAATGCCCAACCTTTGTGCCATGAGCTGAAGCTGCTAATGTTTTTTTTAATATATTTTTTCATTGTTTGTACCTCTCTGTTACACAGTGTTTGCAGCTCAAAGAATTGTACAGTGTAGAAAAAGCTCACCTACTTATTTAAGTCCCAATCAGCGACTGAAGCTCATTTTGCACTTTCTATGTTTTTGTTTTCACAGTGCTTTTTGAGAAGTCACATATTTGGCTCCTGGTTTAAGTTAAGTTTGAGTTTAAGCAGCAGTATATAATAGAGGAAGACTGATATATCGGCCAGCCGATATATCGGGCCGATATTTGTACATTTGTCTCTATCTGCCATCGGCCGTATTTTCTTTTAAAAAGCCGATTTTTGATCCGTTGTATAAAATGACGCAATTTTTGATCAGGCACAAAAAAGATGAGCACCTCAAACTTGTGGAACCACTTGGATACATTACATACTTTTGTTCAAATTAGATTAATAAGTTTAAATTTCTTTTTTGACATTTTAAGAAGAGTGTGAATGTTTACTACTGCTTGTTACATTGTGTGTTTACTCAGACAAAATATGTCATTGTTTTGAAAGCTGAATAAATGTTCAGAGGACTGGACACGACTTGTTGTAATAGATTTCTTTTAGTTGCTCAGAAATTGCTGCGTTTCACAAAAATGTGACAAATATATATTTATTTAACAATCGGCCTGAATATCAAATTGGAAAAATCGGCTATGCATATCGGCATCGGCTTCCCAAATTTGGAAAGCATCGGCATCAGCATCGGCCCCCAAAAAACCCATATCGGTCGACCTCTAGTATATAAGGTACATGTAGCTGACTCATTTAGGCACATTTACCATCAAAGAGCAAACGATTTTATTGAATCTGAGTTTAACAGTTGCACTCCTCACCAAAGACTGTAAAAAAGAAAAAGTGGACGTCCGCTTGCCTGGCTCGAAGTGAGGTCTCCACAAAAACTGTGCCCCCTAGTGGCTGGCTGCAGTATAGGTTAAAAAACGAGTCTTTCCAGCCATTTAAGATGGGCTGTGGTCAAACTACATATACATAAAAAAAAATGTATACTCCTCGTAGAAATGTTTCTCATGTCTGATTTCACAAAAGTTTCGTTTTCATTAGTTATAAAAGGTTAAAAACAAGGCTTAACGTTATGTTTAACGATGATTGACAGCTGCCATTCTCATGTATTTTTTTCGGGGACTGTAAAATATGTCAGGAGGCAAAGTCAAGAAGTGATTAGACTCTCGAAAGGAAAAAAATAAAACATTTTGTCACCCAGCTCCACTCAGATTCTCCCAGAATCCCTCATTGTCTCTACTTCGCAGACTCTGGCTGCACAACTGCTGCCAATGGCTGCTCCTGTGACGGTGGAATTTTGGCTTCAAAACCACACAATGATAAATGGTGGAGCCACACTGTCCACTCTATATACAGTCTATGGTTCTCACATGTTTCCTGTAAACAGAGGTTATGTTTACTAACTATATGCCAACTGTGAAATTGGCCAAATTTAAGTATTTTTCTTATTTTGCACAATGAATTAATAATACATAAGAAATGTGATGAGAATATGCACCAAAATACTGTACACTACTTCCAAAAAAATATCCGTATCAGAATCTGTATCGATATTTATAATTGGCTGAATGAGTTGTAAATATTGGCATATCGGATATCTGCAAAAAAAAATCCAATATCATGCATCCCTAGTGCTGTGTCCCGAATCGTGTGCTTCTGTAAGTACACTGATATGAAATGCACAGTGTACACTCTGTACTTGCTGGAATAGTGTACAAATCTTGCAGGGTGGTGTCATCCCAAATCAAACTCTGCAGCTTCGTACTGCTCAGAAACTAGGATCGCATTCACAACTGTTCACAAGTGTTTTTCTGCTTTTCATTCATCACATCATCGATCGTTGTTCCATCAATTCCCGCCACTTCCTCTACGTAGCCCATATGGCGACCACCGAGAGTGAGAAGTGTTTACTGTTCCTCACTCAACTTTTTGATCTTTTTGAGTGCGCAAGCTGAGAAATCAAAGTGTTTTTACATACTGTCAGATGAACATACTTAATCATTCAAAACAGTAAGTCTCAAACCCTAACTCATAAGGAGCCTGAGCTGGACACTATCAGGCCTCAGGTGTTGGCCTACAAGGGACCTGTGCCAGAAACCTCTCCACCCTAAAGCCCTGGCCAACACAGAGTCTGTGCCACAGCCTCTCTGGCTTCAAGCCCCTGCATCCCAGGAACCCTTACCAGACCCTCTCCAGCCTCATATCACAGACTACAAGGAACTTGTGATCGATCCTTTCCAGTTTGAAGCACTGACTGGGACTCTGTCCTTGACCCTTTCCAGCCTGGAGCCTACCAGGAGCCACCATAGTACCCAAACTATGATACTTTGCAGTGGGAGCGGGTTAGCAGAGGTTAAAATGCGGCGAAATATGGTTCTGCTGCAGCCAAGTGTGATCCAAGCCACACACACCACCTTGTGTATGAAGACTTTTTTCAGTATCCTTAAAATATGGAGTCTTTCAGTTCTGCAGAAGGCTTCAGTGAGTCCATGCAAGAAGAGCCCACAACCCAGGAAGCTCAGCCTGCCTGTCTAGTTGGACCTTGGAGCTTCCCTTCTAGCTTGAGCTTGAACAGGCCACAGGATGACAAGATCACTTAGCGTCAGCTAAAAACACAGCAGTCAATATGCAAAAAGTCCAGGCTTCCCAGCGAGCAAGTGAGCCTCTACCTTCAATTCAATCTCCATCGCCTCAGTCAAACCATACTGATCAATCTGGAAACGGCTTCTGAAGATCTCTGCTCAAACTCCAGTTATGTGTCAATATTTCCTGGTACAGCAGTGGCAAATTAAGTCGTAAATGTCAAAGGTTCTGGACATAGAAAAGCAGCTGCCTCAAAGGTGTCAAAAGATTTGATGGCTGTATTTGAAGTAATGCAGGTATGATGCCTGATGGAGATTTGTACAGAGCTGAGTGATAACCAACACGCACACTGATGCATAAAGTAATCTATTCCCTTGAGCTTGCATTTCAAAGCACACTTAAAATGTATCATTTCTTGATTGCAGAACCACATGTTCAAAAAGAAACGCAAAGGTTTTCTGCTTCCAGCTTGCAGGGTGTGTACTGAGCAATAAAATGAAACTTTAAAGCATGAAAGCATCCTGTTTGAGCTTGAATTCACATTTTTATGATGATGCTCCTCAACTTTTTTTCAGCTTTAAGTGTGAAACAGAGGTTTGTCCTAATGAGATGTGTTGAGCCCGGCTATAGCAATTTTATGCTTCTGCTACAAACAAAATAGACAAACACAAGGAAGGTTCTTACCTTGGCATTGAAATCCTTGTTTCCCAAATCCCCTGTAATAATAATAATAATAAAAAAAGCTGTTATACATAAAATTGTTTAATTCTCCCACAGAAATATAAATTTATAATTTTTTATCTAGAGTTTGAAAAGGTCAATTAAAGCCAAACAAAAGCTGCAAGTTTGGGTTCACCCTTCAGAAAGTACATTCAGTGGAAAGAGGGTAATTTATCCACCACACGTGTGCAATTAAGCTGATGAAAGTGACAGGCTGTCAAAGAGACAAGTGTGCATATGGAATACTTACCATATGAAGTCTGTACAGTGGCTGCAGAACGTGGGCTGCTTAAAAAACCTCGCAGTAAATTTGTGGTTTTTCACTTCATGCACGTTTTTCTGCCGCAAAGCACCTTTGCGGGCGAATCGATTCCCGACCCCAGCTGAGTCATTATAATGTAAAAGGTGGTCAGCCATAGTGTGGGGGAAAACAAAACAAAAAAGCACACAGCCAAAACTTCCGTTTGTCCGATATGTGAACGCTGTTCGTCTCCTCTCTGTTCCTGGTAAGTGCTGGCTGTTGGTGCTGGGGTAGCTCCTGTCACAGCGCACGCCTCCCCTCTGCCTGAACTGCAGCTGAGCGCTTCTTTTTCATTTGCAGTGACGTCATGAAGCCTGCCTTCACGTGCTGTGGGAATATTCACTCCAGTTTTGGTTCACGTTTACAACAAGTAAAACTCCTGTAAGAGGTAATTAAATACGAGACCCGATGAAGATGTCTTGCTTTTACTACTTGGACGTCAGAGTAGCACAGTGGTGATGTCTGAAGGGCACAGGTAATGTCCAAGTCTCCAATGTCTAACATTTATTTCTTGTCATATTTAGGCTACCCTATGTGTGACTCAAGTTCAACCAAAATGAACTGATACTGAAATACATCTGATGAATTGCGCACTGGAACGCCGCCAACATGCAGCCATAAACAACAAATTGTAAAAGACAAAACGCCCAGAGATAGTTTAAGCAATTATTGACTTACTTATGTGTGATTCTAGCAAGAAAACTCCATGTCGGATAGTCCCCCCTGTGCTCTCTTTCCCCTAATTGTTTGTATTACCCGAAGGATCTGACAACAGGGACGAGTTTGCGCAATTACGCATAACGCATAACGCACATGCAGCATTCATCATACCGATGAATCCAGAGCTCCAGCACAGTGGAACAATATTTATCATAGATGCTAAAAGATAAGCCCTATTTTGGGGAGATTTTCCTTACTTTTTAAGTTTTGACTGTGCCACACCGTGCAGCTGTAGCATGACTGCGCGCATAATGATTAACACAATACTATTGTTTTTTTTTTTTTTCCACAGTATTTACAGGGGCTAAAACATTGCAAATGAGCCCACAGTACACTGTCCAATCCAATAAGTTTGTTTTGCCAGTAGCTCACCTTAGTCAAAATCAAAAGCCAGACTGGAGGAAACTGGAAAAAACCGCAGAACTTTGTAGTTACTTAATGTCATTACTGCAAATTGCTCTGTGGATTGGGCCTTAGTCTGGGTTAATTCTAAACAATAAGTGGTGCTTTCTGTGGCTGTAGTCAATTTTTAATGAACTCGCCCCTGGAAGCAGCCACTTGGATTTTGACGCCTGATTTTTAAAAATATAGCCTACTGTTTATGAGCTTTGGTGAAGTAGGTTGTTACTCTCTGAAGAGACTCAATTTATATGATCTGATCTAATATTGTATAATGAAGCAAGGGGATGATTGCATGCTGCACAAAGTTATGGTGTTGGGCGCCATCGTGTGGTACTTTGACGACATCACAGCTTCGAGGCTTAGAGGACCACACCAACTATCGATTAGAGTACTGAAAAGCCAAAAAGCTAGAGGATTTGATAATATATTTTTTAATCTTAGGTTTTCAACCAGAAAATTTTAAATATAATAGGCTATAGAGATTAAAAATCGCAATAATAAAGTGTGATAAGAAACTGGATATGTTTTTCCTAGCGCTGATGCAGTTATAACCGTACTGGCGCTAATAAATACACATTTGGTATAGCAAATCCAAATACTATCCACGTCAAAAACAAACAAACAAACAACAACAACAAAAAAAAACTGCACAGTCCAGTCCGAAGGGGAAGTGAAGACAGGGAAGTATATCGTTGTCATGACAACAAGAGAAGCTGCGTCGCTACGGAAAGCGGAAATGGCGTAGGATCAGGACGTTGAAGTTTTGAACCACTTTGAGCGGCGAAATCACTGTTAAAGGTAACTCGCATTTTAGTATTATTAAAAATATCTCTGAATTACATTCTCTTGATAATGTATCGATAGTTTCTTTCCTTAAATTTGTTAGAGACAGCGCCCATCCGCGGCGCCTCACTCCTCAGCTTTAGCACTTTTGCTAATGTGTGTGGCGCTAGCATCTGTGTCAGCTCCTGTACTCATGTTATGGTAACATAACGTGACACTGTATTACTCTGCACACAGCTAACTCTGCCCACTTTCTAGTTTTAACTCATCTGCTGTGTAACGTTTCACGCACACTTGTTGCAGCTCGCTAACAATGGGAGCAACTATCAATAGAGGAAGCCACATCATAACAACAGTAATGTCTCCATCATTTTAGGTGACCATGAGCAATCAGGAGGACTCATGGGAAAGGTTGGACTCTGAGTTTGACCATTGCCTTTTGGACATGAAGCCTTATGTCCTCAAGCATCCCAGAAAGTCAGGTGAGATGTCATCATAGATCTAATCACGCCACAGTTTACACACCACTAATATAGTTATTAGTACAGTACTGAAGTGTAGTTTTGTATTAAGCTTGTCATTTATCACACAACACAAAATAATGTGGTTTGAAACCCCAAACTCAATTATTTACTAACCTATTTCCTTTGCCTCTCACTCTTCCACTGACAACAGAGCGCCAGCAATGTGCGATATGGATAAAGAAGCTGTGTGACCCTGCTGCATGCGGTTCAGGTCTGTTAGGCCGTAAGAACCGCAATGTGTACGCCCGTTTGCTCCTGAACATGCTTAAAAGAGGGGTCTTGGAGTTACCTTTCAACAGCAAACCAGAGCCAGGGTGCTTGAAGCCACTACCTACTTACATGGTGAGGGGATTTATCTCACTGTCACACTATACACCTTCAAAGTCAATTTCTTAGAGTAAAATTAACTTGTCATAGAAAAACCTTCACTGAGAAAATACCCAATAAGAGGCTGAAGTTAATTAAAAGAGAACTTTGTGATTGGATGTAGTGCAATTACAACTTTTTCAGTATCACTACAACATATTGCATATGTCTTGTCTTTGAATTCTTCCTTTCTAGATTATCTACTATGATGTGCCACTGACTGGCCAGGCCGTGGAGCACAGCAACAGTGGTGTGCCTGAATGGGTGACAGGAGAGCTGGGTGGCTGTACTGGTGACGCTTTGACTGCTGGTCTGCCAAAGGACAGAAGTAGCTCTACACCTCTCACAGGTCATCACAGGTACTGTGCACTGTGTTTTTGATTGGTTAATAAATGGAGCTCAATTAGATTAGCATATTGCAAAAAAAAAAAAAAAAAAAAAAAAGAAAAGATCTCAGTTTTGAAGTGTGATCTGTGTTGATCCTGGGCCAATAACTCACTAAACGTTGCTTTTGCTGGTCTGATACTAATGTCCAATCATAGCAGGGAAGATCTGCACAATTTGTTTAAAACTCTTTGCACAGCTGGTCATGACTCAGTGCAAAGTGCAATGCCAGAAAGAAAAACAATGCAACAAAAGTATTCACCAGCTTCCACTTTTTAAGATGTTGTATTAACAAAATCCCCCTGACCTTTAGTCAACAGTAAGTCAATAGTTTAGTAAATGTTTTAAGTAGAGATGCAGCAATTTTTTTGTCATTGTTTTTTTTTTTTTTTTTCAGATATTTTTTTTTATTTTTAATTTTTTCTTCTTGGCTTCATTTTATTATCGCAGCACTTTTTTCCCTCCTGTCAAAGCTGTATTAAGTGGCCCTTCTTCATGAAATGCATCACATTTTACAAAGACACCCATCCTGCGTGGGACTCTTAACACTTAAAGAGTATTCCACCTTGAATGATCATCTCTGATGAATAGTCTGACTTAAAACCCTTTTGGTTCGATATTGAAGATGCTACACATGACGCAAAAGAGATGTATCCAAGCGTTCTGTTTTGAAGCTCTTTTATCAAACTGACTACACTGAACCTGACTGTGGAACTTGATACACACAGCTATCATGACTGATCGCCCCATCGTATTTGCACGGCAGCACTATCTTAAAAAGCCCAAAACATTGCTGAGTACTTGCATCAGTCTGCATGAGCTGTCCATTCCGACTTTTTCAAAGCGATGCACTTCAAAACAACATGAGAGGAGGATGAGGAACCTCTCGTATTCTCTCTAAACTCCTTTTCTACTCTTCACACTTTTCCCTGTCGTTGAACCTGAGGTCTAACTCCCACAGAGGGAAGAGGGAAGAAGAGAGTGAGGCTTGGTCGCTTGTTAGATTTTTCTCTTTTTTTCTTTTTGAAATGTTTCAACAGTTTAGTCAGGATGCTTAAAACTAGGGATGTGTGAGTACTGGTATCAGGTATCAGGCCAATACCAGCATTTTTTCCCAGGCATCTATACGAGCACCTGGGTACTCCAGCAGCTGATACCAGCAGCCGTTACTCTAGGCAAATAAATCTTACGTCAAGCAAGTCCTCCTCGCCAGTAGTTGGTGCTCCTTGCTGCGGTTTGACACCACGGCAAATGTGCATCAGGCCCTGTTCAGACCGTAGACTGTAAAAAATAAATGGATATCATCTTGCTCAGCTTGAAGTGAGGTCTCTACAAAAACTGCTCCCCCTGGTGGCTGGCTGCAGTACAGGTCAAAAATTGCAGCTCTCCGGTCATTCCAGATGTGCTGTGGTCAAACTTTAAAAGATTAATACACCCCGTAGAAATGTTCCTCACATTCAGTTGTTGTAGTGATTTGGGCTTTGTTGTATTCAGGTTCTCTGTTTTCTGAAAAGTTTTGTTTTCATTATTAAAAAGAGGTTAAAAGTTAGGTTTTATGTTACGCTTAACGATGATTGACAGCTGACGTTCTTGTGTATTTTTGGGGGGGATTGTAAAATATGTAAAATATGCTCTATGTCAGGAGTGGCGTTTTCTCCAAGACTGCAAGGGAAGCTCAGCTTCCCCTTAGATGTCCCCAAAAAAGTGGTGATATGTTCTGCTGTGTGTAACTTTCAGTGATAAAATCTGCGCTAGAATTCCTTCATCTTTTGTTCAGAATCAGCTACCTATCACAGGTAACTGGCTCGACCGCCTTCTCATTCATCCTCGCAGCGTCTCAGCGCTTTAACACAGTAGGACGCTGAGAGTCTTCTGACTTCAGCGGGGAAGCATAGAGTGGGTTGTTCCACTGTAGAAACTGGACGGTCATTGGATAAACGCTGGGCTTTGTCCCGCCCATTGAACGCTCAGCGTCTCTGGGGGTCAATGAGGCAGTGGGCTGGCCTGGACGCTGGGCTTCTGCATGATGATTGGATGATCTGTCTGGAGGTAAACACTTTCACCGGAGCATCTTCTGTAGAGAGGAGCTTTTCCTGTTTAAAGCGTCTCAAGTCTTACACCCGCAACACAGTGGGCCAAGGCCGTTTCAGCAGTCTAGCTCTGCTGGCCATTGAGAGAACACAGGTAAAATCCCTGGAAAAAAACTCCTGGCTGGTACGACAGGGTCACAGATCATTTCCTTGAAAAGGAACGAAGGGTAGAATTTACATTTAAATGAATTTATGATGTAGGCCAGAAAAAGTGAGCTTCCCCTCCCTGACTGACCAGCAGCAGCCCGCCACTGGTCCGGAGGTAGAGTCAAGAAGTGATTAGACTCTCGAAAGAAAAAAAAACAATTATTATTTTTCACCCCTGGCTCCACTCAGATTCTCCCAGAATCACTCATAGCCTCTACTGCGCAGACTCTGGTTGCACAACAGCTACCAATGGTGGCACCTGTGACGGAGGAATTTTGGCTCCAAACCGTACAATGGTAAATGGTGGAGCCACGCTGTCCACTCTATATGGTTCAATGATCCAGACAACATGAATGAACCAGGGAGAGTTAAGCAGTTTGACTTTTTTATCTTGCACTTCAAATTATTAAAAAACAAAATACGTAAACTCTGACAGTTGTTCGTTTTATTTTGCACTTTTGTTGAATTATTTGTTTTTTAAAAATTATGAACTCAGAGAGAGTTGTTTGTGTTTTATTTTGGACTTATTGTCAGAGTGACTGTGCTGTCTTTGATCAATGATCTGTCACTGTGATTTTAAATTTTATGCATCAAAAAAAGTAGTATTGGTTCTTGGTATTGGTGATTTCTCAAGAGGTAGTACAAGTACTGGTATCGGTCTGAAAAAACCTACCTACCTACCTACAAATAACATGTCTTTGTTTACGGGGTGTCCGTGAGGTCTTGAAAAGTATTAAAAGTTGATAAATCAGTTGTGGGAAAATTAAGGCTCTTAAAAGTATTAAAAGTCTTAATCGTAATGTTATGAGGTATTAAATTTTATTGGTATTCAAGCTTTGACTCCAAAAGTACCCATTAATATTTATTTTCCTCCTTGCAACTGTTACAAACTAACCCCTGACAGACAGCTCCATAAATAGGAAATAGTCCATCTCGTTCAAAAATGTTTTCAGGGTCTGAACCTTCAAAAATAACCACACCTGGTGGTGGTGAAATTTTCTTTTTTCAAATCAACTTTTTACTGGATACAACACGATGAGATGAGGTATTTATCAATACAGTTACATAGCGCTGATGTTTGAGACGTGACAACAAGCAAAGTTGTAATTTTGTGAGGCACGGGCTATATGTAGCGCTAGCAGCCCAACATATCTGTTGGCTAATGTGACAACAAACTCAGTTCATACAGTAGTTTAATAGCTGTCCATATGTAGCACTGATAGAAAGCAAATAACACAATCTCAGGCGCATTTCCTAAAATTTGACAATGATGAAATAAGTTCTTGTTTTTTTTCTGCAAGCTGGCCTTGAATAACTGCTGTTACTTGTTGTGGTAATGTGAATGTCAGTTAACCTGCATTTAGTTTAATTTATTCTTTCAAGCTTTATTCCTTCTCAGCTTTCCTAATTTAGGTCAAAATGCAAACTACAACTGTCAAAGATTAGTTACTAACAACAGCTTAAAGTCTCGATGAGGTCTTCAGACTTTTTGAAAGGTTTTTAAAAAAGTCTTTAAAAAGGTGTTTAATTTAACCTCAGTATTTCAGCATACACCCTGATTTAAACATTACAATCACAGTTGAACATTGACTCAAAGTGGTATTGAACATCCCATCTTAAAACTGAAATATATTTTCGAGCTGCATGATGGAAACAACTCATCAAAAATCTCATGTGCCTTTCTAGCACGTCCACACTTCAACATCTCTTGGTAAATCACCAGCTGTTGTAGCTGGCTTAGGGATGTTTCCTCTGACTCCAGGCAGTGCAGGGACTTAACAAAGCAGTGTTAGTAATGGCTCTGGGTTTTTTTTTTCATTCCAATTAACAAGGAAAGACAAATCAGAGCCCAGTGGCTTGATATGCTCATTAGCATAATAAAAAGAGAGCACTATAAGTGTAGTAAAGAGAGCTTAATATCCACACGGGCACTGTGTGAAAGAGAGAACAGGCCCCTTGCGTCTTTATTTAATTCAGATTATACTGTCAGGGCATGATGGAGGGATTCATTCTTAGAAAGTGATCATTAGGTCTTAAAATACTGTGATTTCATATCTATGAGGTGCAACATTTGAAACTTTGGCCTGCTTGAACCACTTGTTCCTGTGAATTGTGTAATTAAAGGACATAGTTGTGATGTAAAGTTTTATTTCATGAGTGTTTTTTTTTATTGTTTTTTATTAAGAGTTTCAAAGGGTTTTACAGCATTTAGAGAAAAAGTCAGGAGAAGAAATAAAAAAACACAAAAAGAAACCAAAACAAACAAATCATACAATCAATATGATTGTATGTATCAGAGGTGATCGATAAAAGGCTGTAAAATTTAGTAAGTTAGTGATTTTTAATCTGATAACTACAACTGAAAATACAACTTACAATTTCACTTGTAGGAGGAATTTGACTCCATTATGTCCCATTTTTATCACCAGTCGGCTGCTTCTGTGTCATAAATACTTAATGTATGATAAATGTAACCGCTTACACTACACCATGAGTGATTTAAAACAGCAAGCCAAAGCCCTCCCTCCTCTCCTGTCGGGTTAGTGGATAGAGGGGTTTTTCTGGGGAGCAGACTGCAGAGCACCATAGTGTCTGATTGGGATAAGACCATGAAAGACGCTCAGATCACAGGCTAACGTCCTGATGGAGAAAATAAGCCTGGCCAAGAGCCCTTTTATGTGTCTGTCTCATTTAGATAAGATTAAATGGAAGGAACTCGTCTGACTCCCTCTGTGTGATGTGGCGACGTTTGATCTCTGTCTCACTCTCCATTAGTCAGGTGATGGGCTCTTTTTAGCCTGTGAAACTATCCGACTTAAGTTTCAAGAAGTTAAGGCGAAACGGTGAAGACTGCCTTGCATTAAGATTAAACTCCTGTCTCACATATTGACGTCCCTTTTTTTGTGTGTCTGTTTGTTTGTGTAGCAGATGCATAATCTAACCTAATTAGTCCAGAATGCCCTGAGTGGATTCCAACATGCTTTACATCATCGCTCTGCTATTCCAACTGTAGCCACAAGATGGAGCCACTGCTTAGTGTACAGCTCACGCTCAGGCTGTGGGAAACAGTGCAGGGACTGAGGGTCAACAGATCATACAGAGTAGCTTTGGTGATTAGCATACACCTAGAACACCTAGAGAAATAATGATGGAGATTTAAAGTGGAAACCTGTGGGTTTGTTTGGACTTGTGACAGTATCTGTGGATATCTGTATGCGACTCCACTCTCCATTCTCCTTTTTTATAGTTGTGTTCTTCCCTTAACTGGTTTCTGTCCACCATCTGTGCTCGTCTCACCCACATATGAGAACTTTTAACCCCCCTTCCCCTCATCCTCACACTGGATGTGACAGTAATTGCGTCCTTGCCGTTGCAGTCGTTCGCTGATGATGCGATGATGCTGCAGTGAATGCCTCCTGTCCCAGAGTCTCAGGCCCGAGTGTTTCCTCTAATCTTGCCTCCAGGTGGTGTTGAGTTATGGTGAAGGGTGTGCAGGAGCAGAGGGATGTTTATGTCCCAAGGTCAGACTGCTTTCCTGAGAGTGCCCGAGGCTGAGACCCGGGCCCACTGGCTCTGCACCTGGAGGTCAGGCTGGGGTATGGATGTCAGGCTGCTTTAATCAGCAAGGCTGCAGCTTCTGAGGCTCTACATGGTGTTCTCATTTTCTTCTATGTGTGTGTGTGTGTGTGTGTGTGTTTGCGCGTCTGTCTGTGTGTGTAGCCCTGGCCTGACTTGCCACTGCTTTGATCTCTGGGCCTCAGACTCCAGACACATCTGATTCAATTATCCTCATCCACCTGTTGACTTAGAGGCCCAAGATTGCAAAGCTTGGCCCCCTTATCCAAGTTTCATGGCTGCATGTGTTTGTGCATGTGCTTACAGGTGTGTGCATGTGTGTGTGGGAGAGAGGAGGAGTGTGTGTGGCACAGACAAACCAGCATGTGAAAGTGAAGGAGAGAGACACAGTACATAGGAGCTTGAGTATGCAGGTTCTTTTTCTTTTCACCATAAGTGATTGTAAATGAGTTTAACAATATTAATTCCCACAGTGTTATTTCATTGGATACTTTCCTGGGATTTTATTGAGATCAATGCATGAAGCCTTTTTTTGTCAAATATTTTTATTAGATTTTCATGTATTTATATTTCCATTTATTTAATTGCAATTTACAAATGTTTGAGATAAATAAATAAATAAATAAAGTTTAAAGGAAAAGACATTTTAGATACACAAAACTGAACAACTAACAAACTAAGACAACCTATTCATTCACACTCATTCACACTTCAACAGTCGTCACCAACGTTTTTGAGCCCAAGATCTCTAAACCCAACCAGCGTGAATGCAAGATCTACCCATTGAAGGCTTGAGGAAAAATGGAAAACACATTATGTATTTGCAGTTTTAATGAGCATAGATATATAAATTATACTCAAGTCCCTCATATTTAAGAAGCTGTTTTGCTTACCTGCTGAAACTCTTTGAATGTTATAACTTTTTCCTTCTACATTATGAAATGATGGAACTCAATTTTGTCGTAAAAGTACTGCTTTAAAATAATAGACTGGCTGACGCACATAATGTATAATACATTTTCATACTAACACCATGAACTGTGTTTTTGTAACAATACAATCATAGTAATTCATAAATCGTAAAGAGGAGAGTGAAGTTAAATAAGATAAATAGTGACAATTTACAAGTGTCCCCCCCCCCTGCGCGCCCTCATTGGGACACCCAATTCTTTAAGTCTGGACACACCCCTGCACAGAGACACACAGTGATATGAAAGTTGACAGGCTTTCAGGTTTGATCACTAAAAGCTGGAGGAAAACTCTTCTGTTGATTTTTAAATAATGAGAGCAAAGATAGACAAACTTCTGTCCCAAAGGGGACGGGAAGGTGACTCCTGTGTGAGCGCAAAGAGGATTAATGATCAGCTGATGCGAAATACATGTGATTAAAGAGCACAGCACTCATCATTACAATATCCATAAACTGATAAAGATGAAGGTTGATGAAGAAAGGAAAAGTGTAGAAGGGAAGTTTTCTCAGCAATTCACAGGATATTTGGGTTATGACATGAATCAATACAGTATAGAAAACACAGAGGTACATGATAGCGTGTCTGTAAACACTGGTAAATGAACATTGGAAGCGCAAATTTGATTTCCTCAAACAACTTTTCCAGTCATGGTCCAAATTTGTCTATAATGTGCAAACTACTCCATCCATGTAACTCCATCATGCGTGATGAGGAGTGATTCATTTTTCTATTACTTTTTAGATCCACTGGGGGAGCTTTAAAGATCGACAGGTTGGCAACCTTTGCACTACAAGAACAAAAAGGACAGGACAAAACACTCAACTGTCAAAGTGTTTCAACAAGTAGACAAATGGTATCACAGAGAGGAAAAGAAAAGGAAAGACAAGGGAAAATGAAAAGAAAGGAGAAAAACACCTGTATATCTGATTATATTCAAATAATGATAATAAATAAAGCAAATAAATATGAGGGTTTGCTGGAAAGTTCATAGCCTTACTAGGGAGGAGCTATGCCATAGTGATGAAACTTGGTATGTATTAAATTCAACATTTCCTGACACTTAAAGCATGGTTTGTTTTACAACATAGTCTCCCCGTGGTCCATACTCTTCTTCCAGCGTGTTGCAGTGCTTGAATCCTGGTGGTATAGAAGCTCTCATCCTGATTACCAAAAAAGTCCTCAACAGCAGATATGACCTCATCATCAGTCCAGTACTGCTTCCCACTAGGGCTGAACAATTTATCGTTTTCAGATCGAAATCGCAATTTTAGACATTGCAATTTTGAGATCGCCAAAGCAGCAATTTTTTGCAGGGCTACTGACTGACTCAGGATCTGTTGTGTCAAGTATTATACACATTCTGTTTTACAAATTTGTAGACAATCTATATGTTAAACATGCTGGTAAGCAGGTCAACAACACAAAGCCTCTGTTTAGGAGTGGAAGTTGATGATAACAGATTATTTATCATCACTATTGATGATTAAAAAATCATGAATTGCAATATCTGCCAGAAAAATTAGATCTTTTCCTAAAATCGTTCAGCCCTACATGTGAATATCCCAAAGCTTGATTTGAAGAAAATCGTGAATCGAATTGAAATCACAATATCTGCCAGAAAAATCGCAATTCAATCTTTTCTTAAAATCGTTCAGCCCTACTTCCCACCCAAGTGTTTTTTCATGTTCAGAAACAGAAAATAGTCAGATGGTGCCAAATCAGGAAAATATCAACCAGTTTAAAGCCACAGTGTCTCAAAGCAGCCATTGCAACCACAGATTTGTGCGCAGGAGCATTGTCCCAGTGAAAGAGGACCCCCTTTTGTCAGTTTTCCAGGCCATTCTGACTTGATCACATCTCGCAGCTCTCTCAGCAAATTAGCGTAGTATTTTCCGTTAATAGTTTGTCCTTCCTGGAGATAATCAATGAACACAATGCCCTTTGCATCCCAGAAGACAGAGCCCATCACCTGCCCTGCTGACGACACCACCTTGGTCTTTTTTGGAGGGGGAGAAAGGGGGTGTTTCCACAGCATCGACTGCCTCAAAGTGATGGACCCAACACTCATCTTGGGGGAAGAAACCTTTGAGAAACTTGCTGGATATCACATGTTTGTTAACGGGGATCCAGGAATATGTGCAACTTCAAGTTATGTTGTTTTTCTTATGTTATTATCACAGATCGATCAGTTTTACTAGAAGCTTTTTGGGCCAACAACATATTACATCACCATCATCGACCAGTTTTGTACAGAGAATAAAAAAGTAAACTACAAGACTTAACCTGACACAGATTTGCAAAAGCATGACTATCATATTCCTGTTGCCTACGAAAAGTAATCTGAGGTGGAAGATAAAAATGACAACAGGGCTGCCATCATCCTTTCAGTCCTCAAACCTCACAGTGACAGAGCCCCTCTCCTCCTGTGGCAAATGGGGTTGAACATTTTTATCACCAGGAGTGTTAAGAAGTTGCACAGGAGGAAAAGAGCGCCCACAGGCTGAGTGTGGAGTGGGAAACAGTGCCCTCTAGAACGCAATTTGATGTCTCTATTAGATGACAGCTTTTTTCCCCCTCTTCATTGTTGTCTTACATCTTCACCTCTCTAACATCTTCATTCAATTAGCATTAGCAAGCCATTAGCGCCTCTGCTTAATGAGATAGTGAGCTCAGTTATGCATTTGTGTGGGGCAGTAAGTGCGTCTGGAGAGAGGGAGAGGTGTGTTTAGGTGTCGTGTGCCAATGAAAATACACTTTCTCCCCTGTTAAACTCCTCGTTCGGATCGTGATGGACATGATGAGAGACAGTGATTGAGTCGAGCGATTATAAAAGGATTGTAGACTTCTGCTCTGTGGGCTGTCCATGAAAACAGACTGATGAACAGCAGAGACGTTTATTGTTCAGATGAGATGAAATGCAGACCACAACGCATGCAACTAATGCCAGATGTTGATCTGTGCAAAAAGCACGGCAAGCTGCCTATTCAAGCACATTCAGATTCTAACAGAGACAAGGACACACTCCAGAGACATGCACACACACACACAACATACACACACTGGGGGTTAACTTCTCACACCTCTCTTTCTCTCTGTGTTTCTGTCTCTTCCAGGAGAAGGCTGTATGATGAAAAGACTCCACCACGACCCACATCCTCCAGCCCGCTCAAACAATCATCCAGACGTGATGCCAGGACGGTTAGTTCATCACCACATCTCAGGCTGTCAGCCACACCTCTGGACTTCCCTGGAATATTTGTTTTCAGATTCAGCTTGTTGGGTTTTGGAATTTGTAGATCCCTGCAAGGTAGCTGTGATGACACACTGAAGTATTAACAGCCAAAACAAATAGTTACCAATAAAAATAGTTGCCACGGTGTTACTTTCTTCTTTAATGTGGCGCAATTTGGAAATCCCTGAACAAATCTTCCCATGAAGTCAGAGGAATTTCCCTGAACTCTTAGTTTCTGTTTCAAGCAGCAAAAATGCAGCTTATAAATGTGAACAATCAAAGTGTGTCTGGAAGCTGAGACCTCATCAGCTCCTAGTTTTTCTCATGCACCGAACACAGAGGGCGATTTCTGTCCCTACAAATGAAGTTTTTTTTTCAATGAATGAGATTTTGGACAAAAAACAGTACTGCTGTAACTGCATAATTTTGAGACACAGACATTTCTTCAAAGTCCCTCAAATCCTTATCTCAAATATGACAGTTTCAGACAAAGTTAAATATTTATGCCTACAAAACAAACAGATTAAGTTTGAAAAACCTTTGGTTAATATTTGCTTATAGTATTAAACTCAGTTTAAATAGTCTTTCATCTAGTTTTTGGCATCCCCTCCCCCAAAATACCCTGGACCTCTGCAGAAAAAAAAATGTCTCTGCCTTGTTGAAACCTCAGATTTTCATACTCCTACTGTGAAAAATACAGCCAGTGCAGAGATGCATAAACTTCTTTTCTACAAGTTCCCACTTGAAGCTGCCTGGAAAAGCAAAGCAATACCTGTTTCAACCAGTGTTGATTGAATTTACAGCAGAAATAAACATGAGCTAGGTCAAAAACAGGTATGGTCTACGTAGCTTATTCCTTTATTTGTGCAAGCTGTAAACAAACCTGGTGAGCGATTCCTCATCTGCTGCTGAATCTGACAGCTGTGAAGATATTGGATAGCTTCTGATGTGATGATCCTAGTATTATTCAGAGTTATCTAATGAGAAATCAGGAACATCAGCCTGATCATATGTAGAGAAAAGTGAAAGCTGTGTAATGTTAATTTGGATCAGTGAATACATTTTTTCTCATAATAAATTTAGTATTATTTATTTACTATCGCAGCTGCTGGACTGTGATAAATACTGTACATGCGATTTGTGATTTAGCTTGTTAGCTTAGCTGAAGAGGATTATTTGTGTCTTTAATTGTCGGTATAAACAACAAAATGCAAATAACAGAAACTAAAAATCCATTCTCATTCAGGAGGACTCCTCATGAAGCAAAGGCTTGTGTGTTGCACAAAGTTAAACATCATCATGACTGATAGAGCCGAAGAAAAATCCGCAGGTTCCCCCATGTCGCCTATTTTCTTGTTGGAAGCAAAATTAAAGAAAATGACATGTGGCTTTTCAGATTTTTCCATAGCAGAGGAAATTTTCTTAAAATGTATCAGTGACAGTAACACGATGGCTAGTAGCTAAACATGAGTGTGCTGAAACCAGAGGTAAAACTCCGGTTAGGCTGGATTTTCAGACTAAGGACATGAGCTGGTCCTCTCCTGGGCTGTGTAAGTCTGCTTTATTGCAGTACTGCCCCTGGGTGTAAGACATAGTCAAACTCTGAATATTAGTCGCCCGCTTATGAGATCCCTCGGGGAAGTTTGTCCAAAACCCGGCATCTTTTTCAGTGTAGTGTCTTTAGACATTATAATTAGGGCTGAATGATTTTGGAAAATAATCTAATTGCAATTTTTTTAGACCAATACTTAACACAAGTTTTAAGTCATTTTAGAGTATGACTAACCAACAAAAGATACTGTTAGCATTTAAACAAGTCTTTTTTGCATTTCTTAAATGAAAAAAAAAAAACAAACACTGCAATTTTACTGGCCTCCAGTAAGAGTAATAAACCATACAGAAAAAAGGGACCAAGGGGTATGGCTTTACGATCCACTGGATGGATCCCACAGGGGTTTTTTGTCCCAAAAAAAAGCATTTTGACTTTTGCTGGTTTTAAGGGAACGCAAGTACAAGTTACTTTATTCCCTCCAAGTCTGTGTACATGAAACTTTTTTTTTCTAATTGCAGCCTTTGCGATTTGAAAATTGCATTCTATTACATTGCGGTGTTGGTTTAAAATCGATAAATTGTTCAGCCCTAATTGTAATAATTCAGCACTGCAACACACTCATGGCAGAGCAAGCACAATGGTTTGGTTTTGGGACTTAGTGGTAAAATAAATAAATAAATGAATTATTGCAGTCCATGTGGAATTAAACTGCCGATTTTTCTTGCTGAATTTTTGCTTTAGGGTTGAAAGAGACATGCTATTCTCACCTGTGTAGGACTGCTAATGTTAACTTTTCAAATGCACGGCTCAATAACACAATGAATTGTGGGTTAATTGCTAGGTTATGAAAAGTGTTGCAGTCAATATTTGTTAAAATATTGGAATTTGTGTAAGAACTTGTCCATGTTAGTGAAAGATGTTTTCCTCATTGGACCGAATCCCCATCTCTTGGCAGCTGCTTTCAGGCCACTCAAGGGTTGCTTTTGGGCTGCATGTGGCCTTTGGGCCACTAATTAGATAGAGCTGGCCATAGACTCTATAAAATATGGTACAAAATATAGTCTCTGCG
This sequence comes from Halichoeres trimaculatus, assembly GCF_033239565.1. NCBI lineage: Eukaryota > Metazoa > Chordata > Actinopteri > Labriformes > Labridae > Halichoeres > Halichoeres trimaculatus. Next base: position 6,009,334 of record NW_027437198.1, on the reverse strand, counting down.
ACATCACCTATCTCTTCCTGAAACAGTGAAATGAAGCCATTTGATAGGGCACAGGCTTTAAGCTTCCTTTCTAACAGCTACAGGGCACCCTTCAGTCACGTGAGCTGAACTGTGTCTCTGATTGGACAATCAGACAATAACAATATGTTCAAAACCACTGAGTTATAAAAAATTCACCCCCTGTACAGTTTGTGCCGATAGTGAAAGCAGCATTTCAGACATGAGCCTTTTTCTGAACCAGGCTGTAAATATGTTTATTAAAGGATAAGTTCGTTTAATACAACTTTTACATTGTTTATAGAATGAAGTAGAACAAAATACTCACCCAAAAGGCTTTCCTGATCCAAGCTTCGGGAGATATTTAGATCCAAAATTGTGCAGCGGACGTCTGTATAATGGGATCCATCGGGGCACAGACAGCGCCGCTCCTGAAACCACATTAATCATCCAAAAACTTGTGTTTTTCACCAATATTCCATCATGGTCCGCTCCGAGATAGTCCTCTGCTGCAGTCTGTGTCACTACAGACAGCTCTGTGTGGCTGTAATGACCTCTGAACTGACAAAGACTTTGTTTACGTTTGCCCCTCAGCGCATGCACAGTACTCTCTGGAGAGCTGTTGTTTGTTTGTTGCTGACTCCACTTCCTCCTTTCTTTGAGCTCGTCATCTGTTAACTCTAGCTCAAAACTGTAATGACACCCATCATATTCAAAGTTTTCCTCCACAACATCTTCATCAGATAGATATTCGCCCATTTTACGCAAAACTAGAAGATGAAAGTCGTTATGTAGGCTGCCGTCTTCCCCTGAAACAATGAGCAGCACAAACGTAAACTAAGTCTTCGTCAGTTCAGAGGTCATTACAGCCACACAGCGCTGTCTGGAGTGACACAGATTGCAGCAGAGGACTAACCCGGAGCAGACCATGATGGAATATCGGTGAAACTAATGAGTTTTTGGACGATTTATGCAGTTTTAGGAGCGCGCCGTCTATGCCCTGATGGATCCCATTATACGGACGTCCGTTGCACGATTTTGGATCTAAATATCTCCCGAAGCACTGCTTGGATCAGGAAAGCCTTCTGGGTGAGTATTTTGTTCTACTTCATTCCATAAACAATGTAAAAGCTGTATTAACCGAACGTATCCTTTAATGCCGTACAAGTCTGATTTTGTGACTTGGTGTGTATGTGACTTCCGGTCTTTCTGCATCCAGCCAATCTCAGTGACCAGCAACTTTTAGCACTCCCTCATAGGCTTCATTTTTCTAAACTGGATGTTGCCCCTTGGCTTAAACAGAAGCTGAGTAGATTAACCAGATGGAGCGTTGTAGCTAAAAGCCCACCTCAGTGTCACCTCATTGCATCTCATCACGTTGATCAAAAGTTAGGCTGAGCCAGCATTTCTGATACGACTGTCATCACTGGCTACGTCAGAGAGACCACATCTGTGTTTCATACAGCCTGTGGTTCATTTAAGAACACATCATTGATTAACAGAGATGTTTTCAGGTCCTTTGATGCATCACTGTCCTCTTACTATCATGACTCGACTGTGTCTTTATGGCACGATCCATTCTCCAGGTCAGTGTAAACAGAACACTTTAAACTATGGAGCAGTACAGCCAAAGATCTGCGTACCAAGCATTCCTGGATATTGAAATGAAACATTTGCTCTGTTTGTTTGAGGGTGAGGCTCTGGGACTTTAATGCCTTCTTAATCAGAAAGAGCGTTTAATCCGGAGCGATTTCTCTGTCAGTCCAGTTCCGCTGAGGTCGACCCAAAGTCCACAATCCATCAGATCCTAATCAAATTCAACAACATCTCTCTTTTCCCTATCGCTCCCTCAGCTTTATTAGATATGTCCCGTATTCCTACCTGCCCGGCTTCGACTTGGGTAAACTGATCTTGTATCAACAGAACCCATGGAAGCATTCGAATTATGCTGCATAAAACAAATCCGGAGGCCCGGCGTAACAAAAGGCTGAGGAAAACAAGGATGACAGGCAGCGTAGCTCCATATGCCCCTCATGTGGAATTTACTGCGTGACGGAAATGATGTGGAACTGCCAAACATCTGGAGTGCTGTATGTGAGAAGGAGGAGGGAGAGGGGAGCAGAGGGTGGAGAGATGGAGATAACGAGGGAGTTGAATACTGTTAGCATGGGGAGGAGAACACATGTGGGTGTACTGTACGTCTGTGAGCTTTTAAAGAACACTGTTGTTGTTGCCAGGAGAAGAATTATATTGTGTCAGAATGAAAACCACCATCACTGTCTGCTGTTTGCTTCCTCGGGCCAAACTGCCAATCAAAGGAATCATTTAAATTCCCCCTTCTAATTCATAACACCCCTTCATTTCCATTCTGTCTGCACTTCTGAAGCACTCCTCTCCTCTTCTTCCTCCTCAGGTGGATGTGGGGCTGAAGGCAGATACGTCTCTCGATGACAGTGACCTGGAGGCTGCTCTCAACAGCTGGAACCTTGGGGTGAGTCCAGGGGCATGCCTTGAGCTTCTTGGAGACATGCAGCTGTCAACATGCAGCATGTTGGTAAACACCTGAGCTCACAAGTGTATCGCTGGTGTGCTGATACTGAATAGTATAGTATAGAATAGAATAGAATAGAATAGAATAGAATAGAATAGAACTTTATTGCCATAGTAACAAGAACAACAAAATTGAAGTCACAGCAGCAATCAAGAAAACAAAAGTAAGAAAGTGTATAGAAAGTGCAAAAAGGTCCATAAGACAATGGATGATGACAGCTTGCCCTCTGGTATTCCCTCTGTTTCTGGGTTAGCATGGCTAGCTTGTCCATCTTATTGGAGATAGATCTTACGTTCCCATTAACGATGATGAATTGAAGGTCAGGTCCATGTCGTCACTTCTTAACTCACACCTGAGAACCAGCACGTCGTCCTCACCTCCATCTCCTCACCTTGTGGGAAGACATCAGGCCTTGCACCAGTTAGCACTGACATGCTACAGGCTGCTAACAGCTGAGTTTACATGTAAACAGTGCAGCCATGGTTACATGTAGGATCTCCAGACAAACACAGGAGGAAAAGTTGCAAAAATATCGCTGAAGCCACAAAAAGTTTGGTGTCCATGATCAACAAATGAGCCAAACAAAGTAATGATCCACTCCAAATACAAAGACCTCGAAAAAGAGACGAAAATATTACAAGAAACGGACAAAGTAGAGAGAGCAAAAGGCAGCCATAGCCAACAGGGCGGCGCCTAGCAATTGGCACTCAACAACAAACTGCTGCTGAACAAAGGGAATAAAAGCTCTTACTCCCCTGTCCTTTTGAAAGCACTTCCTCTTGGCTCTTGTTGGACGTGAGGGTAGGCCGAGGAGCAAAAGGAGGTTTGTGTAAACTGAGCATTTGAAGATGTGCGAAACTCTCTTATCTCTTCTGTCTGGAGTGCACCGGGCCAGGGCTCGATAAGCACTCTGCCCTCATGTCTTTTATTCCCTTATTTATCCCTCACATCGCCTCACCTGCATGACCCAGAGCGCCTCTTTCTCTTGTGTTTGCTTGTTGTCCCCTTTTCCCGTTACATCACATGATTCTTTAAGTTTCTTCTTTTTCTCAAACTCTTTCTCTTCGTTCTATAATTCTGTATTTTTGCTCTCCTTCTATGTCCGTCCCTCTGTTAATCTTTTCCTCCGACTCCCTCCACGTTACACTCCTTCTTTCTTAGGATCCAGAGGTAATCTGAGGTATCCATCAGCAGACGTGAAGCCGCGCACTGCTCCGCTCTGCACTCCTCTGTGTCGAGACGCTGATAAGAGGCATTGCTTGGCAACGCTCCCCCAAGCGTGCAGCTTTTCAAATCAACAGATGTTTCTTTGCAAACAAACACGCACACAAACCCCCTTCAAGTTTATAGAAGTTTTATAGATGCACTGCATCAAAGCGCCACGCTCCGACAGAATTTCATCACTCTATCTGGAACATCTTTAGCTTTGCCTCAGATGTTCAGAGGCAGTCCATATCAGTTTGCTCATTTCACCTTTAATGTAACAGAGCTTGTGTAGTCAGCATGGTGGACAGCAGATTGCTTCAAGCTCGGATAAGAGTTCCTTAAGGAGACACAAAACCCGAGTCAGCTGGACCACCAACTGTTTCATCTTCAGTAAGGCTGTGGCTCGTGTGGTAGAACAACTTGAGTTTTATCTCTAATGAGAGATGCGTATCAGAATAAAGTTTAATGCAGCACACGTGGGAAAAACTCCAGAACATTTAGGCAGATTGCACAAACTGCTCCGTGGTAGTCCCTGCAACTTGGCCCTTCACCGTCTGCGGTTTGGTGGGTGTGCTGATTGGCTTGCTCAGCGCTTGTCCAAAACTAGGAAGCCATCAATCAGTGAGTGTTTGTGTGGCAGGAGAGTTAGGCCTTGAAATGTGGAGTGTTGTTCCTCCTCTGTGTTCGTCTATCCATGCATGTCAGGTTCTAATGAAACGCTGCTGGTGCTGCTGCTGCTGCTGCTGAGGCCGGACAAACATGCATGCACTCACATGCATATGCACAGCATTAAGTGTGCTCAAGTAGGGCTGAACAATTTTTGAAAAAAATCAAATTGCATTTTTTTTTATCAATATAGCAATTTAGTATACTTTTTTTTTTTTTTTTTTTTTTGGGGGGGGGGGGGTCTCCTGCATTATTCACTAAACACAAACAATAAATCATTCCAAAGTGTGACCAACAGAAGAAAGGATACTTTTTTTTTTTTTTTTAACTTACTCTGGCTTTTTATGCCTCTAATCGGATAGAGGTGGACAGCAGACAGAGCAAGAAAAAAGGCAAGATTGGGGAGGGACATGCGGGAGAGAGGCCACAGGCTGGACTCAAATTAAGGCCACCCGTGCAAGAGTGGACATCATGGAGTGCAACCTAGACCAACCATCTGCGGTTGGACAAAGGATACTGTGAATGGGCGAGTACCAACACCAGGTATTGGTATCTGGCTGATACCAGCCTTATTTTAAGGTATCAGTTAGGGATTTGAAATGATATGGTACTGATGCCCGGTACCTGGCAATGAGTACCGGTATTTAATGGTACCAATTTTAGGTGCTTTTTTGTGCTTATGTTTTAAAACATATCAATTTGTTTAATAGTAAAGTATAATTTTTTTTTCAATTTAACATATTGATCCCTCAGTATATAACCTTGTAATACTGTATTGATGTCCAGCATGGAAAATTATCTACTTTTCCAATCCCGCACAGTCACAAGGATGCATTTAGGTACCTAAACATGGTACCTTTTGATTCTACATGAATCGGTACTCGACACTTTTGACAGAGTTCGGTCGGTACCAATAAAAGTACCTAATTTGGTACCCATCCCTAGTGTCAGTACTTGTAAAGCTGCCAATACCAGCAGCCGATTCTTAAAGCAATAAAAGTCTTGCATTTATTAAGTCCTCCTTGCCAGTAGTTGGAACTACATTAGTACACTTTGACGCAATAGCAAGTGCATCAGGTCCTTTTTAGATACTAAAACTCCTGTTGTTTGTTGTTCTTTTCTTTTTTTGTGCTTTTGTTCATTTATTGAAAACAAATCATAAAGTCAAAGAGAATTTTTTTGTGTTTTATTTTGGACTTAATGTCAGAGTGCCTGGCTATCTTTGTTGGAAATTATTTTTCACTGTTAACTGAAATTTTATGTATCAAAAGTACAAGTGGTGGGCTGCACAGTGGCTCACAGCAAGAAGGTCTCCTGTTTGATTCCCAGCTTGGCCGGTGGGCCTTTCTGTGTGGAGTTTGCATGTTCTCCCCGTGCTTGCGTGGGTTCTCTCCAGGTCCTCCGGCTTCCTCCCACAGTCCAAAAACAGGCTCACCAGGATAATTGAACACTCCTAATTGTTCATGTGAGTGAGTAAGGTGTGAGTGAATGTCTGTGTCAGCCCTGTGATTGACTGGCGACCAGTCCAGGGTGTACCCCGCCTCTCGCCTAATGACAGCTGGGATAGGCTCCAGCCACCCGTGACCCTGTACAGGATAAGTGGCTCAGAAAATGAATGAATGAAAGAGAAGTGCAAGTGGTATCAGTATTCGGTATCTGTGAGTACTCAAGAGGGAGTACTCATACTGGTATTGGTCTGAAAAAAAGTGGTATTGAACTTCCCCACAAATACCGTATCTTTATGTAACTATAACAATCACAGTTTAAAAAATTCACTGATTAATTTAACTTCGAGCCTTGCAGATGTGAAAGTTAACATATAGCATATATTACATTTTATATTATTTATAAAACAGAACACTGTGAAGTCTTACTGACCTCAGTTGTCAGTAAAAGTAACAAACCATACAGAATAAAGTGAACTAGGGGTAAAGCTCTGCCAGCCTGAGTCATTCTAGTGTATGGATCTCTGCAGCTCACATGGTTTTACCAGAAAAACCAGCTGATTAACTTTTGCTGGTTTTAAGAAAGAACAAGTACAAGCTACTATATTCCCTCCAGGTCTGTGCACATTAACCTTTTTTTTTTAATTTCAGTCTTTGCAATTTGAAAATTGCATTCTGCTACATTGCGTTTTCGGTTTCAGTTTGATTAATTGTTCAGCCCTAGCTCAAAGTCAAAGTTTGTGCCAGCATCTCACCACAGCGTTTAGTCTCCATGTCTTCCCTGCCCTGTGGGCCTTGTCTGATCAGATCTGATGACTGGCTGTCTGTGAGCATAAAGAGAATCCCCGTTCTTGTTTTCAGCCTGGGTGCTTGTTTAAAAAGATATTGATTGAGTCGTCAGTTGGTGAATTTGTTTTTTTTCAGCCAGTGCCAAAATTTTTGAGAGGAAATTCATCATACATCATAGCACACGCCACTGATGCTGCTCTGCACAATGAATGTGATTGTAGTCAAGCCGAACGTCTCCTTTGGTTTAGAGCTTACAGTGGCAGCTAACAAAACGCCTGCCCTTGTTTTTATCAACATCACGCAGACTTAGCCGGCTGCTTTCATCCGTTTCACATGTCACCAGCTCACCCTGAAGCAACAGATGTGACTGTATCCCCGTACAGTAGCTGTAACTATTTTAGTCCTGAGTTGTGAGCTTCTTTCAGGTCCTCTTCTCTCATCTCCATTCATTCTGCTTTAGCTTTTTGTGCCGCCTCACAACGCTAAATTCTAAATTTAACCCACAGAAGTCCTACACCACCCTCCTCCCTGTCCTCTTCTTCCTCCCACTCCGACTCTTCCTCCTTGTTCTCCTCCTCCATCCTCATGTTAAAGAGATTAGCAACAGCACTGTTTACTGTGCGTCATCGCTGTCATCTCCAAAGCCAGCTCTGCCGCTTTGAAAGGCCGTGATCTTGCAACTAGTTGGCAGCCCCTACAGACAGCCTCAGTGCATGCGCGCGAGAGAGAATAAGACGGAGAGAGTCTGAGTTCACAGGAAAATAACGGGGTCATAAACAAACGTCAAATTGTGGGGAGAAAATAGCAGGTTGTCAACACACAGATTTTCTTTTTTTGTGCAGTTTGTGTCACAGTGAATGAGCTGTGTTCATATCATGCTGCAGAGTCACTTGAACTGTGACCTTTTGGTAGTTCAGCGACTCTGTTTTTTTCTCCCCCCTCTCTTGTGTTTCAAATAATAATCAAAGAACTTGTCGTGTCAGTGCTTGGCAAGTATGTATACACATTTGTCTGCGTCTGACATTAAACGGACCGGGGATAGCTTACAGATTAGCGGTCTTGGGTGTTGACAAAAAGGCAGAGTTAAGACAGCAAAGAGGGGCTGAGAGCGGAAACAAGCCGGCCACACACACAATGCCTTGATGTCGCCCGACGCATTCGTCTTTCCAAACAGACAAGAGTTGACAGAAAAGTCTCCATCCACAGAACCGAGCGTTTGATGTGCTTCCCACATTGTTTACACACAAAAAAAGACGAGGACGGAAGTTCCATTTTTGTTTGTGGCGTGGCTTTTTTAGGAGAAGAAGAAAAAAAAAAGAGGTCTGAGCTTTTCTGTTTGCTCTTCACAGATTGAAAACCCCAGGTACTTGCGAGAAAAGCCTGTTTCCTTGTCCCCGGTGAGTTTTCCACATTCCTTGCGTCTCATTTTGGACAAAGTGTTATCTTTGAACTCTGCACAACTTAATCTGTCTTCTTCATCTCTGCAGATTTTGAAGTCGAGCTTTGTGAGGAACAGTACTTCAGCTGATGATCAAGACCCACTACATGGACAAAGCAAAGAGGTATGCACCACATTAAGAGCCCCTAAAGCACCTGAAAGCTTCTGTGATGAAAATCTTATCTCACTCTCAGCATTTGCATCGACTCAGTTCTTGAACAGAGGTTAAAGCTCCCTACGCCCCTACAGCCATGTACAAACATCACCATGCATAGTTTGTATTGTTAAAATGGTCTTCCTCTCTGAAGACAAAAATAATGCCGGCTCCCAGTGATGACAGTTTTTTCCTTATGTGGATTTAAGCTGAAAATCCCATTCTGAAAGCATGCTTTGAAGTCCCCTCTGCCCCTCCCCGCCGCTCATTCCCCCCACCATCCGCCTTTACCCGCACTGTTAAATATAAAACTGAGCATGACTTGGCTGTAATAGCCGTGCCTTTTCATGTCTGCTCAGGGAAAGCGCTCCAGTCAGTTAGATCGGCTTCACCGGGTGGAGGGCAGAGGATGCTGGGAGAAAGGGCAGTGAAAGAAAGAAGCACACTGAGACACGTCAGAGGGAAAATGCTCTTGCTCATTCACCTGCCGTAGCAAAAAATCTGTTTGTCACTGCCAAAAGAAGACCCGTATCAGGGTGCATCCACACACTGGGTCAGGCTGCTTGTGTGCTGAGTGTGTTAACACCATCATGAAAACATTAAAGCCGTGTGCCATTCTGTTTGATCCTGCCTCAGACTCGCTGACCGACTACGCACTGCTGTGTGTGGTGGGAATATAAATTGATCACTTTCAAAGGAGCGTAGTAAACCTCCACACCAGCTTTACCTTGGCACAGTCAATAACCTTTTGATTACGTAGATTACGTAGGTACACGTACACAGCCCTGTATACTCAGCGTGCAATGCTTTTATCATCCTGTATTTTTATTTTCTGAGTCAGAAAAATCAAACCAAAACAGATATGATTCAACTTGCCTCTTATATTTTGTCCCACTCTTACATACAGTGTTGGGTAAATTATAGGGCTGGGACGATATGCTATTCTCAAGATTCGGTTCTATTACATTGTTTGGGGGGGCAATTTGATTTAAATTTTGATTCTTCGATATTAATGATTTTTAGTTTGCTTTTTGAACACCAGACTATGTGAAAAAGTTAAATGATGATGATAATGTCTACAGACTATATCAGGAGCCATATTTATTAGGGCTGCACGATTATCGCAATCGCAATCGCAATCGCAATGTCAGCACACGCAATTATGTAATCGCAAAAGAGGATATCGCAATCGCAATCGCAATGTCAGCACATGCAATTCAGATTTTTCTCCATGATAACCAAGCAAGCGTGTAGACTCATCATGACACAACATTTTTTATTAAATCGCAAGCACAATCGCAATCGCAATATTGTCCACCTAATCGCAAATCGCACCTTTTCCCCAAATCGTGCAGCTCTAATATTTATCCATTAAATGCTCATCACGTGAATCAAAGAGAAATATTTCACCCTCTGCTGGAGAAAAGTGGTAACTTTTTTCAAACCCAGTTTATAAATAAAGTCTGAATTGAAGAATCTGAATTAAAAAAAATGGCAAAGAATTCCAATTTTTTAAATTGCCAAAGAAAAAATTCCAATATATTGAAAAACTATTTTTTTCTCCCACCCCTAGCAAATTAAGTAATTAGTTATTGTTACTTGTTATTTTCCCAAAACAGCAATAAAATAAGTATTGGAATTACTCATTCAGAAATGTTAATAGTTACCAGGTAAAGTGATCATTGTGTCATTTAAAAGAAAAAACTAACAAACAAAAAAACTTCAACTTTGCAAAAGAAGTCAGATTTTGAGCAGTTTTTGCTCTGGGACATAATGTTCACGTCTGTTTTTACCTTTAACATCTATGACTTTGAAGGAGTGTATGTTTACTGCAATCTTGAAAACGCCAGTTTTAACCCCACAGACCGCTTGGCACTCACGCATATGGAATTTGAAGCTCCTGTCCAGCATCTGCTAGACCTGCCGACACTCCTGATTTAGGATGGATTCCCCCGCTTTTTTAACCCTGTCTCTTGCTCCACTCCTGACTTGTAAATTCTCCCGATTAACCCCTTATTTTTAAGTATTGTCCTGTCATCTCTAATATTTTTTCAAGTCAAAACAAGTCGGCTACTTGTGACTTACATTCAAACCTCAAAAAGCATCCACCCCTCTCCCTGGAGTTAGTTTGATCCAAAGACGCTGCATGAGATCATCTCTGACTGCAGGTTACACAGACACACAGGTAGCTGTGTAATACTTGTTGCTGAAAAGTTGACTTTAGCATCAGCTTTTTGTTAAAGACATGTCAACATGATTGTACTCATCATTACTTGTGTGTCTACCCACTTTTCCCTGCATTTTATTTGCAGCTCTTTCCTGTTGAGAATCGATAACAAATGTTTTAATCCATCCATACCATCCAAGCCTCTGTGCCTAATGATTCCTTTATCGACTTTTAACACTATGCAGGAGCTGCAGGAGCTGCAAGACCTTACGTGACTAGTCTACTGCAGCTGTCTTAGCTTAGCAGCCTGATAACATTTCCCAAGAAAACCCCGATTCAGGATTTTCTGCTTAAATTTTCACTGAAGAATTGAACTCAAGTTGAAGTAGGCGATTCCTATTCAATACATTCATCATTGAACTTGGTATAAAGCTCCTTATTTACCAAAAATGATATAAACAGTATAGTGCTAGCTTGATGCTAACATTAATGAAGAATTCCATTGATATGCTAGCGGTTAGCATACATCAGTATAACTTTGGCCTCAGAATAGAATTTAAACTTTCATCACAGAAACATATCACAAGTACTCTTGGTAAAATACTGAAAACTCTAAATGTCAAAATACACACAGGCAAATGAATGAAAAATGACATACAGGCTCATGGCTGGCTTCATATCTTTGGCAAGGTTCCAAACAACTTAGAATAATGCTTTAACCACTTTTAGACACTAGATGGCATACTTGAGTTAATAACATATGACAAAACAGTACATCAATGTCATGTGACATGAAATTACTAATAATTTACTTATTTCTGTAAATATATGTCCAGATATATCCAGATCCAGTGACCGATTACATATTTATCCACTTATAAACTCAATTTAATGTTGTTGACACAGAAAACCTGTAAAGCTACTTTTTGTACAGAGAAAATTCACAGGAGGAATTGATAAGGGAATCATTGAAGAATCAGATCAGTAAGCAGAATTGATCATTGGTATCGATAAAATCTTATCAATACCTATCCCTAAGCTCCTCTCTTGTGAGCCAGGTCAGATACATTGTAATGCTCTTCATTTCACTGTCGGTAACAGCGTTACAAAATTTGAAATAGTAATAAATTAGGTTACCTGATCCTGGCAAAAGTAGTGCTGTTAGTTTTAACACTCTTATTCCCAACACTTCTTAAATAGGTTGTGTTTCTTCAGGAGGACAAAAAAACAACCTCTGAGATTGAATTTGAATGTAGGTGGCCTCAAGTAAGGAGCATAAATCTCCAGGAGAAAGAAAGTCGGCAAGTGAACTTTCCTGTCATTTCCACTGAAGCTGAAACGCTCTCGTTGTAGGAACTAGTCCAGGAAAGTCAAAGAGAAGAATTGGAAGGGACACATTTGGGAAATAAGGGGAAATGATGCTGAACTGGAGTTTTTTTCCCTCATAGAGTTTGTGGTGTTTTCTTCTTGTTGTTTTGGGATTCACACAGAGGTTTCAAGAGGATATGTTGAGTTTGACATGCATCACTTTTCTATTTTAGATTTTATTATTTAAAGATGTCTCCACTCATGTATCTTGAGTCATTATTATAAAGTCACTTCCTCAACCGTCACCTTACCAGCCTCAGCTGCTGCTTTAAGCTCTCCTGCAGAACCATGGAAGCCTTGTTCAACCTCGCTGTAGCACGGCTGTCTAGACCCAGTCTATGAAATCACGGTGACATCACTTCCCTTTAATCCCCAAAGCCTAGTTGAAATTTTAGCCAGGTTTAAAACGTCATGCACGCCACATATCATTAAGCTCGGGGCAGCTTAAAGAACATCTCAGCTTTCATACGGAGCTCATCCTCCCTCCAAGCTAATGGCTGCATTGATAAGAATGCTGACTGCTCTTTTCCTACGGAACAATGAGTGGCAGCTGTGAAACTTCACCACAAGCTGACGTTTCTTTGAGTCACTTAAGTCACATGGTATGTTTGCATATACGGGTGAGTTGTGGAAAATGTCTCGCAGGAGCAGCAAAGTCTTGCTAATCCACCAGCACACCCTACCCTAGCAGCGCGCGGCATTGTGAGGGCTGGGTCTTTCTTTGGAAATTCAATTAAATAGCGACTGACGAGTCAGGCTAAGCCACAGGCTGGAGTCATGTGATTACAGATGGAGATACTGACAGCCTGATTAAACCAACTCCTCTTTTTTGAAGCTTGTGTGCCGGGGGTTTCGTGCCGTTTTCAAACTAGCCCCTTGGTACCTGACCTGAGAGGCGGTTGGCAGCAGGCGGAGCAGAACAGATGAGTGTGTTAGCATCAAGCAGTCAAACTCTAACGGTCACAAGCCTGTGACTGGGGATCAGGCCCCTTTGCTTTCCATTGCCATAATGATCCAGTCTCTCTAATCCAAAGATCCTGTGGGACGGAGCTCGAGCTCCCAGCCTGTGATTTAGAGGGCCATACCCTGTCTTATCTGAACGTTTTTAAAAGCTAAAAAAGAGCAAGCTGCTGAGCTTTAGTAGTTGAAAGAAGGCTGGTTCTGTAGTTTGGCTTTCAAGATGGTGCTTCAGGCTGAGAAACACAGGGGACTAACAGTCTTCCATAATGATAAAGTTTCTATTCAAGCCTCTCTGTGTCCTCTGTACTTGAGTCTTGTGTACTTGATGTATTCATATCAGCCAGTTTGTGTGAAAATCTGTTTACTCACTCAGTGTTTGAACTAGCCTTTTCTGAAACTATGTCAGTATTCTTTTTCATGTATGAGAGATTTAATTTTAGCCAGAGTTTTTATCTTACCTCCCTATCAAAACAGAAAACAGTAAATTAACTTCTTGTCAGACTGTGGAAATGGCGTCTGGCTGCCCCTCAGTAGATAGCACCGCGCTGCATACGGACTATCACAGAGCATCTCTGTTTACTGAGGATGAAAGACGCGCCAGGACATTGTACATCTTAAGCAAGATGAGGCAGATGCACAAGCGCAACCTTGCTTTGTGGAGCCCAAACAGTTAGCAGACGATTTGTGAAAACATCCCCCTGAGGAAAAAGGTCTTGACCCCGCGCCTGTTTTTGAGAACAGAAAAAGCAACTGTTTCCTCCTCGCGCTCCCTCTTCTCATACCCCTCACTCCACTCCCCACCTTCTTCCCTCTCATCCTTTCAAGAGCGAAGTGTCAAAAAACATGGCATCTTACAGCGCTCGCTACAACTCTGAAGAAGAGAAGAGGGAAAAAAGCTGTACCACCCAGTCGGGCTGATTGAAGGCATCTCAGACGCCTTAGGTGTACGACATTCCTCCTCCTCCTTCCTTCACTGACGCCTTTATAAACAAGTTTCAAACACCCCTGATCTAGTTTGACAAACTTTCTCCAAAGAGCATTTGAAGAGAGGATGAGAAAGTGACACCCCCACATGTGGCTTTTTTTTTTTTTCTTGGGCGCCGGCAGAATCAGGTCTCCTTTTACTCTTCTGCTTTTCAATCACTGCCATCTCACTCCCTCCCTCCTTCTTTCTCTTTCCTTTTACTTCTCCCTTTGACAGGTCTCCTGTGGTCCCCTCAATTGCACTAGAAATGGTGGTAAACCAAGAAAAAAAGACATGAAAGAAAGAGACAGGATGTTTAGTAGAGCTTTGTCAAGGATACAGTGTTTAAATGTAGCTGAAGTGCAATAATGAGGCAGAGCGTTTTTATGTTGTCTGAGATAGGCTTTTATTTTCAATGATGCTCTGAATGATCATCCAAAGCGAAGTGCTGACATCCAACAAATACTGAGCTCTTTGGGTTCAATAGATTCTGCAAGTTCAGTCCCAAAGGGCATTTTTTTTCTACCATCCAGACTGCTGTTGATCTCTGCTGTTTTCTATAAAAAAAGAAGAAATGCATTTTTATTCAGGCCATCATCAGGGCGGCTTCTCCTTCATTTCTACCAAGCAAACGTCTAATGTGGTTTGACTGTGCCAAGTAATGTGGGAATTTTCAACCGTATTGTTTTGATGACTGAAAAAACAAGAGCTAGCCTCAGGATGTTGTTAATTACTGACATGTTCACACACACATACACACACACATCCTTTCAAAGGAAGAACACTGTCACCCTGCTGCAGGGTTGATCAAAACACAAGAACAGACAGTGACTAAACATGAGTCGTGACATCAAAGGGAATGGCCAGTCATCTGTCTGTCAAAGGTTTTATTTTTTCATTCCCCTGTGTGCTCACGAGTGGAAACATCGAACAGTGAATTTTAAACTAGACTTTTTTTTTTGTGTGAAATAATGGTGAAGGACACCGCCCTTTTTTTTTTCCCACAATCTAGAAACTATCCTTATCCCAAGAGCTTAAAGAGGCGGTGAGGAGTTTCACAGTGATCTTGCAAAGCCTGATTGAAATCAACACTTTAAAATGAGATTATCAGCACCAATATTAAAGGTCGCAGGTTATTTCTAAATGTGACTTCTTGCCGTTTGGGCAGGACCAGCTTGATTTACAGCACGTCTTATTCTCTATGACAACACCACGCTGGCTGATGAAGTTTAGCAGTGAACTGAGAGATCTGTGTTTTTCTCTGCTGAAAACAGTTTCTGGAATTAATTTGGGATTAGTTTTCTATTGATGGTGGACACTGGAGCCTAACAGTCAGACAGAAAAAGGACAGAAGAGTAGGAGAAAGATAAACAGGAGAGAGATAGAGCACGAGCTAAAGGCTAACACAGGAGCTAAACTGTTGGTGCTAATGTTGATTCCAACCCTCAGTCAGCAGTTATTCTGCAGTGGTCTGTTCAAACTTGAGAGTCTGTCAATAAAACTACATAATTATTACATCATAGACACGTCTTGTTAGCAGCTAAATCTACTGTGCGAACTGGTGGTTTGCTTGTTGACACGTTAGCCAATGGTTAGCCAACGGTTAAGTCGTAGCATTGGGCTGCCAGCTAGGCGCTAAATTTTATTTCATTTGTTTGTTTATTCGAACAGGTTAAAGACAACAAAACAAAAACAGAACAGAGATAAATAAGATGCACAATGTGTTTAAGCAGGAAAAAATAAACAACTCTAATAACTTAGATCTTTATACCTTGTTCGAAAAAGGGTGTAGGATGAGGTCAGAAACTTTTGTAGACCTACCCCTTTGTCTTTGCACATTTATAATCTAATCTGTTACAGCATGTGTAGAAACCATAGACCTTATAAAACATGGACGTAGTCTCGCCGACGTCACCCGTCTGTTTCTGAAACGGAAAATGAAGCACATCAGCTGTAGCAGCCATATTGGTAGTGGCAAGGGCTTCGCTTACAGCCATAGGGCGCCTGTCGGTCACGTGACCCTCAGCTGTTCCTCTTATTGGGGGAGCTCGCGATCTTAATATCATCTGAACAGCCGAGTTAGAAAAAAATTCACCCCCGTATAGTGGGTGCCAGTAGTAAAATTAGCGACTCAGACAGGAGACGTTTTTTGAACCAGGCTGTAAATAGTTTAATTTCTGCTTTGAAAACGGCTTTTTTTGGCTTGGTGTGTATGTGACTTACGGTACTTCCGGAGCCAGCCTCAAGCCAACACTTGAGAAACAGCAGATTTTAGCACTTCCGCATTGTCTCATATTCTTAGACTGGAGTTTGCCGCTTGGTAGAAACCCAAAACAGAAGAAGACAAAGTGCATCACAATAAAACAAACATATAGAGCACAAACAACACATTTTTTATTAGTTTAAGTTTGCTTTCATCTCACTCTTGAGTGAGAAGAATCAAGAATCTAAAAATGATAGAAACTCATTAAATTACAAAATTTATATTGATGGTGACCAAAAAAAAGGACGTTAATGATTGGAAAACATTTTTCTTTTGTAATTCATGTCATGTGTGTAATTGTGTACACATTGTCCGTGACAGAGTAGTACAAAAAACGTCTTTCATGTCTGGAAAAAAAAAAGATAATATCAATAAAGATTTTAAGCCTGAGCATAAATATATATTTTTGAAGGATTAGTATGTGTTTCATGTTGTGGATTAAACAAAGAAAAGTTTGGTTTTGATAATAATTTCGAAAAATTGCATGGTGGAAATGGCACCGGTTTTGTAGAATGACTCATTTACTTAGACTTAGATTAATATAAGTCTGTTTGAACTGTTTAAGTGATCTGCATGTTTTCATTTTTTCACTGCATTGGTTCAACAAACTGACTCCTTTAACTGATACACAATGTGTTTTGGTGGTCGTACAAACTGGCTGTTTTTTTGAAAAAGCATAATCCTCTGATAGCTACTAAACTACATACAAAGACAGTGTTTACTTGTTGTCACGTTAGCCTACATATACATCAGAGCACCAGGCGGCCGACAGCACTACATATAGCCAGCTACTACAATGTTTGCTTGATGTCACGTTTCAAACTGTAGCGCTACGTAACTGTGCTGTTAAGTCCCTTACCTCAGTGCGTCGTATCCAGCTAAAAGTTGTCTAGAACAAGGAAAACTAGTTTCGTTCTGATCTCAATTTAATTCCAAAACAAACTCACACCTAGCTTAAAGTCATTACAACAGAGTGCGTGAGACTCCGGGCCAGAAGGTGGCGGAACAGTCCAGTTAAAACAGATCCTCTTCATAGCATCTTTAAGAACCCTTGGAAGACAAAATATGTGCCTATAAGTGTCCAAGTGCTTCATTCTTCTTGGTAACAGCTACAAGTAACCATGTACTTATCTTTAACTAATCATCTTTCCAACCAAAAATGATGTAATGTAAACCTGTGTACAGATATTACTGTTACAGCAATTCAGCCCCTAAGCAGACAAATGCAGTCCCTTTTGAAAACCAAACCCTTTTGGGATATCACCATCAAGCCAAAGATGCGATAATTATTTTCTCGAAATGGAAAATGACTAACAGCTCATTTAGTCTAAAAAGACCATTGAAGATGAAAATGGATTGGAATCTTAGTCAATTACAAGGGGTGATTAGGGTCATTAGGGTTTTACTTGACTGAGACTGGGAAGCCCTCGAGCCCTCCATGTGTTCCAACTTGCTCGTGACATCGCTGAACTCTTGATCCTGTGAAAAAGCTGTGTTCAGATGAAGGCAGTTTCTTTCTTCTCAGCTGCACGCTGAAGCTCACACGAGCTCGTGCTGCCACATCAGAACGAGTGCAGATACTATCACAGCTCACACACACACTCACAGTTGAGTACTTCATGTCTTCACACTCGTATTTGAAGCTCAGCACATGGATAAATGTTTTTGAATGTTAATGTGGTTTGTTTCATCATCAGCTGCGCCTCTGTGCAAGGCGGGGCGAACTGTATCTTCTTTCATCCAGATCTACACTCTCTCTGTTGTCCTGTCACTCTGCGTGTCTTCTTTTTAAAGAGTCTGAAACAAAAATCTAATAAAGAACTGTCAGCGTTAAGCATCCTGTGACAAACAGACAACACTGCCTCTGTTGCTTGGTGATGAATAATGTTTCATTCTCAAGTAGATGAGTAGATGTTGTTTTTTGGTAAAAGAAAAAGAAAACAAAACTGATTCACTAGAATTTAACATGCTTTAGACATCTATAGTCTTACATACAGTATTATTTTTGTTTGTTCCCAGGTTGAGATGAAGATTAAAGTTTTGGAGTCAAAGCACCAGGAGGAGAAACTGAGGATGCAGCAGAGACATGATGCTGATGTTGAGAAAGTAAGAATTTATTTCCATTTCAAATGTTCAGTAGGTAGAGCTGGACAATTGTGGCAAAAGTCAAAATTATTGACACAATGTAACTGAAAACACACATCAGCTATACTGAAAATATTTTGTGAAAAAGAAAAAATCAAATTTCCCTACAAAAAAAAACGGGAGAAAAAAAACAAACTTGAATTTCTTGTAAAGCAAATCAAATCATGTTGGTACTGTAGTGTTAATGTAGAAAATAACTTTTACCTTATGAAAAGGTACTTTGCTACTTTTTGGTCCATGCATCCAAAGTCTGTCTTAACAACTGAAACGGAACTCCTTTTGGGTATTAGCTGCTTAGCTCAGTGTTTCCTCCATGACGCTTCAGTTCAGTCAGACAACTCACGTTTGAATTGTTTATTTAGCAGCAAATATATTTTATGTTTGGCGACCAGGCTCTGGCCTCATCACCCCTCACAATAAGTTTACATGGCGACATTGAGGAGTGATGAGCAAAACATACTGAACACAATCCCCCCCCCCCCCCGGAGCCTGCAAGTGGTTGCTGCGGTGGTGATGGGGGCAAAAGAAACATGCAGCATTACAAACGCGGGGCAGCTAATGCATTGACAGGCAGAGAGGGATGGGAGACTCCTGGTTTAAATAGACCGCCCAATTGAGAGACAGAGTGTGATAGCAAGATGGTTATGACGTGTGAGACACGTGGTATGTGCATAGCAGTGCAGCTCGAGTTGTCTACCTGAACTAGCTTGCGATCTCGCCCCATTTCTGAGACCTGATGAGTCCAACCGATCAGATAGCAACCGCATTATCTTCATGTGCAGATCAAGCATTGCTCAGTCTGTTCTCGTTCTAACTAAGCTGTTTACATGCGTTTTAATAGTCCGATCTCATGCTGGCAAAGGTCATAGTCTGATTTCTTAAGCTGCATGTAGACGTACTGGATCGGACCATGTCACGTGACTACTACTTCTTCTTCTGCAGGTTTTCTGGCAGCCTTTACACTTTGCGACACCTGTCTGCCTGTCATGTAACTACACAGCCAGTAGTGTATTTTATTAAAGGGTTGGTTTTAGAGATGTCCCACTCCAATATTGATATCAGATATCAGTCCTATATCAGCAAAAAAAACAAGTATCAGCTTATATCGGAATGCATCTAAAATCTCTGATATAAGCAGTCCGTTCCAGACTCGGCTCCTGCTGTTTTTATTTGATTTATTTAGGTTATTTTCTGGGACTTCTAATTTATTCTTTATTTTATTAAATTACTAGTATTTTTTATGTTTAATGTTAAAATTTCTGTTACCCATTGGTTGATAATAAATGGGTCAGTTTTTCCTCATACCTACTGTTGCTGACTACTGTTCTTTGAACAATATCACTTAATCAAGCCTTTTCGAACATGACAGACATACTACAAAATAAGTAATAAAAGTATGCATGTTTAATGCTGATATCGTATCCGATTAATATCGGTATCGACCAATACTCAATGATGCAGTACCGGTATCATATCGGAAGTGAAAATGTAATATTGGGACATCCCTAGTTGGTTTATTAGTAGAGAGAAATTAACGAAGGGGTTGAAATGATCGTCACAGCAGTTTTATGATGGTTAAAAGCTCTAAATAACGATATTTATGACGATGTGGGGGATAAAACAAACAACATATTATTAGTGGTTGCTGCTTCTGAATAACAGCGTTTTTATTGCACACACAGTATGGAAGCCACTTTTCCAATCATTCACTTCTACTACACAAGCTTGAAATGTAAACATAGGAAGTAGGTCAGATCCAGAAGAAATCTGACATTTTAGAGGAGGAAAAGTAAATCTTGGAGGTGAAAGACTTCATGATTCTATACGACACAACACATTCTTTCTATAAGGACACCAACAGAAAGGAGAAGGCATGGACTGAGGGTGCTGAAGTTTGGGGAGAGCCAGATGAGCTTAACAAAGCATTGATTATAATGAAAGTACGTTGTTATGGGGGGATTCCTGCAGGAACATGTGAATCTCCTGCGATCTTGTAATCTCGCTGCCCTGCGCTGTGCTGCGCAGCACTGTGCTGCGTGGCGCTTCAGAGACACATTCAGTATGAATTGGCCCTAAGTCCGCGGAACTGTGCTGCACATGTATGTGTGAATTAGAGGTGAGGCTGATATAGAGTTCGGACCTTCGGCTTGGAGGCAAAAAAATTCCACCAATAAAAATGTAGCTTTCACGTCCTCCTCACGTGTCTTCATAGCCTGGTTGTATTCGGCGGTGTGTTTCAGCTTTAGGTGGTGGAACAAGTTTGTGGTGTTGCTACCCTTCGCAGTAATAGTTCTCCTACATATTTTGCATTTAGTGTGTTTTGCTGCGTGTCTGATCTTTGGTCAGCCAAACCACCTCCACATCACTGAGGTAGCTCCTCTTTTAGGCTCTAAATCCCCTTGTGGACAAAGTTGATGCTGCTGTGCTACTTTCCCTTTCAGCCATTGTTGTTTTTGTACACAGCAGGTACCGACATACGTCATTGCATCTCTGCACTGTAAATATCTTGAAATGACAAATTTATATCAACAAAAAAAATCTACTAGTATTATAGTAGATGGTATGATATGGCACACCCCTACTGCTGCGGATACTTATGATTTAGAACCACAGTCCCTTAGTTAAGTAAGGCCAATTCCACCATCCATGAATATTGTTTTAAAAATCTTTATTTTTCTGCCTCAATAGGAAAAATTACAAAAGACTTAATGCTTTCTTCTGAGGCAGCCAAACAGGCAGCTTTGTTAACTCGAATTCGCTCATAAACCAGTTAACCTGCGTAACAATGCCCATCATCGACTCTTGATTCCATTTGCTAGCTAATGAAAAGGAAAGAAGCCAGTCTCTCCTCTTCTCATCGTCACATCCAGCAAATTATCACCTCTTCAAAGGCCTTTTGTCAGCCCGCTGAAAATGGCAGTAAAGCTGTTTTATTTCACACTAGGTGCCCATCAGTTAGGCTTCAGATCAAGCACCTGGGATCTGTCACGTTTCCTCTGCTGCCACACAGAAGCTTTTAATAAAACTGAAAAAACACTCCAATTTTCCCTCCACTTTAAGGTGCCCACTGCTTCTTTGTGTTTGACAAGAGACAGGATGACAGCTAGCTCTCTCCCCCTCGCTTTAATTACATACAGATTGCAAGTTATGTCTGATTTAATTTCCTCAGAATTACACTTGGTATTCACTCTAATATCTTCAAAAGGGAGTGATTCAGGGCTGCTCTTTGACGAGCCTGATGGAAGGTGGGCAGTGAGGTTTAGTTTTAATTAGTCTCCTCATGAATAATGAATCAGCTGCCCAAAGGCTACTGGTCATTGTCTGGCTGCTTGAAATGGAGAGGGTAATGAGCAAACAGGCCTGAGTGTTGTATGCTAATGGCTGTGGATCACTTCTGTGTGTTCTTCTCAAATATTAAATGACAAAGCAAAGTGAAAAAGCCCACACATATATTCCTATTCTGGCCTAGGATTAACAAACAGAAACACCAAAGGTTTGGGGTTTTTTATTTGGGTTTTATTTTGTTGAACTGCTCGGATCTAATTTCTTTCACAGAAAACATCCTCACATTTTAATCTCAGGTGTTTTTCTTCTGCGTTTTCCATTTCATGATGGTTTTGTTTCAAGCCATGAACAGCCAGGCGAGGTCTCCCCTACATTAGGATGTCTTATGCCTGAAATGAGCACCCTAAAAGCCGTCATTTCCCCCCCATGCAGTGCACTCTCCCTGGACCTTCCAGTGTGTCATCACCTTCCTTGGTGAACCCCTAAAATGAGTACAATCTCTCCTGTGGCGAAATGGAAAAAATTGGGTTTCCCTGAATTTTCCATGAACTTTGCTCCAGCTGCCTCATCCTCCTTTCATCTCCCCTATCCCATTCACAAAGACGATGACAGGATAGCTAACTAAGTGCACTTGGATAAACCAAAATGCTACAGAGATAAAGTCTCAGGCTTTGGGACAGTCCATGTGAAAAATGGCACTCTTGCCTTTTCAGTCAAAAAATCCTAACATCATCTGCTGTTGGATTTTTTCTCTTCTTTTTTTCTCTTGTTAACCCTTAAATGAGCAAACACAAATACATATTTTGGAAAATTAATTGGTTGCTATTTTCTAATGTATCTAAGCTATAATAGCAAACTTCCACAATTTTTTTCCAAAATATGATATTTATTTTCAATTTTACACTCTGTATCCCCGTGGATACATTGTCTGTTTAGGGGTATAAATTTGAAATTTTCAAATTTTTAAAACATGTCATTTTATCTTTTAAAATATATAACAAACAGTTAATTAGCTTGTTTTTTCCAAGCTAGTACACAACTCCTTGAAAAAAAAAAGGAAAAACCTGATCAATTGATGATGACTTACATGTGTATTGAGTGCTTACAACTATTCTTTTCTATTCTATTCTATTCTATTCTATTCTATTCTATTCTATTCTATTCTATTCTATTCTATTCCATACTAAACTATTGAGGGATTGTTTGTTTATCAACAACGGCAGATGCATGCGCAACTTGGATACAGAAGCACTGTAGAGTATAATACTTTTTTAACCAACGTGGGGGAGTTAACCACCAAAAAGCAGACTTATAAACTAAATATCATCACTTTGACGGATGGTAAACGGCTCCCACACAACTGTCTCTCGATGCTCATAACTGCATTATCCGTGGACACTCACCAGACTGTGACAGACCAGGATGTAAATATGCGTCAATAAATCAGAAACCCTCCAAGACCAAAAAGAGCACACAGACTGCTGAGTAAGTGACCCGGTTCATAATAAAAGAACCAGAAAACTACGTCCAGAGAACTGCACCAAATCAGAAAATTATTGGTTGAGTATTTCAGGGTAATAAGACTGGTCAATCATTTCATAATATTACATGTTTACTGTTTCTGTTAAGCATAATTCAAAAACTCACTCATTGTTTACTGTCTATTGGAGTCCGTGTTTGATCGTAACCTCAGCCCCAAACAAACTTTTTCATTGAATAAGCATAGTCAAATCTTGACTTGAGTATCAGCAGTTAATATTGCTTATTTGTGGTCAAACCTGGTTAACTGAGGTTGGATAAAGACGACACATTTAATAACACACCCGTAGACATCCCTGGTGTTTCAGTGTAAAGTGTGACCCTGTTAACTGGTGACTCATGGCCGTTAATCACTTCTACCGTCGGCTGAAAGACACAAGTTAGCATGGTCGCTATTGGCTTTGAAACACCGGTCGTGCTGTAACGGTCGAAACTTGATAGAAACTGCTTCTGTTGTGTAGTATTGTTTCTGACAACTGACCACAGAACAACTGTACAATTTTATTCTGTTAACAGGTTGAATTTAGTGTTTAAAAAATGCTAACCTGTCTGAATGAATGGAGCTAATTGCTGCTTCTGCGGTCAAGATGCATGCACAGCTTTACAATGACATAGTCTGATAATCCCTCTATACTATACTATATTACAATATACTATGCTATGCTTTACTATACTATGCTATACCATACTATACTATACTACACTATACTATACTATACTATACTATACTATACTATATTATACTATACTATACTATACTATACTATACTATAATACAATATACTGTACTATAATACAATATACTATACTATAATATACTATCTTGTGCTATGTAACAATTTATTATCTCTAAAAAATACATAAAATCAACCTTAAAAAAAATCAACACTTTATAAATGAAAGGCCTGCCAAAGTACAATGTACATGGAAAAATATCAGGACTCGCCTAATGGTCAGTGTCGTTTTCCATGTAGGCTGCCATTTTTGAAATGCGATGGAACTTCATCAATATAGTTTTGAATGCTGGCATGAAGTCACATGACCTGGTACTTGACTCACCCCCCCCCCCCCCCCCCCCTAAGTTTTTCCTAAAGTAAAAAGTTCAGATACTTTACCCCCCCACCCCACACACAGCCTGCCAGATGTCTGCATCTTCCAGGATATAAAAACCATAAATAAGAAACTTAGATTAAGCTTAAAGGGTTAATTCAACAGTAAATGAGATGCTTTAGTTGTACTCTCAAACTGTGTAACTCACACACATATGCAAACACTGCAGTTTATGCAAGACACCTTCTGCTAACATGCACAGTGCTAGACTGTCCTTTTAAACTTGAGATCCAACTCTCCATAGTCTAATTTAACTAATTACTCACAGATGGCAGCAGCAAGCAGATGCAGTTACCTCATCACACCTCGGCACAGGTGTTCATTCAGATGCCATTTCACTCAGTTAGCCCATAGCCTCCCTGGGATTCAGTCAGCATATAGAAGGCTGAGTCTTATCATGTTATTCTGTAAATTAGGTACAAAATAGTCTAATACTGAATTCAATGAAACAAATACGACAATGAAAGTAAATCTGTTTTATCATCAGTGGATCATACTGGAGCCATGGGCTTATAACTGCAAATATTCAACTACTGTAGTTACACATTGACTAAATCCTTCACATATTGTCAATCACGCCTTTGTAATTCTATATAAATCTCACCATGGGAAAAACACACACCACTTAAAGTCTCACTGAGGCACGCAGATACACAGATACACAGATACACACAGACACAGCGCTGTTATGCTGACATCTGTCTCTCTATAGCTAGTTTATTTTTCACAAAACATAGCTAATACTTATAACTAAGAATGGGACTGTGGTGAAATCATTTTGAGTCATTAAATATAAAAAAAATGAAGCACTCAACTCACTTTACAGTTGCAATGCAGACAACATGGAGTGTTTCTCAGTGCATTAGTTCCTGGCTTACCAGTTACTGCCATGCACAAGGCCTGAGTAATGCCCCCAGACTGAGAACAGTTAAAGTGGACGTTTCTTGGCCTGGTTGATGGAAAATTAGGGATGGGTACTGAATTAGGCACTTTTATAGGTACCGACCAAATTCAAAGTACAGAGTACAGATTCCTGCAAAACCAAAAGGTACCATGTTTAGGTTCCTGAATACACCCTTGTGACTGTGAGGGAGTGGAGGAGTTGGTGAATTTCCATGCTGGACATAAACACAGCATTACAAGGTTATATATTGAAGAATAAATATGCTAAATTGAAAATAATTTTATACTTTATTATTGAACAAATTAAGTTTTTAATCACATAAACACCGAAAAGTACCGGAAATTGGTACCGTTGAGTACCAGTACCGATTGCCAGGTACCAGGAATCGGTACCGCATAGTTTCAAGTGTAACAGGTACCCATCTCTACGGAAAATGTAAGCTTAAAAAAATTAATGTGTGTATTAAAGTTTGGGTTATTCTGCAGCAGCTGATTAAGACACTGACACTTTAGTTTTCGCAGAAAACAAATGAGGTACTGTGAAAACACCACAAAATCATGCAAACATCTCCAAAAAGAAAACTTAGAGCTGCGAAGTAAGCAGGGGGAGGAGGATGATCCCTAAAGTCCTGTTAGTGGCGCCACAAAATCCGAGTGGACAATGTTTAGAAAACAGTGAAGCTCGTTTACCGTAACATTACAGGCTAAAACAACAGGCTAACCGCAGCTAAAGTTAGCATCTTGAAGCTAACACAGAGACAGGAGGGACACTGAGGAAAAGCTCTTACATCTGCTCCACAGCACACAGCATTTAAAATACTCACATTTCCAGGGTCCCAGGTTTGTTGGCGGATGGTTGGTAATGCGCCTGGATTCAGGACCAGTCTATTCACTAGCCCTCTGTTCTACTGTCCAAAGTTGGAAAAGCATTTGGCCTTGAAGTGACTAGCACACACATGCACAGTTTTACTGAGTGTAGCTGGCACATTTCCTTGATAAATGAACTCTAGCCACTCAGTCTTGTCATCTTCCGAGATGGAAAGCTTGAGCATAGAACTATGTGGCTGTTTACAGCCAAAAACAGCGCAGCTCTTCAGGTTGGCATTCTGAACAGCAGCGAGCGGGTATCTGCTCTGGTGGACCAATCAGGTCAGACTTGCTCCTGATTGGTCAAAAAAGGGAATCGCTGACGTCGGCAAATCCCGGAAATTCCAAACCGCTAGTTTTTTGTGGGTTGGGGGGAAAGCCAAAGACCCACAAATTTCACTAAGACTTAATTGATTTTTGCGTAATATGGGACCTTTGAATTTTTATCATGAAAACATTTGCAAACATTTTGCTCTAAAGTTTATAATCAGGCATTTCTATCTCGTATGTCAGCTTGCAAGCAAGCTCTTTGTTTCAGGTGATGGTGGCTGATCTTACCTTGGCCTGTTAGACCCACTTTATGTTTTGTTTAAACAAACTGACAGCGATTCAGTAACACACCTTACACCTTACTCTAAGTCTGAATTGCTTGTAACAAGTTAAAAAAAAAATCTAACAACGCAACAAGAAAAATTTGTTTGAAAATTGACTAGATCAATGTCTTAATGCAAATAACATTTTGGTTGTCCCACTGGCAGATTTTTTAACTTGTAACAAGCAATTCAGACCTCATTTTTGTCTTCAAATAGCTGGAAACAAGACTCTTTTCTGGACTTGTCAGTTGAAAGTGGCTCAAATTGAGTCTAAGAAATAGTTTTTCCATCAAAAAGAGACAAAAACACCAGATAAGATTTCAGTTTTTTGCAGTATAGTTAAATTTTAGCTTTGAAGGCCCTCTGGCAAGACCTCAAAGCCTTGCATGCGAAACATCTCTACTGACAGCTTTCGGTTTATAACTCTGATAGTTAGCAGTAACAAGAAAAATATTTAAAAGCATTTCAGTGATGGCCTTTTCTCTGTTTTAAAATGTTAACTGTGTTTTTCTCTCCTTAGATCTTGGACAGAAAGAATGGTGAGATTGAAGAGATGAAGTGCGTGTCCCGGGCCAAGCAGAGGGAATCAGAGGAGACGATCCGTAAGCTGGAGAAAAAAGGTGAGAGGTCACATGATTGTAGTGTTGACTGCAGGGATGTTTACACTAGTGTCTCTGAACACTCAGCGCAAAGAGCCCGAGAAGATACAACTCCACATGAGGCTGAACTGGTGTTAGGTGACGTTCTGCAGCTGTGTGTGTGAAGGTTAATTACACAATGTGTGCATTTTTCTTCATGCTTGATTTCCCATCCTTGCTGTACGGCTCTTTACGCTCAAATCTGTCTTTAAAAGAATTTAAAGGGAAAAGAAACAACTTGGCAAAGAGCTACCGGCAATTTGATCGAAGCGAAATCTTTACTGACATTGATTTGCTGACAGTGCATCAATGAGCTTGAGTGTGTGTCTGTCTGTTTGTCTGTCTGGGGGTCCATCCATGTACATGCCCCGAGGCAGGGCCTGACTGCTGTTTGTGTGTGTTTTTGTGCTCTCCCACAGTTCAAAGTGTGCTGCGGGAATCCCAGGTCATCTGCGAGAGCAAAGAGAAGCAGATTGTGGAGCTGAAGAAGATGTCGGATCAGAGCGCAGACTCCCTGAAAAATGAGTGGGAGAAGAAGGTATGAGGGAGAAGTTGAAGGGCTTGGACAGGCTGCAGCGCAACCCCCTGTAAGCAGCCCTGAGCCAGAGGAAGACTTTGATAGCACAAGACTACAAGACTTAGCTGCAAGCAGACATAGAAATAAGACTCAGAAATACTGCTGTAAAAAATCTTTATTCTTTCGTACTGTTCTTAAGTCAGTGTGTGTTGTTTTATAGATGAAATATTAATACTTTCTGCCCTGGGTAAATTGTGTTTTAACTCCTGATAGCTCTAGCTGCTGGGGCCCTCTGAGATCCTAATGATTTTACCACTTAACTCTTGTGGATCACTAAGCATTTGATGGAACAGCTTGTTCTTAGATGAAGAGTATAAAACCTGTCTTTATGAGTGATGCTAATTCC
Source organism: Halichoeres trimaculatus (assembly GCF_033239565.1). Classification (NCBI taxonomy): domain Eukaryota; kingdom Metazoa; phylum Chordata; class Actinopteri; order Labriformes; family Labridae; genus Halichoeres; species Halichoeres trimaculatus. The sequence continues at coordinate 5,981,363 of NW_027437198.1, read as the reverse complement.
ACATGAATGCACAAGATGTTACACGGCTTAAGAACAGATTTTGATGGTACAGGAAATCACCGAAGCAACAAATCAAAGCAGTGTAGGTGATACAGGGAGCGTGATGTATGGCTGATTAATAACTTTGCTGTGCCCGTATAGCTACATACTGCTGTAACAGAGATGGAGCAGGAGAAGATTGAATTGCAGAAGAAACACACTGAGAGCATCCAGCAGCTGCTGGAGGACACCAAATTCAGACTGGCTAAGATGGAAGCTGAGTACAACGCTCGGTCTCAGGCAACTGTGAGTATAGAAACAGGTTCTAGATATGGACATGGGTGATGGAAGCTTCAGCTTTCTGAAAATACACACAGGATTAGGGTTGCAAAATTGTGGGAACTTTCAACAGGAATTTTTAGAATTTAAGAGGATTTAACAGGAATTTTGGGGGAATTTATATTACTGCATTTACCTGGTCCAATACATGTATAGATATTAAACATTTTGGTTTGCCACAAACAGACATGCATGCAAACATATCAAATGAAATATGTTTAAATGACATTATAAATAAATTTTCAGGGAATTTTCCCTGAGCCTAACTGTCATGAATATAGGGAAAAAAAATTATCGTACACAAAAATATATTCAAGTATATGACACTAATTCGTTTATAGAGCTGTAGAACTTTAATGGTTTCTTTCACAGAACAGAAACCATGAATGTTGAAAAATATGTTCTGTCTCACTGGGAACATCACTTTGTGCAAAAAGAAATGTTAGTGCTAACTCACTGCTTTGTAGATAAAACCCAATATCTGAATTTTCTTTCTTTTCAGTTTTTGTCAAAGTTTTGTTCATGAATGCAAGATACAGTTTGTGGCATTAAGTTATGGAACATTATCAAACAAATATTGATCAATGTTCTTAAAGGGGACATGCTGATCCCTGATGTAATACTTACATATAATATAATAAATTTGAAAACAAGACCTTTCACCCCCTGAATTTTCAAAAAATGAGATATTGTATTTTTTCTGATATCCTAGAACGAGATTTGATGCCTCTGAAAATAGGTCATTGCCATTTGGCCGCGAGATTTCGACCTTCATGACGACAAGAGGATCCTGTCTTTTTATTTGAGTAATCTGATAAAGCAGCTCCTCCTCTGTGATGTCAGTTAGTCACACAACCGCCAACGAGGGATTCACCCACCAAGAGCCGACTGACTGAGTGCTGGATGCAGGGACTCTGCTCTGCTGAGCGGCTCGGCTTTACATGGTGAATTAAGCAGTTAAAACACTGTAGTCTTTGCTCTCTCCAGAACCACCCGGGTCTGACTCGGGGTCTAATACAAAAGGACGTATCCTACACTCTGCCATTTTATTAGTGCTATCAATGCCTTACGGTGAAGTTAAAGGTGAAGGTAAACAGCAAACTCGCTCGGTCTGCTCCATTCAATGTGGCGGTTTTGTAAATACTGCCATGCTGCAAAAACCACCCCCTGGCTCTACCCCCTCCGCCTCTCTGATCGAACTGACCAATCAGAGCACAAAGGGCTGTGACGTTGTGAGGTTACTGGAGGTTTTTCTGGAAACGGAGCGTTTCAACGAGATCTTCAGAATGGCCTAAAATGAGGATATTGAGAACGCTATTGTGGGGCAATGAAGGAACTAAATGACTTGTACTGAGGGCAGAAATGCTTTACAGGCATCCTAGTCTGGCATAGTGAAAAGGAGAAACAAGCATGATATGTCCCCTTTAAGTTTCATCCACAGGTGACTCATGTTTCATGAACAGTTCAAACATTATAATAATGTTTTTAAAATATGTTGATGACATTTTAAAGCATAAGGCAGTCAGATAAGAGGAATAGTTGAAGGTGGTGTGTGTGTGTGTGTGCAGGGGTAAGAAAAATGAAAGATGAGGTGAGAAAATAAGAGCATGATTTTAATCTAAACTAACTTTATGAAATAAAAAAGATCACATAACAAAATGAAAAAGATCATGTTTCTCATCATATTAAGAATTGACTCTTTGGAACCACCTCCTCCATCTGAGTTACATCATAGATCCAGCCTGGCAGTAACACATATGCATACCTAATGCTTGCATTAGCAGAAAACACTCACAATAGGTGTATTGCTGCATAAGTCATGCCTTGTTGCTATAAAGAGGGTGCAACTGCTGTCATAGCTTTGACTTTAAAACAGTGACCCAGAGTTTGCAAGTCTGGCTGAAATGAAAGGAAATATCCTCTAACCTCTGGGTGAGAATGGCTGTCGTATCTTACATCTGTCATCTTTATAAAGGTCTTTGATCCAAGTGTGTACGAAATCTTATGCGAGGCAATGGATGTGCACGGAGATGTGCGTACACACACACCTCCCCAAAGCAACAGTTTCTTTGATGTCACATGAAAGAACTTTGGTTTTAAGTAGGATCGTGCACATTTCATTAGAGGGGATCATCAACACCAGAGGCCAGCAGAATGCAGCGCTTCATAAATAGTATTGTTATCAGTATCAGCATTCAGCCGCTGTCGTTAGTTTCACACATACACACACACACATACACACATACACACACACACACACACACACACCCACACACACACACATTGCTTCTGGCCTTAATCTGTCAGCAGGCCCACATTTAAGAGGCATCAAACACTGGACAGTGCAAGGCCGGTGGTAAGACCCCTCTTTTAATAATTAAGGACAGACAAGGCCACAAAGGATGAAAAGAGCCTTCTGTCACTGTAAATTAGCTGCTCTCCTGCTTTGAGTTTGGGCTGACCTCCACACACACACACACACACACACACGCATATCAACTTAGATGTGTGCTCAAAGCGAACTTTGTCTCAGGTGAGTCAATACAGTACCTTTGTTTTAAGCTATGTGTCTTGATGCTTAACCCTTTAGCATCAGTGTTTCCTGGTATCCTTCTTTTGCAAGGGTCTGCAACCTGCGGCTCTTTGACTCCTTTGTAGAGGATCATTATAGATTTAAAAATTTTATATACATAATTTTTTTAAAACATTTTTACTGAGGGTATTGATGATTTAAGACATCGAAACTAAATAAAATCATGCTTTAACATTTTGTCGAAGTAAACATGCATCACATCTTGCAATAAAGACTACCACCGCTCTGTTTCACCTCCTACAACATCAACAGCCCACCAACTTTCCATGCACCTGTGGCTAACCTCAAGTTTCAAAAGATAACTAAGATAACTTAATCTACAAAAAAAGGCAAATCTGGAAGAGAAAAAGATTTTAATTCTGTGTTGAATGGATTCATTTAACTGCAAAGTTGCCAGTTTGAAAATGCTTGATATATGGTACTACATTAGCAAACAACAACAATGATAAGTTGAGTGATATTATCAATATATGTTATCAATCTAAGTATTCTTTCAAATTAAAAAAAAAAAAATGCAGATTTTTTTTTTTTTTTTTTTTTTTTTTTTTTTTTAGAAATTTTAAAGTGTTTTGAAATTCTGTATTTTTTTTTTTAATTATTACAAATAAAAAACCAAGACATCACATGTACAATATCCTAAATTCAAAAAACTTCTTGTTTGGGTCATGATTCAGTCGATTTCCAAAATTTCAACATTTCATAACTTTTTTGCCCATTTTTGAAGTTTAAACAAAAATTGAAATTTGTCAATATTTTTGAAGTTTTTGTAAATCAAGTGAAAATAAAAAACAGTACATGCACAGTTTCATATATTCAAAAGAATCTTGTTCGGTCAAAAATTCACTAGATTTTCAAGATTCAAATTATCAAAAAAATGTAACAATTTTTCTACATTTTTGAAAAATATATATTTTTTTATGTTTTTTGCAAATTTATTTAAGCAAAAACACTAAGATCTCATGTACAATCTCATTTATTAAAAACTTTTTGTTTAGGAAATTATTCTCTAGATTCTAAGTGTGCATTGACTTATACACTTTATAGTCTTTATTGTGAAGATAGAGTAAATTTTGTTGCTCCAGATTGACTTAAATCCAGGTGAGCTGAGGCTAAATAGCTCTTATGAAAGTAAAGGTTGTAGACCCCTGTTCTATTGTAAAAAAAGTCTCCGGCTCTGTTGTTTTTGTTGCTTTTAGTTATATTAAACATACAAGCTGTGATTCAAGAGACCTAAGTTTGCTCAACACACAGACTTTCCACGCTTTAAGAATATTTATTTCTTGCGTTTGGACCCTTCAGCATCCAGTGAAGGACCACTACTGCTCCTCTGCTTACTATGAGGGAGATTGAACTGCTAATAAAAGTTCAAATCCAGGACACGGAGTGAAAAGTTCATCCAGATCACATATAAAGGAAGCAAGCCAAGACAAACCCAGATTGATGATTCATGTTTATTCAAACACTGATCTGGTCTGGATAGTGGGGGAAATGTAGAATGCTCATCTGCCCATCACTACCTGGTTGGATTTCTATCCAGTGCACATCAAAGATCCCACAAGGGGCTTACAGATATGTCAGATGTTGTTATTTTTGGACGTTATCTATGCACAGGGCAGAGAGGATAGAGTGACTGAGTAGGTGTTTGAAAAGAAAGACAAGCCGGTATCTGACTCGGTATTTCACCAGAAAAACTCCTGAGTGGAGTCCATGCATGTCCATATCCACATGACTGATAATGGGGCCATGATTAATTCTGCGTGCTGGTTCAAGATGAAGGGGAAGCAATAAGTCCTTATTAGAAGCTCTCACATGTGACTGATCAGTTATCCTGAGTTTCTGTGAGTGTTTTTTTAAATTTGTCAGAAATAAGCTTTGATTGTTTTCTAGTAAAGGGTGGGGATGACATACAGTAAAGGGCTGTGGGTCACTTGCATGTATTGGAAGACAGGGATGGGACTGGCGATGAGAGAGTGCAGATGTTGTACACCAAATAGGAACAGGTTTTGTGAGTGAACCCATGACCTGTGCAGAGCAGACTGTGGGCCTATCCTAATTGACATTCTTACCCCCTCACCTTGGCCCTTTGTTTAAATGGTAAAAAAAACATATCCTAGAAACAAGACGTCACTTGATCCCCGCTACATCAACACTCCTAGATGTTTGGTAGCTGTCGTAGGCAGAGTGACTGTTCATTCAAGTCCAAACAAAACAAAATTTTTACAAAGGGATGATAAACTGATGTCAGATCAGGGTAACAAACTCATAGCAAACAGACTTCACTGTAAAGTTTGCTTATCATAGCTACTCAGAATCAGAATTTATGTAGCTAATATAGCTTATTCAGGTAATGCGGCCTGATTGTAGCTTAGCTGTCTAATCATTTATGAAATGCAATGGTGTAGCTCTTATTAGCTCTAGCTTTAGCTGTCGCTAGCGGTGTTAGGTAGATTTTTATCATGAGAAATTTGTCATACTCCTTGGTTTCAAGTGAGGCCCTTCCCCTTGAGCTTTCGGAGAATTGGGACTCCTCTTTACTTTGCGGGCACATGCAAAACCAAGGGCTAAAGGGTAGAATTAGGATAAGCCCTTAAAGTGATACTCCTGGATTGAACAAGTTGGGTCCTATCAAAAGGTTTAGGGCAGAAATTACCCCTACAGCAGTGTTTTTGTGCAGCAGAAGCCCAGAGTGCTCGCACCAAACACCCCCTCCCTGCTCGTCTGCCGGTTTCCTCTGCACTCAGATGGGGCCATATTTTACTTGACCCAAAACACAAATAAATGGACTCCCATCGAAAAAATCTGATATGGGTCTGCATTCACGCTTTATTTAGAGAATTTTCAGCGCGTTACTTTCACACAAAAACCGCTTAATAAAGCTCTAGTTCTCATCGTGTGGTAAAACGGTGCTACCTCCGCTGCAGAGCCACAGCTGGCTACAAGGCGCTCGCGGCTTAGTGTATCAGTCCATGTGCGCGGCGTGCCAGATATAAACAAACGCAGGCAGTCTGCCAGGACGAAGAGACACGATGAGAACTAGAGCCTTATTTAGCTGTGTTTTTGTGTGAAAGTAACACGCTGAAAATTCTCTAAATAAAGCATGAATGCAGACCCATAACAGATTTTTTCGGTGGGAGTCCGTTTATTTGTGTTTTTGGTCAAGTAAAATATGGCCCCGTCTGAGTGCAGAGGAAACCGGCAGAGGAGCAGGGAGGGGGTGTTTGGTGCGAGCGCCCTGGGCTTCTGCTGCACAAAAACACTGCTGTAGGGGTAATTTCTGCCCTAAACCTTGTGATAGGACCCAACTTGTTCCATCCCAGAGTATCACTTTAAGCTCCTGTACATGGGGTGACCATAGACTGTAAAAAAAAAAAAATGGACGTCATCTTGCTTGGCTCGAAGTGAGGTCGCCACAAAAGCTGCTCCACCTGGTGGCTGGCTGTAGTATAGGTCAAAAAATCCATCACTCCAGTCATTCCAGATGGGCTGTGATCAAACTTTGAAAAATTAATACACCTGGTAGAAATGTTTCTCATGTCTAATTGTTGTGGTGATTTTTGCCAACTGGCTTCACTCAGATTCTCCCAGAATCCCTCACAGTCACTACTGCGCAGACGCTGGCTGCACATCTGCTGCCAATGGCTGCGCCTGTGACAGGGGTATTTTGGCTTCAAAACCGTACAGTGATAAATGTCAGAGCCATGCTGTCCACTCTGTATACAGTCTATTGGGGCAGGGATCCTTGATCCTTGTCAGCCTTATATCAGAAAAAGAGACTTATCAATAATGCAAGTATGGTTGTCTTACTTCTGATAAGAAGCTGTCAAGGATCATCCATCCCTCTGCATGACTCTTTTCCCTAAAGTACACATATTTTCTGTCTTCAAAGCCCCGATCACTGTTCAGTCCCTGAAGGAGAGCAGAGCTCATAACGCAGCTTATGTAGCCTGCTCTTCACACCTTGTAATTCACCTTCTGAAACACCTAATTATGGAATGTAATTTGCTCCCTCAGAGTGTGTCCAGGTGTGCTCGGTTCAGCCTCAGCATGGAGAAGGCTTTTTCTTATCTGCTGCCAGAGAGCTAAGTGTCAGCACGCGTCCCAGCACAACACAGGCCCCTTGTTTCTTCACTCAGCTCTCTAACGCAACAACAGAAATCGGTCTCACCAGCCGAGCTGGGCGCTGCTCTTGTTCTCTTTTTTTTTTCCAAACACAACGCTCCCTCCTCTTCCATCACTCGTCATCTCGTCATCGCCGGGCTCTGTCATCGTCTTGATGGCCTAGCACGCTCCATCTTTAATCAGCCCCCCGTCATCGCCTTTATCAGGCTGCCCACACTGCATTCCACGCTGTCACCCATTCATACACATAAAGACACTAGAGCTTACGCCAAGAGGCAGTTTACACAGAGGGGACTTTTTTTTTTTTATTAAATCGGAACCTTGAGATGCTATCGGCATCTTCTGCATTATTGTCTGTAATGAAACACAAAACTCTAGTTGAGCTTAAAAGAGCTGTGAGGAGTTTCTACGTGATCTTGAAAATCTCCCTTCTAGACATATGCCTGATCATAATCCACAGTTTAAAATGAGATTATCAGCGCCAATATTACAGGTTACAGGTTATTTCTAAATTCTACTTCTTGCCTTCCTGATCAGTTCGGGCAGGACCGGCTTGATTTACGGCACTTCTAAGTCTCTATGACAACAACACGCCGGCTGACCAAGTTTAGTAGTCAACAGAGAAATCTGGGGTTTTCTTCGCTGAAAACTGAAACTTTGTGATTAATTTTGTAGTGATGGTGGACACTGGAGCCTAACTGTGAGACAGAAAAAGGACAGAAAAGCAGAAGAAAGATGAACAGGAGAGTGATAGAACATGAGCTAAAGGCTAACACAGGAGCTAAACTATTTGTGCTAATTTTAATTCCAACTCACATGCAGCAGTTATTCTGCAGTGGTCTGTTCAAACTTGAGAGTCTATCAATAAAATGAAGAATGAGGTTACGTTAGCTCTGCTTGGTAGATGACTGGCACGACGTAACCAGGATTCACCAACGTTACACGTTACAGACATGTCTTAGGGCACTGGACTGCCAGCTGAGTAAAATATAGACAGTTGCTAAACTACATACAAACTGACAGTGTTTACTTGTTGACAAATGAAGTACAATACCAGAAGTCAATAAGCCATTGGGCTTTAAAGTAACACATGCCATCACCTTGGTCACAAGCAGTTACCTAAGAACACAAAAGTACATGAACCAATGGGTAAAAAATTTAAGTGTGTTTATCTTTGTGTAACATATGTTTACCTTTAAGGCGTACTTTATCATAAACTTAAGGATAACATAAGAAGAGAAGGCTAATGAAATCAGAAGATCGAAGCTCAAAAAGAGGGAAATAAAGGAGGTGGCAATACTTCATAAGGCACAACAGAAAGTAAATCAGGTTCTCAAAAATAAAGTTTGTATTTTTCATATAAAGGAAAATAAAGTCAAAAGAAAGAAGATAACCACAAAAAATATTTTAAGTTCTTCAGTTTTTTCAGTGAGTTCACTTCACTTTCCCACACCTAGTAATCAACAAAACTTATAATTCAAATAAGAGCGTGGTCACACTGGCCATCCGAAACGTACCGTGCCTAAGCATGATTGCCCCCCTGCAGCGCTGTTCCCCAGCTGTAGAGTACAGCCAGCGGTCACACTACCCCAATATGAACCAGACTTTAGCAGGTATCACACACGCGCACAGCCCGCCTTCGTCATCATGAAGCGTCTGTTTACATAAAGCGCGATCTCATCAGAGTCAGCACAATGAGACACAAAGAGCACTGCTGCAACTTTAGAGACTTTTGGACTTATGTTAAGTCGTTTTCGCCCGACACAGCCCTCTAACACCCGCTTTGTTTAAAATGATTGCCGAGAGATGCGCTCGCGGTGATTATACGTAATGGATCGCACGCGCTGTCCGCATGCTTGTGCTCGTGCATGAAGTAAACAGTGCCGAAGCCCACCTCTTCGAAGCGTGCTGAAGCACGGAAGGGAATCGTGCTTGAGCACGGCACAGTTGCGGTCACACTGGCCATTCCAAACGTGCTTTACGGCTGAAGCGTGCTTAGGCACGGCACGATTGGCCAGTGTGACTGCATCCTAAGGCATTTCATGCAATCATGATTATGATTGTTCACGGTATTCAAAGTCCATAATACTTAAAAAAAAGTTTTTTTTCTCCTCCAAAGATATGACAGTCCAAAAGGCTAGAAAATAGTCTCTTTCAACAGAAAAGCTTATCTGATGTGGTCGTTGTTTCACAGACAGATTCCAATGTCCTTGTTTGTCACACCAAAAGGAAAAGGCAACTCTGGCAAACATGGCCAAGTCCAATCAAAATCTATTTTTTAATATGTTGGCTCGTCTCATCCGGCACCACTCAGCAACATATAAGTTCAGTTTTTCCACTCCGTCGTCCTATAAGTTCAGTTAGCATGTTTAGGTTCAGAGTATAAGTTTAGTTACTTCACGTACTATCTACTAAGCTTTATCAATTCAGTAACTCAGATGTTTCGGTCTAGAGTCGAGTGTCTCAGGCTATCAACTGCGCTGTCTTATGCCTAAACTTCCTGATTCACGCTGAATCCAGGAATGTGATTGGTTAATACACTTACCGTGAAATCTACAAATAACCAGAGATCTAATGTAAAATGAGTAGGGATGTAACGGTACACTCATGGTTCGGTACATACCTTGGTTTTAGGGTCACAGTTCGGTACATTTTCGGTACAGTACGGAACAAAGCAAAACCATTTGCTTGTTTAGCATGTTTATTAACCCAAAAACTTGCCATTATACAGCGAGGGGGGAGGCTCTTCAAGCTCCGGTTGGTCGTTAGCAGCAGCCATGATGCACAATTCAGACACAAGCTCCTGTGGCTACGGAAGCTCTTTTATATTCATCTTCTGATTGGCTCACCGTGGGATGTCACATCCACACGATATGCACATGATCACAAAGCGCAAATCACAGGCCACTTTCCTCATGAATATTAAAACACCTTCCCTGCTCAGCCAATCATAGACGAGTACTCACGTGAATATTAAAGAGCCATGTGCAGCGGCTAACGTAAACTTACTGTTCTCGTTTGAATACAGCACTGTACCGAACCGAATGGCCTTATGGAGCGGTTCCGCACAGATACATGTACCGTTACACCCCTAAAAACGAGAATACAGAATGTGACAACAAACAAAGTAGAATCAAAGAACTGGCAATACCACAACTCAATGCACATTCACCTTTACAAAATGTGCAAAATAGTGACCTGGGTTACCTTTGTGACAGACATTGTGACATTTGACCCTTGAACAGAATTTTCAGGCTCAAAATTAGCTCATCCAAATAGGGCACTAAGGTGAAGTCATAGTTTGGAGCAACAGCTCTAGAAACTTTTCAAAGACCCAGAAGCTGTCTGCAAAATCTGCTAAACAAGACGGGGATATATTTTCACTTGATAAGATATTTCCTGTGTAACATTAAAAGATGTCTGCTGGTGTGACTTTGGTAGAGTTTGTGTATAAGCTGTATGGATTTTTTATGACAACTGACACATCTTTGGTGAATACCTGTTCAAAAATGTCTATTTTAAATCTAACCAAGGGCTCAGCTTGAAGTTTAAACGCTTTAAGGCTCTTTTTGTGCGCTTGTGATTTAGGAGGAAACGGTGCGTGAGCTGGAGCAGCGGGTGAAACAACAGTCAGTGGAGGTGGGTAAGGGCAACATGCTGCGTCAGAGGGTGACACAGGAGAAGGCCCAGCTGGAGATTCAGATTGCGTCCTTGAGTGCCGAACTGCAGGAGGCCAACAGGAGGTCAGGAATCAGACAGTAGACCACACCTGTTTCTCGTAGCTGTAGCTATATGACAACTCTTACATTAACTACTCTGTCATCAAACGTCCACAGAATCTTGATTCTGCAGAAGGAGAAGGAGCACCAGAGCGAGCAGCATGAGCAGGCTGTGCTGAAACTCCAAGCTAAACATGAGACTGATATGAGCCACTTGCATCAGGAGCATGCTCTGTCTGCTGCTAAGGTCCACAATACTACATCAATCCTTAGGTGTTTTCCATTTGTTGTTGATTTATTGAAATTTAGTCTGTTTCCTCTGTTTTTTTTTTTTTTTATCCAGACATCTGAGGTGATGGAAGATTTTGAGAAAACCGTTTCCCATCTGAAGCAGCAGCTCCTGGACAGTGAACATCGAAAACACCAGCAAGTAAGGGTATGTATCTCTTTAAGACAAGCAGATTGGGCGCATAGTTCGTCTTCCTGTGATGCTAAACGGTGTCTTCTTTTCAGGATCAAGGGATAACGTTTCAGCAAGAAAAAGACGAACTGCAGATCAGCTGTGAGAAAAAGGTAACATGTCCACCCTCTTTCTCTGAAACCGATTCACTGAGCTCCATAGCTTCTGTCGTTGCGTTGAAAGCACTCTGGACAAAGTTATTACGGTCAAGTAGAGATCAAAGCCTGGAGTCACATGTTCCTTTTGGTTTCCTTTACTCCTAGATTTTATGTCTGGTCTAGTAAAATCAGAACCAGAATGCACAGGTAGATCTGGGGCTGGGCTGAGAAGAAAGAAGTGGATTTATAATTTAGCAGAAGAGTAATCAAAGAAAGTTGAGAGAAAGAGTCATTAGCTTATCCAAATAAACGTCGCCAAAGAGGACATTCAAAGGGGGCATTTTTTTTGTCTGAAGTAAGCACTGTCAGTGCACCCAGACCTGATTTTAATTGGCCCTTCACTCAGGCCTTTTACTTTCAAGAGACCCTCATCAAAGCCAGAGAGCAGCTGTAAACCATAGTGAGGAGACCATTGTTAATGATCGAAGCTGGACCGTTTCTGTCCAGGCCAGACGTCTCAGGTGAAAATCAGGTTTTATAGACCTGCTGCACCTGGGTCATCTTCAAAGCGCCACATCTATTATATGTGTACCGGTGGCAGGTTGGCAAACCCAGAGATGGGGCCCCTCTGGCCAGTACACCTGTAATAACTTAGCAGGCCTCTGTGTACTTTAATCAGGGTCAGTGACAGTTTTAATTAAGCTCCTTTGAATCAAAGCCACCCATCCTTTGCTTTACTCCATCTTAGTCCTATTTTTCAACACTAGCATGCTGTCAGGCTTTATAACTAAAAGGAGCTGTGAGGAGTTTAAGCGCCGTCTTGAAAAGACCCTTCTAGATATACGCTGATCTAAATCCACTCTTTAAAATGAAATGTTCAGCACCAGAGTAAGTTTTTTCGAAATACTACTTCGTAGTTCTTTGTAGCTTCCTGATTGGGTCAAGCAAGACTGCATTGGTTTATAGCAACACCACACCAGCTGACGAAGTTTAGTGGTGAGAAGAGAGATCTGTGTTTTTCTCTGCTGAAAACAGTTTCTGTGATTAATTTTGTAGTGATGGTGGACACTAGAGCCTAACTGTGAGACAGAAAAAGGACAGAAGAGCAGAATAAAGATAAACAGGAGAGAGATAGAGCACGAACTAAAGGCTAACACAGGAGCTAAACTGTTTGTGTTAATGTTAATTCCAACCCACAGTCAGCAGTTGTTCTGCAGTGGTCTGTTCAAACTTGAGAGTCTATCAATAAAATGAAGAGTGAGGTTATGTTAGCTCTGCTTGGTAGATGATTGGCAGGACATAACCAGGATTCACTAACATTACACAATACGGACATGTCTAACACAAGCAGCCACCTCCGGTCTAAGAATATGAGACAATGTGGATGCGCTAAAATCTGCCGTTTCTGGAGTCCTGGCTTGGGGCTGGCTCCGGAATACTGGAAGTCACTTTCACACCAAGGCAAAAAAAAAACATTTTCAAAGCAGAAATTAACCTATTCACAGCCTGGTTCAAAAAACTCGCTACTTTTACTATCAGCACACACTGTAGTGAACTTTTTTTTTTTTTTAACTCTGTAGTTCAAAGGATATTAAATTAAGATTGTGAGCTCGCCCAATCAGAAGCACAGGTCAGGGTCAGGTGACCAACAGGCGCTCTATAGCTGCTATACGTGAAGCCCTTGCCACTACCAATATGGCCACGAAAGCCGATGTGCTTCATTTTCCGTTTCAAAAGCAGACGGGTGACGTCGGGGCAACTAGGTCCCTGTTTTATACAGTCTATGGGTATCAGTGTATCATTCGTTCATTCCATATCTGTTTTATGCAGCGGCCACACCAAACTTGAACACGCAAATTTACTCGCGCGAATGGCCTGTCACGCACCGCGTGAACGCCCGGGTCTTGCCGCTGGACTTTTTTGACAAGCTGAGGGGCGAACGCGCGTTAGCGCGGCACTGCGCATGCGGAGTAGAGAGCCCGTTCATTTAAAGACCGAAAGTCCAAAGAGCAGCTCAAAAACAATGAGCTGTGGTTCCCAAAGCATGACAGGAGAGTGTGTGAAAGCTTTGGAGATCACAATCAATGCCTGCTGCCTCTGCCTGGTAATCCACCAGCCCTGCTTGGCTGTTCCCTGCGATCTCATCCTCGATCCCCCGAACCTCCGACCCCCCGAACCCCTGACCACCCGAACCCCCGACCCATGTTCCTGGAGGTCTCCCTGGGGATAATGAAGGGGTGGAGGAAAGAGAGGACTGCAGAGAACTTCCATCTTTTCCCTGGCTCTGCCCCTGCCCCACTCTTTCCTCCCCTCTATCAGGCTCAAAACTCCGCTGAGGAAAACACAGTCTGACTCAGTGATAGCCCGAACAGGCAAATCCAGCTGGGAACGAATGTTTTCAGAACTTACCTTCAAAACCTGTCCCCTCAGAGACTTTCACCCAAGCCTGCTCCTGTTTTTCCGGTCTCTGTAGAGTACACACGTCGTATCGTATAACTCTGGATGATGACACCCCACACAGATTGTTTTCTCCTCCATCCTCCGGCGGAGTTGGAGCCGGAGCAGGCGGCAGTTGCCCTGCAACGTCGTCAAAACAATGACGGCGGGGGGGTAATATTTTGAAAAAAAACAGCAAAAAATAGGCCGTTGTTTGTTTTCCGATTTTTGATTTGAAAACAAGGAATGAAATAATAAGTCGTTATCCGTTTTTCAATTTTGGATTCTAAAACGGATATGGAATGATCGAATGATACAATGATATATGGGGTTCACAAGACCAGGCTGTCAGCTCTTTGTATGAACAGTTACTAAACTACTGTACGAACTGGCGGTTTGCTTGTTGACACGTTAGCCTACGGATACGTTGTCGCACCAGGCTGCTATTAGCGCTTCATATAGCCAACTACTGACATACGGTACAAATTTTGGTTTGCTTCTTGTCACGTTTCAAACTACAGCACTACGTAACTGTACTGATAAATACCTCACCTTGTTGGATTGTATCCAATAAAAAAATTGTTCCAAAACAAACACACGCGTGGTTAAAAGCCACAATTAGACCCCAGGCCAGAAGGTGGCGAGGCAGTCCAATTAAAACAGACCCTCCTCACAGCATCTTTAACCTGCACCACTTCTTTTTTCTCTCTTTCATTCTGCGAGGTGTCACGGGATGAAAACAACAGAAGAGTCTGTCGTTTATTTCCCCTGGAAAGATTCTTCTTTCCACTCTTCAGGAGGCATAAATGAGACACATAAAGGAGGCCAGAGCACATACCAGTAGACAGAAGACGAGCACATATGGCTGACATAGATTTAGAGTGAGAGGCCCTCTGTGTGTGCATGCAGCTACTTTTGATGGGGTGATGGAGAGATGGAGAGAAGAGACCAGATGCACAGGGTCACAGGCAGGAGATCTTTGTGGAGTGATGTTTGATGGTGTCTGCTGTTGCACTCGCCTACACCTTCGTTTTTTTCACTTTCTTTTTCCCTCTCTTGTTCTCAGATTCTGGCCATCAAGAGTGATGCAGAGAAAGAAAAAACAGAAGCCACCAGGAAGATTGCTAAACTGGAAGATGCTCTCAGGTATGTTGAGAAAGATGAAACCAACCTTAACGTGGGGGTGATAAATAACACGATGAGGAGAAACTCTCTGTACAGTGTGTGCTGATAGAGAAATGAAAACGCTCCATCGGTGCGTCTGCGTGCGAGTGTTTGATGTGAGCTGAAATAGAATTATAGCTTCAGTAATAAATCCAAAAGAAATTTCTGGCTACTTCAGAGTCAGGGAGATTTCTGGGTGAGATGTGTCTGTTTGCGTTTGCAAAAGCAACACAACACAAACAAGATCCTAATCTGAGAATATCAACAAAACACAACAGCGGAGGTAACTAGTGCCTCGGGGTGGTTTGTTGGAATATGGACACATTTTCTGCTTCATGTCTGAATCAATGAAATTCTTCCCTTTGCCTAAAAAAGTTCCCAACACGTATGATGTTAGCGGAACATTTATTTTATAATTATTAGCAGCGCACATTTGAGCCCCTGACTTTTTGGCCTCAAACTTTAACAGAGAGTTGTTTATGTCTACTGATGTGAGGCTTTGATCATGAGAACAGTGTGTATGAATTCTGATTAAAGGTGGAGTTTGGCTTTAACAAGCCAACACTTGAACACTCTCTTTGATCTTTTTTTATTACTGTGAGTAGCACGGTGTGAGTTTAGAGCCTGGAAACTGGGATGAGAACTCGCACAGATCAGAGCGTCAGGTGAGATAGGTATTTGAGGAAGGGAAAAAAAGGTAGTCTCATATATCCAGCAGTCTGTCTGAAGGAAACGTGTTTGGTAGAATACTTCTAAAATACACTGAGGGCTGCACTTATTAATGTAAAATATAATGTGAAGAGATTCCTCAGAGTAAAAGAATAACATGGGAAATGTGAAGCACACGTTTTAACCCAACTGCACAAACTAACTGGTGAACATATTTGAGCACTTTGAGAATCAGAAGTCTCATGTTCCACATGCGTCAAATGAGTGTTTGTCGTCATCAGAAACTCTCAGACTAGATTCTAATATTGCTTTCCTTGCCAACCTGACTGTGTAAATGTGCAAGTATTTATTGTCAGGTTAATTTAATAAGATACAAAATGTAACAGTTTTGTGTTAGCAGCAGAGTTGGGTATATAACTACAAGTAACGAACGTTACAAGTAGTTATATTACTTGTGATAGTAACGAGTAGTGTAACGGCACTACTCCTCCTAGATTAGTAGTTAAACTAGAGTTACAAATGAAACGCCACGATCGTTACTTTTACAATGACTGCAAATAGAGCAACCAAACTATTACTATTTAAGCGGAGTTCTTTATATTACCACCATTAGATTGAACGGTGGCCATACAAGCAACTACTTGCTATCTCTTCTGGGTCAGGGCTGATGGAACTGTCACAGAAAAATTGGTTGCCTTATATAAATCTGTGCCCCACTGACAACAGCACTCCCTCCTACTGTAAATGCCCCTTTTAAAGGATAATTTCGGTTTATACAGCTTTTACATTGTTTATAGAATGAAGTAGAACAAAATACTCACCCAGAAGGCTTTCCTGATCCAAGCAGTGCTTCGGGAGATATTTAGATCCAAAATCGTGCAGCAGACGTACGTATAATGGGATCCATCGGGGCATAGACAGCAATCTCCTAAAACTGCATTAATCGTCCAAAAACTCATGTTTTTCACCAATTTTCCATCATGGTCCGCTCCAAGTTAGTCCTCTGTTGCAGTCTGTGTCACTCCAGACAGTGCTGTGTGGCTGTAATGACCTCTGAACTCACGAAGACTTTGTTTATGTTTGACCCTCACAGAAAGGAGTCAGCTCTCCAGAGAGTACTGCGCATGCACAGTACTTTCTGGAGCACTGACTCCTTTCTTTGAGGGACAAGTTTTTGGACGATTAATGCAGTTTTAGGAGCGGCGCTGTCTATGCCCCGATGGATCCCATTATACGGACGTCCGCTGCACGATTTTGGATCTAAATATCTCCTGAAGCACTGCTTGGATCAGGAAAACCTTCTGGGTGAGTATTTTGTTCTACTTCATTTTCATCTATAAACAATATAAAAGCTGTATAAAACGAAATTATCCTTTAAAAGGGGCATTTACAGTAGGAGGGAGTGCTGTTGTCAGTGGGGCACAGATTTATATAAGGCAACCAATTTTACTGTGACAGTTCATATGCACATTATTTGGATTTTGTAGAGCAGAAGGAGAAGAGCGTGACCGTAAAATGCAAGTTATGCTCAGGAAATAAGAGGCTGAATACTACGTGGAACACAACCACGAATCTCTTGAAGCATATAAAGATGTATCAGGGGGATAAAGTAGTGTAACGAGTAGTGTAACGAGTAGTGTAACGAGTAGTGTAACTTCTTTACTATTTCCATGGAGTAATCAAGTAGTGTAAGGCACTACTTTTTTCAGTAGTAACAAGTAACGGGTAACTCTTTACTTTTTTGAGTAACGGACCCCAGCTCTGGTTAGCAGCATGTTCCATTGACTGTATGAACTTCACAACAATGAATAATGAACAATTTGTGACCGCGTTTGTAAATGTAGTGTGAATGATGTCATTAGATATAGATCCACCAAGAGGTTTTCCCTGTTAAAACATAAGACAGAGGTGTGAAAAATATCAATACAACAATATATCACAATACTTTGACTTGTGATAAAATACCAATATTTCAACTCTTAGTATTAATATTTTTGTTAAAAGGAACCCCAACTGTAAGGACTAAAAGGCATAAAAATGCTTAAATGCTTGTCTCAAACAAGAATTTGTTGTTAAAAGACATAACGAAATGTTTTTTCTTTAAAAAAAAAAAAAACAGTTTAAAACACTGTTTCTATCCTACGGGCGCAGCCATTGTTTTATTCTTGGTTGATGACGTAGATTGGTTCCTTGGTGCAGAGCTTCTGGATTTCGCCGTTTACTCACTACTAGTCGCCGAAAGTCACTGGGTTTCAGGAGCGAAATAAACTACTATAATGCCACATTGCGCTGCTTTTGGGTGCACTTTTCAGTCGAAAGGAAATAAGGAGACTGATGTTAGTCTGCACAGCTTCCCAAAAGACAAGAAAAAAAAGGAAGTTGCGGGAAATCGCTTGTGGGCGTAAACAACTTCCATTGAACTACATCAAGTCGTTGGTTATCCTCATGTAAAAAAACACAACAGCGAAGGATTCCAGTGACTGAAATTATTTTTGATAGCATTGATTTAATCAAAGGACAGTTAGATATTGTTACCTTGAACGGCTGATGACAGAAAGTGAACCTCCTTACAGCAGACGCTCTCCCTCTCTGTTGACGTAGCTACGCAGCAGCCACAAGCACACCAGCGACTTTGGCCGGCTCTCGCCTAACATTTTCACTGAAGCCTGGCTCACACTACAGGATTTTAAAAATCTTATAAGATTCTGAAATCGGGTTGTATCTCACACATAAGGAGAATCTTCACAGATCATCCCTTCTTAAATCTTAAGCACACTCTAACAACAATATTTGAAAATACTGACCAGAACACACTACAGGATTTCACCAAGATTATTTGACCATAGAGAGTGATGCACCACATGTGCTCAGTTGTTTGATCTGAGGTTTTTAGAGTACTGGTGGGACAGGAGGAGAGAGATTCTTAAATAAGAATTCACATTTTAGCTGAATTAGAAATACAATATGTCTTCCACACCTCCACTGCAGTAGATGGCGCTGAAGAGCTACTCCGCTGTAAATTGCCCATAAACTGTATGATAAATATAATCTCAAAGTATATTCAAAATATTTCATCCTAAACTTGATTATGTGAGCTTTTTCCCCTCTTTTCTTGGGCCAGTTAGTTAAAAATCATTTAAAGTTAAATTTTTTAGTGCAGTAGACTGATAAAATAATTATCATAGTCATGTGACTAACACCAAGTGACATATATTAGTTTTAACAACTGACCACGTCTTTCACCTTATCATTTTTTGTAACATTAGTTTAATGTCACAGTAGTTCAAGTGAAAAACTTGACACACTTTATGTTTTTAATTTAAGTCTTTGTGTGAAACTCTACAAATCACGTTCATTATTTCAACCACAATAAAATAGAAAAGCTGTTTTCAATCAAATAATTAACCAGGTAGAATATCACAATATATCACAATATTGTGATGTCGTGATATTATCATGTTGTGACCTTAGTATTGTAATGAGCATTTTATGATGAAGTTCTTGCCAATACTCACCCCTACTGTACAGTGAGCTGACATGCAAAAAAAAATGTATAAACAAACAAACAAAAAATAAATAAATAAATAAAATAAAACAGAGAGCACAAAGTTGCATCCTGAAAGTAAATCAATGAGTTTATGAAAATCTTATTAAAACGGTATCTTAACTCTGCAGATCGTGGCACTAGTTTCAAACTTCTAAACCCTTCTCGACACCCAGCAGAGCCTCACTTAACACAGTCTGTTTCACCCCTTAGCATGTGGAGCTGTTCAGGCACACTCAGCAAAGACTCAAGCAGATGTCAGCTATCAGACACTCAGCCTGTCAGTACATTCCACTGAGTAATTAATCTCATACTGGACCACATCTCTCGGTAACGAGAGAGTGTGTGCTGATCATGCCTGTTTTTCCTTTTAGTATCACTTAAATGAACTCTTTAAGGAAAGGTTATCTGTGTTATTTGACTGAATTTATTTGGCAATGGTAATAGATAGTACCAGGTATCTTTTGAGTCTAAAAAAATGTGTGTTGAATTCAAAGCACAGCCTTATTGGTCAGAGAGGATTGTCTAATCCACATTGCCACGCCCACTCTTGTTTGTTGTTTTGTTGCCCAGTCCACAGCACCACCTTGATGTGACGAGACTTTCCAAAGGAAACTTTGCAATGGTCAGATACCTATCAGATTTTTTTGCAACTCTACTTGGATGGAGATCTCCCCAAAGCTGCTTCTGGACAAGACAGTTATAGCACCACCTGCAGGCCTGGCATGCTTACTACAGCGTTTTCAGTCCCTTGGTGTTTCCTTGTAAACATAGTTTTTTTTCACTGCATTTTAGTGTTTTTAGATGAAACATTGTCGTGTAAATGGGGCCTGAGATCTGAAGAATAGGCATATCTGTCAAGTTTTGGATCTGAAAATGAGGGGAATTTTCCAGCGCCTGCTGTAAGCCATCTCACCTCAGTATGAAGGGGTAGAATATGGTAGTTTTCCAGCCAAAACAGAAGACTTAACAGCTGGGAGGGTAGTGGCTTGAGAAGTGAGGTCTGCAGCCAGGCCCTTCTCAAAAAGGTTGGGCCTAAACCCAGGCCACAGCTAGAGAGCAAGCCTCAGGAGGCATGCAACCTAACTGCTAGGATACCAGTGCTCCAGTAGCCGTAATATTTAAAGGTCCCATATTCTGCTCCTTTTCTGCAGTTTAATATGGATCATTGATATCGTCATGAAATGGTAGTAACATGTTTTGGTCCAAAAAGCCAATAAATCAAGCACAGCAGCATTGTTTCCAGGCTCTCATAGCCCCTCTGTTCAGAACGCTCTGATTTAGTTGGGGTGACCTTCATATGTAAATGAGCCACCGCTGATACCGCCCCGCTCTTCCGCGTCACTGAGAGCTGTGCCATGTAACCATGACTACCGAGCTCTGAGTGCACAATATTAAGAAAACAGCGAAGCTCGTTTGCCGTAACATTAAAGGGTAAAACAACAGGCTAACCGCAGCTAAAGTTAGCATCTTGAAGCTAACACAGAGACAGGAGGGACACTGAGGAAAAGCTCTTACATCTGCTCCACAGCACACAGCATTTAAAATACTGACATTTCCAGGGTCCCAGGTTTGTTGGTGGATGGTTGGTAATGCGCCTGGATTCAGGACCAGTCTGTTCACTAGCCCTCTGTTGTACTGTCCAAAGTTGGAAAAGCAGTCAGCTGTGAAGTGACTAGCATACACATGCACAGTTTTATTGAGTGTAGCTGGCACATTTCCTTGATAAATGAACTCTAGCCACTTAGTCTTGTCTTCTTCTGAGATGGGAAGCTTGTGCATGGAACTATGTGGCTGTTTACAGCCAAAAACAGAGCAGTGATGGCTCTTCAACTTTGGCATTCTCCTCCCTGCTGCTGGAGAGATTTCTCTCCAGCAGCAAGGAGAGGAGTGGGCGGGGAGGGGGTTCGGGGTATCTGCTCTGGTGGACCAATCAGGTCAGACTTGCTCCTGATTGGTCAAAAAAGGGAAACGCTGATGTTGGCAAATCCCCAAATTCCAAACAGCTCATTTTAGGTCAGGATTTTACATTCACAAGCACTACTAAGTACAGGTTTTGTCATTAAATATCACATTTTGTGGGTTGAAGGAAAGCCAAAGACCCACAAATTTCACCATAGGACTTAATAAAGTGATTCTTGCATAATATGGGACCTTTAAAATAGTATCTAAATGTAAACCTTAATTTTGCTTACAACTTGTTTAAAGCTGTTTGTTTTAAAAGATCTTTCTGTGTCACTCAGATAAGAAACGAGTGAGAACAAATAGAGACGAAGTTAAAGTATCAGAGCCAAGTGAGCAGTCAAATAAAGCCAGGCTGATTCCCGATAGGAAAAGTTTGTGTGAGCATGAGCCCTATTCAACACCCTCAGCCCCAGATCCAGCCAAACACAGCCAAGGCCAGTCACAGAGCCATCAGCCTCCTCAGAGGTTTTCAGCTGTTTGTCTCATCATTACTGAGACCCAGAGCGTGGCTGCATTCGCTTCATTCTTGGGTCCTCATCAATAGCCCAAGGCACTCTGAGCATTGGCCAAACACTTTTTCAGTGGCCTCTAAAACCAAGGACAGATCTTTATTCTGCCAATGAGAGATTGTATTAAGCTGTAGGAAATTATTTTTAATTCTGCGTCGTTGTGTTTCTGTCGACGTGAAACAACATGAAACTACATTTTTCAGTTTGGAGGCGTTTAGTTATTGAGAATAAAGATGTGAAGGGACACTGATGGTTGTGGCTGCGTATTGTTCGCGCTTGTCATTGTTCGCGCTGCAACAGAGGACAAGCTTAAACACAGCCGACAGATCCGTTTATGCATAAATTATCCTTGTTGTTAGTATCAGTAACGAGCCAGTCATTCCCTCGTTTAGTGTTAAACACTGAGAAACGGGAAGTGGCCCATCGGGCTCTCGGCTAATTAAGTGCTCATTCTCCACACACACACACACACACATCCACACTCACACACACACTCACTAAGCAGTCTGATGTTTGCTACCTGCCTGCTGTCATGGCAGCACTGACGGCCTTTAAAGGCGATCCAGGAGAACTTCAAAGTCAAGACAAGACTGCACGTAGTGTGTGTGTGTGTGTGTGTGTGTGTGTGTGTGTGTGTGTGTGTGTGTTGTGTGTGAAGACTGGAGTATAGATGATGAAATTAAAGAAGTCAAACTGCTCAAAATGCCTTCCGTGTGCCAGATCCTTTGGGGTGTGCACGCTGTTTTGTGATGCATTTTTATCCCTGTTTGTAGATCAATTAAATCCTATTTAAAGGAAATAACTGAAGATCTATAAATAGGAGTTTTCATGTGTAAATATTTACCATCTTCTTTGCATAAGGGGAACAACTTATGATGGATGTTCTGTCAGATCTAATACGCTCTACACATACAGCTGTGATGTACACCCTTTCTTTTCCATCCTCCACACACGCTCTTAATGTCGTGGATAAAAGGAAATCTCACTGTCCTGCTATGCAAATAAGCAATGCCACGTCAATTTGAGTCCCAGCTCCTTGTTACTATAGCAACAACAACAAGAGAGCACTACAAAGTTGCGCAGAGAACAAGTTTCTCTCCTCTTCTTTCATCCCAACGTGCCTCAGATCATTACAGGGCATTAGCATAGAGATGGAGAGATGCGCCACAGACGGGGGGAAAGTGGAGGAGAAGGGGAGCTCATCTGGGGAACAGCTTGCCCGCTCTGGCAGCAGTGACCTCCAAATCACAATTTAAAAACATCAGAAAATCACCTGAGTGTTTAAAGTGGGGGAAAAGAAAAACAGCTGCTCTATTTCTAGATCACTTTTTTTTCTCTCTACATGAAGGGAACGTCTTTTTTGTTTTTCCACCTTCTCCTCTGCACCTCTTCAGCCCTCTCCGCGCCGACGCTCGGCATCCAGCTGGCTCTATCAAAACCATGTGCCTCTTCAGGTGTGGTGCAGACTCTGACTGTGCCTCAACAGTAACCGCTGCTCGTTTTGATGGCTTACAGTTGGGAGAGGCAGAGGCAGCATTGACTTTAGGCAGCTGGAGGGAAAGTGTGCTTGCCTTTATGAGAGGCTACGCGTGAGTGCCTGTCCAAAACACTGAGCACACACTCACGCTGTCAAGGATGGAATGTGTCAGAGAAGTCATAATCCTCCTCATCCCTAATTTAAACTTTATTTTCTCTCTTCTTTTGTCTCAGTTTCTCTTCAAAACACACCACCAAGCTCCTGCCGCCTCCTGCTTTTCATTGTTTGTCGACTTCTCAGTCTTGACCACAGCCTCACATGTTTGCATGAGATAGTGCCCCCCACTCTTAAAGGTGCAGGATGCATTCAGTAATCTTTCATGTTACTTTGTGAGTATTTGTGTGCACATGAATTCCCTCCCTCTGCGTGTTTGTCTTTGAAGTAGTCTTATCTTCCTCAGCATTCCTCCCCCATGACAGGAGGGATGGAAAGGGAAACAGGCCTGGTGGTCCGGAGAGGGACCAGGGGTATCCTCGCAGAGGCTATGCAGCGTGCAACCCCCTAGTTAGAGTGAAAGAGTGCAGGAGCAGGTGGAGGTATGGATCCTGAATATTGAAAAGCTTCACCAGGGCTCGATACTCACTCCCATGGCAACTGCATTGAAAGAGGAGGATGGAGATGGGTTAAGCACTGGTTCGATACCACAGACCTGACTAAAGGAAAATTTTAAAGAGCTCTTTATCTGGGTCCTATAGGTGAAACTGCCTGTGTTGCCAAGTGCAGCCTTAAAAACGTGCAGTGTTTCTCTTTTTGGATATTAAATCAACAGATAATGAGGCAGATTACAGATTTCTTCTCATGTCTGATCATTGCAGGATCTGATTTTTTTTAACTGCTGATTGATATCATGACATGTTCATGATGCAATGATATTAAAGCCAGGGCTACACAATTATCACACATAGACTTATTTAATATTGAGAAATTAAGCTTCTTACTGATGGTGGGATAATAATCAAACAGGCAAAATGTCAAAACTACAGGCTTCATTTTCTGTGGTGTAACAGTACAGATATGTAAATTTATTCAGTATGTTAGCTTTGGGCACTCATGGTCAGTTGACATAGCATGTGATAGTATCATCTGCATAATGCATGAGGCCAAATAACATCTAAACGCATGACAAAGGGAATCAAATCCCTGTAAATCCCTTCTCTTCTCTTCTCTTCTCTTCTCTTCTCTTCTCTTCTCTTCTCTTCTCTTCTCTTCTCTTCTCTTCTCTTCTCTTCTCTTCTCTTCTCTTCTCTTCTCTTCTCTTCTCTTCTCTTCTCTCCTCTCTTCTCTTCTCTTCCCTTTTTTCATTTCTCTCTACCTTTTGCTCTCTTATCTACCTTTGTGCTTTCCTTTCTCTCCTTTCCTTCCATTCCTTCCTCTCCTCTCTTCTTTTCTTTTATATTCTTGAATGTTTCCTTTTCTTCTTTCATTCCTTGTGTCATATTTTCTCTTTCTTTTTCATTTTCTCCTTTGTCCATCCCTTTCTCCTCTCCTCTCCTCTCCTCTCCTCTCCTCTCCTCTCCTCATTTCTTCTCTTCTCTTCTCTCCTCTCCTAATTTCTTCTCTTCTCTTCTCTTCTCTTCTCTTCTCTTCTCTTCTCTTCTCTTCTCTTCTCTTCTCTTCTCTTCTCTTCTCTTCTCTTCTCTTCTCTTCTCTTCTCTTCTCTTCTCCTTCTCTTTGGTCCCGGGTGATGATATGACAGTGTGGTGATTAATATTTATATTTTTTCTTGGTAGTGGTTAAATAAAAGGATTTTGAAAACCAAAACTTCTCTTCTCCTTTCTTCTCTTCTCTTCTCTTCTCTTCTCTTCTCTTCTCTTCTCTTCTCTTCTCTTCTCTTCTCTTCTCTTCTCTTCTCTTCTCTTCTCTTCTCTTCTCTTCTCTTCTCTTCTCTTCTCTTCTCTTCTCTTCTCCCTCTACCCCTTCTTTCCTTACCTTTTTTCATCTTTTTTTTCCTTCCTTCCTCTCCTTTCTCTCCTTTCTATTCTCACCTTTCTGTCCTTTTCTCATCTCGTCCTTTCTTCTCTTCCTTTTTTGCTGCTTATCTCACTTATCACTTCTCTCCACTTCTCTTGACTTTTCTCTTCTCTTCTCTTCTCTTCTCTTCTCTTCTCTTCTCTTCTCTTCTCTTCTCTTCTCTTCTCTTCTCTTCTCTTCTCTTCTCTTCTCTTCTCTTCATTTCTCTCCCCCTTCTTTCCTTACCTTTCTTTCTCATCTGTCCTTCTTTCTATCCCCTCCTTTTCCTCCCTTCCTCTCCTTTCTCGCCTTACTCCTCTCACTGTTTTCTCCTTTTCTCATCTTCTCCCCTCCTCTTATCTCCCCCATCGTCCATGTTGGCATCCTTTAACTTTCATAGTGCTGTAGGCAGTCATATGTAAACAAAGACATTTTCTTTTTGAATTTTAAATTTTTTTAGCAGTTCAAGAACAAATAAGATCATTTTTCAGTTTCACATGCTCTAACTGGACTCCACTACCATTTTAAAAGTGTATAATGTACTGTCTGTTTTTGTTCTGCCACATTTACATACTGATGTGCCCACACACACAGTGCTACTGTCAGCCTGCTGGGCAGCACCAGACTCCTCTTTGTCCTTTCTCCTTAATTTCTCCTTAATGGCTCTGAGGAGCTAACAGAAGGGCACTGGTTTCATCCTCAGTGATGACTGGAGTGGATGAACATGAAGCCCCTGTCTCTTCTGCAACTTTGTGCAAATAGGAGCTAGAGCTGTCTTTGACCTTTCTTTGATATAACTCCATGTCACACTGACAATCACAATTACAATATTGATTTAATCCAGCAGTTGTTTGATTGATTCCTGGATTCAGATTTCAGAAACCAGTGATAAAGCTGTGTTAAATGAAGGTTTCAAATCTTGTCTATAAAGTGTTTAAAAAATTGAAAATGACCTGAAGTTCCTCACAAAAGATGTAAATCTTGTTACTTCATATCAACTTGTATTGAGACTAGTGTGATAAAAACACTCTATTGAAAGTGTGTGTGTGGACGCTGCTGAGGAAAAGGTGTGATGATGATGTCACATCCTCTCGTTAAGCTCTTCCCCTCCTCGTCCTGATGTGCAGAGCTGTTTATAAACAGCCACATGTGGATGCACTTTTTCAGCCTTCTGGCTCAATAATGTTGTTTTCTTCTCCTTCTTTTTTCCTCTCGCTCTGTCTTTAATATCTTCTTGCCCTTGTGCAATCTCTGTCTTTTTTTTTGTACTCACTTATTTGTGGTCTGTCTCCTATTCTGTCTGTTTCTGTCTTTTATTATTTTCTCTCTCTTTCTTTTTTCTCTGGGGATGCGGATGAAAACCAAGTCTGTTTTATTTTCTCTTCAGAGGGCGCTGAATATTTCAGTTTTGCATTTTCTCTCCCTTTTTTTTTTTTTTTTTTTCCAGGCCTCTTTGATGTGTCCGTGGATTCGTTATCATTCCGTTCGGATGAGCTCACAGACGCGGATGCGCGGGCTCGCGCGTACACTTGCGCACACACCACTTGCAAAAAACACACCCTCACTGACTTGTCTTTTTCTACTAGAGGCACCGTGCATTCTAGTCTGTTTGTCTTTTTTTTTCACGCGCTGCTCCACCCACATCACAGCCCATACAATCCTTAAATACTCAGCTTACATGAAAAGAATATTTGCATAAGCAATTACGGTTGGCAGTGTGTGCTTTTATTTGAAGTGTACTCTTGAATGAAAAGCACGTGTATGTCACTGTTTATATACAGTAAGTTCCCAAAGAGGCACGTGGCACCGTGTGGTCAAGGCCAAGAAGACGCCGGCGTCCCTGCACCCCTCCTGTCTGCCAGGCGGCTGGATGGCGGAAGCTCCTTCACCCTCTCTAGCACAAACACTCCTCTCCCTCTCTTCCTCCCCTTTAAAGAGCCGTTTAGGATTGAGGGATGAGAAGACTTCCTCTTAAGAGAAGGCACATCTTTAATTTGAGCCTCCTCTCCTTCCACTTTTCTGACCAGAGATCCATTTAAAGCCAACAGGCCGCCCTGGAGCTGGCACCCCTCTCTTTCCTTTACCCTCGGTGTTTCTCCCTGCCAGGCCTCCCTGACTCTTTTTCTCTGTCCTCTCATCTCACCCTCATTGCTCTGTTATTGATGGTGACACACTGTCTACCGCTCGAGTGACCACACACAGACGCGCACAGAAACACACAGATCTATTCTCAGAGGAAGGTGCCATGTGTTCACCTGCTCAGCTCAGTGCTGGAGCATAATATGTCTCAGTCTGTCACACACTTCAAGTTCGCTGCAGTGTTTTTTCTTCTTCCCTTCGCTTTCTCAGGTATAGCCCCAGAAGCCAGCTCAGACTTAGTCATAGTGCATTCCTTGAGTAGAGTTGTCAGTCACACGCTGACTTTGGGACTGTGGCGCTTGAACAAAGGCCCCCGACACACGCACGTGCACGCTCCGACGTCTCTCAAGCGAGACACACACCCAATTCATTTCTGCTCTTCCTTAGAAGTTTAAAAAACTTTTCTATTTCTGTGACATCCTCTTTTCCATCTTCCTCTCCCTTTTTTTCCATCTTTCTTCCCTTTTTCTTTTTTTTTCTCCCATCTTTAGTCTCTCCACACATCCTTTGTGTCTGTCGGAGCCCGGAAGGCAGTCATGCAACGAGGCTGATTAATAATTACAGAGTACACAAAATTGGGAGAGAGGGAGAGAAAAAACAATTTCTTTGGCGTTTGATGTCCGACATGAGAGAGACCAAAATTACAAAGAGACAGAACACTGTAAAGAAAAGAGAAAGCTTGCACATTCCTTTTTCAATCCTCTGCCTCGGCGCTTTGCTTTTTTGTTGCTTCTTTTCTTTTAACCATTTTTATCTTCTCTGTCTTTTATTTCTATTTTTTTCCACTCATTGTTCTATCTTTATAAACCCTTAAAGTTGTTTCCTTGACTATGAGAAGGGATTTAATAAAGTCATAAAAATGCCAGCTTTATAATTGTGTGTACAAGCGTCGACCAGCTCTCCTGATCTAGTCTGTTCTGTGTGTTAATGGACCCCACCCTGGAGACAAAATTATGCCCTTACTGAACAATCCTCTGAAATATAATTAGTGTGGCAACTCTCCTTTCCCTCTCCCACACCAGTCATGTGCCTGTTGTCATTTTGTAATTGCTGCTCTTTTAATTGCTTTAAAGACTCACCCACTGGCCAAAAAGTAATTCCTTCCCCAACAGGGAAAAATAATCTGAACGATGTCATTTACGGGAAGCTGTAGAAAGACATGACCGACTGGGCATGATTTTTTTTGTTTTGGTTTTTTTCGCTTTTTTTTCCCCTAACATTGTCATCTTTGAGCATTTGTCAGGAAAAAAAAGGTTCCCTGCAGCAGTCAGCGAGGAGCTGCAGAGCAGATGTGTCTTTTCTGGATAAAGCAACTGCTTCAGTGTCTGCTGAAGTTCAAAGATCAAGAGCTGAAAATCTGGCATAAATTCATGCAGAAATGTTGATGGAGTAATTAGTGTTATGGATATTGCAACGTATCAGTTTTAGGCCACAGGGACTGTAGCGGTAAAAGTCCCTCTTGTGTGAAAGAGCAGGTATAATGCTCCCCACTGAGCAAAAAACATTCAGAGGAAGTTCTTCCAAAGTCATCTCTGGACGTCTAACTTTGGTCTCCTGAAGGTGCAGACTGGTCCTCCGGACAATGTCTTTTTCACTCGCTACTGAATGTCCATTTATGTCCATAGTACCTCCGTATAATAGCTACCCAACTCAATCCAGTTCAATTCAAGAGAGCTTTATTGGCATGACAAACATACCTTTACATTGTCAAAGAAAGTAGGGATGTTCCGATACTGATTTTTTTTACTTCCAATCTGATGGGATTTTTCATAAGTTTTGATGATACCAATTTAATCCAATACTGATCCCTTTCTCTGATAAATCCCGTACTTTGTTGGTGATTCTGTTGTAACTGATAAATAGTGCTGCACGATTTGGGGAAAAGGTGCGATTTGCGATTAGGTGGACAATATTGCAATTGCGATTGTGCTTGCGATTTAATAAAAAAAGTTCTGTCATGATGAGTCTACAGACTTGCTTGGTTATCATGGCGAAAAATCTGAATTGCATGTGCTGACATTGCGATTGCGATAATCGTGCAGCCCTACTGATAAACCATGTTTGCTGTTTTTAAATAAGCCCTCTTGGTACCTCTAGGAACACTCACTTTACAAATGTTGCCAGACGCTGTTTTACTGTCATTGCTTTCCAAAGAGAAGTAGTCCCACACAGTTGACATGTTTACAACATGGTTTGATTTACAGCAGCCGTAAAGCGTGATGGTGTTGAAAACACATGAAAACTGGTTTAGGCCCGATCATGTAACTAGATCCAATGTTATCCGATCTTCCAAAAACAGCAATATTAGGTGCCAATACCAATCAGTGTATTGGATCTGGACGTCTCTAAAAGAAAATGTGACATAGGAGAAATGTACACACAGTTTAAGTATGTGCAACAAGCTGTCAGTGCAAAGGTAATGAAATAAGATAAAATTAGAATATCCTACTTCCAGTTTCTGTGCATATCTGTAGTCCAGTTTCTGAAGGTGGTAAACTCTCTCATTTTCCTTTAGCTTCATTTGATTTTCTCAGCGGCAGATGGTAACTGTAAATATGTACAAATGTGTCCTACTTTTCGGCTTCAAACCTGCTGCTAAGAAAACACCACTATTTCAGAATGGGAAAAAGGAAATGTAAGCAAACAAAATGTTAGTTTTATTAAATAATAATGTTTAAAATTCAACATCCAAAACTGACATTGAAAGGACGTCTTTTGAGCGTCTCTTTACTCAGTTGGTTCACTCATTCCTGCTTGGACTTCTACTTGACATCCAAAAAAACAATGTCTAAATTAGGCATGTGTAATCGAATTAGGTACTTTTACAGGCACCAACCAGATTCTGTCTGTAGTACAGAGTACCAATTCACGAAAAATCAAATGATACCGTTACGGATGGGTACCGAATTAGGTACTTTTATAGGTACTGACCAAATTCTGTCAAGAGGACTGGGAACCGATTCATGTAAAATTAAAAGGTATCATGTTTAGGTACCTAAACGCATCTTTGTGACTGTGAGGGAGTGGAAGGGTAGGCAGTTTTCCATGCTGGACATGAACACAACATTGCAAGATTACATATTGACGAATAAATATGTTAAGTTGATTTGATTTTGATTTGATTTTGATTTGTCTCAGACAAGCACATAAAAACAAACAATATTTGTAATAGGAAAAAAATAATAGCACACAATGATAAAGTGTGAGTTTGAGAAGGGGTTGAAGGAAGCAAAGCTTATCACGTTCAGCCCCCCTTACACTGTCATAGAATTTCATAATTCACATAATCTTAGTATAATAAAAGAACTTTATTATACTGAAAAAAAAAAAAAAAAAATTGATATTTTTTGTCACATAAACACAAAAAAGTACTGAAAATTGGCACTGTTGGGTACCAGTGCTGATTGCCAGGTACCGGGCATCGGTACCGTATCGTTTCTAATGTGAAAGCTACCCATCCCTAGATACCGTGTTTAGGTACCTAAATGCATCTTTGTGACTGTGAGAGAGTGGAAGAGTAGGTGATTTACCATGCTGGACATAAACACAACATTACAAGTTTATATGCTGATGAACAAATGGGTAAAATTAAAACACTTTAAGATTTTATTTTAAAACAAATCAATATTTATAACCGCACAAAGACAACCGGACAAAAGTACCAAAAATTGGTATGGTTGAGTACTGATACTGATTGCCAGGTACCGGGCATAGGTACCAAAATGTCTCAGATTTGAAAGGTACCCATCTTTAATCTAAATGTGGAAGTGCATATTGACTTCTAAGTGAGTTCATAGTTAGACGTCCAAATAGCGGACCTAATTTGAACATTGTAAATACATCCAGAATTAGTCTTGGACTGACAGATGTGATACATATGTGATCTACACGTCTAGCAGACGTCTGTTTCGTGGATCACTTTAAGTTTCATGGCTTTGTAGTTTCACCTGATATACAGCCCAAAACCTTTAATGTATCTCAGGTAGTGCTTTTAAAAACACTGATTCCCTCAGTCTGGAGTGCATCATTTCAGCTGGTGTCTCTTTAAGCTCCTCCCATGCTGCCCAGAACGCAGCACTTCGGAAGCCTCCTCCACTGTTGCCTTGCCAAATAGTGTTTCTGTATTTAAAATGACAAATGATGCCAAAGGACTGTACGTTTTAGACCTCAAATCTTGTCAAGTGTGAAGACGTTGAAATAAAAGCTTTCCTTGTTTTCCTCTGTTTCCTGTGCGATATCTGTCCCTGGATTTCATAATTCAAATTCCAAGATAGTTTACAACAACAACAACAACAACATCTCAGTACTTTTTTCTCTGCCAGTGCTGTTTTTCATATTCATACTCCTGCCACCCATCCTGACACACTCTCCTGCACCCCCACCCACACACACATCCACACATCATCATCCTGTGGCTGGATGTGACAGCTGATTGGTGTTGCTGCTTGTGATTGTGCGGTTTGGTCCCCTCGCCTGGGCGCTGACAGCTTTCAGTTTAAGCCTGTCCGTCTTTGTCTGCCTGTCAGTCCACTCAGACTCTGACTCTCTGACTCCCTGACCTGACACTTTCCAGCAGTCACCTCAGCGTAGAAGACACACTGAGGTTTTCCTGAGGTGGTTGTGAGGAATCATGCTCTCAAATATAACCTTAATGTTACTCCTCACACTTCTCTTCTAATCAGATCAGAGCGACAAAAATAAAACATGTAGTCAAAAGATTTGAAAAAGATTTTTGTATCTATTTGATGTTTGTTTTCAGATATGAGCACAATTAAATGGGAAAAAAATCATGCACTGAGTTCATCTCGCTTCTATATCCGTCTTTATTTTCCCTCTTTCTTTTTCATCTGACTTGAAAGAACTTTGTAACGACTGTTTGAAAAGTTCTTTAAAAAGGGAACTTTCTTAACAAAGCAAGTCTCGGTTTCTGGTCGGCAGTTGCATTTCTATGACTTTATCTCCTCATTTATGTGTGTGTGTGTGTGTGTATGTGTGTGTGTGTGTCTGGTTTGAAGGGAGATGGAGAGCCAGCTGGACCGAGCCAGGGAGAGCCAGCAGATCCAGCAGGCAGATATGGCGAAGGCGTATGCTGACATGAAACTCCAGGTCTGATACACACACACACACACACACACACACATTTCTGAACATAAATGGAGCACTACACATTGAGTTCAACATGCATGTGCTCCAACACAAAGCAGTTTCCATGCACACCTGTTTTTTATTATTTGTATGCATAGTGTATATCCAATGACTCACTCTCTGATAATCATGCATGTGCTGCACATTAGAACATTTTTGTTTCCTGTTGTGTGCGTTTAAACAGACACATACTTGCACTTTTACCCTCAGCCTCTCACATTTTACAACTGAGAGAGTGAGCTTTCTGACAGGCCGTAACCAAGACAATGCATGGGCACACACACATACACACACAGATTTCAGAGTTGCAGAGACAGCCTGCCCACAGATGCAACAAGGCGCCATGCTGGCTGCTGAATTCTTCCGACCGTATGTCTTTCCGTCTCTCCCTCCCTTTCTGTCTGTTCCTCGTCATCTGCTCCTATGCTCAAAAATCTATAGGAGAGAACCAAGAACACAACCCTCCTCAGGCCATTCTCAATCATTCCAAATGAACAAAACGAGTCATAATCCTGCTCATTAAGCAGGTGCTCACACTCTCTGCCACCGCGCGTTGACCTCGCTTCCTTCCAGTGGGCGTGAAGTGGGATGCTCAGGTTTGGATGGAGAACAGGTCGTGTGCATTAAGCAGCAAGACTAATTAGAACATCATTCGAGCATCAGGATCAGCATTCGGCCCCGCGTGGGCTGCTCCTTATTTGGAGAGTTCTTCAATCAATGCTGTAAACTTCTGATGCTGTCTTACAAGCCAGTTTTGCTATAGGCAAACATTTTCTGCCTATACTGTGTGTGCGCTGTATCGACGGCGATGAGAGAGGTCCTGAATGTTTTAAAGGGCTGCATGTTAAGGAGATTAGCAAGTTTAAGTTGCTGATTAGTCAGGTTTTTGCTTCTTTTTTTTTGGCTGATCAATGTGGCGGGGGCACATGTAGGGTAAGAAAGTGAGAGTGTGTGTGGGAGGCAGATCTTAGCATGCATGCTTGTGGGCACACAGTGCATCTTTATCCCCCTACAGTTGATTTTAAATATTTTTCATATTTGCAAAAAAAAAAAAAAAAAAAGGCATCGAAGGCATTAACTAAAAGAAAAGAGAGTGAAATCTCCCAAACAAAACAAAACAAAACTACAATCTGCAAACTGCTGAAGGAGAACTCTAACGACTTTCTAAGCAGAACAAGACAACATATGTTGTTCTTTTGAGTGGGGAAGTGATGTCTTCATTTCTTCATGCCTTGAAATGCCCCCTTTCCTCTCCCATCCCATCCTCACTGCCACTTTTTTCCCTCTGAGCCCCTGGCATCCCGATCTCCAATCTGACTTTATCCTCAGCCCACATGAAAGCCACAGGAGAGAGGAGCAGCCTCTTCTGCATCCCTGTCATACTCCCCTCACTCTGTCACGTTCTCCCACTAAGGCTTTAATGTTGCAGGAAGTACTTCAAAAGAAGTTTTGTACTCCCCTTTTTCCCCCATCCTTCCATCTTTCTCCTCATCATCTTTTCTTTCCCTCCATCTGCTCGTGCTGTTATATCTAAATGGATTATCTGCATCACCCTCTTTCTCTCTTCTGTCTTTCTTTCATTTTGAAGCCATCATCCCACTTTCAGTCTGCACTTAAAAGAGCCAGTCTGCCCTATTTTGGCTTTGGGAAAAAAAAAAATGAAGGCACCATACAGAATC
Organism: Halichoeres trimaculatus; assembly: GCF_033239565.1. Classification (NCBI taxonomy): domain Eukaryota; kingdom Metazoa; phylum Chordata; class Actinopteri; order Labriformes; family Labridae; genus Halichoeres; species Halichoeres trimaculatus. Next base: position 5,947,319 of record NW_027437198.1, on the reverse strand, counting down.
AAATCGCAGCTGCGTGTTCAGTTCAAAGGAGGCGTCAGCATTTTAAATGGATTAATCAAAACAAATTTAGCATTTCTGAGTGCTCCACACTGCACAGCCTAGAAACAGGGGCACTTCAGTAATTACACGTCTAATTGTTTGGATTATCATCACCTGCACAGACAAACAAATGTATTAGACTGTGAAGAAGTTTGGATAAAAAGCGTAAATATTGTTGAATCAGAGATAAAGAAGCTCATAACTTTGTTTATCTGCTTGCATCTTCTTGTTTACACCTGGGAATATGTGACTTTGAATGTAAACTACTGCTGTTGATTTTTTAATGGCTGTTATAGTATTCTACTTTGATGAATATTCATGTGCAATAATAAAGAGACGGTTATAGGTTTGCGTTGATATCTCCTCCTGATGGCTCCTCATTAATTTGGTATCAAAAGAAAAATAATGTAAGCATCATAACAATGCATTCATCAAATTAAAGTGGTCAAATATTCAGAGCAGAAACAAGATGAAAAGTTAATCTAGAGCAAAGGTCTTCAACCTGTGGCTCTTAGGCTCCTTTGCATCCGATCCTTGTAGCTTTAGAAAAATATTATTGAAATAATGACTTTGTTTTTCTTACAGAGGGCACTGATGATAAAAGACACTGACACTAAATTAAATCATAGGTTAAGCTATTGATAGACTAGATATGTATCAACTCTTGCAATAAAGCTTTCTAATACTTTTGAGAAATTTGCAATATTTTTCAACTTTTGGCTAATTTTTTGGATTTAAATTTTTTGACATTGTTGATTTTTTTTTATTATTTTTTTTATTTTATTTTTTTTGACATTTTTTATCTAAAAAAAATCCAAATAATTTCGATTTAAAAAATTTTAAAAAAAGAAAAATTTTGCAATTTTTTTTCATTAAAATTTTTGGAAATTAACTAAATTTCTAAAGTTAAAATATATTTTGGCAAATTTGCAAAAATTTTGAAATTTTGGAATTTTTGCATATGTTTGCTAATTGTGCTAATTTTTTTTAAATTTCTACATTTTAGAAAAATTTTGCAATTTTTTTGAGTATTCTTAATTTTTGAAAAAAAATGCAACGAGTTGAAATTTTATGACTTTTTAATGCAATCACTTTTATTGTTTTAATATTTGCGAATTTATCAAAAAATAAAAGACTGCAACATCACATGTACAATTTTATAAACCCCAAAACTTTTCATTCAGATAATAATTCACTAGATTTTTACTGTGTTTAGAACTCAATGAACTTTTTTTGTCTTCACTGGGAAGATAAAGTAGATTTTGTGGCTCCAGACTGACTTAAACCCAGGTGAACTGAGGCAAAATGGCTCTTGTGAAAGTAAAGGTTGCAGACTCCTGAGCTAGAGTCACACAAAATTAGACCTTTTAAGAAACAGATTGCAGAAAGTTTCAGCATGTTAAAATATTTTGCACAGAATCATACTTTTTTTCCCATCGGTTTTGGTATTAATGACCTGTTTGCTTTTTGCTTACAGATGGAAAAGGTTGAGGAGGACCTGGATCGCTCCAAGACTCTCAGGGAGACGCAGGCCAAAGAGTTCTCGGAGCAGCTTGATGCACTCAGACAGACATACGAGCAACAGGTCTGTATGAGTCTGTAGCTCTGAGTGTGTGTGTGTCGGCATGTGTGGATTGCTTCTGTGCTCATGATGTGACCCTGGAGAAAGATCATCACCACGTTGATATCTTTCTTTTATTACCAGTGATAAAAACATCTCTCTGGAGCCAGCAGAGGAGACTGACATCCACGTGGTGCAGTCGTGTTATTTCTCTGTTCCATCTGTTTCAGCTGATTAGTGTCTGATGATGTGCGGCACGCTTTAGATTAAGTCTAGATTGCAGTTTAATAAGCATCTTAAATATTGCCAATTGAAACCTAATGCAATCTGTACTGCAGATGCTGAGTCCCTTTATCGTTCCATCTCCATCACTCTGCTTCGATTAGGAGTGAAGAAACATATTGCCAACTCACTGAAATTGAACTTGTTGATTGGAAGACGTGATAGAGTATCAAATTATATCCAGCCATGACAATGAAGTGGATTGTCTGCAGACAGTTTTGTTATTGAAGCCTGAGAGCACAGTATTATATTTCCATTAAGCTGAGATGGATAATCCCTGGCTTCTTTAGTGAACCAGTGATTATCCATAGTCTATTTCTTTAACATTAAAGCAAAACATCCTGTTGGTGGTCTCAATCTTAAAAACTATGATTTTTGAACAATACATGAATTTTCATGGGAGTTTTAGTTGTAGGTTTGACATTAGAAGCACTTTTAGAAGCCACTTTTTGCTTTGGGAAAATTTCTTGAACATTTTTTGTTTTCTTTTAAACCTTTTATTAATCCAGTTAAAGCCTCCTGTGAATTAAAACAAGAGACTGGACATGATTTTATTTTGTACTGCTGTTGAGCTGTAGCTTTTTGGCTAAATCTAACGCAGTAAACAACAACAAAATGCCAACATAGTTAGAGTTTAGTTTTTAGAATTTAAAGCACACAAACAACCTGAATCCATTTGATTTCAGAGCATGTACAACAGTAACCAGTGAAGCATCTCTGTTTCCAGCCTTTATCCACAGCATGATTGATTTCCATCCACCACACAAGCACTCAGTGCTGGTTAATAAGCATGGGAACACTCATTTCCAGGCCAGATGGAGTTTACACTGCGTGTAATTTGCTGTAAATAGCTGTAAGTGGAGGATATAAGGCCGGTGTTTTTTCTGTGACATGGTTCTCTGTTATCGATTTGTTCCTGGCTAACACTCATGTTGGCTGTTATGATGATGTTTGTGGAGAGAAATCTCACTTTCAAAAGATTGAAGAGCATGGCAGGTGTATTTTTTTGGATCACTTTTTAGAGGAAAAAAAAGTTTAAAAGGTGAGAGGTAAGGTAAACAGTGCTGTTTGAGTTATAAAACATACGCTACATTCATAATGATCCAGTCACCGTGACAACTCATGAGTGTTTTAGTGCTTGTATGTTCTGAGGAATTATGAATTCTGTCTCATGTGAGAAACAGGTAAATAATCAAAGCATTGAGAGAAATATTCAAGTGACGGTTATCGTGTGCTGCAGAGAATAACAGTTTTGAAGAAAACTACACAGGGTTAGCAGCACGTCAGGAAGGCTTTTGTCTTATGGATAAAAATATGCTGAGAGGCTGTCTTTGTGCTGATGTTGATACGAGTTCTGTTGACATTAGCTTTACGGTTTGAGAGATGAAGAAAATGTATCGTGTAGCTGCACAGGAAGATGTGATCATTAATGACTTGCTGTGAGAATGCTTATTTTTATGAAGGACCAAAAATGCCAAAATAAAAAATAAAAAAGGGAAAATAAATTATATATATATATATATATATATATATATATATATATATATATATATATATATATATATATATATATATATATAGTGCTTTTATAAAAGAGTGCTTTTATTTCCTTATTTATTGATATTTAATTTTATTTCCCCATTTATTTTGTATTTATTTTTACTTTTATTTATTTAATTATTTATTTATACGTAGATAAATATATACACTTAAGCCCAAAATTATTATTTTACCTCACATTTGACATAAATAGTATGTGCGGGCAAGTCTGGAATCATGATTATAGACTGTATAAAACATGGACGTAGTCTCGTTGACGTCACCCATCTGTGTCTGAAACGGAAAATGAAGCACATCTGCTATAGCGGCCATATTGGTAGCGGCAAGGGCTTCGCCTACAGCCATAGGGCGCCGGCCATCACGTGACCCTCATCTGTGCCTCTTGTTAGGGAGCTTGCGGTCTTAATATCCTCTGAACGGCCGAGTTAGAAAAAGAATCACCCCCCCGTACAGTGGGAGCCGGTAGTAAAATTAGCGACTCAGATAGGAGACACTCTCCAGAAACAGCAGATTTTAGCACTTCTGGATTGTCTCATATTCACAGACCGGAGGTTGCCGCTTGATCATGACCAATAATTTTATGTGAGGCAACACTGTAAAAGGTGTTAAATCAAAATTTGACAAAAAGTTACTATGTCCAAAATTCATATCCCAGAGATACAATGATCAATAGCCACAGGATGTTCAAAGGAACCATCGTCTCCAGGAATCGAAAGTGTTGTATTTTGGTTTCTAACCAGTTTTTGGGCTATAAAAAGCGACTTGCTTGTGACAATTCAGTCATTTTTGAGTCAGCACAAGACTTGCCATGGCGAAGACCAAGAGCTCAGTGAGGACTTGAGAACACGTGTTGTAAATGCCAAAAAGGAAGGGAAAGGATACAAAAAAAATTGTCAAACAATTCCAGGTGCCGTTCGAAACGGTGCAAAGTATCAACCAAAAGTCCAAAAAATGTCACACAGTCAACAACACAGACAACACAGAAACCCTCCAACCTCAAAGATCTGGAAACATTTGCAAAAGAGGAATAGTACAGAATTCCTGCCAATACTTGCAAGAAGCTTGTAAGCAATTATAAAAATTGTTTGGAGGCTTTGATATGGAATGAGGGGTTTGCAATGAATTATTGAGGCAGGATATGAATCATTTTGTACACTGTGACTTTTCTTTTTCACCCTGTTAAAGATGTTTATTTACACTTTCTATCTTCAATAAATTAGTTATGGCTTCAGATTTTCTTGTGTCCTATTTAAGTAAAATTCAAAGTGAAATACTGATTTGTAACTGAAAAAAAAAGAAATTCTTTGTATTTGATAGGGGTAATTTTGGGCTTAAGTATATATATATATATATATATATATATATATATATATATATATATATATATATATATATATATAATTTTGGCACTTTTGGTCCTCCATATATTTTATTTTTCTGTAAATGCATATCGATGACTTTAAGGAATTTTTATCATTTTTTGCATGCATGCCCCATCAAGGGTCAAATTTGCCACTTGACATTCAAAAAGAACATTTTCAAAAAGGGAACTGCAAACGTTTTCCTACTCAACCTCCTTATGCTGACGAAGCTCAGCCTCTTGACTTTGGAGTCTTGTTGTGATGTCAAAAGTCTCATCTGGAGCCATGACTTTTACACGTAACAAAATTTGCCATACTCCCAAGGTGTAAAATTGAGACAATACTTGCATCCTGTTTACTGACATGATACTGTGTGAAATTTCTGTGCATGGATACTTAAATCCACTCACTCACCAGCCATCTCTGGCTCAAACTCTACAGTGAGGAATAAGGGGCTTGTCTTTGTACGTCTCCTCCTCCTCTTTCACACTCACCCCTGCTGAGACCAGACAGGGCTTCTGTTCTATCCTCCTCTAAACCCTCCTCCTTCCCAAACATTTCAGATTTCCCCCCCTGGGGCTGAAAAGAAGCCCATTACCTCACTGTCCTGTCTCAATGCTCGCACAGCGCTCGCACACACAACCATGTCAGCCGAGGCTGACAGGAGTCGTGCTGTGCAGTAACACCCGACCCACTCTGTATCTGTGGCACCAAGCTGTGCTCCGACTCTGTCTTCTCTCACCAATGCCACGCCGGCCCCTTTAAGAACCGCAGCACCCAGCATCCTCCGCTGCACGCTGGCGCTACGTGATGTCACAACCAGGCTCCTTGCTGGGTCTGCTCTCTGTCATCTCCTCACCATCTTTTTCTTTAGCAGCTTACTCACAATGGATCTATCTTGCTTATTTCTTCGTCCTTGTTTCACCTCAGATCCCCTCTTTGCTCCAAAACCCCCCGTGAGACTCTAAACAGGAGCGAACAGTAAGCCACGATGTCCTCCCCCAGTTCCTGTCACCGCATGTCCTGCTGTCCTGCTGTGGAGTTCCCGGTAGCAATTTCCATCTGTAACTTGAGCCGCTGTATGAATCTTGACTACCCCTGTGGGACAACGAGTTGTGGCTGTGGACCTTATTTCCATCTATTATGTCCTTGAATGGAAAAAGAAGAAGGTAGAGCAAACTTGTCTGTCTCTGGAATAACGTACACACCATCAGTGTAACTTGTGGCAACATGTGGGAGATGACGCCCACCTTCTTCAGGAGTGTTTTTCTGATAAGGCGATGTTTTTGTAGTTCTGTTAAATGGCATGTCTGAGATCTTTTGGAAAGTGTTCTCTGTGTGATTGTGTCTCCAATGACATTTACAGAGCCCCAGAGATAAAATACATATTTTATCCAGCCATAATTCCTTCCATTGCCCTGTTCAGAAGGCATTTGGAAGAAGCTCTCCCAAAGGGTAAAGTCTGAGCTGCCAAAATGAAGCATCCATTGTGGCCTTCCTCTGGGTGCCAGGGACAGAATCCGGCTTCCTGTAGATAGCCCCTCATTCATCACCTGCTCTGAATAGCATGCAAGGTCCGAAGATAGGCTGGCGGATAGAGAGGCACCGGGCATAGAGGCTGTGGATCTCCGCTCCTCTGGCAGGCCAGGTAGGGTGCCGTCAAGTACAATGTGCAGGGGATTAGCTTCAAAGCAGGGAGGCGAGTGGGCCCCAGGCCCCTGCTGTCCTTTCAAGGCACCGGCTGAGGCTTCGCGGCTGGATGGTGTGGGGGTCACTGGTCCCCCCTCCATGGGGGAGTGGGAACGGAACAGAGCCTGGGAAAGGCTTGGGGGCTTTGGGCTGGGAGCTCGGCTGGCAAGGCTCACCTCTCAGCAGGTGACTCTGCACACAGCCGTGCTGCGGTGCACACTTGCTGGAGATGACAGGATGATTAAGCCCTGAAAAATGAGGGCTTTGTGCTCTCCTAAAAGTGTTTTATTTTTCCACTTCATTGTGTGAAGCTGGTTGCTATTCCACTGAGACAGAAGGATACTGTATGTTTATTTTATAATCATGCCTTCTTGGTGATTAGTGCTAGCAGATCTCTGCTTCACTACGCTTTCAGAGATCCTTCATTAGGAGCGTAAGTCCCAATTACAGCCGGCTGGTAAGTGCTGCTTAAGCATAATCCCATTAAAAGTGAAAGGTGGAACGTTGATATTGATTAGAACGCAGAACAAATGGAATCAGAAGTCGATTTAATCCTCAAAGAATATAACAAGTACACGTGGAAAAAATGTAACATCTCCTCGATTTTCTTCAACTTTCTTCTCTTCGCCTCTTTCTTCATTTTCTTCTCTTTCTTCTCTTCTGTTTGTTATGACCATCATATTCATCGCCTAAGCCGATTTTCCAATGCTGTCAGGCGCTTAGCATGGGGCGTTGGGTGGTTTGTGCAGCCAGATGGCTAACCCCTACCAGTTCACATACTCAGCCCAAACTAGCTGCTCTTTTATACGCCGGTCTCAGAAGAAGGCAAGGGGGACAGATTTTAAGAAAGAAGGAGGAGTGGGACTTTGAGGGCCACTCACTACTACTGGCAGGAGAGGTGGGAGGGCGGGTGAGCCAGCCAGATGTAAACACATCACATCATGTCAACCTCTGACAACGTGAGGAAGCAGAGAAACTTTCCTGTCTTTTTTTTTTCACGCTGTCTCAAAGGTTTTGCCAAAATTTTGGGGTGTTCTAAGTGGAGGCAAAGGGTATAAGGAAAAGGACGTAGGGAGGATGAATGGATGGACAAGTTGTCATGACGACAGGGTTGCTCTGAGTGTGTGTTGGCTGATGAAGTCTCTCTTTGCCTGCTTGTCCAATCAGATGGCTGAGCAGCGCATGCAGCACGAGCAGGAGAGGACGCGGCTACAGCAGCAGCACAGCGCGGAAAAGGACAGCCTGGTCCAGGAGCGCCAGCGGGAGGTGAGCAGCTTGGAGAGGCAGGCCAGGGCCGCCCTGCAAAAGCACCAACAGCACACCCAGGAGTGGAAGAAGCGCGATGCTCAGGTAGGGGGTCTCCACTGATCCACGTACGCGCACACACACACGCTGACCCACGCTCTCCCGTGGACAACCATTTTGTATTTTGCCCATTGACGTTTTCCCGGGGTTTCAAAAGCACAGCGGGTTAAGACAGGTTCTCACTCAATCCAAGAGTGAAACTGATATGAGGTGTGAATAGTTTTTAAGAATCACTTTATTTCACATGCAAGCGCTCAGGAATACATGGATTTCTCTTTGGAGTGGAGATAAACTTAAGTTTTGGTAAAAAAGCGACGCGCGAACAAAAAGTTTTTTGAAAAAATGAAGAAAACGGTTAAAAACGTTGGACATCCTAACTTAATTTCTCAACTGATTTTTGTTTTTTTTAAACTTTAACGCCGCGGGGTTTTGTGATAGAAGTGTTAAGACTTAAAACGCGGAAACCACAGGTAGCCAGATCAAGAAGAAGAAACCCGTTCAACTGAGCGCCAAGCTTTTATTCCAAAACCCTGGCTTGAATTTCTCCTTTATTTTCCACCGAGCGCTCATGGACCAACGTCAAGCAGTGTGCACTCCCAGCGAAGTGCATCTCTACTTGGTATTCTCCTCTCACCGCAGGTAGCCATCTCCCTCCGGAAAACGATGGTTACTCTCTCGTTGCAGCATTGGCGGACACAATGAGTGTTTGACATTTGGGACTATATTAATGGACTCGTGTGACACTGAGAGGCTGTTCTGTTACGATTTAACCCAGCCAGCAGCAGGTCTTCATCTCCAACCCATCGCTCTGTCCCTGCCTCTCAGCAGCCTGGGCTAGCTTGGAGCTCTGTGGGAAGCCATTTGACAAACCAGCACCCAGCTGAGGATGTGTTTGACTCTTCAGACTGCCCGGAGAAATGGACATTGTCAGCGTGCAGAGAATTTATTGACCGCTTTCTAGGGATGGAGATCTAGTAAGAGTGTGTTTTTGTGGACAAGATTTTTCTTTCACCAAATGTGGGCACAGATTGTGCCAGACGGCAACTAAATGGCGAAAAAACGTATTTGGCGCTATCTTTTTTATTTCGTCTTCTTTAAGTGCTAACAAATGATGATTCGCGTTTTAGACATCATTTCTGCTTCGAATCGCGATAAATCTGTGATTTTTATTCAAAATGCAGCAGTATTTGACGCTTTTGACTCATATGTTTGTGAGTAACAGCTACAGTGTAAGGGTAAACAATAAAACCAGGAGTAAGAAACAGCTTCTGGTTTTCAAAACAGCCTTCTATTCACAACTTCTCCAACACAAGGGGATTATTATACAGATTACTAGCAGTCGTTTTATAGCGCAGTAGCAGTATGTCATCACATCAGCTGTTGAAAAGCAGAGGAACTGTAAATCATAAGGGAAAGTTTGTCCCCTTCATCCCTCTCTAATGTTCCCTTGTCTGATACTTTATGCTTTTCATAGAACCGATGGCACCACCGAGTGTGTTTTTTGCTTTTTCCGGAGATGCCGTCACAACAGGACATTTCTGCATGAACACGCCGTCCTACTCGTGTCAAACTGACGCATACTTTGACAAATTTAGGATCTCAGCGGGTGACAGAAAACAAACTTCCCCCTTGCGCTCGTCTCACATGCTGGGTTTGCTCGTGCAGCACTTGGAGTGGAGATCACACGTCTCCCTGATGTCAGATGTTAAAGCGGCAGCGATCCAGATTTTCACTCAGGCCTTGGAAAGATGGAGGACAGGATTGCGAGGTCTGTGAAAGTGGTTAAGATGTGAGCCGGTTTGACTCGCTGTGTAAGTGCTGCTCCATGGAGGCGCTGTTAGAATGACAAGGAGCTGACACACCAGCAGCAGATATGTTTTAAACATGAGCTTTTTTACATTTTGCAAAGCCACTTATTATTAAACACTTTTGCTTTACCAAAGTTGTTTACCCGTGGAGAACTTGTACTGCCATGCTGATAGCTGTGTGGCTTTCACAGACTCTCTGGACAAATTTAAATTGATTGTCACATGGCTGCTTTTTTTCCAGTGTATTACGAAAACTCAAAGTTTCCCTGTGAGTAAACTCTACAACATCTTCCCTTCTTTCATTTTCTCCCACTCCTGCGGTCATGAGACTTTTCCAAGCCTGTGAAACAACATTCTCGCTCCTCGCTGGTCAGATGGACGGCGATATTATTATCACGTCTAAAGCCAATAACTGACAACCCAATGGGCTGCTCAGGCCTCATTATTTCTGCTTCCTTCCTCCTCACACTGTCTCTCAGTCTCCCCTGAAGCAGAGGAAGCTCTCTCACAGCAGGGAAGTTTGCTAAGGTGTCAGCAAACGTCAGTCATACACTCACAGGATGAGCAACACCCACTCGTCTCCTTGATGTGGCGGGACGGTAATAAATTATATTCGTGACTCTGGCGTCGTGTTTGAGGAGCAGAGCCAATGAGTCGTAACGGCAAAGAGCTTCAATAAAAAGCGCAGGGACACAATGTCCTCATCCTGGCAGACTGTGTTTACCTTGCTTCACCCAGCGTGCAGCTGCATTCTGCTTTACACTTCAAGTTATCGAGCATATGAAATGTCACGTGAGTGTATCTCTATTAAAAGACCCAGAATTAAGCTGCTGAGTTCAAAGTGTGGTGTAAGCAGCTGGCACCCCACTCAGAGGATTAACTCACACTTTTCATCCTTTTGGACCTGAATTTTCTTGTCTTCTACACAACATGAAACTCTTCTTTAACTGTTTTTTTCTTCCTTAAGTTTAAAAAAGAAGCTTCTGATTTCCGTCGGTCCAGGCTGATGAAGGATTCGCCCGCAGCGTGTTCTGTGTTTCGCTCCGTTAGCTGATCAATGCCCCCCAGAGGACAAAGAGGCTTTGTAGCATACTTTTGAGGGATCCTTCACCAGAATAGGGCTGCAATGAATGATTATTTTTAATGTCGACAAATCTATTGGCTATTTTTTCGATTAGTTTATTAATCACGATTATTTTGGGTTTCAACCTAATTTGTCCTTTAAAATGTTCAGACGTTTAAAATCCAACCTGTGTGTTGCGTTTTCACTGCATTTACCCAGAGTTAGGTTCTCACCTCTGATTGGTCAGCCCTGTGTCATGTTTGTTTGTTTGTCTTTATTTCATTCATGACATAAAAATATAAGTACAATACAAAAAAACAAAAACAAAATAAATCTCAAAATGAACAGAGCAGGTAAGAAGAAAATTAAGTTGTTCGCAGTGTTGGTTGGACAGACCGCTTATTAGTGACTTTGGGCTTATTTTATAATATTAATTTGCTTATTGGTGCTTGCTGTGCTCTCTGTATGACCATGCTGACTCTCTCCCAGCTCTTCATAACAACGCCTTAAGTTTTGTTTCTCTACATGGGCTACTTCCACTTTGGTCATGCGCACTCCGCCCCTCCTCCTCCCTGCTGAGTGTTACCAGTGCAGTGTGAGCTTGAGAGTGAGAGCCCCATCTGATAAATGTCCTCTCTTTTAAAAAGTCAGGGGAGTTTAGAGTAGAGATAGACCAATATGGATTTTTTGGGGCCGATACCAATACCGATTCTTTGTAGTCAAGGAGGCTGATATCCGATATTTGAAGCCAATATTAATTCGCAGTCAAAGTGAAAATCTTGGTGTCAAAATTTGAACGATACAAACTCCAACACTTAACTGCATTGAAATGCCCTCAAGCCTATGTTTATTAAACAGCTCCCAGGCTCAGCAGCAGGTTTTATAAAGTTCAATGAAAACTTTAAAAAAATAGCTAAAGTTTCCTACAGTAAATAAAGTTTCCCAAAATTTTATTGCAACTGCAATAACTGTAATAACTGCACTGCTGATTGGCTGTTACCCAAGCCAGGGCTCTGCTTGAACCTACAGCCCGACCGATATGGGATTTTTGGGGCCGATGCCAATACCAGTACTAGAGGCAAAAAAAAGCCGATATCCAATATTTCGGCCTTTATCCGATATATCAACCGATATCTGATATATCAGCTGATATATATAATGAATTCATTGATATACACAGGATATATACTGTATATGAACACAAATTATAATACCCATATGATTCGATGATAATGGTGGACGTGTGAAATAACAGTACCATTTATCTCTGTTTATCTCTCAAAAAAGCAACTAACACAACATTAAAACGCTGTTCCATAGTCTTACATTACAAAATGGTGGACGGAGGGGGCGGGCACTCGGGCAGTGTGCAGCCCAACACACAGAGACACAGGAACAGGAGTGACAGAATCTCCGTGGAGCAAAAATTTTTATAATCAGCTACATTTTGGCCAATGTTGATTAATCAGTGACAGGCATAATCGGCCCGATTAATCAGCCCGACTGATTAATCGGTCGGATTGATCGACTCTACTTGTAACCAACCGGATGATACTATGGGTGGGACAGTGCTGGGAACTGAGTAGTGACTGCAGACAGCAAAGTGGCTGCATCAGAGCCAAAACAATGCAATTTTAAATTTGTTTATCGGCCGTCGGGTTAAAAAAAGGCAAATGCCAATATGCCTCAAAATGCCAAATATCGGCCCTGACAATCGGCCCAACCAATAATCGGTCTATCCCTAGTTTAGACACTTGTTCGTGATTCAGATCCTGAAAAACTGATGGAGAGCGAAGGAGACTTTCTAAATCATGCTATCAGAGCCTCTATCAGAGCCTCTATCAGAGCCCCCATCAGCGCGCAGTGCCGCAGGGCGTGGAGATTTTTCCTCATTGATAGTCCTCGTATATATGTGCTTAGTGATCTTTTCCCATAAAAGTATCCATTAACTTGGTGCCTCATGCAGTAAACTGAAGTTACAGATGAGCATTACCCCCTGTATTTGATTTCACCATATGACAACAACAATAAAAAGAATAACATGACGCGTCGACTGTTAAGAATTACATCGATGAATTTTTTTATAGTTGCCGAGTCGATTATGTTGACTAATCATTGCAGCTCTACACCAGAATATCCTGTCATAACCCCAAATCCTGAAGCAGTGGACTTTCTTTTTGCCTCCTCCCCACTGCTGTCCTGCTCCCCCAGAAGAAAGTTCTCCTCATATTTCCTTTAATCCTAACTAATCACGCAACTTTGCCGTCACTTTCTATTAAAAAACTTCCCTTCTGTGAAACATATCTTCCTGATCTTCTTGAACAGTTTTGATGAATATAAAAGTTAGTAGCATTGTAAGATAAAATGGTTTTAACATGTTTCCCTGTTGCTTTCTTCTACGTTGTGTCTGTGTGAGGCTTTTCAATATTTAAACGTTAGCAGGAGTTTGACTTCAAAAACTAGGCCCAGCATTATAAATTAATTGAAGCCTTGTTTAATTTTTCCTTTTGGTGCAAACAAACAACAGAATTGTTTGTTCTCCACAAAAGCCATCACTCATATTTTTTCAAGCCCAGCTCCTCCTCAAAAACTCGTTTAATGGGTATTATTTTCCTGAATAATTATGCTTTTCCTTTTTTTTGAAGGAGCGTACGCGCCATCTGGACTTCAAACAGCATGGGAGAGCGCGAGAGCCTTGTGAGGTCTTTCTTCTGGGCCGTGATGGACTAAATAATGATGCTGTCAATTTTTCAAAGCGTTTCAATCCCGAGTACGTGATTGTGATGAGTCAAATGAAGAGGGTGATGACAGAAGAAGTCAAAGAGGATGTCTGATGAAGAGAACAAGGCGGACAGCTAGAACGGTGTGCACGTTGATCGTCTCGGTGCTTGTGTGTTGTCATTTACCAAATGATTGGTCCCTGAGATCTGGTATTGTCAAGTGGGTCTTGTCTTGTTACTCAGTGATTCTCTGAAGCAGATGAGCATCCCACTGCGCTGACGTGTCACTGTGTTTGTGATTCTTTAAATGATTTCATCACATGTTCCCACATTCGCCTGAGCGTGAACGTTAGAGCCCAGATATTCTCCTCAGTCGTAACGATTGATCATGGGTGAAGTCATCACTGATGGCAGATTCTCTGTGATGTGCTGCACAATACAGCTCTGTTTCAGCTGTTTTACGCCACTTAGCATGAACATGTATCTCATCTCAGGTTGCAGATGAAAAATGTATTCAACTGACATCAGCGAGGCAATTATTAGAAAAGCCTCACCCATGTTGTTTTTACTACATTCATTCCAGTGATCCATACAGTGTGTATATTGCCAGTACCTGTTTTACTGCTGAGCATTTGTCTTTTTCGATGGCAGTGTGTTGTTAAAACATGTTCTTAACTCCAAGATATCCTCTCTTACTGCACAGCTGCCTTAAAACATCATCATCATGAATCATAATTTCCTCAACCCTTCCTGTTTCACATCAAATTTGACCCGGTTTCCAGAAATGGGTTTTAGATCGACCAGCATGGGTCAAGGAAGATGGTTGTTTTTGGGTGTCTTGTGACTGTACCGGCCGTGTTTGTCACCGCCGCCCCATAAAAAACACAAATAATGTTTCAGAGGGGCCTCAGCACTGTCATGGGTTAGCAGTAGTTCATGGGTGATGTAACGGGCCACTGTGTCTCATTGGTAGAGTGAAAAGTTTAAACGATTGGGCAATCCCAATCGTCACTCCCCTTCATCTACTCCTCCCCCTTGGCCCTCTGTTTCGAGGGCCAAGGGGAAGGGGTCATACACATCTGTTAGACAGGAGATGCCACTCGATTCCCACTGCGTCATCACACCTAGACGCTCGATGGCTGTCGTAGGCAGAGCGACTGTTTATTCATTTCCGAAGCAAACGCATTTTTATAAAGTGATGATAAACTGATGTCAGATTGGGGTGACGAACTCACAGCCAACAGACTTCACTACGATGTACTGCTCTACGCTTGTGATGAAACAGCTAAGCTATGAAAAGCTAGCAGTAAGCTAAAGTTAAAGTATTCAGAAGCCACATTATGTAGCTTCTGAATACCGTAACATTAGCTTATCATAGCTTCTGTAGCTGATGAAGCTCCTGAACGCAGCTTAGCTGTCTGATCACTCATGAAATGCTGTCTATTAGAGTGAAGCCTGTTTGCTGTCACTCTGGTCTTACATCGGTGTAGCTAATGTTAGCTGTAGCTGTTGCTATAGCAGAATTAGCTAGATTGCTATAACAAGAGATTTCAAAATGCCACCAAAAATTCTAAAAATAGCAAATATTTACGTAGCAAATGATTAGAAATCTGATAAACAAAAAATATCAATATCATGGGTAATTTGTCCTTGTGTATTTGGGACATCACTTCATTAGACATGCACTTTCAAAACCAAGGGCTTAAGGTTAGAATTGGGATTGGCCATAAGTCTTTTGGTTGAATGGTGATCTGATCTCAGCTTACCTGAAAGTTTATATGTCATAGTGGCAAAATACTGAGCCCAGGAAGGACTTCAGTGGCAGTTGGGAGTTAAAGAGCTTTTCAGCTAGCAGCCTATAGCATCAGTGAATGCCAAGGGGCAACATCGGGTTTAGAAAAATGAAGCCTATGCGAAAGTGCTAAAAGTTGCTATTCACCAAAAATGAGAATGAGAAGGACTGGAAACCACGTGCACGCCTTGTCACCCCCCCCCCCACGGCATTAAATAACATATTCACTGCCTGGTTCAAATACAGTCTAGGCCTAAAATATTAGTTTCGCGATCATCACACGCGGGGGGATTCTGAGAAGACAAGGTCACAAGTTTGTCCAATCAGAGACACAGCCTAGCTCACAGGACTGATAGGTGCCCTAAAACTGTCAGAAAGGAAGCTCAAAGCCTCCGACATATCCAATATGGCCCCCACCTACAATCAGCTTCATTACTCTGCTACAGGAACAGATAGGCAACATAGTGGGGACTGCTCCAGCTAATAAAGTTTAGCAGTGAGAAGCAAGAGCTAGACTTTGTCTTGAAAGAAAAAATTCTTGGATTTATTTTGAAGTAATGATGTCAGAGCAGAAAGCTAAACAGAAGAGTGTTATACATGGGCTAAAACACAATGTCGATTCCAACCCTCATGCAGCAGTTATTCTGCAGTGGTCTGTTCAAAGGTGTGTCTATCAATAAAATGAAGAGCGAGGTTACGTTAGCTCTGCTTGGTCAGGTTGGAGTTGGTAGATGAGTTTACTGAGTTTGCTCAAACAATAGCACTACTTAATTATAAGTAAATGCGTTACACCAACATTTTGCATCCTGAAAACATCTGACTTGAACAAAGAAAAGTAGTGTCTAAAGAAGATTTGCTTTTCAGTAATTTGCTGCCCTAAACAAATTCACATTTTGACAAGAGTCGCGTCTTAAAAATGATGGTGCTCATGGGAATTTGAGTCTTTGTCCAAGAAAAACACTACCAACGCTGACCAAAGGTGTCACTGCAGTCAACAGCAAAAGGATAGTCTTCACAGAGCCTTTAACTCAAAGCTAGAAGAAAATTACCTCTATTTCCCAAAATGTAATTCTAGTAAAACTGGTTTATAACACCAGCTCCAAAGGGTTAAACCCTCAAGTGCTCCACCTGTCATGCTTATGCAAATAAGCGACTCCCATTGAGTGATCTCAGTGAGAAAAGCCTGAGTGTACAGTAACTAATGAGATTAATTATAGCTCTGTTCCATTTTGGTGTGCCTGTGAGCCATGTCATTACGCCAGCATGAATAATACCAGGACACTGGCACTGGCATGCCTGTGTGGAATACAGCCATTGTAAATGTTTTCAGTTACACCTGTGTTTGCCAAGTCAGAATATCAGCCTGGTTAGAGTTATGTCATAGTTATGCTATACTTTTCTGAAACAAAACATGCAACATTTAATCTTGAATGCCTGCCAGTGATCCACAAAGACGTTCCCCAAAAAGGTTAATGGAAAAGTTGGTGCATTAGAGCTAAGCATACCATTTAAACTTACTAGTCTTTTTAATAGCATTTCAGCCAAGAAAATGGCTTCAAAGCAGTTTTAAGACATTTGGAGAAACTTCACTGAAGCATGGCGGGATTGGTGTTTTCAAGAGTACAGAGAAGTAGCCACAACATTCTGTTAAGCACGCTGTGAAAAAGAACACTGGAAAGATGGAAATTTTACCTAGTGTTTTTTTACTTTTTTTTTTTTAGTAAAAAATGTCTTTTTAGACATAATATGAGCCAACTTCACCTGACCAAAAAAAAATCTTTTTTTAAGTTGTTTAAAGACATGGAACAAGAGAAGAGATACTTGTATTAAGACTTAATCCTAGTTTCAAGCAAACTTTTCTTCCTCTGTTGGCAGATTTTTTTTTCTTGTTACAAGCAATTCAGACTTCATTTTTGCCTTTAAATAACTTGAAAAAAAAAATATTTTTCTCGACCTGTCAGTTGAATTTGGCTCATATCAAATATAACAAGATAATTTTAACTTAAAGTAAGACAAAAACACTTGATAAGTTTTTTTTCTTTGCAGTGAAACTGTTGTGTTGTTGAAAAAGAAACTGTAAGGGAACTCTTCAGTCATCCCTGTCTGTTTGTGCAGCCTCTCATGCGTTAAAACTGGAGTTATTTGCTTCCCATTGTCACTTGACTTGGTGTCATCCTCTCCTGATTGAACTGTACGGTCCATTAACCATTGTTCCATTTCATTCCCGTCTCTCTTCACTTGCTTAGGTGCTCTATCCGACATGATTCGGCTCAATACACTTCGTAGACGCCTTCCTATTGCCGCTAAGAGCTGCTTCGTCACAGAGCTCCACATCAGCATGCTAAAATGTGCCCTGTGGAAGCAGCTGTGCTCACTCACTTCCAAAGGAAACATGCTCTTTTGGCTTTAACTTTCTAAAGTGTCATGACCAATGCCTCTGTTCTGCTAGATTATACTCCAACTTATTAAAAGACTTTTTTTTCCTCTCTTTTTGGATGATGGATCGGCCACATTTGTTAAAGAGAGAATTATACATTAAAGACTTTTCAGGGCTCAGATCTAATAGCTGGTTGCCCTTGAAAGCTCTGGAGAAGAAGTGCGACTGGTAATGTGGGGAGACAAGGGAGTGAGACACGAAGACATGGGATTGTTCGTGTTTGTTTTTCACCTTCTTTTCTCTCTGAATGTGTGAGCGTGTGTGTGTGAGTGTGACAGCAAGACCACATGTGGCTCTCTGCCCGTGTATATGTGTGCTAAAGCAGGTCTGTTTGTGTGCCAGTGTAAGGAGGAGGAGGAGGAGGAAGGAGGAGGAGAGGGGGGGGGGCATAACACGGAGCCACAGCATCTGCCTGTTTTTGTGACACCCCTTTGAAGTCTCTTTGATTCTCCCCAGTGCCCGCTAAAAAAGACTTCAGACACTTTCTGTCTGATTGCCTTAACATGGCGTTGTCCTGGGATGCCCATGCTTTTGAGGAGGGGGGGGCACGAGGCTGAGCACCGAGTTCAAACCAAAGTAAGAAATAAACCAAGTAAACCAAAGAGAGTAATGAGGATGTGCAATAGCTGGGGAATAAGTGCAATATAGGTAAGGAACGGTGAAACTCTGCATTCAAAAGGCACCTACAATGCTTTCCTCATTGCTTGTCATAAGTAGGATGGGGTAATCGGATCATGCTAATAAACATGTTTTACGTGAGGCGAATCCCAAATTCACATACAGTATGCCCTCTCACTTCCCTTTAATTTGGATTCATGTGAAACTTTGATTACAAGACTAATTCTTTCACTTTCTAAACCCTGTTCTCATTTTCTTCTCAAACAATCACAATCATCCTGGCTCAGTGTTGCAGTGTTTGACCAAACAGTGAGCTTATCTTCTCCTTTTGACATTCCCCAAACCTTGGAGAATTTGTTTCAGTACACATTGTCAGACCAGTCTTATTTTCTGGTGTTTCAGAGGCCACGGGGTTGTGCTTATTAGCATTCCTACGATATAATGTTGACTCTCACTGGCAGCTCTATTAAAGGGCTCTGCTGGGTAAAGTCAAAGCTGAGCGATTTAAAAAGAGAGAGGTCAAAAAAAGGGTCACACCATCGCAGCAGCCTCCACAAAAAGACCCCAGAGAGGAAAACCGACACATTTAAGTATGTCAGAAAAACTTTTCTATATTCAGTTCAACTGTAAAGGAAGTCATCCGCGCCAAGATACAGTAATTCCATTTCTCTGTGCTCAAATCCTACAGCGCAGGCTGCTGCAGATAGCTTTACATCTCTCAGTGAGGAGATGCCAGCCAAGGATGCAATCTACGCATACATGCCTCGATATTTTCACCATAAATCCAATACCAGCTTTCATTTTTTCCTCTTGGTCACTCTTACACACTCTCTTACACATTTTCTTCACTCTTACAAATGCACAGAAAAGTTGCAGAATGTGTGAGGACAGGCCTGAATATGAGATGTTTGAAATGTTTCATCTAGGAAGTGTGATACTAGAGATAGACCAATATGGATTTTCTGGGCCCATACCGATACCTATTATTCGTATTCAAGGAGGCCGAAATTTGAAGCCGATATTAATTTGCAGTCAAAGTAAAATATTGGTGTCAAAATTTTGAACAATACAAACTCCAACACTTAACTTCATTCAAGTACCTTTAAGCATGAGTTTATTAAACAGCTCCCAGGCTTAGCAACATGTTTTATAAAGTTAAATGAAAACTTAAAAAAATAAACAGCTAAAGTTTTCTACAGTAATTAAAGTTTTCCAAAATTTCATGTAACTACAATAACTTTAATAACTGCACTGCTGATTGGCTCTTTCCCAATCCATGGCTCTGCTTGTAACCAATCAGATGGTACTGTGGGTGGGACAGTGCTGGGGACTGAGTAGTGACTGCAGACAGCGGAGCGGCTGCATCAGAGCCACAACAACGCAGTTTTAAATTTGTTTATCGGCTGTCAGATTAAAAAAATCGGCAGATGTCGATGTGCCCCAAAATGCCAAATATCGGCCCTGATAATCAGCCTGGCCTATGATCAGTCAATCCCTATTCGATACCACTTTTTTCAGACCAATGCTAGTACGAGTACTCCCTCTTGAGTACCCAACGATACCGAGTACCAACACCACTTGTACTTTGGATACATGAAATTTCAATTCACAGTGACAGATCGTTTTGAACAATGGATGAATTAGAAAAGTGCAAAGTAAAGCTAACAACTGTTGAAGTATAGGCTGATTTTGGAAAACAATCTAATTGCAATTTATTTGGACCAATATTGCGATAGCGATTTAGCATGCAATTTTACTTTTTTTTTAATTTATTTATTTATTTATTTATTTATTTATGGGGGGGGGGGGGGGGGGGGGGGGGGGGTCTTTTGCATTATTTACTAAAAACAATGAATAAATCATTCTCTACCATTCTATAGTATGAAGGCCAGGCCTACATGCTATGATGAAATGACATAGCTTGAAGCATGAATTCATAAGATTAATATATCTTCATTCATCCTTGTAGACGTGTAATATTTTTGACAGAAAAAACAGCATTTTGACTTTTGCTGGTTTTAAGACACAAGGAGCACAAGTTACTATGTCCCCTCCAGGTCTGTGTACATGAAACTTTTATTTTATTTTATTATTATTTTTTTTTTAATTGCAGACCCTGCTATTTAAAAATTGCACTCTGTTACATTGCGATGTTGGTTTAAATTAGATTAATTGTTCAGCCCTAGCAATGTATCAGATATACTCGATGTATCGTGGGTTTTTGCATGTGAGATGTATAAAATGAGTATATCCCAACCATTGAGTACAAATAGTCACGTTAATGTTTTCAGACGTCGGAATGTAAATTTCCTTGGTGATTCGCTCTTTTCACTCTCTGCTGCTCTGCTGGTGCTCCTCCCACAGCAAGCACTGCAACTTAACCTTGTTGTGATTTTCCCCTTTTAGAATTTACATTATAAAAAATCAACTGAAGGGTCTGCTTGAATCATTGTACTGGTGCCATTTTATACATCAAAGGGCTGAATTAAACATTTATATAGTGATTTAGAATATCAAGATATGTATCGTGTATCGTGATATTGCCAAAAGATATTGAGATATTGTTTTTTGCCCATATCATGCAGCCCTAAATTGAGTCATAAACCTTTCAAGAAAAACACAGTCCAGCACAAAAATATTTAAACCCATATTTTAATGGATTCCACATTTTGAGTTGATATCAATCACCTGAATTTAATCAATCCACATACCTGTGTCTTTCTCTTCCAGACGATTTCAGATTTGGAAGATCAGTTGTCGAGTCTACACGATGAACTTCAGGACTTACGTACCCAGCAGAAGCAACAGTTGGCCGACATGGCGACGCTCAGAGAGGAGGAAAAACAAAAGGCGTTCCTGGACAAAGAGGCCTCCCTGGACCGGCTTCGCTCTGACATGGAGCGAATCCGCAGCGACCTCGAGAGAAGCCACCAGCAGGAGAGGGACGCGGCACAAGAAAGGGTGGGTAATGAGTCGTGAAAAAACAAGAAATAGATGCTTTCAGTGGCAGGAAAGTTACATCATTCTCTTCCCTTTGCTTAAAAAGTAATGATCCATTTCTTAAAACAGAAACGGTAAAGAAATTTGGGGACATGTCTGAACATGCAGATTAAGACTTATTCAGGCAGCAAAATAAAAGAACTGGGACATTTGTATCTTACCTTCTCTACACCTGGCTCTGCTTTTGTCTCCTTCTCCCTCTGTTGTTTGTCAAAGAGCTGGCAAACAGTCCTGTCTTTATCTAGCTATTGTTTTTCATCAGTGCTGACAGTGAGAACAGATTGTGTCTGTGTTGTCAGTGTGTGTTGGAGAGGGGGACTGGGACTAGTTATGTTGCACTTTTATCCAAAGCCTTTAACAAATCGTGTCTCCTTACAGACACACTCACATGCAGATGATAGAAATCCATTAAATTCAGGCGCTTAGTCAAGGACGAATGTGGACATTTAGGGCAGGGATCAAATGTACTCTATCCCAACTGCTAAGAAGCAAAGGTCTGCTGAAACCTGTGCCTTACAAGTGTGTCAGAGAAGGATAGTGGTACAGATCAGTGCATCTATATGGTTTCATTTAAAGATGCTGTGAGGAGGATCTGTTTCAATTGGACTGCCTTGCCACCTTATGCCCTGGAGTCTCACACACAGCGTTGTAAAGATGTGACTTTTAACAAACACAGGCCTTTTTTCTTTGTTCAAGTCAACTTTTTACTGGATACAACGCAATGAGGTAAGATATTTATCAGTACAGTTACAGTAAACGTAAATTTGTAGCGTACCTCAGTAGCCAGCTTTGTGTAGTGTTAGCTCGGTGCTACGACATATCCATAGGCTAACATGCCAAAAAGTTAACATTGTCAGTTTGGTAGCGCTACTGACAACCCAATGCTCTAAGACATGTCTGTAATGTGTAACGTTAGTGAATCCTGGTTACATCGTGCCAGTCATCTACCAAGCAGAGTTAACGTGATAGACTCTCAAGTTTGAACAGACCACTGCAGAATAACTGCTGACTGTGGGTTGTAATCAACATTAGCACAAACAGTTTAGCTCCTGTGTTAGCCTTTAGCTCGTGCTCTATCACGCTCCTGTTTCTCTTTCTTCTGCTCTTCTGTCCTTTTTCTGTCTGACAGTTAGGCTCCTGTGTCCACCATTACTACAAAATTAATCTCAGAAATAGTTTTCAAGCAGAGAAAAACACAGATCTCTCTTCTCACGACTAAACTGCATCAGCCAGCGTGGTGTTGTCATGGAGACGTAGCTGTAAATCAATCATGTCCTACTCAACCCGATAGGGAAGCTACAAAATAGCATTTCCAAATTACCTACACTGACACTAGTAATCTCATTTTAAAGTGTGGATTAAGATCAGGCATATATCTAGAAGGGAGTCTTTTTCAAGATCACTTTAAAACTTCTCACAGCCCCTTTATAAAAAGGGCAATTATAAAAAGGGCTTTCATTAAGACTTTTGTGGAAAAGGTAGGGTAACCTACTTTTTTTTAGTTAGAGGGGACCCACAGGTAAATTCCTGGGGTGGGTGTCAAGTTAAATTTTTTGTGTGGGGACCTTTTCTGCACAAGACAACATGTCCACACTAAATGGTGATTGGTATCCTTTGGTATCCATTGAAAGCTAACAAGCATAGGCTGCCTGATAAAATGTCATAATCAAAATTTTGTCAGACATATATATATATTTTTTTCAAATAGAGTTATAACATGTAAAAACCTATCGCCGCCTAGAATTTTTTTTTTCAAAATGAATATCATCTAAGAAACATAAGATAGTACCCCCAGACCACTAATTAGTATCCCAGTTTATGGGCAAGAGTCATGCCAAGTTTAAAGCTTGTGGTGTGAGCCAGTGCAACCCTGTGCAAGATTAAGTATCTAAAAGCCCAGACGGAACTACTGACTTACCTAACCTGATCGGTGAGCTGCAAAGAAGCACCAAAGTAGCATTTTCAAAATTGTCTACACTGGCATTGATAATCTCATTTTAAAGTGTAGATTACGATCAGGCATATATCTAGGAGGGAGACTTTTTCAACATCACTTTCAAACTCTTCACAGCCCCTCTAAAGCTCAGGTTCAACATCTGCATGTCTCATTTCAGACATCCTCTTAGAACCCACTCCTGTTTATGGCGTTAGGTAGAGGTAGCTTCGCTTTCCTCTAAGTGAACTAGGAGGGGCTTCAATTAGAAGTCCTGAGATTCTGTCTCTCTTATTCTTTCTGTCTCATTTTCGGTCCCCTTACCTCCAAAGAAACTGGACCCACAGCTGTGAAATCACCCATAATCTTGTGCTGGTCTAGCAGGAAGCTGACCTAAGGTGGTGTTGATCAGAACCTAATCCCTCTGCAGGGCCCATCAAAGAGAGCATTTTTCATTAGACACCATCCCGCGCCAGCTGCGCAGCATTAGCCTCGGAATGCAGGGACCTCCAAAGCACCAGGCGGCCATTTTGGCTCCATATGGCACACAGAACCGGGGGTACTGAAGGAAGAGCGATCCGAGGGAAAGTTTGCTTATTACAGGGTAATCCGTGTTTGAAGAAATCATGCTTTTTCCTATCAGTCCCTTCTTCCTCTCTTTGGATGTGCGACGGCTGTTAAGCAGCTAAAAGCTATTTTATCTTTTTGGCACACTTTAATTCCTTTCCCTTCACTCTCTTTTTTGTACACAGGGAAAAAAATGACCCACAGTTGTCAGAGAATCTGGAGAGGATTCAAAGCAGTGTGTGGCTGAAAGTTGAACTTAAACTGATAACACTAAAAGCAATGTGCTAGTTTCACTTTTTATAAAAGAGATTAATGATTTCTCAGTCCTTTTTTGTCAGCTAAAAGTGCATGCTTCCAAAAAAAAACCTCACCAAAGGTTGAACGTCTTACCCCCCCCTCTCTCTTTTTCTACTTTCTAATCTGTTTCCAAGTTTGGCTTCGGAGTGGGCAGGGAAAAGTTTCACTATCTCGTTTTGCCCTGTTTTTTTCCACATGGTATTGAAGTCAGTCAGCTCTCAGATCCATATTGACTCGTCCGCCCTGTTTTGTAAGCTGAAAATTTCTCATTCTTTTGATGCAGACAGAAATGCTGTCCTCTGCAGTCCACCACACTCTTGGAAGCACAGCCCGGGCAGGCCAGCTTTTCCTTTTTTTCTCTTTTGAACACATCTTCCAGATCCTGGAAAAAAGGCTGGAGAAATCCATTAAATCCATGAATGGATTCCCATCAAAGGCGCGCGCGTTTAAGGGAGAGACAGAGAGGGATACAGGGGGATGGAGGTGATGTTTTGGGAGTAGTCAGTGGAAGCTGTTGGAATGAAATAATGAGAAACAGAAAATCATGAGAGATAAGATCAGACGTGGAGATAGTTCCATACATTTGAGCTGCATCAAAAAGAAAGGAGGAGAGGAGGAAAAGTGATGGAGGTAGGCAGAGGAGAAAGTGTGTGAGGGTGGGGTGTTTTAGTCCAGCTGCTATTGAAGTTTATCTTTGAAAGTGTGTGTGTGTACGTGTGTGTGTCTATGTTCACTGGTGAGACTGAACACACACACAACCCCAGACCTCCCAATCTCCATTCTCCACTGAGGGGCCTGTGAAGCTGCCTGTGTGCCAGATAAAGACGCCTCATCTCTGGGCTACAGCGAGAAACGAATCCTGCCTCTCACCCACACCACCTCCTTATCAAACTTTCTTTTTGTCCTCCACACCTCCACCATCACTCTCTCTGTCTTTCCCCATGCCCCCATCCCACAGCACCAAAACCGGTGAGCATTCAAGTTGTGGCAAAGCCCGGAACATCAGGAGATTTCTTTTTTTGTCTCTGATGAGCTGTGCTCAGAGGAAGTGTGGGAACCGAGTGTTCCACCATACACACACACACACACACACACACACAAGCTCAGGGATCTGTATGATCACCAGGCAGAGAGATGTGTCATATTTCCGGTGAATTCTTATTGGGTGATTCTTCATAAATTGAAGATTTAAAATTACAGATACATTTTTTTTATAAGAATAATTATAATGCTCTCTTCCTGATATGATTGTCACTTGAAATCTAAGATGAATAAAGATTAAAAAAAAATAGAAGGCTTCAAGTTTGACCAAATAAAGATTATTTGAAAAGATTATTCTCGGAGTGATACTCCGAGATGGAACAAGTTGGGTCCTATCACAAGGTTTAGGGCAGAAATTACCCCTACAGCAGTGATTTTGTGCAGCAGAAGCCCAGGGCGCACATCATAACTAGAGCCTTATTTAGCGGTGTTTTTGTGTGAAAGTAACATTCTGAAAATACTCTAAATAAAGCGTGAATGCAGACCGATATAAGATTTTTTCGGTGGGAGTCTGTTTATTTGTGATTTAGGTCAAGTGAAATATGGCCCCGTCTGAGTGCAGAGGAAACCAGCAGAGGAGCAGGGAGGGGGTGTTTGGTGCGTGCGCCCTGGGCTTCTGCTGCACAAAAACACTGCTGTAGGGGTAATTTCTGCCCTAAACCTTGTGATAGGACCCAACTTGTTCCATCCCAGAGTATCACTTTAAAGCTCCTGTGAGGAGTTTTAATCGGTTAAAAAATGGATGTAAACTAAGAGTGACATCTCTTGCAGACTTGAAAATGAAAAAAGGACTACCAAAAAATCAAGTTATTTTCTCTTTATAATGTCTTTCTAACATCTTTAACCGCTGTGGAGGGAAGGTGACACACCAAATAAGTCATGCCGTGCAAAAGAGCTTCTACAATTGCACAACTTTTGGAAAGGTAATGCACAAGGGCTAAAAATAGTGTAAATGCTTGAAAATATGTTCATGTGCTCCTGAGTCCCTCTGTATGTGCCCCAACCAAGCTCACTCTTCTTCAGCGTGCAAACCTGACATATGAGGGCATCTGTTATGCAATGAGCCTTTTCCTCCCCACAGAGAGTGGGAAAAGTCAAACATGGAGTTGGTTTAGTCTTTGAAAGCTAGATTGGCCCACATGGAGTACGAGTTGTGTAGTTGTAGTTGCAGATTTCTCCAGCTGTTTAACATGACTCTACAGTCTGTGAAGATATTAGAGATAGAGATAGTCTGATATGGATTTTTTAAGGACTGATACCAATACCAATTATTAGTAGGCAAGGAGGCCAACAACCGATATTTGAAGCCGTTAAAAATTTGCAGTCAAAGGGAAAATATTGCCGTAAAAATGTTGTAAAAATACAAACTCCAACACTTTACCTCTTTCAAATGCCTTCAAACATGAGTTTATTAAACAGCTCCCAGGCTTAGCAGCATGTTTTATAAAGATGCATGAAAACTTAGAAAATTAAATAGCTAAAGTTTTCTACAGTAAATAAAGTTTTCCTAAATTTTAATGTCACTTCTATAAAAATGGACAGAATTGAGATTGTGCTGCCTTCTACTGGCATGTAATGCAGTTGAATAAATTTTCTGTCTGGTTTTACATGACTAATTTTGAATGTTTTGTCCATCTAGGGCTTCCATAGGGTCAGCAGGGAGAAACTCTGTGCAGGGAAGCATCAACACGAAGGTCCTGAATGTCTGCAGTCTAGCTTTTTTAAGAGGCAGAAAAACACATCAGAGCCGAAACAAGTTTTGAATTGGTTTCATATTGGCCGTCGGATTGAAAAAAAAGGCCAATGCCGATATGTACCAAAATGCCAAATATCGGCCCCGCTAATCAGCACGGCTTATAATCGGTCTATCCCTAATTAGAGGTGACAAAGTTTGCCAGACAACTGTATTTCAAGCAGGAGAGACTTATACACCAGGAAGAGTTATGAATAAATTCAAGATAAAGTTTTGCTGTTAGACGCCATCAAGTGTGAAGCACAATACTCAATGTAGGGGGTACAATGACAGGATAAGTTATGAATGTTCCCTGATGGAGTCTAGACACTGGTGGTGGTAAAAGTCTTGAGTGGGCTGAAGAACAGAGAACTAAGCGATGAAGACTGGAGGTGCACAGGGAGGAGGAGGGTCGTGATGTGAGCCTGAAAGAGCTGACACGCAGAAGAGACGGCATTTAAACTTTGACAGATTCGTGATGATTGGCTTATGATGAAGCTGTGATGATGTGATTGGATAGAGAAAAAAGCTGATACAACGATCAGCTGATAGTGAGAAGCGAGAACAAGTGAGTGAAAGAACAGAAGAGTGTGAGCTAACTGAACTTTAATAAAGTATCACCTACATGTTTAAAGCTCCTGTTTAAAACTTTATGTTCGTATCAGAATTGGCGCCTCCTGTGGACAGAGAGATACCTGCTGTGTTTCAGGATCCAGTTTTCTTTGAACACTATTTGTTTGCTTCAAGAGTTCATAAAGAGGTCGTTTCAGTCTGTTTCATGAACAGTTAAAAATTCCTCACAGGAGCTTTAATGTGATTTGTGACTTTAAAAGGACTAGTTTTCGTCCATCAAATGGGATTAAATGTGTGTTCCAGTAATATTTGCTTTCAGGCAAAGATTTATTGACTAATGCTGGCTTTCTGCACATCCAGCCTCTTTTATCCAGACGTTTCCTTTGCATATGAATCCTCTCTGTGGGTTACAGTTCTTGTGGCTTCGCGTCATGTCTGAAATGATCATTTATAAGCACATTTAGTCCTCCCACTTGCATTTGGTTGTTTGTGATCAGTCTTACAGCTGGAGAGGAGGACTGAAGTTGCGTTTTGTTGCCTCAGCCCGGGCACAGAGTTCAAACCCTCATTTGAAGCTGTTTTCAAAAGACAATGATCTGGGAATAACTTTTGTTTGTTGTGCTATGTACAAGGCTGACGAGGCAGCCTTTTCATGTGGCTGGAGATGCATCTGCTTTCACACTGCTCTCCATGTGTGGACACATGCGTCCCTGACCCACGCTTACATGTGGTGGGACCAGTGGGATCTTAATGTGGCTTCATTGGGCTGTTGTTGCTTTCACATCCATATTTGGGGATCTGCACTTCTAAACAGACCACCCAAGATGCATTTTGTATGAAACATGCACGCTGCAGATTTTCCCAAGTCTGACAAAAGTCGTGGTTCCAGTATGGCTCCAGATCTGGCTGCTGTTGTATGGTACTGCACGATGTTAAAGTAGGAAAATCTGACAGTTTGTAAAGGTCAAAGTTCAACATTTTATCATTCTGTTCGGCTTTAATCCAAACTCTATAAGTCTGCGTACCCTGATCCTTTAAGAGTGAACTGTTCTCTCCCTCAGCCAGGAGATGGTGGTACGAGGTTGTTGTCACCGCCGTTGTTGTCATAGACGCGTCTTGTTCTTCTCCTTCGTTCCTCTGTCACTGCTGACTTATTAGGTTGGTCCTCTGCCATTTGGAGATACACCAAATCACATTATTCAGTCGGTCATGGATTAGACGAGGAGGAGAGAAACACAGGCTGAGGGATGATCAAAGAGGGCCCACGTTCACCTCACACTGGCACACATACAGGGAGACAAAGACGCAGGGAGGAAGTGCAAAGGATCTGATTTTAGGGTAGAAGCAGATCAAGTTTGGGCTGTTCTGTTGGAGGCAATCTGATTATCAGACGTGTGTGTCTGAATTAAGTCTCATATTGGTACATGGTTACATCATAGCAGCTGAACAAACGCAAGAGTGTTTCTTGCGTGAGAAGTTGTGTATTTATTTATGAACACACAGGCGGCTTGATGAGGATTTTGACGGTGACAGAATTACTTTTCTTATGTTTTTTGTTTCTATAGATCACCAGAGTAGATTAGAAATGTACACTTGGTGTCCATCTGTCTTGAACTTGTAAAATATGACAGTTTGGTTTATTTTCATCATCCCTTAAAAATGGAGGCAGCGTCAAGTGAGCAAATTACAGGCTGGAACATCAAAGACAAATGTCGTGCGTGGTTTAAGAATCCTCTCCTTCGTGAAAATAATGAATATCATGATAATAAACCATCTTTGAGTCTCTAGGACTGTTTCTCAATCCAGGATGACAGGAAGACTTTACAAGAATAACTGCAAAGATAAAGTCAGGTTTTTAATCTCCAAGAGCTGTTACAAAATCGTTTTTTAGAAAGATGAAGTGAACTGAGCAGACTTATAAACATCTACCAAACTGAAGAGAAGCAAAGTATGTTGGGAAATAAAGAAACAACTCTTCATGTCTATGTATGTGACCTTGTTTCTATCAGGTAGTGGAAGGGATGTTTTGGGAATTATTGGCCAAAACGCATTGTAGCATAACGCTTACGCCACTACACCTAACATCCACTGTAGCCAGCAACTTCTCAGTAGACATGTGACTACCGACAGTTGATTTGACCCCATCTGTGGTTGTTAGGGGTGGGTACCAATTTAGGTACTTTTGTAGGTACCGACAGCTCTGTGATTGACTTGCACCCAGTCCAGGGTGACAGCTGGGACAGGCTCCAGCCACCCGCAACCCTGAACAGGATAAGCGGGTCAGAAAATACTGATTGAATTCTGTTAAAAGTACTGGGTACCAATTCACGTAAAATCAAAAGGTACCATGGTTAGGTACCTAAATGCATCTTTGTGACAATAAAGAAGTGGAAGAGTTGGCGATTTTCCTTGCTGGACATGAAAACAGCATTGCAAGGTTTTATATTGAAAAATAGATATGTTAAATTGAAAAAAATATATATTTTACTATTACACAAATTGATAGTTTTCATCACATTAACACAAAAAAGTACCGAAAATTTGCACTGTTGAGTACTAATACCAATTGGCAGGTACCGGGCATCGGTACCGGATTGTTTTAGATGTGAAAAGTGTAGCGCCAAGTCATAACAAACGTCATCAAGACATTTTCCAAAAACTTTTACAGGTCTAGACGAGTTCATGTTGATAAAATTTCATCAGCAGAAACTCAGTACAGTACTTAGTAGCATTTAGCAAGCAACAACAGGCAGAAACCTCAGACATACATCAGCTCCACATCAAAAAGTTGATAGCTTCCATTCAGTCCTGTGGCCAGTTTCTCATCAGTAAAATCCATAAGGTGTAAAAAAAAA
This sequence comes from Halichoeres trimaculatus, assembly GCF_033239565.1. NCBI lineage: Eukaryota > Metazoa > Chordata > Actinopteri > Labriformes > Labridae > Halichoeres > Halichoeres trimaculatus. The sequence goes on along the minus strand of NW_027437198.1, from coordinate 5,917,086 downwards.
AAATGGACGGAAGTGAGGTCTCCACAAAAACTGCTCCCCCTGGTGACTGGCTGCGGTATAGGTTAAAAAATCAGGCTTTCCAGACATTCCAGATGGGCTGTGGTCAAACTTAAAAAAATTAATACACCTGGTAGAAATGTTTCTCACATCAGATTATTGTGGTGATTTGAAGATATCATTTGGCTGTCTAGTATTTTTCTGAAAAGTTTTGTTTTCGTTTGTTTAACGATGATTGACAGATGCCATTCTCGTGTATTTTTCGGGGGATTGTAAAATATGTCTGGAGGTAGACTCAAGAAGTGGTTAGACTCTCGAAACAAAAAATAATTATTATTTATGTCATTCAGCTCCACTCAGATTCTCCCAGAATCCCTTACCATCTCTTCTGTGACGGGGATATTTTGGAATCAAAACCGTACAACGATAAATAGCAGAGCCACACCACTCTATATACAGTCTAATGTACGATCATACTTAACATGATCCTCTATAACAGAGGTTCCCAACCTTTTTTTTCTTGTGTACCCCCGAGAATTTTTGTCATACCATGAGTCCCCCCTCACTTATACGTGTTGATCACTCTTCAAAACTGTTTATTAAAGGAGTAAAATTTTATTTTTATCTCCTTAGTTTTGACATTTGCTTCTCAGGCATTTTCTTCTCCCTAACTCAAGTTAAACATAAAGTTAGATAATATGTTGCCTTGCCTTTAAATAAGTAATTTAAATAAATGTATGATCAGAACTAACTTGCCTTATATAACTCTTGTAACATTTACCACAAAAAAATGGAGCTCTTTTGACTAAGTCCCCTTTATACAAGCATTTAAACTTCAAAAATCAGGAATAAAACACTTGAAAATTAATATTCAGACTCACTTTAGCAGTTTTGCTTTCTTTTCATCAGTCATCTGAGCTTTAATGAAACACTTCAGCTTGTTTTTTATATTATACCTGGCTCCAGGTAAGCATCTGCTTAATTTTGGTGCAGCTGAGCCACAGGTTATTGTCTCCCTTGGGAAACTAGTTGTAGCGCACACATACTGTTTCATTGACGGGCTGATCTCAGTACTGCCAAGTTGGAAAAGAACAATTAAATGTTTTCGCGTACCCCCTGCAGTGTGTTTGTGTACCCCTGGTTGGGAACTACTGCTCTGTAGAACACTTACTTTTGACATGAACCTCAAATGACCCCGTTTGAAAAAAGTGGACTGTGCCTTTAAGCTTGTGAAAGTCTGCTCCTGAGCTAGAGAAGTGTCAGTACATGGATATCACAGGTACGCAACAGAAAATGTGACCAAATACTTTTTTTTTTCAACAGAATGTAAAGCAGTCATACGGCAACTTCATTTCACATTTGAAAACTGCTCCATTTTGAAGCACCCTTAGATATGAGGAAAGATGTTATTTCCATGGTTACATGTCGCTCTCGATCCCTGCAGATTAAAGCCAAATGTCTGTACTGAAAGCACATCTCATCTCAGATCTATAGCTGTGGTATACGGAGCCAAAATAACAAAACTTATGTCAGTGTTCAAACACAGGGCATGTTTCGTGTTTGTGTGAATGTACGCATGCTTAGACCTATCTGAGCTCCTGGTTTCCTCAGCGCACCATCAGGCCCTGCGGCGGAGAGAGAGGGAGAGTGAGTCACTGAGCAGATGAAAGAGTCAAAGTAAAGGCTCTGCCGTCCCAAAAAAACATCACACAGCTCCCTTGCTCACTTTTTGAAGTCCTCCAAGAGGAGGGAGGGAAGCGACACACTTTCTCAATCGCATTAAAACATGGCGTCAGGCAGCTCCCATCTTGTTGCATGCTATAGATTACACTCTGGTTTGAAGTGGAGTTTTAAGTGGGACACCGCGATTTTGGGCTCTGTTTTTTGGGTTAAGTTTCTAATTCATCTCGGAATCATGCTGCATCAGAAACATCAGGCAGACTCATTGATCAAAGTAGGGATGGAGGCATAAATAGACGGGAAGTGAAGTTTACCTAGGAAGAAAACTAGAAAGACAGATTTCATCACAGTTCATCGCAAGTTCAGTGACCAATCGGAGAAACTTTTTTATCTTCTTCAGAGAAATCAGTGCTTTTACAGATCACAGCCATCCTAGGTTAAGGCCTTAAAGAGTGTATACAATTCTGTGCAGAGAATGGCGCTATCAAGTAGGGATGGCTACCGAATAAGGTACTTTTATAAGTACTGACTTAATTCTACCGGGGACCAATCCACGTAAAATCAAAAGGTGCCTTGTTTAGGTACCTAAACGCATCCTTGTGACTGTGAGGGAGTGGAAGAGTAGGTGATTTTCCATGCTGGATATGAACACAGCATTGCAATGTTATATATTGAAGAATAAATATGTTAAATTGAAAAAAAAAAAAAAACATTTTATTATTAAACAAATTGATATATTTTACCACATAAATACACAAAAGTACCAAAATTGGTACATCATTTCAAATGTGAAAGGTACCCATCCCTACTATAGAGGGATTATCAGTCTACGTCTTCAGCGTCACAGCGTTAAGCTACATTCAATCAGACGAGTAAATGTTTTTTTTAAACACAATTTTTGACCTGTTAGCAGCATCAAAACGTTTGATTGTTTCGTGGTCACTTGTCAGAAATAATACTTTCCAACAGAGACAATGTCTGTCAAGTTTTGACAGTTACAGAGCAACCGGTGTTTTGGAGATAATAACAACCACGCTAACTGGTGACTCTCAGCGGAAGGCATCAGTGATTGACAGCTAAGAGACACCAGTTAACAGGGTCACATTTTACACCGAAACACCAGCAACGTCTGTGGGTGTATAATTAAATGTGCCATCTTTTTCCAACCTCAGTTAACCAGGTTTGACCACAAACAAGCAACATTAACTGCTGATTAGGGATGGGTACCGTTTACATTTGAAACGATAAGGTACCAATCCTTGGTACCTGGCAATCAGTATCTGTACTCAACTGTACCAATTTTCATTACTTTTTTGTGTTAATGTGGTAAAGAATATCAATTTGTTTCACAAAAAATCTCAATTTTTTTCAATTTAACAAATTTATTCTTCAATATATAAACTTGCAATGCTGTGCTCATGTACAGTATGGAAAATTGCCTACTCTTTTACTCTCTCACAGTCACAAGGTTACATTGAGGTACCTAAACATGGTACTTTTTGATTTTACCTGAATCCGTACCTATAAAAGTACCTAATTCAGTAACCATCCCTACTGCTGATATTCAAAAAACAGATATGACTTTGCTTATTTAATGAAAATATTGGTTCGGGCCCGAGGTTATGACCAAACATGGACTCAATATAGAGAGGAAATAATAAGTGAAGCCATAAATTATGATTAATAGAAACAGATTTTAGAATCAAAGTTTGATAAGGGAATATTATAAAATGATGAACCAGTCTATTAATCCTGAAATACACATTAATACTCTGAGCTGGTGCAGTTCTCTGGATGTAGTTTTCTGGTTCTTTTATTATGAACCAGGTCTCATTCTCAGCAGTCTCACGTTTACGTCCTGGTCTGTCACAGTCTGGTAAGTGCCCACAGATAATGCAGTCATGAGCATCGAGTGACAGTTGTGTGGCTAAGTTCCTCTGGGGAGCACGGTGGATTTCTCCGCTAGAAACGTCTGTCCACCTAATATCTGTCCACTTGCTGATCTCTTCTTTCCTCTCACTGCTGTTTCACAAACCTGGGGGCCGTTTACCATCCGTCAAAGTGATGATCTTAAGTTAAAAAAATATGTTTTTTGGTGGTTAAAGGCTGATTTATGCTTGACGCATCCGCGGGGTCCACTCAGCATCATGCAGACGTATGACATCATTTTTACACCTACACCCCTTAGCGTGGTCCTTTTTACAAAGAAAATTTCCACGCCATGTACACTCAAAAATTTCTAACCTGCCATACAGACGCGCGGACCAGATGGCGGAAGAATCTCCTAGTGGTTGAAGTGCAGAAATGCAGGCATCTGTATGAGTCATCACCCAGAGATCACCGTGATACCAAGTGGTAATTAATTTATGGTGTGATAATGCGACCACTCTTGGAAGAGAAGAGGAATCAGTTAAAAAACAAACAGGAAAATCCCCGGGACAGATATACCATGTTGTAAACAAAGGCAAACTTCTTTGGCATACGTTTGTAATACACCGCCCCCTGCAGTTTTGGAAGTGGACATCATCAGACTCTGCACAGGGTGTTAAAATGCATAAAAGCCTCACGCATTCCCTTGCGTTGCGCGTCTCATTTTCATGCGTCACGTTCAGGTGGAAAGCATAACACAGCCTTAGCTCCTCCACGTTGGTTGGCGAACTATTATACTCTGCAAGCTTCTGCACTCAAGTTGGGTGCATCCACTGTTGTTGATAAAACAAATAATCCCTCTTTAAGTCTGTCCACCTACATGTATCAAAGCATGCTGGGACACCTTTCATCTCTTGGCCTGATGATGTTGAGCCCATCCACAGTGATGTTTATCAGTTTTCTGATCCTAGCTGGTTAACAGTACTTAATATTGGGTGCGATGTATGTCTGTTGTATGTTCATCAGCTTGTGTGTGTTTCACTGATACATTATTTCTGTGCGTTGTCACAGTGACAGTGAGCAGCATGGATTAAGAGAATCACTACTGACAGGCAGTGATAGCAAACTGTGAAATGGAAATAAAGCCTCTTGTCATTACAGCACCAACTCCCTCTCTCCCACACGCAGTCTACAGTCAGGCGCAGCAAGACAGCAATGATTACAGACAAACGAGCAAATAACATCTCCCAGCTCTCCCTCGCTGGCAGATTGAACTCAAATTGTTATGAGAGACATGCGTAGTGAACAGAGGATTGTTGTGAATGCTTACAAATCCTGCTGCCACTAAAACTGAAGGCTGCACAGAGCAATGAGGGGGGAAAAGCTTCTCTTTGAAATCAGTTTCTGAGAAATAAACCCCACAAATCAGCTCCCTGGTGTGCCGTGTACAGTATGTGGTATGTGCAGAGTGAAGCTGCTCACATCCACTAAACGGCTGTTATGTGACTTGTTATCACCTTCCACGTGTCCCTGCTTAACAGGACTACCTATCAGGGATTGTGAGTGTAGTTTTATACGTCCTGTCAGAGTTCAGCTTCAGGACGATGCTGGAACCATAATTGCTCTGTAGCAATGTGAGATGATTGGAAACATGTCGGAGAAATATGTCATATGGAGGCAATATCCTGTCTATAGGGCCACAGACTGCGCTGAACAGATTCAGAAAATACTGGAATCAGACACGCCGACCTGAACACACACAGGCGTTTTTATGCGTTGGCAGTCTTTTAAGAAAACTTTGGTTTCTTCTCCCTTGAGCAAGATCACCAGAGTCCAGATCGAACAATGAGACAGCACACCTTGAGCAAATTTCAAACTGCCCTAGATTAAATCTTGGGTGTGTGTTTGTCCTTCTTGTATCCTGTTTGTCCATTGTCTATGTTTGAACAAGTGCGACTTGTGTGCATATCTTAGTTTGAACGCGTGCACACGAGAAAGAAAGTTGTCACCCAGTTTTCAGCCACTCCCTTCAGTCCCTCTTTTATTGCACGCGTTTGTCTGTTTGTGTCTATATGTGTGTGCGTTTGGCCTGGTTCCCACTGCAGATTATTAATTAAGTTCTGGTAAGCGGTGCATGCCTCGCCTTCAGATCCACTTCCACTCTCTCTAACACACACACAAGTAAGCGTGCGCATGCACAAACACGCACACACTTCAAAGCAGCCGCACTCCACACAGCAAGGATTAAGAGGCGATTGAAGAGCCTGATACAGCCTCAAAGTGCCTTCAGCACAAAAATGCCTTTGGCAGGGCACAGGTAGTCTCTTTGAAAGTGCTTACACACACACTCACACACAGACGCACACATATACACTTTTACTTAAGCTCTGATTTTTTTCTTTGTGTTTGTCACAGTCCTGTCGGGCTATTTTTCCTTGCATGTACAGTCCATATCCTTATCTATTTCCAGCCATTTTGAATGTGCATGAAGATGCCTGAGCTGTATTATGTATGATGTTGTGTAATGCTTTCTGCTGAATTCCCTCGAGTCGCTGGAGGTAAAAGGAATAAGTTAGTAGCAAGCTCTTTAGGTTTTTATGAAACATCTGAGTCTGTTTGCATGTCGATACTGCCGTTTGTTTACCTGTGAACACACTCACATGTAAATTCACAGACTTATACAGTCAAGAGATTCACACACATACATACATACATCTCAATGTTGCATTTCAACTGGATATATGACACTATATTTGGCTAAGATGCTAACATCTATGACAGAGCTGCAATTAATCTTATCCATACAAAAAAAATCTGATGGCATGAGATCTGACATGACAGTGTTCTCCATATTTCTTTCTTTTTAATAGTTTCTAGAATTCAAAAAGATGACAAATTCCATTTATCAATTTATTCCATTTTATCAATTCCGCTTATCAATCTGATTTTTTATCGATTCCCTTATCAATTCCTGCTGTGAATTTTCTTGGTACAAAAAGTAGCTTTACAGATTTTCTGTGTCAACAACATTAAACTAAGTTTATACTGTTAGTGAATAATATGTAGTTGGTCCCTGAGTCTGGATATTTCTGGGCATAATTATACAGAAACAGGTAAAAGTTGCACCCACCCATTAATATATTACACTTTCTGTGTAATATATTAATAATATAGGGTTAGGGTTAGGGTTAGGTAGGCCATCTAGTGTCCCAAAGTGATTATAGCAGTTGTTTGGGAGCTCTCAGTTGATATGAAGTCAGCCATGATCCTTTCAATTGCCTGTTAGCTTTCCACATCTGAAATTCTCAGGGTTTTTTTTTTAAAAAGAGTTGATTTGATATGTTTCTGTGATGAAAGTTGAAATTCTATTCTGAAGCTGAAGTTATACTGTTTAATGCTAACTGCTAGCATATCAATGCAGTTTCTCAAATACGTTAGCATCAAGCTTTCGCTATTTTGCTATTTTGGTAAATGAGGTGATTTATACCATTTTCTATGTACTGAATATGAATCTCCTGAGAGAGAGAAATGTACATTTCTTTATGAAGTCAGTTTTTCAGTAAAACTTCAAGCTGAAAATCCTGAATCTGAGTTTTCTTGGGAAACGTTATCTAACTGCTAAGCTAAGATAGCTGCAGCAGACTAGTCGACGTAAGGCTCGGCGGTTCCGGCACAATGTAAAGAATTGATAAGGGAATTGCTAAGCACAAAGGCTAACAATAGCGATGAATTGAAACATTTCTTATCGATTCTCAACAGGAACTGGTTTTCACTTCCCACCCTTAGGTAGTCCTGCCAGTTAATAAAGACAGTTGACAGTTGGAGCGCAGATTGCCTGGCGGTCTAGTTCGGGCTCAATGAAGTCTGCCCTCTTGCAGGTGGATCGGGTTTGAATCCAGCCTGTGGCCTCTTTCACGCATGTCACTCCCCTCTCTTGCTCTGTTTCCTGCTCTACCCGCTGTTCTATTCTCTTTGATTAAAGGCATGAAAGTCCAAAAAAATAACTTTTTCAAGAAAAAAAGAAATAGTTGGCAGTCTCCTCTTCTGCACAAAGTAAAACCAAAATGCCCCTGCCTGCGATATTGGCTATTTTCCAAACTTCCAAACTTCCTACTACATGTGAATGTAGTATGTAGAGGGCACTGCACACTGCTTATTGCTTTTACACGTAGTATGTAGAACAACTGTTCTGTTGGGTCTGGGTCTGTTGGGCCAGCTGTACTTTTTGAAAGTGGAGGAACAGCTGATGGATTTTTTGCCTTCATTATAAATGTACAAAACAAACTATGGGTTCCTCTTGACAATTTAATTAATGTGCAACAAGAATGATTAAAATCATATCACAACACAATCATCATCTTGGATTTTTAATCTTACACCAAAAGTTATATTGTTTATTTGAGAATAAATCTGGGATGGATTGACTTTTGATTTTTATAGCTGATAGAAATTCTGCTTCTAGTTTAAAAAGAAAAGGTTATTAGTCTTTTATATGGGCTTAAATGAATTTGTAGAAATTAACACTTATTTTACCACTAAAGTGACAAGATTTACTTGTGTTTCTTTCACATCACTCCACATCAATCTCACGGACTTTCCAATGTTAGTGTTGTTGTATTGTAGTTATGAGTCCAACTCATTCCAGTAGATGGCAGTAATTCACCAAAACCTGCCACCGGCATAGACAAATAGCATTGGAGCTGTGCATTGTGGTAAACAGTAAGCCAAGTAGACTGGTCTGTTGCATACTGAGAAACTTTCCTGGAACAGTAGGACAGCCTGGGATTTTTAGTATACTGCAGATTTTGCAAGTTTTATCATACTGCCTACTACATACTGAAATTCAGCCAAATCACTCGGCACTACTGGTGTAGTAGGCGGTTTGGAAAACAGCCATTGTTTTACAGCCAAGATACACCAAGTGCATCTCCGCTTCATCATGGCACTGAAACTCCATTCTGGCTGCGTCTTGGCTCCAGCAGATCGGGCCCCCCCCAGGTCTTCTATTTTTTTGCTGGATGCTGGAGCAGTGACGCATTGATTAGCACAAACCAGCTAGAGCAAGACAGGAAGCCATGCATGGAAACAACATAAAAACACCTGTTGACTTTCAAAATAAAATCAACCGTTTCACAACCAGGTCATGTTTAGCTTGACTAAGGCCTGGACCACAGGAATATGGAGGTATTCCTTAACGCACATTTTTCCGTCCAGTTGGGCCTCTTAACCACATGAACTTGCTTACACCCACATGAACAGAGATTTTTTAAAATGGATAAAAAAGTGAAGAAATAAAAAAATATACAGTTGAGTGGATCCATGTAGGGGTGTTAAACGAAGCTAGTGTTGATGCAATGACGTCAAGCGCCTAGGAACAAGTCACTTTACCAACGGTTGCCAACAACAAGAATGATGGCCAACATTCACCGCACTATTTCTGTGTCTAACCCTTTGCACTTTTTGCCCTCATAACAGCTCAACAGATTGTTGTTAATGATGATGTTGTTGTGTAGGCTCAGCCTATGTCCACCGCATTACATCAAAAAAAAAAGGGGGACTTGTTATTGGGGCATGATAGTATATATATATACTCTCAGATTTGTTTTGTCAAACTTTGAAAATAACCCTGTAACATCTCCCGTTTTTTTTAAATAACTAAATACCACAACCATAAATCATTATAAACAACAAAAAAAAAACACTTTCTCGCCAGGACGCGTTCTTTAACACCCGTGACAGCGGACGTCTCTATAATAAAATAAAAAAACACAAAATACCGTTCAAAACCTGGACTTCATGAAACTGAAATTATCCCCAAACAACCCTCTTAAGAAAACCAAGCTTTCCCCGAAAACTGTCCAGGTTAAAGAGTCCTTTTTATTTTTAACAAAAGAGAAGTCCTCCTTTGCCTCCCCGCAGTTCCTGCCCCGAAGGTTTGGGCTCTCAAAAATCCCCAACATAAAGGAAAAATTGTCCACAAAAAATAATCGATCAAAATTAAAACACTGGTACACCAGGAAAAAACTTTAAGTGGGAACAAAAAAACAACGATCGATCTCACCCAGGTCTGGGAAAGAATATCCACAGCCACGTGGCTCCTTTGTCCCCTCCGCCACATGTACATCCACAGAAAGGTCAGAGGAGAGGAAACAGCCTCCACAGTAATCACCATAGCTCAACGTCTTTTCTTCGGGATTAATTTCAACGACTTTTCGTGACTGTTCATTCACTGTTTTTTCCCTTTAGCACCACATTAGTCCACGGTCTCTGCGCTGTCTCCTCGGCACCTCCTTTCTCCCGGTCCTCCACACGCCTCTTCCCCCACGCCACATCCTCCCTTTTATCACCTTTGTTTTCCAATATTATTTTTATTGCACCCCTCACATACCTTGAGTACAGGGACTTATTACTTCAATACCAAAGTGAACCATTCCTAACCTTATTTTTCGTTACTCAGTTCTTTTATTTTTCCTTATCATTTCCACTTTTTTTTTTCAGCAAGGTGACCCTGTCACAGATGTTTGTTCATGAAGTAACAAGTCCACCTCATGGTCCGTCCACACAAATCACTGTTTTTTTTTTTTTTTCACCCTCTCTTTACTCTGTTGTCTGCTTCTTCTTCGTGTTCATGCTCATAACGTTTTTCTTCTATGGTTTTTACATTTTGCCAACCTGCCACTTATTGGCCAAGTATGGCATTGCAGGCTTCAGAGGTGATCGTTTTCAGTTTTGCCTCTTCGTATGAACAGAGATATTTCTGTGGAGTGGACAGAGATTTTTTTTTTTTATAGACGAGGACTAAAATATCCGGTCAAAAAAACATCAATATACTTGTGGTCCAGGTCTCAAACAAAAAGCGGACAGCTTACGCACTGCAAAGCCAGGGGTCAACAGATTTAAGGTTTTACAACTCAACATGAATTAGCAGAGACAGCTATCTATTGGTCCTGCTTTGGTTTGCACATTGAGGCACTGGATAATTTGGTTGTAATATTGATCCCACTCCGTTTTCCCACCCACAACATGTTTAAGTTAGGGATAAAATGACTATGACCCTCCAGAGCAGTTCTAAACCAAAACTTAGAGCTATATGTGCTTCACTTATCAACGGAGATGTCAATCATGGCCTAATGTCCCATTTTTATTTCATGAAATAGCTTATTAGCACTTAACCCACCAAAAGAAAAAGCAATTTCAACATATATCAGATAATTTATGTTAGGTCTATTTTGAGTTTGACCTAAATTACAGCCAGTAGCTTTAGACAAATTTTGGCTTCAGTTTTGAGGATCTGTCATGTCGTCCATCTTTAACACCCTTTGTTTAACACTACCACAGTGACATCAGCCTAAGCCGAAGCGTCCGGCAGCAACAAAAGAAGACACTCTAACATTTCAGAACTCCATTTGCACTCCTCTCACACCACTCCCCCTCTTACCTCTTCTACATCCCTCTTTGTCTACCCCTCTCTCATCAGCTGCTGGAGGGCCCCCCTGGGACCAGCAAAGCTGCCACTCAAAGAGTCCTGGCGCAGGAAGACAGGCCCGTATCCTTGGCGATGTCTCTGTGTTTCTGTGGTGACAGGTGTGTCCGCTGCGAGCAGGACGGCGGTGTTTGTCAGGAAGTGTTTGGATGGGGCGCAGAGTCCAAACGCAGCTCAGGTGTTGAAGGCTGCGTTCAATGAAACAGTGTTTGTTAGTGAGTCGTCTGTCAGTGGCTGCCAGGACAAGAGAGTCAAGCGTCAGTGTGTATGTGTTTGGTATGTGTATCCTATGGTTGTTTTTATGTATAAATCCAGTTGACAGAATTCAAAATGAAACCACTGAATAAATTGTCTTTCAATGGGTGGAGATGGAAGTTTTTTTAACATGCGGAGAAACGTAATAGGCAGAAGAATGAGCACCTTGTATATAGTGAAACAAAGCGGGAGCTCGGTGATTGTGTGAGATGAAGCAGCTGGTAGTGAGGGATGCACTGAGCAGATTAAAGAATGATGATAAAAGTTGGTGCATGCATTGTCTGAGTTTTCACCAAGAGACCGTTTTTATGCTTTCAGACAGCTCAAAGCTTGGGTTAATTCAGACCTACTGAAAACACTTGCCAGCCTTTCACACAGTGACCTATATCCCCTCATTAATTTAAGCCTTAGTCTTTCAACAGCACTTGTATAAACCGTGTCACCACACTTACAGCCAGCCATTGACATCCCTGTTGCATTCCAGCACTTTGCACCCAATTATCTCACTCAACTGTTCAGCCTCTCAATGAAACTCTGGCATCACAACACGGCTAGCCGAGCGGCGGCGGCAGATCATGTATTAGACACTCGCAGTCTTTGCTTCCAGCTGGCTGGCTTCCCACAGAGAAACAAGTGAAAACAAAGAGTGGAGCGGCGCTCAATAAACTCCAAACAACAATCTCCATTCACTCCTCTTCTGCCTCCTCTGTGTTGAGTTTCCCAGCGTCTCCCAATCATCTCTCTTCGTTTTCTCTCCCTATAGCTAATTGGCAGCAGCGTTTTAATTCCCCCTGCCCCTCCTTCTTGTTAAGCGATGAATTGTTGGCAGTGGATCAAAGGGGAGTGGTGCCCACTGTGCACTATGCCCGTCACTACCTGCTGGCACACATGAACACTGGGGGCTGGCGCTGTGCCAAGGGGCCACAGGCCTGCACCAGGGGGACACACTGCCAAGAGGCAGAGGTCAACATGAGTATGTGTGTGTGTGTGCATACACAGATAAACTGGACGTGTGTGTGCTTCCTGACAGAAGATTCAATTTTACCACCCTCTCTTCTCCCACTCTTTATGTGTCTTTATCAGCCGGTCTGCATATCTCTGTCTCACACTCCTCTCCCCGTTCTTGTTGCAGACCAACACCCGGTTGAAGCAGATTGAGAAAGAGTACGCTCAGAAGCTCGCAAAGTCTGCCCAGGTAATCACTCCTCTCTTCTGCCTCTCTTTCATTTTATATTCCTCTGAAGCACTTGAAAGATTGTGCAAACGTTCAGATCGGAGAGGTAAGGAAGGGCCAATGAAAGAATATTAGAACTCTCCTCAGGACACAGACACCCACCTTGCCCTTTGCCTAGATACAGATATGCGCAAACACTGAGGTCCACTCGAGCCAACACGTCCAGTGTGTGGCTGTGTTTTTGTGCAGAACTCCGATAAATCTGAACGTAAACACAGACATTAAGCGCTATGATCTAAATTTTCTGTTTACTTAAACATTTTCATCTTTCGTCCATGTGTCCAGAGGTGTCAGAGGTATCTGCTTGAGAGGCTCTCAAACAGAATAGTGTGAAGTCAGAAAGGTTTGCAGGTTTACCTGAGGAGAGATCTTCTCTATAAGTTCTCCCTAGAAGGAGAGCAAGTATGAGACTCCTCTCAAGAAACACTGATTTAAGAGGATTTTGTTTGGAGCTTGTTTTTGCTGCCCTGAAGTCAAAAAAAGTACCAATCAGTGCTTTTTAAAGACACTGGAAGGAGTTTTGATGATGCTTAATTTGAGCGACCTTGGGGATTTTCCAGGATGAAGACTACATTTCCCAAGAGCATCATCACCACTGTTTTAAAGATGCTGCTCCTGCCAAAGGGTGGATTTTTGTTGGGAGAAAACGATCGGAATACAGAACTTGTTTTTAATACAACTGTCTTAGTTCAGAAAAACTTATTGCAGAATGAAGGATGTTGAGGTAATGTACTGACGTTTCTCGCCAAGTGATCAAGTCTCAAGTCTCTCTTCTCACTTTGAGAAAAGTGAAGCAACAACACTTTTTCAGAAAACCTTCATCTGTTTGCTAATCCTGCTCCAGTATCAGCCATGAGCACAGAACATTAAATCAAGAGGAGTTCTTCTAAAACAAAAAAATATCTTGCTGAATGCTATTTTATTTCTCTCTGCCAAACTTTACCAAAGTAGTTTCAAACGTAGACACTTCTGGGTGGATGCTGAGTATCAGCTCCTCTTGGTTCACAGAAAGTCCAACCAGAAAAATGCAACCAATAAAATTCAATACATAATATCTGGTTGTCTTATTTAAAGATGCTGTGAGGAGGATCTGTTTTAATTGGACTGCCTCACCACCTTCTTTATCGGAGTCTCACACACACTGTTATAAATGACTTTTATCAAGGTGTGTGTTTGTTTTGGAATTAAATGGAGATTGGATTGAAGCAAATGTTCTTTGTTCAAGACAACTTTTTACTGGAGGTAAGGTATGTATCAGTACAGTTACGTTTCAATCAATCAATCAATCAAAATTTATTTATAGAGCACTTTACAACACTCAAGGTTACCAAAGTGCTTTCCAGATAAAAATAGTTATGATAAGAAATAAAAGCAGATTAAAAGAAAACAACAACACGAGAAAACAACAACGCGAGAAAACAACATCGCGAGAAAACAACAACGCGAGAAAACAACGCGTCAGGACAAAAAAAAACAAAAAAAACAGATGACAACAGATAAAAACAGATAAAACAAGACAAATAAAATAACATGTCACCACATCACTGTGTATTAAAAGCCAGTCTGAATAAATATGTTTTAAGCTGAGCTTTGAAAAGGCCAAAGTCTGTAATGGTGTATATGTGGGGGGGGGGTTTGTTCCAGAGTCTGGGTCCAGCAACTGAAAAAGCCCGATCACCCCAGTGCTTGTATCTGGTGCTAGGAACTTTTAATAGCAGCTGGTTTGAAGACCTTAACTCCCTGTTAGGGTTATGAACAGAGAGAAGCTCATTCAAATAAATAGGTGCAAGGCTGAGAAGGGCTTTAAAAACAAAAAGTAAAATTTTAAAATCTATCCGTCAGTGTTTGAAATGTGACAACAAGCAAACATTGTAGTAGCTGGCTTTATATAGTGCTATCGGCAACCCAGTGCTCTGATGTATCTGTAGGCCAACGTGACAACAAGTAAACACTGTCAGTGTGTAAGTAGTTTAGTAGCCGTTATTTAGCGTAGCTGGCAGCCCGGTGCTCTAAGGCTACGTCCAGACTGCAGCCCTTAATGCTTAAATCCGATTTTTGTGTTTATCTGTTCAGATAACACCTGTAAATGTGACCTGACTGCAGACTCTGATATGAACAGCTCACGCTTCAGAAGTGACACACATGCTCAGTTTAACATTAATGACATCACGCACAGCACGGTGTGAAGAGGAGCAACAAACACAGAGCAAAACTGTGCTTCACAATACTGGAAAGTTTGTTTCCATAACGAAAAACCTGATGTTACAGCAGCTCACCTTGAGTGAGCTCTTATTAAAGTAATTATGGCTATATTTTATTTCTTATAAACCTAAGGCGGGCGCTCTCTTCCGCACCGGGGTCTCTCCCACCGACCCTGCTACATCTCAGAGCCGTAGTGCGCTGAACAGGTGAACAAAGAGGCAAAAACTTAGTTTTGTCATCTGTTCTGATGTTTCGTAGTTTGTCTGAGGGCAGATCAGACAGGAGCAGACGGATCTCTGACTGACGCTGACTCGTAGGAAAGTACAGCAGCGCGTAAATAAGCACGGATGAGATGGACAGCAGTGGATCATCAGTGTCTCTGCGTCCTGTAAACTGTTATTTTATCCTGATTAATCCATTGAAAAAGTTGGTCAGTGTTAATAAACTAAGTTTGTTAAATATCATAACGTACAATTCATTCTCCTTTATCCTTTATTGTGTGTGTAATGGAGACGCCAGTCGATGTCCCAGCGCTCTCTCACTTTTTCTCATCACTCATCCTTTTATGCATTGTTTAATCAAGCTTGTAGCTGGATAAATAACTAAAACTCTTTATTTAAAAAAAAGCATATACTTTTTAATAATCATATCTATATTGACCTTTAATTATGTTCTGTCCATGAAGTGACTTTGAAAACATTTGCCCTGAGGTAAACTGCTGCTGTAGAATGACGTCAGAGTCGCATTAAATGCGACCTGGCTGTTCAGACTGCGGTCGCATTCAAGAAAATCGGATATGTTCTGATTTAGTACCACATTTGAAAGAGGCCTGAATCTGATTTGAAAAGGTCAGATTCAATGTGACTTGTGCTGTTCACACTGTCAGAAACAAATCAGATACAGGTCACATTTGAGCCAAATTATCAGATTCAGGTCACATTTGACTGCAGTGTGAATGTAGCCTTAGACAGTGTTTCCCAAACTTTTTTATAGGTGACCCATTTTTTTGGAGGAAAATGCCCCAATCCAAAATATGTCCTATCTGTACACCAATCGACAGAATATCTGTGCTTAAATCATGTTTCTGCATCATCTGACATCTTTTGTACCAGCTAACAGGTCTAACATATCTGAAAAATGCATTACAGCTTTGTTAGGCTTACACTCTGAAAATACTTGCATTTTTACTATACGGGTTAGCCTGCTTGCTTTTCAGGATTGTATCCCAGTCATGTGGTATTCAGGACAACATGTTAAGATGAGATGTTCTTTCAAAATAAAGGTAACAGCATCCGTCCATGCCTCTTTTTCAGCGTGACGTCACTGCACAGCTGTAACAAGCTGTAACAAGCTGTAACAGCCCCGTTTCTGCAGCTGATGCCCGTCCCAGATCCAGGGATGACTTTGGACTTTCAAACTCAAAGAGGTTTTGAATCTGACTTCAGATCTTTCTTTTGGAAACTAACAATCAAAGTAATCAATGGGTCAGCTCTTTCATATGTGTGATGGTGACACAGTGACAGCGTTTTCCTCTGAGTGCTGTTAAACAGTAGGCAACATACGATGGTTTGGCTTTGGTTGTTAAAGCAGCGCCAGCACATAGCTTCAGACATTTGAAAAACAGTTACATGTTTCCAGTTACAGTAAACAATGTGGCGATTACCCTCCGTAATGAAAACATGACAAGCTGTGACAGTGTGAGGAGCCAATCATCAGTAAACAAATTGGTGAGAGGAGATTTCCTCTGGTTAAGGAAAGCATGAACTTCATATAAACATTTTGAAAACGAATTTGGTGACCCATAAAAAATCTCTAGTGACCCACCTTTGGGTCAGGACCCAGACTGTGGGAATGACTGCTCTAGGACATGTCAGTAATGTGTAACTTGAGTGAATTCTGGTTTTGTCCTGCCAGTCATCTGCCAAGCAGAGCTAACGTAACCTCACTCTTCATTATATCGATAGACTCTCAAGTTTGAACAGACCACTGCAGAATAACTACTGACTGTGGGTTGGAATAAACATTAGCACAAACAGTTTAGCCCCTGTGTTAGCCTTTAGCTCGTGCTCTATCACTCATCTGGATGACAGTTAGGCTCCAGTGTCCACCATCACTACAAAATTAATCACAGAAGTCATTTTCAGCAGAGAAAAACACAGATGTCTGTTCTCACTTGTAAACTTCATCAGCCGGCGCGGTGTTGTCAAAGAGACTTAGATGTGCGTTAATCAATCCAGTCTTGTTTGACCCGATCAGGAAGCTGGGCAAACTGTGGCCAGGGGGCCACATGCGACCCGTTAAACGTTTTAATCTGGCCTGCCGAACTTGAAAAAATTAAATGAATAAACCTTGTTAATGTTTTATTTTCCCTGCAATTCTGATATTTTCTATATAGAGAGTTCACATTTAATATCAAAATATCACACGAACAATTTTGACACAATCTTTTATTATTTTTTGTTTTTTCAATTTTAAAACCAGGACAGAAAAAAACGCGCTTTTCTGTTTTTCTGTAATACTGTTTTTTCGTTTTGGTTTTAAAACAGAAAAACAAAAAAACAAGCCAGTTTTTTCGTTTTTTTAGATTTTGTTTTGAAACAGAATAACAAAAGAACGAACCATACACGGATTAAAAAATCCCATTATAATTCCATTCTCTCATATTCTAATTTTAATTTCAAAACAAAATCAAAACAGCGAAAAATAGACCGTTACTTGTTTTCTGATTTTTTATTTGAAAACGAAAAATTGAATAACAAGTCGTTATCCGTTTTCTGATTTTGGATTCTAAAACAGATATTGAATGAACGAATGATACCCTGATTGTTACCAAAACACTCCATCCATCTGCTCCTGGTCCGGCCCCTTTGTCAAATGTTAGAACCCATTGTGGCCCACAAATCAAAAAGTTTTCCCACCCCCGATTTAACCTTTAATACTGGTGCTGATAATCTCATTTAAAGTGTGGATTATGATCGGGCATATATCTAGAAGAGAGTTTTACAAGATCACTTGAAAACTCCTAACACTGCCTTTTACCTGTGTTTCTGAATTTAATTTTTTTTTCCTTCTTTCTTTTCCTTCTTACTTTCATCCACATACCTGTTTCCCTGCATCATGTCAATTCATCATCCGGTCACATGTCCAATTAAGCGCCATGTGTTAGACATTTTTGTCTGTTTCCTTTGACTGAGCCTATTTAAGCCTGAGGTAATTCATCTCTCCAGCCATGATTTTCACCCCCCAAGAAGGACAACATCTGTCAGTCAACGGAATGTCTCCAAAAGTTCAGACAGCTTTCACCTCACAAGTTTAAAAGATCCATAACACCCAAAGTGATGTTTACATTACAAAGGGAAAGACTTTTTTTTGATTAGGTTGTGGGGTAAAATATCACAATCATTTGGCCATAATTGCACCTTGTTACTCACAGAAGGGATTCAAAGGTGGATGGGGGGTGGGGGGTTGTTTTTCTTTCTTTCTTTTCCTTTTTTAAATCCCCCCCGTTTTTGGGTTGGCTGGCAAAGGCACAGAGTTGAAAGCGAGGTTGACAAGCAGATGTTGTGAGAAAAACGGTAGCTTATTAGGTTACACAATGCCCGACTTCAAAAGAAGTCGGATGCAGTGCGAAAGTTCAGCCGTGTTTGCCTGCTTTGGTGCTGTTTTATGCCACCGCAGACAAAGCAACAAGTGATTAATCCTCTGTTTTGGGGACCCAAAGCTGGCGCGAGTTCAAGACACAGCACTCTCTCTGACATTAAAGTCCCCGTGCACAGGATCCAGCACCTTTGTTGAAGTGTGTTGTTGTACAGAGAGTTCTGCTGATGCTGTGGGTTTTTTGTGCAAACACATTAATATGCCTGATTAATGCAGGGTATTTGTCGTTGGCTTGGGCGGCTTTGTTTTAAAAGGTAAAGGTGGAACCTCCCTCGGGGCAGCTCAGTCAAATGTAAACAAGAGGCCTTTGAACCTCAAAGGCTAACCTCAGTTGTTAACCCCTCAGTGTCTGACAGGGGGCATCGCTCTGGAGCTCAACTGCATGGCTAATAGCCCAATTAAAAACATACCACACCATACATTATCCTGAGAGAGCTGGAGATGCTCCGCGTAAGGTTATATATTTACATGCAGACACACACAGACATCCATTCTGTATGCTACGATCTCTCTTCCCCTCCTTTTAAATTCACACACACACACACAGAATCTCCTAATTAGTGTTTCTCCCATCCTGTCCTGTGTGTTAAGCATCTAGCTGTGAGTGGTCCTCCTGGGTGACCTGTGAACTGAACAGGGCTGTGCTCTATTCCCCCACTTAATGATCAGGCTACAGTGGGTGGTAGTCATGGTTCTAGTGGGAGATCATTACTTTATCCCTGACTGTTCAGAGTGGAAGTAGACAGGAGGTGGAGGGTATTTGCTATGGGAAGCACAGAGCAGGAGGGTACCATGTTCTGGAAGAGAGAGGTCAAAGTTCACTTTGTATGCGAATAATTCTTGTTTGTTTTCGCACAGCACTGATTGTTAGTCTCAAAAACAGCGTCCACATGTGACCCTTTAGACATGTATTAATAATATATGATTTGATACAGTATCCATTCATTTCAACGTTTTCTCAGTCATTTTATTAACACTTGTAAAAACGGTTATTTACTGCTTCAAACTTCACCTCGCTGTCTCATCCCCAAAGCATCATCATCCAGCTGTTCAGCTCTGCTCCATTCTGTGAGGAAATAAACTGATTACTGTCCAATGCTACACGCCTGGACCACGAAATTTTGCTTCACTCTCATGGTTTGCATGTCGTTGTTGTCTATCCTAGCGAGCAACTTTTTTTTTATTGTAAAAAGAATACAGGATCCAAAAAGCAGTGGGACTTTAACCAGAGCTATAAGAAAACAAGCCTACTTTTGATGCCTCGTGAAAGCTCTTTCAAGAGGGCTGCGATTGATTGTTTCTTCAATACGGCTGATTTGGGGTAAGATATTTAAAGACATGCTGGGAAAACAAAAAAGGCATTACAACATGGTGATCTTCAGGGCATGGCTACCTGAGGAGTGACGGAACTCTGGCGACTTTTTGATCAAACCGGTATCAACAGATATGTTGACATAGAAAGGTATTTAATGGCTCAGGAGCCAAATATTTGTGAAACAAGTTTTCAAATATGTTGCTGTTTCTGCTTTAAAATTTGATTATATGTCAGTGTGCAGCTTGTTGTGCTGCCCTCTAGAGCAAAGATTAAAGCTAAAGCAGTAAAAGCTGACCTTACGATGCCCTGCTACTGAGGTAAAGTCAGACAAGGCACTCATCACTATTGTTTATCATATAACCCCTTTAGAATGGATGCAACATTTATGCATTAACACCTTCAAGGCTGGATGCCATATATCAGTGGTCCCCAACCCCTGGGCCGCAGACCAGCACTGGTCCCTGGGTCAATTGGTACTGGGCCGTACATAAAACATACTCAACCTAAAATGTTTCAGTTTGATTTATCTGAACGATGTTTTATTTTGAAAAATTACCAGAATCTTTCCGTCATAGCCACCTATGACTCATTCTTGACACCAAATCTTCAAGCTAGCAAAGTGGAAAAAAAAGCAAACACCTTGGAAAGTTTCTTCAGGCAGGGTAAAAGAGCCAGTGAGGAGACATTAAACTGGTCCATGGCTCAGAAAAGGTTGGGGACCATCCGCCATATATAGATAATGATCCTTTTAGGACTGGATGCAATGTGAGGTCATATGGGGTCATTTACCCCTCAGGTCTGAAGCTGTCATCCATCTAAACTGTCAAAAACGCAGTTGTAAAAAGAATTAAAAAATATATAAAAAATTGTCCACTCCCTCCTCGTGTGTTTCTTCATTTCAGCAGTCACACGTCTTGAAAATTAAGGCACTTTCTGTGATGACCTACATGTTGCATCTGGTTTTGTTAGAGCCTAAATCGTAATTACAAAAAAAAATGTAATAAAACCAAGCAGCAACCTCTGGTCTAAGAATATGAGAATGCTGAAGTGCTAAAATCTGCTGTTCCTCGAGTGTCCACTTGAGGCTGGTTCTGGAAGTACCAGAAGTCACATCCACACCAAGCCAAAAAAAAAAATTCATTAGAGAAGTAAACAGATTTACTGTCTGATCTAAAAATGGTCTCACATCTGAATCCCTTATTTCACTATCAGCGCACACTATATGGGGGTGATTTTTTATTTCTAACTCATCAGTTTAGAAGATATTAAGATCATGAGTTTGACCAAACAGAGGCACAGCTCAGCTCAAGTGACTGAGGGGCGCCTTAAAGCTGTTGGTGTGGAGCCTCAAAGCCCACGTCAATTCCAGTATGGCCCTGCCAGCCTGTTTGCTTCAAAATCTGTATCAGAAACAGATGGGGGACGTTGCGGCGACTACGTCTATCAATTATACAGTTTATGAATGAAACTCAAAAATGTGATAACTTTTTGCCCAAAATGTAAAAACTTGTTACTTTTTGGGGCAGGTTTTACATTTCAGGTTCTAAGATGATTTAGATTCACTCATTATTCATTTTAGTTTTGATGTAAGACCAAACACAGTATAAAAAAATCTCAATAAAGTCACTTTGGTATCTAAAGAGGGGATATAAATCCCAAAGATCAGTTGTCAGCATCAAGTGTTGCTAAAGAGATGGTGTTAAAGGCCTTAATTTGCAACCTGACTAAAAAGTAGTGCATCACTCATAACAGCTGATAAAGACAATAACTCTGAGTCTTGTTTTATCTAAAACAAGTGAGTTAAGATCTTTGCACAATGAGTCTGTTTTTTTTTATCCGAAAACGACACACGTTACAAAAGAAATTTGATCTCATTTTATGTCAGTCATGTTTGCACACTTGCAGCGAAACTTTCTTTCGTCATTTCTTTTAGAACACGTTTCGATTTTTTGCGTTTATTCACATCCTCCCAGCTCGTTTCCTGGGTAGTTTGACAATTCATAAACTCTGTAGGCTACTTGCAACATCACATTCTCACATTTTCTGACATATTTTCTCTTGTGTACATGTGTTTGACGGTGTCCCTGTGTGTGTGTGTGTGTGTGTGTGTGTGTGTGTGTGTGTGTGTGTGTGTGTGTGTGTGTGTGTGTGTGTGTGTGTGTGTGTGTGTGTGTGTGCCTGTGCACATCTCAAACATACTGAAAGCTGCTGCTCAGAAGCAATTGCTTGATCACTTCTTGGTCATTCTATTTTGCTCATACTGCGGATTTTTGCAATTAATACAAAAATAAACGCATCAGATTCAGAGTGCAAGCTGTTCGTAAGTTTTTGTTTTGTTTTGTTTTGTTTTTTTCGTATTATGGATCCAAAAATGAAGCAAAGGAAACAGAAAAAAACAGACCTCTACAAAATAATGCAATAAGATATAGAGACCATCTTTTTTCCTACCAGGCTTGGAACATTTTTAAAGGACTCTAACAGTGGACATTCTAAAATGGGCTCAAACATTGTCTTTGGCTTTTTGAGTCAGCCTCTAGTGGCCACTGTATGAACTGCACTTGTTTGTATTTCTGCATTTGCTTCATTTTTCAACTTCAACAAGAAGCTGCGTGACATTAAGACTGAATATCACAAGTCACTTGTCAGCCTTCTTCATCATCATCAAATATTTCCTCAGCTGGAACAAACATTACAGTGTGCAAGAACCCAAAGATCTGCAGCGAGTGTTTTCTTTCCATGTAACATGGCGTAGCACCACCTTTCTCTGAAGCTGCCATCGTTTTATTGCCTTAGTCATACACCGCTCTGTTTACAAACAGCAAATAACCAGCAGACATGCTCATTTCTCCCTTTTTTACCGCAGGTTCATGAAGAGGTAGGGCCGCCTTTAGCCTTAAACAGAGATGCTAGCAGGCTGGGGAAAAAACACAAGTCTCACCAGACCAATTACAGACTTAAAAAGGCCTGGCTGGCTATCAGACAGAGAAAAAAGGTGCTGCAGTGTGTGTGTATAAATATATATATATACAGGAATAACAAGACAGACAGCTGAGTTCAGTAGTTTAGAGTGCCGCCACCGCCTGGGGCTCAGGACCAGCAGATGCAGGGAATCCATATTGCTAAATAATTATTAGGCCCTGAAATGATGTTCCCGTAATAATGTGCCATTTGTTGCTTTCATGTGGCTCTCCCTCTGACAAAATAAGCCTAATCTCCCTCTCATCTCTTTCTCCCCTTCTGTCACTCTTTCTTCTCCCCCCTTTCTCCCCCCATCTCTCCCTATCTGTGGTCGACCCGCTCCACTCTAACTCCCATACTCCCACACAGTGCGCAGATTCCAGCAGGCCCAGTCCTCCAGAGTTTGAACACAGTAAACAATTATCTGTCTCGCCCAAAGCTAGCTGTAGCTTTGCTCCCCCCCTAACTATGTCTCTTTCTCTTTCCCCTTTTCTGCTTTCCTCTCCCCCTCTCTTTCACTCTCTCTCATCTCTCCCCTGCCTTTCCCTGACAGTGGCTTAAATAGAATGTTAATTTTGACTGGAGGATTTCAAAGCCGAGGCAGTTCCTTTTCATCTTGGTGTGCACCGCAAGTTCACCAACACAAAGTCACTCTGCTCTTCAAAAAAGGAAGTTGTTTTTTCCTTCCTGTCTATATATTTTTTTTCTACACCCCTCTTCTTTTTCTCTTCCTCTGCTTTTTTTTCTGTTTCTTCTGTCTAGTCTCAAAAAAGACACAAGACATGAGACTCTGGGAAAAGCAGTGTTTCAAGGTGATTGTTACTGCCATCTGAAATCCATGACAAATGTGAAGGCATATTTTTTTTTTACCTCCGTCTGGTACCAGTCATTTAGTCTACGAGTGAAGTGGACAGTTTTGAATTTTTTGTTTTGCAACAAGTTTTCTCTCCAGTTCATGTGTGTTTAAACTAGTGCTGCACGATTTGGGGAAAAGGTGCGATTTTGCGATTAGGCGGACAATATTGGGATTGCGATTGTGCTTGCGATTTAATAAAAAAAGTTGTGTCATGATGAGTCTACAGACTTCCTTGGTTATCATGGAGAAAAATCTGAATTGCATGTGCTGACATTGCGATTGCGATTGCGATATCCTCTTTTGCGATTACATAGTTGCATGTGCTGACATCTAGATTGCGATTGCGACAATCGTGCAGCCCTAGTTTAAACATCATCAGTTTCAAATGTTACACTGTGAAAAGAGAATCTTCAATCAGTTGAAATGATGTAATTTTTTAATCAATCCAACTCAACATTTTTAAGTTAAGGTTTTCAATGTATTTTTTGGGGGTCATATCAACTTGAAATTCTGTCTTGCTGCAACTGAAAAAAAAGTAGTTGGACCAACTCCAATGAATTGCTTCAATTGGTCACTCCTTAATGAATTAAGTCATTTGAAATTAAATTAACAGGTTCAATTAACACAACTTAACAGGTCAAATAAACTAAATATTTGAATTCTTCTCAAATCAACATTTTGCATCAAACTTAAAGTGTTAAACTGTTTCAACTCAATAATCTGCAAAACCCAAAAGGAAAAACCACGGGTGAGGTGTGAACGCTGTGGATATGAGACCTTGATGCACATGAAGATACCACTTGGAGACTGTGTGTCTGTGCTCCATGGCATGGACCAGCTGCCTGCCTGTGCTGCACGGCAGTGAGGGCTCCAATCAAAATACTCTCTCAGTAGTGGTAATCTAGATGTAACTGAAGACAAAACCCAGTTTGTCATTTCTAATCACAATTTTAGCCCATCAACACGTCTCATTTATAAACATATAAAACATTAAACACACTTAAAGGTACACGGTCCATGCCACAAGGCACAGACAGCAGGTCCATGCCATGTGGAGCACAGAAAGCCTGTGTCTTTGGCAGGTTAGCACTTAATGTACAGTGGGGCCTAATATCCACTGCATTCCCTCATCACTTACAGTTAAAATTAAGTCAGTACAATAGACTGTAAAGTAAACTTAACTTAAGACTATTAGTTATATTTACTAACTTTTCTTAGTGCAATTGTTTTCCTAGATTCTTTCAAGTAAGCTCAACTTGTCACATTTTTACAGTGCAATAAAGTATAAAAACACCTCGTCAGATTTTACTTTGAGGTTTTGCAAATTATTGAGTTGAAACAACTTTAAACCTTAAGTTGGACTGATGCAAAATGTGGATTTGAGAACAATCAAATTTTTAAGTTCATTTGACTTAATCAATTGTGTTGATTGAACTTATTAACTTCATTTCAAATTACTGAAATTCTTTAGGTGTTACCAATGGAAGCAATCATTTAAGTTGGTCCAACTATTTTTTTTCAGTGCAGCACAAAAGTAGCTTTTTTTAATCAATGCTCCCCAAGAATAAATGAGCCAGCAGCTTATTTTTTTGTCGTCACACTGGTTACATAATATGTCCTTCCTTCACCTATCCACTTTCTTTTATTTTTTAACTCATAGACTGGAGATCAAATTAAATCCTGTAGTGAAATCAAAGATTTGTGTCACCCACAGTTGATTGCAGAGCTGCAGACATCTGTGTGCGACTCCAAAGAGGAGGCTGTTCGCCTGCAGCAGGCGATGGAGAAGCAGCTGGAGGAGAGCAACGCTCGATGGGACGAGGAGAGGAGGACAATCACTCAAAGTGCCAATCGGGCCAGCAAGGTCAGTGTTTGGAAATCCTGGTGAGACCACTCAGACTTGAGACACTAATAAATAACATCTGACAACGTGTTGATACAGAAAACAAATTAGAAATAAGTTACCGTGTATTTTGGCTTCTGTAAAGTGACAGTTTCTGTTCAAAGCTATAAAAACTTCCTGGGAAAAATAGAAACATCTCACTTTAAAATTGTGTAATTTATTAACTTTGATAAACAGGAAAACTTACTTCTTTGACTTTGACCAACTAATATTCAAACAGCAAAGTAAGTATGGATTCGCTGTGAGGTGAGGCTTCATGTTGACCCAGCATGGCCTCTGTCTGCCAATACAAAACATCATTAGTCATGAATCCTACAGCATGTAAAGATGATAGTGTACACACCCTCTGGAAACACATATAGACTTTTTAATTAGATCCCTTTGTAGTTTGTTGACTTTGATTTACATTTTAGAATAACTGCATTACTATAACCCCAAAAGTAAATGTTTGCTGTTTAAGTTTGTACCCTACATTTAAATACATAGAATAAATACCTGAACATAGGAATACACAAAGTTGTAGTAAGATGCCTTAATGTAGTAAAACCAGCTTTAAAATCACCTGACATTTTGCATTTTGTTTATCCTGACTGATAACAGTATTTGACCCTGTTAGCGCCTACTGTAGGTTATCAAAGGCTGGATCCTTTTCTCATTTTCCCACATGAATCTAATTCTCAAATCTTATCTTTTGTCTTTAATCTGTTATAATGTTTTTAGTGTTTTATTTTTTCTTATGTTTTCCTTTCCTTTATTTGGTGGTGGTTTTTAGCCTTTAATATGATGTATTTTCTTTAGTTCCTCATATTTCTCTTTTACGCCTCCTTTATTTCTTCTCTTTCTTTTACTGTTTGTTTTATTTTGTACAGCACTTTTAACATTTTTTTTGAAAAGTGCTGTATAAATAAAGTATATTTATTATTATTACCACTATTATCATAATCTAAGGATGGGTACCTTTCACATTTGAAATGATTCTGTACCGATGCCTGGTACCTGGCAATCGGTACTAGTACTCAACGGTACCAATTTCTGGTACTTCTTTGTGTTTATGTGGTAAGAAATATGAATTACTTTAATAATAAAGCTTTTTTTTATTTAACTTTTTTTTCAATATAACCTTACAATGCTGTGTTCATTTCCAGCATGGAAAATCGCCTACTCTCCCACTCCCTCACAGTCACAACGATGTGTTAAGATACCTGAACATGGTACCTTTTAATTTTACGTGAATTGGTACCCGGTACTTTTGACAGAATTCAGTCCATACCTATAAAAGTACCTCATTCAATACCCATCTCTACCATCATTATTATTATTATTATTATTATTATTATTATTATTATTATTATTATTTGCATCGTTTAAAATGTAATCAGAATAAAAATAATAGTGATTGCAACCTCACTAACGAAGAAAAGACATTTTCAGTGATGATTCTCGATGCATTCTGGTAGTTTTCTCCTGTCACACGGCTATGAGTGTAGCCCTAACTTTTTGCCCTTGCCCCTTTGTCCCAACTAAACCCAGACACCTGACCCCTAGACTTGAATGTGCAAACAAAATGGTAAGTGGTCAGACCATTTACAGTATAAACTCTGAACAGATCAAGAACCACTACTGGGAGCATCAGTTTTGTAAATGTTCAAGTTGTCTGGATATAATCTTATCTTCCTATCTTCTTCATCTGCCCTGTCTCGTTTACTTTCTATCCTTCGTCTGTGGTTTATGTCGTTTTCACCCGCAGAGGCAGACCCTCAGACTCGGGGTCGTCAGTAAACTTAATCCTCCTCGTCTGGGTCTGAATTTCATAGAGTAGACTTTTCCTTTTGTGTAAGCACGGTCACAGTGCGTACGCATGTGTGTTCTGTCATTTTTAGGGCCACTCACAAACTTCATAGTGTCTTAAAGTGGCCTGTGTGCTCTGTGTCTGGCTGAACCTTGTAAATCTGTCTGCTGCACCCTGCTTCTTAAACCTGAACCTCTTTATATCAGGACTGTCACTCTCTTTTGCTGTTAAACTTTACTTCACTCCAGCTCCTTTTTTTAAGTCTTGACTTTAGCTTCTGATTTGTGTCTTTTTCTCTTTGCCTGTCTTAATCACACTT
This sequence comes from Halichoeres trimaculatus, assembly GCF_033239565.1. Lineage (NCBI taxonomy): Eukaryota > Metazoa > Chordata > Actinopteri > Labriformes > Labridae > Halichoeres > Halichoeres trimaculatus. Next base: position 5,889,569 of record NW_027437198.1, on the reverse strand, counting down.
AATGTGTCAGATGATATTAGTTTATAAGGTTTAGGGAGGTTAAGGAGAATAGAGGGTAAAAGTATCCTATTGTTGGACTTTGATGCTTTAATGATGAATAGTTAGGACACCAGATTATTGGGGGGTCTAACATTGAAGATTCTATGTGCAACTAATAGCTTTTAAAAGTTTCCTCCCTTCTTTCACCATCTTAACATAAAGTGCAGTACTTTAAAAATGTGCAGAAACCTTCTCTTCCTTACATCACTCTTTTCTCCAACCCTGGCCCTTCTCTAGTCTGATGTTTCCTCTGGACTCACAGGATCTTTTATCCTGCCTCTTGCCCCAGCAACCAGGCAGGGACACAGTGGCAGTTGATTGGGTGTGGCTCACTAAATAAAGACTTGTTGTGTCTGGGATCAGGACATGTTTCAAACACAACCTTGTCTGTTTGTGGTCGCAGCTGCCTCACGTAGTAAAGGAGGCAGGTCTGTGAGCCCCTCGTTTAGATATGCACTCCTCACAGACGCTTGGAGACCCAGCCCTGAACTCAAACCTGCTTTTATCATAAAGAGGAGTACTTCTGGGAAATGTTTTTCCCAGCTCTGCCCCCACGCTCAGACTTCCTGATGGGGTCCTGTAGTCCAAATCATTCTGTCTAAACCAGGGGTCTGCAACCTTTACTATCAAAAGAGCCATTTTGCCTCCTCTACCCTGAAAGAAAAGTAGTTTGGAACAGCAAAATACACAGCTTGTAAAGTTTATGATTTTATTCTTTGTTTTCCCCTGTTATAACAGAAGAAAACCCAAAACAGAGGTGTACAGTGCAGGTGTAAGCCTACTTTTCATGAATTTATCATTGAAATATGCAGGCCCTGGTAGAGCCTGAAACATGACATTGACCAGAAATGTAAAAAAAAAAAAAAAAGTTGTAAAACCCAAAATGTAAAAACTTTTTGCCCAAAATGTAACAGTTTGTTATATTTTGGGTTATTGCTACATTTTGGGTAGTTTTTATGGTAGTTGTTTCCTTATAGGCTGTAACAGGCCTTTTTGAGTCCTTTATCACCCTGGTGGAGGGAAGCAGATTCATATCAAGAATTCCCCCATACACGGCTCCATTCATTGTTCCGTCAATTATATGAAGTTTGCCAACACCATGAGATGAGAAACAACCCCATGCCATGATGCTCCCACCTCCAAACTTCACTGTTGGTATAGTGTTTTTTGGCTGATGTGCAGAGCCATTTCTCCTCCAAACATGGTATGTAGTATGACAGCTGAAAAGTTCAATTTTGGTCTCATCTGACCAGACAACATTCTCCCAGTATTCTACAGGCTTGTCAAGATGCTGTTAAGCAAACTTTAAACCAGCTTCAACATGCCTTTTCTTGAGGAATGGAGTCTTACGGGCTGAGCGTCCATAGAGGCGATGGCGGTGGAGTGCATTGCCTATTGTTTTCTCTGTAACAATTGTACCTGCTGCCTCTGGGTCTTTCTGGAGCACTTTCAGGGTGGTCCTTGGCTTGTTGAGTACTCTTCTGACTATCTTTCGGACTCCCTGGTTAGAAATCTTGCAAGGAACTCCTGTGCTTGGCCTGTTGATGGTAAGGTGGTGCTTCTTTCACTTGTGAATAATGGCTCCAACGGTGCTGACTGGAATATTCAGGTGCTTTGATATAAGTCTGTAACCAGTTCCATTCTGATGCTGAGCAACAATCAGGTTGCTTAATTCCACATTATCATTATTTATGGACTTGAATGTCGTGATTTTTTTTCATGTGTGGATTATTTGAGTTAATACCAATGTCTAGTAGAAATTTCAGTACTTAAATTTATACTTATTTTCTCCATTGTAGCATACTTTTACAGGCATTTCTGAAATTATTCCACAAACCCCCTAGCTATGGTCCTGGGACCCCACTTTGAGAAACACTGGTTTTAGACCATTCACAAAACTCTTTATACTGCTCCAAACAAGCCCCATAGTGATCGTCAGATGTTTCTGTATCCCTCTCATTCAAAAAGAAACACATTCAATGTGACACTGTGCTCGGATTATTATCTACAAAGCAGCAGGAAGCCATCTCCAGAGGGACTCCACGCATGCAAAACAATGAAGGAGATGAGCTGTCACAATGAAGTGTCTCCGGATATTCAGTCATGAGCAATTTATTTAGTACATCTATTACTACAGCTGCATTGTGGGCAGGCTTCACGTGTTTTCTTAAGTGAAGGCAAAAACTAGAGGAAAGTGATGCAGTTACACACACAGAATCTTGATAATTCATTCCTTATTTACTATAATTTCCATGCAGTGTTTATACTGACTCAGGCTGCTCTCACTCATTCTGCTTTGTTGTGACTTGTGATCTAACTGTATCATGACACAACACACACAGGCCTCTCTGTTGTTCGCTGTGTTACAAGACATAGGCCCTGGCATCTGTGCTGGGAGCAGACAAAGGCTTTCTGTTTCCATTATCTGTGTCCTCATTACTACGATCCCCTCTGTATTAACCACCCGCTAATGAGACTCCAATTAATGGCTGAATTGCTTATTAAAGAAGGCCAGACGTGAGGGGAAGAAGGCGATCAATGAGTGAGAGGAAGGTAGAATCAGAAAAAGAAGAACAGCAAGAGAAGAGAAAACAGAGAAAGAGAATAAAGAGTTTGAGTGAACTTGAAAAGAATTGGAAGAGGAAGAGGAATGGGATGGTAAACAATGAAAGGGAAGAAAGAGACGGAGCAGCAACAAAAGGATGGAGGAAGTGTAGGGATTGAGACAACAAACAGAAGGACAAGGGGAGAGAGGAAAAAAAAACGAAGAAAGACATGGCAGAGAGCTGTCAGTGGGCCATCAGAGGGAGTGTGTCGCCTGCTGACATTGTTTCCATGCTGCTCACTTCAAAGGGCTGGGATTATGAAGAGAGCGAGGGGCTTCAGACAATGGGAGGGGAAGAAAATAACATCAAAGTTAGCCGCGCATTTGAATCGGGATAATCCCAAAACAGTTGTTCTGAATGCACGCTGCACCGGATCAGATGTCCCTTTTTTTCCTCGCCAGCCCCGTTCTGCCGTTTCTAGCCTGAATTTAGCTCCCTCTGCGGCTGCACTGTACTTGTGACTTCTTAAATGTGGGTGTTAACTGCAGGGACCTTTTGTATCTCATAAAGACATTTTTAGAACAACAGTTGTACAGTTAAATGTGCTCATTTTCTAGGTTTTTTGCGCGTAAGTGACATTTAGGCAGAGGAGTATATCTGTGTGGTGAGTGTGTGGATACTGGTATGAACACATCAATGTGTGTTCGCTTTGCATTGCTGGCCTCATTTAGTTTGAATTGCAAATAGACTGAAAATCAAAGTGTTTGGTTTGGTGACGTGGGAAAGCTGTTGGGTGTGATACTTGAGTTCAGGTTGTAGCAGGCACAGCAGAACAGCACCAAGAAGTTTGGCAGTTTTATCTTTCTGATGTGACCTCCTGTGTCAAGAAAAGTGATCTCAGTGCCAGCTCAAGTCTCTTTGTGCTATACTCTGAAAGCCCATCTGGGAGCGCTCTGGAGGCTAAGGACACTGACCTCCAGATGAAAAAAAGAAGTGCAATAATGGATTAAACCAGGGGTGTCGAAACCTTTTAATAAAGAGGGCCACATTTGATTTTGTGAAAATAACCAAGGGCCAGCAACTCTTATTGACATATTTACCTCCGCAAAGGAGGTTATATTTTTGGAAGACTTTGTCTGTGAACAACATAACTCAAAAAGTAATGAACATATCTTGATGAAATTTTCAGGAAATGTTTGAAATGGGATAAAGAAGAAGTGATTAAATTTTGGACGTGATCAGGATCACCGTCTGGATCCAGGACTTTTTTTTAAAGGATTCTTTATTATTGAGAGATAGGGCCGTTTTCACCATATGTGTGTATAACTCCTTGATAAATGGTCGGATTGCTTTGAAAAACAATACAAGACAAGGTCACCATAATTTCTGACAGATGTAAAAGTATGATCCAGATCCTGACTATATTCCAGATACTGAGATCCAGAATATGAATTTTCAACACTGTCAGGTAACAAATTATCATACAAACCTTCAGCTAACACCAAATTGTAGCACACAGTCTGCTGGAAGGGAGTGTCATCTCATCTCATCTCATTTTCCACTGCTTATCCGGGTCCGGTCCAGCAGTGCCATCAGAGGAGACCAATGACCCCTGTCCCGGCCACTTCCACCAGCTCCTCTGGGGAGATACCAAAGCGTTCCCAGGCCACTCAAGAGATATAATCTCCCCACCGTGTCCTGGGTCTGCCCCTGGGTCTCCTCCCAGTTGGACATGACCGAAACACTTCCCGAGGGCGGCGTCCAGGAAGCATCCTCACCAGATGCCTGAACCATCTCATCTGGCTCCTCTCAATGCCTCTCCCGGATATCTGAGCTACGAACCCTATCCCTAAGGCTGAGCCCGGACACCCTGCGGAGGAAACTCATTTCAGGCGCTAGCATCCTGGTCTCAATAGAAATGTTTATAAGTTTGAGAGTTAGATGGACGTTATTTAAACATTTAGACTTTGTTTCAGCGTTGTGGTAACGTGTCCCACATTGTCCCACACAAACACACTCCTTGTCCCACATGTGGCTTGTAAGCACCTGGTCACCCTAATGTCAAGTGACGTGCAATTTTTACTTATTCATTAGGGATGTGACAATACACTTGGATCACGAGAACGAGACATGATATTGGGTTCGCGATAACAAGACAATACAATATTTTCACACTACTTTTAGGATGAAAAAATTAAAGAAAGAAATTAATCGAAGCAATATGTGCAAAACTATAACCAAAGTTCTACTCTGTCAATACAGAGTCCAAAAAAGTGCAAAGAGACTGACCCTTTCTTTTCAAGCAGTACACAGCCTAGCCCAAGCTATGGTCATGTTCTTTTTCAAGAATATGAGCATATCTACATTTTCTGGAAGCAGTTGAGACCTTTGGGCATTAACTATGTCTCCTGCAGTTCAGAATACCCGCTCACTTGGAACAGAAGTAGCAGACACAGAAAGCTATGCTTTGAACCACAGTGAGAGTAAAATGCGTGCGTGATGGGATGTTGTACTTCAGTTCTAGTTGGGGATGTCCCGATATCACATTTTCACTTCTGATACAATATCGATACTGCAGCATTGAGTATTGGCCGATACCGATATTTATCCGATATGATATCAGCATTAAACATGCATACTTTTATTTCTTATTTTGTAGTATTTCTGTCATGTTAGAAAAGGCTTGATTAAGTGATATTATTCAAACAGAGAACAGTAGTCAGCAACAGTAGGTATGAGGAAAATCTGACCCATTTATTATTAACCAATGGGTAACAGAAACTGCTTATATTGGAGATTTTAGATGCATTCCGATACAATACTGATACTTGTTTTTTTGCTGATATTGGACTGATATTGGATATCAATATCGGACTGGACGAACGCCGAAACCCCTGGTTTTCTACCACAGAAAATAGCCCCATATCAGCTGCAATAAAAATTCCGATGTCTCTCGTTGTCATCGTGGCTCTGGCGCTTGAGTCTGGAAGTTTAGCAGCAAAGGCGTCCGTCAGTGCTGTCTGGCCTTTAACAGTTTTCGTCATCAGTTGCTTTTAGAAGCGTGCTGTGATGGTTTTGTATGAGCCTTAGCATCATGCTCGTATTAGCAGCAGTGTATGGCACTATTCTTTTGCACTGCGTACATATTGTCCTCATCTTGTCCATCACTCAGTTGCTATTAATTATTTCCACAGGATAACCGGAATGCTGCCACACAAAAAATTTAAAAGTGGTGAAGGGGCATCTTCAATGAGATTATTTTTAGACTCCGACGTCATTCCTTCTGCGCTCCATATGCTGCTCCTGCTCCTTTTCTTCTTCTCAGTTTCTGGCAGACTAACGGTTGAAAAGATGCATAACTGCCCTCCACAGGTCGCAAATAGAAAACTGAATATCTACAGTCTGAAAGGCATCTGCCCTGGCTGTACCCTAAGTATCGCCACAGTTTAATCTTTCAAGATCTCGTGGCACTAGATCTTGTCACACCCTATTATTTATATCGAGAGATATCCAGATCCAGTGACCAATTTACTATTTATTTACCTATAAACTAAATAAAATGTTGCTGGCACAGAAAACCTGTAAAGCAGACTTTTGATAAGGGCATTGGTACCAACAAAATCTCATCACTATCATCCCTAAAGATAAGGGAAATAATTAATAATAATTAATCAATTAATAATAATAATTTTATTATTTGTATAGCACTTTTAAAAACATACTTTACAAAGTGCTTTATCATTCAGCACAAAATAATAAAACACAAACAAACAATGAGCACAATACAGTAAAAACAAAAAGCACAGCTTAAATCAAGACTAAAGGAGAGAGACAATGTAAAAAGACATGAGGTGAAGAGGTCCTTTCCATAATTTATGGTATTATATAGGAACCCAGACAATACAAGAACCATGCAGTCTAAAAAGAGACCATGAGGACCAATCATAAAAAAACATAAAATCAGCAAGAATAGGAAACGCAATTTAAAAAAAAAAAAAAAAAGGGGGGGGGGGGGGGGGGGATGAAAGCAGAAATCAGGTCAGAAAATATAAAAAGATGAAATGAACAATGATGATAAAATTACAAAATAATAAAAAATAAGTGGCAATGATAAAATACAGTAATAAACATGAGCAAGAGTTAAGGCACTTAAAAATGTCTAAAAATTATATATATATATATATATATATATATATATATATATATATATATATATATATATATATATATATATATATATATATATATATATATATATATATATATATATATATAATTTTATCATTACAAAATAATATATATATATATATATATATATATATATATATATATATATATATATATATATAAGAGTTTAAAAAGGTGAACCATTAAAAAGTTAAAATAATAATAATAGCACATAATAAATTAACGAAAAGGAGTAAAAGAAGGTAAAAAAAAAAACAGTAAAACAAAATACGATAGAGATAAAAGACATTAAAATATGGTAAAAGACAGTAATAGACGGCATCACATAAAAGCAAGTCTGTAAAAGTGAGTCTTTAAAAGGGACTTAAAAGAAGCAACAGACTCCGCACGCCTTATCTCCTCTGGCAGGTTGTCCCAAAGTCGAGGAGCTCGGATGGAGAAAGCTTGATCACCTTTAGTTTTGAGTCTCGACTTTGGAACGACCAGCAGGCCTTCACCAGAGGATTTAAGGCTGCGGGCTGGCACGTATGGGACTAAAAGCTCAGTTAAATAACTGGGGCCCACCTCCATGCTTTAAAAGTAATCAATAAAATCTTTAAATAAATTCTAAAACTCACAGGAAGCCAGTGAAGGGAGGCTAAAACTGGAGTGATATGATGCTGTCTGTTAAAACCAGTTAAAAGCCTAGCTGCTGCATTCTGGACCAGTTGGAGGCGATGGAGAGATTTTTTATTTATACCAGAGAAGAAGGGAGTCGCTATAGTCGAGCCTGGAGAAAAAAAATAAATGAGTGACTTTTAGGAGGTCTGGAGGGGTGAGTTCGTGTTTTATTTTTGAAATAAAAAAGGTCTTGTTATGTTGATAACTCCTGCCTTTATTGTGTAGGAAGCACCACAGTTATGGAGTTGGTGTAGTTCTGTCAGTTTTTTTTTCAGTTTCCAGATCATCTGGAAGACAAAAAAAGGGAGAGCCTATTATGTTAAAGGTAAAAGTAAGATAGTAGTTTGTTTCAGTCCGTTCAGTGTATTCAAATTGGGGAAGGAGAATAGGAGCCGTGGCACAGTGGAACAAAGCCAGTGTTTGTCGTCTGTCTCTACGTGAGGCGTCAGGATAAAGTCAGTTTAGTCTTTGATGAGACACAGGGGTTTGAGGTGAAAGTAGAGTTTAAAAGTGAGGTTATAAAGTTTAAAAGTGAGGTTATCAGGATTACCTTGGTGTGTGTGTGTGTGTGTAAGCTGTGTGTGTATGTGCAGACATGAGGATGGGCAGTGTTTAAGTGTGTGTCTCCAAAAGTGTGTGTATGAGAGTGCATGTGCCTGAAATGTGCATCTGCCAAATCTGACAGAACTCAAGCCCACATTAGCCTGCCAAGAGCAAGGTACAAAGACACACGCTGAGACACACACACACACACACACACACACACACACACACACACACACACACACACACACACACACACAGGCCTTGTCTCTTCTCCCTCTTTCACCCTATCTTTCCAACTCTGTATCTTCGAACTCTTTCTGTCTCAAACTCTTGCTGACTGTCTTCAAACACACACACACACGCACACACACACACACACAGAAGCGCACATGCTCACCTCGCCCTGCCAAAAGGGAGAGGTGGCTGGTGAATAAACAATGGCACTCCGCCCATAGTGTCACCCGCCTGGGCTTTGATCAGCACCGCTGTTCCTGCTCCCAACAGCAGTGCTTCCTGTCTTTCTGCCTGCCTGCCGAGTTCTGCCATGCTCTCACACACACCTCTAAATTAGCGTTCTTGTGTCATTCTCCTGCATGGGCCTGCATACACTACCTCTCTTGCGTTTTCTCCTCACTCTGTCTTTATGTGTATCTCTCTGTCCCTCAAACTTGCACACAAACACAGCTTTGAGTTAGTGTCCTTGTCTCTACATCTTTCAGCAGTGTTGCATTCTCTAACTTACACCTCCATGCACACACACACACGTTGGGAAGAGGATACACACCTTTGATCGCAGCCTATCCAGCAGTAACTTCTAGTTCCAGTCAAAGGGAAGGTCCTGTTGTAGCGTCCCGGGTGATGTGACAGCAGAGACATTACATAATGCAACAGTGACCGTTGTCTGTCTGTGTCTGAGGCTGAGAGGGAATATACGAGGTGTTCTGCTCTTTGTACACCACGCAGAGCTGCCTCTACATTTCTTTGTCACATTTAGATGGAGTCCATGTGATCTAGGTGCTTCTCTTTTATGCATGCATACCATTAACGAGGGACACAGCTCCTGCACACACACACACACACACAGTCACACAAACATACCCACATTCACGGGGGCTAGTTGTAGCAGCTGCAGTTTGTCTGTAGTTCTTTAGTTATATATGCATTAGTTTCTGAGGGGGTTGAAAGGATGACTTTGCCTGTGGGAAGGAATGGCAGCAGTGGATCAAGAACAGGTGTGCTGGATACCCTCTGTTGCAGAGGCAAAGAGCTGCTTCAATTGCTGTGTGTGCTGTGTGCTTGTGTGTGTGTGTCTGTGCACGTCCTTCAACACATGTCTATGTCAACCTTGAACTGCACATTTGTTTTCTGAAGTTTGTTAAACCATCTGTGTTCTTATCACTTTTGTTTCTGCGTGGGCATGGATTCTCCTTAAACTACCTAAGACTCTTTATTTGAGGCGTATAAAGTTATTTTCTTTAATCAAAATTAAAGTTGTTGGAGGAAGGTAGATAAATATCCAATTCTATCTCTTCAGGTGTTTTTCAACTGCTACTCATGTACACGCAAAGGTTGCAGTTGATAACCTTACAAAGCCCTGCCTTTATTGTTCAATACTGTAGGATGGCCATGTAGTTTTTCAGTATGCCGACAACCAAATCCTGTCAGTTTGTGATCAGCCATCATGTGTTGCTGATCTAAATATCAAAAGACAACATTCTGCAGCACATTAAAGTGATACTCCGGGATAGAACAAGTTGGGTCCTATCACAAGGTTCAGGGCAGAAATTACCCCTACAGCAGTGTTTTTGTGCAGCAGAAGCCCAGGGCGCACGCACCAAACACCCCCTCCCTGCTCCTCTGCCGGTTTCCTCTGCACTCAGATGCGGCCATTTTTTACTTGACCAAAAACACAAATAAACGGACTCCCACCAAAAAAATCTGATATCGGTCTGCATTCACGCTTTATTTGGAGAATTTTCAGCGCGTTGCTTTCACACAAAAAACACCGCTAAGTAAGGCTCTAGTTCTCATCGTGTCGCAAAACGACGCTACCTCCGCTGCAGAGCCACAGCTGGCTACGAGGCACTCGCCGCTTAGTGTATCAATCCGCGCACGCTGTGTGCCAGATATAAACAAACGCAGGCAGTCTGCCAGGACGAAGAGACACGATGAGAACTTGAGCCTTATTTAGCAGTGTTTTTGTGTGAAAGTAACGCGCTGAAAATTCTCTAAATAAAGCGTGAATGCAGACCAATATCAGATTTTTTCGGTGGGAGTCCGTTTATTTGTGTTTTTGGTCAAGTAAAATATTGCCCCGTCTGAGTGCAGAGGAAACCGGCAGAGGAGCAGGGAGGGGGTGTTTGGTGCGAGCGCTCTGGGCTTCTGCTGCACAAAAACACTGCTGTAGGGGTAATTTCTGCCCTAAACCTTGTGATAGGACCCAACTTGTTCCATCCCGGAGTATCACTTTAAGGTGCGAATGTAACATATTTTTTATGGGTGGGAAATGTACGGTGGCCACTAGGTGTCAGCCAATTTGCAAAAGCAATAACATGAATGCAAACACAACAACACAAATGTAACAGCCACAAAAGGAATGCAAAAGCTACAACACAACACAATAGAAGTTCAGAGGACAGTTATCCTAACGTTGAAAAGTTGTGAAAGTAAGTAAATGATTGTTTTCTTTTGTTACCTTCAGCTTCAGCTATAGCTTTAATGCTAACGTTATTGAATATAAGATGATGTATTTTCCGGTACATAAAAAAATATAAGAACTATGAAAGATATTACAAGGTGAGACCATAGACTGTACATCGAGTGGACAGTGTAGCCCCGCCACTTACAGTTTTGAAGCCAAAATACCCCCATCACAGGCGCAGCCATTGTAGCAGTCAGAGTCTGCGCAGTAGAGACTGTGAGGGATTCTGGGAAAGTCTGAGTGGAGCCAGGTGACAAAATTAATATATATTTTTTTCTTTCTAGAGTCTAATCACTTCTTGACTCTACCTCCCGACATATTTTACAATCCCCGAAAAAAATACATAAGAACAGCAGCTGTCAATCATCGTTAAACGTGACGTAAAAACTCATTTTTAACCTCTTATAGCTACTGAAAACGAAACTTTTCCGAAAAAAGAGAACTTTAATACAAGGCAGCCAAATAATATATTCAAATCACCATACCAATCAGACATGAGAAATATTTCTACGAGGTGCATTGCTTTTTTAAAGTTTAACCCCAGCCCATCTGGAAGACTGGGGAGAAAGATTTTTTAACCTATACTGCAGCCAGTCACCAGGGGGAGCAGCTTTTATGGCGACCTCAATTCGAGCTGAGCAAGATGACGTCCATTTTTTTCACAGTCTATAGGTGAGACCCCTAGGAAGATTTATTTATCATAGATGAAGTTAAAAAAGATAATCATTTACTAACTTTCGCAGCTTTTTTATGTCTGTTGTGACCTTTAGCTTTTGCATTCATGTATTTTGTCCTACGTCCTGGTTGTGGCTTTTGCAAATCGTCTGACACCCACTCGCTACCGTAGAAATTATTTTTAACATCTCAAATAGTAACATAAAAAAATCAAACAGTACTTGTGGCAAGGGTTTTTTCCTGTTAGTGGCAGGCCGAAGCTGCTATGTGTCAGATTCACATACAAGCAGATTGAGCGGGACAGGGATTTGTGCAAAGAAACCATTCAAAACACCCAGTGACTTTCAAAAGAAAACCCTATCCTAACCCGATCGTATTTAACTTGACTACTTGACAAAAAGAAAACTATAAGAAAAATAAAACTTAAAACAAACAGGACAACAACCTTTTTAGAAAAATTTTGCTTTGCTTTTGACGTGTTGAGGCTACTTGGATACCCTCACATTTAATGAAACTTCCTCTCCTACACCTCATTTTTTTAGCTATATTCTAAATTTTCTGTATGTATCAAAGTGCCTTAAACACAAACTAGCTACTTGGTATAATCCTTGGTAGCGTCCTGTGTGACTTTAACACTCTGAAATCTTAACAGTAGCGCAGAGATTGGGGTCCTGTCAGTAAATCTGGTCTTCAGCTCCGAGTTCCTGTCTGTATTGTCCTTCATATCAGCACTGATGTCAGCCAGTAATGTCTGATCTTGGATCAGCATATCTGTGTGTGACGGGAAGGGTCTCCTTCTCTTTTATCCACTCTCTGACTCTTTATGTGTCTCTGTGAGCACCCAACCTTCATGTCTATGTTCTGTATATGTCTGTGAGTGTGTGAGTGAGTGTGTGTTTGTGTGTAACTTTCCATGTGTGCCCAGTGTTGGCTGATTGATGACTTTTCCGGCTGTGGGCAGATTCCCGGCAGCGTTTGATCCACATATCAGAGGAGGTGGAAGTAAAAGAGAGAGATAACATTCCAGGATGCAACCAGGGAACGTGGGAAGTAAAACAGCTCATAGAGAACGTCCTCCATTCACGCACTACAAACGGAAATTACTCATTAAACCACGGGCCCAGCGCTAAGAACAAAGGAACCGTGGAGGCCTAATGTCTTGTTCTACCCCGTTTGAAGAATCGTGTGTCTAAATGAATCAGGGCTGTAGGCAGTGGAAGAAGAGCTACCATAACTGCAGTTCAGTGAGGAGCACTCTCCTCAGATTTAAACATTCATCGCCAAATGGAAATACAGTTGGTGTTTTTGTTTAACTCAAAAAGACATGCTGCTGAGCCTGGGAGCTGTTTGATAAACATATGCTTAAAGGCATTTAAACAGTATTAAGTGTTAGAGTTGTATTATTCAATATTTTGATGCCAATATTTTTACTTGTACCCCGAACAACTATCGTCTCCAAACATCAGTTATCGACCTCCTTGACTACCAATAACCGCGACAGCATCAGCCCTGAAAAAAACATATGTAGGTCTGTTTTCAACCACTGTACACAGGCTGTGATTGGTTGAGTGAGGTAGGGAAGCTAATGTCAGCTCATAGCAGCTAGGCACATGACTTCTATTTCCTGCATAAACTTACACAAACTTCATTTGTGACTTGTATACAAGCAGATAATATTGTGATGTTGGAAAATGATTATATAAAGTCATTTGAAAATTAAAGACAAAAAATGGCATCATAATGAATTACTATTATGTACGAGACTTAAACTTAAAAACAAAAGTCAGTGTTAAAGGCTTTGCTGAATTTTTCAGCGGAAGCCCCAGCTCATTTTTTTTGTGCTCCAGGTCACAAAATTCTCAGCTTAAAACAGTATTTCTCAAATTGGGACAAAGGACAACTTATCCCCTAGAAACAACTCACAGATTACCAGGCTAAATAGCCTTGGAACAACAGCCCAGATAGCAGACTGGTGTGTTATAAATTTGCTTCATACATATTACACCCATAGACTGTAGTCTGTGCAGTAGAGACTGTGAGGGATTCTGGGAGAATCTGAGTGGAGCCAGGTGACAAAAATCATATGTGTTTTTTCTTTCAAGAGTCTAATCACTTCTTGACTCTACCTCCGAAAAATATTTTACAATCCCTGAAAAAAATACATGAGAATGGCAGATGTCAGTCATCGTTACATTGAAGTAAAACCTCTTATAACTGATGAAAACGAAACTCTTCAGAAAAAAAAGTGGACTTGAATACAAGGCAGCCAAATAATATCTTCAAATCACGACAACAATTGGATGTGAGAAACATTTCTATGAGGAGTATTGATTTTTTAAAGTTTGACCACAGCCCATCTGGAATGACTGGGGAGACTGATTTTTTGACCTATACTGCAGCCAGCCACCAGGGGGAGCAGTTTTTGTTGCAACCTCACTTCAACCTCGGTTTGGTACAGCTAAGCCCGATCTTGTTTGCGTTTCCACAGCAAACTGCACCCTCTCGTGGTAGTCGGCGTGTAAGCCAGATGCCGCAAGCTCCAGCTGTTAAACAATTGTGTGACGCCGTAGCAGCACGACACAGTTTTTCCTGCTAATAAATCCAACGAAAAAGAAAATTGCGACACAGTAAACAAAGAGCACAGATGGACACCATGAAGCATTTCGTCCTCTCTGTGATTAGCATATAGCTCTTTGATACAAAGTGCAATCAAGTTTCGTTTCAGAGAAGACTGTGTGCCACCAGGAGAAATGCAGCCGCTGTCGGGGTGACGAGTCTTTTGACCATTCAACAGTCTGCAGTGTGTTGCTCCACCTTCCGAGAGCGGATCGGTTCAGTCTGGCACCCATACTGAAGGGTCCCAAAAAAGTAGGCTGGCTCTTTTGTTGGTTTTGGGGGATCTGTCCCGTGATAAGTCAGTGGAAACGCCACAAAATGCGCGCCGTACTGAACCGAACCGAACCGAACAGGTCTGTTTGGTGGATTGGACTTGTGGTTACACCTAAGCATTGGCGCTAACCTTAGCTTCCATGGTGTCCACGGTGCTCACTGCTGCTGAATTGTGTCACTGTTACACCTTCTCCTGGGCAGTGTTGAAGAGTCTCCATGTCTTCATTTGTGATCTTTATACTGTCCTCGTCTTTGAGCAACCAATACATGATGATTTTTGTCTGTAGGCTTGTTTATGGAGTAATGCTAGCTAGATCCTTCTCTCTGAAACTTTTGAGAGTCCTTGTAAGCTTGTCTTTTTTTTTTTCTTTCATTAAACTTTCCATTAAGAAACATTATCTACTCACAGTCTTGGCAGACCGCTGGTGGTCTGTGGAGCACAGTTTAAGAAACACTGGTCTAAAACGCAAAAGTTACATTTATCAATATTATTTCAAGGGATGTTGGTGTTTACACTTCAGGTGTGATGGATTTAAGGAAAAATATGAATGTTTGAATTCAAATACCTTCAGAGTACTTAATGTACATCAGTGGTTTAGTATCAATTAATCATCTTTAAAGTAAGTTAAACTAAATACATGATATTTGGAAATTGAAAAAATAATATGGGGTAAAAGTTATCATAGATGGCATGGAAATAGAATGTGTTCTAAAATATTGATATACTGATGCCAACGCTGGGGTCAGTGTCGAGCAATGCTTGGGTGTACAGATTGATACTTAAGTTTCAGTTTCTCTTCTCTCGTACAAGTTGAAACACATTAACAAGCACAATAAATCTTGCTTTGACAATTGGAAATGAATTGTTTTTTATTTGCTATTTTTGTCATTTGGTTTATGTGTGAGAGGAAGTGTGTTTGTAAGACCCCGTGCGTGACGTGGTTCTTTGTAGTACCACGATCATTTTTGTGGCTCTTGGCCTCTGACTGGTTGGCCACCCCTGGTCTTATTTTAAATTTTAAATGGAATAGAATTAATATTTGTTTGTAGTTGAGAAGTACATATTTCAGAACCATCAAAAATGTCTGAATGTTTCTCTACAAAAAAACATATAGACACAAATTCCTGTTCATTTTAATGAATAGAATAGAATAGAATAGAATAGAATAGAATAGAATAGAATAGAATAGAATAGAAAATACTTTATTTATCCCTGAGGGGAATAGTCGCTGATCGCAATATTGTCCAAACAATTGCACAATTTTGCCAAATCATACAGCACTGGTATATAGACTCCAGTAAGCGAAGCATACAGGTGCAGCTGCTTAAGCTTTTCAGTGGGCAACCACGTCACCAAAACACACTGACGGAGATTATGGATAAGTAAACATCAACTGACTGCAGCTTAATCCCCATTGTGGAGGACTCAGGTCTGCCCTCAGGTTGGCATGTTGTGAGCCGTAGTTTATTGTCTCAGAGAATAATAGCTTCACACAAACAGGAGCTGAACAGAAAAAGTTACCGAACTGGAAGTCCTGGAAAGTGTGTTAGTGAGTGATTGAAACTATCGCATAATAAATGCAAACTATATATACCTGATTGTTTGACATTAAAATGGGATAAACACTGTGGAGCTGTTTCCTATAATCAGACCACACTGGTGTAACATTGCAGCATTTATGAGATAATAACTGGTAAGAATTGCTATGTGTTGCTAATATGGACTTCAAAAAATTCTTCAAACACATAAAAAACACTTTGATTAACATCAATTAAATTATGAATTTAAGAGATTCATTTCAAAACTACTATTGTGTCAGCCCTAATTATTCCATTATAACAGTAAGTAATAAAAAATGTAATATTTAAACATCATGAAGTTTTCTTATCCTGTGTGTTCTCATAGGACAAACTTTGAACAAGTCAAGTTCAATTTTTGAAATTCGATTCTTAATCTTGATCAAAGACTGATTTGAATGTGAATAAGAATGTGAGTAAGAGGAGGGATGAATTTTTCATACACACTGTTTGTCTGCAGTAAGGAAGATTGTTGAGTGTGGTACATGTTTGAACACAGACGGAGAAGTTTGCAAAGACAACCTTTTTTAACTTCTTTAAATAGGTGCGTTCACATTCTGTTGTCTTGATACTTGAGCAGCATCAGTGTCTGCTTCCCCTGTAAGAACCTGAACACTTGATTAAAACCAGGGTCTGTGTTTTTTTCTTTAAGACTCGTCGTTGGGTTTAAAGCTGCAGTTGCATTTACAAGTTTTCCTGAACTCAACCTCCACCGACTGATTTGCTATTTGATAAACAGAATATATGTATGTTATCACACACCATCCCACACACATATACATACACACACACAGGGCATATGGCGCGTATTTCAGAGTTGTTTCCTATTCTCTTTCTACTGTAGCTCACAGCAGCTGAAAGAGACGAAGACGGAAAGATGGAGAACAGCGTGTTCCCCCTGTGGGCATAGCTCGGTTGCAACATGTCTTCATTACTGCAGCAATTGTCTTACTATTTTCATCAGAACGAGGAAACTGTGCCGACATGCGTGCACGTCGGAAAAAGACGGAGATAACTGTTCTGTTTGCTGTTATGGAGAGTTCGCCGCCGCCGCCATCACGCTGTCTTCACATTTCAGCTTGAAGTCGACGCTGCGAGAGGTGCTGAAAGCATCAAAGCGCTGAAAGCAAGTCAATTCATATCAATACGGGTGGTATCTTTCAGAGGGGCTGTCCTCGTCGACTTGCTAAACCTCATCTTTTTATTTCTACAGACAGACAGGCAGCAAAGCAAAAGTTTCACTTCTCTAACACCTCAGGAGGGAGACCTCTCTCCTCCTCCTCCTCCTCCCACAGCTTCTCTCTTACACTCTCTTCTTTACCTTTCTCACAATCCTTTGATAAAAGTGAAGATAAAAGAGAGTCTGTGCGCATCTCTCCGGCCATCCAGCTCTCCTTGAGGTTAGCACCTCCTTTATTATTTACTATTAGATCAGTAGACGTGCACACACACACTGCCTTGTTCTACTAAAGCTGCTGTGTGTGTGTGGGCGCAGTACACATGCTGTCTTTGCTTATGTATGTCTGTGTGCTTCATGCCCCTTGTGTATGTATCTGCTCTTACCCTCTTGCTTGTCTCTGTGTGTGAGAGAGTGTGTGTGTGTGTGTCCTTGGCTGGAGGCGGTGCACTGTGAGGTTTTCGCTGCTGTCTGAAGTCGTCCAGCCTCAGTGTCATTAGAGGATCTCTTTAATCCAGACTTTGGGAGAAACTTCTGACAGCACGCTGCAAATAGAAGGCCCCGCCGCACATGAAGAGCAGCTCGGCTCCTAACAAAACACCAAGTTTAAAGAGGCCCCTGGCCTTTTTTCCTCCTCCCACTATTCCCTCTCTTCTTTCTTCTTTTGCTTTTTTTCCTGCCCTCTGTTGCTTTTACTTCACCCTGGGGAAACATGCTTGCCTTATCTGCGCAGGAGGACCACCCAGGAAAGATGACTCAGGCGTTGGTGCGTCTGCGCGCCTGTCGGTGTATGTTTGTGTGCATACAACAGTTGGATTGCACACTCATTTGACTGAGTGCAGCGCTCACCTTTTTTAGAACTTTTGCTGTTAATATTAATGCATGCCTATACCTGCACGGATTGCTCTGAGCGGTGTGTTTGTTGCTGCCTGTGCGCGCGTGTGCCTCGCTAATCCTTTGAGCCGAAGTTTGGAATGAAAGGCACATTGCTGATGGAGAGGTGAGAGAGGCCTTCAAGCTCCTGACTGTGGGACTGTGCGAAGGTACACCTCTGCCCCGTCTCTTCAATCCAGCCGTGTGTGTTTTTTTCTCTCCTTCATGTCCCTCCTCCCCTCGTTCTCATCTCTCACCTTTCTGAACTCTTCTCTCTCTTCTGATGTCATCACATTGCTGTCTTATCTCCTCAGGCTTTTTTGCTTTGCATTTTGTTTACTTTTTTCTCCTTCTTTCACCTCACTCTTTCCTTCTCCTCTCACACCCCCCCTCCTCCCACCTCGCCCTAGGAAATCTGATTTCCCTCCTCTTCCTGGCCTGTTCACAAAGATCCCAGTCTGCATGGCTGATAGAGACCATATCACCATCTGCATCTGGAGACACTTAAGAGGATCCTATATGTTTGGTCATTCAATCACCTTCACACTTCACACACAATAGACACAGGGTGTATGGCGTATGTATATGTACCTCTACCGTACATGTGTGAGTATAAGCAGTGCAGAGACAAGAGTTAACTCCTTGATGCCTGTTGTTGCAAATTTGCAGCTACCCTGTCAGCGCTCAATGCAGCTGAGATGGCGTTTGTCTAAATATATCATATAACTCATTTATAACTACTATAGTTGCGTTTCCACCAAGCAGTCTGGTTCGGTTTTGTACGGTTTGGCACGGTTTGGCTCGGTTAAGCCTGATCCCGTTTGTGTTTCCACGGCAAACTGTGCCCTCTCGTAGTAGGCAACGTGTAAGCTGGATGCCGAAAGCCACAGCTGTTAAACAATATAATGTGACGTCGTAGCAGCGCGACATAGTGTACCCCGCTAATAAATCCAACGAATAAGAAAAACGCAACACAGTAAACAAAGAGCAACGATGGAGGACATGCAGCATGTCGTCCTCTCTGTGATTGGCATGTAGCTCTTTGATACAAAGTGAAGTCAAGCAGGGTAAGTGATGATCCTTCTGACCAATCAATGGTCTGCGGTGTTGTAGCTCCATCTTACGAGAGCCAATCGGTTCAGTCTGGCACCCATACAAACGGGTCCCAAAAAGTGGGACGGCTTGTCTCGGTAATTTGGGGATCCGTCCCGAGATAAGTCAGTGGAAACGCCACAAAGTGCGCTTTGTACCAAGATGAACGGAACTGGTCTGCTAGGTGGAAACGCAGCTTATATGTGCTATATTAAAATCTACAATCTCCACTCAATTTGACTTCTGTTAGAATGTTCAAACACAGAAAAAAAAAAAATTCTATAAATTGTAAATTAATCCAGAAAGCAAGGTGTTGTTGAGTACAAAGCCCCATTTCCACCAAGTGGTTCAGTTTGGTTCGTCTCAGTACGGTACACATTTTGTGGCCTTTCCATTGCCTAATCCCAGGACATACTAATCCAACCCCAGAGGGTGGAGCTAGGAACACTGCAGACCATTGATTGGACAAAGGATCATCACTTCCTGTGCTACAGTGGCTCCTGTATATATCCTGGTGACACACAACCTTCTCTGGAACAAAGCCTGATGGTGCTTTGTATAGGGATGGGTACCTTTCACATTTGAAATGATAAGGTTGTGATGCCTGGTACCTGGCAATCAGTACGGTACACAACGGTACCAATTTCCGGTACTTTTTTGTGTTAAGGTGGTAAAAAATATCAATTTGTTTAATTTTTTTTTTTTCCAATTCAACGTATGGAGTTAACGTAAGTTCATGCAGGACACGGAAGTCATACGCCCAGCTGTGATCAGCTGACAGACTGATGTTCTAACCTACCCCTCTCAACCAATCACAGCGTGTCTAACAACAAGGCGGTGTATTTAAATCACGTCTTCATTCTCAGTTATTCCTGCTACCTCATTGTTGCTCAGCTGCTGCTGTCACAATCATCCCACCTCCACCCCAGCCTCCTCCAATTTAGCCTCATGTGTGTATCTTATTGATCTGTATGCATTCATTTGATCTGTATGTATACGGGGGTTTGCTATGCACTCCCTGGAAAGCTCGAGCAAGCTGCTCAGCTAACCCAGGGAGTACTCTGAAAAGCAGAGCTTTAACGCCAATTCTAACTGTATCCATTTGGCAATAAATGGTTAATCTATGACGAGAGTGTTCCTGACTGAAATATATTTTTTAACCTTGCAATGCAGTGTGCATGTCCAGCATGGAAAATCGCCTATTCTTCCACGTCCTCACAGTCAAGGATGTATTTAGGTGCCTGAACATGGTACCTTTTGAGTTTTACATGGATCGGTGCCCGGTACTTTTGACAGAATTCGGTCGGTACCTATAAAAGTACCTAATTCAGTACCCATCCCTAGCTTTGTAACAAAGAGCCACATGCCAATCACAAAGAAGACAAATTGCTGGATGTCTTCCATTGTTGCTTTTTGTTTACTGTTTTGTGTTTTCTTCTTTGTTGGATTTATTAGCAGGGTACACTGTGTGGCGCTGCCATGTCATCCCACTATTATGTAACTGATGCGGCTATGGCACTTGGCTTACATGCCACCTCCCAAGAGGAGGCACGGTTTGCTGTGGAAACCCAATCCAACCTGTACCGAAAGCCTCGTTTCCACCAAGCTGTCCTGTTCAGATCAGTGCGGTTTGGCACTGTTTGGCTCAGTTAAGCCTGGTCCTGTTTGCATTTCAACAGCCAACTGTGCCCCCCTTGTGGTAGATGGCATGTAAGCTGGATGCCGATAGTCGCATCAGTTAAACAGCAGGATGCCATAGCAGCAGGACACAGCATACCCTTCTAATAAACCCAACGAAGAACAACACAGTAGACAAAAGGCACGTTGAAAGATATCCAACAATTCATCATCTCTGTGATTGGCATGCAGCTCTTCATGACAAAGAACAATCAAGCTTCGTTTCAGAGAAGACTGTGTGCAGACAGGAGAAATACAGCAGCCGCTGTCACACATTAAGTGATGATTTTTTCAACCAATCAACGGACTGCAGGGTTACTAGCTCCATCTTCCGGGATCAGATCTCTTTAGTATTGCACCCCTACGGAAAGGCCCCAAAAAGGGGGATGGCTCATCTCGATTGTTTGGGGATCTGTCTCAGGATTAGTCAGTGGAAACGCCGTAAAATTCGTGCTATGCTAAGACAAACCGAACTGAACTGCTTGGTGGAAATGGGGCTAAAGATCACTGATGACGGGTGAAGCTGTGGAACCTGGGAATGACACACATTCTCGTGTTCCCTTTCACATGCTCCCTTAAATTATTATTTTTTTCTTTGTTATAGGAATCATTGAAATCCCTGGATAATTTCTGAGGGCATAGATTTTCACAAGGTCAAACATTCTCACATCATTTTTTTCTCAGAATGAAAAATCTTTAGTTTGCTTCGTTTACATTTCTTTGAACTGAACGTCTGATTAAATTTATTCAGACACTTCATGTATGACAGTGATGGTGACTAAATATTTCCAGCCTCTCTGACTCACAGTTTCATTTACAGACAGAAACATCTTCTTATGATTCTATTAATGAACACAGAGTTTTGAACTTCTACCCTCAAAGCTGTTTGGAGAACATCAGATACAGAAACCACATAAAAGAGACCGACACGTCACCAAAGAGGCCGACCAGTCAGCCCTACTTCCCAGAAGACCTGGTCCAGAAAGGCTGTGTCACAGTGCGGGGAATTAGAAGTGGGTTCAGGAAGGGAGGGGACTGGTGGGGGCAGTTTGTCGGGGTCTCATCTTCATGGTCAGCTGTGCTGCTGCTGTAAACCGCAGATGAGGGTGAGGTTAGGGTCACAGTGTTGGAGGGAGGGTGCAACTCTGTATGTCTGTGAAATTGATTTTAAAATCCGTGAAAAAATAAAAACATTCTGTTTTATGCATATGCTTTAAATCATAAGACTTTACACCAGACTTTACCTTTTGACCTTCAGGGAGGAAAAAAAGAAGAAAGCTCACTTTCATACCTCGGTCACTTTCCCAGAAAATGTGTGCAAAATAGTGTCAGCCTCACTAAAAATGCTCTTCCAGTGTCGTTGAGGCTTTGATTCACCAATAAACAAAATGAAATGATGAAATCCAAAGCAAGGGGTTGCACTCGACAGAGAAGTGGGCTGTGATGGAATCGTGACTGGCTAAGAAATACCCTGATTAACAGGATCAACACGCTGGAAACCAGCTGCCTTTCATGCTGCTGAGCTAAAACTGACCTCAACATGCTCCAGAATCATAATCGTCTAGTAATGTGTGATCCATCTGCCAGCAGCCTGAATTAGCCACGGTGCAGTATAAAGAGGATTTACCTGCAGCGCTGCAGTCCAGGTATGAGTGTGAGCACGCTGCAGCCTTGATGCTTCAAATTTACAGGAATCATAAAAGAAAACCGGTGAAATTTCTATCTGCTTCTGCCTTAATCTTCAGATCTCACTAAAAAAAAAGTCTCAGCTGTTTGTTATTTCCCTGAACTTCCTTTCATGTTAGTCATTGTTCTCAGAAAGTTGGTACCCAGAAGTTCCCTCTGCAGCCTTACAGTCTGTGTGTGATTTATGTCACTGCAGTGGTTTCAGATCAGGCCGGTCATGCCTATCACCTGGAATGTGTTTCTCATCAGCTTCAAGGATCGACCAGGCAACACCTGGCCCACTCCCTCAACTCCACTGGGGGGAGACGCTGAGGTTATTGATGCTAACCAGTACCTCATACACTTGTTACAGCCTGTGCATGTGCACTGTAAAAAAATGTTGATTCAACTTAACTCACTCAAGTCATCTTGTTGCTTTGACTGGGTTTAAGTTAATTTGATATGAAGTGTCAAATAATTTAAACTAGAAAAAAAAGGTCAAGAGAACTATTAAAGATGTTGGTTGAACTTAACTCATCAAGTTTTTACAGCAACATAATTTTTGTTGTGATGGTGTTTTGTAACCATGAGTGAGGAGGGAACACAGTGGATATAAGACCCTTCTGTACATTGAGATGTTGCACAGAGGGCACTGTAAACACATTGTAAAATTCATTGAATATATGGGCAAATGCAGGACACAGTTGGCTGTGAAAACGTAAACAGGATCAGGCTTTACTGATCCAACCCGTACCAAACTGTACTGATCTAAACTGAGCCACTTGGTGGAAACGGGGCTTTTGATGCATCCCTGCCCCTTTAATGGTGACTCTTTCCAATCACCTGGTGTCCCCAGATCCTTACTACAGGGTTATAAGATGTATAGAAGTTAGCACAAATGTGAATTTCCAACTTTAGCATAGCCCCAGCCAGATTGAAGCAAAACTTTCATGTCCGTGCAGTGGAGCACAGACAGCCGGTCCATGCAGTGGAGCACGGACAAGCTGTCTATGCAGTTGAGCACAGGCAGCCAGTCCATGTAGTGGAGCACAGACAGCCTGTGCCCCCTGCAGTGTAACATCTTAATGTACAGCAGGGTCTTATATCCACTGGGTTCCCTCCTCACTCACAGTTACAAAACACCATCACAACAACAACAACAAAAAAAATTCTGTGGACATAGATTTTTTTAGTTGAAATATGTTTTGTTGTTGAGATGATGCCACAACAACTTGAGTAATCTTTTGTTATGCTGACTTAAAATATGTTACAACAAATGTGCAAAACCACTTTTCACAGGCTGTCTGTGCTCTTAATGGCACAGACCAGCTGAGCAAGACGATGAGATGCTGTCTTGTCTTTCATAACTTTAACCCATCAATACATCACATTAATCAGCATCAACACTAAACGCACTATAAAAATCATTGATTACATGGGCCCAATCCCTGCGAAGCACAGACAGCCGGTCTGTGCAGCGGAGCACAGACAGCCTGTGTCCCCTGTAGTGTGACATATCAATCAGGGTCTTATAACCACTGTGTTTCCTCCTCACTCATGGTTACAAAATGCCATCACAACAAAAAAAAAGGATTTATGTGGACATAGATTTTTAAGTTGAAACATATTTTATAGTTGAGACGATTCCAAATTATAATAAGATGTTATCACAACAACTTCGGTTATCTTTTGTCATACCGACTTAAAATAGAGCGTAGAACAACAAATGTTCAAAAGCCTTTTTTACAGTGTGTGTGTGTGTGTGTGTGTGTGTGTATGTATCCTTGGGTTTGTGCACACAAGCACTCATGCACATATCACTCTTTCTGCTTTTCATGCAGGCTAATCAAAAGTGAAGTGTCCACATGTGTGCTCAAAACATCTGGTTCTGTGTTGCATGCAGGAACTGCGCCTCTCTTTCCACTGCTATCACTTACAGACATAGAGGGAGGAACTGTCCTTTTCTTCTTCTCTCTTGGTGAAATCCTCTGAGGCTTTTTCGATTAAATTCTGTGTTGATGAGGAAGTTTGATCAACTCAGGTATTGGAGTAGAAGGGATAAAACTTTTATCCTGATGCAGTTTATGTTGATTCTTGCGCCTTTCTAAAAGAGTGTGTTTTTTGTAAAGCTGTAGAAGTTAGTGAATTCCCAGAGTGAGCAGGTCTCTCTCTGTTTGCCCTTGTCTGCAAATGAGTTTGAGCTTAATGAGGCCAGCTTGCTGTTAATTACTGCCATGACTTTGTTATTAGCCTTTAACACACAATGATTAATCACCGGCTGCATCTCTTCCACTGCCCCGCTGTCCTCCCTTCTGTCTTAACATCCTGTGCCTCGAATAGTTTCACATTAGCTCTCGATTGCTTTTGTTTCGTCACTTTTTGGGAGTCCTCTTGTTTCGATCAAACCTGTGTTTGTTGAGTTTTCCCACACAGATGTTGAGTTCTTTTTTTGTCTGACAGATCATAACACTCAATGTCCCTCCCCCCTGTCCCTCCAGGCGCTGCAGGAAAAGGTGGACAGTCTACAGAGGCAGCTGCACTGCTCCGAGAAGAAGCTGCTCGACAAAGAGCTGGAGACGGAAGAGAAGGTAAATGCAGTCACTGTGTTTCTCCCTGTGTCTCACTTCTTCTCTTTCATGCTCATCAGGCTTTACAGGAGAGGCAGGCAGACTCTAAACTCATTTGCTTCTCACCATTACAGTTGCATCACTCTCACTGCCCAACAGGATTTTTTTTTTCAACCTGCTGCCCTTAGCCTTTTCATCACTCCTTTAGCTTCACACTAGCACATAACCTCTCTTTGACTTCGTACATATCAGAAGATACTTTATAGCCCCGTTTCCACCAAGCGGTTCAGTTTGGTTTGTCTCAGTATGACACACACTTTGTGGTGTTTCCATTGACTACTCCAGGGACAGATCCCCAAATGTCCAACCCGTACCATCCCAGTTTTTGGTACCTTTCTGTTGGGCTGCCTGACTAGACCGATCAGACCCCAGAAGGTGGAGCTTCAACACTGCAGTCCATTGATTGGTCAAAAGACTCACTACTTACCCTGCAACAGCAGTTGCTGTATATAGCTGCATCCCAGGCAAACTGTACCTGGGAAATTTTCCAGTTTAAATCTCAGAGTTCTGAACTGAAAGCGTTCCAGGCAAATTAAGACTTCAGTTGTAGCGCAAGGACTTCTGGTATCTAAACAAACCAACATGGCAGACATTATAAGGATAATTTTTTATCGTTTCAATCACCAAAGCCTGCAACTTGCTCATTTGAGTAAACAGAGGAGAGGGAATGCTGCATAAGGTAACAGAAGCTTATACTTCATATTGTACAGTATTTTCGTTCAATTGAAACGTATCATGTATTGATTAACGCACTGAAAACTAGCCAACGCCAGAGCAGCTTCCAATGATGCATTAACATTAGCAAATGAATAACATTAGAGCAGTACCTCTCTATGATTAACTATAAAAGTAACTGATGTGACGTCAAAAGTCATAACTTGGAGTACATCGATCTAGTATGAGTTCATGTTCCGGTGCACTGTCACGGGTTACTAGAGATGGGTACCAAATTAGGTACTTTTACAGATACCGACCAAATTCTATCAAAAGTACCGAGCACCGATTCATGCAAAACCAAAAGGGACGGTGTTTAGGTATCTAAATGCATCATTGTGACCTTGAGGGAGTGGAAGAGTAGGTGATTTTCCACGCTAGACATGAACACAGCATTGCAAGGTTATATACTGAAGAATAAATATGTAAAATTGAAAAAATACATACTGTAATATTTTTAAAAAGATATTTTTTACCACATAAACCCCAAAAAGTACAGAAAATTGGTACAGTTGAGTACCAGAACTGATTGCCAGGTACCAGGCATCAGTACCGTATTGTTTCAAATGTGAAAACTACCCATCCCTACAAGTTACAGGTGGAAATAAATCAAGCATCGCATTGGTTCAGGCAGGTCACAATGTCAAGCTCTTACAGCTGAGCTGTTAGCTAGCATCACTGGTGTAGATCAGCTGATTGCTCAGCTGACTCCCGTGTCTGCTTACCATTGGAAAATTGCATTCAGAGCGGGCTATTTAAACAGCTCTAGCCCAGCCTCCTTCCTGCTTCTTCTGCTGGCATTTTGCAACCCACCTTCACCCCATCTCCTCCTGTCAGTCCGTATGAATGAATTTATGAATGAAAATTTATTTTGAAAATGTAGAAGAAGAATAACATTACCTAATCCCTAATTCATATTCTTTTACATTTCCAAAAAGGTGTGGTAGGAAGTTTAATTTATTATTTCCACCCCCTATCCAGTTTTAATTGATTACCATATGGTTAGCCAAGCTTCTTTGTATCTATTTAAATATATACACAATTATATATATATATATATATATATATATATATATATATATATATATATATATATATATATATATATACATATATATATATATATATATATATATATATA
Source organism: Halichoeres trimaculatus (assembly GCF_033239565.1). NCBI lineage: Eukaryota > Metazoa > Chordata > Actinopteri > Labriformes > Labridae > Halichoeres > Halichoeres trimaculatus. The sequence goes on along the minus strand of NW_027437198.1, from coordinate 5,862,781 downwards.
TATGTATATATATATATATATATATATATATATATATATATATATATATATATATATATATATATATATATATATATATATATACTTCTTATATATACACACACACACACATTTATATATATGTACATATATATATATATATATATATAGAATAGAATAGAAAATACTTTATTTATCCCCAAGGGGAAATTCAGGAGTCACCGCAGCATTTAAGAAAACAAAAGTAAGAGAGAGTATAGAAAGTGCAAAAAGGTCCATAAGAAATTAGATGACGACATCCCGTCCACCACTCGTCCACCACGCCCAGCCAGTCTCCACCTCCACAGGGTCCAGGACTGAGCCTCCCCAGCAGTCTGTTCAGTCTCTGTTTCCTGGATCCTGTCTGCTCACAGCAGGCGAAGCTCCTCCGATGTGTCGCGGCGTCTGATGTCTGCTCCGTCAGCCACGTCCGTGAACAGCATGATGCCGCTGGGTTAGCACAGCTAGCTCATCCATCCCCCGGAGCGAGATCCCACGTTCCCAACAACGATGGATGGAAGGACAGGTCCACGTCGTCACCTCCCAGCTCACATCCGAGAACCAGCACGTCGTCCTCACCGCCTCCTCCTGTCGATTGCTCTGTCTGGGTTTTTAGTTTTGCTGCTGCACTCCCTGCTTATGCTGTTCACAATGGCTCGTGATGGGCAGGAAGGTGTGCTCTCCCTGCCTCAAGCTTTCCACGCAAGCACGTGGAAGAGCAGGGAGTCCCAGGACAGAACCATACCACCAAATAAAACTGTGCAAGTTAATAAAGAATATTTTGACAAAGTGGTCCTGACTGAACATGAGTTACGAGTTGCCTGGAATGCAACATTCACTGGCGGCACACAGCCTTCTCTGAAACAAAGCTTGATTGCATTTTGTAACAAAGAGCCACATGACAATCACAAAGAAGATGGATGTCTCCCATCCTTGCTCTTTGTCACATTTTTCTTCTTCCTTGGATTTATTAGCAGGGTACACTGTGTCATGCTGCACCAGCCTCACCCTATTACTTACTGATGCAGCTATCGGCATCTGGCTCACACACTGTCTACCAAGAAGGACACAGTTGGGTGTGGAAATGAAAAAGGGATCAGGCTTTACTGATCCAGCCCGTACCAAACTGTATTGATCCAAACTGGACCACTTGGTGGAAACAGGGCTTTTGATGCACAGCCCCAGTCAGATTGAAGCAAAACTTCCTGCAAAGTGGAAACTTTTGGATGGAAAAACAATCAAAATCTTAGGAAAACAGAGGAATATGGGCTCACATTAAGAGCAGATGTATCTTCACAGAGATTCCTGCATGATGAGTGGTCAGTTAAATATGACGTAAGGTACTATATCATCAAGAATTTTAACATTTCCCACACAAAATGTCACCAAAAATGCACTTTTCAGTGCCAGCAAATGTTTCAGAGCTCCATTTGTGCCACTTGGCCAGTGTGACGTCACATTTGTACCCTCTATTCTTCCCTTCCTCCTTTCAACCCTCCACCACCTTTCATTCCCCTGTTCAGAGCCACAGATATGCCCCCTCGCACATTTCCCAAATTCCTTGAGATCTGGCTTCAAGAGCCAGCGCCTAGGGCCAGGAATGCCACCACCGCCTGTGTTCAGAGGGAAGCCTCAGTGTGCTCACACACACTCCCCGTGGCTCCGCAGAATGCCCTGTAATCAGGCTCCGTTTTGACCTTGACACACACAGAGAAGAAAGCTCTAATGACTACACTCACGCAGGAGGCCGCTCTTTGTACGCTGGTATGTACACCGAAGGCATTCATTCTCCTGTGTCCTGTCCAATCCACCCACTGACCCTTGTACACACTTCACACACTGGTCGCACACCTCGGTGTCTGGCTGTCATAAATCTGCAGGATGGGGTCAGCGGTTTTTAGGAGCTGATGGTCAAGACCCAGTCCCAGAGGCGCTGTATGTTGTTTCCTTTAACTTCAGAGGAACTGACCCTGCAACCTGTTTGCTGTAACGTCTCCTCAGGGACAAGTTTCATTCCCATTTCATCTTTTCATCCATGTTTTCACCTCTCTTTGTGATACTTGAGGCCTTTCTGTTTGTTTTGCACATGTTCCTGACGTTTCTTGCTGATAAGTTTGTAGAGACTTTTTCTTACGAACACATAAAAATATAAAGATTTATGGTTTCATTTGGCATGTTAAACTCCTAAAAACCCACTTATTGCTTGTGATAGACTTTAGTCATGTGTGGCTGGAAGTTTTTGGTCCTGGCGCCAGTGAGAAACTCATTTTTTGATATTGATACCAAAAAGTCTACTCTCTGGTGGAAAAAAAAAAAAAGAAAAAAAGTGGTGGTGTTATGATTTACCTCCCAAAATGTGCTGAAGCAAAGAATGAGTAAACAAGACTAAGAATCTGACTAAGCATTTGGTATCAATTTTACGTACGTGACTTCTCAATTCTCCACCACAAACACGTTCACACTGATTCATCACAGCTTGCTTTTTGGGATGTCAAAGTTGGCAGCAAAGCAGCAACCAGGAAGAGTGCCACAGCTGAAGGAAGAAAGGAGGAATCTCTGCACGGCAGACAACATAGAGATGAAAATGATGCTTCGACAAATAAAGTAGATGAGGTGCTTTCTTAAAGAACATGATCTGATATGTGTGATTAGAGCTCCAGATGTTCAAGCAACAAGCAGGTCTGTATCAGGGTATGAAGTCTGCAGAGTGGGAGTGGATTCTGATCATGCTATAGATTTAAAGGTTAAGTCTGCAGGGTTTTCCTAAGAAATAAAAAGTCAACTTTTATAGGAACAATCCTGTTCAATCGTCTCCTATGGGCCTTTATACATGTGTCAGTGTCTGTGTCTGCCCCAACCTCCCTCTCATGCCTGTTTGTTGATGCGTTGGTTGTTTCAGGACATCTCTGGGCAGTGAGTAACTGTGGTTGCATCAGCCAATCACAGTGCCCCCAGTGAGCAAGTGACTGCGAGTGTTGATGATAGCAAGTAGAAGCTACTCTGAGCTGCTATGATAGTGGACGTAGCGCGCAGGAAGAAAATCACAACCAAAGTAAAACAAAAGGCCAAACAGATAAAGCTTTTTCCTAAACAAGGGTGAGGGTTGACTTTCATTTGTTTTCGGGCACCAAGGATGAAGAAAGACACCAGGTATGTGTCAGACACCCATGATTAGCTTGTGCTAACATTCCAAGTCAGGTGCACAGCGCTCAAGTGTGTCCCATGTAGAAATGTGATGCTGCAGGTGGTTGCTGGGCTAGTGAGTGTATTCATGTGGTCACAGTTAGAGGCTATGGGTGTGCGCTGCTGCTGGCACTGAGCCAAGGAGGAGGAGCCTATTTTGCCACATACACACCAGGTGACAAAAAAAAGAAAAAGAAACAACAGCCTGGTACATAAAAAAAGACTTCTGTCTGAATAGCTCATTTCACAACACGGAGTGTTGCACACTGAGTTTAATTTTTTTTTTCTAGCTTTGTAATTTAGAAGATAACAGGATCATGTGTTGGCCCATTTAGAGGTCAGAGCTCACCTGGCTGACAAAGAGGCACCCAATAGCTGTTATTGTGGAGGCTCAAAGGCCATCCCATTTCCAATATGGCTGCTTTGCTTTATAACCATCAAGCTCTGATATGAAAATACGAACAAAGACCTGAAACCACATACACACCATGTCAGACAAACAGATACATTTTTTTCGCATCAAATAATGTATTTACGTGACCGTCAGGTCTGACACCATGTAGCTGAGGCCCTGTTTACACAGCGACGTTTAAAAAAAATCTGTTTACCAGAAACACTGAGGGACTGAAAACACTGTAAGCATGCAAGGCCTGTAGGTGGCGCTATAACTGTCTTGTCCAGAGGCAGCTTTTGGTAGATCTCCACTCAAGTAGGGTTGGGCCGATCATCTGGTGTATTGGTGAATGCTAAGAGCAGAAGTGGAGCAACAGATGAACATTTTGTTATAAGACAGTCAGCAGATTCAGCAGCACAGTCACAACACGGTAGATTGCAACAATTGTAACAATGGTACTGTTGCCCTGTTGTATGCACATGCGCGAAGCGGGGTGTGATGTCAGTGTTTCCACTGAAAATGCCAGCTTACTGTTTACGCTTGTGGTGTCAGCGTTTCAGAAAAAATCCACTCTGGAAGCCATTTTTTAAAGTTTCCGTTTTAGGTCGGCTAAAACGCCATTTCCATGTGAACATGAGGCCAAAACGCAACAATACTTTTGCATTTCACCCATAGACTGTATAAAACATGGACGTAGTTTCCCTGACATCACCCGTCTGTTTCTGAAACGGAAAATGAAGCACATCGGGCTATAGCGGCCATGTTGGTAGTGGCAGGGGCTTCACCTACAGATATAGGGCGCCTGTCCATTGCAATCTTAATATCCTGTAAGTAGGTTAATTCCTATTTTGAAAACGGCTTTTTTTGGCTTGGTGTGTATGTGACTTCCGGTACTTCCGGAGCCAGCCTCAAGCGGACACTCGAGAAACAGCAGATTTTAGCACTTCTGCATTTTTTCATATTCCTAGAACGGTGGATGCTGCTTGGTTTCACCCTAAAAACGTTGTCGTGTAAACAGCCCCTGGGTCAGCAAGTTCACCATGACCCCCACTGACGAAGGCTTCATGACTCTGCATCTGAAAGAGATAGTGGACTTCACAGAGACTACGTCTATTTATTGTGAAGTCTATGCTGTGATCACATGCTATAGTAGGTCAGTTGCGCTCTACTTTGACAGTTTCTGAGTTTGATCTCAGCTTTGAGCAAGTCGTACTTTGATTTCGGTTTGCACATCTCAGACATGAGTTTCTTTTGAGTTTTCTTTGCATCATGTCAGAAATGATCTCAGGACACAGACAAACAGACTCTTTTTCATCACGTCTGTTATTTCCTCCTCTTACCTCACACTGGATGAGCTCTTCCACTGTGGGTTTTTTGTGGATAGGGTTAGCACAGCTGTTTGCGTGAGCATCCATCATGTGCATCTTCATTGTTTGTGTATGGGATGTGTGCATTGTTTTATAATAACCCCTCCGCTCTTCTCCTCCTCACACTGATTTTGCCCTAGTTTATCTGCCAAGACTTGTCTTTGTAATCTGATCCCCTCACATGCAGAAAAACAGCCTTTCTGCCCAGACTTCACACAGATGTTGCTCGCCTCACACTTGCAGGGCCCTCGCAGGCTCCCCACACTCTAAAATGGCGGATCAGCAGCTCGCTGTGTGTGTGTGGTTGAATTCTCCTTGAAGAGAGGAGAGGAGAGGAGCGTTGAAGACTACAGCTCTTTGTATAAATACATAATGATACAGTGGGCACGGCGAACTGTACACGTTTCAGAGATGTTCTCTCCTGCAACAGGGGAGCTCGGTAAAATCAAAAATAAATCATCTCTGTTCTTGTTTTTGGTTCTGATTCAGATGTAAAAATGCAGAGGAGTTGAACTTAAGTTCTTAAGGCTCAGTCGTTTTTCTGTGTGCTGTTTTTGTTGAGGCGCGTTACATCAGCGGCACCAATCCAAGCCGTAGTTCTAACAACTTCACTGAGATCTGTAGCCACTTCTAATCTCCTCCTGCCTTTTTATTTTATTTTTTACTCATGTGAAGCGCTTCCCTTTCTTCCTCCTTGCAGCAAAGCATTTTTAAATTCAAATCGCTCCTTGGTGAACTCTCCGAGTGCCAACTCAGTGGATGTGGAGGTGAAAACTTTGTGAGTGGCGTCATTTTTGATGTACCCCCTTGTTCCTGACACGGTTTTTGTCACTTTGGAAAAAAAAAAAAAGAGGGGGGTATATCAAAAAAATGTGTCTCCAGCAGCAAGTCACCCTCCCATCCCACGCAAGCCTGCACACACACACACCCCTACTTCATTAGCATACATCAAGCCTCCCAACGACGTGACAAACTTCATTTGAACGTTGAAAGTGTTGAGGGCTTGTTCCTTTCTGCTGGCAGCTGTCAGAAACCACACCATGTGACGGCAGCGAATGCAAGGGAAAGTCAAAACCACAATCTAAAGACTATATATAGATGAAATGTTGTCATTTTAAGATGACTGGGATGGGAAAACGACTGCCTCGCCGCGCAGTCTTCAAAACTAGAGAATCACGCTTCATCAAGAACAAACAGAGCCTCATTTTGAAAGAGCTGTGGAGATGAAACCTGATTTTCCTCCAGAAAGTCAAAGTCCTTTTTCATTGCTTTGGGAAAAAAGTGGCACACTTTTCCTCCTCCCCTTGTGTTTCCCTTCCTCTCTATGTTTCCTTCAAGCCTACTCTTATCTGCAGTCCATCAATGACCAAAACCTCACGGCCGGTTTGATCAGCAGTGTTGTTCAAAGGCACTCGACATCTGTCCTAATAGCGAGGAGGCTTTTTTTAAAGATATAGCAGATGCCGTCATACACTTCCTGCCACCTGTCAGAAAATAAACATGCCTTTGCTGTTAAGAAAGAAGAGACAAACGTGTGTTTGTGTAAAGACAAACAGAGATGAGAGAGGAGGGACCTTGGAAGAGGAAAGAGGATGCGAGGCAGACATCTTGAGGGAGTTCAAGACGCTTCTGTTTTGAATCTTCGCATCATTTAGAGACACAGGGAAATCAGAAATTTGAATTACCTATCCCCTTCTGCTTTTTTTTAAGCCTAGCGTATGTTTCCACGACAGAGATGCTGTTTTTTTTTTTAAGGCTGCTGCATCCACCCACGCACATTGCAAAGTAAAGTATGGCTAAGCTTTAGGTAGATGCGCTGCGGAGAGATGTGATTTCAAATGCTTTGGGCTGCCAGTGTGCAGCAAGAGCAGAAATCTGTATGTTACACACTCAGGCTGCTGAAGATATGCAGTATGGAGTTATGCAAATGTGAATGCGGTAATAAACATAACGTGATGCAAACAGAGTGCATATTTTTGGAGAAGAACAATGAAGTCTCTGCAATTCAAGTGTAAAAAGTGTTTTTGAGCATTCTTTCCAGTTCTTCTCACACTTTCAGCCACACAAGCTCAAAAATAAAGCACAAAGATATTAAAGAGCCCATATTCTGCTCCTTTTCTGCAGTTTAATATGGATCATTGATGTCTTCATGAAATGGTAGTAACATGTTTTGGTCCAAAAAGCCATTAAATCAAGCACAGCAGCATTGTTTCCAGGCTCTCATAGCCCCTCTGTTCAAAACGCTCTGATTTAGTGGGCGTGACCTTCATATGTAAATGAGCCACCGCTGATACCGCACTGCTCTTCCGTGTCACTGAGAGCAGCGCCACAAGCTCCAAGTGCACAATGTTTAGAAAATGGCGAAGCTCATTTACCGTAACATTACAGGCTAAAACAACAGGCTAACTGCAGCTACAGTTAGAATCCTGAAGCTAACACCGAGACAGGGGGACACTGAGGAAAAGCTCTTACATCTGCTCCACAGCACACAGCATTTAAAATACTCACATTTCCAGGGTCCAAGGTTTGTTGGCGGATGGTTGGTAATGCGTCTGGATTCAGGACCAGTCTATTCGCTAGCCCTCTGTTGTACTGTCCAAAGTTGGAAAAGCAGTCGGCTGTGAAGTGACTAGCACACACATGCACAGTTTAACAAATGAGGCTGGCACATTTCCCTGATGAATGAACTCTAGACACTTAGTTTTGTCTTCCTCTGAGATGGGAAGCTTGTGCATGGAACTATGTGGCTGTTTACAGCCAAAAACAAAGCAGTGATGGCTCTTCAACTTTGGCATTCTCCTCGGGAAGGGGAGTGGGCAGGGAGGGGGTTTCGGGGTATCTACTTCAGTGGACCAACCAGGTCAGACTTGCTCCTGATTGGTCAGAAAAGGGAATCGCTGACGTCCTCAATTCCTCAAAATCCAAACAGCTCGTTTTAGGTCAGGATTTTACATTCACAAGCACTACTAAGTACAGGTTTTGTCATTGAATATCACATTATGTGGGCTGGGAGGAAAGCCAAAGACCCACAAATTTCACTAAAAGACTTAATAAAGTGATTTTTGTATAATATGGGACCTTTAAGACAGACTCCAGACGTACAACCTTATTGTATCATATAATACATTAGTTCTCCTCCGGGCTTCCCTTTGTTGTTGTTGCAACAGCGAACATTCATGGCCTGTCTGGTTTGATCAGCCGTACGACCTCATGTACAGAATCCAGTCGTCCCCGGTGCTCTCTCTTAGTCTGGGTGAGCACACCACCGAAGCCGAGCCCATTCTAATGTATGGGAAGGGAAAATGGAGACAGCATTGCCACAGAGGAGCTTGTAATTTAGGCAAAGCGGATCTCTCATTGACGGCGCAGTAGATGAACCAAGAATGCAAAACTAAGCAGTGAGGCTTTTTGAAGAATCTAGACTTATATTCAGAGCGGTTGGTAAGGGATGTGTTTATTCAACCATTGTTTATTGCTCTGCTCTGAGGTAGGAGAGTGTGTTTTGTCTTGGCTTGCCGTTTTGTTATGACTACAGAAGCAGCTATACATAGATGCACTTTTTGGAAATCTGTAGCTTCAGCTGATTTTTGCAACCCCCGGACTTTTAAATGAAGGCGTCTGCTAGCTTTTGTTTGAAAAGACCCCCTCCTCCTCCTCATTCATCCTTCATTTATGTTCACACTGTGATAAAGACACACTCCTTTAAACTGATGGGCGCTGTACTTAATGTTGTCGTCCCGACACTTTAAAGGGAGCAGGGCAGAAGGAGGCTGAAAATTTGGCCGAGTTGTGGCAGACTAATCTACTGCACGCTGCGCCGAGACAAAGTGAACTGCTTCATGTTGGGATCATTTATACTGGAGCTTGCTTTGAAGTGCTTCCCAATCCTTTTCATTGTGCCCAGGAAGATTAATTAGCCAAAGCCAGAACAATCAGTTAAATCCACAACAGGAAAATTATTTTAGGAAAACCAATCTTTCTTCCCTCCCCCTCACCTCTTTCACGCTCTTCACTTGAAAGACCGGACTGATGAGAGGAGAGGTGGAGAGCGTGGGGATATTCTTGATGTTAGCCAATCTTTGGCTCTGTCAAAGACATTATAATGGGTCAGAATGCTCAGACTCTCCCCTGGTTACACCTTGAAGAATGTGGGTGAAAACTGTTGCTTTTCTAAGCTCCTGTTGAGTCCTCACGCTCTGTTAAACCATTCATCAAGCGCAGAATTAGTTGATTCAGCAACTCTTTTCCAAACGCTGTAAATGCTTTTACAATACTGTTAAAGCTCTGTGCTTGTGTGCATGTCTTGATATATGTGTGCATCCATTCATGTGCGTTTGTGGGTAAAAGGCGGGGGGTTGCGCTAACCAAACCCTTTTCAACTTCTATAATCAGACTCTGGTTTAGTGGAGTGTAATTTAGCTCCAGACAGACTTCCTCCCGTCCTCCCCGGTGGAGCTAGAGAGCTAGCAAGCGACGAGCTGCTGCTGCTGCTGTTTGATGTGTCCTGCCCTCCACCGTGGCCCTGTCCCCGTCCAAACCCAGCTGTGTAACAGGCCCATAAATGCATTGTGTCAGATGTGGCTGTAGTCATCAGCAGCCAGTAGGGGGTGTCGAGCAGAGCAAGGCATGCCAGTCTGCAGGCCCCCTGTGGAGATGTGAAGGAGCTGTGAAGAGCGAGGGAATACTCTGAGCCATGAATAAAGAGGGGATACCCACTGTCTGTGTTGTGAGTGTGTGTGTGTGTGACTCCTCTGAGGGAACTACACACTTTGGCTCTGTGTCTGGGAATGCATATGTGTGTGTGTTAGCAGATTTTTGAATGTGAGTTCAAAATGTGCATAGACACTGTAAATCAATCAAAGACAAAAATAACTTACAAATTCTGTAAGTACAAAAAAGATGGCACATCTTTGCCCTCTAAGCAGGTTTAAGCAGGTTTTCATATTGGATTTTTTAAAGGGACTGTGGGGACTTAAGTCTCTATGACAACACCACGCTGGCTGAGGAAGTTTGGTAGTGAGTAGAGGGATCCAGTTTTTCTCTGCTGAAAACTATTTTTGTGATTTATTTTGTAGTGATGGTGGACACTGGAGCCTAAGTGTCAGACAGAAAAAGGACAGAAGAGCAGAAGAAAGATAAACAGGAAAGCGTTAGAGCCTGAGCTAAAGGCTAACACAGGAGCTAAATTGTGTGAGCTAATGTTCATTCCAACCCACAGTCAGCAGTTCTTCTGCAGTGGTCTGTTCAGACTTGAGAGTCTATCAATAAAATGAAGAGTGAGGTTACGTTAGCTCTGACTGGTAGTCGACTGGCAGCACACAACCAGGATTCACTAACATTACACATTATGGTTGTGTCTCATAGCACCTGGCTGCTAATAGTGCTACATATAGCCGGCAACTGACGTACGTTACAAACTTATAATGTTTGCTTGTTGTCTCGCTTCAAACAACAGCACTATTTAACTGTACTGATAAATACCTTACCTTGTTGTGTTGTATTTGGTAAAAAGTTGTCTTGAGTAAAGAAAATCAATTTAGAACGGTTGTTTTGGTTCTGATGCAGCCGCTGTCTGCAGTCACTACTCTGTTTCCAGCATTGTCGCACCCAAAGTACCATCTACCATCAACGCATTGGAATATGTTTTCCTGGCTCTTTAAAATGGTTAGAAATGATCTAAACTGCAAATATTCAGGAGCTGCCGCTTTCTGCTTCGCTGCATGGAGTTTCTCACTGTCTACACTATGGAAGCCCTAGATGGCCAAGACACTCAAACTCAAAGTAATGTGAATACCAAACAGAAAAATAAACATTACATGCTTATAGAAAGCAGCACAAACTAAATTCAGACCATTTTTATTGCAGGGAAGCACAGTGAGGTAAAGATTTGAAGACTGGTTAGCTTTTAGCATAACGTTAGCCCACCGGTCCACTTTCTCCTCCTCTGGCTATAAACACTCGGCAGACTGTAGCAATGGGGAGAATAACCCTGGGGACTTCCTGTTCATTTTAATTTTGTTTGGACTAAAAACAAGAAAAGTGAAACATTAAAGAAGTAGTGCTGTCAGACGATTAAAAAAATTAATCTAATTAATTACAGGATTTGTAATTAATTAATCTAATTAATCGCATTTTAATCTCATATCTGCTTAAGGTCCTAAAATAAAGAATTTGAATTCCGGGACATTAAAATTACATTAAAAAACATTTAGAAATAAGGTGGAAATATATACAACACATTTTTAGGTACCCTGATGCATAAGGAACACATGAAAAAAAAGTTTTATGGTTCTATCTTTACGAAATCTACACAGTCCTGCACCTAAGATAAGCTGATTTGATTTTTAGGACGGTTTTTGCTTCTGTCACATTTTTACTCGATGTGGACTCGATTTTCACTGCAATATGAACTTCTATACTTCTATGAGGTCAGGAGAACCAGGGCTAAAGGCTAAAATCTGTGAGGAACTATGTACAAAACACTTAATTCAAGTCTTGGATCAAAGAAAAGTGAAGTATTCTCAGTTTAACATGCTCTGAACACACAAACTGTTGCTCATTGGTGCAGAGCAGCCCCAAGCTAACAGGACACCAGAGAGATGGAATTTTCAAAGAATTCTTTAGATTTAAATACAGGACATTTATCAATCATTCAGGGCTTGTATGATGCAGTAAAGAGTGAAAAATTACCTGTTTTTTACAGAATTGAGCTAGAGCAAACGGTTGATTTTCTGCAGATTTTCAAAAAGGACGTGCGAATAAACGCGACGTGAAAGGCAGTCACAAATCACTCTCGCTTCCCTCCCTCCGTTTTTTTCACGTGTGATACATTCAGGGACCGTCGGAAATTTGAAAATCTGACGAGAACACCTCTTTTTCCAAGTAGGACACATGGTTTGTAAATGCCAGACATTAAAAAATAAGTGCGTCTTTGAACGCCCCGCGGGTTTGGGATCCAGATTAATCTGCGTTAATTTTTACAACGCGTTAATATGCGGTGTAATTAATTAACCTAATTAACGCGTTAAAATGACAGCCCTATAAAGAACATTTCAGTTAAATTGAAATTTTGAAAAAGTGTATGAACCGTAGAAAACTTTAGGGGGCTATTTTTTTTTACCAAGTTTTCATTTCATGTATAAGGCCCGCTGCTGAGCCTGGGAGCTGTTTAACAAACATTTGCTTAAAGGCTTTTAAACAAAGTTAAGTGTTGAAGTTTACATTATTCACAATTTTGATGCCAATATTTTCACTTTTTCCTGCAAACGAATATCAGCTCCAAATATCAGTTACCATCTTCCTTGACTACTAATAATTAGTATCAGCCCTGAAAGAAACATATCAGTCTATCTCTGGTACTAATATATTCTCAGGTTTTCTGACACTGTTTGGCTTCCCTGTGTCTCCTCAGGTGATCTTGGCGTGTCAGGAGTATGAGAAGAAGATCAAAGGTTTGATCCCAGCAGAGCTCAGACAGGAACTGGAGGACACCATTACCTCTCTGAAAACTCAGGTGAGATCTGTCCCACTGGCTCTCCAGTTGTAACCTACAGATCATCCTCTGTCTTGTCCTCCATTTAATCCAGTTATTTCTCAGCTTTGACACTCTAAATAAAAGATGTTTCTGTGATGAGGCTCACCTAGTGCCAGTTTTTGTGAGGGCTTGTTTAAACCACGGCCTTGTTCTCTTGGATCCCATTTCAGAGCTCAGACCTCAGCTTTATGCGTATAAGATGTAATAATGACCAGAAAAGTCTTTCCCCTTCTAATGATGTGAGTTTGTGTGTGAGTTAAGTAAATTATGTTGAAGGTGGGAGTATCTATGTGTCTTTTTTCATCCTCGTAACCGATGTTTGGTGCCAAATGAAATGCTAGAACTTTGCTGAGGTCTCCCCCACAGAAAGGAATGTAGCCTCGGCTCCAGTACGGTAGTCCCAGAACAATACAGATTCTTTCACAGACGTGATTACCCTGCCAGGCTGGAGATGCTGTGTAAATGTAGAAGTGGTTTATTTTCACTATAGCTGAAGACACTTCATAAATAAACTCGCACTTTGTAGCCAAACAAAAGCACGGCGCAGCCTCGGCTCGCGGCGTCCTAACCTCCACTAACCTGGATCATAATCTTTCCTCTGTCCCTCTGCGCCTTAACCCCGCTGCCCTAATCTCCTGACCCCCAACCCCTGCTGTCCTGACCCCTGGACTCAACAACCAAGCCTTTCTTTCTCTTAGCGAACCCCCTCAATCGACCTAAAGCCATCATGCGTCTTCTACTTTAAGTTTCTCCTCTGCTCTTTCCTCATCCTAACCACACACTGAATCAAGGTGAGCTCATTTTGAAGAGATTCCTCTGTTTAAATGTGGCATCGTCTGTGTGTTGCAGGTTGACTTCCTCCAGAAGAGAGCCTCTCTGCTACAGGAAGAGCTGGATGCCTATCGCGGCAGGAGGTTAGCGTGATTGTTTAGATTGTGTGGAAACGTTTGTGCATATGTTCCTGTGCATAGTTCATGTGAAACAGCGCATGCAGCACACAAACCCTCTGTCTTTACATCAGTGACATCAGGTTGTAAAGTACAAGCATCCAGAATAACCCACACAGAACATCTGATAGCTCTTTATTAGTGGCACAGGTAGATGAGGTGCTTTGACGGTGACAGCTTCCTGTCCTGAGGGCTTTGATTCCCCCCCCCGTCCATCACACTGTACGAGACATTTAAGTCTTTATGAAACGCTCCCGACGATCGCAGTGATGAGAGGGCTTGTCAAACGATGCTGCAGCTCACATCACGACGAACATCTCTCAGGACTGTCAGTCACACACATCACAGCAAATAACCCTTTAATTCACCTCGCTCTGTCTCACGACTTAAAGAGACAGACGCTGAGAATCTTAAAGGGACAGTTCAGTGATCCGCTTAACACCAGATTGGAGCTGCACTGAACACTTGTTTTAATGGGAGATTAAAAGGATGATTAATTATTCACATTAATTAATGGGCTGTTAAATAATCCCCCTTCAGCTTTTTTGTTTGATAATTTATTGAAGACACTGCTGAAGGTATTCACTTCACCACGTTAGAAGACAGGAGACAGTCACTAAAGAGCTGCAGAGCTTTCATTGAAGCTGTGCACGAGCCATCAAGACACCGTCTGATTCACAAAGCACAGCCAGAGGGATAAAAACACCACGAACTCCGCTGCAGAGGAAATGGCATCACTATACAAAACAATGCAAACGGAAAACGTTTTTTGTGATTTTCACATTTCTTTGTAGTAACAAGACAACAGAGGTGACCCAAGCCTGGCTCACGCTACAGGTTTTTAACAATCTGAAAAGATTTCCTCCAGTGGTGGGCAATATACTCTTATAAAAGTAATTAGTTATAGTTACTAGTGACTTTGCCAAAAAAAGTTATTAATTTGGAAACTGAATTACTCCTCCATAAATATAATGAGTTACAAGGGAAAGTAGTTCTTTGTTACTTTTTTGGTCTGTTTTGCTCTGGGACTTAATGTTCACACGTTCTTGCCTTTTACATCTTTGACGTTGAAGTAGTGTTTGTACTTGCATCCTGAAAACATCAGTTTTAACCCGACAGAGCGGTCTGGACTTGCACACATCAAATTAGCAGCTCCTGTCCTGTGCCTGTCTGAGTGAGCCAGGTTGGATAAACCAGCCAACTCTCACAATTTTGGAGGGATTCTCCCACTTTTTAACCCTGTCTCCACTCTCCACTCCTTGCTCCACTCTCAACTTTTAATTACTCCTGATTAACCCCTTATTTTTAAGTATAGTCCTGTCATCTGTAAAATTTCTTCAAGTTGGCTTCTTGTGCCTAACATTCAAACCTCAAAAATAGATTTCCTTAATTTTGGGAGATCGTTGATCAGTGATCAGTGATGGGTGATCAGCTCATCCTTACATATGAAACTGAACGTATTTACCTCTGGGAAGGTCTGACAGCCAGACATTATTGCTTTTTGCTCTGAGACCTAAAACTCAGGACACTTTATTAGTTGTTTAAATTAAAACATAAAGATTTTATTGTTTCACAGGTATTGTTCAATGATTTTCAATAGAATAAGATAGGAACATTGAGGTTATATGCTTTCAGTTATAAAAAATAAGAAATAAAAATCTGTATCAGCCCAAATCTTTATCGGCAGGTCAGGCTTTTTAAAGATTGGTGATCAGTTTCAGGCCAGAAAATTGTGAAAAGCATCCACCCCTCTCTCTGGAGTTGGTTTGATCCAAAGACGCTACATGAGATCCTCTCGGACTGCAGGTTACACAGACACACACATGTAGCTGTGTGGTATTTGTTGCTGAAAAGTTTATTTTAGCATCAGCTCTTTGTTAAAGACGTCTTTGTTAAGACTGTTGTGCCTGGCTGAGTGAGCCAGGTCGGATACATGGTAACGCTCCACATCTCAGTGCCGGTAATGATGACGTTATGTTTGTCATAGTAATTGATTAGATTACTCGTTACTGGAAAAAGTAACGGTGTTGGTAACACTGACAAGTTCTTACAAAAATTCCAACATGATTAAGTATATTGACTGCAACACCTTTCCTAACCTAGCAACTGACCCAGTGGGTTGTGTCATTGAGCAGGTGTGTTTGAAAAGTTGACATTGGGAGTGTTACACAGGTGAAAATAGCATGTCTGTTTCTACCCTAAAACAAAAAGTTAACAATGAAAATCCTCGGCTAAATCATTCTCTAACTGGAAAGTATTTATTTATTTTAGCACCAAGTACAGACACCAAATAAATGTGTGAGGGTTAACCCTGCAGTGCTGAAAGATTTTAATGTTTGAAGACACCACACTTAAAACTATGTCACGTTTCAGACTTGGGATAGACTGATTATTGGTAGGGCCGATTATCTGGGCCAATATTTGGCATTTTGGGGCATATCTGCATCAGCCTTTTTTTTAATCTGGCCACGGATATGAAACCAATTCAAAACTGTGCTGTTTCTGCTCTGATGCAGTCAAAGAACAGGTATGTGTGTGTGTGTGAGAGAGTAGAAGCGTAATGCACTCCATTCTCCTCTCCCTGAACGTAAGTGCGGCAGTTCGGCAGATCGCTGACAGGTTCTTAGTGAAATGAGAGATGGCTGTTGTTGATTTGGTCATTTATTTAGACTCAACACACAAAGGCACAGTAAAACAGATAGAAAACTACGTACACAGTCTGAGCAAGGAAAAGTGATTCTTAACCGGCTAGCTTTGGTTAGCAAAAGTTAGCTAGCTTAATGCTAATGTCAATGGAAAATCCCATTGACGAGCTAACGCAATTAGCATTGTGACTATTTTACTGTCTATGAGCTTATTTGAACTTTCACAGATACAAATATCTTTCCTCTTATCAGTACCCACATGAATACGTTTTTCTGGATCTTAAAAAATGATAAGAAACTGACGACAGTCAGGAGCTGCTTGATGATGCTTCTCTGCACAGTTTCTCTGTCTACCCTATGGAAGCCCTTGATGGTCAAAACATTTAAAATCAGCCATGGAAAACCAAACAGAAAATTAATTCAGCTGTATTACATGTCTGTAAAAGGCAGCACAAACTCAATTAAAACTGTTAAAAACTTTAGCTATTTATTTTTATAAATTTTCATTTCACTTCATAAAACATGCTGCTAAGCCTGGGAGCTGTTTAATAAACATATGCTTGAAAGCATTTGAATGAAGTTTAGTGTTGGAGTTTGTATCATTCAAATTTTTATGCCATTATTTTCACTTTGACAGCAAATTAATACCGGCTTCAAAAATCAGTTATCAGCCTCCTTGCTTACTAATAATCAGTATCAGTATATCGGCCCCAAAAAATCCATATCAGTCTATCACTATTTCAGACAAACTTTCCCAAGGGATCTCATGAAGAGGCGGCTAAAATTTAGAGTTTGACTGTGTCTTACAACCGGAGTTGTACGACAATAAAGCAGACTTGCGTAGCTCAGGAGAGGACCACAGCACCCTAACTTTCCTGCTATAAATGTGCAGCCCAGCTCTTGTCCTTAGTCTGAATATCAAGCCCTGTTCTAACCTCTTCCAGGTTCAACTTAAATAACAAAACTCTGTCTCCACAGGTCACCAAGAGAGAACCCCACAGCCCAGCCTGACGCTGGATTATGAAGGACCAGACATCCTATCAGATGTGAGAATTTCAAAATTAAAAGTATTCACACACCTGCATGCCACTGGATGAGTCATTCTTTTTTTGACGTGTTCTTGTCCCACCAGCTTTTTTTAACATATGAATTATTTATTTATTTTACAGTTTGCTTTTTGTTTAATAAACATGATCATTATTTTTATTTTAAGCTTTTATTAACTTGTTACTGTTGCAGTTATCTGATAGACTGTTGCCATCGGCTGACATATTCATTGTTTAATAAAATCTTTTCATCGTTTTTCGTTGTCATGCGGTTTATTTTTTCTTCCTGACCACGTTTTCATCCTCTCTAAATGCTTTTATAATTACCGCTCCCATTAGGAGAAGTCATGCTGCTGCCTTTGTTTTCCTGTGACCACAACATGCATGTTAACAGAGATTAGTTCTGTAACTTTACACTCAAGCCAAAGACCTTGAATTCCCAACCGCTCCATCACTATTTAGCATCGGCCCTCGGCTCGAGCGCCTATTTGAAGTGTAAAGAGCAGTTGGGGGTTTGTGGTCAGTTCAGATAAAGAGCGCTGCGAGTCCGATGTTTGAACCTTGGGCCAAACGCTACAGTCCTCAGGCCCAGTGTTTCTGCCTCGGCCCCCACTTTGTGTTTTACCAACGGCTCCACTCAAACCCAAAGCGAAACACTCAGACTCGAGTGGCCAAGAAACAGCCGCCATGTCTCCTCCAATGTCTCCTGAGTGTGGAGGGTTTGTAGTGATAATAACATTCAGTGGACCCGCGATGGGCTTTGTAATGAGCCCCCATCTATTGGTATTTTGGAATGCATGGCCTTGGAAACTGATCATTTGAAGGAATCTGTTATTTTATTCTTGAAAGCTATTCGAAGGAGTCATTTAGTTAAAAAAATCTGCCCTGACGCTTATTTACATTGGAATTGTATTCTTTTAACACCCGCAGTTCATGCATTTCCAGTTGTTCCCATTGTCCCTGACCTGTTGTGCTGTCTCCAAACGAAACTCTACACGGCTCTCTGTATTTATTTGATGTGCTGATTCTGCTGCCTGGGCAGAAAGAGAGAGGAAACACAAAGGAGAGACAAAAGGAGAGCAGATTCTTCTGAGAAACAGGAATTTAGTCCTTCAGTGTGAGGCCTTTGTGGAGCCCACTGTTTCTGGAAGAGGTGCAGAGAGGATTCATAACTATCACAACATGCATGGAAATACATTTATTATTGCATGTGTGCCAGCAAACTTCACAGGAACAACAAGGAGGATACATACTCTCAATCTGTCTCATACTCCTCTAAAACTCCTCACAGGATCTGTTTGCGCCTAAATCCAAAGTGCACACTCTGTCCTCTTCAGCAGACCCGTGTTTCCCTCATCTACACCTAAACAGGCTGCAGCTCTAACCTCCCCTTTAATCTGTGTTATCACTGACATAGTTTCACTCTAATTGATTGTCTCTCACCAAAATAAACCTCTATAATTGTGCTTGTGTAAATACAAGCCATGAATGTCATTTCCACACAGCCGACACGGCCCCATTAGGGATCAAAGCGGTCGCTTCCTCTCACTTATCTCCACATCAGACAGCGGACTGCTGTGTGACAACAGTAAAGGGCAGTCAGGGAGCTCCACTGCTGTAGTCTCTCCTCATACCAGAGCTCACAGTCGCTGCATGTTTAAACCAAATCAGACTGGTTTTATTTGCTGGTGTTTAAGTTTTTTTATCTAATATTCCCAATTTCACTTAAAGAGAGGTATAGTGTTTGAACCTATGTTTTAGCTTTACACGACTCACAGCTCAAAATAATCTGTTTTTCTCACACTGGTTTTGTTTTAGCTCCTGCTCCCACCATAGACAGCATGGCCTCGCCTTTTACTATTGTATGGTTTTGATGCTAAAACACCAGCCATATGATATAAGCTCCACTATCTTGTAAATTGAGAAGGATCTGGCTGCAGACCTCACCACTCAAGACCCTAGACCTCATCACTAGAGCCCCTGTCCTGCAGACCTCAACTATCAGCCCAAGAAATTAAATATATTACAAGTTTGGACCAGAAATAGTCACATTTCATTACACACTGAGAAAACAGAAGGTGAATACTCTGAAAAAAAGTTTAAAACACCACGCTAATGTGCTGTGGTTGATCTTAATATAGAATAGAATAGTAATTGTTAAATTGTAATTATATGACAACAAATGAGGTGGTGATTTTAGCCTTTGTTCAGGACCCTTACTGCTGTTGGGTAGAAACTGTCTCTGAACCAGTTTGTCCTTGTAGTGACAGACCTGTACCGCCTGCCTGACGGTAACAGATTAAACATGTACGTACATGTACAATACAACATGCTTAAATTTAATGATAATTAAATAATAAAACTTACAGTATGTCCCTTTTATTTGTATTTATTTCATCTTCATCAGCAGCTTAAAAAAAGTTTCACACTGAAGAGTCCATCTTCTGTTTTTTTACCAATTACTAAAATGCTAAACTAGAATTGACTTCCTGGTTGTGTTTTCAAATATACTGCTCCTTTCAGGACCTAAGTGTAGGACTAATGTAAATTTATAAATTGTAAACCAGGACTGGAAAGCCATTTTACTTTGAAATCATTCATCTTATTTCCAGCCTGATGGCTTAGGCTTAGGTCTGAAGAATAGGCATGCCTTTCAAGTTTTTGTTTGGAAATCATAAAAAAATGAAAGAAAATAATTAAACTCAAAAAAAAAGTCTTCCTGCATTCAATGGCAGCACCTGCAACCGCATAACCTGAAGCACTGTTGTCACACTAACTAAGACCCCGTTTACACGACGACGTTTCATCTGGAAACGCTAAAACGCAGTGAAAAGAAAATCTGCGTTTACACGGAAACGCTGAGGGACTGAAAACCCTGTAGTAAGCATGCCAGGCCTATAGTCAGCACTGTAACTGTCTTGTCCAGAAGCCGCTTTTGGGAGATCTCCATCATTGTAGAGTTGGGACGATCATCTGGTGTATTGGTGAATACTTTGTTCAAAAGTGGAGCAACAGACGCACATTTTGTAGAAAGACAGTCAGCAGATTCAGCAGATAGTCCGTGACAATCGTAACAACTGTACTGTTGCCCTGTGCGGGTAGTGATGTCAGAGTTTCCACTGAAAACGCCAGCTTACTGTTTACACAGCAATGGTGTCGGCAGTGTTTTGGAAAAATCCCACTCTGGAGGCTGTTTTCAAAAGTTTGCGTTTTAGGTCGGTTGAAACGCCGTTTCCATGTAAACACAAGGCTGAAATGCAACAAAACTTTTGTTTTTCACCCAAAATTGTAGTCGTATAAACACCCCCTTAAGTTTTTCTTTCTAAGTTCTTGCTTGTGTTGTATGTCACAGTTTCATTTAGCATAGCTAAATAAAACTGTACAACTGTAGAAATAAGGCAAATTTTCTGGCACTCACTGCTAGCTCTCCAACCAAGGTATAAATTTGTAGTCAGAGTCTGCACAGTAGAGAAAATGGGTGGAGCTACGGTAACAAAGCTCTACGCATATCACCTTTCATCCTTCCCGCTCAATTCTTACAAATTGTACAAACTTTGTTATTGCTGTAACAAAGTAAAATGTCTTAAGAAGCTGGATTTGAAACAGAAAATAATAGAATAGAACTTTATTGTCATTGTAACAAGTACAACAAAATTGAAGTCACAGCAGCAATCAAGAAAACAAAAGTAAAAAAGTGTATAGAAAGCGCAAAAAGCTCCATAAGAAAATAAATGATGACATCTTGTCCATTATTGTCCAGTTCAGCCAGCCTCCACCTCCACAGGGTCCAGGACTGAGCTTCTTCAGTTATGCTCCATCTCTGTCTCCTGGATCCTGTCCGCCCACAGCAAGCAAAGCTCCCCCAACACGGCGCCAGTGTCCTATGTCAGCTCCTTTAGCCATGTCTGTGAATAGCATGATGCTACTCTGCCTTCTGGTATTCCCTCTGTTGCTGGGTTAGCACAGCTAGCTCGTCCATCTTATTGGAGATAGATCTTATGTTCCCAGTAACCATGGATGGAGGGACAGGTCCATGTCGTCACTTCTTTGCTCACACCTGAGAACCAGCACGTCGTTCTCACCTCCTTCTCCTCACCTTGTGGGAAACATCAGGCCTTACACCATTTAGCACCGATATGCTACTGGCTGCTAACAGCTGAGTTCACATGTAAACAATGCAGCAATTGTTACATGTAGGATCTCCAGACAAACACAGGAGAAAAAGTAGTAAAAATATCACTGAAGCCAAAAAAGTTTGGTGTCCACGACCAACAAATGAGACATACAAAGTAATGATTCACTCCAAATACAAAGATTACGAAAAAGAGACAAAAAAAACCCACAAGAAACAGACAAGAAGAGAGAGCTGCTGCAAAAGGCAGCCGTAGCCAACAGGGCGACGTCTGGCAACCATCACTAACTAATAAAAAAGAAACTTTTTCAGATGTGAGAAAATTTCCCTGAGGTGTATTTATTTTCTCAAGTTTAACCACAGCCCTATTAGAATGAATGGGGTAGACAGAGTTTTTGACCTAAACTGCAGCCAGCCACCAGGGATAGCAATTTCTGTAAGATGACATCCATTTATAACAGTCTATGCTTCTACTTTCCTCTGATTGGCCAGGCACCCTGGAGGCAGAGCTATGAGCAGACCTTGGTGTTTGAGGCCCCTCCCACGTGTAACAAACTAATTAGGAGATCCTTATGTGATGAGCTCATCTTTCCAGCAAGTCTAGCTAAGATTTCATAGAGATCTCGTGCTATTTTTAAGTCTTGAGCGCAGGAGGATTTCTTACTCCATGACACAAAAGTCAGAGTCTGTCTTGACATTTACTTTGCTGCTGAAGTGTGCACACACTGTTACCACATCATCATCGTCCACAGGCTGTTAACAGGTCCGCGGAGGCCTCTGTAAATCTTCGTCTGTTTCATAATCAACTGGAAAACTCCTCACAGGAGCTCTAAGAAGAAGATATAAAAAGTCAAAATGCTTTTTGAATCTTTTTACTGACTGAAAAAAGAACATCCCAAAGTGTATTCAGAGTATGAAAGTGGAATCTTCCTCTGAAGGACGTTTCTACCAGCTGTTTCTGCGCGGCGCTGACTGAACCTTGTGTCATTTTTCAGAGAATTATTCTCTTCAGTCGTTCTATTTTTGAATTAAAGAGAAAGAACATCCGCTCTACTCCCAGAAGAGTGCGTATGAGTTTGTTTGGGGATGTCTTGCTACCTTGAATAAGCTGAGAGGAGTCAACAGTGTTTGCTGGTTTCACGTCTTAATCAGTGCAACATGTCATTGCTTGTTTCGCTGTGTGACACGAAGATATTCACATGATGCTGTTTCTCTGCATTGACATTTGCAGCTCTTCTTCTTAATGTTCCTTTTCATTGTTTTTAACATCTTGATGCATGAAGCTCTGAAGAAGGGCACTGCTTTAAAATGATTTTTCTTATGCGCAGTGACTGTATTTGCACTTGGTTCCCACCTCTCATGACGCACAAAGACTCATTTAAAAATCAGTGCACTCTTTCCAAAAACACAAACAGCCTCATGATACTGAGCCGGCAATGTGGAGCAACACCAAAAAACGCAGTTTCACTTGAAGTCTCAGCACAGATGAACGCTACATCAGTTTGTGTTTTGATGTGTTTTACTCCTGCAGGATATCAAAGAGGTTATTCCAGGATAAAATGTGAGACCAGCAGTGATTTCTTATCAGCTGCAGCGCGGGGTGATTCACAGCTGTGCCGTGCCTTTCTCTCTGCCTGGTGCTGGATTTACACATATGACTCTGTGTGTGAGCCTGTGACAGGCCTCTGGGACTGACTGTACATCAGTGTGTGATTGACAGTCATTGTACATATGTGTGTGTGAGAGTGTGAGCTGTGTGACACTGGAGCTTTTTATAGCCCTGTGTTCTGAGTCAGACCCTAGGAGGCCTGTGTTTGGCTGCTGTACGCTGCTTGCATAAATAAACCTGTTTATCGTCGACACTTCTCACACACACACACAGACACACACACACGACGATGTCTTCCATCAGGTTTCTGCTTTTGTCTCTCTTCCTGGCTTGTATCATTCTCCTCTTTGTTGATAGGGTATTTATGGCTGCGTTGTGTTTTTTTCCTCCTCTTCTCCCCCCTCCCTCACCCTGTCACTCAAACGCGGGAGAAGCTCTGAAAAAGGATCTGCAGCTGTGTGATTTGAGAACAAGTGGGTTAGAAGCTGTACAGCATCAGTGAAGAAGGCTCAGCAGGTTGTGTGTGTGTGTGAGAGAGAGAGACTGTGGCATGAATCCACTGTCTGGGCTGATGGTGTGGGCTGAGCAGGGGGACAGAGGATGTTGCTCTGAAGACCGTGTGGGAGGTTTGTCTGCATCACTTGCCCTGTGTCTCTGGTGTCTCTGTCTGGGTATCTCTGTCTCACTCCTCTCTTTATCTTTCTGCCTTTTTTTCTTTCTGTGCTCAATCCTGCAGAGCAACAATATAACTGAGATGACGATGAACCCATTAACACTCATTTTACAGCAATGCCTACTTTGCATTTCCTTTTTTCACATTGCAGTCATTTACTTTCCAAAGAAAAACCTTCCAGCCTTGAATTATTTAAAAGTGTTGGAAGGGTTATGGATTTTTTTCTTCTTTTGTTTCTTAAGATTTTTTGTTTTCTTTTGTGGGAATTCAAATTCTGGCTATACCTGGGCCAAAGCTGCAACTACTTGGGAAAACTTTTTGTGCATAAATGTGTTGAAAATTTTGTTAAACCAACTCTGAATTAATTTACAACAAACAATTAAACAATATGTTTTGAAATCCTGAGTGAGGAAACGTTTAATTGTATGATTACAGTAAATAATTTTGCATTTCACTGTGTCATAATTTGGAAATCAAATGGATGCGACTGAATATAACTTATGGTCTTGACTTTTTGATACAGTAGTTAGATGAATGTCACACTGCTGTGCTAATGTGGTCTTATCTTATGATATGAAAGATCAGTTTGGGGTAAACAGTGGGTATTTTTTTTTTAAGGATAACATTGTCATATATTTATATAGATATATGTATATATAGGAGCGAGTGGACACAGTGTGCAGCAAGATTCTCAACAAACTACAACATCCTGTACTCCTGGTAACTTTGAGAAAACTGAGAGACTTGAGGTTAATGAAATAAGGACTGATGAGTCACTCTTCATTCTCTCAGAAAAATTAGCAACTCATCACTTGAGGTCACTGAATAAAAGTGAGAGTCCATCTCTGACGGTTTTGTGACGCAGTAGCCAGCTGACATAGCTGCGCCTGTATGCTTAGCTCATAAGTGGGGGTTGCTCAAGCTGAGAGTACTTTGGAGATATCTGATTCACCGTGACACAAAGTGCCTTCAGCCGCGTTTCCTCCAAGCAGACTGGTTCGGTTCGTCTCAGTACGGCGCACATTTTGTGGCATTTCCACTGACTTATCCCGGGACAGATCCCCAAGTAACCAAGACAAGCTGTCCCACTTTTTGAGACCCTTTCATATGGGGGCCAGACTGAACCCATCCGCTCTCGGACGGTGGAGCTACAACACTGCAGATCGTTGATTGGTTGAAAGAATCATCACTTACCCCGTGACAGCAGCTGTATTTCTCCTGGTGGCACACCGACTTCTCTGAAACAAAGCTTAATTGCACTTTGTATCAAAGAGCTACATGCCAATCACAGAGAGGACGACATGCTGCATGTCTTCCATCTATGCTCCTTGTTTACTGTGTCGCAAATATCCCCTTTGTTGGATTTATTAGCAGGGTAAACTATGTTATGCTGCTACGGCTTCACGCTGTTGTTTAACAGCTGTGGCTTTCAGCATCAGGCTTACATGGCACCTACCACAAGAGAACACAGTTTTGCTAACCGGACTGTTTGGTGGAAACGCGACTTATTACTCTTTAACTGAGCCGGCTGCATTTAAGAGTGGTATCAAGCCCGTTTCTACTAAACAGTCCAATATGGATCAGTACAGTTTAGTAGGGGTTGGTCCCTTTTTTGTTTCTTCAGCCAACCATGCTTCTTCTTGGTAGGCAGCGTGTAAGCCAGATGCCGCGTCAGCTATGTAATTGCGTGACTCCATGGCAGCGCAACACAGTGTACCCTTCTAATAAATCCAATGAAGAAGAAAACACAACACAGCAAACAAGGAGCAACAATGGAAGACATCCAGCAATTTTTCTTTTTACAAAGTGCAATCAAGCTTAGTTTCAAAGAAGGCTGTGTGCCACAAGGAGAAATACAGCAGCCATTGTCATAGCTTTCAACCAATCAGCGGATTAGATTGGTATGTCTTGCACCCCACCAGAAAGGTACCAAACAGTGGGGTCGGTAATTTACAGTTCTACAGTCACATTAAGCAGACACTTTTGTCCAAAGCGACGTACAACACAAGCAGGAATTTAGGACCAACGTTTCATCTGGAAACGCTAAACGCAGTGAAAATGCAGTGAAAAAAACCTGCGTTTACACCAAAATGCTGAGGGACTGAAAATGCTGTAGTTAACATCCCAGGCCTGTAGGTGGTGCTATAACTGTCTTGTCCAGCAGCCGCTTTTGGGAAATCGCCACTGAAGTAGAGTTGAGCCGATTATCTGGTGTTTTGGTAAAAACTAAGTGCAGAAGTGGAGCAACAGATGCTCATTTTGTTGAAAGACAGTCAGCAGATTCAGCAGATTCAGCAGCACAAGCAAAACACGGTAGTTCGTAACAATGGTAACAACTGTACTGTTGGAATGTTGTATGCGCTCACGCAGAGCGGAGCGGAGCATGACGTCAGCGTTTTCACTGGAAAGGCCGGCTTACTGTTTGCACGGCAACGGTAGGCAGCGTTTTGGAAAAATTCCACTCTGAAGGCTGTTTTCAAAAGTTTGCGTTTTAGGTCGACTGAAACACTGTTTCCGTGTAAATGCAAGGTTGAAATGCAACAAAACTTTTGCGTGTCATACCCCAAAACCGTTGTCATGTTAACGGCCCCTTGGCTGATGTCGCACTAACCAAGTTAGTGCGACATCAATTTTACAAGTTATTTGGCTGCAGCTGCTGCCATTAATTGCTGGATTTTATTTTAGTATTAATTTTTTTGAGGTAATGTAGAATAACCGAGCCAACAAACCACAATTAATCGCTGCTTGTACTTTAACTTCCCGGGTTATTTTTCATAATTTTCCATTACAGCTGCAGCAGAAAGCAGCAATATGCTGTGATATTTAAACTACAGGGCACCGGAAAGGACAAAATAGCCCATGAGAAACAAAATTTACCATGTTAGCTTTTGATACAAGTGCCATTACAAATGTTATTAATAACACATAAATCCCTACAGCTCTAATGAATGAAATGCAGAATTTCCTTGTTTAACTTTTTAAGTGTGTTTATTAAAATTTGTCTCTCCGATTCTTTTCAACATTAAAACTTTTGCAGCTGTGGTGACTACAAATGTTCCTCTGCTTCCTCTTTTTTACACCAAAAGACTGCAAATTCACAGCGGGTGTAGTTCAAAGTGGTGTCAGCAATGACCTTAAACTTATAAAAAAGTTTCTTCCTTTGGTTTTTAAACTTTCCTGGAGAAGACGACCACTCTGCGACTACTTCAGTGGCAGCAACTCTGCACCGAATTTTCTGTCTTGACTTCCCACTCAGCTTACACACCTTCATGCAAAGATGGATTGAACTTGTTCTGCAGTGATTTAGTAATTCAGTGTCAAATAGAATGTATCTGGCTCGTCTCACTGGGTTGCAGCGTCACACACCCTCTAATGGAGTCACAGGAAGCGAGGGGAGAGATAAAAATCTGGCATCTGTTGAATGGACGAGCGACTTAATCACCTTACCAGTGTGGGATCCCTGCGCTCCCAAGTCAGCAGAGAGGAAGATGGGGTTAAAGTGATGGATTAAGGATGAGTGAGGAAGCCCAGGGTTCAGGTTAAGATTGATCCGGAGACGGATCTCTGTCCTGTCAAGCATGGCGGAGCGGTGGCGTCCGGCCTGTGAAGTGTCTGCATGGTGCTTCGGCGGGAGCAGCAGAGGAAATGAAAGTCATTACTGTCAGCGTGGAGTGAGCTTCATGGCCCAAACGGGATTAGACAGTGCATCCGACATTGTTTCTATACATTGGTAGACTTAAAAGTCAAGCGCAAAATGGGATTAAAACGAGGGAAAAAACCAATAAATAACCTTCAACGCACCCCCTCCCTTTCTTTTTCGCTCTCTGCTTCCAATTTCCCAACCCTCTCCATGTTTCTTTCTTACCTCATACTCTTTCACCTGTCTCTGTCTGGTTCCTTTCTCTGACACATCTCTCCTTTACTTCCTTCCTCCATCTTTCACACTCATCCCCATCATCAAAATGCACAGGTAGGTGCTGACTCCCACGCGCACTTTACATTCTCTGTTTTGCCCAAAAAAAAGGAGAAAACCTTCAGGGGCCAATTGGCGCTTAAAATCCAACTTCATTCCCCTCAAAGTGAACCCTTTAAAAAAAACTCCCACCACCCACTAACCCAACCCCCCCTTCCTCTTCCTCCTTCCAAACATCCCCATAACAAACTGGAGAATTGTTGCCCTTCCTTAACTTTTAAGGGTATTATGCACCATGTCCAACTTCAAAGCCTGTCTTAACTCCACACTTTAATTGTATCTTCCTCAGCTCTCTGCGTGCCGTTTGATTCTGCTGACAACAGCACTTCTCCATCCTTCTCCCCCATCCTCTTATGTCACTCTTTGGTCCTTGCTGAAGTTGTGTGTTGACCCTCTGCACCTCCACCTCTGCTGCTCCTCTCATCAGCTTCTCACCCCCTTCAGAGGCCATTGTCCCCTTCTGTTGTCGCCAACTTTGAAGAGATGACTCCATTTCCCCTCTCTGCAGCCGGTTGTTGCCCCGGGTGTGTACACACCAAACAAACTTGAAACAGTAACCCCCTGTCCTACATCGGCTGCTCTCTTTATCTGCTCTCCCTCTTTCTCTCTGTGCGCGCTGACTTCCTCCTCATGGCGCTGGTTGATAATTGCCATAAGCTTCCCTCTTGGTTTCATTTTCCATTGTCCTCCCCCAAAATTCTTGGCTCTGGCTTGAGATAAAGGGATGAGCACTTCAAAGGGGTCTGCAAAGAGTTTAACCCCGAGCCGAAAGGAACGGCACACAATACTGTAATTGAGAGCAGTTACTGATCACAGGGCTGCAGCACAGAGGACAGCACCGGCACACACACACACACACACACACACACACATTTCAGTGTTTACAGCTGTAACTGAGGTGGCCAGTAGAAGTTACGACAGGCCACGGCTGCTAAAGACACCATATAGCAGAGTCCTAAACAGCTCTTAGCTTCTTTATTTGTTACATGGGTGTTTGTTTTCATCCAACATGACTCTGGATAGTTTAGGGCGAAGCTCCTTTGTTTATTTGGTGCTCACTTTTAAAACGAAGCAGTAAACATTAAAGAATTAAGTGTTCCCTAAAGTGATTTATGCACGTCCTTCCGTCTCTATTTATAGGCCTCTTTGTAGTCAGACTGAATTCGACCCTTCCCTGTAATAATATCTTCCTAACAGAGAGACAGTTACACCCCATAACCTCTCCTCCAAAGCTGCCTTTCAAAGGTTTTTTATAGGCCCAGGAGCCAAGGACACCCCTGGTCCAGGGCCAGCCTCAGACCTGGGGTCAGTTCCTAAAGGGGCAGCATGGAAGAGCCGACCTACCAAGACCTCCCATGAACCAGAGAGGGGGTTGATAAGGCAGGACATGAAGGCCCAACTGGCCCCTGGTACTGGCAGGGGGTCCACACCATCTCCATGGTGATGGTTTCCACCCTGGTGTGTTTACTGTCAGAGGTCAGGCTGAGCCCTCCGAAGTTAACAAAGGCTGACATTGTTGGGGTAGCACTCAGTCAGTATATTAGCCAGATGACCTGGATACCTCCAGACAGAGCTGGGGATGAGCTTCAGCGAGATGAGAAACTGTGTCATATCACAGTTTTTATTTTCACTCTGAGTCAGCCGTGTCTCGTCTGTGGTGCTTCCAAATGTCACAGAACACACTTCCTGCTCCTGAGAATGTCTTAACACAAAATCAAAGTCAGTCTGTTTCTGAGATTTCCCCTAAAGTTGCCCGTCAGACAGCAAGGAAGAGGTGGGACAAGGATGCAGCAGGAATTAGCCCATACCACTGACAGACCTTCTATCTACATGCTGTAATAAGTCCTGAACATTTCCTGTCTAGTTCATCCATCAATCATGGTCGCCATCTTTAACTGTTTATCAGGTATCAAAGGAAACCATACCATTGTTAATTCATATTAATTTAACCCAAACAGCCTCGTGCAGTATCAGCGCTACAATTAGCACATTTAGTTTCGTTTGGTGGTAGATTGAAAACCAGATAGGATAGCTCAATCATCCTTTTGCATAAAAAATCTGGGGAGTTACACTTTCATGATGTGTTTTCAACATGTCCCATTGCGCTGTTTCTTTTTATTAATGTTTTTGCAGGAATTCAGTGAAATGAGTAAACAATTCATTCCAGAACACAATTTTTCCCGTTGCTTCCTAAGTTGAATAAATGTCAACACATTTTTAACGTCTTCATTTTTGAGGGATAAAGCCATGACGTTTCTGTATTTAGAAAAAGTATTATTGTACATTTTCATTTTTTAAGGTTTTTGTTGTTGTTGTTTTGCACTTTTTAGCAATTTATCGAGTAAGCCTGGATACAAGTCTATGCATTTTATTATTGTATGGAACATAAGGGTTGTACCTTAAACGAGCTGTTTGGATTTGGGGGATTTGCCGATGCCAACGATTCCCTTTTTTGACCAATCATGGGCAAGTCTGACCTAATGGGTCCACTGGAGCAGATACCTCTGAACCCCCTCCCCGCCCACTCCTCACTGCTCTGTTTTTGGCTGTAAACAGCCACATAGTTCCGTGCACAAGCTTCCCATCTTGGGAGAAGAAAAGACTAAGGCCCCGTTTACACGGAGACTCCCGCAACGATTCTTCCTTTGCGTTTTCAAAAGCCACCCGCGTTTACATGAGGACGGCGTGAAAACGATCCGCGTTCATACGACTCCAGGAGGAGAAGTCTCCTCTTCTGTTCTTTCTTTTTCTGACGTTTTGCTGTGTGAGACGGTCGGGAATCCAACCATAACGCGCATTACCGCCAACTACTGGCTCAACTGGAAATGTGGCTGAGCGCGGAGCCTTCACCTAAAACTGCGAGTGCGCATGCGGTGACGTCAGCGTTTCACCCTGAGACGCTCCGCTCTGTGTTTACACGAAGCTGGATGGAGGAGCGGATTCAGATCTTTCCACTCTGGGGAGCGTTTTCAAAAGTTTGCGTTTTCACTGAAAACGCAACGTGGTCTCGTCTAAACGGAAGGCCAAAACGCAACGAAATGTTTGCGGAATCGACCGTTTTCGGCGTCGTGTAAACGGGGCCTAAGTGGCTAGAGTTCATCTATCAAGGAAATGTGCCAGCTACACTCAGTAAAACTGTGTATGTGTGTGCTAGTCACTTCACGGCCGACTGCTTTTCCAACTGTGGACAGTCCAACAGAGGGCTAGTGAATAGACTGGTCCTGAATCCAGGCGCATTACCAACCATCCGCCAACAAACCTGGGACCCTGGAAATGTGAGTATTTTAAATGCTGTGTGCTGTGGAGCAGATGTAAGAGCTTTTCCTCAGCGTCCCCCCTGTCTCTGTGTTAGCTTCAGAATGCTAACTTTAGCTGCGGCTAGCCTGTTATTTTAGCCTGTAATGTTACGGTAAACAAGCTTCGCTGTTTTCCAAACACTGTTTACTCGGAGCTCGTGGCGCCTCTCTCAGTGACGTGGAAGAACGGGGCGGTATCAGCGGTGGATCATTTACATTTGAAGGCCACGCCCACTAAATCAGAGCATTTTGAACAGAGGGGCTCCGAGAGCCTGGAAACAATGCTGCTGTGCTTGATTTATTGGCTTTTTGGACCAAAACATGTTACTACCATTTTATGAAGACATCAATGATCCATATTAAACTGCAGAAAAGGAGCAGAATATGGGACCTTTAATGCAAAAAAAAAGAAAAAAAAAATGACACTACAGCGTCTTAACATATATAAAGACGTGCTATGATACACTTAGTATGGTCGGTCATAAAGGGTCAGAGAGTCTCTTCCAACAGTTCATCCTGTAAACAGGATTCTATTTCCCATGACCACTTACTGACCGTACATTACCTTGCCAGCTACCAAGGTACCAGTTAAATATACTAACAAGTTGATGCAGTATATATATAGTATGTTTTGACTTAATGATGATTTTCTTATGTAGCCCATTCCACCTCTGGCCACCCCTCACATCCACCCCTGTTTCAGACATTAACTTATCATTTCACCTTCACCTTTAGCTTTCTATTTCCCCTCTTTTATTCACTCACTCTTGCTATGTTTGTACTCATTAATCTGTGACTAAACTATTTCTTTGATTTTTCCGACTTTAGGGTTAACACTCACACTTTTTAAGTTCATTTATATCAGCTTTCTTTTTAAACTTTTATCCAGAATTTGGCAGACATTTGGACTCCCAATCGTTACTTTTGCCTGCGTGTTTTTCCCCAAGTTATTGATCACTTTTAACTATTCAAACATTGACTCCTAATGTTTAGCTAATCTTTCATCCATTTAATGATAGCTCCTGGCTTGAGAATGTTAAATATTTCAGCTTTTGTAATCCAATGAGAACAATTCACTTTAAGCTGCCTTTATCAATAATGTATTCATTACTTTAGCTAAATTATTGAACTTTCATTTAATTAAGCCTTCTTTCTTACTATTTACATGACTGGAGTTCAACTTTTGGGCAGCTCGGTCAAAACATTTAGCAAGTTTAAACCCTTGAACATTGACCTAATAGTTTATTCAACTTTTACAATCATTTATCCTCTACTTGTCAACTTTTCCAGTTGATCTTTGTTTTAGTTTTCAGTTTTAAATGGTAATGGAGACTTAAAGCCAACTTCTGCAGCTCCTTCTCTCTCAGTCCAAGGTTGATAGAAACAGGAGTAATTCTGTTATTTTCTCAATTTTTTCAGAATATTCAAGCTTCTGCTTGCTCTCCGCATGGTAATATCTGTGTTTACTCTCTGGGGTACAGCTACCATCCTGCTGGCAATCACTGCTGTTCATCTTTTGCTGGTACAGTGAGTTTGATGTCCACATATTGGAAGTTTGGTGTGCAGTATGTGGGCCGGTTAAAGTAGCCTTTGAATGATGACTAATCTCTTAGTCATCGCAGCCTCTTCAAGAGCAATTTCCTCTTTTATTAACCTTGATGGGAATCGAGGTATCAAGGGAGAAAGTTTCACAGCACCTTTAGCAAACGGGCTGATCAAAGTGTTTGCCGTCTTTGTACTGTACTTTTTGAATCTCTGTCCACTGAGACAACAAGGACACACAGACACCTACTGTCTACCTTTCAAGAACACAGCCTATCATCTTGTACAGAGGGTCTCCTGTGGGGGCTCTTTTGAACACTGTAAAGACCTTTCCAAAACACTGTTGGCTCTGTTCTATAAACACTGTTAGCATCTCTGCTTGTAGTAAGGCCAATAAAGAAAATATAAAAGCAGAAAATGCCCAGTTCTGTAAATATCCTCTCAGTTGGAGTTGTGAAAAGCTGTGTGATGGTGTCTGGTCTGTCTGTGCTTTTCATTCCTTTTAATGTCGAAACTAAAAGTTGGGTAAAAGAGAAATGCTTCTGGAGCTGCAGGGAGGGGAAAGTATTTCATTCCTTTAATGACATGATAACATCTTTCTTTTTTCACATTGGTGTGTTTGCATGAAGCATGTGCTCTGACTGCCACTGGTAGGAGCTGTGGAGTGATAACAGCACTGTGATTTGAGGTCTTATTGCAACACTGAGCATGTACATGATATGTGTGATCACAAGTGGCTGGTTTACAGAATAATGAAGTTGTGTCCTTTAGTTTTCTTTTTATAGAAGGGGTATTTCTGCTTTTTATAAATAGTTGCAGTGCGGGATTAAAGTCATGGTTTCATCATTCTGCTGGGCTTTGGTGTTCTTGTACTGTGACGAAAAAAAAAATCCATGTGAGGATATGAGCGTGCTACTTTACACACGCTGGTGCATGCATTGTGCATCCCGGGGACTCCAGTGGATTAATCTACAAAAAATGTGCGGGGTTCAAAAGAAAGGATCTCTGCGTCTTTAAAGTTTATGTAGCAACAGAGGGATTGTAGCGATAATGCTATTGGGGCGGTAGATCAGTTACTTCTGACGCTCCAATGCCTCGGGGAGTTGGCTCAAGATTCCTTGTCTTTGATAAGGTCCTCGCTGTGTAGCTACAACTTCGTGATGTGGGAAAAGATCGGTAAAAGGTGGATAAAAAATCGCAGGTTAAAAAATCCACTCAGGCACCCGTATAGTATGTTAAATTCAGAGTGACTGCAGAGTGTAAGGGAAGCGTCGACGTCTGTTTTGTATTTTTTTCGGTGGCTTAAGACTGAATTGTTTTTTATGCAGCTGTCGGGACCCGGCAGTCGGTTTCTTACTTTGAAGTGCGCTGCTCCAGCCTGTCGGCTCAGTTGGTGTTGGAGTCGCCTGCAGGAGAGACCTACCGTGCGGCATGGCAGCCTGAAAGCAAAGGGAGGAGAAAAGGAGGAGGGAGAAAAGCGGTATTTTTTCCTCTCGAGTGCATTTTTCTCTCAGTAAATCGACTTATACCCGAAAGGACTGTATGTGGACGTGTCGTGGAGACGAGCACTGTGGATTATACGCGTTTTTCTGCGGATATAAAGCAACAACAGGAGTTTAATTTGTGTGGAGAACTCGTGGATCGATGGTAAGTTACAAGAGTGTGCCTCCTCAAACTGGCCCCCCATCGGAGTTCCCTTTGATGTGCTGTTGACTCGCCTTTGAAGTCATGTTCTGGGGGAAAATGTGGCGCTTTTCTCGCGTTTTAAGATCAAAAATCGCGTCGTGTCGTTTCTATAGCGTTCACTTCATTTTCTTTTTGTGGTTTTTGATTTCACATTCACAGTCGGGAGTGTAAAATAGTAAGAAGTGGGCTCCTTGTTTCTTTGAGAGGAATTCCTCCCCCACAAGATCTGAGACTTCAGTGTACTTGGGATTGGACGTTGAAGAAAGGCCAGTTTTTTCGACTTCGATGCAACATTGAGTAACTTTGTAAGAGTCTGGACTACATGACAGCGTTCACCTCGGTGTTTGAGAATCTGCACTGTCTTTTGCGTAAAATACTCGAGTCCAAATCTATAGTTTGGAGATGTAATGAGTTATCCCCTCTGTTTTCGTCCCCATGTCAAGTTAAACGCTAAATGTAACCGTGGCTCGGTTATTCCGAGTGACATCTGCTCCTGATGCTCTGTAAAGTGAATGAGGTGATCATGATCTACAACTACATGTTTGCGCTAATCCAACAACAGATCGCTGCATGTTGTAAAAGCTCCAGGAGTAGTTCTCCAAACAGCAGCAGCAAGCAGTCAGTCAGTCAGTGAACTTCATTAACTATTTTGGTCACGTTTTCGATCTCCTTGAGTTTGTCCCACATCTGTGTCGTACACGTCCTCGCGGGGAGGCTCAATTTTGACGTGATTTAACCGCTTGTGATGAGATGTGGAGACGTAAGAGTGACTGCCCATAATATGAGAGGGTGTCAGGGATGGATTGGAAAGGGGACATGTGCTCGCAATCTGCAGCAGGCAGTCAAGCTACAACCCTGACATCAGGCACGATGGATCCGGAAACGTTACCACAGCCGTGTCCGTGCGTAATGCTCCGGCATTTCACAGGATTAATGACTTATTAACGATGATCAGGTGAAAGGCCCGCTCAGGATACGTGTGTACCACTTTTTCCGGAGGTAGATTCAGTCCAAGCCTTGCTTAAGGCGGTTTGATACGCGTAAAAGCACCGACAGATTCTTCCTAATTTGCGTCTTCGCCAGTAGCGCCACTGCAGAGATGACATTCCAGGTTAAGATATAAGAAGTGAAATGCTGTTTATGTAATGCTGCTGCAGATTTTTCTCTGTGAACTAGCCCGTCTCTTTCTGTAAAGTCAGAGAGGCTCTGAGAAGACTCTTACTGCGTCTCTCCCCCTTTGAAGTTGGGGCGGATCTGGTTTTGATTAGATCAATACTTTGTGTTTCAGAGAGAAGACGGGCAGCCGGAGAGAAGCTCCCCCGCTGACATAAGAGAGTGAGGAGATTACAGTAGAAGCTCAGAGGAGGCGAACAACACACAGGATCTCTCTCCTGCTGCCTTCAGAGCCATGAGCCGGGCGCTCATGGACCATATCGCCAGTAGTTTCAGAGAAGATGCTCCTCGACCCCCGGTGCCGGGGGAGGAGGGCGAGGCGCCCTGCTACCCCGGCAAACTCGTAATAATGAAAGCCCTTGAACCCCCTAAATCGGTTCTTCTCGGCTCTCCGGGCTCCTCAGCGAGGAGGAATGAGGACGGTCTTGGGGAGCCAGAGGGGAGTGCCTCTCCGGATTCACCGCTGTCCCGGTGGACAAAGTCTTTGCACTCTCTCCTCGGGGACCAGGACGGTGCTCTACTTTTTAGGACATTCCTGGAGCGAGAGAAATGTGTCGATGCTTTAGACTTCTGGTTCGCCTGCAATGGCTTCAGACAAATGGACCTCAAGGATACCAAAACGCAGAGAGTCGCCAAAGCAATTTACAAGCGCTACATCGAGAACAACAGCATTGTCGCCCAACAGCTCAAACCCGCGACTAAAACCTTCATTCGGGATAATATCAAGAAGCAGCACATAGACTCTGCCATGTTTGACCAGGCGCAGACTGAGATCCAGACAGACATGGAGGACAACGCGTACCAGATGTTCCTGACCTCTGACATTTACCTTGAGTACGTGAGGACCGGGGGAGAGAACCCCAATCACGTTAACTCAAACGGGCTGGGCGATCTGAAAGTTGTCTGTGGATATCTGCCCACGCTCAATGAAGAGGAGGAGTGGAGTTGTGATTTCAGAGCCAAAGCGCTGGTTGGACTGTCTGTGAAGGCGCAGAGGGCCACCGTGTCCATGAGGGATGTGGAGGTGATGGAGGACGGATACAGGTATGACAGCTTCACTAAGTTCTGCTAGAATAACTTCTTTGATGCATTAAAAATCCTTTCTGTGAAGCCAGAAAAAGCATCACTTCCTCTAAAAACTCTTAGGCTTTCTCTAAAATCTGCACAGAACTCTCTCTGGCCCCTGTCACCATCTCCAGCAGCAGCAGCAGCAGCAGCCCTCTGCTGGCGCTCGCCTGGATTTCCGGGGCTTTGAAATAGTTCAGCAGAATGAGGGATCGTCTTCCACGGGAAAGTTCACAGAGCACGACTGGCTGTGGCCCCAGCCGGCAAATAATAGATGATGACATTGCAATGCTATGCCTCCTCCTGTACCACGCTGCCCTGCAGCCTGTGGCGGCAGGGATACAGATCTGTAGCAGACCTGTGGAGTCAGGGTTCTGGAGTTTTATTGCTCATGATAGGCTTTAAATCTCTACCTGAGCTTTTAAAGAGCAGGATCAAAGCGTCAGTTGGAGTTGATTTTCTCAAAATGTAAAAATAGGGACGTTTTTCCAAGATTTAACCATAATAGTGAATCCGACATCTACCTCTGTTCTTCATGGATCTGTAAGTTGTCAGTGTACGTCACAGGGCCTGGACTTGATGTGATCCCTCTCCCCCCTTTCATTGTCACACTACAGATTCAAAACATGTGGAACCTATTTCTCCTGCTTCCCTCTCCTCACCTCCTTTTCTCTGCGTTACTTTCTACAGTACAGGATCAACACCTCCCCTCCTCAGCCCCCTCTCACTTTCTTCTTCCCTCTTCTTCTTGTTTGCGTCAATTCTCCTCTGATTCCCTCCTTTGCTGCCTTCTCCACTTTTATCTTTTTTTTTCTCCTCCTTTTGAAATCTCAGGGATGGGGACTAGGAGGCATGCTTTTTTGGAGAGAAAGTGAGGAGAAAGAGTGGAAAGGAAGGACAGCGAGGAGGAGGAGGAGGAGGGTGCACCAAATGAAAGAAAGGGAGGGAGGAGAAAGGATAAATAAAAGGGGGTTAGAGTGAGAGGCAGGGAGGGAAGAATGCAAGGCCAGCTGTGTTAAATACCTGACTCTTTGCGAGCCCCTCTGAAGGTCAGACCGGAGCTGGGAGGGGGGCTGCAGCTTTAGTCCTGCTGGGTCTCTCCCTCCTCATGAAGACCCCAACTTTTTTTTCCCCCTCTCTCCTTTCTTTCCTCCTCTGACACACTCTCATGCTTCCGCTTGATACTTTTTTTTCTCCACTTCTCACTCCCCCCTTTTCTCCTCCTTCTGTACCATGGCAAGAATGCATGCACAGCAGGAGATGAATGCAGAGGAAAGAGTGAGGGAAATGGAAAGAGAGGAGTTGTGGGCTGTTTGGGGAGGCTTAAACGGGGTACAGGGAATAAACGAAAGCATTTTACTGTTCCTTTTCTTAAGTTATCATCTTCACACATCCTGAGAAACTCATGTCATGTGGACTGATTCCTCCCACAGTGGATTTTAAACATCACCCACCTCTTCAACATGTCGCTCACACTTTTGATTTCTGTCTTTGAAACCTCTGCAGATCGTATAAGAGAGGAGAGTCCCTCAACCCCTGCCATGTGGGCTCTTTGGCTCCTGTCAGCAGCACCAATGACAGCGAGGTGTCCAGTGATGCCCTCACCGATGACGCCATGTCCCTGACTGACAGCAGTGTGTAAGTGATTACTAACAAAACACGCTAATGTGCACTGTAGCAGATTTCTTTTATAATCTTTACAGTAATTGACTGTAATATCATCAGTATCTTATTGCAGGGCAAAAATACAAACTTATACAGCAACTTTCTGTCAGTGTGCATGTCTGAACCCCAGCCTGTTAGTGGGCTTAAATGGGGGTGGGACTGAACCAGATTTGGTTTGCTGTGGTGGAATTACTTCATCTCTTAAACTCACTTAAAGATGCACTGACATTGCTTCGAACACAGCTTCCACTTTACAAAATCTCTTTCAAAGTTCACATTTCCAACTGTTGTTTCAAAGTGACTGAGTGAGATGACTGATAAAGACATTTAAACACCCCTGTTCCCTCTCTGATTCTGATTCAAATACCGAACATAAGTTTACCAATGATGCTAAGTATCGTAACAAGGCCCTGACACTGTTGACACTGGCACTGTAATGCTTGGTTTTAGCTAGCTTTTGTAGCTAGCACAATCTCGTTTGTTGTTGTCATGCGATAATTTGACTAAAAACTAGAGCCAGACTGATATAGGATTTTTGGGGCCGATGCCGATACCGATACTGGGGGAAAAAAAGCCGATATCCAATATATCAGCCGATATCCAATATCCACCGATATCAGATATATCCACTGATATATATAATAAATTCATTGATATACACAGGATATATACTGTATATGAACACAAATTATTATTATTATGATTCAAAACAGAGACAGAACACTATTAAATTAAAACGAGGAACTTTAATTATAAAACTGTCAACATAAGAACTGTAGTGTAAACAAATGATAAATAAGAACAGGCTGTAAACACACTAATAAATAAAGAAGTCAAACTTTAAACACAGTAAGTAGAAAAAAAAGTCAAACTGTAAACACACGATGAGCAACTTACAAATTGTTAAAACGCCTTATTATAGTCTTACATTTGATATTGGTGGACGTGTGAAATAGCAGTACCATTTATCTCTGTTTATCGCTCAAAAAAGCAACTAACACGATGTTAAAACGCCGTTCTATAGTCTTACATTACATAATGACAGAATCTCCACGGAGCAAAATTTTTTTATAATCAGCTACATTTTGGTTGATATTGATTAATCAGTGACATGTATAATCTGCTCTACTAAAACCAGCTGATTATGACTCATTGGTGATAATCGAGAACAATGTATCAAGTGGGAAACCTTCTTAACCTATTTAGTCCTTGGGGTGCTCTGATCTAACTTTTAAAGTCCCAATACTTAAGCCTGGGTTTTGTTACCAGCCAATCCGATTAGAGGTGTCCCAGTCCGATATTGATATCGGATATCGGTCCAATATCCGCAAAAAAACAAGTATCGGTAGGCATCTAAAATCTCTGCTATAAGCAGTTTCTGTTTCCCATTGGTTAATAATAAATGGGTCAGTTTTTCCTTATACCTACTGTTGCTGACTACTGTTCTGTGTTTGAATAACATCACTTAATCAAGCCTTTTCTAACATTAACTACAAAATAAGTAATAAAAGTATGTATGTTTAATGCTGATATTGTATCTGATTAATATCGGTATCGGCCAATACTCAATGCTGCAGTATCGATAGTGTATCGGAAGTGAAAATGTAATATCAGGACATCCTTAAATCCAATCTGACACATGTATTAAATTAGCATTCTCTATTCCTTAGAATGAGGGTTGAGACTGGGAATGATGTTTTAGCAACTTCTGGCTTTACTTAATGCAAGTTGCCATCAGCTGTTGGTGAAACAAGCGTGAAGTACCCCAAATCTGTTCAGTAGTTTAAAGTTATCTTCCAGATCTAAACATATAACTGTGATTTTTTATGTTTGGACCTGGCAATAATGATGATAAACACATAAGAGTGTAGAGCTGAGTTGAATAGATGTGTTGTACGGATCGGCCCTTTGTCACAATTTTTGATTTTAACTTATGAGACTGTATTAGAAGAGATACCAGAATCAGATTGGTGTGTACCCATCCAGTGAGCCTGGTAACAGTGTGGATATCACACTTTCAGAGTGATGAGTTATGTTTTAAGGCTGAAGCTGTCCTGATTTTCTGCATGCTTCGCCTGATTCGAAGAAAAGGACTTCAAAAAGTTTCAAAACCTGACCTCGTCTTTTATTGATCACATAATCCAAGCAGTAACAGATGTCTGCCTAATAAAGAAACCGCCTCCATCTACATGTGTTTTATCCTTATCTGTGTACGTGCTCAGGGCCTCGTTCTCCTAAAGGATTACTCCGTGTAATCACGTGTCACTTCAGCGACAAGGTACCATGAAGTCATTGCATGGTGCACAGCTCAAGGCCGAGTGCGCTCAGGTCAGAACGCAGGGGGAAAAAAAAATGGAGGTACAGTCAGAATCTGCTTCGCCCCATTTCACTCAGAGAAGGCATCAAGGGTGGGTGATGTCACCAAAGCGGCGAGGTTTACCATGACGGAGCTAAAGATCCAAACACACTGAGACACTGATGTTCAGAGCATCCAGCGGGCTGATCGCAGCTATAAAGGCTTTTTTTTTTTTACAGCGTTGAGCTCTCTGCTCTGCGTATCTCTGCTGCTTCAAAGAGACCGAGGCCCATATAGTTGTATTCTGCTGCACTTTGCCCAGTGTGGCGACAAAAAGCCTCGGCCACAGGGACACAGCCCCCACCCCTGTCCTCCCTGATGTGGCCTTGATCAGAGGAATATCTGCCTCTCTTTAGGTCAGTTGAAAGGAGCCGTAAACATCTGAATTTTATTTACAGATCAAGAAAAGAATAGAAAAGGGGGGGAAAGCAACCAAGGGAGGAGGCAGTTGGGTGGGAAAAGAAAAGAGAGTGTTGGAGGGAGGGAGGGGGGGGATTTTTGCTTATATCTTATTTATGGATTTGCTTGGACGCTGGGGAATGCAGCTGCGCAGACTTCAAACATTACCTTATCTTACAAACCAGCCTTTTGATGTGCGGAGATCAGAGGCTGGCTGCGGCAGCGCTTGCCAAATGAAGATTGGGAGGGGAGGGAGGGAAGGGAAGAGGGGGGGAGGCTTATGCGCATGACTGTGGCATTTCAAAGCAAAAGTGGAAAAGTGCTCCTCAGTTAGGCTAGGTCACCAGGAAACTGCTGTTTAGCATGGGAGAAAAGACTGTTTCACTCTGTCAAGTGCTTCAGTTTGAAGCTGCTGCTTTGCTGTTTGCTGTTTGATTTCAGTGGAGCCGTGCAGCCCCTCAGATACATTTAACCAGGTTAGCTGCACCCTTGGGTGCTGTCCTGAGGTAACTCTTTGAATGAGAACAGGGTCCTCAGCTTAACGTTAAAGTCAGTCGGGGAATGCTAACGCTGACACTTCTCAGGCCAAAGCGTGCTGGGACTGCAGAGCCTGTGTGTGTGTGTGTGTGTGTGTGTGTGTGTAGAGAGGAAATGACCAACAGGGTTCCCAGTGCTGTGCTGGAGCTGGAGTCTTTTCCAGAGCTAACAAAGCCTCACCCAGTCTTTGAAACCTGGGCTGGAAATCCTGGCTTACTTTCCCTCACGAGTATCTTCTTGTTCTAAAATTAGCTCAGGAAACAAGAAAAGGATGAAAGAATTAATACATTCAGTTTCTCCTGCGTTTGATCTCCCCAGTTGCCTAACTAGCTCCTGCCTTGAATGTCTGTTTGCTCTTAAACGAAGCATCTGATTGGGTAATTGACCTTTGTGATCCCTCTGCATCCCCCTAGAGACGGCATCCCTCCGTACAAACTGGGATCGAAGAAGCAGCTCCAGAGAGAGATGCAGCGCAACATGAGGATGAACAGTCAAGTCTCTCTGCCTGCTTTCCCTGTAAGTACACAAAAACACACACGAATCAACGCGCAGACACACACACGCTCTGAAGTCTTTTTGAACCTGGGTCCCACAGAGTCATTTCCATACCTCCCTCTGTTCCGGGTCTCTCTTGGTTCTATGAATAGTCCCGCAAACTGTATTCAACATTTTCAATTCAACAACACCAGGAAAGATCTGAAGAGTAACGTCAAAGATCTAGCCTCCCACTCGCACACACACACACGCTCACATAAGCCCACATACACACTTGGAACTGCCTCCTCACTACCTTTGGTGTCACCTACACCCCCATTAGGGTTCCTTGAAGTCTGCGGGAGACAGGGGG
This sequence comes from Halichoeres trimaculatus, assembly GCF_033239565.1. Taxonomy (NCBI): domain Eukaryota; kingdom Metazoa; phylum Chordata; class Actinopteri; order Labriformes; family Labridae; genus Halichoeres; species Halichoeres trimaculatus. The sequence continues at coordinate 5,820,694 of NW_027437198.1, read as the reverse complement.
GGTCTCTAAGCTGTTTATCGCCGCAGCGCTCAGAACACACCAGGGTTTTTCTTCTCCACTGATGCTGTAAATATGGAGAATAGGAAGAGATGAGGAAGATCTCTGCCGCTTTATCCCGAGGGCCCTGAAATCAGCCCGCTCTCCCAACAAAAAAAAACACAAAGATACTCAGACACATTCACGCGCACGGGCGCGCACACGCAGCGCTTTGATCCGAGGATGAATGGAACAAACGCACAGGGAAGTGACAACTTCCAACAGAGCTGGCCCCCTTTTTTTCACCACCAGTCCCCCTTAACATACACACACACACACACACATGTACACCCCTCCTCTGAAAGTAACAGACCTGGGGAAGAGCTTGAGCGTGTCATGTGAGCTCTGAGTGGGTCAGAGGGGAGGTGGTAGCTTAAAGCTCAGAGGCTAACTTTAGGAGAGGAGGTCTGAGCAGAGGCAGGAAGTAACACTTTAAAATAAACTTCATGTTTCACCACATTTGAGACCCACAGAGAGCGTTTCTTATACCAGGAACGGATCCACTCGCCTCCTCTCTCCCACTGTCCCTCTTTTTGCTTCATTTTCGCTTTTATTCTTGTTTTTGTTTCCCGTCTGATTTTTGGCAATGGCTGCCATTCCCATGGTGCACCAGCCCTAGGCTCCATCAGACAGCGCCTCTTTTTCTCACTCTTTCTCCCCTTCATCCTCACTACAAAGGCTTGGGAGAAACAAAAAGAAAGAGAAAAATCAAGAAAGCCCCAGTGCGGAAATGCAAATAATTTAAAAAGTGTGTGCGTTTACACACACACATTCTTCTACTGTCACTGTACTGTACCTCAAAGGTGCCCAGTGTGTGACTAGAGGGGAATAAATTACCTCAATCTGTCTGATCTCCTGTCCTTTTTTGGCACCTTGAATCCTTCTCTCTCTTCATTTTCTTTTTCTCTTCCCTCCTGTGAGCACACATCTCTGCATCGTAACTTCTCCCATATTTTTAATCCCTCATCCTTCCCTCCCTGGAGTTCCCTTCCACCCCCTGTCGATATGTGGCTTTTATTCCAAGATGTAAAGCCACTGCTTCCCATCTATCTACCCCTCCATCCCTCCCTCCACCGTCCCATTCTCCCCCCACTGAGTGTTTGATATTTGACGAGGAAGCCTTTGAAGTGAGCTGACTTTAAAGCGGCCCGCTGATGATGACAGAGGGAACCAGCCGAGGCCGAGCCCAGCAGGACCGTACAGCGGGCCTGCCACCCTTTAAAAAACAACCGCGTGTGTGTCGATCAGGGCGCCTGAATCAGAACCAGCCATGTTTTGAGTTTGTGCTGTTGGTGAATGATCCTCGTCTTTGCGAAGTTAGCTCAGCTTTGGTCGCGATACACCCGCTAATGCGTCTCCGTCTCCCCACAGCGCACTCGCCGTCCTCCCAAGGAGATGGTCCCCATGGAGCCGGCAGAGTTTGCAGCCCAGCTCATCTCCCGCCTGGAGAGCCTGAAGAGGAAGCAGGACACCATCAACTCTCTGGAGGAGAGGCTGCAGCAGATCCAGGAGGTTTGTTTGTGCAAAAGATATTTCTCAAGAATCTTGACGGGGTTATTTTTTTATCACTCATAATTTTCTGCTGTTGGAATCTTTCCATCCAGGAGGAGGAAAGAGAAGATACAGAGGTTATCGCGATTGCTCCTCAGCTCTCTCCGCACCCTTTGACCCTCCTTCCTGGATCCTCCGACGAGGACCCACAAGCCATCCTGGATGAACACCTCTCCCGGGTGCTGAAGACGCCTGGCTGCCAGTCGCCCGCCGTGATCCGACATTCTCCTCGCTCCACCTCCCCGGAGCACTCACCCTTCACACGGCCAGCCTTTGGTGTCAAGACCCTGGGAAGGACAGGACCCTCTGCAAGCCCCGACCAAGGGGCCATCACTCTGGCTCTAGGCCCCGGACAGACCCTGGTCAGCAGGCAGAGCACAAAACACATCCACCACCACTACATCCACCATCACGCCAGCCCTAAGAGCAAGGAGCAGATTGAACGGGAAGCAGCGCTCCGGGTGCACGGCTTGTGCTCCGGCAGCGGCGAGTGTCTGCCCTGCCAGCCTTACCAGCGCAGCCGCAGCCTGGGCCGGGAGATGTGTGGAGCGGTGTCCATGGACAACAACATGGGGTCAGTTTGAAACACGTCTCTGGATCCTACTTCCTAGTGTTCTTGTCTTGAGTGTCTTAACAACCTCCGTCCTTTTTCCTTCACAGGCGTTCCAGCTCTCTGTCAAGGCGTGTGTGTCGTGCAGGAGCAGAGGACGGAGCCACAGAGAGGTGTTTGGAGGACTGTGGGTCCTTACAGCTGCCCAGCGACACCACTGACCCCACGCAGAATGTGTTGCAGTGGATCCTGGAGAGTAAACGGCAAGGCAGGCACAAGTCCCACAGGTAAGAATCCACTCTCACACACACACACACGTCTGGTTTCATTTCGTCCCTGAGTTGCATAATAATGTTAATACTCCTTCGCAGTAACCAGAGTGCCAAGAAATCCTTCGGAGGCTCTTCCACGCAGACGCACACATGGGGCGGCGGTGGAAGCTGTGGCCACCTACGTAGCCACCAGCCAGCCCAGCCTTTCATCCAGGACCCAGCCATGCCTCCCCTGCCCCCTCCCAACACTCTGGCCCAGCTGGAGGAGGCCTGCCGCAGACTGGAGGAGGTCTCCACCAAGACCACCAAGCAAAGGTACACAGAGACTCCAGATAGCTCCTGGACTCTTTAATTTCAAACCGTCACAGTCTGATTTATGAGATACGTTATGATCAAAGTGATTAAATGTTTCAAATCTCCTCCCAGACATTCAGTGTCCAGCGTCCAGCAGGAGAAGAGCCACCTAGTGCCTGTCCAGGGTGAGGGATCCGTCCCTCCGTCTTTAGCCAATCCCAGCCCTGCCGGCCTCCCCTCCACCAGCCCCGGCCTCCAATCAGAAGAGTACGATGCCTCTAGCGTCCTGCCCTCCCTCTCCTCTCCTCCTCTCTGCTCCTCTTCCTCCTCCTCTCAGCCATAGCCTCCACCTTGCAGTGTACTTCTACCCTTTTAACTCTTCCTGCCTGACACCAGCACTTGTTGTCAAACCTACATTTTATCACATGTGCACACACCCACACACATGGCTTTTAAAGAGACGGTGACCCCTTTTTTCAGACTTATTTTGAGCTTTGTACACAGATGCCTGGCTCTGCCTCTGTTTGCATGAATCTTGTGTATTTGTGCTGTGTGTGAGGAGTGTGTAGTCACAGCACCACCTGACTGAGACATCCCTTTCATATATATGTATCATTTTTATTGGCTGTCCTTCAGTGAGCTGGCAGTCGGCTGGGGCGAGCAGAGCTTAGCAAAAAGAGAGCTCCTCTGAAGTGGGCCTACAAAGCCTTGGACGTAGCTGAAGGGGAATTGATAATACTGCGCGCACACAAGTACACACTTAGTGATGGCGCTGGGTCACTCGCTCGGTTATTCCACACTTGGGGTGCAGTTACTTTGGTTTTCCAGATGCTCTGGCCTTTTTTTCTGATTTCTCCTTTAATCATTTTCTTACATTCAGAGTCAAGTCAGCTCCGTCTAACCCACTTTTTTTTTTTCTTCAGGATAAAGGAGTGTAAAAAGGGTTCAGGAGCGAGCAGCAGTGGCGGTGGCGAGACAGTGGTGACGTATTTCTTCTGTGGCGAGGAGATCCCGTACAGAAGGACGATGAAGAGCCACAGTCTTACTTTGGGGCACTTCAAGGAGCAGCTCCGCAAGAAGGGCAACTACAGGTGTGTTTGACAAGACGGAGACACGTCGAGCTGTTGATTAAAGCTTTACGAGAGGGAAACCACTGATGTAATGTGCCTTCGGCGCCTCAGTGATGTTGTGATTGCGGGGTATAAAACGCTATCAGTTCATCGGCCTTGATCTACAAGCGCTTGAAAAGAAAGAAGAAGTTGGCACACCTTGTAAACAGTCTAAAGGTTGGGCTTAATGGCACAGTGAGGACTTTATAAGAGATCTTGAAATAGTCTCACTTTTATACATCTGCCTTATCATTATCCATGGTTTAAAATGAGATTAGACGCTGTTTTTCAGTTTCCGTGGTCAGGTCAAACAGGGATCCGTTCATGAAGCGCGGAAGTCAAAAATGCTTACACAAAGTTTAGTAGTAGCAAAGAGTCATCGTTAAGTTGGCGTTGTGTGGCGTAACTCTAAATTAATACTTAGCATCCTGAGAGAAGCTTTCTTGAACAAAATAATGCAGAGTTAGTAAGATGACCTGGTCTCCAAAACAAATGCATGCCGTGGTAAGAGTCATGTCTTTGTGACAGCAGGTGATAATGCTCATGGGAAACTGAGTCTGTATCCCCAAAAAACACTTCAAATCCTGATAGTCCTAAAAAGTATTCTTGGAATTATGTAAACTTTACGGTTTGAATCATTAGGGATGGGTACAGAGTTTGGGATTTGTATCTGTACTAGGGATGGGACATTGTGCTATCCTCATGATACAATTCTTTTGATTCTTTTATAATTTTTGCGATTTATTTTTTAGTTTACTTTTCCAACATCAGACCATGTAAAAAAGTAAATGCTAATGATGTCTAAAGACTATATCAGGAGCCAAATTTTTCCATAAAATGCACATCACTTGAGTGAGTGATTTTTTTTGTCAACAAAATCCCGATTTTGATATTGCCAAACAAAAAAATCCTGGTATACCAATACTGTTTGGCTGGGTATTGCTAAGAACCTTCGATTTCTTTTTCGATTTCGATTCTTTCTGTTTTGCTGCTGCTTTGGCTGCCTTTTTTTGTTGTATGGTTTTTCGTGGTCCTCGTCCACACAACGCGAATAGCATGCACACTCCCCCCATGTGCTAGGAGATAGATTGATTTAGAGCATTTTCTGAATCGATACTGATTTGGGCAAGGCTAGGGATGGGTACCGAATTAGGAAAGGTACTTTTATTGGTACCGACCAAATTCTGTCAAAAGTACCGGGTACCGATTCACGTAAAATCAAAAGGTACCATGTTTAGGTACCTAAATGCATCCTTGTGACTGTGAGGGAGTGGAAGAGCAGGTGATTTTCTGTGCTGGATATGAACACAAAAATAAAAGGTTATATGTTAAAGAATAAATATGTTAAATGGAAAAGAATTTACATTTTATTATTAAACATACTGATATTTTTTACTACATCAACACACAAAAGTACCGAAAATTGGTACTGTCGAGTACCGATACCGATTGCCAGGTACTGGAAATCGGTATCGTATCGTTTCAAATGTGAAAGGTCCCCATCCCTAGGCAAGGTAATATTTTGATGCATTGATTTAACAGTATTTTTATGCACCCCTACAATACTGCATATCAATTTTTTTTATCTCACTCCTAATACCAAACTCCTCCTTGAGTACCAATTCACGCACCTTTGTGACTGTGAGGGAGGGGAAGAGTAGGTGATTTTCCAAGGTGGACATGAACTCAGCATTGCAGGTTTATACATTAAAGAATAAATATGTTGAATTGAAGAGCTTTGAGAATTTATTAAACAAATTAAGATTTATTACCACATAAGCAAATACCAAAAGTCACTACTGTTGAGTAGGTATGGGACATCTGTACCGTATCATTTCAAATGTGAAAGGTACCCATCCCTAGTAATCATCACGTGGATTGTGACTGCAATCACAACAGTCACAATCCAACTGAGCAGGACCAACAGAGACCACAAAGTGAGAAGAGCCTTATGCTACATTTCTGTATCCGAACTGTAGCATCTGATGTATTTTCTCCACATTTATTAGCGCTTTATCTCCCTCTGCTTGTGTTATCAGTGTTTGTTTCTGTGTGCAGTCAGATTCAGGAGGAGGAGTGGAGGGGGGGGTTCAATGAAAAGGAAAGGACAAGAGGGAGCGAGGGAGGGAGCGAGGGAGGGTGGGTGGTGCGGGGGTTAGTGGAAGAGTTTGAACTGCAGCGATTTGGGTCCCATCTGGTATTGATTTCCATGCTAAGGCACACTTAATACACACGGCTTTGAAGCCCCGGCCCCTTTCATTTCAACCAACAAAGACTCACACAAATGGCCAGCGTGCAAATTCTTCACTGATGCTATCAGGGCTCGTTTTTTTTTTCCTGCCCTGCCCCGGTATGTGTGTGTGTGTGTGTACATGACTGTGCACAGTGTTTACACATGTTGTAATCATTTTATGGATATTTTTGAAAGGCAGATTGTTAAATGCCAGACTGGCTTGTTTGCCGTACTTCAGGGCCGCACAGCTTCAGCGAGATTTGACTTTGATTGCTCTTTTCTAAAAAGATCAAATGAGTGTTGTTCAGAAAGCAGCAGTTGTGTTGATAAATCCAGGTATCTGGGAAAAAAAGAGACCCCTGCATCCAGATGTGAGTCAACAAATGTGACAGGCACTTAGCTCCGATTCCCCCACATCTGTCCGTCCCCCCCCCTCTCCTTCCTCCTCTTCTTCTCTGGCTTGCTGTCTCAGTTCCTGTGTCATACCATCCACATTTTTCTGGAAAGAGAGCTGCGCTGCGCGGCGCTTTAATAGCAGCCAGAGAATGTGTGGAGTTGGGTCATTTCAACATGGCAGCGGTTCAACAAAGAACAGTACTGCCGGGCCCTGCCAGACGATATTGGTGCCAGATGTCAGAGAGAAGGGGAGAAGGGGGGAAAAACAGATCTAGCCACATAAAACATGTTCCAGTGGAAATTCAGGCTCTCTCTGTCTCTGTCTGTCTCTGCACAGAAAAAAAAGATCACAGCTCTTTGAAGACTCTTTTTTTTTTCTTCTTCCTCTTCAGGATGAGAGAAGGATGCAGCTATTAATCTCCTTATTTACCAACTTTGTCTCATTGACTCCCTCTTCCTTTATTTCTCATGTAGCTCCCTCCTCTTTCTGATCTCCCTCATGTGCATTCGGACACCTTTGCTTGAAGTTTTACTGCATGTTGGACTCCGTCAGCCTCACATCTCATTAAAAACAAAATGCTCACAAACATACTCGCATTCCAGTCACCCCACACATGGAGCAAACCGAGGCCTTTTTCCATTACATAGTTAATGAGTGAAACCCACCCCTGCTGCTTTCTCTTCCTCTAAAAACCAGGATTGGGGGGGTTGCATCATTAATGCCCCAGTGAAGTCATAACTGACGAGAAGCCCCTCCTTCCTCGTTCGTGAACACACACTCACTCACACACAGAAAGTTGTCAGTCTGCTGCCCTTCCTATAGCACCCAGCGAGGGCTCGTGCGATCAACAGGGGTGAGGAAGTACACAGTGTACCACACACTCTTCCTCCTCCTCCTCCTCCACTTTGTTCTTTTCTTTGTTCTTTTCTTTGTCCTGTAATAATGAAACAAGGGATGAGGGGTGAGTGAAAGCCCTGCACGTGTGTCTTCTAACAAGTGTGTAGGACTCAGGGTTGGGGGGGTAATGACAGGCAGACTTCCAGGCACCCAAAATTTGAGCCTTTGTGAAAGGAGTCCTTCATTTGCACGCTGGCCTAATTAGCTGAAACTCACAACAACACGAAAGGGAGAGGTAAGAAAGAGAGAAGGGATGAGGAGTTTGAACAGCAGGGTCCACCCCAGAGTCAGGGAGCCCAGCGAGCGGCTTTTCACAGACAGCGGAAATGATTTCTGAAGTTAAAAAGCTAGAACAAAGGCAGCGGCGTCAAGCTGTTTGACTTTTAGGCGCTTTCGTTTGACTCGTACCCCGATTCGTTCCTGCCACTCAGCGGGTGTTAACTCTCTCATCTCTCCGCCGCAGGTACTACTTCAAGAAGGCCAGCGACGAGTTCGAGTGCGGCGCCGTCTTCGAGGAGGTGTCGGACGACGGCTCTCTGCTGCCCACCTACGAGGGCAAGATCCTGGGCAAGGTGGAGAGGATGGAGTGAGGATGGAGTAAGGATGGAGTGAGGAGCTCTGTCACCACGGGGATCTTAACACCGACTCAGCTTCACGCCTCTGTGGATGCACTTCTTCACACACTGAGAACACGGCACGTGTGTGTTTTAAGCTAAGGTGTTAAAGGAACGTCTGCAACAGTCGGGATGAGGATTTTGTTTTTAAAGGACTTTGATTTAAAGTGAAGCAGAACAACAGGATTGCATGTTGCTGGACTGAAACATCTCCGTGTTTCCAGAAGAGAGAACTCTACAGACTCTAGGTGAATGACCACTCCTCAAAGACGCGGGGCGGCGGGTTCACACCTGAGACTGACGCCCACCTGCCCCTGCCTGTGCCAGCACCTGCTCATTAGCACCTGCTAGCACATCACTTCTTTGTTTATGCAAATGTACATGTACATTGCATTGTTTTGTGATGCTCGTATTGCTGTGTAAAGATTTCTATTGCTATTTATTGGAAATCCCCCCTCAACCCTTTTACTCTTCCATGGACAAGCTGCTCGGAGTTGGAGAATCTTGTTATTTTTCCAGATCCTTGATGATTATTTTTTCCATTCCCTTCTGTGCATCAGTTCTAGAGCAAAGGAAATGGGTTTTATTCATTTTCTGCCCCTCGTATTGAACTGTAAACTTCAAAGATACCTCTTCAAAAAGCTCCGCTCCTGCTCCTGGAGGTTTAGTGGGACATTTCTGATCTCTTGGCTGGAGAGCTTACTGCTGAAGCTTTGAGAGCGGCTCTTTTTTTCACTTAAAAGTTTGATAATATATTTACTACTGCAGTGCTATTTGTGGTCGTGTCCCCATGTGCTCTGAAAGGCCCTGAGTGTACTTTGAAAAAAAAAGGAACAAAAAACGCTATTAATGTTTAATTCCCTTCGCTGGGACTCTGCCCAGCTAGCCTTGATCTGTCGCGTCTTAGTGCCTTTGTTTCAGCGGCGCAGGCATTGCACAAATAGCCTACATATTTGCTAAGAGGAAACTGCCCTGAACAGGTCCCCAAAATGTGTTTACACCAATATTAATATTTACCAACGTAAAGCTCTATACGTGCTCCCCAACCTGCGTCCCGTTGTGATTGTGTGACTGAGTGTCGTCGAGTCGGGGTTACTCTGTGTGTATTTGAAGCCTGCACTGTGAGCTGCAGATGCTAACGATGGTGATATACACTATGTCCATAGTGTTTAAAGTGAGTACAGTAGCTGTGCCTACATGGATTCTTGCCGTGTTTTACCCAGTTTTCAGGGTCTGATTACTCCCTTGGTTTTTCAAGGGGCCTTATGTTGAAAAGATATTTTTATGCCTTGTAGTATCCGTTTCATCATGTTTATGTTTTATAATATTTTTCATGGCTTCCTCAGCTCCACTTGTAAACTGTAAATTATGCGTTCTATAGAGCACAGTTGAAAAGATGCCTCGGTACTTTAATTATTGTAATTATGAAGAGATGTAGCCTTTATTAAAATGTTCTATTTTTCAAATTAACAAATGGCTTCTATGGTTTTCTGTTTGTGTTGTGATTGTGTGTGTGTTTTCAGCCCTAATTGGGATATCTGTGTGTGTGTGTTTGTGTATTAGAACCCCATCATACACACACGTTCCCGCTGTGGAGAGTGCACTCTTTGGCTCCAGAGAGAAATCTCCCTCACATTTGCATCCATTATCAGCTCTTAATTTACTCCCTGTTGGAAATTAAAACATGCAGCATTAATTTGGCCACCAGAGCCTCTGTGATTTACAGTGAGGAAGAAGAGTGTGTGTGAGTGTGAGTGTGTGTTCTAATGAGACATTTGGCAAATTGTGCCATAAGTATATTTCACACAGCTATTTGCATGGTTAACCGTTTGGCCTCCTGTGGCACTTCATGCACTGTGTGTGTTAGTGTGTGTGTGATGTGGTGTAATGCCGAGCCTCAATCACGACCCCAGTGAGTAACTGAGGGCGGCTGAAAACAGAGCGCCAACTCTGTCCTCTAAAGACAAAAACTACTCTGATTAAAATCAAAACAAACTTTTCAGACTGTATTTATCCTCCTGTTGATTCAATGAATATTTTCTAACGTTCTGTTATCACATAATGACTAAATTCATACTCTGAATGAAGAAAATATCTTCAGAGATGCTTCTTATCTTCTTAACTTGCTAATGAGCTACATTTTGGTCTATTTTAACTAGCGATGGGCACAATTAATCGAGTAATAGAGTACTCGCTGTTGACCCCATTATTCGAGTAACATTTTGTGTACGCACTTCTTTTGGCCACATAACTTGAACACAGGGCTGGACGACTGATTGAATTTTAATCCCGATTTCGATTTTGGTTACTCACGATCATAAAAAACGTTAAAATAAAAAAGAAATAATTAATGTGCTGCACGGTGTGGCGTGTATGTAACTTCCTGCGCTGTGAACGCACCTGAGTTGTTTGCGCAGCTGCAGCAAGCGTTTGTCAATCAGCAACACGTGAAGAAAGCGGTTTACAAACATGGCAGAAAGGGAGCCTTTAGGTGACAAGAAAAGGTGGGACTATTTCAGTCATCTGGAAGAATTTTGGCTTCAAGTTGTCGGACATCCAGCAGAAGGACGTTACTTGCAAATTTTGTCACAAGGCAACACGCCCAATTTATTTAACAACTTAAAGTTCCGCCGCAAAGTGGTCAATGACCAAGTTTTAAATGACCAAAAGAGCTAAAAAAGTGCTAGCTTGTCAGCTTCAGCCAGCACCACAATGACAACACAGTCCTTTATTAAGGACACTCTTTACAGTGCCACTCCATATCCCACCAGCTCCCAAAGACCTCAAAAGATAGGAGGCTGCTACATTTAGTACCGTAAGCAACCCAGGATTCCAGAAACTAATTTACTGATTGTTCTTTCAAGTTGTAGATCAATAAATACTCAAGTTTTGAAATTATGAATAATCATGTTTATTAATCATGATTTCAATATCTATCAAAATAATTGTGATTATTATATTTGCCATAATTGTCCAGCCCTACTTGAACACATAACCGCTACATGTGTAACTTAGCTTTTTGTCTTCACCTCACTGAAGATACTAAGAAGGAAAATTATAAACAGGATAAAAACCTATGACTTCTCCCCCCATGGCTTCAGCACACCGAGCCAGAGTTCAGCAAAAACAACTGTTTTATGGCAGCTACGGCAACCCTATAGGAACATGCTACTACACCAAAAGCAAAAGCACAACCAATACAGAACCGTATTCTACACCTGAGACATGTCAACAATGAAGTTAATGTGCAGTGACTGATGTGTGGTGTTCAACTTGCATACCATAGAATAACTAGTTTGATGCTTAACCACATGCCCTTAAAGCACGAGTAGAAAATAGCGGCGACAGCTAGTTGCATCAACAGCTAGCCCTGTTAGCACATGTCGCTGTGAGAAACCAGAGCAGAGAAGATTAGCCTGCTAAAAACCAAAATGCTAACTGGAGGTGTGCTCCCAGTAAGTTTTGTAGAAGGTGAAGGCTTCAGAGAGCAGATGGTGTCCGTCAAGTAGGAGTACAAGCCACCGCCACGGAGAAAACATCTACAAGGGTGAAAAAAATGTATGTAAAGACTTTAACAACGGTCCTGTAGGTCAGATCCTGTCCTGACTGTTTTATACAGTCTATGGTCCAGGGATATGGTCCATACCCTATTTTTGTTGACGGTTAAAATAAAAATAATCTGCCAGTATTCAAATATTCGTTTATATGTTAAGAGGATTCAAACACAGAAGTTACTGCATCTTTTAAAAGTATGACCATGTCGGACGACTTCTTAAAACTTAATCAAAACCAAAACTGAAATAATTGTTTTTGCCACCCAACAAAGAGAGAGCATGTCATTAATAATCTGGGTACCCTTTCAAAACATGTCAGACCTTCAACCAAAAACCTATGTGCCACTTTTTGATCAGGACCTGTACTTTGAGCCATTTGTTATAAAGGTTGTTCAGTCATGGTTTTATCAGCTCAGAAACCCAGCATGTTGAGTCCATCATGCCACCACATTCTTATCTCCTCCTGTCTTAGCTATTGATATTCTCCCTGTTCGTCTCAACCAAAAATCAATCCACTGACTTATCTTTTAACAAAAACTGGGATATGTGCTCACATCATTCTACGTTAAGCCAACCTACATGGATGCCTGTTGCTTTTAGGACTTATTTTAAAATTATTTTAATCATATTTAAGGCCCAACATGTACTTGTGCTGCAATATATTTCTGATCTTTTAACCCCATATGCACCTGTTTGCAGTCTGAGATCCTCTGGCAGTGCCCTAGTGGCTCTTCCTAAGTCTAGATTCAAGACTAAGGGAAACAGATCTTTCTTAGTCAGAGCTTTGAGACTTTAGCAAAATAAAACCAAACCTTCTGGAGGAAAATAAAAGCCATTTAGGCCACTTCAGCAGGACATGAGAAGTCTGACTCATGCTAGCAAAATAGTCTAATAAGCATGTAATCCAGTTAGAAAAAATGAAGATACAAACCCAAAACTTGTTAAAAAAAAAAATCAGCTGCAAGCAAATAAAACCTACAATTAGTCATCGACTTTCTAATCATAGAAAAACAGCGGAAGTCGCCTGACAGTACTTCAGTTAGAGTCAGGAAATCAGTTACTTCTCATCTTGCTCAGATGAAAGTGCTTTTGCCAGTCCCAAGACAGGATAAAGAATGAGGATTGGGATTGTGACATAAAAACAACAAGAATCCACAGAAGAAAAGTTTATAGTTGTTAACATATTTTTGTTGTTTTTACACACTTTCTGTCTCTCCCACGACCATACAGTCTCAACCCGTGGTGTTATTCCTCTCTCCTAGAGTGTCCATGACAATTACATGCCATTGACTTTCTATTCAAATTCAGCATTGACGTCATTTAGCGACTTTTGGGACAGCCAATAGCGACTTTCCTTACTGAGGAGTTGGCAACACTGCTCAAAGCATTGTTGAAGAAAATGCACAAAAATCATTTTAGGAGAGGCAGCAGTCCCTGAGGTCTTGTCCACATGCAGCCTGGTAATTTTAAAAATGAATACCCCCTCTATACACTATATTTCAGATGTGAAACCTGTGTCAGCCAATCAGAATGAGCCCCTGTCATTTAGCTGTAGCCACGGTTACATGAGGAGTTTTTCGTCTTTCAAAATGGAATCTTTCTGAATGACTTTTCCGAAAACAATAGTATACATGGAAAGGAATATTCCAATCTCTGGTCTACATGCACTGCTGTGATCAAACAGAATAGTCAATGGGGCATGCGCAGAAAAACGTAAACATCACAGGATTTATCAAAGTTAAGTCTTACGTTATATCTGAGCATGCGGGGAAAGAATGCATCCCGACAACTTTCCGTTTGAGTGGATACATGATACCTTAATCGGTTTGGGTAAAGGAATATTCCACCCCTGTGAAACCGATTAAATGCCCATTTGGATTGGCACTTTTCTTTCGGAATGAGGTGTATACAAAGGTTAAATTCTTTCTGTTTGAGCAAATAAACAGAAAGAATGCAAGCCAATATTTGGGTCCATGTATACGTGGAATCAAAAACTCTGTCTTCCGGCGTATACATGAAACCATGAAACAAGAGTTTTCCAAAATCTTCACTTTGGCCAGAGTTTTCAGAAGCATTTTTGTAGTGACATAAAACTGCGGTTTTATGTGGATAACAAGCCTCAGGTGTAAAAAAAAAAAAAAGTATACATACATACACCCATGTGGACATGGCCCAAATCAAGTTCCTCTCATTGCTGCAGCTGCAGTGAGCTCATTAAGGCAGAGGACCAGGTGAACCTCGTTATCAATCAGTGACCTCACCTGTGATTAAGCAAGGAGAGAAGGAACTCTGAAACACAGCTGTAACAACACAGTAAACACCACACCATTTGAAGGTACCAAGATTATAACATTTGATCAAAGATTAAATTAGCAGTGATTTGTCTTCAGTCATTCAGAAGTGACCAGTTGTTGCATCCTTTAGTGAAATGGTCTTTTTGTGGCTCAATAGTTCTCACGGGACACAGTTTTTTAAAAAAGTACCTAAGGCTTTCGTGAACAACTTACAAAAAGAAAAAAAAAAACTTCAAAAAAACTTTACATGGGGATTGATCTGTGGCAGTAAAATCAAAGTGTTTTAAGAGGGAAAAGAGTAGCTCATTCAAAAATAAGGTATTACATATATGAAAGATATTACCTGACATAACTTTTACTTAGAGATCATAATAAGTATGATTAAAAAAAACCTATCCTCCACAGAGGAATTAGGATACAAGGTTAACACCATTTCTTGTTGACATACACACGCTGATACAGTCTCTCTTGAAAATAGGTAACTTCAGCCACCTGTCAGAGTGAAGGGAAAAAACAACACCAGCATTGAGGCAGGCAGCTTTAGCAGTTTTAGACAGAAACATAGGATTATTGAAACATGTTAAAGGTTTTTTTCATTGGACTGGAAAACACATTTAAAAACGTATCAGAGATCTTCTTGATGTAGAACCAGCTGTGACCTTTGTGTAAGATGTTAAGAAAGCCAGGATAACCGTCTTTACCAACCCACCCTACATGACACCTTATTTAATTGAAATATGTAATGGCTCAAAGCTTCACACACATGCACACTGATAACTTCACACACACTTTGACACACCACATTCCTCTGCCACCCTTCATCCTTTCAACTTTCTTTGGCTAAGAGTGTTGCTTATGCTGCCTTTCATATTGAAAGGGCATCATGATATTGTTAAAATACCATTTTCAGCCCTTTCATCAGCAAAGGTCAGTGCATACACTTGAAGGCCATCCTTTGGACTCTTTGGAAGTAAGAGGCTCTCACACAGCGGCGCTCCTCTGTCAGAAGGCCCTGTGAACCCGTCTTTGTATGCTGGGCTATTTTAGATGGGGTCATCTTTTTGAAGGGAGAACTGGGGATAGGCAGACTGTAGACTGCTATTCAAACCGTGGGTGCAATGTCTCTTTTGGGCTGGATTCAGATTTTGGGCCATTTAAGGCTGCGATTGAGTGGTCTGATGAAGCAGAGTTCATCTAGATTGAGATATCAGTTGCTGGGCACCACCTAAGTGGCTGCCTGTTGCAGCAACTCTCACTACGTTGTTGTTTTTTCCACCTTTTTTTCCTCATCTTTTTGATTCTCTTTGTAGTTGGAGCCAGTCATTAATTTCTATGTCTCGTTTGTTGGCCATTGGCACCAAACTGGTTGCATTTGCAGTGATGTTTTTACTTTCTTTTGCTCTCGTGTGTGTCCGGAGTGGAAGCTGGCAATTTCCGCGGGATGGGAGTCAACTTTACTATTAACCACGTGATAGGCAAGGTACAGGATAAAATGTTAACCAAGCAGGAGGATAAAATCCAATATGTGACAGGTGCCACCTTTTTGTAGTTTGTTTCCAATAAGCCTACACTGTAATGCAAGTGAAAAGAACTACACTTCCCAGAAACCAACAGTGCTCCCAGCCGCTGTCTTCTGCTGGAATTCAAAAAAGAATAGCAATAGAGGGAGTAAACACTGGTGCAGGATCCAATGTGCTAAAACATGGGAGCAGTACAGGAGTGGGAGTCATGTCACCAGAAGTGGACAGGACAGGACTTTTTTCTGTGGGAGTGGGGTGGAACAGGAGGGAAAATCCACTCTGGAGTCACTATCTAGTCTGGAGAGCCATGTGCTAGCATGGTTGCATTGTTTAAACATGAGATTCCAGTCCTTAGCAGCCTGTAGCATGTTGATGCTAACCAGTGCTAGGGCTGGTGTTCTCTCAGAGCTGAGGCTAAGGAGGAGAGGACGACGTGCTGGTGCTGCGGTGTGAGCCAAGAAGTGACGACATCAACCTGTCATGGTTACAGGGAACGTAAGATCTATCTCCAATAAGATGGATGAGCTAGCCATGCTAACCCAGAAGAGAGAATACCAGAAGGCAGAGTAGCATTGTGCTATTCACAGACTATGGCTGTGTCTTAATTCAGGGGCTGCAGCCTCCGTAGACTGTGGCCTCTGGAGGACCTGGCCTTCGTAGCCTGCGTAGACCGCTAAGGCCGACCTGAATTGAGACGTCCTGGTCCACGAAGCATTTGCTGTTTTTCACCCTTGACGTCACACAGCGCTGCCCTCACCTGTCAGGCTTACATTACTTTTAACTTAACTTTTCATTATTATTATTAGTGAGGCAACAATGAACATTTTCAACATTTGAACAAGTGCTGGGGATGATAGATTAAAAAAATATTTAAAATACAAACTAGAGAAATGATTTAATGTCTTTTTTTAATTCCCTGAAAAAATAAATAAATAAATAAATAAACACAGAGTAAGTTTTTTTTCCCCGAAGAATTTACATTTATTAACATATTTTTATATAATAATGAGAAGAGTTATAAAGAACTGTTTTTCCTCAGTATATTACTTGGAAAAAAAAAACCAAACACATTTTTACACAGTAAAACAAAATATTCTTTGATGTTTTACAAAACACAATCACATAGTTGTTGCGAGAAATCCTTCACATCTGGATAAAAGAGGACTCCTTCTGGAGTTCAGCTGTGTCCATCATTTTCGGTATTCACACGCAATGGATCTTGGATACATGATTGGGATTCACTGAAATCCATCCTTCGTGGCACCCAAAAAGGAGGCCGGATTCGTCCGCTGTATTTGGAGGAGCCTTTGAAATAGGACAGTCTTTGACGCACCACTGTGATGTGATCGGTCTCCAAATTCAGCCTTCGTAGGCTGCAGCCCCTGAATTGGGACACAGCTATGGCTACCAGAGCTAGCAGGAAGGATTTTACTTGCTGTGTGAGTAAGACTTAACAGACTGGTGAAGAAGGTCAGCTCAGTCCTGGACCCTGTGGAGGTGGAGACTGGCTGGAGAATGATGGTCAAGCTGTCGCCTCTGATGGACATTTTCTCTTTGCACTTATATTATTTAATTTATACTTAAATGTTTTACACAATGTACTTTCTGTTTTTGCTGCTATGACCCTGAATTTCCTTTTGCAGATTAATAAAGTACATTATATCCAATTTAAAATGTTTTTTTTTTTTTTTTTAATTTGTCAGTCTTACGCAGGATGGTATCTCACCTCAAACCCTAAGCTCAGAACTAACAGACTTTCACCAGGCACATCTCTACAAACTCAACTGTTTGACCTATCAAGAGCTGAGCAAGCAGTGACTTGACATCGAAACAGTCACACAATCTTTAATGTCACAACCATACCCTCTGGAGATACTCGTCCTCCAGAGTGAGATCTGGCAGAGATCTGCTCTCCTGACTGGTCACCACTTTAACAAACCAGCTTCTGGTTTGATTAACTGGCACAACTTTGTGCCAACCTGCCACCTCGTCACCCCCTCGCGCTCACATCCCACTGCCTGCTATTGTTTCCTCTGATGACATCCAACCGTCTGCTACCTGTCCCGCCCACATGAGCCCAGATCAAAGACTCAGCGGCACACAGGAACCTAAACAGGAAGTGGAACCAAGATCACACAGATGCACTTTGAATAGTGAAGGCAAGGCTTTGACGTCTATATGCAGTCATTATGGTGTTGCTTACTTCCCAAAATGGGCTGTCACAGGACAAAATCTCTCCCAAAGCAACTGGCAGTAGATTTAAAAACAAAACAGGTTGATCGGGTGTCTAAAACATGCAACCGAAGAGCAGCTAAGCACAGAGGCCATGGGAAAAAACACAGTCTGCCTCAGTGAACCTCAGCCTCATTTAAATACACTCCAATCATTCCACCATAGATGGATATGAGAGAATGAGACCCCCAATTTTGGGTCCTGAACCCCCTCATTTGGAACCTGGATCAGCCATACAAGCTGTTCCACACAGGCATCAACCCAGACAGCCGTGGGACTGTGGTCAACCAGGGGGCCTCACATGGAACCTGGCCAGGCGCCACTGTGGTAGCTGATCTGACTACCATGTGACCAATCAGCTGACTGTTTTTCTGCTCTCACCAACGACAGACTCTCATGCAGTCTGTGGCAACCGTCGCCAAATTTTCTGACGTTTGTATGACCACTGGGCCAAAAAGAGCCAGAAGCTTTCCATCGAAACTCAGTGAAGGGAGAAGCTTTTTGAAGTTCAGTCATGGCTCGGTTTAAGTGCAACTAAAAGGAGAAGCTTTACTGAAGACCTTTCAACACACAAACATGTTTTTCAGAATTGGCTTTAAGACCATCTTTGGCGGCAAAAAGTTGGAATCATCCACAAACTTGGCCTTTTGTGTCCATTTTGAGGAAATAACATTTGGGAAATTTTCCTGGTGCAGTGTATGTGTGAACGGGATTCAGATGTTCACTGTAGGTGAGAAGGTAACGCGATCATTCAAAGGCAGATCTTTTGAAGTAAAAAAAAAAGGCTATCATATATCTATCCTGAAACACACAGACAGAATTTGCAGAGGTTATGTATCTCTCAAATGCTTTGGGAAATGAAGAAGACCTGGCTGTGATGTTTGAGGCCAGAAATTCAATCTGCCAGTAGTGCAGCGCGGCAGTATCGGGTGCTTTGCTGCTAAAAGGTTGTTGAGGACGTGAGGTCTGATGACTGCTCGGTCCGTGTCGGGGGACTCTGTGTGCGTCCTCCCTGCAGCTGAAGGAAAAGCATCCTTTGTAAAGGAGAGCGATCACTATTGTCCTCCTCTGGTGTTTACGTTTGTCTTGAATTTCACCGAGCGCTCAGCGCCGCCCCACCGAGCCACAGGATGGGCATTGTTCTGGGCCCGTGCAGGAATGGTAGCCTGCAGTCACCTTCTCTCTGACTGTGGCCATTGTCCCATCACCACCAACCCCACCCCCCCAACGCTCCTTTGTTTTTGCTCCCCACCACAGACAGCTCAGATTGTTGCCTGATGTTGCTTCCTCTCATCCCATTGTTTCCACATCTCCTCTTTGTATGACTTTTCTCCTCGGTGTAGGCTGATGTTGGCGGAGTGGTTGGAGGGGATGGGAGTGTGGGGATGGAGGGGGCCTGGAGCAAGGGGCGGTCAGGGTACACAGAGTGCATGTGAAGTTTTATGGCTAACCACATGTGTTTTTGAATCTTTGAGCCTCCTCGTTTTTTCCCAGGGTGAGGGGTTGTAGTCTGTAGCAGGAGGATGGGGCGGAGAGGGAAGTCGGGGTATGAGAGGGAGAAAGAATTAAGGAACCAGGACCGGGACATGTGGTTCTTGTTTGGGGCGCTGCATGCAGAGATGGAGGGTCTGGCTTCTCTTTTCTCCAACCTGCATCTAAAATCCAAACATCCCACTGATTATTAAACAATATGGATGCTCTCAAGGCCATTGATAAACACAGTAAAATCACAACAAATCAAACCCACTCTGTGCAAATCAGACGGCTAAAAGGCAGCTGAAGCACAGACAGGATTCAAGGACGCTCTCATGTTACAAATCTATCATATTTCCTTTGTAATATTCTATATCTCCAACGTCCTACATCAGGCTTTTTGTTGGTCGTAACTGTGTGGGAGTGTATTAGCATGATGCCTCCAGGCTGAATTCACTACAGAATGCAGTAAAGTTAGACTGTGAACCACGTGAACACAAACCACAGCCCTCCTTCGGTCTGTTAGATACAAGAAACACCCACATAACTGCAAAGCCTTCAGGGGAATGAGCTGTTTTATATGCAAACACCCCCAAAACACTGAAAGGCCACGATGCAAGGGCAATGATTTAATGTAAGACAATCTGCGGTGTAATTACTGCTGATGAAAATCTATTTCAAAGTGTTTCCATTGAGATGGAGCGTCTTATGATCTCTTATTTGATATGTTTTTATCATTTCTGACAGATAACTTATAATTTATGATGTAATACACTTTGAAGCACAGGAAGGTTTAGAAAGACGGAACTCTGTGAAAGATGTCACCAAGAGATTTTGGCGCCCAAATTCTTTTCGGGGTCAGGGGCCAGAACTAAACATTCATGTTGCAGTACATAATGTTAAATATGCTTATAGCATAATTGTGCAAAATAAATACTTTAACAAGTAATTTTAAAAATGGAAACATTTTTCTTTACTGTATTTCACGGCAAGAAGTTACTGAACATCCATATGGCACCAGTACGAGACCTATGTCTTCAGACATTTAATGCAATACACTGTTAAAAAAACTGTAATTTTACAGGAAATGGTCTGTAATTTTAACAGATTTTTCCTGTTTTCTTATGAAACAACAAAATGCTAGCAGATTCATAGATATTTTCAGTAATTTTACACAGTCAAAAAACAAAACAAAAAACCCCCCTGAATTTTACGGTTATCAATCCTTGATTTTAAAAGTATTTTTTTGTTTTTTTAAAAACATTATACAAAACTGTAAAATTACAGATAATACCTGTAAAATGACATTCTGGATTATGCCAGCTGAACCCTGCACCCTCCTCGCCCATGGTTGCAATTCACTGAGAAAAAAAAAAAAAAACTGAAAAAAAACCAACAAAAAAATATCAGTAAAGCACTGGCAGCAAAGTTTCCAGACAGATACCGTAAAATTACAGTCAAACACTGTAAAAAAAACGCGAAACAGCATAATATACATGTAAAAATAAAGGACTACACTGTAGAAAAAAAACTGTAAAAAAGCAGTGAAAGCACTGGCAGCAATGTTTCCAGACAAATGCCGTAAAATTACAGTAAAATCAATCTACAGTAATTTCCTGTGAAAATATTATTTTTCCCATGTTCAATAACAAATTTGTAATGTATAAGAACAAACTCTGTAAATAAAACTAAAGATAAATGTCTGCTGATTTACAGTATAAATATGTAATGCTTCTACTGTTTTTTAACAGATTTTTTTCTACAGTGTACAACCTTAACAACATAGGACACAGCGTGCTTCTATAAAAACCAAAATAGTGCATTTTCCATCCTTTCAAAATAGGACTAGTTATAAAACTGGACACCTGCTTTAGATTTTTTCCCCAATAAATGACTACTCTATTACACTAATTTACAAAAATTATATTTTTTCAAAACAGGGACTTTCTGCCTATGTATTAAACATACTGCTGTTATATCAATTTCTGTAAAAAAGTACTCATGTTCCCAACTATTTTTAAACTTTCTCTTGTCAGAAAGCCACTGTCTCATACGCTCCATCACAGCCATGACCCTGCATCTTCTCACTCTCTGGTCATGGACTGACGGGACTAGTGGCACCCTTCTCCCAAGGCAGTGTGGTCAGGAGAGGAAGTGCAACAATAAATAATGAATGAATGAGAAATTCAGGCTGCTGGCAGTGGAAAAATAATAATGATAGTTAAAAGTATATATATTAAATAAAAATTCAAACATGGGCAGCAGACTGAAAAAAATCCTCGGCGGTCCAACCTTGGCCCACGGGCCCCAAATTGGACAGCCCTGATTTAGAACACAGCAGGTAAATTAACCACAAGGAAACATATTACCACCGTCGTGATGGTGAGTTGACCAGCTTTGTTTCTCCTCTGCTGTTTGGTGTTTTGGGACATAATAGCTCTGTTTTCACCAAGCAGTCTGGTTTGGATCGATACGGTTTGGTACGGGTTGGATCGGTAAAGCCTGATCATGTTTGCTATTCCACAGCAACCATGCCCCCTCTTGGTAGGTGACGTGTAAGCCAGTAGCTGATAACTGTACCAGTTTCATAATAGCATGTCGCCATAGCAGCACGACACAGTGTACCTGGTTAATAAATCCAACAAAGAAAAACACAACACACTAAACAAAGAGCAATGATGGAAGACACCCAGCAATTCGTCGATTTTGTGTTTGGCATATGGCTCTTAGTTGCAAAGATCAATCAAACTTTGTTTCAGAGAAGACTGTGTCTCATCAGGAGAAATACAGCAGTTGCACAGAAAGTGACAATTCTTTCAACCAGTCAACAGGCTGCTGTGTTTCTAGCTCCACCTTTTATGGTCGGATTTGTATGTCTGGCACCCCAATGGAAGTGTCTTAAAAAGTGGGACGGCACGCTTTGGTTACCCGGGATTTGTCAGTGGAAATGCCACACAGTGTGTACCGAGACAAACAAAACTGGACCGCTTGGTGGAAGCAGCGCTAATCTATCTGATTTACCAAGTGGAGTTGAATTTCTTTGGTTTTCAAAGAGCCAGAAACTATGTGAGACTATCTGAAACATCTTGAATTAGCAGTCTTGACATGAATTTCAGGGGCAGAGGAAGGTGAACAGAAAGTTTCAGTTCTCCAAATTCACCAAAGAACAACCTCCCTACCTCGGAGCCAATGAAAAACCACAAGAACGAACCTGTTTTAATCATCTAGGAATGAGAACACAATGAGGGAAGATTCATGCTGGGAAGCTTTAAAGATGAGGGGCAGCGAAGGCCATAGTCAAAAGCATTTCTTGATTACCTCATGGCCTTTCACAGTCATCACTGCTGCTTATTTGGCTCTCTTTTCTTGACTTTTACATCCTCCTGGACTTCCCCTGAGTGATGTCACCCCTCCACCCCCGGCCTTCACCTTGTTGGAAAGAGAAAAAAAAAAAGGAGGAAGGAGAAAGAAAAGAACCATGATGGAAGGAGGTGAGCCGAGAGCCGGGGGTCCTCGCTCCTGCTGGTCTGCCTGGGAAAGGAGCGGACCTGGCTTCACATCACACACAGCCTGCACCAGCATACGTGTGAGCGTGCGTGTGAGTGCATTTACTTGCAAGGGGGTGAGTATAGTCGTGCGTGACTGGGAGAAGCTCAGAGAGAGGAGAAGGGTTTCAAAGAGGAGAATTAGAAAGGATAACGGGGAACGTGTGAGAGGGCAGGGGGAAAATCAGGGAAAGGATATAAAACACTTCATGGATGTGATGAAAGAAGTCATGAGGAGTGTGAATACGGATGAAGGCTCGACTACTGTGGCCGGCAAGGTCAAACGCACAGCAAAAGACAACAAGACTTTCAAATTTAGACATAAACAATAATACAAATGAGTGAAAGACAGCTAATACACTGTAAACCACACGAAAAATGCTTGTTAATCGGTTACCTGAACAAAACTACGTAATGAAATATGAAACTTAAGTTAATTTAACTCAACATCTTAAGTAGTTACAATTATTATGGAAAACTATTCTACTGAATGTATTTAATCAAGTAAACCTGATGCTTATTTGTCACAAATCAAAATATTAAGTAACGTTAAAAAATATTGCAGTTCACTGTAAAACATAAAAAGTTGACCTTACTCAAAACTGAAAGATGTGATATCAATAAATCTGCCTTATGAATTAAGTAAATGTAATAATAAAAAACTGAAGCAGATCTGAACAACTAAAATAAAAAACTTTTTAAAGTACAGCTGGGTCTCATGTCCACAGTGTTCCCTCCTCACTCATGGTTACAAACACTGACACAACAAAAATCAGCTCTAATTTCATAACTTTAGTAACCGTGAATGAGTAGGGAAGGCAGTTGATATGAGACCCTGCTGTACATTGACATATTGTTCTTCAGGGGGCACAGGTTGTCTGAGCCCCACGGCACTGACTGGTGGTCTGTGCTCCATGGCACAGAGTCTTGAACCTGTTGACTTTTTCCAGTGTGCCTAATGGTTCATATATTTATAAATGAAATGTTTGACTGGACTGTCATGCTATTTAGGCCAATCTTAAAAATGTAAAAAATGTATTTCTTTTTGACGCAGACAGTCGGTCCACACCATGTGGAGCACAGATAGCTGAACAATACCTTAAGGAGCACAGACAGCTGGTCCATGCTGTGACGCACAGACATACAGTCCATGTCATGTGAAGCACAGACAACCTGTACCACTGCTGCACGTTTGGAAGTACAGCAGGGTTTCATATCCACTGCGTCCCCTCCTCACTCACGGTTACAAAACACAGTCACAGAAACTAATGATTTTAAGTCGTTCTTACTTAAACAGTAACAAAAGTTAAATCAACTAAGAAATCATCAGTTTCAATGCTGAAAACTCAGACATTTGAGTAAATTGAACTTACTAACTAATTTAAAGTTTTCATAGCTTAATCCAATTGAGTAATTTGAACTTTGGGGTTTACAGTGTACATGTGTTACCAACAACTAAACCATGGATGCAACCCTAAGTCAAAAACAGAGTCCATGTGTTCCACTGTATTCTGGGGATGTCGTCCATATTCATGCACATTGTTATTGAACTCTGATGGAGATCTTCTGATCTACTGCAAAGTTTGCACTTTTTTCAAAAAAGGCTCCTCAAAAGTTGCAGAAAGAGGAAACCAGGGGAGGTAATGCATCAATCAGATTTGCTATCTAGATGTGTTCAGTAAAAGTTACACATGCAAAAACCATTACTGTCAGCTGAACCAAACTTTCTAGGGGGCAAAGAGGGCAGGGGGAGGCATCAGAGGCAGGAATTAGGGAGGGGAGGGAGCAGAGGGCTGTGATCCAGATGAAAAGCAAAAAATGCCAAATGTGGAAAAAGAAGCTGCAGTGCTCGCTCGTCCCCGGCTGGGCGTGGGTCAGAGCCGGAGTAAACAAATCCACAGCTTAGCAGCGTGTTTGATCTGTTCAGCTGTGAAACACTGAGTGGAGTAAACAGAAAAAATAGACTGGGTCAGCTTCAGAGGAGGGCTGAGTGTGTGTGTTGTTTGGAAGAGACACACACACACTAAAAAGTTAGCTGTTCCAAGCCAAAAGCAAACTGACAGAAATCGCTGCTCGGTCTGCGATGACCACTTGTCAGCACCTTGAACGCAGCCTGTCGTCACTTACTTTGGGCTTTTATTTCACATGGCGCCTTGAGACAGAACAGGGATCTGGATTAGAGACGGATTTTGCTCCAACAAGAAAATAAGTTGGACACAGTAAATGAAAACACCAAAAGGAGAAGGAAGAGACTGTTTCTATTTGAATAATCCAACATCATGTCATCATGTATAAAGTACTTGCAAAATAAAAATATAACAGAACATAATAACCTGACATCTGAAGCAAGCAGAGATAATAAAACACAGAAAATAACCCACTCCCTGTGTTTTCTCCTGACTGGGTGTATTCACACATGAGTTCACCCTAATTTTTTCAAAATTGGAAGAAAGAAAAAATCATGTGTTTAAAAAATGAGCATCTGTGTTCACACATACAGCCCGAAAGTGGAGTCAGAGATTTTCTGGTGTCTTTCATGGTTTTAATTGTATTGTCTCTTTTAGTTTGTATTCTGTAATAGCTGATTTCATTCCTCTTGGTTGTGTCTGTGTACATGTTTTTAACTGTTTAACATTGTTTGAAAATTTTAATTAAATTGTTATTGGAAAAAAAAAATTCAAAAAACAATTTGAACATGTGAATGGGACGCAAACTCATCACAGTGTTCCTACTTTGTCACAAAGACTTTTGAACAATGTTTTTCTTTACTTTTTGTGCACAAAAAAAACTACTCTTCGATCTGTGTGAATAATTACGCCACCTCAGCTGCAGAACACTGCGTTCTGATTTTGACATATCCGGTTTTCTTGAGTTCATTTTGCCAAGAGCAGTGGCAGGAAAAAGAAGAAAACTTAGGATTTTAACCCTCAGACATGCAGCCTTCCTGGACTGAGCCAGAGAACTATCAGAAGTGTGGTGCATGTGTGAAAGGCTAAAGTCTATTCAGTGATGCCTGCAATGCATTACTCTAATATTACCGCTTTGTTCAGTAACGAGTAATCTAATGCGTTACTATTACCAAACCAGAAATCAGATTAAAGTTACTTATCCATGTCACTGTGCATTACTTTCCTTTTTTTTTTTTTTTTTTTTTTTGATCTTAGTAAAAAGAATGTATTTGCTTCTTTCTTGCATTTCGGGGAGCGAGTCAGTACCAACCCAGTATCTATACAGTTTGGGTTAACCCTCCATTTAACATAAATCCATCCGTTGGTGAGTGCAGCAACACAGGCTCCTTGCAACAAGTTATGGGCTAACAAGCAGGGGCGCATCCAGCTTTTTTAAACTTGGGTGCCCCCAACCAGGACCCTGGTGATTATGTAAGCTAACACTTGGATATAATTCATTTTTTTCTTATTTGTATTACAGATACAGGAAATACACTACAGCGAAAAAATATATATAACTAATAAAAACCAAACTAGACTAAAACAACAACAGCTCTGTAGTGCACCAAAAATAGTACTGTACTGAACAAGCTTTCTTTATTTGTATTTTAAAATTCAAAATGTATAACATTAAAGGGGACATATCATGCTTGTTTCTCCTTTTCACTATGCCAGACTAGGATGCCTGTAAAGCATTTCTGCCCTCAGTACAAGTCATTTAGTTCCTTCATTGCCCCACAATAGCGTTCTCAATATGCTCAGTTTAGGCCATTCTGAAGATCTCATTGAAACGCTCCGTTTCCAGAATGACCTCCAGTAACCTCACAACGTCACAGCCCTTTGTGCTCTGATTGGTCAGTTCTATCAGAGGGGTGGAGGGGGTAGAGCCAGGGGGCGGTTTTTACAGCATGGCAGTATTTACAAAATCGCCATATTGGATGGGGCAGACCGAGCGAGTTTGCTGTTTGCCAAAACTTCACCGTAAGGCATTGATAGCACTAATAAAATGGCAGAGTGTAGGATACGTCCTTTTGTATTGGACCCTGAGTCAGACCCGGACGGTTCTGCAGCTCAGGAGGAAGAAAATCCACCTCCACACAGATCATCTCAGGACGCTTCAGTGTGGTGAGTCAAACCGGTACTGTAACATGTATAGTTTATACGTGGAAATATAGGCAGACTTCACCAATAAACTATTTCTATAACAGGGCTCCATCCTGCTCCTTCACTTTTCTCTGTTTTATCCACCATGCTGAAAGTGTAGTCTAAAGATCACCTCTACCGTCAGTTCCTCACTATGTTAGCACTAAGTCAAGTTAGCCAGAGCTAGCAGGGAGCTTTATTTATACTCTGCTCTTGGTGGGTGTATCCCTCGGTGGCGGTTGTGTGACTAACTGACATCACAGAGGAGGAGCTGCTTCATTAGATTACTCCAATAAAAAGAAAGGATCCTCGTGTCGTCATGAGGTCATAAGGTCAAAATCTCGAGGCCAAATGTCAATGACCTATTTTCAGAGGCATCAAATCTCGTTCTAGAATATCAGAAAAAATACAATATCTCATTTTTTGAAAATTAAGGGGGTTATAGGTCTTGTTTTCAACTTTATTATTTTATATGTAAGTATTAAATCAGGGATCAGCATGATATATCCCCTTTAATATTTTTTTGTTTTGAATTGTAATTGTGAAGTACAAATTTCACAGCAACCAATAATCACTGTATGTTCCTTTATAACAAAACATGTGGACTCATTATTTTTTTTATAATCATATTTAAATAATTTTGCCAAATTGTGCAGCTCTATGAGGCGTTGAAGGTTGTTGTCAGCAGCTGCTGAATGTAACTATTTTTTTTTTTTATCTAACTTAGTTACTTTTAAATTCAGGTAATCAGTTAAGTAACTAAGTAACTTGTAAAAGGAGTTACCAGTTATCCGATTATATTTTCAAGGTAACTGTAGCAACACTGAGTGTTTTCAATCAAAGCAGGCAGTTAATTCAAAAGATTAGATGACAAATCAGGTGTTTAAAGCTGACAGAAGCAGAGTTTAAAATCCAAACCTTGTCTTTGTTTCTGTAAACAGATCCTCCGTTGGCAGCTCCATGGTGTGTTTCACACTTATGCCATTAGAACTTTTCTGAACTAAATTAGAGAAAAGGCCTCTGTGTGCCCCTTAAACTGCATTTCTAAATTCAATTGCACAAACACTGATAAACAAGCTCTTTGATCATCAGGGTGACTTTTGTTTTATGGCTGCATTAAAATAGTCTTGGAGGTTTTAACGGCTGTAATATACCAAAGAAAGATGAAACAAACAACCAGAGATGAAATCGATTTGTGGGGAAAAAAAGAGATAGATTTGTTCTTTGAAGATAACTGATCATGATTTTCTTCATATCCAAATCAATTTTCTAATACTTTAAACGTGATTCACTTAAGATGTGATTGGACATGCAGAACCTGTCAGAGGCACAATGCCCTGAACATGAAAGGCTGAGCGTTACTTTGCTCTCTGCTACCTTTGAAAACTCGTTACTCGACTGAAGACGAAACACGTCGGGCAGAAGAATCTTAATGACACGCCTTTGCCTGTTTTTCCAGCCTTGAAGAAGTTAAAATTCAAAGCTGGGAGCAAGAAAAGGGGGGCAGAATGAAATGTCGGCACAGCAGTGTTAAAAGGGAGATGGGAGATGAGAGATCCTAGTGTCTGACTTTGGTGTGACTTCAAACGGCTGTGTTTAAAGCGGCAGGCCTTAATGCTGGCCTGATAGCACAACTGTCATGTCTGTGTGACCTCCCACAGCTGGCCAGCCAGGAACACAGGACTAATGCTGCGCGCGTGTCTCTGTGTGTGTGTGTGTGAGAGTGTGTGTGTGTGGCTGATTTCTTGATGTGAGCTTCTGAACTTGTTTGCTTTTGGTGTATTTGTGTGTCAGCACTCTTGTGGCTCTCGCTGTGTGTCTTGATGTGATTGTCTGCGTGCCCTTTAATGTTCCTGTTTTTGAAGTTGGCGTATGTGTTTGCCTGAGCCATGACTTTGTGTGTGTGTGTGTGTGTGTCTGTGTGTGTGTGTGTGTGTGTGTGTGTGTGTGTGTGCAGAGGTTGAAGATCTAAGCCAGGCTCTGCCCTCTCTCCCTATGCACAGGGCCCTTTTTTCCTTCTTGTTAAGATTCAAAAGCTGATAGGCTTTGAACTGCAGCTGTAGACTCTGCAGTCATTTCAGCACTTTAGCTCAACTAGCGAGAGTTGCCCTTGCGCTGCCTGTCACCCTAACGCCGCTGCCATTACCAACCATCTCACCAGCCACATTAACCACGAAGCAGCAGGCGAAGGCGGCGGTGTTTATTAAAGCAGGGGATTGCCTTTGATGTGGAAAAAACAGACAACTGGTCTGAACACGATGTCCCACAGCTCAACTTTTCCCCCTCTGGGAGAGAGAGTGGATTTAATATGACAGATCATAAACAACTGGCAAAATGGACTGAAGACGGTTTCACTCAGTCAGAGCTTACAGACTTTGTTGCCTGCTCCATCACTTCGGTCCACATCAGTCAAACCCCTCTATGGGTTAACCACTTTATCTCCACTATTCTCTAAATCTATCCATCCTTGTGTCAAACTGTTCAGGTAGGAGCGTCATAAGCTTAAAGATGCTGTGAGGAGTCCCACGAAAACTGTTGTGAAGATGTGACTCAATAGCCTGTGTTTTAGCCCTTAGCCTGCGTTTTAGCCTTTAGCCTGTGTTTTAGTCGTTAGCCTGTGTGATGACCATAAGCCTGTGTTTTGACATTAAGCCCGTGTTTTAGCCTGACACACCTGCATGTTTTAACCTTTGGCTTATATTTCAGATGTTAACCCATGTTAGAGCTTTAAGCCCTTGTTTTAGCCTTTAGCTTGTGTTTTAGGTGTTAGCTTGTGTTTTGACCATTAGTTAATGTTTTGACCTTTAGTCCATGTTTTAGCCTTTAGCACATTTTAAGCCTTTAGCTTGTGTTTTAGCCATTAGCCCATGTTTTAGCTTTAAGCT
Organism: Halichoeres trimaculatus; assembly: GCF_033239565.1. Taxonomy (NCBI): domain Eukaryota; kingdom Metazoa; phylum Chordata; class Actinopteri; order Labriformes; family Labridae; genus Halichoeres; species Halichoeres trimaculatus. Next base: position 5,791,147 of record NW_027437198.1, on the reverse strand, counting down.
TATGTTCTAACCCTTAGCCCGTGTTTTAGCCTGACACACCTTTATGTTTTAGCTGTTAGCCCATGTTTTAGCCTTTAGCCTGTATTTGGCCTTTAGCTCATGCTGGATCTCTCTTCTGTTTATCTTTCCTCTGCTCTTCTGTCGTTTTTATGTCAGACAGTTAGGCTCCGGTGTCCAGCATCACCTCCACCAGAAATTGTTTTCAGCAGAGAAAAACACAGATCCCTGCTCGATCACGCTTGAATATGCTGCTTGTCCTTTGTATCACTCGTCATCAAGAAGTGATTTAGCTTTAATCTGATCAGATTACTTCTTAACATCTGCCTCCACCTACCCTCTGTGTGTAAAGCTTGTGCAGCATGTTTAGTTTCTCACACTGATTCAACACAAACATTGCAGCTAAAAGCTTTCTCTTAATATTCATGGCTCTGTTTTTTATACCTCTTATCATCTGGCACAGGCGTCTCAGTTTGTTTCTCTTTCTTCCCATCTCTGGTGTTGCTTTTGGTTCGCCTCTCCTTATCTACAGGCGCTTGCAGGTGAGAGAAAGCCGAGCAATCTCTTTCCTGCTCTTTTAAGTCCAACAGGCAGGATACTGCTGAGAGCTGCCTCTCTTCTCCTGCACTTGTTTGTTCTCAATTCATCTCCCCCTATCTTCTCTCCGTAGAGAGCGCAGACCAGCGCAGATGTTATGAAAAGACCACTACACACACATGGCTCTGACACACCTTCATGTCCTTTGCACCCGTGTGTTCAGTGCACAGAGAGGAGCCCATCGGGGAACCTTTCTCTGCATATGCATCCTGCCACGATCACATCCTATCTGTTTTGAACTGCGCTGAAGAGAGGCCCTGTGTGAGGCCATCGGTTGATCAAATGAAAAGTTTCCAGTGGTCACCTCCCGGCTCCTGACTGTGTGTCCGCTCGGCTGTCAGCGGGAGAGCCGGAGAAATATCGGGAGACGCTCCTGTCACACCCAGATCTCTGCTTTGATGAGTCACATCAAACGATGTCCATATCTAAACGTCACCCTCAAAGGAAAAACTGGGGGAGGTGTGTGTGTACGTGTGTGTGTGGAAGATATCGCAAAATAAAAGAAGACAGGATGAGAAAAACAGGACATAAAAACATAATAAACAGCCTCCTTTGTTTCACTCTGCAGAGCTGATGATAACTTATTTAGAAGCGCCAGCTGCAAGATCAGCAGTCTTCTTTAAGGCTTTGTGAGCTGAGGATTGTGTGTTTTGTCGAGATGTAATTTACCAAGAAGAGATAATAGACCTCTAAAGAGATATTTAGGCTTAGCTGCTCTTGTCGGACTATTCACAGGCAAAGATTTAACTGCAACCCTCACTACTGACGTGAATTTGCATCTAAGGCCCCAACTTGACGACAGTTTCATCTGAAAACGCTAAAATGCAGTAAAGAAAAACTGCATTTACAAGGACACACTAAGGGGCTGGCTGTTAATACCACACCGGTGTCTGCAGCGTTTCAGAAAAATTCCACTCTGAAGGCCATTTTCAAAAGTTTGCATTTTACATGTTAGCACTTTATTTTGATAGTCCGTCTGTTAACACTCAACAAGTTTTCAGTAGGTATGCAGTTGAATATCAACCGTGTGTCAGCTGATATTCAACACGACTGGTCAACAGCAGTGGCGTTTTTTCCTGGAGGCCAAAGGAAGCCATGCTTTCTCTCTTTTTTCAGACTGTAGCTGTGATATAATAAAAATACTCCTTTTAACAGTTTCGATAATTCTTCTGTGTTTCATCACTGTCATCTCCTCCTTATTTCTCTCCTCTACTAATTGAGCATTTTAGGATGTGTAAAACAGCGCCCTCATAAATGTTCTGTGGCGAATGTGTGGTGAAAATACGATACTGCACACTGTTGTCCGCAAGGAGGCCAAGCCGAGTTGGCGTCCCTTGGTGAAAAAAAGCAAGAATGATTAACCAATCAGATGAGGCAGCGGTCATGGCACTGCTCACCTGTGATTGGCCAAGACTGTGTCAAGGGAAGCCACTCTTTCTTTGGCCTCAAACCAATCAAATCACAGTATCGTCATCATCAAGCCACTGAATGAAATCAGGGAGATTAGCACGTTAGCAGTGTTCATGAAGCGGCTGGTTGTGCGTTTGAGTGGGCGGTTGAGTAAATTAATAAGATGTTTAAGCTAAGTCAAGAGGACAATGTACGTGTGTGAAAGGGTGACTGAGGGTGGGAGAGTGAAAGGGTGTGTGTCCGTGTTCAAAGTAAGTAAAGTGAGCGCTCTCTGGGCGCTCTAACAGGTCATTCTGTTTCATGAAATAGCGATATACAAACTGCAACACAGTCCTTCATGTACCCCACTTCCTAAAAATTATACAGATTAGAGGCTTTGTCTCACTGGGCTTCCTCAAAAAAAATCCCCACGCCACGCCACTGGTCAACAGACAAGTAAGATACAGTCAACTAACTTGATAATCAACAGAAAGTCAACTACTAGTTAATATCTTATCTATTGATAGGCAATTAGTCTAATCAGTAGTTGACAACCAACTCCTCTCACCCTTTCCACAAGGAGCTGTGAGACATGGGCAGCTCGTTCAGCCAGCACATCATCCCACACAGAAGAAGAACTGAGTGCGTCAGGCGCTCCTTTGTGCCCACCGCCATCAAACTATTGAACAGCAGTGGAGGCCACAGTACATCACTGCACTGACCTCCACTAATCGATGTTTATGGCAATAATACACTGCTCTGCACTTTAATATTTAATATATACTGTGTACAACTGCATTGTCACACTGTCAATTCACTGCCTATACTCTGTTGCACTGTAATAACTGTAATTACTGTATATAACTCCTGTTATACCCTTCACACTGTCACTTTAAAATCACTGTCACTATTTATTTTTTTTGCCTTCTCTGCACTGCTCTGCATAACTCAGTTGCCCTGAATTACTTTATTACATTATCCACTACCGTGAATAGCTCACACTGTTGCTGCTACTGTGTGGTCATTGCTCTCAATTTTGTCTTGCTTATTTCATGTCATCCTTGCTATGTCGAAACTAACTATGCGTAATTTTATTTTATTTTCTTCCAATGCATGCTGCTACCCTTGTACTTTCCCTGTACTGCTGCAATACCCGAATTTCCCCTCTGGGGATCAATAAAGGATTATCTTATCTTATCTTATCTTATCTTATCTTATCTTATCTTATCTTATCTTAACATCTCATCTCATCTCATCTCATCTCATCTCATCTCATTTCATCTCATCTCATCTCATCTCATCTCATCTCATCTCATTTCATCTTATCTCATCTCATCTTATCTCATCATCTCATCTCATTTTATCTCATCTCATCTCATCTTATCTCATCATCTCATCTCATCTTATCTCATTTCATGAGTGAGAAACCTTGGAAATACATTGACATCTTAACCCGCTTTTCCACCAACCAGACCGACTTATCAGTGTTTATCCAATGACTGTCCAGTTTCCACAGTAGAACAACCCACTCTTCGCTTCCCCGCTGAAATCAGAAGATGCTCAGCGTCCGACTGTGTTAAAGAGCTGAGACGCTGCGGGGATGAATGAGATGGAGGTGGAGCCAGTTACCTGTGATCGGTAACTGGCTTGATAGTGCTAACTGGTATTTTGAACAAAAGATGAAGGAATGTAACGCATTTTTTTTTTAAATGAAATGTACACACAGCAGTACATATCACCACTTTTTAGGGGACATTTTAGATTTCAGGTCTAAGGCATTGAGTTCCATCCCAGGCTCTCTTGGTCTTCTCGGGGGGGGGGGGGGGGGGGGGTATAATGACACCACAAAACGGAGAACAAAACAGACTAAAAGGAGTGATGTACTTATGGTTTCTTCTGCTCTGAGCTGAACTTTCATAAACGTAACTCCAGACAACTTCCCAAAATATTCAGAGTAAGCTGCATGTGTAAACGGAAATGGCCAAACTTGGATGTTCCCGGGGCAGAAGAAACGTTGTTCAAAGAGCACAGGCTCTGTTTTCTCTCCTCTGCAGATGATGTTTAACTCCTCTCTTTAGTACCCGTCTCATTTCCCTCCTTTGTTCTGTCCGCTGGCTCCTCTTGGCAACATGTTCAAACTACAGCTGCCAATAAAGAGGCTTTTTCCTGTGATGAAGATTTAATGTACTTGTCACATGGCGCAATGGGCATATGTTTGCCCCCGTCGCTGCCTTCTCAAAATTCAGCCAGAGAGAAGGTAGGAGGCATGCATTTATTCATCATTTCCTAGAGGTTCATGGTGGCGGTGTCTCAAGCAAATTGACAAATGTAGTAAGACACCAAGTTGGAACTGTTTCAGGGTTGTTTCCAAGTGTGCTGCTCAGTTTTTGAACATGTATCCTCCCCTCAAGGCGATGTGGCACTTTTTTTCCCCTCCTGTGTTTTGACTCGTTGCCGCTGAGTTTTTCTCACTTGTTTTCTTTCTGCTCAGCTTTTCTTAAACTCCAGCCGGCTTCATGCTGTTGTTCCCCAAGAATGGAGGGGTGTGTGTTTGTTGCAGATGACACTTCTTTGACACTTTAACCCAGTTTGAGTTTCCTTTTCAGGTGTGAGCAGATCAGGAGATTCTGCTCGCACTGGTTTTATTAAAACTTTCCTTAAAGCCACTGAGAGGTTTAAGCTTTAGGTAAATATGAGGCATTTTCTCAGGTTGGCCACACTTGATCTTTACCAATTTGAAAACTGTGGAAGATTGCGCTCTTCAGTATAATTCCTACCAATTTTCAACATAACAGTCCTCTTAACAAACTAAATGATTCCTAAATACAGATGGACAACACACTGAACGTTTGTTGTGATGATTCCACACTCAAAAGATCTTACAGAAACTTCCGTGATCAGACATGGTTTAAGGAGAAAATCACACATGGAGGATGGTTAAAGTTGTCAGCTGGCAGGCCTAACATGTGATCTTTTTAGCAGCATCCAAAGAATCCATGGAAGGAAGTCTGACCTGGTATTGTATCAATCCAGGATGGGGAGGCTCCGCTTTGTTTGGGAGCAGTGAATCCACTGCATTGACACCAAAAGCAAGGATCAGTTCCTGCCCCTTCTCCTGATCACAAATCTGGACCCAGATCTTGTCTAAAACCGTTGTTTGGTCTTGCATAAAATGCCTCATTCTGCTGAGGTTTCAGACTGGCTGTGTTTAAAAACCTTTTCACACAGGCACCGCACTTCTGAATATTTCCCACACTGAGCAGTGGGAGTGGATCTGTGACTGCATAAATATGAATCAATTCAACTTTGAGCATTTTTTCTTTTTTATTCTGAAAGCCCTCTTTGTGCGCTGAATCAGGTCCGGTTGATGAGTGAACATCAAAAGTAAAAGTCTAAAACATTTCCCCAAAGAACTACACTGTGCAGCCTCCATGTTGGACATCATACCTGCAAACACCCCTGATTTCTGTGAGACTCCAACTTTTTAACCTGTTCTCCTGCTGTACTCCTGTTTGGTAATTCTCCTGATTTTTCACATTGATACCAATTAAAGGTTCGCTCATAAGAACTGTGTAGAAAACACGTTGTCAGACCTGGCAACCCAACTTGGCAGTGACAAGCATGTGCAAATCACTACCTGGGGCACGTGTAGGCGTACTCACCGAAGCCTTTGTCAAAGTCAAATGTTGGGATACTCGAGGCCTAATCTACAAAAGGTTTGAGTGTATAAAAACTAGTGCTGTCAGGTGATTAAAAAAATCTGATTAACTACAGGATTTTTAATTAATTAATCTAATTATTTAACCTTCTTTTTTCTAATGCTGCTGTCAGTGTCAAAGCACTTTGTAAACAAATGTTTTTAAAAGTGCTATATAAATAAAGTTTATTATTATAATCACATTTTAATCTCATATCTGCTTAAGGTCCCCAAATAAAGAATCTGAATTCTAGGACATTACTAAATTGGAGTGCATGACTCATCAAATAAAACCAGGAAGAAGAGAAGATTTGTAAATCTACATTTTTTTCAACTGGCCGATATTAAAATATCTGTGTTTGCTGCCATTAATGTTGTGCAACCAACTGTGTCTATAGAAGTAAGTTGTGTTTTTCTGCAGTCAATCAAAATAATGCTTGTAAACTACTGTGGGTGAGAGCAGTGTGCTCTTTGGATGAGAGATCAGCATGGATATGAGGAGAAGATGTGAGATGACAGAGACACAGCGAGATGCTGCAAGTCATAAAAATTCAGGCAGCTTTACGCTCCAACCAAGGAAGTGTCGAGGTAGATCAGAGAGAAAGAGCGGTGCAATCGTAAGAAAAGACGACGAAGATCATGGAGAGGATCAAAGGATGGAGCGCCTGAGACGAAAACCATCAAAAAAAAAAAATCCTGTTTTTTTGGATCAAAAACAGGAAGAGAGACATTAAAGAAGAGAGTCCACTCTTCTTAGGCAGTTTTGGTGATTACATTATAGAAGAAAATAATATTTGGGTCTCGAAAGATTGATCAAGATATTCTGAAAGTGGCTGGGGCTGGGGTGTAATTAATTAATCTTATTAACGTGTTAAAGTGACAGCCCTTATAAAAACATGTGCAAACTTCATAGCTGATCCAGTAACCGAGTGCACTGAGGATTGCACCTGTCCAATGAGCATAACAGCACACACAATCCATTTAAGGTGTTTGCCTTCATGAATATGCAGAATTTATGCAGATCATCAGAACACGCAAAACTCTGTGAGGAAGAGATGCAAATGTAAACATTTAGGGCCTGCAGTGTGATATATCAAACCTGAAACTGTTTGCTGTCGCTGTTTTTGCGTCTGTATTTAGCATGTTAGAAAGACATGTGCAAACTGGCACAGTGTCAAGCACAAATGGCTGCAGTCATTGTGGCAAAAAGGAGGAAGAGGTGCAATATAGATGTGTTAACATATTTGAACTCAGAAATAAAAATAAGTGGAGACGTATCTATCCAGCAATGCAGTTTTTTTAAGGTGTTGGATGACCTTAGGGACAATTTAGAGCTTGTCATGACAAGGAGCCATGCTATATCTTTAAAACAAACAAAAGTGAACTTTAACAGCCACCAGAGAACAGAAAACCATTGATAATATTTATAATAAAATGTAAATATAATTATAATAGTGCGATTTGGGTTTTTTTCTGTTCCTCGAAACAAATTCACCTATCAGGGCTTGGTGTTGTTAGTGTTAGTTAGTAGTGCTAGTCTGGTGCGTAATGAACGTTCATCTCCTTCTTCTCCAACTGTTGCCAGGGCACTGACTGTCATTGTCAGCCCAGACACAGCACTGAAGAGCTGCTTCATGTGCGCAATGTCATGGTGAAGGGTGTACATCACAGTGGACACAGCTCTTCACCTCCACCTCCATGGCTTCATTTTTTGTTTACGGCCTCTCTGCTCTCCAAAACTTTTCATGGGGACAGCATGTCGCACTCGCTAAATCCTCATTTAAAGAGGGACGTTTGCCCCTGTTATCAACTGTGCACACAGTCTAAGTGGATCACCAGCAACACTCTCACTGATAGCTTGTGCAATTTTTTAGTTTGCATCTGCAGTTTAGTGCTCATTACTTCAGATCATATGCCTCGTTTCCATCAAGTGGTTCGGTTTTGTTTGACAGGATGCATTTTACGGCGCTTCCACTGACTGATCCCGGGACAGACCCCCAAATTATCGAGAAGAGCTGTCCCACTTTTTGGCACCCTTCCGTAGGGGTGCCAGACTAAACCGATTCCATATCGGAAGGTGGAGCTACAACACTGCAGACCGTTGATTGGTTGAAAGAATTGTCTCCTGTGCGACAGCAGCTGCTGATTTTCTCCTGGCGGCACACAGACTTCGCTGACACAAAGCTTGATTGTGCTTTGTAACAAAGAGCTACATGCCAAACACAAAGAAGACAAAATTATCGGCTGTTTCATTCTCGCTTACACGCTGCCTGCCACAAGGGGGCACAGTTGGCTGTGGAAACACAAACAGGACCAGGTTTAACCGAGCCAACCCGTACCAAAACGTAATGATCTAAACCGTAGATCAGGCCTTTAAACATAATGTATGACGGGCACATGCAAAATACAATTTCAAGACAATTTCAGGGCCGTCTTGTCGGGGAAATATCAGGAATTCATTCATGGAGGAACCAGACCTATCGAAGCTTTAACCCTTTATAAATGTGTGTTGAAAAAACAAGGATGTGATGGTTCTGTGATATGTTCTTTTATTTATAAAAAGTCACAAGTGTTTATTAAGGTTCCCATACTCAGCGTCCTGCGTCTTCATAACTTCTCTTTCTCGCTTTAGTTTTTCTCTGCTGTGTTTTGATGAAAGTGATCAGGCATCCTGTGCCAGCACGGGGCCCGGCTTGCTCATTAAAAATGCTAATGTCTCCTGCCGGGTCTTTGATGCGGGACCCAGGCACACAAAGCCAGCCAAGGTTACCAAGGGCCTGTGTAATCCTTTATCCGGGGCCCAACGCAGGCAGACCCCCAGCTGAGAGCCCTGACAGTCACAATCAATCATGTCGGGGATGCGTCACACACGTCTGCTGACCCCCTGCAGCACGCTCTGCTTTAATTAGCTAACGTAGCAGAGCGAGGCGCAAACACACATCCACAAAGGGACATTAAAGTAGATAAATTACGGCCTCCTGCTTCCTGAGTGGCTTCAGAAAAAAATCAAGCTGGGTACTTCTCAAGTTATCCAACATACAAGTGACTGAAATCTGTTATTAGTGTGTGTTTGAAAAAACAGACACAAGTGTGGCCGAGCGGAAATCTTTGATATAATTCTGTTTTGTGAGAAATGGAGGAAGAGAAAGTGTGAGAGTGTGTGCAGGGACTGGAGGGGTGGATGGTGTGTAGGGATGGGGGTTGTTTTGAAGTCTCCCTGACGTCATGTAAACCAAGAAGGAACAACAGCTGAGATGGTGTGTGTGTGTGTGTGTTTGTGTTTGAACATGTGTATACCATTTTGCAGAAGTGTTTTGGACTCAGATCATAAAGCCTGGTCTGACTCTGGAACATCACCACAGTGATCATGAAGCAGTGACTCTGAGCTAACACTCACTATCAGGAAGTCTGGCACTGAAACTACAGTAAAACCTCCAGTCAGTTTGGGGATTTGGACCCGATCAATTCTAGAATCCAGAAAAAGTCTTTGTTATAAAAGCTGAAGTATCGTGCACAGGGGCACCACCAGGGATTTTGGGGGCCATGAAAAAAAATATTGCTGGGCCCCCGTTTAGCCAGTCAGAAGGCCAGCAAAAATTGTTATGCAGTTAAAATAAAACTGCATTTTAATTATATTTTTGACTATCATTTCCCATATTTGTGAAAAGAAAAACATGTAATTTACTTGGTAAGGGAAGCACTGAACACTCAGGGCTCAAATTTCGTAGACCAGGCGCAGGCGCAGGCGCACCTGCCCTGCGCCGGCCTTCACCGTGCGCACAGGGCGTGACCGGCGCACTTTGCAAGTTTCCTACATTGCCAAGAGAGGCGCAGTACAGGCGCACATGAGCGCAGAGCTGCGCTTCCAGGCCTCCCTCCGCGCAAATGGCAGAGAGGGAGGAGAAAAGCCGCGAGTGGGTTTAACACAGCCGAGCGCTGTTTTCACCAATCAAATGAGCGCCTCTCCTCGCCTTTAAATGCCCTGCAACCGAGGCGCAGCGTCTGATTGGTCTGAGTGATCTCCAGCACCTCGAAGAGAGTGCTGGTAGCGGAGACGGTCAAAGCCACTTCCTGCAGCAGGTCAATGGACAGCGGGGTGCATCGGAGGACACGACGCGCGTCACCTTGTGGGCCAGCTCCCGGGACAGATGTAATCTGTTCCTTTGTCTTTATCCGGAGTAAAAATTGAAGAGACAGTTACACAGCTGGCTTATCCATTCAGAATACTTTTGATCCACCTGCACTCCTGGTTTGTCATCGCCAAGCAGAGCCTTTGGTGATACACTGTATACTCTCCCAGTGTCTCCACCTCATCCTCCTTACAATAATGTACTCCATCTTTTTAGATCACGTTAAAAATAAAGACTAAAACAGAGAAATATGGGAAAATCTCGGGTAAATCCTGAGTGACATACATTTATTTTGTCTGTTTTTTCTTCGTCTTTTCTCTCCCTCTTTTCTTTGAATTAAATGAAATGAGAGAAGCCAGATATATACTCAGTATCAGATGTTAAGGCTGTTTATTGTTTAATTGTAAGATGTGCATCAAAATTCCAGCTGCCGTCAGGTTAACTTTCCATTATGACAAACAGCTTTAATCTGACATCAGATGTGACGGGACAGTTAATATAGATATAAATGTATATGCTGGTTCAGATGGTTACATTAAATAGTGATTGCTGTGATTGTTTACTTCATCAAAATGTGCCTGACACTCTGGAAACCTGCCTCTGAGGCTTTGATGACATGTGCGCACATGTGCGCCTGTCACCAAATTACAGCTGCGTGGGGTGCGCTCCGCCTTGCGCCGAGGATAGACCAGGTTGGAGCTGGCGAGCTTTCAGCGCACTTTTTTGGCACGAAATTGTCACTGCGCCAACATGAATCTGCTGACACCTCCCCCTGGTGCGCCGTCACACCCATCACTGCGCAGACGGTCTACCAAATTGTCAAATTGGCAGCGCATGGCGGTGCGCCGCACGAAATTAGCACTGCGCAGGCTGTTCCAGGCTTGCGCCCCCTGTGCCGCGAAATTAGAGCCCTCAGAATACAATAACATTTACATTTATGTACTTACTGAAAAACTGATTCTCTATTAAAATATGTCAACGGTCATCTCTTATTCTTGAGCTAGCTTAAAAACCACAGTCAGGAAACAACAACAGGCAACTGTTTCAGGGCTTTCCTATATGAACCAAACCCACCTTGTTTGTGGAAAAACTAGCTGACATACTGTTGTGCCTCAGCTTTTCTCTCAAGCCTGGGCTGTTTTCCAAACCACCTACTACATACTTCATGTGAATCTAGTTTGTAGAAGGCACTGCATACTACCTACTGCTTTTGCATGTAGTATGTAGTATGACTTTTCTGTTGGGTCTGTTTTGTAGCATACTACTCTGGTTTCCAGTATCGGAAGGTGGAGCTACAGTTGTTGTTTTTTAGCCTTTAATATAAATATACAAAACAAGCTATGGGTAGATCTTGGCATTTGCAGAATCATCATTCTTGATTTCTAATTTCATACCAAAAGTTATATCATTGACTGAAAATAAATCTGGATTTTTATTTTTGCAGCTGATGAAAAAACCACGACATATAATGCACGTGTGGTTAAAAAGGGGGTAATAAGTCTTTTATATGGGCTAATGAATTTGTAGAAGTAAACACCTTTTTTACAACCAGAAGAGACAAGATTTACAGGTGTTTCTTTCTCATCACTTCACTTCTATCTCACCAACTACATAATGTTAGTGTTGTAATGTAGTTATAATGCTAAATCATTCCAGTAGATGGCGGTAATGCAACGAAACCTGCTACCTACCATGCATTGTGGGAAACAGAATGCCAGGTAAACTGGTCTGTTGCACTCTGAGAAAATTTCCTGGATCAGTAGGACAGGCAGGGATTCTTGTCATTCATGTCTGTCTGTTTTCCAAACCGTCTACTACATACTACGTGTGAATGTAGAATGTAGTAGGCACTACATAGTGCCTACCGCTTTTGCATGTAGTTTGTAGTATGACTGATCTGTTGGGTGTGTTTTGCAGTATACTACTCTGGTTTCAGAAGGCAGAGCTACAGCTGCTGATTTATTTTTTTCCTTTATCAAAAATGTACAAAACAAACTATGGGTAGATTGTGACATTTTAGTTATTTTGTTAATCATATCAAACAGAATCATCATATTTGATTTCTAATCTTACACCAAAAGTTAAATCGTTGATTAAAAAAATAATTATTGGTTTGTATGAGCTTTAATGAATTTGTAGAAATAAACACCTCTTTAACAACGAGAAGTGACAAGATTTACAGGTGTTTTTTTCTCATCACTTAACCTCTATCTCATGATCCATATAACGTTAGTGTTGTTGTGTTGTAGTTATAATGCTGAATCATTCCTCTAGATGGCGGTGCAATGCACTGAAACCTGCCACCCACATTGACAAACACTGTCAGCGCCATGCATTGTGGGAAACAGTATGCCAGGTAGACTGGTCTGTTGGATACTGAGAAATTTTCCTGGATCAGTAGGACATCCGGGGATATTTTGCATACTGCAGATTTTGCAAGTTTTTGCATACTGACTATGTACAGAATTTCAGCCAAAATAGTAGCCACTGCTGTAGACGATTAAGAAAACAGCCTCTGTCTTTAGTCAAACCAACACCACACTGTGTGTTGCAGCTAAGGGGCCGTTTACACCACAACGGTTTTAGGGTGAAATGCAAAAGTTTTGTTGCGTTTCAGTCTCGCGTTTACGCAGAAACAGCGTTTTAGCTGACTTAAAACGCAAACTTTTGAAAATGGCCTCCAGAGCGGGATTTTTTTGAAAAGCTGCAGCCACCGTTGCCTGTGTTTTCAATGGAAACGCTGATGTGACACTACGCTTCATGCGAGCACGTACAACAGTACAACAGTACAACAGTACAACAGTACAGTTATTACGATCGTCGCGAACTGCCGTGTTGTGCTTGTGCTGCTCAATCTGCTGAATCTGCTGACTGTCTTTCAACAAAATGTGCATCTGTTGCTCCACTTCTGCCTGTTAGTATTCCTCAATACACCAGATGATCAGTTCAACTCTACTTTGGTGGAGATCTCCCAAAAGCGGCTTCTTGACAAGACAGGACAGTTATAGCACCGACTATAGGCCTGGCATGCTTGCTACAACGTTTCAGTTCCTTGGCGTTTCCATGTCAACGCAGATTTTTTTCACTGCGTTTCAACATTTTCAGATGAAACGTTGTAGTGTGAACAGGGCCTCAGCTGCTCCCATCAAGAGGACTGAACCATTTCACGTTAAAAGGAAAGGGGAGCCCGGGAGCCTTTGAGAAACATTCCAAAACAAAGAAACGTAACATTACAAGTACATTGTAAAATATAAAATATATTTTGATTATAAAGTAAAAACATAGTGTCATATTATTTTTTTCAGTATTATAATTTTATTAAGGGCCCCTGTCAATGATGGGCCCCTACAATCCTTCCCCATTCCCCCACGATCATGCAGAGAAAAACCACTTTCATGTCTCAGTGCTCACTCCAGCTACATTTTATTTGCTCATTTTTTACACAGCATACAGTTAGGATCTTGTTTGCAGCTTTGTGTCGTGTATTTACATACTTAAAGTGTCGGGTATTAGAATTCCGAACAGGCAGGCTGATGCCGAGCTTCCCTCAGGAGCAGAGTTTCTTTGCTCTTTGTAACAAACTTCTGAATCAGCTGCACACACAGTAGGCTCAACTCCAAACAATACCTGAGCATACCTTCTTTTCCTGCTGTCACGCTCTGCTTTTATTTCCTGTATTCTTGGCTCCCCCAGCCCTGAGCGCTTGGCACAAAGCTTGTGTGTGGACTCATCATCATCCACTGTACTCAAAAATAGAGTGCTGCTCTCGCTTCAGAGCGGGGCAAACTCTTGTTTGCTCTGAGTCCTGACAGCGGAGCAGTGTGGAAGGTGTGGAGGGTGGCTCAAAGGCGGCAGAGCAGACCAGGTGTGTGTGTGTGTGTGAGCACGCGTCTGGGTGTGTGCTCCTCCAGCCTTGATGAGAGCAGGTGCCGCCTGGAATGAATGTGATTCGTTTCTATGCGGGAGCACGGAGCGATCAGTTTGGCATGAAACAACCTGTTACATCTCCTCCTCCTCCTCCTCCTCCTCCTCCTCCTCCTCCTGCGCCTTCACTTCTCCTGGTGCCACACGTCAAGAGGAGGCAGGAATGCAGGAAAGGGGAAACAACAACAGAGAATGTCCTTCTCCCCGGAGCTATCTGGCAGGGTTGGATTACAAACTGAACACACACAAATCTGGGCACACACACTCAAGTCTTTGTAGTGAATCTACCTCTTGTCTCACCTTGCCCATTCCTGGTGGCTGAAATGTGAGAGTAAACTGGCTCCGGGGCTTGGCACAATCTCGGCCTTTACAAAAAAGAAAAAATCTACAAATTCCTAAGCCGTTAAGGAAGCACAAGTTTCCCTCTCAGCTTTGCAAATTGTTCACAGAGGTGAAGAGGATGTACACGGTAATCACAGGAACACATGAGGAGTGGCTGAAGACAAACAGGCAGCCAGGGAGAAAAAAGAAAGAGCTGGCTAGCTTGTCAAAAGTCAGTCTGCTGATCAGTCGGGCAGACAGACAAACATTTAGTCAGGCTGTCAGTCAGCCGCGCCAGAAAACCCGACACTCAGACGGAGAAACATAAAATGAAAAGAGAAACCGGAGTGTCCAATGGCAGCGCCGTCTTTGAGATGCCAGAGGAAGCGACACTTTGTCACCCAACACTTTAATTACCCATGTGTGTGTTTGTGTGTGTGTGCAGCGGCAGTGCCAGACCTGTTTGGCCAGATAGGATGACTGTCACCTCTCATCTTTTCAAATTAGTCCTCCTCCTTCTCCTCCTCTTCCTCCTGGCCTATCCTGAGTTTCAGCAGCACACTCTTCAACACATTCTCATGTAGATTTCACACAGATTTTCAACCCTTTTTTTTTCCTTCTGCAGAATTGTAAACATATCCTTTTTATCGTTTGTAAATCTTTACCTGAAACCTGTTTTCATGCTTTTAATCTCATAGTTTGCACAGAGTCTGGAAGTAACCATGGAGGAGACTAGACTTACCCATAATGCCTTATTGTTAGTCTGCTTTGTTTTGGTTTGTACACTGAAAAAAGAAAACAGGTGTACCAACTTCAATCATTGCTTCAATTGGTCACAGCTAAATAAATTAAGTTATTTGAAATGAAGTAAATAAGTTCAATCAACACAATTTTTTAAGTCAAATGAACTTAAAAATTTGATTGTTCTCAAATCAATGTTTTGCAAAACCTTAAAGTTAAATCTGACGAGGTGTTTTTATACTTATTGCACTGTAAAATGTGACAAATTGAGCATACTTAAAAGAATCTAGAAAAACAATTGCACTTAAAAGGTTAGTAAATATGACTAATAGTCTTAAGTTGAGTTTGCTGTATGTCTACTTGTAAAGTTTACTTTACAGCCTATTGTACTGACTTATTTCAAACCGTGAGTGAGGAGGGAATGCAGTGGATATTAGACCCCACTGTACATTAAGATGTCAACCTGCCAAGAGCACAGGCTTTCTGTACTCCACATGGCATGGACCTGCTGTCTGTGCCCTGTGGCATGGACTGTGTACCTTTAGCGTGTTTAATGTTTTATATGTTAATAAATGAGATGTGTTGGTGGGCTAAATTGTGATCAGAAATGACAAACCGGGTTTTGTCTACAAATTATTTAAATTACTGTATCTGAGAGAGTATTTTAAATGGAGCCCTCACTGCCATGGAGCGCAGCCAGGCAGCTGGTCCATGCCATGGAGCACAGACACACTGGCCGCCACGTGGTATCTTAATGTGCAGCAGGGTCTCATAGCCACAGCATTCCCTCCTGGCAAATTATTGTGTTAAAACAACTTGAAAATTTTAGTTGGACTGATGCAAAATGTTGATTTGAGAACAAACAAATTTTTAATTTTATTTGACTTAATCAATTCTGTTGATTGAACTTATTAACTTCATTTCAAAGAACTTAAAAAAATTTATTTAGGTGTGAACAGTTGAAGCAATAATTTAAGTTGGTCCAACTACTTTGTTTTATTAGTTGTAGCGAAGCAGAATTATAAGTTGATATGATCCACAAAAATACCTTAACCTAAAAATTTTGAGTTGGATTGATTAAAAAAATTACATCACTTCAACTGACTGGAGATTCCCTTTTTACAGTGTACATTACTTTTAAGATGTTGGACAAGCAAGATTGTATTATGTAATTTGTCATTGCCAGTAAGTTGTAATGCACTGATCCTTTAGATGTATTTTTTAAAAATTAATTTAATTGTATTTTTTTTCATATTATTTTTTTTTTATTTTCCCACTTTTTTTTTTTTTTTTTTTTTGAGTCTTAAATAAAACAAAATTCTCTCTTTTTTTTTTCCTCATTCATCAAATGTTTCCCTCAGGTGTTTGTATCACTAGGTTAAACATTTATTCCCCCACTTGTGTTTTTTAGCAGTAGGAACCAGTTTTCATTGCTGAGAAACTTCCTGTTTCACTGCCTGTTAAACCCCAGCCACCTGCACATCAGCGAAATCCTTCAGCCTTTAGATCTTGCAAAGATTTTAACCAACCAACCATCACTGCCCTCCTGACCCTCACCTGCACATGCTGACTCGAGGTGTTCACTTACCCTCCCTGCTTTGCTCCTTTCTCCTCTGCCAAGCACCTTGATACGCACAAACACACACCTGCAGCCAACAATAGAGGCCTTATTCAGGGTGGGCACACTGCTGATCCAGCCGGACCTCTATCAAGGACTGTGATCTGGACATGGGCGGCTGCCATGCAAAGACCACGGTGCTGCTGAGAGTTACTTTGAAGGGCCTAAGTCTGAAGAGTCTGATGGTTTCAGCTCTCTGAGTTCTCAACAATCTTCATCCCCAAAAAGATATAATCCAGTTAGTGCTGTCCTTTTAATCCATTACAGCAGATTAATAGGACACAAACACTAAAGGAGCAAATATTTGTTAACATAGCTGTATATAAACCTGAAGCATGTTAAAGGGCAACTCCGTTTTTTTTACACCTAGACCTTATTTATAGGTGTGTGCATGCTCATATACTCACTCAGACAAACATTGTGCAGCTCGGAGTCCTTCAGAAGTTATTTAGATCCAAATGATTTTAGCCGCACTTAGCGGGGGCCACGGCAAGGGAGCTTCAACGCGGGACATAATCTCTGCAAAATCGCAGATTTTCAAATTAAATACATACATAAAATATTACGCCAAGGCAACATGATCAGTCGTCGAACAATTTAAATTATTCATGCAAACACTGTTGTTTTGATTTAAGCCATTTTTTAAGTCCTTTGTTTTAGATGTATTGGCAGAGTTCCATAGTTTTGCCCCTTTGACAGAAAGAGCAGACTGTCGTAGTGAAGTCCTGTGTCTTGGGACAAGACAATCACCACTGGAGTGACTCTGACTCTGCAGTTTAGAAGGTATTAGGATCCTTTGATTGTCCAATCAGAGGCACAGCTTAGGTCACGTGATTGGCGGGCACCCTGTAGCTGCTCGAAGAAAAACTCACAGCCAGCGTCATGGCAAATGTGGCTGCGTCCACTGATTGGCTTCATTTCACTGTTTCAGGAAGAGACGGGTGATGTCGCGGAGGCTATGTCCATGTTTTATACAGTCTCTGTAATTTAGTCATGCTCCTAATTTTTTGCTGGTTCTAACTTTTTCCTGTCAGGTAAAAAAGTAATCTGTTTCTTGTCAGTTTTATTTGTCACTTTTTGAATTTTTAAATTTCTTACTAGTTATTATTGTATCGTTTTTATTGGGACTTGTTGGTGCCTGGTACATAACCATGACTCAAAATTGAATAAAGAAATGTAATAAAGGCTTTAATGTAATAACTGATGGCTGATGTAACAGAAGTGCTTAGCCCAAAATATGACCAAAAAACCCCCCACAAATGATGATAACTCACATTTTGGTTTGCTGTTACAAATTGGGCTCTAACAGGTCTTGGTTTAGTGATCAGAGGGAAGCTGGATCAATCCCACATGCCCTTGAGCAAAACACCAAACCCCCAACTGCTCAGGTGTGCACTGAGAGTGCAGCACCATCACTCTGACCTCTAATCAGTGCATGTTTCTGTGCAGAAGTGCTGTTCGTGCACATGTGTGTATATATGGCATGCTTCAGAGTGTAAAAAACAGAATTTCTCCCAAGGGGATTAAGAGTGTATATCTTCTTCTTCGTTTTCATAAAGTCACTCATATTTGAATAAACATGAACACAATCCCTTCAGTTATTGAGTCTGATCTCCCAGCTGTGTTAATGCTTTTATGCCTTTTGAGTTTTTTTATTGTCCTGCAAATATTGGACAAATATTAAGGCCACCTTTTTTGTGTATTGAACCAGGTGACCATTGCTGCCTGACTTTCTTACTTGTTCAGTGTTAGAATGATTTTTTTCTATTGGTCTGAGCTAAGCAGGGTACAAATTTTGAGGTGTTTCCACTGACTAATCCCGGGACAGACCCCCAAATAACTGAGAGTAGCCGTCCCACTTTTTTGGACCCTTCTGTAGGGGTGCCAGACTGAACTGATCAGATCCTGAAAGCTGGACACAACACTGCAGTCTGCTGATTGGTCGAAGGAATCGTCACTTACTCTACGACAGAAGCTGTATTCCTCCTCGCTGCACACAGCCTTCTCTGAAACAAAGCTTGATTGTGCTTTGTAACAAAGAGACACATGAAAATCATAAAAAAAGACGAATTTCTGGATGTCTCCCATAGCTGCTCTTTGTTTACTGTGTCATGTTTTTCTTCTTCATTGGATTTATTAGCAGGGTATACTGTGTCACGCTTCTGTGGTGTCAGGCTATTATGTAACTAGCGGCTATCGGCGTCTGGCTTACACCCTGCCTACCACGAGGGGGCACGGTTGGCTGTGGATATACAAACAGGGTCAGGCTTAACCGAACCAACCTGTACCAAACCGTCCTGATCTGAACCGGACTGCTTGGTGGAAACGGGGCGAATCAGACTAAAGCCTCTGTGTATGAGAAAGTTTGCCATGTTTCCAACTCTTTCAGCCTCTTTGACAAACAAACTTATTCTGTTACAAACACACTGTGCAGCCATGGGCACAGTGTATTTAACTTTGATACCTTTCCATTTCCCAGGGACAAGGCTTCTAGAGGAAGGTCGACAAACTAATGGGTGACGTCAGAGTGGCTTCAGAAAGTATATAGCGTATGTGTTTAATGTGGAGTTGGTTTCCTTCGGCACATGAAAGAGGAGATATAATATTTCTAAAGCCAAAGCGAGCAGTCTGTGATATAACTGTCTGCTGTCGTTGTAGTTAGGATGCTGATGCCTGATTTAACCACGTCTTGATCCTGTGTTTTCCCCCCTTCCGGTGCCGCTTGGCCTCAGACATAACAACATCCCCGTGGCCGTGACATAGCTGTCTAAATAACATGCTTGTTAGGGATCTCCCTTGATGTCAGTCGCTGCACAGAGGGATGAAAGCAGGCGAATGAAAGAGAGGCCAAAAGCCATCAGATGCATCTTCACGAGCCGCCTTTGGCTTCAAAGTCAAACCTCAGGCGCTGTGACAGAGAACAACAGCTGAGGACGTCATGGAGGACACAGGACATTTAACCCAACCTCCCATGCTGCCCCAGAGCAGCTCTGAGAGCACAAACAAGGTGGAAAAACAAAGATGCAAAAGAGGGTTTGAAGTCAAATGAGGAGGAGAGAGGAAAACAAGGAGAGCCAGAGAGGCAGGGAGGGTTCATGGGGGTCGGTGTGAGCACACATCAGGGTGGCAGAGAGATCAGAGCTCCAGAGAGCGTTCCTGTGTTTGGGATAGGAGGGAAAGATAAATAAGCCAGGATGGATGCACAAAGAGCAGCAAGGAGGAAACGGGAACGTACAGATTCCAAAAGGAAAATCCGTGTCTCTGCCTCTCACACACACAAACACACTCACATATGGGTTCAGATGGAGCAAAGTGGTAAACATGTGTGAGTGTGTGTGTGTGCACACGTGTGTTTCTGTAACCATGGAACACGGGTTTTAGAAGTTTGTTATGGATTTGTTTTCAAAATGACAGGCTTTCACAACAACTCCCTCCACTGCTGCGTGCCAGCAGAGAGCGTATGTTTTACATCATGAGTCTGTCTGCTGCCTCGCAGCGCAAAAATCTGCTAGAAGAAACAGATTCGGCCGTTTCGTATCTCTGTCTGAACTTTCTTCTCAGGGAATGCTCGCTTGTTTCTTACTGAGAAATTAACTTGGGATCTGAAGTTTTCCTTATGGTTCATTTTGCTTTTCTGAACTTTGTTTTTTTTCTTTTGAACTTTTCTCAACCATTTTTATGTCCTTAAATAAATACTCCATCATCTGAATCACCAGATGAGTACATGACAATATAATGCATCTCTAATGTATATAAATTCACAATATTAAAATCAATGATAAAATCAAACAAAAGACAATTACACCCTTTATCCTATGGAGCCATATATATGTGCCACAATTTTGACTGGAAAAAACAAACAAACCAAAAAAAAAGAGGTTTTTTTGCAAGAACTCAAAATGACATTTAAAAAAATTGTAACAATAGAAGAACAAAGCAGTTTCAATCCACAATAATCAGTAAAGTGCTCAGGTGATTTTTTTCTTAACCTGCAGAATACACATTCATGCCCATAACATAAACAACATGCTTGCCTTAGTTCCCCTGATGTGCTCACCCACAGTACACCACCTCCTGCTTGCTCATACACTCTTGAGCCCAACTCTACTTGTATGCTTGCCTAATATGACACAGTGTTACCAATGTGCCACAAAGTTGACCAATCACGAGTGCATGACTGCATTATCCGTGGACACTTACCAGACTGTGACAGACCAGGATGTAAACATGTGTCAATAAATCAGAAACCCTCCCAAACCAAAAAAAGCACACATACTGCTGAGAATTAAACCAGGTTCATAATAAAAGAACCAGAAAACTACGTCCAGAGAACTGCACCAAATCAGATAAAGACGGCACATTGAATTATTCACCGACAGACGTTACTGGTGTTTCAGTGTAAAGTGTGACCCTGTTAATTGGTGACTCTCGGCCACTCTCTTTGTTGCTAGGCGCTGCCCAAGTAGCTGCCTGTTGCAGCAGCTCTCTCTTCTTTGTCCGTTTCTTGTGATTTTTTTCGCCTCTTTTTTGTCATCTTTGTATTTGGAGTAGATCATTACTTTGTATGGTTCATTGTTGGTCATGGACACCAAACTTTTTGTGGCTTCAGTGATATTTTTGCTACTTTTCTCCTGTGTTTGTCTGGAGATCCTACATGTAACCATGGCTGCATTGTTTACATGTGAAATTAGCTGTTAGCAGCCTGTAGCATGTCAATGCTAACTGGTGTGAGGCCTGATGATTTCCCTCAAGGTGAGGAGGAGGAGGTGAGGATGACGTGCTGGTTCTCGGATGTGAGCTGCGAGGTGACGACGTGGACCTGTCCTTCCATCCATCATTGTTGGATACGTGGGATCTCTCTCCAGTGGGATGGACGAGCTAGCCGTGCTGGCCCAGCGGCAGAGGGGCTGCCGGAGGGCAGAGTGGCATCGTGCTGTTCACGGACGTGGCTGACGGAGCTGACATTGGGCGCCGGCGCCACATTGGAGGAGCTTCGCCTGCTGTGGGCAGATGGGATCCGGGAGACGGAGGCTGGGCGGGCTGCTGGGGAGGCTCAGTCCTGGACCCTGTGGAGGTGGAGACTGGCTGGGCTGGAGAGTGGTGGACGGGACGTTGTCATCTCTTTTCTTGTGGACCTTTTTGCACTTTCAATACATCTTTTTACTTTTATTTTCTTGATTGCTGCTATGACTCCTGAATTTCCCCTCGGGGATAAAAAAAAAAAAAAAAGGATTTTCAATTCTATTCTATTCTATTCTATTCTATTCAATTATTCACTGATGCTATCTGCTGAGAGTCACCAGTTGGCATGGTAGCTATTATCTCCAAAACACCTGTTGCTCTGTAACAGTCAAAACTTGATAGACATTGCCTCTGTTGTAAAGTATCGTTTCTAAAAACTGACCACAGAACAACGGTACATTTTTATGCTGATAACAGGTTGAGTTTAGTGTTTAAAAAACGCTAACTTGTCTGAATGAATGGATTTAAACACTGCTTCTACTGTCAAGATGCGTGTGCATCTTTGTGATGATGTAGACTGATAATCCCTCCATATGTAACATCCAGGAAGCATTTGGCACTTGACTTGAGGAAAGTCTATATGCAGCCGTTACAAACCACGCCACCTACAAACTATGCCTCAACGATCCATTAAGTTACGCTTGTGATAAATGGCTGTGTGGAGCAGAGGGAAGATGATGATGACGGTTCAGATAGGACTGTGTGTGTGTATGTGGTTAACCCTAACCCTAATTTATTCATTCATTCTTCCTTTCCTATTCTTCCTTTAACTTTGTTAGTTGGCATGGTCACAGGCCGACAGTGACCAGATAATGGCTAAAGGGCGTATTTAGTAGATAGCATGTTTTGTAGGTGTTTTGTACTGTATCTGTGGCTGCACTTGGGTATTACTGAGTGACTTGCCAGGAGAGTTGGATTGAACAAAATCCAGAGGGACAAAAAAAAAGGATTGGTACGTTTTGGTTTCCTAATGTATAGTACTGACTTTCCCATTTACTTACTAATATTTTAACGTTATTTTTGTGTTTGTATCTTTGTTACAGTTATGCTTACAGGATTTCATGTATATTGTAGTATGTATGGAATGAATTTCCTTTCTTAAATCAAGAGCATTTTTTATTTAATTTGAGAGCAGTATTTTATTGATTTTGTGCTCAGATTTCATTATGTCTATCAAAACTGCTCAAATTTGCTCTGTGCGTGCTCAAACTGTGTCTCAGTTTTAATGCTGCTTGCGCAGATTTCTTGCGCTAACACTCCGGTTCTTACTCTTGAGCGCGGAGGGAATTTCTGCTCACAGATCTCTGTCTGCTCTCGAATAGTTTTGTGGATCAACCAATAGAAGGCCGACTAGTACTGACCAATCAGATTATCCCTGTTTGTTCACGGGTCCGTCCGCTATCCTACACAGAGCGTCGCATACAGGCGGGCACTCTCTCAACCTGGTTTATCACCCCCTGACCTGAGGGGCTGCAATAAATGTGATTTCTTTAATTTTTTTCGTCCACTGTTGAAATCAAATATCATTTAAAGAAACAAGAGCGGCTGTGTTTTTCATTATCATAGCCGCATGACACAGTGCTCTTTGCGGTGTGCTGGCAGAGAAAATGATGTCACCATCATGAAGCTAGCGGGACAACAGATCTCATGCAAAAATGGCAAGAATATCAGGCAAGTTGTTTTAAATTATTTTAATGAAAAATATATTGGGCTGTGGATTGAATATTTAATAATATATCATTGGTGTTATCAGAAGTACAACTGGATATGAAACAGCCAATTAGAATTTGCCATCTCCAACACCTAATTGGTTGCCTTTGTGGCGCATTGTAACTCTGTGTCATGTAAAGCAAGCATACAGGCTGCTCAGACACGAAAGTGTATGAGCAAGTACATGGGGAAAACTGAGGAAAACATGATTCTAATTTTTTCACAAAATGTAATTTCCAGTTATTACAAAAAAATATAGATATATGCTGAAAAATTGTGGCACAAATTTAACTCCATAGTATCCAAAGTTTGTGTCGTTAGAGAAATGAATTTTTCAGACTGAATTTTTCTTCTTCTTCTTCTTATTTAAATTATTATTTCATTTATTTATTTATTTTCTTCAGCATGTGTATTTTCCTGTAAATCTGGAGATTGCCTCAAGTGGACACTTGATGAACTGCAGTTTTTACATTTCTGCATTGCTTTCATATATTTCACTGCCTGAGATTGCTGTTTGAGCCCCGACCCATACTAAATACCACAGAACATACTTACTCATTTTTGGGGCCACCCACAAGTGGCCACTTCAGGAACTGCAATTTTTGGCACTTGTGTTTTGGCTTCATTTGTTTGCAGTTTGGATAATGCATTCCTGCTTGCTGGTTGTCACTGAAACACCTTTATTTAGTGAGTGACAGCAAATTGCAGTTGACAGCTGTTGTTGCTGTTACTGCTTAGTTTTTCTGAATAGTACATACTGTAACTTTGGCCTGTTTTTATAATATTTTTGATATTTGTGAGATAAGACTGACAGTTCAGTTCTGATTATTCACAGACTTCACTTTCCCTTTGTGCGTTTAAAAAAATGTAAACCACCACCTGCATAAAGCATCTCCTTACAAGGGGAGCCGAGGGGTAAAGAGAAGATATTGGCCCAACACAATGGCCGTAAAAATCCAAAGCATCCCAAACAAACTTCATCACTCCCCTGCTGGCCTGTCCTCCCCTCTGATCTCTCTCCTCTTTCATCCTCCTCTGCTTAGGCCCCCTCTTCCTCCCCTCCCTCCCTCCACGTTGTCCCCATTCTCGCTCCTTTTCGTCTCTAAGCAACAAGGCAATGGACGTCTCAGCAGAGAGCGAGCGGCAGACAGAAAGATAACGAGCTGTTCTTGAAACTTTGGAGACAGCTATGCCAGGAATGCAGGTGCCTGCTGTGAGGACAACAAAGTGAGGAGGACCTCCGCAGGAGCGCGGCGTAGGCAAGCGGCACGTCAGTGTGAGGGAACCCGGCCCACATTTCAACTCTGCTCGCCTGCTTCTCATGCAAAGCAGTTGTTCAAAGTTTCAGAGGTGTGTTTGTCACTTCGCCAGGGTCCTTGAGACAGTGTTTGACGACTGGTCTGAACAGACGAGAAGTGCACAGTTTAACAAGCATCAACAGCTCTCCTTAAATATTTGTTTCATGTGCACGCCAGACATTAAATAAACTTCTATACAGCAGAAAAAACACTGATTTCACCAAATGAAAGATACAGTCCGCCATAATTTAGGCCTTTTCAGTTCCAGCAGAGGCTAGCAGGGTGGGCTGTTGTCCTGGGTGGCAAAGAGAAACATATTTCGCCTCGTAAAAAGCAGACACTGCAGAAGTTTCAACTTTTTCTCCTCCACCTCTGTCTTTTTTTCTCTCACTCTTTCTGTCTCTCAGCTGTCTACGTTTCCCTTCATCCATCCCTCTCCCCCTCTCTCCTTGTCTGTGTTTTATTCAGCAGAAAACAGAGAAGCCACATCACAGAGCGAGCGTCAGAGTTTGAAAAGGAGGAAGAGAAAAGAAGAGAAGAGACGAGTTAAAAACAAAGTGTAGGAGAGAGCCTGTGAGAGTGTGTGATGTGGCTGAGTAAAAGGACACAGATGACAGGGAATACTTGAAATAAAAAAAAAGAACATTATTTAGTGATGTGTGAGTGTGTGTGTACACATTGATCTGTGTCCCTTCAAATGCATGAAAGCAAGAGTGTGAGCAAAGAGTATTGACCTGTTTATGTGTCATCTTGTGAAAACATGGCCGTGTGTGCGTGCATAAAAGATTTTCTGCATTTTTCACTCTGTTTCTCAGCTTCAGAGCTGTGCATTTGTGTGTGTGTGTGTTTGTGTGTGTGTGTGGGCAGCTGCCCATCTGCCTGGCGAAGTCCTGGGGCCCCATGGCCCTCAAAGTCATCAACTGATGTGATTTAGTGCTGCAGGTCAAAGGTCAAGAGCCCCTAGTCTCCATCTGCGCCTGAAGAAAAGGCCATCAGGAAGGGATTAGACTGGAGTCAATGGTCCTGGTGACATGTCTGCCACCACTTCTCTCACAAACACACACACACACACACACACACACACACACATGCACAATTACACAAATTGTACTTCAGTTATTTTAATCCTGTCACAAGTAAATCAAGAGAACACCAGTATTAACTCCTGTGTTAGCATCAAATTAGCTTTATATCAGTCTTAAAGGGCACATGAAGGTTAAAGACACCAGTTTAGCAATTTATAGGAAAAAAACTTAAAATGATATATTTTTTAATTATTTTTAAAATGAGTAAACTACAGGGTTTCCCGGAGACATTTTAGTACTTTTGTTTGTACTTCCTCCTTTCAAAACTGTCATTCAAAGGTGACATCACAGAGGAGAGTCCATCTGATTCTACCTCTGTTGAACAGCTTCAGGAGTTGGCCAGTGTGTAGGAAAATGTTCTTCTGTTTAACAGCTGTACTAAAAACAGCCACTTATTCCTTTAAATTTGTGCCTTTTTGGGATGTATGTAAAGTCATACAATATAAAATCAGACAAATTAAAGCAGCAAGTAGCATTAGACAGGTCCTCGGGGCTCTTGCTGCCCCCCCCCCCCCCCCCCCCCCCCCCCCCCTCAGTGAGACGAACATTTTGGCGTTGGTTTGATCGCTCTATGACATTCCTACTGGCCACTATGGCGGTTTTAGTGTGTTTAGATGGTGACAGACAGCATATTATGGGATGTTAGGGGTCATGTTTGGTATTATATTGAAATATGTGGCGCTCGTAATGTGTGTGCCATCTTTGGTGAGTTTTTCAGCATGTCCAGGGGGTCTAATAAGCAATTTAGAGAAGGAGGGCGTAATTATATCCTCTGCTGAGTCACATGACCAGCTGCACTGAACTAATCAGTGTGTGACATCATCACAGAGGCAGAGGGAGGATTCAAATTCAGAAAAGTTTAAAAACAACTTGCCACATAGACCAGAATCTTGACTTAATCTGTGTAAAAATATGATATTTTTGTTGGAAATTTTGTCAGGAATCCATTCATGTAATTTTTAAATCTGTACGATTTTTACTTTTTTGTCTTGAGGCCCAAATGCTGCACCTGCAGGACCTGAAATGTGATTTCCCATAGATTTACATGAAGGGAGCTGAGAGCGTTCACCGACTTTGAGGGCTCACCATTTTAAAACCGGGCCAGAAATAACAACTTCCCGAATAACTCTTGTAGAGCAGGGTCTAGTCTGTCATGTGAGTGAATTTAAAGCCGATACGACTTGTGGTTTCGGACAAGAGGGCAGAAAGGGTAAAAATGCAGTTAAGTCTTATTTTGAAAGGCAAATAAGCAGCTTCC
Organism: Halichoeres trimaculatus; assembly: GCF_033239565.1. Classification (NCBI taxonomy): domain Eukaryota; kingdom Metazoa; phylum Chordata; class Actinopteri; order Labriformes; family Labridae; genus Halichoeres; species Halichoeres trimaculatus. The sequence continues at coordinate 5,764,360 of NW_027437198.1, read as the reverse complement.
TGTGCAAGATAGGCAAAAAATACCCCCCGCTTGAGACGAACATTTTGACGTTGGTTTCATCTCTCTACAACAATCCTAGCCCCCGTTAGGGCCATATTAGTGTGTTTGCCTTTGTGGCGCTAGAGAGCTTATTATGGGATGTTAGGGGTCATGTTTGGTATCAAATCGCTTTTTCACATGGTTGTGAGGTGTGTGCCAATTTTGGCGAGTTTTCGAGCATGTTTAGCAGGTCTAATTTGTGTTTTCGGGGCGAGTGGAATAATAAGAAAGTGCAAACGAAAAACAGCCCTATTGCTGCTCAGGCCGCAGACCCTAATAAACCTGTAATATGCCCTTTAAGACCCAGCAGCAATCACTCTCATCATCATGTGAAGATGATGAACTCTGAGACTGAAAACAAGCTTCTTTAAAACTCTGCTTCAGTTAGCGGTTTACGTTGAACAGCTTCCAACCACGGCTTACTTTACAACATTTCATCTCCACTGTGTGTACGACATCATCTCTGGGTTTACTTCCCTCAGTGTTGCGCCATTCATCTCTGCCTGGTGAGCCTCAGCTTAGCAGCGGGGGCTTCACTTTTGCAAGAAAACAATTTTTGCAATTTTTTTTGTGTGCAATAAACAAGCCATAAACTTGCTGAAACAACTTAATGACTCAGGTTTTCAGCTCTGCTCCAGAGCAGAAGACTCACTGGTGTTGAAATATTAAATCTCAAACAGATCGTCAGCTGGGCCTGCATGCAGATATCTGTTTGTAAAGATAAATCAAATGTCATCAGATCGCAGCTAATCCAGTGGTTGAGTGTGATGTTGCTCACATGTGATCCTGATCTATGTGTTGGTTTACTTATGAATAAAAAGCTGATATCAAAACACCTGGACAGCATGCAGAAAGGCAACATGTTCAGTCTGTCATCCAGCTATGTCAGGGATCTGTGAATCCTGAGCTAGGAGTAAGTCTTTCAAATGCACGTCTTTGTAGATTCTGATCTGTTAAAAACAGCAAGGAATATTACTCCGTTGCCAAATTGTACATTTTTGATCATGAACAAGTCAGTTGTGGCCAGAGGATGATCAAGTTATTGCTACAAATATGTAAATTGTGCACAAAATACTTTATATGAGTCATCTCCATGCAGAGCCTAACCATCATTGTGTTATAAACATGAATACATGATGGCCTTTAAGTATCTGTAGAAGTGGTTTGTTCATGATGAAGTATTAAAATAAGGAATAAGGAAACCAGAACATTGGCGCCTCCAGAGTTTTTTCACAGGGGTACGGCACACCAAACCCATAGCTGAATTTCAGGAGGTCTTTTATGCTGTTAAGATCAACTAATCTAAAACTACAGAAATATGAGAATCACCTGCTGATTTACTCTGGTTTCTGATTTCACAGTAAATGTTATTGATTATCTGATGAGTATAAAATATTACTGATATGCTACGTTTCAGAAATCTTGTCTTTTCATCTTTATGCTTTAGGAAATTCATTGTTCTTCCAATAAGGGAACAGTCACCCTGGCCATCCGTACCTTTCTCTTGCACGCTTTAACCCAAAAGTCCAGTTTATTTGCTCAGTGAGAGCACAAGTGTGCCGTGCTCAGGCACCGTTCACTTCTAAGCTTTGGCACGAGAAGAGGTGTGCTTCAGCACGGTAAACTCAAGAGGCAACATTCAGTTTAGAAAAATGAAGCCTATGTGGAAGTGCTAAATTTTGCTGTTCATCGAGAATCTGCTTGAGGCTGGCTGCAGAAAGACCGGAAGTCACATACAAATCCAGCCCAAAAAAAAAAAAAAAAACTTTTACAGAATTAAAAACATATTTACAGCCTGGTTCAAAAAATGGCTTGAGTTTTAAATGCTCATTTCTATCAGCACACACCGTACCGTGGGTGAATTTTTTTCTAACTCAATGGTTTGATATTTGGAGGGTTTGAGCGTCCAATCAGAGACACAGCTCAGGTTACGCGACTGATGGGCGCCCTATGGCTGTTAGAAAGGAAGCCCGGGTCACATCCAATGTGGCCGCATCTATGGATCAGCTTTATTTCATGGTATCAGGAACAGACAGGTGACATCACGGAGGCCATGTCCATGTTTTATATAGTCTAATGGGTACAATGTATTTACAAGCACAAGCATGCATACGCAGTGAGGATATTGCGTTTAATCCTTGATATATAACTGTTGTGACTGCTCCTCTCAGTGATTGTTTTAACAATAAGGGGCGTGTTAGATTTAGAGGGTTGCGTCAACTAACCCACAACATAAGCCAAAGAGTAACTGAAGTCGATGGCATGTTCTCTATATTCTCCACTGTATGGACTCTGATGCTTCTTGCTAATAAGGGAACAGTGCTGTGGAAGGCAATCATGCTTGAATACAGCATGGTTCCCCCTGTAGTACAAAATTTATTGATAACAATCCTACACTGTAAAAAAAAAAAGAAAAGGAAAACGTAATTTTACAGCAAATGTTCTAAAATTTTTGACAGATTCTTTCCTCTTTTCTTATAAAACAGATAAATACTAGTAGGTTTACAGATATTTTTAGTAATTTTACAGTGAAAAACAATATGCTAATTGTATGGTTAATAACCCTAAATAATTTTTTAAGTATTTTTTCTGATTTTCAAAACAGCATACAAAACTATAAAAATACAGAAATTATATGTAAAACAACATCCTCCATTTTTATTAAGTATTATGCCAATACTCAAGTTTAGAAGCACCATACAAGTTGTCTTGAGGTATCAGTTAGTATCTATAAGACGAATATCATACATATCTAACAGCGAGAAGGGGGCCAGCAAATTTATCAGAATGGCTGTGGCCCCCCCTGGCCCCCCCTTGATGACGCCTCTGAACCAGAATTCCCATGCTGTGTGCACTTTTTTTTTTTTTTTTTTTTTAGCATTATTACGTACTGAGTTGAATCTTTTGTCTTCATTTAAAAAAAAATTGAATGTCATCTTTTTTTTTTTTTTTCATTACTCTCAGATTAGCCTGTTAGCAGTCCTGCCTCCCTTAGTCATTTGACCGAGCTGTTGGCAAGCAGGGCGTACTGACCCGTCAGAGTCTCTCATGAACTGTGAAGAATGTTTACTGTGGACAGTTAAAGCTGAAACCCGACCGCTCACCTTTGTTTTCTCTTTTAAACAAACGTCACCACCCGGAGTCTTGTTTAAAATCTGAATTATGATCTGACCGCTCTCGTTTGTTGCTTTAAAACCTCAGCAGCTCCTTTGATGTCCTCAGTGTCACCAAAACCAACGGACTGAGCCACAAGAATAAAGCGGTGTTGTAAGAAACCACAGTTTTACTTAAAGTAAGCATTTCATGAGTATTAGCAGGAGTGGTTCTGTAGCATTAGCATGCTGTAAGCCATATTTCCCAGTTGTGTTTAGCTCTGAGTCTTGAGACAGTAAATTCTTTCAACCTGCACTGAGCGCTTTAATATCCACATTTCAGAAGACAGCAGTGGAAACCTGAGGAAAATGCTATTTATGAGGAGCTGTTTGACTGACAGACAGGCCTGCGATGGCTGAAGACAAGTGTGTTTGATGAAACATGGCAGGAGCCAAATCCCAGTCAGCCCTCTTATTGAACCTCCTGAAGTAGGACTGTATTGTGGAAAAGTTCCCCAAAGTGGTTTAGAAGACGAGCCGTTTCTCCGCAGGTGAAGGGAAAACTGGCGAGCCGGGGGAATAATGTTTATGTATTAGATTTCAAACACTTCCTTCCTGTGAGGAAATCCAGATGTAAAGGTATGTTCTTCTGCCTTCAGGATCTGACGAATTTCTCCTTCTTTTCATGCTTTTTTTTTTTTTTTCTTCTTCTGCGTTTTCTTCTTCTTCATGGTGTCGCTGTGGATTGACAGAGTTTGGCTCTCCATCATCTCCACGCAGAGGATGTTTGAGCTAAATATGCATGCAGGTCGCAGCCGAATGTGTCTCTTGGCATTCTTTCAAAATGTATCATGTGGGCAAAGTGTGTTTCCTCACAGGCCCAGACACCTTAAAGGTTGTGTGGTGGAATATTAAAAAATACCTACCATTAAAAAGAATATCAGTTAAAGGCGCTCCCTACAGACAAACCAATTTCTGGGCCATTTAAGTGCCTTTCAAGAAAATAGCCCGTTGTATGACTGGAGAACTTTAATCTTCAAACAAACCTTATCCAGCTCTTGTGGGTTTTTTTCTCTCTGCTCTTATCTAGCGAGCGTTGTGGGCAGAGTGAATTTCTATATAGTCTTACTTTCTTTGTCAGCACATATAAACAAACCCAGGGCCCTCACAAATACGCACCTCCCTGCTTCTAAAAGTTTGATAAAGTCCTTTTTTTCCTCCCTTCCTCCTGCCGCTCAGAGACGAGAAAAAAAAAAAAAAAACGGGTTGTTAGCTCTTTGAGCCGGCTATCAGAAAATCCGGGGGAAAATTACGCTGAGCACAGCAGCCGTACAGCAAAGGGTGATTACAAATTCAAATGGATGCTTTTACATCAATGGAAGGCTTTGAAGACCTCTTAATGAGGAGATAGCTGGAGTTAAACATTTGTGGAAGTGCCATCTTCGAAAGAGAAAAAAGGGGAGAAAGAGGAGAAGAGGAAGAAGAGGGAGAAGAGGGGAAGAGTTTTTTTGATCCTGGCAGATATCTTCAGGGCAGTTCCGAGCAACTGTCTATCTCGGACCGGTGATTGTCTTCTGAGAGCTCCCTCTTCAAGGCTGTGTTTGGAAATCCAGGGTTAGACACGAGGCGCTGTGAACAAACTTGCACCAGGACAGCATCCTCGCTGCTGTGTACTGATCAATGTCTGTCAGATTTGAAAGACTGGCATACGTGATGAAAGCTGGATTGAGATACAGAAGAGGAGAGTGGGAGATACGAGAGCGCCGCAGAGAACTGCGTGAACCGTAGGATGAAATATTGAGAATAAAAGAAGAAGGAGAAGAAGTTGAAGTAAATGCTAAATATAGTCAGGGATCTTCTGAAAGGAATGGAGGATGAAACATGAAGGAGGGAAGGAATGAAAGAGAGAAAGAAGCAAAGAAGGAGAGCAAAGCGAAGGATAAACAAACACAGGGAGGGAGAGGGAGATGATGGTGTTGTTCCTCCATCTCAGCAAAGCAGCGGGAGTGTAGTGGAGCTTTGAACTTGGCCCCCATTAGAGGCCTGATGACGGTTTGAAGCCAACGGTTGAAACGAGCCGGAGTGTTTTAGATGTTAATTTGTTTGCGTTGTGTGTGTGTGTGTGTGTGTGTGTGTGTGTGTGTGTGTGCACATGTGTGGGTGTATTTTCTCAGGGCCTTCCGAATGGTTCCTAGTCACACCCAATTTAACGCAGCAGGATAAAATGCTTCCTTCAGCTTTGTTGTTTTCCGCTCTTTTCCTTTCGTCTCGTTTTCTCTTTTACCTTTTTCATGTTTCCAGACGGAAGAGAGGCCTCGTGCTTGTTACAGCGGGACTTCAAGTTAAATTCAGCTGTTTCATGGAAAGCAGATATGAATCATCTTCACCGTCATGGTTTCACTGGGTTTGATCTCCTGCTTTTGTTTTTGGTCATTGCTTGTGAACGCTCTGATAAAGAGAAACAGCTCTATCATCTGTGAGAGAACACAAAACAGACTGCACTTAACATCATTGTGCTCACAATTTAACATCACTCATTGGTAAGAAATAATGTTTTTGTATAACAGTCTGAGGAGTTTCAAGATGTCAGTTCATTAAAATGTCACACTGATGCTGGAACGATAATGCTCATAATCTGTCATGCTTCTTTTTTTAGCATTACGTCCTGATACTTTCCAGACTGCAGCAGAACATCCTGCTCCACAAAGTGATCAAAATTGTGTTAAAGGTGCAGTGCGTAGATCTTGTCAGCATTTGGCCAAACAGAAATGGTGGAAATGAGATATTATGTTTATATATGTTAGTGAAGTGTCTTAAAATAAGTGAACATTAATCTCAATATTTTTTTTTATTTTCATTTAATAAGGAAAAAAAGCTTCTTATATCTACATAACTTTGGGTTCTGTTCACAGAGATATAAGCAGATATAACGAGCGGCCACGTATGTCTACGGCAGATTTTGGGGGACAAAAAGAGGAAAACACAGGTTTTAATATAAGCCTGGCCACAGGTCCTGAAATCTACCCGGAGGTCAGGCAGAGAAGAAGAGAGGGAGCAGATGTTTTTACAGTACAAGAACTCAGCAGTTGTTGTAGAGGAAGAAGAAGAAAAAGAAAGTATATTTTATGTTGCTTTGAACAAAAAATTGGTATTGAGAGTATTTTCTGATGGAGAATCCCAAACCTGCATCATATGAGTGTAAATTATCAGATTCTGGTCCAAAAAGATCAGGAAGAAATCAAGAGAAACCGGGATAAGCAATGGCTAAAGGGCTGTTTACACGACAACAGTTTTAGAGTGAAACGCAAAAGTATTGTTGGGTTTCAGCCTTGTATTTACCGTAAAATACCAAATATTAGCCGTGGCGTTTATTTGTTTCAATCACTGAGCAGACCAGGCGTTTATTTGGAACAGGCGTTTATTCCTTTCCCAGAAAATAACATTCAGCGGAAGTGGTAACGTCTTCTTCTTTGACTCTTCAAAGCCTCCTCATCTTTACGATGTTATTGCATATTTCGTCCTGGCAGACTACCTGCGTTTGTTTGTATCTGGCACACCGCGCGTGGACTGATACACTAAGCGGCGAGTGCCTCGTAGCCAGCTGTGGCTCTGCAGCGGAGGTAGCGCCGTTTTACAACACGATGAGAACTAGAGCCTTTTTTAGCGGTGTTTTTGTGTGAAATTAATGCGCTGAAAATTCTCTGAATAAAGCGTGAATGCAGACCAATATCAGATTTTTTCGGTGGAAGTCTGTTTATTTGTGTTTTTGGTCAAGTAAAATATGGGCTCATCTGAGTCTGCACTCAGACGGGGCATACGAGCAGACGAGCAGATGAGCAGGGAGGGGGTGTTTGGTGCGAGTGCTCTGGGCTTCTGCTGCACAAAAAACACTGCTGTAGGGTCATGTGTGTGCCGAACCAAAATGTGGATCCATGGATCACAGATCAATCATGATCCGTTGCACCACTACTAATAAGGTGCAGTCTGATCATGTTTCTTTCACATAAAAATCAGTTTTCAAGAGTCAACTGTCAGTTGTGAGCTCAGCGTTTGCATGTGTGTTCTGTAACTACGACCGTGGAATGAAAAAAAAGCAAAAGAAATAGACTGCGGCTTGTAGGCTGCGCCGAGTAACTTACCATACCCCTGGCGTTTATTTGGAACGGGCGTCTATTTTGCTAAATGTGCTGCTACACCCGGCGTTTATTTGGAACCTGGCGTTTAATTGGAACCCGGCGTTTATTTGGTATTTTACGGTACACTGAAACGCAATTAAAGCCTAACCTGATACACCAGATGGGCAGTTTCATATATCCACTATGGAAATATTTCACTAGTCAATCTGCGCAGCAGCTCTTTGGATTTGTTTTCAGATGCAGAACCTTCAAAAAAATCAGCAGCTGGTTTTTGGATGACCATTCTGATTGACAGACTCACCACAGACCAATCCACATCAAGCCACGGTATCACGTGGCTTATGAGCGCCGCTGCTGAGAAACAATAGGCGAACAAGTACAGGAACATGAGGAACAGCTGTAATTATGGCGTTAGACGACTGCTGCTGTTTTTGTAAAGTTAACTTAAGAATCTAAGGAATGCTGACAAGTGCCAAAGTCTGCTCGTCACTTCCCCTGCAGCTCCCGCAGCTCTTCCCTGATTGAGCCGGTGAGAATTTAGCTGAGTGAAATCGTTGGTCAATGGAGCCTGGCAATATGGATCTGCAGGATTTCAGAAACTGAATCAGGCAGGTCCATCTGCTCTGCAGGGTTAGCTTCAGCCGACCTAAAACACAAATTTTTAGAAACAGCTTCCAGAGTGGAATTTTTCTGAAAAGCTGCCGACATCGTTGCCGTGTAACGCTGATGTCACACTCCGCTTCACATGAGCACGTACATCAGTCCAACAGTAACGTTGTTATGATCGTCGCGGACTACCGTGTTGTGCTTGTGCTGCTCAATCTGCTGAATCTGCTGACTGTCTTTATACAAAATGTGCATCTGTTACTCCATTTCTGCTCTTAGCATTCACCAATACACCAGATGATCGGCTCAACTCTCCTTCAGTGGAGATCTCCCAAAAGCTGCTTCTGGACAAGACAGTCAAAGCCCCATCTACAGGCCTGGCATGCCCACTACAGCGTTTTCAGTCCCTCTGTGTTTCAGGGTAAACACAGATTTTTTTCCACTGTATTTAAGGGTTTTCAGATGAAACATTGTTGTGTGAATGGGACCTAAAAGGAGAGTAAACATGGGTGTAGAGTTTCCAAGCTGGGAGTCATCAGTGAAAAAGTTGGGTCTGAAGGACGACGCTGAAGTTTGCTGTTTTCTACTCCACAGGTAAAGGTGACACGTACCGTTGGAGAACATTTCCATAGCAACGTTTATTGGTTGTAAAGGTCATTGTTTATTGTTTATGGTACAGTCTATCAAACGTTGTTGTTTCTCTGTCTGAGAGTTTTCTTTCCTCTCTGACAGTCAGAGGTGGATTGGTGCTTCATTGTTGAAGGCTAGCTCTGTCAAACAGAACATGAGCTATCAGAGGGTGATGTGGCTGTCATGGAGTTTTCTGCCTGTTGTTTCTCCAGCTATGAGACATGTCCCTCAGCATCAACACCATCAACATGATGATCAGGATAGAAAAGTTTTCGGAACAGATGGACTCATTCTGAAATCTGAGGGTTCAGCGTCTTTAAAATTCTAATTTCCACATATTGCACCTTTAAATTCATGCATCTCTCTCTTGAAGATAATCATGATTAAGACAGTTGAAAAAAAAACTTTAACAAACTCTAAAGCTGCAGAATAAGTTCAATTCTGCAAAAAATTGATGTTTATATAAGAAAACCTTCATGGATTTCTTGGCTTTTGGAGCCTGTGTCGAGCGGACACTGAAAACTTTATCCTGTGAAAATTACCTTAAAGTTGGAAACACAAAAGATACCAACCTTTTTGGGTTCCTCTGTTTGCAAATAAACTCCAGTGCATGAAACTGATGATTCACAAAAAGTGGCGTTACCAGCCTCATGTGTTTGGATCGATATTCAAAAAGGATTTTACGCTCAAACTTTTCAGCGATCATGGCAGAAAGACCTCCTTTGGATGACCTGAAATTGATAAACCTGTTCTTAAAGTCTGTTAACAAAAAACGTTTGGAGGGAAAAATGTCTTCAAAGTCAAGTGAACGCTGTCAGCTGTTTGGATGAAGACATGTGGCCTCTTTTCTATAACTCAGGATTTTTTTTTTTAGGAGTGAGTTACAAAGTGTGAAAGGGGCTTCAACAGGTCAACACTGCATTCAATCACTGTGATCACACAACGTAAAATGAAGTGTGTGCTCAGAGGAAAGCAGCTGAGATGGAGCCAAACAGGAGGAGGTCAGCTGACTCTTTTTTTACGACCTCTTTGACCTCTGACCCCTGGCCGTATCTCCCATCAGGTCCGCCGCAGTCGGTCAGATCAGAGAGCCAGACTGGCACCACCACCACCTCCAGATCGACTCCCAGCCTTTGTCCCCCAGCTTCCCCAGCCAGGGTGACAGGTTCTGGGGGACACGGCTGAGGAGGGAATGGGGGGGTCTGGGTGTGTGTCTGGATGGGTCTGGTGTGTAAACACTGAGTGTCCTTGATCTTGCGACACATGAAAGGGGGCCTGCCTGTGGGGTTGCCGGCCGTCGTCTATATGTCACCCCCCCACAACACACAAGTATTAACATACACACACACACAGGAATACACTGACAGCAGATTTATGTATTTATGCGCTGCAGCGGCACTGCTCAAAGGGGAATGGCTGAAGGGGGTTGGGGGAGAGTAGAAAGAGAGCAGGGCTGTTTGGTCTGCAGACAGAGACTGATGGGGTGCTGGTGAAGGGGGGCTTTGGGGGTTGGAGGGTGGTGTAAAGGTGACAGGAGAGCTTGAAGGGCAGCAGGGAGACATCTGGGGAGCGATGATGCTGATTCATACACGAGTTAGCGCTCAACTTCAGCAGATGACACAGTGTCACTTCACTGAGTCACTTCCAGTTACTCCTTCTACTTTTAGTCCATCAATAAACCCAGAACTCAAAATAGATTGCTCTTGCTGAAGATAAACTCAGATTGGCTTTCAGAAACTTCAGAATCTCACAGATAGTTGCCTCTCCAGTCAGAGCTAAACAAAGTGAAGCTAATTTTATCCTCCACGCAGTTAACTTCAGGACATTTCAAATGTGCTCAACCCTCGGCAATTTCAGCTCTAAATCAAAAACGTACTCTCCTCTACCTTTGATTAAGTTTTCTCCCTACAGCGTTTTCATTCCCTCTGTTGGAATTGAAACATCTTACAGCTTTAATGCACTTCAGTCTGCACTATATTTAACATATTCTACTTCCTTATAGCGCTGAAAAATCACAAGATCTTTCTTTAGTCGATGTTTTTAGTGTTTAAAGTTTGGAAATGTCTCCTCTTTCTGCCTCTACGAGGTGCAAGGCAGTGTATGTGCTCAGAGACGTAAAGCAACTTTTTTTTGTTTGTTTTAAGTGTTAAAATAAGACAGATTAAAGGTCTCATAATGATATCATAAGAAAATGTATAGACATACCAAAATCTCTCTGTGCTTAGTTCATAAAAAAAAAAAAAAAAGATCAGTGGATCCGGCTGCTAACAGGTCCAGCACCTTTACCCCTCTACCTGTTTTTTTTTTTTATATTACTGATCTGTTCTTTGACATGGGAATCCCTATTTCTAACAATTCAGAACAAACAAAATCTTTGTGTGTGATAATAGAGCTGTAACAGTAAAAAAGTGAGGCTTTTCAAAGGGAAGTGCAAGCACAATTAATATTAAAACATACTGATTGATGGCATTAACTTTTTATTTGATGCACTGTTGAAAAAAATGTAATTTTACAGGAAATGGTTTGTAATTGTTGACAAATTTGTACTGTGTTATTATAAAACAGCATAATGCTAGTAGATTTACAGATATTTTCAGTTATTTTACAAAGTCAAAAAAACAAATTAACAGAATTTTACACTTACTAACCCTTAATTTTTTTAAGTGCTTTTTTCTGTTTTCCAAAAACATTATACAAAACTGTAAAATTACAAAAATTATCCATAAAATGACATCCTGGATTTTTTTTTTTAGGTATGCCAGCTAAACCCTGTACCCTCCTCACTCATGGTTGCAAGTCTGTAATAAAAAACTTTTTTTTTTTTTTAATGTAAAAATGGTAAAAGCATTGGCAGCAATGTTTCCAGGCAGATACCGTAAAATTGCAAACACTGTAAAAAATGCAGAACAACATAGAATACCTGTAAATACACAGGACTACACTGTAGAAAAGAAAAAGAACTGTAAAAAAAGATGTATGTAAAAATGTACACATTTATACTGTAAATCTGCAGACATTTATCTTTAGTTTTACGTACAGAGTTTATTTTTATACATTACAAATTTATAATTGCACATGGGAAAAAAAGTATTTTCACAGGAAAGACCGTAGATTGATCTGACTGTAATTTTACAGTATTTGTCTGGAAACTTTGCTGCCAGTGCTTTGACCTTTTTTTTTTTTTTTCCAAGTTTTTTTTTTTTTTTTTTTTTTTTTTTTTTTTTAACAGTTTGGAGGTTTAGGACCTTGTTAAAAAAAATGTATAAACCAATAAATAAAAAATTGAAAAAGGTTCATTCATGTGATTTATCTTGTAAATTTGCAAGAATGAAGTCTTGGACTTACAAGTATAAAGTTATAAATTTAACTCTAATGCTACAGACTATCAGGAGAGCACTTGCACAAAAACGAGGACTGTGGAGCATCATGTGAAGTCACACTTACAAAAAAGGAGTTATTTAATCTTTAGACTCATCAGTATAAATAAAAGTACGAGTATACTTATGCTCATGTTGTGTGCTTTCCTTTCTGGGTCCAGGTTTTTAAACATCCTGAAAAGATAGCTAAGAATTTGGGGCTTTGTTATGAACTCCTGGAAGTTATTCACAGAATTTTCCCCAGTCACTAACTCATCAGTGGAGCGTTGCTTCCACAAAGTCGACACCTCTCTGCAATCTCAGCCAGGTAGTCTGAGAGCTACAAATGTATTTTCCTCAAAAAGAACCGTCTTCAGCACAAGGGAACTTATATTGTCCTCTATGCAGAGCCAGCTCTTGTTCAAATGAAATGTCTGCAAATTGCAGCACTGATAAAATATGACACAGACATAATAAATAACCTCACCCAGGAGAGGTGTATGTCATCAAAATAATTTTATACTGGTGATCTCACATTTTTCAGACTACATTTTTCTAATCTTTCATAAATTTATGATTTTATTGTCGTAAATGTATGAAATCAATCTTGTAAGTGTACTTTTGTTTAATTTAACATGGCCCTAATCCTCTGTCGTAGTTGAAGGCTTGTTTAAATGTTCAAAATAAGATTTTTGTTTCAAATTCATAATTCAGTGTCGTATGTCCAACGATGTAGCGTTCCCTCCCCTGTGCATACTAACTCCTATTCTCCTGGTCATCAGCTGTTCTTATCCTCGAGTCACATCTGTCCAACAGCACCCATCACACCCTCATTGTTAGCCTATCACATCATACCACTGCTGTCTTTTTTAAATACGATGTCATTCATGTCATAATGACATGCAACCCTGCACCTCCACTCCATCCTGTCTTCTCACAGCAGTACCAGCTTCATCATTTCATCACGCTCACCATTATCTGGATAACAATAAAGATCCTATGGAGGAAGAAAGAAACTGTAACATATATTTCCTTATTTTCTTATTGTCAGACAGGTTTTTGAAGTGTCTTTACCTTGACATGTTTCAGCTGCTGACCTTCCTCAGGAGTCTTGATGTTGCTGTGATGCCTCTTCAGCTGATCTTGCTGTCAGAACATGTCATCACCTGTCAGACCATGATAAAACAATGAAATGTTGTCCTTTCAAATAAATACTTATATGAAAACCATTGAGTTATCCCTCCTGATTGAGAACACCCCTCTCAAACGTCATCACAAATCTGCTCATATTCCACATGTCCAATGAGAAATTTAAAGGTATCAAATACCAAAACCCTTGCATGGACGTATAAATGAATTAACTAATTCAGCTAGGCACCACCTTGCTGGTTGCTGCTGCCTGTTGAATCATCTCTCTCTTTGTCCGTTTTTCTTGTAATTTTTTTCATCTCTTTTTCGTCATTTTTGTATTTAGAGTGGGTCATTGCTTTGTATGGTTCATGTATGGTTCGTGATACTTTGGTTCGTGATATGTCAATGCTAACTGGTGGAAGGCCAGATGTCTCCCCATAAGGTGAGGAGAAGGAGGTGAGGATGACGTGCTGGTTCTCAGGTGAGAGCTAAGAAGTGACGACATGGAACTGTCCTTTCATCCATTGTTATTGGTAACGTTTGATCTATCTCCAATATGATGGACGAGCTAGCCATACCAACCCAGCAACAGAGACAATACCAGAGGACAGAGTAGCATCATGCTATTCACAGACATGGCTAACAGAGCTAACATCAGACGCCAACGCCATGTTGGAAGAGTTTCACCTGCTGTGCGCAGACAGGATCCAGGAGGCAGAGACTGAACAGACTGTTGAAGAAGCTCAGTCCTGGACCCTGTGGAGGTGGAGGCTGGCTGATCTGAAGAATGATGGACAAGCTGTCATCATCTATTTTCTTATGGACCTTTTTGCACTTTCTGTACACCTTCTTACTTTAGTTTTCTTGATTGCTGCTGTGACTTCAATTTCTTTGTACATGTTACAATGCTATTCTATTCTGTTCTATTCTATTCTTACTAACTTGGTGCCCTTGGCAAGGTTTCATCTGGTTTCCCTTAAATTCCAGCACCAATAACAATTTTTACATACTTAAAAAAAAAGCAAAAATTGCATGATGCTACTCTGCCTTCTGGTATTCCCTCTGTTGCTGGGTTAGCACAGCTAGCTCGTCCATAGAGATAGATCTTACGTTTCCAATAACGATGGATGGAAGGACAGGTCCATGTCGTCACCTCCCAGCTCACACCTGAGAACCAGCACGTGGTCCTCACCTCCTTATCTTAATCTTGTGGGGAAACATCAGGCCTTACACCAGTTAGCATTGACATGCCTCAGGCTGCAAACAGCTGATTTCACATTCACAATGCAGCCATAGTTACATGAAGGATCTCTGGCCAAACACAGGAGAAAAAGTAGTAAAAATATCACTGAAGCCACAAAAAAATTGGTGTTCATGTTCAAAAAATGAGCCATACAAGGTAATGATCCACTCCAAATACAAATATTACGAAAAAGAGATGAAAATAATTACAAGAAAGGGACAAAGAAGAGAGAGCTGCTGCAAAAGGCAGCCATAGCCAACAGGGCAGCACCTGGCCCTAGGCAAGTTAGGGCCGGCTCTGGATGTAACTCACAATTTACAATAACTGTGTCAAAACTACAAGCATAGTTTACATAAGAAAGTCCTTCCAGAGTAAACTGTTGTACTACCATCATGACTCAACACTTTGACTGTCCTATCCATACACACTGACACGAAGACTCATCATTCTGATGCATCGACAAGTTCACTGACACAGATATTTACTTGATATTTACCTCCACCAAGGAGATTATGTTTTTTGGAGAGTTTGTCTTTGAACAACATAATTCAAAAAGTAACAAACGAATCTTGATTACATTTTCAGGAATTGTCCAAAATGGGATAAGGAAGTAGTGGTTAAATTTTGGAGGCGATCAGGATCATCGTCTGGATACAGGATTTTTTTAAAGGGACTGTTTTCACCATATGTGTATATAACTCCACCATAAATGGTCGGATTGCTTTGTAAAACAATACAAGACAAGGTCAACATAATTTCTGACAGGTGTAAAAGTATGATCCAGATCCTGGCAAAATTCTGGATACTAAAATAAGTAAGTTAATAAGAGACTGACTTTTACATTTAATCCATCTTTTTTTATTTATATGAATTACTTCCTGTTTTGCAACTGACAGGGATCATTCAAGAAGTGTACAAAAGCAACTGAGAAAAACTGATGTAAAGTCAGACATGCAATAAATATGTAGTACCAGAAGCTCAACACTAGAGGGCGGAGATACTGATGTGTCCACACACAGGAGCCAGTGTATAGACTCTATATTTAACTCAAATGTTACAGCCTTCTGATGTAAGACAAGACGAGGTGCAATAAGATAAGACAGAAGGAGACTAGAGACAACTTTCTGAGACTGAGAGGACCTGCAGCACCAAATTGCCAACAAGTGAGTGTCTTATGAGAAAGAAAGAAAGTGAATAAGGGACAAAAATGGAGACAGTGTTTTGAAAATGAGATATTAGAAGGAGAAATGAAGTTCAGTGACTTTTAGGCTAAATAAAGCCAAACATACATGAAAACATGTTCCTGAGAAATAAAGGTTTAAGACATTTTGGGTGTTGAAAAGCAGTTTATAGTAAAAGGGTCGATCTTTAAGGATTGTTTTTCAGAAGATGAATTCAGACGATATTTCTTCTGCTAAATTTATCAGATATAGTTCCCACTGATCTCCTCGTCATGGCTTTAATCTCGGACTCTATGGTTAGAGCTTCTGACTGTCGTATCATATTATGTTTGCTCAGAATCACAGATGGTATTTTCATCATAAAACTCGCGCACACACAAGAATCATTTCAGCCCCCAGAACAGTCTTTTACTCTTTTCTCCACTGGCAAACAGCTAAGCCTTCAAGAGCGCAGAGAGAGGGAGAGAAAAGGACAGAAATAAAGGGGGATGTCTGGGTAACTTCAATAGCCTCTCTGTGTCCATCTAATATGGAGGGCTTGCATGCTGGGAGTTGGCCCTTTCCATTCAGACAGACCTCGAAATCATAAAGACCTCTTCTATGGCCCCCAACCTGAAACCCACCCACCAAAGCCCTCGCTGGTATAGGCCCCTTCCATGGGAACTTGCAATCTGCAACGTAATCCCACTTTGGCCCCTGGAGAAGCCTTTCCAAACAAACCATGTGAGTCCTAATACCCCAGGCTTCACAAGTGGCTCCTGGCTAGGCCTGAGCTCCAGCACCAACAACAACTTGGCCCTCCTTCTTCTTTCTTTCTCATTCTCTTGCTTTTCTTCTTTCTGCGGGTAGACGACAAAAGAAAGGGATCTCCTTCTAATTGCTTCGAAGATTGAAAAGCTGAGCAGGGCGGTGGGCGGCTACATCGGGGAAATGAGACGGAGGCTCTGGAGGCAGCGGGGGACTGTCAGTCTGGCTTTGCCTGCCCTGGGTGTGCGGGAGCTGGGATAAAGGAGCTGGCAGGACAGGCTCTGCTGCAGAGCCCGGCCGAGTGGATCAGAGCGGAGGCGGGCGACTCCCAGGGCCCGGCTTTACAACTCCGGCCAAACGCAGGACTATGAGAATGTGGAGGAGCTGAAGCAGCCCTGCTGGAGGCCCTGTGCACTCATGGGAAAGGACGTCTGGTCTTCACAACTGGGATTCAGAAACCATAGGCCGCTAAGAACAGCATGTTCAAGCCAAGAAGGAGATTCTGACAGAGAGGAGGCAGGAACATGGAGGATTGGGAGACGTCCAAACCTTTCGCCTCGTATGCACAGTCCAGCCACCATTGATCAGTGTGAGGTGGATGATGGAGTGTGTGGACACTCAGCTGGGGTGGTCCATGACCTTTGAATCTGTTGCTAAGACATGCAGAGATGCTAATAACACAGACACACACACACCTGACCTCTGTAGCAAGCACATCCCTCGGCCTTTCGAAGAGTTTCTCTTTGCTGTTTATGAGATTAAAAAAATCAGCTTTCATGATTAAGAGAATCAGTCATCTTCCTTCAAGAAGAAACAAAAATTAAGGAAGATTCGGGTCAGAGTGGCTAACACGTCGCTTTCAAGTTCAGAGATCAAAAAATAAAAGCGCTGGCTTCTCCTCATGTGTGCTGACATGAGATCCAAAGATTTTGGCCTCACTCGCTCCACAAAGTTCCCTCAGCCTCCCCTCCCTGACCTCCTTTCATCCCTCCATCCCTCTGCCTTTCTTCTTTTTAATACAAATCAGCCACTCAATGCCATGCACATGTTTTAGTGTTATTTGAACTCAGGCAGAGAACTTCAAACAGCTTTCAAAGTGAGCAGACTTTTCCCCCTCTCCCTCCCTCCCTCCCTCCCTCCCTCCCTCTTCCTCTCTATCTTTTTCTCTTTTTGAAAGAACACAGGCGTGCGTCTGAGCACACCTGATCACAAGGTCGAGAGATGGGGATTATGATATGCAAATGAGGCTTTGTTATCAGCGTTGACATTCGTTATAAAGCCGCACCTTGGAGAGGTGAGATGAAAAGGTGGCAACTCAACCCCCCCTCACCCCTTTTAGCATAACTTCCCCTCTTGAACACATCGGCCTACCTAACCCCCCCACTCCACCCCCCCACCTTCTTTTTTTTTTCATTTAGATCAAAAGGTTACACACAACAAAGAGAGGCCTGAGTGGAAGAGAAGAAAGCACCAGTACACACTTCTGTGTACTTTTACACAGTCAAGACTATTGATTGGTCAGCTGCCCCAAAGGTGTGTGAGCAGCTCCATCACTTATGTGTGTGTCCGTGTGTATATGTGTGTGTTGGATTAGACCGTGTCCTGATAAGGTTTTCGTCTCTTCTGCCGTTAAAGCAGAACGGAGGTCTTTGCAATTACCAAACACTGTCGAAAGGCTTTCATGTCGCTCCCCTGCTGTGACAGGATAGGGACGAGGACACACTTACACACACACGCTCTTGCTCACACACACATTCATAGACATGGAGAGTTCGAGTCCTTTCAAACACACACAGAAACATGCATATGGTCGCCCCCCCCCTCCCTCTTCAATCTGCGTACGGTTCAGTTCAAAGGAGTCCAAGCGAGGTGGCAGTCTGTGCTACTTTTCCAGCTATTAGCCTGGCCCACCATCTGCAGTGATCCAGTGAGGAGTGGGTTTTATGAACTTCATAAAGGCTTGGTTATTAGAGTGTCAGGGTGGAGATGGGCTGTCTAGCCTTTGAGTTGAGCAGCGGGGGTCCTCAATGCTTTGATGTGAATCATTCTGTTAAATAACTTCTGAGAGGTGGAGGGAGCTACTGAAGCCTCACAAAAGGCCAAGGCCCTGTTATATAAGTGATAATTGACCCAAGGATGCTTTTCTGCCTCTTTATGTCACACTTTCTTTACACATTAGAGGCAACAGCTCGGTGATCAATAAAGAGAAGGATTTTACACACGTCCTCAGATAAACCCTCATCCTCACAGTAACACTGACGCTACACGGTGAGAGCTCACTGGGATTTTAATAATTACATTGGACTGAGATCAGGTCTTAAATCCACAACACAATCTGAACACACACTTTTTTCATCTTGTATTTTTCTTTTCTTTTCAGTTTTATCATTTTTTACAACAAAGATTTTATTTAATGAGACGTCTCACTACTGGGGTTAAGCAGAATGACACCTTCTAAAAAAACAAAAGAATAAAAACTCATATGAAGCGCTGAGGTGACAGAACAGTCCTGACTACAGCCGTACTGTCCCTTTAGTTGCTGGAAGCATCACGTCCACAGCATTGAAAACCACTCAGCTGAAGTGCACAACATGGCCTGCAGGTGGTGCTGCTGGTTTACTTTACAGTTTCCTTTACATTCAGTTCAAATTCAGTAGAAGCAGACTTCTGCCCTTTTGATATCTTAAATGGGCAGAAAACACACACATGAACACTCTGCGACTTTCACACTGAATACAGTTTTTTTTAAGTGCACACTGATCAGTCAGATAACTGACAGAAATAATAACTGTTTTGATGACTGTAATATGAAAGTTACAAATGGTAGATTGATTATAATATAATATAATATAATATAATATAATATAATATAATATAATATAATATAATATCATATAATATCATATAATATCATATCATACAATATATCCATCCATCCATCCATTCATTTTCTTAACTGCTTATCCTGTTCAGGGTCATGGGTGGCTGGAGCCTATCCCAACTGTCATTGGGCAAGAGGCGGGGCACACCCTGGACTGATCGCCAGCCAATCACAGGGCTGACACAGAGACAGACAACCATTCACACACACACACTCACAACTAGGGACAATTTAGAGTGACCAGTTAACCCTATGAGCATGTCTTTGGACTGTGGTAGGAAGCTGGAGTACCTGGAGAGAACCCACGCATGCATGGGAAAAACATGCAAACTCCACACAGAAAGGCCCACCGGCCAAGCTGGGAATCAAACCGGTGACCTTTTTACTGTGAGGCTGCAGCGCTACCCGTAGTGCCACCATGCAGCCTTTATAATATAAAATAAAATAAAATAACATAATATGAAATAATATAATATAATATATTAAAATATAATATAATATGAAATAATATGAAATAATATAATATAATATAATATAATATAATATAATATAATATAATATAATACAATATAATATGATATAATATAATATAATATAATATAATATAATATAATATAATATAATATAATATAATATAATATAACATAATATAATACAACAGAATATTTTTTTAATCATTTTTTTTTTTACCATCAGGTAAATTTTGGTGACACAAAAGCAGTACAACACATAAAGAGCAAAATGCAGTAATGGAATGGAAATTATTGTATGAAAGATGCAGTGAGGAGGACCTGTTTTAATTGGACTGCCTTGCCACCTTCTGGCCTGGAGTCTCACACTCACTGTCATGAATGTCACAAATTGAGACTTTTAACCAGGCGTGTGTTTGTTTTGGAGCTAATTTTCTTTGTTTAAGTCAACTTTTTACTGGACACAACGTGATGAGGTAAGGTATTTATCATTGCTGTTACATAGCGCTAACATTTGAAATGTGACAACAAGCAACCTTGTAAGTTTCTACCATAGTTCAGTAGCCAGCTAAATGTAGCGGTACTAGCAGCCCGGTGCTCTAAGACGTGTCTGTAATGTGTAACTTTAGTGAATCCTGGTTATGTCCTGCCAGTCATCTACCAATCAGAGCTAACATAACCTCACTCTTCATTTTATTGATAGACTCAAGTTTGAACAGACCACTGCAGAATAACTGCTGACTGTGGGTTGGAGTCAACATTAGCACAAACAGTTTAGCTCCTTTGTTAGCCTTAAGCTCGTGCTCTACCTCTCTCCTGTTTTGCTTTCTTCTGCTCTTCTGTCCTTTTTCTGTCTGACAGTCAGGCTCCTGTGTCCACCATCACTACAAAATTAATCACAGAAATCGTTTTTAGCAGAGAAAAACACAGATGTCTCTTATCACCACTAAACTTCGTCAGCAGGTGTAGTGTTGTTAAAAAGACTTAGATGTGCAGCAAATCAATCTGATCCTGCTCAACCCAATCAGGAAGCTACAAAATATTTCGAAATAACCAATATTGGCGCTGATAATCTCATTTTATGATGTGGATTATGATCAGGCATATATCTAGAAGGGAGACTTTTTTTAAGACACTTTCAAACACCTCACATCTCCCAAAATTATCAGTAAGAGGAGCGGTTTAAGTGATTTTATGTCATGTTCTCTCTGTGTACTAGGGATGTAATGATACATTGTGTGACAGTTATAATTGGACACATGTGATGATTCAAATCAGCTGAGAGAAAAATGAATTGTGATGCCCTATTTAAACAGCAGAGGGACGTTTTTCCCTAAAAAAAAACAACATGTAAGTCCTGAATGCAAACCTGAGATTGTTTATCTAAAGAGATTTTGTTTATTTGTATGATTCATTTAGTTATTTTGATGTGAGATTTGTTTAAAAAGTCCCTTTTTCTAATTTATTTTTTGTTATTCTAGATAAAATGTAATTTCACCTGAACTTTTTGGAAAAGGACATACTTTGTTTTGCACAGCTTACCCTACCTCAGAGAATTAAAACAGGAAATATCCTTACAGTTTTTATACATTTAAAAACATATGTGTGGTTGAGTGTGCTTTAAATTTTGCATTCATGTGTACCAAAAGTACCAAAATAAAAGTTTAAGGACGCGATCCAGCCAATCAGATCCTGAGAAAGTCAAACACAGTCGGCTAAATCAGCTGTTAGAAAATAAGAGTACCAAGTGCTGTGATGGCACTGTTAGAAATTCTGTGTGGAGTTTGCATGTTCTCCCCCTGCACGCGTAGGTTCTCTCCGGGTACTCCCACAGTCCAAAAACATGCTTAATTGAACACTCTAAATTGCCCATAGATGTGAGTGTGTGTATGAATGGTTGTCTGTCTATGTGTCAGCCCTGTGATTGACTGGTGACCAGTCCAGGGTGTACCCCACCTCTCGACCAATGACAGCTGGGATAGGCTCCAGCCACCCGCAACCCTAAACAGGTTAAGCGGTTCAGAAAATGAATGAATGAATAAATGTTACATAGTGCCTAGACAGTGGAAATGAAAGACTGACAGAGGTGCCTGTAGATGTTTTTTAAAAAAAGCATCTGATAAGGTTGGTACATCAGTCAGATCAGTCACAATTGGCACATTGGATCTGCCATGTTACTACAAATCACTGCAGAAGCTGAGGGACCAGTGATGTCCCAGTGTAGGTTACTGGACCCAGAGGTGTTCCAGTGTAGGTTACTGGCAGCAGCAAGGTTTCCCCGGAGGGCCAGGAGGAAATGATGCACCTCAAAAAAGAAAAAAAGCCATCACTCCAGGGTTGCATCAACTAGGGATGGGCGAGTATTGATACAAGGTGTCGGGCCGATACCAGCCTTTTTTTCAAGGTATTGGTTCTTGTGAAGGCTGCAGATACCAGCAGCAGATACTCAAGGCAAGAAAATCTTTCGTCTAGCAAGTCCTCCTCGCCACTAGTTGCTGCTAATTGCTGCAGTTTAGCACCACGGCAAATGTGCGTCAGGCCCTGTTCAGACAACATGAATGAACCAGAGAGAGTTAACAGTTAAACTGTTTTATTTTGCACTTCAGTTTACTTTTAAAAAATACTTAAACTCTGACAGTTATTAGTTTTATTGTACAATTTTAATATTGTATTTTCTAATATTTATCAAAAAACTTATAAACTCAGAGAGAATTGTTTGTGTTTTATTTGGACTTAATGTCAGAGTGGCTGTGCTGTCTTTGATCAACATAATCCATTACTGTGATTTTAAATTTTATGTATCAAAAGTACCAGTAGTATTGGCACTCAGTATTGGTGAGTACTCAAGTGAGAGTATTCAAACTGATATCAGTCTGAAAATAAGTGGTATCACATCCCTGTAAACAACAATTTGTCACCATCATGACTTTGATTACCCCCCCCCCCCCCCCCCAACATACACACACACACACACACACACACACACACACACACACACACACACACACACACACACACACACACATTGTTTTGTTAGACTTATGTCATCTTTACACAGCCACACTGTAGTGTTTGAGCATACATACTGATAAGGATGAACTCTTGAGTCATACAGGAAGTGAGTTATAGTCAGTCACAGAGAGAGAGACATTGTTCCGGATTGTTCTATTTTAATTAACCCCTTTCTGAGGGGTTTGATCTTTTTGATCTCTGTCTTTGCTTTGTTTGTCTAATTGTTACAACCTACCCTGGTAGTGGGGATGGTTGTAACAAAGGACCACCATGTATTTGACATCACCTGCTGAGATCCGTGATATTCTTGCAGAGGTTTGAATTGGTGCCATTGGTAGGAAAAAAAAAGTGGAAACTTTGCATTAAAGTTTTTTTTTTGTAAATATATGTTTATTAATTTTTCAAAACAAAAACAAGAAATAAACATACACCACCGAGAACAAAACGGAACACTTCAGCTCATGGTTTCACAGCCAAACGGAAAGGTGGAAGACTCAGTATTTTCAGAAAATATACATATTAATATAAATATAAACATGAGACAAAGATCAATATGAATACAAATAAAAAAAGAATACCTGGCAGCTATTGGGAAGATTTCAGCTTTGGTCAAAACAAACCGTCTTGTGAGAATGGTATAAATATCTAGATCTATATGTGTCAGGAAAGGTTTCCATGTCTTAGCTAATGCATGTCAGAAACTTTGCATTGAAGTTTGAGAACTCTGGCTCAAAAATTCAGTTAGTTAGAGGTGCGGAAGCAAAAAGTGTTACAACCATACCCGGTTTCCCCTACTGTGTTTTGTATACTTGTATGCAAGAAGGAATAACTTACATCTTTAAAATCTGTGAATTTAGGCAGGGTTTGGGTTATAAGTGTTTACTGGATGGATCCCTCTGCCTCCACACTCCCTGTGCATGATTTATATTTTAAGCAGTGCTCTGATCATGTTGTCAAAGTTAGTAATCATACTCTGCAAGGTGAGTTAAAAATCAGCTGTGTGAGCTGACTCTCTGGACACTCACGTGGGCTGTTTTTCCCTGACGTAATCGCCTCAGCCCAGCAGGTGGCACCCTGTCCAAACACATTTCCCCAGATTTTAGGCAGCCTGAATTCGGACGGACCTTCCAGCTCACCAGAACCACTGAGCGCACCCGGTGGATCGGACGTGAGGGTGGGTTGTTTTGGAGCTTTTTGTTTTTAAAAATAGAGCAGGATAAATTCCACACATGTTGGTTTATTTCCGGCACACTGCCTGTGCCCCTGCTTGTGTAGTCGCAGGATTTCTAAAGGCTGCTGCTTGTGTTTGAGGAGGGAAATCCGCGTCTTATAGGGACTGCAACGCCGTGACGCAATTCAGCCTCCGCTGCTGCAACACGATAAAATATGAATCACCCTCAAAACGCCGACGACGGGATGCTTCTTCTTCTTCCTTCCTCTTCTTGTGGGTGTAAACAGCGTTCAAATGACAAGGAAGAGGAGGGGGTGTGGCGCTGACCATCTCCCATTCACCCAAACATCACACGCCCAGAGAGCTCTGTGTGCATCTGTGGCGTAAAGGGAATATAATCCAAGAGGGAGCTGTTCCGGGGATCGGGTGGGATCGCTGTCTGCTCCGGACTGTCGCTGGGTGCACAGGCCAGCCAGCCAGCCAGCCAGCCCAGCAGCCTGCCTGCCTCTCGGCATCCCACCGCAGGCTCTCCGCGCAAGAGGATCCTCTTCATTACGCAGATTCAAAGCCTGGATGCAGAGAGGAGCAGTGGCCCTGTACACGAAGATGCTATAACCACGGTGAGATCGGAGATGTGCTCTCTGTTGTTTTTGAGGATCAGCTGTTAGGTCTGTTGTTACATTACAGCTGGGCTCACCAGTGCAGAGCTGAAGCAGAGATGTAGGGAGGACAAAGGGGCGGATGGAGCTCTTACAACAGCCATAACAGCTTTATGTCTTTCTGTTATTCATTGTATGGAGTCACATTCTCTTATTTTAGAGCTGTGAGGATGCTGCCATAGACTGCTGGTGTGTACTTCCTTCTTTAAGCACATTTAGGCTTTTGGACCAGCTCTGTAAGCCAGTCAGTGTTTGGATGACAGTCCTGCCATAGCTCCTGGTGCATCTTGGTCTTGTTATTCATGCTGTTTGAGATCTCTCTATGAACCACTCACTCCCATCATCCCCTCTCTTCTTCTCCTAACAGCAGGCCAAGGCATCACAGTCGTACAAGTCGTACAAGTCGACATCGATCGCTGGGACTTTCATCTCTGTGTCACCTAATTACACCAAATCCCCTCTTTACTCTCTTTATTTCAGGGTGAGATCATCAGGGGCCTTGGCGACATCTCTTCTCAGATGATTTAGAGTTTCTGCCCCGTGTCCTCGTCTGAACTGCTCTCTAAATGAGCTCTAATGGGGCTTCTCAGACAGATATATGTGCACATAAAGTAGTTTGATATCTGCACTTCCTCATATCAGATCTGTCTGAACTCTCAGCTCAAGAAAACATCGCTTTCATGCAGATAAAGCTCGGAACAAAATAAAACAATAATGGATAATGAATTTAAATTTCATTCCATTTTAACAAATGTATTGTCCTGTCTGTGTTTCTCCAGGCACGTTAGCAGCATGATCCATGGCTGTGGTGTTCAGGGAGGCTGTGCAAGTTGTATCGCAAGAGGAAATTGAATGCCTCTAACATCTCAAGGTAAGACTTTTCTCCTCCTGTTGTGTGTGTACGAAGTGTTGGAACTGATCCATGGCCTTGAACAGCTGCTCCCTGCCTCACTTATTTGTGTCCCCTCGTCTAGACCAGAGGTCTGCAACCTTTACTTCCATAAAGTACTCTTCCATAAGAGTACTTTATCTTCACTTATGGAAGTAAAGGTTGCACTTTATCTTACTTTATCTTCACACTAAAGACAAAAGTGTGAAACAAAATTCCAAAACACAGTAAACATTTAGTAAATAATTAACTAAATTATAAATTGTTTTTTTTTCTATAAAGTTGTACATATGATGTCTTTAGTTTTTTTTTTTTTTCAAATACTTAAAAAAAAGAATAAATGTGACAAATTTAATTTTAAAAATTTGCAAAATTAAAAAAAAAATTGCAAAAAGAAAATTCAGAGAATTTTTTAATTTAAAAAATAGTCAAAATTTTACAAAAAAGTTATCAAAAAATGCAAAAAAAAAATTAAAAAATGTCATGTTTTGAAAAATTGCAAATTAAAAATATAATTTAAATAATTTGCAAAATTTGCAGAAATTAAAAGAAATGAATGGCAATAAAAAAAAACATTTGCAAAATCTTCAAAAAAAAATTGGGATTTGTTTTTTAAATTTGAAAAAATGTCAAAAAATTGAAATTGCAAGAAAAAAAATCCAAAAAAATTCAAAGAAATTTGCAAAAATCTTAAACAAATGTGAAATCTGTATTGCAATAGGTGATATTTAGTTTAAAAAATGGTAGCTCATGATATTATATTCACTTTCAATCTCTATAATTATTAATTCTCTCTGTAAGAGAAACAAAAATGGTACGTCTAGATCAAGGGTTGCAGACCCTTGATCTAGACGTACCTTCACTCATTCCCAAACTTAGGTCACGTCTTTGTTTGCTCCAGTATCTTTGTGTTACAGGTGTTCATCCATTAGTTTGGCTCATTTCTTGAAAAAGAGATAGAATTCTCAAAACTCTAAGATCATGCGAAATAACAATCTTACGGTTTAGTACAACACAATAGCCACCTGCTAAAGCAACACCCATGTGAAATAACCCATTTCACCCATGTGAAATAACAATCCTACGGTTTAGTACAACACAATAGCTCACCTGCTAAAGCAACACTGTAACTCATGCTTTAAAACTCCTTTCCCATGAAAGTAGTCAGTGCCACCAAAATGCAAAGATCCTTCTGAGTTGCTTTGGCTCATTTCTTGAAACAGACGCTCTCAGCACTCCTGGTACTTTTGCCAAAATGACCTGGATGGTTCAGCACAACACCAGGGTTCACCTGCAAAAGCTCATCAAAACAGTTCACTCGTGTGAATGAACATTCGCGTGTCAAAATGACTGTCCTTTCAAAATGTTACGGCAGAGGACCATTGAAATATCCCTCATGTCCACCTCTCAGTCTTAGCCCTGTCCTTCATTGACAAAGGTTACTGTTCTACTTTTTTTCTGGCTAGCAGATTACAAATGTGCATAAAACAAACTGAAATCAATCAATCATTAAATAAATCAGTTTTCCCGGCCTTTTCCCTCAAACCCACCACCATGCACCCTCACTCCTTTTCCTCTTCCTTGAGGAGGCAGTTGTCCTTGTTCATTTCCTTGGCCAGGTACCTCTATGTTCAGAAATTGTATTGGTCCTGGTCAAGCTCTACCCACGGAACATTAGACGTCTGATGGGCATGAAAGGACAGATTATGTCTATATCGTGTCTGACAATCCAAGACCATATCTGGACGTCTACACAATGTTTAAAATAGTTCCACTATTTGGACATCTAACTATGACCCCGCTTGGACATCAACATGCAGTTCAACATTTGAACGCTGTCTTTCTGGACCTCTAGTGAAGGTCTAAGCAGAAGTGAATGAGCCCACTGAGCAAAGAGGCAGTCGAAGGACATCCTCATGATGCTGTTTTTAGACGTCTAATTTTGGTCTCCTGTAGGTGCAGACCGCTACTCCAGGTGTTACATCTACCGAACGTCCATTTATGTCATCCACAGTAACCCCTACCTGTGCAGAGAGACATTCAAAGGACATCCCTGCAATGTTGTTAGATGACTAATTTTAACCATCAGTTTTTAATGAAGGTAATATTTTGTTTGTTTACATTTCCTGTTTTCCCTTTTAAAATGGTGATGTGATTGTCGCAGTAAATTTTCCTGTAGCTTCATTTGTCTCAACAGCAGGTTTGAAGCTGAAATGTATAACTCCTTTGTATGTATTTACAGCTACCATCTACTGCTGAGAAAATCAAATGAAGTTAGAGGAGAATGAACTGGAACAGTCTAACACCTTCAGACAATAGACTAGAATCAAGCACAGAAACTAGAAGTAGGATAAAACAAAAGAATACTCAAAAAGGTGGCGTCAGTAGCAGCAACCGTGATAGGAACTCAATTCATAGTTCATGGTTCAAATCCTGGCAAGGACAGAGGTTTTTTTTCCCTTTTTTTGACAAAAAGCGTCTCCATAGAGAAATTGTTTTTGTTCTAAAATGAGTTTAGATTTCACGTTGAAAGGACGCCCTTCAAACGTCTCTTTGTGCGGTGGGTAACTGATACAGAGATACTGTGGATGTCATGAGTGGACGTCAGAAAAAGACGTCAATTGGAGTAACAGTCTGCACCTTCAGGAGACCAAAGTTAGATGTCCAAAGTTCCCAACAACAAGATCTATTCACTTGGCAATCATGCTAAATATAGGCTAACTGTGCTAACTGTTCTTTATCATTTACAAAAATGTATGACAACATTTTAATTTGTTGAAATGAATGAAAAATTCAATCATGTTGTGTAGAGCTGCCGAGTGGCATGTCTGTGTTATTTTGAGAATAAGATTTCTGTTTAAAAATGGGCCAGACCAACAGAGAAAAACTGTAAAACAAAGACTGTGCATTTTGACATGTTGATGTAGGAGGGATGTGTCAGCGATTCCAAAGGGAATAGTCTTTTTTTAAAGCTCAATTAGACAAATTGCTGTGGGGGTGAAAGCAAACAGTGGCAGCTGAACCTGGATTGTTGGTGGATAAAAAGGACCATCAGTCTGTCGAACAGAGACGCACAGAAAAGCCAAAAAATACATTCATGTGTGTGAAGCTGAAGAAGTGTTAGCTGGATGTGTCAGTGTTTTCCAAGTGTGTTTGTGTGTGTGAGCTGCAGGCAGTGGATTCTGAAGTTCAGCTACAGTTCATATTTTGACAGGTTCAGATAATTCAGCTTTGGGCCCTTTATTTTGGATCCTGACATTCACCTCTTGTGTTTTCAGCCAGTGGGTCAGTGTGAACTTTGAGCTCACACAAGTCCTCATAGTTTTAAGCCCATTAATGTGTGTGTGTGGCTGCTCAAAGTCATCCAGAGATATCTCCCTGAAGCAAACGTAGAATGCAGGGATTCAGTACTTTGATCATAGGGATGATGCACTTTTTTAGGAAGTCTGGTCATTCTGAGCTCAGATTGTGGTGTTTATAATAGATGAAAGTTTTTTAAAAATTCTTTTTCATTTAACCTTAATTTAACCAGGAAGTCCCATTGAGATTAAAAAACCTCTTTTACAAGAGAGACCTGGCCAAAATTGGCAGCCGTACAGAGTCCTGGTACATATAAGACGACACAACACAATCAACTGGTTTAAGAAATAATAATCAAATCCACATTTGGCTTTCAAGAAAAACAACCACATTCTTAATGATGCTCTTAAATTCACTAAGAGAAATCATTTTATCCAATTTGAGCTCTTTTTGAACATAATTGAAGATTATTCTACGACCATGGTGGCCAGTAGGGCTGCTTTACACAAAGGAACAGAGGTAAGATGGAAGTTTTCCCAGAATTGCTTTATAGATAAAAATCAGCCAGTGTTTTTGTCTGCAAATTGTTAGAGAAGTCCAACCAACCAAATCATAAAAAATACAGTGATGGGTGAGAAATTTTGCATTGGTTAAGAAGCAAAGAGATGCATGATACACTGAATCAAAGGATTTCCTCATGGGAACCAGGATAACAAATAAATCTTCTTTATAAAAACAACAACCAAAAATGGGGATGTCCCGATATTACATTTTCACTTCCGATATGATACCGATACTGCAGCATTGAGTATTGGCCGATACCGATATTAATCGGATACGATATCAGCATTAAACATACATACTTTTATTACTTTTTCTGTAGTATGTCTGTCATGTTAGAAAAGGCTTGATTAAGTGATATTATTCAAACAAAGAACAGTTGTCAGCAACAGTAGGTATGAGCAAAAAATGACCCATTTATTATTAACCAATGGGTAACAGAAACTGCTTATATCGGAGATTTTAGATGCATTCCGATACGATACCTCTAACCAAAGATAAAGTTATTGCTAAAATCCTGTGGACCTTCATTATTTTATCTGTATTATTGTATTATCTGTACAAAACAACCTTTAACTCAACCGTACATCACAGAAATTAGACTGCAAATCTCAGGAGCTCAATCTCCTGTGACAACTTTTTGTTAAGCGCCCCCTGTGGACAAAGTGATCCCTCAAATTTCATTCCTGACTTTGTTCATTAGCTGGTGCTATTTCCTGGTTAAAAATCTCTCTCTGTGATATTTTAATGGTCAAAATGCAGGGCTGTTTGCACGACAACGGTTTTAGGCTGAAACGCAAAAGTCTTGTTGTGTTTCAGCCTCATGTTTACACGGAAACTGTGTTTAAACCGACCTAAATGCAAACTTTTGCTAGGTGGATTTTTTCTGAAATGCTTCTGAAACCATTGCCATGTAAACAGTGAGCCGGTTATTAGTGGAAACGCTGACGTCACACCCTGCCTCGCCCTTTACGCATACAACAGGACAACAGTACCGTTGTTACATTCGTTGCGAACTACCGTTTTGTGCTCGTCCTGCTCAATCTGCTGAATCTGCTGTGTCTTTAACAAAATGTGCATCTGTTGCTTCACTCATGAACTTAGTATTTGAATCAGCTCAACTGTACTTTGGTGGAGATCTCCCTAAAGTGGCTTCTGGACCAGACAGTTATTGCGCCAACTGTAGGCCTGACATGCTTACTACAGCATTTTCAGTCCCTCAACTTTTTACGTTGTAAATGCAGATTTTTTTTACAGCATTTTAGCGTTTTCAGATGAAACGCTATCATGTAAAGAGGGCCTGCATCTCTTAGTTTAAACATTTGCTGTTAGAATTGTAAACATGTTTCTGCATCAACATGGTAAGTTGGGAACGTACCACTGCTCTGCTTATAGATAGCTGCATTTCGTTTTGAAGATGCTTTCATTGTAGTCATGCATTTTGAAATCTAGTTATTAGGGGAGGGAGAAAAAAATGGTTATATTGTAGTAAGAGGATCCTTGGTTTAACGATTTTAAATCGTGATTTTTTTTTTTGTTCAAAAACCTTTTTTTCTTTCAAATTCAAGTCCTTCATTTTAGTCTTTGTTTATAAACTGGGTTGGAAAAAGTTGAGATGTCAGATCCCCTGAATATACCCTGGAAACTGACTCAAATGTGATGTGCATTTTTTGGGACATTATAACCATCATGTAACTTTTTTACATGGTCTGGAGTCAAAAAAAGCAAACATAAAATCGCAAAAACTGAAGATATCAAAGAAATGCAGTTTTAATCAAACCAGCACCACAATGATCTTGAAAGAATCAAATTAGGAGAAAAGCATATCGCCCCAGCCCTATTTGTTTCACACTTCAAAAACGCGGGTTATACCCAGGGCCCCTGCAACCAGATTACAGATTTTGCACATGATTCATGCCTCTAAATGGATTTATAAGATACCATCAGGAGAGGATAATGTTATAAGAAGTGGTGACAGATCCAGTGTTTGTAGTGATAAGTACCAACGAAGGGTGCCACAGGCAGTAGCCTGCAGCTCTCTACATATTACATTTCTGTAAAAGTGAGAACCATGGGAATTCCTCCTACTCAGATACGAAGCTGTCTCATTTAAATCTGAGCCAGATAAAACAATTAAAGGGAGAAAATCCTGCAGGATAAAAGATAGAGGAGAGAAAGTGAAACAGAGAGCAGGGTGTGTGTTTTGTTTCTGTTACAGTGTGAGCTGTGTGGTTCAGCCTGTTTTTCTGAAACCTCAACTTCTCCTTATGAATGTGTGAAAGTTGGACCAAAGCATCAAATGTAATAATATGTAGGATGGTGAGGTGTTTTCAACCCCCTCTTCTGTTTGCTCACATGCAGGCAGTGCATTCACTGCCCTGTACATTTTGATTAACTGTCAACATCATGCACTAAAAATCTTTAGCTACTGCTGTTTTTGAAAATCAGGCAGCCATCATTGATTCAAATAGAAGTTTTGCAGTTTTCTTTTTTTTAAACAAGGTGTAAATATATATTAGTCAGGAAATGGCTCTATAAAGTCATTATGATGATGCCAAGGTTGTGTTTATTTTGTAGAGTTTGCTTGTCTGTAAAAAACATACACTTCAAAACTTACAAACAGATCTTCATGGAATTTTCAGGAAATGTTCGAAATGGGATAAAAAAGAAGTGATTAAAATCTGGAGGTGATCCGGATCACCGTCTGGATCCAGGACTTTTTTATTAGCATAAATGGTCAGATTGCTTTGCAAAACAATACAAGACAAGGTCACCATAATTTTTGACAGATGTAAAAGTATGATCCACATCCTGGCAATATTCTGGATACTAAGATCCAGAATATGAAATACATACTGGGTCATCATTATCATACAAACCTGCAACTAACACCAAATTGTAGCAGTCAGCTGAAAGGGGGTATAACATTAAAGTCGGACTAAAGTGTTGATGACAATCACAATATGCTTGGTGGAGGTCTGCGCTCTCTGAGTGCTTTCTAGTTAAAGGTGTTACAAAGATTTTGAACCAGACTTGTAGCTAACACCCATTCTCATTTTTAGATTAGAATAGAATAGAATAGAATAGAATAGAATAGAATAGAATAGAATAGAATAGAACGTTATTGTCATTGTAATAAGTACAACGAAATTGAAGTCACAGCAGCAAACAAGAAAACAAAAGTAAGAAAAAAGGTCCATAAGAAAATAGATGATGACAGCTTGTCCATCATTCTCCAGTTCAGCCAGTCTCCACCTCAACAGGGTCCAGGACTGAGCTTCTTCAGCAGTCTGTTCAGTCTCTGTCTCCTGGATCCTGTCTGCTCACAGCAGGTGAAGCTCTTCCAATGTGGCGTTGGTGTCTGATGTTAGCTCTGTTAGCCATGTCTGTGAATAGCATGATGCTACTCTGCCCTCTGGTATTCGCTCTGTTGCTGGGTTAGCATGGCTAGCTCGTCCATCTTGTTGGAGATAGATTTTACGTTCCTGATAACAATGGATGGAAGGACAGGTCCATGTCGTCACGTCTTAGCTCACACCTGAGAACCAGCACGTCATCCTCACCTCCTTCTCCTCACCTTGGGGGAAGACATCAGGCCTTGCACCACTTAGCATTGACATGCTACAGGCTGCTAACAGCTGATTTCACATGTAAACAATGTGGCCATGGTTACATGTAGGATCTCCAGACAAACACAGGAGAAAAATTTGTAAAAATATCACTGAAGCCACAAAAAGTTTGGTGTCCATGACCAACAAATGAGGCATACAAAGTAATGATCCACTCTAAATACAAAGATTACAAAAAAAGAGACAAAAAAAATTACAAGAAACTGACAAAAAAGAGAGAGCTGCTGCAAAAGGCAGCCATAGCCAATAGGGTGGTACCTAGCAACACTTTTAGGACACTGCCAAATTTGAATTTCTCTGAAAGACCTGTTTCTGTGGTCAGATTATTTTTGATCTGTAAAAGGCTCCACTCAAAATAATTAGACTGACTTCTGCAGAAAGTGTGGCCTTGCATATGGACAGATCTTTTCAAGACACTTCACCATGGCAGGACACACACTCACACACACACGCACGGAGGCTTTCACACTACACATGCACATCATCCATAAACTGAAAAGCCAGCAGGGAGGCCATCAGCTGCTGTCACTGTGACGAGCAGCCACAAGTGTCACACAGCTAATAGCTTCTGACGCTGCTGTGTATGTCTGTGTGTGTGTGTTTGTGTTTGAGTGTGTGTCAGGCTTTGTGTGCACTCACTAACCAGCTACTATACAGCATGTTAATGGAAGCAGAGCTTTGCTAAAACAGTGTTTCGCAGCAGATGGACAAAGAGGTGGATGAATCTGTTGCTGCTGAAGCTACACAGAGACAGGAAGAGTTATGGGAGGTGTTTATCTGGCTAAACAGGAAGTTAACATCAACAGAAAAGGGGAAGTCTTTGTTTACAAGATCTCACACATAGATTTCAACTACACACTCAGAGCACACTTGTTTTGCACACACACCTCGTAATATAAATACACTCATAGTTTTAGGTAAACAAATGATCTCTTCACAATCACTGCTCTGCTGCTTTGAACACATCAGTCCTTTTGATAATGCCCTCTAAATTGATGATGTCATTTCCTGTTTCTCAGAAATATAACTTCTGACTGACTTGTCTGAGAGGACACTGTGCTCTGTTCATTTATCACGGCTGATCTCAGAGTCTAAAGGTTTACAATGTTGAGTTGTTTTGCTGGTTTTGGCTAACGTCAGCAGAGTTAGCACCAATTTCTCTGAGTTTTCTGGGAAACTAGGTTAAACATTGAGATGTCATTTCTCTCACACATCATGTTGTATTTAGAAAAAGACCATACAAGTATCTTTTAAAATTATAACTATTAGAGACAGACTG
Organism: Halichoeres trimaculatus; assembly: GCF_033239565.1. NCBI lineage: Eukaryota > Metazoa > Chordata > Actinopteri > Labriformes > Labridae > Halichoeres > Halichoeres trimaculatus. The sequence goes on along the minus strand of NW_027437198.1, from coordinate 5,730,348 downwards.
ATATGTTATTTTAAAGATATTACAGATACTGATTATCAGTAAGTGATATTTGCGGCCGATATTTATTTGCAGTAAAAGTGAAATATTGGCGCCAAAATTTGGGATAATACTAACTTCAACACTTAACTTGGTTTTAACACCTTTAAGCAAATGTTCATTGAACAGCTCCCAGGCTCAGCAGCTGTCTTCTACAGCTCAATGAAAATGTAAAATAATAGATAAATAGCTCCCTAAAGTTTTCTACAGTAAGTCAAGTTTTCCAAAAAATTTCTCTGTGTGTTGCCAATCACATGGTACTGTGGGAGAACAATGCCAGAGACAGACTAGCGAGAGGGCAGAGAGGGGTGGCTGTATTAGAGCCAAAATAACAAAGCATTAAATTTAATACTTCAGGATTCTGAATTTGGCCTTTTAATTTTGACTTGAAATCTTCGGAATGTCTGAATTTTTACACTTTTGAAAATTAAATCAGAATTATATGCTTGAAGTCAGAGATCTTATTATTTCTTAATTTTAAGGAAAAAAAAGAGTACATTATTAATAAATTTAATTTCTTGTTGGCCAAAAAATTGGCCAAAACAAAAAAGAGGGTGATTCCTGTATTCCCCCCCCCCCCCCCCCCCCCAATACTTGATACCGGTGCTGATAATTGGCCTGACTGATAATCAGTCTACATATCAATTATTATTTTTAGTTTTCATTATTATCAATCATTATTATTATTATTATTATTATTATTATTATTATTATTACAAGTAGTAGTAGTAGTAGTAGTAGTAGAAGTAGTAGTAGAAGTAGTAGAAGTAGTAGTACTATAATTAACAATAATAATGTTGATGATGATAATAATAATAATAACTTAATATCATAATGATTATAATAATTATTTATTTATGTTTTATTTCTTAGTTTTGAGGTTTGATCAGGATTTTGAATTTAGCCTATTAATTTTGACTTGAAATCCTGAAAACGTCTGAATTTTTACACTTCTGAAAATTGAGAGAAAATGCAAATTATGATTTTGTTTTCAGAATATGGAGATTTAACTCAGAATAATATGCTTGAAGTCAAAGATCTTATTTTTTTCTAAATATAAGAAAAAAATTGCAAAAAAGTCGAAGATTTCCTTGTATGTGGCCCTCCTTTCAAAACACTCTTTTAAATTGGCTCTAGTTGTCTTATGTAGCTTTGGCTACAGTTCTACAGCAGGGTCTTTGTCTATTGTGACTGTGTCTTGTACTTACTTTCATGTTTTTAATTATATTTACTTTTTTATTTGTTCTCTTCAAAACAAAAGAAAGAAAATTAGATCGCGACCCGCATGCGGCTCTTTGCCTATCGGTGTGGGGCTCTTTGATCCACTCATAAAAGTGATGTATTGTTGCAAACATTTGGATCAGTACTGATTAATAATTGGGTGACGAGATTGATACTTAAGTTTCAGTTTCTTTTCTCTACATGGGCTCCTCTCAATCGCTTCTTTGCTCGCAGATAGATAGATAGATAGATGAAACTTTGTCTCTTCTGTAGTAGAAACAGAAATTTGTCTTTGACACGGCTCCGAGTACAATTCTAAACACACTTACAAAAACAATAAATCTCGCTTTGAAAATTGGAAATGTACTGATTTTCATTTTATGTAAATTTGTTTATGTGTAAGAGGAAGTGAGTTTGTAAGACCATGTTTTTGTGGCTCTTTGTAGTCCCACAGTAATTTTTGTGGCTTTTGGCCTTTGATTGGTTGGCCACCCCTGCCATACAGGCTTTTGATTGTCACATGTACTGGTGCCTTGCAATGATTCCTCTATCAAGTATCATACAGTGATGCTGGTTTAGCTGATAGTGCTTTATCTTGAATTCTTCTATGAACAGATATAGATTAATTTTGTTTTTGTTGAGACAGATTACGTACAACAGCATATCTGATCCATTAATACTAATTTCAGATGTAGTATTTAATAAGCCACAGGTATTATCTCCTTGCTCTGTAGTTTTATTTCAGGCACACTGCGTGCGCTACATCCTCACCATGCTGCTTTCCAGTGCTGCTCAAACTAACAGGAGGAACTCATTCCTGTTGGTCTTACGGGATAAAAACAAAACAGCGTTTCTAATATTAATCCTCGTCTGTGTCACCCACAGCTGATGTTTTTCTGTCATTTTACCCCCGCGTACCCCTCCCTCCACCGCTCCATTCATCGTGTAATTGGGTGGATTATGACTAATAGCAAATCCTCTGGCTGTTTACGCGCTGTCAAGCTGCTTTTATAGAGATTATAAATGACTTAATGTTTTTGGATTCCTGTTTTATTTGTGAGTGATCACTCAGGTTCGCACGTTCAGCAGTTGTTTGATCTCTAAACTGCCAAATCCGGTTTGAAAGCAGCAGACATCGATATTCGATGTGAATCTGTTTCTCATCAGAAAGAAGTGTTAAACCTGTGCGGCTCTACCTGAGTAAAAGAGCAGCTTGTTATGATGGGAAATGAGCACATTTATGTCTCATCGCTCACAGAGAGGATTGATGGCAGCGGCTGAAGCTGTCATGAGAGAGTGCAGGGATGTTGGCGGGCGTAATCAGAGGTTATTCAGTGATGGAGTGCTTTTTGATCTTTGAGAGGATGCACAAACACAGACTTTCCCTCTGTCTCTCTCAAACAGAGGTTCATCTAACCCTTTCTGTGCTCTCTTTTTGCACCTACGCACCACACACACTCACACTCACACACACTAACACTGAGCACCCTTCAGTGGAGATCTTGTGCTAACACACACTCTTAGGAGACCGAGGTTATATAGTGAGGGGGAGCGGCCCTGCCAAACAAAAGGACCAAGAACAGGATGAAAGCTTCACTGTTGGCATGGCAACTACCGGATGATCTGCATGGTGAGGTTTGATGTTTGACATGGTGATGGTGGATTCTGTGTCAGACAGAGAGAAAGGGAGGGAGAGGAAAACCGGTTGGATCCAGCGTTGCAGCGTGAGTCCTCTTTATCTCCCTGCTGTAGTTTGTTGTTGTATTTTCCTTTTCATAAAGAGACAGCTGCAGTGACGCCGAACATCAAAGCTCAGCTCGGTGTTGCCTCTGATCCTGCACGAGTTCATAACTCTGACAGTCAACGTGCAACAGAGCCTCGAGCAGCTCACTGCAAAGTGTGTGTGTCCATATCCGCATCGGTTGGACTGGCGTATCGACACATCACACATCAATACCCAGCATCAGGCAGTCAGTGCTGCTCGCTGTCAATATGATGGAGGTCTGTGCTGGAACAGCTTCATGAAAGCTGCCTGCTGTGGACTCAGGTTCAGGTTTTCTAACATTTGTTCAACCTGAGATCTAAGTGTTCTTTCCTTATTTCAGGCAAAAAAAATCTTATGATACTTAATATGAGTCACACTCACCTGGAAATTAAAGAAAATTGTCTTTTTTCTAGATATTAAAAGAAAAAATGTCTGAATTGCTTGTAAGGCATTTCTAAAACATCCCATCACTCAGTGACTCTCAGCCTTTGCAGATCAAAGGAAATCCTGGAGATGGCCTCATTTATTCTGATCATCATGTTGATGGCGTTGATGCTAAAAGACGTGTCTCATAGCTGGAGAAACAACAGGCAGAAAGCTCCATGACAGCCACATCACCCTCTGATAGCTCATGTTCTGTTTGACAGAGCTAGCCTTCAACAATGAAGCACCAATCCACCTCTGACTGTCAGAGAGAAAAGAAAACTCTCAGACAGAGAAACAACGACATTTGTTAGACTGTACTGTAAACGACACTCAATGACCTTAACAACCAATAAACGTTGCTATGGAAACGTTCTCCTATGGTGCGTGTCACCTTTACGTGTGGAGCAGAAAACATCCAACTTCAGCGTCGTCCTTCAGACCCAACTTTTTCATTGATGACTCCCAGCTTGGAAACTCTACACCCATGTTCACTCTTCTTTTAGTCGTTTGTCCCACTTTCTCTTCATTTCTTTCTGATCTTTTTGGAGCAAAATCTGATGATTTACACTCATGTGATGCATGTTTGAGATTCTCTATCACAAAATACTCTTAATATGAATTCTTTGATTCAAAACAACAAAATTCACTCTCATCTTCTTCTGCAATAACAACAACCGCTGTCTTCTATTTTGCAGTGTGGCTCTGTTCTTGGAGCTCCCTGCCCTACCATGTAGAGGGATGGGAACCTTTCACAACCGAAACGATAAAGTGCATATACCCTGTAGCAAACAGTATCAGTGGTATCAATCGCTCATTGGTACCAATTTTTGGTACTTTTTATGCATTTATGAGGTAATAAATATTAATTTATTTCATAAAAAAATCTCAAAGTTTTTTTAATTAAACATTGATTTTCAGTATATTAACTTGCATGCTGTGTTCATGTACAGCATGGAAAATTAACTACTCTTCCACTCTCTCACAGTTACAAGGACGCATTTGGGTACCTAAACTTGGTACCTTTTGATTTTATATGAAATGGTAGTTAGTGCTACAGATCGGTCGGTACCATTAACTGTATATGGAGTGGACAGTGTGGCTTCGCCATTTATCATTGTACGGTTTTGAAGCCAAAATACCCCAGTCACAGGTGCAGCCATTGTAGCAGTTGTGCTGCGCAGTAGAGATTATGAGGGATTCTGGGAGAATCTGAGTGGAGCGACAGAAATAATAATATTTTTTTTCTTTCAAGAGTCTAATTACTTCTTCACTCTACCTCCTAACATATTTTACAATCCCCCCCCCCAAAAAAATACATGAGAACGGCAGCTGTCAATGTTAAACGTTGCCTAAAGCCTCGTTTTTAACCTCGAATAACTAATGAAAACAAAACTTTTAAGAAAAAAGAGGACTTGGATACAAGGCAGCCAAATGATATCTTCAAATCACCACAACAATCAGACATGAGAAACATTTCTACGAGGTGTATTCATTTTTTAAAGTTTGACCACAGCCCATCTGGAATGACCAGGGAGATAGATTTTTTAACCTATACTGCAGCCAGCCACCAGGGGGAGTAGTTTTTGTGGAGACCTCACTTCAAGCTGAGCAAGAGGACGTCCAGTCTTTTTTACAGCCTATGGTCAGTACTTATAAAAGTAGCAGGCATCACATTTGAAACGGTATGGTATCGGTATCGGTACTCAACCGTACCAATTTTCAGTACTTTTTTGTGTTTATGTGGTAAAAAAAACATCAATCATCATTAAAATATACAATTTTTCAACTTAACATATTTACTTGTCAATATGTAATCTTGCAATGTTGTGTTCATGTCCAGCATGGAAAATCACCTACTCTTTAACTCCCTCAGAGTCACAAGGATGCATTAAGGTACCTAAACATGGTGCCTTTTGATTTTACACAAATCGGTACCCGGTACTTTTGACAGAATTCAATCAGTACTTATATAAGTACGTTGTCTGAGGTAAATCATCTTGTTAATCAGAAGAATGGATTCATCATTTTCCAGGTTGAACAGATCAGTGGATTGTTCTCAGTTGTCACTCCAGGTTGATGATTGAAGCAGCCTCCATGAACTCCCTGATCATATCCCCTCGTATTTGTACAGGATATTGTTGCCGTTCAGTTTTAATCAAACCTCTTATATACACAGGCTTGCCCACTGCTGTGGACAGAGCAGGAAGGCTGAAAACGTGTCGTTGTAACATTTTTCCTCTTTTATTCCACCGCCTTTATGTCCTAAGCAAGTTTGGTAACCTTCCGGTCGGGTGTTTTGTGACTGCCACCTCCACAGCCCCCGCTCTTCCTGGAGCTATTTTAAGACCTGCTTCCTGAGTTGTTTCCTCATCGTCTGAGCCAGGTCAGAGTTTCATTTTGTGTTAGATACAAAGCTACACGTCCTCTGGTAAACGAGACGTGATGATGGATCTCTTCATCCATGGTCGTCTTTTTGCTGCTGTTTGTTTGTTTTTCTGACCTTTTTGAAAAGAAACGAAGGAAACAACCAGTGAAATCCTTCTGTCACATCATTCATCTTCCTATCCTCAGTGCTGCATCACCTAATCATAGCTAACTGTGCAGCACAATGGTTGAACATGCATGCTCATTAATGCCAGTGGTGACGAGTAACCATGACAAATAAAGGCCTGTGAAGTGTTTTCCTGCTTCTCTGTGGCCGCCCTCTGCCCGAGGACAAACAACCCTCTCCAGTCTTTGTGTCTCCTCTTTCTCTCTTTACATCTGCTTCACGTGCTCTCTGCCCCTCCACTCTCCCTTTGTTTCACCTTTGTTTGCATTCATTCCCATCAAGGAAGCTGGCTGCATCATGTGACCTCCCAGCTCGTCGTGCATGTTTTCTGCATGCTTTTGTGTGTATTAGTCATGACTGTCTGCTCCCTCTTTCTCTCAGCACATCCTTTGTTCACCTCCTGTTTCTCTGCATCCTCCAGTCTTTCTTCATCATCCTCCTTTTAATGTCAGGCCCACTTTCTTCTCGCTCGTCTTGCTCTTCATTTTCTTACTGCATCAGATTCATCCACTCAGTATGCTCGAAACACAAGCCTCCATTTTTTCTCCTCGTTTAACTTTTCTGTTTGATCTCTGAAATCTGGCGTGCCAACTCAAATCTGCAGTAGGAAACCTTGGGGGGAAAACAGCGAGAGTAAGCTGGATTTTGAAAGAATCAGAACCAAAGGCAGGACGAGAACTCAAAAACTTTATGTGTTGGGGAGAGGAGCTCAGCACATCGTTGTCATTAATTGAATCAAGTGTTTCGAGTTTGATAGATGAAGGAAAACTTTGTGTGCAGTGAGTGTAGGAGCAGGTTGGACGATCAAAGATGATGCAGAAGTTTATGAATTTGAGGAAAGGTTTAATGCTCAAGTTGGGCGTCTAAACATCCTCTTTTGCCCGAACACGTCCTCCTTTTAGGTCGTAAAGTTATGTCAAGTGGTGTTGTTTTGATTGATAGCACAGAGCGGGACACTAAGGCCCCATTTCATCTGAAAACGCTTAAACACAGTGAAAAAAATCTGCGTTTACACAAAAACGCCGAGGGACTGAAGACACTGTAGTTAGCATGCCAGGCCTGTAGGTGGTGCTATAACTGTCTTGTCCAGAAGCAGCTTTTGGGAGATCTACACTGAAGTGGAGTTGAGACGATCATCTGGTGTATTGGGGAATACTAAGTTCAAAAGTGGAGCAATAGATGCACATTTTGTTGTAAGACAGTCAGCAGATTCAGCAGATTGAGCAACACAAGCACAACACGGTAGTTCATGATGATCATAACAACGGTACTGTTGTCCTGTTGAGTGTGACGTCAGGGTTTCCACTGAAAACAACGGTTTACTGGTTTTGAGTCGGCTGAAACGCAGTTTCCGTGTAAACACGAGGCTGAAACACAACAAAAATTTTGTGTTTCACCCTAAAACCGTTGTCGTGTGAACGACCCCTAAGACAGGTTACGCGTCTAGTCTCCATTCTGTGAAGACAGCAGCTAGGAGGAAAGTGTTGCGTTACGGGAACTTGTAAATATCGCAAATGAAGCAGCATTGGGATCAGCATCTTTGTTTATTTATTTATTTTTTTGTGCAAAAAAGTTTGATTAAAATTTCAAAAGTAAGAATGCCTGTTTTCTAACAGAACGAATGCACAAAATGAGGCAATGATGAGGCTTCTGATTTAAACTCTGAATGCAAAAGTGTTAATTTATTCACAAATCGTTTATATTTGCCAGATTAGGCCAAAATATAAGGTTACAAATAATACTTAATAAGGAGTCGTTCAGGAGCCAGCTCTTTTTAGGGAGCTGAGCCAGAAGAACCAGTTCTCTGAAAAGAGCTGAACTTCCCATCACTACACGGCACACGCATCAAAAACACCCCTCATTTCGTTGTGGTTGTGACCAGTGGGAAGCACTGTACACTGTCTGCAAAGCTTAATCTATTAAAATTTTGAGGCGTTTTTTTTTTTTTTGAACAAGAGTCATATATTTGAGCAAAGGGCTGACGCTCTTTTTCTGTTAATAAATCATGTCAATTAATCAGACATGAAACATTATTTATGTTAACGTCCTAGAAAATTTTAACTTCAAGCAGAAAAGGAATCTTTTAACTAAATGAATGTTGTATAAATCTTCTTTGTTGTTTTTCAGTATCTTTGGGTATTTCTGCAGTATCTCCAAGGGGTCTGGTAGTACTTCCCCTTTTTGGGTTTTTCAAAAATGATCGCCCCAAAGAACCAAATCCTGTGTGCATGATTTAGGAATGAGGATATTCAGTCTGAGGTCTCTATTAGGTGTAGCTAAAGAACAATTAATCATCTGTATCAAACAGAAGCTAAAGCTACTAAATCTTACTCCATGTGAAAATGACAATTTGAAGTAATGTGTAGTATTTAAAGGTACGGTGTGAGATAGAAAGCAGCATTTATTATAGTAGACTCAGAAATGTGTAGAGTGTATTATTCATCATTGATAAAATAAGTATGTAATCACCTGAATATAAAGATCATTTTGTTTTTGTTTCCCAAAATGAGTCTTTTATTTTAAACAGGTGAAGGTCCTCTTCCATGGAGGCTGCCATCTTGAAGTTTTTGTTTTGATACTTAGTGAGAGGTTGCACACTGGTTTGGAGACAATGTACACATTTTTTTTGTATAGATGGAGATTTCTGATGGTCAGATAAACTAAATGTAGGTTCAAACTTATCATGTATTTGAGCAGCCTCTTGTCCTCAAAGGCTCCTGTAGCTTCACCTATGGAAGGGGTGAGTAGGGGAGGGTTTCAATCCAGAATCTAACTTCTAGATTTTGCTGAATATGCCTGTATTTATTATCTTATCTTTTATATTATCTTTAAGACAATAGTATTGATATATAAGCTTAAATGGGAACTAAAGAGCTTAGTACTCTGACTTAAGATGTGAATAACCCTTAAAAAGACCCAGATGATTGTTTCTGGTCTTTGGGAATGCTACAACATGTGCCAAATAATTGTGTTCAGCCTTTTCTGGCTGAAGAGGAAGCAGCTTGGAATCTGATAAACTTCCCTGAGAGCTGGATGGATTTTAAATTTACAAGTAAAGCTCAGTGAAAGTAATCTTATCAGACCTACACTGTAAAAAGAAACCTGTAAAGAACAGTAAAAGCACTGGCAGAAAAGTTTCCAGATGGATAACCTAAAATTACAGTCAAACACTGTAAAAACATGGAACATGAAATAACTGTAAAAATACAGGACTAAATTTTACAGTGTATGACTGTAATTTTAAAGTATTTGTCTGGAAACTTTGCTGCCAGTGCTTACCCCATTTTTTTTAAAGTTCTTTTTCTTTTCTACAGTGTAGCCCTGTATTTTTAGTATTAACTTAGTTATTTTACATAGCTCCATGTTTTTACAGTGTTTGACTGTAATTTTAAGGTATCTGTCTGGAAACTTTGCTGCCAGGGCTTTTACTGTTTTTTTACATTTTTTTTTTTTTTTTAAACAGTGAATGGAAACCGTGAGTGAGGAGGGTGCAGGGTTCAGCCGGCATAATACTTAGAAAAAAAATAAAATAAATAAATTTAAAAAAACATCTGGGATGTCATTTTACAGATAAATTCTGTAAAATTTACAGATAAATTCTTTAATTTTACATTTTCTTGTAATGTTTTTGAAAAACAGAAAAAAATACTTTAAAAATTAAGGGTTAATTACCGTAAAATTCTGTTTTTTTGTTTTGTTTTTTGTTTTTTTCACCATGTAAAATTACTGCAAATATCTGTAAATCTAATGTCTACTATAATTACAGAACATTTCCTGTAAAATTACATTTTCTTTTAACAATTTTCTCGATTCTTCGTATTTGCTTTGATACTACATTCACTCCAAGAGCAGGAAGTGAATGGGAGAAGAAAAACTTTGTTCCAGCAGAGATAGTGGTCAGATGTTTCACGGTTGTTTTTTATTCAAGGTGTTGAAGTTTTGCTACCTGTGGATGGAGCCAGGCAGAGGAATAAGGAATCAGCTGCTTCCTTCCACCACAACATATCAGCTGTGTTTTAACAGGGAGTGTTAGACTCACAAAACATGATGCAAGTGTTGTTTTTTGAGGCACAACTGGAGTTGCTGAACAAATGAAGAGTGCCTCTTGGCTCTTAGATTGAAGTAAATTAAAGTGGTTTTCAGCGAATCATTCGGCTGAGAGAGGAGAGACAAGATGTGCTGAAAGAGGCACAAACTGTCGGCCATAAATACGTCTCCATCTCTTTTTGTAAAACAACTCCTCCTTCCTCTTAAAATCTCTTATGTCCTTTTTTTATTTCTGGGCCTGAATATGGAGACGTTGGCAGCGAGCAAATTTGCAGATTGAGGAGGGAATATTTGAAATACAGAAACAAAACCTGCATAAGAAATATAATTGTTTTCTTGTTGGATTTTTGCTTCCTTCTTTTGTCTCCTTCCTCCGAACTGTCTCTTCACCCTCCTGGATCATTCTTCCTCTGCTGCTTTTAATGTCTCCCCTTTTCTCTCTTGTCTCTCTGTGTGCTGGCTTTAGCTGATTAAAGTGGTCCAGCTTGCTTTGATTAATTGGATGAGCCTTGTGTACATGCCAGACTTGACTCCTCTCCTCCCCCTCCCCCTCCCCCTCCTCCTCTTCCTCTTCCTCTTCCTCTTCGTTGTCCTCATCAAGAGGCAGCTTAAACAAACACAGGGCTTTGAATGGCAGCAGCACATTGATGGGAGGGAGGACATCAAATCACATTTGGTCCCAACGTATTTTGATTCAAACTAGAAATATTTCATGCCAGCAGTGCAACACTTGTGTGGCACAGGGATTTGTTGCCAGTGTGAAATATCCTCTAACGGTTGTAGGAGAAACTGATATTTCACAGGATTAGATTGAAGATGTTTTCCCTCTTTTGTCCCCTGGCTGTCCCCCCCTTAAACCTGACACCAGGAAAACTTGGAACCATCCTCCTCTCCTCACCTTGTCGACCTCCACAGTGTTGGAGTCTGCCCTTCAGATGAGGACAACAAGCACCTCCACCTTCTTGGCTCCTCCATCACTTTTCTCATCTCACCCTTCCTGTTTTCTCTCTCTGTTTATTTGAGCTCAAAAGCTCACATCTGAAAGGTCGTCTGCAGCCTCCACAGACCCCCCTGAGGGTCCTCGTCTTTTTTTTCCCTTTATGTTGCTCTTTTTTTATCTGTCTCTCTCATTCTTTGTCTTTTTTCGATCTCTTTTGCCTGGAGCAAAGCCATTACTGAATCAACACGCATACACTCAAAATGACACACACATATAACCCCACCACAGCACAGCCAAGTGGATATCTGGCTGGGACTGGGAAAGTCAAATGCTCTGTTATTCCATCCCAGCTAACACAATCTCTGGAGATGAAGTGCCAACCAGAAACAGCCCCCCCCTTCTCCCCTCGGCTGTCTCGGAAACTCAAGCAATCACACGGGCAAACTGCTCTGGAGTTTCCCTCTGTTGCGTCTCCCTCCATTCCTTTTTTTTTTTTTTAATCAACGTGCAGAGAGCCACAGTGACTGTTTGTCTGTGCATGCCTCTGTGTGTGTGTTGTTTTGCTCTGCCTTTTTGATAATGCTAACCAGGGATGATGTCCTCTGCGCGATGTGGAAGAATAAGCAGGCACAATAACTCAATAACAACTCGAGGCCTCATTCGGTGAAATCACTGCATGATGGATGACTCTGCTGCTGCTGCGTAGAGACTACCAAATAGATTCCTCGTCCCTGTGATCACTGGAGCCCGACACTTTCCTTGTCAGTGATTATGTCCTGCATATTGTTATGCTTGGGTGGGCAGACCAGGGTTTATCATATTTATGCACCTATAAGCTTATTATGAAGATCCTGTAAAGCACAGAAATCATGTAAAACGTAACAGTCAGAGTGGAGCCAAGCATGTGTGAACTTGATAAGGCTGTGTAGGAAGACTTGAAGGATTGTTATTGACTTAGAAGCTGTACACTTTGGACTTCACCATTTTACAGAAACTGGGACACACAGAGTCCTCAGGCGTTTCTCTTAAACTGTGTTATTTAATTGAATAAAAGTAAAGGAAGAGGACTTCCAGAGCTACAACAGGGTGTCCCTTGGGTCAGTGGCAGAAAATATTATTTAACAACTTCTTTCTCTGTAGAACTTAGATGATACAGCTGCAATAGTTCAGGAATTAAAAATTTAGAAGCTAGCTTTGTACACATTTTTTTTGTTTTATTTTTTTTCTGTTCTCAGATTTTTCTTTATTTTATCTTATTTTTATGCTAAGATTAGCAGGAATTTTGGTAACTTATTAGTAAACACAACATTTAAACTGGGCTCCTCCTCCATGGATCTGTGTCAGTGTCAGTGTCAGCACACACCTACTGCCTCTGTGATGCAGTGGGTGTGAGCGCATCACACACCTACTGCCTCTGTGATGCAGTGGGTGTGAGCGCATCACACACCGAAGACAGACAGAACTTTACAACGACACGCATTTTACTACTTTAGAGTCAGCTTTTTTTCTTATACTGATAAGATTCACACTGCTCTAAACTTGCCTTATGTTAGATAGAGAGATCAGGGCAACCACAGGATGAATCAACTTTTTAACCAGTACAAGAGTGACTTCTGATATGTCGTGTCAACATGAAAAAAAAAGAAAAAAAAAAAAAAGAAAACAGCTGATGCTCTGATAGACTCTTTCTTAACAAGTGCTGCACATTTATCTGTCTCTGTCTCTGTCTTTGAGGTGTCCTGCAGCGTCTTTGGATCAAACCAACTAAGAGAGAGAGGGGTGGATGGTTTTTGAGTTTCAATATAACGCCCAAGTACAGGACGTCCTCTGACTTAGAAAAATATTAGAGATCACAGGAGCAAACTTAAAGTTGGGGGATAATCAGGAGAATCACAAATCAGGAGAAATCACAAATCAGGAGAACAGCGGGAGAAAGAGTTAAAAAAAATTGGGAGACTCCCTCCATATTCAGGAGTGTTGGCAGCCTGCCAGCACTCCCGATTGGTAAAAGTGAGTTCATGTATGACACAGACTGACAAAGACAAAAACGAAAGACATTTTATCCATCATTTTAGGTTACTTAAGTAAATTCACTGAAGATTTTTAGTTATTGTTTTATGAAAAGCCTCGTTTTTATTTTTTATTTCAACAAAAAAAAATTGTCAACCAAAATAACCCTGCATGTTTTATTGTCTTCCTTTAAAGTTACATAAAACAAAAAGCCTGTTTTGTCAACCAGTGCTTGTTGCAACCCCCCCCCCCCCCCCCCCCCCCCCATATAAGTAAATTGTGCGACTAAATCATGTGCTGGTGTGACCAACTGAGAAAGTTGGTCGCACCAGTGCTACCAGTGAAAAAGTTAGTGTAGAGCCCTGTTCTTTACTGATGTGTTCAGTATCTTGTTGTTTGTGCCTGTTGTCTTGTGGTTGTGAAGTTGCTAAGGCCAATTTATGCTCAACATTACGTTCAGATCCAGATACGGATGCAGCCTTCGGCCCGTGCTCTGTGTTAATTTTGTCCGTATTTCTGCATGTTGCCGTGAAGCTTATGGATTCTGACTAAACAGAGCAGTACCACTGGAAACTGTGGGGGCAGTGTTGCTGTTACTACCTGATACAAGGCTTTAGGCCCTGTTTACATGACAACGTTTCATCTGAAAATGCTAAAACGCAGTAAACATGCAGTGGAAAAAATCTGCTTTAACACTGAAAACGCTGCAGTGAGCTTGCCAGGCCTGCAGGTGGTGCTTTAACTGTCTTGTCCAGAAGCAGCTTTTGGGAGATTTCCACTGAAGTAGAGTTGAGCCGATCATCTGGTGTATTGGGGAATTCGAAGTGCAAAAGTGGAACAACAGATGCACATTTTGTTGAAAGACAGTCAGCAGATTCAGCAGACTCAGCAGAACAAGCACAACACGGTAGTTTGCGACGATCCTAACAGCTGTACTGTTGTCCTGTTGTATGCGCTCATGGGAAGCGGGGTGTGGCGTCATCGTTTCCACTGAAAACGCCAGCTCACTGTTTACATGGCAACGCTGCAGTGTTTCAGAAACATTCCACTCTGGCCCTTCCAAGGCCCTTTTCAAAAAGTTTGCGTTTCAGGTCGGTTGAAACGCCGTTTCCGTTCACCCTAAAACTGTTGTCCTGTAAACAGCCCCTTAGTGAGATACAAAGAAGAAATAACAATGGCAAATCTTTCACAATGTATTTAACTGCCTCACCGACAACACTGCCTTTATTTTTTGTCTTTTATGCAGGTGGAATTATTATTATTAGAAATTCCTCCACATTGGCCATAAATTGGTCATAAATTTTTGAGTCTGGGCTGAACCCCCCTGGTGGATGTATTGGTTAACTGCAATGCCAACGCAAAGGACGCACCAAAGTATGTGGGCAGTTACATTAACACTGTTTGAAACAGACGGATATATTTTCGTATATAAAGGGAGTATAAATGAGCCTTTAGAGTGGTTTTAGAGTGGTTTTCCAGGGATACCAGCAGGGGGCGCATGTGCAAAAGAATGATGTGGACTGACACTGACACATGCATTATACCCCCTTTTGCAGGTACAGGCTTGTGATATGTGTTGTGTGTCTTGTCTTGAGCGTTTGTAGTGTTTCCAGAGTGGCTGTTTAGTGTTCCATGTTTTTCTTTCCACAAAGTTTGGAGTTTGTCTGCTTTTATTGCCACGTTGTGTTTAGCATCCTAGCATGGTAGCAGGGACTGTAACTCTATGACTGTGTCTCAGTCAGTAAAATACATCTGAGCTGAGGAGTGCATCGCGTATATCTTAAATTAATTGAATTACCCATTTTTCAGGGCTTTTACTCCTCTGACTGAAGCTAGGTGAACACACTCACTAGCCCAGCAACCACCTGCAGCATCCCGTTTCTACATAGGAGAGACTTGAGAGCCGTGCACCTGACTTGGCATGTTAGCACAAGCTAACCACGAGTATTTGACACATACCTGGTCAACCGAAAAACCAACCAGCGTCGCTTTTCACCCTGTGCTGCTCCTTAAGTTGGTTGTGTCTTTCTTTCTCCATGCTACGTCAACTACCTTAGCTGCTCTGATTAGCTTCTTCCACTCGCTGTCATCAACACGCAAAGTCACTTGCACACTGGGCAGGCTGTGATTGGCTGACACAACCACGCTTACTCTCCGCCCAGAAATGTCTGGAAACAACCAAAACATCAACATTCAGACAGAGGAGAGGGTTCAAGGCCGACACAGACACTGACACACATGTATAGAGGCCTAGAAGTAACCATTGAGTTACCTTTTACGTCTCGAGGTTGTATTCTGAACACGTATGTCGTGTTTTGTGATGAAACATCTCATCCTGTTTTTTAATAGTCAAACTTTCTTTCACTTTGATTTCTTTTTGAAATGTTAAAACAAAGGGTTGTTGAGGCAGCACTCTGTCACTTTTCATCCGGCATCAACCTGCAGCTGATGTTTCAGATGTTAGAAGAACCTCAAGAGAAATCCATTTCCCTGATGATCTGAACTCTTTTTATTTTTCCATCAAGTACAGTCATTAGAATTCACATCAGTATGTTTAGAAAAGGCTTCAAACTCCTCAGAGGAGCTTTAACTGCAACCTTCAACCAACAGAGAAAGATTTTAACACCCTTTCCATAAGTTGTCTTCTCTTTTTTCTCTCCCTCCCTGTTTCACAGCATTGAATCAGCTGTGATTAGTGTGTCCCCAGTGGAGGGGTGTGGTTACACACAGCTCAGATCCTGAGCTCTCTTTCTTCACTCCTCACCTGTTCTGAAATAACCCATTAATCATGTGGGCATAGAGGAGGTGAGGGAGTGGGCAGGTTGGTAAGACAGAGAGGGGGCAGATCTGAGTGTGGCTCGGCCTGTCAGGTGGAGTCTCACGTAATGAGGGCTAATGGATTGGGGGGCACTGATGTACCTGTTTGATCCGCCCACATGAAGGAGACTGAAGAGCTGTGAGGTAGATATCTTCACTGTCTACGTGACATGTGGGGGTGAAGTATCCGAAGCAATCGCAGAGGCGGGTGATAGGTTGAGTTTTTTCTATCAGTCTTTGTTAATAACCGTTTCCTTCTTCTGTCTCTGTGTCTCTTCCAGGCTGTGAGCCCTGTGCAGGGTGGCGATGAGCACTCAGGGCAGCAGCAGCAGGGGAAGTGGCCAGCACGCCGACACTACCCCCCCTCGCCATGCCTCTGGACCCAAGCTGCAAGTGCAGCGCTCCCTCTCCCGTGACACCATCACCATCCACTTCTCTGCTCTGGGGAAAGAAGAAGACGATGATGAGGAGGAACTCTACGGGGTCCCTCTTGGATCTGATAGGGATAAACCTGGGTTTGAAGGTGCAGAGGGGACTCTGGGGGTGGATGCTCTGGGGGTGGATGATCAGTTAGTCGCCACAGGCTTGGAAGCAAACGAGGAGCTGCTGTTTGACTCCACGGATGTTGAGATCTCCTCAGGAGCTGCTGTTCTCCCTGTTTCCTCCACCACCCTGTCCTCAGACCCTCTTCCACACTCGCCCTCCCCTGCCATGACAATAATCCCCACTCCAGCTCTGCCCCATTTGAACTCCAACCCCCCTGCCAGCTCCTCCTGGCCCTCAGAGCGACCCTCAGCCAATCCCCCCTCAACCAGCTCCAGCTCCTCCTCCCCGTGCAAGTCTGCAGCACTACCATCCTCTAAACCATTCCTGAGCTTGGTCAGATCTTTGTCCAATGACGTAGAGTCTCGAGAACCCACTCCTGCACCTGCTGCAAATGCACCACCTCACACAAGGCACCGTCACTTAATGAAATCTTTCGTTAAGTCTCTCTCCACGGACACTTCCAAGGCTGAACACCAGGACGGGCCTCTGCTCCACTTCCTCCATCAACCACCTCAACAGCAACAGCAAGTCCAGCCCTCCAGCGGGCTCCACCTCGTAACATACAGCTCTTCAAACAGTTTTCCCAGCCCCGCCTCTCCTCCGGCCCCGTCACTGTCACTCAGACGGGTGGCGACTCCAAAACAGCCCCCTCCTCCCCCATCATGTCCCCTGATGGGAGGTCGTTCTTCAAGGTCCAGGAGGTGGAGGCCAGGATAGAGGATACAAAGCGGCGTCTCTCAGAGGTGATGTCAGACCCCCTGCAGCTTTTTAGTAAGATCATGGGGGATGAGTCTGGCATGGGAGCTGCTGGAGGCGCCACTCATCGAGCTAAATCACTGTCCGCCAGTGCGACGGAGCTCAGTGGAGTGACTGCCGTGAATGGACATGCAGAGAGTAACAACAACTACAGCATCAAGGAAGAGGAAGGTGCAGAAGGTGAAGAAGATGAGGAAGAAACCCCGACAGGGAAGGGCCCTGACTCTGTTTTCTTCTCCTTCCCATCACTGGCGCCTGCTCCAGCTCCCTCCCAGAACTCTTCGTCCACTTTCCCCAAGTCTCCGTCTTTCACTCTGGGCCGGTGCTCGATGTCTGCGCTGGTAGCCAAACAAGAGGACGAGGATTTCTGTGAACTTTACAGTGAGGACTTTGACATTTGTACTGATACAGAAACAGCAGATGGGGATCACCCTGGGTCCCGGCAGCCCCATACTGGTAGCACTGGGTTGTGTAGTGAACTGGACACAGAGGAGGAGGAGATATTTGAGGAAGAGTTGAACTCCGTACCTGTGACTGCTCTTATTTTCCTGACACAGTTGGTGTACTTGTATCTCCTTCTCCCAGTGCCTCCGTATGCGTGTGCGGTGGTGCACGGGATAGTGGTGGGGTTCATGATAGTTTTGCTCGTTCTTTGGTTGTCCTCTTCGCATAGCTCCTCAAACAGATGGAGACGAAGGACGGAGCAGTGGAATGTGTCCCAGCTGGACATCAAAGAACCAGGAATATTTAAGGTAGGGAACCTTTGCTTTATGTCAAATATGAATGATCAGGGAATTTTTGGAATTTCTCCTAACTTTGTCTAACTGTCATAAATAAAGGCATAAATAATAGTTGTAGCTATGCTCCAAAATGTATACATATTTTGATGAGCATTTAACCATGCCATCATTTATATTTGCCTTAGTGCTGAAACTTACCTGAACAGGATTTCTAGACTCCAAATCTAGAAAAGTGGTCTTGATGGAAAGGCTGTAGGCTCATAAATTAGAGATTGATGATGATCAAATATGCTTGGAATTGTTTCCACATGTGATTCATGGAACAGCAGAATTTGCATGCAATCATGTTGGTTTTTGAAAACCTCTTTCAAGTTGATTAGTAAAAGAAGGCAAATTTGCGAAAATTTCAGAGACAAAATTTCCTAAAGTTTTAGAAAAAAATAATTTTAGTTGACAGCAACGAACTCCTGAAAGTTTTCAATGTTCCTGAGCTAACATTACCATGGAAATTTTCAGGAAACGCTTTTACTGGAAATTTTCCACCTCTTTGCAACCCAAGTGACCACATTGGTTCATACATTTGCTCGTAACTTGCTGCATCATGCAAAAAGTTGTCCTAAAGTAGGAAAAGTAATATTAAAAAAATAGACAAGCTGACATCTTAAGCATTGTGGGATGTAGTACTCATGGAAACTGCAGTCTTCATCCCACACTGCAAAAAATAGAAATCTAACCAAGCATTCATGTGTTATTTTAACCTGTAAAAAATAAAAAAGCCTTTTTAGACTTAATACAAGCCACATTCACTCGATCAGTCCAGAAAAAATGTCTTATTTCAAGTTATTATTTAAAGATAAAAATGTGTAAAAAGTTAGTAAAGTAAGAAGAAATGTCTTGTATTAGAATAGAATAAATAGAACAGAGTATATATATATATATATATATATATATATATATATATATATATATATATATATATAAATATGTATGTATATATGTATATAAGAATAAAATCAGTGTCAAATAGAAAAATCAGAGACGACAGCTTGTCCATCATTGTCCAGTCAGCCAGCCTCCACCTCCACAGGGTCCAGGACTGAGCTTCTTTAGTCACGCTCCATCTCTGTCTCCTGGATCCTGTCTGCTCACAGCAAGTGAAGCTCTTCCAACATGGTGTTGGTGTCTGAAGTTAGCTCTGTTCTTATCCCACTGGCAGATATTTTTACTTGCTACAATAATTCAGACCTAATTATTGACTCGCAATATCTTTAAATAGGCATATTGTTCTGCACTAATCAGGTGAATGTGGCTTATATCAAGTGTATTTAGACAATTTTACTAAAAAAAATAATACCAAAATAATTCTTAGATTTCAGTTTTTTGCAGTGTAGAAACAAAACTTTTGTCCAGACAGTTACAGTTTACAGTTTCATTTAGCAAACACTTTTGTCCAAAGCGACGTACAACACATTCAAGAATTTAGACAGAAGAAAAACCTAGTTAGTTTGAAAAACAGTGCTACAAGTTATTTGGCTGCAGGTGCTGACATTAAGTGCGGGGGGGGGGGGGGGGGGGGGGGGGCTGAGTACCAGACCTATAAGAGCTGAGTACCAGCTGAGTACCAGACCCTCTGACTCATTCTCCCCCTGAGGACAAAGATGAGAAGGGTCAGATTAAGGGCCTAAGTGTTCCCTGAACAAATGAGTTTTCAGACATCTCTTAAAGTAGAAAGGAACTCTGTGGATCAATAGAGTTAAGTAATTAATTCCACCATTTGGGAACAACAGAGGAGAAGAGTCTGGCTACTGATTTGGAGCCGTGCTGGGCTGAAAGCACCAGGCGTCTTTCACAAGCAGAGCGTAGTGGGCGAAAAGGGGTGTAGACCTGGATGAGGGACCCCAGGTAGACAGGAGCCGTTCTTGTCATTGTTTTCTAAGCCAGAAAAGGAGCTTTGAATTTGATTTGAGCTGCTACTGGTAGCCAGTAAAGAGAGATTAACAGCTGGGTGACGTGTGCTGTTTTGGGCTGGTTAAAGACCAGACGTGCTGCTGCATTCTGAATCATCTGCAGAGGTTTAAATGTACACGCAGGAAGGCCTGCTAGGAGGGAATTGCAGTAGTCGTTGCATGATATCACAAGGGCCTGTACCAGAAGAATCAACACAACATGAAAACTGGGCACTGTTATGCACTATTTATTTTACTTTTATTAGAATGATGTTTCAGACTTTTAAAAGTCTAATATAATAAAGCTAGGTATATAGTCTAATATAGCTCATTAGGCTCATTTCAGCACTTTACTTTGGTTAGAGGGGTGATTCAGACTTCTTATAGTCTTTGGAGTTATGTTAAGTAATCGCTAGTATTAGGTGTATCACCCACAGGGGATGCTGATCAGCCCATTTGTTGAGAAACTGCAAGAGAACCTGAACAAAAACTAGCTAAATTAGCTCATTTTCAGCACTTTCCTTCGCCATCAGAACGCCCATCTGTTCCTAGATGTGTCATAGAGTTTTTAAGCAAACTAAAAAATGTGAATCTCTGTCTGAAATCGATGAATCCAGAGCTTGATTTACACATACTGTTAGAAGCATCAGTGTGATGAATGATATGGGACCTCAGAGCACCTCAGAGAGAAACGTACTTAGCAAGAGCACCACAGAATACAAGATTTCGTGTTTACTTTCAAGCATCAGCTCAAGTGTAGTAGATAGGCTTGTTGTCCCCGGGAGATTCACTTTCATATCTTTACACTCTATCTTCCAACATCCTCCTAATGCTGGCCAGGCACTGAGATTTCCCCTGTTGTTTCGGAGTGAATTGGTTTTGCTCTTGCAGCCTCCTTTGGGACTGATAAAGTGGGAGTTTGGATGAGAATTAAACTCTGCAGCCTCATGGGAACCAGCAGACACATATGGAGGTCGTATCAGAGTTACAGGTTAGCCTGGAGACACAGATACAAACGTCTGCCCTCTGTTTTTAGTTAACCTCAAATCAAGATTTTTTTTAAAGAAGACATGTTTAGCAGTTTGAAAGTGTTATGTAAGCTTGTGTGTGTGTGTGTGTGTGTGTGTGTTTGTGCTTCAGTGGGTACCAAGCTGTGCAACAGGAGCGCCTCGTGGCTGGAGGGCACAGCTGTTCCAGAAGACGAGCTCTGCTGTTGTGTGGGACATGATACACGAATATTAACAATATGAACAAGCACAGGGGCACAACAGCAAGAACAGACCCTCATGTTTCTCTTCATCTTTATAATCCTGTAAACATTAACTAAGAGTCAGATGTGATGACAACAGTTTGCAGAATAAACTCCAGTATCTCTGCATGTTTCATCTGCTTTAAAGCCAAACAGTGAGTTATGAGCACAGAATAAACAAAATATGAACCCATTGCTCTCTTGAGTGATATTATGAAGCCAGATAATTAGGGATGCGATATTAGAGTTGCTCAGTCGTCACGTGTTTGTCTATCAGTACCAATAGTTTCAGTTACACTGCAAAAAAACTGAAATCTTATCAAGTGTTATTATTTTATTTTAATTGAAAATTGTATTGTTATACTTGATATGAGCCAAATTCAAGACAAAAATGAGGTCTGAATCACTTGTTACTAGAAAAAAAAAATCTGCCAATGGATCAAGAAAAATTTGCTAGAATACTGTCTTAAAACAAGTCACTTTTCTCTTGTTCCATTGGCAATTTTTTTTTACTTGTTACAAGCGATTCAGACCTTATTTTTGTCTTTGAATAAATTGAAACGAGGAATTTTCCTGGATTGACCAGATGAATGTGGCTCATTAAGTCTAAAAAGAATATTTCTTAATGAAAATAAGACAAAAACTCTTAGTAAGATTAAGTGGTGAGCGGTGACCTGTTACAGTGGTCATGCTGAATTATTAACTACAGTTAGCGCCCATTTTTTAGCTATTTATTTTTATCAATAAAAACATGTTATATGTTTTTCATGGATCCCCGGAGGTGTCAGGCTGCAGAATATAGTATTACAGCGAGGGAACGCCTTGCACGCGTCAATAAAGTGTTCCCTCCACGCTACAGTATAGTGAGAGAACGGGATAAATAAAGCGTTACCTTGCTATATTATAGCGAGACACTTCCGGGGCTCTGTAGTTTTCCGTTGAAAAGGAGACATGGCCAACAGAACAATTTGCTGACCTGTGGATAGCCAGCTTGCCATTTATGTTTGTCATAAGTGCTAGCTTGAAAGTGACAGACAAAGGAGTCAGGACCACTTGAAATTGTATTCATCTTTTACTCAGTTCCCCGGGGAAACAGCACTGAACGCAAAGACTGAATTGAATTGATTTCACTCATTTTGGCTCGGCTACTGCGGCAATAAAGGTCCCATATTCTGCTCCCTTTCTGCAGTTTAATATGGATCATTGATGTCTTCATGAAATGGTAGTAACATGTTTTGGTTTAAAAAGCCAAAAAATCAAGCACAGCAGCATTGTTTCTGATTTAGTGGGCGTGACCTTCATATGTAAATGAGCCACCGCTGATACTGCCCCACTCTTCCGTGTCACTGAGAGTGCTGCCACGAGCTCCGAGTGCACAATGTTTAGAAAACAGCAAAGCTTGTTTATCATAACATTGCAGGCTAAAACAACAGGCTAACCGCAGCTAAAGTTAGCATTCTGAAGCTAACACAGAGACAGGGGGACACTGAGGAAAAGCTCTTACATCTGCTCCACAGCACACAGCATTTAAAATACTCACATTTCCAGGGTCAGAGGTTTGTTGGTGGATGGTTGGTAATGCGCCTGGATTCAGGACCAGTCTATTCGCTAGCCCTCTGTTGTACTGTCCAAAGTTGGAAAAGCAGTCGGCCGTGAAGTGACTAGCACACACATGCACAGTTTTACTGAGTGTAGCTGGCACATTTCCCTCATAAATGAATTCTAGCCACTCAGTCTCATCTTCCTCCGAGATGGGAAGCTTGTGCATGGAACTATGTGGCTGTTTAGGGGCGGGGAGAGGGTTCAGGGGTATCTGCTCTGGTGGACCAATCAGGTCAGACTTGCTCCTGAGTTGTCAAAAAAGGGAATTGCTGACATCGGCAAATGCCCAAAATCCAAACAGTTCATTTCAGGTCAGGATATTACATTCACAAGCACTACTTAGTACAGGTTTTGTCATTAAATATCACATTTTGTGGGCTGGGAGGAAAGCCAAAGACCCACAAATTTCACTAAAGACTTAATAAAGTTATTTTTGCATCATATGGGACCTTTAGTTTATGAATTTGATCCAGTTATGAGCATGCGCATTGGTAGATAAGCTGCTTCACTGACAACTTTTTTGCCATTCAAAAGACTCATGTACAGTAAACACAGCCTCTAGCACTGATACTCCTGCATGCGTGAAACAAGATGTCAGCTTTCCAGCTTTTCACAAACAAAACTGGACAGCTGAGGCAGGAATTTTATAAAAGGACACACTGACAGATTAATATTTTCAATGGTTTTATTAAAGGGCTTGGGCATGCACTGCATTTATAGCTTCTTATGACTGCTCGCCCCTGGTAAGATTTTAGTTTTTTCCAGTGTAGAAAAGCTTGCCATCTTGTTTACTGAAAGCAATTTGATAGCTTTCTTTCTTTAAACCATGAAGACACCTCGTCCATCTCTTTGTTCTCTCAGGGCTGGATGAATGAGATCCACAGCTACGACCCGGAGATGTATCACGCCACCCTGACCCACTCTGTTTACGTCCGTCTGGAGGGCTCCGTCCTGCGCCTGTCCAAGCCCAACAGGAACATCTCCCGCCGTGCCACACACAACGAGCCTAAACCTGACGTCACTTACATCAGCCAGAAGATCTACGACCTCACAGACAGCAAGGTGTGTCTGTGCTTAGAGATGAGATTTCTTCAAGTTCCCGCGCATGCTTGTTGGATTTTAATGTTTGAAGTGTGTTTGTCTCAGCTGACTCTCCGGCCTATTTGTGTACTGCATGGTAAGCTTAAGAGATAGTGACATCAAGCACACGTCTCCTCATATTCTCTTTTGCCTGAGTGCATGTTTGCTAATGGGTCATGTTCAGTGACAGAGCCACTTAGAGTCACACACTGTGTGTAAACACAGAGCGAATATCTCAGGTCACTGACCCTGCGCTGACTCGGCTGATTTGTGTGCTGACTTGATGGTTTTGAAGGCCAGACAGTTAGAAGACATTTGTCATGTTGGTTTATCTTGGACTGAAAAGGTCATGGTCATCTGCATCATGCAACTTTCCAGCTCTCCTTCAGGCTCATCTCTGTAATGTTGTTGTGGGTTATTAGTCTGTCTGGAAGGTATTTAACCTTCAGTTATGGAGGCTTGTTATTATTACTGGTGTCCCCTTAGCATGCTTTTTCTTCTCACAGTCATAATTGATTTGTTTTGACTTCTATAACATCTCACACCTCCTGATAGCTTTAAAATGCAGTGTTAAAGCTCCTGTGAGGACTTTTCTTCAGGTGATGAAACTGGCTCAAATTAAAGAGATACTAAACAAGTCCCTCCTACCATGCAGCTGTCATACAAAACAACTTACAGCATTCAGCAGAAACAGCTTTTGTTTACATATCAATCAGCAAAGGAGTAGAGTTTTCTACAGGAAACAGTATTTTTTTTATGTATAGGGCAGGTTCAGCAAAGATAAAGGAGGTACCACTGTGTCCACAGGGGGGCGCCAAGTTTGAAATGAAGTGAATGTTATATCCATGTCAAAGTACTTAAGAATAAATTTAAACATTTTTGTTGCATAAGTTGACACAAAACACTGATAAAAAGATATTATCAGTTTAACAGAGGAAAAATAGTCCCTGGTCCAGTCCAGATCAGTTACAGCCTCATTGAAACAGACTGTCATCTGCCTCTGTGGAAGAAGAATTAACCCTTAACTGGACAGAATCTTGCTCCTTTCTCTCGATTGTTTGGGTCTCACATCCGTCACTGTCACCACTAACCTTCAATGTTTCTTTTGTGACGGAAAACTAACATTTCAGCCACAGTGTCAACAGGCAGAGGTGGAACATGCAAGAACTCCTTTCACATATTCTTTAGATATAAGGTGTGAGATCAGGTTGTCACAAGCCACCACCATCATCTTGACAGGGTATTGGCCAATCAGAATGACGTATTCAACATTTTGTGGAATGTACAATATGTACATGTCTGCTTCTACAAGAAGACAAATCTGGAAGATAAAACAGATTTTAATTCTGTGTGGATGGATATATTTAACTGCCAATGTGCCGGCTTAAAACACAAGGCTGATATGTGGCAAGAAGTTAGCAAACAACAAAAGAATGATAAGTTGAGTGACATAATCAAAATGTGTTATCAAATTCAAGTCTTCTTTTTGTATTTCTGCAATTTCATAAATTCAAAAAACTTTTTTTTTCTTTCATTTTTAATTTGATTAATTGTATTTTACAGGGACCATGCAAAACAGGTCAAGCCAGAGTTAGCTACAGAGCTAATTTTCTGTAGTCCTCGGGCATGAAGATGTAAAACAAACATAGTTAAGATAATTATTCAATATATTTTATATAGGCCTATATATAGAATTTCATGCACCTTATTGTCTTTATTGTGAAGGTAAAGTAGATTCTGTGGCTCCAAAATGAGTTTAATCCAGGTGAGATGAGGCAAAAAGGCTCCCTTGATAGTAAAAGCTGCAGACTGATCTAATCAAAGAAGAGTCTAAGTTTGGTCTCCAGGATTTATAAAAAAATAAGTATTTCTGCCTGAATTGTTCCCAGGGTTTTCTCTTTTTGTTGTCTGAAATATCTTAAAGCTGCATGCAACACACACAGCCCAGGGCAACCCTGTCACATAACATTAGTAGCTTCAATGCTCTCTTTGGTTGGATTCAAATTTTTTTTTAGCTTGTTCTTGTGAAAATGTAGGAAATGAATTGCTCTTGAAAACACCAAATAAATCATAATTTCCTAATTTTTTTGTCATTTCTAAAAAACTTGGTCTACATGTCCCCACAGATCCAGCTGGTGCCTCAAAGCTTGGCCAGAAAGAGAGTCTGGAACAAGAAGTACCCAATTTGCATCGAGCTAGCCAAGCAGGAGGACTTCATGTCCAAAGCCCAGGGAGAGAAGCCTGAAGCTGGGGAGGAAAAACTCACTGGGCTGGGGGAGAAGCCAGAACGAACAGATAAATGTGAGAAAGCAGAAGTGTTAGGATCTGCAGAGGAACTCAAGAGACCGGCCTCTGGTGGTGGAGATCTGACAATTTACCTGTTCGGGAGGACTGGTCGGGAAAAGGAGGAGTGGTTTCGGCGGTTTCTTGTGGCGTCCCGGGGGAAGTCTGATGGGAGAAGCGGCAGTCTGCCTGGCATCTGTAAGAGTGGTGAGTCTGAGTCCACACCGTGTTCAGTTTCACAAACCAAGGTGCAAACTGCCACATAAAGTTAATGAGTTTAGAATAGAAAAGAATAGAATAGAACTTTATTGTCATTGTAACAAGTACAACGAAATTGAAGTCACAGCAGCAATCAAGAAAACAAAAGTAAGAAAGTGTATAGAAAGTGCAAGAAGGTCCATAAGAAAATAGATGATGACAGCTTGTCCATCATTGTCCAGTTCAGCCAGCCTCCACTTCCACAGCTCCCAGGACTGAGCTTCTTCAGTCACGCTCTATCTCTGTCTCCTGGATCCTGTCTGCTCACAGCAGGTGAAGCTCTTCCAATGTCGCGTTGGTGTCTGATGTTAGCTCTTTTAGCCATGTCTGTGAATAGCATGATGCTGCTCTGCCTTCGGTATTCCCTCTGTTGCTGGGTTAGCACAGCTAGCTTGTTCATCTTTTGGAGATAGATCTAACGTTCCCATTAACGATGGATGGAAGGACAGGTCCATGTCGTCACTTCTTAGCTCACACCCGAGAACCAGCACATCGTCCTCGCCTCCTTCTCCTCACCTTGTGGGAAGACATCAGGCCTTATACCAGTTAGCATTGACATGCTACAGGCTGCTAACAGCTGAGTTCACATGTAAACAATGCAGCCATGGTTACATGTAGGATCTCCAGACAAACACAGGAGAAAAAGAAGTGAAAATATCACTGAAGCCACAAAAGTTTGGTGTCCATGACCAACAAATGAGCCAAAAAAAGTAATGATCCACTCCAAATACAAAGATTACGAAAAAGAGACGAAAGAAATTACAAGAAACGGACGAAGAAGAGAGAGCTGCTGCAAAAGGCAGCCATAGCCAAGAGGGCGGCGCCTTACCTGGCTCTTCTACGGATGCTGTCACATTCTGTGTCTGCACACTCACATCACTCCCTGCAGTCACAACAGCCATTCTCTGGACTGTGTTACAGCACAGCCATCAGATCCGTGGTTAAGCCCTGGCTTAGGGACCGCCAATCCCCTCATCTGAGCTAACAGATGAGTGTGAATGGGTCAGCAGGATTACATGCACAGAGAAGCTGCATATTATAGCATCGGTCTCCTCTGTGCGATATAAGCCTGAAAGGATGAGGCCCAATTCAAAGGGAAACACTAACACTGTAAAGGTTCAGTGATAACAGCAGCGTATGGAGAACAGGATTACTGAAAAGATGATTTGTGGTTATACATAGCAGTTTCATTAGAATCAACTATTTCAGCATTAATATGTGTCAGTAGGAGGATCTTGTGCAAAGCATGCTGATTCAGAGAGTTGCAGGGTTACATAGAGTCTCAAGCATTCATTATGCATATAAATTATGATGCAACGATTAGCTCAGTTCCATTAACCTTTACTCTTCACATCCTACATCACCTCCTCCCTCCTACACTTTTAGCCTTCCTGCCCTCCCACAGCCGCAGCAGCAGCACCCAGTCCGGTGTGGGCCTGGAGGCTGAGAGCAGGAGCAGCAGCCGGGGGAGCCTGGAGGAGCTGTCTCAGTCCCGCCTGTCTTACGCTTCAGCAGGAGGGATGAAGCAGAAGATGCTGTTGGATTATAATGTCTACATGGCTAAATATGTCAACCCGCAAGCACCACCGAGGAGTCCAAGTGCCACAGAGAGCCCTGGGAACAGCCCCGAGAGCAGCCCCAAAACCACCAAGAAGGTAGGCAAAAGAGGGTTGCTTTGATTTTTAAAAGATTTCAGAATGAGAACTCCAACGAGCAAAACATTCAGTCAGTTTCTGAATCTTTACTGATAAGTATCCTGCGGAGTCTGGCCACTAGTAGAGGCAATGAATTTGTGTTTTGCATCTGATTTGACAATATCTTGTTGTAACTTGAAACTTGAAAACTCCAAGTGTGCATCTGTTCTGGTGACCATGTGTGCTCAGGATCATTAGAGGTGCTGTGAGGAGGATGCTGTGACGCCTTTTAGCCAAGGGTCTCACGAACACTGTTGTGAAGACCTGCCTCTCAACAAGGGGTGTGTTTGTTTTAGAGATCAGATCTTGTTTTTAACACAAATTTTTCTTTGTTTAAAACAACTCTTTACAGTTATGTAGTGCTGTTGTTTGAAACGTTACAACAAGTGAATAATGTCAGATCGTCAGTTTAGTAGCCGGCTACATTTAGCTCTACTGACAGTCCGGTGCTCTAAGCTGTGTCTGTAATGTGTAACGTTAGCGAATCCTGGTTATGTCCTGTCAGTCATCTACCAATCAGAGCTAACGTAACCTCACTCTTCATTTTATTGATAGACTCTCAAGTTTGAACAGACCACTGCAGAATAACTGCTGACTGTGGGTTGGAATCAAGGTTATAATAGTTAACTAAAACGAAACTAAAAAGGAAAACTACAATTTAAAATACATTGCAGTTAACTCAAATTGATAAAAACTAGAAAAGAAAACAAAAACCATAAGTAAACTAAAACTGTATCTTGTGTTCACAATACTAACTGAAACTAATCTAAAATGTAGACAAAATGTCCTTAGTTATCGTTTCTGACAATATTAAAAGCCTTTACGATTTAAATAAATCCGACACATTTTCCCAAGCAATTTCACGACAGTTTTCGGCAGTTGTCAGTGCTGTACAGCACCACCACAGTGGCGTACTGGGACGTGCTTGTTTGCTGCACCGACTGGCTGTGTGCTGTGCTGCAACGAAACATAGTGGAGCAATGAATCAGAGCATTTGTAATAATAGAATAGAATAGAATAGAATAGAAATACTTTATTTATCCCCGAGGGGAAATTCAGGAGTCACCGCAGCATTTAAGAAAACAAAAGTAAGAAAGAGTATAGAAAGTGCAAAAAGGTCCATAAGAAATTAGATGACGACATCCCGTCCACCGCTCGTCCACCACTCTCCAGCCCAGCCAGTCTCCACCTCCACAGGGTCCAGGACTGAGCCTCCCCAGCAGTCTGTTCAGTCTCTGTCTCCTGGATCATGTCTTCTCACAGCAGGTGAAGCTCCTCCAATGTGGGGCCGGCGATGTCAGCTCCGTCAGCCACGTCCGTGAACAGCACGATGCCGCTGGGTTAGCACGGCTAGCTCGTCCATCCCCCGGGGCTAGATCCCACGTTCCCAACAACGATGGATGGAAGGACAGGTCCACGTCGTCACCTCCCAGCTCACATCCGAGAACCAGCACGTCGTCCTCACCGCCTCCTCCTCAGCTCGAGGGAAATCATCAAGCCCTACACTAATTAGCATTGACATGCTACAGGCTGCTAACAGCTAATTTCGCATGTAAACAATGCGGCCATGGTTACATGTAGGATCTCCAGAAAAACACAGGAGAAAAGTAGAAAAAATTTCACTGAAGCCACAAAAAGTTTGGTGTCCGTGACCGACAATGAACCATACAAAGTAATGATCCACTCCAAATACAAAGATTACGAAAAAGAGATGAAAAAAATTACAAGAAACGGACAAAGAAGAGAGAGCTGCTGCAACAGGCAGCTACTTGGGCAGCCTAATAGTTTAATTTCATGTGAGTCTGACTTTAATTGTTGCAGAGTCCAAGTTTCTAATTGTTTAAGCTCATCTATTGTTCTATATAATTCATGTTTATATCATTTTTATGTAATTTATGTTAACACTATATTTATATTATTAATGGTTATATTTTTATATTAAGTTTATATTATTTTCTTGTGTTAATCGCAGCAGCCAACAGTTCAGTATCAGCATTGACTTAGCAGTGAGCACTATGTTGGACTTGAAAATAAACAATATGACAAAATATTTACTCTGACCTTTTTGAATCCTCCACCTGCTTAATAAGGTATGAAAAAACTAAAACTAAACTGAAACTAAAATAAAACTAAACTAAAAATAAGCCTTGTTGCAAAACTCAAAACCAAATAAAAACTAGAATGCCCGCTCTGAAACTAATTAAAACTGAACTATAATGGAAAAAAAATGTCAAAACTAACTAAAACTAAACTATAATGACAGATCCAAAACTATTATAACCTTGGTTGGAATGGACAGTAGCACATACAGCTCAGCCCATGTGTATTAGCCTTTAGCTCGAGCTCTATCTCTCTCTCGTTTATCTTTCTTCTGCTCTTCTGTCCTAATTCTGTCTGACAGTTAGGCTCCAGTGTCCACCATCACTACAAAATGAATCAGAAATAGTTTTCAGCAGAGAAAAACACAGATATCTCTTCTCTCTACTAAACTTTGTCAGCTGGCATGGTGTTGTCTTGGAGATTTCGGTGTGTTGTAAATTAGTCCAGTCCTGCTCTCCCCAATTGGGAAGCTAGTATTTTGGAATAATCTATATTGGTTCTGATAATCTCATTTTAAAGTCTGGATTATGATCAGGAATACATCTAGATGGAGATGGAGTGGGGTTGGGTCTTCCAACAGTTGAGTGGGGCACCAGTTGTGCTATTGTATTAGTAAGTGTCAAGTTTAATGTAACTATGTAAGAATTTTCAAATATTTTTTCAAAATGTATTCTGTCCTGTCCATCCTTTTGTTGTTTTTTCTATAGTCATGAATGATACTGGTTATCAATATTGCATTGAACTTTTTTCATGTTGTTCTAATGTCTGTATTCTTCATGTATTGGCAAGAAATAACCACTCTGAGAAAATATATTCAATAAACCACTGCGGCAGCTTAAAAATAATTCATAGCTTTTTAAAATCTCATTCTGTTGATTCTTTTAGTAGAATTCAATTTTCCAAATTAATCATATTTTATTAGTTATGAATAAGATTCCTGTATCTGGAGATGTTTCAGGTATGAAGAATTGTGAGTGACATTTGTTTGCCCTGCATGTTGTCAGACATCAGACAGGCCAACATGTACCACAAAAGGCACTCTGCGACAGATTTTACCGCGTCCTTTGAAATCCTTTCACTCACTCTGTCAAGCATTCATTTGAACTTTTCCACTCACGTCTGTGTTTCTGCATCTTTTGCTTTTCAATGGGGCACGGGGTGGAGAGAAATGCAGCCACAGCCATGTTTACTTCTGATTTCCTGTGACTTTCTCTCACCCAATTATAATGAGCACTTATTCCATGCTTAAAATCAACCAACCAACTGCCGTTTCTTTTTGGTGGAAGCACACACATGTTGAATTCAGGCAGAGTGGTGCTGTGTTCAAGGCAAACTGAAGATACAAGAAAATTGGGTCCTGTACGGATTTAAAACGGGACTCAACCTTTAAGTGTGAAACACGGGACAATTCAGTTTTTACTGGACGGTTGGCAACCCTAGATGGGAGCCTTTTCCAAGATCATTAGAACAGGGTTCTCCAACTCCTACCCTGGAGGGCCGAGAGGTTGCAGGTTTTCTTTCCAACCAAAAACTCCACCAGCTGATTTCACTGATTACCTCACCTTCAAGCAGAGAGCAAGGACTAATCAGTGAAATCAGCTGGTGGAGTTTTTGGTTGGAAAAAGACCTGCAGCCTCTCGGCCCTCCAGGGTAGGAGTTGAAGATCCCTGACTTAAAAACTCCTCACAGCCTCTTTAAATCAATTTGTTAGATCTTCTTCAATTGGCCTGATATTGAAATTTAGTGCAGGTAAGTTTGCTGTGAGACCACCCTGCAAAAGTGTGTGTTTTAAAATATTGTAGTGTGGATACAAAAAGGTGAAAGGATAAAATGCATGCATATATATATATATATATATATATATATATATATATATATATATATATATATATATATGTGTAATCTCAAGTTTCCTGTTTGTGTTTCCTCCAGATTCGCAGGAGTTCGGAGGAGACTGTGGAGCCCGAGGCCTGGGTCAATGCCTTTCTGGGGAGAATATTCTGGGACTTCCTGGGAGAGAAGTACTGGGCCAATGTAGTCTCCAAAAAGATCCAGATGAAGCTCAGCAAGATCAGGGTGAGTGGTGGTGCGAGCCTGAACGAATGGGCATCTGAAGAAGAACTACCAAGTTTTAACAGGAAGTCATGAGCGAGAGTTTTGAGTCTCCCTTGTTGTGAATCGAGTGCTATCCTCTGTCTTTCAGCTGCCGTATGTGATGAATGAGCTGACTCTGACTGAGCTGGATATGGGCTTTTCTATTCCAAAGATCCTCCATGCCTCTAAACCCTCTGTGGACCACCAAGGTAAGAACATGTTAGTTATGTTGTGATTCACACAGTGTTCCTGATCATTTGCAACGATAGAAATGATTAATTTTGTGCTGTAAGCCTTTTCTCATTTCACATGAATTATATATAGGTATATATATATATATATTTTTTTGTCAGGACTTCTTGCATTTATGACATAAAGTTTATCAGTATAATTATTTTGCTCTGCTACAATTTTCCATCTCATCTCTGCATTTAGTCATTTTCTTTCCTTTCTTTCCTCCTCTAGTTTCCAGCCTTTTCTTTGTGCCTTGCTTTGTTAAGCCACAGTAATTAAAACTTCACGTTGTTGGTTCCTCTCATCCATAACCGAACCAATGACTCACTCTGCCTACTGCTCGACTTGAGCTCCAGTCAGAGGGCTTGGATGCTGAAAAAAAGTACTGACATATACAGCATATGAATTCTTATCAAGGTGGCATGTCAGAGCTCATAGTTCAGAAGATGAAGCTAAAGATGAGAAAAGGAGGTAACAGGTTTCAGGATGAGGAGCTTTAAAGCAGAAAGACGAACAAAGTGAGAAGAGTCTGTCCTCATTTTTAGATATTCAGGGTTCATCCGATGATGGCTCAGCCTAAAGATGCACAAGCCTTGACAGGGTAATACCTATTCCTACTGAGTTTAAAGAGCCAGTCATGAGTCATTCTCCTGTCAGCCACATTTTCACAGCAGAGGCTGCAGCGCTCATTAATGTGTTCTGTCTGAACCTACACGCCCACAGAAATATACTCACAAAGCATCATCAGCGGAGCCCGGCACATAATTAGTCCAGGGGGAGCGGCATGTCTAGAAGTGCTGTGCTGACAACCTGCACAAACAGAATGGGATGCTTTCGCTTCGTTAGTGATATACATGGTTTCACATCTTGTATGTGGTGATGGTGCTTCCTGACTGCTGGGAAAACATGACTTGATTTTCAATGCAGAAAATGTAAAACAAGAACTTATAAATTCACAGGCGTTTGCAGAGGAGTGCTCCGAATAATAAAAACATTACATTTTTTCAGTTCCTTTCTGCTTATAATGTTTCCATGATTAATAAAACTTTGTTCTACAGTTTTAAAGCCCAATAGAAACTCTGAAGGAATATATTATTTACTGAAAGAAAATGTTTGGTTCTTTAATGGCAGCTTGGCATGCTAACATTTGCTAATTAGCTCAATGCAAAGTTTAACTGGGGTTGATGATTCTGTCATTGATTTTACTGTTAGTCTGTGCAAAGCTGAAGCACTGGAAGTAGCTCTGCCATCTCTACACTGTAAAAAAACAAAATCTGTAAAAGAAACTGTAAAAGCACTGGCAGCAAAGTTTCCAGACAAATACCTTAAAGTTACAATCAAATCATTCATTCATTCATTCATTTTCTTAACCGCTTATCCTGTTCAGGGTCGTGGGTGGCTGGAGCCTATCCCAGCTGTCATTGGGTGAGAGGTGGGATACACCCTGGACTGGTGGCCAGTCAATCACAGGGCTACAGTCAAATTAATCTACAGTAATTTCCTGTGAAAATACTATTTTTGTCATGTGCAATAACAAATTTGTAATGTATAAAAACAAACTGTACGCAAAACTAAAGATAAATGACTGCGGATTTACAAATATGTAGAAGAACACTGTTAATTTACAGCAAAATACTTTTTGTTGTGATGGTGTTTTGTAACTGTGAGTGAGGAGGGCACACAGAGGATATAAGACTCTGCTGAACATTAAAATATTGCATTGGGGGAACATGCTGCCCGTACAACACTGCATGAACCGGCTGAGTAATTCAAATAACATTATTGTTAAAAATTGACCAACATAGGAAAGACCATCAGCACATCTCGTTTATTAAAAACAAAACACAACATAAAAATCACTGGGTACAGGGTCTGCACAATGGAGCACAGACGGCCAGTCCACTCCATGGAGCACAGATAGCCAGTTTGCGCCATTGGAGCACAAAGATTCTGTGTCCCCTGTATCCACTCATGGTTACAAGAACTGCCACAATGAAAATGACTTTGCTGTGGAATAAAAGGAAAATAGTAAAATTTAGGGACACAAACTGATGGCGGACAAAATGACCAGTGATGCATGAGAGGAAGGTGTTTTTAGGAGAAGGGCAGTGTGTTCTGTTCGGAGGTTTGGGGTTTTTAAAATTTGTCTCTGATCAAAAAACAATTAATTCCTGTTTTTGTTTTTGTTTAAAGTTGTTTCACATGGTCTATGTTACAGCCTTTGACTGTATTTTTACGGTATCTGGAAACTTTGCTGCCAGTGCCTTTGCAGTTTTTTTTTTTTACAGATTTTATATTTTTTGGTGAAGTCCTAGATTTTTACTGTTATTTTACGTTGTTCTGCATTTTTTACAGTATTTGACTGTTATTTTACGGTATCTGTCTGGAAACTTTGCTGCCAGTGCTTTTACTGTTTTTTTTTACGTTTTTTTTTTTTATTTTTTTTTTTTATCAGTGAATTGCAATCGCAATCTCTTGATTTCACTTTACAGAAGCAAAAAAGGAATATTTATGCTATCACGTCTGCTACAGTAGCATGGATGCAAAGCAGTATTGCATTTCTGATTTTACTGCTGTTATAAATGTGGTGTTTGATGAAACATGTCCTTCTTTCAGTGGTGCAGACATTTCAGGAAGCCCAGACTCTATTTCTCTCCTTTATGTTGTGTTCTAGTTGGGAAAAAACATCTCACTTCCTCCGACTTTAAGTTGTCGTCTAGCTTCTCTTTGCCTCTGCTGCCACAGACGAACAAATCAATGAGCATTTATGGAGACAGAAGTCTCAAACACCAGTAATCTGTTGTGAAGGTTAGAAAAAAGCATGTGGGCACAAAATCTGCGTCAAGCAGTTGAGATACTTGATTGATACACAGAGGTAACCTGTTGAAGTCAACCACCAAGGCTGCCCTGGGGTTGACCTTTACAGCATTTACTCCAGGATGGGACTTCTTCTTGGCAGTTATGTGGGGGACCTCTGAGCAGTGAGACACCAGGCAGAAGGTCATGTTTACACACAGAAAACAGCACTCAATATTTTTATTTGTTGAAAACTTTTCTTTTAGCCATTACATCCAGAGCTTATCAAAGACCAAGGGTGAATCTGGGTTTCTTTCACAGAAACATGGGCGCTGAAAAGGGGGGGCATTTCTGGGGGCCCATCATTGACAGGGGCCCCAGAAAAGCCCCCAATAAAATGATACGAGGGCCCAGCTTTAATTTTTTTTTTTAATGGGGCCCAAAATCCCTGGCGGGAGAAACAAAGGATGTTTCTCATTTGTTGCTCGGGAAAAACTAATTAAAGTAACCTTTTTATCTGGACTCAGTTTCCCATGCTGCATTGCGCTTTGTCTCAGCATTAGGATTTTGCACACACTGTGCACTGCAAAAATCTCTATCAAAAAAAATTCTGAAATCTTATCAAGTGGTTTTGTCTTATTTACAGTAAAAATTGTCTTATTACACTTTATGTTTAAAAATGTATAAAAATGTCTTGTTTCAAGTTATTTCAAGACAAGAATGAGGTCTGACTTGCTTGTAACAAGTTCAAAAAATTTGCCAATGGAACAAGAGAAATGTATTTGAAAGTTTGCTTGAAACTAGATTGACATCTTCCTTCAAGAATTTTTTTTTCTTGTTCCAAGTCAGACCTCATTTTTGTCCTGAAATGACTCAAAACAAGACATTTTGTGATCTAGTCAGGGAGAAAGTCTACTTAAAATAAGACAAAAACACTTTATAGGATTTCTGTCTTTTGCAGTGTGTCAGGTTGGTCTGTCTTCCCTACATAAAAGAAGAATGGAGCATTGGATAGTCTTTCTTTATAAGGCCATACTGAATGATTTGCCGTCTTATTTCTGCTCTTTACTGACTTCTAAGATCGTTGATGGCTGTAACCTTCGGTCAAATGGTCAGATTCTGTTTGTGGTTCCTCGGACTTGCTCTGTCTTAGGTTAAAGAGTGTTTTTGCTCCTTCATCTTAGTCTGAGCTACAAGTCCATCTGAAACTGGACAACCATGGCCGCTTCGACTGATAAACCGACTGTAAAACTAGGATCCAGGATCATCTGATGAGCCCTTGCACTTGTTTTACCACCAAACGCTGCTATTTCATGAGCTTGATGTATCGTTGATTGCTGTCCAATGTCTCTGTCTTTGCCCTGTGTGAAACTTTCTTGTGCTGCTGTCCAGGTCAGGACTTCCTTATAAAAGAGATCTTGCCACCCCAATTGGATTATTCCTTTTAAAATGAAAATTGCTGCTCTTGTTGCAGGAGATGTAATGTAGGTTGTTTTCTCTCCCTGTGTCTCCCCAGGCCTGTGGTTTGATCTGGAGGTTTCCTACACAGGCTCCTTCCTCATGACACTAGAGACCAAGATGAACCTGGCCCGTCTGGGGAAGGAAGGCGAGGGGCTCGGGGAGCATGGGAAGGAGTGGTGAGGCCTCCAGTTACACTTTCATATTTGATGTTTGTTATACAAGTATATAAACTGAGTCTGGTTCAAACATTTCTCATGAAGTTTTTAAAAGATCTTCACAGCTTGTCTTGACTCCTCTGTGTTTGTAATGGTGTTAAAATACATACTTTGTTACAAGGACTCTGAAAGATGTTGCTGTATAATAGTTTTTGCCGCAGTAACAGCTGAGCAGTGTCGTCTGCATTTAACACCCAAATAAAAATGAGTTTTTTCACCAATCTTTCCCTTTTTCTCTTGGTGCCCTCATCGCTTCATGTGTTAATCCTTTTCTTCTGGACGCTGATGTGGATTGCTCTTGGGTGAGTTTGGGAACAGATACCTGTCACTTGGACAAGAGTGTGGAGATTACTGTCATGGATATTACATCAGAGAACATGCTCTTACCGAGAAATACTTGAATAAGTGCAATCGGTGTGTGACAGGCCCAGGCCGCGGACATACTGCCTGGCAGACAGCGATGAGGAATCGTCCAGCGCTGGCTCGTCAGATGAGGAGGATCCCCCAGAACTCCTGAGCGACAAAGCTGTTCCCCCTGGAGGCGAGGGGTGAGCAAATGTCTCCACGAAACGACATCATCACATTTCTTAATTATAGATAGAAAGACACAGATTCACACCAGAACGTTCTGCCCTTTCAGTCCACCCACCCACTCACCTACCCACTCACACCCCCGTGTTTGAAAGCTTACTGCTGTTCTTATCTAGCGTTCAGTCACTCCCCTCTGTCGTGGGTGCTGAGTAGCAAGAGATGCTGTTATGAATAAATAATGAGCCTGACTCTTTCCTCACCTCCTCTCCTCTTCCTCTGTTTTTCCATCCTCTGCTCACACAGCTACGTGGGAGGCCACAGACCCAGTAAGATCATGCGCTTTGTGGACAAGATAGCCAAGTCGAAATACTTCCAGAAAGCCACAGAGACAGAGTTTATCAAGAAGAAGATGGAGGAAGTTTCCAACACGCCCCTGCTGCTCACGGTGGAAGTGCAAGAGTGCCGTGGGACACTGGCTGTCAACATCCCACCTCCTCCCACAGACAGGATATGGTGAGTAAGTTCACCGACAGGGTGGAGTGTGTGGACGGCTGTGGGTGATGGCGTGGAAATCCTGGCATGAGATGTTACTCGGCGCCCTCTGCTGGGCAAATGTAGACAATACAAGACTATGAAGCTAAAAAATATGAAGGGTTTCTAGTTTAGAGAGCAACAGACAGCATTATTCCTGTGCATATTTTTTAAGATTTTGCCCAATTTAATCATTTCACAACCCGCTCTTTATAAAGTCGCACAAATTTAGAAAACTCACTGAAATGAATGAAAATAGCTGTGTTCTCAAAGAACCAAACAGACTACAGTTCAGCTTTTATGAGATCGACTTCTTGTTTTTTTTTTTTAAAGATTACAGTGGGGAAATAAGTATTGAACGGTTCAACTTTTTTCTCATCACATTTATTTCCAAAGATGCAATTCAAACAAAATTTCTACCAGACATTGGTATTAACTCAAATAATCCACGCATGAAAAGACATCACAACATTCAGGTCCATCAATAATGATTATGTGGAATTAAGTACGATAACACAGGAAAAAAGTATTGAACAAACCACAGAAAGACTGAATACTTTGGAAAAGAAATGCACCATACCACCTGAAATCTGTCAGTAATTATTACTTCAACTTCCAATTAGTGCAAACCAACATCAGCTGGGTTAGAGCAAATTGATGGTCCTATAAAAAAGTTTTTTTTTTCTACCAAGCAGTTAAATACCACACACCTCATGATGGGTAAAGGCAAAGAGCTCTCTGAAGACATTCACAACCTGATTGTTGCTCAGCATCAGAATGGAACTGGTTACAGACTTATATCAAAGCACCTGAATATTCCAGTCAGCACCGTTGGGGCCATTATTTGCAAGTAGAAGAAGCACCACCTTACCATCAACAGGCCATGCACAGGAGCTCCTTGAAAGATTTCTGACCAGGGAGTCAGAAAGATAGTCAGAAAAGTATTCAACAAGCCAAGGACCACCATGAAAGTGCTCCAGAAAGACTTGGAGGCAGCAGGTATAATTGTTACAGAGAAAACAATAGGCAATGCACTCTACCGCCATGGCCTCTATGGACGCTCAGCCCGCAAGACTCCATTCCTCAAGAAAAGGCATGTTCAAGCTAGTTTAAAGTTTGCTAAACAGCATCTTGACAAGCCTGCAGAATACTGGGAGAATGTTGTCTGGTCAGATGAGACCAAAATTGAACTTTTGGGCTGTCATACTACATACCATGTTTGGAGGAGAAATGGCACTGCACATCACCCAAAAAACACTACACCAACAGTGAAGTTTGGAGGTGGAAGCATCATGGTATGGGGTTGTTTCTCATCTTATGGTATTGGCAAACTTCATATAATTGACGGAGCAATGAATGGAGGCATGTATGAGGAAATTCTTGATATGAATCTGCTGCCATCCACCAGGATGATGAAGATGAGACGTGGCTGGACCTTCCAGCAGGACAATGATCCAAAGCACATGGCAAAGTTGACTCTCAAAAGGTTTCAAAAAAAGAAAATCAATCTGTTAGAACGGCCTAGTCAATCACCTGACTTCAATCCAATTGAACATTTGTGGAAAGAACTAAAGAAAAGGGTTCACCAGAGGGCACCAAAGAATATTCCAGATTTACCTGAGCAGTGTGGGCGATTAGTTAAAACATACAAGAAGCGTCTGGAAGCTGTCATTGCAAACAAAGGCTTCTCCACAAAGTATTAGATGAGTCTCAGTTAGTGTGTTCACTACTTTTTTCCTGTGTTATTGTACTTAATTCCACATAATCATTATTTATGGACCTGAACGTTGTGATTTCTTTTCATATGTGGATTATTTGAGTTAATACCGATGTCTGGTAGAAATTTTGTTTGAATTGCATCACATTTTATGTGGCCTTAAATGACTACATTTAAAGTAAGAGGACAGTGAATAAAGTATCAATCAATGGAAGAGAAAGTTGGATTGACAAGCAGAGAGATCAGAGAGTCGATGTTCTTATTGCTGAGTGTAATAGGCGTCCCAGTTTGTGAAACTTTTAACACAGTATTTTCTCCTTCTTGGCTTTTAGGTACGGTTTCCGAAGTCCGCCCCGCCTTGAGCTAAAAGCACGGCCTAAACTCGGAGAAAGAGAGGTCACTTTAGCTCATGTGACTGAGTGGATAGAGAAGAAACTGGACCAGGAATTCCAGGTAGGAAATGAGAGTTAAAGAAACATGTGCAAATGTGAGTCCTCTACAACATTTCTGAAAGTTTACTCCAGGACAAAGAGAGTCCCCCCTCAGATGTTTTGGGACAAGAATTCGAGTAATAAAAGAGGATTCATTCAAGCTGCCCACCTACACTCACTTCAAAGCAGTGTGCCTGTGGCTTTTCCACCCCTCGTATATTCATTCAAAGTAATGATACTCCTGCTGCCAGATAACCCCCCTGAGGCTCACCTGAAAACGACTGTGTCCCTGTCAGCTCTACCACACATCATCATTTATCCCTGGCTGGATCTGCCGGGGGTTATTATTATGTCCAACCCCCCCAGCCATGCCCCCAGTAAAGTACAGTGCTGCAGAGCGGTGTGTTGTCATTTGTGAGTTAGTGTATACATCTGGATTTGAACAAAGGGTCTCAGTGGTTTGGAGGCTTAACAGTGCAGGGTTTCAGGCACACAGGGGGGTGCTTTTCAGCTTTTAAAACAGCAAACAGATATGACATAACCTCTCTGACCTACTTCAGTTTCTGTCTGTAACACAGTCAATGCCCCATTCCCATGCAGAAAACATCTTCTGAGTCTCCCCACTCTGTTAGGGTTAGAAGAAAGATGTATGAGGTTATATTTGTGCCACCAGAAACTCAATTTGAATCAAAATATTGAATTTGAATAGCATGATGTGGAATGGAATTCAATATTTTGAAAATGATTTTACTTTTTTAATTGAATTATTATTTTTTAATTGAATTTGAAATTTTATTTTATCAATGAAATTTCAATTATTTTAATATTTCAAATTCAAGAACACAGAATTCTATTTCAATTCACAAAAGGCAGATTCAGTTTTACAATTCAATTTTAATTCAGAGCGGCACGACCATTACATCATCTTGTGCCAGTTAGAGACTAACCCTCTACACGTCCGCGGACTCTCCTGTGGTGATGCGTTCCATTAACCTCTGAACTGGGAAGAAGAAACTGAGAAGGACGTATTCTCCAAATCAGCATTAGAATAGAATAGAACTTTATTGTCATTGTAACAAGTACAACAAAATTGAAGTCACAGCAACAATCAAGAAAACTAAAGTAAGAAAGTGTCCAGGGTCCAGGACTGAGCTTCTTCAGCAGTCTGTTCAGTCTCTGTCTCCTGGATCCTGTCTGGCCACAGCAGGTGAAGCTCTTGGTGTCTAGTGTTAGCTCTGTTAGCCATGTCAGTGAATAGCATGATGCTACTCTGCTCCTGTTATTCCCTCTGTTGCTGGGTTAGCATGGCTAGCTTGTCCATCTTAGTGAAGATAGATCTTACGTTCCCAATAACGATGGATGGAAGGACAGGTCCATGTCATCACTTCTTAGCTCACACCTGAGAATCAGCACATAGTCCTCACCTCCTCTTTCCAAGACATCAGGCGTAACACCAGGTAACATTGACAAGCTACAGGCTGCTAATACCTGAGTTCACATGTAAACAATGCAGCCATGGTTACATGTAGGATCTCCAGACAAACACAGGAAAAAAAGTAGTAAAAATATCGCTGAAACCACAAAAAGTTTAGTGTCCATGACCAACAAATGAGCCATACAAAGTAATGATCCACTCCAAATACAAAGATTACGAAAAAGAGACGAAAAATTACAAGAAATGGAAAAAGAAGAGAGAGCTGCTGCAAAAGGCAGCCATAGCCAACGGGGTGGTGCCTCGCAAATTAAGTTGGAAAAAACAAACAAACAAAAAAAAAAACGTGCCTCTCCCTGTCATTGGTTGCCATCTTTCAGCTGCTGGCCT
The DNA here is from genome assembly GCF_033239565.1 of Halichoeres trimaculatus. Lineage (NCBI taxonomy): Eukaryota > Metazoa > Chordata > Actinopteri > Labriformes > Labridae > Halichoeres > Halichoeres trimaculatus. The sequence continues at coordinate 5,688,449 of NW_027437198.1, read as the reverse complement.
TCAGCCTTAGTTGATCTGACAATTGTCACGCTTTATTTTAATTTCAATTTAAAAAATAAATTTAAAAAATAAATTCAAAAAAATAAATTCAATAAAAAAATCATGCATCATGCTTTCTCAAATTCGATATTTTAATCCAGATTCAGTTTCTGGTGGCACAAATTTAACCTTATAAAGATGACCTCATTCCTTGTGCTTTTTCTCCCACAGAAAATATTTGTGATGCCAAACATGGATGACGTATGGCTACCCATAATGCACTCTGCCATGGACACGCGTTCAAATGCCAATTTGGTTACTGTGACAAATGATGCCTTGAAGGACCCAGAACCCAAGGACTCTGAGGTCTCGGACATGTGATGACAGACGTTTTTATCACCATGGCAATAGGACCGACATCGCTGCACCAGCCTGATGGCGAATCATAAAGTGTGTAAACAAACAAAGAGACGTCAGCGAGCTTGTTCACTTGTTGAAAACAGAAGAGGATCGTGACTCATTGATTGTCATCCAATCACACAGATTTGTTTGTGTGAGGTCAAACATTTTGCTCAATTTTCAGATGAAATACGACACATGGGGCATGTTGAGACCGGAAAATGAGCGTGTGTAATGGTGGATTAATAAATAGCCATCAGATTTAACTAGAAGAACCAGAATACCTGTGATGTACAGCTGCACCAAACATGAAGGTTGTACTGATGCAACTTTGGTGCAACCTTTTTATCAGTTGTTGCTGAAAACCTCAGAGGACTTTCAGGCTCTGAATGACGTCACAGGTGAATTTGCCGGAAGCCCCTGCATCTACTGATCCACATCTCACAGGGAAATCAAGACTCAGTCACCCTCCCCATCCACACTGCTGCCTGTGCCAGCCGCCTATATGCAAACAGATCAACGGTAATGCGTGCATAGCAGACGCCGGGTCGGTTTAAATCCACTTTGGACACTATCAAAACATACAACCCGTGTGCTTTCATAGTGTGTTAGGGTTTAGAGCTAACACTGACTTTGGTGGAGTGATTAAAAACATATCTGCAAACACAGCAGCTGAACCTTGCCTAGGTCTGATGAATGTAAACATAGGAGCACAGCTTCCTAAGCTGTGCAAAGAACAGCTCATTCACTGAAAACGTGCTTCTACGCGACATGCTTCAATACTTCTTTTTGTGTTGAATTCAGAGTTGGGCGAAAATTATAATTATGTTTTTATTGCAAAAGCAATCTTTCAGTCCTGCTTGAAGGCTATTGTGTGTGGTTAACAGAGACAAATAAGCAATGGGTTGATAATCCTATGTTCTGTGTGAGTGTGTGGATAATAGTAGCTGGATTTATGAGAGTTCTAATCAGCAGGGAGCGATTACTGCTTAGAAGACAAGGTCAGGATTACTCTCTCTGTTTTATTTGAATAACACTGGATATTAGCCATATTATTTAATGTTATCAGCAGACATTTAAATAATGCTTGTTATTTTGAAGTATTTATTGATTTCATGTTCTTTCTGTACTGTACACTAATTAAAAAAGAAAAAAAAACAGCGACTTTGTTATTTGCCAAGACACTTGGCTGCTTTACAGGCGACTATTATTTGACGTTTTACGTTTCAATGTGTGTTGGCAAAGTGTACGAGGCAGAAAGTGCCTTTAAAATAATCAAACATTCCTCCATAGTGAGCCGCCACATTCGTTGCATCAGTTTAGGAGAAGAGAGAAAAAGTCTTAAATTGTGCCATTGCAGTGTCTGTCAAGACATGCCCTTTGTTTTCTCAAGGTTTCGGTGTTGTTGTTCGTTTGCACAGTGATGAAAATATGAAACATTGCTGTTGTGTTCAGTGATGTCACAGAATGTTTATGGTTCTGATCATTGTGGATCAATAAAACCTTTTGCTTGGAAATAGTGCTTGTGACTTTGTCATTGAGGGCATTCATGTGGGATGAGCCAGTTTCTCTTTCTGATAGGGGCAACGTTTTAGTTAGTTGGACTTTATTTCATTCTGGCATAAAAAATACCCATGCAAAAATAGATAAATGAATAAATAATAAAGGGAAAATCTTATAGTATCTGCCACTACCATGATATATCTCTCACAAGATATAAATTAAATGCATGACACAAAATTTAAAAAAAAGATTCTGGCCAACTTGCCTTTTAACATTTCATTATTTCTTATTTTCAAAATCAACAAACATAAATGTTCATATATTACTTTCCATTTTACCACAAAACAGATTTAGATTAGCACATTTCCTAGCATTTGTCTACAGCAGGGGTCACCAACGTGGTACCCCTGGGCACCTGGGTGCCCTCAAGAACCACTTAAGGCAGGAATGTCAAACTTGTGCCATGGAGGGCCAAGAGGCTGCAGGTTTTCCTTCCAACCAAAAACTCCACCAGCTGATTTCACTGATAGTCCCTGCTCTCTGCTTGAAGGTGAGGTAATCAGCGGAATCACCTGGTGGATTTTTTGGTTGGAAGGAAAACTTGCAGCCTCTTGGCCCTCCATGGCATGAGTTTGAAATCCCTGACTTAAGATGCCCGCCAGGGATGTTCCAATAAAAAGAAATGGTCACAATGGCCATCATTGCTCTATAAATCATTAATGATGACATAATTAACATTGACCTGTGAGCAGCCTCTTCACATAGCATTACCACTGCTACTATGATATATGTTATTAAACAGTAATTTGTGCAATTTTGTTCAGAAAGTTTTTCTCAGACAAGTGGCCCTTTGTGCCACTCATGTCCCGTGAGGTAGCCCACGGTCTCCAAAAGGTTGGTGACCCCTGGTCTACAGTCTCAATAGAGGCACTGATTCTGTGTGTGTGTGTGCTTGTGTTGGCTGGCGCATACTAGTTGTTTTTTTTTTTCTTAAAGATACATTTTGATTTAGCTTCTTTTTTTATCTCCATTCAGATTGTTTCTTTAACTGATTCCTTCAGCTGTGACATAACACCACTTCAATTTTGTTCAGAAGCCTCTTTTGTTTTTAGTGTTTCTTCAAAGACACATTTATGGGGATAAAGAAATTGTGCACTATATAAGAGAAAGAAAACCAATAGCATCCTCCAAGACTGTCAGTGTTGCCATCAACAAAATACCAGGAATTGAGCACTCTTTTCTTGCAAATAAAGTTGCATAATCATGCATAGTATCATGCATACATCTGATGGGCTACTATTCAATGATCAAATTAACATGTACTAATTAAGCAACACTTTGCAGCTCTTTTCAGGTTTTGAATTATTTCTTGCATTGACTTTAATACTGTGACTTGCTTTAAAAGAGAGACTTGGGAAAAGTGCCAAGAAACCCCAGTTATGACAAGACATAACATGATCTTGCACTGTTCTGGACCTTTGAATGGAAAGAAACTCCATTCAGGTTGAAAGAATAGTGCTTTAACAGTTAAAACCACAGCAAAGTAAAAGGATAGAACACAAAACAAATATGTTTGAAGAAAATAAAAGATTTATTTAGAGATGGCAGTACAAAAGGCATTTGTACACCATTGAGTCTTCTTTGTAACTTGCAATGAATAATGCTTCAGTTCTTCAGCCCAGAGGTCCGGTTGCTGAAAAGATAACATTGTTGTTGTTAAGCTGTTGTAAAAAATAATCTTAGAGATGAAACAAAATGTGAATTATGTCAGATCAGTGTTGTCTTCAATATTGAATCAGAAGTCTAACGCATCTAAATCATCATTCATAGAAATCAGAGGCACTTTCTCCTTCCTTATACTTACCAAGTAGCTTCTCCAGGGATCCAGTGACACGAACAATCATTTACTGCAAGTATAAAAAGTTTCCATTAGTCGTTTTAATAAAATTGGATAATTTTAATTAGCTCTAAAGGGTCAAGTCAGAAAATAAGTTGACTTCATTTTAACATCAGAAGTCTAACGCACAAAAAATCATCATCCAAGAACTGACAACAGATTATTTTCCTCCAGCAAAATAAAAACTACTCACATTTGCAAAACCAGGCCTGACCCAACTGTCCGTCCACGTGCAGAGGCGCAGTCACCACATGAACACCTCATCTGATCCGACCTTCCCAGTCCTTCGGTAGCAAAGATCAATATTTGTTAGATCAAAGCAAAAATGAGGAAGAGCTTATTTGATTTCTGGTGCTTTTCATAATCAGAAAACAATTTTACCTCCTCATCTCCAAGCGGCCGCGGCCTGCACAGACCGCGTCAAAATCATTCTTGTTACATTAAAAATGTTCTGCCATTTCTTCATCGAGCAAAAGTCATGTATTATAATACTGACGCGAAAATGCGCATGCTGAAGCGCATTTCCAATCAATTTTATCTCTAACCACGATGATCCCTGCTCGGGAAAGCATGCTTTCACATAGGGAAGATCTGCTAAAGAAAATGTCCCCCGGAACTACTTCCTTGTAGCACATCCGCCGTCCGGGTAGGTTTCTCATTGGCTCACACTGCTGCTGCATTCAGGAAATATAGAAATACTTTGAAAACTCTGATTTTAATGTATGTATCCTCTCAAACTTCACTATAACGCCAAATGTTGAACAAAATTGGGAAAGTTTCATAGAAACTTGCATTCCAAGATGCCAAAGTAAACGTTTTTTTTTCTCTGGAAATCCGTTTATGAATAGAAATTACTTAATACTTGCTCTGTTTCGGGTTTTTACCTTTCTTTAAAGTTCATACAGGGTAACGACATGTATTTGTGTGAAATACATCAAACGCCTTTGGATTTCGTCCTCGTTCCTTTAACATGGCAAGCTCGTGAGCATGCTACTGCAAGCGACGATTTCTACAATCCAAAATTCCGAGTATTTGAGTAACACGTGAATGCAGCGCTACTCTTCCTTTCCCCTCCTCCACTCGATATCCATCCAAAAGTCCAACCCCCACGATTTTCATTTCAGGAAGAAGCGGATCTAACGTTATACCCAGTACAATTGCAACTGGTTCGAACGCCTAATCGTTGATAACATTGTATTTCGTTATATCTGGTTAGAGTAAAATCACGTTTTCCATGTAGTCAACGGCTGTCCCGACCAAGTCTATCCCGGTTTGGAATCAGAAAATATGGACTGGTCAGTGAGCTCTCGGACCCGGCTGTGGTACATTTTAGTGTTACTGCTTTGCTGCGCTGGTCTCCCACAAAAGGTAAGAGATAAGCTAGCTTAAGTTTGATGACATTATCCGGGAGCCTAGTCTTCCACTCAGCGTTGAGCTTTTGAATATCTACTATGAGTCCCCACATATAGTACAACACCAACCCAAAACGTTAGTCTGTTAGTCTGCATGCTGCGCGGTGTCTTCACATGACAGTGGTGAGCTAACAACGCTAACTTTAGCTTGCAGGCTAAAAGCACACGTTTTCAATAATATGTTATTTATAAAAATATTTTATCACTTTTTTAATGAATGTTATATGTTTTCCGTTAACAACAACGATGCCACTGATAAAGGAAACCAGGAGTACAAATCCTCATCTTCGTTTCGAGAAACCTCGAGTAGCTGAATTATCTATACCTTAAAAACACTTATTTATAACGGTAAAACAAACATTACAAACCACAATTTGCCAAAAATACCGTGATAATTATTATTTTTATTATTATTTATGAATATCTAGCTGCTTGCGCAATACCCCATCATTTCCTTTCTCCTAACAAGGCCAAACAAACGTTGCTCTTGCAGACGCAGCAGCCTTCAGACTATTCATTTACTGTGTGGACGAGGAAGGTGATGAGGATGATGTTTTGGTGAAATTGCAGTTTTTGTGAGATCTCTATTAGATGTCTGTGAATATACAGAGGCACACAGGCTGAACGCAGTGAAATATGTATAGTTTTACTGTGGTTAATTTCATGGTTGAATTGTGTCAGTTTCTGTAATCCTAACATGAGCAAAAGCTCCACCAAAAGCCTACACAGACAGCTCAAGTAGACAACTCAGATACAGTATGTGTGTCTCATCTGCATTTCCTCTGTACTGTCACACATGAAGAATCTTTGCTGTTTTCTGAATTCAATCAAGCACAAACTTCACCAAACCAGTACAGAGCGATCACCTAAAAAAAAAAAAAAAAACACTTTGTCATAATAAACCTTGTAATTACAATGATACAAAAAAGAAATTTGCACAGGGTTAGCTTAAGATTTTAACCACTCAAATTGTAAACATAGATCCAGCAGCTGGAGCAAAACAGTGGCACGCTGACCAGCTGAAACTGAGCCAGATGCCCTGAAAGTCTCTCAGCAGGTCTGAAAGCCAGGCTGGTACACCACTAGGCTAAGCAGCAGATTTAAGTAGACTTAATCAGGCTTGTCTTTTAGCCTGTTAGACCGTCTTCAGGTGCAGTAGTGGGCTAGGTTATAGGTTATCCAGAGCATTTTCTTGTGTTTGGTTTGAGAAGGAAAGGTGTTACACCCTGACATGTCCAGGTGATGCTTGGGATGAAGAAGTTGGCTGTTTGTGATCACAGTCAGGTAATTTTAGGAGGATTTCAGGATCTTTGGACTAGTTTGAATATGGCTAAGTATAAGCTTCATGCCCTCTTACTGTTTACTAGGCCTGTCACGATAATTAATAAATCAATTAACCGAACGATGAATAAAAACGTCCTCGGTAAGTTTGCCAGCCTCGATAAACTGACACATGCATGCATGTTTGTTTTCCTTCTCTCTTTCCACCAAAGAGGCTGAATGAGAAGATGGCTCACTATGTCTATCTTTCCTAACATCGGGGTGCATAGGTTCTATAGCAGATTTAGCAGATTTATAGCTGAGTGAGCATCTGTCCAAAATGCGATCTTTGGGGTGAAGATGGGGCTGCTCGCGCGTACACATGGAGAGAGCTGAAGCGAGCGTCCTGAGGGGTAAGGAGGAAACACATGCTAATATGAGTGATGGCACCAAAGATAGGGTTCTTAAGCCGCCTGCCACAGTCCCAGTGTGGGAATATTTTGTTTTTTATCAGAATGAACAAAGTGTGAGCTCATGAACACCAACGAGCTGATATGTCGCATTTTTTTGAAAATAGTGGCGACGAAGAAGAAGAAGGGGAGGTGCAGCGGAGCCTTGTTCTTTGACAATCCGCTCTTACTGAGGCTTTTGGTCTGCAAAGTATATAGAAATAAAAGCGCCAAATGGTGGGCGCTCAAAGACAGCTACATTGCCAAAGAAATGCAGCCCTTCAATACGGTTGAAAGCCAGAAATGTTCAAAATGTTTGACAGACTGTACAGATTGACTTGACATGTATTTTTTTCTAAAAGAGAGAACATTTCATTTTCATTGTATTTTTTTTCTCTTTCTTGTTTGTTAAATTTATTATATTTTTTGTTTAATTTATCTTCTTTAAAAGATCCTGACCTTTTAATTACAGTTAAATACTCTTAAGAAATTAAAGTTTCTTGCTTTTGACATGGTGTACTCACTTTATTATTTATCATAATTACATCAATGAAAAAATGGAAAAAAAAAATCAAAATAATATTGACAATAATATTGTTTATCGGCAATAATGTTTTGGAAAATTATCGTCCAGCAAAATTTGTTATCGTGACAGGCCTACTGTTTACCCCCATCAATTTGGCTATTGTGATGGTCTTGCCCTGTAATGACCCCGTATAACACTCCTCACTGATAGATATGTCATTGAGCAGCTCTTTGTAACATTCCTCTGTCCTTATGACTGTTTTTTCCTCACATACTGCTCAGGCTAACATGCACCAGTCTGATTCTGCTAAAAAGAGAAAAAAGAGCTGTGATCTGACACTATCTTATCACAGCAGCAGATTGGCTGTGCTTAAACTGAGTGTGCCTGAGCGAGGACCGACACGTGACGGTCTCCACACTGAAGCAACACACGCAGAGAGCAGCTGACAGAAACAACAGATCCTTTAAAATTATAGAATCACTCCCTTATTGACCATAAAGGAACTCAAACATCTATGTCACCTTTACACAGCCGTGAAGAGAAACCATTAATGACTCCTCTGACAGAGGATTGTAAAACAGATGAGTCATTAGATATTTTTATTAATAAGGAGCTGCAAACATTTTCTCTCACACACAGTGTTAATCATTTGGGATGTATTTTTTTATTTAGTTCATTCATTCTGAAAAGTCCCCATGTGCAAAATATGTTAGTTCCTGTGTTAATTTTTTTTCTCACTCATGCAAACTGCAGACAGAGTGCTCGCTGCTCTAAGAAGCTGTTATCCGGAGAGCACTCCACTTTTAAATAGAAAGGTAGCAACAGGTGGTTAATACCCAATAAATACTCTCGACAAAAATATTTCTGTTCGAAAAAGCCGTGTATTATGAAGAGGTGTGAGTCGTCCAAATTTTGTCCTCTTGAGGAGCTTTCTGTCTGTAAACCAGCTTCTCATTTTAAACCATACTCTTCTGACTATTGGTATCACAGCGTATCACTAGCCACGTTTACATGGACCCAAATATTCCGCTTGCGTTCGGTTTATTGGCTCAAAAAGAAAGAATTTAAACTTTGTAAGCACCTCATTCTGAAAGAAAAGTGTCAATCCGAATTGGCATTTAATCGGTTTCACAGAGGTGGAATATTCCTTTCCCCAAACCAATTGAGGTATCATGTATCCACTCAGATGGAAAGTTGTCAGGGTACGTTCTTTCAGCGCATGCTCAGATATGACGTGAGACGCAACTAGAGACGTTCCTCAAATTTAAAAATGGTGGCGAGCAGTCAGCACTGGACTGCTGCAGAAAGTTTGTTTTCGATCCAAACATTGAAAGATATTAACATAATTTCAAGGCTAGACGGACGACAAACTCGCAATACGGAGTATTGCAACACCGTGATTAAAAAACTGTCGTCCTCCAGCTTTGATAAATCTCGTGATGTTTACGTTTTTCTGCGCATGCCCCATTGACTATTCTGTTGGATTACAGCGGGGCATGTAGACCAGAGATTGGAATATTCCTTTCCATCTATACTATTGTTTTCGGAAAAGTCATTCAGTAAGATTCCATTCGGAAAGATGAAAAACTCCTCATGTAACCGTGGCTATTGATGTGAATGTCAAACAGGGTTTGTAACAAAGAGTAACACTCATGTGCTCATGTATGCTTAGTGGGAAAGATGCCAACTCCTGCATGTCCTGAGTTCAGGGTGGTCTGCCACGCAAGAGGCCGTGCAGCACAGTGACACTCCTGCATGTAAACAACATCATGAGCATCGGAGTCCCTTTGAAGCAGAGGAAGACTGAAAGAAGACAAAAAGAAGACCTCAGAATTTGCCAACCCTTTGGTTTCGCTCACTTCTGAAGAATTATGTAACTCTCTTACGCAACAACCTTATATTTCTGTGTTGCACAGAGGATTGAGGGACTGCCCCGATATTTAAGTCTGCAGGAAAGAGCCAGATATTGTTCCCCAGATGATATCTGAAACCTAACACTGCAGCATGTAACAGTTGTTGGTTATCAGTGTGTTCTCTAACAGAAGCAGGAGAACAGATGTTTAGAGAGTCATTCGCTTGTGAAACCAAGAACTCTGGTAGAGATTACGACCAGGGGGGTAAAAACAAGTTCTGATTCTCTGAGAAATGCTGTTTGATGCTGGTAAGATTACAGTCGAGTGGGAACAGCCACAGGTGCAGAATATTGACACAACCCCTCGTGTAGGATGTGAGACATCAACAGGCGAGTGGTAGGCAAATGTGGAAGGACTCGGTTTCATTCTGATGACGCTCTGAAACTTTGGGTCGATGTGTTTTTTTTTATGTGGTTTCTGAACATTCAAATCCCCCACTTCATCTTTCTGCTGATACATCTCACTGTAGAATAAAAAACCCTCCTCAGATTCTTGTCCGTTGGTTGCTCTGGTGACCTTTGTTGTGTTGGGAAGTGAAAGCAGAGTGACCAAGAGGAAACACTGAGTGGATTGCTGTTTGTGGTTGCATTTTCTCCTCCTAACACACATTAGGGTCTTGCTTAATGGCTCTGTTTGTGCTTTACTGTGGGAGCACTTAAGCTCACCTTCTTCATCTCCTCAGAAGCAGCTTAATACTCAGAGGAGTGTGTTGGTTATCATGGATTGATAATCCTCATTATACTGTATTCCGGGCTGTTTGCACCGCCCCCTGTGGACATGTTGAGAGGGATTATTCAGACGCATTGATCAGTACTACAGAGCTGCTTCAGCTGCTCTGTTTCCTTGAAGCCCCATGTGATTAGGCCTGTCACGATAATCAATAAATCGATTAACCGTACGATAACTAAAATTGTCCTCTGTAATTGTGCCAGCCTCAATAAACTGACACGTGCATGCATGTTTGTTTTCCTCCTCTCTTTCCACCAAAGAGGCTGAATGAGAAGATGGCTCACTACGTCTATCTTTTCTAACATCGGGGTGCATAGGTTCTATAGCGGATATAGTGGATTTACAGCGGAGTGAGCATCTGTCAAAAATGCGATCTTGGGGTGAAGACGGGGCTGCTTGCGCATACACACAGAGAGAGGGGTAAGGAGGAAACACACGCTAATATGAGTGATGGCACCAAAGATACGGTTCTTAAGCCGCCTGACACAGTCCCAGTGTGGGAATATTTTGTTTTTTATCAGAATGAACAAAGTGTGAGCTTATGAACACCAACGAGCTTATATGTCGCATTTGTTTGAAAGAAGAAGAAGAAGGGGAGGTGCAGCGGAGCCTTGTTCTTTGACAATCCACTCTTACTGAGGCTTTTGGTCTGCAAAGTAAATAGAAATAAAAGCACCAAATGGTGGGCGCTCAAAGACAGCTACATTGCCAAAGAAATGCTGCCCTTCAATACGGTTGAAAGCCAGAAATCTTAAAAATGTTTGACAGACAGTACGGATTGACTAGGAAAAAGTACATGTTACAAACAATTCAGGAACTGTGTAAACTCTCTTTTATTTAGGCTATAGTTTTTTTTTGTTGTTGTTGTTTTTTTGGGGGGGGGGAGTTTCGTTTTTTCTTTAGAGACAGGGTCTATGTTTTATTGTTTTTGATTAGTATTTATTATTTTCATTGACATGTTTTTTTTTCTAAAAGAGAGTCCATTTCATTTTCATTGTATTTATTTCTCATTCTTGTTTGTTACATTTATTATATTTTTTGTTTAATTTAATTTAAAAGATCCTGACCTTTCAATTACAGTTAAATACTCTTAAAAAATTAAAGTTTCTTGCTTTTGATATGGTGTACTCACTTTATTATCCCATTTATCATAATTACATCAATGAAAAAATGGGAAAAAAATCAACATAATATTGACCATTATATCGTTTATCGGCAATAATATTTTGGAAAATTATCGTCTAGAAAAATTTGTTATCGTGACAGGCCTTCATGTGATGAAGATGATAATTGATTAGTCTCCTTTCTCATAACTGGCTACTCTTCTTCCAAACTCTCTACACAGTCTTCTAAAATGACTTCTTGGACCTCTTCCTGCACATCTTTGCCAAAAGCTATAAGAAACCCCTGCTTGGGTTATCCAGCCAGGCGTTTTTTAAATTCCACAGTGGGTGCGTGGAGCAATTCAGACATAAGCCAAGTCATGGGGCTGGGTCACAGAGTTGCTGTTGTGGTTATAGGTTCTTTTGTTTTCTCTGGATTTGCTTTGTCTTTGTTCGATTTACTGTGCTAGTTATCTCTCTGTTTCACCACTCACAGCTGATCCTCTCATGAACCGGCTCAAGTTCCTTTATGTCCCATAGTTCTGAGAGTAAACTCTGAAGAAGTGTTTGTTTATAGACTGACCGCCTGCTGTTCATCTGAGCTCTTCGCTCTGCATTCAAGAAGCAGAATACCACACACGTGCTCAACCAACGCCATGTTTGTTTACCTTCCTCCACGATGCAGCACTCAGCTCCGTGTTACTTTGAACCCAGAGCTCAACTTGCCCTCTGTCACCTCCCACGTCTGCTCCCTCCCAGTTTGATCTTCGTCTGTCATTGTGAAGTATTGATTTAAGTTCATTGATTAGTGAAGCCGGCTGTTTGGCACACTCCCTGGGGCAACCACTCCACTCCAACCTCCCTGGCTAAACCTTAGCATTTTGGCTAACACATTAAAGACAGTGAAGTTATGTCAGGTTTCCTCACACTGTAGTATGAAAAATGCCATGGTTTTAACGTAACCAGGAATAATAATGTCATTGCCCATTGCAAAACCATGTTTTAAGTCAAGTTACTACTTTATCAGAGCATGCACGATTAGGGATGGGTACCTTTCACATCTGAATCGATATGGTACCGATGCCCAGTACCTGGCAATCGGTATCAGTACCTCACAGTAAGGATAGACCGATTATCGAGGCTGATATTTGGCATTTTGAGGCATATCGGCATCAGCCTTTTTTTTAATCCGACGGCCAATAAGAAACAAATTTAAAACTGTGTTGCAGCTCTGATGCACCCGCTCCACTGTCTGCAGTCACTACTCAGTCCCCAGCACTGTCCAACCCACAGTACCATCTGATTGGTTACAAGTAGAGATAGACCGATATGGATTTTTTTAGGGCCGATACAGATTGTTAATAATCAAGGAGGCTGATAACTGATATTTGAAGCCGATATTAATTTGCTGTCACAGTGAAAATATTGGCGTAAAAGTTTTGTACAATACAAACTCCAACACTTAACTCCATTCAAATGCTTTCAAGCATGAGTTTATTATACAGCGCCCAGGCCTAGCGTGTTCTATAAAGTTAAATGAAAACTGATTGGCTGTTTCCCAACCCATGGCTCTGCTTGTAACCAATCGGATAGTACTGTGGGTGGGACAGCGCTGGGGACTGAGTAGTGACTGCAGACAGGGTTGCAGCTGCAGCAAAGCAGCCATCAAATTAAAAAAAAGGGTGATGCCGATATGCCCCAAAATGCCAAATATTGGCCCCAATAATCGGCCCGGCTGATAATCGGTGTGTCCCTAGTTACAAGCAGAGCCATGGCTTGGGTAACAGCCAATCAGCAGTGCAGTTAGTACAGTTACTGCAGTTGCATTCAAATTTTGGGAAAACTTTATTTACTGTAGAGAACTTAAGTTGTTTATTTTTTTAAGTTTTCATTTAACTTTATAAAATATGCTGCTGAGCCTGGGAGCTGTTTGATAAACATATGCTTGAAGATATTTCAATGAAGATAAGTGTTGGAGTTTGTATTGTTCAAAATTTTGACACCAATATTTTCACTTTGACTGCAAATTGGTATCAGCTTCAAATATCGGTTATCGGCCTCCTTGACTACAAATAATCAGTATCAGTATTGGCCCTGAAAATGCACATCAGTCTATCTCTACTTCTCATTACAAACTTCTGTGTGTTTATGTGGTAATAAATATATAAATTTGTTTAATTATAAAATCTTGAAGTTTTTCAATTTAACACCTTTATATCTGAATATATAAACTTGCAATGCTGTGTTCGTGGCCAGCATGGAAAATCGCCTACTCTTCCACTCCCTCACAGTCACAACAATGCTTTTCATTCATTTAGGTACCTGAATGAACTACCAATGAAATTTGGTTGGTACCTATAAAAGTTCCTAATTCCGTACCCATCCCTATGGATGATCACACAAGCCTCCCTACTAGTGCTGCACGATTTGGGGAAAAGGTGCGATTTGCAATTAGGTGGACAATATTGCGAATGCGATTATGCTTGCGATTTAATAAAAAAAGTTGTGTCATGATGAGTCTACAGACTTGCTTGGTTATCATGGAGAAAAATCTGAATTGCATGTGCTGACATTCCGATTGAGATAATCGTGCAGCCCTACTCCCTACCAATCTCACAGCTTCATATGTCACAGTTTGATGAATGATCACTTAATTGATGGGTTGTTAATCACACTGGTGTTTCTGTTTGTTTGTGTAGGGCTTTTGCAGTGCCAGCACAGTTTCCCTTCCTGAGAGTCTGCTCTTCGTGTCCACTCTGGAGGGAAACCTGCACGCTGTTAGTAAGAAGTCAGGCTCGATCAAATGGACTCTGAAAGAAGGTAAGAGAAGAGTGTGACGACCAAGTGCTGCTGTCTGTGAGGACATTTTTAGGCCCCAGTTGCTGATTGCATTTTTAATTTGAAAAGAAATTTTGGTCACCACAAAGAAGCAATTTTAGCCTTAGATTATTTTCAGAGTTCTTATGGGACACGAGCGGATGGAAAGAGTAAGGCTCGAGTTATTCACAAATTAAAGGATGGCACACAAGTAAATCAATACAGGCAAAAGTAAATGTCCTTTATTAAGTGACACAAACCAAAGGCAGCTGTTTTCCTTCTTGGTCTATTTGACAAAATGATGGAAACTGTTAAAACAACAGAGTTAAAATCAGAATCAGTTTGTTGTCACTTCCATTAAAAATAAAAATTGAAATAAGACAAACACCATTGGCTGCTTGGTGTTAAAGAGTGAAGATGTCAGTTAAAAGGGAAAAAAGGGAGAAGTTTAGATATTAAAAGAAAAGTGCATTACTGTGATAAAAATGTGCAAGAAGAAATGTACTCATGTGAAAAAGAGTTGTGACGCATGTTGAAAAGGTGCTTTAATGTAAAGAACGGTACATTAATTTGAAAAAAGGTGCATCACTGCGAAAAAATTTTTGCAATTTAGGAGAACAGACGTGGCAGAGGGTGTAAAATGCACACTACTTTAGCTAATGGGTGAAACTTGAATAACCTGAGAGGTGCAGGGGATTGAAAATATATCCAATGCGTCTTACAAAAAATGTGAAATTGCATAAAAAACTTACTATGAATATGATTTTATCAGTCTACTACACTGGAAAAAAATGAAGTTTAAAATGATTTTAAACCAACTGGCCCAGAAACAGAGAGAAAACATTGATGTCTGCTGCAAACTGACTGGCTCAGTACAACAAAACCATATTATCAAGTTTAGAAATGAAATATTTTGGATATACTATGTGAATGTATTTTTAACAACTCATTTCATCAGTTACTTGCATAACTTCTAAAGAGGTGAATTTTTTAATTCTTAGTGTGCTTTTGTGGTTATACCATTTGACAGTTTAATGGGATTCATTCTTTAACGGGTTAAAATTGGTAGAATTGTCATATGAAATACTATGACACCAACAAACTACACATTTAAACAAACATCTAACATGTTGTTTCAACAAGTTAAAAGCATGTTTTTAATATCAACCCTCATTGGTCACTGTGCTTCATACTCATAAATGTAAAAAAAAAAAAAAAGTGGAATATTTGTTAAATTGGTATTTAAAACAGCCTGCAGCAAACTTTTTCTGTCTTTTTATTTATAATGTTAACTTGAATATTTTTAAAGCATCATCTACGCTGACTTTAATAAATAAGTAGTGAGTGAGTCTTTGAATTGTAAATATTGACCTCCGGGTAATGTTTTCAGGCCTCAAACTGAGGAAAAGTGAAATGTACTGTGAGGCGTGTGAGCTGTGTAATTATTAACCAAGAGAGGGGCAAATATAGCCTGTAATCAAGGTCAGAGTGGGCAAGGGTGAGCGGCCCTGCTGTGGTGTCACCTGCACTCAGCTCGTACTATGGTTACCATGTTAATGCAGGCACCGTGCACCGGGAATTACACATTCATGATTATTCGCTGAGGGGTCGGCTGGAAAAACGTGTAAAAAGCATTACCTGCTGTGGAGGTAGGATTATCTTTCATCAGGAAACTGAAGACTTTTTTTAAACACAACAGCCTGAGCCTACGAGTCCTTACCAGTCCCACCAAACACGGATTAATAACCAGAAGAAGAGGCTGCTGCCTCCTCATCGTCTGTTTTTCTGGGAAAACTGTTGAATTAAAAATTCAACGAGGCTTGTACCGGGCTCTACACACACCTGGTGCTGTGTTTCTGTCAGGCAGCCTGACACCCACAGAACGAGGGGGAGGCGGAAATCTCTCCCTGAAACAATACAACCCAACCCACGTGTGCTGTCTTTCACTATTTGCTCCTCATTCCCTGTTGACTTGGCAAACATTTATAAAACTTAATGTGAACAAAATGAGCGGAGTGTCGTTTTGTTTCCACACTCAGCAGGGCACATGATGAAAGCTCAGTACAGCAGTCACTGACCACCTTTAGGTAATCCTCGACCTCTCCCCCTCTACTAATGTTGACCCCTTTGGGCACCATGAGATCAACACCATCTGGTCCACACCCTGTGTGTTCACACTGTAGGGAGGTGGTTGTTTGTCTAGTAGTAATGGCAGCTCTCGGCTTATGGAGCTATTGTTGTGCTCTAACCGTCTATTGTAAAACTGACTCTGTGTTTTAAACAAAGAGTGAAACAGAGGTATTTAGAGGGAGGAATGAGTCGTTTTGAATAATGGTACAATAAGATTAAAAAAAAAAGTGTGGAAAAACAACTTCTACAGAGATATAAACAAGAATTGAGGTGAAGTGCAAACTTTTCTTAGTAAAGCTGGAAAATGTGGAAATCATATAATAACTCAAACTAGTTTACACATTAGCAAAGTCATCAAATGGATCCCATCTTCTGACGTCTAGATGAAGGACAGGAAATAGTTCCCTGCAGAGACTTTCATACAGTATTTTTTCTTTTAATTTGGCATAGGCTGATTATCGGGTTAATATTTGGCATTTTGAGGCATATCGGCATCAGCCTTTTTTTTTTTAATCCGACGGCCGATAAGAAACAAATTGAACACAGCGTTGTTGCAGCTTTGATGCAGCCGCTCCGCTGTCTGCAGTCACTACTCAGTCCCCAGCACTGTCCCACCCACAGTACCATTTGATTGGTTACAAGCAGAGCCATGAGTTGGGAAACAGCCAACCAGCAGTGCAATTATTGCAGTTACAGTGAAGTTTTGGAAAACTTCATTTACTGTAGAAAACTTCATCTATTTATTAATTTTAAGTCTTCATTAACTTTATAAAACACTGACTGCAAATTAATATCCGCATTATATATCAGTTATCGGCCTCCTTAACTACAAATAATCGCTATCAGTATTGGTTTGCAAAAATCCATATCAGTCTATCTCTACTTTAAATGCTGATCTGAACCTCATTGGCTGAGAAAACATTACTTGAGTAGAAATTGCATCCAGTTTTTGAAAAATATTTTGCACGTGCACCAAGTCTTCAGGGTTTGCGTGCTTTTAAAAACTAAACCAGACATGTCAGTGTGCAGTGTTTTTTTACGACTTATTTGGCAGATACTGAAACGTGCACACCTTTTTTTTCCCCATCTGAGCATGAACCATCAAGTCTCTCCTGTAGGTGGATTAAGATCTCATTCCTAATCTTATCTTGATGGATTACGGGCAGATGCAGATCTGCCGTAAGAAAAGGTTTCAAAAATGTGCACATTCTCTGAATGAAAGAAGAAAACCACTTTAACTTTGGTAACATGTAAATCATGCTGTGGTAACTTGACATGTGTGACAGCTTAAAGGTTCCATATTCTGCTCCTGTTCTGCAGTTTAATATGGATCATTGATCTCCTCATAAAATGGTAGTAACATGTTTTGGTCCAAAAAGCCAATAAATCAAGCACAGCAGCATTGTTTCCAGGCTCTCATAGCCCCTCTGTTCAGAACGCTTTAGTGGGCATGGCCTTTATATGTAAATAAGCCACCTCTGATACTGCCCCCCTCCTCCGTGTCACTGAGAGCGGCGCCATGACCTCCGAGTGCATAATGTTTAGAAAACAGCAAAGCTTGTTTACCGTAACATTACAGGCTAAAACAACAGGCTAACCGCAGCTAAAGTTAGCATCCTGAAGCTGACACAGAGACAGGGGAGCACTGAGAAAAAGCTCTTACATCTGCTCCACAGCACACAGCATTTAAAATACTCACATTTCCAGGGTCTGAGGTTTGTTGGTGGTTGGCTGGTAATGCCCCTGGATTCAGGACCAGTCTATTCGCTAGCCCTCTGTTGTACTGTTGAAAATTGGAAAAGCAGTCAGCTGTGAAGTGACTAGCACACACATGCACAGTTTTACTGGGTGTATCTGGCACATTTCCTTGATAAATGAACTCTAGACACTTAGTCTTGTCTTCTTCTGAGATGGGAAGCTTATGTATGGAACTATGTGGCTGTTTACAGCCAAAAACAAAGCAGTGATGGCTCTTCAACTTTGGCATTCTCCTTCTGGGGAGGGGGTTCAGGGGTATCTGCTCCTGTGGACCAATCAGGTCAGACTTGCTCCTGATTGGTCAAAAAAGGGAATCGCTGATGTCGGCAAATCCTGGAAATTCCAAACTGCTCGTATTAGGTCAGGATTTTACATTCACAAGCACTACTAAGTACAGGTTTTGTCATTAAATATCACATTTTGTGGGCTGGGAGGAAAGCCAAAGACCCACAAATTTCACTAAAAGACTTAATAAAGTGATTTTTGCATAATATAGGACCTTCAAAAAAGTGCAATCCACCACAGACTGTTCAGCATTTTGGGCGTATTGTTTTTAAAAAGCAGAGAAATGATGAACGAAACAGGATGGAAGTTTCTACTGGACAAGGACAACAGTAAACAGCCTCCTTCTCAATGCCCTGCACCTCTCAGGTTAATCCAGGGCTAATAGGTGTCAGAGAGGATCTTAACGAGGATACAGTCCATTATCAACCCATTATACAATCATTCGCCTTTTCCCATCATTGCTGCCTCACGTTTGGCACGCTCCTAGAGAAGATGTTTGCAGACATGTCTGTTTACCCTCTATGTTTGCCTCGGGGAAATTCATTTTCATTTGGACTTTGTGTTCTGTGCGCTCGAATGTCAAAGACGTTCATGCCATCCTCTTTCTCAACACCACGCTTTCCATTGTTGGCTAATGCTCTCGTCAGTCCTGAATTGCATCTTGTCTGTCTCTTCTTTGCTCACAGATCCAGTTCTTCAGGTCCCCACACATGTGGCAGAGTACGTACCATTGAGTTATTTTCTGCATGGGTGTATAGATCCTAGTACTTGCACTTATCTGGGACAAAAGATGCTAAATGCAAATGGATATTCTAACCTGTTGAGCTTGTCTTGTCTGTCACTCACACTAAGTGCTTAAATTACCCTTCTGTTACTTGCCCTGAGATGTGATGCATCTCCTTGAATCTTTTTTTTATAGACCAGCCTTTCTGCCGGACCCCAATGATGGCAGCCTCTACTCTCTGGGAGGAAAGAACAACGAAGGCCTCACAGTAAGAGGAAACAATCTTTTATCACAAACCATAATCTAAAGACGGTTGTACGAACAGATTATTCACTTCCTCCTTCTATAGAAAAACACATCCTCTCACCACATTTGAGATCAAATGCATCCTCATGCTGATGCTGCAGCTGTGGTGCCGAATGCAGCTTTCCTCACGTGCTGTGTCAGAAAGCCTGTTTTCTTTATTAAATGTTTGTTTTCCTCTAACAGAAATTACCGTTCACTATCCCTGAGTTGGTGCAAGCTTCTCCTTGTCGCAGCTCTGACGGGGTCCTTTACACCGGTAAGTTTAATCCTGTAAAAGAAACGACTACATGCTTTTTGTTCTGTGGACTCTTATCAGTGAACGTGCCCCAGCTCAGTCCCAGTGGTTCCTCCTTTAATTCAGCCGGGGTTATCAGACTTTAATGGAAAACTTTACCGTTCGTCTCTCCAGCTCTCAACCTGCAGTCAGAGCCTGTGCTCTTTTGAATTTACAACAGCCTCCTGAGGAAAGTCAATCTACCACAATGACTGCCTGTGTGCCATTGTTGAAAAGGGGAGCGGGTGACATTTGCCTCCACACAGTCATTATCTATGAGGCTTTTGTTTTCATTCAACTGAAGCTGCAGCTGGAACAAAGCACACTGGAGACACACAGGTCTATGAGGGTTCTGGCTCTCACACCTGTTCTCAAACTCACGCTGTGACAGTTTTTACTGGTGTTTTCATCTCTGACCGAGACACTGTTTCCTGATTTAACGTTTTGTTGTCCTTGTAGAATAACTAACTATTAGTTTTTAAATGCCACTCCCTGGATTGACAACAAAAGTCAGACATCAGAACAATGAGGCCATGATGGGTTAGCCGTTTACTGGCAGGATGGTAACACCCATCAACACTATAGAGGTTAAATAGTTGCTTGTTGTTGTGCTTAAATAGACTTGCACTGGTGCACCTTTTGCTGCTTTTGAGGTTTCCTTAGAAGCGATAACTTCATTTCCTTTAAGACAGTCACAAAGTCATGAACTTGCAACAGAGTTGGGCAGTCTGTGTTTGCACTTTCTTCTCAGTACAGCAAATAAAAAAGGGTAATTTCACAAATTGTGTGTGTTGGAGTAGTGCAATTACAATTCATCAACAACAATTGACATCTTTAAATGCAAAATATGTATAAAAATACTAGACATGCAACAATCGATCAGCTGGCCGATTGATCAGTGCCAATTTCCTTAATTTTGGGTGATCGGTGATCAGCCCATCCTTGCATATGAAACTGATCTTATATACCTTCAGGAAGGTCTGACAGCCGGACATTTTTGCTTTTTGCTCTGAGACCTCAAACTCGTAACACGTTATTGGTTGTTTAAGTTAAAACAAAAAGATTTTATTGTTTCACAGGTATTGTTCAACAATTTTCAATAAACAAGATTGGAACATTGAAGGCATATGCTGTCTAGGGATTTGAAACGATGCGGTACCTGGCTGTCAGTACTGGTACTCAACAGTACCAATTTTTGGTACTTTTTTGTGTTTACGTGGTAAAAAAATATCAATTTGTTTAATAATAAAATGTACTTTTTTTATTTAACCAATATATTCTTCAATATATAACCTTGAAATGCTGTGTTCATGTCCAGCATGGAAAATCACCTACTCTTCCACTCCCTCACAGTCACAAGGATGCGTTTAGGTACCTCAACATGGTATCTTTTGACTCCTTTGACTCTACTCTATACCCGGTACCTTTAACATAATTCGATTGGTACCTATAAAAGTACCTAATTTGGTACCCATCCCTAATGCTGTCAGTTATACAAAATAAAAAATAAAAATTGGTATCGGCCCAAATCAGTATCGGCAGGTCAGGCTTTTTAAAGATCGGTGATTGTCCAGAAAATTGTGAGCGGTGCACCCCTAGAAAATACTAATCTCTACACCATCAATTCATTCATTCAGAGTTAAAAATCAAGTCTTTGTGTTTCTTTTCAGGAAAGAAACAGGACTCTTGGTATGTTGTGGACCTGTTGACTGGTGAGAAACAGCAGACCCTGACTTCCTCCTTTGCTGAGATGCTTTGCCCCTCCTCATCTCTTCTCTATCTGGGACGCACAGGTAAAAAAAAAAGACATAAAACCAACTCACAACACAGTACAGCTGCACTGAGGTCGTAATTCTGGGTTTTTAATTCCACTTCACACTTGTTTTTTTTTTACTTTCCTTTTGTTGTTTTTTCCATTTACAGAAAACAAACATTCGAAAAACGCTACGACTCAAAACTATTGAACAATAGGTCATCTCTATGTCCTTATGTCACAATGGTGAAAATTACAGTCAGCTCATACAATAGTGGTTCACTAGGACTTTAATGTTATATACACAATCCATTTTTCCCCAGTATTGTAGAAAAGTTTCTGCCCTTAGATTGAGTGAAAAAGTCAACCTTTCCATACTTTCACTTGGAGACCCAATATTAATCCAGTCAGTCTTCGTTGGAGGATTGATTTGCAGCCATTGTCAAGTTACAGCCTTTTCACTAGCTGCTAATAAAACTTGTAATGGGTATTTATCCTTCTTTGAAAAGTGGGTAGCAATGATATTGAGATAGATTGTGGAGAATGAGCAGTCAATCCCAGCATCAAATTTTTTTGTAATGCCGAGTTTAGGAGTCTGCAACGTTTACCTTCAAAGGAGCCATTTTGCCTCAGCTCACCTGGATTAAAGTCATTCTGGAGCCAAAAAATCTACTTTGCCTCTACAATGAAGACAAAAAAGTGTATAAAATTTCATACATAGTTAAAATCTAGTGAATAATTACTTATTCTAGAAGTTTTTTTTATTTATAAAATTGTACAATTGATGTATTCGTTTGATTTTTTTTTGTATAAATTTGCATGGACTTAAAAAAAATGAAATTAAAATTTTTTGAAATGTTTAAATTTTCTCAAAAAATTGGGAATTTCAGGGATTTGCTCAAATTTGCTTACATTTCACTAAATTGTTAAAATTTTGCAAAAAAAAATAATCAAAAAGTCATGAAATTTGAAAATTTTGCAAAAAAAATTAATAAAAATTGCAAACTTTTTACAAAATTGTTAGACTTTAAAAAACGTGCGCAAATTTTCAAAAACGAAAAATTCCCAAATTTTGAAATCTTTTTTTTTTTGCTAAGTTAAAAAAATATCAAGCATGTATACTAGGCATTGGCACATTGTCAGTTAGTTGAATCCATCCATACAGAATTAAAATCTGTATTTTTTTCCAGATTTTTTTTTATAGATTTAGTTCTTACCAGGGCTTGTTCTTCACATTGCCTCCTTGATAAATCTTTAAACTTCCTGCATTTAACAAAGACATAAAAACATCCAGTATGTCTCCTTATCACTGCAACCCATCCCATCATCTCTTGATTTAATCTAGGTAATTAACAGGCCTATTTGTCTCGCATGTTCCAACCCTAAGGTGTTACCTAGCCCTTATTTACCTTCAGCTCAGCTCTTTCACTGCCCCCGTCCCTCCACCCCCCAGTCTGTCCCTGCAGTGCCTGAGGCTAAAGAAACAAGGATGGTAATTGAAGAGCATGAGAGTCTTGCAAACTGAATACTCTATGCAAATCCTCAACATGGTGTCAAGTCAGACTTTGCTTTGTCACCTTGTGGTGTAATAGCTGGATTAAGTTTCTCAGTCTTCACCTCTTTTCCTGAAGCTAATACCATTTTCGCAGAAAGAGAAATTCAAAACCACATTTCTTCTCACACACAGAAATGGATCCTTGCAACCTCAGCGCCTTTTGTGATTGTTACATGAGAGAGGCAACCACAGCAAATGCTTCCTCCTGAGTTTAAAAGCCTTGTTGTTTATCCTTGTCAGAGTATACTATTACCATGTACGACACCAAGAGCAGAGAGCTGCGCTGGAATGCCACCTATTCAGACTACGCCTCCACCCTTCCTGATGATGACACCAAATACAGTAAGACTCTTGGTTTGTTGCTCTCCAGATTCTGAAGCTCCAGAAAGACCATGATCATCACTCATCTGCTCTTTTGATCCTTATAGAAATGGGTCACTTTGTGTCCAACGGAGACGGCCTGGTGGTGACCGTGGACAGTGAATCGGGAGATGTTCAGTGGGTGCAGAACTACAACTCTCCCGTAGTGGCCATTTACATCTGGCAGCGCGAGGGCCTCCGCAAAGTTTCCCACACTAACGTGGCCGTGGAAACCCTTCGCTATCTCACGTTCATGTCTGGAGAGGTTGGCCGCATCACGCAGTGGAAATACCCATTCCTTAAAGAGGAGAAGCCTAAGAATAAGTACATGTAGGCAGCAGACATTTCTTCTTTTTGGTCATATTCACCTCCACTGTTTGTTTTTTTAAAACCGTGCCTCCTGCACAGTCTTTAAAACATGTTGCAACCTTGTTTCTATTAATCACGGGGCTTAAATTCCTCAAAGGGTGAAATCAAGATGCTCTTTTGTAAGATGTGAGGTTGCTTCATGCTCAGGATGGAGTCTAGACATGTAGCATCTAACAAAAGATCACAAATGAGCCTTGTTTCAGCTCTCGTTTCAGACAGCAGTTTGGTTTTTATTTTTAAACTTTGTGCTCTCAGCTGCTTGAGCGGGAAATGAACAGAAACAGGAATTTGGGTTATTGGTCTACTATAAAGGTCCTGTCTATTGAAAGAATACAGAGGGGTCTCTGTATTCTCAACTTTGACACTTAAATCGTACAAAAGGTTAGACTTCTATTGAGTGGGTTGTAGGCCTGTCACGATAACAAATTTTGCTAGACGATAATTTTCCAAAATATTATTGCTGATAAACGATATTGTCAATTTTATTTTGATTTTTTTTTCCATTTTTTCATTGATGTAATTATGATAAATGGGATAATAAAGTGAGTACACCATATCAAAAGCAAGAAACTTTAATTTCTTAAGAGTATTAAACTGTAATTAAAAGGTTGGGATCTTTTAAATAAAATAAATTAAACAAAAAATATAATAAATTTAACAAACAAGAAAGAGAAAAAAATACAATGAAAATGAAATGGACTCTCTTTTGGAAAAAAATACATGTCAATGAAAATAATTAATACTAATCAAAAACAATAAAACATAGACCCTGTCTCTAAAGAAAAAAACAAACTCCAAAAAAAAACAACAACAATAAAAACTATAGCCTAAATAAAAGGGAGTTTATACAGTTCCTGAATTGTTTGTAACATGTGCTTTTTCCCAGTCAAGCCGTACTGTCTGTCAAACATTTTTAACATTCCTGGCTTTCAACCGTATTGAAGGGCTGCATTTCTTTGGCAATGTAGCTGTCTTTGACTGCCACCATTTGGCGCTTTTATTTCTATTTACTTTGCAGACCAAAAGCCTCAGTAAGAGCGGATTGTCAAAGAACAAGGCTCTGCTGCACCTCCCCTTCTTCTTCTTCGTTGCCACTATTTTCAAACAAATGCCACATATCAGCTCGTTGGTGTTCATGAGCTCACACTTTGTTCATTCTGATAAAAACAAAATATTCCCACACTGGGACTGTGGCAGGCGGCTTAAGAACCGTATCTTTTGTGCCATCACTCATATTAGCGTGTGTTTCCTCCTTACCCCTCAGGACGCTCGCTTCAGCTATTTCCGTGTGTACGCGTGAGCAGCCCCATCTTCACCCCAAAGATCACATTTTTGATAGATGCTCTCTCCACTATAAATCCGCTATAGAACCTATGCACCCTGATGTTAGGAAAGATAGACGTAGTGAGCCATCTTCACATTCAGGCCCCGTTTACACGACGCCGAAAACGGTCGATTCCGCAAACATTTCGTTGCGTTTTGGCCTTCCGTTTAGAAGAGACCACGTTGCGTTTTCAGTGAAAACGCAAACTTTTGAAAACGCTCCCCAGAGTGGAAAGATCTGAATCCGCTCCTCCATCCAGCTTCGTGTGAACACAGAGCGGAGCGTCTCAGGGTGAAACGCTGACGTCACCGCATGCGCACTCGCAGTTTTAGGTGAAGGCTCCGCGCTCAGCCACATTTCCAGTTGAGCCAGTAGTTGGCGGTAATGCGCGTTATGGTTGGATTACCGACCGTCTCACACAACAAAACGGCAGAAAAAGAAAGAACAGAAGAGGAGACTTCTCCTCCTGGAGTCGTATGAACGCGGATCGTTTTCACTCCGTCCTCATGTAAACGCGGGTGGCTTTTGAAAACGCAAAGGAAGAATCGTTGCGGGAGTCTCCGTGTAAACGGGGCCTCAGCCTCTTTGGTGGAAAGAGAGGAGGAAAACAAACATGCATGCACGTGTCAGTTTATCGAGGCTGGCAAACTTACCGAGGACGTTTTTATTTATGGTTTGGTTAATTGATTTATTGATTATCGTGACAGGCCTGGTGGGTTGTACAAATTCTGCTCTTTATTCTTAATCATTGATTGTTTTCTTGTTTTTTTTTCAGGGCTACTTTGTACGTAGGGAAATACTCCAGCAGTCTGTATGCATCTTCCTCGCTGGTGCACGATGGAGTCACTGTGGTGGTAAGTTACAAGATGGTTACATGCACATCTATCTTTAGTTAAAACACTTTACAGATCAATTACACATTGAAGGATACTTCACTACTTTTGAAGAGGGGTTTATGACAAAGTCCGCCCCATCCGGGGTAGACGTTAGTCAAGCATGTTTGCTGTTTTTCCACAGTTAATCATTAGGGTTGCATGATATACAGATACTGAGAAAGTACCGATACTCCCTGTTTTCAAAAAGTAAACAATACCACGTGTTTTAAGTATCGTCACCCCAAGGCATGTTTTTGTCTGAATCAGAGACGTTTTGACTCAGGCAACTTGTGAGTCTGCAGCTACCAAGCTAGGCCCTCTCTACTCTCTGAAGTGAGCGGAGACTTGCTCTCTTTTCAAAGTGTGTGTGTTGTTGTGAAGTTGGACAGTGAGCCAGTATTAGCTACACGTGTCGATGCTTGGCCGTTTTCAGTCCGACAAAGTTGTTAACGTGCATCTTAATTATCTCGCGCTGACAAACTCACAGTTTGATTTCTTAAGCGGACAGAGTAACAGGCATCAGCTTCAAGTTCCAGCACTCCCGTGAACCAGCCGCAGCTTGTCGAAAAAGCCAGTGCACGTAGCGAAATCTGGAATTACTTTACTTACAAAGCCAACAGGCTTTGTAAGCTAATGGACGTATCAAAGCCAGTCTTTAAAGCTTACTACCGATACAAAGACGCGGAGGAAGCACCACAAACATGATGAAGCGCCTCACTGTTCAGCATCCTCACCTCCTTAAAGAGCATTAGTGACAGATTCCAACAACTCGCCCAAACACAAAAGTAAAACTACTGTCCGTTACTTTGTGACAAGCAAACTAGTTCACCACTGTTTTTAATTGATACGACAAATAATCAGCGTCATAAACACATGAGCGTGGAGCACACTCAGCCCTGAGTCACAAAGCTGTGTGGTGTTGACACAGTTTAAAAAAGTGACAAGTAGTTTTCTAACTTTAACGATGATAGAAACCTATAGGAGACAGTGTTGCATGTGTGTAAGAGCTTAAATAACACGGGTACACTTTTTTTAGAGTATTCATGTTAAAAGGGTGCTTTTTAGTATTTCAACACACACAATGTGAGCTAAACTACAGTGTGCTGAGCATGAAAACAATAGATGGCTGTTGAAGTCTGGCAAGGTTATTTTACCTGCTCATTACTATTTTGTGGTTTCTATTTAGTTGAATTATTCTTCAGAATAATAAATGAGTTCAGGTTCCCTCTAGGAATTGATTCTGCATGTAATCTATAAAACTTTGTGTGTGTGTATGTGTGTGTGTGTAAAATATTAGCACAATGGCATCAGGATGGCTGTGAGCAGGTCAGAGAGCAGCAGGAGGGAGGGGTAAAGGTGTGTGTGTGTGTGTGTGAGTGTGTGAGTGGGAGAGCAGGCGAGCTGGAGATGATGATTTTCATTCAGCCAGCTGACACTTTGAACAGTGAAACACTAATGTTCATGAACCAGCATCATCACTGCAACATCCATATGGACGTATTATTTTACGTGTTAAGTTTTGCACAATTCTAGTGGTAATGGAAACACCGGCAAGGCTCAGTTGTTCTTTATCAAAATTTCAGAAATATTGCTTTTATTTTGCGGAAAGGTGTAACGGAAACGCAGCAATTGAAGGGCCACTTATGAGTGACATGTGACTCGTGTAACCCTACTTCAGAAACACTGAAATATCTATTATATAAGACACAAAGAGTAACTGCCAAGATATGTGGGATCTGTGGGATTAGTATCTGTCTCCATTTTTTTTTTTGTGGTTTCCACTTGTTTATGAATACACTGTTTCACTTTTGTCCGGGCTTGCCCCATTTAAAGTCACCACATGCCCTGCTTCCTCAGAATACAATTTACTAATGCAAGAAACACTTCCTGTTTTGATCTGTGATGTTCCTGTGTGTGACCTCACAGCCTCGTGGAAGCACCTTCCCCATGCTGGAGGGTCCTGACAGCCAGGAGACCGAGGAGGACAAGGAGTGTGTGATCACTCCTCGCACCAGTGTCAAGTTTAACTCTGCGCTCCGGGAGAGAAACCGTATCAACTTCATGAGGAACTACCTGCTCCTGATAGGTACTTAAACTTAAAGTAGAATCCGAAATGGCCTCAAAACAGTTCATGTCTGATAGAACAAAAAAAGAGTAGTTGTTCCTCTTTGTTCAGAAGAACTGTTTGAATGATCTACTATGAGTGTTTTTGTTGAACTGAGTCTGCCCCCTGCTGGAGATTCATACAAAATGCATGAATGCAACTTAAAGGTCCCATATTCGGCTCCTTTTCTGCAGTTTAACATGGATCATTGATGTCTTCATGAAATGGTAGTAACATGTTTTGGTCCAAAAAGCCAATAAATCAAGCACAGCAGTATTGCTCTCATAGCCCCTCTGTTCAGAACGCTCTGATTTAATGGGTGTGACCTTCATATGTTAATGAGTGGCGCCACGAGCTCCGAGTGCACAATGTTTAGAAAACAGCGAAGCTCATTTACCGTAACATTACAGGCTAAAACAACAGGCTAACCACAGCTACAGTTAGCATCCTGAAGCTAACACAGAGACAGGGGGACACTGAGGAAAAGCTCTTACATCTGCTCCACAGCACACAGCATTTAAAATACTCACATTTCCAGGGTCTGAGGTTTGTTGGTGGATGGTTGGTAATGTGCCTGGATTCAGGACCAGTCTATTCGCTAGCCCTCTGTTGTACTGTCCAAAGTTGGAAAAGCAGTCTGCAGTGAAGTGGCTAGCACACACATGCACAGTTTTACTGAGTGTAGCTGGCACATTTCCTTGATAAATGAACTCTAGCCACTTAGTCTTGTCTTCTGCCGAGATGGGTTGTGCATGGAACTATGTGGCTGTTTACAGCCAAAAACAGAGAAATGATGGCTCTTCAACTATGGCATTCTCCTCCCCGCTGCTGGAGAGATTTCTTTCCAGCAGCGGGGAGGGCAGTGGGCAGGGAGGGGGTTCGGGGGGTATCTGCTCTGGTGGACCAACCAGGTCAGACTTGCTCCTGATTGGTCAAAAAAGGGTTTGACATTCACAAGCACTACTAAGTACAGGTTTTGTCATTAAATATCACATTTTGGGGGCTGGGAGGAAAGCCAAAGACCCCCAAATTTCATTAAAAGACTCAATAAAGTGATTTTTGCACAATATGGGACCTTTAAAAGTCCTGCAAGTATCTCAACTTTCAAAGCATTTGGTGATGACTCATTGGCAAAGTGCTGTTAGTGAGTTAAAAACATACCATTTTGTATTTTAGGTCATCATGAGACGCCTCCTGAAGCTCATGTCAAGATCCTCGAGAAGTTTCCCGACTGCTTCCCTCGCAATCAAGGCAACGTCATCCCACCAACTACTGACAAGAAAGTGGAGGAGGTGTGTGACCCCTGATATGTTGTGTAGAAAGGATTTTAAGATCTCAGCACACCTCTGCAGATATTCTTACTCCTTCCCTCTTTTCTTCTTCTTTGGTGCAGAAGGTGAATGATAGTGGGATGGATGATGGCCCGCCTCCTCCAGTGACGTCTATAGAAGAACCAAGGACCAGTGGTCGCTCTGCACGTCCAGAGGCACCTGTGGACTCTATGCTCAAAGACATGGCCACTATCATCTTTTCCACTTTCCTCCTGGCGGGCTGGGTGGCCTTTGTAATCACTTACCCCAAAGTAAGTGCAGCAGCACCCTCTAGTGTTGAGTGGAGAGTTGAGTCTCTACTCATCAACTAAAGATTGAATGTTTGACCAGTTTTTCTTCTCCTTTCTCCTGACAGAGTGTTCACAAGCAGCAGCAGCTTCAACACCAGGAGTTCCAGAGGCAGATGGAGGAAAGGTTGGAGCTTCTACAGAGACAGCAGCCGTTCCCCCCGGCAGATTTAGGCCTCGGCTTGGTCCAAGACAGTGATTTCCTGGAGGTTGCCCGCACTCGCTCTGAGTGCTCAGACCACAGCAGCCCAAATGTCACACCCCGGGCCTCCAACCATTCCAACTTGTCTGTATCTGAGCTGGGAAGCTCTGCCAATGAGCACGAGGATGGAGGTAAGCATTTGAAAATTAAGATGACTATGATATTTATTTTAAGTGACAATCTAAACATAGTTTGTTCCATCTGGAATGTTCCTTTTGTCCAATCAGAGGAAGACTCCAGTCTGGTCAGAGTGGGCAACATAACTTTCCGTCCCAAAGAGGTCTTAGGTCATGGGGCTGAGGGCACCATTGTGTACAAGTAAGGCTGAAAAATGGCATTTACTTACAGTAGCTTGTAATAATTTGTCCAGTGTTTCAAGAATAAAACCTAAATTTTGCTTCTCTTTTTTTCTTTTTCTAGGGGTCAGTTTGACAACCGTCCAGTAGCTGTGAAGAGGATCCTCCCAGAGTGCTTCAGTTTTGCAGACCGTGAAGTTCAGCTGCTGAGGGAATCAGACGAGCACCCAAACGTTATCCGTTACTTCTGCACTGAGAGGGACCGTCAGTTCCAGTATATTGCCATCGAGCTGTGTGCAGCATCGCTTCAGGAGGTAAAAATTGATTAACTAACAGGATCTGTCAAACTTCTCCTGATTTCACTTAACAGCATCTCATGTTTAAAAAATATGTGAAATGAGACCCTCTTCATATTTGGGGGCTGCACTGACTGCTGTCTTCACTGGTTTCAGTATGTGGAGAGGAAGGATTTTGATCGTCATGGACTTGAGCCAGTTGTGCTCCTTCAGCAGACCATGTCAGGGTTGGCTCACCTGCACTCTCTGAACATTGGTAGGCATCCTGTTACCAAGCTCACCCCTTTTTCCATCCTCATCCTGATTGGCTGCTTTTATAAAAATATTTCTTTTCACCTTCATGTTTTCCCTTTAGTCCACAGAGACCTGAAACCTCACAACATCCTGGTGTCCATGCCCAACGCCCATGGTCGGGTCCGGGCCATGATCTCAGACTTTGGTTTGTGTAAGAAGCTGGCAGTGGGTCGCCACAGTTTCAGTAGAAGGTCTGGTGTGCCGGGTACAGAAGGATGGATCGCTCCTGAGGTGCTGAGTGAGGACTGCAAAGACAATCCAGTGAGTGCTCGAGAAAACACAACATGATGCTGTTTGAAAGGCTGTTCAAAGACTGTCTAGAAAATTTGGAAATAAAAAGTTAAAAGCTACATTTAGAGGAAAAAAAAAGGTCAAAACCACTTATCACTTTTAATTTATCAGTGTATGAGGTTGAGTCAGCTTTAAGCCGTTCTCTAATGTTCAGGTAAACTGGTTTTAAACATTTCCGGGTGTATAACTTTTTTAAAAATTCCTGTTTTTTTCACTGTTTTTTTAAATGTTCCAGTTTTAGTGATGATAGCAGTGTACAAGTAGTTTCTTAATTTTTTTTTTTGTTTGTTTGTTTGTTTGTTTGATCTTGCCTTTTGTTTTTATTCTCTGTGAGGCACTTTGTGTTGCACAGGCATGAAAAGTGCCATACAAATAAAATAAAGTCGAAAGTTGAAGTTGAAACTCTGACCTCTGTTTTCTTTTCCTGTCTCATGTAGACGTGCGCTGTTGACATCTTCTCCGCTGGCTGTGTGTTCTACTACGTGGTGTCTCAGGGAAGCCACCCATATGGCAAGTCTCTGCAGAGACAAGCAAACATTTTATTGGGCTCACACAACCTGGAGCATCTTCAAAGTGACAAACATGGTGAGGAATCAACTTTTGTTTGGATTAACTATGAAGACATTTATTTTTGTTAATAATTCTGTGCAAATTTACACCTGGTGATCATGTTTTGTGGACACAGGGGACATTGTAGCCAGAGATCTAATAGAGCAGATGTTGAGCATGGAGCCACACAGGAGGCCTTCAGCAGAGAGTGTTCTCAAACACCCTTTCTTCTGGAGCCTGGAGAAGGAGCTGCAGTTCTTTCAGGTTTGTTTCTAGTAATTCATGCTGATCACTCTGTTTTGATACCACTCAATTTAATGTTTGTTTTTCCATGCAATTCTGAAAATACTTTATGTTGTATTACATAAAATGCATGAATGATATGTGATTCAAATGGACACCCTTCAATTTGTCCTCAGACTTAAATAGAATAAATTAGAATGAGTCTGCCTGTGCATCACTTCAAATCAACTTAATTTTTCATGTGGTTGTTTCCAGGATGTCAGTGACAGGATAGAAAAGGAGCCGCTGGATGGACCAATTGTAAAACAGTTGGAGAGAGGAGGGAGGGCTGTCGTCAAATACGACTGGAGGGAGCACATCACTGTGCCGCTGCAGACAGGTATGAGCCTGTTGCTGAAGTTTCACCTGTCTTAGTTTCCCTGATTATCAGGGTTAGAGTCTAGCTCTCACAACTTCAGGTAACACTTCTTGATAAAGGTAGCTGCAGAAAACCTTTGGCGTGGAGTGTGTGTGTGTGTGAGTGTAGCTCAGGCATGGGCAAACTACA
Source organism: Halichoeres trimaculatus (assembly GCF_033239565.1). NCBI lineage: Eukaryota > Metazoa > Chordata > Actinopteri > Labriformes > Labridae > Halichoeres > Halichoeres trimaculatus. The sequence continues at coordinate 5,656,309 of NW_027437198.1, read as the reverse complement.
GCCCAGGGGCCACATGCGGCTTGTAAACATTTTAATCTGGCCCGCCGAACTTGAAAAAAATTAAATGAATAAACTTTGTTAAAGTTTTATTTTCCCTTCAATTCTGATGTTTTTCCACTAGATGGCGCACTGTAGATACATTTGCTTTGTTGAGGAGAAGTGTAGGCCCATTACTCCACGTTTGCACTTTACCCTCTGACTCATCACCCCTTCTGTAAAGATGAACTGACCTAAGAAAAGGAAAGTGAACAAAACAAAACTCATTGAAACACATGGAAGTGCGCATATGTGCGCAGATAAGACGGAGTGGATCGTCAGCGATCTGTTACTTATATAAAAAAAAAATTAGCTCAGGAACATGTCTGTATAAACCTTCAATGTGAGTTATTTGTCTAATTTTTATATAGAGACGTTCACGTTTGGTATCAAGATATCACACAATTTTGACACAATCTTTTATTATTTTTTGTTTTTTCATTTTTAAAACCAGGACAGAAAAAACAAGTTTTTTCTGTTTTTCTGCAATACCGTTTTTCCGTTTTGGTTTTAAAACAGAAAAACAAAAAAGTCCGTTTTTTCGGGGGGTTTTTAAAATTTTGTTTCGAAACAGAATAAAGAAAGAATGAACCTTACACGGATTAAAAATCCCATTTTAATTCCATTCTCTCATATTCTAATTTTAACTTCAAAACAAAATCAAAACAGCGAAAAATAGACCGTTATTTGTTTTCTGATTTTTGATTTGAAAACGAAAAATTGAATAACAAGTCGTTATCCGTTTTCTGATTTTGGATTTTAAAACGGATATGGAATGAACGAATGATACCCTGATAGTTACCAAAGCACTCCATTCATCTGCTCCTGGTCCGGCCCCTTTGTCAAATGTTAGAACCCATTGTGGCCCACGAATCAAAAAGTTTGCCCACCCCTGGTGTAGCTGCAGTATTGTAATCTGTTGACACAGCAGGAAGTGGTAAACCAAGCCTGCTGCACGTCAGCAACATGGACACAGGAAGTTTCATAACCTGAGCTGACGTGAAAAGGTGTTTCATATAAAGCATGTTGCATTCATCAGATAGTCATATATTGATCCGGTTAATTATCTTAAAACTCATCCTAAGAAAAGGATGCACTTTATAACAGGAATTGAACAAATTATGAACTATTTACACAGGATAAGTTTTATGTGGGGACTGTGTGGAGGTCAAGGCGTGATTCCAGATCATATTTAAGGCTTCATGTTTTTAGACTTCTTGGGTTTTGGAGCTGTCTAGATATTTTGCTGTTGTAATGTGAAACTCATCCTGTGCAAATAGGGCTTAAGTGTTCATGATTGAGAGTAGCCCTGCTGCACTGCTATTTTTAAAGGTGTATTTAACATCCACCAATTTGCATGATGTGCATCTTTTTCTATGATTCCCTGTAACATGGTTTCTTGGTGAATGGTTTCCATGGATTCATTCTGCAGTTGATGCATTGAGGTTTTCTTTCTCACCTTTTTTGGCAGATCTCCGGAAATTCCGCTCCTATAAGGGAGGATCAGTCAGAGACCTGCTGCGAGCGATGAGAAACAAGGTAGGAATGTGTTTGCATGTTTGTGTTTGAAAGATCATGCTCTCCACAGTTTGGCTCAGTCATTCTTCTCTCTCCACAGAAACACCATTACAGAGAGTTGCCTGCAGAGGTGCAGGAGACTCTTGGCTCCATCCCGGATGACTTTGTCTGCTACTTCACCTCCCGCTTTCCCAACCTACTCATGCACACCTACCTGGCCATGAGGACATGTGCATCAGAGAGGCCGTTCCTGCCTTACTACTCCACATCTGAGCAGGCTGCAAAAACACAAGCTGAACACACACACCCCATGCCACAAAGACTAAATGAGCCAAGCATTCAGCCCCTGTCTGCACACACATCATCCCCCTCCTCACAACCTGAGGAACCTTCACATTCTGCACAACCAGTGCAGGTCGCTCCTGCAACAGCTAATAGACCATCGCCCTCTTTGTTAGTGGATGAGTCTGAACCTTCACACCTGCCAGCTCTGACAGTGCTGCCAGCAGGGCCCACACTGTCCATGCAGACTCCCATATCTGCCTCTGAATAATCCACAGACCCTCTCAGGGAAATACAGCCCAGTCAGTCCGAAATGCACACACTACCAGGTCCTCCTACACTGGATGCAGAGCTTGTGTGAACTGGACCAGAGACAGGTTGACCCAGCACAAATGGGAGCATTTTCTTAAAGGGTGGACACCATGTGGGGCTCAGTTGCTGCACCTTGAGCTGGTGTGGACCAGGCCTGCAGTGCCTGGGACCACCTGCAGGGTGTCGCTGCTGCATCCTCAGTTTAAGTGCCTTCTGCTCACCTGAGATTTGTTCCCCAGCAGAGCCGTCCACAGGTCTGCCTCTGAGGACGGCTGATAATCAACAGGATGTTGTATGATGTTATCTTGTAGCAGGACTTTTGTGTTTTTTAACAGCATGTCCAAAAAGTGTTTGTCTCTAAAATATTTGATCTCTACTGTGGGAAACGTGTCTGAATCTTGTTGGGAACTTTTATTGTGCAATGTTGTATTTCTCAGTGAGCTTCTTCACTGTGCACATGCTGTATGTATATTTTTGTATAGACTGATTCAGAATTTGGATCAATGTTAAATGGTTTCATACGGCCAATGTGCCTTTTTTTAAAAAATGAATATGACTGTGCTGCATGGGTACAGATCTTAAAAATGACTATGCTAAATGTGCTTGATTCCAGTTAATGCTGCTAGACTGCTTCTCTTTTGTCAATCAAGTTTATTCTGCTGACTTGGAAAGAGCTAACTGTTCCAAAGGGCGTTCACTGTGACACCTGAATACAGATGGTTTTTTATTCCCATGTGATATGAAAATTTAAGAGTTTAGAATTTGGTAACGCTGCAGGAAGTCCATGTTTTAAAACCTTCTCAAGGGCGATAAAGTGAAGTTAATAACTTGCACATTAAATTCTATTTTTTTTAATACTCAAATTTTTGTTTGTTGAGTAATCACTGAATTTGAAGATTACTTTCTTAAGAAATATTAAATAGTGGTCATTGCTTTTTTTTTTTTTTAACTGTTTTGCATTTCATTTAAATTAAGTTCACCTTTAAATATGCTCATCATTCTTTCACATGTTATTAAATGCAATTTTGGAAATTGATTGAAAGAAAATCAGATGAGGACTCAAATGAGTTTCTCAGTTATGTTTTAATGTTGACATAACACTTGAGCACAGTACCTGAAAAGTATGTCCCACGCCCTTCATGCAAGGGCTGGAACCAGTTAGTAAAACAATACATGCTGAGCTTCAGTTATACTGCTCCATGACCTGATATAACCTGCGGTTGCTGTTTTGTTCATACTGCTACTAAATCATGTTAACCATCATACCATTTACAATGCTGAGTGTAGCTTGACAAGATTATGGCGTGTTTAATATATACAAAAACGTTCATACCCAACCGTACCTTACTTTTTCTAAACATTTCTGTTTTGAGCTTTTGTGTCTGAAAAGTTAACCCCTGGACACCTGTAGAATGTAGCTTCAGTGCTGTTTTAGCCTTTGCCCTCTTGCTCTCAGAATTATGTTTATTTTGATGTATGCGCTGTTGGTGGTGTATTTGAACAGATTGTAGATCGCTGTGATTAGTTTGCCTTTTATTCGAGGTTTTCCCATGCTAAGGATCGCAGTATGGTAAATTTTCTCAGCCTTAATTCCACACACACAAAGTATGCTGTTTTATACGTTCTTTTATGTTTCATGTGTTCTATAGCACTGTGTCTGGGACCCGTATTTTGATAGGACATATCAAGGGGTGAGAATATTAAGGGGTTACAGTTCCCTTGAAAAAGCACAGTATACAAGAAACGTTGCACACGGGCGAAAAAAAAACATTCTTTGACGTACACTACTGTCGCAAACTTTAAGTGTCTTAATCACGCCTCCAAAATTCGCCGCCGTAGGGCCGGAAACGTGATGCTGAGTCTGCCGCCCTTTCCATTTTCCCTAAAACGAAACTTATTATGGAGCATGCGCAGCGGCCCCAGCTGTACGGTCGAGCCATGCCTTGTTCCCATACACTGTATGATACTTCCTAGTTTTAGCACTGAATTTCAAGGAAGAGACTGAGTTGAGTCCAGATTTACTCTTCGGCATCGTTACATCGACTGGGAGAAAAGAATCAAGACGGAGAACACACGAAGTCTATTTTCCTCTGCATTTGATAAGGGTAAGAGTGACTATTTGTTATATCAAAGGAAAACGCGGAAAATTCTAGTAATGACGGTTCTGTATGGTACGGGTCTGCGGGGGTTGGGTATGTCCACTTGCGGTCATGAATTGTGAGAGGACTTAGATTATCTATGTGAAAAAGTGGGGTATTGTTTCTATCCCAGCTCCTTAGTATCTAGTACACGCAATTCTAGAGGTCATTTGAGGCAAACAAATGGTTTGTTGTACACAAGGATTTTTCTTATAAGAAAGAAGAATCGCCCAAAAAGACAGAAAGAGAAGGGCCGTGGATCCATATTTTACAGGTTTAAGCACGTCAAAATTGAACTAAGAGCAATCGCAGTGTAAGACTCAAACAGTGGGTACTCAAAGTTTAAGTTTGAAACATGTTTATTATATTCCCTCTTTATTTAGAGAAAACTGAAATGTGTTGTTCTCAACTGACCTTTGTAAGGGTCAACAGTATGTTAATAATCTGACCCCCTATAGGTTTGACGCTGTGGAGACAGGAGGGGGCTGAGAGAGAGAGAGAGAGAGGAGGGTGTGTTGTTGTGGTTTGGCACGTTGGAGAAGCTCACTAAAGTTATGAGAAAGACCGAGAACGTGTTTGGACTGATTTATTCCTACACCTACACCCATGTCGCTTACAGCAGGTCTTTGATGAAAGAAAAAAGTTTTCATGAAGAAAACATGAAAACGTGATTTCCACGTCGACATCTCGCTAGTAAAGTGAAAGAGTAATAGCAAGCCATTATTATAACATCATTCAGTGTCGCTCACTCAGAAATACCCTCTGAAGTTGCTGCAGTCTCCTTATCTTGAACTTCAACCTGACAGGACTGCTAAGGGCGTGGCACAACATGAGATCACACTGTGCATCCAAGAAGTTTAACCTTGTGTAACTGACTTGAAGCTTCACTGAGTAACTTTATGCAACAACATGTTAAGAATTTTTTAACTTAAAAATTCAGACAAGACTTGTTAGGTGAGTATTACATTTTTAACCTGAGTATGCACATTTTATAAGTTTCTTACCTTAATTCATAAAAACTCAATATATAACCCTGGTCATACGTTTTACTGTATACTCCTTTTCGTCTCAAGCATGAAGATGGGTGGCCTGCTGATCTGAAAAAAAAAAGACTACATAATCCCGTACCCATCCTGAAATAGCTGACAATCTCATTTTACTGAAAAACATTACAAAGAATTCTTAAATTAGGAAATAAATTTTGCCATACTAGCACAAACTAAAAAAAAAATTAAAGGACTGACTGAGCAACTAAAGAGGAACCATTGAATGCCCAATGACACAAACTTTTTTTTAATTAAAAAGATAATTATGAACTTAATCTGTTTTAAACTTTCTTTTGCAGATAAAATCCAAGACAACACCAAAGTTGATAATGTGACGGAAAGAAAAGAAAAAACATGGGTGAGTTGGGCGACAATTTTTGCATTAATTTTGTTGTTGAGGTAGAGGCAGACAGAAAACAAGGAAGTTATAAGGGGTTTGAGATGCAACAAAGGCACCATATTGTAACAAATGATGCAGGTATTGGACAGTTTTACTATCAAATGCTCTGCTATGAGGTTATATTTGTGCCACCAGAAACTGAATTTGAATTAGAATTTCAAAATTGAAAAGCATGATGTGTAATGGAATTAAATGTTTTGAAAATGAATTTATTTTTTTAATTGAATGTATTTATCTAATTGAATTTGAAATTGTATTTTACCTATGAAAATTCAACTCTTTTCATACTTTAAGTTCAAAAACACAGAATTCAATTTCAATTCACAAAAGGCAGATTCAGTTTTACAATTCAATTTCAATTCAGAGCAGCACAACAATAATGCTAATGCTAAGATAATGCTAAGATAATGCTAAATAGACCAAGAAATTTCACAGGGCATGCTAAAAACAGCTAACACAACGGCCCTGGCATGTCGGCACGTTATGTTTCCAACGTAACGCTGATTCAGAGAGGATGTCACTCCCAGTTCCTTCTTCCCAGTTCAGAGGTTAATGGAGCGCATCACCACAGGAGAGTCCGCAGACATGTAGAGGGTGTCTGTGAATCTGTGCTCAATTAGTCTCCCTAACAGGCACAAGATGACGTAACGGTCATGTCGCTCTGAATTCAAATTGAATTGTAAAACTGAATCTGCCTTATGTGAATTGAAATTGAATTCTGTGTTTTTTAATTTGAAGTTTAAAAAGAGTTGAATTTTCTTAGGTAAAATTCAATTTCAAATTCAATTTAAAAATTAATTCAATTAGAAAAATCAATTCATTTTCAAAACATTAAATTCCATTTCACATCATTCTTTTCTTATTCAATATTTTAATTCAAATTCAGTTTCTGGTGGCACAAATATAACCTCATATTCTGCCCTTTTAAGAGAAAAAAAATTCATGTTAAAAAATAGTATTCTGCCAGTTTTTATCTTGACATTGGATATGTCCACAAAAAAGGCATTTTTCCAAACTTGCCAACCACAAATGTACATTCTGTGTAGAGGATAACAAACTTTTTCTCTTATGCTTTCTTTTTTAATCAAACTTTTTTGAATTTTTCTTTTTTTGCCCTCAATCACAGCTGGCGAACTTGACCAGTCACTGGAGGTTTGGACTGAATCTCAAGTCAGCACATGGCTGAGATCAATTGGAGTGAAGGAGCAGTACATAGAAAAACTTTACGAGGAAGAAGTAAATGGACAGATCCTGTTAACACTGAATGAGGACTTTTTGAAGACAAAGATTTGCATGAAGTCAGGGCCTGCTCATTTGATTATTCAAAAGAGAGATGAGCTCATCAACTCCAAGCAAAAATCTAAAGAGAAGAAAAAACCCACCAAAAAACCTGAGTTGGAACAGCAATCAGTTCAAAGTGCTCCAACAGAAGTAGAAAGCCCTTCAAGATCAACTCATGGAAGAGATGGTAGCAAACAACTGAAGACACCAAAGGACGACTGTAGACCAAGACCTTTTGATAAAGAAGGTATTGATTTCATTTATGTAAAGCACAGAGTACTGCAGCCAGAGTCAGGTGCTTTTAATCTAATATCTCCCTGTCATGAATTCAAGTCATTGGCTTTGGCTGCTTCATTGGACCGCACAAGACTCCAAGCTAAGTTTGCAAGAGAGGTCCTTAAGTTTGCAGTTGGCTGTATGAACATCAGATCAAATGGTACAATTCACTTTGGTGTGATGGACAGCAAAGAGGACGCAGGGTATGTGCACGGCGAGATTATTGGTATCCCTGTTACAGAGAAAGACATGTTTGTAGATGCGTTGGACTACATTGAAAGATGCATCTCCTCCGACAAGGAGCATGTGCGCCAGTGTGTGCGACCTCCGAGGTTCATTGAAGTAATGGATACAGAGAGTACAGAAAAGAAGTATGTGGTAGAGGTTGACATTGTGCCTTCAATGAGTATTGTCAAGAGTAAAGTGTATGCAGTTCGTCTGCCAAACTTCAAAGAATCTGCCAACAAAGTAGAATTCGAAAAAGAAGCGATTCTACGAAGGGTGGGTTCAAAAACTGAACCAGTGAATGACAAAGACCTGAGTGACTTCTACCAGAGAGTCAAAGATCGAGATGCACAAAGAGAAGAAGCAGAGAAAACAAAGTTCCTTAGTGCTCCAGAAATGTGCCGAGACCTTGGAAGGAAACTAACAATGCTGATGACTAGTGGCAAAAAATTCATTGAGAAGGACAAATGGTTCATACTAGTCACAAACAAATTCCAGCCCGGTGACCTGTGCAACATCGAGTGGCTGCTTAACTTAAACATATTCTGCGTTTTTGACTTTGACCCAGACTCAAAGATATCTGGTCTTTGCAGTAAATACCTTCAGCATCGTGCCTCAAACATGCATTCTCTGCAGAGTTATAGAAAATCTGATGACATGAGTGTCAAAGACTTTGAAGACAAATTGAACCTGTTTGACCAAATAAGCTGGATCTTCTGCAATGGTCGAAACGACTTCAAAGAAACTCCGTGTGATGAAATGACTTGGATCAAGACAAAGATGACTCTTCTGCGAGAGTGTGTCTCTTTAATCTGCAAACAAATCTTGCCAAAAGGAACCTTCCAGGTCATCTTTCTTCTCACATCCCCAGTTGAAAAACCACTCTTACACACCTTCAGGGAGTTTTTCTTTGACATGGAAGGACTTGAAGACATCATCTGTATCTGTGAATCCCAGGAGAACTTCCAGAAGTTTCAAAGCTTTGCAGAGGGGTCATGTGGAACAGAAGCTGTGAACAATTCCAGTGTTGTTGGGATGAAAATGAGTCACATCAATGCAACTCTGCAGCAAGTACAGCTCTTTAAAGCATGCACCAGCAAACAGCTGCCAGTCTTTGTGAAAGGGACATGTCTGCTTGAAACACAAAACGAAGAACAGATGTATTCTCTGGAAATTCTGACAGTCGATCATTGTGATGAAACAAATGAAGACTTTATCAGTGAGGAGAAAGAAAACATCGAAAAACAGTTCTACCATGGTGGAAAAGTGACCTGGTTGAACTTCTGGCTTGCTGAACACAAGTATGTGGGGGAGGTAGTTAAAAGAGATGCCTATGATGAAGTTTCCAAACTTCTCCGTGACGCCTTGAAAGGCAATGCAGATGAAACGCCAGTTAACAGTATAAACATCTTCCATCATCCAGGAAGTGGTGGAAGCACCGTGGCGAGACAAGTTCTGTGGAACAACAGGAAAGATGTGAGGTGTGCTGTTGTAAAGCCTTCATACCCAGCCTCTCTTGTTGCACAACATGCAGTGGAACTAAGGGAGTATGAAGAAAAAGACCCTGAGAAGTGTCTTCCTGTGCTGCTCCTCATTGAAGACTCAGACAAAGAATATCTGGATGATCTCAGAAATGAGCTAGAGGTGGCTGTTAACACCAAAAAAATCCAGCGTAGCACTGCTTGCTTCATCTTGTTGAGTTGTAGGCGATTCCTTGATCCAGAGACAAAATGCAACGAATCTCCACTACAGAATGTGTCAGTCACTCACAAGCTGTCTGCCCAAGAGAGGAGAGAGTTTGCTTGCAAACGAGAGGCCCTGGAAGAACAGTATGAACCTGAATATATCCTGACTTTTGTTCTGATGAGTGAGGGATTCAATGAGGATTATGTTATAAAGTTTGTGAAAGATTTGCTAAAAGGTATCGACCACAGTTCGGATGTCACTCGCCTCATTCGCTACGTAGCATTTTTGAACACTTATGTCCAAAACTCTTTCATCTCCCAGTCTCATTGTGAAGCTTTTCTTGGTTTGACCATTCACTTGGGAAGGTTTGCCAGACATGAGTTTGAGAAATCACTCAGTCCTCAGGCTAAACTGGTCTTCTTGCACCTGCGAGATGAAAAGACACACATTAAATCCATCAGAATCATCCACCCTGTCGTTGCAGAAGAAATCCTCCAGCAGCTCTTAGGGGACCAGACCCAAAGCAGTTTGGCAATGAAGTTGCTCACAGAGAAAGTGCTTTTTGAACACAGATTTGGAAGAAATGAGTATGTGTCGTTTCTGAAAGCACTTTTCACAAGGCGATCAAGAATCAGCAAAGGAGATGAATATGACAGTTTTTTCTCTCCTCTGATTGAGCATGTGCGTGACAAGGAGAAAAGCCCAGACAAAGCAATTGAGTTGCTTAAGGAGGCTCATGAGCGTTTTCATAGAGATCCCTTGTTTGCACAACAGCTGGCTCGTCTTCATTACACTTACGAGAAGTTTGAGGAGGCAAAGGACTGGGCTGAGGCAGCAGCTAAACAACAGCCCAAAAACTCATACATACTCCACACAAAAGGGCAGGTGTACAAGAAATGGTTCCTAGCAAAATGCAAGGCAATTGACAATGACTGTGTATCAAAAACAGCGGATGCTTTGGGAACAGCACTGAAGGCCATTGAGTGTTTTCAGGAGTGTGAGAAAGCAGCTGAAGCAGATAGGGAAAACGTGCACAGTTCAGGTTTTTTTGCAGAAGTTGAAACTGGATGCAGTCTTCTCAAACTGATCTCCTCATTGGATGTGTTTGCAGACAGGACAAATGGCCATGCAGAGTTTAGGAAGTACCTGCTGACAGATTACATCCCAGAGGAAGTTAAAGATGCTTGGGAACCATTTCATGGGCGCTTGAAAAAGCTTCACAAAACAATGCAAGATGCCTTGGAGTGGATTTCAGAAGACCTCAGCTACTTTCAGACAGACATTGATGCAGATGAAGAAAAGACTCCTGAAAGGTCCGAAGAGCAGATTAGTCATCCATTGACATGGTTGGCAAAAAAATCCTCAGAGTATGGAAAGTACTTCAGTGAAGATTATTCAAGTGCACTTCAGGGGCAAACTATCCCAGACAATCTTACCCCATTCCAAAAACGCATGATCATCTATCACTTTGGTGGGGGTAATGTGACATCAATCCTCTCCAAGCTAACTGGACAGAAAGATGCAGTACACCTGCTACAGAAAATTCTTTCTCTGTATCCCACCAATCCATTGCAGACCAGATTTACTCAAAGGGACATTGTCAATTACATCATGACCAACATTGCCCTGAACTGTCTGTCATCAGAGACCCGAACAGTAGCCCCAATGAAAACCTTACAGGCACTCTGTCGTCAGTTCCCACCTGACAAAAGATGTTCACCAAACGCCCTGTTCCTACTCACCTTGCTGTTCTGGCCTGAGGATCATGAGAAGGACCTGGAGAAAGAAAACAAATATGAAACTGTGCAGTCTGCTGTAGAACACCTGGAAAAACGCTACTGGACAAAGAAAAAGGACATTCCTCAGAGGAAAAGAAGGCTTTACACACATTTTTTCCTTGGCAGTGGGAATGGACTGGATAAGTTTGTCCACAAGAAAAAGTTAGAAAGAGTCACAAAGGTTTTCTCAGTGTCTGAGAAACGCATGAAGTGGTTTCAGGGTGAGGCATGGAAAAACCCTGAGATTGCCACGATGTTGAAACTGGTGTCCGGATGGACTGAAGATGGGGTTGTGTACCTTGATGTCCGTGGGAAAAAGAGGTTCAGCATCCCACCTCTACATGCACCTTCAGTGCCTCACAGTAACGAGAACATCGCGTTCTACCTGGGCTTTACCTTCAGAGGCCCTGTTGCATGCAACATCATTGTGAAGAAATAGTTTGCCTGATGAACAATGATCATGTTTCATGAGTCTGCTTTTTGATTTGCTGAAAAGAGAACTGGAACTAATCTCTTTATCAGACGCAGGAACTGATTCCAACATGAGAAAACACAAACACACAAGCCTTGTGAAGAGTTGGGTTGGGCTTGTCAAGGTTCATGAATTTTATTTGAGGCAATGGTGAAATACAAAAATTGTGGTGAACACATGGTATAATAATAAATGTGTCAACAGTCAGACATTCAGACTCAAGACCTATATCACGAAGCGCTGTCAACTTATCCACGGTAACTCACACCTATCCAGGATTGAGTAACCGTAACAATGGCAATCAGGATAATCGATAGCACGACGCAAGTTATCAACACGGTAACTCAACCCAGGATTGACTCATCAAGAGCCGTGAATGCGCACGTAAAAGAGGAGGGCTCAGAGGCAGCTGACCAATCACAATCATGAGCGACTAAGAAAGCTCCGTACGTCACCGCTGAAGAGCAGCGGCTGATAATGCAGCAATACAAGGAGGAGAGAAGCAATAACTCGGTAAGGGGGAACACGGTAGCAGCGGCCAACCGCAGGCAAAATGCATGGCAATGCATGGCAACGCATAGCGGACTGTGTAAATGCCTAAGTTACTCATCAGTGGCTCAGTATGATAGTGATCACACTTCTACATCTCATAAAATAATAAATGCTATTCCAATTATCATGTCATTCTCCCAGATGTAATCCTTCTGGAGTCAGAAGAACATGGGAACAGATAAAAAACAAATACAAGAACATCATCACGTCTGATAAGTCTGTTTCAAGCAGTGGCAATTGCTCTAAGACTACAAGGGAAGCTCAGCTCCCCCTAAAATGTTCCCAAAAAAGTGGTGATATGTAGGCCTACTGCTGTGTGTAGGCCTACATTTCATTGATAAAATCTGCGCTAGAATTCCTTCATCTTTTGTTCAGAATCAGCTACCTCTCATAGGTAACTGGCTCCACCTCCTTCTCATTCATCCTGGGAACGCTATGAATTTGTTCCTAAGTTGCGTGAGGGCAGCAGCCACTTGCTGCACAACGCGGGATGCCGGAAACCTTGCTCAGCCGTTCCACATCCCCGACAGAGTACATGTAGCTGCCCGTGGCAAAGAACCGCAGGGCGATGCGCAATGTCTGTGGGACAGTCAGTGCACCGCTCCTGCGGGTTGCACAGGCAATGTACAGCTCTAATATTTCACAGAGGTGGAGTAGTCTGGGCCGTGAGAACCTATAACTCTCATACAGGAAATCGTCGCTTTGATCGAGTGGATCTGATCGATCTTTAAACACCCTTTCTCTTCGTAAAGCTCTTCTTACAACTTGTGTTCCTCTGTCCACCGGGTTTGGGAGAAAAGGGCAGACCATTGTTTCTGAGAAGCCGATTGGCCAGTGGGAGGGGCTTTTGTATAGGATCAGATTCAACCTCCAACTTATCCTGCTCCAGAGCAGGATGGCCGTTCAGAGTAGGTCACCATGGTGATCTACTCTGATAAAAAAGGAACCGGCTTCGTGCTATCGGTAATCGAGAGTTAACCCTGAAGTTATCTCGCTAAGACACTAATCCTGCTTCGTGATATAGGCCTCTGGCATTATTCCAAGTTTCAGGGTCTATTCAAGTTATGGAAAAACATACTTAGTGGTTGTTTGGCACACAGACTTTGATATTATCAAACCTGGATTACCTGAGTGAAGCAATACAAACTGTATTTGGTGCTCTTCATTCAAACGCTACTTATATGGGAACTTCAAATCATTCTGTTTATTGTTTCTTTTTGATTGAAGTGTTCACACCTGACATTAAAATGGATTTCAAAATACCTGAACTGAGCTTCAGGTTGAACAACCTGGGGCACATTTGATCTTTGTTTTTAAAACCAAAGGCTAGTAAAGTAAAGTATCAGTGTCAGCTTTATAATGTAAGATAAAGCAAAAGTCCAACATTTAAGTAATCTTGAATGCTTCTGTTTCAAGTTGATATTGATGACTCATGTTATCTGTGCTGTCTTTTCAGGATATGATGTAATCAAGAGACATTTAATGTAAATACTTATTAAAATGGAATCATGCTCTTGGACTTTGTATCATTGTTTTTTATAAATGTGTACAGAACAGCAGTGCTGTATTCAGGTAGAGCTAAGTGTGTGTATTTTAATATGCTGCAAAGAATCACTGAGTCTCTGAATACTCACTCAACATTGACCAGAAATGCCTTAAAAATACAAACTACTGGTAAAGATAATACCACTGTGTGACGATACACTTTTGCAGCTTTGACAGTTTGTTTTATTTGCTTTGTCATTTTTTCATAATGTTCACATCATTGTACGAGATCTGTATTTCATACCTACATAAAGTTGTATTTTGTGCCTGCCAACAACTATGAACTATCTGAAAAGTTTATAGCCCATTTGAAGACAGTAAAACAAACTTTCTTTCTCAGTTTTGTTTGGGTTTTATTTTTTTATTTTTTTGAATTCTTTTAACAAACTTGCATCAATCTTCCAGAGAAACTGATCATTTTTGCAGAAACAGACTTGGTTGGGATGAACTGTTGTGCTTGGAAAAAGCAGAGTTAGAAAGCTTTTCAGGCTTTCAGATTTCTCAACATTTAAATGTCTTACCTTTATTTTGTGTTTTGGGTCTGTTGACCCATAACACATAAAAATGTATCTGATATTTGACTCAGGTGGACATGCCCTTTAAGAGAGAAATGCTTTGAACAGTTTAAAGTAATAGAAATGTTATCAAGTTACAAAGTTGTGAAAGTGCTTCTTATTGCAGCCAAAGCCACCTTACAGTTCTTTATTTTACATTTCAGTGTAAATTCCTTTTTATTATTCACGACTGCTATTAGTTGTGTTGGAGAACAATCACAGTCTGCTTCAATGCAACTTTTAAAGAATTAAAAAAACATAACCTTACATTCAGAATACTGATGAGAGGCAGTTACAGTGAGTGTTAGCCGTCAAATTGGACTACTGATCTGGAATTATAAAAAGCCTGTTCAGATATTACTCAAAAAGGCATTTTGATGATTATTTTATTTTTGGTTTCATTGTTATTGAACTACAAAAAAATACATTTATAACATTTCAATACAAAACAAGCAACAAAATAAAGACATACAGCCTATAGCACTCGATGACAGTAGCACAAGACTTCTTTCGTGCCAGTATGCTTGCCATAGTAGAAGGTAAGACGGAACTTTGTGTATTTTTTTTTTGTTTTACTGCTGTAGACGCATCTCAACGTGCTGCCTTGCTGTATTTTTTTTTCCAGAATAGAGAGTCCTCTGCAAAGCTTGCACATACTAGTTAATTTGTAAAGGAGTCACTTCGTCCTCTATGGAGCTATTATTGTAGCAAAAAAAAAATTGTGTGTGTAAATGCATCCACAGATATGTGAACTGATCCACAAATGTTTGAGTCAATCCACAAATGCATGCACATCTCCTTAAATGTGTTAACAGATTTGCAAATTTGTAACATATCCACAAATGTGTACACAAAGCCACAGATGCGTGCTATGTGGATGCATTTACACACACACACATCTCGGCCTGATTCGGTTCAGGAGATCCTCTGCTAATTACTTTAGGCTGAAAATCTGGGGTGTCAGATTAAATATATGTGGGTACCAGGCTACTTGGAGATTGAAGGGAATGAAATCTCTCTTAAAGCAAGGCACTGAGTTGAATGTTCCTGTGGGAAAGAGTGAATGTTATAGTGTCTGGAAGGGAAAACTAGAGTGTCAGTGGCAGAGGGAATAGAATGATGAAAGAAAGGGGGAGGCATTTTTTCTCTGTGTAACCATCAGTAAAAGGGAAAAGATTAACACTAAAATTTGGAAGAAAGGATGAAGTAGGTTTAACTAGGCTAGGGCATTGTGGCCTAGCCAGCTGTCCAAAGGTAGAAAGCACCCTTTTGGATTGTGTGAGTGTGGAAAGGAGGAAACAGTTTGTTTTCTGACCTGGGGCTTTCTTCCTTCTCCTTTAGAGCTATCTTCACTGTTGTTCCAAGCTTTCAAGCTGTAGGGGGCACAGTTATTAGATTCCTGCGCCCCCGCAAGATGTGAAATATTGTTTTCTTATAGACTGGGGAGGGCAGCATTGCACCAAACAGTGCACAGCCTGCCGGAAATGCAGAAGAAGAAGAAGAAGCATGCCCAGCGGCTCCAGCTGTATGTTTGGGCTGCCCGGTTCCCACAAACTGTATGATACTCCAAGTTTTTTCCAAGCACTGAATTTGAAGGAGGAGACGCGGAGTTGACACAAGTAAAATGAGGTATTGTTTCCATCCCAGCTCCTTATTCCTGATCAAAGGGAATATCAAAAACCTTTACCCCCTTCAGTTTGGCAATGTCCCAATTCTAGAAGTCATTTAAGGCAAATAAATGGTTTGTTGTACATAAGGATTGTACTTATAAGAAAAACTTAACGAAGAATCGGCCAAAAAGACAGAAAGAGAAGGACCGTGGATCTATATTTTACAGGTTTGAACACGTCAAAACTGGACTAAAGAGTAATCGCAGGTCAGTTCTGACAAAATTAAAAAGTTTTTAAGAAGAAAAAATGATTGAAACAAGTGAACATTTCGCTAGTAACATGAAAGAGTAATAGCCATTATTATATCATCGTTCAGTGTCGCTCACTCAGAAATACCCTCTGAAGTTGCTGCAGTCTCCTTATCCTGAACTTCAACCTGACAGGACTGCTAAGGGTGTGGCACAACTGTGCATCCAAGAAGTTTAAGCTTGTGTAACTGCCTTGAAGCTTCACTGAGTAACTGTATGCAACAACATGTTAAGAGTTTTTTAACTTAAAAATTCAGACAAGACTTGTTAGGTGAGTATTACATTTTTACATTTTGTCAAATGTGTTCACTAGATGGCGCCCTTACTCAATTTATTTTCCTGTTCTGAAAAAGGATTGCACAGTGCATGCTGTTAAAAAAAAAAAAAAAAAAACCTCATCACGTTGAGTAAATGTGTTGCGTTCATGTACGCGAGTGCTACCAGACAGAAAACACCTGCGGTAAAGGCTCAGACTACATCATTTTTACTGTATGCTTCTTTAGCCCAAAGCATGAAGATGGGTGGCCTGCAGATCTGAAAAAATGACTCTGACATAAACCTTTAGCCATCCTCAAATAGCTGATAATCAAAACGATCCTTTTACTGAAAAACATTACACAGAAATACCAAATTAGGAAATACATTTTGCCACACCAGCACAAACCAAAAGAGGATTCAAGGACTGACTGATAAACAAAATAGGAACTATTTAATGCCCAATGACACAAACTCCCTTTTTTAATTCAAAAGTTAATTATGGACTTAATGTAACTCTGCACTTTTTTTACAGATGAAATTCAAGACACCACCAAAGTTAATGATTTGACAGAAGAAAAGAAAAATCATGGGTGAGTTGGGTGACAATTTTTGCATTAACTTTATAGTTGAGATAGAGGCAGACAGGAAACAGGGGAGAGGGATTTGAAATTGGACAGTTTTATTATCAAATGCTTTGCAGCCGACTAATCTTACTGGCTGAATGTTTCTGTTGTCATCTTTAAAAAGGAAGACATTACATTACATTTGGTGCAACCTGCGTGGAACTCGGTTCAAAAAAAGCAAAAACATTTACACCTGAGAAGCTTGATTTTTGCCACTGGGGTGTGCACACTGACAAGTGTTTGCTGCTGTCCTTTTAAGACAAAAAAACTTCACAATAAAAATAAACATGCTGCTTTCAAGATTGAGATCTTTATCAGGAGGGCTCTATCTTGATGCAAACACATGGTTGGTTTTGATCTAGAGAATGGATATGTCCACAAAAAAGTGTTTTACAAACTATACCTTAAAATTTGTTCTCTTATGCTTTTTCACAATTAAACTTTATTGAACTTTTTCTTTTTGCTTCCAATCACAGCTGGCGAACTTGACCAGTCACCGGAGGTTTGGACTGAATCTCAAGTCAGCACGTGGCTGAGATCAATTGGAATGAAGGAGCAGTACATAGATAAACTTTACGAGGAAAAACTACACTCAAAAAACTGATTCTTGGCCCTAGTAACAATTAAGCTTTATTTTTTAATAAAGTGTACCTAAATTAAATTGAACCAAATGTTATTTGATGATAATAATTAGATGAAAAGTAAATAAGGTTCTAATAAACTCAATTAAAACAATTTGAGTAAACTGTATGTGATGAAATCAATTTGGCTCTAATGTTCACTGTCAGAAAGCTGTGCGCATGTGCAGTGCGCAGGTAACGTCACGACGTCGCCAACCGTTGAAGTACTGCACACCCGCCTTGTGTGGAGGAGAAATCAAACCGTTGGGAAAAACTTGAGAACAGTAAGTAAAGTCGTATTTCAGACATTATGTTTTGGTGAAAGGATTGCGGATTTGTTACTTTAAATGAAGCTGTGTTTAGCTCTATATTTTCAGAAAGACAGAGAGTACTGTTTTGAAAGTTAGCCTTCGAATACGGAGTGAGTGAGGATTAGCATGTAGCTGCACGTCCCGATGACGTTTTTACAACCAGCGTAACTTCACACAGGCTAGCAGCCCCACTCCCACCCGCGCCTCGTCGTCACGATGGTCCCAAAATGTGTCTGCTTCCTTCGGCGGGACATATCTGTTAAAGTCGGGAGCCTAGAGCCTGCCATGTAGCTACCCATAGCTAGCCGCGTCGCCTTCTAAAGTAAAGCCACAGCCATGTGAAAAGCGCGGCGACCCAGTAAATACAACCGCGCTTCATACTCGGCTACCCCGTGTGACAGTGGCCGTGCACAATTTCATGGGCTTGTGACGACTGCCTGATGACTACCCGGTTTCATTTTACGGATAATCTATTGAATTAATATTAGCGGAGTAACAGCAAGTGAGATTTTTGTGTTCACTTAAGCTCTCCAGTTCTGCTTTAAGGGAGGGTTATTTGGGTAGTGATGTAACATGGCTGTGATCTTTCTGTTATCTTATTTCCCTCGCGTGAGATACTTGTGACATGCAGACCTTTATCAGTTGCTCCTCACGGCAGCTGGATGGTTCAATAACCCCTCGACTCTGCGTTGTGTTTTTTTTTAAAGGATGAGTGGAAGGCTTTTCTGCCTGTATCTGCTCAGTTTATTACCTGAACAGGAACGGAATAAGTTCTGGTTAGCTCGGACTCGTACTTAAAACATCCAGGCGCCACACTACAGGAGGTAGAAGCTAGTTGGCTAACTCGTTCGTGTACAATATATATTGACATGTTAGCTTTTATCCTCAACACTCATTTATCACATACAAGTCTACACACACATAATACTGTATTTCTGTGATCATTAAGTGTAAATATGAACAATAAAACATAAGTGTTGTCCACAGTGCTCTGTACTGAAACACACCACGGCATGTTTCCCACAGAATGGTGAAACTCTACCGTTGCTCTTGGAATATATATGTATCCTGCCTGATGGAGGCGCCATTGAGCAAAAGGAATCTGAATAAACCTGTATTATGCAAGTGACACAATAATAAACCCTGTTATACCAATATGGGTTGAATCTAAACTAGTTATCAAAATAATGTATATGTGCATGAACACACAGGAATGTCCTGTCACTAGGAAGCTGGCTGGATATCTCATAGCCAAATTAACCTTTTTATTTTTTTTTGTTTTTTTTTTTCCAGGCAACTTTCTTATTCATATCAGCCAAGTAGGTCTCGGTTTACTGGCACCTCTCTATCAAGGTGAGTATTCCCGATACTACTGTAAGATCTTAAATTACTTTGTTAAGAGGTGTTTGTCAGATTGACACCTACAGCCTGATCTTGTGTTCTCCTCTCTTCTCTCACAGGTTGAATATGTGAATGGGCGTGTGGGAATGTAAGGTGTGTGGAAAGTCAGTTGTAAGTAGATACGAACTGCTTAAACATTGTAAACTTAAACATAGCCATCAAGGAAATAGGTCTAGACATCACTGCCCATACACTAACTGTCCTTGCACTTTTAGATTATGGAACAGTCTCTTAAATCATATATACCGTACCCACCAAACCCAGACATCATCAAAACAATCTGAGTTAACCACATTTTCCTGTCATCTATGTGCATGTTGTGAGGTTTCAAATGAACAGGATTACTTCAGTCATGTTAATGAGCATTTACGAAGATATGAAACAGTGACATGTATGTTCAAAGGTTGTGTGTTTAAAACAAATATCTATAGTACATTTCATACTCATAAAAACCGTAAACACAATCCCCATACTTTGAATGATTTCAAAGTTGAGGTTGTGGCTGTAAATGGAACCCAAGAATCAGACTGCTCAGTTGTCGATGTAGTTTCATGTGCTGCAGACACAGAATCCAACAGTGATTTCGATGCAGATAGTAATTGTAATGCAGAAGATTCACAAAAGCTTGTTGAGCATAACATTGCATCAGTTATACTGAAGTTGGAGCATATTTTGTTTGTTCCGGCCACAGCTATTGATGAAGTACTGCATGAACTACAGTTTTTGTTAAGTTCTCCTTCAGTTCCTGTCACTTTTAACAACTTGTCAGAAATTTTGAAAAAACACAATGTGCAGATAGATGAGTCCATTGTCAAAGAGCTTGCTGAAGTAGCTTGCAAGTCTAACCCTTTGGCCAAAGCTTTTGCAAAAGATGGCCCCCTGGCCACAGTCTACAAAAGAAAGCAGTACTACAAAGAAAATTTTGGTGTAGTGAACCCTGTTGAGTACATCCTTGATTCTACAACAAATAAGACATTTCAGTATGTTCCCATTTTGAAATCTCTGCAGCATCTGTTGAATAACACAGACATTTTAGAAAGTGGTATTAATCAGCACAAGTCACAGAAAAACACATCAGGTAAAGTGCAGTATGAATCTGTAAGAGATGGTGTTTTCTTTAGGGAAAATGTTTTTTTCACTGGGGAGGAGTTGAAATTATCAATATCATTGTATGTTGATGATTTTGAAGTATGCAACCCATTGGGCACATCCAGAAAAATCCATAAACTTTGTGGTGTGTACTGGATATTGAATAATTTACCCCCTGGATCTCACTCAACTCTTTCTTCGATTTATTTGGCTGTATTGTGCAAGAGCACTGATGTGAAAGTGTATGGGTATGAACAGATTTTAGAGCCTCTTATACAAGACCTGGTTATACTGGAAAAAAACGGTGTTTTTATTTCAGGTGTTGGACAGTTTGTAAAAGGCACCATCCAGTCAGTCATTGCTGATAACTTGGGGGCCCACGGGATAGCAGGCTTTATCGAAAGCTTCTCTGGCACCTATTTCTGCAGGTTTTGTACAGGTGAGAAATCAGACATTCATGCTAGGGCTGTTCAGTCAGGACACTTTACTCTAAGAACAAAAGACATACATGAGTCACACATTAGATCTGCAAAGGAGCGCTCAACAAGTATTTGTGGAGTGAAGAGGGATTGTGTGTTCACTAAAAACTTGTCTTATTTCCATGTAACTCAGGGATACCCTCCTGATATTGTTCATGATTTATTCGAAGGAATAGTACCAGTTGAACTTGCCCTCTGCATTAACATCTTCATTTCCAAAAAGTATCTGTCCCTTGACACTCTAAACAAATTAATCTTGAGCTTTCCATATAAGTGGGGGGACAAGACTAACAAACCCCACATTATTCCGCGCACTTTTTCAGCTGCAAGAACTGTGAGAGGTAATGCTCACGAAAATTGGAATTTATTGAGGTTGCTCCCATTAATTATCGGGGACTTAATACCTGAGGCAGAGCCTGCGTGGCTTGTGTTACTTGATTTAAAAGACATAGTTGAACTCAGTGTTGCCCCTGCTCATAATAAAGAGACCATTGCCTACCTTGAGTGCAAAATCACTGAACACAGAGACAGATTTTTGGAGCTTTTTCCTGCACGACTGCTGCCAAAACATCACTATCTAGAGCATTACCCTCGGATGATCGAATGTTTTGGGCCTTTAGTTGGACAGTGGAATATGAGATTTGAGGCGAAGCATAGCTTCTTTAAGCAGGTTGCCCGCCATACAAATTGCTTCAAAAATGTACCACTCACACTGGCTATAAAGCACCAGCAAATGATTGCTTACCATAACAGTGCTTCCAAGGTTAAATCCATACTTGAAGTTGGCACTGTTGCAACCCTTCCTGTAGATGTGCTGAGCAAGGAAGTAGTTGCAAACCTCAAGCAAAAATACCCGAACATAAGTGAGGTGCATCTAGCCAAAAATGTTACTTTGAAAGGAATCACATACAGAGTTGGCATGCTGATACCTTATGGTGCAACAGGTGGTCTCCCTGAGTTTGCAGAAATTCTTCAGATGTGCATTGTTGAAAACAGCCTAAGCTTTGTTGTAAGAATATTGTGTGCGTGGTATCATGAGCACTTCAGAGCTTATGAGCTGACCATATCTCCTGATAGAGAGGTTGCCCTGGTTGATGTGGAGGACCTAGCTGATGCCTATCCACTCTGTGACTACACTGTAGGTGTGAGACGTTTGGTTACATTGAAAAGAAATATCATTGTCTAAGGTAAGTTTAATACCTGATTTTATTTCTCTACGTTGTGAGAAGCTAATGTGAAAAAAATCATATCAAATTTTTTTTGTGTGCGTTTATTGAAGAGGGGTTATGATAATTGATTCACAAACCACGGTAGAAAATGACATGGTGCTGTGTGAGCTTTAAGACTGTTACTACTAATGATCAACTGATATTTTGTTGTATTTAAAAAAAATGGGCAAGGAAGATGGTCCATGCAAGGGATCAACTGATGTTTTTAGTTTCTTTTTAGGACTGATACCATAGGTTATTAGTAGCTTATGAGCCAGGTAACCCAGAAGCAAATTCAAATATTTATTTACAGCAAAAAATTAATTTGTCAGTGATTTTTTAAAAAAAATGTTAAAATATAAATATTTATTTGCAGTAGATATTAATTTGTCAGTGATTAAAAAAAATATATAAATATATATATATATATATATATACATATGTTTATGGTAAAATTAAGTCTGTGATTTTTTCTAAAAGAATTAAAACATATATGTATGTGTATATATATATATATATATATATATATATATATATATATATTTTTTTTTTTTTTACAGTAGAAATTAATTTGTCTGATTTTTTTTTTTAATTATTAAAATATAAATATTTCTTTACATTATAAAACATGTCAGTGATTTTTTTTTTAATTAAATTATTTACGGTAGAAATTAATTTGTCTTGATTAAAAAAAATATTAAAATATAAATATTTACAGTAAAATAATTTGTGATTTTTTCCACAAAAATATTATTATATAAATATTTATTAACAGTAGAAATTAATTTGTAGGTGATTTTTAAAAAAGATATTAAAATGTAAATACATATTTATTTACAGTAAAAAATGAATTTATCTGATTTTTTTAAAGAGAATTTAAATTGTTTATTTACAGAAGAAAATTATGTCAGTGGTTTAAAAAAAAAAAAAAGAAATATAAATATTTATACTAAATTATTTTGTTAGGGATTTTTAAAAAAAGAAATATATAAATATTACAGCAAGAATAAATTTGTCCGTGATTTTTAAAAAAATATATACATATTTACTGTAAAATAATTTTTCAGTGATTTTTTTTAACAAATATTAAAATATAAATATTTATTTACGGTAGACATTAATTTTTCAGTGATTTAAAATAAAATAAAATGTAAATATTTACAGTAAAAATTAATTTGTCAGTGATTTAAAAAAAATAATAAAATGTAAATATTTACAGTAAAAATTAATTTGTCTGTGATATTTTTTACAGATGTCTGGCCCTGCTTACCTGAGAATTGTTTGTGGTGGAGATGACGCCAGAAAACTCACTCTGATGTCTGGGATACCCTCATCTGTAGACCAGCTTGTCCTTGAGATAAAAACTGCCTTTGGACTTACCCAGCCATTCAGACTCCAATACAAGGACACAGACTTTGACAATGAATATGTCAATGTTACATCAACCAGTGAAATAAAAGACAGGGACACTTTAAAGGTCATATATTTCTCCTGTGAGGAAACTAGCCCCAGCACTCCCGGGACACCACCCTTTAGTGCAAGCACACCATTAACTTCTCCCACTTCCCCTCGTAGCTCTGTGGCTTCAGGATCAACTTCTGCAGACCCTCTCAGCTCTCCATTATTTTATCAAGATGGTGGTTCTTCTGAGCATTCAATGAGCAGTGCAGACACTATTATTTTAGATCCAGCACCAGAATCAAGAACATGTTCTTGGCCTCCAGTCTTCATTGTTCCTCGCTTTTCATATTGTGCTGAAATACAACTTCAGAGAGCAAATGCAGAATGCAAAGCAACTGGAACTCTTCTTGTACCTTCACCAAAGCTACGAATGGACATCCTTGAAGGCATGGCTGAAGAGATCTTCAAATACACAGCATACCCCAGTGATTCCCAAATTGAAGAGGCTGCTGAGATGTTAGTTCATTACCATCCATGCCTTAAAGAAAGAGGGACTCGCGCCGGCCATGAGGGATGGAAACAGTATCTGAAGACCAAGGTTGCAAATTTTCGAACCAAACTACACAGGATTGGACATCCTGAAGTCAGTGTCAACTCCTTAAAGAACAAGCGCAAAGGTCAAGAGAAAGCAGCTGCTAACATCAAAAAACCACGAAAAGCTGAGGTTAACTTTCTCCCATCCTTCCCAAGTGGTGAAACACAAGAAAGTCTTGAGGATGAAAGGATAGCTCTTCTGACTGAGGTCAAAAAGAAAAACAATGATGCAGTGGTCAGAGAGAAAATGCAGAAGACCTTCTCTTACAGACGGCAGGAGATAGTCCAGGGAGCGCCTGTGGTATCTGAGTTCCTGAATAGATGGCCTGCCCTGTTTGCAATGAACGAAGTAAGTATTTGTTGATTTTTACAAAAGGTTTTTTAAATCATGGAACAGTCCTATGAATTTACTTTATACTCTGAGGAAAGGTTATGTCATCAACAGAAGTTTTTTCCTTAATCTATAATTTACAGTTGTACCCAGATTTATCTTATGTAAAATTTTTATATTACTGAATGTTTGCTTACCGAATGATAAAAAAGAAGAGGGTTCACCGATACATTTTAATTTTGAATACACAAAAATTGTAGCAAATGAGTAACACATTTGACTTGCTATTCACAAATGCAACTTATCTTTAATTATCTACAACATATATTATAACAATTTACTGAAAAATGTGTCTTTTTTGTGATATTATTTTTGGTTGCAGTTTAGTCTGGATAATAGGAAAATGCCAAGTTTCCTCTTGGTGTCCAGTGTGTGTCTATTACAGTGATGTAAGTTATTCTCATCAGTTGTCTACATTTCCCATGTAAATAACTTAATGTCCTTTTGTTATTCTTTCAGATCAACGCAGAATTCATGCGAATAACAACTGTGCCGCTTCAAGCAAAATTCTTGGCACAGCTCGACAAATTCACACCAAACCTAATGAGGGTCTTCAGCAACAAAGGCGGTGCAGCTGGGAGAAAGATTCGTCTCCTCATGGCTCCCACAGCTAAGGCAAGTGTATCACGCTACGTAGTTAAAATATTGTAAATGTTTTTACACAAAACCAATTTGAAGATTTGTTTCTAAACTTGAAAATTTATTCATTTATTTATTTTTATTTTTTTTCATTTATATTTGCTTCAATGAGTCACAGTAAATCTTTATATGATTTTTTTTTAGAGATTCTACTAAGATCCACTTCTTCTTCTTCTTCTTCTTCTTCTTCTTCTTCTTCTTCTTGGTCTTCTTTGTCTTCTTCTTGGTCTTCTTCTTAGTCTTCTTCGTCTTCTTCTTAGTCTTTTTCTTTGTCTTCTTCTTCGTCTTCTTCTTCGTCTTCTTCTTCGTCTTCTTCTTTCTACCAACAGTTTGGCAACAGTTTTGGTGTCCTGGACTACAATCTTGTACTATTAATATATAAAACCTTTTTTCTTTAGAGTGAGGACATTCATCTCAAGAGGGATGCAGTCATTAGGAGCCTTTCTGTCTACTTGAATGAGGACAGCAGTTCTCTTATCAAAGAGTATTTGGTAAGTGTTCACATTTGGTATTTAGCTTTAAGACTCCTTTTGGATTTTTTTTAAACACCAGTTCATATCTTGTGTCTTTCAATTTATAGAATGTGAATTTTGAGGATGCTGAAAGAGAGATGGCACAGACCACCATGGGACTCTTTGTGATCCGGAAGGAGAGTGATGAGGAGGATGAGCCAGAAGACGTTCAAGTGGTGATAGAGGGAGTGGGACTGCTGAGAAACCTAAAAAGCGTTGCCTTTGGATGGACCATGTTGTTTGGCCTCATCTACTCACTGAACCTGAGCTATCCTCAACAACTCAGACACACATTTGAATTCTTCCAGAAGGTACTGATGAATCTTGACAGTAATAAACTGTCCCCAAAGGTCCAAGGACTGAAAATTAAAATGCTTCAGTGAGCAGGTAAATGGTTGGACAGACTCTTGCGCCAGTTGGACATTGATGCCCGTTACCCTGTTAATTTGAGATGGAAAATGGAAGCCATGCTGTTCTACATCACTTACTCATTCAACTGTGGGTGTCTACACTAAAACAGACATTCACATTCTTAGAAAAATGGAAGCTTGATCGTTGAACTGTTCCCAAAGTTCCAAGGACTGAAGTTTAAGATGCTTCGATAAACTGGGTCAAGACTGAATAGACTCAAGCCAGTTGGACATGACATCAGTCAGGGTGGTTTAAAACATACTCGTTTACCGTGAAATTCATGACCAGTAATCTTTTCTGTTAGTTAAGCATCGTATCTAGCAGAGTAAACTGCTCTGTCTCATTCTCTGTTTTGCCTTGTTTAATGTTATGGGTATTGTAAACTTTCAGTTCTCTCATGTTCAATTTGTGATCCTGTAGGTTTAAGATTTTTTCATTGTCAGCACTACTGTTTACAAAAGTTTTCAAACCTAACATAGAAATGTATTCATTTGTAGTGGTAATTTATATATTTCTAAAACTTGTTCATCAATGATAGATGTATAATGTATTTTATGTGCAAAGGTCACCCTGGTTTAAGTTTGGGGATGACTTGGCTATTTTGTAAGGTCTCATAGAGTGTGAGACAATGTCAGTTGCATGCACATGTGGTAACGTGTGCCTCGCACTTAGTCATGGTATTTATGAAGAAATGCAGGTTACAGACCAGATTTCATAGTTTTTGCTTTTATATTGAAGTTAAAAAAATAATCATTCTATTCTTAAAATCCTGTGCCTTGTTAAGTTAAGGAAAGTGCACTACTTTTAAATGGTACTGATATGTGATGCAAATCTAAAATTTAAGTAGGTACTTAAGCAACATAAAAATTCAAGGAATGAGGATGAACAAAGAAAAAGAATTCAGCTGATGTGGGTCTGTTCGTTTCACCTACTCTTTCACAATGTTCATATCTGCTGCATGTTCATATATCTGCATATCCATATACTTTTTGAGCTCATGTCTGCCAATACTGATGTTGTACATCCCTACTTAAAAACTTAAAGTATGTGGTCTTAGCAACGGCTCTTTTTGATTGCCAAAACCCATTATATTTAAAGTTTTAAAGTCAGTGTTGCCCATGTTTGACTTGATAGGGCAATAAAGTTTCTGATATGGTAAAGCAATCTTGTTTGTGATTATTAAGAGATAAAAATACAGTTATGTATTTTAATAAATAGTTTAAAATCAAATTTAATAGGTTAATGTAAATATAAATAAACAAATCAAAGTTAAGTGAAAGATCAACTGAAGTTTACATTTGGTAATTACATAAAGGTTATGTAAAAGATCAACTGAAGTTTACATTTGATAATTAAAAAAGCACTTAAGCTTTATGTGAAAGTTTGGATTACTTCAATTCAATTTAACGTGACTAAGTTACTTAATTTATTCAATTTCTCCCAACTTAGTTCTGAAGAATTACTTTAAATACATTATTTAACTTTGAACTAATGTAATTAAAATACATGGAAAATTTTACATGTGATTAAATTACTTAAAGTCAGGGTTTTTGGTACAATTATTTTTTTGAGTGTAGATGGATAAAACCTGCTAGGATTGAATGAGGACTTTTTGAAGACAAAGATTTGCATGAAATCAGGGCCTGCCTGTTTAATTATTCAAAAAAGAGATGAGCTCATCAACTCCAAGCAAAAATCCCAAGAGAAGAAAGAGCCTTCCAAAAAACCTGAGTTGGAACAGCAACCAGTTCAAAGTGTCCCAACAGTCTGTAGACAGTCTGTAGACCAAGACCTTTTGATAAAGAAGCTATTGATTTCATTTATATGAAGCACAGAGTACTGCAGCCAGAATAAGGTGCTTTTAACCTAATATCTCCCTGCCATGAATTCAAGTCATTTGCTTTGTGTCCATGTGGGGCTCAGTTGCTGCACCATGAGCTGGTGTGGACCAGGCCTGCAGTGCCTGGGACCACCTGCAGGTGACGCTGCTGCATCCTCAGTTTAAGTGCCTTCTGCTCACCTGAGATTTGTTCCCCAGCAGAGCCGTCCACAGGTCTGCCTCTGAGGACGGCTGATAATCAACAGGATGTTGTATGATGTTATCTTGTAGCAGGACCCTTATGTTTTTGTTTTTTTTTGTTTTTTTTTTAAACAGCATGTCCAAAAAATGTTTGTCTCTAAAATATTTGATCTCTATTGTGGGAAACGTGTCTGAATCTCCTTGGGAACTTTTATTGTGAAATGTTGTATTTCTCAGTGAGCTTCTTCACTGTGCACATGCTGTATGTATATTTTTGTATAGACTGATTCAGAATTTTGATCAATGTTAAATGGTTTCATACGGCCAATGTGCCTTTTTTAAAAAAATGAATATGACTGTGCTGCATGGGTACAGATCTTAAAAATGACTATGCTAAATTTGCTTGATTCCAGTTAATGCTGCTAGACTGCTTCTCTTTTGTCAATCAAGTTTATTCTGCTGACTTGGAAAGAGCTAACTGTTCCAAAGGGCGTTTACTGTGACACCTGAATACAGATGGTTTTTTATTCCTAAGTGATATGAAAATGTAAGAGTTTAGAATTTGGTAACGCTGCAGGAAGTCCATGTTTTAAAACCTTCTCAAGGGCGATAAAGTGAAGTTAATAACTTGCACATTAAATTCTATTTTTTGTTATCCTCAAACTTTTGCTTGTTGAATGATTACTGCATTTGAAGATGATTTTCTTAAGAAAAAATACTAAATAGTGGTCATTGCTTTTTTTTTTTTTTTTAACCGTTTTGCATTTCATCTAAATTAAGTTCACCTTTAAATATGCTCATCATTCTTTCACCTTTTATTAAATGCAATTTTGGAAATTGGTTGAAAGAAAAGCAGATTAGGATTCAAATGAGTTTCTCAGTTATGTTTTAATGTTGACATTACACTTGAGCACAGTACCTGAAAAGTATGTCCCACGCCCTTCATGCAATGCTGGGTGTAGCTTGACAAGACAATGGCGTGTTTTAAATATGCAATAATGTTCATACCCAACTGCACCTTACTTTTTCTAAACATGTCTTTTTTTTACTTTTGTGTCTGAAAAGTTAATCCCTGGCTACCTGTAGCTTAAGTGCCGTTTTAGCCTTTGCCCTCTTGCTCTCACAATTATGTTCATTTATTTTGATGTATGTGCTGTTGGTGGTTTATTTGAATAGAATGTAGATAGCTGTGATTTTTTGCCTTTTACTCAAGGTTTTCCCACGCCAAGAACTACAGCTTGGTAAATTTTCTCAGCCTTAATTCCACACACACAAAGTGTGCTGTTTCAAATTTTAGTGTTCTATAGCACTGTGTCTGGGACCCGAATTTTGATAGGAAATCAAGGGGTGAGACTATTAGGGGTTAGGGTTACAGTTGCCTTGAAAAAGCACAGTAAAACATAAACGTTACACACGGGCGGAAAAAAACCAACCTTAAACATACATTAAGTTCTACTGTCGCAAACATTAAGGGTCTTAGAATTACGCCTACAAAAATTGACGCCTAATGGACTAGTTATTATTATATTATCACTACTTAGAGCAGGTGTTGTGCCAAGGTAGCTACCTCCGCCAGGATTCCTACCCCCTCAGCGGAGGCGCGCCTGCGCTGTGTGATGACTGTGGAGGATACAACAACAAATTGGAACGCGTCTACGCTCACAAATCACGGAAACAGATGTATGGAATTGTCGCATAATATGGATTTAGGGCTCGCCAGCGCTACCACAGAAGCGCACCTGCACCACAAAAGCAACTTTGGAGCGCGCTTACACTTACTAACTTCTACGGATGCAAATAAAATATGGATTTAATGATTTCTCATGTGAATCTTGGCTCGGCCTGCAATGATTTCTACCCCCCTCATATTAGCTCAGTCTGTGTCCTACACCCAAGTGTTTTTTTCCTCAGATACTCCACATCATGCCTAATAACTCTGGAGGACATTGAAATCTTTTCTCTTTTCTTTCAAAAGTAAGCTGAGGAGTAGGTTTCCTAGCAGGCTCGGCCTGCCAGGATTCATACCCCCTTATATTATGCCCAGTCTGTGTCCTACACTAAAGTGTTTTATTCCTCACATACTCCATATTAATGCTATAAGTCCATACGCGTCTGTCGTCGGTGTTTGTGAGCCTAGACTACAATTTGTTGTATTTGCCGCAGTCATCACCCAGCGCAGGTGTGTCTCTGCAGAGGGAGTAGGAATCCTAGCTACCTTGGCACAACACCTGAAACCTGGTGCTGAATCTGCCGCTCTTTCCATTTGCCCTAAAACGAAACTTATTGTGGAGCATGCGCAGCGGCCCCAGCTGTACGGTCAAGCCATGCTCCGTTCCCATAAAGTGTTTGATACTTCCTAGTTTTAGCACTGAATTGAATTTTAAGGAAGAGACGTGGAGTTGGGTCCAGATTTACTTAATAGCATCGTGAGATCGACTGGGAGAAAAGAATCAAGAGAACATACGAAGTCTATTTTCCTCTGCATTTGATCCGGGTAAGAGTGATTATTTGTCATATTAAAGGAAAACGCAGAAAATTGAAGTAGCCTATTGATGGTACTGCATGATTTTGCGGGGGTAGAATGTGTCCACTTGCGGTCATGAATTGTGAGAGGACTTAGATTACTCAAGTGAAAAAGTGAGGAATTGTTTCCATCCCAGCTCCTCCTGATCAAAGGGTTACGCTTTTAAGGAATGATGGGTAACAAAAACTTTAACTTTACACCCCCCCCCCCCAAAAGACTTGTTAGGTGAATGTTACATTTTTAACCTGAGTGTGCACATTTTATAAGTTTCTTTCCTTAATTCATAGAAACTCAATGAAAAACTGACAATCTTACTGATCATTTCACTGAAAGACATTACAAAGAATCCATAAACTAGGAAATACATTTTGCCACACCAGCACAAACTAGAAAAGGAATCATTTTTATTTATTTTTATTTAACCAGGATGGTCCCATTGAGATTAAAAACCTCTTTTTCAAGGAAGACCTGGCCAAGACAGGCAGCAGCAAAAACACTAAGTTACAGACAAGAGTCACAGAAAGAGACAAAGTACTTTCAGTAAAAACATATGATAATGGATTAAAACCATGTTCTGGGAAACACCTGTTCAAACAACCGAGCTAAAACACTGGCATCTCATAGAACCAGCCTCCATGTCCTTCATTTTAGATTTAAAAACATTCAAAGACACCAGCTCCTTGAACTTCAAGTCATTTTGCAGCTGATTTCAAGATGAAGGTGCAGAGTACCCAAAGGCCCTTTTCCCAATTTCAGTCTGAGCGTTTGGGACGGAGAGCGTAAAGAGGTCCTGAGAACGCAGAGAGTGCTGTTCGGCATGATAAAAACACTTAGATAGTGAGGCAGCAGACCAAGAACTGCCTTATAGATAAAAGGAAACCAATGTGTGAGCCTCTTGGTCACCAAAGCGGGCCATCCAACCTGAGAGAAAAACTCACAATGGTGGGTCAGAGGTTTGAAGGACTGACTGAGCAACAAAAGATGTCCGATGACACAAACTTTTTTTAATTCAAAAGATAATTTTGGACTGAATGTAACTGTTTTAAACTTTCTTTGCAGATGAGATCAAAAACAACACCAGGATCACTAAGGTGACGAAAAGAAAAATCATGGGTGAGTTGGGTGACAATTTTTGCATCAACTTTATTGTTGAGATAGAGGCAGACAGGAAACAAGAGAGATGTGAGGATTTTGAAATTGGTTAGTACTATCAAACACATTACAGCTGATTAATCTTATTGTCTGAGTGTTTCTACTGTCATCCTCAAAAAGGGGATATTACATTCATACATAACACTTGAGCACAGTACCTGAAAAGTATGTCCCACGCCCTTCATGCAAGGGCTGGAACCAGTTAATGAAACAATACATCCTAAGTTTCAGTTTTACTGCTCCATGACCTGATGTAACCTGCGGTTGCTGTTTTGTTCATACTGGTACCAAATCAGGTTAACCATCATTCCATTTACAACGCTGATGTAGCTTGACAAGATTATGGCGTGTTTAAAATATGCAATAATGTTCATACCCAACTGCACCTTACTTTCTAAACATTTCTGTTTTCGCTTTTGTTTCTGAAAAGTTAACCCCTGGCCACCTGTAGAATGTAGCTTCAAGGCCGTTGGTGCAAGCTGCATGAAATTAAAACAAATTGAAGGGTATTTCCTGGAAATAGAATTGTTCTCATAGTGTTACCATGTGTTAATGAAGATCCCTTTTTTAATTCAAAAGATAATTATGGACTTAATGTAACTGTTCACTTTCTTTTGCAGATGAAATTCAAGACAACACCAAAGTTAATGTTTGACAGAAAGAAAAGAAAAATCATGGGTGAGTTGGGTGACAATTTTTGCATTAACTGTATTGTTGAGATAGAGGCAGACAGGAAACAAGAGAGATGGATTTGAAATTGGACAGTTGATTAATGTTACTGGCTGAATGTTTCCGTTGTCGCTCTTAAAGAAGAGGGCATTAGATTTGGTGCAACCTTTGAGGAACTAAAACTGAAATCGACGAGTGTTTCCTAGAAATAGAATTGTTCTCATAGTGTTTCCATGTGTTAAGGAAGATCTCTGTCCTCTTCCAATGTGGTGGATGCAATCTGACAAAATCAGTCCCTGAAAAGAAAAGACCCTACCAGAACTTCTGAAGGAGAGATGTGTGCCGTTTTTCAATGAGTGAATCTTGTTTTTGTGCTATAGGCAAGGGTCATGATTCCAACAGTTACGCTAAAAAAACAAATATTTTATAAACCCTGGCGTCACATTCAATTTGTGTATTTTTCACATAAACTCACGCTACTCTCATCCACCACCTGAGTGTAATTCAGGACAGTTATAAATTTGATGAATATACTCTGCTCTAACATCGTGGTTACAGCAGGTTAGCTTGTCATCGTAATTATGCAAAACAAGAGTTCTGCTCAGCTGAACATGTAAACTTTCCTTTGTTAAAAATTACACAATATGTTGTTTAATAAAAATACACCAGAATACAATTAATGTTTGGTGCCTCGAAATGTTGTGAAGTTAAGCAATTAATAAATGTGAGTTTTGTCAAACTGGTTCTCAGACCACACATACGACTCAAATTACAGTTCTATGTAATTTTTGCAATGAGATGCCTTACACACACACAAAAAAAGCAGCTGTTATGCCTGACTAAAAGGATTGACAACAATCCTTAAATGATTCATTAATAAAACACCTTTAACAATTACAAAGAGGGATTTATTGATACAAAACAAGGAAATAAAGTGCACAACAAAATCCCTCAGAAAAGGCAGCAATCCCCAACTTAAAAGCCTCTGTCCTGCTGCAAACCGCAGTGAGCTTTTATAGGCTGAGACCAGGTGAGCCTCGTTGATTTTCATCAGCTTCACTGGGAAAATGAGCAGCAGATAAAGGGAACACACAGAAACACACACAGCCATAACACAGCTTAACTTATAAAGCAGCTGTGCGTAACTAACAGGCTAAAACAACTACACCTGAGAAGCTTAATTTTTGTCTGTGAGATGTGCACATTGACAGGTGTTTGCTGCTGCCCCCTTAAGACAAAAAACTTCATGCTAAAAAATAATATGCTGCTGGTTTTAATCTAGACATTGGACATTTCCACAAAAAAAGTATTTTTCAAACTTGCCAAACCCAACTATATCTTCACTGTAAAAGACAACAAAATTTGTTCTCTTATGCTTTTTCATAATTAAACTTTATTGAACTTTTTCTTTTTTCTCCCAATCACAGCTGGCGAACTTGAGCAGTCACCGGAGGTTTGGACTGAATCTCAAGTCAGCACGTGGCTGAGATCAATTGGAGTGAAGGAGCAGTACGTAGAAAAACTTTACGAGGAAGAAGTAAATGGACAAATCCTATTAACACTGAATGAGGACTTTTTGAAGACAAAGATTTGCATGAAGTCAGGACCTGCTCATCTGATCATTCACAAGAGAGATGAGCTCATCAACTCGAGGCAAAAATGCCAAGAGAAGAAAAAAACAACCAAAAAACCTGAGTTGGAACAGCAATCAGTTGAATGTGTCCCAACAGTAGAAGGAAGCCCATCGGGACCAACTCATGGAAGAGATGGTGGCAAACAATTAACATCAAAGGAAAACTGTAGACCAAGACCTTTTGATAAAGAAGCTATTGATTTCATTTATGTAAAGCACAGAGTTCTGCCTCCAGAATCAGGTGCTTTTAATCTAATATCTCCCTGTCATGAATTCAAGTCATTGGCTTTGGCTGCTTCATTGGACCGCACAAGACTCCGAGCTAAGTTTGCAAGAGAGGTCCTTAAGTTTGCAGTTGGCTGTATGAACATCAGATCAAATGGTACAATTCACTTTGGTGTGATGGACAGCCAAGGGAATGCAAGGTATGTGCACGGCGAGATTATTGGTATCCCTGTTACAGAGAAAGACATGTTTGTAGATGCGTTGGACTACATTGAAAGATGCATCTCCTCCAACAAGGAGCATGTGCGCCAGTGTGTGCGACCTCCGAGGTTCATTGAAGTAATGGATAAAGAAAGTACAGAAAAGAAGTATGTGGTAGAGGTTGACATCGTGCCCTCAATAAATATTGTCAAGGGTAAGGTGTATGCAGTTCGTCTGCCAAACTTCAAAGAGTCTGCCAAAAAAGTAGAATTTGAAAAAAAAGCAATTTTACGAAGAGTGGGTTCAAAAACTGAACCAGTGAATGAAGAAGACCTGAGTGACTTCTACCAGAGAGTCAAAGATCGGGATGCACAAAGAGAAAGAGCCGAGAAAACAATGTTCCTTAGTGCTCGGGAAATATGCCAAGACCTTGGAAGGAAACTAACAATGCTGATGACTATTGGTTCATACTAGTCACAAACAAATTCCAGCCCGGTGACCTGTGCAACATCGAGTGGCTGCTTAACCTGAACATATTCTGTGTTTTTGACTTCGACCCAGACTCAAAGATTTCAGGTCTTTGCAGTGAATACCTTCAGCATCATGCCTCAAACATGCATTCTCTGCAGAGTTTTAGGACATCTGGTGACATGAGCATCAAAGAATTTTTAAACCACCAACATCTGTTTGAGCAAACCAGCTGGATCTTCTGTAATGGCCGAACTGACTTTAAGGGAAATGAAACATCATGTGATGAAACGACTTGGATCAAGACAAAAATGACTCTTCTGCGAGAGTGCGTCTCTTTAATCTGCAAACAAATCTTGCCAAAAGGAACCTTCCAGGTCATCTTTCTTCTCACATCCCCAGTTGAAAAACCACTCTTACACACCTTCAATGAGTTTTTCACAGACATGGAAGGACATGAAGACATCATCTGTGTCTGTGAATCCCAGGAGAACTTCCAAAAGTTTCAGAGCTTTGCAGAGGGGTCATGTGGAACAGAAGCTGTGAACAATTCTAGTGTTATCAGGATGAAAATGAGTCACATCGATGCAACTCTGCAGCAGGTACAACCCTTCAAGGCATGCACCAGCAAACAGCTGCCAGTCTTCGTGAAAGGGACATGTCTTCTTGAAACAAATGCAGAAGAACAGATGTATTCACTGGAAATTCTGACAGTCGATCATTGTGATGAAACAAATAAAGACTTCATCAATGAGGAGAAAGAAAACATCGAAAAACAGTTCTACCGTGGTGGAAAAGTGACCTGGTTGAACTTCTGGCTTGCTGAACACAAGTATGTGGGGGAGGTAATCGAAAGAGATGCCTATGATGAAGTTTCCAAACTTCTCCGTGACGCCTTGAAAGGCAATGCAGATGAAACCCCAGTCAACAGTATAAACATCTTCCATCATCCAGGAAGTGGTGG
The DNA here is from genome assembly GCF_033239565.1 of Halichoeres trimaculatus. Classification (NCBI taxonomy): domain Eukaryota; kingdom Metazoa; phylum Chordata; class Actinopteri; order Labriformes; family Labridae; genus Halichoeres; species Halichoeres trimaculatus. Next base: position 5,620,497 of record NW_027437198.1, on the reverse strand, counting down.
AAGCACCGTGGCGAGACAAGTTCTGTGGAACAACAGGAAAGATGTGAGGTGTGCTGTTGTAAAGCCTTCATACCCAGCCTCTGTTGTTGCACAACATGCAGTGGAACTAAGGGAGTATGAGGAAAAAGACCCTGAGAAGTGTCTTCCTGTGCTGCTCCTCATTGAAGACTCAGACAAAGAATATCTGGATGATCTCAGAAATGAGCTAGAGGTGGCTGTTAACACCAAAAAAATCCAGTGTAGCACTGCTTGCTTCATGTTGTTGAGTTGTAGGCGTTCCTATGATCCAGAGAAAAAATGCAAGGAATCTCCACTACAGAATGTGTCAGTCACTCACAAGCTGTCTGCCCAAGAGAGGAGAAGGTTTTCTGGTAAACGTGAGGCCCTAGAAGAACAGTATGAACCCGAATTTATCCTGACTTTTGTTCTGATGAGTGAGGGATTCAATGTGGATTATGTTAAGCAGTTTGTGGAACATTTGCTAGAAGGCATCGACCGACGGTCAGTAGTCACTCGCCTCATTCTCTACGTAGCATTGTTGAACACTTATGTTCAAAACTCTTTCATCTCCCAGTCTCATTGCGAAGCCTTGCTTGCTCTGACCATTCGCTTGGAAAGGTTTGCCCAACATGAGTTTGAGAAATCACTCAGTCCTCAGGCTAAACTGGTCTTCTTGCACCTGCGAGATGAAAAGACACACATTGAATCCATCAGAATCATCCACCCTCTTGTTGCAAAAAATATTCTTCAGCAGCTTTTAGGGGACCAGACCCAAAGCAGTTTGGCAATGAAGTTGCTCAGTGAGGAAGTGCTTTTTGAACACAGATTTGGAAGAGAAGAATACTTGTTGTTCCTGAGAGCACTTTTCATAAGGCGATCAAGAATCAGCAAAGGGGATGTGTGTGACAGCTTTTTCTCTCCTCTGATTGAGCATGTGTGTGACAAGGAAAGCCCAGACAAAGCAATTGAGTTGCTCAAGGAGGCTCATGAGCGTTTCCATAGAGATCCATTTTTTGCACAACAACTGGCTCGTCTTCATTACACTTACGAGAAGTTTGAAGAGGCAAAGGACTGGGCCGAGACAGCAGCTAAACAACAGCCAAACAACTCGTACATACTGGACACGAAAGGGCAGGTGTACAGGAAATGGTTCCAAGCAAAATGCAAGGCAATTGACAATAGCAATGTATCAAAGACGGCCCAAAATACAGCGGATGCTTTGGAAACTGCACTCAAAGCTCTTGAATGTTTCCAGGAGTGCGAGAAAGCAGCTGAAGCAGATATGGAAAATGTGAACAGTTCTGGGTTTTTTGCTGAAGTTGAAGTTGGATGTAGTCTTCTCAAACTGATCTCCTCATTGGATGTGTTTGCAGACAGGGCAAATGGCCACACAGAGTTTAGGAAGTACCTGCTGACAGATTACATCCCAGAGGAAGTTAAAGATGCTTGGGAACCATTTCATGAGCGCTTGAAAAAGCTTCACAAAACAATGCAAGATGCCTTGGAGTGGATTTCAGAAGACCTCAGCTACTTTCAGACAGACATTGATGCAGATGAAGAGGAGACTCCTGAAAGTCCTGAACAGAAAATTAGCCAGCCATTGAAATGGTTGTCAAAAAAATCCTCGGAGTATGGAAAGTACTTCAGTGAAGTTTATTCCAGTGCACTCCAGGGGCAAACTATCCCAGACAATCTTACCCCATTCCAAAAACGCATGATCATCTATCACTTTGGTGGGGGTAATGTGACGTCAATCCTTTCCAAGCTTACAGACCAGAAAGATGCAGTACGTCTGTTACAGAGCATTCTTTCTCTGTATCCCACCAATCCATTGCAGGCCAAATTTACTCAAAGGGATATCGTCAATTACATCATGACCAACATTTCCCTGAACTGTCTGTCACCAGAGACCCAAACAGTAGCCCCAATGAAAACCTTACAGGCACTCTGTCGTCAGTTTCCATCTGACAAAAGAAAATGTTTACCAAGTGCCCTGTTCCTACTCACCTTGCTGTTCTGGCCTGAGGATCATGACATGGACCAGGAGAAAGAAAACAAATACGAAATTGTACAGTCTGCTGTAGAACACCTGGAAAAAGACTACAGGACCAAGAGAAAGGACATTCCTCAGAGGAAAAGAAGGCTTTACACACATTTTTTCCTTGGCAGTGGGAATGGACTGGATAAGTTTGTCCACAAGAAAAAGTTAGAAAGAGTCACAAAGGTTTTCTCAGTGTCTGAGAAACGCATGAAGTGGTTTCGAGGTGAGGCATGGAAAAACCCTGAGATTGCCACGATGCTGAAACGTGTGTCCGGATGGACTGAAGATGGGGTCGTGTACCTTGATGTCCCTGGGAAAAAGAAGTTCAGCATCCCACCTCTACATGTACCTTCAGTGCCTCACAGTAACGAGAACATCACGTTCTACCTGGGCTTTACCTTCAGAGGCCCTGTTGCATGCAACATCATTGTGAAGAAATAGTTTGCCCTTGAACAATGGTCATGTCTCATCAGTCTGCTCTTTGATTTGCTGAAAAGAGAACTAGAACCAGTCTTGTTATCAAAGGCAGGAACTGATTCCAACATGATAAAATACAAACACACAAGCCTTGTTTAGAGATGAGATGGATTTATTAAGGTTTATGAAATTCTTATTGAGGCAACAGTGAAAGATGAAAATTGTGGTGAGGCATGTGGTATGATAATGAATGTGTCAATACTCAGATACAGACATTCAGACCCAGATTTTTTCCAAGTTTCAGTGTTAATTCAAGTATTAAAAAAAAACATTTGGTGGTTGTTTGGCAAATGGACTTTGATATTATCAAACCTGGATTACCTGAGTGAAGCAATGTAAACTGTATTTGGTGCTCTTCATTCAAACGCTACTTATATGGGAACTTCAAATCATTCTGTTCATTGTTTCTTTTTTGTTGTTGTTTGTTTTGTTCTTTTGTGTGTTTAGTTTTTCTACAAAACAGTGAAGACTTCATTTTGATTTAAGTGTTCACAGATGGCATTAAAATGCATTTCAAAACACCTGAACTGAGCTTCAGGTTGAACAACCTGGGGCACATTTGATCTTTGTTTTTGAAACCAAAGGCTAGTAAAGGGAATCCAGCATCTGCCTTTTTGTGCCTCAGATCTCCTCAGATATGCAAGTTACAACTTGAAATGAACTTTCAGAAGTAAAAGTACCAGTGTCAGCTTTAAAATGTAGGATAAAGCAAAGTTCCAACATTTAAGTCATCTTGAATGCTTCTGTTTCAAGTTGATGTTGATGACTCATGTTTTCTGTGCTGTCTTTTCAGGATATGATGTAATCAAGAGACATTTAATGTAAATACTTATCAAAATGGAATCATGCTCTTGGACTTTGTATCATTGTTTTTTTATAAATGTGTACAGAACAGCAGTGCCGTATTCAGGTAGAGCTAAGTGTGTGTATTTTAATATGCTGCAAAGAATCACTGAGTCTCTGAATACTCACTCAACATTGACCAGAAATGCCTTAAAAATACAAACTACTGGTAAAGATAATACCACTGTGTGACGATACACTTTTGCAGCTTTGACAGTTTGTTTTATTTGCTTTGTCATTTTTTCATAATGTTCACATCATTGTACGAGATCTGTATTTCATACCTACATAAAGTTGTGTTTTGTGCCTGCCAACAACTATGTCTGAAAAGTTTATAGCCCATTTGAAAACAGTAAAACAAACTTTCTTTCTCAGTTTTGTTTGGGTTTTATTTTTATATATTTTTTTATTCTTTTAACAAACTTGCATCAATCTTCCAGAGAAACTGATCATTTTTGCAGAAACAGACTGCACTGTTTGGCTTGGAAAAACCAGAGTTAGAAAGCTTTTCAGGCTTTCAGATCTCTCAACATTTAAATGTCTTACCTTTATTTTGTGTTAACCCATAACACATAAAAATGGATCTGATATTTGACTCAGGTGGACATGCCCTTTGAGAGAGAAATGCTTTGAACAGTTTAAAGTAATAGAAATGTTATCAAGTTACAAAGTTGTGAAAGTGCTTCTTATTGCAGCCAAAGCCACCTTACAGTTCTTTATTTTACATTTCAGTGTAAATTCCTTTTTATTATTCACGACTGCTATTAGTTGTGTTGGAGAACAATCACATTCTACTTCAATGCAACTTTTAAAGAATTAAAAAACATAACCTTACATTAAGAATAATGATGAGAGGCAGTTACAGTGAGTGTTAGCCGTCAAATTGGACTACTGATCTGAAATTACAAAAAGCCTGTTAAGATATTACACAAAAAGGCTTTTTTAATTATTATTTTCAGTTTCATTGTTATTGAACGACAAAAAAATACATTTATAATATTTCAATAAACAAGCAACAAAATAAAGACATACAGCCTATAGCACTCGATGACAGTAGCACAATACTTCTTTCGTGCCAGTATGCTTGCCATAGTAGAAGGTAAGACGGAACTTTGTGTATTTTTTTTTTTTTTACTGCTGTAGACGCATCTCAACGTGCTGCCTTGCTGTATTTTTTTTTTCCAGAATAGAGAGTCCTCTGCAAAGCTTGCACAAACTAGTTAATTTGTAAAGGAGACACTTCGTCCTCTATGGAGCTATTATTGTAGCAAAAAACAAAAAATTGTGTGTGTAAATGCATCCACAGATATGTGAACCGATCCACAAATGTTTGAGTCAATCCACAAATGCATGCACATATCCTCAAATGTGTTAACAGATTTGCAAATTTGTAACATATCCACAAATGTGTTAACAAAGCCACAGATGCGTGCTATGTGGATGCATTTACACACACACACACACACACACACACACACACACACACACACACACACACACACACACACACACACACACACACACACACACACACACACACACACACATCTCGGCCTGATTCGGTTCAGGAGATCCTCTGCTAATTACTTTAGGCTGAAAATCTGGGGTGTCAGATTAAATATATGTGGGTACCAGGCTACTCAGAGATTGAAGGGAATTAAATGTCTCTCTTAAAGCAAGGCATTGAGATGAATGTTCCTGTGGGAAAGAGTGAATGTTACAGTGGCTGGAAGGGAAAACTGGAGTGTCAGTGGCAGAGGGAATAGAATGATGAAAGAAAGGGGGAGGCATTTTTTCTCTGTGTAACCATCAGTAAAAGGGAAAACACTAAAATTTGGAAGAAAGGATGAAGTAGTTTTAACTAGGCTAGGGCATTGTGGCCTAGCCAGCTGTCCAAAGGTAGAAAGCACCCTTTTGGATTGTGTGAGTGTGGAAAGGAGGAAACAGTTTGTTTTCTGACCTGGGGCTTTCTTCCTTCTCCTTTAGAGCTATCTTCACTGTTGTTCTAAACGTACAAGCTGTAGGGGGCACAGTTATTAGATTCCTGCGCCCCCGCAAGGTGTGAAATATTGTTTTCTTATAGACTGAAGAGGGCAGCATTGCACCAAACAGTGCACAGCCTGACGGAAATGCAACAGAAGAAGAAGAAGCATGCACAGCGGCTCCAGCTGTATGGTCGGGCTGCCCGGTTCCCACAAACTGTATGATGCTTCCAAGTTTTTTCCAAGCACTGAATTTGAAGGAGGAGACGCGGAGTTGACACAAGTAAAATGAGGTATTGTTTCCATCCCAGCTCCTTATTTCTGATCAAAAGAAATATCAAAAACCTTTACCCCCTTCAGTTTGGCAATGTCCCAATTCTAGAAGTCATTTAAGGCAAATAAATGGTTTGTTGTACATAAGGATTGTTCTTGTTCGATAAACTTAACGAAGAATCGGCCAAAAAGACAGAAAGTGAAGGACCGTGGATCCATATTTTACAGGTTTAAACACGTCAAAACTGGATTAAAGAGTAATCGCAGGTCAGTTCTGACAAAATTAAAAAGTTTTCATGAAGAAAATACGATTGAAACTAGTGAAGAAGCGTTTTCACATCGACATCTCGCTAGTAAAGTGAAAGAGTAATAGCCATTATTTTAGCATCATCCAGTGTCGCTCACTCAGAAATACCCTCTGAAGTTGCTGCAGTCTCCTTATCTTGAACCTCAACCTGACAGGACTGCTAAGGGTGTGGCACAACTGTGCATCCAAGAAGTTTAAGCTTGTGTAACGGCTTTGAAGCTTCACTGAGTAACTGTATGCAACAACATGTTGAGAATTTTTTAACTTAAAAATTCAGACAAGACTTGTTAGGTGAGTATTACATTTTTACATTTTGTCAAATGTGTTCACTAGATGGCGCCCTTACTCAATTTATTTTCCTGTTCTGAAAAAGGATTGCACAGTGCGTGCTGTTAAAAAAAAAAAAAAAAAAAAAAAACCTCATCACGTTGAGTAAATGTGTTGCGTTCATGTACGCGAGTGCTACTAGACAGAAAACACCTGCGGTAAAGGCTCAGACTACATCATTTTTACTGTATTCTTCTTTAGCCCAAAGCATGAAGATGGGTGGCCTGCAGATCTGAAAAAAATGACTATGACATAAAGCTTTAGCCATCCTCAAATAGCTGGTAATCAAAACGGTCCTTTTACTGAAAAACGTTACACAGAAATACCTAATTAGGAAATACTAAAGGACTGACTGATAAACAAAAGAGGAACTATTTAATGCCCAATGACACAAACTCCCTTTTTTAATTCAAAAGATAATTATGGACTTAATGTAACTGTGCACTTTCTTTTGCAGATGAAATTCAAGACAACACCAAAGTTAATGATTTGACAAAAAGAAAAGAAAAATCATGGGTGAGTTGGGTGACAATTTTTGCATTAACTGTATTATTGAGATAGAGGCAGACAGGAAACGAGAGAGAGGGATTTGAAATTGGAAAGTTTTACTTTCAAATGCTTTGCAGCTGATTAATCTTACTGGCTGAATGTTTCTGTTGTCACTCTTAAAGAAGAGGGCATTAGATTTGGTGCAACCTTTGAGGAACTAAAACTGAAATTGATGAGTGTTTCCTAATAGAATTGTTCTCATAGTGTTTCCATGTGTTAATGAAGATCTCTGTCCTTTTCCAATGTGGTGGATGCAATCTGACAAAATCAGTCCCTGAAAAGAAAAGACCCTACCAGAACTTCTGAAGGAGAGATGTGTGCAGTTTTTCAATGAGTGAATCTTGTTTTTGTGCTATAGACGAGGGCCATGATTCCTAAAAAACAAATATTTGATAAACCCTTGATTCACATTCAGTTTGTGTATTTGTCATGTTAACTCACGCTACTCTCATCCACCACCTGAGTGTAATTCAGGACAGTCATAAATCCGATGAATGTACTCTGCTCTAACATCGTGGTTACAGCAGGTTAGCTTGTCAAAGTAATTTTGCAAAACAAGAGTTTGGCTCAGCTGAACATGTAAACATCTCTTTGTCCTTCATGAGGACATTCCCTTTAATATAAAACAACTACATGACATATTGGTGAATACAAATTTCACCAGAATACAAATAATGTTTGGCACCTAGAATTGTTGTTAAGTTAATTAATTACTGATAACTGTGAATATTGTTAAACCATGATGGGTTCTTAAACTACAACTAACCTCTCGACTTTCTGTTGCATGTAATTTTTGCAATGGGATTCCTTGTTTTCCAGCTCTAGAAAAACAATTGTGGTAACAGGCATTTGATGTTAAAGAAAAAAAAAAAAAGAAGCAGCTTATAACTTTTAAAGCAGCTGTGCGTAACTCACCCAGTACAAAAATGCAAAACATTTACACCTGAGAAGCTTAATTTTTGTCAGTGGGGTGTTCACACTGAAAGGTGTTTGCTGCTGCCCCTTTAAGACAAAAAAACTTCAATCTAAAAATTAACATGCTGCTTCCAAGATTGGGGTCTTTATCAGGAGGGTTCTATCTTGATGCAAACACATGGTTGGTTTTGATCTGGAGAATGGATATGTCCACAAAAAAGTGTTTTACAAACTATACCTTCAGAGTAAATGAAAACAAAATTTGTTCTCTTATGCTTTTTCATTATTAAACTTTATTGAACTTTTTCTTTTTGATTTCAATCACAGCTGGCGAACTTGACCAGTCACCGGAGGTTTGGACTGAATCTCAAGTCAGCACGTGGCTGAGATCAATTGGAGTGAAGGAGCAGTACGTAGAAAAACTTTACGAGGAAGAAGTAGATGGACAAATCCTGCTAACATTGAATGAGGACTTTTTGAAGACAATGATTTGCATGAAGTCAGGGCCTGCCTGTTTAATTATTCAAAAAAGAGATGAGCTCATCAACTCCAAGCAAAAATCCCAAGAGAAGAAAGAGCCCTCCAAAAAACCTGAGTTGGGACAGCAATCAGTTCAAAGTTTCCCAACAGTAGAAAGCCCTTCAAGATCAACACATGGAAGAGATGGTGGCAAACAATTAACATCAAAGGACGACTGTAGACCAAGACCTTTTGATAAAGAAGGTATTGATTTCATTTATGTAAAGCACAGAGTACTGCAGCCAGAATCAGGTGCTTCTGATCTAGGATCTCCCTGCCATGAATTCAAGTCATTTGCTTTGTGTCCATATGGGGCTCAGTTGCTGCACCTTGAGCTGGTGTGGACCAGGCCTGCAGTGCCTGGGACCACCTGCAGGTGATGCTGCTGCATCCTCAGTTTAAGTGCCTTCTGCTCACCTGAGATATGTTCCCCAGCAGAGCCGTCCACAGGTCTGCCTCTGAGGACGACTGATAATCAACAGGATGTTGTTGGACGTTATCTTGTAGCAGGACCCTTGTGTTTTTTTGTTCTTTTTTTTAACAGCATGTCCAAAAAGTGTTTGTCTCTAAAATATTTGATCTCTATTGTGGGAAACGTGTCTGAATCTTGTTGGGAACTTTTATTGTGCAATGTTGTATTTCTCAGTGAGCTTCTTCACTGTGCACATGCTGTATGTATATTTTTGTATAGACTGATTCAGACTTTGGATCAATGTTAAATGGTTTCATATGGCCAATGTGCCTTTTTTTTAAAAATGAATATGACTGTGCTGCATGGGTACAGATCTTAAAAATGACTATGCTAAATGTGCTTGATTCCAGTTAATGCTGCTAGACTGCTTCTCTTTTGTCAATCGAGTTTATTCTGCTGACTTGGAAAGAGCTAACTGTTCCAAAGGGCCCTGTGACACCTGAATACAGATGTTTTTTTATTCCCATGTGATATGAAAATTTAAGAGTTTAGAATTTGGTCAGGCTGCAGGAAGTCCATATTTTAAAACCTTCTCAAGGGCGATAAAGTGAAGTTAATAACTTGCACATTAAATTCTATTTTTTTATATACTTAAACTTTTGCTTGTTGAATGATAACTGCATTTGAAGATTACTTTCTTAATAAATATTATATATTGTTGTTTTTTTTAAACCACTTTGCATTTCATTTAGATTAAGTTCACCTTTAACTATGCTCATTCTTTCTGCCAAAAAGCTGATTGCACTAACAAAGATGATGAGAGTGAATCATAATGCTAACTTGAAGTCTAACTCTCACATTTTATTAAATGCAATTTTGGAAAATGATTGAAAGAAAAGCAGATTAGGGTTCAAATTAGTGTCTCAGTAATATTTTAATGTTGACATAACACTTGAGCACAGTACCTTCGGTTGCTGTTTTGTTCATACTGCTACTAAATCAGGTTAACTATTACTCCATTTACAATGCTGAGTGTAGCTTGACAAGATTATGGCGTGTTTAATATATACAATAATGTTCATACCCAACAGTACCTTACTTTTTCTAAACATTTCTGTTTTGAGCTTTTGTGTCTGAAAAGTTAACCCCTGGACACCTGTAGAATGTAGCTTCAGTGCCGTTTTAGCCTTTGCCCTCTTGCTCTCAGAATTATGTTAATTTATTTTGATGTATGTGCTGTTGGTGGTTTGTTGGAACAGATTGTAGATAACTGTTATTATTTTGCCTTTTATTCAAGGGTTTTCCATGCCAAGGACTGCAGCTAGGTAAATTTTCTCAGCCTTAATTCCACACACAAAGTGTGCTGTTTCATATGTTCTCAATGCTCTCAAGTTTCGAGTGCAGCCCTGAACATATCACAACAATAAATACTACGTAATAATTAAAAGAAACTCAGCTAATCTTCATCATCAACAACATTTTGCCTTAAAAAGTCAATTTTTTCAGGTTAAAATTTCAATAGCTTTCTCATTCTTAAATTTGTTGATACTAAATCACCTCTCGTGTCCTGGACATCCTCTCAAAACGTTCACAGTTTGTAGTTAGTTTGTAAAAGGTCATTAAAAAAACCACTGAGACCATAATCAGGGGCCAGTCGATGAAAATGTGCTTTTTTCAACTTGGAATTTCAGTGGCTTTGTCTTTTTTTAATTTATGATCAAGAAATCACCTCTAATGTGTCCTGGACATCCTCTCACAACTTTTACAGAAAAAGGGCGAACGTTAAAAATGAAACTGTCATCACCCCGGTATAAACCATTCGTGATTCAGGATACCTCAGGTTGAACTTATCATTTCAGAGAGTGAATGAAAACAGCAGCTTGGAGACGGAGTTTTCTGTCTGCGTCTTTGGTCTCACCAGCACAGGGCAGTGCCCCCAAAGACGCCAAGCGTTTTGGGGATATTTAGGTCAGATATTCACACATACATCAGCTGTATGTGTGACGCCACTATTGTGTTGTCACAATTGTGATATTTCTGTAACATTTTCCATGCGATGCTAAAAGAGTTTTGATGTGTTAATTATACACAAATTGTTTTGAAGGTTTATCTTTCACATCTATATTATCTGATCAGACAGTAGATTTCTATCATTCGCCAGTAGGAGGCAGTGTTACCCTGTGCAGTACCTGTGGGACTGTCTTTGCAGCAGTCGCTCTACGGCTTTTCACGTCAGCATGCTTCATTCTGTCGAGCACGGCTGATATGAAGAGACGCCAAAGCGGTGTCTGTGACTATTTTCTCCTTAAAAGGTATGTGAAGAATAAAAATAAGCAGTTTAATCTGGTTTCTTGTAGATGAATGTGTGAGCAATGAGAGAGAGAATTTGGGATGAATCTGTGAGATGTATGTAAGTATAAAACGGATCTTTCAGATATCAGAAGTACCGCGATTATTGGAAAATGGCGCTACAGTTTACTTTCTCCAAAGTCACTCCTCTATAGTTCAGGTTTGGGCTCCAGTACGTTTTAGTTAGCATTGTCATTATTGTATAATGTGTAAATACCATGATTTGTATTTTTCTGAGGTTGGAAAAACAAGTGATTGTTAAAAGTATGTTTGTATAAAATGTGTACAGCACTTAAAACGTTAAAAACAGTTCATGGTTTACAAAAGAGTTAAAAATACTATAAAAATGTTAAAAGAAAGAATATTAAAGCCAGAAGCTCATGTATGAAGAAAAGAAATGCTAAGATGCAGCCAGTGGGGAACCTTCAGGGACTTCTAGGCCTTCAGAGAAAGCCTTAAAAAATCTTGACCAAAAAATATACGTATCATATATCAGCAACTTTGAGAAGAAAGAGAACTCGAGAATATGATTTCATGATTTAAGTGGAATTTACATGTGAATCTGATTTTATAACAAATTTGATTTGCTTATTTCACTGTGAACATGATATTTTTCACTGACAAGCATGTGTTTTATTTGATCAAACAGAATAAATTCTGTCGAGCACGGCTGATATGAAGAGACGCTAAAGCGGTGTCTGTGACTATTTTCTCCTTAACAGAATCAAATCATCTGTTTACTTGGTGCCAGCCCAGTACCTGTAACATATGCAGCCACACTTTAAAAGGGAGATATCGAGCCTATCGTCCACAGAGCGGATCTTATACGTTTCATGTGTTCTATAGCACTGTGTCTGGGACGCTTCTGTATGATACGGGTTTGCGGGGGTTGGATATGTCCACTTGCGGTCATGAATCGAGAGAGGACTTCGATTACTCAAATGAAAAAGTGAGGTATTGTTTCCATCCCAGCTCCTTAGTTTCTGATCAAAGGGTTACGCCTTTTAGGAATGATGGGTGACAAAAAACACACACACACACACACACACACACACACAATTCTAGAGGTCATTGAAGGCAAACAAATGGTTTGTTGTAGCCTAGCTAAGGATTTTTTTTATAAGAAAGAAGAATCAGCCAAAAAGACAGAAAGAGAAGGGCCGTGGATCCATATTTTACAGGTTTAAACTTGAACTAAGAGCAATCGCAGGACTTTTCTAAAAAAAAAAAAAAAAAGTTTTCATGAAGAAAACATGATTGAAACAAGTAAAGCAGCGTTTTCACATCGACATCTCGCTAGTAAAGTGAAAGAGTAATAACAAGCCATTATTACAACATCGTTTAGTGTCGCTCACTCAGAAATACCCTCAGAGGTTGCTGCAGTCTCCTCATCTTAAACTTCAATCTGACAGGACTGCTAAGGGTGTGGCACAACATGAGATCACACTGTGCATCCAAGAAGTTTAAGCTTGTGTAACTTCCTTGAAGCATCACTGAGTAACTGCATGCAACAACAACAAGATTTTTTTAACTTAAAAATTCAGACAAGACTTGTTAGATGAGTATTACATTTTTAACCGGAGTATGCACATTTTATAAGTTTCTTTCCTTAACTCATAGAGACTCAATAAAAAACAATGATAAAAAAAAAAAAAAAACATTTTACTGAAAGACATTACAAAGAATCCTTGAACCGGGAAATCGATTTTGCCACACCAGCACAAAATAAAAGAGGAATCATTTTTATGTATTTTTATTTAACCAGGTTGGTCCCATTGAGATTAAAAACCTCTTTTTCAAGGAAGACCTGGCCAAGACAGGCAGCAGCAAAAACACTAAGTTACAGACATGAATCACAGAAAGAGACAAAGTACAGAAACACATGATAATGGATTAAAACCATGTTATGGGAAACAGCTGTTCTAACAACCGAGCTAAAACACTGGCATCTCATAGAACCAGCCTCCATGTCCTTCATTTTAGATTTAAAAACATTCAAAGACACCAGCTCCTTGAACTTCAAGTCATTTTGCAGCTGATTTCAAGATGAAGGTGCAGAGTACCCAAAGGCCCTTTTCCCAATTTCAGTCTGAGCGTTTGGGACGGTGAGCGTAATGAGGTCCTGAGAACGCAGAGAGTGATAGTGAGGCATGATAAAAACACTTAGATAGTGAGGCAGCAGACCAAGAACTGCCTTATAGATAAAAGTACACCAATGTGTGAGCCTCTTGGTCACCAAAGCGGGCCATCCAACCTGAGAGAACAACTCACAATGGTGGGTCAGAGGTTTAAAGGACTGACTGAGCAGCAAAAGAATGTCTGACGACACAAACTTTTTTTTTTTATTCAAAAGATGCTTATGGACTGAATTAACCTGTTTGAAACTTTCTTTTGCAGATGAAATCCAAGACAACACCAGGGTTACTAAGGTGACAAAAAGAAAAGAAAAATCATGGGTGAGTTGGGTGACAATTTTTGCATTAACTTTATAGTTGTGATAGAGGCAGACAGGAAACAAGAGATGTGAGGGATTTGAAATTGGATAGTTTCACTATCAAATGTAATACGGCTGATTAATTTTATTGGCTGAATGTTGTCTTCCTCAAAAAAGGGACATTACCTTCCATTTGGTGCAAGCTGCATGAATCTAAAACCGAAATTGAAGAGTGTTTCCTGAAAACAGAATTGTTCTCATAGTGTTTCCATGTGTTAATGAAGATCTCTGTCCTCTTCCAATGTGGTGGATGCAATCTGACAAAATCAGTCCCTGAAAAGAAAAGACCCTACCAGAACTTCTGAAGGAGAGATGTGTGCAGTTTTTCAATGAGTGAATCTTGTTTTTGTGCTATAGGCAAGGGCCATGATTCCTAAAAAACTAAATGTTTTTATAAACCCTGGCTTCACATTCAGTTTGTGTATTTGTCATGTTAACTCACGCTACTCTCATCCACCACCTGAGTATAATTCAGGACAGTTATAAATTTGATGAATATACTCTGCTCTAACATCGTGGTTACAGCAGGTTAGCTTGTAATACTAATTATGCAAAACAAGAGTTTGGCTCAGCTGAACAAGTAAACTTCCCTTTGTCCTTCATAAGGACATTCCCTTTGATATAAAACAACTACATGACATATTGGTGAATATAAAATCACCAGGATACAAATAATTTTTGGCACCTAGAATTGTTGTTGAGTAAATTAATTAATGATAACTGTAAATATCCTTAAACCATGACAGGTTAAGCTATTTCTAACTGTTGCATGTAATTTGCAATGAGATACGTGGCTTTACAGTTCTTGAGAAAGGAGATTTACATAACAGGCATCTGATGTAAAAAAAAAAAGAAGCTTATCATTTATAAAGAAGCTGTTCGTAACTCACACAGCACAAAAAGGCTAAAATATTTACACCTGAGAAGCTCAATTTTTGTCTGTGGAATGTGCCCATTGACAGGTATTGGCTACTGGCTTCTTCCCCCCCAGTAAATGAAAACAAAATTTGTTCTCTTATGCTTTTTCATTATTAAACTTTATTGAACTTTTTCTTTTTGCTTTCAATCACAGCTGGCGAACTTGACCAGTCACCGGAGGTTTGGACTGAATCTGAAGTCAGCAACTGGCTGAGATCAATTGGAGTGAAGGAGCAGTACGTAGAAAAACTTTTTAAAGAAGAAGTAAACGGACAAATCCTGCTAAGATTGAATGAGGACTTTTTGAAGACAAAGATTTGCATGAAGTCAGGGCCTGCCTGTTTAATTATTCAAAAGAGAGATGAGCTCATCAACTCCCAGCAAAAATCTCAAGAAAAGAAAGAGCCCTCCAAAAAACCTGAGTTGGGACAGCAACCAGTTCAACGTGTCCCAACAGCAGTAGAAAGCCCTTCAGGATCAACTCATGGAAGAGATGGTGGCAAACAATTAACATCAAAGGAAAACTGTAGACCAAGACCTTTTGATACAGAAAGTATTCATTTCATTTACGTAAAGCACAGAGTTCTGCCTCCAGAATCAGGTGCTTCTGATCTAATATCTCCCTGTCGTGAATTCAAGTCATTTGCTTTGGCTGCTACATTGGACCGCATAATACTCCAAGCTAAGTTTGCAAGAGAGGTCCTTCAGTTTGCACTTGGCTGTATGAACACCAGATTAAATGGTACAATTCACTTTGGTGTGATGGACAGCAAAGAGGACGCAGGGTATGTGCACGGCGAGATCATTGGTATCCTTGTTACAGAGAAAGACATGTTTGTAGCTGCGTTGGACTACATTGAAAGATGCATCTCCTCCAACAAGGAGCATGTGCGCCGGTGTGTGCGACCTCCGAGGTTCATTGAAGTTATGGACAGAGAAAGTACAGAAAAGATGTATGTGGTAGAGGTTGATATTGTGCCCTCAGTAAATATTGTCATGGGTGAGGTGTATGCAGTTCGTCTGCCAAACTTCAAAGAGTCTGCCAACAAAGTAGAATTTGAAAAAGAAGCGATTCTACGAAGGGTGGGTTCAAAAACTGAACCAGTGAATGAAGAAGACCTGAGTGACTTCTGCCAGAGAGTCAAACATCGAGATGCACAAAGAGAAGAAGCAGAGAAAATAAAGTTCTTTAGTGTTCTAAATACTGGCCACAACTTCGGAAGGGAACACAGCGCTGAAGTCACACCCAGAGGCTCAAAACATCCCAACTTGTCTGTATCTGAGCTGGGAAGCTCTGCCAATGAGCACGAGGATGGAGGTAAGAATCTGAAAATTAAGATTACTGTGATATTTACAATCTCATCAACTCTTAAGTGACAACTTTAACATACTTTGCTCTGTCCGGATTGTTCCTTTTTTTTCTGATCAGAGGAAGAGGTCACAGTGGGCAGCATTACTTTCTGTCCCAAAGTGGTCTTAGGTCACGGAGCTGAAGGCACCATTGTGTACAAGTAAGTCTAAAAAACAGCTGATAAATACCCACAAAAGCTTGAATAATTCATCCAATTCTTCAGACATAACACTGCATTCATTTTTCCACCTTTTTTTCCAGGGGTCAGTTTGACAACCGTCCAGTAGCTGTGAAGAGGATTCTCTTAGAGCTCTTCAGTTTGGCAGACCGCGAAGTCCAGCTGCTGAGGGAATCAGACGACCACCCAAACGTTATCCGTTACTTCTGCACTGAGAGGGACCGTCAGTTCCAGTATATTGCCATCGAGCTGTGTGCAGCCACACTTCAGGAGGTAATATTTAACTAAAGGATCTGTCAAACTTCTCCTGATTTCACTTTGAAGCATCTCATGTTTAACCTGTGTGAAAATGAAACCCTCTTCATATTTGGGGGCTGCACTGACTGCTGTCTTCACTGGTTTCAGTATGTGGAGAGGAAGGATTTTGATCGTCATGGACTTGAGCCAGTTGTGCTCCTTCAGCAGACCATGTCAGGATTGGCTCACCTGCACTCTCTGAAGATTGGTAGGCATCCTGATCTCAAGTTCACCCCTTTTTCCATCCTCATCCTGATTGGCTGCTTTATAAAAATATTTCTTTTCACCTTCATGTTTTCCCTTTAGTCCACAGAGACCTGAAACCTCACAACATCCTGGTGTCCATGCCCAACGCCCACGGTCAGGTCCGGGCCATGATCTCAGACTTTGGTCTGTGTAGGAAGCTGGCAGAAGGTCGCCACAGTTTCAGTAGAAGGTCTGGTGTGCTGGGCACAGAAGGTTGGATCGCTCCTGAGATGCTAAGTGAGGACTGCAAAGACAATCCGGTGAGTGACTGAAAAAGGAGCAGCTCGAGAGAAACGCACTATAATGGTGTTTGAAGAGCTGTTCAAACACTGTCTAAATAGTTTTAACTATAAAATAAAAAAAAATAGAATAGTAGCTTACTAGCTTGCTAGAAAGTGCCTCCTCCTTTAGGGCAAGGACCCTAATGAAATTACAATGAAAGCCACATTTGGAGAAAAACATTTAGTTCTAGAAAAACATGTTTAATGGTGACAGATGCAGCAGCTCTCAGGGTCTGGGGGAGAGCATTCCATCATCTCACCGTAGCCGACTCGAAGGCTTGGTCTACATGAGTCCTGAGTGTAGTGCAGGGAACAGTTAAAGGTGTAGTCAGCGGTCTGGCAGAAAACTAGTGGAGAGGTTGTTGAAAAAATTGAGACCCGCCTCTCCCTTCATTCCCCACCCCTGGCTCCATGCCTGAAAGATGATGGACGTGCATCGTCATGGAAACAACCATTGAAACTGCGTAGCTGACCAACATGGCGGAGGCAGGACCAGCAAACGCTCAAGGGTCAGTTTGCTCCGCGTCTCTGGCATGCATCTCTGGTGGGCGGGACTAAGACGCAAGTGGAAGAGGCCAGTGGAGGAGGCGAGGATGGAACTTAGGAGCTTTGAGAAGCACCCTCATTCTTCTTCCTGCTGCCTACGTCTCACACACACAGAGCCTGTCACCGCATTAAAGGGGCAGGGCTGGCCAGTAACACTGTGTTGCTGTGAGGAACCTCAGGTTTTCTGTGGGTGCCTGTGTTTGTGGGGAGGCAGCAGAGAATCTTACCAAGAAATGGTCTGAAAGGTGTAGTGGGGTAACTGTCACTTCTGCTGTGGAGCAGTTACGAGTCAGCTCCAAGGCAAGGATTTGCCAGCATTGTGAGTTGGAGGAGAAGGGACCAGTTTGAGGTCAAAGGAGGAGAGGAATGCCAGAAAATTACTTGCCTGTGTCTTGTCAATGTGATTGTCCATGTCTCCCATGACAATCAGCGACATTCAGTTTGAAACATCTGGGGGAAAAAATCATAACTGTGACGGAATGGCTGCTTTTATTTTATATGTAGTGGAAACCCTGCTGAGCACAGTACACTTAGGGGCACACTGACCAAACAAACTTGACTCTAGGGCTGAAACATGCTTGGGCACTGTGCGGATGGCCAGTGTGACTGCACCCTTATGTCTCATCAAGCTTGAGATTCCTGTCAGACAGTTACTTGAAATAATCAAGTCCTAATCAAGTGTACAAGGGGAAGCTTTGTCTTTAACTCGGACTGATTTTGCAACTTTTTCCACAATATATTTATCTAGCCCTGCTAATGTTCAGGTCAACTTATTTTGACCATTTCCAGAAGTGTGGCTTAGCCACTGTACATGAGCATGAGTTGACCTATTGTGTGTTGGTAAACAAAATTAGAAATCTGATAAAAAATTATGTTAGCAGTGTACATGTGCCACTCTGACCTCGGTTTTCTTTTCCTGTCCCATGTAGACGCGTGCTGTTGACATCTTCTCTGCTGGCTGTGTGTTCCACTACGTGGTGTCTCAGGGAAGCCACCCATACGGCAAGGCTGTGTTCAGACAAGCAAACATCTTGATGGGCTCACACAACCTGGAGCATCTTCAAAGTGACAAACATGGTGAGGAATAAGCTTTTGATTTCTCTAGTGTATACAAAAACTGTAATGGAGTTTAAACAGGAAGGAAATTGTGTAGTTTGGTTCAGCTAAGCAGGTAGTTTTTTTTGTTTTGTTAATAATTCTGTCCAAATTTACACCTGGTGATCATGTTTTGTGGACACAGGGGACATTGTAGCCAGAGATCTCATAGAGCAGATGTTGAGCATGGAGCCACACAGGAGGCCTTCAGCAGAGAGCGTTCTCAAACACCCTTTCTTCTGGAGCCTGGAGAAAGAGCTGCTGTTCTTTCAGGTTTGTTTTTGGCTCTTAAATGTCATTTTTAGAGCCTGAAATTCATACTAATCGCTATGTTTTAATACAGCATAAATAAATGCTTTTTTTTGCTCAGGATTTCCACACCAGGTGATTCTGGAAACTTTGCCAAATTGACTGTTTTAATTACTCCAAATGCTTATTAGATATGCCATCTAACTTGCAGTCTTTTGTCTTTGTCCTATGACTTGAATAGAATGAATTAGAATGAGTCTGCCTGTACATCAGTTCAAACCAACTTAATTACATCTGCTAAGGTGGTTATGTTTTTGGAAGTTTGTCTGTCTGTCTGTCTGTGAACATAATAACTCAAAAACTAATGAATGGGTCTTGATGAAATTTTCAGAAAATCTTCAAAATGGGATAAGGAAGAAGTGATTATATTTTGGAGGTGATCCAGATCACTGTCTGGATCTAGGACTTTTTAAAAATAATGAAAGGTTGGATTGCTTTGCAAAAGAATACAAGACAAGTTCATGATCTGACAGATGTAAAAGTACGATCCAGATCCTGGTAATATACTGGATACTAAGGGGCCGTTTACACAACAACGGTTGTAGGGTGAAACACAAAAGCGGTCTCCAGCGTGGAATTTTTTTGAACAGTTTTCTGAAAACGCTGATGTCACGCTCCACGCGAGCTCATACAACAGTGCAACATTACCGTTGTTACGATCATCGCAAAATACAGTGTTGTGCTTGTGCTGCTGAATCTGCTGACTGTCTTTCAACAAAATGAGCATCTGTTGCTCCACTTCTGCTCTTACTATTCACCAATACACCAGATCATCTGCCCATCTCTACTTCCATGGAGATCTCCCAAAAGTGGCTTCTGGACCAGACAGTTATAGCACCACCTACAGGCCTGGCATGCTTACTACAGCGTTGGCAGACCCTCAGTGTTTCCGTGTCAACGCAGATTTTTTTTTCACCGCGTTTTAGCTTTTAGATGAAACGTTGTCGTGTTCACAGGGCCCAAGAGCCAGAATCTGAAATATGTACTGGGTCATCATAATTTTTAACACTGTCAGGCAACAAATCATCGTACAAACCTGCAACTAACACCAAATTGTTGCAGACAACCCTAACCCTAAACCTGAAAGGGAGTATATCATTAAAGTTGGACTAAAGTGTTGTATGACAATCACAATATGCTTGGCAGAGGTCTGCGCTCTCTGAGTGCTATTCTAGTTTTTCATGTGGTTGTTTTCAGGATGTCAGCGACAGGATAGAAAGGGAGCCGCTGGATGGACCAATTGTAACACAGTTGGAGAGAGGAGAGGGGGCTGTTGTGAAGAACAACTGGATGGAGCACATCACAGCCCCGCTGCAGGAAGGTATGAGCCTGTTGCTGAAGTTTCACCTGTAAAACAGTCTGATTTTATTTTGTATTGACTAATTATGAGGATTATGGTACAGTATTCTGTAACTTCTGGTAACATTTCTTTGTGAAGGTAGCTGTAGAAAAACTTTGGTGTGGAGTGTGTGTGTTAGTAGCTGCAGTATTGTATCCTGCTGAAACAGCAGGAAGAGGTAAACCAAGCCTGCTGGCCCATCAACATGGAGCAGGAAGTTTCATAACATGAGCTGACATGAAAAGATGTTTCATATAATAATTATAATAATTATAAATGTGGCATTCATAAGGGAGTTGTGCATTGATCGGGCTGATTTTCTTTAAATTCATCCAAAAAAAGGAATGTACTTATAACAGGAATTGAATGACTTAGTGTTCATAAATGTCAGTATGCCAGCTAGATGCCATCTTTACAGTTGGTGTCATATACAGTATTTCCTGGAAAAATCACATCCAGTTTTTTCAGCTAAAATCTATTCACCTCATCTAGCTGTTAAAATCCAGGCCTTATTTCAACATGGTTTCTTGGTGAATGGTTTCCATGGATTCATTCTGCAGTTGATGCATTGAGGTTTTCTTTCTCACCTTTCTTGGCAGATCTCCAGAAATTCCGCCCCTATAAGGGTGGATCAGTCAGAGACCTGCTGCGAGCGATTAGAAACAAGGTAGGAATGTGTTTGCATGTTTGTGTTTGAAAGATCATGCTCTCCACAGATTGACTCAGTCATTCTTCTCTCTCCACAGAAACACCATTACAGAGAGTGGCCTGCAGAGGTGCAGGAGACTCTTGGCTCCATCCCGGATGACTTTGTCTGCTACTTCACCTCCCGCTTCCCCAACCTACTCATGCACACCTACCTGGCCATGAGGACATGTGCATCAGAGAGGCTGTTCCTGCCTTACTACTCCACAGCTGAGCAGGCTGCAAAAACACAAGCTGAACACACACACCCCAGCCCACAAAGACTAAATGAGCCAAGCATTCAGCCACTGTCTGCACACACATCATCCCCCTCCTCACAACCTGAGGAACCTTCACATTCTGCACAGCCAGTGCAGGTCGCTCCTGCAACAGCTAATGAACCATCGCCCTCTTTGTTAGTGGATGAGTCTGAACCTTCACACCTGCCAGCTCTGACAGTGCTGCCAGCAGGGCCCACACTGTCCATGCAGACTCCCATATCTGCCTCTGAATGATCCACAGACCCTCTCAGGGAAATACAGCCCAGTCAGTCCGAAATGCACACACTACCAGGTCCTCCTACACTGGATGCAGAGCTTGTGTGAACTGGACCAGAGACAGGTTGACCCAGCACAAATGGGAGCATTTTCTTAAAGGGTGGACACCATGTGGGGCTCAGTTGCAGTGTGGACCAGGCCTACAGTGCCTGGGACCACCTGCAGGGTGACGCTGCTGCATCCTCAGTTTAAGTGCCTTCTGCTCACCTGAGATTTGTTCCCCAGCAGAGCCGTCCACAGGTCTGCCTCTGAGGACGACTGATAATCAACAGGATGTTGTATGATGTTATCTTGTAGCAGGACTTTTGTGTTTTTTAACAGCATGTCCAAAAAGTGTTTGTCTCTAAAATATTTGATCTCTATTGTGGGAAACGTGTCTGAATCTTGTTGGGAACTTTTATTGTGCAATGTTGTATTTCTCAGTGAGCTTCTTCACTGTGCACATGCTGTATGTATATTTTTGTATGGACTGATTCAGACTTTGGATCAATGTTAAATGGTTTCATACGGCCAATGTGCCTTTTTTTTTTAAATGAATATGACTGTGCTGCATGGGTACAGATCTTAAAAATGACTATGCTAAATGTGCTTGATTCCAGTTAATGCTGCTAGACTGCTTCTCTTTTGTCAATCAAGTTTATTCTGCTGACTTGGAAAGAGCTAACTGTTCCAAAGAGCGTTCACTGTGACACCTGAATACAGATGGTTTTTTATTCCCATGTGATATGAAAATTTATGAGTTTAGAATTTGGTAAGGCCGCAGGAAGTCCATATTTTAAAACCTTCTCAAGGGCGATAAAGTGAAGTTAATAACTTGCACATTAAAATCTATTTTTTTTATACTCAAACTTTTGCTTGTTGAATGATAACTGCATTTGAAGATTACTTTCTTAAGAAATATTAAATATTGATGTTGTTTTTTTTAAACCATTTTGCATTTCATTTAAATTAAGTTCACCTTTAACTATGCTCATTCTTTCTGCCAAAAAGCTGATTGCACTAGCAAAGATGATGAGAGTGAATCATAATGCTAACTTGAAGTCCAACTCTCACATTTTATTAAATGTAATTTAGGAAAAATGATTGAAAGAAAAGCAGATTAGGGTTCAAATTAGTGTCTCAGTAATATTTTAATGTTGACATAACACTTGAGCACAGTACCTTCGGTTGCTGTTTTGTTCATACTGCTACTAAATCAGGTTAACCATCATACCATTTACAATGCTGAGTGTAGCTTGACAAGATTATGGCGTGTTTAATATATACAATAATGTTCATACCCAACAGTACCTTACTTTTTCTAAATATTTCTGTTTTGAGCTTTTGTGTCTGAAAAGTTAACCCCCGGCCACCTGTAGAATATAGCTTCAGTGCCGTTTTAGCCTTTGCCCTCTTGTTCTCAGAATTATGTTACTTTATTTTGATGTATGCGCTGTTGGTGGTTTATTTGAACAGATTGTAGATCGCTGTGATTATTTTGCCTTTTATTCAAGGTTTTTCCATGCCAAGGACTGCAGCTAGGTAAATTTTCTCAGCCTTAATTCCACACACACACAAAGTATGCTTTCATATGTTCTTATATGTTTCATGTGGTCTATAGCACTGTGTCTGGGACCTGTATTTTTATAGGACATATCAAGGGGTGAGACCATTAAGGGTTAGAGTTACAGTTCCCCTTGAAAAAGCACAGTATAACAGAAACGTTGCACACAGGCGAAAAAAAACAATCTTTGACGTACACTACTGTCGCAAACATTAAGTGTCTTAATTACGCCTCCAAAAATCGCCGCCGTAGGGCCGGAAACGTGATGCTGAATCTGCCGCCCTTCCCATTTTCCCCAAAACGAAACTCATTATGGAGCATGCGCAGGGGCCCCAGCTGTATGGTCGACCCCCGCCCCGTTCACATACACTGTATGATACTTCCTAGTTTTAGCACTGAATTTTAATGAAGAGACGCGGAGTTGGGTCCAGATTTACACTTCGGTATCGTTACATCGACTGGGAGAAAAGAATCAAAACAGAGAAACTGAGCGGAGCCTTTTTCCTGTGTCTTTGATCAGGGTAAGACTATTTGCCATATTAAAGGGAAACGCGGAAAAATTGAAGTAATGACGGGATTGCATGATTTTGGGTTCGCTGTGGTTGGATATCTGTACATGGGGTCATGAAGTGTGAGGGGACCTCGATAACCCAAGTGAAAATGTGAGGTATTGTTTACAGCCGTCAAAACTGAACTAAAGATCTTTAGTTCAATTTTGACAGCAGAGTAGTCGCAGGTCTTAAAAAAAAACCTTTCATGAAGATAAATATGTTTGCATGGAATAAGTGAAAAAGTGTTTTCACATAGAAATCTCGCCAGTACTATGCTAGCTGTAGCTGCAGTACTATGATAGCTGTAGCTTTTCATGTAAACAATGAGCCATTATTATAACGACGTTTTGTCTCGCCTACTCATAAACACCCTGATCCTGAACTTTAACCTGACAGGACTCTAAGGGTGCGGCACAACATGAGCTCATACTGTGAATCCAAGAAGTTTAAGCTTGTGTAACTGACTTGAAGCTTTACTGAGTAACTGTATGCAACAACAAGTTTTTTTTTTTTTTTTTTTTTTTGAAAATTTAGACAAGACTCAAATAATTTAGGCGAGTGTTACATTTTTAACCTGAGTATGCACATTTCACAAGTTCATAAGTAGAAATTGATTCATCAAGATGGGTGGCCTGCAGATCTGAAAAAAACAGACTCAAATAGCTAAAAACCAAAAGATCATTTCACTGATAAACATAAAAATGATTTTTTCAAGTGAAAAATAAATTTTGCCACAAGAGCACAAACTAAAGGAGGACTGAACAACAAAAGAGAAACTATTGCATTTCCACTGACACCAACTCCTTTATTCAATCCAGAAGATAATTACGGACTTAATCTAACTGTTTTACACTTTCGTTTGCAGATGAAACTCAAGACAACACTAGGATCAATAACGTGACGAAAAGAAAAGAAAAATCATGGGTGAGTTGGATGACAATTTTGGCATTAGCTTTATTGATGAGGTAGGGGGAGACAGGAAACAAGGAAGATGTGAGGGATTTGAAATGCATCAAAAGTATCATAATGTAACAAAGGATGCAGGTATTGGACAGTTTCACTATCAAATGTATTGTGGTTTATTAACCCTATTGACCTAATATTTCTGTTGTCATCGTCAAAAAGGGGACATTACGTTCCATCTGGTGCAACCTGCATGAAATTAAAACAAATTGAAAATTCTGTGAGTATTTTCCTGTGTTTTAATGGAGAGCTTTGTTTTCCTCCAATGTTATGGTGGCAAGGATCAAAGTCACCCCTAGCAGTTGAGAAGATGCTACCAGAGCTTCTTAAGAAGAAGGGATGTGTACAGTTTTTCAGTGAGAGAACCTTGTTTATGTACAGCAGGCAAGGGAAACAGTTCCAACAGTTGTGCCAGAGATGCCCAATTCACATTCAGTTTGTGTATTTGTCACATGAAATCACGCTGAGTTCATCGACCCTCATGTGTTTCAGGACATTTAATAAAAAATGTAG
This sequence comes from Halichoeres trimaculatus, assembly GCF_033239565.1. NCBI lineage: Eukaryota > Metazoa > Chordata > Actinopteri > Labriformes > Labridae > Halichoeres > Halichoeres trimaculatus. Next base: position 5,595,638 of record NW_027437198.1, on the reverse strand, counting down.
TGCCCTCACATTCTGGTTACTGCAGGCTAGCTGAAATGTAATTTCACTGCTCTGAAACATGTGCAATGACAAATAAGGGCGTATTCAGACCTGGACTGTTTGGTCCACTATAAACGGACTACGGTTCGTTTCCCACGCTGGTGTGGACTTTTCATGCAGGTGTGAATAGACACAAATGAACCCTGGTGTGGACCAAACAACCGGACCGAGTCCCACTTTTTGAGGTGGTCTCGGTCCGCTTCCAAACGAACTCTGGTGCGGTTTGTGGTTCTCTGGTGCAGGTCTGAATACAAACCAAGGTCCATCCAAACTAACTACAGGATACATGCGCCTTTTGGGCCTATGAAGCCACCGTAACCTAACCGTCTTTGGTTCATACCTGATCCTCCGTCTTCTGTTTAGCCACGCTGTTGCTGGCATGTTGTGTCAGGATGCTGAAAGCTATAAAGCTATCATCAGCTTGTTATCAGAACTATGTAAAATGAAAGTTTGGCTTAACTGAAAATGTAAACTTCCCTTTTCCTTTGTAATGACATTACCCTTGAAAAATGCCTTCCCCAATGTTAGGAAGTAAATGAATTCATGATAATTTTTCCAAATTGTTTCCTCAGACTACAATTGACATCTAACATTTCTACTTGTTACATGCAATAGTTGTAATAAAATGTCCTGTTTTTAAGCTCTTGAAAACGATTGTGTTAGCAGGCATCTACTTTCAACAAAAAACTGTATTACTTTTAAATCTGATACAGTACTAAAAAGACCCCCAGAGATTGTGTGAATATGAGTATATAAAAGTAGGGGTGCGTAAAAATATTGATGAATCGATTCATCGAAATTTTTCCTTGCCCAATTTAATATTGATTAAGCGAATCCTCTGAATCGATTCATCTCATGGCAAGTGAGAGGGACTGTGAGTGTTACTTGTGTTGTACAGACGAGGGCCACCAGAGACCAAAAAAACAAAAAAATGGCAGCCAAAGCAGCAGCAGCAGCAGCAGCATAAAGCCAGATCCTTCTGCTTTAAAGTCTGACGTTTGTGTTTTTTTATTGCTCCAAAACGTGAGGTGACATACCACATATGTTCACATGGGGCATGAAAATTGATAATCGAAGCGTCTAAATCAATATCAAATCAAATTGATATTGAATCGAATTGCGACCTAAAGAATCTAAATCGAATCGAATCGTAAGGTTCTTGGCAATACCCAGCCCGATATAAAAGCCAATTTTGTTTTGTGTTGGTAGGATGCACACATAAACAGGTGTTTGCTGCTGCCCCCTTGAGGCCACAAACCTTTATACTAAAATTGTGAAGCTTCTCTGAAGATTTGGGTTGTTATCAGGAGGGTACTGTGTTGGTGCAGATGCATTGCGTTATGTCCACAGACTTTTTTTCTAAACTTTCCAACTGAAGAGTCGAAGCCAAATAATTTTTTTCTCTTATTCATTTATTTATAATTGAAATTCCTTTTGCTCCCAATCATAGCTGGTGAACTTGACCAGTCACCAGAATCTTAAAACAGCATTTTTTTTTTCAATTGGAGTGAAGGAGCAGTACATAGAAAAACTTGATGAGGTGGAAGTTAACGTACAAAACCTGCTTACATTGAATGAGGACTTTTTGAAGAAAAGGTTTGCATGAAATCAGGGTCTACTCATTTGATCATTCAAAAGAGAGATGAGCTCATCAACTCCAAGCAAAAATCTCAAGAGAAGAAAAAGCCTGCCAAAAAACCTGAGTTGGGAAAGAAATTGGTTCAGAGAGTTGCAACAACAGTCGAAGACACACACACCCCCATCCCCCACCCCCCAGTAATAAAGGAGTTTTAAAAGAGAGACACCATGTGTTTTCAAAAGAAGACAGCAGATCCAGACCATTTGATCAAGGAGGGATTGATTTTCGTTATGTACAGCACACAGTCCTTAGTACTTCATATATTGGCCTGGACCTTGGAAGGGAACGGAGCACTAACGTCACCCCCAGAGCCTCAAAACCTGTACTCTCACTCTTAAGTAATAATTTAACTTAGTTTTTTCTGTCTGGAATTTTCCTTTTTGTCCAATCAGAGGAAGACTCCAGTTTGGTCACAGTGGGCAGCATTACTTTCCGTCCCAAAGTGGTCTTAGGTCATGGGGCTGAGGGCACCATTGTGTACAAGTAAGGCTGAAAAATGACATTTACTTAGAGAAGCTTGAATAATTCATTCAGTTCTTCAGAAATAACACTGAAATAACATTTTTTCCACCTTTTTTCCAGGGGTCAGTTTGACAACCGTCCAGTAGCTGTGAAGAGGATCCTCTTAGAGCTCTTCAGTTTGGCAGACCGTGAAGTCCAGCTGCTGAGGGAATCAGACGACCACCCAAACGTTATCCGTTACTTCTGCACTGAGAGGGACCGTCAGTTCCAGTATATTGCCATCGAGCTGTGTGCAGCCACACTTCAGGAGGTAATAGTTAACTAAAGGATCTGTCAAACTTCTCCTGATTTCACTTTGAAGCATCTTGTGTTTAACCTGTGAGAAAATGAGACCCTCTTCATATTTGGGGGCTGCACTGACGGCTGTCTTCACTGGTTTCAGTATGTGGAGAGGAAGGATTTTGATCGTCATGGACTTGAGCCAGTTGTGCTCCTTCAGCAGACCATGTCAGGATTGGCTCACCTGCACTCTCTGAACATTGGTAGGTATCCTGTTCCCAAGTTCACCCCTTTTTCCATCCTCATCCTGATTGGCTGCTTTTATAAAAATGTTTCTTTTCACCTTCATGTTTTCCCTTTAGTCCACAGAGACCTGAAACCTCACAACATCCTGGTGTCCATGCCCAACACCCATGGTCAGGTCCGGGCCATGATCTCAGACTTTGGTCTGTGTAGGAAGCTGGCAGTAGGTCGCCACAGTTTCAGTAGAAGGTCTGGTGTGCTGGGCACAGAAGGTTGGATCGCTCCTGAGATGCTGAATGAGGACTGCAAAGACAATCCGGTGAGTGACTGAAAAAAGAGCAGCTTGAGAGCAACACAACATAATGTTGTTTGAAAAACTTGAAGCTTTGTGAGTTTTTGGCTTTTTTTTAGGTTGTTATGGTCTGACACAGCCCTCTAAAGCTGCGTTTCCACCAAGCAGTACGGGTCGGTTCAGTACGGTTTGGGACAGTTTGGGACAGTTTTGTCTCATCCCGTTTGCTTTTCCACCCCAAACTGTGCCCTCTCATGGTGGGCGGCGTGTAAGCTGGATGCCGGAAGCCACAGCTGGTAAACAATAGCGCGATGCCGTAGCAGCTTACCCTTCTATTAAATCCAACAAAGACGAAAACGCGACACAGTAAACAAAGAGCACGGATGGAAGACATGCAGCATTTCGTCCTCTCTGTGATTTTCATGTAACTCTCTGTTACAAAGTACAATCAAGCTTTGTTTCAGAGAAGTCTGTTTGCCGCCAGGAGAAATGCAGCCGCTGCCGGGGTAAGTGGCGATTCCTTTGACCAATCAACGGTCTGCAGTGTGTTGCTCCACCTCCCGAGAGCGGATCGGTCCAGTCTGGCACCCATTCGAAAGGGTCCCAAAAAGGTGGGACGGCTCGTCTCGGTTTTTAAGGGATCCATCCCGGGATGAGTCAGTGGAAACGCTGCTAAAAGCGCACCGTACCGAGACGAACCGACCCGGACTGCTTGGTGGAAACGCGGCTTAAGTATCCCATTATTTTCTAAAACTTTTGTGAGGAGTGGTCGCAGTGATTATATGTCACGCCCTGGTTGTGTACAAATGCTCTTGAGTGTGCTTGCACAGTGCTGAAGCACACCTCTCCAAAAAGTGCCAAAGCAGGGAAGTGTGACTGCACCCTTAGTCTTTCTCACATGTCTCATCAAGCTTGAGATCCCTTTCAGATAGATAATAATAATTATATTAATTTTATTATTTGTATAGCACTTTTTTAAAACAAAGTTTACAAAGTGCTTTACAAGCATTCAGCACAAACAAAATAACAATAAGCACAATAAAATACAATCAAAAAGCAGTGTAAAAGGACAAAGGGTGGAATGGTCCTTTCCATAAATTATAATACTTAATAGAAACCCAGACAATACAAGAACCATGCAGTCTAAAAAGAGAGACCATGAGGACCATGAGGACCATTCAAGATACTTGAAATAATCAAGTCCTAATTGAGTGTACCAGGGGAAGCTTTGTCTTTAACTCTGACTGATTTTGCAACTTTTTCCACAATATATTTATCTAGCCCTGCTAATGTCCAGGTCAACTAGTTTTGGACATTTCCAGAAGTATGGCTTTAAACATTTTACACAAAATTTCCCAGTTTCAACACAAACAACAGTCTGTCCCTACAGTAAAGGCAAGAGCCACTGTATATGAGTATAAGTTAACCTATTTGTAAACCAGTGATTGGGAAAAAAAATAGAAATCTGATAAAAAATGATGTTAGCAGTTTACAAGTGCCACTCTGACCTCGGTTTTTCTTTCCTGTCCCGTGTAGACGTGCGCTGTTGACATCTTCTCTGCTGGCTGTGTGTTCTACTACGTGGTGTCACAGGGAAGCCACCCATACGGCAAGGGAGTGTTCAGACAAGCAAACATCTTGATGGGCTCACACAACCTGAAGCATCTTCAAAGTGACAAACATGGTGAGGAATAAACTTTTGATTTCTCTGGTGTATACAAAAACTGTAATGGAGTCTAACAGGGGCCTGTACTACGAAGCTGGATTAAGTCATCCAGGATAACTCTGCGACAACTCGCTGAACTTCACTGAATCTCTGTCATCCAGATCTGCTGTACTACGAAGCTCGTTATCAACTTGATAAGTGAATCCAGCTGGGATCTGTGCGCGCACACATAAAATGGGTGTAGTAAGCGGCCCTGGAGCATTTTCCACAATGGAGAAGAGAGCAGCCCACTTTACGGCAGAGGAGCAGCAAATAATCCTGTAAAAATACGAGTACTACAGTATTATCCAGGCCAGGAGCAACACAACTGCGGCCGCGAGAAGCCGGAGGGATTGCTGGCAAAAAATCGCCAACTCTGTGAATGCGTAAATCTCCAAAATGCTGATATTAATAGACCTATGTGACGACACGGCCAGTTCGGTCCTTATTCATTCATGTTGTCAGTCAGTGTGTGAGTGAGATCAGCATCATATCCGACCTCATAATTAGGAAGAGTCCACTTTCCTACAATTCGCAAGGAAAATGCTCATTGTAGGCAATTTGTATTGCAGATGCAATAGCAGTAGGGAAAAAAGGACGTGGGAGTAAATAAAAAATAAATATAAAAACATCCTTCAAAGTGGTCAGTATGAAAGATTCCATTTGCACACATTTCTACTTTTTCCTTACAACGCTCAGTTATGATGATCAGTAAGATATTGTTTGTTCACAGCCCATAAGAAAAATTGTTGGGCCAAAAAGACAGGGGGCAGTCCCGCACCGGAGGACTTCACTCTGGCTGAGCAAATTGGTGACTGTGCGGTCTTGTATGCCTGTCCGAGAGAACCGATTGGTCAGCGGGCGGTCTGTCACACCCCGTGAGCTCTTATCCTGGAACTTAATCTGCTCCGGACCAGGTTTGGCGCTCAGCATCAGTTACCGGGGCAACGTGTCTGGATAAAAAGAGATCCACATTCATAGTACGGAAAACCCAAAACTTATCCAGGAAGTTATCTCTCTAAGAGCTAATCCAGCTTCGTAGTACAGGCCCCAGGAAGGATATGGTGTAGTTTGGTTCAGCTAAGCAGGTAGTTTTTTTTTTTTTGTTAATAATTCTGTCCACATTGACACCTGGTGATCATGTTTTGTGGACACAGGGGACATTGTAGCCAGAGATCTCATAGAGCAGATGTTGAGCATGGAGCCACACAGGAGGCCTTCAGCAGAGAGTGTTCTCAAACACCCTTTCTTCTGGAGCCTGGAGAAGGAGCTGCAGTTCTTTCAGGTTTGTTTTTGGTTCTTAAATGTCATTTTTAGAAACTGGAATTCATACTAATCGCTATGTTTTAATACAGCATAACTTAATGTTTTTTTTTGCTCAGGGTTTCCATGCCAGGTGATTCTGGAAACATTGCTAAATTGACTGTTTTAATTACTCCAAATGCTTATTAGATATGCTATTCACACATATTCTCTTCACTTTGTCCCCAAACATAAATAGAATGAATTAGAATGAGTCTGCCTGTAAATCAGTTCAAATCAACTTAATTTTTTCATGTGGTTGTTTTCAGGATGTCAGTGACAGGATAGAAAGGGAGCCGCTGGATGGACCAATTGTAAAGCAGTTGGAGAGAGGGGAGGGGGCTGTTGTGAAGAACAACTGGATGGAGCACATCACAGCCCCGCTGCAGAAAGGTATGAGCCTGTTGCTGAAGTTTTACCTGTAAAATAGTCTGATTTTATTTTGTATTGACTAATTATGAGGATTATTGGACAGTATTCTACAACTTCAGGTAACATTTCTTTGTAAAGGTAGCTGCAGAAAACCTTTGGCATGGAGTGTGTGTGTTTGTGGCTGCAGTATTGTATCCTGCTGTAACAGCAGGAAGAGAGCTGCCTGAAACATGATCAGTTGAGAGCGAGTGGTACATCACAGAGAGGCTGGGGGCTGTGTTTCTACCATTTCTTGTGGTTGTTTTCCATGCTCTCTGTCCACTATACAGAGTATACTTTTTTGCATGTGTGTGTGTGTGTGTGTGTGTGTGTGTGTGTGTGTGTGTGTGTGTGTGTGTGTGTGTGTGTGTGTGTGTGTGTGTGTGTGTGAATGCGTCGGGGTGGAACTTTCCTGTGCGGGACACAGAGAAAAAGAGGAGGCGTGAACATGAGAATGTAGAGACAAATGACAACCTGTCACGTAAATAAGATAAATAACACAAGGCTATTAAGTCTGTTAATGGCAGACAGATTTAATCTGTTCCTTTGTCATTAATAGGAGTACAAAATGAAGAGACAGTAACACAGCTGGCTTATCCATTCAGAATACTTTTGATCCACCTGCACTCCTGGTTTGTCATTGCCAAATAGTAGAACCTTTGGTGATACACTGTATACTCTCCTGGTGTCTCAACCTCATCCTCCTTACAATAATGTACTCCATCTGTTTAGATCACGTTAAAAATAAAGACTAAAACAGAGAAATGTTGAAAATCACGGGTAAATCCTTAGTGACATACATTTATTTTGTCTCTTTTTTCTTCGTCTTTTCTCTCCCTCTTTTCTTTGAATTAAATTAAATGAGAGAACCAGATATATACTCAGTATCAGATGTTAAGGCTGTTTATTGTTTAATTGTAAGATGTGCATCAAACTTCCAGCTGCCGTCAGGTTAACTTTCCATTATGACAAACAGCTTTAATCTGACATCAGATGTGACGGGACAGTTAATATAGATACAATTGTATATGCTGGTTCAGACAGTTACAGTAAATAGTGATTGCTGTGATTGTTTATTGCATTAAAATGTGCCTGACACTCTGGAAACCTGCCTCTGAGGCTTTGGTGACATGTGTGCACGTGTGCCTGTCACCAAATTACAGCTGCGGAGGGTGCGCTCCTCTTTTTTGCCAAGAATAGACCAGGTTGGAGCTGGCAAGCTTTCAGCGCACTTTCTGCACTGTTTGTGGCACTAAATTGTCACTGCGCCAACATGAATATGCAGACACCTCTCCCTGGTGCGCCGTCAACTCCCCTGGCGCTCTGTCGCACCCATCTCTGCACAGTCTACCAAATTGTCAAATTGCGACGCACGGTGGTGCGCAGCACGAAATTAACACTGCGCAGGGTGCGCCAGGCTTGCACCCCCTGCGCTGCGCCAGGAAATTAGAGCCCATTGTGTTCACAATAGTCAGTTTGCCCATTAGACGCCATCTTCACAGTTGGTGTCATATGCAGTATTTCCTGGAAGAATCACATCCAGTTTTTTCAGCTAAAACTTTTTCACCTCATCTAGCTGTTTAAATCCAGGCCTTGTTGTAACATGGTTCCTTGGTGAATGATTCCCATGGATTCATTCTGCTGTTGATGCATTGAGGTTTTTTTTCTCACCTTTCTTGGCAGATCTCCGGAAATTCCGCTCCTACAAGGGTGGATCAGTCAGAGACCTGCTGCGAGCAATGAGAAACAAGGTAGGAATGTGTTTGCATGTTTGTGCACTGAAAAAGAAAACAGTTGGACCAACTTAAATTATTGCTTCAATTGGTCACATCTAAATAAAGTTACTTGACATGAAGTTAATAAGTTCAATCAACACAATTGATTAAGTCAAGTGAACTTAAAACTTTGGTTCTTCTTAAATCCACATTTTGCATCAGTCCAACTTAAAGTTTTCAGTTGTTTCAACTCAATAATTTGTCAAATCTGTGGAGGTGTTTTTATACTTTATTGCACTGTAAAAATGTGACAAGTTGAGCTTACTTGAAAGAATCTAGGAAAACAATTGCACTAAGAATGTTAGTAAATAATAGTAGTATTATATTAGTAAACTAATAGTCTTAAGTTGAGTTTACTTTATGTCTACTTGTAAGTTTACTTTACAGCCCATTGTATTTACTTAATTCAAACCACAAATGAGGAGGGAATGCAGTGGATATTAGACCCTGCTGTACATTGAGGTGTTAACCTGCCAAGGACACAGGCTTTCTGTGCTCCACACGACATTGACCTGCTGTCTGTGCCCTCTGGCATGGACCGTGTCCCTTCAAGCATGTTGAGTGCTTATGATAATAGATGAAAAAATAAAATTACAAATACTACAAATGGTCTGTGACAAACTGGGTTTTGTCTTCAGTTATATGTAAATTACCATTACTGAGAGAGTGTTTCAACTGGAGCCCTCACTGCCGTGGGGCAGCCAGTGCCATGGGGCACAGCCAGGTAGCCAGCGCCGTGGACCACTGAGAGCCAGCTGGTCTGTGCCATAGAGCACAGACACACTGGCCCTGCCTGGTATCTCAATGTGCATCAGGGTATCATATCCAAGGTGTTTCCCCCTCACCCACGGTTTTTCCTTTTGGGTTTTGCAGATTATTGATTTGAAATAACTGAAAACTTAAAGCTGGATTGATTCAAAATGTTGATTTGAGAGGAATTAAAATATTTAGTTTATTTGACCTACTAAGTTGTGTTAATTGAACTTATTAACTTCATTTCAAAGAAATTAATTTATTTAGGTGTGACCAATTGAAGCAATCAATTTAAGTTGGTCCAACAACTTCTTTTTTTTAGTTGTAGCAAAGCAGAATTTAAAGTCGATATGATCCACAAAAATACATTGGCAACCTTAACTTATAAATATTAAGTTGGATTGATCAAAAAAATTACACCACTTCAAGAGATTGAAGATTCCCTTTTTACAGTGTGTTTGAAAGATCATGCTCTCCACAGTTTGACTCAGTCATTCTTCTCTCTCCACAGAAACACCACTACAGAGAGTGGCCTGCAGAGGTGCAGGAGACTCTTGGCTCCATCCCGGATGACTTTGTGTGCTACTTCACCTCCCGCTTCCCCAACCTACTCATGCACACCTACCTGGCCATGAGGACATGTGCATCAGAGAGGCTGTTCCTGCCTTACTACTCTACAGCTGAGCAGGCTGCAAAAACACAAGCTGAACACACACACCCCAGCCCACAAAGACTAAATGAGCCATGCATTCAGCCCCTGTCTGCACACACATCATCCCCCTCCTCACAACCTGAAGAACCTACACATTCTGCACAACCAGTGCAGGTCGCTCCTGCAACAGCTAATGAACCATTACCCTCTTTGTTAATGGATGAGTCTGAACCCTTAGCAGGGCCCACACTGTCCCTGGAGAGGTTGTCAGGGAATGACTCGAGTGACTTCTACCAGAGAGTCAAAGATCGGGATGCACAAAGAGGAGAAACAGAGAAATCAAAGTTCCTTAGTGCTCCAGAAATGTGCCAAGACCTTGGAAAGGAACTAACAATGCTGATGACAAGAGGCAAAAAGTTCATTGAGAAGCATTCATGGTTCATACTAGTCACAAATAAATTTCAGCCTGTTGACCTTTGCTACATCGAGTGGCTGCTGAACTTGAACATATTCTGTGTTCTTGACTTCGACCCAGACTCAAAGATATCTGGTCTTTGCAGTAAATACCTTCAGCATCGTGCCTCAAATATGCATTCTCTGCAGAGTTTTAAAACGTCTGATGACATGAGCATCAAAGAATTTACAAACCACCTACATCTGTTTGAGCAAACCAGCTGGATCTTCTGTAATGGCCGAACTGACTTTAAGGGAAATGAAACATCATGTGATGAAACGACTTGGTTCAAGACAAAAATGACTCTTCTGCGAGAGTGCGTCTCTTTAATCTGCAAACAAATCTTGCCAAAAGGAACCTTCCGGGTCATTTTTCTTCTCACATCCCCATTGCAAAAACCACTCTTACACACCTTCATTGAGTTTTTCTTAAACATGGAAGGACATGAAGATATCATCTGTGTCTGTGAATCCCAGGAGAACTTCCAGAAGTTTCAAAGCTTTGCAGAGGGGTCATGTGGAACAGAAGCTGTGAACAATTCCACTGTTGTTGGAATGAAAATGAGTCACATCAATGCAACTCTGCAGCAGGTACAGCTCTTTAATGCATGTACCAGCAAACAGCTGCCAGTCTTTGTGAAAGGGACATGTCTGCTTGAAACACAAAACGAAGAACAGATGTATTCACTGGAAATTCTGACAGTTGATCATTGTGGTGACACAAATGAAGACTTCATCCATGAGGAGAAAGAAAACATTGAAAAAATGTTCTACCGTGGTGGAAGAGTGACCTGGTTGAACTTCTGGCTTGCTGAACACAAGTATGTGGGGGAGGTAGTTAAAAGAGATGCCTATGATGAAGTTTCCAAACTTCTCTGTGATGCCTTGGAAGGCAATGCAGATGAAACTCCAGTCAACCGTATAAACATCTTCCATCATCCAGGAAGTGGTGGAAGCACCGTGGCGAGACAAGTTCTGTGGAACAACAGGAAAGATGTGAGGTGTGCTGTTGTAAAGCCTTCATACCCAGCCTCTGTTGTTGCACAACATGCAGTGGAACTAAGGGAGTATGAGGAAAAAGACCCTGAGAAGTGTCTTCCTGTGCTGCTCCTCATTGAAGACTCAGACAAAGAATATCTGAATGATCTCAGAAATGAGCTAGAGGTGGCTGTTAACACCAAAAAAATCCTGCGTAGCACTGCTTGCTTCATCTTGTTGAGTTGTAGGCGATCCTTTGATCCAGAGAAAAAATGCAAGGAATCGCCACTACAGAATGTGTCAGTCACTCACAAGCTGTCTGCCCAAGAGAGGAGAGAGTTTGCTTGCAAACAAGAGGCCCTAGAAGAACAGTATGAACTTGAATTTTACCATTTAATGAGTGAAGGATTCCACATGGATTTTGTCAAGAAGTTTGTGAAAGATTTGCGAGAAGGCATCAGCCGTCATCCAGTTGTCACTCGCCTTGTTCTCTATGTTGCACTGTTGAACACTTACGTTCAAAACTCTTTCATCTCGCAGTCTCATTGCGAAGCTTTGCTTGGTTTGACCATTCACTTGGAAAGGTTTGAGGAATCACTCAGTCCTCAGGCTAAACTGGTCTTCTTGCACCTGCGAGATGAAAAGACACACATCAGTTCAATCAGAATCATTCATCCACTTGTTGCAAGAGAAATCCTCCAGCAGCTCTTAGAGGACCAGACCCAAAGCAGTTTGGCAATGAAGTTGCTCACTGAAGAAGTGCTTTTTGAACACAGATTTGGAAGAGACGAGTATTTGTTGTTCCTGAGAGCACTTTTCATAAGGCGATCCAGAATCAGCAAAGGAGATGAATATGACAGCTTTTTCTCTCCTCTGATTGAGCATGTGTGTGACAAGGAGAAAAGCCCAGACAAAGCAATTGAGTTGCTCAAGGAGGCATTTCAGCGTTTTCATAGAGATCCATTTTTTGCACAACACCTGGCTCGTCTTCATTACACGTATGAAAAGTTTGAAGAGGCAAAGGACTGGGCTGAGACAGCAGCTAAACAACAGCCCAAAAACTCATACATACTCCAAACGAAAGGGCAGGTGTACAGGAAATGGTTCCTTGCAAAATGCAAGGCAATTGACAATGACTATGTATCAAAGACAGCCCAAAATACAGCGGATGCTTTGGGAACAGCACTGAAGGCTATTGAGTGTTTTCAGGAGTGTGAGAAAGCAGCTGAAGCAGATATGGAAAACGTGCACAGTTCAGGTTTTTTTGCTGAAGTTGAAACTGGATGCAGTCTTCTCAAACTGATCTCCTCATTGGACGTGTTTGCCCACAAAGCCAATGGCCATGCAGAGTGTATGAAGTACCTACTGACAGATTACATCCCAGAGGAAGTTAAAGATGCTTGGGAACCATTTCATGAGCGCTTGAAAAAGCTTCACAAAACAATGCAAGATGCCTTGGAGTGGATTTCAGAAGACCTCAGCTACTTTCAGACAGACATTGATGCAGATGAAGAGGAGACTCCTGAAAGTCCTGAAGAGAAGATTAGCCATCCATTGACATGGTTGTCAAAAAAATCCTCGGAGTATGGAAAATACTTCAGTGAAGTTTATTCCAGTGCACTTCAGGGGCAAACTATCCCAGACAATCTTACCCCGTTCCAAAAACGCATGATCATCTATCACTTTGGCGGTGGTAGTGTGACGTCAGTCTTTAAGCTAATGGACCAGAAAGATGCAGTACACCTGCTACAGAAAATTCTTTCTCTGTATCCCACCAATCCATTGCAGGCCAAATTTTCTCAAAGAGATATCGTCAATTACATCATGACCAACATTTCCCTGAACTGTCTGTCACCAGAGACCCAAACAGTAGCCCCAATCAAAACTCTACAGGAGCTTTGCCGTCAGTTTCCATCTGACAAAAGAAAATGTTCACCAAGTGCCCTGTTCCTACTCACCTTGCTGTTCTGGCCTGAGGATCTTGACACTGATCACGAGAAAGAATACAAATACGACACTGTGCAGTCTGCCGTGGAACACCTGGAAAAACACTACTGGACCAAGATGAAGGACATTCCTCAGAGGAAAAGAAGGCTTTACACTCATTTTTTCCTCGGCAGTGGGAATGGGCTGGATAAGTTTGTCCACAAGAAAAAGTTAGAAAGAGTCACAGATGTGTCCTCAGTCTCTGAGAAACGCATGAAGTGGTTTCGGGGTGAGGCATGGAGAAACCCTGAGATTGCTACGATGTTGAAACTTGTGTCTGGATGGACTGAAGATGGGGTCGTGTACCTCGATGTCCCTGGGAAAAAGAAGTTCAGCATCCTACCTCTACTTGTACCTTCAGTGCCTCACAGTAACGAGAACATCATGTTCTACCTGGGCTTTACCTTCAGAGGCCCTGTTGCATGCAACATCATTGTGAAGAAATAGTTTGCCTGATGAACAATGGTCATGTTTCATTAGTCTGCTTTTTGATTTGCTGAAAAGGGAACTGGAACCAGTCTCTTTATCAAACGCAGGAACTGATTACAACATGAGAAAATACAAACACACAAGCCTTGTGAAGAGTTGGGTTGGGCTTGTCAAGGTTCATGAATTTTATTTGAGGCAATGGTGAAATACAAAAATTGTGGTGAACACATGGTATAATAATGAATGTGTCAACAGTCAGATACAGGCGTTCAGATCTGGCATTATTCCAAGTTTCAGTGTTTATTCAAGTTATGGAAAAACATACTTAGTTGTTGTTTGGCACATGGACTTTGATGTTATCAAACCTGGATTACCTGAGTGAAGCAGTGTAAACTGTATTTGGTGCTCTTCATTCAAACGCTACTTATATGGGAACTTCAAATCATTCTGTTCATTGATTCTTTTTGTTGTTGTTTGTTTAGTTCTTTTGTGTGTTTAGTTTTTCTACAAAACCGTGAAGACTTCATTTTGATTGAAGTGTTCACACCTGACATTAAAATGGATTTCAAAACACCTGAACTGAGCTTCAGGTTGAACAACCTGGGGCACATTTGATCTTAGTTCTTAAAACCAAAGGCTAGTAAAGTAAAGTATCAGCAGTCAGCTTTATAATGAAAGATAAAGCAAAAGTCCAACATTTAAGTAATCTTGAATGCTTCTGTTTCAAGTTGATATTGATGACTCATGTTATCTGTGCTGTCTTTTCAGAATATGATGTAATCAAGAGACATTTAATGTAAATACTTATCAAAATGGAATCATGCTCTTGGACTTTGTATCATTTTACTTTTATAAATGTGTACAGAATAGCAGTGCTGTATTCAGGTGGAGCTAAGTGTGTGTATGTTAATATGCTGCAAAGACTCAAGGGATGTAATACTCAGTCAGCAGCAACCAGAAATGCCTTACATGAATACTTCTGGTAAAGGTAATACTACTGTGTGAAGATACATTTTTGCTGCCTTTACAGTTAAATTTTATTTGCTTTGTCATTGTTTTTCATATTGTTCACACCATAATATGATCTGTATATCATACCTACATAAAGTTACATTTTGTACCTGCCAACATTTATGTCCTTGAAAGTTCAGAGCCCATTTGAAAACAATAAATCAAGTTTTCTTTCTCAGTTTTGTTTGAGATCTTTTTGCTTAATCCTGTTTACAAACTTGCCTCAATCTTCCAAGGAAACTGATCATTTTTGCTAAAACAGACATTAATAGTCGACGCGTCATATTACTGTTTTCATGGTTAATGCCTTTGGTGAAATCAAATACCAGGAGGTAATGCTCATCTGTAACTCCAGCTCACTGCATGAGGCACCACATTAACAGATTTCAGGATATGAGTCACAAACTAGTGTCAAAACTCCCCTGACTTTTTAAAAGAGAGGACATTTATCCAATGGAGCTCTCACTCTCAAGCTCACACTTCACCGTTAACACTCAGTGGGGAGGAGGGGTGGAGTGTGGGCGTAGTGCCGGAAGTAGCCCATGTAGAGTAACGAAACTTAACACGTTGTTATGAAGAGCTGGGAGAGAGTCCGGCGGGATAATACAGAGAGAGAGAGAGCGTCTCAATGTGTTAACTTTGTGCTTCCTCCGTCCTATCTCCTCCACGACACTGGAAGTACTTTCCCAGTTGCCATTTTGAAGACTGTCCCAAAGCGATAACTGCACTCAAAGGAGAGAGGAGAGAGGATGGAGGAGACTGATCGGAGGAGCGATGATCGAGGAAATACGAGCGCTGGCTTTGCAGAAGTCTTTTCACTGAATGACACGCCCCCATATGGAATATCACTCTCTGATTGGACGCTGCAGCGGCTCAGACTTCTTTACATGAAACTTCACAAACACAACGGAGTTTAATGAGAGAGAAAAGACGAGCTGAGGACAGGCGCCGAGGATCGTTCAGAAACTGATCATAAATCTGGTAAAGTGTTCGCTGTGAGTTTAAAGCACAAAACACTGAACACAACCATCATCAAATCAATATAACAGAGGATTAATACAGAAAACTGACTGATAAATAATATCTTCCTGAGACACAATAAGGTGGGTTATATTAATAAGCTTCAGAGTTCACGATCAGATGGGCTCTAGATAAAGGCTAAATAATTCATAAATTATCTCACAATTATGCATTATACCAAAAAAGTGATCAATGAGCTTCTAAACAGCTCACAGAATAAACAGAGAGCAGGTTTTCTTCATGGTAACGTGTGTGTTTAACTGGTTAAAGGAACAGACAAAGTTCTGTTACAATATTTTATCAGAGTTATCACAGCGCACATGTGCAAACACACAAACAGCTGTTAGAGCTGACTGACAGATGATCCAGAGGTGATCAGCTGATGCCGTCATCACTGAAACACCTCGCTTCATGTGACGCTCCGAGGGAGAGGATGCCCCATTGCTCTAAAATAAAATCTCCTCCATCCTCTCTCCTCTCTTCATTTCTTATGTCTCTCTCATGCATCTCTGGTGGGAGGGACTAAGACGCAAGTGAACGATGCATGTGGAGGAAGGAAGGAAGAAACTTTGGAGCTTTGAGACGCACCCAATGTCGCTTTGGGACAGTCTTCAAAATGGCGACTAAGAAAGTACTTACGGTTACTCTGGGGAATCTACTGGCACTGCCGCAGCAGGACAGGGAGATGCGAGCAGAAAGGAAGCAATGGGACATGGTAACCATTAAATACATCAGAAATCACTGCTTCAGGAGAAGAAGGCGACATGTGACGCTGGAATCATAGTTCAGGCATCTTGTTGCTCTTAGATCTTTCAAAATTCATGTTTGAGTCTTTACAATCCTTTAAAAATATTTTAAAGACACACAGCTACATCTATAAATACAGAATAAAATTTACACACTTGCTATTAACTTGTTAAAAATGCTCACAAGTTAACTTTGACAGAATTTACAAAGAGTCTCACTGAGAAGATGACAGCCTTGTACCTTCAATCCCATCATTAAGTCGATATGTATGTTCTGCAGGAGAAAGCCAAATGCCCAAGGGAGAGAGTGGTTCTGTCTGCTGCCACACAGAGATCTCTAGGGAGGAAAAAAAGGTGACAGAGTCGGCTGAGCAGTTTTTAATGTGATGCCACATTTTTATTGTTCTTGATCAAAGTTTAAACAGTTTGATGATAAAAAAACAAAATGGAAATAAAAGTTAATTTTTTGACAACTTATGCACAGATTGAAGGTGAATTTGTGGAAACATTTGCTGTCCCGTTTTAATGAATGATAATCATGCTGCGGTTCAATGGAACAAAATAGTACAGAGGTTTAATAATTACATTAACAACATGCTAAAGGGCCCAGAACAAGAAGATGTATTACAGATATTTTATTTGACTCAGTAGATGTGATGAACTGGTGGATCCAGTTGCTTCAGTCCAGTTGTTTCATAAACTGGACAGAACTGTGAAGCTGATGGGATGGATCATATGACACTAAATGAACAGGAGCATTGTTAGCATTTATCAACAGCCTACAACCAGGACATTATCAAGATATTAAAAATAAGTTTTACCAAACTGGTGATACTCATTTGGGGCAACCTGTCTTCAACTGTCTGTAGTAATTTTTCACCATCTGCAGCTTCTCTGACATCAATAAATGAAAAACCAAAAAAAAAGTAAAATTTCTCTTTTCTCTTTCACATTTGTTCATTCAGGTGTGGAATGACCAACAGTTAACACCACACTATTTTTTTAAGGAGCTGAACATCCCAAATGTATGGGCTATTGTGGCAACTTGATTACAAAATCTGTTTTTGATTTTGAAATATGTAGATTACCTGGGGGTGACTGATCATCTGTCTTGAGCAGCAGAGCAACTGACTGCTGCATTGTTTCATCCAGTGTGTTCAGGATGTCCACCTAAATCAGCAACAAAATATATTTTCTCTTTTTATTTGATAAAATCTTTGTTGACTTCAGACATCCTTCACTTTTGTGTTGCAGAGAGAAACCACACATGTACCCACAAAATTAAAGACCTTTAGTTTCTGTCTCTTAACATGTGTGTTGCAAGAAAAGTACCACAGTGTAGTTATCCAAAATGACTGCTGTCACAGCCAAATAACCTAAAGGTCGTTCAAACTGAAGCTTAAGGGACACTCTGACTTGTTTAAAGTTTCTTCAATGAATAATACATGTTTATGTAACAGGTCTCACAGCGAGAGCCCATAAACGGATAAGAATATCTGTATAAACACAAAAAAATAAAGAGGCCAGCAACTGAGCTTCTTTACAGTTGAGCTTCATTTAGCAGAATCGTCATTAATACATCTTCAAAATAAATGTTTCCATTCCTACACTTCCTTTGACTCTGCATCTTCACACCACCTCATGAATACAGAAATCCCTTTACAAATAAACACAATAAAATTAATATTACTCCCCATGTAAAACTCTTATTTTAGGAAATAATTCTGGAGGCAACTTTTGTTTGATATACAAAAAACACACATTATCAGCTGTGTAACTGTGCTACTCTATTTTTGTTTTACTCCAAAAGGTATTTGGCCTCAATATATAACCTGTATGTTTGATTTCCCACACTATTCAAAAGTCTTCAACGTTACCACACGGACGTAAATTTGGGGGAGACTATCGCACTGCTACGTTAGCTGAAGACTGACCACTGTAATTACTTAAAACTAGAAACTGTACACACAAAAAGCTAAATAAAAAAAACACAACTGTAACTTTTCAAAACACTTTATAAAACTGTTGATAAAGTATCTTCTTTGTAATGAGATGTACAGGAGCGAATTTAAACAAACATAAAAGACGCAACGATAGCCGGCGCCATCTTGGATCGCACGCGGTAACTTTCCTGTGGCATTTACTCATTCACAAAAACATAAAACTGATGTACTTTTACCTGTGGGATGTTTTTTGTGTAAAACAACATTAATACTCACTTAGACATCTGTTCTGACTAGAGACGTTACAAGATGTGCCGAGGCTTCGAAGCGTGTATCGAGTAATGAAGGGGGCGTTCCCGTGAAGCGCGTATCGAGGCTTGCTTCATTAGGAGGAGGAGCCCAAAATGATGACGTCCGAAGCCTCGTTGCCCAACGGTACCACGTGACTGCTTCGGAAAGTGGTTCAGAGCTTACCGCGAGGTTTGACAGCAGCATAAGCCCACCAGGCTCCATTCAAAATGTAGGTTTTTGATAGCGTCGATCAGTCACTGATAGTGTTGATACTAAAGTTGGGAAAGCATTTTTAGTTTGAAAATAGTTTGAAACAGTTGAAGAACCGTTAGTTCAAAATGAAAATGAGTAAAATCTCCCCTGTACTGTATATTATATTATATTGCCCATGTATAAGCATATTCTGAAACAACATTAAAAACTGTCAGAGAATAACACGTATCTCTCTGTTTAATTTTCAGACGAGCCCGTCTCACAACTTCGAGTAGAGAAACAAACAACACGGACGTTATTAGCCCTGGAATCGTTCATCGCGGGTGATGCATTCACTTGACATTGTAATTCTCACAAGTAGCATAAGTTGTTAAAAAATATATACAGTTTATTTATTTAAAAATAATGTGTAATAAATGTTTCTATTTTATTTGACTGATGTGGAAAATAAGCGAAATATAAAATTATTATCAATGAAAGAAATACCGTTTTGCAGTGTTTCAGAAAAATGATAAGTCTACATTCCCAGTCGTCCGTGTGTCACGCGAGCGTAATTACGTCACTGTCAGCGGGTGGTGAGTCAGTCAGTGGTGTTGGAAACGTTGTTTAAATTAAACTGACTGGGTGGATTATATAGTCCACTACATCTAATTCACTATATAGTTAGTAGTGAGTTGGAAATAAGTGAATGATTTCGGACACAACTGATTGATTTCACGTGCTTTTCTTTAATTACCTTTCGAGGTCACGCACTGTATCCATGGCAACAAAAACGTGACCTTTGAACCCGGTTACTTTAGCGCTCCGAACTTGCATTATTTCACTTTGTAAACAAAATCGACTGCTGCCGGACCTGTTGCAAATTGCTCTGCTAAAAAGTAGAAATTTGTGAAAAACCGCAAACTTTACCCCAAATTTCACACTTGGATACGTGAGAAGAGGAACACCTGCGAACAACTTCGTATTGAAGGATTTCGACCGCCGAAAACGGTCGCCCTGCTGACCACCAGCCTCTGCTGACCTCGTCACGCCACCGACAACCAAGTCCAATAGTGAGACATCCTTACATTTCCACAATAAAGTGACTTATTTATCTGAATTTAACTCATGTGATACTTTTAACCGAAGGTTTGGCTCATTTATGTTGAAGTGTTGAGTTTAAAGACGGTAAATCAGAATTTTAATAACATGCTAAGGGATTTGGAGGTTTTGGTTTTACTCAACGTTTGCTTGATATAAAAAATTTTTTTTATCGTTAGAAACTTTACGATTTAACCGGAACAAACCGTGAGATTAAATCCTCTAGATCAGGGGTCCCCAAACTTTTTCCCGTCAGGGCCAAACAACTTTTCCCTTCTCTGATGACGAGCCAGGGTCAGTTTGTAAAAAAAAGGTGTGACGACCGCAGAGGTGTCCAATCGTCAATATTTATTGTTTCCCAGAAAGCCACACATAACCAAGTATTAATAACCCTTTCTGTGATCTTGACAGGAAAATAAAATAAAATAAAAAATAACACTATTAATTAAATATACAACTCTGTTTATGAAATAAATAATAACTAAATAACCCTTTTCAGGTTTTTCACAAAAAAAGACCATGAAATATTAACTTTCTTGTAGACACTACTGTTTGCAGCTCTCATTAACTTCACTGTGAAAACCAGAAAGTAAGCAGGCTAAGAAACCAGACTCTGTGATACAACACCTACCAGCACAATACATTTCACTAACAGTATGGTAGTAAAACAGGATTTGTTTTTTTAAAGGGGGGTGTCAGATAGGGCACAAACTGCAGAAGGGTGGAATAGAAAGTTACGTTCTTTGCATGTATAAGTCTCGATCACGTGGCCAGACTGAAAAAAGTAATCATAAAGCGCCTCTGGTATTGTTCAGGGGGCCAGGCAAAATGTGGAGGCGGGCCGTATCCGGCCCACGGGCCACAGTTTGGGGACCACTGCTCTAGATTTACAAGTTGAGAGACTAGCTTACTTCAGTCCGAAAATATTACATTTCCTCAATCACCCGTCAAAATGTAATCATGCGATGCGTCTCGGCCTGTTTGGTTCTCTTTTAAATAATGCTAAAATATGTTTTGGTTTTCACGTTGAAGATGATGGAGGGCAGAGTCAAAGTTTATTTGATCCGCTTTGCAGCTGTTTTGTCATTAATATAAAAATGAGTCCGTTAATAATGATTTATTTTCATGTGTTTAGCTTGTTCATTTTGTATTTTGATCTTTAACGAGGAGAAGAGTGTTTGGAAAACAGCCGCTATGATACGCACATGATTTACCCCTCATATCTCTGGTATAAAATCAGATAAGAAAACAATTTGGTGTCAAGATGCAGACATTTTTATCCAGCTGTCATTTTAACTTAAACTATAATTAACATGCTAGTTTGAGTAAAACACTCATTGTAGATGTGCGTACTGACGCAGGAGCTTTGTCCACATCTGTGGACCATATGAGCACAGCCCAGTGTTTCATACAGATAATATCAGACCACAGTGATTGATACCTGCTTCTAAAACACAGTTTGCACCTAGTTATGAAAAACCTCTCTTCTTTAAAGTTGATCAAATACGATCATGTCTTCTCTGTGTTTTTGATGTTAGGGTTTAATTCAAATTTGATGCAGCGTGACTGAAGTTTGCTCTGTTGTTCACTTTATATTCTGTCATAAAGAAATATGGAGATGTTTAAAAATAAAGAAACAGATCAGGAACATGGTCATGAAGAGAAAGTGTTCTTTTATTTTAATTTTAAAAGCTTTCTGTAAATTTATCAAATGATATTCATTCATTTCTGCCTCGTAGATCAGAAACTAATAAACCCTGTGTTTATGTTCTGATCTGTATTAATGGATCAGAGCATCTTTCCTGGTTGAAGGTGTTTATGTGAGTTACACTCATTCTGTCCAAAGATTCATTTCTCATTGAATCTTCTCTCTGAGGCTCTGATCTACAGTTGGTACTTGGTGGTTTTCATGGCTCACAGTCAGAGCTGCTGATCTTCAGTCTAAGTCTAAAGTAGACTTGTGTTTTAAAAGCAGTGAGGCTGTTTCAGAGTCCCTGTTCTCTGCAGCTGTTTGCTGTTCTTTGGATGCTCTAACACACAGGTCTGCAGCAGTGACTGTGATTATGTGATTATTGAAGGAACAAACAAAGATCAGCTCTGTCTGCCAGCTTTGTGTCTTACTCTGTTTAATGGACGCTCACATCTCAACTTTGTGCTGTTTTCTTTGTTTTTCAGACTTTCAACATGCGTCTTCTGATGCTGCTGCTCCTCTTTCTGACCCCGCTTCTTCTGCCGCCACTGTTCCTCAGGCTCCTGCTCCTCTTCCTGCTCCTCTCTCTGTCCATGTTCCTTCTTCTGCCTTTCCTTTTGCTCCTGCTCCCCCTGCAGCTTTCTGCTCCTGCTCCTCCTACTTTTCCTTCTGCCGCTGCTCTTTCTGCTGCTGTTCTTTCTGCTGCTGCTCCTTCTGCTTCTGCCTCTCAGTCAGTTGTCCAGGGGCATGACTCCAAGGACGAGGAAATGGAGGTTGAGTACTATCAACCTGATGACTCCGACGCTGAGGACATGGAGGTTGAGTACTATCAACCTGATCACTCCGAGTCTGACGCTGAGGAAATGGAGGTTGAGTATTATCAACATGATCACTCCGATTCCGACGCCGAGGACATGGAGGTTGACTATTATCAACATGATCAATCCATTTCTGACCTTGAGGACATGGAGGTGGAGTACAGTGGACAGGATGAGTCTGGGTCGGTGCAGGGGGGTGCAGTCCACGGACTCAGGTTGTGGACTACATGACTCTGAGTCTGACTCTGGGGGGAAGAGCGACCACGACGAGGAGCGCAACCGGGATGAGGAGGATGAGGAGCGTCCTGTGAGGAGGAGTTGGGCGAAGGAGAGGTTTGCAGACTGATTCTGTGGACCTCCAGGAACCATCAGTCCACTTTGGTAGGACTGGTGTAGCCTCAGCTGTCCTCCACATCTGCAGGACAAAAAGTCCAGGAGAAGTACTGACTGCTGACAGAACCTTCTGGACCCCGGGTAGCGTCTGGCACCGGGACCTTTGCTTTCCAGGGCAGGGATAACGGACCCTTTTTGACCCTGAGGATAAGCCTCTGCGTCTGGTGGGGCTTGGGACAACCTGAGTAGCGTCTGGCACCAGGACCCTTTCTTTATTTCTTTCTTTGAAGGGAGATGGACCCTATTAAAGTCTCACCTTTGCGACTGGCTGGGTGAGCTCACCTGAAGCAGTCTTTGCGTCTTGCGGGGCTGTTTCAGTCCCAGGTAGCGTCTGGCACCGGAACATTTTGTGGATGTCTTTTTTCTTTCCCAACACGATGGAGCCTTGACTTTTCTTGGATCCTGAGAGCCGGTCTTTGCGTCTGGCTGGACTGGTGATGCCTCAGGTAGCTCTTGCATCTGGCAGAGCTGTCAAACTCCTCATGTTTCAAACAGGAACCTTCAGCATGACCGTGTGGATGGACCAAATGCAGCGAGGAGAACCTGGAGGAGAACCAACCAAGCAGGATTTACGGAGAACGTCTCAGGAAGGCTCCTCCCACTCATGAAACATGGACGAAAAAAAGTAAGTAGGAGCTTCTGATTCTGATCAAACATCACTTCTTTCATTAAAGCAAAGACTTTCTGACTAACCACTCTCTGTCTCTCCCCGTCTCCTGTGGACCAAGAAGGTAAGGAGCAACTTTTCACCTGAAATATAAATATGATCATTTAAAGAGTTTCTGTCTGTCTTACTAACCCTTGGATATCTCTGTCTCTTGCTCCCGAGCCGCGGGGATTCGCCGCAGATGAAGAAGGTAAGTACCAGCTTCTGACGTGTGAACAAAGTGATGTTGGAGAGATTAACCTGTTTTAATTCTCAACATCAGAATGTGTATCTGAGATATTTTCCTCCCTGTATTAGTGCTCTTATGTAAACCTTCTCACTTGTTGAAGTCAGCTCCCTCAGATGCTGGACCTGCAGTAGAGAGCTTTGGACAACATGACAATGACCCACTCTTTCTGTGAGCCGGGATATTTTTTGAACATGTTTTCTTTGTCTCTTTCAGTCCACTGAGCCTGTTGATGAAGATTGTAAACAAAAAGTGTTAAAAATGTTATGGTTGAAAATGTTCATGTTCTGCTCTAACTTGTTGTAATTTTGAAAAACAAAAAACATACAAATAAAAAATTAAGAGATAAATGATTGAATCAAAAAAAAAAACACCAACAAAAACAAAAACAAAAAAAAACAAACAAAAAAAAAAAACACAAAAAACAGTAACTCCGCCATGGTGTCTCTTCTGAGTCATTTTTGCCGGTCCCAAGCCCGGGTAAAGGAGGAGGGCTGTTTTTTCACATTTGAAACACAAGGAGCTCCAGAAGGTACCTTCAACTGCCAAAGGACGAGGAGTCACTTTCCACCAAAATTAATAAATGAGGTCCAAATTACTATAAGAACTGTTCCTTCAACACGCTGCTTGTAACACACTACCTTTGGAAGGATTAACAAAAACTTCTGAATATATTTGTGTTTCTGTCACATTAGTTTTCTGGGTTGGTGTGTGTTCACCTTGAACGCTTTAATGTATTTGCACCAAATGAGCTCTCAGTAGAAAACTTTTGGCTGAGTTCAACATGTCGGCCTCTGTCTGCCATCATACTTTAGATCTTTATTTACAAGTATTATGAAAATGATGGAATCAAACTTGATTAAAATAACACAAAATGAAATCCCTCCAAGTGTTTACTTAAATTTATAAATTTAAAGCTGATTTAATTGAAGTTAATATTGTAGCAGTGAATACATAAAATCAGTGTGTTTATTCAAAGTTAATCTGATTTCAACTACTTCTTATATTTCTCAGAAACAAAATTATTTGAAGGTAAACAAGAGAGTTATTGTTGAAATGACAAAAAAATCTACATCTCGCTTCGAAAAGTCCTAAGTCAAATTTAGATCTACTTACACATTATACTATGATCAAGCTTCAAGGTTAAACTGACCAACAGAACATAAAAAATCCTGTTCAATCATTAAAGAACAACATGTCTGGAAACAATAATAAAAACCCTTTTCATAAAAAATCAAATAATTCGTGGTTACAACCTTTATGGTGAGTTCAGCTGATCACCTCACACTGAAATCTCATTCTGTCTCTGATCCACAGTCAATAACAAAGAGAAACATCGAAGCCCAGTCAAAAACATCTGTGTATAAAACTCACATACAGCAGACAAACATGTTCAAACAAGACTCGAAGAGAGCAGAGATACAAACTTGACAAAAAGATGGAGCTCAAATCCAGGGACCTCTTCTTCCTCATCCTCTTCCTCTCTGAGACCCTCAGTGGTAAATCAGACCTCTGCTGTTTCTCTTTCAAGCTGAAAAATCCACCAGAGTTTAACAGAGTGTAACTATAATGACTGACATATTATTTAGTCATTGTGGGTGAGTGTACTGACTATAAACAGTTAAAAAATGTCAGACTTACCCGAGCAGCTGATGGTTAGATCACTGCTAAAGTGATAAAAAGGTTGTTAGAATTTCTTGAAAAATGTATAATCAGAACATTATCAAGACATTTAAAGGGACATTTACCAAACTGGTAGAGCTGGTTTTAGTATTGTTTCACTGTCTTCAGCTCCTCTTTGACATCTGTGATAATGGGGCAAGAAATAATGAAATGAAATAAGTGAACGCTGAAAACAGCAAAGATATTGTCCCTGCATCTTCACCTAGGTGCATCAGAGAACAACAGCAGTATACAACATTTTGGACCAGCCCTGCTACTCCAATCCACCACAGAGGGCAGATCAACAACCACGGCACAACATGTTGAACAGAGTAGTGATGGGAATTTCGTCTCTTTTTCGAGAGCCGGCTCCTTTGGCTCAGCTCACTTAAGAGAGCCGGCTCTTTTGGCTCCCAAGCAGCTCTTCAATTATTTTTATTGCCTAAATTTATTACCATCAATAATGTAAAATTGTATGCAAAATTAAGTATCGATGAAAAAAAAACATTTTTTTTTGTTTTTTAGATTTATATACATTGCCTGTATTTACTCACTCTACAGGGTGCTAAAAAATAATTATCAAATGCAAAAACAAACATCTAACTACTACTACTTGTATTAACAATTTAACTTTTAGCTTTTTTCTACGAAACAATTTAAGTGAAACAACATAGAACCAGTGGCTTGATATGAGATTTTAATCCTGCAGAATTTACCCCTTTTTCCTTTTACTCTCGCTTATATCTTTATCTTTTTTCCCCCCCAAAAAATATAAAAAATAAAAAACAAAAACAAAAAACAAATGGACTCCAAAAAAGAAAAAAAATGTCCTGGAGCCCCTCCAAAAAACCCCCAAACAAATCAGCTCCAGCAAAAAAAAATCAATAAAAAATTGTCTGGGTGCCAAAAAACAAAAGAAAAAAAACAGCTCCAAAAAAGAAAAAATGTCCTGGAGCTTGAAAAACAAAACAATACAAAAAAACAAACAAACAAACAAAAAACCCAGCTTCAATAAAGAAAATCAAAAAAGAAAAAAAATAGTCCATGAGCCAAAAAAAAGAAACGAACCAAAAAAAGAAACACATCAGCTTCAAAAAAAAAAAAGAAAAAAATGTCCCGGATCAAAACACAACAAAACAAAACAAAAAACTGGCTCAAAAAAAAAAAAAAAAAAAACTGTCCCTGAGCCGAAAAAAAAAACCATATCAGCTTAAAAAAAGAAAAAAAAAAAGGAAAAAAAATGTCCTGGATGAAAAAAAAAAACAAAAAAAAAAAAACAAAAATAAATCAGCTTAAAAAAAAAAAAAGTCCTTGAAAAAAAAAATAGTGCCAGAAAGAAAAAAAAGAAAAGAAAAAAAAAACAGCCCTGAGCCCGCCCCCCCAAAAAAAATTAGGGCCAGAAAAGAAAAAAAAAAGGGAAAAAAAAATTTTCCAGAGCCAAAAAAAAAACAAGATTCCTGCATAGTTTCTTTCAGTGTGTTCAGGATGTCCTCCTAAATCAGCAACAGAACATGTTACATTTATTAACCACACATGAATATTGTGTTAATAAAATATTGAACCCCACTCGAAATAACGGGTCAAATGTGTCTTGATTGAGCCATTAAGTCAGTAGAACAGCAAAGTCTGTATTAAACAGATGAAGAAAGTAAGAAAGTACATGTGAGCAACATTTGTTGTTTCTTTGTCAGAAGTTGTTGTTATGTAACCTTGTCTGCAAATTTTTGTCCAAAATGTATTCTCAATAGCCCTCATTTATCAAACATGTGTACACTCGAAAAAACGGGTTTATGCTCGTTTCCATGCACAGATCGACATTTATCAATCTTAACCTGGGCGTCGGGTACGCTCAAATCCCACGCCAGGACTAACTTTGCGAACGCAAGTTTCATGTCAGTGGGAAGTGGGGTGCAGCGAGGGAAACCCGTCTGTGGAGGAGAATTATTAGATCATATGAGCATTTCAGACAAACTTACATACAGTATGTTCTTAGATCAATATTTAGATTGTTGAATCAGATATGACATCAAGTATGTTTCTAACATTTCACTCTTCTTCTGCCATTTGATAAAAAACATTGTTATGAAAGAGCAGTGCCAGCTATCAGCTGATTTGTCCATATAAAACGGTGTTATCTCTATCCGTTTAATTAAAAAAAATACAAATAGAGAGGCTGTTATCATTTTTAATACACTCTCATGTCAATGATAAAGTCTCTGTAGAGAACATTCAGAGGACGCTGGCTCAAACTTTTAGCCTGGACTTTTGAAGGGAGCTGTATTGATCACAGGATTTACTGTAAAGATTATTTCACTCCTCACAATATTATCATACAAACGAGAACTGTGTGTGAAAATCAGAATATATTGTAACAAAAGTTGTCATTTACAGGGGATTACAAACAACCTGCTCGTCTCATGGTATAAATAATCATAAAACTCTGGTCTACCTGTACGTTAATTGCACACAGTTGACACACATCTTGGCCAGGCACCAAAACAACCACTAACGAAGTTAATGAGATCAGTTTTTAGGTGAAGTATTGATGTTCTATTATCTGTATCTGACGTGGTGCAGGTTGGTCTGTCCCTCCGTCACTTAACACAGACCTGTTGAGAGCTCCACTCCCTCCTCAGTCTGTGACAGGTTCAGGCTGGAGTCTGCAGCTTCTTTCAGAGCTCAAACACATTCTTAAAAGCCAACTGGACCTGAACTGAAACAGTTAGTAATACTGTGGCTTCTAGTAGTCAGACATCACGGATTAACTAATTAATTAATCAAGTTATAAACGAAGGATGTGTAAATTAAATGTTTAAAACTCTGCTGTATTTTACTTTGTCACATCCACGCTGCTGAATCACTGCAGTGATTTCCTTGCAGGTGAGTTTTTTTCTGATTCGCTCCAACGCCATTTTTCCAGCTGCCAAACAACGTGGCATCATTTCTCTCTACCTCTGTTGCTATGGCGTTGTCGATTACCGCATTTACCAGCATGGAGAAGCTCCCTTTTTCCCGTAATGCGGCCCTCCATGTCATAAATTCCATGGGTTCAGACAGCTTAACCTTAAATATTTAGGGGAGTGAAAATCTTGATTGTTTTCAGCCGCCATCAACACTCGAGCAGGCGTACGCCGTGATTGGCCCTGGTACACATATTATGGAAATCCCTTTGAGCACAAAATTGATATTAGTGATATCAATTTTATGTCAAGTTGAATTTTTTTTTTTTTTGCTCGTTCTAGACTTAATGCATGGTTTTGTATTGTTTCACATGAAGGTCTTTTCTACTTGTATAGGAGTGAAGTGTGCCTCATATTGGCCCTCATCTATTGGTGTTGCGTGGGAATTGGCGCAGATCTGGGTGTAAAATGATCTAACGACAACATTCACATGTGACTTATGAAACGTACCGTGGAAAGCTGTAGAGCATAAAAGTGATATCAGTGATATCAACCATACTTAAGCTCTCTTAGTACTCAGTTTAAGAATAAATGTACTCCATTTTGGTTTACTAGTGAACATGTAGACTTCACTACTGAAGTGTCACTAGTACTACTGGTAGACTGAAGAATGTTCACAAGTAGTACTGGAAGACTGTTTTAAGTGTACTAGTACTACTTGTAGACTTTAAAATGATCACTAGTACTACTAGCAAGCCATTTATGCTAATGGTGGGAAAAAACAATTCAGGCTTCCTATTGGCTTTGAAAATATGACAACCAATCAGGGAGCTGTATTTGTTTACAGACAAATGTATCACAATATATAATATATTAATAATGTAATATATAATAAAATTATATATAATATATAATAATATATTATATAATAATATATTATATAATTATATAATATTATAATGTATTATTATATTTACTAGTTTTTTATTCAAACTAGAAATTTTAATGCCCTCATATGAAGGGTCCGAGCATGTTATTAAAAAAAAGGGCAACACAGCTGCAGCTGCAAGAGAGGGAGAGACAGCATGGGAGCATATTAAAATTTCTAGTTGAGTTGGGGTGAAAAACGCATCCCTTCTCTCCACTGTTGCCATGGTGTATCATTGAATTAGGGCTCCATTGATGATGGCTTTTTATGGTTGGGCTACACACACTTAATTCCTGGTGAAACTACTTCAAGTTGATAAAACTAACTCAAATCAGCTGTTCTGAAAACAAAAACTCTGATTTGATTTTTAGGACGTTTTTGCTTCTGTCATATTTTTACTCGATGTGGACTCAATTTTCACCGCAATATTAACTTCTATACTTCCATGAGGTCAGGAAAACCAGGGCCAAAGGCTAAAAACTGTGAGGAACTATGTACAAAACACTTTATTCAAGTCTTAGATCAAAGAAAAGTGAAGTAATTTCAGTTTTACATGCTCTGAACACACAAACTGTTGCTCATTGGTGCAGAGCAGCCCCAAGCTGAAACATGACACCAGGAAGATGGAAGGAAATTTTCAAAGAATTCTTTAGATTTAAATTCAGGACAGATATCGATCATTCAGGGCTTGTTTAATGCAGTAAAGAGTGCAGAATTATCTGTTTTTTACAGAATTGAGCTAGAGCAAACGGTTGATTTTCTGCAGGTTTTCAAAAAGGACGTGTGAATAAACGAAATAATGACGGCTGTCTCACAAAATCCATGTATCCTTCGCTTCCTTGCCATGGCTATAAATACCCAACATGCAACGCGTGAATCTACAAAAAAGGGGGAAAAAAAATGGAAGGAAAAGACGCTCCAGCGGAGGCGCGTGGTAAATTCCAAATTAAATGTAAGTAACAAAATACACCTCTGAAAATAATAACTTATACCATGTCCACCACTTAACTCTTTTGTGTGTCACTCACTTAACTATAATTACTGAGAAGCTGCGCCTGCAGAGTGTCAATGATGTGACAATAAAAAAGCAGAAAGTGTAGAAAAGTGGCAAGCCATGACAATATTTGTAGCCGCCTGAGCTCCTCCCAAAATGTGCCTTTGTAGGCTGTTCCATTAGCATCTCCTTTTGAGCACACTTGCCTTGGATTGGAAGGAAGTGGCTTCGGAGGCACTGCCTTCAAAGGCAAGGCAAGGCAAGGTACCTGGGCTTTGGGAAACAGCCAATGTCTATAGGAGAGCAGAGGAGGTGTGGTATGAGGAGAACCAGAGGAGAACGGAGCTGGTGTCCCGGTGAGTGAGCGCTGTCAGCTAGTGATATGTAGTCTAATGCTGTGTTCACATCAACATATTTAAAGTTTGAAATCAGATACACTGACTTAGAAAAAAAAGTAGTACGTGTAAGAGCTGATTGTACAGCAACGTGCTTTGAGATGTCATGATAAAGCCCATAGGGGGAAAGACAGAGACGTCTATCCACTGATCTAGAGTCAGAAAACCAAGACTTAGCTACGGTGCTCAGCTCACCTTTCCTGTTGGGTTGAATCTCGGGTTAAATCTCTGGCAATCCTTGTTTACGTGTGTCACCGGGAGCCGGGCTAGGGACTGCTGCTGGTGAAGCTGCAGTTGTCTGACGGGACAGCAGCCATTTCAGTCTCACCCGGACCTGGCTCCGGTATCCCATCCTGAACTCCATCCATAGACTTTATGAAATAGACTCCATCATATCAATCTTCCTGTCGGGAAATGGGCACCACGGATGACAGCGTTTTTTTGAGACCGATGCAGCAATAAAGTCCCGTCTTGGCAGCCACACAAAAATGAATCCAAGAACTCACAGAGTCCGAAGAAGTGGACTCAATGTCCTGTTAAGCTAATATTTCTGCATCCATCCATCCAAACACATCTGATTCATCTTAATGGATGGTCAAATTAAATAATACTGAGGAAGAAACACAATAAACACAACCCAAAATGCCTGATCTCACTCATGACAACCTGTTATTTACATTAGCTCAAAGCGGAGTGAAGGAATGTGAGTCCCTTTTGTGACGCGATGCAGAAAAAAGAGTGTTTCAAACAACTATACTGGAAACAGCCACTTGTTCCTCTAAATTTGTGCCTTTTTTTGTTGAATATCATACAAAATCAGTAATTGACCTAATCTACTGCCTTTATCAGACCATGTTAAGTGTTAACTCAAAAAAAATTTAACCTGCAATATGCCCTTCAATCTGAATAACTTCATAGAACACTCTCATATTCCATACAGACTATAAAAGACTCAAAAATATCCAAATAAACCACAAGTAACATTAATAAATACATGTACAAAACAAAATAGACACTAGACAATATAAACCCTCTTTAAATGAAATTAAATACAAGCAAAAGTATAACAGTACAAACTAATTCATACATACTACTTGATAACTAAACCAAAATGCTACCTTTCACAGAATTACTCTTTCTGACTCGCATATGGCGCATCAACACTCACATCTACTACAGCGCACACACACGCGCGCGCGCGCACAAGCAAACATGCACACTTGTACATACACATGCAATGCCGTGTGGCATCTTGGCGCGAACACGCTCACGGCGAACATTATTGAAAAAAAATAGCTTGTCTCGGTGCGGTCTACTCACTCACAAAGCTTATACAACAATACTTTACTTATCACTTCACATGCCAAAATGTCACAAAGCATCACGTTACAACTTGACAATAGTTATCAAACACAATTTGTATGGGAAAACACAGTTTTGAACGTACCTGTGGTTTAAGGAGAGACGAGGACACGGTTAGCGTCTTACTCTGCAGTAGCTCAGCTGCGCATGAGCAGAACAAGCTTCATAGTCTTCCCTGCAGCCACAACGGCGCAACAGCGCAATCTACTGACACTTCTAGGTAGTTATCATACCAAACGGTTTGAAATGTGATGACAATGACATACATTGGGAATTCCATTCATACATTCATATGCTAGTGGTTAGCATGCGTTGATAAAACTTTTTGTCGGAATGACAACCACACTCCAGTCCAGTAGGTGGCGATTATGCCCCTTTCAGCTGCAAAAAACAAAAAACAAAAAAAAAACAACAACAAAAAAAAAAAAAAAAAACAACGAAGAAAAAGCAGTGTATAAGACGAAGACGAAGCAGCAGCAGAACAAATCTGCACTGAATAAAACATTGAAGATGATAGGGAGGCACCAAACAGGGCTATGTGAGGGGTTCGGGGAGGAAGAGGAATCAGAACATGTATTAATGTGGTGTAGGGCATATGAACAACATAGGAGAAAGTTAAAGGACAAGATGAGGAGTGTGGGGATTCTGGGATTTGCACTGAAGGATGTACTTGGTGACGGTGGTGAAGCTACATTAAAGATAGTGGTGGAGTTTCTAAAGAGCATTGGGATATATGGCAGATTATGAGAAATTTCATTGTTTGTTTCATTTATTTATTATCAATTACGTTGTTTATTTATTTATATTCATTGGTTATTAAGTTCTTTATTTATTTGTTTGTTTTGTAAATTAAATATAAAAATATTTTTCTATTTATTTACTGAGGTCAAGGAATTGACAGGTAGAGTGATTGGGGTCTGGCCCTCACCCGGGCCAGAAGGTGGCGGTAATAACCGTTTAAATGTGGCCAACCGCCGTTAAACACCAGAAGAAGAAGAAGCCGAACAAACCATTTTACTCTTCGGCGCCGTTAAGACGGGTAACGTACGAAACCTGTTTTCCCTCCGCCTGTGACCAGGGTAAGACTACTTGTTTTGTCAAATAGAAACGGGGAAACATTGAAGTAATGACGGTATCGCATGACGCGGGGTTTGTGGGGGTTAGGTATATCCACTTAGGACATGAGTGGTCCTCGAAAATTCAAGTTTAAAAGTTCGGTATAGTACCCCATCTCACATCCTTAAATCCTGATCAAAGGACTTAATTTTGTACAACGAAGGGGTCGTTTACACGACAACGGTTTTAGGGTGAAACGTAAAAATATTGATGTGTTTCGGCTGCCCGTTTACACAGAAACGGCGTTATTGCCAACCTAATACTTGTGAAAACGGCCGCCAGGTGGGATTTTGTCTAATCGCTGCCGTCACCGTTGCCGTGCAAACGGTAAACCGGTGTTTTCAGTGGAAACGCCGACGTCATCCGCTCTTCGCGCATACAACGGTTCAACGGTACCGTTGCTACGATCGTCGCGGACTACCGTGTTGTGCATGTGCTGCCTAATCTGCTCAATCAGCCTCACTGGGTAACTGTTTGCAACATGTTCAGGTTTTTTTTTCTTTTTCTTTTTTAAACTTAAACTTTAGAATTTAGACAAGACTCAAATGGTCTAGTTGAGTGATGCATTTTCAACCTAAGTATGCACATTTTACAAGTTTCTTCCTTTAATTCATTGAAACTCAAAAAAAAAAACAAAAAAAAAACACCGGTCATGCATTTTACTGTATGCTCTTCTTAGTCGGAAGTATGAAGATGGGTGGCATGCAGAAGTGAAAAAACAGACAACATAAACCCAAGCCCATTCTTATATAGGTCATAAGCAAAATGATTGTTTTAATGATAACAAATGTGAAGAATTTTTAAATTAGTAAATACATTTTGCCATTGCTGCACAAATTTAAAAAAAGGATTAAAAGACTGAGCAACAAAAGAGGAGTTATTGAAAGTGTGATGACACAAACTCCCTTTTTTAATTGAAAGGTAATTCAGGACTTTAAGTAACTGTGTACACTTTCTTTTGCAGATGAAATCCAAGGCAGCACTGGAATAAATAACGGGACGAAAAGAAAACAAAAGTCATGGGTACGTAAGATGTCAATTTTTGCATTAACTTTGTTATTTAGATGGCGGCAGACAGGAAACAAGAGCTGTGAGGGATTTGAACAGACAATTGTATGAATCCCTCCGATCCGAGTCCCAAGCAAGTCTCAAGTCATTTGGTCCAAGTCTCGAGCAAGTCTCAAGTTTTTCTGTCGTGGGCAAGTCAAGTGAAGTCGAGTCACAGAGGTTGTCAAGTCGAGTTGAGTCGAATCACAAGGTTTTTAATTCAAGTCGACTCATGTCACAAGGTTGTCGAGTTGAGTCACAGGTTATATCTCAGGTTTATATCTTGAAGAAAGAAACCTTATCTTCCTAAAGTAAAAGTAAAAAAATATGCAGATTATTCTTCAACTCTGCATGGATTAAACTAGCATAAATCTTAAAAGATATATATATTTATCCATTACATTAGAGGTAGACCGATATATCGGCCGGCCGATATATCGGGCCGATATTTGGACATTTGTCTCTATCGGCCATCGGCCGTATTTTCTTTTAAAAAGCCGATTTTTGATCCGTTGTAAAAAACTGACGCAATTTTTGATCAGGCACAAAAAAGATGAGCACCTCAAACTTGTGGAACCACTTGGATACATTACATACTTTTGTTCAAATTATATTAATAAGTTTAAATTTCTTTTTTGACATTTTAAGAAGAGTGTGAATGTTTACTACTGCTTGTTACATTGTGTGTTTACTCAGACAAAATATTTCATTGTTTTGAAAGCTGAATAAATGTTCAGAGGACTGGATACGACTTGTTGTAATAGATTTCTTTTAGCTGCTCAGAAATTGCTGCGTTTCACAAAAATGTGATAAATGTATATTTATTTAACAATCAGTCTGAATATCAAATTGGAAAAATCGGCTATGCATATCGGCATCGGCTGCCCAAATTTGGAAAGCATCGGCATCGCCATCAGCCCCCAAAAGACCCATATCGGTCGACCTCTACATTACATGTTTGATCATTTAGACCTAGGTAGATGGCAACAGCTAGGCTACATTACGTTAAAGAAATTGCATGTTTGACACAAAAAATGTTTATTTTGGACATTTTCCACATTTAAAGTGCAATCTTTTTTTTTAATAAGGTAACTACTTTACAAAGACAAAGAATTTACCAGTGCAAACAATGTGCAAACAGCACAGAACAGGAACTTAAAATAAATTTAACTTGAAATAAATGGCCATCCATTTAAGGGATGTCAAAGTAGTGGCTAGTAGTGACGCCATTAATGTAATGTCTAGTGCCAACTACAGGCCTATTGCTTTTAAAAAGAAAAAAACACAAAATAATCTTGACGTGCATGTTTTTATATTTTAGATTTTAATATGTCATATATCATCAGGCACAAATTTAGCTGCCTATAGTGCCTGGCCACGTGCATTTGTTTTACTGGCATAGGGTCCTTTATCCCCATTCCAAAAGAATAACAGAGTGGACTTAATGCAGCTATAGCTAGAGAAAAAACTTATCGGAGGTTAAATGAGAAGAAAGAAAGGTTTAGTGTGGGAGTTATTTACTCTGCTGACGAGTACTGACTAGACGTTTGTTATGAAGAGTGATGAAGTGTTGGAAGATGGGGGCTTGCTGCCATGGATGGATATTATATTTGCGGTCACAAAGGCTATGGTAGCCCATATCAAGGTTCGTAACAGTAGTGAGTGAAATGGTTTGTCTTATTAACAACAATGTTCAAAACACGGTCGACAAACATATTACCAACACACACACATACACACGCGCACACTTCTAATAGTGTTGGCTTGGTTTCACTTACTTGGCTTCATGTGCAGTCTTTAAATAGCATATAAAATTGGACATTGTTCCCTCTTTTTTGTTAATTTTAGCGTCGCATATTCTGCATTGCATGCTCCATCTTATTCCATTTGAGTGGAAATTTTAATGCAAACTGCTCCACTTTTGGAGCAGCTGAAGATGCAACAGGCTCGCGGGAAGTCGCCATTTTATGGTGCTTTTAATTTGTACTCTGATATCGGAGTTCCCAGAAGGAATATCTGAGTTCAGGGGTAAACAGTAATTAAGCGCCTGTTAGACTATTTTTATTTTAGAATACATGACCAGTGTTTGTCGCAATAAATTTGCTACATGCTACAAGTCGTCCGAGCCAGGTTGTCTCAAGTCGAGTTGAGTCTCAAGTCACTGTCTTTCAAGTCAAGTGGAGTCTCAAGTTTTTTTACCCTCAAGTCGAGTCAAGTTGCGAGTCGTCAAATTTGCGACTCGAGTCCGACTTGAGTCGAGTCTCTATGACTCGAGTCCAGTTGTCTGGATTTGAAATGCATCAAAAGCATCATAGTGTAACAAAGGAATCAGGTATTGGACACTTTCACTATCAAATGCATTGTTGTTGGTCAATCCTATTGGCAACACCAAAAGTTTCTGTTGTCACCCTCAAAAAGGGGACCCTACACTCCATTTGGTGCAACCAGCATGAAATTGAAACAAATGAACAATTTAGTGATTATCATTTGATGGGGAACTCTGTTTGCCTCTATTGTGGTAGTTGCATTGTGACAAAATCAGTCCCTGTAGCAAGAAAGGCCCTGTATAGAAAATTATGATGACCCAGTACATATTTCATATTCTGGATCTTAGTATCTGGAATGTTGTCAGGATCTGGATCGTACTTTTACATCTCTCAGAAATTATGGTGACCCTGTCTTGTATTTTTTTGCAAAGCAATCCGACCATTTATCGTGGTGGTGAAAACGGCCCTATCTCACAATGATAAAGAATCCTTTAAAAAAGTCCTGGATCCAGATGGTGATCCAGATCACCACCAAAATTTCTATCTTTTGGCTTCATTCAGTGGCTTTCAAATGTTTCCTAGTTTCTTCTTCACAATGACCCTTCAAAGGTCATGATGATTTTCAGCTCTTCGAGCCATTTAACATTGATGTGTATTGCAGGGAATGTTTCAGCTTAGAGTGGGAGATTCAAACGACAGAGTGGGGAAAGGGGGAAACAAAACCTGGAAATCTTCTAGACAAACTGCTCTCTTGGTCACAATTTTTGCCCCACATAGGCATATTATGTGTCAAAATGTAGGTAATCTTGTCCTGCTTCTGACAAAGTCGCTTTTAAAGCAAAAGGACGGAGCACTTTTTCACAAAATGGCCAACTGTCAGGCAAAGTCAGCTCCAGCACCTATGTACTCCAATGTTAATTCCTCAGGGGTTTTCTCAGAGACCAGTCAAATTTCTCTCATCTATCTATCACTGTCATGGGCCCATTTCTGCGTCTTCAGACATGAAACTTGCACAGACAGCTTCCTCAGGGTCTCAGGATCCCTACGGTGTGTTTATTTTTATTCTAGCCCTCAGGGTTTTGGAAAGATGACAGGAGATCCGGACTCTTGCTTTGCCACAAAATCTTCAAAAGATTACCTTTACCAGGGGAAAGTTTAGCTGCCGTAGCCTAACAGCAGGTCACCATGACAGCCTCTCATCTCATGCAGCTGTTTATATTAACTCATAAAAATATCCAGGAACAAAGACACGTGTGTGTGTATCTATCAGTGATCACCAATGCAAAATCTGGCTTCAGATAAGCCTCAGCAAACAGGTTTACATGATTGAACACACAGACACACACACACACACACACACACACACACACACACACACACACACACACACACACACACACACACACACACACACACACAGGGCACAAAGTATCACACTTAAACAGCATTTGACTTCCATTTCCCTGGGTCAGCTCCTTATTTTTCTAGATTTTTTTTGTAAATTTAAATTCCTTCATTAATTCTTGAATTGATTGTTGTTGCTACTGCCCCCCTGAGGCCAAAAACTGTAAAACATTATGCTTCTCTAAAGATTTGGGTCTTTATCAAGAGGGTATTGTTTTGGTGCAAACACACTGTTGGTTTTGACCTAGACAACGGATATGTCAACAAAATAGTATTTTCCAAACCTGCCAACTACAAATATACCTTAAGAGTCAAAGACAAATAAACTTTTTCCTGTATTTGTTTTATTTACCGTTAATGTTTTTCTTTTTTCTCCCAATCACAGCTTGCAAACTTGACCAGTCACCGGAGGTTTGGACTGAATCTCAAGTCAGCGCATGGCTGAGATCAATTGGAGTGAAGGAGCAGTACATAGAAAAACTTTACGAGGAAGAAGTAAATGGACAAATCCTGTTAACACTGAATGAGGACTTTTTGAAGACAAATATTTGCATGAAGTCAGGACCTGCTCATTTGATTATTCAAAAGAGAGATGAGCTCATCAACTCAAGGCAAAAATGCCAAGAGAAGAAAAAAACAACCAAAAAACCTGAGTTGGAACAGCAATCAGTTCAACGCACCCCAAAAGCAGTAGAAAGCCCTTCAGGACCAACTCATGGAAGAGATGGTGACAAACAATTAACATCAAAGGACGACTGTAGACCAAGACCTTTTGATAATCAAGGTATTGATTTCATTTATGTAAAGCACAGAGTACTGCAGCCAGAGTCAGGTGCTTTTAATCTAATATCTCCCTGTCATGAATTCAAGTCATTTGCTTTAGCTGCTACATTGGACCGCACAAGACTCCAAGCTAAGTTTGCAAAGGAGGTCCTTAAGTTTGCAGTTGGCTGTATGAACATCAGATCAAATGGTACAATTCACTTTGGTGTGATGGACAGCAAAGAGGACGCAGGGTATGTGCACGGCGAGATTATTGGTATCCCTGTTACAGAGAAAGACATGTTTGTAGATGCGTTGGACTACATTGAAAGATGCATCTCCTCCGACAAGGAGCATGTGCGCCAGTGTGTGCGACCTCCGAGGTTCATTGAAGTAATGGATACAGAGAGTACAGAAAAGATGTACGTGGTAGAGGTTGACATCGTGCCCTCAATAAATATTGTCAAGGGTAAGGTGTATGCAGTTCGTCTGCCAAACTTCAAAGAGTCAACTAACAAAATAGAACTTGAAAAAAAAGCAATTCTACGAAGAGTGGGTTCAAAAACTGAACCAGTGAATGAAGAAGACCTGAGTGACTTCTACCAGAGAGTCAAAGATCGGGATGCACAAAGAGAAGAAGCAGAGACAACAATGTTCCTTAGTGCTCCAGAAATGTGCCGAGACCTTGGAAGGAAACTAACAATGCTGATGACTAGTGGCAAAAAATTCATTGAGAAGGACAAATGGTTCATACTAGTCACAAACAAATTCCAGCCCGGTGACCTGTGCAACATCGAGTGGCTGCTTAACTTAAACATATTCTGTGTTTTTGACTTCGACCCAGACTCAAAGATATCTGGTCTTTGCAGTAAATACCTTCAGCATCGTGCCTCAAACATGCATTCTCTGCAGAGTTATAGGAAATCTGATGACATGAGCATCAAAGAATTGGAAGACCACTTGCACCTATTTGACCAAATAAGCTGGATCTTCTGCAATGGTCGAAACGACTTCAAAGAAACTCCGTGTGATGAAATGACTTGGATCAAGACAAAAATGACTCTTCTGAGAGAGTGCGTCTCTTTAATCTGCAAACAAATCTTGCCAAAAGGAACCTTCCAGGTCATCTTTCTTCTCACATCCCCGGTTGAAAAACCACTCTTACACACCTTCAATGAGTTTTTCACAGACATGGAAGGACATGAAGACATCATCTGTGTCTGTGAATCCCAGGAGAACTTCCAAAAGTTTCAAAGCTTTGCAGAGGGGTCATGTGGAACAGAAGCTGTGAACAATTCTAGTGTTGTTGGAATGAAAATGAGTCACATCAATGCAACTCTGCAGCAAGTACAGCTCTTTAAGGCATGCACCAGCAAACAGCTGCCAGTCTTTGTGAAAGGGACATGTCTGCTTGAAACACAAAACGAAGAACAGATGTATTCACTGGAAATTCTGACAGTCGATCATTGTGATGAAACAAATGAAGACTTTATCAATGAGGAGAAAGAAAACATTGAAAAACAGTTCTACCGTGGTGGAAAAGTGACCTGGTTGAACTTCTGGCTTGCTGAACACAAGTATGTGGGGGAGGTAGTTAAAAGAGATGCCTATGATGAAGTTTCCAAACTTCTCTGTGATGCCTTGGAAGGCAATGCAGATGAAACTCCAGTCAACCGTATAAACATCTTCCATCATCCAGGAAGTGGTGGAAGCACCGTGGCGAGACAAGTTCTGTGGAACAACAGGAAAGATGTGAGGTGTGCTGTTGTAAAGCCTTCATACCCAGCCTCTGTTGTTGCACAACATGCAGTGGAACTAAGGGAGTATGAGGAAAAAGACCCTGAGAAGTGTCTTCCTGTGCTGCTCCTCATTGAAGACTCAGACAAAGAATATCTGAATGATCTCAGAAATGAGCTAGAGGTGGCTGTTAACACCAAAAAAATCCAGCGTAGCACTGCTTGCTTCATCTTGTTGAGTTGTAGGCGATCCTTTGACCCAGAGAAAAAATGCAAGGAATCTCCACTACAGAATGTGTCAGTCACTCACAAGCTGTCTGCCCAAGAGAGGAGAGAGTTTGCTTGCAAACGAGAGGCCCTGGAAGAACAGTATGAACCTGAATATATCCTGACTTTTGTTCTGATGAGTGAGGGATTCAATGTGGATTATGTTATAAAGTTTGTGAAAGATTTGCTAGAAGGCATCAACCCTCATTTGGTTGTCACTCACCTCATTCTCTATGTTGCATTGTTAAATGCTTATGTCCAAAACTCTTTCATCTCCCAGTCTCATTGTGAAGCTTTGCTTGGTTTGACCATTCACTTGGGAAGGTTTGCTAGACATGAGTTTGAGGAATCACTCAGTCCTCAGGCTAAACTGGTCTTCTTGCACCTGCGAGATGAAAAGACACACATTAAATCCATCAGAATCATCCACCCTGTCGTTGCAGAAGAAATCCTCCAGCAGCTCTTAGGGGACCAGACCCAAAGCAGTTTGGCAATGAAGTTGCTCACAGAGAAAGTGCTTTTTGAACACAGATTTGGAAGAGATGAGTATTTGTCGTTTTTGAGAGCACTTTTCATAAGGCGATCAAGAATCAGCAAAGGGGATGTGTGTGACAGTTTTTTCTCTCCTCTGATTGAGCATGTGTGTGACAAGGAGAAAAGTCCAGACAAAGCAATTGAGTTGCTCAAGGAGGCTCATGAGCATTTCCATAGAGATCCATTTTTTGCACAACAACTGGCTCGTCTTCATTACACTTACGAGAAGTTTGAAGAGGCAAAGAACTGGGCTGAGGCAGCAGCTAAACAACAGCCAAACAACTCGTACATACTGGACACGAAAGGGCAGGTGTACAAGAAATGGTTCCAAGCAAAATGCAAGGCAATTGACAATGACAATGAATCAAAGACGGCCCAAAATACAGCAGATGCTTTGGGAACAGCACTGAAGGCCATTGAGTGTTTTAAAGAGTGTGAGAAAGCAGCTGA
Organism: Halichoeres trimaculatus; assembly: GCF_033239565.1. NCBI lineage: Eukaryota > Metazoa > Chordata > Actinopteri > Labriformes > Labridae > Halichoeres > Halichoeres trimaculatus. The sequence goes on along the minus strand of NW_027437198.1, from coordinate 5,554,318 downwards.
AGCAGATATGGAACATGTGAACAATTCTGGGTTTTTTGCTGAAGTTGAAGTTGGATGCAGTCTTCTCAAACTGATCTCCTCATTGGATGTGTTTGCAGACAGGGCAAATGGCCATACAGAGTTTAGGAAGTACCTGCTGACAGATTACATCCCAGAGGAAGTTAAAGATGCTTGGGAACCATTTCATGAGCGCTTGAAAAAGCTTCACAAAACAATGCAAGATGCCTTGGAGTGGATTTCAGAAGACCTCAGCTACTTTCAGACAGACATTGATGCAGATGAAGAAGAGACCTCTGTAACTCTTGAAGAGAAAATCAGGCAGCCATTGAAATGGTTGTCAAAAAAATCCTCGGAGTATGGAAAGTACTTCAGTGAAGTTTATTTCAGGGCACTCCAGGGGAAAACTATCCCAGACAATCTTACTCTGTTCCAGAAACGCATGATCATCTATTATTTTGGTGGGGGTAATGTGACGTCAATCTTCAAGCTGATGGACCAGAAAGATGCAGTACACCTGCTGCAGAAAATTCTTTCTCTGTATCCCAGTGATCTATTGCTGGAGAAATTTACTCAAAAGGACATTGTCAATTACATCATGACCAACATTTCTCTGAACTGTCTGTCACCAAAGTCTCAGGCTGTAGCTCCAATGAAAACTCTACAGGAGCTTTGCCGTCAGTTTCCATCTCACAAAAGAAAATGTTCACCAAGTGCCCTGTTCCTACTCACCTTGCTGTTCTGGCCTGAGGATCATGAGAAGGACCTGGAGAAAGAAAAAAAATATGACACTGTGCAGTCGGCCGTGGAACATCTGGAAAAACACTACTGGACAAAGAGAAAGGACATTCCTCAGAGGAAAAGAAGGATTTACACTCATTTTTTCCTCGGCAGTGGGAATGGACTGGATAAATTTGTCCACAAGAAAAAGTTAGAAAGAGTCACAGATGTCTCAGTCTCTGAGAAACGCATGAAATGGCTTCAGGGTGAGGCATGGAGAAACCCTGAGATTGCCACGATGCTGAAACGTGTGTCCGGATTGACTGAAGATGGGGTCGTGTACCTTGATGTCCCTGGGAAAAAGAAGTTCAGCATCCTACCTCTACATGTACCTTCAGTGCCTCACAGTAACGAGAACATCATGTTCTACCTGGGCTTTACCTTCAGAGGCCCTGTTGCATGCAACATCATTGTGAAGAAATAGTTTGCCTTATGAGCAATGGTCATGATCCATGAGCCTGCTCTTTGATTTGCTGTAAAGAGAACTAGAACCAGTCTTGTTATCAAAGGCAGGAACTGATTCCGACATAATAAAACACAAATACATAAGCCTTGTGTAGAGATGAGATGGATTTATTAAGGTTTATGAAATTCTTATTGAGGCAACAGTGAAAGATGAAAATTGTGGTGAGGCATGTGGTATGATAATAAATGTGTCAAAAGTCAGATACAGACGTTCAGACCCCGCATTTTTCCAAGTTTCAGTGTTAATTCAAGTATTACAAAAACATATTTAGTGGTTGTTTGGCACATGGACTTTGACATTATCAAACCTGGATTACCTGAGTGAAGCAATGTAAACTGTATTTGGTGCTCTTCATTTCAAACACTACTTATATGGGGACCTCAGATAATTCTGTTCTGTTTATTGTTTTTTGTTTGTTTTGTTCTTTTGTGAGGACTTCATTTTCATTTAAGTGTCCACATATGGTATTAAAATGCATTTCAAAACACCCGAACTGAGCTTTTGTGCTTAGGTTGAACAACCTGGGGCACATTTGATCTTTGTTCTTAAAACCAAAGCCTAGTAAAGGGAATTCAGCATCTGTCTGATTGTGCTACAATTCTGCTCAGTCATGCGAAGTACAACTTAAAATGAACTTTCAGAACTGAAAATATTGGCAGTCAGCTTTTAAATTTGTGAGAAAACAAGGTTCCAACATTTATGCAATCTTGAATGCTTCTGTTTCAAGTTGGTGTTGATGACTCATATTACCTGGTCTGTGTTTTTCAGGATACAATGTAATTAAAGTGACATTTAAAGTAAGAATTTATCAAAAATGGAATAGTGCTCTTTCAGGTGGAGCTAAATGTGAGCATCTCAATATGTTGCAAAGACTCAAAGAAAGTAGTGTAAACATACACTTTTGCAGTTTTGTCGGTTTATTTGCTATGTCATATTGTTCACACCCTTGTATGGAATCTGTGTATCATACCTACACAAAGTTACATTTTGTGCCTGTCAACATATATTTACTGGAAATTAGCTAAACTATAAATCAATTCTTATCTCTCAGTTTTGTTTGAGTTTTATTTTGTTTAAGTATTTTAACAAACTTGCATTAGTCTTCTAGGGAAGCTGATCATATTTGCAGAAACAGACTTGATTAGACTGAACAGTTGGGCTCTGCAAAGGCAAAATTAGAAAGCTTTTCAGGCTTTCAGATTTCTCAACATTAAATGTCTGACCTTTATTTTTTGTTAACCCATAATATATAAAAATGTATCTGATATTTGACTCAGTTGGACATAACATTTGAGAGAAAATTGCTTTGAACAGTTCAAAGTAATAGAAACGTAATCAAGTTACAGAGATGTGCTTCTTATTGCAGCCAAAAGCCACCTTAGAAGTTCTTTATTTACAACAAACAAGCAACAGAATAAAGAAATATAGTCTATAGCCTACGGACAAATATAGTTTTTATTTTCCTCCTCCATGGTTGAAACTGTACCGTTTTATGAGCGATAGTGCACTTGGTGGTATGTTTGGCTCATTCGAGGACAGTCGCGCGAGACCACTTTTGTCCTAGTTCGCTTGCCGTAGTAGGAGGTAAGCCTTAACTTCGTGTATGTATTTAGTTTTGACTCTCTAGACGCATCTCAGCTTGGCGAACATGCCGCTTCGCTGAACAGTGTCTCCAGCGAAGCTCGCACGAATTACTCTGTTTATTAGTAAATGAATCACCCTGTCTTCAAACTATGTTGTCGGCACCTGCTAGCCAAAGGCTAACTTCCAGCTCAGGTCGAGTCAGTGAACGCATCCTCAAAATGAACAGCACTGTAAGTCGTTATATCCACTGTGACTTTCTCAAAAGGCTCAACTTGCTTCACTAAAAAACATGGGTCTACTGTCTGACATTACTGCAACTGCTCTGCTCATCGCCTTTGTTTGGACAACATGTGTTTACACCAGCCTTATCTCAAAACATGACACTAGACTGGTTAGATCAGAACATGTCACCCAAAGTAGGTCAACAGAACATGCCAAGCTTGGTAGTGCTGGTCTAACAAAGGTACAAAACAGTTTAGAGGAGAAGAAGGGGGTTAATATCAAAGAAACTGATGTTCCCAGTGATGATCGATGCGCCATCGCCCCAGAAAGTCGCTTTGACTGTGCCAGAGACAAGCTCCTCAGCCAGGCTGAGTGTGAAGAAAGGGGATGCTGCTATGCCCCTCTGCCCAACTCTGCTGGACCACCTTGGTGTTTCTACCCCAGTATCTACCCTGGTTATGAAATGGGTCCTCTCACTCCTACTGCACGGGGGCAGACCGCCTTCCTGACTCGTCCTGTCCCATCATATCTACCCAAAGACATCTCCACTCTGCGGCTTGAAGTCACACAAGAGACTGCAGGCTGCTTACACCTCACTGTGAGTAACTAATGCTCTGACTTTATCTCATAAACCATCAAAACAAAATGTATCAAATGCTGAGTATAGATCAACTTACTTTTTCATGCTTTGTGAATAAGACTGTTTAAGTTTCCTTATGGTGTCTCAAAATGTTTGGCTTAACTTTTTCTCCTGTATCATGAAGGAGATTAAGCAGCCTTTCTGTGTTTTTTGATAATCTAAGTTTTAAAATTGTTTGTGGGTAGATGTTAAGTTACCAAATGTTAAAGTGTATGCATTATATATCCTAAATGTTTGTGAGATGAATGATTAGTGTCTTCAATCAATGACCTTTAATTCAGCACACTGTTCCTAAAACTCACCAGATTTACCCAGTAACAACCAAAACATTTAGCATTTGAATTTCTCTCAATCAGTTTTATAAATATATTTCTGTTGATTTTTTTTCTTTGTGCACAAGTTATGAAGTTTTACTGGTTCAAAAACTGGTTATTTTCTCTTCTTCTTCTAAGCTCAAGGATCCATCGTCTCAGCGATATGAGGTAAAGCTCCCGGGGGATGTTCCTCAAAATAACACCACCACCCAGGATGTCCTCTATATCACAGAGTTTCAGTCTGACCCTTTTGGCTTCATAGTGCGAAGAAAATCCAACGGGAGAGTGATGTAAGTATTTGCGTTAGCTGATGTTTCATCTTGTCATCCGTTATAATCACTATGTTTATCTGAGCTCTGTGTCCTTTTGATCCAGTATGAACACCACAGTTGCTCCTCTGCTGTTTGCTGACCAGTACCTGCAGCTGTCTACCACGCTGGCCTCCTCCCTTGTGTCGGGCCTCGGGGAGCATTACACCAACCTCCTCTTGGACCTGAACTGGACTTCTCTGACCTTTTGGAACAGGGACATTGCACCTCATGTGAGTTCATGTGCAGTAGTTGCCCCAAATCTTATGGTTTTAATCCTTTCATTTTTTTCAGCCAAAAGATAATAAAATACACAATAATAAATTTAATTTGAGAAGAACCTCCTTTCTTTTGCTGGACTGCAGACAATGCAAAGACATACGAGCTTGAGTTGGGGGTTTTAAGTAATCATTGTAGTGGATTGAAGAGCCACAAGCCAAAAGGATGGATTTGGAATCAGGCTGTGCCTGAAGGGAAGAAGGATCAAGCATTTTTTGTTCACAGGTACGTTCCTGTTGTGTTGTCAAAGTGTTGTCTTTTCACACGTCTGTCCACAGGCTGATGCTAACCTCTATGGCTCCCACCCATTCTACATTGTACAGGAAGAGGACGGCTTGGCACATGGAGTTTTTCTTCTAAACAGCAACGCAATGGGTACAGAGCTTTCAAAGAAACACTAAACTAAATCCCACTGCTGTTTATTTCATCTTCATTCCCTAACATGATGAGTTTCTCATGTGTAAAAGAATACCTGGCTATGTTTTTGTTGTGTCTTTGGAGAGGTGTTGTTGCAGCCGACCCCTGCTCTCACCTGGATAGCAACGGGTGGCATCCTGGACCTGTATGTTTTCTTGGGTCCTGACTCTCAGAGTGTGGTACGACAGTACCTTCAGGTCATTGGTATGTGTTTCAAGAGTTACCATCCCTACACATCAGCAGGTGCTCAGAACAACAGTCAAATAACAGAAAGAGAAATGTGTATTTTTCCAGTTTAAACCTGTGTGTGGTTGTGTTTAATGTTTTTCTTTGTTTTCTGACCTAAGGCTATCCCATGATGCCTCCGTACTGGTCACTGGGCTTTCATTTGTGTCGCTGGGGCTACACGACGTCAAACACAACGCGGCATGTGGCGCAGAGAATGCATGATGCAAAATTCCCCATGGTACATAAAGTACTTAGAAAGATCTTAAGAAGAGTTTCCCTCTGTAAATTTGCATGTATGTGTCGAAGGATGGGTACCGAATTAGATACTTTTATAGGTACCGACCGAATTCCATCTGTAGCACTGATCCACGTAAAATCAAAAGGTACCACGTTTAGGTACCTAAACCCATCCTTGTGACTGTGGGGGAGTGGAAGAGTTGGTGTTTTTCCATGCTCTACATGAACACAGCATTGCAAGTAGGGATGGGTACCGAATTAGGTACTTTTATAGGTACCGACCGAATTCTGTCAAAAGTACCGGGTATCAATTCACGTAAAACCAAAAGGTACCATGTTTAGGTACCTAAATGCATCCTTGTGACTGTGAGGGAGTGGAAGAGTAGGTGATATTCCATGCTGGACATGAACACAGCATTGCAAGGTTATATATTGAAGAATAAATTTGTTAAATTGAAATTCTTTTATATTTCATTATTAAACAAATCGATAATTTTTACCACATAAAAGTACCGAAACTTGGTACCGTTAAGTACCGGTACCGATTGCCAGGTTCTGGGCATCGGTACCATATCGTTTCAAATGTGAAAGGTTCCCATCCCTAATTGCAAGGTTATATATGTAGAATACAATTGTCAAATTCAAAAAGCTTGACATTTTATTATCAAACAAATTAATATTTATTACCACATTAACACAAAAAAAGTACCAAAAATTGGTACAGTTGAGTATGGATGCAGATTGCCAGGTACTGGGCATCGGTACCGGTTTGTTTGAAATGTGAAGGATACCCATTCATATTTGTGTCACTTATGAATGGGTGAAAATTGTCCCCATGGTCACCAGTTGTCAGGGAGAGTAAGAGGCAGGCTTATCATTTGTTTCTCTCTGAAATTTACTCCACGTTAATTGAATTTCCCTGGGATTATTTTTCTTCACTTCTACTTCCAGGATGTGCAGTGGAATGATCTGGACTATGCAGCAAAGCGCAGGGTATTCACCTTTGACCCCTGGAGATTTGCAGACCTCCCTGAGATGGTGCAGGAGTTCCACAAGAAAGGCCTGAAGTACATCCTCATCCTGGTGCGACATCTAAAAGACCCCACAGCCTGATTATTCCAATCATTAATGAGAGAGTATTTGAACTTTTAGATCAAAACTGAATATTTATCACATGAAATGAGCTGTTGAGAGACGCAGCATGAAGCTCTTTAAATAATTAATCATTTCCAGTGTTTCTCCAGTAGATGGCAGTAAAACTGTTTAATCTTGTTTCTGTTACTTGTTCCTCTGGTCCCTGCTAAAGGACCCAGGTATCAGCAGCACAAGCCGTCCAGGTACTTACCCCCCCTTTGATGATGGGCTGAAACGAGACGTCTTCATTAAAAACGCTACAGGACACATCCTGATAGGGCAGGTCAGCCTCTTCTGTGTATGGGTTCATGCTTTTCTGTCCCTTTTGTACTGCGAGTGTGCTGAACGTGCATCTTCTTACTGATGTGTAGGTTTGGCCAGGCCCAACAGCCTTCCCTGACTTCACCAACCCTGAGAGCAGACTGTGGTGGGAGGACTGCATCAGGGATTTTCACTCTAAAGTCCCTGTGGATGGTCTGTGGATTGTAAGCACACAGATGAGTGGTTATTTAGATAGGACCAGTAAGAGATCTGGTGTGGCTGGTTTTAAAGACTGAAACATGCACATGACTTGTAGTTGTGTGCTTAGTTTGTTCTTGACTCAGTATCAATTATGAAATGACAAATCCTTTGTTTTCCTTCTGCAACGCTCCATCCAGGATATGAACGAACCCTCCAGTTTTGTGCAGGGCTCAGAGGAAGGCTGTCCTGACAGTGAGCTTGAGAACCCGCCCTACACACCCAGTAAGTCATCACTGCACTTTACTATCAGTCAAAGGCAAACAGTCATAATTTTTTTACACATAAGCTGTCAAAGTGCACACTCAACATTTACCTATATAAAACCAGTGGCGATTGCTCTAAAACTGCAAGAGAAGCTCAGCTTCCCCTAAAATGTCCCCAAAAAAGTGGTGATATGTTCTGCTGTGTGTACATTTCATTGACAAAATATGCGCTAGAATTCCTTCATCTTTTGTTCAGAATCAGCTACCTATCACAGGTAACTGGCTCCACCTTCTTTTCATTCATCCCTGCGCACTGAGCGTCTTCTGACTTCAGCGGGGAAGCGTAGAGTGGGTTGTTCCACTGTGGAAACTGGATGGTCATTGGATAAACGCTGGGCTTTGTCCCGCCCATTGGATGCTCAGCGTCTCTGGGGGTCTATGAAGCAGTGGACTGGCCTGGAAGCTGGGCTTCTGCATGATGATTGGATGATCTGTCTGAGGCCGAATCCCTTTTTGATTGACAGTGAAATGAGCCAGTCAGCGATCTTGATGTAAAACCCTCCACTGGAGCATCTTCTGAGTTTTACAGTCAGTTGTTTTGGACTGATCTGGATGATTTATCGATCCCCAGCGAGTTTACCTTTCTTAAAAACGTCGAGGGCTGTGTTTAAAGATTCTCACTCTTTTCGCCAATAAGCAGCTACGGCTACAGCTGTGGAGCTTATCCCCCTGTCACACACACTTACAGCCTGTCGTAGTCTCATGTAGCAGCTCCAGCTGCTAGCAAGCTGGCACGGAGGGTAGAAATTATGTTTAAATAAATTAACAAATTTATGATGTAGGCCGGAAAAAAATTAGCTTCCCCTCCTTGACTGACCAGCAGCCGCCACGGATAAAAAATAGAGGTTCTGTTAGAAGTAAAAGTAAAAAATGCCCTGCTGGAGGACATTTGTACCTGTAGTTTCTTTTCAAAACTAACTGAACATGATCTCAGAAATCAGACACTGATTCCAACTCTGAGAAGAGTACACTGAATATAAAAACAATCACTTTTCTTCATCTCCGTCACTGCAACGTCTACTTGGTCAAACCAAACCAAACCAAACAGAAAATTCCTTCCTCTTGTGTTTTCTTATTCTTATTTGTATGTTATTTTTTTCTCGCAAATCAAATTAATCTACAGTTTTTTATGTTTTAAAGCTAAAGTAAAATCTATGGTTTCAAGAAATGTGAAGTCAAGTAACATCCTGAGGATCAAAAGCTTCATCAAGTATTGTAACAAACTCAGTGTTTACCACCAGTGTTGTGCAAACTACGTAAAAAAAGCAATTAGTTATAGTTACTCGTTACTTTCTCCAAAAAGTAATTGAATTAGTTACTGAATTACTCCTTCATAAATAGAATTAGTTAGAAGGGGAAGTAATTCTTTGTTACTTTTTTTGAAAAACCTTCAGTTTTGCAAAAGAAGTCAGTTTTGAGCAGGTTTTGCTCTGGGACACAATGCTCACATGTGTGTTCTTGGCTTTTACATCTATGACGTTGAAGTAGTGTCTGAACCTCCATCCTGAAAACACCAGTTTTAACCCTGCAGACCGCTCCAGACTCATGCATATTAATTTTGCAGCTCCTGGTCAGATAGACCTGCCAACTCTCCTGATTTAGGAAGGATTCTACCACTTTTTGACCCTGTCGCCCACTCTACTCCCAACTTGTATTTTCTCCCGATTAACCCCTGATTTTAAAGTCTGGTTCTGTCATCGCTATTTTTTTTTCCCAAGTCAAAACAAGTGGGCTACTTGTGCCTTACATTCAGACCTCAAAAAGCATCCACCCCTCTTTTCTGACTGCAGGTTACACAGACGCACACAGGTAGCTGTGATATTTGTTGCTGAAAAGTTGACTTTAGCATCAGCTCTTTGTTACAAGCCAACATGATTGTTCTCATCATTACTTATGAGTCTGCACACTTTTCCTGCATTTTATTTGCAGCTCCTCTCCTGTGACTTGCTGAGCTAGCCAGGTCGGATACATAGTAATGTGCCACATTTCACTGTTGGTAACAGCGTTATAACCCAAGGGTGGCCAACCTGTGGCTCGTGAGCCGCATGTGGCTCTTTGCCTTTTGGTGTGTGGCTCTTCGATCCATTCATAAAAATATAGATATAGTTATGAGTAGTGGTGTGCAGATCTATATATTTATATATATATATATATATATATATATATATATATATATATATATATATATATAGAGATGCCAACGTTGGGATCAGTTGGGATTGATACTTAAGTTTCAGTTTCTCTTCTCTAGTACGAATTTAAACACACAAACACAGTAAATCTCACTTTGATAATTGGAAATGTATTGATTTTCTTTTTATATCATTTCATTTATGTGTGAGTGGAAGTGTGTTTGTAAGCCCACATGTGACGTGGCTCTCTGTAGTACCGCGGCCATTTTTGTGGCTCTTGATCTCTGACTGGTTGGCCACCCCTGTTATAATGTTTGAAATAGTAGTTAATTAAATTACCCTTTACTGAAAAAAAGGTAAGGCCATTGTTTTTAACCCTCTTATTCCCAACACTGCTTTCCATATTTGAATTTACAGTTATTAATGCTTTACTAGTAGCTTATGTATAAGATACAATTTAAATTTGTTGATGTATGAGACATCTCATGTTGCATTAAGTTGTAGCCTGTGTGTCTCTGGTTGTTGTGCTCCCAGGGGTGGTAGGAGGCCAGTTGAACTCAAAAACTCTTTGCATGACGGCTCAGCAGAAGGTGTCCACACATTACAACCTGCACAACATGTACGGACTCACAGAAGCTTATGCAACACACAAGTAAGATTCGTTTGACTTTTCCACAGCGACCTTCTAATCATTTTTTGTTTGCATTAGGATTAATGGTGCTTAGAGCGGCTTAAGATTAAGTTTTTCTCTTGTTATTACTTTCTGTGTAAACAACTTTCATCTGCTGGATTCTGGTGTTTTCAGTGCTCTTGTAAAGGTACGAGGGAAAAGACCCTTTGTCCTGTCCCGCTCCTCCTTCCCTGGCATCGGGCGCTTCTCCGGTGTTTGGACAGGAGATGTGAGCAGTGACTGGGAGCAGCTTCGATACTCCATCCCTGGTGAGCAGATGTGCTTTCTCAATCATAATACACCTTGTTTCTGTTTCCTCCAAATTGACAGCAGATAGTTTAACGTGATTATTCACGTACAAATATGTGGCCTGTGCATTGGTCTAATTTGTTTCTGACTGATCTGTATGTGTTGAATAAAAAGGTCAAATCTTTCTTAACTCTTACCAACTCATCTGACAGTTGTTTGCTGACCTTTTGCACACGTTTCCCTCCAGCTGTGCTGCAGTTCGGCCTGTTCGGGGTGCCTCTTGTGGGGGCGGACATCTGTGGCTTTGAAGGCAACACCACTGAGGAGCTGTGTGTACGATGGATGCAGCTCGGGGCCTTCTACCCATTTATGAGGAACCACAACGACAGACCTAACGCTGTGAGACAGAGACACTGTTTATTTGTTTTGCAGGGGTCTGCCTTGGATGGTATTTCAGCAGTTTCTGAGGCGGCCCATCTGTTTCATGCATTATGAAGAGGGGTAACTCTATATCTCCTCTTTGTGTGTTTGTTTCTATGCTTCTCTATCCCTCAGCCTCAGGAGCCGTATGTGTTTAGGCAGAAGGCCCAGGCGGCTATGCGGAGTGTATTGAACCTCCGTTACTCCCTCCTGCCATTCCTCTACACACTCTTCCATCATGCGCACTCCTCTGCTGACACTGTGGCCAGGCCTCTCTTCATGGAGTATGTGTCTTCTTTAATCTCTGCCCCTTTTTTGCCCTTCCAAAGAGAAATGTTTACAACCATGTACTCCACTATCAATAGTGTTTTTTCTGCTCTTTGTTTATCCACCCATCACAGGTTTCCAACTGATCCAAACAGCCAGACTATAGACCGGCAATTCCTGTGGGGGAGTTCACTTCTTGTTAGCCCAGTTTTAGAACAAGGGGCAGTAGAGCTCGCTGCTTACTTGCCCCCTGGCACTTGGTACAGCCTACACGATGTGAGTCACCCTACCCTATTCAGTTTTCTGTTCCCCACAGGTAACCTTATGCTCTCAGTTTTTGTTTCCTTGCTACTAAAATCCAGCATGTTTGTAGCTTTGAGCAATAGTATATGACTGTAGTGTTTGATCTGTTTCTTCCTCTCTAGGGTCAGCCTTTCTACAGTAAGGGTCAGTACCTGCTTCTACAGGCCCCTCTGGACACTATCAACGTCCATGTGAGGGAGGGACACATTATCCCTCAGCAGGTCTGTGTCTCCTCTCACGAAACTTGATACCATCATTTTCTGTGTCGTGTTTGGTTCAGAGATGAGACTACATCTTCTGGAGACATTTTTGATAGAGAGTCTGAGGATTGAAAAACAGACAGTACATATTGTAGCAGATGAAAAAAGAGCTTAGTGTCTCCTACTAACAATGTCATTCTCTTAGTTGATGAATCGTTCTTGGAGGTGCAATAGAATAAACAGCTAGGCTTAGCTCAAAGCCTGGCTTATTTTGGTAAGCCTCGCTAACTTAAAGGGCAACTCCGTTTTTTTGACACCTGGACCTTATTTATAGGTGTTTGCATGCTCATATACTCACTCAGACAAACATCGTGCAGCTCTGAGTCCTTCAGAAGTTATTTAGATCCAACCAATTTTTGCCACACTTAGCGGGGGCCACGGCAAGGGAGCTTCAGCGCGGAACATAATCTCTGCAAAATCGCTCATTTCGGCTATATTTTTTCATCCATCGCCAGTGTTATCATAAGGTCAGCTCGTCTACCCTCTTCAGACTATGACTTCGATTTTGACGGTTGTCCTTACCGGTTTGAGCCTGAGTACACGGACGAGGAGCTCCATGAAAGAAGGATGCAGAGGGAGAGAGACGAAGAGCTGGCTCGAGAACAACAAACAGGAGCACGTCCACGACTCAATGCGAACTGGTGGTGCGCTTGTGGAGCGTGTTTGTGATAACAATGGATAGCGATGGATGAAAAAATAGAGCCGAAATGAGCGATTTTGCAGAGTCATGTCCCGCGCTGAAGCTCCCTTGCTGTGGCCCCCGCTAAGTGCGGCTAAAATCGGTTGGATCTAAATAACTTCTGAAGGACTCTGAGCTGCACGATGTTTGTCTGAGTGAGTGTATGAGCATGCACACACCTATAAATAAGGTCCAGGTGTCAAAAAACCGGAGTTGCCCTTTAAGTGAGAGTTGGGTTCCACAAACGAGGCTTAGGGCCAGCGTGGCTTGGTAACCATGGTAAATTAGCCGGCGCGACAAGCCTGGTCCCAGCCAGGCTTACGGTCAGGCTTACCTGAGCTGTGTCTCAGAGAAGGTCTGAGTGGCTTCTGAAAAACGCATTGTGAACTGCATGTGTCACATTAAATTAATCTAGAACTGTCTTGTTCGGAAACATAAATTGAGACTTTTTGGTAACTTTTCTGGCACCTCCTGCTTCAAACCCAAAAAGTCAGAAGGATTGTGAGGCCCTGCTTTCACGGTCTGTATCCAAACTGAAAATCAAGATCAAGTGAGCTTTTGTCCTTCAGCTCCACAGGAGGTTTCTGTCCTCCTTGAGCTCGCCTTAGGACACCTGCATTATCCTTTGACAAGTGTACCTCCCCAGTCATACTAGACTGGAATAACTGAATCAAAACATGTCAGATACTAGACTGTCTGTTCTAAATGCAGGAGAGTCTGTAGGTGAGTGGTTACAGTGCAGGTTGCAGGCTTGCAGTAATCTGTGTTTTACTTTCGGCGTGGGTTGGATCCCACCAGTGGTAACTATTTGAAAGTATCTGATTTTCTGTCTTCTGTCACCCTCAAAGTACAGTCAACATATAACAGAATAAAGGCACAAATTGTCTTATGATATAAAGCAGGGGTCCCCAAACTTTTTCCCGTCAGGGCCAAACAACTTTTCCCTTCTCTGATGACGGGCCAGGGTCAGTTTGTAAAAAAAGGTGTGACGACCGCAGAGGTGTCCAAACGTCAATATTTATTGTTTCCCAGAAAGCCACACATAACCAAGTATTAATAACCCTTTCTGTGATCTTGACAGGAAAATAAAATAAAATAAAAAATAACACTATTAATGAAATATACAACTCTATTTGTGAAATAAATAATAACTAAATAACCCTTTTCAGGTTTTTCACAGAAAAAGACCATGAAATATTAACTTTCTTGTAGACACTACTGTTTGCAGCTCTCATTAACTTCACCGTGAAAACCAGAAAGTAAGCAGGCTAAGAAACCAGACTATGTGATACAACACCTACCAGCACAAAACATTTCACTAACAGTATGGTAGTAAAACAGGATTTGTTTTTTTAAAGGGGGGTTTCAGATAGGGCACAAACTGCAGAAGGGTGGAATAGAAAGTTACGTTCTTTGCATGTATAAGTCTCGATCACGTGGCCAGACTGAAAAAAATAATCATAAAGCGCCTCTGGTATTGTTCAGGGGGCCAGGCAAAATGTGGAGGCGGGCCGTATCCGGCCCACGGGCCACAGTTTGGGGACCACTGATATAAAGGGTGACAACAGCCACAATTTTCAATATAAATACCTTCCTTCTACCATCTGATCATGATGATAATGTAAAGGTGATTCCACATGGTGACATAACTTTGTGTCTTCCCCCTTATTTAAATAGAATAGAATAGAATAGAATAGAATAGAATAGAACTTTATTGTCATTTTAAAAAGTACAACAAAATTGAAGGCACAGCAGCAATAAAGAAAACAAAAGTAAGAAAATGCAAAAAGGTCCATAAGAAAATAGATGATGTCACATGTCTGTGAATAGCATGATGCTACTCCGCCCTCTGGTATTCCCTCTGTTGCTGGGTTAGCTTGGCTAGCTCATCCATCTTATTGGAGATAGATCTTGCATTCTACCCCGGACGCGTGGTTTGCCGCAGCTTGGATCAGCCTGGCTTGAATAAGCGTCTCTGGAAATCAGCTGAGCCTCGTTAGTGAAATGAGTTGCAGCTAAGACTTAAGTGGCTGCTAATCAAGCCACGCTTACCAGCGATAGCCCGGCCTTTGTTAGCCAGCTTAGTGGAATACCCCCCTTGTTAGCAGAAAGCCAACTCGTGTCACTCTTAGTCCTTGAAGAGTGCCTGAAAACAAGTGAAAGTCGAGCCAATGTTCACCCTCACTGTTTCACTTTGCTTGTTTTTCTTCCTCTGTGCTACATCCGCTATCGTAGCTGCTCTGATAGCCTCTTTCACTCCCTATCATCAACACACAAAGTCACTTACTCTCTTTGTGATTGGCTGAGGTAGCTGCGTCTACTCTCCATCCAGAAATATCCCGAAACAATCAAAACATCAATGTACAGGAGGGGGTTGAGGCAGACATAGACACTGACACACATGTATATTGGCCCAAAAGTGATGATCAGCAGGATTATTCCTGTAACAGTTGACATTCTGTATTTTAGGAGAATCCTGCAGACTCTACCTTTAATGACACTTTAAAGTTTAAATAAGCTGAAACACTTGGAAGAGAATGTTTTAGATTGTATCATTGTGTTTCTTTTAATCTTCCTTTTTCCTTGAAGGAGCCTGCTTTGACAACTACAGCCTCACGCACGAACCCCTTCTTCCTGACTGTGGCTCTGTCAGCAGGCGGCTGGGCCCGGGGCGACTTGTTCTGGGATGATGGAGAAAGCCTTGACACCTTCGAAACGGGACATTACTGTTACATTATCTTCATTGCTGGACAGGTAGAGAAGAGTCCAGTGACACTTGATTAAAAAACCTGATTATGCAATGCTTTACATTCCCCTGCAATCTGTTTTTCATACTCTTTATGTAAAACTGCAAAAAAATGTATACGCGCTCCTCAAACGTCACTGTCTTGTTCAGTCTCAGGTGGTGAGTGATCCTATCAGGCTGACTGGGGCCCTGGACAGTCTGATACTTGGAGGGCTGAGGGTGTTTGGGGTACCCTCACCACCTCTGTATGTGTTAGCCAATGGGGACAAAGTCAGTGATTTCACCTACCGCCCTGACACCAAGGTGAGTTTGGCTTGACTTAAGACTCAAAATTTTATGTCAATTTTTACTAACAATGAACCACAAGGAGCGCAAAGGAAGCTCTATTTACAGTTTCAAGTCTCTTTGATATTAGATTTTTCATACTTCGTTTTGCTTTTTGAGACAAGAAAACATTTGTTTTTGAGATGGAGCCTATGTATTTATTCTCTCTGTTCCACATCATAAATGTTAACTATCTTTGTCTCACTTATAAAATACTGAGTAATCCACTCTGTTACTGTCTTTCTCATCCCTCATCCAGGCTCTTACAGTGAGCCGCCTGGCCTTGCCCATGACAAAAGGGTTCACAATCCAGTGGGCGCTGTAACACACTAAACTTCATTACCCAGAAGCAACTGCTGAAGAAGACACCTGCAATTTCCTGCACTGGCAGCAGCCATCTGTACTTGCTGTGCCTTTTGGCAGGTCACTCTGTGGAAGGAGTGGCTTGTTAAGATATTGTATGATGCCAAACAGACGGAGCAATCATCGTGTTCTGTCTTGTTTTTTTGCTGCTGTAACTGCTACTGAATCAAAGCAAAGTTATTCTTTGTCAATATGCACAACTTTTAAACCTTTTCTAGCTTTTTGTATTAAATTATTTTTTTTTATCAAAAGAAATTGTCTGCTACCAAGCTTTTCTTTTACCACACCTGGTCCCCTAAGTCTGCTTTTCAAAAATATCAAACTAAGGTACAGCAGCTTTTGTTTTCTTGGCTTGATGTTTGTGAATAATTCTGTTTGATCATTTCTAGTTTTCACTCACTCTTAAACAATGACTAATTTAACATGTGTTCATGTTTTTTGTATACATTGTTTAATATTGTGGGTTGTTTTTTTATGAATTCATTTTTTTCTGTTTTTGTGTGCACTGTTAATAGTAAGTTTATGTATTTTAGATTTTTTTAAAATTTACTAGTTATGGGAATTGTCATCAATATTAGTACATAAAATGGAAAAAATGAAACTATTGCAACAGCAGGGCTGTGACTGGAAGGTTAAAAGTCCTGAATACCTGCAATAAATCTCACATATTCATTTTTTCCTCAGATTTAAGATCATTGTTGTCGCCTAAATATTTGTATCTATATTTACAGCAATTTTCTGACAGTGAGAAAAGTTAACACTTTGAATGTTTACCTAGTTTGTAAACAAGGATGCTACCACTGTTGTGGTTTTTATATTTACATTTTATTTTATTTCTATTTGGACATGCTGTCCTCAAATTAAAATTATACTCGTGAGTGAAACTCTAAAAAACTGTAAATATAACGAATTTAAATGATGGCTGATAAAAAATATCCTCAATTACTGGCCAGGTATGAAAAAGAGACCACATCATTGGCCTAAATAAAAACACCAGGCTTTAATGAGGGAGGAGGGTGAATCCTCTCGTCGTCGTGACGAGATGCTCTGACTCCAGCTCTGGTCCTGATGACGGAGAACCAACTGGATTCAAGCTTTTGCTTGTGACCTTAAAAACGTCACTGGTGATGAAAAGGAGTCGGATGACATTTATGGAAGCCTCGATTGGAAAATGACTTCAGTTTATTATACTGCATAGTAAGATAAAGCCCCTGTGTCCCTTAGAAAATAAAATTATGTGTTTTTATGACTAAAAAGCCCGTTACATCCCGGAAGCGGTGAAATTTTAAGGGATTGGTAGGACGTAAAGCTAGACACACACGACAAAGAAGTCAAAGGAAGTACTCTTACAAATTAAAAGCCCTGGCACAAAACGCTTTAAAACTACAGCTTTACTTTGAAAGTCCCGACCGGACGTCTACTTCTGTACCGTTGAAAGCAGCAGTCAAATGTGTAGTGTCACTGTCGAAGAATAACAGGAATACAAACAACACTTCAGCTCCTGATAGCTGGGCTTAATCCGGGAGTGAGGAGGTGAAACAACACCGGTGCCCGCCGCACGGTCCCCGCCCGCCGGTGACATGGATGTCGGACATGGGCTGCTGTAGACTTCTGCTGCGGGACTGAAGGTGAGCCGCCTGGCCCCCTTTTCCTCTTCATGCTGCTTGCTATTCATTCATTTTCTCACGCTGGAACAGGTGTATGCCAAAACCCGAGAAGAAGGGCGCATTTAAAGCCTATTTGCATTTACAGCTGTGTTAATTGTAGCTTTAGCTGTTGTCGAACAAACTTTAAAGTTAATCGCAAACGTGGACGCCGCGAACCAGCAAATGATTTCGCCCATGTTCTTGTCAGCCAAACTAAAATATTAATGTTCAAGGTGGAACAAACAGAATCCCCGCTCAGGCTCACAGTCACACAGAATATTAGCACAGGGCCTGGCTGTGTGTGTGAGAGTGTAAATTATGCTGTGGTGGCAAAAGCCTGTCCCATCCTCCCTTCTTCTCCCCTCCTGACAGGCGGATGCTGTCTGCCAGACTTTAGTGTAATGATAGCTGATGGAGCCCCCGACATTATGGCACGCCTCTGCTGCACTGTTACTACACGGAGGCATTTCCAGGACACCAAGAGACCACCTGGAATAAAACAGCTCTTTTATTTTAATTAAAGGGAGTTCAGAGCTCATACAAACCCAACAGCCCACATTCACAGTCCACTCTGACTGAGCCGCAGAGTTTATGTATGTTTCAGATGTCACACATCACCAGAGTTACTGTACAGTGATTCCATAATCTGTTTAATGTCAGTGTTTGAGCATCTAGTTATAAGATAATGCTCCATCATGAATCGAAAAGTCAAGGATTAAGAAACCAAGAGTCTAATTGCATTGGAAAAGTGGAATTTTAAAGTATATACTACAAACATAGTCATAAAATTTAGTGATATAAGAAAGATATCTCAAATTTTTAAAGAAGTTTTGCAAGATTCTAACCTAGCAAAATGTTTAACACTTGAAGAATTAAATTTAGTGTTACTTTTCATGCACAATTTGTATTTTGGTGTTTGTCTTACATAACTTTAAACATTTACAGCCATGGTTGAAATGCTGTGTTTGTGTGAAATTGCAGATTAAATAACATGAAGGTCATCTACCATTGTATAAAACTTATTGGTTAGTTGCTGTTGACATATTCTGAAAGCAAGGTATCTAAGATAAGCCAGCGTCAGGCGACAAAAAATGATCCCGACACGCAGTGTTTGCTTTTTGAGGAAAGAGGAATTTAAAGCACCAAATATTGGAACAGTTAAAAATAGATATGCACCGTGCCGATTTCCTTAATTTGGGGGATTGGTGAAGTTGAAACATAAAGATTTTATTGTTACACAGGTATTGTTCAATGATTTTCAATAGAATAAGATTGGAACATTGAAGGTCTATGCTGTCCGTTATGAAAAAAAAATAAATAAATAAAAATCAGTATCGGCCCAAATTGGTATCGGCAGGTCAGGCTTTCCTAAAGATCCGTGATCGATGATTGCCAGAAAGTGCGATTGGTGCACCACTAGTTAAATTTTTTTACTATGAACAAAATAAAAGAAACACCCTTTATTTTTCTTGTTTAAAGTGATACTCCGGGATGGAACAAGTTAGGTCCTATCACAAGGTTTAGGGCAGAAATGACCCCTACAGCAGTGTTTTTGTGCAGCAGAAGCCCAGGGCGCTCCCACCAAAGACCCCCTCCCTGCTCCTCTGCTGGTTTCCTCTGCACTCAGACGGGGCCATATTTTACTTGACCAAAAACACAAATAAAAGGACTCCCACCGAAAAATCTGATATCAGTCTGCATTCATGCTTTATTTAGAGAATTTTCAGCGCGTTACTTTCACACAAAAACACCGCTAAATAAGACTCTAGTTCTCATCGTGTCGTAAAACGGCGCTACCTCCGCTTGCAGAGCCACAGCTGGCTACGAGACGCTCGCCGCTTAGTGTATCAGTCCGCGCGTGGCGTGCCAGATATAAACAAACGCAGGTAGTCTGCCAGGACGAGGAGACACAAGTATGCTTGAAAGTTAGAAGAATCAAAAACAGATACTTGTTGCACAATGTGTGTGTCAGTTCCATGAGAAATTAATGAAACTTTCTGAGACTGCTTTTATTTGGCATATTTAATCATGCAGCTTCAGATTTTTCACCTAAAAATATATTTTTTTAAATCCATAAACTTATATCTCCATGTGTATTAAATATCTGCACAAAGCCTAATGTCACCAGTTTTAGCAGAGTCCACATGCACCTTGTTTTTCAGGCTTCTTTGTACCTTGTCCCCCTTCCCCTGCTCCAGGTCATCCCAGTATAAAGAGGTGTTTTGAGGTGGAGTCTCCGGTTAAATGTCAGCGTGACAGTTTAATTAATATTGCCCATAGGGGATAAGCTGATAGCCTGAATTTTGCAGCTTTTTTCATCCCAGAGGCCACATTCTCAAGATCTTGTCTCAAGTTATAATTGTAATAAATCTGTTTCTTATTCAATCTGTGAAAAGTTTGTCAGGAGACCTGCAGGTCACAGTGAGACAAGACTGGGTTAAGCATGAGCTAAAGATTTGAGTCATTTGATAAATCAGTGAAAGGTCAGAGAGCAGAGGCAACACTCTGGTGTTGACAGCATGAAATAAAGCGAGGAGTTAGAGGACAGCCAGACTGAGCGACTCCTATCAGCCTCACACTGTAATCACATACAGACCAAAATAACCACGGGTAGTCAGACGGAGAGCTATTGCTGTTATGAGGTTGTTGAAAACAGCTGTGTGTCATGTTGAAGACCTCAGCTTGTTGTTACGCACAACATGTTGAAGTAATATGTTCTAAATACTGTGTAGTCAAAGTGTGCAGGAATGTAGAGCTGCATGCTGCCAGTGCACTTTTGACTGGTTTCAAATGGATCAGCCAAGAACTGAGAATGTGGTGCATTTAACCCTATGGCTAAACTGGAACTATTTGAAACTAGTGTTTAGAAGAGAGATGGACAAGAAGGTCAGGAAAAGTCCCAGTGACGTGAGGTGATGAGGCTTCATAAAAACATGAGAAACTCTGTTCATAGCCTGATTCCAAGCCTTTATTTTATTTTATTTTTTAAAGTAAAAAGCCAATTTCCTTATCAGCACATACACAGGATGAATCTTAATTTTTATTATATTTACCTGCTTTGCCAAAGTGGCAACCTCCGGTCTACAACTATAAGACAATGCAGAAGTGCTTGAACTTGCTGTTTCTCAAGCGTCAACCTGAGGCTTGCTCCTGAAGTACTGGAAGTCACATACACACAGGCCAAAAATAACAATAATAAAAAAAAAACATTTTTACAGTAGAAATCAACATTTACAATCAGCTGTTAAGAGGATATTTAAATCCCAAGTTTTCCCAATCAGAGGCACAGCTCAGCTCCTGTGACTGAGGGGCGTCCTATAGAGTTGGCCAGAAAGATTTACCCTTTGTTTTTTCTGCACTATCCAAAAATGCTTGCAGACAAATATAACAAACATTGAACGCAGTTTCTATACTTTATTCTTTGTCACCAAAGGATTTACATCTCAACATTGCCACCCTTTGCCTTTATCATAGCCTGGAGACGACCGGTCACTGCCTGGCACTGTCTCTGCATCAAGTTTTGACCATGACTTCATCAGAGCTGTCTTCAAAGTGGTGACACTGCTGTGAGATACTCTTGAGACCTCCCTCTCCAGGATAGACCAGATCACAAAGTCCATTGGATTGATGTCCGGACTTGACGGAGGCCACATGTTCTTGTCCCAGAAGCCAGGAAAGTGCTGCTTGCACCAGGACCAAGACCGAAGGAAACTTTGAGCCATCAGATGCAACAGCAGCCCACACCATGACTCCAGCTAGCTTCTGACGACGAAAAAGAGTTCTGCAGCATTTGGGTAGGTGCTGTGCACTGTGTGCATAAACCCCGTCATTCTGGGAATTGACCACTGCCTGAACCGTGAAGATCTTCTCATCAGACCAAACCAGGACTTTGTCTGCGGCACTCTGGATCTCCTGCAGCATCATTTTCCCCCTGTCAAGCCGTTTTTTCTTAGAAGCGGCTAAAATCAGTTGTCTGTGTTGCATTTTTAGTGTTTTCAGTCTGAGATCCTGTTTGACGATTCTTCTCAGTGAAGTTCTTGAGATGTTCACTTCCTTTGCTGTTGTCCTCATGCTCCTGCGAGGATTCCTTTGGATTCTCTTCCTCACCATCTCAACAACCCTTTTGGTCCAGACTGAACGTTTTCTTCCAGGGATTGGCTTGCTGGTGGTGTTGCCGGTCTCCTTGTTTCCTTTCATGACGTTATAGACAGTCTTATGACAAACATTCACTTTTTTCATGATTTGCATTGTTGTCAGTCCAGCCTCCTTCAAGGCCACAATCTGGTCGCGCTTACCCTTCAATGCCATACTCGACAATCATTAGGAATAAACAAATGAACTCAGGTACATCAAAAGCTATGCTTTTTAAGAGAAACTATTCAACATTTTAAGTTTCTAGGACAAAAGGTAAGCAAAAAAAAAAGAGACATAAGATGGGTAAATCTTTCTGGCCCACTCTGTCAAGCTGTTATTTTGGAGGCTCAAAGCCTGCCCGACTTCCAGTATGGCCACGCCAGCCGATTTGCTTCAAAAATCGGTTTCAGAAACAGACGGTGGCTTCAGGGAGACTACGTCCAATGTTTTATACACTCTATGTTTTTTTCCCAAATAAGGACATGGCTGATTTGACCGATAGGTTGGCACCCCATGGCTGTCTGTAAAGAGGCTGAAGGCCCACCTCTTAACCTCACTGAAACTCAAACAAAGCTAGGCTGCGTTCAGCATTACTAATAATGCCTCTGTCATCAATCAGTTACAAAACTCTGTATCAGGAGCAAAAAGGGATGTAATGATGCATTGCGAGACAGTTAAAAATCGATACAAATGTGTGACGATTCACATCAGCTGAGATAAAAAAAAAAAATTGTGATGCCCTGTTTAAACAGCAGAGGGACATTTTGCCCTAAATGAAACATATTAATCCTAAACTAGGAACACGTGCAAACCTTAGATTGTTTATTTGAAGAGAATTTTTAAATTTGTTTTATACATTTAGTTATTTTGATGTGAGATTTGTTTAAAAAGTCTTTTTTTATTCAAGATAAAATATAATTTCACTTGCACTTTTAAGAAAAGAGCATACTTTTTTTGCAGCTTGCCTTACCTCAGAGGATTAAAAAGGAATTGTCTTGATTTTTAAAAAAATAAGACAAAATATTTTTTGTAGTTCATATAAATTTAAACATATATGTGTGAGTGTGTGTTTTAAATTTTGCATTCATGGCATATTTTGTGTCTTGCTATTGCAAAAAATAATTCAAAGGCTCCTTTTTAATCGTATTTTGTCTGAAAGCTCACTCTTTTAAAACATAATTGTGAGAAAACTGCATCGTTAACCCAGTATCTGAAACCGTAATAAATCACGTCGTTACCTCCCCAGAAACAAATGTGTCAAGTTGTAGACCTTACGTCTGTGTGTTATTACAGTCTATGCTTTGCAACCAGTACAGTATGAGGCAGATAGCTAAACACACCAAAACATTTTTCAACACAGGCTGTAAAGATTGGGCTCTAATTTTGTGGCAC
This sequence comes from Halichoeres trimaculatus, assembly GCF_033239565.1. Lineage (NCBI taxonomy): Eukaryota > Metazoa > Chordata > Actinopteri > Labriformes > Labridae > Halichoeres > Halichoeres trimaculatus. Next base: position 5,531,342 of record NW_027437198.1, on the reverse strand, counting down.
AGTGCAGGGGGCGCAAGCCTGGCGCACCCTGTGCAGTGTTAAATCTTGTGCGGTGCACCGCCGTGCGCTGCCAATTTGACAATTTGGTAGACCGTCTGCGCAGAGATGGGTGTGACTGCGCACCAGGGGGAGGTGTCAGCAGATTCATGTTGGCGCAGTGACAATTTCGTGCCAAAATTAGTGCAGAAAGTGCGCTGAAAGGTTCTGCTATTTGGTGATGACAAACCAGGAGTGCAGGTGGATCAAAAGTATTCTGAATGGATAAGCCAGCTGTGTAACTGTCTCTTCATTTTGTACTCCTATTAATGACAAAGGAACAGATTACATCTGTCCCGGGAGCTGGCCCACAAGGTGACCTGTTTCGTGTCCTCCGATGCGCCCCGCTGTCCATTCTCCTACTGCAGGGACAGCGGCTCTGACCGTCTCCGCTACCGGGTCTTTCCAGCACACTCTTCGCGGTGCTGAGGATCACTCAGACCAATCAGACCCTGCGCCTCGGCCGCAAGGCATTTAAAGGCAAGGAGAGGCGCTCATTTGGATTGGTGAAAACAGCGCTCGGCTGTGTTAAACCCACTCACGGCTTTTCTCCTCCCTCTCTCCCATTTGCGTGGAGGGAGGCGTGGAAGCGCACCCCTGCGCCTTGACTGCCCCTCTCTTGGCGCTGCAGGAAACTTGCGAAGTGAGCCGGTCACGTCCTATCCGCGCGGCGAAGGCCGGCGCAGGGCAGGTGCGCCTGCGCTTGCGCCTGGTCTACGAAATTAGAGCCCAGTGTCTCAACAGTGAAAAAAAAACATTGTATCATGTTTGTTAATGGTAGATCATTGACTTTTGGGACCAGCCTCAAGTGGAGACTCAGGGAACTGCACTGGTTCCATTGTTAATCCTGAAGTTGCTGGCTGGTTGTTTTTGATGGTTCCAAATCTCACTTCACACCTCAAAATGTCTTCTTATTCTAATATTATTTTATCAGGTAAAATGAAAATAAAAAACAGACGTGTCACTGGTTGAAGCAGATCTTTATCCAGGTTTAATTACATTTTGTCCCCAACATGTGTTTTTTTTCTACTGTGTGTCTAGTATGAGAGGTAAAACCCAGCAAACACCCACACCCTACGTCTAAGACAGTAAATGCAGACCAAATGATGGCCTGCAGTAAAAGTCTCTCCACTGAGGTCTTGCCTGGATCTCATGCCAGCTGACTTCCTGTTGGGGGCCTGGCATCAGGAAACGGGGTGCCTGCTTAATCAGAGAGAGAGGTAAACACATCCTCAGAGGAAAAAGGAGGGAACATTCCTCAGAAGGAGAGGGGAGTACGTGTTGGTGTACAGCTAACAAGAGAACAAGGCTACATCTGTGAGGTGGGTTCACAGATACAGAAAACAAGTGAAAGTGTTACAATAGGAAATAAATGAATGAGATCTGTGTAAAGGATTAAAGAGGAGTCAAGAAACTTTCATTGCTTTTGGCGTCTCTATTCAAAAAAGAGGGATCCCTCAGAAACATCCAAAGAGCTGCTCTACTTTTAACTCCTCAAAGTTAGTTTCATCACACACCTCTTGTTTTTCTGATGAGACATTATTAGACCCACAAGTCAAACATGGGTGGTGTGACACGCTGCTCTTCACATGTTGATGACATCTGTTGGCTGCTGATAAGAGCCTGGAATTTCACGTGGATGGAGTGAAGTGTGTTTGCTCATGTCTTTGTTTGATATGCTGTTGTTTACAGAAGGTGGGACAGGTTTAGGTGCACAGAAGTACAGTATCCACTGAGTTCTTGCGTGTGAGTGCAGGTGTGAAGAGAAATGCTGAATAAGTGGAGGGAGGAGAGGAGATTCTGCAGTAAGGACACTGCAGTAAATTCAGGCACACGTGTGACGGAGGAGGTGAGGTGTAGGTGAGGATGTGTGCACTACTGTAGTTCCAGGATGTGTCCGAGTGTCCTTAAACTGTCACTTGTCTTGTTCCCTTTTCCCTTCACTGTCCAGCCTCTCGTGTTTTCCTTCTCTTTGTTGCTCTCATGCTTTTTCTGACATGAACTGTCCTTCTCTCTGCTTTCAAGGATAGTTTGAATTTTCTTAAGTGGGCTGGTACGAGGTACTTGTCAATAGTAACTGTATTACCCAGAGGGTACAGCTGTCGGCTCAGCCTTTACATGAAGAAACAGGCTAAAGAACCAGTATGGAGGCTAGGCTATTGACTACAATGGGTCAATTTTAATAAATAAATCTTTAAATTTCAAGAAAATCTGCTGCAAACATTAACTTTCGTAGAAGTTTAAACTTTGTTAAAATATCTTTCTGTGAACTAAAGATGCTGTCAGAAAGCTACTTTGTTCCAGCATGACTTTGAATGCAACACATGCATGTTCCACCACAAGTTACACAGCATATAATGATAATAAAGATAAATCAGATCAGCTCTTTTAAAGAAAATCAATGACGCTTTCCAAGAAAACAAAGATAAGTACATTAGAGGTATGAAAAAATATTGATACGGCAATACATCACAGTACTTTAACCTGTGATAAAAGATTAATATCTCAAAGCTTAATATCAGTATTTTTGGTAAAATAAAAATTAGTATTTTTAGCCAAGTTGGAGGTAAAATACGTCTTCCACACCTTCACTGCAGTAGATGGCGCCAAAGAGCTACTCTGCTGTATGTTGCCCATAAACTGTATAATAAATGTAATCTCAAAGTATATTAGAAATAATTTACTCCTAAACTTGATGATGTGGGTTTTGATGTCATAAACATCAATCTTTTCTCTCTGTTCTTGAAGTTTATTTTTTACAGTGTAGTAGACTGATAAAAAAAAAAAATCATATTCACGTTTTGCACAATATTAGATTTTTTATGAGTAACATTCGTTACACCAAGTGACATTTATCAGTTTCAACAACTGACCACGTCTTTCAGCCAATAATATTGTTTGCAACATTAGTTTAATGTCACAGTAGTTTAACTGTATATACAAAACACTCCATATGATTTACATTATTCAAAACACAATAAAATAAAAAAGTAGTTTTCAACCAAATTGTTAACTGTGTAGAATAACGCAATTTATCACACTATCGTGATACTGTGATATCATCGTATCCTGACCCAAGTATTGTGATGTGTACTGTTTTTGAGGTTCTTACAGATTCTCCCAAAGTACATAAGACAGATTAGAAAAACAGTAAAAAGAGATTGTGATGATGCAAGTCATATCTTTAAAGTGGTCTTGAAAAGGTGGTTTTGAGTTGATCTTTGACAGAGAGGACTGGGTCTGAATTTCAGATGTTTGGAGGATGGGAGTTCCAGAGAGCATAAGGATGGGTACAAGACATGCACCAATTGGTGATCAGTGATGTTTGATTGGTGATCGGCCCATCCTTACATATGAAACTGATCTAATATACCTCCAGGAAGGTCTGACAGCCAGTCTTTGTTGCTTTTTGCTCTAAAACCTAAAACTCAGGACACTTCATTGGTTGTTAAAGGGGACATATCATGCTGATCCCTGATTTGATACTTACATATAATAATGATAAATTTGGAAGCAAGACCTTACACCCCCTGAATTTTCAAAAAATAAGATTTTGTATTTTTTCTGATATCCTAGAACGAGATTTGATGCCTCTGAAAATAGGTCATTACCAGATGGCCGCGAGATTTCGAACGTCGTGACGACACGAGGATCCTTTCTTTTTATTGGAGTAATCTGATGAAGCAGCTCCTCCTCTGTGATGTCAGTTAGTCACACAACCGCCACCAAGGGATACACCCACCAAGAGCCGAGTATAAACGTATAAACTATACATGTTACAGTACCGGTTTGACTCACCACCGTCCTGAGATGATCTGTGTCCAGGTGGATTTTCTTCCTCCTGAGCTGCAGAACCGTCCGGGTCTGACTCAGGGTCCAATACAAAAGGACGTATCCTACACTCTGCCATTTTATTAGTGCTATCAATCCCTTACAGTGAAGTTTTGGCAAACAGCAAACTCACTCGGTCTGCCTCATCCAATATGGCGATTTTGTAAATACTGCCATGCTGCAAAAACCGCCCCCTGGCTCTACCCCCTCCGCCCCTCTGATAGAACTGACCAATCAGAGCACAAAGGGCTGTGCCGTTGCAAGGTTACTGGAGGTCATTCTGGAAATGGAGCGTTTCAACGAGATCTTCAGAATGGCCTTAACGGAGGATATTGAGGACGCTATTGTGGGGCAATGAAGGAACTAAATGACTTGTACTGAGGGCAGAAATGCTTTACAGGCATCCTGGTCTGGCATAGTGAAAAGGAGAAACAAGCATGATATGTCCCCTTTAAAGTTAAAACATTAAGATTTTATTGTTTTACAGGTATGTTACGATGATTATCAATACCGATGCCTGGTACCTGGCAATCTATACTCAACTGTACCTAATTTCTTTTTTTGTGTGTGTGTTTTTTTTATGTGGTTATGATTTTTTTTTTCATAATAAAATCTTAAAGTTTTTCAATTTTACATATTTATTCTTCAACATGACCTTGCAATGCTGTGTTCATGTCCAGTATGGAAAATCACCTACTCTTCCACTCTCTCACTGTCACAAGGATTCATTGAGGTATCTAAACATGGTACCATTTGATTTTACTTGAATGGGTACCCGGTACTACCAGTGGGATTTGGTCAATACCTATAAAAGTACCTAATTCAGTACCCATTCCTAGGGGAGCGAGGTTATTGAGAGATTTGTAGATGATGAGCAGGAACTTGAAGGAGGTGTGATGTGTTCACAGGAGTGGAAGTGGATAAGTAATCGCGCAGCAGCAGAGTTTTGGACATACTGTAGTTTATGATGCTCAGTGGAGAGGAGGCCATAAAGACTACTAACACAATAGACCAGACTTTATGAAAGCATGGACGAGTGTTTCAGGGGTGGAGAAGGGGAGGGTAGGGCGAAGACGTGTGATGCTGTGGAGGTGGAAGAAAGACGTTTTGGTCGTGTTCCTGGTGTAAAGTTTGAAGAAGAGAGTGGGATCCAGGTGATGCTAAGGTTTTGGACAGTTTAAGGAAGTCTCTGTTCATCCAGGTCTTTACATCAAGGAGGCAGTTTGTGTTGGTGGACAGAATGGCAGCAGTGATGGTTTTTGTTAAGATTGAAATGATGTTAGTTTGGCATAATTTTAAGCATCACATGCTGAATTTTATCCGACGTACACGGTGGATTTTGTTATTTCAGCTTAGTCTTCCTCCTCAGTGTATTTTGATACTGCACACACCATGGGTTGTGTCAGTAGGCAAAAAATGATAAACAAACAAACAAACAATAAAATACAAGCCATTTTTTTTGAAGACATTTCCAGTTGTTTCCGTCCTGGAATAGAATGATGCTAACATGGTTTTCTAGCAGCAAAGTAAAGTGCTGCAAAATATGAAATGCACCGTTAGCAAACACTGGTAGTAATGTTTGGTTTAGCATTTGTTAAAGCCAGCTTAACATTGAGTGGTTCTCTGCAGGTTAGAAAAATTAACCAAATCTTTGATTTCCTTTGTTCCCCTTTCAGAGGATGGGCCCAGCCTCCCAGTGCCTGAGGAGATGTCTCTGGGTCGGCTCCTGCGGCGCGCCTCCTCCAAGGCCTCCGACCTCCTGACCTTTAACCCTGGGGCGGGGGGCACATCATTGCGCTCAGGCCTGGATGGCGAGATCATCTTCTCCAAAAATAATGTTTGTGTGCACCCTGCAGAGCCCCTGCCCGGCCTGGCAGAGCACCACCCAGGTTAGTCTGGCTGTAGAGCAGGGGTGGCCAACCTGTCGCTCGCGAGACACATGTGGCTCTTTGCCTTTCGATGTGTGCGGTTCTTCCATCCATTCATAAAAAAATATATATAGTTATGGGTAGTGGTGTGCCGATCAATCTAAACTATATAAATATATATATAGAGATATAGATGCCAACGTTGGGATCAGTTGGGATTGATACTTAAGTTTCAGTTTCTCTTCTCTAGTTCAAATTTAAAAACACAAACACAATAAACCTTGGTTTTAAAATTGGAAATGTTTTAATTTTCATTTCATGTCATTTTGTTTATGTGTGAGAGGAAGTGTGTTTGTAAGACCACGTGTGTGATGTGGCTCTTCATAGTACCACGGTCATTTTTGTGGCTCTTAGTTCTCTGAATGGTTGGCCAATGCTGCTGTAGAGTGTGGATTAATGTGACGTGACAGAAAAAATAAACACATCGTGACGGAATAATATTGACATAACATAGAAGTTAAACTTTGGAAAAGGAAGAGCAAGTTGCATTATGTGTTTTGTTGCTGTTTATTTGTACATGAATATCCTCTGTCATCTGGAGCTGCTAGCTTCTTTTTGCTAACTTTGCGCCTCTTGTGTTTTTAACTGCTCTTTATCAGGTTTTTCTACTCCTTTAAGAAATAATTAGGTAAATAAAAAGCTAATATTAAAAAGGAATCTATAACACATTTCACAGTCACATCTGCAGGACAGATGTTGAGCTGGCAGATGGCACTCCGGAGCTGTGAGTGTCTAAACACTCTGTCCCTGAGAGGACTTTAGCTCAGGCTGAAATGGCGTTGCTCTAGTTTTGAAGGAGTGGTTTCAGAGTTAGTTACCTGTGCTGCTGTTTATCTTTTCTTGGTATGAACACTGACAACATATCTTCAGTTTCCCCCTCTCCTATCTGCTGTCATCCTTCATTTCTCTGTTTCACTGCATTGCATTGTCATCACCTCACCTCTCCAGTTTCCCTCTATGTCGTCATCAATATGTGTCTTTATCTCTTCTTAGGTTTCACCTTTGTCTTGGGTTTGCGGCTGCATGCAAATGCATGAAATGTCTTGTCGTTTCCTCTCGTGTTACTTGCTCCTGAGCAAACCGAGCAACTGTGCTGACTGGTTTCTGTCGCCCCCTGCAGGCTACCTGTGTGTGCACACGGAGAAGGACGAGAGCTTGGGCACCACTCTGATCCTGACCTGGGTGCCAAACTCTCGCATCCAGAGGCAGGATGAGGAGGCGCTGCGGTACATCACACCGGAGAGTTCCCCTGTACGCAGGAATGCACGCCGTCGAGGCAGACGGTAAGTTAAATCTGAAATAATGAGTTTATGTTTAAGGAAATTGAATCCTGTTTTTACTGTAGTTTTCTGCAATCACTGGCTCTTAAATGCCAAGATAAAGATAAAGATAAAGATAATAATAATAATAATAATAATAATAATAATAATAATAATAATAATAATAATAATAATAATTATTATTATTATTATTATTATTATTATTATTATTATTATTATTATTAATAATAATAATAATAACAGTAGTAGTGGATATGATATAATGATAGTAATAATAACAATAATAATAATAATAATATTTATTTATTTATTTATTTATTTATTTTTAGCTTAAATTTATAATAACAACTAAAAGCAAGCCTCATAGCAAACCCTGCATGTTTTATTTAGACACTGATCATATACACTGATCATCCCCTCCAGGCCCCACTCCCGTCCCCCAGCAGCCCAGGAAGACGACGAGGATGAGGAGAGGAACATAACCAGCAGCGCCTCCACAGAAAGCCACGGCCTGGTGGTGGAGCCCGGAGCAGACGCCTCTCTGCACCAGCAGCCTCTGCCCTCAGCAGGGGAGGAGGGCGACGAAGGCTCCTGCGAGCTGTCAGACGAGGTGAGCCGGGACAGCACCATGGGCTCAGACTCAGACACGTTCTCCTCTCCCTTCTGCTTGTCCCCCGTCAGTGAGGCTCTCTGTGAAAGCAGCGGCTCCGTTTTCCTGGACAGCGAAAGCAGGTTAGTGAACCGGTTTCATGATGTGTTGTGTTTTTACTCAGTCGAGTATGTTAACCTTTCAGAAAAACAGCCCCAGATCCAGCTCAGTCATAACCACAGAGAGGGTGTGCATGTTGTGAACTCTGGTAGCAGAGCGGATCTATTTATTACAGTCCTTATACAATTATGAGTGTGCATTCCTTATGTTGCACGCTTTTTTTCTCTTCTCTTTCAGTCCTGTGAGTTTCTCTGCATTTTTTTAATCAAAGATTTGATCTTAAGAAATAATATTTCAGAAAGATTTCTTAACAGATAAAAAAATGCTAATCTTTTCTGGTTCATCTAATGATGTGGTATTATTTTTTTTACTTTTTGACATGCTTTCTCAACTTTTAATTCATAACAGCACAGTTACTTGATGGATGAACAGTGTCAGGGGTAAAGTCTGGATTGCAGGTGTTGTTTAGTTGTCCTCAGGTCTGTGGTGCTGACCTACAACAGATAGAGCAAAAGTTATCAAAACTTTGCCCAATTATAACCTTAAAAAAAATTCAAACTGATTGTAAATATGAATTAAAAACACCCTAAATAAAATGCTGCATATACATTTTCTGTCTAATGGTTCTTTTAGTTTTTGTCCACCCAAAAACAATCCTCAAAAGTCAAAACTTGAGTTCTATAAAAGTAAGCCCAGCATACTTTCCGTAGAGCAGGGGTTCCTAACAAAAACACAGCCAAAGATACCTACTGACTGGTTGGGAGTTCAAGGACCATATGAGGTATTTCTATATTTCTTATATCAATATTCCACCACTGATCCTCTCCTTATCCTAAGTCACCTCAGGGTCTTTTGACAACAGAAAATGTAGAAAACAGATCAAACTTTCCTGTTAGATGGCACCAATGTCTGTTACCTGGCAATTGGTATCAGTACTCAACAGTACCAATTTTTGGTACTTCTGTGTGTGTTTATGTGGTGATAAATGTTAATTTCTTTAAACACTAAAATCTCAAAGTTTTTCAATTTATGAACATGAATTTATGAACAATACATAAAACATAAGGTAACATAGATCCATCAAACTGTAAAATAATCCACTCCCTTTTTCCCTTAAAAAAAAAACAAAAAAAAACACAACTGGGTTTTCGACATCCGCAATTGTACACAGCTTATCATCACTTCATTAGGGTACAGAAGGCAAAGACATATCACCTCCACATTACCAAAGCTTCTTCAATTTACAGTTCTTTAAGAATGCAAGAAAGGGGTTCCAAATGTCTATGAATTTGGCTGATTTCTTTTTAATTGCGTATGTTAACTTTTCAAGGACAGGGCATGTTGATAATTCTTTCATCCAGGGCTCTTGACATCTTTCCAGCAAAGAGAAATCAAGCGTCTAGCCTTTATTAAACATAAGTCCGTTATTTTCTTCTCTTTGCTAGTTAGCACACAGTCCTTTGGGTACAAATTAATAATACAAAGCATAGGACAACTGGGTACTGGATTCAAGGTCATGTGAGAAATACATTTTATGACTTCATTCCAGAACTTTTGAATCTCAGGACAGTCCCACAGACAATGAAATAATGTGCCCTTTTCAACATTGCATTTAACACAGATATCAGGAATATAAGGATTGATCTTATTTATTCTATTCTGAGAAATATAAGTCCTCATAATCCAGTTATATTGTATAAGGCTCAGATGAGTATTTGTTGTTAGGAGTTGAGCTTTTGAGCACACTTCCTTCCAGCCCTCCTCAGAGATATCTTTTAGCAGGTCATTTACCCATTGAGTTTTCTTGTCCAAAGTGGAGTCTTTATGATTTTCAACCAGTTTGTTATAGAGTAAGGATATCTGACCCTTACTGTACATAAATAAAACTTCTTAACTGTAAGTATTTAAAGAAGTGTGTCTGAGGCATATCATATTTTTTTCTAAGTTCTTCAAATGAAAGGAGTTCAATCAAGTTCTCATAACTGATGTTTTATATAAATATATTTACATGTTGCTTTTAAATTGTTAAGGATTTCCCAGATGCAAATACACATATATCAATGACGAGACGACAGAATCAACTTGGCAGCCTTTGCGGGTTTTATTGAAGTCACACAGCTCGAAACACAGCAATCATGGTAGATGGACGGACCGACTCCCTCAGCTTCAAACATGTATCTTTATGGAAGGTTTCAGTGACGTCATCATGTGTCTGTTTTTGCCAACTCGTCACTATGGGGATAGTTTGGCTCCAGCCAAACTACCACTGGTCACGGCATGAGATTTCCTGCTGAGAAACTCACCTCTGACCTCTCTCACAAGCACCTTTTCCGAGAACAAGCCTGCTGTAGGTCTGGCTGAAATTACCTCAACTAGAATCTCACAAATATCATATGAAATGAATAGCTGTATGTTTAGCCTTTAAATTCACCCTAACAAAATCAGCCTGAGTTTCAAAGTATTGCATTAGAAAGAGAATCAGAAAAAGAGGGCAGTATAGCTCAGGCAGTGGAGAAGATGGCTAATGACAGAGGCCACAAACTACTTCATACTGGTCATAGGATCAATTCCTGGTCCATGCATGGTTTTGTGCACGTCACCCCCCTCTCCCCTTCTCCCTCTACACATGCTTTGTCAAGGTTTGGTTTTCACAGGAAAAAAATATCTTTAAAAAAAAAGGGCTTGGGTTGATATCATGTGTTTGAATTTTTGCTTACATCTCTTCTCTTAATATTTCATCAGAACACGTCTAAAAAACACAGTTTATAGCAAAAGTGATGAATGTATTATAGCAACTTGTAGCAACTTGTAGCAACTGTTACATCAAAATTATGAGTGCAGCTCCATTGCAGGTGTAGGAGACATATAAAAACAATAATACAAAAAAAAAATATTCCACTTTGCCTGAGTTATTGCAGAGTGAACCTTGTTAGTTCAGGTCTTTGGACGGTCTGGATGTGCAGCTCTTCAAAGACATGTATCGCCTTCTGAAGGGCAACAGAGTGAGGAGGTGGATGGTTTGGTGGAATGAGTCTTTGATCACGTTTTTAGCCTGTCATAACCACAGGGGGCTGATAAAGGTTGAATGTGAAGAAGTTTAGAAAAAACATTGTCAAAAACATTGCTCGCTCAATCCTTTTGTAGTTGTTATTTTGGAGATTCTGGTGTTTTGTGGATGTAAACAGTCTGGATTAGCGCTTGTGCTGGTTTGAAGAACATTGATCGACTTCCTAGAGCAGAACCCGTATCTAGAAACTTGGACATTTTTTGTTGGAACATAGTGATGGACAATTTGAGATATGATAGAAAAACACAGAGATGAATTCACACGGTGCTGGATTTACAAAGTTTCTCCTGTTTTGTGTAAAAATAGAGCACAGAAATGAAGAAATCAAGGGTAAGCCTTAAATCTGGGACCTGTTTAATATGTAAACACAGTTAGTGACAGTCGATAACCCATTTATAGATGTTTTTCAGTTACTTTAAGTGGCCACAAGGTGGAGCCAAGCAGAAAAGAACTGATCTATGTAGGAGACGCTGAGGCCTCATGGTGGCTCTGCACAAACACTGAAAGCCTCCAGGGAGGGAAAGCAGGTAGATGACTTCAGCAGGTAGGAGGCATGAAACCACATCATTTCAAAGAGGCTCCTCTCTTTAAAGCAGCCATCAATCTTAATGTTTTATAAAGCTGCAGATGGTCCAAAGTAAGTCCCCAAATCCCTCAAACCCAAAACCCCAAAGCTTCCAGAGATGACTCCTCCAATCAAGCGAGCCATCTGGATAGGGACTGCGATGCTTTTTCGGACCTCGTGGCTGTTTAGACTTTAAGATTCCCTCTTCGGTTGTTTCCTCACGCAGCTATTTGGCCTGACATGTTGCCCAGAATGTGCAAGTATGTGTCAGTGTGTGTTAGAGGGAGCAGGAGAGCCTGTCAGTGTGTGTTTGAGCCTTTTTAACCACTCTCAGACCCCAGCTTGCTGTAAGTGCAGTCAGTGTGTGACTTGGCAGCACGCTCTGCTTCACAGCTTCTAACCTTTACTCTGTCCTCCTCTTCCTCTGCTCCTCTGTGCTTCACTCGCTGCTGGTGTCTCTCTCAGAAATCTGGCGCTCACTTCTGTCCTGCTCTGTTTTTTTCCCTCCTTCTTTCCATTATCAGCCCCTTCCTTCCACTTTGCATCTTTCCCTCTCCCTCTTTCACTCTGTTTTTCCTCAATATTGTTTCTTTCGGTCTTGCCCACCTCTCAAATATCTCCCCCCTCCTCTCTTCTAACTAAAGTCTGTGTGAAGCCCTTTGATTCCCAGTGCTCCCGGGGTTGTTGTGCTGGGCTGAATGTCAGCTCTCCGGATTAGAGGACTGAAGAGAGCAGAGCAGCAGCCAAAACCCTGGAACCCACTCAATCTCTCTTTCTCTCTGCCTTGCTTTAATTGACACTGTTAAGGGGCCAGGAACTGGAAACATGTCACTTGGAATCATTCAAAGAGAAAGAACCGCGTATGGTAGAGCGAGAGCGGATGAAAAGGGGGGAGGAAGAGGAGAGTGGTGGGAGAGGAATCCACAGCAATCTCCGTCAGGCTTCTTAACAAGTTTCTTTCAACTTTGACTGTAGTTTATGAAACCACTGCTGACTGTCAGCGTGCTCGGCTTTGGTCAGGCTTGAATCTCTGAACTTAGGCATGTGATTATGACTTAGATAATAGTTTCCAACAGCTCTGTGCAGCAAAACATCACAATTTGCTTATCTTTTGTTGCAAGCTGTAAGTCTGCAAAAGAGTGAGCACGTTTTTTTCCATTGTCTTTTTTACTGGTCTGATGAGGGAAACTATCCTGCCACAAGACAAAAGAGTCATTCTGATAAAAAGTACTTACTTTTCCTGCTAGAGTGCTTAACATTTACAAAAAATTCCCAAGTTTAACTGTTTTCTTTTTTTTTTTTTAACTCTGAAAGAAATTGATCCGCCTAGGGATGGGTACCTTTTACATTTGAAATAATACGGTACTGATACTGGGTACCTGGCAATAGGCATCGGTACTCAATGGTACCAATTTTCAGTGCTATTGTGTGTTATAAATATTTATTTGTTGAATAATAAAAACTCAAAGTTTTTGAATTTAACATTTTTGTTCTTTCAATGCTGTGTTTATGTTCAGCATGAAAAAACGCCAACTCTTTCACTCCCTCAATGTCATACCATAAAAGGAGGTACTGAAACATGGTACCTTTTGATTTTACATTAATCGGTACTACAGATGGAATTAGGTTGGTAGCTACAAAAGTTTACAAGTTGTCCAAATGAGTGGTGCCCTACTTAATGGTACAATTCAAGCATCATTTATATCAAATAGACTAGAACAGAATAGAATAGAATAGAATAGAATAGAATAGAACTTTATTTGTCCTTGCAACAAGTACAACAAAACTGCAAAAGCCCTTCAGTCAGTGCAAAACAGTGTGAGGTGCAAACATAAAAATTATATATATATATATATATATATATATATATATATATATATATATATATATATATATATATATATATATATGTACATTATAAAATGATAAAGGTAAGGTGCAAAATACATTACCAAAGTATGATACAGTAAGTAATAAGAATAAGGTGCAAAAGGAGCAAGAGAAGAGGAATGACATTATACAAAATACGGTGCAAAACAGCTGCCATGATCAGGTGCATTGATGACATAGAGGTAATTGTTTTATTCTAATTATGTGATGACAAATGAAGTAGTGATTTTAGCCTTTGTTCAGGACTCTTACTGCTGTTGGGTAGAAACTGTCTCTGAACCGAAACTTTTGTTTTCTGAAAAGTTTCGTTTTCATTAGTTATAAGAGGTTGAAAACGAGGTTTTACGTCACGTTTAACGATGATTGACAGCTGCCGTTGTTGTGTATTTTTTTCAGGGATTGTAAAATATATATATATATATATATATATATATATATATATATATATATATATATATATATATATATATATATATATATATATATATATATATATATTTATATATGTTTTTGTCACCTGGCTCCCCTCAGATTCTCTCTGAGTCCCTCATAGCCTCTACTGCGCAGACTCTGGCTCCACAATGACGCCACACTGTCCACTCTATATACAGTCAATGCTTGAGATCCCTTTAAATTGTGCGGACACCGTATTTTAAGACATCTTGTATGAAACCATCTAAGAAATTTCAATTTTTTCTTGGGAGTCCCAGCTGACAGAAGTAAAATGAGAAACTTCCATGTTTCTTTCTCCTCTCTGCTTATACTGACCACTTTCACGTGTGTGCTCAGCCAGCTCAGCCCCTCCGCCCTCCCTCATCTCTCTGCTCTCTGCTGGGATTAGCTGAAGGGCTGTGGGAGTCCCTGCAGAGCTGTACTGCTTGGTCCTGGTTTTAGGATGACCTGGCAGCACCTTTTCCCCTGGGCGAACCCTCCCTGAGGGAGCAAGGAGAGGTGTTGTGAAGATCTGAGTGTGGCCTGGTGGGACGTACGGCCGCCTGACACCACCAAACAAACAGCGTGTTTACATAATCTGCCTCTGTACAGATCCAGGCTTTCTGCTGCCTGAAACGTACAAACACAACCCGGCTGCTGACACTCGCAGAGCTCGTAAATCGCTCATTAAGTTTCTGCTTGGGTGCAGCGCAGCAAACAATCCACGCCCCAGTGCGAGGAATCATGTGCTTCTTGCCAAGTTCTTCACGGTTTTTGGTTTTTCATTGACATGAGGAAAAATGTGCAAAAGAGCTTTTTTGCTTGCAAGCGTCCATAAGAATGTAGGAAATGTATGCTGTAAAAAAAAAGCACCCAGGGCTTGTTAACACCCAGGCTTGACAGTCATGGAGAAAAAGTACAGTAGTCCCTTAAAAGAGCTCCTACAGATTTCAGATTACTTAAGCAGAGCTCTGTGCCGCTCACGACGTCTGTGTATATTCCACAGTCTGGTTTGTGGCGTGATGCATGAGGCAGTGTGCAGTAAATCAGCAGATAGCAGAGGAAACTGTGCAGCTTGGATTGATCAGCCTTGTTATTTTCCCATCTGGTAACGGGGAAATGATTAGCCAGACATGATTGATTCTGGGTGTAATGGATTACAGTTGAGCCGCTTTCATCGTGACCAGTTCCTCCACGCCGCTAGGTCCTCACCTGCAAAGCCCGCCTGGAGAGAAAACCCTTTTTTTTTCACGTGTCGTTCTTTTTGATTTAATCATTTGATAAAACCAGAGAGAGATCACTTTTTACATAATAGAGATTTAATTACATTTCCATGTGTAAGAGTCAATTTTAAACGTGTTTAACAGACTGTGAGTGTCTTTAACGGCGAGTGGAGGGAGAATAACTTCATTTAGACGTCTTCTTCTCAAATGTCAGCAGGCTTAACGCATTTCAACATCGTTCTGTTTCTCAGCATTAGCATGTCTCAAGTCGTGTTTGACAGCGCATTATGGCCATTAGATATGGTCCATTCACTAGCATGTGTGAGTGTGTGTGTGTGTGTGTGTGTGTGTGTGTGTGTGCGCGTGTGTTGAGCAAATGGGTAAAGAATGGAAGACATACAACACGGGAGACCAAGATTCTTAGGTTTGGAAATCTTGTTTTTCTGCTGCTCAGGATGATTTTTTTATTGGCTACACACACTGTTCTGACTGTTCCCGTGCTGTCATGTGTGTGTCTTTGTAGATGTATGTGTGGTGTGTCTCCTCCTGCAGCAGAGGAACCCTCGGCTCGGGTTTCAGTGCCGGGAACAACATGCTGGCCATGGGGGAATGACAGGGGAAATTGGACTGCAGACAGTGTGATTTGTGTGTGTGTGTGTGTACAGATTTCCTTATGAGTGTGTGTGTGTCCTCACAAGCCTCCATGCATTCCTCCCATTCTCAGCCTTTTTGGTGGAACCGTATTGAAACACTAAACAACAGGGCTGAGCTGAGCTTGGGTTGAGCCTGTATGTCTGCACAGTTGTCCCTGAACTCAACACTTCAGGCTGCATGAAACTCATTATTAGTTTTCACACTAAGCAGAAGAAGAAGAAGAATGGCTTTGCATCTGAGAGTGAGCCCCAGAAGAAGAGATTTGCTCGGAGGAGTCTTGCTCGCATAATTTAATGGAAAATGTGACTCAGCTTCCTGAAACACAATCAAGCTCAGAAAAATTACTCGGGAAATCTTACTTCATAGGAACTGCTTCACAATTTTTCATCCGGCCTTTTCTCTTCCAGGGAACTGTGCGAAGAGTCCATGACTCACTCCGTAAGCTCCGCCTCCAGCCTCGACAGCCACGCCCCCTCCGAGTGCAGCGGCCAGTCGCAGGGCATGAGGTGGGAGGAGCAGCAGAAGGTTCTGGCTCTGGAGCAGCTGTGCGGGGTTTTCAGAGTGGACCTGGGTCACATGAGGTCCCTGAGACTCTTCTTCAGGTCAGCCAAATGTGTCACTGATGTGTTGCACAACATGCTATTGGTTATAAGACGGTGTGTTTGATGTATGAGAACAAGAAAACACATGATCAGAAACAGAAATTGGCCTGAAAAATGTTGATCTAATCCTGGACAAACACTCGTCTTCAAAGGTTGTTTTTGCTTTGTAATTTTGCAGTGATGAGGCGTGCACCAGCGGCCAGCTGGTGATAGCCAGCAGAGAGAGCCAGTATAAGATTCTTCACTTCCATCATGCTGGGCTGGACAAGCTGTCCGAGGTCTTTCAGCAGTGGAAGTGCTGCAGAGAGACTCAGCTCAAAGACCAGGTGAGGATACAGATCAAAATCCTCTTTTGAATCTGCGTTCAAGAAATCAAAATGCCAATTTTCCTTCTAGTGTTCTTTTTCTAAATCTCCTTTCCAACAGGTATCAGTGGAGAAGTCTTGCATGCAGTTTTCCATCCAGAGGCCGACGTTGCCGTCAGCGGAGACCCACCCAGAGGAGAAGCTGTACCGGCGGCTGGATGTCACCACCTGGCTACGTCACCTCAACCACAGCGGGCAGGTGGAGGAAGAGTACAAGCTGCGGAAGGTGTGTGTGTTCATAAACCCCTACAATGAGATGAACAGCAGTCTCTCCTGCTGCTGTCCTCCTCTGCAGCTCGTCACATCAGGTCCACACACACACAGAGTCATTTTGAAAGTCCCCTGGCAGTGTGAACCTTTCATTTTGACTCAGCCAGCAACAATCAGAGGATTTATCTCAGCTAATGTCCCCTCTGAGTCACTTAGGTTGGCTTGGCTTGACTCAGTCGAAGGTTTTCAGTCGCCCTGAAATGACTCAGGAACAGTTTCACCGTGACCAAGACGTTCCTTCAGTTAACACACAAGTACAGAGCAATGCTGTTTCTGCTGGACACACATTTCACAGTGTTTGCTCTTTGAGGAGTTTTGGTTTTGCTGCATTTTGCAAGATTCATTAAAGAAAACATAATTTGACCCAGTTAAAAAAATGGATCTAAATCGAGATGATCAGATTTGGATCCAAGATCAGTTGATGCATTTAATGTCTTTCCTGTTTTTCAGAGATTTAGTGGATTAGTCATAAAAAGTCTGCATAGAAATAGAGTTTAAAAAGACTTATGATAAAGGATAGTTTTATCCATCCATCCATTTTCTGAACCGCTTATCCTGTTCAGTGTCGCGGGTGGCTAGAGCCTATCCCAGCTGTCATTGGCTGGCGACCCTGGACTGGTCGCCAGCCAATCACAGGGCTGTCACAGAGACAGACAACCATTCACGCACACACTCACACCTATGGACAATTTAGAGTGTTCAATTAACCTGATGAGCATGTTTTTGGACTGTGGGAGGAAGCCAGAGTACCCGGAGAGAACCCACACATGCACGGGAGAACATGCAAACTCCACACAGAAAGGCCCACCGGCCAGGCTGGGAATCAAACCGGTGACCTTCTTGCAGTGAGGCTGCAGCGCTACTCGTTGCACCACCGTGCAGCCCAGGATGGTTTTACTTTCCTTAAAAAAAACCAAAAATGCTTTAAAAGGATTTGATAGAAAAGCAAAGCGCACACAAGAATGTAATATAAAAATCTAAACACATGAAAACACAATGAAAAAAACAGCATAATAAAATTATTTTAACCAGGCTGTGAATATGTTTTATATATATATATATATATATATATATATATATATATATATATATATATATATATATATATATATATATATATATATATATATATATATATATTTATATATATATATTTATATATATATATTTATATATATATATTTATAACCTGGCAGTCGGTATCGGTACTCAACAGTACCAATTTTGGGTACTTTTGTGTGTTGATGTGGTAAAAAAAAAAAAAAAAAAATATATATATATATATATATATATATATATATATTTTACCACATCAACACACAAAAGTACCCAAAATTGGTACTGTTGAGTACTGATACCGACTGCCAGGTATCTGAAATTGGTACAATATCATTTTCAATGTGAAAGGTACCCATCCCTAATTATTTCATGAGTACAAAATCCTTAGTTTACCGACTCAACAGCTCTTGTATCCTCTCTTTCTACCATTTCACCAACTAGTACAGTGATTTAGCTGCAAAATATTCTTTAAAAACAAATAAAATGTGTTGAAATCATCAAAATATTGTACTTCTTACCCTCGTTAATTCTTTGTTGCACT
Source organism: Halichoeres trimaculatus (assembly GCF_033239565.1). Taxonomy (NCBI): domain Eukaryota; kingdom Metazoa; phylum Chordata; class Actinopteri; order Labriformes; family Labridae; genus Halichoeres; species Halichoeres trimaculatus. Next base: position 5,512,890 of record NW_027437198.1, on the reverse strand, counting down.
CTCTTTTGAAATCCCACCTGATGTGGATCCTCTCCTGGTTTCAGGATAATCCAGTTTTTTTAAAGACCTAAAGTTATTTACCTAATAACTTTAAGAAGTAAAGTTATTAGGTAAATAAGATTGTATTTCTATTATCATTATTATTCCAGCTTTGACATACAGCAGCTTGTATAACCAGATAAAAAAAAAATCCAGTTTAGTGTTTTTTTTTTTTTTTTTGCTTTTGCATAACCCATCCTCATGATGTGTCTCAACCAGATTGCTTCTATTAGATTAGTTCACCTTTAGATAAGTGCCCTGTAGTTCACTCAGACATTATGAAGCGCACACTGTGTCCTCTACACCTACTGTTTGTTCTGACCTTACAGTGATCTGTCAGAAAAAAAACTGTGTGCCCCTGTTTGTCCCTTTGTGCTCACTGTGTTTGCTCACCTCCTGCTCCCTGCTAGGCCATCTTCTTCGGTGGTATCGATCCGTCCATCCGTGGCGAGGTGTGGCCCTTCCTGCTGCACTACTACAGCTATGACTCTTCATCTCAGGAGAGGGAGGCCTGGAGACTGCAAAAACGCACACACTATCACGAGATCCAGCAGAGGAGGTGAGGAGCATGGAGAAAGAAATGGACATGTGTGTGTATGTGTGTGTGTTTTTAATTTCATAGCCAGGGAGATTTTCTACATGCGGGGTGAATCTTTTTTTATTTGACTTTTGAGGTCGATACATCATGAAAAAGACTGACAGCACTCCTGACACCTCAAAGCAGCAGCTAAACTGTGACACGGCTGCGGTATCGACTCAGCCAGTCAAACATTAAACCATGTGCGAGTCTGCTGCCGCTTCTCATAACGCACTGAGCAATCAATAGGCGCAATCAGGGAAGTGTTAAAGGGAGGTGCCGGGTGTGAAATAAAAGGTCTCTAGAGAAAAAACATGTCAGCGCTCATCAGATAATATTCTCTCATCAGGAGGAGGGAAAAACACACACATACACACACTTACAAGCTAATCCCTGAGTCTCTATTTGTCTCAATAAACAAAAGGTTGAGTGTGCTCATATTTTCACACGCTGTGCCGCGCTCTCTCTGTAATGAATATGATAATTGGACAGGTTTCACATGTATGGCCTATTAACATTTTGAGTACATCAGGCGGTCTTATCCAAGTCAGATAATTAGGGTCCTCGTTCTGACTCTGATGTGGATTCCTTTAAAGACCATTTGACCAGAGCTGCCTCCAGGGCCACTAGTTGATCATTAGGAGAAAGGAGACATGTCTGTGGTTTCATGCCTCATCTCCTAACCGTGTGTCCTTTCCTTGGCGGTGATAGCTGGATAGCTGGAGAAAGGAGCAGTCCAGATGTAACAGTTAAAAGAGTTTTGATGAGCTTTTGTTTGATTATTACAGATTCATATCACACATGACATGAGGAGGGTTTGTTTTAATTGTAATTGCACTGCAGCGCCACCTTTTCACGAACACTGTCGTGAAGACGTGACTTCTAACAAGGTGTGTGTTTGTTTTGGAAATGAATGCAAATCAGATCAGAACAAATTTTCTTTGTTCAAGACAACTTTTTACTGGATACAACACAAAGACTTATAAGATATTTGTCAACAGCCAGGTAGCGCTGTAGTTTGAAACATGACAACAAGCAAACGTAGAAAGTTTGCACCATAGTTTAGTAACCATCTACAGTGGGGAAAATAAGTATTGAACGCATCAACTTTTTTTGCATCACATTTATTTCGAAAGATGCAATTCAAACAAAATTTCTACCAGACATTGGTATTAACTCAAATAATCCACACATGAAAAGAAATCACAACGTTCAGGCCCATAAATAATGACTATGTGGTATTAAGTACGACAACACAGGAAAAAAAGTATTGAACACGCTAACTGAGACTCATCTAATACTTAGTGGAGAAGCCTTTGTTTGCAATGACAGCTTCCAGACGCTTCTTGTATGTTTGAACTAATCGCCCACACTGCTCAGGTGTGATTTTGGCCCATTCCTCTGCACAGATTGTCTTTAAATCTGGAACATTCTTTGGTGCCCTCTGGTGAACCCTTTTCTTTACTTCTTCCCACAAATGTTCAATTGGATTTAAGTCAGGTGATTGACTAGGCCATTCTTACAGGTTGATTTTCTTTTTTTGAAACCATTTGAGAGTCAACTTTGCCGTGTGCTTTGGATGTTTGTCCTGCTGGAAGGTCCAGCCACGTCTCATTTTCATCATCCTGGTGGATGACAGAAGATTCATATCAAGAATTTCCTCATGCATGGCTCCATTCATTGCTCCGTCAATTATATTAAGTTTGCTAATACCATAAGATGAGAAACAACCCCATGCCATGATGCTTTCACCTCCAAACTTCACTGTTATAGTAAAGTGTTTTTTGGGTGATGTGCAGTGCCATTTCTCCTCCAAACATGGTATGTAGCATGGCAGCCGAAAAGTTCAATTTTGGTCTCATCTGACCAGACAACATTCTCCCAGTATTCTACAGGCTTGTCAAGATGCTGTTAAGCAAACTTTAAACCAGCTTCAAAATGCCTTTTCTTGAGGAATGGAGTCTTGCAGGCTTAGCGTCCGTAGAGGCCATGGCGGTGGAGTGCGCTGCCTATTGTTTTCTCTGTAACAATTGTACCTGCTGCCTCCAAGTCTATCTGGAGCACTTTGAGGGTGGTCCTTGGCTTGTTGAGTACTCTTCTGACTATCTTTCTGACTCCCTGGTCAAAAATCTTGCAAGGAGCTCCTGTGCGTGGCCTGTTGATGGTAAGGTGGTGCCCAATACTTATTTTCCCCACTGTATATTAGGGATGCACCGATACAAATCCTAGTATCAGTGTATTGGTGCCCCTCGAAGCTGGATGGGTGGGAAAAGGCCGGTCCATGGTGCCAATCCAGGCAGCCAGCCCTTTCCCTTTTTTTTTTTTTTTTTTTTTTAACAGCGCTCTTGGCTCTTGGATTCTTGAAATGTTTAAACTGATGCACTCTCTTTGGTTTTGCTACACTGCCAATCTTCAGGGTATAAAAGTTTACAAGTGAATTGAATTTCTGTAAATTCTGAAGGTTTGTTTTACTGGTAAACATTTGAATATTTTACAGTTTTAATAAATATTTACTGAAGTGATTCCATCTACTCATTTTTTGCAATTTACCCAAAACATTGCCAGTCTTATCCCACAGTAGAGCATGCAATGATATCGGAACGGAATCGGTTGATACCAAAAGCCCTAGCATTGGTATCGGAACCAGAAGAGTTGGATCGGTGCATCCATAGTATACCAAATACTACTGGCAGTCCAGTGCTAAGACATGTCCATAATGTGTTTCACTGTAACCTTAGCGCTCTTAGGCTTAATGTAGTTAGCTTCATCAGCAAATACCTGGTTGAATAACTTAATTTCTAGTTGATGCAGTCAAACAATTTTTCAGGGTCCCAAGCAACGAGTCCAAAAAGACATTTAACATCCTAAAATGTCCACAAATTGTAACCCTGGTTTGCCATACTTGCAGTTTCCCAGAATATGATGATTTAAAAGTTTCTCAAATTTGGCACAGTATCACTCAATCTCTGCCTTTCCAGCAGGAGAAATGGAAACATTAATCTGTACATACTCATTAAAGCTTTTCCTGGGCTGCCCCAACTCACCACTTTGTTCTGTTATTTCCAATTATCAGGGGCCGGGAATGAAAAGTATCAAATCTTGGAGCCTCTTTCATTATTTGACTCTGTTTAAACCATGTCTTCTTTGATGATACCAAATTATATGTCCTTAAAATTGATTCGTCTGAAGACGACTAATCCTGAAAATTGGATTTAAATCTATCTTTTAGATCATGAGACGAAAACATCCCTAGCAGAAAAAAATGGAGCCAAATGGTCTTTTCTTCTCATCCTTTACTTCTTAGATCTGTAAAGCACAGATATTTGCGAGGCAATGCATATCCCAGCACCGACATACCTGACAGAACCACTGAGCTGCTGTGAATTGGTTATACAACACACTGTCTTTCAAAATATCCTGGCCTGTGGAAAGGGTACTTATGTTTTATTTCTCATCCCTCAGTGATTTATCTTCAAAGGAGCTTTATTTTGAAAATAATAAATGAAAGCAGCACACAGAGAAGAACGTACTCCAATTTTTTTTTTTTTGGGGGGGGGGATTATTGGACAACGCATTACACCAGTTGCTTCTTCAGGTTCGCCTGTAAACACATGTAGATTCACAGCTGTGATGAATATCTCTGGTCACATGACTGACATCCAGATTTCCACAGTACAGTGTTACAAAATGTACAACGGTGTCAAAATAGCATGCCATTTCTGTTACCATAAAGGGATTTTAAATGTAAGGCACAGAGGTAAAATTAGGAATGAATAACAGAGCGCCTACACTGTCAAAAAAAAAAAAGTATTATACAGGAAATGGTCTGTAATTTTTAACAGATTTTTCCTGTTTTCTTATAAAACAACAAAATGCGAGTAGATTTACAGATATTTTCACTTATATTACACAGTAATAAAATCTGAATTTCATAGTTATCAACCCTTGATTTTAAAGTATTTTTTCTGTTTTTCAAAAACATTATAAAAAAAATAAAAAATATATATATTATAAAATGACATCCTGAATATATTTTTTTTAGGTATTATGCCAGCTGAACCCTGTACCCTCCTCACTCATGGTTGCAATTCACTGTTAAAAAAATGTTTAAAAAAAGTACATGAAATTAAGTTAATGTTAGGGCTGCACAATATTGGGAAAATGATATTGCAATATTTCTGTTTTTTTGCAATATATGCTGCAATATTTTCTTCAGTTTACAGCTTAACTCTGTTCAGCTGAATTTCCCTGAAATGATAACTTATTTACATTAGCAAAGAGTCTCAATCACGTTGATTTAAGTTTCCCTATGCAACCAAATATCACAGGTGTATGGGTTACATGTATGGCACATGTTAATATGCTGCAACCTCCAGCCTGTGTGTGAGAGCCAGAGGGACACAGCAGGAGTGTTCACATCAAGGCTTAACAGATGTGCAGTGGCTCTCAGAGTTTGTCCTCTTCCTGCTTTTTGCCTTTTCGTATAGGCTTGAATAATCTGTGAAAAGATCAAAACTTAGACCTCAAAAACAAACCCAGAGTCAGCACTAACAGATCTGGAAGCTTCTGCCTTTAACTACGATTGTGTTAAATATAGCACCATAAGTGATATTAACTATATGCAAATGGTCAGATTGTCAAAACCTCTGCTATGCTCCGCTCACATTAACCGAGAAGGTGCTCTGACTGTGAGTTGTTGGATGTAAATGTGGGAAAATGATGGACGCTCATTTGGATCAATAAGTAAGGTAGACAGGCTAAATAAACTCAATTGAACTCATAAACTCAAATTTATTTTTAGGGTCCAGACGGATCTTTTTTTTTCTTTTTTTTTTTAATATCACATAACTTCAGGATATTGATATTGCTTATGTGCATATCGCGATGACGACACGGAAGCGATATATTGTCTAGCTCTAATGTGCATGAATGACTTTTTAACATTATTTATAGCCTTTATTCAGGCGCTGTATGTGTCCTACATAAAATTCACATTTGACTTGTAACTACTAAATGAAACAGCTCACTTTTTTGCACTTCCTGAATATTTATTAGTTAATTTTGTTGCTTAATTTATCACAGTCATCACAGATATTTTGTGCAGGTTTGTGTATCCTTCTCTGACTAAATGCTAGCTAAAAAAAAGTTGTAAATAAGGTCATATTTGATATGTTCAGTCCGGGCTGAACACTTTCCCCTATAAGAGAAACTGTTCACAAATACCAACAGAAACAAACAACACAACAAGTTGGTAATAATCTCATGTTACGGGGAGTCATGTCAAGAGATAAAAACTTGAGCTGTGTCCCTGACCAGGTTCTCCAGAGAGAGTGAAATATAGAAAGGTGGCTCAGGAGGGTCTAACCGAACAAACACTCGGCACAGAAACTAAACAGTTGCATGGCGTTGCATCAGGTGTGCGCTCATTATTCCTGCTGGGGCCACATGGAAAACAAACAGTGTTAATTAAATCCCCTCTGCTTGTTAGGACTTGAGTACAACAGAGCCATACACAGAGAGCATCAGTGTCACAGTACCCAGCATTCAGAGGGAGAGATGGAGGTTTTATGGTCGTGGTATCACCCTCAGTGGAGTGCTAACCAGTGAAATACCCTTTCAGTCCACTGCCAGCCCACCAACACATTTATAGTTCATTTGCAGGTTAGCATTAGCATTTGCCCCAGAGTCACATTGAGGTAAAGATGATCTGATACGACTTTGTTTTTTCTCCTAATCACCTTCATTTCCTTTGAGATTGTGTGCTAAAAACTTTCTCAAACTTGTCCCCTTCATTCACCACAATCTGACTCTCCAATGTGTGTGTCTCCAGGTTGTCCATGAGCCCTGAAGAGCACAGCGAGTTCTGGAGGAAAGTCCAGTTCACGGTGGATAAAGACGTGGTGAGGACAGACCGCAGCAACCACTTCTTCAGAGGGGAGAACAACCCCAACGTGGAGATTATGAGGTCAGATTACTGCTCTTCATTCTCTCGTTCTAATCTAATCAATCCAGATCCTCATCTCTGTCTCTTTCACCCTCTCTGTCTGCCACCCTCTCTCAATCCATCCTTATCACTCCTGCTCCTCAGCGCAACGCACAGGCGTACCTATTCATTTCATATTCTGAACCCTGAGGGACCTGCAAATGAGTTTCATGCTTTATTGACTCTGACTAAGCCGTCTGAGCACTTTTGATGCATACTCAGAGCTAATGGCTTTCTAAACGAGGAGCAGGAGGATTTAAATAGCATATTAGTTTAGTGACTCTCATCCAGGCTCCTGATATTTGTCTTGGTATTACGTCCTGTGCAGGGTGATAGTAGAGCCTCATTCTGCCTCACATCTGTGGCTCTGATATAACTCCTCCTGTGTCGTTTAATAAAAGCATGTAATTTAAACTGATCACAACGACATCTTTTTATCATTTGCATCTTTAATTTTCTCAAAACAGCTGCACACATCGCCTCCCCTAAATATTCTCTTTTCTTAGCTTTTCCAAACGGCGTCCATTGTTACTGTTAATATCACACTAATAACCGCTCTTATGTCCTCAGGGTTTTCTCTTTGTTTGTACAATCCTTACTAATGCATGAGACCGCCAGGGAAGTTTTTCTTCAAAGTAGTATCCGTTAAAAAAAAGAAAGAAACAAGAAAAATCATTAATTAGCTCCCTGGTTACCAGAGGAGTTGGCATAGCAACAGCTAAAGCAGGCCTTGTCATTTTTTTCTGGGCATTACAGCAACACTGAAACACATGTTGGATCAGTCGCAGTGTTTGGGTGGGACCTGACTTTCAAGTGGTTTGGCAGGGCTGTAGGGTCGCCCCGATTTCTCTATTAAAGGCTGTTAAAAAAAAGTATCCAGACATGATCACCAACATTTCCTCGCTTCTCATCTCCCCAGGAGGATTCTGCTCAACTATGCAGTGTTTAACCCAGACATGGGCTACTGCCAAGGCATGTCCGACCTGGTGGCCCCTCTGCTCACTGAGATCCAGGATGAAAGCGACACCTTCTGGTGCTTCGTCGGCCTCATGGAGAACACCATCTTCATCAGCTCGCCTCGGGATGAAGACATGGAGAGGCAGCTGGTACGACCTTTGTGTCTTTCATCACAGGAGAAGAGAAAAAGACGTTTCTTACGAGGTGTAGATACATACCCTACACCCCGAGAGCTGACTGGAAGGTCAGATAGCTCCAGAAACCCTCTTCCAGTCTTTTTGATCACCGAATAGTTTAAAGAATTTCAAATTTTACCCAAACTACCGAAAGAAGCGTGCTGTAAGTGCTTTTCAACCAGAAGCACCAGGAACTTTTAGCTCCAGGAATTCCCTTTAAGGATCCAGATGGTTCCTTTGGCCAGTAGTGAAGTATGGAGAAGTAACTTAAGTAATTACACAACATCTCTGACAACAAAGATAATAGCAGCATCATCAACAGTTAGCTCAGAAGCATGTAACAGATTACTCACGAATAGACCAATTTACAGTCCACGTTATCAAAAATATGCGCGCACGCTTTGGCAACAGAGGCAGCATTTAGCACCATTTATTCAGACGAGTTAGCATTCTTTAAACACTAAATTGAAGCTGTAAGCAGCATGAAAATATGTGTTTTTTCTGTGGTCAGTTGTCAGGAGTGATACTTTACAATGGAGCCAACTTCTGTTGGGTTCTCACTGTTACAGAGCGACCGTGCTAACTGGTGACCTTACCTAAATGTGTCAGTGATTGTCAGCTGATAAGTCACCAGTTAACAGGGTCACACTTTACACTGAAACACCACTGACATCTGCGGCTGTTATTTAACGCGCCTTCTTTATCCAACCTCACTTAACCAGGTTTGACCACAAATGAATAACTTTAACTGTCGATACTCTAAAATCCATTTTTTTATTTTATGTGTTTGATGAAAAAGTTGGTTTTGGGCGGTAATGACCAAACATGGTCTCACCATGGAGGGTAGATAATTAGTCAACCTTTAAATTAACAGAGACAAATTATGTTCAAAGCAAAACTACAGTATATTATCAAACTATTAACCATCTTGTTAGTAATCCTTTACTTCTAGGGCTAGAATGAAAGGCATTTTGCTTGATTCGATTTTTTTACAATTTTTGATTTGATTTAAATTGCGATCTTTGATTTTTGCAATAATTAGTTTATTTTTTAACACCAGACCATATGAAAAATTGAATAATGATGGTGTCAACAGACTATATCAGGAGCATATCCTATCCATAAGTTTAGGGGATTTATGAAGTGGATCTGACATCTCAACTTTTTCCCAATCCAGTTTATAAACAAAAGCTGCGTTTCCACTAAGCACACCAATTCGGTTTGTCTCAGTGGCGTTTCCACTGACTTATCCAGGGACAGATCCCCTAACAACCAAGACGAGCCGTCCCACGTTTTAGGACCCTTTCGTATGGGTGCCAGACTGAACTGATCTTTTCTTGGAAGGTGGAGCTACAACACTGCTGACTGTTGATTGGTCGAAAGAAACGTCACTTACCGTGCGACAGTGCCTGCATTTCTCCTGATTGTTCTTTGTATCAAAGAGCTACATGGCAATCACAGAGAGGATGAAATGCTGCATGTCTTCCATCTATGCTCTTTGTTTACTGTGTTGCGATTTTCTTCTTTGTTGGATTTATCAGCAGGGTAAACTGTGTCACGCTGCTACGGCGTCACGCTATTGTTGCTGCAGCTGCTGCTTCTGGCATCCGGCTTACACACCGCCTACCACGAGAGGGCTCAGTTTGCTGTGGAGATCAGGCTTCACTGTACCAAACCGTGCCAAACAGTACTGAACCGAACCGGACTGCCTGGTGGAAATGCGGATAAAGACTAAAATAGAGGACATTAATTTGAAAAAAAAAAAAAAAAGAAGAAGATTTTTGAACAAAAAAACTTTATTTAAAATTGTTAAAACAAAAATCCAGATGCAGCAATGTTTTCTACCACCCCTATAAAAAACAAACCATTAATATTGTAATTGATTTGTCGCAGATCTCTTTAGTTTTCTGGCTCCTTTATTTTAACCCCGGCTCATTCTCAGCTGTTGCCCTTTTTGATTTAGGGAGGGTTTCTGGTTTACTGACACTAGTTCATGTTTTTATGTTTCACAGTCTGGTAAGTGTCAATGGATAATGCAGTCATGAGCATCAAGTAACTTCTGTGTTTAAACTCTTCTCTGGGTAGACGTTGGATATCTCAACCAAAAACGTCTGTCCGCTAAATGTCTGTCCTCTTGCTGACTGGTTTCTCATAAACCTGTGAGTCATTTACCATCCTTCAAATTTGTGCTATTTAGGTAAAAAATGCATTTTTGGTGGTTAACACCCTCAGGTGGCTTAACCAACCATTGTACTCCGCAGCACTTCTGTTGTGAGTGCAGTCGTAACTGTTTACAAGCACTAAATTGGTCTATGGGTTTGTTGAATCGACAAACTCTGGTGGCAGATAGAAAGGGTGTATTCTCAAGGACTCCTTCCATCAGTTGCTGTGAACTTAACAACCTGTGGCACATTCAGCTGAAAGCCTCCAATTTAGAAGGTCACTTTTCAAACTGTAACACCAGGAGCTGAAGAGACACAATCCAGCTCCCAGGCTGAAAGAAGACGATTGTTGAGAAAATGCTAAATCAAGGGAATTGAATAAAGTGTCAGACACTTTCAGCATTTGACCCCACTCTACACTCTGAGCAGGGACTTTCCAAGCAGTAGCTCAACTTAGTTTAGAGCCTGGTTCCTGCACCCTGTGAATGCCAGTCAGAGGAGAAATGTCTGATGATTTGCTTCCTCGTCTCTTCTTTTCAAATCTAGCATCATGCCTGGATTTGTGTCCAGTGCCACGTGTGAGTGTAGGAAAATTAATAATGTAAAATGTGTCACTAAAGGGGAATTTTCTGATCACCCACACCAAAGACTTCTTTTTCCTTCTCCTGACATAAACATTATTTTGAACACAGAAGTTTACACCTGTGTACGAATGATATCAAGCTGCCAAAGAGCATAACCACTGCCTTGGAATACCAACACATTGTAAGAAAACACTTGTACGTGTTTGTAAAACATGGTTTCCTCTCTGACCGACCCTCAGATGTACCTCCGGGAGCTCCTGCGTCTCATGCTGCCCCGCTTCCACCAGCACCTGACCCGGCTGGGGGAGGATGGCCTCCAGCTGCTCTTCTGCCACCGCTGGATCCTGCTCTGCTTCAAGAGAGAGTTCCCTGACACCGAAGCTCTGCGCATGTGGGAGGCCTGCTGGGCACACTACCAGGTCAGGGCACTGTCTGAGCGGCTGGTTTTGCATACACAAGCTCGTAAGAACAACTTTGCATAAATGAGTGCACGGAGGCGTTTGACGCTGTGTCAATAGAGCACCACAGTTTTTATGCTTTCCAGGAGGCATGCAGAAATGTGCGGCATGAATTGTCTGCCGTAAAGTCCGTGTTATTCCCCTAAATCCTGTCACCACAGGCTATTGTAATCCTCCTAAATACTTGTAAAATGTCATATTACATCCTGGTTTTGGATGAGGTTGATGTTTAATTCAACAGGGATTATAGAATCTTTCTGTAAAAATTTAATATTTCATACAATCCTACTTTTTGGTTTCTGCCACTTAAATTTAAGAGAGCTATCAGCAGCCTTTCACCAAAAGACCACTCTTTATTTTCAAGGGTAAACTGCAGCCTCAGTGCAGAGCAGGGTAATGAAGGAGTGACCAAAGGATGGACGCTAAAGCAGTTTTATGTTTCCCGACCCTCCAAAGAGAATAGCAGACTTCCTCACTGAGTGAAATAGCCACCTGCTCAAACTCTGATTCCCAGCTGCAGGTGGTGGCGAGAGAGATGATAGCAGAGGGAAACCTCGGTTTAGACGTTTGTGTGTCACATATCAGATGGAACAGAAGCAGAAAAAGCTGTTCCATATCTGGTTTTTCTAGGAACAGGACGCCAACGTACATCTTGTCTCATTTCTTTGTGAAATAATGATTACATGATGTGCTTTGTGTCTAGCTTGCATGGCTTTGTATTTTGTGTTATTCTACTTTTTTTTTGCATGTCTTGCAGGATTTTCTGTTTGTCTTGCATGTGCTTCATATCTTCGGTTACTTACCCTAATGTATTTTTTCCTTTTTTTTAGGTCCAAATAATTTTTAACTTTAAGGTGTGTTTTGTTTTCCAATAACTGACTCCCAAATCATCTTGTTTTGCTTTTTTATCTTACCTTGTTCTTTTTATGGGCCATTTACACAACAATGGTTTTAGGGTGAAACGCAAAATTTTTGTTGTGTTTCAGCCTTGTGTTTACATGGAAATGGTGTTTCAGCCACCCTAATACTTGAACTATTGAAAACGGCCTCCAGAGTGGGATTTTTCTGAAACGCTGCCGTGTAAACAGTAAGCCAGCGTTTTCAGTGGAAACGCTGACGCCACGCTTCCTTGCATACAACAGGACAACAGTACCGTTGTTACGATCGTCACAAACTACCGTGTCGTGCTTGTGCTGCTCAATCTGCTCAATCTGCTGACTGTCTTTCATCAAAATGAGCATCTGTTGCTCCACTTTTGAACTTAGTAATCCCCAATACACCAGATGATCGGCTCAACTCTACTTCAGTTTTCAGTCCCTCTGCGTTTCTGTGTAAGCGCAGATTTTTTCACTGCATTTTAGCGTTTTCAGATGAAACATGTAAACGGGGCCTTAGTAGGTATGGGTTTCAAATCAGGTACTTTTATAGGTACCAACAGAATTCTGTCTGAAGTAGACTACCAAGTACGGATTTACATAAAATCAAATGGTACCATGTTTCGGTACCACATTCAAAATACAAACACACAAAGACATAAAAAGGAAATTCTGACAGAAAGCAGAGTTTGAATTAGAATTGAAGGACTGAGGAAACGCCATCTTGAATTAAAATGAGGAAACACAGGAGCTACAACCAAAATAGTGATTAAATAATTAAATAATTAAGAATGAATAAAATGATAATCAATAAAATCAGCTAAAAGCCAGATTAAAAAGGTAGGTCTTGAGTTTTCTTTCAAAAATATAAACAGTAGGTTCTGCTCTCAGGTCCTCAGGTCCTGAATGCATCCTTGTGACTGTGAGGGAGTGGAAGAATACGTAATTTTCCATGCTGTACATAAACACAGCATTGCAGGGTTATATATTCATAAATAAATGTGATAAATTGAAAAAGTCTCAGATGTTATAAATATGTGCCTACTCTGTCTGATTCATTCCATCCCCTATCTGTTATTAATCATTGTTTTTACAGTATTTATACTTATGCATAACATTGTACTTATGTGTTTTAACTTTTGCACTTCTTTTATATTGTAAGGTGTCCTTCAGTGTCCTGAAAGGCGCCAGTCAAATAAAATGTATAATGATAATAATACAAATAATACAAATAATAATAATAATAATAATAATAATAATAATAATAATAATAACACCAACAATAATAAAAATAGTAATAATAATAATAATGAAAAATACACAAATTAATATTTACTGAAGTACTGAAAATTGGTACCATTGAGATCCAATACCGATTTCCAGGTACTGTGCATTAATACCGTATCATTTAAAATGTGAGAGGTAGCCATCCCTACTTTTAAGGTTGCCCTCTTTAAAAATCTGGCCTGGAACTATTGATGTTAACTAGCCTTTAGGCTAACTCTGGCATACCTACAGAAATGTTAATTAATATGTATTGGTCCTTTAAATTTAATAAAATCAAATAAAAAGATAATGAATAAAAGTGTGTTTACATTTAACTCTAACAATTAAAACACTTCTTATCATGCACAAACTTCACCAATGCTCTTACCTTTCTTTTTCCTTCAAACACCCTCTCAGCTGTAATTTTTCTCTCTTTTTATTTCACTGCAAAGTTATGTTATTTTTATTTATCACTTTTCTTTGACTTGTTTGTAAAAAACTGCACATGCTCCTCCGACAAGGTCAAAAACAGCCCTGATATTATCAGCTGAGATCTATTGTATGTTTCCTTGATTTGCACATTTCTTTGTTTTGCATTTTGACTCCTTCACTTCTGTTGTCTCCTCTTTTTCGCAGACGGATTACTTCCACCTGTTCCTGTGCGTGGCCATCATCGTTCTCTACGGGGAGGATGTGACGGAACAGCAGCTCGCCACCGACCAAATGCTGCTTCACTTCAGCAACCTCTCCATGCACATGAACGGAGAGCTGGTGCTCCGCAAGGTAGCGTTACACACACTCTTTGTGTGGCCTCCTCATTCAGATGCTCTGCACCAAAACATGAATATCCATTAATCTTGAAATCACAGAATAACGTATTTTTATGATCGTGCTCAGAATAGTTCCTCCGCGGCCTGCTGCACTGCATTAAGTCAAAACAGCTTTTGTTGTGTAACGCTGCAGCAGAGCAGCTCTCGTTGGCTTAAACCTGCACACAGAGGCCTTGAGGTGCTAAATGGGATACTGCCATGCCATGCAAAGATTTATGATCTGCATCTCTGCTACTGAGCGGGCGCCTGCGTCCTCATGTTTATGGATGCTTTGTTTGTTCTGCTGCAACCACAGGCAGTGTGTTTGTGTTAGCATGCAGCAGGCATAGCTCCTTTTGTTGTTCCCTGAGATTTTGCATCTGTTGTTGTCAGTGCAGGCACGCCAGTGTTTTAGCTTTAGGCTGCACACTGCCATGCTGACCTTGGCGTGGTTTTATTGTGTTTTTAATCGGAGGCTTATATTTTAATCCAGCACTTTTTAAAAAGTGCAGCTAACTGTTTCGCAGCCTTTGCTTCTTGTAAGTGTCTTTTGCTCTTTCACTTCACACTTCACATTTCAGTTTGTCTTTTTCTCCTCCAGGCTCGCAGCCTTCTCTACCAGTTTCGCCTCTTACCCAGAATCCCATGCAGCCTACACGACCTTTGTAAACTGTGTGGCCCCGGGATGTGGGACAGCCGCTACATCCCCACTGTGGAATGTTCTGGTGAACACCCGGACTCACAGAGCTGCCCCTATGGAGGCACCTCCACCCCGCAGCCCTCCTCACCCTCTCCAGCCTCCACACCCTCCTCACCAAACCCCACTCCCACACCTCCATCTGAGGGCAAAAGAGGCTCCAAAAAGCGTGATATTTTCACCTTCCGGAAACAGTCCTGAGGCAGACGGTGCGGGGGAGCTTGGCTGGCCTTCGCTCGTGTTAGATCAGCAAAGTTCTGGATCCATCTGCTGGATTCCTGAACTGTTCGCTGCCCTCTCTCTGCAGTCCCTGCTTCTAGTTGAGGCAGATTTGATCACATGATGCTTTCATGTGGGGCATTGTGGGACACTATCTTACTCAGAGGGTTGCAGCGTTCAAGCGTCACTTGGATCCGTGGACGACAGTTTGCTGCTGACACGCAGGAGGTACAGGAGGTGCTTTATTCGGAACAGACAATCATCAGACCGTGTCGGTCTGGAGCTCCTTCAGGTTCAAGTCTGCTGCTGGCTTGGCAAACTTCCACGGGTCTTGCGTGCAGAGGGTCACATCAGGGTCTGAGGCAACCAGCCTGAGTCCGTGCAGACTCTGACTCTGAGGGTCAAATGAAACTAGAGATTCATTCATATGACTTAAAAAACATCTCTGTGTTCTCACAACCGATTGTATCTGTGAATATCAGATTATATACAGAATGTTCTTTTCTCAAGGCTGAGCAGGACCTTTTTAACATGAAATCTGCACCTTTGGTGTTAAAAAACGAAGGGTTCAGCGCCAAAATAGGTTCTTTTAAGTTTCCTTCAAATTCATTCCCAAACAGATGAATGTTCCCAGTCAGCAGATACAAATACTTAGCAATATTATAACCTTGCATGAGTGATTCTTGACTTATATGGGGCACAGCGTGTGTTTAATAGAAACACTTCTGCCCAAACAGAGGTAAGAAAGTATTTACATGACAAACAGCTCTCATCCAGACAGGGCTGGTGTATTTCCTCATCAGACTGTGGTACGGAACATTCTCATATTTTCTTGTGTCAGGCAGGAGGAAGCTCAGTGTGTTTCCTTCTGATAAAGTCAGGCGGTCTTTTTACCTATGAGCCATACCAGTGTGATCATTTCAATCTTGTTTTGTTCAATGTGAGTTTCCTTAATGAGGTATTCAGAGGATTAAACTTAAGCCAGAGGAGAAAAAGATCATGATGTGTTTAAACTAGGGATGCAGGATGTTGACATCGGCAGGTAAAAGCTTGAAAAGTAAACAATCAGGGTGAGCCAAGCTTTAGTCCTCAAACCGGCAGCACAGGTTTTTTTGGCATTAAAGCCTGAAAACGTCTTTAAAAAAAATGGTATCAGGAGACATGAAACAAAGTAGAAATTTCTTTGAAATGTGCACCTTAACCGTCAATCTGAAGCATGAGTGTCTGAAAGTAAAGCACAGCTACAGAGTCTGTGAAAATCTGTCGGCAGGGGCCACCAAAATCAAAGAGCTTCAAAAGAAACCGACTAATTGAATATTTCTCTTGGTAGCCGGCCTTTAACGAAGAGGAACACTCTAAGAAATGAAATGTTTAATGAAATGATTTTACTTAATAAGCTATGTCAGCCAGTTCCATAGAACTGTTTTTTTTTTAAAGCAGACACACAAAAAACCATGACTGTGAACAACACATATTCAGTAAATCAAACTGAATGATCTTACTTTAAACCTACATGATATGACTGTATTACTTAAACACAGCAATATTATGTTGGATTTACTGAGCCCACATTATGTTAACTTAATATGACTGAGTTCAACTAACTCAACATAAGTAAACATTGTTAATGTGGTGGGTTGTATTAATGCAGTACCCCGGGGTGTTTGTGCTTTATTTTAAATTCTGCCCAAGTATTAATTATTTAAAGTTACCTGAAAAAAAAAAAAAAAATTCACATTAAACACTGTTTAAACTAATAGGGAAATGTCCGTGCCATGGGTAGTATAGACAGCATAATTATAATAGATTTTAATTTAAAGTGCTTTTCTTAAAACCAAGGTCACTAACAATTGAATAAAACACAGTTAAGAAAAAAACAACAAAATAAACACAACAAAAACAAACAAAAGTAAAGTTAAAATCAATCAGCAAGATTGGAGAATGCAGCTTGGGATTTGAGTCTTGATTTGGACAAGGCCAGAGAATCAGTTACCATGTGTGGCATAGACAGCTGTCAGTGTCATGTGTAGCACAGACAGCAGGTTTGTGCCATAAGAATAAAAGATTTTAATTTAAAGTGCCTTCATTAAAATCAAGGTCTCTAACAATTGAATAAAACCCAGTTAAGAAAAAAACAACACAATAAACACAACAAAAACAAATAAAAGTAAAAAAGTTAGTTAAAATCAATCAGCAAGATTGGATAATGCAGGCTAGGATTTGAATCTTGATTTGGACAAGGCCAGAGAATCAGTTACCATGTGTAGCACAGACAGCCGTCAGTGCCACGTGTGGCACAGACAGCCGTCAGTGCCATGTGTAGCACAGACAGCTGGTTTGTGCCATAATATTAATAGATTTTAATTCAAAGTGCCTGTCTTAACACGCAAGGACACTAACAATTGAATGAGACACAATTAGGAAAAAATAACACAATTAAGAAAACAAAAACAAACGAAAGTAAAGTTAAAATGAATCAGCAAGATTGGAGAATGCAGCTTAGGATTTGAGTCTTGATTTGGACAAGGCCGGAGAATCAGTTACAATGTGTAGCACAGACAGCCGTCAGTGCCACGCGTTGCAAAGACAGCCAGTTCATGCCACATGTTGCACAGACAGCTGTCAGTGCCACATGTAGCACGGACAGCCGTCAGTGCCACATGTAGCACAGACAGTCGTCAGTGCCATGTGTTGCACAGACAGTCGTCAGTGCCATGTGTTGCACAGACAGTCGTCAGTGCCATGTGTTGCACAGACAGCGAATATCATCACGCTGAAGCTCATTTTACAACAGGGTCTCATACCCACTGTGTTGCCTCGACACTTCAGTTACAAAACCCCATCATAACAAAAATTAATTTGCTGAAACCATTATTTGAAATGCAAAGAAGCAGTTTTTTAAGTTTAGTTACAGAGATTACTTTATTAAAATATAAGGAAATTTTAGGTTAGCTTGGATTTATACAAGGTGATGATATAAAATGAATAGTGAAATATCTCATAGTAGAGTATCTTTGCATGCATGTTAGGTGGTTATGTTCTTTTTAACCAACTGTTTTGTAGCCTTGAAATCCACAACTTAATTCCAATGAAACTTTGCTAATTTTTTTTTAAACGTTAATGTTTTATTAATTTTAACAAAACAAAGTTACATAATGTGAACAACAGAACTATTTCACTTCTTAGAGTGAAGATACAGGCGTCTGCAGGCTGGTAATCTACCTGGATCTGTATCATTATGCTTTCGTTCAACATCATGCATCCCTAGTCTCACCCTGGCAGAGAACCTGAAGATGTTTTACTTGAAGTTTTGTCTCCTGTGCTGGACAGTGTTGTTGTTTTTCTTTCTCTCTTCACTCTCACCTGAAACTGAATGACTTGGCACTATCATCACTTCAGAATCAGCCCACATGAATGTACTTTTCTGCTTCTTTTCACTCCATACTTCCAAGTGTAAGAATGAATGTGCACATAAACTAGAGTGACCTCTAAACATCTGGTAATGAGTTGGAGGGCAGCCGTAGATTCCCCCTCCCTCCCTCACCCCCTCGCCTCCCCGGGCTCGACCGGTCTCTTTAATTATAGCAGTCATCATGGGGGAAACCTGGGAGAGGGAAGAAGAAAGAAATCCGGCTGTTGGGACTCTAAAAGAAAAAAGGGAGAGATGTGGAAAGGAAAGGGACGATTTAAGCATCATATGGGGATGTGTAGTGATCTTGCCTCTGTGATTTGCAAATCCCAGATGTAAAGATGGTCTCCGCTCTGAGGCTTTTCCCCGAGAGCTTGTGAGTGACACCCCCCCGGGGATGAAAACATCTTTAAATTGCTCCTAAAATGTAGCATTAAGACCTTCAATCAGCCTCCCTCCACCCGCCACCCCCTCCTCTCCGTCTCTTGTGGTCTCACTGGCTCTTTCACTCAGCGAGCAGTCTCTTTAAATGACATTCATAACTGCTCCTTTCCCTATTAGTTATCATGTGCAGCTGCTCGCTTAAAATGCCTGCAGAGTTTTGAAGATTGGGTGGCAGCGTGGAAATGAGCAAAGTCAGGGATGCACGATGGAGAAGTAATGGAACTGTGTGTGTGTGTGAGTGTGTGAGGGAGCGTGTGCATAAATGAACTCATGAATTTGATTAAACCTTGTTGAAATCACTTCTCTGCACAGACACTGAAAGTCACGAGCCTCATTAATGACTTCTTCCTTTCTTTAAAGGGGTTTTTGATCAGAGTCACTAAATGTGTAATGTTGCTGTAGAGCTCAGTGATAGGATGATGGATTACGGTTCACATCTCAGTAAAAACAGAGCCTATTCTTAATCCTGGTATTAACAGAAACCCACAGTCATACTTTACAGAACTCCAGAAACGGTTTGCTGATCACCAAAATGTACCAACTATACAATTTTTAATGCCTTTCTGACAATGGATGACTTGTGATTGTGATCTAATACCAACTGAAAACACTGCTGGGATTTTCACTTTGATTACTTTTCATCATTAAACACTGCTCAGATTATGCATAAAGCCTGTGTTTGTCTATTGTATTGAGTAAACCACTGACACAAAGGGCAACAGAAAGGCACGTTCTACTTAGATGATTCATTAAGGAGCATATTACAGGTTGAAAACAAAGGATTCAAGGTTTTTTATTTGTAGATGGGCTGACAGTCCAGACACATTGAAAATCTTGTGCGGGGCTCTATCAGAGTCAAAGACAAAAGATATAAAGGGTATAAGGATACGTACAGAAGAAGATTTAAATAGGGTATTGTCACGACCTGGCTCTAGGCCATGACAAAGACACGGAGACATATGGTTTCAAATTAATAAAAGGATAAATTTATTAACAAAATATAAGTTCAAAAGATTCACAACAGAAGCAAAATCAACTAAACTAACAAAGGAGATCAATAAAGAAACTCAGGTGCAAAGCGAGGGAGGACTGTGCCCAGCCAGGCCACACTGAGCCTGGTAGTGCTGGTGGAGGGCGACCCAGGAAGCGTGTGATGGCCAGAACTTATGCACCTGGGGGATCCACCCAGGTGCACAAACGCCTCCCACAGGGCCTGCAAGGACACACATTACACAGAGAGGAGAGAACATACAACTGCAGCAGCCCTAGTGGCAGGAGGCCGTCACACCATCCCCCATAAAAGCGGGGTTCCAACCCTGGAACACAGCAATTCCTTGACAACCGAAGACCAAACTTTCAATTAACAAAACAATTTTTAATAGAGTGTGTTTTTGTAATTAGCTAACACTAACCCTTTTTTTTTAATCATATTGACAAACTATTTACAAACTTACCTAGTCACTTTACCCTTCTGTATTACACACGACAAAACATCCTATACTGACTACCAATATCTCAGCTTAACCTGCCCTACCTTTTCCCACCTCACCAACCTGGTACCTAGGAGCAAATTAAGAGGGGTAAGGGAAGATAAGCATGTTGGGCGAGACAATGACAACAGCACAGGGAGAAATCACATGGCTAGATCTACTCTAAAGGTGCTCTAGACAGTGCATCTGCCACCACATTGTCAGAACCCTTCATGTACCTGATATCAAGCCAGTGTGACTGCAGAAGAAGTGACCATCTAATTAATCTTTGATTAGGACACTGTAAGGAATTGAGGGAAGTGAGGGGGTTATGATCGGTGAAGACCACGACAGGTACAACACCAGATCCGAGCTACACCTCGTAGTGCTTCAGTGCCCACACTAACGCCAGAGCTTCTTTCTCGATGGTGGAGTAGTTCAGTTGATAAGAATTAAACTTTTTGGAAAAGAAACTCACTGGTTTCTCAATACCAAAGTCGTCAGTTTGCAGTAGTACTGCCCCCACCCCCACATGACTGGCATCAACTTGGATGATAAAAGGACGATCAAACCTGGGAGCAGAGAGAACAGGTGTGTTACACAACAAAGTTTTGACTTTTACAAAGGCCTGCTGGCAAACAGGAGTCCACACAAAATTTTAAAATAGAGATGATAAACACTTTAAAGAAAGAAACAGTTTAAATAAAGAATATATACAGTATCTCACAAAAGGGAGTACACCCCTTACATTTCTGCAGATATTAAATTATATTTTTGCATGAGTCAACACTGGGGAAAAGACACTTTGACACAATGAGAAGTAGTCAATGTACAGCTTATATAACAGTGTAGATTTAATGTTCCTTCAAAAAAACTCAAGATACAGCCATTAATGTCTAAAGCACTGGCAACAAAACTGAGTACACCCCCAAGTGAAAATGCCCAAATTGAGCACAGTCAGTCATTTTCCCTTCCCAGTGTCATGTGATTCATTAGTGTTACAAGGTGTCAGGTGTGAATTGGGAGCAGGTGTGTTAAATTTGGTATTTCAGCTCTCACACCCTCTCATACTGGTCACTGAAAGTTCAATATGGCACCTCATGGTAAAGAATTCTCTGAAGATTTGAAAAAAAAGAATTGTTGCTCTACATAAAGATGGCCTAGACTATAAAAAGACTGCCAACACCCTGAAACTGAGCTGCAGCACAGTGGCCAAGACCATCCTCATCCAGAGGTTTAACAGGACAGGATCCATTCAGAACAGACCTCGCCATGGTCGACCAAAGAAACTGAGTGCACATGCTCGGCGTCACATTCAGAGGTTGTGTTTGGAAAATAGACGTAGGAGTGCTGCCAGCATTGCTGCAGAGGTTGAAGGGGTGGGGGGTCAGCCTGTCAGTGCTCAGACCATACGCCGCACACTGCATCAAATTGGTCTCCAGAAGGAAGCTTCTTCTGAAGACAATGCACAAGAAAGCCCGCAAACAGTTTGCTGAAGACAAGCAGAGTAAGAACATGACTTACTGGAACCATGTCCTGTGGTCTGATGAGACAAAGATAAACTTATTTGGTTCAGATGGCGTCAAGCGTGTGTGGCGGCAACCAGGTGAGGACTACAAAGACAAGTGTGTCTTTCCTAAAGTCAAGCATGGTGGTGGGAGTGTCATGGTCTGGGGCTGTGTGAGTGCTGCTGGCATTGGGGAGCTACAGTTCACTGAGGGAACCATGAATGCCAACATGTACTGTGACATACTAAAGCAGAGCATGATCCCCTCCCTCTGGAAACTGGGCCACAGGGCAGTATTCCAACATGACAATGACCCCAAACACACCTCCAAGATGACTACTGCCTCACTCAAGAGGCTGAAGGTAAATGTGATGAACTGGTCAAGCATGTCTTCAGACCTAAACCCGATTGAACATCTCTGGGGCATCCTTGAACAGAAGGTGGAGGAGCGTAAGGTCTCGAATATGTGCCAGCTCCGGGATGTCATCATAGAGGAGTGGAAGAGGATTCCAGAGGCAACCTGTGAAGCTCTGGTGAACTCCATGCCCAATAGTTCAGGCAGTGCTGGAAAATAATGGTGGCTACACAAAATATTGACACTTTGGGCATTTTCACTTGGGGGTGTACTCACTTTTGTTGCCAGTGATTTAGACATTAATGGCTGTCTCTTTAGTTTTTTTGAGGGAACAATAAATTTACACTGTAATATAAGCTGTACATTGACTACTTTTCATTGTGTCGAAGAGTCATTTCTCTAGTGTTGACTCATGCAAAAATATAATTGAATATCTGCAGAAATGTGAAGGGTGTACTCACTTTTGTGAGATACTGTATATATATATATATATATATATATATATATATATATATATATATATATATATATATATATATATATATACATACATACATACATACATATATATATATATATATATATATATATATAGTGCTAAAAGTTTAGCAATTTAAAGGTTTCATATTATGTCACCTTAATTTGACATCAATTTATCAACAGCTCGTAAAAATGTGTTGTGTTTGGAAGTGAATAAACACTCGCTCTGCCTACAACAGCCAGCGAGCGTCTGGGGGTGATGATGTAGCAGGGATTGAGTGGTATCCTGTTGTTTTTGAGATGATTTTCTTTTAACCCTTTCTTCTTGGACCTCTAGTTGAAGGGCAAAGGGGAAGAAGGGGTGGATGAGGGGAAGGAGTAAGAATGAAAATTGGGATTGGCTTGTAGTGTCTTTTTCAATGTATAATATTTGAGTTAGATAGTTGTTTTTAACTTAACAGCAGGTTACGCTGGATGAGCAACAGAAGAGAACAGGATCCTATAGCTACATCCTACAGTTTTTACTGTAGTTAAACAACATAACCCACGTCACGTTCCGCACTTTTACAACACCTGGACAGCTTTGTTTTCCCTTCCTTAAGGACTGTCACTCCCCTGAGCAGGATACACAAGATAAGAAGTTCCTTTTAAGAGTGTATTGCCTTTAAACTCAGCACAGATGAGAAAGACAAGGTGTGAATCCAGCCTCACAGGGGATTTCCATTCCCCTTTTCTGACAAACAAAATAAGGCCTCCCGTGAGAAAAAGGCTGCACAGCAGACGGCGTGTTTCTCAGAGTTTAACCCTAAAGAATCTTACACAGTCTTATCATCCTCGGCTGTTTGACGGTGTGTGTGTGGAGAGTGTGGAGGGTGTGGATGTATGTGATGGCTCAGGCGTTTGACAGCGATCAACTGACTGTCACTAACAGCTGCAGAGATATCATCAGACGCCGTCGTCAGGTGGAGAAAGCGGGGCTGGAGCTGACAGTCGTCTTTGGGGAACGTGTGGATCCTCAGTTCGGGAGCAGGAGAACAGAATTTCATCATTTCTCTCTGGAAGACCCAGATTTGGAGTATCTTAGACTCTCTTTTATGCCCTTCATGTCTCTCTGTTACATCAGGTCCCTGTTTCGACCTTGTGTTTAACGCAGGATATCACTAAGGGATGAGTACAAGGGAAATTACCTCGACACATACACCTCCATTGCCCAAGGACCCAGCATTTCTCCCGTTTGTGTGATTATTCTGCAATCCAGAGACCTCACTGCCTCTGATGTGTGTGTATGTGTGTGTGTGTGTGTGTGTGTGTGCGTGTGTGTGATGGGGGCTGCCTTCCTGCAATTACAACCCATTAGCCTCTGATTGATAGCTTCTCTGAGGGCTAATGCATCACGATTACAGAAAACAAGATAACGGAGAAAATGACAATAAATGAATAAAACGCCACTTCTTATTACTCAAATCTCTGCTATCTGCGTCATTTTTTTCTGAGTAATGTAGTTTTTACCCACTGGAAAGATTGCAAAGGTGCAGGATGGAGTCATACGTGAGTCAGCAGAAGAACAAAACTCCCTTTATCGTTTGGGTGTGTTAGTCGGAGGCGCTTTGCGTATTTCAACAGAGCGTAAATTGAGGGAACTTTTACAATGTGGTTATTGTGACGGATAGGATCTGTGGTGTAACAGTAAAAACTAGAGAGTGAAAATAGTCCCTGGTGTGATAACCTCACACCTTTGCCTTTTCACAGGCACATCCACGGTCACTATCACTATCTCAGGCAAAGCATACAAGCTGTGTGGAGGCTCTTTGTGCTGCAGTTGTACTCAAATGCTCCTCTGCTTTATCAAGCCTCACATGTGCAAACACACTGAACCCAGCCTGTGTGTGTGTGTGTGTGTGTGTGTGTGTGTGTGACAGATTGGGTGCCTGGAAATTGGGCAGATGCCAGGAAGGCCGCATGACTGCGGGCCTGTTCGGCTGCTCAGAGTTGATCATCTCGCTCTGATTGGACGCAGCATGACCAGTTCTGAGAGGCAGATTTTACTCTGAGTTATCACATGAATTCTTCCTGTTAGGGGACAGAAACCTGGGGCAGAATGAGACTCACTGGCTAGAAGCTATCTGCCACATCTGAAAGGACGAGGTGTCTGAACAGAGGCAGAGGTAGACAAACAAAGGCCCAGACTTCTTAAAAAAGTTAACACACATTTTCTTTTCCCATCTATCCATCCCCCAACAGAACTCTCCATCCCCAGGTAATCCCAGGCCAAATGGAATAATAATTGTAGCAACAACAAAAAAAAATAAAAAAACATGAAATTACAATAATAATAATAATAATAATAATAATAATAATAATAATAATAATAATAATAATAATAATAATTCTATTTAATTACATGTTAATTGTAATTAATAACACATTGTATTTGAATGGCGTCTTTTAGGACACTCAAGTGCACCTGACAATATGATAGAAGTACAAAAGTTAAAATACATGGATGAAGGATACTTAGTTCCTCCAGCTACTTCTATTTCTACCTCAAGGCCTCCTGAACTGACATACCCAGAAGTAGGGATAGGTACTGAATCAGGTACTTTTATTGGTAACTACCGACCGAATTCTGTCAAAAGTACCAGGTACCGATTCATGTAAAATCAAAAGATACCATGTTTAGGTACCTAAATGCATCCTTGTGACTGTGAGAGAGTGGATGAGTTGGTGATTTTCCATGGTGGACATGAACACAGCATTGCAAGATTACATATTGAAAAATAAATATGTTAAGTTAAAAATATATATATATTTTATTATTAAACAAATTGATATTTTTTACCACTTAAACACAGAAAAAGTACCGAAAATTGGTACCGTTGAGAACCGGAACCGATTGCCAGGTACCAGGCATTGGTACCAGATCGTTTCAAATGTGAAAGGTACCCATCCCTACCCAGAAGGCCAGCAACTGGATGCATCCAGGAGACACAATTTTCCATACCAACTCAGCTGACACCTTTTTGTGATGAGAATCAAAAGTTCCTTCCTGATGCCCAAAGTTCCTGGCCCTGTCCTCCAGCCTTGGGGAGGAAACTCATCTGTGGCTCTGCAGTGGTTTGTTTTCCAGGTTTTGACAAAGCCGTAGTGCAATTTAAACTACCTTCATGTTGGAGCATTCACTGCAAAAAGCTGAAATCTTATCAAGTGTTTTTGTCTTATGTTCAGTAAAAGTCATCACCTGAAAAGTCTGGAAAAATGTCTTATTTCAAGTTATTTGAAGACAAAAAATGAGATCTAAGTTGCTTGTAACAAGTGAAAAAATCTGCCAATGGGACAAGAGAAACGTTACTTGTATTAAGACAATTTAATTTCATATAGCATACCTTCATTTTACTCAATCTTTGTATTTTTTTTTCCAAGCTTCTTTCCATAACTTGATGACAGGCTTTGTGTTGGCTTTAAAAATGCAGCCACCACAGTCTGAGCTCTGCGTCCCACAAATCACCTTCACTTCCCCTCACGACCCCCTGCTCCCCTCCAGTATCTCCCTTTGCTTGAATTACAGCCCTCCTCTCCCCCCCTGTCTCCCCCTCACAGAGTGACAGTGTGGGGCCCGGCCACTCTCCTGTCGTGAGGCCTGCATTGAACGCTGGGTTATTGCCCCCTAATTATCAATTACAGAGCCCTGCTTCCACACCTGGAGCAGGCCAGGCTGGGAATGACTTTAGCCCATTAGGAAGGACCTCCGGCTGGGCTGTTTATGGAGGGGGTTGGGCTCTCTGCACCGGAGGTGTTAATGGACCTTCCAGGGTTACAGTCAGTGGGTGGATCCATCAGAGTGCCTGATAACAGCTCCATGCTGCAGTGCGGATATTCTCCTCTGACATAACATATACCTCGAATTTATATCATCTCTATCTGTTATCTGTTTCTGCATCACTTTCACTTCAGACGTCCATCGAATAAGAGCGTTTATCAGCTCTGTAAATCCAGCATGTTGGGAACATCTGTGCATAACTACAGCGAATGCCAATAAAAACACCAGCTGTGTTTTGAATATAAGGTCAGGAAATCTCAATAGTGTCCTCAGTGTTTTCTAGAAACTTGAGGTTATCTGACTCATAGAGTTTTCCAACTTTATTCATTCACATGTGGTCATCGCAAGGTGAAATTTTCCTTGCATAAATGTCAAAAGAGGTGTTCAAAGAACAAAACAAGAAGAAAAAAATCATCTCTGAAAAGAAAATTATCTTTTCCCCCTCTGTTTCTGAACATGCCACACACATGGTCCAACTATGCTATACTTAACATTTAACACTCAACAATACTGAGTAAATCTGAGGCTGTGGAATTATTTAGGGATTAAGTAAATGTAATCATAAAATTGTAGCAGATCTAAACAACTGCATTAAATAACATCTCAACATACAGCAGGATCTTACCTCCTTACTTACTGTTACAAAAAACAAAAAAAAAAACAAAAACAAACAAACATCACAACAAAAATAACTTTGCTAAAACTATTTTCTAAAATGACAAGGAGCAGTCTTTTGAAGTTTGGTTACAGAGAATAATTAAATGAAAAGTTTTAGGTTGGCTGGTCCAAATATTGAGTAAGATTTATCAATCAATCAATCAAACCTTATTTATAAAGCACTTTTCATGCACAATGGTGGCAACACAAAGTGCTTGACAAATCAAAGCAAAATAAAACAAAACTAAGCAAGCACCACCACCACCAACAATAAACACACATCAGTGTACAACCCGCCACCTCTAACCCACCAACCTAGTGCACAAGGTGAACACAGTTGATTAAAATCCCTGCAGCTGACCTGTGGAACTGTGGAAATGCTATCTGGAGACCCTCATGAGGAAACACTGAAAGGTAAAGTAAAATGTTAAACTCACAGTAAGAAAATAAAACAACCAAGCTAAAACAAATAAGATAATAAAATATTAAAAGATTAAAGCAATAAAAAAGAAACGATATTGAGCTAAAACTTTAAGATACAAAATTAAAAAGCTGAAAGTAACATTGCATTAAATAAGAAGATAAATAATTTGGTTAAGACACATACAAAAGATAAATATATACTGAGCTAAAAGTTAGGATTATAAGCCTTTAAAAAGACAAAGATCCAAACATAATTGGATAAATAGATAAATAAGTATAAGTGAAAGTAAAACTCAGTTATAAAAGGTGATTATTTGAAATGAATCAAGTTACTAAGTACATGTGATTTAAACCAATGATGTTAGTCCAAAATTAAAGACTTAAAAAAAAAAAAAAAAAAAACTTGAACCATTTGGGTTTTTAATTGTAATATTTTTTTTTTTAAGTTGGACCAACAGTTTGTCTTTTTCAGTGTGCGAACAAAGATCAGATGCAAAACATGGAGTGTGATTTTTGCTGTGTATGTGGATTTACCCACAAATGTTCTGGAAGTTATTGAAGCACCAAGTAAATCGGGGCTTATTTGCACATGTGTGTAGATTTTTTTTTTTGCTTTGTTGACCAACCTCAGAAAATCCAAGATTTTTTTTTTTTAATTTTCAACTTCTATTTACCATTAGTTGTTTAAACTGAGTGATAACATTTTGGTGAGAAATGAGTCAGGTTCACTTCAAATTCCCTTTTTTTAAATTTATTTATTTATTTATTTATTTATTTATTTATTTATTTATTTATTTTTATTATGATTATTTTTTATCAAAGTCAATGTTGTGTTTTACAGTGCAGGAATGACTTTTCCAGGAAGTCCTGGTTTTACTCTAAGCTATTTATTATGACATTAATAAATCCGTATCAAGACAAACCTTATCACTGAGAGTTGTTGACGTTAATGATTAATAAGACCTCGTCTCAGTCATAACCCCATCTGTGGATGTTTCTTTTAGTAAATCTGAAGTGTTATGATTCCCCTGGTTTATAGCTGCAGATTAAAAAAGAATACAGGCATAAATAAAAATTAATGAGTTCTTTTGGGGGTGAGAGACTCTGATAGACTTTAAACTTGTGGTAACAGCTCCTAAAGTGCCCACAGCAAAGATTGAGATGACCTTAAAGATAAAACTACTCTCGTTCGTTGCCTCATTGTGCTGTTTGAGTTTTCCTCCATCTCTCCTACACTGTAAAAAAAAAAAAAACATCATAAATTACAGTCAAATCAATCTACAGTAATTTCCTGTGAAAATACCATTTTCCCCATATGCAATTACAAATTTGTAATGTATAAAAACAAACTCCGTACATGAGCTAAAGAGAAATCTTTGCAGATTTACAGTATAAATATATAATTTTAGAGTAAAACACCATTATTTAACAGGTGTTTTCATAAATTATTACGGCCAGACACCTTTAATATAGTGACAATGCACAAAGTTCTGCAGAAAAATACTGTTATTTTACACCAAAATACTTTTAGTTGTGATGGTGTTTTGTAACTGTGAGTGAGGAGGGCACACAGAGGATATAAGACTCTGCTGAACATTAAAGTATAGCATTGGGGAACATGCTGCCTATGCAACACTGCATGGACCGGCTGTGTAATTCAAATACCATAGTTATTAAAAATCGACCAACATTGCAAAGACCATCAACACATCTCATTTATTAAAAACAAAACACAATGTAAAAAAAACACAGGGTACAGGGTCTGCACAATGGAGCACAGACAGCCAGTCTGTGCCGTGGGGTGCAGACAGCTGGTCCGCTACTTGGAGCACAGATAGCACCGTGGAGTACAAACATGCTGTGCCCCCTGTATAGCAGGGTCTAATGTCCACAATGTGTCCTCCTCACTCATGGTTACAAGCACTCACAATAAAAATGACCTCGCTGTGAAATAAAAGGAAAATAGTGAAACTTAGGCCAAACAACGTTGTTCTGCATTTTTTTTTTTACAGTGTTTGAATGCAACTTTACGGTATCTGTCTAAAAACTTTACTGCCAATGCTTTTACCATTTTTTTAACAGTTTTTTTTTCTTCTATCAGTGAATTGCAGCCATGAGTGAGGAGGGTACAGGGTTCAGCTGGCATAATACCTGAAAAAAACACCCAGGATGTCATTTTACAGATAATTTCTGTAATTTTAATATCTGTAAATCTACTAGCATTAGGGTTGGGTACCTTTCACATTTGAAACGATACGGTACCGATGCCTGGTACCTGGCAATCGGTATCAGTACTCAACGGTACCAATTTTCGGTACTTTTTTGTGTCTATGTGGTAAAAAATGTCAATTTGTTTAATAATAAAATATATATATTTTTACAACTTAATAAATTTAGTCTTCAATATATAACCTTCTGAATCTACATGAATCGATACCCAGTACTTTTGTTATAACTTGGTCGGTACCTGAAAAAGTACCTAGATCGGTACCCATCCCTAACTAGCATTTTGTTGTTTTTATAAGAAAACAAGAAAAATCTGTTAAAAGTGACAGACCATTTCCTGTAAAATTACATTTTTTTAAATAGTGTAATCTGGAAACTTAGTAGCCTCAGCTTTGATGCAATAACTTCAGAGAAAGTGGAAAATCCACAGTAAACTACCCAAGCCTTCTTACTCAACAACACACACACACAAACACACACACCAGGTGATGAAGCCTGACAGGTGACATGAATTGAGCGCTGCTTTCATGCAGCATCTCCCGCCTGTATCCTCCGCTCTCATTTCTTCTCTCTATTCATGTACGGCGACATAAAAATAGATGTCTTTCACCCTTGAATGCAAATAGATTGACTTGGCCTCTTATCATCACAATAGTCACTATTTCAGGCCTGCGCTCTATTCAACTGTTAGTGACGTTTAGGTGAAGGAGTCTGCTGAGCTGCTCTCCATCATACGGCAGATTGAAATGAAAATGAGGCATTTCTGGAAATAGCTGCAGGCAGACGGAGCGGGGAGGGGAAAGCTGATAGTCGGGGGATTGAGGGTGACAGAGGTGAAGATATATGCTGCGACTTTCTGTGTATTTTACAGCTCACGGCTTGTTTTGAGTCTCTGCCATGCTGAATGCTTCAGAGATATGTCACAGGTGTTATGATGGATTGAGAGCGAGGCATGTGCTGCATTAACTTTACTATTGGTTTACACAGTCAGCGTATGACACACACACACTTCTGCACAGAGAGCAAAGAAATATGTGTGTGCTTGTGAGACACACTCACATCTGCAATACTGTGTGTATTTCAGGTCCCCTCCCTTGCCCCATCAGTCTTCCTGTTGATGTGTGTGTGTGAAACGGTGTGTGTGTGTGTGTTTGCATATTTCGATGGCTGCAGAGCAGGAGAGGAAATGAATGACTCAGACACAGTTCTGCATTTATTTTTATATTGAGAAGCTATGAGATAGAGAGATGATTGAAAAAGCGGTTTCCTGTCGAAGACGTTTTGTTCTTACAGGTCACGACCTTTGTTTTCGCTGCAAGTATTTATTATTTAACAATGATTCAACATGTGAAGATCAGATCATGGGACATGTGCTGAAGAAGCACCTCCTGTTGTTAATCCAGCATTTTAACCCATCCACTGATGTTTTCTCCCCTGTAATTTTTCTAATCTGATAAAGAGGAAAATAAAAAGTTGATTTTTATCAGAGCTGACTTTTCATTTGGAGCCTGGTCCTGCTGCCTGGTGCTATAAAGCTCAAAAATCTATATGAAAAGTTACAATCTAAACAGAATTGCTCCAAAAATTGCACTCATGTATCAAAATACACACCCAAACTGCAGCTTCCAAAACAAGCTGCCATGTTTCTATACATATTCACTGAAGCACAACATGCGCGTAAATTAGCTGCTAGGGATAGGTAACAATTTAAGTACTTTAATATGTAGTGACAACTTTCATCTGTCGTACCTGAACACATCCTTGTGACAGTGAGGGAGTGGAGGAGTAGGTGATTTTTCCATGCTGGACACAAACACAGCATTGCAGGTTTAAATACTGTGGAATAAACATGTCAAATTGAAAAAAATTAAGATTTTTTATTAAAGAAATAAATATTTGTGTTCATAGAAACACACAAATGTACCATTGGTACTGTTAAGCGCCAACACTGATTACCACATACAAGGAACCAGGAATCGGTACCATATCGTTTCAGTGTGAAAGGTCCCCATCCCTATTAGCTAAAAATGTACCACTAAAAATGCTGAGGTCAGAAGTGTGAAGCGATCTGGACCCATATGCTTTAAGAATCATATCCTGTGTAGTTTGAATGAATGAATGTATTTTGTTCATGTAGATTACAACTTAAACAGTAAGTAATAGAATATACAAATCACTTTTTATTTTTATTTTTTTTTATTGTTTTCAACTTGTCCTGTCCAGCGTCACGACAACAGAATTATGGTCTGGCTGCCATACTGTGCAGAACACATTTACTTTTCCAAGGGGAGCCATTTGTGTATAAGGCTCCCCTTGAGTTTTAAATCGATACTCTTTGTTAATGTTTGGGAATATATATATATATATATATATATATATTCTCAATAATATAAAGATAACGATATATATATATATATATATATATATATATATATATATATATATATATATATATATATATATATATATATATATATATATTCTCAATAATATAAAGATAACGATATATATATACACATATATATATTTATATATATATATATATATATATATATATATATATATATATATATATATATATATATATATATATTTCCCTGTATATTGTCAAGTTTGAAGATTACTGCTTGACCAGAACACAGTGATATCAGGAAAGAAACAGCGATAAAGGGAAAGAGTGTAGAGAAGAGACTAGACAGAGAGTGAGAGAGAGACAACAAAACAACAGTAGAGAGCAACCACAACAACTGTTAAAATGACTACAGACAGGATAACCCAACAACCAGCTGCAGAGCCAGAAAAGAGACAGTATCCTAGGGTCTTTGACATCATAATCACAAAGAGCACTTGTGGAGAGATGAACTGGAGAGATCATGAGCAACAGTGAGCACATCAACAACAACAGTAGAAATATATGTACACTATAAAAATAAACACAGATGCATACACTAACATACACGTTCAGGAGAGGGCAGAATATTGGGGGTTAGTTTTGATTCAGGTTGGGTTATCATGCCAAGGTGTGATCATGCAGATGTGGCCCCACTGCCCCCAGAGGCCAGACGCACAATGAGAGGGCCCTCAACACTGGGCATCCAGCAGCCACAACAGAGCACAGGGCCCAGACAGTCCACCACGGAGACAGCAGCACGCCAACCCAGGAGGAGGCAAGGAGATGGGGGGCCTGGGAAGACAAGAGGCAGGCCCCCGACACTGCGGAGTGGGGGCCTCAGGGGGCCAGAGACTGAGGCCCACAGGCCCCACTAGACGCTGGGCCCCCGATCGAGTGCAGGGGGTGGGACCCTACCTCAGAAGAGGGAGGCACCTGGGACGATGGACCCAGCCCAGGCCACCACCCACCACGAGTTGGTACCCGTCCCCAGCGCACCCAGCCAGAGATCCTCTCCCCAAGACCCAGCGTCCTACGAACAAAACCCCCCCATCCCCACCCACCCCTATCCTGCTCCCATCTGTACCCCAGCTCACCAGCCCTCCCGAGTAATCCTAATACAAATCACTTTCTAAGTTTCTCAGTTTACATGAGCAAAAAGAAGCAGGAAGAAGTATCATTTTTTAAATTCTACCCCTTTGATTTGTGTTATATTAAATCATAACACTGTCTTTGACTTACTTACTTTTTTTAAACATGTTCAGTGGATATACAACCTATCAGTTATAGAGAAAAATACACTCATGCCCATTTCTTCTTCACCAATGTATCTCCCATGCCTTGTCAAATTAGCTGTAAAGACAAGCTAACACCTTGTTATATTTATCTGTTAACTAATTCTGGAGAATCATCTCTTTATGCTTCTTTTTGAACAGATCTTTCACTAAAATTAGTTTCAGTTCTGCATTCGTTCCATGGAAAGTGATACAGAAACTTTTTAATGTACGCTTACTTCTAACCTGTAGAAGAATCATTTTCTGAATGAGTTTTGGTAGCAAATTCTTCCTTGCTCTGTAGAGTAGTTGAGCTGTGTGTGCTCTACCAAGTCACAAAGTTTTAGAGCTTTGGATTAAAAAAAAAGTCATTGGTGTGGGGCTGAAAATTGGCATTATGAATAAATCTGATTGCTGTTTTTTGTAGAATGAAAAGTGGATGAAGGGAAGTTTTATAAGTTTTTCACCCGTGTCACAGAACAGTAATCTCAATAAGGAGGAATCAGTGAATTATACACACTATGGAGTGATTTCTAGTGAAAAACATGCTTTGCTTTAGCTAGGATTGTTTGTTATGGTGAACAACTATCAGAGCACAGGGCACTTACAGGCTGGTAAAAGAGTATCACACGCTGCTTTGGATGTGTCTGTTTGTTGACAGTCATCTTCCTGGGTGTTGACTCACTACGTCAGTCATGTTGATCAGTCAGGTACCATCATGTCATCTGTAACACGTGAAGCCCCTGTTAAAACTGAATCTTGTTTGTCATTTATAAACCCAGTTTTTCTCAATAAAAAGAAGTTTTCTGTTTTGATTCCCTTCAGTTTCATATGATTTTTTTAATACGAGATAAACAGCATTAGTTTATGATTAACTAACGACAGATTAAGTAATCTCAGTATCTCCAGAGTCTTAATGAAATAATTTCATGGTAGTCTAGGAAACAGAACAATGGGCTGCTCGCTGTGAGAGGCCGGAGCTACACATGCCTCGCTGCCATCGCTCATACTAATGAGGTCAGCTAAGCCTATTTGTTTTGTTTTTCTCTGTTTGTTTTGTGCTGTTACTGGATTGACTACAGACGGGGTAATTATGTGCTACCATCCATCTTGGCCAGGATGATGTGAATCCGTGTGAGTTATTTCGTGGTTAATTAAGGTTAAATTATAATTGAAAAAGTTAATGAATGATTTATCCAGAGAATAAAACCTTGTTTTGTTTTTTTTTTACCTTGGGTTTGCAATAAGCTGTTGGAAAGGATTGAGATTGAATCTGCATTGTTGGGGTACTGGTATCCCGGTGTATGCATTTACATTGTGTTATGATGTTATGAAAGCCGACCTTCAATGCCTGACATTTCTGTAATTGGTATAAACAGAGTGACCTATTTCCCAAACATCCAAATGAACACCTAAACTGCGACCATCTGGTCTTAAAAAAGTGCAGTGTGTTGAAGATTTCAGACAAACAGAAACGGTAGAAAAATGTTCATTTAAGTTTGTGAAGTATGTTTAAATAAGTGAATAATAATCTCAATAAAACTTTTGGCTTTTTTTTAAGAAGTTAGAAAAAGGAGGGGTGTAAAGCCTCCTTCAGGCGGCGGCCCGGGGGCCTTTGCCCAGCCCAAACCGCCTGGCCCATTCATCCGTCCGACAGCAGCCCTTCGGATGAAAGAAGGGCGGCACGGTGGCGTACGGTTACCGCTGCAGCCTGACAGCAAGAGGGTCACCGGTTTGATTCCCAGCTTGGCCAGTGGGCCTTTCTGTGTGGATTTTGCATGTTCTCCCCATGCTGGCGTGGGCTCTCTCTGGGTCCTCCGGCTTCCCCCCACAGTCCAAAAACATGCTCACCAGGCTAATTGAGCACTCTAAATTGTCCGTAGGTGTAAGTGTGTGAGTGAATGATTGTCTGTCTCTGTGTCAGCCCTGTGATTGACTGGCGACCAGTCCAGGGTGTACCCCGCCTCTCGCCCAATGACAGCTGGGATAGGCTCCAGCCACCCGTGACCCTGAACAGAATAAGCAGTTCAGAAAATGAATGAATCAATGAATGAAGTTAGAAAAAACTTGTTATATTTAAATTACTGTGGGTCATGTTCACAGAGGCAGACGTTATTATCATTATTAGCGGCCATGTTTGTCTACAGCAGATTTTGTGGGACAGAAAGATCAAATCTGGGTTTTCGATCTGAGCCTGGTGGCCTGTCTTGAAATCTGCCTGGAAGTCAAGCAGAGAAGAAGAGAGGGGACTGTTGTTGTTTTTACTGTAGAAGAAGAAGAAAAAGAAAAAGAAGAAGAAGAAGAAGAAGAAGCATATTTTCGTTATTTTGCACAAAAGAATTAGTATTGAGAGTATTTTCTGATGGAGAATCAAAAACCTGCATCACATGAGTGTAAATCATCAGATTTTGCTCCAAAAAGATCAGGAAGAAATGAAGAGAAACCGGGACAAACGACTAAAAGGAGAGTAAATATGGGTGTAGAGTTTCCAAGCTGGGAGTCATCAATGAAAAAGTTGGGTCTGAAGGACGACGCTGAAGTTGGCTGTTTTCTGCTCCCCTGTTAAAGGTGACACGTCCCGTTGGAGAACGTTTCTACAGCAAAGTTTATTGGTTGTAAGGGTCATTTTTTATTGTTTATGGTACAATCTAACAAACGTTGTTTCTGTGTCTGAGAGTTTTCTTTTCTCTCTGACAGTCAGAGGTGGATTGGTGCTTCATTGTTGAAGGCTAGCTCTGTCAAACAGAACATGAGCTATCAGAGGGTGATGTGGCTGTCATGGAGCTTTCTGCCTGTTGTTTCTCCAGCTATGAGACATGTCCCTCAGCATCAACGCCATCAACATGATGATCAGAATAAATGAGGCCATCTTCAGGATCCCCTTTGATCTGAGTGATGGGATGGTTTGGCAACAGATGGACTCATTCTGAAATCTGATCACTCCATGTCACAAAACTCTAATTTCTAAACACTGCACCTTTAAAGAACAAATACACTCAGATAACTGCTGTATTAGTCAGATTTAATGTGGCTGTAAACTGGATCACAGTCTCTGGGTAAAATGATGAGAAACTGGAGCTAGCATCAACAGCGAGTTAACATCCACACTATAAACTAGAATCTAAGCAAATGTTAACGTCTATTTTGAGTTAAAAAAAAACAACAACAACAACAAAAAAAACACTTTGGGCTTAATATGAGTCACATTCAGCAGAAAAGTCCAAAAAGTCTTTTTTTTTTCAAGCTAATAAAGACAAAAATGATGCCTGAATTATCTGAATAAATCAACCAATGAGGTAAGAAGAATGACTGTTTTGGCGTCTTGTGTTGAGCATGTTTCTTATTTCATTCTGTATCCCACGGGCTTATATATTTTTCATCAAACATGTCAAATTTATGACCATTTTTAATTATGTTATTTGAGAAAGTAACACGCTCTTTAGATTCATGGGTCACTTCAAGGTCAAAGTCTTCAGATGAAGGTCAAGGCTTATGGTTCAGCCAATAAGATCTTGGATCAGTGTTGAATATATTCAGTTAAAAGTGAATTATCTTTTACTTCATTTGAGCGTCATAAGGTCTATTAAATCACCTCTCCCTGTAAAAACAACCAGCTGCTGCTGCTGCTGCTGAAATTCAACGCTCGGAGCGAAGTCATCATAGCAACCATGAGTCATGTTGCCATGATGTGTCCGCACACACTCGGTGCATTAACCCTCCCTGCTGTCCCCTGTTGTGTTTCACCAGGGGGATCTGAGCTCTGACGCAAGTCCTGCTCTCTCCTGGGCAGCCGTGCAGGTAAATAAACCTGAGAGTGTGAGCTGCCAGACACACAGAGAGATATTTGCATGAATTTAAAAATATGTTTATCACTGCTGAGCTAGACATGCTGATAACGCTCCGTGTCTCGCCTCTCAGCTTCATGATGAGCTCCAGATCAATGAAGTGGGTGAAACAGGAATGCAGAATAATGTATTCATCTGCATTTGATTACATGCTTCTCAGGCAGTCATTGATTTTAATAAGGGAGGTGATGAAACAAAATCTTTCTCCTTATTTCAAATCAATAAAAAATCAGTTGGACCTCTCCTGTATTTATATGTAACATCTCTACTCCACATGTTTTCTGTACGACTGACACACACACTGTTGTTGTGACTGATTTGTCACTCCTTGTTAATGTCTGAAGAATCTCTGTGGCTTCTTTGTCATCACTCCAAACTGTGAACATCTCATCTCTCTGTGTTTTACACTTCAGGCTCAGGGTTCAACTATGTCTGAAATGTGTGTAAATAATCTCTGTGTCATAACCACGGCTGAGTCCTTTCAGGTCACTTTGATCCACTCAAAGCAAATGAAGTGATGAATATTTGGACTCTTAGGATGTGGTGAGAGGAAAACAAACACATCTGAGTTCTCACCAAACCACAATAATTATCTGACGAATTAAAGTTGGCCCTAATGTAAATAGAAGCAGGCAATAAAACATATTTGATGCTGCTTTTAATCTACGTTCAGATATAAGCAGTTAAAGTTCATGTAAGGAGTTTTCAGCAGACTGAAAGAAGAAAACAGTTGGACCAACTTAAATTATTGCTTCAATTGGTCACACCTAAGTAAATAAAGTTCTTTGAAATGAAGTTAATAAGTTCAATCACAATTGATGAAGTCAAATGAACTTAAAAATGTGATTGTTCTCAAATCCACATTTTGCATCAGTCCAACTTTAAGGGGACATATCATGCTGATGCCTGATTTAATACTTACATATAAAATAACAAAGTTGAAAACAAGACCTTTCACCCCCTGAATTTTCAAAAAAGAGATATTGTATTTTTTCTGATACCCTAGAACGAGATTTGATGCCTCTGAAAATAGGTCATTGACATTTGGCTTCAAGATTTCGACCTTCATGACGACACGAGGATCCTTTCTTTTTATTGGAGTAATCTGATAAAGCAGCTCCGCCTCTGTGATGTCAGTTAGTCACACAACTGCCACTGAGGGATACACCCACCAAGAGCCGAGTATAAATACAGCTCCCTACTAGCTCTGGCTAACTTGACTGAGTGCTAAAATAGTGACGAACTGACGGAAGAGGCGATCATTAGACTACACTTTCAGCATGATGGATAAAACAGACAGAGAAAGGTGAAGGAGCAGGATGGAGCCCTGTTATAGAAATAGTTTATTGGTGAAGTCTGCCTATATTTCCACGTATAAACTATACATGTTACAGTGACTCACCACACTGAAGCGTCCTGAGATGATCTGTGTCCAGGTGGATTTTCTTCCTCCTGAGCTGCAGAACCGTCCGGGTCTGACTCGGGGTCCAATACAAAAGGACGTATCCTACACTCTGCCATTTTATTAGTGCTATCAATGCCTTACGGTGAAGTTTTGGCAAACAGCAAAATCGCTCAGTCTGCCCCATCCAATATGGCGATTTTGTAAATCCTGCCATGCTGCAAAAACCGCCCCCTGGCTCTACCCCCTCCACCCCTCTGATAGAACTGACCAATCAGAGCACAAAGGGCTGTGACATTGCGAGGTTACTGGAGGTCATTCTCCAAACGGAGCGTTTCAACGAGATCTTCAGAATGGCCTAAAATGAGGATATTGAGAACGCTATTGTGGGGCAATGAAGGAACTAAATGACTTGTACTGAGGGCAGAAATGCTTTACAGGCATCCTAGTCTGGCATAGTGAAAAGGAGAAACAAGCATGATATGTTCCCTTTAAGGTTTTCAATTGTTTCAACTCAATTATTTGCAAAACCTCAAAGTAAAATCTGACGAGGTGTTTTTATACTTTATTACACTGTAAAAAATTTGACAAGTTGAGCTTACTTAAAAGAATCTAGGAAAACAATTGCACTAAGAAAAGTTAGCAAATATGACTAATAGTCTTGAGTTGAGATACTTTATGTTGACTTGTAAGGTTTACTTTACAGCCTATTGTATTGACTTATTTCAAACAGTGAGTGAGGAGGGAATGCAGTGGATATTAGTCCCGCTGTACATTAAGATGTTTACCTGCCAAGACCACAGGTTTTCTGTGCTCCACATGGCATGGGCCCACTGTCTGTGCCCTGTGGCATGGACTGTGTACCTTTGATCATGTTTTATAAGTTAATAAATGAGATGTGTTGATGCGCTAAAATTAGGATTAGAAATGACAAACTGGGTTTTTTCTTCAGTTATGTTCAAATTACCATGACTGAGAGAGAATTTTAATTGGAGCCCTCACAGCTGTGGAACACAGGCAGCCAGGACAAGCAGCCTATGCCGTGGAGCACAGACAGCCAGACAGTGCAGTGGAGCACAGACAGCCAGCTGGTCCATGCCATGGAGCACAGACACACTGGCCCCGCATGGCATCTTAATGTGCATCAGGGTCTCATATCAGCGGTGCTCCCAGTTATTCCTTTTGGGTTTTGCAGATTATTGACTTAAAACAACTTAAAACTTTAAGTTGGATTGATGCAAAAATGTTTATTTGAGAAGAATTAAAGTATTTAGTTTATTTGACCTTTTAAGTTGTGTTAATTAAACTTGTTAATTTGATTTCAAATAACTTAATTTATTTAGGTGTGATCAATTGAAGCAATTAATTTAAGTTGGTCCAGCTACTTCTTTGTATTAGTTGTAGCAACACAATTTCAAGTTGATTTGATCCACAAAAATATTTTGGAAAACCTTAAATTAAAAAATATTGAGTTGGATTGATTAAAAAAAATTAGATGACTTTAACTGATTGAAGATTCCTTTTTTACAGTGTATAATAAAAGCCTGAAATGAAAACTCAGGCCTTTAAATTATCTCCATAAGCAAACAAAAGCATCAGTGATAAGATTGATGGCGTCTTTTTTTTAATGTCTATAACAGCTGCTGCATGGTTGATGTCAGAGAAGGTGATTTACTGCAAGCTGCAGAAACAGCTAGATGTCTTATTCTCCAAATCCTCCACAGTGGGTGAAATATCTGAGTTTTCAAAGATTATATTTATCCCAATCTGAAGTATTTATACACCTGCATCCGAGCACCACAGGATCAGAGAAAACACACATCTTTCTCAAAGCTTCTCTCTGTAGCTTTAATGTTGTCAGCTCGTGTGATTGTTGGTTGGATCTGTTTGTGGTGAAGCTAAATTCTCCTACATAATCAATCTACCAATAACACACAAAGCTGTCAGGCTCAAGCCTGCTGTAAGTATTGATGTTCAGACTCAAAGATGTTTGAGAGTTCAGTGTGGGCCTCCCCGTATCGTATTTTAGGGACAGGTGTTGAGCGTCAATCGTGGGAGTTTAGCTCTTGAATAATTAAGCAGTAAGCACATACTGAGCCCTCATTACGCACTGTGTTCATGGCTTTGAGAAGAAAAAAGGACAGTGTATGCTGCGTGTGTGTATTTACCATAGACGGTATAAAACATGTACGTAGTCTCCCCGGTGTCACCCAACTCTTTCTAAAAGGGAAAATAAAGCATGTTGACTATCATACTGCTATAGGCCGCCTGTCGGTCACGTGATCTGAGCTGTGCCTCTGATTGGGCTCACGGTCTTAATATCCTCTGATCTGTAACTGAAATGTTGCTCGGCACTGCCATAATGGCTATGGCTGCCTTATGCAGCAGCTCTCTCTTCTTTGTCTGTTTCTTGTAATTTTTTTGTCTCTTTTTTCGTAACCTTTGTAATTGGAGTGGATCATTACTTTGTATGACCCATTTGTTGGTCATAGACACCAAACTTTTTGTGGCTTCAGTGATATTTTTACTTCTTTTTCTCATGTGTTTGTCTGGAGATCCTACATGTATCCATGGCTGCATTGTGTACATGTGAACTCAGCTGTTAGCAGCCTGTAGCATGTCAATGCTAACTGGTGTAAGGCCTGATGTCTTCCCACAAGGAGAGTAGAAGGAGGTGAGGACGACGTGCTGGTTCTCAGGTGTGAGTTAAGAAGTGACGACATGGACATGGACATGTCCTTCCATCCATCGTTATCAGGAACGTAAGATCTATCTCCAATAAAATGGACGAGCTAGCCATGCTAACCCAGCAACAGAGGGAATACCGGGAATACCAAAGGGCAGAGTAGCATCATGCTATTGACAGACATGGCTAACGGAGCTAACATTAGACACCAACACCACATTGGAAGAACCTCATCTGCTGTGAGCAGACTCAAGCTCCCAGCTCAGTCCTGGACCCTGTGGAGGTGGAGGCCAGCTGAACTGGACAATGATGGACAAGCTGTCATCATCTATTTTCCTTATGGACCTTTTTGCACTTCCTACACACTTTCTTACTTTTGTTTTCTTGATTGTTGCTGTGACTTCAATTTCCTTGTTCTTGTTACAGTGATAATGGAGTTCTATTTTTTTCTATTCTATTCTATTCTATTCTATTCTATTCTATTCTATTCTATTCTATTCTAACTGCTGAGTAAGAAAAAAAATTACCCCCTGTACAGTGTGTGCCGAACTTATGATTCAGACAGGAGACGTTTTTTGAACCAGGCTGTAAATAGGTTAATTTCTGCTGTGAAAACAGCTTTTTTTTGGCTTGGTGTGTATATGACTTCTAGTACTTCTGGAGCCAGCCTCAAGCAGACACTGGCGAAACAGCAGATTTTAGCACTTCAGCATTGTCTCATATTCTTAGACCAGAGGATGCTGCTTGTGTTGGACTGAGCACCTTGCTGTGCATGGCAGCTCAGTGGTTTGGTAGAAGTCTCCAACCAATCATCTGAGCTGCTGTGCACAGCAAGGTGCTTCTACTAGGAGGACTGAACCATTTTACCTTAAAAGGGAGGGCCCAGGGGCCTGTTGAGAAATGTTTCAACACAAATAAACACAATATTACTAGTACATCATAATAAAAAAATACATATTTTTGATTTTAAACTAACAACACAATGTCATATTATTTTTTCAGTAGTATAATCTTATTAGGGGCTTTTCTGGGCCCCTGTCAATGATTGGCCCCTAGAATCCTTCCCTTTTCAGCCTCATGGTACTGGTAGTGAAATTTGGGTTTCAGACCCAAGATGTTTTTTGAACCAGGCAGTAAACAGGTCTGTTTTTGAAGTTATTCTCGTGCTTTTAGGTTTTTAAATGAACAGGAGAGAGGACAGTGGATAGAGCAAGAAACAGGGTGAGAGTGGGGAGCGACATGCAGGGAAGAGGCCACAGGCCAGATTCAAACCCAGGCCACCCGTGTGAGGGCGAACGTCATGGAGTGCAACCTAAACCACTGGGCCATCTGCGCTCAGGCTTTTT
The DNA here is from genome assembly GCF_033239565.1 of Halichoeres trimaculatus. Classification (NCBI taxonomy): domain Eukaryota; kingdom Metazoa; phylum Chordata; class Actinopteri; order Labriformes; family Labridae; genus Halichoeres; species Halichoeres trimaculatus. Next base: position 5,470,359 of record NW_027437198.1, on the reverse strand, counting down.
AATGCTCTAAAAGTCATTTTTTTGGTTTGGCATGTACATGATTTCCAGTATTTCTGCAGCCAGCTTCATGCAGATTCTCTATGAACAGCAACTTTTTGCACTTCCACATAGGCTTCACTTTGCTAAACCGGATGTTGCCTCTTGGTATTAACTGCTAACCATGATATAAAAGCTAAAGTATCTGTAACTTACCATTCAGTGACTGAATAAAATCTTTTTTTTCTGCTGCTGTTCTGAATAAGAAAAAAAAATCATTCATAGCTGTGCAGCTCAACAAAATGCAAGGTCTGTGCAGGTACGCCAGAATAAATATCCCACAAAGCCTTGAGAAGTGGTTCAAACAGCAACAAAAGCTATATGAGATAGCTTCATGAGACTCTCATCCCAAAATAATGGTGTTACACTGTAAAAACAGAAATCTTATCAAGTGTTTTTGTCTTATTTTCAGTAGAAAATGTCTTTTTAGGCTTAGTATGAGACATTTTCCCCTGACTAGATCACAAAAATGTCTTGTTTCGAGTCATTTAAAGGCAAAAATGGGGTTTGATTTGCTTGTTACAAGTTAAAATAATCTGTCAATGGAACAAGAAAAAAGTGACTTGAAGGAAGATGTCAATCTAGTTTCAAGCAAATTTTCTTGTAAATTTCTCTTGTTCCATTTGCAGATTTTTTGTACTTGTTACAAGCAAGTCAGACCTCATTTTTGCCTTGAAATAACTTAAAACGAGACATTTTTCTGGACTGATAAGTTTAATGTGGCTAATATCAAGTGTATCAAGACATTTTTACCGTAAATAAGACAAAAACACTTGATAAGATTTCAGTTTTTTGCAGTGTATGCTGGTGCAGTTTTGTAATTTCAAGCCATTCTTCCAAAAGCTTCAAGACAAAAGCCTGAATTTCCCAACAATGCGATAATTAGAGTGCATCCTGTGCTGACAAAGTGCTTCGTTGGCGGGCTGAGCTCCTGTTGTCCTTGAATCCAAATCTTTGTCACCTCAAATAAAAAAGCACTTGTAAGAACACAAGACCTTCTAACGTTATCCCTCTTTAGTGTTATTCATGTGAAAGACGCAGCGCTGCTTCCCTCAGGGCAACACGGAGCCATGATATTCAACCCTAATCAGACGCTGTTTGCCTGTTTTTGGATCGCCTGTTGTGTTCTCTCACCACGTGAAAGCCGCAGCGCCTCAGGCACAGCTGACTGTGACGGGGGCCCCCACCGGGGGGACCCTATGGCCGCTCCATGGGGAGGAGCACCTAATCCTGGATTATTCTCTCAGACCCGCAGCCAGCTGGATTAGGAGGTAGTCAGCGGAAAAGGGCACCGTCAGCACTCTTTCCTCGAGCAGCTCAGTGGATTAGAGGCGTGCAGAGACTGAGAGAGGAACAGCCAGCCTGATCGGCCGGTCCCCTCGCAGCTACTGCAGCACCATACATGGAGATGGAAAGAAGGGGATGGATGAGTGCACACACACACACCACACACACACACACACACACGGTGAAGAGTTGATTTTTCCGTTCTTGACTTTGGGTGCTCAAATATGGTGTCAGGAGATAATGGTTTGGCTTCATAGGTGGATGCCGCTTGACCAAATTGGGGAGGATAGAAATTTGAATAAAATCTTCATCAATGCACAGAAAAGAGCGTCAAAACGACGTCTTCCAAACAGCTGCACCTGGCCTTTCCTTATTTCCTTATTGCTAGACGCCGCCCTGTTGGCTATGGCTGCCTTTTGCAGCAGCTCTCTCTTCTTTGTCCGTTTCTTGTAGTTTTTTCGTCTCTTTTTCACAATCTTTGTGAAAGATTCTTTGGAGTGGATCATTACTTCGTATGGCTCATTGTTGGTCATGGTCACCAAACTTTTTGTGGCTTCAGTGATATTTTACTGCTTTTTCCTCCTGTGTTTGTCTGGAGATCCTACATGTAACCATGGCTGCATTGTTTACATGTGAAATCAGCTGTTTGCAGCATGTAGCATGTCAATGCTAACTGGTGTAAGGCCTGATGTCTTCCCACACTACAAAAAATGGAAATCTTATCAAGTATTTTTTGTCTTATTTTCAGTAAAAACTGACAAAGTACACTTAATATGAGCCACATTCAGTTGGTCAGTCCAGAAAAATATCTTATTATAAGTTATTTTAAGACAAAAATGAGGTCTGAATTGCTTGGAATAAGTAAAAAAAAATGCCAATGGAACAAGAAAAAATTACTCAAAAATTTGCTTAAGACTAGAATAATGTCTTAAAACAATAAACTTTTCTCTTGTTCCATTGGCAGTTTTTTTTACTTGTTACAAGCAATTCAGACCTCATTTATGTCTTTAAACAACTTGAAACAAGACATTTTTTTGAACTGCTCAGGTGAATGTGGCTCATATTAAGTCTAAAAAGACATTTTCCATTTGATATAAGACAAAAACACTTGATAAAATTTCAGTTTTTTGCAGTGCACAAGGTGAGGAGAAGGAGGTGAGGACGACGTGCTGGTTCTCAGGTGTGAGCTAAGAAGTGACGACATGGACCTGTCCTTCCATCCATCGTTATTTAGAATGTAAGATCTATCTCCAATAAGATGGACGAGCTAGCCATGCTAACCCAGCAACAGAGGGAATACCAGAGGGCAGAGTAGCATCATGCTATTCACAGACATGGCTAACGGAGCTAACATCAGACATCAACGCCACATTGGAAGAGCTTGATGGACAAGCTGTCATCTATTTTCTTATGGACCTTTTTGCACTTTCTACACACTTTCTTGCTTTTGTTTTCTTGATTGCTGCTGTGACTTCAATTTCGTTGTACTTGTTACAATGACAAACTTCTATTCTATTCTATTCTATTCTATTCTATTCTTATTTGAAACATGATCAACATTAAACACTGTTATCTATGTGGGCTGGCGTGTTTAAGAGCAACTGGTTGCGTCTGTGTATCTTGTGCTCGTTGTGGTTTGAGTGTGAAACCAATCCCAGAGGCAGAGCGGTACCAGACGCCCCCGCAAGTTACTCCAGCCAATAATCAGCAGCTATTGATCCTGAAGAAGTCAATGAGAGTATAGAGACTCAATGTGCCCTCAAAGCTGCTGCGGACGGATCGATCAGGGCCTGATGCTGAGCCTTTGTGTGACCGGCATAATGGAATGTGCTCAGCAACCAGCAGCGTTTGCTGTTTTTTCTTTTTAATGAGAACAAAAGAAACTCTCCCTTTTGTTTGTTTGTTGTTGGTCTTTTTTTTTTTCTTGTGCAAGGTGTTGCAGCCTCTCATATGGTAAGGCTGACCCCTGCACTTTGCAAACGAACGCATGTGATCACCCCTCCATGCCTGTAACCACATTACCTCCCCATCAAAACCACATCCTATCAACTTAATGCACAGAAAGAGGCCATATTGAAATTGCCAGGTGCCTAATTTGGTCTTTGTCGCACGTAATTGAAACCACTCATCCCTCCCCCCACTGAAGGGGAGACTGAGAGAGGGAGGAAGGGGGGAGAGAAAAGAGAGATAATTGCCTTATAAGGCAGTAGGCTGTTCTGATGGTGACGTCTCATTCCCAGCAGCGTGCTGGCAGATGATACGGTAAAGCCCACATCTCAAATCCATCTGCAGAAAGCTGGCTCTGCAGGCTTTGGTGTGATAGCTCCAGCTGTCTGGTTTAGGTCTGCATGTGTGTGCACGTATACATGTGTGTGTGCTTGAAGTGGGGGTGTGTGTACTGTGTTATTGACTCCTGAATTACTTCTCTGCAGGGGGATTTTGTTGGAATTTTGAGTGTGTGTGGTGGCAGGCAGGGCAGCCTGGATGATGAACACAGAGATGTGTGAGTTTGAACATGTGTGTGTGTGTGGGATGCTGAGTCAGGTGACTGATTTACAGAGTAAGCGCTGGGTTGCAGGTGGAGGAACACACTTCTTCTCATTTTCTCTTGTTTCACATTTCCTCTCTCTGTATTCCCTCCTCTGATGTCATCATTTCTCCCCCCTCCTTCATTTCTTGTTGCATCCCTCTCGGTTGCCTCTCCATCACTATCCCTCGCTGTCTCCCTGCATCTCTCTGCTCCCCTCCCCCAACCAGGCAGCAAGGCTGGATGTATGTGTGCATGTGTGTGTTGATGTGTGTGTGTGTGTGTGCATGCTCGCAGCTGGGGGCAGCAGTAGGGAGGGATGTTCTTTGGGGAAATGGAGGACGGTATGCAGTCTGCTCCTCTTGGAAAACTGTCAGTGTATCATCTCTTCTTTTCTTCTTCCTTTGTCAGCTGGGCATTTCTGCTTCTCTCCTCCTTTTTTCACTGTATCTAATTTCTCAATCTCAAAAAAAAATATTTCCCTCCACCTCTTGCCCCCTCCTCTCCCTATCTTCTTGATTTCTCTCTCCGCGCTGATGTGCTGGGATTTTTTTCCTTGTTGCTAGTGTCCTCTCAGCATGTGCTGCTATCCCCCACAGAGAGGGTTTTCTCCTGTCACCACACACTCCACAGAGGGTATCCTTAACAGTCTTTTAAAAACTGAATCCTCCATTTATCTGTGCGCTCTTTTTTATATTATCTCCCTCTTCTTCTTCTTCTTCTTCTTTTTTTTTTTTTAAAGTGCCGCAAGCTCCTTTCAATTATCTTCCCCTACCTCTCTGCAGTCGCTGGGAGACAGCTTTTCAGAGCAAATATTTGCTTTTCATGAATATGCCATCATTAAGCACCCTGCATAGGTGTGGGCGCAGCACCGATGAAATGTTAATTGTGGCTCGGCGAGGGCCCTCTTGCGCATTCCTCCCCTTGCAGGAATCTGGCAGGAGCTCAGACGGGGAACAGACGTCTGGGTCAGGGCAGGCTCAGGCAGAGAGTGAGCAGGGAGAGGAGGAGGGGAGGGAGGGGAGAGGAGAAGGGAATAAGATAAATAAGAGTGAAATGGAGTCAGGCAGGAAGAAAAGAAAATTACGTCTTGCACCTTTATTTGCACCAACAGGTTCAGGCCCTCAGGTTTGACATGAACCACAGAGGGGGTTTGGCCTTTATGAGGAGCTGCTTTGTACTGCTTTGGCGACCACCTGAAGGCACACTGCACTCAGAAAACCTCCAGCCCCTCTCTATAAGTCATTACAGCGTTTCTAAGTGCTGAAAAATTCACCCACTTGATCTTCATCCCTGTTGTTTTACCTGCTTTTGATTACTGAGTGGCTCTACCTTTGAGATTTGCATTTAATGAAACATGTGTTATTTATAAAGTGCATTATCCTTTTTATTATGAAGGCCTGAAAAAAGCTGGAAGTGCTTCTGCCCGAGGGAGTTCACTTGTCAATGGTTGAACAACTGGATGAGGACCAAGAGGCCAGCATGAAAAGAGGGATTAGAGTCCATTTCAACATGGAGCTGGTATCTGTTGCAAGATCGCCTTAATGTGGCGAACAGCAACGGCTTTGTTTTAGGTGAGGAATGCAGCCGGTTCAGATAAATTGAAGGCAGCCATTTCCGTTGGCATGAGGGATTGGCAATGCTGGCACAGCCGCTCCATGGACAGAGTGGCATGAGGTGAAACTTTAACGGCTGATTCATGATGAGCACCGACCAGCAACAGGAAGAGCAAAAGGAATCTCCAAAAACGAGCTTAAAGGGATAGTTCAGTTTTTTTGAAGTGGGAGTTGTATGAGCTCTATGTGACCACTAAGGACATTAGATACAGTAGAAAGTTGTCTCCTCTCCCTTAGTAAGACGCAAACTGTAATCGCTGGTGACGAGGAAATAGACGCTAACAGGGAAATACCGTACCAGATTCAAAGGCTATTTTCTCTGCCTACAAGAACTAAAATCAAAAAGTAATACCACAGTTTAAGAGTACGCTACATAGAATAATTTTTAAGTGCATTAACTCTTTGGAAATCTAAACTTTTATGTCTGTTACCGGCGCCCGAAGCATAGCTTGTTTACATCCCCTACAGCTGAAAGGAGGAGGGGGGACGGAGCGCACTAGAGCTGTGTGGGAGGATACATGACCAGTTAGTTAGGTCCAGATAAATGTTTATATTTCCAAAGACAAAGTACAACCCCTGGGGGGACTGAAACAGGGGATGGACGAGGGGTTGGGTTCTCTCCTTGTCCAGAAACCCTCACATCTCCTCATCTAGTTACACCCCGTTTGAAGTGGAAAGCTGATTTCAGTACAGTAGATAAGTGCATGAATTAAGCTCATGATGATAATATCATTCCAGGCACACGGTCATGCTGAGTTAATTCTATGTTACATTGTTTATTTTTATTTTTATTTTAATTAGCATGATTGGATTCAGAACTTTTACATCAGCTAATGTTAGCTATCGTTAGCTAGTATTAGCTATTTCGTGTTAGCGACACATTTGTCTACAGTCTTGGACACATAACAGATTACAGTACATAAATGTGTGTGTGTATATTGTGATCGCAACGTTCAAATTTACTTTACATTGTTGTAAAGTCCATTTCTTACCGTGTGTCACGCGCAGCACCACCACATCCATAGAGGCTGCCATATTGTTTTGGCACAAATGTGATGTCACAAGTCGTAACTCGGAGTACATCGATCTGGTACGAGTTCACAGGTTGTAAGTTACGAAATCGACTGCTGTTCCAGGGCATTTTCACGAGTTACAGGTTGGAAATGTACGAGTTACGGGTCCCCTCGAATGCACCATTAGTCTCTGTGTTCCAGTACTCTATGTTGGTTCATTGTAGATGTCTCTGTATGTCATGATCGTGCCTCATGTGCCTCTTTTTTTTTGGTGTAAGTTTTTCAGTTCTTTTGAATTTGTTTGAGTTTTTGAATTTTGAGTCAGTTAAAATAAAAGCTTTTGTTAGTTCATCTGCATTTGGGTCCTCCTCCTTTGTTTTTCTGGGATTCCTGACATTTGCCTCTCTTTTCAGTTTCCTGCTCCATCCACTGTTCTGTCCTCTCTGAATGCAGACATAAAAGCCCCAAAATGAACTAGAAATGTGTATATTTAACATGCTTGTTTGATTATTCTTGACGATTCTTTATGAAAACACAATCTGCTCTTCAGTCAGTCTTTTTCTACAATGTGCCTTGAAAATCAGAGCCAGGGAGGGGTTTGTCTCGATCAGGGTCATCCTGTAGTCTGGTCAATGTGAATTCAGTAAATGACATGTTATAGTACATTACCTCCATGGGAAAGTTTCTGTGGTTTGAAGCTCATTTTTATTCAAACTGAAACAACCCAGGACACTGAGATCTGCTTGTAGATGCAGGATGTGATGAGATGAATCGACACAGACAGAAAGATGTCACCCTGCTCGACTTGTTGCTATTTTTTTCATGTCTAACCTCAAACCCTGAGAACAGTATCTATAGATTGCTGTGAAGATGTACTCAGTGTGAAAGACAAAGTAGCACTCAGGAGGACATTTCTACTGCAACTACAGAATTTAAATAAACTTCAAGTGCATAAAATGACAATACATTTTCATCCCTGCCACAAAATCCATGTGTGATATTAAATGAGCAGGCATTTCCTGGAAGTCCTGTTTATGTCATACTTGGTTTACTCCATTTAAGTCATGCAAATTTCATTAAGTGTAAATGATACGCTCTAATAGGGAGCTGTTCTTTATGTGTTGTAATGATAAATTAAAGATTCAGAAGCACCGGGGCAGAACTTGTTGTAAAAGTGAATTTAGCAGAGTAAAAGTAAACACCTGAAATAAAATGTAAACAGAAAAGTTTGCTGTAGATTAAAGCAGGTGTGATATGTTGGTGCTAGTTGTTTTCACCTTGCTGTCATCTCGTTTCACGTGTTTGTTTTCCTGCAATAAGGAGCAGCGGTGCAGGAAACATGCCCCACTTTTCCCTCCAGGCCTTCACTGAAACAAAACTGACGTTTGGATCCCTGTCTGGGTGGAAACTCTCCAATTTCCCTTTTTTTTCATTCTATTCTTTGCCACTCACTCACATCTCATTCTACGGCAATCCCTCTTTTCTCTCCTGCTGTCATCCACATTCAGATGTGAGACGGTCGTGTGCTGGTGCTGCAGGTGTGTGCAAATGTAAAGATCCATCCACGTCCTCGTTATTCTCCCTTTAATCCTTTTTTCAACCCTAAAGCATCCTTTTCTCCTCCTCCTCTGCACTGTTCTTGTCTCTTTTCCACAGGTGTATTCCTCTTGCACCCTCCTTCTATTGTTTCTTGTCTACTACCCTCCCCCCTCCCTCCTCCTTCTCTCCTTGCCTGCTGTTTCCCAGAGAAGTCAACCTGTTATCGGCGGGTCTATGAATAGCACAGGGTTGGAGCTGCGACCCACTCACCTCCCTGACAGAGCTCATGTCTTATGCATTGCTCCTGCATGTGCAGCCTCTCAGGCTCTGTAGCTCTGCTGCAGCACCTCACTTCATGCCAGGACACTTCTTTTACATTTATTAATATATTGAATTGAATCCTACGATCAGGCCCTGAAATTTTCTGGAGGAGCCTTTACACTTGAACTGCACTCGTTGATGGACATGTCCTCCAAACTTCAAATGAAAGAACATGCAAATGTAAAAATGTTCTTGCATGAAAAAAAAACTTGCAAATATTCAATTTCCAGACTGCTTTTAATTATTCTCACCCTGGCTTTATGTAAGGAAGTCTGTAAGAAAAAGTCTGCAGATACAAATATCAAAGTCCGAAACTGCTGATAAATAAATAGACTATAAAATATGCCACTTTAAAACAATGGTAAAATACTGGCAGCAGAAACAGACAGTAATATCCAGCTACAGTAACTAATTTTTACTGTATAATACTGTATACTGGATTACAGTGTATAATGTAAAATAACGTTAAAATTGGTGCTGGGCAAGTTAACGCGTTAATTTTGCGTTAACTGGTCAATCTATTAACGTCGTTAAAAATTTTATCGCACATCGCACATGTTGCTCACATGCTTTTATTTTGTAAATGTCTGTCGCTGACCAGAAGTGAAATTGGCGGAAAAACACAATGAGTAACCAAAACAAGCATGGAGAAGAGGGGCATTTCGGCTATATTTTTTTCATCCATTGCCAGTGTTATCATAAAGTCAGCTCGTCTACCGTCTCCAGACTACGACTTCGAGTTTGACGGTTGTCCTTACTGGTTTGAGCCTGAGTACACGGGCGAGGAGCTCCATGAAAGAAGGATGCAGAGGGAGAGAGACGAAGAGCTGGCTCGAGAACAACTACCAGGAGCACGTCCACGACTCAATGCGAACTGGTGGTGTGTTTGTGGACCCTGTTCGCCTATGGCAACAGAAGAGGAGTGTGTTTGTGATAATGATGGATAGCGATGGATGAAAAAATTTAGCCGAAATGAACGATTTTGCAGAGACTATGTCCCGCGCTGAAGCTCCCTTGTCGTGGCCCCCGCTAAGTGCGGCTAAAATCGGCTGGATCTAAATAACTTCTGAAGGACTCCGAGCTGCACGATGTTTGTCTGAGTGAGTATATGAGCATGCACACACCTATAAATAAGGTCCATGTGTCAAAAAAACGGAGTTGCCCTTTAAAGGCGCTCGCCGCTTAGTGTATCAGTCCGCGCGCACGGCGTGCCAGATATAAACAGATGCAGGTAGTCTGCCAGGACGAAGAGACACGATGAGAACTAGAGCCTTATTTAGCTGTGTTTTTGTGTGAAAGCAACACGCTGAAAATTCTCTAAATAAAGCGTGAATGCAGACCGATATCAGAGTTTTTCGGTGGGAGTCAGTTTATCTCTGTTTTTGGTCAAGTAAAAAATGGCCCCGTCTGAGTGCAGAGGAAACCGTCAGAGGAGCGGGTGGGGGGGTGTTTGGTGCGAGCACCCTGGGCTTCTTCTGCACTAAAACACTGCTGTAGGGGTAATTTCTGCCCTAAACCTTGTGATAGGACCCAACTTGTTCCATCACTTTGATGTCCTGACAGTGGCAATAAGCTTTAATTTTGTATTTACATTTTGTAAATTTGATTTGCACTTAATATGTGATTTAACTATTACTGTATAACAAGTACTGATTTAGTGTTTGCATGACAGATGTTATGGCACTTTCACAATGCGATTAATTATGATTAATCAGGAAAATCATGCGATTAATTACGATTAAAAGTTTTAATCGTTGCCCAGCCCTAGTTAAAATACTGGCAACCCTGCTGCTAGAATTGTAATGTTATTTTACAGCAAAGTAATTTTTGATGTGATGGATGACCATGAATGACCATGAATGAGGAGGGAATGCAGTGGATATAAGACCCTGCTGTACAGTGAGATGTTGCATGGAGGGCGTAGGCAGGCCGTGATCCAATGAAATAACTAGTCCACCAGTGGTGTTTTAAAGTTTAAAAAACCCATAACTCAGTTTTTCTTTTTCCTTCATTTTAAAATTGGCCAACACTGTAAAAATCATCATGTACAGGGTCAGTTCCATGAGCAGTGGAGTATAGACAGCCAGTCCGCGCAGTGGAGCACAGACCAAAACAAAACAAAAACACAACAAAACAAAACAAAAGTCTTGCACTTGATGGTAGCACCTTCAGCCAAGTGATTTGTAGCACTCTGTTGCACTTACCAAGGTTTTTCCTTCCGTCTAAATTCTTGCTTGTGTTGTACGCAAGGGGCAATATCCGGTTAGTAAAAATTAAGCCCATGCGGAAGTGCTAAAAGTCACTGTTCATTGAGAATCTGCTTGAGGCTGGCTGCAAAAAGACCAGAAGTCATGTTCACACCCAGTCATAAAAACAGACTTTTACGGCATTAAAAACATATTTACCGCCTGGTTCAAAAAACAGCTTGGGTCTGAAATGCTGGTTTCTCTATTGGCAGACACTGTACAGTGAGTGAATTTTTTTCTATCTCTGCAGTTTAGAAGTTATGAGGATCATTTGATTCTCCAATCAGAGGCTCAGCTCAGGTCATGTGACTGCCGGGCGCCCTGTAGCTGCTAGAAGAAAAACTCACAGACGGCCTCATAGTGAATGTGGCTGCGTCCACGGATTAGCTTTATTTCCCAGTTTCAGGAACAGGCGGGTGACGTCGAGGATGTGTCTGCTAAATGAAACTGCAAACTGTAGACAGCCTGTCCATGCAGTGGAGTACAGACAGCCTGTGGTCCGCATAGTGGAGCGCAGCCAGCCTGTCTGTGCAACGTAACATCTCAATGTACAGCAGGGTCTCATTCCCTGTGTTCCAAAACACCATCACAACAAAACTTTACAGTAGAATAATGATAAAATACTGGCAGCAGGGATGCAGCAGAGTTGCAGCAGGTTTGCAGCAGAGCTGCGTTGAATTTCCCTCATACATTTACAGTAATTTCCTGCAGTGTCCTCTCATCTGCATTCTGCCCCAGACTCTTGCACGTTCTGTATATATTCATTTTTAAGATTGCAGCTCAGCAGTCAGAGCTGCACGCGTTCGCAGATGCAGCACCCAGATAAGCGCCCGCTGTTGTCGATGCCATCATTCTTCCAGCCTCGCTCCTGGAAATTCGGAGGCTTTTTTTTTTTCTCCCCCAAAAAACCTGTTTACAATGCAGTGAGTGGCGGCATCATCCTCCCAGTGTTTCTCCTCTTTGCTGCAGCTCCAATAATACACCAGGGACAAGGAGCTTAGTGGTGACAGCCCCAAATCCCTCTTTCCACAGCACTGATTTCTGGATTAAGGAGGGGAGATTTCCACACCTCTGAATTGTATTGTGTTACGGGGCTCATGCATCTTTTCATGCATCTTTTCTTCCTCCGTGTGCATCAAAATGGAAGCATTTCCTTATTTACACAGATTTAGAGCGATTCTGGATGGGGCACTGAAGGCGAGAGCACAGATGAGATTTGAGATATGGAAGGAGAAGGTGGAGAATGAGAGTGATTATTGAGGTAAACCCTTTTATGGAGGGATTTTTTGGAGCTCCAAAATAAACAGAACACCTGAACAGAGCGCTTATGCATATTTTGGTTCCTGAAAAGCAAATTCTGTGAAGGCAGGGTGGATTTCTTCCATTGATTTGACAGATTTTACAGCCACATTAAAGGTTGGGAGTATTTTCATTCAAGTGAGATAAAGCCTCCCTTTTTCACTCCTCCGTTTCCTCCTTCTCTTCCAGGCCACTCCTTGTTCTTCCCTCCCCTCTTCCTGGACCGTCCTCACGCCCTTTTCGTCATTTTTCCTTCATACCATTACCAAATGTTGTTTTGACTTACCAGGTTCTGCATTCCTCCACGAGGCATACCGACCTGGCTGTCAGAAGAATTCCAGGCCTGTGATTATCCACTCATGTTTCACCTACACACACACACACACACTCACACACACACACAGATGGAAGAGGGGGGCAATAAATTAATGGAATGGGCTGCTCTCTTTTATTACAGCTGAGGAGAGGTTTATTGTTTCTTGTTGCAGGGGGTTGAATTGATTTACTGAAACATTCCAAAATGTCTAAACGCCATTGATCCGCCTCTGAGTGATCAGTCTGTGGAGATTTTTCTCACATGCTATGTGGCAATTGGAGCTTGTTTGTGTGTTTGTGCGTGTGTGTATGTGTGCATAGCTCTGCTGTAATTTTCCTCTCTGCGAGCCAAATTAAACACTGCTTTGTTGCCTGTTTGTTTTACATTTACTGAGAAATTAACTTCTGAGGAGCAATTAATTAGGAGCCGGAAATGATCGAGATCTAAATCAATCAACGTGAAATTTCCCCCATGATGCAGCTGCAGATATGTACTTCTAATTATGAACACAACACACAGTTTTGTTGGGAAAACTGTAATTTTTGGCCTGAATGAATAAATAAATTAACGCGGTTTATGTATCTAGAGCAGACACATTAGCGCATGCACAGTAACACACACTAACAGACACAAACACAAACCTATCAGTTGGCAGTGGGTGTTAATTGTGTTGGGCCTCAGGGCAGAAATAACATTGCACCAAAGACGGACAGACAGAGCGTTCTCTGTCTTTCAGCAGCCCACGCCTCTCTGTAAAGACAAAGTGACACACTTATGTTGGAGTGATAAAACACACAGCGTCTCCGTTATTAATGCAAACATAACCACTCATTACAGCGCTCTCACATTATAAGACATTATAAATTCCTTTTGTTCCCGTTTTCTTTCTTTTATATTTACAGCCAATAATCCTCGGTGGATTCCAGCAGTCAGTGTTTGCATGACTGTATGAGTGTTAATTGCTAATTAGGCTGGTGTAGCAACAGACCCCTGTGTGAGGTGATAGCACTGTCGGTGTACACAGAATAATTACAATGAGAGGTGTTGTAGGAGTGTGTCGGCATCTGCTCCCTGTGAGGCGTGCACAAATGTGACAGGTTTGGAAGTATTTGTGCAAACTCAGAAAGAGGGGGGGGGACATCTTTAAGAGTTGTTTGCGGCACAGATAACAGAGAAGTTTCACTCCTTTTATAGATCAGCGGCACTGTGTATTTATTTATTTATTTATTTATTTTAATGAAGCAGCTTTCAAGATAACAGCCTGTGTTTTTAAATGCAGAATGCATGATTTATCTTTCACACATCGTGGCTACACATTTGTCTCTCCAAACACGAACAGATTGCAGAGAAAAAATAATCTTTGTAGAGAAGAAATCACATGATCTGAATGTTGTTTTTCACTCACAGTGACTTAAAACAACAGAGGAAACAATGTTGACATCATACACTGTATAAAAAAATCTGTAAAAAAAACGGTAAAAGCACTGGCAGCAAAGTTTCCAGACAAATACCGCAAAATTACAGTAAAACACTATAAAAACATGGAACTACATGAAATAACTGTAAAAAATACAGGACTTAACCCTTAAAAAACAAACAAACAAACAAACAAACAAACAAACAAAAAACATTTAAAGCACAGGCAGCATAGTTTCCAGACAAACACTGTAAAAATACAGTCAAAAACTGTAAAAACATGGAACTACATGAAATAGCTGTAAAAATGCAGGACTTAACCGTAAAAAATAAAAATGTGTGAAAAAAAAAAAAAAAAAAAACGGTAAAAGCACAGGCAGGAAAGTTTCCAGACAAACACAGTAAAATTACAGTCAAATGCTGTTACAAAGAACTACGTGAAAAAAGAAAACTGCAACAAAACAACAACAACAAAAAAAAAAAAAACGTCAAAGCACTGGCAGCAGACTGGCACAGCCAGACAAATACCACACAATTACAGTCAAACACTGTAAAAACATGAAACCATATGAAATAACTGTAAAATTACAGGACTTAACTGTGAAAAATAAAAATCTGTAAATAAAACATTAAAAGCGCTGGCAGCAGAGTTTCCAGACAAATACTGTAAAATTACAGTCAAACACTGTGAAAACATGAAACTACATAAAATAACATAAAAAGTACAGGACTTAACCGTAAAAACTTAAAATCTGTAAACAAAACAAAACAAAACAAAACAAACAAACAAAAAAAAACGGTTAAAGCACTGGCAGCAAAGTTTCCAGACAAACGCTGCAAAATTACAGTCAAACACTGTAAAAACATGGAACTACATGAAAAAACTGTTAAATTACAGGATTTAACCAGAAAAAAAAAAATCTGTAAAAAAAAAAAAAAAAAAAAAAAAAAAAAAAAAAAAAAAAAAAAAACAGTTAAAGCACAGGCAGCAAAGTTTCTGGACAAATACTGTAACAACAAAAAACTATGTAAAAAAAAAAAAAAAGTAACAATACAGGAATGAATCGATTTTTGATCAGAGACAAATTTTGAAAAACCAAAAAACCTCTAAACAGAACACACTGCCCTTCTCCTAAAAACACTTTACTAGCATTTTGTTGTTTTATAAGAAAAAAGAAAAAAAATCTGTTAAAAATTACAGACCATTTCCTGTAAAATTACATTTTTCTAACAGTGTAGATGTGGTTAGATATTAAACAAAGGATATAAAAAAAATACTTTGGAAAAAACACCATGCTCAATGTTTATGTGGTGGATTAAAAACATTCCTGCTCAGCTATCACAGGAATGTGGAAAGATGTTGCAGACAAGCCTGACATTTAGACACAATGTGCAGTGAGCAGAGATAATCGTCTAAAGATGAACTCGTGCAGTGTTTGGGAAAAACCCACATCCACATTTGTGTACACAAACTTCCTCAGCCTGTCAGCAGAGGATTAGCTCTGCCTTTTGATTTGATTTATTAAAAAGATGTTAGAAAGTGATACAAACTGTACACTATGTCTGTTTGGTCTCAACATATTTAAGCTTGTGGATCTCAGATGTTCTTTAGACGTTATCTCACAGAGTACACACTGATTCTCATTCCAGAGACGGCTTTAATATGATGTAAAAGTAGGTCTGTGTACATGTTTGGAATTTCACCAACAGGTAACCAGTAAAACAAGATTTATTTTTAGATGAAGAACAATCATGTAATGACTACAGCATGCTACTGTAGGTTAAAGCTCTCATTGCACAAACATCTCCTCATGTTCTCTTTTACTCACCGCCCATTCAAAGCATGCATCTGAGGTCTGAGGTCTGCAGCGTGTCTGTGGCTACCAACTATTCTGAAAACACATGTTGGTCTAATGGATTTAATATGGCTGTAAATTACAGTCGACAGAGTGCTGGGGCATCGGTACCACTCACATGGAAATATCTCTACTTAAAGGCCTTTTCACACTGTATTTAACGCTTTATCACCGGTGTGTGTGTGTCCACATATGAGTTTTGGTCATTTTTTGTATATTTGACCTCTCTGGTTTTCTTTTCATCATATGTTTCATGGTTGTTTCAGACCAATTATACAGATTAATTGTTCCCCTGTGAATAATTATGCCCTTCATTTGAATTAATTTTCCAATCAGTTTCAAATTTACTTAATAAATCAAGTGATGAGAACTAGAATTCCAAAAAGTTTATAATTTGTGGAGGGAAAACTGAAATATCGAACATTTATCTTCTGTCTGCTGCTTTTTACGAAAGTCTGTTTTGAGGTTTTGGTTTGAAAAAGAAAAAAAAAACATGAGGATGTCAATCTCAGTTTCTATAACTTGACATTTCACAAACCCATAAAACTGATGGGATATTCTTTCAAGCTACAGATGAATAATTTAATGATAAAATTTGAATTCTCCTTAGTTTCTCTGACTCATGAGGAAGCTTTTGGCTGCTTTGTCTCTGCAGAAATATCGTGCACGAGTGGATTTGTGCGCCTCTGTCGAGTTTGCATGCAAAACCGAGAGTGTGCATTTAAACTGTTGATCTTGAGAGCGGTGGAAGCATGCAGGCAGATTTGAACCTGCGCCTCTGCCTCATTAGGCCTGCCTCCGTTGCCATGGCTGTCTATTAGAGCAGCGCAGATTAAAGACTGATTTACATGTGAAAGAGGAGCATGGTAAGAGGAGAGGGAGGGAGAGCACTCCACTGCTCTCTGCTCATGTTGGTGTATTCTCAGGGAGAGGGTCAGATTGGGCAAAGACAAATGTTTGCCAGAGTTTGACCACATTTTAAACTTTGGAGTGCATGTATTTGTGAGGACGGCTTGGCTCCTGACCTGCAGAGGATGTTTTAACGCAGGCTCTCAACAGTTAAACCTTTGCTACCAGCCTCTAGCTGAAGGTGTGAATAAAAACATTTGGGTTGTGAGTTCTTGTGGCTTGTGGTTTGAAACAAAGAGCATAAAACAACACCTTCCTAACCTCTGTAGCATGTGAAGAATCTTTCTCACCTATCATGTCTTCCTGTCTTTGTTCAGTGTTGAATACCAGCCAAAGAGTTCTCAGTATCGATTCAAATTATGGGAACATCATTTTACGATTATTCGATTTAAAAAAGTTTTTTTTATGTTTTCTTTTTTTGTGCTTGCACCAAATGGAAGGCTGAGGCTTAAGTTTCCAGCCTCTTGTCAAACTTGAGAAATGATTTAAGATTTTTTTAAAGTAGAGTTGTGCGCATTATAAAAACATATGACGAAGTTATGGTCTGAATATGTTGTGGAGCTTGTTTTGCAGAGATCTACATGCTGGCCTTAATGACTCTGAGTGTGTAATAACTGAGGCGGTTCATGGGAGCCATGAGTCACCCCCTTCTCTGTCTCTAATGTTCGTCATGAAGCGGAGCAGGAAAAGCAAAGTGGAGCATAAAGTGGTATCAGTCTGAGTCACTCCACCGCGGACGCTTTGACCAAAACAAGCTGCAAGATCAACTTGAGTCTGATGTTTAAATTTTGTCATAAAACAAAAAGCTGCTCTGAAATGTTTTTAGTATTATGCTGCAAGTTAGCATCTAAGTTTTTTGTGTTGTTTTTTTGTTTTCCTCTTCCATGCACTTGTCCTTTTTAATAGATATGTGCAGCTTTTTCTCATGTCATCTACAACAGCATAAAAACACCTAATTGATTCACCATCTACAATACACAGAAAAAGGCTTTGCGTTCATATTCAAACCAGAAACTCCTTGAACTCTGTCATGTCGATTAATCAATGAATAGAACAAATTAACCCAAATTGAGGAAAAACTCAAGGTCGTTGTTTCAAATTTCCCTTAACTCAATTTGATAATGGTTTTGGTTTTTCACGTGCCAACAAGTGTCGTCAAAAAGATTCATAAAAATCTGAAAACAACAAAGATGGTTAGATGATTTCATCCATGCATGAATCATCCTCACACAATCAGTCCACACATGCAGTAAATGAAAATCACAATAGCCTCTCCCAACAGAGTCTGCTAGCCATATTTTAGCTTCCTAATAAGCCAAGTGTGTGTGTGAGTGTGTGTGTGTGTGTGTGTGTGTGTGCTACAGGCGGCAACAGACAGCGAGGAGAGAATCTTCTCTATGAATATTAATGTGTGTTACAGGGGGAGGTTGAGGGGCAGGGCGGGAGGGGGAACCAAAGCCTCCTCCAAATCCTCCACAGATAAACTGAGAGGGGAAGAGAGATGATTACATGCATGGTTTTTCACAGGGCTCCCCCAAATCTCATTTTCTGTAGTGCATTTTAATGGGATCCTCGCGCACACCTCAGCCGGCTCAGTCTCTAGCTGCTGCCGCTAAAGAGTGGCCCGGTGAGTTCCCAGCACCGGTTAATTTTTAATGTAGGGTATTTTTGCCACACTTTTTTCTTTTTATGCAAGCACAAACTGGGCCTTGTCGACCTTTTGTCTTTGTAATGTGCCGTATGTATCATTGTCATTTTAATGCAGCTGCAGACAATGGAGAGCGGCAGGAGATGGATGAGGTGAGGCCATGGAGAAGGAATCAAAGTCATTCTCGGCTGCAGATGATGGAAGAGGTCAGCGAGTGGAGCAGGCCCAGAGGGAGAAAGATTTAGACGTAGGCTATGTGTGACATGAAGACATGACAGAAAATTAGTTCATGTGAAGAAGTAATTTCAGGATTTGATAAAGTTGTTGATGTCTGGAGGCGACTACCCACATAATGCTAGAATTGACTACATTTCTCTAGCACGTAGCTAGGGATGAGAAGCTAAGATGCACTTGAGGTGTCGTACTGCTGTGTCACATAAACTTATTGCATCTGACATATCAATAGTTTTCAATACTTCAGTATTGACCCAAAGCTGCAAGACAATGAACAAAAAAATCTAGAGGGACACTGTGTCAAATTTAAAGCAAAACTAACGCATTCAAGAAGCTGTTAGCTGACAGCTAGCCTATTATTAGAATTCAGCTAACCCTAAGCCTACCAGGTGAGGACTTACCCGGAGTTTAAACATTTCCAACTTTTTTTCTACCAGAAGAACTGGAGTTTATCATCATCACATCCAAAAACATCAATTTTGTAGTTAAATTTTAATCATTAACCATATTAGCATTAAATGAAGCTATCAGAAGACCCCTGCTAATGCAAGTATCAACCAAACAGTTGCAGCTTAGCCTAGCATTAAATGAAGAAGCTAAATGTAGAGGTTTGAAATTGTTATACAACACAAGAGGAACAGTATCATCACACTAAAAAAGAAAACAACAAGATTTCCTCTTTGCTAATGAAAAGTTAGCACCAAATAACACCAAAATGCTAACATCACACCAGTGCCTAGCTAGCTGGAGAAGTTTCATGTTGAGCTTTTTATTAATAAACTAAAAGAATAAATATTGTAAAAATAGGCACTTGATAACTTAGTACTTGCTTTTAAAATCGCTAATGTTAGCATCAAACCAACATAAACAGTATCAACAGCACAACATTAGCTGACAAAGCTAAATGTAGAGGTGTGTAAGTGTTATACAACACAAGAAGAACAGCATTATCTTACCTAGCCTTGAAAAAAAAATAGTTTCCTGTTTGCTAATAAAGCAGCTAGCATCAAGTAACAGGAAATGACTAAATTAAGCCACCTGGCTAGCTAAACAGTCTGAATGTTGAGCTTTTCTTTTGGAGGTGTATGGCAGAAATGTATCTAATTTTATGTTATTCTGACAACTTAGAAGCTGCCTTTGAAAATAGCTATAGTTCACATCAAACCACAACTAACAGTATTAAAGGCAAAGCCTTAGCTCAAGCTAAATATAGAGGTTTGAGCGTGTTATACAACACAAGACAATCATCACTCCAAGCTGAGTTAATGCTAACATTACACTAAAATCTTAAAGTGGTGGCGTGATTAGCAATTTTTTCTCTTTTTCTTTTTCTTCTAAGATTTCTTGTTTGCTAACAAAAAAAAAAAGCTAGCACCAGATAACAGCAAACAACAATATGGAGTCTCCACCTGGCTAGCTGAATTGGCTTAACATGTAGCTTTTCTTTTGAGAGTGTACAATAGCAAAGTTGTACACATATTAACATTATAACAACAAGCCTGTAATATCTATAGAAATATCTAAGTTTGGCATGTAACCACGTCTTTGCTAACATTCACAAAGTAAATAGCGCCTTTTATCTTCAGCACTGTACAATAGCTATATTAAAATCTTAACCTTAGCATTCAGCTAATTTTAAGCCAACAGTGAGATGGAACTTTTTGAAATCTCTCAGTCATCTTTGATCAGGACTCAATGTAATATTTGTTTTGCAGATTTCCTGCTTTGGCTATTTACATAAAGATAACATGATGATGTCAGGGGGAAATGGCTGCCATGCAAATACATTAAATGGACTCTCTGTGAACTCACACAACATGACTTCCTGTTTTGCAATGTGAGCCGCAGACATTGATCTCTGTCCCCGCTCTATGGGTCGTCTTGTGTTTATTGCTGATAGCCATCGGAGCGACCTGAGCACACACAAGGGACAGTTTAATTACACACTCTTTCTTCACGTGCCCGTCGATAATCACACTGATGCAATCAGTCATGTGGCCGTAGCAATCAATACATGAAAGAGACAGGCAGTCAAACTCTGAAACAATTTGAGTTTAATGGGGTTGTTACAGTGTCTGTTTTATAATCTGCACTTTATACCCAGATTACTATCAATCAGCCAGTTAAAGGGGACAGTTATTGTTTATACCAGAGCTGCCGAAGTTAGGCTCAAACTTGTTGGGTAGTTTAAGATGCAGAAGACCACACTGAACTATGTGTGAAATCTGCTGTTTTGTATTTAAAAACACATCTCAAACATGCTCCTTATTAGTTTTTCTTGCTCCATCCAACTGCATCTGCCTCTTTATTTATTGATGAACGAAAAGCAGCGGGCCAGTTTCATTTCATAAAAGTTATTCCTGACGTTTCCTCTTGTGTTGCAGTTTTATGTCTTTTCAAAGTCTCTTTTATCTTCGCATGAATCCAGTTCAATCCCTGCCTTTTCTCGTAGTTGCCTCCTTTCTGTTCTTTTTCCCAGAGGATCATCTTCCTTCTCATGTTTTAACAGCATCTTTTTCCTGAAGCTGCTCTTTTGCAGAAAAACAACCACGTTACAGGATTTGAGGGAAACGTCTACAGAGCTGGTTTTGTCTTTAGGAAGCTGTTCAGCTTGATGTCTGCTCAGAGAGGGTAAGAAATCAATCACTTTCTTTACAACCCTGAAGCAGGCGCTTGTTTTATTCTTCTTGGAAGCCTTTGAGTTTCTCTCTCTTTTTTTTTTTTTTATTAACGAGGACTGTAAAAATTGAGCAGATTTTTGAGCGTTGCTCTAAAACAGTCTTGTTCTTCTCCTCAGCTTTGAGCATGTGTTACTTTCTCGTGGTTTATGTGTGCTGAGCAGAGCTGGTATAAACAACACGATCTGGCAGTTCTGCAGAAATATGAGAGAGCAGATGACAAGTAGTTTGATAAGAAGGATTGTGTGTGTGTGAATGTGTGTATGTGTGTTTGAATGTGTGTTTGTGCTTCATGCATGATTAACAGGAAGACAATCTATGTCTGGTGGCAGGCATGGTGAAGAAGTGAGTGAGATGTGTAACCACTGAAAGACCGCCATGCTTTGAGCGCTTTTTTGACCCTATTTGGTTGTGTTGCTAAGGATACATTCATCATGCAGCAGAAAATGTGAGAAGGAAGCATCCAGCGCTTAAAACTTATGTACACCTTTCAGTCATACACTTGAGTGAATCTATGGCTGAGCTCCTGTTTCTTTAGTGCACATATCTGCTTCTACCGTTTCAAAACATGTGCTGCACAAGTTTCTAAAATGATAAATGTGAAGTTTGCATTTTCATCATTGTTAAGCTGATAGTAACTTAGGTTTTAGACTACATAGATGTAAAAAAGAATTTAAACCACTTGAAACATGCATGGCATGACTGACAATTTCCCAACATATTCTGGATGGAAGTGAAAATGCAAACTGCTGTATCTTTTCCTGCGGGTTTTATGCAAACTTTTTGCTGTCTGTCCCCAAGTTAAATGTCTGCAGCAAGTTAAGGGTGAGCCGACGCGTGAAAGTAGCTGATAATATGTAAGGGTAGACATGAGTACTCACAGTTGATCCCATTATTTAAGGATCATTTTGTTACTCATGCACCTCTGCTTTGTCAGCAGAACTTGAGCGTTAGATGTGTGACCCAGCTTTTTGATTTCTCCTAACAAGGGATGGGTACCTAATCAGGTACTTTTGTAGGTACCAACCGAATTCTGTAAAAAGTACCAGATATAGATTCACGTAGAATCAAAAGGTACCATGTTTAGGTACCTAAATGTGACTGTGAGGGAGTGGAAGAGTGGGAGATTTTCCATACTGGATGTGAACACGACATTACAAGGTTATATACTGAAGAATACTCATGTTAGATTGAAAACAATTTATATTTTATTAGTAAACAAATTGATATTTTTTACCACATAAACACACAAAAGTACCAAGAATTTGTACCGTTGAGTATTGATACCAATTGCAAGGTACCAGGAATTGGTGTGGTGTTGCTTCAAACATAAAAGGAATCAATCCCTACTCGTAACTAAAAACACAAAGTAGGAAAATAAGTAACAGAACAAAAATATGACTTTCTCCAGCCACAGCTTCAGCAACTTGAGCCAAATTTCAACAAAAATAATTGTTTAATGGTAGCTACGGCAACTCTCTAGGAACAATTATTACACCAAAAGCAAAAGCAGAACACAGACAGAATTGTCTCCTGCTCCTGCAACATGTCAGTTAAGAAAAATGACATCTAGAAATACCTTGACAAAAGCGATGAGTAAGTAATTGTGCAGTGCGAGATATATGGCACTAATCATGTATACCATACAAATACTCGATCAATGCTTAAGCATGTGCGCTTGAAGCATGAGTAGGAAACAGCGGAGACAGAAAGCGGGCTGTCTCGCAGAACATCTTTTGCTAGCCTGTTATCACATGTTGTGATGAAACCAATGCCTGATAATAATCAAAACGGTAACTGGAGATATGCTCCCATTAAGTTTTGTGGAAGGAGAGGGCTTCAGAGAGTTGATGGTGTTTGTTGAGCTCAGTACAAGCCACTATCAAGGAGAAAAACAGCTATGAGAGTAGAAAATATGTGTTATAACTGTCTGGGAGGTCAGTGTGTAGTACTCTTGTAATTGTTTATTCAGTATTTTTAGAGCAGGGGTCTTATAAACCATACACACACACACACACACACACACACACACATATATGCATAGCTGAAATCTATATCTATATCTATATCTATATATATCTATATCTATCTATCTATCTATCTATCTATATATATATAAATATATATATATATATATATATATATATATATATATATATATATATATATATATATATATATATATATATATATATATATATATATATATATATATAAACTATTATCATATTAAACCAGGCCTAGTACTACGTATGAATAAATGCACCGTGTTGGTGTGCATTCAGTATTAAGCTATTCTGGGGAACTTGACAGAGTTTGAAATATGATTGGCAGAGCAGCGATAAAGGCGGGTCATCCTCTGTCTTTAAGTGAATGCTGAGTTTTTCTGACTGAAAGATGACATCTTTGGCCTTTGTGTATCCATTGATGTGTTTTCAAAAACAATAACAACCAATTAAAAACTTAAAATATTTTGGAATGAGTACTAAAAGACGAGAAATTGCGTAATGAACTTAAACTGTCATGGATGCCCCTGTTGAAGACCTCTGAGTGTGTGATGCCCTGCAGTGCCATCAGGTTTGGTGATGTCATCTTGGAGGTGTGTCTGACTTGTACAAGAGTATTGAGCACAAGGATTGCTCTTTATTTCCATTGTGTTCGGAAATATGGGAGGTGATGGTGTTATTAGGAGTAGTGATGGGAAACTCGATTCTTTTTACTGAATCGAGTTTAAATGAGTCACTCACCAAAGTGAATCAGGTTTTTGAGTCATTTGAGTTACTCGAGTCAGTTACCCAGAAAGTGCATAGAAATCTATATTTCAGAGAGATTCATACCAGCCAAATAACTGAAAAGGACAATTAATACACTCCAATGTGAAAAAAAGAGTGAAAGATTAACATACATTAAAGAAACTCACAAATAAAATAACATTAAATTAGATAAATATAACTGAGAAAAATTACAAAGTTCAAACAGTGCAACCTTAGAAAAAATAACTATGTACAATAAATCTAAAGTAAAATAAAGCCTCTTGACAAATATGAAAATAAACAGAAATAGCTTAAACAATAGTGAAATAGAAATAAAGTGTCAGCAGTCATCAAAAAGTCACCCCTCCTTTAAAACGAATTGTCCTCACAACAAATTGGCATTCAGTAAAATGGTCTCACGGATCTTTCCAGGACTGAGACGGTAATGCTACGTACATTCGAGCTGGCTTTGAGTCATACTGTGAGTGAGTTGGTGATCCGTATGTACTGTGGGTGAGTTAATGACCCGTATACACTGTGAGTTGAGCCATTCTACGTACCTGCTATTCTCCCGAGATGTGAGTGAGGGGCTGGGCTACCGTGAGCTTTGTACTGAGTCAGTAAATGAGACATTTGGGGTGAAGAATCGTGATTCTCGAGTCAGTAAAGTGATTCTCAGGTATTGAACGATTCATTCAAGATTCACACAACACTAAATAGGAGGACTAAACCAACCTGGAGTTGAAAAATGAAGCCAAGGTGAAAGTTCCAAAAACTGCAGTTCCTTGTGTGTCCACTTGAGGCTGTCTCAAAAAGCAGAGGAGGCCCCATTAACTCCAATAATAAATTGCTTGAATTTACACAGGAGTTGATTAAGTTTGTAGCCTGGTACAAATATCAGTGATAATGACCTGACAGACCAGGGGAGCATTGTCGCTGCTCTCAGCTCTACCTTTTTGCTGATTCCTTAGTTACCTTTATGCTGGTTGGAGCCAGACTCTCTTTTATTGATCAACTACCATTGTTGGGACTCAGAAAGCCTCTTCAGATGTCACTGAGACTGCATCAGGCTCTCAAACAGTTCTGAAACATCCTTGTATGAGTTGTAGTAACAGCAACATCAGAAAGTCACCGTAACAGGATATCCTCCACAAACATTAACCTCCCACACAAATACAAACCAAACCTGAACAAAGAAATTTGATGTCAGGTGGTAGAGGCTCCAAGTCTGGTGATTCCTCACTGTAAGGAGTGTGTGTGTGTGTAAGGAAAGCCTACGCAGGAGAGACTGATGAGATTTATTCGGTAATATTGAGGGGATTTTTAAAGGAGGTGAGTGTCAACACTCCACCTGGACATGATTCACTGATAGAGGCCGTCACAAAACCTGGTTAGTCAACACATGTGTGATCAGGTGATGAGTGAAACAGTTGGGGAACAACAGGAGAAAGAGAGACAAGAATATGAATGAATGATCTCTTCAGTCAGACCCTTGGGTTATGAGTTTAAAATACCTTAAAATAAAAATCCTCACCTGCATCCAGAGACAACAAAGAGATTTCACTTATATCTTTTGCACAGATTTACCTGGATCTTTATCACAGCCAGCTATCACATGCTTCCTTCCTGCTCCGTCAAATTACATGAGCGAGCACGTGAACCTATGTGTTACAGTCAGATTCAGCACAGGATGGAAAGGTGTGAGTGTTTGCTCTGCTACAAGGTAGCTCCAAGTGTTAGATTAACATCACACATCCCTGCTTCTCTCTTCAGACAGGCAGTCTGAACAAATCTCTCTCTCTCTATGTGTGTGCGTGTGTGTGTGTGTGTGTGTGTGTAAGTGTGCAAAGGCAAGCCAATGAAACCCTGATCTCTCTCATAATTCACTTTTGTGTGGTTTTGTGTGTGTGCATGTGATGCATGTGTGCAGCTTTTGCAAAGCTGTGAAAGGTGACACAGAGCAGTCCATAAAACAACACCTCTGCTCTTCATCGACCACTGTGTGTGCGTCTGTGTGTGTGTGCCTGGATGGGTTTTGTCGGCGTCTTCGGTTTGCATGTGTGTTTATTTCGTCGTGTTTGCACAAAGAGAGTCTGAGCGAGGTTTATTTTTCAGCATGTTGCCCATCTGCGCAAACGCTTTGTTTCCTCCGTTTGCAGTCACACAGATCAATGAAAACATGAATAAGAGGGTTTGATCTGACAGCGCTCACACTGAGAAAACTGCATCACTCTGACAGCTAGTTAGTCATCCACTCTTCTCAGGCTGCACAAACACAAAAGAGGCTCTTTGAAAATTGCCTCGGCCTAAGGAGTTTGGCGAGGGCTTGGGCCCGGCGAGGGCTCTGCAGGCTGGGACACACGGAGGACAACCTTCTCTTTGTCAGAGTGGGAGCGTGGGGAAAGCTGAACAGTCACAAAGTGTTACTTCAGCTGTCACCGTATCTAGACGTGAAGTGTTACTCCAGAATTTCCCACCCACTGCATCCACGTCCTTTCATGCCTTGAGCTAGAAGTGGGAATGATTAAGCAGGATTTGCTGTGGATCCTAAACAATCCACTCCACCTTCTTAAGCTGAAGCAGGTTTCCAGCTCTTTGGGGGTGAGTCATTGAGGGATCGCCAGCTGTGTCAGAGATAAAGACGATGGAGGAGGCTCTGACTGACAGCATGGAAAGTGTAAACACAGAGGACCTCAGGGCGTCTTGTCTTGTGACATCTGTCTCTTCTTCTCTCCCTCTGTGGTTTTTGTCTTCACTGGTGGCTGGAAGAGATTCACTCCCTTGTTTTTCTCTCCTCCTGTCATCCTCTCATCCTTCTCTCCGCTCTGGAAAAAAACAGCATTCCTCTGTGTAACCATTCCTGTCTCCTCTGCCCAGTAGGAAACTGCTGTCCGATCCATAAGTCATGATAACAACCGTCTTCCTCCTTTCCTCCCACGTACACACACTCACACACACACAGTGTTACACACAGGCGGTGGAAAACTGACTCCTTGCTCCGAGCATGATGTCAGACGTCTGCTAGCTGACAGGTCTTGCCATGGGAAAAACATGCATAAGTGTGTTTAAGTGTGTGTGTGCACACCACGGGGACCCTGCAGGCACATCGGAGTCCTCATGTTCCACATGTGTGTTAGCACACACTAAATACACATCCTCCACTGGTACTAAGCCACACACACACACACACCAAAAAAAAAAAAAAAAAAACGCCTACCAGGGGAAACACTGATTTAAAAGTGGTGCAGTGGATTCATTTCTGTGATTTCAGAAAGGGGGATCTTACTACGTGTTGTCGACATAAATTACAAGAATGATTAAACATTTATTTTTAATGCACTTAAAAAATCCATCAGTCCCTTTCTGAAAGAGCTCCACTTTAATTTGGCCTCCCATCCTTTAGGCCGCTCTATGAAATGCCTGCGCTCCCCAGCACTGCCTGGGTTATTGATTTGCCATTATGTAGTATGGGGGAGAAAATCCATGGCGCTCCCTTTAAATAACCATCACATGAGGACAAGAGAGATATATCACGGGGAAACCATATCGAATTGGAACACATGGGATGCGCGGTATAAGCAGAGCAATCTTTTCAGTGTGTCTCCCGTTTGACAAAGACGAAGCTGGTGAATTATCTTAAGCTTCGCTGAATCAGGATTTTCTGAAGACCCTTGAATCCTGGGTGTTGTTGTTGTTGAGGGGATTCCTTCACACATGGAGGCTCCAAACACAAGTCTGCTCAAACAGATTTCACTCCCTGAACATAACTTTTTGACATGAAGACTTGGCCCTGAAAGTACATTTTTAGGATTCAAAGACTGGTTGATGTCAAAGTTTTGGCTGCCAAATAGTGTCATGGTGTTTTTATCTTTTTCACTTGTTTTAAATTGTGTTTTTGCTGTTTGTAACTCACTGGAATATGCTTATCTGTTTACATGAAGACTATTATTTATTCATATATATGTGTTATACTTCTGTGAAGACGTAAAAACATGTGCAGCACTTGAGCCATGGGTTCAGTATATTGTATCCTGTCACATCATTGCTCATCACATCACAGTGAGTTGTGTCATATCTGCTCTTATCCTGCCCTATCGTATCAAGTTAATGTTGTGATGTGTCCTAACATATTGTATCACATCATTTTGAGTTTTCATGTTGTGTGTTTTTATAAAATATTGTATGTTGTGTCATTTCATATTGTTCTGTTTCATGTCATGTCAGTTGTGCTGTATCATTGGGATTTTGTATTGTATAGGATTGTTTTTCACCATACTTCATCTTAATCTTAAGCTCAGAAAATCTTAGATCAGAAGCCACAAAAATGGCACCACTGCAAAATTATTGAGAAATACAATTTGTTGACCTTTTCTAACTTTATAAAATTATCTTTTCTGAAAGTTGTTTTCAAGTGCCTAAATGGTCTGGCTCTACAAGTTATGTCTCAGCAAAACTGTAAAATCCAAAGGTGCAGGACAACATTTGGGCAGTCATCGCTCTCAGTGCAAGGGAATTCCTTACCATCTGAAATTAAATCTCAAACAGAACTTAAAAAGTTCAGTGCAGAAGTTAAACAGTGGCTTAAACAGCAGCAGAAATGCGAACACTAATTTCTCACAAGTAACTTACAGTAAACTATTTTAATAATCTTTGATGTTAAATGTAACTTGTGTTTTAGCTCTAATTCACTACAACTGTGTCTATTTATTTATGGTATTTATTGACTGTATTAACTGTATTAGTCAATTTGTAAAATTGTATGTGTATTCGGTATAACTCATTGTACTGTAAATCCTGACCAGGGACAAGGACTGCAAATTAGCTGAAGCTAGACGTCTTATATATGTTCACATTTTCCCATTATGGCAATGTGGTATGCATCATCCCTGTCAAATAAACAAATAAAATAAAAATAAATAATGTAACCCATCTTGAAGTTATTTTTTGTGTCTGTGTTTTGTATCATGTCATTTCACATCTTATCCTATCAATTTTTGTTGTATCATATCTTATCATTTTTTGCTTATGGTTACAAATAGTATTTCAAAAAGATCAAATTAAATCATAACCTATCTTAATATAACTTATCTTAAGGTGGGTACACACTACAGGATAATGGGGCTGATTTTTGTCCCGATCTCTCCCTTATGATCAAAGACAGTAAAGGCCTGATTGTCTGATGACATCATGTGTGATTTTCCTGTGGTGTGGGGTGTGCTAAGAGTGATTTCTTCTGGTCGGAGCCGCTTAGAAGGCCTCAGACTCAGTGATTGTAGATATGAACGTGTTTATTTGTGACTAAAAATCCTGTAGTGTGTGGGGCGCTCTGAAAGGAGCTGGGCAGGTACAGCGTGTGATGTCACATGTACCGGAGCAAAGCCAATCAAGACGCGAGCTGACTCAGCTGACTGACCGAAGAGGAAGTAAGAAATCTATCTGTGATACTTACAACGACTTTGCTCACCTTTAACTTGCAGTTATTCATACAGCCTATATCCCTGCTGTCTCCACAACCTTTTCCATAATCCCTTTTCTTTTGTGTGTTTTTTTCAAACTTCTAAGGTCCAAAAACAAACATCTTTGCTTTTACCCATACATCTGTCATGTTTGTTTATGCCAAAGTCACGTTTTACTACGCAAGATTTGGACTGTTGAGTGTGAAGAAGCTGAAGCTCTGCTGAAGAATCTGTTAGTGTGTGGTGTCCTCAGAGTGCAGACCACACACTGTAAGATCAGGAGAGAGGAATCTTGTGGGATCTGTCTTTTGTTATCATCAAGTGTGTGGTTTCTAAATGTGTGAAGTTTTAGAGAATCCTGTAATGTGTACCATCCTATCCCATCCTACCCATCACATCCTACATATCACATCATACATATTGCATTCTAACCCTCCAATCCTATCCCATTGCATCCTACCCATCACATCCTAGCTGGCACATCCTTACTGTCCCATCCTACCCATTGAATCCCACTTATGACATTCTACCTACCACATCTTTCATATTGCATCCTACCCATTAAATCCTACCCACTGCATCCTGTCAATCACATCCTACTCATCACAACCAAAACTAACTACAATCTATACTTGTCACATCTCAACCACTGCATCCTTTCTAGCTCATCCTACCAATCACATCCTTCCTATCCCATCCTACCAATTGAATCCTAAACCAAGTACATTCTATACCCATCACATCCTACTCATTAGATTCTACCCACTGCATCCTGTCTATCACATCCTAACCATTACAACCCACTCATTGCATTCTACACTAACTGCAGTCTATACCTATTACATCTTAACCACTGCATCATTTCTGTCACATCCTACCAATCACACCTTTTCTATCCCATCCAACCAACTGAATCCTACCCATCAAATCCTTTCTATCACATCCTACACCAATTGCATTTTATACCCCTCACATCCTACCAATCACCTTTCTACAGAACCACATCCTCAAATTGCAAGCCGTAAACCCCTGACTCAATTTGACTTTCCATTTTAGATTGAAGATAAGTATTGATCAGATTTTGGGTTTTACCCTCCATTACTTGAGGTGGCCAGCTGTGATGTAATCTCAACCTGTGGGTCACTGTTCCACATTAAGTCACAGTCTCACTTCTTGGTTTTCTACCCACTCACTTCCTTACTCCCAACAACGTGAACATTTTCACATTTTCAGTGCACCACCTTTAAAGAGGACATATCATGCTTGTTTCTCCTTTTCACCATGCCAGACGAGGATGCCTGTAAAGCATTTCTGCCCTCAGTACAAGTCATTTAGTTCCTTCATTGCCCCACAATAGAGTTCTCAATATCCTCATTTTAGGCCATTCTGAAGATCTCGTTGAAACACTCTGTTTGGAGAATGACCCCCAGTAACCTCGCAACGTCACAGCCCTTTGTGCTCTGATTGGTCAGTTCTATCAGAGGGGCGGAGGGGGTAGAGCCAGGGGGCGGTTTTTGCAGCATGGCAGTATTTACAAAATCGCCACACTGAATGGAGCAGACCGAGCGAGTTTGCTGTTTGCCAAAACTTCACCGTAAGGCATTGATAGCACTAATAAAATGGCAGAGTGTAGGATACGTCCTTTTGTATTGGACCCCGAGTCAGACCCGGATGGTTCTGCAGCTCAGGAGGAAGAAAATCCACCTCGACACAGATCATCTCAGGACGCTTCAGTGTGGTGAGTCAAACCGGTACTGTAACATGTATAGTTTATACGTTTATACTTGGCTCTTGGTGGGTGTATCCCTCGGTGGCGGTTGTGTGACTAACTGACATCACAGAGGAGGAGCTGCTTCATCAGATTACTACAATAAAAAGAAAGGATCCTCGTGTCGTCACGAAGGTCGAAATCTCGCGGCCAACTGGCAATGACCTATTTTC
The DNA here is from genome assembly GCF_033239565.1 of Halichoeres trimaculatus. Classification (NCBI taxonomy): domain Eukaryota; kingdom Metazoa; phylum Chordata; class Actinopteri; order Labriformes; family Labridae; genus Halichoeres; species Halichoeres trimaculatus. The sequence goes on along the minus strand of NW_027437198.1, from coordinate 5,439,268 downwards.
AGAGGCATCAAATCTCGTTCTAGGATACCAGAAAAAATACAATATCTCATTTTTTGAAAATTCAGGGGGTGAAAGGTCTTGTTTTCAACTTTACCATATTATATGTAAGTATTAAATCAGGGATCAGCATGATATGTCCCCTTTAAAGATTTGAAAGAAGCTGTTTTAAGTATTTCTGTCCTAACTTTGGGCGTATCATGCAGCAGCAGTAGGAGGTATTACAGGCCACATAGGAGACAAAAGCCTGTCTGTGCTGTTGTGTTCAGGAAGAGGTCCTTTGCTCTGATGTGGCAGGCTGCAGTACCTGTAACACACACATTAGTTCCTGTGTTGAGTGTATAAAGTCTGGTGCAGGAGGCAGAGTGATGAGCGACACACACTTCCAGCTCTGCCTCTCTGAGTCCTGACAGGTTTGCCAGAGGCGATCAGTGTGAGAGGTGATTATGAAGTCATGTGGGTATTATGGCTTATTGCCTGGAAAGTTCTCTATCATGTTGGACGTTTTTGTGCAAATATGAGCGCACAGACAGCCTGAGTTAGAGAGACAGAAATGACAAAGGCGGGGGGAAGAGCATTAGCTAGAAAACTATAGATAACACTGAGCTGCAGGGTCTCTGTTTATGTTGTTTTAAAACTGCAGAGGACGGCACTTTCTGAGCGATTGTCGCCTCTCTTTGCAGAAAAATGGTTCCCTTGCAGTCCAATTATCTCTCTAAATTTAATACAAATCTTAAATCCCTGTTGTGCTCTTTTCTCAAGTACAAAAAGCTTGCTTTATCTCCCAGCTCCTCCTCTCGAGCTCCTTCTTTTCTCTCTCCATGCAGCCAATCAAAACCAAAGTGAATTATGATAAAGAAAAAGAAGAAGAAGGAGCGGCAGGGTGAGTGTCTTCCTGGTTGAATTTCCATATAGATAGACGAGCACATTAAACTTGTCTATCTGCAAGCTCACTGTCTATTCTTCCTCTTATTACATTTTGATGGAAAGATGGCAACTCCATCTACATCATCCACTCGCAACAGTGCCCCAACATGTTCCTATCTGCCCCAGACACTTGATTGTTTCTGAACCAGTGTTGACCCCATAAAGAGGAAGCAGGCGCCTGGTTTTCCTGCTACAGTTTGCTGTGTTCGTTTCTAATCTCGTGGTTCTTATTGCTCAATTTCTTCCTCCTGTAAAACCGGAATATTTCCTCAGAGGTGGTGGTGGTGATGGAGTTAGGAGGAGGAGGGGAGATGGGTTAAAAAAGGAAAAGAAAGACAGCTCCTCATCATGCTGCTTCCAGGCTTACATGTAAATTAAAACGCAATTAAAAACAGGCAAATAAGCTGTTCCCGGGAGATGGGGAAGAAGAGGGAAGGAGGGGGTGAAGGAGGAAAGGGCTCTCAGGATAAGGGGCCTGCGTCACTCATCATTAGCATGGCATTAGAGTGAAGGGAGCTAAATCTGAACACTGGGTCACAGGCACATTTAGCTGCGTCTGCTATGAGGGGAAGAACCGCAGCGTCCTGCACAGAGAGACTCATTTCTGCTTGCAGCAGAGGAAAAATCCACACAATTACTCAGTGCATTATTCAGCTGTTGTTCTCTGAAGCGTACCATTGTGTGCTTACTATTGTGCTTCAAGTACAAGCTCACTATTGTGATTTTCCTGCACAGAGCACAAGAGCAGCATGTATCATTGATGTGCTGTGGATGAATAATTTCAACATACAGGAGCACGGCGCTGCATTGAAGAGCGCAGAGGGGGTGCAGGTTTCTTTTAGCAGTCAGACGTGCATGCTATCCCCCTTTCTCGTCGTGCTGCAGCTCAATACTGTATCGACAAATCGGGCATTCAGCTGCTGGGATTCCACTGCACCACCTCCTTCCTCGACCCTCACCCCTGCCTGCCCCCCCCTCCCCTGGAAGCCTGGTGCTCTGTAAGCCCCCCCTCCTCCTTCCACCTCCCGCTCAGGCTCCTGGGTATGTTGGGGATCAATGGGGGGAAGAGTATGCTGGTGGAAGAGGAGGTGGTGGTGGTGTGAGGAGGGGGTGAACCCCACACGACGGCAGCCTCGCAGGCAAACAGGCGGTCGGGGAAGAGAAGGGGAGAGCAAAGGGAGGGTGCATGGAAGCGGGGAGCCCACCCTGGCAGAGGAGCACCCCTCTCTGTAGACCTGTCGCCTCGCTGCAACAATGGCCATGACAATGACACTGGAGGAGGAATTTCCGATGCCCCCCCCCCACTTCACAACCACACACACACACTCACACACACACACCTCCTTACCCCATCTTCACAGTGCATTAAAATCTTCATGAATGGCCTCCTAATAGCTTTCATTTGTTACAATTATCATAATTAAACATATGTCAGGGGCAGACAAAGGAAATGGGAGATTTCTGTGTTAGCACCTGAAGCAGAAAGGATGCATGTACTGGAGAGGGGTAGCTTTTGTTACAGCATAATTAGCCTGGATACACTTGTATATTGTAATCATGCGGCATATTTACAGCAGCTAATTAAAGAGCTTCTATTTCAGTAACTCAGCGTGCTTCTGTCTCGTGTTTTCAGCATCAGAGTGAACCCTGGCTCTCCTGGCTTTGTGCCGTTTGTGAGCAGGTTTCATCTGGATGTCCTTGCTACATCAGCCTGTTTGATAGTGGAGCTTAATGACCACCCGCTGAGCGCCATGAGAATGGCTGTAGGGCCCTCTTCACATTTTTGCAGACCCCCCCGTTCCTGGAATCTCCCCCTCTGTCTGTCTGTACACTCTGTCTCGAAAATGAATCAGACGTTTGTCTTTCCTCCTTCCACCACACCTTTATATTTTTCTTTCACCCCTCCGACATACATCCATTTCCCAGCATCCCCTCCCTCATTTTCTCCTCATCCCTCTACTTTCTCAGCTGGCACTCCTGGCACTGTGGGTGGCGGGTGCCAAGGCAAAGGGAGGGCCTCCTGGCTTCACTAAATGAGCCACAATTTGAAGCTCCCTTCTCTACTGAGCCAGCTGTGTGTGTGAAAAGAGTGTTTCTGTCTCTGTCAGGGTGTGAGGTCAGGAAAAAGGGAGATTTATAGAGGAATAGGTGTTGCATTTTGTGTCCTACAGAGGTCATTAAGGACTTTGCTTCCTGCTGGGATGAGACCTGAGATCAGGACTCAACCTGACCCTGAACCCACAAACTTACAGCCACATAAATTCATCCAAAAACATTCTTTCATCATCCTTTCTCTGCATTTTGACTGAGCACAAATCACACTTGAGTTCTTTGGACATATTCTCAAAATCACAAAAAGTTTAAAAGCTTCTTTTTTTATCTCTTTTTCCTGCAGAACAAATCTCAAAGAAATAGATTTTCTTTTTCAGCACATGAACGACTGGAACAGCCTTGTGGTTAGAATAAATTCATGGCTTCAAGCTGGAGATAAAAAAAAAACAGATTTGCTGACCCTGACTTTATCCCCTTGTTTAAATAAACAGCTCGTTTGACCTTGAGGTGCGCAGCAAGGACGGAATAAATGTCGGCACAAAATGGAGCCTTTAAAAACAAGTCTACAATTTAAATCCACGAGAGCTTGGCTGAAGGAAAGTTTTGAACATTTAAAGAACAGCTTCAGAAGGCATCAGATTAAGCGTAAAGCTGGAAGAAACGCAGAGGAAGCGTCCCTGTGGTGTTGAACACCGGATTTTCACAACTTTTTCTTAATGAAATTACAGAAACAGCGCGGCTCGCTTTTTATGAGCACCTCCACAAACGTGTGAACTGGATTTTTGTGTGTCTTTTTTATTTCTATCCAGCTTTCTGTATCCAAATCACTAAGATAAAATAAAATGAGCTGATCTCAAGCGAGTGCATTGCACTGAAAGCACAAGCCGCAGGTGAACGAGTGCAAAAGGGACAGCAGCTCACCTGGGCGCATTCCTGCGGGGACGCACGGATCTGGAACCAGCAGCACGCCGCTAATATTCAAATCTAGTCATTGATTCAAATGATTTGGTCTGGACTTGATAGCCTCTAATGAACCAGGAGGATTTTGGAGTAATCTTTCACACATTCTCTCAGCAAATTCAGAGCTGTGGAGATTTTTTGGAGGGGAACGAATGATCCCCTGTTCCTCCAGCCCTTATAATAAAAGTGAACCCGAGGATTGTTAATGAAAACCTCGTCGTTCCGCGCCCTGCTGAAGACTGTCCACCTGATGCAATGCATTGATTATTTTACAGGTGTGACCAAAAGCATCGAGCTGTGATCAGCTCCCACCTCGAGGTTGACTCAGAGGATTTTCTAAATGATTATCTCCGTCTTGACGCAGACTTCTGGCGTCATTCCCGCTAGTACAAACACTCAGTGACACATAATTTGTATTTTGGGTACCTGGTGAGTAAACAGAGCTGACAGAGAATACCTCTTAACTCCTCAAAGGTTTCTCTAACCTGTTCTAAGATCTCATGCGCTTTTCGTTAACTGCATTTCGATTCAATGGGACGCATTCAAGGGCATAATGTTTCAGGAAACGGCACCGTCTCCGTGCCATTTTAATCAAGAGCTTGTTTGTTTGTCACAAACTTAAATTCCCTCTTTCTCTCCTCTCTCCCAGTCTCCCTCTCTCCCTCTCTTTCTCCTTTCATGCTGTTGCTGGGGAAGCAGGGCGTATGCGCTCCCTGGCCGCGGCTGAAGGGCACGGGAGAAAAACAGGAATGTGAGGAAAATGAGAAGCTTGCATCGAGCGCATTTGCGACAAATATAGTCTGAAGCACTTCATGCACCGATATCGCGACAGAAACTCGAGAATGATTCAGTGTAAAGTGCGATATTTCGCCTCTTTTGATCCATTACCTTATATGGCAGGGCAGAGATATATCGTGCCTGTATTTAATAGGCTGGCTGCTGCCGCTCTACTCAGAGGCTTCATTTTAACCCTTCTGATGCTGAATTATTTTTGGAGCATCGGTTTGTGCTCGTTTAATTCACATTTAAAGCTTCCAACGCGTTGATGTAGAACGAATCGGGCTCTTTTGGACCACAACCATGCGTAAAAGTCGCTTTTTACGCGCATAAACAGATAATTGATGCACAACAGCGCGTTTTCTCTCATGTTTCCAATCAAGCCTCCATAAATCTTTTGACTTAATGTGGCTGACATTTACAGCACAGAGCACACACGCGTTTGGGATGTGGTTTATGCTTATGGATTTAAACTGTCAAGTCAGACAAGCTACAACCAACATTACAAGTAATAACAGGCTGCGTGACTTTGGGGGGGATCAAGCTGAGCGCGCTGCAGTTTCCCACCAGAAAGTTGTCACAGGTAGACTGTGTGCTGCACAGCAGTCCTCTGCTGCTGCTGCGAGTTGAATTAACGGCAGTTGAGCCCAGAGGACATGGCACCGGTGAGATGATCACAGTGAGTGTGTGTGACCTATATTTGCACAGCGCTGTTACAGAACATCTGAGTGGAGTCTACACATGAAGCTGAGCTGTCTTTGGGGATCAGAAATTAAAAAAAAAGAAAGAAAAGGAATTGTACTCTATGAGTTTGTCAGCTTCAGTTAGAGTGATTAACAAGGTTTGGTGCCAAAGTGCGATCACTTTCAAACCTCAGGGAAAAGCTGTTGTTGCATAAATCTCTTCGTTAATTACTGTTACGTCAGCTGTAAAAGCAGGTTCCCAGAAAGGAGACTACACTGAATCCCTCAGGTAGTTTTGGATCTTCGGAAAAGCCTGATGCAGACACAACACACTGTCTGATCTAATGAAAATCACCTTTAAAATCTATTTCTGCGTCTGATCTCAATTATCATCCTCACATATGAACTTGAGGTGTTTCTTCATCACAGATGAGCTGTTTGAGAAAGGATTTCCACGCATGGAGGGAAAGACAGAAGAAAGCTCTGACAGTTATTTGGTGACAGGATTTGAATTTCCAGACATCCCTCCCGCAGTCCAGTACGCACGGGATAAACTCCAACCTCTGTGCAAGGTCTCCACCTCCCCCTCCCCTCTTGACGTCATGCACCGAGCTGAAGCTAGTGCACGAAAAGAGCTGCCCGAGCCGCACTACTGTATACCACTCTATATGCTGAGAGCAAGGAGCGAGGAGTGTGCAAAAGAGAGAAAGAGGAGGGGAGTGAGTGAGTGAGTGAGAGCGGGCGCGGAGGAGAGGTGGAGGGAATACTGTTGGGTTTGGATACAACTGGAAAACTACCAAGCGCGCACAGCACGCACCGAGCGGAAGGCACATTGACGGGTGCGTAGCCAACATTTCACCGACTCCGCGTCCCCCTGCGATCGGAATCAGGCGAGAATGGAGCTCCCTGCCGCCGGAGAGCACGTCTTTGCGGTGGAGGGCATTGAAAAGAAGCGCATCCGCAAGGTAACAGAGGAGGAGAGAAATGCTTGCAGAAAAAAAAAGGAGAACCCGCTCCAACCGTTGAAATATTGCGAGTGACATGCTCCTCACCAATTTTCTTCTCCCTCTCCACCATCACAGGGCAAGATAGAGTACCTGGTCAAGTGGCGAGGCTGGTCACCGAAGTAAGTCAACATTTTACATCATGCGTAACCCTGCAGTGAAAAAAAGCAGAGCCGATACTCGCAGGGACACGGCGTGTTATAATTCGAATTGGTAAATTAAGGGTGTGCTCGAGCAGTGTGTGTTTATGTCAGTGTGTGTGTAGGTGTGTGTTTATGTCAGTGTGTGAGTGCATGTGTGTATGTGTAAACTGGGAGAGCGCGGTCGGTATGTGTTTCAGTGTATCCGTGGATGCCTTCACTAATTTATGCGAGGGAAGGGGGAAGGCACAGCCATGTAATCCCGTTTTAATTATTTCTGCTCTGCCAGCGAATTTACGAGACAGTGGTGCTAAAATGGCCGACTGTATGTTGTGCTGGAGGACCGTTTGGAGAGCAAACACAGCCAGTTTTTATTTGACATTTACAGCGCGAGTCTTCCACGAAACTGTGACTTATATTTGGTGTTCACGGTGCTAGAAATTCACCCTGAAGACGAGAAATCTGCACAACCCAACCCGTCATGTCATTGAAGTGGATGCATGCTTTACCTGTGCGCAGTGCATGCAGAAGATGTGCAAATGTGTTTATGACTGTGTGTGTGTATGTGTGTGTGTTTGAGTGTGTGGGAGGAACAGAGGCCTGTGTGTTCAATTTTCACGTGATATCTCCCTGACAGACGTTTGTTTGCTCCTCTCTGCAGATACAACACATGGGAACCAGAGGAAAACATCCTTGACCCGCGTCTCCTCGTCGCGTTTCAACACAGGTGAGGGAAACATGGACTTCGGACGAGGCCCGCGCGCAGCCTCCAGTTGAGCCATGACCATATAAGGGCATGGGAGGAGGGGCGCCCCAGTAACTCAACCACTAAGCCCCCCCTCCCCTCCCCTCTACTCCCCCCACAGGACTGTGCTGTGGGGAACAGGCTGGGGATGTGGTAGTGAGAGGTCCCTAATCATGCCAAAGGAGGGCTGGACATGTGGAAATAAGCAGGGACGGTGTTCTGAACCGTAAATCGTTTCAAATTCCCAACTTATGACGTGATTTTGGGTCAAGTCATGGTTTGACCCAGTTTCACTAAAGGAGCTGAAGTAGCTGCCTTGCTTGGCCAGAAGCTACAAATGGAAAAAGCACTGCTCCACATTTGGATGAAGCTACACCTATTTGCTGTGAAGCCGTAGAGGACAGGTGCACACACTGGGGAAGTAGAGCTGTTAAATTCTGCTACTTCAGGAGTTTTCCACAAAAAGAGACAAAAAAATTCTCATCTTGACTTGATGTGCCTGTGACGTTACTCAGTGTTTTGGAAACAGAGTATTTTCCCTCCTGATGCTGACAGCATCAACCAGCTCTAGCTTGTAAAACAATCACATGAATGTTAATGTTGGCCTCAGAGGTTGAGATGTTAATGAATACAAATGCTGCTGTCATCTTAGCCTGTGGCACATGCACTTGCAGGACCCATGAGGCCTATGAGACGTGCTCTCAGTAGGCCATCAGGCCGCTCATGAGGCTCGGTGAAGACACGATGGCCGGGGAAAGGAATTTCTGAAAAGGCTAATTGACACGCAGAGCTCTCCAATGTTTCCAGTGTACCGCTCGCTCTCATATTCCCCCTCAGCCTGCCCGCCCGCCTAACTGTGTGTGAATTATTGTGTGTGTGTGTGAGTGTGTATGTGTGTGCCTGGTTCTCCGCTGATGGTCATGGAGTGCTGCCTCTGCTCTGTGTGTGGATTCCTCTCTGCTCCCAGAGGATGGGGGAGGGGATCCAACAAGGGAGGCTGTAATTGCCAAATCTGCCGTGAATAGGGGTCACCCCGTTGGACGTTGTCTGAAATTGCACACATTATAGCATTAAAATGTTGACTGTGTGTTGTGGCAATTTTCCGGCAGCTCTGATAGTTTGAACATCTGAAGCTAAAGGCCAACAATGGCTGGGTTTCACGCACGCAGGGGGGACTCCTGAGTGCAGCCGGCCTTCACCTACCGCTGGTTATTTATGAGCCAATGATGAGTCAAGGTTTATATCAGGGAGCGATATTTCACTGACAGCTCTGCTTTAGCTCTGCAGTCAGTTCAAGTACAGTAACATGTTTCACTCCCTCCTCTTCCTCCTCTTCCTCCTCTTTCAATAAAAACTGCTCCAAAATATGTTCCACATTAGTCCAAATTTATCACCCTTCATTTTCTGATTACAGGCGTTGTGTTACACAATGCACCATGGTTGTAAACAGCGTTCTGTTTCGCTGAAGTACCCAACATCCTCGTCTTTATCTCTACCTCATGACCCTAATTAGAGAGTGAATGTAAAAGAGGAAGGGCATCCTGAAGGAGGGAGTATGTTTAGACAAAAAAAAGGAGAGATCCTCCCTGCTGGAGCCTTAATTGAATTTCTCCAGGATAATGAGAATATGGAACGGCCCGATTACCATGGAGAGCTATGCAAATAAGGACCATAATGCTTTGCAGCAGGTCACATGTGGGCATTCATTAGTCATCCAAATCAGAATTCCACTTTTGACCTTGAGTAGGTGGAAAATAAGAGAATGATTTAAAATGCAAAGCTAACATTTCCCTCATGATGTGAATGTATCTGTACTGTTTAAGGTTTAGACTCAGCTGTTCATATGAGATGATGTAAACTGAAAGTTAATGTGGTGCATGAAAAAAAAAGTAATCGTCTCTTGTTTTTGCAGAGAGAGGCAGGAGCAGCTGATGGGATACCGCAAACGGGGGCCGAAACCAAAACATCTTTTGCTGCAGGTAATAATTATCTTCATCCTCGGCTGGTCTTCAAAGAGAGCCTGCCTCCTTTTTCTCAGAGTCTGTCACCCTGCGAGGGGCCGAAAGGGGAGTGGAGTGTCAGGTGTTAGCGAGCGGCTGTCACTGTGGTGGTGGATATACATAGATGTCTTTAAGAGAGGAGGAGGAGGAGGAGGAAGAGATCCTACAGCTGGATTTCCGTCCACTTTCATCATGAAGCTGGGTGTGTTGCTGGAGGTTACATAAGCGTTGCTTGAGTGCACTTATTTAATCTGCATGTTCATGTTGCTCCATGCAGCTAAAAAGCTTCATAAGCATCATGATAAAAGACTGTGCATCAGGAGAATGCTTTTTCATTTCTCTGTCGTCAAACTGGGAGTGTCCATGTCTCAGGCCTCCACAGGACAGATCCTGAGCCAAATGTGAGCATACGTTAACAGAGACTGAGACCTGATTGCTATGCAGCGTCACTCCTTAAGAGGCATACCACTCCACCGGAGTCACATGTGGCTAGCAATCAGGGATAAAGCGTGACATGTCTGGTGGCACTTTTCTGACCTGAGGTCACAGCCAAAGCGTCTTGAGCGTTCCGCTGCGGTGCCCCCCTGACGGCTCGAGGGGTCAGTCTGTACAGGAGGAGGGGGAGGGGACGACATGGTGAGGGAGGGAGGGTGTAAGCTGAGCGCTGATTGGACAGTCAAGGCTATCTCTTTTTGGTGTTAGCTTGTGCAAATTTTAATTTTCAGGTTTAGGTTTGAGTTGTTTAGCGACAACAGAGCAACAACAGTGCTACAAGTTATTCGGCTGCAGGTGCTGCCATTAAGTGCAGGATTTTTTTTATTTATTTTTATTTATTTATTTATTTATTTATTTATTTTTGGGGGGGGGGATCAACAAGCCAACAAACCACAATTTATTGCTGCAACAGTACACTTCAATCTTCAACAAAATTCAGTAGTAGTGCCGAAAAATCAATAAGAGCCGAGTCTTAGACCTACTGACTCATTCTACCCCTGAGGACAAAGAGGAGAAGGGTCAGATTAAGTGCACAAGTGTTCCCTGAACAGATAAGTTTTCAGACATCTCTTAAAGTAGAAAAGGACTCCGTGGATCGTATAGAGTTAGGTAATTCCTTCCAACATTTGGGCACAACAGAGGAGAAGAGTCTGGCTAGTGATTTGGAGCCACGCTGGGCTGGGAGCACCAGGCGTCTTTCACAAGCAGAGCGTAGTGAGCGAGAAAGGAGTGTAGACCTGGATGAGGGACCCCAGGTAGGCAGGAGCTGTTCTTGTTAATGTTTTGTAAGCTAGAAGAAGAACTTTGAATTTGATTCAAGCTGCTACTGGAAGCCAGTGAAGCGAGATTAACAGCTGGGTGACGTGTGCTGTTTTAGGCTGGTTAAAGACCAGATGTGCTGCTGCATTCAGGATACTTGTTCCGCTCATATGAGCCCCTAATCTGAGTGAGCCCTACCAAATACTGAGCTGTTTCTTAGTTTCTTTAAAAAGTTATCCGTATTTCAATAAAAACAGCTGACTTTATTAACCTTGTCCTCTTGCTTTTGTCTTCAAGGTGCCCTCGTTTGCCAGAAGGTCCAGCATCCCAGCAGGTTTTGAGGAATCATCTCAGCATCCAGAGAGCAGCCTCAAGTCTGATCCCATCCAGGTCCAGCGCTCCCAGCCTCAGCAGTACCAGCTCAACAGCAAAAAGCACCATCAGTACCAGCCAAGCAGCCAGGAGGTCCCAAACGATCAGCTCCACAACGGCAAGAAGAAGTTCATCTACCAGCTCAACAGCAAGAAGCACCACCACTACGAGCCCGATCTGAATATGTACGACGCCCAGGCCTCCAGGCTCAAAGAGGTGGTTAAAGTTCAGGAACCGGCGAGTAAACCTTCAAATCCTGGCTGGAACTTACCGCTGGCCCTGCAGCAGAAATGGGTTCGTGACAAAGACACTGGCTGCTTGAGTAAAGTCAAAGAGTTGGCCGTGGAGGTGAGAAAACCAGCTGTGAAAGAGGCTGAGAGCGAGCATGCACTCAAACCCAACCCTAAAGACGCGACCTTGCCGAGCGCGGTGAGCAGCAAAATGAAGATAATCAAGAACAAAAACAAGAACGGGCGCATTGTCATTGTCATGAGTAAATACATGGACAGCAACAAGGTTCATGGAGCGAAGGGGAAACACGGGGAATCCTCGAGTGAGGAGAAACCGCAAAACACCAAACCAGCGGAGAACAATCCAGCACACACGACCAAAATGGTGGAGTACCCGGAGAACGGTATCCCCAAAGAGATCTGTAATGGCAGCCCGCTTCCTGCTGCAGAGCATCCAAATAAGTGTTCCCCAAAGGACAGACATTTCTCCAAACCGTCTCCCAGCACAGCAGAGGAATACAACACAGAGGTGGCTCGTGGTCAGGCTGATTTACCTGAAGATCTACCCCTACAGCTGACTGCAAGCTCACCCCCAACATCCTGGGCTGTGGACACCAACATCCCCACCCCTACAGCTGTGGACCAGATCAGGATCCCTTCTTTCCCCAACGACCGTAAGAGAAAGATATCGGATACCACAGAGGACAGGAGCCTTTGTAAAACCTACCTGGCTTCCAGGAGCTTCAGCGTTCCCAGCACTGTGGTCACACCACCTCAGGACTCACCTATGGACCTCCACTGTAGTGGCCCTCGTCACAGCAGTGCTCGTACATTTGAGGTTTTGGACTCTGGCAGCCAAGAGGAGCCGATGGATCTCAGCTGCCCAAAGACTAAGAAGCGGGTGGAACCAGAGCCAGAAACACAGCCGGAGCCTCAGCCTGTTGAGACAAACACATCCCCCGTTACGGAGGAGACCACGAAACCCACAGAGAAAGCTAAAGAAGCACCTGTTAAAAAACTCTCTCCTTTTATGGGAAACATCATAATAACTGACATCACCACAAACAGTCTCACCGTCACCTTCAAGGAATACGTTTCCTTCTGAGAAACTTGATGTAGATCTGGACTCCCTTCGACCAATTGGATGATCCTGTAAATATGTACATATGTAAAAACATCAGAATTTTGTATATGTGGAAAATTTATAATTTATCATTGAAATTCAATATGTTTCTTAAAGTGTTTTATACTGTAACTCCTCTGTGACGTTGTAGCCAAGAAAGTGCCCTCGAGGATTTGAGCGAATGCATTCGTGTGGATGTATTCCACTTAGAAAAAAAAGCTGTTGTTTCATACCTGTACCAAACTTATAACCTGAGATGTATGAAGGTTTATACGTATTTTGTATAAAATTATCACTTATTTTGGTCCTGATAGAAGATAGAGAGGAGGCTGTTGCATATATGGTGATCAAAGATCAAATTGAAAGCACTTAAATGACATTTTTATACGTCGCTTTATGTCATTATTTTGCGCAGTGACAGCTCTTGACTTGAAAGTGGAGATGAATCAGCGTTTTTAGAGCTAGCATACATGTTGTGACACATTTCAGGGTGAGTGAAGTGCAGACAAACAAGCCGTGCTATTGCTAGCTAGCTAGCTAACTAATGAATCTTAGTCTTGTGTTGCTAACAGCTCAAGTTGTACTCATGGGTGGATGTCGGGGTTGTTGACGTTTGTCTCCTTAAGCTAACAGAAGCACACGTCATGTTTCGTTTGACAGGAACGATAGCTAGATTTTGATTACGTATCTCTTCTCAAGTCTTATTTGACTGGTTTTTACTCCGTTCAGACGGATCCACAGACTGAGTTTGTGTCGTCTGTTGCATGTTTAGCAAGTGGTTTTTACAAGACTATGTTCCCATCACTGTCTTGCTAATTTAAAAAGCAGGTGTGTCTTACTGCACAGTAAACACAGTAAAAAAAAAAGCTGGATGATTGACAAATGTCCCGGACTTTACCTCTGCCAGTTTTTTATCCTGCCGTTGACATGAAGCGTATCATCAGTGAACATGCAGTTGAAGCCTGATCTGTCGTTATGTTGCACATTTTTACCTCCGGTAAACATTTATTGTGATGGAATAAGACATGAATTTCCTCAAAGATCCATTACCACTGAGAAAATAGTGTCATTAATCAAACGTGTGACTTCCTGTTAGGGCTACTTATTGATTCCTAACTGATTGATAGCCTTATCGTTGACCTTGTTTACTGATGTCTCCTTGTTTCATGCTGATTAGTGATCCTCATCTCGTTGTTTTTGATTTGAATGATTCAAAAACACACACGTTACTGCTATTTTTTTTATTTTTTTTGCTTTGAGAGAAGCTTCTGGAGTCATTATTGGGTGAATTATGCAGATTAAATGTGAGCTGCGCGGCTGGTTGTGTGCACACTGTTACTGGCAATCCAATCAGTGTAAGCTGTTTTGATTATGCTGCTGAAATTCAAATGTCAGAGCTGTTGGATGTACGTTAATATTTGAGCCTAAATTGATGACTTCCACGCACAATTTATGCAAAAACAGTGCGAATGCTAAAATGCAAGAATTATTCAAATGAAGAGTATTTATTGTGGTTGTTCAGAATCAACAATGTTTGCTGCATCAGAAGCTGAAAGTGATTCCATTTGACAGCTTTTTTCTTTTATTTTGCTTTTTCTTTTTTTTTAGTTCTCTAACTTTTGCATTGTTTTGTATTTCTTGCACTTGGTTAAAAGTTGAAAAGATTGTCATGAAGCTTGTTCTACCACGAGTCGGTGGACTCACTGCTGTTGGCACAGCTGATTGGATGGTATGTTTCACACCAATAAAGAAACAGAAACAACCCTCTGACGTGTTGCATGTGATATTTGGCGGACATGTGTTTGAGGAGATTAAACGCACTCTTGCTTTACTTCTGCAAATCTTTCATTGTTTTTCCAGAGGGGGAGTGAAATATTTACATATCAGTGTTATTCTGAGGCCTTTGTGCTCATACGGGGAAAGAATGGAACAATAAACACATGAAACACTAACATGGTTGTGAAACATGAATAGAAAAACAGATCGAGTTGCATAATCTCAAACGCTCCTGCACAAAGGGCCCTCTGTGTTGCATAACTGAACCGGCCGCTTGTACTGTATTATTAAAACTTTACACATGCATTATTTTTCTCCTGCAGCTCTGACCCTGAGCAGGAATGTAAACACACAACATAGCCAGGGTAGGAAAAGGATAGATTATGTAATTTTTAGATTGTATCTTGAAGCAAGGGTTCCTGGTGGGTAAGGATTTGACAAACATGAGAGTGTGAGAGTAAATGTGTGTTTCCAGTCCAGCACAATGTGGCCGGGAGCTGCATCAGTGATGTGTTATTTAAAAATCTGCAACAAGTTTAAAGATAACTCAACAGCATTAAGTCTGTGTCACTATGACTCAGCACTTTTACACTATCATGCACTATCAAATCTAGATGTACACTTACATGTGCAGAGCTGGGCTTGTGTGAATGAATTCTGGACTCTGACCTCCAGGAGAAATGTGGTTCAGGCCTCACACCCGTGCAGGAGGATCAGGAATGTCATCCTAAAAGAAAAATGCAAGCAGGAATTGTTTAGCCGTTATTCTGGATTCTCAGGCTGTGATAGAGATAAACCTGTGAATGTTTTCAGTGATGGAAAGGCCCAGGAATGTGTGTGTGTGTGTGTGTGTGTGTGTGTGTGTGTGTGTGTGTCTTTCATTAGCAGGGCCAATCAAAGAATGCAGACACGGAGACAACATGAGCGATAACAGAACGACAGGAGGAGCTGACCTTCTGTCTTAGCTTTTTACAGAAAAAAGCAAAGACGCGCAGTTCTTGTTCCCAGATCTTTAAAAACAAGCATCATTTACAGTCAACTCAGATTAAATGTGTTGTTTTTTCAACTATTTCTGACGCATTAACTTCCTCTTGGGTCATTTTTGGTTGTTGGTTCAGCGCAATTTCTTTGAGAAACAGCCTCTGAGACTTTTACTGACGCGCGTAAAATCAAGGTGAAAAATGTGCTTGAATCCAGAATCCCAGAAGGCCTGAACCCGGAGACTCTGACCATGCAATATGGCTGAGTTTCCTGAAAATCAAACCCTTATTTGACTCATTTTCAACACTTATTTTCACTTTCAGATTGAGACATTTCCTCTCTTATCACATCCTGAGATTGAACCCGTTAAATGGGAAAACTGACACAATCAGGAACTCCAACATCACTCAGATCGGACGCTTTATTTGGAGTGAACTAATGTAAGAGCAACTGTTTCCTGTTGTTAAGGCAGCTTTAAGAGCAATATATGACAAAATATCTTGCTATAATGTCTCAGTTCCACGGAAGACTGTCTGCAACTCCCACTCATAGACGCATTTTCTTAGATGTGAAACTGTGTTGATATCAGTTGAAGTGAGCGCTGTTTCAAACCGCACACAGCTCGCATATCTCTACACGAAGGCTATCTCCTATATAGGCCTTTTCATCGTGGCTTTGAACCAGGTCTCAGTCCGTCTGTCAGTCAGTCAGCCATGCGCCAGTAGGAAAGTGAAACATCTTTGAGAGGGGAACATATTTATAGACCAAGTGTGATGTTTCACATTCCCCCTTTATCATCTCAGCAGCAGCAGCGGAGTGCGCAGAGACGGTTACTTGTGCAGCCTCAAAGGATCGTTTGCTTCATTTAGAGCCTTGTGTGTGTCTCTGGGTCTGTGGGCGTGTGAGTGACCCGGTTCAAGGAGGCCTGTTGGCTCAGAAAAGTGAATGAAGCTCAGAAAGAAATGGAACCAGATCATTTTAATTTAAATGAACAACGCTGACTTGATGATTGTTTTCTTTCTTCTTGCGCAAAATAAAGAAAACATCAGATGATGTTTGATGAAGCGTTTGTAGAAACAGCAGATTAAAGGCAAATACGTCTTCACCTACAGATAAAAAATGGGTCTGTAAGAGATAAGAGGTGTTGCTGTGAGTATGATGATTTGCATTTCATGGCTGTACAGAGGAACCACACCGCTGCACTCTTCCACGCTCGTGTTTTTTTTTTTTTTCTGCCTGATCCACCTTGAGCAGAAAATGTCGCCCGGTAAGTAGGACAGCGCGCAGCGAGCTGAGCTGCAGCAGTTGCCCAGAAACCAGAGAGGCTGTAACGTTCTCACAGAGCCAGCTCTGTTCATTCATGTGCGCCTGACGCCATTTCGGCTCCTTTTTTGCACACTTTTTCATCGACTCGCTCCAAATATGGAGAACCACCACCACTACCGCAACCGCAGCAGCTTCAGTCTGTGTGAAGCTGCTGCCTGCCTCCTCAGCGCAAACCGTGCAGGCTATAGAGCCATTCTTGCACCGACAGGAAATGTCGGTCTACAGGCTATGACTATCAAAATGGTGGTTCATATTTCGACTGCAGCCACAACGCATCTTTTGTCCGCGGCGCGCCCGCCTTTGTCTGCTCCACTGCGGGGAGATTTTCAGCAGACACGCAGCAGAGGAGAAGTCATCTGATTAATCAGAATTAAAGTCTGTATCCGTCACAGGCTGGAGGGTTCAGGCACGCAGCTGCGCCTCTCAGGAGGGTTGACCGCCTCCTGTTTGTGCTGCTGTTTCTTTTTACGCAGAATTGATCCAACACCTAAATTATCTCACAAATATCTACTAACCAAGTCAGGGCTCACAATTTTCTCTCATGAGATTTCAATTCGCGCACATGATTCATCTTTAAAGGTCGAACTGTGTGATGAAAGCATATTCCTGATAAATCTGGGAAAACGCGCTTTGGGAAATATTTCTCAGTTATTAGAATAATTCGTTTTCATTTTTATCATAATTTGAGGGAAATGTCTCAATGTCGCCCCTAAATTGCGGAGGGTCTTTTGAAAACGCGTCAGTGGCTCTACTTATTTGTTCCTGTACATTTAGCTTCCTCAGACAGTTAAAATAAACCCTTTAGTGGCAGAAAACGGAAGCTGAAACGAGAAAAAATGACTCGTTTTTTTAATGAGTCAACACTCTGATGTGCGCAGGGTGGATGTGTGGTTGTGCTCAGTTTCAGAACATCACGTGGATAAAAAAGAAAGATGAGAAACAAACACAAATGATGTGCTTTGCTTTTAGTCTTCTATTTAGATGAGGTTTTTTTTTTTTTAATAATAACTTTTTTTAAACAGGGTCTATTGGATCACCCGCTCAGCTCACTTGGTGAGGAGGATGAAGAGGCCCTGACAGTTGGCAGGTGGGAGAAGGCACCTGGTTACAGTTTTGGGCCTAAATTATTTCTGTCAGATTGCATATTTGTTTAAATTTTCAAAGGTTGAACTGAGAAATTGGGGTAAATGTACCTGAGGCCTTCAGAAAATTACAGCACTAGCTATGACAGATTAATTTGTTGGAGACTAATATGAGTGGCAGTATTTACGGGACATCATCTAAAGGTGTTTAATTAATTCCCTAAAGGCCTCACGGTCAGGAAAATATAATAATCTGATTAAGATTAAATTACAATATTTCTGCCAATTGGAGAAAAATAAATGTGTTTTTAGTTTAACCATGGGAGTTTAATTTTGAGAGGAAAAAATCACGTCAAACTAGAGATATAATAAAAGCACATAATCATGATAATAAGACAACTAAAATTCCGTCAGTGTTGTTTTTTTTAGTAGATGCTTTTAACTGATCCACCACGAGAATTAATGCATAAAAATTAAGGCTGAGAGTACTTCAACTGAAACTGGATGTATATAAAATCCATAAATAAATTAAAACTAATGACTTATTTAAATATTATTTTTTAAAACAAAAACAAGAAATTGATTTTAAGGTTTGGGCTTAAATTAAAATGCTGAAAATTGACCACTACATCAAAGTCTGCTCAGCTGGATGAATCTGTTTTTACTGCTTTCACTAATGTCATACCTTACCCACGGCTTAGTGAGGTCAGTTAACCCTTGCTTTACAAAAAATACAATGTGAGTATTTTGATGTTATTAATCATCTTTAAAGCAAGATATTTATTACTGCCTTCGGTTTGTGCTATTTTGCATTGTAATTTTCGCTGTGCCTGAAAAAAAACGATGAATAAATAAACTCATTGTCCAACATTATACCAAAAAAAAAAGAAAGAAAAAGAAGAAAAAGACTATTTGAAATTATTTTTGTGGTGCAAAACTGAACCAAAAATGGAACGACAAAATGAGTTAAAACACGAATAAAAAAAGTCCACTTCGTCATTCATTAATTTATTAGACATCTGGGGATTGTTTGGGACACGCGTGCGTAAAATGGCTATGCGTTAAAATACCGGTTCCTTATAGAACTGCGCTCCATGTCAGCTCATGAGGGGAATATTTTAATTAAAAAAAAAAATCCGCACTGCGCATAGTAAGTGACTTGCATTGTTTGTGAATTTGTTTTTGGAAGAATCTTTCAGTGGTATATTAGAAATAATCAAGAATGGACCGATTAACTGATCAAATCAGAGGGAGTGTGCTGGAGATTCAGGTGATGGGTGTGAAGGTTTTCCCTCATTGGGACACTTCATCAGATCATGTATGTGTTCAGTTCTCAGATTTTATTAAGTGGAGTCTTTTTGTATTTTTACTAAAAATTTAATAGTTAAATTATTCGTAAAATGAAGCATACAGACTGTTATCATCATAAATATTAACTTGTGTTTTATGCATCAAGTCATTTGTGAGGAGAAATGCTTCAATCAAACCAGCCATTCTTCTGCCGCATTGGCTGATTTAAATATTTTTGATGCTACTTTTTTTTTTCTTCTTTCAAGTGGACTGAGTGGTCCCCACAGGGACCTCAGGGGGGTCCGTGGATCCGCTCCGGGAGCTTCTGACTGCCCGTCTCTCTGTGCCAGACATTCCTGTACAGCAGCCAGAGCAGCAGCGGGGACTCCTCCTCCTCCGCTCACAAACCCCGAGCACGTAGCAACAACTGAGCCAATGTGCACCACGGCGATCCGTCCTACCGACTGCGGTGCCTGGCAACAGTAAAAGACGTGATGACGTCCTCTTCAGATTGCGTATTATGGGATGTAGGGAATTAAACAACCCGAAGAGGACACGGGGAAGCCAAAAATAATAAAAGAGACAGACATAAGCGGGGTGCATGGTGAATCATGGAGCTCTCGGCTGTTGGCGAGAGCGTCTTCGC
Source organism: Halichoeres trimaculatus (assembly GCF_033239565.1). Classification (NCBI taxonomy): domain Eukaryota; kingdom Metazoa; phylum Chordata; class Actinopteri; order Labriformes; family Labridae; genus Halichoeres; species Halichoeres trimaculatus. Next base: position 5,419,903 of record NW_027437198.1, on the reverse strand, counting down.
AGCCGAGTCCATCATTAAACGGCGAATCAGACGGGTATTCGCTGCATTTTCACCCTCAAGCTGTGTCTCAACACCTATTACGCAACCATTTGTTTGTGCAGCGCCGACAAGAAAACGCTGATAACGTGAATATGTTGTGAATCTGTTTTGCAGGGTCGCTGGGAATATCTCGTGAAATGGAAGGGCTGGTCTCAGAAGTGAGTAAAATATCCGGGGCTGTGAAGGACAGCGCTCCATCCTGGCCGCTCGCACAACTGCACCGCCTCACACTGTGCTTTATCTGCTTGTGGATGTTTTCTTAATCATATCTGCCTCTCGCGCAGTTAACTGGACTTCAGGTTTCTTCTTTGCATAAACCGAGGGCTGCTCATGCACGGCCGTCAGCCTGAGGCTGTGTTTTAAGTCTACACTAGCTTTAGCAATGGCTGGGTTTCCCCATGCGTCAATGTCCGCTACGTAGTCTGTAATTGCAGCTGCACGCAGCAAGATTGCTGATGATAAAAGTGTCGGAGCGCGTTTGTGTGCGCTCCGACCTGTGATCCGCTCACTGTGCGGTCACTTACAGCTCTCCTCTGTGCTGTCATGACGCAGGTACAGCACCTGGGAGCCTGAGGAAAACATTCTGGACGCACGGCTCTTCGCTGCCTTCGAGGAGAGGTGAGGGTTTGACAGCGCAGGAGTAGGCCTCTGTACAAAAAAACGAGACGGCACAGCGCAATTTGTGCAATAAAAGAGTGATCGATGAAGAGAAAATCAGCCCAGAGATGAGTCTGATAATCTTATTTTGTCGCAGATAAAGCCGAAACAAGTGTCAACAGAGCGAAACTTTGCATTTTTCAGTTTTCAGAAGTGCAAAGACCGATGCTATTTCCTTCATCAAACAGGCCATCTGTTTAAACCGGACACATTATTCATTTAATTTGACTTCTCGCTATTTAAAACAGTCCTGGAAATGAGAAAACCGCACTGCTAATGAGGAAGTTGGGGACTTTTAAAATTATATCAGTCTATGTCAGTTCCTGTGAACTCAAAACAATTTTTATTTTTATTTATTTTTTGTTATGATTGTAAATGAAGGTTTTTGTTCCCCAGGGAGCGCGAAAGAGAGCTGTTTGGACCCAAGAAGAGGGGACCGAAACCCGAGACTTTTCTCTTAAAGGTAAGTGAAACTGTTTGCATGTGAATTTTGGTTTTCGTTTACGCTTCTCTGCTTTCAGAAGAGATACAAATAATCCGTAACATCTCCGGTCACTGTGACTGAAAATATGCTCACATGAAACACAGACTGGCTCAGAAAATTCTGCCATTTATTCCTTTGCTTTCCATGAGGTTTGGTTTTTCACAATGCGCACAATCTAAGCATCTTTAATTAATGTCTTTCTCCATTCGTCAAGAATTCTGATTAATTTTCTACACGTGGCCTTTAGCGTTCAATTAGAGCAAACAGGTCTCCGGTGTGTGTGTGTTACATTTTTGGATTCATACCTGTGTGAAAACTCCTCTCACTAACAACATTTGTTCGACCTCAGGCCAAAGCCAAAGCCAAAGATAAGACCTATGAATTCAGAGGAGAGGCCCCTCGGGGGATCCAGGTTTCCTATCCCATCCCAGAGCCCGTCATTACACCGAGGGCCCGGGAGGGTTTACGCGCCGTGGTTCCCACAATCTTCCCCCCGAGCGCCATCAATAGAGGAGAGAGCGTCCTCATGCGGCTACCGGAGCCAGAGAGGAGGCCCAGACCGACCCCCAAAACTCAAGAACCCGCCCGTATCCCCAAAAAGAGAGGACGCAAACCGAAGCTGCATTTTCATTATGAGGAAGATGATGATGATGGCTCAGAAGAGCCTGAAGTCAAACGGAGCAGGCCGCTGGAGGTGCCGGGGTCACACAGTTTCTCCAAGCTGCCCCACCGCTTACATCCCCACCATCATCACCGGGGGGAGACGTCAGACCACAGCCTGAACCTGCTGACCAAGAGGTTCCAAGTGGAGACCACAATAACACCCAAATCCAGCAACGAGCAGAGGCACGCGGGACTGTCTTACAGCTGCGCCTTTAGCCCGGATGTGAGCACGAGCGAACAGAGACTGCACAGGACTAGCAGTTTGACAGGCATGTCTGCCCCTTCTCATAAAAAGCTCAAACACCCCACAGAACAGCGGAGACACCAGGTGAGGGAGTTCTGTCCAACCCGGGAACAGCCTGAGGTCATCCACGATCAGCCCACGCACCCAGCCTCGTCCTGGACCCCTAGCTTCACCAACCTGGACACTGTGACTGTGACAGACGTGACCATGAACTTTCTGACAGTCACAGTGAGGGAGAGCAGCACAGACAAAGGATTCTTCAAGGGGAAAAGATGAGCGCGTGCGCTGGGAGGCTGATGATGTCAGACAAGATGCTTGCTCACGTGCTCACTGTTGTACTATTTTTCTATATAACTTTTAAAGGTGTACATAAACAGACATATGAGACGCTGCTGGAAAAAAAAAATAAAGATGAATCTGAGAGTTTAAAGCTGGTTTTGTTCTCTTCATTTTCTCCACTGACTGATTATCCAGATCCATAAAGGATGCTTTTTTCTGTTGTTGTCAAATAATTTCATGATAGCGTTTGACAAACAATTCCACGAGATTAACTGTAATAATATACACTGAAGTTGACTAAGCCTCCCTTTATGACAAGATTAAGTAACAACGATATTATTATTATTATTATTTTATTTTTTTTTACAAAATATGTCCTTCGCCTATTTATTAAAAGTGGGACGTTATTCTGTGACAACTCCTAACCAAAACTCAAACAAAACCCCAATATACATAAAAATAAATGCATAAAAAAATAATTTAAAAAAATATCTGAGGGATTTGTTTTTATTGTTGAACTATGTCAAAATAAGCGACATAACCAAACACTAAAAGGAAAGAAAATCCCATTATATAAAAGGGCATAAAAAAAGAAAAAAAAGAAACATCTATACGCCGCACAAAAGTCTTCTCCTTTTTCAAAACCCTTAATCTGAAAGTGATGGATCTGGCGGTAGAATATGACATTTAGAAAAAAAGGCTTTACAATTATTTAGAATGAAAAAATCGCTGATAATTCACCCTGATCAAGTTTTTGGTTTGTATGATTTTTTCTGATATAGATTTTGGAAACAAGAGATCACAACCAACAGATTATAATCTCCCCAATTTGGATTCAATAAGAATAAAATACCCGTCTGGTTTGGAGCTATGGAGCGGAACATCATCCTGCTCCAGTGACACCTTTCGGGTTTAATCCAAACAACAAAGGCCTGATTTCAAGTTAAAGAGAATTTGCTTTTGTTGTGAATCAATCGTATAACCAAAAATCACATCTCAAGAGAATTAAAGCTTGAATCACATCTGTGAAGCTTTGGTGTCTCATTTATCCGGCTCACGAATGGTTGTGTTTCAGTGTCATCATGATCACCAGAGCTGTCAGACAGGTCAGGGCAGACGGACAGGGCTTAAAGGGCGAGTAAGGCCTTTAAACGTGAGAGCGTGACTTCAGGTGCGGCTTCATTTCGGATTATTAATTATCTAAACACATATTTTAATCTTTAGTGATCAATGCAAAGACTTTGAAGGTTTCCCCAAAGTTTGACCTCGATTTCTTTTTGTGTGGACTACGATTTGCCGTGTGACGTTTTCCCATTTTTGGCGCGCCACAGATGACGCATGATTGTCCCATCGGTGACAGTGTGTCCTTACAGCACAATCTGCATCACCTCGCTCCATTTCAGGCCTTCACACAGCATTAGAAGGATCCCGGCTGCACTGCGCCGATAAGAGGCCACTTCTTTCACGCACAAAGCCTCCATTCATGTGACTTTGCTTTGTCTGTCTGGGACACAGGACCCAATGTGACCGTCCGGTACTCCTGAGAGGAAGCTGCGTCTGGTTCAAGGCTCATCACTTTTAACAGGCGCTTCAGACCAATTTAATGACAAAGATTGTTGGATAATCTCTGAAGCTGGTGTTGTGGTTAAACAGGAACACAAAAGTCTAATTCTTTACATTTGCATCTTGCTGAATAATCCTGATATAAGTCTGCACAGTGACCTTGGACCACATTTTCGAACTTTCACACGTTTGTAAAACTGTCACTGTCTTGATCGTGCACTTTTTAGCTCTGGCGTTTTATCTCATGAAGATTCCAACATTTGTTGAACTAAGCTGCGATTTTCCCCTCCTGCAGCTGAGAAAACATCCGGCTTAATTCACCATATGACTGTAATTTACGCAAAGGCATCAAGCACCTTAACCCTGTGATCCGGCTCTGCCCGAGGGCCTGAGTGTGAGCCGTGAGAAGCAGCTCCAACACTTCACAGAGTCCCGAAACCTCCACAAGATGTCGCCATCAGCAAACAACTTGAAACCGTGCCAAGTTGGTTCTTTTATTTCACAAAGACCCCTGCAGGTTAAAGGGAGGTGAAACATCCACCGTGGATTAATGATTGGTGAAAGCTGGTCACGCATTCCAGTTTCGTGTACAATATAAGAGGCTGTTGAGTTACAGGCTCCTGCTGCTGCCTCTGCTGCTTTTGGGCCAAGGGTGTGGGCAGGTTTTGTGCCCAGATGTGGAAACTCTGATTGCCACTAGGTGGAGCTAAAGCATAGAAACAAATACAAATAAATGTTACTTTTAAAAGTGGAAGCACGCTTTATTTGAATAATTCTATGTAATAATTAGATTTTTTTTTAACGTGAGGTTTTCAAGGATCAGTAATTTCTGAAAAAATAAAGGAGAAGTGCGTCATTTTCTGTGACTTTGGATTTTTGTTATGACATTTTATCTATAACGTACAAAAAAAACAAGTAAACTAACTAGCTAAAGTTATACATTTAATGAATAAATAAATAAATAAATAAATGCAATTTTAGAGTAACTGAAAGCAGAAAGACTTAGAAAAAGTGCAGAAAGATGCAGATGACGTTGAAACATGGCTCACAGAATCTAGACTGCCTCTTTAGAGCGCAAAGACCTGCGGAGGCGGGCCGAGCCCAACAACTGGCTCAGAGGAGGGACAGAGAGACTCATCAGTCTGTGCAGCAGATCGCTCTTGTGCGCGCACACACACTGACGCACAGACAACCCGTCCAGCCATGCACCGCCGTCCTCTCCTCTCCTCTGTGTGTCTATGTTTGGGGGTGAAATGGTGCAGAGGACGATGATTTTTTGGATGCTCATGCTGAGCCTTCAGCTGTGGAGCTGTGCAGCTGATCTGTGCAACTGGACCGGGAGGTGAGGAACTCAAACACTGCACTCTTTCATGCTCAGTAATTAAAAATTTAAATAGTTGATGGGCTGATTAGACATTGTAACAATAAATTCTCCAACAGATGGTTCAAATGTTGACGACTTGGCTACTGAATTTTCTCGTTGCGAAAAAAAATGGCTTGCGGTGCTTTGAAAACTGGATTTAAATTTTGAGGCAATGCTTTTCAGAAAGCTGCAGACCAACAAGTTGATGCTAAATCTTTTCCTACAATTCGGCTCTGTTTGCAGATGCATGCATGAGAGAATATAAAAGACATTTTTAATGCATATTTGAGTATTTGCAGCTAGGGCGGGATTATAACTCAAGAAAATAAGATAAATCCAGTCAGATGATCACTGGATTGTGAGTGATTTACACCTGATAAATAAAACTGATTAATAATAACAAATTAGTACATAATTTTAACATTTCCTTGAGGCTATTCTTAACGAAGGGGGTCTAATGATCTTTTGGAGTGTGGTTTCAATTTGGGCAGCCTCCTCAAACTGGTGAATCAATTAAAGGCTAACCTCTTGTTTGTTTTCCAGCGGTTTTGCAGCTGCTGTGGACTCGAGGATCGTGCTCCAGGTGCGCCTGCGCTGCACAGAGGGTTCGGTGAGGTGGGTCTACCCGGGTCAGGCTCTCCGGGTGGTCCTGGAGCCCAACTTGTCCTCCGCCCGGCGCACCACAGTGTGCATCAAACCGTTTCCATCCTTCCGCGGAGCCAGCGTCTTCATCGAGCGCTCCGGGGAGCTGGAGCTGCTGCTGACGGACGCCGGGCGGCCTGAGCAGCAGCAGGTCTTCTGTTTCCGGGCGGACGGTCCCCGCAGGCCCGCCATCTACCTCCAGTCCAGTCCGCAGAGCGGAGGAGCCTGGAGCAGGCGCACGATGGGCTTCAGATACGAGCTGCTGGGAAACAGGAGCGATGCAGACAAGCTGGGCCTTGACGGGCTCCAGAGTGAGTAGACCCGGTCCCAGGGAGGCTCGGCGGCCTTTACACAAACAGAGTTGAATGAATTAGGAAGCCCTTAGTAATGAGAAATGAAGTTCTAAAATTCAATAGTGGCTTCTAATTGGCTAATTTATAGTTTATATGAAATAATAAGGACAACTTCTGGGTTGCCAGGTTGGCAAAGTCTGCGTGAACGTTATGGACACTTCTCCTATAGAGCACGGTCGTATGGTGATGTGATGTCAACTTCAGTTAACAAAATGTTCTTTAAAATGGTTTTCAAACTAAGAGCATGGAAACTTAATCATACTAGAGGGATATCAGGTGTCGGCCATAATTCAAGAACAGGAATTCAAAGAAATCTTTAAGATATTCAATAAGATTTTTCAAACAGATTTTGACTCTTATTGGTTTAAAAGTGGCTAAATTGGATAAAAAAGGTCATACAAGGAGTTTTAACAAGATGTTAACACTATTAAACAACACCATTACAACCAGGCCTGATTGTTTCTATAGATGCTGTTATTACTGCCACAGGGCTGAGGTCAAACTAATCACCCTGCCAAACCAGCCCTGCATTTTCAACTGTAGAAATCTAGAGATGGCCTTACATTTGGCTGTAAAGGCATCAGGGTGTTTTTTTAAATCAGAAAATACATACAAGATCAGCCAAGGAATAAGAGGTCTAACTTTGTCCACAGGGGTCACTGAGGTTGAAACAACCAAAAAAGTTTCACAGTCACTTTGTAAAGAACATAAAGGGTGCCTCATTAAAACTGGCATCAACATTTCAAATACAGTCTTAGGGTCATGCTGTGCATTAAGTGCTTCTGAAGTGAAGGGAGCGACCAGTTCTGATGTGTGGAAAAATCAGTGTCCAGTCAATTACTGACCGCGAGCGGAGCATGCAGCTGCTGGTCAGTCTTGTGTTTTGTCTGGCTGTCTGGTTTCCATCGGAGGACAAAGCAGGATGGGGCAGACCCCAGGGTGGCTGGAGGGCAACAGGCCGAGGGATCTGAATCGAGTCTGCAAATACTTCAGGGATTCCACACATGCCTTCTCATTGTGGGTGTCTGTTTATTAGCATTTATCCATGTGTGCGGGCCTCTCCCAGCGCACTGATGTCACTCTGTGTCCATAATAGACATCTGCTGGTTCATCTTTTCGGCATTGCCAGTCTGGATGAAGAATTTGACTCCTGCAGTCTCCAGCGTTGGCACAGGGTCGCTCAATTAGGTGAATACAATAGGAGTCAAAGACGGGGGTCAAGACTAGTGAGAGGTTGTTTGATGTGGTGGGTAGAGGACTTAAAGGGGTAGCATTCCTTCATCTTACCCCTGGTTTCTTCACTCTTCGATGTGAATAGAGTCAGGTTTTAGGTCAGTGATACGATGGGGAGAGGAGGAGGGGTGATCAGTTCGAAGGTATCAATCAGTGTTTGGTCAATGGTTGATGAAGAGTTGGGGAAAACTTGGAAATTCAAGAATAGAATTTGTGAGTGATCTGTTTCAGGACAGCTGCATCGTAAATGTCAGCATTGTGTGTGTCATAACACTATCTTCATTTTCTGTGCTTCTTTTCTCCATCCACAGCTCCGTGCAGACCCTGCAATGATTCTGAACTCCTCATGGCCATCTGCAACAGTGACTTTGGTGGGTACATGTGCATGATCCTGTTCTCCAAGCATGAGTTTGTTTTGTTGTAAACAGCTATAACAGAATTGAAGTTTGAAGAAATTGTTTTGTATTTTCCTCTTTCAGTGGTTCGAGGCTCCATCAGAAATGTCTCCCATGACTCTGAACGTCAGACATCACTAGTGGACGTGTCGGCTGTCCGGGTGTACCGGCAGCGCAGTGGAGCGTTTGAGCAAGAACTGTTGGACCCTGAATCCTCCCTGTCAGTGCGATCGTGGCGTGGACACATCCACACTCACCTTCAGTGCCACGTGAAGCCTGGGGATGGGGACTTCCTCTTCACAGGGTCAGAACACTTTGGGGAAGCCTGGTTAGGGTGTGCCCCGCGATACAAAGACTTCCTGTCCGTGTACCAGACCGCCTGGGCGGCACATGAAAATTCCTGCGACTTCCCTTTGAACTGAGGAAGTGCGGTTGCTTTAGCGCTCAGAGTCCTTATCCACAGGCATCCTCACCCCTGCACTGGCACCATGGGATCCCTCTGATGCTGACATGTGCCAGCAAGGTGGCATCCAACATCACCAGCAAGGACACAGCACGTGGATCACTGGTGAAAGACACATTTAGGGGAGCAGAGCAGAGCAAACAGCGGGGCCTCCCGCGCTCGGGCTCATTGAGGATCGGCCTTTGTCTCTCTCCCTCGCCGCCCTCCGTCCTGGGAGACTGGAAAGGGGTTGGGTTTTTGCTCTCCTTTGTGCTTCTCCCCACATTAACCGTCGCTCACTTTGCTGCCTCTGTGTGAGAACTGCCCTTTGACAAACTGCTGATTGCACCTCCCTCTTCGGTTCAGAGTGAATCATCTGGTAAATAAATATTTGTGACGTCCATCTTCTGAGTCTTTGCTGAAATTTAAAATCCTGACTTTATGACTTCCAAGTTACATGTTTTGGCTTTTCTTCTGGGTTTTTGGGAATATTATGTGAAATAAATCCTCCTAGGACTCCTCAAATAATCATTCTACATATATCCCTTTTTATGAGAAATACAAAATACATTTTAATTGCCTTTTTAAGGTTCAATTATTAATCAGTCATTTAACAGCTTTGAGGCTGCCATAAGAAGTTTTACAATATGTAGATTCTGGTTCAAGACAAACTTTGCAGTTTAATAAGATTGATTTGTAGCCACATAAATGTGTTGACCTTCAGGTAAATAACTTTATTTATTATCTTAAAACATTGGCTGAACACAGTGGTCTATTACACATCACTGCCCTGAAATCCTGGTGTGTGCGTTACAGTGCCCAATTGTATAGCAGAATCATGAAGATTGACTTATAGTTTAACTCTTTTGCAGCATAAAGCAGTGAAGAATTGGTAGATGTGTCTAGCAAGGCCCTACTTGAGGAGTTTCTCTGCCAGAAACAATCTTTTAAGAACAAGACCCCCCACTCCTTTCTCTTTTTGTCTGCTTCAGATCAGCCATGAATAAAGGTGCCAGGTACAAAGAAAATTATTTAAAGAAAATAAGGCATGCAGGCTAACTTCTCACTGCCAACTTCTCAAGCAGAGCCTCCTCTTGTGCTCCTCATTTTATTTTATTTTTTTTGCGCTAGGGTTGAAGCGTATCCTTTTTACGGAATTGTAGCCAGTTATCTTGTGAATTCCCATTGCATATATCAAAGATATTTTGACAAATAGCGTATTCATCCTTCTTTACATAATATACCTGGATCTAAAAAATAGACTAGCAAACAAACTGAAGGTTTCCTATAAATTCAGTGGACTAAGAGGTATATTTTTATTGAGTACAAGAACTCTTTTTTTAGTATTTGGATATAACTTATGCAGTAAAACAGAATAATGATGACAGACTTACGGTTTAACTCTTTCGCAACATAAAGCAGTGAAGAATTGGTAGATTTGTCTAGCGAGGCCCTACTTGTGGAGTTTCTCAGCCTAAATACAATGGTTCAACAACAAACATTTTCTTCAGATCAGGATTGAGTTTATCAATATGAACATTTATTTTCCATGTTACAACTATTTTGTCCACCACAATCAGCACTCGGGTCGAAATTGAACATAGACACATACACTGAACATAGACACAGGAAATAAACAGGAGGGAAGGGAAGCTCAACCCTGAAGCGGAACATTCATTCATTTTCTGAACTGCTTATCCTGTCCCTGAAGCAGATTAAAAAAAAAAAAAAAAAAGTGGTGGTCTGTTGGATGCACATGGACATGCCAATTTGGTTGCACTTTATCTTATTTATGGATGCCAGCTGTATAAAACTCGTATCATATTTGACATGCAAAGTGACATAACGTAGGTGCCCTGGCACAAAACCTCTGGCAGCAGGTACATAGTAGGTGGTCTTGCTGTTCTGTGAGACCAGCTTTGCCCAATTTTGGAAACCCACTCACATGCAGGATGAGCAGGGTCCTCTGCAGGGATGTTCTGATACAGATGTTTTGACTTCTGATCCAATCCAATTTTTTCATGATATGCATTGCCAATACCGATTTGATACCTTTCCCTAATTAATCCTGTACTCCATTGAGTGATTCCATTGTAAATAATGAATAATATTTGTTGTATTACAGTGAGCCGTGTTGGTACCGTCGGAAATGAGGTGTTATCTGTCTGACCAACATACCTTCAAATCTGACACCATATTCCTCTCACCTTTTACGCACAGTTTGTTGATGGGAAAGGATCAGGAGGTGTCCTGGTTCTCAGATGAACACAAATTTATTAACAATATGTCAAGAATATAAAGAAAAGGAAAAAAACATGCAGAAAAATATAAATCTGATATGTTTTTATAAGACTTTTTGGATCAAGGACATGTATGTCTTCAAAATACCACAAGGAGTAGCAAATTTGTCTCCAGTGTCCGTTAACCTACAAGAAATTTTGAAATCTAAATTTTAATATTTTTCATGACTAGAACCTTTTTTTTTTTTTTTTTTTTACAAAGGATCATTCCAATTGGAGTAACACACCAAAAGTTATGGCCAAAAATAAAGCAAAAAATTATGTAAAAGGATAAAAATGTCCCTAAATACCCTTGAAGGTGCTGTGAGGAGGATCTGTTTTCTTGTTGGACTGCCACACTACCTTCTCTCACGCACACTGTGATGAATTACTTTTAGCGAGGTGATAGTTTGTTTTGGAATAAAAAGAAAATTGAATGGGAACAAATTTTATTTGTTCAAGGCAACTTTCCACTGGAATACAACATGCCAAGAAAAGTATACATTGGTTCAGTGACTCACAGCTAAGGTTGGAAACGTGACACCAAGCATATGTAGTAGCAGTCGGCTATATGTAGTGCTATCGTCAGCCTGGTGCGCCAACGTATCTGTAGGCCAACGTGTTGCTTACAGATACGTTGTTTATATTCAGTGCAGCTGGCAGCCCGGTGCTCTAAGACATTTCTGTAATGTGTAACATCAGTAAATCCTGGTTATGTCCTGCTAGTCATCTACCAATTAGAGCTAACGTAACCTCACTCTTCATTTTAATGATAGACTCTCAAGTTTGAACAGACCACTGCAGAATAACTGCTGACTGTGGGTTGGAATGAACATTATCACAAACAGTTTAGCTCCTGTGTTAGCCTTTAGCCCTTGCTCTATAACTGTCCTGTTCAGCTTTCTGCTGCTCTTCTGTCTTTTTTTTCTCTCTTCTCACCACTAAACTCCATCAGCTGGGGTAGTGTTGTCATAGAGACTTCGACATGTCGGCAATCAATTCTGTAATGCTCAAACGAGTAGTAGAGAAATAGCATTTAGAAATAACCATTATTGGCACTGATAATCTCATTTCAAAGTGTGGATTACGATCAGGCATATATCTAGACCAAGGACTTTTTCAATACCACTCAGAAACTCCTCACTGCCCCTATAAGCAACAATAGACAAAGAAAAGAAATGAAAAGAAAAACACTCATTTGCAGGTAATTTCCTATTTGAATTGAGACTCTGGGCAGCTCATGGAGCTGTGAAATGAAGTGAGCAGAGCTCATGAAACAGTGCATCAAAATCTAAATTTCATGAGCTGCTCTCTGTGCTCTTTTTAAAGATGGTGATAAAGGCACAAATGAGCTTAGAGCCTCTGCTCAGCGTCATATCCTGCATAATCTGTGATTTAACTGCCAATGGGATTTGAATCTTAAGTGTCCTACAAGCTTATTTGGTCCCTTTTCCTTCTGCATCCCATCTCTACCTCTGAAATCAGATTCTTATGATAATAGGAGAGCCCTACTATCAAATGAAACACCAAATCTCCTAAAATGGGCAAATCTGAGCAGGCTGAATTGGACTTTTCTTTAGTGTGGTGTGGCCCCTGCATCACAGCCAAGGGAAGACAAATGGACAGATGTGAGGCCCCAAAGCCCAGGGATCCTCCCCCTCAGCTCCTCCCACAAGAGGAGAACAATTAATTGACTTTTAAAGAAACTGCTTTCTTAGCCTATTCCACACTTCTCCCTGGCTGGGCAGCGCTCACAAATTGGTGTGTTGAACTTTTTATGACGACTAAATAGCTGCCAATGAAAGTGTAAATGACTGTGTGCTGAAAGGAGCCAACACAATGGCCCAGCAGAGACAAGGCCTCTGGCAGACATAATGACCATTGTCACGGCTGCTGTCATCTAGAAACCATCAGGTCTCATGAATCCCAGGCCTAAAGGGGTGAGTCCTGCTTTAACTCTCACTCAGGCCACATTCTGTTGCTTTGTGCGTCTCTGCTCTATATCCCTTTCTTTAAATTTCACTTTCAGTTTCTGGTAAAACAAGATGTGAAAGAAAATATATAGTGTGTGATATCTTATCAGCTGAAAACCTTCATCTTTCCCTTAAAATGTTGTTTTTGGTGCTTTTTACAGATAAATTACTAAGTATACAAAATGAAACTTTCTGCATTGAGTTATTAAAGGAAAGATTTCTTTGTGTGCAAGGTATGTAAAGAGATGGCAAGCAGATTTTACTTTGATAAATGTCACAAAATATCTGCCTCCACAAACTTTCCATCCTCAAACAGAAGCCCAGTTTGAAGTCCCCTCCCTCAGCATTGTCCCAGGAGGCTACCATGTCAAATTTCCAAGCAAAATATAACCTCTCGGCAGGCTTTTGAGAGCACACAATCCTCATTTCTGGGAATTCCAGCAGGCTCTCATGGGGAACGAACCCAGGAGGGCCCGGCCCTGGAGCCGCTGCGTGGTGCACCGGCGGGAGTCCACCCGGACTGGGGGGTAATTGGTTTATCCCGCCGCCTGGCCTGCTTTCCCATGTGGGCCACTGCTGTGGGGAGGCCCGGGGGTACAATATGGAAACAGCATGAAACCCTCCAGTGCCGAGCAGGCATTCAGTGCTCTGGCTTTAGAGAGCAGGCACAGGGTAGTGCTCACACAAAGCTGACGCAGAGATGTGTCCAGGCTTTGAAAAGGTTGCCATTTGGTCTCCTTTTCCCAGTGTGCTGCATTTGTGTTAGAAAATCTTAAGTAATTTGATTTAGGCTCAAACTCTATTGTAAATGTTCCTCTCCCTTCAAAAGGTAATGGGATAGAGTTTTATTCTATTCTTACTCAGGGCCAGTCACGCACCTGCACCTGGTCAGGAACTAAATTTTCCCGAAATCTTTATGACATCAAATCCAACACAAGGTCCATGCACTTGAGAGGAAAAATATCTTTTCTTATGTTGTGTTATACAGAAAAATCATTATAATGACCAAAAGCCTGTTCGCTTTCAACATGTGGTGAAACTCATCTAAAGAAAGTAGTACAGACTGAGAGGCTAAAGTTCTTATTTGCTATCTGACAAACTTTTTCTTAATATAGTCGACACAAAACACTGTCACTGTTGGAGACATTTTCTTTTTATTGTCTCATTTTCAGGGAAGAAACGTTAACATATTTTACCAATCATTTACAACTCTGTTTAAATTTAACTGTATGTGTTACAGGCCAAGTATCACATTAAAGTAACATTAAAAGGAAGCATATTTGACATTCTGTACACACTACGGCATCAGCTCACATCACAGGTGCCTTAAAAGTGTAAAACAACTAAGACTAAGACAAGGAAATGGTAATAAAAGTGAAACAAAATAAAATAAGGATATTGTAACTGTTAATGATATACTTAGGATTGACTTCACAAGAATTTATTTCAGGATTATTCGCATCTTTCTGTCTCCAAGGAGTAGTCTGAAAAAAAGAGAGTGCAGCAATCTGAATTTGACGTAACAGTTTATACGATTAATTAAATAAGGTTCATAAAAGAAAAACTCAGTTCATGAAATGTGAATGTGTGATGCACTTACCGAACCAGTGCAGCAGCTATTAGGCCTCCTGCAATGGGACCTACCCAGTAGACCCAGTGCTAGGTCCAGTAGTTACTCACGACAGCTGGACCGAAGGCTCTGGCTGGGTTCATACAGGTGCCAGATACATCTCCACTAACAGACAAAGACGAATGATTAGGTTATCAAATGGTGCATAAAATTATGATTAGGATATGAACTAATCTATTTCTGACACACGTTCAACTCTTTAAGTTCAATAAACTGGTAAATAAAACTCAAGTACATCTCTAAATAGTGTAACGTCTTACACAAAAAGGTTTAATAGAAAAAAAACACAATACAATTTTCAAAATTGCTGCTCTTAGAGATGCTGTGAGGAGGATCTGTTTTCATTGGACTGCCTCACCACCTTCTGGCCTGGAGTCTCACACACACCGTCGTAAAGATGTGACTTTTAACCTAGAGGATGTTTGTTTTGGAACTAACTTTCTTTTTTCAAGTCAACTTTTTACCAATACAACACCAAGAGGTAAAGTATCTATCAGTGCAGTTACACTGCAAAAATCTGATATCTTATCAAATGTTTCTGTCTTATTTTAAGTAAAAACTGTCTTATTTTACTTGATATGAACCACATTCAACTTATCAGTTCAGAAGTCCAGTCTTATTTCATGTTGTTTTAAGACAAAAATGAGGTCGAAATTGCTTGTAACAAATAAAAATAATCTGCCAATGGAACAAGAAAAAATTGCTCAAAAATTTGCTTGAAACTAGAGGAATGTCTTAAAACAAGTAACTTTTCTCTTGTTCCATTGGCAGATTTCTTTAACTAGTTCCAAGCAATTCAGACCTCATTTTTGTCTTTAAATAACTTGAAACGACATTTTTCTGGACTGGTTGGTTAAATGTGGCTCGTATTGAATACAAAAAGACAATTTTTACTTAACATAAGACTAAAACACTTGATAAGATTTCAGTTTTTTGCAACCCTTAACCCTAATGTAAGTTTGTATCGTACATCAGTAGCTGGCTTTGTGTATTGCTAGTAGCAGGGTGGTGCTACAACGTTGGCCAACATGTCAACAAGGAAACTATCTGTTCTAGACATGCACCTATCGATTGGGCAATTTTCGTAATTTTGGGGGATCAATGATCCGGGATCAGGGATCCGTGATCCGTGATCGGCCCATCCATCCTTACATATGAAACTAATCTTATATACCTCCGGGAAGGTCTGACAGCCAACCATTTTTGCTTTTTGCTCTAAAGGTATATGCTGTTAGTTATAAGAAATAAAAAATAAAAATAAGTATCGGCTCAAATCGGTATCTGCAGGTCAGGCTATTAAAGATCAGTGATCGGCAAGAAAATTGTGATCGGTGAACCCCTAATCTAATCATACAGTAGTGTAGTAGCTTTTCATTAGTAGCTCTGACAGCCTGGTGTTCTAAGACATGGTTATGTCCTGCCAGTCATCTACCAAGCAGAGCTAATGTAACCTCACTCTTCATTTTATTGATAGACTTTCAAGTTTAAACAGACCACTGCAGAATAACTGCTGACTGTAGGTTGGAATGAACGTTATCACAAACAGTTTAGCCTTTTTAGCCTTTAGCTTGTGCTGTATCACTCTCCCATTCAGCTTTCTTCTGCTCTTCTGTTCTTTTTCTGTCTGGCAGTTAGGCTTCAGTGTCCACCATCACTACAAGATTAATCACAGAAATAGTTTTCAGCAGAGAAAAACACAGATCTCTCTTCTCACTTATAAACTTCATCAGCCGGCGTGGTGCTGTCATAGAGACTTTGTGAATCAATCCAGTCCCAAGACAGTCCTGCTTGACCCGATGAGGAAGCTACAAAGAAGCTACGAAGTAACATTTTGAACTAACCTACAGTGGCGCTGATAATCTTAATTTAAAGTGTGGATTACAATCAAGCATTCATGTAGACGAGACTTTTTCCAAGATCACTCAGAAACTCCTCACAGCCTCTTTCAAGAGAAATGTCTCTCTAAAGATTTGTAATTTCCCTTCCTGCTCCTTTAGACTCACCCAGCCAAGATGGTAAATATAACAGTGCAGCCCACCATGAACGGCACCATAGGATTCCTTGTTGTTAAATTGAAAGCCCCAAGCAGCAACACTGTAGTGATCAGACAGGTCATTGCAACCTCTCCAAAAAGAGCACCTCCAATTTCAGCGTCAGGCTGCAGCACAGCAAATGCAGCACCGTGGGCTTTGATGAAGTTATCCCTCGAGGTCATCGCCTGTTGGCATCAAAGGAGTCAGCTTGTGATGATCTTATTATGTGTACACAGATGAAAGGGATTACTTAGAAGAACTTCATATGACAGATTCACCTTAGCCATAGCTGCTCCAAACACCCCTCCTAGTAACTGGCATGCGATGTATGGAGCCACCATATTCATCTCCATCCCTCCACACAGGTAGATGGCCAGGGTGAAAGGAGGGTTGAAATGTGAACCACTGGAAAGGAAAGAAAAGAGACATCTCTGTTTTGTGGCACAGGAATACAAATCTACTTTTAATCCATTTAGTTTGAAAGAAAAACAGAAAACATGATCCTCACCTGATCTCAGCCATGCAGGCAACCAGAGCAGCAATGGCCAGCCCGTGCACCAGAGCAGGCTGAAGCCTCCCTGTCGACTCAACATTTTCTATAACCGACACACATCCAATGAAAACAAAGAAAGTAGTCCCCACAAGCTCGCTGAGACATGGCTGAAAAACCCTCTCAAATTTGTTCGGAGGTCTGGGTGGAGGTGGTTTCAGCTCTGATGACGTGAGAGACACCCGGACCTCGCTCATCTCCATCTTCTGGTCAGCCATGAGTCTTTAGAGAGCGCTGAAGATGTGACACTGAGGGCGATCTCTCGGAGTGTGCACATGCATATCTCTGTGCCTGCTAATCACACAGACTTTGGCTTGTGAGGTTAGAGTGTAGCGGAGCTGTTCTACTAACCTGTCATTGACTTACTGACCCTTTCTATCATTAAACCAAAGAGTTTGCTCATCACATACCTTCTCACTGCAGCAATGCACCTGCAAAAGTTAATGTTGTAAATATCTGATTGTATGTGAGCTGTGCCACAAAGTGTTTAAGAAAGCTACTTTTTTTTGGTGATTGGAACATTTAAGTTTAAGATGAAGCTTCACGTGGTGTACGACCCGTCTTTCCCATGGAAGGCGAAATGCAAGCTTTTATAAAAAAGGTCTTGGGATTAATTTTATTTTGACGCAGATCCAAAAGTATGAGCAATGTCACAGCCAAGTTTCATTAGTCAAAGAATATTCCAGGATTATATCAAATAATAAATGTAATAATTCTTCTCACAGAAAATACCATCTTAGAAAAATGTTTTTTTTTGTCCTCTCTGGTTCCTGTAGGTTAGTTTGTTTACAACCATCCATGGCACGATAACAGAACTAAAGTCATGCTTAAGATCATCTGACACTGTTTCAATCTCAGCCTTGTTTCATCTCAACAAAGGAGGATACATTTTCTTCAGAAGCTGTGGTCACATGACTGAATTTCCTTTTAATTTTTCACAAATGTAAAACCACTGAGCGCCTAGTTTTTCTTTAACCCCATCAAAGCAGGGTTAAAGTACATTTAAAAACGTGAAGAGCTGCCCATTCCGCACAGAAGCCTCAATTTATGAGGCCATATAATCATTATTAGTGTTTATATGAGCCCACAAGTGAGGTTCAAAGGTCAGCAATATTAGTGCTTCACAGATAAGAGTGTTTTTACAAGCTTCACCTGATCAACCCTCATAATACACCTGAGCCAGATAAGGTACAGCTTTGCCCTTTGTCTGAAGAGACATGGTGGATTACTTTCAGTTACCCAGTGTTGATATCCTGAATTTTGCCATTTTTACTGAAGGAATTATGTGGTGGGCTAAGCAAACGCGTCTATATATAAAAAAAAAAAAAAAAAAAAACATTAACTGCTCCTGAAACACCAGAAATCTTAGTATTAGATGAAGGAAAGAGGAGATGCAAGAAAGTTCCATATGCTTGTGCAACTTTTGACCACACTTTAACCTACCTCCATTCACTTTAGGAATAGGTAATATGATACTGATTCAGGTTTTGTGTGACGTAATACGTCACGAATTGGCTCTGTATTGATTGTTTCAAAGACTAACAAAATGGCAGCGTATCAGCCTCTAGGTGGCAGCAGCTTACTCTGTGTTGGTTTCCACACAGGATTAACAGCACAGAGAAACTCAGTCCGCCAATAAAACATTAACAGCTTGTATCAAACTGTCAGGTATGTGGACATAAACAACATGTATAACTTACTTGTCCAGGAAGTTGTCCGTGCTGCCTCCTTTTGCTCCCTCACTGGGCTGCGACGAAACGTTTTTACGTTTGAGAAATATATTTATCAACTTAAACCATGTCGACTCGTTACCATTTTGTGTGCTAATTTGCTTTTCATCGTTACATCTCTTTCGTCCATTGCACTATCCGCTTCATCTTTCTTCCATTTTTTTTTAAGAGAGCAAAGAGGATTGAATCAGGCTTGGGCCTTTCTTCCATTTTCTGATTTCCCGCCTAACCTGTGTGACGTCAGTTGAGTGGACCCATTTAAAAGGCTTCATTGAGGGGGACTACACCTCTGTGGCAGGGGGCTGCACCTGTTATGTTGTTTTTGTGAGGCAGCCCCCCCTCAGATGGATTCTTCCAAAACCACAAAACCAGGCGGGCCACGCGCTTAGGCGGCCACGAGGAACAGGTATGGCTGATTTTCGGACAGCCTTTGCAGTTTGACTGTATATAGCAGTAAATGACACGAACTCATTCTTAAACTCATCTTTATTTATATAGCATCTTTCATACATTAAAATATTTTGCTCAAGGTTCCTTACAAATGAAAAAAGAAAAAAGTGAGAAAGCATGTAAGAAGGACCAAGAAGACTTAAAAAACGCTTTAAAGTAAAAAAAAAAAAAAAAAAAAAAATATTTTTTTTTTTTTTAAAAAAGCAGTGCAAAAAAAATTCAATGTAACAGTTAATGAATACCATTAAATCAGTAAAATAAAAGAATAAATAAAAGAATAAATAAATAAAATGAAAATAATCCAAAGAAGCTATTTTTTGAGGAAAAAAAGATACAACGGTATAAAACCAGTTAAAAATGAAATAAATTCCAATGGATTATTTTTTGGAAAAAAGATACGATACGATAAAAGTAAAAGTAAAATGAAATAAATAAAAAGTGAAAATGCTGTGAAAAGCATTCGTCATTAACACTGATAGTTGAGAATAAATAAACAAACAAATAAAAAAAGGTTATTAAACAATAAAAGCTAAATTAAATTGAACAGAACAAATTACATTGAAAAACTGTTGAGCATAGTAGTCCACTAGATGGACCCCTCTCTCCCCAGATTAGCCGGTTTATCAGGACCAGTGCCAGAGGTCCGATTAAATCTGATGATTTAATAGGTGTCTGGTTGGGGATTCTGTTTAGCGTTCCAAACACCTTTTTTGTGTTTTTATTTACCAACCAAGACCACTTTTGTCATGTTTTCCTCTTTTTTTTTTTCAATTACACAAAATCTACCTCCTTGCGGATATATTTTTTTAACAGGCGTAGTGCATGATGGACTACACGGTGCAAAGTTGGTATCCAAACCTTTCCTGTGTCTTAACCATCATGAAAACAAACTTGTCTTAACATGTTTCTACTCAACTTCATACAAACTATAAAGCATTTTTAACTACTGAAAACTCATAATCAAA
Source organism: Halichoeres trimaculatus (assembly GCF_033239565.1). NCBI lineage: Eukaryota > Metazoa > Chordata > Actinopteri > Labriformes > Labridae > Halichoeres > Halichoeres trimaculatus. The sequence continues at coordinate 5,399,936 of NW_027437198.1, read as the reverse complement.
GTCAAATTTTTGTGAGTGACTGTTTTCAATGAAGGACCAATAGCTGACTCAATGCTCTGTCTTTTTCTCTTAAGGTATCACATGTCAGCAGTGGGCCGAGCAGCGTACAGTAGGGAAGTAAAGACACTTCCTTCTTCCTACCTCACTGGTTGCGCACAGACCACTCAGCATAGTAGGAAGTCTGACTTTCGTGGCAATGGAGATCCTGAAGCAAGCCGAGTGCTGCTTCAGTTCCCTCTGATTTTCCCCGAGTGTTACAACGCGACAGCAGATGTCACCGGCTTTAACCAGGGAAACTTCTCACTTGCACTGTATCAAACTCGCTTGAGCTCAACCTTTCATTCTGCTTCAATGGCTGCGACGTAGTGCAACTTTTGGATCCACGGTGGATGATCGAGGGCGCTCCGGGGCGCAGCTAACTTTTACTGACTTTGAGGAGGCACAGAGGAGAAAAGAAGATGAAGAAACAGTTCAATCGCATGAGGCAACTCGCCAACCAGACAGTTGGAAGGTGAGTGTTGATTTCTGAAATCGTTGTTGCATGTGGATGTCATCTGGCACCGTTCCTTTTTATGATTCTGACTGTATTCTGGTCTGTACACTCATCTGTCTGCATGAGGGCTGGGCTGGGTTCATACGTGGGAAAACCTGGAGTGTGTTCTCATAGTTTTTCACAAGGCTAAATCCCAAATTATGATCATATGAGATTTATCCTAAGACTTTGTTTGAGATTAACTTGGACCATGTGGCTCCTGAAACTTTTGCTCAACCTGAAGGTAGAATTCAGGGATTGCAGAGCCCTTTTCAGCCAGGGTCTATTTAAAAGAAGATAATTTCAAATCATTGCTTTTTCTGCAGAAGTGGCCAGCACACACACATTTCTTGATGTGTGTAGGTAATGGCAGTTGGTTCCCACCCCAAACAAAAACACAAACATTATTTACACCATCTCCTCCCTTCATCCCCGTCCCCACAGGGGTTTCCATCAGCAACCATCTCTGAGACAATATCTCCGGTTATTGCTGCGTTAATGTTGCCTGCAGATGATACTTACAGAGCAATGTTCCTTCAAAATGACTTTCCAACCAGTAAAACCCTGTAGCCGCTGAATTCCTCCACACATTCCTCCATATGTTGTGTAAGAGCAGTAAAACCAAACTGAGCAGAGTGACAGCTTGGTTGCTGCAGAGAGGAAGGAGTGTTTGGAAGTGTATGGGCTTTTGTGGCTTTCTGTTGAGAGAGTTAAACATACCAGGAAATCCATCTGGTTTCATTTGTACCATTGCACGACCAAAACAAAGTATGAGTTATGACTTTCTATAAATAAACAGCTCAGATTAGCAGCATTGTGTTTGGTACAAAAGTGGCTTAAATGAAAAGTTGCGGCTGTAACGTCACTTGGGTAAAATGAGGGGGTTTAATACCAAGTTAAATCACCTACAGGTCTTTATTTCACTCACATGTTTAGTTGTATTTAATATTGGATTGCAGTATTAATAAAGGTCAGAGATCAAAAACTAAGATTGACTTTATGTGACCTTTTCTTTGATCAATTTATTGATTATCCAGTAAATTATTTGTGCTTTAAGTTTTCCTTAGTTTTAGATTTTAGAGTCAAACAAAAATGCAAAAATCTCAAACAGAAAAATCAAGAGGTAACAATTAAATATTATGCATGACTATCCTTTTATCCCTCCTGCTCCCCTGGACTCAACTCTGTCACTCATTCAGAGCATTATCGTTTTTTTACTGTTTTAAGTTAGACTAGGGGATGCCTAGTCTAAATGACAGTTTCATAAAAGAAGAATAAGTAAGGGCATCTTGGAAGACTCTTGTACTTTTTATGCTTTGTTATTTTACATCAGTTGAGTTTGAAAAAGTCATTTTCCCCCTCATTACTCCCCAGGATGCTGGAGTTCAAACTGAAATGCTTTCACATAAAGATGCCAAATTCTAGATTGGTAACTCCACAGTGCTGTGATAACTTTTTTTTATGTGTTTCACAACCCAGTGAATCTCAGCTCGTGTTGTTTTGGTTCTCTGTTTGGCCCAGGAAGGGCCCAGCATGGAGGCTTTTTCTGTAGAGTAAGCATTTCCACACTTTGTTGACGGGCTCACAGTGCGAGGCTGAGGACGTCACGCAGCCACAGAGGGATGATTTCACAAAGAGGAAGCCAGTTTGATTTACTTGTTGTTGTGATTAATAAGAGGGAAGCAGCTTGGTTTAGTTGCAGGGTGTTGTAATCCGTCAGGGTTGTGGTGTTTGGGAATCCTCACATACCACTGGAGCGCTTTGCAGAGATAAGCTTACACTGGAAATTCTCATGAAAAGTTTTATTTGTGATGAAGATCAGTTTACGTAAACATGAGATAAGCATTTTTTTGGTATCTGTCAAGAGTCAATTCATAGCATGTTCCTTCTCTTTCTTTCTTTCTTGTGCCGCTCCAAGTTTTGTGTCGGGGTCTGGGCTCCAGCGTTGTGGGAGTTTATTTTTAGAACAATAGCTGAGCCAAGCTGTGCTTCAGTCAAATCAATGCTAATTCAATATTGATAGGAATCTAAACATTCCACCCCATTCCACACCCTCAGAGTGAAGCCTAATGTGTAATGTGATCATATGGATCAGTGTAAAGGCATTCTGGCTGCAGGTCCTATTACATGCCTTCACATACTGCACAAACAACAAATAACAACCTTTGTGTAACTCTAAGAGGAAGACGCTGTCATTTATCATTGAGGAGGCTTATCTGCCTTTTCTGTTAAGGTATTATAACTTTTTATTTCTACATACTTTTTCCTTTTTCCTTTCTTGGAAAACCTCTGTTAATGAGGAAATGATGCTATGTGAAACACAGTGTGTTATTATTGTAAAGACACTCGGTAACTCAAGGCTAGAAATTCAAGGAGATGTGCTGTTGAAGAAAAACTTAAGATTAAAACTATGAAATAATAAACAGATAACATTTTAATTTGTCATGCAGAAGAAAATATTATTGTTAGAAAGAAAGTAGCTAAAATTAAGGGGCTGTGAGGAGTTTCTAGGTGATCTTGGAAAAAATCTCCCTTAAGATATATTCCTGATCGTAATCCACACGTAAAATGGATTATCTGCATCAATATTGGTAATTTCAAAATGCTTCTTAGCTTCCTGATCAGGTCAAGCAGGACTAGATTGATTTACAGCACGTCTAATGTCGCGTTTCCACCAAGCAGTCCGGTTTGGCTCAGTATGGTTTAGCACGGTTTGGACAGTTAAGCCTGATCCTGTTTGCGTTTCCACAGCAAAACTGTGCACTCTCGTGGTAGGCGGCGTGTAAGCCGGATGCCGAAAACTGTAGCTGTTAAACAATAGTGTGACGCCATAGCAGCCCGACACAGTTTAACCTGCTAATAAATCCAAGGAAAAAGAAAAACCCGACACAGTAAACAAAGAGCAATGATAGAAGACATGCAGCATTTTCGTCCTCTCTGTGATTGGCATGTAGCTCTTTGATAAAAAGTGCTATCAAGCTTTGTTTCAGAGAAGTCTGTGTGCCGCCAGGAGAAATGCAGCCAATCAACAGTCTGCAGTGTTGTAGCTCCACCTTCTGAAAGCGGATCGGTTCAGCCTGGCACCCATACAAAAGGGTCCCAAAAAGTTATTTGGGGATCTGTCCCGGGATAAGTCAGTGGAAGTGCAACAAGATGCGCCGTACCAGGACGAACCAAACCGGTCTGCTTAGTGGAAAAGTGGCTTATGACAACACCACACTGGATGATGAAGTTTATAAGTGAGAAAGAGAGATCCGTGTTTTTCTCGGCTGAAAACAATTTCTGTGATTAATTTTGTAGTGATGGTGGACACTGTAGCCTAACTTTCAGACAGAAAAAGGACAGAAGAGCAGTAGAAAGATAAACAGGAGAGTGATAGAGCACGAGCTAAAGGCTAAAAGGGCTAAACTGTTTGTGCTAATGTTGATTCCGACCCACAGCCAGCAGTTATTCTGCAGTGGTCTGTTCAAACTTGAGAGTCTATCAATAAAATGAAGAGTGAGGTTACGTTAGCTCTGCTTGGTAGATGACTGACAGGACATAACCAGGATTCACTAACTTTACAGGGCTGGGAGTAGCACAACATTTAGCTAGCTACTAAACTATGATTCAAAATTACACAGTTTGCTTGTTGTCACTTTTCAAACAACTGCGCTACATAACTGTTGATAAATACCATAGACTGTATAAAACATGGACGTGGTCTCGCCGACGTCACCCAGCTATAGTGGCCACATTGGTAGTGGCAAAGGCTTCGCCTACAGCCATGGGGTGCCTGTAGGTCACGTGACCCTCAGCTGTGCCTCTTATTGGGGGAGCTCGCGATCTTAATATCCTCCGAACGGCCGAGTTAGAAAAAAAATCACCCCCCCGTACAGTGGGTGCCGGTAGTAAAATAAGCGACTCAGACAGGAGATGTTTTTTGAACCAGGCTGTAAATTGGTTAATTTCTGCTTTGAAAATGGCTTTTTTTGGCTTGGTGTGTATGTGACTCCCGCTACTTCCTGAGCCAGCCTCAAGCGAACACTCAAGAAACAGCAGATTTTAGCACTTCCGCATTGTCTCATTTTCCCAGACGGGAGGTTGCCACTTGATAAATACCTTACCTCGTTGCAATGTATTTTGTGAAAGTTTGTCTTGTTAAAAGAAAATTTATTTCAATCTAATCTCATATCATTCCCAAAACAAACACGCCTGGTTAAAAGTCACGTCTTCATGTCAATGTGCGTGAGACTCCGTCCCAAAGGGTGGCGCTGCAGTCCATTTTAAAGAGATCCTGATCACAGCAAGTTTAAGCCTAAATAAGGTTTTTCATGGACATCAGCATACAATTTAAAGCTTTTTGTGCTCTAAATTAAAGCCTGAAAACAAGCTCAATACCACTTCTTTAAACAGTCACCACAAGAAGTTGAGACCTGAGGCAGTATCATAAAACAGACTCATGCCCTCACCCTAACAGTCTAAAACCTTGCCATATTTATAATCATCCCCACTGAGAGACTTAGACTAGTACATCTGAACTTCTCTTGGGCTAAAAGTTGGTTTGAAATTATTGCTGATTTATTCTCTGTCATTTTTGCCCCTTTATTGAGTTACCCAACCATTTTTCATGTTTAAGAACACACATTTAAAAAACAAGAATCTTGTGGCTTGCAGCTGGTGGTTCGATAAACACTGAGGATATTTCAGGCATTAGTGAGGTAAGCCTCTATCCATAGGGTGTTACTTACACCAGTATTAGGTAATAACTGTGTGTGGGCCAGGGTTAATTGATCCCTGTGAGGTTTGAATCTATAGCGTGGGTCTGCTCTGGAAGAAGTCTCCTGAGATGGGTGTGTGCAGACGCAATAAACGTGTGCGTTGGTGCATTAGTGAGATATCGACAGGATGACTGATGAGCTTGGTTTCTAGATTTAAACCAAGAAGTGTTAAACAAATTAGGTGAAATAGGTAAGAATTGGCCGCAAGAGTTTGAAGTCACATATTAAAGGTGTTAGAAAGCTGTTATTTGGGCATTTCATCCACATTTCTGTCTCCATTCTCCTGTTTACAAGCTCCTTACTGTGTGTTACCTGTTTCAGACATCAACAAGTCTCTTTGTAACTCCCCCATCCCATCATATTCACACACCTCCATCCTGTTGCCATAACAAACAAGGTGGAGATGACACAACAGGAAGCATGTGTTCAGGAATCCAACATGTCTATCAGGGAAAACAGCCACAGGGCTCGTCTGTTTGCACATAAACGTTGATGTGTGCACAAATGGTGAACAACAGTTGATGAATGCAACTAATTTCACATTGACAGCTGATGTTTCTTCACAGATTCATCTAAAATGAAGCTTTTTATAAACATTCTGTAGCATTGGGAAGGCTTGGCTTTATTCCATTGATCTTATTTGCTGTGTGGGCTCATTGGTTCAGTTTGAACAACATGTTTGGTCTTGTGTAGTAGAAATACAACTGTAGGGTAGTAAAGCTATCACGTATGTTGCTTCACCAGACTATTTTCAGCACAGAAAAGTATTTGAGGGATTAATTGAAATTACCACAGGAGCTGAGGGAGTGTCCTTTAACTCATATCCTCAGATTACCTTTATTACTCTAATGATTACAGTTTTCTAATCAGATATCTGTGTGCTATAGGTGTTTGAGCAGCATATGTGTTCCTATTTATCAGTATGCTATTACATTGTTAATTTTTGACTTTATGTCTGTTTTCCTCTACAGGGCGGAGAAGACTGAGGTGCTGAGTGATGACCTCCTGCTGGTGAATATGATTCTTTTATCCATTATTATTCATATAAACCAGGGGTCGGCAACTTAAATTCATAAAAAGTCCAGTCAGAGAAAATGTAATAAGTCATAGGTCCAGAAAAAATTATGATGTGTATGTGTACATTCACACACATTAATATATAATTGATTGTTAAATCCCAATTATGTGCTTCATTCAAGAGTGGAAAAAATGTGTAGTAGTGGTTGAATGTTATTTTTAATTTCCAGATTTCCAGCGAAAAAAGCGTGAATTCAGTTTGAAATTCTCACCCAGTTTTGTATGGGATTCTCTGAAGAAGAAAGAATTGAAGTTAAATCACTAAATGATGCTTGCTGGTTTTTTCCTTTCATGACAGGTGGTCTAATACATTTTTCAAGCACTGTATAGAGGGATTATCAGTCTACGTCATCATAAAGATGTGCACACATCTCAACCGCAGAAGCAGCATTTAGCTCCATTCATACAGAAGAGTTAGCACTTTTTGAACACTAAATTCAACCTGTTAGAAGCATCAAAATGTACGGTTGTTCTGTGGACAGCTGTCAAAAACAATACTACACAATAGAGGCAACATCTGTCAAGTTTCGACCGTTACAGCACAACCGGTGTTTCGGCACTAATAGCAACCATGCTAACTGGTGACTTTCAGCCAGCCGTGATTAACGGCTGAGAGTCACCAGTTAACAGGGTCACACTTCACACTGATACACCAGTGACGTCTGTGTGTGTGTAATTAAATATGTATAATTTATCCAACCTCAGTTAATCAGGTTTGACTGCAAACAAGTAATAATAACTGTTGATACTTGATACAGATATGACTTTGCTTATTGGATAATGTGAAAAAGTTGGTTTGGGGCTGAGGTTCTGACCAAACCTGGACTCAATATGGACAGTAAATAATGAGTGAACTTATAAATTATGATTAACAGAAACAGATTTTATGACCAAAGTAAAATTAGGGAATATTATGAAACAATGTTTACATCCTGGTCTGTCACAGTCTAAGTGTCCACAGATAATGCAGACATGAGCATTGAGTGACAGTTGTGTTTCCTCTCTGGGTACACGCAAGGTTTCACTGTAAAAAACGTCTGTCCACCTAATATCTGCCCACTTGCTTTCTACTCACTGATATTTCATAGACATGCGAGCATTTTGCCGTCCGTCAAAGTGATGACATTAAGTTAAAAATTGTGTTTTTTGGGGGTTAACTCCTCCACATTGGTTGACAAACCATTACTCCTGAGTGCTTCTGCATCCAAGTTGCGCGGGCATCCGCGCTGTTGTTGATAAACAAATAATCCCTCTATATGTACGGTCACCTAACATTTATAACAGAAATATTTTCAGTAGATGGATAAAACCCTATTTACTCATCTAGAATAAGAAGAGCTACAGACTGAATTCTTTCTAAAGGACCAGGTACCAATTTATGTAAAATCAAAGGGTACCATGTTTAGGTACCTAAACGCATCCTTGTGACTGTGAGGGAGTGGAAGAGTAGGTGATTTTCCATGCTGGACATAAACACAGCATTGCAAGGTTATATACTGAAGAATAAATATGTTTAATTGAAAAAATATATTTTATAATTAAACATGTTGATATTTGTTACCACATAAACACAAAAAAGTACCGAAAACTAGTACCATTGAGTACCCGTATGGATTGCCAGGTACTGGGCATTGGTACTGTATCGCTTTAAATGTGAAAGGTACCCATGCTTATTCTCTGAGCATCAGACTGGTTTTGTGCTCTCAGGATGAACCAATGAAAATGAATATCCACTTGGTTTTTTCTCAGACCATGTGTGGACTTTTTTCTCTCCCTAACTCTACTGACACGTCCCTTCATCTTTTCTCCCTTTGTATTGCTTTCTTAAATTTTTTTGTTTGTTTGTTTGTTTCTGTTGTCCTTCAGTCTTTTCCTTCTTAACATTTAAAGCCTGGAATGCAGGGACTTCATTGGCTGAAAAGCGTCACGTTGGATGATTTCGCTTCGATGTAATTGGCCTGTACATTTCCTGCTTTGCTCAACCAGAGCTGTAAGCGCTTTAAAAGCTGCACCAGTGAAAACAGAAGCAGAATCTAAAATCCCCTCGTAATTTCTTGAAGATAGGTCCAGGTCCATGTGGACCCTGACCTCTGTCTGCCATCTGCCAACCCCTGATATAAATCATCAGCTGCGGCTTCATACAAATGCCGTACAGCTCAGCCCGGTGTTAAAGTTCTATACATTACATATATATAATATATAACATATTATAAGTTATGTAAAAATTTGAAGTTCATCACGAAAACTGGAAAAAATGCAATAAAGAGGAATCAAGAGGAGTTGTGGTTGGACATGAACTGATGTCTCAATCAGGTATGAGTTTACCAAGCAGCAACTTTTGCTGTGTGTTCTTTGGAAGTTTGGCTTTGTAGCAAAATCAAAAGTATATTTCAAATATTAGTTTAGAAAAATTTTCTATTTCTATGTATATTTTCTATTTCTATACATTTTCTTGATGCAAACAGTTAGTTACAGAACAAGAGCGTCAGACGTTTCGTGTGATCATCTCGCAGCCGACCCTCCCTTCCCACACATCACCCGTCAGGTTTACGCTACTGGAGATGACCTGGAGATGTCTGACGAGTATTTTCCAACTTCCTGTGTTTGCACTTCATAAACAGACAAACAGCACGGCCCCCTGTGTTAGCACAAGTCATCACACAACACCTCCATCACGGAAGATTGGTATCGTTAATGCACCACTAACAAGCTCTAGAATCAATAAACATTATCTTACTGGGCACTCCCAGCACCCAGTGATCAGTCTTCACCCTGCTGTCACTTCCATTCATGTTTTGTAGTCAGATGAGGAGGTATCATAAAGGCATATCGTGTTGTTTAGTGCACTCATGGGCAGAAAGGGCACTCATATAGGAAACTACATCTGGTTGAGTTGGTTGCTGATGCCCTCATATCACATGTCACACACATGCTTCAAGGACACAGTGTTGGACATTCAGTTTGTAGGGTGATCGTTGGATATTGATTCTCAATGGTCTATTTAAGCTGCCAATTAGAAAATGTATTGAAAAATGCATCTTTCAGAGCATTTCTGCCCATCTAGTGGTCTCAGAATCCAAAGAGTCCCCATTTGCTGTAAGTAGCAATGAAGGAAATCTGTGAACACTAAAAGGAAGGAAAGGAAGCAGTAAGGAACCAGGAAATTGTTGACATCTTTGCTCCTGTAAAGGCGTGACATATTAGTAGATTATGAAAGAATGTGAACATATTATCAAATAATCACCTAACCTTTACAGCTTTGACTCATAAATCTCACAAGTATTTATTCAAAGAGGGGTGACATGTGTTATCATATTTCAAACATGTATATCAAGTACCAATGCTGGATGTTCTGATTAAACATGCAGATTTTCAAATCACTACTTATTCATATTCTGTAGAAATCCCTGAATCTGTTTGTAAGCTGCTCAAGTCTGCCTGGCTCCGCCCCCAAGGCCAATCAGAGTGAAGAGGGTCTTTGGAGCAGGGAGCCTTAAAGAGACAGCAGCTGAAACGGAGCATTTTATCCAGCGGCTTCACTAAGGGTTTTCTAAACAACAGTGTGCACAGCTAAATAAACATATTAATGGCCTGGCACTAAAAATGTCTCCCATCTGAATCTCTAATTTCACTATCTGCACACACTGTATAGGGGCTTAATGTTTTTCTAATGCGGTACTTTAAAAGATGTTAAGATCCCAAGGTCGCCTTATCAGAGGCACAGCTCAGCTCACGTGATAGACGGGCGCCCTACAGCTGTTAGTGTGTAGACTCAAGCCCTGTCCCACATCCAATATGGCCGTGCCAGCCGATTTGCTTCAAAAATCTGTACAAGAAACAAATGGTGATGCTGCATAGACGGAGTCTACGTCCATTAATTATATAGTCTATGGCCGTACTCAAGCTCGATGGGCCCTCAGCAGCGCTGTTCTCCCCCTGACCAGTACAGCCTGCAGTCACACTACTCCAGTATGAACCGAGCTGAAGGCGTAAATATGGCTCCCTTACGTCATCATGAAGCGACTGTTTACAAGAAGCGCCGTTTCATCAGAGGCAGTACAACAGAGAACATGGAGAACACTGACATGGTTTCAGTTACTTTTTGGCTTATATTAAGAAGTTTTGGTCTGGCAGAGCCCTCTAACACCCCACCCCCACCCCTGTTGTTTAAAACGATTATCAAAAGGAGCAGTCACTTTGCGGTCTCAGTTTATCGAATTAGGTTCTTTTATAGGTACCGACTGAATTCTGTCATAAGCACCAGGTATCGATTCATGGAAAATCAAAAGGTACCATGTTTAGGTACCTAAATGCATCATTGTGACTTTAAGGGACTGGAAGAGTAGGTAGTTTTTCATGCTGGGCATGAACACAGCATTGCAAGGTTAGATATTGAAGAATAAGTATGTGAAGTTAAAGAAATTTGAGATTTTAATTCTACTAACTTTTATTAAATTGGCATTTTTTATCACATTAACACACAAAAAGGTACTGGAAATTGGTACCGTTGAGCACCAATACCGATTGCCAGGTACCAGGCATCGGTACCGTATCAGTTCAATTGTGAAAGGTACCCATCCCTATGTCCTTGCTGGGTACATGTAATTGTGCTCATGCAGGGAATGTACCTTGCCAAAGCACACCTTGTTGGCAGGGTAAGTTTGCCAAAGTAGAGAAGTGTTCTGTACCTGAACACTGTATACTTTCAGTCACATTGGCCGAATGAACTGAACCTAAGGGTTGAAGTGTTCTTTGGCATGGTATGGATGGCCAGTGTGACTGCACCCTTACTAGTCTTAGGGTCCATTTACACAATGAAACGCAAAAGTTTTGTTGCATTTCAGCCCAATGTCTACACAGAAACGGCATTTCAGCCAACCTAAAATGCAAACTTTTGAAAACGGACTTCAGAGTGGATTTTTTTCTGAAACGCTGAAGCCACTGTTGCTGTGTAAACAGAAAGCCAAAAGTATCGTTGATACGATCGTCGTGGACTACCGTGTTGTGCTTGTGCTGCTCAATCTGTGGAATCTGCTGTCTCTCAACAAAATATGCATCTGTTGCTCCACTTCTGCTCTTAGCATTCACCAGTACACAGAATGATCTGCCCAACTTAGTGGAGATCTACTTAAAGCCACTTCTGGACAAGACAGTTACAGCACCAACTGCAGGCCTGGCAATTTACCACAGCATTTTCAGTCCCTCAGCGTTTTTGTATTAGCACAGTTTTTTCACTGTGTTTGAGCGTCTTCAGATGACACGTCGTGTAAACGGGGCCTGTGATTGACTTGGGATTATTCAGGAGGAACAGGAAATTGTTAGTCAAATGAAGGATGTCTGGGTTAACTTACTTAGCTGGTTGTCACGGTGAAAAAAGGAAAAATGTAGAGAAAAATACAAGAGACCATCCATCCTAGCATCCATCGCAACATCACCAACTGGTAAAAGATGCAACTAGATAAATGCAACTGTCCTTTCCTGCCCATCCATAATGAGGGGCAGTGCTCTAACTATGACCTGCTCACCATCCAGTCCACCTCAGATGAAACTGCTGTACAGCACAATAAAAACCACTCTCTGAATGAGTTTCCCTCAAAGACTCTGTTAAAGCCATCTTGCTATGTCGCAGCTGCTTCACGCCAAGTCTCGCAGGAGTATTTAACTACAACTGCTGCTGGCATTTAAACACAACTGGGGCGCCTTTCATTCAGTCTTACCTCACCAGCCTCATGGTTTTCCACTTAGGGCAAACTCTGGCAGCATTCTGTTATCTGGAAATCACACTGGGTGTACCCTGTGCATTCTGTGTGTGTGCGCGTAGGAGTCGGTGTGTGAGTGTGTTTTTGCATGTTGGGGGAAGGGAGTACTCTGTGAGTGAAACTATGAGATCACTGCTTGAAAAACAAGAAATATAAAAAAAAAGACTGCTAAAGAGTGAGCATGTTAACACAGGAAGCTTTTTGTGGAAGGAAATATAAAGTTAAGGTTTAAAGCCCTCGTTTATTCCAGCAGTCAGAGTTTTATGACATGAAGGAGTGAACTATGAACCCCTCATGGTTTGAGAAACACTCAGGAACACAAATGACAAGCGGTTAGCAACATTTTTTCTCTCTTAGAGAAAGGAAAGGCTTGATCTTTAAAGCAAAACTTTTTTTTGCTTGTACAAGTACTACAGTTCCCAAAAGAACCTGACCCAGCCCTGTCAGAGAGCCCTTTCTCTGGTCTTTGGTCCTGAACGACCGGAGCTTTGTGCAGCGTTTGACATTCCTGTAGCTCCAGCTCTCAATGAGGAATGTGATTGTCAGGCGCTCAGCACTGTGAAAGTGGCTTTTTGGCACAATAACAACAACTTAAGCTTAAGGTTGCTGGTCTCCACGTTGTAGTCTCACTCATGTTGCAGATATCCAACATGGTTAAAGTCAAGTTGATGAGCCTCAGATTGGTGAATCAGTTTTGATTTAATGGCCCTGTTCTGGGGAAGTTTCCCTCTTTCCAAACATGAGCAGAGAAAGAATAGTTTTTCCTTCCCCCGTCCCCAGACCCCCATTTTTCTGAACCTGAAATTTGACACTCAGATTTCCATGGTGTGGTAGTATTTTTTCCCTCAGTTTTTCCACAGTCCTTAGGCTAAGACATGTTTCATGTTCTGACACGTCCTGCCTCAGTGGGAAAGTTGAGGAGGCTCACAGGCTTGGTTTCACTGCTGCTCACCCTGCTTCATACAACAGAGACAGACTGATGTCACCGCATTTGAATACCAGTCAAGATTCACAATAGACTTTTATTGTTGTGGAGATTTGAGAGTGCTCATATCTGATAGTGTATGCTAAGCAGGTTTCTGTCTGTGAGATAAAATAACAACTCCATTGGGGCTTGGTCTTTCTGATGATCTGTTTCCTAAAAGATGAAATGGTTGATACCAAATTGAAATCAGTTCATGCAGCATGTTTTAACAGACAACACCTACTTAGATTAGGATAGCAGATACTGCTCTGTCTGAAAGCTGGGTATATTGATTGATTGCATTTTATTTATGTGTAATGCTCAAAAAGTGCCCAACCCCCATGGGTTTATAAGGACATGGTCATACTGGCCAACCGTGCCGTGCCTAAGCACGCTTCCGCCCTAAAGCACGTTTGGAATGGCCAGTGTGACCGCAACCCTGCCGTGCTCAAGCACGATTAGCTTCCGTGCTTTGGCACGCTTCAGAGAGGTGGGCTTCCGCACATTTTACTTCATGCACGAGCACAAGCACGCGGACAGCGCGTGTGATCCTTGACATACAATCACTGCGAGCGCATCTCTCGACAATCATTTTAAACAAAGCGGGGGTGTTAGAGGGCTGTGTCGGGTGAAAACAACTTGCCATAAGTCCAAAAGTCTCTAAAGTTGCAGCAGTGCTCTCTGTGTCTTATTGTGCTGACTCTGGTGAGATCGTGCTTCTTGTAATCAGACGCTTACGATGACGTAGGCGAGCCATGCGCGTGTGATACCCGCTAAAGTCTGGTTCATGTAGGGGTACTGTGACCGCTTGCCGTTAGGGGTGTGGATCTCCATTACTGTGGCGATTAGATACGCATCTCGATGCCCCGCCAACGATACAATATAATCTGCGATACACTGAATCCCTGCCGATACGATACTTATGATTAATCCCCGTTATCGATACGAAACGATATGATTCACCCTCCATCCCAGTTTGATACTATACAATTCACCCCTCATCCTGATACGATGTATGATTCACCCTGTTCCCGATATGATGCGATACACCTGTTTGCGATGCACTTCAATAAATAAGTTCAATCAAATGCGATTCAATGTAAAGCAAAAAAATATATCACGTTATCGATTATTTCCCCCCTCCCCCAATGTCTATATCACTTTCTGCCAGACAAATCCAATTTATGATCACACTGTCAGAGCTTATATGTTGTGGACTTAACCTCTGCAATTAAATACAACTACAGCACAATACCAGTGCTACTCCAACTTTTGAATTTTAAGGACCATCACAGCTCTGGGGGATAGAAATGGAATCAAACCGGAGGTCTTTGCAGATGAAATAGGCAATGGCCTCAGTTATCTGTTTAGCACGGGTAGAGCTCGCTGCAAAAGTAGTAGCTTAACTGTTGTTGCCATAATAACTTGTGATCTTCCCGTTCTCAGTCTCACTTGTCTTGTAAGCCTCCTTCTTTGCGGCAACGGTAGTAGTCATATTCGCGACATCGATACCATGTTGTCTCAAGCGAACTCCCATGTTTGTTGTGCTGCCGTTGTAAGGTTTAGAAGCACTGCATTCTTGAAAAATAACGTGCGTCTTGTCAAGTTTGCCATCTTTCTTGTAAAATCCATAGTACTTCCAAACAATGGATTTGAACTTAGAGGGTGCGTTAAAAATCTGATTCTCTTGTAACTTAGCGCTGCCGCTGCTGCCCTCCGCCATGTTGTTGTTGTAACTTGTAGCACAGAGTGTGTGTGCACATGCGCATACAGCTTCCGCTTCAAAACAAATCGCAAAATAATGATGGTGCATTCAAGATGCCTCGGAAACACAAGACAGAATGCAGGACAACGTGTAAAAACCGATGCAACTTTGAAGATTACCGATTAGACACAGCGATCGCGATGCATCACGATTATAAGCCGTCATCACATGGATACACACTGAATGAATCGATACACTCGTATCTTGTACATATGTATCTCGATCACGATCGATATCGATTAATCTCCACATCCCTACTGGCCGTACTCTCCAGCTGGGGAATGGCGCTGTGGGGGGCAGTCGTGCCTAGGCATGGCACGGTTTGGATGACCAGTGTGACCGCGTCCTAAGACACCAGAAACACAGTTGCATTGTTTGGGAAATATACATTCATAACAGTTTCATAGTTGCAAGATCTTTTCTCAGCTCTATAAAAAATATTCACCCTAACTAGACATGCACCGATCGATCAGTGCCGATTTCCTTAACTTTTTTATACTACTTTATACTGGGGAACTCTGCATCAAAACTATTCTTCATAAGACAATATGTTAATAGTTTTGGTTACATCATATATCAACAGACCATTTCTGTCTGTATTTAGTTTACATAGAACTCTTAACTGTCTTAATGTCACAAAGTCTCTTATTTTGAAAAATTAATGATGTGTTACTAGTTTTAAATACAAATTTTAATTCAACATATTTTTAGTGACTCTCTGATCAGACATCCTAACCAGTCTATTCCTAAGCTGCAGTATTTCACATTTGTGTCAAACGGCTGAAATTCACCAGATGCCTCTCCAGTCCGTCTCTGCTCCGTCACAGCAACAGATCAGATAGATTCCCATTCAAGCCATCCCATTTTTCCCGGACGCGGAGCTGTTATGCATAAATTCAGCATAGGAAAGATCAAGGGGAACAGGAAGTCGTGACTGGGAACTATCTACATACACCCAGTGACTTTCACAATGAAACAAACTGTGACAAAACCAGATCATATTTAGCTTGACTAGGACGACAAATGGACATAATGAGCAGAGCCAGACCAGGAGTCAACAGGTTTGAGGTTTTACAGCCAAACATGAATGAGGAGAGACTTATCAATGAAGTGGGAAGTGTGGGAACTCCTCGGTCTAAATCAAAACAGCAGAGCTTCTTTCAGCAGATTTTGTCCTAAAATGTACTACTTGTGAGTGCTCAACCAAGCCTGTTTGTTCCGTGTGGGCTAACGCTAGGTTCTGACTCATAATTTGATTTCCACCACAAAAACTTTCTCAAGGTACAAGGGATTTAAAGATGTACTTGGTGTGCTACCAATGCAGGCCTGAAACTTATTCCCTGAGACTGAATAATGACCACTAAAAGGTTCCTGAAGGTCAGAGTACTTTTTCACAGAACAGGAGCTTTGTAGTTGGGCTTTCTGCACTTTTCAGTTGGGTCCACCGTCAATAATCAGACTGTTTTCACATGAGAGTAGACAGGTCTGAAACCATCAGTGGAATTGCAAACAACAGTGTGCTGAAGGAACCTTATCAGATCTGAAAAAAGTTCCTGGTTTGAAAAGTTTCTGTTGTTTTGGTGTGAATGAGCTAAATCTGGGAAATCATCAGTATTATGCAAATAACTGTTATGCTAGCAGACATGCTGGATGTATTTCCATATCTAACAGACTAGCAGTAGGATGATACTGATTTCCTTATGTAGGCGTGGACTCAGGCAAACCCATATGAGTTCCCTAGCCTTAATGCTTCCCTTTCAAACAAACATGACTGTTTGGACGATTGTTGCTCTTGATTCCTGTTTCTGCTCCGTCATCAACTAGCGAGACTGTTAGCAATCCTGCCAACAAGGTCAGCCAGCAGCCTGTCAGTTTACCACAGCTCCACCGCCAGAGCTGCAGCCTCGAGCCAGAAAACAAAACTGAATCCACCCACCGGGTTCCTCTCTGACTCACTGAGCGTTCCCTATTTTCTGCTGTAGCGGGTCAGAGGTCGCCCGCTAGCTCGGTTCATTGTTTTCATTGCTTTGTGGAGGGGAAAATGCAGATAGCTTGCTTGTAAACCTTTGGACGGTTTCATAACTGGAGAGGCAGGGTGGAGGGATTGTCTCACTGCGGTTAATAACTGAAGTGTGTGTGTGCATGTGCTTGTCAGGAGGAAGGATTGACTCCTGGCTGAGTTTTCCTGCTTTATTTTAGCCATGATGACTTCAGTGTGTCGGGGTGATCCCTATGTGTGTAAGAGTTTTTATCCGCTTTTTGTGACCAACTGAGATCACTTAAGGATACGGTCATCAGAGATGTAATAGGTTGTAGGGGTGGGAGAAAAAATGATGCATTGTAGTATCTGGATTTTTTTGTTAAACAACTTAAAATTGTGATTTTTTTATGTATGTGATTTTTTTTTTTTTTTCAAATTTGAATCCTTCATTTTAGACTTTTCTTTATAAGCTGGATTGGAAAAAAGATGTCAGACCCCCTGAATAAATCCAAAAAACTGACACACACAATGAGCATTTCTGGGGAATTTTTTTTTTTTTACATGATGTAGTGTTAAAAAAATTAACTGAAAATGTCAGAAATCAGAAATATTGAAGAATTGCAATTTTTTTTTTTATTTCTAGCACTCTAAAAACCCCAGAAGAATTGAATTGGTAGAAAAGCGTTCCGTCCCAGCCCTCATAGGTTGTATATTTGGAGTATCTCTTCAATGTCTTTTTTTGTGTAACCTTAGAGGAAAAAGTTTTCCAGGAGCAGAGACAAATGCAGCCTCAAAGTGTGTCCATTCCACTGTACCCTTCAAGCTGCAATCACTCTGATCCATCCCTATTTGGCACTGATTTTACGGAGGTCTGGGAGCTCGACTTACCTGCATTAATCAGAACTGGGGATCAGCTGAATGATGAGCGCATCAATTGAATCCATGCGAGGAAGCCAATTCCAGCTGTGGTCTGGCATGGCGAGACAGCTGCAGGAAGAGGGAGGGGGCAAAGAGTGTGTGTGTGTGTGTGTGTCTGTGAGAGTGAGCAAAGGAGCGCCAGGCTGGCTGTAAAGGGAGCAAATTAGTGAGGATAAAAGTAAAGGAAGAGGAGCGACAGTAAGATGGGGATCAGAAAGCAAATGATGTGCCACATCTGGATGTTTACTCTGAAACAGGAAGAGGAAGTGAATAAACGGCAGGCGGGTCGTTGGGTGCACCATCAGCATGTCACGCTAAAAATTTGACACATTATTGTAAGTTTATGATAAGATTCATGAACTTCATTTAAATGTTCATTTTGAATAATAAAGTGCTGCACTTGGAAAACAAACCTCAGTCTTTTGGAAATATAGCTGTATACAGTGGATTACATTTTCAGGAGTACACCAATCAACTTTTGTACTTTTGTTCAGCCACTGGCTTTGTAGAAATGAGTGATCACATTCTTATTAACTCTCACTGGAGGTGCATTCAAGGACACACTGTTAATCTGACATCAAAGAGCTTTATGCTAAGAAGGCCCTCTGGTCTGAGGGCTTTTGACTTGTTTGCTCTTTCTTGCAGCAGCTTCATGTAATTAGTTGGCTGGGCTGTTTACTCGAAGAGCAGAACCTGATGTTTCGAGTTACTGTAAAAGCTGCCGTCTTTGGCTTTGTCCACACAGATACAGATGTGTTGATACTGAATGACCTGTCAGACAAAGCCAAAGATGGCAGCTTTTACAGTCACTTGAATCATAAGACAAGTCAAAGCAAAAACAATTCAACACCAGGAACAAACAGTAGTCATGTGTATTTGTTATAGTATAATTTTAGCTGATTGTCAGACCAGCACTGCTAACTGAAACCAATGTGTAGTGTGTGACTTTTTCTTGATCATGAAATAGACTGAAATGCTAAATGACCTTTAAAAACCCTGAGAAGCAAAGCAGAACCATCTGCATTAAGATTTATTTCTATATAGTTATTCTTAAAGGGGACATATCATGCTGATCCATGATTTAATACTTAAACTACTCAAAAAATGAGATATTGTATTTTTTCTGATATCCTAGAATGAGATTTGATGCCTCTGAAAATAGGTCATTGACATTTGGCTTCAAGATTTCGACCTTCATGATGACACGAGGATCCTTTCTTTTTATTGGAGCAATCTGATAAAGCAGCTCCTCCTCTGTGATGTCAGTTAGTCACACAACCGCCACTGAGGGATACACCCACCAAGAGCCGAGTATAAATACAGCTCCCTACTAGCTCTGGCTAGCTTGACTGAGTGCTAACATAGTGACGAACTGACGGTAGAGGCGATCTTTAGTCTACACTTTCAGCATGATGGAGAAAACAGACAGAGAAAAGTGAAGGAGCAGGATGGAGCCCTGTTATAGAAATAGTTTATTGGTGAAGTCTGCCTATATTTCCACGTATAAACTATACATGTTACAGTACCGGCTTGACTCACCACACTGAAGCGTCCTGAGATGATCTGTGTTGAGGTAGATTTTCTTCCTCCTGAGCTGCAGAACCGTCCGGGTCTGACTTGGGGTCCAATACAAAAGGACGTATCCTACACTCTGCCATTTTATTAGTGCTATCAATGCCTTACAGTGAAGTTTTGGCAAACAGCAAACTCGCTCGGTCTGCTCCATCCAATATGGCGATTTTGTAAATACTGCCATGCTGCAAAAACTGCCCCCTGGCTCTACCCCCTCCGCCCCTAGATAGAACTGACCAATCAGAGCACAAAGGGCTGTGACGTTGTGAGGTTACTGGAGGTCATTCTGGAAATGGAGCGTTTCAACGAGATCTTCAGAATGGCCTAAACTGAGCATATTGAGAACGCTATTGTGGGAAAATGAAGGAACTAAATGACTTGTACTAAGGGCAGAAATGCTTTACAAGCATCCTAGTCTGTCATGCTGAAAAGGAAAAACAAGCATGATATGTCCACTTTAATGATGAAAACTGCTGCCATGCTGTGAGTTTCAGATAAAGAGATGCAGGGCTATTCTAAAGATACTCAATGATAAATGTATTTAACTAGAAAAACACTAAGAGAGCACAGACCTCTACCAAGGATATTGTGATTGTGACAAAAAAACACTTTAGTTCTACTTTAATGTTATACTGCTACAGGTCCGCCGCCTGGAGCGCAGACAGCCAGTCCGTCCCCATGGAGCACAAAGAGCTGGTCCACTCCTTGGAGCACAGATAGTCGGTCCGCGCCGTGGAGCACAAACATGCTGTGCCCCCCGTATAGCAGGGTCTCATATCCACAGTGTGTCCTCCTCACTCATGGTTGCAAGCACTGTCACAATAAAAATGACTTTGCTGTGAAATAAAATGAAAATAGTAAAATTTAGGGACACAAACTGATGGAGGACAAAATGACCAGTGATGCATGAGAGAAAAGTGTTTTTAGGAGTGTGTTCTGTTTGGAGGTTTAAAAAAAAAAAGTTAATTACTGGATTTTTACAGTTTTTTTATGTAGTTCTATGTTACAGGGTTTGGCTGTAATTTTATGGTATTTGTCTGGAAACTTTGCTGCCAGTACTTTTATCATTTTTTACAGATATTTTCTGTAATTTTACAGTTTTTTACACTGTTTTTGAAAAACAGAAAAAATGCTTCAAAATTTAAGAGTTTATAACTAAAATTCTGTTTTCTGTTGTTTTTTTTTGACTGTGTAAAATTACTGAAAATATCAGTAAATTTACAAGCATTTTGTTTTCTAGGAATAAAGGAAAAATGTACAGATGTTTTCTGTAATTTTACAGTTTTTTACTATGTTTTTGAAAAACAGATTAAAATACTTTAAAATTTAAAGGTTGATAACCCCTAAAATTCTGTTTGTTTGTTTTTTTGTTTTTTGACTGTGTTAAATTACTGAAAATATCAGTAAATCTACAAGCATTTTGTTTTCTACAAAAAAAGGAAGGAAAAATGTACAGATTTTTTCTGTAATTTTACAGTTCTATTGAAAAACAGAAAAAATGCTTCAAAATTTAAGGGTTTATAACCGTAAAATTCTGTTTTCTGTTGTTTTTTGACTGCAAAATTACTGAAAATATCAGTAAATCTACGAGCATTTTGTTTTCTAGGAAAAAAAGGAAAAATGTACAGATATTTTCTGTAATTTTACAGTTCTATTGAAAAACAGAAAAAATGCTTCAAAATTTAAGGGTTAATAACCCTAAAATTCTGTTTTGTTTTGTTTTTTTGACTGTGTAAAATTACTGAAAATATCAGTAAATCTAAGAGCATTTTGTTGTTTTCTAGGAAAAAAAAGGAAAAATCTCTTAAAAATTACAGACCATTTTCTGTAAAATAACATTTTTTAGCAGTGTACCTCTGAACACTGCCGGCTGAACAGAGTAAGACAAACAGCTCTCACATCCTTCATCGTCTTTCAAACACAAGAGTAGAGCTGGAGTTTCAAAGAGGGATGTGTGTCAGAGCAGCTGCTGTGTTTGATTTGTTGCTCTCACCGTGGTTGTTTCTGTCAAACAGGAAAATGTGTGTCTGTCATTACACAGGGAGACTAGCTTCCTCCACGTAGGCCTCTTCTATGTTTTTCTTAAATTTGTGTCATTTTGTGTCGCACACAGATCGAGAGGCGGATGGAGTTGGTGCGCCTGGTGTCACACAACACACACAAGAGGCTGGTGTCCTGTCTGCAGGGTCAACTGGGCACAGACACGGAGAAGAGACACGTAAGAAGAATCAGTTTTCCTCGAATCATCACAGAGCTGAGCTGTCACAACTTTTTCTTTGTAGCTTACTGTGATTCCAGCTCATTGAACGTCAGAGTCTTTATTTGGAAACTTTTTATTTGCTGTCAGAAGCACTCACGGAGATGCTAGGATGCCATGCGTCTGAATCACTGTGAAACTTTCCCCAGTATTAGCAAGGAGACGCTATCTTCTGCTAGGAACACATAGTGTCTCTGGTTACGTAACACAATGATATGACAGAGACTAAGGAGGAAAATATGTAGCTCTGGCCTCTTTCCAGCTTCACTTTCACTGAATAACAGACCTGCCCATGCCACTCACTCTGAATAAAGCTGACAGGAGTATATGTCTGTGTGCTACTTTGCTTTAAATGCATGGAGCTAATCATCATTTATTTATTTATTTGACAGCTTTTCTGTTTGTTCATGTGCAGAAAAAGCTGCCGTTGACCGCGCTGTCCCAGGCCATGCAGGAGGGAGGGACTCAGCTGGGAGATGAGAGTCTGATTGGGTGAGATGCAACAGCTGGAGACTTTTTACTACATTTTAAAGCAGTTTCAACTGTGTCCAACTGTCCTAGAAAGAAATTCAATCCATCCTGTGTGACCAAGATGTGACTTAAAGGTGCAGTGTGTAGAAATCAGAATTTTAGGGAAATCATTCAGATTTCAGAATGAGCCCATCTGTTCCTAAAACATCCCATCACTCAGTGACTCTTAGTCTTTGCAGATCAAAGGGGATCCTGAAGATGGCCTCATTTATTCTGATCATCATGTTGATGGCGTTGATGCTGAGGGACATGTCTCATAGCTGGAGAAACAACAGGCAGAAAGCTCCATGACAGACACATCACCCTCTGATAGCTCATGTTCTGTTTGACAGAGCTAGCCTTCAACAATGAAGCACCAATCCACCTCTGACTGTCAGAGAGGAAAGAAAACTCTCAGAGAAACAACGAAGTTTGTTAAACTGTACCAGAAACAATAAACAATGGCCTTTACAACCAACAAACGTTGCTACGGAAACATTCTCCAACGTTACGTGTCACCTTTACCTGAGCAGTATAGGGATGGGCGCCTTTCACAATTGAAACAATATGATACCGATACGTGGTACCTGGGAATCGGTATCGGTACTCAACAGTACCAATTGTCGATACTTTTGTGTGTTAATGTTGTAATAAGTATTAATTTGTTTAATACTAAAATCTCAAAAGTTTTTCATTTTAACATATTTATTTCTCAATATCTACTCAATAACTTTGCAATGCTGTGTTCATGTCCTGCATGGAAAATCTCCTACTCTTCCATTCTCTCACAGTCTCAAGGATGCGTTTAGGTACCTAAACATGCTACAGTTTGATTTTACGTGAATCGGTACTCGGTACTACAGATGGACTTTGGTAGGTACCGATAAAAGTACCTTATCCAATACCCCTCCCAAGTGGACCAGAAAAGTTTTTCATTGATGACTCCCAGCCTGAAAACTCTAAACCCATGTTTACTCTCCTTTTAGTCGTTGTCTGTCCCGGTTTTTCTCCATGTCTTCCTAATCTTTTTGGAGCAAAATCTGATGATTTACTCTAATGTGATGCATGTTTGTGGTTCTCCATCAGAAATTACTTTAAGTACCAATTCTTTTGTGCAAAGCAACAAAAAACTCTCTTATTTTTCTTCTTCTTTCACAACAACAGCTGTTGGCCTCTTCTACTGTAAAATCAACATCTGCCCCCTCTCTTCTTCTCTGCCTGACTTCCAGGTAGATTTCAGGGCCGGTGTCCAGGCTCATATTGAAAACTGCATTTTGCTCTTTCTGCCGTAGACAAACATGGCCATTCGTTATGTCTGCCTCTGTAAGCAAGACCCAGGCTGTGTTCCAAACGGCCTACTACACTAACAGTGCCTACTATTTTGGCTGAAATTCAGTCTGTAGTAGTCAGTATGCAAAAACTTGCAAAATCTGCAGTGTACTAAAAATCCCTGGATGTCCTACTGAACTGCAATGGACGGTGCTAATGCTGTTTGTCCATGCAGTGGAAAGTTTTGGTGAATTACCGCCATCTACTGGAATGAGTCAGCATTAAAACTACAATACAACAACACTAACGTTTGACCGTCCATAAGATAGAAGTGATACGAAGAAATACTTGTAAATCTTGTCACTTCCAGTCGTTAAAGAGGTGTTTTCCTCTACAAATTCATTAGCCCATATAAATCACTAATTCACTTTTTAAACCATACATGGATTTTCAAGAAGTGGTTTTTCCATCAGCTGTAAAAAAATAAGAATCCCTTTCAGATTTATTTTCAGTCAATGATATAACTTTTGGTGTAAGATTAGAAATCAAGAATGATGATTCTGTTTGATATGGTTAACAAATAACCAAATGCTGAGATCTGCCCATAGCTTGTTTTTTAAATTTATATTAAAGGCAAAAACCCAACATCATCTGTAGCTCCACCTTCCGAGACTGGAAACCAGAGTAGTAAACTACAAAACAGACCCAACAGAACAGTCAGACTACGTACTACAAGCAAAAGCAGTAGGTAGTATATAGTGCCTACTGTATACTACATTCACAGGTAGTATGTAGTAGGCGGTTTGGAAAACAGCCCCACAGCTAGAGATAGGTACTGAGTTAGGTACTGTTATAGGTACAGAATTACACCCCTAGTACCAAATACTGATTCACATAAACATTGTATCTTATTTCCTCATTTTGTTTCTGTTGGGTGAAATGCTGCCAACTTCTACACACTACACACTGCACTTTTAAGTCACTACAGTACAGTTTTATTTTTTTTCTGTGAGAAAATACAAAAATGTTCATCTTTTTATTCTGTGTGTCTGTATGTGTGTGTAGTAAGATGATGGATGTGTGTGGAGAGGCTGAGACCAGGTTAGCTACTGAGCTTATGCAGCATGAAGTCCAGCTGGAGAGAGACATCCTCGATCCTCTAAATCAGCTGGCCGAGGTAAAAACAGATGATCAGACCTCCTCATTCTGCTGAAACCACATAAAGCTGTTAATGTGCTTCTGGTTTGAGTGTTTTCTGTACACCCTTTTTGTTTTTAATCTGCTGGTTACACTATCTTTTATAATCTACAGAAGTTTGTGTGTTGCTAAATGTTTTCATGGGAAAGGTGTTGCATGAGTGATAAATCTCTACTTCCTCTCACAGATAGAGATTCCAAATATACTGAAGCAGAGAAAGCAGCTGGCCAAACTGGTTCTGGACTATGACTCAGCCAAGACGAGGTACACTGACTAATGTCTGAGAAAAATCAAGTCTGTTCATTATCCTTCTTTTTAAAAAAAGGTTCAGTTTAAACCCTGAATTTTATATTTTTATGAGATTTTCATGCATGAAATATACCTCTGCTAATTCTTGCAGGTATTATCAGGCCTTAAAGTCCAACAACCAGACGATGGCAGCTAAGGTGGATTCCCTAAAAGATGAGATGGACGAGGCGCTCAATAAAGTAGAAATATGCAAGGTAAGGAAATGATGACTTGGATATAGAATGGAATATAACAATTAACCCAAGATTAACTCTTTGGCTGCTAGACATTATCAGAGCATCTTGAACGATCTTTCAAGACCCAAATAATCTTGTTTTCTCTGACTATGTCAACACCAAAACTACCTCTACTTATGTCTCTCTTCCTGTTTTTGATCCAAAAAAACAGAAAAAACACACTTTTTTTATCATCTTCATCGTCTCTTCTCATGATTGCGCCGCTCTTTCTGTCTGAACTACCGCTACACATCCTCAGTTGGAACGTGAGCTGCCTGAACTTTTCTGACTTGCAGCAACTCACTATGCCTCTGTCATCTCACATCTTCTCCACATATCCATGCTGAGCTCTCATCCAAAGAGAGCACCGCTCTCACCCACAGTAGCTTACGAGCATGATTTTGATTGTCAGGCTCTGCTAGACCAGACCCCGCCTCAGTAAAACTGAGACTCAGTAAATGGTTGTAATTGAACTGACTTCTATAGAGTTCAATGACAGGGAACATGGTTATTTTGATATGGGCCAGTTGAAAAAAATGTGGATTCACAAATCTTCTCTTCTTGGTGTTTTCATTTGATTAGTCATCACTGCAATTTGTAATGTCCTAAACTTCAAATTCTTTATTTGGGAACCTTAAGCAGATATGAGATTAAAATGTGATTAATTCGATTAATTAATTACAAATCCTGTAATTAATTAGATTAGTTTTTTTTAACTCCTGACAGCACTAATTAAGACATATGCAACATCTCTGCACCACCCTTCAGTCAGGGCCTCCTCATCCCTGTGGGATCATAACTAATGAAGTGACTGAACAAAGGGAGCTTTGTACCAGGGGCAGATCAGCAGCAGTCATGCTGTGCACATTATTAGGAACATGTAATTAAAGGTCATTGCTTTGTCATCTGGAGCTCATCTTCTGTCTTAATGAAAGTTTCCGAAAAGTGACGCAGTAGGCCGATGGTTGCCGTATGGTTTGCCATGAATGGTTGTTGAATTATGTGTTTCCATCCCTCAGGACCAGCTATCTGCAGACATGTACAACTTTGCTTCCAAAGAGGGAGATTATGCACGTTATTATGTCATGGTGAGTGCTCTTCAGCTCTGTGGAACAAAAATGGAAATGTGATTCAAATTCCACTTTGACTGCATTATTCAGCCATGTGCCGATAACTTGAACTGTGTAACTTCTCTGTATGTCTTTCAGTTATTAGAGGCCCAGGCTGACTACCACAGGAGGTCTCTGGCAGCTCTAGAGGCAGCTATACCAACCATCCAAATACAGCAAGGTGAGGAGCACAACACAGGGTGTGACCTTTGTCTCTGTCCTCTTCATGGCTGTAGCCAGGTATGAGGTCAGCGAGGTCTGGACCTCACCTTTTTTTTCTGAGTTTTTTTTTCTGCCAAATATGCCCAACTGAATAAAACATAAACTCATAAAAAACTTGAAACCTCTCTGTGAAACACGCTTGTAAATTGTGGTAAACATCCATGGGCTTTGTCTTCTGTTTGTGCCTGCATGCGTGTTGTGGTGAACATCTGTTTGATCAGCTGATGCATGTACCTGCAAATGGCTAAACCCCATTCAAAAACTAGAGTGTTTTTATTATTAGCACTTGGTAGACCACATCCCCGCCCATCTACACCTAGATGACCACAATATATAATTTTTAGATAATTCAGCACTAGTTCAGCTGGTCAAATCATCTGATCAAAGCCAGTTTATTTACAATACAATACAATGCAATACAGCTTTATTTATATAGCACATTTAAAAGAACCAATGAGGGTAGTCAAAGTGCTGCACAGTATAAATATATATAGAAAACCTCTGCAAACAAAGCAAAGCAAGCAATCAAACATACAAATTAAGAAGCAGACAAGCTCACTGCAAGTGCCTTTAAAACAAGACCACCCACATGATAAATGATAAGAAATTAAGAGCCACGGAGTAAAAGTGTGTTTTTAAGAGGGATTTGAAAACAGGAAGTGAGGAGGCCTGTCTGACCTTTAAAGGCATCTCGTTCCAGAGCTTGGGGGCAGCGGCAGCAAAAGCTCTGTCACCTCTGAGTTTTAGCCGTGTCTTAGGGACCGCTAGCAGCAACTGATCAGCTGATCTCAGGGATCGCAAGTCAGAGAGATAAGGGGAGGGGCAAGGCTTTTCAGGCATTTATAAACAAGTAAAAGAATTTTAAAATTAATTCTGTATTGCACAGGGAGCCAGTGTAGGGACACCCAGATGGGGGTGATGTGCTCACGCCTACGGGTCTGGGTTTGCAGACGTGTAGCGGCATTCTGCACAAGTTGGAGGTGGGCAAGGGAAGCCAGTGTTGCAATAATCAAGGCGTGATGTAATAAAAGCGTGGATTAGTTTCTCCAAGTCTGGTTTAGAAAGAATAGGTTTCACTTTAGCTATTTGGCGTAGCTGACAAAAGCTTTTTTGCACCACACTGCTGATCTGTTTTTCAAATTTAAAATCGGGATCAAATTTGACCCCCAGATTAGTGACACAATCCTTAAGATATGGTGATAACGAGCCAAGGTTGGGGAGGGAACAGCAACTTGGACCAAACAACATTACCTCAGTCTTGTTCTCATTAAGACTCAAGATGTTAAGTGAAAGCCACACTTTGACATCAGTGAGACAATCAACGAGTGGCTGGACTAAGTGGACAGCATGGACAGCACTGGAACATAGATTTGGCAATCATCGGCATAAAAGTGAAATGAAACACCGTGCTTCCTAAAATCAGAAACAAGGGGGAGTAGGTATAGTGCGAATAAGAGAGGGGCGAGGATTGAACCCTGAGGCACCCCATATGGAAGAGGGCCTGTTTAAGATTCAAAGTTTCACACAAAAGCTTCTGTCGGTTAAATAAGAACGGAACCAGTCAGTCCACAGTGGAGAGCACGCCAAGCACTTTTTTTTAGTGCTGTCAGGCGATTAAAAAAATTAATCAAATTAATTACAGGATTTGTAATTAATTAATCTAATTAATCACATTTTAATCTCATGTCTGCTTAAGGTCCCAAAATAAAGACTTTGAATTCCAGGACATTAAAATTACATTAAAAGACATTAAAAAACATTTGAAAATAAGGTGGGAATATATACAACACATCTTTAGGTACCCTGAGGCATAAGGAACACAGGAAAAAAGTTTTATGGTTCTACCTTTAGAAAATCTACACAGTTCTACACCTAAGATAAGCAGATTTGATTTTTAGGACGGTTTCTGCTTCTGTCAAATTTTTAGTTGATGTGGACTCAATTTTCACTGCAATATGAACTTCTATACTTTTATGAGGTCAGGAGAACCAGGTATAAAGGCTAAAACTTTGAGGAACTATGTACAAAACACTTAATTCAAGTCTTGGATCAAAGAAAAGTGAAGTATTATCAGTTTAACATGCTCTGAACACACAAACTGTTGCTCATTGGTGCAGAACAGCCCCAAGCTGAAACATGACACCAGGAAGATGGAAGGAAATTTTCAAAGAGTTCTTTAGATTTAAATACAAGACATTTATCGATCATTCAGGGCTTGTTTAATGCAGTAAAGAGTGTAGAATTATCTGTTTTTTTTACAGAATTGAGCTAAAGCAAACGGTTGATTTTGTGTAGATTTTCAAAAAGGACGTGTGAATAAACAAGATGTGGGCGGCAGTCCCCCCAAAAGCGCTCTCTCTTCCCCCCGGTTCAAAGCATGTTGCTGACTTCAGGTGTGATACATTCAGGGACCGTCGGAAATTTAAAAATCTGACGAGAGCACCACTTTGTCAAAGTAGGACAAACGGTTTGTAAATGCTAGACATTTGAAAATAAGTGCGTCTTTGAACGCCCCGCAGGTTTGGGCTCCAGATTAATATGCATTAATTTTTATAACGGGTTAATCTGCGGTGTAATTAATTAATCTAATCAACGCGTTAAAATGACAGCCCTACTTTTTTTTTTTTTTTTGATGAGCGCCTGACTCATCGGCTGGTCGGGCACACGTCATGAGAATGTTACTCGAGGACCTCGAGTCATGTGACGCGTGCCTTGTTTTCAGCTTATTTTGGTATACCCCTTTCACAGTTACAGAGAGCAGGGCAAACATGTCCAAGAGATTAAAACAGAATACACTAGATGCATTTCTGGCAAAGAAAAAAAAATGACCAAGAGGAACATAAAACCAAGGAGGATGGAAGAGAGAATAGGGAAAGTAAGGTAGAGCACAGAGAGGAGAGTCCTTCTGGTCACAGGAGGATCCAGCTAGCCTTTGATGTGAAAAGTTGATTTGTTTTTGTGAAAAAATATACATTTTTGTTTGGAAAATGCTGATTTCACATCATTAAAAGATACTTAAATGATTAACATCTTGTGTGACTTGTAGCCCCCCCAAAAAAATTTTGAAAATCATTGCGCATCATGGACCTCACCTACTCCAAAATCTTGGCTACAGCCCTGGTCCACTTGATTCCTCTTTAAACCCAGTTCTGGTTTTAGAGCTGGTTCCCACAGCTTTTAAGAAACCCCTCTCTGCTTGAGACTATAATCCAGTTTAGATACCCAGTATCACAGGGCTTCAAACTGAGTTTAAAGACAAACTAAAAAAATCCTCAACAGTTTAAATTTCCATGCACACAAAGTTGACAATGGCTTTCAAGCTGACCGGATGTTTTGACATTTTGTTCATGAGAAATTCTTTGTTTGCGGTTTGGGAATAAGGAAACCCGGCTACATTACCCCTGCAGAACAAAGACTTCTCAGCCTTGAGTGCACGCAGCCACATTTCTAGTCTGCATCTGCCTGAATTCATTTGCGTGATACAGACAGGAGAGGTGTCACTTTGGCAGCAAAGAAGTGGGATGAAAGGGAAGTCACTGCACCTAGTGATGTGTTTGTGTTCAAAGAAATCCCTGAAAGTTCAGCTGATGCTCACACGACACAGCCTACTTTACTATAAATAAGTTGATGTCATTCACTGTGTTATATTAAAACACAATGTTGAGACGAGGTGAAAAAACGTCTTTTACTCATGATCTGTTCCAGACTCCTGGACGGAGAAGCCAGCGTTTGGAACACTTCTGGAGGAGCATCTTAAAAGGAGCAACCGTGAGATCGCTCTGCCCATCGAGGCCTGCGTCATGATGCTGCTGGAGACCGGCATGAAGGAGGAGGTATGAGTCAGAGGAGGAGAAGGACACATTTTGGTGAAGTGGGACAAAGTTGAAGGGTTATTTGAGCTGAATGTCTGTTAGAACGGATGGCACACAGTCTGGAAACATCTGTGGCTGACTGTGGTCAGCTCGCCTTGAGGCTGCAGGGATGAGCTCTGTGTGTGTGCAGGCATCTGTTGATTGTTAGCATGTCCACTGTTACACTGATTTACTGTAACTGCAGCACCACACTGCTCTTTGGGGTACAGTTCAAGATGTTTTTAAGGAAGAAAGCCAAACTCAAGGTGAAGGCTGTCTTATCATCCTGAAAGAGCCACATCTCTTTCTTCTCTTCCTTAATTTCAGGATTGTCACATGTGCCTCCTCTCTCTGTCTCAACAGGGTCTCTTCAGAATAGCTGCAGGAGCTTCCAAACTGAAGAAGCTAAAAGCAGCGCTGGACTGCTCCACCTCTCAGCTTGAGGAGTTCTACTCTGACCCTCACGCTGTCGCTGGTAAAATGAAACTCTCCTTCAAAATCTGCAAAAAGTCAAAACATCCGGTGTACAGAATTGTCTCATAGCTTTGCCCTTCGTACACAGGAGCCCTAAAGTCCTACCTAAGGGAACTTCCTGAACCTCTGATGACTTTCAGCTTGTACGACGAGTGGTTGCAGGCCTCCAAGTAAGAATACACACTCAAACACACACACACATGCAGACTCTTTTAATATCCGGTTCATCTCTCTAAGTCTGTGTGTATAAACTGCAAACACAAACCTGAAGCTCTACCTGTGGGTTGTCGTTGTTATTTTGGTGTTCATGTTAAAAGTAGTGACGCATGTGTGTATTTTCAGCGTGACGGACTCTGACAAGAGGCTTCAGGCCTTGTGGGTGACATGTGACCGTTTACCAAAGACTCACAAAGCAAACCTCAGGTAAGAGCATCCTAAACTACATTACTCTAGTTTCCAATCTATCTATCTATCTATCTATCTATCTATCTATCTATCTATCTATCTATCTATCTATCTATCTATCTATCTATCTATCTATCTATCTATCTATCTATCTATCTATCTATCTATCTATCTATCAAAGCTGGGCAATTATGGCAAATATCACAATCATGATTAATTAAACCTCTGTTTCAGTTAATGCACTATTATCCTACTCTCATCTCAGTTTATTCTGTAAATATTAGTATAATTTGAAACAAGTAACTTAAACGAACATCTACAGATGGAAAGCTAGGAGTTATTAGTTGAAACAATGGAACTCCTTAAAAAGGAGTAAGTACAAAACCTGCATTTCTTGCAAGCAAAATGAAAGTTAAAATGTAGAAAATAACTTTCACCTTGAAAAAGGTACTTCACTCCTTTTTAGATGATGTCAACCATATTGTAGCCAAAGTCTGTCTCAAGCGGCAACCTCTGGTCTAAGAATATGAGACAATGCTAAAATCTGCTGTTTCTGGAGTGTTCGCTTGAGGCTGGCTCTGGAAGTAGCGGAAGTCACACGCACACACACCAAGCCAAAAACAGGCATTTTAAAAGCAGAAATTAACCTATTTACAGCCTGGTTCAAAAACCATCTCCTGTTCGAGCTGCTAATTTTACTACCAGCTCCCACTGTACAGGGGGTGAATTATTTTTCTAACTCAGCCGTTTAGAGGATATTAAGATTGCAGGCTCCCCCATAGCTGAGGGTCACGTGACCAATAGGCGCCCTATGGCTGTAGGCGAAGCCCTTGCCACTACCAATATGGTCGCTATAGCCGATGTGCTTCATTTTCCATTTCAGAAACAGACGGGTGACGTCGGCGAGACTTCGTCCATGTTTTATACAGCCTCTGGTCTGTCCAAACAACTGACTCTGAATTCCTTTTAGGTACAAGCTGTTTTTGTTCTGCTGTTGGCTCGGTGTTCGAGTTTTTCTCCATGACAATTCTTTTCGGAGACCTGCCGAGTTCTGCCGAATCCAACCGTAGTCCAATAGCAATCGCGTTATCTATGCATGTCAGTCGAGCTCTGCTCAGTCTGTTCTCATGCTAGTCTGATTTCTCAAGCTGCGTGTAAACACACTGAGTGTAGCAGACTGGGGCTTTTTTTGAATTCACCTACTACATACTGCTTATGAAAGTAGTATGTAGTAGGCACTGCCTACTAAATACTACTTTCATAAGCAGTATGTAGTATGACTGTTCAGTTGGGTTAATTTTGTAGTATGCTACGCTGGTCTTCAGTTCGAAGAAAACAGAAGTTGGCTATGGCTGACTTTTTTTCCCCAAAAAAACTTTATTGAAAATGTACAAAACTTATCTGCAAATATATTTCCAGAGAGAGCATTTTATATTAACTTTCAGTGGTGGAGATGATGAGGATTTAAAGATAAAAAAAGAAATGGCTCATATTCATATTCCTCTGCTACTCTGGTTGTTGTTGCTCCGCTCTCTGCCATTTTCACTTCTGATATGGGACCAGGCGTGTTGCATTGTGGGTAACAGTAGGCGAAGCAGACTGGTCCGATGCATACTGTGGATTTTTCCCGATTCAGTACGTCATCCGGGTGTTTTTCTCATACTACAACTCTGACATTTGTTCGCATTCTGCATACTGCATACTGCATTTTGGTCGAATCAGTAGGCACTGCTAGTATAGTATGCGAATTCGAAAACAGCCTATATCTGACAGTGTCACGTGGCTACTACTTCTGCTGGTTTTCTGGCAGCCTGTACACTTAGTGACACCTGGCTGCCTGTCGAGTCACTTCACAACCAGTAGTGTATTTTGAGGGGATGGTGTATTAGCAGAGAGAATTACAAGGGGGTTCAATGTAATTAACACGACCGTTTTACATCGGTTAGAAGCTCTGAATGTCAGTTTTGATTTTTTTTTCAATTAATGGCCCAACCCTACTATCTATCTATCTATCTATCTATCTATCTATCTATCTATCTATCTATCTATCTATCTATCTATCTATCTATCTATCTATCTATCTATCTATCTATCTATCTATCTATCTATCTACAGATTTGTAAATTTGGGAGCACCTTAAAAAACTGGGACTTCTATTAAGTCCTTACTATTAAACCTAACTATCTGCTTACAACCCATGCATAAAATTAGCATCAGTTGGAGTTTTGAAAATAAAAGGCTTGTGAACCTCTGGCTTTAAAAAATGAACTAACCAGTTGTGATGATGACTGATCACAGACTGTGCCTTTAAAGCTGTATCATCATCTGTTTCAGGTATCTGGTGAAGTTTCTGGCCAAACTGGCTCAGGACAGTGAGGTTAATAAGATGACACCCAGCAACATCGCCATAGTCCTGGGTCCCAACCTGCTCTGGGCAAAGACAGAGGGGTAGGAACTCTGTCATTTTGATGAAATTTTGAAAACAAAGTGAGTGGTTATTAAAGCTTACTCTCTACTGTTTCTTCTTCTCTGTTCAGGACTCTGGCAGAAATGGCAGCAGCTACTTCTGTGCATGTTGTTGCCATCATTGAGCCCATTATCCAGCACGCTGACTGGTTCTTCCCTGAAGGTAACGCAGCAGCTGACACACAAGCTTTCTTTTCACGACCATAAGCAAACCAAACCATCAGTAGTACGCCTGAAAGCTTTACAGGGGGCGCCAAAATCAAAACAGACCTGATGTTTCTCACAGAAGCTTAAAAGGAGTTTTCACCAGTGGTGCAATTTTCAACACTTTTCTCTATTCTCTCCAAACCTGCTTCTCTTTCAGAGGTGGACTTCAATGTTTCTGGCATGTTTGCCATGCCCACCCACCCGGCCACCCCTGACCCTGAACCCAACCTGGAGAGGAAACGTCCCGGCAGCCTGGTGGGGCAGGATGGGGAGAGTCACACGCCCCGTAAAGACAGGTACCTGTCTCGCCCCAACCTCAGCCTCAGCCTGCCGCTCACCCTCCCGTCCCGTCCCAAGACTCTGAGCAGGCAGGAGTCGCGGGGCCCGGCGGTGTCGGCTCTTTATGTAGTGGCTAACGAGTCCATCACAGTCTCTGAAACACCCACTGAAGATCTGCCCAGTCCAGACTTCAAAGCCGTGCCGTAGTCTCGTTAGCTTCCATGAGTCCAGTCTCTGATGAGTCAAAGAAGGGAATGATGTTCTGTTTTATCTTTGCACCACATTTCTGTTTTGTTCCAGTAATTTCAGCACAAGCTAATACGTTCTGTGTCTAAATTGGTACTGATAAAAAATGGTGTTTTCTTTGAATGAAACAAAAACCACTTTGCATTTTTACCTTTTTGTCTAAATGGCTTTGTTTCTCTTGTTACTCTTGTATATTCTGGTGTTTTCTCTTTGTTTCTGATTAAAGCATAGGTTTTCATATTAGGATGCTGGTTTTATGTCTTGTGTGGGCTTCCTCTGTTGCATCTTGTTTGTGCGATGTGGTATCTGTTTCTCCTGTCCCTGCAGAGATGTCTCAGAGCAAAGTCGTTCTATTTGAAAGGTCACGTCATGTGGTTTTACGTGCTTTTTTTGGGCTCTTTCTGAAACTGAACTAAGGAAGTGGCGTCTCGGTTCGTCTCCTGCTACATCTCTTTCTCTGTCTGACTCTGTTTTTCGGTATCCTTCTGTCTCGTGCTCTTTTAAACTGTCTGACTGGTGTTGGGTTTGCCCTGAACTCTCTCCCCTCTCCCCCCCTTCCCTAGCCCTGTTAACAAACTGCCGGAGCCCGCTCCACGTAGAGCCACTGTTAATAGAAAGCAGCCACATCTAACCTCACCCACCTTCCAACCCCCACTGCCCCCTCTGGAAGCCTGGGGCGCTGCTCAGGCTGAGCCCCAGGTCCTGTCCCCGACTGCAGACGTCTTTCATCCGAGCCTGAGTGGTAGTGGTGGAGGTGGTGGTGGCGGTGGTGGTCTGGGAGGTGGGGTCCAGGTAGCTTCAGTGAAACCTCAGGTTCTAACACAGCTCAGCGCGGATGAGACCAGGTAAGGAGGAGCGAGCTGAGGTAGCAACTATTCTCCACCTCCGCCTGCTCGCTGCCAATCGACCAATCTGGAGCTCGTCCACCTTTTTGTGTTTGTTCTGTGTTTGATTGGAGTTCACTGTTCACTTGTGGGACTTCATAAAATTTAAGTATCATAATGATGTCACCGCGTCCGTACGTCTAATTCGGCTTTATTTAACAAAATACAGAAAAAAATCATGTGATGCTGTTTCCCCTTCTTGCTTGTTGTGATGGTCAACCAAATTCAGCCAACTTTGAATAATATATTTATCCTCCTCCATGCCTGTTCAACAGAAGAGGATAAGGGCCACTGAAAAAAAAAAGTGTTTTTTTTTTTTTACTATTTTTTCTGACTTTTTTCACAGAGCTCTGACTTTAATCTCCAATTTCTGACTTTTTGCTCAAAAAACTCAGATCAAAGTTAGAATTCTTTAAAAAAACTAGAAAAGCAATTTCTGAAGAAATTGCGCTGTGAATGCAGAATGCTGAAGCAGCTTGCGCTGAACTGCTAATGTAACGAAAGCTGAACCTGAATGACTGAAGATATGTCTGAAAATGGTTGAAAAAGTCTTGAATAGCTTGCGCTCAACTGCTAATGCAGAATGCTGAACATTAATGACTGAAGGTTTGTCTGAAAATGGCTGAATGAAGTCTTAAAATGCTTGCGCTGAACAGCTAAAGCAAAATTCTGAACAAGAATGGCTAAAGTTATGTCTGAAATCATTTGAATTAAGTCTTGAAAAGCTTGTGCTTAACTGCAAAAGCAGAATGCTGAACATGAATGACTGAATTTATGTCTGAAAATGGTTGAAATAATTCATGAAAAGCTGGCACTCAACTGCTAATGCAGAATGCTAAATTAACCTGCCATGAACTCTTGGATGAAAGGAAATTAATGGATGAATCAGTTAAATGGATAAATGAATTTAAAGTTGAAATGGCTGCATCTTTTAAAAATTTGAAGCAATGAATTAAATTTTAAAGAACAGTTATGGAAATAATTACCTGACTGAGGGAAAATGCAAGTCTCATCTCTGAAACGCTGTTAAAATGAAATTCTGTGTGTCCTGTGTGTGAGTTTTTAATCATGTAAGCCTTTTAGCTGAGGCTCATCTGAAGCCAGATGTTGCCATGGTGATCATTGTTTACCAACTGCCATCAGAGAGCTGGTGGAGTCTGTTGATTCCCAACACATTTCCACTGAAATTAGGGTGTCAAACTGCCTGCAACTGTGACAAAACCAAAGGGCCGATCAGAAAAATGATCATACCGTAGGAATCCTGAGACCCTGAGGAAGCTGTCTGTGTAAATTTCATGTCGAAAGATGCAGAAATAGGCCCATGACAGCGATAGATAGATGAGGGAAATTTGACTGATCTCTGAGAAAACCCCTCAGGAATTAACATTGGAGTACATGGGTGCCGGAGCTGACTTTGCCCGACAGTTGGCCATTTTGTGAAAAAGTGCTCCATCCTTTTGCTTTAAAAACCACTTTGTCAGAGGCAGGACAAGCCTCCCTACATGTTGAGGGCTTATTTGTGTTGATAGCTCAAAAAATGTGGCCAAGAGAGCAGTTTACCCAGAAGTTTCCCAGGTCTTGTTTCCCCCTCTCCCTGCTCTGTCGTTTGAATCTCCCACTCTGAGCTGAAACATTCCGTCCAATACACACCAATGTTAAATGGCTCAGAGAGTTGAAAATCATCATGACCTTTGAAGGGTCATTGTGAAGAAACTATGAATGCTAGGAAACATTTGAAACCCACTGAATGAAGCCAAAAGATAGCTGAATATTTTGAAGTTTGAATGGAGTTTGTAGCTGAATGTATGACTGAATGAGGAGGGTTTGAAGCAGGCTGAAAAAATGTCCTGAAGGGAGGAAATTTTGAAAATTCCGCATTCATCTCTATGGGACCGAAATTTCGTAAATTGTTGAATATCTTGGAAAGTATTTGTGAAAAGTTTCTGAAGAGTCATAGCCCCCTTGTCCCCACTGAAACACACGTTTTGAAGTTTGAACGGTGAAAATCGGTTGAAGTTTGCAGAAGTTTTAGCGGTCCAAAAAAGCGGGCGGAAGAAGAAGAAGAAGAAGAATAAATTTTTTTGACACAGAAGAACATATGCTGTGAATGCATTACTGCATTCACAGCAATTACAATTTTTATTATCAATTTTTTCCAAAAAAAAAGCAGAATTCTGAGATTGAAGTCAGAATTCTGAAAAGTAAAAAAAAAAATACAAAAGTTTTTTATCATATATTTTTACCCGAAAAAAATCATAAAGCTGAGAAAAAAAGACATAATTTTTTTTTTAAGCAACATTTTTGAATTTTTTTTTTTTAAGACAAAAGTCAGAAATTTCTGAGGGTCAGAACCTAATTTTTTTTTTTTTTAATTCTGAGAATTTAAAAAATGATGTTTTTTAAATATCTATTTTTTCTGAAAAAAAATTAGAAGTCTGAGAAAGATGTCAGATTTTAGGAAAAAAATTACATTTTTTATCACCTCTTATTCTGAGAAAAATGTCAAAATTTTGAGATTTAAGTCAGAAACTTGAGATCAAGGGAAGAATTTTAAATCTATTCTAAAAAAGTCAGAAATTAAAAAAATATATATTATTACATCTTGTTTTTTTTCTAAAAAAAATAAAATAATTTTGGGATTGAATTTAGAATTCTGAGAAAAAAATTCAGAATTTAAGAACAAAATGACTTTCTTTTATTATTATTATACTTTTTTTTTACTGTGGAAAAAAAATTGTAATAAAAAGAATTGGGGTATTTTTCTTTTTTTTCCTATTGGCCCTTATCCTCTTCCGTACTGTTCTGATGCAATCAAAGTGATATTTTTTATGTGGCTACGTCTGATTTTGCATGCAACACATCACTGCACACACCTCCTCTGATTTTGCATCCTCTTCCCTGTGTTGTCTTAATGTTATCATGTTTTTTTGTGTGATAACCTTCATTTCATGTGATTATCAGCCTCTAAATGGTCCCATGTGATTGTTCTAAATCGTGTGCATGACTTTTCATGGAGTCACAGCTGATTTAAAAACTTTAAGAGTTGATGTCAGGTTGATGAATGAAGTGTTTGATATACTGTGTTTCCACAGCCCAGCCCGAGAGCTGATGTCCACCCCCCCTCCCCAGAGGAATGGCTCAGTCCATCTTTCAGTGGGGACACCTCACTCTCAGGGGGGGTCAAGAGGTCCGAGTCCACATATGGTTCGAAGAGGTAAGAGAGACTCTTCTTCCTGTGATGTACTTATTTATCTGCATTAAAGTGGAAACAAAGTGTGATGATTGTGTTTTATTTTGAAGGCACCAAGAAGCAGGCCCCCGCCCCGCCCAAACAAGCCAGCCCCTTCGCCTCCCAGCAAAGCAACACTCCAACACCAAGCTCGCCTCATCACCCGACCTTTACCCCCAGACGCCACCCCAGCAAAGACAACATGATCCACGCCCCGAGCCACCCGCCCCCGCAGCCTCCTCAAGCCCTCCAGGCCCAGGGGGAGTCAGAGCCTTCGCCTCCCAGCACTCCCACCCCTCCGGACACTCCGCCTCATGACGCGCCGCACTCCAACCCTTTGTCTCATCACCACTCCGGGTCCCTCCCCCGTCCCTCCAGGCCGGCTCCAAAGCCACGACCTAGACCGAGCATGCCCCCGCCGCCACAACCTGCAGCCAATGAGGACGGTAATGGCATCTTTGGCTCCGCCTCCAAGATTATAACAGGTACACCGCCTGTTTCCTGAGCCTCACATACATTAAAATATAGTGTGCAATAAGATGTGATTTGATCTTTAGATAAGATTAAAAAAAAAAATACATGTTCAGAACAAAATCAGCATAGATACAGGCACTGCGTCTCCCACAGGGGGCGCCAAAATGGACAGAGATGTCAAGTTGCATGTCAGTGTTCAACATTATAATTCCAAATGTGAATACTTTGCATCAAATATCATCAAAAACACACCTTAAATCACTGCATTACACTTTTTTCCTGTAGGCGTGACTAAAACTCTGATCCTCTGCTGATATTTAGTGACTTCAGCTTTCCCTCAGAGCGTTGCTGTTGTAGTTCTCTGGCTTTTGGTGTCACTGTGTCATAGTGCCTCACAAACTTAATTTGGTGATCTAATGCATGACAGGAAATGTGTAAATATTGCAGATGTCTGAACTGCCGGCCTGCCTGTAAGATGAGCTTTGCAAGGCAGGTAATGGTAAGGATTTGATTGGCTGATGCCTTTGGCCTTGCTTCTGTGTGTACTGCACGTTTGTGTGGGTGGTTGTGGGAGGAAGAGGAGGAGGAGTGAAGAGTTTAACCCCTTCTTTTGGTGTCATTGTTTGCTTTTTAACTGACCATATACATGTCTTGATGTATATTTGTATGCATTTGTCCTGCTTGCGTTTCCTGTTTCCTCCCTCATGCTAAGGTTTGACTGCTTTGGCTGGTTTGAAACTAACGTGTGTCTAAACCGTCTTAAAACCTCCCTGTGCTCTTTATGTGCACTTCTTTAAAGGGCTTACACATGTGGACAAAATTGTTTTGTTCAATGAAAGAAAAATTCATAGTGGTCAGGAAAATAACTAACATCTGACAAAAGTGATAATAAAAAAATTCTATGAAATTTAACCAATGTAAGTCAGATTACTTTTTAACCTCCCTTCAACAGAATTATTTAAAAAATAAACTCATTAAACAGGCCTGGACAAAAATGAAGGTACCCCTAGAAAAGACTGAAAATGATGTGACCAAAGGGACATATCAATCCAAGGTGTGTCCACTAATTAGTATCACAGGTGTCTACAATCTTGTAATCAGTCAGTGGGCTCATATAGAGGGCGACATGTAGTCACTGTGCTTTTTGGTGACATGAAGTGTACCACACTCAACATGGACCAGAGGAAGCAAAGGAAAGAGTTGTCTCAGGAGATTAGAAAAAAAAATTATAGACAAGCAAGTTAAAGGTAAAGGCTATAAGACCATCTCCAAGCAGTTTAATGTTCCTGTGACTACAGTTGCACATTCTATTGAGAAATTCAAGATTCATGGGACTGTAGCCAACCTCCAGGGCCCTGTTCTACGAAGCAAGTTCGGTCTAGCGAGATAGCCTTGGAGCTACCTCGCTGAACTGAGCGCGGTAGCCGGCGGTCTCGCTACACAGTTTTACAACGCTGGTTATCAGCCTCATAAGTGGATCCAGCTCGGCAATGAGCGCGTGCACGCATATAAGGTGGAGCCCGCTGCATCTGACCAATCGCGAACATGGAGCAGTCTGGAGCGTCAGAGCAGGCCGGAGAGAGAAGGACCGCATACTTCACACAGGAGGAGCAGGAGGTGATCATGAGGAAGTATGACGAGGTGAAACATGTAATTAACGTTAAATGAAGCACCGTCGCCGCTGCTAAAGCACAGAAGGAGTGCTGGCAGAAAATTGCTGACAGTCTAAATGCGTAAGTGTAGTGGATTAAGTGCAAAAAAAAAAAATTGTGCCATTATCATCCTGTAATAGCACTGTTCAACATGCACTTTTACTGTAACATGCAACATACCTAATTTATTTCTTAGATGAATTTATTCATTTGTTCATTCCTATCGTGTTTACATTTTTTTTGTGTGTGATATGTAGCCCACATGAGCCCTACATGAATTCCTGTCACAATTTTAATACGGGCAATAAAATATTGTCATGGAACAGAAGTGTTGGCAGTGAAGATCTTATTACGGCAATGAAAGTTCTTCATTCCCTTTAACTACCTGTAGAAAGTGTCATGTACTACCAACCCCTCCCTGGAAAACCGGTAACTTTCATAAAGGTGGTCATCCCAAAAAGAGAGTGGGTCGGGCTCCGATGTCCACGGGATCCTCTAAAACGGGCAAGCCATTTTTTGTGAGGGCTCATTGGTCAGTGGGCGGGGTTTTTAAAGTCCGCGAGTTCAATCTGGAACCTAACCTGCCCTGGAGCAGGTTAGCCGTTCAGCGTATGTTGCCATGGAGACTCGCCTCGCTGAGGAGTGATCCCGTGTCGTAGAACAGGGAATCCGAAACCTATCCTCAAAGCTACCTCGCTAGGCAGTAATCCTGCTTCGTAGAACAGGGCCCTGGTCGTGGCCGCAGGAGGAAAATTGATGACAAATCAAAGAGACGGATAATATGAATGGTAACAAACGAGCCCAGAAAAACTTCAGATCGCAGCATCCGTCGTTGTTTGAACCAAAGTGGACTTCATGGGACACGACCAAGGAGGACACCATTGTTAAAAACAAATCATAAAAAAGCCAGACTGGAATTTGCCAAACTACATGTTGACAAGCCACAAAGCTTCTGGGAAAATGTCCTATGGGCAGATGAGACAAAAATGGAACTTTTTGCCAATGTACATCAGCTCTTTGTTCACATAGTTATACTTTATTCCAGACCCTTAGGTCCATATAAATACAACAAATAGTTGAAAATAATAAACAAAAGAAATTAAAAAAGGAAATTACAATTTATATGTTGGCAGCAATTTAAAACACAAAGAGACATTTGTACCAA
Source organism: Halichoeres trimaculatus (assembly GCF_033239565.1). NCBI lineage: Eukaryota > Metazoa > Chordata > Actinopteri > Labriformes > Labridae > Halichoeres > Halichoeres trimaculatus. The sequence goes on along the minus strand of NW_027437198.1, from coordinate 5,358,188 downwards.
TGTTTCCAATAGCAGGATGTGAACCTTGTGTCGCTCATTGTGAGCTGAGTAAGTGACATTATTATTCCATTGTATGAATCAACCAGACGACCTATGAATTTGTGCATATAGTTTCGAAGAACAGCATAAAATGTGGGCACATTGTTATAAACAAACATGTGACTTGCACTCGACCATCGAGGTAATTTAAGAAATATTCTGAAAGCATCATTATAGGCTACTTGTAGCTTTTTCATTTTAGCTTTACTGTAGTTGCACCATAAATGAGCAGTGTACAGTTGAGTACAGTAAGCTCTAAATCTGGCACAGGGTGTCTTGAATCTGTGCAGGGTACAATGAAATCTCAAAGACTATCAAGGGGTTCTAGAGAGAAATGTGCTGTGCTGGCCAGTGTCAGAAAGCTTGGTCTCAGTCGCAGGTCATGGGTCTTGCAAAAGGACAATGACCAAAAACACACAGCTTAAAACACCCAAGAATGGCTGAGAGGAAAACATTGGGCGTGGGCCAAAATACCTGCTGAAAGGTGCAGAAGTCTAATCGAGAGTGACAGGAATCGTTTGATTGCAGTGATTGCCTCAAAAGGTTCAAATAAATATTAAGTTAAGGGTACCATCATTTAGTCCAGGTCTGTTTCATGAGTTTATTTTTTCAAATAATTCTGTTGAAGCATGGTTGAAAGCAATGTCTGACTTTTATTGGTTAAATTTTATAGATTTTTTTATTATTACTTTTGTCAGATTCAAGTTATTTTTCTGACCACTCTGAATTTTTCTTTCATTTTTTCATTTTTCATTTTTCTCTTTCATTAAATGAAGGGTACCAATAATTTTGTCCATGTGTGTATAAAGACACAATGTTGTATTGACAGATTAACACACCAAGGATAGTCTGCCTCCACCTTTAAAACTCAACTGAAGCATCCAGTTTCAGAAATATTCAACACACAGATCAATCCTTGGCGTCTTTCTGAGTGTGTAAAGGTGTGTGTGTGTGTGTGTGTGTGTGTACCCCTAAGTTTGGAACAAAGCATGCATGAGTCTCTAAACTATCTTTTTTTGCCCCCCTGACTGTCCTGCACAGATGGAGCCCTGGTCCTGAAGGGGGTCAGTCGAGCCCTCATCCCAGAGGTGATTGAGGACCAACAAGACGAGAGCTCTGCTGGTCAAGAGCCCGCCACCGCCACCACGGCCCCGCCCCCTAACCCTGATATCAACACAGAGAGCACCGCGCTGTGAAAAAAAAAGAGGGATCATATAAACCCTCTTCCCCTCAGCTGGTCCAAGAAACAGATTTGAATGTTAAGAATCAAACATCAGCGAGGTAACTCCAGCTCTTCACTCTGAACTCACGACGCTAGGCTGCTGTCAGGAGAAGAAATGCTACATCCCTCCGTTTTGCTTCAGTATAACCACACACACAGGCTGAAATTCAAACTTCAGGAGTGTAACAGACTCATCATGCTGTTGATAATAAAGGTTTAAAGCTTTAAAGTATTTGGGGGCAGGAATCTGCAAACATGGTCCCAGCACCAAGAGTCAGAGGATCATATTTTATCCAGCAGCACAGATGTGTTGACATATTTTTAGTTCTTCTCCCCGATTTTCTTTGTATCAGCTGGCTCAATGTGATGCTCAGCAGGGTTGGCTTTTCTACGGTGGCTGGTAGGTGTCAGCCAATTTGCAAAAGCAACAACACAAATGCAAGAGCAAAAACAGGAATACAAAAGCTACAACATGAGGAAAGTTAAGAAATAATTGTTTTCTTTTTTACCTTCTACTTCGATAAATAAAGCTTCAATGCTTACCTTATTGATCCATAAAGCTAAATATAAGATGACGTATTTTTCCAGTAAATAAAGACATACAAGTACTATGAAGGGTATCACCCCTATGAAGCTTAATTTATAATAGTTAAGAAAGATCATCATTTACTTACTTTTGCAACATTGAGTTCTGGCGTTTGTATTTGTGTTGTAGCTTTTGCAAATTGTTGGACACCCACCAGCCACCGTACTTCTCAGATGTTACCACACACTTCAGGGTAACACTTTACTTTAGCAGTCTGCAAATTTCATCACACGTAGGTAATAATTAGACAAAGATTTTTCTTATTTCTTTAAAAGTAGCTCATAACTTCTTTAAAAAAATGACCAAATTTATTGTCGCAAGTCAGTTTCTTGAAAAAATTACTCCAGATTCCAAAGTAAGAAGGTGACAATTAGCAAATAATTTATTTGAAATTAAATCACAGCCCACCACAACATTTTTTTAGAAGTATCCCAGCGTTTCTGCTATTCCCATAGAAGCAGCTGATAAATAGCTGCTTAGTTCTTGAACACAGGGTTAGGTTCATTGTTTCCTCTGATAACTACTTTTGAAATGTTAAGTGAATAATTCAGTTTCTCACATATTCAGGTGAGTAGCAGGAGTTTGAGTATATCGGGCTATAGAACAACATTAGCTGTGTGGTCAGTTTGCATTCCAGCTGTAACTGATGTTAGCTAGCCGAGCGTACTTCATGGAGGTATAAAAAGACGTAGCTAGCTACTGTCAAACTTAACATTAACTAGAAAAATAGGACCTACCTTGTATATTGAACTGACCACAGCCCTCTCCAGTTCTGCATCAGTATCATGACGTTTCCGCCTTAAGTTGTGTTGGATGCAGAAACGTCTGACACTCATTGCAGAGCTACTGTGGACACCCATCTCCTGCAATGTCTCTGAAATGTCTGTGTGGGTCTCACCAGCTTCAAACAACTGCTTAATAACATCGGCGTATTGTTCTAGTGCAGCCTTAGTTATATGTCACTCACTGTATATCGCCTTCTCTATCTCTGTTATCAGGTTTCAAGATCTGTGCGGTTAAAGACTGGCCTCCCTGAGAAAAAAGTCAATAACTTCAGGGTCACAACACATCAAAAATGATACAAACCAAAAACTAATTGAACAAAAATCCCATGATAATTCCATTCTCTCATATTCTATTTTTAACTTCAAAACAAAATCAAAACAGGGAAAAATAGGCCGTTATTTGTATTCCGATTTTTGATTTGAAAACAAGAAATGAAATAAGTCGTTATCTGTTTTCTGATTTTGGATTCTAAAACTGATCTGGAATGAACGAATGATACACTGATAGCAGTTGATCGTTAGCTATTTGTTATTTAATTTCACCAACTTCTTTAGTACCCAGTTTGTTGATGTGCATGATTTAGATCACATGCAAAATGATAAACCTTTATGATTTGGTCTGTAATGTTTTACATGATACAACTGAAGGCTTCAGATGTGATATTCACCAAGAGTGGGGTTGTAAGTTGGCCTTACCTGATTGTGGTAGACACTGTAAGTACAGGCGCACTGCAAAACACAATCTGACCAGAAGTCATGTGCTAATTTTCACCAAAATCTCATGAAATTTAAGGGGTAATTTCAAAGAAATAAGAAAAAACTTTGTCTGATTATTACCTAAGTGTGATGAAATTACAGACCTCTAAAGAAAAGTGTTTCCCACTTCAGCATCACACTGCTTGTGCACATTTAGAGGACCAAAGAAATCCAACAAGACCAAAGAATTAAGTAAAGATGAAGAGCTGCCAGGTCTTTATTATTATTATTATTATTATAAATCTTAATGACCAAATATTTTAAGAGTGCAATATTGAAATGCAATCATCTAACACAGCAGACACGCTGTTTTCAGGAAGTTTCCCTTTTAGTAATCCAGGTAGAATTTCTTCTTTTCCAAACTTTTATAATTAAAAGGGATTTTTCTAAGAATTTGATTTTTATAAATACTTTATCACTTAAATTATCACTCCCACTTGAGCTACCAGCTTCAACCAAATACAGACAAATAATGATTATTTCTTATATTGTATATTGTTTTTGCTACAGCTGACAATCTTCACCATGTTTGGGTGTTTTTCAGCTCTCTGATTGTTTATTTTTTAATTTCTTTTTATCATTTTTATGTTGGCTTCTCTGCACAAAATGCACCGTACAATGCATCATTACTCTTAATAATTAAAGATTGTTCAACATTTTCAACAATTTGTCTGCTGTTTTCTATCTTTCTTAAATTTATTTTCTAGGAGCAAATATTATGCTAATTAAGAATTCTTCCAATAAACATGGATGAAAACAAAGATTGTTTTTTATTGTGTCAGTGAAGAAAATTAAGACAGAAAATAAGCCGGATGTAATATTTTTAACTTAACATAAATCACCACTTTCATCCCGTGTGTCTCACAGCCTGCCATCAGGCCCAGTAACCAATAATAAAGCAGATTGCAGCTAAACAAACGAGGAGGTTGACGTTCACGATGAGTCTCAGAGTTGGGTTTTCCTCCAGAGAGCTGATAGTCTGTTGAGGTACCAAAGGGCTCTCAGGATTATCAACCTTTTTCCCTCTCTCCATCCCACACAGCCAGTAGAGGGCGCGCATCAGCCTGGACTGGCTCTGGATGCTGGATGTGGAGGATGAGGAGTCTGTAGAGGAAGCAGAGGGAGTGTTTGCATTTCAGGTGATACCATCACTGATGGAGAGGTGTAACAGTGAGGAAGACTCACCTTTCCTGTGGTGACAGGCTTTCCCATTGCTGCTCTCCTGCTCTTTATCTGTAACGCTCGACTCGTTTGGCTGAGTAGTTATCACCTCTGTCTTTGTGCTCTGCTCCACTGAGAAGACCTCCTCTTTGGGCTTCACCGGGTCAAACCTTGTGAACCAGGTGAGGCGACTTACCTGCAAAACAAAAGACATCATGCAAAAATCATAATGAAGACCAGGGACTGAGGTGAGATTTCTCCTTTTAGACCAGTGATTCCCAACCTGTGGACCATGGCCCCCTGGTGGGCCGCAAAGGTATTTCATGTGGGCCGCAGAAAAAATTTCAAAATAAAATGATTAATTTGGTGGGGGTGTAGTTTTATAAAAATAAAATTTAAAAAGTGCGGTGTGTCATCATCCAGAGTTATACGATAAGACGTGTGTACTCTACAGAGACTGGAAAAAAAAGGAGCAGGCTTGGGTGAAAGCCGCTGAGGAGACGGGTTTTGAAGGTAAGTTCTGTAAATATTCGTTTCCAGCTGGATTTGTCTGCACGGGCCATCACTGAGTCCGACTGTGATTTCCTCAGTGGAGTTTTGTTGTAAAACATGGAAGAGCCTGATAGAGAGGAGGAAGAGAAGGGCAGGGGCAGAGCCAGGGAAAAGATGGAAGTTCTCTGTGGTCCTCTCTTTCCTCGACCCCTTCATTATCCCCAGGGAGACCTCAGGGAACATGGGTCAAGGGGTCGAGGATGAGGTCGCAGGGAACAGCCAGGCAGGGCCAGTGGAGGTGGATTACCAGGTAGAGGCAGCAGGCCCCTCAGGGATTGAGTTTAGAGGTTTGTTGAGAGATGAATATGCGCACACATAAAGCGTCAGTGTGTCGCCCCTCAGCTTGTCAAAATAGTCCAACGTCCAGCCTCGGGCGTTTGCGCAGCGTGTTGCAGGCGTGACGCCAATTTGCGTTTGGTGTGGCTGCAGCATAAGACGTGACAAGCAAATGAGAAAGAAGAATTTAAAGGGCAACTCCGGTTTTTTGACACCTGGACTTTATTTATAGGTGTGTGCATGCTTATATACTCACTCAGACAAACATCGTGCAGCTCAGAGTCCTTCAGAAGTTATTTAGATCCAGCTGATTTTAGCCGCACTTAGCGGGGGCCACGGCAAGGGAGCTTCAGCGCGGGACATAATCTCTGCAAAATCGCTCATTTCGGCTATATTTTTTCATCCATCGCCAGTGTTACCATAAAGTCAGCTCATCTACTGTCTTCAGGTGGGTCAGCTGACCCAGCGCTGACCTGGTAAACAAACTTTTCTGATGTCGAAGAGTCGGACTACGACTTCGAGTTTGACAGTTGTCCTTACCGGTTTGAGCCTGAGTACACGGACGAGGAGCTCCATGAAAGAAGGATGCAGAGGGAGAGAGACGAAGAGCTGGCTCGAGAACAACAAACAGGAGCATGTTCACGACTCAATGCAAACTGGTTCTGCGCTTGTGGACAGTGTTCGCCAATGGCAACAGAAGAGGAGCTGACTTCATGATAACACTGGATGAAAAAATTTAGCCGAAATGAGCGATTTTGCAGAGATTATGTCCCGCGCTGAAGCTCCCTTGCCGTGGCCCCCGCTAAGTGTGGCTAAAATCGGTTGGATCTAAATAACTTCTGAAGGACTCCGAGCTGCACGATGTTTGTCTGAGTGAGTATATGAGCATGCACACACCTAGTACCTAATACACCTAATAAGGTCCAAGTGTCAAAAAAAAAACGGAGCTGCCCTTTAAGTTGTTTTTGGCTGGACCACATTCATTGCATTAAATAGTTCATAATTTTATGTACGATCATCAATTAAAAAAATTGCTCTGAGATAGCATTACATGGACTCCGTATTTATAGGGTCGGAGGTGGGCTGCGAAAATTTTGGAGACTTAAAAGTGGACCCTGAGTTTAAAAAGGTTGGGAATCACTGTCTTAGACTATTGGGGCTGTATCAGGTCATATTGAGCTGAAATTCTTAAGCGTGAAAAACAGCAAAAATAATCTTCAGTACATTTCTGTTTGACATCACAGAGGTGAAAAAAAAAAGAAAAAAAAATTGAATCATGTTGAATCATTGTTATTTTGACTCATGATGTTCTAGTCTCCTGAAAGCTATCCCCCCCCACTGAATAAAGAACTTAAGACAATGAGTAATTAAAATATAATTAGGATTAAATACAACAATAGTGTATGATGAAGGAAAATGTACTAAGTACTAATGTGTCACACTAATGTAACTAATTCACATATTATCTCTTGTAATATGTCATCTTAAGCCCACAGTTTTATTACAGGTAAATAAATTGTGCACACAAGACACAAACCGTCACCTTTGCAGGAGTTCAGGGGTTATGCAAACACAAGTTTCCTCCTCTTTTTTTAATCATTTAAAAGTAAGGTTCCACAGTTTTTTGAGGTTTTTTTTTTTTGTGTGTGTGTGTGTGTGTGTGTGTGTGTGTGTGTGTGTGTGTGTGTGTGTGTGTGTGTGTGTGTGTGTGTGTGTGTGTGTGTGTGTGTGTTAGTTTCCTACAATTCTTTGATCACTGAGATATCACAGTGATACCTCCACTCAGCTTGTTTTATTCCTCAAACTGTCCAAACCCTGTAACGTGAAGAACTGAAAAGTGGAAGTGACACAATATGCGACAGTTGGATGATGAGTGAACAGAGGAAATGTCTTAATATTTGCAGTTTTTTGTCAGTTAAAGCACAGACAAGCAACAGGAAACAGAGAAAAAGTGTCAAATACTCAGTTGATTGTGTGGTAGCTACATGGAAATAATTTTACATTCTATTCCTCTTTTTTGTCTCATCATTGGTTCATATAATGCCAATTAGAAAAGGTTGGAAATTGATATGAGCGACATTTTCTTTAAGAGACATCTTTGTGTGGTGTCATCATTCTTAACTTCATGGGTTGAGGAAGAATGAAAAAATGATTTGGCTCGGCATAAAAAACTCAGGATGTTATAGTTCTAGTTTCTGAACCAGTGACCTGAGAGGAGTTATTCTGGTCAAACTTTGATTCTGACTGATTGAGCGTTCTGATTGATTCCTCACCTGTTCTGGTTTGGGCTCCTCTGTGGCCAGGCTGACCACCAACACCACGATCAGGGTGATAAAGGACAGCAGCGTGGAGAAGTAAAGGTAATGGACATACTTCAACACTCCTGGCCTGTCGTCTTCCTCAAAACACAGGGGCGCAGGGTAAATGAAGTCCAACGTCATGCGGCTGCAGCCGATAATGAGGCCGATCACCAGACCCCAGAACGCACCCTGAGGAAGGAGGAGGGGGGAGCAGATAAGCATCATCCCAACTTTAACTATCCTATCACTTACTTTTCTTATCTTGGAATCAAAAACATTCCTGATAAGTGAAATGGTTTGTTTTTTGTTTTACTGCCCAACCTTCTCATTAGTCCTCTTCCAAAAGCAGCCCATGAGGAAGATGATGGAGACTGGAGGTTGGAGGTAGGTGCTGATAGACTGGATGTAGATGAAGAGCTGTCCACCCTGACTGGCCTGGACGATAGGAATCCACAGCACTGACGCTACAACCAGAACAAGTACGAACACCCTGCACAGCAAAGAGAGAAAACTTTATTCGTGGGTTTGTGTCCATGGTTGTGTGAGGCCTGGAAAAAACTTATTCTGAAACAATCATTTCCTAAGGATGAAGTGTGCAGTTTTTTTTTCTTGTTTTTTTTTTTTTTTTTTTTTTTTTTAACAAAATACATTTTTTTATTTATTTGAAAAGGGACAATGTCCCTCAATTGACAATTGTACAAATGCAAATTTAGCAAAGTTTGCCAAAAAGGCTAATTTTCATTGGCAGTCCCTTTGCCAGGTATCAATTGTCAACATAGAGAAAGTAAGACAATGTCTTTTAGGATATGGTTAAAAAAAATCAGGATAGGAGCAGATTAATGAAGAATAGATGAATGAATAAATTGATAAATAAAAAAACAATGACAACAACAGCAATAATTATAATAATGATAATAAATAACAGCAATGGTAACAGACAATACAGTACAAGATCACCATGGCGTTCTTGCTTCTCAGAGGCCAGTTCTCAAATTTAGTCTAAACACAGAAATCTTGATGCTATATTTGATCAGTCCATGTACCTCGATTACCACATAAAGCAGTTTTCCCAGTCATGTTTCTTTTGTTTGCGAAACATTTCTAAACTCAAGTCTGTTGTATCTCATTCTGGACCAGAAACTATTATTCTGGCCTTTGTTTCATCCCGGCTGGATTATCGAAGTTCATTTTTCACCGACTTCAAGTAGTCCAGAGTGCTGCTGCAAAGCTCCTAAGTCTAGACAGACCACTCGCATCGCACCGATTTTAGCTTCCCTACATTGGCTTTCAGTCACTGGGAGAATAAATTTCAAGGTTTTTGCCCTTGTGTACAGAGTTCTCCATGGTCAGGCTCCTGATAACATTGCTGACCTGCTCTACCGCTGCCTCACCAGCAAGGGCGCGGTCACACTGGCCATCCAAACCGTGCCCGGTGTAAGCACGATTGCCCTCCCCACAGAGCTGTTCCCCAGCTGGAGGGTGCAGCCAACGGTCACACTACCCCTATATGAACAAGACTTTAGTGGGTATCACACACACGCATGGCCCGTCTACGTCATCGTGAAGCGTATGTTTACATGAAGTGCGATCTCATTAGAGTCAGCACAATGAGACAAAGACAACACTGCTACGACTTTAGAGACTTTTGGACTTATAGTAAGTCGTTTTCACCCGACACAGCCCTCTAACACCCCGCTTCGTTTAAATTGATTGTCGAGAGATGCGCTCGCGGTGATCATACGTCAAGGATCACACGCGCTGTCCGCGTGCTTATGCTCGTGCATGAAGTAAACAGTGCCGAAGCCCAACTCCCCTAAGCTGTTTAAATTTTAAAAACGTTTTATGACACATTTATTCAATCAGGCCTTTGACTTCACCTGTACAAATTAATGTTTAATTTTTTAATTGTTTGTAGTCCTCGCTGTTTGACAACATTAAAATGTTTTTTGTATGTGTTGTTATGATCTTATTTTTTATTTTATATTCTCTGTGAAGCACTTTGTGACTCTGTTATATGAAAGATGCTATACTAAATAAAATTTGCTTACTTACTTACTGAAAGGAGCAATACGATGGTGATGTTTTAATTGATGGGTATAGATTTCTATTGGCGTGATGCTCTGAATGAGTACACACACTGATCAAATGTTGTTTACCTGAAGGGAATTGTGCAGCCCTTCTAGCTGCACTTCTTGTTCTTGTATTTGTGTTTATTTTTAGAAAAGATAAAGCCTGACAGAGGAGGAGGAGGAGGAGGAGGAGCTAAGCTGTATATGACCCAATAAACTAATCAGACGTTTTGATATTTGATGAGCTTTTCCCAGTAAGCAAACTGTGTTTCTTTAGGATATGGCAGTGATGAAGGCTGAATGGCTTCTTATCTAAGGTTTTTATTGCTAGCTTACATAAAGATTCCTGTGGTTTAAGTAACGGTGAGGCTGGAAGTAGACAAGCTTATCAGACAGAAGGCAATATAAGAGGGGATCATAGTGAGTAAGTAGACCTTCACTGCAGCTAATGTTGGGTTCTGGTGAACCTGAAATTTGCAAGGCTGAACTTGACTTTACAGACTTTTTATGTGGTTTTTGAAGCAAGTTTTTGAGTAAATATGAAGAAAAAAATACTGTATCATCAGCATACATTACAATATCACATTGTAACATTTATTCTATTTTTTGAGAGGTAAGGTCCATACCTGCCCACAACCATCAGCTCCCACTCTGAAGCATTGGCCCTGAAACTCTTCCACAGATCCATGGTGAAAATGGTGCTGGCGCTGTTAAAGATGGAGGTCAGTGAGGACATGAGGGCGGCGATCATTACCGCCATCATCAAACCTCTCAGCCCTGGTGGAGGAAACACACCACAAAAGAATGAGGTGTTTTAAAAGAAGCAGAAGTACAGAGTTAAATGAAGGGAAGAAAATGTGGTGTTAAGAGGAAAGTGTCCCACCCATAGGCAGCAGCTCCATCACCAGCCTGGCATAGGCTGTGTCAGTACAGCCCACTGGGTTTCCACAGATCTGCTCACACAGCTCAGGGTCGACACACGCCACATCATCTGCAGGATATCAAACTCAGTTTCTCAGCATGACTGAATACAACCAGTCCCTCCAGTGTTAAAAAACTAAAGAAACTCTTTGATGGCAGTTAACCTTTTTAATGAGCATGCTCTACTGCATTAATACACACCTGTGAAAAGTATCCTGCTGATCATGCCAGGCAGCATGATCATAAAAAACGGCAGAAACTTCAGATAAGCAGCCATGAGTGAGCCCCCTTTGGCATGAGTCAGGTTCTTTGCAGCCAAGGATCGCTGCACGATCACCTGCAGAGAATCACAGCAGTGAGCTCCTATCAGTGGCTGGTTAACGAGTGATTAAAATTCACAGAAGAACATCAGTACATTTAAGTCGTTGGTGGCTTATAAAATGTGAGCCAGAATAGATAACAGCAGTATGTTTTATTTAATTATCACCAAGGCGTCTGTCAGGTATCAAAGGGTAAAGGTATCATATAAAGAATTTGCAGGGATGCTCTTTGAGATGTTCTGTTATCTTGGAAGTGCTTCTTTTTGTGGAAGTGCAGCTCTTACGGTTGTGGCACAAGGTCCTTAGAAGTACCCTACTCTTCGCTGGTATTATTTTTGCATTAGACATCACCGAATAATTATAATATTGGAGATTTTTTCGTCTTTCTTTTTTTAAAAATCTTTTTAGTTCTCTTTGTATTTGTAGCCTGTCGTACTTTTTATGTCTCAGTTGTTGGCCACTGACTCTTAACTGGTTGTGTTCGCTGTGACGTTTTTACTTTTTTTTTTTTTTGCTCCTGAGTGTGTCCAGGGATCCTCCATGCAGGGCCGCAGGAACTAGGGTGGGTGCTGCAGCACCCCCTAGCGAAATGAAGCTCAAACTCCTATTATTTGGAATGAAGTTGCTTAAATTAATATATTTTAATAAACTAATTAATTTTTTTTCCACTGGTGTATTCATTAAATGAAATTCAATATGCTCAGAACTAGGAAATAACTTAAACTGAATTCATCCAAATTTTTGCCAAGGGTGATGCGCGTCCCTGCTGCTCGCTGCTGCTCGCTGCTCATGCATGAATGTTGGTGGGAACTATAGAGGCTGACTGCACCTTCAGCTTTGAATGTTGGGAGATGTGTTTATAGGAGCCAATTCCCCATGCAGCACAGTACAGGAGGTTGCCTCACATCTCTTCAACATGCAGCCCCAAATTTCAAGAAGTGGAGAATCTGATAAAACTTTGCATGTGCCTACCCATCTTTGTTGCTTCTTCAGAGAGAATTTTTTCAACTTTGAGACGCATGTCCCAAAAGAGACAGGCAAACCTGACCTTGAACCATGTGCACAGAGACGTTGTCATTCTGTTATTTTTATACTGCAGCCAAGCAATTCGTATTTATGTATGCATCATGCATACATAAATGTTGATAGTCAGCATCAGTGACTTTAGGACTGGCACAGCGCATGTGTTTATGTATGCATGCCCGCCTGTGCTCCCCCCACCCCTGGCTTCTCAGCAGCACCCCCTGCTGAAAATGTGTTCCCGCGACTATGCTTACGTGTGACCATGGTTGCATTGTTTACACATAAGATTTCACCTTTTGGCAGCCAGTAGCATATCGATGCTAACCGGTGCTGGGCCTGGTGTTCTCTAGGAGCTGAGGGGAATGGGGTGAGGACGACATGCTGGTGAAATAACTCTAATAAGATGGACGAGCTAGTTGTGCTAACCCATCACCCGAGGGAATACCAGGGCAGAGTATGCTATTCACAGACATGGATGACAGAGCTAACACTGTTCACAAATAGGATACAGAAGAGAGAGGCTAAACAGACTGCTAAAGAAGCTCAGTCCCAGACCCTGTGGAGGTGGAGGCTGATTGACTGGAGAATTATGGACAAGCTGACGTCTCTGATGGACATTTTCTTTCTAGTTGATTCTTATTATATTATTATGCTACTTATATATTCTTGGATGTTTTGCTCTATATACTTTCCTGTAATGCAGCTTTGACTCTGGATTTCCCTCCAGCGATTCAAAGTACATTCTATTCTATTCTTCTAGCACTGCTGACTTTTTTTTTTTTTTTACTAAAACCCTTTTTCAATACAGCATGATGAACAGTATATTTTCTCAAAGCTCCACTGATGAACTTGTGTTTTCTGTACATTTAGTTCTCGTTGTCAAAGGTGTACATCTTATCTCCTGTCAGTCTTACCCTGTACATGTGATCATACATAAATAGTCTGTATGTTGCTGATACCTTTTGAGCGCCTGCTAAGAGGGCATGATAACCCCTGATCAGCCTGGTCTCAGAGACACACACACACACACACATACACAAGCAAACAAACAAAAACCTGATCAGCAGACTTTAAAGATCTTATTTTCTTTGCTTTGATTTTTTTAAAGATAGGGTTTGAAAATAATAAAACGTCAATTTTTACAGGAACAATCCTGCTTAATCATCTCCTATGGGCCTCTATTCATGTGTGTCAGTGTCTGTGTCTGCCTCAACCCCTTCCTCTGTCTGTATGTTGACGTTTTTGTTGTATCAGGACATTTCTGGGCAGAGAGTAGGCGTGATTGTCTCAGCCAATCACAGCGCCCAGTGTTCAAGTGACTTTGCGTGTTGATGATGGCAGTGTGGGAAGCCAAGTGAAGCAGCTACGATAGGGGACGAAGCATAGAGGAAGAAAAACACAACCAAAGTGAAACAAAACACAAAATATATGAAGCTTTTTCCTACATGTAAGTGAAGCTTGGCTCGACTTTCACTCGCTGTCAGGAACTTGGAGGGCAGCACATGAAGAGGGGCAATGTAAGCTAGCTTTCTGCTAACCAGGTATGTGTGAAATACCTGTGATTAGCTTGTGCTAACATGCTAAGTCAAGTCTCTCCTACATAGAAACACAATGCTACAGGTGGTTGTTGGGCTGGTGAGTGTGTTCATGTAGTCTCGGTCGGAGGCTGTGGGTGTGCGCTGCAGCTGGCCCTGAGCCAAGGAGGAAGAGCCTAGTTTGAATGTTTTGTTTCCCAGTGGCGTGGCGTGGGGATTTTTTTTTAAGAAGCCAAGTGAGACAAAGCCTCTAATCTGTATTTTTTTGGGGGAGTGGGGTACATAAAAGACTTTGTTGCAGTTTGTATATCGCTATTTCATGTAACGGAATGACCTGTTAGAGTGCCCAGAGAGCACTCATTTTACTTACTTTGAACAACCACACACGCCCTTTCACTCTCCCACCCTCAGTCACTCATTCACACACGTACATTGTCCATTTGACTTATCTTAAACATCGTATTAATTTATTCAACTGCCCGCTCAAATGCACAACCGGCTGCTTCGTGCACACTGCTAATGTGCTAATTTCCCTGATTTCATTCAGTGGCTTGATGATGATGATGATGATACTGTGATTTGATTGGTTTGAGGCCAAAGACGGAGAGGCTTCTCTTGACACAGTCTTGGCCAATCACAGGTGAGCAGTGTCATGACTGTAGCCTCATCTGATTGGTTTATCCTTCTTTTTTTTTTCACCAAGGGACGCCAACTCAACTTGGCTTCCTTGCAGACAACAGTGTGCAATATTGTATTTTCACCACGCATTCGCCACATAACATTTAGGAGGGCGCTGTTTTACACATCGTAAAATGCTTAATAAATAGAGAAAGAGATGATAGTGATGAAACACAGAAGAATTATCGAAACTGTTAAAAAGGAGGGTTTTCATTAAAACACAGCTGCAGTCTGAAAAAAGAGAGGAAGCATGGCTTCCCTTGGCCTCCGGGAGAAAACGCCACTGGTGTTTACTGACAAGAAACATGAATACCTGCAAACATTGTTTTTTTTCCACGTTACCTGATCAGAACACCAGTACCACATGGAGGGAATGGACATGCCAATGATGATCCCAGGCCAGGGCAGGTCAGAGTCCACCGGGTCCCTAAAGAGGTGGAAGGAGTCCGCTCGAGGGATACCGCAGGTGGAGTTTGGCACACGTACCGAAGGTATAGCCTCAAAGTATCCCTCCATCAGAGCGTTCCAGCCGCCGACTTTTGCAAAACCTCAACAAAGAACACAAGCATCAGATTAACTGGACTACAAACTGCTGGTGATGAGAGGGTGTCATGTTCAGGTGTCACATCTGACTTACTGAAGCCCATGAGGGTGAGAGATCCAGCCACCATGATGAATGTTTGAGCAGCATCTGTGTAGATGACAGCAGCCAGACCACCTGGGGAAAACAAAACCAGAGACTAACAGGAGGATTAAACACAGCGCTCCTATCTCTGAGCTACTGAAGTGTCATTCTCTTCAGGTGAGGAAGGGCGGAAGGGAGGAAGGTCACCTGCTACAGTGTAGATAGCAGTGACTGACAGCAGCAGAATCACAGCCAGGTAGATGTTCCATTTTAAAGCCAGCTGAATGAAGAGTGCACCTGCATACATGTCCACCTACGATACATATGACACATGTAAAAAAAAAAAAAAAAAAAAATTCAAAACACACATACCTGGCCTGACTTGGTGTGAGAGAATGGTAGCAGGTACGTGTCTTACTGATATCTTTGTGAAGATGTAGATGAATAAGCAGAGGACGGTTATAAATAACTGAGTTCTTCTGCCGCCAAACCGCTTCTGCAAATATTCTGGCATGGTTGTGACCTGGAAGAAAAACAAGAAGATGATTCAGCATTCAGGGATGAATGAGCTGAATCAGGCAGGTGCACATGTCTGATATATTTTGATATATTTCAGGTGTAGAAGCTTTACCCCAGAGGCGATGTAGATGGGTAAGAAGAGCCATCCAAGAAGCAGCACCATCAGCATACCCTGGAATACAAGACAACACACTCACACACCAAAATATACTTTTTTTTCCCTTAAAAATTCAACTTTGTCTTTGTGAGAAAGTATAAAGGAAGACACAGGTTCTTACATTCCACTCATATGCAATGGCTCCAATTCCTGCAGCAGCTCCTGACCCTGCCAGGCCGATGAAATGTCCACTGCCGATGTTACTGGCAAACAGTGAAGCACCCACCTTAACACAGACCAAACCATGAGATCAAGTTAATTCTTTCCCATCATCCTGCTCTATCCACTGTTCTGTTCTCTCCAGTTAAAGATGCCATGAGGACGATCTGTTTTACCTCGCCACCTTGTGGCCCGGAGTCTTAAACACACTGTTGTGAATTAATTTCAGCGATGTGTGTTTATTTTGGGAATGGAGATTGGTTCAAAACAAATTTTCTTTATTCAATACAACTTTTTACTGGATACAATGCGCCAAAGTAAGGTATTTACTGTTACATAGCACTAAGGTGTGAAATGTGACATCAGGCAAATGTTGTAGTAGCTGCTATATGTAGCGTTATCGTCTGCCCAGTGCCCTGATGAATCTGTAGGCTAGGTCAGTTTGTAAGTAGTTTAGAAGCCGTCAATATTTAGCGCAGCTGGCAGCCTGGTGCTCTAAGACATGTACATAACGTGTAGCTAACGTTAGTAAATCCTGGTTATGTCCTGCCAGTCATCTACCAAGCAGAGCTAACGTAACCTCACTCTTCATTTTATTGATAGACTCTCAAGTTTGAACAGACCACTGCAGAATAACTGCTGACTGTGGGTTGGAATGAACATTATCACAAACAGATTAGCCCTTTTACCCATTAGCTTGTGCTCTATCACTCTCCTGTTTATCTTTCTTCCGCTCTTCTGTCCTTTTTCTGTCTGACAGTTAGACTCAGTGTCCACCATCACTACAAAACTAATCACAGAATTAACCACTACTAAACTTTGTCAGCGGTTGTGGTGTTGTTGTAGAGACTTAGATGTGACGTCAATCAATCCAGTCCTACTTGACCCGATTGGAGAGCTAAGAAGTAGTATTTTAAAATAACCAGTATCTTGTAATATTGGTGCTGATAATCTCATTCTAAAGTGTGGATTATGATCAGGCATATATCTAGAAGGGAGACTTCTTCAAGATCATTTAGAAACTCCTCAAAGCAGTGGCGTTTTCACCCGGAGGCCAAGGGAAGCCATACTTCCTCTCTTTTTTCAGACTGTATCTGTGTTTTAATGAAAATACTCCTTTCTAACAGTTTCGATAATTCTTCTGTGTTTCGTCACTGTCATCTCTTCCTTATTTATCTCCTCTACTTATTGAGCATTTTACGATGTGTAAAACAGCGCCCTCCTAAATGTTATGCTGTGAATGAGTGGTGATAATATGATACTGCACACTGTTGCCTGCAAGGAGGCCAAGCCGAGTTGGCGTCCCCTGGTGAAAAAAAAAAGAAGAATGATTAACCAATCACATGAGGCTGCGGTCACGACACTGCTCACCTGTGATTGGCCAAGACTGTGTCAAGGGAAGCCACCCTGTCTTTGGCCTCAAACCAATCAAATCACAGTATCATCCTCATCATCAAGCCACTGAATCAAATCAGGGAGGTTAGCACATTAGCAGTGTGAAGAAGCGGCCGGTTGTGCGTTTGAGTGGGCGGTTGAGTAAATTAATACGATATTTAAGATAAGTCAAGAGGACAATGTACGTGTGTGAACGAGTTACTGAGGGTGGGAGAGTGAAAGGGTGTGTGTCGTTGTTCAAAGTAAGTAAAATGAGCGCTCTCTGGGCGCTCTAACAGGTCATTCCATTACATGAAATAGCGATATACAAACTGCAGCATAGTCTTTTATGTACCACACTCCCTAAAAATCATACAGATTAGAGGCTTTGTCTCACTTGGCTTCCTCAAAAAAAATCCCCACGCCACGTCACTGCCTCAAAGTCCCTTTAAGTAAAAGAAATGACTTCAGTAAAATAAGTAAATAATTTTAAATAAGTAAACAACTACTAACAAGACACCAGACCTACTTTTTGTTCAAAGAGGGTGAGAAACCAAGCATAAGCTAAAAATTTGTCCCAACTTGATGTTTTACTCACCGGCCACCAAGTCATGCTCTTCCCAGCCAGGAAGTATCCATCCACCGTGCTGCGCTTTGTCCTGAACATGGACTAATGGAGGGATGAAAAATGTCAGATTCAGATGCAGGATTTTCCTTTTTTTAAAATTAACTTATTTTTCCTTTCTCGATTTAGTCAGGTTTGTTGACGGCTAAGCTACTGTCCAAGTTTCTGGTTCAAATAGAACAATCAAATCTTTCAATGAGGGGCTGTAAACTGAAAAACAAAACAGTTAAAGAAAAATGAGCCACAGAAAACTCTTTAGTAAGCAAATGAAGGGCTGTCTGTGAGCAATTCAAAATTGTTTTCTCTTATAGTGGTGAATAAAAGTCATATGCATATCTCGGCCATTAATGTAATTTTACCTTAATGGCTGTAGTAAAGGTTGTAAAAAGCTGTGCAAAAAATATCAATAAAATTGTAACTAAAAAACTTACCAAGGTAAAGCATTATTTTAATTTTATGCAGACTCTTACTCATTGGAGATGCTGGGGAATTTTCTGTCAATCCAGAATGTCTGAGACAAAATTTGCATAGAAGTATTTGCATCCAGAAAAATATCTAGGGTACACAGTGACAAACTGTTTCCTCCCAGCCCACAAAATGTGATATTTAATGACCAAACCTGTACTTAGTAGTGCTTGTGAATGTAAAATCCTGACCTGAAACAAGCTGTGTGAAATTTCTGGGATTTGCAGGCGTCAACAAGAAGAGAGAAGACTTAGTGGCTAGAGTTCATTTATCAAGGAAATGTGCCAGCTACACTCAGTAAAACTGTGCATGTGTGTGCTAGTCACTTCACTGCAGACTGCTTTTCCAACTTTGGACAGTACAACAGAGGGCTAGAGAATAGACTGGTCCTGAATCCAGACGCATTACCAACCATCCCCCAACAAACCTGTGACCCTGGAAATGTGAGTATTTTAAATGCTGTGTGCTGTGGAGCAGATGTAAGAGCTTTTCCTCAGCTCTTAGCTCTCTCTCCCCCCCCCCCCCCCCCCCCCCCCCCCGTCTCTGTGTTAGCTTCAGGATGCTAACTGTAGCAGTTAGCCTGTTGTTTTAGCCTGTAATGGTACGGTAAACAAGCTTCGCTGTTTTTTAAACATTGTGCACTCAGAGTTTGTGGCGCCACTCTCAGTGATGCAGAAGAGCTGGACGGTATCAGCGGTGGCTCATTTACATATGAAGGTCACGCCCACTAAATCAGAGTGTTCTGACCAGAGGGGCTATGAGAACCTTGAAACAATGCTGCTGTGCTTGATTTACTGGCTTTTTTGGCCCAAAACATGTTACTACCATTTCATGAAGACATCAATGATCCATATTAAACTGCAGAAAAGGAGCAGAATATGGAACCTTAAACAATGTGAACTGCTGAGCACAGCATTTCAACATATAGAAATCTGAATTTATCAATTATGGACAATGATTTAGAATAAATAGTGAACGATGGCACAAGTCAATCACTGATACATAAGAACTAGTCTATATTTTAGTCACCTGTAGGCTGGGTTATGCAGTTTACAGTTATCAGGGCACACTAAATTGTCTCCTTGGACTATCCAGCTGGTCATATCTTAAAGAGCTCATGTTGCATTATCATCCCTGTGGAATATTTCTCTCCCAAGTTGCTGGTCTGCTCGGGCCCAGAAGGTCTTTGAAAGCACCAAGGGAGGAAAAACCTGTACTGCTCCGGCTCTTCTCTTTTTTTAGGGTACTTGATCCCACTGTCAGTGTTAATGTTAGCATTGACCTTGAATTGCATGATCTTCTGTGACAGATGTTATCAGTTATGCCCCTGTTATCAACATCATCACAACCATAAAGGCTCATGATAAACCCATTAATTTTTACTGTTACAAATACCGTGACTAGTTAATTATCACACACGCTGTCCCTGCCAAAAGTACACACACTTCTACTGTAATTATTGACACTGCAGTGGCAGGACTGAGTGTGCTTTAGTCCTTTTTCCTCTGTCTGCTCATCTCTACCTGTTTTTAAAGTGTTCTGCTCATGGTGGCTTATTGTTGAGTCCTTGTAAATATATTACAGAGAAAGATCTAGACCTGCTTTTTTCATAAAGTGTGGTGAGATAGGATTTGAGAAGGATGGTGCTTTAAAAGATAAAACTTGATTTGAACACCATCAGGTATCAGACTGACACAGAAAATTAAAAACAGACTTTTTGTGTTTAAAGACTTTGACATTTTTTTTTTATTTTGCAAAAAGGGTTTGTAAAATTATTTCAGCACTGTACTTACCCAAAAGCCCACAGCCAGAATGAGCACAAAGTAGACAACCAGCACCACTATGTCCACATGAACCAGAGTAGCTGTGCCCCCTGTGGGGGGTGATGGAGAGGGGGGTGTGCCGGTCCTCTGTGGGCCGTATGTAGGATCCATTCTGTCCTCTGCTGTGCTGCTGGTAGACAGTGTGAAGCTTCCTTAAACAAAGCTCATGATAACTCGTAAGAAAAATCATTTCATGTCGTTTAATCATTTCTTCTCCCTCTGTCTCATGTGCTGCTGCTTGTCTCCGTCTGTGTTATCAATGTGGGCGTTCTCACAGCTCCAGGATCCCTGAACAGAACGCACACTTCCCTAACCTGTTTATCTTGTAGCCCTGCATGACACTACGACCTACTGGATTACCAGTTGAAATCCCACCATCCAAAGTCCAGCCCCGGCTGTCCAGGAATTTGTTTTCAAGCCTGAGCCTGCAAGATGCTTGACACTCTGACCTCTGGTCTGCATCTTGTCCAGCGAGGCCCTGGTTTTCAACATGTTAGCCTTCAGCTCAGCTGCTCAACTCCCAGATAGCTCCCGATAAGCTTCCCATTCCACTTTACCAACCTGTGTCTGATCCTATCTTCCTTGAGTCCTCTGAACTGGTTTTCAATAACAAATGCCACAGTTTACCTTGCTGGTCTTGTCATTTTAAATCTTTTTAAGGCCAGAAAGAAGAAGGTAGTTGACGTTAACTGTCTGACACCAGCAAATTTCCAGCTTAGCTGCCTGATGTCCTGTGGCTAAAGGGTGACCCAGCAAAATTCAGGATGAAATATTTCATGGTTTATTACACACTAAATTTAAATCTAAATTTTCTCCACTCAGAAATGAGATAAGCCCTTCTTGCAATCCAGGCCCCGGTGTTTCACAAACTTCTTTCTGTTAATGTCAGTGAAGTTCCACAGTCTTGACACTTATTTAAGAGAGGTAAACTCCTGTCTGCCATCCAGAAGAAACTTGCCTGGATTGCCAGTTGAAATGTGTGGCTCCTTTTCGAATTTAAATTACATGTGACTCTACAGGTACACTACAATCTGAGAATTTAGTTTGGGAAGCAAAGGAAGTGCAAGTGTCAAATACAGACGCTTCTATGTGGAATGAAATATACCCACATCAAATGCACTCACATAATTTAGAGAAGAAAATTTACATTTAATTTTAAGTTCAGTATGTGGTAAATCATGAAATATTTCAACCTGAATTTTGCTGGGTCATCCTTTACTTCTGGCAGCCTTCCAGGCTCTGCTGTACGGTGGCCAGTGAGTGTTGGACAATTTGCAAAAACGACAACACGAATGCAGGCGCAAAAACACAAATGCAAAAAGCAACAACACAACGGAGGTACAGCCACAATGGAAGTTAAAAAGGTCAGTTTTCCCAATGGACACAGAAAAGTTGAAAGAGTTAGTAAACCTTTTTTTTTTTTTTACTTCACCTATGATAAATAAAGCTTCAAAGGGGCCTCACCTTCTAATATCCTTCATAGTACTTGTATTTTTTTATTTACCTGAAAAATACGTCATCTTATATATTAGCTTTATAAATCTATAACTTTAGCATTAAAGCTATATTTATCATAGCTAAAGGTAAAAACAAAAAAGAAAAAAAAAAACATGAGCTTTTTTCAAAACTTTTTTGTGTCTGTTGTGTTTTGGCTTTTGCATTTGTGTTGTTACTTTTGCAAATTGGCTGACACCTACTGGCTATCATAGTGTGGACCATTCCCAACAAATCACATGTAGGAGTTCCAAGTTACAGCTTCTCTGAGATCTAACTGGCTATCTCTGCATACACCCATTACAGCTTTAGCATAAGCACTGCTAACATCACCTGTTTCCTGCAAAAGCCTAATTTTCTTCTTCTTTTTTTTTCAGTTTGATGGCCTTCCTGTCTGTCACTCTACTTTTTTAACTACAAAAACTGAATCTAACTAAGTGTTTTTGTCTTATGTTAAGTAAAAAATGGCAAATTACATTTGATATGAGCAACATATGAGTCATTTAGCTGACCAGTTCAGGAACAAGTCTTATTTCAAGTTATGAAGAGACAAAAATGAGGTCTGAATTGTTTGAAGCAAGCAAAGATATCTGCCAGTGGGGTGGGAAAAATGTGCTTGTCAAGTTTCTTGAAACAAAAATAATGCCTTGATATCAGAATCTTCTTCTAGTCCCATTGGCAGATTTTTTTTTTTTTTTTTTAACTTTTTACAAGTAATTTAGAGCTCATTTTTGTCTTAAATACCTTGAAATAAGAGATTTTTCCTGGACTAGTCAGGTGAATGTGGTAAATATTGAGTTAAAAAAGACATTTCCACTGCAGTGTTGTTCAAATTCAGGCCATCTTTTCAACCTGCCTTGACTTTTATCTTCACTCTTTGACACCTTGACGGTCATTTCACAGCTAGTTAGTGACAAATTTTGCAACTGTTAAATATTGTGCCATGTCAAAGACCAAACAACACATCTGTTTTTAATGGAAGCTGCTAGCTTTGCTTACATGTTTAAACTAATAACCTCTCAGAACAATTTCACAAAGTAAAACGAAAGTTGTTGCTTGTATTTATGTATTTATACAAGCAACATCTCTCGGTCTTCTCTGTTTGTGTGAGATGATGTAATCGGATGAATAAACTCACCTTTCAGTCTGCTGTTAAACTCTGTTTCATTCCAGCCTTATGTTGGTCTGTTCCAAACAAAACAACACGTCTGATATTACTACAGCACGTCATATTGCTGACCACGTTTTTCTGGAAGCTTCCGCCACTGGCTTTAAGATCAAACTCCACTTTCCCAGCGTGTGCGCATCAAGTGTCTGGTTAAAATGTAAGGGATTTATTACACTGAGCAGAGAGAGAGGTGTTTCCACAACACATTCGACCACTGTGGGATGATGGTTGAGTGAGTTCTGAGTGCATTTCAGTGACAAATGAGCAATAATGAGTGATGAAAATAAACGATACAGAGGTAACTGTGGGGGAAATAACTGTGTTTCTGTGTCTACTGCAGCAGGCTTATCTCATGAAAACAAACGTGATCTGAGAATTTACAGCAGGTTAACAGATAACTTGATCCCAGGTGTGTCAGCAGCAGTTACAGAGACATACTCCCTCCACTGACCTGCTGCAGTGTAGCTTTTAAAACCTGCCTCCTCTAAGTTGACAAATGGGATGTTATAGGAAATCAAACACCACATCTGATGAACTCTATCAAATATTTTTTTTGTCATTATAGCTGACTCAAAAATATATTCCTAACTTTTTTTTTGACACCTCAGTTGACAAATAAAACAATGAAAAGAAGAATAAAGAGAACACAACTGGCCCTAAAAGAGAGCCTTGAAGGACCCCACAAACTAGCAAGGCCAATACTGGAATAGTGTTGGTCGAGGATGATGGAAAAGGTTCTCTCTCATAGATATGACTCAAACCATTCAAGGACAATGGCTTAAATACTTACACACAGAATCAAGTAAGTAAGTAAGGTAAATAGTAAGTAGTATGGTAAATAGACCACTCAAAGCCCTTTAAACACTGATGGAGTAGAGTTCTAAGTAAAGAACCATCAGTTTAACTAACACATTTACACCCATTCAAACACCACCGACCAACAGTGAGAGCATTTTCAGTATCTTGGGACACTACAGTGGTATATGTTGTCAGGACACTACAACATATACGCTGCAGGAGCTGGAATCAAACCCTTGACCTTTCACTTGAGAGGCATTGACTCTACTGCTGAGCCCCAACTTTATCACAGGCAAGTCTAATTGTACCAACACAGTGAAATTTCCAAAATCAACAGTTGAAGCAGATCATTAAAATCTTGTAAAAGTGTCGTTTCAGTGCTGTGATGTGATTTAAAAGTAGAATTTAAGACTAAAATTTCTAACTGCAAATTTTGAATTGCAGTTGGTTTAAGGGAGCTGTCTTCAGTTATAAAGAAAGTAGGGTAGAAAGGATGCTGCAGAGGAGCTGTGACAAATCCTTACACAAAGTCACAGAGCTTTCCAAAAACTCTGACTCAAGGATCTGCTCCACTGTACGCCTTACTGTGAGATCTGTGCTGTTCCATCAGAAAGTAAAATGATCGGTTCTGTTTTGTTTGTCAGAGCTCTAAACCTGTTGACCCCTGCTACCCAGAATCCTGTCATTAGTGTGATAAGTCAGTGCCCTACTTGAGCGTCTTCGTTTTTGTACAAACACAGAGGGTGGAAAGACATCTACCCTCTGTGTTTGCAGTGCAGTAATTAATAAACACATCAAGGACATTTTCCCCAAACATGTTCAATTCTTTTTTCGCAGTGTGTTTTCAGGAACTAAGCAGGTATGATTTTTTTTTTTCTTTTTTGGATATCTCTGTTGTCCAATGTGGGCTCTCCAGGGTTCTGGAACAGATTAGCATAGAAGTTTATGAAGAGGGCAAGAAAACATAACAAACAGGAGTTACTGAACTATTTCAGGCTTGAAGTGTCTTCCTAAAATCAAATCTTTAATTTCAAGTTCAATGATGTGTTTTGGTTGACTATGCAGGTTTCCCGCGTAGCATCCAGCCAGGTTGCTTGTGCACATAATGAAGGCGAAAAGAAAGCCTGCAATGATTGTTAATGAAGCGAGGCTCTCAATGAACCCCCCTTTTCATGAATATTTTTCACAATTAGACACTATTCAAAACTATGTACAGGGACCAGCATAAGAATGTGAAATAACATTGAAACAGCTCTGAATGATGCAGTTGAATTCTGGGAAACAAAAAAGTATGGGGCCTTTATCGCAGCTACCTATTGCCCTGTCAGTGCCAACTCAGATGATACTTTGATGTTACTTTTTATAAGACTAGACGTCATTATAAAAGATCTAACCACAAACCACCAGGCATCATCAGATATGATATCACTTTTTATAGATGTCAGCATTGTTAAGGTACAATACAAAATACAGACTTAACACTTTATAGGCATTATTCGGACAGCAAATCTTAAGAGGTTTCCATTCTGAAACTGAAGCTGAGGAAGAATAAGACCATTAGAAAAGAAAGCCTCAAAGGTTTAACTACCAGCACACATTTTTATCATGAGACTTTGTCTTATCATTCAAAAGCATCACATGAAGCTTTGTGTGTGAAAGAAAGCTGAAACATTAAAGACTCTGCTCTGCTCAAAGGTATTGCTGTTCTCTCAGTGGTATAATATCAAAGTCAATCAGATAACAAGTACAGAACACAAGTTGTGCAACACACGAAATAAACAAAGTGCCTCAAATGGAGCAGCTGCTTATACTTCTTTCAATAAACTCTTTTTTTTCTGTACAGTACAAAGACAATTTATCTGATTAAGTCTGGACAAGATAAAATCTAACAGTGGAACACAGCTTAACACACACATATTGCACACTGCCCGCTGCCGGCTCCACATACACCCACTTCTGATTTCTTTAAATAGTTTATGACTTCAGACAAATGTTAAAATAGTACTGCTACAATTATTTTTTTTTATAAAACTGGTTACCAACATCCTTTCATACATACAGGGTAATAGCATTAGAAGGTAAGTGTTATATAGAACAACAGCATATACAGGAAGAGATGTCATCGGCTGTAACTGACATGGTATTTGGAGATTTGCTTACATCAAGGCATAAATATAAAGCTGAAAAAAGGAACTATTCATTTGTGAAAATAAGCTACACTTGGTCTGCTAATAAGTTATGTTACATTCATTGTGGTGGGCACGTTCATAAAAACAGAGCACATGTAGACTAACAGGAAACAGCTTTGTGCTTTTCTCACAAACCAACCAAGAGGATAGGAATTAGAGCCTGCACAGATTTGAGTTTCTGAATCTAGTTTTAAAAGGAAGAGTTCATCAGATACAGGAATGGTAGCCAGTGCAGGATGGTATTGGGCAAAAACAAAGGGCTAATCCCAAATCTAAATCTTAGCCCTTGGTTTTGTGCATGTATGTCAAGTGAAGGGGTGTCCCAATCCTCTGTGAGGTGAAGGGGATGGGCAAACTGGGACCCTTTAAACCAAGGGGTATGACAAATTCCCCATGTTATTGATATTTTTAATCTGATATCTAATCCTTTGCTACTCCACGTAAATATTAGCCATGTTTTGAATTGATGTACTTTGAAATTGCTTGTTGTAGCGATTTAGCTAATGCTGCTATAGCGACAGCTACGGCTAATAATAGCTACACCGATGTCAGAGGAGGGTGAAGGGCTCACAGCAAACAGACTCCACTTCAATGAACTGCATTTCATGAAGGATTAGGCCATGTCCACACGTAGCCTGGTATTTTCAAAAATAAATACCCCCCCCCCCCCCCCTCGTTCGTTTTTCAAAATACTTCTGTCCACATGCAGCGGGTAAATCAGCCAGGGAGTGCTGCTCGAGGCATGCCAAACCCATAATGGACAGTGTTTTCCAGACATAAAGCCTGTGTCAGCCAACCAAAATTAGCCCCCGTCATTCAGCTGTGATGTTTAAGAACTGAAAACTCTGGCGTCTACACGAAACCATGAAACCGGAGTTTTCCAAAATCTTCACTTTGGCCGGTGTTTTTTGAAAACATTGTTTACAGTGACGTAAAACTGCGGTTCCGTGTGGACGACGGGCGTAAATGTATAAAAATATAAGCGTTTTCCTAAATACCCGGCTACGTGTGGACATGGCCTTAGACAGCTAAGCTGCATTCAGGAGCTGCATTGGTTACATAAACTATGATAAGTGAATGTTAGCTCGACGTTTGCTTTTCATGGCTTAGCTGTCTCATCACTCATGTAGAGCAGTGCATCGTAATGAAATCTGTTTGCTGTGAATGCGTCGCCCTAATGTGACTTCAGTTTATCATTGCTTTGTAAAAATGTGTTTGCTTTGGAATAAACAATCGCTTTGCCTATGACACAGCCAGCATAGTAGGAATTGTCATGTTTCGTAGAAATTTGTTTTCAAACCTTCCCCTTGGCCCTCAAAACAGAGACCCAAGTGGAAGAAGGGGTAGACAAAGGGGAAGAGGAAAGAGTGAGAATTGGGATTATCCCTAAAGTAGACCTTTCTCCAAATACCTGTTCATTGTTGCGACTGCCTGCTTGGCTGTGATGCTCTGCTCCACTACATGCGCTGCAGACAGTGCTGAGAGTGTTGTAAACAATGCAGTCACAAATATATAATGATATTTTCTAAACATCTCGAGCTTTGTCGCCTGCTCTTTGCATCCAAAGAAAAAACATATGAAAATACTGACATAGCTGATCAGTCAACAATAACAGTCAACCAAAATAATGGTCAGGCTCTAATGTAAATATATGTTAACTATTGTAGAATAGAGTTTATTTTAGTTTATCTATATCTTATGCATCAATATAAATGTATATATAACAAAGATTTGACCATAGAACTGTGTATACTACTGAAGTCTTACAGGAATAAAACTTAACCTTAGGGGTGTTACTGTTAAACTATGCATCACATAGTAAAGTTACCTTCACAGCCAGACAAAGTTGTTGCTAAATATT
Source organism: Halichoeres trimaculatus (assembly GCF_033239565.1). Lineage (NCBI taxonomy): Eukaryota > Metazoa > Chordata > Actinopteri > Labriformes > Labridae > Halichoeres > Halichoeres trimaculatus. The sequence goes on along the minus strand of NW_027437198.1, from coordinate 5,330,708 downwards.
AGTTCTAGCCATTCCAGGCCTCAAATCATACCAGGTGTCTTGAATCATCTTGAAAAATCGTCCATCTCTGATTCCTTTATCTTGCCAAAAATAATAAATGCATAAAGCCTTGTTTTTGCTTAAATGGTGCATTGAGTGTGGTGTGTGTTGAGACCTTATATACAGTAGGCGTATACAGTATTCTGAGGATATGTGTGGTCATCTCCATATGTGAAGGTATGTTTGTTACCAGGCCAGTGGGGAGGCCATTCGAGGACTTCTTGGGCTCTTAGGGTTTTCTGCAGCTTGCCACTCACAGAGAGCTCTCTGATGGAAAGACAAGACAGGGTGATAGAGAATTTAAGCTTTGATGTGATGGAATATGATATGAATTCAATTTATAAAATTAAAAATGTAAAAAGTGATTTTAAATGTTTCTATCAATAAAATAGACAAAATGATCTAAGATTGTACAGAGAATGTCTAATCTTTCCCAGAATCAGTTCATCTAGGGGCGTTGAGAAACAACCTTGAAAGAAATAGAAGAAATATAAGGTAAGCTCATCCTTAAAGGTCCCATATTATGCAAAAATCACTTTATTAGGTCTTTTAGTGAAATTTGTGGGTCTTTGCCTCTCCTCCCAGCCCACAAAATGTGATATTTAATGATAAAACCTGTACTTAGTAGTGCTTGTGAATGTAAAATCCTGATGTAAATAGGGATGGGTACCGAATTAGGTACTTTTATAGGTACCGACCAAATTCTGTCATAAGTATCGGGTACCAATTCATGGAAAATCAAAAGGTACCATGTTTTGGTACCTAAATCCATCCTTGTGACTTTAAGGGACTGGAAGAGTAGGTAATATTCCATGCTGGCCATGAACACAGCATTGCAAGGTTATATATTGAAGAATAAATATGTGAAGTTAAAGAAATTTGAGATTTTATTACTACTAACTTTTATTAAATTGACATTTTTTATCACATGAACACAAAAAAGTACCAGAAATTTGTACCGTTGCGCATTGATATCGATTGCCAGGTACCAGGCATCTGTACCGTATCGGTTCAATTGTGAAAGGTATCCATCCCTAGACGTAAAACGAGCTGTTTGGAATTTCTGGGATTTGCCGATGCCAGCAATTACCTTTTTTGACCAATCAGGAGCAAGTCTGACCTGATTGGTTCACTGGAAAAGATACCCCCGAACCCCCTCCCCGCTGCTGGAGGAGAATGCCAAAGTTGAAGAGCCATCACTGCTCTGTTTTTGGCTGTAAACAGCCTCATAGTTCCATGCACAAGCTTCACATCTCGGAAGAAGACAAGGCTAAGTGGCTAGAGTTCATTTATCAAGGAAATGTTCCAGCTACACTCAGTTAAACTGTGCATGTGTGTGCTAGTCACTTCATGGCCGACTGCTTTTCCAACTTTGGACAGTACAACAGAGGGCTAGCGAATAGACTGGTCCTGAATCGCATTACCAACCATCCGCCAACAAACCTTGGACCCTGGAAATGTGAGTATTTTAAATGCTGTGTGCGGTGGAGCAGATGTAAGAGCTTTTCCTCAGTGTCCCCCCTGTCTCTGTGTTAGCCTCAGAATGCTAACTTTAGCTGTGGTTAGCCTGTTGTTTTAGCCTGTAATGTTATGGTAAACGAGCTTCGCTGTTTTCTAAACATTGTGCACTCGGAGCTCGAGGCGCCACTCTCAGTGACGCGGAAAAGCGGGATGGTATCAGCGGTGGCTCATTTACATATGAAGGTCACGCCCACTAAATCAGAGCGTTCTGAACAGAGGGGCTATGAGAGCCTGGAAACAATGCTGCTGTGCTTGATTTATTGGCTTTTTGGACCAAAACATGTTACTACCATTTTATGAAGACATCAATGATCCATATTAAACTGCAGAAAGGGAGCCTCAAACTGTCAAATTATAACCTCTAGAGGAAACATTTTAAGGGTTTAACAGGCTGCAAAGCGGTGTCAAATAATTGAGTCTGCTTTTACATGTGGTGTATTAACAGCATCAGGCTGGTAGAGTTTCTTTCACTCACTTTTGATAAATACAGGCAGCACTCATTAAAATGTCTAAGCCTTTTCTAAAAAAACAAAATACAGGCATAGCAGAATAGCTACACAATGGTGATAAAAATTTATGACAAGGTAGTTTTCATCTGCAGCCACTGAAGTTATGCAAAACGATTTTTTTTTAGGATGAAACAGTTTTTTACTGTCACACTGTAGAAGTCTCAGACTGACTGAAAAATTAATGAGTCTCGCAGGCTCACCTCAAACTTGCCCATAAACTCCGCAAAGATCCCAAAGAAGGCCTCTGTGTTGCTGGATTTGCCGTCTTCTCCGAAGAAAGAGGCAGTTTTGCTAAATTCCTCCATAGCTCTCTGCTGCAGGGACTCCAGAGACTGAACTGCTGGATGGCTGTTTTCCAGGAAGTTCTGAATTTACAAGAGTTAAGGTTCATCAAATTTTCACTCATATTTCTGCTAAAATGTAAAAAAAAAAAAAAATTGGTGTAGGATACACTCATGACAACAGCAAAACGGTCCTCGGAGGTTGCAGGCATCTTCTGACAGATTGAACGGATTTCCTGGATGGTTGTTTGGAGGTCGTTCAGGTCTGAGGTGATGGTCCTCTGGTTTACTGTTGTCAGATGTGTGTGTTTCAATGACACAAGAGTTTAGAAGGACACCACATTTCAAATCAGTGATAGAACAAGAACATTGTGTATATTTTGAAACATTATGAAAGATATGAAGAAAAGCTTGATGTATTTACCTTTGGCTGCAAGAGGAACCATGGTTAAATCTTTGGAGAAGTCTAACACCTCAGGAAAGTGCTGACACAACGACTTGACCAAAATGTGAAGAAATGTCGACTTTCCATCCACCGTTTTGGTTGTGCTCAACTGTGGAGGACAGGATGAAGACATTATAGTCCCAAAAAAAAAAGCAAACACAGAGTCTGTTTTAAATAACACAAACACATGTATTTGTGTACGTTATACCTCTGTTAGGAAGTTGATCTTGAAGCCTGTTGTCTTGTTGGTTTTCGGCTGGCTGTTATTCAGGTAGTTCCCCATCGCCAACACAAACTAAAAGAGGACACAATGAAACAGGTACATTTCAAAGCACAAAATTAGAAGATATCAAGGAAGATTTTGTGTATGAAAACTATTGTTTTAAAGGTAGGGCCTGCTGGAATTTCATTATTGCTAGTAAACACAACGTTCAAACTGGGCTCCTCCTTGGTTCAGTGCCAGCAGCAGCGCACACCTACTTTCTCTGACTGTGGCTATGTAAATATACTCACTCACGCAGCAACTACCTGTAGCATCGTTGGAGAGACTCAAGAACTGTCCGTCTGACTTGACATGTTAGCACAAGCTTATCATGGGTATTTGGCACAAACCTGGTTAGCAGAAAGCTAACTCACCATACTATTTGTTCTGCTCTCAAAGTTCCCAGAAAGTGAGTGAAATTGGAGCCAGGCTTCACCCTCGTTTAGGGAAAAGCTTTATCTGTTTGGCGTTTTGTTTCACTTTGGTTTTGTTTTTCTCCTTGATGCTACGTCCATGGTAGCTGCTCAGGATAGCTTCTTCCAGTCACTATCAACAATACGCAAAGTCACTTGCACACTGAGCGCTCTGTGATTGGCTGATGTAACCACGTCTACACACCAACAAGAAATGTTCCAACACAACCAAAACATCAACCTACAGGCAGAGGAAGGGGTTGAGGCAGACACTGACACACATGGATAGAGGCCCATGGGAGACAATTGACAAAATCCTGCAGACCTTACCTTTAACCATGGAACAAATAATGTTTTACTGTCTTTTTTCTCTCAACACAAGTATCCCTAAACTTAACCCCATATCAAAGAGGACTTGGAATTAGAAATTCAAACCTGAATTCATGAGAAAAACATTAAAGAGGGGGAATCGTGCCTTTTTAAGGGTTAATACCTTCCCTCTGAGACTCCCATAGTAGCGTCACATGATTTACAGCTTAAAAACTAGTGTTTTTTTATTATTCATTTATTTATTTTATCTTAGCATCTGTCTGAAACATTTCGTTTTAGTTGCTGTCTCTTTAAGGACCCCCCTCCAAAATCTCCCCTCCCTCCTGATTGGCTTGGCCACTGGAAGCTCTGGGCAGAGCTATGGGCAGAGCTTGGGACCCAGCAAGCCTTGCTGTTAAGATCTCAGGATTTCTACAGCATTTGAATATGTAGCGCTTTGAAAATTTACACATTTTGAATATGGATAAGCATTGTCGATTTACTGTATGTCCATGTTTAAAAGATGGAAAAGCATAATACCCTCTCTTTAACTTGGAAAAAGAGGGTCATTTTGTCATTGTTAAAGATCAGTAAAGAGAGGAAAAATACAACACTGACCACAGGGGGCACCATAATCATGAATAATTAAAGTTACTCAGAAGAGCTTTAATATGCTTGCACCAAACAAGAAGCTACCTCAAGTATCTTTGCCAGCTTCTTGCTTGTCTTCAGCTCCACTGAAGCCTTATACAGACAGTCGTATGCTCCTCTCAACTCCTCCGTCTTCTCCTGCAGAGAACACTTGAAGAGGAGGCTCTGAAGGCGGGTCTTGTACTCTGGGACTGACAACATCTGATCAAACATGCAAAAAGCCAAAAAACTGTCAAAACAATGCACATGGTCGGATTTGCTATGATGTCAGAGCACTTCTCTTTGTTCCACCCTACCTGCAACACGAACTGATCCGGCTCACTGAGTTTGCTCGGGTCCTGTCTGTACTCTTCATACTTTTTGACCTCCTCTGCATCTGGGGCATACAGCAGCAGTTGTTTGATGTGGGCTGGCTCAAGTCTGTCGGTTGCCATGTTCATTAGGATCTGGCGCAGCTCTCCAGGAGAAAGCTTCAGGTGGGCAATCAAGATGGCTGAGGAAAGGGAAGAGGTGAACAAAAATGTAAGCACACATAACTAAAGAAAATGTCAGGGTATTAGCCAAGCACAGAGGTTGTCAGCTAAAAACACAGAAATAGTAAGAGAAATTTATACTAACAGGCATTGTAGGCTTTCTTATGGGACAGAATCTCGATCACATCTTTCTTCTTGAAGGTTTCCGGAGGGGGCGGCTCCAAAGTAGGCACTTAAAATGAGACAATTGTTAGTAAATTTGGGTGGTGCTATGGAGGTATACTGCACTCCAGATAAATTATTGATGAAACTGTTCTGCTAACCCAGAAATGAAAGTTGTACTCCCTGATCCCCCTGCCAAATGATCCCTTGAGACGGCCACATGTACTTACTGGAACTCTTCTGTGTCCCAAAGTGCAGCTCCAGATCCAGGTACTTCACCATGTCATGCAGTTTGTCATAGTCAGAATTTGCTCCCAACTACGACGACAAAAATGAAACATGGTGAATAAAAAACTGTATGAATGTTGGATCATCTTGACTTGGGTCCCTGTCTGAACTCACCTGTCCCCAGATTGTCCCTTCTGAGTTCTCCACCTGCTCCCATCGCAGCCTCTTCACACTCATGTGGTTTGAGTCCATCCTTGAGAGTGACGGCCTCGGTAATGGTGGAGGGGAGCAGGGTGGGGGCAAAGGTGGAGGTGGTGGTGGCTCCATGTGCTCTGTCGGGTCAGATAAAGAGTGGGGCAGGGACTGGGGTTGGCTATGCGGTTGCTTGTGGTGGGGCTGAGCTGGTGGCTGGTGTGCTGACTGCAGCAGATGATGTGAGGGCTGGGACTGTGGGCGGGTGGCTTGGGTGGAGGCCTGGATCTGATGTTGGGACTGGTGGTGCTGGGGCAGAGGCTGGAAAGTGGAGAGGGTGGGCTGGTGTGGTTGGAGGGGTTGAAATGTGGAGAGAAGGGGCTGAGGTCTGTGGGGCTGCTGAGGAGGGTGGATTACATGAATCTGATGTTGGTAATCCTGTGGAGGAGGTTGTGGAGTCATATGGTGGATATGATGGATTTGAGGGGTGCTTGAATGGTGATGGGTCTGCTGAATGGAGTGGGGTCTTTGGGGAGAGGGCTTTGTGGGCTGGGGGTGATGGGTTTGGTGGATCTGCTGCTCTTGAAGTCGCCCTTGCTGAGCCTGATGTTGACTTTTCAGACTTCTCCTGCTCTGATGGGAGTGGCCATCCCGGTTCAGCTGAACTGGGAGGGAGGCCGGCTCTTGTTGGACTTGATGCAGGAGCTCAGTTGAGGAGTGATGGGGCTTTGGTTGGTGTATCTGATGGGCTTGATGGAGCAGCTCTGTGGAGGAGTAGTGTGCCTGAGGTTTATGCATTTGATGGAGCAGCTCTGTTGATGAATGGTGCGGTTGCCCTCGGTGCATCTGGTGAGCCTGATGGACGAGTTCCGTTGAGGAGTGATGAGGCTGCATTTGCTGTAACTGTTGAGCTTGATGCAGGAGCTCTGTTGAAGAATGATGGGCCTTGGTTTTGTGCATTTGGTTTAGCATTTCTGTTGATGAGTAATGGGAATGTACATGTGCATGTTGCATCTGATGGAGGATCTCAGCTGACGAGTGGTGGCCTTGGGATTGTTGCAACTGATGCAGCATCTCTGCAGAAGAATGATGCACTGGGACTTGGTGCATCTGGTGGAGCATCTCAGCAGAGGAATGGTGGGGCTGGGATCTCATCCCCTGGTGGCTTTGGTAGATGCCCTCAGCATAGGGACCTTGTTGGTTGGGATGAGATGTTTGTTGGGGCGATGGTTGGTGCGGAGAAGGAGCTGAACGGGATTGGCGTCGATGGTGATGGCTCTGGTGGGCCTGTTGCTGCTGTGCTTGCCGCATCATCATCAGTGGATGGCTGGGGTGGTGATGACTTGAATCTGGGGATGGTAGTGGTGGTAAAGATTGGTGGAGTTGCTGGAGGGGCAATGGGGAATGTGATTTCTGCTGAGTTGGCTGGGCGGGCATTGAGTGGTGACTCTGGTAGATCTGTTGCATTTGTTGCTCCTGGTATGCTTGTTGCTCCTCATACGCCTGACGTTCCTCATAGGCTTTACGCTCCTCATACGCTTTACGCTCTTCATAAGCTTTTTGCTCTTGGTATGCTTGAAGTTCCTCGAGTGCTTTCTGCTCCTTGTAAGCTTGACGCTGTTCATACGCCTTTTGTTCTTGGTAGGCCTGGCGTTGTTCATATGCTTGTCTTTCTTGAAAAGCTTGTTGCTCCTGGTACAACTGTTGCTCCTCAAAAGCTTTCTGCTCCTCATACGCTTGTCTTTCTTTGAAAATTTTCTCCTGGTATGCTTGTTGTTCCTGGAAAGTCTGCTGCTCTTGGAATAGTTGTTGTTCTTCATAGGCTTTCTGCTCCTCATATGCCTGCCTCTCCTTATACGCTTGCTGTTCCTCATAGGCCTGTCTTTCCTGATAAGCCTGTTGCTCTTGAAAGGCTTTTAGCTCTTGTATGGTTGCATGGACTTGAAGATCTTCTCTAGAAGGCATCACCTTGTGTAAAGAGTGGCGTTTAGGTGGTGGGTTACTGCGAGGCGGAGGTGGGGGTGGAGGGCCGGATTTGCGGCGAATGGGAACATATGCTCTTGGGGAATGCTCAGGGGTGAAGTTGAGGGTCTGCTGCTGTTGCTGTTGTTGCTGCTGTTGGTGCTGGGTCTGTGCAGGCGCCGGGGGAGGAGGGGGAGGAGGCGGGTCATTGAACTGTACAGGTGGGGGTGGTGGAGGGGTCATCGGAGGTGGAGGGATATGGTCAGAGGAAGAAGAGTAGGTGAGGGAGGAGGCATTCTCTTCTCCGCTGCTGCTCTGAACATCACTGGGGCTGCTGAGCTCTGGGGCCACAAATCCTCCATTTTCTTCTTCATCCACACCCAAGTCTTCTTCATTATCATCATCCTCCTCATCTGGGAAGCCCATCTGTACAATATCCTGGCATTAACATTAATCACACATTATTAGCCATGATGTCAAGTGGAACTTGTGAACCTCTTATACTACACTTTATAAGCTAGATCAGACATCTACAACGGGGGGTTCCATGGCCCCTAGGGGTCCATGGAGGTATTGCAGGGGTCAGTGACATTTTTAGCTGATTAGGCAGTCTTTTTACATTTTCAAATAATTATTCCCAAATATATCATTTCAACTCATGTTATTGTCTTTGAACACACATCAATGGACACAAGGAGGTCAAAGATGTTATTTTTAAGTCAGACTAACACTACCAAGGTAAGTTTAAACGTACTACTAGGCCCGGTTTAATAAAATACACAATAAATAATAAATAAGGGACCCCTTATTTATATAAGGGGGTGTCCCTGCTCTGTCACTCCATCAGTTAGGAGGTCCTTGGTCTGAAAGACACTGAAGACCCTTGATCTCGATGATTTGTTTAAAACGTGGTTATTACTGTAAAGTTTACACAAGAATGGCCTGACATTGTAAATCTAATGCCTCCTCTTCAAACATGTCTAATCTAACTGGGGTAGTTCAGTGGGATTTCTAGGCAATATTTTTTGTTTGGAGATGCTGTGAGGAGGATCTTTTGTAATTGCAGTCCCTCACCACCTTCTGGCCTGGAGTCTAACATACACTGTCGTAAACAACTTTAGCAAGGCCTGTGTCTGTTTTGGAATTTGATGGCGATCGTATCGAAACAAATTTCTTTGTTTAAGACAACTTTTTACTGGATACAACACGCCAAGGTAAGGGACTTATCAGTACAGTTACATAGTGCTACAGTTTGAAAGGTGACATCAAACAAACGCTTTAGTGGCCAGCTACATAGCGACATCATCAGCCCAGTGCTCCAACGTATCTATAGGCTACCATGACAAGTAAACACTGTCTGTTTGTAAGTAGTAAGTTTAGTACCTGTTTATATTTGAATCCTGGTTCTGTCCTGCCAGTCATCTAGCAGAGCTAACGTAACCTCACTCTTCATTTTACTGATAGACTCTCAAATTTAAACAGACCACTGAAGAATAACTGCTGACTGAAGGTTGGAATGAACATTAGCCTCTGTTTGAGTCTTTAGCTCTATTACTCTCCTGTTTAAATTTCTTTTGCTCTTCTGTCCTTTTCTGTCTCACAGTTAGGCTCCTGTGTCCATCATCGCTACAAAATTAATCACAGAAATAGTTCTCAGCAGACAAGAGGGGGGTAGAGCCAGGGGGCGGTTTTTGCAGCATGGCAGTATTTACAAAATCTCCACATTGAATGGAGCAGACCGAGCGAGTTTGCTGTTTGCCAAAACTTCACTGTAAGGCATTGATAGCACTAATAAAATGGCAGAGTGTAGGATACGTCCTTTTGTATTGGACCCCGAGTCAGACCCGGACGGTTCTGCAGCTCAGGAGGAAGAAAATCCACCTCGACACAGATCATCTCAGGACGCTTCAGTGTGGTGAGTCAAACTGGTACTGTAACATGTATAGTTTATACGTTTATACTCGGCTCTTGGTGGGTGTATCCCTCGGTGGCGGTTGTGTGACTAACTGACATCACAGAGGAGGAGCTGCTTAATCAGATTACTCCAATAAAAAGAAAGGATCCTCCTGTCGTCACGAAGGTGGAAATCTCGCTGCCAACTGGCAATGACTTATTTTCAGAGGCATCAAATCTTGTTCTAGGATATCAGAAAAAATACAATATCCCATTTTTTGAAAATTCAGGGAGTGAAAGGTCTTGTTTTCAAATTTATTATTTTATATGTTAGTATTAAATCAGGGATCAGCATGATATGTCCCCTTTAATTTTGGTGCAATACCATGTGTGTATCTGATCAAAAATTTTGTACAGCTAAGAGGTTTAAATGATGCTTTTAAATGTCAGTTGGACATCTCTTGGATGAAGCACAAATTGGGCTCTCAATGATTCCTAAAGGTTAAAAAATGCCTTACCTACTGCAAAAATTTTAGAGGACAATATGCAAGAGGAAAAATTGTAGGGAACATCTATTGCAGCTTACTAAAACCTGTACTATTTATTTACACCAGCAGATTTTGATGCATGTTCATTTATGTCTTGATCATTTTATCAGGCTCAATTGTACTACATTGGGTCTCCAGTCATTACAAAGCTGTTACCTAAGCATGAACAAGGAAAATGTAATAATTCACAGTGTTACATAATGTAATATCATGTGACTCTACACGTTCATTAACTTGAATGAAAATCATGAGCAGTTTATGATTAATCTAACTTCCGTGAACAACGCTTAAAACCATTTGATTTATCTAAGATAAGCACTTCTGTGACTCTACCTCCTCGTAGTCATTCTCAGGGGTCAGGAAGTCATCAACAATGGCCACCCTCTGTCCCAGAGTCTCGCTCAGCGCATCCAGAAATCGATCCGTGTCCTCTGAGCGCGGCGGTTTGGAGAAGGTGTAGCGCCGCTTGCTGCTGCGATGGGTCGGGGGACTTGCTGGGTAGTCAGGAGGCTCTGGTGATGGAGGGGGACTGTCCAGGCTGATGTAGGGATTGGAGTCCCCACTGGTCTGGCTTGTTAGGCCTGAAGAATAGAATTGGGTTGCAGGGGGGCTTGGGAGAGGCTCAGGCCAGGATGTAGGGAGTGGGGGACCTTTGCGGCTACCTGGGACAAGAAAAAATACAGAGTATTGTTAGATTAATGAAAAATGTTATGTAGGTGCGATGACTAATAGAAATGTTTCTCTATGTTCCTTAGGGTTTACACAGAACAAAACACACAAAGTTGTTTGCTAGCTTTTAACAAAATTATTAACAAAGTCTGAAATAAACAACTGGGAAGGTTTCCATAATCTGAGGGAAGTTAAGATGTTGCTGGCTTAAAAGTTGCATTTTAATTAAAAAGAATAAATCTGGAGAAACTCACTTTTACTTTAAAGTGATACTCTGGGATGGAACAAGTTGGGTTTATCACAAGGTCACAGGGTTTAGGGCAGAAATTACCCCTACAGCAGTGTTTTTGTGCAGCAGAAGCCCAGGGCGCACGCACCAAAGACCCCCTCCCTGCTCCTCTGCCGGTTTCCTCTGCACTCAGACGGGCCATATTTTACTTGACCAAAAATACAAATAAATGGACTCTCAGCAAAAACTCTGACATCGGTCTGCATTCACGCTTTATTTAGAGAATTTTCAGTGCGTTACTTTCACACAAAAACACCGCTAAATAAGACTCTAGTTCTCATCGTGTCGTAAAACGGCGCTACCTCCGCTGCAGAGCCACAGCTGGCTACGAGGTACTCACCGCTTAGTGTATCAGTCCGCACGCGGCGTGCCAGATATAAACAAACGCAGGTAGTCTGCCAGGACGAAAAGACACGATGAGAGCTAGAGCCTTATTTAGCGGTGTTTTTGTGTGAAAGTAACGCGCTGAAAATTCTCAAAATAAAGCGTGAATGCAGACCGATATCAGATTTTTTCTGTGGGAGTCCGTTTATTTGTGTTTTTGGTCAAGTAAAATATGGCCCCGTCTGAGTGCAGAGGAAACCGGCAGAGGAGCAGGGAGGGGGTGTTTGGTGTGAGCGCCCTGGGCTTCTGCTGCACAAAAACACTGCTGTAGGGGTAATTTCTGCCCTAAACCTTGTGATAGGACCCAACTTGTTCCATCCCAGAGTATCACTTTAAGGCTTGAACAACAGAAGTTTAAACATTATTGGAAACCCTAGACTACTTAGGCATCTACATTAAACTGTACTACATCCAAAATATGGACATAGCAACCCTCTTCCCCTTTAGAGTTTGCTAGTTTTTGTTTTGTTATAAATTTTGTCAATACAAGTCTTTCTGATCTAAGAACATATGCAAGCAGCTAGGCTTAAACACGCAACCCTCCAGGTTTTCTTTTCTATTATAAACTCTCTAATTTGTTTATGGTCCATAGTACAATGAGGTTTTTTATTGTGGTTGTTTTGCTTATATTATTTATTTATTTATTTATTTATTTTCCCCCACCAAAATTATACTTTAATTCATCAGTTTTCAGTATACTTGATGATAACCGCGACCTTGGACATATGTCTACACAGAAATATATTTGGTTTGGACTTGTTTGCATTCTTTCACTGACAGCCAGTTATCCTAATTGAGTTTGAGGGTATGTACTTGAAAAGATTTTTCATTTTGTGTGGGAAGGGGCATAGACATGCATGTAAATGTAAATGGCAAAGTTCTTATTGTGTTTGATACAAAAGTTTATTTTTATTTTTTTTTCTTTTTCTTTTAATTTGCTTTCAAAAAGTTTTTTGTTATAATTATCACCACATTTTATAATATTGGTCATACAACAACATGTTATACTTGTCTCACTGTTTTTCCTTATTTCTGAAAAAAGAATGTAACTTTGTCTAGCTGCTAGGGGTGTAACGGTACCCAAAAATCACAGTTCGATACGTACCTTGGTTTTAGGGTCACGGTTCAGTACATTTTCGGTACAGTATGGAACAACGCAAAACCATTTGCTTGTTTAGCATGTTTATTGAACCAAAAACTTGCCATTATACAGCGGGGGGGGAGGCTCTTCAAGCTCCAGTTGGTCATTAGTAGCAGATGATGCACAATTCAGACACAAGCTTCTGTGGCTACGGAAGCTCTTTGATATTCATCTTCTGATTGGCTCACTGTGAGACGTCACATCCACATGATACAAATGATCGCAAAGCACCAATCACAGACCACTTTCCTCATGAATATTAAAACGCCTTCCCTGCTCAGCCAATCATAGACGAGCACACACGTGAATATTAAAGAGCCATGTGCAGCGGCTAACGTAAACTTACTGTACTCGTTAAAATACAGCACTGTACCGAGCTGAACGGCCTCATGGAGTGGTTCATCATGGATACATGTACCTTTACACCCCTACTAACTGCAAAACATGTTTTATTCTTGCGTTGAATAAAAACTTAGATATAAAAAATAAATAATTAAATCTACGTGTGATAGTTTAAACCAAATGCATTCTTTTTAACAGAGAGTTCTCCAGACCCATTTCCACGTTACCATGTCCTCCAGGAGAGGGGAAGCGTTTCAGTCTAATATGCCCCCCAGAGAGCCAGGTATCAGCCCTGAACTGGATTCAGCATGAAGTTACTCTCCCATCTGTGCATACTGCATCACTAACTGGGAGGAAACAGATCTTTTTTCCCCCAAAAAAGGAGAAGTTATGACCAAATCAAATAAAAAAAAGCAGATTGTGTAAAAAAAAAATCAATAGCTCTGGTTCAAGAAGTCAGTGGATCCCAAATGGATCTCCTGATTTAGCAACATAAACTCAACATGTGCAAGTGAGCTGAAAGGGATTCAAAGCAGTGGGTTTATTTTGAGACTGCTGTATATTTAAATGTAGAAGAAAATAAAGAAAAAGAAATCCTGTTGATGCAAAATTCAAGGATATTCAGCTTAGGCAAAAATGGGTCTGCTACCTTGGGATTTATCATTTTTGCACTGCAGTACTTTTAAAGTATGCTGTTTTTTCCCCCCATCTCTTACACCATTTCACACACACTCAAACACACACACACACACACACACACACACACACACACACACACACACACACACACACACACACACACACACACACAAGCAAAGAGTTTATAAGATAGTCGTATCACGTTATATGTCTCTGTAAAGGATATGAGTAAACATACCTGTGTTATGTAATGTAGGAGAGGATGCGCATGAAGGAGGCTCCAGGTCCAACAAACTCTCTGGGGCAGGAGGAGGACGGCTCTTCAGGGACTTAGATCTCTTGGCTGAATACATGTTTTCCAGTTCAGCGTACACTGCTGACAGCTTGTATGGTGGGGAAGCGGAAAAACCAGAGTGACTCTTAGCTTGATGTTGAAAGCTTATTTATCACTCTGTGAGGATGGGTTTTGGTACGTACATTGGTGAGGTTGTTGGGAGTTTCTGGAAGAGAGGTACCATCACCTGACTGTCTTTCCCCTGGAGCCAATCTCATCCCTACCTCCAGCACTGGCTCTGAACGAAGGCCTAAGACAGTTTAACGTTAGCATGACTGATACATAACAAAGGTTTGTGTTTCAATGGACCAAACAGGTTTTTGGCTCAATCATGGATTCTTGTGCCCCATTTCCACCAAGCAATCTGGTTTAGATCAGTACAGTCTGGTATGGGTTGGCTCAGTTAAACTTGGTCCTGTTCACGTTTCCACTGCCAACTGTGCACCCTTGTGTTAGGTAGCGGTACAAGAGCGCATAGAACGCATCCAGCAATTCTTCATCATTGTGATTGGCATGTGGCTTTTTGCTACAAAGCACAATCAGGCTTTGTTGAGAAGACTGTTTGCTGCCAAGGTAAGTGAAAATTCTTTCAACCAATCAACGGTCAGCAGTGTTGTAGCCCCACCTTCCGAGATTGGATCAGTTTAGTCTGGCACCCTTTCGGAAGGGTCCCAAAAAGTGGGACGGCTTCTTTCCGTTATTTGGGGAACTGTTCGGGTTTAGTCAGTGGAAACATCATAAAATGAGTGCTGTGCAAAAAACAGAAATCTTATCAAGTGTTTTTGTCTTATTTTCACTAGAAAATGTCTTTTTAGACTTAATATGATCCACTTTTCCCTGACTAGATCACGAAAATGTCTTGTTTCGAGTCATTTAAAGACAAAAATAAGTTCTGACTTGCTTTAACAAGTTCAAAAAATCTACCAATGGAACAAGAAAAAAGTTACTTGAGGGAAGATGTCAATCTAGTTTCAAGCAAATTCTCTAGTTAGTTTCTCTTGTTCCATTGGCAGATTTTTTGAACTTGTTACAAGCAATTCAGACCTCATTTTTGTCTTTAAATAACTTAAAACAATACATTTTTCTGGACTGATAAGTTTAATGTGGCTCATATCAAGTGTAAAAAGACAATTTTTACTTTAAAGGTACAATTGGTAGTTTGATTTTGATACACTTTTTGTATCACAATCTCCTCTCCATCCCGCGGACCAAACTAAAGTCATTCGGCGACAGAGCCTTTAGTGTGGCCGCCCCCACCCTCTGGAACTCACTCCCCGCAGAAATCCGCAACTCTCCCACCCTGGACTGTTTCAAATCACTTCTCAAAACTCACTTGTTCTCCCTGGCCTTCCCTGTTTAAGGCCTTGTTGTCAATTTCTTTGTCCCTCTGCTGTGAAAGCGACCTTGGGTTCTTTGAAAGGCGCTATATAAATTTAAGTTTCTTATTATTATTATTACTTTTGTTATACTGGTTAAAATGATCTATATGTCCTGACGGCAAGCAATACATGATGTGTTCTCAAATAGAGCCAATAAGATCAGCTATCTACAGCAGGAGAAAAACCAGGAAAACATCAGCCAATCACATCGATTGGGATCCAATCTGCTAAACCAATCAAATCCCGTCCTGATGTTTTGCTCTCCTCCTGTGCGTACATTTCACCGGCGAGCACTGCCCATGACTTAATGCATGTTCCAGAGTTTAGCGGTGTACAGGTTCACACTCAGCAGAAGGACGGCAGAGAAACTACCCGTACCCCGATTACTGGTAACTGCTCCTCTGGCTAAACAGAGCAAGAAAAGAAAGACAGAGGCTCTGACCCGATGAGGTACTTGACTCTGGGCTGTAGTCTGGATCAGAGTCTAATAAACTCTCACCACAGGGGCTCTGGCAAGCCCCCCCCCCCCCAAAAAAAGTGATATCTAGTAAGTCCTAGAGAAAATGTACATGTACTATTTGTATTATAGCTTTACTCCTAATATTGTGTCACAGGTAAAAGTGGATAATGATTGCATGACGGTTGCGAGTACTGACAAAAGTCACGTTTGTTTATTTGTTTTTCAGCTTTACGTTTTAATGTTTTGGTGTTTCCTTACCTCTAAATGAGACATGACTCGACATAGTGGAAAACATAAAATGATGTGCTGAGTCCATCTTTCAGTCATTCACAATCATGGTCGAATTAGCGGTGCTCGTGCATGTGAGCGGGGGCGTTGCTTTGGAGGAGCTCCAAGGGGAGAAGGAGGAGGGGCTAGGCGGAGTCCTAATGAGATGCTACATTCAAATTCATGCTAGTTTTTCAGGACTGCCTACCCTGCCTTTAAATAAGACAGAAACACTTAATGAGATTTCAGTTTTTTGCAGTGCACCTCTTGGTGGAAACGGGGCTTTGGATAGGCAGCACATGTATAAAAACCCCAAAAGATACCAAAATAAACTGAGGTCAGTTCTTCAGACACAACAGAGACAATGGTGATGATCAAAAGTGTCATGGCGGTCTTAGTGCTACTATTTCTACTGATGAGGATGACTTTGATGAAGGTCTGTACCCATGCCCAAGTGTGTTCCAATGACCAGATCATCAGAGCTACGTCCCCTCACACTGCTCCTGTACGTGGTCCCTGTCACCCTCATGGAGCTGCTACGCCGATGGGGCTCGGGGGCCACCTCAGGCTCTGGAGGAGGGGGAGGAGGAGGAGGTGGTGGTGGAACTGGAACACACACACATATCGGCAATGCAAAGGTGTATAGGGAGGGCTACGGCTGCTAAGCTGATCTGAATCAGTGAGTTCGCTAAAGATCCCCATGACAGTTTTCATCTCACACACACAGATCCCTTTGTATTCACATGTACCACCTTTAAAGGCCCACGCACCCAGAAGAAAAAGAAACACACACACACACACACACACACCTGGAGCTTTGAATCCAAGGAAACGCGAGATCTTGCTCTGGCAATGCTCTTGCTCTTCATATGTCAGCAGCTGGTAAACAAACTGCCAGATCACCTGTTTGGCCGGAGTGTCCAGCACCGGGAACACGTCCACGATCAGGGTGTCGACATTTCTGTAGCAGCCAAACAGATACAGGTGACACCGTTTGCTTGGGTTAGAAGGCCAGAGTTGGGTGCACCAGGGTACACGTACAAGCCGTGGAGCAGTCGACAAGAGGATGAACTCATATCATGTCATCAAATTTGTGAAGGGTTTTAAAAGTTTTTGAGTTCAAGTTTTGTTCTGGTCTGCTCTGGTGGACCAATCAGGGAAAAGGGAATCACTGACGTCAGCATATCCCGGAAATTCCAACAGCTTATTTTAGGTCAGGATTTTACATTCAGAAGCACAACCAAGTACAGGTTTGGTCATTAAATATCACATTTTGTGGGCTGGGAGGAAAGCCAAAGACCCACAAATTTCACTAAAAGACTTAATAAAGTAATTTTTGCACAATATGGGACCTATAAATACCCATGATTAGCTTGTGCTAACATGCCAAGTCGGGTGCATGGCTCTCCAGTCTCTCTCTAGTGAGTGTGTTTACGTTATCATAATTGGAGGCTGTGGGTGTGTGCTGCCGCTGGCACTGAACCAAAGAGGAGGAGCCCAGCTTGAATGTTGTGTTTACTGACAAGTAACAAAAATTCCTGCAGACCCCACCTTTAAATCCATAAATGTAGTCCTCAACCTATAATCCATCTTCTTTCTTTAGTCTGTGTTTCTGCAAGTCTCCAAATTCACAACTAAATCTCTGAATTACCCATTTTTGGGGACTCTAACTTAAAGTAATACAAAAAGGAACACTTTTTCACTGCTTATCACATAAACAAGATTTTTAGCCTCAGCTTGATTCTTTTCTGAGACTCCTTGCACCTTTGAATCTAAAATCTGTATTTTTAGGCTGCTCCATTTTTCTGTGTGGTTGATGAACTGAAGAGCTGTAAGCTTATTAGCCCAGATTTCTTGTCTCTGCACTCACTTACACGTCAAAACAATGATCAAACTTCCATCAAACTGTGCAAATTGCATCCTAAAATGTGAGTGCAGAGGATTTTATTGGTGATATGACACATTCAGCTGTACAAAAAAATGTCTTTTTCCTCCCTCTGTAGCCCTTCGTGTCAGTGGTTGTTAAAAATCTTCCCATAACAAGCATCAACAGCGGGAAAAGAAGTTCTTCCTGTCAGTGTTGTTCTTTTATCCATCCTCTGACTCTCTCTGTATCTGTCTCTGTGCAACATTCCCCAACCCGTTCCTCACCTGTGCTGGAAAAAGTTCTCCAGAGCCTTGCAGATGGTGTACCTCTCCTGAATGGTCAGCAGGTGCTCCAGCTGCTGACCAAAGGTGCGGCCCTGAACCCGGATGCTGGGGGGTAGGATCTCTGCAACCCACTGCAGGGAGCTGAGGGCAGGGGAACGGGCACGCTCTGTGGGAACGCTGCCTCCTGCGAGGTCCTGCTCTGACATGGTGAAGGAAGGTGGACCATCCTCGACCACCAGAGTGGGCATGGCACCACTGCCCTGGAGCATGGACACCACCTTCTCATGAGAGGAGGTCCTGCAGGGAGAGACATGAAGTTTTATGAAAGAGAAAAGCTTCTTGGGATTGGCAGAGATTTTATATAAACTGGAAAATAAAGACACTTTTAATCCCCTGACGAGACTCCTTGTATCTGTAGTTTGTATTTTAACTTCACTAAGGTCAGGAATTTTGTCAATACCGATGCCCTTATCAATTCTGCTTCTCACTCTGATTCTTTATCGATTTGCTTGTCAATTCCTGTTGTCAGTTTTCTTGGTACAAAAAAGTAGCTTTACAGGTTTTCTGTGTCAACAACATTCAATTGAATTTAAACTGTAAGTGAATAAAATGTAATTGGTCCCTGAGTATGGATATTTCTGGGCATAATTAAACAGAAACAGGCAAAAATTGCACAGAATGTGACTTTGATGTACTGTGTTGTAATATAGTAATAATTCAAGTAGGCCATCTAGTGTCTCAAAGTGGTTATAGCAATGGTTTAAGTTGTTTGGAAGCTTTCCGTAGTTATGAAGTCAGCCATGAGCCTTTCATTAGCCTGTTAGCTTTTGACATTTGAAATTCTCAGTATTTTTTACAAAGAATTGATGTGATATGTTTCTGAGATGAAAGTTGAAATTCTGTTCTGAAGCTGAAGTTATACTGATGTAAGCAAACTACTAGCATATCAATGCAGTTTCCCCTATATATTAGCATCAAGCTTGTGCTATTTTCTTATTTTGGTAAATAAGGTGATTTATACCATTTCAAATGTACCGAATATGAATCTCCTGAGAGAGAGTAATGTACATTTCTGTATGAAGTCACTTCTTCAGTAAAAATTCAAGCTGTAAATCCTGAATCAGAGTTTTCTTGGGAAACGTTATCTAACTGCTAAGCTAAGATAGCTGCAGCAGACTAGTCCACGTAAGGCTTGGTGGCTCCGGCACAATGTGAAGAATTAATAAGGGAATCGTTCAGCACAAAGGCTAACGATATCGATGGATTAAAACATTTCTTATCGATTCTCAACAGGAACTGGTTTTCGATTCCCATCCCTAAAATTCACCCATTCAAAAAAAACTGGATTGTATGTGTTGAAGTGAGAACAACTTTGAAGAGTCTACCAACAACATAAAACTTGAAAAAAAGAGAAATATAAATAGGGGAGAACGGGGTTAGTTGTCACACTTTTAACTCAGGTGTGAAATGCTCATCATTGAAACATCTTTTAGTTGTCATTCCTACTTTGCATGTCATCTTAAGGTGTTGGCTTCAAATATGAATGCCTCTCATTTTCAAACTCATTGTAAGAAAAAGGTAATTAACTACCAAAGACACATCTGACCAATCCCATCATGGGGATGGTCGTCACGCACTTTGGGGTCATTTTTATCACAGTGTTATTTTAATGGGAAAAATCTTTTAAAAATGTATGAAGGTAGAACTAAATTTAAAAGTTAAACTGCGTTAAAACGTTGACGAATACATGACTTAACTCATCTTAGCACAGAATAAGAAAGGAACATGGACAGGAAACGCATAATTGGACCAGCCTCCTGTTTATAACATATACATATACATGACAACCAACTCCAAAGAAAATGTGAAGACAAACTGTAACTGGAATTACGTGTAAGTATTGAGACCAATAGCTGTATAACAACTTGTTAGCTAGCTACCTACAGCTTCTCCTTCACACTTTTTAAGGATAACAATTGTTTTGTAATAACTCTGTGGTGTAAAAGCCAAGAAGAAAAGTAATGAGGAGCTAAATATTTACAATCTAATGTGAAAAACAAAAAAAGAGTGCTCTAACCTCAGGTTTAGCTGTCTTTCATTAGAAAAACTGTGCTCTGATACCAAATCTTTAAATACCATCCCACAATTTGAGGGACAGTGCCCTCTGGTGGTGAGGTATAATGAGTGTTACAACCAACCCGTGCAATATCTAACCCCATTCTCCCCTATATATAAAGCAGACATATACAAACTAAATTATAAACTTAATGTTTTTTTGGTAACATATTTAAAAATATAAATAATGTTCTTTATTTTATATGAGTGGAAGCTTAACCTCATGTCCAGTCCATTGAGGAACAGGATGCGGTCTCCTGGTTTCAGACCTGCCTTGTCTGCTGGGCTACCTACAAGACAGGAAAACCAGTGTGAGAAACAGACATTTAATGTGACTGTTTTCTTACTGAAAGACACAAACAGTGGTGACATATGATTCACTGAAGGGATTTCATGATCTGTCCTCTCTCTGTTTAATGTTAAAACAGTGTAATCTGATGTGTAAGCTAAAACTACTCATGTATAACAACAACTTAACCATTTACACACATGACAAGTTTGTATCACTTGAATAATGACAAAATAATTTTCATCAGAATAATCCTCACGCTGTCACCATTGATCTGAACTGTACTCTAATCAGAAATTTCCCCTGAGCACACATTTGTAACTCACCAGGGATGACTGAGTCAATCCAGACTGGAGCATGGCCTCTGAGAGTGAAGCCAAAGCTCATGTTGCCCTTACACACTCTGACTGTCCTGAGGAGACAAACAAGAGCTTTGATCCACGACAGACTGAGGGATAAACAGAGGTTTTAGAGTTCACTTAAAAACATAAAAAGATACTGTCTACATTATGCCAGGTGATACTTTAAACTCTGTGAAAATAATAAGATGTGTGTTACTGCAGAGGCTGGTCAAAGTCAGCACATGTATGCACAAACCATGATTTTAAAAAGGTAATTAAAAATAGAGTTTGATGTTTTTAACTAAAAATAGTCAAAGCATCAGATTTTGAAAATGATTTTTTTTAAAGAATAATACATGCCCAGTTACATTTGATCTCCCATTTATTCAGGTTGACTTCACAGATAAGTAACATGTCTAGGTTTTAAAAGAGGTATACCGGGGATTGTGGGTCTCTTAGAAGTAAAATCATAAAGAGGTCTCCACTCTGTGAGCGACTGCATGAGCAGATATTTCAACAATTTAGTCAGGAACACTCCTATCATAGATTTAAACCATACATTGCCAAATGGAAATACAGTTAAAGTTGGCGTTGTAGCTCTGCTTTTCAGAGTAAACCGTGGGTTAGCCAAGCAGCCTGCTTAGGCTTTCCAGGGAGTGCTTTACAAAATCCCCCACATGGGTAAATGCATATGGACTTAATAAGATGCAAACATGGGAAAAAAGTGAAAGAAAGTAAAAGAAGAAAAATGTCTTCATCAATCTGCCACTGGAACAAGAAGAAATTGCAAGAAAATTTGCTTGAAACAAGAAGAATGTCTTAATTGGCATAACATTTTACTTGTTACAAATAATTCAGACCCCAATTTATCTTTAAACAACTTGAAACATTCATATTCATTCATAGTGAAATGCTGAGAGGAAAAAAATGTTCAGTATTGATTTTATGAGGCTATCAAAGTGTTGTTGCCTCATCGCTGCAGCTGATCTGTCGTGCAAAGCTAAATGATGGCAGACCTGTTTAGAACTCAGTGCCCTTTAGTACAACATTGTTGTGCATTCAAACAGTCAGTCCTACTTAATATTAATTTCCTGAATAAGCTTGTTAGAACAAACAATGTGCCATTGTGTTGAGATTAATTTTCGTTTATATTTGGGTTAGTGGAATGGTCTTGCTTGGTGAAAAAAAGATTGGCTCTCATAGTTTTTCTGTGGGGCAGGCGAGAGGTGCTTTTCCCCTGTTTGAATTCTTTAACAGTTTTAGAATAGAATAGAATAGAATAGAATAGAATAGAATAGAATAGAATAGAATAGAATTTACTTTATTAATCTCAGAAGGGAAATTTGGGTGGGGTGCCAATTCAATTCAGGTTACAATTCTTTGATATTTCATTTTTTTTAACACCAGACCATGGGAAAAAGTTGAACTTAAATGATGATGTCTACAGATTATACCAGGAGCTATATTTTCCCCCAAAATTCACGTCATGTGAGTCAGAGAAAAGCATTTTGTTCTCTGCTGAAGAAAAGCTGTAACTGTTTTTCAACCCAGCTCATAAACAAAGGATAAAATAGGGAATTTAAATTAAAATAATAATAATAACAAAGAAACCCAATTTAGATATTGTAAAACAAAATATCCTGATACTTATACAAAAAATGAAATCATATCAAGTGTTTTTGTCTTATTTTCAGTAGAAAATGCCCTTATAGATTTAATCTGAGACACATTCATCTGACAAATCTAGACAAATGTCTTGATTCAAGTTAATCAAAGACAAAAATAACAACTAAATCGCCTGTAACAAGTAAAAGAAAATCTGACAATGGAACAAGCAAAAAAGTTACTTAGATTAAGACATTATTCTAGGTTCAAGCAAATTTTTGAACAAAATTTTCTTGTTTTACTGACAGATTTATTTTTGTTACAAGCAATTTAGACCATATTTTGTCTTTAAATAACTTGAAACAAGTCATTTTTCTGGACTGGTCAGGTGAAAGTGGCTCATATCAAGTGTAAAAAGACATTTCCTACTGAAAATAAGACAAAAGCACTCAGTAAGACTTCAGATGTGTGCAGTGTAGGAGTAGTCTAGGGTGGAGGAGGTGATACTAACAACAGTAAAGTCTGGTTAGCATAAGAGTAGCAGGGATAGGTGAGAGTGGAGGTGTGTTCAAATACACCGCCTTATCACCGTACACGAGCTGTGGTTGAGTGATTTCTGTGTCTTGCATGAACCTACGTAAACTTTGTTTTAAAAATAAAGTTTCTCAGTGGACAGTTTATCAGAATGTAAGGATTTCATGATCTACATTACATTCTCATTTTTATGTTTCAGAAGTAGCTGTGCATCCCTCTTGTTTGTGGCGATTTCCTCATTTTTTGATAAGAAGAAATCCTGTATCTGGCATAGAGATAGACCAAAATGGATTTCTTGGGGCCGATACCGATATTTGAAGCCGATATTCATTCGCAAAGTGAAAATATTGGCGTAAAAAATTTTGAATAATACAAACTCCAACGATTAACTGCATTTAATGCCTTCAGGCATATGTTTATTAAACAGCTCCCAGGCTTAGCAGCATGTTTTATAAAGTTAAATGAAAACTTAAAAAATAAATTGCTAAAGTTTTCTACAGTAAATATAAATTTCCAAAATTTCTATGTAACTGCAATGAAACTGGACAGTTGAGTTTGTGCTGCCTTTTAAGGGCATTTAATGCAGTTGAATTAATTTTCTGTTTGGTTTTACATGACTGATTTTAAATGACCATCTAGGGCTTCCATAGAGTGGGCAGGGAGAAATTCTGTGCAGAGAAACATCAGAGCCACAACAACACAGTTTTGAATGGGTTTCATATTGGCTGTCGGATTAAAAAAAAGGCCAATACCGATATGCCCCAGAATGCCAAAAATCGGCCCCTCTGGCAAAATCTGGCAAAAATGGGACATTTTAAATTTAAAAACTCTAGAGAAGGGTCCAGTTGGTTTTTAAATGTCTATAGTGTGTTGTGAATCCTTTTGTGTATCCTTTTGTGTGAAAAGGATACACAAAGGTAAACTCATTTCTCAACCTCCTTGAACTGTACTGTGGCATCCAAACTAAAATTAGCATAACATATGTTTTACAAAAAAGTACAATGTTTCAGTCTTGACATTTCATAAGTTGTTTTTGCACCAATTTCAACCAAATAAAGACTTTTAAAAACTTTCTGTTCATCTGTTTTAATCAACATTTTATATGTGATATTTGTATGTGTTAACTTTTGAAGCTGAAGCTGTGCAAAACTAATAGTAGAAGAATACATTTTTTATTGATAACCATAGGTATGGACTGATAACCCAGGTGTTGTTTAACTCCTAACACCTCTGTCCATCCTGGCAGACATCAACTGCACCCTTCGTGCAGATATCTATATTCAGCTTACTGCTTTAGTTTCACATCCTGCATTAACAGCCCTGCTTAAATATGGACAGTGCATCCCAGGGGAGTCATGTAACATCCTCACATGGCAGAGCAATAGAGGAAATGAGCGGTCTCTTGAGTCAAATTATCACATTTCAAATAAATAATGCCGGGATGTCTGTAATTGTAATGTTTATGTGAGTGTGTTTTTAAATTTGATGAGGATTTTGTTATTTGTACATGTAGCAAACTGGCATTCTTTCATAAAGCTGACAGTGTGTGATGAGAGTCAGAAAAACCAGCATGAGCGTCCCACCGGCTCTTCTGCTGCAGGGTCTATCCCTCATTTAGTGTTCGCTGGTCTGAACTCACATAAATTTCATGCCTACACGAAAACCTGTCACAGCAGTTTCTATAACTTGATGGGACATGAGGAGGGGGAGGATGTTATTTAAGGAAAAGACTTTGCTTTGAAATCTTTCAGAGTGTGACTGGTGAGGAATAAAAGTTAAGGCACCAAAAATAACAGAATAAGCAAAGAAAGTTACAGCCCGCTGCTTCAAACTGGGAACAGACCTGCAGTTGGTGGTGGTGCCGCTGGAGTGCCCAGCTATGAGGGAGGTGGTCTTGCGCATGCCGCGTGCTGGGGGCGCCACACCCTCCTCTGCGTGGGTGCGTGGCACTGAACTGGCTCGGGTGGAGACAAGGAGGCGCTCAGGGTGGTCCTCGCTCCTGCTGCGGCGAAGGTGGCTCCGGCTGGGGTCACTGAAGCTCCGCCCTTTGATCCTGCTCATCAGGCTCTGGGAGACCACCTCGTCAAAACGCTCCCGGTGCTTCTTGGGAATGAAGATCCTGGCAAACATTGTGGAATCCAAATCAAAGACGAAGCCTGTTTCTTTACATCAGAGGACAGCAACAGAAGCTTTACAGAAAGCACACAACAAAATCACATGAGACGCATTCCAGAGAAAATCCAGAGAAAATCCAAAACTCCACATCCTAATCTCCCAAAGCCTGCATGGTCCAAAGTGTACACAAAAACAGAGGGATTCTTGTTCTGTGTTTTGTTCCAGCTCCTGGTTTCACTTAATTGGTTCAAAAACAAAGCGGTCCAGATCGTCTCCAGGGAGGGCTGAGGCAGGTGGAAGGAACAGATCCATTTAGTTTGTGTGTGTGTGTGTGTGTGTGTGTGAAAGAGGAAAGAGAGGAGCTGCATATGTGTGGTCCTATCGCACTCACAGCTGCAGGTAAGAGTGTTAAGCTTCAGTCACAGCTCACAGCTAATATGTGAAAAAGGAGAAGGAGCCACCTCTGGGAGAAAGTGCTCCACTCCCCCAAATAGTGTTAGTTTCCCCTCCCATAATCAACCACTAATGCCTTGTTCTCTTCTCTATCCCAGACAATAATCTGTGATATTTTCTTTGCACCCTTTTTGTGCAACAT
The DNA here is from genome assembly GCF_033239565.1 of Halichoeres trimaculatus. NCBI lineage: Eukaryota > Metazoa > Chordata > Actinopteri > Labriformes > Labridae > Halichoeres > Halichoeres trimaculatus. The sequence continues at coordinate 5,305,171 of NW_027437198.1, read as the reverse complement.
GCCCTAAAATGAAGGGTTAATATGCTCATTTGGTCAAATTCTGCTTCTCCTGCTCTGTCAAAAAGAAAGCAGCCTCTTTTGTTTACACTCCAACCTGACATCTACGTTTGATTTCCCTGAGTTTTTGAGATCTCTACTCCCATTAAACATGTTTGTTTCAGTGCTGCCAGCTGCATGGGGTGTATTTTGGCCAATTATCTGCAAGAACAAGACAATTACATAACATAGCAACAGAAATGACCCAGTAATGGAGGAAGCATGGCCATAAACTCTGCTTTGAGATGTGTTTCATGTTGTGTGTTTCCTTTAAATATATAGGACACCGCCTCCCCCCCATTTCTTCCTCTTCTCACACATTTCTGCACACACATACACAAGCAAACCTCCATACACACACCACCTCATTTGTCCCTTTTCTCTTTTGCTTATCTTCCCATCCCACCTTCAAAACGTGGCTGCCTCCATCCTCAACACAAGCCTCTCTCATTCTCTGTCTGCAACATGAATCTCCTGGGTGCCTCCGCTGAGAGGAGAGGAGAAAAGAGAGCTTTTGTTTTGCTGAGTGCACCAGCTCCAGCGTACATCCAGATGCACAGCGCAACTCCTGACTCAAACGCGACTGTTGAGGACGAGACTCAGCTGTGTGGTTTTTTCGTCTTCAAAGGTGTCACACTCTCTTTGTAGGTGCATTTGGGAACATTGTTAGGAAGCAATGGCTTAGATGATTCTTTGCTTGGTAGTTTCACAAAAACCAAGAGTGAATTTTGGGTTTGAATTAAGAGTGACGCCTGAGCCGAGCTACCTCTGAACCAATATTTCACAATCAGGATAGGCAAAGAGTCTTTTTCTCTCTGCAGATTTTTTACACAGACAAAATTCTGACTCAATAGTTTGCAAACTTTTGCAAGCAGACACACTCTCAAAAAATACAAGTATACATTAAAAAATAATGGCTTTAACTCCAGATGACCAGAATATCTTCACAGTGAAGCACTAAAACCTATGATGACTGTACGTCCAAAGACCGTCTGATGGTAGCTTTAACTTTTGCACTGTTTGTAATTTCATTCATTCATTCTTGACATAATTTTTGTAGGGCACTTCTGTTTTCAAAAATATCTTGAGATATACACTGCACTTGTTGACAATTGGTTTGATATAAGATGTTGTTATGGATACTCATTTAAGTCTGTAACTGTTTCCTCAACACAGACTTTCAGCTTTGCATCATCCAACTGCAGCAAAACAAACTTTAGCCGTGTTTCCACCAAGCAGTCCGGGTCAGTTCAGTACGGTTTGGCACAGTTTGGTATGGTTAAAGGGATAGTTCAGTTTTTTTGAAGTGGGGTTGTATGAGCTCTATGTGACCACTAAGGACATTAGATACAGTAGAAAGTTGTCTCCTCTCCCTCAGTAAGACACAAACTTTAATCGATGGTGGCGAGGAAATAGACGCTAACATGGAAAAACCGTACCAAATTCAAAGGCTATTTTCTCTGCCTACAAGAACTAAAATAAAAAAATGTAATACCACAGCTTAAGAGTACGCTACATAAAATATTTTTTAAGTGCATTAAGTCTTTGGAAATCTCAACATTTATCCGGACCTAACTAACTGGTCATGTATCCTTCCGCGCAGTGCTAGTGCGCTCCGTCCCCCCTCCTCCTTTCAGCTGTAGGGAATGTAAACAAGCTATGCTTCAGGCGCTGGTTGTAGCCTCGTGTAAGTTTGATCAAGTATCTTAATTCTTTTGTTTGTACTCTAAGGATTGTGAGGCAGCGCAGGAAATTCAAAATGAGTGACTATGACAGCGACAATGAAGTTCTATTCACTTTGGAACCAAAAGGATACCTGTATGAACCGGAGTACACAGAAGAGGAGCTGCTACAGATGGAGACTGAAAGGAATACAGAGGAAACATCCGCGGACACCGGACATCAAGATGCTGAGTGTTACTGCTCCCACAACTGTTGTTGTTGTTGTTGTTGTTACAGGACACTCCAGAATTTAGAAGAGCAGGGAAATCTGTGTAATGAGTTATACAGACGGTTTGAGAGCCAGCAGTGTCCTCAGACAAATCCTGAAGAGTGTCTGTAACCAAGCTCCACTCGTGACAGCAGTAACACTCAGCATCCGTGGGCATTGAGTCACAGCTCAGACATTTACACCACTGAGTATTTCAGACTCTGTCTTGATGTCCAGTGTCAGTGGATGTTTTCTCTGTATTCCTTTCAGTCTCCATCTATAGCAGCTCTGTGTGCTCCGGTTCATACAGGTATCCTTTTGGTTCCAAAGTGAATGGAACTTCATCATCACTGTCATAGTCACTCATTTTGAATTTCCTACGCTGCCTCACAATCCTTAGAGTACAAACAAAAGAATTACGATACTTGATCAAACTAACACGAGGCTACAACCGGCGCCTGAAGCATAGCTTGTTTACATTCCCTACAGCTGAGAGGAGGAGGGGGGACGGAGCGCACTAGCGCTGTGCGGAAGGATACATGACAGGTTAGTTAGGTCCGGATGAATGTATATATTTCCCTAGACTTAATGCACTTAAAAACATTTTATGTCGCGTACTCTTAAACTGTGGTATTACTTTTTGATTTTAGTTCTTGTAGGCAGAGAAAATAGCCTTTGAATTAGGTACCGTCTCTCCCTGTTAGCGTCTATTTCCTCGTCACCATCGATTACAGTTTGTGTCTTACTGAAAGAGAGGAGACGACTTTCTACTGTATCTAATGTCCGTAGTGGTCACATTGAGCTCATACAACCCCACTTCAAAAAAACTGAACTTTCCCTGTAAGCCTGATCCCGTTTGCATTTCCACAGCAAAACTGTGCCCTCTAGTGGTAGGCGGCATATATGCCAAAAGCTGCAGCTGTTAAACAATAGCGTGATGCCGTAGCAGTCCGACACAGTGTACCCCGCTAATAAATCCAAGAAAGAAGAAAATCGCGACACAGTAAATAAGGGGCATAAATGGAAGACATGCAGCATTTCGTCCTCTCTGTGATTGTCATGTAGCTCTTTGATACTAAGTGCAATCAAGCTTTGTTTCAGAGAAGACTGTGTGCTGCCAGGAGAAATGCAGCCACTGTTGGGGTAAGTGACTATTCTTTTGACCAATCAACGATCTGCAGTGTGTAGCTCCACCTTCCGAGAGTGGATCTGTTCAGTCTGGCACCCATAGGGAAGGGTCCCAAAAAAGAAGGCCAGCTCGTCTTGGTTTTTAGGGATCTGTCCCGGGATAAGTCAGTGGAAACGCCACAAAATGCGCGCCGTACCATGACGAACCGAACCGGTCTGCTTTGTGGAAACGCGGCTTTTATTTCCATTTCCATGTTCCATAACAGAAAAGATTTGCAAGCGTTACAGCACCAAACAGCAACAGGACAGTTTATCTCCTGCCTTTCACTCAGTGGAGTCATTCACACACATCACTGTCATACAGTGTAAGTCCTGGGTTAACCGCTGTGTCATAGTCAACTTTTAATCATGTCCAGTATCATTGTCTCCTGTCTTATTTATAATTCTATCTTTTTAACTTCTTGTGTAGGTCATTTGTTTCTGGTATGTCAACTTGTTTTGTTGGTGTTCCTTTCTCATGTGTATGAGCTGCTCCACACTAATTTCCCCATGGGGGATTTATTAAGTTTTCTGGATGTGAATCTAGTTTTGGTTGGTCCATGTTTTCCAAGCAGCAACCTCTCGCTTAAAAATATAAGACAGAGCGGAAGTGTTAAAATCTGCTGTTTCTCGAGTGTGAGCTTGAGGCTGGCTCTGGGAGTACCGGAAGTCACATACACACCAAGCCAAAATAAGCTTTTTTCACAGCGGAAGTAAGTGTATTTACGGCCTGGTACATAAAAAGTCCCTCATCTGAATCACTAATTTTACTATCAACACACCGTACAAGGGTTAGAATCTGTTTCAAACTTGGTAGATTTGAAGATATTAACATCGCAACATTGCCCGCAGCTCAGGTCACATGACAGACAGGCACCCTATAGCTTTCAGTGTGGAAATTCAAACCCCACTCTACTTCCAATATGGCTGCACCAGCTGATTTGCTTAAAAAATCAGTTCCAGAAACAGCCAGGTGACGCTGCGAAGACCGCATCCATTAATTATATCATGTATGGTGTTACCCTTTTGATAAATGCCTGCAAATGTAGTCAGTCACCACCAGAGCTTATCTGCTCACACATTACATTAACTTAACAACTGTCCATGTGCAACTCTGGCTCTACATCCATGAGTGCTGTCCTAATTGTGGAGACACAATAATTCCTACTTAAGTACGTTCATTGGCATTTCTTTCAAAATACTTATAATAATTGAGGGGGCAGTTGCGGCTCAGGGGTAGAGCAGGTTTGCTGTCAATTGTAGGTTAGTGGTTTGATCCCAGCTTTTAATACCACATGCCAATGTGTCCTTGGGCAAGTTACTGCACTCCAAACTGCTCACAGTTTGTAAATGAATTGCTGGTCACCTAGTGTAGCATCCTTTGCCATCAGTGTATGAACATAGTATAAATAGGTTAATGTGACAAGCCAAAGCTAAGCTAAATCGAAGTTGTCGTCAGATATTTCCAGTGATACTTGAGAATTATGACATGAAAGCTATTAAACCAGGTGTCAAAATATATCAGTTAAAATACATACTTCGCTTTGCATTATTGATTAACTTGACTCTATTTTGAGAGAATTGGGCAGCTAGCTAATGAGTGGTGTTCCACAGGGATCAATACTGGGTCCTCCTTATTTTCTAAAAAATTCTGCTCATTGTTTTGCTTCTACCTCTACCACAACATAACTAAGAAAAAATGAACAGGCAAACAGAAAACACAGCCCAGATCTTAGCCCTGCACTGTAGAAGAAGATGTGTCTTGTGTTTACTGCTTAAAAAAAAACAGACCTATTTTTGTTTGGAGTAAAAAGGGAAAAAAAAGTAATAGTTTCATAGGTTTAAAACTTTGAAAACATCACCCTTTCTTCTTTTGTTCAAGCTGAAGAGTGGAGTGTGAAATGTGTCACTATGGTCCACTCAACTATAAATACATGTGTGGAATTGATGTGTAAATTAGCATTTGTTTGTAAAAATTGTGAAAGTGTCTCCCCAGACACCAAAGGAGAAAGAAGGAGAAGGACTTTAAAAAATACTGTAGCATCTGTTTACGGAGGCATCCATATTAATGAAGCTGAAGGGAAACAGTGTATGTAGGTGTCTGTGATTAAGGGCAGGATGTATCTATGCTGCAAAAGAAAAAAACAGCATTTCCTCCAGGATCTGCGACATGTTCGCCTTTGAAGCCAGGCTGCTTTGAACAGCTTTCCCAGGACTTGGTTTTGTACAGAAAGTAGAGCTGTGACAACAACGGTTAGAGATTTAAAACGACAACAGAAGAAAGAAATCTATCTGAACCTTTGTAAACTTTGCCAACAGAGAGTTACAGCGAGTGAGACAGAGAAATAAGAACAGGGTGGCGAAGACGCTGACAGACTGACAAGTCGTCACAAGTGATGAAGTGATGTGAAGACAAGTAAGATATTAGAAAGGTAGATGCGTAGATACAAGTATAACAAATGAAAAAAGAAGAGAGAAGAGTGGAAGTGGAGCTCTTTCTAGGCCAGGGTCGTGTCGCTTTTGGGAATGAAGCAGTTTAGTCTGCACTCTGTGGCTATGTAGGCCAGAGAACTTTCCCACACAACACTCATACATCACCGTGGTGGCTCGAACACACGGTGGACAGGGAAATCTGTACAGAACAGGGACATACAGTGGAGAAAATAAGTATTGAAATGAGTATTGATGTAAACTTTTTCCCCATTACATTTTTTTTCCAAAGCTGCAATTCAAAAGAAATTTCAACCAGACATTGGTATGAACTCAAATAATCCACACATGAAAAGAAATCACAACGTTTAAATCCATAAATAATGATTATGTGGACTTACGTACGATAAAGGCTGTATACTTTGGCAAGGAAATGCACCATACCACCTGAAATCTGTCAGTAATTATTACTTGAACTTCCAATTAGTGCAAAGCAACATCAGCTGGGCTACAGCAAATTGATGGTCCTACAAAAAAGTTTGTTTTCACCGAGCAGTTTAATACGGCACACCTCATGATGGGTAAAGGCAAAGAGCTCTCTGAAGACATTTCCAACCTGATTGTTGCTCAGCATCAGAATGGAACTGGTTACCGACTTATATCAAAGCACCTGAATATTCCAGTCAGCACCATTGGGGCCATTATTCACAAGTGGAAAAAGCACCACCTTACCATCAACAGGCCACACACAGGAGCTCCTTGCAAGGTTACTGACCAGGGAGTCAGAAAGATAGTCAGAGGAGTATTCAACGAGCTAAGGACCATCCTGAGAGTGCTCCAGAAAGACTTTGGGGCAGCAGGTATAATTGTTACAGAGAAAACAATAGGCAATGCACTCCACCGCCATGGTCTCTGTGGACGCTCAGCCCACAAGACTCCATCCCTCAAGAAAAGGCATGTCGAAGCTGGTTTAAAGTTTGCTAAACAGCATCTTGACAAACCTGTAGAATACTGGGAGAATGTAGTCTGGTCAGATGAGACCAAAATTGAACTTTTTGACTGTCATACTACAACCGTGTTTGGAGGAAAAATGACACTGCACATCACCCAAAAACCACTACACCAACTGTGAAGTTTGGAGGTGGAAGCATCATGGCATGGGGTTGTTTCTCATCTCATGGTGTTGGCAAACTTCATATAATTGATGGAGCAATGAATGGAGCCATGTATGGGGGAATTCTTGATATGAATCTGCTGCCATCCACCAGGATGATGAAGATGAGACGTGGCTGGACCTTCCAGCAGGACAACGATCCAAAGCACACGGCAAAGTTGACTCTCAAATGGTTTCAAAAAAAGAAAATCAATCTGTTAGAATGGCCTAGTCAATCACCTGACTTCAATCCAATTGAACATTTGTGGAAAGAAGTAAAGAAAAGGGTTCACCAGGGGGCACCAAAGAATATTCCAGATTTAAAGACAATCTGTGCAGAGGAATGGGCCAAAATCACACCTGAGCAGTGTGGTCACTTAGTTCAAACATACAAGAAGCTTCTGGAAGCTGTCATTGCAAACAAAGGCTTCTCCACTAAGTTTAAGCTGAGTCTCAATACTTTCAATACTTATTTTCCCCACTGTGTAACACGCATTTATGACCATTACAAGGCTTAGCTGTACTTTTTTTTTTATCAACTACACCTTTCTTCCAACACATTTGCCATGTTAAGGTCTGAGTCAAGGCATTTCCAAACAAACTGTGAGAAAACTTTACAGCTTTCCACAGCTGAAGTTGGATGTAGGCCTCGGGATGCCCTCAATTACAATGAGGGCGAAAGAAGTCTATAATTAGGTCTAAAGGAGGGGTGGATCAGGGACACAGCTCACAGAGGGATGAATGACAATTGCAATCAGCTGGGAAACTCATCACTAGAACAATTATTATCAGACCCACTTCTGATCTGACAATCTGACAGCTGGGACAATACATGAATATGCAAACAGGAGGCAAAGCTTAAAACACTCCTGGTTAAATCACAGCTCTTAAGAAACCAGAACTTCACGAGACAAGAATATGAGTAAGAGCAGAGTTGTAAAAATCTGTTTTCTTGTCACGCTGATGCTAAAACACAGAGGCAGGACACATTTTTTGTGTTTTGCATACTGACAAAAAAGTGTGAAAAACAAAAAAGTCAGCTCAAACTTTGATGACAAACGCACTAAACGCAGACGCGCAACAATATTCCAGCAACTTCAGTCAGCACAAACAACACAACACACTCCTGAGATGATGAAAGGAAAAGTTTCCTACCGAAAGTGTCTGGAAAGTGTCCTATCCCTTCCCATGGCTCTTTGGGGCTTTTGACGAGGTGTCTGAGCTCAGTTAGGCAATGCAAATGCTTCTCCTCGATCTCGGTGAGTCCCCATCTAGTTTGAGCAAACAAACTCTCACGCAAAGAGGTAAAGGAGAAGAAGAGGATGGTGTCCCTGGATCTCAAAAACGCTCGCTGGAGTCTCCTGGAGCAGTCAAGCGAAGAAAGAGGAAGAAGGAAAGAGGAGGGAGTAAAGTGTAAGGGCAGATTTGTTTCACGCCCTTCCACACCTCCAGGGGAACCTCAGGCAGCATCATCAGCTGTTCTCCATCTTCATGTTCAGGCCACTTCTCATCCTTTCTTCCCATATTTTGTGCCCTTCGGTGAAGCCAGGGTCAAGGTCACCAACGGAGGAGTCTTCTCAGTCAAAACTGAAGGATAATCCTTGTCACCAAGTCATCCGTCACTCAGCTGTAGGAGGTAGTGAGTGACAAACCTCTTCTTCCCTCAGTGGGAAGAGAAAGGAAAGAATGAGATGAACAGAGGAGTAAGTAAGGAAGGAGAGAGGAGAGGAGTGGAGGGGAGAGGAGAGCCTCTGAGGATTTCCATAGGCAGGTCAGCACAAAGAGTGTGAGTGTGTGTGTCGGAAGCTGTAATGTGAATAAGTGAACACGCAAAACTTGTCTGACATCAATTCTCCTGATGTCGTCAAACAGTTCTCGCTCAAAACAGCTCGAACGATTCATTAAACATTTGTAGAAGACTCATTTTTACATTCAACAAAAATTCTACCCTGCAGCTTTAGTTTTAGTGTGAGCATCAGTGTAATTAATTCACATCTTTGAAGTCTATACACAGATACAGTTCACCAAAATTACATTCAATTAGCATAACACCACAGAACAGCAGGAACAAAAGAGCTAATAGGTGTTCCAAGATTTTCTACTGACACCCCAGATACTAAATCCTTAGCAAGACTTTCAAGTGTTGAAGCACTCCCTAATCCCTGCGTTTTAAAGTCGTACAAGAATCGACACTGGCAAGTGCTTCAGAAACCTAAAAGAGAATTTATTAAAAGAAAGAGGCTGCATAAAAATAGAACACGTCCTCTGGGAGATCGAGGCAAACCAGAGAGGGGACAGAGGCAGACTGAGCCCACAGCGGCCAAGCTGGTCAAGTTTTTACACACATGAAGACTCAGCTGATAACCACGACCACATCCTCTGACCCCTCACTGTGAGACTGAGGTGGGCTGCTGGGAGAGTTTTCACAGGAGTGTGGTGGTGTGACCGAGTGGCTGACACAGAAAAGTGACGGTGATTGAGACAGAGGGAGAGACAGAAATAGGAGGAGCAGACAGCAAGTGGATAAAGGAGATTGATTTAGCTTCAGTAGCAGACAAATTGATTCTCCACACCTCAGAAGACAGCACTGAATCCAGTGACCACTAGATGGCAACGCCAGGAAAATTGGGGGGAGGTGGGGTACACCTCTAAGTGCACATTTATTGGTGGAAATGGGATGAGGTGCAGTCTATGCAAGAAGAAAGAAGTTATCTCAAGAAAACTAGAGAAAAGGATAGAATTGCCCCCAGAGATAAAACTTAGTGGAGAAAAAAATGATATGTTCAATTAATTTTAATATTTTTAAAAAAAAATCTGATGAAGTGTAAAGCTCGAGTGCACCAACAGTGGAGTAAACATAAGAATCTGTCCACAGTGATGCCCTTCAAGCTGAGAAACTGAGAGGAAAGTCACTTAAGGTTGCCGTTTTACAGAAACATCATTAACTGTTATCGTATACGCATCATGACTATCACCCATTGCATGCAGTTTCGCTGTTCATTCTGTTTATGTTTTTCTGATTTTTCAAGTTAGCCTGACCTTTCCTATGTGATACATTTTTGTTTTTAGTCATCTCATAGTTTGTGGTTGGTGTTCCAGCCAGAAAGTAAGACTGATAACTGTTCAAGTCACTTTAATTATAAGTTTTAGAGAAACCAGCTGCTACGTGTTTCCTGAAACTTTATCTCAGAGAAGTGGAAGCAGAGGGTCAGTGAGGTTGAAGTCAGGCATAACGCTGAATTTAACTACCGTCAAACAAACACGCTTATCATGACTGTGACTGTGCTAATATTCAGTAATGTTCAGGTTAAAGTTCACAGTTCAGATGCTAGCATTTGATAACTAGCACTAAGCAAATGCAGCTAAGGCTGGATAGTAATTGTTGTTTAGTGTGGTTTGTTTGTTTGTTTTGTTTGGACATCTTTTTTTCGGCTTAGTTTAGTTTAGTTTGGATAAAGGAGATATACTTTATAAAAAGAGAAATTCAATATTTTTATTCTGAATCATTCCACACACACACACACACACACACACACACACACACACACACACACACACACACACACACACACACACACACGCACATAGAAGCATGCACTGATGGAGAGCGCTGAGTGAGGAAGCTGCACCACCAGCGTGCACCTGAGTAGTTGGGGTTTGGTTCCTTGCTCAAAGGCAACTCAACAGCATTCACCATATTGTACTGACACCTCTCCAGCCATATTACCAATCTCATCCGTACGTGCATATGCACCAGCAACCCTCTGGTTGCCAAACCAAGTCCCAATGGCCGAGCTATGGCTCAGTGGTCAGGTTTGGTTTGGTTTAGTTTAGTTTAGTTTAGTTTAGTTTAGTATATTTTTGGTTTAACTAAGTCAAGTTTAGTTAAGTAATTTTAGTTTAGTTTATTACATTTTTTTTTTTAGTTAGTGAAGCCTTAACTAAGTTAAGCCCAGTTTAGTTTAATTTGGTTTATTTTATTTTATTTTATTTCATTTTACTTTAGTTTAGTTTAGTTTAGTTTAGTTTAGTTTAGTTTAGTTTAGTTTGGTTAATTATGTCTAGTTTAATTTCAGCCCAATTTCGTTTGATTTAATTTAGTTTAGTTTAATATAGTTTAGTTTAATTAGGTTAGTTTAGTTTGGTTTTGATTAATTTGGTTTAGTTCAGTTTAGGTTAGTATATTAAGTTTAATTAAGTTAAGTAATTTTAGGTAAGTTTATTGAAGTTTAGTTTTTAAATTACTTAAGCCATGACTTAGTTAAGCCCAGTTTAGTTTAATTTGGTTTATTTTATTTTATTTTATTTTATTTTATTTTATTTCATTTTATTTTAGTTTAGTTAAGTTAATTGTGTCTAGTTTAATTTCAGCTCAATTTGGTTTGATTTCATTTAGTTTAGTTTAATATAGTTTAGTTTAATTAGGTTAGTTTAATTAGGTTAGTTTAGTTCAGTTTAGGTTATATTACTTTAGTTTAGTGTTATTTCAGTCCAATTTGGTTTGATTTAATTCAGTTTAGTTTATTTTAGTTTAGATAAGTTTAGTTTAGTTTAGATTAGTTTAGTTTGGGCTTATATCAATATTAAAGTCAAATTTGATGGCAAACTGTCAAATAATCTTCTACACATTTTCTTTCAGCCACAGAGGCAGTGGAAGTTAATCAGCTGATTTCCACATTAGGATTAATTTAATGCAAAGTGTGGACATCTGTTCCAGATGAATCTGATGAAACCCCCTTTGTGTGTGGTTCAGATAATATCAAATCTAACCTTTTTCTGACTATTACACTTCTTTTTTTAAAACAGTGGTATTGTATTTTAGTTTTTTTTTATCTCTGTTACTTTCATTTTAACTGCTCAGAACTTGAACAGATTGTTTCAATGTCTTTTTAAATGGTCATTTTCATGTCTCTACAGTCCTTTTGTCAAATGCCATGTGAGTTACTTTGAATGGCCTTGTTGATGAAATGAACTGGATGAAAAAACCTGTCTTAATTATTTGATGTTAAAACAGGAATATTAACAACTGCTAAAAAATAAAGAACTTTTTCTCTGTTAATGTGATCTGGTCTGACTGTGGATTTAGATTTCCCACAACAAACGTTACCAGCAGCCTTAAAACACATTTAACAGCATCATTGGAGGCCAACATTTCTAAGCAGAGAGAAACTCCAACGGTATTTTATTTTTAACAGATTCCTGAGATGTCTGGCTGTCAGCAGCGGCTATCACACAAACACCACCCTGAGGCATGGCTAATGGGCAACCTGGAGGAAAAACTCCCTGGGGCTCCTAAAGCAGAAACATGATCACCACATTCTGCTCCTAACAGGCAGAGCTCCATCACACCTGGTCCTTTCTAGAAAGACACACCCTTCAGTCCCCATGTGGAACTTGCAGAGCCTAACCAGCATAAAGGAGCAAAACATTTCAGCACAGACATGGCCCATTATGGTAACACCACCATGACACAAGAGCAGATTCATAAAGAGAAAAAGGAACGCTGTGTACTGAAGCGTAAAGGTCACAGATCAGGCTCATTAGACAACATTTTGAAGTTGATTTAGCTGTAAAGAGGCTCTAATTGGGAGTGTGTGAGCTACTCATATTGCCTTAAGGTGAGGAAAACAACAGCTCTCTGTCCTCCTGATGAAACAAATGTATAATTAATGTGACTGTGCAAAACAAACATTGCAAAGCATCTTGCAGGCAGCTTTTAAAGCAAGGAAATGTGATATTAAGCCTGCGAAACACAGGTACGTCAGAGGAAACTATTAAAGCAGCTTTGTTTCTCAGCTGGAGCGACTCCTCCTCAAAAAATGAGTCACTATAAAAACACTTTTCTATGACACAAAACTGACACTGTTGATGCTTAAGCTTCATCACTATCAACGGCCACCTCACATGAATACTAGAGATCAGTTTGACACCAAACTTCATCACTAGTTACTGTTAAAGCGGTTTAAAATCTATAATGCAGAAATAGGTTTCAATACTCACCTGAGGCAGCAGTTCATAATTAGTTCCAGCATTGAATTTCAAAGCAAGGAGTGTGTGCATGCAGGAGAGGCATCTGCATGTCGTTTGTGTTTTCCTGTGCATATCTCAACCACCAGCAGCAAACTGGGCTGTAGCAGCTAAGAGCTGTATGCAGAGGAGGGAATAAACAGCACCCAGTGAAAATTTAGTGCGTGTATCAAAGAGTGCATCACAGCTGACAGGAAGACAGAGGGAAAAAAGAAACGGGCTGAGAGAAAGTCAGAGAGAGCGCCAGAGAGAGAGGAGAGATAAAAGGAGGAGGACTGACAAATTGTATTGCAAGTGTGTGCAGACAGATTGGGTTTGGGGTTTTGGTTTTCTAATCCTTGCTGAGGAGGGAGAAATGTAATATTCAGCTGAGAATTTCCAATAATACCCTTGTGTGGTGTACCTGATAGAGGAGAAAGAGAACAAAGTGACTTTCCAAAAGCCCGGGGCAGAAGTCTGTGCTTGGCACCGGGTCAAAGTTTATTTCTAGATTGAATTACACTCCCACTCTTCATAGTGAAATGCTGAGAGGAGAAATATGTTCAATATTGATTTTATGAGGCTATCAAAGAGTTGTTGCCTCATCGCTGCAGCTGATCTGTCGTGCAAAGCTAAATGATGGCAGATCTGTTTATAACTCAGTGCCCTTCAGTACAACATTGTTGTACTTCAAACAGTCAGTCCTGCTTAATATTAATTTCCTGAATAAGCTTCTTTGAACAAACAATGTGCCATTGTGTTGAGATTAATTTTCGTTTATATTTGGGTAAGTGGAATGGTCTTGCTTGGTGTAAATAAGATTGACTCTCATAGTTTTCAGTGGGGCTGGTGCGAGGTGCTTTTCTCCTGTTTCGATTCTTTAACAATTTTAGAATAGAATTGAGTATAATATTAATCATAAGAAAGGAAATTCATGTGGGGTGTCAATTCGATTTAGGTTGTGATTTCTTGATATTTCCAATTTTTAGTGTTTTTTTTTTCAACACCAGACTGTGCACTGCAAAATGAATGAAATCTTACCAAGTATCTTTGTCTTATTTCAGTAAAAAATGTCTTTGTAGACTTAATATGTGCCACATTCACTTGACCAGTCCGGAAAAATGTCTTGTTTCAAGTTATTTAAAGACAAAAATGAGGTCTGAATTGCTTGTAAGTAAACAAGTAAAAAAACAAGACAAAAAAATCTGCCAGCAGGGCAAGAGAAATGTGCTTGTCAAGATTAGAATAATGTCTTAAAGGTCCCATATTATGCAAAAATCACTTTATTAAGTCTTTTAGTAAAATTTGTGGATCTTTGGCTCTCCTCCCAGACCACAAAATGTGATATTCAATGACAAAACTTGTACTTGTAAATGTAAAATCCTGACCTAAAATGAGCTGTTTCTGATTTTGGGGATTTGCTGACGTCAGCGATTTCCTTTTTTTGACCAATCAGGAGCAAGTCTGACCTGATTGGTCCACTGGAGCAGATACCCCCAAACCCCCTCCTTGCCCACTCCCCTCCCCGCTGCTGGAGAGGAGAATGCCAAAGTTGAAGAGCCATCACTGCTCTGTTTTTGGCTGTAAACAGCCACATAGTTCCATGCACAAGTTTCCCATCTCAGAAGACGACAAGACTAAGTGTCTAGAGTTCATTTATCAAGGAAATGTTCCAGCTACACTCAGTAAAACTGTGCATGTGTGTACTAGTCACTTCACGGCCGACTGCTTTTCCAACTTTGGACAGTACAACAGAGGGCTAGCGAATAGACTGGTCCTGAATCCAGGCGCATTACCAACCATCCACCAACAAACCTCGGACCCTGGAAATGTGAGTATTTTAAATGCTGTGTGCTGTGGAGCAGATCCGCTTTGCTGTTTTCTAAACATTGTGCACTCGAAGCTCGTGGCGCCTCTCTCAGTGACGTGAAAGAACGGGGCGGTATCAGCGGTGGCTCATTTGCATATGAAGGCCACGCCCACTAAATCAGAGCATTCTGAACAGAGGGGCTATGAGAGCCTGGAAACAATGCTGCTGTGCTTGATTTATTGGCTTTTTGGAAGAAAACATGTTATTACCATTTCATGAAGACATCAATGATCCATATTTAACTGCAGAAAAGGAGCAGAATATGGGACCTTTAATACAAGTACTTTTTTTTTCACTCGTTACAAGCAATTCAGACCTCATTTTTGTGTTAAAACAACTTGAAATAAGTCACTTTTCTGGACTGGTCAAGTGAGTGTCCAAAAAGATTTTTTTTTACTGAAAATAATATTGAGTATACTTAGACAACTATTACTTGAAATAAGACAAAAACACTTGATAAGATTTCAGTTTTTGCAGTGTACTTGAATCAATTTTTTTCTTCCAACCGTATTTCCAGAAATGAAAAGTTTATGAAATGCCTTAATTTGCAGATCCTTCGGCCCAAATTACAAGAATGGCCAGAACAAGTTTCACTAGCCTGGAAGGACAATGATACTTTTTCACAAAAAAAAGCCAGAGGAGGCACCAGTACAAGTGCATCTTTGAAGCTCACAAGCTCACATATTCTCTCCATAAGTGCTGGCAGAAGATAAGTGTCCTGTCTTGGCTGCATCACAAGCAGCGACTGATACTCCAAATCACTCCAAACCATCCAAAGCCGCCACTGCTGCAGAACTTGGCTGCACAGTGAAATCTTCCTCATTCAACTTTTAGAGAAATCTGTTTCACCACAGAGGGATTGGTGTCAAGATCAGTCCACAGAATCCCCTTGTCTCTCTAAAAAGGAGGCACAAATGCAAACAGATCTGTGAGTCTGATAGGCTACCTGACGCTGTCGATCAGCTGTTGATGATCCTCTGTGATCAGGATTTCAGGCAGCGCCTCAGCCAGGCTCTCCACGTCCCTCTCTGCAGCGTACTGCTTCAGCACCTCAAACAGCTGTTCCTTCACATCTGGCTCCTCTCCCAGCACTTCCTCCACCTGATGTAAAAATGACGACACAGGAACTGATTAACAGATAGACTGAAGATACAAAGAGTATCTTCTTGGAGAACCATGCTTTTGTGTGGCACCTACTTTCTTGTTGAACTCCATGGCCTTGTGGGCGCGGCTCTCCCTCACGCTGTCCCCGCTCTGCGACAGCACCCTCATGCTGCTGCTCAGGCGCTTGGGTCGCCGGGCCATACTGAGCACGCCCAGACGCAGAGGTCGGCCCTGGGCTGCTTTGATCATGGCTGCTGCTGTTTCATGGTGCTTCACAGGGATGCCGTTGACCTCCATGACGTAGTCTCGAACCTTGAGGCCGCTGCGCCCGGCTGGACCGTTGGGCATGCAGTCCTCCACCATCAGAGGGCTGTCTCCTATGATGGTGAAGCCAAAGCGGCCGTCTGGGCCTGGAGTGATGTCAACCTGAGGAGAAAGAGGAATGGCTGAGACACTGGAAACAATAGTTATTATCATATTATTACTATAATTAATTTAAAATGAATATTCAACAAATTTCATCACTTCATTCTCTGTTTCTTTGCGCATGATTAATACCTATTATTCAGCATTTACTGCTTAGTTTAATTGTACTGATACTATGGTATTCTTTTTTGTTGTAAATGTGTATTTATTGCGTCTGTAATAACCCTGGGATGAATTTAGTTTTTCTGATTCTGACTTAACTGCTGTTTCCACCACCACAGAGCTGAGTGTCAGAGCATTTTAGGTCTTAAAACAAAAATTTAAAACCGATTAATTGTGGGGGTTTTTGCATTAACTTTGATTAATTTTCTTCATTGTGATTATTTTAAAGGAGCTGTGAGGAGTTTCTCAGTGATCTTGAAAAAGTCTCCCTTCCAGAAATATGCCTGATCGTAATCCACACTTTAAAATGAGATTATCAGCACCAATATTACAGGTTATGTGAGAAGAGATAAAACACAGATGTCTGTGCATTTGTCTGCTGAAAATGATTTCTGTGATTAATTTTGTAGTGATGGTGGACACTGGAGCCTAACTGTCAGACAGAAAAAGGACAAATGAGCAGAAGAAAGTTATAGAGCACGGCTAAAGGCACGAACTAGAGGCTAACACAGGAGCTAAACTGTTTGTGCTAATGTTCATTCCAACCCACAGTCAGTAGTTATTCTGCAGTGGTCTGTTCAAGCTTGAGAGTCTATGAATAAAATGAAGAAATGAAGAGTGAGGTTACATGAGCTCTGATTGGTAGATGACTGACAGGACATAACCAGGATTCAATGACGTTACATGTTACGGACATGTCTTAGAGCACCAGGCTGCCAGCTGCACTAAATATGAACAGCTACTAAACTACTTACAAACTGACAGTGTTTACTTGTTGTCACGTTAGCCTACAGATAGAGAGAGCCCTGGGCTGCCGATAGTGCTACATAAAGCCAGCTACTACAACATTTGCTTGTTTTCAAGTTTCAAGCCGTAGTGCTATGTAACTGTACTGATAAATACCTTACCTTATAAGTTGTCTTGAGCAAAAGAAATTTGTTCTTATCTGATTCCCATTTAAATCCAAAACAAACACACGCCTTGCCTTAAGTAATTTATGATGGTGTGCGGACACTCCAGGCCACAAGGTGGCAAGGGAGCGCAATTCAAACAGATCCTCCTCATAGCATCTTTATTATAAAAACTGTTGTGTAATTAATTTTTTCAATTTCTTAGCTTATAGTAGAATTGTTTGAGGTAAATATTTGCAAGAACCTCACGATGATACCCGTCACGATACTTGGGTCACGATATGATAGTATCATGTTGTATCACAATATCACAATATCGTGGTATTTTCTGATATTCTACACAGTTAACTAAGAAAAAAATGGAGCTGTTGTTTATGTAAATCACACAATGTTATTGAAACTTTAAAGGACAAATTAAGACAAAGCTGTTTGATTGAAAATAACTTTTCTATTTTATTGTTTTGAAAGGAGTTAAAGTCAAACAGAGTGCTACATACTTACAATCAACTTGAGAAGAGAAAGTGCAACAAGTTTGTCTTTTAATCTACTGCGACATTAAACTAATCCTGAAAAGAAATTGTTGGATGCCAGATGTTGCCAGTTGGTGAAATTGATAACCATTGTTTCAAATAAAAAAAAATCTGATACTGCGTAAAAAAGTTTCTATGGATATAATTTTATCTGTCTACTACACTGTAAGAATGGAATTTACACGACTTTAAACCAACTGACCCAGAAAATAAAAAGGAAACTCTGGTGTCTACAGCACACTGGTTTACTCAGCACAACAAAACCATGTAATCAAACTGAGATATATTGAATATAGTTTGAGATTATATTCATTATAGAGTCTATGAGCAACATACAGCGGAGTAGCTCTTCAGCACCATCTACTGCAGTGGAGGTGCAGGAGATGTATTTAACATTCAACTTGGCAAATATACGAGTCTTTATTTTAACAGAAAAAAAGGATAGTAAGAATTGAAGTATCGATATGGTATCAGTGGTCAAAGTAAAGGGCTACATTGTTGTAACAATATTTTTTGACACCTCTAGTATTGTTTTTTGCTAGTTTTAGCTTTACCACATACTACATACTCTAAATTATCTGCATGACTTCACAAATGTTGACCACTCTGTGTCAGCTCACCTGTTCGACCCTCGACACCACGCCGATGCTTGGCGGGACCGTCTTGAGGGTTTGAGCCAAAGCGATGAGCGCTGGCGTGCTCAGGTTGGTCACATCTTGGCCCTCGATGTCCACCACCTGGTCCCCGGGCTGCAGGCCAGCTAAGTAGGCGCTGCTACCCTCCACCACGGACAGGATGTAGCTGGGCCCGGTGCCACCCAACCTGAAGCCAAAGGCCTCAGGCCAGTTCTGATTGGTGGCTGGTAGGCCGAGGTCTAGAGAACAGACAGAAAAACATTTAAAATACACATTCACGTAGATAATTAACCTGTTACATTAGAGGCTCAGTGGGCTCTCATAAAGCAGGGGTTGGTTTCATCCAGAGTGTGGTTTCTGGTTCGATGGAACAGGTTTTAACTGGGAGGTTGGGTGTTCATGTCATGTGAGCGTGCAGCGATGTTTTCAATCTGGAGCAAGCAGCTCTGACAGCAGCAGGGTGTGAGCTGTAGAATGGAGGTCAAATGGTCCACTGGTTTAAATAGGACAGCACAGCAATGGAGCTGAGAGCTGCAGGTACACAGGTCTGTTTTAATGACATCACAGATACAACGACACGCAAACCAGGCCACAAATCACTTCATGAAAGGTAGATTTTTTTATCTGCTGGTTGAGTGAAAGTAGGTTATTTCTGACTGTCAGTATCTAGCCCACATGTTGAACTGCTGGCCTTCCCCTGGTCACTGGCCTCATTCTCCTACAGCATGAAATGTCCCGGCAGGCTCACTTCATATCCTCTCATCTACAGCCACAGATTTATGTGGGACATTACAGGGATTTTTCAGCCATCATTGTCATGTTTTCTCACCAAATATCCCAAAATCATTTCATTTTCTGGACTCCAAACTGAAAACTCAAAGAACTTGTACTACCTGGTAGATTATTTTGCCATAATGTGCATGGTGTGTTACTTTCTCTTCTTTTTTATCTGTCTTTTCATCTTTGTATTTTACTTCTAATTACAGAAAAAAAAGGCTGAATAACCTTTAATGAGTCTACTTTTATGTTAGATTTAAAAAAATATTAAATGACAGATTTCATTATGCATGCCAAAGTGTAACAGTGAAATATAGAAGAGAATTTTAATATAAGGGAATATGAGAAAGTCTTCTTAAGTGAACTTCTACAAACTGCAAGCACAAAAACATCCGCACAGTCATCTATAAAACCTGCAGAGCCAAACTTCTCTGTCTCTGCATTTGAGCTTGATCAGATACGCAGAAGCAAAGAGACAGAAGAAGCAGAGATCTAATTAGAGACAGGAAGAAGGAAAGTAACAAAGAACGAAGGAAAGAAGACTCAGACACCTTACAAAGAAGCGTAGCAGTGTCTGATCTGCTTTAGTGCAGAAACTAAGACAAATCAGATTTTAGTGGAGCACAGGGTTAGGTGTGGAAAGTGAGATGTGGCTCAGTTAATAAAACATTTTTCAGATTCAAAGAGCTACACAAGTTGTCAGCTTGCTGAGAGGAAACATCAAACTGCGGCTGATTGTTGATCTAAAATAGATTGGGAAATCACAAATAAAGGGCTGTAGATCACATTTTTGTCCTCTCTTCTACACAATCAAGATTTCTGTGTCCTCTTCTCTGCAGCCTGCGACCCAGATACAAACCCTCAGTTCCATTATTCCTCTTCATCTAACTTCTACTAAATGAAGCAAGCAAAAAGCTGGGATTTGGAGAAATACTTACAGAAATCTTTGGAGGCACTCCGGGTCCCAGACTTACTCTGGCGCAGGGAGAAGCGGCCCTTTCTGCTCAGGAAACGCCTCATCCTCGCCCGGCTTGCCGCGGGGCACGTTCCAGCCAGCCTCCCTTCACCCCCGGCCTGGAGGTCGACGCAGCCAAAGAGCGCCCTCCGACACCCTCAAGCTGCTCCTCACCTGAGCTCACTGCCTCCAGAAGCCTCCACCCAGCTAACAGGATTGAGTGAACCTGTCGGGTCACATCTGTGAGTCACCCCGGGCCAGTGGCTCCCTCTGCTCTCAGTCAGAGAACCAGCAGCACGCAGCTGAGGAGAGGGAGGCTGGAGGAGAGGGGTGAGGCTCTGAAAGCCAGCCTCTCCATCCTGGGTGAGGCGGTCCAGCCTCAGCCTCAGCCCAAAGCCTATAGCTGAGCGAGGATCAGAAAACTGGGACACGCTCACTTGGTCCTGAAATGGTTCTTTGCAAGAAAAGGTACAGCGAAGCCCCATTTTTCTATAAATACCTTACCCACTCTCTCTCCACCCTGGCTCTCTGTCTTCCTCTGTTGCTCATGTGGATGTGGGCCCCTCAGAGGGCTGAGCACTGACCCAGAAACTGTGTGGCATACCAGCCAGGGACATTTCTCTGATTTTAGCGGCTGCTTTAACCTGAGTACTGGAGCACCAGTTAGAGAAATGTCGCCTGCAGATAAGCCCAAGGTTACACACACCACATACAGCAGCATGGACTCTCCCAAGGTGATAACAGCAGGATGATGAAGTTTCTGAACTGAACTGTTGGAGGTAAGCTTTTACCTGGCAGGTGTGTGGTTTCAAAGAGGTTGGTGTGGTCCCATGATGATTGCAGAGGACAGTCGCTCTGTGGAGGAGGAGGAACTGCTTCACATGAAAGATAATAAATATGATATTAAAATGTTTTCAGCTCATGGCTTCAGTTGAAAAGGTGATAAATATATTCTCAAACCAGCTTTCAGACTGTGACCCAACACAGATGAAGCAACCTGTGAGTCTAAATTCATGGGAAGACGTTCTGAGGGGATTTAATTTTAATTTGATGAGGCCAGCTGGGGACTCCAGAGCACAAATTTTGGCTGTGTGTGGCACCGATTACTAGTAATCATTCACCATTAGTGACATATCCAACACACAGAGCGGGGAGACCGAGGGTCGATTCAATCAACACCATCCCCGTGTGAGGTTTGTGAATCAGCTTAGAGCTGTGCTGACACAGATGGAGCAAACTGTGAGCTGAAACTGAAGGAAACATGTTCAAAAGAGGACAGTTTGAGCAGAATCTAACATGTTTAAGGAAAATCCGGCAGATGAATCTAGAAGCGAGAAAGCTGCTAGGCACGTATAGTAAATTTAGCATCAGTGATCACCAAAATTTAATGATATTCACTTTTTTTTCTAAAGTATTCTGACTGATTATTTTTGGCCAGTGCCATATTTGTTCGACTGTTGGTAGTGATACCTATCGATACCACATTTTTTCAGACTGATACCAGAACGAGTACTCCAACTTGAGTAATCAAAGGTACCGATTAAAAATAAATATTAAAAAATAATAAAAGTGCCAAACAAAACTAACAGCTGTCAGATCTTAAGTATTTTTTTTAGATAAACTAAAGTGAAAAATAAAAAAGTTTAACTGTTAACTCTCCCTGGTTCTTTCATGTTGTCTGGACAGGACCTAACCCATATTTGCTGTGGTGTTGAACTCCAGCTAGTATTCACCAAGAGAATCGTCTGCTGGTATTGACAGTCTGCACTAGTACCGATACCTTAAAAAAAGGCTGGTACTGGCCCGATCAGTACTCGCCCTCCCCTAACTGTTGTGAATGCTTCTTTGATTTTTAACTCTTTAAAGTGATACTCTGGGATGGAACAAATAGGGTCCTATCACAAGGTTTAGGGCAGAAATTACCCCTACAACAGTGTTTTTGTGCAGCAGAAGCCCAGAGCGCTCACACCAAACACCCCCTCCCTGCTCCTCTGCCAGTTTCCTCTGCACTCAGATGGGGCCATATTTTACTTGACCAAAAACACAAATAAATGGACTCCCAACGAAAAAATCTGATAATGGTCTGCATTCACGCTTTATTTAGAGAATTTTCAGTGCGTTACTTTCACTTATTGTGTCGTAAAACGACGCTACCTACACTGCAGAGCCACAGCTGGCTACAAGGTGCTCGACGCTTAGTCTATCAGTCCGCGAGCGCGGCGTGCCAGATATAAACAAACGCAGGTAGTCTGCCAGGACGAAGAGACACGATGAGAACCAGAGCCTTATTTAGCGGTGTTTTTGTGTGAAAGTAACGCACTGAAAATTCTCTAAATAAAGCGTGAATGCAGACCGATATCAGATTTTTTCGGTGGGAGTCCGTTTATTTGTGTTTTTGGTCAAGTAAAATATGGCCCCGTCTGAGTGCAGAGGAAACCGGCAGACGAGCAGGGAGGGGGTGTTTGGTGTGAGCGCCCTGGGCTTCTGCTGCACAAAAACACTGCTGTAGGGGTAATTTCTGCCCTAAACCTTGTGATAGGACCCAACTTGTTCCATCCCGGAACATCACTTTAAAACACTTTGGACAGCTCTATGAACGGTGCTTAA
Source organism: Halichoeres trimaculatus (assembly GCF_033239565.1). Taxonomy (NCBI): domain Eukaryota; kingdom Metazoa; phylum Chordata; class Actinopteri; order Labriformes; family Labridae; genus Halichoeres; species Halichoeres trimaculatus. The sequence continues at coordinate 5,282,472 of NW_027437198.1, read as the reverse complement.
AAAATTAGTTGGTCTTTGGGACACTAGAAAACACAACGGATGGTAATGACAAACTGTAGTAAATTTCTCAAATTAAAATCATCACAAATAATGCAAACTTGGTTATAAAAACTAGAGTCAAAAGCAAAGATTTTCAGTTCAAAGCTGACCTCAACAGAGGTCTGGTTACAGTATGTTTACATGCAACTTCAGAAATCAGACTATGAGCTAAGTCAGCACGAGACTGGACTATTGGAATGCATGTAAACAGCTTAGTCAAACAGAAATTTGACATAGCATTGCTCGATTGACACACCTAGGTTGTGTCTGGAATCACTCACTCATGTCCTACTTCCTATCCACTACATAGTGAATAGGAAGAGATTTTGGACCCAGCTCTAGACGTAATGTGAGTGCTATCAGATAATGTCTGGATTCAGCAGGACTCGGCAGGTATCGGTACGCCTCTGCCTTCAGCTGATAAATAGTGTTGCTGCATCAGTCTATGACTCCAGCATAACAAAAGAACACCATGGCACATACTTACATAAAAGTACAGAGAGCTACAGCTGCATTCATTCCCGCCATTGTTGATAGACTGTTCCTTTCTCTTCAGGTGAACCAAAACTAGTTTTATACACGCAGTTCCGCTTATGAAAAAAGGACACAGCGCCCCCTGTTGAAGCGGAGTGAGGTGTTCTCGGCCAGAAGTCCAATTCTCTTGTCCGCCGACGAGACTAGACCCACCTCTGTAGCTTTGACCTTAGTCCGACCACTGCTTGCATGTAAACGTACTTCACACAGTCTTTTGTCTACACAGGAACAATCACAGAAATCTGATTTGACCCATAAAAAACAAATCAACAGATAAACAGAAAAGCCAGCTGTATAAGAAAATAGCATTTATTTAAAGCAAAGGCTCCTCAATGCTTCGTAAACAAGTCATGCTTTAAGCTTTGCATCTCTGTACCAACACACACTCCCTGAAGAGCCTTAACTCTGCCGACGCTCACAGCTGATCTCTCGGAACATCACATTTCACAGCACGGGTGAAGATTCTGGACTTGTTTGTAGCTGACATCACAGAGCTCTGCTGAGCTGCATTAAGACGAAAAGAGCTACGTTTTTTAACTTTGGAATAAAGTTAAGACATGTTCAGTCTGTACAAACCAAAACATTACGCACCAGTTTAGGTATCTGGAGGATAAACATATAAAATTAGTCGAGTCAGATTCTTGCTTAGGCTGCTGGCAAAAAGTCAAATCAGCCACTGAAATGAAGGCAGTGTCCACTTGAGTAAATCTATCCACAAATTTTCAAAGAGTTAGTCAATCTTAATGCGTCACACAGACATAAACTTCACGAACAATTTGGCCTTTGTTTTAAAGTGAGATCCCACAAAGCGTAAAGCTCACACAGTCCACAGTTCTCCTCTTCAATCATACTATGACAGTCTGAATCTCCACCTCCTCTGGAGAAGTGATGACATACTCCTCTTGCTGCTGCACCACCTGTATTCCCTCCTCCACCGCCTCCTCTGTAGTAACCATAGTTACAGTCCCATCCGCTGTCTCCACAGTGCCCGTTGTGGCCAGCAGCGTGCCATCGCTGATGGCAGAGGCCAGAGTCATGGCCACCTGCTCTGTTAGGCACTCTGGGGTCGCGATGGTGATGGTGTCACCGCAGTCAGAGATCGTGGGGCCTTCCTCGTTCATCCCCACGTCACGCACGATGATCTGATGGCTTCCTGTGCGACCAGCGCCTTGTGACTGGCTGACGATTCGCTGCACCACTTTCATGATGTGGTTTTCCATCTGAACAGGAGAAGTTAGGTTCAAAGGTAGAATTATGAAATACTTGTCAAAATACACAGAAAATACATGGTTCCATTTTGTTTTTAAACAGGGCTTGACATTAACTTTTTTGCTCACCAGCCACTGTGGCTAGTGGTTTCCCAGAGTTACTAGCCACTCAGCATTTTTCACAATTATCACACAATTTTGTTGTTGGATTATTATGTTTAATATGATTAAAGCCGATGATGACATGCTAACATTTACCTGAACTAGATTTTGATTTGCAACCTTTTAAAATGCAAATGACCCCTGTGCAAATTCAAATCAAGACTTAAACAATGTTTAACACTACATGTCATTATCCTGTATTCAGTTTTGAAACGGTTGTGCTCCTTTAACATAAAAATGTGCTGTCTATAAAGACAAAGCAATAATAGGAGTAGGTTATTATTATTGCATTTAATTAGGGATTGACTGATTACCAGCCAGGCCGATTACAAGGGACGATTTTTTAATCCGACGGACGATATGAAACCCATTCAAAACTGTGCTGTTTGGGCTCTGATGCAGCTGCGCTGCTGTCTGCAGTCACTTCTCAGTCCCCAGCACTGTCCCACCCACAGTACCATCTGATTGATTACAAGCAGAGACATGGCTCAGGTAACAGCCAATCAGCAGTGAAAGCTGTGCGCATGCACATGCGCAGTGATCTCTCTCTAACATTCACACACAACACAGATGAGAAAAGGTTTTGTCAAGAGGAGACAGACTGTAATCGATGGTGAGTAGGAAATAGGCGCTAACAGGGAAATACCGTACCAGATTCAAAGGCTATTTTCTCTGCCTACAAGAACTAAAATCAAAAAGTAATACCACAGTTTAAGAGTACGCTACATAAAATATTTTTTAAGTGCATTAAGTCTTCGGAAATACAAACATTTATCCGGACCTAACTAACTGGTCATGTATCCTTCCACGCAGCGCTAGTGCGCTCCATCCCCCCTCCTCCTTTCAGCTGTAGGGAATGTTAACAAGCTATGCTTCGAGCACTGGTTTTAGCCTCATGTAACTTTAATCAAGTATCGTAATTCTTTTGCCCTGTAACAGCAACAACAACAACAGTCGTGGCAGCAGTAACACTCAGCATCTTGATGTCCAGGATGTTTCATTTAGAATGATTTGATTACAGTCTGTGTCTTACTGAGGGAGAGGACACAACTTTCTACTGTATCTAATGTCCTTAGTGGTCACATAGAACTCATACAACCCCACTTCAGAAAAAATGAAGTATCCCTTTAACCAGCTAGTTTCGGTTAGGGAAAGTCCACTAGCTTAATGCTAATGTCAACGGAAAATCCCATTGATGGGCTAATGCAATTAGCATCATGACTATCTTACTGTCTATGAGCTTATTTTAACTTTCACAGACACAAAAGTCATTCTTCTTATCAATACCCACAGGAATAAGTTTTTTTGCCCCTTAAAAAAACAATAATTAAAGATTTAAACTGCAGACATTCAGGGGCTGCTTGTTGATGCTTCTCTGCACAGAGTTTCTCTGTCCACTCTATGGAAGCCCTAGATCAGTGATACCCAACCCTGGTCCTGGAGGACCCCTGCCCTGCATGTTTTAGATGTTACCCGACTCCAACACACCTTATTTAAATGATCAGCTCGTCATCAAGCTCTGCTCGAGCCTGATAACGAGCCAGTCATTTGAATCAGGTGTGCTGGGGTGCGGTAACATCTAAAACATGCAGGGCCGGGGTCCTCCAGGACCAGGGTTGGGTAACACTGCCCTAGATGGTCAATACATTTAAAATCAGTCATATAAAACCGAACAGAAAATTAATTCAACTGCATTACATGCCTGTAAAAGGCAGCACAAACTCAATTCTGTCCAGTTTTATTCCAGTTACATTAAAATTTAGGAAAACTTTATTTACTGTAGAAAACTTTAGCTATTTATTTTTTTAAGTTTTCATTTCACTTTGTAAAACATGCTGCTAAGCCTGGGAGCTGTTTAATAAACATGTGCTTGAGGGCATTTGAACGCAGTTAAGTGTTGGAGTTTGTATTGTTCAAAATTTTTTATGCCAATATTTTCACTTTGACTGCAGATGAATATCGGCTTCAAAAAATCAATTATCAGCCTCTGTGCCTACAAATAATCGCTACCGGTATCGGCCCTAAAAAATCCATATCGCTCTACCTCTACATGTAATGAAACTGGTAAAGGTAGAAGATTTGAAAAGATAAAAAAATAACTGAAAAATATCTAGCAAGAAACACTGTCTGCTTAAATATCTATTTACAAATTTAACTTTTCAGTGAAAAAATGTGTCATGAAGAGAAGAACAACAGATTTAAGTTACACTGGACCATAAGTCGCATGTATTTAGAATGATTTGGTTTGTTAACAGTATTTCCAGAGTGAACTAGTTGCATATAACTTTGATAAGTGTTTGTATATTAGGAGCTTTAAATATTGTTCCTACTCCACCTTACACCTGTGATCAGTTTCTCCTCTCTATGTGCGTTTCTCGACCCTTGCACCTCCCACCCTCCGCAAGTGAACTTTCCAAATCTCGTTATCAGGCGCTAAACAGCGGGAGCTGTCAGGCTGTCCAAGCTGGAGGCTTGAGATGAAGTCTGAGTGCCTGACAGCAGTTATGTCAGCAAAAGACTACGAATGGACCAATGCGCAGGCAGTGCTCATGGGAGTTGTAGTGTCATGGTCTCACATTGCGATTGATTTAGTATTTCAAATGCTGTTTAAGAAAACTAGAATTAAATAATTCAACCCGCCAAAGTGGCTGGTAGGAGTGGCAGTATTACCCACCACAGCTGGAATTCACCTGCATTTAGTGGGTTGGCTGGTGTTAATGTTAAGCCCTGTTTTTAAAGCTACAAATGTCCAGGAAGCTCCAGTGTTAAGATATGACGCCTGTGTGGAAGTGCTAAAGACCACAGTTCCTCAGGTGTCTATTTGAGACTGACTGCAAGACCAGTGGAAACATCACAGCGATTATTGTGGGCACTTATCATTTTCTTTGGCATTTTGTCCATATTTTATGAAAATAGTTGCAATATAATCAACAATGACTATAATAGACGGCTACATTCCATTTATGCCAAGCTGAATTTAGATTGAGAGGGATTCTCACACCCTGCTATCTATTGCACACATGCTGTCACTTTTGTCTCTGTGTGTTTGTGTATTCTGACCTCGTTCTGCCCGTCTTGGATGAGAGTAACCTCTTCTTCCTGCACTTCCTCCTCGGTTTGAGTCTGGAGCATGGAGAGAGATACATCAAAAAAGTGGCAGAATACTTTCTGAGTACAGACAGACCTTTGCACAGAATATTTAAATTTATTCTGAACAACCTGAACAAAAATAGCCTGGGATAATTTTCATAAAACATGAATAAAAGATGAAATTCAGATACTTCTACGAGATGGTTTCCACATGGCTTCATTTCCGATATATTACATCATTAGTGTTTCTGAATCTTTTACAAGTTTCTCTAAGCACTGAAACTGTATTTGAACAGTGAAAAGAAATAACTTTATAACCTTTATTCAGTAGTGAAAATTTGAAGTTTTTTCTACACAAACCAGAAGTAAAAACATTGGTCTTTACTTTAAACCAATTCCATCTTTTAACAAAGAAAACTGAATATATGTAATACAAAGGTAGGTTTTCTTTATTTGATGGTCTCTTAAAGGGATAGTTCAGTTTTTTTGAAGTGGGGCTGTATGAACTCTATGTGACCACTAAGGACATTAGATACAGTAGAAAGTTGTCTCCTCTCGCTCAGGAAGACACAGACTGTAATCGATGGTGACGAGGAAATAGGCGCTAACAGGGAAATACTGTATATTAAAAAATATTTTATGTAGCGTACTCTTAAACTGTGGTATTACTTTTTGATTTTAGTTCTTGTAGGCAGAGAAAATAGCCTTTGAATCTGGTACGGTATTTCCCTGTTAGCGCCTATTTCCTCGTCACCATCGATTACAGTCTGTGTCTTCCTGAGCGAGAGGAGACAACTTTCTACTGTATCTAATGTCCTTAGTGGTCACACAGAGCTCATACAACCCCACTTCAAAAAAACTGAACTATCCCTTTAATGATGAAAATTAAGAAACAGTGGAGGGCTTTACTCCCTAATGTCCCACCTTGATGATATACTCCTGTGTGTCTGCCACCACCGATGAGAACTCCACCAGGACAGCATGAGGATCCTCAGAGATGATGGCAGCTGTAGCCAGGTTATCTGCTGATGTCTGTCCTTCTGGCTCCGTGTCCTGCTGCTCACTGGAGTCTTCTTTTCGGCAGCCTCCTGTTGGGACACCCGATGCTGTTACCCTCCTCTACACACACTTTTAGTTAACTTTCCCTTTTTTCGTCTGTTTATCTCACTAACCTTTGGCTCGCATATGTCTGTTGAGAGTCCCGTGTTCGGCGAAGCCTCTTTTGCATTTTGGACACTTGTAAGGTTTCTCCCCGGTGTGATGGCGAATGTGCCGCACCAGAGATCCTTTCTCTCTGAAGCCTCTCAAGCAGAACTGACACACATACGGTTTCTCATCACCGTGGGTTCGCTGATGGACTTGCAAGGCGTTCTGGGCAATAAAGAAATATGTCAGAGAATTCATTCAAAAGCTGCTACAGCCAACAAAATCCAAAGAAAATCATCGCTAAGTTTACCTTTGTTTTATATCCCTTGTTGCATCTGGAGCAGCTGTAAGGTCTCTCATCTGAGTGTGCCCTCATGTGCTCACGAACATGCCCGATGGTTTTGTAGAGCTTGCCACACTCGCCACACTTATACCTCCTCTCACTGACATGCACTTCCATGTGTTTCTTCAGCAGGTAGCCAGTTAGAAACTCCTTGTAGCACAGTGTGCACTTGAATGGCTTGTAGCCTGCATGGAAATAAAGGTTAACATAAGTATCAGTTATATCTGTCTGGATTTTCCTCTGATATTCTTAAGCAGGAATTTAAAAAAGTCAGCTTCACATCTTGTGTTCTATTTGGGTTGCATGTTTTAGCAGAGGTGGCTGACTAAGATGATCAAATTAGGGTATGGTGTATTAGTCAATAGTCATGATCTTACCTAAATGGCCCTTCACATGAAAGCGAAAGTAATTCAGTCCTTTAAAAGAGCGATTACAGTGTGGACACTGATATAATTTTGAGGATGTCTGGTTATCTCCATCTCCTGCTTCCTGCAAAGAGAAAACAACAAAAGTCAATTTAAGACAATTTAAGAGATTTATCATTACAGTTACGTAGTTTGACAACAAGCAAAAGTTGTATGTTTGTATGGTACATCAGTAGCCAGCTATATTTAACATTACTAGCAGCCAGGTGCTACGAGGTATCCGTAGGCTAACATGATGACAACAAGCTAACTGTCAGTTCATACAGTAGTTTAGTAGCCATCCATATGTAACGCTGGCTCCCTGGTGCTCTAACACATGTCAGTTTTTCCTCATACCTACTGTTGCTGACTACTGTTCTTTGTTTGAATAATATCACTTAATCAAACCTTTTCTAACATGACAGACATACTACAAAACAAGTAATAAAAGTATGCATGTTTAATGCTGATATTGTATCGGATCAATATTGGTATCGGCCAACACTGAATGCTAGGGCTGGACAATTAATCGGATTTTAATCGTGATTTCAATTTTGCCATCTGACAATCATAAAAACAATATAATCGAAGAAAAACAATTAATATGCCACACAGTGTAGATGTATGTAAGTTCCTGTGCTTCATAGCTCTTCTGTGTTCCATGTGCAGCCACAGCGAGTGTGTGTGACTTATGTGTATCAATAATACTGTATGTGCCACTTGCTGGTTCTTTAAAGTTAAGTTTAAATCAGTACTGAAGTTTTTGAATAAATGAATTATTGTGAATATTAATCGTGATTTCAATATCACTTAAAATAATCGGGATTCTTATTTTTACCATAATCGCCCAGCCCTACTGAATGCTGCGGTATCGGTATCGTATCGGAAGTGAAAATGTAATATTGGGACATCCCTCGACATTAGCACAAACAGTTCAGCCCTCTCTCTCGCTCTCCTGTTTATCTTTCTTCTGCTCTTCTGTCCTTTTTCTGTCTGACAGTTAGGCTCCAGTGTCCACCATCACTACAAAATTAATCACAGAAACTGTTTTTAGCAAAGAAAAACATAGGTCTCTCCTATCACTACTACGCTTCATCAGTCATTATGGTGTTGTCATAAGCCGCATTTCCACCAAGCAGTCCGGGTCGGTTCAGTATGGTTTGGCTCGGTTTGGTACAATTAGGCCTGATCCTGTTTGCGTTTCCACAGCAAACTGTGCCCTCTCATGGTAGGCGGCGTGTAAGTCGGATGCCGAAAGCCACAGCTGTTAAACAATAGCATGACGCCGTAGCAGCACGACACAGTTTACCCCCCGAATAAATCTAACAAAGAAGAAAAACGTGACACAGTAAACAAAGAGCATAGATGTAAAACATTCAGCATTTCGTCCTCTCTGTGATTAGCATGTAGCTCTTTGATACAAAGTGCAATCAAGCTTTGTTTCAGAGAAGTCTGTGAGCCGCCAGGAGAAATGCAGCCGCTGTCGGTGGGTAAGTAACGATTAATTTGACCAATCAACGGTCTGCAGTGTGTTGCTCCACCTTTCGAGAGCGGATCGGTTCAGTCTGGCATCCATACCGAAGGGTCCCCAAAAAGTGGGACAGCTCGTCTCGGTTATTTAGGGATCTGTCCCGGGATAAGTAAGTGGAAACGCCACAAAATGCGCGCCGTAGCGAGACGAGCCAAACTGGTCTACTTGGTGGAAACGCAGCTATAGAGACTTGGACGTGCAATAAATCAATCCAATCTTGCTCGACCTGATCGAGGAAGCTACGAAGAAGCTATGAAGTAGCATTTCAAAATAACCAACATTGGTGCTGATAATCTAATTTTAAAGTGTGGATTACAATCAGGGATATATCTAGGAGGTAGACTTTTTCAAGATCACTTTCAAACTCTTTACAGCCTCTTTAAAGAGAGTGTTATGTTTAGTAATAATCAGTGAAATCTAAGACACAATGGTTTTACAACGGTCCAATCATAATCTTAAGAAGAGCAAACAATAACTAACCTCTGTCTCCATCTCCACTAACTCCTCCTTCACCTGGATCTCGGTCACGCTCTCTTCAGCTTCAGGACTGTCAGAAACCTCTTTGTTTATCTCTTCAGTTGCTTGTGATGTGGTCTCTTCAACCACAGTCTCCTCTGTCCCCAGCGCAATGCCGGAGTTGATGATGGCCTGGCAGATAAGGTTGTCGCCTGCTGCTGCTGCAGCTGCTAGTGCCTCGGCCTGAGACTGCTCCACCACAACCTGGCCAGAGGCAGAGCAGAACGAGTGAAGTCAGTAACAAAGTATTTTTTTAAGTTAAGAAAGAGTGACTTGGACCTTTTCTTTACCCACCTGCTGCTCCTGGGTTGTTCCATCCACCTCCATGGTGAAGTGGACTTGGTGAAGGACTTCTTGAGAACCAGCCTCCACCACACTAACGACTGCAGTTTGAGCCTCCACCATCTCCTGCTCTTCTGGTTGTTGCTCCACAACCACCACCTCCTGCTGGCCAACTACTGCTGCTGCAGGATTACCATCAACCCCTAAATGTTTAAAATTAACTTTTAGTCATTCGAGGTAACTCTGTTTTTCTGTACACACAATTTAATCCACATGGTGTCAGCATTTACTGCATCTCATTAATGTCATAAAAAACTGTCCAATATCACAAAACTGATTTTTCATACAACATTTGACGGACCTCTTTGTACTCCATCTTTGCTGACTAAGATTTCCTTGTACTGAACAAAGCGGATCTTTTCCGTGCAGGGTGTGAGAGATTTAAGGTGCCTAGTGAGAGCACCAGATTCTCGGAAAGACTGGCCACATAAGTTACAGCGATAGGGGCGCTCATCTGCAAGAAAATCAGAGAAGAGTCAAGCTTTTATTTATCATGATTTGCTGAAAAGCATCAACATCAGTCATACACAGCCTGTTTCAGCCAGCCTTACCAGTGTGACGTCGGTTGTGACGAATCAGAGAGCCTTTTGTCCGAAAGGATGTTCCACACAGGCCACATGAAAAGTTCTTCTGATCACTGTGAGTTTTCAAGTGAGTTCTCAAGATGTTTGTCTGTCAGGGAAAAACAATAAATTAAAAGATAATTCTAACAACCAAAAGTGTAATAATTACCCTGTGTTAAAGGATAAGTTTGGTTTATACAGCTTTTACATTGTTTATAGAATGAAGTAGAACAAAATACTCACCCAGAAGGCTTTCCTGATCCAAGCAGTGCTTCTGGAGATATTAAGATCCAAAATCATGCAGCGGACGTCCGTATAAAGGGATCCATCAGGGCATTGACAGCGCCGCGTTACTAAAACTGCATTAATCGTCCAAAAACTTGTGTTTTTCACCAATATTCCATCATGGTCCGCTCCGGGTTAGTCCTCTGCTGCAGTCTGTGTCACTCCAGACAGATTTTTGGCTGTACTGACCTCTGAACTGATAAAGACTTTGTTTACGTTTGTCCCTTAAAGAAAGGAGTCAGCTCCTTTGCGCATGCGCAGTACTCTCTGGAGAGCTGATTCCTTTCTTTGAGGGGCAAGCAGAAACAAAGTCTTCATCAGTTCAGAGGTCAGTACAGCCACACAGCGCTGTCTGGAGTGACACAGACTGCAGCAGAGGACTAGCCCGGAGCGAACCATGATGGAATATTGGTGAAAAACATGAGTTTTTGGACGATTAATCCAGTTTTAGTAACGCGGCGCTGTCAATGCCCTGATGGATCCCATTATACGGACGTCCGCTGCACGATTTTGGATCTAAATATCTCCTGAAGCACTGCTTGGATCAGGAAAACCTTCTGGGTGAGTATTTTGTTCTACTTCATTCTATAAACAATGTAAAAGCTGTATAAACCGAACTTATCCTTTAACACAGAAAAATGTGAAGACAAAAAAAATCTCACAAAACTTATCTCAAGTGATGTATAAAAAGAAAGTACAACAAATATTCCCAGTGACACATTTACACATACTCACAGTTTTAAATGTCTTTTCACAGAGCTGGCAAATGTAGCGCCCCTCACTGTTAACTCTGTAAACAGGCTTGTCATCGTCAACATTGTCAGCAATGTCAGCATTGTCAGCATTTTCAGATGTGGATCCTTCAGTCTTATCTGACTGCTCAGCTGCTTTGAGTGAAACAATTTTCTTCCTCCGACCTCGACCCAGAGAGCCACTGCTTTCATCTGCAGGAAAATGAGAAAAGAAAAACTTTGTAGCTCATGACATGGGCTGAATAGCTTTAAAATGATCAGTCAAACTCATCTTCCAAACAGGTGGGAGGGAATATGACAGATCCCAGCATAGCAGGTATTAAAGATAGCATCTGATGTTTTAATTTTAGTCATTTTCTCAAGATCTACTCTTAATGTAAGAAGATTGTAAATAGTACCCCTTGAGTTGGAAAAGGAGAAACTTAACACCAAATCAAGGGCTAGTAATTGAAATTTGTAAACTCAAACCCACCATTTGTTGTCTTTACTGGTTCAGCAGCGGATGCACCTTGAGCTATTTTCTCCTCTGCAGAACTTCCATTGGCTGCTGTAACCTGTGGCACGATGCAGACATTCACATTTATTCAAACGCTACTGTTTATAGAGCTCACTAGCTGTGTCCATTTAAAGCTCATACCTTCTGACCGTTCTCTGTGCTGCTCTCCTCTCGGACCTCTACACGTTGGCAGTTGTTCTGAAGCTTGTGTTGGATGAAAGCCTCCAGCGAGGAAAACTCAGACTGACAACGTCCGCACTTGTGCACATCTTCATCTGACAGCACAAATGCAACACAATTCGGGTTAATACAGCTTCACAAAATAGATATGTTGCTCATAGCCACTGTGGAGCTAATGTAAATATTTCCTGAACACTTGACTCTTCACAGCAGCGAGGAAGCAAACCAGCTAATGTGTTGCTAATGAATGCTAGCAACTAGCAACATTCATGATGGGGGAAGTAAGCTAGGCCCAAACACAATTTTGGATATTTTTCTTCTTGTTTCTAAGCCCTAAAGATAACACACCTTCATCTCCCAGGGTAGTCTGAATCGTGATGGTCTCGTTGCCGTCCTTCGTTTGCTCACCCTCTGCTTCTGCCGTATGATTATTTTCTACATTCATGTCGTTCGAGTTCTCCGTCTCTGTCGCAACGCTGCTACAAGGAGGGAAACATGGCGGATTTACGACCTGGTAGTCATAACAACAAAAGGTCGTATGAGCATGTCTTCTTCTATATTATACAGTGTGTGGCCTTCTTTATCTGACAAATAAATGCATTTCATATCGTATTTTTGCAATTTTGCATGATAATATGTGTGTAATAGTCTGTTTCCACGAAGTAAAGCAGGCAACTTGCCCCATTTTTTGTATTTTTTATTCTTTATTTAATTATCTATTCATTTATGAGGCTTAAGGGTTAAGGAAAAACGTGTTTATACGGGTAAAACTGTAGCCTTTGAAATGTGCAAAAGATTTTATTTCAATATTTTTCAAAAAGACAAAAAATTGTGTGCTCTTGCAGAACATGCTACCAGATTGTTTTAACCCTCAAAGTGTTTGTTATATGTTTTTTTATTATTCTTTTCTCAGACAGTGTGACAGGCATTTTTGTGGTTTAGATTTTCTTTCTCCCATCTTTTATATTTTTTGTTGCTCACTTTTATTTTTTCAAGCCCTCTGTTATCAAATAATATATGTGATATTTAATTATTATTATTATTATTATTATTATTATTATTATTATTATTATTAGTAGTAGTAGTAGTAGCAGTAGTAGTAGTAGTAGTAGTAGTAGTAGCATTTGTTATAATTTATTTATTTTTATTTATTATTTATTATATTGCCATACTTGCTATCTTGCTTTCTGCACTTAAACTTCCTTACTTTTCCTTATTCTTGTATGATCACACTACTGATATCCATAGACTTATATTCTGTTGGTTAACCTCCATGTATTGTGCTAGTTCAATCAAGTTCATTAAAAAGAATAAATAAATAAAAATTAATTGATTAATAAAACTAACAGGGGGACAGATCAACTTCTGGTGACAGAGACAGTAGAGCCAACCCTATCAGAAACTTTGCATCTTGGATTGTTTTTGACACTGTAATCTGTCTTTCAAGGGAAAAAAATCAAGACGTGCTTTGTGCTTCAGGGGTTGGATCAAGGATAGCTATTCACGACACATAAATAAACAAGGGACACTTTACGGCAGTCGAGAAGAATGGCCTCGCACTTCAGCGGTGTGCTGCAACTGACAGACCTCGATGATTATATCACCCCTTCTCAGGTAGGTAAACTACCATCTCGTCTTATAAAAGTTAAACAGAAAGAACGTGTTGTTGACACGAATGATCCGCCTTACGTATGTTAACAGCCAGTTATGAAACCGGAAAGATCCGCTCGCATGCTCTCAGTCTGTTATCTGATTTTGTCGATGCTACCGTGAAAAGAAGCAGCTTGAAAAACTTAAAACAATGACTCACCTATTACAAAAGAATGATTAGTATGGCGACTGTTTGGTAAACAGTTACAGACCAATTCGTTGGAAAAGTTAAATGCGTATTAAACTGTTAGCCTTCCGCCATTAGCAGCGACCTTACTGTGATGAAACAGATTGAAAAGTGTAGTAGGTGACAGCACAGTGAGCAGCTATACATACAAACGCAGTACACAAGAAATTTCTATTATACATTACAACAATATACACAACAGAAATAAACAAAACGGACCATGGTACATGTTTTTATATTTATTCAGATCTGCTAGGTATCTCATGTTACAAATTTCCATTTTATTTACCCAGACAGGTTATTTAACAATATAGTGACAGTAGTTGGCCTTACATATTTTTTTTGCATATTCTGCAGGAATGTGTCAAACCAGTCAAGGTAGAGAAGAAACAAGGTAAATCTGTGGCCAAAATTCAAATAGAAGATGATGGCAGCTATGTCCAAGTCAATCAGGTAAGTATTTGGGCTTTATTAGTGCTTATAACCTGATTATATATATGTGTGTATAGATACACTACTGTCTATTGCTTTGATTTGGTTGAATCACTTGTGTTTTAGGACGGAGGGAAGCAGAAGTTAGAAAAAGCAAAGATCACACTGAATGACTGTTTGGCATGCAGTGGCTGTATAACGTCTGCTGAGAGCGTTCTCATCACACAGCAGAGCCATGAGGAGCTCTTTAAGGTTCTGCACAACAACAAGGTAGAGACTGATCTATATATCTGGGTGTGTGTTCAGCATGTTGTATGGCAGCCTTTTGTAATCATGTTTTTGTGTTCAATTTATTTTCCTTCAGGTCAATGCAGCAGAGCAGAAGGTGGTGGTTGTGTCAGTGTCACCACAGTCCAGAGCCTCTTTGGCAGCACGCTATGACCTCAGTAGCAGTGAGGCAGGCAGGAGGCTCACATCTTTTTTAAAAGGCCTTGGTGAGTGCAAAATTATCTTTCCATTCCATTAAATAAGAGGTAAATTGAGGCAGATGCACTGACTTCTAAAGGTTGTTGTCACTGTTGCAGGGGTTCATCATGTGTTTGACACCAGCTTTAGTCGGACCTTTAGTCTACTGGAGAGTCAGAGGGAGTTTGTGGAGCGTTTTCAGAGGAAGGAGCAGGATAGGAAGAGTTTGCCCATGCTGACGTCAGCCTGTCCAGGTATGAAAAAACAAATTTAAAATGCTGCATTATGTTCAGCGTTATAGCTCATTTTTAATCACGAATAAGAGTTTAAGGATGTTGATAATTTAAGAGCTGAGTCAAGTTGCATGATTTCCCACTGTATTTGCATCTTTGTGCTTCAGGGTGGATTTGCTATGCTGAGAAGACCCATGGGGAGTTTATTCTGCCTTACATTAGTACCACCAGATCCCCTCAGCAGATGATGGGCTCTCTGGTTAAAGCTTATTTTGCCGAACAACAGGTACCAGAACACCGGCACCTTCTCTAAATTACTTTCATCTAAGTTTAGTTTCTGAGAGTTGCCTTCTGTGAATGCACATACATGTGTTATTATTAAAACCATTGACTTGTGTGTTGTGTATGCACTCTGTAGGGGATAAGTCCACAGCAGATCTACCATGTAGCAGTGATGCCCTGCTTTGACAAAAAACTTGAGGCCTCGAGGTCAGACTTCTACCTGAATTCATCTGAGACTCGAGAAGTGGACTGTGTCATCACCTCTGGTACAGTAACTACATGTGTGATGCTCTTCAAAAGTATGAATGTGTAATAACATTTTGTTTGTACTTCTCACTTTTTCCACACAGGAGAGGTTCAGAAGATGCTAGAGGAGAAAAATGTCTCTCTGAGTGATGTGGAACCAGCACCGCTTGATACAATGTAAGCTCCAGGAGCAGTAAGTGAATTTCTAACACTCGCTAGTGTGTGTCACTGACATGTTATTTTTGACACAGGTTCAGCAATGTAAATAGCGATGAGTTCCTAAATCATGCAGGGAGCGGGTCAGGCGGTTACCTCCATCATGTTTTCATGCATGCAGCCAGGCAGCTGTTTGGGGAGGAGGTGAAGGAGCTCACCTACAAGACCCTCAGGTGAGGCTGCTGCTTATTTATTTATTTATTTATTATTATTATTATTATTATTATTATTATTATTATTATTATTATTATTATTATTATTAATAATAATAATAATAATAATAATAATAATAATAATAATTTTATTGTACATAATTTCTATTATATCATATATATTATTATTTATTTATTTATTGGATTTAATTAATTAATTAATTTGATTGAATGAATTTAATTTAACCAGATAGAAAAACCCACTGAGATCTTGCTCTCTTTGCTAGGGTGACCTGGCTAAGAGATCAGCAGCACACGCCATACTAAATAAGTACAGTGCAGTTATTTAAAGAATAATTAAAACAAACAATATTTTGGAAATCAATTACAGCTAAAGTGCTGGAAGTGAATCAAATTACAGGTTAATAAACACAGGCACTAGTCCATAATTTCTTGTCTCTCATTTAGCATGGAAGGAAAGACTTTAAGAGAAATGAGTTTGGACAGGCTAAGTTAGGATCCTGATCTGTAGAGCATTCCATCTTGAAGAGGCAGTTAGCTCAACACTTTTTTCTTATTTCAGTCCTGACACAAGGAACAAGTAGAGAAATGTTGTCTTCAGAGTGCAAGGCATGAAGGCTTTCAGTTCTTTGAACAAGAGTTCATAGATATGAAGTAGGGCTGAATGATTTTGGAAAATAACCTAATTGCGATTTTTTTGGACCAAAATTCCGATTGCAATTTTTAGAGGGGATGTATGTCTTCTACATTATTCACTTAACACAAGCAATACAACATTCTGTAGTATGACCAACACAACAAAGAATATTGTCAACTTATACACAAGTCTTTCCTATAGGCCAAGCCTACATGTTTAATCAAATGAGATGAATTGATATGAATAATGTATCTTTAACTATTACAATCACAGTAGAATATTGACTGACTGATTTAACTTCAAGCCTTGTAGACATGTAATAAAATTATCATTAATTTCCTTAAATAAAATCAGAGAAAAGAACAAGAGGCCTGGTATGAACAATAATATAAAAAATCAATATGAATCCTCTCTTCTACGAATCTCACACTAAATAAAGTGCAGAAATGTAAGTTTTGGCACAACCACTGATATATGTATACTTGTGGATTACATTTTTTAAATGCACTTTAAAACTTTTCTTTCTTTTTTTTTTAATTGTAGCCTTTGCGATTTGAAGATTGCATTGTATTAAATTGGGATGTCAATTTAAATTTGATTAAATGTTCAGCCCTAATGCCAGGTCTACATGTTATGATGAAATGAGATGAATTGAAACATGGATTGATACAAATAACATATCTTGATTTAACTATTACAATCACAGTAGAATATTGACTGATTGATTTAACCTCAAGCCTTATAGACCTGTAATAAAATTATTATTAATTACCTTTAATAAAATCAGAGAAAGAAACAAAACACTGCAGAATGAAAGGCCAGGTATGAACAATAATATAAAAAATAAATATGAATCCTCTCATCTATGGATCTCACATAAAATACATTGCAGAAATGTAAATAAGAACAAATCTATGGCTCAACCTCTGAAATACGTCAACATGTGGAATGCACTGTGTGAACATAAATTTAAATATGAATTGTATAAAAGTTTTACTGATCTCTCATCAGTAACAAAACACAAACTAAAGTCAATGCACTTTAATTTTTTTGTAATTGCAATTTGAAAATCACATTCCATTACATTGCAATGTGGGTTTAAATTCAACTAATTGTTCAGCCCTACTTTGAACACTCAGAGAAGGCCAGCCAGAAATAGCGTAGAGCTCACAGCGATGAGTGAGGTGACTACAACTGGTATTAAACCTCAGAGCACAATGATTAACAACATTCAAGGACGGCAAACATTTGGCTGAAGCCGACATGAACAGAACACCACCAGAATCAAGCAACAGTAAAGAAGCTGTAGATAGAAGAAATTTTCCTGCTTGGAGGGAGAAGCAGGATTCAATTCTGTAAAAGAAGCCGATGTTCACCCTGAGCTCAAGGAGCTCTGTGATGATAAATGGCTCAAGCTCTTTTTGCCTCCTTTAAGCCAGAGTTCCAGGTCATTCAAAGAAGCCACATCAGCTCAGAATAGCTGTCCATGTAGATCATGAGTAATTATAAAGCTACTCGAGTGCAACTGAGAAGAAAGCCCGGCTTCTGTATGAACATGATGAATTATGCCATCTAACTTTTCTGATCCTTAATGTATTAGAATTTTGATTCACACTTTTTTTTTAAAATTGACCCCTCTACCACAGGAATAAAGATTTTCAAGAAGTGACTCTTGAGAGAGATGGAAAAGTCCTTTTGTGCTTTGCTTCCACGTATGGCTTCCGCAACATTCAGAATCTGGTGCAGAAACTCAAGAGGGGGAAGTCTCCCTACCACTTTGTGGAAGTAATGGCCTGTCCATCAGGTAAAGTTTAATATGCATCAAGACTTTAAAATAGAATACAATTTTTTTAAACTTACATATGAACTAGCTCATCATAAATACATTTGCTTGATTGACTTAAAGTTTGCAGTTTCAAGCTGTAAACAGGAAACGTTCCATCTTTTTGGTGCTGTTCAGGTTGTCTCAATGGTGGCGGTCAGTTGAAGCCGTTACCCGGTCAGAACCCCAAAGAACTCCTTCAGAAGGTAGACGAGCTCTACAAGTCAGAACACCACCTACCCCCAGAAGACGACTCACGGGTGGCCGAGCTGTACCAGTCCTGGCTCAACAGCGTGGGGGAGGAGAGAGCCAGAGAGCTGCTGCACACACAGTACCACACGGTGGAGAAGATGACAAACGGACTCACCATGAAGTGGTGACGGATGCTTTTGCTTTTGGAGGGTTTTATTCTTTTATTTAAACACGCACAAGCTCAGCAATCAAGATGTAATCCTGTAACTTTGAAGTGGAAAGGATTACAGAGAAAGTTAAATATGAGCACTTTTTCTGCTTTTGAACCACTGCTCTTCCTGCTCAGTTGATGAGTATAGAGCGGGAGATAGGGACACATCTGACTCACACACACACTCATAATGCTGGTTGTGTTCTTTTTGTGGCTCCCGTTACATGCTGATAATAAATAACACCAAGCCAGTATGGTATAATCATTCCTTGTTTATTTCACCTTAATGATTATATGTACATACTAAGAGAAATAAAGACATTATTTAATTTCAGCTGGTTTGTGCTAAGTTTTTTTGAAACCATGTTTAAAACAATCCAACAGGACATTCATTAAGACTGATGTATTATGTTTTTATTGAATAATCTTGTCTCAGATTTACAGTTATAGGCTCTCACAATGAGAGGAAAAGCAGCAATTAACATTCATGTGATTCACACTGCATGTTGGTTTTATTTTTATGTAGAGTGCATCATGTCTTCCTCTACAAAGTATAGTCAAACAGACACTTCCTTTAAAGGTCCCATATTATGCAAAAATCACTTTATTTATAAGTCTTTTAGTGAAATTTGTAGGTCTCTGGCTTTCCTCCCGGTCCACAAAATGTGATATTTAATGACAAGACCTGTACTTAGTAGTGCTTGTGAATGTAAAATCCTGACCTAAAACAAGCTGTTTGAATTTTGGGGATTTGCCGACGACAGATATTCCCTTTTATGACCAATCAGAAGCAAGTCGGACCCGATTGGTCCGCTGGAGTAGATTCCCCTGAATGCCAAAGTTGAAGAACCATCACTGCTTTGTTTTTGGCTGTAAACATGCACAAGCTTCCCATCTTGGAAGAAGAAAAGACTAAGTGGCTAGAGTTCATTTATGAGGGAAATGTGCCAGCTACACTCAGTAAAACTGTGTATGTGTGTGCTAGTCACTTCACGGCCGACTGCTTTTCCATCTTTGGACAGTACAACAGAGGGCTAGTGAACAGACTGGTCCTGAATCCAGGCGCATTACCAACCATCCATCAACAAACCTCAGACCCTGGAAATGTGAGTATTTTAAATGCTGTGTGCTGTGGAGCAGATGTAAAAGCTTTTCCTCAGTGTCCCCCTGTCTCTGTGTTAGCTTCAGGATGCTAACTTTAGCTGTGGTTAGCCTGTTGTTTAAGCCTGTAATGTTACAGTAAACAAACTTCGGTGTTTTCTAAACATTGTGCACTTGGAGCTCGTGGCGCCGCTCTCAGTGACACTGAAGAGCAGGGCAGTATCAGCGGTGGCTCATTTACATATGAAGGCCACGCCCACTAAATCAGAGCGTTCTGAACAGAGGGGCTATGAGAGCCTGGAAACAATGCTGCTGTGCTTTCTTGGCTTTTTGGACCAAACATGTTACTACCATTTCATGAAGACATCAATGATCCATATTAAACTGCAGAAAAGGAGCAGAATATGGGACCTTTAATCTTTTTAATGCTAAATCAACCATGAAGCTCTTAACAGCAAAAACAGGGGAATGAACCAGTTCACATAAACAAAAGGAAATCTTA
This sequence comes from Halichoeres trimaculatus, assembly GCF_033239565.1. Classification (NCBI taxonomy): domain Eukaryota; kingdom Metazoa; phylum Chordata; class Actinopteri; order Labriformes; family Labridae; genus Halichoeres; species Halichoeres trimaculatus. The sequence continues at coordinate 5,262,532 of NW_027437198.1, read as the reverse complement.
TGGCAGACAGAAGGTCATCAGACTGAAAACAAACATCTTTGAAGAGGATAAAAATGGAAGAAATGGGAAAATAATATTTTTATCCACAATACACAAAATGAAATTATTTTATCCCTAAATTATGATTTTGAAGAAACAAATTTCACAGAAAACATGAAAATCTCTTTCCTTTATTTCTACCCTGACAGCTGGTATTAGTAGCAAACACTACCTGCTTTTAAGTATTTGCATAACAGACAGTAAGACCAGCCTTTAAATTAATCTGGTGATAGAATTTTTTTATAAAAGCAGCTTTACTTGAATCTCTTTGTGCAGACATTGTTTAATGATATGTAAATATATATAACATGCCTGTGAAACTCCCGGTGGTTTAAATTAAATCTAGGGTTAAAGCAACAGACACCTCTCACTGCTCTTGTGTCTTGCTGCATGCAGTCGTCCATAGCTGAGTCTGTCACGTGTTAGCAGCTCTGAAACTGGACCCTGGACCTCAGGGTCTGAGGAGCCCCCATTCCAAAGCCAACATGGCATGAGGAGGAAGTCTTTCCTTGGGCTTCTTAAACTTATCCTTCTCCTTCCTCAGGACTCTCATCACTTCTATGGGGTCTGTCTTTCCTGTGAACTTTTGTACTCCCTCCTCGCTGCAGTAGAGAGGATGAACAACCAAGACTATAAACAACTCAAAGAATAATCCAGATAGAAATAATGTGTTTATAAATCCTTAGATGAAGGGAGAATGAGAAAGAGACGACATTTTATTTGGCTAAACCTCTTGTGCTCAGTACATCGAGGTAAAAAAAAAAAAAAAATCAAACTCACGAGACACGGAGAAAAGGGTTATATTCAAACTCCTCCATGAGGGTGGATGGCACAGTTGGTTTGTCATCATCGTCTCTCGCCTGTTAACACAGAGCAACCAGGAAACTCAGAAAATAGATGAATCAAATGTATTTAAACAAACAAACTGCTATAATATTCCACAACGTAGGTGCTGGATAAGTCATTTAAATAAGGCATGTTAATCCAGTTTTAAAATTTGTTGTCTTCTGTACGGTGGCCGGTAGGTCTCAGCTGATTTGCAAATGCAAAAACATGAATGCAAAAGCTAGAACACAACTGAAGTGCAGCCACAACGGAAGTTAAGAGGCGGTTAGACTTAGTGACACAGAAAAGTTGTGAAAGTAAGTAAATGATTGTTTTCTGTAATACCTTCAGCTATGATAAATATAGCTTTACTGCTAACGTTACTGATTCATTAAGCTAAATATAAGTTAACATATTTTTTCAGTAAATAAAGAAATTAGTACTATATAGGATAATACAAGGTGAGACCATAGACTGTAAAAAAAATGGATGACATCTTGCTCAGCTCGAAGTGGGGTCGCCACAAAAACTGCTCCCCCCTGGAGGCTAGCTGTAGTATTGCTCAAAAAATATCCATCTCCCCAGTCATTCCAGATGGGCTGTGGTCAAACTTTAAAAAATCAATACACCTGGTAGAAATGTTTCTCACATTCGATTGTTGTAGTGATTTGAAGATATCATTTGGCTGCCTTGTATCCGGGTCCTCTTTTTCTTAAAATATTCATTATATTAGTTATATGAAGTTAAAAAAGAGTTTTTTTTTGTCACATTTAACAGTGACTGACAGCTACTGTTCTGATGTATTTTTCAAGGATTGCAAAATATGTTGAGAGGGAGAGCCACAAAGAGATTAGACTCTAAAAAGAAAAAAATATATATATATTTTTCCCCCCGGCTCCACACAGATTCTCCCATAGCCTCTATGGGAGAATCTCTGGCTGCCAATGGCGGTGCCTGTGATAGGGGTATTGTACGGCTTCAAAACCGTACAATGTTAAATGATGGAGCCACTCTATGTCCACTCTATATACAATCTATTGGTGAGACCCTGTGAAGCTTTATTTATTATAGTTTAAAGGTGCCGTAGGCAGGATTACCCAGGTAAGACGGCAATTTGACCCATGTAAGATGGCGATTTGAAAACCAGCACAGCCCCCCCCCGTCCTGTGTTCTCTGACATCACGCCCTTACGCAAGTTTAGCCCCTCCCACAAGAAGTTTACACACGAGTTTATGGTTCTTCTTTTTGCTCTTCTTCTTCCTCTTCTTCTCCCTCTTTTTCTTCATGCTGTCCCCGTTTAAGTCCTTAGTGTTTTTGGGGTTGGAAGTCCGACAAGGCAGGTAAATATGCGAGCCAGGACTTCCTCATGTGTGTTCACGAGAACGAAGAGCTTTACAACCAATGGCGATGAAGGACGAAGCGTCGCCCCTCGACCAATCAGGATAGAGCCTCAGGGGCTCTTCTGATTGGTCAAAGATACCTGGAGCGGTCGAGAATCCTTGTCAGCTCATAACAGAGACAGATGAAAATGCTGCGACCTCGCGGTAGTACAATAATACTACACTCATCAAGGGTTATCAATGGATACTCTTGTTTAATCCAAAGAAAACACAAAAAAATTAGCATTGACTAGCTCAATTCTGTCTATGGCACCTTTAAGTTAAAAAAGATTATTATTTTCTAACTTTCACAACTTTTCTTTGTTAGTTGGGATATCTAACCTCTTTTAACTTCTGTTGTGTCTGTACTGCAGTTGTGTTGTGGCACTGAATTTGGGTTGTGTTGCAAACTGTCTGACACCCACTGGCCACCATACTTCAGAGATAGTATGTTTTAGATAAAAATAAGAGCATCAGTTATAATAATATTGATGTATTTATTAGTTTAGTGCAGTTTCTCACCCTGGCCCAGCTCAGCATCTCTTTAACCTTTTCATTCTCTGGCTCCACCAGCATGGCAAACTTCAGGTTCTTTATGGTGTACTCATGTCCACAGAACACCTTCTGCACATCACCAAAACACGGTTTAAGACATCAATAAAAATCTAACAGGCACAGAGAAATGGAGTTTGAGTATCTTGTACATTCTTTGCTTGGATGTTTCTTTTTACAATGGAGAGAAAGAGAAAGTCAGGCCACCCTCAATCCCCTCATTGTCTGTGTGTTGATTCGTCAGTGTGACTCAGTCTCACCCCAGCTCTTATCTGAGGTCATGTTAGCTGTTATTAACCCTGTGAGGGATGTGCAGATCTGCGACAAATAGTTTTGATTTCCACTCACTGTGTCTTGAGGGAGAGTGCCTAGAACCTGGGTGAGATTGTGGTACATCTGTTCTGCCGTACCCTCCAGAAAGCGTCCACACCCGCCTATAAACAATGTGTCGCCTGACAAAGGAAAGAAAGGACAAGTTCACACAGCGGTCAGTCTCTGCTGCAATAAGAACAATGGAACTATGTTTCTCCAACAATGATTCACATGAGTGAAAGCTCTGTAAGTGTGTAAAGTTAAACACCTGTGAACACAGCAGGGGCATCAGTGCACTCATCCTCCCACACGAAGTAGCACATGTGACCCGAGGTGTGACAGGGAGTAAACAGGCACCTCACATTGATGGAGCTAAACTGAAATGTATAGAGAGAATATTTTAACAAAAGACAACAAAGCAGAGACAACAAGACATATGTGTGTAATAAATCAGGGACTACTCAGGTAAAAGTTGGTGATATCTAGATGGCACCTTGAGTTCCTGGTCGTTGGTGACTTTGTTAGTCAGGGCCCCAATCCGATCGTCTCCCCCGTATACCTTCAGCTCAGGAAGCTCCTTCACCAGAGCTTCATTCCCTCGAGCGTGGTCCCTGATCAGCGAAAAACAGGGTTAGTGGTCGACTCTGTCAGCAGCTTTGTGTGATAAGTCTGACCAATTGTCAACAATTTCTTAACCTACTTGATCAAAGAGCCTTACCAGTGATGATGTGTGGTGAGAACAGCTGTCAGAGACAAACCCTCTCTCTTCACGATTTCTAGCAGCTGTTGGGGGAAAAAAAATGGCTAAAATAAATAATCATCTATAAACAACAGCTGTTTTCTTTCCTATAATTCACTTGTTCAGATTTCTTCTGCACCTTTTTTACATAGCAATAATCATTTCAAAGCAATTATTATTTTTACTAAGTTATACAAAAAGGGAAATTATTATTTTAAAGAAAGTTGAAAAACATCGAATCGGGTGGGGAAAGTACTATAAATTATGCAAAATGTGTGATAACCACTGAATAAATCTGTCTACTCTGTAGTAAATTCAGTTTTGCTTCATTTACAATATGGTTAAAACAACAACAAAAAAACGTTTTCAAGGAAAAAACAAAACTCATTTTGTCTTTGTATGGGACTGTACTGGAGTCTCACCCGATGTGGCACAGCTGGGTCCACTGCAACAGCTTGTTTACTCTGCTCATCGATCACCAGGTACATGTAGTTGTCCTCCAGGATAGAGATCACCTTTACCTTCATGATACCTCCACACGCATGCGCAAGAAGTTTAAATAGTACACATTACACAAATCGAGACATGCCACAGTTGGCTTACCCCTGACAACGTAAAGAACTGAAGTAGTCAATAATTAAACCGAGCACCCACACTTGTTTCAGCATCGATGAAACTGCCTATGATTCCACACTCTTTCTGCAGCTTCATCATATGAAAGGCAAGTCAATCGAGTTGTACGCGTATAGAAAACATCACGGATACCTCAGATTTGTTGATTCTGATCAGGTTGTTTCATTGTGCGCCTGTGATGGACTCAATTTTTAATTCTACATTTCTGCATCAGGACTGGGAAGTTATCGCGACATCATCGAGAGCGTCAGTGTCAATGCAAAGACATTTTAATCGAGCCCGGAAACATTCAACTGTATAGCATTTTGTGGCGTTTGGGATGGAAGCGCGTTTGTAATATATATATATATATATATATATATATATATATATATATATATATATATATATATATATATATATATATATATATATATATTTAGTATTATTATTTTGTACTTTACAGATGGGCAAACATTTATTTTAATTTATTCTCCAAACGTCGTGCTATTTAAATTTAAATTGAAACTTTTGTCCCCCACCACATATGTATTTATTCAAATAAGAATTTATTTTTTTTAATAAGTTTTTCATACTGAGCCTTGTTTTATCTGTAGCTGCTTGATTTCTCACTTTATTTATGGATGCCTTTATAATTACGTAACCCTCAGATTTTTGTTATGTTCTTTTTTTTACTTTTCCTTTGTTTTGTTTTGTTATGCTATGGAACAGAAAGTACCTTGTTTTTATTATCATCAATGAGAGTTTGTATATTGTGGAATGTTCGAAATAAAAAAAATAAAAAGTATATATTTTTTTACTTTTATAATAAAACAATTTTATGACAGTGTGAGTTTCTAGAGTTTGCCGTTTATATGTGGTAATTAGATTTGTAGGAATAATCATTTGATTTTAAAAACAGAATAATTAATAATATTCTGAATATAATAGGAACAACACTTGGGACCATTGTCACTAGTGCCTTTACTTTTTGTGCATATACTCCGTTATAAGTACATGACTTTTATTTTTACTCACTTAAAATACATGCTTGTTGCTTCTTCAAAGGCAGGATCATGCAGATGATTCAAAAGGTTGGGCTTTACGTGAAAAAAACATTTAAAGTGGCTCACATTTAATGCTTACACACTGGTAGGTACATATTGCTTTATGCACAGAGTGCTTTTTGAAAGAACGGTGAAATCAAATCATTTCCATTAAAGTTAACATTACAAAAACTGTCCAAAGTGATGGCTTTCATGCATACATTAAAAGATTTCACAAGTGAAAACAGAGATTCAAACCTTTAAAGAAATTACTTTATCAATTTACAGGAATTTTACACACATTCAGACATTCTTTTACCATCGGCTCCCTGACGATTTTTTTTGTAACCTGAACGCTTCTTGAAAATTTTTGTCAATATATTACAACATGAAACTAAACAGACTTTAAAACTCCTATTTACATAAACACAAACACATTTCCCAGTTGAAGCGTCCAAACAATGGCCAAATATTCCTTCAGACGATCACAACAACACTGTTTAGACAAACAGATGAAATTGAAATCATGGCAAAAGAGCTAATAGCTGTATCAAAGCTGGTTATGATAATTAAATATGCTTAACTGAGATTGGTTGAAATGGATCTATTCAAGTGGTTTTGAAGATGAATTGCTGTTGTTTTCTAAGGTTTACTTTATTCCAATTGCAGTATCGTAAGCAGATTTTAAGAAGGAGTTAGAACAAGTGGACTAGACATCACTCCTTGGGCACACGGAAGCCGTCTTTTTCTTTCCGGAGACTTCTCATGGTCTCATTGGGGTCTGTCTGCTTCACATGGTCCTGCACAGACTTCTCTCTGAAACAAACATAAACACATGTGTGCTTAGATTTGAAGTGAACATGAACCAAAGTTGCCTAAATGCAACATTTGTCTAACTCTACATACTTTACTCTCATAAAGGGGTTGAACGTGAATTCATCTGCCAAAGTGGATGGGATGGTGGGCTCTCCATTGCTGCACTTCTCCTGGAAAATACAAACACAAAAGATATTATCCAGACAGGACAAGATATTTAATCAGCTGATTAAGGAAAATTACTGGCCGGTCAGATACCTTTGCCCATGCTAGCTTCTCCTGAATGACCTCGTTGTCTGGTTCCACGTGACGAGCAAACTTCAGATTGCTGACTGTGTACTCATGACCACAATAAACTCGCTAAAACAATAAGACATAGATGCCTGTCGGTCTTTTAAACTCTTAATTTATACACTTCAATGACAAATGGAGTTGAATCGAGATAACTACCGTTTCAGGCGGTAGGCGGCCCAGAATTTCTATCAAGGCTCTGTACATCTGCTCTGCGGTACCCTCGAAGAATTTACCACAGCCGGCCACAAACAGTGTGTCTCCTGCATAAAAAATCAGTCATTAGGGCTACACATTGATAACAAGTATTTAGGACTTGTTGATCTAGATAAACAGATCCAGAGAGCTTAAAAGCCTCCAGTGTACGTGCTTGCTAAGTGATACTTTCCCAATGAGACATACCTGTGAAAACAGCCGGTGGCTCGGTGCTCTTTTCTTTGGTCACATAATAGCAGATGTGACCAGTTGTGTGACATGGTGTGAAAAGACATTTGACATTAAGTGATCCAATCTGAAAAAGGATGACATCAGTGAGTCAGTTACTGACGGGCAACAGTTGGTTTAAGAAGATGAAAGCTGCTAAATCTAACCTTGAAGTTATTGGAATGAGAAACTTTCTTTGTAAGAGCAGGAACTCTATCATCTCCTCCGTAAACCCGCAGTCCTGGCATTAGCTTCACCATCTTCTCATTTCCACCAGCATGATCCCTGTAACGAGGAGAAGATTAGTGTATGATCAATACCTTTAAAGGGGACATATCATGCTTGTTTCTCCTTTTCACTATGCCAGACTAGGATGCCTGTAAAGCATTTCTGCCCTCAGTACAAGTCATTTAGTTCCTTCATTGCCCCACAATAGCGTTCTTAATATCCTCATTTTAGGCCATTCTGAAGATCTCGTTGAAACGCTCCGTTTGGAGAATGACCTCCAGTAACCTCGCAACATCACAGCCCTTTGTGCTCTGATTGGTCAGTTCTATCAGAGGGGCGGAGGGGGTAGAGCCGGGGGGGGGGGGGGGGGGGGGGGGGGTTGCAGCATGGCAGTATTTACAAAATCACTATAATGGATGGGGCAGACTGAGCGAGTTTGCTGTTTGCCAAAACTTAACCGTAAGGCATTGATAGCACTAATAAAATGGCAGAGTGTAGGATACATCCTTTTGTATTGGACCCCGAGTCAGACCCGGACGGTTCTGCAGCTCAGGAGGAAGAAAATCCACCTGGACACAGATCATCTCAGAACGCTTCAGTGTGGTGAGTCAAAGCGGTACTGTAACATGTATAGTTTATACGTGGAAATATAGGCAGACTTCACCAATAAACTATTTCTATAACAGGGATCCATCCTGCTCCTTCACTTTTCTCTGTTTTATCCATCATGCTGAAACTGTAGTCTAAAGATCGCCTCTACCGTCAGTTCGTCACTATGTTATTACCGCAGCATTATTGTGGTCCAGGTTCACAGTGTATGTCAGACCAAGCATGCAAATATCACAGTCTCACAAGTATTACGACGTCTGCTAAAACTACAGTGTTTTAACTACTAATTCACCATGTTCTGTCAACTCAAGCCCCTGGATCAATGATGACATTCGTTCAAAGAGACGTAAATGGCGGAGTGTTGAACGCCTATGGAAGTCCTCTAAGCTCCAAGTCCATCGTGTTCGTTTTAAAGAACTTTTAACAGAGTACAATTCCATGGTCAAAGCCGCTCGTGCAGCTTATTTCTCTGATCTTATCTCCTCCAATAAGAGAAATCCTAAAATTATCTTTGATACTATAAACAATCTTTTGACTCCTCAGACCTCTGTTGTATCTGCCTCCTCAGTCTCAGACTGTAACAATTTTTTATCATTTTTTGTTGAAAAAGTGGCCAGTGTCAGAGCCAGTATCATCCCCTCTTCTGACCCTCCCCCAGTCTGTCCCAAACGTCAGCCTATACTGGACAGTTTTGCACCTATCTCCTTACAGGATCTAACTGAGCTCATCAGCAAAACTAAATCCTCTTCCAGCCCGTTAGACGTTTTACCCACATCGCTATTGAAAAAAGTAGCTACCTCCATTGGTCCTCCCCTGCTTCATATTATCAATACTTCCCTTGTGTCTGGCTGCTTTCCCTCCTATTTTAAACAAGCAGTTGTCCAGCCTCTTCTAAAAAAAAACGAACCTGGATCCTTCAGTAATGAGCAACTTCAGGCCTATCTCCAAGTTGCCTTTCTTATCGAAGATCCTTGAAAAGGTGGTTGCCAACCAACTAGTCCCTGTGTTACATAGACATAACATCCTTGACAAATTTCAATCAGGTTATCGGCAGATGCACTCCACAGAAACTGCACTTCTTAGAGTGTCCAATGACATCATGATGGCCTCCGACACTGGCAAGTCCACTATTGTAATTCTGCTTGACCTTAGTGCAGCGTTTGATACTGTTGACCATCAAATCTTGCTAAATAGGCTCCGTGACCATGTAGGTATTTCCGGCAACGCTCTTAACTGGTTTGTCTCCTACCTCAGTGGTAGAAATTTCTCTGTTGCTGCTGGTCCTTATACCTCTGATTCAGTCCCTTTGTCATGTGGTGTGCCTCAAGGATCAGTATTGGGCCCAATTCTGTTTTCTTTGTATATGCTCCCTCTCAGCACTATTATCAATAGGTTTAATAGCATTTCTTATCACATGTATGCAGACGATGTTCAGTTGTATTATTCTTTTAATCCAGACAGTAATGACAACCTTAACATACTGCATGACTGTCTGTTCGCAATCAATGACTGGTTAAGCAATAATTTCCTTCAACTTAATGCTTCCAAAACTGAGGTCTTGATTGTCGCTCCTGAAGGTACTGCCGGTAAGATTGCAAAGCGTATTGGTTCTTTGGAATCTAATGTCTGCTCTAACCTGAAAAATCTTGGTGTTATTTTTGACCAGGCCATGCTCTTTGATAAACACATTCTGGCCTTGACCCGCACATGTTTTTTTCCATCTGAGGAATATCTCAAAACTGAGATCCATTGTTTCTTATACAGAACTAGAAATGATAATTCATGCCTTTGTGTCATCACGCCTGGACTATTGTAACGCTCTCTTTCTGTGCATGAACAAATCTTCTATTGATCGTCTCCAGATTATTCAGAATGCTGCTGCAAGGCTTCTGACAAAAAAATCAAAAAATTGTCACATTACCCCTGTACTGGCATCCCTACACTGGCTTCCAGTAAGATTCAGGATCCAGTTTAAGGTGCTGGTTTTAACTTTTAGAGCTCTACGGGGTCAGGCTCCTGAGTATTTGTGTGAGCTGCTTCAGGTGTATGTTCCTGGCAGGTCACTCAGGTCTGCAGGTCACAAACTTTTAATAGTTCCCCATACTAGTTTTAAGACCCGGGGAGACCGAGCCTTTGAGTCTGTTGCACCTAGATGGTGGAACGCTCCCCCCAGACCCTGCTACATCCATTGCTAATTTCAAAAAGCAACTTAGAACCCACCTGTTCAGGCAAGCGTTCCTTGACCATGTTGAATAATTTGCTGATCATGATCTTTTATGAATCTGTGTTTTTCTCTGTGGTTTTCTATTTGTTGTTTGTGGAAACGACTGATGTTTTAATTCTGTGAAGCACTTTGTGAGTTTTCTCTGTGAAAGGTGCTATATAAATAAACATTATTATTATTATATTATGTAAAGCCAAGCTGCTCAGCAGAGCAGAGTCCCTGCATCCAGCACTCAGTCAAGTTTGCCAAAGCTAGTAGGGAGCTTTATTTATACTCGGCTCTTGGTGGGTGTATCCCTCGGTGGCGGTTGTGTGACTAACTGACATCACAGAGGAGGAGCTGCTTTATCAGATTACTCCAATAAAAAGAAAGGATCCTCGTGTCATCACAATGGTCGAAATCTCGCGGCCAACTGGCAATGACCTATTTTCAGAGGCATCAAATCTCGTTCTAGGATATCAGAAAAAATACAATATCTCATTTTTTGAAAATTCAGGGGGTGTAAGGTCTTGTTTTCAAATGTATTATATTATATGTAAGTATTAAATCAGGGATCAGCATGATATGTCCCCTTTAATATTTAACATTTCAATCAAACCAGATGGTGAACTAGCTTGTAGCTTACCAGTGGTGATGAGTAGTCAAGACTGTTGTGAGTTTAACACCATGTTTCCTGACAGCTTCAATAACCTGTTTGAAGACAGAGAGGGACCAGTGGTCAATAAAAAAAATAACTATCATCATCGCTTAAAGGGATAATTCACTTCATTAATCAGGCAAAAGTGCAGAATATGCCCCATTTTGGCTCTGTCCAAATGCATTCTCTGTCCTTTCTGTTCTGACTGAAGATGTTAAAGAGCAAAAGAAAACTGTATAATTTTCATGTATAGACACATTACACAGAGCAATACATATAACCTGTGGTCAGGTGTTTACAAATACAATTTTATTATTTACATTTCCAGAAAGAAAAAGAAAAATCTTAATTCTGATATTATACCTTGAAAAGATTAAAACCTATCCAAGAAAAAGAATCACAATAATGATAACTTAAAAAAATAAATTAAACAGATTCTTTAATTTATAACAGCATCAAGGAAAGAGGAAATATTTTTTTAAAAAGTGTCCATCCATTTTGTACACTGAAAAATATGAGGATTGATTGAAAGTTAAATCATAATTTGCACACCTTTACAGGTTCCACGGGGTCGACAATAGCTGCCTCTTTGGAGTCCACATCAATCAGAAGGTACATGTAGTTGTCAGAGAGTGCTGGGAGAAGTTCGACCTTCATATTTGCTTGTTCTACCAGCAAAGATTTCCTCACTGCGCTGTGAAGGAGAGCCGCTGCTTGGGCCTTGACTTCAATGGGTGCTACAAGACAGGAGTCAATGTTTGACAGAGAGAAATGTCAGACAGGGTTATAAGGGGACAGGCTTTGTTTATCAGTGAAGAAATGCCTTTGCTCTTGTGATAACTCTGGTCGAACAGTAGTAACCATTCCCATTAATCAATGCAGTTTTATTGGTAAAGCACACACTGATAACAAATGTTTATCTGATAAGACTTTACAGAAAAACCAAACTGGTTGTGAACAGTGGGGCTGAAAGAACTTCCTTTTACAGCAAAACCAGACACTTAGTCATCTGCAGTAGGCCCCATTTTACCATTGACAACTATGAATTAATCTTTATCTTGTGCAACCAGCACCAGGAAGTTTGAGGTATTTTTCAGCAAGTTAAGAAGAGATAGGTGTGTTTGGGAGGAAAAACTGGTTGTTGCAGCCAAAAGGGAGGAATAAGGACATATACCTAATGAGGACAGGGGCGTAGCTACAATTAGGCAAACACAGGCAGTTGCTTGGGGCCCCAAGATTCCCAGGGGCTCCCAAAGCATCTCTTAAAAACTGATTTATGAAGTTCTCTTCAATTGAAAGCATTTCTTTTTTCTAAATCTTACTTCACATGCTTCAAAATACATCAAAAGGCTTAATCTTTAATGTTGGTTTTGGGTACTCTCCCCCCCTTCTTATTCAATGGGCTATTCCATGTTACAACACATCTGAAAATTTGATTCAGGAAGAAAGTGGTAAAAAACACTTTTTTCCCCATTTTTTTCTTATTTTTAACCAAGTCGGAAATAAAAACAATGCTGCTCTGAGATCTGAGATAAATATATAAGACTTTATCTAGCCCAGGAAACAGGATAATTTTCTCAAAATCAAACTTTTTGTGTTGATGATAAACATTTTTGTACAAAATCTCTTTTTTGGATACATAACTCACTGGACAGGGGGTCAAATAAAAATACATTAACTTTAAAATAATAGTACCAAAAAGTATGGTAACTGTAAATATCACCTCTTTCAGTAGATTTTTTTCCAGTTTTATGTTGTGCTTGATATTTACATATTTTTTCTTTTCTAAATATGTTTTTTTCAATATTTACCTATTGTAATGTTTTTCACTTCATACTTTCTTGTTTGTTGCTGTTACTCTGTAAATTCCCCACTGTGGGACAAATAAGCTGTCAATTGACCATAAAATATTTCACTAAAGTACAGAACTTGAGGAAATGCATTTAGTTGCGTTAAGTTACCATGTACAAGATTAGCACTGTCTCATGCCTTGATTTTGGGAAAGAGACAGTGGACCCAGGGAAGGCCAGTCTAGCTCTGAGGAAGATGAGTTACAAGGACATGAAGGGCCCCATTAACTGGGTTTGCCTTGGGCTCCCAAACCACTAAATACGCCCTTGAATGAGGATGTAGAAATGTGGCAGCAAAACTGCAACAAAACTTTAGCTAAACATCGTGTAAGAGCGTTTACAGAAACACGTGTTAGTACAGTGATAATGACACGTATTATTATCTTTGATTACAAATACGTTTTTATAAAGGATATTGAACATATTGTATTAATTAAACAATGAATAAGGTTGACAAATTACTGAACATGTACTGTCAGATACCTGCATGCTAATACGACTCGTACATAAAATAAACAATGTTAGCTTCAATGCTAACTTAAAAGATAACTCATAACTGACACTTAGCTGCTACAGCAGTGATGTTTCTAGAATGTCATGGAGGAGATTATGTAAGAAGGTGCAGACGCTCCTCACATTTAACTGTGTGTATGACAGCTCTGCTCCCAAGACTCCAGCACAAGAAAATAAAATGTCCCGTTTACATCTTCGCTCGGCTTTACTAGCAAAGGTGTCAGTTTGATGTTTGCGTGCTAAAGAACTGTGTGCACGTACCGTATTTGAAGGCTGTAGCAGCTCCAAGTAGAGTGCAGGCACTCCCCACTAGTGACTTGAATAACATAACAACAGCAGCCTTATCATCACATTCGTGGGTATAAACCAGAAAAGTTTGGTTGTGTTACAGTTCCGCCTCCGCCCCCTCTTCACCTTTCACCTCCAAGACACGACCAATCAAATGCGGAGGATCAGATCAATCTAAATCATCTAAACATACAATTTTATCTGCCTTCTAGAACATAATAAATACTAAAACACAGTATGAACTACTAATTGAGTGTTGTTTTACGTTTTAACTGTGCAAATATCTAACGCAGGTCGATTTAGAAGCATGAATTTAAAAGTTTCGCCCTCCGTTTGTCCCATCCAGCTTGCCGTAGGTTAATGTTTAGACTTCGTTGACGGTCGGTCAAAGTTTGCTTCAGCTGCAGCCGACCGCTTCAGAGCGGCTGGAACTCCCCCATTTCTGCACAATGTCAACGCGAAACATCTCACGATTTTGGGAATGGGGAAGAAAGATAATCTGCGTTGGTAGAAACTACGCCGACCACGCAAAAGAGTTGAAAAACGCCATTCCAACGGAGCCTGTTCTGTTTTTGAAGCCACCTTCAGCCTATGTCAGAGAGGGCTCCCCAATCCTGGTGCCCCTGTACTCCAGCAACCTGCACCATGAAGTGGAGCTGGGAGTAGTCATTGGGAAAGGGGGCACAGCCATCCCTCAGTCTGCAGCCATGGAGCATGTTGCGGGCTACGCTTTGTGCTTGGATATGACAGCCCGGGACGTCCAGGATGAGTGCAAGTCAAAGGGTCTGCCCTGGACCCTGGCTAAAGCTTTCAACACCTCTTGTCCTGTCAGTGAGTTCATCCCTAAGGAGCGTATTCCTGATCCTGGGAGTGTCAAGCTGTGGCTGAAAGTCAACGATCAACTCAAACAGAGCGGCTGCACCTCTCAGATGATTTTCTCCATCCCGTATCTCATCAGCTACATCAGCGACTTTATCACCTTAGAGGAAGGGGATCTCATTCTGACTGGGACCCCTAAAGGAGTCTCTGCCGTGCAGGAGCACGATGAGCTGCAGGCTGGGATCGAGGACGTCGTCACCATGAGCTTCAAAGTGGACAAACAGGATCATTAGTAAAATAAAACAGACTGGAAATATGAAAGATAAATCCACACAGACTCAGAATCACTACTGTAAAGCCTGATCTTTGCTACCAAATGTTTTTAATATATGAGTGGACCAGCAGGTGTCAGTGCTGTGCTGTAGGGACCATTTTCCACATGCATTTTAGTCTGACCTGCACTCCTGCACAGTAAATAATAAGTTTGCAATGAAGTGTTGGGTTGCATTGATTGATCTCAGTAGTGTGAATGTACTCTGGATCTGTCAAACACATGGATAAAAAAATTATTTAATCACCCACCGCTCCTGTCTCTTGTTTTAAAAGTTATGAAAAGTGGATCCAAAAATTGACTCAATTATAAGAAAATTAATTATTAATATAAATATATATTTATTAATATAAATTAATATAAGAAAAATAATAATACTAATAGGTGTGAAGAAATTAAGCAGAAATCTGAGAGGGCGGGGCTATTATGATAACAAGTCCACAGGTTATTAGGTGCCTATGTGTTGTCTTATGACAGGTCTCTATGGAAAAACACCTCAACAAAAATGGCAAGCACTCTAGAAGGACTGGGGCCAGTACCAATCTAATTTGTTGTTGCTATTTTATTTTTTTTTAATTAGTTGCATTATTTTTCAGTTCATTTATTTATTTATTTTGTAAAAAAAAAAAAAAAACAGGTGGGGGAGACCGGGTATGGTTGTAACACTTTTTGATTCAACACCTCCAACTCACTGAATTTTTGAGCCAGAGTTCTCAAACTTTAATACAAAGTACTCACATTTGTTTACTACAAATGGCACCAATTCAAATCAATTCTGCAAGACTATCACAGACCTCACCAGGTGTTGTCAAATACATGGTGGTCCTTTGTTACAACCATCTCCACTACCGGGGTAGGTTGTAACACAAAAAACAGAGCGATCTGACTGACTGACATATCGTTCTTTGTGACTTCATCAGATGCTATTTTAAAAAAACATCTGCAGGCACCCCTGTGTCAGTCTTTCTTTTCCATTGCATAGGTGTTATTTAACATGATTAAAATCAAGAAAATGTTTTTGGTTGTACCTTAGGGGATGGTTATATCACTTTTTGAAGATGTGTTACAACCATCCCCACCCCTGTCAGCCAGTGTTAAGCTAGCTGTATTAGCACAGTGGATTGAGATTAGCATGGGAAAAATGCATTAATTTTGAGAAATTACAATTGATTTTGAAAGTCTGATGGTTTTATCTGGAATATCGTAAGTATTAAACAAAATATAGTCTTAGTCAAAAGATTTACTTTCTTACCTCAAAATCAGTTTTTATTTCAGGATAGAATTTGCATGCACCTGTTTCCAGCCCTGACAGTTAATATGGCTGTTTCCCAAAGCCCAGCTACCTTGCCTTGGTCTGATGTGGGCGTGGGCAGGCATCCACATCATCAGTTGCTGCCCAAGTGCTGTTCCAAAGTTCATGTCCTCCGGAAGCATATGTCCTCCGTTTGGTTAGCATGTGGCTAATTGACCAAGGATACACAGGTGTATCCTTCGCTGCCTTGTTATGGCTATAAATACCCGACATGCAACGCGTGAATCTACAAAAAAGGAAAAAAACGGAAGGAAAAGAAGCACCAGGGAGAGACGCTCCAGCGAAGGCACGTGGTAAATGTAACTCCAAATACATATACATTTGTGACAGGTATCTGATGGTAAAATATGCCTTTGCAGGCTGTTCCATTAGCAACTCCTTCTGAGCAGAGGCAGGACACTTGCCTTGGATTGGAAGGAAGTGGCTTCGGAGGCACTGCCTTCAAAGGCAAGGCAAGGCAAGGTACCTGGGCCTTGGGAAACAGCCACTATGTGTGATCAGGGTGGAAGTGGGTAAATATTGAAATGATCATATGACTCCTATCTCATCCCTGATTGGTGGAATTGGTGGTATTACAACTCTTCCTCATGTTACAACCTTTACCCAGTCTGACCTAAAAACACCACAATGTGGCAACATTTAGCAGTTTCAAATCTGCTATTGTTGGGTCACAAACTGTTAGGAAAGATTTTGTTTTGAGAGCCAGTATTGAAGCAAACAAACAACTTAGCACCAAATATCATCCACTTTTTTATAAAGTAAAAAAAACTTCTTTTAATTGCTCATTTGTTGCTAGAAAAGAACATAAACATCTTTAATATTTTGTCACAGAGTTTGGTGCCTTCTGATTGCTGGATAGATATTGGTTATGCCTGACACTGAACTCTGTTGCCACCTCAGCCAAACAGCCCAAAAGGCCCTCTATCTTCAGTCTTTTTAATAAATCTGAGGTATTTCTGTTCATTCAGTGTAATTTTGACTTTCAGACTGTCTACTTTCCCCAGAACCCCATTCTTCCGGGACTGTTTAACATCTGTTGCAGGTTCAGTTACATTTCTCCCACAGGCTTCTCTGTTTTCAGGATCAATCAGAGCTTCCATCAACCTGTCCCCACCAATCTGCTGTAACTTGAGTCTGTGCACATCATCTTCCTACACCTGAAGGCACGTTATCTCCCAGACTCACAGGATCCAAACCCCGGGCCCTCAGGGGGCTACAGGGTAATACGTGTCCATCATCAGAACAGTTGTGACAGATTCAATTAGATTTTGGATCTGGGAAATACAGTCATGGCCTCCTTTTTTTTTTTTTTTCAACCAGCAGTGCAGACAGTGTGTTATGGGCTCACAGGTGTTGTCCTTTTATGAGATATGAATCACGCTGTTCATTGTCCCCGTGTGGCTGCAGGTATTACACTCTCACAGGTTTTAAACAAAAGCTTCAAAGAATCACGCTCAGCTCTGGTTTAGTATTCAACACGAGAAGCTGTATGTTGTCATCGAGCAGGAGTCTGGGAAGGTTGAGACTTTCCAGGGAGAGGGTATTACGTGGAGACTGCAGGCTTTAGATCTGACACACTCTGAAAATGGCATCAAGTGTGAAATCAACCAGTGGTGCATACAAAAGCAAAGATTTGAGGGAATTCCTTAAAAAATGTGTTTTCTTCCTCATGATAAGGCAACGAAAAAGATAAACTCACTGCAGGTTTATTTTGTCATTTTTCTGTGACAGAGGTCATTATTGATGTGTTTAAACAATTTGTTCATAGATTTAAAATTCACAGGCAGCCCATACAGTTTTAATTTTGCAAAGTTTCATATTGTGATATGTTTGAAAGAACCATGAGGAAGAACCATTCCAAGTTTCAAAACTTAATCTGTGCATTGTTAAAAGTGTTGCTTGTTTGTGTGGTACCTGATGCAAATTAACAAAACCCAGAAAAAGTACTCTGTGGCTTGTGGTTAAGTGTTCAAACCAAGGTTAAAATAGTTTTTGGTTTGTCATTAGTTAGTTTTGACATTTTTTTTTCCATTATAGTTTAGTTTTAATTAGTTTTGGAGCGGGCATTCTAGTTTTTATTTAGTTTTAATTTTTGCAACAAGGCTTAGTTTCAGTTTAGTTTTACTTTTTTCATACCTTATTAACCAGGTGCAGGATTCAAAAAGGTCAGAGTAAATATTTTGTAACAGTTTATTTTCCAGTTCAACATAGTGCTCACTGCTCAGTTAATGCTGATACTGAACTGTTGGCTGCTGCCTTCATCACAAGAAAATAATATAAACTTAATATAAGAATATAAACATAAATTATATAAGACAATGTTAACATGAATAAAATAAAAATAATAAAAACATAAATTATATGAAACAATATAAAATGAGCTTTAATAATTAGAAACTTGGACTCTGTAACAATAAAGTTAGACTCACATGAAGTTAAACTATTACAGATGCTCTGATTCATTGCTCCTCTACGTTTCGTTGCAGCACAGCGCACAGCCAGTCAGTGCAGTAAACAAGCACGTCCCAGTACGTCGCTGTGACGGTGCCGTACGGCCCTGACAACTGCCGAAAACTGCTGTAAAGTTGGTTGGGAAAATGTGTCAGATTAATTTAAATCCTAAAGGCTATTAATATTGTCAAAAACTATAACTAAGGACATTTTGTCTTTAATTTTGGTTAGTTTCAGTTAGTTTTGTGAACACAAGATATAGTTTTAGTTTACTCATCGTTTTTGTTTTCTTTTCTAGTTTTTATTACTTTGAGTTAACTGCAATGTATTTTAAATTTTAGTTTTCGTTTTTAGTTTCATTTTAGTTAACTAATATAACCTTGGTTCAAACCAACCTAGTTGTAGTAAAAACTAATGGTGAATGAGCTCAAAGGCCCCACTATACGAGGGAAATGGTCCTCAAGGCAACACAGAGCCACTCTGTCATTCCTAGAGGGTCTAAACCAGACAGATAGGTTCAGGGTCTGAAGTGCATTTACTCACTAATTCTTCAAGCTGCTTTCTGCTTGTTTGACCAATTTAGAGTCATCTGTGTAGTTTTAGTCATTAGTTGAGCTAATGTTGATTGTGAAAGTAGTGTATATGGACTCTTTTTGTGATAGTGGAGGGTTAGGGCCAATCCCAATTCTACTCCTTAGCCCTTGGTTTTGTGCGTGTACCTCTAATAGAGTGGTGGCCTAATTCTCCATAAAATGAGGAAGTGCTGGGAAAGGGCTCCACAGCCCTTAAAAGGAAGACAAACCAGGACCTCACTTGAAACCAAGGGGTATGAAACAATTTCCCATGATGTCAATGTATTTTTTATCAAATATCCAACCCTTTGCTACTTCGTGTAAACATTAGCCACGTTTTGAACTATTGGTTGTATTTTACAAACACAATCTACCTAACACTGCTAAAGCTACAGCTACAGCTAATAATATCTACACTGATGTCAGACCAAGCGGTAACCTCCGGTCTGAGACTATGAGACAATGCGGAAGTGCTAATATCTGCTGTTTCTGGGGTGTTAGCTTGAGGCTGGCTCAGGAAGCGGAAGTCACATACACACCAAACATAAAAAAGCCATTTTCAAAGCAGAAATAAATCTATTTACAGCCTGGTTCAAAAAAACATCTCCTGTCAGAGTCGCTTGTTTTAGTACCAGCACCCACTGTACAGGAGGTGAATTCTTTTCTAACGTGGCCGTTCAGTGGATGTTTAGATCACGAGCTCCCCCAATAAGAGGCACAGCTCAGGGTCACGTGATGGTCGGTGCCCTATGGCTGTAGGCGAAGCCCCTGCCACTACCAATATGGCCGCTATAGCCGATGTGCTTCATTTTCAGTTTCAGAAACAGACGGGTGACATCGGCGAGACTTCGTCCATGTTTTATACTGTCTATGTGTCAGACCTGACAAATTCACGACAAACAGACTTCACTACAATGAATTGTAATTCATGAAGGATCAGACAGCTAAGCTGAATTCAGGAGCTGCATACATAAGCTATGAAAAGCTAACGTTACAGTACTCAGAAGCTACATAATATAGCTTCTGAATACTGTAATGTTAGCTTAATGTTCCCTTTTCATAACTTAGCTGTCTCATCACTCGTGCAATGTAGTACATGGTATTGAAGTCTGTTTGATGTGGGTTTGTCGCCCTAATCTGACATCAGTTTATCATCACTTTGTAAAAATATGTTCGTTTTGGAAGTGAATGACAGTCGCTCTGGCTATGACACAGCCGTCAAGTGTCTAGGGGTGATGATGTAGTGGGAATTGAGTGGCATCTTGTTTGAGGTACGTGTTTTCACCCCCTTCCTTTGGCCCTCAAAACAGAGGGCAAAGTCTTACCCCTAAGTTCCACCACACGCGCAGCGCAGCGTGCCTCCAGATGTGAGGTATTTATAACATATTGGGGAAATTTACGTTCGAGACTTTGTGCATTGTTTTATTTGGAATCTTCCGGGTACTTCACACGGTGACTTCCTGTCTAGTGCTTTCTTAACGACAGTAAATTAATGAGGTTTGGAAGCGGCCGCGCAGAAAATGGACCTGAAGCATATTTCTTGCGCCTGGGCAGTATGTTTCAAGGGCGTGTACGGTGGAAATTAGGGGTTAGATGAAGGGGCAGGGAAAAGAAAAACAATTGGGATTAGCCCTTGGTCTGTCTAATACCTGCTCCTATCATTGAGTTAGTGTAACTTTACATTTATCCTAATTTTCCAGACTGTCTGCATTTATAGATTTGACTCCATGCAAGTCTTTCAGATAATTATCTGGGCTGTATTTAAAATTTTTATTTTATTTTATTTGGTTAAATCTTATTTTTTTTTCTCTTTTCTATTATATTGACTTTTTTACATTTGCTGTTCATACTAGGGGTCCACCAATCACAATTTTCTACCCCATCACCGATCTTTGAAAAGCTTGACCTGCTGATACCGATTTATATTTTTTATTTTTTATAACTGACAGCATATTCCTTCAATGTTCCAATCATTGAACAATATCTGAGAAACAATACAATCTTTATGTTTTAACTTAACCAATAAAGTGTCCCGAATTTTAGGTCTCAGAGCAAAAATCAACAATGGCTGGCTGTCAGACCTTCCCAGAGGTTTATAAGATCAGTTTCATATGTAAGGATGAGCCGATCATTGATCACCCAAAATAAAGGAAGTCTGTACCAATCCATCGGTGCATGTCTAGTTCATATAAATGTTTCAGTTTGTATTATTTTTGATTGCTGTACATTTGCACTTCTGGATTAGTTTTTGACTGTGTTATGTTTTCTCTGATTGAAGCTCATTCCCCCTAATAGAAAAAAAAAGAGGCCTGTCACTGTTTCCCCACTTGTTGACCACTGTACATAAAATTAAGCAAAAAGCGACATAAAATGTTAATTTCCATCATCTTTCATGATTACATTGTATGCAAAATTGTAAGCAAAAATCTCAGTGTGAAAGAGGGGGTACAGATAAGAAGGTGTTGTTCAACACCTACTGTAACAGGACCATTTGTGTAGTGACATGTAAAAACATCTGCTAATGACAATCAGTTCATCTGTGGGTTAAGGGCAGAGCAATCAGTCTTTCAGGAGGTTAAAACGTCAAATCTTTCAAATTCACACGGAAAACATCCTGAAAATGTACACGAGCTACAACATGTAAAGAGTTGTTTGTTTGGATCTTGATGAAAAATGCGGTGAACTAAGCCCACGATAGTCTGTTTGTGAGGAGCGCTTGTCAGTTAAAGTCACTTATGAGGAGAAAAACAACTAAAGTCTACTTATGACTTCTGGAATTTGAAAAGCCCACTCTTTGGCAGATTAAAACACCAGCCATTGATGTGAAATTATTGCAGGGTCCAACATGTGAAAATGATTTACAGTTTGGCAATGTGTGCGTGTGTGTGTGTGTGCTCTGAAAAAGGCCATTTGTGAAGCCTGGCTTTGCGTGCTGCAGACACCGCTGTCGTGCAGCCATTCTTAGAGAGAAACCACCAACACGAACAGCCATAGGAAGGACTGAGTCAGAGAGGATGTATATGACATATCAGATCTAAAAGACATCCACCCACATGGCCTGGGAAGTCAATGATTGTCATTTTTGGAAAGGCAAAGAGGGCTACTGTATGTGATTGTATGGTGTGTGTGTGTGTGTGTGTGTGCACGTGTGTTTAAGTCTACTTTCTTTCGATTCCATTTTCACCAAATCACTGACAGGTTGTGCACATAAACAGTTACAGTGCATTTAGTAATCAGTCACTTATGTGATCAACGCGAGGGCGGGTGGAGATTTATAACACTACGGTGCATATAAAGAACCTATTTTGCAACTTTTATTAGCCAAACTCAAGGGCTGTAACCCATTCTCTTCGAATAATGAGCCAGATCTTTGGAAAATGGAAAGAAATTGTGCATGAAGGCCAGGTGCAAGCCTGTTTCTTTCAGAAAGACTGACTGCATGCACTGTGTTAACATTTTGTTTGAAGACGCAGGTGTAAAGCAGGGCACTAAGTGTACCATGGAGCATATTGTTCTGTAGGTTTAACAGCTAAATGCAGCATTTGGTTTCAACATGTGTTGCCAATACAGACGTGCGTAAACTTACAAAAGAGATGGATGTTTCTGGAAGATTTTATTTTGAGAAAGTGGTTTCATTTCCATCCATTTGGCATCAGCACCTCATTTCATACCTCATCAAGCTCCTCCATAAAGTTGGATTTTCCCAATCAAGGCACAATAAGCTGAGCAGAGCTGGTGTTTTGTAGGCTTCGATGAATGAATGGAAGCACTGAAACGTGTCCAGAAAAACAAGATATAAAATCTTATTGTCAAAGTTCTCAAACTCGTATCCCCAAAAAGTCCCCCAATTTAAGTTGAGCTAACATGGCTGTTTTCAAACCCCTTCAACCCAAATTACTCTCTCATCAATTAAAGCTGGAGTCACGATTTAACAAGATGCTGTGAGGCCGAAACCACACAGAAGGAAGAAAATCCCCAACCATTTCTTCCTTGAATCGAAGGACTGTGGTCGGGTTGGGAAATGTGTGGAGTCCTTAGTGTGAACAGTCTTTATTCAAAGGGAAACCACTCTTACACACTAATCTGTCCATTTATCTGCCGTGTGGAAGTTCACCCTCCTCTTCCATCAACACAGCAGCCGTCAGAGAGGCTCATCCCACCCTCTGAGTGTTTCTGATTAGTCTGCCATGTGCCCATTATTCCCAAACAAGAGTGACCGCAAAAATATATACACCCCTCATCACGCCTAATCTCAAATAGTCACTGTGGTTGGTAACTCAATCCACATTGGGTGATTTTCTTTTTACTCATGTGATGGCAGGAATAGATGTCAGGCATTAAACTCTGGTCCAAAATCTTTAAGAGTTGCATGTCAGGCGAAGATAAACAGATTACTTACTCTGTGAAAAAGAAGGATAAGAGTTAGACAGATCTGTTTTTCATTGCCTTTCCTTTTTTTGAGCAATTGTTGTCGAGAAAATGACTACTGTAGGGAACCAGTCAACTTCAGCATCAATCACTTCCTGGCTAACGTTACTGTTTGCTTATAAAAAATGATGGACAGTAAAATCAGCACAGATAAGCCTTGTTCCCACCGAGTGGTCCGGTATGGATCAGTACAGGTGGTGTGGGTTGGATGGGTAAAGCTTGATCCTGTTTGCGTTTCGACAGCCAACCGTGCCCCTCTTTGAAGCCGGTGTGTTGCTACCAGATGCCAATAGCCACATCAGTTACATAATAGCGTGACACCATAGCAGCGTGACAGTGTACCACAAAAATAAAGCTAATGAAGTAGGAAAATACAACACAGTAAACAAAATTTTATTCGTGTTTTTTTTTTTTTTTGCTGTCAGATAGTGAGTGATGATTCTTTCGACCAATCAATGGTCTGCAGTGTTGTAGCGCCACCCTCTGGTGATGATTTGGTATGTCTGGCACCCCAATGGATCCCAAAAAGTGGGACAGTACGGCTCAGTTATTTGGGGATTATGTCCTGGGATTAGTCCATGGAAACGCCACAAAATGCATGCCGTACCGAGACAAACTGAACTGAACCGCTTGGTGGAAACAGAGCAAGAAAATTGGCATTAGGAATGTTCGTGGGTCACTTGACCAGAAACCAGAAACTAGACCAAAGACCAGAAATTATCAAAACTGTAGGCCAAGTGATACAGTCTGGTGACCAATAGTTAAACTGGGACCCAGTTACACAAAACTAGAAACTTGCAAAATACTCACCCACAGGAAAGTCAGCTGATGTACCATGGTAGCAGTGGGAATACTCTGGCATCAGACTCCTTTCTCAGTCAGCAGGGCTTAAATGCTTCCCCCGATGAGCCTGATGAGCCACAGGTGAGCAGGTGACGAAAGTAGGTAGCAGTGGGTTTTTTCCCAGAGGCCAAGGGAAGCCATGCTTCCTTTTTTTTTCAGACTGTAGCTGTGATTTAATGAAAATACTTCTTTTAACAGTTTAGATAATTCTTCTGTGTTTCGTCACTGTCATCTCTTCCTTATTTCTCCCCTCTACATATTGAGCATTTTACGATGTGTAAAACAGCGCCCTCCTAAATGTTATGTGGCGAATGATTGGTGAAAATAAGATACTGCACACCGTTATCCGCGGGGAGGCCAAGCAGAGTTGGCGTTGCTTGGTAAAAAGAAAAACAAGAAACAAAGTAAAAACAGAGTAAACAGAGTTTTTGGTTCTCAATCAGTTGAATGAAAGAGGCTCATTCTGATTGGCTGGTACGGGTTTTACATTCCGAAAACACTGCCAAATATGGGTCTGGCATGCCTTGAGCTGCGCTTATCAGCAGATTTGCCCGCTGTGTGTGGATGAAAGTATTTTAAAAAACAGACGAGGGGGGAGGCTTCATTTTTTTTAAATACTTTCGACCACATAAGTTTAGTTTGGTTTGGTTTAGACCAGGGAAAGTCCACACTAATGAAACACAGATCACCACACCAAGAAGTTTTGTTGTTGTTGTTGTTGTTGTTGTTGTTGTTATTGATTGTTTTGACTAACTCCTTGCACTTGACCTATCCAAATGGTCCTTTGTTTGCCTTTAATCTTAATTTAATCTAATTTGATTTAATTTAACTAATTAAATTTTTCATTGGCCATTGCGTCTTTCCACCCTTAGGGGCCCTTAAAGAGCATTTTTGCCTACATCACCATTTCAACAAGTGCAGTAATCAGTATTTGATAGAAATGGCCTCTATCTGGGAAATGGCGCCATCTTGAATTTTCAAGTGTCTGACGTCTTTCTTTAAAAGAGTGACCTTTGGAGACCATTTTTGCCAAATTTCATGCTTGCATCACTATGTGAACAATATTTCTAGTTATCAGTTGCAGTATTTCTATATCTCGTTGCTAGGCCCCTGTTGGCTATGGCTGCCTCCTGCAGCAGCTCTCTCTTCTTTGTCCGTTTCTTGTAATTTTTATTCTCTTTTTCATCATCTTTGTATTTGGAGTGGATCATTACTTTGTATGGTTCATTGTTGGTCATGGACACCAAACTTTTTGTGTTTTCAGTGATATTTTTACTACTTACCATGGCTGCATTGTTTACATGTGAAATTCGCTGTTAGCAGCCTGTAGCATGTCAATGCTAACTGGTGTAAGGTTTGATGATTTCCCTCAAGGTGAGGAGAAGGAGGTGAGGACGAGGTGCTGGTTCTCAGGTGTGAGCTGGGAGGTGACGACGTGGGCCTGTCCTTCCATCCATCGTTGTTGGGAACGTGGGATCTATCTCCGGTGGGATGGACGAGCTAGCCGTGCTAGCCCAGCAGCAGAGGGGGTGCCAGAGGGCATAGTGGCATCGTGCTGTTCACGGACGTGGCTGACGGAGCTGACATCGGACGCCGGCGCCACATTGGAGGAGCTTCGCCTGCTGTTGGCAGACAGGATCCAGGAGACAGAGACTGAACAGACTGCTGGCTGTCGTCATCTATTTTCTTGTGGACTTTTTTGCACTTTCTATACACTTTCTTGCTTTTGTTTTTTTTGATTGCTGCTGTGACTTCAATTTTGTTGTACTTGTTGCAATGACAATACAGTTCTATTCTATTCTGTTCTATTCTATTTGGGGAGTATTGGTTTTTGGAGCCAGCCCTAAGTGGACATTCTAGGAACTGCATTATATCTACACTCCTGAGCTAAGGATTCATTTTCGTCTTCTTAATCCTAAAGAAGATTAGATATTACACTTCTATAGCAGTGCAGAAAAAGTAGATTCATGAAAAACATAGGTGTGCTGTGTTTCTTATCAGTGAGTTCATTCTGGTGATTGTCATGCCTCTTCGTCTTGATGACAGTCATTAAACATGACTGAATGCTGGTGTCCATGGATACATGTTGTGGCTACAAGTGGAGGTTTCCTGCTCATGAGCTCATGCAGAGGAACATGCTGTAACTTGGTTAAATCACAGAGTTGGGTGACATTATCGTTCATTAAATAAAGCTACACTGGATCGTTTTATTGTACAGTGAAATATGTATCAGTGTCTCACTCTATAGGTATGCACTCTCAATTATTGCTCCACTTTCCCTTTTGCTCACCTCAAATTGATTTCTCACGTCATTACAAGTCTTATGTGACAACTGTAGATTGTGCCGCACCTCCTGCTGATTTAATGGAACCTAACGACTGGGCTGGTGCTGCCAACGCCGGGTCTGACTTCTTTCCCAGATGGCAGAATGGGAAATCAGTTATCTTTGATGCCTGCTGCTGGGCCGGTACGGTGAAAAGGCGACAATCACTGTGACGGCTAATACAGAGTAATAAAAGTTGGCGCTGATGAAGTGAGCCAAGCAAATTTCAATTTCAGCAAGAGCCACTGGAAACTTCTGCCAGGGGTCTGAAAAAGAGGGGGGTGGGAGTGAAACATTGCCGACAATAAGAGGTGTATAAAGAGAGAGGGGAGATCTGTTCTGGCTGTGTTTGCGTGCAAATTCACAGACTAGCATGTTGACACTTTGTCCGTCACAAACCACTGACGTTTCCACTAACAAAGTTCAGTTTTAATCAACTTGACGAACATTTTGGCCATGCATCATAAAAAAGATGCGAAATAGACTGCAGGCCTTTGAGGTTTTTAGATCCTAAGTGGGCTCCTTTTTTGGTTCCACCAGAGCAGATGTTTTTTTCCTTTCTTCCATAAAGGACAGTGAGCATGAAAGAGAGGAGCTCTGCTGCTAATTCTGAGCCTGGAGAGGAAAGAGGGGGCTTTCTGAGTGAGCTGACAGCTCTCATAATTAAAGGCCACGGCACAGGCAGGCCTCAGACTCCACATGTGGTCGCTCTGCGTGGAAGTGGCGAGAGGGAAAAGTAGTGTCAGTGCGACTGAGGAAGAGACGGGAGCGACACAGGGAGATTTTCCGACAGTGACAAGGAGATATGATGGGAGCTGAGGGCATAAGTACAGGAGCGGGAAAAGCTGGATGAGGTTGTGGCACCAACAGTATGGTTGTCATGGAGTGAAAGGCACCGTATGCGCAGACTGCACAAAACATTAGTGTAGTCTCTGTGACATCATCCATTCCTCTTAAAGACACACTGTGGAGCTCACAGATGGGGGCTATGGAATTAATTTCCTGTCTTAATTCAAGAGCATTTGTAATTGATTTGAGAGCAGTATTTTATTGATTTCATGCTTAAATTTCATGATATTATCTCTCAAAACTCTGCTCTTGCGCTCAAATTTACTCTGCCCATGCTCAAACTGTGTCCTCGTGCTTGTTTGCAATGCTGCTCGCGCAGATTTCCTGCACTCATACTTGGGTTCTTCCTCTTGCCCTGAGGAAATTTCTGCTCGCAGATCTCTGTCTATGATAGGTATGTAAACAAATATTCAGTGCAAAGCCCAATATAGTTTTTATTAAAATGAATTTAAAAAAACTTGCCTGATTTCCTTTATCGATCAGTTGTCCCGCTAGCTTCATGATGGTGACATTGTTTTCTCCACCAGCACGCCGCAAAGAGCACTGTGTCATGTGGCTATGATCTTACAATCAGTGGCGTTTTCTCCCGGAGGCCAAGGGGAGCCATGCTTCCTCTCTTTTTTCAGACTGTAGCTGTGTTTTAATGAAAATGCTCCTTTTTCACAGTTTCGATAATTCTTCTGTGTTTCGTCACTGTCATCTCTTCCTTATTTCTCTCCTCTACTTATTGAGCATCTTACGATGTGTAAAACAGCGCCCTCCTAAATGTTATGCTGTGAATGAGTGGTGAAAATACGATACTGCACACTGTTGTCTGCAAGGAAGCCAAGCAGAGTTGGCGTCCCTTGGTGAAAAAAAAAAAAAAAGAATGATTAACCAATCAGATGACACTGCGGTCATGACACTGCTCACCTGTGATTGGCCAAGACTGTCAAGGGAAGCCACCCTGTCTTTGGACTCAACCCAATCAAATCACAGTATCGTCATCACCAAGCCACTGAATGAAATCAGGGAGGCTAGCACATTAGCAGTGTGCATGAAGCGGCAGGTTGTGCGTTTGAGTGGGCGGTTGAGTAAATTAATAAGATATTTAAGCCAAGTCAAGAGGACAATGTACGTGTGTGAATGAGTGACTAAGGGTGGGAGAGTTAAAGGGCGTGTGTCCGTGTTCAAAGTAAGCAAAACGAGCACTCTCTGGGCACTCTAACAGGTCATTCTGTTTCATGAAATAGCGATATACAAACTGCAACATAGTCTTTTAAGTAACCCACTCCCTAAAAATCATACAGATTAGAGGCTTTGTATCACTTGGCTTCCTCAAAAAAAAATCCCCACGCCACGCCACTGCTTACAATATAGCTATTTCAATGAAAAACACTGGTGTATTTATAGGGTGATATTTGAATTTCAACAGTGGACAAAAAATTAAAGAAATCACATTTATTACAGCCCTGGAGGTCAGGGGGTAATAAACCAGGTGAAAGAGTGCCCGCCCGTATGCGACACTTTGTGAAGAGCAGCAAACGCACCCATAACGCACCCAAGACAATATTACGAAATCTTAAGCATGAAGTCAATAAAATACTGCTCTTAAATCAATCAAAAATGCTCTTGAATTAAGACAGGAAATTGATTACATAGGCAGCTGCTTTGTTGGAAATGTTGAATCAAATGAGATTATTAGACAGTTTTTCTTCCAAGCTTTAACATGTTTGATTCTGCTACTAAAAGCTGACAAAATTTGAACTCTGAGCCTAATGGGAATTCTAAGACCTTGATGGTAGGGTACACTTCCATTATCATGGTTCTCATGGGCTAGCTCCAGAGCTCTCAGGAATTTTCACAATTTGTGCAATCGTGTGCCTTTTGAGTGAATATAACTTCAATCCACACCCCAAAGCACCGTGTAAGTTCAAATCTGTGTGTATTACCATCAATGCGTTCTATCTTACAGACATCTTACATTCTAATTTTGTTTTGATTTTTTTGTTTTTTTGTTTCCTTTACATACTACTTTCATGGGTACTGCATGATTGTACTATGACCTATCTAACGCTGCTCAATGCGCTCATGCACGCTACATCATTAATTATATGCTTTGGTATAGATCTGTCCAGTGCTATTTATTAATAATAACTTGATGTGCTCTGTTTCTGTTTATTTCTTTGTATGGCTTGCGTGATTTGGAAATTCACTTTATATAGTTTTCTGTTTGTCTTGCATGTGCTTCATATATATGGTAATAGATTCATTAATTAATAAAATAAAATTAACTTCGAAGCTGCTCCTCAATTACAGTGAGGTCATGGTGACATTCTTCGTCCATACTGACAGAGGCAGTTTTCTGAACCATCTATACTGCAAACTGCCCACTGCTTTTGCATGTGGTACGTAGTGTGATCATAGACCATCTGTTCCTGGAACAATGAAATGAAGCCAATCCGCGGACGCAGCCACACTGGATAGGACGCAGGATTTGAGCTTCCTATCTAACAGCTATAGGGCGCCCGTCAGTCACATGAGCTGAGCTGTGTCTCTGACTGGACAATCAGAAGATCCTAGTTCGAAAAAAATTACCCACCGTACATTGTGTGCCGACGGCGAACCCAAACCATTTTTAGAACCAGGCTGTAAATATGTTTTAATGCTGTAAAATCCTTTTTTTTTTTTGGCCTGGTGTGTTCGTGGTTTCTGTTTTTTCTGCAGCCAGCTTCATGCAGGTTCTCGATGAATGGCAATTTTAAGCACTTTTGCATAGGCTTCATTTTTCCAAACCAGATGTTGCTCCTTGAGTTCGACTGTTCTTTCGTGTCTTTTTTGTCATATGCTTATCTGGTTTCTGTTTTGGAGAGCAAAACTACAGCTATGTCAGCTGCTTTAGATTTTTTTCTTTAGCTTTTTTGCTTTAAATGGTAAAATCTGCTGTGTCAGCTTTAAGCTGGCTCATAAAGTACCAGAAGTTTCATTTAACAACAGAAAGAAACATGTTTACAGCCTCATACAACAAATGTTTCCCATCTGAATCCTTACTTTCACTATTGACACACACTGTACAAGGATGACTTTTTTTTTTTTTTTAACTTAGCACTTTAGAAGATATTAAGCTTACCCTTTCAGAGCCACAGCTCTGCTCAGGTGACTGTTGGCGCCCTACTGCCTTAAGTGTGGAGACTTGAAGCTGACCCCATTTCCAATATGGCGGCACAAGATGATTTGCTTCAAAACTCAGGTTCAGAAACAGACCGATGATGTCACAGAGACTGCGTCCATTGTTATACAGTCTATGTGCCCACTACATACTGCATTTAACCAAGTGAGATGGCACTGCTAGGGTACTAGGCAGTTTTTTAAACAGCCAGACTTTTAGAGAAGCTACATTTGCTAACATTAGCAAGAGTGTAGCTAGTACAGCAGCCTATAGCTTAATTAACATTAGCCACATACAGGACCAAAAGGACCTATAGCAAGTGTTAATCTGGACTGGAATCTTTGTTGTCTGATTTTCCTTTGGTCCCTCCCTGTAGTGTTTCAGCACATTTTTTTAAATAGATAAAGAAAAACAGTATTTTATATTAACTTAAGTAAAATATTTTTCACTCCCACGTTTCTGTCTTTCTCCAGGAGCCCTGTCTTCATACTTTTACTGTTGGGGACATCTGGGGCCACATGGTAGGTTTTGCCACAGAGCATGAATACTAGGATGAGGCTGTAAAGGGATGGGTTTTTACTGAACTTTTATCCTCTTTATTAGAACACAAGAACCTTGTATTTATTTGAGACTCATGGAAAAGCAAAAATGAGTCACCACCATCAAAGTCTGTTGACATTTAGATCAAGTGCACCCCTTTTACCACATCTGCACATCACTCTGACATGTTGAGAAACCAAACTTTGACAGGCCGGTCCATCATTTCAGATAAAACTTTACTTCACAACACAAAAAATCAGAGTCTGAATGAAGGTTTTATACATCACTGTGCTTTGTTTACTTTACACATGAAGTAAGGGAATATAGTTTGTTTCTTTTCAAGATGCTGGAAACAGGAATCATCTATGTCTACTTACAAATGGAATGTATGAGTTCCTGTTGGTTTGGTATTTAAAGATGAGGTATCTTTGGTATATCAAAGGTAATGTACTGAAGGACATCCTGCATAAAACACAGTTATGAAGCTTTTCGACACATTAAATATTTATAGAATTAGAATATAAATGCAGTCACTTTAACACTGCTTATAATCAAAAAGAAATAGTGGTTTATCGTAGAGTCTGACATTTATTTCAATGTCCGGTCTAAGAAAAATGCAGTTTGCCGTTTTACCATGTCGTGTAATAAATATATTTCTTTCATAAAAGAAACCAGAATCTGTTGTTTTTCAAATCAACAGTTACTATAAATATCAGCTTATTTCATAAAAACAGAAAGAAGTCATCGTAATGACGAAACATAATGTTTTTCTCTCCCTTTGGTTTCTGTTAATGGTGAAATTCAAACCCTGACACACAGGAAAGAAAATGGTTTAATCGCTGAATCATTAAGCCATTATCTTTTCATATTTTGGCAGCACTTTGTCCCTGTTGGCGTCTCTTCTACAACAGAAGGTGGCAGTTCAGGCGCTGCACGTCATGTGTCGCCTGAAAAAGACACACAAAGCCTCTTGACTTCATTTTCTGTGACCCTGTCCCTGACCGAGTTAGGATCACGGAGCTTCATAAAGTCAAGTCAGACCAGAGTCAGATCCTGGTTTTAATCCGAGCTAATTTCTGTCAGTCCCAGCCAAAGTCTTGTCCACTCATCTGGTAAAAGCGGTGGTTAAAAGGCCTGTAAAAGTCTCTGAGCCTCTGCAGGACCTCAGAAGGGATCTGAGGATGAGGTCTCCCTTTAGACTTCCCGAGGCAGCGAGGTCTGCTGCTCCCCTCGGGCTTCTTCAAGCAGGGGAAGCCTTTAGTCTGGTTGAAGTAGAAGTGTTTGTCTGAAACAACCCTCTTCAGGCCCAGGAAATCCTGCACACGACCCATCTCCCCGGCCGGGTCAGACACCAGCCGCTCGCCGCTGACGAACAGAAAGTGAGACAAGGGGAAGTGCTGGAGCCAGTTCTCCAGGTGTTTGGCGTAGAGGCCGATGCGGACGGCGCTCCATGTGGTGTCAATCAGACCTGTGGAGGAGTTCTTCAAAGCCAGGCTTTGGAACGATGGAAGACCGGGGTTTTTTGACAGAGTCTGGGTGTAGTCAGAGACAGCCCGCGTCACAGGGTCCCTGACCACCACGATGAGCTTGGTTTGGCAGTTCATGGTGCAGACGCGACCCGGGGCCTCCTTTGTGACAAAGTAGCTGGGGGTCTTCTCCATGGTTATCTGACCATCAAGAGTCCGGGGCATCAGGGTCCTAAATGACAAGAAGAAAAGGTCAGAGTTAAGAATTATTAAGGTCACTTCAGGCAGCTGAACAAATAAAAACACACCACACATGAATTTAAAGATATCAGAGGCTGAGATGTGGATGTAGTAGGTTGGAAAGGCTATGTGTTTAGTTTTGGTATATAAACAGGGAGGACTAAAGATTTCAGATAACTAAGTCCAGACCCATATTTTCATATTGTGTTCAGGTCAAATTTGACCCATTTTTAAATTTGGGTTTTTAAAAAGCGCCATTAATTTTTATTGTACCTGAACAAAGCTTCATCTAATCCTCAGACTAGAGATGTGTAAAAAATATCACGACACTTTGACCTCCAATACAATACCAATATTTCAACTCTTAACATTGATATTTTTGTAAGAACAAAAACTCATTTTTAGTCAAGTTGTAAGTCGAACACGACTTCCCACTGCGGTAGATGGCACCGAAGAGCTACTACCCTTTATGTTGCCAGTAGATTGTATCATAAATGTCATCTCAAAGCACATTTGAAATATTACATTTCTAAAAATGATAATGTGGGTTTTTGTTGTACTGAGCAAGTCAGTATACCATAGAAATCAATGTTTTCCTTGGTCCTTTTCATTATGAGAAATGTTATTTACATAAAATCCATCTCTATTTTTTCTTAGTGAACTGTGTGGAATATCACAACAATGTAGAAATCTTTAAATGTAATCTAAAAACTCACTTCTTCAGCCTTGCTTTTATGTAGAATTTTATTATTTTCAATGACTATTATAATTATTTATTTCTTTGTAGCAATTCTTATTTTATTATCTGATACGTTATTCCATTTTTATTATTTGCTTATATATTTGGATATAGTTCTAATCTTTTTACATTTCATTATTTTTTAATTTAATTTAAATCTTTTAACATACTTTTACTTGTTTTAGATATATTTTTAGTGTCTTACTTAGATGTCTCTTAGTTTCATTGCTTTGACTGTTCTTGTATCTGTTGTTATAAATTTTTTCATTTTAATTGAGCTTCTGTAGTGTGCATTAGTCTTCATATCCTCTTCACATCCTACCTACCATCCATTACAATTACAGTGGCATACTACTTAGTAGTATAATTGTTATCATTTATGTATTTATACATGCATGCACGTGTGTGTGTATGTATATATGTATGGATGTGTGTGTACGTGTATATATATATATATATATATATATATATATATATATATATATATATATATATATATATATATATATATATATATATATATATATATATATATATATAAATAAATATATTTATATGTATTTATATTTACAAACACCACTTATCAATCATTTGTTTTTTTGTAAAGCACTTTGAGCTGCAATTTGACTTTGTATGAAATGTGCTATATAAATAAACATTGATTGATTGATTGATTAATTGATTGATTGATTGATTGATTGATTGATTGATTGATTGATTGATTGATTGATTGAACATATCACAATAATGTAATATTGTGATACATTGTGATATTATCGATCATGACCTAAGCAATGTGATGGGTATTGTGACGATAAGTTCTTGCCAATACTTAGCCCTACTTAGCCCTTTTAACACAACAAAATACATTTTCAACATTTTAGTAAATTCTGAAGGCCTCAAAATTAGAGAAGGATTTTTTTTTTGCCTTCCCCTTAACATAAATCTGTACAGGTCAGTTGTCACCCACAACACCACAGATGTTACTATTGATATTAATGTTGGGTTTAAAAGAACACAAGTGAATTTTTGGTGGTAGTCTTTAGGACTTGGATAATGTGCTTACCCATGATCTTCACTATAGAAAATGAAAAAGTGATTTCAAACTTTTTTTTTTACTTCAAGACGAGTGGTACATTGTAAAATAAAAGATCTACGGTGCCATAAAATGTAGCATTTACAACAGTGTTTATATTGATATGTAAACATAATGAGTTAGCTGTTAGGTGAAAAATAATATAGGGTGATAGCTTTTGGGTTTTTTTTCTAAGTATAAACAAGCTAAGTTTAACCACAGGTCAAATTTGACCCTAAAGACGTTGGCAGCTTTCTAGCATTTTTGGGATCTTTGACCACATGTATTTTTATGAATAAATCATGAGTGATGCACTTAAAAAAAAAAAAAAAAAAAAAAAATCCCCCTTTTTTTTTTTTAATGTTTCTTGGAAGTTTGGTTCTTCCAGTGTGACCTTTTCTTCCTAAGGAGAGAACTGAAGCCTCACCCACTTCACTGATTGCTCTTTAAAGGAACATCAAGAAATAATGTAAACACATTACAAAGAAGAAACATTAAAGCAACCGCAAAATCTGTGATTAAAGCCCTTTACACTAAAGTGTGTTTATGCACCCGGGCCCCAAACAGCCAATCTGAGTCTCACCGTAAGGCCCGTGCACCAGGACCATCCACTCACTGTTCGCCTGATGAGTCAAAACCACAAAGCCTCAAGAACCACTTAACAGCAATTTCCTACAGGCACCCCCTCCTCCTCTTCCTGCAGGAGCAAAGTGTACCCCCCTTTCTTCCCTACGGGTTCCTACTACAACCCAAACAGACCAAAACAGACAGAAATCTGCAGGAAGTGCGACCAGGACGGCGAGTGGCTGAGCTCGCCTGGAGTGTTAAACATGTGGCTGCAATGTGGAGAGATGGTGAGTGAAATATGCTGTTCAAAAATGTGCTGATTGTGCACCACTGCAAAAATTAATTTCACATGGTGACCTAAAACTTTAAATGATAATCTTCATACTTATCTAAATTTCTCTTTTTCAAGCTTTTAATATTTCACAAATTGCGAGCACCTGCTGTCCTATAACCTCCTTGTTTGTCCCGCCTGCAGTCACACACACTGCTTTCATTTCAGCTCTGTCTGGCACACAGGCATTGTGGGCGATGTGGGATCTAACGGATCCAGCGTTTGTTCGTTCTTCTGTTCGACAATGACAAACTGCATCTGGCAGACCGGTGGTGGATTTGGATTTTGGAAACAAATTGTTTTGCATGAGAGACAGAGAGTGAGTAAAGCCCAACGGCAGATGCATTGTGTGTTGTTCATGTCACTAGATTACTGGAAACGAAGAGCTTTCATGTGGCTTTGTACAAAAACCAGCAATAAAGTGTGTGCGTGCTTTATTTGTTTCAGATTGAAAATGTTGTCAGCAAGAGGCAACCCAGGACAGATTGCTGATAGAAATCCAAAGAAAATATATTTTTAGTCAGTGGTTTATCACGGAGGCCATGAATATTAAAAAAGCAAAAAAAAAATATTTCTAACATGACTATTGTTTGCCAGCTTACATTGTGGTAGTTTCAACAAACTTTCCAACAGTTTAAAGGTGCAGTGCGTAGAAGTTGTCAGCAATTGGCCAAACAGAAATGGCGAAAATTAGATATAATGTTTATATATGTTTGTGAAGTACCTTACAATAAGTGAACAATAATCTCCATAAAACTTTAGTTTCCTTTATAGTAAGTTTGAAAAAAAACTTTTATATTCACATTACTGCACAAGTCCTGTTCACAGAGGCAGACATAATGAACTGTCATGATTGTCTATGGTAGATTTTGGGGGAATCTACCTGGAAGTCAGGCAGAGGAGAAGAGAGGTGGCAGATGTTTTTACAGTAAAAGAAGAAGACAGTTGTTGTTGTTGTTGTTGTTGTTGTTAAAGAAGAAGGAAGAAGACAGTGTTTTTTGTTGTTTTGAATAAAAGAGTTACTATGGAGAGTATTTTCAGATGGAGAATCACAAACATGCATCACATAAGTGTAAAGCATTAGATTTTGCTCCAAAAAGATCAGGAAGAAATGAAGAGAAACCGAGACGGACAGCGACCAAAAGGAGAGTAAACATGGGTGTAGAGTTTCCAAGCTGGGAGTCATCAATGAAAAAGTTGGGTGTGAAGGACGACGCAGAAGTTTGCTGTTTTCTGCTCCACAGGTAAAGGTGACACGTACTGTCGGAGAACGTTTCCATAGCAAGGTTTATTGGTTGTAAAGGTCATTGTTAACTGTTTATGGTACAGTCTAACAAACGTTGTTGTTTCTGTCTGAGAGTTTTCTTTCCTCTCTGACAGTCAGAGGTGGATTGGTGCTTCATTGTTGAAAGCTAGCTCTGTCAAACAGAACATGAGCTATCAGAGGGTGATGTGGCTGTCATGGAGCTTTCTGCCTGTTTTAACTCCAGCTATGAGACATGTCCCTCAGCATCAACGCCATCAACATGATGATCAGGATAAATGAGGCCATCTTCAGGATCCCCTTTGTTCTGCAAAGGCTGAGAGTCACTTCCACCAAGCAGACCGGTTCGGTTTGTCTCAGTATGGCACACATTTTGTGGCGTTTCCACTTACTTCCACTGGGACAGATCCCCAAGTAGCCAAGACATGCCGCCCCACTTTTTGGGACCCTTTCGTATGGGTGCCAGACTGAACCGATCTCCTCTCAGAAGGTGGAGCTACAACACTGCAGTGGATTGGCCGAAAGAATTGTCACTTACCCAGACAGCGGCTGCTTTTCTCCTGGCTGCACACAGTCTTCTCTGAAACAAAGCTGGATTGCACTTAGTACCAAAGAGCTACATGTCAATCACAGAGAGGACAAAATGCTGCATGTCTTCCATCTATGCTCTTTGTTTTTCTTCTTCTTCGTTGGATTTATTAGCTAAGTACACTGTGTCGCGCTGCTACGGCGTTATGCTTTTGTTAAACAGCTGTGGCTTTTGGCATCCAGCTTACACGGCCCCTACCACGAGAGGGCATAGTTTGCTGTGGGAACACAAACAGGATCAGGTTTAACTGAACCAAACCATGCCAAACCGTACTGAACTGAACCGGACTACTTGGTGGAAACACAGCTTTAGTGATGGGATGTTTTAGGAACAGATGAGCTAATTTTAAAATCTTGACGCTCCATGTCGTTAATATTCTCATTTCTATACACTGCAACTTTTAACAACAAGCTACAACTTTGTGTTATTGTGGATTTATTTCAGACATGCCAAATATGAAGTAATTAAATTTTTTGTCTTTTTTGCGTTCACACATGCTCACAATCTGGATAAAATCTGAACATTTTAAGGCAAGCATGGCACATATCACTCCCCACTCTCACCATACTTTTGCTTCTACTTAATTTCCTGTCTTTTCCAATTAAAGGACAAAAAGGCCCTGAAAAGACTTAAAAAACTAAAACAAAACAGGATATTTTCCAGATTTTGGGGCATGTGTGAAAAGGGCTAAATTAAAATTTTTTTAAAAGCTTTATTTTCCTTTTACTTACAATGAAGACATTCTAATCCAGCCCCTTAACTGATCCCTATGATAAAAGACCATTAATTGATTATCATCCAGCTTCAAGAGCTGCAAATGGCCTTTAACTGCCTGTCGGTCCCCTCTTTATCTGTCTGATCAATACGTCTGTCTCCATAAGACAGATTGTTCTCCCTGTGTGCACCTTCACCTTCATGCAGCGTGTGTTTACTTCCATGCACACAAATACACACGCATGCACAGAGGTGTCGATGTTTTTACTGATGAGAAACCGAGCGCCTGCCTCCCTCTTCGTCCTCTCCTCTCCTCTCATCCACACTTCTTGGATTTGTCCTTCACTTCTTCATGCGAGTGTCACTTCAGTAATTGACCATTAGTTGTCTTTCCATATTCATGAATAGTTAATGAATTGCGGCTTTTCCTCTTCTCTCTCCTCTCCCCGGGTTCTCGATCTCCCTCATCACAATCTGTCTCATTATCAGGCGATCAATAAAAGCCATTTTCTATCATAAATCTGATCCTGTCTGTGGCTTCAGCAGAAACTATAAACATGTCAGGGATGATTCATGTCACGTCAGTTTGGTCATGTATGTAAATCTGCTGCGTTTGCATGATTTCCAAAAACAAATCTCTCATCAGGAAAACTTTTAATTTTTCTCTTTTTATATGCAACTTAAGAAATGCGTGAACATGTGTTTTTTCCTCAGCCGTGTTTTGGAAAGCCTTGCTGACTTGCCACATTAGACTGGAACTCCCTGCTGCTCAGGGGATGTAACACATTTCTCCCCTGAAGTGCTACAGCGTTGATTACACCACTGATATGTTCGAGGCAGTCTGGATCAGGAGATTAAATACCAACTGGGAACCACGGATGTGGGTAAGAAACTTCCTGCCCTCAAGATTATGGGCTCCCCCGCTGAAGACCTGCAGCTTCATCTCCTGTAGCGCCCTAACAAAAGGCATCCACTACAGAGAGGAGACGACGTGGACAAACAGATCCTTAAAACCATATCATGATGTCATTTTGATAGAGAAAAACTCGTAAATTCCTCATTGTAAGATCATTTTCTTGGCCGTTCTTGTTAAAAGCTGACTTTCTGAGGGGACTTTTGCATCCTCACACTCCTTCATAGCTGAGGCTGCATTAATGAGGCAGCGGAAAAATCAAGGCCGTAAAAATGAGCAGACAACAAACTGAGTGAAAACATTTCCCAGCAGAGGGTTACAGGAGGAGCCTGAGGGCCCTGGACGGGCTGTCAGGCTGACAGGACGAGTGTGGGAACTTGAACTCGCGCCTAAAAAACATGCTTCATTTATTTCCTCTTAAAACAAAAACAAAAACAACAAAGAACCCAAAGGTTGGTTAAAAGAAACCAACAAAGTAGAGATACAAAACAGGTCATCGTCAGATCATGACAGGTTAGCTGTTTTCCACTCAGCGTCAAGACAGTTGATGTAAAGCTAAATGCTCAGCCCTTAAATGTGTCGGTAAAACTACTGCTATGACCTTTCTAAGTTATCACTATTTGAATTTTCTTTAGGCTATAGAGGGACGATCACTAAAAGTTGGGTTGTTGTGAAAAATTTTAAGCACAAGAAAAAAATGTTTTAGATCAGGGGTGGCCAACCAGTCAAAGACCAAGAGCCACAAAAATGACCGTAGTACTACGGAGAGCCACGTCACGCATGGGGTCTTACAAACACGCTTCCTCTCACACATAAATGGAATGGCAAACAATGAAAATCAAAACATTTCCAATTTTCAAAACGAGATTTACTGTGTATGCTAGTGTGTTAAAATTTGTACTACAGAAGAGAAACTGAAACTTAAGTATCATCATGAACACCCAAAATTTGATCAACACAGAACCCAACGCTGGCATCAGTATATAAATATTTTTGATTGATCGGCACACCACTACTCAGAGCTTTATATATATTTTTTATGAATGAATCAAAGAGCCGCACACTGAAAGGCAAAGAGCCACATGTGGCTTGTGAGCCGCAGGTTGGCCACCCCTGTTTTAGATGGTTTGAATATCGCTTAAATCCTGTGCATAAGTTAATTACTAAAAGGTGCAAAGATGGCGTATTAAACTTTGAAGCTGAGTCAATCTATTAGTTAAAGCCATACACTGACACCCATCTGTCTCTGACACAGAGTAATGAAGCCAATCATCTATCGCAAGCCTCAAGCAGACACTAATGAACTGCGGCTTTTAGCACTTCCACACCGGCTTTGTTACTTTTTTTTTTGGTTATTTTTTGGGGCTTTTTATATCTTTAATTGGATAGGACAGAGGAGAGTGGATAGACCAGGAAACAGGGTGAGAGTGGGGAGTGAAATGCAGGGAAAAGGCAACAGGCTGGATTTCACCCCGGGCCACACACGCAAGGTCCCATATGGATCAGTACAGTTTGATACAGGTTGGATAATGATAGTAATGCCTGATCCTGTTTGCGTTTCAACAGACAACCGTGCTCAGCACAGTGTACCCTGCTAATAACAACCCTGCTAACCAACAAAAAAAGAGGCCAACACAGAAAACAATAGATCACATACAGTAATTTATCGACCTAAAATGCAAACTTTTGAAAAGAGCCCCCAGAGTGGTATTTTTCTGAAACACTGCCGCCACCATTGCCATGTGAACAGTAACTGTTTCAGCGAGCGCATACAACAGTCCAACAGTACCGTTGTTATGATCGTTGCGGACTACCTTGTTGTGCATATACTGCTGAATCTGCTGACTGTCTTTTACCAAAATGAGCATCTGTTGCTCCATTTTTGCACGTAGTATTCCCCAATACATCAGATGATCTGCTCAACTCTGCTTCAGTAGAGATCTCCCCAAAGCGGCTTCTGGACAAGACAGTTATAGTACCACCTACAGGCCTGGCATACTTACTACAGCATTTTCAGTCCCTCAGCGTTTCTGTGTAAACGCAGATTTTTTTCACTGCGTTTTAGCGTTTTTAGAAGAAACGTCATGTAAACGGAACCTAATACAGCAGCCACTGACGGTAAGTGGTGATTGTATCGACCAATCAACAGACTGCTGTGTTGTAGCTCCACCTTCTGAGGTTGGATAGGTATGTCTGTCTCCCCAACAGGAGGGTCCAAAAAAGTGGGATGGAACGGGTTGATAATTTGGGGACTTGTCCCTGGATTAGTCAATGGAAACACTGCAGAATGCGTGTTGTACCAAGATGAACTGAACTGAACTTGGTGTAAATGGGGCTCTAGACCACAAGGCTATCTGCACTCCTAGGCTCCAGTTATTAAAAACCTGATGTTGATTCCAGGGATACATCTGGATCAAGTTAGGACAGGAACAACAAGACACTAATAAAAGCTAAGTAATACAAAAACAACAACAACAACAAAAACTGGATAGACTGAGGTGGATTAGAAAACTTTCCTGTAGTTTGAAAAATCAGAATGGGACATCTTGTTAAAAATCATGGAAATTTCTAAGAAGTATAGACGCCACTTGGCTTGTCGTCATCATGTGTGATAGTTTGGGGATGCATAACAACCTGTGGGA
This sequence comes from Halichoeres trimaculatus, assembly GCF_033239565.1. NCBI lineage: Eukaryota > Metazoa > Chordata > Actinopteri > Labriformes > Labridae > Halichoeres > Halichoeres trimaculatus. The sequence continues at coordinate 5,220,993 of NW_027437198.1, read as the reverse complement.
TGGGAGCTTAAACATTTATGAAGGCACCATTAACAATGCTGAACAATGGAGAGCAGCTTATGCCATCCTGGCAATCATGTTTTAGGGAAGACCTCGCATGTTTTAGAAAGACAAGGCCAAGCAACGCTCTGCAGAGAGTTTAAGAATGTTTAAAGGTCTTGCTGTTTAAGTTTCAGATGGTTGTCTCAAGCGATAACAGTTTGGAATCTAAGCCTTGTGTTTTTTAGTGTCTTTTTCTCCAGTGACTGATTTCATTTCATTGACCATATTGGAAAAAGCATCAAGTCGCCATGATGGAACGTACACAAGCCCATGACACAGTGTACATGACACCACCAAGGACCTGGACAAGAACAGATGTCATTGTCCACAAAGCTCTGAGGCTGCGTGCCGCCATACTGTCTGCGTGTTCTTTGTCTGCACAGAAACCTGAGCGAAGCCATGAGGCCACAAAGTGTCATGGATGCCGAAGCTGGAAAGAAAACATGAATAATCACGCATGTAAAAGAAAAAAAAGAAAAGATAGCCTGAGGATGTGTTGTGCATGAAAATTACAAATGATAATTCTTAAAAGGCAGAGACACACACATTCATCCTCACACACATTCACACAGTAAAGACTTGTAAGTGACAGCCTAGAGGTGAATTTCCAACACTTCAGGGACACATGGAGAGAAAGGAGATGGTTTGATTCCTCTGAGAAAACCACATGGCAGACATTAAAACTGTTCCTTCCCACAGATTTTAAATAAATTGTTACCAAATTACTTTTCCTGTGAATATTAGTACAGTAATGGACAGAGAGGATGCTTTTCTTGACAGGAGGTCTGCTAAAGTGTTGCACTTCCACTGAGTCTGAAGTCTTTCACATTATCATCTGTGGGGGTTTACAGCAGGATACCGGTGAATGGGGTTTGAGAGTTTGCACGAGTGCAACAGTGGTTAGTTTGAGTTAGAGGTAACATTTTGTGGGAGTGTGCAGACTTTTTTTAAAGAAATGAAACACTGTAAGTGGACCACAGAATAATTAGTGTATACAGGTGAAATGCAATAAAAACATTTTCTGACTCCAAAAATGGCGCTGTTTGCCTCAACTACTCTGTTAAAAAAATGTAAATTTACAGGAAATGGTCTGTAATTTTTTACAGATTTTTCCTGTTTTATTATAAAACAACAAAATGCTAGTAGATTTACAGATATTTTCAATAATTTTACACAGTCAAAAAAAAAAAAAAAAAACAAATTTTACGGTTATTAATCCTTGATTTTCAAAGTATTTTTTCTGTTTTTAAAAACATTATACAAAACTGTAAAATTACTGAAAACATCTGTAAAATGACATCCTGGATGTGTTTTTTTTTTTTTTTTGGTATATGCCAGCTGAACCCTGTACCCTCCTCACTCATGGTTGCAATTCACTAATAAAACAAACAAAAAACTGAAAAAAAAAGTAAAAGCACTGGCAGAAAAGTTTCTAAAGAGATACAGTAAGGTTACAGTCAAACACTGTAAAAATGCAAAACAACATAAAATAACTGTAAAAAAATACAGGACTACACTGTAGAAAAGAAAAAGAACTGTAAAAAATTGGTAAAAGCACTGGGAGCAAAGTTTCCAGAAAACACTGTAAAATTACAGTCGAACACTGTAAAACATGGAACTACATTAAAAAAAAATGTTAAAATACAGGAATGATTTTTTTTTTTATCAGAGACAAATTAAAAAAAAAAAAAAAAAAAAAAAAAACTTCAAACAGAACACACTGCCCTTCTCCTAAAAACACTTTCCTCTAATGCATTACTGGTCATTTTGTCCTCAATCAGTTTGTGTCCTCAATTTTGCTGTTTTCCTTTTATTTCAAAGGGAGGTCAATCTTATTGTGACATTGCTTATAACCATGAGTGAGGAGGTCACACTGTGGATATGAGACCCTGCTATAAAGGGGGCACAGCATGTTTGTGCTCCACGGCGCGGACTGGCTACCTGTGCTCCATCAGGCGGAATGGCTGTCTGCGCTCTAGAGGGCAGACCGGCTGTTTGTGCCCAGTGGTGTGGACTGGCTGTCTGTGCGCCAGGCAGTGGATTAACTCTCTATGCCCCATGGAGTGGACTGGCAGTCTGTGCTTCATTGTGCAGACCCTGTACCCAGTGATTTTTATGTTGTTTCTAATAAACGAGATGTGTTGATGGTCTTTGCAATGTTGGTCAATTTTTCATAACAAAGTTATTTGAATTACACAGCTGGTCCATGCAGTGTGGCAGCATGTTCCTGCAATGCAAAACTTTAATATTCAGCAGAGTCTTATATCTTCTGTGTGCCCTCCTCCCCCACGGTTGAGTGTATCTTTACCCAGCCTCTCAGGGTCCCCCTACGCATCTTTCTCCTGGGCACTCCCTTCTCTTTTCTGTGTTATGTAAATCTTCTACAGAAATACATCAGAGTGCAACTTCACGACATACCTAACACATTTCATCATGGCAAACTGAAACAAACCATTATTTTCTTTGCGCAGGAATTTTCTCACTTGACTTGACTGAACCTCCCCAATTTTTATAGTCATCCCTTCATGCACCACAAATTATTTTAATCTCAGCCATATGCAGTGTGAGTGTGGGCCTTTACAACCTTTATAACACCACCTAGACCTGACTCCAGCCAAAACCCAGCACCATTAAAACACCACACAGCTCAAAACTATAGAGACCACTTCCTGGTCTGTTAAACCAATCAGTCGTGTTCAGCCTCTATCACTAATGACCTCAGAGCTCCACACAGGACAGGGTGTGGGGAAAATCACCCTCACTGTGGAAAAAGTTGCAGCATGCCCACTAGAGTCCACTTTACTAGTGTCACAAACTCAGAGTGACATGAAAGTAGCATAGTCTAAAATACTAAAGTTACCAACGAGCATGGAAACATCTTGAGTTTTTCAATCATAACAACACTAACAATGAAGTAATTCATTTACTACACTTGAAACTTTGCCTTTAAATAAAGTGAAAACATACATCAGTGGCACTGAAACCTAAAATTAGATCAACTAAAAACACTTTACTGACTGTACTCCCACCCAAACTGAACCATTTTCTAAAACTGACTCTTGTTAAAACTTTATAGGAGCAGTGTTCAGTGTTGTGTTTACAGTTTGTATTGACAGATATTTTTTTATGCTAAAATTGCTACTAATGGTGAGTTATATTCTTCACGCATTCTAGGAGGAATAATCCTGCTCACTTGTCTCCTCAGGGCCTCTATACATGTGTGTCAGTGTCTGTGTCTGCCTCAGCCTCCTCTGCCTGAATATTGATGTTTTGGTTGTATCGAGATGTTTCTGGGTGGAGATTAAGCGCGCTTACCTAAGCCAATCACAGAGCATCAAGTGCGCAGGTGACTTTACATGTTGACAAAAGCGAGTGGAAGAAGCTAATCAGAGCAGATACGATAGTGGACGTAGCACAGAGGAAGAAAAACAACCAAAGTGAAACGAAACACCAAACAGATAAAGCATTTTCCTGGACACATATGTGTCAAATACCCGTGATTAGCTTGTTCTAACATGTCAAGTGTGGTGCACAGCTCTTAAGTCTCTTCCACATAGAAAAGTAATGTTACAGGTGGTTGCTGGGCTAGCAAATGTGTTCACGTAGCTTCAGTTTGAGGCAGTGTGTGAGCTGCTGCTGGCACTGAGCCAAGGAGGAGGAGCCTAGTTTGAATGTTGTGTTTACTGACAAGTAACTAAAATTCCTGCAGACCCAACCTTTAAGTTAAAACTAGTGCTGTCAGGCAATTTAAAAAAAAAATTCTAATTAATTACAGGATTTGTAATTAATTAATCGAATTAATCACATTTTTATCTCATATCTTCTTAAGGTCCCCAAATGAAAAATTGGAATTGTAGGACATTACAAAATTGTAGAGATGACTAATCAAATGAAAACACGAAGAAAAGAAGATTTGTAAATCCACATTTTTTTTAAATGGCCAATATTAAAATGTCCGTGTTCACTGCCATTGAACTCTATAAACGTCAGTTTGATTGCAACTATTTACTGCAACTAAAGAAGTAAATTATGTTTTTCAGTGAGGGTAGGTGGGGTCTGGTCTGATGGAGCTGTCAATCAAAATTATGCTTGTGAACTACTGTGGTTGAGAGCGGTGTGCTCTTTGGATGAGAGCTCAGCATGGATATGAGGAGAAGATGTGAGTTGACAGAGACACAGCTAGACACTGCGAGTCAGAAAAGTTCAGGCAGCTCATGCTCCAACTGAGGAAGTGTCGTGGTAGTTCAGAGAGAAAAAGCGTCGCGATCGTGAGAAAAGACGATGGAGATCATGGAGAGGATCAAAGGATGGAGAACTTGAGATGAACACGATCAAAAAATATATATATTTTGTCTGTTTTTTGGATCAACAACAGGAAGAGATACATATAAGAGGAGAGTCCACTCTTCTCCGGTAGTTGTGGTGTTTACATAGTCATAAAAAAACAGGATTATTTGGGTCTTAAAAGATCGTTCAAGATGCTCTAGGTGCGTGTGTGTTATGGTGTATGGATCCAGGTCTCCCATTTCTCTCACCATGATCACCTTTGCGCTTTCCGGGTCCATTTAACCGGATCATTACCTTGCAATTCCTTGTCCAGGTGGCTTGTATTTTGTTCTGCTTCTTAAGGATGGGAGCTTGTTGTGCAATATCAGAATTCACGCAGAGATTTTTTTTTTGTCAATGGTCATGTTGTGATTTTCAAAGAACTGAACAAGTTGTTTCTCTAAGGTTTGTAGTTCCCCTGGAGGGGCAAGCTCTCCTTTGTCTGTGTCAAACAGCGCTTGTGCGTAAGTTTGATGCTTGATCTCCAGTCCAGTAATAACCACATGATCATATGCGTACATTGTTCCAAGTCGTCAATCCTTTTTTCCAGGTCTTCAATCTTTTTATCCTTTTCTTGTATGAGATTTTTAAGCTGTTTTACCTCAACTATCAGCTCCACCAGCTTAGTTTGTTTGGCGAGCTTGCTTATCTCCTCTGACATAAAATTCATAAACTTTTTTATTTCCTCCATTTCATCCATCTCTTTACCACTTTGTCTTGTCTTCGGTGGCATTCCTTCTTATTTTAATATTGTTTCTTAATTATTTTCTTGCTTCTCTGCTGAGCAGCTCAGACCGCAGCGTGCTGACACTAATTACTTAATGTAATTAATATGTTAAAGTGACAGCCCTAGTTGAAACATTAAGTAACACAGTAGTAGAGATACTTACAAGGTAACTAAATCACGGGTGTAAGATATAGAGTGGTGGACAAAATTATTAATCATTATATGATGATGCTCTATAGGTCATATGACAGAGCCATACATAAGGAAGTTGGGCTCATTCTCCTAATAATGATAAAAAGAACTCTTAAAAAAATGGACTGGGCCCCTCAAGTCTGGACCTTCACATCCTTTAAAGGTTGACCTAATAAAAACTTGTTACATTTAAAGATATTTTGATGTCAGTTAGTGATATTGTGCATAAAAAATACAATTTTGTGAGGTTTCAAAATCCAGATTTCTCAGCAGGTTTTACATCTTTACATTTTTCCTACAAAACTGAACAAACCAACTAAAAGTATTTCACAAAAAAGGGTATTAAAAAATCAACCCTATTATTCCCCTTTTGTTTTTTCTCAGTCTGGGTTCCTTGTTTTGAAGATTTTTTTTTTTTTCATAGGGCCTGTATGATTTGTCCTTGTCCTTGTGCTTGCAGCCCTTATAGGATTTACACTGTACTTTAATAGCAATCCAATCAGGCATGGCCTTCGGTGTCAAGACTGTAGGTCAGCTAATTGACAAGCTTTCAAAATATTGATGTTTCTCATGTAGTGGACTGGCTTCAGTGGAAATGCAGGAATGATCTTTCTATAAATCAAACATATGTTAAAGAGACTGATCGTTCAGGTTCTTGGATGTTATTTTGGATCCATATCTGCAGAAACAATGACTCCAACACAAAGTCATCAGTATTATAACTATGCTTCTTCTTTAAGAGGTAAATAACCTAAGGCTTTATTTCAGCGTCATCAACAACCAAGAAAAAAACACGATTTAACTCACGGATTACTCATTCCACCATGTCATGGTAACAAAGCCGTGACAATCGGAGCCATTGTGTCACAAAGCTGAGGTTTTCTGTTTCCTGTGGTGGCTCTTAAGTCTCATATGAAACCCATCACTACATGAAGTCTCCTTAAAGCCATAAAAAGCAACAACGCAGAAATTCGTTAAATCTTTGCCTCATTCTCGATGCACAATTTGTGGCTTTTCCATTCCCGTAATTGGCTCCGACGCACACATGCAAAGCAGAGACAGAGTAGAGGATGGAGAGGCAGACTGGGTGGTGAGGACAGAGAGGCTAGATCAGATAAAAGAGATGGAAACTCTGGTGAATGAGGGCTGCGCTCGTCTCGGACAATGCTGCTGGAACAACGTGTACAGGAGGGCACTGCTGTGTGTGTGAAGTATCTCCAGCATGCAGACTGTCAAACTACGACAGCAGAGACTCCACATATAACTCTAATCCATCTGCTAAATCCCTCACTGTTGTTTCTCTATTAAAGACACATGAAAGAAGTTGGAGCAGCGTCATAATGAAATGATTGTTTTTTTAAATCTGATTATGTGACTTTGCAAAGACTGTGCTCATCATTTTTCCTTCCGTCTGGAGAAGTGAAGATCCAATAAAACTCAAAGACTTTTAGTGATCAGAGGGAACAGCAGGAAGCATGAAACATTAGTTTGTAGGTTAAGTCATGGGACAGATAGTTTGATAGTTTGCTGACAGTGTCTTCAACTCAGAGGTTTTTGATTTACTTTGGCAGTATTTTGACGTGCTAGCTGGTTGTAGCATGCTCTACTAGCTCACAGACACTGAGTTCTCTGTGAGTCTGTGAGAGCTCAGTGCTGACCATTTGTCACACCATGGAGCGTGTCATCTTTCTGACCCAGACTTCACAAGAAACAAACTGAAATCTAAGTGTTTTCGCCTTACTCTTTGAATAAATTGACTTATTATTCTTGATATGAGCCACATTCAACTGACAAGTCCAGAAAAAAAACATGTTTTTAAGGGTTTAAAAGACAAAAATGAGGTCTGAACTGCTTGCGTCAAGTACAAAAAATCTGCCAGTGGTGTAAGAAAGATTTGCTCATCAAGTTTCGTCAAATCAGTAAAATGTCTTAAACCAAGAAACTTTTCTTTTGTCTAATTGGCAAAATTTCTAACTTGAAACAAGCAGTTCAGAGCTCATTTCTGTCTTTAAATAACTTGAAATATGGACTGGTCAGGTGAATGTGGCTCATATTGAGGCTAAAAAGTCAATTTTACTAAAACAAAAGACAGAAACTTTTAATAAGTTTTCAGTTTTTTTTGCTGTGTGCGTTTCTGCTGACTGAATGTGAGATGTACTTAGAGTTTAACAAGTCTTTGAACTAACCAATCAAAAGGGAGGACTGCTTCCATGGTAAACTTTTAAATACATTAAAGTAGATGCACCAAGGTTTTGTCAAAATTTTTAACTAACATCATGAATAAAGGAGGTCTTTGTTGTTATCAATAATCTTTTAACACAGGTGTTTATATTTCACCATCAAAGATAATGTTGAAAATATTCCTGCTGCTTTCGTAAAGTTGGTGATGCAGCCACTGAGAAACAACATTTTAAGGTCTGGTCACACAAAAAAAAAAAAAAAAAAAAAAGGACAGTTTGTGGTGTGAATTGATTCCTTTTTATCTATTCAGTCTGAATTCTGTCATTTCCTTTAAAAAATCCAAGCTTGAAGTGAGAATTAAAATGACAATTTTCTCCAAGTTATGACTGAAAATCCAGAACTGTGACTTTTAATCCACAACCTATGAGATTAAAGTTTTTATTGGCCAAATTTCTACAAATTGTAATATTAAAGTAAAGATTGTGACCCCTTTTTTTTAAGAAGCTATAAGATTAAAGTGGGAATTCTGACATTTTTTCCTTCAAGTAATGAGATTAACGTCAGAGTTTGGTTTTAGAATAAACTCAGAATTTTACCCTTTTTTTTTTTTTTTTTAACGATGTATGAGATTGAACTTAAAATTTAACCTTAAAACTTCAGACTCTAAAGGCAGGCTAGATTTAGTTTCGAATGTCTGGGATAAAAGTCAGAATTCTGTTTTTTGGTTTCTCTTTGGTGAAGTAAGGAAAAAAAGAAAAAAAAAATCCCATCCCACTGCGCAGAAAGACGTTCAGAGGATGTCCTTTCACCGTCATTTTTAGACATCTAACTTTGGCCTCTTGAAGGTGCAGACTGTTTCTCCAGACTACGTCTTTTTGCAACGTCTACTGGACGTCGATTTATTATGGAAATGTATGTGGGACAAATTCAAATGAAAAAGGCAAACATAAAATGAACATACAATACAGGGATTGTATTTCCATTTCAAGAACATAGCTGCATTGTTTGAGTGAAAATTAAAATTAAATGTCATCTAATTATCGTTTTCAAGTTCAAGACTGTACATCATGTGACATAATTAAAATTAAAATGAAAAGGTGTTTGTATTTTAGTTTCCAAAAAGTGTCCAGTAAATGGTGGACATAATTCAAATGAAAATGCGAATGTAAAAAAATCATTTTTCTGTTTTTGTGTTTTGTTCTTCAAGCTTAAGGAAAAGGCTGACTGTTATTTTAATAACAACACATTTGTATTAACATCCGATGGAATGTTTTTCAATTGCTACTTTATTTAATGTCTTGTAAACTCTGAGGGTCAGGAACCTCTTTTACATAAAGTGAAAATATAAACCAACAAACCATCAGTTAAACTCACAGGATTATAGCAAAATGATTAACAATTTTCAGATTTGTATATTGACTCAAGAAAGCAAAGGTCAAACAGGAAGAGGAAGTCAATAAAGCACAAGTAGGCGGTGTGAATTAATTCAAAGAACCAGTGGAGAATATTTACATCCATGTGTTTTCAGAAATCTGATCCTCTTGACCTGAGAGCTGCAGATAGAGCGCGGAGAACTTCAATGAGATAAGATGACAAAGCTCAGGGCAGATTTCCAGAGCCTGTCATGCACAGCGCACTGTACTGTTTCAGAGAGGGGGGCAGTGTGTGTGTGTGTGTGTGTGTGTGTGTGTGTGTGTGTGTGTGTGTGTGTGTGTGTGTGTGTGTGTGTGTGTGTGTGTGTGTGTGTGTGTGTGTGTGGCGTCAGCTCCCAGATGTGACAGTGAGCTGACCCTCTATCCTCTGACAGGCAGGTGGAGGAGGATTGCTGGTTCCACATGGATGAGTTCTTGCTGTCACTCTCACACACACACAAACACACACACACATACACATACACACATACACGTACACTTTTCCTTGACGTGTCAGTGGGTCACTGCTGATGACAGCAAACAGATTTCTCCTGATTCCTCGGCTTGGGTCTCAGCAGGAGGAATCATGTTGCAGTGATTTCACTCAGGATCACGTTGCTGCTCGCTCTGTTGTTGTTCTGTTCAGACTTTAAACTCCTCCCAACATCCAGTTTCAGCAAAGATTACCTCTACCCCAAGTCAACAAGTCACCAAGTACCAAAGGGACAAAGGCTACAACCTTGAGCTTTTTATTTGCCTTCAGATGTGGAAACATCAACACTCTCCTGAGACACCTTGGCTTCACAGGATCTTTACCTGCATTCTGACTCTTTTCTCTTCTGTTTTACTTGTTTGTTTGTTTCTTTACTTGAATTGATGTAGCAATAATGTAATGAGAGAAAAAGTTGATTAAAATGATTTTGAAATTATTATTTTTTGGATAACTGATACATTAGTCATCTTGGGGTAAAATCTAAAAGTAAAAATATGTGGAGAGAATATTGTTTCTATATTATGCAATCAAAAAGAATAAATTTGAAACCAAAAAAGAGATTTGTAAGCAAATTCTCTTCTCTTGAAAATCAGTCCTCTTTGCTTGCAAATTCTACTGCACTTAATGGGCGGGGCCTACGCTGGTGGATGAGAGAAAAGTTTCCATTGGTTGGTTTGACCTGGCTTTACCGAGTGCAAGCGCCAGCTACCACTTCCCTCTTGCACAGAGCCTGGAGTAAAGTTGATACCTTCTGGCTACAGTCCACCATACACTCAAAACAACAAAAACAACAATACAATATAACGAATTATAATGCCCTACTGCTGCAAGCACGCTAATTAGCCTGGTCTCTGTCTCTGCTAGTCACGGCCTGAGCATAGTAACGTTAGCTAAGTTAGTGAGTGATTAAAACATTTTGTTCCGCGCTACACGCGGTGTCTTGTTTCCTACACAACAGTACAGGGTTTCCCCCAGTGTATTACAAGCCTGGCAGGCCGCCAGGCTTTACCTGCTCTCCCCACCCCAGGCTAAGCATTGCTTATTAATTTTTAATTCACTTTTCGCACTCTATCAACACATGATGTCTTTTCATCATCATTGTTGACATCATCACCGAGAGGTCTGCACCGAGCCGACCACGTTACCGTTAACGAGAACCGAGCCGCAGCTCCACAAGGCTAAGCCAGCTGCTGTAGGTTCAAACTGTCCAAACTGTTTGGACCTGAGTGAAAACAAACGTGAGCTCTACGAGCTGAAAAATGAAACGATGGATCATTTTCACATGTGGTGAAAGCATCTTAGCTCACAGAAGCTTTGAGCTCTGTGCTAACAGCTAGCAGCCATGCTACAATATTCTCTCCATAAAAATAATTTTAAATACTAGCTCTGAGAGACCATTGACACGACAAGGGTTTTAGGGTGAACATCAAAATTATTTTTGCCTCTTGTTTACACAAAAACAGCATTTTAGCCACAGCCACCATTGCTGTGTAAACAGCGAGCTGGAGTTTCTAACTTGGTAATAAGATGTAACTGACAGGTGCCCTATAGCTGTTCGTGTGGAGACACAAACCCCTCACTTCAATATGGCTGCACCAGCTGATTTGTTTCAAAAATCTGTTTCAAAAACAGGCGAATGTCATCAGGGAGACAACGTCCATTTATTCAACAGTTCATGGTTGCATCACCCCTGAACTTCTGCTGTTTTGTTTATGAGCAGCCAGCTGTTCTTCTTCTGGTCTGTGGTAGAGTGTGTCTCTACAGTTATATCACTGACTACAGGCCTGGCATGCAAACTACAGTGTTTTCAGTCACTCCCATGTAACAGCAGATTTTCTTTCACTGTATTTTTTGCATTCTCAGGTGAAACGTTCCTATGTAAACAGGGCCTGACTGGTAAAATCCATGGACCAGTTGCCTTTCGTTGTCACACATGATTACCAGAGATGGGAACTCAAGTTTACGACTCAAACTTGAGTTGCACTAAAGTTGCGTACAGAGACTTTCAACTTGACTTGGACTCGTACTCAAAAGACTTCAGACTCTGACTCGTGTTTTGGGACTTGTGAACAATTATTATGATCTCCTTTTTTTTATGGTAACCAAAGCCCCGTTTCCACCAAGCAGTTCAGTTCAGTACGTCTCATCTCGGCACGGCATGCATTTTACGGCATTTCCAAATAACTGAGACGAGCCATCCCACTTTTTGGGACCCGTCTGTGGGGGTGCCAGATTAAACTGATCTGATTCCAGAGGGTGGAGCTACAACACTGCCAACTGTTGATTGGTGGAAAGAATCATCACAGTGTGTCATTAGATTCAGTGTAATTAAACAATACGGTCGCTGAGTGCAAACCTTTAAAGGTCCCACTCAAAAAATCACCTTATTTTGTCTTTTAGTGAAATTTGTGGGTCTTTGGCTTTCCTCCCAGCCCACAAAATGTGATATTTAATGACAAAACCTGTACTTAGTAGTGCTTGTGAATGTAAAATCCTGACCTAAAATGAGCTGTTTGGATTTTGGGGATGTCAGTGGTTCCCTTTTCTGACCAATCAGGAGCAAGTCTGACCTGGTTGGTACACCGGAGCAGATACCCCCGAACCCCCTCCCCACCCATTCCCCTCCCCGCTACTGCTCCAGCAGCCATCACTGCTCTGTTTTTGGCTGTAAACAGCCACATAGTTCCATGCACAAGCTTACCATCTCGGAAGAAGACAAGACTAAGTGGCTAGAGTTCATTTATCAAGGAAATGTGCCAGCTACACCCAGTAAAACTGTGCATGTGTGTGCTAGTCACTTCACGGCTGACTGCTTTTCCAACTTTGGACAGTACAACAGAGGGCTAGCGAATAGACTGGTCCTGAATCCAGGGGCTTTACCAACCATCCACCAACAAACCTCAGACCCTGGAAATGTGAGTATTTTAAATGCTGTGTGCTGTGGAGCAGATGTAAGAGCTTTTCCTCAGTGCCCCCCTGTCTCTGTGTTAGCTTCAGGATGCTAACTTTAGCAGCAGTTAGCCTGTTGTTTTAGCCTGTAATGTTACGGTAGACGAGCTTTGCTGTTTTCTAAACATTGTGCACTTGGAGCTCGTGGCACCGCTCTCAGTGACGCATAAGAGTGGGGCGGTATCAGAGGTGGCTCATTTACATATGAAGATCACGCACACTAAATCAGAGCGTTCTGAACAGAGGGGCTATGGGAGCCTGGAAACAATGCTGCTGTGCTTGATTTATAGGCTTTTTGGACCAAAACATGTTACTACCATTTCATGAAGACATCAATGATCCATATTAAACTGCAGAAAAGGAGCAGAATATGGGACATTTAACGTTTTCGTCCACTCTGTAGACGGATGGCAGCAGATGACAAAAGCTCATAAGACTTATTTTTAGAGACTTGGACTCGTGACGAAAGACTTGTGATCATCTCTGATGATTACGGTGCAAATCTCTGTGTTTGCTTTTAATATGGCGCCTTGTACAAAAACATCAATATTAACAGAGAGAGTGATCAATAGACAGATTGAAAATAAAGAAAAGTTATTGGTTGGAGCCCATAATATGACTAAAGTGCCCTTCACAAACCATGTTAGTGTGGCTGCTGTGTTACTGCACCAACAAAACTACAGCATTAAAGCCCAGCAGCATTTACAACACCAGCCAGGCTGATTAAAACACACATAAAACAAACCGCGCAACATCAGGTCTGCCACAGGTATTGGCTCCTCCTAAATGAAAGGGTGAGAGGGAGGAAACAGGAGAGAAAGTGATGAGATGGTTGGATAAAAAGAGAGAGAAGAATGTGGAAAGAAGGAGGGAAAAAAAGACGGCAGGGGAGAGACATCTTGAAGAGGAGGGAGACAGACCTGCGTGTGTGTGTCGTGCATGTGTGTGTTTATGAGGAAAATAGAGAGGAAGCTAAAATCACCAGCGGTAAAAGTGTTTCCATGTGTCATGTGTTCTCATTAAAAAGCACGCAGCTGAGGAGTTTTTTTTTTTTTTTAAAGTCAAAACCAGATTCTGAAAACTCCAGACCCATCGTGCTCATCACGTTTATGAACATGATCCTGTCAAACTTTGCTCCTGTGCAGAACCTTTCACGCTCACAGGTCTCAGATCTTGTTCTGACTCGGGGTCGCCTGTAAACTTCAGCTGGGATCTTCTCCAGGAGCTCCAGGAACATCTGGAGATGATCATCCAGACCTTAATCCCTCTTCTTGGGGATCATAACTAGACCCAAATTACAGCTCTGATCTGCACAAATCAGCTGCTGTCAGAGCTAAAGTAGCCCGTGAACATTTTATGGGCCTTAAACCATGAAACTCATTCTTTGTGTATTTTTAACTCAACATGAACTAACCCTAAGAGGCAGGTTTCATCCTTTGTGTGTGTGAAACATTGAGATTGTTCAGAAAAGGTGCCATGTTTGGGTTTATGAATAATGTTTTGATGACTGTCAATATGATGAAGTGCTCCTCAGAGACCATCACCCGCCTTTTGCTCCACAGTGAAGCATGCAGGGAGAATTTTGACGTTATATTGATCTCAGTCTATGAGGCAGTCAGTGTATGCATGTCAGTGTATGTATGTCTGTGGTCTACTGACAGGAGACATCAGCACTTTTGCGCAGGTGATCTGTAGGGATGGGTACCGAATTAGGTACTTTTAAAGGTACCGACCGAATTCTGTCAAAAGTACTGGGTACTGATTCATCTAAAATCAAAAGGTACCATGTTTAGGTACCTAAATGCATCCTTGTGACTGTGAGGGAGTGGAAGAGTAGGTGATTTTCCATGCTGGACATGAACATAGCATAACAAGGTTATATACTGAAGAATAAATTTGTTAAATTTAAAAGAATTGACATTTTATTATCAAACAAATTGATATTTTTAACCATATTAACACAAAAAAGTACCAAAAATTAGTACCGTTGAGTACTGGTACCCATTGCCAGGTACCGGGCATTGGTACCGTGTCGTTTCAAATGTGAAAGGTACCCATCCCTAGTGATCTGACCCTTCAGGCTTCCATACATCACCCTGCACAATCTGTATAAGAGGCTTCAAAAAGCTTTGATTTAAAAATCTATTAATTGTCAAAACTCGTCAGTGGTGTTGGAAAAACAGACGAGCCAATCAGATGCAACACTGCAACAGTAAAGGACAGTAAGAATGTAAAGGGTGCGAGTGAAGGCAAAGGGGGACTGACGCGCAAAACCGAGCGCATCAGGACGCGCGCAAAGATGTCAGGAGACACAAGACTCACAAGCAAAAAAAGTTACAGCGAGTCACAGAGCTCGTTTTTACTCAAGTGGTCGTTGAAAAATATTTCTGTTCTACCAGTTTGCGTTGTTTTGAAACGTTTTCCTTAAAGATGTCTCTGATGTGTGATGTGTTTGTGTCTCGTCCCTACCTGTACCACTCCAGTCCTCTGTCATAAAACCTGTCGAAGAAGTGAGGCTCCGCTCCGACCGCTCTCACGTCCGGGTGAATGCGGAGAAACTCCAGCAGAGCGCGGGTTCCCCCCTTCTTCACGCCGATTATAATCGCCTGCGGGAACCTTTTGGTCCCGAAAGAGTTGGACACGGGGATGCCGCTGCTGGGAGCGCTCTCCTCGGCGTTGAGGGGACGCAGCTGCCCGCGCGCGTCCACCTGTTCTGCGGCTGCTGTGCGGTTCTGAAGCGAGGGCGCGTCGGGGAGGTGACGCGCCGGAGGTCGCAGGTCGTCCAGGACGCGGCGATTATCGTCCAGAATGTCATAGTCTAAACCTTGCTGGGTGTATAAAGTTCTCGGAGCGGAGTCGCAGAATCCGGTGAGGCAGTAGAAGAAGTAGGTGAAAATCAGGACCATGGTAAAGAACACGGAGACTTTGGAGAGCACCTTGCCGGAGTTGAACCTGACTCTGCATCCGCTACATCCCATGGGTTGATCTCCTGCTCGGTGCCAAAGTGCCAAAA
The DNA here is from genome assembly GCF_033239565.1 of Halichoeres trimaculatus. NCBI lineage: Eukaryota > Metazoa > Chordata > Actinopteri > Labriformes > Labridae > Halichoeres > Halichoeres trimaculatus. The sequence goes on along the minus strand of NW_027437198.1, from coordinate 5,205,658 downwards.
CGGGGGCAGCATGCTTCTTCCTCCAGCATTGATCGGAGTTAAGTTGTTGAATTTACCTCACAGAACCTGTTGCGCATCAGAAGGAGAGCGTCTGGCACACTGAAGCTGTGAGGAGAGATCTTCATTCTCTATTTTTTTCCAGAAATGTTTGAAATTATTCCTCTCAGAGAAAGTTTTGTCTTAAAATCTGAGGAGTTACTTTGACTGCTGCGCCGGTGCGCTCTGGGCTCTACTAATCTCATTCAAGGTTTCTCCTCTGTTTTTCCTATACGCCCTTTTTTTTTTTTACTCCACCCCTCCCTCCTCACGCCACACAAAAGTATGTGTGCATATAGAAGCTCCAGTCATGGCTGATGTTTACTTCTCTATGCCAAACAAACACACGTTTTGTATTATTTTGAAAATTAAACTTTTTTTTTTTTACTCTGCACCCTCATCTTGGTACCAATTGCAGAATGACTTAAAGCTTAAGGAGCTGGTGTCCTTAAATGTTTTTAAATATGAAATGAAAGACATGGAGGCTGTTTTTGACTTTGCTTTATCTCTTTTTGAGCTTCCTGTTTGTCCTTTTGTGTTTTTGCTGCTGTCTTGGCCAGGTCTCCCTTGAAAAAGAATTTTTTAATCACAATGGGACCAACCTGGTTAAATAAATTAATAAATAAAAACATTGAAAAAACACCTAAGGCAAAAGAAGCTTTGTGAATGTTTGGGTTTGTGTTGTTTGAAAGTGTTTTAAGGCTTTTTATTATAATTTTCTTTAATTTTGCAGCAGAAGTCTGAATTTAACAGGGCTTTGTGATGTGACAAAAGAGATCAACTTGAGGACTTGATTAGGAGCTACAGGCAGATCAGTGTTTTCCAAATGTAAGCTGACCCTTCAGAGGAAAAGCCTCCTTGCCCCTTTGAACCCGTGTGATAGATGTCTCAGTCAGCTCTGTGAATAAAAGACACCCTCAGGACGTCCATCCAAAACCTCTTGTACTCTCTCTGCACCCTGAGAGCCAACACAAACAGCCAACACAGCGACAAGTCTCCGACACAAACCTCCACAACAAAAGGCCTGAAGTGAGGAGGGTGTGGAGACAGGGTGTAAATACAGTATACGAGGCCTGACGTGTCATCTTCAGCGCTGAGCAGGAAAGATCAGCTCTGGGATATTCCCCCCTGACTCTGTGAAGCCGGAGCAGGTATAGAGTTTCTCCTGGCAAAGAGGCAGAGTTCAGACTTTGAACTTGATTAACACACCGCACAGCTGTTTGACTGGATGAGAGGATGGAAAGAGAGGTAAAAGAGGGGCTGAGATAATCCGTCTGAGAAAAAAGTGCACAAATAATCACACACCTGAGGCACAGTGAGGTTCAGACAGAGACCAGCACAGCAGACACTCTTTCCTCAAATATAAGCACAGGCTCACTGAGGTCAAAGGGAAATACACACTCCAAAATGTACTCAAAAGTCACTCATTGAGGTCAATTAATTGGCTGTCTTTATGCAAATATAACAGAATCTACATTTTGTTTTGAGTTGTGCATTTAGAGAATCACGTATTGCTTTTCCCGTAATGCTGCTATCAAGACAAATGAGTTATAAAATCATCATTAGTGATACAGTTTCTGATTCATATAAAAAAAAGGTTGTAATAAAACTTGTTCAGAAGAAAATTAAATCCTTTTTTTTTTTTTTTTTTTTTAATTAAGATCTATTGCTGCATTCTTGCCTTATCTTTGAAAACATGGCTAACTATCCATCCCTCCATCCTACACTGCTTATCTGGGTCCAAGGCAGCAATGCCATCAGGGAAGACCAATAGCCCCTGTCCCTGGCCACTTCTGCAAACTCCTCTTAGGGGATACGAAAGTGCTCCCAGGCCAGCCAAGAGATAAAGAGCCAATCTCAATTCTACCCCTTAGCTCTTGGTTTTGCACATGCACGTCTAGAGAAGTGGTGTCTCAATTCTCCGTAAGGTGAAAGGGAAGAGCTACACAGCCCTTGAAGCAAGGACAAACCGGGACCTCACTTAAAGCCAAGGGGTATGATAAATTTCCATATCGATATTCTTTAAAATCAGATATCCAATCCTCTACTGCTCCACGTAAATATTAGCCATTATTTGAATTGTTGTATTTTGAAATCGCTCGTTATTGCAATCGAGCTAATGTTGCTATAGTAGCAGCTACAGCTAACAATAGCTACACTGATGTCGGAGCAGGCTGACAAATTATTTTCAAATGCATTTCATGAATGATTAGACAGCTAAGCTAAATTCAGGAGCATTAGCTACATACGCTATTATAAGCTAATGTTACTGTATTCAGAAGCTACATAAGATAGCTTCTGAATACTGTAATGTTAGCTTATCATAGCTTTTCATGGCTTAGCTGTCTCATCACTCATATAATGCAGTACATGGTAATGAAGTCTGTTTCCTTTCTAAAAATGTGTTCGCTTTGGAAATGAATAAATAGTCTCTCTGACACACCCAGTGAGCGACTAGGGGTGATGACCATAGACTGTATAAAACATGGACGTAGCCTCTGCGACATCACCCGTCTGTTCCTAAAACCATGAGATGAAGACAATCCACGGACTCAGCCACGTTATGATGCTGGCTGCGAGTTTCCTTTCAAAGTCCCCGCCAGTCATGTGAACTGAGCTGCATCTCTGGTCGGATTATCAAACGATCCTAATATCTTCTAAACCGCTGAGTTTGAAAGAAAAAAAATCACCAGCCATACAGTTTGTGCTGATAGCGAACTTAGCGCCTCAGGTCCAAGCTGTTTTTTGAACCAAGATGTAAATATGCTTTTTAATACCGTGAAGGTCTGTTTTTATGGCTGGGTGTGTACATGACTTCCGGTCTTTCTGCAGCCAGCCTCAAGCATAAGCTCAATGAACAGCAACTTTTAGCACTTTTGCATAGGCTTTGTTTTCACTAACCAGATATTGCCCCTTGGTGATGACGTAGTGGGAATCAAGTGGCGTCCTGTTTTTAAGGGACGTGTTTTTAGCCCTACCCTTTGGTCCTCGGTTTTGAAGACCAAGGGGCAGAGGGAAGAGTGAAAATTGGGATTAGGCCTTAATCTGTCCATTGTGTCCTGGGTCTACCCTGGGGTCTCTTCTCTGATGGGCATACCCGAAAGACCTCGTCCATCAAGAACCACCTCACCTGGCCCCTCTCGATGCAGAGGAGCAGCCTCCGCATTGAGAGGCCCAAGTAGTGGTGGCTAACAATTAGCTGTTAGAAAATGATATTTTCAAGCCTCGCTTTCTCTCTTTATACAAAACACATACGACAACAACAAATTTCTGTATCTTTGGAACATTTCAGACTGTGTCATAGCTTCAGAGTGTGGCACTGAACTAAAAACCAACCAGGCCCTTCTACAAAGGAAGCAATTATTAAATGACACGACATGTGACTTCAAACTTTTGTTCAAGTCAAGGGAAAGATGTGACTCATCATAATAGTTGTGACCTTTGGAGTTGATTTACTGTCAGCCTCGTGTTGGGCTGGCGTTCCTTCAGTGAAATCAGCCAAGCTTTGCTAGCGCTGAAATTTTGTGTATTTATTATTGTTGTTTGTTGTATTCAACACTGTTCCTCTAAGACTCTTCTTGTGCATATGTTGTTTTAGATCTGCCATATATTTCCCTTGATTTGAATTAACAGTAAGACCCAAAACACAAGTAAGTATAAGAAGCTCCTCTCGTCTTTATCTAAGTACAGAAACAAACAAGTGAGCTTCTCAGATTGTTAAACCCGTCAGACAAAAATGTTTAAAGCCTGTGATTGTGATTTCCTTTCCCTGAGATGTGAAACCAGCTTGAGAATAAATTCTCCTCAAACAAAGGTCTGCGTATACTGACATGACCCAGGCAAATATAGAATAATGATATGTTTTAAAGCACAAACAACCATTGTAAATCCATCTTAAGAGAGGCCAGCCTGGCACTGAGGAATTCACAGCTTTGGAAATGACTGTCTGCTGGGTAAAGCAGCAGATCCTGCCAGAATGAGGTCAGGATCCCGGCGTTGCTTTCATCAGACATTTTATTTGCTTTTCCCTCCTGCTAATTGCCCGAGCTGGAGTGTAACTGACAGGTCTGGACGCAGAAATATAAACAGGAAGATTAAAGAAACAAGCAGGCTGCGGCGGTGTTGAGGAAACAAATGCGACAGGATTTCTGAACTGCGTTTGTGTGTGTTGGAGGTTGAGATATCTCCTGTAAATGTTTTGTGTGCACACGTCTTTATCTCTGTGTAGGTTTAAATTCATGTGGCGGATCTTATGCATGCATGTTTGCAACCCAGACTTTTCATTTCCAATCGGTGTAGCCTGCAGGTGTGCTGTAGCTGCTGCCGCATCCGTGTGTGCAGCACTGACAGAGATTTCCATAGCTAGAGGCCTCCTGATGACGGCCTGTACATGTGTCAGCCATTACAGCAAATTACCAATCCTCCCCAGCAAAAGCAGATTGTTCCACTCTTATTTTGTAGCTGCCAGGATGAAGACGAAGCTGTCGGCCATCCGCGATAGCCGCAAGATACTCTGCAGAGTCTTATTAGGCTGCAAGACAGATCTTTGAAACCACCACCGCCCAGGAGGTACTCATGTGGCGGTGCAGAGGCATGGCTGCAGTTTGCTGCAAATGGAAGCTTATTATCCAGAATGGGAGGAATACGGACTCCAAACCAAAGATGTTCATCACAGAATGTTTTGAGTTTGGGTTAATTCTCTTTGGACTGCTGGCCAACACAACTCTTTACTGTTGTGGCTAAACGCAATCACCTAGCTATTTGTCAGCCAGAGAGTCAAGGGAAGCAACACCAAACTTTTTAGCTCTTCAAGAACTATCCAAGCCGTACACAAGCTGTGCTGTAAAAGATAGTAAGAGCTAATCCCAATTCTACCCCTTAACCCTTGGTTTTGGACATTCACATCTACTGAAGTGGTGTCTCAGCCTTTGAAACAAAGACAAACCAAGACCTCACTTGAATATCCAATCCTTTGTTACTTCATGTAAATATTAGCCAACTGTCACTCTGCCTAGAACACAGGCAGTGAGTGATTAAGGGTGATGACGAAGCAGGAATCAAGTCTAAAAGATGTGTTTTCACTGTTCCCCTTGGCCCTCAAAGCAGAGAGCCAAGGAGAAGGGGTAAGACGAAGAGGGAGGAGGAGGAGTGACAATTGGGATTGGCTCTAAAGCTGGTTTGCTCCAACAGTTTAGCCTACACCACAGGTCCGCCTAGCTCTAAGAGTTTTGTGGCGTTTCCACTGACTTATCCCAGGACAGATCCCCAAATACCCGAGACGACCTGTCCCACTTTTTGGGACCCTTTCATATGGGTGCAAGACTGAACCGACTCATTCTCGGAAGGTGGAGCTTCAACACTGCAGACCGTTGATTGGTCAAAAGAATCGTCACTTACCGTGCAACAGTGGCTGTATTTCTCCTGGCTGCACACAGACTTCTCTGAAACAAAGCTTGATTGCACTTAGTATCAAAGTGCTACATGACAATCACAGAGAGGAAGAAATGCTGCATGTCCTACATCTATGCTCTTTGTTTACTGTGTCGCGTTTTTCTTCTTTGTTGGATTTACTAGCGGGGTAAACTGTGTCGTGCTGCTACGGCGTCATACTATTGTTTAACAGCTGTGGCTTTTGGCATCTGGCTTACACGCTGCCAACCTGAGAGGGCACTGCTTGCTGGGGAATGCAAACGGGATCAGGCTTAACTGTACCAAACCGTGCCAAACCATACTGAATTGTATTGGACTGCTCGGTGGAAACGCAGCTAAAGAATCAAAAGGTACTATGTTAAGGTTCCTAAATGCATCCTTGGGACTGTGAGGGAATGGGTGAGTAGGTAATTTTTCATGCTGGACATGAACACAGCATTGCAAGGTTATATACTGAAGAATAAATATGTTAAATTTGAAAAAATATATACTTTACTTTTAAACAAATTGATATTTTTTACCACACAAACACAAAAAAGTACAGAAAATTGGTACCATTAAGCACCGGCACTGTATCGTTTCACATGTGAAAGGTACCCATTCCTACTCATAGCCTACATGCACGTACTCTCAAACATAACCACACATTGAAAAACTGCAGAAAACAGGCGTGTTAGAGCCTGATTTCTTAACAATGATCCAGAATATATTATCTAGTTGATAATGTGAAGAAAACGCTAAGCCGAAATATGAAATAAAACCCAAAACCTAACAATGCTGGATCAAAACATAAAAACTTTGTGTAACAACTTGTCAAATTTTGGGTTATCCAAAACTTATGCAGTGATTTGGGATGTAGTCACACTGGCAAACCGCACCTCAAAGAGGTTGGGCTTCAGCACGGTTCACTTCATTCACGAGTACAAGCCTGCAGACTGCTCGTATGAGCCATGACATATGATCGCCACGAGCACACCTCTCGACAGTCATTTTGAACTGTAGCGGGGGGTTAGAACGCTGTGTTGGCACAGGCTGTAGCATGTGTCCTGGTACTGAATATACCATGGAGCTCTTCTGTTTGTCAAAAGGGATAAAGTTTTTATCAGTCGTAGTTCACATTAGTACAGGGTGTATGCTGAAATCCTGAGGTTTAAAAATTCAATACCTTTTCAAGACTTTTTAAAAAACCTTTCAAAAAGTCTTAAGACCTTATCACAACTTTAAGCTGTTGTTAGCAACTAATCTTTGACAGCTGTAGTTTGCATTTTAACATAAATTAGGTAAACTGAGAAGAAATAAAGCTTGAAAGAATAAATGAAACTAAAAGCAGGTTAATTGACATTCCCATTCCCACAACTAGTAACAGCAGTTACACAAGGCCAACTTGCAGAAAAAACAAGCATTTTATTTCATCATTGTCAAAATTTAGGACATGTGCTTGAGATTGTGTGATTTGCTTTCTATCAGCGCTTCATACAGACGGCTACATAACTATTGTACAAACTGAATTTGTTGTCACGTTAGCCTACGGATATGTTGGGCTGCTGGCGCTAGGTATAGCCCATGCCTCACAAAATTACAACTTTGCTTGTTATCATGTCTCAAACAACGCAACTTTATTGATAAATACCTTACCTCAGTGAAAAGGTGATTTGAACAAAGAAAATTTGTTCCAAAACAACTGAGATCAGGGGAAGCTTTCTCTAACTCATAAGAACCCAAGATCCCAGGTCCTCAAAAGCCTGGGAAAGTTTCCCAGGAGGCTTGAGGAACTCATATGAGTGAAATATTTTGAGATGCTAAAGCTTATTCTAGATCCTCACGCTGGTCTGTGATGAGTGTGACGAGCAGAATGATCGTCCAATCACCAGGTGTGGTTATTTTTGAAGGTTCGGACTCTGAAAACATTTTCAGACCAGATGGACTGTTCCCGTGGCAGACATATGGAACTGTCTGTCTGGTGTGTCAGGTTAGTTTGTAACAGGAGGAAAATGAATATTCATGGATACGTTTGGAGTCAAAGCTTCAATACCAATAAAATGTAATACCTCATAACATCACCATTAAGACTTTTTAATACTTGTTAAGGGCCCACAACTGATTTATCAACTTCTATTACTTTTTAAGACCCCGCGGACACCCTGTAGTAACATTAATACTGAACACAGCTGAGAAACTAACAAGATAAAGGCCATGTCCACACCTCGCTGAGTGTCTTTTTATTGTTATTTTTATACATTTAAGCCTGTAACCAGTTTTACCTCAGTGTCACGTCACTAAAAATGTTTTCTGAAAACTCTGGTTTTATGGTTTTATGTATACGCTGGGAACCAGAGTTTTTGGTTCTCATACTTCACAGCTGAATGACAGGGGTTCATCTTGATTGGCTGGGATGGCTATCACGTCTGAAGCTGCTCTTCTTGGTTGATTTGCCTGGTTACATGTGGATGGAAGTGTTTTTAAAAATGAATGAGGGGGAATATTGAAAACACCCGACTATGTGTGTACAAGGCCAAAGTCAACAGGTGAATGACGTTAACTTGTTTACTCTTGTGGTTTAACATTTCGTTTTTAAATCATATTGTGTTTTCACATTATGAATCATTGACATGAAAAACTGAGTCACAACAGCTGCAGTCTACGTCTTAAAGTCATAGTCTGTCAGCATCAGTCATTCAAAGTCCATGCTCACCCTTGATGTCCTCTGCAGTGCCCTTTGCAGAAGCTTCACTTCTATATAGTCGTCAGACAAACCTGGTAAAAATTAACTAGAAGCAGCCTTTTCTGTTCTGTGCATGGAGAGTTTTGGCAGAGCCAGATTTCCACAAAGCAAACAGTTCAATAAACTAATCACAAGTACAGTGCCTGTAGTGAGCTGAGGAAATGTTTGATCTAAAGGTTGCATAAACAGCAGTTCCCAGTAATCATAACATCCCCACAAACTCTGTTTGGGGACCTTTGACATGTAATAACTCATTTGGAATCATGTCCTCTTTAAAGTCTGTTGAAAAAGAAACGTCTTCTGTTATTATCTCTGAGTGAAATAGGCCAAAGCAGGCGCTGGTGTTTCCGTATCATGTTGTGGTACAGTTTCCTCTTTGCGTGGTGCAGTTTAACCTGCATTTAAAGACACAGTAACAAACTGTCACAAAGGCTTTTAAGTGATTTGAGGCCTGTGTAGTGACTTCTGTTACAGAGTCAAGTCTGCTTTGATCTTGGAATGGGGTACAAAAGTCAGCTCAAAGCAAAATGTTCCTTGCAAAGTTTTTGAGGTTGAAATCCTGAAAATTTATTTTGAGAAATGTCTGTTGACTCATCTTTTACGTAATTTCTAGATACAGCAGAGATTGAGTCTGTGGCTTGTGGACAAAGGGTTTAGCAGGAATCTTTGGGGCCATTAAAGTTTGTGTCCACTCAACATCAGCAAACACAGTTGAAGCCCAGCTTTAACTATACATACAGGACAACTATACTTTAATATTTGTGATGTCAAACGATTCGAAATTTTAATCAGATTAATCACAAGGTTGCTTTGGATTAGTTTCCATTAATCACTATAAAACATCATTCATTTTTAATTTCTATGAATCATGTTTCATTTTACATGAGCAAACAGACTTAAGAAAGAAAAAAACATGTTTGCGCTTAATGTTTCATTTGAAAAAAAAAACCCTTTAACAGTTCACATTTACAAAAAAAGTGATGTTCGATGGAGCCTTGTACAACGTGTTTTTTGAAGTTATTAGCTAAATCTTTGTTGAGTCTGCGCTCTCAACAATATTATTGTGTCTGGGGTTTGTTGCAGTCCACTTGGCAATTCCATCAATTCATCAGAGGTAAACTGACTGAGGCCCCAACGTTACATGTGGTTTATCACAAGCAGAAGCAAACTGTAGCCAAAGAGCTATCACAAAGGAAAACTCCTTCTTGCAGTGTCTACATAATACTTTGTTGGTCAACTGTTCTGTCTTGTTTTTATGTCATGTACTCAGATCTACTTGGACAAACTGCCCAAATGTGTTGCCAAAGACATTTGAGGGATTTGAGTGATTCCGCGCCGCAGATGTCCCACCACTTATCTGGGTCGACTAATAGGTCGCAGGGGCAACAATAGCCGTGTTTCCACCAAGCAGTCCGGTTTGGTTCAGTACAGTTTGGTACGGTTAAGCCTAATCCTGTTTGCATTTCCACAGCAAACTGTGCCTGCTCGTGGTAGGCAACGTGTAAGCCGGATGCCAAAAGCCTCAGCTTTTAAATGATAGCGTGACGCCGTAGCAGTGCAACACAGTTGACCCCGCTAAGAAAAACGCGACACAGTAAACAAAGAGCATGGATGGAAGACATGCAGCATTTCGTCCTCTATGTGACTGGCATGTAGCTCTTTGATACAAAGAACAATCAAGCTTTGTTTCAGAGAAGTCTGTGTGCTGCCAGGAGAAACGCAGCCGCTGTTGTAGGGTGAGTGATGATTCTTTTGACCAATCAACGGTCTGCAGTGTGGAGCTCCACCTTCCAAGAGCGGACCGGGTCAGTCTGGGTCCCAAAAAGTGGGACGGCATTTCAGCTGCCTGTATTCATGTTTTTGTTCTTTCATTCACTGCCCACAGCTCATGACCATAGGTGAGGGTTGGAACCTCAATGGTAAGGCCACACCGGACATGAATTTGCGTTGAGATTACATACAAAGTCAATGCAAAGACGTCTTTGGATGCCAATTCGCCCTGGACGGCGCATTGGGCGCGTATGACACGTTTGGGGTGTTGATGCGTTTGGGGCGTCAGATGCCTCTATGCTCGAGTTGAAAATATTGAACTTTCGACGCAAATACATGTGAGGCTGTGCTGCGGCAGCCAATCAGCGATGACATTCCCCTACGACATCATTGACTTGATGACTTGTGACGCTCCCGCCACCTGCTCCGACTCCAACCCCGCTGGCAGATGGAGGAGAAAATAATCTGTGCGGCTTGCCATCATCCAGAGTTATACGATACAACGTGTGTACTCTACAGAGACCGTAAAAAAAGGATCAGGTTTGGGTTAAAGTTGCTGAGGAGACAGGTTTTGAAGGTAAGTTCTGTAAATATTTGTTTCCAGCTGGATTTGAGCCTGATAGAGAGGAAGGAGCGGGGCAGGGGCAGTCAGGGAAAAGATGGAAGTTCTCTGCGGTCCTCTCTTTCCTCAACCCCTTCATTATCCCCAGGGAGACCTCCGGGAACTTGGGTCGGGGGGTCGAGGATGAGGTTGCAGGGAACAGCCAGGCAGGGCCAGTGGAGGTGGATTACCAGGGAAGAGGCTGCAGGCCTTGATTGTGATCTCCAAAGCTTTCACACACTCTCCTGTCATGCTTTTGAAACCACAGCTCATTGTTTTTCAGATGCTCTTTTGGGCTTTCCGTCTTTTAAATGAGTGGGCTCTCTACTTTGCCAGCACAGCTTGTCAAAATAGTCCAGCGTCCAGACTCGGGCATTCGCGAATTTGCCAATTTGCGTGGTGTGGCCGCGGCGTAAGAGCATTGTCTTCTGGCTCAATCCTCCATTTCCCCATCACCAACAAATGTGAAATTTCTCAACCAATACAAGAAAATTACCACATTTTAGGTCAAGATTAATTGTCAAAACAGTTCACAAAGACATAGTTTTGGCTGATATTACTGTAACCAGGTGTGAGAACGATATGGAGCTTGTTTCTATCTCCTCATTCAATTTCTGAAAAGGTCATAATTTTCATTTAGCTACATTGTACAAACCACATCCACATCCCTTGTTTGTTTTTCCACTATCACTACTTCTAGTTACGGAGTTTTTTCGTGACAAAATAAACCCAGGGTCAGTTTAGATTACTTATCTCTCTCACCCTAAACTTTTGAATCACTCAGGGTTTTGCTTTCTTTTTTTCACGACCAAGGTGGCAGAATCAGTCGTACACAGGAAAATTTTTTGACAAACAGAGAAAAAATCAACAGACACCCCAAAAACTTCCCTCTCCATGTAGAATATGTTCTCATGTGCAGAATCTGCTCATATTGAGCTGAAGGCATTTGTCCAGAAATAATCCAGTGGAATTCTCACGTTTTGGTTTCTGAAGTGCTGCTTCTTTGAAGAAATCAAACATGTCACACACACTCCCTGTTCCATGTTAGATGTTCAACGCGTGAGCCCCGAGGTAACTCAACACAAAAGCTGACAACAAAGCGACAGCGCAGCCCCGCCCTCCTCCTGGAGCCTCCCCAAAAACTTTCATCTGCAGACGTAAGCAAAGTCTGAAGGCATGATGGATGGAGCAGGAGACAGAGGAGTGCACAGAGACACTCTGATCTTTCCCCACATCTTCCTCTTCTCCTCCCACCCTCCATCCCTCATGTCTTTTTTTTTACCTCTTCACAGGTGCATTGATCCTTTTGGCCTCCAGGAACTTCCAGGCTCTTAGACCAGCCCTGCAGCTTAATAGAGACATCACTAAAGGTTTGAATGAGCTAAAGATCAGAGAGGAGAGACGGTGATTATGCAACATCCAGTCTGGATGGCTTTGAGGCATTAAAAACATTAAACATACATTAAGCTCTGGGTTTAACACAGGAGTCATTCATGTCAGAGTTGGCTTCAAGTCATTTCAGCGCAATGAGAGTTTAATTTGTGCAGCAGTGAAAGGAAAGAGTTTCATTTACCCAACTTATATACACCTATAGTGCTGTGACCTCAAGGATGTTTTTCAGATAATCTAACAAACATGTGAGCCTTTTTCACCCGCAAGCAGCAGCTGCACTCAACCTTTTTTTAATGTCTTTCATCTTGGCAATAAAAGTTAGACGCCTTTCCAGGGAGCAAGTCCGTACAGGAGCCTCATGTGTTTTTAAACTGTTATTTACCTTGCCTGGGTGCGTCACTGCAGCAGCAGCAGAATCAGGCAAGTGCAAATCTACAGAAAGGAATTAAAGTGAATGACAATCATGTCATCACAAAAGCCGCAGACCATTCGGAAAACGCCGTCTTTTTCTAATCCAGAGCTCTGCGGTGAAAAGAGGGATCTGGTGGTTTGATCTCAAGGGATGTTGGGTGTGTTAGGGAGAGTGGAGCTGGGGGAAGCTGCGTGTGTCTCTGTGTGTGTTGATATACTGTAGAATGAGTGTGAGAGAGAGAAGAAGAGAGAAAAGTTTGATGTCTTGAAGCTTGTTTTTGGGGGGATTCATAAGACGTGGCTGCAAAACTGAGAGAGATTTACTGTTCTTGACTGGAAAGATGACATGATTGATTGATGACAACTGACCAGTATGCAAACTGTGACAGTTATCATATGTACATAATGCTAATACGCACAGTGTGTAATGAAGGTCCCATATTGTGCAAAAATCAGTCTTTTAGTGAAATTTGTGGGTCTTTGGCTTTCCTCCCAGCTCACAAAATGTGATATTTAATGACCAAACCTGTACTTAGTAGTGCTTGTGAATGTAAAATCCTGACCTAAAACGAGCTGTTAGGATTTGGGGGATTTGACAACGTCAACGATTCCCTTTTTCGACCAATCAGGAGCAAGTCTGACCTGATTGGTCCACTGGAACAGATACCCCCAAACCCCCTCTCCACCCACACCCCTCTAGCAGCGGGGAGGAGAATGCCAAAGTTGAAGAGCCATCACTGCTCTGTTTTTGGCTGTAAACAGCCACATAGTTCCATACACAAGCTTCCCATCTTGGAAGAAGACAAGACTAAGTGGCTAGAGTTAATTTATCAAGGAAATGTCCCAGCTACACTCAGTAAAACTGTGCATGTGTGTGCTAGTCATTTCACAGCCAACTGCTTTTCCAACTTTGGACAGTACAACAGAGGGCTAGCGAATAGACTGGTCCTGAATCCAGGCACATTACCAACCATCCCCCAACAAACCTGGATCCTGGAAATGTGAGTATTTTAAATGCTGTGTGCTGTGTAGCAGATGTAAGAACTTTTCCTCAGTGTCCCCCTTGTCTCTGTGTTAGCTTCAGGATGCTAACTTTAGCTGCGGTTAGCCTGTTGTTTTAGCTTGTAATGTTACAGTAAACGAGCATCGCTGTTTTCTAAACATTGTGCACTTGGAGCTCATTGCGCCAGTGACGCGGAAGAGCGGGGCGGTATCAGCGGTGGCTCATTTACATATGAAGGTCACGCCCACTAAATCAGAGCGTTCTGAACAGAGGGGCTATGAGAGCCTGGAAACAATGCTGCTGTGCTTGATTTATTGGCTTTCTAAGATAAATAGAAGAGAAATCGAGCACGAGCTAAAGGCTAACACAGGAGCTAAACTGTTTGTGATAATGTTAATTCCACCCCACAGACAGCAGTTATTCTGCAGTGGTCTGTTCAAACTTGAGAGTCTATCATAAAATGAAGAGTGAGGTTACGTTAGCTCTGCTTGGTAGATGACTGGCAGGACATAACCAGGATTCACTAACATTACATAAGACATTGGACATGTCTTAGAACACCAGGCCGCCAGTTGTGTTTAATTTAGCCAGCTACTAAACTACTTACAAACCTACAGTGTTGACTTGTTGTCACGTTTCATACAACAGCGCTATGTAACTGTTGATAAACTTTCCTTGTCATGTTGTAATTGGTAAAAAGTTGTTTTTAACAAAGAAAAGCAGAGTTAAATAGAAGATCTGATCCCCATTTATTTCCAAAACAAGCATACGCCTTGTTAAGAGTCACGGCTTCACGACAGTGCGTGTGAGACTCTAGGACTAAAGTTGTGGCTACTGTGACAATAAACACACCTCCTCACAGCATCTTTAATTTTCCCATCACAAAGAGGTATCAAGGCTGTATAACTTTTAGATGAAGCTAACCAAGCACCCCTCACAGGTTACTGGAATGCATTGTTTGTATTTTGACAGGTTAGTCCCACAGAGGGGAGGAAATATTATAAGTGTTGAATGTCAAACATCCACCACTTACACTTTAGTTTTGCTGCTCTGCCTGAACTGTTGAGCCCTGACGAGTTGGCGTGTCTTAAGGTGGATGGCTGGAGTTCTCCTGGCTGTGTATGTGAGGTGTATAAAAAATGCATTCAGGGTTTTAAATGCCTTTAGGGTCTCACGTACACATCCAGAGGTTTGCGGACTCCCCATTGTTCCACTCTGCCTGCACACGAACCTCTTGTGGTACCAAATCCCAGACTGTTACTTACTGAAATGCTTGTGGGCTGCTCTGTGTGGCTTTCCTTCATTGAAAGGCCGCTTGGTCTTAAATGTTAATTGCCATGACGTCAGCTCTTAACCACAGTCCTGCCTTTTATGTGTCAGTGTCACCATCTATTTCCTCCCGCTGTGTGAAAAACAACTTTCTTTCCATTTTTGCAATTCCCTGACACGGACGCTTGGATTGAACACTGTGCTACTGTGACCGGGCCAGAACCGCCACCCAAATAGACATACTCAGTGTTTTCACACTCATCAGGGACTGGAGATGCATGAGAATAAGGGTCTGGATGAAAGTGTAACAATTCGATGTGCTGTGTTCCTTCTGAGCATCAGTGAAAGCAGTGACGATGGCTGTAAATAAAAACACAGCAATCAGATGGGTGTTAACGGAGTGTAATTACTGGTGTAAAACCACAGCAGTGCGTCTCTCCGCTCTCTGGAGTTTCCCATGTTTTCTAAATTCCAACCTGTCACGTCCACTGTGAGAAGAAAAAGAGCTGCTACCCCCGCCGTAAAAGAAAGTCAAAACTTCTCCGCTGTTGAGTCAGGTAGGCTGAAACGGTATCACCTGTCATGTAAGATCCTGCAGGCCAGAGTGTGTGTTTGTGTGTACATGTGTGTCATTCTGCAGAAACAGGAGATGAGCTTCTTCCCTGTGGGGCCGATCTGCATTTCACAGGAATGCAAAATCGTGTGCGACTTAAACGAGCAAAGCATCAGCAAAGGTGCTGACGGTTGTTTTGGCCAAAGGGGACAGGAGTGTACCAAAAATGTGGCCTTCCGGGGAAAAGGAGAGTCTGTCTGGAGATAAATGAGGTTTAAAAATTGGACGCTTCACTTCAGAGATGGATTTGTTGTTTAGTTTGATTTATTCAAGTCAAAATAGTTGTCCAAATATTTTTAGTGGAAAATTCTTGCACCTTTACTCGGACCAACACGTCCCTCTTTGTCATTACACAGGCTTATATTTTCATCTGTCATGGTAATAAGAGTCATTTTTGTGGTTTTTCTGATCATCTTGTCTTCTTTTCTTTGTTGTGGAGGATTCCATGAGTAATTTCACCTTCTTACTTCTGCTCAGAGGATGCTCAGTACCACACCAATATGACATTATAAATATCAGATGTTCAATATTACAGAGACTGTGAACACAATCAATTTGAAGGGGATTGCAGTGCCACCTTCTGGCCCTGGCTCTCATGCACATTGTCGTGAAGACGTGACTCTTTTTAAAAATACTACTACTTCTTTGTTCATGACAACTTTTGACTGGATACAACGCAATGAGATGATATTCATAAACAGTTAGAAGGGGCTGTTGTCTGAAATGTGACAACAAGCAAACTTTGTACCGTAGTTTAGTAGCCGCTCATATTTAGCTCAACTGGCAGCCCCGGGCCCTCATACATGTCTGTAATGTGTAACATTAGTGAATCCTGGTTAGCCATGTCCTGCCAGTCATCTACCAAGCAGAGCTAATGTAACCTCACTCTTCATTTTATTGATAGACTCTCAAGTTTGAACAGACCACTGCAGAATAACTGCTGTCTGTGGGATGGAATGAACATTATCACAAACAGTTTAGCTCCTGTGTTAGCCTTGAGCTCAGGCTGTATCACTCTCCTGTTTATCTTTCTTCTGCTCTTCTGTCCTTTATCTGTCTGACAGTTAGGCTCCAGTGTCCACCATCACTACAAACTTAATCACAGAAATCATTTTCAGCAGAGAAAAAACACAGATCCTTGCTCCACTTGATTGGGAAGCCGTGGCACTGCTAAACTCATTCTCAAGTGTGGGTTATGATCAGCCTCTCTAGAGGAGAGACTTTTTCATAATCACTTTAATAGTCCTTCCAGTCCCTTTAATAATCAGATATATTTGTTTTAGGGGGAAATCATAAGGGCATTGCATAGAAAAAAAATCTATAAAAAACAGTGAAAGCACTGGCAGCAAAGTTTCCAGACAAATACCGTAAAATTACTGTCAAATCAATCGACAGTAATTTCCTGTCAAAATACTGTTTTTCCCATGTGCAACAACAAATTTGTTATGTACAAAAACAAACTCTGTACGTAAAACTAAAGATAAATGTCTGCAGATTTACAGTATAAGTATGTAATTTTAGAGAAAAATACCATAATTTAACAGATTTTACCTAAATTATTACAGTCAAGCACCTTCAATAAAGTGAGACTACAAAGAGTTCAGCAGAAAAACACTGTTATTTTACAGCAAAAAATATTTTTATTGTGATGGTGTTTTTAACCGTGAGTGAGGAGGGAACACAGAGGATATAAAACTCTGCTGGACATTTAAGTTTTGCATTGGAGAAAATGCTGCCTGTGCAACACTGCATGGACCGGCTGTGTACTTCAAATGATATTGTTGTTAAAAATTGGCCAACATAGCAAAGACTATCAACACATCTCGTTATTAAAAAACAAAATGGAAATATCGCTGGGTACAGGGTCTGCACGATGGAGCACAGACAGCCAGTCCGCCCTGTGGGGCGCAGACAGCCAGTCTGCCCCGTGAAGCACAAACATGCTGTGCCCCCTGTATGGCAGGGTCTAATATCCACAGTGTGTCCTCCTCGCTTATGGTTACAAGAACTGTCACAATGAAAGTGACTTTGCTGTGAAATAAAAGGAAAATAGTAAACAAATGATGCATGAGAGTGTGAGCCTGTGCTATATGGAGAAGTACAGATAGTACATGTGTTTTTTAAAAACAGAAAACATACTTTTTAAATTAAGGGTTAAAAACCATAAAATTCTGATTTTGATTTGACTGTGTAAAATTACTGAAAATATCTGTAAATCTACTAGCATTTTGTTGTTTTATAAGAAAACAGGAATAATCTGTTAAAAATTACAGACCATTTCCTGTAAAAAATTACATTTTTTAAACATTGTACAAGCCAATCAGGTAGAAAGCCATTCAAAGAGGAAAGCATAGGGGAAAAAAGATGGGATGAGAATAATTTATTAATTGGATGGACCCCAGAAACAGAGGACCAACTTGTTTATTTGTGGCAGCAACTTAAGTGTTTATATGCACCTTGTAAAACATATTTACCAAGAAATTGCAGGCCTCATGGATGTACCAGACAGCTGATCAGCTAGAAACATTTAGACTAATAATCATTGTATCATCTACCATGTTCATTGGATCCAAAGTCAGGTTTGACCACAAGGGAGTTTGGACTCTGTAAGTATTTGGGTTGTTTTGATCATCACTTTGTAATCCACACATTATAGGGACATAACAGTGAAACCCTTCATTATTTTCCCTCATGTGTGGGGTCTTACATTTTCAGCATCTGGTAAGACTTTAAGAATCTTTAGCAAGGGACAGACAAAATGCTTTACAACTCAGAGTTCTTAAGTTAGAAAGTAATTTTAAGGACATGGATGGAAGGCATGGATGTTGCTCTGCTGCGGGTATCGCTTTTTTTAAAACTAATTAAAAACATTTCCTGTTTATCAAAGTTACACTCTCTTACCAAAAGTGAAAATAAAGGGTTAAAAAAATATCTAAAATACCCATCATTTCATTTCTTCTATGTGTTTGTGGTTTATATGTTGTGATCTTTACACTGTGATTCCAAAGTTTGTCAATCTTTACGTTTTTCTGAGCCACAGAGGCACTTACTTGTTTTACCATGGGGGCTTTTATTCTACTTTATTTTGCCGCTATACAAATGTGGAGTGGTTAAAACCGGATGAAAACAGCTCTTAAAATTTAGTCTAAAGTTGCCCACCAGCAGCTGCAAAGCATATTTTTATCACACACTTCCTTACTTTGACAAAAACTTGGAAATCACAAAAGAATTCTTCTCCCCCAAGAGGTCGTGAACCAGTTTGTGCAATGATTTAAAAACCCCAAGTTTTCCAATATGTCAGAAATTTGTAAATTATGCTGCAAAGCAGTCGTTAAGTTCAAGACTTCCTTTTACAAATCAGCACAGGTTCATAATTTCAAGCTGCGGTGACATGTCAAAGCTGGATATTTGTCCTCTTCCTCCCAAACAGCACCACACCCTCACTTTCTCGTAAAGCTGATAATCACATCGGGTTGTCTGAGAGCGTCATTCCTGTGGGAATGTATTCTGAGTCTTTGACCTCTTCTTTTTAACCCCCTTCAGCAACACACACACACACACACACACACACACACGGAGTCACGCACACACTCACAAATCTCCCTCTCCTTCCTGAGCTCTCATCTGGTCTCACTTTGGGTTTTTGAGGTCTGTGTTTTTCGGGGACACAACAGAGCTGCTGGTCCAAATAACATCAGGATGGTCTTCCCACAGACTTTGCCAAAACATATCTAAAATCAATTTGGGATTCTGTTT
The DNA here is from genome assembly GCF_033239565.1 of Halichoeres trimaculatus. NCBI lineage: Eukaryota > Metazoa > Chordata > Actinopteri > Labriformes > Labridae > Halichoeres > Halichoeres trimaculatus. The sequence goes on along the minus strand of NW_027437198.1, from coordinate 5,186,655 downwards.
TGAAAAGAGTGATAATTCAATCCTTCAAGTAAGTGTTAGAGATTATCTGTGTTTGTTGATCTGGCATGAAAGTAAAAGAACTAAGTGAAAATGTGTGCGATTAGAGTTTGTGTGTGCCAGATATTGATGCTGAGGGTTCAGAAGTTAAGTAATCACAAATCATTTTTTAATGAGCAAGAGACAGTGATGAATGATCATTCTGAGGAGACAGTTTGCTCTTGTGTTTAACACTCCTGGGTTTGAAGATAAAGGTGATGTAAGTCTGTGTATGCTGCTTAAAAGATCCTGAGGGCTTTAGATGTGCATGGGAGTTCCCTTTTTTCAAACAATGATCTGGATTTAGATGTGATCACACAAACAGGAAAAAAATAAACAGATTTTTGGATTAATATTTAGGATCTACATATAATTTGGTAGCTTAACCCATTGGTTTCTTAGAGGCGATACATCTTAATTTTTTGTATGTGTTGCCAAGTGGAGTTTGTCTTTTCGTTGATGTATTTTATTAGAAGTTCAAGGGTTTTCTTCCAAAAGATGTGGGAAAAAATGTTGAGAAGTCACACGACGTCTCCAGCTCTTCAATTGAGTCTCCCTTTATTGTTTTCAGCTTATTGTAAAAGTCGCGTGAATGCAAGACAATTTTATGCAGCACAGATTCACATCCATTAAATTTGGGTCATTTTGCACCGAAACGTGACCGCGGTGAGCGTAGATCCATTTCTCAATGGATTTGTCATCTACAAAGGGCTAAGAAATAAATTTAGCTGGGGTGTATTTTTAAAAATGGAGGGGAAATTTTTTTTTGAGTCCAAAATCCAAAATAGCTGTCATGGAAATGGTCTTTTTAGAGGCTAGACCTACAATGATGGACAATTCCTGTTTTCAGACCTTATTTTTGTTAAGAAACATGGGGTTACGTAATGATTTGACCTTATTTTTTCAACTTCAAATTCAAAGTGGCTGCCACTTTTGGTGGGGTATTTTAGGGGTATTGGGGGCTTTTTTCAGTATTGTTTCAGTGTCTCTATGAGGTTATAATGGAAGCTCTGCTCATGATCAATTAGATAATATACAGCAAAACTTCACAGAAAAAACACCTTAAGTCAATGAAGTAGATGTTTATGTGTAAACAACACCTGTTGATTGCCCATTTCCCATTAAAAAGGACTATGTGGCTTTGACTTTACAGGTCTATATTACAATTTTTTTGCAGTTTCAGACCAATGGAAATGAATAGATTCCTTTATTTTGCTCCCATTTAAATGAATGGAGATTTACTATCACCATGGAAGGTGCTGGAGCAAAGACATAGGTGTGACGTCACAAGGAAAACTATGACTGTTCTGTTAGGTTTGTTTTGTAGCAAAGTGAAAATAGGAATTATCTTTTTTTAAGAGGATTTATTTTCCAGACTTAATTTTGATTGTACAAAACAAACCATGAGTCGCCGAAATGTTGACATTTCAGTTATTAATCTGCAAAAATATTGCCAGAAGCAGCATTTTATAAGAAACAGTCAGTGGTGGAGAATACTTATTATCTTGGGGGGAATTACTTATCATTTTATGACGCCATACGACGGGGTATTAGAGCCACTGAAAAGAAAAAAACACATCAAGGTTAAACATCTCACACACAATATAGTATTAAGAACGAGGAAGAGAAAGAAAATTTAAGGTGGTGGAAATGTAGAGGTGAAATACAGAATGTAACAGTAAAATGTCATACTATACTTGGCTGTGGTTTACACTAATAATGCTGCAGTCTGGCCGTTACGAACCGTTGACGAAAAAAAACAACAGACCTTTTTACAAGTAATTGCCCCAAAAAAATGCCCTAAAAAGGGCAAAAACTTCCCCAAAAACCCTAAAAAAAGCCCCACCAAAAGTGGCAGCCATCTTGAATTTGAAGGTTAAAATAAGGTTAAATAATTATGTAACCCAGATATATGCATTTCTTAACAAAAATAAGGTCTGAAAACATGTATTGTCCATTATTGTAGGTCAAGCCTTTAAAAAGACCATTTCCATGACAGCCATTTTGGATTCCTAAATTTGTTGCTTAGCCACACTAGATGACAAATCCATTGAGAAACGGACCTTCGCTCACCGCTGTCACATTTTGGGGAAATTATTTTGTAGATTATAGATTCAGGACTGGGTTTTAATCTCAGCAGGCACCTCTGAACTTTTTCTGCACAGACGTGAGCAATCAGTGGAACTAAAGGAGCGATTCTGACTGTTAGGACCACCCATCTGAAGCATGTGGGGGGTCACGGGGCTCCCCAAAGTTTCACACAGTCTTTACTGTGCCTTGTAAAAAGACGCATAGAGAAAGAAAAAGACATGCATGCAATCATATTTTCTTTAACACACTAAGTATGATGTGGATGATTTACACTGGGATTACAAACCACGATGACAGAGGATGAGCAGCCACAAATTGCAGGGAGCTGGGGTAAGCTGTGTGGGTGGGTGTATGGGTGGGTGGAGTTTGGGTGAGGGATGGGGAGGACAGTGTGTAACCAAGGAAAAGCTGAGGTAATTACTCCATCCTCCACGTTTCTACTCAGCCTGTTTCTTCATTACAATGTTTTTAAAGCCCCTCCAGACGTCACAGGCCTCTGACATTCTGGACACCCGCTGACACAAATACAGAGTTTTCCACAGACCATCACCGCTCTGACTATCTCTGAGCAAATCCTCTTTTAAATCATTCAGCTGAAACCCCAAACCATCCTGATATTTCCATACTCTCAAGACGGTACGTTTGATAAATGTTTCCTTGCCTCTGGCTTGCTTTAATCTGAGGCTCCATTTGATCATTTTTACCAGCCTCAGACTTTGAATCTTTTACTGTGCTCAGAAAGAAGAAGATGGAGCTGGTTTGACATGAAGCACACAGACTTTCCACAGACACCCTCTGTCGTACTGTGTGTCCATTTCTTGGCATTCACAAATAATTCAACAAACAAAGAATGAGTAAGCTAACCAGATGCAGTATGGTCACCAAAACCCATTAATTAGTCCAAAAACATCAATAATTACTAAATATTTCAGAAACATTTAACTTCCATGACAAAGTACCCTAAATGTATTGGAATCAGCCAAGAAGTCAAGTTCTGTGTCTGAATTAGCTGTTAGCATATAGTTAGCATCACCGACCAAAGATAATGTCAAAGATAAAGCCAAATTTCAAATGTTAGGGCTTTATGTGGACAGCTAATAAACCATAGAATGTATGGAATATTTCGTAGGTCTTAATAATGTCACTCACTGGTTTCTGTATCAGTTTGTATGCTCTACAGTGCTATCCCTGTATTAGAAATGATGACTCATCCCAACTGTTTGTCAGTCTAACAAGATGTGAGGATGTGTTAAGGCCAAGCGGCAACCTCCGGTCTAAGAATATGAGGCAATGCGAAAGTGCTAAATCTGCTGTTTCTGGAGTGTCTGCTTGAGGCTGGATCCAGAATACCAGAAGTCACATCCACAACAAGCAAAAAAAAGCCACTGCACTGCAGAAATTCACCTACTTACAGATAAACAAAAAAAATCTGTCTGAATCACTAATTTCATCATCAGCACACAATGTACGAAGGGTGCCCAAGGCCCCGTTTACACAACGTTTCATCTGAAAACACACTGAAAAAAATCTGTGTTTACATGGAAACGTTGAAGGACTGAAAACACTGTAGTAAGCATGCCAGGCCTGTGGTCGGTGCTATAACTGTCTTGTCCAGAAGCTGCTTTTGGTAGATCTCCACCGGAGTAGAATTGAGCCTATCATCTGGTGTACTGGGGAATACTAAGTGCAAAAATGGAGCGACAGATGCGCATTTTGTATAAAGACAGTCAGCAGATTCAGCAGATCGAGCAGCACAACACGGTAGTTCGCGATGATCGTAACAACAGTACTATTGTCCTGTTGTATGCACTTGCGTGATGCAGAGTGTGACATCAGCATTTCCACTAGAAATGCTGGCGTTTTCAAAAGTTTGCGTTTTAGGTCGGCTGAAACGTTTCTGTGTAAATGGGAGGCTGAAATGCAACAAAACTTTTGCGGTTCACCTTAAAACCATTGTCATGTAAATGGCCCCAAAGACCCTGGGTATGCATATGTGGACATTACATTTATGTCTCAGACCCACGATAGTTCAATTTGTTAAAACTTTGGCCAATTAGACACATTTAGGGACACTGCCCAGGTTATCTTAACAAATCGCATTGTACTCATGTGCAATAACACTAATAGAATGTTGTTGGTTTCTTTTTTTTTTCCATTTCCTTTTTTTTGTTTGTTTTTTTACTTTATTTTTCTTCTGTGTGTGTCCAGGGATCCTACATGTAACCATGGTTTTATTGATTAGACACACAGGATTTAACCTGTTAGCTGCCAGTAGCATGTGGATGCTAACTGGTGCTGGGGCTGGTGTTCTCTGTGAGCTGAGGAGAAGAGGGTGAGGATGATGTACTCATGTGAGCTCCAAAGAGACGAGATCAACCTGTCCTTCCATCTATTGTTATGGGAAATGTGAAATCTATCACCAATAAGTTGGATGAGCTAGCCGTGCTAAGACAGCTGCAGAGGGAATACTAGAGGGCAGAGTATGCTACTCATGGACCTGCTTAAGGGTTTTCATTTTATTCTATTCTAATAAAAAAATAACTAAAAGCTGAATAATAATTTCACAGTTACACTAATAATCAAACTTGATGTACAGAGAAAAGTGTAATCATTATACTTACTAGGTCATACTTATCCAAAATAGCAAGGAGAAATTTTAAAAGAATGCAAAACCAGACAAAAGCTCAGGTCTCAGTTGGCTTAAGATTAACATTTAAACATGTGTAATCAGGATCTCCTTGGCTTTTGGAGCCTGCATCAAGAGCATCCCTAAAGAACAGCAGTTTTTGGCTCCTTTATTTTCACAGTCTTTGAAACAGGAATCCTGTTAACATAGAAGGGATTTTACTTCTGTTCTGTCCTGTTTTATAGTCTATGGTTCTGTTCTCAAAACAGGTGAAGCACTACTTTTCACAAGCTGTCAACATTTCATTTTGCTAAAACGTCCTCATGTTTGCACCAGAGTCACTGAGACAAATTTCTTGTGTGTGTAAACTAACATGACGCGGGTCTGAAATTTTAGGTCTTCACTTTTAATACAAAAACATTTGCATCCCTTGGCTGACATGTAAATATTCTAATAAGGTCTAAACCCACAAAGAACACAAAAAATACAAAATAAAACAAAATGTAAAATGTAACTTTCTTTTGTGAGGAGGTTTTAGTACTGTCCTTTTTTCTCTTTTTTAATTGAATACTTCAGTTGTTTTATCTTAAAGGGCATGTCATGTGTGGCCCTCAGAGCGCCCCTCCTGTGTGGGTAAAAGCCTGTTGCTTGGATGCGGATGTTTACAGTATTTGCACCTGCTTCTGCTTTGAGCAACAAAGAAAAACAGCATCTCATTCTGCGTCCAAACGCCATGACATCATTTCCAGCTCAATAAGGTAGCATTTCCGAAAACCATGTGTCATCCACACACTGCAGAAGCTGTGCTCACTTTGCTGGAGGGCGAAAGCTCCCAAGAGCGTGACTGTTTGAGGAATAAATGAAAGATTTCATCAGAGGCTAATATCTGCAGTGTGTGGGTTACCCCGGCAATATATGATGTCTCCATCCATCCATCCATACGTGGTGGGGCTGCCTTCCACATGTTGGAACCACATATGCTGCTCCCTTTGGTGTAATGAATGTTTGGATAAACAAAGCTTTAATACATGACTCTGGGATGGGATTTCTGCTCCAGATCAAAAGGACGTTTGGGAAACTTTAGGCGCTCCAGGTTGGGCATTGTTGTAACTCTGTCAGCACAGCATGTGTGTGAAAGGGGATATTTTCTGCTCTTCCTCTCCGAGCAGCCCACTATGTGAAATGATGTGTAGTTTACAGAGAGTATAAACAGATTTTATGTGGTGCGGGTCTGAGAAATGCAGATCTCGACGGGCTGTTTTGGTTATAAACACTGTAAACGTGAATGAGGAGTAATAAAAACACGATAATGTTAAGGGGAAAAAAGGATGAGAAACCATCTATTTTCTGTCCCTTCCAACTAAATGTCAACAGTTTAGACATGCAACGGATGGTTTGGCAGAATGCAAACTTGCACACCAGAGCCAGAAAGCGCCCGTTAAATCCAAAATATGAGGGCTCGCTGTGAGAAAATAAACAATATAGCAGATTTCAAAGCAGGCCTTGAACTGCTGCTGCTGCCTCATTGTCACCTTTATCATATGATCACATACCTGTGTCTGAGCTGTGCCAGCTTCAATAACAGAGGAGGTTTGGACATTTATGTATTTGCAAACATGGCTCACTATCTGCTGTCTGATCGGGGAGATAGGACCCCCTCACAGCGGCAGGGTGGGTCTGAGAGCTTCAAAGGAAAAGTTGAGGTGTGTAGCAGCGTTGTTGTCCACACAGATCAGGGCCCTGTTCTACGAAGTAGGATTACTGCCTAGCGAGGTAGCTTTGAGGATAGGTTCCGGATTCCCTGTTCTACGACACGGGATCACTCCTCAGCGAGGCGAGTCTCCATGGCAACATACGCTGAACGGCTAACCTGCTTTGGGGCAGGTTAAATTCCAGATTGAACTCGCGGACTATTAAAACCCCGCCCACTGACCAATGAGCCCTCAGTGGTCAGCCCGTTCTTAGAGGATCCCGTGGACAACAGAGCTCGACCCACTCTCTTTTTGGGATGACCACCTTTATGAAAGTTACCGGTTTTCCAGGGAGGGGTTGGTAGTACATGACACTTCCTACAGGTAGTTAAAGGGAATGAAGAACTCTCAATGCCGTAATAAGATCTTCACTGCCAACACTTCTGTTCAATGACAATATTTTATTGCCTGTATTAAAATTGTGACAGGAATTCATGTAGGGCTCATGTGGGCTACATATCACACCAAAAATGCAAACACGATAGGAATGAACAAAATAATAAATTCATCTAAGAAATAAATTAGTTTGTTGCATGTTATAGTAAAAGTGCATGGTGAACAGCGCTATTTCAGGATGATAATGGCACAAAAGATTTTTTTTTGCACTTAATCCACTACACTTACGCATTTAGACTGTCAGCAATTTTCTGCCAGCACTCCTTCCGTGCTTTAGCAGCGGCGACGGTGTTGCTTTTAACGTTAATTACATGTTTCACCTCGTCATACTTCCTCATGATCACCTCCTGCTCCTCCTGTGTGAAGTATGCGGTCCTTCTCTCTCCGGCCTGCTCTGACGCTCCAGACTGCTCCATGTTCGCGATTGGTCAGATGCAGCGGGCTCCGCCTTATATGCGTGCACGCGCTCATTGCTTAGCTGGATCCACTGATGAGGTTGATAACCTGCGTCGTAAAACCGTGTAGCGAGACCGCCGGCTACCGCGCTCAGTTCAGCGAGGTAGCTCCAAGGCTATCTCGCTAGACTGAACTTGCTTCGTAGAACAGGGCCCTGGGAGAAGGTCCTTGCATTTAACCCAGGCACAATTTTTTGGTGCAGGGTTACTCTGGAGACTTGAAAGATTAAATAGGTATGCGTATGTTTGTGGGGAAATGTATGAAAATTGGCTCTTTCCAGAACAAATTGCATCCACTATGTCTTCCACCGAAGGAGCAGGAAGCAGATGAGATCATGTGACAGGAACCACTCGGAAACTTTTTTTTATAAACCAAAATCTTTGTCTCAGTTGTTTACTAGTATGTTAGTGGAAAAAGTTGCATCAGTAACATTGAGATTTTTATTATAATGTATTTTTAATATAATATTTTATATTATTTCCCTTTATTTAACCAGGTAAAAAACTCATTGAGATTTAAAACCTCTTTTTAAAGAGTGACCTGGCCAAGACGGCAGCACAATAGAAAATAAATTGTAAGAAGAAAATCACAGTGAAAGACTTTGGCAACAACTGTTGGCAGTAGGGCAAACCAATTTTTAACCGTAAAATTGACAGGTTCTTCTGTAAAGCTGTTTACATTTTTACTGTATTTTTATGATATTTTTCAGGCAACCACAGCTGCCGTTTTTTTGTTGTTGTTGTTTTTTTTCCCGTAAAAATAACGGAAATTTTTTACAGTGTGGACTTTCTCAGCCTGCTCTGGGAAATCTAACATTTCTTGCCTGAGAGTTTAAGTTAGAATTAAAGCAAGATGTCAGGAGAATGAGTCAGTTGCTCTCACACTCGCATGTTTGAGCTGCACCTCCAGGTCAGGCCTACGGGACAGGAGGAGGATTTGGAGCTGTAGCGGTTTAATGTAATTAAGGACATCGTTTGCTTACAAGCAGGATGAGGGGCAGAGGTCAGTGGATTCGATCAGAGGATCGCCGCTTCCTCCTTCCTGTTTGCTCCCTCTGGGCCACACAGCTGTGCTCAGATGCCAGCCAGAAAGAGTGGACCCGCAGATATCTCATGCTAATTACACTCCTGTGTTTGAGGCTGCTTCCTTTTCCTCTACATCTCTTACATGTGGTTTGTCTTTGTACTCTGCTCTCTGTCTGTCCATCTGCTGTCGTTTGGTTTGCTGCTCCTCCTCTCTCAGACTCTCCCTTCCTCTTCCAGACACCGTCCCCTGGGGACAGCGGGGTCTGTGTGCCAGCTGCATGTGGCTGCAGAAATTCCATGACAAAGTTTTTAATCAGTAACAAGGACGCTTCACTCAGGGCAACATTTGAATTTCAGGAGAGACAGATTTTTACTTCAAGTCAGATGGATTTATGAGCTTCAGCTGCTTGTATCTGAGGTTAACTTAAATATTTATGATCCGACCTTACAGACAAAATAATCAACACATCCAGTTGAAAAGACAGCCTGAAACTTTTCTACTTTCTGCAGTCTGTGAATGCTCCCACTTCCCTTCTTAATCCTCCGCCTGACACTTCAGCTTTCATCTCCTCCTCTGATCTCGCAACCTTTGAAACGTACGGCTCCACACCTGCTCGGCCCGTTTAAACAGCACACGGAGCTGTTGAACGTACCCCCGCATGCTTACTTTGTTTATAATTCCATCACTTCACGAGCAAAGAAGAAGAGTTGCCAGGTAGAAAAAAACATGCAGCACTCTCAGGTGAGGAACGTGGACTGAGGTCTCCTCCTCATCCTAGATCGCTGTCATATCAGAACTCTGGACTGGGTCTAGACCTGCTTTTCTTTAAAATTTCAGATCATCAAACCTTTATTATCAGAAAATAAAAACTAATCTGTAGGGAGACTTTCCTGTAAACAGTCCATATTTCAGATTTGGCTCTACTGAATCTCTTTTTTTTTTTTCTAGATTCTGTATCAAAATGAAAAGACATGTCTATTTTTCGTCTCCTTTAATCTGATTGTCACTTGTCTCTTCAGCACAGCTGTCTTTTTGACATCCAGGCCAAGAAAAAAAAAGCTACACAAGTTTGAACATTTTGTTGCATACAGCACCTTCAACTGATGAAAGCATGCAATTACAACTTGAAATACTCTACCAGGGGTGGCCAACAAATCAGAGACCAAGAGCCACAAAAATTACCGTGGTACTACAAATAGCCACATCAAAAATCCACTTCCTCTCACACATAAACGAAATGATATAAAATTTTCAAAGCAGTATTTACTGTGTTTGTAAGTGTGTTTCAATACATACTTGGAGCTGTGTCAAAGACAAATTCTCGTTTTTACTGCAGAAGACATATAGTTCCATTTATCTAGATAGCTATGAGCACATTAGTGACGTAGAAAAAAGAAAATGAAACTTAAGTATCAATCTCATCACCCAAGTATTTATAAATACTGAGCACAACGTTGGCATCAATATATCAATATTTTAGATTGATTGGCTCACAACTACTCATAACAATATAATTTTTTTTTAATGAATGGATCAAAGAGCTGCATGTGGCTAGCAAGCCGCAGGTTGGCCACCCCTGCTCTACACAATGTGAGACAAACTGGGGTTACTTTGCAACAAAGTGCACAGATAAATGAGCTAAACGTACTTTTTAAACATCTTTTGCAGCATTAAATCAAACATGGGTCCACCTACAGGGGGAATAACGTGATGAGTGTCTGAGACGAGCCACCGTCCATCAGAGCTCCAGATCTCCATCAGGTTTTATTCTGGAGCTCTTCATCCATGGTCTGCACCTTCCAGCAGCTGGGGAAATGATCTGAAATTCACAGCTCAGCTTTCTGCCCATCCACTTTTTCTATGGAGTGAAAGAAGAGAGTTTTTACAGTTCTACAGTTTCATTTAACAGATACTTTTGTCCAAAGCGACGAACAACATAAGCAAGAATTTAGACAGAAGGGAAAACCTTAGTGTGACAAAGTGCTACAAGTTGTTTTGCTGCAGGTGCTGCCACCAAGAGGAAGAAGTGCCTTTGTTCGTTTGTTTTTTTTAAATGTAGAATAATGTGTCCATACTGCAACAATGTAGTTCAACCTTTAACAACATTCAGTAATCAGTGCTGAAAATTCACTAAGAGCTGCGTCTGAGACCTTTTGACTCATTCTGCCCCTGAGGACAAAGAGGAGAAGACTCAGATTAAGGGCCTAAGTTTTCCCTGAACAGATGAGTCTTCAGACATCTCTTAAAGTAGAAAGGGACTCTGTGGATCATATAGAGTTGGGTATTTTAACATTTCAAAGAGTTTCAATTTGTTAATTTGCTGCCTCAGTTTTATTTTGTGGTTATTTTTTAAATGACTTTTACACTTTTTGGTAGCTATGTGTCTCTTTTGGGTCATTTTTATGATTTTATAGAATGTTTTGTGTCTGTTTATTGATATATCCTCCGTCTGTGTCATCTCTAAATCATCTCCTCCTGTTTCCAGTTGTTATTGATATTTTCTTCTGATCTCTTTGGTAGTGATGTGTATTTGTTTTAATCATTTTGCATCCCTTTTTAACTTTTTGTATCTTTACACTCAGGTTTGTATCTCTTTGTTTTCGTCTGATATTTTAGGGCTGTTTTTGTCCCTTTTTTTTTTTTCTTCTTGTAGTCATTGTATGTCTCAATGCATCTGATATTGCTAAAGGTGAACTATTTCATTGTGTAACGTGTGAGAGAGGAAAAATAAATAGTTTCACTCACTTTTAGGGATGAACGTCAGTGAGCTGCTGAATATTCAGAACCGTGAAAGCCCCTCCCTCGGCCCATCATACAAAAACTCATGACCCAGTCCGTTGCCACATTTCCCACAGCAAACCTGCAACATTCGGATTGTTCAAACCAAATCACCACACCAGTAAGATTATGAATGTTAACAAGTACAGTTCAATGGGAGTGTAGGTTATACAGCCTAGGGGTGAAGACGTGGTGTAAATTAAAGTGACAGTCTACCTTCAAAGGTCCCCATGCTTCAGGATGTTTGGAGACACTGTCCTCATGGATGGTCTCAGAAAAGGCCGGCCAAGGAGACGAGTGCTCAAACTTTGATGTGCTGGAGAACAACTCATGCCCACATTCAGAACACACATAAATACCTGTGGGAGAAAAGAAGCATGAATGAACAAAGGAGCAAAAACTCACATTTAAATTGTTTACACATGTGCTTCTATTGAACTCACCAGGTTGGAAGTGGTTTTTGTATTCCTCTCCTCCATAAAAAGAGCAGTATGACATTTCATCCATTTCAGATGTCATTGTCTTTGAAGAAACGCTCTCCTCTTCTGTGAGTTTCAGATGTGTTTCCAAAATCAGTCACCCGGCTAAAGCTAGATGGAACCAGCTCGTTCAGATCATAGACTGTTGTCCAGATCAGGTGTCAGCAGCTCGTCTCTACTTGTGTAAGACCGGAGCCTATTCTCATTGCTTCCACTGGGTGGCAGCACTTACCCAACTGAGTAGAGGTATCAATGAGGGCTGTGTAACTAGTGGAGTTGTATGGCTTTTAACTTTAAAACTATATAGGCAAGGCAATAAAAACAAACAAGAGGAGGTAGTTTAGTTTGACTTCTGTGAAAAACACTTCATGTTACATTCTTGTAGTTTTCACATTCATGCTGTTTACTTTGGATTAGTGCTGTCAGGCGATTAAAAAAATTAATCTAATTAATTACAGGATTTGTAATTAATTAATCGAATTAATCGCATTTTAATCTCATATCTGCTTAAGGTCCAAAATTAAAAATTTGAATTCCAGGACATTAAAATTACATTAAAAGACATTAAAAAACATTTAAAAATAAGGTGGGAATATATACAACACATTTTTAGGTACCCTGAGGCATAAGGAACAAATGAAAAAAGTATTCTGGTTCTATCTTTACAAAATCTACACAGTCCTGCACCTAAGATAAGCTGATTTGATTTTTGGGACGGTTTTTGCTTCTGTCACATTTTTACTTGATGTTGACTCAATTTTCACTGCAATATGAACTTCTATACTTCTATGAGGTCAGGAGAACCAGGGCTAAAGGCTAAAAACTGTGAGGAACTATGTACAAAACACTTTTTTCAAGTCTTGGATCAAAGAAAAGTGAAGTATTTTCAGTTTTACATGCTCTGAACACACAAACTGTTGCTCATTGGTGCAGAGCAGCCCCAAGCTGAAACATGACACCAGGAAGATGGGAGGAAATTTTCAAAGAATTCTTTAGATTTAAATACAAGACCTTTTTCGATCATTCAGGTGTTGTTTGATGCAGTAGAGAGTGTAAAATTACCTGTTTTTTACAGAATTGAGCTAGAGCAAACGGTTGATTTTCTGTAGATTTTCAAAAAGGACGTGTGAATAAACGAGATGTGGACGTCAGTCCCCTTAACAGCGCTCTCTCTGCCCCCGGTTCAAAGCATGTTGCTAGGTGTGATACATTCAGGGACCGTCGGAAATTTGAAAATCTGACGACACCACACCACTTTTTTCATGTAGGACAAACGGTTTGTAAATGCTAGACATTTGAAAATAAGTGCGTCTTTGAACGCCTCGCGGGTTTGGGATCCAGATTAATCTGCGTTAATTTTTATGACGCATTAATTTGCGGTGTAATTAATTAATCTAATTACCGCGTTAAAATGACAGCCCTACTTTGGATACTTTATTCATATCAGTATGCAAAGAGAGACATTTCATATTGTACATCAAGAATATGGCATTATTAACTGGTCAAAGCCTTTTCTTGTTTCAGTTTAAGAAAATATTTATTTCAGACGTTTGCATATCAATCGATGTGACCCATTTACATAAAAACCCTCAAAATTGAAAATATAGTAGCAATTCTCTCTGCACAACAAACACACTGAGTAAAGGCCAGTGGTAATGTACCTGTTCTTAAAATAGCTTGAGTACTCTTTGGAAAAGGTTTATCTAATATAACACTATGGTGATAGTAATAAATAAACAAGTTGATTCTTTTAGTAAAAAGGTAGAAGAAGAAGATTCTCTGATGAGACAGTCTCAGTGACTTTAAATAAAAATCCATGATCTTAAAAGTGATGAGGCAGTGACTGTGTAACCTCAGTGAGTCTATCCTGCAGATGAACCTGAAGATTGCATAATAAAAGTGTAGTGACTGGTCCAACGTTGTTGCTGTTCAGTGAAGTCATCCTTCATCAGAGCCCTGGTGCTCCCTAATCGGGCTTTTCCCCAGAACACTTCATCCACTGACCACACCTCCAGCAGCACAGAAAGACCCCTACACATCCAGCAGCGCTTCCCTCTGAAGGCTCACTCTACTGTCCATCTACCTTATCTGAGGAGAAGAGACACGGACAAAACGCATCTTAGCCCAAATTTAACTTGAGTAATCTCAAACTAGAAAGCTAGGAAACCATCAGACATGAAACAGGTTTTTTGCATTTCCTCCACGACGGTTCTGTTAAAAGTTATAAAGGCAAGAAAAATATGCTAACAGCGATTCAGAAGTCATTTTTGTCTTTCACTTTCTTTAGATAAGACATTTTTCTGGGGTTATCAGGTGAATGTGGCTCATGCAAAGTCTGGTAAGACCATTTTTACTTGAAATGAGACATAAATAATGGCTTGGATTTCAGATTTTGCAGCACAGTGACATGAATTTTGGTTGTTTTGTCCCTAGTGATGGGTACCTTTCACATAAGAAAACGATAAGGTACCGATGCCTGGTACCTGGCAATCGGTACCGGTACTCAACACTACCAATTTTTGGTTCTTTTTTGTGCCTACTTGGTAAAAAAATGTCAATTTGTTTTTTGTTTTTTTTTTGTTTCTCAATTTGACATATTTATTCTTTAATTTATAACCTTGTAAAAAGTCTGTGTTCGTGTCCAGCATGGAAAATTGCCTACTCTTCCACTCCCTCATAGTCACAAAGATGCATTTAGGTACCTAAACATGGTACCTTTTGATTTTTCGTGAATTGGTTCCTGGTACCTTTGACAAAATTCAGTTGGTACCTATAAAAGTACCTAATTCGGTATCCATCCCTATTTGTCCTAGGGCTGGACAACTAATTGGATTTTAATCGTGATTTCAATTTTGCCATCTGATCAATCAGAAAAACAATATAATCGAAGAAAAACAATTAGTATGTCACACAGTGTAGATGTATGCAAGTTCCTGTGCTTCATAGCTCTTCTGTGTTCCATGTGCAGCCACAGCAAGTGTGTGAGACTTATGTGTATCAATAATACTGTTTGTGCCACTTACTAGTTCTTTAAGTTTGTGTTTAAATCAGCACTGAAGTTTTTGAATAAATGAATGATTATGTATATTAATTGTGATTTCAATATCACTTAAAATAATTGGGATTCTTATTTTTACCATAATCCCCCAGCCCTAATTTGTCCCTAAGGACTGTGGGGAGCACTAATCTTTTAAGACAAAAAAATATTTGACTTCTGTGTTAAAATCTGTCAGTTGCTGCAGGTTTCTATTATTTTTGGAACACAAAATCCCCCACATTTATCAACTTTTTTATAAAACCATAATTTTTTGCAGTTTTGTGTTCTAACATATAGATATATGGATGTTGTAACACAGTAATATGTACTTCTGGACCACTAAGTAACATATAATGCAAACAAAAGTAACAACTTGTTGTTGTTTTTTAATTTGGCAGTCGTACCTTTAGGGACGAACTTGAGTGAGCTGCTGAATATTCAGAAGCGAGACAGACCTTTGGATGGTCCATCATTTACAAACTCATGGCCAAGTCCATTTCCGCATTTCCCACACCGCACCTGAGAACAAAGCACCACACATCTGTCAGGATAACTACTTTGAATATATGAAAAGAGTGGATGTATGTAAATTCACGTTGCACAAAGTGTTGCCTGCGTAAAATATTCTCAGTTTTTTTTCTGCAGCTTGTACCTTGAATGCCCCAGGTCTCTCTTGGTGTTTGGACACACTGTCTTCATTGACAGTCTCTGTGAAGGCTGGCCAGGGGGACGAGTGCTCATACTTGGATCTGCTGGAGAACAGCTTGTGGTCGCACTGGGAACAGACATAGATCCCTGAGCAGAAGAGGTGAAAGAGATGGTTATTGTCTAAGAAGACACGCAAACTGTAAATACAACTCCTGACAAAAAAGGTCATGGTGGGTTACTCCCCATCAAACAATCAGGTCATCAAGTATGCAACAGCTACTGTTTTTTATCCTTTGTTATAAGATGAGCTTATTTCATATCCCTTTATTTTACATCATGGAACAAGATGGCACTGAGTTGTTTTTTGTTTGTTTTTTTGGCATATTTTTCATTACATTACATTTCATTTGTGTTTGGATGTTGGTGCAACAAAAGCGTAACCTAACTATCAAGTTTATCCAGTTGTTGTGTAACCTGGGCACAGGTTACAAAAGCGCCAAGCCACTTCAATGCCCATCATACAGTTTTAATGAGATCGATGTGCAGAGCTGACACGTTCTCGACGTTAGACATGACCATGCTAGATTGATACAATAAAAAAAGCTTTTAATAGATGTCGACATAAATCGTTAGCTAATAGTGGCTAACTGGTTTGTTGGCATGACCCACGCTGGCTTAACAGTTACAAAACAATAACCGAAAGTCAGAAATAAAGTAGTAAGTAAATAAATTAGTTGAAGTGATAATGGTACCTGGTTGGAAATGGTCTTTAAAGACCTCCCCGCCGATGAATCTACAAAACATCCTCTCTGCTATGAGGTCGGTGTGTTTATCCGGCTTTTGTGAGTGGGTCAGTTAAAGTTTATCTAATACCAGTACGCATGTTACAACACAGACACATCCGCTGAGCACGTCGGCCTTCAGAATAAAAGAATAAAACGGCAATACGCAAACGATTTGCAGGGGCGTATTAGGTCGTTTGGGGGGCCGAGGCAAACCCAGTCAATGGGGCCCTCCATTTCCTTGTAACTCATCTTCCTCAGAGCTAGACTGGCCTTCCCTGGGTCCACTGTCTCTTTCCGAGAATCAAGGCACGAGACAGTGCTAATCTTATACATGGTAACTTAACGCAACTAAATGCATTTACTCAAGTTCTGTACTTTAGTTTGATTTTGAAAAAAGTGAGCACATAATTTAGTCCACTTTGTCCTGGATTTGAAATCTTTTATGGTCAATTGACAGCTTATTTGTCCCACATTGGGGAATTTACAGAGTAACAGTAACAAACAAGAAGGTATGTAGTGAAAAACATTACAATAGGTAAATATTGAAAAAAAAATAATTTAGAAAACAAAAAATATGTAAATATCAAGCTGAAATCTACTGAAAGAGGTGATATTTACAGTTACCATACTTTATTGGTACTATTATTTTTAAGTCAATGTTTTTTTTATTTGACCCCCTGCATAACTCTAGTGAGTTATGTATCTAAAAAAAGAGATTTTGTACAATAATGTTTATCACCAACTGAAAAAGTTTGATTTTGAGAAAATTATACTGTTTCCTGGGCTAGATAAAGTCCTTAAAATCCTAAAAGTCTTATATGTTTTTCTCAGATCTCAGAGCAACATTGTTTTTATTTCCAATTTGGTTGAAAATAAGAAAAAAAAATGGGAAAAAAGTGTTTTTTACCACTTTCTAACTGAATCAAATTTTCAGATGTGTTGTAATATGGAATAGCCCATTGAATAAGAAGGGAGGGGGAGTACCCCAAACCATCATTAAAGATCAAGCTTTTTGATGTATTTTGAAGCATGTGAAGTAAGATTTAGAAAAAAGAAATGCTTTCAATTGAAGAGAACTTCATAAATTAGTTTTTAAGAGATGCTTTGGGGTGCCCTGGGAATCTTCGGGCCCCAGGCAACTGCCTGTGTTTGCCTAATTGTAGCTACGCCCCTGACGTTATGTAGGTAATCATATACGAGATTTTGTTTTCTAAATCATCAATATTACTGAAATTCTCATATGGAATTAAAAATTACAACCTAGTACCACTGACTATCGCACAATGATTTGTATGAATTGAAATGTCAACTGTTAACAGCGATTTCCAATTGATGCTTTTATTCTGAAGCCGTACACGGGGAAGTACAGATCCCGCTAACAGCTTAAACAATAGGGTAATAAGTATCGGATAGTATCGCACAATTATGAGCTATTATCTCGTTATAACACTAAGTTTTTCTCCCTTATTGGTCCATTGGGGGCACCGTAGAAAATGTGCTTTCAAACAACAGGCTTCAAGCAAGGACAGAAGATCTTAGCGCAGTTCTTTCGTCAGAATCACAACGAGGCAAGGCTGAGCTAGTGAGCCCTCTTACTCAATACAAGATCTTTGATGGTCGTCACGTGACGCATATTTGCTTCCGTGTTACGTTACATTTCGCAGATTTTCCGTTTGATTTCGTTATTCTTTCGAGGCCCGTTGTTTCGTCAGTTTTCTATGTATTTCGGCAACAACCATGCTCCGGTTGAGGTCCTTTGTCCATCAGCGGCTGTTCGCAGTAGCGGAAGAGATCCTCGGAGAGGTGGAGAAAACAATAACGTTAGCTCTGCAGGAAGCCAGCACACAACGACCCAAACAAAACCAGCACCGCCAGCATCCAAAGCCGGACCGTTTGCAACGGTTATCAGGTTTGTCTTCACAGTCTTGACCACTATATTAGATGTTTGTATTTTCAAATCGTCCAAGTGATGCGGATCTAGTCTAATTTAGTGTTTGTGTAAAAAAAAATATGTTAACTTTCCTTGTTTTGCTCATGGATCCTTTGCTGAGTTTAGTTTTCTCCATCAGGCCTAACCCCTGGCTATGTGTTTAGATCTAATTTCTTTCTTTTCTTTTTTTTTTTCAATATATTTCAGCCTGAATTGTTTTATCATTCAACTGATTCAGTTCAATTTAAAGGTATCCATTTTTTTCAAACTTTGCCTTCTTCACCTTTTATGTCAACAGAGCCTCAGCTGACCACAAGTCCTCCAAATGAGCTTCAGGAGATTTTACCACATCCATCAACACAAAAAGAGCCTGGCTTGAATGAGACTGAGGTCCAAGATTCATCTGAGACTACTCCAGGAAGAGGCTTTGTCCAGATCGATTTTGGGTTAAAAGTTGAGCAGGAGGAACCCGGGGAGGACAGTGAGATACAGGTGGTTGTTTTCCCTTCTGATGAAGTTGTGAAAAGGGAACAAGATCAGCCAGAGACAGAAGTTACTCATGAAATACAACCAGAATCCCTGGATGTCTCTGAAGCTGAGATTGACAGCAATGGAAGCGATGAGGAGTGGGCGAGGAATAAAGGCGCAAAAACAAAGATAAAGAGACAAAAGCCTGGTGGAAATTCTTCTGCTAGAAGAATAAACGGCCTGCTTGTTTGTCCTACATGTGGAAAAGGTTTCCAGTACATCCGTCCCCTAATGAAGCATGTTACAACTCACAAAAAGACAAATGAGTCCATGACTGAGTTTCTGCATAACTTACAAAGTGCTTACAAAAAGACTTTTGTTTGTGATTTCTGTGGAAAGAAGTTTGCCAGTGCAGGTTGTCTAAAAACACATTCAAAGATACACACAGGGGTTAGAGACTTCAGATGCCAAGACTGTGGGAAAACATTTGTCCAGAAAGGACATCTTACTGTGCACAAACGGACCCATTCAGGAGAGAGACCATATTACTGTGAATTCTGTGGAAGAGCTTTCAGCCAGAAGCAAAATCTTCTAGCTCACAAGAGGAGGATACACATGGGCGAAAAACGCAATCATTTGGGAACATAGATGATGCAAGTTCACAGCAGTATTTCCTGATGAAACGAGAAAGCATCCTTCTGCTACAAGATCTGATTAAAACAATGAAAATACAGTAGGAGGGAGTTGTTTTGACAAAGTATGCATTTACGATCCTCTACATGCATGAAAACCCCTTGTGTTTTTTCAAGTTGACGTGTATTCCTGGTTTCCACAAAGGAGTTAGATTAGAGAATACAGATGTTTAAGCATTACTCCAAAAATATCTGTGCATGTAGTTATAATGAAATGAACTGCATATTGATTAAAGGAACATTTTGGTGTTTGAAACGGGATCATATGAGGTGTTTGTCAGTTGTAAGTGTATTTCCCCAGGAGGATCCTGTTCAGCTCTCCCCTTTGTTAAAAAAAACAGCCTGTGAATGGAAGCAAGGCTGCCAACCTCTGCAAAGGTTTTTTAATTCTGATTTATTTTATTTTATTAATTGACCTAATATTAAGAAAGTCAAACACCAATGCTGGTATAAGTGTACACTACATTTAGAAAATTGTGCATGACTGTCTTGTGCATTACCGTCTTTCACCTCCACCATTAAAGAGCTGACCGGGGTCCCCTGTGGGAAAAATATTCACCATTGATAAGTAGCTGATTCAGACCCACTCAAAAACACTGCATTTTTACATTAATGAGATAAAATGAAACATTTTACTTTATTGTGAATTTTTAACTGTTCATAACTTATTAAAGGTGTTCCACAGGGATCAATGGTGGGCCCACTTCTTTCATTAATTTTTATTTCTTTCTTAATCAGTGAAATTGTTTCATATATATCAAACAAACATGCAAATCTGAACACCACAGATTAGATTGTTTTGTTTTATGTTCGATAACATCAACGAGATACTGTGCGGGATAAGACAAAAAAATCTTATAATTGAAAAACATTTAAAAACAAGTCAATGTGGGTTTTTTTTTTTTTTACAGAAAAGACTATAAAAATTTTCTTGATCAAGCCAGATTTGTTTTATAGAAAAATCTAACTGAATTTAGTTATTGATTTCAGTTGAACATTTTCACAGTTTGGCCAGCAGGTGGTGGTAGATACATGCATGTTGTTTTAACTGAAACTTCAAGGCACTACCATAAACTATCTATCCACACATTTCTACTTAACTGTCCCTATCTTTGTAACTTTAACATGGCTTTGTGTATTTATGTGTTTTTCACTTTTCCAATATATATGTGTTTGGTCTCCTTGTATGTTTAAACTCTTTATAGTACCACTTTAGGAAAGTTCCAACATCTGGAATATGTTTAGTGTATCTTTTTAGTCTCTCTTTGTGTTTATTTCTGTCTTTGTTTTTCTCACTGATTTCTTGTGTGCATCTCCCTGAAGATGTATTTTTTTCCTTTTGATGATGCTTCTCCCTGAGGATCTTTTCCATCTTTTTCTCTTTTCAAGATGCTCTGTAACAGCAGGATACAAATAAATTATTTTTAAGCTTCATTTCCAAAGCTCTGTGTAAGCTAACCTGTTCACAAAATGCAGTAGGATTTATCTGCAGCCTGCAGACACATGCTTGGTCATGCAGGGTCAGGTTATCATCTGTATGACTGGATGTGTCTGGGCTTCAAGTCTTTCATGCATCTGTCAGAACATGTTCAGGACAGATGAAGAGTGCATGCACACATCATAGTTCATGCAATAACGTTATATGAATTATTTATTCTCTTCAAATCTGTCACGTTATAAGTTTGTTTTCAACATTTGGGAGATTTTCTCAAAAAAAAAAAAGACGTCCCCAAAGTGAAATGAATCACGTAATATAAAACCCTTTCTCCCCCCAAACAGCTTAAACACATCCCCGCCGAATCCTCATAATCAATGTTTTTAAATGAGGATTTTGGCTCATAAATAAGAGGCTTTTCAGCGGCATGCATTATTTTTTTCAGGTCGTGCAATTACATAAGTCTGCGTACAGGACTGCGGTGTCAGAGTTGAGCACAGTGTGTGTGTTTTGACGCTGCAGAGAGCACAGAGGAGGAGTCGCTCCGTCAACTGTTGGCCTCCCCTGTCTAATCTGGATTAGGGATTCGTCCAGTCTGCGGCCAGGACACCAATAATCACATTATTCTCCTTTGGGTTTGACGCCTCATGACGCGGAAGTTATACAGCAGTGGTAAAGCATTGCTGAGTTGCAGACGCGGTTGAGTTACACTGTCTTTAGCATAAAGAAAAGAAATCTTTTGAGGGATTTAGGCGGATTTTGCAGCGAAGGTCGGGTCCAATTCGAGCGGAGTTGGACCGTAATTGTTGCCAGTCTGTCTGCCTGCGGCTGGTGCGCATCTTCCTGTGCAGCTCCCCGCACTCTGCAGCATCCAGACCGAGCACTGCAGCCTGAGCTTGAAACACATTTCTGCACAAAGCTTGAGCAGCTGCTGCTCAAACACGCCAGGACAAGGTAAGAAGACGCCTGCTTTTTGAGCCTTTATTTTGAAGGATTGAAAAAAAAAAAAAAACCTGGCCATGTGGTGATGAATTTGCAATCACTTCAAATTGCACCCACTCCTGTTAGCAAAGAAAAGTTTAGAGGGAGTGTTTTGCATGCCTGAGTGGTCATCCTCGTGTAGTAAAAGAGATGTAGTGTTGATGACTTGATGACATCGAGCTCTGAAAACACTGATCACCCAGACCAGGGGTCTACGACCTTTACGTCTATAAAAGCCATTTTGCCTCATCTCACCTGGATTGAAAGCCAATTGGGAGCCACAACATGTTTTAAACATGGAAAAAAAAAAACATTAAAAAAAGTTTTAAAAAAAATTCTGAACAAAGTAAAAACCTAGTGAGTAATTTTCTAAATGAGTAAAAGTAAGTAAAATTGTACATGTGATGTCTCAGTTTTTTATTTCAGATAAATTTGTATTGTTTAGATAAAGAAAAAATGTTATTTCATATATTTCTTAAATTTGCAAAGTTAATAAAATTTAAAAAATGCATTTTTTTTATTTTGAAACATTAAAAAATTGCAGAAAAAATTTCAAATTTTGAAATTTCAAATAAGAATGCAGAATTTCACAAGTTTGCCAAACAAAAAAAAAAATGAAATTTCAGAAAATTGTTTTAGTTTTCATAAAATAGAATTGAATTATTTGCAGAAATTCACCAAATTTGGAAGTTTGCAACATATCACAAAACAGGTTTTCTAAATTTGAAAAAAAAAGTAAAAAATGTGCAAAATTTTGAAATAAAAAAAAATGCAGAATTTCAAAAGTTTGCAAAAGAATAAAAAAAATTGCAAACATAAAATAGAATTTTAATAATTTGCAGAACTTTACAAGATTTTGAAATTTGCAAAATATATTTTTTTTATTTCTTGATTTGTAAAAATTTCAAAAAGTTTGCAAAATTTTGAAGTTTAAAAAATGCAGAATTACATAACTCTGCAAATATGAAAAAATGCAATTAAAAAAAATGCAAAAACTTTTATAACATAGAATTTTAATTATTTGCAGAACTTCTGAAAATTTTGAAACTTGCTAAATATATTTAAAAAAAAATGTTTTTTTAAACTTGAAAAAATGTTAAAAAAATGTGCAAAATCCCCCCAAAATGTGAGAGCTTTTGAGGGGATGGTGCATATTTATTTTTAACAAAATGTTAATGCATGATTCTATTCAGTGTCATGTCTCCAATCATTAATACCCTCTGTAAGCAAAATAAAAAAATCTTTGTTTCAATAATATTTTTGTAAAGCTACAAGGAGCCACTGCAAAGAAGTCAAAGAGTTGCATGAGGCTCCAGAGCAGCAGGTTGCAGACCCCTGACCTGAACACTCACACAGCCCTGTGCCAAGTGTGCCAGGGTCAAATGTTCGTTTGAGGGTAAGACTAGAGCACAAGGGTTTCTCTGAATTATTATCCAGCTTCTTTGAAAGAGTGATGCCAGGCTCAGCGGACAGTCACGTAATCCCACAGTGTACCTTAGGGATTTTATGAAAATTAAATTTGCCAAGAAAGCAAATATTCTCTCTCGTTTTTATCCTCTTGTGCTTGTTTGGAAAAGATGGAAAGGCCAATGGGAGGGCAGAGAGGCAGGATTTCAATCTGTTGGTGACATCATGGCTCAAAGTAGGATTTTCTGCTGGTCATGTTATTTCTTCATCTTTTAATCCTCATTGATTAACCCTTGAATGTACCTTTTCCAACATATGCAGATACGCAGGTTGGATATTTTGACTCCCTAGGTTTGAGAAATGTGTTGTTTGTGGTGGAAAGAGGGATGAACCTGGCTGTAATGTTTCGTTTAACTCTCAGCCTGTGATTTATTCCTGCAGTTCAGTTATAACTCCTTTTAACTGCATTAGCTGTGTCGTCCTGTGCTGAACAGCCAGGAGTCAGTTGGCTCTGCAGAAAAAAAAGCATTGTTGATTATTGCAGAACAAGCTGTGAGGCATCAAAGACTCTCAAGCCTCTCCTTCATTAAGCATTCACTATATTTAGAATTTCCTCCCCGATGATAATTAACCGCTGTCTGCTTCCTTTTCTGTCCTCAAGGAGCAAACCTAAGTTTTTAGGATCCAGGCAGAAGTCGTCTGATAGTTTTCCCTCTTCCTTCATGCTCCTGCAGAATTTCATTCACAGCCCTGACTGGGAGGCAGCCAAATACCTGCTGACTGTGTACTCCACAGGGCTGCAAAGGTTTCACTCTCCCTGTCAGCAAGAACCGATCCAAATCAACTCCGAAGTAGAAATTGATTAGGGTAATGCAGGGCTGTCTGGAGGGAGGATAAGCACCGTCGGAGCAGCACTTTCAGCTTGATTAGATTTGACAAACAGCTGAACAGCAGGTTGGTGCTAAAAGGAATGCCTTTCCATATAAACAGCAAGCAGAGCAGAGAGGAGATAATACAGGAGCGAGTGAGAAGGTTAAATTATCTCTACGTGACCAACATTTAACAGATCTGTAGCCTTGAAAACTGGTCTCATTTGAGGCAAAGCATCTGCAACATAAAAGCAAAGGCCATCACAGCTCCACAACATTAATACTGACATGGTTTTTCCTTCTGCTGCTGCTTCAATGTCAGATTCTGGCCTTTTCTGGATCAGGAAATAACACTCATAGGTGAACAGGATTAAATCAAATGCACTACTGTCTACTGGGGCTGTTTGCATCCACACAAATAAGGCGCTCCTCAAAGCAGCTTTAGTTTATGACTGAGATCTTGTAGTTTTGCAGACTTTTTATACACATCACACACAATGACTGTATATAAACATGGATGGCGCAACTTCACCTCCTTCTACTGTAATAAGTGAAGCCAAAATATTTTCTTTCTCCAGAAGTGCAGGAAGTCACGTACACACCAAGCCAAAAAAAGTTGTTTTCAAACTAGAAATTAACCTATTTACAGCCTGGTTATAGAAAGGTCTCCTGTCTGAGGCTAATAATACCATCGGCACACACTGTATAGGGGGATGAATGTTTTTCTAAGGCCTTGTTTACACGACAATGTTTTATCTAAAACGCAGTGAAAAAAAATCTGTGTTTACATGGAAACACAGACAGACAGACAGAAAACGCTGTAGTAAGTATGCCAGGCCTGTAGATGGTGCTATAACTGTCTTGTCCAGAGGCAGCTTTTAGGAGATCTCCACCAAAGTAGAGTTGAGCCGATCATCTGGTGTATTGGTGAATACTAAGTGCAAAAGTGGAGCAAAAGATGTACATTTTGTTAAAGACAGTCAGCAGATTCAGCAGATTGAGCTGCACAAGCTCAGTTCGTGACGATCATAACAACGGTACTGTTGGACTGTTGTATGCGCTTGCTCAAAGTGGAGTGGGACGTCAGCGTTTCTACTGAAAACGCCGGCTTACTGTTAACACAGCAACAGTGTCAGCAGCGTTTCAGAAAAATCACACTCAGGAGGCAGAAATCAGATCGGCTGAAACGCTGTTTCCGTGTACACGTGTTTCACCCTAAAACCATCGTCTTGTAAACAACCCCTAACTCCGCAGTTCAGAAGATATTAAGATCGCGAGCTCGCCCAATCAGAGGCACAGCTTAGGGTCACATGACTGACAGGCGCCCTATAGCTGTAAGCCCTTGCCACTACCAACATGGCCGTGAAAGCCGATCTGCTTCATTTTCCGTTTCACAGACAGACGAGTGACATCGGGGAGACTACGTCCATGTTTTATACAGTCTATGATAAAAACATAAATACCTACAATTGCATCCACCTCAGCCATGGTCATTAGAATGTTGCTTCTTCTTCAGGTGAACCTGACCTAGTTTGTTACGCACACAGTTTCGCTTGTAAGAAAAAGGACACAGCGCCGCCTGTCGAAACGGAGTGAGACATTCTCGCCCAGAAGTCTGATTCCCTTTACTGCAGAGTAGATCCTCTGCTTTGGCTTTACAATTGAGCTATGGCCTTAGTCTTAGACTTCTGCGAGCTTGTACTGAATGACTCCATAGTTCAACACAAGAGGTTGCTGCTTTGTTCCAACCCAGATTTGGTAAAAGGAATAAAACCAATTACTTTCATTCAAAGCTTGGATTGAAATCTCTTGAAGTCATAAAAACAGTGGCTGTTTCAACATCCAAACCACAGAAAAAGGTATCTCTTTGGCTGAGTGTAACTGACCTCTTAGCGATACTGCTGTCTATGCTAATGCTTTAAATCTCCAGATGCACTGTTTAGCTCATAAAACGACCAAATTTAACGCTTCATCATGAGTGTGCACAGCAGATAATTGTCACAAGTAGATGCTGACAGAAGTGAAAATGTGTCTGGAACAGACGGGCGCACTGATTGCCCATTCATCAGATTTAATTCATGAGCCAAGTGTCTTAATTTCCTGCTCTAAAAGCCTCTTAAATACAGAGGATCACAGTTAATCTACTATCAGTCTGGGTCGCATTGAGCTGGTGACTCTGTGATTCAGGCAGTGAGATACTTGTCTGTTACCCTGGCATATCAACGTAATATGAAAGACGGGTCATGGACATTTTTTTTTCTATTCATGATTTCAAAAGCTGAAGTGAGATTATGATCATGGAGGTCTGAATAATTCAAAGATGTCTTTACTGTCCGCTATTTGCATGCAACAGGTTGAAATATGTCTTTGACGTGTGTGTGTATATGCTGGAAAACACTTGGTGAAACTTCACACAAGCAGAAAAAGCAATGTATAACAAAATACAGACACATCAAGAGAGTTTACCAGGTAATTGAGGTAAAAATATTAAAGGGACAGTTCTTTTTTTTTGAAGTGGGGTTGTATGAGCTCTATGTGACCACTAAGGACATTAGATACAGTAGAAAGTTGTCTCCTCTCCCTCAGTAAGACACAGACTGTAATCATTGGTGACAAGGAAATAGGCGCTAAAAGGGAGAGACCGTACCAGATTCAAAGGCTATTTTCTCTGCCTACAAGAACTAAAATCAAAAAGTAATACCACAGTTTAAGAGTATGCTACATAAAATATTTTTTAAGTGCATTAAGTCTCTGGAAATATAAACATTTATCCGGACCTAACTAACTGGTCATGTATCCTTCCGCGCAGTGCTAGTGCGCCCCGTCCCCCCTCCTCCTTTCAGCTGTAGGGAATGTAAACAAGCTGTGCTTCGGGCGCCGGTTGTAGCCTCGTGTAAGTTTGACCAAGTATCGTAATTCTTTTGTTTGTACTCTAAGGATTGTGAGGCAGCGTAGGAAATTCAAAATGAGTGACTATGACAGCGACGATGAAGTTCCATTCACTTTGGAACCGAAAGGATACCTGTATGAACCGGAGTACACAGAAGAGGAGCTGCTACAGATGGCGACTAAAAGGAATACAGAGGAAACATCCACGGACATTACAGTCTGTGTCTTACTAAGGGAGAGGAGACAACTTTCTACCGTATCTAATGTCCTTAGTGGTCACATAGAGCTCATACAACCCCACTTCAAAAAAACTGAACTGTCCCTTTAAGCGTTGAGTTCAGTTGGAGGTAGCAGGGTGACTGAAATATCTGGGAGTCTCTTTTAAAAAGATGTAGATCGCTAAAAAATCTTTTATCCCGCAGCTAAGATTAGTTATTAAAGAGAAAGATCCTTAAAACCAAATTGTCAAGTAGACACAAACAACCTCCGGGATCATAGCTAATGAACTGGATCCTTGCCTCTAATTTGGGATTAACTGTGACTCTGGGATTAAAGACGACTCGTTACAATAATTCCAGAAACAAAGCACTTCATGTGAACTGCACAAGCAGAGTGAAACAGACGTCCCTCTTTATCCCTGCTGAGGAATAAGTGAAAAGGACAAAGCAGAAAGTGCAGGAGGGGATTAGAGAGCCAGGCAGGTGGGGAGGTGAAAGGGGAGAGACAATTAGAAAAGGGAGAGGAGGGAGCAGATAGGACGAGAATAGGAAGGAGGTCAGAGCAGCTAAGAAGCAGCAGAGACTAAAAGTCAAGTGATATGCTGTGATTGGCAGTGAGGGTTTGAGAAGTTGTTTCACTTAACAACTAAATTTAATCACCACAATACTCTTCTGTTTGTAAAATGTTTTGATTTATTTTCCTGTCTCATCTTCTCTCCAGCATCAAACATGATGGAGCTAGAGCTAACTGAAGAGGAGGTCAGGAATCGAGAAATGCTGCAGTCACGCTCCACGTCTCCAAGGACGGCTTCTCCACAGGGTTGATTCCCACCGCTTCCCCTCGCCAGCATGGAGGAGAGCAAGCTCATTTTCAGCCTGGACCACCACGATGAGGGTCCCATCGTGGCCTTCTCCAAAGATAAGCCACCAGGCAGGGAGAGCCAGCCCGACCTCACCTTAGGGATGGAGCTGGATCTGAGCCAAGGCCACCGCTCCCACCCGCCGCTCCTGTCCCACTCCCCCTCATCCCCTGGCTCTCTGGCTGACCTCTCTGCAGAACTTCTCATCTCTGGAAACCTCGTCAAATCTTCCTCCACGGATCTGGAGCCCAGAGAGACCGGCTCTCTGCGAGGAAAACCTCTCCTCAGCCTGGTCAAGTCTCTAAGCACGGAGATCTCCCGCAGGGTCGAGCCAGAGGTCAACCTCTCCAAGTCGGACTCCAAGCTGCATTTGCATCCCAGGAAGCAGCTTACTCACCCGAGGATCCCTGAGGCCAGGCTTGAACTGGGCAGACAGATTGAGGACGACTGGGAATCACCTCCCTCCCCTGGCGGCGTGCCTCCTGCGGAACCTCGGGGAAGCTCGCTGATCGCTGAGCTCGAGGACACACGGAGGAAGTTCTCCGAGGCCATGCAGGATCCTCTGAGCATGCTGAGTAAGATCATGGGAGATGAAAGCTCCAGCAGCCCCAAGCAAGGGAGAGCTGGAGACTCCACAGCTTCAACAGGCAGCTGCGGGAGTGAAGATTTGGAGCTGAAGTGCCGTAGACGAATTGATAGCGATCAAAGGAGTGTGTGTGACTCACCTCTGAGAAGACTCCAACATGGCTCGCTACTAAAATCCTCCACACCCCCAGAACAGCACACACACAACAGAGACAGCCATTTGGAAATTCACGCTTATGGGGACATGATTCAGGTTGTGGAGCTTCAGAATGGATCCAAAGGGACTCAGCATAGAGCTCACACACAGTCCAGGATTTCATTCCCAAGCCCATCGCTGCCTTTTCACTGGCTCTTCCCAGTGGGTCTTTTGGCTTATGGTTTCTTTGTGTTACCCTTGTCTTCATATATGACTGGACTCTCTGTGGGGGTCGCCTGTGGCTTCATATTGGGCCTGGTGGTGGTTTATATGTTTGCCCCTCGGCGCTCATCTGCCAGAGGCAATAAGGGCTCTCATCTGAACAAATCTAGACCCCTGGACATCGATCCACTGGATGAGGGCCTGGCAGGTCAAGAGTTCCTGGAGGTAATGAACGAATTAAACATAATTTTTTCCAGTAAAAAATGTGAATACGTATCAACTTTTGAATTCTACCAGTGAAACTGTATGCTCAAACTTTGGGAGAGGTTGACCAACCTGCAACCGATGGTGATCAGGACTTAGACCTGTATTTTGGTGGTACCCATGATGTGTTTGAATCATAGACTGTATAAAACATGTCCAAAGTGACATGCTTAAAATTGTTTCTGAAGGTTATAAAGTCCAAAGATGACTCTTAACATTTTCAAAATGCTGACTCCCATCACTTTGGGCCAGTCTAGAAATTGTTGAAGAGGCAAAGAAAAGAGCTAACGTGTGACTTTCTATCACATCAGCAATGTTTATAAAACTCTCAGCCTTAAAATGATAAAAACATTTCTTTAAAAAAATCCGTTCTTGCTTTTACAAGCAGAGGAATGAATGACAGAGACCAAAACTTTAATTTGAACAAGACTAAAAAAAATGTTTACACTTGCTGAGGCTGAAATGATCTGGACCAGGAGTGGCCAACCAGTCAGAGATCAAGAGCCACAAAAATTACCGTGATACTACAAAGAGCCACATCACACACATGGTCTTACAAATGCACTTCCTCTCGAAATGACGTAAAACGAAAAACGAAATGACATAAAATGAAAATCAATACATTTACGATTTTCAAAGCGAGATTTACTGTGTTTTTGTGTTTAAATTCATTTGTGGAGCCTTGTCAAAGACAAATTTATGTTTTTACTGAAAAAAAAAGCTCAATCTTTTTATCTATCTATCTATCTATCTATCTATATTGATAGATAGCTTTAAGCATATGAGCAACTGAGGGGACCACAGAGAGAGAAGAGAAACTGAAACTTAAGTATCAATCTCATCACCCAAGTATTGATGAATGCTCAACCCAACATTGGCAACAATATATCAGTATTTTAGATTGGTTGGCCAACCACTACTCACAACAATATTTTATTTATTTCATTTTAATTTAAGAATGGATCGAAGAGCTGCACGGAAAGGAAAAGAGCCACAGGTTGGCCACCCCTGACCTGGACATATTTTGTTATTCTGGCCCTTTTTCCCAGTAGTATATAAACTTGAATTTTTAGCATCTAGTAAATGATTCTTGCACATGATGTGAAAGTATTAGTAGTTTCGAATAAATGAAATTGAAAAAGAAAAACAAAATTGAATTTTTTAGAAGTTTAGTGAGACAGAACACTGTAATTTACAGAAAGCACAGCTTCTCTGCTGGGTATTTTTGGATTGGGCAAAAACTTGAGGAGTTACTGTATTAGGAAGTAGTTTAACACTTTCGTGATATTTCCATTGGTTTTCTTTGCATTGCAAACAAGGGGAAACATCTGGTTTAGGAACATGGAGCCTATGCAAAAGTGTTGAAAGTTGTTCATCCAGAAATGGTTGAGGCTGGCTGCAGAAAGACCTGGAGTCACATACAGCTTGTGTCTGAAATGTTAACTTTGGTATCGGCACAGACTGTACTGGGGGTGTAGTTTTTTCTAACTTGGCAGTTTGTGAGATATTAGGATTGTTTGATTGTCCAATCAGAGACACAGCTCAGCTTATGTAACTGACGGATACCCTGTGGCTGTTAGAAAGGAAGCTCAAAGCCCGCACCATATCCAATATGGCTGCGTCTGCAGATTGGCCTCACTTCACTGTTGTAGTAACTGTTGTAGTGACAGGTGACGTTGTGGAGACTACTTACATATTTTATACAGTCTATGGTCAGAAGCTTGTTATTATTGTGACGAATGAAAAATCACTAAAAAGTTAGAGTTACAGTAGTAACACTGAACCTAAGGTAAATAAAGCACTGGCACCATTACGGTAGGTAAAGGGTTAAACATTCATTTTAACATGGGACCTTTTGAGGCTTTTGCAGCTTGCCTCAAGGGGACGCTAGAGAAGCTGTAGCTCATTATCTATTTCTGCAGAATTTAAACTGGAGGTTGCTGTTTGGAATATATGTTGTCTTGGTTCCTTGAAAACATCTAGAAATGATATAAACCCAAGAGCCTGAGAGACCGTTGAATTCAATTACAATTATGGTAACCTGCTGAATTTGTTTGTTGAAAAACAGTTCAGTGTTTTCGCACATATAAGACAATTGTAAAACATGTCAAGTGTTAGGTCATACTGTCATTTTACAGTTGTTTGGTTTCCCTCAGCACTGATTATTTTCCTATGAGCGTTTAGGAGTACATAGACAGCATGGAATTGGACGCTGGATTGTGACTATGGTGAACTTGATATTTGTATTAAAAAACAATCTTTGCACTTAATGTAAGCTCTTTATCTAAGGAAAACTAAAGCACTGTCTGTATTTTTCTGATTCTGGTTTGGTAGTAAGGAAATAAGCTAAAAACAGTAGTTATCATGTGAAGTATTGAAAAGTACTTCAGAGTTTGCATTTGTGTGTTTTGGAATGGTTTTAGTTTTGTGACCATAAAAGGCCAAAAAGGTCTGATAATAGCTTTCCTTGAGCAACTCTAGACAGCCGTGCTGAGAGAATGGAGCTGGCATTTTGGTTTCATAAATGCGGAGTCAGCAGGTTCAGAGCAGATGAACTTTATGAGGTTAGAGGAGTAACAAACAGCAGGCTCCCCCACAGTGTCCAATGAGACAGATGTATCCTGCCATGTCTCGTGTTTCCCCTCCTGCAGAGCTGAGTTGTTGCAGTACTGGCTGTGAATTTCCTCTTTGATAGGTGCTACATACACACACTCAGTTAAAAGCTCTAAATGCAGTTTTTTATGCAGTTTTCAGTGTGGGTCAGTTCTGCTGGAGAAGGTGATTTATTTGTGAATGCTCCTCATGCTTCTGCAGGACTTTAGACTCATTGTCCTTTTTGTTTCCAGGGCTGGATGAATGAAACACACAGCTATGATGCTGAGACTTTTCACCCCTCCATGCTTCACTCTGTGTTCGTCACCCTGGAGGGAAGCCAGCTACGCCTTGCATACCCACACGCCAACATCCCCCGGTGGGCGTCCTTTGATGAGTCGTCCCATGAGGCTGTGTTTCTACGTACACGCACGTTCCAGCTGGCTAGCTGTAAGGTCAGTGCGTCTGCAGACCAAAATATTCTCATTTCTGGGTCCTGGTGAGGGGAAGGGTCACATCCCTTAGAGGAGAGTTAAAGAGAGAGGCAAAGTGACCCCTCACCTGAACTCTCATCTCTCTGCACCCACAATGTCATCTAACACGGAGGTGAAAGACCAGAGGGGTTGCTGCTGAAGTGATGATGTGCTGAATAAACTTGACCCGGCTGCTGTCCCTGGTGTATATTGATGCATTAGCTTCCCAAAGAGTAACAGGGAAACACAAGCTAACGCTAGAGGCTTAGTCCTCCTGTAGATTAGACCATAGCATGCAATCTTTGCAGAAGATCCAAAGTTAAACATATGTTCTTTATTTTCAAAAGTGCAATGGCTAATCCTTTTGGCGTCACACTTCTGATGCAGTTCCTCAAACAGGAAGGGCTCTAATTTCGTGGTGCAGCGCAGGGGGCGCAAGCCTGGCACACCCTGCACAGTGCTAATTTGGTGTGGTGCACCGCCATGCACTGCCAATTTGACAATTTGGTTGACCGTCTGCGTAGAAATGGGTGTGACTGCACACCAGGGGGAGGTGTCAGCAGATTCATGTTGGCGCAGTGACAATCTTGTGCCAAAATAGCGCAGAAAGTGCACTGAAAGCTCGCCAGCTCCAACCAGGTCTATTCTCGGCGCAAAGCGGAGCGCACCCTCCGCAGCTGTAATTCGGTGTCAGGCGCACATGTGCGCACATGTCAACAAAGCCTCAGAGGCAGGTTTCCAGAGTGTCAGGCACATTTTAATGCAATAAACAATCACAGCAATCACTATTTAATGTAACCGTCTGAACCAGCATATACATTTGTATCTGTATTAACTGTCCCGTCACATCTGATGTCAGATTAAAGCCGTTTGTCATAATGGAAAGTTAACCTGATGGCAGCTGGAAGTTTGATGCACATCTTACAATTGAACAATAAACAGCCTTAACATCTAATACTGAGTATATATCTGGCTTCTCTCATTTCATTTAATTCAATGTACATACATTTTTCATAAAATAGACACTTCAGCTGTATCATTGTTCTCTGTTGTAGGTGTCTCTACTGCCACCTGGTTTGGCTCGCAAGCGCGTCTGGAACAAGAAATACCCCATCTGCATCACTCTTGCAGAAGGCGGAGTGGGAGAGGAGAGCGTCTTTGAAGGGCAGGAAGAAGACGACAAGAAGGAGGCACACACCGTCCTCGACCACCAGCTCCCTGTCACTCTGTACCTGTTCGGCCGCACGGGCAGAGAGAAGGAGGAGTGGTTCCAGCACCTCCTGTATGTCTCCCGGGCAGCAGCTAAGAGCAGTGTGAGTGGGGAGGAGAACACAGGTGAGGAGATGTTCTGGCCTTTCACTTGCACACACTCAAACGTGCACTTAACCCCTGCTGGATGTGTTGATAATCTCACTTTTCTGCACAAAATGTTCTTTTCCCGTTGTTTCCCTCACATTCAGAAACGCTGTGCAGCAGTGACACTGCTAAAGAGTTCCCAGAGGAGCTGCACGACCTGGCAGGAACCATGAAAACAAGAACTCTTTTGGACTACAGCAACTACATGACTCAGCTGATTGTAACACAGAGCTGCAGCCCCATCCCAAGCCCCTGCAACAGTGACAAGGGAAGCCCCACAGCGCAGAAAAAGGTCATTACTACCCAACACTTTTAGAGCTAATATCAGGTTTTACTGCTTCCCTAACTTCTGTGAGCAGTGTCCCCTAATGATAACAGCTGGTCAATATCAGGCAGACTTGCTCCGGATGCTGACTCAGCAGAACACATCCACGCTCATTAGACAGAATGTCAATATACAGAAATATACAGTTTCACCTGCCTGGAAGGATGTTATTATTAGAAACTGACTGTACTACATCAGCAGTATATCCTACTGTGTTTGATTTAGAAATCTTGATTTAGAAAAACTGAGCTTCTTCAGTCATGCTCCATCTCCGTCTCCTGTATCCCGTCCGCCCACAGCAGGCAAAGCTCCCCCAACACGGCGCTGGTGTCTGATGTCAGCTCCGTGAGCCATGTCTGTGAATAGCATGATGCTACTCTGCCCTTTGGTATTCCCTCTGTTGCTGGGTTAGCATTGCTAGCTCGTCCATCTTATTGGAGATAGATCTTTCATTCCCAATAACAATGGATGGAAGCACATGTCCATGTCGCCACTTCTTAGCTCACACCTGAGAACCAGCACGTCGTCCACCCCGTGGGAAGACATCAGGCCTTACACCAGTTAGCATTGACATGCTACAGGCTGCTAACAGCTGAGTTCATATGTAAACAATGCAGCCATGGTTACATGTAGGATCTCAGGAGAGATCAGGAGCAAAAGTAGTAAAAATATCACTGAAGCCACATAAAGTTTGGTGTCCATGACCAACAAATGGGCCATACTAAGTAATGATCCACTCCAACCTCATTCTTTGAGCACAGACTGTTGCTGAATCCAGACCTGCCCCCATAGGCTTGGACAGTAGGCACCAGGCATGATGGGTGATCACTTCATCTGCCTCTCTTCTTACCCTGATGTGCCATCACTCTGGAACAGGGTCAAACTGGACTCATCAGACCTCATGACCTTCTTCTATTGCTCCAGAGTCTAATCTTAATGCTCCCTTGCAAACTAGAGCTTTTTTTTCGGTTAGCCTCACTGATTGCTGTCAGACTCTACCATCATCAATGAAGATCTTGGTGAAAAGTTAATGCAACACTGGATGGAAATAATTCTTGTGACATTGCAGAAGCTTATTGAAACAATGCCACAGCAAGCCCGGGATGAATCAAAGCTTAAGGGGGGCCATTTTTTTTGGTGGCGACTTATTTTTTGCCAGGCAGTGTATATAAATGTTATAAACAAATGCCCTAATTCTAAATATTTAGCTACGCTTTTAAAAATTTAGTTTTCATTCTAAATATTTAGTAAAGATTTTTAAGTCTTTAGCAAAGATTTCTGAATCAAACACAGTCTGCTATATCAGCCATTGGAAAAGAAAAATACCAAGTGCTGTGAAGGCACTGTTGAAGATTCTGTGGCTGACAGTTTAGAAGTAGAGCTTGACTTTCTCAAAATCCTACTCAGCTGGGTCGCTTCCTTGAACTTTTATTCTGGTGCTTCCAGCAGACAGGAGGGTAAATTAGCATATTAGCTGAATATTTAGAAATTGTACCTCAAGTTTTAGAAATCTTTACTTCATATTTAGAAATCTTTGCTCAAGATTTAAAAATCTTGGCTAGCATGAAAACTGAATGTTTAGGAACGTAGCTAAATATTTAGATTCAGGACATTTATATATAACATTCAACATTAAGATTTAACATTTAACATTTAGATAAAACATTCAACATTTAGATATAAAATTTGAAAAATAAAACTGACCAAAATTTCTCTAAATCTGCATAAAAATTTATGTTTTAGAGCTAAATGTTGTTATTTATAGTGTGTGCATCTTTACAATCAGCGCCCCATGCTCTAAAAGACAAGTTAGTTCTCTCCAAGAGATGCTGATGGCAAAAAGCATATAGCACCCCATACTAGAGAAAGAAAATGAAGACTCACTTTGAGTCTTGGTGTAAGTAAGAGTTGTAGTAACTTCTTCTTCTACTTCTTCCTAATTTATTTCTTATTTCCCTCAGGTTCACAGTGAAGAGCCTGGTTCTGGAGGTCAGCCTGGAGCTGAGCCCAGTCCAGGCTCAGGGACAGCTGCACTCTCTGCAGAAGGCCAATCCACCTGGGTGAACTCCCTGGTGGGACGCATCTTCTGGGACTTTCTCAGAGAGAAGTACTGGACTGACCAGGTGGCACACAAGATCCAAAAGAAGCTCAGCAAAATCAAGGTAAGAGAGGGAGGAGAGGAGGGTGGGTTATTTTTTAAAGTAGGGAACAAAAATGAAGTCATCTGTTCAGGAAATATCACTTTGATTGATGCCCCTAGTTATGCTTTACATCTTCACACTCCCACCGTCATGAGCAGCAGCATCACTGTCTGTCTGAGTAATGATTCTGCTCCACAAGAGAGGACAGGTCAAATCCTCACTGCACGTCAGGACAAACACATCAGCAGTGGTTTGCAGACAAGGGCAAAGGAGGGGACATTTGGTATATCAGCACTTCAGCTCTGTTTCCTCTGTGTGTGTATGTGTGTGTGTGTGTGTGCACGAGGCACACTGTGTGTATCTGACAGTTTGCTGATAACGCAGTCCCTCAGCTCTTTAGGCTGGAGGTGGAAGAGGAGAAAAGCACTGATGGCACCAAAGCATCTCATTACTCATTTCCTCCTCCTTGACACACACCATCATTTTAACTTTCCTGCATCGCTTCTTCGTCCTTCACACACACAGTCTCACACACACTTTGGCACACACTCTCAGATCTCGTCTTCTTACCTGCATTCAATTTATTAACTCACTTTTTGTGCTGTTTGTCTCCCTGTAGTTGCCGTACTTTATGAATGAGCTGACTCTGGCTGATCTAGATATGGGCACCTGTCTACCTCAGGTTCTCAGCACCTCCACACCCACCCTGGACCGTAGAGGTACATGTGTGTGTTTAATCTGACATGCTGTCAGTTGAATGATCCAAGCTGCTAATTATACAAGTCTGTATGAATGTCTTAGACTTATGAAATCTAAATGCAAAAGTTAAAGGTGCAGTGTGAGGAAACGGTACGTGGGGATCATCCACCTGTGGAGCAGAAAACAGACAACTTCATCATTGTCCTACAGACCATGGACTGTACATAGAGTGAACCATGTGGCTCCACCTTTTACCATTGCATGGTTTTGAAGTCAAAATACCCAGCAGGGTCTGTGCAGTGGAGGCTATGAAGGACTCAGAGAAAATCTGAGTGGAGCCGGGGTCGCAAAAATATGTATGTAGTTTTTCTTCAAAGCAGCAGTGGCGGCTGCTGGTCAGTCATTTTTTTGCAGACTACATCATAAATTTGTTTATTTATTTAAACGTAAATTCTACCCTCTGTTCATTTTCAAGAAAATGATCTGTGACCCTGTCGTACCAACCAGGTGTTTTTTCCAGGGATTTTACCGGTATTCTCTCAGCGCTCGTCGTTGTAAAGAGAGGTAAACTCGCTAGAGATCGATAAAGCCTCTGGATCAGTCCAGAACAACTGAGAAGATGCTCCGAGACCACTGACTGGCTCATTTCACTGTCAATCAAAAAGGGATTCGGCCTCAGACAGATCATCCAATCATCATGCAGAAGCCTAGCGTCCAGGCCAGCCCACTGCCTCATAGACCCCAGAGATGCTGAGTGTCCAATAGGCGGGACAAAGCTCAGCATTTATCCAATGACCGTCCAGTTCCCACAGTGGAACAATCCACTCTATGCTTTCCCGCTGAAGTCAGGAGACGCTCAGCGTCCGACTGTGTTAAAGCGCTGAGACGCTGCGGGGATGAATGAAAAGAAGGTGGAGCCAGTTACCTGTGATAGGAGCTGATTCTAAACAAAAGATGAAGGAATTCTAGCTCATATTTTATCAATGAAATGTACACACAGCAGTACATGTCACCACTTTTTGGGGGGAAATTCTAGAGGAAGCTGAGCTTCCCTTGCAGTCTTAGAGCAATCACCGCTGGTCCACAGTAATTGGTTGAAAGAAAAATTTCTACAAGGGCTATTTTTTTTTTTAATTTGACCACTGCTCATCTGGAATTGCTGGGGAGACAGGTTTTTTGGCGTACAGCCAGTCACCAGGGAGAGCAGGTTTAGTGGCCATCTCACTTTGAGCTGAGCAAGATGACATCCATTTTTTTTTTTACTGTCTTTGCTTCAGGATAATTTTTTTTTACAAAAAATATGATGGATTTTCCCCCCTGTGACACAGTCTTCTTCTTCTTCTTCTTCTTCTTCTTCTTCTTCTTCTTCTTCTTCTTCTTCTTCTTCTTCTTCTTCTTCTTCAAGAACAGCAACAAAAACAACCACTGTCTTCTTCTTCTACTGTGAAAATAAAAACGGCCCCCTCTCTTCTTCTCTGCCTGACTTCCAGGTAGATTTCCCCACTGGCAGCCAGGCTCGTACTGAAACCCCATTTCACTCTTTCTGTTCAAAATCTGCAGTAGACAAACATGGTCATTTATTATGTCAGCTTCCATAGGCGAGACCTGCAGCAATGTAAATATAAAAAGTTTTTTTCTAATATATTTAAAAGAAAGCTAAGGTTTTATGAGGATTATTGTTCACTTATTTTAAGATACTTCACAAACATATATAATCATTATATCCCATTTCCTCCCTCTGGTGAAATGCTGCTCACTGCACCTTTAAAAAAAAAAAAACCCTCTCAGTGCAGCAGTTAGATATTAAAAAATGAAGCTCTTTAAATCAAAACTGGTTGCTCTGATGATGAGTGGGTTTAATTTAGCTCAAAGTGATACTCCTTGGCATTTTCAGAATGCCTGACAAAGGCACTTGAAGATTTCCACTGGGTGAAAACTCCTCACAGGAGTTTCTTACTACTACTGTCTCCATGTGAACTGGATTGATTGTTGACCTGAGCTTACATCTACTCCAGCGCCACAGTTACAGGCTTAGCTGTGTATATGGAGGATACAGCAAACAAGATGTACCCAACAGTCTGTACCCAGATCTCCTTTCTCAAACACATCCGTACTGTTGGCTCAGCTCATGATCCCATTTGTTTCATTAAAGAGTTTGTCATGCCCGCCCTAAAAGCCTTTTATTGTCTCCTCCCTCTTGACCTGACTCAGCTCAACTGACGATGACATGCCCGAGCTCTCCACTATTTGTCTGGGGTGTTTTCTGGCACAACATTAGTGCAAGGCCGAACTTGACTTGGAAGAGATGTTTACGTCTCCTAAGCAAACTTGGCGTCAGATCAAAGTCAAATGAGAAATCCACAGCAATTGTGTCTCTCCTCTGTCCTCAGGCTTGTGGCTGGAGCTGGAGGTGGTGTACACAGGCTGCCTTCAAATGACCCTGGAGACTAAGATGAACCTGTGTAAGCTGGGTAAAGATGGAGAGGACAAGGCTCACAGTGTGCCAGAGACACAGCAAATGGGGTCAGGACTTTCTCAGCTTGATTTCCCTGATCAAGCAACGGACAGAAAGTCTTCCATACAGTTTACACTAAAAGAAATGTTCTTATATTTTTCAGCTCCAAGCCCAGGCTGTGTATACTCGCTGATAGTGATGAGGAGTCATCCAGTGCAGGCTCATCTGATGAAGAGGAGGTCCTTCTGTCTGAGACGCAGGGATCTCTGGGAGATAAGAGCACAGTAGTAACAGCTGAAGGGTAAATTCACAAACTATAGTATATAGTACTATATAGTACTATAGTATACTAGTCAGAGGCTGTGGACTCACTGGCCACTCAATTAGGATCACCTGTCTAACTGCTCGTTAACCCAAATTTCTAATTAGCCAATCACATGTCAGCAACTCAGTGAATCTAAGGGTGTAGATATGGTGAAGATTAAACGCTGGAGTCCAAACTGAGCATCAGAACAGAGAGGAAAGGTGATAAAGGTGACTATATACAGTGGGGAAAACAAGTATTGAACACATCAACTTTTTTGGTGCAATTCAAACAAAATTTTGACCAAGAAATCACAATGTACAGGTCAATAAATAATGATTACGTGGAATTTAGTACAATAACACAGGAAAAAAGTATTGAACACGCTTACTGAGACTCATCTAATACTTAGTGGAGAAGCCTTTGTTTGTGATTTTGGCCCATTCCTCTGCATAGGTTGTCTTTAAATCTGGAATTTGGTGCCCTCTGGTGAACCCTTTTCTTTAGTTCTTTCCACAAATGTTCAATTAGATTTAAGTCAGGTGATTCACTAGGCCGTTCTAACAGATTAATTTTCTTTTTTTGAAACCATTTGAGAGGCAACTTTGCCGTGTGCTTTGGATCATTGTCCTGCTGGAAGGTCCAGCCACGTCTCATCTTCATCATCCTGGTGGATGGCAGCAGATTCATATCAAGAATTTCCTCATACATGGCTCCATTCATTGCTTCGTCAATTATATGAAGTTTGCCATAGCATGAGATGAGAAACAACCCCATGCCATGATGCTTCCACCTCCAAACTTCACTGTTGTTAAAGTGTTTTTTGGATGATGTGCAGTGCCATTTCTCCTTCAAACATGGTATGTAGTATGACAGCCCAAAAGTTCAATTTTGGTCTCATCTGACCAGACAACATTCTCCCAGTATTCTACAGGCTTGTCAAGATGCTATTTAGCAAACTTTAAACCAGCTTCAACATGCCTTTTCTTGAGGACTGGAGTCTTGCTGGCTGAGCGTCCACAGGGACCATGGCGGTGGAGTGCATTGCCTATTGTTTTCTCTGTAACAATTGTACCTGCTGCCTCCAAGTCTTTCTTGAGCACTTTCAGGGTGGTGCTTGTTGAGTACTCTTTTAACTATATTTCTGACTCCCTGGTCAGAAATCTTGCAAGGAGCTCCTGTGCGTGGCCTGTTGATGGTAAGGTGGTGCTTCTTCTACTTGTGAATAATGGCCCCAACGGTGCTGACTGGAATATTCAGGTGCTCTGATATAAGTCTGTAAGCAGTCCCATTCTAATACTGAGCAACAATCAGGTTGTGAATGTCTTCAGAGGGCTCTTTGCCTTTACCCATCATGAGGTGTGTCGTATTTAACTGCTTGGTGAAAATACGACCTTTTTTAAAGGACCATCAATTTGCTCTAGCCCAGCTGATGTTGCTTTGCACTAATTGGAAGTTCAAGTAATAATTACAGACAGATTTCAGGTGGTATGGTGCATTTCCTTGTCAAAGTATACAGCCTTTCCATGGTGTGTTCAATACTTTTTCCCTGTGTTATCGCACCTAATTCCACATAATCATTATTTATGGACCTGAACGTTGTGATTTCTTTTCATGTGTGGATTATTTGAGTTAATACCAATGTCTGGTAGAAATTTCGTTTGAATTGCAGCTTTGGAAATAAATGACATAAGGAAAAAGTTGATGAGTTCAATATTTGTTTTACCCATTGTACGTGTTATGGTTGCTGGTATACAAGGGAGGGCTGAAAAGTTGGTAGCCTGACTAGGAAGGAGTTCAGCCATAGCGATGAAACTTGGCATTGATTAAATTCAACATTTTCTGACACTTAAAGCATGGTTGCTAATGTAGTGTTTGAGGACTTTGAAAAGTAGGACCAGAGACACTGTGGCACTGTGGTGTTATCAAATATCTGCAGAAAAAGGGGTTAAGCCCCAAGGACATCCACGCCGACATGGTTGCTACATTAACGGAAGATGCTCCAGTTTTAAAAACTTTGAATAAGTGGGCAGCTGAATTTAGGAGGGGTAGGGGGAGCCTTGAAGATGACCCAAGGTCCAGATGTCCTGACACAGCAACAACCCAAGAAAACACCAACTGTTAAAAAATAAACCATACCATAAGTGTCAGAAATGATGAATTTAATGCATGCCAAGTTTCATCACGATGGCATAACTCCTTCCTAACCAGGCCATGAACTTTTTAGCCCATCCTCGTTTGGCTGAGTATTTCATAATCTGCTGGGGTTTACAAAGAACAGTCCCAAAAAGGAGAAAGTATCCAGAGAGCAGCAGTGCTCTAGGCTGAAATGCCTTGTTAATGCCAGATTTCAGAGGAGAATTAACAGACTGGTTAGAGATATTAAAAGCATAGACTGTATATAAAGTGGACAGAACGGCTCTGCCATTTATCATTGTATGGTTTTGAAGCCAAAATACCCCCGTCACTGGCGCCATTATTGTAGCAGTATGCAGCCAGAGTCTGTGCAGTAGAGACGAGCTGGGTGACAAAAATAATGATTATTTTTTTCTTTCGAGGGTCTCATCACTTCTTGACTCTACCTCCCAACATATTTTACAATCCCCGAAAAAAAATACACGAGAACGGCATCTGTCAATCATCGTTAAATGTTGTGTAAAAACCTTGTTTTTAACCTCATATAACTAATGAAAATGAAACTTTTCAGAAAAAAGAGGACTTAAATACAAGACAGCCAAATATATCTTCAAATCACCACAACAATCGAACGTGAGAAACATTTCTACGGGGGGTATTAACTTTTTAAAGTTTGACCACAGCCCATCTGGAATGGCTG
The DNA here is from genome assembly GCF_033239565.1 of Halichoeres trimaculatus. Taxonomy (NCBI): domain Eukaryota; kingdom Metazoa; phylum Chordata; class Actinopteri; order Labriformes; family Labridae; genus Halichoeres; species Halichoeres trimaculatus. The sequence continues at coordinate 5,144,409 of NW_027437198.1, read as the reverse complement.
GAAAGCTGGATTTTTTAACCTATACTGCAGCCAGCCACTAGGGGGAGCAGTTTTTTGTGGAGACCTCACTTCGAGCCGAGCAAGATGACGTCCATTTTTTTTACAGTCTATGATTAAAGGGCAACGGTAACTCAGTGTGGTCTTATTAGCAGCAGAAGACCACACTGAGTTACTTTCCTATCAGCTGAGAACAGGAATTTGAGGCTGAAATTCACATGGGCTCACCAAAACTAAACAATATACATCTGAAAAATGTCTCCTGGTCTGATGAGTCTGGATTTCTGCTCCACATTCAGATGGTCGGCTCAGGATTTGGAGCAAACAACATGAAAGCATGGATCCATCCTGATGCGGATCAATGGCTCACACTGTCCATGTGGTGTAACGGTGAAGGCTATATTTTCTTGGTTCTTAAAGTCCACAGCCTACCTGAGTATTGTTGCTGACCATGTCCATCCCTTTATGAGCACAATGTACCCATCTTCTGATGGCTACTTCCAGCAGGATAACGTCCCATGTCACAATGATCAAATCAACTCAAACTGGTGTCTTTAACATGACATTGAGTCAGTCCCCAGATCTAGACTCATCATGGTTTATGCAGTGGCTGCGTGATGCTATCATGTCAGTATGGACCAAACTCTATGAGGAATGTTTCCAGTACTTTAATGACTCTATGTCATAAAGGATTAAGGCAGTTCTGAAGACAAACAGGGAGCCAACCTAGTTTAGCTCTAGAAAGGCGTACCTAACAAAGTGGCAGGTTTTTAAACGTGCTTCACAATCCTTTGTTGCATTTGTGTCCTTCTCCTCTTCCAGGCACACAGGTGGCAGCACGAGCAGGAAAATCTTGAGATTTGTGGACAAAATAGCAAAATCCAAGTATTTCCAGAAGGCCACAGAGAACGAGTACATCAGGAAGAAGATAGCTGAGGTGTCCAACATGCCTCTGATGCTCAGTGTGGAGGTCCTGGAGCTCTCTGGCACTCTAGCTGTCAACATCCCGCCTCCTCCTACAGACAGGATATGGTACAGAGTTTGTCTTTTAGTCATTTCCAATCATAAGTTTACTGCTCTGTCTTTCTCACTCTGTCTTCTTCTCTCATTTTGTCTCTTCAGGTACAGTTTCCGGGTGCCTCCCAGGTTAGACCTCCATGTGCGTCCCACGCTTGGAGAGAGGGAGGTTACCTTCACTCATGTCACAGAGTGGATTGAGAAGAAACTGCAGTGTGAGTTCCAGGTAAGAGTAAATGAACTCAAATTAAAATGTTGCACCATTTCTCAATCTGCTGTTAGAAGAACTTATTGCCTTAACAAATTCATTTATGTGAAAACTCACATGGCAACATCCCTGGTTCTGCTTTTGCAAACACTCTGTCACTCCTTTTTTCCAAAACAGAAAGTGCTCGTCATGCCAAACATGGACGATCTATATCTGCCCCTGATGACATCAGGCCTTGACAACCCGTCTATATCACACCAATCCTCCATCCACTCCTCGTCCCACCAGTCGTCCATGGAGTCCCAGGAGTACCTGTCAGAGTAGCCACAGATGGTGTTTCTGTGATGCAAACAGGTGTTGTGCAGTTATTGGCATGAATCTCTGTTGGATTCAGAGGACGCTGCAGCTGGGGTCCCGCTCTGTGCGTCTCCTGTAACCAGTGCAGGATGGATATCTCCAGAGGGCAACACTGCAGGGAGCTCAGGATGGAGAGAATGGTGCTACAGCGCCCCCTACTGTGAGGATGATTGACTTAAAACCAGTCAGAACTGTTTTTCTAAAGAGGAACTTTTCTTTTTTAAATCTGATGACAATGCAAGCCTGAAGACTTTATTTCTTTACTGCACGTCAAACCATGATGAAGTCTATGACTGTTTGGATTCTCCTAGTAATCCAGAGCTCAAACAAATTACAGAAACCCCAGAACATGAATATGTTCAACTTATAGTTTTGTTCCAACAAACTTCCTTGGTGCATGTTGTTTCTTAAAAGTCTTGCTCATGGATTCATCCGTGAATTAAAACCTGTTTGAAAACCGTTCTGTGCTAAATGTTGATTCTAACCTGCACACAACAGGTTGCAGTTGATGCATTTACAACACGAGACACAGAAAAACCACACAAGTGTAAAAATGCAAATGTAGGGTTTATTTGTTCTCAGTTTTATTATTTTTTAAGACAGCAGAATTCAGATTTGAAAATTCTTCTCCTCAGGCCTCTTCACTCAGAGGCTCTGGCAGTGGTTTGCGGGCGTCCTTCTTCAGTGGCCCCTGCAGGTAAACCAGAGGTCAGTGCCAGAGCAGTGCAGCAGACCTCAGGTGGTCTGATAATCACATTTGTGTGTGTGCCAAACTTTCCTCACACTCACCATGAATGCCCTCTTCTCCTGAGCAGTCTGGAAGCGGCCGTGACCAAATTTGGAAGTGGTGTCGATGAATTTCAGCTCGATGGACTCCTTTGACTTACGAGACGTGTGCACAAGCAGAGACTAGAGAGAGGAGGGGGGTGTGCCAGGGTGAACAAATATTGTCTGAGTGCTCTTTTGAATTAGAAGGGACTTTCAGAGTTAATTAGATGCCCTTAAAGTCAGAAAATAAGACTTTCAAAATCACACTGTACCTTTCTGAGAGTGAGAACACGCTTTTTAACGCCGGCCACACAGCCCTTCAACATCAAAAAGTCATTATTCACTTCACCGTAGTGGGGGAAGCCTCCCTGAAGAGACAAGGTGACAAGAGGGAAGAGGTAAACTAATCATAGGGGGAACTTCAAGTGCATCATAAGACACAAAAGCACCAGAACAAGAGAGATTATCACATTACAGGAGCAGAAGTCATAGGCTTTAAATGCATTAGTTGTGGTGTAAATGAAAACATATCCCAAAGATTAGAGTACCATGGGTGTGATAGTCTTCTGGCTGGTGTCGTAGTTAGTGGAGGCGTTGTTCCGGATCACCTTTCCATCCTGGATGTGCACACCCTTACCAATACGGTAGATCTGAAGATAAAGGGAACAGGGAAGGAAATTAGAGTATATATACCACAAATAATTTGAAAATTTTTGGTATGATCATTATTTAAACCAGGGGCAGTGTTATGGGTGGGCCCAACACTCCCAGGCCCACCCACTTTCTGACAGGTTCACCCCAAACTTTTCTTTGAAAAAAAATAAAAATAAAAACAAACAAAAAACTGTTTGTAAAATTTTGTTTCTTTATTATCATAAATTTGTTATTATTAGATGCCCTTTTTTTCTAAAATAAGCTGAGTGTGTCAATCTTTTAGCCTGTTGGAAAAAAAAATCTAAATAAAAAAACAAATAAACAGAGTTTTGTAACATTAAGCTGCATGTAATACCAGTAAGACTTGAGAATGGTTTTGGGAAAGACTGCAAATTTTTGTCTTTTATTTAATTGTGGTTAATGTTGCTGCTCTTACAGCCTGCCTACCTGGGGTCCCTCATCCACATCTACACTGCTTCTCGCCCACTACACTCTGCTTGCGAAAGATGCCTGGTGCTCCCAGCCCAGCGTGGCTCCAAATTACTAGCCAGACTCTTCTCCTCTGTTGTGCCCAAATGGTGGAATGAATTACCTAACTCTATACGATCCACAGAGTTCCTTTCTACTTTTAAGAGATGTCTGAAAACTCATCTGTTCAGGGAACACTTGTGCACTTAATCTGACCCTTCTCCTTTTTGTCCTCAGGGGTAGAATGAGTCAGTAGGTCTAAGACTCAGCTCTTATGATTTTTTTAGCACTACTACTAAATATTGTTGAAGTTTGAAGTATACTGTTGCAGCAATTTATCGTGGTTTGTTGGCTTGTAATTTGTTGTACCCCCACCCCCCCACCCCCCAACCCACCCACCTAAAAAAAAATGCAATTAATGGCAGCACCTGCAGCCGAATAACTTGTTGCACTGTTGTCACACTAACCAGGTTTCCTTCTGTCTAAATTCTTGCTTGTGTTGTACGTCACTTTGGACAAAAGCGTCTGCTAAATGAAACTGTAGAACTATAGAACTGTAGCCTATGATAAGGGAAACTTGAGGCAGCGCAGCCCATTGTTGGGTTAGAGCACTACTCTTTGGTCAAAACTATGGAGAGCAACTGCAGGTAGGCCCATCTGATTAACTAAAATGTTATGATAATAGTTATTATTATTATTATTATTATTATTATTATTATTATTATTATCATTATTTTATCATTATTATTTTATTATCATTATTATTATTATTATTATTATTATTATTATTACCATCATTATTTTATCATTATTATTTTATTATTTTTATTTTTATTATTATTATTTTTTTTATTATTATCATTATATAGATAGTAATTCATTTAATATGGAGGCACCTTTCGTGACACACAAGGTCACCTTACAAAAAAAAATAATCAAAAGATAAAAGCAAAATAAAGATAAAAGTTATGAAATGCAAAAGCATTAAAATCTGCTTTAAAACATACAAGCAGTAGTAGTAGTCGTAGTAGTAGTAGTAGTAGTAGTAGTAACAGGAGTACATAATTATATATTAATATTTATAGTACTATTTATCTTTAACTTTTGCAATTTAAGGCCAACACATAATTAGTTTGTCCCGCCTAAAACTGAAATCCTGGCTCTGTCCCTGATTTTGACATTGATCCAGGAGCTGACCTTCTTGTTGATCTCAGTGCGGTGGTTGTAGCCCTTCTGTCCAGCACGGGCTATAGTGTACCCCACACGAGCTGGATGCCAAGCCCCAATACAGGCCACCTTCCTCAGACCCTTGTGAGTCTTCCTGGGAAGCTTCTTCGTGTGCCAGCGGCTTGTCACACCTATCAGCACAAAACCCCTAATGTAAGTTTATCTACAAATGCATTTATCCAACCAAACCCTTCACCAGAGCTGAATATTTGTCACCTTTAAAGCCGTGACCCTTGGTCACTCCTATAACATCAATCATCTCATCCTGGCTGAAGACAGAAGCGATGGGAACAGCCTTTTCCAGATGCTCTTTTGCCCAGTCTACTTTGTCTGAGATGCTTCCTCCATTTAGCTGCACCTCCATGATGTGGGCTTTCTTCTGCTTTATTGCCAGCAGACGCATCTGCAAATGAAAAGTTAAAAAAAAAACAAAAAAAAAAACAGCAGCTGTGAGGGCTCTATAAATCCTGAAAAGCCTCTTGCTTTGAACTTACTATGCTTATAGGATATCAACACCAGCCCTCTATGTTTAGATGTATTACTCAGCACAGGATCATGTTTGGATGACTCATACTAACAGCAGGCAGTCATCACAGCTCAGAGATTTAAGAGCATATTTTGATCTTGTTTCCACCTCTGAAGCTAAAACCTGCTGAGGGGAACACTGATACCAGAAACATTGATTAAGGCTGAAGTCTTGTGTAACCTTGTTATTGTTGCTACTATCAATATATACATACATATGCAGAGCATGGGTGAGCAGTTAAGCTCTGCCCTGAAAATTATTTTTAAACTGCCATTTGAAACATCACACTGCAGAGCACCCCACGGGCGGAGCGTTGTAGCCTGGAGTGGTTTGGCTGCGAGGAGATCTGGAATGTGGCAGCTTCGCTTTCCATTGCATGCAGTGAGTAGGGTGTGAGGCACCTCTGCCCTTATGCATGTTTGAACTGAAGACATATAGAGATATGCAGTAAACGGCTCCTCGAAGTTGGAGCTGTGGAATCTCCTGAGTAAGGACTGACCTTCTCCCTGACGGCACGCTCAGGGGTGAATGTCCAAGGATGTTATGGTCTTGTCTTGTCAATGAATGCTTAAATTTGATCGTATCAGTTTCAACCTCCACAAAAAGTAATAATAAAACAGCATTTGAGCCTCTGAGTTTCTGAGCTGTGAGTTTGTTTGTCACCTGGCTGGCCTACCTGAGAATGAACAAGAACCCTGATTACTGAGCAGTATTTCTTCATCACAGAAAAGTCCTTGTCCAGCTGTTTCTTTCCTGTCTCATCCTGCCACTTCTTGCTGTATTTGGTGAAGGCCTTCTTCTTGCTCTTGGCCCTGAAACACAGAAAAGATTTTTTGGTTATCTGTCCAAGTGAGCATCTGGTATCTTAGCCAAATGTGCAAACTGAGACACAATAGACAACAGAAGGAAGTTATGGTTATTTACACACCAATTTTTGTAAAATCTGCGTCTGCACTCATCACTCAGATGCTCGGCAAAGATGGTTTTAAGGGCCCTCAAACCACGGACAGTTTTAATGTATCCCACAACCCCGACAACAATAACCGGAGGAGTGTCAATGATGGTGACTGCCTCTACTTCCTCTCGCTTTGATTGCTCTGTAAAAAAAAATAAAAATAAATACATTTGTGAATAACTTACTATGTGGGAAAGCAGTGAACAAGCAGCAAAATACTGTTGATATAACTTCTTTAACATTAAACAGACTAAATGTTGGAATATGCAACAAAAAGAGAGTCAACATAACAGCCCAACAACTCAAAAAAATATTTTTACCATCCTAAAAATAATGTAATGGGTCATGTTTTTCTGTTAAAAAAATATTATTAGAAATGTTACTAGATATTTCATGCTTGAAGCTATTCATTGCAGGGAAAAAAGTTAAAATGTGACAAAGAAAATAGAGTTTGAGTTGAAAATTGTTAAAACTAAGTCCATTCACACGTACTGAGGCCAACGCGGTGCACCTCCCTCAGCGTGTGAGTCATGCCAGCCTTGTATCCAAGGAAGGCGGTGAGGTGGACGGGTTGGCTGGGGTCATCTTTGGGCCACGTGCGCACTTTTCCTCTGTGCTTCTTGCTTCGCTTGTGGGGCAGGAACCCCATGTGCCCATGACGGGGAGCGTGGAATTTGCGATGGGACTGGAAGAGCAGCACAAGTCAAACAGAGTCACTATCAGCTAAAACTAGACCAGCGTTCAATCATTGCCTTTTGACATCGTTTTTTATTTGTTTGGTTATATCCCAAGTTTCATGCACTTTTGCTTTCTCTTTCAAGTTACACAAATCACACTATTCTTTTGGTTGTTTACTTTTAATGTTGTTCATATTTCAGGAAATGAACGCCAAATATTATTTGATCATTCATTTTAAACTGATAAAGCACAGTTATCTCTAGTAACTCAACATAAATAATTGGTTTAGACCACAGGATTTTTTAAAGCATTTATAAAGACCAAAAATTAGTACATCAATGACCTGGCATCTGGCAATAGTAATAAGAAAAGAAAAACAAAATGTCTCCAGAGAAGAAGACTCTAAGAGCAGAAAATGACATGTTGGAACAGTTATTCTCAAAGACTGAGACATTGGAAAAAGAGTGAAAAAAATAGTAATAGCCTAACAAACAGACACTTAAAGAGCAGAACATACAGACAGCAAAGAAAAACATGTAACAATGTCTAAAACTCAAATAGAAACAAGTTGCCATTTCTTAAGTGCACGTGGTCCCCATGAAGGCAGCCATTGCAGAAAAAACATTTCAGCAAGCTTTAATTTCCTCTTAAATCCATATGACCACAAAGAAAGGTAAAACAAAAACACATCTAGAGGTGTATAGACAGACAAAACAGCAAATTAACTTATCCTTCATGGGAAAAAACAGACCCCAAAACATGAAGAGCACTAACCATGTCTGTTCCCTGTCCCGCCACGAGATAGAAAGAGAGAGGGGCCTGTGCTGATGAACAGATCAGACACAAGATGATACACAGCGTAGGACTCTAAATTGGTGTTTGGCCCAGTTGAGGAGCTGTATTCGTTTACAGACAAGGCAGGCTCTGCCAAGCTCTGACAAGACATAGGAGGAGGGAGAGGGGAAAGTCAAGGGTCTTAGGTGGTGAGGAGGCTTAGTGGACGGGAACATATCACCAAGAAAGGAGAGCAGAGAGAAAAGGAAAGTTTTCATTGTCGTGTAGCTGATATCCACCTGTTCCACCTAACATGGGACACAATGTATTCTTCTTTTACTAAAGAGTAAAACAGCAGCAACATTACTGTACCATGTTGATAAGTATTTACAATCTATGACTTAATCTTACACAAATTTGAGTTTATTTATCAAAACAACTTGACATGTCTGTAGCAGAAGTGTCTGTCAACAGAGCTCAAGTGGGAGTAGAGTGAAACATTATATCACAGCAGCAACAGGGAGGAATCTTAAGAGATAACTAGGTTACCTTAATAAAAATTCTAGATGATTGTATCTATTTCATGAGCATCAAACGATAGAATAAATTGTGTTAAACCCTTACAAAAAAGAAGTTTATTAAAGTATGCTAGTAGTATACTTATTTTCAAGACAGTACACTTTCAGTTTACTTTCGATGTACTTATCCCAGGTATACTTAACAAAGTAATATGTAAGCATACTTGGATTATACTTAAAAGTATATTTAAAAGTCTAAGTATACTTAGCCTATAGTTAAAAGTATAAAGAAAGTCTAAGTATACTTGGCTTTAATTGAGAAGTATAATGAAAAGTCTGTGTATTTGGCATATACTTAACCTTTTGATCAAGACGTACAAAGGAAAAGAAACAATAAATAAAAACTCAAATATAGGTATGATATTAAGTTCACTTAAGAAGAACTTCAGAGTATACTTACAGTTTAAAAACTATTAAACTAGAAGCATTTTTATTTATTTTTTACTATATTGAGACTTGAAGTATACTTAAAAGTGCACAAAGTGGTTAGGAAGTTTATAAGTTGTATACTTGCAGACTACTTGTAGTATTGTTGCCGAACCAAATAAAACTTTAATATGACCTAGCTGTGTACTCAAAGTTTACTACTCTTAAATTGACAACATACTGTTGGTATTCTCTTCGTATACTTTTATGAACTAAAAGTAGACCACTATCATATTAGTGGACTTAAAGTGTACCAGCAGTACACTTCACAGTATACTTTCATAAACTGAAAAGTGTGCTAGAAGTATATATTAGTAAATCTAAAGTATACGTGTAAGTTTTGTTGTAGTATACTTGCAGTACAAAATAAAAAAATACAAACTAGTTGTGAACTCAAAGTTTACTTCTTTTAACCTAAAAAAATACTTATAGTATACTTTTTTAAAACTATAATGGGCCAATTTAGTCCCAATAAGTATTGAAAAAGTACACTGGTAAGTAAACTACTCGTATATTAATATTCGTACACTTGCTGTAAAAAGTGTACTTGAAAAATACACTTTATCTTTCCTTCAGTTTACTTAATAAAATGAACTTGAAGTATGCTTCTTTTTTGTAAGGGAAGGGATCTGCCTGGTTGGATGATTTGGTCATTTAGAATAGAATAGAATAGAATAGAATAGACAATACTTTATTTATCCCCGAGGGGAAATTCAGGAGTCACCGCAGCATTTCATTTTTATTTGGTTATCAAGTTATCAAATGTACCTAATAACTATTTTTGGTCAACAACATTGGGTTTTAATAGAATGTTGACACATAAAATTGTGCTAGAAATCTTCATGGTATTTCAACAAGCTCCAAAACTTCAGATTTTGCGACAAAATAGTTTTGCAACGCCCTCTGCTGCACCAACATGGCGCAACAAGCTTCAACTGTGACCTTTACCCTTCGAACTCAACGTTTTTAAAATCCAGGAATAGGGCACAGGGTTTATAACGTCCCCTCTCTAGCGAAAATACTTGTACCGAATACGTTTTTATAATGACTTGAATTATGTATGTTGGGGTGAATTCAGGTTTTACAATTGTGACCTCTAATTCGCCGGCATTGTGATTGTTCTGCGCATGCGCAGCACCAGTGTAGGTTCTTTCGAGGTCGTATTTGGTCGAGGCAAATTAAAAGCAGAAATATGCCTAGAGACTATAATAAAGATGCATACCCGGAGCCCCCAAAGCAGACTGCGGTTTCGGATAGACAGACTGCATTGCCAGATCTCACCGAGATTCTGACTAAAGTCTTCATCTACACCGTGGACGTTCCTGTCTCCGCATTCAGAGGTAACTCCAGCTAACACGGCTAACTTTGATAGCATGCTAATAGTAGAGCACAGCTACCGGGAGCTGAAGATTCTGTCTCCACCAGTTTTTATGCTGGTGTTTCGTATATGTAAATGTCTTGCTGTTGCTTTAATACAAAATGCGACGTTCAGTTGTTTTTGTGGCTCCTAAGTCTTGCATTTAGTGATGCGAGCTAGCTAGCTGAGACGTGTTTTGCTAGTCAGCGTCCTTCATGGCATGAAGGTCCACAGTGCAACCCACATTTCTTAACTGTGTCTTTAACTCTGCCCTCAACTTTTCTTTCATCCAGGTTTTGTTGAATACTTACGGGTCAAGGAAAGGCCCGTGTACTACCACCAGCAGTACCGCCGTGTCCCCTATTTAACTGAGTGCGAGGAGGGGGATTATGTCTGCTACTATGAGGCTGAGATGCAGTGGAGGAGAGACTTGTAAGTAAAGATTCATTACAAAATCTTTCAAAATCTGCTCAGTAAATTATTTATCCAGTTAGTCTTTATTCTTACAACTTGTGGCATTATTATAGTGACATCACACCCAAATGCGTTCGTAAGAGCCATTGCTAATTTTGCCAGAAAGCTTGTTTGCCTTCACAGATCTCTCACCTCTCATTCAACAGTCTTGGCACTCGACAGGATAAACTTGGTGTCTTCTTTAGTGTATTTGTGGATATCTGATATTGGATGTCAAAAGCTGTTTTCCAAACCGCCTAGGCACTACATACTACTTACTGCTCCTGCTTGTAGTAGGCCCCTATGTAGTATGACTGTTCTATTGGGTCTATTTTGTAGTTTACTACTCAGGTTTCCAGTTTCGGAAAGCAAAGCTACACATTGTGTTGTTTTTAAAAATTTGTTTGTTTTAGTTTTTGCTTTTATAATAAAATAAAAAAGAAACCATCGGCAGACCTCTGCATTTAGTTATTTATTTATTTTTATTTTATCTAGGCCTGTCACGATAACAAATTTTGCTAGATGATAATTTTCCAAAATATTATTGCTGATAAAGGATATTATTTATTTTGATTTTTTGATTTTTTTTTCATTTTTTCATTGATGTTATTATGATAAATGGGATAATAAAGTGAGTACACCATATCAAAAGCAAGAAACTTTAATTTCTTAAGATTATTTAACTGTAATTAAAAGGTCAGGATCTATTAAATAAAATGAATTAAACAAAAAATAACATAAATTTAACAAACAAGAAAGAGAAAAAAATACAATTAAAATGAAATGGACTCTCTTTAAAAAAAAAAAAAAACATGTCAATGAAAATAATTAACACTCATCAAAAACCATAAAACATAGACCCTGTCTCTAAAGAAAAAACAAAACTCTAAAAATAACAACAATAAAAACTATAGCCTAAATAAAAGGGAGTTTATACAGTTCCTGAATTGTTTGTAACATGTACTTTTTCCCAGTCAATCCGTACTGTCTGTCAAACATTTTTAACATTTCTGGCTTTCAACCGTATTGACGGGCTGCATTTCTTTGGCAATGTAGCTGTCTTTGAGCGCCCACCATTTGGCGCTTTTATTTCTATTTACTTTGCAGACCAAAAGCCTCAGTAAGAGCGGATTGTCAAAGAACAAGGCTCCGCTGCACCTCCCCTTCTTCTTCTTCGTCGCCACTATTTTCAAACAAATGCGACATATCAGCTCGTTGGTGTTCATGAGCTCACACTTTGTTCATTCTGATAAAAAACAAAATATTCCCACACTGGGACTGTGGTAGGCGGCTTAAGAACCGTATCTTTCGTGCCATCACTCATATTAGCGTGTGTTTCCTCCTTACCCCTCAGGACGCTCACTTTAGCTCTCTCTGTGTGTACGCGCGAGCAGCCCCGTCTTCACCCCAAAGATCGCATTTTTGACAGATGCTCACTCCGCTATAAATCAGCTAAATCCGCTATAGAACCGATGCACCCCGATGTTAGGAAAGATAGACATAGTGAGCCATCTTCTTGAAAGAGAGGAGGAAAACAAACGTGCATGCATGTGTCAGTTTATCGAGGCTGGCAAACTTACCAAGGACGTTTTTTATTTATCGTTCGGTTAATCGATTTATTGATTATCGTGACAGGCCTAATAATATCATACCTGATTTCGTTTACTGAAAAAAGGCTTGAAGGGTTTTTTATTTTTACACCTGATGAGAAAACCACTTCCGTAAAATCCATGAATGGTCTAAAAAGTTATTAAGTGGTTCATATGGGCTTTAATGAATTTGTAGAAGTAAACGGCTCTTTTACAACTGTAAGTGATGAGATTTACCAGTGTTTCTTTTGCATCACTTTACTTAAATCTCACAGACTGTTGGTGTATTGTAGTTCACCAAAAGTTGCCACCCACATAGACAAACAGCCTTAGCACCATTCATTGTGTGAAACAGTAGACATCCAGGGAATTTTTGGCATACTGCAGATTTTGCAAGTTTTCACATACTACATACTGAATTTTGGCCAAAATAGTCGACACTGCTGTTGGCAGTTTGGAAAATTTTCAATATCCCTTTTAATAATTGGTGCGTTGGTTAACCCTAAAGACACTTTTCTCTCATAGCCTATCAGCAGAGTTGGGTAAGAGCTCACACCTGTCCCTTGTTAAAGATAAGACAGTCATTGTATTTTTTGTTCTCTTCAACCCTCAGCAAAGTTGACCAAGAAATAATCAAGATCGTCCGGGAGCGTTTCCAAGCCTGCTTAACGAGAGAGGGACAAAGTGCCAAACAGAACTGTGACAATGAAAAGAGGCTGCTCTATGAGACATCTGGGAACTACAGGTCACGCTGTGAGTAATTTACTGTTTGAAGCAAGACATGCAAAATAAATGCAGACCAGCTCCACTCTTTGTAAAAATGTTCCAAAAAATAAGGTTTGCATTTATCTGACATTGTTTTATTTGAGTCCACCAACCGCTAATTATGTTGTTTCTCACCTTTATTGTTTCAGATGGGGACCTGGGAGCATATGCAGGTGCGAGGCAGTGTCTCATGAAGCAGAAAGAAAGGATGATGGAGGCCCAGGCCCAAAAAGCTTAAGAGAGGTTCCCTAATATCTGTGCTGTGTAAAGATTGTAAAATAAAGTTTATGTGATAAATCCTGTCTGCTTAGTGCTCTGCCACTCCAGGAAGATTCACCTCTGTCTGTGCAGTAACTTGAAGGCTTTTTTCACGATTCACGATCATTTCTTTTACATTACTTCACTTCAACAGATCTCTAAAATTGAGGTTTGTTATAGATCTAGTAGCACATTACACAAAGGACTGAGTGCCCCCACAATAAATGGAGAAGGAAGAACACAAGTGGCATGCATAGTGGGGAAAAAAACATTGTGGGAGGCAGACTGGCCCATAGATATACATAGAAAGGCTAGATAGCTTACACACGCTGTGGGTGCATCCGAATAGTCCTTTTTTGATAAGGAAGCTTCCTAAGTGAAGAAATGACCCGGAAGCATTTAAACGTCGGCCATGATAAGTGCTGTTTGAATTCTCCAAAAGTTAAGGAAAGGAGGGTCGTTGCTGCCTTTAATATCTCCTTTAGCTTAGGAAACACCGGACCATCCTCTTCAAAAGGAAAGGGGAAGAAAACGCCCCATAATGCCTTGCGGCACCTGACGTGTAGAAATACGGCTCCTGCCGAAAGTTTACGGAAACTTTTGAGAAGGGATGGAAATTATGTGAGTACTGTTGCTTTTCTAACATTAACCATCACGTGTCTGCCTGAATATGTTTATTGTGTTCACGATGTATGAAAGTCAAAGGATTCACAACCCTGTGAGATAAGGCAGAGGACAAATGCGCTTCTTGTAGTTCATTTTCGGGACATTGTAGTTCGTTGTGGCTTACCTACATCACAAGTAATTGTCGTCACATAAATATGACATCAAAGTGAAAGTGCAGTCGAATTCCTCTTTGGCCGCAGTTCTCCTTTCCTCTCATCTTTTCCCCTCCTCCCCTTGACCCTGTGACAATTTTTATCAGGGTTAAGGTAAAGTGGATAGGGAAGGGCTTAGGAAGGACTATTCGAATCCACCCTGTGACCCAATTAGGGCTGACGTTGCTATGCAGTGGCCATCTTACCTAGGGGCTGCTGGCTCACGGTTAACATTAATGCCTATGGAGCATGTACTATTTAATTAACCATAACTTACTTAATTTTCTAACAGTTTGATTTTTATAAACGCCAGAGGTGTAGTTATGTTATTGCATATTTAAGATAATTATAGCCATGGACTTTCACATTTAATTAAAAAAGTAGATAGTAGAGCTTTACCTGCCATAGCTGCACACATACACACAGTGAAATTAAATCGTCAGTGTTTATGTTAAACATTTAATAGTTTGATATTTTATATTTCTAGTTGATACATATATTAAATATAAAGGGGTAAGTTGACCCGCATGACATTTTAAAGTTAAACTGAACAAATAATGTATGTACATTATATGTGATTCATATTGGTTCAATTTACCCCACGGTTTTTGGTTCATCTTGCCCCATGACCATGGTTTTGATAAAACCTAATCAATTTAATTATTCAGGATGTTCTTTTGCTAAATGATTCACATAGTTCTACACATTGAAATCACTAACATGCACAATATATAAGTTTAAACCTGGGTCTTTCTGCTTTAGCATGAAAATAATTATACCACAAAAGTCAAAGAATCCACAGCTGGTTGGAAATAATGTTTGTGTTCTTATTTTAGGGTCTCGTGACAACTTGTGTGAATAGTTTTAAAGATCAAGAGGATGGTTCGTTCATCTTACCAGTTCTCCTCTGCATATATTTTATTACACATTTTTTTAAAAAACACATTCAGTAACATGACATCAAGGTTTCTTTTATTAACAGGTGTGCACAATAACAAAAGAATTCAACTGTTTTTTTTTGCCCTCCTCTCCCTCGCCAAAGCATTGCTCTTCTCCTGCTGCAGTTTCCACACTGTTGCCAAGGCTGCATCGAGTTTGGCCTTTATAGCCTTGGGGCAGGAAGGCAATGCATACAGGTGGTCAGGGGCCATCCTCTTCAGGCTCTTTGTGTTCTCTCCAGTGGCTGCCTGAGGCTTTGGAAAAATATATAAATAATAATAATAATGAGGATAGTATTAGCGGTAACCTATTAGTGCTGAGTTTAACACAAAGTTATAATTTTTGAATCTACAAAATAAAACCCAAATCAGTATTCTTTTCATAAATTGGCTTGGCTAAAGGCGCACTTATGTTTTGGGTCTCTTCACAAAAATGTCAGTTTTGACTATAAAGATTCCCTACACCTTGTTGTAGTTGCACATGCTTATTCATAAAAGTGTATGAGTGACATAAGCAAGTGACAGCCTGTGATTCTCAATCCTTTTACACAGATTACCACCTCAAATAATAATGGGTTCTTTGAATAACACCATCATATCCCTTCCTGGCCACCACTGAGATAAATGATTTAATGATAAGCCATATGGTCCTCTTAGTTGTGTACAAATACTCACAACATCAGGTGAAGGCTCATTCTGGTGCAGGTCCATGGGCAGGTTTTCTTCTGCTCTTCTAGAGGCAGCAGTGCTTCTTTTTGCTACCGCCTAAAATATGAAGTTAAATATTAAAATGTTCTTAATTCACAGCACTTTATGTATTCCTAAACTTGCAGAAATCTTGACAATATGTATGTCACATATTCTTGTTGGCCAATGATACACATACCCTTTGGAGATGAGCAGGGAAGTTGAAAATGGTTGGCACAACACCAGCCCTAAGGCGGACAGTCTGCCCTGTTCTGTCAAAATCCTCACTCCTGAAATGTTCGCTGCACAGTTTGCAGTTTTTTGAAGCAACAAAACCTTTCCTTCTTAGAGCAAGTTCCCATTGTCTCCTCTTCTCTGCGTTTTGGGGAAACCTTAAAAACATGAGAAGATACCAAGATATATGAATTATTGACAACAATTTACACCTTTCTTACTATAAACATTAATGGTAAGGACAAAAATACTGAGATAAATTATGATATTGTTGGGGTAATTCATGTAGCCTATGCTTGAATGCCATTATGAAAACCGAAATAACAAACATGTAAAAAGAAATATTAAATAATTATTATGTAAACAAATGGTAGAAACATTTCTAAAACGTCAGGGTCAAAATAACTTGTATTATACAAGTACAAGTCCACTAAATTAGTAACAATTATCCTAAATATGTCACTCAAGTCATTTCTTACGAGTGAAAGGTGATTCCACGGGCTCTTGTTTTGAAGGAACGTTCGTTTGAGCATCCATATGCTGCACAGAAGTGTGGCATCTTGCACTGTAGGGGGGTATTTTTGGAAACACAAAGCCAGCCAGTTACTGTATAACAATGAATTTCAATCTTGGATATATTTCACTAATGAAACAGCTTGGAAATCGTGTTCAAACTTAGGAGTAATTCTGCCTTTCCCACCTGTAAAGAATTAAGTCCAGGTTACTTTGTAATAGTCCAAGTGGCTCACATGTCTCATTCACAACCTCTTGTTTCTTTGCTAGCTAATACCCAACTGCATCCACACAAATTGTCATTTAGACAAAATATGTTGTCACAAAGTTATCATTGGTCTCACTGAAACCTGTATAATAAATTGAAACTCCCAGATTGCAGCCTTGCAATAGCTGTGACAAACACACAACTATGCGATTTTCGGAAAGAAAACTGCAATTTTAACAGGTCTGCGCGGCCAGAATCAAAGCCACGTTTATAAGGTTTCTAATGAACCAAACCGTTTGTAAATCCGTCAAAAATTCCAAGAGTACCCATCGGCAGAGACCAAGCTCCGCCATATCGGCAGCGCATTCCGGAAAAGGCAAACCGGAAGTTGGTCTTCTTCGTCAATTTTTTCACTTTTCAGCTGTACGACACCATGCAGGAACTCGGGCGCCCATTAGAGCCAATAATACCAGATTTTTTTTTTTTTTATCATTGAATCATTGACAACTTCAGGAGTCGTAACACAAATACAAATACAAAAACAAACGAGACAGGGAAGTTAATAAAATGAAAAGGAAAAGAAAAATACAATAGAGGAAAAAAAATAATAACAATAATAATAATAAAAAAATCTTGTGCAAGAATGCGTTTTATGTAAACAAGTTAAATTCTTTGCAAACATTGAAAGTTTTTAAAGCCTGTGTGTTTTTGGATTTGGAGATTGTCCTCATATATTGTTCAACTTCCTTTTTCAATACAAAGAGTTCCGGTTGTCTGTTCATGAATTTACATTTGTGAATGTGGAACTTGGCTAACAACAAGAGCATATTTACAAAGAAGAAAGCATTATTGTCTTTATGGCTATAATAATGTAAACCAAAAATAATACCAGATCTCAATGAAACACAAATGAAATTTTTACGTAACCAGATTTTGTAGACATTATGCTGATGACATGTATAATGCACGTTTCAAATGAAACGGTAATTCATGTAAGAAACAAAACAGAAAAAAAAAATTTAAACCAGAAATACAACAAAAAATGGTTAAGAAACACAACCAGGGGTATAGCGCCAGTCTGAATTCTGTTAACCATGAACAGGAAAATAAAAACATATTTTGTTATGAAGCCCCATATAAAATCTCGAATATGTCCAACTTTCAGTTTAATGAGAGCACCGTAGCGCCAAAAAAAGTCGAAAAGAACACAAAGAATGTTTTAACTTTTCTTTTTCTTGTGTTGTTATGTGTATATTTTTGTGCATCTTTGTTGGATGATTGCTGTATCTTAGCCCCTGGCTGCAACTGTGTGTATATTGTTAATTGTACTTTGGTAATACTAAAAAAAGAAAAAAGAAAAAAAAAGAAGAACTCCAAAAACAAAAGAATCTTCAGTACTGTAATAACTTTAATTGCACATTCTTACATTAAATTAAAAAAAAAAAAGAGAGAGAACATATTTCTTTCCATTTTGCTCATAAATCAGTCCTTTTTGCTTTCAAGTTGAAAACCGTCTCTTGAAAATCAGTCCTCTTTGCTTGCAAGTTCCAAAGTTTTGCTTGCGAATTCTACTGCACTTGATGGGCGGGGCCTACGCTGGTGGATGAGAGATGGTTTCTATTGGTTTGTTTGACCTGGCTTTACCGAGTGCGAGCGCCAGCTACCACTTCCCTCTTGCACAACGCCTGGAGGTAAGTTGATAGCCTCTGGCTACAGTCTGCCGTACACTCACAACAACAAAAACAACAACAACAACACAATATAGTGAATTATAATGTCCTAAGTTAGCTTAGTTAGAGAGTGATTAAAACATTTTGTTCCACATTACACGCAGTGTCATGGTTCCTACACAACAGTACAGGGTTTCCCCCAGTGTATTACAAGCCTGGCGGGCCACCAGGCTTTACTTGCCCCCCCACCCCAGGCTAAGCATTGTTTATTAATTTTTTAATTCACTTTTCACACTCCATCAACACATGATCAAGTGTCTTTTTCATCACCTGGCAACGTCACAACTCCGTTGAGCATAGTCGCGCATAACGGGACATGTCACGGACGTCATGCTCATCAGACCGCTGCCTCACCAGACGAGAGGTCTGCATCGAGACGACCGCGTTGCCCTTCACAAGAACCAAGTCGCGGCTCTACAAGGCTCAGCCAGCTGCTGTAGGTCAAAACTGTCCAAATTGTTTGGACCTGAGTGAAAACAAATGCGAGCCTTACCAGCTGAAAAATCTACGCCCCCCCCCCAATTTCTGACCAGGGAGTCAGACAGATAGTCAGAAGAGTACTCAACAAGCCAAGGACCACCCTGAAAGTGCTCCAGAAAGACTTGGAGGCAGCAGGTACAATTGTTACAGAGAAAACAAAAGGCAATGCACTCCACTTCCATGACCTCTATGGACGCTCAGCCCACAAGACTCCATTCCTCAAGAAAAGGCATGTTGAAGCTTGTTTAAAGTTTGCTAAACAGCATCTTGACAAGCCCGTAGAATACTGGGAGAATGTTGTCTGGTCAGATGAGACCAAAATTGAACTTTTGGGCTGTCATACTACATACCATGTTTGGAGGAGAAATGTCAATGCACATCAGCCAAAAAACACTACACCAACAGTGAAGTTTGGAGGTGGAAGCATCATGGCATGGGGTTGTTTCTCATCTCATGGTATTGGCAAACTTCATATAATTAACGGAGCAATGAATGGAGCCATGTATGGGTAAATTCTTGATATGAATCTGCTGCCATCCACCAGGATGATGAAGATGAGACGTGGCTGGACCTTCCAGCAGGACAATGATCCAAAGCACACAGCAAAGTTGCCTCTCAAATGGTTTCAAAAAAAGAAAATCAATCTGTTAGAATGGCCTAGTCAATCACCTGATTTAAATCCAATTGAACATTTGTTGAAAGAACTAAAAAAAAGGGTTCACCAGAGGGCACCAAAGAATATTCAAGATTTAAAGACAATCTGTGCAGAGGAATGGGCCAAAATCACACCTGAGCAGTGTGGACTATCAGTTCAAACTTACAAAAAGCGTCTGGAAGCTGTCATTGCAAACAAAGGCTTCTCCACTAAGTATTAGATGAGTCTCAGTTCACGTGTTAGATACTTTTTTTCCTGTGTTTTAATACTTTATTCCACATAATCATTATTTATGGACCTGAAAGTTGTGATTTCTTTTCATGTGTGGATTATTTGAGTTAATACCGATGTCTGGTAGAAATTTTGTTTGAATTGCAGCTTTGGAAATAAACGTGATGAGAAAAAAGTTGACGCGTTCAATACTTATTTTCCCTGCTGTATATCCTGAAAAATTTAGTGCAGCTGGTTCTTGGGGCCACTGTTGTGTGTGATCCAGTAACCAGGGAGAAACTGAATGAATTTCATTTAATTGGCTTTGAGTTGGGACAAAATGAAATAGTGCCTCATGGGGGGACTTACTAAGCATGTTTGTTTTTGTCTGCCACTGTTTTAACTTAAAGTTTACTGAAAATATTAGCGTTCTGTCAAAGCTTCTCAGAATAAGGTGGACATTAGATATAAACCATAGAGCCTCTTGGTTGTAGACATTTTGAAATGTGTGATGTAGTGTTGTTTCTGAAAAACTAAGCCCAGTTTCCCTCACAAGGTAATTTAGTTAACTAGTTACCAGCGATTATATTGTTGCAGCCACAGAGGACAGGGCATAGTTGAGTTCATGTTCTAATTTTCTTTCTTTTTTTGATAACCAAACATTGATACCAAACCATAAATCACTACATGCATCTGTCAGGCCTACCACTTCAATTACCAACATTTACTTTAGGGTGGTCCTTGTATTTTTGAAATAATTGAAACAATGGATCTTGGTTTAGGTCATGTTGACTATTCTTAGGCTACTTCTCTGACTCCATGAATGGTTAAGTTATTTTGCTATGCATCTGGTCTGAGTGTGAGTAGCCTGAACTTGAGCTGCATCTTTGAAAGCTGCAGCTAATACTCAGTCCATAGCAAATGTTCCATTGAAACTCCCTCAAGTTAAAACTGAACCTCTGGATTTTAAGTCAAAGTTTTTGTTTATCTTGCAAAAGTATCTGCAGATTTTACTCTTCACATACTGTGTACTACATTTTAACCAAATCAGTACATACTCGTGAAGTAAGCTGTGCCAAAAACTGACCATGTCTAATACATTTTAAAGTGCACACTTTTTCCTTTGATACATGAGATAACAGATCCAACACAGCAGGTTTTGACAACACTGACATAATATTGAATCTTCTAACATTATATTATTCTCATCTCTTAGTTTAAATTTGATTACATTGGCATCTCCTAAAAAGCAAAATAAGATCAGGACCATGTTACTGCTGATCAAGTTGTTGATCTTAATGTTGCAGTCACAGATTTATACACCACATGGCATATTGCTCATGGGGATATTAAAACATGGACAACTATTCAATTTAGGGATACATTCGCTTGGTTTAATTTTTTTTTTATTTCACCTTGTTTGCTGATGAAGTAGCCTACAAATGCATGTGCTGCACTTTAAAGATTGTGAGAAAAAAATACTTCCGGCTTTACCTCCTGCTACTCAAGTCAAAACTGTACCTCAGATGGTCTTATTAAGCCACTTACCAAAGTATTCCTTGGACATGCAACTTCAATGGCACATTTCAACTTAACACTGCAAAACTTATCTCTGATCTGAAATTTGGGCTGGACAATTAATCGGATTTTAATCGTGATTTCAATTTTGCCATCTGACAATCATGAAAACGATATAATCGAAGAAAAACAATTAATATGCCACACAATGTAGATGTATGCAAGTCCCTGTGCTTCATAGCTCTTCTGTGTTCCATGTGCAGCCACAGTGAGTGTGTGTGACTTATGTGTATCAATAATACTGTGCCACTTGCTGGTTCTTTAAAGTTTTTTTTAAATCAGTACTGAAGTTTTTGAATAAATGAATAATTGTGTATATTAATTGTGATTTCAATATCACTTAAAATAATCGTGATTCTTATTTTTACCATAATCGCCCAGCCCTATGAAATGAAATGATGCGGTTCACTTTTAAAACCCTTCATGTTCTACACAAAAATCATCTTGCTATCAAGTCCAGTAAAATACAAAGAAACCATTGTGATGTTTCAGAATGTTTATTCAACAATTCTCTGTATAAAAAGTTTAGGAGGTAGCCGCCTGGACAGCCTGGCCTCTCTGCACAGACACCCTGGTGTGAGTCTTAGCAAGATGGTCGGTGAACTCCTGAAATTAAAAAAGGACAGTCATCAATATAAGAGTCTCAATTTTTAAAACAAAATTATGCTTAACATTTGAACATGAGTACTGTACCTGGTAGGGAGACTTTGTGAAGACAGTCTCCTTCCAGAGATCAGGAGTCAGGTAGCTGTAGGTCTTGGAGATGGCATCAAACGTGGCCTTAGCTATAGAAAAAAAATCAAAAGGTTATGTTAAAGGTGGAGCTCTGACAACCTGACAGTGTTTCAGTTTGTCTCTGTACAGCTGTTGAGTACTGAAAAGGGGAACAGATGAGACGACTTTAACAGTCTTTCTGCCGTGCATTACAATACTCGTTTCTTTCTCTCCAGAAAACGACAACTACACCACTTCAGAGGTGTAGCTGAGCAGAGCATGGAGAAAACGTTACAGCTTTAGATACAACCAGGACAAAGGTCTTACCAAAGTTGCCAAGTGTGGCAGTGCAGCCCCTGGCAGATGTGTAGCAGTCATCAATACCAGCCATCATGAGCAGCTTCTTGGGCACAGGTGCAGACACAATACCAGTACCACGGGGGGCAGGGATGAGACGCACCAACACAGAGCCGCAGCGTCCAGTCACCTTACAGGGCACGGTGTGGGGCTTACCGATCTTGTTACCCCAGTAACCTCTCCTGACAGGGACGATGGACAGCTTGGCCAGGATGATGGCTCCACGGATGGCAGTGGCCACTTCTTTGGAGCACTTCACTCCCAGACCCACATGGCCGTTGTAGTCACCAATGGCAACAAAGGCCTTAAAAGGGAGAAGGAGGGGTACGATGTTACACCTCTTCTCTTACATAGGGGATGTTGAATTGGGTTTATGTGACAGAGTTTGACAATTCACCTTGAACCTGGTGCGCTGACCAGCCCTGGTCTGTTTCTGGACAGGCATGATCTTGAGCACCTCATCTTTCAGACCAGATCCCAGGAAGAAGTCAATGATCTCAGACTCCTACAGACAGAAACAGGTGAGACGTTAGCATTTCATCCAGGCTCACTGCAGCATTAAAATATGACCATACACCCTGATTTGACTGTATATAGGGCAGTTCTAAGCAGCTGTACTATCTGCTCTCACATGCTGCTTACCTTGATGGGCAGAGAATACAGGTAGATCTCCTCCAGGGACTTGATCTTCATGTCCTTAACAAGGCGGCCCAGCTTGGTGACCGGCACCCACTAACAGACAAAAGAGCAATGAGTGAAAACCAGCTCCGAGTCCAACACGTGAATTCACAACAAATCAGACATCTGTTAAAGTGCTTTCAAAAAAAAGTGTTTTCACCTCCTTGTCCTCAGACTTTCCACCCCGGGCACCGCGGCCCCTACCACGGCCTCTGCCGCGTCCACGGCCCCGACCGCGGCCACCTGCGCCGAAACCTCCGCGAAAACCTCCTCTACCACCGGCGTCGTCCGCCATTTGCTGTACGACAACGGAAACAACAGGATAAACATTTCCATCATAATTCAAAGCTAAATTATGCTTACATTAGCACATTTCCACCGCTTACTTGGACCTATTTAACAGTAAGTGGGCCGCCATATTGAACATGGTGGACCTCCCGATACATTAACAAATATCTAGAATTGTGTTTCATTGGGCCCGTAAATATTCAGTAAACTAATAAAAATAATGTTGGAGCCATAGTTAAGTCGTGTTAGCAATGTGCTTTGTAGGATGATGTTAGAGATAATAGAGGATGCAACTCGGGATAGAAATTCACACCGCTTACTTACGTGATCGTTTATACAGGAAGAAGACCCACGAGAGGTTCCATGGGGTTTTATACCCTCATGTTATCGCGATATTTCCGTAGACAAAAGCACGGCTAAACTCTGCGCACTACTGCCCCTACTGTCAGGGTAGACTTAAAAACCGAAGCAAAATTATTCTTGACTTCTTTCAGATTTCAAATACAGTATGTTTTGTAATGAAAGGTGAAGCCAAAAGAGCGTAGAACCCAGTAAATAATCACATTCACCATAAATATTGTCTTATAAACTTTATTCCACAGTAACTAAGGCCTTTTAAGTTAATGAATAAATAACTGATGTTTTAACGGCATCTCTTTCCAAATAACATGTATTAAATCACATCACTCTTATGTCAAGCTATCTGAAGCAAAAGAGCACAAAGAAGTCAAAGCCTTGCAAAGGTATGTAAATAAAAAAAAAATAACAATAATCGTAACAAATAGTAACGGTATATATTTTTCATTCATTTGGTGTTTATAAAACTTTTCTGCTGATAAATTAAAAAAACTTTACTTAATAAGCTTTTTCAACCATATCTTAGATTTGTTTTCAGTAGTTTTGAGTTAAGATTAGAAGGCCTATGACACGTTATGTTTAACACTCTATAACACAATGTTGCAGAGTCATTTGTTTTACAATATTTGATCACATATCAACCTATACATTCAAAAACACACTGTTTTTTGTTTAAGAAATTAACACACGCAGTATTATACAAAGCAGTAGCCAACCAGCAGCAATGCAGTGTGGCCTGTCTTCAGCAGTTGCTGTTGTGACTACCCAGAGTCCCTCTGGAGCTGCCACCACTCTCTCCAAGGTCTTCTTCCTCTACTTCGTTAAGATCATCCATCACCTCCAGGCTCTCACAGATCAGCCCTATCTGCCTCTTCATATGAGCCATGGTGCTCTGCATCCTCCTCATCTTCCTCTGCAGGGCAGTTGCTATGGCTCTGTGGTTCCTCTGTCTGGCTTCGTACTCCTGCCTCAGTTGTTTGTAGCAGTTGTGTTGAGCCTGGGTGCGATGGGACAGTATCGTCCCACAGCCCATGTGGCAGGGCTGACGCCAGTGTTCACAGTGGTGTGCGTGGGTGTCGAGGTCCCTGCGTAGGAGCTGCGCCCGGCAGCCCTGGTAAGGACAGGGGATGAGCTCATACAGACAGCTCATGCTGTGGCAGTACTGCTCTGAGAGGGGGAAGGTCTGTGCACAACCACGGATCTCATTCTTACACTGTTTGAGATCAGACAGAGAAAAATGCAAAGAGATTAAAGGCCTTAAGCAAATCACGTGTCATACTGCAGCATCTTGTGGGTATCTTTTACAAATGAACTGAGTTTGTTAACTTCATCATTAGGCATGAGGAGGTGAGTCTGCATTCCCTACCTTGATCTTCATGCGTCCAATAGATTTGCTTAACTTAAACATGACGAAGATTAAGCTGGGGTTCACAGGCTTCCTGCAGCAGGGGCAGGTCTCCTGTCTGCAAAAGTGAAAGTCAATTTGTATGAAGCACACGACAATACAGTTCCAATATATCTGATGCAGTTTAGTAATTATCATTGCTGGCTGTACCTCTTAAGCCACTGTAAAATGCATTTCTTGCAGAAGATGTGGTGACATGCTGCTCTCACTGGACACCTGAGGACACCCTGGCAAATAGTGCAGATTAGGTCGTAGTCTGGAGTGTCCACAAACTGCTCCACATCATAACCCCCGCTTTGTGTCGACACCTCTGGGTCTGCCTGCGTGTGGAAAATAAAAATATAAATAAAAATATAACTTTATTCTTTGTTATAATTAACACATATTTTGTTGTAGATATTACAAATTTGATAGCTGAAGACACATATAGCAACCCTTACCAACATGTAAGTATTTTAGTCATAAAATATAGCACTTCAACAAGGGGTGGATAACAAACATATCTACTTATGTCTCTGTAATTGAGCCTTTTTTTTTAGGTATTTATGATCTTCTAAATAGCTCTTTTGAAGTATTGCTTCTTTTAAGTTATTTTCTATGGAAACTGCTGTACTTTGACACACTCGACAAAGTTTCACGAACTAAGATAAAAAATAGTTTAAAAACAAACAAGTTTCTCAACTGTATGAGCTGACTGGATGATGTTTACACTAACAAAACTCTTAAACCTGACAACGTGAATATGTCTATTTCAGGTCAAACTGCTTTATCACACTTAATTTAAGATAACATTATGTTTTGTTAAAAGAAACCTTATGTTCGCCTGAGATTTCAAGCCTCTGCACAGCCAGCCAAGAGCGGAAAGGGACCAAAGATTTACAAAGACCAACTTTGATAAATGATGTCATAAAAATATTCACGTCTTGATCTCCCACTTTTATTAACAGTCAGGAAGTGTCATTAAATTTTTTTGTTACTTGAGTGAAATACTTTTGGAGACATACATGTTCCACCAATGACGACAACGACCTACAACCTGTCAACAGTGTTTTCAACATAAAGGTGGGAGATGACAATACAGGATTGTTCTGGAAAGTCACATGACAGGTGACATTAGAGCAAAAATAGGTAAAATGCGGCTGCCTTAATTTTTTCTCCTCACATAGTAACGTGATACATACAAAATTTCAGGAAATGATGTGTCATTATTATTTTCTAATTTTTCTTTTAATAAAATATTTAAAAGAGAGATAACCAAGCGCTCAACACTTTTCCCCCCAAAGAACAGATGGTGCGGAGAAGATATTACGAAAGAATGCTACTGTTTTCCAAGTTGAAGATGAATGTTCAATAGCTTGATCTATTATCAAATCCGAGAATAAAAACATTTTAATTTTTTTTACTTTTATCTCAAAAAAAAAAAAAAAAAAAAAAAAAATTCTAATTAAAAGAAGCGGTTTACTACTCACCATGATAATCTCAAAGTCCCCACCGTTTTTCCATTACGCCGGTTTACTCCATATCGGTTCACTCACATGTCGCCAACAAAACCCACACCCGTGTTATCAATGCACAAACACACATGAACATTCCTGACAAAACGTGAAGGTGGGACCACTCGCGTGGCGTGTGCTCGCGTGTGGACAAACGAAAACCGTAAATTATAAAAGTCAGATAATGGTGCTCATCGATGAACGAGTCTCTTCCCTGCTGTTCTGGCATCAAAGCTTTGACCCCAAATGTCAAACTGGTGCTTTTACAGCTGAATAGCTCAACCTCAGTCTTTTGTTGAAAGCCTAGAAGACAAAAATGAGAAGTTTGTATCAATTTTAAACTCTAACGAAAGGAAAAAAGTCACATACCCTCACTATAAACTTGATTTACTCAGTTTTTACTCAGCTTTTTAATATATTCCGTCTATTTAGCCTTCATGTTTGGATTTTACAGCGCTGTGAGGAAAAACAGCTGTC
Source organism: Halichoeres trimaculatus (assembly GCF_033239565.1). Lineage (NCBI taxonomy): Eukaryota > Metazoa > Chordata > Actinopteri > Labriformes > Labridae > Halichoeres > Halichoeres trimaculatus. Next base: position 5,117,534 of record NW_027437198.1, on the reverse strand, counting down.
TGGCCAATCACAGACCTGTGCGCTCTGTTGACGTAATATTCGTGCGACGTGATCATCAACATGCGGGATGGATGTGTTGACTGAAACCAACGTGTGAAGTGAGAAATTAGGATTTACATGTACACCGCACATCAAATATAAAGGATTTAGGATAACAAGTGAACAAGATGGCAGGTGCAAATCTTCAGTTCAAAACAAAGTAAGTATTTGACGCATGGCACGCTGTCATGTACGCCTTTGAACGTTGTTTTGTGGTTAGCACAAGCTAGGCTAATGTGTCATGTGAAGTTGCTCCAAGTTGTACACTACTTTTTGTTTTATTCTGTTTTAGCTATGTCGTCTCCAGCAAAATCGAACCATTTTACAAAGGAGGGAAAGTACAGGTGAGTGTTCTGCTTCATGTTTTATACCCAAAGTGCCTCTGTTGACAAAATGTGTCTGCATGGAGTTAACTGTTGTAGTATATCCAGCCTGAAATTGTCTTATTATGGAGAACTGGAGTCGTTTGATTATGCATTATCTCTGTGGGTAACTAAGAAGAGACATATCTAAATGTAAAATTAATGAAACAGCTAAAACCAAAATATCCAAAAACTAAATCCCATGTAAGAAACAATCTTCAGAAATAATCTTTTAAGTCCTAATAGAGTTTCATTCTGTAACAGTTTCTTATGCCTCAGCAGATATCCAACACAAGTTAACACATGTTAATCAGTTTATAACTTCTGCACCTTTGTGTTTGTTCTACAGATCAGTAAAGATGAAAGGTACATCTTTTGCACTTGTGGTTCCCGCGTCAATGTTTTGGAGATCAGCACTGGGAAGATTGTCCATTGTGTAGAACATGTAAGTCCAGAGTGAATGTGTTGATTCTAATGCCTGTGCCAGACTGCAATGATATTATCAAATATTTGTTATTGTGAATTTTGAATATACTGTCAAAGTAGTTTGGGATTTTCATAGCATTTGCACCTGCTAAATTCATATTTAACCATCTTTTTACTTTAGTTTCTGAAAAGTTTAAGTGTGATAGAAAACCTTTCTCCCTATATTTCTGTTATTGGCTATATTCTGGTAATAAGCATTAAAACAAGCAGGTTTTTGGGTAACTGATTTTCTGATTTCAGCTCCTCAAACTATAAGGTGCTTGCAGTGTTGCTACAGTTACTTTGAAAAAGTAATCTGGTTACTACTTACTAATTACTCCTTTAAAAAGTAACTCAGTTACTTTACTGACTAATTGATTTTAAAAGTAACTCAGATTACAAGTTACTTTGTTAGTTACTTTCAGCAGCTGCTAGCAACACCTGCAGCTGCATAATTTGGCAAAAATTGTACAGTGCATTTAAAATGAATGATAATAAGAGCCCACATGTTTGTTTTAAAGTAACATGCAGACATTGGTAGTAGTAAAACATGTACTTTACAATTAAAAACAAAAAATATTCATTTTACACATTTTGAATTTCAAAATACAACTAGCGAATGTTTTTACAGTGCCACTTTGGTGCACTGCGCATTTTTTAAATTTAAATTATTTTCTTTAAAAAATTTTTTTTTTTGGTCTAGTTTGATTTTTATCAGTTTCATTTTTCTTAAAGCTGTAGTCTATTGAACCTGTATTTGTAATACAACAAACAAAAATAAATGTTGCTGGAGTGCGGGCTCACATAATCCTCAGTACCCTGCTCGGGGCACCCCAGTCTAAAAAGTCTGGGCACGCCCCTGCTCTGCTGTAGCCTACGTTATGCTGCTCTGCTCCTCAGCGGATGGATTTGTGCTAAACAGAGGGTTCAGCTCTTGGAATAGAGAGAGTTACAATGAAAGACAGGACTCACCTTTCCCTAGGTAAAAATCAAACAACTTCTCAAGCGTTTATGGCCGCAGTGCGCGAATCTCTCTCTGATTGATTCCTAAATGTTTGAGTCAAATATCTTAAGCAAACTGCCAGTGCAGAGTGAACAACGAACCATAATATTATCATCTTTAGCTGACACAAACTCAAAACAGTGACTGTGTTTCCTGCTAGAAAACAAACATCTCTCCTCTCCCCCTCTGTTTACCTTTGTGTCACTGGCTGTTATTACTTGTGAGTTGTCCTCGTGCTGAAAATGTGATGAACACGCAACTCCCGTCAATCCCCAAGACACAAGAAAAAAGCATTTAGATTTTTTAACGTGAAAAATGAAAAGAAAAGTAACTCACAGTTAGTTGAATCAGTAACTTTAATCTGATTACTGGTTTGGTAATAGTTACGTGTTAGATTACTTGTTACTGAAAAAGGTGGTGAAATCAGAGTAACGCGTTGCTTAGTAGCGCGTTACCGGCATCACTGGTTGCTTGCTCTGCTTTTTTTTCACATTTGATTACTCCCTAATTGTTTCCATCATGTCCGTTCATGTTGTTACTGCAGGATGATCAAGAAGACATCACATCGTTCGCCCTCAGCTGTGATGATGAGGTAAAGCAAACACTTTTCACATACTTCAGTGAGCTTTAACCAAACTTTGTGGTGTTGACTCATCATTACTGTCCTTAAAAACGTGTATGTCTCTGCTCTGCGTCCAACCACAGCTGCTTGTGACAGCCAGCAGAGCGCTGCTACTGAGGCAGTGGGACTGGAAGCAAGCGCAGTGTTCCCGCTCCTGGAGGGCCATTCACACAGTTCCTGTGGCTAGCATGACCTTTGACTCCACCTCTACCCTACTAGCTACAGGTCCGAAATTAAAGGTTTACTGGTGTTCAGCTGGGTTTTCCTTGATGTTTGTTTTTTTTTATATAACTTTTATGTCCTCTTGTTGCATTGCAGGTGGCTGTGATGGCACTATAAAGATTTGGGATGTGGTGAAGCAGTACTGCACCCACAACCTCAAAGGATCGTCTGGTGTTGTGCAGTAAGTTCAGATATCTTTAAACTATAAATCTTGTACACGGATCATAGGATTAATTCCCAGTCCAGTTGGTGCGAACGCCCTTGGCTTCTGCCGCACGAAAACACTGCTGTAGGGGTAATTTCTGCCCTAAACCTTGTGATAGGACCCAACTTGTTCCATCCCGGAGTATCACTTTAATTTCTCCTCACATTTTGTTTGTGTGTCTCTCAAGCTGTCCTGTGTAAAATGACTAAAAGCCTAAAAAGAAATACAGCTGATATATGAATGCATTTTTTTGAGTAGACTCGTACACAGATTTTATCCAGACATAATGGCTTTGCAAATCCAAAAAACACTGAAAATAAAGTAAGTGTCCCTTCTCTGCTTTTGCAGTTTGGTCCAGTTCCACCCAGACATCAGCAGGCTGCAGCTCTTCTCCTCCTCTTTGGACTGTGGCATCCGGCTGTGGGACCTACAAACCAGTCAGTGTGTGTGTGTGCTGCAGAGCCACTACAGCGCTGTCACCGCCCTCAGCTTCAGCCCTGATGGAGGCACCATGGTCAGGTAAAGGGTAGAAAATGTTCAAAAAGGTAAAGTGTCTTGATTCGTCTTTTCCTGCTCTAATTGTGTGCTAATCTTTACTCGTAGCTCTGGCAGAGATAAGATTTGCACAGTGTGGGACCTGGAAACCAAAAAAGCTAAAAGAACTGTGCCAGTCTATGAGGTAAGTTAATGGAGAGGATGTAGAACAAAAATATTCTCTAACTAACCCTTCAAACTTGAAATTGTGTGTACACTGTTTTTGTTTTCAGGCTGTGGAGGGTGTTGTGCTTTTACCCGACAGTGAAGACTTCTCCGAAATTGGAGTCAAAAACAAAGACTTGCATTTCATCACAGCAGGAAGCAAAGGTGACTCCACTGATAGGCTGCTAAAGTCTCAACTGCATCATTCTGTTTTCTGTGATTCACCCCTTCTCTACCTCACCTGTAGGTATCTTGAGAGTGTGGGAGGCCAGCACGGCACGTTGTGTCTACACGCAGACCCTACCTGTCTCTGCAGAGGCAGAGGACGAGGAGAAGGACGACGATCCCCGCAGTCTAACATTCCTCCTTCACCTGCCCAGCTCCTCACGACTGGCCACAGTCACTGCAGAGCACAACATTGTGCTCTACCAGCTGCCTGCTCTCAGCACACAGCAGCAGGTAAGAACTGAGAGGTCTTCTTTTAGCATGAAGCTCTTCAAGAAGTTGAAATCTAAATCCATTCTGCGTGTTTTCCTTTTTATCATATTTATCGGGGATGGAACAATTTATGAAAAAAATCCAAACTGTTTGGTTTTCACCCCCAGTTTGGGGCGCATGTGCTTCGTTTTGTTTGTGTTTCTTATTTTTTATTTCATTTTACTACTCAGTCTGAAGTGAGTATGTAGCTTCGATCATACACATGTGCAACCTTGAGGTGAAGGAGTTCAGCAGGACACTTTGTGGGGAGGCGTGTGTGTTGTTTACATGACAGAGGGTGTACCTGTGGTGTTGAGTCGTTCTGCTGTGTGGGAGCTCTTTAGATTCAGTGTGAGCTCTGATGACGGCGGTGAGAAAGAGGAGGATAAAACCGCGACTGAGTGTTGCCAACTTAGAGACTTTGTTGCAAGATTTAATGACTTTTCAGAGCCCTCTGGGAGTTTTTCCAAAGATGACAACTTTTGCAACTTTTCTGGAGTTTGAAGAATCTGAGGTTAAAGTGTGTTTTGATCTCCTTAATGGTCAGCGCGTGTGAGCCCCTCCCCTATCCAAAACACACACAGTCCTCCTCACTGACAGCAGATGAAATCACGCAAGTGTGTGTCTTATTATGGCCATTTCTGCCAGTGCCCAGCCCAGATAAAGGAGGAGCGTTAATATTTAGACATTTGAAAAGATATGTTCTGAACATATTTATGATGTTGTTTTTTACCTGCTTTCTGTCTCTCCCTTGATATTTTTCTCTCCTACAGAGTCCATGACAATTACATGCAAATGAGTTATTGTGCAAATTAGACAGTAGTGTTATTTATTGGCTTTTAATGACTTCTGGGACAGACAATAGTGACTTTCCCTTACTGAGGAGTTGGCATGTCCAAACTAGAAGTGCTTCACTTAGCTTAAACAATGTTTGAAATGGGAAACAGCCTCATTCTTTCGGCTTTTTTATTACTATACACGACGTAAAAGATTGAAAATAATCTGTTAACACTGGGTTATTAGGCTATGGTAACAATGTACACTGAACCCAAGCAAAACCTGTGACCACAAAACTGTGATACGAACTGAAACATAGATTTTGTGAATTGTTCCATCCCTAATATTTATTAGACATGCACCGATAGATCAGTGCCAATTTCCTTAATTTTGGGTGATCCCTGACCCATCCTTACATATGAAACTGATCTTATATACTCTGGGAAGATGTGACAGCCAGCTGTTGTTGCTTTTTGCTCTGAGGCCTAAAACTCAGGACACTTCGTTGGTTGTTTAAGTTGAAACATAAAGATTTTATTGTTTCACAGGTATTGTTCAATTATTTTTAATGAAATAAGATTGGAACATTGAAGGCATATGCTGTCAGTTATATAAAATAGAAAATAAAAATCGGTATCCCCAGGTCAGGCATTTTCAAGATCCGTGATCGGTGATTGGCCAGAAAATTATGATCGGTGCACCCCTAATATTTATTTAACCAGACTCCCCCAACTTAGACATGCAGACCCTGTCTCACGGCCATGTTAACTTTAATGCATCCTCTCTTCTTCTGTTTACCCACTCACAGTTTGTGGGTTACAGCGACGAGGTGCTTGACGTGAAGTTTCTGGGTAAAGACGACAGCCACATCGTGGTGGCCACCAACAGCTGCCAGCTAAAGGTGTTTGAGCTGCTCACCAACAGCTGTCAGATCCTGTACGGACACACAGGTGGGTGATCAGCAGGGGGCAGCATTTGTGCATTTAAATCTACAAATGAAACAGCCCAGGTAAAGTGACTGGTTGATGCTTCTCAGAAGCTTTGATTCTAATTTTCAACTCACATGTTTCCACCTCTGTGTCAAACACTTCAAAGAAAGTTTAAAAACTGCAGCAGACTTTCTGTAGCTTGTGACAAATTGGACCACAGTGAATGAAAACAGTTTTTGAATTTAAACAAGTATTACCAGAATGTTTTGTGTGTAAACAGTAAATAATAATTATAAATGGGTAACATGTAAGCTGATACATTTCTTTACAGTGATTACTAATAAGAACACCTGACACCACGTTTGTATCTATTAAAATTATTCAGATTTGAAAGAAGTAGCAGTGACAGGCTCCATCATACATGTCCTGATAAATGAAATGAAACCTGTCATCAGAGAAACCAGAGCCAAACTAAGTCAGATCTGTGTGACCTGCTGAGCAGGTTTGATGGATGTTTATCTTTTCAGACATCCTCAGCTTTTCTAATCTGTTTATCTTCTACAGATACCGTCCTCTCACTGGACGTCTTCAAAAAAGGTTTCCTCTTTGCAAGCTGTGGGAAGGTAAGCTCACGTCTCTTCAGTTTCCATTAACACTGCACACAAATAACTGAAACAGCAGCAAGTCTCTCAGTGAGCTGTGATTTAAAAAAACTGACATATGAACACACCTGAAGCTGTAAAAAAAAGGAGTTGTTTTTGAACCACAGTAAGCTGATGATGACGATGTGCATGTTGTGTGTCTGTTCAGGACAGGTCTGTGCGTGTGTGGCAGATGGACAGCGACACTGGTCAGGTGACCTGTGTGGCTCAGGGCTCCTGCCACACTAATGATGTAGGCTCTATCACCTGCTCTAGGTAACTATCCTGTTCTTTATCAGAACACAAACTAGAAACAGTAAGACCAATCCCAACTGTCACTCTTACTCCTTCTCCTTGGTCCTCTGTTTTAAGGGCCAAAGAGAAGGGGTGACAACACATCTCTAAGAAACGACACACTACTCAATTCCTGCTACGTCATCACCTCTAGTCGCTTGCTGGCTGATGAAGGCAGAACGACTGTTTATTCACCTTCAAACCAAACAGATTTTTACAAACTGATGATAAACTGATGTCAGATTAGGGCGACACATTCACAGTAGAGCCTGACTGCTTTGGGATTTTTGGGGCTGATGCTGATACCGATACTGGGGGCAAAAAAAAGCCGATATCCAATATATCGGCTGATATCCGATATATCGTCTGATATGTATAATAAATTAATTGATATACACAGGATATATACTGTATATGAACACAAATTATTATAATACCCATATGATTCAAGACAGAGACAGAACTCTATTAAATTAAAACAAAGAGCTTTAATTATAAAACTGTCAACATAAGAACTGTAGTGTAAATGGATGATAAATAAGAGCAAGCTGTAAACACAATAATAAATAAAGAAGTCAAACTTTAAACACAGTAAGTAGAAAAAAAAAGTCAAACTGTAAACACACAATGAGCAACTTACACAACGTTAAAACGCCGTATTATAGTCTTACATTACATCATGGTGGACGGAGGGGGCGGGCACTTGAGCAGTGTGCAGCCCAACACACAGACACAAAAGAGCAGGAGTGACAGAATCTCCACAGAGCAATTTTTTTTATAATCGGTTACATTTTGGCCGATGTTGATTAATCCGTGACAGGCATAATTGGCCCGATTAATCAGTCGGGCTCTAATTCACAGTAAACAGACTTCACTATGATGCACTTCATTACATGACAGCTAAGCTATAAAAAGCTAACATTACAGTATTCAGAAACTACATAATATAGCTTCTGAATACTGTAACGTTAGCTAATCATAGCTTCTGTAGCTAATGTAGCTCCTGAATGCCGCTCTCTGTCTCATCATTCATGTAATGCAGTTCATTGTAGTGAAGTCTGTTTGCTGTGAACCTGTCACCCTGATCTGACATTATTGTAACTTATATTAGCTGTAGCTGCAATTTCAAAATAACACCAACGATTCAAAACATGGCTAATATTTACATGGAATACCAAAGGGTTGGATATCTGATAAATATCTTTATCATGGGAAATTCGTCATGCCCCTTGGTTTCAAGTGAGGTCTCTCTTTTCGTTTCAAGGGCTGTGGAGCCCTTCACCTTTACTTTAAGGATAATTGAGACACCACTTCTCTAGACATGCATGTGCAAAATCAAGGGTCAAGGGGTAGAATCAGGATTGGCCCTTACTCTAAAATTTAAGTTAATCAGTGCAAACACTTTATTGAGATCTTGTTTTTTTGCACATTTTTCTGACCAGGTTGAAAGCGTCCTTCGTTGTGTCAGGCAGTCAGGACTGCACGGTGAAGGTTTGGGATCTTCCTGCAGACTTGTCAACAACAGAAGGCGAAATACATCAGCTGACCGCCTGCGCCACTGAGAAGGCACACGACAAGGTACCAGAGCGTAATTTTTCTCACTTTCACGAAGAGGAAAAACCTGCAAAAGAAGCCTTACACAATTTAACCCAAGCTATTAGTAATGAGAGAAGGTCAAACAACCACCTGCCCAAACATATAAACATCTTCACTCGTCTTTTTCTGCGTTAACACCATCTCAGGTTACATGCAACACTTCCAGATCTTTTTCATGATCACAACAGACGTCCACATTTCCGGTTAGCTGTCAGTGAAATTAGAACTACTCATTCCTGTGATGACAAGTTTATGTGCCCTTGGAAAGGTGTGTTGGTGTGTGCTCAACATTTTTGGCACAGGGGAAACTTGCAGATGCTTTCACGGCATCATGTCACAAATGCCAAGCTGTTCACCTACAAAGTTTAAAGAAACGTTACAGGATGTGGTTTTATCTCAGACTGATTCGCTTAGTGCTTGTGGCCATGTGTATGCAGGACGTGTTTTCACTGCTGCGTCTTTGATGCTACATGGATAAAAACTAGTTAGTTCCTTACATAACAAACACTATATTGAGAGTCAGATGTAAAATCTGAGCATCTTTTTGCATCCTCGAGGAGGTGGAAATGTAAGATGTTTAATCCCACACGGAGTTCCTGGTTTCATCTCCCTTTTCTGTAATTTGAAGAAATGGTGGTGACATTTCTTTCTATTATTCACTCTTTGTTCTCATTTCTCAATCTCTGGCAGGGGAAAAAGGCCTCTTTTGTCTTTTTGCTTGGTCATGTACAGCTCAGCTAATTTTTGGTTCTGTGGAATAAAAGTGGAAAGTCATGCTTTAAAAGTAGGTCACATCTGTTAAAGGCTGATTTTTGATGGAAAGAGCAAAAAGATTAAAAAAAAAAAAAATTAAGTGCATTTCTCTTCTCTCCATCTGAGAAACTTTAAGCCTCTTAGAAATTCACCTCTTAACTCTTATCAGTTTGTCACTTTAAAAGTCCTCTTTAGCGCTAAGATGGCTCACAGATTACAGTTATATTTACCAGAATCTAGTCTTAACTTCATGGGAAATCTCTAAGAAATGTCATAATGTAAGAATTCAGAAAATAGAAGGAGAGCACACAGATTTCACAGCAATCTGACTGCTTTAAAGGTCCCATATTCTGCTCCTTTTCTGCAGTTTAATATGGATCATTGATGTCTTCATAAAATGGTAGTAACATGTTTTGGTCCAAAAAGCCAATAAATCAAGCACAGCAGCATTGTTTCCAGGCTCTCATAGCCCCTCTGTTCAGAACGCTTAGATTTAGTGGGCGTGGCCTTCATATGTGAATGAGCCACCGATGATACCGCCCTGCTCTTCAACGTCACTGAGAGTGGCGCCACGAGCTCCGAGTGCACAATGTTCAGAAAACAGCAAAGCTTGTTTACCGTAACATTACAGGCTTAAACAACAGGCTAACTGTAGCTAAAGTTAGCATCCTGAAGCTAACACAGGGACAGGGGGGACACTTAGGAAAAGCTCTTACATCTGCTCCACAGCACACAGCATTTAAAATACTCACATTTCCAGGGTCTGAGTTTTGTTGGTGGATGGTTGGTAATGTGCCTGGATTCAGGACCAGTCTATTCTCTAGCCCTCTGTTGTACTGTCCAAAGTTGGAAAAGCAGTCGGTCGTGAAGTGACTAGCACACACATGCACAGTTTTACTGAGTGTAGCTGGCACATTTCCTTGATGAATGAACTCTAGCCACTTAGTCTTGTCTTCTTCTGAGATGGAAAGCTTGTGCATAGAACTATGTGGTTGTTCACAGCCAAAAACAGAGCAGTGATGGCTGCTAGAGCAGCAGCGGGGAGGGGAGTGGGCGGTGAGGGGGTTTGGGGGTATCTGCTCCGGTGGACCTGTCAGGTCAGACTTGTTCCTGATTAGTCAAAAAAGGGAATCGCTGACGTCAGCAAATCCCCAAAATCCAAACAGCTTGTTTTAGGTCAGGATTTTACATTCACAAGTGCTACTAAGAAAAAAGGTTTTGTCATTAAATATCACATTTTGTGGGCTGGGAAGAAAGCCAAAGACCCACAAATTTCACTAAAAGACTTAATAAGGTGATTTTTGCATAATATGGGACCTTTAATATATTTGAAAATAAGGTTCCTGAAACAAAAACTGTGACAATTTTCACACACATTGACTTCATCATTTCTTTGACGCAAACCCATCTTCTCATAAGGAAGTGTAGAAAACCTGCTGCCCTCCATCTCACCCAGGAAGTTGATGAACTTCAGCAAACAGCTTGGAAGTAGGAATTCCAACGGGCCATCATTTCCTTCTACGCCCGCATAGTCTTGACTAAAGACGTGTGATATAACAATCGACAGTCTGTCCTCGACAGTACCTGTTGCTTCATTTACCTCCCGTTGTCATGTAAACAATCTCTTTGCCTCAGACACAATGTCTGCTGTCAATCACAGCTGATGTTGACACTTGAGGCCGTGCAGTTGGAGACGTTTTGAGAGTGTTTCTGGTGGAATGAATCCTTCATTAATTCACCTTCACCATGCTTAAATACATTTTTTGCACAGTCCACCTTTTGACTGCATTTCTGCTCAAAGTTATTCATGCATCATCATTTATTCTTTATTTTCCCCTTTAGGACATAAACAGTGTTGCAGTGTCACCGAATGATAAGCTGCTGGCTTCAGGCTCACAAGACCGCACCGCCAAGCTGTGGTCATTAGCCAGAGAGGGGAACGTGACCCTGCTCGGCGTGTTCAGGGGCCACCGCCGCGGTGTTTGGGCCGTCTGCTTCTCTCCTGTCGATCAAGTGTTGGCGACGTCATCTGCTGACGGCACCACCAAGCTGTGGAGTCTGCAAGACTTTGGCTGTCTCAAGGTAGGCGACGAAATACGTAAAACATACATAAAACATAGACCCTGTCTCTAAAGAAAAAACGAAACTCAAAAAAAAAAAACAACAACAATAAAAACTATAGCCTAAATAAAGGGAGTTTATACAGTTCATGAATTGTTTGTAACGTGCTTTTTCCCAGTCAATCCGTACTGTCTGTCAAACATTTTTAACATTTCTGGCTTTCAACCGTATTGAAGGGCTGCATTTCTTTGGCAATGTAGCTGTCTTTGAGCGCCCACCATTTGGCGCTTTTATTTCTATTTACTTTGCAGACCAAAAGCCTCAGTAAGAGCGGATTGTCAAAGAACAAGGCTCCGCTGCACCTCCCCTTCTTCTTCTTCGTCGTCGCCACTATTTTCAAACAAATGCGACATATCAGCTCGTTGGTGTTCATGAGCTCACACTTTGTTCATTCTGATAAAAAACAAAATATTCCCACACTGGGACTGTGGCAGGCGGCTTAAGAACCGTATCTTTCGTGCCATCACTCATATTAGCGTGTGTTTCCTCCTTACCCCTCAGGACGCTCGCTTCAGCTCTCTCCGTGTGTACGCGCGAGCAGCACCGTCTTCACCCCAAAGATCGCATTTTTGACAGATGCTCACTCTATAAATCCGCAATAGAACCTATGCACCACAATGTTAGGAAAGAAAGACGTAGTGAGCCATCTTCTCATTCAGCCTCTTTGGTGGAAAGAGAGGAGGAAAACAAACATGCATGCACGTGTCAGTTTATCGAGGCTGGCAAACTTACCGAGGACATTTTTATTTATCGTTCGTTTAATTGATTTATTGATTATCGTGACAGGCCTAGTCCCAGAGTATCTTTGACAATACATGTCCTATATTTTACATTTTAAACTGTTAAACCTTGAATTCAGTCACATTATTTGGAAAAGATAAATAGCAAGTTTAGAAAGATGAAGCCTATGTGGAAGTGCTAAAGTTGCTGTTCATTGAGAATCCACTTGAGGCTGGCTTTAGAAAGACCAGAAACTACGTACACATAAAAACAAACTTTTACTATGCTAAAAACATGTTTACAGCCTGGTCCAAAGAACGTCTTCGCTCTGAAACGCTAATTTCTCTATCTGCACACACTGCAGGGGGGGTGAGTCTTTTCGAACCGCAGTTTAGAAGATATTAAAATCATCTGATTGTCAAATCAGAGACACAGCTTAGCTTACGTGACTGACAGGCGCCCTATAGCTGTTAGAAAGGAAACTCAAAGCCCTGTTATATCCAGTATGGCTGTGCCCAAGAATTGGCTTCATTTCACTGTATCAGGAACATTACAAAAAGTCTGTGATATTTGGGCATTTTATATTTCAAATTAAGCAGACCTCTGTTAGAGACTTAAAGGTAGGGTCTGCAGGAATTTCGGTTTCTCATTAAAAACTCAACATTCATACTTGACTCCTCCTCCTTGGCTCAGTGCCAGCAGCAGCGCACACCCACGGCCTCTGACCGTAGCCATGTAAACCCTAGCTCAGCAATCACCTGTAGCATCACGTTTCTACATGGGAGAGATTCGAGAGCCGTGTGCCTGACTTAGCATGTTAGCACAAGCTAATCTTGTGTATTTCACACATACCTTGTTAGCAGAACGCCAACTCTCGTCGCTCTTCATTGCGTGCTGCTCTCCAAGTTCCCAAAAATGAGTGAAAGTCAAGCCAAGCTTCACCTTCACTGAGTAAAAAGCTTTATCTGTTTCACGTTTCATTTCACTTTGGTTGTTTTTCATCCCCCATGCCACGTAGCTGCTCTGATTAGCGCCCACTCGCTATTATTAACAGGTGAAGCCACTTGCGCACTGGGCGCTCTGTGGTTGGCGGATGCAACCATGGCTATTGTTCGCCCAAAAACGTCCTAATACAACCAAAACACCAACATAGAGGCTGAGGAAGGGGTTGAGGCAGACACTGACACTGACAAACATGCATAGAGGCCCAAAAGTGAAGACTGAGCTGGATTATAGTAAAAGCTGACATTCTGTTATTTTGGAAAATCCTGCAGACTCTACTTTTATGTGCACCACAAGACAACTAATTCTACCAGATCTTAGTTTGCGGTTCAACAGCAAAGTTTCCCAGGATTTCTTTATTTAAATCCTAAAGTTTTGAACCATTTTCCTGCACAGAAATTGCCTTTTCCGTATGGTGACAGTCAAAGTTGTTTGAAAAAGCAGTGGATGAGTAAAATACATTTTATTTGAGTTTGTTTTGCGTTGGTGAAAAAATGTTTTCCTCATTTTGACTCTTCTCTTCTCTAGACATTCGAGGGTCACGACGCATCTGTTCTGAAAGTCATCTTTGTGAGCCGAGGCACGCAGCTGCTTACCAGGTAACTCCACCATCCTCCGTAAAATAACACTCACTCAGAGCCTTAAAAAAACCTTTCCTGCTTCACGTTATCTGAGATGTCTGATAGTAATGCTGACTGACTTATGTAATGCTTGTTTGCTAATAAGACTGAAGAATGTGGAAGGAAAACATTTACAGGGAAACCGAAGCTGTGTCACAAATCAAACTATTGACAACAAATGCTGTTTTTTTTTTACCTTTTTTATAACCTGTGTGCTCTGCTAAAGAATGAAACTTAAAAAGGAAAAAAAAGAGACTAACATCCACCAAAAGCAATACTCAACTGTTAGTCGTGTTTATTTTGCATTGCTAAAATAACTCTACAAGCAATTTCCTTAAGTTTTGCTCAATGCTCACAGCTCAGTTCTCCTCACTCTGCTCTCTCCTCAGCGGCTCAGATGGTTTAGTGAAGCTTTGGACCATAAAGACCAACGAGTGTGTGAAGACGCTGGACGCCCATCAGGACAAAGTGTGGGGTCTCCACGGCAGCCGCAAAGACGACAAGATGGTGACCGGTTCGGCAGACTCTAACATCACAGTGTGGCTGGTAAGTGTGATCTGAAGGGGCAGTGCGTAGCTACATACTGTCAAACTTGGGGCCATTTGTTCGTAACTGAAGTATCAGAATAAGAAATCAGAAAAGACTGTTTCAAGCTCAGGGCTCAAAACAACAATAAAAACTAGGGCTGTCATTTTAATGCGTTAATTAGATAAATTAATAACACCGCAAATTAACGCGTTATTTAAATCTTAAGAATTCTTTGAAAATTTGTTTCCAACTTCCTGGTGTCATGTTTCAGCTTGGGGCTGCTCTGCACCAATGAGCAACAGTTTGTGTGTTCAGAGCATGTAAAACTGAAAATACTTTTCTTTTCTTTGATCTAAGATGTGAATTAAGTGTTTTGTACATAGTTCCTCACAGTTTTTAGCCTTTAGCCCTGGTTCTCCTGACCTCATGGAAGTATAGAAGTTCATATTGCAGTGAAAATTGAGTCCACATTAAGTAAAAATGTGACAGAAGCAAAAACCATCCTAAAAATCAAATCAGCTTATCTTAGGTGCAGGACTGTGTAGATTTTGTAAAGATAGAACCATAAAACTTTTTTCATGTCTTCCCTATGCCTCAGGGTACCTAAAAATGTGTTGTATATATTCCCACCTTATTTTAAAATGTTTTTTTAATGTCTTTTAATGTAATTTTAATGTCCTGGAATTCAAATTCTTTATTTTGGGACCTTAAGCAGATATGAGATTAAAATGCGATTAATTAGATTAATTAATTAATCACAAATCCTGTAATTAATTAGATTAATTTTTTTAATCGCCTGACAGCACTTACAAAAACACAATAAAATATTTTCATCAATGAAATTTTACCTTTTTGTCCCAGCTTTACTGACTTCTGGGCCTTAAAGACATGTTACTAACAAAAAAAATAAAAAAATTAAAAATCCCTCAGTGATCAACAGATTATCTCAAAGTGCTCTTCTTACTCTCCTGACAGGATGTGACTGAAGTGGAGCTTGCAGAGGAGCAGGCCAAGCAGGAGGATCAGATACTCAAGTAAGTTCCTCCCAGATTTATCCTCTGAGACATAAAATATGAGCAGGCTTGTGTCATTTGTTCCACCGTCTTAAGAGGTAGACAAACAAAGCCTTGTCGTCTTTCTGTCTGCGGGAAGTGATGCCCTTGTTGCACAATTCTGTTTGTCTGTGACCGTGTTAGGCTAAGGTGGGCCCAACTGGGTCAAAGGTCAGACATGAAAAAGGTCAGACCTGATAAGATGGCGGGAATTTAAGGACCCAGACACTTGGTTGGTTGAGTGTGGTTATATTTGCTCACAGATATCCGAATACATGCAGTCAGACGTGTGTGTGTTTACACTGGCATGGTAATCAATCATGTCGGCTGCATGGGGCTGAGAAAAAAACTCTGGCTGATATTTTGAAAGCATTTCTTATGATGAGAACCATCATGTTGACAAAGAGCTGATGCTAAAGTCAACTTATCAGCAACAAATATCACACATCTACATGTGTGTTTCTGTGTAACCTGCAGTCAGAGAGGATCTCATGCAGCATCTTAGGATCAAACCAACTCTAGGGAGAGGGGTGGATGCTTTTTGGGGTTTGAGTGTAAGGCACAAGCAGCCCACTTTTGACTTGGAAAAATATAAAAGATGACAGGACCTAGGGATGGGAATTAAAAACCGGTTCCTGTTGAGAATCGATAAGAAATGTTTCAATCCATTGATATCATTAGCCTTTGCGCTTAACGATCCCCTTATCAATTCCCTTATTGATTTTAGCTTTAAGTTTTACTGAAGAACTGACTTCATAAAGAAATGTACATTACTCTTTCTCAGGAGTTTCATATTCAGTTCATTCGAAATGGTATAAATCACCTTATTTACCAAAATAACAAAATAGCGCAAGCTTGATGCTAACGTATATGGGAAACTGCATTGATATGCTAGCTGTTAGCATACATTAATACAACTTTAGCTTCAGAATAGAATTTCAACTTTCATCACAGAAACATATCAAATCAACTCTTTGGAAAAAATACTGAGAATTTCAAATGTCAAAAGCCATGAAAGGCTCATGGCTGACTTCATAACTACGGAAAGCTTCCAAACAACTTTAACCATTGCTGTAACCACTTTAAGACACTAGATGGCCTACTTTAACACAGTACATCAACGACACATTGTGTGCCATTTTTACCTGTTTCTGTATAATTGTGCCCAGAAATATCCAGACTCAGGGACCAATTACATTTTATTCACTTACAGTATTAACTCAATTAAATGTTATTGACACAGAAAATCTGTGAAGCTGCTTTTTGTACTTACAAGTTGTGAGTGGAGCGAGAGACAGGGTAAAAATGTAGGAGTGTAAATAAGTTTATCAGCCCTGAAAAGTGTACAGATCAAAGTCATTTGCAAGATGTGGGAATAGTGATCGTAATGCTTTCACCTTACTTGGGACAGGGACATTTCACTTCTTTTGCAGTAAAAATTGAGAATCCTTGTGCAGATGTGTTTTTCTCTTACCTGTGTTTTAACCTGTCTGTGTACTTGTTGTGTGTGTTTTTTTGTATAAAGGAAGCAGGAGCTGTCCAACCTGCTCCATGAGAAGAAATACCTGAAGGCTTTGGGTCTTGCCATCTCTCTGGACCAGCCTCACACGGTGCTCACCGTGATCAAAGGTACTGAGTGTGCTGCTGCTGCTGCTCACTTTGAAGTGAAGATCAGGGAGAGATAGGATAAAAAAATCACAATCACTTTATCAGTGTCTGACTTTTCTCCTCTGTGTAAACACTGTAATATTTTTTCCTTGCAGTGTGTGTAGCTCTGTGCACTCAGCATTTCTGTCATTCCTCTGTCCATTCTCCTGTTGTTACTCTGACAACCTGCTGTTTTGTCTCTCTGTCATCTGCCTTTCTGGACGGTTGCACTCTTTAAGAGTTTTGTCATTCGAGTATTAGTGCATCTGCCAAAAGTTGCCACATTTCATCCTGTCCAGTTACTCTGAAAAGGCAAAACAAAGTCAAAGTCACCATACAGACATGTGCAGTGGCATTAGTCAGTCTGAGGGGAACCCCTCTTCTGGACTTTGGAGGTTTCTTGGAGCCACAGGTTGCTCTGAAGACAGTGTATTCAATAAGTTTGAGTCAGTTTCAACAACAGGAGTTATCTGCTGTAATCTGAGGATTTACCACTTGAATGGATGCAGGGATGAATCAGCAAACATGTTGTTTGGTAACAAAACAAACTTTTGTTCAAAGATGAAGCAGAGTGGTATCAATCATCCACCTAGTCATGTGGTATTCTGTTTCATAATCTGCACTCTACTTATTTCAGTTTCCACATGTGTCTATTTATAGTACACCCGAAAGTAACTGTGTATGAGTCTGGTGTGTATCCACATGCCACATACTGGTTCTCCGGCATCTTCAGAAATTATTTAACCTACTCCCACTGACTTTTACTCTCTATTTATCCAAGTGTAAACATCAACAGATCACTAAGAATCTGCTTGCTCCTTGTTGACTTTATGTGGTGCTTCAGGCATCCCACCTTTGACCTTTTTGTCTCAGATGAGTTCCTTTGAATCTCTTTGTGTTTAAATCAGTGGAAAAAATAATGCTAAAATAAAGTCTAGGTCACTTATACTCATGAGTTCTTGGGGACAGCAGCCAATCCTACAACCCAGGCAGGTTTGTGATTAATGAGTCAGAGCTGTGACCTGACTTGATTGCATTGTCTTCAAACCTCTGTTATCACAGATTTAACTCTGATATATCTCACGTTTTTGTTTCCTTAATCCCTTCAGCAATTCGTCAAGGAGAGGAAAGTAAAGAGCTGTTGGAGAAGACGGTGCTGAAGCTTCGAGTAGATCAAAAAGGTAAAGAGTCGTTATTGTCCAAATACAGAATTATGAAAGGAAATAATTAAAGAGGCTGTGAGGAGTTTCTAAGAGATATTAAAAAAAGTCTGCCCTCTAGATATATGCCTGATCATAATCCACACTTTGAAAAAGGATTATCAGCACCATTATAGGTTATTCCTTAATGTTACCTCGTAGCTTCCTTCCAAGAGCAGGACCAGATTGATTTCCAGCACGCCGAAGTCTCTGTGACAACACCATGCCAGCTGACGAAGTTTAGAAGTGAGAAGAGAGATCTGTGTTTTTCTCTGCTGAAAACGATTTCTGTGATTAATTTTGTAGTGATGGTGGACACTGGAGCCTAACTGTCAGACAGAAAAAAGACAGAAGAGCAGAAGAAAGTGAAACAGGAGAGAGATAGAGCATGAGCTAAAGGATAATTATTACTCCATAACACAGGTTAAACTGTTTGTGATAATGTTGATTCCAACCCACAGTCAGCAGTTATTCTGCAGTGGTCTGTTCAAACTTGAGAGTCTATCAATAAAATGAAGAGTGAGGTTACATTAACTCTGATTGGTAGGTGACCGGCAGGACATAACCAGGATTCATTAACATTACACATTAGCACTAAACATCACTGGCTTCTATACTATGGTATAAAGATTGCTTTTTGTCATGTAATAAACAAGAGTGCTACTTAACTTTTGATAGATGCCTTACCTCGTCACTAGGGCTGGACGATTACTTGAATTTTAATCTTGGTTTCTATTTTGGTTACTCACGATCATAATTAAGTTATAATCAAAGAAAAACGATTAATGTGCTGCACAGCGTGTATGTAATTTCCTGCGCTGCCAAAGCACTGTGAATGCACCTGTGTTGTGTGCGGCAGCAGCAAGCAAGCAAGCAAGCGTTTGTCGATCAGCAACATATAAAGAAAGCGGTTTACAAACATGGCAGAAAGGGAGCCTTTAGTTGACAAGACAGGTTGGACTATTTCAGTCATCTGGAAGAATTTTGGCTTCAGGTTGTCAGACATCCAGCAGAAGGACATTACTTGCAAAAGTTGTCATGCACGCCCCCCAAAGCAACAGGATAAATTTATTTAACCACTTAAAGTTCAGCCACAAAGTGGTCTATGACCAAGTTTTAAAGGACCAAAAGAGCCGAAAAAGTGCTAGCTTGTCAGCTTCAGTCAGCACCACAAAGACACAGTCCTCCATCAAGGACACTCTTTACAGTGCCACTCTATACCCCACCAGCTCCCAGAGACCTCAAAAGATAAGGAAGCTGTTACATTTATGCTATCAAAGGACATGTGCCCCATCAGTACCGTAAGCAACCCAGGATTCCAGAAACGAATTTATTAATTGTTCTTTCAAGCTGTAGTTCAACAAATACTCAGGTTTTGAAATTATGAATAATTGTGATTTCAATATCTATCAAAATAATCGTGATTATTAATTTTGCCATAATTGTCCAGTCCTACTCGTCACATTCTATCCATAGACTGTATAAAATATCGATGTAGTCTCCACAGCGTCACCAGTCTGTTTCTGATACACTGAAATATAGCCAATTGTTGGACAGGGCCATGTTGGATATGACACAGACCTTGAGCTTCCTTTTTAACAGCTATAGGGCTCCTGTTAGTTGTATGAGCTGAGCTGTGTCCCTGATTGGCCAATCAGACGATCCTAATATCTTCTGAACCACCGAGTTAGAAAAAATGTGCCCCTGTACAGTGTGTGCCGATCGTGAAATTAGTATTTCAGACCCAAGATGTTTTTTGAACCCTGCTGGATGTTTTTAATGCTGTAAAAGTATGATTTTTTGGGGGCTTGGTGTGTACATGGTATCTGGTACTTTCACACAGGCTTCATTTTTCTAAAGTGGATGTTGCACCTTGGTTGGATCTAGTTAAAACTTGTCTTGAAATAGGAAAAGTGGTTACAAGAAGAAGAAGATCTGCTCTCCATTCATTTCCAAAATAAAATCACAGTATGTGTGGAGACTCCGGGCCTGAAGGTGGCGCTGCAGTCTAATTAAAACAGATCCTCCTCACAGCATCTTTGAAAAATGGATTTGTGGTTGAATAAATTAATCTCTAATATAAATCTTATAAATGTGCTTGAATCTAAGAGACGTCTCTAAAAAATGCTCTGGCATCCTTATATTATCTTTCGTTAACACAAGCTTTGTAAAGATAGAATGACTCACTTTGTTCTGACTACATCACCTGACCCTGCTTTGACCTCCATCCCTCTCAGAGTCACTGCTGCGCTACTGCGTGGTTTGGAACACCAACGCCAGAAACTGTCAGGATGCCCAGGCCGTCCTGCAGGTGCTCCTCACACACCTGCCGCCTGATGAAATGCTGCAGTACCAGGGGGCACGGGCACACCTGGAAGGACTCATCCCCTACACAGGTTAGCCAGAGGAGGAGACTTATTTATCTCATAAATACAGGTCACGTGAAGAAGACATTAAGATACTCCTTAAATGGAACTGTTCATGAAACCAAGGCCTTAACCACACCTACACTTTGATGAGCTAATGATAAAATAAAAAATATCACAATGCATCTGAACAACTACGCCAGCTGAAGAACAAGATGTGCAGACATGAAAATGACACTGGGTGTGGACATTGTTTTGTTGACTAGAGAAAGAACCCTGACAAGCTGGCATGATTGAGGGATTAAAGTCAGGTTTTAAATGTCAGTGGTGAATGAATAAAAATGGGGCAAAGATGATTAGCATGGATTTCATTCAGCTTTTTCTCCTGCAGAGAGGCACATGCAGAGGATCGGCAAACTGCTGCAGGCGTCCATGTTCTTGAACTACATGTGGCAGAAGATGAGAGTGGCTGGAGTTCCGTCCAGGTGAGAGCACGTGTGAAATTATGACAGATACCAAATCTCCTCATACCCTGTTCAAAGGAAATATATACCTATGTAAATAAAACACTGAAGCCGCGTTTCCCCCAAGCAGACCGGTTTGGTTCTTCTCTGTACAGGGCACATTTTGCGGCATTTCCACTGACTTATCCCAGGACAGATCCCCAAATACCCGAGACAAGCCGTCCCACTTTTTGGGACCCTTTCGTATAGGTGCCAAGACTGAACTGATCCGTTCTCAGAAGGTGGAGCTACAACACTGCAGACCGTTGATTGGTCAAAAGAATCGTCACTTACTGTGCAACAGCAGCTGCATTTCTCCTGGCGGCACACAGACTTCTTTGAAACAAAGCTTGATTGCACTTTGTATCAAAGAGCTACATGCCAACCACAGAGAGGACGAAATGCTGCATGTCTTCCATCTGTGCTCTTTGTTAACTGTGTTGCGTTTTTCTTCTTCATTGGATTAATTAGCGGCGTACATTGTGTCATCCTGCTACGGCGTCACACTTTTATTTCTTTTATTAGAGCTGCGGCTTTCAGCATCCAGCGTACACGCCGCCTACGAGAGGGCACAGTTTTCTGTGGAAACGCAAATTGGATCAGGCTTAACTGTTCCAAACCGTGCCAAACCGTACTGAACTGAACCGGACTGCTTGATGGAAACGCGGCTTAAGATGGTATAGTTACAAGCTTTGACAACTAGAAAAACAGCATAAAACGAAATAGAACTCACAACAGTATGTCCATGGTTACAAGGTTAAGAGAAAATCCAGCACAAATCCTCTTTATTCCTACTATGCTAGCTTCCTGTTAGCAGATATTGATAGTTCTGACCTACTGGGAGTTGTATACACCTCTCACTGCACTGTCTCCATTGTGATTGCATAGACAAGATGCCACAAAGCTGAAGATGAGTCCAATCATAATCAGCTGGCAAGTCTTACTACACATTTGAAATGATACAGTACCAATGCCATGTACCTGGCAATCAGTATCAGTACTTAACGGTACTAATTTTTGGTACTTTTGTTTGTTTTTATGTGGAAATAAATATGAATTGTTTTCTAATAAAATCTCAAGGTTTTCAATTTAACATATTCATTCTTCAATATATAACCCTGTAATGCTGTGTTCATGTCCAGCATGGAAAACCACCTACTCTTCCAGTCCCTCACAGCCACAAGGATGTGTTTAGGTATCTAAACATGGTACCTTTTGATTTTACGTAAATCGGTTCTCGATGGAATTCGGTTGGAACCTATAAAAGTATCCAAGGGCGCAGTCACACTGGCCACCCAAACCGTGCAGTGCTTAAGCATGATTCCCCATGTTATTTTATTGTTCTTTATAATTTGATGATACTGTCTCCTTTAGGGCCAGAAAATGTCCCTGAGGGTTTCTTTTTCCTTTTTACCATTAAGTCTCACTGTTTTCTTTTTGTGTTGATGTTGCTGCTGTTTTGCAGCATTCCTTTCATGCTTCAGACATTTAGATACCTACCTTTGTGATTTAACGTCCACTAATGCAGGACACTGTTTAGATAACCTCTCTGGGATTAAGCTGCCCTTTTACTGACAGGCCGGCCCAGATTTAGATTAATGGGAGTACGCTGATAGTTCTGGCAGGTTTTAGGTCAGTCTGAATCCAGCCTTGAATATTTATACTTCCTTGTTCTCAGTCCAAAACAGAGAAAGTGCATTTGGCTCTCTGCTCAGCACAGCACTTTGATTTCAGGCTGTTTAACAGGAAACTGTGTTTTGGGGGTTTAATGTGACATAAAGTATGACATGAAATCGATCCAGCAGCCAACTTTAGTGTATACAAAGACCATCATTGTCTTTTTTTTGGTCTCATGGGAATCCTATAGACGGAAATGTGGTGCGTTTTGTTACCTGGCGACATTCTTAGCATGAAAACAGACATGATACCTCTTTTTTCATGAGGTCATGTGATGTCACAAGGCTGGGCTGCCAGGTCAAGTGCTGGTAAAACTTCCACCTACTTATTAGCCACGTTAACATGGACTCAAATATTCCTCTTGCATTCGGTTTATTTGCTTCAACGGAAAGAATTTAACCTTTGTAAACACCTCATTCCGAAAGAAAAGTGCCAATCCAAATGGACATTTAATCGGTTTCACAGGGGTGAAATATTCCTTACCCCAATCCGATTGAGGTATCATGTATCCCCTCAAACGGAAAGTTGTCAGGGTGCGTTCTTTCAGCGCATGCTCAGATATGACGTAAGACGCAACTAGAGACGTTCCTCAACTTTAAAAATGGCGGCGAGCCGTTAGCTCTGGACTGCTGTGGAAAGTTAGTTTTTGATCCAAACTTTGAAAGAAATGAACATAATTGCAAGACTGGACGGACAAACTCGCAATACGGAGTATTGCAACACCATGATAAACAAACTGTCGTCCTCCATGTTTAAAAAACCTCGTGATGTTTACGTTTTTCTGCGCATGCCCCATTGACTATTCTGTTGGATTACAGCGGGGCATGTAGACCAGAGATTGGAATATTCCTTTCCATGTATACTATTGTTTTCGGAAAAGTCATTCGGAAAGATTCCATTCAGAAAGACGGAAAACTCCTCATGTAATTGATGATAATTATATGTTGTAGAAAAAATGAGTTAATTGTAGTTTAATCATTATTGTTTTTTTTACAGCATGGACCAAGATGAAAAAATGGACACCTCTCCTCTTGCACAGCCTTTCTTTACAATCGACAAGGAGAAAACAACAAGCAGCACCAATGAGGAGAACCCAGACGGAGATGGAGATGACGCACAGGACGAAGATCCAAACTGTCAAATGGAAGAAGAGGAAGAAGATGACACTGAGGTCAGTGTCAGCAGGAAAGCGTCCGCCAACAACGGAGAGATCACCAAAACAAATGGGAACCACCACGCTGAAAGTGAGGAGAGCTCAGAGGAGGAGGAAGAAACAGATCAAACTGTAAAAGTGATGAAATGTCCCCAAGTTTCTTCAACCCCACAATGCCAGACCATCAGCAGCTGACGCAGCTCTCTAAACTCATGACAGAGGACTGAGGACTCATCTGGGGCCAGTAGAAAGGACACAGAGACAGGTGTGGGATGATGATTGAGGTAATTTGCTGTTCTGAGCGTTAAATAGCTCAGACTTAATTTTGCATCAGGTCTTCCTTTCACAGTCTGAGCAGGTTCTATGAAACCATCAGCCTGATTTCCCCTGACACTGAAGACATAAAGGAGGAAAGGAGGACACTGAATGGTTTACTCTCAGGCAATAATCCTGGTTTATGTACAGAAACCGGCCTGCTTTGTCTCGTCCTGATCTACCGGCTCAACCACAACGCAAAGATCTCTTACATAACCCAGATTTTTCATGTGACTGCTAATGTTTATAAAATAAAAAGTGGTCTTTGTGATTTAAAATGAGTCACATTTCTACACAAAATAAACAAAGTATGGTTTTTACTTTTTTAAGTATCATCCTTAGGGTATGAATCCATCAATCATACGCCTGGAGAACGCCTACAGAGTGGAAACTGTGGAAATCCCTGCAGGTATGTTTAGGTAAGAATAGCTCAGGTGGGGCTTGTTGTGTTTCTATATTTATCAAACTAGTTAGATCATTATGCTGGGAAAAATGGGTTTGTGGAAAACTCAAGAGCTTTAACATGCAGGTCGTTGGACAGAAAACTTTTTTTTCTAATTTAAACACACAAGTACTGTTGAGACAAAGCATTAAATGAATCGTCTACAGCTGCTTTTATTGCCTTTAAATTTAGTTTTCAAGCTAACATTATCTAGCTTAACACTCTAACCTAAGAGCCTCAAGTGTTCAATAAGGCATGTACTTTCTCATATTCAACAAATTGTGATTATTAGAAGTAGTTATGACCCTTGACTGTCAGGTCACAAAGCAGTGATTAAGATCAAAAGTAATCTAAGCCTTTGTTTAAAGCAACTCGGTTCCAGTTTGAGAAGTTTAACTAAACTGACGCCAACTTCCCTCTGGGTGTGTAACGTTCGTATAATGTCTCATTTTGAGGATTTACTGGGAACTTTTGATGGGATCAGTACAAAAGCCTGTTTCACAAACTGGTAACATTCTGATGAAAAGACCTTGGTGTTAACCAAACAGGTCTGTCTGAGGTTATTCATTACCCAGCTTTCCTGCTAATCGCTCTTCTGTGTTGGATAAGCTTGCTTAAATCTGATTGGTGGACAAAAATAGCAGCACTTATTAATCCCAGAGATGTTAAAATAGCAATTCCAGGGTCAACCTGATCGCTGACGTCACACTAAATCCATCAAAAGTCTGGAGCGCATTACTGAGGTTTGTGCAGAAACTAACAGAGGACAAGGGAACAAAACAAGCAGAAAGTAACAACAAACCTCAACACTAAATGAGTCTAACTGTGTCACAGGACTGGTTGGGTGAGAAGTAAACACCAACAGGAAGAAGACCTTACATAGGTACTGATTTGTTTTTCTGCATGCATTGAGAATAACACTAGGAGAAATCCAAACTTCATCTGAATGAAAATATTTGATATTTGTGATATATGACAGTAAAGAAGAGTGTTACACTGCAAAAACTGAAATGTAAGGGAGCGTTTATGTCTTATTTTAAGTTTTTTTTAAAAAAGGTCCTATTAGACTTCATATGATTTTCATTAGCCTGAAAGTGCAGAAAAAAAATCTTCTATCAAGACATTTCAAGACAAAAACAAAGCCACAATTTCTTATTAGGAGTTAGGGTTAGGGTTAGGGTTAGGAGTTAAAAAAAAAGGTTAATACTTTTTAAGTGTCTTGTATTAAGACATTATTCTTATTGCAAGAAATTCTTGTAATAAAAATAACATCTTAACATAATCTCTGAATACAAGAAACTTAGCAACTTTTTTTTTTTTCATCTGAACTAAATAAGCACATTTTTCTTTTTCCATTGAAAATATATTTTTTAGTTTTTTCCCTCAGTAACATTCAAAAACAGCACAACCGTATAGCTTCATCCTTTAAATATCCCGCCCATTAGGGATGGGTACTGAATTAGGTACTTTTACAGGTACCGACTGAATTCTTTCAAAAGTACCAGGTACCGATTCACCTAAAATTAAAAGGTACCATGTTTAGGTACCTGAATGCATACTTGTGACTGTGAGGGAATGAAAGAGTAGGTGATTTTCCATACTGGACATGAACACAGCATGTCAAGGTTATACGATGAAGAATAAATATGTTAAATTGAAAAAAAAAAAGCATTTTATTATTAAACAAATTGATATTTAGTACCACATAAACACACACTAAGTATCCAAAATTGGTACTGTTAAGTACTGATACCAATTGCCATGTACAGGGCATTGGTACCGTATCATTTCAAATGTAAAAGGTAGCCATCCCGCCCATGCCCACAAACAAACCTCAAAGTTTAAAAACAAAAAATCAAGGTCAAGAGTAAAAAGGTCACAAAGATAAAATACAATAACTTAATCAAAAAGGTGTGAAGAAATTGAAGTACATTTGAAAGTAGCGTCAAGAAATAGAAATATTGCCAATAATCAAAAATAGCTGCAGAAATTACTGTTCTCATGTGAAAACAATGCAGCAGCTTAGAATAACAACATAATACCTTAAGAAGAGAAACAAAAGAAAAACAGCAGCTGCTCATATCTTGGCCATGACTTCAGTAGATGAAGAACCTACGCTCAGAGAGAGGTAAAGACCATACAAGAAGTTTGGTCTTATGTCACGCACAGGTTTGTCCTGTCTTAGGGAGGAAGAAAACGAAAATGGTGACAGGGGAGTGGCTGAACAGGCACGAGAGGAAAAGATTGGTATCAGCGGGTGATGATGTACTACTATAATATCTCATGGGGCTAAAGCTTCTCAGAATGCTGAAGCAGAGGTCTCCAGTGAGGGAAAAAAACAATCAGAGCACTCTAAATAAGACCTCGTGCAGGCATGCTTTGAAGCAGGGGGGGTTGTAAAGATTTACATAAGAGAAGGATCTTTGATTAAATTAGCAATTTTGACAACTAAGGATTTTTTTTCAGTTTTTTCAGTGTATGACTGAGACAAATACAACATCATATTCAATCTTGCAAGTAGGCTGATGAGAATTCTCTGTCATTGGAGGCGTTAACAGCTGTCAAATCTGAGGGACCATTTTACACTGTATTAAAAAATATAATAATTTTTTAAACCTAAAAGTTATCATTCAGTCAATTCTGAGTGAAAACATGCTTAGTTGGTTGGTGGGTAACGAGTGGGATAATGCAAAGTGAAGGGTAGGATCTCAGTAGAATCTCTGCTTGTTAAGACTTAGTTTGACAGAACCACCTGCTCACAATACATTCACATTGACCTACACTGTAAAAAAAATGTTATTTTACGGGAAATAGTTGTAAATTTTAACAGATTTTTCCTGTTTTCTTATAAAACAACAAAATGCTAGTAGATTTACAGGTGTTTTCAGTAATTTTACACAGTCAAAAATAAAATCAGAGTTTTACACTTCCTAATCCTTAATTTTTAAAAGTATTTTTTCTGTTTTTCAAAAACATTATATAAAACTGTAAAATTACAGAAAATATCTGTAAAATGACATTCTGGATGTTTTTTAAGGTATTATGCCAGCTAAACCCTGTACCCTTCTCACTCATGGTTGCAGTTCACTGAAAAAAAAAAAAATGTAAAAAATGTTAAAAGCACTCGCAGCAATGTTTCAAGACAAATACCCTAAAATTACAGTCAAACACTGTAAAAACATTGAACTACATGAAAAAACTGTAAAAATACAGGACTTAGCTGTAAAAAAAAAAAAAAAACCTGGAAAAAAAAAAAAAAAACGGTAAAAGCACTGGCAGCAAAGTTTCTAGACAAATACTGTAAAGTTACAGTTAAATGCTGTAACATAGAACTACATTTAAAAAAAAAACTGTGTTAGACAAGAATGAATTGTTTTTCGATCAGAGACAATTTAAAAAAAAAAATAAAAAACTCCAAACAGAACACACTGCCCATCTACTACAAACACTTTTCTCTCGTGCATCACAGGTCATTTTGTCCTCCATCAGTTTGTGTCCTAAATTTTGCTGTTTTTCTTTTATTTCACAGCAAAGTCATTTTTATTGTGAGTGCTTGTAACCATGAGTGAGGAGGACACACTGTGGATATGAGACCCTGCTATACAGGGGGAACAGCATGTTTTGTGCTCCAGTGGGGCGAACCAGCTGCCCCGGGGAAGGAGTCTTATATCCTCTGTGTGCCCTCCTCACTCATGGTTACAAAACACCAACACAACAAAAAGTTTTTTTGCTGTAAAATAATGGCATTTTTTTTTGCAGAACTCTTTGCAATGTCACTTTATTGAAGGTGTTTGACCTTAATTATTTAGGAAAATCTGTTAAGTAATGGTATTTTTCTCTAAAATTACATACTTAGTCCGTAAATCTGCAGACATTTATCTTCAGTTTTATGTACAGAGTTTGTTTTTGTACATTACAAATTTGTTTCTGCACATAGGAAAATAGTATTTTCACAGGAAATTACTGTCGATTGATTTGACTGTAATTTTATGGTATTTGTCTGGAAACTTTGCTGCTAGTGCTTTTACCGTTTTTTAAAGATTTACAGTGTACTGTGCAACTAAGGGGGGGGTGAAGGCTCCAGCCCTGATGGAAAGTTCCTTTAGATCTCAGTTTCCTTGTTGCCCATTATTTGAGGTTTTTTATGCACGTTAAGGCGAAACAAGATAAATAAAAAACAACCTGAGTCAGTGTTTCATTCCCCAAATTTTCTTTTAATTCATCTTCACTGACATAAATACAACCAGGAATAAACATCATTGGCTTCTTGATTGATTGAACTCAGTGATTATTTTCAAGCAGTATTTAGTCATTTACAAGCATTCTATTCATCATGTTGTAAACTCTTAAGTAAGAAATAGACTTTTCTGCACACACACACACACACACACACTATCATCTCAGGCTTCTCTCTCCTTTTCTCTGGCTCTCTGCAAACAGCAGAGTCTAAATGCATATAAGGCACAACACAAGGTTTCCAGTGTGGAAAATATAAATCATTGAAGACAGATAGGAGCAAAGAGGTATCTGAGTGTTTCTGGTTGATCACTTTTGTCCTGATTTTGCAGTTTTTTTTTAAGTAAACCAAGCTTTGTACATCGTACATTTTCTAAATAAGCTACTTGTTGGCTGCCTTTCTGCAAAGATAACGCCCACATGAACATTTCTGTCAATAAAATAAAAAAAAACTAAATCACAACTCACTGAAGTACATCTTGTGCTTTTATTTACTAAATTATACTAAAAAAGTTATGTCTCTGAGTCCTCTTTCTGATTTCATTTGCAGTTTGTTAGTCCTGTAAGGCAGACTTCAGCATCATTAGAAGCTTCACCGGCTCAGGATCTCAGGTGGAGTGGGTGAAGTTCCTCCTCTGGCTGCATTCTTGCGGGTGATGGTGGTGCATCGTTTCAGTATCTCCTGGGCCTGCGGTCTGGGAGGGATCTTGGGTGATGATGGGCTCTTGTAAAGGTTTGGGTCAGAGATGCTGGGCATCAGCCTCCCCTCATGGGCGCTTGTCGGGCTCAGGCGGTTGCTTGATGGAGGAGGCGGCGTGCGGCTGAGCCGTATCCTGTCGTCATTGCTGGTGGGGCTCAGGTTGATGGTGGAGCTTGCAGATGAAGAGCTGAGGTCGTCGCTGAAGCTGAAGTCGGAGCTGTCCAAGCTTCCCTCGCTTTCCTCTCTCCAGCTTCTTCCACCTTGTGCGTCTGCTCCATCCATCTCCACTGTGATCGCTGGCGGAGGAGGAGGCCAGTTTGTAGGAGTGATGGCGGCTTTGGCAGCTGATGGGGGGTTTGGAGTGGTGCTCCTGGCGGGCTGAGGAGGAGCTTGCTCTGACAGGAGGTTCAGGGAGCGTGACTTCAGCCTGCTGTCAGCCTGGAGGGGTTGGGGTGAGGACGACCTGACGGGTGAGAGGAACATCAGGTTTCCCTGTGAGTGGCTGAACTGATGCGACTGCTGCTCCAGGTTGGGGACTTGGAGCGGAGAGGAGGGGCGGAAATCTTGTTGCGGAGTTGTCATGCGGATGTGAGGATAGTTGTAGGGCTGCAGGTACATGGTGGGGATGTAACCTGCTTTACCACTGTATCTGTAAAAGAAAAGGAAACAAGAGCAGGTGGGGTTAAACATCTTGATCTCTGTGTTTCAGGAAGTCATCATCAGCAGAAACACAAAGAGATGCTGAATACCTGATGAGCCACCAGCCATTATCAGACTTCTGTAGGACCTCCACCACGCTGCCGATGGGAACGGTTATCTCATCATCTTTAGTGGCCTTATAGCTCTTAACCGTACAGTACAGCATGCCTGAAGAGAAAGAAATCACCTCAGTATATATCCTCACAAGGCTGCAGAGTGAATTCAGATCATCACTGAAACTGTAAGTACCTCTTTCAGGGTTCCCATCCAGTTCATCCTCATCATCCTCATCATCATCCAGCCTCTCCAGGTAGGGAGCAGGAAACCAGGCCATGCGTTTGTCATCAGTCTCCACCAGCCACCACCCTGAAGCAGCAGAACCACACAGTAAACATCCAGCAGGTCTCAGTGTGTTTAGATCACCAAGGTCTGGATCAGTGAGTCCTCACCTGCTTTGTCTTTGATGAGCACGTCCACTTTTTCATCCAGCGCCACTTTCAAAGGTTTGTTCTTGGTGTCTTTGGTCTCATACGGGGCCACACATCTGTATGTCTCTGTGACAAAGGGCTGGGTCACGTTACCCCCACCGGCCTGTCCTGGGAGCTCATCCTCTGAGGGCATGATCATGACGCTGAGGAGGGGGAGGAGGGGGAGAGCTGCAGGTTGGCACTCAGGGAAATGTATTTAAGATATTAAAAGCACAGATTTATACTTGATTATTCAAGAAGTCCTGTTATAATATCTGAAGTTTAGATCATGCAAGATCTGAAAAGACGGTCCTCTAGTTTGTATGGGAATAGTTGATTTTGTATATATAAATGTTTGGAGTAAAAGTTAGCTTTAAAGAAAAAAAATACATAAAATAAAATAAATAAAACAATTAAAAAGAAAAGGATGAGAGGGTGCAGACTTTTTTAACTATATAAAGGAACCTTAATTCAAATATTCTCTTTATTTCTTTTTTATTTATCTTTTTATTTTTACAAAAAAAAGTCAGAATGCTAAGATATATTTTATAATTTTACCTTTTCCCAGAACTCGGACTCAAAATTTTAAATTTAAAGTCAGAATTCCAGCTTGATTCTCAGACAAAAATAAAAAACTTAAAGTCAGATTTTAAGAAAAAAAAAAGTTTATAATAAATAAACAAAAAGAATTTATAGAAAGAAATGTATTTTCCACTGGCCTATCCTCCAAAAAAAAAAAAAAAAAAAAAATCCCCTAGTGTCCCTACTCCTCTTCCGTATTTTCTTCTGTTCCAACAAGAACATAGTTTTTCTTCACATATGGCCAATCAACATCACCCAAAGCTACAAATTGTTAACAGCAACCAGGCAAAAAATAAATAAATAAATAAAATAAAATAAAACAAAATAAATAAATTTAATTTAATAAAAAATACAATTGTTAATATTCCTGAAAAAGTCCTTTTCTTACCTGTTCTTGGAGAAATCTGGCTGCAGGTCCTGGTCTTTGGGGTGGAAGAACTGGATCAGGTCTGCAGACTGCGCGACGCGCGGGTTGCAGCTCAGAAGTGCAGTACAGTATTTCTGCAAAGACTTGAGCCGCACGAGTGACTTGGTGGGGCCCTTCTTTTTGCCTTGGCGCTTCATTTTTTGTGCTGAAAGAGAAACTCAGGAAGTCAGGACCATGCAAGCTCCACCAGCCGCGCACTTTGGCACGAATTCACCGAGCGTAACGCGCTCTCACCTTGAAACTTGGGAAGGACTCTGTCTGATTTTGAGAATTTACTTGCCGGGAATGCTTTCTTCAGTTTTTTCTAGAGATAAAAAAAAAACAGAATTTGAATTATTATTATAATTATTATTTTATGTTTGAAAATTTGGAAGAGAAACAACACCAGAAAGAAGCTACTTTTCATTTCAGATAATTTAAACTTACGTGCATTTTTACGAAATCTGCAAAAGTTCTGTAAACGACGATATCATTCTGGTCCGACCAAAGCACGGAGGTCATGTACATCTGCGGAGGGAGAATGCAGATTAATCACACAGTTGATAAATAAATCTTCTATTCGGCTCATGAACAAACTCCCCCTGCGCTCACTTTGCTCTTCTCCTTGTGCATCACTCCGATCAGACGGACACTCATGGGATACCGCTGCTCCTCCATGATAACGCTGCAGAGTCAAAGTATAGAGGGTAGTATAGGTGTGTGCTCTCTGCTCTCTGCTCTCAGTCTGGAGGAAGATTGCTGCAGAGATGCTGAGTACGTGCCTTTATATGTCGTAACGCAGTAAAGGTGTGGCCCAGTAAGTCAGGTAAAACCTCGCAGGTGGAAAATGAGCTCGTCACCTGCAGGAAAGTCCGGCATTGCTCCAGCAAAGTGACTCTTCAGCGACATCAATGTCAGGAATTTGCTCTGCTCGGGTGTAAGAGTGAGGCAACACTTTCATGGAAACATTCTGGGCTCCCATTTCCGGTCCTGTACATTTTATTTTTTCCATTATAATTCAGAGGGAAAAGTCAGAATTCTGATTTGTTTTTTTTTTGGAATAATAATGAAAAAGGGGACTTTTATATTTTTTTTTTCTTAACCTGGCCAAACACACCTGACTTTGTGTAGCCTATGTGCAGGGGCGTATTTAGTGGTTTGGGGGCCCAAGGCAAACCCAGCCAATGGGGCCCTCTATGTCCTTGTAACTCATCTTCCTCGGAGCTAGACTGGCCTTCCCTGGGTCCACTGTCTCTTTCTGAGAATCAAGGCATGAGACAGTGCTAATCTATTACATGGTAACTTAACGCAACTAAATGCATTTCCTCAAGTTCTGTACTTTAGTTTGATTTTGAAAAAAGTGAATACATAATTTAGTCCACTTTGTCCTGGATTTGAGATCTCTTATGGTCAATTGACAGCTTATTTGTCCCACAGTGGGGAATTTACAGAGTAACAGCAACAAACAAGAAAGTATGAAGAGAAAAACATTACAATAGGTCAATATTGAAAAAAATAATTTAGTAAATAAAAAATATGTAAATATCAAGTACAACATAAAACTGGAAAAAAATCTACCAAAAATGGTGATATTTACAGTTACCACACTTTTTGGTACTATTATTTTAAAGTTAATGTATTTTTATTTGACCCCCTGTCCAGTGAGTTATGTATCCAAAAAATAGATTTTGTACAATTATGTTTATCACCAACTCAAAAAGTTTGATTTTGAGAAAATTATCCTGTTTCCTGGGCTAGATAAAGTCCTTAAAATCCCAAAAGTCTTATATGTTTATCTCAGATCTCAGAGCAACATTGTTTTTATTTCCGACTTGGTTGAAAATAAGAAAAAAATGGGGCAAAAAAGTGTTTTTTTTTTACCACTTTCTTCCTGAATCATATTTTCAGATGTGTTGTAACATGGAATAGCCCATTGAATAAGAAGGGAGGGGGAGTACCCAAAACCATCATTAAAGATTAAGCCTTTTGATGTATTTTGAAGCATGTGAAGTAAGATTTAGAAAAAAGAAATGCTTTCAATTGAAGAGAACTTCATAAATCAGTTTTTAAGAGATGCTTTGGGGGCCCCTGGGAATCTTGGGGCCCCAAGCAACTGCCTGTGTTTGCCTAATTGTAGCTACGCCCCTGCCTATGTGTGAATTTTTCTTGCCTGCAGTTTTTAAGGAGTCATTAAGTCAAAGTGGAACGGAGCAGAATGGCAGTAGGGGCCGGTTTGCAAACCGCACCATGTCCTCTGGATGTTATGAGGGCCCGTCCTTTCAGTTTTTGGGACTTTCTCGAGCAGGAACCTGTTGGTGTGTTAAGTAAAGTCCACAACTCCTTCCTAAGTCCTGAGGCCTTGGGGGAAGTCCCTGCAGTGGAAACTAGCTTTAATGAGGACGTGCAACACTGTGTGTTTCTTTACAGTGACACTGGAATGAATGAATGAATGAAACATAGGTGTGGTAATCTGAACAAATGAAATGCTTTGGATATTTGACGTTAAGGAAAGCCTGTCACACCAGTTGGGATCTCCCACATTTATTCAGTAGCCTATTTTGGATCTAAACTGATTTCCTGTCTTGAAAACAGAAGATGGGTTTTATTTATCCTTGACTCTGCTGTTTTCTTCCTCAAAAGCAAGTAATCCACTATTTGCTTGAGATAAATGTGCAATGATTCACTGATGTGACTTATCTATTTATTTATTCATTTATTTTTCTCATTTTAAATATACAAGCTCAAAGTAGGGGTGCCAGCCTCTTGGGATGTCACAGAAACTTTAAGGAAAGAGGAAGGTAGTTTTATTTATTTATTTATTTATTTATTTATTTATTTATTTATTTATCTATTTATTTATTTATTTATTTATTTATTATCATTTTTATAAATCTTCATATAAATCTTTTTTTATTTTATTAATTAATTAATTAATTTTTTTAACTAGAAAACTATCTTCCACATAAATCATATTTAAAAAAAAAAAAAAGCTTTGAAACCATTTTAGCTAGATTTCATCACTTGGCCTTGAAGAATTACTTGGAAACTAATAACAGATGGAAAGAATAATAATTTGTAAACGTGGGATGAGGAAGACATATTTCACATTTGTTTTCTTTTGTGCTTTTGTGTTTGTGCCTCTTCCGTTCTGTTACCTGTAGCACGTACACTGAATGTGCCACATTTTTTCATTATTTTGCGTCATTTCTACTGTTCTCAGGAAAGCTATTACTGGCTTGATCATTAACTTGTTAGAAAATGAACTCAGAAATAAACAATAAATACCTTAATGAATAAAAAATTAAATCAATGTCAATTTTAAATGTCCCTAAAATTCTCTGAGTGCCGCGTTGTTTTTGCAAGACTAAGAAAAGAGACACAGCCCTTGACTCTTGAAGCTCTGCAGAAATCAAAACAAGTTCTTACTCATTTAGTCTCACTGCTTAATACAGTTTTGAACAATGCAGAGCATGAACTCTGCGTTTCCTGGAAAGATATCTCACGTAGCTGTCACTGAACTGGTTTGTAGAGTGATGCAAGAAAATAGGGCCTGCATTGTTTTTTTTTGTTTGTTTGTTTGTTTTTTCTTTTGTTTGTCTGTTTGATTCTCGATTTGCAGCAGGAAAAAGCAACAATCCCACACAGACTGGACTGTTACCTGTTTTCATTATAAGCACAAGATTATTACAGACAGAAACAGCAGTGCTCTTAGCCATAACAAGAAGTTGGAGCAGTTTTGAGTCACAGACATTGCAAAGAGTGATGAACCTGGAGCCTTTTTTGATCCACTGCTGACATCTGCTGGGAGCTGCTGTTATTGCTATTTTTTAACTCCTGCATGAATAGCTGAAAAATAGCCTGCAACTGATTTCTTTTTCTTTTTAAACTTAATTTAAGAAAACCCTTCAAAAGATGTTTGTGAATAACAAAGAAAAATGAAAAAGAAAGGCTGAATTTATTTTGGATCACCTTCACTTGAGTGGGACAGGAATACCACGAAAGGAGTCATTTATTGGGATCTGCTCTTGGGTTTTTCAGGATATGGAAGTGGAGTGACATGGCAATCATCCAGAACAACATGACCCAAAGGCAGGCCGAGTTATTCAGTAACCAGGATTTTAGTTACCGTGCCTTTCTTAAGAAAAAGTCTTATCAGTGCAGATGGAGTAGTTGTCCAACTGACAAAAAGTGAGAAAAAAAACTACGAGGAAGGCTTGACCACAGAAAAAAAAGGTCTATTGCAAGATAATAAGGAAAAACTGTAAATCACTGACCAGAGAAAAACAAAAGAAGTATAAAGCATGGATGCAGTGTGAACGGGGTTTCCACTGAATTAAGGTCTAAGGGGAACAAAAATTTGACCTAAGTATCCTCCTCTGTTTGTCATACACTTCCTTTTGTTTTGAGCTTGAATTGCCTGACAGTTGACGTAAGTCAAATTAAAAAACAAAAAGCTTTTGTTCCTGTAAATTAATCCAACCTATACTAGTTGCAATCATATTGAGTAAATTCAATCAATCAATCAAAATTTATTTATATAGCACTTTTCATGCCTAACGTTGGCAACACAAAGTGTTTGACAAATCAAAAAAAAACAAACAAAAAAAAATTTGTGTACAACCCTCCACCTCTAACCCACCAACCCACACAGTTGATTAAAATCCCTGCAGAAGAACTGTGGAAAAGCTATTTGGAGACCTTCATGAGGAAACACTGAAAGTGAAGTAAATGTTAAACTCACAGTAAGAAAATAAAACAACCCAGCTAAAAAAAAACAAAACAAATAAGATTAAAAAAAAGTATTACAAGATTAAAGCAGTAAAAAAGAAACAATGTAGAGCTTTAACTTAAAGATACAAAAATTAAAAAGCTGAAAGCAACAGTGCAGTAAATAAGAAGACAAATAGTTAGGTTAAGACATATAAAAAGAGCTAAATATATATTGAACTTAAAGTTAGGACTTTAAAAAGACGAAGATCCAAACATAATTAGATAAATAGATAAATAAGTAAAAGTAAAAATAAAACTCAGTTAAAGGCCAGACTAAAAAAAATGAAATGATTTTTTTTTTTTATTTCAGTGTAGCCCCTGGTTAGTTTTTCATGGTGTTATATCTATATTTAAGCAAGGCAAGTGCTTTACAGCTAAAGTAAAATAAACTCAATATGCAAAATAAAATTATTCCATAAAACATTAAAATCATAAATCAAATTTAACTAAAAGTGAGGAGTGCAGATAAAATATATTTCAAGTTGTCATATGAAAAGACAATAAGAGCTGTTTTCAGCCGGGATTTGAGTGTTATCAGAGTTGAGGCCTGTCTCTCATCTTGTGGAAGACTGTTGCAGATTTTAGGGGCATAAAAGTGGAACTCTATCATGTCAGAGATGGACTTTGGGGCTAAATTATGAAGAGACTTGTTCACACACAGAGCTGTTTTAAAGACTATTCTCTGAGCCACAGGAAGTCACGGCAGAGACCTGAGCTCTGGATTGATGTGGTCGTGTTTCATGTTTCTGGTCAGGACTGGAGCAGCAGCACTCTGGATGTGCAGCTGTCTTACAGCTGGTTTAAAGCAGGGGTCATAAAACTCTTTTAGACCACAGACCCTTCTCAGGATAGACATTTTTCCAAGGACCCCCTCACTACTGTTACAATGGTTAGCTTAATATAAATACTATGCAATAATATATGTAAGGGATAATGTAGAGCGAGCCGGTCACTCACTATAGAGATATAAACACCGACAGGGTGATGCAGGACCCCGAGGCGAAGCGGTGGTACAAACCGCATGTATATACGTCTTTCGGCTGATTGATACGATATGACGTGATTCGCCCGAGTCTTTCAGAAGCGTCCTTAACAACGGTCTGATATTCAGAAATAACAGACCGTAGAATGTTGTAATTGACCAATCAGGATCGAGCATTTGACAATGCAGTGTAATAATATGTAGTATTTTGTAACAATAGAATTAGGCTACATTTCAACTTTTACTAACTCCAAGTAATTTCTTTTGTAAACTTTGGGGTAATGTTACCTCCAAGGCAGTAGTGTGCTCAGGGGGGTGGCCTGCACGCACTGAAGTAATCTCTTGGGAGCCAAAACGTTTGTCAAAAATGGCCTCCCGGTTTGCAAACACACTTAACTGCCCTGTTGGGTGGTTGAAAAATGGTGAACTGTCCTCTTGGGTCGCAAAAACACACACTATATGGGCCATTTTTTAAATAATATTTTCTGCTTTTTGCCCCTGCACTTTAAAAAGTCTGTGCACACCACTGCACCAAGGGTTTTTTTTTTTGTTTAATAGACACGTCATGATCAATCCCATGGCACAAAACTAAAGTTGGTGGGAGTATTGGACAAATAGCTGCTTTTATGGTGCCAGAGATCCCAGTTTGTTGATATGCTTTTTCAATGATATAGCACACTTTTACAGTAGTTTCTTAACAGTACCCCACTTTGAGAAACGCTGGTTTGGAGAGCCCGGTGAGTTGACCGTTGAAGTCAAGTCTTGTTTCTGAGCCACAAACAATGATTTCAGTTTTGTCTGAGTTTAGCTGGAGGTATTGTTTTTCATCCACACACTGATCTGATATTTATTTCAATTTATTTGTTGTGGGTCTTTATCTGAATCAGAAATATTAAATCTAATGTTGCTTTTAAAAACAACATGGAAGTATAACACATTATTTTTTCCCAGATTATGAAAAATTATACTCCTGAATCAGGACAATCAGCTACAGATTAACTATTTTTAACAGCTGGACTCTGGAGGTAATTGCAAAAAACAACCCAGAAATTTAACAAGAAACAAATGTGTAGAAAATATGACACTCTTTATTTATTTCTCCTCACACAATCACTGCAGCTGTATCATACATCATCTCCTTTAAACAAACTGACTTCAAATGACACACTCCCATATAAACATTTCTTTCTGACATTGCACATTTTTCTCTGACGTGATTCATAAAAAAGCGAAATTATCTTGAAGTCTTTTGGATTTTATCCAACTGAACATAAGTTAAAAAAATCATACTGCCATCAGTTATCCCCATCAAATCCGCTGAGTCATGCTGCAGTCGGGTGAATCAGCATAAAGTCTAAGAGCAACCATGGAGCAGGCAGGAAGGGGTGGAGTACATGCAGTCTCCAGAAAAAAAGAAAAACTTAAACCAACCTATCCTCTTGAAAAGTTCAACTTCTTTTTTTCCACAAATTCTCCTACGGAAATTATTTTGTTGAAATAAAACTACAAATATTATCTTTTTAAAAACAATTATGAACTTAAACTTTTAAAAGTGTAAGGCAGAGGGTTTTTTTCTAAAGCATCAAAGGCGGGTTTATCTCTCCTCACCTTTTTCCACTCAACATTATCAGCTGCAAAAGGACCATTACGCACTTCTTTTTTTAGGTGTAGACAAAAACACTTTGTGGGCAACAGGTGTCGATGTAACATCCAGCTACTGTACAATATTAAAACTGCAGTAATGACTTTATGGGCAACATTGATCTTCTGTAGATGAGAATACAGGAAGCAGCAGACTGAAACCAAAGGTCAGTTGATGCCACATTAACTGTTAAGTTGCTGTTCTTCTTCTCCTCTCCAACATGTTGACACCTTTGAGCACTGTGCTGGAATGTTCTGTCACATATCTGAGCTTCAACACTGGTTACATCAGTTCAATAAATCCTTTTCTTAAGCTTTTCAACTCAACATCATCCAAGAAAAATAAAAATAAATCAAACACTCTGGAAGACGGATGAAACAGTAAAGTGGTGTTAGAATTTCTAGAGAACTTTGGCTTGCATAGAAATATCAGAGGTGAGGCAGAGAGATAACTGTTCAGAGAGGGTTCTTTTTGGTAATAACTGTTATTTCATTATAAATGAGCTGTTCAGATGCCATCATCGCTCTGATCATAGCTACCTCCCACATTCAGCTGTTGCTTTTCAGCAAAACATTATTAACAAACAATACTATCCCTGAGCAACCAGACCACAACCGACAGTCTTCCATACCTCGCTAAAGTAGAAACTCAACATCTGACACCTTTTGGCAACAACCTGCTGTTTAACTCCACACAGATCATCTCAGGGCTTCAGAGCCAGACCGCAAGATGGATATAACTTTAAAAGAAGAAAAAACGTAACTGGACAAATCTCTTACCACAACTTTTCACCGTATTCTTTCACAGCTCTTACCTAAAAGGCATTTATTTTGTGTCTCTGCTGAAGGAAAACCTGTTTTGATTTCCCTGTGAGAGCATGAAGAAATCAGGTTGCACAAAATGAAAATTAAAGTAGTGATCAAAAGCAAGGATCAAAATTAAATTCAAGGCAAACAGCAGTCTAATGTTCACTGTAAAAGCGGTCCATCCATCACTGATCTTTCACAAGCTCCTCCCTCCCTCCCCTCTCTACTCCTCTGCCGTCTTCCTCTCAGTCCGTCAGTGGAGTATCTGATCACAGGTTGAGCTCCCAGCAGAAAGGAAACAGGATCAGCTCCAGTCTTTTCATTTAAGGGGCTCTCGATCCATCCCACCTCGTTTAATCACAGAGCAGCAAGAACAGTCCACGACTCGACTCAGCACTCATCCGTGTGTTTGTCACCGGAACTCATAAATAGGCATACTGTGCTCCCGCACATGGTTAAGGTTTAGAGACTGGTACCTGTAAATGCAGGAAAAACAAACCATTTAAGTGATATTCTGGGATGGAACAAGTTGGGTCCTATCACAAGGTTTAGGGCAGAAATTACCCCTACAGCA
Source organism: Halichoeres trimaculatus (assembly GCF_033239565.1). Classification (NCBI taxonomy): domain Eukaryota; kingdom Metazoa; phylum Chordata; class Actinopteri; order Labriformes; family Labridae; genus Halichoeres; species Halichoeres trimaculatus. The sequence goes on along the minus strand of NW_027437198.1, from coordinate 5,077,241 downwards.
GCAGAAGCCCAGGGCGCACGCACCAAACACCCCCTCCCTGCTCCTCTGCCGGTTTCCTCTGCACTCAGACGGGGCCATATTTTACTTAACCAAAAACACAAAAAATCTGATATGGGTCTGCATTCACGCTTTATTTAGAGAATTTTCAGCGCGTTACTGGCTCTCATAATCAGTCATCTTTACGTTGTTATTGCATAATTCGTCCTGGCAGACTACCTTAGTTTGTTTATATCTGGCACGCCGCACGGACTGATACACTAAGCGGCGAGCGCCTCGTAGCCAGCTGTGGCTCTGCAGCAGAGGTAGTGCCGTTTTACGATACGATGAGAACTAGAGCCTTATTTAGTGGTGTTTTTGTGTGAAAGTAACACTCTGAAAATTCTGTAAATAAAGCGTGAATGCAGACCGATATCAGATTTTTTTGGTGGGAGTCCGTTTATTTGTGTTTTTGGTCAAGTAAAAAATGGCCTCGTCTGAGTGCAGAGGAAACCGGCCGAGGAGCAGGGAGGGGGTGTTTGGCTCACATCAGAGAGCAACAAAGGAACAATGTTTACTATGTGTGTAGTTACCATTCAGAGCTCCTGTGGTAATAGTAGCCCTCAATAGTAGCTGTGGACTTTTGGAAGCAGATATAATAAAAGCCAGCAAAAGAGGCACCGCTGATGTCTTTAATGGTGTGATCTGGAACAAGAAACTGCTCCTGGGGATGCAGAGAAAAAACAAATAAACCTTCAGTCTCCATGAGATGTCCAGAAATTTGTAAAAAAAATAAAAATAAAAATAAAAAAAAGGACACGTGATCATGAGTGACTCTGTAATGAACTGACCTTCCATCTCATGAAGACATAATCACTGTTGTCCAGAGCTTCATAGTCAAAGTCATCTGAGTTGAAGCTTTTGGCATATTTATAAAAAGGCTTGAACTTCCCCTGTTCAGAAATAATTAAACAACAGTCAACACAACAGAAACATATGACAAAATAACAGAAAGCAGTTTCATTACGGACTCTAAATTTTTAAAGGTGCAATGTGTAGAAGTTTGCAGCACATCACCGAACAGAACACACAAACGGCCATGTTTGTCTACGGCAGATTTTAGGGGACAGAAAGAGCGAAATGCGGTTTTCAATACAAGCCTGGATGCTGGTCCTGAAATCTATCTGGAAGTCAGGAGGGGAAGAAGAGAGGGGGCGGTTGTTGGTTTTACAGTAGAAGAAGAAGAAAGTTGTTGTTGAAGAAGAAGAAGAAGAAGAAGAAGAAGAAGAAGAAGAAGAAGAAGTATATTTTTGTTTTTGTTGTTGTGTATGAAAGAATTTTTATTGAGAGTATTTTCTGATGGAAAATCACAAACATGCATCACATGAGTGTGAAGGAAGAAATGAAGAGAAACCGGGACAGACAACGACTAAAAGGAGAGTAAACATGGGTGTAGAGTTTCCAAGCTGGGAGTCATCAATGAAAAAGTTGGGTCTGAAGGAAGACGCTGAAGTTGGCTGTTTTCTGCTCCACAGGTAAAGGTAACACGTACCGTTGGAGAACATTTCTGTAGCAACGTTTATTGGTTGTAAAGGTCATGGTTTATTGTTTATGGTACAGTCTAACAAACGTTGTTGTTTCTCTGAGAGTTTTCTTTTCTCTCTGACAGTCAGAGGTGGATTGGTGCTTCATTGTTGAAGGCTAGCTCTGTCAAACAGAACATGAGCTATCAGAGGGCGATGTGTCTGTCATGGAGCTTTCTGCCTGTTGTTTCTCCAGCTATGAGACATGTCCCTCAGCGTCAACGCCATCAACATGATGATCAGAATAAATGAGGCCATCTTCAGGATCCCCTTTGATCTGCGAAGGCTGAGAATCGCTGAGTGATGGGATGTTTTAGGAGCAGATGGACTCATTCTGAAATCTGAACACTGCATGTCGCTAAAATTCTGACTTTTACACACTGCACCTTTAAATTGAGAACTATTAAATGATATTTTGAGTCACAAAATGCTTTTAAACAAAAATATTTCTAGGGTTCTATAAAATTACATTTATTTAAATTACAGCTAAAAAGAAATGAAGACCCCCCCCCCCCCCCCCCCCATTATTTAATGAAAGGTAGCAAAAAAAGGATCTCACAGGGTTAGATACGAAAAAAGAAAATCAAAAACAAAAATCAATCAGTCATACCCAATGCTTTCTGTCCACATCTTCATCTGCATCCCACTTCCTGGTTAAAAACGGCCTTTTTTGACTGATGATTTCACCGGCAAAGAATGTGGTGAGTGTTGGATACTCCTTTCACACAAAGCAGAGGAGAGAAGAAGAAAAAACCTTGATTAAAGCTTTCTTTCCTTCAGCAGCCTTTTCCAGTCTTTTAAGTGCTGAATATCTAAATGAGTCGGTTGAGAGAAAAGTCAAACAGGGGATCTTAAGTTTGGATGCTGTTTATTTTTCTGCAGTAACCACCTAAGTAAGAAAAAAACAGGTTCAGATTCCTCACGATAAATGTTGGTTGGTTAAAATGAGACTTGTATCTCTAAGGCCACACACAGCCTCTACTCATCTTTCACACCACCCTGCCACAGCCAAAAACGCACTACAGAGTTCTGCTGGCCTGTTCCCTCCACACGTTGCATAATGTAATGAGTATACAGTTGACACACTTGCGCTAAGAACTCAAGTCTAGACCTGACAGCAGAAGTTGAACCTTATGCCTCATATTTGTCTTATTCAGTGTGACATAATGTAGCTAGTATCAATCAGGTGGAAACCAGTTACAACACGCTGCCGTGTGCTAACAGTTTATCTTTAGATAGAATAAAGGTCAGTATTACTGACCTAGTTTTCAAGCTTACCTCAGTCAGGGGGGGCGCTAGTGAGCACCATATGGAATAGACGCGTTTCACCCAGGCTGCTCTCAAGTCCTAATTATTTCGGTCAAAAAGTTAATTTTCGGGAGTATTTGCCGACTTTTTTGTACAATTTCATACTCCTAAACGACTTAACATGACAAAGCCAAAAGCGGACCGCGGCAAGAGGACGGATAAAGTCCCGAATGACGATGAGCTGCCCTCGGAGCAGGACGAGCATGCCGCTGCAGCCACGGAGCCAAGAAACGAAACCCAAACGGTAAACGTGCTCTCTGCAATAGAGAATATGAGCAAAATGATGTCTGACCGGTTCGACACATTAGAAGCATCTCTTGCAACCACCCAAGCTTCTCTGTCGTCTCTCGGGAATCGTGTTAAAGAAATAGAGGAAGCCAGCTCTGAGTACGATCGCCGCCTTTCTACCTTGGAGCAGACATGCACCGAAGTGCGAGCAGAAAATACTGCACTCCGCCTGAAGGTGATAGACCTCGAGGCTCGCTCCAGGCGCCAAAACATCAAGATTATTGGTCTCCCGGAAAAGATTGAGAATGGTCGCCCCACGGAGTTTGTGACGGAGTTTATCCCTGAGCTTCTAGGTGCAGGTAACTTCACCAAACCACTTGAAGTTGATCGTGCTCACCGTGTGGGAAGAGTGGCCTCTGGTAAAGACGCGCGCCCGCGCGTAATGATCGCCCGGATCCATCACTTCCAGGTGAAGGAGAAGATACTGCAGCTGGCCCGTCAACAATTTCCTCTGCACCACAACGGCAAAGCAGTTCATATTTTTCCCGATTACCCGGCGGAGGTGATGAAGGAGCGACAAGCTTTTGATGGTGTCCGTAGGAAGATACGGGATGCTGGTGGAAGGTCAGGCTTCGTCTACCCGGCGAAGCTGCGTGTAACCCACGGGGACTTGGACAAGATGTTTTCGTCGCCGCGGGAAGCTGAGGCATTTGTGGAGACTTTGGTTTGAACATTGGCTATTCATCCACCTGACGGGACATTTTCTGGTACGTGACTTGCTCTATAAGGCATGGACATTTTCATGACCGTTACAGTTTGCTTTTTTGTTTATATTGCTTGAGAGGGAGCCCTGAGGTTTCAATATTGGCTTAGCTTTAGTTCAACAGTTCATATGGTCCGGCAACCTCCATGTGAGTATTTTGGGTCTATGCTCTCACTTTGTTTGGGAAAGTGGAGCGGGGGGAAGGGGGTAATGTTCTTAAGGTTCTGGTTTGCATTGTACTTTTCTGTATTTATTTTTCTTTGGGCTACATGTGTGTACATTAACACAACTGTACTTAGATATGCATCCTAGTTCATTCACACAAGGTGGCGGTGGCATTACTTTTACCAGCTGGAATATCCGGGGAATGGGACATGCAATCAAACGTGCCAAGGTGTTTTCTCATTTAAAGGCCCTCTCTGCTGACATAGTCTACTTGCAGGAAACACACATTAATTCTGCAAAAGAAAAAATATTAAGATGCTCTTGGGTTAACCAAGTTTTCCAGTCCACATTCTCCAGTAAGGCTCGTGGTGTGGCGATTCTAATAAGCAAAACTGTTCCATTTAGACATGTTTCCACTCTGAGTGATCCCAATGGCAGATATGTGTTGGTGACAGGCTACATTTATTCCTTCCATGTCACACTTTTGAATGTTTATGCCCCCAATTTTGATGACCCAACTTTTTTCAGGAAGATATTTGGTTTACTTTCCAACTCCTCAGACACGCATATTATAATTGGTGGCGACTTTAATTGTGTGCTTGATAATTTTCTGGACAGGTCAGCAAGTACCTCTCAATTGCCTGCATCCTCCATGATGATAAAGAATTTAATGTCTTCTATGAATCTAGTAGACATCTGGAGACTGCAGTATCCCACAAAAAGAGATTATTCATTTTTTTCACCAAGACATAAGTCATTTTCAAGGATAGATTATTTTATACTAGATTCTAGTTTGATATCTAGTGTGATCTCTGTAAAGTACCACAATATTTTAATCTCAGATCATTCTCCAATCTCCCTGGTCCTCGACTTAAATCATAAAAAACAACAGTATAACTGGCGCTTTAATACATCTCTGCTCTCAGATGCATCATTTGACCAGTTTATGACTGCTAAAATTTCTGAGTTTTTGGAAACTAATGACAACTCTGAGGTTAGTGACTCTACCTTGTGGGAAACTTTTAAGGTAGTGATCAGAGGGCATATAATTTCATTTGAAACTGCAAAAAGAAGGGAAAACCGTAAGCGGTTATTAGAGATAGAGGGTCAGTTATCACAGTTGGAGACAACCTATAGGTCGTCCTCAAATTCTTTAATTCTACAGAATATTCTAAAGTTAAAGTATGAATATAACAACATTTTATCTGACCAAGTGAGGGATCAACTGTTTAAATTAAGACAAAAACATTTTGAACTAGGGGATAAGCCACAAAAAATATTGTCCCGGCAGCTAAGAGGTTTACAGGCTAGTAGAGCCATCCATAAAATTAGATCCAAATCTGGGGAAATGGTTGTTGACCCTGAAGGCATTAATGATTGTTTTAAGGAATACTATCAGCAATTATATATGTCAAAAGCCAATGGGGATGCATCAAGCTGGCTTGGATGTCTAGATCTGCCTAAGCTGGGTAAGGTTGCACAGGACGCCATAGACTCAGACATTACCATCCAGGAAATTTTAGATTCTATAAAATCATTTCCTAGTGGTAAGACTGCAGGTCCGGATGGTTTTAGCATTGAATTTTATAAAAAATACTCTGAGAAGATTGCCCCCCTTCTGCTGAGGATGTTTACACACTCATTTGAAGCAAATAAATTTCCGAACAGTCTATATGAGGCCAATATCACATTAATTCAAAAAGAGGGAAGAGATGGGACAGAACCTTCATCTTTTCGACCTATTTCTTTGTTAAACTCTGATTTGAAGATTTTTACAAAGCTATTAGCAAATAGGTTAAACAATCATATAACTTCCATCATCCATGCTGATCAAACAGGTTTCGTCCCTCACAGGTACTCATTTTTTAATGTTAGGAGGCTAATGAACATAATGTATCATAAATATGAGAAATGCCATAAGGTTGCCGCCCTGTGCTTGGATGCAGAGAAGGCGTTTGACCAGTTGGAATGGGGGTATATGTTAAAAACACTTGAGGCATTTGGATTTGGTACTAGATTTGTTTCATGGATACAACTAATATATTCCCAACCATCCTCCTCCATTCTTACCAATAGAGAAAAATCAAACTCATTTTCTATACACCGTGGGACAAGACAGGGGTGTCCCCTAAGCCCCCTCTTATTTGCGATCGCGATAGAGCCTCTTGCCATCAGTATTAGACAGCACTCTCTCATTAAGCCTATCCAGCTGGGAAATGTGGATCATTACCTTTCTTTGTATGCAGATGATGTTGTAGTTTTCCTGTCACAGCCTGAGCAGTCAATCCCGGCTTTACTTGATCTCATAAAATCATTCGGTGAGGTATCAGGATATACAATTAACTGGCAAAAGAGTGAATTTCTGTCCTTTGGTGCTGAACTTGAACCAGAATTCTTACAAAATCTTCCCTTCAAAATAACTGATAAATTGAAGTACCTTGGAGTGGTCTTACCAAGAGACCCAAAATTAATATTTAAATTTAACTTCCTGGTAGGGGTTGAGAAATTAAAAAGAGACATTGATAAATGGCGAACCCTCCCTCTCTCTATGATGGGTCGCATAAATGCTATCAAAATGGTCTCCCTTCCAAGATTTTTGTACCTTTTTCAGAATCTGCCCATTTTTCTAACAAGATCATTTTTCAAATCATTAGATACAATAATAATGCCTTTTATTTGGGGTTTTAAAGCTCACCGAATATCAAAAAAACATTTACAGAAGTCAAGAGAAAGAGGTGGGTTGGGATTGCCATGCTTTTTGCATTATTACTGGGCAGCAAATCTAAGAGCGCTTGTTTTCTGGCAGGAAGGTTATGGGAGAGAAGTTTCAGTAAACACCCCGGCGTGGGTTGCCATTGAAAAGAACGATGTTGAAAATAGTTCACTTCCAGCTCTTCTTTTTTCATCCTCTAAATTGTCTGCAACAACAAAAGTTAACAGTCAAATAATTTTGAATTGTCTGAAAATATGGCAGCAAATTAAGACGAGCTCCAAACTGCCAGACACCTCTATACAGACGCCAGTTTGTCAAAACCATGCATTTCTCCCATCCTTTACAGATTCTGCTTTTAACACTTGGAGACTAAAAGGTATACTCACTTTAAAAGATCTCTACATTGAGAAACAGTTTGCCTCATTTATTCAGCTTAAAAACAAGTACTCTCTTTCTTCCACACATTTTTTTCGATATTTACAAATAAGGAACTATGTGCGTCAGTGTGTGCCTAATTATGAGTCTCTTCCGAAAGAAGAAAGGATTCACAAGCTATTGCTGAACCCACCTAATTCAAGAAATTTAGTCTCAGACTTTGTGAAGGTGTTTTCTGAACAAGTAAATTCTGCCACGCTCCACCTGAAGAGTGCCTGGGAAGAGGATCTGGGTATACAGATTGATGATGATGTATGGGAGGAGAGCCTTTGCAGAATACGATCATGCTCTATTAATGCTAGGCACCAGCTAATTCAATTTAAAGTAATACATAGGCTTCATTATTCTAAATCTAAACTGCATAGGTTTTTTCCCACAATCTCTTCTTTATGTGATCGCTGTAAGTCTGCTGAGGGCTCTCTTTCCCACCTTTTTTGGACATGTCCAAGGCTTCATATCTTTTGGTGTGAAATATTCAACTGGTTTTCTGGAATGTATGGTTGTGTGTTCAAACCAGACCCTGAGACGGCATTATTTGGGTATTCTTCATCTCTGTCTAATCAAAGTCTCTCTGTGCAGTGCACAATCATGTATGGTATGGTAATTGCTAAAAAAGTGATATTAAATCTCTGGAAATCTGACACTGTGCCCCTGTTTAAGACCTGGTTAACTGAGCTCACATCAGTACTGCACATGGAGAAAATAAGATATTGTTTGATGGGCAATCTTGCAAAGTATTTTAGCATTTGGCAGCCCTTTATTGATTATCTTGCTCGATTTGACACAATGTCTAGAAAGTAATGTATCTGAATGCCTACCGTTCACCTTTTGAAACACCTGTAGAAATACTGAAGAAGTGATGCACTATAACAAAAAATCTAAGCCCTGTTTTGTATGTGTATTTCCTTTTTTATGTGTATATATACTCATGTATATGTGATATTATGTATGTATGTATGTATGTGTTTGTATATATGTGTATATATATATATTATATATATTTTTTTTATATTTGTATTTTTTATTTTATTTTTTTATATTTTCGTGTTTGTTTAAGCATTGAAAACTCAATAAAAATATGTTAAAAAAAAAAAAAAAGCTTACCTCAGTCAGACCTTTGATCTTTAGGTATCCACACAAATACGAGTCCTCCATTGTGACATGCTACCCAGGACAAACAAATAAAGAGTATTTTTAAAAACAGTTATGTCACTCAAGAGGGTCACAACCACAGGTGCATGAATGGTTTTCCAAAAACAGTTAAAGGACAAGGGGAAATCATTGATAGATAATAAAAATGCAAGACAAATGTTGCAAAATATTGCATATAAGAAAAGTAGTTGCTTCGAGTATTTGCACAGTACAGATTGCGTTAATTTTAAAGTATATGCAAGAATGCATTAAAGTTTGAATAAGAATTCACAAAAACAGTTTTTTATATTAAATTTTAAAAAAACAGCTGCGAAGAACCCACTAAATTGTAGATGCTTTGATAGTTTTGAAGAGTTCTTCGGGGACAAACACATTCTTTGACTAGAACTGAAATGCAGGTAGGCGTTACAGTAAGTATGGTGGCATAATAACTGTGCTTGTGGGTCAATAACACTCGTTTTGGGAGCTAGAGGTACAAGTTGCCTACGTGTTAGGGTGGTATGTTTTCTGAAAAATAACTAACAAAAAGTTGACTCCTGTAGTTTTGTCATTACTCGTAATGCCAAAGCAGAAAAAGTAGCTCGGACTAGCTCAAAAGTAGGTCAGTATGTTAGTAATTTATGCCAACCAGCTGAAAAATGAGCCCACTAAGCTAATGTTAGCCAAGTTAGCAACTAGGCAACAAATACGCTGAGTTCGCAGATGACAGCCAACAAAATTAACACAAATATCAAGCAGGATATGAACTTAATAAAACATTACCTGCAATACAACCTCAACGTCGTAGGAGTTGCCTTTGCTCTTCTGATATCCCCGAAACTGTGAGCCGCTGTACAGCAGCGAGGTGGCCACCCCCGGCTGGTAAGTGTTGATCGGGGCAGGGGGGTAAAGAGAGGCCGGGGATGGGCAGGCCAAGCCGGTGGTACTGCAGCACTCTGCTCGGACAGGCATAATGAGCGCAATAGTGTCACCGTCAGCAACCGTCATGAACTTAACGACGGAGGATACAACAACAAGAGAGAGAAGGGAGACTGACAGAGGAGGGTCTGTCAGTGGTTTAAGCCCCTGAAGTCAGACAACTTCTCTTGATTTGGGAGGCTAGTCCATGGAAATGCTACTGGAGAGGGATACTACACTATGCGACGTCGCATGCTGCATTCAAGTTCTCATAGGATAATCCCACTCAAATGTTTTAAGACCCATTCGGGAAGTCATTCTTCCGACTTTTGAGGTCCAAGCCTTAAGTCGTCGCATTAAAAAATAACACACATTTGAAATAAAATGCTTTGTATGATTTTTTTTTTAAACTATGCACAAGAGCCCCTCCCGACCACGTCTTAAGAGGCAAAATGAGAAATATGCAAGTTTAATCATACAAAATGCAGCACGTTTAAATATTTCCACACAATTTATAAACATTCTAGCAAAATATTCCTTTTGTCACGTTTCTAGGAAATATTTAGTAGTTTTTGACTTATAGAGTCCTTCACTTTGACTTTGTTTGAATTAAAAACTCATATTTCCTTCTATTCTGATGCCACGTGAATGCAACGTTATTTGTGGAATCCAGCTTCCCTGAATTTTACGCGTCTCGGAGTTGTATTTAATGGCACGTTGCCTTAACCATTCAGTGTTCGAGAGACTGATCAAGCGATTTATGATATAACGACCACTTCCTAAGTATCTAGCTTTGTTGTATTCGGTTCTAAAGCACATGGTGTAAATATATGTAAAAAATAATAATAATAATAATAATAAAAAATCACAACTATTGTGACATATTTTCTGGCCACTAAACTTTTATTGTTGAGTTTCTAGATTAACAGAAAATAATACAGGACACTTTAACAGTATAATGGACAGAAAATTTTATCTAGTTGATAAAATGTAGGAAAAAAGAATAGCTGAAATCATTTCTCAAATTAATTATTTCCTGGAGTGAATTGAACGTTTTCCTTGCACAAGTTTTGCAGCAAAAATGTCCTCTGTTTTTTGTTTTTTTTTTTGACTTGGAGCTAAAGTGTTTCACTGAGGTTACATCTGTATTTTTTCCAGCTCCTCCCTCAAGTGGACCACATATTCATGGCTATCTGCAAGGCGTATTCGGTTCCCAAGAAGCTCCTTGTCTTGAATCTGCAATAACATAGAGAGATAGAAGAAAATGCATAAAAGAAATATTCAGTACAGATGAGTAGTTTGTCAAGAAGACCTACATCAAGTATGTGTTTGGCTTGTTTAAATTAGATTTGGCTACCAACCCCTTTGATGAGCTTTGCTTTCCAAGCATTAAAATGAGCAAGCAGTTGAGTCTCTATGTCGTTTATTATCCGCAGGTGGTTCGCATGGCCAGTGTCCAGTGCATCCATCACTGTGTCTCTGTCTGTGAACAGCTGCACTCACAAAGCACAGGTATGAAAAGACACTGTTCATGCTCTCATCCCGTCTTTCTTGAGGTGATTGTTCTTTGTTTTGGATTACCATTGTGATCCAATAGAAACATCACTCACCATTAAAACATCACCGGACATGTTCATCTCCACTTCCTCCTTTGCCACTTTCTCCAGAGTCGCGACGGCAACCTTCCGCACCTTATCGTAATACTCATCCTCTATATCTCGACACTGAGTAAATGTATAAATATGTCAAGGAATAAGAAGGTAACTGTACACCAAACTTCTGTGCAGGTGTTACTGTCAAACAGACATTAAAACAACATGGCAAAAAGCATCTCAGCTGCTTGTTAACAAGTTAGAAAGAGACCCTGAGAAAAATAACAAACTGGTGTTTTAGAGATGATTAAAGGCTCTTGAGCACAGTTAGAAAGGATATATCCCCTCAGCTATCTCGCCGAAGTTGCAAATCATGTCAGTGAGGGTGCGATCCAGCATTTTGATAATATCCTGCAAAAAGAGAAGACTTCACTTCACACTTTACATCAGATTCACAAAAACACTACTGACAAATGCTCAGATGTAAGCTCTATAAAGTGACATCAAATGCCTGAAATATTGTGTCTCTTAGGAAAATTATACAGAAATGTGTTTTCAACTTCATAATGTTAGAATTATTTTTTGTTCACAAAGTTTCAAATAGTTCAAGAAGAGTAAAGAGAGTGTTCAAGGGTGGGATTAAGTTTGTAAAGGGGCTTAATTGGCCAATAGTCACCAGTTCCCAAGGTGAACCGGAACGCAAACCTACCGCTATTTGGCTGACATACAGAAGCTCCATATCCATGAGGCTTTGAGAGATCTTGCTGCTTTCATTCTTGCAATGGTTGATCCTTTCCTTCAGGACTTCTAGGTCTGATATTTTCCCTAGTTTCACCATAATCTGGGAATGTGTCACCACAAGAGATTAATGACGAAGAAGACCCAGACCATGTCTCTTTAAACAGAGGCTGGGGTGGAACACATTCTGACCTCTGTTTGGCTGACGAAGGTTTCCTTCTCCATGAGGCTGTTGCAGGGCTGGGTGATATTTTTCTTTGGGTTTGAGTCTGATTCCTGAAGCGGCTCCATCATCCTCTACAAAGGTGTGAACACAAGAGATTTCCATGTTGAATAAGACACAGGTTCTAACCTATAACACACGGTAATCCTCACTGCTCACCTGTAGGTGCTGCTGTATTGTTTCAGATGTTTTCTTCTGGTAGTCTCCCATGGCTGCAGTGTAAACGCTGTTAAAAGAATTCCTCTCAGCTTCTCTTTGGTTGTGTTCAGCCAGACTTAGAGTAATAATCTTTGTAAACAGCTCTTGAATTTGCTTCTCAAATCTAAACATATGGTTAAAGAAAAACATCTTGCAAAATATTTGTTTCTCTATTAACACGACTGTATGCCTGGGAGACGTGAAGTAACCAGTATGTATCCATTGTTCACTGTGTTCATAAGGAACTTTGAACAAATCTGAACTTGATCTGAACTAAAACTGAACCTGTGTGGAACTTAAGTTTTGTATTGTTTTGAGAAAGTGATACAACCGCTGACTTTGCTTATTATGAACAAGTGTAAGGTGCGTATTCTACAAGCTGGGCCAGAAAGATTAACCCATCGTTTATTCCACACTATCCAAAAATACTTGCAGATAAACATAACAAATGAACACAGTTTTTGTTCTTTATTCTCTGTCACCAAAAAGATTTACATCTCAACATGGCCACCCTTTGCCTTTATCATAGCCTGTAGACAACCTGGCACTGCCTGGCATGAGCGCCGCACTGTCTCTGCATCAAGTTTTGACCATGACTTCATCAGAGCTGTCTTCAAAGTGGTGACACTGCTGTGAGATACTCTTGAGACCTCCCTCTCCAGGATAGACCAGAACGCAAAGTCCGTTGGATTGATGTCCGGACTTGACGGAGGTCACATGTTCTTGTCCCAGAAGCCAGGAAAGTGCTGCTTGCACCAGGTCTGTGTGACATTGGATGTGTGAGCTGGTGATTCAAGATTCAATTTTATTAGTGTCCCTAGAGGGCAAATTGGGTTGCAGCGGGATGCACAAAAAACAAACAAGACATGAAATTACATTATAAAAATATATATAACATACACACAGACAATATCACTGAGCTATCTGCCAGCAAACGCCATTCATCATTCAAATAATGCCAAAATAGTAGGAAAAAATATTAAAATGTAGGTTCCAGGCACACAGTGACCATCAAAGTGCGCAAATTTATAGCAAGACACACAGTGTCCAGTAAGTACAGTGTCTCGAAGAGTGCCTAGGTGCCAGTAGGATCAACAATGACATCGCTAAGGTAGCAGACACGAACTAAGATCAATACTTTCTTCTCTCAGCCTCATTCAATGCTTGAATAGAGACAGGAACAAATGAGTGTTTGTACCTGTTTTTAGTAGCTCTTGGGACATACAGACGCAGACCAGAGGGGAGAAGCCTGTACTCAGAGTTAAGTGGGTGAGCATCGTCAGATCGAATAGACAGAGCTTTCAAGAGCACCTGTCTGTTAAAGATGCGATCTAGGCTGTCCAGCTGGACACCTGCTACTTTAGATGCCACCTTTACAATTTTCCTGAGGAAATTCTTATCCTTGGTACAGAGGTTACCGTACCAACAGATAATAGAAAAGGTGAGGAGAGACTCAATGTAAGCACAGTAAAACATTTTCATCAGGGTCTCATCAACTTGGAATTTTGCTGATTTCCTCAAGCAATAAAGGCGTTGCTGACCCTTTTTACACAGCATCTCAGTGTTCAGGTCAAATTTCAGTTTTTCATCAATTATTGTGCCCAGATATTTGTGGTAAGGTACAATTTCAATGAACTGACCATTGACAACACTATTCTGAGCCATATGAGGAGTACACGTGAAATCCACACAAATTTCTTTTGTTTTTGAAACGTTAAGTTCCAAAAAACTTCTGTTATACCAATGCAGAAAGTCTTCAAGAACTGGACCATGGCCATCCTCATCATCACCAAGTAGGCTGACGATAACCGAGTCATCAGCGTATTTTATGATGAATCTATTGTTGAAGTGGCTGCGACAGTCATTGGTGTAGAGAATATTCAAGAAGGCAGATAAGACACAGCCCTGAGGGGCACCAGTAGAAGAAGACACACTGTTGGATAATGTCCCATTGACTCTGACCCGCTGAGATCTGTTTGTTATGAAATCAAGAATCCAGCCCACCAAACAAGGATCTAAGCAAAAGGTATGTTGTAGTGCACCATCTTGTGTGAAGACATACTGGTTTCCAAACGCATTGGTACACCAAGGTAACACTTTCTCTTCAAGCATTTGAAGGTACACCTGGCTGTTCACTTTCACACCCTCCTGAATGAAGACCAAAGGAGACTTTGAGCCATCAGATGCAACAGCAGCCCACACCATGACTCCAGCTGGCTTCTGACTGTGAAAATGAGTTCTGCAGCTTTCGGGTAGGTGCTGTGCACTATATGCATAAACCCTGTCATTCTGGGAATCGACCACTGCCTGAACAGTTAAGATCTTCTCATCAGACCAAACCAGGACTTTGTCTGCGGCACTCTGGATCTCCTGCAGCATCATTTTCCCCCTGTCAAGCTGTTTTTTCTCAGAAGCGGTTGAAATCAGTGTCTGTGTTGCATTTTTAGTGCTTTCAGTCTGAAATCCTGTTTGAGGATTCTTCTCAATGAAGTTCTTGAGATGTTCACTTCCTTTGCTGTTGCCTTCATGCTCCTGCGAGGATTCCTTTGGATTCTCTTCCTCACCATCTCAACAACCCTTTTGGTCCGGACTGAACGTTATCTTCCAGGGATTGGCTTGCTGGTGGTATTGCCAGTCTCCTTGTATTGTTTCACGTCATTGTAGACAATCTTAGGACAAACATTCACCTTTTTCATGATTTGCATTGTTGTCAGTCCGGCCTCCTTCAAGGCCACAATCTGGTCGCGCTTACCCTTTGATGCCATACTTCACAATCATCAGGAGTAAACAAATGAATTCAGGTACATCAAAAGCTATGCTTTTTAAGAGAAACTATCCAAAATTTTAAGTTTCTAGACAAAAGCTAAGCAAACAAAATAGAGATATAGGACAGGTAAATCTTTCTGGCCCACCCTGTAGCAAAGAATCTGCTTTTTTAGCACTTGTTGGGAATCTGCCAAAAATGTTCAACAAAACAGTTTCAGCAGCATGTTAACAATTCATCTGACATCAACTGAAATCTAACCTTTTCTCTGTACATTTAACCAAAGATTGTACTTTTTTTTTTTAGAATGAATAAGACAAAAAGATACTGGTCCATCACTTGAGCCATTTCAGGTACACAGTGGAGTGTCTCTGCCTCTGGATCTTCTTTGAACATGCTCCCAGATGGAAAACACCCATTCAGGAACCTCACAAAGTCATTCTGCTTATAGAGGAAATTGTCAACACACTGTGCATATTGAGAGCTCAATGGGATGGGATTGGTTGTCAGTTTGAAGCATACTTTACCTCGTGTACTGCCTCAGATGTCATTTCGTTCTGGACAATTTTGACCTTCAATGCTTCCTGTTTCTGCACATAAACACATGTGGTTGGCAACTCATTGAGAAACTTTAGCATGTTCTGACAAATAATCACTTGTAAATGTTTCATTGAAAGAAGATGACTACTTACTATGTCTTCGTCAATTACTATGTCGTCCAAGTACATCAAATTTGGTAAGCAGGCTACAATGAAAAGTTTGTATTCATTTTCTTCACAGACAGGATTTCCTGATAGTTTGAGAGTTCCCAGTTTTTTAGACTTCCTGAGGTTAAGCACCTTCAAAATGAGTTCAGTCAATATTAGATCATAGTCAGTCAGTGGCATTAAATTCTTAAAGGGGCTGTGAGGAGTTTCTTAGTGATCTTGTAAAAGTCTCCTGTTTGGATTGTAATCCACACCTTAAAATGAGATTATTAGTGCCAATACAGGCTGTTTCGAAATGCTAGTTCTTAGCTATGTTTAAGTTTCTATGACAACACCACACTGGCTGATTAAGTTTAGAAGTGAAAAGAGGAATCTGTGTTTTTCTCTGCTGAAGACGATTTCTGTGATTAATTTTGTAGTGATGGTGGACACTGGAGCCTAACTGTCTGACAGAAAAAGGACAGAAGAGCAGAAGAAAGATAAACAGGAGAGAGATAGAGCACAAGCTAAAGGCTAAAACGGCTAAACTGTTTGTGCTAATGTTCATTCCAACCAACATGCAGCAGTTATTCTGCAGTGGTCTGTTCAAACTTGAGAGTCTATCAATAAAATGAAGAGTGAGGTTACGTTAGCTCTGCTTGGTAGATGAAAATTTGTCTTGAACAAAGAAATATGTTTTTGATCCAATCTCCATTAAATTCAAACACGTCTTGTTAAAAGTGACATCTTTACGACAGTGTGTGTGAGAATCCTGGCCAGAAGGTGGCGAGACAGTCCAGTTAAAACAGATCCCCCTCACGGCATCTTTAAACTCAAATGTGACACAGTTGTATTAGAACATCAAAAAGTGCAATATCCATGCAAGAAAAGACTTACATTATGCATCTGTCTGATAACATTGTTCTCAATGCAAAATTCAGTGAGGTTCTCAAGTGTGTCCATGTTTTCGATGACAGAGATCCTGTTGTTTGATAGATCCAAGAACTCAAGCTTACGCAGAGACTCCAAGCCCTCAATTTTTTCTATGTGGTTGAATGACAGATCTATAAACCACAAACATGGAGATGTCATCACTCATTGTGGCTTGGTGGATATTACAAACACAAGCAATCCAGAGGTCTTACCTAGACATTTTAGGCTGAAAAGATGGTTCAGGCCTTCAATCTTCTCTATGAGGTTGTGGGCCAAATAAAGGTCTTCAAGCGATGTGAAATCCCACATGTAAGCAATCATCATGATATCTGACAAGGGAAAATCAGACAAAATCCAAAATACCAAAGTCCCTCTTTATCAGATCAATCTACAACTGTATCTCTGCTTCTTACCTCTATTTCCAAGACTAAGATGAATGACTTCATTGAAGTGGATTCCCTCTGTCTTCACGATGAGATTTTCCTCATCATCGGTAATTTGCCCCATTACAGCCTCCTTAAGCATGTTTTCATCAATTATAATGGGTACAATTTCCTTACGAAAACTATCCATGAATTCGTTTTTTTTCTGCCAAGGTACGCGCATAGAAAACGTTTGTTAGTTTAGAGCTTAAATTGTTGGGTTTATCAGACAAATGTGCAAAACATTCACTAAAAGCTTTTTTTCTATATATGTTTACGACACAAAAGACCCTCCAAATAGACAACACAGCTGTTTATAACAAGATAAAGTAAAAATTAACCGATTCCCATGCTTTGTTTACATACCGTTACACAGCAACAGTTAGATGGTAAGGTGCGTTCAAGAACGCACGAATGACTGAACTTTAACACACCCTTTTCTTATACAACGATCCTCTAAGTATTTGATAGCAATAAAAACAATTTAACTTTGAGTTTAGATAACAGAGGGATATTCGTGGTGTTTGATTTCTTTTGGTGAAACATTTTCAAATGACTGAAGAGTAGCCAACAACATCATGCGTGTTTTTAATGAAATTGTAGACGTTGCGTCATAGTTCTGCTTCAATTATCTTTTTAAATCATCGATTAATCATTTAAGTATTCATTTAATTAATAATTCACGTTATGTCAAAGAATTCTAGCACATTTCCAGCTTATAGCGATGTTTTAACCGCACATACACGAACATGTCTTTGAACGTAGCTTCAATTCGGCAGCCGATCAAACGTAACATCCGGCTCACGCTGATGAGCGGTCAGTAGATTGTCCTGTATATTTTCTTCATTAAATAAATACATATATATTTTTTAATTTATTTATCTATTAAAGAAAAGAGTAGGTGAACACAAAGGAGGAAGAGTTTGGTTACTCGTGGGTTCCAAATTTCATACATTTCTGTATCTGTAGTCAGGCCCTAATAGGTAACTTAGTTATGTTCACTGAAACGAAAATGTTTATTTTTTCAGGGGTACAATGAACCATTGACGTGCCAGATGAAACACACTGCTCCTTGAGCCAGCTTTTTACTAAATGGAGCTGCTCTCGGTTATCTATGAAGTGTTAATGATATAAAGTTTAGTTGATTCTTAATATTTATAGCTAATGTGATTGCAATTACTGGGTGATTTGACCAGGTAGTTAATTTTATCGGTGGGTTTAGTGAGATGAAGTTGCAATTCATAGACAACAATCTGATCCTATCCTGTATAATTCTTTGAGTCTCTCTCTTTTTCAATCGTCAGAAATTGTCTGAGTGGAGATTATCGCAGTTTAATCGCTTAAACATCGGAGTTTAACATCAATTCGTTTGCATTATTGCAGACGGGAGAAAAGGATTAATTTCGCCCATGAGACGCCCCGCCCCCAACTCTGACGTGAACCAACTTTATCGAATACAACCAGTCATGTTAAGAGTTGTGTCCACTTGGCCAATAGGATTACGCTGAGGGCGGGACATAGTAGTGCAGCCTGTGGGCCTCAGCTTCTGTCATTCCCGAGCGGATAGTTTGTTGTCAAAATGGAGTTCTTACTTGGCAATCCATACAGCACTCCTGTGGGCCAGTGCATAGGTACGGTTTCGTTAACATTATATTCTAGAGATGTTATTTTACCATTGCTTTGTTTAAATTGAGCGTGGACATGTACTCTGTGATTTATAGCGGGATTAATGGTACCCTGAGGTGTCGCCAGTGGAAATAGCCTGCTAGCAAGCATCATCGCAGCAAACGTCATCTACTTGGAATGGGCTTTCAGCTAATGTTAGCCACATAACCCAATCTAACTCCGTTTTAATTTCAGATGCTAGTTAGAGAATAAAATAGGAGAGGCTCGGCAGTGAAACTGAACTGTTAAGGGTTTAGGGTGACTTGCAGAATCGTTGCCATGTCAAGGTTCAAAATGTCATAAAAGTCCTGAAGAACTGATGACCACACTGTTTGGTCAGCCAAGTTGGTGCAGTTGTAAATCTCAGAGGCCTGTGTTGTGCTTCTTGGGCGATTTGCAACGTTGCTAAACACATTCTTTGGTGTGGTTTCATCTGTGCTTGCATGTGGTTTGTTTGCAGAACTGTCTGCAAGGAAAACTAACCCTGAACACTTTGACACTACCGTGACTTGGCTGTCCCTTGTCATAAGAAAAGGCACGCTTTAACAAAGAGGTTTCTCATTGACATCCCTAAAAAGTGTCTTTTTCCTTTGCAAAAAAGAAAGAAAGAAAAAAAAGGCATCATTAAAGATGTTGATGTAGTAAAGGAGCCTTATATTTGTGTAACTTATCAAAACTACAAATACTACTTTTGTAGAGGATCATGTTATGGTCATGTGTTGTTTTGTTTGAGCTGGATTTGGTTTCTTTCCACTTAGTCTGCTTGGTGGCCGTGTCATTTTCACTACTATTATTGTTTTAATTTGAAACTACAACTTTTGTGTTGTTGAAATTGATAAAATAAGAATTCAATCTTAAGATTGAATGAGTAAGAAAACAGTGAAGTTTGGGTGCAACTGTGCGCTCTTGTTTTACTTTGTAGGTCTAATTGATGAGGATGTATCCACTTACTGCACAGTAAAATTGAATATTTAACTTGTTAAATTTGGGAGAAACATATTAAAAAGTCAGATGGTATTACCAAAAAAGGCTGAAACCAGTGCAGTACAATAAGAAATACGTCTTTTTTTGTTTTGTTAGAGGAAGGCAACAATGAGGCATATGCACATTTACATGGGTTACTTCTTTATACAGCATCTCAAAAAGGAAGCTTGCTATGTCAGCTCTTTCCAATAACCTGCAGCACTACCATCCGCCTAAAAGCCTAACATATTCTTGACTTTAAACATTATAAATTCACTTTTTTACAGCCCTAGTTTTAGGCAGTCCTCCACTTCCTGATTCCTTATTTTTTCATCTCACGAACATTTGTGAACATAAATCCAGCTGCTCTCCCAGAAGCATTTATTGATAACATATTTTCTCCTATGAGTTAAAGTAGAACAAGCTGTTTTATAAATAAGGAACAGTCTGTGTAGATATCAGGGATCCTTGAGGTTTTACCAAACACATCCTCCTCTCACTTCAGACAGAACGTGGCATGCTTTAATCAAGTGTCTTAGATCACTGGGAGGAAAAAACAGCTTATCCCTCCAAGAGGAGGGACAAGTTTGAGGTTTAGAGAGCCTTAGGGTATGACCTCTGGCCTTGAGTGTTGCACGCCATGTCATCTAAAATGTCCACTCCTCACGCACTAACTTTCAATACTTTTTAAAGAATTTTGTTTCAGAGTTACTTTAAGGTCATACATCCAGCTTATTATATGCAGCCCATCTTAGACTTTCACTTTTCTCAGAGAAGCAAGCTGCTACTTCAGCCTGACCCTGATCTCTGTCCTAAAACTGCTCCCCTGTGCAGGTTGTGCAACCAGGTGTCTGCATCTCCCTGATGCAGCAGGACTTTACACAATAATGGCAGAGCACCAGATCTGCTTAAATTAAAAACAATGCTAGAAAGATGGACAGGGATAAAACCGTATGTGGGTGGATGCATTATGAAAGATGCCATTAAGCTCATTTATTTCCTTGAAGTGCCTTTGACAGTGATGGACGGATGTCCCGATTCCATACACTGAGCAGTATCGCACTCAGTATGGCTAGTTTTGAAGGATCAGATAGCCTCGGATTTAGTTATGTGAGCGGGACCGATTCAATTTTCACATGTTTTCGGCACCGTCATGCTTTACAGCTGCTGTAAATCAAACTATGTTGCAAACATGTCCCCTGTGTGGGGCTACTTCTCTTTGGAAAGCAATGATAGTAAAACAGCGTCTTGCAACATTTGTAAAGTGAGTGTTCCTCCAGGAGGTACCAACAGGGCTCACTTCAATACAACAAATGTGATTCTTCATTTACAATAGAATCACCCATTGGTATCGTATCAGTATCTGCAAAACACATGATGAAAAAATCGGACCAGATCGGAAGTCAAAAAATCTGTATCGGGGCATCCCTAATGGATAGTTTGCAAAGATATGTGCACCAGGGAATGAAAAACAATAATAAAAAGGATTCTGATCAAAAAACATATCAGAGGATAAATAACGAAATTAAAGTTATAAATGGGGCAGAAAGCACAAGATATGAAGCAGAGGAGAAAATTTTAAACTTAAAATGTTTTCAGGACAAAACAGTCTTAAAACATGAAAAAAAATCATAACAAAATCCAGTTTTGATTCTGATATAAAAAAATCCTGACATATTTTCCCCATATCACCCCCTAATGGAGAACATTGTCCTTGAGAAGAAGCAGAATTTGCTCATGTCTTTGCAGCACGTAACACTGCAGAAAACTGATCATTAGGCCTGTCACAATAATCAATAAATCAATTAACCGAACGATAAATAAAAACGTCCTCGGTAAGTTTGCCAGCCTCGATAACCTGACACGTGCATGCATGTTTGTTTTCCTCTTCTCTTTCCAAAGAGGCTGAATGAGAAGATGGCTCACTACGTCTATCTTTCCTAACACCGGGGTGCAAAGGTTCTATAGCGGATTTAGCGGATTTATAGCAGAGTGAGCATCTGTCAAAAATGCGATCTTTGGCATCTTTTGCGACGGGCCTGCTTGCGCGTACACACAGAGAGAGCTGAAGCGAGCGCCCTGAGGGGTAAGGAGGTAACACACGAAAGATATGGTTCTTGAGCTGCCTGCCACAGTCCCAGTGTGGGAATATTTTGTTTTTATCAGAATGAACAAAGTGTGAGCTCATGAACACCAATGAGCTGATATGTCGCATTTGTTTGAAAATAGTGGCGACGAAGAAGAAGAAGAAGGAGAGGTGCAGCGGAGCCTTGTTCTTTGACAATCCGCTCTTACTGAGGCTTTTGGTCTGCAAAGTAAATAGAAATAAAAGCGCCAAATGGTGGGCGCTCAAAGAAAGCTACATTGCCAAAGAAATGCAGCCCTTCAATACGGTTGAAAGCCAGAAATGTTCAAAATGTTTGACAGACAGTACGGATTGACTGGGAAAAAGTACATGTTTCAAACAATTCAGGAACTGTATAAACTCCCTTTTATTTAGGCTACAGTTTTTATTGTTGTTGTTTTTTTTTTTTTGGAGTTTCGTTTTTTCTTTACAGACAGGGTCTATGTTTTATTGTTTTCGATAAGCATTAATTATTTTCATTGATATGTATTTTTTTCTAAAAGAGAGTCCATTTCATTTTCATTGTATTTTTTTCTCTTTCTTGTTTGTTAAATTTATTATATTTTATGTTTAATTTATTTTATTTAAAAGATCCTGACCTTTTAATTACAGTTAAATACTCTTAAGAAATTAAAGTTTCTTGCTTTTGATATGGTGTACTCACTTTATTATCCCATTTATCATAATTACATCAACGAAAAAATGGAAAAAAATCAAAATAATATTGACAATAATATTGTTTATCAGCAATAATATTTTGGAAAATTATCGTCTAGCAAAATATGTTATCGTGACAGGCCTACAGATCATTTATCATCTGGTATCAAGAGACAATTGAGGGACTGGTGAGGTGTGATGTCATCAGTCTGTGATGATGGTACGAGTATGTTTGACACCACCCAGTGACTTTCTTTTTAAGAAAAATGTTTGGACAACCTTGACCCAGATGAGCAGCTTGTGGCTATCAGATAATAATTTAAAACTTCTCCTCTGTCTAATTTTCATAAAAGCAGGAAAAATGGGTTAGTTTAACTAAGAAAGAGGAGAATATGTGTAGAGAAAGGAAGAGAGATGGAGCCACAGAGGGGTAGAGATTTGTTGGCGGTGCGTGGCACAGCCTGCCACTGTTAAAGCCATGTGATGGACTGGCTTCACTGGTGTGGTGTCGATTCCCAGGAATGGGAGGGGGGTTGTGGTTGACACAACGCCATGAATGAATGCACTAAGCAGTCTTTTAACATCATTAGCAAGGCTGTGATTGTACAGTGTCCTGTTGGCTCATTTCACATGATGAGATCAGATTTTTTTACCTCTTGTTCACGTCTTGCTCTGCCCTGGGTTTCTGCTTGAAGGGATTAAACTGGATGTCCCTGACTCTCAACTTTTAGCTTATGGCTTTTTGTTCAAGATAATTGTTTTTGCAGTCTATGAATAAAAGAAGAAGGTCCCTGTCTGTCTCCTTACCCAGTCTGTGACAAGTTGATCAGACACAGGGGCGAGAGCATGAATTAGTCATAGCTGTCAGTTTTGTCCAGTGTCAGGCCCCCCAAAAGGAAAGCAAAGCACCCCAGTGAGACGCTCATAGCTGGGGCATGACAGCCTGCTCGGGGCCTCTGGGCCTCAGGAAGAGGAGCTCCTCCTGTCCCAGCTTGAGAATCATCTAATGAGAATCTATTGGGTGTCAGTCACAGCTCACTTTGACTCCAAACTTCTTCTTTTTGTTTCACTCTGAATCTCTCCCCACACGACTGCCAACCTGGGAGACATCCTCTGTCACAGATATGATGGATAAATTCAGCAGAGAGGAGAGGAAGGGAGAGGAAAAGCAAAGAACGCAGTCAATTCATCACTGTAGCCCCACACAGTCTGAACCACAGAGTTCTGCCTTTAGAATTTTAGATGGTAGCAAGAAGTAGGAAAGAAAAAGTTGGTCTCTGTAAAAAATAAGTCCTCTGTCAGCTGTTTCAAGTTCACTGCTTTGTTCTGTCAGGGAATTTAGCACAGCTTTGCAGATTCCAGCAACAGGTGGTGACCATATTTTATATTACATAAGGTTTTCTATAGGAGGCAATGCTGAGGAAAGTAAATAAGAACCATGCTGTTCTGATCTGTCTCCTGATCCCTGACCTAAACCCTCATCTCAACCCTTTAACCGATTAGTTTGCTGAGAGACTATTATTGGATCTCACCAGGACAGACAAGCCACACCTTTACTCTCCTGAAGTGACTTCCTGTAGTTCTTGTTCTTTTAAGATTTAATTTCTTATTTTTTTCTTTGAGTTATTCTTCTTTATTTGTTTGCAATAGAAATAAATGTGTTGAACACTTGAGAGAAACAAGAATGTTAAAGTAATAATTGTTTTCTTTATCATTTTGCAGAGAAGGCCACAGATGGAGGTCTACAGAACGAGGACTGGACCCTCAACATGGAGATCTGCGATATTATAAATGAGACAGAGGAAGGGTGAGCTGCTACACCTTCCAAAAATCAACAACCGTTGTGTTATTACTTTGGATCATTTTCGGAAAAGTGAAAGGTTCTTCAGTTGCTCAATAGTCGTAGCGACCGAACCAGCAGTGTGTCAACGGCATAGACTGTATATAGAGTAAACAGCATGGCTCCGCCATTTATCATTGTACGGTTTTGAAGCCAAAATTCAGCCGTCTCAGGCGCCACCATTGTAACAGTTTGGAGCCAGAGTCTGCGCAGTAGAGACGGTGAGAGATTCTGGGAGAATCTGAGTGAAGCTGGGTGACAAAAATATATATTTTTTTCCTTTCGAGAGTCTGATCACTTCCTGACTCTACCTCCTGACATATTTTACAATCCCCCCCAAAAAATACAGGAGAACAGCAGCTGTCAATCATCGTTAAACTTCACGTAAAGCCTTGTTTTAAACCTCGAATAACAAATGAAAACGAAACTTTTCAGAAAAAAGAGGACTTGGATACATGACAGCTAAATAATATCTTCAAATCACCACAACAATGGGACGTGAGAAACATTTCTACGAGGTGTAATAATTTTTCAAAGTTTGACCACAGCCCATCTGGAATGGCTGGAAAGCCATATTTTTAAACCTATACTGCAGCCAACCACCAGGGGGAGCAGTTTTTGTGGAGACCTCATTTGAAGCTGAGCAAGCAGACGTCCATTTTTTTTACAGTCTATGGTCAACGCATGTGGATTGGGATCTCTTAAAGAGGGAGTGTTGCGCTCACTCTGGTACCTCTGTAGCAGCTTTACACAATGTACAGCTAGGCCTGTCACGATAACAAATTTTGCTTGACGATAATTTTCCAAAATATTATTGCCGATAAATGATATTATTGTCAATATTATTTTGATTTTTTTTTCCCATTTTTTCATTGATGTAATTATGATAAATGGGATAATAAAGTGAGTACACCATATCAAAAGCAAGAAACTTTAATTTCTTAAGAGTATTTAACTGTAATTAAAAGGTCAGGATCTTTTAAATAAAATAAATTAAACAAAAAATATAATAAATTTAACAAACAAGAAAGAGAAAAAAATACAATGAAAATGAAATGGACTCTCTTTTAGAAAAAAATACACGTCAATGAAAATAATTAATATTAATCAAAAAACAAGAAAACATAGACCCTGTCTCTAAAGAAAAAACGAAACTCCAAAAAAAACCCAACAACAATAAAAACTACAGCCTAAATAAAAGGGAGTTTAGACAGTTCCTGAATTGTTTGTAACATGTACTTTTTCCCAGTCAATCCGTACTGTCTGTCAAACATTTTGAGCATTTCTGGCTTTCAACCGTATTGAAGGGCTGCATTTCTTTGGCAATGTAGCTGTCTTTGAGCACCCACCATTTGGCGCTTTTATTTCTATTTACTTTGCAGATCAAAAGTCTCAGTAAGAGCGGATTGTCAAAGAACAAGGCTCCGCTGCACCTCCCCTTCTTTTTCTTCTTCTTCTTCGTCGCCACTTTTTTCAAACAAATGCGACATATCGGCTCGTTGGTGTTCATGAGCTCACACTTTGTTCATTCATACATTCATACTGGTAAAAAACAAAATATTCCCACACTGGGACTGTGGCAGGCGGCTTAAGAACCGTATCTTTCGTGCCATCACTCATATTAGCGTGTGTTTCCTCCTTACCCCTCAGGACGCTCGCTTCAGCTCTCTCTGTGTGTACGCGCGAGCAGCCCCGTCTTCACCCCAAAGATCGCATTTTTGACAGATGCCTACTCCACTATAAATCCGCTATAGAACCTACAAACATGCATGCACGTGTCAGTTTAACGAGGCTGGCAAACTTACAGAGGACGATTTATTTATCGTTCGGTGAATCGATTTATTGATTATCGTGACAGGCCTACTGAAGGGCTAAGATGTCCCTGGTCTCATGGAATATTAAGGCTGTATTCAGACCAGAAAAGTCCTTTGGTCCACTTGTTTGGTCCGGACCAAAAGCGGACTTTATTTTTTTCATTCGGTGCGGTTCGTATTCAGATTGTACTTTTTGCAAGTGGACTATATTCTGTAAACACATCCACGTGTGTGACGATCGGTGCTGTCATTGGACAGCACTGACAAAGGCGGCACACAGAATACAGACCTGGAAATGGAGGTAAACATGTGTGTTTGTGCTCTTATTAGAGCTGCAAAATCATTTGCAGTTTCAAGAGCAGCTCCTTTAAAGCAGGCTTAACAACACAGTTTCAAATTTTGGAACAGCGAAGACGAATGCACGCAGCAAGGAGACGCTATGTCCTGACCCACAACATGCCACAGCGTGGCTAAACAGAAGATGAAGGATCAGGTATGAACCAAAGACGGTCAGGTTACGGTGGCTTTACAGGCCAAAAAGGCGCATGTATCCTGTAGTTAGTTTGGATGGACCTTGGTTTGTATTCAGACCTGCACCAGAGAACCACAAACCGCACCAGAGTTCGTTTGGAAGCGGACTGAGACCACCTCAAAAAGTGGGTCTTGGTCCGGTTGTTTGGTCCGCACCAGGGTTCGTTTGTGTCTATTCACACCTGCACGAAAAGTCCGCACCAGCGTGGGAAACGAACCCTGGCCCGTTTAAAGTGGACCAAAGAGTCCAGGTCTGAATACGCCCTAAGATTCCACTTTCTGTGTCTAGAAAAGTCATGACAGGGTAAAAATAACTTTAAGTCCTTCATAAGAGCTGTTTTAAATGGATGATCCTGGATGATAAGCACAGATCTCTTTTTACTACTGATGTAATATAGACATTGCTCATTGTGCAAGCACAAGTATGATTTTGACCATATATAGAACAATATTAGTACAAAAGGCTCTATTTTCACTCATATTTGAAAGCTTGACTGACACATGTTATTGCATAACAGTGGTTCAGATCGTATTCTGATCCTGTTTTTAAAGAAAAATGGCTTATGTTGAACTCAGGACTGCAACCTAAGATTATGTAGTCATGGATTCTTTTATACTTTTAGTAGTTTTATTTATCAAATAGATATTTTTTTAGTTAAAAAAAATCTCTATCCACTCCAAATGTTTTTACCTTACCTTCAGTTAGGTATTTTTTTTCTGTGAATGTGACCATCATGTGGTCTGAGCCAGTAAATCATTCATGCAGGGAGTGACTTCAGGAGGAACAATAGAGGAATCTAAGTTTTTTTCCATCACGGCTGTTCACTTTCCTCCTTTCCCCTGCTTCTCACATTCCTCATGCCTACACACACTCATTGTCTTGGCATGCTATATAGAGCACTCTGTGTCACAACAAAAGACACACACACAGACAGAACACAGGAACTCTTGTCCTCAAAGTGATCAGAGTCAGTCAATGTCTGGTCAGACTTATTCATGAAATTCAGTAAAACTAAAAACTTTTTGTGAACATGTGTTATCCTTACACATGCTGCTGTGTTGGCTCTGGGACAATAATTTATTTTATTCAGGAGAATGAGAAAACAATAAGCAAGTATCTTCAAAAAGTTTTGTATTTTGGTGTTAACGCTGGTGTTTTAGCTTCTGTCTGAAACTCTTTTTTAAGCTGCTGTCTCTTCGAAGGTAGGGTCTGCAGGATTAAAAAGTAAAATGTCAACTTTTAGAGGCAAAATCCTGCTCAATTGGGCCTCTGTATATGTGTGTCAGTGTCTGTGTCTGCCTCAGCCCCCTGCTCTGCCTGTATGTTGATGTTCTGGTTGTGTCTGGATGTTTCTGGGTGGAAAGTAGGCGTGGTCACATCAGCCAATCACAGAGCGCCCAGTGCCCAGACTTTGCATGTTGATGATAGCGAGTTGAAGAAGCTAATCTGAGCAGCTACAATAGTAGATTTATCATGGAGAAAGAAAAAAATGATCAAAGTGAAATAAAACTCCAAACAGATAAAGCTTTTTCTCAAACAAGGATGAAGCTTTGCTCAGCTTTCACTCACTTTAGGGAACTTGGAGAGGGACGTGTGTTGACTTTCCGCCAACCTGGTTTGTGTCAAATACCCGTGATTAGCTTGTGCTAACATGCCAAGTCAAGTACACAGCTCTCAAGTCTTTTTCACGTAGAAACGTGATGCTACAGGTGGTTGCTGGGAAAGTGAATATGTTCACGTAGCTACAGTCAGAGGCAGTGGGTGTGTGCTGCCGCTGGCACTGATCCAGGGAGGAGGAGCCCAGTGTGAATAATGTGTTTACCAACAAGTCACAAAAATTCCTGCACACCCTACCTTTAAGGGCGTATTCAGACCTGGACTGTTTGGTCCACTTTAAACGGACCAGGGTTCGTTTCCCAAGCTGATGCGGACTTTTAATGCAGGTGTGAATAGTCACAAACGAACCCTGGTGCGGACCAAACAACCGGACCGAGACCCACTTTTTGAGGTGGTCTCAGTCCGCTTCCAAACAAACTCTGGTGCGGTTCGTGGTTCTCTGGTGCAGGTCTGAATACAAAGCAAGGTCCATCCGAACTAACTGCAGGATACATGCACCTTTTGGGCCTATAAAGCCACCGTAACCTAACCGTCTTTGGTTCATACCTGATCCTCCGTCTTCTGTTTATCCACGCTGTTGCTAGCATGTTGTGGGTCAGGACATGCAGAGCATAGCGTCTCCTTGCTGCACGCATTCGTCTTCGCTGTTCCAAAATTGTAAACGGTGTTGTTAAGCCTGCTTTGAAGGAGCTGCGCTTGAAACTGAAAATGATTTTGCAGCTCTAATAAGAGCACAAACACACGTTTACCTCCATTTCTGGGTCTGTTTTCTGTGTGCCGCCTTTGTCAGTGCTGTCCAATGAGAGCACTGATCATCACACACGTGGATGTGTTTACAGAATATAGTCCACTTGCAAAAAGTACAATCTGAATACGAACTGCACTAAACGAAAAAAATAAAGTCTGCTTTTGGTCCGGACCAAACAAGTGGACCAAAGGACTTTTCTGGTCTGAATACAGCCTATGACTCCCTGCTCCACAAACCCCCTTCCCTCTGATTGGCCAGCCCGCTGAGGTAGGACTATGGGAAGACCTTGGTGTTTAAGGCCCCTCCAACATATCATGAACCAGTTAGGAGACCTTTATGCTATGACCTCATCATTTCAGCAAGTCTAATGAAAATCTTAAAAAGATCTTGTGCCATTTTTTCAAATGGACTTTTTTCTAGCTGTTTACAGACAGATTCAAGGGTTTGGAAATCTGAACACATTTAGAAAGGACATCCAGCGTTGTTACTTAATACCTGTGTTTAGAATATGGATAACATTATATACTCCCTTTAATGTGAATATTTTGAGGATGCCAGATATGTGTTGTTAAAAAAATGATCTTAAACTTTGGTAATTTTCTGACAATTCCTGTCCAAAACACAAATGTACTGACAATTAAATGATCCATACTTGGTAATTCGCATAATAATTACTTGCATCTTTGCACTATGTTTGTTAAAATGATAAGACCACTCACAACCTGGACATTTAACAGGAACACTGCAAAAAAGCTGAAATCGTATCAAGTGTTTTTTTCTTATTTTAAGTAAAAATTGTCTTGTTATACTTGTTATGAGCTTCATTCAACTGGTCAGTCCAAAAAATGTCTTGTTTTGAGTTATGCAGAGACAATGATTTTGTCTTAATTGCTTGTAACAAGTAAAAAAAATAAATGCCAATCGAACATGAAAAGTTTGCTTGAGAATTTTCTTATAACTAGAATAATGTCTTAAAACGAGTAACTTTTGTCTTGTTTCCATTGGCAGATTTATTGTATTTGTTACAAGCAATTCAGAGCTCATTTTTGTTTTGAAATAACTTGAAATAAGATATTTTTCTACTTCTTTTTTTCTACTGAAAATAAGACAAAAACACTTGATTAGATTTCAGTTTTTTCCAGTGAAGTTTGATCAGGAGTTCTCCGACATGCTCATGTTCTCTGTCATATTCAACCAAATTCTTTTCCCATGTACTGTATCTACTGAAGAAGTTCATCAAACCTTTTTACGCCTCATCTGCAGTGAGGAGACAGGCGCTTTGAGGCAGATAGCCGACCTGAGCTCTTCATGCATGGGCAGCTCGGGTCCTCGCCTCAGGAGATACAGATAGTCACGCAGTCAGAGTGGGCAGGAACAGATGGTGCGACGATTCTTCTCTGTCTTTGTCACACAGCTACTCTGACAGCTAGACTGGCATCTGTTACTGAAGCACAGAAAAACCATTTATCCCAACAAAGTGAGAGATGCTCAGCTGTACTCTCTGTGGTGTTTCCCTCCAGGCCAAAAGATGCCATGCGGGCGCTGAAGAAGAGGCTCACTGGCAACAAGAACTACAGAGAAGTGATGCTGGCACTGACCGTAAGAAGAGATGTTGGCACTTTTTGTTGTGGAATCGCATTTTAGAAAGAATTAAACAACAAAGTGTTTCATAGAGTGGTGTTTCTGCTTCATCTTTTCCTCTGCAGGTGTTGGAAACGTGTGTAAAGAACTGTGGACACAGGTTTCACATCCAGGTGGCCAACAGAGATTTCATTGACGGCGTGCTGGTGAAAATTATCTCCCCCAAAACCAATCCTCCGACCATCGTGCAAGACAAAGTGCTGTCCCTCATACAGGTGAGGTGTCGGAATGGAAGGATACACTGCAAAACTGAAATCTATGCAAGTGTTAATGTATCATTCTCCTGGATTTGGAAGGAAGTTCTTGTATGAACACACTGTGTGTATGTTTGCAGGCCTGGGCGGATGCTTTCAGGAGCAGCCCTGATCTAACTGGCGTCGTCCACATCTACGAGGAGCTGAAAAGAAAAGGCATCGAGTTCCCGATGGCGGACCTGGATGCGTTGTCTCCGATCCACACTCCACAGAGGGTGAGAGGAAAAGACAGAGACGCACAGTACATTCACGGATGTATCAACACGGCAGTACACTCAAAGGTGTGTGATTATTTCCTTCCAGGGGACCCCAGAGGTAGACCCCGCTGTGATGAAGTACATTGCACCCGCTTCACCTGCTGTTGGGACTCAGAGACCTGCGCCAACTCCTGCCTCTGCTACACAGGGTCCTCAAGTTCCCAGCCCCATCACAGCAACGCCTGAACAGGTGAGGAGCTATGAAGAAACCATTTTACTCTCGGAATTAGCTAGTAGTTGTAGCTGATTTAGTTGATTTAAAGGATAAGTTTGGTTCATACAGCTTTTACATTGTTTTTAGAATGAAGTAGAACAAAATACTCACCCAGAAGGCTTTCCTGATCCAAGCAGTGCTTCGGGAGATATTTAGATCCAAAATCATGCAGCGGACGTCCGTATGATGGGATCCATCAGGGCAGAGACAGCGATGCTCCTAAAACTGCATTAATCGTCCAAAAACTCGTGTTTCTCACCAATATTCCATCATGGTCCGCTCCGGGTTAGTCCTCTGCTGCAGTCTGTGTCACTCCAGACAGCGCTGTGTGGCTGTAATGACCTCTGAACTGACAAAGACTTTGTTTACGCTTGCCCCTCAAAGAAAGGAGGAAGTGGAGTAAGCTCTCCAGAGAGTACTGCGCATGCGCAGAGGGGCTAAGGTAAACAAAGTCTTCCTCAGTTCAGAGGTCATTACAGCCACACAGCGCTGTCTGGAGTGACACAGACTGCAGCAGAGGACTAACCCGGAGCGGACCATGATGGAATATTGGTGAAAAAAAACGAGTTATACGGACGTCCGCTGCACGATTTTGGATCTAAATATCTCCCGAAGCACTGCTTGGATCAGGAAAGCCTTCTGGGTGAGTATTTTGTTCTACTTCATTCTATAAACAATGTAAAAGCTGTATTAACCGAACTTATCCTCTAACTTTGAATTTCTGAAGACAGTCTCCTAAGCAACAGCAAGATTTTTTATGGAGATCTGCTCTTTCCGAAAACATCTGCAGAACATCTGAGACCGGAAACGCCCTAAATGTTTTCAAATATGAAATGACTCTTGGTGCTTTCAGATCGCACGGCTGCGCAGCGAGCTGGACGTCGTGAGAGGAAACACCAAAGTCATGTCGGAGATGCTGACAGAGATGGTCCCAGGCCAGGAAGATGCATCTGACCTCGAGCTGCTCCAGGTCAGGGTCTATACACCTCACTGTGCTTCTGCTTCTGCTGTGCTAAGGCATCAAATCCAGTCAAAAGACAGTTTCAGATCTGATTTACCAGGTAAAACTGTTGGAGAACCACTTCTCATTTACAAACATGACCAGGCCAAGAGGCACCAACAAGAGCACATACACGTAAACTACAGAGAGAGATGGACACATAAATATAATGTTACAGCAATAACATAGAACAAAAAATGAACAAGTAAAAAGCAACATACAGGAGGTAAGAGAAGGTCATGTGTTTGTTTGAATAAACATGTCAGTGAAAGTCTAAAGTAATCAGCAGAAGTGACAGTCAACAATCTGTTGAAGTTTAAGCTTGGATGTAGAGAGTGGGGTCAAAGTTGAAAGTTTTAGGGTTTTCTGTCAGGTGTTCCAGTCGTTAGCTGCTGCAAAACGAAAGGAATCGCAGCTAAAAATAGTAAAAGCACTGGAGATGATGAGGTTGATGTTCATTAAACCTAGTGCAGTATGGGCGACTTGAAGAAGTGAGGTGTTTTGTACGGCGGTCGGTGGGCGCCAGACAATTTGCAAAAGCCACAACACGAATGCAAACAGCACGACAGAATGGAAGAACAGCCACAACCGGAACTAAAAAGGTAAGCCATCCCAACTGACACAGAAAAGTTGTGAAACTTGTCAAAGTAAATAGTTATCTTTTTAACTTAATCTATGGTAAATAAAGCTTCGTAGGGGTCTCACTTTGTAACATCCTTCATAGTAATTATATTTTTTTATTTACAAGAAAAATATGTCTTCTTCTATTTAGCTTTATGAATCAATAATGTTAGCATTAAAGCTATATTTATCATAGCTAAAGCTAAAAAAAAAAAACATTTCCTTACTTTTACAACAAACTGTCCTTTTAACTTCAGCTGTGGCTGAACTTTTGTTGTGTTGTGGCTTTTGCATTTGTGTGTTTGCTCTTGCATTTGTGTTGTTGCTTTTTTGAATCAGCTGACACCTACCGGCCACCGTAGTCTTGCTGAGGATTGATTTATAAATAAAGTGAAACCAGTGGTGAATCTGCCGGGTATGAAGAGAGGGCCACCTCACTACTTCATAGAAGTCACAGTGGTTAGCGTGGAAGGGCGCGTTAGTAGCCATGGTTACATGAGGAGTTTTTTGTCTTTCTGAATGGAATCTTTCTGAATGACTTTTCCGAAAACAATAGTATACATGGAAAGGAATATTTCAAACTCTAGTCTACATGCGGCACTATAATCAAACAGAATAGTCAGTTGGGCATGCACAGAAAAACGTAAACATCACGTGATTTTTAAAGATGGAGGACGAGAGTTTTTTTTTTTTTTGTATGTAAACGTGGCTAGTGACAAAGCGGTGTGATAAAGAGTGTCCAGTTTCTTAAGTGTGGTACTTGCAGCCATTTCGTAAATGATGTCACCATAATCCAGAATCAGGAGTATTGTCATCATGACCAGGGTGTGTTTTGCAGCACTAACTGTAACAGTTGTTGATTCAGAGAGTACGCTGCTTCAGAAATAGCACATAAGCTGGAACTCTGTGCAGCCACTAGGGGGAGTAGTGTCCTTAATTTTCAAAGGGGACCATCAACTTCACTCCAGTTATTATGAGCCAGTTTGTGATGGCAGAACTCCAGGAAGTGGTAATTAACCACTGGTATAGACATTCATGCAGAGTTTAATCTCCTGAGGCCAGATCCACTCAGGTAGCTGTGCCAGCTGCAAGAACCTGGTTGTGGGCTGAGATTCCCAAGAAGGTTGTAACATTTTATGACTGTCCCTCGTTTTTTCTTTTCCCTGCTGCTCATAATATGACCTTCAATCCTGTTTTTACACAGAGAAGAAATTATTTATTTTCTCATTAAAAAAACGACTAAAAGTTATGTATGTGTGTTGATTTCCAGAGTTGGGACAATGTTCTTCTTCATTTCTGTCTTATACATAACAAATATTTGATGTATCCGGCTGGAAAACCTGTCATTACAGAGCTGAGCCAGTATAAGTCATGTTTACTTTCTCTCCTGTTTCATCTTGTCTTATATTAAGTAATCTCTCATTGAATCTCTGGGTTGATCAAGGAGCTGAACAGGACATGCAGAGCCATGCAGCAGAGAGTCGTTGAGCTGATTTCACGAGTCTCTAACGAGGAGGTGACAGAGGAGCTGCTGCACGTCAATGATGACCTCAACAACATCTTCCTCCGATACGAGAGGTATAACAATTTATGAACCCACCTATCAATCAAGCAAGATCCAACCTGACATGTCAGAAAATCCATATTTACATATCCAGGGTTGCCGCAGATCCTTGAAAAGTATTAAAAGGCAATGAGTTCAAAATTCTAAAAATAAGGCTGAATTGGCATTAAAAAGTCTTTAATCCAAATTTCAAGTCTTAAAAACTTGAACACATAGGTAAGATTTATGTTTCTTTGAAGTTAAAAAAAATATTAAGTAACAATCTATTTTTCTAAATAATTTCCTGTTTTACTCTCGTGGCAACATCACTTAATCACAATAGCGGAACTAACAAAAACGGTGATGTGGTTGCACCAGGAACTTTTAAAGCAGATGCATGTCTTGGTTCTACCTAGGGTGCCTGGAGAGAGAAAAAAATGAGGAAAAATTGGCAAAAAAAAATCCAAAAGTGGCTTAGGAAAATTGATTATGGCAGCAAAATTGGGAATTTTGAGAAATTTGAAATTAAATTTCAAAAACCATGTAAAAATTCAAAAAATGGTTGTGACAGTGGCCAAAAAAGATGAATGGGGGCGAAATAGGCATGAAGTTGTAAAAATTGGGTTAAAAAAAGGTAAAAAGTGATGTTTTATGTAAAATAAACATTGGGTTAAAATTGCCTCTAACCCAGGTAATTCATGTAGTGTTTTTGTTTGTTAGTTTTGTTTGTTTCAATTGTGGTTTGTTGTCGACTTGTTTTTTAAATTTGATCTTACAACATAATTAAAAAAGTCTTAAAAAGTCTTAGATTTAACTTGCCTTGAGCTGTAGGGACCCTGATATCCTAACGTTTGTTTGGTAATATGCAAAAGTTGAACTGGAGGGTTTTTTCCTGCTCATTATATAAGCTGCAGACTTGTTCCAACACGAGAGGAAGAATTGGAACTCTGCTGATCTGTCACTTAATCCATGGTTTAAACTTTGAGTTTCCAGATGAAATCAGCTTATCCACTAACACCTCATTTTACCCATAAAACAGGCTTCTCTCTGATTGAACACGTGACTTCAAAAACCACAAAGTTAAAAGAACCTGTATGTAAAATGATCACAACGTGTTCCTTTTAAACATTTCGCTGTTTAAACTGGCAAAATGTTCCTTTGAAGAGGTGTGTGAAGATGAAAAGTGTGAGAAGCATTTGAACCTCACAGAGCTTGAGGTAAAACATTCAAAAGGCTTTTTGCTGCTTGCAGGTATGAGAGGTACCGGTTGGGTAGGACTGCACAAAACAATGGGGTGAGTATGAAACACCGTTAAGTCTCTCTCTTAGGATCGCTTGTTCTCTGCTTGCTTTGCATGTTTTCACATCCATTTGAAATTTTTTTACTTTTTAACATGTCTACATTTGTTTGCCTGTGGCAACTTGTCTAACAGTCTAACATTAAGGGTGCTGCAAGGGGTGCTTTAACTCAAATCTACTGCTTTAAGTGTTGGTTGAGCATTTAACATTAGAGAGTATCAGTGTTCATATGATCAGCTTATCTCTCACTTTAACCAAAATGTAGATAATTTTTGAAACTGTCTTCGTTTTGATTTTTTGCATGCTCTGTCTGTTTGTTGTGGCTAGCTGATGGAGGCAAGTATGATGTCATTCACCCTATAGTAAACCCAAAGGATGTGTCAACATCAGTCTCCCTGGGTTCAGCTAGACACCAACATGTCCCGCCCTCCCTCCCCTCCTCCCTGCCTGTCTCACACACATCCAGTTTTGTTTGTTTGACCCTCAGTATAGCTCCAGGACAGTGAACTTCTGACCCACAACGTTGTCTGGAAATGTGTAACCGGTCAGTCCTGTAGATCTCAGTGTCTGAGTGTTTCCACTTTGTGTACAAACACAGTAGACCACTTAGCTGTGTCTTTTGATACCTGAGTGTAAGTGGTCAGTTTTCTGCAGAGTTACATGGTGCCTAAATCTGAGAAAATTCTACTTCTGCTCAAGGAAACTGTTCTCCATTAGGGGGTGATATGTGGAAAATATGGCAGGATGTTTTTTGGCAAGATCAAGATTTGGATTTTATCTTGATTACGGATGGGTACTGAATTAGGTCCTTTTATAGGTACCAACTAAATTCTGTCAAAAGTACCAAGTACTGATTCAAGTTAAGTCAAAAGGTACCATGTTTAGGAACCTAAACACATCCTTGTGACTGTGAGGAAGTGGAAGAGTAGGTGATTTTCCATGCTGGACATGAACACAACATTGCAAGGTTATTATACTGAAGAATGAATATGTGAAATTGAAAAAAAATACATTTATTAGTACACAAATGGATATTATTTAAAGGGGACATATACTGAGCCCTGATTTAATACTTACATATACAATAATACATTTGAAAACAAGACCTGAATTTTCAAAAAATGAGATATTGTATTTTTTCTGAAATCCTAGAATGAGATTTGATGCCTCTGAAAATAGGTCATTGCCATTTGGCCGTGAGATTTCGACCGTCGAGACGACACGAGGATCCTTTCTTTTTATTGGAGTAATCTGATAAAGCAGCCCCTCCTCTGTGATGTCAGTTAGTCACACAACCGCCACCGAGGGATACACCCACCAAGAGCCGAGTATAAACGTATAAACTATACATGTTACAGTACCGTTAGACTCACCACACTGAAGCGTCCTGAGATGATCTGTGTCAAGGTGGATTTTCTTCCTCCTGAGCTGCAGAACCGTCCGGGTCTGACTCGGGGTCCAATACAAAAGGACGTATCCTACACTCTGCCATTTTATTAGTGCTATCAATGCCTTACGGTGAAGTTTTGTCAAACAGCAAACTCGCTCGGTCTGCCCCATCCAGTATGGCGATTTTGTAAATACTGCCATGCTGCAAAAACCGCCCCCTGGCTCTACGCCCTCCACCCCTCTGATAGAACTGACCAATCAGAGCACAAAGGGCTGTGACGTTGCGAGGTTACTGGAGGTCATCCTCGAAACGGAGCGTTTCAACGAGATCTTCAGAATGGCCTAAAATGAGAATATTGAGAATGCTATTGTGGGGCAATGAAGGAACTAAATGACTTGTACTGAGGGCAGAAATGCTTTACAGGCATCCTAGTCTGACATAGTGAAAAGGAGAAACAAGCATGATACGTCCCCTTTAACACACAAAAGTACCGAAACCGTTCGCCAGGTACCGGGTATCGGTACCATAGCGTTTCAAATATGAAAGATACCCATCCCTATCTTGATTGTTTTTCATGATGTTGATAAAACAACATTTTGATCCCCAAATATTTCCTAGCGTAG
Source organism: Halichoeres trimaculatus (assembly GCF_033239565.1). NCBI lineage: Eukaryota > Metazoa > Chordata > Actinopteri > Labriformes > Labridae > Halichoeres > Halichoeres trimaculatus. Next base: position 5,039,663 of record NW_027437198.1, on the reverse strand, counting down.
ATTCTGAGCATTTTTTTTTCACCAATTTTCACATTTTCCACAGTGTTTTGTGGTTTTAAATCTAGTCTATTGTCCTCATGTGATTGTTGTGCTCTCAGTAGGGTGGCTTGGAAGTGTAAACCAAAACTACAAAGTTTGAAATGCTTTTACAAACTTTAAACAAATGTACGCACTCCTCTTACAGACTTTTTTTTTTCTTTTTGTGATAGTGAGCAGGGGGGAATTCAGTTCAGGGAGGGGATGGGTTTTTTTTCTCTTTTTTCCTCTGTTATTTAAAATTTCAATAAAAATATTTAAACTAAACAAATGAACATTTTATAAAAACATTTTTACAATTAATAAAAACTTAATTCAATAAGCAAAACACTTTTATAAGCATTGAGACAAATTTACAAATGGCAGAACACTTTTACAAGCCTTGAAATTTTTTTTACAGAGTCAGAATTTTGATGGAAAGGGAATGTACTAAATGCTGACGGTAGGTGTTGAGGAAGACATAGGGGCTTGAGATTTACCAAGTTTATAAAAGTTTCTAAAAAAGTTTATGGTGAGTGCATTATGTTTTGTCCTTTTTGTGGAACCCTCTCCGGCTGAAAAGCAAGTTTTTTTGTTGTTGTGTGGACGGTAAGTAAATGATTGTCTCCTGAATCAGACAAAACATAATTCATGCACATAAACTTTTTCTGAACTCTTATAAACTCTGTAACTCTCACACCACTTTTTTTTCATTGTAAAATTGTTTTTAGTATGTTAATTTGTTTAAAGTTTGTAGAAGTGTTTTAAACTTTCATGACAAACACATTCATTCCAACACTTCATATCTTTTGTGGGTTGTTCCCCCTGTCTCGTCTCAGATGTTGAACGAGGCCTCAGAGGACAACCTGATAGACCTGGGCCCAGGCTCCCCTGCAGTGGTAACGCCCAGGATCACCTCCAGCCCTCCGTCCCACTCTCCTGCCGGGGCCACCGCCTCACCTGCCCGTGACCCTGCTCAAGCCGCGCTGTCATCTGCCCTCGCTGGTCTTGGTGAGACTAAAGTGCAGTGGTGTCATTGAAGACCCAGCAGAGTGTGAAAGGCTCATAATCAGGCTACTAATGAGAAATAAGCCCAGTGACATCCCTCATCGCTTGACACTCTTCCCTATCTTTGACAGAGCTCTTTTCCTCTTCGGAAAGTCTCCACATAATAGGTTCAAGTTTACATAAACGAGGCGTTCTGTGCATATTTTAACCTTGTCTATCTACTCCTCCATCAACGTGTTTCTACAGCCGTAGCATCAGACAGCGTGAGCGGCACCCTGTCCTCTCTACCAGGTCCAAACCCAGACGACTTTGACATGTTTGCCCAGACAAGGAGCAGCTCTCTGGCTGAACAACGCAAGAAGTAGGGCTCAGTTTAATTTTTTAAAATTAGTTTTATAATATCTCGTAAATACCTTACAATTTATCACATAAAACCAAACCATGTGTGTGTTTTTGTATTTATGTCCCCATCTCCGCTTTACCTGCCCTTACCTGCATAATCTCCCTCTGAAAGTCATTTCCTCCTGCATTTCTCAGAATGAATTCCTCCAAGCCAGAAAATATGTTCCCTTATGATGAATTTGGAATGTGTATATAATCATTTTCTGTCTGTGTTTTTATTTTTTTTGCTGCATCTTTTGTGCTTATCTTCATCATTTTTTAAATACTTTTTGTGCACAGTGTCAAATACGAGGACCCTCAGGCTCTGGGCAGCCTGGCCTCTGCTTTGGATGTGAGACAACAGAACACAGGAGGGGTGAGTACATAGATGCATATAGATCTCATGTGTGGAGTGGGGTGTTGTTATTTACATGGCTGATGGGTCTTCTGGTACCCGTCTGTCCTCAGCCGCTGGACACTCTGGATGTAATTATATCTAGAAACTATAGAAACACTTTTCCTCTATGCAGTAATAACTGAACTTTGATCAAAAAGACTTGGGTGTGCCTATTATATTATTTTAAAATGCAAAAACATAGAAGTAGATCTCTCATCATCAACATTTTTACACGGTCCCTTTTTTTTTTTTTTTAAATCAGACTCTACACGAGTGATTTTTGCAGATAAGACACAGAAGTCACATGCTAGTGAGCACGCGTCCTCTGAGCACATATTGCAGTTTATTTGCATGCTTATCACTATGTACACAGTTGATTCAGAAACCTGAACTGACACACACACACACACACACACATGTGCAGTCAGGATAGTGACCGCACATACCATCCCTCCGTTCAGTAAGTTTCATCATGTCACACACATAATTTACTCGAGGGAGTCTTTTCTCCTTTTACTTTCCTCATTTTCATCTTAATGGAATGAACACTTTTTTCTCCCCTTTTCAGTTTCCCCCAGTTTTTTTATATTTATTATATTATTATTATTTTTTTTTCCAATGCAGCAGTCGCCTCTTGCATATTTGACTTCTCCTCTGTCTCTCTCTCTCTGCACTGTGTGCTATGCTGTGTTGGGGGCCTGCTACCTTTCTTCTCTTGTGTAAGGTGTTGTTCTGTTGTTGATTCAGCTGAGGGTAAAAGGGGATGATAACCCAGCAGATCAGGAGCTGCCCATAGACAGCTGGCTTATTACCCAAGGAATGGTGAGGACTCCATCCTCAGTGTGTCCTCCTCCTTTCCCCTTTCTCCTCCCTCATGTCTGCCTTCACCCATGCTCTCCACCTCCTGCGGCATCTCCCATAAAGTTCATCAGCTTCCTCATCTCACTGCTCTGTCCCTGGAATGCTTAAACAAGCCCAAAACATGCAGAGTTTATCCCCCTAAGAACATCCTCCTCCATGTCGAGAGATACATATTGTACTTTAGTGTTGGGCAATATTATAACCTCAAGAAGGAGAATATTTGAAAACTGTTTCATTCTGTATGTTGCTTTGCTGCTTCTTGTGAGCAGGGATGGGCATTTCAGGCAAAATTACCATCATCCTGAATACTATTCAGGACATAGAGATTCATTTAATGACAGTGCAAAGTTGTTGCAGACTCGTCAAGTATGATATAAGTTTGCATGTTAACCTCCCAGAACTCTTCTATGCAGCTTAAGTCCCAGTGTTTTTCTCCACTTTTGAATCCCACAGTGCTGCACAGCTGTTTTAATTACAACTGGCACTGAAGCCGTCTCATGTTATTTTATTGACATAATTTTGTAGGAAAAAAGAAAACAGCTTTCAGATGCTCTACAAACACTGTCTCACTGTTGTGTCTCATCACAACCAGGAGCTACTGAATACAATTGAAAAAAAACATTATTAGGTTGAGATTATAGTCATATGAAAAATACAATTATTTTATAACTAAACAACTATTTTTATTTGTTTTTTTTCTTTTTTACATTATTTAATAATTATAACTTATCACAACCATTCAGTTGCAATTTATTAAATACTTTTTTTTATTTTTTATTTTTTTTTCTACAAGGGAATTGGGGCTGTATTGCAGGTCAAGTTACTTAATTTAAAACACAACACTATTTTTTTAAGTATTTGACAATTCATGAAAAAAAAAACCAAAATATAAATATTGCAGGGCTAAAGGTGAGAAAAAACCCTATATATAAAGATAAAGGTTTATTTATAGTGTATGTTATATGGACATAGTCCCTGTGATGTCACCAATCTGTTCCTGATACAGTGAAATGAAGCCTATCGTAGGATGTGGCCATATTGTATATAGCCGCGTTTCCACCAAGCAGACCGGGTCGGTTTGTCTCGGTACGACGCGCTTTTTGCGGCGTTTCCACTGACTCATTCCGGGACAGATCCCTAAAAAACAGAGACGAGCCGGCCTACTTTTTTGGGACCCTTCCGTATGGGTGCCAGGCTGAACCGATTCGGTCTCAGAAGGTGAAGCAACACACTGCAGACTGTTGATTGGTCTAAAAGAATCGTCACTTACCCTACAACAGCGGATGCATTTCTCCTGGTGGCACACAGTCTTCTCTGAAACAAAGCTTGATTGCACTTTGTATCAAAGAGCTACATGCTAATCACAGAGAGGACAAAATGCTGCATGTCTTCCATCTTTGCTCTTTGTTTACCATGTCACATTTTTCTTCTTAGTTGGATTTAATAGCTGGGTAAGCTGCTACGACGTCACGCTATTGTTTAACAGCTGCGGCTTCCGGCATCTGGCTTACACACCGCCTACCACGAGAGGGCACAGTTTGCTGCGAAAACGCAAACAGGATCAGGCTTAACTGTACCAAACCGTCCCAAACCGTACCAAACCGTACTGAACTCATCTGGATTGCTTGGTGGAAACGTAGCTTATGACGCAAGTTTTGAGCTTCCTTTCTAACAGCGATAGGGCACCCGTCAGTCACATGAGCTGAGCTGACTATCTTAATATCTTCTAAACTGCTGAGTCAGACAAAATTCACCCCTTGTATAGTGTGTGCCGATAGCGAATTTAGCATTTTAGACCCAAGCCGTTTTTTTGAATAAGGCTTTAAATGTGTTTTTTAATGCTGTAACACTTTCTGATCTTCGTGCAGCCAGCCTCATTTGGATTCTCCATGAACAGCAGCTTTTAGGATTCTTCACTATTTTAAACTAGATATTGCCTCTTTGGTGTGTTTCACAAATTATGAAGGCATTAATAATTTAGGAAAAAATTGCGGGGTGTAAATTTTCATGAAAAGAAATCTTTCCCCTCATGAAAAGTTTTTACTGGGACCATCAGGAGTTCAAGTGCAGAACTCTCCTCCCACAAATATGCCCTCGTACATCTTGACTCCTAAATTAGATATAAACACATAAACCATCTGTTCATATTGCCCACCTACATAGTACTCTACTGGCATGGATGCTTAACACGACCCATTAACGATGTTCTCCACTTAATGTCACCCTTAATAACACATCTCCATCACCTTTTGACAACCAATCAGTACTTCACAGCAGAGACGTTCAGATACATCTGCAACACAGCAAGGATTATATACATTACAGATCTGAAGCTCAATCATCTAAGCCTCAAAATGAAGGAATGTGAGTTTCTTTGCTGTGTCTCAGAGAGTATTCATCACTTGTCCTCTAACTGTCATCACGTCTCAGATAACACACTGAAGACAACATCTCACGTTCTAAGCAGATGTAGATTAGCAAACTAACCCACATCAGTAGTTGTAAAATTTTAACACTTTGGTGTTAATGTTGTGATTGTACACAAATATGAGATTATACTTTGTATTTGCATCAGTTAGAGTCATGATAAGGCTTTCTTTTGTACAGTTTCCTTCACTTTTTCCTCTGTTCAGACAGCTGCATGTGCTTTATTTTTCTCCTGTGAATGACTTTTACTGCTCCACTGCCTTGGCCTTTTATTTGAAAAGCTCCTTCACTAGGCCTGTCAGGATAACAAATTTTGCTGGATGATAATTTTCCAAAATATTATTGCTGATAAACGATATTATTGTCCATATTATTTTGATTTTTTTTCCATTCTTTCGTTGATGTAATTATGATAAATGGGATGATAAAGTGAGTACACCATATCAAAAGCAAGAAACTTTAATTTCTTAAGAGTATTTAACTGTAATTAAAAGGTTGGGATCTTTTAAATAAAATAAATTAAACAAAAAATATCATAGATTTAACAAACAAGAAAGAGGAAAAAAATACAATGAAAATGAAATGGACTCTATTTTAGAAAAAAAATACATGCCAATGAAAATAATTAATACTAATCAAAAACAATAAAACATAGACCCTGTCTCTAAAGAAAAAACAAAACTCCAAAAAAAGAACAACAATAAAAACTATAGACTAAATAAAAGGGAGTTTATACAGTTCCTGAATTGTTTGTAACATGTACTTTTTCCCAGTCAATCCGTACTGTCTGTCAAACATTTTTAACATTTCTGGCTTTCAACCGTATTGAAGGGCTGCATTTCTTTGGCAATGTAACTGTCTTTGAGCGCCCACCATTTGGCGCTTTTATTTCTGTTTACTTTGGTGACCAAAAGCCTCAGTAAGAGCGGATTGTCAAAGAACAAGGCTCCGCTTCACCTCCCTCTTCTTCTTCTTCGTCGCCACTATTTCCAAACAAATGCAACATATCAGCTCGTTGGTGTTCATGAACTCACACTTTGTTCATTCTGATGAAAAACAAAATATTCCCACACTGGGACTGTGGCAGGCGGCTTAAGAACCGTATCTTTGGTGCCATCACTAATATTAGCGTGTGTTTCCTCCTTACCCCTCAGGACGCTCGCTTCAGCTCTCTCCGTGTGTACGCGCCAGCAGCCCCGTCTTCACCCCAAAGATGGCATTTTTGACAGATGCTCACTCTGCTATAAATCTGCTATAGAACCTATGCACCCCGATGTTAGGAAAGATAGATGTAGTGAGCCATCTTCTCATTCAGCCTCTTTGGTCGAAAGAGAGGAGGAAAACAAACATGCATGCATGTGTCAGTTTATCGAGGCTGGCAAACTTACCAAGGACGTTTTTATTTATCGTTCGGTTCATTGATTTATTGATTATTGTGACAGGCCTACCTGTGAATGACTTTTACTGCTCCACTGCCGTGGCTTTTTATTTGAAAAGCTCCTTCACTGTTTAGTGCGACACCTTGAGGAAAACCTGACCATGTAGCTTACATAGTTTTCTCCAGCCCAATTTTTTATTAAGTCAACGCCAAATACAGACTTTCATGTTCTTTTATCGTGTGTTCTGCTTTTGTAAAAAGGAAGCAATCAAGTAACTTTTCTGTTCTCCTCATTTTTGGACAATCATAAATCTTTAGCCACAGCTTCCTTTTTTTTCTCTAGTGCTACACTCTCACTTTGTTCCCGCTCAGATATGAACACACACATAAAATCCATCTGCATTGACATGGCTTCCATCATCACTGTCACTGCGGCCTTTGCAGTATATTGCACAGCGTGCCCTGTAATGTGTGTGTGCGGTATGTGTACCACGGGATAGCCCTGCCTCTCAATAGTCCCTGTGCTGTCACTTTCCTCCATCTGATCAATTATTTAATCACATCCAAGCGATTTGTTAATCAACTAATGATGTGGAATAATTAACGCTGCAGCGTGACATCAGTCGACAGCTGTTCAGCTGTGTCAGCACTAAAGAAGTAACAAGGACAACACTGGGACTCCTGTTCTCACTGAAGGCTTTTTAAGAGCACAGACTTCAGAGAGGTCGAGGTTTTATCATCTTCCTCCCTGAGCTTTTGGTGACCTCTGTTCTTTTTTACATGTGTGTTTGGTGTTTTTACATTTTTTGTTTTTGTTGTCGGGATTGGGTGTTTCTCTGTCCCGTGGCTTTGGTGCTACCCCTTGGTTTGTCCATGGCTTTGCTCCATAGATCCCAGTTTCGCAGTCCTCTGTAATGGATGACATAGAGGAGTGGCTCTGTGCTGATGTGGTGAGACCTCTTTACCTTGATTTATATCTTTTGCTGCTCTCTATCTTTCTCTCTGTCTCTCTTGCCCCAGCTTTAATTTGGGTTAAGTTTTCCTTTTTCTTATCAGCACTTTTCATTCCCCCACATCAGACAACTGAAGACTTTAAACTTTCACACTTTTATTCACTGTTGACTAACACATTTCCACCAATGACTGGAGTATACATTTGTGAGGTCTGATTTATGAAAATAATCCCTTTAATAATCTTACCTAATCAGCTGATAAGATGCATGTGTGGTGTAAGTTGATGGCCTAAGGTGTTTCCCTCTTGTATCTGATGATGCATGACTGTTGAAACCTCCATGTGGAGATTGGATTTTTCTCAGCTGTTTTTTAAACTTTACATTTACTTGTATTTCAGCTGGTTGTGTTGCTGATCGTTATAAAAAAAATTTTGTAATAAAGAAAATCCCTTTAGTGATAGCTTTGTTCCATTGTGTGAATTTCACCTAATGTCTCCTCTTCATAGAAAGGTGACGGTGCAGAGGAAGGGGTGACCAGTGAAGGTAAAGAACAATCTAGGGCTGCAGCTATCGAATATTTTAGTATTCGAGTGTTCTACTAAAAATCCCATCGATTAATCGAGTAATCAGATATAATACATTTTTGGTTTGTTAAAGAGCAGTTATTTTTCAAATGAAAACTTTTCTCTTTAAGAAATAGAATTTTCTGATACAGCATGTCAATAAGAGCACTTGCTTTGGTAGCTCCAAAATTTGTAAACACACTTTGACACATTTTTTGTGCCTTGTACATCTCATCAAATGTTGCGGACCCAAATGGCACCCATTTCGTAGAATGACCCATTAGTCTCTAAACTCCAGAAAAGAAGCTAGATTTGTTGCTAGTTGCTATTTTGTAAAAGAGGTAGCTTGAGGAGTCTGAAAACTCTCTTAATATGGCCTCAGCTCTATTTGAAATACCACTCTTAGATCTTTTTTTAAAATTAAACGATTCCTCGAGGCGGAGAAAATTACTCGAGTATTTTTTGTAATCGAGTACCTAGAATCATTCGAGGAATCGTTTCAGCTCCAGAGCAATCACATTGTTTTATGCTGTGATTTATATGTATTCAACACATTTCGCCCCATGTCTCTGACGATTGAATTTGTTCCTTTCAGAATTTGACAAATTCCTGGAGGAGCGAGCGAAGGCAGTGGACTCTCTTCCATCTCCTCCCGGAGCTGACTCTGCTCACCCTGCCCGGGCCCCAGGAGGCTCCCACAAGAAGGCTGAACGCACAGAAGACACCCTCTTTGCCTTGTAGACTGTTCTCGGGGAACCTTGATCTCTCTAGGGATTCCAAAGGTCCTCGCTCTAAGTGATTCCTCCTCCTCCTCCAAAAAAAAATAGTCCTTCCAGTACCATTTCATCGCTGACTGGCTGTGGTGTAGCAAGTGATCGCCACCTCCTTGTTGTTCCCAAGCCACAGTGTTGCTCTAACATGCAGAGGTCCAGTATGTTTACTGCGCACAGTTGTGTTATTCTATATTTGGATGTATTAATTTGTTAATGTGGGATGTACTACTCGCAGCCCTGCGTCTTAATTGTCTTGCACCACCAAAGGAAGACAACCTTGCTTGTCTGATGTGGTTTAGAATGTAGTATACTACTGCAGGATAAAAGGAAAAGTGTACGGCAGGTCTAAATGGAAGAATACAATAAGGGTTGTAATGTGTTGTTTGACTACATTTGGCTAACTTGTGCATTTCTTGTTAAACTGTTTGCTCTAAACTGTGTAAAGCTCTGCAGTAATGGTAGGTCATGCCTTTTTTTCTCCATGAGTACTCTCCACAGAGCTGTAGCTATATTGAGAAGTGAACTGAATAGCAACAGGTGTCATTACTCAGTATTTCCTATGCAGCTGGGAGGAGGAAAAATGTGTGTTAGCAGGCTGACTTAGCTAACTATAAACCCACTAGCTAAATTTTAGCTCAACTTAATGAGTGTATGCCAGCATTCCTTTAAAGGGGACATATCATGCTGATCCCTGATTTAATACTTACATATAAAATAATAAATTTGAAAACAAGACCTTTCACCCCCTGAATTTTCAAAAAATGAGATATTGTATTTTTTCTGATATCCTAGAACAAGATTTGATGCCTCTAAAAATAGGTCATTGCCATTTGGCCGCGAGATTTCGACCTTCGTGACAACATGAGGATCCTTTCTTTTTATTGGAGTAATCTGATAAAGCAGCTCCTTCTCTGTGATGTCAGTTAGTCACACAACCGCCACCGAGGGATACACCCACCAAGAGCCGAGTATAAATACAGCTCCCTACTAGTTCTGGCTAACTTGACTGAGTGCTGGATGCAGGGACTCTGCTCTGCTGAGCAGCTTGGCTTTACATGGTGAATTAGCAGTTTAAACACTGTAGTTTTAGCAGATGTCGTAATACTTGTGAGACTGTGATACTTGCATGCTTGTTCTGACATGCACTGTGAACCTGGACCACAATAATGCTGTGGTAATAACATAGTGACGAACTGACCGTAGAGGCGATCTTTAGACTGCACTTTCAGCATGATGGATAAAACAGACAGAGAAAAGTGAAGGAGCAGGATGGAGCCCTGTTATAGAAATAGTTTATTGGTGAAGTCTGCCTATATTTCCATGTATAAACTCTACATGTTACAGTACTGGTTTGACTCACCACACTGAAGCGTCCTGAGATGATCTGTGTCCAGGTGGATTTTCTTCCTCCTGAGCTGCAGAACCGTCCGGGTCTGACTCGGGGTCCAATACAAAAGGACGTATCCGACACTCTGCCATTTAATTAGTGCTATCAATGCCTTACAGTGAAGTTTTGGCAAACAGCAAACTTGCTCGGTCTGCTCCATTCAGTGTGGCGATTTTGTTAATACTGCCATGCTGCGAAAACCGCCCCCTGGCTCTACCCCCTCCGCCCCTCTGATAGAACTGACCAATCAGAGCACAAAGGGCTGTGACGTTGCGAGGTTACTGGAGGTCATTCTCCAAACGGAGTGTTTCAACGAGATCTTCAGAATGGCCTAAACTGAGGATATTGAGAACGCTATTGTGGGGCAATGAAGGAACTAAATGACTTGTACTGAGGGCAGAAATGCTTTACAGGCATCCTAGTCTGGCATAGTGAAAAGGAGAAACAAGCATGATATGTCCCCTTTAACCAAAGGGTAAAAGACACAAAAATCTGAAAAGCACTAATGAAGATTCCCTGTTATGTTTTCTAAAAGGTCAAGGGGAAGGAACATGTCCGGAGAACATTTCCCATCAACCTTTTCAGCCCTCTGAAAAGCCATAAGAAACTAGATTAGACAAGTATGCTTTCACGAACACCTTTACCCATTCCAAAGAGTATCGAGGCTTTGATGACCAAAAAGCACACAGAAATCAGCTTGACGTACAACTATCGCATTCATGTGTTGTAAATGTCAGTGGAGATGAAGATTTTCCTTCCCCTGCTATTAACGTGTGTTCTCTTTGTTGCAAAAAAGTAATGATTTTGTCTTTTATGTTTATAAGATGGTTACTATTTTTCTAGGGGAGGGGTGAAGACCTGATTTGCACATATGTTTTCTAACTGTGTATAGCTGCACTCATTCTGATAGATTAAATTGAGGGACTTGTATACTTAAGATTGCAAACAGCTCTTAATCATGATCAAAACTGCATTTGGATGCAAGACGTAACACAGCATTTAAACAAGCAACCACATAGCATACTGGTTAGTATTCTGCTTAAAACAAGCATTTAGCTTACAGCACTGCACTCTTATAAAGGATGTACTCATATCAGAGCTAACTTAATGTATACTGTGTAATCTATATACCTCATAGCGAAATAATAAGAGAATTTTCAGATTCTACATCTGATCAAAAATGTATTCCCTCAGAAATATCCAACAAACAGAGCTTTGTGTATGATCTGATCCCTGATTGTATTTTTATACTTTATTTCAAAAAGTAAAAGCAACAAATCATGTTTGTACCGATTATCATTATTATTTTTTATTTTCTATTGAGATTAGCATGTGGCAAACGAACAAATATCTCTCTCTTTTGACTTGTCCAGTCAAAGACTTAGTTTAATCCTTTGCACATTTTCTTTCTGGCATGAGTCATCGGCTCCAGTTGGAGCTGCTGCAAAGCATCTCTGTATTTGACTGAAATCAGATAAGTAGCTCAGACTGCAGTCTGTCTTTTGGTGTTCCTGCGTTCACACTGTGAGGCAAAAAACAATCTGATTTTCATTCCATTATTAGCTGACACTCCTGTTTGTTTTAACAGAGTTTATTTGAATTCATTCATTGTTTTAAAGCTGAAAAGCTTTGTTTGTCTAGGCATTCCATTTAAGTCTATTAGTTGTGAGTTGGACATACTTGTCCAGTTATCCATCAGTTTAGGCTTTTCACCAGAAGGAAGTATTTATGATTTATAATACGTGTTAATGTAAAGTAGTTTTGATATTTGAAAAATTATTTGTGTCTACATAATCATTTTGAGAAAGTATTTTAAAACATTTTGGTTGATCAGTTAACATGTAACAAGCTTTACAATGCTGTATTGTAACGTATTGTGATATAGATTAATATGGTTGCCATGTAACTCAGATAATAGCGTTAAATTTACAATCAACCATTGTGTTCACTTTAAAAACTTTCACCATGCCAAGGCTCAACGAAGATGACTAAAAATGAAAAAGGAAATCTTTTAAAGGGAACTTGAGAGAATTTTCTGTGTGTAAAGCTTTTAAGGGTCTGTAACAAAGTTTTTGTTTTATTTGCTTTTACAAGGCTGATGTCCTGACTGCAACATGTATTCCTCGAGTTTACTGCTTTCTTAAAAGGGTAACTGAATGTCTTTTAGTACTGATGAAGCAGAAAAGTTTGCTGATGTGTTCTGGACATGGAGGAGAGGTTTGTTTGATATCTGTCAGTGGGTGTCCCATGTCTGCTGCCATTACTAATGGTCAGATTTCTGTTTGGCCTGATGCACGTGTGTAACTGCCCAATAAAACACTAGCAATGTGTGACCTCTACCTCACAACTGTTTGTGGTTATTTATTTACATTTAAAGGCTGTGTGACTACATACATCCGGCTTCATTTACACATGCTGATGCAACCTGCACTCAATCTTGCACTGTGCAGACCTGTGACTGCCACATGACCCTCTTACCACCTGGACACTTGTTATGCTGTGCCTATATTAGACACTTAGAAAATGTAAACAAACAATTGCCTCGCGTCCCCTCAATCCTCTTGCTGCTTGTAGAGGATTGCTTACAGGTTCCTGAAGTCAAGTGCACTCAGTTTTACAGAAACACAACCCCAACAAAAATACCCAGCACAATAACAGATTTTAACAATACCCACTCCCAGTATCAACAACTTTGTCGTGCTACTACAGTTCACTGACCTAGTTCCCCTACATGCCTCATGAGGGGCTCCCCTTTTGTTTTCATGTGGCACTGTGCTGACATTAAAGATTCACTGTAAGTAACACTTAAAATAAAGCACTGTGAAGATTTTAACAATTTTAAACGTGTCATTGACTGAAAAAAAAATCCCAATATAAAAAAAATTATAAAGTCTTTGTATGACACTTCAGAGGGAGTGAGGTTTATTTTGTAAAAAAGGCTCGAACCAAAACAAACACTTCCAGCCTCTTTTATGTTATTTTCCCACTTTATTCGTGCAGGTTATTTCCCTGCTGCCACAACCATTCTAGATACACATGATGTAATCACTAGACCCAGAGGTGTGACGTCAGATCACCCCACTCGGATCCTGGGTTCCCTATTGGACAGTTCCACTGGTTCTACAGGAGGAGCCGCTGCTGCAGGTCAACCTAGCTTGGCTGTCATGAGTACACGCCTGCTCGGCTTTCATAGGCTGTTTGGGGCAAGCCCACAATAAACACATCCACGCTGTTTCACCAAAAATACACAGTTTGGTGACTTATCAGACTGAAATAAATACGGTTTTACTGGACTCTGATAAGAGCACGTTATTATCAGCTATTCAGACTGAGACGTAGTAAATATTAAATTTGCCCTACGCTTCAGGCAGATTCCTCTTCGCATTTGGAGGCGATTTCTCGGTTTGGCAAGTTCACCAATAACACTTTTACATGTGTGTATTTCATTTTCTAAAATTACTGCATACTTCCCACAGACTGACACTTTTTCAGATAAATAATCAAAACAACTGAAAAAATAGTGCGACGTGAGAACCCCATGCGAAGACGCTGATTGGTTGGAGCATCTATCAGTCATTGCATTTGCTCGGAGGATTCGTGATATCAAGTTTGTACTCACTCTGCTCCAGTGTTTGGCTTGGCTTGACAAGTTTCTCCGGGCGATCATGGGGGTAGGAGTGTGTAGTTAGTTGACACATCAATACGAAGTTACAGCCTACTTGCGCGTGTTTCTGCTACTTTTGGGACCTGACATTTTGGCAAATGTAGGGATGCGAGACTTTTGAGATTTACCCTCTTGAGCGCATTTAAACACCCAGACAGGTCTACCACTGGAGAGCCAGACACAACAGACAAGATGAATAGTCTGTCTTTTGACGATCCTTCGCTGGATACTCTGGATCCAACGTTGTCGCTGAATGATCCCAGCGATATTGACACCGCTCTCTTGAGCGACATTGACGGTAAGAAACCTTTTTCCAGTAACACAGGCTACTAGCTTAATCCTTTCGCGTTTAGCACCTGCTAAAGAGCTCAACCAATAACAGTGCTTGTGACTCAATGGTAGCTCCAGTAAGCCATGTGTGCACACTTCATTTACCGGCAGTTTATTTTTGCCACTGTGTCACGGACTCCCATTTTTTTCTAAAGCACTGCTAATACGAACAAAACATTTTTAGTGACTAACTTTAGGTTTTAACTCTAAGCGTCATCTTTTACCAGCTATCATTAGCCAAGCTAGCTTTAGTGTTCTTTGGTATGCTCTGGTCTTGGACTTTTGCTACGGCTAAAATAATAAGTGTCACTAAAGGTTCGTATTTTTTGCACGAGTAAAAGCGCCATTTGCAATTTTACTTCACCGAAAGACAAATTATTATTGGAGCGGTTAAGCTAAGCTAAACGGTGAGGCTAACGTGCTGCTAGATGGTCGTGAGCGCGCCCCGCCCCCAGCCTGCTCTACACGGAGAGGTTACTGCCGTTCATTCCTCTGTGTTGAGTTCACAGTGCCTCAGGTGACCGAATTGACACAATTTATAAATACTATTATTTAAGAATTAAAGAACCTCTCCGTATTTTATCTTTTTTCTCATGATATATTTTATATTACTATAATGACATAATAGTAAGTCATATTGCTATTATGACTTATTATGACTTTTGGTATATTTATCAGCAATAACATTGACTGCCAGAGCAATCTTAATGCAACCGAAATACAACAGCTTAAGTTTTGTCTACATTATCAATAAAAATGAGCGGATAAAAATGTTTGAACACCTTTCATTATTTAATCTACAACAGTAACGGATGGGGTACGTCTTTAATAATGAATATTAAGACAAAAATGTTTACTTTAGAAGCTCATCGATGGTTTATGTATGATAACGTTATTTTATTAAGTTGTACTAGATTGTGAAGGTGATCGTGACGCTATGGTTGTAATGTAAATACCGAGTTTGCAGCTTGTCTCTAGTCCTATCAGAGAGGAGGGAGAGGCCCAGGTTACTCAGTACATAAAAAAAGAAAGAAAAAAGACTAGAAGTCAAAGAATTCCATGACACGTTTGTTGACCCTGTACCGATTTTCATAGAACAGAAAGTTATAATATTGTTTTATTTTTTGTGTCTGTAATGGAGGCACAAGATATTCCAATAACAGTCATTACATCTGTGCAAATAGGGAGTATTTGAGTAATTTCATGGCCTATAATCTACTACAACTGATTTTATGCAAGGCCACAGGCTGGGGGGAAACATTTAATGGTTATTTTTTTTCTGTCTAAGTCAATAACATCCGATTTTCGTGTTGATACTGGTGAAAGGGGTGTTTGTGGAAGTAAATCTGCAGGTGGTATTGGAACCCCTACTGCGGTGCATGCCACTTTCCAAAATTTGACCGACAGTAACCCTGGGTGTTGCTGCTCGCTGGTAACCTCGCGCGCAGCAGCAGACAGGCTCCCTCTCTTTCGTGTCTTGGGCTGAGCGGCATAGCAAGTCTCTGAGGCGCGCTCTGATTGGTCCAGAGCGATCACCTCATACAAAACACTGAATTACAAACCTGTGGTGCTGCGTTTCTTTGCAGACACAACATGGACTTTAGTGCGGAGTTTTTATTGAACAGAATTATGCTGTCGAAGAGATGAGAGCATGTTCATGTCAGTGCCATTTTTGAACATTATATTTCTCATTTTATGTTAAAGCATTGATTGACTTATAAATGCTTTATCGCACATTCATGAACATTTTACAAGTCAGTACATCAGTTCAAATCAGCTTTTCACATGGTGTGGCTACAGTGCACTGGTTTCCTTCCCCTTCTTTGAAGGACTTTATCCCACAGCTCCAGGAATACTATAAATAGTCAGGGTGAACCACTTTAAATAGAGGACAGTGTGTTTACCTGCTGATTATTGTGACTTTTGAAGTACAGTATTTTTCTTTGTCATCCACATCGAATTCTTATGCTTGCTCCAAATTTTTTACTTTGTTATGAACCAGAAAAAAATATATTAAAAACCCACAATGTCTCGTTTCAATTAGTTATGTTATGCAGCATGACTAGTTTTATCTAATGCTTATTTTTGTCAAAGGCTAGCATGCTAATTCTCATTGTTTTTGATGAAAACCTCATTCTTTAAAGAGCTTTCTGTTTGAATTGAGGCAGTTTCAAGCTTTTTATTTACACAGTGGTTGCATTTTATCACACAAGTTGTACTCAGATGACTTTACATACTTCTCTGGCTCTTTTTAAATAACAGTTGCTTAAAAGCTATAAAAACAGTTATGCAGACTACAGTTCCTTATTTCATTAATTAACCTCCTGACTACCAGTAGTTCAAATTTTTCCTCTGTGGAGGACATTTCTTAACCTGAATGTCTTCCAATTACTTCACACTACTGAATAAACTCCTCATGCCATCTACAGAGGACATTTGGGGCTTTTCAATGATACCAAATGTTAAAGGGTGGGGCTTTGGTACCTTTCTCTATTTCATTTAGGAAAATGGCATCCATCAGTGCAAGTGCATTTTATGGGAAGAGGAAAAGTAAGTGTATAAAACTTTTTAATAAGCAAATTTTGGTTTGAAATTTTGATGGCATATTTTATATGGGACTCTTAACATATTTGAATGAATTGTTGATGGAAGCTCAGATATTGAGTTGTCTGATGAAGATCAAGATGCAGAGGCAGAGGAAGATGATTCAGAGAGCTCTGAGGATGAAACTCAGGCAGATCAAGCAGATGTCAGATAACAGAACGGTCCACATCTAAGTCCAGTTGATGTCAACTGTGGAGCAAAAATCCAAAGTACACCTTCAGTTTGTTTTGTAAAAAAGGTCCAAGAAAGATAGCAGGTTTGTCCAGGTGTCAAGGCCCCTTACAATTGCTGAGTACAACACCAACATGCCATCCATCTTCCAGAAATGGAGACAAAAACATATGCAGCAAGTGTCGCAGATCCGGCTGCAAGGGCAAAACATATTTAATGTTCACAAAGTGCAAAGTTTTCCTTTGTGTTTCCAAGAAGTGGAACTGCTTTTTGAAGTATTAAACCAAATAAGCACAAAAAGCAAAACAAAAAGGAAAACGGACAGTTAAACTCGTTCTTATATCCACTTTTTGCTATTTTCTTTGGCACTAAATGATTGCCATCAAGGTTTAGCTTCACATGTACGGTAGGGCTGCAGCTATCGAATATTTTAGTATTCTAGCATTCTACTTAAAATCCCATCGATTAATCGAGTAATTGGATAAAATACATTTTTGTTTAGTTAAAGAGCAGTTATTTTTCAATTTTTTTTCTTTAAGAAATTGAATTTTCTGATACAGCATGTCAATAAGAGCACTTGCTTTGGTAGCTCCAAAATTTGTAAACACACTTTGACACATTTTTTGTGCTTTGTACATCTCATCAAATGTTGCGGACCCAAATGGCACCCGTTTTGTAGAATGACCCATGAGTCTCCAAACTCCAGAAAAGAAGCTATATTTGTTGCTAGTTGCTATTTTGTATAAGAGGCAGCTTAAGGGGTCTGAAAACTCTCTTAATATGGCCTCAGCTCTATTTGAAATACCACTCTTAGATCTTTTTTAAAATTAAACGATTCCTCGAGGCGGAGAAAATTACTCGAGTATTTTTTTTAATGGAGTACTTCGAATCATTCGAGGAATCGTTTCGGCTCTAATGTACGGTGTTCCGATATCCTCTGTAGTAGACACATGATATCTGAAAAAAAAAACGTTTTTTTTCCAAAAAAATGTATTTAGTATAATGACCTCACAAAGATTGGGGAATCTTAAAATCTTTGTGATTGGACAATATTTTTTTCCTGGTAGTCAGGAGGTTAATGAACCAAACTGGAATCAGTTTCCCCCACATCTACATCATCTCAGATATTAGGTGGATTTATTGATCCAGAGATAGTCTTGACGTTCAAACATAATTGAACTATCAAAGATTCCTAGACCTGTGGATTTTTTTTTCAGAGTGGAACATTTTTGCACTTACACTTAGCAGTGATGTTTCTGATTTCCTCTCTTCTCAGACATGCTCCAGCTCATCAGCAACCAGGACATGGAGTTTGGAGGGCTGTTTGATAACCCTCCATACACAGCACCGCCTCCCACCCAAGAGCTTCCCAGCTTGACCCAGTCTATCACCTCATCCTCCCCTCCAGCCACCACCACCACACCTCCATCTTCAACTTCTTCCATCCTAAGCAGTAGCCCCCACCTGGATGCACTTCTCGGCCCTCCTATCACACGAAGTTCATCCACCCCAGACAAGACCTTCCAGCCTCCCACATTTCAGCAGTCCCCCCTGGCACAGGTGTCCAACACTGCCCTGAGGCAGCAGCCGTCTTCCCCTCAGCAGGCGTCAACCCTGAGGCAGCCCAAGGTGGAGCAACCTCAACCCACCCTGGGTCTGTCTGCCCCGGCTCAGGCAGCTTCACCTCACGGCTCGCCAGGACTGGCTTTCAGCACCACGCCGCAGGCCCTCTTTACCTCTCCAGCGCCACAAACTCCACCCCAGACACAGACTCAGTCACAGCTTCAGGCCCAGGCTCAGCCCCAGCAGGCCAGGAGCAACTACACCAGTCAGAGCGGCTTCACAGGTAAGAAGTGTAAGACGGTGAATTAGTGGGTTTGATGTTGTGCCTTTACTGGACATGTTTGTAAATCTGGACAGGATTCACTGAAATGTTAGACGGCATCTTTCTGTCTTTTTTCTCTCCTCCTGTCTTATTAATGTCCTTATTCTGTATTCATAAAGTTTGCTTCATTAAAAGCCAAGAAATTAGATAAATAAAGGTCAAATATTCATGGAGAGCATGTCTTAATTGATTTCAAGTTTTAATTTTCTTGTTTTTTTACTGTGTCGACAGCTTTGAGCTGTTACAGCTGTACCTAGTTCAAACAAAATGTTCACTTCTTTCAAAAAAATTCCAAAGATAGCACACTCAGTCATTCATTCTCAGCTGATCTCATCCTAATCTAATAGACTTTGCTCATCTGTGCGGTAGTCTGTGTGAAAAATGCACACATGAGCTACCACGTGTTACACATGTTATAGTACATATTGTACAATATGTGTACGTTTGTCTGTTACACTTGTTGGTTTTACAGGCAGAGAGTTTAACATCCTCTGCGTCGTCCTCTGTGCAATAAATATTTATTGCTCCTTGAACAAACTGTGATACCCATAGGTCATCCCAGTGGAGCTGATAAGAAACAGAAGGTGACACACTGAATGCTGCTATCGCTTACAAACACTGAGACAGTCTGCATTTCACCTTTTGGCCTACAAACGCACAGATAATGTCTTGCACAGTGACCAGAGAAGCAAAAGAAGGTCATACCCCCAGAGATTCAGCAGCAGGTTTCTTAAAGGGATAGAAATATCTGAGTGCATTTCACCTTTAAGTTCCAGAGTCAAGAATCAAGGAATGAATTCAGTATCAGGAAATAAGAAATGTAAATGTTATTGGTGTATGTTTTGTTTGTGACTGAATATATCTTTTTGTTATTTTTGTCCCCAGCTGGAAGCCCCAGCACTGTGAGCCAACCCGCTCCCAGCTTGACCCCCTCACCACCGAGTGTTCAGCCCGTCACCATCCAGGCCCAGATTCAGGGGCTGACCACCACCTCTCCTCTCCTGACCACAACAGCGAGTCCACCGGTCCAAACCATCGCGCCCCACGTGCAACAAGTACCTGTACGTGTGCAAGACTGGCTGCTTAGTCTGTGTCATGTTTACCACGTCATAATCATATTCATGTGCTTGTTTGTTTTCTCAGGTGTTGCTGCAGCCGCAGTTCATCAAGGCAGAGTCTCTGCTGTTGACAACTCTGAAGCATGACCCCTGCATGGTCACTACCATGGCTTCTCCTACATCCCTGGCCTCTACCACGCCAGTGCAGAGCACTTCATTGCAGGTTAGCACATCATGTGCAACAGTATACTACACTAAAAAATGTGCATGATTATTTATTTAACCTGAACATTGTGAGAAGTGGCAATAACTCGGGAAGTATCAATCAAATAATCAACTTAAATTTGTAGAGCCCTTTACAACACACAAGGTGACCAAAGTGCTTTCCACTAAAATTAGTACACAACAATTCAAATTCAATACAATAGAAATTAGTGCTGTCAGGCGATTAAAAAAAATTATCTAATTAATTACAGGATTTGTAATTAATTAATTTAATTAATCACATTTTAATCTCATATCTGCTTAAGATCCCAAAATAAAGAATTTGAATTCCAGGACATTAAAATTACATTAAAAGACACCAAAAAAAAATAATTAAAAATAAGGTGGGAATATATACAACACATTTTTAGGTACCCTGAGGCATAGGGAACACATGAAAAAAGTGTTAGAGTCCTATCCTTACAAAATCTACACAGTCCTGCACCTAAAATAAACTGATTTGATTTCTGGGACGGTTTTTACGTCTGTTCACATTTTTACTTGATGTTGACTCAATTTTCACTGCAATATGAACTTCTATACTTCTATGAGGTCAGGAGAACCAGGGCTAAAGGCTAAAAACTGTGAGGAACTATGTACAAAACACTTTTTTCAAGTCTTGGATCAAAGAAAAGTGAAGTATTCTCAGTTTAACATGCTCTGAACACACAAACTGTTGCTCATTGGTGCAGAGCAGCCCCAAGCTGAAACATGACACCAGGAAGATGGAAGGAAATTTTCAAAGAATTCTTTAGATTTAAATAAAGGACAAATATCGATCATTCAGGGCTTGTTTAATGCAGTAAAGAGTGTAGAATTACCTGTTTATTTACAGCATTGAGCTAGAGCAAATGGTTGATTTTCTGTAGATTTTCAAAAAGGACGTGTGAATAAACGAGATGTGCAGTCCCCTTAAAAGCGCTCTCTCTTCCCCGCGGTTCAAAGCATGTTGCTGACGTCAGTTGTGATACATTCAGGGACAGTCGGAAATTTGAAAATCTGACGAGAACACCACTTTTTCCAAGTGGGACAAACGGTTTGTAAATGCTAGACATTTGAAACTAAGTGCGCCTTTGAACGCCCCGTAGGTTTGGATCCAGATTAATCTGCGTTAATTTTTACAACGCGTTAATTTGCGGTGTAATTAATTAATCAATCTAATTAATGCGTTAAAATGACAGGAACATCTCATGCCATTACTGTATATTAAAAGCCAGTCTGAATATGTAATATTTAAAAAAGAGAGGGCAGTATGTAAATAAAGATGGAAAAAAATGTAAAAATATATAAATAAATAAAAAAGCAAATGATCTGTTCCACAGGCTGGATGGAAAAACAGATTTCACCATAAAATAAACAAAAAAGCAAAAATATATGAAAGTTCCTGTGAAGTTGAAAATAAGATTTTTATGCTTTAGTTATAGATTAGCTTGTGTCTTTCTCAAATCTTTCTTTTCCCTCCTTTGCTCAACCTGCTCAGGCGTTTATGGGCGGCGGCACCATCCTGACCACAGTACCCGTCATGGTGGACGCAGAGAAGCTCCCCATTAACCGCATCGCCATCAGCGGCAAGCCGACCGGCCAGCCACACAAAGGAGAGAAGCGCACTGCTCACAACGCCATCGAGAAGCGCTATCGCTCGTCCATTAATGACAAAATCCTTGAACTCAAAGATCTTGTAGCTGGCACTGAGGCCAAGGTTGGAAAAAATTCTGCTTAGCTTCTAATTATTCCAAGAGTGCGTCTAATTGTTGTTGTTGCAAGAATTTAATTGTATAATTGTTTGTTTTTCCACTGTTTCAGCTCAACAAGTCAGCAGTTCTTAGGAAAGCCATCGACTTCATCCGCTACCTGCAGCAGTCCAACCAGAAACTCAAGCAGGAGAATCTGGCTCTGAAAATGGCCGCCCAGAAAAACAGTAAGTGCTCAAGCCCTGCCTCTTGCCTTTATTCTATTACACCTTTTCTGAGATTTGTTTCAGTTCCTTGAACAGAAGTCACTGAGTTGACCTTTTTGAGATGAGGTCTATTGATAGTGAGTGTTATCCTGAAATGACAGAAGTGAAATGTTCTTGTGAAGCCTCTAAGTACGTGAAATTGGAGGCTGAGGATGTCTCTACCTCTGATTGACCTCTTAACTGTTCTCCTCATCTGCCCTCAGAGTCTCTCAAAGACCTGGTTGCCATGGAGGTGGATGGGCAGGCTGATGTGAAGACCGAGCTGCCCACCCCGCCTGCGTCTGACGTGGGCTCCCCCACCTCCTTCTCACACTGTAGCAGTGACTCAGAGCCTGACAGCCCTATGGTGGAGGACACCAAGGTATGTCTGAAAGAGACTTACCTTAGGCTACATACATGTAACATTACTTTAGGTCTAACGGATGTTTAAGCTACAAACAAGTGTGTGTGAAGTGTGTAACCAGTCAATACAAACAGCCAAGTGTTCCCCACGCTAATGCATCCCTGGCTTCCCATTCTGCAGCCAGCTGTGGGCAGTTTGGACAAATCATCTGCAGGAGGTGGTGCAGGTGGGATGTTGGACCGATCCCGCATGGCACTCTGCACCTTCACCTTCCTCTTCCTCTCCCTCAACCCTCTGGCTGCTCTGCTCTGCTCCTCTGGGAGCAGCTCAGCCACTAGCGCTGCAGCTACTGCCTCTCATCCTGGAGGAAGAAATGTCCTCGGAGTGGATATCACAGGTAAGTGGGCGGGGTTTGGTGGTTTCTGGGGCAAGGAAGCAAAAAGAAACAAGAGTTTGTAGAAATATTGAAATTCTGTAACTTAAAGCAGAGAATTCTTGAGTGATGACTCTGGAATGTGTGTTTTTTGCAGCAGACTCGTGGAGCTGGATGGACTGGATGCTGCCGACTATACTGGTTTGGCTCCTTAACGGTATCCTGGTGTCAGGGGTTCTGATAAGACTGTTGGTATATGGAGAACCAGTCACCAGACCACACTCTGGATCATCTGTCCTGTTCTGGAGGCACCGCAAGCAGGCTGACCTGGACCTTGCAAGAGTGTGTTCATATTATTTGTATTTTATTTATTGACATATTTTCATGGGAGTAAATGATGTGTTTCTCTCTATACTCTGGCTCATCTTTCACGTTTTCCTCCGTGCCAGGGAGATTTTGCTCAGGCCAGTCAGAACCTCTGGACCTGTCTGAAGGCTCTTGGTCGTCCGTTACCCATTTCCCAGTTGGACCTGGCCTGTGCTGCCCTCTGGTCCCTGTTAAGATTCTGCCTCCAGCGCCTGTGGGTGGGCCGCTGGCTGGCTGCCAAAGCTGGAGGACTGCGATCAGACCGCCCCCTGCAGGAGGATGCGTGCAAGAGCAGCCGTGATGCCGCCCTGGTTTACCACCGCCTGCACCAGCTGCACATGACAGGTTGGTTGGTGGAGAATTTTCACAATGAATTACTTTGGTGCTCTTAACACTGCAGGGGGATATTAAAATAACAGGCTCATAACTGAGCATTAAGCACCAATAAAAGGTTCAGACTTAGGCTGTGAAACAGTCCAACAGATCACTTTAATCACTGGTCTTGTTTGGAGTGTTGCTGTGAAGTATCTATTTTATTAAAATTCTTTCTTTTGTCTCCTGTCTCTGCTCACAGGTAAGCTGAATGGTAGCCACCTGTCAGCCGTGCACATGGCTCTGAGTGCGGTGAACCTGGCAGAGTGCGCTGGCTCCTGCTTGCCGGTGGCTTCTCTCGCTGAAGTCTACGTGTCTGCAGCTCTACGCGTCAAAGCCAGCCTGCCGAGGATCCTGCATTTCACATCTGTGAGTCCTCTTGGTTTACAGCTTTAAAGTGATACAAGTTGGGTCCTATCACAGGGTTTGGGGCAGAAATTACCCCTACAGCAGTGTTTTTGTGCAGCAGAAGCCCAGAGCGCTCACACCAAACACCCCCTCCCTGCTCCTCTGCTGGTTTCCTCTGCACTCAGACGGGGCCATATTTTACTTGACCAAAAACACAAACGGACTCCCACCGAAAAAATCTGATAACAGTCTGCATTCACGCTTTATTCAGAGAATTTTCAGCGCGTTACTTTCACACAAAAACTAAATAAGGCTCTAGTTCTCATCGTGTCGTAAAACGGCGCTACCTCTGCTGCAGAGCCACAGCTGGCTACGAGGCGCTCGCCGCTTAGTGTATCAGTCCGCGCGCGCGCGTGCCAGATATAAACAAACGCAGGTAGTCTGCCAGGACGAAGAGACACGATGAGAACTAGAGTCTTATTTAGCGGTGTTTTTGTGTGAAAGTAACAAATTCTCTAACTAAAGCGTGAATGCAGACTGACATCAGATTTTTTCAGTGGGAGTCCGTTTATTTGTGTTTTTGGTCAAGTAAAATATGGCCCCATCTGAGTGCAGAGGAAACCAGCTGATGAGCAGGGAGGGGGTGTTTGGTGCGTGCACCCTGGGCTTCTGCTGCACAAAAACACTGCTGTGGGGTCATTTCTGCCCTAAACCTTGTGATAGGACCCAACTTGTTCCATCTCGGAGTATCACTTTAAGCTCAGTTATTCATACTGTGAGAAACTGAGGTTGTTGGTTGTTTAAAGTGACTCCTTAGTGACCCTAAACACACTGACCCAGAACAAGTAAACTAACTCTGAAAATCTTTTCACAGGGAATAAAAGTGAGAAACTTGAACTTGTTTTTCTGTTTTTCATCTTGATAGCGTGTGTTCCTGAGCAGCGCCCGCCAGGCCTGCCTGTCGTCCAGCGGCAGCGTGCCTCCTGCGATGCAATGGCTCTGTCACCCGCTGGGTCACCGCTTTTTTGTGGATGGCGACTGGGCCATTCGCAGCACTCCTAAAGAAAGCATTTACAGCCAGGCTGGCAACACTGGTGAGTGCATTCAGGTTACAGTGCACACTCCAAAGCGATAAATCCTCCTCAAAGCACAGCTCAGCTCCTTTTTGTAAAGCATACAAGCACGCCTAGATATTTGTTTTTTTTTGTACATTTACAGTTTGTTGTTTCTCTTCCAGTCGACCCTCTGGCCCAGGTGACTCAGGCGTTCAGAGAACATCTCCTGGAGAAGGCTTTGTACTGTGTGGCTCAGCCTTGTGGAGAGAAGAGCCCCAACCAGGGAGAGGGGTGAGAAAACGCTGATGCTGTTCATTCTGCTTAAATTTGTAAACCTTATGTGCCTTGTAGAATCAGAAAGACTCAGAATTATGTCCGCCCAATCAGATTTGGGACACCCGTCTTTTATATCAACCTCCAAGATTGACGTTTGCTGTTGATTAAATGCAGGAATTATTTTAGTCAAGTTACGGCTGAAATACACCAGATGCGTCCCCAGTCCGTCTCCAGTCCATCTCTGCTCTTTCCATTTAAGTCGATCTGTCAACTTACACTAGATCCATCTGTGTGGCTGGTCCGTCATGTTGCAGGTAATACACAGCCATCCTAATTTTGCTGGATGCAGAGCTGACACACATGAATTCAGTGTAGGGAAGATCAAACGGGACAGGAAGTTGTGCATAAGAACTACCTGAAAACACCCACAGACTTTCAAAATAAAACAAACCGTGTCAAAATCAGTTTGTATTTAGCTTGACTATGATGACAAATGGACATAAGGTGCTGAGCCAGACCAGGAGTCAAGAGGTTTGAGGTTTTACAGCCCAGCATGAATTAGGGATGGGCATGTTTGAATATGCAACTGTTACAAACTAACCTGACACGCCAGACAGACAGTTCCATATATCCACCACGGAAATAGTCCATCTGGTTTGGAAATGTTTTCAGGGTCTGAACCTTTAAAAATAACCACACCTGGTGATTGGATGATCATTCTGCTCGTCACACTCATCACTGTCAGGATCTAGAAAAAGCTTTAGCATCTCAAAATATTTCACTCTAGCTCATATGAGTTTCTCAAGCCTGCTGAGAAAATTTCTCAGACTTTTGAAGACCTGGGATCTTGGATTAGAGAAAGCTTCCCCCAGCTTCCCCTGATCTCAGTTGTTTTGGAACAATTTTTTTTTTTCAAATCACCTTTTTACCAGATACGACGCGACGAGATGAGGTATTTATCAATACAGTTATGTAGTGCTGTTGTTTGAAACATGACAACAAGCAAAGTTGTAATTTGTATACGTAGCGCTAGCAGCCCAACATATCCGTAGGCTAATGTGACAAACTCAGTTCCTACAGTGGTTTAGTAGCTGTCCATATGTAACGCTAATAGGAAGCAAATCACACAATCTCAAGCAGATGTCCTCAATTTTGACAATGATGAAATCAATTTTTTTTTTTTCTGCAAGTTGGCCTTGAACAACTGCTGTTACTTTTTGTGGGAATGGGAATGTCAATGCACCTGCCTTTAGTTTCAGTTATTCTTTTAAGCTTTATTCCTTCTCAGTTTACCTATTTTATGTTAAAATACAAACTACAGCTGTCAAAGATCGATTGCTGACAACAGCTTAAAGTCACAATAAGGTCTCAAGACTTTTTGAAAGGTTTTTAAAAAAGTCTTAAAAAGGTATTTAATTTAACCTCAGGATTTCAGCATATTTCCTGAGTAAGAGGCATGGGAACTTTTTGGTCTCACGACTCCAGCTGTCTGTCAGTCGTGCAGCTTGCTTGGCTGAACTTGCAGCCGTTGTGAGTTGATGGACACAGTCAACATGCGGAAAAGGACTGCAGATGTATCTGGTGTATTTGAGGCTTTAGAAGCAGCTCCACTTATGAAACTGTTTATTTACAGCCTACTTTCCTGTTTCTCCTGGGCCGCTCTCTGCACGGTGACTCAGCAAAAACCCCAAAGTGCTGATACTTTGACTCTCCTCAGCTGATGATTAGAAGTGTCGTCTCTTAGCTAGTTTTGGTCCCAATTCATTTGTAGTTCCTTTTAAATGATCAAAACAAAACCAACGATCATTATATAATGAACTTTTTTTTAAAAAAGGGAACAAAAGTAGTGAAGGATGTTTTTGGTGACGCTCATCCTTTCCTGTTCCTGTTCCTCTCCTCAGGGAGTACGCTGACGCCCTGGAGTACCTCCAGCTGCTGATCAGTGCATCAGATGCTGCAGGTGCCACATCCCAGTCCTTCGCTATTGGCTCCAACATGGCGACTGTAACTGGTAAGTCGACATGGGCACTACCTTTCCTGTTTTGTGTAAATTTCACCTCCTTTCTTCATCCCTGCCTCCTTCTCATCTCTCCTTTTCCCTTAGAGTGTTTGATTCCTCTAATTTCTACGCAAAATCAAACTCAGTCAGAGAAAGTTGATTTTTCTCGCTAGGCCTGTCACGATAACAAATTTTGCTAGACGATAATTTTCCAAAATATTTTTGCTGATAAACGATATTATTGTCAATATTATTTTGATTTTTTTCATTTTTTCATTGATGTAATTATGATAAATGGGATAATAAAGTGAGTACACTATATCAAAAGCTAGAAACTTTAATTTCTTAAGAGTATTTAACTGTAATTAAAAGGTCAGGATCTTTTAATTAAAATAAATTAAACAAAAAATATAATAGCTTTAACAAACAAGAAAGAGAAATAAATACAATGAAAATGAAATGGACTCTCTTTTAGAAAAAATACATGTCAATGAAAACAATTAATACTAATCAAAAACAATAAAACATAGACTCTGTCTCTAAAGAAAAAACGAAACTCCCAAAAATTAACAACAATAAAAACTATAGCCTAAATAAAAGGGAGTTTATACAGTTCCTGAATTATTTGTCACATGTACTTTTCTCAGTCAATCCGTACTGTCTGTCAAACATTTTTAACATTTCTGGCTTTCAACTGTATTGAAGGGCTGCATTTCTTTGGCAATGTAGCTGTCTTTCAGCGCCCACCATTTGGTGCTTTTATTTCTATTTACTTTGCAGACCAAAAGCCTTAGTAAGAGCGGATTGTCAAAGAACAAGGCTCCGCTGCACCTCCCCTTCTTCTTCTTCTTCGTCACCACTATTTTCAAACAAATGCGACATATCAGCTTGTTGGTGTTCATGAGCTCACACTTTGTTCATTCTGATAAAAAACAAAATATTCCCACTCTGGGACTGTGGCAGGCGGCTTAAGAACCGTATCTTTCGTGTCATTACTCATATTAGCGTGTGTTTCCTCCTTACCCCTCAGGACGCTCGCTTCAGCTCTCTCCGAGTGTACGTGCGAGCAGCCCCGTCTTCACCCCAAAGATTGCATTTTTGACAGATGCTCACTCCGCTATAAATCCGCTATAGAACCTATGCACCTCGATGTTAGGAAAGATAGACGTAGTGAGCCATCTTCTCATTCAGCCTCTTTGGTGGAAAGAGAGGAGGAAAACAAACATTCATGCACGTGTCAGTTTATCGAGGCTGGTAAACTTACCGAGGACGTTTTGATTTGTCCTTCGGTTAATTGATTTATTGATTATCGTGACAGGCCTATTTCTCGCTGTTAGAATTGAGTCGCCTGATCTCCGCTTCCTTGACTTCCACCCTCCTGCTACTTCCCTTTTCCTCACTGATCACTGATCTGAGCAGAAGGGGGGGACTTGGTGAAGGGGAGACTTCCTCTAGCTTGCATCATCTATCTTCAGCGCTGTCAAACCAGTGATCACCTTGACAGCACAGAGAGAGGATGTGGGAGGGGAGGCTGTGCAGGGACTTTAATCTAAGACTTTTCTTGGCAGAGCCTCGGGTTGCTCGCGACGTGTCAGAAGTCTGTGTGTGTGCTGCCCAGTGTTAAATGGAGGAGTTTTCCATCATGAGGGAGTCGTCAAAATGGCTGCTTTCTCTCAGCTTGTTTTGACTCTGCCACAGGGGGCAAACAGATTGATTCAGAGGTCAGGATGCAGACAGCAGCTGTCTCCCTCTGCCTGTGTGTGTGTGCACTCGAGTTCATGAAGTGGGCAGCGGGGGATTCAGATCTTTGCATGCTTTTTTTTTTTGACTGTCAAGTGTTGACTGCTTTGTTCCATCTTCCAGGCTGTGACCCCCACTCCAAGTGGTGGTCCTCAGTCGCTGTGGTGATCATCAACTGGCTCCAAGGAGATGACGCTGCAGCAGAGAGGCTGTATCCCACCGTCGAGCACCTGCCCCGCAGTCTGCAGAACGCAGAGTGAGTTTGACACGCACACGCTGAAATGCCAGGCAGGGAACACACACACACACACACAGAAACACACACATTTTCCTCTACTTTAACCTGTGTCCTCCGTCTCCTCCCTCCGTCGCTCTGTCAGGAGTCTTCTGCCCAAGGCGTGTCTGAACACATTCAGGGCGGTGCGAGCTCTGCTGTCCAAGCCGGAAAACTGCCAACAGAGCCTGAGCTACAGCGACAAGGCCAGCACTCTGCTTCGAGACAGCCTCAACCTGGGACCACACTGCCACAGCTCCAGCTTGGACAAGGTGCACACACACATCACACAGTCACACACAGGGAAAGCTCATCCAGAGTGCATATCAAAATCATTTTATCAGTCCCAGGAGAGTAAGTTTTGGATCAGTAACTTGTTCATTTAAAGTATTTAAAGTCAGCAACACACACTTAACACACCTGCAGACCTGCCCTCTGAGCTGCAGTGGCATCCTCCCCTCTGGCTCTCAGCAGATGGTGATTCTGGTGGATAGGTAGCTCGCTGCGCGTGCCGGGTATGGCTGGAGCTGTGGTGCATTGTAGTTGCATTGCATGTGTGTCTCCGCTGAGTGCAATGTATCTGCAGTGCAACACAGAGCTGGCTGCTAACAGCAAAAGACATACACAAACACACACATGCACACACACAACAGTTGAGTGGTAAAAAATGCCCTTTAACCTAAATGTGTAGCTTTAATTCATGACCCTTTTGAAGACATTAGAGAAAAAAAATGTCTTAAAACTGCTAAAAAAAAACACAACAGATTAATTTCTTTTCTCCTTTTTTTCTCAAATCATTAAATCAATTTATTCATAATCAAAAATACCAAATTAATAGTTTTTATTATTTTAACCCTTTAAATGCCCATTTGATCACATGATGTCACTGTTTTTTATTTAAAAAAAAAAACATAAAATGAGTCAAATGTTGGAAGGCTGGGGATTTTTCTTTAAAATCAGGCTTAAACATACATAAAATAAGTAATAAAATTTAACTTGTTCCTTTTTTTTCTTTTTTTGGTTGCATTGTCAGATTCTTATATTTGACCCTTACAGGTAAACAGAGGACAAAAATGTCCTCTACAAAACTGCAACAAACATATAACAAATTTATATTTTTGACTCTTTTTTTTTTTTTCCTCTGATCTTTCGATCAACTTCAGTCCGAACCAAAAAACAACAAATATTTAATTATTTATATTATTTTAACCCTTTAAATGCCACTTTGTATGTAAAATGTTGTTCTCGCTGTTAAAAAATGTGAGTGATATGTTTAGAGGTACAATTGGAAAATTGTCCCATCTCATTTTAAACAGTTAAAAAAAAAAAAAAAAAAAAATTAAAGTCTCTTTTTCCCTAAATGTAACCTTAAAATTAGAGAAGCAAGACTTGGAACGCCAAGACGTGAGCACATCACCCCTGTGCTGTCGTCTCTCCACTGGCTTCCAGTTCGTGTTAGAATTGATTTTAAACTTTTGTTGTTTGCTTTTAATGCCATTCACGGCCTGACTCTTCTGTACTTGTCAGAGATTTTAACTTTACGCAGCCATAAGAGGGCCCTTCGTTCTTCTGGCCAGTTCCTCTTAGACGTCTCAAGGTCCAGATATAAACAGTAGGAGGGACCGTTCTTTTTCTATCACTGCACCTTCATTGTTGCCCCCAGACATCTGCACCACCACAGACTGTGGTCTTTTTAAATCTAAACTCAAAAGTCACTTTTTTAGAATGGCTTTCAACCCTGACTAAGGCTTTTAGGTATCGTGCTCTTATTAGTTTTTAACTTGTTTTATCTCTTCCAAATGGCTTTTATGCACTCTTATGCACACCTCTCCTTGCATTTTTATGTATCTTACCTTTTTTTATGTATCGTTCCTACAATATTGTTTTATGTCGCTTTTATCTATAGTGTTTTTATTTATCCTTAGACACTACTGTAAAGCACTTTGGGGGCTTTTTGGGTTCTGTAAAGGGCTCTATAAATAAACATTGATTGATTGATTGATTAATTATACTGTGTAATAAGTTTGCAATTAAAAATTGTGGTGGTAATGGGACTAGATGGGACCTTGTTGTCCTCTCTTTGGGGTAAACCAATCTAACTTTTCTGGTCCCGATACTGATCTGATACCAGTGTTAAATGATAAACTGCATGCCCTACTGTAAGACAAGATTAGTAATGTTTTGAGTAAAAGAAAAAATGTGTACATATGGAGTTACTGAAGTTAATATTTATTTAAATTATACGTTTTTAAATGTTGAACAGAAGTTGGGTTAAAACAAAGCTTCAAACTTACAGAAATTACTATTAAATTGTAAATTTTTTATACCCTGTTGACTATATGATAATTTAGCCTTAGTGTCAAGTTCGGACCAATCCCCGCTAATACCTGATCCAGCTTTGAGAGGCTGGATCGGGGCCGATACTTGATACCAGGATCGGATTAATCCCTACCTCTGTTTGTCTGAAAAATGAAGAATCTGACACTGCCTAAAAAATAACTCCAAAACAATTGATCATAATCAATTATAATACAGATCGTATGTAGATTCAAGCTTGATCTCAAATAAAAATCCTCGGCCATCCAACATTTATTATATGAAAAATAACTAATTTCATGTGTGTTTCATAAAGAAACAGTGACATGTAATCAATTTGCAATTTTGTTGTACTTTGTTGCAATGACAAATAAAGCTCTATTCTATTCAAATAGGCATTTAAAGGGTTAAAATTATAAATAAAAAATGGTATATTCTATTAGGACTAAAGTTGATTGGAAGATATGAGCAAAAAATAAAAAATGTGAAAGAAACCGTCTTATAAAACATTTCGTGTGGAGTAACACGACCAAAATAACGGCCAAAAATTGAGCAAAAAAAGTACCTGAAAGGACAAAAACGTCCCTGATTACCCCCGAGGGTTAGCATCTAGTAACACTCTGATCTTGTTGTTGCTGAAGAATTTACTGGTGTATTATTTATCTGGTGTGTTTCTTGTTAACAAAGTTAAAGTTTCCATGAAGTTTTTCATGTTCCTCTCCTGTGCCGTGGTCAGGAAGTAGACTTTCCTCCTTTCTCATTCCTCATTTTGTGCGTTCCCCTCCAGGTTGTCCAGTTGCTCTTGTGTGACCTCCTGTTAGTGATGAGGACCAATGTGTGGCGTCTGCAGCAACAGCAGGGGGTCGGTCCTGCTGGGTCTGGGTCAGTCGGTACCAGTGGTCCTGCAGGGCTCCACCAGGCCTCCCCTCCAGAGCTCCAAGGCTTCCAGCAAGATCTCAGCTCCCTACGCAAACTGGCACACAGCTTCAGGCCGGCAATGAGAAGGGTACATCATCATGTCCTCACACTCTGTCCTCTCTGGATTTTACAACCTTAGCATAAAAGTTCTCCTGAAATCATCACAGATTGAAGTTAAAAGTATCGTTCAGGCTGAGGATGGAGCCTAATCATGTGATTGGCTGCCTGAAATGCCTGGAAATCCTCATAAAGTAACGTTTAAATGACGATCGCTCAGGGATTAAAGAACGAGAAAAAAAAAATGACAACGCCTCATGAGCAGAGCACAGCAGTCCCAAACACAAATACTTCCTGTGCACATATTTACAGGCGGTTCACGGTGCAGTTCTCCGAGGAAATTAGCCAGGAGGCGTTGCAACAGTTACACACAAATACACACACATACACACCCCTAAGGCAAATGTTTAGCAGCAACGTTCACAACGATTCAAAGCCTGTGTGAGGTAGAGCTGAACGCTCAGTATGACTCATCACCGCTCGCACCCCTCCCTTCTCATCCGTCTCATCCGTCTCCCCTCCCTCCCTCCGTCTCTCTCCAGTTGTTCCTTCACGAAGCGACAGCCCGACTGATGGCGGGGGCCAGTCCCACCCGCACGCATCAGCTCCTGGATCGCTCGCTGCGACGCAGAGCGACGCCCGGTGCCAAGACAGGTTTGTGGACGCATTGTCGTCAATTTCTTGTTCCACTCACCCTGAGAGCGTTCACAAAGAAGTGGTTAAAGCTGCATGTGCTATCAGTGAAAGTCCACACAGAGCAAATCGGCACATTTGATGAGACTTTGATCGTTTTATTGCATCTATTTGCATTTGAATGGGTTAGAAATGCAACCTCATAAATGGATTTATTCATTACTGACTGATAACAAGCTTTGTGTTC
Source organism: Halichoeres trimaculatus (assembly GCF_033239565.1). Classification (NCBI taxonomy): domain Eukaryota; kingdom Metazoa; phylum Chordata; class Actinopteri; order Labriformes; family Labridae; genus Halichoeres; species Halichoeres trimaculatus. Next base: position 5,006,270 of record NW_027437198.1, on the reverse strand, counting down.
AGGATGTAGTGCTTCAACATTTTTCCGAGCTCACACAAATCAGTATTTTTTTATTACTTATATTAGTGCTGGATCAGTTTTTAATGAATGTAGGAGGTTAATCAATTAACGAACCTTCTCAAAACCTTAACTGAAGATGCCATTTCTCTCCGAACTGGGTTTCTAGATCAGTCTTCAATCACAACTTTTTAAATAAAAGTTAGAAAGAGCTGAGAGACGCTGAATGGCTGTAATCAGTGGCTCTAATCAGCTTCTCTGTTTTGCCCAATTGTTCTCAACTCTAAATCCCTTCAGTAATTAAACCAGAAGCCGCTCAATGCTGATTGGCTGTCAGTGGCTGGCAGCGTAGAAAGCTCACCACTGTAACAAGATTGTTTTTTTGTTTTTTTTCTAATTTGTGTGCAGAAGAGTGCGAGACGCGGCCCGGCCAGCGGGAGCAGGCGGAGGCCGTGATGCTGGCGTGCCGCTACCTCCCTCCTTCCTTCCTGTCGGCTCCGGGCCAGAGGGTGGGCATGCTGGCGGACGCAGCGCGCACCCTGGAGAAGCTGGGAGACAAGAGGACGCTCCACGACTGCCAGCAGATGATCATCAAGCTGGGCAGCGGCACCACCGTCACCAACAGCTAGAGGAACGGGAGGAGGGGAGGGCGGGACATGCATGGACACTGTATACGGAAACATCTCTGACAAACAAAAAGACGACCCCTGTAGACATACAACCACATCATCTCTGGTATTTTAGTGTGCAGCTATTGAACAGATCAAAATTACACATTTTCATATCCAGCTTCCAGGATTATTTTTTAAATCCCTCTCGTCCCCATATCCCTCTCAACCCCACATCAGGAGGCACTTGTAGAACCCACAGTCTTGCTGTGGAGTTTTACCAGAAAACAGAAGCATTTTGAACCCTTGAGAATGCGTTGCAGTGCCACAGTTTGACCACAGAGAGGAGCCACCATGGTTCAGTGTGAGTGATGTATGCGTGAGGCATGAGGAAGAAACATTGGCCCTGAATTCATCCCAACAAAATCCCACTTGCATCGTGTGCCGGGAGTGTCGGCTGCTCTGATTGGCTGCACACGGACATGTCTGTTATTTGTGGGAGGATTTTGCTAGTTTTTTTTTCTGATTGATGCATCAGAACCATCATGTCTTAGTGACACAATGAGAGCCGCTGTACGAGCTCTGTGACTTTTCTGCACTAGCCCTACGAGGCTGATTTCAATGAGATGAGTAAAATATGGCTTTATGAGTTAATTTTCATTCATCAGAGGTTGTTTTCCCTTTTTTTCTTTTTTTTTTTGCTGTGTACATATTTTAAAATGTATTTATAATCTGTATGGATTAAGCAGTATTTTGCGTAAGCAGAGAGATAAATGCTTTTTGTTCCCTTAAATATTTGGTAGCTTTCAAGCAGGCCCAAATGATGAAGTTACTTCACTACTGCTGTGGCAGTAAGTACGACACGGAGACAGCATCATGTTATTGCATCACTCAGTCTGACTCAGTCGACCTTTTGCACTGTTGCACACATGAGCGACTAAAGTATCTCAAAGACTAGTGGTGTCAGAATCTGGCAAAAAAAAACAACAAACCACAAACTCAGTAATGTGATCTTTTGGCACTTTTCCGAAAAGTTACAGGAGTCATGCAGCCAGTTTGAGGAGTAATAACTGACCATGACTGTTTTCCAAAGAAGGCCTGTAGTGAACTTAAAGTGTTTCCTTTGTAGCTCCAACAAAAAGAGCAATATTTGCTCTTCACTCATCATAGTTTCATACGCAGACAGAACCACCATTCATGGACTTTTTTAGTGAACTGTACAAAGTAAAACAAAAAATTTCAGCATGTGTTTTTGTTAAAGGACCAGTATGTTTTTACAGTGTGACGCTAATGTGAAAGATGGAAAGTCATCAGAATGAGATGAATGGGATGTGACCGTGTTTAAAGGTATTATCCGTGTATCCTTTTAATCGACACCTTTTCATCTCTTCCTTTTATGATGTAAATATTAAAGCATTTTGTAAAGAAGGATGAAGCGTTTCCTCTTCTTTCCTTTTTTTTTTATTTTTGGGAGCGGTTTTAACGCCACGTAATGAGGAAAGGAGCCGAGAGTCTCCCCTTGATCGGCTTAAAATTATGCATTTAGGTCATGTGCTGAGATGCAAAATGGGACGAAAGTTTTGCAACACGTTCTGGGTGTTTCTATTTTTGGGGGGTAATGCTGCAAAAACGGAAAATTTAGAGCGCTCCAGAAGTTTTTGAGATTCACAAGTTTTCTTGAGCTGAAATCTCAGACACACGTCTTCATACTGATCCAAAAACAGTGTTTCCAGTGTGGGGATGTCAGTGCGAGGTCAGTAAAGACAAAAAGAGCAGGCATTGGTCGTAGCAGCATTGAAAGGTGCTGGTATATTTAACATTGGCGTTACAAAAACATTTCAAACAAAGTGATGCTGTGTCATCGAGTCCAAACAAAGAGACATGAAAATCAATAAAACGGCATGCTCCAACTTAAGACGAGTGACATTCCCAAAAAAGGTCGTTCTTTTTTTCATCAATGGATTCTTTTAATAACATTTTATAAGCAATAACATATTCCATTTTATAGAAAATAAACATCTCTAGGAAATACTATACACAATTATATTAGTACATCACATCTTACATTTAAACAGCATCAAATACTTATATACACCATTAAATAATGAGCTCCTTAAAAGAGAGAGTTTGGTGTGGCCTTTTTGCACTTTCTTTTATGCTCTAATACTTAAATATGTCTCCTTTTGATATGACCAGTTCTGTTACTGACCCCTCCGTGCAGGGCGCCGTTACATCGCATGGAAGAGAGTGAGAGAGAAAGAGAGGCTACATTTGAGATACACAAACAGACAGGTGTGTGATGATATCTGGACGTTCTGCACTGCTGTGAGGGTGAAGTATTCATACCTAATGTTAATGCTGTAACAGTAATAGTTCTGAACTGTACATAGACATGAAGTGACACGACCTGACTCCTTCCTCTGGGAGTCCTGATCCGGGACCCGTCCGATGGCGATGGCGGCGTACTGTACATACTGAATGTGCACACTGTTGAGATGCGGTAACACTCTTGGACAGAGTTCTATTTTTTCTCCTTACTCTTTTTTTGATCTCAGAATAACACAAAGCCCGACATATACCAAGGGTGACGCAATGATGTCATATAGTCATAAAGCACATCAAAATACATCTCAGAAGATAAGAGCGTTATAGTAAAATACTGCGTCCGTTTTTTTCTTCAATATCAGAATATGTAGAACCTGTAAAGCACGTGATCATGTACAGTTTCCTTTTTTAGTTTAGACACAAACGCACACGTTTTGAGAGAGAGTACATCCAGTGGTTGGCTGCTGCTTTTTTGATGCATGACATCTTGAATTGAAGATGACCTTTTTCCCTTGCACACACACACCCGCACACACACATTTGGGTGGACACACTGATGATGTGGCCAGGGAATGATGAGCGCTGTGAAACACACACACACACATACACACACTCCTCTTGGACCACAGACAAGGAGGCCAGAGGGATGCTGCTGTCCAATCAGTGTCCGCCAGGTGTCTGAATATGATAGCAACCCATCCGAAGGCAGAACACACACACACACACATTCGCTGCTCTGCATTTCAAACAGCCCCCGTGTGCGCTGGGCTCTGGGCACACAGTCTATCCTCCCGCTAACTGCTGCCTTCTGCCTTCCAGTGAGAGAAAACACGTTTCCAGGCTGGGTTTAGGCTGGGAGCAGCTTTTTTTCCTCTGTGGAGCTTTTCCTCTGGGGGTCTGTGCTCCCACAGCTCGAGCCTTTTCCCTCCTACAGCCCCACTGGTCAACCGATGTGTCTGTCCATCATCAGTCCACACCATGTTTTCAGGTTTAGGTGGCTGCTTGGACCGTTTGCAGTCCTGTTTGCCTCTCTGGAAGGGTGATGCTTGACCGACTGTGAGAAGATTTTGGTGGTGGTGGTGTACTGGAATATTTTACAGGTCCTGCAGAAGAAGGAGAAGACAGACTATTTTGAGTAAAAGTCACAGACACATATGAAGAAAGACTTGTTGCATTTGTTTAAAAGCTTGTGCATCTTTGCCCTTTCAGCTTCTAGGTATCTTCCTGTTTGGAGTCAGTTTTTCTGTTAAAGCTTTGTCCCTCAGGTGATTTTCCATGCGCAGCACGTCTTACACTTCAAAAAACTGAAATCTTGTCAAGTGATTTTATCTTATTTTCAGTAGAAAATGTCTTTTTAGACTTACCTTGAGCCCCATTCACCTGACCAGTCCAGAAACATGACTCCTTTCAAGTCGTTTAAAGACAAAAATGAGCTCTGAGTTCATTGTAAGTAAGAAGAAATTCCATTGGAAGAAGAGAAAAGTTTCTTGTATTAAGACATAATTCTAGTGTCAAGTAAATTTTCTGGCAACTTTTTTTTTTTTACTTGTTACAAGCAATTCAGACCTCATTTTTGTCTTGAACCCTCTCTGGTACCTCGTTGCCTCTCTAGGCAACGCACCCATTTTTTGGCCTTTTACACTCACACAATACATCCCAGTTGTCATGAAATACTTTGAAAAAGGAGAAAAGATCTAAAGGAACCAATAACAGTGTTTGAATCTGTCATATGACCCTCTGGAGGACATACAGAATCCATTTTTTGCAAGGACCAACCTGGCCAATTCTCTCCTCAAAACTGCCCAATAACTTTTTATAGGGCCTTTCTCAGGCTAGATGAAAATATCTTCACATGAATAGACAAGTACAGCTTATTCTCTAATAGTTTGATTTACTTTATTTGCTAATTAATTTAAGAAAACATGTGAAAATGCAAATGTTGCCCTGAGGTAACACTGTACCATTGAAGTTTCACCACAAAAACAATTTGGTTACTGTTTTTGTGTTTACAAACTGTTCAGATCAAAGTTAAACTGGTCGTTGAATTTTCTTTTGGACCGCTTCAGTTTTCACCTAGATAAATTTGATGCCAGTTTCAGGGTTACACTGTAGCCGTTACACCATTTCACATTTGAAACAATACGGTACTGATGCCCGGTACCTGGCAATTGGTACAGGTACTCAACGGTAACAAGTTTCAGTACTTTTTGTGTTTATGTGGTAAAAAAAAAAAAATATATATATATATATATATATATATATATATATATATATATATATAATCATGAAGAGTGAGGTTGCGTTAGCTCTGCTTGGTAGAGCTAATATAAATAAATATTATATATATATATATATATATATATATATATATATATATATATATATATATATATATATATATATATATATATATATAATTTTTTTTTCAATTTAACATATTTATTCTTCAATAACCTCCAATGCTGTGTTCATGTCCAGCATGGAAAACGACCTACTCTTCCACTCCCTCACAGTCAAAAGGATACATTTAGGTACCTAAACACGGTACCTTTCCTTTTCATTTTCCATGAATAGGTACCTGGGACTTTTGACAGAATGCTGTCAGTACCTATAGAAATACCTGATTCGGTACCCATCCCTGTCCTCCACACATTTTTCCCACAATGAAAATTCTGTCTCCTGAAAGCCACAGAAGTGAAGTCAATAGTTTATGTAAAGTTGGATAAATTATGTTCAGACTCCTTGACCCATTCATTTCAATGGGGTGTTCCACAATGTTACTGTGTTGCCTGCAGGCTACATTCAGACATAAAATCTTAAAAAAAAAAAAAAGTTATTTTCTAAAGGTTTTACACTTTTTATGGCATGTATTGTAAACTGTGGAGGCCATCAAGTATTATCTATGTGTTTTTGAAAAAAGTGTGATGAAATATAGATAAATAATTAATTACTGGCCATTATGTTTCAATGTTGCCTCAAGGCAAAGAACCCCAAAAAATAACCATAATTTTTTTTTTTTCTTTAGATTATGTTTATTTGATCTATTTTAAGACAAAAAAACACAAAAAAACAAACAGTCAAAATATTTTTTCTAACTGGCATCACTATGTGTACCTGGAGGGTTAAATAACTTGAAACAAGACAGATTTTTGGACTGATCAGTTAAATGTGGCTTATATTAAGTATAATAAGGCATTTTTTTGTTAAAAGAAGAAAAAACACTTGTTTAGATTGTAGTTTTTTCCAGTGTAGTCTTTTAACTTGGGTTGTTTTAGCGCGACTGCCTCAGTTTCTGATTGTTTCGACCATCATAAAAGCTGCAGAATGCATGTTTCCTCCTGTTTACTGCAGACCTTCCACTTGGAATGTGTTTTTCTCTGTGAGCGTTTCTGCAGACATCACATCCAGGGGTGGAGAGATGGATGCACCTGGACCATTGGACCAGCTCCACTGTGGAAGACGCAGCAGGAACGCCCACTAATCGCACTTGTGAGCTGGTGATGGTGGAGTTCTTTCTTTCCCTTTCCCCTCCTCTGGAGCCGTGAGCATCTCTAGTTCAATTTCTGTCTTCCCCTCTCAGCTGCCAGTTGCACAGCCTTATTGCCTGGACTCATGCCTGCAGCTTTTCTCTGCGTCTCTTTTGTTACTTTTGTTCTTTTTCTTTCATTCCAATCCCCCCTTAAGTTACCTTCCCGTCTCCTTCTCTTTTTATTTACCTCCCTGGAATAAACCTGATTCTTTTGCACGGTCCATCTCACTTGATTTTATCTCTTTTCTCCAAATGTCTCCCCCTCTGTTGCCCGTCTCATCTTTTCTCCTTCCATCTCTGCCTCTTTGGTTCTGTTGCTCTCTGATGTAACTGCCCCCATTTCTCCTTTTCCCTCCCCAGCCGCAGCTCAAACTGTTTTTCTCCTCCTTTTCTCTCCGCCCTTCTCTCGTGCTCTCCGTGTTTACGTGTTTGAGCCTACAGGTACCCTGTTAATGAACCTGTGTGTGTGTGTGTGTGTGTCTAACTTCATCGATATGTGTGCTCCAGCCCTGAAACCAAGTGAGCGCAGGCAGAAGGAGAATTTTAGAGGCGGACCCATGGGTGGGAGCTTTCGTGTATGTGTGTGTGTGTGTTTTTGTGTGTGTGTGTGTGTGCATCTGGATGTGCTCTTCCCTTTGATTAGGCTGCTCAGCGTAAATTGGCGCGGCACAGACCCACACACAGACCTTCAGATCCCTCAGCTGATGACAGCTCTGCCTCAGCTCGCTAACAACAACCTCTCCCTGTCTCCTCTCCTTCTTCTCTCGGTTTCTCATACTCTATTTCTGCCGCTTAGACGTGGGAGGCGAGGTGAAGAGATGCGGGGAGAGGAGAAGAGAGGAGATGAGAGAGAAAGAGGGAGGAAGGGATGAGGGGAGGATGACTGAAAACGGTGGAAGGAGAGCTCGCAGGAGATGAGAGGTGTGCGGAGTGAGAGACGGAGGGAGCAGGAACAGCAGGAGGGCGCGGGGAGCAAAATAGGAAAAGTAACAGAAGGAGGAGGAGAGATGGAGAGGAGGAGAGAGGAAAAGGGTGGAGAGAGCATGTGGGGAGGAGAGCAGGCAGTGAAGCTGGGTGGGGTGTTTTGATCAGCAGCCAGCTTTTCATCCCTGTCAGTCTGCACAGAGGAGAGCAGGAGAGAAGGAGGGAGGGAAAGAGGGATGCAGAGAAGGGAGGGAGAGAAGGAGGGAGGCTGCTGCAACTGCTGCCTCAATGCACCGCTGCCCCGCTCCCTGCTGAATGTCAGCATCTCTCCCCCTCCTCGCCTCCCTCTGCATTTGACCTTCCTTCTCTTTGCTGCAGTGTGAGCACGCCACCACCAGATGGCGCCTGTCTTACTGGGAAGCTGAAGAACAGGTGGCATGTTGTGATTGCAGAAATCTGCAGCTGGAGTGAGTGACAGGATTACCTCAGAGAAACAGAACGTCAGTGTTTCTGGCTGATACGAGCGTAGCTTTCCAGGTCATTGGGAACATATTGATTCAGTATCAAACATCACAGAGTCCAGGTGAGCCTTCCTGGGTCTCATATTGGCATGGAAGATGACAGCGTACCTGATCTGTTATCTTTCCTACACTGCTTCCTTTTTTGTTGTACAGGTGCTGACAGTCCTGTTTTTTATTCTGCACTGTATCATCTATCGAGCAGGGTGCTGCTGCTTGTGACAGCAATGTGTGAACTCATTTTTCTTTTTTTTTCAAAGGGTGGAGCACGATGAAGGGTGAAGCAGTGCAGGGGGTGATGTTGAAAAAAAAAGGATTGGAAGGGAGTACAGAAAAAAATCTGGATGCACAGAGAGCAGAGAGCGGGATACGGGAATACAAAGCGATGCACAACTGCAGCAAGTGCATACAAACATCCTTTTACCTTGAAATCTTTCCTCTTTTCTTAACTCTGTGCATGACTCAGTTGTGAAGCAAGGTGCAGTGATACTTTGGTGTAGGGGACAAAGGGGTTAGCTGTCACACTTTTTACTCTAGCGTGAAATGCTTGTCACCAAAACACCTCTCATCAATCATTCTACAGTGAATTAAAGCTTGAAGTGATACTCCGGGATGGAATAAGTTGGGTCCTATCACAAGGTTTAGGGCAGAAATTACCCCTACAGCAGTGATTTGTGCAGCAGAAGCCCCTCTCCCTGCTCCTCTGCTGGTTTCCTCTGCACTCAGACGGGGCCATATTTTACTTGTGTACTTGTGTCTTCTCCCTGGCAGACTACCTGCGTTTGTTTATATCTGGCACGCCGCACACAGGCTGATACACTAAGCGGCGAGCACCTCGTAGCCAGCTGTGGCTCTGCAGCGGAGGTAGCGTCGTTTTACGACACGATGAGAACTAGAGCCTTATTTAGCGGTGTTTTTGTGTGAAAGTAACGCGCTGAAAATTCTCTAAATAAAGCGTGAATGCAGACCCATATCAGATTTTTTCGGTGGGAGTCCATTTATTTGTGTTTTTGGTCGAGCACAAGCATGTGGACAGTGCGTGTGATCCATTACGTATAATCACCGCAAGCGCATCCCTCGATAATCATTTTAAACAAAGCGGGGGTGTTAGAGGGGTGTTAGAGGGCTGTGTCGGGCGAAAACGACTTAATATAAGTCCAAAAGTCTCTAAAGTTGTAGCAGTATTGTCTTTGTCTCATTGTGCTGACTCTGATGAGATCGCGCTTCATATAAACAGACGCTTCACGATGACAAAGGCGGGCCGTGCGTGTGTCTGAAATCGCTAAAGTCTGGTTGACGTAGGGGTTGTGACCGCTGGCCGTACTCTCCAGCTGGGGAACAGCGCTGCAGGGGGGCAATCGTGCTTAGGCACGGTACGTTTTGGATGGCCAGTGTGACCTCGCTCTTAGCCTCTGTATTAGCCTTTAGCTCCTGTTTTAGCCTTTAACTTGTGCTCCATTTCTCTCCTGTTTATCTTTCTTCTGCTCTTCTGTCCTTTTTCGTTCTGACAGTTAGGCTCCAGTGTCTACCACCACTACAAAATTAATCACAGAAATAGTTTTCAGCAGAGAAAAACACAGATCTCTCTTCTCTCTACTAAACTTTGTCAGCTGACGTGGTGTTGTCATGGAGACTTCAGCGTGCCTAAATCAGTCCAGTTCTGCTGAACCTGATCAGGAAGCCATGAAGTAGCATTTAGGAGAAACCTTTAATGGTGCTGATAATCTCACTTCAAAGAGTGGATTATGATCAGGCATATATCTTGAAGAGAGACTTTTTCAAGATCACTTAGAAACTCCTCGCAGGCTCTTTAACTAGCTAATAACAGTTGTAAATGTTGCTTTACCTTCACACTTTTTAAGGGTTTGGTATAAATCTATTGTGTAAAAGTTCAGCTGTCTAACTCTAGTAAAGACTATTTAGTCAGGCTCTGATCCCAATTCTATAAACTACCACACCACAATTTGAGATACAGCGCCCTCTGGTGGCAGGATATAATAAGTGTGACAACCAACCTGTGTGATAACTAACCCTGTTCTCCCCTACTTTAAAGCTGAAAAGATTTTTTTTAATCGTGTTAAAAAAAAATTCTTACCTCATGTTTGGGACATTTAATGGAGAAGTCATCCTCATGGAATGTGCAGCCTGTAGAGGAAGCAAAACAAAGGAAAGACTGAGTTAAAATGACATTTACTGAAGAATAAGAATTTGCATGAGGCTAATGAACAGTGACCGCACAACCCCACCTCTAAAAGTCTAGATAAATGACAAAGATGAGGGGTTAGGATGGGAAGATGAGCAAGAAAAGGCAGAAAGGAGGAGAAAGGAAAAAGCCTGAGTGGATGAGGCAGACAGGCAGGCAGTCAGATATGGCTGGTGCACTCAGCAGGATTAAAAAGGCCCCGCTCCGCTCCCTGTGCTGGCTAGGCAGACGTGGCAGGCTTTCTAATCCTCACACTGTACTTCCTTGCCATGAGGTAATGCGGGAGGGGGAGGGAGGGGGGCCATACAACACATGTGCTGACACCCAGACACACACGTATATCGACTCCAAAGAGAAGGCCCACACTCACTGGAGGTGTAAATACATGTAAGATTCTTTACGTGCGCAGAGGGAAGCGTTTATGCAAAGGTTCACACACATGGCTGCATGCAGACGCAGACACACGCACTCAGAGAGCAGAATAAATTGACCAAGCCTCGGGGGTTGTGGTCAATAATGCACACAGACACATCCTCCTCCCTATATCTCTTCCCCCACTCCCTCATGCACACTCTGGGGTCCCACTTTCCTCTCATCATTCCCTTAATTCAAGCTCCCTCCTTCCCAGCCTCTACTTTTACCCTCCCTGAGCTCCCTCAGCCATTTCTCCTCACGCTCAATAACGTTACGTCTTGATGTATTTTCCCTCTCTCATTTCACCCACATCCACGCTCCCTCCCCTTTCTTTCTTCACTCCTTTTTTTCCCCACCTGCCTTAATTTCCTCCTCCCATTGCCCTCTAAACCTACCTTCAATCTCCCCTCTTTCCTCACTTCCCCCCCCTTCCTCCCTCCCTCTGACGCGTCCTCCCTTTTCATCCCTTGTTGCTCTCTTCCTCCCTCGCTGTGGTCTCTTACCTATCTCTTTGGCGCAGACATAGTGGTATTTATGAGAGCAGCCTCTCCAACAGCAGCTGAGGGACGCCCCCACAATCTGGCACTTGTAGCAGTTCTGGGGTTAGTCAGACAGACGGACATACGAACCGGGACCAACAAAGGAAGAACAAATTGAAGGATAGAGGCACATAGGGACAGAGAAGAGGAAAAGAGGGGGAAAAAAGTGAAAGTTATTGCAATTTCTCAGAGAAACAAGACAGATTGTCAGCATAACTGTTGAATCGTAATATCTTATGACTGGTCATGAAAAGTAGTGTAAATAAATACCACCGTACCGATTTGGCTGAGTTGTTGGCAGCCTCTTTCAGTCCGTATAGTCTCCCAGCGACCATAATAACTCCCTTGGTCCAGATGGCACAGTTTTCATGCGCCCAGTGCTCTTTAGCCTCTGCCTCCTCTTGTAACCTTTGGAACATGCTGTCGTTGCCCTCGTGGTCACCTGAAGCCCCCGTGCCGACAGCCTGGAGCTGCTTCATCCTCCTGAACCTCTCACGGAGCGTTATTCTTCGTGGACCGCCTTCCTGACCCATTCTTTCTGTCCTGTCTGCACGTCTGTGGCGCCAATGATGGTGTCTTCCACTGCTGCTACTACTACTGCCCTCTTGTGGTGATGCCTCAGAGTTGCCCTCCTTTTTTGTGCTGCCCTCGCCCTCCTCCTTGGAGGAGTCGCCCGTTTCCTCGCTCTTGCTACTGCTACTGTCGTTTGTCTTCTCTGGGTCTATCCTGAGGGATGCTCTGTGACTTGTTGTCAAGACCTTCCGTGGGACGCTGTCCTCTGTGTAGTACGGTCCACACAGGTCACCTAGGTCCCTGTAATTTGCTGGCTTTCCACACAGGCTACATGAGAGACACCTATCTGTTAGGTTTGTGTTCACCAAGGGTCCTTGCAGCATGGCAGCAGTGTGCGGCACCACCTTGGCGACAGTGAAAGGATTCCTCATTCGGAGTATGCCCTTTTTTCTACGTCTTTGAAATATAACTGCATCCTCAGGTTTGTTGACTACGGCACACCACGAGGAAAAGTCTCTGGAGTTGTTCATCCGTACGTAAGGACAGAAAGACAGTTTGGGGTTTTGATAGACTGGTCTGCGCCTGAATCTTTTAACTGTTATCGTCTCAGTCTTCTTGTCTGAAACCGTCACTACAGGACCAACAACTGATGACCCAGAGGTTTCTTTCCCCTCTCTTTCTCTTGCTTCTTTTTCTTTCTCCTCTCTTGCATCTGATTCACATCCCGCTGCTCTTATTACCGCCTCAATAACCTCAATAGCATCTTTCATCCCAGGTTTTGGTCCGGGCTTTTTATGAACCTTTATTGGCTTTCCGGGAATCAGTTCAGCTGAGCTTCTGCCGCGTTTCCTCTTGGATGGATTTGTGGATGGTTTTCTGCCTCTCCTTGGTTTCTGGATAAGGTCTGTGCTGGTAACCTTGGGGGCTTCTGGGGTCTCGTCTGTGCTGATTGGCGGAGACACCGTGGATTCTGTAGGACCTGCTTTCTCTTCGACCCTCTCTTGTTTTTGTTGCTCCGTCGTTTCGACATGCATCTCCTTTGCTGTCTCTTCTTCTTGAAGAGCTTGGCCTTTTCTTCTCTTTCTCCTCTGCTTCAGGTGCATCTCATGGTTGTTTTTGATAGCCCTTTGCTTGGCTAGCCTCGGTGTTGTGACTATTAGACTATCTGCTTCCAGTGCTACAACTGAGGCATCCGTACTTTCCACCATGGCCCATCTCTTTCTTTTGGTTCTCGAGGAACTATGGGCAGTGGAAGATGAATCTTCTGAGGCCTGTTGTGTCAACTTCTCTGGATCCCTGACCTCTAGCGGGGTCTCTGCTGAGCTCCAAACCTTGTTGCTCTTACCATCCAGTGGTGTCCCTGCCTTTTGGTTTTCCTGTTTCACCTCCTCCTTATTTACAACCTTTTCTTCAGACCCTGTTTGCACCTCCTCTTGTGTCGATTCCTCCTGACTCTGCTCATGTTTTTCTCTTTCTTGTGTCACATCTTCTCTACTCTGTTGTTTCCCTCCTTCTTGTCTAGACTCAGCTCCTTTCCCTTCTCCCTCTGTCGTCTCAGGACTATGCATGAGGATGGAAGCCTCATCCTCCTTTAAGACCTGCTGAGACAAAAGCTTGGATGCTACATCATCAGTGAGATTGCCATCCGTCTGGAGGATTGGCGGGTGTTTCTTCAAGCTAGGGGAAGTGATTTTCTGCACCATGGCCTCATACTTCTGCCCCCTGCCTTTACGTGGAGGGAGTACTTTTGTTTTGGTGGGGCACTGAGGAGGCACGGCAGGTACATCACAGCTGATATCCGCCTCACTGATGCTGGGCAGAGTGTCTTTGGTTGAGGGAGCAACAACAGAGGCCCTCTTGGGTGACCCACGTTTCCTTTTTGGGCCCACAACACTCTTCTCTGACGGGGTTAAGAAAATTTCTTCCAAGAGAGGGGGCTCAGGATGTAAGGGCTTCGGTTTGGGTTTAGGACCCCTCTTTTTCTTGACTGGTGCTATAGAAAGTTCAGGGCTAGGTTTCCGTTTAATCGGAAGCGATGTCTTCTCTTCAGGTTGTTCAGTTGGGAGAGGTGCTGCAAGCTCTGCAGGTGGGTCAGCTGGAAGGTCTGTGTTTTTACCTGTATTAGTAGTGGATTCTGACGTTTCTTCCAAAGGGATGGACTCCTCTATTTTTAGAGAAATACTACTGGCTTTTGTGTCAGTTTTGGGAATAATATTCTCCACTGTATTTTTTTCTTTAGAGGTTTTTTCTTGTGAAGGTTTCCTGGACCTCAGGACCATGTTCTGGCTCTCCTTCTCTGGGGATTTCTCCTCTTGGCTTGCTTGTTTTTCTTCCTGGTTTACTAGTTTTGTATCCTGGTTCACCTGTGACGTCACAGCTTTGGAGCTCTTCCTGTTCCTGCTTTGCTGAGCTGCTTCTTCTTGTTGTAGCTGCTTTGCTTTAGAGACTGAGCCTTTGGGTCGACCCACAGAGGGCCTTGGAGGTAACACATCAGCCGGCTGTGAAACATCTGCAGGCTTGGGTCCAGGTTTTGGTCCTGGTTTGAGAGCTGGTTTAGGGGCTGCTTTGGGCCCTGGTTTTGGTCCAGGTTTTGGTCCAGGCTTTGGCCCAGGTTTTGGTCCGGGTCTTGAACCTGGTTTCGGTCCTGGTTTTCGTCTCAGAGGAGTTTCAATTTTCAGTTGCAGCTCTGGTTCATTTGGCACAGGTTTTGGTCCTGGTTTGGGCCCTGGTTTGGGTCCAGGTTTTAACCCTGGCTTCGGCCCGGGCTTTAAGCCAGGTTTAGGCCCTGGTTTTGGGCCTGGTTTCAGGCCTGGTTTTGGCCCTGGCTTTGGCCCTGGTTTGAGTCCAGGCCTTGGACCGGGCTTTGGACCTGGTTTTCTCTTAACATGAGGCTCAACTTTGGGTGGCAAGTCAAGTGCATTGAATGAGCGAGTGCACATTCTTGATCGGAAACCATCGGTTAGAGTTTTGGGAGTCTGGCTCACGATGGACTCTGGATGAGCTAGATCCATTTGGTCTGAAAACAGAACGGTTTTACTGGGAGGCATGCACGGTTTCTGCGTAGGTGAGGGAGCACCTTCATCTTCCTTCTCTCCTTCCTTCTCCAGGCTGAGCTGTCGCCTTATCCCCACACCTGACTGCATGATTCTTCTTCTTCCCCTGGCATGCTTGCGTCCAAACGCTCTCGGCTGAGCAGATGGCGCAACGGGCTCTGGCTTGGCCAAGGGAGTCACAGCGCTGGCGCAGCTGATGCCTGGCTCCATGTCCTCATCACCTTTTTTGGGGGAGGGTGGAGTGTCTGCCCAGGAGGGAGCTGAGGGCAGTATCGACTTCCCTGGAAGCTGAGGAGAGTCTGGCTCCAGCACCTTAGCATCGCTGTGATCTATATGATCCCTAGCCTGAAGCGTTCCCTTGTCATTAAGAGCCGAGAAGACAGGCATGGCAGACTGAGGCTGGGGAGCGGTGTCACCGATGGCTGACTCCCTCGCAGGAGCTTCTGCTGCTGCTGTTACTGCTGCTGTGTTTGGATGAGCAGGCGCCCCTGCAGACTCATTGTCGATAAGGAGCTCAGTAGTCTGACTCTCTGTCCTGCTGCAGAGATCTCCAGCAGGCTTCTCTGGCCCATCTCTATTATTCATGTGCTCCTCAGTCGATGACTGGCTCACTTTCTCTTCCTCCACCAGTTCCCCCTTTACATCAGCAGGCAGAGAAGGTGAAAGAACACGTAGCTGTTGTGTCTGTATTTCTTCTTTTTCTTCCTTCTCCTCTTTATCCGACTCCTCTTCCCCTCCTCCCTCTTCTTCCTCCTCTTCATCTTTACTTTCTCTCTTGTCCAAGTTGCTCTCATCCAAAGCCTCAACCTGGGGGGTTGGGGAGGCGTTCTCGGAGCTGTCATCTTTCTCTGTTGAGTATTGATCCTGTTCAAGGTCACCCCTGGAAACGAAAGGCAGTGTTTTCACCGAGCTCTCCGAGGCGGTGGGTGACTCAGATTTGAATGCCTCAGATTTCATCTCATTGACAAAGTGCTCCTTGTGGCTGGAGTCAGAGAGAGCTGCAGGCGACTGTTCAACTGAGTCTCTTGCATCGGAGTCATATTTACCCTGGACCTGTTGGAACGCCGTCTCCTTAAAGCAATAGCTTTTGTCCGTCTCTTCTTTGTTGAGGTCGCTAAACTGAGCTGGACATTTTTCTTCATCTGACCATTTCTCCTGAGTCTCTGTAGATTTAGTCATGTCAGTTTCTCTATTGTGGTCAGGGTTGCTATCAGTCGTCGCCTCCTCTTTCTCTGTCGATTTCTCCGTCCATGCTGATTCCTCAAAGTTTTCTTTGACAGGTTCATTGATATTCTGTATATCTGAGGGGGAGTCCCTTTCTTGTTTCATGGGACTTGGGATTGCAATGCTTGCGGGTGACCTTTCATCACCAATGCTCTTTACTGGAGTGCTCATGCCATCTCCTCCCTGCCCCGACTGACATCTAGATGGGTCAGGGGTAAGGTTGTGAAGGCCTGAGTCTCCAGATCTGGTGGACATATCATCTGGGGATGTCATGGAGCATGATGAAGCTGTATCCAAGCTTAGTTGTGCATTATTTGGAGCCTGTGCGGGACTCCTGCCCTGGCCACAGTAGAAGTATCCCCTCTCCAGTTGTTCATCACTGCTGCTGGAGTAGCCTCCCTCGTGGAGCTCCATGGGCATCGGCTGATGCTGTGGGGTGGAGTAAGGGTCCTGCATGGAGCTACCACCAACACTCCCAGCACCACTGTCTGGATATGGAGGACTTTTGTACTCCTCACCTTTTTTGGAGGACGCCCCGCTTCCAACGCTGCTGTTGCTTCCTCCGCTGCTGCGTTTACTTCCCTTTTTGTTTGCCACCAGAGCCTCTGAGAGCAGCAGCTGCTGGACATTATTAGAGATATTCTCTACCTGAGAGGTCAGTGCATTCAGACTCCACAGGCTAGGGTTCGACAACAACTTCTCTGAGAAGCGTTCCTTCATGGTTGGGACCTGCGGTGTGGTGGTGTAGCTATGCGGCGCTGGGTGGGGCACGCTGGGCGAGGGGTGTGAGCGTGGGGGCATCAACATTGTATTGGCACTGGCTTGCTCCTGCATACCAGCTGAAGACGATGATGAGGAGGAGGCTGCCCCAGGGGTCATGGGAGGTTGTCCATACTGGAACGACTCTGGATTGGTCATAAGTGGAGAAGGGGTGGAGCTGTATGAAGGGGAGCGCCCCACTGAGCGTGCAGGGGAATGGCTTGAGGAGGGGCTACAGGTCTGATAATACTGCTCAGGGGATCTGACAGAGAGATCAGAGAGACAGTAGTTTTGTTGGGGTTGGCTGTAGTGTTGGTATTTTGGGTGGGGCTCCTGGGTGTTGGTCATAGTCTGTAAAGGGGGCTGCTGCTCATAAGCTCTCGAGGGAGGCTGCTGATAGCCGTAACTGTTCTGTGTTGATCTGTAACCCCCCTGCTTCAAATTGCTGTGGCTACTCATTTGTCTGCCGTACTGAGAGTTGGTCTGCATGTTGTAACCTTTGTAGCAATGGGGCATGGGGCCGCACTTGTCCATGTACGGTGAAGGAGAGGGTGAGTGCTGGGGGTAGTGCAGGTGACTCTGGGGGTACATGAGAGGGGATGGGGAAGGGTTGGGAGGGTGCGGCTGATGGTGGGGACTGGTATAGGCAGGGTTGGAGGGCTGGTGGCACTGAGTCTGGGAATGGCCCATCATGTTCTGGTCCATGTACTGGGAGGACCCAGGTGCAGGGGTACCACTTCCTTCCAGGCGTCCGACCATTTCCTGGTCATATTGTGCTAGCTGGGCTTGGTCCTCCCATTTCTGCTGGAGGTGGCCCTCACTTATATACTGGGCTGAGTAATTTCCAGGCCCCATGTGGTTACTGTAGGCCCCAGGACCCTGTAGGTGCTGACCTGGGTTAGTTGGGGGAACTTTGCTTGGTCTGTAGGATTTCTTTGCCTGTGAGGATGCTGAACCTCCATTTCCTGGATTTCCACCCCCACCAGCATTTCCTGGGTATCCAGGGTAAGCCTGCTGGCTGTAACAGTCCTTAGGTCCTCCTCCAGCTCCTGGTCCTCCAGCAGGGGGCATGCTTGATGGGTTTGCAAGTGAAAGGGCCTCATAGCCTGACCTGGTATGCCCTGGACCTGGGCCTGGATGTGGACCAGGGCCAGGATGCGGGTGTTGGGGATGGGGATGATGTGGGTGTTGCCGATAGGTCTCCAAGCGGGATAATTCATGGGGCTCCTGCTGGTAGCAGGGTTGGTTGCTGTGGTAACCACCGGTGCGCTCACGGAAGGACTGCATAGCTGTCTTCGTCTGCAGGGAGGGGGAGGTGAGGTGAGACGGGAAAGGGGGGGAGGGAGGGTTAGGGGTTCTGGAGGAACAAGGAGAGCAGGAAGAGAGGGAAAAAAGAAAAATATGATGGTTAGTGTTATTGAGCCTGTGGTGAATATACTCTACAATTTCTCCCTTTATAGATAGTGTCTACTTGTATTTTAACATTCCTCTTGAGAAAAATGAAAAAATCCACTTTGATTATATTTTCTCTCACATCCTGCCACCAACACATGCAAACACTGAGCTTCATCCTGTGTACTTCACAGAATCCTAGTTTCACCTTTGAACACAAACAATGCCTCTTATGCATAACCAGATTTTGAAAGAACAAACATGTTGAAGATTGTTTGGGATACCCTCTTAAAACTTGGGGCACATTTTTGCACAATTGTTTGAAAAGCCTCTTTAATACTGAGGCCTCATTTCATTGTAAGTGAATTGTTGAATTACTGAAGGCCACAGTTCTAAGTTGACATATCGTGTTTGGTCATGACACTGACTCTGACTCAGAGCTGAACTCGCTGGCTATTAAGCTTTCCAGCTTCATTTTCATAATGCATTATTCATAATTGTTTTGGATCAAGCCCTCCCTTTTTTTGGCCATTCTATTATATTATGGTCCATCAGCAAAACAAACAGTATGAAGCAATGTTTTCAGGATTATCTTTGATGTAACTTTTGTTTTCCTTCAGGGGAAAGAAGGAAGTGTTGCAATGTGTTTGTATATGTGAGCTAATAATCCAGTATCGTTGTCATAGGCGCGTTTCCAATGTGGTCTTTCTTCACTTATATCTATTTGTATGTGTCAGAGTGTGTGAGGCACGTGAAAAGTGTGTGTGCATGTTATGCTTTCAAACTGAGACAGAGAGTGTGTGTGTGGGGGGGGGGTGGAGTTTGCCCCTGATTTATAAAAAGAACAGAGTCACCTGGAGACAGAGCTCCAGCTTGTGTGCAACTTTGCATTTGTGTGTATATGTGTGTGTTTGAGTGTGTGTCAGCCAGTTTGAGGACAATATCCCACCATTCAACCCGCCCAAGGGACAGTGCTGCATCCCACCAGCCACACAGTAGCATTATTCATCTCCGATACACACACACTTAATGTGTGTGTCTGTGAGGAACTCGTCTTGCATGCTTGAATGTGTGTGTGTGTGGTAGTGTAACCCTATTTGTGTTTGTGTATGCAGGTCCATAGCTTTTGGCAGGCCCACAAACACACAACAAACACAAACACACACACACCTCCAGAATCCCCTGGAGATCTCCCGTCCTCCATCCTACCTTCCTATTTCCTCTGCCTTCAGCATGCTGGTGCCTCACCTGGGGTAACGTGTGTGTATGTGTGTGGAAATGTGTGTGTGAGTATACTCGTTGACCTGAATAAGATGTTTATGGGTGACAGAGGGTGGGATTTCACCAGACCTCGCTTGCCAAGCAGAGAGGAGAGGATAGAACGAGCGTACCTACACATTCAGATTGTGCTTCTCTGTTCTGACACTACACATTTGTGTGTTGCTGTCACATCAGTTTTCCTTTCTAGCTGTCTGTCACACAACATAAAACACTTTTTGCTTTTGCATTCATGTGTGGTATCTGAAAAAAGAGAGATGAAACAACATAGGATGTGATTGTGCCGTAAAAATCTGAATTTTTGAAGCACCGTTACAGTCTAGCTGTCCATGTTGTGCCCCCATTGATGTTAGCTCCTGAACAGGTGGTTCATGTTTGAACCCAGCATGTGGCACCTCTCTCTCATGTCCCTTCCCACTCACCATGGTGTCTGCTCTATCCACTGTCCTGTCCTTTCTAAATAAAAAGCACAAAAAGCCAAAAAACATGAAAAAGAGAAATCCCAACAAAGCTGGAAATTATCTTTAAAACCGTGGTGGCGGTGGAGCTGTGTGATGTCACTGATGTTAGCTACCTGTTGCTCGGCATCAGGAGGAGCGCAAAGTGATGCAACAAGCGGGAAATTTGCTACAGACTCGACCATTTCTCAGCTACAAAGGCAAAAGCCTCCGAAGATCCAACCCCTGATTTGGGACAAAGCTTTCCTGGTGAATGATACAATAATAGGAAGCAGGAAAAAATGTGTTTTAACCTAAATATCAACAGATTTTTTCTGACAGTTCATCATCCGCCTTTTCAGCTACCAATCAAAGAACAGGGTCGAAAAGAAAAAAGGCACGTACAGCACGCATTTTACCATTACAAGAGGGAAGTTAAATACATTTTGACCAGCAGGAGGGCACTTTGGTCTGTGTTTTGGCTCCAAAGAAGGCACTAAGACCACGTTTTGGTATCAAAAAAGACACTTAAGCATGTATTTGGCTCTAAAAAAAGGGCACTTATGGGCGCTTTTTGGACTTAAACAGGCCACTTTAGCAAGTAATGTGGTTCTAAAAAGAGCACCTATAGCTGACATCATCCTCTAAGAGGATACTTCAGCATGTTTTGGTTTTATAGATAGCACTTGGAGTGTGTTTTGGCTCCAAAGAGGGCTTTGGTATGTGTTTGGCTCTAAAAAAGGCACTTAAGAGTGCTTTTTGGCCCTTAAACAGGCCACTTATGCAAGTGTTTTGGCTCCAAAAAGCACACTTAGAGCTCTTTTTTTGTCTTAAAGAGTATGCTTTACCATGTTTTGGCTCTAGAGAAGGCACTAAGAGCACGTTTTGGTCTCAAAGAGGACACTTCAGCATATATTTGCTCTAAAAAGGGCACTTTTGAGCACATTTTGGCCCTAAAACAGGCCACTTTAGCAAGTAATGTGGTTCTAAAGAGAGCACCTAAAGCTGGTTTTTGCCTCAAAGAGGATACTTCAGCATGTTTTGGTTTCATGGATAGCACTTGGAGCATGTTTTGGCTCCAAAGAGAGCACTTAAAGCTCCTTTTTGTCTCAAAGCGGATACTTTTGCATGTTCTGGTTTCAAATATAGCACTTAGAGTGTGTTTTGGTTCCAAAGAGGGCACTTGGAGCAGCTTTTTGCCTTAAAGAGTATACTTTACCACATTTTGGCTTCAAAAATTGCTCTCAGAGTGGGTTTTAGCTCAAAAAAGGCCCCATGAGCCCATTTTGGCTTTAAAGAGAACAAGTTAAGATCGTGTATTACTCCTAAGATGGCCCTTTAGAATATGTTTTGGATCCAAAGAGGTCACTGTGGCTTGTAATTTGCTAGGTTGTAAGGCTGCCTTTTGCAGCAGCTTTCTCACTCTTCTTTGTCTGTTTCTTGTAATTTTTTCGTCTCTTTTTCGTCATCTTTGTATTTGGAGTGGATCATTACTTTGTTTGGCTCATTTGTTGGTCATGGACACCAAACTTTTTGTGTCTTCAGCGATACTTTTACTTTTTTTTGCTCCTGTGTTTGTCTGGAGATCCTACATGTAACCATGGCCACATTGTTTACATGTGAAATCAGCTGTTAGCAGCCTGTAGCATGTCAATGCTAACTGGTGTAAGGCCGGATGTCTTCCCACAAGGTGAGGAGAAGGAGGTGAGGACGACGTGCTGGTTCTCAGGTGTGAGTTAAGAAGTGACGACATGGACCTGTCCTTCCATCCATCTTTATTGGGAACATAAGATCTATCTCCAATAAGTTGGACGAGCTAACCATGCTGATCCAGCAACTGAGGGAATACCAGAAGGCAGAGTAGCATCATGCTATTCACAGACATGGCTAACGGAGCTGATTTCAGACACCAACGGCATGTTGAGACCCTGTGGAGGTGGAGGCTGGCTAAACTGGAGAATGATGGACAAGCTTTCATCATCTATTTTCTTGTGGACCTTTTTGCACTTTCTATACACTTTCTTACTTTGGTTTTCTTGATTGCTGCTATGACTTTAATTTCGTTGTACTTGTTACAATGACAATAAGTTCTATTCTATTCTATTCTATTCTATTCTATTCTATTCTATTCTATTCTAATTTTGCTCCAAAGTTGGCACCTAGTGCACTTTTTGGCCTCAAACAGAGCACTTTAGCGCTTTTTTATGCACCAAAGATGTCACTTTAGAGCAGGTATTGGCTCCAAAGAGAGCAGTGTGCACACCTCTGATCAGATATGTCACTCAGTATACAGATGGTTTCCAAACCCACAGCGAACTCAGCAGAGGAAACATTCAAGCTCCACAGGAGAAGAAGAAAATGGTACTTATGTGAATTTACTGGCATATCATGAAAAAATTAGACTCATATACCTAATTATAAAAAATACAGCTAACAAATCTCCCTCCTAATCAATTTACTCCGCTCCTCCCTCCGTCTCCTTATCTCAAGCTCTTCAGTAGCGTCTACATTCCCATCACGTCTCCTCTCCTCTTCCACTTCTAACCTCCACATCGCAGCGCCCTGGCATTGTGAAGCCTGGCAGGCCGGCTGCTGTATTTGAGGATGCGCCGCGCCGTGCCTCGCTGCCGCCTGCCTCGGTAAGGGTCAGAGAGGAGAGAGGATGGAGATTCATGCTGAGATTGCTGAATCTGCTCTGTTGATCCGTCTATCCGTTTATTAGGAGGCGCTTGCATCGATTTTTCTGGTGCTCGAGCACAGAAAAGAAGGATGAGGCAAACACACATATCACTCGCAGTTTGAATTTTAGCAGCACACACACACACACACATTGGTTGTACCTTGGTTGTTTTTCTTTAAACGTCTTTGTACAAAAAGCTTCCCTTTCCTCTTTAAGGTTTCTCTCATCTTCTGTTTTCCCCTCAAATCTCAGTCTCAGGCGTGACTTGAAGATAGAATATGCAACAAGGAGGAAGTGAAAATGCTCTTTTTAGGGATCTAACAGCAGAGAGGGAAGAGATGGAGGCTTGGGGGAGATAGATTGACAGTGGGGTGGGGTGGAGGTGGATGCACGCTGAGGGGAAGAGTTATAGAATGATAAGTTTGAGGAGGAGGCGGAGGATGAGGGGACAGGGGTGCTGGGGACGGAGGAGGATAGATGATTTAGTGAATGGGCTTTACAACCGGGGCTCATGGGAAATATGAGCTGCAGCAATCACTGCACACACACACACTCCACACACACACACAGATGGATGCAAATTGTGAGTGTGCACCACCTCGCAGCGTGTAGGGGTTCATAATTAACCGAATGCTTCACTTTCCTGCTCGACAAGTGATTGATTATCTTACAGGATCTGCCCTCGTAACCAGCTTTATTACTAACGCAGGTCTCCAAACCTAAATGATTATTTTTGAAAATGAACCCAAGAAGACATTTTCATATCTGGAGAATTTACTAGATGTGTTGGTAGGTGAGTATTTCCAGAGAGGAGGACAGAGGGGGCAGGGTGAGGAAGTAGGGGAGGATGAATCTGATTGTTCCGCTGGATGCTCCATAATGCGCAAAGCTGCGACTGGTTACAGTCCCCCCTTCATTCTTTTTTTATCCTCTCTCCTTCTCTTTCATCGCGTCATCTTCAGAGGCAGCTTGAGATGGGATTTATCTTTTTTTCTTCTCTCACACACACACACACACACACACACACACCACACACACATGGGCGCGTTGCAGGCGTGCACACTTTCACAAAGCGCTCATTCCATCATCTCTGGCTCTGAAGCGCGTTTACTTCAAGTCGTTCCCTGTCTATCTGACATGAACACACGCATGCAAATGTGCTGGCAAACACATGCACACACAAGCAGACAGACAGACGGAAGGACAGACACCCCCTCACCTCCACACACACTCACACATTCGCAGACACGCACAGAAACTGAAGCACACAGAGGGGAAAGATGGAACGTCTCCCTGTGTGTTTACCTCCCCAGTCATCCTGGTTAATTATGCATGCAGAGGCAGTTTGCTGGGGAGGAGCGGCGGCCTGGGAGGAAACACGCACACACACACACACACACAACTCATCACACATGGTATCCACACACATAAACGCACATCACCCCTGACATTAGAATCATCACAACACACCAACACACACACTAAACTCAGTTCACATGCTCCTCGACGACCGATGACACACTGGAAAATAACCCAAACACGCAGATCTCCCTGCCCCCACCCGCCTGGAAGCACACACTCATGTCTAACACATCTGCCTTTAACACCCTGCTTAACACAGCACGCTCCAAAATAACACAGCAGCGTGCCGGGATGCTGCACCCAATCAGCACTCTGCTATCCCCGTCCTAATTAAACACTTCAACAAGGCACAGAGAGCTGTTCAGACTCGGAGCCTGGATCCTCCTCTCTTAGGGCCCTTTCTGCTCCATAACTGTAGCTACAGACGGACACACCATGAGACGGACACACAGACACTGGCTCTCTCCACTCTGCAGCGTCTGGCCAAGCCGCGTGGGTGGGTTTGTACCCAAGAGAGAGGCTTAGGAGACGGAGGGAGCCAATATCTGCTCTGACATTTGTCAGTGTCCCGTTGTCATGACACACAGCTGGAGGTCACAAGGGGTCACTGGGCAGCCAGTCAAATAGATTATAGGAAGAGACATGGAAGGGGCGGAGACAGGTCAGCAACACTCACAGACAGACAGACAGACAGATGGCGCTTTGAGGCTGTGAGACAGTCGGTGAAATAACCAGATTGGGAGGGATGAGGGTGAGGGGAGTAATCCCTATAAACAGATTCTGGAGGTGAATAATCTGCAGGTGAGGGAGAGGATTTTTAGAGACAGAAGTGTTTCATCTGGAGCTGATGTATGCAGGAACACAGACTGGGTTAAAAAAAAAAAAGGTGGATGACATGACAGCTTTCAAAAAGTGAAACCAAAAGCAGTAGGAGCTTCCTCTACTAACTTCCCTCCTTTAACGTTAAAAGACAGTCAAACTTCAGACAAACCTATTTTCTTTGATTATGGTCATAAGTAAGGATGGGTACCTTTCACATTTGAAACGATACGGTTCCAATTCCCGGTACTTGGCAATCGGTATCGGTACCACCTTTCGGTACTTTTGTGTGTTGATGTGGTAAAAAATATCAATTTGTTTAATAATAAAATGTTAATTATTTTCTATTTAACATATTTATTCTTCAGTATATAACCTTGCAATGCTGTGTTCATGTCCAGTACAGAAAATCACCTACTCTTCCACTCCCTCACAGTCACAAGGATGCATTTAGGAACCTAAACAGGGTACCTTTTGATTTTACGTGAATCGGTACCCGGTACTTTTGACAGAATTCAGTCAGTACTAATAAAAGTACCTAATTTGGTACCCGTCTCTAGTCTTAAGTGAACATGTATGACAACATTACAGACCAATTTACTGTTTGAAAACAGTTATGGCCTTGCAGACGGAAGGTAAACAACTCACAAGTTCGTGAGAAATCCGTGAGTGAACAGAAAACACCAAGAAGTGGACAGACGTTCAGTGAGCAGACGTTTTTAGTGGAGAAATCCAGTGTGTTCCCCAGAGAAGAGTTTAAACACACAACTGTTAGTCGATTCGGTAACGCTTTATATTAAAGTCCTGTAATAAGCATTAATAAATCCTTTGTAAGTACTTATAAGATGCTTATTCACATTATTATTTGTTTATAAGACTATATAACAGATTAATAAGTGTTTAATAAGGTCTTCTGCTTTTGTCTCTCATGAGCCCTACCTCAGCCCTTCCCCTAAACTTAACCATTCGGGGCCCCATGCCTAAACCTAACCTGTGGGGCCTCATGCCTAACCCGTACAATGACCTTATTAAACACTTATTAAGCAGTTATACAGTCTTATAAACAAATAATGATGTGAATAAGCATCCTATACGTACTTACAAAGGTCTTATTAATGCTTATTACAGGACCTTAATATAAAGCGATACAATTCTTGTGACTGCATTATCCATGGACACTTACCAGACTGTAAAATACCAGGATGTAAACATATGTGGATAAACCAGAAACCCTCACAAACCAAAAAATCATACTATAGTTTTACTTTGAACATAAAATCCGTTTACCCTTCACGGTGACTCCATGTTTGGTCATAATCTTGGCCCTAAACCAACTTTTTCACCAAATACACAAAGTAAAAACTGGGTTTAGAATATTGACAGTTTGAGCTATTTATTAGTGGTCAAACCTGGTTAGCAGAGGTTGGATAAAGAACGCACATTGAACAACAAAGTGGCAGACGTCGCCGGTGTTTCAGTGTAAAGTGTGACTCTGTTAAGTGGTGACTTATAAACCGTCCACCATTGGACTTCATGACTTCAGCTGAGAGTCTACAGTTCGCATGGTCGCTTTTTGCTCCAAAATACCTGTAGCTTTGTAACAGTTAAAACTCAACAGAAGTTGACTCCATGGTATAGTTTCGTTTCTGACAACTAAACACAAAAACAGACATTTTTATGCTGCTTACAGCTTTAATTTTGTATTTTAAGTATGATAACTCATCTGCATGAGCTAAATTCTGCTTCCTGTGCCAAAATGTGCGTGCATATTTTTCATGATGCTGACTGTACATTGATCTATTGACAGCTCTGTTGACAGATGCAGTATTCATGATACTCTGACCAGGACTAACAAGAGGAAACATAATTAAAAATCACACTTGAGTCTCAGAACCTTTGACAGCTGACAACTTTTTAACAAGTTTAAGATTTTGTTCTGTTTCAAATTTTACCAAAACAAGAAGTCTTGGCTCGGAAATCTTCAAATGGAAATCTGGAAAACTGCTGGACTTACAACAAGTTATAACACAGCAACCAATAGCTCTGATTATGTAATGTATGTTCGTCATACATTAAAGAGGGGTATTGCATTTTTTTTCTTCAAGTCTTTAAACTGT
The DNA here is from genome assembly GCF_033239565.1 of Halichoeres trimaculatus. Taxonomy (NCBI): domain Eukaryota; kingdom Metazoa; phylum Chordata; class Actinopteri; order Labriformes; family Labridae; genus Halichoeres; species Halichoeres trimaculatus. Next base: position 4,979,579 of record NW_027437198.1, on the reverse strand, counting down.
CCCTCTGGTACCCCTGTTGTAGCTTTACACAATTTAGCACTCAAAATATTCCTATTTTCCTCTCACACTGGTGGTATAAAAGCTTTGTTTCAGCCTCTGTCTGAAGTACTTCATATTTGCTTCTGTCCCTTTAAGGCTCCACTCCACAAACCCCCTTACATCTGATTGGCCAGCCCCCTGGAGGCCTAACAGAGCTATGGGCAGACCTTGGTGTTTGAGGCCTTCCAACATGCCATGAAGCAGCTAGAAGATCCATATGCAATGACCCCATTACTTCAGTGAGTCCTGTGAAGAGCTGGAGCTATTTTTAGAGCAGCTTTGAGCAGTTTCCAGACAGATTCAGGGATCCCTACAACACATGAACACGTAGCCGTTAGAAATTCTGCACACTTTTAGTGTAAACATCCAGCTTTGTTACTTAATATACAATATAAAACATGAGCAGGCATAATACCCCTCTTTAAATCTAATGATGTAACACTGGAAATAATGAAAAGGAAATGAAAACATTAGTAGAAAAATGGGGCCCCCGTCTTGACTCTTGTCTCTGTCTGCTATCCATCGTCTCCATCTGTTTGCTTGTTTTCCTTCCTCGGTCCAAGCCAATGTGTTACACTGGCATCACAGTTTAAAAAACAAACAATACTGCCAAAAGCATTTGAATGGAAATTAACAAGTCGCTGTTTTCCTTCATCAAATCGTCTCTGTGATTTGGTTGAATTTATCTCGCTGAGCTGGTACGACTCAATATCCTCTGTAGCTGAGAAACAGAGCCTTACGCTGGTCGATGTGGGAGACCATTTTAGTTCTGTGAGTTAAGCCATCTAATGTGTGTCTGCGATCCTGAGTGTGTGTGCGTGTGTGTGTGTGTATGCGTTAGTGTTAGGTACAAGCGTCTCGTCTCTGGGGTTTGGGATGACTCATCCACATTCACACGCATGGCTGTCTATCCCATCTCTGATGAAGATGACGCCTGCACACATACACACAAATCACACACCACACATGAAGCTGGAGAAGATGAGAGGGAACAGATGTACACACACCACACACACACACACACACACACACACACACACACACACAGCTGCAGCTTTAGCATGAAAGAATAAATAAAGGTCAGAGACGGGGAGGAAAGCGAGCATTTATGCGTCTCTAAAAGAGAGGAATCTATCCACGATGTTTATCTCATTTGTGCTTCAGGTTAAAAATGTGAAAGCAGGACTTAAAGACAATGTTCCCCTCTGTGTTAGAGCAGCACCATATATGCATTATGAGCGCCGCGAACTGAGCATGTGCAGCTGTGATTCTAATCTTTTTATCTTCTGTCTTTGACGGGCAGGCTGACGATGTTCAGTGACCTTTCTGAGAGCAGGAATTTCACTCTGAGGTGTGTTACACCACACAACAACAATGATGGGGGGGGGATTCACAGTCACCATGGCAATGACAGAGTCACCCAGTCAGGTGACAAGGCTCTCATGTGGCAAAATAACACACAAATAAACCAGAGGGAGAACACTTGGAGAGGGAAATGTGACTCAATTTTGTAGGTTGGTGATTTTTTAAAGGAGCAGTGCGTAAAAGTTGTCAGCATTTGGCCAGACAGAGATGCTGAAAATAGATATAGGGCTCTAATTTCGTGGCGCAGCGCAGGGGGCGCAAGCCTGGCGCACCCTGTGCAGTGTTAATTTCGTGCTGCGCACCGCCGTGGGCTGCCAATTTGACAATTTGGTAGACCGTCTGCGCAGAGATGGGTGTGACGGCACGCCAGGGGGAGTTGATGGCGCACCAGGGGGAGGTGTCAGCAGATTCATGCTGGCGCAGTGACAATTTCGTGCCAAAAACAACGCAGAAAGTGCGCTGAAAGGTCGCCAGCTCCAACCTGGTCTATCCTCAGCGCAAAGAGGAGTGCACCCTCCGCAGCTGTAACTTGGTGACAGGCGCACATGTGCACACATGTCAACAAAGCCTCAGAGGCAGGTTTCCAGAGTGTCAGGCACATTTTAATGCAGAAAACAATCACAGCAATCACTATTTAATGTAACCGTCTGAACCAGCATATACATTTATATCTATATTAACTGTCCCGTCACATCTGATGTCAGATTAAAGCCGTTTGTCATAATGGAAAGTTAACCTGACGGCAGCTGGAAGTTTAATGCACATCTTACAATTAAACAATAAACAGCCTTAACATCTGATACTGAGTATATATCTGGTTCTCTCATTTCATTTAATTCAAAGAAAAGAGGGAGAGAAAAGACGAAGAAAAAGAGACAAAATAAATGTATGTCACTCAGGATTTACCCGTGATTTCCCATATTTCTCTGTTTTAGTCTTTATTTTTAACGTGATCTAAAAAGATGGAGTACATTATTGTAAGGAGGATGAGGTGGAGACACCGGGAGAGTATACAGTATATCACCAAAGGTTCTGCTATTTGGCGATGACAAACCAGGAGTGCAGGTGGATCAAAAGTATTCTGAATGGATAAGCCAGCTGTGTAACTGTCTCTTCATTTTGTACTCCTGTTAATGACAAAGGAACAGATTACATCTGTCCCGGGAGCTGGCCCACACAGTGACGCGCTTCGTGTCCTCCGATGTGCCCCGCTGTCCATTCTCCTGCTGCAGGGACAGTGGCTCTGACTGTCTCCGCTACCGGGTCTTTTCAGCACACTGTTTCCAGGGTGCTGGGGATAAGTCAGACCAATCAGACGCTGCGCCTCGGCCGCAGGGCATCTAAAGGCGAGGATAGGCGCTCATTTGATTGGTGAAAACAGCGCTCGGCTGTGTTAAACCCACTCACGGCTTTTCTCCTCCCTCTCTACCATTTGCTCAAAGGGAGGCATGGACGCGCTCCTCTGCGCTCCTCTGCGCCTTGACTGCGCCTCTCTTGGCACTGCAGGAAACTTGCAAAGTGCGCCAGTCATGCCCTGTCCGCGCGGCGAAGGCCGGCGCAGGGCAGGTGCGCCTGCGCTTGCGCCCTGTCTACGAAATTAGAGCCTGTAATGTTTATATATGTGTGAAGTATTTGAAAATAAGTGAACAATAATCCCCATAAAACTTTAGTTCTCTTTTTTTTATCAGAGGGTTGTCTGGCTGTCATGGAGCTTTCTGCCTGTTGTTTCTCCAGCTATGAGACATGTCCCTCAGCATCAACGACCATCAACATGATGATCAGAATAAATGAGGCCATCTTCAGGATCTCCTTTGATCTGCAAAGGCTGAGAGTCACTGAGTGATGGGATGTTCTAGGAACAGATGGGCTCATTCTGAAATCTGAACACTGCATGTTGCTAAAATTCTAATTTCTACACACTGCACCTTAAAAAAAAAAAAAAAAAATTTGCTATAATGAAACACATTAGTTTGTTCTTGTTTGTTACTGACTTCCAGATGTATTTCAAAATAAAAGTGTTAACCTTTTCTGAAGGCAAAAAAAAAAAAGGTTGGCTGAAATTATGAGGCTCATGAGGCTAATGTGATGCAAAAAAGTAGCTAGGTTAGAAGAAAACAAAGCAGAAAATAACATCTGCAAATCTGTAATTTCATGGGTTTGAAAGTGGATTTATTTGGGAAGTTGTTCCACAAAAACAGACACACTTGATTATACATCTTCAAAAAAAGTTGTGGTCCTGTTTTCTTTTGCTTGTTTGGCATTTTTAAGATAGAGAAAAACAATCTGTGTCATTTGCTTTGCCCTCCATCATCAAAGCAGTGCAGCCTACATGAACTGATCTGAAAACTTGACGCTAATACAATCCCATGACATCATTCCTGTGCTGTTGAACGCTGGGGATGCATGATACGATGCTTTTGTTTGACGTCTACAACCAAACTTTTAATTCATTTGGCATTTGTTGCATCCCAGGACAAATAGGACCATCTGTCAGATTGTAGCTTAGCCTGTGAGAGTAGTATGCATTTCACGCTACCCACACTCAAACTGTCTCCATGACGTTTGCTCTGTTTCAAGAGAACGGCTTTGATATAAGTTTGCTCTGCCTTCATATATATGGCTTTAGGTGTTCTAGGGCATCACACTGAATCACTTCACTCTTTCGCTGAACAATGGGCAGGAGATGAGTGTGTGGGCTGTGAAAGGACAAATCCTGCAGACCTACTTCTTTGAATATCCTTTTCTCTCTTTTCCAACATTCTGCAGCCTTGACCCAAAATCAAGCAGCCCACCCTTCTGCTCCTCCGCACAAGAGCTCTCCTTTATCTTCTTTCTATCTATCTCTCCTGCTCATCTCTCTCTGTCTTTCAGCACGGTCACCTCCAGCGGGCAGCTGCAGAGCGTTGCCCTTTGAAGGACTGAACCTTCCTTTGTTTACATGGCAACGGAGCGACAGGCGGGGTGGGGATGGAGGGGAAGAGGGATGAGCGGGAGGAAAAAGACAATCAAGCACATGCATGTACACATCCCATAGGTTCTGCTTGATTCTAGCGAGGGGTTGTCTTGGAAACAGGGGGCCTGTGACAGGAATTGGAAAAAGGAAAACTGATTGCTCATTACCTGCTGCACGCCTATATGCAAGTGAGTCAGTGTCTGTGTGTAGGTAGGTGACTACAAACATGAACCATTTGCAGCTTGTGCTAGCGCTTGCTAATATATGCACATACGTGGAAAAATAATGCAGCATGAACCGTGTGTGTCTGTGGTTACGTATGTGTGAGGGAGCAGGATTGATGAGAGCTTTCATGATCAGGCCGGACTGCCTGCATCACCTCTGCAGCAAGTGTGTGTGTGTAGAGTGTGTGTGGACATTGGTGGACTCTAGCTCACCTTTCAGAGCGCAGAGGGAGTGAAACTCGGACAAGAAGAAGAAGAAGAAGAAGTAGAACAAAGAGACACAGAAGGAGGTGCTGTGAAGGTTCATGTTCCCATAGTATTGATAACCTCAGCCATGCCCGCACACTTTCATGCTTTTCTCATGAGGGTTCCACCTCACACACACTCACACACACACACACACACACACACACACACACACACACACACACACACACACACACATACACATACACATACAAAAGGGTTTTTTCGGGGGGCTGTAAAGTGGGCCGAGGAGCACAAGGAGGACAGGATGCTGGAGGATGATTGGACAGGAGAAGAAGACTAAGCAAAATAAACTGAAGCGAGCTTTTGGAGTTATTTCCAGGTTTAGATCCAGGGGGTCAGGGCTCTCCTTAAAATCTGATTGGCTACCCTTGAGTTCTGTTTTATATCCCTAAAAAAATCAGGTCTACATGCAAACTATTTTTTATTCTGATTAAAACCATCCTGACTGAAGATCTCAGTTCAATTGTTTACATATGACGCGATCTGTTCTGCTCTGGTGTTTACATGTGCCATGACATTTAATCAGAACAGATATTTTACAGACCCTGACACGTGCAGATCTATGAAAACATCACATAATTATCAAAGATGAAGCTCTATCCTCTATTTAGTACAGTAGTTGTGACTGTTTTTACACTACCACAAAGCTGTGATTGGAGGTTCACACCCATTGTTGCCAACTCCTCATCATGAACATGATAATAGCTACAAATGAAATTTCTATTGTTCGTTTATGTTTTTATTTCAAAATCCAAATATTGACCCGTCTCCTGTATTTAGGCTTGAAACCGGCCAAAATGACCCAAAGAGACACGCACCATGTGCGATTCAATCGCATGCAGTCGTATGCTCTGGCTGCAGCTGAGAGAGACTCCTGTGTTTGAGGAGGATTTCTCTGCCTGTGGCTGTTTTGGAACAGGGAAGCTGCTCAGCACATATTGCTCATTGAGTAGTAAGATCAATACGTGTTGTCACATCAGAGTTTTAAAACCATAAGTTGCTAGATTTGTCGCTAGTCACTTTTTGACACACTCAAAAAAATCTGGCTAGAGGGTCTGAAATGTTGGGCAGTGGAAACAAGTTGTACTTCGATTGCAAGTTTAAACTAGACAGAGCATGTGCAGACACAACCTAGCCTGACAAATTTCTGATTTATGTGACAAAATTTTACTTTTGATCAGTTTGGAAAAAGGAATATTTTTCCTTTTGGCAACCCAACAAGATTCCACTTGATGTCAGGCAGTTTATTCTGATTGAGGTATTTATATGGAGCATTTTTATTCGATTTGGGCTTCTAACCCAATTCTAATTACACTGTAAAAAAAAGACCCTGTTGTTTGTGCAGGAAATAAACAGAGAAATACCATAAAAATTACGGTTGTATGGTAATTTGTAAATAATAGCTGTAAACTGTAAAATAGACAGGGTTCTCCCATAAAGCTGGTTACATTTTTACTATATTATTTTACAATATTTCTCTGGCAACCACAGCTGCCATTTTTTCCTCCTTTTTTTTTTTAACAGTGTAGGCTCCATTTAAACCCAGCAATAGATTGACAAGATTCAAGCTGTGTTGTGACAGTGTGGTAGAAGTTTTCTTTCAAATTCAGTGTTGAACCTTAATTAATTAAGCTAAAGAGGTTTATACCAAAGTCTTTTCATCCAGGTTAGAGTTGAATCTCAGGCTGGAAAAGTTATAAAACGTCTCATTTTTCACTGTGACCCATTTGTGATTCGTCCAGCAAAAGCACATCTGCCTTCAACACAGAAAACAAAAAATCACAAACACACCCTCATTTGCCCTTTCCAGGTAATGGGGGTGGGGCGCTCCACTGAAGCAGAGGGAGCCGTGCTGGAGCAGGTTTTTTTTGGTGAGACATCCCTGCCGGGGTTCATGGTGTGTTCTACTCTCATGTAACCCATCCCTCCTCTCATTTACACGTACACACATGTGCAAATGTGCACTGATTCACTCACACACACACACTGATTTGCACCTGCTCCCTCTTTGTGCCACTTTGGTTCATCTAATTGATGATGCCGTGTCGCTCCTGCTGTCTCCCTCTTTCCTGCTCACATGCAAACACACGTCCTACATCCTTCTCTGCTCTGTCTGTGTCCTCCAAGCTCTGCCCTGTCCTCTGCTGTCCTCTATCTCCAAGCCTCTTTCTTGCCCTGTAGCATTACTGTGGCTTGGTGTATTGTTTGTGTGTGTGTGTGTGTGTGTGTGTGTGTGTGTGTGTGTGTGTGTGTGTGTGTTTGTGTGTGTGACCTCGTCTTAGGTGAGACTGGTGCAAGCAGCTTATTGGTCTGGTACACTGAAACCATCGCCTGAAGGACGAAGGATTTCAAGCAGGGATTGCTGCCTCAGTTGTTGTCCTCTGCAACCAGTGGGTTAAAAATAACTATTTTTGTCTTTTTTTTCTCATCTCTCACTTGGAAAAGAAGAATAAACGTATGTGGGCCTCCAGGCAGCTTCCCTAAGGTGTCTCTGACGGCCAGCTCTCTCCTCTCCCCTTCACCATCCTCCTCTGTCACCTGAGAGCCAGACTGGGGAATACTTCCCTCCATCAGCAGACGAGACAGACAGGAGGGCCGACGCTAAAAGGGGGCTAGCCACACATACGCTGATGGCAGATAACCGAAATGCAAGGAGGATAGTGAGGAGAGGGCGAGGTAGGAGAAGACATTTGATCTGACAGGGCTGGAAAGATCTGGAGGAGGAAGGAAGAGGGGATGATTCGGTGTGAGGGAAGAGCAGATGCGGGCAGATTGGGGAGAAATGGAAGACGAACGGGCGGGTAGGTGAGAGGAGTGGAGTGACGGGAAGGAGGGAAGGAGGAATATGATATGGGAGAGAAGTGAGAAAAAAAGATGTAGAGGAGTGAGGCAATATGGGGCTCTGATTGTAAAATTGCACACACTGAAAAAACAACAGCATTTCTCCACATTTAGCTCTGAAACATCACTTTTTATGCAGATTTAGAGAAATATTTCTAAAATATATCTGTTTAATATTATATGTAAATATTGAATTTTTATCTCAATTTTAAATGTTATATTTTAATATTTTCAATGAATGTCCTGATTCTAAATATTTATCTGTATTTCTTTACATTTAGTTTACATTCTAAATTTATATTTTTTAAGATTTCTAAATATTTAGTTAAAACTACATATTTAGCTTTTATATCGAAATATTTAACTTTGATATCTAAATGATTCACAATAATTTCTAAATATTTGCTAAGATTTCTATATATGGAGTCAAGATTTCTAAATATTTAGCTAATGTTCTAATTCACACTCCCGCCTGCCGATAACACCAAAATAAAAGTTTGAGGAAGAAACCCAGCCAGGCAGGGTTTTGAGAAAGTCAAACACAGTTGGCTAAATTAGCCATTAGAAAAGAACAGCGTGGCTCCGCTATTTACCATTGTACAGTTTTGAAGCCAAAATTACTCCATTACATACGCAGCCATTGAAGCAGTTGTTCAGCCAGACTCTGCGCAGTAGAGACAATGAGGGATTCTGGGAGAATCTGAGTGGAGCTGGGTGACAAAAATAATTATTTATTTTCTTTCCAGAGTCTAATCACTTTCTGACTCTACCTCCCAACATATTTTACAATCCCTGTAAAAAATACACTAGAAAAGCAGCTGTCAATCATTATTAAATGTTACGTAAAACTTTATTTTTAACCTCTTATAGCTACTGAAAACAATTTTTTTTCTGAAAAAAGAGGACTTGAATACAAGGCAGCCAAATAATATCTTCAAATCACCACAACAATTGGACATGTGAAATATTTCTACGAGGTGAATTAATTTTTAAAGTTTGACCACAGCCCATCTAGAATGACTGGAGAGATGGATTTTTTAACCTATACTGCAGCCAGCCACCAGGGGGAGCAGTTTTTGTGGTGACCTCACTTTGAGCTGAGCAAGATGACATCCATTTTTTTTACAGTCTATGGTGAGTACTCAAAAGACAGTACTCTTACTAGTGTCGGTCTGCATAAAAAGTAGTATCGAACATCTCTATTAGCTAAATATCTAGAAATCGTACCTCAAGATTTAGAAATCTTAGCAAATATTTAGAAATCATTGTGAATCAATTAGATATCAAAGCTAAATATTTGGAATCAAACTTAATGCTTAGAACTGTAGCTAAATACTTAGAATCAGGACATTCAAATAAAACTTATAGATATAATATTTAACACTTTGATAAAACATTTAACATTTTAAAATAATTATTGGACAGATAAATTTCTGAAATATTTCTCTAAATCTGCATAAAAAGTGATGTTTCACAGCTAAATGTGTTGAAATGTTGTTGTTTGTAGTGTGTGCAACTTTACAATCATGCCCCATAAGGCAAGTGCTGCGATGTAATGGAGTGAAAGAGTAGAGATGCTGCAAGATGAAGGAAGCTGGGGGACGGAAAACGAGGGGGGGATGCAGAGGAAGAAGAGGGGAGAAGAGATTGAGGGCACATGAGTGGGAGGGAGAGGGAGAGCTGCAAGATGAAGGCAGATGTGAGGGAGGAGAGGGGAGGAGAGAAGAGGGGAGGGGAGATGCACGAATGGAGAGATGCAGGGAGGAGAGGAGAAACGGAGATAGTTATCGTGGGGCCGTGCTGCCTATTGATTTGCGTTACCGTCTTGAGCTGGTGAAATAACAGCGGTGCTGGGATTCAGACTCCCTTGTCATTAGCAAACACAGCTCTCAGGATGCCTGTGTGTGCGTATGTGTGTGTGTGTGCTGTGGTAGCAGCGTGCGTGACCATCTGCCACGTTTGATGTGCACATGATTAAGACCAAGAGTTGTTAGAAAAAAAAACAAGTTGAGAGACAGATGACAAAGTTTTAACACTTGATGGCAGAGAAAACAGATTGAAGGAAGTGGAAAACAGATTGAGGGATAGAGAAGCAGACTGTGTCGGGGTGAATCTCTCCCCATAGGTGACACATCTATCGGTCAGTTTTCACAGGTGAGTGGAGGGAGACAAAGTTAACTCTCGCTTTTTTTTTCTTTTCCAGCATGTGGCGCAGTGTGATGGTGGCGCTGGAGGTGATGTGTGTGTGTGTGTGTGTGTCGCCAGGGACCCGGGGAAGTGTGAATATGGCTATGGATCTCTGCCAACTTTGCTCAGGAGCAGAGGGGAAGGAGGAAGAGGAGGAGGGGGAGGAGAGGGGAGAAAAAGAGGGAAGAGGGGTGAGGAGGAGGAAGAGGAGGAGGAGGGAGGGGGTAACTCTATCCTTTGTTCTTGGTTGATGAAAGGAGGAATTGGATCCTCTACTCCCACTCTCTTTCTCTCTTGGTGATGAGCCTTGATGTGTTAGGGTGAGCAAGCGAGCAGGAGGGACACACACACACATACACACACGCGCACACACACACAATCATGCACGCTGCTGCCTTTTTCCACTCAACTAAGACCCAAATGACACCTCACTCACTAATTAAACTTTAATCTCCAATAGCGCGCAAATTACCTGCCACGCAACCCAGCGCTGAACTACAGGGATACAGAGAGAGGAAGAGGATGAGTGAAGGGGGGAAGGAAAGGAGGATGGACGGAGGAAGGAAAGGAGAGTGTAGTGAAGGTCAGACGTTACCTGCAGGAGAGAAAAAACTTTCTCCTCCTCATGTTTCTGCTTTTCTGTGTTTTTCTGTGTTCCTACTGATACGTGTCACCTGAATGCTATCTCATAACACACACACACATGCAAACACACTGCCATCTTCTGCCACACTGGAGCACCCCACAGTGTGTGTGTGTGTGTGTGTGTGTGTGTGTGTGTCTGTGTGACACTCTTGGCTAATCAGAAAGAACTAACGATAATTACCGTCATTTTCCTACCTGACTCTTTCCAAGTCTGACTCTCAGGCTGTGTTTGTGCATACATTAGGGTGTGTACGTGTGTGTGTGTGTGTGTGTGTGGAATGACTGAGCCCCTGGAAAGAAAAGAAACCAGGTCCTAAAGCACAGCCAACACCACAAACTTTATTCTCTCTCCTGAAAACTGAGGACAAAGAAACTGAAATAATTTGTGATTGGTGTCTAATGTCGCTAAATCTGTCTGAAATCAAACCAAACTCTTAGAGTACAAGATTTGGGGCCTACTTTTTGATATAAATCATTGTTTACAATCCCTTTCCCAGGAACAGCTCGGTCACATCCTGGGTTCTCAGATACAAACTCCTTCTCTCATCATCTTGGCTGAAATACACCAGATGAGTCTCCAGGCTGTCTCTGCTCTGTCATGGCAACAGGTCAGATAGATTTCAAGTTAAGTCAGTGGCTGCTTTCTGGATGTTTCCTCTGGGGGACATTCCCCAAACCCCTCAACCTTTACTGGCTTTTATTCAGAGTCTATTTGGAACACCTGTTGCTTCTGTTACTCTATACAGACATAAAATTCATTTGACTGTTGGTCAAATTTGTTAAAAAGAGGCAAGCTCATCTCTGTCAGTCCAGATCTTAAGCTCATAAAAAAAATAAAATAAATCAAAACATTAAAAAAAAAAAAAAATGCAAAAACAACAACAACAAAAAACATGCCAGTTTTATTCCTGAAATAGAAAACATCTCTGTCTTTTTATATGTTGACAATTTTTAGTCAACTATTTTATATAAATTATATAAATTGATATTTGCACACTCGGCTATCCGGGAGGAGCTCGGAGTAGAGCTGCTGCTCCTCCACATTGAGAGGAGCCAGATGAGGTGGCTCGGGCATCTGATGAGGATGCCCCCTGGTGAGGTGTTCAGGGCACGTCCCACTGGGAGGAGACCCCGGGGCAGACCCAGGACACTACATCTCTCAGCTGGCCTGGGAACGTCTTGGGATCCCCCCGGAAGAGCTGGACAAAGTGGCTGGGGAGAAGGAAGTCTGGGCTTCCCTGCTTGGGCTGCTGCCCCCGCGACCCAACCCCGGATAAGTGGTAGAAAATGGATGGATGGATATTTGCATGCTGGCTAGCCAGTCTGATGGTAAGGCCACACCGGATGCAAATTTGCATTGAGATTACATACAAAGTCAATGCAAAGACATGTTTAGATGCTGATTAGCCCTGGACGGCGCATTGGACGCATTTGGCACTGCACGTTTGGAGCGTCAGCGCCTTTGGGGCGTCAGACGCCTCTACGCTCAAGTTGAAAATATCAAACTTGAGGCTGTGCCGTGGCAGCCAATCAGCGATGACATTCCCCCACGACTTCACTGATTTGATGAAGTTGGGGTGGAACCGCCACCTGCTCCAACTCCAACCCCGCTGGAAGATGGAGGGGAAAATAATCTGTGCGGTGTGTCATCATCCAGAGTTATACTATACAATGTGTGTAGTGTACAGAGACCAAAAAAAAAAAATGGAGTAGACTTGTGATAAAGTTGCTGAGGAGACAGGTTTTGAAGGTAAGTTCTGTAAATATTTGTTTCCAGCTGGATTTGCCTGCACGGGTCATCACTGAGTCCGACTGTGTTTTCCTCAGTGGAGTTTTTTTGTAAAAGATGGAAGTTCTCTGCCGTCCTCTCTTTCCTCGACCCCTTCATTATACCCAGGGAGACCTCAGGGAACATGGTTCAGGGGGTCGAGGATGAGGTTGCAGGGAACAGCCAGGCAGGGCCAGTGGAGGTGGATTACCAGGGAGAGGCAGCACGCCTTGATTGTGATCTCAAAAGCTTTCATACACTCTCCTGTCATGCTTTTGAAACCACAGCTCATTGTTTTTCAGATGCTCTTTTGGGCTTTTGGTCTTTCAATGAACGGGCTCTCTACTCTGCCTGCACAGTGACACGCGTCAGCCCCTCAGCTTGTCAAAATAGTGTAGCATCCAGACTCAGACGTTCACGCCACAGGCCTGACACGCACTTAAATCCACGAATTTGCGTCTGGTGTGGCAGTGGCATGAGACTATAGCTATGTGCATATTTATTTAGGTGTTGGCTGGACGATGTCTGATTGGACTGTTATGCAGCAGAATTCCCTAACCATAACAAAACTACTGTCTTTAAAAGTCTTGTATTGACTTAAATTAAAAACAATCGTCATACTCTACATTAAAATAACAACTTCATGTACACTTTGTTTGCACCTGCAGCTACTCTAGCTGTCCTCTGTTGCTGTGAAACAATATCCGTCCTGATCTGACCTTTGGAACTATCTTTTTAGAGACATGTCTGAGCTAGTCGCTTTCAGTTCTATAATATCATACACCAGACACTTCTGTCCAAAGCGACGTACAACACAAGCAAGATTTTAGACAGGAGGGAAAATCTTAGTTGCTGTGACAAAGTGCTTCAAGTTTGTTTGACCCCTGGTGCTGCCATCTAGTGCCAGGAGAAGTACCTTTCAATTATTATGATTTTTTTTCTCCTAAATAATGGAGACACTAATCACTACAAGTAATTCAACGTTAACAATATTGTTCAACATCCAAAGTTCAGAATTTTCAGCGCTAAATATTGCTGGGTCTGAGACCTTCTGACTCATTCTACCCCTGAGGACAAAGAGGAGAAGGGTCAGATTAAGGGCCTTTGTGTTCCCTGAACAAATGAGTCTTCAGACATCTCTTTAAGCAGAAAGAGACTCTGTGAATAGTAATGAGTTAGGTAATTCATTCCACCATTTGGGAACAACAGAGGAGAAGAGTCTGGCTAGAGATTTGGAGCCACGCTGGGCAAGGAGCACCAGGCGTCTTTCACAAGCAGAGCGTAGTGGGCGAGAAGGAGTGTAGACCTGGATGAGGGACCCCAGGTAGGCAGGAGCCGTTCTTGGCAGTGTTTGGTAAGCCTGAAGAAGAGCTTTGAATTTGGTTGGAGCTGCCACTGGAAGCCAGTGAAGAGAGATTAACAGTGAGGTGACATGTGCTGTTTTGGGCTGGTTAAAGACCAGACGTGCTGCTGCATTCTGGGTAATCTGCATAGGTTTACATGGACATGCACGGAGGTCTGCCAGGAGGGAGCTGCAGAGTAGATGCATGAAATCACAAGGGCCTGTACAAGCTGTGTGGCCTGTTGTGTCAGGTAGGGTCTGATCCTTGACTCAGTGCATCCAAAAATGGAAAAACGAGGACAACAAGGAAATTTTTTTTTTTGACACAGAGATCTGGCTAAGTTGCGCTGCAGTGCATGTTTATCCCAAAGACTGACAACAACCAAACAGACTCACAAACTGAGAAAAGCAGGGTGCATTTCTTCTTGCTGTTCTGAGCAGATTTACAGCGTTTAAAGGTCATACTTTCCCTTTAATCCCTGCACAGGTGGTGAGAAGTGAAGGACATCAGCCGAATTAGCCATCGTGAAGGTCCCATTTTGTAGATTAACTGCTGCTACCCACCGCGGCTACGATATCCCAGGATGAAATTATTGAGTAAATACTGCAGAGCTAACGCAGGGCCAGGGAACGGAGCATAAGCTATGTGGTGAACGCTTTTATCTTAACTACCTTACGATTCCAGTGAGTGCACATATTTTTAGCGTGGCTGGTGCCAGAGGGAATTAAAACCTCTAAACTCTGAGCGCGTTAGTGCCACACTCTGTCATTCATGCAGTTAAGTCTCACACCGGAACAAAAGATGGAGTAACTCTTTCCAGTTTCTGTCAGAAGCGCTCCAGCTGAAATGAAGGGTGTCTGCACAGTGCGCATTACCCACAGTTGGAGGTGAGGTTCGCAGTGAGGAACATCAGGGGGACAATCAAGGATATGCCCGTCATGCAAGGTTGGTGGTGTGCAGTTTACTGTGAGCCTAGGTGTGTCTCTCAGAGTGTGTGTGTGCAGTGCCCGCCATGCGTGACTAGACAGAGTCAGGTGTTCTGGGAGGGGCGTTGGCACAGTGATGCGCCCATATGCTTGTGACTGGGTGGAAGGTGCAGGGAGGGCAGAGAGGAAGTGAAGGGATCTGCACCACGCCTGCGGTGCATGACTTCATCCCTCCTGCAGACAGATGGGGCGCTGGGACTGAGAGAGGGTATCTGACTAAGAGGGTGTAAAGAGAAGCAGCTGGATGCAGAGGAGGAGAGGAGAGCGAAGGATAGATGCAGGAAAAGGGAAACATAAGGAAACAAAATTCAACATATCCTACTCTTGCATCCTCTCCCTTTATATTTGTCTTCTCATGGCTGTGCAAAATCATCAAAAACGACAGTGGACAACATGTCTCGACCTGCCCACCTTGTAACACGAACCACTGCATATATATCACACTGCACAGCAGGGATCAAGCGGAGGTGTCGAGTATTGACGCTCTGCCCTTTCCACCAAACAAAGCCCTCACTGGAAATATGGACTGAACAGAGGAGATCCCTCACACCAGCACAGGAGAGATTCTCATGTAGGTGTGCTAATTCAAATAATCTGTGATCGATCTTTAGAAATCTTCATTGGTTCTTCGTCAGAAAAATTGTTTTTTCAAGGCTACAAAAGTAAACGAGAATTTCCCACAGCAACATGATGTATAGAACCTAAAGTGACACAACTGCGTCTCAAACCTCCCTGCACTGACCTTCCATCAGTCTCTTGGCTTTATATCCCGTGATGGGGGAATGTCTCGTAAAAAGTTTTCAACCATCCATAGTGGCAGCTGTTTTATATTTCTCCCCCTAGAATAGAGCTGGAGGAGACCTGGAGCAGCCGTGCAGCTGTGTGCAACACCACCCTGATACAGAAATATATCATCAGACCACATGTTGTTTTCCTCTACCTGATGGAATATTGATAGAGTACGTTCCTAACAATAAATTACTCCATATTATTAATAGTAAACATCTCTGGTTTATAGCAGAAATCCATTGTTATTGAAATCAAATGACTCTAGAGAAATGAATCAGCCTGGAAACAACTAGCCATAACAAGAAAATCAACAAGTCTCATTTCATAAGGTGACTGCGGTACTGCAGCCAGCCAGTAGAGGGAGCTCCAAAACTGTGGGGTTCTCTCTCAGGACATGTTTGCATAACATTCCTCAAGTAGTAGAGACCCACAAAACACTAAACATCTGATAGATGTGGGGATCAAGTCTATATCATGTTTGTCCAAGACCAATTCAGGACATCTACAAAAGTTTCAAATTGTGTCCACTATTTGGACTCTAACCATGACCTCACTGTGACATCAATATGCAGTTTAACATTTGAATGTCAGCTTTTTGGATAGGCAAAGGGAGGTTCAAAGGAAGTCTTTTCAACGTCATACTTGGTTGTCTAATTTTGGTTTCCTGTAGGCAGACTGTTACTCCAGACGACGTCTTTTTTCCTACATCTACTGAACATCAATGTATGACGTTCACAGTACCTACCTACTGGGCATGTCAATTAACTTTCCTTATTTTAAAAATTTGTTTTGAATAAAAGTACTATTTTGTTTGTTTGTTTGAGGGGCTCATATGGAGGTACTGTAGACATCACAAAAGGACATTCAGCAGATGTTGGAAAAAGACGTCCTCTAGTGTAACAGTCTGCCCTAAAAGAGACCAAAGTTAGACGTCAAAGTAAGATGTGGAAAGTATGCCTTTGAATGTCTCTTTGCAAAGTGGTGAGTGATCATGATGTGTGTGCTGGCCTCATTGCAGGGGTTGAGATAGTTTAAAGATGGAGTATTGCATTTTAATTTTTTTTTTTTTTTTAAGCTTTTCACTTTCCCTCTGGGGCCTCCAAAGTAGGTTTCTGTGAAATACAGTTCCACAAACATCTATCTCGTTGGTGTTTTAAAACTCTTTTATCAACCTCCAGTTGAAACTTTTCGTTTTTGCTGCTGTCTCTTTAAGACTCTTTACTCAACAGGCCCCTTTTCTCTGATTGGCCAACTCTGGAGGCCTTAATCCCTACAGGTAGGGATTAATTGACCGGATGTTGCCCCTTAATCCCTACAGGTAGGGATTAATTGACCGGATGTTGCCCCTTAATCCCTACAGGTAGGGATTAAGGGGCAACATCCGGTTAGTAAAAATGAAGCCTATGCGGAAGTGCTTAAAAGCGCTGTTCATCAAGAATCCGCTTGAGGCTGGCTGCAGAAAGACTTGAAGTCATGTACACACCCAGCCATAAAAACTGACTTTTGCAGCCCGGTTCAAAAAAAGGCTTGGGTCTAAAATGCTGATTTCACTATGGGCACACACTGTATGGTGAGTAAAATTTTTTCTATCTCTGTGGTTTAAAAGTTATTAGGATCATTTGATTGTCCAATCAGAGACACAGCTCAGGTCACCTGACTGAAAAACTCACAGCTAGCGTCATAGCAAATGTGGCTGCATCTGCGGATTGGCTTCATTTCATGGTTTCAGGAACAGACGGGTGACGTCGGGGATGCTTTGTCCATATTTTATACAGTCTATGGCAGGGTACCAAATAAGGTACTATTATAGGTACTGCCCAAATTCTGTCAAAAGTACTGGGTACCGATTCATGTTAAATCAAAAGGTACCATGTCTAGGTACCTAAATGCACCCTTGTGACTGTGAGGAAGTGAAGGAGTAGGCAATTTGCCATGCTGGGCTAAAAACACAGCATTGCAAGTTTGTATATTGAGAAATAAAAATGTTAAATTAAAAAATATATATACTTTAATAATACACAAATTGATATTTTTTTACCAAATAAGCACAAAAAAAGTAACAAAAATTGGTACCATTGAGTACTGGTACCAATTGCCAGGTACCAGGCTTGGGTACCATATTGCGTCATATGTGAAAGGTACCCATCCTTATCTACATGCAGACCTTGGTGTTTGAGGCCAGCTCCTCTAGTGTGTCATGAAGGAGATACTTATGCCATGACCTCATTTCAGCAAGTCTCTAGAAGATGTCAAGCTATTTTTAGAACAAACCATAGTGAGGAGTTTACAGACGGATTCAAGGATCTCATCGTTTGAATGTGCACGAGTTTTCAAATTTACATGAGGACATCCAGCAATGTTAGTTTGGTTCCATGTTCAATATGTGGGAAAGCATCAACCCCCTTCTTTAAACTACCGCACACACATTTCTGACCAGCAGACAGAAGACTGTAACTAGGTTGAAATGTGGGCTTGCTGCTTGCCACAGGAGTTGCAGAAATGACCATTTGCATCTGACTCACACACACTGAAGTGCACTGACTTACCACACACACACACACACACACACACACACACATGGCCAGTTAGGCGTGAAAAACAAATAATGTCATTACCTCCTTCATAGTCCCTCAGCAGGGGGGCCCACACAAACAAGAGCAGAGCCTTACAGACACACACACTCACACACATACATGCAGGGGAGGGCAGCTGCTGGATGCTGTATGGCCTCTGGTGACCTCGTGTAAGGGATGGTTGGTGCTCTGACATTGATCTGGTGAATACTTTAACCTTGCAGCCAATTATGCAACATTCTGCCTCTCCATCATTTAAAGTTAGTGAGCTTGCCTGCTCCACCCTGCACCTATAGCAACCAACCTGCCGCCAATTAGTGCCAAGGCATCCCTGTTTCCTTGGCAACACACCACAGACCTCATAATGTATATCTATTTAGGGACCTACACACCCCGAGGCAAAAACCTGCTTCTGCCGTCTCGCACGTTCACATTGGACGGCCAGGTCTCTGAAGCTGGGCGCAGCATTTTAACATCAGAAAATCATTACTAAATTAATTCTGAGACATTAGTATACTGATGATAAACAAAGCTGAGACGATTGGCTGCAGTTTCCAATCAGTGCAACAGGGTTGGATTGAAAAAAAAAAAAAAAAGAAGAAAAAAAAAAAGTGCTGTGCTGATTCTCGCCACAAAAATCGAGATCTGCTCGTCTTCCAGCAAAAGCAGAGCTGCGGATTTCAGAGTTTCTCGCAATGGCAGATGGTGGAAGGAGAGAAAGGCCGATGATAAAATCCCTTCCAAGATGTTTATCCTTTTCAGTAAAACGAAAGAGAAAACAAATGCATATGGAGGGAGGGATGAGGAGGAGGGGTTGGTTGCTGTGTCTTCTTTGTGACAGGAAAGCGGTGGGGTTTAAGAAAAATATGGCTGTTCTTTTTCAAAACAGAGCATCCATCAGCACTGAGACACAGGTTCCAGATGATATTGATTGTTTGGCACTGGGTGACGCAGACTCATACGCACTCCATCATTTGCAAAGTGTGTTCTGTTGCATGCTAACGGGCAGCAAGACTTCTTAAAGGGGACATATCATGCTGATCCCTGATTAAATACTTACATATAATATAATACATTTGAAAACAAGACCTTTCATCCCCTGAATTTTCAAAAAATGAGATATTGTATTTTTTCTGATATCCTAGAATGAGATTTGATGCCTCTGAAAATAGGTCATTGCCATTTGGCCGCGAGATTTCGACCTTCATGACGACACGAGGATCCTTTCTTTTTATTGGAGTAATCTGATAAAGCAGCTCCTCCTCTGTGATGTCAGTTAGTCACACAACCGCCACCGAGGGATACACCCACTAAGAGCCGAGTATAAATAAAGCTCCCTACTAGCTCTGGCTAACTTGACTGAGTGCTGGATGCAGGGACCCTGCTCTGCTGAGCAGCTCGGCTTTACATGGTGAATTAGCAGTTAAAACACGGTAGTTTTAGCAGACGTCATAATACTTGTGAGACTGTGATATTTGCATGCTTGTTCTGACATGCACTGTGAACCTGGACCACAATAATGCTGCGGTAATAACATAGTGACGAACTGATGGTAGAGGAGATCTTTAGACTGCACTTTCAGCATGATGGATAAAACAGACAGAGAAAAGTGAAGGAGCAGGATGGAGCCCTGTTATAGAAATAGTTTATTGGTGAAGTCTGCCTATATTTCCACGTATAAACTATACATGTTACAGTACCGCTTTGACTCACCACACTGAAGCGTCCTGAGATGATCTGTGTCCAGGTGGATTTTCTTCCTCCTGAGCTGCAGAACCATCCGGGTCTGGCTCGGGGTCCAATACAAAAGGACATATCCTACACTCTGCCATTTTATTAGTGCTATCAATGCCTTACGGTGAAGTTTTGGCAAACAGCAAACTCGCTCGGTCTGCTCCATCCAATATGGCGATTTTGTTAATGCTGTCATGCTGCAAAAACCGCCCCTGGCTCTACCCCCTCCGCCCCTCTGATAGAACTGACCAATCAGAGCACAAAGGGCTGTGACGTTGCGAGGTTACTGGAGGTCATTCTGGAAACGGAGCGTTTCAACGAGATCTTCAGAATGGCCTAGAATGAGGATATTGAGAACGCTATTGTGGGGCAATGAAGGAACTAGATGACTTGTACTGAGGGCAGAAATGCTTTACAGGCATCCTAGTCTGGCAAAGTGAAAAGGAGAAACAAGCATGATATGTCCCCTTTAACGAAGGATCCTGGGACGAGGAAACAGCCTGCATCACTTCCTCCTTCACCCTTTTTTCTCTATCCTCCATTGCCCTTCCTTTCATCCTACCCCCCTTTCCTTCTCCTTCTCCCCTTCCTCTTCCTACCTGTCTCATTAGCATAGGATGCCTTATTTGCATACATATGAGCTAAAGAGAAAAGGGATTTGTGTGCGGGAGAGGAAGAGGAGGAGAGGCGAGAGATGCAGGCTGGCGGTGTCTGATGAAAAGAAATGAAAAAGAGCCCTTTTAGGCGGAAACTGCGACCGCAACCTTACTCTCTTTCAACCCTCCCTCGTTCCATTCTGTTCTCACCCTTTAGGTCACACCTTGGAGAGCTCCCATGAAGGCCCCATTAACACGACATATCTGACAGAGAGAGTAAAGAAGCCAAGAGGCGAACAGATAGTTGATAAAAGCTTGGGTACGACAACCGGCTTTAA
Organism: Halichoeres trimaculatus; assembly: GCF_033239565.1. NCBI lineage: Eukaryota > Metazoa > Chordata > Actinopteri > Labriformes > Labridae > Halichoeres > Halichoeres trimaculatus. The sequence goes on along the minus strand of NW_027437198.1, from coordinate 4,958,928 downwards.
AAGAGAAAACAACAAGAGGAAAGAAAAAAGATGGAGATGGAGGGAAAATAGATAGCTTTCACACATCAGCCATCTTTCCCTCGCAGCGGCTGGGGTCTGTGCTGCTCTGGTGTTGTTGTTGCTGTGGTGGCGATGGATGGTTGCCTCGGCGAAGAAGAACCGATTGGCTGTGAAGTGAAAGGCCCCCCCTCCTTTCTCTTTCCCTCTAGGAAGGACGGCACACAGCAAGCCCCTCCCCCTCAAACCTCACACACACACACACACACACGCACTTGCACACCCACATAAACATGGGCACGCATTAAAAATGCACCAAGATGCTGAGGGTTCAGAATCACACCTCACGCATCTTCATGTGTCAGATTTTTAGTAGGAGCGAGGCAGCACACACATCAGACACATTAAACACGGCTCAGTTATGATTCATACACAACTATATGGTTCAGACTGACACACACACACACACTGACACACAGCTTCTATAATATTAACAACCTCCACCCCCCCTTGTCTCCACATCAGGCCAACCCAGATGCATCCTGTACAATCTGTCCCTGATTGCACACAAATACACCTCCCCGAAACACACACACACACACACACACACACACACGGGCATATTTATCCTGCTCCAGCTTGCTAATTGCATGTGTCTAATAACCTGGTGCAGATAGAAAACAGAGCCGTGCTCTCGCTCGTCTCTCGTCTCTGTGGACACAGTCCAGACGTGAGGCAACTGCAGAAGCTGGGGATCTGAAAAGGCAGCGAGGGATTGGAGGCGAGCAGACGTGGATGTGTGTGTGTGTGTGTGTGTCTGTTTGTGTGTGTCTTTTCATGTGTGTGTGTGTTCGTCCTCTCGTCTTTGTTTGATCTTTCCGTCCAGGCCTGAAATGCTGCAACACACCAGGAATAATAACTTTCCTACCTGTGCAACCACCCACACACAATCAGAGGAATCAGATCAGAGGATGCACACACACACACACACACGCGCGCACACACACATACACTTTCCTTGCTGACAACATTCTTTTTGTATTCCAAGTGTCTGTGCATGCACACACACACATGCAATCACTCATGCATGAGCCATCTCCTGTGTATCATCAGGACCGGCTGGAGAGGACACAGCCGAGGGAGGAGGGGGGGAAGAGAGTGATGAAAGGTGGCAGGGAGGGAGGGAAAGGAGGAGTGGAGATGAAAGCATGAAGCGAAGGAGGGAGGAAAGGAGGGAAGGAGGGAGGGTGGTGGTGGTTTGAGGGTAAAAGGGCAAAGGGAGCGATATGAGAGGGAGGAGGGGGAGCGGGGAAACAAAGGGGAGGGGGATGAGCTGAACTGGGTTGAGGGGAAGCGGCGCGGACAGATGTGCTGACTGCTGATTGGACGGACAAAAGAGGAAAGAGAGACACGCTGAGAGAGCCGAGGAAAGAGGGGAAGAGAGAAAGCCTGTCACCTCCAGTCAGCGGCTATTAGCGGCAGCGGCAGCTCTGAGACACCATCCCTCATTCTGCTCTGGCAGCGCTGGCACAATTAGACACACACACATGCACACACTACAATGCACACACTCATCCATCCGTCTTTTTCCCTTCATATGTGTGTGTGTGTCGGTCTGAGACTAATTGAGAGTGTGTATATGTGTGTGTGTGCGTGTGCATCAGGCTGCGTCTGAGCTCTGTGTTTTTCTCTCTCCGCCCCCCCACATGTGTGTGTCTGTGTCTGTGTGTGTGCGCAGAGACTTAGTGAAACGTCCTTGTGTTTGATCTGCTTGTGTGTGAGAGTGTGTGTGTGTGTTTTCTGCCACTGAGGGCCCTGTGCCCAGGCCTGAGAGTGTGTGATAGAGTCCATGCCAGCTCGAGCTGCATGCCACAGTCTCCACGCCTGCACCCGTGTCCTGCCACTGCCAGCACCATCCTCCTCCTCCTTCCTCATCACTTTCCTCGCTCTGTATCAGTCCGTAGGCCTCCTCCTCCTCCTCCTCTTTCTTTCCTACTCATCCTTTTTCAGTTTTATCTCTCTCTTTCATACTCTCTTTCTCTCTGTTTTGGTTTAATTGCTCTGTCTTTAGCTCTGTGTCCCCAGCGTGGAGTTTTTGTTTTCATCTTTTCCCTCTCATTTACTGCCTGCGACCACTCCGCCCAGTCCTCCCATCCTTGCATCTCTCTAAAAGTTGAGGCTCTACCTGCCCTCCTCCTCCTCCTCCTCCTCTGAGTACTCACATCCTTGTTGTCACTATCAGTCCACCTTCTTTTCAACCTCTTCAACCTTTTCTTCAACAACTTTTCACTATTCTACATAGGGATGGAGACCTTTCACATTTGTGAATGCAGTATCAAAGCACACCTGAAGGCACAGGTGCGTAGGAAGAAGGCTTCTCCCAAAACGAGTCCAAAAGATATTATAAACAAAATATAACTGAGAGTAAAACAGTATGCAGGTACCCTTTGCATTTGAAACAATACGGTACTGATGACAAGTACCTGGTAATCGGTACCGGTACTGTACGGTACCAATTCTCAGCACTTTTTGTGTTTAATCAAGTGTAGCGTTGGTTCAGGCAGGCCACGACATCAAGCTCTTACAGCTTAGCTGTCATCATCGGCAGGGGCGTATTTAGTGGTTTGGGGGCCCAATGCAAACCCAGTCAATGGGGCCCTCCATGTCCTTGTAACTCATCTTCCTCAGAGCTAGACTGGCCTTCCCTGGGTCCACTGTCTCTTTCCCAGAATCAAGGCATGAGACAGTGCTAATCTTGTACATGGTAACTTAACGCAACTAAATGCATTTCCTCAAGTTCTGTACTTTAGTTTGATTTTGAAAAAAGTGAATACATCATTTAGTCCACTTTGTCTTGGATTTGAAATCTTTTATGGTCTATTGACAGCTTATTTGTCCCACAGTGGGGAATTTACAGAGTAACAGCAACAAACAAGAAAGTATGAAGTGAAAAACATTACAATAGGTAAATATTGAAAAAATAATTTAGTAAAGAAAAAATATGTAAATATCAAGCACAACATAAAACTGGAAAAAAATCTACTGAAAGAGGTGATATTTACAGTTACCATACTTTTTGGTACTATTACTTTAAAGTTAATGTATTTTTATTGACCCCCTGTCCAGTGAGTTACGTATCCAAAAAATTGATTTTGTTCAATAATGTTTATCACCAACTCAAAAAGTTTGAGTTTGAGAAAATTATCCTGTCTCCTGGGCTAGATAAAGTCCTTAAAATCCTAAAAGTCTTATATGTTTATCTCAGATCTCAGAGCAACATTGTTTTTATTTCCGACTTGGTTGAAAAGAAGAAAAAATGGGGAAAAAAAGTGTTTTTTACAGCTTTCCTCCTGAATCAAATTTTCAGATGTGTTGTAACATGGAATAGCCCATTGAATAAGCAGGGAGGGGGAGTACCCAAAACCATCATTAAAGATGAAGCCTTTTGATGTATTTTGAAGCATGTGAAGTAAGACTTAGAAAAATGAATCCTATGTGGAAGTGCTGAAAGATGCAGTTCAGTAAGAATCCACTTGAAGCTGGCAGCAGAAAGATCACAAGTCACATACACACCAAGCCATAAAAACAGACTTTCATGGCATTAAAAAGCATATTAACAGCCTGGTTAAAAAAAAACGGCTTGGGTCTGAAACACTGATTTCACTATTGGCACACACTTTACAGTAAGTGAATTATTTTTCACTTGGCGGTTTAGAAGTTATTAGGATCGTTTGATTATCCAATCAGAGACACAGCTCAGGTCACGTGACTGGTGGACGCCCTGTAGCTATTTGAAAGGAAACTCACAGCTGGCAGCATAGCGAATGTGGCTGCGTACATGGATTGCTTCAGTTCACAATTTCAGGAACAGACAGTGACGTCACAGAAGCTACGTCCATGTTTTATCCAGCATTGAAAATAGCCTATTCTTTCACTCCCTTACAGTCACAGGGATGCGTTTAGGTACCTAAACATGGTACCTTTTGGTTTTACTTGAATCATTATCTTGTAATTTTTACAGAATTTAGTCAATACCTTGGAAATATTCAGTACCTATCCCTAATTCTACACTTCCTTCTCCTAAATTCATCCTCTTCCTCCTCCAACTCTCCTCGTTTCCCATGTGGCCACTAGTGGCAGCTGTTTCCCACCTGCTTTCTCATTCACGACCCTCACACCAGCTCTCCATCTTCCTCCTTCCCCTCGTTCCTCACCTCCTTCCATCTCCGGGACATCTTTATCCGTGCGACTCTCCATCCTTCTCATCAGAGCTCTCATTATCCAACTCCCTTCCTCCCTTCCTCCCTTCCTTTCTCTTCCCTCTCCTCCCCTGTCTCCTCCATCACCTGCTTCTCAGCGGTGTTTCTCCTCATTTCCATGCAGCCCAGCAGCCTGCAGGCCTGGCTGCCTTATAACATCGCCTACTGAGGAAGAAAAAACACACACACACACACACACACACACACACACATACACAGATCTGAAAGCAAACGCGCCTTCAAACACACTCCTTTCGATCCATGCAGGTCAAGAAAGAGGAGCACATGAAGAATTTATGCTTCGGCTGTCACACACTGATACAAACACAGAATCCAGGGTATAATGAGATTTAGCCACTAATGCATTCTTCTCTCATCACAAATTTTCTTACAATCCTTATTTTTCATACACTGAAAACCGTCTTAGTTGCAAATTAGACGCTGCTAAGTCCCTAAAACCATTTGCCGCTGTTTGTTTATTCGCTCTTTTCCATTCTGGCGCTGCGTTTACTGTATCCCGGTATCATTTCATGCACACACAGAGCCATTAATCGAGTGAATGAGGCCTGTTCTCTGGCTGCGTCCCCGGCACAGCGAGTGACACAGAGCTGTGGGATCTGCTGCTGAAGTGCAGCGCCTGATAAAAATTTGAGCTCTCTGGGTAGGGGGTCTTTGGGCTGCTGACCGCTGCCTTTTCCAGCCCAGTGATCTGACGGTGAGCTCATTAGACTTAGGTGAAGGTGGAGCCGTCTTTCCTTGTTAGGATGCGTGTACGTGCCTCTATCATGTTTGCGTGTTTGATCATTTCCGCTGCAGCCGGTGCGGGTTTGCAGATTCGTCTACAGTGGTGCAATACGCCCGCAGAGAAGAGCCACGTTACACAAGGCGCACAGCAAGGGAAAGAAGAAAAACCCAGGCTATTAGGCCACCGCTGACTTTATGCGTGTGTGTGTGTGTGAGTGTGTGTGTGTGTGTGTGTGTGTGTGTGTGTGTGTGTGTGTGTGTGTGTGTGTGTGTGTGATTCACAGGGAGGGAGATGAAGCCAAAGTCAGAGAGGGAGATGGATTGAGCAGTGAACTAGGGCGGCCCAGGATCAGGCAGCGTGCTGGATGGCTGTTTGCCGTCCTAAGGGAAAGGGCCAGCTTGTTATTTTAAGGAGGGTGACTCTTTTCCTCACCTCATGTAGAAAAAAATAGGAACACACACTCATACACGCATGCACACATCCACACGCGTTGCCTCTGTGCACATGGCGCAGCCTCCAACTCGTGCTTATTCGTCTCAGATAATGGGCCTCTGCGTCTGTGTTCAACCTGCAGACGACACCGCTGCTCAGCCTCCCGCTGCATGGAGGAGCATGTGCTGCTCTGTGTTCATCAGAGATGCTGAAAGGACACATCTTCTTTTGGTTAAGCAGAAACACAGAGACATGCTGAAAGAAGGAAAGAGGAAAGATAAAAACTTCACCCTGAAGTGAAAAGGTACCAGTTCAGAAAAAGGTGCACAAGGCATAAAACAAAATAAAGCAGCCCTTGAGGACATTTCTACTCGCTGTTTTCATCTCACTATTTGCAAGAGTCGAGCTGAACGGCAAGATTAGGGAACACACTTTGCTCCAGTGTGCATAACACGGGAAATTCTTGCTCTCATGTTGGTTAGCTTCCTTCATCTGCAGTCGTTCAGTTTCTCCCTCCTCTTCATGAAGACTGAGCTCAACAGAAACTTCTTCTCTGTGGAAATGTTTCTCTCTGGTCTTTACTTCTTATAAGCCCAAATATTTCTTTTATGTCATTTTGTCACAAAACGTCCCATGTGCATGATGTGCACTGACAAATACGCCACAGACGAGTCTATTCCACTTGTTATTTTACTGTACTTAAAGCTAAAAGTTGTCTTTGTTTTTAGAGAGCTGTGCTGATTTCTGACATCCTAATAACTGAAGTTTTAAATAGAACAAAATCTTCAAAATTTATGAAGCTTGACCCTAAGCCTGGTCTTAGTTTAAAGGACAGAAAACTGAGTTTTATCAGACAAACAAAGAGGGTAGACACCCAAAGTAACTAAGTAATTGCAACAATTTGTATAAAGGTCTCTGTGAATACTATTTTTTCTTCAGTCCTGAGGCTCTGTTTACATGACAATGTTTCATCTGAAAACGCTAAAACACTGTGAGAAAAACCTGCGTTTATACGGAAAGCTGAGGGACTAAAAACACTGTAGTAAGCATGCCAGGCCTGTAGTTGGTGCTATAACTGTCTTGTCCAGAAGCTGCTCTTGGGAGCCAATCATCTGGTGTATTGGGGAATACTCAGTGCAAAAGTGGAACAACAGATACTCATTTTGTGTAAAGACAGTCAGCAGATTCAGTAGATTGAGCAGCACAAGCACAACACGGTAGTTCGCAACAATCGTCCTACGGTTCTGTTGTCCTGTTGTATGCGCTCGCGCAAAGCTAAGTGTGACGTCAGTGTTTCCATTGAAAACGCAAGCTTACTGTTTACACGGCAACGGTGTCGGCAGCGTTTCAGAAAAATCCCACTCTGGAGGGTGTTTCAAAAGTTTGCGAGGCCAGACGCAACAAAACTGTTGCGTTTCACCCTAAAACTTTTTGTGTCAACGGCCCCTAATTTGTTTCAATTGTGCCAAACTTTTCAGCCTGTGACCCCCCAAAAAATGGCTGTGGAGACCAGCAACCCACTGTCATGGAAGTATGACAGTGGGTCCCCCATGGGTCCTCAAACCATAGCTTGGACTCCGTGGAATAATTCAAAAACAGTTGTCAAAGTTGCTATATCGCTGAAAGGGCATATTAACAAACTGGGATCCCTTGTACCAATAAAATTAGCTATATTTTCCTAATACTGCTGGCAAACTTTTTGTGCCATGAGATATATTCTAATATGATCATGACGAGTCGAACACTTCAATGATAGAAAAAGAACCCTCAAAACAAAAACAAAAATCACCTCAGAGCCAACATTTTCTCTAGCTTTACAAAAAAGAATTACTTGTGAAGTGTAAATGTGGCATAATTTTGTCATTATAAATACTACATAGTACATAGTACTTGAAAAAATATCTCACCTAAAAGTGGACCATGGTCTAAAAAAGTTGGAGAATCCCTGGTCTAGTAAACTTGTTTGCCCTTAAGCTCATAAATGTGTTTCCTAAACTGATGCCCTTCTCTGGCTTCGTTCTTCTGGCAACATAAGAAATAAAGATCAAACACTTTCTTTTTAAATAGTTTTGTTAAAATAAAATAAATAAAAATAAATAAAATAAATAAAATGAATAAAATAAATAAAATAAAAATGTAACCCCTATTTTTGTCTATATTCTTACTATGTTAGTAAAAATTTTGGTTAATAGTTTTTGATTTAGGGAAACATTTCATGACCCCACTTTTAGAACCTCTGGGAGTAGATGACAGAATATCACAAGTCATTCATGACATGTTTAAAACAGTAATGTGATCATTTCACAGGTTTATTTCTTTAATTTTACCATTGAATTAGTTTTTTAAAAACAGAATAATACTCTGTAGTATGATATGCCCAGAGGTGCACAGTTCCACAGGTGTCTGTCTTTCTGAGGGTCCAGTGGTTGCATGTTTCTCTTTCTCTTCCACAACTTGATACCTGTGAACTTCGTCTCCAGGTGAAGCTTCATTGTGGTGACTTCTGTTATTTATTTAATGATGGCAGAATACAGTGTGATTTCAAGTTGTATGTCATCTTTCTAAAGAATTTATTCTGAGGTCAAAGATATTTTCAGGCTAATTTCTGGGTAAGGTTTAGCTTTAGCAAGGTGTTGCCTTAAATTGTTGAAGCTTGTTATTGAAGCTTATTGTATTAATTAATTTTTACTATTAGATCAATATCATGTCCAAACACCAGCCTATAGAGTGGTGGATGCTGATTGGGCCTCACTGCTTGCTGCTGTTGCTGTATTGTTGATCAAACACCTGTTTAAAGGGGGTAATCCAAACATGTCCTCTGCTTTTTAATTATTTTATTTTATTTTACTTTATTTTATTTTATTTCATTTTTTTTCATTTTATTTTACTTTATTTTATTTTATTTTACTTTATTTTATTTTATTATATTTTACCTGCTATCACTCCTGAAACAGTTTCTTATGGTGAAATAATTGCAAATGGTAGCTGATAGCTCACTTTTGCCTCATCTGCCTGGTTTAAAATGCTGTGAAATCACGGTCATTTTACTCCGCATGTAATGTGCTAACTCTACTCATTCAGAGACAAAGCATGGTCTGCTTATGCAAAAATATTTTTTCTTTTAGCTCCAATGATATCCAACTTTACAGTGTGTAAACTGCACATGCTCATGTTGACAAAGCGATGAAATTGTGACTGTGGAGCTCAGACAGCTTCCTCGTCGGCTGAACTAAAAAAAAAAATCTAAAAGCAATCCCAATGCGTGCTGTTTCATAAACATGAAAGCAGCCTCCGTGGCTCTGTGGGGGCGTCTGTGTTTGATGACGTGTGTGTGTATGTGTGTGTGTGTTTGTGTGTGTGAGAGCGAGAGCCTGTGCAGCCTTGTGGCTTAGTGTCTGTGACATTTGACATACTACAGTGCCTGCAGTGTGGGCTCTGCAGGACTGGGGCTCCTCTCTGCTAACATGGCAGCACGCTTCGGCTTGCACTCGTCTCCTTGCATCTCATCACATCATAAGTCGTGTCATCACTCTGCATTTTCCCCCTCTTATTCTGATGTTCGCTTTTCATCCTCCCTCCAATTGTCTTGTTGTTATCAGGTCCTTTTTTTTGCCTCTCGTCAGGTACTTCTTCATATTTCTGTCCTTTTCCCCCCAAGTGCCTGGATTGCTGTCATTTTCTCATTCTGCCTCCTCATCGTTCTCCTTTCTTTCTTCCTCCCATCTCATTTCCTCTCTCTTTCTCCCAGCACCCGCTTTTATATGCCACACCTCATATTCTCTCCGTTTTGTCTGACTTTTTCTGCTCTCATTTCCTTCCCTCTTTCTCCATCAGCTCTCTCTGTCTCCTTCTTTTGTCTGTTTTTATCTTCAATCCTTCTTCTTCTCCTCCTCTGGCTGTCTCTCTTGTCTGATCTCTTCAGCTGGTTTCTCAGCTCACACCAGGCCAATTAGTTTGCATCAGTCCCCTCGTGTTGGCTCAATAGAAACGAGCAGGTGAGCTGGAGTTCTATTGAGCAGGTGTGTGTATGTGTGTGTATGCGTGTGTGTGTGGAGGTTTGTTTACAAAGATACCCGTTGAAGGTTCAGTTTATGAGTCCTTGTGTGTCTGCTTTTGTGCAGGCAGTCCACACACACACACACACACACACACTCAATCACACCCACATGTACACACAAACACATCTGCTCAGCGAGAGGGCCCGCCGTGCACGCTCCCTCGGCCAACAGATAAACAAGTGTGCTCGCATCTCCCGGGAAGTAACCATAGCAACCGTCTCTCTCCCCGTCCCCCCTTCACTGCCTCCCTCTCCCGCCCTTCCTCTCTCTGAGCTGCCTGGTTGGCTGCTGGCCGTCCTGGAGGCAAGACAATAGCAGGTTTCAACGCCAATGTCACTCCTTCCTCCCGTCCTCCTTTCCTGTTTTGCCAAACATGTAAAAAAAAAAAAAAAAAAGGTGCCTCTTGTATTTATAAATGTGAAGTCACAGGTGGGATGGCAGCCCTGTGCAGGGCAGCATGGGAGCAACATTAAAAAAGAAAAAAAAGATATTTCCTTTACCTCCTTTCTCCTTCCCTTTCCTCCCCCCTTCCTTCCTCCTCTCCTCTTTTCATAAAACGTGGACAATCGCCTCCTTCCCTTTTGTAGGGCGCGAGAGGAAAAGGGGATTTCATGCAGGCTAACTAAGCCCCTAATCCTCTGTTTCATGCCGCTCTCGCACTCTTCCTCTGTTTATGTATAACTGCCTCTGTATTTCTGTTTGCCACAGTGCTGCCTCTTCTGTAGGGTGCAGCCACATTCAGATAGTTATGTAAAGAAAATGATCAGCACCTTGTTTGGTATGAACATTCCACCTGTGGTGAAATGACTTACTTCAAAACACTGATGAATCAGCACAATCATGCCTCAAGAGTATAAATCGTTAGTCTGGTAGGTTACTTTGGAGCCGTCGAATTAACAGGAAGTAAGTTTTGCCTATGTAACACAAAATGCAGTGCCTCTGTCAAATCAGGTGAGTCCCCTTGAGGGTGCTCAAAAACAGGGTGTAGGAGTAAGTCACCTTTCTGCTTCTGATACAAAACCTTGAAGCCCATCGACAGCAAGAGCTGAAATCAAACACACTCTGTAAGACTGAATCTCAACGTCCCCAACGAAACCCTGAGCCCTGAACCCTCATGGACTTCACGGACGTCATCTGAAAAGTAACTTACTATATTATCAAACTGCACATGCACACAGAGGTATGTATACAGATATTTAGTTTAAGATGGTTAAGGCAGTGTTAAGGCCCTGTTATGCTCAACCTTAAATATGGATCCCGATACGCACTGAGCCTCCTGTCTGTGCGTTCAGTTTGTTCCTATTTCTGTGTTTTTTTTTACATAAAGCGTATGGATATGGGCGAAGCCGAGCAGTACCACCAGAAACTGTGGGGGCAGTGTTGCTGTTACTACTCAATACATAGCTTTGATGAGACACGAAGAAGAAATAACAATGGCTTGTTGTTGTCATAAACTTTTGACTCTGTGCTGCTCCCCCTGGTGGATGTATTGGTTATCTGCAATGCCAACGTAAAGGACGCACGGAAGTATGCAAGCAGTGACGGTAACACAATTTGAAAAGGATGAGTACATTTTTTTCTCTTTTTTTTTTTCAAAGAAAAAAACAAATTTCCATTTTTAAGTTTTGTAAAATTTCTCTTCATTTAACCATGCTGGGTTTGAGGGCTCCCTGTCTTTGATGTCACATTCATATGAGCTGTGGGTGATTCCCTCAAGCTAAGCCTGCAAAAATGCCCACTTATGAACAGGGTTTCTTTGAGAGCTCAAGAAGTCAAAGTGAGAGCCCTCGAACACTTTTACAATCTGAGAGTGGGACAGTTGGGACAGCTCTGGACCCTCATGGACTTAGCAGGGGACGCACTTCAAAGTCAATGAGTGTGGACATTGGGGTTGGGTCTTTCTCAGGAGTCGGGATTTACAAGTTCTGATTGTGGAATTTCAACTGCAACACCCCCTGAGGTTGGAATTTCCAAATGGGAAGTCGGTGGATTCACACCACCCCCCAGTTTACAATCAAAGATGGCTGCCCTGGGTGGAAACAGTAATCAAGCTCCTGTTATGTTCTGTTTATTTTAGCATTTCTGAGCAGTGTTGTCGCACTAAATCAGCCATATACATAGTATTGTTCAATGTTTATGGCAAGTTTTTATGACCTGGCAGCTTTTAACTTGGAGATGATGTCATTTTTACTCTCCACTTCCTGGCTCTAGGGTTAGGGTTAGGGTTAGGGTGACGAGGCAGGCAGGCAGGGGCGCCACCAGGGATTTTGCGGCCCCATGAAAAGAAATATTGCTGGGCCCCCTGTCAAGGATGGACCCCTATAATGCCCCCCCCCCATTTTCAGTGCCCTGTCAGTCAAGTCACCCATGCCCTTATATTGGCACAACTTGTAAGTTACAAACTTCGACAAATAAGTTATAAAAGAAGTCCACTCCTGTAGGGTGTGTGCAGATAGAGAAACGAGCCACTCAGAGCCCAAAAGTTTGTTTGAACCCAGCTGTAAATATGTTAATTGATGCTTTTTGGCTTAGTGTGAATGTGGTTCCTCTGCTAACACTGTGCCCTCCGTCAGCCAATCATGTTACAAACATGTTACTTTGGCTTTAACAGTGTCCTCCTTTGACAGGTGTGTTAAGGACACTTACTTGGCTTATGCAGCCTCAAGTGGACTCTATAGGAACTGCAGTGTGCACTTCCCCACCCGTGATGTTTTTATTTATTTATTCATTTTTTTTCAGCCCAGGGTGCAGCTTGGACCGTCAGCTGTCTGATGCAGAACAGGGCTTGAACTGCATTCAAGAGCTCTATTTTATGTGTAAGCATCCGCCTTCTGCTTCAAGGCCACTGGAAACAGTCAAAGATGTGGGCTGTGGAAACCAAAGCGTGACGCTGAAAACCAAACACTGCAAAGCTCTGAAGATCAGGAGGAAGATAGAGAGGATGGTGGTGTTACTTTGTATTCTCTACAACAGGCAGAGCTGTTTCACAAACAGGTGATGGTGATTAACTCTTATAGCAACGTTCTGGGTCTGAACACAGCTGCTTCCCACCGCTGGAAGCTGATATGAGGGGGTCCTTTGCTGCTCTGCGTCTGGTGTGTGTCTCAGCCTGCTCTGAATGACGGCAAAAGCCTCAGACAATCATTCTGTCCTGAGCCTGTGCGAGGAGCCGAGAGGGAGAGATGGGGAGAGAGCTGTCAGCCACTCCGGCTAACCATCTAATAGGTTGCCATACTGAACTGACATTTGAAGGCTACGGGAGCATTAGTCCTGAAATGAAAAAGAGAGATGAGAGCTAGAGCACGGGAGGGAGAGACGGAGAGACAAGGGGAGAGGGATCGGATATGCAGCGAGCGTGCTGTGGAGTCGGCAGCCCTTATCAATGCATCTGTCTATCCATCCGCACCACACGGCCTCATCTCCTCTATGATCTCCACCCACCCCAGTCCTCCGCCTCCTCGCGCCATTCCTCACCCTCTCCGTCTCCCGCCCGGAGAGAAGACAGAGGAAGGACAGAGATGAAAGGAGGAAGAAGAAATACAGTCGTGGGCGAGCCAGGGAGGGCTGAGGGAGCATGAGAGGAACAGAGCAAAGGAATAAGAGCCAAGGACAGAGAGGGAGACGCTCAGATGTTTAATTTACAGCCTTTCCTGGTGCAGACACGTGAAAGATGAGTGAAAGACAGACAGACAGGAGCAGGGACAGATACATGGACATGCAGAGAGACAGGGAAGAGGATTCTTACACCTCCACACCAAACTACTGAGACACTTTTTACCAAGTGGAGCAGCACAAAAGACTCCAACCTCTCTTTACCCTCAATTTATCTTTTGTCATTTGTCAGTCCCTCCTTCTCCAACACTTTCACAGGAATTTATTTTAAATTGCTGCACTGAACTGAAGCAGAACTGCATCGCTGCGTTTCAAGACCGCACGGCTTCCTCAGGTGTATCCAAATCGAGCAAAGCCATCAGGTTTACCAGACATACGGTCTGGAGCTTTTAAAGGACACACGGTCAAAGCAAGTTTTCCTCTTTTTGTGTTAATGGTAGAAATAAGTGGAATAATTTAACAAACATGTTTTCCTTACACTAAATTTGGTTCCTTTCACCTAGAAAACTACAAAAAGATGCATCACTTCAAGCTAAAAGAAGACATTCCTCCTCGTAGATTGGATGTTTCTGGGGTCAAAGGGAAGTAAAAACAGCCGAGAGGTCGTTTTAGCACAAGTATCAAAATGCATGACTCTCTCCAGGTCCAGACCGAGCCTTGACTTAATATTCGGCTGCTCACAGTGAGCAAAGAACCTGCTCATCCACATTCCAGACGATCCCTCTCAGAAGAACGGTTACTGTGTCGTAATTTGAAGAACTAATTATTCAAGGAGGGAAACCTTCCCAGAGTTCAGGTTAGCTGGAGGAGAAATCATGATCGTTTACATGACACAGAATTCCTGAACTCTGTACAAATGAAATAGTTGTGTTTTTTGGAGACACAAATACCTTTGTATTAACCATTGAAGCTACTGTGATGAATAAGTGATCTAGAAAGTCTCACTTTTATATATTTATCATAACAATCCACAATTTGAAATGAGACAATAAGAGCTTAAATTTGTCATTGCTAAACGCTATTTCTTAGTATCCTAGGTTGGATTTTCCTGGGGGAATACGAATCAATTTATAAAGTTTGGCAAAATTTAGTCGTAACAAGTGAGATGGACAAGTAAGAAGCAAGATCTGCTGTGTTCTTTGATGAAAAGGATTTATTTTGTAGTATTGAGTCACACCAGAGCTGGACTGGCAAATAGAAGAATAAAGGAAGCTAACGTCTAAATGCGTCTGCGTCTGTCAACCCACTTTGGCTGCGTATTCAGTCCAGCAAGCCGCGTGACTGACAGCTGAGACCGTGAGACTGAGGGGTTCCCGCGCTTCCCACTCCATTAATAAGTCTCTCTTTATTCATGTTGGGCTGTAAAACCTCAAACCTGTTGATCCCTGGTCTTGCTCTGCTCATTAACTATCATTACTTTGTATGGCTCATTTGTTGGTCATCGACACCAAACTTTTGTGGCTTCAGCGATATTTTTACTACTTTTTGCTCATGTGTTTGCCTGGAGATTGTACTTGTAACCATGGCTGCATTGTTTACATGTGAACTCAGCTGTTAGCAGCCTGTAGCAAGTCAATGCTAACTGGTGTAAGGCCTGATGTCTTCCCATAAGGTGAGGAGAAGGAGGTGAGGACGTGCTGGTTCTCAGGTGTGAGGTAAGAAGTGATGACATGGACCTGTCCTTCCATCCATCGTTATTGGGAACGTAAGATCTATCTCTAATAAGATGGACGAGCTAGCCATGCTAATCCACCAACAGAGGGAATACCAGAGGGCAGAGTAGCATCATGCTATTCACAGACATGGCTAATGGAGCTAACATCAGACACCAACGCCACATTGGAAGAGCTTCACCTGCTGTGAGCAGACAGGACCTAGGAGACAGAGATGGAGCATGACTGAAGAAGCTCAGTCCTGGACCCTGTGGAGGTGGAGACTGGCTGAACTGGACAATGATGGACAAGCTGTCAGCATCTATTTTCTTATGGACCTTTTTGCACTTTCTTACTTTTGTTTTCTCAATTGCTGCTGTGACTTCAATTTCGTTGTACTTGTTACAAGGGCGATGAACTTCTATTCCATTATGTCTGTTTATTATAGTAGTCAAGCTAAATGCAATGTCATTTTGACCTGGTCTGTTTTATTTTTAAAGAAACTGGGTGTTTTTAAGTTACTTTCCGGTCACGATTTCTTGTACCGCTCAATTGTCCCTCGGCTGGATTTATGCGTTCCAACTCCGCATCCCGCAAAAAAAAAGGGTGGCTGCGTTTATCTGTAACCTGCTGGACCAGCCTTTACGCCACCATAAGTTGTCAGGTTGACTTGAATGGGAACCTATTTCATGCTGTGACTGAGCAGAGCTGGACCGGGGACGCATTTGGTGTATTTCAGCCGTAAACAGGAATTTGTAATAATGTGCACAAAATGAGGAGCAAGTTTACGTTTGCACTGCTTGGTGAGGTTGTAGCCGGTAGATGAGCACTGGTAGGAAACTACACAGACACAACTTAGAGCTAGGCTGTGAGTAGCACTAAACACATAGTCTGTTCAATTATATACGAACTGAGTTTACGAAGTTTGCTTGTTGTCACGTTTCAAACAATACCGCTACATAACTCCAAATAGATAACCTCATCGCTTTGCACCAGAAATTTACCTCAAAACAAATTCACACCTTGGCAAGAGTCACATCATATAAACACTACCACTTCTAGCCACAGGTGTCACTGTTGTCAACACCAAATGGATAGTTCCTACTTAGACTTTAGAATTAAAAAAATGTCTCCTCAAACTCACTGTTACTGATCCACACTGAATATGACTCAAGTAATGCTCAGTACTTTTGCTTAAACGTCTAATAATCCAAAGTGTGAGCATGTGGGAGTGGCTGTTGCAGCCTCCTCCAGCAGAAAAGGCATTGTGCAAACATCAGGGGTGAAATGCCAATCATGCGTGCTTGTTGTGAAATGCGTATACCTGTGCATTTTCAAAGGCTACAAGCAGGTTAGGAAAACTTAAACATACAAATAGGTTGAATGTGATTGACACGGAAATGATGAAGCTGAAATGAGTTTGTATGCCAGCGTGTGTGTGTCTGCGTGAGATACCACCTGCCATTTGGGCTGTAATTAATTGTCAATGATCGTCTTAGGAAGTGCGTGCAGACCTTCAGACAAACTCTAATTTCCCTTTACCCACCTGCCCTGGGCTTTAATAATTGGCTGATGCAGACGTGTGTGTGCGTACGTGTGTGTGGAGATTTTGATAATTAGCTCAGCAGTATAGTAGAAGCGTCAGTGTGTGCGTTTGTTTTTGTGTTACTCACTCCTGCTTGTCGAAGTCTTTGGTTTCATGAGTGTGTGTGCAACTTTGAGCAGTGGCAGAAAGTTCACAGTTGATTTTTTTTCCCCCCTTACCTGTGTGAGTGCAGTACACACACTGACTTCTGCGCCTGTGTGAGTGTGTGTGTGGAGGTGATAAGCACCTGAGCCCCGAGGCAGCCTTTAGATTTCCCCTCACGTCCTCACTGAAATCAGCCCAATCACTGCACTGTCATCTGCCTGCCACCAGAGAGAGGTCTGGGCTGAATACTGACAAGCTCATTTGCCTAGCGCTGTGCACGATCACATGCATACATACACACGCTCTCAAACCTACACCCTTACATGCCCACGAGGCTCTCCACTTCCTCCTAAAACTGAGCTCAAACGGAACCAGTGTGGAAAACATTTGCTGGATTTATGTCTTAGCGGGGAAACGTTTCCTTCTTGGTTCAAGCCAATTTGAAATGTCCGAGCTCGTAAGAAGGATGGGGTCTCACTGCCAGCATCAACCCCTGCCGCATCATCAACTTATTATTGCTCAGATAAATGTCCCGGCTTCCACCAGTGGCATTAATAATTTACGTGTTGAGGGAGGCTGAGAGAAAGCTCTGCATTGATTTTAAACAAATGCCTTTATTCTTTTGATACCAGAAGCCCTTTAAACCTTTTAGTTGAATCAGTTTCCTTCTTTAAGAAATTAGTTCCCCTCGAGCGGGGCATTTATTCCTGGGGTTTAATCTGTTTTGGTTATTTCACAACAGCGATTGATATTTGTTCAAGTGGTTTTAACTTTTATCGCTGCATGTTGCTCTCCACTCTCACCCTGTTTCCAGCTCTTTCCACTGTCCTGTCCTTTCCAGAAAAAAAAACAAAAACAAATAAGAAAAATTAAAGAGGGATATGGTGCTTTTTGAGGCTGTCCCTCGGGTACCCCGTAGTAGTTTTTACATGTTTTACAGCTCAATAAAATGACTTCTCTTTCTCACAGTGTTGTTTTAGAAGAGCCTTAGTTTAGTCTGAAACACTTCTTCGTTGCTGCTGTATCTTTAAGGAAGGAGCTCTTTAAGGTTTGTGAAGCTTAAAGTGATACTCCGGGATGGAACAAGTTGGGTCCTATCACAAGGTTTAGGGCAGAAATGACCCCTACAGCAGTGTTTTTGTGCAGCAGAAGCCCAGAGCGCACGCACCAAACACCCCCTCCCTGCTCCTCTGCCGGTTTCCTCTGCACTCAGATGGGGCCATATTTTACTTGACCAAAAACACAAATAAACGGACTCCCACTGAAAAAATCTGATATGGGTCTGCATTCACGCTTTATTAAGAGGATTTTCAGCGTGTTACTTTCACACAAAAACACCACTAAATAAGGCTCTAGTTCTCATCGTGTCTCTTTGTCCTGGCAGACTACCTGTGTTTGTTTATATCTGGCACGCCGCGCGCGTGCAGACTAATACACTAAGCGACGAGCGCCTCGTAGCCAGCTATGGCTCTGCAGCGGAGGTAGCGTCGTTTTACAACACGATGAGAACTAGAGCCTTATTTAGCTGTGTTTTTGTGTGAAAGTAACGTGCTGAAAATTCTCTAAATAAAGCGTGAATGCAGACCGATATCAGATTTTTTCAGTGGGAGTCCGTTTATTTGTGTTTTTGGTCAAGTAAAATATGGCCCCATCTGAGTGCAGAGGAAACCAGCAGAGGAGCAGGGAGGGGGTGTTTGGTGTGAGCGCTCTGGGCTTCTGCTGCACAAAATCACTGCTGTAGGGGTAATTTCTGCCCTAAACCTTGTGATAGGACCCAACTTGTTCCATCCCTAGTATCACTTTAAGGTACAACACTGCCTTTCGGAGCTCCCCGCTCCACAAACTCCCTTCCCTCTGACTGGCCAGCCCTCTTAAGGCCTGCCAGGGGGCGGAGTTATAGGCAGAACTGGATGTTTGAAGCTCGCACATCATTCACCAGTGCGAAGATTCTTATGCGATGACTTCTTCGTTTCAGCAAATCCTGTTAGAACTAAACAGCTTACAGATGGATTCAATGCTTTCTACAGCACATACATATTTAGCTGTTTGAAGTCTGCACATTAATTTTGGACTTTCAGCGTCGTTACTTTATGTCCATGGCTATGGGAGCACATAATACCCCTTACAAAACAAACAAACAAACAAAAACAGTTTACGATTTTGCATAACTTAAGGCTTTACTGATAGCTAAGCCTTAACTCTTGCTACGTCATCCAGTAGGTTTGGCTTTAAATCTGTTTTTCAGAAACAGATTTTGGTGAAAGAAGTAGAGTTAAATGAATATGGCGCCCCCTGCTGTTTCAGTAAAGTTATTGATATTCATTTTGGTTACACAAATTTGAAGCAAAATGTCTTGAAAGGTAAGCTCACATCCTCCTGCTGAATTTCATTTTAATAGAAGTTGCTCTAGGTTAGCTTACTGACCTGAAGAGTTAAAATGATCAAAAGCAGAAATCAACTTCTATCATAAGCTGCACCCTTTCTACTCGTTCGCAAAGAAATACTGAGAAACACTCACAGATAGAGACATGTTGCAGTAAACACAGACTCCTTCCCCGCCCCCCGTGCACACACAAACACACACTGACACAGACTAGTGTGACATCCCTGTGACCTAAAAATGTCCCCAAAGCAACGCAGAGGGACAGACAGGGACGCAGCAGGAGCAGAGAACATCACGACGCTCGTGACTACACGTATAGACTGAGGGGTGTGAGCGTGTTTATGTCTGAGCGCTGGCTGGTGTGCATGCAAGGAAAAGAGAACATGGAGGGAGTATGAATTCTGCATGTGCTGATGTTCCTGGTGTGTTTCTGTGCACGCGTGGAGCCACACTGTGAGCTGTTCCCCTGTCAGCGCGATTAAAGGGCCGCACAAACGTGGTGTGAGGGGGGAGAGGGAGGGGGCACAGATGAGAGGGAAGAGGAGGAGGAGGGGGGTCTGTAATGAAAGAGAAGGAGGTGAGGGAAGGAGTCTTTACAGAGCACGAGACCAGGCCGGGGACATCATCCTGGATTTTCCTGTGTGTGTGTGTGTGTGTGTGTGTGTGTGTGTGTGTGTGTGTGTGTGTGTGTGTGTGTGTGTGTGCGTCTCTCTCTCACAGACACACACACACACACACACCCAAGGGTACAGTGAGGTCATTCCAGCCCTGGCCAAACCTCATGCCACTGTCAGAGTTTCAGTTCCACATGAGCACAAAACACACACACACACACACACACACACACACACACACACACACACACACACACACACACACACACACACACACACACACACACACTCACACACTCTCGCAGATTTCACCTTGTCTCTCCTTCCTAACCCCAGCGGAGGACGACGTGTGTGTCTGTCCTGTGTGCACGCCTCTGTGTTTGATGAGAGGTTACCATGACAACAGCAGCACCGGCAACCCCCATGGGTTCATTTACATATTCAAGTGCAACAGTGTAGTTGAATTACAGCCGGAAATTGAAAGGCTCAATCAATAGAGTGGTTGAAGAAGGGGTGATAGATAGATGGATAGATGGATGGAAAGATAGAAGGAGGAGGAGGAGGAGGGGGATGCTGAGGAGAAGAGGGTGGGGGTGACAGATGATGCAATGGGCCCTCTTTCTGTGTACACATCAGTGTGTGTAGGCCTACCTGTTTTGGATGACCCATTTCTATTGTCCTTTAGTAGCTAAAAGAGACCTCAAATACACTCTGTTAGAGTGTGTGTGTGGTTGTTTGTTTGTTTGTGTGTCTGTTTGATGCATTAAGGCAGAGACGACCATGTCTTTAATGCTGCAGCTGTTACCGTTCATGTCTCTCTTATACCTTCAATCACGTACACACACACACATGCATCTGACACATGGATTAATGACCAATAGTAAAGCTAAGAGGAACTTAAAACAGAATACAAAAGATAAATTGAGGAAAGAGTTCATATTCGATGTGAACTCAACCCTTGTGATTCCAGTGCGTCAGTCCTCCGCACCCTGAATGTCACATGATCCAGTCGATGCCCTGGTTTTTAGTTAGGAGTTAGGATCTACTGATGTTTTGCTATGACTTTCCCCCAGTGTCCTCCATCCCATGACACTCAGATGTTGACCTTTTCCATTGCACATGTGTGCTGTCAGCCTAGGTCAGGGGTTCCCGAACTGAACTATGCCAAGGCCTCCAGACAGCATTTGCCTCTGGCCGAGGACCCCCTTTGGAAAACAGCAGACATTGCTTCAGAAAATGTAAAGAAATGTCAACTTTAAAAACTTTTTCATAACTTTTATCCACTTTTTTTAAAAAATAATTATTACATTTGTTTGGAACAGGAAATTATTATGAGGTTGTTGCTAAAGGGAGAAGGCATTCAGGGCTCTGTCAGCCAAGGTGGGACACTCCTTTCTTGTATATAGCACAATGGTCTACAACCTACAGCTCTGGAGCCTCATGCGGCTCTTTGACTCCTTTGCAGTGGCTCCTTGTAGCTTCAAGAAAATATATATAAAAAAATAAAAAATTAAAAAAATAAAGAAAATAGTACACTATCTAATTCAAGTATTATTTTTCAAGTTTTGGCATTATTTTGCAAATTAATTAAAATTCTTTTCTTTTTTAATTTTTTTTTTAACTTGATTTTTTTTTTTTTTTTTTAATTTTTGGAATTAAAAAAAATGAGGTGTTTTTTAAATGTTGGCAATTTTTTCAAATTTCTAAATATGTAGAAATTTTTGTAAGATGACATTTTTTGGGGGAAATTTTGCAAATGTATTACATATCAAAAACTAAGATATCACATGCACAATATCATTAATTCCAAAAATCTTCTGCGTAATTTAACTATACACTTTGTTTTAACTATGTTTTGAATTTTTCACAATTTATTTTCTTTTATGATATTTTTTTATGAAATTTTTTTAATTTTTGGATTTCCAAATTTTTTTTTTTTCAATTCTCTTATATTTAAAAATTTGAAGAAATTTTCTAAAATTTCTCATTTTTGAAAATTTTGGAAATGTATTAAAAATCAAAAACCAAGACATCACATTAACAATTTCATTAATTCAAAAAAACTTCTGGTTTATGTAATGATACACTTGATTTTAATTTTGTATCGAATTTTATACACTTAATTTTCTTCGTTGTGAAAATAAAGTAGATTTCATGGCTCCTAAATGACTGCAGTCTAAGTGAGCCAAGTCTAAACGGCTTCCTTGACAGTAAAGGTTGCAGATCCCTGATATAGCAGGTAGTCAGACAGTAGTTAGACAGGGGAAGAGCTTCAGTTCAGGTTAGTTTTGTTTTTCTCTCTGATTTTCTGAGGGGCCGTTTACATGACAACAGTTTTAGGGTGAAACAGAAAACTATTGTTACGTTCGGCCTTGCGTTTACACAGAAACAGTGTTTCAGCCAACCTCAAACAAAAACTTTTGAAAACAGCCTCCAGGGTGGAAATCCTCTGAAACGCTGCCGACGCCGTTGTCGTTTAAACAGTAAGCCGGCGTTTTCAGTGGAAACGCTGATGTCACGCTCCGCTTCGCACAAGGACATACAACAGTACCATTGTTAGGATCGTCTTGGACCACTATGTTGTGCTTGTGCTGCTCAATCCGCTGAATCTGCTGATTGTCTTTCACAAAAAGAGCATCTGTTGCTCCACTTCTGCTCTCAGCATCAGAGCCTGACTGATATGGGATTTTTGGGGCCGATGCCGATACTGATGCTGGGGGCAAAAAAAGGCGATATCTGATATATAGGTCGATATCCGATTTATCGGCTGATATATATAATAAAATCATTGATATACACACGATAAATACTGTATATGAACACAAATTATTACTAGCTATTGAAAAGTTCCATCTTCCATTTAATGCATGGGACTAAGCTAGATTTTAAGTCACAGTGTAGCTGCTTCCAAAACATGCAATGAATACAACTACAACTAAATACATTGAAACATTTTCAGAAATTATTATCAACGAAAACAGTAACTTGTGAATTTCTAAGCCGAAGTTAAACCTGTATAGCATTATGAAGTGAGATGCTGTGTAGTAGCCTTATATAAATTAACACACAGGAGCAGGAGAGACAGAATCTCTGCGAAGCCAAATTTTTTATAATCGGCTACATTTTGGCGCATGGTCTGGCTCTACTTAGCATTCAGCAATACACCAGATAATCAGCTCAACTCTACTTCAGAGGAGATCTACCAAAAGCTGCTTCTGGACAAGACAGTTATAGCGCCAACTACAGGCCTGGCATGCTTACTACAGGGTTTTCAGTCACTCAGCGTTTCCATATCAACACAGATTTTTTTTTTTACTCTCTGTTTTTGGATGAAACATTGTCGTGTAAATGGGACCTGAGGCTACTCTTGTGATCCCTGGTGTCCCCCCTAGAGGCCACAGCCCCCACTTTGAAAAGCACTGGCCTAGGTGGCTGGCCAGGTTACGTTAATTAACGCCCAGTGGGAAACAACAACATCTAAGATCAGTGAAGTGATTTACAGTCTCCAGTTCTAAGAACTCGGAGAAACAGGAAAACATTTCAAAAGTCTGCACATCTGAAAGCTTTGTATAGATCCATGACTCATTCAACCCTACTGGACACTCCGTGCAAGCATCAGCTATACAAATGCAATGATTTTTAATGGATTTTCAGTGGAAAATTAGCAGGACTGTTGCTTTACAACCATGTGGTTTTCCTCTTTTGAGTCATTTAAAATAGAAATAATGATTCCACACAATTCCCTCTGCACAAAAATCTAATTTTGTCATCATTCACTGTTTTTAGTACGAAGGAACCGGCAGATCCAAACTGTACTCATCATCTGCGTCACATCTGTCCCAGCCAGCCTCTCTTCTGCTGATCACACAGAAGCAGCGGGGACACGATACCCCTGGCCCACTTCCTCAAAGACAACCTGCTCTTCCTCCTCCAAGGCCAAAAGACTTTCTCCGCATCAGCAGGCCCCCGGTGGGAGAGCGGATCAATCACGGCTTTATGATGATGAGTGAGTTAGGGTAGGTGTGCCGACAAGTAAATGGCATTGCATTATGCGGCGCAACAACTTTTCATAACAGGAGGCGGTCGCAAGAGGCAACAAGATGTTTACATAAACAGAGAGTGGAGAGTGCTGACTGTGTGGATTTGATCGCATGTGTGTGTGTGTGGGTGTGCAGAAAGTGTGTGTTTTTTTTTCAATAGATTTGGTGGGTTTCTTCTAGATAGGTGTGTGAGTGTGGGTGTTTACAGATGTTTCCGTGCAAAGCGTCTTATTTTGGTGCAGTGGCGTAGAGGAATGCCGAACCGTGGAGGAAACCATCATCAGCAGTTGCCGTGACAATGAAGCCCCAGTGGTCACAGGGACAGAGGAGCATGAGGGGAGGAGGAGGAGGAGGAGGAGGAAAGAGGAGGAGAAAGAGCGATATGGGGGAGGGGGTAAAGTCTGCTGGAGGAATCAGTGATGGGGAAAATGGATGGAGGGGAGAAAAAGCAGAGAGGAGGGGGGGACTAATGGCTCGAAGACACAGCTGGCTGCAGACACCCAAGGACAGAGAGACGGAAAGAGTGAGAGACAGACAGCAAGAGCAGGAGAGAGGGGTGTCAGGACGATAAAAATAGAGGGGGAGAGAGTGCAAGGGAGGCGTCTCGTCATCGCCACAGACGAGGGAGGGAGGGAGGAAGGGAAGGAGGGAGGGAGGAAGGGAAGGTTATTTTCTTGTCATGCCTTTTGCATCTGTTCGCCCACTACTGCGAAGAGATACACGCTCCAAACGCACACACACAAACAAACACAAGAGCGCATGAGCGCTGATGCCACGCATGTCAATGAATTATCCATGGAACAATGGCGGCTCCTCACGTTAATGAACATAAACGAGAGGACAAAGATTGAGGGGCTGAAGCTAAAACGGCATGAAATCCTCCTCAGCTGATTGCCTCTGGCTCCAGACATTGATGACGATAATTACAGCTTGATCAAAGGATCATCAAACTTTCTTCAATATTATTTTCCCATGATTTGTTTGAAAGGTCACCACATAACACTCTCAGCGTTCACCAATCAGAATTATTGCCCGTGTCTCTGTTTTCCTACACTACCCATAACCCCCCTGGATCCTCTTTCCGTTCACACCTCAGCTGTTAACCTTGACGATGACATTATGCACGCTGCATATATTAACAGGGATGAAAGTGTGTGTGTGTGAGTGTGTGAGCATGTGACTGCCTGAATGAGACAGAAATATGCAATCATGCGTCATCCTGAAAGTGAGATAGAGGGGCGGAGAAGGGGAAGAGTGATAAAAAAAGAACAGACCCAATAATGAAGTGTAATGGGGGTGAGGATAGCACGCGCAAAAGGGAGAAGATTAGTGTGAGACTCGCAGATGTGAGCTGAAGAAGATGGAAAAAGGCGGAAAGAGGGGAGAAGGAAAGGAAGGGAGAGGAGAAAGAGGCAGGACCGGGAGGGAGGAGGTGTGGTGTAAGATGTTGACAGAGAGAATGATGGAAAGACTGGAACAGAGAGCTGAGACGCACTGCGAGGGAGAAGAAACTGAAAGAAAAAGGCGGAGGAAGAGAGGGAGAGCATAAAAGGTTGGAGTAGAAAGGAGATGGGGAGGAAAAAGACGGGGAACGGAAGAGGGAAGGAGAACAGAGGAAGATGGAGTCAGCGGGAGAGGAGATAAAGAGAGTGAGATTGGGGTAACTCAGACGAGGAGGGGAGGGGGCTGCAGAGCAGAGTGCTGGAGTGAAAGATGGAGCTGCTGAGGGGAGGAGGTGGAGAGGTAGAGAGGGATGGGGAGAGAAATTCAGTTGAGGAAGGAAGAGTGGAGATGTGACGTGAGGGGGAGGGACCGGTGGATAAAAACAAACTGGTTTCTCTTTAAAATTCACAACAGGAGGAAAAGTCAAGAAAGAAGGTGGTGGAGTTACTGAGAAGTCGAAATGATGGACGAAGAGATCTGAGAATGGGACGCAGGGAAAACATTTGATTTTGACTTCTGGTAACAGCAACAGCTAGCCTTGCTGGTACAGACTGTTTGTGAGAGTTCCCTTAAGTTATTATTCCTCCAAAAGTCACATCAGATGGCTAAAAGAAAGCAGAGAGAACTTTTTTCACTGGTTGAAATTTATCTATTATCAACGGGAAAATATCCAGAGAGAATCCCCAACTTTGACCACAGGGGGCGCCAAAATCAAGACAAGATAAGATTATCTTTCAGAAGATTTAACAGAGCAAATCAAGAAACAAGCTTTCAAAACTTCTGATGGAAAAAAAATGGAATAATTTTGATTTGCCGATTCTTTTTCCAAATTTAAGAAGTTCTTTCATCATTTTGTTGACAGTTTTTTTTAAGTCATGTGCTTCTTTTGATCAGGTCAGCAAAATTCTACAGTCATTAATAGACTGTAATTTATTTCCTTAATTTTGAAGAATCGGTAATCAACCCAACCTTACATATCAAACGGATCTTATATACCTCCAGGAAGGTCTGACAGCCAGCCTTTGTTACTTTTTGCTCTGAGACCTAAAACTCAGGACACTTTATTGGTTGTTTAAGTTAAACATAAAGATGTTATTCTTTTACAGGTATTGTTCAATGATTTTCAATAAAATAAAATTGAAACATTGAAGGTATATGCTGTCAGTTATAAACAAGACAGGCAGGACAGGCATTTTAAAGATCAGTGATTGGCCAGAAAATTGTGATCGGTGCACCCCTAGTCATTAATCAACATTTAACAGGAAGATGGATAAGGACAATCCTAACTTTAGCTCCATGTAACAACTTTTGCTATAATGCTTATATGCTTAACCACCCCCATGTAAACAAGCACAGATGACATCTGCAGTATTTAGATCCAGGCAATGGAAATGAGTCTGTATGTAGGCTGTGTCTGGTTTAACAGATTTTGAACCACTCAACCAGAACAACACACAGCTGGTTCAGGCGTATGCATGTCAACCATGAACTGTATATAGAGTGGACAGCGTGGCTCCACCATTAACAGTTGTAAGATTTTGAAGCCATAACACTCCCATCGCAGGCGCCGCCATTGGCAGCCAGAGTCTGTGCAGAGAATCGGAGAGGAGCTAGGTGACATAAATATATATTATTTCTTTTGAGAGTCAAATTTCTTCTTGGTTCTCCCTCCCATAGTATTTACAATTCCCCCCCAAAACTAGTGTCAGTTGATGTAAAACCTCCTTTTTTAACCTCATATAACTAATGAAAACAAAACTTGTCAGAAATTAGGGTACTTGAATACAAGGCAGCGCAATAACATCTTCATATCCCCACTGCATACAGATGTGTGAAACATTTTTAACAGGTGTATTAATTTTTTTAAGTTTGACCACAGCTCATCTGAAATGACTGGGGAGATGTTTTTTTTTTTTTTTTTTTACCTATACTGCAGCCGGCCACCAGGGGGAGCAATTTTTGTGGTGACCTCACCTCAAGTTGATAACATCCCTAGACTGTAAAAAAAATGGACGTCCGCTTGCTCGGTTCAAAGTGAGGTCTCCACAAAATCTGCTCCCCCTGGTGACTGACTGCAGTATAGGTTAAAAAATCAGGCTTTCCAGCCATTCCAGATGGGCTGTGGTCAAACTTAAAAAAATTATTACACCTAGTAGAAATGTTTCTCACGTCTGATTGTTGTGGTGATTTGAAGATATTATTTGGCTGTCTTGTATCCAAGTCCTCTTTTTTTCTGAAAAGTTTCATTTTCATTAGTAATACGAGGTTAAAAATGAGGCTTTACGTAACGTTTAACGATGATTGACAGCTGCCGTTCTTATGTACTTTTTTCGGGGTTCGTAAAATATGTCGGGATGTAGAGTCAGGAAGTGATTAGACTCTCGAAAGAAAAAAAAAGTATTATTTTTGTCACCCAGCTCCACTCAGATTCTCCCAGAATCCCTCATCGTCTCTACTGCGCAGAATCTGGCTCCTAACTGCTACAATGGTGGCGCCTGAGATGGCGGTATTTTGGCTTCAAAACTGTACAATGATAAATGGCGAAGCCACGCTGCCCACTCTATATACAGTCTATGATAACATTAATTATTTTCTTTTTCAGCCTATGATGTCAGCCTGTGAGGAACATGGAAGGCTGGTGGTGCTAGCTCTGCTAACAATTCTGTGTTTAGCTAAACTGTGCTAAATCTTGATTAATTCTTACCTTCTTTTGCTCTATAAAAGGTTCATTATTCAAATAAATTTATAATTTTCAGCCTTTTGTAAAGGGAAATTAAGAATAATAACATTTATCTGGGACTATTTTCCCTTGTGGATTAACACATCAGGATTCCCCCATAATGCACTGTTGTAATGTTGTAATAAAATAAAATGGCGTCCACCGTTACTCAGCAGATCACTGATTTTTCTCATTAGTTTCTGGCAACAATAGGAGTCACCGGCACTGAGGAATAAGCAACCACAGGCTTTGTTGACATTAAGAGAAACACAGATTACTGCCAGCCTCGTCCTTAAAATATACATCAGAGGCTTTGCTCATCTGTGCTGCAGTTTGTGTGCTAGTGATTTCATTATATTTGTGTGTGTATGTGTGTGTTTGTGGGTGTCATACCACATGAATAAATATGGCCACAGAGATTGCCTAGGGTTTATTGACTGCTCTGATGTTTAAATTTGTGCTGTGGCTTCTCCCAGCTAAGCTTGTGACTCACTCTCTGATACAAGCTAACACAACAACAACCTATTCTAATTTAATGCTGGGGGGGAAAAGTGCTTAGGTAGCTGTGAATTGTTGCCAGCCTTAGCTAATTCCACCCCCCAGATGACGCGGCTGGTTGTTTTTCAGGGAGATCGATGTGTGTAAGAGTGTTAGGTGGCGCTTCATGCTAATAACACTGACATGAATTTTGATATTAGCCAGCTAGGCTAATGCATTCTAATGCATTCCCTGCTGCTCGTCTGTTATCCAGTCTGGATAAGTGTCTGACTGAGATCTCATTACAGATCTCCCTGGCCGTACAAACCTCTGCCACTGCCCCCACCCCTCCATTCATCCATCCTTCCCTCCATCCCTTGCTTGTCTCATCCATCTCTCTTCGCTCCTTGCCCTTTTCTTATCCTGCTCTTTTTAGTATGCATTGCTGTGTCGTCTGTGGCTGCAGGTGAGAGTTGATGCTTATGCATGAGCTACTGTGTGATGTGTGTATGATGTGTGTGTGTGCTCGCAAGTGTTAATGGGTATGCATGTGAGAGTGAGTGAGTGAGTGTGTGTGTGTGTGTGTGTGTGTGTGTTTCTGCACCGTAAGGAGGGACATGGTTGAGTGAATTGGAACTTGATCTTGATTTTGCTTGCATGCACATGCGTGCAGTCACCAACATGGGAGCAGATTCTAGCTCACACACACACATGGCAAACACACTTGCACACACTGAGCGCTATACTGTGCCGATACAGATGGCTCTCCTCAGCCCAGCTGTGCTTTGCACATATTTGAGTGTCTCTGAGGCTGTGTATATGTGCATGCACGTATGTGATTGATTACTATTCCTGCACACTCCCAGGTGCTTTCACTCTTCAGCAGCCTTCACTTTCTTCCCCCCTTTTTTCCCTCCTCCCCTTCTTTGTGTTGGAGCTCACACATGGTTAACACACACAAAAGAGATGATAGGTACAATAAAGCCAGATATTAAAGAACAGAACAGCCTGGCCGCTCCGTTCTCTGCATTCATTATGTTTTGCTCACCAAAGCGGAAATACATTTTAACAAGTGAGATAATTGATGATATCAAATTATAATTTAATTTCAAATAGCAGCGTTGGCTCATCCCTCATCTCAGCCGCAGGTGACTTTGTGCTTTGTGTGCCAATGTGTGAGCTTGTGTGTGTAACGCTTTTGCTGCCATGGCTACAGCTTGGTCAGTCGATAGACATCAGAGTGAGAGGTCATTAGCATCTCCCTCTTGTTTTCTCCGCATGAGAACATTAGCAATTAGCCAGATCCCGTCTTTGCGCGCGCTCACCCTGCTGTCTGAGCGACCCAGCAGCACCCAGGGATGATGCTATCATCTAGATCACAGGCCACCATGCTGTCTGAGTGTGACGTCTGCGCCGCGGTTGTTTGTTTGTTTAGCTCTGTCTTGTTTTTGTCTTTTCCTGAATGAGTTTGGTTGTTTTAGGTCTGCTCAGCATGTGAGTTGTGCACTGTTAGGCCCAGCCTGCGCGGCCCTTTTGGTCTCGTACAATATGTTTACTGTTAGTTGTTAGTGTCTGACGTGTGTTTGACGTCTGAGGTGTGTGTCTGCATATGTGTGTGTGGGTGCATATGTGTGTGTGTATCCAAGGTGATGGGCCAGCTCTGACAATAACACTCTGATAAAAAAAATCTCTGCCCCCGCACTACATCCACCTCCGCAATGCCGCAACCTCTATCTCAGAAAGACACGGGGAGAGGAGAGAGGAGGAAAACAAACACAGAGGGAAAGAGGGAGATGGAGTGATAAGATCAGGAAAGCAAACACAGGGAGAGCAGGGGATGAAAGTAGAGAGACACTTAGCAGCAAACAAAAATAGCACGGAATGAGCGAAACATTGGGAAAGCAAGCTGAAGCAGCGTCAAACAGACAAAGTGTCTCCATTATCTCACTGAATGCTGCTTTTGACTTTGTCTGCCGTCCACATACCAATGCACGTTGTTATCTAACCCCCCCCTACACACACACATGCATACACGCACTCACACACACCAGTCCTTTCACCACAGCAACGCCCCATTGTCCGTGCCCGACGGCATGCCAGCGGGCCCGCCGTACCCAGATTTGGCATCAGGCCTGGGCCCACTTTCAGATCACACAAGCAGAGCAGCGTTCTTTCACTCCACCGCCGGCCTGCCTGCCTGGCCGGCTGTGTGGCTCTGGTTGCTATGGAAGCTAATTCACAGGCAGAGAGCTCGTTCTGTGTCCACAGCATGGAAGCAGTCGAGCAAAACATACACATGCAGGAACGCACACATACGTGGCAGCAGACACACACACACAAAACCTAGCAACAGACCTGTACGTGAGGTTCTGGTAATGTGCTCAGTGGGGATTCGAGGTGAGGTGCAACGCTTTTCAACGAGCGTTAGATTTCACCTGCACAGTCAGACGGAGATTTGGCTCCAGCCTGCTGTCATTAGTGAGCGGGAGAAGAGGTCAGAGTTCAAAGACAGATAATGATGTACGTAAGCGTAGGAGGAGGAGGAGGAATGTTTCTGCACCTGAGCCACACTGTCAGCCCGCTGACCTCATACATGCCTGCTGGATGGGTGAACGCAGGTTCATGTGTTTCACCAACATGTGTGGGACTGAAGCGGTTGAAAGCAGAACAATAGATTGTGAAGCTATGACTACCTGTCATGTGATCAAGTTAAAGGTTTTTTGTCCAATCAAACATCAACATGTTCACTAAAGCCCTGGTTCCACCTAGCGGTCCCCTATGGATCGGTAAAGCCTGGTCCTGTTTGTGTTTCCACAGCCAACTGTGCCCCCTTTTGGTAGGCAGCATGTAAGCCGGATGCTGATAGCCGGGTCAGCTAGCCATAGTAGCGCAACACAGTCTGCCTAGATAGTAAATTCAACAAAGAAGAAAAACGAAGACATCCAGCAATTCGTCTTCTTTGAGAGTGGCATGTGGCTTTTTGTTACGAAGAACAATCAAGCTTTGTTTCAGAGAAGACTGAGAGAAATACGGTAAGTGATGATTCTTTTGACCAATCAACAGACTGCAGTGTTGTAGCTCCACCTTCTGGGGTCTGATCGGTATGTCTGGCACCCCAACAGAAGGGTACCATAAAGTGAGATGGTACGGGTCGGTAATTTGAGGATCTGTCCTGGGATAAGTCAATGGACATGCCACGAAATGTGTACCGTACCAAGATGAACCCAAAAGCAGCGTTTCTAGCAAGCAGTCCGGTCCAGTTCAGTACGGTTTGGTACAGTTAAGCCAGATCTCGTTTGCGTTTTCACAGCAAACCGTGCCCTCTTATGGTAGGCGGAATGCTGCAGCTGTTAAAAAATAGCTACCCCATTAATAAATCCAACGAAGAAGAAAAACGCGACACAGTAAACAAAGAACATAGATGGGAGACATGCAGCATTTCGTCCTCTCTGTGATTGGCATGTAGCTCTTTGATACAAAGAACAATCAAGCTTTGTTTCAGAGAAGTCTGTGTGCCGCCAGGAGGAATGCAGCCGCTGTCGGGGTAAGTGACAATTCTTTTGACCAATCAATGGTCTGCAGTGTTGTAGCTTCCGAGAGCGGAATGGTTCAGCCTGGCATCCATACGGAAGGGTCCCAAAAAAGTAGGCCAGCTCGTCTCGGTTTTTGGGGATCTGTTCTGGGATATGTCAGTGGAAACGCCGCAAAATGCGCGCCGTACCGAGACGAACTGAACTGGTCTGTTTGGTGGAAATGTGGCTTTTGTCACAAAGAAAGATCAAGCTTCGTTTCAAAGAAGACTGAGTGCCACCTGGAGGAATACAGTAAGTGACGATTCTTTTGACCAATCAACAGACTGCCGTGTTGTAGCTCCACCTTCTGGGGTCAGATCGGTATGTCTAGCACTTTAACAGAGGGGTACCAAAAAGTGGGACAGTACGGGTCGGTTATTTGGGGATCTGTCCCAGGATAAGTCAATGGACACTCCACAAAATGTGTATCGTACCAAGACAAACTCATAGTCTCCTTGATGTCAGCCGTCTGTTCCTGATGCAGTGAAATGATGCCAATCTGTGGATGCAGCCATATTGGATATGATGTGGGCTTTGAGCTTCCTTTCTAACAGCTATAGGGCGCCTGTCAGTCACATGAACTGAGCCATGTCTCTGATTGGACAATTAGAAGATCCTAATATATTCTAAACCATAGAGTTATAAAAAAAATCACTCCCTGTACAGTGTGAGTTGATAGCAAACTTTCTGCAGCCAGCTTTAGGCGGATTCTCGATGAACAGCAGCTTTTAGCACTTCCACATCGGCTTCATTTTTCTAAACCAGATGTTGCCCCTTGAACGAACCCAACTGGACCACTTGGAGGAAACACGACTTTTTGCAACCAAACTCTTCACATACGTTCACACCCAGTCTCTCATGCACTCGTTTCTGACTTTTAAACTGTATTCACACATGCACAAAAAGATGAGCAAAGACAAACTTTTCAACCCTCACTTCATTTGCAATATTTCTAGCAAGTCCCCTGGTAATTTCTGCAGGATGTCAAACTGTGCAGATCACAGCTTTATGCCTGTCTCAACTTCGAGACACGTACATTTTTACTTTTTAGGCCAAATTTCCATAAGCACACACGTGTATCGAATATGCGGGTAATTGTCTTCACATGGAGGCTCAGCCAGTGACGGGAGAAGTGTTTGAGTATGTGTGTCGTGTGTATCATATCCTGGCAGAGAACATGTTCTGTAACATTTCTCCCTCTTGGTTCCTCTATCCGTCTCTGGCTGTCTCTGATCTCGCTTGTTCTCAATCGTTGCTCTCAGGATTATGTAACTCCAGCAGCTGTTTGAAGGCACATGAGGGGGGAAGGTGGGTAGAAAACTTTTCAAAGTGCCGTTGTTGCTGCGTTCACAGAACACAGGAGAGGTGCTGATGACAGTTTCTCGTTCCAGTTAGATTTCTGACAATCGCCGGGTCCCATCGCACACCTCCTGTGCACGCTAATGGCTGTTATTTCCACTGCTCTGTTTCCCCCCTCTCCTTCCCTCACACACAGACGTACACAAAATAATCTTCCTCTTTGACTTTTAGCTGTTCTTTCCATTTTCGCAAACTTTCTTGTACTGCAGTCTATTTCCCACATGATTTATTTTGCTCCCTGATCTGTCTTGGTCTTCCTGATCCCTGCTTTAGCATCAATCTTTATTTGTTCGCCTCACCTCTTTTCTCTTTTCCTCCATCTCCCCATCTGCTCTTTGTCTTTACTTCATGCAATATGGATTTCACCTCTCATCTCCTTTTGTTGTATTTATTCCCTTTTCTGTCCTCTCTGGACTGGAAAGAGTTAGGCTCTACACAGCAGCTTTAGCTTAATGAAAAAACACGTTAATACACAAACTCAGGTCTCTTTAAGCACACGTTAACACAACGTTTCCAGTTCACAGTTTCACAGTTCTGCACAGTTGTGCAGATAAAGAAAACATGCCCTAACACTCACCCTGTAAAACTTACACAATATCAATCAGTGTGTATTTTCTCCACATGCTTGTAAAGGAAGAGTGAGTTGAGTCATTGAACTTGAGAGCAAAATCACTTTCCTCGGTGCAGAGTGAAAAGACATGATCAGACATTTGTTCAGCATGTCAAGTACACACACACACACACACACACACACACACTAGACATAGCAAAGTTAGCTCTTAAAGTCAACTTGCACTAATGTCCAGTGGTGTGCACAGAGGGGGAGAAGGGGGGCCCTTCATGCACGGCCCAATTGTTGAAAAACATGCACTAATTTGCCCCCTTAGAAGTCAAAACACATGCTACAGTGTCCTCTTAAGATCCAAAACATGAGCTAAAGTGCACTCTTGAGTCAAACAGGAAGTTAAGTGTCCTTTTGGGTGTCAAAACACATGCTAAAGTGCACCGTTCAGAAGCAACAACAATGCTAAAGTGCACTCTTGAGACAAATAGCGCATCAAAGTGCATCCTTAAAAAAGCAAAACACATGCTTCACACCCTTGTGTCAATGGCATACTAAAGTGCACTATATAGAGACCAAAACAAGTGCTAAAGTCTACTCTAAAGTAGAAACGCATGCTAAAGTGTTCAATTGAGTCAAAATGCTCAGCTGAGTATCCTCTTGGGAACCAAAATGTGGTCTAAAATGCACTTTTGAGTCAAAATGCCCATAAGATTGCCCTCTTGGGAGCCAAAATGCGCGCTAGAGCGCCCTCTTTGGGGGCTTATATGTTTGCTGAAGTGCCCTGGAAAACATGCAGACCATATTGCTGTATTGCCCTCTTAATATCGCAATTATTATTATTTTTTTACTACTAAAGCTCTATCTTTTTTTTAGTTTTTGTAATATTTAGTGTTTCTCTTAGTGTCTTTCTATTCACAACAATCAATCAATCAATCAAAATGTATTTATATAGCACTTTTCATACAAATAAAATGTAGCACAAAGTGCTTTACAAACAGACACATGAATTAAATAAAAGAATCATACCCCAAACCCACTCCACCCAGCTCCAGAACCCACCCACACAGCAACCCATACACAGTGTTAATAAAAAGCAACATAGGTAAAAGACAATAATAAAGCAATTGTACTGAGAGAGTGCAGTTGAAACCAGAGTCAAATTCCTTGTATTCTTGAAAATACTTGGCGAATATAGGTGATTCTGATTCTGATTCAGTGGCGAGAACGTTATCTATAGCCTTTTTCTTTGGTACCCTTCATTCAAAAAGTCTTTGCACACCACTTCTGGACTCTATGTCACATGATATCTGTTCTTAGGACCTGAACCTTGCGGCTCTTGTTCTTTCATTTCAACATTAACACAGGCTCCAGTTAATTCAGTCAACAAGACCTATTTTCTTTTTTTTTTTTTTTACAGGGGGATTAAAAAACAAAGGTGGTTATTGCCATATAGAGGGTGGTGGCTATAACTAGCTCGCAGTTAATCTAGAAAACAGCAAAGTTGTGTAGTTATTAAAAGCTGTAGTTAAGTGACAGAAGGTCCCCAAACTTTTCAGCCAGCGCTCCCCAAAAATAATGGTACCAGAGACCCCCATTGTGCCCTGAGGTGGTTAAACGTTTGTTATATCCACAGGCAAGAACTAATAGGCTGATCCAAAAACAGACACGGAAACAACAAAAAGTACACATGAGTACTGAATCAGTGAGTGGACATGATATCTTTAACAAGCAGTCACACAGGTTACTCTGTGCCAATTGAGGGAGTCATACTAGCTAACAGGCTAAGATACTTAATAAGCTAACCCATGTGCACATTTCGCTCACTTTTCCGTTTTGATGTGTTTCCTTTAATAACATTAAATTTCGATAACCTGTCGTATACTAGACGGTTTATCATAGATATTAGAAAAGCTTTTTATTTGAATGTTTTTATTTCAAAAGCATCAACTATTTCAGATGTTTTTATGATTATGTGTAAAATATAAAGTTAAAAAACTGTTTTTTTCTTTGAAAGGACACTTGTGACCCCACCACAGCCTAGTGGCCTACAATTGTACATTTTAACATGGGTTGTAATGGGGATTCATGAGCTTTTGGAGCCATCCTCTTGTGGACACTTGAGGAACTGCAAATGATTTGCACTTTTGCATTGACTTCATTCTTCATTTCCACTTGCATTTGAAAATTTAAAGAGGAGTCACTCTTGTTTTCTTCTTTTTGTGCTTTGCGGTGGTTTGGTAGCAAAGTGGCTTCTACTTCACTGCGTCAAATTTTGTAAACAAACAGTAAAAAGAACAGTACAAAGCAGCTTCCTATGTCAATATAGAAGACTGATTGTTCACGAATGGGGTGAAAATATTGTTTATTTGTTTCATTCGATCCTTTTCCTGAAGCAAACTAATGATTGATTTTGTTTGAATATTCAGCGTATGCTCGACAGGTGTAAGTGTTTTATAAAATGTTTTGCTCGGCTTCGATTGTCCCGCACTCGTTAGTTTGGCTCCATGTAAATGTATTCATTACTGATTGTTTGCATCACGATGCGTTTGGCTCTAACGAAGGGCATATGATCAAATAGTAATCAGTGATATAAAGTCGCCCCCCCCTTCCTGCCACCCCTCTCCCTCCTCTTTTTCCATCAGAACCATCATTACAACGCTTGTTGCAGCAAAGCTGGGAGGACAGAGTGCAGAGATAGAAGCGGATGAAAAATACAGAGATTAGATGAGAGGAGACGAGCGAGGAAGGAAGGAAAGGGAGGACAGATGATGAGCAGAGCGAGGCAGAGAGGATGAGAGACATGAAGGACAGTTGATGAACTGCACAGAGCTGGACGGCAGCCAGATCCTTTTAATGAGCAAAGTGCTGCACCCTACACCTCACACCTAATTACGCACACACTGGCTCTCTCCTTGTCGTACACACTCTTGCAGGAGCCTTATTTTTGCCTTCCTCACGCTGCAGCATCCCACCATCCTGCACTAAGTACTCCCTCCAGATCAAACAAGCAACACACAGTAACCAGCATACAGATGAGCCTCTCCTCTGCTCCTCTTCCTCGCTCCTTCCCCCTCCCTCATCACAACCTCTGTCTTCTCTTCCCTGCAGTAACCCCTCGCCCCATCCGACACCCCTCCCCTCCCCTTCCCCACGCACACACACACACACACACACGCACAGTTCCGCTGCCCCCTCCGTCTCTCTGATGTTCCTCACTCTCACATGAAAGGAAATACATCAGCCCTCGCTAGACAAACACACTGCACTGACACTCTCCTGGACGGCGCAATAAAAATATATTACCTGCAAACTGCATTAGGCCCGATTGCAGACACACACATACAGACAAGCATGACACACACACACACACAGAGTTGAGCACACGGGGAGCTTTACTGTGTGTAATCAGATCTAGGTTAGCAGCTGAGGTATACTGCCACTGGAACAGAGTGTACCCGCCTCGTGCACACTGCTCTCAAACCGAGCTCCTTGAAATAAACAGTGTGTATGTGTGTGTGTGTGAAGGGTTGTGTGTGATGCAGGTAAAAAAGAGCCAAAGAAATAACACCTGTGTGTGCGGGCGTGTGTGTGTCACTTGATACGGGGATGTTGTTGAGACAAAAAAATCCCACTCTGTGTTGTCTGTTTGTGTCAGGGCTTGGGTGTGACGTTGTGCTGCAGACCCTGAGAGTGTGTGACACAGTGTGTGTGTGTGTGTGTGTGTGTGTGCTATATGTGAGGAATAATACACAATCATCCATGCAGGAATCAGACACCATAAGAAGGAAATTATATATCACCACAGACATGTTTAATGTAATCACATGAGTAATGGTGGATCATTTCACACACGCTTACTCAGAAGATGTGTTCTACTTTTAGCGTCTAATTTCTGGGTAGTTTTCTTTAAAGCTCCCCTGAGGAGATTTCACATGGTTATGAAACAGACTGAAATAAACACTCATGCTTCTACATGACCTACAGAGGCAAAACAGACAAATTACAAGAGGAC
The DNA here is from genome assembly GCF_033239565.1 of Halichoeres trimaculatus. Classification (NCBI taxonomy): domain Eukaryota; kingdom Metazoa; phylum Chordata; class Actinopteri; order Labriformes; family Labridae; genus Halichoeres; species Halichoeres trimaculatus. The sequence continues at coordinate 4,921,299 of NW_027437198.1, read as the reverse complement.
AAATTAGCACTTTCTGGTTATTTTGATGCTTGTGAATTAGGGAGGCGGGGTAGGTGTCATCCAAGGAAGCATGTTTTAAAACTTCTTACCAAAGATTTCAGATGATTTTGCACATGAAAAATTTAAAACAAAGCATTTTGACATTTTGTATCAGACAGCACAACCAGTATAGGGGGAAATTGACAGAGGGGAAAAATGTCCAGTTTTGTCAACAGAGGGCGCCAAATTGGTGAAATCCTCAAGATGAAGACAATAATTTATATTTTTCAGGTTGGATTGAGTTAGAAATGATTATAAACAATAACAGATGGATCAGCAAAGGGGAAAAATGTTGAATACTTAGAATCCAGAGGAGTCCGTATGGAAATAAAGTAGACAACAGATTCAGGATTTAAACAGCTATAACAAAACAACGGCTATTGCTAGCAATCAGCAATTTCAAAGACTTGCAACAAATTTAGGGCACGTTAGAAAGGCAATAGTCCTGGCTGGAAACAAAAACACCAATAGCAGTCAATTACACTGTACTTTTGAAGACGCATACAAATATATATAGAGAATGAATGAAGGGGTAATATTTCGCCAAGGGGACAGTAAAACACAATTTCTTAGTTCAATGATTAAATTTACAAAATCTACCTCTAAAAAATGACACATGAAGACATACGTACCTCAGCAATAGTTGTGAGCGACATTTATGTAAACAGGTACGATGTCATTTTGCTAACTTGTTACACAAAGACAAAATGACTATTATACATTTACAAAAGTATTAACCAAAAAGACACAGTGATAACCGATATTTTCAAATCTTAAAAACAAAGAAATCACATTTGTGCATTTCTTTTGTAGCTTGAAAAACAAACTATTTTCTGATAAATTTCTCACAATACTTCTGAAGACAAGCCTCTTATGAGATCATGATCATTTGAACAGGCATACAGGCTTTTGGCCCCTGCTGGGTGGGAAAATTTAGAGCTAAGGGGCTGTTAGCACGTCAACAGTTTTAGGATGAAACACAAAAGTATTACTGCATTTCAACCTCTGGTTTACATGGAGTGGTGTTTGAGCCAAACTGAAACCAAAACTTTTGAAAACAGCTTCCAGTGTGGAATTTCTTCTAAAACGCAGCGGCTACCATTGCTGCGTAAACAGCAACCTGGAGTTTCACACTTTCATCGTGGCAACTCAAACTGTCATGCATGAGTCGGACAACAGCAACAGTAACAATGGCGGACTACCGTGTTGTGTTTGTGCTGCTAAATCTGTTGACTGCCTTTTAACAAAATGTGCAAAACTCTTAGAGCTCCCCCTGCTGGCTAGCAGCAGTACAAATCCTAAGCCTGATTCCTCCATCAAAAAAGATGGAACATGGGTCATACTACAAAAATTAAAATACACATCACCCAGTGTTCCTTAAACATGGTTTCTATGTTTATGGTTTGTTGTTTTCATGCTGATTCATGTCAGAGTAGTCGATTTACTGAATTGTTTTTCTAACTAGTTAATTGATGCCGAAAAGTGAGAGTGTGATTTTATGATTGACAGATGTGGCTGCTGCAGAAAAAAATAAATGTGTCTGAGAGGAAGGAGTGTGACGTCAGTCCTGTCTCCACTGTTCAGTTTGCATGTTCCCGCTGTGTCTTCACATATGTTTTATGGATCTTAATGTCGGTTGAGACGTTTTCCAGCCTTGGCTGTCAGGTCAGAGGAAATGACTGCTGTCTGAATGTGGCTCACTGATCTGAGTCTCTCATGTTCAGATTTGGTCTTTTCTGAGCCAAAAACTGATTGTATCCAATTTGAATATATTGAAAACTCAGTTGATTCGAGATGTGTGAAGCAATATGCTACGATTACGCACAGTGACCCCTGTGCCCCTTGGCAAGTTGGCCTGGCTCTGCGAACAAGATGTGCTGTGATCATGCTAAGCCCCCGTGTGGCTGTGAAATCCCACTGTTATATTTGTCCTCGGAGCACACACACACACACACACACACAAACACACACACAATGAAGGAATCCTTTAATTATAACCATGACTGTGGTGCTTTTAGGGAAGACATGCTGCTATTTATAACAAGAAATTGTGATTGTCATTCAGTGTGAATACAGACGACATGCTATGAGTCATGGGTGGAGTGTCCACGTTCATTAGCAGCTGGCTGTGTTTATGTGCGTGTATGTGTGTGTGTATGTGTGTGTGCTCTTAATGATGATGCTGTGGTTCAGTCTCTCCCTACATACAGCCCTGCTTGTGTCCGCGGCACTTCTCTTTAATGAGCGACAAACATTCGCTCTCCGTCTCTCTCAGTCGGCCTAATAACCCCCTACAGTAAGTAACCTTGAGCCTCCGGGGCAATTAGGTGGGCACTCGGGGCTTACAGCGTGGTGCTCATAAACACTTTCTCACTCAGTGACACACACAACAGACGTCAATGGGTTTAAAATTAGGCTAAAGTCATTAAGGAGCTTGGAATTAAGAAAACAGAGAAATTCATTTAAAGGGGACATATCATGCTGATCCCTGATTTAATACTTACATTTAATATAATAAATTTGTGAACAAGACCTTTCACCCCCTGAATTTAAAAAAAATTAGATGTTGTATTTTTTCTGATATCCTAGAACAAGATTTGATGCCTCTGAAAATAGGTCATTGCCAGTTGGCCGCGAGATTTCGACTGTCGCGACGACACGAGGATCCTTTCTTTTTCTGATAAAGCAGCTCCTCCTCTGTGATGTCTCTTAGTCACAAAACCGCCACCGAGGGATACACCCACCAAGAGCCGAGAATCCCCGCTCAAATGCTGGATGCAGGGACTCTGCTCTGCTGAGCAGCTCGGCTTTACATGGTGAATTAGCAGTTAATACACTGTAGTTTTAGCAGACATAATACTTGTGAGACTGTGATATTTGCATGCTTGCTCTGACATGCACTGTGAACCTGTGCCACAATAATGCTGTGGTAATAACATAGTGACGAACTGATGGTAGAGGCCATCTTTGGACTACACTTTCAGCATGATTTAGTGAGTTAAGTTTATTGAGTTATATATAAAGTTTATTGGTGAAGTCTGCCTATATTTCCACGTATAATCTCTACATGTTACAGTACCAGTTTGACTCACCACACTGAAGCGTCCTGAGATGATCTGTGTGGAGGTGGATTTTCTTCCTCCTGAGCTGCAGAACCGTCCGGGTTTGTCTCGGGGTCCAATACAAAAGGACGTATCCTACACTCTGCCATTTTATTAGTGCTATCAATGCCTTACAGTGAAGTTTTGGCAAACAGCAAACTCGCTCGGTCTGCTCCATTCAATATGGCGATTTTGTAAATACTGCCATGCTGCAAAAACTGCCCCCTGGCTCTACCCCCTCCGCCCCTCTGATAGAACTGACCAATCAGAGCACAAAGGGCTATGACGTCGCGAGGTTACTGGAGGTCATTCTCCAAACGGAGTGTTTCAACGAGATCTTCAGAATGGCCTAAACTGAGGATATTGAGAACGCTATTGTGGGGCAATGAAGGAACTAAATGACTTGTGCTGAGGGCAGAAATGCTTTACAGGCATCCTAGTCTGGCATAGTGAAAAGGAGAAACAAGCATGATATGTCCCCTTTAAGAAAGTAAGAAGGAAAGTAGAGAAAGGGTTGATATTTTCAGTTTCTCACAATGATCTCGCATCTTTCCTGCTTTTAATTTGTGCAGCTGTTTCATCACTTGGCCTGTGTTGTCAGATCCCCCTCCTCTCTCCTCTCCCTGACCTCATATATTCGCTTTAGTCCGAGGCTGAGAGGCGATAGAAGAGAAGTGTGGAGAGAGGGACGCAGAGGGGAGCTTTCACCTTTCATTTCACCACTGCAACGAGATGCCAATTTCAGTATGCCCTTTGCTGACCATCACACACACACACACACACACACACACACACTCACTCAGGCAGACTGAAACCTGTTCTCCACACGCCGCCCAATCTCCATGATAATCAGCTTCCTTTCATTGTGTTGCATCATGCAGGAGACCCACCGTTAGACACACGGCATGTGCGTGTGTGAAGGAGAAAAAGTCAGAGGAAGACGAGAGCAGACGCCAAGTGTGCTTCATGGTGCGTGTGTATCTGTGTGTGTGTTTGGTGTGTGTGTGTGTGCCTGTGCCAGCCCCCTTGTGTCTGTAGCAGCAATTGTGTATTCGAGATACGTTTTCTTGCCATGCCATGCTGTGCCAAACCAGTGGGCTGGCTCTTGTCTTATCTATTCCTTTTGACTGCAGAAATATTGCTTTTTCACACACATGCACACACTGAGACACACACACCAGAAACCACAGACGTCAGCTGACACATCACAGATATTAAAACTCATACTGACTTTAATTTGGACTACAAATGTTGCTGTTTACTGTTGGCTTGTTTATCTCAATGCATCCACAGGCTTGGGTGCCACACACACATGCACACACACACTTTGTTTATTCCAGTGCAGATGTTTACGTGTTGATGGCAGCTACGTCGCTGCATCCCTATAGGGGCTCATCCTCTCATCTTCCATTCATATATTCTTCCTTCCCATCAGCACTTATCACTCTACCTCTCCAGACCTATACACACTCACACACACACATATACACTCACACACACACTCCTCTGTTTTCCTTCTCTGACACCTCTCTACGCCCTCTCTGTGTTATCTCTGTCGTCCCCTCTTCTCCTCCCTGTTGCGCTCTTTTTTCTCTCGCACTTTCCTCTCGCTCACACACTCCCACCCACACACACACTTACACACACACACAAACACCCTCACACGCTGTCTCCACCTCCTCTGAGCTTTTTTAAAACTCTGCCTCCCTTTCTCTCCCCGTCTCCTCCGGGGTGAGCGGGGCTGTTGGTAGCATCACTTTCAGTCAGCAGTGACACTGCAGTCTCAGTGCATCTTTTAACGGCAGGCAGTAGTAAAGCCGCCTCTGAGGTGACACACACATCTTGCTTTCTGTAGCCCCCTTTCTCTCTTACACACTCTTATACACTCACACCTTTAAGACTAGTGTGCATAGAGGAATCCTTAATATGTCAAAACTGGTAAAACATGCTTAAATAAGCTTCAACAGCCACATGGTAGAAACTCAGCATGCTGATATTCATCTCCATACAGCCCATAATACTCAAAAACAATGCATATTTAAGCATCCCCATGGTGTAAAAAGTGAAGCATCCATGCACCATGAGTAAACACAGACCAAAGGAGCACATAATGTCTCCATCAGTGACTCTAAAGTGACTGGATGTGTGTGTATCGTCCAGATTTCTCCTTATGCAATAGTCAGAGTAAACAGTGTGCTATGACACATCACTGCTCTGACATCGCGTCCTGTTAAAGCACTACGTAACACATCCTTGGGCTTAGCTTGCTGAACGCAGCGAGGGAGGAAAAAAACAAGCCCAGACAAACAGAGAGGCTGCAGCATGTTGTCAGTGTGTACTGCAGGCAGACTCAGTATTTGTTCTCATTTTGGTGCCTGTTGTTTGGACAGATGCTGGAGGAAAACAGGGCTGAGGCAGGTGTCTGGTACTGCGAGTGTGTGTGTGTGTGTGTGTGTGTGAGTGTGTGTGTGTGTTTGTGGAAAGCGAATGTTCTCCGACGAATGAAAATAGAACGCATTCCCAAGAGGGAGCCTGCTATCTTCTATTTGGCATGCACACGCAGACACTGAAGCACACATTGACAAACACAGGCGCACACGCAAACACACACGCCCCCCTCTGCCAGTCCCCGTCACTCGCTCTGTCCGGCTCACATCCTGCGCACAGGAGACTAATGATAAGGAGAAAAGCGTGGTACCTGTGTCAGGGGTCAGCCGTTCTCTCCTCCGTTTGTTGTCCCTCCAATCCTCCTCTTGTTCAGCTAGTCTGGGCCGAGCTGAGGCGAGCCGAGCTGAGGCGAGCCAAGCGTACTGCGGCGAGGCTCAATCCCTTTACCCTGCGATGCTGAAAATGGCACCAGTATTCCCTGATAGTAGCAGCCTGCCTGCGTCTCTCTCTCTCTCTGCTCTCTAGCTCACCTCCCTCCTCTGCTTGTCTGCTGCCATGTTGAGTGCACGCAGGGCGAGGGGCGGGCTGAAAGCAGAAGGGGAGAGGTGGGGGTGTGATGGAGAGGAGGAGGAGGAGGAGGAGGAGAGAGTGAGGGGGACTCAGGGGGATAAGAAAGCAATTAGAAGACAGACCCTCTTCCTTCCAGTCAGGAATGTATAATGGAATTAGCTCTTGGTGAGGAGGTGTGTGTGTGTCTCTGTGCGTGTGTGTGTGTTGGGGTGCTTTGTCCTGGGGAGTCTATCTGCCTGACCGATAGCCACTATGCACATGTGTGTGTATGTGTGTGTATGCATGTGTCTATGAGTTGAGTGAGAGTAGGGGGCCATGTGGAGTGATTGCCATCCTGAGCATGTGTGTGTGTGTGTGTGTGTGTCAGGGGTGTGATGAGAGAGAAAAAGGAGAAAAGGGAGGGATAGAGGGAGAGATTGCTGATGTTCTGATGAGCGGAAAGAGAAGAGAGGCTGTGCTATAAGACCACCTGCTCCATGCCCCCCCACCCACCCCCCAATCAGGAACAGCCGACAGGAGAGCAGGAGAGAGAAAGGGCAGGCGGCAGCTTTAAAGCTCTCCTCCGTCTCAGGTTTGCGCTCCCTCCCTCCTTCACTCTCTTTTCTGAGTGGGTGGTGAGGAAGCAGCATGTGTGTCTAGAAACACGACTGCCTCACACTCTTTTTCTATCTCTTTCTGTGTGTGTGTGCGTGCGTGTGTGTGTGTTTGAGACATTCCTTCCTTGTTGTTTTACTTGTGAAGGAAAACAGATGACCAAAAATCCTGGCGCAAGAGAGACGGAGAGAAACGAAAGATTAGGGGGACCATGGTGAGTGTCTGTGGTTACAAGAAAATTAGATAACACCGGACAGAATGTGTGTATGTGTGTGTGTGTGTGTGTGTGTGTGTGTGTGTGTGTGTGTGTGTGTGTGTGTGTGTGTGCGTGTGTGTAGAGGAGAGATGGGTCTTTTGATGGAGCGGGACTGCGCCAGGCTCTGCATGGGGGAGATATGTGTATGCGTGTGTCTCTGATTGTGCCATGAATGAAAATAAGGAGAGAGGGAGGGGAAGGGAGGAGGAGGAAGAGAAGGGGGAGGGAGGAGGGGGAGTGGGACCCTGACTCTCCTCCCATTCAGCCTCTCCTCCTCCTGCTCTTCTTGACTGACAGATGAGGGGCTGCTGGCAGCTTGCTCAGGCGCGCGTCAATAATTAGCATCCTTTTCCCTCTCCTCTCCTCTCCTCTCCTCTCCTCTCCTCTCCTCTCCTCTCCTCTCCTCTCCTCTCCTCTCCTCTCCTCTCCTCTCCGTGTGTCGTGCAAAAGCAGCGATTGTCGCAGCGCATCGAGCCGCTCGTGCGTATCCTATCTCGGTCATTCTGAATTTCTCCTGCGCAATCAAGGGTGCTTCATCGGGTTCATGAGCCCCTTCCTTTCCCGCCGTGCATGCACTGGCCCGTGATCGCTCGTGGCATGCAGGCAGACACGCGCCAGGGTGGACAGATGCGTTGATGAGCGGCGCACACAACCTCGGCTCCTCACTTTCAGATACAAACTGCACGCACGCGCAGTAGCTGGCAGTCTGTCAGTCACACGCGCATACACAATCACATATCCGCGCGCGCGCGCACTCACTCTGAGTGGTTCAAGGGCAATTGATTTGGAGTTTAATTTCTCTCCTGGTGCTCCTGACGCAAAATGATGCGCCTCCGTCTGACCTTGACGGCAGACGGGGGGAGTAGTGTCTCTTGTCGCCATAAAGACTGAAGCCGCTCGGGAAACACACACATACTCAAGCACACACACTCTTATATAGCATCCTCACCTGGAAACGTCAAAACCTTTCATGCACCGTTATAAATGAACGCCTTCCATCTGCTTTCTAATTATAGCCAACATAAGGCTACTCCTAATTTTAGCTGCTGCCGCGAAATAGTCGTCTCTTTAATAATTCATGAGTTCAGACACAGAGCCTGCTCCGACAGGCACGCTGACTGCCGGGGTGCTGCTCTCTGAAAAACAAGCTGGATCCGCCTGGCTTTTTTTTTTTTTTTTTTCTTTTTTTCAGAGGGGCACGGTGCAGTGACACAGCTTGTAAAGTTCCCAGAAAGAGTAATAACGCGGCTGTGTTACGCGCTGGAAAAGTGTGAAGATTTTACAGCATGACAGGTCCAGCTTGGTCCACGTTTGAATTCATTTAGGAGGAAGAAAACCAGTTAAAAAACAAACTGCTGATGATGAGAACCTGACTGTTTTGAAATGCATCCAACCCCCCTCTCTCCTATACGTGCCCACACCAATGTGCCTTAATCGTTTGGGTGAGCTATCCTCCCTGGGACGTATTTGTTTTGATCAATGCGGATCTGAGTGAAGCGTGATTTCGCCTACAGCGCTGACATCAATCGAGGCGGACAGGGGTTAAAAACGACTGCCTCTGAAGGAGCGTTTGAAAGCTCCTCTCATCTCTCGCCATACGCTCTGCTGTGATGCACGCACACGAACAAGCGTGTTTGTGAGTGTGTGTGCAGGTTGTTGGTGTGTTTTGCGCTCTGAAATAGAAGCAGGAACGGTAGTTCATGCGCCACACGAGGATAACTGATAGAGAGGTCTTCTTTTAAAGTCCTAAATGTGTCCACATGGCGTTAAACCTTTACCTAAATAGCGTTTAATTCCCCCTCTTAGTGATAACAGTGGCTTAATATCAGCAGCCCAGACTGAGTGGCATGTTTGAGGTGTTTTGGAGTATTTTTCTAATATTTATGCTGAATATCACATGAACTGATAAATAATTCAAGAGATTCTCATTCCAACCCAGGCAGACTTCAAGTTCACTGATAGGGGGAGTGGAGGAGGGGTGTAAGGGTCAGGGTCATCGAGGACTCATACACACACCTTGGATCAATGGGAGACATGCCAGGAAGGGGGTTGCTGCTCTGTTGCCATAGTGACGGGAGGACAGTGGTGTTGGATACTGTTACTAGGCAGGAGAGGCTGCTGCTGGATGAGAGGCAGCAGCGGGGTGGTCTGCTGTGGAAGGTAACAGCATCAGGGCCTGCGTGGGACAGACAGAGCTAAAGGCCTGCTTCTGTTTGAGTGATTTTCTCTGTTGACTAAAATTATTTTATCAAAAAATTGAAAACTATGACAAGATTTTATACTAAGAATGAAAAAAATCAGACCCCTTTAAAGACCTGTACCAATCACGAGTTTCAAACTCACATTATGAAAGTCTCCCCAAGTTGTGTTATGTTTACTTTTGTTGAACCAATTCATAATTGAGTATTCAGTTAGGCAGCTCTAGTGCACATCCTAGCGGTCATTTGGACGAAGTGCAGCAACAAGGATACTGATATTATTTCTGTCCCCCATAAAAATGTAATTTTTGTTCATACTTGTTAATTTATTGGATAAAAAAAAATAAAAATAAAAGTTCCATTGATATAATAAATTTCAAGATTATTAATCATACTCAAATCCTCTGTCTCTTTCTCACTGTTATATTTAGTTAAAGTGAAGGTTTAATTGAAAACTCTGGAGATATTGCATGAACATTATTCCTTAATCTACCTATATCTTTATTTATTCAGGCCAAGTTAAAGTGTCATTCCCACGACTTGATGTGTGAACCTAAGGCTTCAACGTGGCAGCAGTGTTTGAGTGCCACCTAGTGTATTTTACCTGCAACAGGTTTTTTTCAAAAGAGTCAGACAGTCAGAGCCGCGGTACACTAGCGCCCTCTCCTGGTTGAATAACGTGGCATACAACGTGTTTCACTGTAAATAAAGACAACATGATCAGTGTCGTGAAAGCCAACGGAAGCCCTCATAGTTTGCAATTTTTTTTTATTTATTTATTTAATGTTTTAACCTTTTAAGTCTTTAAAAAATTATCAATAAATCATAAAGCTTTCAGATTGATCCAACAATTTTTTGCGACCCTCGGAACACGTCAGCGCTGTCCATGGTGCTGACTGTCCTCAGACAGCAGCGGTGTTTACTTTCAGCACCACGGATAGCGACGTGTATCTTCACTTCCGTTAACTCCACATAACAATCATAGGGGAACACAGGACTTCTTAACTTAAGACGTTCCACATGAAGAGGAAATGGGAAGGACAGATACTCTGTAAACTTTTTTTTAAGGATTATCTTTTTTTTCTAACTGTAATATCACCAAAATTTTCGCTAAATTTTATGCAGGTCAGTTCTAAAAGACAAATCTGGAATAAATAAATAAATAAATAAAACAACCATTATTCACAGGTAGAAAAGTTTATATTTTTTCTCATAGAATTAAAACAAAGAAAAAGAAAAAAACAAGAAAACAAAAAAACACAATTTCCTCTTAAAAGTGAGATTGTCTGACTTATCTTGAATTGGTAAGGACTGAAAGACTTTTTTTTTTTTTTTTACATGAAAATTATGTTATTTGATTTGTTAACATGAGAGATCAGACTTAACCTGTTAAGACCTGAGCTTTTGTCTGGTGTGCATTTTTTGATTCACCTTGCTATTTGGGATAAGTAAGACCTTATTAAGACCAATTTATTTACTTTGAACTGGTTTGCGTAATTACTTGTTTTGATGTGAACATGTATTTTATTGTTGTTTTGTAAACTTTTTCATTATAATTATTCTATGCTGTTAAATATTGTACATTTTCTGACTTTTAAAGGCCCAACTAGGGGCAAGAGTTGGAAATTAGCGTTTGCTATAAACTCTCTGTGCAGCACATCAATTTCATACTTAGTGATGGAACTATGTTAAACTGCATCGTCCCTATTAAATTAATAAATTATATTCAATATGTATAGTAACTAACTTGGTCATTGTATGGTAAGTTTGATTATTTGTGTTACGAGTTCTCTGTTAGTAATGTTATTGTACTTAAATATGTTGTTTTTGTTTTTACTAAAATGGGTGTAATGTTGGGTGAAATGTTCTGATTTTACCAATAGATGCTGTGGGCAGTGTTATTAAATGTGGCTAACAGGTCAAAGTTTAAAAAATGAAGGATATGTAATGTCCACATACATGGACACTGGGTCTTAAGGGGTTAAAAGATCTTCATGTTAACATCCTCACAGCCAAAAGAATAATTGCTGAATATGAATTCTCAAATAAAAATAATCAAGTTGACCCCAAAAGACATCCACAAACAATTAGTATGGAGTATACGAAATCAATTTATGGAGTGTCTAATTTTCTGTATCTGAAGAGGAGCTGACTGTAAACTGAACTTTGATGAAACTGTTGAAGCTGTGACCAAACTGTCTTACTGACAAAATCAAGTAGACATTGTTTTTATTTTGCTTTTATTGGTTCTCTTTCATCCTGTTTGGTATCATGGTTTTATCATTAGTCAGAGACTGTCAGAGACTGGTTGTGAAATGGTCCAGCAGCTTGATAGAAGAGCCACAAGTTAACCTAGAGTTCTGAAGATGTCTAGTTTTGTGTTAAAGGTGACTCTTTGCCTTTTGATACTAAATTTTAACTTCTCCACCTTGGTGAAAGAACAAAGTACCCATCTGGAAAAACAAGAGTTGAAAAACAGCTTAGTTGCAGAAGCCAATGGCAAGATCAATACGTTTTGTTTTTTGTTTCTATCTTGTTTTTGTTTAACTTAAAAAAAAAATCTTTTTGCCTTTTTTTTAACTTTTCGAAAATCCTTTTTGTACTCTGTCTTGTCTTTTGCTGTTTGTGTACAATGAGGCTGACTCACCTGTAAACCAATTCTACCTACGGGTACAAATAAAGCTAAGCACAAATTTTGTCCTCCCTCATTTATTCATTCTAAGCCATCCTTCATCCACACCAATCCCCTTCCTTGCTCTTACCTTGTGATGATCAATAAATCAACTCCTTGAAGCACCAAAACAACCAGATTCAGCTCCTACCTCATTGGTCAAGTCCTCCTGCTGCTGCTGCCAAAACAATTTGAATCTGTCCTCCTCTGTTACGCTTTCAGTCTGTGTTTCAGTTTGAGTGCTGCAACCTCCTCATCCACCCCCAGTCACCTCCGATCCATCTCATCAGTGTCAGTGAATAGTGTCTGTTCAGCTTCTCCACTTGTGCTGCATCCACCACAAACAGTGTCCAGACTCAAAAGTGGGTGTCACATGTTGTAGATGCAGATTTTACACATTTTCTCAACTTTTTATGTGATAATTCTCTCATTATGAAGTCTTCCCTGGTGGAAATAAAATGTAACTGAAGCTTAATTGAAGTGGTTCGAAGGGCCTGTAAGTGTTTTTTGTTGTTAATGAAGACTCTACATTAAGGGATTAGAAGATTCGTTGACCTTTATGATGGTGATACACTGATGTCCTTTGACAAAATCAAAGATGAATTCAACATACCACAATCTCATTTTTTTAAATACCTGCAGCTGCGAAGTTGTATTCCTTCTAAGTTAAATTTTTCATCTGATTGCCCCCCTTTAACAGTGTTAGAACAATTTCAACCCAGCAAAGCGAAGGGCAGATCTCTATACTTAACAACATACTTTTTTGTCATTCCAAAGAGTCATCTGACTCAGTAATGAGATCATGGGGCGAGGACTTAAATGAATGTGTGCTGGACGACGAATGGAGTCAAATATGCTCAAAGGCCCAGAGCCTTTCAATTAACTCTAGACTTAAGTTGATACAATACAACTGGATAATGAGGACCTACATTACTCCAGTAAAACTGAATAAACTTAATCCAGACATCCCTGACACTTGTGTAAAATGTCAGACTCATAAAGGCACCCTCTTCCATTGTTTCTGGAAATGCGAGAAAATACAATCTCCCACATAATTTCCATACCACTTCCTTTTTCTCCCAAATTCTGAATTTTAGGTCTCTACCCTAAAAAATTTCCCCTTAAATCCCATGAGATCAAATTGATAAACCTCTGTCTTGTCCACTCAAAACGCCTATATCATATCCCACTATTAGTCATTGGCTTAAAGATTTATCCTCATGTCTGGCACTAGAAAAGCTGACTTTTAGTCTTAAATATAAGCTTGGTGAATTTTACAATATCTGGGGCCTTTTCTTAACTTTTCTTGAAAATATAAACAATGAAAATACTGATCTGCTACATACCCTTGACCCTGTCATTACCTCCTAACATATCCTGAATGAGTACTCAATGTTAACTTGAATGACTAAGTACCTTTTTAAGCCATAAATTTATCTGATATCGACTGTACTGCAACAATTTCTGTATGACATGCTCTACACTGGCGATATAACTCCTTGAATAGTATCGCTCTGACGTCTGTGTACACTTAAAGGACATTGCACTATGTATCTAATTGTGCAATACTGTATTTTTTTTCTTTTTTCCCCCTTACTTTCATTTATCTATGTACTTACTCTTTGTAAACCCTGATAGATGAGAAGTGGGGTAGGTGGGTTTGGACCGGGGTTATTAGTTTACATTATATGTTGATTAGAGACGGATACCTTTCACATTTGAAACGATACGGTACCGATACCCGGTGCCTGGCAATCGGTACCGGTCCTCAACAGTACCAATTTTCAGTACTTTTTTGCGTTTATGTGATAAAAAATATCAATTTGTTTAATATTAAAATATATATTTTTTCAACTTAACATATTATAGTAGCTAGGCGCTACCCAAGTAGCTGCCTGTTGCAGCAGCTCTCTCGTCTTTGTCCGTTTCTTGTAATTTCTTCGTCTCTTTTTTGTAATCTTTGTATTTGGAGTGGATCATCACTTTGTATGGTTCATTGTCGGTCACGGACACCAAACGTTTTGGGTCTTCAGTGATATTTTTACTACTTTTCTCCTGTGTTTGTCTAGAGATCCTACATGTAACCATGGCTGCATTGTTTACATGTGAAATTAGCTGTTAGCAGCCTGTAGCATGTCAATGCTAACTAGTGTAGGGCTTGATGATTTCCCTCGAGGTGAGGAGGAGGAGGTGAGGACGACGTGCTGGTTCTCGGATGTGAGCTGGGACGTGGACCTGTCCTTCCATCCATCGTTGTTGGGAACGTGGGATCTCGCTCCGGGGGATGGATGAGCTAGCTGTGCTGACCCAGCGGCATCATGCTGTTCAAGGACGTGGCTGACGGAGCTGACATCGGCGCCACATTGGAGGAGCTTCGCCTGCTGTGAGCAGACAGGATCCAGGAGACAGAGACTGAACAGACTGCTGGGGAGGCTCAGTCCTGGACCCTGTGGAGGTGGAGACTGGCTGGGCTGGAGAGTGGTGGACGAATGGTGGACGGGATGTTGTCATCTAATTTCTTATGGACATTTTTGCACTTTCTATACTCTTTCTTACTTTTGTTTTCTTAAATGCTGCGGTGACTCCTGAATTTCCCCTCGGGGATAAATAAAGTATTTTCTATTCTATTCTATTCTATTCTATTCTATTAATTCTTCAATATACAACCTTGCAATGCTGTGTTCATGTCCAGCATGGAAAATTGCCTACTCTTCCAATCTCTCACAGTCACAAGGATGCATCTAGGTACCTAAACATGGTACCTTTTGATTCTACGTGAACCGGTTCCCGGTACTTTTGACAGAATTCGGTCGGTACCTTTAAAAGTACCTAATTCGGTACTCATCCCTAATGTTGATGTTCTTTTTGTATTTGTGCACTCTATTGCAAAAACTTCAATAAATATATGTTTATAAAAAAAAAAAAGACACTCACCTTTTGCTCACTGCACAGAGAAGGAGGAGAAGAGTCGAATGTCTGCAGCCACAAACATTGTGATGAGACTGTGCTCACTTTTGTTTTTATTGCACACTTTAATCATGTAGTAAACAGATCTTCACAGTAACAATGCAAGAAGCAGAAAACAGGAGCAAATCACTGTGCAGTGAAGCTTGTTAGGTCTTCAACATATTTATAAGTATTTACACTGACATTATGAAAACAGTGCCGGAGGGGATCCCTGGAGGGACACGAGGCATCCGAACCTCTCTATCACCCTAAAAGCACTTCTCAGACTTGAACCCAGCCTCTGTAGCTGTACGCTGTGTGTAGCTTCATGAATCCTGTTCGCACTGCAAACCCAAAAACATTCAAGTACTGTTTTCTGTCATTGCACAGGTACCGGGTTAGCCAGTGCTCAGGACTCTCAGGAGGAAAATCTGCATGGCACCTCGTCCACAACTTGATGTCCAGAAGTTTTATCACCCAAACATGACGTACCCGGAAGAATGTCAATTTAAATAGATACCCAGGGTGAATATTCCCCAACGAAAGAAGCAAAACAGAACCCAAAAGCTTTAAAACACTCCCAATAAATAGTCATTTGGACATAAAACAAAATATGACTCAATATACAAACTGTGACTGAGTTGTATAAATAGACAGCTGTAAATGTTAGCGTGATAGTGCATTCAAAGTGTTTAATGAACACTAATCAGCATGCTGGTCTCCAGGATTTGCAACTGAAGTATTTTTGGTTTGAGAACTGATCTGAACGTCGAGTTGTTGTACTGCATGTAAAGCAAGCCAGACTTGCAAAGAGAGATGTAAATAAAAACAAAGAATAAGGCAAAGTGAAGGTGCTGTTTGAAGTTTAACAATGAATATACTGAGAGTTACGCTGCTCAGAAGTTTATGGTAACATTTCAGTCGGTCCGTTATAGATCTGTGCTGAAACTAACAAAAAAAAAGCTTATAAGATCAACAGAACCCTCTGTTTTGTATCTCTCCTGGCTGTAGATTATTTTTGCTGATTGTAGACGTTGAAAGCTGAGGGAGTGACATGAAAAGAAAACGTCTTCCACGCAGCTTTTCAACCTCGTCGTACATTGTGACGGCTGATAATAAAGCTTATTGTCTGACCATGTGCTGCCCAGTCAGTGTAAGTTTCATTTGGTTATGTTCTCACATGATAAAACACATAAAACAAACTGGTTCCCTCTGTGTTCAGAACAAACAGGACTGGCTCCTTTATGTCTTACATAACGTGAAAAGAAGAAAACACATCTGTTTCTACGTAAGCCTCTGTGCAGCACCGTCTCTGGTGGTGTCTGTGGACAGTTTCTTCTTTACAAACACGCCTTGAAGCAGGTTCCATAGAGGCAATATCGGCAAGTCTTGGAATTCACTGAATTCAGCTTGATAGCAGAGGTGGGACTGTTCTTTCCCGTTGCTTAAACAACCACAGACGTCTATTTTTCTCGTATTAGTGTCTGCTTGGGGTGACTCCCCCACTACCTGTGGCCTGGGCTCCTGTGGGTGGCCGTGTCTCCAACTAGATCCTCCTCCACCACATTAATGTAGCCTTCTTTCTCTATGCAGCCGGCCAGAACCTGCAGAACCAGCCGGAGCCTGCGGTCCATGGCCTCAAGGTGAGGTTGGATGAGGATGGGGGTCAGTTTGTCTCGAAGCAGAGATTCCTCCATCAGCGAGCTCAGCTTGTACTCCTCTTTGGCCAACAGCTGGAGGCGCATGTAAGTGGATTTCCTCACTCTGAAAACAAGAAGAATTATCATCTTTGACTGTGTTAACATATTGTTTCCAGCTCCACCTTGATTGAAATGACGGTGTACTATACAGAAAAATCTGTAAGCTGGCTGACCAAGGTTATAATAGTTAACTAAAACGAAACTAAAAACGAAAACTAAAATTTAAAATACATTGCAGTTAACTCAAACTAATAAACACTAGGAAAGAAAACAAAAACAATAAGTAAACTAAAACTGTATCTTGTGTTCATAAAACTAACTAAAACTAACAAAAATGATAGACAAAATGTCCTTAGTTATAGTTCTTGACAATATTAATAGCCTTTAGGATTTGAATTAATCCGACACATTTTCCCAACCAATTTTAGACAGTTTTAGGCAGTTGTCAATTGGCAATTATAGGGACGAGCTTGTTTACTGCACTGGCTGGCTGTGCTGCGACAAAACGTAGTGGAGCAATGAATTAGAGCATCTGTAATAGTTGAATTGTTACAGAGTCCAAGTTTTTATTTATTAAAGCTCAGATTATATTTATTTTTTTTATAATTTATGTCAATATTATTTTATTCTTATGTAATTTATGTCAACATTCTTTTATATAATTGATGCTTATATTTTTTTATACTGAGTTTATATTATTTTCATGTGTTTAAGGCAGCAGCCAACATTTTGGTATCAGCATTGACTGAGTAGTGAGCACTATGTTGGACTGGAAAATAAACAGTGTGACAAAATATTTACTCTGACCTTTACCCTCAAGGTATGAAAAACTAAAACTAAACTAAAACTAAACTAAAACTAAACTAAAAATAAGCCTTATTGCAAAAATCAAAACTAAATAAAAACTAGAATGCCCACTCTAAAACTAATTAAAACTAAACTGTAATGAAAAAAAAATGTCAAAACTAACTAAAACTAAATTATAATGACAAATCCAAAACTATTATAACCTTGTGGCTGACAATAATCCCCTAGTCTGAAGTGTTTGAGGTGTTTAAAATGTATTTTTTTTAAAGGTGCAGTGTTTATATATGTTTGTGAAGTATCATAAAATAAGTAAACAATAATCCCCATGAAAATTTTCTTTTTGTTAAGTTAGAAAAAAGCTTTTTATATTCACATTACTGCAGGTCCTGTTCACAGAAACAGACATAATCAACGGCCATTAATGGTATGTAAGTGCTGTGCATGCATGCAGTTATTTCCAGTACACAGAAATACCACAATTGTAAAACCTTTCTTGTTCTTCTGTTTTTGCCTTTGTAAAAGTAGCTACCTTACAAAAAAGATTGCACTATAAAGATGGCAAATGTTAAAAAAAAAACTATTTTTGTGTCAAACATGCAATTTCTTTACTGGAATGTAGACTAACCATTGCCATCTACCTGGGTCTAAACAATCAAACATGTAACGGATAAATATATATCTTTAAAATTCATGTTGGTTTAATCCACGCAGAGTTGAAGAATAATCCGCATATTTTTTGACATTTACTTTAGGAAGGTAAGGTTTCTCTCTTCAAGATATAAACCTAAGACTTGACTCGACAACCTTGTGACTTGACTTGACTTGACTTGACTTGCCCACAGCAGAAAAACTTGAGACTTGTTTGAGACTTGGACCAAATAACTTGAGATTTGCTTGGGACTCAGATCGGAGGGACTCCTACAATTGTCTGCATGTTTGTCTACGGCCTATTTTGGGGGACAGAAAGAGCGAAATCTACCAGTAAGTCAGTCAGAAGAGAAGAGAGGAGGCGGTTGTTGTCTTAACAGTAGAAGAAGAAGAAGACAGAGATTGTTGTTGTTGTTGTTGAAGAAAAAGAAGAGGAGAGAGTATATTCTTGTTTTGCAAGGAATAATTTGTATAAAGAGTGTTTTCTGATGGAGAATCTCAAACATGCATCACATGAGTGTAAATCATCAGATTTTGCTCCAGAAAGATCAGGAAGAAATGAAGAGAAACCAGGACAGACAACGACTAAAAGGAGAGTAAACATGGGTGTAGAGTTTCCAAGCTGGGAGTCATTAATGAAAAAGTTTGGTCTGAAGGACGAAGATGAAGTTGGCTGTTTTCTGCGCCACAGGTAAAGGTTGGAGAACGTTTATGTAGCAACGTTTATTGGTTGTAAAGGTCATTGTTTATTGTTTATGGTACAGTCTAACAAACGTTGCTGTTTCTCTGTCTGAGAGTTTTCTTTTCTCTCTGACAGTCAGAGGTGGATTGGTGCTTCATTGGTGAAGGCTAGCTCTGTCAAACAGAACATGAGCTATCAGAGGCTGATGTGGCTGTCATGGAGCTTTCTGCCTGTTGTTTCTCCAGCTATGAGACATGTCCCTCAGCATTAACACCATCAACATGATGATCAGAATAAATGAGGCCATCTTCAGGATCCCCTTTGATCTGTAAAGGCTGAGAGTCACTGAGTGATGGGATGTTCTAGGAACAGATGGACTCATTTTGAAATCCGAACGCTACGTGCTAAAATTATAACTCCTACACATTGCACCTTTAAAACTAATATAATTTTGTAATGAATCCTAAACTGGAGTTTCTCCACAGCACATCTCTGACCTCCTGAACGTCCACTTCCACTCAGTCTTTAAGGTCTGCTGCTTTGTCCTCAAACTTACTTTTATCCCTTCAATTCTAACCCAGCCTGTTAGTCGTCTGATCTCTGTCTTTGTCTTTTTATTTGCTTTTATTTTCAGTTTTACAGCGTGTCTGCGTGTATTTTTATGCATGTTTAAAGTGCTGTATGTGTTTTTTTACCCTTTCTGAAGTGTTTTTATGTTCTCTGCATGTTTTTATCTCATTTTATTTTATCGTGCAGCACTTTGGCAAACTTTACTGCTTCTTTAAATGTGTTATAGAAATAAAGTGGATTTCACTGGACTTTAAAACAAACCAGCATCCCTCAGGCTTTAGAGCTGTCAGTACAAAGACACTTTTAACCCTGCAACAAACCAGAAGTCTGACCTGCAGCACTGGCTGAGAGGAACCAGGATGGACAGCTCATCGTGGGAGTGTTTTCCAAACCTGCGAAGACCAGAAAATGAAGCTGAATTCACACTTAACACACACTGAGATCAAACTTTTAGTGCTTGTTTTTTGTTGTACGGTCATTTCAATAACTTTACCCTCTTCCATTGTCCAGGTGAATGATGAAGGTGTCATTCCCAAACTTCTCGAAAGTCTCATAATGATGTCGATCCATGTTACCTATATGAGGAGTCAGTGAAGGGTTGTGAAAATTAATGATTTAGTTATTTGATTTGCTTGTAAACACAGAAGCACATGTATGGGGCGCTGATTGCAAAGTTGCACACATTGCAAGTTACAACAACATTTCTTCATATTTAGCTCTAAAACATCGCTTTTTATGCAGATTCAGAGAAAAAAAAATATATTTAAATGTTGAATGTTTAATGTAAATGTTAAATTTTACGTATGAATACTGTAAAGAAATGTGCTGATGCTAAATATTTAGCTACGTTTCTGAACATTTAGTTTTCATTCTAAATATTTAACTAAGATTTCTAAGTCTTGAGCGAAGATTTCTAAATCTGTGCTTTATTTATAATATTTAGTGAAATATTTAGAAATCATACCTCAAGATTAAGATACCTTGACTGAATATTTAGAAATCTTTGTTTATGATTTTAAATTGTATAAATATTCAGAATTAAAACAACATGTTTAGGAATTTACATTGTAAATAAGTTAATTTAACTGAATATCTTAAGTAGTTATGATTATTATGGAAAATCATTCTACTATTGTCTTTAGTCCAATAAATCTGATGTTTATTTGTTACAAATTAAGATATTAAGTAATGTAAAAAAAAAAAACCTTGCATATCACTGTAAAACATAAAATGTGGACCTTACTCCAAACTGAAAGATGCGATATCAATACATTTTCCTCATGAATTAAGTAAATGTAATAACAAAAAATTGAAGCAGAACATAACTTTTTCTACAAATGTAGAGGAATGTTTGTGAAATATGTTTGCCCAAATATTATATATAGATTTGGAATGTTATCTAAATTTTGAATGCTATGTATCAATATTATAAATAAATGTGCTGATTCTAAATATTTGGCTACACTGTAAACCCCAAAGTTCAAATCACTCCAATGGATTAAGCCATGAAAAAATAAAATTTGTTAGTGAGTTAAATTAACTCAAATGTCTGAGTTGTCAGTGTTGAAACTGATGATTTCTGAGTAAATCTAACTTTTGTTACTGTTTAAGTAAGCACAACTTAAAGTCATTGGTTTCTGTGAATGTGTTTGGTAACCGTGACTGAGGACCGCAGTCGAGAAGAGACTGCTGTACTTCTTGACGTGCAGCAGTAGCACAGGTTGTCTGTGCTCCACATGACACAGACTGTTTGTCTGTGCGTCACAGCATGGACCAGCTGTCTGTGCTCCTTGTGGCATCAATCAGCTGTCCATGCTCTACGTGGTGTGGACTGACCATGTCAAAAATAAACACATAAATGTATCTTTTTACACTTAATTTCATAATTTGCCTAAACAGCATGATAGCCCAGCCAAACATTTAATTTACCAATATATTTCAGTCTGACAACTCACGTTTGAATTGTTTATTTAGCAGCAAATATATTTTATGTTTGGCATCCAGGCTCCGGCCTCATCACCCCTCACAATAAGTTTACATGGTGACATTGAGGAGTGATAAGCAAAACATACTGAACATGATCCCCCCCGGAGCCTGCAGGTGGTTGCTGGGGTGGTGGTGGGGGCAAAGGAAACATGCAGCATTACAAACACAGGGCAGCCAGGGCATTGACAGGCAGGAAGGGACAAAGGAATGGGAGACTCCTGGTTTAAATAGACCGCCCAATTGAGAGGCAGAGTGTGATAGCAAGATGGTTATGACGTGTGAGACACATGGTATGTGCATAGCAGTGCTGCACGAGTTGACTGCCTGAACTAGCTCACAGGCTCACCCCATTAACCATTAGGCACACTGCAAAAGTCAACAGGTACAAGACTCTGTGCCATGGAGCACAGACTACCAGTCATTGCCATAGGACTCAGACAACCTGTGCCCCCTGAAGAACAATATTTCAATGTACAGCTGGGTCTCATATTTACTGCCTTCCCTCCTCACTCACGGTTACCAAAGTTGTGAAATTAGAGCTGATTTTTGTTGTGACGGGGTTTGCAACCATGAGTGAGGAGGGAACGCTGTAGATATGAGACCCAGCTGTACCTGTAAATCGTGTTTAATTTATATGTTCAGATCTGCTTCAATTTTTTTATTATTACATTTACTTAATTCTTAAGGCAAACTTATTGATATCACATCTTTCAGTTTTAAGTAAGGTCAACTTATTATGTTTTACAGTGATATGCAACATTTTCTTTGACATTACTTAATATTTTAATTTGTAACAAATAGGCATCAGGTTTATTCGATTTAAGACATTTAGTAGAATAGATTTCTATAATAATCGTAACTACTTATAGTTATATAAATAAAGATTGATTGATTGATTGATTGATTGACTTAAGATTTTAAGTTAAATTAACTTTTTTCATTACTTAGTTTTTTTAAGATAACTGGTTTCAAGTAAATTTAACTTATCTGGGTTTACAGTGTCAATTTCTAAACATTTAGTTTTAATTCTAAATATTTATTAATTTTTAAATCACAAAGAATTCTAGATATTCAGTCAAGTTTTCTAAATCTTGAGGTATGATTCCTAAATATTTAGCTAAAATGTAAATTCACACTCCCGCCCACCAGAAGCACAGATTTAGAAATCTTTGCTCAAGACTTATAAATTTTAGTTAAATATTTAGAATCAGCACATTTCTTCATAACATTTATGTTACATTTTAACATTTAGATACAATATTAAACATTTAACATAAAATATTTCTCTAAATCTGCATAAAAAGTGATGTTTTAGAGCTAAATGTGAAGAAATGTTGTTGTTATTTGTAGTGTATGCAACTTCACTACAGGCACCCCATACACATGAGCCATTTGTTTTTCTCTCTTACCCATTAAGAAGTCAAAGACGGTCATATCCATGACGTCCAGCAGCCGAGTGCCCCGGTCGTACGGAGGAGTCTGCTTCACCTCGTCACAGTAATCCTGATCCACCTCCCATCTGAGGATTCAGGTGAAAAAACATCAGCCCACAGTCACAGCGTGGTTTCAGGATTCAGGAGTGCACAGATAGTGTTCTCTTACTCTGCTTTTTTGCGTTTGTGGTAGGAGCGCCTCCAGGGGTTTCTCCACGTCTTGCGTTTGGCGAGGTTTAGGTCTGGCAGGAAGGCTGCGAGGGAGCCTTCGATCTGGTCTGGTTTGCCGCAGAGTGCGTGCTCGGTGGAGCAGTAGTAAGAGCACTCGCCGTAGAAGCAGACATTGTTGGCTGAAGAGAGAAAAGAAGGATTTTGGAGAGTTGTCCTAATTTTCTATCATAAACTTCACCAACATGATTAAAGATGACGCAAACATCAGCTGACCGTTAGTGCCACCTGGTGTTTGCTTTCACTCAGAACTCATGGCTTCATTAATCAGGCTACTGTAAATTCCTGCCTCAAAGAACAAACAGATACAAACAAACTCCACCTATCCCCAAACTGCAGACACGTAACCTACTTCACGCCCTGCTCACTTCACTTTAAGCTGAAGCCAGCGATATGCGCTTTGTTTTGTTCTGCCTCCAAACAGGATGAGTGATGCAGCCAAAGCGCTGTATCGCTGTGCCAAGCTGCAGAGCCTGGCAGAGTCTCTACCTGGTGAGATAAAGAAGGTCCTCCACAGCTTCTTATCGCGTGTCACGTCTCTGATCTCCCTCGTCATGTTGACAAGCCGTCCCGCCACCGGGGGCACCCTGCGGAAGTCGAGGATCCTATGGAGGAAGGAAGAGATAAAGACAAAGGTAGTGAGAGTCAGCAAAGAATCCAGGAACTTGCACTTTTCTAAAGTTTGCAGACTTGAAATGACATCACTGCACGTGTAAAAAACTTTTTTTTCTTCTCTCTTTATCTTTTCTGCTGAGCACTGTGTCAGATGACAGCGTTGAAAAGACCAATGCATTTTTTTTCTAGCAGTCAGAGAGATGTGAATATGATTAACTGCTATAGTGACCATCATCAGCCCTCCCTGTAGGCTACTCCATCTAAACTTTATTTAACCCCTGATGTGAGCTGAAGGGGAGGGCCGTGCCACACCACAGTGTGAAAGAAGGGGAAATAATGACAGACAGGACGAGACAAGACAAACAGAAGGGAGGACAAACGTCTACTGTTGTTGATTTGAGATAGCAGTTCAAGTGCTGGGCTAATTCAAGTCAATACAGGAAGTAAAGGCTGTACAAAACCAGGGACACCAGAAATGTGGGGTCTTGATAGTGTGGGGAGTGTGGGCCTACGTGGATAGGAGTTGAAGTGGCATACATCACAGGATGTGAGAAGATGTGTAATAGTACCCGACTCAGCGTGTTCTGACGGGATCTATCATATCTCTTAGTTAGTCTCGACAGAAGTTTGAGTATCTGCATGCGTGTGAGGTGGTCACCGAATACCCAAGTAAGTAAAACACAGCCACGGGTAGGGATGGGTACCTTTCACATTTGAAACGATACGGTACCGATGCCCGGTACCTGGCAATCGGTATCTGTACTCAACGGTACCAATTTTCGGTACTTTTTTGGTTTTATGTGGTAAAAAGTATCATTTGTTCAATAATTAAGTATAGATTTGTTTTCAATTTAACATGTTTATTCTTCATTAAATAACCTTGCAATGCTGTGTTCATGTCCAGCATGGAAAATCTCCTACTCTTCCACGCCCTCACAGTCACAAGGATGCGTTCTGGTACCTAAACATGGTACCTTCTGATTTTACATGAATCGATACCCGGTAGTTTTGACAGAATTCGGTCGGTACCTGTAAAAGTACCTAATTCGGTACCCATCCCTAGCCACGGGCGCCCCCCGGGCCACCAGGGCATCGGAACCCCCTCACACGCTCCCCAAACTATGAGGCCAAGGGAAAGCCCCAGGATTCAAGGGGGCACAGACATGCCTCCCCGCCGATACCAAAGACAGCAACCAGGGCCCAGAGCAGTGGCCACCCCTGCAGATATTGCCCGCCCTCCCAGACCACCCGTCCACCCAGCCCCAAGTCACCCCCATTCCCCCTGCGGCAGGCCGGAGGCCCCAAGCCACCCGAGAGCCAGTTCCCCCAGGACCAGACCCCTCCCCAGAGGGGAGGCCCCGAACCACGGCCATGCCAGGTGGGGCAAGATGTGGGCATATAGTGGTGGGATGGAGGTCACGGCCCGCCCCCCAGAATATCGATGAAGACCGCTGCCCAAAGCAACAGGAGAGGCCCCCCCTGGCAACATGCACAGGACAGCACCTCACAGGGAGCCCACCATGCCGAGGCCCCCAGTGAGCAACAGGCCAAAGGATCACGTACCACAGCCCACCAAAGAAATACATGACCCAGCAGGGCCCACCAGCCCCCCAGGGCCCGCGCCAGACCCTAACCCGCAGCCACCGTAGCCCAGCCGTCATAACCAGTGAGGCCCAACCTCCACAGCTGCACCAAGCCTATGCCAGTGAAAAACTCTATACCACCAACCCCCCCTCACTATTCTGCAACTTGCTCCCAGACAAGCTACATTATCCCCACACCGTGATCAGTGGGGATGTGTCAGTATCTGTCAAGTTTATTTAGATTTATTCATGTTTTTTGTTTTTGCATGTTGCTTATCCTTGTTTCTCATCTTTTTCAGTTCCTGTCTACCTGCTTTTCCTCACCGGTGATCACCTGGCCCCTCCCTAATGTGTTGCACCTGTGTCTTGTTTAGTTCACTCCCCTTTCCTTCTTTAGCTCTGGGGTTCCCTCACTTCTCTGCCAGATTATCACTATTCACTAGTCGATACATCCAGCCTGCTTTTGCTATTTGATCTTCGTGTTTCTGACCCTTTGCCCTAACCTGGTTTCCTGATTTTTTGTCTGTCGGATTTTTGCTTAGCCTTGCTGTTTGTCTTCACGTGTACTGAGTTTTCCCTTGATTAAAGACTTGTGAACATTTTGACTGTCCCTGCGTTGGTTTCCTTCCTCTGCGCCTGACAGGATGGGTACCGAATTAGGTACTTTTAGGTACCCACTGAATTCTGTCAAAAGTACCGGGTACCGGTTCATGTAAAATCAAAACATACCATGTTTAGGTACCTAAATGCATCCTTGTGACTGTAAGGGAGTGGAAGGGTAGCCAATTTTCCATGCTGGACATGAACACAGCATTGCAAGGTTATTTAATGAAGAATAAATATGTGTAATCAAAAAAAACACATGTATTTTATGACTAAACAAATTGTTATTTTTTACCACAGAATCACAAAAAAGTACTGAAAATTGGTACTGCTGAGTACCGGTACCGATTACCAGGTACCGGGCATCGGTACCGTATCATTTCAAATGTGAAAGGTACCCATCCCTAGTGATTAGTGCAGCTAAGTGTAATGTGGTGCATGTGTACAATACTTAAAACCCATTAATTGATCATCTCTACGTTGTTTCCAAGCAGCTTTTGTGATCAGAGCTATTACTTACACACACTATTTAAACACACACACAAGCACAAAAGGATCCACCCCTTTCTTTTCCTTTTCTAACCCCTCATGTTTGGACGGTGTGTGTTCACTTCACTCTTGCTCCCATTCTTCCTCCACCTGTCTGCCTGGCTCATTCTTTCACCCTACGTCCAAACACTGCACCCACCTCTCCTCTCTTTAGCCTCCCTCTCTGTATATTTGCCATCCCAACGACCCAGAACATGGAAACTAAAACTAAGCCTCCTGGGAGCAGACGCACACAGAGTTTGGTGAAACTCTAGCCTACAGAGGAGAGCATTCAGGATCAGGAAAGTGCAACGTCACGTCTGGCCACGGTGACAAAGGAGCACCTGTGTGCGTTAGCATCTGCCGATACGCCAATGTGAGCCTGTTTGTGTGTTCCCCTACAAACACACTCATGACTCAGGTGAGAGTTTGTACAAGCAGGGAACAAAAACAACTCCTGAGACAACTGTGGCGCTGATTCTCGACTTTAAAGATATTTTGGTTTTCTTTACAACACTTTTATCCAGACTTGTGTCTCAAATCAAAAGAAACCTTTACTTGAAAACATCCTCTTGCTCCGCAGTCCAAAGCAAATATAAATCCGTCTGTTATCAAGAGGCTGCTGGTGAGGAAATGACTGTAATTCCCTGCTCTCAAAACTTGTTCCAGCGGTAATGATGTGCCTGTGATTTCCTGTTTGGCTCTTTCCTACCGCCTCCGCTAACACGTGCATCTGAGGTCATCGAACAGAAACTGAGAGGGTTTTTCTGAGGACGTCTAAAGTGACCAGACAGGCCGAGCTCAGGCTGAAGGAGTTCACCCTCCTGACTCGGACAGTAAAGCGCTGATGACTCAGACTTGAACTCAGAAATTGAGAAGAGGACTTCTAATGATACAGACATTCTGACAGATTTTGACATTTAACTTGGGCTCTTATGATGTTTTATTTTAGAGTAAGGGCTGGCACGTGTGTCGTCCTGGCTGTATGTTCACATGCAGTCTTCTTCAGCAACAGGAAGCATCAAGGGGTGCTTTGCATTAGGGCTACACAATATGGCCAAAAATCAACCTCTATACATTCAAGCCTTATCACAATACATGATATACATCTCAGTTTACTGATTTTTCCTCTAATTCACTATATATATTTCAGATTCAACCCTTTGATGCATAAAATGACACCAGCATAACGATCCAAGCAGACCCTTCAGTTGGACTTTGAAAAATTTGCATTAGAAAACTTCAAACTAAGGATGGGTTCCTTTCACATTTGAAACAATACGGTACTGATTCCCGGTACCTGGCAATTTGTACCGGTACTCAATGGTACCAATTTTTGGTATTTTTTTGTGTTTATGTGGTAAAAAATATCAATTTGTTTAATAATAAAATCTCAATTTATTCAATATTTAACATATTCATTCTTCAAAATATAACCTTGCAATGCTGTGTTCATGTCCAGTATGGAAAATCTCCTACTCTTTCACTCCCTCACAGTCACAAGTGCCAGGTATCGATTCATGTAAAATTAAAAGGTACCATGTTTAGGTACCTAAACATGGTACCTTTTAATTTTACATGAATCGATACCTGGTACTTTTGACAGAATTCGGTCGGTACCTATAAAAGTACCTAATTCGGTACCCATCCCTACTTCAAACCCATGACTGATGAGATAAGCAACTGTTATTTCCTCTTTTCCTAACACAAAAACACACCTGTGCCACACCTAGGAGGGAGGGGGGATGAGCCGTTGCTGTGACTGGAGCACCAGCAGAAGTGAAACTCAAAAGCGAATTACATACTCACATCTTAAAACATTTATGTGACAATTTGTACTTGATGCTCTTGATCTATTTTTTATACATTTCACGTGCAGCAACCTGGGGTATATGGAATATATTCAAAATATCCCCCACCTCTACTTTGCATGGTGCCTTTTCACATAAAAGGTTTACAACAAAAGCAAGCAAGAGCAGATCTATGTAGTTTGTTAAAGAACCCTCAATTAAACAGTATGTTAAATTAAACAGTTTCCAAAAACATGAACGGGTCTAGACCTGTTGTCTTTACAACATTTCATTTTAATAGCAGAAACCTGACATCACGATAAGGAGTCTGATTTTATCTTAACTAGGGAAAGACCAATTATCGGCCAGGCCCATTATTGGGGCCGATATTTGGCATTTGGGGGCATATCAGCATCAGCTTTTTTTAAAATCTGACAGCCGATAAGAGACATACTATGAGCTTATCCTAACTTTCACAGACACAAAAATCACTCCTCTTGTCATTACCTACAGGTTTATATTTCCCTGCCTCTTAAAAAAAGGGTAATAAATGATTTAAATTGCAGACATTCAAGAGCTGCTTGTTGATGCTTCTCTGCAGAGTTTCTCCATATCTACACTATAGAATCCCTAGATGGTCAAAACATTTAAAATCAGTCATGTGGAAACGAAAAAGAAAATTAATTCAACTGTATTACATGCCTGTAGAAGGAAGCACAAACTCAAAACTGTCCAGTTTTATTGCAGTTACATTGAAATTCTGGTTTACTTTATTCACTGTGGAAAACTTTGACTATTTATTTTTTTAAGTTTTCATTTAACTTATTAAAACATGCTGCTAAGTGCGGTAATAAACATATGCTTGAAAGCATTTGAATGAAGTTAAGGGTTGGAGTTTGTATTATTCAAACATTTTACGCCAATATTTTTACTTTGACTGCAAATTAATATAGGCTGCAAATATGGGTTATCGGCCTCCTCAATTACTAATAATCGGTATAGGTATCGACCCCAAAAAATCCATATCGGTCTATCTCTAATCTTAGCCCACCACGAGTACAGATGTTTGCAGAATTGAGCAAGTTACAATGGAGAGGAACAACTTCCCTTTATCGGGAAGAAAGCTTGGGCAGAACCAGACTCATGTTAGACAGACATCTGAGGAGACTAAAGAGATGGAGATGAGAGGAGAGGAGAGGAGAGGAGAGGAGAGGAGAGGAGAGGAGAGGAGAGGAGAGGAGAGGAGAGGAGAGGAGAGGAGAGAAGAGGAGAGGAGAGGAGAGGAGAGGGATGGAGCCAAAGAAAGAGAGACACACACACCCATAGACAAAGAGACACAGACACAGTCTGCAGCTTAGCATTGATGATTATGTTGAAACTGTAGGTCCATTGCATCAATACAAAGCCAAAACATCAATGAACAGACAGGGACAAGCTCAAACTTTACCAGAAGAATCAGTGAGATGCTGAAGTTACTCAGACCTCTGTGTTTACAGATCACTGTTTGTATCAACACACTGTCCTTTAATATTTATCTGATAATTTGAATCTCATATGCTGACAGTACCAGTCAGAACTCATCGTTAATAAAATAAATGTGCTCTCTGGAATAAGAAAATAGGTCTCTGTTTTTCTTTGTTACAATAAATAATTGCATCGACTCCTTTGAGACTACAATGATGAGGACTGGACTCGATCCAGAGGACTGGACTGGACTGGACTCGATCCAAAGTTTGGTGACTCAACAGCTCTACCGTCATTTGCGTGACACTCAAAAGACAAGAGTTTATTGATAATCCCCTCTCATCTCTTAACGTGCACACACACGAATGGAAAATTACGGGTCTTCAATCACTGCAGGATAACGACAGATTATCCTCTGCGTCGTGATCTTACATGACCTAATGTAATCCCACAGAGGCAGATGTAAACAGAACAGAGCCTGAGTACAACCTGCTGGGGCAGCAGTGATACACGTGGGAAACCAGGAGAAGGGGCTGGCTGCAGATCTCAACTCTCAGGCCCTTATTCTGCTGACCTCAACCTCTGCTGTCCACCACCAAAATATTGTAATTTATTACATTTGAATAAGAAACAGTAACATTTCATTACACAAAGAGAAAAAATGTAGGTGACTACTGTGTAAAAAAGTTTAAAACACCATGTTAATGTGCTATTGTTAATCTAAATATGCTTCAAATAAATGATGAAAATTGATTATGATTGATGTAAATTAAAGTATTCAGTGCATTATCATTAATTACCTTAACGCTAAACTAGAAGTGACTTTCTGACTTTGTTTTCAAATACACTGCTGCTACTCTGAAAAAAAAAGCACCAGACCAGCGCAAATTTATAACAGAGATTTTTTAGACCGTGATGGGAAAGTAATTTCATTTTGAAGTTATCCATCTTATTTTCTTATATTAGGCCTGATGGTGGAGGTTTAGGCCTGCAGGAGGCATACCTGCCAAGTTTTGGATTTGAAATTCAGGGAAATTTTCCAGCACCTGCTATGAGTCGTCCCACTTCAGTATGGAGGGGTAAAAAAACATCGTTTCTCTGCCAGTGTCAAGAGAGCATCAAAGTGACTCATCATCTGTAAGAACTGGAGGTGAGGCCGCCTGTTAGCTTACTGTTAGCAGTCATATGCTACACGAAGAGGCTGCGAGGAGTTTCTAAGTGATCTTGCAAAAGTCTCCCTTCTAGACCAGGGGTCTGCAACCTTTACTATCAAAAGAGCCATTTTTCCCCCTGTTTCACCAAAGACGAGTATTCTGGAGCCGCAAAACATAACAAAGTTTTATAAGTTTTATTCTTTGTCTATTTATTTGTGTTACAACAATACTACTTTGAAATGAATTCAATTTTAAGATATTACGTTTTTTTTTCCATATTTGAGTAAAACTAATAAAATAAAAAATATCCCAAATAAGCCTGCTTAGCAAAAGGAATTTTTATGACTATGGCTGATAATTATGGCTGTAAGTTGTGACTTTGATCTCAATTTTTCATAATAGTTGTGAAATCAATCACTTTTGTTCCACTTTAATTTGGTTATTTTCAGAAAATGCTTTGTTCTTGTTCTGAAAATGTGATTTCAACTGTACATTTTTTTTGTGTTGTTTGCTAACTTCTCGCCACATATATGCATATTTTCTTTGGCAGATTTTTTTAAACTATTTTAATTTGCTGACAAAAAGGAAAAGAAACTGGGCAAGAAAATAAAAAAATCAATGCATAAATAAAGAATTGGATCAAGAAAAACTTTAATCCCTAATGATTTTCTTTGTTAAGGACAGAGGGAGCCCCTACAAGGAGGCTAAAGAGCCACTCGCGGCTCTAGAGCCACAGGTTGCAGACCCCTGTTATAGATATATGCCTGTTTATAATCATTCATTCATTTTCTGAACCGCTTATCCTGTTCAGGGTCACGTGTGCCTGGACCCTATCCCAGCTGTCATTGGGCAAGAGGCAGGGGCACACACTCATACTTACAGGCAATTTAGAGTGTTCAGTTAATCTGATGTCTGTGGGAGGAAGCCAGAGAGATGCCATGCATGCACGGGGAGAACATGCAAACTCTACACAGCAAGGCCCACCGGCCAAGCTGGGAATCAGACCGGTGATCTTCTTTTTGTGAGGCTGCAGCACTTACCGTTGCACCATGGTGCAGCCCCTGTTTATAATCTACACTTTAAAATGAGATTATCAGCACTTCCCAATCAGGTTGAGTAAGACCGGCTTGATCTGTGGTACGTTGAAATCTCTATAGCTGCATTTCCACCAAGGGAAATGAGGATCTGTCTCTGGGTAAGTCAGTGGAAACGCCACAAAATGCGCGCTGTACTGGTCTGCTTGGTGGAAACACAGCTCAAGACAACACCACGCCAGCTGATGAGGTTTAGATGTGAGAAGAGAGATCTATGTTTTCCTCTGCTGAAAACGATTTCTGTGGTTAATTTTATAGTGATGGTGGACACTGGAGCCTAACTGTCAGACAGAAAAAGGGCAGAAGAACAGAAGAAATCTAAACAGGAGAGTGATACAGCCCAAGCTAAAGGCTAACACAGGGGCTAAACTTTTTGTAATAATGTTGATTCCAGCCCACAGTCAGCAGTTATTCTGCAGTGGTCTGTTCAAACTTGAGAGTCTATCAGTAAAATGAAGAGTGAGATTACGTTAGCTCTGATTGGTAGATGACTGGCAGGACATAACCAGGATTTACTAATGTTACACATTAAAGACATGTCTGGCACTGAGCTGTCAGCTGAGCTAAATATTAATGGCTACTCAACTACATACAAACTGACAGTGTTTACTTGTTGTCACGTTGGCCTACAGATACATCAGAGCACCGGGCTGCCGATAGCACTACATATAGCCGGCTACTACAACATTTGCCGAGTTTCAAACCATATCGCTATGTAACTGTACTGATAAATACCTTACCTTGGCGCGTTGTATCCAGTAAAAAGTTTTCTCGAACAAAAAAAAATTATATCTGTCTGATTTCCATTTTATTCCAAAACAAACACATACCTCGCTAAAAGTAATTTACACAGTGTGTGTGACTCTAGGCCAGACGGTGATGAGGCAGTCCAATTAAAACAGATCCTCCTTGTAGCATCTTTGGCATAAGCCTGAGGAACAAGTCTTGACTCTCTCTCCCTGATTTTCTTTCTTATTGGCTATTGAAGTCCAACCTTTACCATCAGGATTAGGGATGGGAACCAAATTAGGTACTTTTAAAGGTACTGACCAAATTCTGTCAAAAGTATTGGGTATTCACATGAAATCAAAAGGTACCATGTTTAGGTACCTAAATGCATCCTTGTGACTGTAAGAGAGTGGAAGAGTGGGCAATTTTCCATACTGGACATAAACACAGCATTGCAAGGTTATATATTGTAGAAATATGTTAAACTGAAAAAATATATATTTCAGTATTAAACAAATTGATATTTTTTACCACATACAGCCAAAAAAAGTACCAAAATGTGGTACCGTTGAGTACCGGTACTGATTACAAGGTACCGGGCATTGGTACCATATTGTTTTAAATGTGAAAGGTACCCACCCCTAGTAATGATGTAAACATCCAGATTTAAACTTCTGTATAAATAATCTGGGCTAAACCTCCATCACGACCACAGCGACTAAATTTGTCTACTTCCAGCCCCAGACGACCTCCACACCATTAATCACCCTAAACTGTCAGATTTGACTCCTCTGAGTGTTCCTCTGCTGGGAATGTGTTTCCCCCTTGTCTGCTGAACGCTGCAGAGTAAAAAGATCACACGGGAATCATTAAACTCAGCAGCAAGTAAAGATGAGCGTTATGTAATCCCTCATTGACTCAATCTCATCCATCTTTTGACAGCTTATTGTTGCACCAATGGTTCAGAAAAGTTTCAGCTGTCTGTCAGAGTGAAGCCATGTGACCCTGTGTTTCTAACCCAAACTGACCTGAAGAGAAGCGGAGGAGTCACGGTGCAACCTCACCTGTCCAAGTGAAAAGCAGCGATCTCAGCGTTGTGTCTCTCAAAGTCAGAGAAGTAGAAGAAGTCTGGAGGAGTTTCCTGCTCTCGGGTCTGCCTGTAAGAAAGAAGTACAGGAAACATCAAGACCAATGAGCTTTTCTAATGTGATGTCTTTGCTACAAACTGTTAGATAAAAGAGGCAAAACAAGAACAAAGCTGAAGAATAGATAGATAGATAGATAGAATTTATTGTCATTGTGACATGTAAAATGCACAACGAAATTTAAAAGTGCCATACAGTTGGTGCAACATTAAAACTACAACATACAGACCTTTTACTCTTAAGGATGTTTATCAAAACGGAAATAAAAGATCTCCTCAAACCACTGAAAATGGATGATAAATGCAATATCCTAATGAAGATATGAGCTGAGAACAGTATCTCTGGCAGTTTTTCTCTGAATCACAATCTGCTCTTGAGCAGGCCAAGTGATTCCAGACATTTCTGCTTCTGTCTGTGCAAATCTCCTCAGCTTTCATCAGTTTTTCTTTTTTTTTTTTTTCATCTCCTGCAGGGTGAAACTCATCTCAGCGTCTGCATCCCTTTCTGGGACAGCGGCTGACGCACGAGACCAAAGCCTGTGTGGACAAAGCTGCTGAGGGGAAGCTGGATGAGATTCTTGCTCACATGCTGTAGTTTCCTCCCAGCATATACACACAGACAGACAGACAGACACACACACACACACACACACACACACACACACACACACACACACACACACACACACACACACATATCCAAGATGTGAATCCCTGCCAGCCGAGCCATGGATCTGAGTCAGAAACTGCTAGAAGCCTCGTTGTGTCTGTCTGTGTGTCGTTCCTGTCTCTGTGTCTGATATGATCCCTCCACACTTGCTTCCTCTTCCTCTTCCTCATGCAGATACACCTGGCATCAACCTGCTGCAGCTGCTCCTCTCTCTCACACACACACACACACACATGCTGCCACTTGCTGCACCTGCTTGCACTCTCCTTCAAGTGTGAATTGGACATCAAGGTGGAGCGCTGCTTAATATTTCATGCCTCCTTCTCCCTCAAAACGCTGAATTGATCAACAAAAATAACCTCAAACTATAGGTCAAATACGCTGTTACTGAGGCAAGATTCACAGCCAAAGAGAAGAGGTAGATTAGTGCTTTTTTTTCAAGGCCCATTAGCAGTCAAGGAGGCCAATAACTGATATCCAGAGCAGATATTCATTTGCAGTAAAGGTGAAAATATTAGCGCCAAATTTTGAATAATACCAACTCCAACACTTGATTTAGTTTTTGCCTTTCAGTACATGTTAATTAACCAGCTCCCAGGTCCCATAAAGGTCCCATATTATGCAAAAATCTCTTTATCAAGTCATTTAATGAAACTTTTGGGTCTTTGGCTTTCCTCCCAGCCCACAAAATGTGATATCTAATGACAAAACCAGTACTTAGTAGTGCTTGTGAATTTAAAATCCTGACCTAAAACGAGCTGTTTGGATTTTAGGGATTTGCTGACATCAGCGATTCCCTTTTTTGACTAATCAGGAGCAAGTCTGACCTGATTGGTCCACTGGAGTAGATACCCCCGAACCCCCTCCCCGTCCACTCCTCTCCCCGCTGCTGGAGAAAAATCTCTCCAGCAGCAGGGAGGAGAATGCCAAAGTTGAAGAGCCATCACTGCTCTGTTTTTGGCTGTAAACAGCCACATAGTTCCATGCACAAGCTTCCCATCTAGGAGGAAGACAAGACTAAGTGGCTAGAGTTCATTTATCAAGGAAATGTGCCAGCTACACTCAGTAAAACTGTGCATGTGTGTGCTAGTCACTTCACAGCCGACTGCTTTTCCAACTTTGGACAGTACAACAGAGGGCTAGTGAATAGACTGGTCCTGAATCCAGGCGCATTACCAACCATCCACCAACAAACCTGGGACCCTGGAAATGTGAGTATTGTAAATGCTGTGTGCTGTGGAGCAGATGTAAGAGCTTTTCCTCAGTGTCCCCCCTGTCTCTGTGTTAGCTTCAGGATGCTAACTTTAGCTGCAGTTAGCCTGTTGTTTTAGCCTGTAACGTTACAGTAAACAAGCTATGCCGTTTTCGGAACATTGAGCACCTCGTGGCGCCGCTCTCAGTGACACAGAAGAGCAGGGCGGTATCAACTGTGGCTCATTTACATATGAAGGCCACGCCCACTAAATCAGAGCGTTCTAAACAGAGGGGCTATGAGAGCCTGGAAACAATGCTGCTGTGCTTGATGTATTGGGTTTTTGGACCAAAACATGTTACTACCATTTCATGAAGACATCAATGATCCATATTAAACTGCAGAAAAGGAGCGTCACATGAGCGTCGGATAAAAAAAAGGTTGATGCCGATATGACTCAAAATGCTGATAATCGGTCTATCCCTTCCAAACCGAAGCCATCATGAAAGGAGGTTTTTATTTGTGTTTTTGAATGAGCTGTGCATAAAAGCTTTCTCTCTAATAGGACACACAGCATTGAAAATTAGTGGGAAAGAGAAAATGCAGAGTCAAAAGTTGAAGGTTGTTCATCTCAGGAGAATCTCAGAGAAAAGCTGTTTACTGCCAGTCGCTCCAACAAACAGAGTTTTTTCACCTTGACCCCCTCCTTGCCTCCCTCCCATATTTCCCTTTACACTGTGCATAAAGTGTAACGTAAACCTGACTGACAGGCATGCAATTTAAAATGCAATTTCCTGTTAGGGATCAAGCTCCTTAGAGTTTTGGATGCAGGCAGCAGCAGGTTTGTGATGTGCAGAGCTGCAGTGCAACAAAACACACAAATATGACCACACACACACTCCAAAATAAGTCCTCTCACAGGCATGTACACACACACTCTTCATGTGATCGGGTGTCCTTGATAATAAAAGGCCCTTTATCTGAAGTGGAGTGTGATCAGGTCGCTGCAAACATAACTGTGGTTCAGCAGAATCTTGTAGAGTGTGTGTATGAGTGTGTGTGCGTGTAGAGTGATGAAGCTGAACTGCTTCCCTCTGTGGACTCTGTTTGTGCTGACTTGGCACTTTTAATGCTCTTTCATGAGCTAAGACCTGCACAGTGGAGGGTTATATTAGAGATGTGGGAGGGGGAAGGGGGTGAACACGACAACAGCTGTGGCCCAGACTCGGCAGACACACTCCTCTCTCTCTCACACACACATGCTATGACACAGGCAAATGAATAGGACATGTTTACGACAGAAAGAGGGCAGCAAAGACAAGCCTGGTTAAGGAAAATCCACATCTTAGGGCCATAAAAATGGATGGTATGAGGCTACCTTCTCTTGTTGGTCAAAAGGGAAGCCAAAACAGGCCAAAAGGTGCTGATTTCTCATGTTTGTGGCGTCACTTGGAGCTGAAGTCCTGCTCTTTCAACTAATCAGAACATGTTCTGATCCCTTTGGATGATGTGACACTAAAACAAGTTTTAATCAGAAACGTTTCAACTGTTTTTAAGTTAGAGGAAAGCAGGATGAGAAGACGCAAAGAGAAGCAAGTTTGGCAGTGTTTACAAAGTATTATTGATCAGGAAAGATTTCAGTATGACTCAGACCCAATGTGAGGCACACGATTTACACAGACTGTAGAATGTATGAATATAATGTCTGTGACATCACCCATTTGTTTCTGAAACAGAGTTTTGAAACACATCATTGGCTGTAGCCATGTTTGAAAAGCTGAACTCAAACTAGCTTTTTTTAAGATAAGGCAAAGGGGGAGCTATAGTCCTGGGAACTTTGAACTGGGGACTTTAGACCCTCTTTGGGAACTTTGTGCTTTTTAACCAGGGATAGACTGATTATCGGGGCCAACATTTGGCATTTTGGGGCATATCGGCATCTGCCTTTTTTTAAAATCTCACAGCCGATATGAAACCCATTCAAAACTGTGTTGTTGTGGCTCTGATGCTTCTCTGCACAGAATTTCTCCCTGTCTACACTATGGAAGCCCTAGATGGTCACTTAACATCATGTAAAACCAAACAGAAAATTAATTCAACTGCATTACATGCCTGTAAAAGGCAGCACAAACTCAATTCTGTCCAGTTTTATTGCAGTTACTTTGAAATTTTGGAAAACTTTATTTACTGTAGAAAACTTTAGCTATTTTTTTTTAAATAATTTTAAAAATAAAACATGCTGCTAAGCCTTGGAGCTTTTCAATAAACATATGCTTGAAGGCATTTGATTTCAGCTAAGTGTTGGAGTTAGTACTAGGGCTGAACCATTTTGGAAAATAATCTAATTGCAAGTTTTTTGGATCAATATTGCGATTGCAATTTAGCATGCAAGTGTAGCAGATGATAAAGTTGCAGCTTGTGAATTTCACCAAAACACAAATTTCTGGCCCTATTTTGTGTTTTTACTCCTAGTTATGGTTTCTCTCCTGCCTGTAGAGATTCAGTGTGTGATGTCAGTGTGCGCGCATTACACGCACGCGCGCTGCGCACCCTTATCAGAGCCGACTGAGGCATGATCGGAGGTGCAGCAGCATTTAAGCTAGGTCTCCCGTTTTGATGCATGTGTGTATTTTTTTTTCAGAGGGAAGCGTGTGCTGCAGACGAGAAACACTGCACTGCATCGTGGACTTTTGTATTTTTGTCTATGAATACAGGTATGGAGACATTTCTTCTTTGTTTAAATAATTTTCTGTTTTGATGAGTTTAATGTTGAAGCCGCTGAGCTTTATAATGTGTTTGCATGTATTCTGAAATGTTAGCTTTAATGTATATGAGTTAAAATATGAATCCTATGTTTAAGGAAATTCACAAAAAAGGGTTTTGCTTGGCATTATAGATAATTTGGTATCTTTGTTGATACTTTGGCTAAAATATGCACATTTATGTTTTGCATTTTATGTTTGGAAGAGAAACACTGCACTGAATCGTGGATTTTTGTATTTTTGTCTATGAATACAGCTGTGGCTGAGCAAAAGTAAAAGGCAAGAACCCACGTCCCGTCTCCTGAGTGGTCTATCGATAATAACCCAGAACACAACGCAGAGGACACACACACACACACGCATGGGTTACACAAGCTATAAGTCATTCTATAGTATGACCAACACAACATGGGGTACTGTTAACATTTAAAAAAGTCTTTCCATTACTTTTTTAATTGAAAAAGAAAAAGGACCACTGTGAAATTTTACTGACCTCCAGTTGTCAGTAAGAGTAACAAACCATACAGAGTCAAGTTAATGAGGGGTTAGGCCCTACCAGCCACCATCATTCTGCTGCTAATTGTAGCCTTTGCAGTTTGACAATTGCATTCTATTATATTGCGATGTCGGTTTCAAATCCATTAATTGTTCAGCCCTAGTTTGTACTGTTCAAATTTTTTTTCACTATGACAGCAAATTAATATCGGCTTCAAATATCGGTTATCAGCCTCTGTCAGCTCCCGGTGTTACAGTTTAAAGAGTGACCCTGTAAACTCAAGCCCTTTAGTCCTCTGGCCTGCGTCCAATATTAGTTTTAAATACCTACATATGTGTTAAATATCCTCTCCAGATAAGTAATTGATGGTACTTTAAAACGGTTTGAGTAGTGGTCATAACTTTAAAACACCACTACTGGAGTAGTAGTTTAATTGGAGCACAGACAGCCTGTGTCCTCTGTGCAACTTTTCAATGTACATCAGGGTGTTATATCCACTGTGTGCTCTCCTCACTCACGGTTGCAGAATGCCATCATAAAAAAATACTTTGCTGTTAAAATAATGGTAAAATACTGGCAGCAGGGTTTTACCCTTATTTTACATTTTATATACTGTAATCCAATATACAGTATTACACTGTAACAATAGATCACTGTACATGCACTGTGAAATAACTGGAAATTATTGGACATTTCTGCTGCCAGTATTCCAATGTTTTTTTTTTACAGTGACATTTTTTAAAGTGTTCTGTCTGCAGTCATTTCTTCCTGTGAGCACTTAAAAGTCATACTGCAAATGGAAATTATCTATAGTCAAAGAGCTCTGGCGTATACTCCATCTGATCTAATACTGTGATGGCATCCTGCTGAGTCACTGTAGACAATGAGCGAGAATGAGGTTGCATGGGAGATCTGTCATCTATTAGTAATCCACACCAGATTACAGCCCCCCACCGACAAGCTTTTTGTCTCCATCTCGCCCCTTGCTGTGTGTGTGTGTGTGTATCGACCAGGACGTAGGGAGAGGTTTGCAGCAAGATCTAAACATACACACTTATTTTGGAGCAGAGCTTACTGAAACTACGATTTTAAAAGTTCAAGATAATAGAATTCAAGACAATGAGATCCTGCTTATTTAGTTTTCCTGTCTTTGATTGACCACGTCTGTTTGGTCACAGAGCAGCAGAGTGGAATTCCCTTTCACCAGCCTGACCTCACTTAACACCAATTATCAAGCATCCTGCAGCTTCCTCCTCTCTTTTTTAACTTATCCCTCTTCCACACCCATGTTGATGTTTGCATTCAGTCCCAGATTTTGCTTTTTGTGAGTTTATTCACTCCCATTTTTTCCCACCAATCTCCTTTCATCGCCTCCTCCTCCATTCTTATCTAATTACAGCAAAATGGACAACAGATTGGCTCTCAACCGAACCAACTTTACCAAAGACTATGTCATTTTCCAGCCCCCTTGACATGTTTTCAAAGGAGTCTCACCACAGAATGACTCATCTACGGGGGAATAGTCTGCTGGGAGTCGCGTGTGAATGAGGGTTTTGGTAGAAAAGCAAGTGATAAGTGCGATCCATTCAGAACACTTGTGTGTAAGTGGCACCTTGTCGAGCGCTCACACATCTCTCAAGGTGACGGGCAGGTGGAAGGATGGAGGCCGGGATAAAAGATTGTGAGATAAAACCTCTTCAGCCTGGTGATTTGTTTCAGAGGACCCTCCACTGACAGCGCCGCTTCAAACTGAAGTTTCAGGTAAAGGAACATGTGTGTGTGAATGCTGACATTACCTCAGCAAACAGCATCCAACTGGATGTGTATATTCTCTGTGTCTGTTTATTCCTCCTTATTTCCCTCCATGCATGCTGTTTTTTTTTTTCACTCCCCCTAGCATCGGTATCGGAAAAAGGGATCTAAGAATTGGCCCAGGGCCCCAAGGTAGCCGTCTAGATTGAATTTCAAATCAATGTTACACAAGTTGTGTTCTTGCCTCAGCTATTTTCAACACACAGGGTGAGGCATCGCCGGGAGGGGAAAGGCAAGTTATCTGCCTGTGTGGGAAGCAGTATGGGCAACATTAACATAAGAATGCTGGGAAAAAGACGTGACTCGAAGAAGATGGATGAGGGCTCGAGTCAGTGCTTCAATTTCAAAGTTATTAGATACTCATAAGGTCGAAGAGAGTTGGAATTAATATGAAGACTGAGTAAGACTATCAGTGATCGGCTCAGAGCTGCTGCAAGCGTACAGTGTGTGGGTGTGTGGAGGTGCAGATATCTACTATATGATCTCTTGTAGGAGTGTGTGTGTGTGTGTGTGTGTGTGTGTGTGTGGGGGGGGGGGGTAGTCATGTATTTCTCATTGATGATCTGCATAAAAACATGATTCATTCAGGTTTCAGCATGATTCACACACATTACATCTGTACCCATGAACAGGGGAATTCATCGTATGTTTGAAGGATTTTATTCCGAGGAGATGAGAAAATTAGCGCCATGACGAGTGAGAAATTACAGATCTGATTGATTTACTGAAGGTTTCCTTAAGGTACATGCACAATTTACTGGAACAGATGTGCTTGTTTGAAGGTTTACAAAACAGATCTGCCTGAAGTGAAGAGCTGAGAGAAGAAAGGATTCA
The DNA here is from genome assembly GCF_033239565.1 of Halichoeres trimaculatus. NCBI lineage: Eukaryota > Metazoa > Chordata > Actinopteri > Labriformes > Labridae > Halichoeres > Halichoeres trimaculatus. The sequence goes on along the minus strand of NW_027437198.1, from coordinate 4,880,012 downwards.
ATAATGGTAGAGAAACAGGAAGTTGACCCCCTCTGGTGGCCCTGATTGTCAAAACGCTACAATCCACAAAAAAACTAATGATGAAAAAAAGTTGAATGTGGAGTTAAGATTTATTTTGGAAAAGAGAGCCTGAATCAGAAAAGTAATAAACAATATGTGACAGCTCAGCCATAACATTTGGAGCACCCCCTACTGACTGGGTATGGTCAGTAGTTCCCAAATATAAGCCACATATAAGGTGTCAGGCTTAATAAAATAGGCTACTGTTAACACGGATCTTTCACATTAAAAACAGTGGGGAGAATAACATTGAGTAACAATATAAAAATGACAATAATATTATTTTAAAGTCAAGTATAGTCACGAAATAATGAATAGCAGTCATTACTATGTAACAAAAATTCAACATTTGAATATTAAAACTGTTAACCCCCATTAAAAAGAGTTTAAATTATTTCTTTAATTATTTATTTAATGCTACGACAAAAATAAATAATGGTGCCCAGCTGCCATGACTCCTACATCGTGCAACAGAAACTGCTTATATCGGAGATTTTAGATGCCTTCCGATTCGATACCGATACTTGTTTTTTTGCTGATATCGGAACGATATCTGATATCAATATCGGACTGGGACACCTCTAACAGATGGTCAAGTTTACTGTGATCTTCTTTATGTAATTAATGTGTATGTGGTTTCTACACAGCCAGCCTCAAGTGGACACCAACAGAACTGCAGCTTTAAACACTTCTGTACAGGCCTTATACTTTTAAGCGGGGGGGTTGCTGCTTCTGCAAACTATAAATTTGGAATACATCAGGGCAGTGATTCCCAACCTGTGGGCCGTGGCCCCCTGAAAAGCCACAGAGGTATTCCAAGTGGGCCCAAAATCACTTTCAAAATAATCTGATTTTTGTGGGGGTGTAATTTTAAAGAAATAAAATAATACTAATAATAATAAAAATGTTGAATGTTGAACCTCAGTTACCAGCAAAACAACATTAAAAAATGTTCAAATATTATTATTATTTTTTTTTCCTTCAAGTTTTAGACATGTAATAAGTAAATGAGAAATAGGAACTTTTATTTTTATTGGTCGGATGACTTTGCAACAGGACCACATTTCAGTATTCAGTTTGGCCCTATATGTTGGATCTGCAGTAAAAAAAAAAAGTTCTCTGAGAACGCATTACATTGCCTCCATATTTATGGGGTCCGGGGTGGGCCGCGAAAATTTTTGAGACTTAAAAGTGGGCCCTGAGTTAGCAAAGGTTGGGAACCACTGCATTCAGGCTTTGATTTTGATTCTTTAAGTTGTGATTTGATTTGACATTGATTCAAATAAATATTGGTTGAAAAGCCTCGATGTTGATTTAGTAAGAAGTAGAAAAAGAGTTTCTGTTCACAATTTCAGAACGTTTATATTCACGACCATGTGAACTTATTTGGTCTATCATTTCACATTTTTGAGCAACAAAATAAAACCCAAATGTCAGACTTAAAAGTTAAAGGAGCTGGCTTTACACTGCTGCTGCTTGGCTTTAGTTTGCCATTAGCGCCCCCCACTGACCAGGAGGTGAATTGATTCAGAGGATTCGCAGAATCAATATTAAATCAGGTGGGTAAAATATTGCAATGCACACTCAATCAATATTTTATCCAACTTTTCATGATAAATAAATATCTCTCTAGCATTGCAACTGTGTTTTTTTAATTAAAAGTATTAGTTGAGTATTCTATTTCAAATTTTTTGAAAGGTGGGTGAAGAGAATGGAAGACAATGGGATCTGAATTAGCAACTAGTGCCTGGACTATAACGTGGTGCACTAAAGTTACTCATCCTGGCATTATGAATAATTTTAAGGGCACTGATTTATGAATTTAATTTAAATCGATGCTTTAAAAGTGACAAAAATGTCATGATTGAACGCCATGTAGGCAAATGAGGCTCCTGTAATGCTGTATGCAATCATAGACTGTATATGGACCTTGTCTCAGTGACGTTTTTGTCTTTTATCAGTCGGATAAATGTGTATTTCCTAAAACATAAGGAGCGTGAGACACATCGTCCATCTTTATGTACAGTTATGAGGAAAACCTGCATGAAATCCTATGAGAAGGTGAAAGATAAAGGCCTGTGGAGGAATTTCAGCTGGAATTGATATCTGACAGTTTAGTCCGTCACCACCCAATGGAATTTCTGTTATCTTTGAAGTTTACAAATAAGTGTAACATTGCTCCAGTTCTTCAGTGTGTGAGCTGTTATAGCAGGCAAAGAAGTTAACAGTAAAAGAAGGAGTCAAACACTTCACAAGGTGTCGCTTTGAACAGCCTCTCAAGGCAGGAGCTGGGTGACATAAAAAACTTCACTCATACGCGAGTGAATGTGTCACTGAATGTTACAAAGCTACATTTTCCTTCCCTCCATCTTTAATTATCTGTAAGTCTACGCTCACACATTCCTCCTTCTCCACTTATCCTCCGTTCCATCCCTCCCTCTGTCTTGACCTTCTCTCCATAATGAAACCTGCAGGCTACAGCCCAGGCCTTGAGTTTGGATTCAAAATGCACGACTTTGAGGGAAGCTCAGAAGCCGTGGGCTAGGTCACTATCTGTGACCACCAGAGCTCTCTGGCTACCCTTGAGACAGATGACAAAAAAAAGCCCCAGAACTACAGCAAATTGTGTCTGCGAGTGTGAGGGAGAGTCACGATTTTAAAGAGTCAGAGACAGAAAGGGAGAGGGAGAGGGAGTGAGCCTATCAAAGTGTCTCATCTGGCCAGATGGCTGGGAGTCCCTGTCTGTATATGTCAGGGATCAAGCCATGGCTTATGGGCCTGCAAAGCCCTGCTGCTCTCTGACTACCCTCTGTGTATTCAGTTTAACAAGGCAGACTACACGGGGATGGAAAATGAACTACCAAGTACTGCACTGTAAAAAGAGATTTTGCACATTTGTTGTTGTAACACATTACATTAAGTCAGTATGACAAAAGATTACTGCAGTTGTTGTGATAACACATAATTATAAGATGACATCATCTCAACCACAAAACATGTTTCAACTTAAAAATCTATGTATGTTTAAATCGATTTTGTTCTTGTTGGGATGATGTTTTGTAGCCATGACTGTGTGTAGACCCTGCTGAACATTCATATATTACACTGTGGAGGCCATCTGTGCTCCACACAGCACGGACAGGTTATCTGTGTTGTGTACAGGGCATGGGCCCATGCTCTTAATAATTTTTACAATGCATTTGATGTTTATGCTGATAAATGAGATGTGTTAGGATTAGGACAGATAATACAGCTGGTCATTGCCATGGAGCATAAACAGCTGGTCTGTGCCATTTAGAACACAGATGACCTGTACCCTCTGTGCAACATCTCAATGTACCGCAGGGTCTTATATCCACTGTGTCCCCTCCTCACTCATGTAGTGATGGGAACTCCAGCTCTTTTTAGAGAGCTGGCTCCTTTGGCTCAGCTCATTTAAAAGAGAGCTGGTTCTTCTGGCTCCCAAGCAGCTCTTCAAGTTTTTTTATTGCTTAAATTAATTAATTACCAACAATAATGTAAAATTGTATGCAAAATTAATTACTGATGTGGAAAAATGCATTTTGTTTTTAGATTTATATATGTTGCCTTTATTTAATCACTCAACAGGGTGTTAAAAAATAATTGCAAAGAATTACAAAGAAGAAAAAAAAGTGTAACTACTTAAAATTTAACTTTTAGCTTTTGTATACTGAAAAATTTAAGATAAGAGATTTTAATCTTGCAGAATTTACTCCTTTCCTTCTGTCACTCATTTTCTTAACTTTACCTTTACAGTGCATTTGTGTTGTCTCCTTCACTCATCTTCCTGACCCCCTCCTTTCTGTTCTCCTATTTGTGTGTAACTGCCGCCCCTCCCCCATCTACTCAGCGCAGGGTAGTGAGGGGAGTTTGGCTCTTTCAGCTCCCAAGTTACCTTATTACCTCTATTACCACAAACAGTGTAAAGTGATTTACTGTATATTAAAGTCTTTATTTATTCTATTACTCTAGCTTATGGTTTAACTTATTCTGTCATTTCTTCTGAAATAAATAAATAAAATAAATAAATAAATAAATAAATAATTGGGTCCAATCACGTGTGGCCTTAAAAAAAAAAAAAAACAAATAAAAAAGGCCAGGAACCCAAAAAATCCTCTGGGTTTTTTTTTGGGCTCCCAGACTTTTCTTTTTTTTTTGTTATACCTTATTACCTTTAGTACCACAAACAGTGTAAAATGATTTACTGTATATTCAGGTCTTTATTTATTTCATTAATCAAGCTTATTGTTATCTTATTATGTCAATCTTTCAAAAAAAAAAAAAAAATTGTCCCCAATACCGTGTGGCTTAAAAAAAAAAAAAAAAAAAAAAAAAAAAAGAAAAGTCCGGGAGCCAGAAAAAAAAAAGGCTCCCAATCGGTAGCCGGCTCCTGTCATTCACTTTAAAGAGCCGTTCACGACCAACACATCACAGAACACCATCAAAACAAAAATGTATTTGCTGTAAACACTTGACCTTTATTTGTAGTTAAAAATATTTAACACTACATTTTGAATTAACTCTGTCAAAGCAACAAGATTACTTTGGTGGGTGAGGCTGAATCATTTTTTACAGTGTGTAAGACTACAGACAGTTTGGGGATCAGGGATAAAGATAGAGGCTCAACTGCAAAAATCAAAATATGAATAATAGAAGCATGGATTGAAATTTGTCTGTCAGTGATTGAAACCTACATTCAGGGCCTGAGGGGGATTTGAGCACATTAATAGAACAGTGCTTCATAAATAGAGAATGAGTTCATTGCATTATTTGCCCTTCTGTTCTCTCCTCTTGTTTAAGTCTGGAAAGGTCCTGCAAGCATTGTCCTCCAGGGAGAAGAATGCTAATCATTGCATATAAATGTCTGGCAGTTCTCTCTTACGCGATAAAAAAATCAAAGTCTTCTTCATTTCCTCCATAAATAAAAGAAAATAATACAACAGTGATGCAGCAACATGGTCCAGAAGTGCCAAATGTCGCCAGTATCAGGACACATTTGCTCGATCTATACTGCTGAGGTATGTAGCCTGATTCCCTCTCCCTTTGTCTGTGTACTCGACATCACCCTAAAAGCTATTTCTGAAATGTGTGTGAGATGTATCTTATTTATTTATTTCCACAGGCTCTAATTGACTGGTGTGTCATATCCAGCTGTGTTCCTGTGGGCATATCGCTCCACAGAGCTCCGTGTTTGAAAGCCTGAGATCACTGCAAAGACCTGCACAAAGCTGCAGAGTTATATCTGGGCCTTTGGGATCACTTCCCCAGCCTCGTCTTAATGGAGTCAGAGCATATGTGAAAAATATGTCAGAGGAAGAGACGGGGAGAAAAAAAGTGAAATCCTAATAACATCACTGCTGATTTTCACAATTTCACAAAGCAACACTGTAGATCGTGTTGTCGTGTCGTTCACTCCGTGAGCTTATTCACCGGTGGCTTTCAGTGAGACGTGCGAATGAATGGCAGCTTTCTGATGTGAGCAGCCAAAACGTTTGATGACTCAAATGCTTTTCAGTTGCTTTTCATTCACAAGAAATAATAAGAAAATAAACCCTTCATCATTTATTTTGATGTTACAACAGCTTAACAGTGGAGCTTAAATTGTCTTTTTCAGTTCTAGATATCAAAGAGAAAAAGTAAAGATTTTGAATCTGTTTGGAAATCTGACATGCTTTTCTTACATTACAGAGATTACAACTTATGAAACAAACCGATTCATGATGCTGTGTTCACAACAGAATTTTTTCATGCAATAGTGTAGCTGGTGAGAGCTGAAGAGCTTTTATGTTGCCTTTCTTTTTGCTCTTGGCTGATTTTTGGACCCTTTGGAAACAAGAGGCCACAAATGTCTGTTGTTTGAAACTCCTGTGACTCCATTTTAGTTGGTCATGTAACAGACTGAATTTAAAATTGATGCCTCTTTAGGACCTCAAAAAGTAAACAAGATCATCAACCTTAAGAGACACTATATACCTAGCCTTAACCCTTTTTATTAAAAGACACTAACTACATATTTAAAAAATAAAAAGCAAAGACCACACTGTCCACAGGGGCCGCCAAAATCAACATGCACCAAAATTTCATGTTTTCAATTAAAGTAAAAATACATATTCAGACTTAGGGATGGGTCTCAAAAACTAGTTCCTGTTGAGAATTGATAAGAAAAGGTTCAATCCATTTACATCATTAGGCTTTATGCTCAACAATTCCCTTATTTATTTTTTACATTACAGCAGAGCTGCTTGACTTTACAATCACCCTCCCTGGCTATCTTAGCTTAGCAGATGGATAACAGTTTTACTTAAGAAGCACTGAACACAAAGGAATGTACATTACCCGCTCAAACCAGATTCCTTTTCAATACATTCAACATGTTGTGCATCTCACAATAGACCAAAAACCATACAGAAAAAGTAGCACTAGCTTGATGCTTACATATATGGGAAAATGCATTGATATGTGGGTGGTTAGCATTAGGGATGCACAATATTATCGGCACAATATCGATATCGGCTGATAAAAGCTTAAAAACACGTTAATCAGTATCGGCAGATATGATAATTTCTGCCGACAGGCACAGCCGATAAGGTGCTATTCAGATAGGATTATTATTATTTTCCATCTGAAAAATAAGCTCCTTAAATAAAATGTAGCACTTCATTTATTTGCACTTCAGAGCTCTGTGTCTGTCACCAGGTTGTTACAGTAGCTCTAAAATAATCAAATGCAACTTGGTTATGTTTAAAAATGCATTGTACATTTAAAGTTCATGTGATCTAAAGAAATTATTTTTCTGTATTTCAATACTGAATGTCTTGAGTTTGAAAAAATTATACATTTCTTATTTATGGTAATATCAAATATTTTTTTGTCTTGTTTTATGTGTGTTTCTTAAACAAATAAGAGTAACATATAAATTCCAGTACAGGATAGACTTAGCTTTCTTTACAGTGAAAAAAACAAACAAACTTGTGATTATCGGTATCGGCCAAAAGGGGTTTCGATATATCGGCATATCGGATATCGGCAAAAATCCAATATCGTGCATCCCTAGTTAGCATACATTGGTATAACTTTGGTTTTACAACAGAATTTAAACTTTCATCACAGAAACATATCAGTCAATCTTTGTTAACAATTCAGAAAACTCTGAATGTCGAAATAATAACAGGAAAGACAGAATAAAAGGTATGTGCAGGCTCATGGCTGACTTCAGCAACTGTGGGGTTGCTTTAATCACTTCGAGACCCTACATGCCCCATATCAGTCAGTTACATATATCAAAACAATAACCTCACATGACATACAATTTTTTCTAATTTTTTCAAATTTACGTCCAGAGATATCCAGATCCAGTGACCAATGCATGTTTATTTACTCAATAAACTCAATTAACAGTTGTTAACACAGAAAACCTGCAAAGCTACTTTTTGTACAGAGGAAATTCCATGAACTGTATAACTAATGTTATTGATTTTCGAAGCAAATCAGCTATGGTGGTCATATTGGAAGTGATGGGGGCTTCGAGCCCAGCTGTAGAGCACCCGTTGGTCACATGAGCTGTGCTGTGCCTCTGATTGGGCGTGCTTGTGAAAATAATATCCTCTAAACTGCAGAGTTAGAAAAAATTCACTTCCTGAGCAGTGGGTGCCGATAGTGAAATTAGTGATTAAGACAGGAGACGTTTTTTGAACCAGGATGTGAATAGGTTTATTTCTGCTGTGAAAAAACTGCTGTTATTGGCTTCATGTGTTTGTGATTTCTGGTGGGCTACAGGAGCCAGCCTCAAGCGAACACTTGAAAAACAGCAGATTTTAGCACTTAAGTGTTGTCTCACATTTTTGCTTGGAAAATTTACAGGAGGAATTAATAAGGGAATTGATAAAGAATCAGATCTATTAGCAGAATTGTTAAAGACATTGGTATCAATAAAATCTTATCAATACCCATGCTCACTCGAACTGCATGTTAATAGTTTAAAGGTAAGAATGCACAAAGAGAACAGTCATTGAACACAATGAAATACGACTAAACACAGGATCCCGGAGTCTGTGGATAAATAATGTCAAGAAGGGAGAGGTTAAGGTTGGCAGAGCTAGCACCGCCTGCTGCCACAGGTCAAGGCTGTGCTGGTTACACCCACATGAACAGACATCATGTCCATACATGTTCTCCATTATTAAAACCCTGAAGCATGATGTGAGGTGAAAAGGAGCAGTGAAAAGATGCATGTGATTTGCATGTACTCTTGGTTCATACAGTGGAATAATAATGGTGTTCATAGGAATATATTAATATTGAAGGGATTATACTCTGTTGTCTTGAAGGACAGGTCTTTACACTTTAAGCTTCCTTTCCTTTGGTCTCTCTTCCTCTCTTTCACACCATCACCCACAACAAACACAACACAGATCGGGTTTATCCACAACAATCAGAAGCGTTCCAACAACACAGAGCGGCATTCGGTCATATTTACATATCCATCCACAGAGGATTAACGTTTTCTATAGCAGGAATCTGAGACAATCCTTCTCTGGGTGCATGATTCATGACAAGCTTTGCACAGAATTTGAACCATGAATTATGCAGAACAAACACAAACATCAAGGGTATTCCTGGGTCAACAGCGATTAGATGTCAAAAAGCACAAGCTTGGGGATGTTTGGAACAATAAGCCTCAAAATGCGGCAGACTGTGGTGATGCTGCATACTGACAGGATCTAATTTTCTTCTGCAGCATATCTTCCTGCATAAAAAAGTCATGTTGTGTCTCTGAGTGGTTTTTTTCCAAGGCCAACCACCTGTTCTGAAAATATCTCCAAAACTCAGACAGCTAGAACGAACCGAACATCCTACCCTGGCAATCCACCATATAATGAGGCATGTAAAGATTCCCTGGGAATGCAGAAAGTGCTGCGGATTATTTTCTACCCACAACCACAACATTACACCTAACCGCTGAGAGCAGAGGAAGGCACTGATACACATCAGCAGTGGGGAAAAATCCTTCTACAGTCCTGTCCAGCAGGAAATTCTTCCAGAAAGCCTCAAACAGTTGTTTCTATCCTTCACAGATCCAGAGCTCCACAGGGGGGAGGGACCGGGGCATCAAAAGATTTCAGTCAAATAACGTGGGAAAAAGGAAGAGACAGCATCCACTGTGGTACTTCTGATCTTACTGAAGCAATGAGGGATCAAAAAGGCAGGCATTACTTCCATAATGAAAAACAAACTGGGTAGCCCCCCCCCTGCTGAGATCAGTGGGGGTTTAAAGAGCTTTACCTGTGTATGTGTGTCAGTACATGTTTTTTTTGTTTCTGCCTGCTCCCTGATTCAATGGGCATTACCACGAGCCTTCATCTCACAGGACCGGGTAACAAGCGCTGGTGTTCAGCATGACATGAAAGCTGAAGATGATGAGAGGAGGGGGAAAAATCCCAGACTGAGCGTGTCAGTAAACTGCAGAAAGTGCAAGGCAGGCGAAAAGTAGTCCCTCACTCTCTGAAGGGGGATTAGGAGAACCGTACCGAGAGGAGCTACACTTGAGGGTGTCTTGTCTCTGTCTGAATTCCTTGTCATCCTCGCCGATTGGTTTGTCAACTCTCTCCCCTCTCTGTCTTTGAAGCTTCCCGTTGCAGATATTTGCTGTTTCCTTGTTTGTTTTCTGGAGCCAGGAGTGACCGTTGTTGGACAGGATTACAGAGCTGGAGAGGCGTGGGTGTGTTGGCAAACCTTGAGTTCTTAAAGCTATACATCCTGTGCCTGTCCCTGAAACACTAACTGGCTCCTGAGTGAGTAAAGTATCATGTTTCTAAGAGAAGGAGAATCTAATAGAGATGCTGGAAGTTGAGTCTTTAGTTCATCATGATAGGAGGCTTAAAAAGCTTGTAGAAGACTCGAGTGTTGCTCACCTGAGTCTCTGATGGCAGACAAAGTGGTTGATGAAGAAAAAAAAACTGTGTAGCTTTAACCTATAAAAACAAGTCACCTTGTTCATCTTCTATCTTTGCCGGTGCTGTACCCAGTCTCAGGTTTACACTGCTTCAGACAAAACGGTCTACTAAATGAAATTGCAATGTTTTGTGAACAACAAATTTGCAAACTAGCTGCTGGTCTCGGCATTAGGGATGGGTACTTTAACATTTGAAACGATACGGTACCAATTCCCGGTACCTGGCAATCGGTATCGGTACTAAACGGTACCAATTTTAGGTACTTTTGTGTGTGTAGATGGAAAAAATATCAATTTGTTTAATAATAAAATGCAGGTTCTTTTTTATTTTACATATTTATTCTTCAATATATAACCCCGTAATGTTGTGTTCATGTCCAGCATGGATATGTTGAGGATTCATTCTGAGTGGATTCATTTAGAGTGAGCTGTAGAGCAGCCTGCAGAGGTCCAGGGGCCTGCAGGAGCCAACCTTTGACCCTTTGACAAGTTTAGCCGTGTACTTGAGATGACTCTTCATTTCACCAGGATTGAAAGATTTAGTACCCACAGCTGTTTTGACCAAGGTGTCTTGACCAAGGCCTGCCCAGCAACTACATGTTACAGAAAAACAAGCTACAGACACAGAGTCTGTTTACCATAAATGGTTCGTTGCATGCATATAGGGACGCCCCAGCAGTATAAAGGGAGCTAGGACATCAGGTTTAGGAGAGAGGAGAGGAGGGTTTGTTGTCTGTGTGCCATCGTTGTGTCAACTTCAAATAAAGATGTTGGACTGAATCTCCTCTTCTTCATTGAACTTCATTGAACTCCGTCTCTTCTTCATGCCAGTATTAAGGAAGTGGCCCACAAATTTATAACGCAGTCAGATCAAGGAGACCAGGAGTGAACCTCACTCTAGGAAAGACACGTCAGATAATCACCTACTCTTCCACTCCCTTACAGTCACAAGGATGCACTTAGGTACCTAAACATGGTACCTTTTGATTTTACATGAATCGGTACCCGGTACTTTTGACTGAATCCGGTCGGTACCAATAAAAGTACCTAATTTGGTACCCATCCCTACTTGGCATACATATGTCTCTCATGGACATATGGAAACTAAACAGAAACAGACATGAACCTGGGGAGCAAACTGTGTGACTTAAAAAATTGTACTCAGTTACAGTTACACAACTTTCTGTTATCTGAAAGTGAGAGCAACTTAAAGAGGAGGTATTGTGTGTTCTTTAAGTTGTTACACTGTCCCACTGGTACCCTTATAGTAGCTTTCTATGATTTATAACTAGATTTCCTTAATCTTGGGTGATTGGTGATTGGTGATCAGAGATCAGAGATCAGAGATCGGCCCATCCTTCCCTTTGAAACTGATCTCATAGCCAGCCTTTGTAGCTTTTTTCTCTAAAACTTAAAACTCACAACACTTTATTGGTTGTTTAAGTTTAAACATAAAGATTTTATTGTTTCACAGGTATTGTTAAATGATTTTCAATAAAATAAGATCGGAACATTGAAGGTATATGCTGTCAGTTATAAAAAATAAAAGTAAAAATCGGCCCAAATCGTAATTGGCAGACCGGGCTTTTTAAAAATGGGTGATCGGCCAGAAAACTGTGATAGGTGCACTCCTATTTATGACTCAAAAAAATGCCTATTGTCCTCATACTGGTGTTAAGAAAACCCTTATTGCAGCTTCCATCCGACCCGTTGTTTTGGCTGCTGTCTCTTTAAGGCTTCTCACGCTAAAACCCCCCTTCCCTCTGATTGGCCACCCCTCTACTTTAACTCTACAACTCCATAACATTTGTATATGTTGAGGTGTCACAATGTACACACATTTAAGAGAGGCATCTAGCATTTTTATTTCATATATGTGTTTAAAGGTAGGATCTGCAGGAGTTTCCTAAAAAAAAAAAAGTCAACTTTTACAGGAATAATCCTGCTCAATCATTCACTATGGGCCTCTAAACGTGTGTCAGTGTCTGTGTCTGTCTCAACCCCCTCCTCTCCCTATATGTTGATTTTTTGGTTGTGTCGTGATGTTTCTGGGTGGAGAATAAGTGTGGCTGCATCAGCCAACCACAGCGCACCCAGTGCGCAAGTGACTTTGTGTGTCGATGACAGCGAGTTAAAGAAGCTAATCTGAGCGGCTACCATACTGCACGTAGCCCAGAGGAAGAAAAACAGCCAAAGTGAAACAAAACGGCAAACAGATAAAGCTTTTTCCTAAACGAGGGTGAAACTGAGTTAGCTTTCTGCTGACCAGGAATGTGTCAAATACCTGTGATTAGCTTGTGCTAACATGCAAAGTCAGGTGCACAGCTCTGGAGTCTCTCCCACGTAGAAACACAAAGCTACAGGTGGATGCTGAGCTAGTGAGTGTGTTCCCATAGTAACAGAGGCTGTGGGTGTGCGCTGCTGCTTGCACTGAGCCAAAGAGGAGGAGCCAAGTTTGAATGTTGTGTTTACTAAAAGTGGTGAAAACTCTGGCAGATGCTACTTTTAAAATGGGGGAAAGCATAATACCCCCTCTTAAAAGTTCTTTTTTTCTTTCCAAAAAGACCCAAATAATAGCTTGTAAAACACACTTTAATTTTAATAATAGTTTTCTTATATTCTACAACTTTTGAAAAACATATTCACATCTTATAGCCCTAATGGAATTTTTATGAGAATATTACAAAACTATTTACATGAATCATAAGAAACCAGTCACCTCTTTGCCTCATACATCTGACATTACGCAAAGAAATGTACCACAAACTCTAAAAACCAAAAGGTCAGACATTAAATAATATTAACAAACAATAATGGAGTTAAACTCACATCTTGTCTTGCACCAGTAAACTTTTTTCTCCTCCTTTTTTAATAAATTGGTTTTAATACAGGGGCTTAAAGTGATACTCCGGGATGGAACAAGTTGGGTCCTATCACAAGGTTTAGGGCAGAAATTACCCCTACAGCAGTGTTTTTGTGCAGCAGAAGCCCAGGGTGCACGCACTAAACACCCCCTCCCTGCTCCTCTGCCCATTTCCTCTGCGCTCAGACGGGGCCATATTTTACTTGACCAAAAACACAAATAAACGGACTCCCACCGAAAAAATCTGATATCGGTCTGCATTCACGCTTTATTTAGAGAATTTTGAGTGCATTACTTTCACACAAAAACACTGCTAAATAAGGCTCTAGTTCTCATCGTGTCTCATCTGTGCAGAGCCACAGCTGGATATGAGGCGCTCACCGCTTGGTGTATCAGTCTGCTCGCGCAGCGTACCAGATATAAACAAACACAGGTAGTCTGCCAGGACTAGAGCCTTATTTAGCGGCATTTTTGTGTGAAAGTAACGCGCTGAAAATTCTCTAAATAAAGCGTGAATGCAGATCAACATAAGATTTTCGTCCGTTTATTTGTGTTTTTGGTCAAGTAAAATATGGCCCCGTCTGAGTGCAGAGGAAACGGGCAGAGGAGCAGGGAGGGGGTGTTTGGTGCGTGCGCTCTGGGCTTCTGCTGCACAAAAACACTGCTGTAGGGGTAATTTCTGCCCTAAACCTTGTGATAGGACCCAACTTGTTCCATCCCGGAGTATCACTTTAAAGGACTGGACTCTAAAGTGGCCTCCCAAGAAACTGCAGATTTTGGCATCACACCACACATAATCTAACTACAGCAGTCTTCAAAATAAGAGTAATACTTTTCTCAGATGGCAGCGGGCTCCTTTCTTCACAATCACAAAATCGATTTGAGGCCATAAAAGGCAATAGGATATCTCTGACCAAGGCTAAAACACAATCATGTTTTCCTCTGGAGATAAAATTCAAAGCATGTTCCTTGAGTGAAAATTGGCCGATAACTCGAGGATGAGTGCTGAGCAAGAAGAGACTCCAAACACCTGCCAAAACTCAATAAATCATCCCTTTTTAAAAGGAGGTTCTTTATTAAGGCCTCTGTATACAGATCCATCCTCCAAACTAGCCCGCGGTACACACCATTAAGAATTTATTTGATTATCACTAAGTAGTTGCTGAACAGCAAACACCAATTAGAGCAAATTATGTTAAATCCTGGGAAGCATAAATTTTCCGGACCAACTGCCCCACGCGGGCAAACACAAACACACACTCATACACACTCTTACGCAGCACTCTGCACTGTGTCTGTAAGGTTGGAGTCAGGATAAGTTAATTGGATTGTGAGTAAGCATTATGGACTTCAATTATCATGGCCATCTGTGGAGGTGAATATCTCGAGGTGTCTCATCAAAAGCAATCTCATTAACTTAACCTGGAGATAAGAAAAATACACACACACACACACACACACACAGTCCCCCTGTCTTTCCCCCTCACACTCTGTTTACCCGCTGCAGCTGTAACAGATCTCTGCCTCTCCAAATAATGATCCTCTCATGTCTCCCTGTGCTCCTCCTCGGGGAATACCCACTGTTGATGACCCTGCCACCTTAAGGTGCCCGAGCAATAAACATGTCAGCCATGTCTCCGCAGCTTCAATCACTTTCTCCCCTCTTCCCTCTCCCTCTCACTGTTTGATTTCTATTTTCCTGAAGGACACTTTGGCTGCGGGCCAGTCACTCCCCTACCCGACTGTGTTTACTTAGACTGAACGTGGACACACCAAAAGAGGAGACGCAGACTGTCGAATGCAAACACACACACACACACACACACACATGCAGCCTCAGCTCCTCAGAAATGGGAGTGTTTATTTTTGACTGTCTGTGAAGATGCCAATAATGTTGAAAGAATCGGTTTCATTTCCCCTTCATTAGCCCGTCGTGGAGCTTGTAGAAATGCCACACTCCAGCGGCGCATGACTGATGACCAAATAGCATTTGATTTATCGGCGCTGCCTTCTAATGAAGGTGTTTATTAATTACCCAAGAAGCTTTGGGGTTGTCGCAACAACCTGTTATGTTTCGTGCTGAAAGTTACAAGCTCCTGCAGTTCATCCATCAAACCTTTCAAGTCTGAGAGAACGCTCAATTTTTTAGCTGGCTGTCGATTATTTTCAATGCTGTCGCTTTTCCTTACTGCCAAAATGGATTGCACACGATTGAGTGAAATCTAACTACAAAAAAAAACTCAAAACATATTCCTCAACCAAAGAAAGCAATCATAAGAGGCTTTCCAGAGAGCGTTTCTGCAGACGAAGCCCCAAAATCAAGGCCTGGCTGTTTGTGCTCTGTTTTCTCCCACAGCTTAACTTTTCTATTTCGACCTGTCAACAGTCTTGTTGTGCTCGGTGGTTTGTGGTCAGATGCCGTTTCCTAAATAGAAACCATCTATCAGAGGCTAAGTGGTGGGCTGAGAGATGTCATTGTGGTCATGAGTGGGTGACGGTGGCGAAGGAGGAAGTGGTGAGACCACTGCAAAAACAGTTCCAATGGTCGGATTTGTCCCCGTGTTAGAGCTGAGTGGCGTGGCATGAATCCAGCGCACTTGAGCATGAATAGAGTTAATTTGTGTGTGACATGAACAAGCAGGGACTTGTTCATGTCACAGATGTCTTTGCACAAGAGCCAAGGGTACACTTCTGACAAACTTCTGTACATTCAGTGCTCCAAAGATAGATTTACAAAGTGACGCTCAGGATGAAAAAGCAAACGAAACAACAGATCCGTCATCGTTCTTTCCACTAATAACCGTCACAGGTTACGAGGCACGGACCATGCATCACTTGTGACGGCCATTCTCTGTGATTTGACCTTTAATATCGCTGAGACTGCAACTCAGTACATCACCTTGTTATGATGATGAGTGGTTGATTCACTGAAGCTTCTTATTTATACTTAAAAAAGCAGGGAACAATTTCTAACAGTGTTGGGTAATTCAAAACACAACATCACAAAAACACAGTCAGTTGAATGAAGACCTCTGTGACCCTTCGTATGCTTGAGAAACCTGCTGCGCTTCAGTGCATAATGACTGGGTGGCACAATGTCTGTAGCCACAGTAGCAACACGCCTCTGGAGACAGTAATATCCGGCTGTCGGTTGCACAGTGCACCACTTTGGTCCTGACTGAAAAATCTGGAAACTATAAAATGCCATGAAACTTGGCACAGACTTTCAAACTTCCTAGAGCAGAGGATCCACTGGATTGTGTTGTTTTATGACAGTAGTGTGTATTAAATGGCTACTGTTCCTGTTATGGTGACCTCTGCATCTCTAGATGTTTCTGTTTGGCCAACAGACTAAGGCTGTGTCCGAAATGGCATACTAACATACTACATACTACATGGTCGTTGTGTATATACTGTATACTACATACTATAAGTACGATTAGAGTGCCAACCGTTTACACTGTAGTATACTACTCGGTTTCCCATGATGCATTTCAAAACCTCCGACGACAAAAATTGGAAGCACATAAAAGTCTATGGAAGCACACCAGGCTATCAAATATCTCAGTTGATTCGCCATAAATGAAAGTTTTAAGAACATTTTAGGCGAGAAAGTCATCACGTAGAATACCAAAACGTGGTCATTTGGGCCACAAAACGCACGGATACAAATTTAATTTCGACATTTCGGACATTCTGTTAAGAGCGCCAATATGCTATCGAAGAAACTTCCGGTCCGCTCCAAAACAAGAGCCCAATTTACAAAAGCGTAAGAGAACTTAAAGGAGATAAACGGGTGCTTTTATTTTGAAAACGAGAAGTTCGCTAGTGGATGATTTTTAGCTAACACCGGTCTCAAGAGGAATTCATATCTCTTCAAAAAATTAAAAAATGTTTACTGCTCGCAGACACCGAAGACGATCCGTCCGTCGCCCCAGGCACTTTATTTCTTTGTACTTAGGTTTAGGTTTCCCTGTAGAGCTAAGTCCATTTTAGTTACTTCTCATCTTGTCATCTCATTCTGTATTTACGTTTATAAATACGGGGCTCGCAATGCATTATGGGGCGTGTCAGTGCGACTAGCATGCCCACCTCCCATACTTAAAATTTTTACCGATATAGTATACATCCGGTTATTTCTCGCGCACACAATCTTTTCAAACTATTTAATGTGAACGCACTACATACTATTTTTGACGTCACACTTAGTACGAGTAGTACGTTAGTATGCCATTTCGGACACAGCCTAAGTCTTTCAACTTTAAAGAGGGGTATAATGCTTTTCCCTATAAAGGTGCAGTTCGTAGAAATCAGAGTTTAAGTGACATCGAGCGTTCAGATTTCAGAATGAGTCCAGCTGTTCCCAAAACATCCCGTCACTTAAGTCGCGTTTCCACCAAGTAGTCGGTTCAGTCCGGTTTGACATGGTTTGGTTCAGTTAACCTTGATGCCACCTGCGTTTCTACAGCAAACTGTACCCTCTCGTGGTAGGTGGTGTGTAAGCGACACAGTGTACCTTGCTATTAAGTAAAGACACAGTAAACAAAGAGCATAGATAGAAGACATGCAACATTTTGTCCTCTCTATGATTGGCATGTTGCTCTTTGATACAAAGTGCAATCAAGCTTTGTTTCAGAGAAGTCTGTGTGCCACCAGGAGAAATGCAGCCACTGTCGCACGGTAAGTGACGAGTCTACCGACCAATCAACGGTCTGCAGTGTTGTTGCTCCACCTTCCAAGAGTGGATTGGTTTAGCCTGGCG
Source organism: Halichoeres trimaculatus (assembly GCF_033239565.1). NCBI lineage: Eukaryota > Metazoa > Chordata > Actinopteri > Labriformes > Labridae > Halichoeres > Halichoeres trimaculatus. The sequence goes on along the minus strand of NW_027437198.1, from coordinate 4,862,354 downwards.
CCCATACAAAAGGGTCCCAAAAAGTGGGACAGCTCGTCTCGGTTATTTGGGGATCTGTCCCTGGATAAGTCAGTGGAAATGACACAAAATGTGCGCCGTACCGAGACGAACCGAACTGGTCTGCTTGGTGGAAACTGGACTTGAGTGACTCTCAGCATTTGCAGATCAACGGGGATCCTGAAGATGGCCTCATTTATTCTGATCATCATGTTGATGGCGTTGATGCTGAGGGACATGTCTCACAGCCGGAGAAACAACAGGCAGAAAGCTCCATAACAGCCAATGGCGTTTGTTAGACTGTACCATAAACATTAAACAATGACCTTTACAACCAATAAACGTTGCTATGGAAATGTTATCCAACGGAATGTGTCACCTTTACCTGTGGAGCAGAAAACAGCCAACTTCAGCGTCGTCCTTCAGACCCAACTTTTTCATTGATGACTCCCAGCTTGGAAACTCTACACCCATGTTTACTCTCCTTTTAGTCATTTGTCCCAGTTTCTCTTCATTTCTTCCTGATCTTTTTGGACCAAAATCTGAAGATTTACACTCATGTGATGCATGTTTGTGATTGTCCATCAGAAAATACTCTCTATACCACTTCTTTCATACAAAACATCCAAAATTTACTGTCTTCTTCTTTAAAAACAACAACAACTGCTGTCTTTTTCTTCTACTGTAAAAACACCGACCATCCCCTCTCTTCTTCTCCTCCGGACTTCCAGGTAGATTTTAGAATCTGCGGCCAGGCTCATTTTGAAAACGATGTTTTGCTCTTTCTGACCCCCAAAATCTGCCGTAGACAAACATGGCCATTGAATCTCATGTCTGTCATTTCTATTCAGCCAAATGCCGACAACTTCTGCACGCTCCACCTTGCACATGTCAGTTAACTGTTCAAAATGGTCTGTTCTAAAACTAGCACAAGATCTTCATGAGACTTTCTGAAGTGATGTCACTACATACATATTTCCTAATTTGTTCATGACATGTTGAAAGGGTGGGCCTCAAACACCAAAGTTGGCCTTCTGAGGGGCTGGCCAATCAGAAGGGATGGGGTTTGTGGAGTAGAGTGTCTTCAAGAGACAGCACCTGAAACATAGTATTTCAGACCAAGGCTGAGATAAGGGGTTTCTAAAACATAGAGTGAGAGTGCAGATAGGGTTTTTTTGAGCTGTAAATCTTGCAAAGATACTTAATGGGTATCAGAGGAACAGTATAAACCCTATAAATAAAAAAAAAGAATGAAAAAAAGGAGGAAAATAGCATCATACCCCCTCTTTAAGCTCCCCTGAGCAAGAGAAGCAAAGCAGCAAAAGTTGGATCCAATAAAGGGACATTTAAAAAGTCCATTGGTACTGATGAAAAACACAAGGTAAAGGTAAGAAATGAGATGTTTTTGATTATTCGACAGCATTTACTCTTATGGACAGTCAGAACTGTTTACAGCCAGGACACAACTTTGTCTGTCTGCAGCTGCCCCCTATACTGTCCACTGTGTGTGTGTGTGTGTGTCTGCTCTCCTTTAGACCTGCAGGTGGAGGTAAGTGTTATCTGTTTTGTTGATCGCATTGGCAATCCATTGCACCCCTTCTCAGCTGCAGCTCTGTCCGGATCCTAAAGAGTTAATGAAGAAAGGGAAAGTCTACAGCTGTTGTGGAAGCAGATTTCATCAGACATAACCATAAACTACACATCCCACATTCAGAAAGTGCAAATTAAAGACTACATGGTCCCTTGTTACAGCTAAAATATTCTGTTGTGTCAAGAGGAGATAACATGCAGACTCACATCTGTGCTTTTTATAGCTCACTGCATGACACTGCCGTCTCCGTTTTGTGAGAAGTCTTCCCAGCAGAAGAACACTGACAAAGAGTCTCCTTGCACCTCCAGCACAGAGGTTCTTCTGTTTGCGTAACTGCCACCTGGAGCTGCTAAAAGATGGGTGGAAATGGGGAAGGGGTGACCCAGGCAAGCAACTGGATCAGGTTCCTACTCCCCAGGCCCACTGATATCAGACCTGGCTGCCCGCAGCCCCTCCCACATCCTGGCCTGACAATGAGCAAAGCCAGGGAGAGCGCTCCTGTGCTTTGATTGGCAGACAATGATTGCATTCTCCTCCCATTCCACTGGACTCTGTCAGGGGAATAGGGGAGTCACACACACCCTAATTGCCACCTTGCACAGGACGGGCTTAGACAAGCGCAGAAGGGGTGCACAATGGGTGTATTAACCCCTGATCATACCATGACAAAGGACAAAGTTACACAGCAACAATGTTCTCTCTCTTTCTCCTGGTCCAAAAACTGTTGTTTCATTCATTCGGCCTTGGGGGACACTCAGGTGGACTGTGATGGATCTACCTGGGAAAGGCCATTATCTAATGACTGAGTTCAGTCGAAAGTGATGGTGCAGTGCGTGTGGTCCTGTTGTTGCAGAAAACTGATTTAATGACAAAGTAACAACAGAGTATGTGTGCTCTGTCATTTTCCAATTCTTATCTGGCTAAACCCCATCAATTATCCTCATTATAGCTTCTGGGAGAGACTAGAAATGGAAAACACAAGGGCCATTAGCAAGACTTTATGTCATATAGCAAGTTGATGTCTCACCTATCAGGATAAATTGCTGCCTTTATCACAGGTGGTGTGTTCACCAAAGCCCTTAGCCTGCAAAAACTCCTCTCAATTAAACGCTAAGTCCCTGACTGCTTTAATAAGACACCCATCCTCCATCGTGTCCAGAGTTTCAGCTCTGCAGCTAAAAGTTCACCAACTATTCCAAACACAAGTCAGCTTTGGCATGCTTCAGCCGCCTTATTATAAGAAATGTGCACTTGAGATGTCTAGAATTCACCTCCTGGAGGGAGGCAAGTTTTTAGCATTCCAGACAAATGTGGCAGCAACATTCCTCGTGGGAGGCTTAGGAATTCCCCTCATCCAGTTTTTTAAAACTGTAATGATACGTTTGGTTGGCTGGGCGACAAAACCATTCAAAGAAGCGACAGAACAGAGCCAGTTACCACAATCAGCAGGCACAATAGCAAAAATGGGATCCACTTGGATGTGGCATAAAGAAGAGGAGCACACCCGGTCTGATTAGTAGCAATGCACCCTGTAACCTTCAGAGGATACACACACACACACACACACACACACACACACACACACACACACACACACACACACACACACACACACACACACACACACACACACCTCCATGCTTCAAATGTAAAAATCAGCCCTGTAAGGATTAATGGACTTCTGGATGTGACTATGAAATGATTAAACACTCAGACTTTAGCCGTGACCACTGATGTAAAAGAAGCACAAAACACAGTTCCTCAAGTTTCCAGTAGAGGCAAGAGAAAAAAATCCAATCAAACATGTTAGTGAACTAATTAGGGATGGGAGAATACTAGTATCAGATATCAGGTATCGAGTATCGGCCGATACCAGCAGCTGATACTCAAGGCAAAAAGTTTACAGGTGGAGGATCACATGAAGCTTGCCTCACAAGTCCTCAGTTTAGGGATGGGTATTGATAAGATTTAATTGATACCAATGCCCTTCTCGATTCTGCTTATCAATCTGATTCTTTATCAATTCCCTTATCAATTCCTTTTCTGAATTTCCTCTGTACAAAGAGTTTCTGTGTCAACAAAATATTGAGTTTCTAAGTAAATAAATATGGAGTTGGTCACTGGATCTAGATTTCTCTGCACATATATACATGAAAGTAAGTAAAAATGGCATGTCATGTGAAATTTATGTACTGTTTTGTTATCTGTTATTGACTGAAATAGGCCATCTTGTGTCTCAAAGTAGTTATAGCAAAGCTTTGAGTTGAGAACATTGAGCTTGCCGTAGCTATGCTGAAGTCAGCCATGAGCCCGCACTTGCCTTTTTTTTTCATCTTCCTGTTTGGAAAACATTTGCCTCTTCATATTTTGACATTTAAGTTTCTCAGTTTTACAAAGAGTAAATTTGATATGTTTCTGTGATGAAAGTTGAAATTCTGCTGTAAACCAAACTTATACCTATGTATTCTAACTGCTGGCATATCAATGCAATCTCCCATACAAGTTAGCATCAAGCTAGTACTATTTTTTCTACATGTTTTTTGGCCAATGGTGAATGTATTGAACAGGAATCTTTTGTGAGATAGTAATGTATATATCTTAACATTTAATGTAAAGAATCAATAAGGGAATCATTAAGCATCAAAGCAAATGATGTTGATGGATTAGAGTATTTCTTATCAATTCTAAAAGGAAACCAGTTTTTAATACATATCCCTTAATCTGGATATGAATTTTTACTTAAAGTGAAAACGTGTGAGGAAATTTTGATTTCTGCGCCCCCTGTGGACAATGCATTCTTTGCCCTTTTTGTTCTAAAAATGTGAAATTAGCATTTTTTAATGAAAAATCTCAGCCAAATGTGTTACTCACTGAGAAGCAGCAACCTCCGGTCTACGAATATGAGACAATGCGGAAGTGCTTAAATCTGCTGTTTCTTGGGTGTCCGCTTGAGACTGGCTCCAGAGGTACGGGAAATCACATGCACACCAAGCCAAAAAAAGCTGTTTTCAAAGCAGAAATTAACCCATTTACATCCCAGTCCAAAAATAGTCTACTGCCTGAGTCGCTAAAAACATCCACTGTACGGGGGTGAATTTTTTCTGACTCAGCCGTTCAGAGGATATTAAGATCACAAGCTCCCCCAATAAGAGGAAAAGCTCAGGGTCACGTGACCAACAGGCGCCCTATAGCTGTATGCAAAGCCCTTGCCACTACCAATATGGCTACTATAGCCGATGTGCTTCATTTTCCGTTTCAGAAACAGACAGGTGACGTCAGCAAGACTACGTCCATGTTTTATACAGTCTATGGTTTAGCAGGCTGCAATAAATCATGATGAAGTGTGGTGCCTAGCCCCCAACAGTGATGTCAGACATTAAAATCACTTAATAACAGATAACTAAATAACAAAAATAGTCCTTCCTCAGGTTGATTATCTTGAGATGTGTTTCTGGAATGAAAGTTGAAATTCTGTAAAATTGAAGTTATATTTGTGTATGCTAACTGCTAGCTTATAAATGCAATTTACCATATATGTTAGCACCAAGCTAGCACTATTTTTTCTAAATTGTTTATGGTTTATTAGGTGATGTATACCACTTTGAATGTATTGAACAGAAATCTCATGTGAGAGAGTAATAAACATCTCTTTGTGTGTTCAGTTCTGAAGTAAAACTTCAAGCAGAAAATCCTTAATCAGAGTTTTCTTGGAAAACTGTTATCATCTGCTAAACTTATATAGCTTACAACATAGCTTACGCCATAAGGTCAGGCAGCTCTGGGGTAATGTAAAGAATTAATAAGGGAATGGATAAGCATAAAGGCTAATGATGTTCATGGATTGAACCTTTTCTAAACGATTCTTAACAGGAACTCGTTTTCGATACCCATCCCTAGTCCTCATACTAATATCCGAAAAATAGACTGCCCCCTGCCTCTTGTTTCCAACCTTATAGACTCCATGTTTCTCACTTAAAGTGTTTCAAATGGTATCAAGTCAACATTTTCATCAATTCTACATAACTAAAATAAAGGCCCCAGATTTGTAATAAATTGGATTTTCAGTCTTGCATGTTTGTCATTTGGTGTTTGTTTATGAGCTAATTCAGCTCTAACCACAGAGACACACACATTCACACACACATCACTCACAGTATCATCTCCAGCAACTGAGTTGGCCTATAATCACATTAAGATTAGGGAACTCACGGCTCTGCCACATTACTCTGTGAGAGCATCAACACTTGTTAGACAGAGAGAAAGAGAGAAAACGGAGGGGATCTAAAAATACGGAGCGACAGGCTCTGAAGGAGAAGGAGAGGGACAAGCCGAGGATTAGTGCTGCCTCAGCGAGTCAAACAAACAAGTCCAGAAGGAAAAAAAAAGCATGAACGAGAGGTGGAGACAGAGAGAGGAAGAAGAGAGATGGAGGAAAGGAGTGGTGGTGATGGGAGACGGCACTTCCTCAGGAGCTGACCTAGTAAAACATTCATGAGAGATGTCTTTATGGGAGTGTGTGGCAGGTGTGCAGGGAGTTTAAGGCTTGGGAGTCTAAAATAAGACAGTCTTCTGTTTGTGCTTGTGTGTCAAATCAATGGAAACAGGAATAGACGACAAACGGAGACAGCGAAGAAGCACACAGGAGTGAGAAGCTGAGAGGAAGAGGAACATGGGAAGGATTCTTTGGGGAACATCCTTAAAATGAAGCTGCTAATTGTGATAACTGAGGAATGTGGCTGCAGGAACCTGAACACGCACCTGTTCCTCAAAACGTATCAAAACAACGAGTGGAACACATGATTGACATTTCAATTAGAACAACATGTTATAAGACTCTGCTGTCGATGTCAGACTTCACCATAGTAACTCCAATGCTCAACTCATACTCAGATGTGTGTGTGTGTGTGTGTGTGTGTGTGTGTGTGTGTGTGTGTGTGTGTGTGTGTGTGTGTGTGACAAGGCGGATGTGACAGACCACTGAATGCAGCTGGTTACACGACTGTCAAAGCATCACACTAATTAACCGGCTCATCTCACAGCTTATGAGAGGTCAACACATCACAGCGCCCACACACTGACACCACTGGACGTAAAATCACACACACTCACACACACACATACACATTCAAGTACATGCATGGTTACCCAGCTATTAACTCTTGGAGCTCTGAAACACGCAAACAAGACCAAATCATTTCCCCAGCAACAGCTCAGTGTGAGAGATGAAGTGGGTTAGTTTTACATGGATGCTTTAAAATGAGAGCAGGAAGAAACTTCATTACATTGTGGAAAGTCAAAATTTGTTATCAACTTTGTCGCCTCTCACACAATAACATCAGTAAGTAATTCAGTGTGGTTAATTTTAACACAAAATGATGCTAACAGCGCTACATGCAATGTCCATGGCTTTGTGGTTTCAAGCCAAAGTGGGTATACTGGAAATATGCTTGAACATTTGTCAATCTAGTAGGGCTGCATGATTAATCAATAGAAACAATAGAGAACAAATGTACAACAAACTAATGCAGAATCACCTCCATCACCCTCAACTGTCTTGGGAACACGTTAGCCTGCTGCTGCCGGCCCCTTACTCTACTTGAATGACTTAAAAGCAGCCAAACTTTACGCTTTCTATTCGATTCAGTATTAGAACTTAGCGCTAGCTTGCTAACCTATGTAGAAAATTGCATTGATATGCTAGCAGTTAGCATACACTAATATAACTTCAGTATAAAGCAGATTTTCAACTTATGTCACAGAAACATGTCCCATTTAGTCTGTGTAAAAAATAGTGAAAACTCCAAGGGCTCTAATTTCGGGGGCGCAAGCCTGGCACACCCTGCGCAGTACTAATTTCGTGCGGCGCACCGCCGTGCGCTGCCAATTTGCCAATTTGGTAGACCGTCTGTGCAGAGATGGGTGTAACTATGAGCCAGGAGGGGTGTCAGCAGATTCATGTTGGCACAGTGAGAATTTTGTGCCAAAAACAGTGCAGAAAGTGCGCTGAAAGCTCGCCAGCTCCAACCTGGTCTAATCTCATCGCAAAGCGGAGTGCACCCTCCGCAGCTGCAATTTGGTGACAGGTGCACATGTGCTCACATGTCAACAAAGCCTCAGAGGCAGGTTTCCAGAGTGTCAGGCACATTTTAATGCAATAAACAATCACAGCAATCACTATTTAATGTAACTGTCTGAACCAGCATATACATTTATATCTATATTAACTGTCCTGTCACATCTGATGTGTGATTAAACCATTTGTCATAATGGAAAGTTAACCTGACGGCAGCTGGAAGTTTGATGCACATCTTACAATTAAACAATAAACAGCCTTAACATCTGATACTGAGTATATATCTGGTTCTCTCATTATATTTAATTCAAAGAAAAGAGGGAGAGAAAAGATGAAGTAAAAAGAGACAAAATAAATGTATGTCACTCAGGATCTACCCATGATTTCCCATATTTCTCTGTTTTAGTCTTTATTTTTAACGTGATCTAAAAAGATGGAGTACATTATTGTAAGGAGGATGAGGCGGAGACACTGGGAGAGTATACAGTGTATCACCAAAGGTTCTGCTATTTGGTGATGACAAACCAGGAGTGCAGGTGGATCAAAAGTATTCTGAATGGATAAGCCAGCTGTGTAACTGTCTCTTCATTTTGTACTCCTGTTAATGACAAAAGTGCTGGGAACCAGTCAGACCAATCAGATGCTGCGCCTCGGCCACAGCGCATTTTAAGGCGAGGAGAGGCGCTCATTTGATTGGTGAAAACAGCGCTCGGCTGTGTTAAACCCACTCACGGCTTTTCTCCTCCCTCTGCCATTTGCGCAGAGGGAGGCGTGGACGCGCACCTGTGCGCTCCACTACGCCTTGACTGCGCCTCTCTTGGCACTGCAGGAAACTTGCAAAGTGCGCCGGTCACGCCCTGTTTGCACGGCGAAGGCCGGCACAGGGCAGGTGTGCCTGGGCTTGCGCCTGGTCTACGAAATTAGAGCCCCAAATGTCAAAATACTAACAGGTAAATGTTTTTCAGACAGGAAGATAGAAGAAAAATTACTGCAGGCTCATGACTGACTTCAGGTTCCATGCAGTTCGTTTAGCATTGCTATCACTACTTCGAGACAATAGACGGCCTATTTCATTCAATAACATACAACAAAACAATACAACAAAGTCATGTGACTTGCGATTTTCACTTTTTCCTAATTTAGGTACTTTCTGAGATCTCTAGATTAATTGACAAATTTCATATTTATTTACTGCTAAACTCAATGTTGTTGACACAGAAAACCTGAAGCAGAATTTACGTACAAATAAAATTCACAGAAGGAATTGATAAGAGACTCTGTAAAGAGTCAGATCGATGTGCAGAATCAAAAAGGGCATTGGTATCAATAAAATCTCATTAGTACTCATCCCTATAAATGACCACTTGAATGTTATTTTTTGTGTCCTTAAAGTTCATCAATGCATTAAACATCTTTTTGAAAATAAAATGTGCTGAAGAATCATGATTTCAATTCAAAGCAAAAAATTGTGATTCACATTGTGCCAGATTCATGCAGGCCTGTTATGCAGCAAGTAGTTAAACAGCAGGACTGCATTGTGCTGACGGTGTTATGGTTTAAAGAGTGACCCTGTTTTTTACCGCTTTTTGGGCCAATACGTCAGTGGTTGTTAGCATACACTTCTATATCTAAGTCCTTGTAAATAAATAAGTCCTTGTAAAAACTAAAGTTTATTTCAATCAAAGAAAAAAAATACAGTGCAGTAAAGAATTTGGGTGAAAGTCACCAGTTAACCAGATCACTATTTAAACTAAAACACCAGCTAAGTAGTGCTTCTTCATCACAGCAGTGTTCATGTTAGTGGTATGGACAAATCTTATCAGTTCTCATCTATTAGTGTAGTATTCAGACAATAAGACGTGTAGTGCCAGAAGCTGGATGACATAAAATCTCTCTGACTCAAGGGAGAGAGGAAGAGGGGGTTAGTACAGGCCAAAAGAGGAGGGAGGGGCCGTGTAAGATGGGCAATCCTGAGCCACAGTAGAGCAACCTAAATACCAAATTTATCTCATCGAGCTGCAGAGAGGAGTCGGTCGTGCCCTGAGTTTAAAGACAAGCTGCCGGGGCTGCCCGCTGCAAAAACGGATCTACATGAGGAACAGATGTTATGACACAAGATCACTCTTACTATGACTGTGTGTGTGTGAGTGTGTGTGTGTGTGTGTGTGTGTGTGTGTGTGTGTGTGTGTGTGTGTGTGTGTGTGTGTGTGTGTGTGTGTGTGTGTGTGTGTGTGTGTGTGTGTCAGAAAGTGTGAAAGAGAGAGACAGGGAGGATAACAGGAGATGTGAGCTTGGAATTATTAGATTCTTCTTGATTCTGATATACTAGATTGAAGACACCCTTCTTTACACTAGAGTAATAATGAGATGCTAGCAGAAATCAAAAACTGAGCCTCTATTTTTATCCTGTGTTCTAACCAATTACCCTCTGTTGATAAATACTTGATTCTGATTGGTCAAAACCTCATGGGAACACTGGCTGATTCAAGAAAAGTGAAGCGTCAGACGATCTGGTAGTGATGATAGTAGGGACATACTTATTGACAACATTTAGAAAACAGTCAACACAAAGCATGATTTAGCTGAGACAGCTAAATACCAAACTGTCAGGTCTACTGGTAAACAAATTGTTAGCAGAGACCATGAAGTTTTTGTCTGTGCTGGTGGTTCTGCTTGATAATGTTGCTATGAATGAAACAGGAGGTAGTGGGTGTTTAAAGAGGGGGTATAACGCTTCCCCATTTTTAAACATGGGTGTAAAGTAAGAATGCTGGGTGGGTGGTCATACTAAACACTTAGATTAACAAAGCTCTACATAATCATATATAGTCAAAATCCCTAAATCTGTAAATTGTTGTATCTCAACCAGCTTCCAAAGGGCTAGCCAATCAGAGGAAAGGGGGTTTGTAGTTCAGAGAGCCTTAAAGAGACAGAAGCTGAAAATAAGTGTTTCACACAGAGGCTTAAATAAATGTTTTCTAAAATACCAGTGTGAGAAAAAAGGCACTTTTTTTTTTTACTTAAATCATGTGAAAGTACTGTGAGGGTCTCATGGGGACATTAAAAAAAACCTTTAAGAAATACCCCACTTTAAGTGATCCAGCAATCTGAATCAAGATCTTTCAATTCTTCCTGCAAGCTTTTTATTCAATGCTCTTAAAAGGAGCTGTAACATTTCCAAATATTACAAATACCTACTACTTCAGCCATATGTTGCTTCTCTGAAAAAAACTGTTTGGCATACTGCGATTGTTTCTCAGATGTTATCCATCAAACACAGGGCAAACATCGTCACACGACTAATGCCATCCCTCTGCTACCCCTTTCTCCTCTTTCCCTCTACACATGAAACCAAAAACAGGAAACCTGTCAAAAACTTCAGGTGAAGAAAAGACTTTTAAAGGAGCATACATCCTGGAGGCACACACACACACATACACACACCTGCCTTCAGATTTTAAGCCTCCTCTGTCCTTGCCCGCCTGTGAACAAACCACACCTGCTCTATACAAATTGTCATTGATTTCAGCAGCCAGGTCTGACAAATTACTTGGCACCCTGAGCCGCCCTGTCCGCTGCCAGCTGATTGGTCTGCTGTGCCGTGACATGAGCGGACTCAATGGGACAACTGCGAGGCTGCTCTGATGCCAGGACGGCACAGCGAGGGGGCTGCTGAAAACCTGAGGAGACTCCCCCTGCCAAGCGCTGCTCTGCAGACTCATAAAGTCGAGCAGCCAAAGTTTACACAACCAGTCAGTGAGAGGAAAGACAGATAAGACAGCTGAAGCTTCTCAAAAGATGTAAGATTAAGGTCACAGACAAGTTGATCTTGGGCTCCGGGACGAGGACAGGCTGTAGGAGTGATTTTATTCTAATTCTAATCCTGTGTATGAATAATTTTTGAGATATTGTGGAAGAAAACATTTGCGAACATAATTTATTTGCCACTTTTCTTTTGTTTTTGCAGCAACATGTGATACATCATCTCGAGTGTAATACACTCGATTCTGACTAAGTGTCTGCAGCTGCGTCTTGGCGCCCTACTTGCAAATTTTTACAGCACTGGCCCCGGGTGATGGAGGGTGCACAAACTCTGTTACCCCCACAGCTTCCTTCTTTTTGCAGCTTGTGTGTGCATGAGCAGCAGCTGTGTGAACAGCTGTCCACAGTGACATGTTTCATGTGTGCACACACCCAGAGATGAGCTCAGACGGCACCTCGCTAAAGTGTGTCCGACTTATCCGAGCCAGCGGTGTACTTATGGCCCCAGTGGGAGCTTGTTAAGAAAACAATTGAAGGCAATGAAAGAGAACAAAAATTGATGTGAAGTCAAGAAAATCTTCTCCTGAACGTTCAGAAGAACAAAGGGTGGCTGTTGTGTAACTTTGATTCCTTTTAATCCATCTTAAATCAAAAACAAAATAGAAACTATACTTTGTTATCTTTGCAGCTGATAGCAAGATGATTGGCTTGACATCATGTTCTACACTAGCTTCTATTTAGTTAGGTATTCCCCTTTGTGAAATAAGGAAAAAAAGGATGTGTCCAGCAGTCATAGATCCTGATCTGTCACAGTTCAGTCTGTAATCCTGCATGAAATTACTTAATGTGTACTTTTATGAAACAACATATAAACTTAATGACAACTAGCACAGCTTACATTAATCACAACAAGGTTGTAGATATTTTCAAATTAAGGCATTTCCATGTATTCCAGAAAATAAGAAAAATATTAAAGCTGCAAGCAGCGTTAGACGGGTCCTCGGGCTCCTGCCTGTTTTCCCTCCAATGTGTCCAACAAAATGAGACGAACATTTTGGCGTTGGTTTCATCTCTCTACGACATTCCTAGCCTCAGTTAGGGCTGTTTTGGTGTGCATGGAGTGGAAGTGAGCCTAACGGCTCTGAGAGAATATTATGGGATGTCAGGGAGTCAGTTGATACCATGGTAACGTATCCTCTGCTGTGCAGGATGACATCACCAGCTGCTGCATGCTTGGAACTCCTAATTAGCGTGACACAAACCCCCAGTAGAGTGTGGAGGGAGAGTTTATCAGCCATCCAATGTAAAGAAGTCCTCACAGAGTCCATAATTTTACCCCAGTCTGTGTAAAAATATCATCTGATTACAGGAAATTTTGTCAGGAATCCATTTTTGGCATTTTTAAAGCTGTAGGAGTTATACTTTTTTCTCTAGAAGCCCTAATGTGTCACAAAACCTCGTGAAAAGTGTGGGAAATCAATGATTTACTTTAGAGAAATGTCTGAACTACTTGTCCTATGGGCCAGAATGTTGGCTTAATCCGTGTAAAAATATCATATGGTTGTAGGAAATTTTGTCAGGAATCCAACCATGTAATTTTTTAAAGCTGTATGACCTTTAGTTTTTTGTCTAGAGGCCCAAATGCGGCACTAGGGAGGTGCGTGCTTGGAGATGAAATCTGTTCTCCTCATCTGCTAACATGGAGAAATCCAAAAGCGGCCAAAAGTGGTTGGCAACTTTGAGCGCTCGCCATTCGAAAACCGGGCCCGAAATAGCAACTTCCAGAACAACTTGTGTAGAGCAAGGTCTGGTCTGTCATGTGAGCCAATTTTCAAGTCGGTCACATTTTTGGTTTCGGAGGAGATGATTTTTGGAGAAAGGGTAAAAAAAAAAAAAGTCTTATTTTGATAGGGAAATTGCTGGTTTTCTGTTGGAGATAGGTCAGGGGTATCAGCATATGATTTTTGCGTCTCCATGAGACGATGATTTTGGTGTTGGTTTTATCTCTCTACGACATTCCTAGCCCGAGCTAGGGCCCTTAGCGTGTGCCTAGGTGGGGCTATTGAGCATATTATGGGATGTCGGGGGTCTGTGGCCAAGGACACTTTCTTGCTTTGCTAGAAGGTGTCCTCAGCTCAGGACCCTAATAAATAAAGGGATGGGTATCAAAAACCAGTTCCTGTTGAGAGCTGATAAGAAATAGTTCAATCCATCAACATCATTAGCTTCTATGTGCAGTGATTCCCTTAACCATTCTTTACATTACGTCAGAGCAGCCAGACCTTACATTGACTATTCCCTTCAACTATCTCACAGGGCTCTCAAAGTTTTTAATGCAGACTAGAGTGGCACATTACTCAAATTTTTTTCAACTTGGAATTTCAGTAGCTTTGTCTTTTTTTTTAATTTATAGACAAGAAATCACCTCTGATATGTCCTGGACATCCTCTCACAACTTTCACAGAAAAAAGGCGAACGCTAAATATAAAGCTGCCTTCTCGTATTGTGAACGTCACATTTATTCATGTATTATAAACAATACATGATGCGGGATACCTGAGGTTGAATTTATCATTTCAGTGAGTCACTAAAAACAGCAGCTCGGAGATAGGGTTTTCTGTTTGCGTCTTTACTCTAACCAGCACAGGGCGCGCGGCCAAAGACGCTGAGCGTTTCAGGAGGTATTTAGGTCAGATATTCACACGTACATCGGCTGCACTGTTAAGTGACATTACTGTCAGACAACAGTAACAGCCACACTTTAAATGGAAGATATCGAGCCTGTAGTCCACAGAGCAGATCATGGTGGCATCAGATGAACTAATGTGCAGGATCGCCAGACGCGCGTCATATCTATGATGCGTCATAGCTAATCAGGCATTTCATGATTTCCCTAATGTTTACATGCCAAGAAAAGAGAGATTATAATGATTGTTCACCAGTCCAAGTCAAGTCTCTCTGTGTGAGAAATACAATGTGTGGCAGGAGTGCCTGACAAAAGACCCGAAAGAGTGACTGTCACGCTCAATGCATGCCACTTGAAAGCCCTGATCTCAGCTTAGCAGATGACAACAGTTTCCTAAGAAAACTCTGATTCAGGATTTTCTGCTTGAAGTTGTACTAAAAAACTAAACTCACAAAGAAATGCTCATTACTCTCTGACACCAGATTCCTATTCAATACATTCAACATGTCACACATCTACTAATGGACCAAAAATGATATAGAAAAGTAGTGTTAGCTTGATGCTAATTTATAGGGGGGATTGCATTGATATGGTAGCCATCAGCATACATCAGTATAACTTCAGTTTTACAACAGAATTTCAACTTTCATCACAGAAACACATCACAGTTACTCTTTGTAAACAATACTGAAAACTCTAAATGTTCAAATACTAACAGGAAAGATAAAAGAAAAGTTTTCAGATTTCAATGTAACTACAGCAAGCTTGATGTTCTTAACTCAAAGCTATATTGCTATAAACACTTTGAGACACTAGATGGCCTATTTAGCCATTAACATAATAAAACAGAACATCATCAAGCAACGCACAATGTTAACTTATTTTCATTTATTTACGTCCAGAGATATCCAGATCCAGTGACCAAGTTCATTTGTATTTACTTATAAACTTAAAAAAATGTTGACCCAGAAAATCTGTAAAGCTACCTTCCCTACAGAGAAAATTCAGAGGAGGAATCGATAAAGAATCAGGTCAATAAGCAAAAGTGATGAGGGCATTGGTATCATTATAATCTTATCAATACTAGGGGTGTAACGGTACACAAAAATCGCGGTCCGGTACATACCTTGGTTTTAGGGTCACAGTTCGGTACATTTTTGGTACAGTATGGAACAACGCAAAACCATTTGCTTGTTTGGCATGTTTATTAAACCAAAAACTTGCCATTATACAGCGAGGGGGGAGGCTCTTCAAGCTCTGGTTGGTCGTTAGCAGCAGCCATGATGCACAATTCAGACACAAGCTCCTGTGGCTACGGAAGCTCTTTGATATTCAGTTTCTGATTGGCTCACCGTGAGACGTCACGTCCACATGATATGCACATGATTGCAAAGCACCAATCACAGACCACTTTCCTCATGAATATTAAAACACCTTCTCTGCTCAGCCAATCATAGACAAGTACTCGCATGAATATTAAAGAGCCACGTGCAGCGGCTAAGGTAACCTTACTGTACTCGTTCGAATACAGCACTGTACCGAACTGAACGGCCTTATGCAGTGGTTCGGCACGGATACATGTACCGTTACACCCCTAATCAATACCCATCCCTTTATAAATATCAGGCACGGATATAAAACCTGGTTATAGCTAAAGTCACTCTTTATTATTACCTGGCTGTGCTACATACTTGATCCTGATTGGTCAGACTTTAACACAACTGTTGCTACTTCTCAATAGCTAAAGTTACACCAGAGACAACCTGATTACACTTTTCATATCAAATCAATCATGTTGACCAAAATATTATTTTTCCTCTCAGGAAGGTCTTGAGGATAGGGAAATATTGAAAGTTATCTGGAACAGCAGTGAGAGCAGCCTGAGGGGCTACTGGATGCTAACAATCTTCAATAGAAGAAAGTGGTTGTCCCGCAATCCGGACAACAGCAGACCAAATGGAAGCATCTACAAGTTGCTTATTGCTACAAATTGACTGAAAATGCCGATGTAGACACTGGTGGACTGATCTGTGCTGCAGAGTTGAAAGGGTTGAGGCAATGAAAAGATGTCAATTCAGCTGCAAAGACAAATCCAGGAGGGGATTTGGTGTGTTTGCCTGCCTTTGCATGCCCATGTAGTTTGCACTGGGTTTACGCACATGCACGTAATCTTTATCTTTATCCATGAAATAAGAATATTAAGGTTCTTTGGAAAGACGCCTGTTTGGATCAGGAAGGATCTGCAGATGCTTCATGTGATCTAGCTTTTTTTCTGTAATCTGATACTATTTGGCTTTCACTGGGTTTGTATTCATGATTGCTTCAGTGAAAGACGTGACAGACGACTCAATCTGCGAAGCAGCTTTTGTTGTCATGTGGTCCGCAGATGCTTGTTATCTGCTGGTGAGTTTACAGGATTGCAATCTTGTTGTATGGATTGAAAATCTCTGTGGTTGAAGAAGATTAAATGGCAGCCTCCGCTCAGAGGAAATGTCTGTAGTCAGCAGGTAAGCTCCACGAAGACCACGAGCTATCAAAGAGCGTTCACAAGCAGCTTCATCCCCTCCTGCACCGTACATGATGCACAGGAATCAATTATGAAGTCATCAATCTTTCATGATCAGATCAATAACCGGAGCAGAGGGAGGCTGTCTGCAGGATATTACATGTTTCCATTCCTGGCAGGATTATAATCTCCAGACGGGATCCACTGGGAATGTCAGTCAAAACCAAACAGATATAATGAGTCTTGTAATGATGGAACAGCTTGTGGATGAAAAAACCCGACAGCCTCTTGGGTGTTGCAGCTAAGGCTCTCCATGGTCAACCTCACCAGCTTTACGAGCGCTTAGAGCCCCCGCTTGTCACAACGATTTGGGTTCATGCAGAGGAGAGTGCATCCTGATTCCTATGGCGGATGGCATGTGTGCCCTACATACATACAGTATATATGCCCCAGCACATGTCTTAACATGCAACGAACCCTGGTGATGCAACAGCTCACAGCACAACAGCAGGAAGAGCAAATCAAACAGAAACCATCAAAGTCATTTCTGCTATAGTTTCAGTGCATAAAGAAGTCAGAGCTGTGAGACTATCAACGAAATCAAAGAGAAGGGGGATGGAAACATGCTCATCAGACTGAGAGTGATGGAGAAATTAATTCTTTCTTTGCATATCTGAGGCTTACACCTCTTTCCACAATCCCCCAACCATCCATCTGACAAATCCAATTAGCATGACATAAACATTCTGTGTACACACCATAAACCAGGATCTTGGCAGCGGATGGGTAGGATGGGCACCAGGGATAGGCGCCAGACAGACATGGAGGCCTGGCATGGAGGGTCTCAGCCCGGCATGTAACCTGGCTCCAGCTGGAAGAATTGGTTCCTTGACAGGCTGGCAGTGGAAAGCGCTCCCCGACCCTCTGGTGTATCTCTTCTCCTTCATCATCCAACGCCAACTCTCTCTCTCTCATTTCTCAGTCTAATTTATCCCTCAAACAACCAGCAACTCAAAGGGAACATATCATGCTGATGCCTGATTTAATACTTAAATATAATATAATAAATTTGAAAACAAGACCTTACACCCCCTTAATTTTCCAAAAATGAGATATTGTATTTTTTCTGATATCCTAGAACGAGATTTGATGCCTCTGAAAATAGATCATTGCCAGTTGGCCGCAAGATTTCAACTGTCGTGACGACACAAGGATCCTTTCTTTTTATTGGAGTAATCTGATAAAGCAGCTCCTCCTCTGTGATGTCAGTTAGTCACACAACCGCCACCGAGGGATACACCCACCAAGAGCCGAGTATAAATCCAGCTCCCTACTAGCTCTGGCTAACTTGACTGAGTGCTGGATGCAGGGACTCTGCTCTGCTGAGCAGCTCGGCTTTACATGGTGAATTAGCAGTTAAAACACTGTAGTTTTAGCAGACGTGGTAATACTTGTGAGACTGTGATATTTGCATGCTTGTTCTGACATGCACTGTGAACCTGGACCACAATAATGCTGCGGTAATAACATAGTGACGAACTGACGGTAGAGGCTATCTTTAGACTACACTTTCAGCATGATGGATAAAACAGACAGAGAAAAGTGAAGGAGCAAAATGGAGCCCTGTTATAGAAATAGTTTATTGGTGAAGTCTGCCTATATTTCCATGTATAAACTATACATGTTACAGTACCGGTTTGACTCACCACACTGAAGCGTCCTGAGATGATCTGTGTCGAGGTGGACTTTCTTCCTCCTGAGCTGCAGAACCGTCCGGGTCTGACTCGGGGTCCAATACAAAAGGACGTATCCTACACTCTGCCATTTTATCAGTGCTATCAATGCCTTACGGTGAAGTTTTGGCAAACAGCAAACTCGCTCAGTCTGCACCATCCAATATGGCGATTTTATAAATAATGCCATGCTGCAAAAATGGCCCCCTGCCTCTACCCCCTTCGCCCCTCTGATAGAACTGACCAATCAGAGCACAAAGGGCTGTGACGTTACAAGGTTACTGGAGGTCATTCTCGAAACGGAGCGTTTGAACGAGATCTTCAGAATGGCCTAAACTGAGGATATTGAGAACGCTATTGTGGGGAAATGAAGGAACTAAATGACTTGTACTGAGGGCAGAAATGCTTTACAGGCATCCTAGTCTGGCATAGTGAAAAGGAGAAACAAGCATGATATGTCCCCTTTAAGATCTACATCATGACCTCGAATTCTATCTATTTTGTTTAAAACTTGTTTGCTAAGTAGTTCAACAGTGAAACCACCACTTAGCTGTTTACATGAAGATAAAAACCACTCACACACTCAAAGAGGAGATCATATTTTGTGGGAGAGACCAGCCGCATTGACCCTAAACACTAAATTACAGCATAAAAAAACAAGTTTCTGCCCACTGAAATTACTGAAGCCAATCATGAAGTTAGTCAGACAGATGAAATAAGCTTCAAACTTTTTTTTTTTTTTTTCCCAGAGCTCCACAGTGAAAAACATCGAGTGGAGGTGTCTGGCAAGCTGTCAGCTTGTGCAGTCTCCTGGCCCATGCCAGTTTACAGATTTGCATTCAGCTCAAAGGAGGCCTGTAACATCAAAGCCTCTTTGAAGCTCCACTTGATGCAGCACAATGGGACAGGTGAAGAAAAACAGCTCAACACGGCACCGCTCTGAACTACTGTACCCAGAATGCATCACAGTTCCCAAAATAAAAGTGGGACACATCAATGGCGTGACAGGAAAACAAAAGTGGAACAAAGGTTACCTTTTGACATTGCCTCTCCCAGAAAACTCTGATATTTTTGTCTCTCTGCTCGGAAGATTTTTGCATAATATCTGTAAACACTGGAGACAAGTGACTGTGACAGTCAAAGCAGAAAGTCTGAATAAAAAATGACAGGCAACACAAAGAGCTGCAGGAATCTGTAGCATATGATTTAGAAAGTGACATGCAATTACTGTCAGAGCAGGATCTGACAGCTACTGAGAAGGACAGCTTTGCTTAAATCCACTGTAAGAAATCAACATCACATCACAAACAGATCCAGTTTCTGCAAAGCTCAAACCTAATTTGGGGTTAAAATGAAAATCAGAGTGAATAAAACATGATCAGACACCCTCTTGATCTTTATATCTCTGACACAAGAAGTGAGATATTTCAGTCATTGTATATTTAATAGAAAATTAGGGACAAGACAGTTTATTAACTTGTATATAATTGTAATATCCCTATCAGCCAATTTTAGCCACAAAACTGTTAAAGTCTGTGTTTTATGTTGAAACATTTGTAACCTATTGAACAGCATTTTTGGTACCAAATGGCTCATTATCTCACTGGACTTGACTACATTTATCTCTTTAGACTGAGGGACAGGTCTTGGTGCGCACAAGCTCATACACCAAGTGACAACCTTTGGTCGAAAAACATGAGAAAATGAGGTAATGCTAAAAACTGCCTTTACCCAAGTGTTTGCTTGAGGTTGGCACATGCTAAATTGAAAAAAAAAAAAAAAAAGTTTTCAAAAGCAGAAATAAACATATTCACAGCCTGGTTCAAAAATTGCTAATTTTTACTTTCAGCTCACTGTTAGCGCTTTGGAAGGTATTCAGCTCAATCTAGGGATGGGTACCTTTCACATTTGAAACAATACGGTTCCGATGCCCGGTACCTGGCAATTAGTACCCATCAATTTGTTTAATAATAAAATGAAAAAAAAAAAAAAAATTGAACATATTTATTCTTCAAAATGTAACTTTGCAATGCTGTGTTTATGTCCAGCAAAAATCTCTTCCACTCCCTCACAGTCACAAGGATACATTTAGGAACTTAAACATGGTACCTTTTCATTTTACATGAATCGGTACCCGTTACTTATGACAGAAATCGGTCGGTACCTATGAAAGTACCTAATTTGGTACCCATCCCTAGCCCAATCAGAGGTGCAGTTTAGCTCACTTGACTGATAGGCCCCCTACAGCTGTTAGTGCAAAGACTTAAAGCCCACCCCATTTTAAATATGACCCCGCCAGCATTTGCTTTAAAACTCTGTGTCAGAAATAGATGGGTGACATCAGGGAGACTACGACAATTTATCATACAGTCAATAGCCAACCCAGTCAGATATAAAAATAATAAAAATAAATAGAAACAAAAATGTGTAGTTAAATATATATTTTAATTTATTTATATTTACTGTATTATCTACTGTATTATATATATATATATATATATATATATATATATATATATATATATATATATATATATATATATATATATATATATATATATATATATATATATATATGCAATATCTTAAATAAACTCATCTTGTCACATTCATTGTGCAAGTATTGCTTTACCTTGTATATCAGGGATCTCAAACTTGGCCATGGAGGGCCAAGAGGCTGCAGGTTTTCTTTCCAACCAAAAACTCCACCAGCTGATTTCACTGATTACCTCACCTTAAAGCAGAGAGCAGGGACTAATCAATGAAATCAGCTGGTGGAGTTTTTGGTTGGAAAGAAAACCTGCAGCCTCTTGGCCCTCCACGGCACAAATTTGAGATCCCTGTTGTATATATACACCTTCTTGGTACTTGTTGCTAATTTCATTGCTCAATCATTGTTGTATTTATGGCAAACTTTACTCAATTTATTGCTCATTTCATTTTATTTCAATTCATTCCCTACTCTATTTACCCTTTTCTATTTTAATCCTATTCTCTATGATTAATAAAGTATTGTTGATTCTGATTGATTATTAATTTTGAAAAGAATTTAATTGTATGTTTAATTGTATTCATGATTTATGAATTTGTACAGCAGCTACTAAAAATTAAAAATGAAATTTATCATTTTTTTAATTAATTCCAACTTATGTGCAAAAAGAAAAAAATAACTTTATAAGAATAAAAAATAAAATAAAATAAATAAATAAAAGAATTCTGGATATTTCCAGGCCAACCTCCTAATAACAGTCTCTGTTTATCAATTGTTTGTTTATAGACCTAGAATGTATTACAATTACATTGGACCCAACTGCAAATTTACCATCCTGCTGTCGTCTTCCCAAACAAACACACTTCTCAAATGATTTTAGGCCAGTGTCCAATCAAAAAACAGTCACACACACCAGACAAACAGGTTCATCTCAGTCGTCAGTTATCACTAGTTCAGTGACGCCTGAAGGCTGCTGCTGTTTGAATCCCATCCTTGCTAGCTTCTTAAAGAAAATTCCCAACATCTTATTCTGAAATCCAGCCTCTGGTTAACCTTGATATGACTGATAAACCCCAAGTTAAGAAATTTAAATATGACTCAATCAAACATGAGCAATTCTGAATGAATGCTTCTGTTCTGTGCATGTTAAGACAGAGTAAAATAGCATTTGGGTCAAAAAGAAGACAGACATTAAGACAAACTTTAGGCAAAACTTTGCAGCTTTTCTATAAGTCAACCCTCACAGACACATCAGGCTCATTTTGACCTGACAGGCCTGAGCCTTTTATGTAACCACTAATGTAGCTTAGGCTTGTACACTGCTCTACTTACTCTTCTGAAGCTTGCTCTTCTTTGAATCATCACACTCTTCACCTGTGCAGGTTGTCATCATGTCAGACCTCGAGTTTTACCTCAACATTTAACCGTGTTTCAGGTTAGACATCCTCTGTCCCTCACCCTCCCTATCCTTCCCCCTGCCATCATCCCTCTCTCTTCTTCCTTCCCTGAATCTAATTCTCTCCATGGGCTCTTTCAAGTAGAAAACCATTCTATGTTTCATAGCAATCAAACCAAGCTCCTGAGCAATTACTCCTGATCACAGCAGTTGGCCTGGACACTGTTTATCCCCGTCGGCGTGGGAATTCATCGGGCGAAAACTCAGGCAGCTGAAAGGGAGGGCACTTCTTTTTCATGTGCATTGCGCATTTGCCAGCATGTATGCGTCCCTGAAGACGTCTTCACGATGGCTCAGTGCTCATTTTAATTAACACATAAGCCTGTTGATGTTAATTAAAAAGCAGACAAACGAAGATCACACAGAGGCGAGGGCTGCGCATCTGAACGCACCGAAAGATGCTGTGGCAGTGCTTGGCGCTCAGTCAGATGAGATTTTCTGTAGCGCTCTTGAAACGTATGCATTCCAAGTGGGCGCATCAAACCGAGTGTATCAAAGAGATTTTTGATGCCGGTTATTTAAGGGGAAAATGCAGATTTGCTGAAATCTCAGATATGTGTGTGAGACACTGAAACCCCGCTGAGAAGCTTCAACCAGGGCTCTCAGACGTTGATAAAAAAACACACCCAGATGTCACAAAGGAGGATATGTAAGCATGTTCTGCAGTCAGCTGCAGTGTTACTTACTTCATAGGCTTGAACAGTGCTTGTCCGTAGTTCTGGAAAGTCATGATCAGCTTCAGTTGGGTGCCTCCTGATTTCATGGCTGGAAGGAAAGCAATCAAGATGTTAGATCAGCGTTTGAAGCATCATCAAACACGCACACGCACACAGATGGACATGAACACACAACAAAGGAGAGGCACACGCGCACAGATGTTTTATTATTTACCAATTTGGAGAATGCAATTTTGCGTGAATGCATAATAGAGCCATCACATCTGCTGACCAATTTGTCAGACACTGTTAGGAGGTGGGTGTGGTGGTGAGCGTGAAGCATTATGAGAAGCAGCTGCTGTGAACCGGGGCTAGCCGTGGGTTTGACGAAAGTTTGCACAATGCGACTGCTGACTGGTGTTTCTGCACCAAACATGTGACACATGAAGAGGAGAGGAGTTGCTGCAGTGTAAGATTAAACTGCAGTTCTCTCTTTCTCTCTTTTAAAGAGCTGAGCCAAAGTGTCCTGTTCCATCCGTGTATGCACATGTTGCACAACAGACCTGATTCTGAGCAGATGTTTGACTATAAGCTGCACAGCTCGTACACATTTTCACTGATTGCTTGTACACTTGTGGCTCCCCCCCATCCCTCTTTTTCTCTAACTCTCACACACTGACCTCCTGTATGGATCAAGATCAGTCTCGAAATTCACAAATGCAAAATTTGTGTGTGTGTAAATGCATCCACAAATGTGTAAATAGGTTTGCAAATGTGTAAAATATTTACAAATGTGTACAAATCCACAAATGCACACAAAAGGATTGACAAATGCAAAATTCAAAAAAATTTGAGATTTTCCTGACGTGCTTAGATCAACAAATGCATTTTTTTTTCCACCAGGGAAAGTCTGTAGCCAATCAGATGTGTCCTTCTCTTTTTCAGCCAATAACTGTCAAGTAGATCCAAGGGTGTGTTCTAATTAGGGCTGTCACTTTAACGTGTTAGTTAGATTAACTAATTTCACTGCAAATTAACACATTATAAAAATCAACGCAAGATGAACTAACTGGCTGCCAGACATCTTCAGAGCATCTTCAACAATCTTAACACCAAAACTACCAACGAAGAGTGGACTCTCTTCTTTTGTGTCCGTCTTCCGGTTTTTGATCAAATAACAGACAAAATGTACTTTTTGGATCGTGTATATCTCGGGTGCTCTATCCTTTGATCCTCTCCATGATCTCTGTCTTTCTCTCATGATCGTGTCGCTTTTTCTCTCTGAACTACTGCGACACATCCTCAGTTGAGGCGTGAGCTGCCTGAACTTTTCTGACTTGCAGCGTCTCGCTATGCCTCTGTTATCTCACATCTTCTCCTCATATCCATGCTGAGCTCTCACCCACAGTTGTTTACGAGCATAATTTCAATTGACAAGCTCCACCAGACCTCGCCTCCCTCCGCTGCAAAACACAATTTACCCCTACAGACACAGTAAACGGTTGCAATGGAATCATGACAATGAACACAGACATTTTAATATTGGCCAATTGAAAAAAATGTGGATTCAGAAACCTTTTCTCCTTTGTGTTGTCATTTGATCAGTCAAGCAAAGGGGTGGGTACCAAATTAGGTACTTTTATAGGTACCAACCAAATTCTGTCAAAAGAACCGGGTACAGAACTACATAAAATCAAAATGTACCATGTTTAGATACCTAAACACATCCTTGTGACTGTCAGGGACTGGAAGAGTAGGTGATTTTTCATGCTGGACATGAACCTAGCATTGCAAGTTTAACATATATTGAAGAAAAAAAATATGTTAAATTAAAGAAATTTGAGGTTAAATTATTATTAAATGTTATCAAATTGATATATTTTGCCACAACACAAAAAAGTACTGGAAAATGTTACCGTTAAGTACTGACACTGATTGTCAGGTACTGGGCATCGGTACCGTATTGTTTCAAATGTGAAAGGTACCCATCCCTAGTCATGCACTACAATTTAGTAATGTCCTGGACTTCAAATTCTTTATTTGGGGACCCTAAGCAGATATGGCATTGAAATGTAATCAATTAAAGTAATTAATTACAAATCCTGTAATTAATTCGATTAATTTTTTTAACCCCTCGATGCCTGTTGTAGCAAATTTGCGACATACCCTGTCAGGTCTTGATGCAGCTGAAATGACCTTTGTATCTCATTTTTACCCATTGATTCATATTCTACACATACCACAGATCATATCAGATCCTCTATGTCACAATATGTTGGTCAGGGGATGAGCTTCTCATGTCAATATTTATAATATAGATTAGTTATGACTGTTGTGTGAACTATACTCAAATGCACAATCTCCACTTAATTTAACATCTGTAACAATGCAAAGCCACATAAAAACAATCTATTCTTATAATTGTTAATTAATTCAGGCAGTAAGGGGCTAATCACCTGACAGCACTAATTTCAGTGAAATCACTGTTGCAGCATCTGCACATACAGAAATACTAACAACGGCATGAACTTAGCAGTGAAATCAAAACTAGAACCTGTCCATAAGCTGTATAATTATTTAACACGCCTCTTCTGGGCCTGAGAGCCTGAGCTCAGGGCAACATAACCCCCCCACAACCGATGTTTTTCTACACAGTTGCAGATCAGTTGCAGATCACATGTACACAGACAGCCAATTGGGGGCCCCGCCTCTTAAACAGACAAATGATTTTTTTTTTTTTACATTTGTGAATCCTTTCATGTGCATTTGTGCATTTGCACTCACATTTGTAAATATTAAACACATTTGCAAATCTGCTAACACATTTGTAGATGCATTTACACACACACACAAATTTTGACCTTGCTCTGGCTCCATACTCCTGCACCCTGGGAGAAGAGCCAGGGGCACATGTATGTGACTATCCGTCATGTCCACGGTGTCTTCCAGAGGCTGATGGAGACTCACTGTGGGCTCCACGATCAAACAAAAGGACCGCCAGGCCCGTCATAATGCCTTGTGTTTCTGTCATAATGGACAGGCTTTTGGGGGATTTGTCCATTTATTACAGCGCATTAACTTGAGCATATTACACAACACAGCGCTTCTGGATAACCCCAATATCAACATAAGCCCCCTGTAGTGGACCCACTTACTGGCTGAGGAGCTGGCTGCACTTCACCCCTCTCTGAGCAGAGCTGTCTTTTGTGTTTACAGACTTCCATACTGTTTCTTCTTAATTTGTTCCTCTGTCTTGTTTGGATATGTCATCCTCTTACTCATATTATCTCTGCTATGCTCTGTCTGTCTCATTTTTCTTACTCACTGCTGGCAAGCCTCCCCATTTACAGTGACTCACTTTCAAAAGCTTTTGTATTTGACTTACACTGTTGCAAAAAAGAAAAGAAAAAAGAAACAGCACAATAATTTTCCTTCTGTGCATTTTCTGTACCACAGTACGTGGATGTCACAGACAGAGAACGCTGGGCCTGCTCATGAAGCAGATTTGCTGCAGCCAGGTTGAGTGGATGCTGCCCCCACCGGAGTAATCTTCAAACTTGGTGCGGCTACACAGACCTCTGGGAGTTTTTGATGCTGAACCATGTATTAATGTGGTGAACTTGAACCCATAATCCACCATCCTAAAGGGACTGACCTTAATTCTCAGCTGGACATTTATAAAATTTTTGTTTTTAATTGAAAAACTACAAAAGATAATCCTCAGCTGATCTGCATGACTTTAACCACACCGGACTTCACGGAGACATTTGTTTTCTTCTCCTCAAGGCCATCTGTCTCAGTACATGTGAGTGAAATTCATTTCTCTACTCTGGTAATACATCTTGTGTTTCGTTTCTCCAAGCGTGTACAAATGAATCGATTCATGTGTCGTCTCTTTCTAAACCCTCGTGTTCCCCGGTCTCAGAGAGAGCTCCAGGCCGCACCCACTGCCATCAGATTGCTCCTCCTGTCCCCTGCTGTGATGATTAATCCACCCAGCTCTCACCTGTGCTACAGCGCCGTGCTGTGCATATGATTTATGAGTCCAGCTGAGGACTGAACAAAAGAGGCTGCATGCCGCCCGCTCCGGCAGAGAGAGGGAAACGCAAACAGAGACGAGAGCTACCGTGAAGAAAACGCTGAACAGGGAAACTTTCTAATGCTGTCTTTGTTTTGTCATTTCAGTGAGACAGATAAGAGGTAGGTGTGCGCAACAATTACAGGGCACGGAAGCTTTAATGCATGCTTCTAGAGCCACACACACACATTGAAATGGGATTTCTTTTCAGCAGACAGACTGTGTTTTTATAGGTGTGTCTGGGCTCAGATTGATGCTTTATGTCTTATAAACACAGGGGACGGGAACACAGAAAGTACTCCAGCATCGGCTGAGTGAATGATTGTGAGAGATGGAGGGCCTAATAACAATGAGACAGTGGAGACAGTGTCAATAAGAGACGCAGTGGCTCTTCTTTGAACAAAGAGCCAGAGATATGACATGGTTAGGAAGGCTTTCAAATGCAGTTGTTTGAAGCCATGTAAGCAAACATGATCACTCTTTAAATTGTGGTTAAGACTGTTGACATGGCATCTGTTTCATGAATGAAAAGAAGATGTTTTAACCACCACAGGGCACATTTAAGGTATCTCTTAGAGCACTGCATCAGAGCATCAGTGCAGAAAGTATCCACTCATGTGAAATCAACGTATATGCAGACGACTCACACATGTAATTTATTTTTACATTATAAAAAGACAACCGGTCCATGCCATGTGGAGCAGAGACAGCCAGTCCCTGTCATGGGAATCACAGACAGCTGCTCTGTGCCATGCGGAGCAGAGACAGCTGGTGCTTGTCATGTGGAGTACAGACAGCCGGTCCATGTCATTGAGCACAGATAGATGGTCCGTGCCATGTGGAGCACAAACACCCGATCCATCGCAATGAACACAGACAACTGGTGCTTGTCATGTGAAACACAGACAGCCATTCCAGACCACTGAGCACAAATAGATGGTGCTTCTCATGTAAAGTACAGACAGCTGTTTTATGCCATTGTGCAATGTGGAGCACAGACAGACGGTCCCTGCCATGTGGAGCACAGATAGCCAGTCCCTGTCATATGATACACAGACAGCCAGAGCTTATCATTGAGAGCATACACATCTGGTCCTTGCCATGTGGAGCATGGACAGCCAGTGCTTGTCATGTGAAGCACAGACAGTTGTTACATGCCATGTAAAGCACAGACAGCTGTTTCCTGCCACATGGAGCACAGACAGACATTCTGCACAGTGGAGCACAGACAGATGGTCACTTTCATGTGAAGCACAGATGGCTGGTCCAAGCAATGTGAAGCACAGATAGCCAGTCCCTGTCTTATGATACACAGACAGCCAGTGCTTGTCATGTGAAGCCCAGGCAGTCGTTACATGCCATGTGAAGCACAGACAGCTGTTTCCTGCCACATGGAGCACAGACAGCTGTTTCCTGCCACAAGGAGCACAGACAGAAGTCTCTGCACAGTGGAGCACAGACAGCTGGTTGGTATCAAGTAGAGCACAGACATCTGGGTTATGTCAAGTGAAGCACAGACAGCAAGTGCTTTTCATATGAAGCACAGACAGCCGGTCCAAGCCATGTGTAGCAGAGATAGCTTGTGTCCCCTGTAGAGGTTCATATCAATGTACTGCAGGGTATCATATCTACTGTATTATCTCCTCACCCACGGTCACAAAATGGCATCACAACAAAACTTACTTTGCTGTAAAATAACCGTAAAATACAGGCAGTATTTTTACAGTGCTGTATTTAAAAACAACAGGATTTTACCATTGAAATTTCTTTGTAAATTTACAATAATTTGTGACAGAGCAGTTTGGGTTTTTAGGTATGTTTTCTTTCTTTTCCACCCTTCTCTTTGTCATCTTTCCCTTCTTTTCAGCACAGTTACCAACACTTAGCGCATGAACTGAATCAAAGGTTGACTGTTTAAATAAAAGAAGTGCTGCACATTATGCACTGTCGAGGACTTGTTAATCTAATTAAATCCATTAAGACAACACACATCTTAAACAATTCACCACAGACAAATGAGCTCTCTCACATGCTGAAACAGCTGCATCATTTAAGAAACATGGATTGTTTCAGTTTATATCGAGCTCCCATGAGGAGAGCTGGGTGAACATGGGTTTATAAAGCTGCACACACAAGCAGAAATGCAGACGTTGGGAGGAGAATGTGTGATAGTGGCCAACTTGATTACATGCATTTGTTAATGCACACAAGTAAAGCATACATATCACTCTGAGGTGCAATGACTGTCTGCAGGAACAGCTGTATTGGGGTCCTCAAGATATGTTCAGACATTTCCAGCATAGACTTGCTTTAAATATACGCAAATGCTTTAATATATTTAAGCAAATTACCAAGCTTGGCTTCAAACTATTTGCCCCAACTGCGAGGCAGTCCTTCAGATCTGTCGAAGCGAACAGGAGTGACAGGATGTCATCTGATTATCATGTTTTTGATCGCTACTTTTCACCTGAAGTTAAGTGATCTTGCTTTAAAGTGGAATATAAAACCCTAATTTCTTTGAATTAACATCTTAGGAGTCACATTACCTGCATTTGCATTAGAAGTTAGCTGGCTTGTGGAACAGCAAAATGTGTTTTGCATTAAGTCAGAACAAGCAGGATGGAGATCTTTGGAAATCTCCAGATTTAGACCTCACTTCCACGCTCACAACCCTTTCTCTGCAAACTTTGGTGTCTCATGCATGAGCTCCAATAGCAAATGCATCCTCAGTGCTGGGAACATGTGTTCAAGAGTTGCACTGGAGTCGGCTTTCAAAGGATAGAGACGTATGTGTGGCACACTCACCCACACTGGTGATCCGCTGAGTGATCAGGTCCTTCAGTAACGCATCCAGCACAGCACTGTGTCTGGAGTACAGCTCATAGCGGTTGATGCCGATGTGGAAGCGTAACCAGTTGGGGTAAGCTTCTGCTGTCACCTCTCCGGTTGGAGTGAACTCCTCCTCCTCTTCATTCCCTTCTTCATTGTGCCTGAAAATGAGAAAGAGAGGAAGAAAAAGAGAGTGGATGAGGAATGGAAAGAAGTTTTGCAACATGCAGATTCCTGTAAAGACTGCTGAAGTGTCTGTTAGTTATCATTTACAGTGTTGCCACCCATTAAGACTGAATCTAAAAATGACAATCTGTTTTTGAAATCCAGCAGGGGTATGATCACAGGTGTTGGGAGCTTAAAAAGTGAGGTGGCATGGAAAGTGGGGACGCTGCAGATGCATAAAGCTGGGGAGGAATGCAAGATGGACAGACCAGTAGAAAGACAGACAAACACACAGACAGATCCATGGATGATTTGTTGGCATGCATGGACGAAAGGCAGAAGGAGCTGGTGGCAAACTGGAAAATCATTATTAGACATTAACAGGATTTATTTATAACTTCCATTAATTCTCTGAATAAATGACACATTCATCACTTTCATGTTCCAGAGGTGAAAACATGTATTAACACCTATTTTATCTACTTAATAGCAACTTGTGAACAGTGGAATATGTTTCAAATTGTCCCCCTTTAAGTTGAACAAATCTGCAGCAGCTTACCATCCTTGGTTCCCTGTTGCTCTGGGATAAAACCTGATGTCTGTGTTGACGTTAAATAAAGTGTCATCATCCGTAAGAGGAGGGAGATCAACCTTGTACAAAGGATGCTCAAACAGAGCAGAGAGTCTGGAGACACCGTGGGCTGGGACGGTCCTGCTCCCGCTCGCGTCTCCGATGAGCGGCTTGTGATCCCCCGCCTTCCCCGCCAGCAGTCCAGCCCGCCGGAGCGTCTCCGCTGCTGTGTTCTTCTCCAGAGAATGTGATGTGAGATTAGAGCTGGGCTCGTTGCTGAAATCCTGCAGGATCCTCAGCGTGTGCTTGTTAGGCCAGCCCGCTTCAGCCGCCGACCTGGCGCGCTGCTTCCCCCAGCCCTGCGCCTCCCCGCCCGGGTGGTGAGCGCACTGGCAGCCGCCGTCCCCGCTCTCCGCTCCTGCTGCCCGCTTCTCCAGCTTCGGTAACAAGTCTATCATGATGTGCATGGTGCACGCCACCAGGAACACCATGAGTATCAAGACCCGGAATTTACGAAACAGTATCATCTTTATCATCTCTTTTCTCAGTGACACAGTTAGCTTTAAGCGCAGCGCACCTTACGCCACCGACATTGATGTCCAGCAGTGTTATGTGATGACAAAGCAGTGATGTTAGTTAGAAGATTTACTGTGATCATCGCGCACGATATGTGTATCAGCTTAGGTTAAAAACTCCATGGTGATCTGTTGTTATCTTTCTCTAAAACGGTCCCGGTTCCTTGTTCCCCGGCAGGTGGACGGACCGACACATTGTGGACACTTCCCTGGCAGCGGCTCAAGCTGTTCTCTTCATTCATTCATTGCCTTGTTGAATAGGATACAGTGTCAGGAGGACGGAGCACTAAATAAATCGTTAACAGGAAGGAGGGAGGATGAGGGTGGTCGTGTTTAAAAGCGCGTATATTCTTCCTCAGACCTACTTAAACACGCACGGAGTGAGATGTCATATGAGCCATCTTCAGGGCAAAAAGTAACAGGAGAGATGGATGTAGTCCACACACAGCCTTCTGAGTGTTTAATATGAACCGATGGCTGAAGAGGGAGGTGGAAATCCCGTGAAAATAACAGGTGATCCGCAGAGATGCTCGGATGCTGTCTGTCCCGCTTCGAGCCTCGTTGAGTCAAATGAGAGACTGGCCGGCAGGTGCAGGGATCCCGGTTGTCATTTGTTTCCCCCTTCACGCTGCCTTGTCTTCCTTCCAAGTGCTCATCCAGGGTGGGTGTGTGTTAAATATTATGATGGAAGCCCGCTGAGCCCAGCCTCGGTGGCGTCATGAGGAAGAGATTGGCTGCGTCTGCACATACAAGCAGCACTAGTGACATGAAAGGCGAGCTACAGCGAGGACTGAGACCCAGCGAGGGTGTTATCCCCTCAGTGTGCAGCTAGAGGGCGTCTGCACAGCCTGTTAAGATACTCTGTGCTGCTGCATGTGTACAGGATCTGAAGGACAGTGTACAGCAAATGTGCGTCTCTCCTCCAAGTGCAAGCGTAAGGGTCTTAGAGGGGACTTTGGAGGATCTGATTGGTCCTTGAGGAGGAGTTAGGAGATAAAACAACCGCTAGAGCATTTTTCAGGGTGCAGTCAATTTTATCAGAAAACAGCTCCAACAGATCAAATTTGTGAAGTAAAATTGTTAAATTATTAAAGATCGCATTTACTGCTCACGATCAGCAAGATTCTTCACAAAATCTGTCCTTATTTATAAAATTAAAACAAGAGAGAAATGTTTAGTTATTTCACCAGGTGTTTCTTTTAACCATTCTGATCTTTCATTGCATTTTATATTAAAAATAATGATGTACTGTCGACATTTTATCATTTGCTGACTTTAAAGTTTCAGTGTGTGCACAAAATTTAACATAATGAGTGATACTGTTAATGTTACTGTCTCAGACACTAATCAAACTAACATATAGATGAATGAATGCTGTATGAAATTCAGTGAAACATCAAACTTCCCTTCCGGTCTCACATGAAAATTTCAATTTGTTCTTCTGCGAAAAAAAAAATAAAAAATTCTGACATAAAAAACTAAAACTTACAAACACATTTTTGGAAATATGAGATGAACCATTTGGATTCACACATGAAAATAATGCACAACAGAGCAAAGATGTAGAACTAAACCATGAACAAAATTAAGCTTAAAGGAGCCAACTCAAAGTGATCCTCCGGGATGGAACAAGTTGGGTCCTATCACAAGGTTTAGGGCAGAAATTACCCCTACAGCAGTGTTTTTGTGCAGCAGAAGCCCAGGGCGCACACACCAAACACCCCCTCCATGCTCCTCTGCCGGTTTCCTCTGCACTCAGACTGGGCCATATTTTACTTGACCAAAAACACAAATTAACGGACTCCCACCGAAAAAATCTGATATTGGTCTGCATTCACGATTTATTTAGAGAATTTTCAGTGCGTTACTTTCACACAAAAACACCGCTAAATAAGGCTCTAGTTCTCATCGTGTCGTAAAAGAGCCTCATTTAGCAGTGTTTTTGTGTGAAAGTAACATGCTGAAAATTCTCTAAATAAAGCATGAATGCAGACAGATATCAGATTTTTTGGGTGGGAGTCCGTTTATTTGTGTTTTTGGTCAAGTAAAATATGGCCCCGTCTGAGTGCAGAGGAAACCGGCAGAGGAGCAGGGAGGGGGTGTTTGGTGCGTGCGCCCTGGGCTTCTGCTGCACAAAAACACTGCTGTAGGGGTAATTTCTGCCCTAAACCTTGTGATAGGACCCAACTTGTTGCATCCCGGAGTATCACTTTAAAGGGATGGATTTTAAAATATTCTCTTGAACATTTTAGAGACTTAGCGAAATGAAAAGGATGTTTGTGACTGATCCAGAAACTGGCTTTGGTTTCTGTGAAGGACTTTCACACCTGCATGGCTCCATGCAATTTCTGGTCCCTTAGTTTAACTTTGAACCAGCCAGCGTAGTCAAACCAAAAAAAATGGTTTGGGACCTAAAAAGTTGGTTCCAGCTCGGGAACTGTGGATGTGTTGTATTCAGTGTTGATAAAATGAGCAGGAAGTCAAAGAAGAAGAGGAAAGTGATGTGTGATGTACAGCTGAGAAGGCATCACATCTTCAGAGAAAATCTTATTCTGGTGAGCACTACAGAGCACACCACACACACTATAGGTTCTTTTACTGATGGGTGGATTGAAGACAGGTGTGTAGCGAGATTACAAGCATGCAAGCAGCCAATGGGCACACAGCACGGTTGTTAACTAATAATGGCGACTGTCCCAGAGCCTGTAGCCAGTTCTGCTGCTCCCAAAGTAGAGCAGTTTGTATTTAAAAACTTCCACTCAAATGGAAAAAGGAGGAACGCGCAATGCAAGACATGAAACACTAAAATAAAGAAAAAAGAGGGAAGGACAATCAACTTAATCAGCCATTTAAAGACTACACACGGAGCTAAGGAAATGAAACTGAGCTGACGCTATTAGAATTGTGTGAGCGTGTGCATGTGCGTGTGTTGGTGATATGTTGTTGAAAGAAGATGAGGTTTCTCTCTTCAAGATATAAACCTGAGCCATAACCATTGACTCGACTCAACAACCTTGTGACTTAAGTGGACTTAAATTAAAACCTTGTGACTTGAGTCGACTTGACTCAAAACCATGTAACTAGAGTCAACTTGATTTGGAACTTATGACTTGAGTTGACTTGAATTGAAACTTTGTAACTTGAGTTGACTTGAATTGACAACCTTGTAACTTGAGTCGATTTGAATAAAAACCCATGACTTGAGTTGACTTGAATTTAAAACCTTGTGACTTGAGTTTACTTGAATTGAAACCTTGTGACTCAACTGGACTTGACTTGCCCACAACCGAAAAAACTTGAGATTTGGTTGAGTCGGGACTAAATGACTTGCTACTCTTTTGACACTCGGGTCAGAGGGACTTGAACAATTGTTTGGTATGCAGTATAGTGTAAGTTGGAAGTGAGTTAAACTGACACAGGTTTTACAGATAGCTTGAGAGCAAGGCTTCCTGCCTTTCTTACTTATTCCATCAGAGTAGCTAACATCTTGATTGGCCCTTGTTCTGGTACACATCATATTACACACTGCTTGGCTCCTCTCAGAGCACCCCACACACCATAGGATTTGTAGTCTCAAAAATTAATCATGTTCATTATCACTGACCTCTCCTTCTGAGGCCGTCTGAACAGATTGGACCAGACAAAATCACTCCTAACCTACCCCACACCATAGAAAAATCAGACACAATGTCACTTACAAATATCAGAAAATTGGGCTTTTGCTGGCTTTGATCGTAGAGAGGAGATCAGGTCAAAAATTAGCCCCTAGAACTGAAATCTTATCAAGTGTTTTTTCTGGTTTTGAGTAAAAATATCTTACTGTTATTGAAATGAGCCACATTCAACGGATCAGTCCAGAAAACTGTCTTGTTCCAAGTTATTTAAAGACAAAAACTCAAACAATGTCTTAATACAAGTGACCTTGCTCTTGTTGCATTGGCCGGTTTTTTTTTTAGTTAGCAATTCAGAGCTCATTTTTGTCTTTGATTAACATGAAACAAAACATGTTTCTGGACTGGTCAGATGAATGGGCTCAGATTAGATCTAAAAAGATATTTTCTACTGAAAATAAGACAAAAACACCTGGTAAGGTTTCAGTTTTTGAGGTGTTGTGTGTACCCACCTGTAAGTAAGTGATTAATGTTCTCCAGAGCAGACATATAAACTATAGTTTGCTTGCCTGTGCTTGTTTGCCCGTCTGCAGGTTCATTTTCAGGGTTGATGAGTGTCTGCAGGGCTCATTATGTGCGTCACTCGTGTATGTGATTTATCTAATGTGGCATTCTTTCCATCTTTTGTTCCAAGCATGTTTTTATACAGGCATCTTGGCTAACGCTTTGTTGAGCCTTGAACCTGAAGTGAGATATTTACAATTCACAGAAGCTGATTCATTTTTTAATCAAAGGGTTTCTTTTCAATTTCTTTATCGTTCACATAAATAAAACCTATTCTGGGTACATCTTGGAGTCCATACATACCTGCCTCTCTGCTCTGAAGCTGTTTTTTTTCTATTCACTGATAAAGTTAAATGCACCTTTCATTTAAATTGCAGGGGGGACAAAACACAGGAGCAATTACTGCATCTGATACTTACAACAGGCCTTGCTCTCTTTGAGACTCCACAAATGAAATGCATATAAACATTTCAAGTGCCGCTGAGTTCATTCAAGCTGCCGCGTGCAGATGAAAAATACAAAACCAGCTCAGAAAATCTATTTAACCATTTCATCACATAGCAGTCAGGGACGCTATCAAATCAAAAGCAAGTAATGGAATCAAAAAGTGAATTACACATACGCTTTTGTCTTGTGTTTGTTTTGCAAGGCTCATCAGGAGAGCTGATTGGAAGTGTTTCACTTGGCGCCGGCCCGTCCTCCCAGAGGCTCTGTGTTTGAGTTCATGCTTTTGCCAGATTTGTGCATCTAAATAAAACAGGATTTGAAAGCTAACAAGCACATAAATTGTCCTCCCGAAGGCGAGCCTGCTGTCCCATTTCATTGCATGCTCTGTACAAAACAAATTGGCACATGCAGTCATGTCAGAATCCACTGATACCACATATGAATTATATAATTTTCTTCAGCCCATAGCGTACGACATAAATAGATAAATCATATTTTGTTGGAGCAGTCTGAGCCTGTTAGCATGCTATACTTGCTTTTGGCACAAAACCCTCTCTGTGCATTGGCAGTGAACCCAAACACAACCTCTATCAGCTGATGAGACATGTTTGTGATTGTCTGCTAGAAGCAACTGCAGCTGTCTGCTCTCAAAACCACTGATCTATTCACACAGTCTACAATAAATGGGAGGAAAATGCATCTCCAGTAGAGTGTACTTAACGTTATCAATGATAGCAAAAAAAGCTGCTCAGAAACAGATCTGTTAGCGAAGATGAAACAGCATAATGTCTTAGGCAACTAAGGAAAACTAAAAAAAAATAAATCAGGTCAAATTCCTTTAAATCCATGAGGATTAGCAAGTCAAGGTAAAACAACATCCATCCATGTATCCAAACCATGCTGGAGCTGCAGGTGACATCACAGAGTCTTTATAAATGTCATTTAAAGAGGGAATATTAACCCCGTTTCCAGCAAGCAGTCCAGTCTGGATCAGTACAGGTTGTTACGGGTTGGATCGGTAAAGCCTGATCCGGTTTGTGTTTCCACAGCCAACTGTGCTCCCTTTTGGCAGGTGGCATGTAAGCCAGATGATGATAGCCACTTCATTTAGATTATAGCCCGATGCCATAGCAGTGCGACACAGTGAAGCCTGCTAATAAAACCAAATAAGAAGAAAAATGCGACACAATAAAGACGTAAAGTAAAGAAGAAGTAAAGAAAAAGCAATGATGGCAGACATCCAGGGTACCATAAAGTGGCACGGTTCAGGTCGGTAATTTAGGAAAATTAGCTCAGGTATGCTTCCAGCTGAAGACGCTTCACCACAGATTTTGAACTGGGAGAGTATTGCAGAGGAAAGAGTTCAGAAACAGAGGACAATGTTATTAATGATCAAGATGGTAAATTTTTCTACAGGGAAGAGGAGTCAGAGGACAATTCTGCCATTGTCTCCCCATTAGAAGGACATGGGCATCGAAAGATGATAATATAAAATGGTCAACATCACCAGTGGTGTGCTCTGACTTTTGGATGAGAAGGGCCCAAAATGAAAAACGACCAGAAAGAAAAAAAGAAAAGAGAGAGTACTTCAGTACACATTTTTTGTCCACAGCAGTAGGACAGTTTATTGTGTTTTTGCCAGCCAAGGGAGCAATTTTGTGTGTTAACAAACCATGAGGGCATTTTAGTACAGGTTTTGGCTCCAAAATAAGCACTTTAGTGTATGTTTTGGTTCTAAAGCTAGCATTTAGTGTGTGTTTTGGCTCCACAGAAAACACTTTAGAGTGTGTTTTGCCTGGTTTGTCCTTTCCAAGAGGACAGTAAAGTCGCGTTACCACCAAGCAGACCGATTCGGTTAGTCTCGGTAAGGGGCACATTTTGTGGCGTTTCCACTGACTTATCCTCATACAGATCCCCAAACAACCGAGACGAGCTGTCCCACTTTTTGGGACCCTTTCGTATGGGCGCCAGACTTAACAGATCCGCTCTCGGAAGGTGGAGCAACACACTGCAGACCGTTTGTTGGTCAAAAGAATCGTCACGTACCTATACAGTTGCTGTATTTCTCCTGGTGGCACACAGACTTCTCTGAAATAAAGCTTGATTGCACTTTGTATGAAAGTGCTACATGCCAATCACAAAGAGGACTAAGTGCTACATGTCTTCCATCATTTCTCTTTGTTTACTGTGTCGCATTTTTCTTCTTCGTTGGATTTATTAGTGGGCTAAACTGTGTCGCGCTGCTATGGCGTCAGGCTATTTTTTAACAGCTGCGGCTTTTTGCATCCGGCTTACACACCACCTATCACGAGAGGGCACAGTTTGCTGTGGAAATGCAAACAGGATCAGTCTTGACTGTAAAAAACCTTGCCTAACCGTACTGAACTGAACCAGACTGCCTGGTGGAAACACGGCTTGACAATTTTTTTATTTTTTTTTGTCGTTGCTAGGCGCTGCTCAAGTAGCTGCCTGTTGCAGCAGCTCTCTCTTCTTTGTCCATTTCGTGTATCTTTTTAGTCTCTTTTTTGTAATCTTTGTATTTAAAGTGGATCATCACTTTGTATGGCTCATTTTTGGTCATGGACACCAAACTTTTTGTGGCTTCAGCGATATTTTTACTACTTTTCTCCTGTGTTTGTCTGGAGATCCTCCATGTAACCATGGATGCATTGTTTACATGTGAAATTAGCTGTTAGCAGCCTGTAGCATGTCAATGCTAACTGGTGTAGGGCTTGATGATTTCCCTCGAGGTGAGGAGGAGGAGGTGAGGACGACGTGCTGGTTCTCTGGTGTGAGCTGGAAGGTGACGACGTGGACCTGTCCTTCCATCCATCGTTGTTGGGAACGTGGGATCTATCTCCGGTGGGATGGACGAGCTAGCCATGCTCGCCCAGCGGTAGAGGGGCTGCCGGAGGGCAGAGTGGCATTGTGCTGTTCACGGACGTGGCTGATGGAGCTGACATCAGATGCCGGTGCCACATTGGAGGAGCTTCGCCTGCTGTGAGCAGACAGGATCCAGGAGACAGAGACTGAACAGACTGCTGGGGAGGCTCAGTCCTGGACCCTGTGGAGGTGGAGACTGTCTGGGCTGGAGAGCGGTGAACGGGCTGTCGTCATCTATTTTCTTGTGGTCCTTTTTGCACTTTCTATACACTTTCTTACTTTTGTTTTCTTAAATGCTGCTGTGACTCCTGAATTTCCCCTTGGGGATAAATAAAGTATTTTCTATTCTATTCTATTCTATTCTATTCTATTCTATTCTATTCTATGATAAAATTACAGAAAGAACATAGGGACATTTTATCTAACATGTGGAGAACATTGAAAATGTTGAACAAGGAGAATTTAAGTAAACGGGGTGAGCTAAATGAAAAACAATTTGTTTTTGAAGAGGGAAAACTTAAGT
Source organism: Halichoeres trimaculatus (assembly GCF_033239565.1). NCBI lineage: Eukaryota > Metazoa > Chordata > Actinopteri > Labriformes > Labridae > Halichoeres > Halichoeres trimaculatus. The sequence goes on along the minus strand of NW_027437198.1, from coordinate 4,823,157 downwards.
TAAAAAGTTATTAAATATAGTTTAGAGATTGAAAATGTTTGGTTTGTCTCTTTTCTAAATGTTAATGTAATCTAAAACAAAGGTGTAATTGGTTTTACCTGTTCTTTGACTGTTTCAAGTGGATTCACACAGTGCAGGTCAAAATGACCTGCAGCATAACCAACATAATTTTTTTCAACATAATACAAGGTTGTAGTGGTGTTAGTCATTGTACAAATAATTGATCAAAAATGCTCTTTTAGCTTTAAATCTTGTTTTGTGGTTGAATTCATTTTAACTAAAGAGAACAAAGATCGAACAATGCTTTACGTGCATTCTTAGTTCAAGAGCACCAATCCCCGAGGAATTGCATTGCATCAAATTTCCCTCTGATGGTCTTCAGTGGAGCTAGAGTTTAGTAACCTTTGGCCTAAAGAAGGATAAGTGAGGTGAGATGGTGCAGTACAGTGACCTGAGGATCAAAAGTCATTCAACGTTTCAGAGCTAGAGCTGGTCTCATGCCATTTTCATTAGCCCTGGGAAAAAGAGGATGGCTCACCCTGTGTTTAAAATAAGATGGGATGGGAATAGAGGAAAAACACACGAACTAAACCACTGCATGAAAAAAATCGAAGCACACTCTGGATTCTGGCCTTGCTCGGCCCATTGGAATCCACTCAGGAATATTTTAGTGTCTGTCTGTGTGTCTGAGTGTCTGACCCGAGGGCTCGTCTGTTCCTCAGGTAGGCAGCGCACTTTGAAAAAGTTCAACCCGAGCTCTCAGACCTCACCAATGTCAAACTTGTCTGTAAGAAGCCAGGTTATATAACAATGCAGACAGCAGCAGAGTAAGACAAAAATGTATTTCTGGAGCCAATCAATCAAATGTTTGCAACATCTCTCTGGGGAGCAATAAGAAATATACATCCATTTTTATGGCTGTGTCACATAAAAAGCCGTAAGCTCAGTCACATCAAGCCCAGTTAGGCAGTTTTATGAGCCCGCTGATTTGTTAACAGCTAATTTCAAGCTGAAGGATAAATGGCAGTGCAAATGTCACAAGTATAGAAGTTATAATTGGAGAATAATATGGTTTAGTAATAGCAATAAAAGTGTTATTTTGACAAATGACTTGTCATCGTGCACTAATGTTTCAGTTGGAAAAAGAAGGAAGTGGTAGAGCGAAGAGGAACGAGCCAGAAGACGTAAAGGAGAGAAAGAAAAAATGTCTTAATGACACAGTTGCTCACTTGCCTGATGATAAGTAGAATTATGGACTTCGTAGAAGACATGTTTCATATACTGGATGAAAAGAAGCAACCACTAACTGTAAGTGTCTGAGCTGGAAACAGTTTTTATTGTATTTTACAAAGCACAAATGACTCTCTTGAAAGCACTCCTCCACCATCAGAAGGAAGTGACGGATATGAAGAAAAAGAAAAGAAATTTGAAATTTAAGTTCCCTTCAAAGTTACGTTGGTTAGACACTTCTAGTTTTGTGTTTTGATCACCTTGGCTGACCTGATTCCTTAATCCTGTTACATAGAAGAAAGAAAGCGTATAAAATACACATCATCAGTAACACACAGTGAATTGTTGGGCTCCTCAGTTTGATGACACGACCATGACCGATTTCATTTCCTCAGTTGTTTCAGTGTTACATTCATAATATATAGCAGTGAAAAGATTCACTGAGGTCAACATTTACTGTGGTTAATGTAGGGACTGGAATCAGAACCAGTTCCTGTTCCTGGAAATGGTTCAGTCCATCGTCATCATCATCTTTAATGCTTGATGCTTTCATGGTCAATTATTCTCATCACACCAAAGCAGCTGGACCTTAGCATAGCAGATGATAACAGATTCCCAAGAAACCTCTGATTCAGGATTTTCTGCAGTACAGTTTCTAGCAGAACAGGTCTGTGTGATGATTTCAGGCTAAAACTCACAGTTATTGAAGTTTGATGACAATAGAATAGAATAGAATAGACATTTATTTCCATTTGTACCGGTATGGGGCAGTACAGGTGCATTGGAATTTTTGTGTGTTTGTACTTGAGTCAGCTCTACAAAAAGTCAAAGGCATATACAAAACTGGATGGCAATAAAAAAAAAAGACAAGTAAAATGTAAAACATGAAATAATCTTTCTCATTTAAAAAAAAATTGTAGAAAAAAAATAGCAAAAAAAAAAAAAAAGTACAGAAGCTTAACACTGCATTAAAGCAAATATATAACACAAAAATAATATTTTCAGTCTGCTTACCCAGATGGGAAAATGTGGCGTTTTTTGGAATATCAAATAACTAACTGAAACTAAACTTTGCTATATAAATAAAAAAAACAATAAATAAAAACAATAAATAGAAATAATAAATAAATAAATAAATAGATAAAAAGGTAGAAAGAAAGAAGAAGACTTATGCACCTTTAATTCTTACAAGTATAATTTTCTAATTTTACCCAAGTTCCATTTGGACACATGTTGTATTCACCAGGGGGAGCTCTAAAAATTCTGTCTTCATGCTGAATAGCTGTTGCTCTGTCCATGATTTTATACACTCTGTAACCCAAATGCAGGGGAAAGTTTCAGGGGTATGCATGCAATGCATGTAAATCAACTACAGCTACAAATGGCAAGGCATTAGCATCCTACTGTGTGGACTATAGACTGTCTAACATAGTAGGATAGTTGTCAGTTAGGCCGGGCTGTAATGGGCCATTGAATTAGGTCATTGGCACGCCACAGAGTTGACCAGTTTGGACTTGAAGGCAGACGGAAAAATCTTGGTGTGTCTGCCTTGGTAGGCTGATTAGCATTCTACTCTCCTGGATGGTATGCAGACCGATGCCCTGCCCCCCTTCCATCCCGCACCTTTGTCCTGTGAACTTGTGTCTAGATCGGAACTCTTTGAGGTCGTCTCAACAGCAATAGCCGTGGCCTTATCACCATCAGATGGCACAAACATTGTCGAGTCTGGGCGGGGATGTAGTCCATGGGCTTACACATACACACACACACATTTGTGCAAGTCTTCGAGTTTTTGGCTGTTGCTATCATGAGCTTATATGCTGAGGTGTTTTTTTCTTGATCTCATACTTCACCCCCCGTGGGAATAGTCTGGAATTGACTTTTTTCCCCTCTCTTCTCCCAATGTTATTATTTCATATCTATTGCAAAGGGGTGCTGGGTAGCTGGTGAGCGCCTAGGTTCATCCCATTTCTGTGTTTTCCCATGTTTGTTTTCTTATATGTCTTGAAAAGGATGTAACTAAAATTAAATTCCCCCTCAGGGATTAATAAAGTATTCTGATTCTGATTCTGATTGGCTCCTTGAGAGAAGTTTTGAAGCCTTAAGATGATGGAGCCTGAGGAGGAGCTGAGGCTGGCTCTTTGCATTCTAGCAGAGACACATCTACATACACATTACCACTTACGAACTAGGATATACACATGTTTGATGTTGCCTCTTGAATACTAATACTCTCAACACTATAATTATGAGTTTAAATGATTTTTGATGATGCAATTCTAACCAGAAATAATGACAATGTTTCTTGACTTTGAACTCACTTCTTGAATTCACAGGTCATCGTGAAAAACAAGCTGTGTAGCCGCTTTATTCTATTGACATCATCTCATTTTTTCAGTGTCAGTTTCTTTATGTCCAACATGAATTTCAAAGTAAAGCATGGTTCCGCCTTATAGATGATATTAGTCTTTAATTTGGACCCTGTGCCAATCCCAGCATGACACAGTATTAGAGTAATGAGACTGCCAGCGTCGCGCTCAGCACTACAGTGTCCCCGCTGTGATGATCTCTTCATCTCAAAGACTCAAAGAGTCATTTTAAATTAGTGGATGGTCGGCAGTGACCTTGGAAGTTAGGGACTAGAAAGGATGACAATATTTGCTCTGTGTGATTTGATGTGTGTGAATGAGTGGACTACTCTTATAACACATATGTCAGTGTCAGAGCTGCTGCCTGCGCATCTATCATCGCAGGATGAGCCCTCAGCTGTCCATCATCTGCTGACAGTGTAGTTGACACCACGTTGTCACCCAAGGATCCACTTAGACCACGATCAAAAGCCAGATGATAGATGTTGGCCTTTCCTTTTACCAAGACTCCACATCAAAACCACAGAGGTCTGTTTCAAGGATGATGGATGATGAAAATGTTGTCATTTTACATGCAAAAGCATACTGTACAGTCCAGATGTCCTGCATGGTATTTGATTCATGGTTGATTTTCTTCCTCCCACAGTCTGAAGAATATGAACCAAGATTAACTGTGAGTCTGAACATCATTGGTGTACATAAACGTCTTCGAGCATGAGAAATTGTGATTTAATTGGTAAAATCTCATAAAAGTTGTCGAATTTGTGAGAAAAAAAATTCTGTTTCCAAAGAAACAGAATCAGTGTTGGCTTACGCTGTGACCTAGGACTTACTAGGATGCGCTTCAATCCCCCACTGCCTCTGCTCCACAAATGGTGGAAATGAACTTGGCTGGAAAAGGTGCAAGCTGACATCGGTGAGCAGCACAGAGTGCACTTGTGTTTACAGACTCTGCTGAGAGAATGCCTCAAACTGAAAGATACCAAAAAAAAAAAAAAACCCATGTGCAGATCCAAAGATTACTTCTTTTCTGAGAGATGTTTTAAATCTTACTCTTTAGCTAACATTTCCTAAAGCAGTACAAATCCTAAGGTACACAAGATGATCTCAGGTTACTCAACTTTGTGTATGCTCTTTCTCCGAGATGTCACGTTCTCTGTTGGTTTTTAAGTTCAAGGAAAAAGATTGAGAATCCAAACCAAGAGTTGTTTGTAAAGAAGTTGTATATAAAGCTGCATAATTAGAGGCACAGCTGATATGACTGACAGGTGGGCGTGCTGCAGCTGCTAGTGTCCCACCTCAACTCCACCTCATGGCCCTGTACTAAACTTTTTTTTCTTATTTTTTTTTTTTCTTTAACCTTGTCCTGTCCAGCGTCACAACAACAGAATTATGGTCTGGCTGCCATATTGTGCAGAACACATTTACTTTTCCAAAGGGAGACGTAAGTGTATATGGCTCCCCTTGAGTTTTAAATTATACTCTTTATTAGTGTTTTTGATATATATATATATATATATATATATATATATATATATATATATATATATATATATATATATATATATATATATATATATATATATAATAAATTTCCCACCTGTATATTGCCAAGTTTTTAAGATTACTCCTTAACCAGAACAAGGTGATAAACAACAAAACCAAACAAACAACCAGCTGCTGAGCCTGAAAAGAGACAGTATCTTGAGGTCTTTGTCTGTTTCTTGTAATTTTTTTCGTCTCTTTTTCGCCATCTTTGTATTTGGAGTGGATAATTTCTTTGTATGGATTATTGTTGGTCATGGACACCAAACTCCACTCAGATTCTCTCAGTCCCTCATAGTTTCTACTGTGCAGACTCTGACTACACTATGGCAGTGCCTGCAACAGGGGTAATCTGGCCTCAAAACCATACAGTTATAAAAGGCAGAGCCACGCTGTCCACTCTTTATACAGCCTATGGTTAAACCCATGAAAAATTAGCAAAATCTTCTCTCATACAAAGCAGCAAACTCTGCCACTGACTCTTGTTCAGTGTTGTTTGGAGGGTTTGACAGATTGTCTTCCCACTGACTAAAGGCATTTACTGTATTAGATGCTAACATACCTAAAGAGGATGTAGAATCAGGTTGAGAACTGAGGCGCCTGTATGCATGGGCACCAATTTATGTTTGTGCTGCCACTTCAATAAAGCAGTTACATTGGGTGTTTAAGCACATTATGTTATTCAAAAGCATCACAAGCGCACAGACAATACAGCAGCAACCAACAAAAATTTACAAATGGATACAACCATGTAATCTCACAAACCAACATTTTTTGTTCTTACAAATGCTATTAAATCAATGCATCAGGCTGTAGTGGACAGAAAGACTGCAGTAAAGGCTTTACAAATCTAAAATCCACCTCCCAGAGACTTTATATTTTAACAACTGTACTTTAGGCCATAAAAGAGCTGTATGCTGTTCTGAAAGTTAATGCTGTAAATTAAGATGTGCCAGTCAGTCGGTTGTCGGCATCTGCAATGGCTTTCACTAATTCTAATCAATCTGTCTGTTCTGTTTAGCTTTTACAGTGACACACGCTAGAAAAGTAATGACCACTGCATTGGCACGATTGGCACACGGTGCTCAGCACTCTTCATGGGTGCTCAGGCCCCAAACCACCCATGGAATCAGAGCCTATGCTGGTATGAATCAGTCACTTTTTAAGCAGCATTGGAGTATAATACTTAGAAGACAGAGTTCTGACTGAAGAAATACAATAGCAGCATGAAGGTGCCATTTATGTCACTGAAAACTGAAGAAGGCCTATAAATGGAAATACTAAATGAATGTTCAACAGCCAGAGTCTGCTACCTGCTGGCTCTGGAGCCTCATGCAGCTCTTTGACTTCTTTGCAGTAGCTCCTTATAGCTTTAGAAATAATGTTGAAAGAAGAATTTGGGATACTCTTCAATTAAATCGATGGTTAAAGGCACTGCCCATACATAAAATCATGTGTCAACATTTGGTTAAACAAAGTTTGCAAACCTTTTTGCAAATAATATATATATATGAATATATTTGAATATATATTCTGATTTTGAAAAATAAATAAATAAAAACTTAAGCATTTTTATTGAATTTCATTTTTCTGACATTTTTTTCAAATTTAGGAAAAATTCAATTTTTTTTGAAGATTTTGAAACTTTTTTTTTTTTAATTCATGCCAATTTATTTTCTTTTTTTATTTCTGCAAATTTTTGCAAATTATTTAAATTCCATGTTTTTTAAATTGCAATTTTTGTCAGTTTAAAAATTTGGCAAAATTCTGAACCTTCAGTTCTTTTTAGTCAAATTTAAGAAAATTTGGCAAATGTTTGGAATTTCAAATTTTGCAGTTTTTTATTGTTATAAAAAAATTATGTTTTCTCTTAAAAGATTGCAAACTTATTATAAAAAAACAAAAAAACTAAGACATCGCATTTATAATTTCATGACCACAAAAAAACTTCTTATTTAGAAAACTTTAAATGTCAACAATTATTAACACTTTTTATGTCTTATGAAGATAAAGTAGATTTCGTGGCTCTGGAAAGACTTTAATCCAGGTGAACTGAGGCAAAATGTCAAAAGAAAAGGTTGCAGACCCTTGTTCTACAGCCTTCAATAAACACACTTAGCATGTTAGCTTCACAAAACACAAACATGTGACATGTGTAAGTTTCTAAAAACACAGATTCTGTGTAAAACCAGAGCCAAACAAGGAAAGTGAGGTGAGTTTATGAGCAGACAACCTATGCCCTCAATTAAGCAGCTTGCAAAAAAGAATATGTTTTTAATTTGTATTTGACTTATGACTCATTACGCTTATCACCAGAACCTGTGTTAATGACTTTGAACCTGAGGACTAAGGAGAAAGTGATTTATTGCTGCTGCACTCCCTGCTCCTCAGTCACAGAGCGCAGTGTTAACATGAAAACAACAATCGCTGGGAACGACATTCACTGGCTCAGAAGGTTAAATTAACACCTTGTCCACAACCATAACGACAACAGCCAAACATTGAGCGAGGACAGGCCTGCGACCACTCACTGTAGCAGAGCGGGGTCTTACATTTCAGCAAGGTTATTGGTTAGCTGTGTTGCAGCGGTAATATGCTGTCATATTAGCTCGCTGGCTGTCAGATTGTGATGCCTCAGAGGGAGATCATGGTCTGTATCTCCTCCAGCAAGGCTGAAGCTGGAACTCTGCTCAACCAAACAAAAGTAATGCGCATGAGTGAATAATGATGATATTGTTAGCGAGGTGTCACTTCCAATAATGCATTCTCTGGATACTGTCTTTAGCCTTTTCTGCCTGGGCTTTGGATGCAGGGGAAATAAAATCCAGTACACAGGGGAAAAAGGCAAAGTTGTTCACAGTGTCATTACACAGAATCTGTGCTACATTAGTATCTGTTCAGGGTGTGTAAGCATGATCTGGGATAAGGACAATGATAATGAAGATCTAGTTTTGTTGAAAAACATTCTTCTTTGGTCAGAGTTGAGCTCACTCTCTAATGATGTGACTCTTAACAAGGCATGTGTTTGTCTTGAAAATGAATGAAGATCAGATCATCTCTCTAACTCTACTTTTCTTTGTTCAAAACAACTTTTTACCCAATAGAGTGCGATGAGGTAGTTTATTTATCAAAAGTTACGCAGCGCTAGGGTTGACAACATGACAACAAGCAAACTTTGTAAACCCACCATATGTCAGCTTGTGTTCAGCACTACTGGAAGCCCAGTGCTTTGAGACGTCACCATAACTAGTGATGTTAGTGAATCCTGGTCATGTCCTGCCCGTCATCTACCTAGCAGAGCTAACGTAACCTCACTCTTCATTTTATTGATAGACTCTCAAGTTTGAACAGACCACTGCAGAATAACTGCTGCATGTGGGTTGGAATCAACATTAGGACAAACAGTTTAGCCCTTTTAGCCTGTAGCTTGGGCTCTAGCACTATCACCATCACTCTCCTCTTTCTTCTACTCTTCTGTCACCGCTAAACTTCATCAGCCGTTGTGGTGTTGTCTTAAGCCCTGTTTCCACCAGGTGGTTCAGTTCAGTTCATCTTGGTAAGGCAACATTTTGTGGCATTTTCACTGACTAATTCTGGGACAGATCCCCAAATAACTGAGACAGGTCATCTTAGTTTTTGGGACCCTCCTGTTGGGGTGCCAAACTAAACTGATCCATTCCCAGAAGATAGAGCTACAACACTGCAAATAGTTGAATGGTCAAAAGAATTGTCACTTCTGTCACTGTCTCCTTGAGGCACACAGCCTTCTCTGAAACAAAGCTTGATTGCTCTTTGTAAAAAAGAGCAACATGCCAATCACAGAGAAGACAAATTGCTGGATGTCTTCCATCATTGCTCTTTGTTTACTGTGACGCGTTATTTTTCTTCGTTGCATCTATTGATTGGATACACTGTGTTGCGCTACTATGGCATCACGTTATTATGTAACTGACATGGCTATCAGCATCTGGCTTACCCACCACAAGGGGGCATGGTTGGCTGAAGGAATTCAAACAGGATCAGGCTTAACAGATTCAACCCTTACTAAACTGTACTGATCTGAACCGGACTGCTTGGTGGACAAGTGAGAAATAGAGACAACGAAATGTTGTAGATCAGTCCGGTCCTGCTTGACCCAATCTGGCAGCTAAGAAGTAATATTTAGGAATAACCTATTGTAGTGCTGTTAATGTCATTTTAAAGTGTGGATTACGATCAGGCATATATTTAGGAGACTTTTGCAAGATCACTTCGAAACTCCTCACAGTCTTTATAATTGAAATTGTATGTAAGCAACTTCAAGATCGAAGTAAAAATTTCAGCTAAATTGAAACATTTAATTGTGTAAATGAGGCTCTTGTTGTGCCAGTATTTACCATTAAAACTGTATAAGTATTAATTTTAAGCTGCTGGAAAACTCAGGAGAAACTTCATCCCATTCAAAATTTTCTCTGACTACGAGCATCTCTCGGGTCAAACATCTTCAGAATTTCCACTCTCTGACATGGCTTTTCTTGGCTGCTTGACAACTGTCTCTGCAGCACTGATCCTTAAAATCTGCATCATAACTTTGGCTCAATTGTTGGTTAACTTGTTCTACTCTTAAACTACTTCATCCCTGTTAACATGTCTCTCCAACTTTCATCTCTGTGGCGCTGCACTTATTGGTTGGACGCACGGCTCAGTCATAATAAGAGCCATCCAATCCTTGAGTATATTTCAGTGTCGGGTCATAGATATAGTTTTATGACTTATTTGATGACTTGAAGCAAGACAATGTAGTCTTTGCTCATCCGGCTACAATTTTTCAGGTATTTGACAAGCGATTTCATGAAACAATAACTCTTTAATGTCATCATAGGCTGTATAGTGCAAAGGGTACAGGGACTCAGTCTTCTCCCCCCCCCGGATCACATGACTTTCTAAGTCTTTTTCCTTCTGGAATACTTGTCTATCAACCAGACTCTAAGGCCTGAATCACACGTATATGGATATTTTTTGATCGGATATCTTTGTCCTCGTTTAAAAAAAAATCTCCGTCCACACCACAGAAATATCTCTGTCCATACGAAGAGGCCAAACTGAAAACGATCGCCTCTGAAGCCTGCAATGCCATGCCCGGCCGATAAGTAGCAGGTTAGCAAAATGTGAAAACCATAGAAAAAAAACGCTATGAGCATGCGCAGTCAAACACAGGTAAAAGAAGTAGTCGACGCGGATGCACTTGACATCATCGTGTCAACACCAGCTCCGTTTAACAAAAATAAAAATCTCCGTTTATGTGGGTGAAATCGCCGTGTTCCTGTGGTTGAGAGACCCAATTGGACAGAAAAATGTGCGTTTAGGAATATATCCATAAACGTGTGGTTAAGGCCTAAAATATGAGGAAGAATACCAGATCTTAACTGTGACACCAAAGATATTACATATAATAAAAAGGATAAACTGATCACACTTTTTTAGATATACTTCAAGGAACACCTCAGACTAATATTTGGGATGGTATGATTACTCAATAGGGCTTCATGTTTTAATCCATCATGAGTAAAGCCGATTGCAGCGTTCAGCAGGAACCCAACTACACCCATGATGAACAACCATCTGCTGCAACTGTGTCAGCTACCTTTGGTATGAACTGTTTTTGACCATTGACCCCGAACTGGGTTTACTTGCTTGTTCTTTAAAAAAAAAATGGCCTGAAAATAAGGTTTGAAAATGGAAGGACCAAACTGTAAACTAGCTGCTCAGATGTCAAACACTGCATGTTATTGCAGAAATCAATAAATACAACCAGGTTACACAGTTTGTCTTTGAGGTTCATGTGTACAGTGCACTCTGTCTCCCGTTGGGATGAGATGATCTGGTTTCACCCACAGTGCCAGGTTAGCGTGACACGTTTTCAGGTCAGTGGACAGTCAGTCCAAGAGTCAGCCAGTATGATGATGTGGCAATCCTCTCCATTGATTTTACTGTGTGAGCAGGATCTGTCTGCAAAGGGCAGCCGCCGGGCCGTACTTCCTGCTCTTGGCTCTGGCTGATTTAACTGGCCGGCTGTTACACAACAGTTTGGCGAGGCCGAGTTCTGCTACTGCATCCCTCATGGGCCACATCCTGTTACCGTTCTGCTCCCACTCGCTTGTTGACACATAGGTCATAGCAGGGCGTTGGCTGAGCTTCCAAACGTTCAGATGTTAAAAGACATGACACACACACACACAGGCATACAAACACACACATCTTAGCCAATCAAGTGAGCAAAAGGTAGACTTTTCTCTTTCCATTACCTTGCTTGTGTGCATTTTAGTGTGTGTGAGACACAGTGGCTCTCCTACTTCTTGTGTTTGGTCCTGACTTCTCATCTTGGATGCCCATAATTAGACGGCACAGGAAGGATGAGGTTAAAGAGGGGGAGCAGGCAGCTTGTTTGCCACAGCAAGGAATGCCGAGGCCTAATTACACCAGTGACACCCCCGCTGGACCTTGATGACACATTTCCTGTGATTACAGGAAATGATCGGTATCGATTTGAAGAGGGGGAGAAGAGGCATGTTTAATTGCATTAGAATAATTGTCTATTGATGAGGGAGGTGAGGCATGTTGCTGATGATGAGGCCGCAGTGTGTCAGGTCTGAAACCTGATTGGCTACTATTATCTCTATGTTGCTTAGCATTTCCAGAGGAGTGTTCATCCAGCCCAATGTTTTTCCACCAAATTGCTTTCTTAGTAAATTACTCGGCCTTTAACTTGTGTAACACAGTATGTGTAGAGCTAAAAGCAACACAACATGTTTTTTACTAAGTAACCTCTTTTAATAACCTTATGTGATTTGTAAGTCATGGGTCACTCTATTGAGAGGAAACACTTGACACAGGTAGACTAAGACCCCCAAATTCTAACTTTATATGAATAAGTAGGTAATAACTCAGACCACAATTCAAAAGCATATTGACCAATAAACTAGTACATAGAGATTTCCAAAATAAATCAATGAATTTACAAGATATGACGATCAACAAACCCAAAATAAAACCTGGTTTAAAGAATGACAACGTGACAAAATGGGCTCAAAAACAAAATAATTATATGGATGAAACTCAATCAAACGCCAAATGTAGGGCCTGTGTGGTTCCAGGGCTGGTTGGGAGCTAGAGCCAGACTTAGCACCAGTTCTTTGGTTTTCTACAGACTAAGCACCAGTTGCTGGCTCTCAAAACTGGTGCTTGGCAAACACCAACTCTTTGCTGGGCCTGCAGGAAGAACCACGTTATGTCGGGGGCTATGGGCTTTCGTCAGGGGTGGGGGCGGGATTACTGACCAACCAAAGCAAAGTAAAATCATGTCTTTTTAAATAGATGAGTTTGGGGAAAGTGAAACAACAGAGGAAGAACATAAGTTAATAAGCCGGCCGTTTGTGGAAAAGCAAATGGTTCTTAACTGGTTCGCACTTGAACCAACAGCGAACTGGCTCTAGCACCAGCACGAGCACCAGCCCTGGAACCAGCTTGGTGAAAAAGGGGTATCACAGCTCTTTTTGTTTCTAGCAACTCCATTTTTAAGTGTTTCCCGCCAACACATGCAGTTAAAGAGTTGCTAAAGTTGTCTTGTTGGGAATCTCTCTTAGTTGTGATTGTTTAGTCTGTTTAAAATGCTCAGTATGCCATACATTTACTTCAATGCAGTCTCAATTTACAGAGAAAATTTATGAATAGCCAATGACAATCATGCGCTTTATAGCAGCAGCAGCTCTGGGAATGTGTGGTCAATTTCTCCTCTGTTTGGACCTGAGCAACTTTTTTATTAAGTCCCACCCCTTCTGCTTTTTGATGGTTATAACAGAGAAGAATCATGACTAATCAGATGAACATTGAACTACTCAAGATGCTGCGAGGAGGATCTGTTTTAATCACACTGCAGTGACACCTTCTGGCCTGGAGTCTCACACTCACTGTTGTAAAAATGTGGCTCTTAACAGGGCATTAGTTTGTTTTGGCAATGCGTGGAGATCGGATCTTGTTTTAATTATTCAAGACAACTTTTAACTGGATACAATATGACAATGTAAGGTATTTATCAACAGTTACACAGTGCTGCTGCTTGAAATGTAACAAAAAGCAGACCAATTTTGTACTGTAGCGTAGTAGTCGGCTATATTTAGAGCTAATGGCAGCCTGGTGGTAATGGAAGGGCAAGTGGTAAATGGACCAGTACTTATATTGAGCTTTTCTGGTCTCTCGGACCACTCAAAGCACTACTGAGACATGTCTGTAATGTGTAACGTTAGTTAATCCTGGTTATGTCCTGCCAGTCATCTACCAATCAGAGCTAACGCAACCTCACTCTTCATTTTATTGATAGACTCTCAAGTTTGACAGACCACTGCAGAATATCTGCTGACTGTGGGTTGGAATGAACGTTAGCACAAACAGCTTAGCCCGGGTTTTAGCCTTTAGCTTGTGCTCAATCACTCTCCTGTTTAGCTTTCTTCTGCTCTTCTGTCTCTTTTCTGTCTGACAGTCAGGCTCCAGTGTCCACCATCACTACAACATTAATCACAGAAATCACTTTCAGCGGACAAAAACACAGATCTCTGTGTTTTTAACTCTTCTCGTTACTAAACTTTGTCTGACCACTGGGGTGTTGTCGGAGAGACTTAGGCTTAGCCACAAATCAGTCTAGTCCTGATTGACCTGAGAGGGGGGCTAAGAGGTAGCATTTAGGAATAACCTATATTAGTGCTAATAATCTCAGTTTTAAATGTGGATTACGATCTGGCATATATCTAGACACTTTTTCAAGATCACTTAAAAACTCCTCACAGCACCTTTAAAGATGAGACATGATTAAGACCACAAAAATTCAAGCCTTGTCTTCATAGAATGGTCCCATAAATCAAACATGTAAGGCCTGCACATGAAGCCTTTCTTTGACAGATTGGGGAATACAGTGAGTGAAAGCAAAGACTGTTAACTACTCTAGAAGTGTTATTAACTCAGTCAAGTCATCATCACAAACATGGCCCAGTAGTCTGCATTTGTTATTGTTCTCTGTCTTGTGCATGGCTATTTGACTAGAGATAATCACTCGTTTATACAAGGAAGGAAGGGGTACAGCTCCAAAAAAATTCCACCGAGACCAGTTTTCTGAAGTTTGTTTTCAAACCCCAAAAACACAGTTTCTGTTTGATTTAACAACAAACACAACAGCTGTTCATAATTTACTGACAATATGTAAACAGGGCCTAAGTGAAAAGCTCAGCTGGTAAAAATCCATTAGCAGCTGTATGTCAACCATCCTGCTCTGCTGCCGCCAAGACAGTAATTGCACCACACCACAAGACCTCAGTTCTAGATACTTATCAAAAATACGAGGATATATGACTCCCTCAGTTGCCTATTTCACCATGTACAGGTGGTACAGGTGCAGGTCTCTGAGGTTAAAAAGGGCTGTCCTTGACAAAAGCAGCACGCATGTAACATTTTAACTGATGTCTAAATAACATATTTTAAAAAAAAAAGAAATGGAGAAAAAAGAAAGGAAGTGAATAAAAGTCATTAACTAAAAGTAGAAGGAGAAATTATCATAAAACAAATGTATTTTCAAGGGTCAGTGAGGAGTTTCTAGGTGATCTTGAAAAGGTCTTCCTTCTAGATATGTGCCTAATCCTAACCCACACTTTAAAATGAGATCATCTGCGTAGGTTATTTCAAAATGCTGCTCTGTGGCTTGACAATCAGGTCAAATGGGACCAGATGATTTACAACACCATGCCAGCTGACAAAGTCTAGTGGTGAAAAGAGAGATCCGTGTTTTTCTCTGCTGAAAATGAGTTCTGTGATTAATTTTGTAGTGATGGTGGACACTGGCGCTTAACTGTCAGACAGAAGAAGAGCAGAAGAAAGCCAAACAAGAGAGTGATAGAGCAAAAGCTAAAGGCTAAAAGGGCTGAACTGTTTGTGACATTGTTCATTCCAACCCACATGACCAGGATTCAGTCATATTCTGCTAGTGCTCATGTTAGTACTAACATGACGCATTACAGACACGTCTCACAGCATCAGGCTGTCAGCACTACGTACGGACCAGTTGAGCCAGCTGGTCAGTCAAGGAGGGGAAACTCATTTTTTCCAGCCTACATCATAACTTTCTTTATTTATGTAAACATAAAATCTACCCTCCGTTCTCTTTCAAGAAAATGATCTGTGACCCTGTCAGGTGTTTTATTCCAGGGATTCTACCAGTATTCTCTCAACGCTCGTCGTTTTTAAGGACAGTAAATTTGCTGGGGATCGATAAAGCCTTCAGATCAGTCCAGAACAACTCAGAAGATGCTCTGGTGAAGGGTTATACTTCAAGATCGCTGACTGGCTCATTTCACCGTCAATCAAAAAGGGATTCGGCCTCAGACAGATCATCCAATCATCATGCAGAAGCCCAGCGTCCAGGCCAGCCCACTGCCTCATAGACCCCCAGAGACGCTGAGCACCGAATGAGCGAGTCAAAGCCCAGCGTTTATCCAATGACCGTCCAGTTTCCACAGTAGAACAACCCACTCTACGCTTCCCCGCTGAAGTCAGAAGACGCTCAGCGTCCGACTGTGTTAAAGAGCTGCGGGGATGAATGAGAAGGAGGTGGAGCCAGTTACCTGTGATAGGTAGCTGATTCTGAACAAAAGATGGAAGAATTCTAGCGCAGATTTTGTCAATGAAATGTACACACAGCAGAACATATCACTACTTTTTGGGGACACTTTAGGGGAAGCTCAGCTTCTCTTGCAGACTTAGAGCAATCACCACTGGTATGGATGGCAGCTAAACTACTGTACGAACTGACAGTTTACTTGTTATCATATTAGCCTTCTGATATGTCATAGCACCAGGCTGCTAGCACTACATAAGCAAGGCTACTGATGTATGGGACAAACTTACGTTTGCTTGTTTTATCCTGTAAAAAGTTGACTTGAGCACAGAAAATTTGTTCCAAAACGAACACACGCCTGGTTAAAAGTCATATTTTTACAACTGTGTGTGTGTGAGCCTCCAGTCCAGAAGGTGGCAATGCAGTCCAATTAAAACAGATCCTCCTCACAGCATCTTTAAGCATTTTGTGTAAAGATGTAAAGTAACAAAAAGTGCTGCAAGAGTGGACATGTTAATTTGTTTTATGAAGGGTCAGTAGGGATGGGCAGATCAAATCGAACTGATTGGTTAGAGGGATGACAATAAAAAAGAAAGAATGGGGGACAGTCGGAAAGCCCCGAAAACCTGAAACCTTTAAGCAAACTTTGAACCAAACTTAACCCAACCTCCTCATCATTCTAGTAATGAAGTTGTTCACATCTTAGCTAAATAGAGCAGTGGGAAGGCTACAAAAGCCTAACTTTTGAACTGAACTGAAGATGGTTTTCCTCAAGATCCTATCAGACCTCGAGGTTTCCTGTGTATCATTGGTGGTAAGTGAAACCGGAGCCCTGTGCATGTCAATACTCAATGTTTATAGAATCTGCTATCCCTATGACACTGCTCTGTTGTTCTCCATGCAGCCCAACTTCCCCCAGATTTTCCACTACTAAACCATTAGGCACAAGTTTCAAAGTAATCAATACTTCTCCTCGTGACCTCTTGGCCTCCTCGAGGGACTGTCAATAAGTATTTGAGCCTGCAATGTCAGGACTGGCTCTGCAGCTGCCCTCGCACCATCAGTCCATCGATCTTTCACCTTCCTCTTGAGGAATACAAACAAAACCTTATGCTAACTTGTACGATTGGCTAGTGTGTGTTCTGCTGATGTTGCTGTTGCTGATGATATTTATCACCCAAGTCCAAATCAGTTTTACAGAGTACACCTGAATCACTGCTGGTACAGCACCCTGTGTTCATTATAACAATGGAGCACAGCGGGAAGAAAACAATAAAACACACATATCTCTGGGGAAAGGACAGTATAGTTCAGTGGAAGGTAAAACAAGTGTATAATTCATCAGAAATAATGGAGCAGGGACCTTTTAAAGCACAGCTGCAGATGTGTTTTCATGGTGTGTCTTATTTCTTCTGCTGTCAGGAGCATCTCTTGTCCCTCCCTTTCTCTCCTGCAGTCTTTCCTCCCTCCTCTCTGGCTGCTTGTGTTTTATGCAAACCCAGACAGCCTTGATCTACAGCCAGGGACAGTGGCTATGGGGCAGGCAAGGCCACAGAAAGTTGCCCTGCTCCCAGGTCATTGTGGTCTGGAAGCCAGCTCTAGATCGCTGAGTAAACAAGTGGTTTTACGTCCAAGGGGCGGTTCACAGCAGCCAATACAAGGGCGTGTGTTTGCACTGGTATGCATGTGTGTGTTTTTACATGTGCCAAGAAGTTTAAAAAGTTTCAATGTGCCCGTAGCTCGCTGTCTCCTGCAGCTCTGTTACAGAATGTGGGTTGATTCATATGTCAGCTGAGGAGGAATGTTAGCATTCTGTGTTTGGGTGAAATATTTACTTCTGAATGTAATCTTTAGGCCTTTATGTGCTGGGGGTGGGAGGGCTGTTTACACGCATCTCATCAATATCAGTTCTTAGTCACTGACAGGCTTTAGTATACCGTCAGAAGAAATTACTGTATCATACCGTCCTTCATGCACATTCATGCTTCTACGTTACAATGGTGGACGGACAAAATGAGCTTGGTCTCTCCAAATTAACATTCAATGCAAACAGACAGAGTGGTTTTGATATAATCAGCTTAAGCATGACACTGCCAGCATCAGGAATTACAGTGTGATGGCTGATTTGCATAATGGGTGTCCTCAAACAAATGTAATCATCTCAGATTATGTCAATCTGTTTGTAAAAAAAACCTGACAGGAACGATGACACGTGCCTGGCTCTTAGAGGAACATTTCACCCCATGATACACTCCTAATGCTACGTGTCAGCCATGATAGTAAGTGATGAGTCACAGCGTTGTATGCAGCCCTGATGAACTGAGTCGCCTTGGTGTGGTTTTACCAATGGAGCACACACTCTGTGACATCTCTGTTTATTTTTTGTCACTGTGACATCTGGTGCAATAACCTCCGAAAATTTGTCCTGGAGACAGTCTGAAAATAGTTTTTGGGCTTTTTTATTATGTTTTTTGCAATGATGAGGCTGAAAGAGTTTGAGCATTTGTGTTTCTTATCTGTTAATGTACCAAAAAGGCCAACAAAAAATATTGTCTCACAATGTTAAAAGAAAGAAAATTATAAAACTTCATTTTCTTAAGTTTTTCTCTCAAAACAAAGAAGCAGTCTTTAGAACAACATTGAACAATTTTAGCAAGAAAGATGTTCTCATTTACTGAAAATAAGTAATTTATTATATTGGAATGATTAAAGTTATAATGCAAGACAAAATATTTGCAGAAAAAAGTAAAAATGATCAAGAACAAACTCCTTTTCAAACCTTTGAAACAAAATGTGCTTTACAGACAATAGTTCCTGGTCTCTCCTGTTTGGTGCCATGAACTTTATTTTCAGAGTTTGAATACAGCTTTAGAAATGTACCCTGAACTGTAGTTACAACAAGAAAAAGTTCCTCTAAACTTACAGAAAGGCTGGAATAAAAGTCAAGTAGCAACCCTGAATTTGTCGACTATTCATTTTCTGACAATAAGAAGCAGAGTCTGAAAATGTCGAGGGCAGGGGAGTTTTTCGATTTCAGATTGAGTCACTTTAAATCTACAAAAGCTGCATGCTTTTGCTCAAGTTGCCTGAAATCCACAGTGTAACGATCAACGTTTAGATCCTCCTTCTCAGATTAACAACCTCATTATAGGTGCTCCCATTGCTGAGAATTTGGGCTCTGTTTCAGTGGTGTGCACAAAAGGGTGGCAGAGGGGGGCTTTGCTCCCCCTCGTGGCGCAGTTGTTGAAATGTTCTCTTTGGAGCCAAAATGCGCAAAAGTGCCTTTTTGTGAGCCAAAATGTTGCTGTTAGGGGTTCAAAATTAGCGCTAAAGTGCCCTCCTGGTTGCCTGATGCTTCTTTGGCACGTCAAAATATGATAGACTGCCCTCTTGGATGGCAAAAACGTTGGGATGGGTACCTTTCCACGTTTGAAAAACAACAGGGTGCTGATTCCGGGTACCTGGCAATCAATATTGGTACACAACAGTACCAATTTTTTTTTTTTTTTTGAAGCGGCAACCTCTGATAGAATATGAGACAATGCCGAAGTGCTAAAATCTGCTGTTTC
This sequence comes from Halichoeres trimaculatus, assembly GCF_033239565.1. Taxonomy (NCBI): domain Eukaryota; kingdom Metazoa; phylum Chordata; class Actinopteri; order Labriformes; family Labridae; genus Halichoeres; species Halichoeres trimaculatus. The sequence continues at coordinate 4,803,808 of NW_027437198.1, read as the reverse complement.
TCGTGTTGTCGCTTGAGGCTGGCTCCAGGAGTACAGGAAGTCACATACACACCAAGCCAAAAAAAGCCATTTTCAAAGCAGAAATTAACCTATTTACAGCCTGGTTCAAAAACGTCTCCTGTCTGAGTCGCTAATTTTACTACCGGCACCCACTGTACTTGAATTTTTTTCTAACTCGGCCTTTCAGAGGATATTAAGATCACAAGCTCCCCCAATAACAGGCACAGCTGAGGGTCACATGACAGCCGACAGGCGCCCTATGGCTGTAGGCGAAGCCCTTGCCACTACCAATATGGCCGCTAAAGCCGATGTGCTACATTTTCCGTTTCAGAAACAGACGGGTGGCGTTGGTGAGACTACGTCCATGTTTTATACAGTCTATGGTTCTTTTTTGTGTTTATGTGGAAATAAATATTAATTTGTGTAATAATGAAATCTCAAAGTTTTTAAATTGAACATATTTATTCTCAAATGTAAATTTGTATTGCTGTGTTCATGTCCTGCATGGAAAATTGCCCACTCTTCCACTCCCCCACAGTCACAAGGATGTGTTTAGGTACCAGAACATTGTACTGTTGGATTTCATGTGGATTGGTACTCAGTACTAGAGCCGGACCAATATGGGATTTTTGGGGCTGATGCCGATGCCGATACTGGGGGCGAAAAAAAGCTGATATCCGATATATCGACTGATATCCGTGAATTAATAGGAGCATTTATCTCTGTTTATCTCACAAAAAAGCAACTTTCGCAACATTAAAACGTCGTTCTATAGTCTTACATTAGATAATGGTGGACGTGTGAATTTACTGTTACATACATCTTTGTTTATTTCACAAAGGTGAAACTTACACGACAATAAACATTGTTACACACTCTTTAAAACTTACGTGAAAAAACCTCGAATGCTCTCCTTGGCATGTCTTAACAGTGTGTTTTTGTCATGAGCACTTAAGTGTAGAGTTACATTGTTTTGCAAAGTCACAGCTGACGATGGAGTAATTTAAATTGTTGCCGTCCTCTTCTGTAGCCGACTGAGGCCCTGTTTATACGACAACGTTTCATCTGAAAACACTAAAACGTAGTGTAAATGCAGTGAAAAAAAATCTGTGTTTACACGGAAACACTGATGGACTGAAAATGCTGTAGTAAGCATGCCAGGTCTGTAGATGGTGCTATAACTGTCTCGTCCAGAAGCCGCTTTTGGGAGAGCTCTACCTAAGTAGAGTTGAGCAGATCATCTGGTGTATTGGGGAATACTTAGTTAATAAGTGGAGCAAAAGATGCACATTTTGTTGAAAGACAGTCAGCAGATTCAGCAGATTCAGCAGCACAAGCACAACATTTTAGTTCACGACTATTGTAACAACGGTACTGTTGTCCTGTTGTATGCGCGCGCGCTTGGCAGAGTGTGACGTCAGCGTTTCCACTGAAAACGCCGGCTTAGTGTTTACACGCCAACGGTGTTGGGAGTGTTTCAGAAAAATCCCACTCTGGAGGCCGTTTTCAAAAGTTTGCGTTTAGGTCGGCTGAAACGCCATTTCCATGTAGACGTGAAGCTGGAAGGCAACAAAACTTTTGCATTTTACCCTAAAACCGTTGTTGTGTAAACGGCCCCTGAGTGTGAGGTGCAGGAGGGGCTGCTGAGCATGGACTGTGTGTGAGGGGGAGGGACCGGGCACACGGGCAGCATGCAGCCCAACACACAGACACACAGGAGCAGGAGCAACAGAATCTGTGCGGAGCAAAAAATTTTATAATCGGCTACATTTTGGCTGATGTTGTTTTATCGGTGACAGGCTATAATCGGCCTGATTAATCGGCCTGACTGATTAATTGGTCGGGCTCTACTCGGTACTAAAGACAGATTTATAAAAGTAACTGATTCAGTACCAATCCCTTCAAAAACATGTGGGTTCAAACGTCTTTTTTTGTGCAAGAACCTTCACTCTCAGCTCTTGGAGCTACATTTTTTATGACCGACACATTGGCTTCTCCCGTCTGCTGCCACAGTGCTGCTTTCCTGGCAGTGAGGTCAGTTCACCTGATATTACTACATTTTAGAAAACTAAAATTAATGTTGTTGCAAGGTTTTGATATTGTTTTTAGAATCAATGTCCATGTTCAGTTCATAATAAAACAAGTAATGCTGATAAAAATAACAATTACGAAGCTGTGCCCAGCTCTGGCTGCAGCTCATGGTTTATCTCATAATATATATATATATATATATATATATATATATATATATATATATATATATATATATATATATATATAACAATTATGAAAAACAATTATTATTATACAATGAATAGACCATTATGATACCAAAATCATGTTGTTCTCAAGAGTGATTACAGCCACACATGTAATCATGTGGGAGAACTTTAAATCATCCACAGTCTGTTTACATCATCTGAACGTGCGATCATATGAAGTTCTTTAAGTGCAGTTTTATGTTGACGAAATCTTTTATGGTTTACTTGTTACATTCTATTGTTATGTGTCCTGATTTCTGTTGTTATATATGCTGTGTGTGTGTGTGTGTGTGTGTTAATCATTTTGTGGTTTGTTAACTGTAAAGGTCAAATAATGATCTCACCAATGGCTGAGAGCCAGCAGTGCAGTAAACTATGTGATCACCCGCAGCACTGTATTATTGTGACATGATATATAGGCTATTCATAATGAGCATGTTTAATATTTCATACATTACTGCGTATCATACATATTTCATTGTGCACATTCAGTTAGGCAGTATAATGTGGATTCTCTGAAACATCTTTATGCAACTTGCTGACAAAGTGGGAAAAAGCCTGAACCAACAACCAGCCTCCAGGTTGTCCTACATAAGTGTAGCCCTGACTTCCTTTATTCACCAGCGCCGCAGGCTGTCCTTATGCTCCGTGTCTCATCCCTGCTGTCCTGTCGCCTCTGGCACAAAGCTGAGTGAGCTGTGTGAATGTTTCTGCTGTCCGCTGGGAGCGAACCTGATAGACTGGACGAGGGGTAAATCTTTGCCAAAATGTGTTTATGCCCACTCTGAGAATAGAAACAGATCTTTAATGGATTCACATTTTTAGAAAAGTATCCCACGGACAGTCTGCAGAGTCATGGTCTTAATAAAAAGTATCCAGTTTAAAATGTGTGGCCTCATTCATTCAGCTCAGTCTGCACCAACACAGAGGGAAAGGGACCTTAAGATGTGTTTTTAAACAGTATCTTCATTTTAGATTCACTGAGGGACTGAATTACAGCTTTTAGAGTCTGCAGCTGGTTATTAAACTAATCTGAGTGTCTTCAATGTGTATTTATAAAACCCTGCCACACAATGAGAGGTGTGTCATGATACTGGAGTCAAGCCGAGACTGCGTTGGCTGCTGTGACATCACCCATTGGTTTGTCTGAAGCTTTGAGTTTGGCATTTTTACCACCAGCTTGGTAGAAACAAGTGACTACATTTGTGCCACAGTCTTGGTGACACTTAGAGGTTGGTAAAGGCCAAATTATAGAGGCTGACTGAGACTAGTTCAAGAGCTGGTTAACCAATGTGTTTCCCACTGGAGTTTGTATTTGAGAAGCTAGCAAACATGGACAAAACAAGCTAACGAGGCTAATGGAAAGTGGTGAACTTGTTCCCTTCGTGGAGAACAACAGTTCAGCTTAAATAACTGATAACTGGTTCCACCACTTTGTCCAGCTGTTTTTATCACAGAGGAAAAACCAAACCTAACCTCTAAACTGGGAATACACTGTGTGGATGAAAGATGTTTGTGGTGCATGATTGTTTTTGGGGTGGGGCTAAATATTAGCTTGAGCAGACGTTGTTTACTGTGCAGTATGCAGGAGGGGCATGGAAGCCAAACTTTTGTCTAAAACTATTGAGGACATCTTAGCCAGTTAACACTGCACTGGTTCAAAACAATTTCACAAAACAATTCCCCAACTTCAGAGTGTGCTATCCCCACCTCAGAAATCCCACAGAGGCATGTAGGAGGGCAGGAAACTCCCATAGCAACACATTTAACTTTCTGCATAAAATGAATTCTTTTGGTGAGAGTGGTCCTGGCTGAGATACATTTATGGCTATCACTGACTCAGGTCACATGTCCTTATGCTCAAACACAGGCATCTCTTTACCATGAATAATGGTGCATTCCATTTATAACAGAGCTGGGAAGAGGAGAGAGGGAATGATGTCATCTTTGAGTTGTAAGGGCTACAGTTGCCAAGTCGGTAAAGAAATTACAACAACACATCTGGTGCTGAGCTACTACACTATTACCATAGACTGTAAAAAAAATGGATGTCATCTTGCTCAGCTCGAAGTGAGGTCTCCACAAAAACTGCTCCCCCTGGTGGCTGGCTGCAGTATAGGTTAAAAAATCCAGCTTTCCAGCCATTCCAGATGGGCCGTGGTCAAATTTTAAAAAATGAATACTCCTTGTAGAAATGTTTCTCACGTCCGATTGTTGTGGTGATTTGAAGATATCATTTGGCTGTCTTGTATTCAAGTCCTCTTTTTCATGAAAAGTTTTGTTTTCATTAGTTATACGAGGTTAAAAACAAGACTTTACGTAAAGTTCAACAATGATTGACAGCTGCCGTTCTCGTGTATTTTTTTCAGAAATTGTAAAATATGTCGGGAGGTAGAGTCAAGTAGTCATTAGACTCTCGAAAGAAAAAAATATATATATTATTTTTCTCACCCAGCTCCACTCCCAGATTCTCCCAGAATCCCTCACAGTCTCTACTGCGCAGACTCTGGATGCACAACTGCTACAATGGCTGCACCTGTGATGGTGGTATTTTGGCTTCAAAACCGTACAATGATAAATGGTGGAGCCACACTCTCCACTCTATATACAGTCTATGACTATTACCTGTAGTTAGCCATTGTTAGCTGTTAGCATGCCCTGTGTTGTAATTTGCACATACCACATGAAGAATGTAGAAATCAATGACGTCAGGGGGGAAAGTCACTGCTGATTGGCTGCCACGGCACAGCCTCACACAAATTTTAGAAAGTTCAGTATTTTCAACTTGAGCGTAGAGAAGCCCCAAATGCGCAGACGCTACATCCATCCAATGCGCCGTCTGAGGCGAATCTGCGTCCAAACGCGTCTTTGCATTGACTTTGTATGTAATCTCGACGCCAATTTGTGTCCCGTGTGGCTGTACCACAAAGCTACAAGGAACCACTGCAAAGAAGTCAAAGAGGCTCCAAAGCCACAGGTTGCGGGCCCCCGGTTTAGACCCTATTTGTGACGTCTAGATGATATGTCTTCTTTCTGTCTCCAAAAAACATCAAAAGCCTCCTGAGAAACGTCTCCTTCTGTGATAACTGCCATATCGCCTGTCGCTGAATTTTAAATATTTTTTGAGTGAGTGGAGGGGGCGTGGCTTAGCCATAGGCCAATCAGCCAAGGGACAAACTGGCCACTTCAATCTGTCACTCAAAGCAGGCTTAGTCCTAGAAATAAGTGGCATTAAGCACAAAAATTTGGTCATGACAAACTAAGTTCTGAAGATCACAGCTGCTTTTTAGGAAAGACTATTAATTCTTTAATTGTGTTGTAAAATCAGGCATTTCAATACAGCAGTCTAATACGCTGTGATTCATTTTTGGAGCAGGCCCGAGTGGCCACAAGAAGAATTGCAGTTTTGGGCAGATGAGTTTTGCCTCATTTCTCAGCCCTTAAGTTGCAGATATTAGGTGTAAACAAGTGAGAAAGTCCATCTTAGGACGCGGTCACACTGGCCATCCAAAACGTGCCGTGCTTGAGCATGATTGCCCCCCTGCAGCGCTGCTCCCCAGCTGGAGAGTACGGCCGGCGGTCACACTACCCCAATATGAACCAGACTTTAGCAGGTATCAGACACGCGCACAGCCCGCCTACGTCATCGTGAAGCGTCTGTTTACATGAAGCACGATCTCATCAGAGTCAGCACAATGAGACACAGAGAGCACTGCTACAACTTTAGAGACTTTTGGACTTATATTAAGTCTTTTTCGACCGACACAGCCCTCTAACACCCCCCCTTTGTTTAAAATGATTGTCGAAAGATGCGCTCGCGGTGATTATACGTAATGGATCGCACACACTGTCCGCATGCTTATGCTCGTGCATGAAGTAAACCGTGCCGAAGCCCACCTCTTCGAAGCGTGCCGAAGCACGGAAGGGAATCATGCTTGAGCACGGTACAGTTGCGGTCACACTGGCCATTCCAAGCGTGCTTTACGGCTGAAGCGTGCTTAGGCACGGCACGATTGGCCAGTATGACCACGTCCTCAATCAGACCAAACCTCAACAAGTCTTTGCTGCTGGACTGGAAACAACAGGTGGTCAAGCAGAGCCCAGGTACGGCCATGCAGGAGGAGAGAGCTAATCATTAAACGCTGAGATGAAAGGGCAGCTTATAAGAGAAAAACATGTTCGAAAATTAAAATTTGATCAAAAATGTACCTCAGGCTGCAATTATAAGTTAATGTGCTACTCTAAAACAAACTAATCTATATTGATGATAACCCTCGTGGCTTGTGCTTGGGAACAAAACACGCAGCATAAACACAGTATAAGAAATGTGAGATGACTAATAAATGAGTGTTCGATTGTTGTTTGTTTTCTTCTCTGCTGTTACCTTAATTCACACTCCACTGTGTCCCTCCAACAATTACCACCCTTTGGTGATACAGCACATTCATTTAGGCTTTGGTTTGTCACAACCTAACAAGCTTCTCTCCCCACCTCGCGCAGCTAACACGGAGAACAAGGTCGAACACGCACCCAGGATATGTCTTCACCCCGGGCTAATTTCTTTAATTCTTAAACAAGATGTGCATGACAGAGAATTAATTTTCTGCGTAAACAAGTTACAGTTTGTTTCCCGGGGTTGTTTGGCTGCTGTTTGTGTCGGCAGCTTCACATGATTAATAATGCTGTCCTACACCTTCTGTTGAGGGAATTAACAGAAAAGTGGTAAAAATGAGCACAGGTGTGTGTGTGTGTCTGTGTGTGAGTGTGTGTGAGTGGACTGGGTCAGGGTTTGCTTTGTGCCCACATTCACGTACACATCTCCCAGAGCAAACAGACATGCCTTTGCATTGTGTCCCTTCTGAATGTCACCGGTGTGCCTCAAACCCCCTCCACGCTGCAGATAATGAGCATATTAATATGTACATACCCAGCCAGGTTAATGCCTGCCTGCCGCTCCAATTTCACGGCCAGGTCTCCGGTCTTTCCGTGGTTTCTCTATCAGATAAAGAAAAAGAAATATAGTTCTGAATTATTGAACGGTTGCATGACTGACAGGCTGGCTGATGAAACCGGAGGGGAAAGAAACAGAAGAGGAAGAAAGAACAAAAATTGGTATAGTGAAGTTGATTGATGCCAAAGATAACTTTATGTGAAGGGTTGATACTGAAAAAATACTGACAACCAAAATGGCTACAAGGGCTTTGGTGGGTTCAACAAAATTTCTGAAATTGCTCCATTTCCAAAGCTCCAGAAGTTATTGCATCAGGTACGAAATCTTACCTTCATAACTTTCAATCTCCTGCAATGCCTGTTCCTTGACAGTTTAGACCAGTAAGCTGAGTTTTTCTGCTTTTTGGAGATGATCTGAGTCATAAAACAGAATGAAAGGTACAAACTCTGCTGTTCTTTGAATACAAAGCTTCTCCTCAAATGGTAAATAATTTCCAGATGAGCTTATTTCTGCTCGCAAACAGTGTAAACCAAGACTTTGTATCTAATTAAAAGATTTAAGATTTAACTTAAACTATTTAAGTTTTTTGCATTATTTTAAAATGCTAAGTAAACTCTACTTATTTGCAGACTACAGCTATGTCCCAATTCACGGTCTGCAGCCTATAAAGGCTAAACTGAAATGAGACTGTCTGCTTTTCCTGTTTGTCATTTTCGACATCATGCTGTGTCGCCTCACCTGTCAGGCTTACATTACTTTTCAAACACGCAAAGCAAAACCTTGTTTTAAAAAAAATATTTTTCTTTACTATTATTTTTATTATTTATTATAATTTATAATTTTTTTGAGTTAAAGAAACAACACACATGTTCAACATTTGAACAGGCACTAGGGGGAGTTTTGGATCAACGTTAAAAAATAATATATATATTTTTTGTTTCAATTCCCTGTAAAAAAAAATAAAAAAGTAAGTTTTTTTCCAGAGAATTTTTATATATGAACATAGTTTTTTTTTTTTTTTTTTTTTTTACAATAAAAAGATTTATTTAAAAAAACTGTTTTTCCTTAGTATATTACATAAAAAGAGCCCAAATAACAATTTGTTTCCACAGTGAAACAGAATCTTTTTGTAATAGATATCCCATTGGAATCCACACTTTAAAATTACATTATCAGTGCCAATGTAAATTATTTCAAAATGCTACTTATTAGCTTCCTAATCAGGTCGAGCAAGACTGGATTGATTTACAGCACAAGTCTCCATGACAACACCACGGTGGCTGAGGAAGTTTAGTCGAGAGAAGAGAGAGATCTGTGTTTTTCCCTGCTGAAAATGATTTCTCTGATTAATTTTATAGTGATGGTGGACACTGGAACCTAACTGTAAGACAGAAAAAGGACAGAAGAGCAGAAGAAAGGCAAGGCAAGTCAAGTATATTTATTTAGCACATTTCAGCATGGCAATTCAAAGTGCTTTACAGGCAGAACAAATTATAGAAAACAATCAAAATTCAATTAAAAAGGAGATTAATTAAAAAGATACAATAAAACAATAAAAAAATTAAAATAGATTTTAAAACAGATTTTTAAACAGATTTTAAGTTAAGAGTGGCAGTGCAGAGTTCAAGAGAAGATATTAAAATGATTTGTTAAAATGCTGTAATAAAAGGCAGCTGTAAAAAGGTGGGTCTTCAACCTGGATTTAAATGAGCTCAGAGTTTCAGCAGACCTGATATTTTCTGGCAGCTTGTTCCAGATATTCAGAGCATAGAAGCTGAATGCTGCCTCTCCATGTTTGGTTCTGACTCTGGGGACTGAAAGCAGACCTGATCCAGAAGACCTAAGTGGTCTTGGTGGTTCATACGGGATCAAAAGATCATTGATGTATTTTGGCCCTAGTCCATTCAGAGCTTTGTAAACCAACATGAGTGTTTTTAACTCTATCCTCTTACAAACAGGAAGCCAGTGTAAAGACCTCAGAACTGGACTGATGTGATCCACTTTCTTGGTCTTCGTGAGGACTCGAGCTGCAGCGTTCTGAACCAGCTGCAGCTGTCTGACTGATTTTTTAGGGAGAAAGAGAAAGAGAAAGATAAACAGGAGAGAGATAGAGCACAAGCTAAATTTTAGCACAGGAGCTAAAGGCTTAAACATGAGAGAGTGGCTAAAACATGGGCTAAAGTGAGAGAGTGCTAAGAGAGCTAAGAGTGAGGTTACGTTAGCTCTGATTGGTAGATGACAGGCAGGACATAACCAGGATTCACTGATGTTACACATTACAGACATGTCTCACTGCATCGGGCTGCCAGCGTGAACAGCAACTAAACTACTGTACCAATTTACACTTAACTTGTTTTCATGCTAGCCTATGTAGGCTATAGGTTATTGCACCAGGCTGCTATTAGCATTCCATATAGTCAGCTACTGATGTACGGTACAAACTTACAAATTTGCTTGTTGTCATGTTTCAAACAACAGTGCTATAGAGCTATATGTATGTAGCTGTATTGATAAATACATTACCTCTTTGCGTTGTATCTGGTAAAAAGTTGACTTGAACAAAAATAAATAAATAAATAAATAAAATGTTCCACATGCCTGGTTAAAAGTCACAATTGTACAACAGTGTGCATGAGACTCTAAAGGGGGCAAGGCAGTCCAATGAAAACAGATCCTCCTCAGTGCATCTTGAAATATTTTAGTTAAATCAACTTGTAATTTAGTGCAATGGACTTAAAATTCTAAGTTTAAAAATTATGCAAAGAAATTGCCTTTGCAAAAGATTTTACGTTAAATGAACTTGGCATTTAGTTTGCTGTAAATAAATACCTCAGTTTTATTCACTCAAGTTTTCATTAAACAATACTTAATTCTTTTTTAAGGGCAACTGGTTTCCTCAAAATGTTTAAGTAAACTGAACTCATCCAGGCTTTCAGTGAACAGATTTGTCAGCCATTAAGGATCACAGAATATTTGCGGCTAAAAAGTCATTGCAAATGTCAGACAGATAAAACATCTGCCATCCAAGGAGCTGTCTGACAGACAGTGTGATCAGAGAAATGCTGGGATGTGATAGGAGGAGAGATTTTATGACTCTGCGCTTGTGTGTATGTGTGTGTGTTGTCCTTTCTGGCGCAGCCCTTTACGGTTTGTCTGTGTGTTTTCTAACACTCAGACATACCTTATAGCTTTTATGACCAGCTTTAAATCAGATGTCAGAACAGCCTGTATCTTCACCCCACTGTAACTGAAAGACACACACACTCATAAAGACATTCCTCTGTTACTGTGAAACACAAAACCTCTGTGACAGTTCCACATATTTCTCTCTTTTTATGTCTCTATTTAAAACAAAGTCTTGGGTTTTTCGTCAGCAGTTCATGTGCAGCTGAATAAGCGTCCTACATTACATATTTATAAAGCAGTGAACTTCTCGTGCAGGTTGTTTGTTTTTGTTCTGGTGTGGAGTTTAAAAAGTGATTCTAATTCCAGTCATCACTCTGTATTGTTCCACCATCTCTACATAAAGTTTCCCAACACCTCAAGGCTGGGCTGATAATGTTTTATGAATACAAAACAAGATGATGCCAACTGATACTCTTTACAGTGTCTTTGGGAGAAGACTTCAGAATTACCTAGAGAGTGTTTAAAGTGCAGAAAAAAGGAAATTTATGAGATCATTTGGAACCTAAATCAAAGGTTTAACTTCTGGTTGACAACAAAATAGAGGCTAATGCTGGGAGGAAAAAGTGGAACACTTTTAACACAACTTTATTTCTTTTTCGGCGCAGAAGTAATTTATTTCAAGAAAGGAACTTTGGTGGAGTTAAATAAAGTTCAAATATATAAGAAATAGTGCTAGGCGCTGCCCAAGTAGCTGCCTGTTGCAGCAGCTCTCTCGTCTTTGTCCGTTTCTTGTAATTTTTTCGTCTCTTTTTCGTCATCTTTGTATTTGGAGTGGATCATTACTTTGTATGGTTCATTGTTGGTCATGGACACCAAACTTTTTGTGGCTTCAGCGATATTTTTTACTACTTTTCTCCTGTGTTTGTCTGGAGATCCTACATGTAACCATGGCTGCATTGTTTACATGCGAAATTAGCTGTTAGCAGCCTGTAGCATGTAAATGCTAACTAGTGTAGGGCTTGATGATTTCCCTCGAGCTGAGGAGAAGGAGGTGAGGACGACGTGCTGGTTCTCGGATGTGAGCTGGGAGGTGACGACGTGGACCTGTCCTTATGTCCATCGTTGTTGGGAACGTGGGATCTAGCCCCGGGGGATGGATGAGCTAGCTGTGCTAACCCAGCGGCATCGTGCTGTTCACGGACGTGGCTGACGGAGCTGACATTGGACGCCGCGACACATCGGAGGAGCTTCGCCTGCTGTGAGCAGACAGGATCCAGGAGACAGAGACTGAACAGACTGCTGGGGAGGCTCAGTCCTGGACCCTGTGGAGGTGGAGACTGGCTGGGCTGGAGAGTGGTGGACGAGTGGTGGACGGGATGTCGTCATCTGATTTCTTATGGACATTTTTGCACTTTCTATACTCTTTCTTACTTTTGTTTTCTTAAATGCTGCGGTGACTCCTGAATTTCCCCTCGGGGATAAATAAAGTATTTTCTATTCTATTCTATTCTATTCTAAATGTCATTAGATACAAGCTTCATCATAATGAGAATGTCCAGATCAGAAGGAGAAACTGGTCTAATCATCCACACAGAAAGATTTGTCATCAGATTGAGATGGTGGTGTTTGCTCTTTGATATTTGATTAGTAAATACTTGATCCGATCATTCTTTCCTGGTTGGTGTTAAATTCTTTCTACTGCTTGTGTATGAAGAATGCAATGTAAAAAAATTCAGCTTTGGATCCAGCTGAAACAGACGGAGATATTATGGTCAGCAGCTGACACATGTTGTTGTTGGAGGCTTTAAAGAGGGGGTATAGTGCTTTTTTTGTAAGCTTTATATTGTCCCTCTGGGGCCCCTGTAGTGGTTTTCCATGTTTTCACCTCAAAAGAACCATATTTTTCCTTACACTAGCATTTTAGAAAACCCTTCTTCCATCCTCCGTCTAAAGCACTTTATTTTAGGGCTGCTGTCTCTTTAAGGCTTCCCCCTTCCATCTGATTGGCCAGCCTTCTAGAGGCATGTTGGGGGCAGAGCTATGGGCAGACCTTGGTTCTCCAAGTTAACATGAGCTAGTTAGGAGATCCTCATACTAAGACTTCCTTGTTTCAGTGGGTCTCATGAAAGCCATGCACTATTTTTTCAAACAGACCATTCTGAGCATTTCACGGACAGATTCAGGGATTTCTATAACATATGAACACGTAGTGGTGTGATAATTTGCTCACATTCAGGAGAAAAAATCCTGCATTCTCAGTTAATATCCATGTTTAAAATATGGGGAAGCATGATACCCCCTCTTTAAAGAACTTCAAACTACAGAGCACACAGTACAGTCAGTGGACAGAGCGCTCTATAACCTTGAGAGTCTTGAATGTACTGAGGGTCAGACAAAGCAAAAGAAACAGAAATTTCCAAATTCTGGAAGAGAGGAGAGCAGACTCTCAGGTGAGCAGTGAGTGAAGGCAAAAGCTTTTCTTTAACTTGATTTCTCACACATCTTTTTACCATGACAATGCAACCCAGGCAGGAAGTACAGCCTCTCCTTATGGGCATAACAAAATTATGCACGTACAAACACACTTCTTCTTTTTTTCAGTTATTTTTTGGGGCTTTGTCTTAGGAGAGGACAGTGTATGGAGTAGGAAAAAGGGCAAGAGTGGAGGAATGATATTCAGGAAAGAGTCCACAGGCTGGAATCAAACCCGGGACACCCACTCGAGGGCAAACTTCATAGGGTACAACTTAGACTGCGAGGCCATCTGTGCCCCATACAGATGCATGTCTGAGGGTGTATTTACACCTGCATCATTTGGGACAGTTGTTCTTAGACAGTGAGCTCCCCCAAAAGTCTGGTTCGTTTGGGCATATATGAACACAGCAATCGCACTTAGACGCAGGATTAAAAAGAAGCAGGTTGAGATGACTTCTATTTGAGCCCTGTTGCGGTTCCTTTGCAGTGAGAACACAATCACCTCAGCAACGGGGACAGCTGACTCATAACTGTGGTTCACACTGTAGTAGTGGGGGCAGTACAGTGCCTGGGTGCCAACCGTTCAGTCACAACAACAAGAACGAGTTGAAGAGGAACTCTTGAAAAAATGCATGTTTTGATGATGTAGCGAACACTGGTACATTAGCCAGATGAATGCTGTAACCATAAAATAGCTTCACATGTGCTGCTGATGCTGAAACTCCATGACTGTTGTTCCTCCCAGTGGAAAGTGATTAAGAACCTGAATGAATGAATGAATGAAGATAAGGAAACTCCCCTGCCTTCAGAGTAAGGCAGGTGTGAACACACCCTAAATTAAATAGCTTTATCCTGTCTGAACCTGAACCTGTCTCTGTGTTAGCTTCAGGATGCTAACTTTAGCTGCGGTTAGCCTGTTATGTTACGATAAATGAGCTTCGCTGTTTTCTAAACATTGTGCACTCAGAGTTTGGTAGTCATGGTTACATGACCCCGCTCTTAGTGATGCGGAAAAGTGGGGGTGGTATCACCGGTGGCTCATTTACATATGAAGGCCACGCCCACTAAATCAGACAATTCTGAACAGAGGGCCTATGAGAGCCTGGAAACAATGCTGCTGTGCTCCATTTATTGGCTTTTTGGACCAAAACATGTTACTACCATTTCATGGGGACATCTATGATCCATATTAAACTGCAGAAAAGGAGCATAATATGGGACCTTTTAAGTAAAAGCCTTCATTTTATAGTTCATGATAATATTTCACTGACTCATTTTTTAAATAATTATGAATTACCTTTACCATAGATGATAATAGATGATGTAGGCAAAGGAATCAGACTCAGCCTTCATCTTAGCTTACATCATTCACTGTTTCCTAAGTGGTAGGCCCACACTGTTGCCCTTCTATGTTCATATCAACTGTATTGTACCGTTTTTGTGTAGTAGTCTCTCTACACAATTGGGCCTTTGACATAATACCTTATGATTACCATCTGTGGAAGTGACAATCTAAATGAACATTAAAGGTTCTGATACACCTTGTGTTATTGCTGTTAATGTGCCTTATTCTTTTGTTTTAAGATAAATCATAATGTACTCATAGTTTTAATTGTTAGTTTCCAGGTCCTTTGTGTCCACTTCAGGAAAGAAAGTGAAAATATTGTTCTTGGAAAGTTCAGTTTTTAATGGATCTTGATATTGCTGCCAAGGGGGAAAAAAACTTTGTTTCTAACTTTATTCAAGCTCATCATTTTATGATAGGGCAGATTTGGTTCATGAATAAAAATGTTCCAAACTCCTCCACCCTTTGTTTGCTGTCATAAATCACACACTGACTATAGACATGAATATACATGAACGTCATCAACACAAAAAGTATTTTTAGATGAGGCAGTCTGTGAGTCAGAACCCCTGCTGTATTTCCCTCGCTGTACAACCCAATCAGGACACACGCACAGAAACAAACATGGCCTCAGCCTGAACACCTTCAGTGATGTCCACACAGGAGCTTACAGCAGCATTTAGAGGGCACAGCCTCAGAACGCAGATATTAAGGAAGATCCAAACATCTGTGCAACAATCACTTCATAAAACATGATTTACATAAATTAATGGGTCATATTGGAAGGAATGGCACTCAGGCTGACAAACAGTGCAGAAGAAGTGGGGCAACAGAATATTCAGAGGATCTGCTCGGCGGTGTGACCGGCATTTCAATGCTACCTGAAGGACAGAGGAAAGAGGACTTTTCAGTAGCAGACATGGGGATTTGTAAAACTGCAAGATTGACTTCCGCATTTGTACAGTCTGTACAGTGCATTTTTATTTGTATTTAAGATTTTCACACAGTCTTTGTGGAGAAAAACAGGAGTCATTGAATGTTACAAAGATTGAGCTTAGATTCAAAATGTTTTTAGGTATTTTTCTGTGATTGTGATAAAGTTATGTGTATTATCTACGTGAACACACTCAGTAGCCCAGCAACCTTCTGCAGCATTGTGTTTCTATGTGGGAGATACTCAAGAGCCGTGCACATGACTTGGCATGTTACCACAAGCTAATCACAGGTATTTGACACATACCTGGTTAGCAGACAGCCAACTTGTGTCACTCTTCGTCCCGAGCTGCTCTCCAAGTTCTTGAAAGCGAGTGAAAATCTTCACACTCATTTAAGCTTTATCTGTTTTGTGTTTTGTTTCGCTTTGGTTGTGATTTTTCTTCCTCAGTTCTACATGCTTTATTCTAGCAGCTCAGATTAGCTTCTTCCACTCCCTATCATCAACACGCAAAGTCACTTGTGCATAGGATGTGCTGTGGGTGGTTGATGTAACCACGCTTAGTCTTTGCCCAGAAACGCCCTGATAGAGCCAAAACATCAACATACAAGCAGTGGAGGGGGTTGAGGCAGACACAGACACTGACACATGTATAGAGGCCCAAAGGAGACGATTGAGCAGGATTTTTCCTGTAAAAGTTCACATTTTATTTTTTTAGGAAAATCCTACAGACCCTACCTTTAAAGTGATCCTCTGGGATGGAACAAGTTGGGTCCTATCACAAGGTTTAGGGCCGAAATTACCCCTACAGCAGTGTTTTTGTGCAGCAGAAGCCCAGGGCGCTCGCACCAAACACCCCCTCCCTGCTCCTCTGCTGGTTTCCTCTGCACTCAGACGGGGCCATTTTTTACTTGACCAAAAACACAAATAAACGGACTCCCACCGAAAAAATCTAATATCGGTCTGCATTCATGCTTTATTTAGAGAATTTTCAGCGCGTTACTTTTACACAAAAACACCGCTAAATAAGGCTCTAGTTCTCATCGTGTCATAAAACGGCGCTACCTCTGCTGCAGAGCCACAGCTGGCTACGAGGCGCTCACCGCTTAGTGTATCAGTCCGTGCGCGCGGCGTGCCAGATATAAACAAATGCAGGTAGTCTGCCAGGACGAGGGACACGATGAGAACTAGATCCTTCTTTAACTGTGTTTTTGTGTGAAAGTAACGCACTGAAAATTCTCTAAATAAAGCATGAATGCAGACCGATATCATATTTTTCAGTGGGAGTCCATTTATTTGTGTTTTTGGACAAGTAAAATATGGCCCCGTCTGAGTGCAGAGGAAACCTGCAGAGGAGCAGGGAGGGGGTGTTTGGTGCGTGCGCCCTGGGCTTCTGCTGCACAAAAACACTGCTGTAGGGGTAATTTCTGCCGTAAACCTTGTGATAGGACCCAACTTGTTCCATCCCGGAGTATCACTTTAAGGTAAAGTTCCTTAATCAGTGAACATGGAATGCCTTGTGCTTTATTTATCTTTTTTTCAAGAGAAAACTGTTGCTCCTTACATCAGACTCATAATAGATATATTTTCGCTCCGTCTCTACACCACTGCGTTTTGACTGTGTGCTCTTTCTTGCAAGTTGTGGGAGCAACAGTCCGTCAATTTGTACGAAGTACATCAAGCAGGACAGAAAGTCATGGACTGAAACTACATCAAAACATCTGGTGAGATATAAAATAAAACAAACAGTGTTGACATCAGATCATATTAAGCTTGACTTCAACAACAAAACAACATAATGAGCGGAGCCAGGCCAGGAGTCAACAGAGTTGAAGTTTTACAGCCCAACATGAATGAGGAGCAGTTCATCGTTAGCGGGGGAAGCAGGAACTCCTTCATCTTTTGACTTTGGCTGTCTGGCTGTTCTGCTTTGTGCCGGACTGAACACACTGCCGGTGATAGTTGATGGATGAGAGAGCGCAGTCAGCACACTGGACACAGATCTTGTGTGTATCTGGCATCATCTGTCAACTCACACACTCTGCGTGTTCAGCTTCATACGCCAGCATCCATGAGGGGTGTTTTGGCTTCACATCTGACGATATGAGGAGATTGTAGCATGTAGTCCACACTAAGATAAAAGCACGAGCTATATACTGAATTAATTGAGATGAAGATATTAAAAAGTGGTAGGCTGTTTTCTTTGGTGTTTACACCAGCGGTGGTCTACTCGTGTTTTGAAACGACTGCATATACTTCACTGTGATGTGCAAATATGGAGCCTCAGACCTAACCCCCTACCAGGCGAAGGTTCCAGCATTCTTTGGTCTCTTCTTGCTGTCCTGTTTATTTATGTTGTGCAGAAAAGACGTATTGAAGAGAGTCAACAACACTGCAGCCACTACAGGGCCGGCGATGATCAAAATGAACCAGCGCCTTGAGTTTACATTTCTCTGATCCCATTTGCACATCTGAGTTTGCATTTGCAATCTATATTTGCATCTTTATGTGTGTGTTCAGATTTGTAAAGTTCAGATGGAGTGTTGATTTAATTCCATAAAGCAGAACAGACACGATTAGGTTTATATTGAAAAGGTAACATCATGACACCTAAAGGAGAAGGCATCCAAACATCAAAGGTTTAAATCTTGATGCTGGTTCATTTATGCACCTCAGACTATAATTGCGTATTTGTAACACAAATATTACCACCCAAGGTCGAAAATGCAAAGAATTGCAGCTGCATGTGTAATCAAAGAGCCGTCCAAATAATGATATCATCTCTGTGCCAATCTGCAGCTCAAAGCGGCGACATGTTTCGCCTCGAGCACTGACCTTTCACAAACCTCTTCTCCAGCACACCTATTTTACACTTCAAAGTACCAAGTTAAATTATTCCAATTAGGCCTGCAGCGCTGTTCTGGTCCTACCAATCTGCTGATGAAAGAACTTACCAAGCCTATCAGCCTCCCCTCAGAAACTCAATGCACTTGGACAATATACATATTCATCAGACTGTTTGAAGACGGGCTCTGGTTGTTTTTGCAGAAGTATGAAACAGAAAATATCCATTGTTTGATTATTGTTTAGAAAAAGATGTTTGAAAAGTTGCACAATAGGTGGTCACTTTGCTCAATTATCATATGCATATGCAGAGATAAAGCTTTCAGGTAATCATTATGCAGTTTGGTGAAAGTTTTCTGAAAGATATTGTTTCTCAGACAAAAACAGTCCAGTGACTGATGGCAACTGAAGCACTGCAGGATTTATATTTATGGGCCCAAACAGCCGGGTAAAGAATACAGCCAGATGGGAGCTTATTGGAAGCGTTTTACCCCTCATGGATTTTTAAACCACTCTATTGATTCTGTATGCTTTGCACCGAAGCCGGCTGGAATGAACTACACTCTGTCCACGCCAGTGAAGTAGGTCTCTGCTCCATAGTGCTGATTCTCCCCTCATCCAGTAAGCGCTTCATCTGCCTTCTGAGGAGCAGAACCAAGGGAATTATAAACAGGGGGAAATTGACGATAAAGGCTATTATGTCCACTGTAATATCCATTTCCCAAACAATAATGTCGGGGAAGGAGAAGTAATGAGAGCAGAGCGGTATTACCCCACCATCTGCTCTCCTCCACTGCTCAGTCTGTCTTAACTCTCTGAGGCTGCTTTCTGTTTGACTCTATCTGGCTCCTGTGCTGCTTCACTCCCCCACACTCGGCTTTGTCTTGGTTAACTCTCTCATGTCCGACTTCCATTCTGCTGCTTGGAGGATCTCTTGCACATTTGACGGTAGCAAATACTTCCCTGATCCTCTTGAGATCAGTTTCTAACGCTTTGTTGGACTGGGAATAAAGAAAGAGATCTTGTTCGCTGGCTGTACATCTACCTTACATACTGCGTGAGAACTGCTGCCTTTCATCTGAGATAACAAACGTACAGCTAAAATATGCATGAGAAGCTCAGAAGTTCAAAACGGCATATTTTTCTACATATGTTGTAAGATTTGAATCTGCTTTGCGTTGTCCCATCGCTCTTGAATTTATATAAGCTGGCTTTAAAATGGGCAACATTAGGCCTTAGTTAAAGCAGTGTTCCTACAATTTTTGTGTAAAATAAATCTGGTAGATGAGACCTGGGAAACTACGTCCAGACAGAGAAGTGCACCAAGTATATCAGATTGTTAATGGTTACAGTGGGGAAAATAAATATTGAACGCGTCAACTTTTTTCTCACCACATTTATTTCCAAAGCTGCAATTCAAACAAAATTTCTACCAGACATGGGTATTAACTCAAATAATCCACACATGAAAATAAATTATGACATTCAAGTCGATAGATAATGATTAAGTGGAATCAAGTACAATAACACAGGAAAAAAGTATTGAATACGCAAACTGAGACTCATCTAATATAGTGGAGAAGCCTTTGTTTGCAATGACAGCTTCCAGAAGCTTCTTGTATGTTTGAACTAATCTCCCACACTGCTCAGGTGTGATTTTGGCCCATTCCTCTGCACAGATTGTCTTTAAATCTGCAATATTCTTTGGTGCCCTCTGGTGAACCCTTTTCTTTAGTTCTTTCCACGAATGTTCAATTGGATTTAAGTCAGGTGATTGACTAGGCCATTCTAACAGATTGATTTTGTTTTTTTGAATCCATTTGAGAGTCAACTTTGCCGTGTGTTTGGATTGTTGTTCTGCTGGAAGGTCCAGCCACGTCTCATCTTCATCATCCTGGTGGATGGCAGCAGATTCATATCAAGAATTCCCCCATACATGGCTCCATTCATTGCTCCATCAATTATATGAAGTTTGCCAACACCATGAGATGAGAAACAACCCCATGCCATGATGCTTCCACCTCCAAACTCCACTGTTGGTTTAATGGTTTTTGGTTGATGTGCAGTGCCATTTCTCCTCCAAACATGGTATGTAGTTTGACAGCCCAAAAAGTTAAATTTTAGTCTCATTTGACCAGACAACATTCTCCCAGTATTCTACAGGCTTGTCAAGATGCTGTTTAGCAAGCTTTAAACAAGCTCCAACATGTCTTTTCTTGAGGAATGGAGTCTTGCGGGCTGAGAGTCTATAGAGGCCATTGCGGTGGAGTGCATTGCCTATTGTTTTCTCTATAACAATTGTACCTGCTGCCTCCAAGTCTTTCTGGAGCACTTTCAGGGTGCTCCTTGGCTTATGAGTACTCTTCTGATTATCTTTCTGACTCCCTGGTCAGAAATCTTGCAAGGAGCTCCTGTGCGTGGCCTGTTGATGGTAAGGTGATGCTTCTTCCACTTGCGAATAATGGCCCCACTGGAATAATCAGGTGCTTTAATATAAGTCTGTACCCAGTTCCATTCTGATGCTGAGCAACAATCAGGTTGTGAATGTCTTCAGAGAGCTCTTTACCTTTACCCATCATGAGGTGTGTCGTATTTAACTGCTTGGTGGAAAAAAAAAACCTTTTTTATAGGACCATCAATTTGCTCTAGCCCAGCTGATGTTGCTTTGCACTAATTGGAAGTCCAAGTAATAATTACTGACAGATTTCAGGTGGTCTGGTGCATTCCCCTGCCAAAGCATACAGCCTTTCCATGGTGTGTTCAATACTTTTTTCCTGTGCTATCATACTTAATTCCACATAATCATTATCTATGGACTTGAATGTCATGATTTCTTTTCATTTGTGGATTATTTAAGTTAATACCAATGTCTGGTAGAAATTTTGCTTGAATTGTATCTTTAGAAATAAATGTAATGAGAAAAAAGTTGACGTGTTCAATACTTACTGTCCCCCCATATGTATTTTTAAATTGCTGATAAGACTGGTGAATAGTCTGATAATACACCGTAGTTTTATGTTAAACTTTAAATCTGTTTCTGTCGATCACAGTGAGTCCATGTTTGCTCATAACCTCAGCTCGAAACCAATCTTCTTGTTAAATACTCAAAGTAAAAACTGTATTCAGAAAATCAGCAGTTAAAATTATCTATTCACAGTCAAACCTGGTTACCTGTGATGGGATGAAGAGTAAACGTTTAATAACACAGCTGCAGATGCCACTGGTGTTTCAGTGTAAAGTGTGACCCTGTTAGGGTCAGCCAACCATCACTAACACGTTCGGCTGAGTCACCAGTTAGCTTTTGATGATGCTTTTGATGACTTTTACATTGGGCTGTTCGGATTTTTAAGTGAACAAGTGCTAAATTTAGCATGACAAGTACTGACTGGCCCTGCGATTGACTGGCAACCAGTCCAGGGTGTACCCCGCCTCTCACCCAATGATAGCTGGGATAGGCTCTAGCCACCCACTACCCTGAACAGGAGAAGCAGTTCAGAAATGAATAAATGACTGACTGAATGAATGTACTATAGCTTAAACATGGAGCATTTTAATCAAGACAAAGGTGTTTTACACACATAGCCGGCAAATGTGACGGTGAGTGCCGTTTGAAGCATGCCAAACCAATATTTGTCAGTGTTATTCAGGTGCGAAACCTGTGCCATCCAATCAGGATTAACCCCCCTTATTCAGCTGTGACATTTGGGAACCAAAAACACAGTTTTCCATCAAACCAGGGTTTTCCGAACCCTTCCCTTGGGCCGGTGTTTTCAGATGGAACATCCTATCCAGTGACATATAACTGCGGTTTCAAATAGGTATCAGGCCTAGATGTATGAAAATATATGCAGTTTCTCAAATACCTGGCTACATGAGGACATGACCACCCCAGACCCTCCTTTTACGCTGTGTCTGATTTTATCAGTGTCACATGTTTGTCACTGATGCCCACTCCCTGACATGACTTTTCATGTATGCACATGAAGGTGAGGGGAGGTGTGCTCTCCTTACTTCTGGGTTTAAGATCCATGTAGGCGTGTGGAAGGGCAGGGCCCCCTGGGTGGAGCAATACAGCAAAATTTAACTCAATACATACAAAAATGTAATCCTTTTCAGTGTTGGGGATAACAGGGTTAGTTATAGTTTTCCAGTAAGAAGTAATCTAACTAATTAAAGCTGCAAGCAGCGTTAGACGGGTCCTCGGGCTCCTGCCGGTTTTCCCTCCAATGTGTCCAACAAAATGAGACCAACATTTTGGTGTTGGTTTCATCTCTCTATGACATTCCTAGCCCCTAGTTAGGGCTGTTTTGGTGTGTGTAGGGTGAAAGTGAGCCTAATTGCTCTGAGAGAATATTATGGGATGTTGGGGAGTCATGGCAACGTATCCTCTGCTATGCTGAGTGACATCACCAGCTGCATGCGTGGAATTGTAATTAGCGTGACACGAGTGTGAATAGAGTGTGGAGGGAGAGTTTATCAGCCATCTAATGTAAAGAAATCCTCACAGAGTCCACAATTTTACCCCATTCTGTGTCAAAAATATCGTATTTGATAGTAGATTTTGTCAGGAATCCATTTTTGGCATTATTAAAGCTGTACGAGTTATACTTTTTTCTCTAGAAGCCCAAATCCGCCACATAACCTGGGGAAAAGTGCCAGAAATGGATGATTTATTTTAGAGAAGTGTCCAAACTACTTGTCCTGTAGGCCACAATGTTGACTTAATCTGTGTAAAAATATCATGTTGTCGTAGGAAATTTTGTCAGGAATCTAACCATGTCATTTTTGAAGCTGTATGACTTTTACTTTTTTGTCTAGAGGCCCAAATGCGACACTAGGGAGGTGTGTGCTTGGAGATGAAATCTGTTCCCCTCATCTGCTAACATGGAGAAATCCAAAAGCAGCCAAAAGCGGTCAAAGCGGCGGTGCATAAATGAATGTCAAGCGGCAAAAACCGGGCCCGAAATAGCAACTTCCCCAACAACTTTTGTAGAGCAGGGTCTGGTCTGTCATGTGAGCCAATTTACAAGTCAGTCGCTTTTTTGGTTTCGCAGGAGATAATTTTTGCAGAAAGGGTAAAAAAATTTTTTTTCTATTTTGATAGGCAAATAGCTGGCTTCCTGTTGGAGATAGGTCAGGGGTATGAGCGTATGATTCTTGCGTCTCGATCAGACGAACATTTTGATGTTGGTTTCATTTCTCTATGACATTCCTAGCCCGAGCTAGGGCCCTTAGCGTGTGCCTAGGTGGCGCTATTGAGCATATTATGGGATGTCTGGGGTCATGGTTGGTATGAAATGAAAATTTTGGGCGCACAGAACCTGCGTACCAATTTTGGTGAGTTTTTGAGCATGTTTAGGGGGTCGAATTAGCGTTCAAAGCGCGTGTGGAATAATAATAAGAAAGAAACGCAGCAGGAACAATAGTGCCCTTGGCCTTTGGCCGAGGGCACCTTCTAGCGCTTGCTAGAAGGTGCCCTGGCTCAGGCCGAGGACCCTAATTACCATTTCAAATGTTATAACACTGTTACCTTTACTGACAGTGAAATGTGGCACATTATCATATGCTGATATCTAGGCACAGGACAGGAGCTGCTATAAAATGTGTTTTGTTTTGTCTGACTGGCCCATTTTTGATGAAGGTAGGAAGGGTGACGGACACATAAGTAATGATGATTGGCTAAAGGTAGAGTACAATTTCATGGTAAGCCAATCAGTGCCAGAGTTCAGGAAGGTGGGTGTTGTTGCAAACCTCAAGAAAATCAGAAGCAACCATGGCGAGTCCTGAGCAGTCTGTCGTTAAGACATTAAACATGCTAGCATTTTCAGGATGGAAGTACAGGTACCACTTCAACGTCATTAATCTTAAAGGCAAGAACATACATGTGAAGTGTCCATTAGGTCCCAGGGCAAAACCTCCTCAAAAATCTGATTTATTTTACATATTTGAGTGATTTTTAGAAACAGTAACACCATAATTACTTTCCCCAGTGACTAATGACATGTATGCAGGAGTAATTCTGTTCCTACAGTAGTGACCTGATTATAAGACAAGTTGTTTTTTTCCTTTAAAAATAATTTCATAATTATGAAAAAGTGTGGGCCCCAGCTTTTTGTAAAGCCATGGAACTTACCATGGCTGTGGTGATCTGTCAGTCACAGCAGAAACGCAGTGATTGTCTGGAGCAAAGTGGACCAATAATTAGGCGAGTTAACATTTAACTGTGGTGGAGTTATAATGCTGTTGAGATAACGATGGTCAGTGCAGCAGAGACGTTGAACAACTGTCAGACAGAAAATATGGAGTTATGGAGTGTAATGTCTTAGACTGCATGTCCATAAAGACCATCTGAAAAAGCGTTTACAAAAACTATTAAAGAAAAGGTTATCGTGGTCTTTAAAGCGGCCATCACCAAGAGACTGGTGGGAGAGTGTGTAAGTTCATCAAGAAACGTAACAAAGCCATGCCCATCACCAGAGCTGTCATCAGAATTACATGTGAAACACAGATCTTAGTGATTGAATTAAAAGCCAAAAATAAAAGAATTCTCTATTTCTTCCGTGATTGACTCAGGATTTCTATTAAAAAAAAAAGTAACAAAGTAAATTTTGGTTATCAGTGTTTTTCTGGTCATTGTGGCGAAAATACACCTGATGCGTCTGCAGTGCATCTGCGTTCTGTTATGGCAAACGAATCAAATAGGTTTCATTCAAATCAATCCGTCAACTTAACCTTGTAGAGCAGATGGACCTGCCTGATTCAGTTTCTGAAATCCTGCAGATCCATTTTGCCATTGACCAATGATTTCACTTGGCTAAATTCTAACTGGTCCAATCTGGGATGAGCTGCGGAAGCAGAAGAAGTGACAAGCAGACGTGACGTCAGCAGACTTTCGTGCTTGTCAGCGTTCCTTTGATTCTTAAGTTAACTTTAAAAAAACTGCAGCAGTCGTCTAACGCCGTTATCACAGCTGTTTTTCATGTTCCTGTAGTTTCTCAGTAGCGGCGCACATAAGCTAAGACACACTGTGGCTTGATGTGGATTTGTCTGTGGTTAATGTGTCCATCAGAATGGTCGTCCAATCACCTGCTCCTGATTTTTTTGAAGGTCCTGCCTCTGAAAATAAATCCAAAGAGCTGCTACCCAGATGGACTGGGGAAATATCTCCGTGGCAGATACATAACAGGCGGATACAATGGCGGTCTTTCTGGTTGCTAGGCGCTGCCCAAGTAGCTGCCTGTTGCAGCAGCTCTCCCTTCTTTGTACGTTTCTTGTAATTTTTTTCATCTCTTTTTCGTCATCTTTGTATTTGGAGTGGATCATTACTTTGTATGGTTCATTGTTGGTCATGGACACCAAACTTTTTGTGTCTTCAGTGATATTTTTACTACTTTTCTCCTGTGTTTGTCTGGAGATCCTACATGTAACCATGGCTGCATTGTTTACATGTGAAATTAGCTGTTAGCAGCCTGTAGCATGCCAATGCTAACTGGTGAAAGGCTTGATGATTTCCCTCAAGGTGAGGAGGAGGAGGTGAGGATGACGTGCTGGTTCTCGGGTGTGAGCTGGGAGGTGACGACGTGGACCTGTCCTTCCATCCATCGTTGTTGGGAACGTGGGATCTATCTTCGGTGGGATGGACGAGCTAGCTGTGCTAGCCCAGCGGCAGAGGGGCTGCCGGAGGGCAGAGTGGCACGGACGCGGCTTGGGCGCTGGCGCCACATTGGAGGAGCTTCGCCTGCTGTGGACAGACAGGATCCAGGAGACAGAGACTGAACAGACTGCTGGGGAGGCTCAGTCCTGGACCCTGTGGAGGTGGAGACTGGCTGGGCTGGAGTCATCTATTTTCTTGTGGACCTTTTTGCACTTTCTATACACTTTCTCACTTTTGTTTTCTTGATTGCTGCTGAGACTCCTGAATTTACCCTCGGGTATAAATAAAGAATTTTCTATTCTATTCTATTCTTTAAAGCTGTTTGTCTGGCATGTCAGGTTACCGTCAACTCACACTGGATCTGTTCTGTTGCAGTACGTCTGTGTGGCTGGTCCGTCATGCTACAGGTATTACGCAGCCATCCTATTTTTGGAGCTATGAGGCATAAATTCAGTGTAGGAAAGATTGAGAGGGACCAGAAGTCGGGACCAGAAACTACCTAAAAACACCCAGTGACTTTCAAAATAAAAGAAACTGTGTCAAAACCAGATCATACTTAGCTTGACTACGACAGTTAATGGGCATAGGAGTCAGCAGGAGTCAACCAGTTTGAGGTTTTACAGCCCAACATGAATGAAGAGAGACTTATCAATGGAGAGGGAAGCGTGGGAACTCCTTGGTCTGTGACTCCAGCTGTCTGTCAATCGTAAAGCTTGATAGTCTGAACACACAGCCGTTGACAAATGCAATCAAGATGTAGCGCAACAGAGTCGCACTGCAGATGTATCTGGTGTATTTCAGGCGTTGGGGTAATTCTGTTTTTGTTTTTTGTTTTTTAAGAAAGAATAATTGGTCCTGAATGAACTGGATATGAGGTGTGTAAAAGCTGTAAGATCAGTAGCGTGCGTGTGTGGGCACGGTGTAGTACACTAACACAAAATCCTACTGAAGCAATGATGCAGATGCCAGTTTTGCGTGGGGAGAGCGAGGTGAAAAAAAGTCAGCTTACCTCAGGTACTCTAGATCTGAGATGATGGGGCCAATTAGCAGTGCTAGCACCTCAGGGAAACACATACAAATTAGTATGGAAATCAGAATATAAACACACATACAGGCCCCGGTGTTGATGGGAACAGGAGCTTTGTGCTGGAGGATTACTGAGTCTATAAAGCCAGTGTTGAAATGTCACGAGGGGAGGTGAGCTGACCTGAGCGCTTCCTTTAAGATAAGGGGAAAATGAGTGACATGAGAATCCTCAGAAAGTAGTTCATACCTGCTGTCATCATGCTCTGAAATGCTTTCACAGGCGTATGCCATGTACGAAGTTTCACATTCTTAACGCTTGAAATCATATAATTTCTACGTCCAATCTCTCCTCTCAGAGCACTAAGTGTTGGATACTGAGTGGGTACACTTAGGTAGCACTTAGGGTGCCCTGCTGTCTCACCTCTGCGGAGAAGAAGCCGCTGTGACATTTAGGCCTCCGCGCTGCAGACCCGGGGCCAGCTGCGACGGCAGGCCGGGGAGAGCTGCTGAGCGTGGGATGGAAATGCCAGCAATCAGTCAGGTGGTACACAACAATCTCAGTGCTTCAGTGTCACTGGATGGAAGCGATTTTTTGACCTCCCAGAGCTCAAAAACACTGTCTTGCTTTTGGTTTTAAAAGCTTACACACTCACACACACGTGCTCTTTTCCACCCACCTTATAAAAACGTATCCCTCAAACATGCTGTGGAAATAATGTCGCGTTTCGAGGTAATGGAGTTTTAATGACTGCATCTCTTATTCTGAGCAACCTACACAGGAAGTAAAGGAAACAGGGACTTGTTTGCGTTCTCTGAGAGCTTTTTCTTCTTCTCTTCCTTTACAGTGGCCGCTGTCCAAAAACAGTCACAGCGGTTTCTGAGCAACCCAGTTTGGCCATAACCATAGAGGGAAAATCCAAGTTTTGTACCGCAGCTGACCACACACACCCACTCGTCTGAATTCCACAGCTGGACCTCAAACACACATCATGTCAGCACGGACTGGTGACTGCACGCGGGCACAAACAGCACCCTCCTGCTACCCACACTCCCCGGGTTACTCAGGGCTCTCATTACAGCCTGTAAAAGTCTAAACATACACACGCTTGTGTAAGAGGGAAGTCTGCACAGAAGCACATGGACTCGGGCTCACACTGAGCTGCTGTTTCTCTCTAGCCTCTGTTTGTCTGCCAATAACTTTAAATTTCCCGTTCTATCAAAGTTACTAACCATAGACCTTTCTGGGAGTCCCTGAGCTTCCTTGTTTAGTAGGTTCCTCTGGAGTATTACTGTCATCATTGTCATTTCGTTGATAAAGACTATGAAGAAAATAGATCATCAATTTTTTTTTTTTCATGGAAAAAAACTAAATGATTACAGAATGAAAAGTCGGACATAATGAGGAAGACTTGGCAGTGTTTTCATGCAGTCATTAACCTTCAAATCCTATACTCGGAATACTAGCAATAACCCGACCATGTAAGTACCAATAACCCTTTATATAAACTGAATACTCAGGTATACACCTATCAGGATATTCTCATCCAAATAAACATTGATTTGTGTTCTGCACATGTTCTATTCACAAGGAATCTTGGTATTTTGAGTACAGAAAATCCACTGTGCTGCTGCCGGTGTTGTTGTTGCCATGGATACAGCAAAACGAAGCAGACGCGTATTGTGTCATGTCGTTCTCCGTCAAGATATTGACGTGCGTGGCTGTTTTGATCGGTGTACCATGTCAAAAGGAATAACTTTGATTGCTAATGCATGTTAACAGGTTATTCTGAATGTTTCAGAAACCAGAGTATTGACTGCACCTAAACGTAGCCTGTGTGAAAATATAACTGACACTTCCGTCAATCAATATAGATGAAAACGGAATGTAAGGAAGGGATGTAGGCCCAGAGTGGCTCTAGGTTGGAATGTATCAGGAAAGCTAATAATGCTGTTCCTGGGCTGCATGCGCTAGCTCTTCTTTTTTTTCTCCTTTTTTCTTTACACAGCTGGCTGTTAACTTGACAACATGTCTGAGCATGCGCATGTGCAGCAGTGCTTGTCATAGGATCACAAGAATGAGTGCAAACATTTGCTGTTACATAGTCTACAGTACAAACACAAGAATGTGGGCAGTAAGAAGAGCAAGGGTGGAGCTGAAAAGGCGAGAAATGTTGCAAAAAGAAAAATTACAGTCTGATTCCACCACACCCGAGAACTTAGTAACTTTTTCATCAAGATGAGCTGAGGGATGAAAAAGTAACTCCAGATAGAGAAGATGAAATGGGTAAGGCAAAATTGAATAAAAAAATGCAAAGTTACCTGTAAACCAGTTTCAAAGCTTATGAATTGTGTATCATTACAATGTAACGCTAAAGTATCTGGATAACAGTATGATGTGACGCCAACTGACTTAACAGGTAAAAGTCTTCATCTATAGCCCCTCAGCAGCAGCAGCATCAGGAGCAGCAGTTACACTGGAGGCCTAAGACCAGTTTGCAGAACTTCACACATCTTACAGGAGGTTTGACTAAAATCTCCTAATATTTGGTTGACTAAAACTAAAAGACCAAAGACAAAACTGAGACTCATAAGACTATAGTCTTAAGATACAACGGGTGAATTCCAATTCCTCCCTTAACCCTCAATCTCAAAAATGCGCAATCCCGCCAAGTGTCAGTGCTGTCTTGATTCTCAGAATGTTAAGTTAAGGGAAAAGTTTGAGGGCTGTACGGCCCCTCAAATTGAGATTTTCTGGCACCACCCTTGGGAGTAAGGGCTACCCAGAATGCATTGCGTATTTTCAGCAGCTTCACCGCAACCAACATGGCGTCCAAAGCGGCGAAAAGAACGAGCTACAAGTTAAGTATTTTTGGCAATATGAAATAGAAATATATTACGAAAACCATTGTATCATCTTATTTAAGCCCTCTTCACAGATTATTGACCTTATTGTTGCATAACATTCATTTTATTTGATGATGTTTGGAAACAGCCGGACTGACGTATATTCTACTGTATTTAGCTAATGTTACTAAGATAAACAGAGCAGTCTTTTCTCTCTGTCAGGCTACAAAAAACCCTCAGACCTGTTGGTGATAGCTGTTTCTGGCTCATGATGAAACTGACAGGGTTAACGTTGCTAATATGAAAAATAATACACAGTGTTGTCCCTATGTCATTTCAGGGACTACAGAGCTTCTTCCTCTTCTTCTTTTTTTTTTTTTTTAAATTGGCAGACTGAATGCAGCTTGGGCAGAGTGCTGCCCCCACAGTCTGAAGACATAACTGCATTTAAGGGCTGTCCCATTTGTAAATCACAAAATAGCCCTTAACACTTGGTTTTTAGTATCACTGAGATTAAGGGTTGAGAATTAGGGTTAAGATTGAGGGTTAAGGGAGGAATTGGAATTCACCCAACGACTCTTATGGTATTTATTATTGACTAAAGTAGGACTTAAACTAAATGGCGTTTTTCAAAAGACTAAGACTAGGACTAAATCAGAGTTTGCTGTGAAAATTAACACTGCTGTCAAACACAGGCTGTGGACTCTTGAAGCCTTGGACAGTGAGCAACATTACTTTGTCTGATTCTTCCATGGCTTTTGATACTGTCATGGCATTTTATGACAATCAAATGGAGTTACTGGACTATCAGAGGACACATTTGGTGGTTAACTCCCTATCTTGCTAGTGAAACCCAGACTGTTAAATAAGAGGTACAACAAATCCACCATGGAGTTCCACAGGGTTCCATTCTTGGCCCACTACTACCAGTGTTAGTAGCCTTCACAGTTGTGCAATAACTGGTACTGTGGTGTCTGCTGCAAAACCTAGCTTTCAGACATGCTTATTAACTTATTTTTTCCCATAGTTTTGAGTAGGAACATGCTTGTTACTTTTAGCCCTGTGGTTGTCTGTGGACTGTCCAGCATGTACCCGAACTGCCGCTTACTGACATCTGGAATACACTCCAGTGATGTAGCTAATGGTTGGATGGATAGACGGATTAATTGGCTTGGACACATTATCATTTCCATTTGAAGTGCCAGACAGAGAAGTGACAGACAAACACCCACAACAGCACTTAATGCTCTTTGTATGTGTCTGTGGAAAACCCAGAGCTGTGGTTTTAGTCATTTACCACATTGAGACTCAACGTCACATTTTATATTTATAACATTTCTTAGTGTGAATGAACCCCGGCATTTAAGTTAAATGGAGTCTCACTGTGGCTGACACCTTGAAATGAAAGTTAAAGGGAACTTAATTTACTGTAATCTAATATATAGAATTTAGATGAGTCACCGTATTAAGATTGACTTCTGGTTCATTTGTTTTTTCCCTGACACTTAGCATCTCTGTGACTAACTCAGCCCTCTGTTTTCTGCTCCCTCATCCACCGTCTGCACACACAAGCACACTTTTTTTTCCACCCCATTGAAGGCACTAATGCTCTTTATCACAGCTCAAGTGTTTCGCACCCTTTGACAATGCCTCCACTCCAACGACCACCTCCCCCAGAGCTTTTCCCCGGTGCCTTTTTGACAGAGAGCAATTTGCACATGCTTCAAGAAGGTGATGAGCGATGAGAGAAAGGTTGTGGGCTGATGCAGACAAGGGCTAATGCGTATTTATTTCATTGAGTAGCGTTGCTTGGCAAAGCCAGCGTGGCTCATACCCAGGGTAATGGCTTGATAAATCAGATCTGTAAGGCTATCCACACTTGCCACTTCTCTTTTTCCTGCAGGTACAGAGAGCTGAGCCAGCAGACGAGAGTGGGGATGTAGGGGGTCTTTACTACACTCCAGTCCAGGCAGAGGAGAACATTTGTTGTTAGAATAAATTCAAACAACTGGAAGACTTCTTTGGACATATTTTCAGAAAGATGGTTAACAATTTAAAGGTAGGGTCTGCAGGATTTTCCAAAAAAAAAAAAAAAAAGTCAACTTTTATGGGAATGATTCTGCTCAAATTGTCTCCTATGAGCCTCTATACATATATGCTTTTGTCTGTGTCTGCCTCAACCCCTTTCTTTGCCTGTGTGCTGATGTTTTGGTTGTGCCAAGACATGTCAAGGCAGAGAATAGACACGGTTAATTCTGCCAATCACAATGAGCCTAGTTTGCAAGTGACTCTGCATGTTGATGGTAAGCAAGTGGAAAAAAAATATTCAGAGTAGCTTTAATAGTGGACGTAGCACAGAGAAAGGAAAAAAACAATGAAGTGAAACGAAACTCCAAACAGATAAAACTTTTTCTTTAATGTGAGTGAAGTTTGGCTCCACTATTACTCATTTTCAAGAAATTTCAGAGCAGCGCGGGACGGAGCGTGACTCGTGCTGGCTTTCCGCTAACCAGGTATGTGTCAAATACCTGTGGTTAGCTTGTACTAACATGTCAAGTCAGGTGCACGGCTCTCGAGTCTCTCCCACGTAGAAACGCGATGTTATGGGTGGTTGCTGGGCTAGTGAGTGTGTTCACATAGTCATGGTCAGAGGCAGTGGGTGTGTGCTGCTGCTGGCACTGAGCCAAAGAGGACGAGCCCGGTTGAATGTTGTGTTTGCTAGAGATGTCCCGGTATTACATTTTCACTTCAGATACGATACCGATACTGCAGCATTGAGTATTGGTCGATATTAATACGATACGATATCAGCATTAAACATGCATACTTTTATGACTTATTTTGTAGTATGTCTGTCATGTTAGAAAAGGCTTAATTAATTTTATTCAAACAAAGAACAGTAGTCAGCAATATTATTGACCAATGGGTAACAGAAACTGCTCATATCTGAGATTTTAGATGCATTCGAATACAATATCGATACTTGATTTTTTGCTGATATTGGACCAATATCTGATATAAATATTGGACTGGGACACCTCTAGTGTTTACTAACAAGTGACAAAAGTTCCTGCAGACCCTACCTTTAAGGTTGGTCTCTGTGTTCTTGAAGAATTATTCCAGTGTTTGTTGGACATCTAGTGCAGTAAACTGGAAAAAAAGAACTAATTCAACAAACTGAATTAATGCATTCTAAATTGTGGCATAAACATTTTTGTGAACTGTTTATAATTCTATTTTCCCTTTGTTTACAGCTGTTTGTGGTACTGCATTTCTTGTGTCCAACCAAGCGACCTACATGAGTGGTTCCATAATTAGAGGAACATTTCAGGTATACAAAAATTTAAAAAAATAAATTCCCTTTTTTTGCATCATATTCTATTTAAATAAAAATGATAGACCTGGAATGTACTCATTTCAATAGTTGGCAAGCTTAAGCTCTAATGAATTGTTAAATATTTCAGTAATGAAAAAACGTGGTTCATTATTTTGTCAGCTGTGTTATTGACAAAAGTTGTGGCTATTTTGTCAACACAAATCCATATTATACTGAATTTAGAGTAACTCAACATTTCTATGTCAGACTATGCTCCCTAAAAAGGTCCCTCATCATTTAAATCACAGTTTAGACAAATTTTAAAAGACTTATAGCACAAAAATCCCATGTCACACAGATGACAACACATGAGAACACGGACAGGACAAACCTGTCTTTACAACACTAAATTTGGTGATGGCTAACACATTTGACAGTTTATCCACTTTTTGGCAATTTTTGGTGCTAACTGCAGACCTTGAACATGCCACCATGTGACCTCATCACCTCATATTTCTGCACATTTTCTTCACTGTTTGGTCTTTGTAATATCTTCAGCAAGAACACCAGAAAATGTTGGTGACACAGATGATGAACAGTTGATACGCCCCATGTACAGTAAAGGCCAAAAATTTGGACACACCCTCTCATTCAATGTTTTTTTTTTTTTCATGACTATTTACATTGTAGATTCTCACTGAAGTCATCAAAACTATGAATGAACGCATGTGGAGTTATGTACTTCACAAAAAAGGTGAAATAACTGAAAACACGTTTTATATTCAATCAATCAATCAATCTTTATTTATATAGCGCCAAATCATAACAAATGTTATTTCAAGACACTTTACAAAAACATTTACAGGTCTAGACCCGTAAATGTTAATAAAATTTTATTAGCAGAAACCCAACATCAAGACAAGATAAGGAGTCTTATCTTATCTTAATCCACCATGAGTACAGGACTTTGCAGCATTTAGCAAGTTACAATGGCAAGGAAAAACTTCCCTTTAACGGGCAGAAACCTCGGACAGAACCAGACTCATGTTAGACAGACATCTGTCTCGACTGTGTTGGGGTTAGAGAGAGACAGATAGAGGAGAGAGAGTGGGAGAGAGGGGGGGGGGAGAGAAAAAAGGAGGGGGGGGGTAGGGATACACACACACGCACACAGACACACACACAGACACACAAACACACACACACACACACACACAGAAAGGGAGAGAGAGAGAAACAGACGCAGTCTGAAGTTTGGCGCTGTGGCGACAGTTAAGGTGAAACCAGCAGGCCAAATCCAAAGCTGTAGTAGCTGGTGTCGGACAGGAGCACAGCAGCAGGCCGTCTTCTTCACCGATCCCCAGGAACCTACAAGACAAACTCAGATCCTCCCAGAGAGGTGTATGGTCAGTAACTATAACAGGACAGTAAGACTAGAAGTTAGACTGACAGAAAAAGAGGGAAACAGGAGCCCTGTGTGTCAGTTCCCCCCAGCAGTCTAAACCTATAGCAGCATAACTAAGAGCTGGTTCAGATCTGATCCAGCTCTAACTGTAAGCTTTATCAAAAAGGAAAGTTTTAAGTCTACTCTTAAAGGTTGAGACCGTGTCTGCTCCCCGGACCTCAACCGGTAAGTTATTCCAAAGAAGAGGAGCCTGATAACTAAAGGCTCGACCTCCCATACTACTTTTAGAGACCCTAGGTACAACGAGCAGACCAGCATGTTGAGAACGCAAAGACCTAGACGGATTATACGGAACAATTAAGTCTTTAAGATACGATGGCCCGATGCCATTAAGCGCTTTGTAAGTCAAAAGAAGAATTTTAAACTCTATCCTAGATTTTATAGGTAACCAGTGTAGAGACGCTAACACTGGAGAGATGTGCTCTCTCCTCCCAGTCCAAGTCAGTACCCGAGCGGCAGCATTCTGAACCAGCTGAAGAGTCCTAATAGACTTATTAGGACAGCCGGATAAAAGAGAGTTACAGTAGTCCAGCCTAGAAGAAACGAAAGCATGGACCAGTTTCTCAGCGTCGCTCCGAGACAAGATGTGTCTAATTCTCTTGATATTGCGAAGATGAAAAAATGCCGTCCTTGAGACCTGTTGGATGTGAGAGTTAAAGGACAGGTCCTGATCCAAAAGAACTCCCAGGTTCCTGACAGTGGTGCTGGAAGCCAAGCTGATGTCGTCAGAGGCGGCGATGTTGTTCAAGAAAGCTTCTCTGAGATGTTTAGGTCCAAGAACAATGACTTCAGTCTTCTCTGAGTTCAGCAGTAAGAAGTTTCTGCTCATATTGTAAAAAATAAATAAAAGACCGTCCAACTAAACACCAACTGGATTGGTTGGCATGTTGCATGCAGGATGCTGTGGTAGCCATGCTGGTTTAGTGTGCCTTCAATTTGAATAAATCCCCAACAGTGCCACCAAAGCACCCCCACACCATCACATCACCTCCTCCATGCTTCACAGTGGGAACCAGACATGTGGAATCCATCTGTTCACCTTTTCTGTGTCTCACAAAGACACGGCAGTTGGAACCAAAGTTTGGACTCATCAGACCAAAGCACAGATTTCCACTGGTCTAATGTCCATTCCTTGTGTTTCTTGGCCCAAACAAATCTCGTCTGCTTGTTGCCTCTCCTTAGCAGTGGTTTCGAGGCAGCTATTTGACCATGAAGGCCTGATACACGCAGTCTCCTCTTAACAGTTGTTCTAGAGATGGGTCTGCTGCTAGAACTCTGTGTGGCATTCATCTGGTCTCTGATCTGAGCTGCTGTTAACCCTAACTTGCAATTTCTGAGGCTGGTGACTCGGATGAACTTATCCTCAGGGGAAGAGGTGACTCTTGGTCTTCCTTTCCTGGGTCGGTCCTCATGTGCGCCAGTTTCGGAACACATTTAAGGTTTTTGCAATTTTCCAGACCAACTGACCTTCATTTCTTAAAGTAATGATGGCCACTCGTGTTTTCTTTGGTTAGCTTTGGCTCTTGCCATAATGTGAATTTTAACAGTTGTCCAACAGGGCTGTCGGCTGTGTATTAACTTGACTTCTGCACAGCCCAAGTGCTGGTCTCAACCCCATTGATAAAGCAAGAAATTCCACTAACCCTGATAAGGCAAACCATTTCAGGTGACTACCTCTTGAAGTTTGAGAGAATGCCAAGAGTGTGCAAAGCAGTAATCAGAGCAAAGAGTGGCTATTTTGAAGAAACTAGAATATAAAACATGTTTTCAGTTATTTCACCTTTTTTGTGAAGTACATAACTCCGTCTACGTCTACGTCATGTGTTCATTCATAGTTTTGATGCCTTCAGTGAGAATCTACAATTTAAAAAAGTCATGAAATAAAGAAAACAAATTGAATGAGAAGATGTGTCCAAACTTTTGGCCTGTACTGTGAGAGGGGGAGTCAAAACATGCCACACTTTCTCAAGGTTGCCACCTTTCTCAAGGATGTGAGCGCACTTGATTTGGGTCATGTGACTTTGGAGCAAACAGTTGCTGATTTATAGTTTTCTTTCTTTTTTTTTTTTTTTTAATGGGTAACACAGTTGACACAGGTTTCTCAGACAAAGTGAATTATTTTATCCATATAAATTATGTAAATAGTTTTTTTTGTTTTTAAATACAACAACTTTGTAATGTTTTAATGATTATTTCAAACAAATAATACTAAAAATAATAAAAACAAACATGTATTCTAGTGTTCATCTTGAAGAGCAAACTTGACATTGGAGAAATCGGACAGCACAAAAACTGCAATTTCCAACACAAGTTACATTTTTAGTCAACTGAATGATGTAAGTACTTCACTTCCTGACTCAAAAGAAAGTGAAATATCAGCCAAATGACCCACTATAAAATTGGTCACTGCTTGAAATTAATATTTAGTAAAAATAATACGTTTACCCCATGGGCTTGAAATGTACCCCTAATTATAGAAACACTCACATACTGGTTGTACATATGGTATGTATGTATATGTGCAAACATATGCATTTCTATTCTGTGAAGTTGCTCTGACTTAGCCTGAGGTTTAGCCCTATTTTAGGAATGAGGAAAAGACTTAAAGTTCACCGTTGAGTTTCAGTTTGGGAGTAGACTCTATTTTGACAGCAGCACCTAACTTGTCAAAACTTTTTTAGAGCCTGGTTTAACTTCGTCGCTCATTTCATTGCCAGCTTTCAGGGAGAGGAACAAAATGATCCATTCGTCTCAGTGAAACAAGCGCTGGATGTCACATACTTTGTGTGGTTAACCATCGATGCTGCATTCAGACAGCAGCAGAGTTTCATTTATAGTCTCCATCTCTGCTCATACGAAGTGAAAGAATGGAGCAATTAAAACAGGATGTTCTTCCACAGCTTTGAAGGAGAGCTGTGAGGAGCTGAATTTGATGAAGCTCCTGCGGAGGAGATATATTTGGCCACCTCAGCACCTCCTTTGGCGCTGCAGCTCAGCATGAAGGCTTCTCTGACAGACTAAACACTCTCTAGGAGGCTCAGTCTTTACAATCACCACACCTGGCTCGAAGGAAAGTCTCATAACCATACACACATAGAGCAGAGTATGGTTCAGGCTTTTGGTTTGTGTGCTTCAGTCAACAAATAATCAATTTAAACTGTAATAACATTACAAGAGGAAAAAGATGAATTTTGATTTAATGTGTTATATATTGAAGTTTTAAAGAGGGGGTATTTTGCTTTTCTTCACAATCTTCACAAGACTTTTTGACATGATGAGGTCATTACACATCACATGAGTGTCTTCAAACTGGCTCACGACACTTTGAAGGGGAGGACCTCAAACAACAAAGTTTGCCCATAGCTCTGACCCCACACAGATCTCCAGAGGGCTGGCCAATCAGAGCGAAAGGGGTTTATGGAGTGGGGTGTCTTAAAGAGGCAGCAACACAGCAACACCAAAGTTTCAAAAAAGGCTTCTATCTATCTATCTATCTATCTATCTATCTATCTATCTATCTATCTATCTATCTATCTATCTATCTATCTATCTATCTATCTATCTATCTATCTATCTATCTATCTATAGCAATAGTGAGAGAAAAGGGATTTTTTTCACTGCTCATCATGTAAAGCTACTACACTCTAAAAAGTGATTTTGCACATTTTCTGTCATTTGTAAAAACAGCACTGTAAAAAAAAGGAAAATAGTAAAATAAAAGTAAAATACTGGTAAATCTGCTGCCAGTACTTGACTGTTGTTTGGCATCTTTTGTTGTTGTTGTTGTTGTGATGCTGTTTTGTAACCATGAGTGAGGAGGAAACACAGTGGATATAATATCCTGCTGATGTCACACTGTGGGGGGCACAGGTTGTCTGTACTCATCAGCACGGACTAGCTGTCTGTGCTCTGCTGTACAGGCGAGCTATCTGTGCTCCCTAGGGATTGGGCCCATGAACTCAATGATTTTTACAGTGATTTTAGTGTTTATGCCAATAAATGAGATGTGTTGATTAGTTAGAACAGACAAGACACCAGGGGCCTGTACAATGAAGCTGGATTAAGTCATCCAGGATAACTCTGCGACAACTCACTGAACTTCAACGGATCTGCGTCATCCAGATCTGCTGTACTACGAGGCTCGTTATCAACTCGATAAGTGAATCTGGCTGGGATCTGTGCAAGCACACAAAAAATGGGCGTGGTTAGCGGCCCCGGAGCATATTCCACAATGGAGAAGAGAGCAGCCTATTTTATAGCGGGGAGCAGCAAATAATCCTGCAAAAATACGAGGAGTACCGCGGTATTATCCAGGCCAGGAGCAACATGACTGCGGCCACGAGAAGCCGGAGGGATTGCTGTAAAAAATCGCCAACTCTGTGAATGCGTAAATTTCCTAAATTTGATATTAATAGACCTATCTTATCATGTGATGACACGGGCAGTTAGGTCATTATTCATTCATGTTGTCAGTCAGTGTGTGTGTGATCAGCATCATGTCAGACCTCATAATTAGGAAGAGTCCACTTTCCTACAAATTCCAAGGAAAACGCTCAGTATAGGCAATTTGTATTGCAGATGCAATAGTAGTGGGGAAAAAATGACGTGGGAGCAAATAAAAAATCAATATAAAAACATCCTTCAAAGTGGTCAGAATGAAAGATTCCATATGCACACTTTTCTTTTCTTCCCTGACAATGTCTCAGTTATGATGATCAGTAAGATATTGTTTGTTCACATAAGAAAAAATGTTGGGCCAAAAAAACAGGGGGTGGTCCCACGCCGGAGGACTTCACTCCGGCTGAGCAAACTGGTGACTGAACGGTCTTTCATGCCCACCCGAGAGAACTGATTGGTCAACGGGCGGTCTGTCACACCCCGTGAGCTCTTATCCTGGAACTTAACCTGCTCCGGACCACGTTTGGCGTTCAGCATCAGTTACCGGGGCAACGTGTCTGGATAAAGAGAGATCCACATTCGTTGTACGGAAAACCTGAAACTTATCCAGGAAGTTATCTCTCTAAGAGCTAATCCAGCTTCATTGTACAGACCCCAGGTCATTGCTGACATACATAACAAAAGCAGGTCTGCACCAGTTAAAACACAGACTGCCTGTTCTCTCTGTGCAACATGACAATGTACAGCAGGGTTTTATATCCACTGTGTTCCCTCCTCACTCACGGTTACAAAACACCATCACAACAAAAGTTAGTTTGCTGTAAAAACTTAATGAACTAAGTTCAACCAAAATCTTGAGTAGTTCCCTTGACCTTTTTTTCTAGTTCAAATTATTTTGAATTGACTTAACTTGGTCAAAGCAACAAGATGACTTGAGTGAGTTAAGTTGAATCAACAAGTTATTTTATACAGTGTATGAGGGCAACAGAGGGACAGTGTCATGCCTATAAGCAGCATAATACCCTCTCTTCTAAAGAGCATTAGGGGCTTTAAAAAATAAAAGATCAAATTAAACACATTGGAATTTAAATATTTGCTCATTATGGGGACAAATAAAACAAAGCACCATTTTCTGAACATTAGGATCAACAGATGTGGTCATATATAGTCATGGTGCAACAAATGCTACAACCCACTGAACATGAGTCGCCTGCTCCAAAACCAAACCAGCCTGCCCCCCCAAGAGACCATGCATGGTTGTTCAGGTGAGGACAGAAATAATACTCAGCAGACATACAGATCCACAGAAATCAGCAAACAGGGATAAGATTTTACATTTACATGACATTTCCTGAGGACATGGTTGTTACTGTTTGCAGTATGCATTGAAATTCTGGGCCAAGAGGACCTAGGAATAAAATATTCTGTTTCTGAACACGTCTGCGTATGTGTGTGTGAGTGTGTGTGTGTTTTCTAAACTTGCCTCATTAAGAGTTTTAGCAACTTTTTGCACGCTCTTAGGGAAATATATCTATTTATCTCACTCATCACGGAGGAGAGAGAAGAAGAAGGAGGAGGAAGAGAAGGAGGAAAGTTGATCCGGTTTGGTTCTCTTATTTGGTGACATCTGGTGTCCTCCTGGGAATTCAGCAGCCACATGCTCCAGAAACATTCAGTGATCAACTCCATGCCTGAATGTTCTTTCTCATCAATTTATCACATTTTTATTGCTCAATGATGATGCTGTTTGTTTTTTTTGATTAATTTATAGAGAGTTTTTAACTGAACATTGTTGCTCGACTCCTAAAAAAGAGGAAATGACTCCACCTTGATGTTGCCCTTTGGTTTCCCCTGCTGTACAGTGTGGAGCTAAAGAGGCTGCTGTTTTACAGAGACCTGGTGTAACTGACAGAGCATGGAATTGTAATAACTGAGCGCCAAGTCACATTACATTCTGTTTGTTGTGCTCAAAGCAATTTGTAATGTTCTGGTTTCATTTCATGAGCATAAAAATGGTCATTTGGATCTCCACTGGAGTGTGTAAAACCCAACTGTTGCTGCTGGTGGATGAAAATGTCACCTATAATAAACATCCAAGTCTCTGTTATACGCTTTCTCTTATTCTCAGCCTGTAATAAAGTCATGTTGCTTTGCGTATCACTTTTTATTGTATTACTGTTTTTAGAACAGCAGTTTTGAAAGCACTGAACCAGATAGGTACTAATCAAAACCTGATCTGCAACACGTACGCTGACTGCAAATACATCCAAAATGACAGAATCCCTATTTTTGAACTTGGAATTTAGGGGCATTTGAATGCCAAAGCACCACTCCAACTATGAAATTATAAATTAAATTTCACCATTTCAAGCAAAATACCAAGAGGCTTTCAGCCAACCAGTTCAGCGTGTGGTATTTCTGTGCCGCTGAGCAACACACCACATCTTGCAAACTCCCCAACATGCCATTGTAAGAGTACAAATCTAAATTTAACTGAGACAAAAGCACCAAAGAGGGAAAAAGCCCTGCTCTAATTGGAGAAGTGTGGAGGTCTTGAGTGCTGGCTGCGAACAGTCTGCAGAGTTAGCTGGCTGTATGGGCTGAAGGTATGTGCTGGCTTTGTTAATAGAAAGAAAGGGCATTGAGAAACACAGCGGACATAACCTTTTCAAGGTTAGAAAATCATGTTGTGAAGGAGGTGTGTGTTTGTTGAGTCTCAGGGGATCAGCTGGTACAGTTGAAGAAAAAGACTTTTCATGACCAGGTGAGATGACCAGCAGATGGGTGTGACTGTGGATGATTTGCAGTATTTAAAGGTGCAGTGTAAAGAAATGAGGATTTTAGTGACATGGAGCGTTCAGATTTTAGAATGAGCCCATCTGTTCCTAAAACATCCCATCACCCAGTGACTCTCAGCCTTTACAGATCAAAGGGGATCCTGAAGATGGCCTCATTTATTCTGATCATAATGTTGATGGTCGTTGATGCTGAGGGACATGTCTCATAGCTGGAGAAACAACAAGCAGAAAGCTCCATGACAGCCACATCACCCTCTGATAGCTCATGTTCTGTTTGACAGAGCTAGCCTTCAACAATGAAGCACCAATCCACCTCTGACTGTCAGAGAGGAAAGAAAACTCTCAGACAGAGAAACAACAACATTTGTTAGACTGTATTTTATAACCGTTGCTACAGAAACGTTCTCCAACGGTATGTGTCACCTTTACCTGTGGAAAAAAACGCAAACTTCAGCGTCTTCCTTCAGATCCACCTTTTTCATTGATGACTCCAAGCTTGGAAACTCTACACCCATGTTTACTCTCTTTTTAGTCATTGTCTGTCCCGGTTTCTCTTCAGTTCTTTCTGATCTTTTTGGACCAAAATCTGATGATTTACACTCATGTGATACAGGTTTGAGATTCTCCATCAGAAAATTTTCTTAGTGTCAATTCTTTTGTGCAAAAAAACAATCAAACAATACTCTGTTCTTCTTCAACAACAACGTCCATCCTCACTCTTCTTCTCTGCCTGACTTCCAGGTAGATTTCAGGACCAAAGGCCAGGCTCATATTGAAAGCCGAGTTTTGCACTTTCTGTCCCCCAGAATCTGCCGTACCCAAACATGGCTATCGTTATGTCTGCCTCTATAATGTAATAAAAAGCTTTTTCTTAACTTAATAAAAAGAAAATGAAACTTGGATAGGGATTATTGTTCACTTCAAGGTACTTCACAAACATTTAAAATCGTAACTCATTTCCACTGTTTCTGTTCCACCAAATGCAGACAACTTCTACACACTGCCCCTTTAAGTTTCTCAGTGGTCAGCTGAGCCTCCACAGTGTCATGCCTTTCCATCACCTTCACTCTTCTGTCTCCATCCCCTCTGTAGTCTCATCTCCACTTCATAAAACACAAAGGTAATTGATTTAATTTGTGCAACACAAGCTCGTATTCAATCACCACAAGCTCCTGACCTTTGGAGAGTGAATCACTTCGCTGTGCTAATTCTGTCACCATCCAAGCAGCACTGGATCCAGATACCTGACAGTTCTCTGCCAACAGGCATTAATAGGTTATCTGCTTAGCTTGCTAAATGAGGTGTAAAATTAGAGGGCACATGTTTTATTTTATATATGTTCGAAGGAGGAACTAAATGTGTTGGCTAAATGAAGCTCAGGTTCTCTGATGTAATACATATTTAGCTTTATTTAACTAATGATGACTTGAACTTGTTTTTTTAAACACACACACGCAAATATATACATACACAAATACATGTATATATATATATATATATATATATATATATATATATATATATATATATATATATATATATATATACATATATATATCGTCATTCTGGGGCTTTTTATACCTTAAATCAGAGAGGACAGTAGGTAGAGTAAGAAACAGGGTGGGAGTGGAAAGTGACATAGTGAAAGGGACTGAAAGAGACCACAGGGTGGATTGAAACTGGGCCACCTGTGCGAGGCAAACCTCATGGAGGGCAACCTACACCTCCAGACCATCTGCGTTGGATAACCAAGTTGAACAACTTTAATGTCAGCTTGAACAGAGCTATTTTGCACATTCAGTCATTAAACAAATGGGACTTTTTGACTTTTCCTCTGGTATCATTGTGGCCCGTTTGACAGTAGCATCAGCCACATGCAGGACTTCAAATCATTGCCCAATTTACTGATAATACCATGAATGCAAAACAGGTCAAGATTACGTCATAATTCCGGGGAACCTACAGGAAAACTCCTTCCAAAAAATTGGAATTGCGCATGCCTACTACTCATAAACAGGGTGAAATCTGGCCAGAGGTAATAGTGACACAGTACCCATTTTTTCAAAGTGTCACTGAGAAGAACATTTTATAAAAAGGACTAACAGCTGTTATCAGCGGGTCAATCAGATGAACAAAAAGAAAGGGAAAGTTTAGCAATCTTAAACAGAGTAAATATTTGTGGTGTTTCCGAGCGCACAGTAGAAAACCTCAAAAATAATTCAAAAAAGCAATGTGAAAACTGCTTTGCAAAACAAGCAGTGAAACAAGGCTTCAGTAACTCCATGAATAACTCTACAAGCAGCTGTTTGATGAACTGAGCCTTGCCAGTTTGAGACCTTGATTTCCTCCCTTGTCTCACCTATTTACTAAGAAAATGCATAGCATGCACTGTAAAAGGGGAATCTTCAATCAGTTGAAGTGATTAATTTTTTTTTTAATCAAATCAACTCAATATTTTTAAGTTAAGGTTTCCAACGTTTTTTTTTTGCTGATAACACCAACTTGAAATTCTGCATTGATACAACCAAAAAATAAGTAGTTGGACCAACTTTAATTAATTGCTTCAATTGGTCACACCTACATAATTTAAATTCTTTAGAATGAAATAAACAAGTTCAATTAACACAACTTAATAGGTTAAATAACTAAATATTTAAGTTCCTCTCAAATCAACATTTTGCATCAATCCAACTTAAAGTTTTAAGTTGTTTCAACTCAATGATGTGCAAAACCAAAAAAGAAAAACCGTGGCTGAGGAGGGAATGTTGTTGATATGAGACCCTGCTGCACACTAAGATACCACAAGGGGACAGTGTGTCTGTGCTCCACGGCATAGGCTGCTTGTCCTGGCTGCCTGTGCTCCATGGCAGTAATGGCTCCAATTAAAATACTCTCAGTAATGGTAATTTATAACTGATGACAAAACCCAGTTTGTCCTTTCTGATCATAATTTCAGCCAATCAACACATCTCATTCATTAACATATAGAAAATTAAACACACTTAAAAGTACACAGTCCATGCCACAGGGCACAGACAGCAGGTCCATGCCATGTGGAAAGAAAGCCTGTGACCTTGGCAAGTTAACATCTAAGTGTACAGTGGGGTCTTGTATCCACTGCATTCCCTCCTCACTCATGGTTTGAAATAAATCAGTACAATAGGCTGCAAGGTAAACTTTACTAGTAGACATAAAG
The DNA here is from genome assembly GCF_033239565.1 of Halichoeres trimaculatus. NCBI lineage: Eukaryota > Metazoa > Chordata > Actinopteri > Labriformes > Labridae > Halichoeres > Halichoeres trimaculatus. The sequence continues at coordinate 4,759,175 of NW_027437198.1, read as the reverse complement.
TAAACTCAATTTAGCTTTAAAAAGCGTTTTTTAGTGCAATTGTTTTCCTAGATTCTTTTAAGTGAGCTCAACTTGTCACATTTTTACAGTGCAATAAAGTTTAAAAACACCTCGTCAGATTTTACTTTGAGGTTTTGCTTTTGAGGTTATTGAGTTGAAACAACTGAAAATCTTAAGTTGGATTGATGCAAAATGTTGATTTGAGAGGAATACAATTTTTAAGTTCATTTAACTTAATTTATTGTGATGATTGAACTTATTAATTTCATTTCAAATAACTTAATTTATTTAGGTGTGACCAATTGAGGCAATAATTTAAGTTGGTCCAACTGTTTTCTGTTTTCAGTGAAGCTCCACATCACAACACTTTTCCAAAGGATTTTTTTTTTATCCTCGTGTTTCAATCCACTCTTGGCAAATTACATTTTAAACAGGAAACACATAAGCACAATGTCTGCCTTTTAACAGCCAAACAGGTGCTAATCCTGCCGTTAGTGGCTGTAGTGGTGGGGTAAACCTCCATTAAATTTGATGCTCTTTTAAACCGTTCACCTGGCTCATGCATACCGTTAATCACATTTCATTTCCTTGCTAATGGCTGGACATGCATATGCGCCCAGAACATTAAAAATTAGCTTTATGCTGAGAGTATGTTGGCTTTAATGAAATGTATTCCAGTATTACTGCTCCATTCATAGAGGGGTTTCTGTTCTGAGTCCTGCAAAACCAGAGTACATTAGGGCGTTTGTATCATTCAAAACTTTCCTCTGAAGGTGAAACCAGTAAAGAATATTATTAACCATTACATTTTGTGGAATAAAGAAAACGTGCATTGTCTAATTAAAATTAGTCTCCTGTGACTGTTTAAGTCAAATGGATCTTATTTCTTCACTGAAAACTTAAGTTTGGAGGTAATACCAGACTGAATGTAGAAACTGAGAGCAAAGAGTTGACAATTCAGTTGGATATCAGGGAAATGAAAATGTTTTTTGTCCCTCACCATTACAGCAATCAATACTGCCAAGAGTGTCAGGTTGAAGTGTAAGATTGCTGTTATTGAAAAACCATAACTCAGCAAGGTCCACTTTCAGAAACCAATGTGGATGTGATTTGTGTAATGCATGTGTCAGATGGGAGCAGCCGGGTCAGCGCGTGCAGGATGTGACTCTTTTCTTTACGTGTCTGACACTGTGTGCAGGTTCCAGCCCAGGAGAAATGAAAAACACCTTTTTATGCTTTCAGCCGTGAGATTTTCTCAGCATGAGAGAAAGGTTGCAACAAATTGCCAATGCTGGCTGGGAACATGTTGAAAAGAAACAACATTTTGCCTAAAAAACCTAACCTTAGTCAGGAGATTGTAAATCTCAGCCTTGCTGCAGCAAAAGAAATGGGTTTCCTTTTTACTTTCAAGGAAAGAGCACAGTGTGTCCCTATTCAACAAAATGTTCCTTTAAAACCCACAGTGTTACATCTTGTCATGAATGATACACAGCTGTCACACTGACTGCAGGGCTTTGGTGGATGTCGAAATAACACTGAGTATGCAAACCGTGTTACTCAGAGTGCCCCAACATCAAAAGCAGCCTCACTTATTCTGCAGCCTCCCATCTGCAGATTTATTTTGTTATGAGCTTTGGGAGCATCATTACATCACCGGGATCAGATAATCCCAAGGATTATCTGAATCCAACATTATAAATAAATGTCAGTACAAGGAGAGACACCCGCTGATTAAATGTCTTTGTGGAAGTCCGCCGTCGAAAGCACGAAAAAGAAGAAGATGAAAAAGAAATAAGCACGCTCGTAAAACCTTTGTGGTGACAGCAGAATTTAAAGGGATTGTCGGGATCAGAACACACACATATGCTCACATGATCACATCATGGTCTTGGTCATGAAGCATAACCACATAGAGTAAAAAACAAAGACAGTGCATCACATATTCTTTGTAGAGTGCTATTGAGGATGGTTGAGTTGTGGGTGAGAATATTTTCACTGTTCATACAACAGTAAACATTTAACATTTTTCAATTACAAGATGACATAGTAATATCAAAGTACTCCTAACATTAGCCTGCACGTTTGTTATAATTGACTTTAAAGGGGCTGTGGGGAATTTGTAAGTGATCTTGAAAAAGTCTCCCTTCTAGTGTTGAAGGAAATATCTACAGTAATTGACAACATATTAGAATGCATTACGGTTGAAATCTATACAAAGAAAAGTTGTAATATTATTATTTGTTGTATTTACAGAGCACCAAGTTCGAATCTGAACAGCTTCATCACATATGCTGGAGATCTTTCCTCAGGAATTGGGCAGAAAAAAGGTTTAATCTCTGGTATTACTAACATTGACTTGCCAAACCCAAATAAACACGAGCTACAAGGAGAGACCAGGTGCAGCGGTTCCATTAACATATTTAAGAAAAAGAAAAAAACAACCTTTAACAGATATGAAAATGATAATAGCTAAGTGTGTATCATCCAAAATTGTCAAGACTGAAGAATGCTGAAACGTAAATATGTGGGTTTGTTTGGTCTGTAAGACAGCAGGAAGGTCAAAATGTTCCAAAACAATGACTGTGAACGAAGTGATGTTGTAAGACAAGTGATGGACAGTAATGATCAAATATGGACACCAAAAGACAATCAAGAATTATGTCATACATCTGTAAATGGAATCAAAATTCATAATAATCTGATGATATCTCATCATCTGATGTCAGATTAAAGCCGTTTGTCATAATGGAAAGTTAACCTGACGGCAGCTGGAAGTTTGATGCACATCTTACAATTAAACAATAAACAGCCTTAACATCTGATACTGAGTATATATCTGGCTTCTCTCATTTCATTTAATTCAAATGAAAGAGGGAGAGAAAAGACAAAGAAAAAAGAGACAAAATAAATGTATGTCACTCAGGATTTACCCGTGATTTCCCATATTTCTCTGTTTTAGTCTTTATTTTTAACGTGATCTAAAAAGATGGAGTACATTATTGTAAGGAGGATGAGGTGGAGACACTGGGAGCGTATACAGTATATCACCAAAGGTTCTGCTATTTGGCGATGACAAACCAGGAGTGCAGGTGGATCAAAAGTATTCTGAATGGATAAGCCAGCTGTGTAACTGTCTCTTCATTTTGTACTCCTATTAATGACAAAGGAACAGATTAAATCTGTCCCGGGAGCTGGCCCACACGGTGACACGCTTCATGTCCTCCAATGCGCCCCGCTGTCCATTCTCCTGCTGCAAGGACAGCAGCTTGGACCGTCTCTGCTAGCGGGTCTTTCCAGCACACTTTCAGGTGCGCCTGCGCTTGGTCTACAAAATTAGAGCCCTAGGTCTCTATGACAACACCACGCTGTCTGACGAAGCTTAGTCGTGAGAAGAAATAAAACACAGAGATCTGTGTTTTTCTCTGCTGAAAACAATTTCTATAACTTCATCAAAGAAAAATCTTTTTTGATTTGGTCTCAATTTAATTCAAAAAACATCTTGCTAAAAGTAATTTACGACAGTGTGCGGATACTCCAGGCCAGGTGACGAGGAAGTGCAATCAAACAGATCCTGCGCATAGCATCTTTAGATCAATCATTTCCACTGAAGTATACACTAGACACAGTGTAAAGTACTCCTGCATGAATATTTATGATGACGTGGGATGTAGACAACATGGCTAATGCTTCAAATACACCAGATATATCTGCACAGCTGGAGTCATGGAATGAGGAGTTCCTGCTCCTCCCATTCCATTGATGAGTCTCTATCAATTCATGTTGGGCTCTACTCCTTATGTCCATTTGTTGTTGAAGTCAAGATATACATAGAATAGAATAGAATAGAATAGAAAATACTTTATTTATCCCCGAGGGGAAATTCAGGAGTCACCGCAGCATTAAAGAAAACAAAAGTAAGAAAGTGTATCGAAAGTGCAAAAAGGTCCATAAGAAATTAGATGACAACATCCCGTCCACCACTCGTCCACCACTCTCCAGCCCAGCCAGTCTTCACCTCCACAGGGTCCAGGACTGAGCCTCCCCAGAAGACTGTTCAGTCTCTGTCTCCTGGATCCTGTCTGCTCACAGCAGGCGAAGCTCCTCCGATGTGTCACCGGCGTCCGATGTCAGCTCCGTCAGCCACGTCCGTGAACAGCATGATGCCGCTGGGTTAGCACGGCTAGCTCGTCCATCCCCTGGAGCTGGCTCCCACGTTCCCAACAACGATGGATGGGAGGACAGGTCCACGTTGTCATCTCCCAGCTCACACCCGAGAACCGGCCCGTCGTCCTCACCTCCTCCTCCTCAGCTCGAGGGAAATCATCAAGCCCTACACTAGTTAGCATTGGCATGCTACAGGCTGCTAACAGCTGAGTTCACATGTAAACAATGCAGCCATGGTTACATGTAGGATCTCCAGACAAACACAGGAGAAAAGTAGTCAAAAATATCGCCGAAGCCACAAAAAGTTTGGTGTCCGTGACCGACAATGAACCATACAAAGTGATGATCCACTCCAAATACAAAGATTACGAAAAAGAGACGAAAAAAATTACAAGTAACGGACAAAGACGAGAGAGCTGCTGCAACAGGCAGCTACTTGGGTACATGATCTGGTTTTGACACAGGCTCTTTAATTTAAAAGTCAGTGGATGATTTTAGGTCATTCCTGTGCACTATTTCCTGTCCTTCTCAATGTAAAAAAGTAGTTTATTTGAATTAGAGTCTGCAAACTAATGTAGTGTAAAATTAATGTAGACTTAATGTAAACTAATGTAGTGTAAAATTATATATATATATATATATATATATATATATATATATATGTGTGTGTGTGTGTGTGTGTGTGTGTGTGTGTGTGTATGTGTGTGTGTGTATAAAATGCAATAATTTTTTCCTCTTTTTATTGATTTTTCTACTGTTTTGTCCAGAAGATGAAGAAAAAAGTGAAATGGAAGAACAATAGGTGGTTTGCTATCTTGTGGTCCCGATGACGTAGGAGGTTCAGATGGAGGGCAGTAAGTGGAGACTGGTGCTTGGAAATAATGGGTCGCGAGTACTCGAGAGCTTTGGTGGAGCCTGCACGCAGCACGTATTTCCAAAAATGAGAAAAATATGTAGGATACGATCCCTACACACTGAAGTAGCGGAAGTCACATACACACCAAGCCAAAAAAGGACATTTTCAAAGCAGAAATTAACTTATTTACAGCCTGGTTCAAAAAACGTCTCCTGTGTAAGTTGCTAATTTTTCTTCCGGCATCCACTGTACAAGGGGTGAATTATTTTCTAACAGCCATTCAGAGGATATTAAGATCGCGAGCTCCCCCAATAAGAGGCACAGCTGAGGGTCACGTGACGGCCGGCACCCTATGGCTGTAGGCTAAGCCATTGCCACTACCAATATGGCTGCTATCAGACGGCCATCTGGACGTTCTGGAGAAGTCCAGAACGAACGGCCGGTGCTGCTGGTCGTCTGATGGCCAGTTCGAACGGTGATAGCATCTCCCCCTCGACAGTGGCGGCCATCGTCAGGCAGAACCGGCCGTCGTCGGGCAGAACTGGCCGTTCATAGACTGGCAACCACCAGCACGGTACCAAATGGACTTTTTAAATTACAAGGGATTCTATTCAATAAACATGCAAGCAATATGTGATTCCAGTGGAAGATTCCTAGATATCTTTGTTGGTTACATGGGGTCAGTTCATGACATGTGTGTAATGAAGAACAGCAGCTTTTACAGAGCAAGGAGGTACCCTTCCATAGGCTACATTCTTCAAGGAGATGGTGGCTATCCATGTTTGGACACACCAGTCTGCCTGATGACACCGTACAAGGAGCCAATTAATGGACCAATACAGGGAATGTTCAATTATCATCATTACAAAGGCAGCAGCATAATCAAAAGGGCTTTTGGAATGATGAAGACCAGGTGGAGTGTTACATGCCCTGTGGTGGTTTGTTTCTGCCCCCCCCTTCTGCAGGTTCCTCCTGTGCTTGTGGAGCTGCAGCAGGTGTTGCAGCTCAGACTTAATGAGTAGGAGCCTACATGAGATGGAGCTGAGTGGTGTCTCGCTCTCTCTCATTCCTGCTCTTTTCCCAGACCAGTGTGGGTCTGTGTGGTGTGGTGTGAAGCCTGCAGTGCTTGTGCTCGTTGTTTGTAGAGGTTTTTACTCAACCTTTCCTCAGGTTGATTCAGAGTGATTTTTGGTCCCTTTTGTTTGAATAAACTCTATCATCTGACTTGGGTAATCTGCCTTGAGGTTGTTTCTTTACCCCAGGTTTTTTCTTCTTAATTATTTATTGTTACTTACCTCGTACATCTTTCAGTTCGTAACAATTTGGGGCCTCGTCCGGGATCTAAATGAACAGCTGAGAGGTTACTTGAAATAGGTGAGTTTTCATTTTGTATTGTCGTTTGTCCTCAGTGTTTAGCCCAAGTATTGAGGTCTGCATGCCAAGCTGACTAACCTTCACTGTGTGTTAACTGCTTCCTCAGATTAGTCAGGGGAGTGTCTAGCTGGGCTGGTTCAGTCCTTCCTTCAGACACTCGTAACATGGAGGTGTACACTTTTCAAAGCTTTGGAGGTAAAACCAACATTTGCTCCTCAGGTTATTGTGTCCTGTGCTTTTCTGCACAATGTGTGTCTAGATAATGGGGATGAAGATGCTGCACAGGATATGCTAGAGCCCCAACCTCCTAGGGAACCCCTGGGAGCTAATGAGAGGTCTTGCAATGTAACAAGAGACCACCTGGCTGCTGGTCACATAAGGATGCTGACTGATCCAGAAATGGACAATGTATTGTAGCGCCCCTGTTACAGTTACACTCATCACACAGCCCCCACCATCCTGTGCACAGTCATCATGAGTCAGTTTCCACACCCACGGGCCTTGCAGCACCACTCCCACTCACTAATGCCGCGCCGTTCAACCGCTGAATCAGGAAATAGGTTAAATGAGCATGTCCAGAGAGGCCGGAGGTGGAACAGTGAATGAGGAAGAGAATGGCGTACATGTGCGTTGTAGCATCGTGCAAGTCTGGGTCTCATGCTGTGTTCTGGAGGTCCATGTGCTGTCAAAGGGGCATCCGCCGAAAAGGGATGATACCTGGGGCATTGTTCCTGTGTGGAATATAAGGAGGAGCGCCTCTTTGCTGCCTGGTCCGGAGTCTAACAGGTGGACGGAGAGACCACTGGATGTCGGACTAACTGACCTTAACCTACTATGGTTCTGTGAGTGATTCCTGAGTGTGTGCAGATTAATGAATGAGGGATTCTGATCGGCGTAAAGACGCTAACATATTACTTCCGGGTTCGGGCAAAACAGTAGGTCCGTGGTAAAATCTGGACCGGGTTAAAATTCCAGGTTGATTTTCAGTTGGTTTATACTGGACTGCACTGTTAGGGGGATTTATGTTGAAAACTGAAAATGGACTTTGCGTTTAAACTGAACTGAACTCTCGAACTAAACTGAGTTTACCTGCGTGCTGGTTTTGTTTGCTCTATGATTGGTTCTACTTGCCTACTGCATGGAATATAATTTAAAAAATCTACTTTGCTCTGTTTGTTTTTCCTTTCTGGTTGATATGCACATAATAATATCTGGTTTTTGCTTTTCATGTGTTATTTGATGTGTGCGGGTATAAAAAGGTTTTCTTTATTAAAATGTCAGACGTGACTCTGACTGGCACCCCAGACTAACCCGTTACAGTATATTGTTTTTTTGTTATGCTACCTCAGGCATGTGTGTTTAAATATGTGACTAATCAAGAAATGGATAATGTATATAGTTTTTTTTTTTTAATCTTACCTTAGGAATGTGTCAGTTTTTTTCTAAATAAATCTTTTTAAATGCTAATATCTGTTTCAGGTGTTGTTAATGTTTAGCTGGTGTGATAATCATGCTCAAAAACTTGTAGAAAATATTGCACTTTATTTAGTAAATGGCATCACATTCAAATGCATTTATGCACGTGTCTTAAAAATATTTAAGAACACTATTACAACAAAAAAACAACAGCCAGATGTGCCTTTGAGGTAGACATCAGAATGCACACAGGGGACTGCATATCAAACTATTTCTTAAGTTGGTCCTGAAAACAACTCTTCAAATGTAAACATCCAACAGTGCAAACATACACACAGGAACAAGTATGTTGAGAGGCCATATTGCACAAAATAATCTTAAATTTTGTCAATGAGTTTCTTAAACAGACATAAAAAAACGCTCTATTTTCTTCTCACTTTCCTCATGTTTCTTTTGCTCCTTCTCACTCTCTAGTGCCAGAAAATACATCATGTTGTTAAGCTTCCTCTTCTTTTATTTTTAGGTGAAGGGGATGGGGGCATGTCCACAATAGCAGTGGCAGTGGTAGGGGCATCAGATATGGCCGCCTTGGAAAAACCTACTTGAAGGAGTGGGCTCGATGATCTCCTAAGAACAAATCAAATGAGAAGGCATGTTATTCCTGAAGAAGGTCATATGGCCACATGTATGTATGTACAATACATAACTACGCAGAAAATACATTTATTAAGATGCCTGGTTATAACCAACAATACGGATCAGTAATCAATAACAACACATGATGTGGCTGTATCTTTACCATAGGCAGTGTGACAGTCCCTCTCCATTTCTCACAAGTGACCTACCTAATGAAAAAATGTGCAATGTGAAAATTGTACAAAGAAAAAAAATACCTGAAGTCTTTAAATGAGGCGTTTATTCATACAGACAGCAGAAACACTTCCAAACAATTTATGACACCTAAAATGAAAATTTTATATATGTCTGTTTTTTTTTTTTTTTAATGAGAAATACATTTTCATTGCCTTTTTAAGGTTTCAGCTATTTATTTGTCATTAAACAGCTTTAAAGCTGCCATAAGAAGTTCTTATAATGTGTAGATTCTGGTTCAAGACAAATTTTGCTGTTTAATGAGATTGATTTGTAGCCACATAAATTTGTTGACCTTCAGGTAAACAACATCGCTTATTAGCTTAAAACATTGGCTGAACACAGGGGTCTATTACACATCACTGCCCTGAAATCCAGGTGTGTGTGTCCAAATGACAGTGTCCAAATGTATAGCAGAATAATGACGACAGACTCACGGTTTAACTCCATAAAGCAGTGGAGATTTGGTAGATTTGACTGACGAGGCCCTATTTGTGAAGTTTCTTTATAACAATGGTTCAACATAAGAGTTTATATATATTCCTAACATTGAAGAAATATGATAAACATGAAAAGGTATTTAGTGTATTTAAAACGAACAAAATTAAGTATAGTGTGTGAATATAAATCACTAGCAGTAATCACGATTTTAATATGTGAAACCGATTTACATATTTTTTATATAATTCAAACAGGCTTTTGTTTCAGTGTATGGTAAATTGAAGCATCACAGCTCCAGCAGGTATTGGTCAGGGGTCCATGTCGTTTTGGTTAATAAGGCAAATTTTCATACTTTCAAATATTTTTATTCCCCACTCATATTACCTTTCAAATATATCAAATGGAAGTCTAAATATATGAATCTGTGTATTTACTGGATAGCTTAGTATTAAATGCACAATAACAATGTACATCTATACATGGCATGAGGCCTGGTTTGATCCATCCATCCATGTTCTATACCGCTTATCCTGTTCAGGGTCACAGGTGGCTGGAGCCTATCCCAGCTGTCATTGGGCGAGAGGCGGGGTACACACTGAACTGGTTGCCAGTCAATCACAGGGCTGACATATAGAGACAGATAACCATTCACTCAGGCACTCACACCTACGGATAATTTGGAGTGACTAATTAACCTGATGAGCATGTTTTTGGACTGTGGGAGGAAGCTGGAGGACCCGGAGAGAACGCACGCATGCACGGGGAGAACATGCAAACTCCACACAGAAAGGTCCACCGGCTGAGGTGGGGATTTGAACCGGTGACCTTCTTGCTGTGAGGCTGCAGCGCTAACCGTCAGCCCAGGCCTGGTTTGATATGAAACACGGTTTATTATATATTTATGTACATTTAGGGGGTCTCTGTTCCATCTCTCCACCAGTAAGGGGTTGTCTGGTGTGAAAAATGTTAAAGTGCCCTGCTCTAGTGAGAATACAGAGTATGCAGTGTACTTCATTGAGGAGTATCTGATTCAAGACACAGCATCTGACTCTGGGTCTTATTCTGCTTATTTGCTATTTAAGCTAAATGCAGCTCAGTGTTTTCAGCATGGCAGCCTCAGCACAAAAACACCACAGTGTCAGCGTGAGCCCTGATTTCCCAAGGATCTCAGAGCACTCCGTTGAAAACAGTTCCACTTTTGAAACCCTGCCATGCCCATCGAATTCACTTCTCAAACATGCACCAATGAGAATAAGAAGGGACGGGGCTCCTGATTAAAAACTCAGTCAACACCAAGATGGTGGTCTGTATTGATGAGAAAGTGTAACCCAGGTCACTATTTTGCACTACTTTGTAAAGGTGAATGTGCATGGTGAGATTGAGTTGTGGTATTGCCAGTTTGATTTTAACTTATTTATTTGTTCTGAAAATCCTGTATAAATTCTCCAGTTTTACATTAGATCTCGCGTTATTTGTAGGTCTTGCAGTAAGTGTATTAACCAATCATGTTTCTAGATTCAGCGTGAATCAGGGAGTGTATATATAAGATGGTGCATTTGATAGCCTGAGAGACTTGACTCGAGACCAAAACATCTTAGTTACTGAGATGCTGAAGCTTAGTAGATGAGCTGAACTCATACTCTAAAACTAAATGTGCTTACTAAACTTTTAGGATGACGGAGTGGAAAAACTGAACTTATACGTTGCCGAGTGATGCTGAATGAGACGAGCCGACGTATTAAAAATAGATTTTGATTGGACGTGGTAAGTTAATAAATAAATCAGAGTGATTCCCATGAATCCATTTCGGTGCTCATTAATCTATTGGTATGTCTGTTGTTGTACGAGTGAATATAAGGTCACGTATCTATGGGTAAATCTCATGTCATGTCATTTTCCACCGCTTATCCGTGTCCGTTGTCTTGTAGCTGTGTTCATGGTCGCGCGTTCACAGCTCTCCTCCGGTCTCTACATAGCACATAAAACCACGGCCCTCTTGTTTCCATACTTATCGCGCTCAGTGTTAGTTAAGACATTTTTTTGATCATTATTGTTTTGTGCTTTGTTTTTTGTTCCCCTTCTTGCGCCTCCCCTGGAACTCTTTGGCGCCCCCCAGGGGAGACGCACCTCACACTTTGAAAACCACTGGCATGGATAACTATAACTACAGATCAGATGAGATACCTTATTCAAATTTGGAGCTTTTTTTTATTTACTGGGTTTGGGAAAGTGAATCGAACTCACTGAAAAAAAAAAAAACTGTGAAGAAGTTGATTTTTTTTTTTTTTTTTGTGGTTATTTTCTTTTCATTTTATTTTCTTGTATACAACAATACAAACTATATTCCTGAAAACCTCGTTTACAGTCTGTTGTGCCTTATTAAGTATTGCCACCTCCTTTATTTCCCTCTTTTTAAGTTAAGATCTTCTGATTTCATTAGCCTTCTCTTCCTGTGTTATCCTGAGGGACGTGTTTTGTGAGAATAGAAAATAACTGTTTCTTGGTTAAACTGCACATCAGCAACATGTGGTCAACATGTGACCGGGTGAGACAGTTTGCTTGTGTTCCTTGTCTTTGTATAACGACCCCATTTGTGGGAGATTTTATAAAGAGAGGATTGGAGGTGGTTACAGGACATACTGGGTCATGCATTGCAAAGAGTTTCTATGCAGAGATTAATCAGATTTGTGCAAAGAGATGGAAATGGTTTCTCTTTGTGGGTTGAATTTCTATTACTTGGTGTCCTTCTGCTGTGATGTCAGAATTGCAGATGATTTTTCACTTCTGCATTGTGCAGTGACACATCTATTAAGGTGGAAATGTTCCTTTAAAGGCATCAGGTCAGCCTGTCTCACTAACAGCTGTGTCAAGCTGAGATAACTCTGTGTGGTTTTACAGCCAAAATGAAAATAAAACATCATTACAGGCAGACATTTGCACGTTGCTTTAGTTATTAATTTCCCTTGATGTTTTAAAGCCTTGGGTTAATAAGCTTATTAGGAGTTGTGGCAGTGAATTAAAACTGCTAATCTGGGATTATTCATAAGTAAAAAGATGGTGTTGTTTTTTTTCAGTTAATCCAACGAACCCCTTGGTATAACTTCAAATTTCAGTCAAGCCCTTTCATTTTTATTCACACAGCAGAGAGCGAAGGTTCCTGGTGAAGAGTGCCTCAACATCACAATAACTTTTTTGGGTGAAAGCTGTCAGAGTCATTGATGATTCAAGGAAAAAGTCTTTTCATCAGGGACTGTCATCTAAATGCAAAGTAGAAGTCAGGGGGGTGTTGATCTTGAAACAGTTTTTGCAAGGTTCAGCCTCACATGTTAAAGGCGACAAATTGCTGCAATCCCTCTGTCTTTAATATAGGACCATCACTGGGCTGCTGTTGTTTTCATATATCTGCAATCACCCTTTACAGGAAGTGTTTTTAATGTTTTACAAAATGTTTCCTCAACCTCCATTTTTCTAGAAAGGACTTAAACAACCACGAGTAGATTTCATCATTTCCAGTTGGTAACATAGTCACAGGTACATCATTCTTCCAATTTGACACTTATGCTTGTCAGACACTGATTACGTTTACACGCACACCATATTCCTGTATTTATCGGAGTGATGACAATATCCCGATTGCATAGGAGTCATTTCTACAATTGCAACTGTAACAACCCAATCAAACTCATTTTTTGATTATCAAAAACCTGAGTACGACCCCTGGTGTATGCCTGTAACAACCCAAATATTGGGTCATAAATGCGTAAATCAGAATTTGCTCCCAGGTTAGCTACTTACAGGATTTTCACACGAAAAGTAGTTTCCTGGTGTTTGTTTATGCTGCAATGCTGGTTGCATTGGTGTTGATGTGTTTCACTTTAAAATGAAAAAAAAAAAAAAAGGAAAATAATTCGTACCTTCTAAGCCACTAGAAACTGTATTATGATACTGTAGTTGAAATGATCATGATCTTCTGGACGGATTTCCTGTGATTTTAAAAACACAGTTAAGTCCCTGTGAGGGGTTTCTAAGGCTATATTCAGACCAGAAAAGTCCTTTGGTCCACTTGTTTGGTCCGGACCAAAAGCGGACTTATTTTTTTCGTTTGGTGCGGTTCATATTCAGATAGTACTTTTTGCAAGTGGACTATATTCTGTAAACACATCCACGTGTGTGACGATCAGTGCTCTCATTGGACAGCACTGACAAAGGGCGGCACACAGAATACAGACCTGGAAATGGAAGTAAACATGTGTGTTTGTGCTCTTATTAGAGCTGCAAAATTCATTTTCAGTTTCAAGAGCAGCTTCTTCAAAGCAGGCTTAACAACACCGTTTACAATTTTGGAACAGTGGAGACGAATGCACGCAGCAAAGAGACGCTATGCTCTGCGTGTCCTGACCCACAACATGCAGCAACAGCGTGGCTAAACAGAAGACGGAGGATCAGGTATGAACCAAAGACGGTTAGGTTATGGTGGCTTTATGGGCCCAAAAGGCGCATGTATCCTGTCGTTAGTTCGGATGGACCTTGGTTTGTATTCAGACCTGCACCGGAGAACCACGAACCGCACCAGAGGTTGTTTGGAAGCGGACCGAGACCACCTCAAAAAGTGGGTCTCGGTCCGGTTGTTTGGTCTGCACCAGGGTTCATTTGTGTCTATTCACACCTGCATGAAAAGTCCGCACCAGCGTGGGAAACGAACCCTGGTCCGTTTAAAGTGGACCAAACAGTCCAGGTCTGAATACGCCTTTAATGATCTTGAAAAAGTCTCCCTTCTAGATACATGCCTGATAGTAATCCACACCTTAAAATGAGATTTTCATGGCCAATATTGCTGGTTACAGGTTATTTTAAATGCTACTTCTTAGCTTCCTGAGCAAGCACGTCTAGTGACTGATGAAGATTGGTTGTAAGAAGAGAGATTTGTGTTTTTCTCTGCTGAAAACAAATTCTGTGATTAATTTTGTAGTGATGGTGGACACTGGAGCCTAACTGTCTGAAAGAAAAAGGACAGAAGAGCAGAAGAAATGTAAATGGGAGAGTGATAGAGCATGAGCTAAAAGCTGTTTGTGCTTATGTTCATTCCAACCCACAGTCAGCAGTTATTCTGCAGTGGTCTGTTCAAACTTGAGAGTCTATCAATAAAATGAAGAGTGAGGTTACGTTAGCTCTGCTTGGTAGATGACTGGCAGGGCATAACCAGGATTCACTAACGTTACACACTACGGACATGTCTTAGGGCAGTGGTTGTCAAACATTTTTCAGTCATGTATCCCTTGTGAATTTTTTGGAGTGGAGTATAATGGTTTGTCAACTGACGTAAAGGAGCTCACCACCAAAAAAAGGCATTTTTAAACTAAATATCATCACGTTGACGGATGGTAAACAGCTCCCAGCTTTGTGAAACAGCAGTGAGTGGATAAAAGAGATCAGCAAGTGGACAGATATTAGGTGGACAGACGGTTTTGGTGAAGAAATCCAGAGTATACCCAGGGAGGAATTTAAACACACAACTGTCACTCGATACTCCTGACTGCATTATCCATGGACACTTATCAGACTGTGACAGACCAGGATGTAAACATCGTTTCATAATATTCCCCAACTTTACTTTGGTCATAAAATCTGTTTCTATTTATCATAATTTATAGGTTCACCCATTATTCATCGTCCTTATTGAGTCCATGTTTGGTCAGAACCTCAGCCCCAAACCAGCTTTTTCATTAAACAAGCAAAGTCAAATCTGTATTTTCAGAATCAGCAGTTATAGCTTGTTTGCAGCCAAACCTGATTAACTGAGGTTGGATAAAGAATACACATTTAATTACACACATGCAGACGTCGCTGGTGTATCAGTGTAAAGTGTTAATCACGGCTGCTGTCGGCTGAAAGTCACCAGTTAGCATGTTCGCTATCAACGCAGAAACACCGGTTGCGCTGTAATGGTCAAAACTTGACAGAAGTTGCCTGTATTGTGTAGTATTGTTTTTGACAGCTGTCCACAGAAAAAAAACAAAACAAAACGTACATTTTGATGCTTCTAACAGGTTGAATTTAGTGTTTGAAAAACGCTGACTCGTCGGAGCTAAATGCTGCTTCTGCAGTCAAGGTGTGTGCGCATCTGTATGATGGTGTAGACTGATAATCTCTCTATCCAACAGCATTTGAGCTTCCAACCCAAAGCATAAAGCAGATAAAAAGACTGACATGTCAATATGGTGATATTGTCTGTTTTTGAAGTACTTGAAAACAAACATTCGGATGCCTCTGTGTAAATTTTACTTTAACTTCCAAAACTGATTGCATTTTAAGCTGTCACAATTCAAACTATACAAAATGTATCTCACAAAAACCCAGCTCATCAATCACTCTGACAGCGTTCTCATCCCTGTGTAACTCAGCTCTATATTGACACTGACAGCCCTAAACATCGTCTTCACAAACAAGTGTCAAGCCCTCTGTCAAAGGAGTAAAAAATAACAGATACGCTCAATCACTGTCTCTGCTCTGTATGGCAGTCAGAAGCCACATGCTTCTTCATATACACGTTTACAGCACGTCAATTTGGGTTTGGATCATAACAAGAACCCTGAACCAGAAGCCTTTTTTTTTCTACCCTGAAATGACCGTTACTGCCACCAAGAGAGACATCAGCCGTCCGACAACAGCTGAATTAGAAAAGATGGTCTCCCTGTTTTCAGGCTAAGCATGGGGACTTCTCAAAGCACTGCAGCACCCAGATTTATCACATTTTTTTCTAAGTTCTGTCCCAGAGGAAGAGAGCATCTTCAGAATGGGACAAATAAAGTACAGTTTTAGGCTATCCAGGCAATCACCTGCTTCTCAGCGCCTATTATCCCCAAGAGAAACCTGCACAGCTCCTCTAAATGTCTCTCAGCAGCAGTGCTCTCCAACTGGCTCCCATATTTCTGCTCCACTGGACGATAAAATAAAATCCCACCAGCTGCACACACACTCACGCACACACACGTATACAGTTCTAAGTGCCTCGCAAGAAGGATTTACAATTAAAGGCGCCACGACTCGGGATGCACAGAATACAAAGCAGGGCTCTGGAGTGATCTATTGCTTTTGAGTGTGACAGACCCTGTCCATCATGGTGACAGACAACACTTTGAATATTTCAGGCCGACCACATTAACTCAGGCCTCTTTTTTAATTTTACTTTTGAATTCTCCCATAAATAAAACTGAATTTTAACAGGTAAACACTAGAATATGAGCCCGCTGCAAGCCATACTCAACAGCAAATCACCAGTCTTTAAATGATCACACACTGGAAACTGACGACATAAAGAAAACCATTTTATAGATCATGTGGGTCAATAACACTGTGATTGAATGGTGTTTTCCATCACAGGACCTATCTGGTGTAACAAATTGTGGACTCTCCATCATATATGAATCATTGATCCACCATTGCTAAAAGAAAAGGTCCTATCATTAACGTCTGTGTGGAACACTGGTCACTATCACGAGAGCCATATTGATATTGATTTTCCTCCAGTGGGCTGTGTGACTCAAAAGTGGTCTACACAACAGAAAACAGCACTCAAGGAGCATGTGCTCCACTCAGGTGAGGCTGTAAGATGGCAAACATGGTTTTCAGGGATGGTTTAACCTCCTGAGACCCAACTTTTCTCTGGTGTGCATGCTTTTATTTCTCCTTGCTGTTTGGGATAAGTAAGGCCTGAATAAGTAAGATAACTTCTCTCAGTCTTTGTATAAGAATTTTTTTGTTTGTAGGGATGTGATGAGATCTCATACCACAAGATCTCACAAGATCACATCATGACAATATTTTCTCTGGTAAAGGGCAGAGGCCCATCAGCATACACTGTAAAAAAAAATCTGTCACAAACTGATGGAGGACAAAATGACCAGTGATGCATGAGAGAAAAGTGTTTTTAGGAGAAGGGCAGAGTGTTCTGTTTGGAGGATTTTTTTTTTTTTTTTTTAATTTGTCTCCTATCAAAAAACAATTCAATCCTGTATGTTTACCGTTTTTTTAAAGGTATTTCTATGTTACAGCATTTAACTGTAATTTCACAGTATTTGTCTACAAACTTTGCTGCAAGTGCTTTAACTGTTTTTTTTTTCTTTTTTTTCTACAGATTTTTATTTTTTATGGTGAAGTTCTGTATTTTTACAGTATTTCATGTAGTTCCATGAGTTTTCAGTGTTTGACTGTAATTTTACAGTATTGTCTGGGAACTTTGCTGCCAGTGCTTTTACCGTTTTTTTTGTTTTTTTTTGTTTTTTGTTTTCACAGTTCTTTTCTTTTCTACAGTGTAGTCCTGCATTTTTAAAGTTATTTTATGTTCTGCATTTTTTTTTAACAGTGTTTGACTGTATTCGTATCTGTCTGGAAGCTTTGCTGCCAGTGCTTTTACCGTTTTTTACATGGTAATTTTTCATTTATTTATTTGTTTATTCTTACTATTAGTGAATTGAAACTATGAGTGAGGAGGGTACAGGATTCAGCTGGCATGATATCTAAAAAAAAACATTAAGGATGTCATTTTACAGATATTTTAAATTGTAACTTTACAGTTTTGTATAATGTTTTTGAAAAACAGAAAAAAATACTGCAAAAAAAAAAAAAAAAAAAAAAAGAAGGGTAAAAACCATAAAATCCTTTTTCTTTTTTAATGTGTGTACAATGACTAAAAATATCTGTAAATCTACTGGCGTTTTTTTGTTTTATAAGAAAACAGGAAAAATCTGTTAAAATTTACAGATCATTTGCTGTAAAATTACTTTATTTTTCAGTGTAGGCATATGCATATCAGACTGTGAGTGATTCAGTTTTCTATTCATGACCTGTAGGGGGCAGTAAGGTCAGCCAAGTAATGCACCTTTGTAACATCTAACCCACAAGAAACTGACAAGAAGACAGAAGTTAGCAGCAGCATCGAGTGTAGCAGGATAACGTCAGAGTCTGAAAATATCAGCAATAAAAATTCCCCTGCCTCTTTTAAATTGTTTTTATGGCAGTGTTTTGGATATCAGAATCAGTAATACTTTATTAATCCCATGGATTTTTTTTTGTTTTTGAGAAAAAACTCTTTACATTGAGATGTTAGACAAGGCAAGATGGACTGTGCTTAACAGATATTGCACTTAACTGAACTGTATTAGAGTGTTGCACTTATTGCTCTAATTTTGTGGTGCAGCGCAGGGGGCGCAAGCCTGGCGCACCCTGCCCAGTGTTAATTTGTTTTAATTTGGCAGCACACTGCCAGGCGCAGTCAAGGCGCAGAGAGGCGCAGAGGTGCACGTCCACGCCTCGCTCCGCGCAAATGGCAGAGAGGGAGGAAAAAAGCCGTGAGTGGGTTTAACACAGCCGAGCGCTGTCTTCACCAATCAAGTGAGTGCTTTCCCTCGCCTTTAAATGCCCTGCAGCCGAGGCGCAGTGTCTGATTGGTCTGACTGATCCCTGACACAGCGGAAACAGTGTGCTGGAAAGACCTGGTAGCGGAGACTGTCAGAGCTGCTGTCCCTGCAGCAGGAGAATGGACAGCGGGGCGCATCGAAGGACATGAGGCGCGTCACCGTGTGGGCCAGCTCCCCGGACAGATGTAATCTGTTCCTTTGTCATTAATAGGAGAAAAAAATGAAGAGACAGTTACACAGCTGGCTTATCCATTCAGAATACTTTTCATCCACCTGCACTCCTGGTTTGTCATCGCCAAATAGCAGAACCTTTGGGCCGAGATTAGACCAGGTTGGAGCTGGCGAGCTTTCAGCGCACTTTTTTTGGCACGAAATTGTCACTGCGCCAACACGAATCTGCTGACACCTCACTTTGGTTCGCCGTCAACTCCACCTGGCGCCAGGCTTGCGCCCCCTGCGCTGCGCCACGAAATAAGAGCCCTGGGTCTTAGGTCAAGTTATACCAGAAGAATAAAAATGAGACCTTAGACGAGGCTTTGAATCTTGGACTTTATCTGAAGGAGTAGTTTTCTGTGTCATGGCGATAACCTCTGTTCAGGGTGAAGCTTTTCTTTCTGTATAAGAGCTTTCAGCCGATGGATTTGCAATTGTTAAGCTTCTGTATTCCAACATTGTGTATAGAAAACATTTATTTATGGTACTGAAACCCTCAAAATGTATGGAATCCAACTGTTGGTAAAAATAAATAAGAAAGGAAAAATAAGCAGAGAAACCGCCCACAGTGTCTGTGAATCTTACATAACTTGTTGACTCTCCCGCTCGCTGGCTGCTTCTCTTCTTCTCAGAGGTTTTATTTTTCCTCAGCTACTGTTCATGCCACATCCCTCTGTTTGCAATCCAAATGTTTTCCACACGTTCTCCTCTCCACTCCAGCCCGCTCCGCTCCCTGGAGAATAAGCCTCATCCTCTGCGGCATTGAAATTAGCATCAGTAGTAGTTTCTCATCCAGAACTTGTGTTGTGTTGTAGCCTGAAACCAAATCAAAGCTCTCTGTGTCTGTTTTCTCCAAAGTGTCACGTGAATTCGTGAAGAAGATAAAGGCCAAAAGACCCGGTAGCTATGGGGCTTTGTTTGAGTGGATGTGGCATGTTTTGCAGTGTGTGTTTACAGATATTGCTTTATATCTTCAGTGAGGTTCGGCTCCTATTGTAGCTGGAATGCATCTGTGTATGAATGCATGAATAAATACGAGTGTTAAGCATAACAAAAGATTTTGAAACCTTTTCTCAAGGTGAAAATGACTTTCAGGGCCTTTAAAACTCAGGAATTTATTATTTGTTGGGACAAGATATTTCATTTAGAGAGTTTTTTACTTTTTGGTCCAAGTTCTTTTTCTTTCAAAAACACTTGAAAGTTTCTTTTAACTCATGCAGCCAATTTGTTTTCAGACTCAAGGAAATCATTAGCTTCACAGGTTTGCTTGTGCCTCCTGTTCAGGGGCAGAAACAACAACAGATAATTCAGCGAAATGTTTGAACTTTATGTCAGATGTTTCCAAGTTTTGCGTCATTTTCTTTCTTTCTTTCTTTCTTTCTTTCTTTCTTTCTTTCTTTCTTTCTTTCTTTCTTTCTTTCTTTCTTTCTTCCTTTCTTTTCCTGAAATAAACAAATACCATTTTTTGAGTAAAACAGTCTTTTTCAACCTTGGGGTCGCAACCCCATGTGAGGAATTCAAATGGGGTCACCTGGAATTTCCAGCAATTGATTAAAAAAAAAAAAAAAAAATTAAAATAAAAAATACTAATATATTTTTTAATGATTGAATATATATTTCATTTAAATCAAAACACCACACATTTTCCCTTATAATGATAATAATTATAATAATAATAATAATAATAATAATAATAATAATAATAATAATAAAAAAAAAACAAGTTTAAAAAAATTCAGTATATAATATCTAAGCCGGCAGGTCTTGGTCACCTGATCGCGTGACGGCACGTATTTCAGTATTTGTACGCTTCAAAAAGGACACCGAGTCAGAGTCAGAAAACCTGCTTATATATATATATATATATATATATATATATATATATATATATATATATATATATATATATATATATATATGAAACTATTACATTAACAAGAACAATTTTTTTTGTAAAACAGTAGTTTGTTTTAGATGTCTGGGGTCGCCAGAAACTTGTGATGTAAAAATGGGGTCTCAGGCCAAAAAAGGTTGGGAACCACTGGAGTAAAGGCTGATACTACCATTTATCTAATTCAAACCAAATTTTAAAGATAATAAGAATAATTATAATAATAAGAAGAATGGAAAAAAAAACATATTGATGGTAAATAGGCTGTACTAAAGCTTTGATTTCTTTAGTCCTCTGACCACTCTGGTGCTCTTACACTCCATGTCCCATTTACTCATTCACACACATTTGCACACTGATGGCAGAGGCTGCTATGTAAAGTGCCCATCTGTACTCACTAAACCCTTCTCACACACATTCATACACACGCAGAGCAGGCTGTGCCACTGGATGACATCTGAGCTTGCCCAGGGACACTTCGACACGTGAACCACGGGAGCTGAGATCAAAACCACCGACCTCTGAATCGAAGGTTTGTTGACATTTTATAAGCTTTGACTTTCAACACACTCTTTGTTATTGTTACACTATTATTAACCTGACACAAATTTAGCTCTCTACAGTTACTTTTTCAGTCTGTACACTACTATTAAACTACATATCTATTCCCAAAGCTCAACAAGAAAATCCCTTGTCAGGAGAATTTATTATACAATAATTTAAATATGGCAGAACTGCTCTGTTCTGGGAACTCCCTACCCTTCCACATACCTATGGAACGCCAAAGCCAAGGCACGGAGAGCAGCCTGTCTGAAGGATCATTACAATCAGTGTTAGCCAGTAGCATTAGTGGTATTGACTCTAATTAAAGGGTTAGTTTGGTATTTTAGTAGCAGGGTTTTAAGTAGGGATGTACCGATACGACAATTTTGGCCGATACCGAAATCCAATATTAATATTGTTGTTTTGGCTGATAACCAATATTAACATTTTGGTACTGGTAAAAAAAAAATAAAATAATAATAATAATAATCTGACATGATGTGTCGAAGTACTTCAGAGAGAAAGGGTGGCCCGATCATGAGAAAAAATGACCATGGAGAGGATCAAAGGATGGAGCGCCTGAGATGAACGTGATGAAAAAAGTATGTTTTGTCTGTTTTTTTGGATCAAAAACAGGAAGAGAGACATGAAAGAAGATGGTCCACTGTTTTTAGGTAGTTTTGGTGTTTGGTGATATGGATATTGATACCGATAAATTGAAACGGAATCCCAAAAATTGTAAAAGAAATAAATCAGAAGAAAAGTATATCGTCCCAACCCTAAAAAATATCCATCCATTCTCCTTTCACTGCTGATCCAGGACCGGTACATGAGGGTAACAATGCCGTCAGGGAAGACCAATGGCCCCTGTCCCTGGCCACTTCCACCAGCTCCCGTGGTGTCTGGAATACCAAGGAGTTCCCAGACCAGCCCAACTCATCTAGCTCCTCTCAATGTGGAGGAGCAACGGCTGTACTCCAAGCCTCTCTTGAAAGTCTGAGCTCTGAACCCCATCTCTAAGGCTGAGCCCAGACATCCTGTGGAAAAAGCTCATTTCAGCCGCTTATATCTGCTATATTGTTCCCTTGGTGTCTACTCACAGCTTTTGAGCATGGGTATGGGTCGAAGCTAGGGGACAATATGCTGTTCTCACGATTCAATTTCTTACACAATTTTTTGGGGTGCCGATTTGATTTCAATTGCAATTCTGCGATTTTTTGTTTGCTTTTTAAACACTAGACAACGTGAAAAAGTTAAATGATGATGATGATGTCTACAGACTATGTCAGGAGCCATATTTTCTCATAAAAAGCACATCATGTGAGAGAAACATTTCACCCTCTGCTGGATAAAAGTGATCACTTTACTCCAGTTTATAACCAAAGACTGAAATGAAGAAATTGAATTTGAAGAAAAAAAAAACAAAGAATCCCAATTTTCATTTTGTCTAACAAAAAATCTCCAATATATCAATTTGGGATTTTTTTCTTCCACCCTTAGTTTTAACATAGATTGCCTGGCAAATTGGGACCTCGCCTTCTGGCTTAACTCTCTCTTTACCATAAAGGACAGACTGGTTTTGCACCTGCATCGCTGCCAACGCCATCCTGATCAGCTCCCTCACGCACGAACAAAACTTTGAATGTTAGTTATTTAGTTTTAATTTTCCGGTCATTGCACAATCAAATACACATATTTACATACTTATACATATATCCCAAACATATCTAAATATATATATATATATATATATATATATATATATATATATATATATATATATATATATATATATATATATATATATATATATATATATATACATGTAGATCCGCCCACACATACATGTATTCTCACACATATACAAACATACACATAACCGTGTGCAGATCAATGTACCTGGTAGTGCTGACCAAAAGGGTTTAGGCTGAAGTTGAAACTTATAATTGCCCAACCCCCGTAGTATTTCAACAAAAACAATTCAAGATGGCGCAAACAATAAACTGTCTATTTAAGTTTTCAGTTTTAGACACCGCCGAAACACAGCATTATAAAACAACTTATGACAGCGATCATAAGGTGATTAAAACAATAATAATTAAGAAGTGACAACATATCAATATGATTTTATTTATTATTTATCTATTTATTTATTTATTTGTACTGGGTCTCCATTTGGAGGCTAATTAACTTTAATCGAGTGTTCTATAATTTTCAATAATTCTTGATTTGAGGCTTTTTTTAAATGCATTAATAGTTTTGGCGCCTTTAAGTTCTCCATCTAAGTTGTTCCATAGATCAACCCCTCGAACAGAGATACATCTACTTTTCAAGTTAGTTCTAACTTTGGGTTTATAGAAATTTCCAGAATCTCTGAGACTATATCTATTTTCTTTCAGTTTGAACAGATCTTGGAGACTGTGTGGAAGCTTTAAGTTGTGAGCTTTATACATCACAACAATAGTATTAAAATCAACAAGATCATGAAATTTCAATGTATTATATTTGATATACAATGGATTTGTAGGGGCATAGTAATCAGAAAAATTAATGATTCTAAAAGCTTTCTTTTGCAGCAAGAAAATCGGTTGAGTGTTTGATTTATAATTATTTCCCCATATTTGCACACAATAATTGAGATATGGAAGTATGAGTGAGTTGTACAGGATATGAAGTGCATTTTGATTTACAAAAGTTTTAATTTTATATAAATGTATGTAAAAACATGGTAATAAAAAAACATCTTAGTTTGGTTATGAGCCATTTTTGGGTTATTTTCCCTCCTTCACCTCGACTTTGGGCAGCACTGTGAGTGTTCTCTGCCAGTTGTGAGCTGTTTGGGACCTGTTCAGTCCAAAGATGTTCAACAAGATGAGACGAGACAGTTTGGTGCTGTTGCTCAGCAAGTTACCACACTGTCATCCGGACCACCTCAACTCCTCTTAAGCCTGCTGGTGACACTGCCTGGGACTTGACTTGTCAAGTCACCATAGCCTTTTCGTAAATGTTAAGCACAAACCTGTTCCAACAGTCAAATCAGCCCATGGCAAAGTCAGCTGGTGAAGTCTCAAACTGTCAGCTGATGGAAAAGGCAGAGTTTGAGATGGGGTCAGCCTTGAATTCCAAAGTAAAAGTCTAAGTCTGAAATAAAACAGGCTCAAAGGAAGACGTGGGACCATCTGTGTGAGGAGAGCATCAAAAATATGGATCAATAATTAGCTGGAAGAGGGAAACATGATGATAAGACACACAGTACAACTTTATGAGTCTAAATTTAGGAGATAACATCAGGAAACTGCAGGTTCATACAAAGTTTGCATTTCTAATCAAGGCAATCTTTGTTTCAGATTTCATCCCGCTGTACAAGGAATAGTAACTGAGGCAGGAAGTTATGGTTTTTCCTGACGTTTTAGCATCCCGTATATTCTGTCTTTCTTCATAGGAAAAGGTGTCCATCTCAATCCACACCCAGTTCTGCCCCTGATAGCGCACAAAACGAATGCCTCTGCTCAAATCCTCTCTTGAAGGAGACGACAACCTCTCAGCGACCACCCACTCAGGAAGATTGCCAGAGGATAGCTTTGCAATCATGTCAGCAGAGTGCAGCTTGGTTTTGATGTACCATAAAGCCATTATTTCTATGGGGCTGATAGAGACTTAATTAGAAACATAATGAATCCGCTGCACATCAGACAAGCCTAATTAAGCCTGACTGAAATGCAGAGATAATTGGGTTTTCAGTTCAGGCCCCCAGAACATCGACCCAGACCCCTTTTCCTGACCCTCCTCGCAGGTCCCCAGGTCCCTCAGCGGATTACTCCGACCAGACGAGATGGACAGCAAGCATATTGTTACAGGAAGCAGAGACCTGTCTCACCATGTCGACTGTCTGGTCTGGTCCTCGCCCTGTGGATCTGTTGGGAGCTCTGTGATCCATGGAAACTCTTCAGATGCCCTTTATAATCCCATTAAACCTTTTGTCTCCAGCTTACCGCGCGCTCGCTGGAGGAGAGGAACAGAAGAAAGCGTCTGGCTGCTGGAGCACGGCACACATCTTGTGGTTCAGGTGTGTTTGTCAAAGGGAGAATAAGGTTATCAGACACACAGGAAGCACAGTCTTCCAGCTTAATGTCGGAAACTTTGAATTTAAAAAGCTAAAATACTGACTTAGACTTACATTTCTAAGTTTGGTTCTAGGTAAGGTGATGGGAAACAGTGCAGGATATGAGTGAATCACAAGTAGGGCTGCACAATATGGCCAAAATCCAATATCTCGATTTTTATAAGGTATATCTCGATACACGATATATATCTCGATATTCTGATTTCTCCCCCTTAAATCACTATGTTAATGTTAAATCCAACCCTTTGATGCATAAAATGACATTAGTAAAATGATTCAAGCAGAACTTTAAGTTGGATTTTTAAAATTTGAACGCAAAAACAGGAAATCTCAATCAGGTAAAGTTTAGTAAACCTTTAACCAAACTTTATGTAGTCACATATTTTTAGTTCTAGTAAAATAGTCTTATTTTACATTATATTATATTATATTATATTATATTATATTATATTATATTAAACTATATTAAATTATACTATATTATATTATATTATATTATATTATATTATATTATATTATATTATATTATATTATATTATATTATATTATATTATATTAAATTATATTATTCTTCTATAACTTCTGTCTTTGAGCCTGGGGTCTGGTTGAAATGTATTAGATTTGGGTTTGTCTTCTGATAATATCCCAGCTAGCAGTATTTTGGTGGTCAGTTGTAAAATGGCACCAAACTCATCTGCCATCATGTTCCGAGCAGTGCACCGCTGAGTGCAGTGACTGAACAGCACTCGGAGAAGGGGGGGGGCAGAGTGCCAGAAAAACGAAAGTGAAACTCAAAAACATGTCATGTTTGTTTCTCGTTGTGGAGAGTTGGGAAAAAAATCAGGGATCATACAGGCAGCAAAGCAAACCCAAATAAGCAACTACACCCTAGAAAACAAGCCCGGGAACCCACAACCTACGACTGATGAGATGTACCAGTGATGGGCCGGGGAGGGTGAGAGGAGCACCGGCTGAGCAGCAGAGTGAAACGAGCAAATCACGGAAGAGAATCATGTTTCGACGTCTGAAAACATTTAGGTTGCTGTTTGTAGTCAATGATTGTGATATAGTCATTTTATATATCTCCAATGCAAAAACCAACGATACATCGGGTATATTCGATATATCCCCCAGCCCTAGTCACAAGGGAAGAAAAACTTAACATGAATCCTTACTTCTACAGATATATTCAGCAAGGTGTCAGATTTTGTTTGCTTCCTCTTGACTCTGTGTCTCTCTGCTCCGCTCTCCATCACAGCCACAGCACTAACTGCTCTGGTCAAGTAACACCAACATTTTGTCAAGTCCTTTTTGCATTGCTGACATTTTGTTAAGATACCCTTAGGATCTGTTTAAATTGGACCGCAGCCCCACCTTTTGGTCCAAAGACAACTTTTTACTAGATACAACGTGACGAGGGAAGGTTTTTATCAGTACAGGTACGTACGTTGTTCGAAACGTGACACAAAGCAAACTATGGTACAAATGTAATTTTGTACCTAAGTTAAGTAGCTGGCTACATTTAGCGCTACTCACAACTCTGTGCTGTGAGACATGTCTGTAATGTGTAAGGTTGGTGAATCCTGGTTATGTCCTGCCAGTCATCTACCAATCAGCGCTAATGTAACCTCACTTTTCATTTTATTGATAGACTCTCAAGTTTGAACAGACCACTGCAGAATAACTGCTGACTGTGGGTTGGAATGAACACTTGCAAAAACAGATTAGCTTGTGTTTTAGCCTTTTGCTTATACTCTATCAGACTCCTGTTTATCTTTCTTCTGCTCTTCTGTCCTTTTTCTGTTTGACAGTTAGGCTCCAGTGTCCATCGTCACTGCGAAATCAATTAAAAAAAAAACCTCTGGAAGAGAAAAACACAAATTTCTTTACTCACCACTAAACTTTGTTAGCTTGCGTGGTGTTGTCGTAGAAACCTAGACATGCCATAAATCAATCCGGTCCTGCTGGACCCTATCAGGATGCTAACGCCCTGTTTCCACCAAGCAATCCGGTTTAGATCAGTACGGTTTGGTACGGGTTGGATCAGTAAACCCTGATCCTGTTTGTGTTTTCTCAGCCAACCAGGTCCCCTCTTGGCAGATGATGTGTAAACTTATAGCTGCATCAGTTATGTGTTATGCCATAGTAACAACACAGTGTACCCCACTAATAAATCCAATGAAGAAGAAAAACGCACACAGTAAACAAAGATCCAGGAGAAATACAGCAGCCACTGTCACATGGTAAGTGATGATTCTTCCAACCAATCAAATGACAGCAGTGTTTCTACCTCCACCTTTTGGGTCAGATCAGTATGTGGGTCAGCTATTTGGGGATCTGTACCAGGATTGGTCAGTGGAATCCCCACCAAATGTGTGCCATACTGAGATGTACTGAACTAAACCGCTTGGTGGAAACGGGGCTTAAGAAGTAGCAATATAACATAACCTATATTGGCGCTGATAATCTCATTTCAAAGTGTGGGTTACGATCAGGGAGAAGGGAGGGAAGATCACTTGCAAAATCTGCAAAGCCCCTTCTCTGACAGAGACAGGCAGGCCGACACGTGAGATTGAGAGACGGCCAAGACCAAGAGGGAACACAAAGATGGCAGAAGAGGCCGATAGAAGCAGCAACAATAGACGTCAGATAATCACAGCTACCTAGGTGACAGCACGGCGTGATTAACACTAATGACCCCGCACTTCATGAGGCTCTACAAAGACAATTAGTCCTCCCACTCTCCTCCTCCTCAGCTCCATCCTACTCCTGCTTTCATTTTTCTGGGTCTTTAAGATCTCAGCCCCTGATCAAAACCAGAAAAAGAGCTACCATCTCTAAATGTCATCCTTGTTACATCCACAAGCAGAAGAAATCCTCCACTGAGAGTCTATCTGGACTAACACCAAGAAACGTTTTCCCTCTTCTTCTTCTCCTTCTTCTTTTTTTTTTTTTTTTCTTTTGGTCACATCTTAGAGGACTTTTAGCGGATAATTCATGGGTGACTGTTCGCAAACACAGCATGCAATTATATGTGATTGATGATCCAATAATGTGAAACCTGCTTAGGTGTAGATGACATGTGATTGATTGTATGATCTCTGATTGATGACTTCAAAGAATGATTGCCAGCTATTCCAACACCACTAGTACAGCCCATTAGGGGAAAAAAGAGAAAGAAAAAAAACCAACATTGCTCTGTATTCAGCACAAAACAGGCAGGTTACTTCAAGATAAAGAGACTTGACTTTGATTATCCTAGATTCATCATGGAAATCATGATCAAAGCATCAAATAAATCAAATATTATATTAAATTATTATCATTTAAAAAAAAATAAATATTACAAAATGTAAATTTGTTCATGTTTGCAAATGTGTATGTTGTACAGTCTCTTTAACTGTAAGAATTTTCTTTTCGAACAGCTTCGTTTTCTGTTTAGTTTCTTCTTCGTTGGTGTCTTGTTTGTGTTTAGTTTTCCTCTGCCCTCTCCCCTTTTCTGTGTCATGAAGGTGTCTGTTGCCAAAGTTGGCCTCACTTGGCCCTCATTTATCAATCTTGCGTGGAAACTGATGCAGATCTGGGTGTTAAAATCACCTTATGGCAATGTTCATGTGCGATTTATGAAACGTGCGTACCAGGACTAATCACAACATACGCCTGATCAGCTGTTGATGTGGTGGCTGAAAACAATTGTAATTTACATAGCACGCCCCTAAATATTCAAGGTTCAGCTGGCCAAACCCAAGGAATTTACGACATGGAGGGACGTATTACGGGAAAAAGGGAAACTTCTCTATGCTGATAATCGATGACGCCATGACAAAAGAAGTAGAGAGAAATGACGCCGTGTTGTTTGGCAGTCCCAAAAGTGGCGGAAAAGTAGAACGAATCAGAAAAACTCACCTGCAAGAAATCACTGCAGCGATTCAGCGGCGTGGATGTGACAATGTAAAATAGAGCATGTTTTAAACTTTTAATTAAACACATCCTTCGTTTTTACTTTGATTAATTAATCTGTGATGTTTGACTATAAGAAGCCACAATATTATTTATTTGAATTTATTTGAATTTATTAAGGATAACCCCTTTAGATGCAGCATCTCGTTTTCAAGGGGGTCCTAACACAAAACAGATTTTTTTTTTTATTCACAACTTTATTTAAAGTTATCAATACAAAACAGATATTTCAACATAACAATTACAGTACACAACATAAAGTAAAAACATACAAGACAGACAGACCATACAAACTGCTCTTCATAAGATATACATAAACACCCCTACATACCCCATCCCCACCCAGCACTCAAGCATGATCATAATAAGGAAATAAGTAAATACATAAATAGCAGAATAGTAAGGTTATAAGAACTTTATTAATTGTTTCCGTTCAGGTTCGGAAACGTGGACAGTTGGCTGGCGGGTAGACCAGAGTTTTATGATTATTCGTACCACGAGATGAGCACATAGGTCGTGATCTCATGTAAATGAACATCTTTAGTTATGAAATAGTCTTAGTAAGTAAGTAAGTTTGTGACTTTATCTTCCTGTTCCGTTTCCTATGTTTCATTTGCTCCAGTTTCATCTCTTTTCCTATCTTTTTTTATGTTCTTCTTTTCGCTAATCATGTGTATAATGTATTTACTCTGAAGATGTGATTTTTATTAAGTTTTTATTAGAGCTGGCACTTCAACGGGTTAATTAGATTAATTAATTAATTAATTACACCGCAAATTAATGCGTTACAAAATTAACGGGATTAACTCAGCACATCTTGAACAATCTTTCAAGACTCAAAAAAATTGTTTTTGATGACTATGCAAACACCAAAACTAACTAAAAGGAGTGGACTCTCCTCTTTTGTGTCTCTTCCTGTTTTTGATTCAAAAACAGACAAAACATACTGTTTTTGATCATGTTCCTCTTGGTGCTCCATCCTTTGATCCTCCCTACGATTTCTGTCTGTTTTTCTAACGATCGCCCTGCTCTTTCTGTCTGAACTCCTGCAATACATCCTCAGTTGGAGCGTGAGCTGCCTGAACTTTTCTTACTTGCAGCGTCTCGGTATGTCTCTGTCATCTCACATCTCCTCATATCCATGATGATCTCTTATCCAAAAAGCACACTGCTCTCACCCACAGTAGTTTATGAGCATGATTTTGTTTTGATTGACAAGCTTCACCAGACCCCGCCTCCCCCTGCTGAAAAACACAATTTACTTCTATAGACGCAGTAAATGGTTAAAGTCTAAATTGATGACGTTAATGGCAGCAAACACAGACATTTTAATATTGGCCAGATGAAAAAAACGAAAAAATGAAAATTTACAAACGTTCTCTTCTTTGTGTATTCATTAAATTACAATTGTGTAATGTCCTAGAATTCAAATTCTTTATTTGGGGACCTTAAGCAGATATGAGATTAAAATGTGATTAAAACCTGTAATTCATTGGATTATTTTTTTTAATTGCCTGACAGCACTAGTTTTTATGTAGCTTCCAAAATGTTATTTTGAAATTATATGGCCTGTTGTTCATTTAGCCTGTTATTTGGCTTGCCTGCACTGCTTAAGCTAGCTAAGATGTGCATTCAGGAGCTGAGGGAGCGCTGCAACGCTGCGAGAAACAGAGCAAGATCCTGTTTCAGTCATCCTTTAACTAAGGAAGAAAACACAACACAGAGTAAAACCAGTTACATAAGGACTCCTTTGATGACTGTACTCTGAACTCTTTTTTAAGGAGTGATTGTAACCATGTCCTCCCTGTTGTTCACAGGCACTCTGGCACTGAGAATTAATCCCCATGACAGGACCACATGCCAATATATCTGTGGCCTATAGGGGCTTCTATAATGACTCACAGCCAAACCCACAGTGCCAGACCTGGACTTCTAACTCTGTGTATTTAGCAGACTATTGACTCCCTCAGACATCTCGCCTGTGCGAGTTGAAGAATGACTCCAATTTATCTTTTGCTCCCAAGACTGCACTGAATTAGAGACCTGACAAGAGTGTGTGTGTGGTGCAGAGGGTGAGTAGCTCTACATCTCGTATGTGTGTGTGTGTGTGTGTGTGCGTGAAGGCAATATGCTATAGGTCTCAAGCTGGTTGTACGTTAAGCATGAGTGTTTGTCACGTCTCCCTGCAGCTGAACGACATACCTGTGCATCAGAGGACAAAATAAATTCAGAGGCCTGTTGGCTAGCTTATTGATGTCACTTATCTCCATTGCTTTATGTTCATAGTGTACATGGAGTAGATTTTTATTATAATATATTTAATATAGTTTGGTTCCATTAAAAGATTTTAATTCATTACCAAAATTCTCATCATAATGTCCCAAAAAGCATTTAGAGCATTAGTCTTGTCCAGGTTGGCAATTTTCACTCTGTGCTCAAATTTAGTGTTGATGCACAAACTGTCAGATTCATGACACGTGCACACCAGCCAATTTAATTCTCACCACCATGTGAATGTTAGTGAATCAGGATCATTCTATATTGACAGACACGTGCCCAAAACCCGCAATCAGCAAATCACCACGCCCCAATTCATCTATATAAGGACATGTGTTTGGTGCATCAAGAGGAGGCGTCATCAACCACAACATCCGCATTGCCTGCGTCACCTACACAGCCCGCTCCTTCAGCCCTTAATGGAAGTACACTTTTTCATGGACGAAAAACTAAACAAAACAAAAACTAAATAAAAAAGTCAGACATAGTGACAAAGACTGTGACAAAGTATAACTGAGACTTTCGTCATTGAACAAAGACGAGATGAAAGTGTTTCAGAGGGATGCGGGCCTGAAGTGGCACTGGGTTGAAATGTATCATGGAAGCTGAAAACACTGTCCCTGGGCTGCTTTTTTTTTTTTTCTCATTGCCTTGACAATACTTCTGTAGACATTCACACACAGCAACATTTTTATTATTGCAGTCTATGGTAGAAATATAAGAATATGGACAGTAAGAAGAAAAAGGGTGTTGTTGAAAAAAGCGAGAAATAAGAAGAGCACTAGAGTCTGATGTGACCACATGCGCCAAACTTAGCAACTTTTTCATCAGACAAGCTCATTGCCTGCAAACCACCATCCAAGTTTGTGAACTGCATATCACTATGACACAGAGGTCGCCAACCCGTCGATCGCAATCGACTGGTCGATCTTTGAAGCTTCCCCAGTAGATCTTGAAAATAAAAGAAAAATGAATTACTCCGCATCACACTCGATGAAGTTCCACCCCGAAGCATGCACTTTTTAGACAAATGCGGACCATGGCTGGAAAAGTTGCTTGAGGAAGTTAGATCTGTGCTTCCTATGGTCATTTGCCAGTGTTTACAGATGTGCTATCATCTACCTCCATGTTTTCTATGCTGTAATGATTCACTCATAACCTAAAATTACTGTTAGTGTGGAGAAAACTTCCGTTCTACTTTATTTCCAAATTTATAAGATTTACAAGCCCAAGTTCCCCCTGTCACTGTGTGGGTTATATTTACTTAAACCTTCATCTTAATGGGTTTGTGGATACTGTAATGATGAGTGCTGCGCTCCGGCACTCACATGTATTTCGCACCAGCTGATCGTTAATCCTTCTCACACTCATACAGGAGACACCTTCCTACTCACTTTGGATCAGAAGTTTTAGTTTTTCTATCTTTCCTCTCATTCTTTAAAAATCAACAGAGGAGTTTTCCTCCAGCTTTTGGTGATCAAACTTAAAAGCCTGTCAGCTTTTATATCACATTGTTACTGTGTGTCTCTGTGCAGGGGCGTGTCCAGACTTTCAGACTGGGGTGTCTCAATGAGGGCAGGGGGGTGCACACTTGTAAATTCTCACAGTTCATCTTATTTAACTGCACTCCCTACTTTAAGAACAATGAAAAAACTATATTTGTATAGATACTGAATCACAGTTTGTGGTTTTAGTATAAAACTGCTTTATACATAATGCGTGTCAGAAAGTCTGTCATTTTAAATCAGTGCTTTTAAAACAAAATTGATAAGATAAACCTTTGAATTACTACAATTTACATTTAAAGCAGTAATGGCAAGAACATATTTTATGAAAAAATGCTATGTGCAACATTCCTTATTACTCAATAAATCACTTTATTAATTTAACAGACACACTTACATGCAGACAAATCTAAGAACAGAAGCCATCTTATTGTCAGCCACCCTACTGAGTGTCTCTGACTGGGTGTTCGTAGCTTACTGTTAGGGTTACTGTTTCGGAACAACTGCCCCCAAATGATCCGGGTGTGAATACACCCTAAAACTAGACTGAGTGGAGCAAAA
The DNA here is from genome assembly GCF_033239565.1 of Halichoeres trimaculatus. Taxonomy (NCBI): domain Eukaryota; kingdom Metazoa; phylum Chordata; class Actinopteri; order Labriformes; family Labridae; genus Halichoeres; species Halichoeres trimaculatus. The sequence continues at coordinate 4,725,565 of NW_027437198.1, read as the reverse complement.
GAAATAAAGTGCCTTATGGAAGTAGCTTGATGCAGTCGGGACACTTAAAACCTACATATGTTGATCATATAGCACACACTGTTACATGAGCCATAAATGCTATAATGCTAATTAGCAACACAGGTTGTTGATGCTCCATGAAGATAAGGAAAACACCCCACAGTTCGAATATGATTTCTGACCAATGAGGGGAAAAAAATGATCGCATGTGGCATTTGTTTGCAACTTTGGACCGCAACAAACTTTTGCCTTGTGAACACAAAGGAACCAAGTGAAAACCACCACTTGTGTAGCATTTTTGCCCCTGAACCTGAACAAAGCAAAGGAGCCACAGGTGTGAAGACACCCTAAGAGAAAAGAGAATAGAAAATACTTTATTTATCCCCGAGGGGAAATTCAGGAGTCACAGCAGCATTTACGAAAACAAAAGTAAGAAAGTGTTAAAAGGTCCACAAGAAAATAGATGATGACAGCTCGTCCACCACTCTCCAGCCCAGTCAGTCTCCACCTCCACAGGGTCCAGGACTGAGCCTCCCCAGCAGTCTGTTCAGTCTCTGTCTCCTGGATCCTGTCTGCTCACAGCAGGTGAAGCTCCTACAATGTGGCGCCGGCGTCTGATGTCAGCTCCGTCAGCCACGTCCGTGAACAGCACGATGCCACTCTGCCCTCCGGCAGCCCCTCTGCCGCTGGGCTAGCACGGCTAGCTCGTCCATCCCACCTGAGATAGATCCCACGTTCCCAATAACGATGGATGGAAGGACAGGTCCACGTCGTCACCTCCCAGCTCACACCCGAGAACCAGCACATTGTCCTCACCTCCTCCTCTTCACCCTGAGGGAAATCATCAAGCCTTGCACTAGTTAGCATTGACATGCTACAGGCTGCTAACAGCTATTTCATATGTAAACAATGCAGCCATGGTTACATGTAGGATCTCCAGACAAACACAGGAGAAAAGTAGTAAAAATATCACTGAAGCCACAAAAAGTTTGGTGTCCATGACCAACAATGAACCATACAAAGTAATGATCCACTCCAAATACAAAGATGACGAAAAAGAGACGAAAAAAATTACAAGAAACGGACAAAGACGAGAGAGCTGCTGCAACAGGCAGCTACTTGGGCAGCGCCTAGCAACAAGAACAAGGCTAAAAGACTTGAGAATAGCCGTAGACTTTAATTTTTGAGATGACTAAAATATGACTAAAATTAAAAAAAGTGTTATTCAAAAGACTAACACCAGGGCCAAATTAGAATGCTGGAAAAAACATGCTGAAAAAATTAACACTGGGGTATCCAAAACATTAACAACACATTAAAACAGTTGTTGGATACTTGGCAAACAAATCAATAAGTATTAGTGATCAGTGAAGCTGTGTGTGCGTTCTTTGCTCTGAAAATGTATAGTCATGAGGAGAAGCAGTTATTTCATGTTTTTATTTAGTTTATATTTAGAAATATATTTTATCACTGACTACAATTAAAAACGCTGCATTTACCATACCCAACCATTTAATTAACATCAAAACTGTGACATTTAAAATGTAAATTGTGATATTTTAAATTGTAAATCTTAAGTATTTAATTTGATATTCAATATTGTGGATGTGAAAAGGATTAATATGTGTCAATCTTGTTTTTATTATTGAATTTCCTTTTACTCAAAGTAGTTTTAATATGTCATGCATTTAGTTCAAAGAGTCTGTGTTTACATTTTCTGTGAAAGTTGGTCGTCACCATTTGTGCGTACTGCCATCAAAAGGATTCAGGAAGCAGTGGGTGTCACTAAGTTGTGTTTGTAGTGAGTATAGATAAATGAACTAAAGAACAAACAGCCTGAAGTCAAAATCCTCCCAGACTCAGCCATCCTCCATCCAGAGGCACAGAATCTTCAACATTTACACTAATTGGAGCAAAATGCTGCAATCTGATCTGCCGGCCGAGGCCAGAGAGTCTGTGAGCAGAACTCCCACAGAGAGGTCTAATGATGTGCTGCATTTTCACGCAAAAAGACACATCAGTGATCGGGTGACAGCCCGCTGGAAACACAATCAGATCACAGGAGATCAATGCGGCTGTTAAGCATTCTGACCACATCTGTCAGAGCGAGTTGCGGCACGAAAGACTTCACGCCACAGCGACTGTGCGATGAACAGAGGGAGTAAGTGATAGAGAAACACATCCCTCTCACTGTCACATTCATCTTTACATATGTTCTCAAGGGCAGCGTAACAATAACACACGTGCTCCTTTCATCTGTCACATCTGCAGTGCAGACACAGACGTGCTGGATGATCTGGAGGATACACTGTGTGCATTTCCATTTCTGTCTTCACTGGTGCTCTCAGTGTGTGTCTGAGTGAACTCTGTGCACATGTACGCAGGGCACGACACCAGCACTGCGATGGCACGTCTGCAGAATACTAAATATTTCATCCCTTATATAACTTCTTGAGTTGTCTGCCATACTCTCAGGACTCAGTTCAAACTGGGCTCTGAAGTCAGGAGTCATTGTTGGGTATATAATGAAAGTTGAACTCACTGCTGCTCTGTATTGTTTCTGGAAATGATTTTAGCTTTTTCTTATTTCACATTCTAATAACTCCATGAGCAGGTGACCTTTAGCCTTTGCCTCTGGTTTGAATCCACACATACTCAGTGTTCGACCAAAGAACAGCCATAGAAACTAATGAATTAAAACATAAACTGGGAGCACAGTGGGCTGCAAGCTGTAAATATATATACACTGTAAAAAGGGAATCTTCAATCAGTTGAAGTGATGTTATTTTTCTAATCAATCCAACTTTATATTCTAAGTTAAAGTTTCTAATGTATTTTTGTGATTCATATCAACTTAAACTCTGCATCACTCCAACACAAAAAGGAAATATGTCGGACCAACTTAATTCATTGCTTCAATTGGTCACACCTAAATAACTGAAGTTCTTAAATAACAAGTTCAATTAACAAAACTTAATAGGTCAAATAAACTAAATATTTTTATAATTTTCAAATCAACATTTTGCATGAATCCAACTTTAGGTTTTCAGTTGTTTTAACTCAATAATCTGCAAAACCCAAATGAAAAAAACGTGGGTGAGGAGGGAACACTGTGGATATGACACCCCGCTGCACATTGAGATGCTGCGTGGGACCATTGTGTCTGTGCTCCGTGGCATGGACCAGCTGGCTGTCTGTGCTCCACGGGACAGACCAACTGTCAGCCTGTACTCCATTTTATTTATTTTTTATTTGACCTTTATTTAACCAGGAAGTCCCATTGAGATTAAAAAAATCTCTTTTACAAGAGAGACCTGGCCAAAATAGCAGCCGCACAGAGTCACAGTACATGGAAAATGACACAATACGATCAACAGGTTAAAATAAATAAGCAAATACACGCATTGGCTTTCAAGAAAAACAACCGCATGTCTCTGTCACCACACTCTTAATGATGCTCGTAAATTCATTAAGAGATATCATTGAATCCAGTTTTATCTCTTTTTGAAGATTATTCCACGACCAAGGCATACTCCATGGCATAGACTGGCTGGCTGTGCTCCCCAGCACCGGCTGCCTAGCTGTGCCCTACAGCAGTGAGGGCTCCAATTAAAATACTCTCTCAGTAATGGTAATTTAAATATAATTCAAAACAAAACCCAATTTATCATTTCTAATCATCATTTTATCCCATTAACACATCTTGTTTATTAACATGAAAAACATTTAACGGGCTTAAAAAAAAAAAAAAAAAAGAAACTTTGGGCACAAGGTCCATGCCATGTGGAACACAGAAAGCCTGTGTCCTTGGCTGGTTAAAATCTCAATATACAGCAGGGTCTAATATCCACTGCATTCCCTCCTCACTCATGGTTAGAATTAAGTAAATACAATAAGCTGTAAAGTAAACGTTAAAAGTAGACACAAAGAAAATTCAACTTAATACCGTTAGTTATATTACTAACATTTTAGTGCAGTTGGTTTCCTAGATTCTTTTAAGTAAGCCCAACTTGTCACATTTTTACAGTGCACTAAAGTTTAAAAACAACTTATCAGATTTTACTTTTTGGTTTTGAAAATTATTGAGTTGAAACAACTGAAAATGCAAAATATTGATTTGAGAACAATCAAATTTATAAGTTCACTTGACTTGATCAGTTGTGTTAATTTAACTTATCAATTTCAAAGAAATTAATTTATTTAAGTGTGACTATTTGAAGCAATAGTTTAAGTCGGTCCGACTGTTTTCCTTTTTCAGTATAGTTACATTAAGAATCTAATTCATTTCTACGCTTGTGTGCGCTAAGGTGAAGAGGGAAAGAAAAAGCCCACACAATGTGACACCCTGACTTATCCTCATAAGTGACACCCTCGTAATGCAGAGGGCTCAACTCAAATCCTCTATAATAGCCATTTGTGTGACTGCGCACGCTGATTCTAGTCATTGATTCGATTTAGAAAGTATATAAAGATACATTTAAAGATTACGAATGAGTGTTTGTGACACAGAATCAGTCAAGGGTTGTAAATAATAGAGAGTGTACTCAATATTTAAGTGAGGCTAAAAGCAGAGGGGCAGCAGCGCACACTCTCAAACTGCATCTACATCACCTGTGTTGTGGAAAAAAAATGGAGGTAATAATAAACCTTTAGTAAATGGATCTGTTGTGCTTAAAAACAGGGAGGAAAAAGTGAGTGAAAAATATGCAATGCACATTAAAGCGATGAGCAAGATGATGTGAATAAATACAGTCTACAAATATAAATATACAAGAGCAAACAGTGGTAATTATGTTATTATGTTCTGTCCATCAGCTTAAATCATCTCTCTAAACAGACCAAGGGGTCCACAGCATTGTCCTGGTTTTGTTCTATTCAACAATGCACGCTGCACTAAAGTAAAGTGCTATTCATTTATAAAGTATTCTGTAATGTTTCTGTTTTTTCTATGGTGAACATCCTTTCAAATTCAAAAGTTCCTTTTTTATGAGCTGAATTGTGTTCAATGTTCATAAACTATGTTCTGTAGAAGTGCCGTTAACAATAGTCTTGTAGTGTTTTGCATTAAATCCCTGTGGAATTAATGAGGATTTAAACTTTTTGAACTTAAATAAGTTAGAACTACCTTCATCATCATCTTCAGCTTCAGTTATAAAATCAGTTACATCTTGTCAATGTGATCAAAATGTACCTGGGAGTGTGTACATGATCAGTGCACAACAAGTATTCTCATGCTGAAAAGGCAGTCAGAAGAGCAGAGCAGAGGCTAACTTAAAGAGGGAGTATTCTGCTTCTTCAATTTTTTTTCTAAAGGTTTTTACTGTTCCTCTGGTACCCAACATAATTTAAATTTTAAAAAAATAATAATCCCATTTTATTCTCACACTGGTGTTTTAGAAACTCCTTACTTCAGCTTCCATCAGAAAATACCTCATTTTAGCTTAACTGTTGAAAAAAAAAAAAACTTAAAAAAAAAAAAACAAAACAGTAAAAGCACACTGTAAAAAGGTAATCTTCTATCAGTTGAAGTGATGTAATTTTTTAATCAATCCAACTCAATATTTTAAGTTAAGGTTTCCAATGTACTTTTGTGGATCATATCAACTTGAAATTCTGCGTTGCTACAACTAATGATAAGAAGTCGTTGGACCAACTTAAATTAATTGCTTCAATTGGTCACACCTAAGTAAATGAAATTCTTTGAAATGAAACAAGTTCAATTAACACAACTTAGTAGGTCAAATAAACTCAATATTTTAATTCTTCTCAAATCAACATTTTGCATCAATCCAACTTAAAGTTTTAAGTTGTTTCAACTCAATAATCTGCAAAACCCAAAAGGAAAAACCATGGGTGAGGAGGAAACGCTGTGGATATGAGACCCTGCTGCACATTAAGATACCACGCTGGGACAGTGTGTCTGTGCTGCATGGCATGATCCAGCTGGCTGTCTGTGCTCCACGGCATTGACTGCTTGTCTTGGCTGCCTGGCTGTGCTCCATGGCATAGGCTGCTTGTTCTGGCTGCCTGTGTTCCACGGCAGTGAGGGCTCCAATTAAAATACTCTCTCAGTAATGGTAATTTAAATAAATCTGAAGACAAAACCCAGTTTGTCATTTCTGATCATAGTTTTAGCCCATCAACACATCTCATTTATTAACATATAAAACATTAAACACACTTAACGGTACACGGTCCATGCCATGTTGAGCACAGAAAGCCTGTGTTCTTGGCAGGTGAGCATTTTAATGTACAGCGGGGTCTAATATCCACTGCATTTCCTCCTCACTCACGGTTCAAAATGAGTCTACTTGTAAAGTAAAATTTACAAGTAGACATAAAGTAAACTCAACTTAAGACTATTAGTTATACTTACTAACCTTTTTAGTGCAATTGTTTTCCTAGATTATTTCAAGTCAGCTCAACTTGTCACATTTTTACAGTGCAATAAAGTATAAAAACACCTCGTCAGATATTACTTTGAGGTTTTGCAAATTATTGAGTTGAAACAACAGGAAACCTTAAGTTGGACTGATGCAAAATGTTGATTTGAAAACAATCAAATTTTTAAGTTCATTTGACTTGATCAATTGTGTTGATGTAACTTATTAACCACATTTCAAACAACTTAACCTATTTAGGTGTTACCAATTGAAGCAATAATTTAAGTTGGTCCAACTGTTTTCTTTTTCCAGTGCACTGGCAGCAAAGTTTCCAGACAAATACCGTAGAATTACTACCAGACGCTGTAAAAACATGAAACTACATGAAATAACTTAAAAAAAAATACAGGACTAGATTTTACAGTCAGTGAATCCTGGTTATGTCCTGTCAGTCATCTACCAATCAGAGCTAACGTAACCTCACTCTTCATTTTATTGATAGACTCTCAAGTTTGAACAGACCACTGCAGAATAACTGCTGACTGTGGGTTGGAATGAGCATTAGCACAACAGTTTAGCCCTTGTGTTAGCCTTTGGCTTGTGCTCTATCTCTCCTGTTTATCTTTCTTCTGCTCTTCTGTCCTTTTTCTGTCTGACAGTTGGGCTCCAGTGTCCACCATCACTACAAAATAATCATAGTGAATCAATCTGGTCCTTCTCGACCCAATAGGGAAGCTAAGAAGTAGCATCTGGAAATAATGATCTACACTGGTGCTGATAATCTCATTGTAAAGTGTGGATTAGGATCAGGCATAAATCTAGAAGGAAAACTTATTCAAGATCCCTTAGAAACTCCTCACAGGGACTTTAAATGTAAATAATTTAAAACCTGAGAAAGTGTTTGACTATGTTCATTATGTCAGAAAGCTCTCACTGACAGGAAACTGATAAACCTGCATTTCTGAATTGTATGACTACCCGCCTACTTATGAAGTGTTGAATGACACAACACTTGAAGAGGAAAAAAAAGTGAAATTATGTGCATCTCTGTACTAAACAGCCTATTCCAATTCATGAGCTCCTGTGTAGGCTGTTTAATTAGCAAGTAACCGTCTCTTTTTATGCAGTTTTCAAGTGAAGTGCCTTAAAATAACCTCCAGGTGCTTTAATTCTCCAGCTCAGCAGTGATCTTGTTTTCATGTAATGACTGCTGCTCACAGGTTGAGAGACGAGCAGCTGTTGTTTTCTCACACACCGAGATGCTCTGGCACTGACGCTAAACATTTAGTGTATGCCTCTGAGTGTTTGTCTTACTGAGCATATGAAGTGCTTTCCCGCTCGTACTGATTTATATCTTCATCCTCTCTCTGCCTTGTTAATGTACGTTAGCCCACAGAGTTTACCGTTTGGGAAATGTGGACTATCATTCATCCTGACCACAATCCCTCAGATGTCAGAGTGACACCCAAGTCTCACCACACATAAACTTTATGCTAAAAGAGACATTTATTACGACGACTAAATCTACGACAGTGTAACTATATAATTAGCCAGCTGTGACATATGTTGCTCCTTCCTTGTTATCATGTTTTATGAGGCATAACATCAACTCCTTTATTCAACACAGCCTCCGTTCAATCAGGAAAAGTTTTTAATGCTCTATTTTGTCCTCACACAGGGATCCCCTCGTCTTTTCCAAACACAATGAAGCCGTGAGAGATGCAATAAATAAGCTGATTGTGCCCGCTGCTGCATAACTCGATCCACTCCTGTGACAGAGAGGCTAAATTAATTTCTGCTCTTGTACCTAAACTCTGGACAGCATGAGAGATGAACAGCTGCTGAGACACAGGTTGGAAGGTACACAGTGGGCTTTTTCTGATATTCTCCAAACATTTAGCAAACAAAAGGGTCAATGTGAAGGGGAACATGTGCAGATCTGCCTGCAGGGAAGTGCTTCATAATCCTGCAAACTGGGTGCCTGACTGGGCCCAGTGGAACTCTGAAACACACAGTCTATCATGCGTGTACACGTGTGTGTGTAGTACGGATACCTGAGTTGGATAACAGTGTTTGTGTTTGCAACTGCCCTGTGTGTGCATGGCTCGGCACAAACATTTCCATGAACAAAAGCATGCTAAACTGTGTGAGTTTACGTGTGTGTGTTTGGCCAAACAAAAGTCCCACAAGGCCAGACGGCTAAGTGGAACAGACCAGTTAATGGGATATTTATCAAGTAAGGACACTCAGCCAAAGACGAGGGGAAATAAACAAGCTTGTCTGACTGGGCCATCCTCGGCTATTATGATAAACAAGCACATTCTTTGCAAGTCTAATGACCACTGGATGGATCGTGTGGCACTGTACCCTTCAAGAGTTTCAGTGGCACACTTACTGCTTCATTATATATCACGGAGGGTTTTGTTGTTGTTGTTGTTTTTGCATTTCCATATGTTGCCACAAAGGAGCAAACTCCAGAGCCTGTGAATTAATCTCCTGCAGAAGTGTCCAAAACTTGAGTTCCTGGAGTGTCCTTGGAGCTGGCAAAGAATCCCCTCTGGACCACATATTGAATACCCATTCCATTCTCCACGTAACTTGACATGTTTACAGCTTCTTTGTATCTAAAAGACAAAGAGAAAGGAATATAATAGAACGGGTATAAATGGAACAATATTTTCAATTAAATGTTCTAACTAGTGCATAATCACCTGAAAAAAAGTAATGTGCTTTTGTTTTTTCATCTATTGAGCCTTTTTATCAACACAAGGCACAGTCTCTCTTGCCATTTTGCACCACCATGTTTCTACAGAGGCAAAGAACAGCCAAACTACTCAAGCCCTGTTTCCACCTAGCAGTCCAGTTTGGTATGGGCCGGATCAATAAAGCCTGTTCCTGTTGGTGTTTCTACACCAACAGGAATGTTTCAACAGCAACTTTCGTTGCTAGGCGCTGCCCAAGTAGCTACCTATTGCAGCAGCTCTCTCTTCTTTGTCCGTTTCTGGTGCTGCGGCTTATAGTTAGGTGCAACTTGTATATCAAATAAATGAGGGGTTGTGTTATTGGATACATAATGGAGAACGATTGCTAAACTGACGGAAGCTCTGCATGTGTGGCTTAGACAGACTGACAGCTCCCCATACACCTGATAACATAATTAGATAAAAATTCACTCACGTCTATACAATTTTTCGGAACTTGAGGTCCAACTAGTGTCAAAACTCTTGTAACTTTTTGAAAGTGAGCTAAGAGAGCGAGAGGAGCACATGCAGAGAAGAGAAACTGAAACTTAACTATGGTCACAGATATGAGGTGCTGCAGGAAAAATAACTAAACCTACTTATATACAAATACTTATTAAAGTTAAATGTAAATAGTTCTCTCTGAAACATACATAATTGATCTATATAAATGACTTTTAGTATGGTGCAACTGATAGTCAGAAAAAAACAGTAATTTTTGATGCTGTAACTTTACAATCTAACAGGTCTACAGCTCCACACCAAGAAGGAGCAGCTTCGTCTCATCTCTGTGTGTCTCTGCTCTGCCCTCAGTCACAGCTGCAGCTTAAACACCCCAACAACATTGTTTACTTCTTTCATCCCCAGGCTGACAAATGCTGACATTTTGTGAAACTCATTTGATGTCTTCTAAATACCTAAATACATAGATTAATGTTAAAGTCTGTTGAAAACAGGTTGGTGAAGACAGACAGATTTCACATGACCTTTGTGTTCTCTGTAAGGGGCCGTTTACACGACAACGGTTTTAGGCTGAAACGCAAAAGTTTTGTTGTGTTTCAGCCTCGCGTTTACACGGAAACGGCGTTTCAGCCGACTTAAACACAACATTTTTGAAAACGGCCTCCAGAGTGGGATTTTTCTGAAACGCTGCCGACACCGTTACCGTGTCAGCAGTATGCCGGCGTTTTCGGTGGAAACGCTGACGTCACACTCTCTTTTGCACGAGCGCATACAACAGGACAACACTACAGTTGTTATGATTGTCACGAACTACCGTGCCGTGCTTGTGCTGCTCAATCCGCTGTATCTGCTGACTGTCATCATACAAAATGTGCATCTGTTGCTCCACTTATGCACTTAGTATTCCCCAATACACCAGATGATCGGCTCAACTCTAATTCGATGGAGATCTCCCTGAAGCGACTCCTGGACAAATCAGTCATAGCACCATCTACAGGCCTGGCGTGCTTACTACAACTTTTTCATTCCCTCTGCGTTACCGCGTAAATGCAGACTTTTTTCACTGCATTTTCGCTGAATTTTAGCATTTTAAGATGAAACGTTGTCGTGTAAACAGGGACTAAGTGCAGAGAGATGACCAAGGGCTCCACACCTCTGCATGTGACTGACACACAGAAGTCTCAAAAGGATCAACACAAGAAAGTCAGGAAAGTGAGTCAGCGGTCAAATTGGTTTTGTCTTTTATTGATATGTAAGTGCTGTGTCATTACTCATCAAATTCAGCTTCTTTGCTCACTCAGTGTTTCTCATACTTTGGTTCTTTTGAGGTGGTAATTGCATCCCTCTAACTTTTGGTCTATTAGATGAGCAACACTGGTCGGCTACAGCCCGAAATCCCAAACTAGCTGTGTGGAAAACACACTGGTTAATGAGCTCACTCACCAGCTAATGAATTAGCCGTGGGCAGAACAGGCTGTACGGATTTGATGACATGATATAACCTCTTACTCCTCTTCAGCACCACTCTCTTTTCTAAATCTGGTTGCTTCTGGTTTCAGAAAACCACCACAGTGATGTTTAAATTACTGAACCAAAGGCTTTAGGGAGGTAATACACGAAGCAATGAATGACATCTCAACAGCTTGTCCATATTTGATTCAGGCCATGGTGAGTAATGAGACTCCAGCTTCTTCATATTTGTTCCAGTACAAAGTAAAATCTGCAGGAAAGCTGAGGAGTGGTATGAAAGAAGTAAAAACACAACAAATAAAGCACTTAAAGTAGCTTGAGCCAGATTTCGGATGGTCATTGTGCTGTTTTCTGTCACATAATGGGCTGCTGGTTTGCCAAGTATTGATCAGAGCACAATAAGCTCCATCTACTTTAGGTTAACTACCTCCCTCCACAGAGCTGGAGTCATTGACATTTGGATAAAAGACTACATTTTTATCCAGTTCCTATCTCTGTGCCTGGCTAATTTCCTCTGACAAGAGCCCCTTTGTGATGTTAGTCGAGGAGGAGAGTGCAGCAGTGCTGAGACTCTTTTTTTTTTTTTTTTTGTTAGTGTAAATTTTTGTTTTTATGGGACTACAAAACAACAAAAGTACAGATTTTAAAATGCAGTAGAGTCACTCTGTATAAGTTATGAAGTGCTTAGAGTGGAACTAAACAAAGAGTAGACGAAGCAAAGTTTATTTCCAGAGATAAAGAGAGATGTCAGAGCAGCATCCTGCTAAAAGCGCTGCCCATAAATCACAGAAAAAGAGATAAGTATTCAACAATAAACAGCAACGCAGAGGCCGTGTGAAGCCTAACTTTAATGTTAACAATGAGAGAACTTTGTGAGATGGTTCCTCAAGAAAGGAATGAAAGATGAAGGATTTAAGGCCACATGCAGCTGCAGATGATACGCAACCAGTCGTGATATTAACCAACACATGGATAAGCCTGATCAGCGAGGACAATGAACAAACCTCCTCCACCACACTGAGCTAAACAGTCAAACACATTAGCTTAGCTCATTAAGCAGAGAAAATGCTCCATCTCATTTCATGGGTCAGCAGTAAACTGTCTGCGCACGTAATCAGCTATTAGATGTAATTGATTCTGTGCGTAGCAACATGACCTTTGACCCCCACCTCCCCTGTTTACTAATCTGATTGAACAGGGATCCAGTTGCAGTGTTGTAAAATACATTTCTGAAGCACAGATTAAGGGCCAGCTCTTTTTGTTTGGCCTTGAATGTAAATAAAGTGCTTTCACTGTGTGTTTTTGTTTATTCATTTATGTGCACTGATCAGAGAAACAGTGTTTGTCTGTGATCACCACACTCTTTTACTTCTTTCTGCACTGTATCCACATATGGATGGGGCCTTAGGCAGTATGCAGAAAATCAATTTAGTTTACGTTTAACTTTTTTAAGATAAAGAGTGATAAAAATGGATATAGATACCTGAATAAACAGCAGATTGTATCAAACAAGTTTAAAAAAGATGCAGTCAGATGTTTCTAAAGACCATGTGTTTTAACTGTTGCTTTAATCTATTCAAACCAAGTCCCTCATGATGCCTTACACTTGGCTATCACAGCACCCAGAGAAGAGAAATAACTTCTATCCACTAACCAAGTTATTTTTTGTAATCGGGTTAAAGTGAGCTCTAGGAGAGACAAAGTGCCATGTAACATAAATAATAAATAAATAAATGTATCCAGGGGGCTGTTTATTAGAGCCCTCATAACCTTGTGTTGATGAAAAATATTAATCACTTGTGATTAAAAAAAAAAGAAGAAAGTTTTGAGAACAGTATAGAGGACAATGCACTGCAGACGTGGTCATTCTTTGCCAAATCAAGATGTTATCACTTCACCACACAGCAAAAACTGAAATCTAAGCAAGTTAGATGAGCCTACCATGTCTAATATGAGCCACACTCACTTTAAAGGGGATATATCATGCTGGTCCCTGATTAAATACTTACATATAATATAAAAAAATTGAAAACAAGACCTTTCACCCCCTGAATTTTCAAAAAAATGAGATATTGTAATTTTTCTGATATCCTAGAACGAGATTTGATGCCTCAGAAAATAGGTCATTACCAGTTGGCCGAGGTACCTTTCCTTTTATTGGAGTAATCTGATAAAGCAGCTCCTCCTCTGTGATGTCAGTTAGTCACACAACCGCCACCGAGGGGTACACTCACCAAGAGCCGAGTATAAATGTATAAACTCTGATGATCTGTGTTGAGGTGGATTTTCTTCCTCCTGAGCTGCAGAACCGTCCGGGTCTGACTTGGGGTCCAATACAAAAGGACGTATCCTACACTCTGCCATTTTATTAGTGCTATCAATGCCTTACGGTGAAGTTTTGGCAAACAGCAAACTTGCTCGGTCCGCTCCATCCAATATGGCGATTTTGTAAATACTGCCATGCTGCAAAACCGCCCCCTGGCTCTACCCCCTCCGCCCCTCTGATAGAACTGACCAATCAGAGCACAAAGGGCTGTGACGTTGCGAGGTTACTGGAGGTCATTCTCCAAACGGAGCGTTTCAACGAGATCTTCAGAATGGCCTAAAATGAGGATATTGAGAACGCTATTGTGGGGCAGTGAAGGAACTAAATGACTTGTACTGAGGGCAGAAATGCTTTACGGGCATCCTAGTCTGACATAGTGAAAAGGAGAAACAAGCATGATACGTCCCCTTTAAAAGTCTGAAAATATTGTCTCTTTTGAAGACATTCAAGATGCTATGGGAAGAATCTGTTTTCAGCACCTTCTGGTCAGTAGTCTCATGCACACGGTTGTAAATGACTTTTAGTGTGGCCTGTGTTTGTTTTGGAATTTAATGGAGATCGGATCAATACAAACTTTCTTTGTTCAAGACAACTTTTTACTGGATATAACGCACCGAGGTAAGGAATTTATCAGTGCAGTTACATAGCGCTACGGTTTGAAACATGACAATATGTAGCACTATCAGCAACCCAGTGCTCTGACGTATCTGTAGGCTAATGTCACAAGTAAACTTTCTAGATATGGCTGTAATGTGTAACATTAGTGAATCCTGGTTATATCCTACCAGTCATTTAACAATCAGAGCTAACGTAACCTCACTCTTCATTTTATTGACAGACTCTCAACTTTGAACAGACCACTGCAGAATAACTGCTGACTGTGGGTTGGTATGGACAACATCACAAACAGTTTAGCTTGTGTTTTAGCTTTTAGCTTGTGCTCTATCACTCTCCTGTTTAGCTTTCTTCTTCTCTTCTGTCTTTTTTCTGTCTGAGAGTTTGGCTCCAGTGTCCACCACCACTACAACATTAATCACAGAAATCATTTTCAGAGACTTCAACATGCAGTAAATTAGTCTTGTCCTGCTCGACCCAATTGCAGAAGCTAAGAAGTAGCATTTTAAAATAACCTGTAACCTTTAATATTGGTGCTGATTATCTAATTTTAAAGTGTGGATTACAATCGGGCATATATCTAGAAGTAAGACTTTTGCTAGATCAGCCCCTTTAAAATTCAAAAATGGTGTCTTAACAGTGGTGGCCCATGACAACAATTACTGTGGAGGCCAGAACCATTCACAATAGATATGAAGTACTTGACAAGTGAAGCGCGCTTTGTTAAAGTTCACTGATGTAGTGTTTTAAGGAAATTACAATATATATTTTCTTTCTTGCAATATTTATTGAGGCAGCCAGGCTTCCCTTGGCATCCATGAAAAACCACCACTGTGTCTAAATTGCTTTAAAAGAGTAAAATAATCTTGATCTGTAATGTTCTTCGTATTTTAAGAAACTTGACATGCTTATTAGACCCACCCCCCGTCTTTGTTTTTCCCCTAATTGGATCTGTTACATGATGAACGTGTTGCACTGGTCTTGCATGCGTTTACTGTGAAGTCTTCAGAAGCAAACACACAGGATTCAAAGTGTCTTTATCTGACACGTGAACGCCCATGAAGGCGAGTACACGTGCCAGCCCTCGCTGTAGACTGAATAAATTATCACAGCCTCAGATGAAAAATTCAACGTTAATATTAAAATAGTCTATATCAATAAATGAGTCAGAGTCCTCTCTATCCTCTGGGTCCTGATGCTGTTAGTGCTTGAGTCCCAGTCATCACTTTTTGAGTCAAAGATGAGCCGCAATGTGGGTCCTGCACTCAAATAATACAGCACTGATTCATTCAAACAGAAAGCAAAGGAGTATTTGAGTTAAAAAAAAAAAAAAAAAAAAAAAAAAAAAAAAAAAAAAAAAAAAATCACAAAACAAAACAAAACAAAAATCTGCCTTTGCTCAGTCAACCAGTCCCATCCATCCCATCTTTATCTTCCAATGCTCATTCGAAATGATAGTGAATTTGATACCAAAAACAAACAAGAACAGAAATAACAGAATATAAACTGAGAGGTTTAAATCTTAATAACACACCTGAAAAAGTGAGCTGTAAATAAAGTCTCGTTTCACATAATTTTGATGTTTAAATTATGTATGGCTGCCCCTCTCTTGTCTCATCTCCATGTGTTTAATCTAATCTGGGGTAGACGAACAGTTGAATCTCTCTACTGGATAAGAGAAATCAGACAGTATGAGTCTGAATCTTGAGGTTGAAAAGTCACTCTACAAGAAACCGCTGATGTTAGATGCACAACGAAAGTTTGTGGTGATGGTGGCCAGGTTTTATTTATGGATGCCTTCTTGCACTCAATGTGTCACTCACTGTCTGCAGGGACAGGGGATGTTGTTGACATGTAAATGGTGAAGTCTTGACAGAGGAGGTGGAGCAGCCCCTCAGGGGATTTGTAGTTTGGGAAATGATGTGCAATAATACCAGGAAGTTAGCTCTGGGGATGAAGGGGGGGACTGATGGTACACTCCTGTTACGAGTCAACTTCCACAGTAATTCACAGCACTGGCGTAGACTGACTTTCTAAAGGAAAAGGGCAAAAAGAACAAAAGAAGGCACATGCAGTGCTCTTTCTTCACTGAAGGGCACTAAATCTTTCATATTTCCCAGGGCACACTGGCACATTTTTGGCCACAGAAGCGGGCACTTTTGTGTGTTTTTCCAACTGGGAGGGCACTTTTGTGTCTGTCTTTTCTCTACACTTAAGCCACATTTTGCCCCCCAGGAGGCACTTTATCATGTTTAAACCAGACAAGTTTGTTTTTTTTCTACCATTGAGGGTAACCTAGTGCTTATTTTGGCTCCCAGAAAGGTACTTAGGCACATTTTGGTTCCCAAAAAGGCACTTCAGCGCATGTTTTTGTTCCCATGAGGGCACTTTAGCATGTTACTGTTCCCAAGAAGACATTTTAGCTGAGCTGTGGAGAGCCGAGCCCCACCGCCTTAAATTTCTGATCCAGGCCGTCTACGACGTACTGCCAAGCCCATCTAACCTGTTCTGCTGGGGGAAGGTGGAGTCTCTACAGTGTGCACTGTGCCAGAAGAGAGGGATTCTGGAGTACATCTTGAGCTGCTGTCCGAGAGGCCTGAGTGAGGGGCGCTACCGTTGGCGCCATGACCAGGTCTTGAAGGCCATAGCGAACACCATCTGCCGCAGAATTGCCCACTGCAAGTGCCTCTGCCCAGAGAAGAAGACCATCTCCTTCATCAGAGCTGGGGAAGAACCACCAGTGACTGCCAGGTCCTTCTCCTCTGGCCTGCTAGCAATGGCACAAGGCTGGGAACTGAAGGTTGACCTGGGGAAACAACTGAAGCCCCCAGAGGATGTGGCCGCAACCTCGCTGAGGCCAGATATGGTGCTGACCTCAGCGACCTCCAAGCAGATCGTGCTCCTGGAACTCACGGTCCCTTGGGAGGACCGCATCGAGGAGACCAATGAGAGGAAGAGGGCTAAGTACCAGGCTCTGGTGGAGGGGTGCCAGCTCAACGGGTGGCGAGCAAGATGTGAGCCCATCGAGGTGGGATGCAGGGGGTCTGCAGGCCAATCCCTCTGCAGGGTCTACAGCATGTTGGGCATCAGGGGGGCCAGTAAGCGGAGGGCCATAAAGGAGGCAACAGAGGCAGCAGAGGTTGCCTCACGTTGGCTGTGGATCAGGAGAGGAGATCCGTGGGTAGGGTAGCGCTACCTGGACACAAGTCGGGGGGTTGATCACCCCCCTGGGTCGCCTGGGCGAGAGTGTATGATGTTGAAATGACCCGAAACACTCGATGACCCCAGGTAACATCACTGATGATGTGTCCAGGTTGCATCACTAGTTGATGTATGTTATAAACCAACATGTTTTGGCTCCCAAGAGGGCACTTAAGCACACATTGGCTCCCAAAGGGGCATTTTAGCACATAGTTTGCTCCCCAGAGGGCACCTTAGCACATATTTAGCTTCCAAGAGGGCATTTTAGCACATTTTGTCTCCAAGAAGAGCACCTGAGCACGTGTTTTGGCTTCCAAGAAGGTTTCTGTTTCCCAAGGGGCATTAAAGAACTTTAAGAGCCCAGGGGGGCACTTTAGAACATGTTTTGGCTACCAAAAGGGGACCTAAGCACACATAATAGTTCCCAAGAGGCAGTTTAGCACACATTGGCTCCCAAGATGGCATTTTGACTGAAGTTTGTGCTCTTGAGAAGGCACATAAGCACATGTTTGGCTTCCAATAGTGCAAGGTTTTGCTCCCAAGAGGGCACACTTGCACATATTTAGCTCCCAATAGAAGGCTTTTTAGCACTTTGGCTTTCAAGAAATAGAAATAGAAAATACTTTATTTATTTATCCCCGAGGGGAAATTCAGGAGTCACAGCAGCATTTAAGAAAACAAAAGTAAGAAAGAGTATAGAAAGTGCAAAAAAAGTCCATAAGAAATTAGATGACGACATCCTGTCCACCACTCTCCAGCCCAGCCAGTCTCCACCTCCACAGGGTCCAGGACTGAGCCTCTCCAGCAGTCTGTTCAGTCTCTGTCTCCTGGATCCTGTCTGCCCACAGCAGGCGAAGCTCCTCCAATGTGGGGCCGGCGTCCGATGTCAGCTCCGTCAGCCACGTCCATGAACAGCACGATGCCGCTGGATTAGCACAGTTAGCTCATCCATCCCACCAGAGATAGATCCCACGTTCCCAACAACGATGGATGGAAGGACAGGTCCACGTCATCACCTCCTAGCTCACACCTGAGAACCAGCACGTCCTCACCTCCTCCTCCTCACCTCAAGGGAAATCATCAAGCCCTACACTAGTTAGCATTGACATGCTACAGGCTGCTAACAGCTAATTTCACATGTAAACAATGCAGCCATGGTTACATGTAGGATCTCCAGACAAACACAGGAGAAAAGTGGTAAAAAATATCGCTGAAGCCACAAAAAAGTTTGGTGTCCGTGGCCGACGAACCACACAAAGTGATGATCCACTCCAAATACAAAAATTACCAAAAAGAGACGAAAAAATTACAAGAAACGGACAAAGACGAGAGAGCTGCTGCAACAGGCAGCTACTTGGGCAGCGCCTAGCAACGGAAAGATCCTAGGACAAAGAAGACTAATGCCGCGGCCACACCAAACGCGAACACGCAAATTTACTCGCGCGAATGGCCTGTCACGCGCCGCGTGAACGCCCGAGTCTCGCCGCTGGACTTTTTTGACAAGCTGAGGCGCGAACACGCGAACACGCGGTACTGCGCATGCGGAGTAGAGAGCTCGTTTATTTAAAGACCGAAAGTCCAAAAGAGCAGCTGAAAAACAATGAGCTGTGGTTTCCAAAGCATGACAGGAGAGTGTGTGAAAGCTTTGGAGATCACAATCAATGCCTGCTGCCTCTCCCTGGTAATCCACCAGCCCTGCTTGGCTTGGCTTGATGACATCGCAGGGAATCGCTTGGTTCCCTGCGATCTCATCCCCGATCCCCCGAACCTTCGACCCCCCGTACCCCCGACCACCTGAACCCCCGACCCATGTTCCCGGAGGTCTCCCTGGGGATAATGAAGGGGTGGAGGAAAGAGAGGAGCACAGAGAACTTCCATCTTTTCCCTCGCTCTGCCCCTGCCCTACTCTTTC
The DNA here is from genome assembly GCF_033239565.1 of Halichoeres trimaculatus. Classification (NCBI taxonomy): domain Eukaryota; kingdom Metazoa; phylum Chordata; class Actinopteri; order Labriformes; family Labridae; genus Halichoeres; species Halichoeres trimaculatus. Next base: position 4,706,455 of record NW_027437198.1, on the reverse strand, counting down.
CTCCTCTCTATCAGGCTTAAAACTCCGCTGAGAAAAACACAGTCGGACTCAGTGATAGCCCGTGCAGGCAGATCCAGCTGGGAACGAATGTTTACAGAACTTACATTCAAAACCTGTCTCCTCAGAGACTTTCACCCAAGCCTGCTCCTGTTTTTCTGGTCTCTGTAGAGTACACACGTCGTATCGTATAACTCTGGATGATGACACACCGCACAGATTGTTTTCTCCTCCATCCTCCGGCGGAGTTGGAGCCGGAGCAGGCGGCAGTTGCCCCCCAACGTCATCAAAACAATGACGTCGTGGGGGAATATTTTGAACTCGAGCGAATTCGCGTCTACCGCCCAAACGCGCTGCGCCAAACGCGCGAATCGCGCTGCCCCAGGCGAATCGGCGGCTTAACGCGTCTTTGCATTGACTTTGTATGTAATCGCGCCGCAAATTCGCGTTTGGTGTGGCCGCACCATTAGAAGGCACTTAAGTAGGTATTTTGCTCCCAAAAGTGCATTTTAACACACGTGGAGCCAAAGGGGTAGTTGGGCACATGTTTTGGCTCCCAAGAGGGCACTGCAGCACACATACTGATTCCCAAGAAGGCTCTTTGGCATTAGCTCATGTTCTTTAGAGGGCACCTTATCATAAATTTAGCACCAAAAGGTCATTTTAGCACATGTTTTAACTCCAAGGAGGGCACTTTGGCACACAAAATTGCTCTTAAGAGGTCACTTTAGCAAATGTTTGACTCTCAAGAAGGCACTTTAGCACATGTGTCTGTTCCCAAGGGGGCATTAAAGCACTTTTGGAGCCCCAAGGGGGCATTTCAGCATATGTTTTGGCTCCAAAAAGAGCACTTAAGCACACATAATAGTTCCCACAAGGGCACTTTAGCACACATTGGCTCCCAAGGGGGCATTTTGACTTAAGTTTATGCCTGAGAGGGCACTATAGTACATATTTTGAATGAGAGGGCATTTTAGCACATGGTTTCCTCCCAAGAGGTCACCTTAGCACATATTAAGCTCCCAAGTGAGGGCATTTTAGCACATGCTTTGGCCCCAAAAATGCCATCTTAGCAAATGTTTGGCTTCCAAGAAGACACTTCAGTGGGTTTTTTGCTCCCAGAAGAGCACTTTAATACACTTGGAGCCAAAGGGGCATTTAGGGGCATGTTTTGCCTCCCAAGAGAACACTTTAGCATGTTTTGGCTCCCAAGAGGGCACTATAGCACATATACTGATTCCCAGGAGGGTTGTTTAGCTTTAGTTTATGCTCTTCAGAGGGCACCGTAGCACATATTTGACACCAAGAGGGTATTTTAGCACATGTTTCAGCTCCAAGGAGAGAACTTTGGTAAACATAATTGCTCCCAAGAGGTCACCTTAGCAAATGTTTGGGTCCCAAAAAGGCACTTTAGTGCAAGTTTGTGCTCCCAAGAGGGCACCTCAGCATGTATTTGGTTTCCAACTTTAGTGAGTATTGTATCTTCCAAGATGGCACTTCAGTGAGTATTGTGTCTCCCAATGGGGCACTTTAGCCAACCTTTTTTAACAACTGGGCCATGAGAGGGGGCAGCTGCCTCTCCTGCCCCTCTCCTGTTCACACCTATGATGGCCTTCAACGCAGTGCAGTGGCATCCAGGAACTGAACTTTACCAAACATCATTGTACAGTCTTACAGCATATATACGCTGATATCAGACTGAGATAAAGAGCAATACCAGCACACGAGAAAAACTGGATGGCGTGAGAGGGACAGGAGTGCAGAGAGACCTGGGTTAAATGGATTTGGAGTTCTCCCTGCAGCGTGCTCCTGTTGGTCCATTCCCTGATGTCTGAGTGGTGCCGCACTGAGCAGCTGTCAGAAAGAGTCTGTTTCCAGCGCATCAAACTGCAACTACACCACTTAAGGACATATAAATAACCAGCTGCCGCTCCTTTGGATTGTATTCTTATGTCTGTTACTGCATATTCACAATTCAGAGGGTAAAAATTTTCATACGTTGTGACGCACAACTGCTGACCCTCAAATAGCAACAAATGTTTCTTACATCAGCAGGAAATGTGGAGCTTATACTGAATATAAAGATGAACTGTGGTCCTGAAACCTGGTCTTCAAATGCCTTCCAACATCAAAAAGTATTTCTTCTGCATATTTCATTCATTATTGTACAAATTATAACACAAACTCCAAGTGTCAAGCTTCATACAATCCGCAGTGTTAATTGTGTTACTGACACAATTATCACTGATGTAATGTGAGCCCGTGTTTGTTTTCACCTTGATGTTCTGAGGTAAAAGTTACAGCACTTGGTAAAAGGCACCGATATGAAAAAAATAAGAGATGTTGCTGACCCTGTCGTATTTCTGTATTCACTTTTCTCACATCTTGATTGAATCCTTCACACATTTCACTGAACAATTACTTTCAACAGAAGTGTCAGACCTTAACTTCTGGTGCATAAGTAGAAGAGACAATAATTAGAGCGCAGAGTCAGAGATATTATCATCTTTATCCTGACTCTGTGTGGAGGAGAGGAAAGAGCAAGGACAGATACAGAGAGCAGATTTAAAGAATGTTTCTTTTGATGCTATGAGAGAAGCTGGTGGTCAGCAGAAGCCTATTAGAAGTGTAAAGTAAAGAGCTTTATGTCTGCCACGCGTCCCCTCAGGCTCATGGTCCTAATTGCTGCGAGGTGCAGAGGACAGACTGGTGAGCGCTACAGCTTTGAATCAGCTGCTTTTAAATGCAGGGTGTGATCAGTGACGTGACAGAGCTGGGGCAGACTCTGTCTGGGCTGTGGGAACTGGGCTGGAAAAATGTCTCTTTGTGTGCCTATTATATTTACAAGGCCTGGAGGAGATCCACTCTACTGTGGAGAAATATAGGCTTGACTCTAACACACAGAGCATCTTTATCATTTGGTAACACAATCTGCAGCACACAATCCTGAAACACTGGAAACCAAGAGACGAAGGGAACAGAGACCATGCTTTCTCTTTCAAACATAGGTGGACTTTTATACTTCTGATTGAAATAAAAGGGGATGCATGTACAAACCAGACATCAATAAAAGTCTGCTTCAAAATTTCCTGGTTTCTGACAGTTTTTCCTCTTTTTGAAAATTAATTTACACAAAGTTAAGCTTGAGGAAGATAACTCTCCAATTAAAAGAGAAAGGGTAAATCAACTCAGTTAAGTAGGAAGAAGTGACAAATAAAATTCAGGTGATTATTTCCAAGATAATTTGATTAAATGTTTTACTCAAGACATTCATGCTTCAATTAGCAGCTCAGAGATAACTAGAATTGATTTGGGAGGATTTTTGTTTTGGTAAACAAAAGTTCATATATATATATATATATATATATATATATATATATATATATATATATATATATATATATATATACAGCATTAAAAGCATACTTACAGCCTGATTTAAAAAAAAGGCTTGGGTCTAAAACGCTAATTTTGCTTCAGCACACACTGTGAGGGGATGAATTCTTTGCTAACCCAGCGGTTTACAAGATATTAGGATTATCTGATTGTCCAATCAGAAACACAGCTCAGCTCATGTGACTGACAAGTGCCCTGAAGTTGTTAGAAAGGAAGCTCGAAGCGTGCGTCATATCCAATATGGCTGCGTCTGTGAACTGGCTTCATTTTACTGTATTAAAAACAGTCGGGTTACATCCATAGACTGTATAAAATATGGACATAGCCTCTGTGACATTACCCGTCTGTTCCTGATACAGTTAAAAGGAAGCTAATTGGCGGATGCAACCACATTGGATATGACACCTGCTTTGAGTTCCATTTCTAGCAGCTACAGGGCGCCTGTCAGTCAAGTGAGCTGAGCTTTGTCTCTGATTGGACCATCAGAGGATCCTAATAACTTACAAACCGCTGAGTTAGAAAAAAAAATCACCTCTCCTATAGTGTGTGCTGATAGTGAAATCAGCGTTTCAGACCCAAGCAATTTTTTGAATCAGGCTGTAAATACGTTTTTCAATGCCGTAAAAGTTTATCTTTCTGGATGGGTGTGTAAGTGACTTCTGGTCTATCTGCAGCCAGCCTTTAAGTGATACTCTGGGATGGAACAAGTTGGGTCCTATCACAAGGTTTAGGGCAGAAATTACCCCTACAGTAGTGTTTTTGTGCAGCAGAAGCCCAGAGCGCTCGCACCAAACACCCCCTCCCTGCTCCTCTGCCGGTTTCCTCTGCACTCAGACGGGGCCTTATTTTACTTGACCAAAAACACAAATAAACGGACTCCCACCAAAAAAATCTGATATGGGTCTGCATTCACACTTTATTTAGAGAATTTTTAGCGCGTTACTTTCACACAAAAACACTGCTAAATAAGGCTCTAGTTCTCATCGTGTCTTAAATCAGCTTTTGCACAGGCTATCAAGTTTGCACCTGTTCCTACACACTCAAACCTTTAGTCGATCAGGGTCTACCTCGAAAATCCTTAAATAAAACTAACTTACACAAGTATTTTCAGTTGAAACTAGAAAAGAAGGCTGTGTACTATCAGAGTTAAGGTGGAGCTACCAGCTGGACAGCAATTTATGACATGTTTCCAGTGTCTTGGTGCTGTGATGTATTTGAAATTTTTCAGTGTATGAAAAAGATTATGGTACTTCATATAAAGGTGTAGATGTAGCTGCACGTACAGTAGGACTCAGGCTTTTAGAGCTGCTGTCAGTTTGAATCGGTGGTAGATGTTGTTTTTTTAAGAGGCCCAGAAAGCTTTTCTCCCAGAGGCAGCCCACACACAAAAGACACTGAAAAGCTTTTCAAGAGGATTCTATCCCCAGCTCACCATGAGGAAAACTATCAAAATCACACAAATATGAACCATAAATCCTGCATTAAAGAAAAAAAAGGTTAACCAGAGTACACGGTGCATGATTCCTTCAGGCTCTCCTCACATGGATGCAACATAGCGTCCATGAAGATGTGAAGATAAGTGAGAACATTTCTTGATGCATTAACCTCGAGGGGTGATATGTAAGTGGCTGCTGGTTGGGATCTTCTTCTTCTTCTTTTATTAATGTGCGTTTCAAGTTTCAAAGTGCTCCTACACACTCTAAAGCCTTTTCCTTATCAAGGGTGTGTATATGTGTGTGTGCATATGCTACCTTTAATTGCTTTCACCTCCTGGACTGGAATATGATAACTCCATGATATCATCTGATTCAATCTAAAGGTCCATTTGCATGTGTGCCACTTTCCACGCTGCGTATACGGTCTGTGCTTATTTGGTACGGCTTCTCTCCATTAAAATGAAAATGGCTTTTCAGAAATAATAAAATGGAGAATCTAAATACTGATTTAAAGGAGAATATGCGCTTAACAAGCTGAATACCGATGGTGCTAACTTCATTTGGGCTTAGCAGTAATTCTTTTCATACGGCACGATAATGTCCATTCAGAGTCTGAACAAAGCTCAGGCAGCTAATAAAACATTAATAAAAGCAAATACAAGATTATTCTGCTTACACAGAGCTGCCTTTGGAATTCAAGTCAAGGAAATGCCGTTGGATGAATTTTCTGGGCCATTCACACGCCGTGCATCACCCTGTTAAATAATGAACCACACTGTTATACATGACCCCTTTTTGCCAAGAGTTAAAGCAGGTTTTGTTTGTAATTTCTATATCTTTGAACTTGCTCTTCTGTGTTTAACCCCATAAAAGACCCTAAATTGAACATAAACCTTTGAAAAAGAGATGTCTTCTGATTATTGAGAACCTTTCTATTTAAAGGTAGAGGCTACAGAATTTTCCTCAAAAAAATAAAATGTCAGCTTTACAGGAATAATTCAGCTCAATTGTCTCCTCTGGGCCTCTTTACTAGGGATGGGTACCTTTCACATTTGACCCGATATGGTACCGATGCCCGGTACCTGGCAATTGGTATCGGTGCTCAACGGTACCAATTTCCCGTACTTTTTGTCTTCATTTGGTAAAAAATGTCAATTTAAAAAAAGTTAGTAGTAATAAAATCGCAAATTTCTTTAATTTCACATATTTATTCTTCAATATATAACCTTGCAATGCTGTGTTCATGGCCAGCATGGAAAATTACCTACTCTTCCAGTCCCTCAAAGTCACAAGGATGCATTTAGGTACCTAAACATGGTACCTTTTGATTTTACATTAATCGGTACCTGCTACTTTTGACAGGATTCGGTTGGTACCTATAAAAGTACCTAATTCGACGGGATAGCGATAGCGACGGGAATTGGCTTTCTGCTAACCAAGTATGTGTCAAATACCTGTGATTAGCTTGTTCTAACATGCTAAGTCAGGTGTACGGCTCTTGAGTCTCTCCCATGCAGAAATTGTTGTATTATTTTTTAAGGGACAATCCAAAAAACTCAAGAATTGTTCAGCATCTTACTTATACAAAAGAATGTCTTGCAGTTTAAACTTAGCTGTCAGTTGTCCCTTCTGCCCCCCGGAGCTTTGGGGTAGGAGTAAACAGAATCATGAATAACAGAATGACAGGTGACCAACATTGCTTTCAATGTCTTCAAGAGTACAGGGGATAAAGCTGGACACTGATCAATGGATGAGCTTGCTGAATGTTGTATTGTTGCTGTTAAGATCAATAAGACCTTGAAGGATCTCTGGATACTGTGTAACATTCTCACATTTAAAGATTTCCTCTTTCTGACAAATGGAGACATGATCACGCCCCACCAGTCTCACTCCTGAAGTGTCGGCTGACATACAGGTCCAAGGCCAGCTATGACGGATATGATATGGAAACATGTGAGGACACTGAACCTGAGCCTGCTCCAATTCAGAATGCAACAGGAGTTTCTATTATGAACTCAAAACTGACTACCAATGCACATCTTCCAAATGTGGACCCAAAAAGGACAGCTTCTGTCGCTCAGAAAGGCCAATCACCACTTTGTACTGAGGAAAGGAATGTCTTGCAGATCAACTGGAACGCCCAACACCAGGATATAATAGAAGCTGCTTCTGGGTTGGTTCGAGGTCTTTAGGGTTTTTTTCTCTGGGTCTATGGAGGGTTTTTTCAGGGTCTGTAAAGGTCTGTAGGGTTTTTTTTTCTTTAAGGTCTTTAGGGGTCTTTAGTGGTTTAGAGGACCTAGAGGGCTCACTTTCTTCAAGATGGCTTGTTTTGAATAAAGTTTTTGGATTCAGGCTGACTGAACTCCTTGGCTGATTGGACTCCACGTCTTCTTCCTCAATAGTCTAATATCAAGGTATTAGAAAATTCAGTGACAAAGTGTATAGGCAGAGGAACAAGGGCCCCATCCCGACGAGCCTGCAGGAGGCCCTAAGCACCAGAAAAAGTTACTACAAAATACAATGCTACAGGTGGGTGTTGGGCTAGTGAGTGTGTTTACGTAGCTACAGTCAGGGGTGGGTGTGCGCTGCAGCTGGCCCTGAGCCAACGAGGAGGAGCCCAGTTTGACTTTTGTGTTTACTAACAAGTAACGAAAATATCTGCAGACTCTACCTTTAAACATATGCCCTGTTTCCACCAAGCAGTCTGGTGTGGATTAGTACAGTTTGGTATGGATTGGACAAGTAAGGCTTGATTCTGTTCGCGTTTCAACAGCCATCTAGGTTGGTGGCGTGTAAGCTGGATAATGATAGCTATATCAGTGATGCCATAGCTGCACGACACAGTGTACCCCGCTAATAAATCCAGCAAAGAAGGAAGATGTGACACAGTAAACCAAGAACAACGATAGGAAACATCCAGAGATTCGTCTTCTTTGTGATTGGCATGTGGCTCTTTGTTACAAAGAACAATCAAGCTTTGTTTCAGAGAAGGTTGAGTGCCGCCAGGAGAAATACAGCAGCCGCTTTCGCACAGGAAATGATGATTCTTTCAACCAATCAAGGGTCTGCAGTGTTGTAGCTCCACCTTCTGGGTCTTACACTCTAACAGAAGGATACCAAAAAGTGAGACAGTACAGTTCGGTAACTTGAGGATCTGTCCTAAGAATACTAAATAAAAATGCCACAAAATGTGTGCCATACAAAGACTAACTGAACTGAACCGCCTGGTGGAAGTAGGGCTTTACATTCTGCATCTAAAATTTTTGTGATCAAATGAGAGTCGTTGAGCTCTCTGGCTTAATCTGTTACGTTTTCAAAGTTGAAGTTTTCATTGAGTCAAACTCAGGGAGGGAGAAAGCAGCTGGGTTTACGAGTTAATCCAAAGGAAAAACAACTCACAGTCTTTCAGTGCTTCGGAGTATATAGTGAAATATGTCCTGACGCTGGTTCAGCTCCAAAGAGAAACTGCTCCCTGTTGATCCAGAGGAGCCAGTTTCAACTCACTTTGGAGCTGTTGAATATTTCATGCCGACACAATTGTGTGCCAAACAGAAGCACTAATGAGGAACAATTGAAATCAAAGCCTTCCAGCCGAGGACAGAGACGACAAACAATGAAGAGCTTCTCTCTGCGCAAAACCCCAGAGCGACTTCAAGAGCGGCTGCAGAGAGAACAGAGACCTCAGAACACAGTCCTCGAACTGCTGCACTGAGCTCTGTGGTGGCTAGAGAAGTTTCACACTATTTCTCCAGCTTTAACCAACATTACTCTACTCTACTCTTCTCTTTCTGTATAATAGTATTATACAAGTCACACTTTATTTTTATCCAAAGTTTAGGATCTTACAGACAGTAGTTCACATTTTTAACAAAGGTTTATCTCCCTGTGCTCGAGTTTGTTAGATGAATTGGAATGAGAATGATAGTCTGTAGAAGTGACGATGCTGTGTGCACAGTCAAGCCTGCAAAAGTCATTTTATGTAGAATAATGATTTGTGGAGCCTTATGACATGTCATGTCATACCTCTAACTGGTCAAGTCAATTGTTTTCCCTTCAACATGTTTCAAATCTTTCCTGATTTATTTTTTAAATTATACTCAATTACGATCTTATTGCAGATCCCTTTAACTTCCATCTCCTGTTTGTATCCCAAGTTGGGAAAAGCCCTAATGTGTCTCAACATGTCACTAAGAGGTCATTTACACGACAACAGTTTTGGGATAAAATGCAAAAGTATTGTTGCATTTCAGTGTCTTGTCTACATGGGCCAAAATGGAAACTTTTAAAAATGGTCTTCAGAGTGGATTATTTCTGAAATGCCGCAGCCATCACAGTATTAACAGAAAGCCTTCAGTGGAAATGCTGACATCCTGCTCCGCTTTGCACATGTGCATTACACTTTCATTGCGACAACCATAGACTGTAAAAAAAAAAATTGACATCCGCTTGCTTGGCTTGAAGTGAGGTCTCCACAAAAACTGCTCCCCCTGGTGGCTGGCTGCAGTATAGGTTAAAAAATCTGGCTTTCCAGCCATTCCAGATGGGCTGTGGTCAAACTTTAAAAAATTAATACTCCTCATAGAAGTGCTTCTCACGTTCGATTGTTGTGGTGATTTGAAGATATCATTTAGCTGTCTTGTATTCAAGTCCTCTTTTTTTCTGAAAAATTCATTTTTATTAGTTATACGAGGTTAAAAATGAGGTTTTACATAACGTTGAACGATGATTGACAGATGACATTCTTGTGTATTTTTTTTCGGGGATTGTAAAATATGTCACAGGGTAGAGTCAGGAAGTGATTAGATTCTCGGAGAGAAAAAATAATAATTTTCTCACCCAGCTCAACTCAGATTCTTCCAGAATCCCTCATAATCTCTACTGTGCAGACTCTGGCTACAAACTGCTCCAATGGCTGCGCCTGTGACGGGGGTATTTTGGCTTCAAAACCGTACAATGATAAATGGCGGAGCCACGCTGTCCACTCTATATACAGTCTATGGTTGTGACGCTGAATTAACTGATTGCCTTTCAACAAAATGTGCAACTGTTTTGTCTGCACTTCTCCTGTTTTGTTTATTAGCAACCGCAAAACTTCTTTGGTTAATTGAAGGGTGTCTCTACAGCTCAATTGCCAACAGCAGGCATGGCATGCATACTACAGCATTTTAAGTTAGCGCTGCAGCCTCACAGCAAGAAGGTCACCGGTTCGATTCCCAGCTTGGCTGGTGGGCCTTTCTGTGTGGAGTTTGCATGTTCTCCCCGTGCATGCTTGTGTTCTCTCCGGGTACTCCGGCTTCCTCCAAAAGTCCAAAAACATGCTCTTCAGGTAAATTGATCACTCTAAATTGTCCGTAAGTGTGAGTGTGTGCATGAATTGTTGTCTGTCTGACAGGTGCTCAGTCCAGGGTGTACCCCGCCTCTTGCCCAATGACAGCTGGGATAGGCTCCAGCCACCCGCGACCCTGAACAGGATAAGCAGTTCAGAAAATGAATGAATGAATGAATTTGTATTGAGAGAATTTTCTGATGGAGAATCTCAAACATGCATCACATGAGTGTAACTCATCAGATTTTGCTCCAAAAAGATCAGGAAGAAATGAAGAGAAAGTGGGAGAGACAATGACTAAAAGGAGAGTAAACATGGGTGTAGAGTTTCCAAGCTGGGAGTCATCAATGAAAAAGTTGGGTCTGGAGGACGACGCTGAAGTTGGCTGTTTTCTGCTCCACAGGTAAAGGTAACACGTACCGTTGGAGAACGTTTCCTTAGCAACGGTTATTGTTTGTAAAGGTCAGTGATTATTGTTTATGGTACAGTCTAACAAACCTTGTTTCTCTGTCTGAGAGTTTTCTTTCCTCTCTGACAGTCAGAGGTGGATTGGTGCTTCATTGTTGAAGGCTAGCTCTGTCAAACAGAACATGAGCTATCAGAGGGTGATGTGTCTGTCATGGAGCTTTCTGCCTGTTGTTTCTCCAGCTATGAGACATGTCCCTCAGCATCAACGCCATCAACATGATGATCAGAATAAATGAGGACATCTTCAGGATCCCCTTTGATCTGCAAAGGCTGAGAGTCACTGAGTGATGGGATGTTCTATGAACAGATGGACTCATTTTGACATCCGAACGCTCCATGCTGAAATTCTAATTCCTACACACTGCACCTTTAAGATTTCAGACTTTCTTTTACTCTCAAAAATGCAGTTTTAAATTTCCTGCCTGATGTGTGTGAATAATGAAAGGGCTTTGGATAATTTTTTTTTTCTCCACAGGTAAATTTTAAAGGTTGACCAAACACTGGATCAAATATTTCCATGCCTGTGATGAACTCCAAGACACCAAAGGACAATTTAACTCTCATTGCTTGACATCTGTCTAAGGCGAACAGAGTGACGGAGGGACGACGCCGAGCATCTGTCCACCTCTATGTAAATGACAAATATCCCTGTTTGGTCTCCTGTTAGAAAAGCCATTACTGATTCACTTTCACTTCCTGGCAGCTGTCCTCCACAGAGGCAATTTAAAGTAAATGCTCATGTGCTGCCCGCCTCTAGACACACACACACACACACAAACACACACACACTGTGGCTTATTTACTTAAATCTCCAATCTTCTTTCCCAGACAGGTACTGTATAAATAATGAGAGTGTGTTGTGTGAGACGGAGGTATTATGTGGATGTGTGGGCTTCAGGGAGAGATGAAATGAAAGTATTGAATGCCAGATATTTGATTGAACGTAGACCTGAGGGATTCTTATTTTTTATATAAATACACGATCACACAAAGGCGCAGTCACTGTCTTTGTCTTCGGCTCTGTGCTGACTACACCAAACATCATACTGATATTTAAATTTTTGATTAATAAAAGCAATTCAAGCAAACTTAATTTCCCTTGAGGGAAAGTGCATTTGGCATATGGTGGTGTGTGTGTGTGTGTGTGTGTTTTTCCCATCTTTTCTCTGAGCGGAGAGTTGATTTGGAAGGCATGACTTGTCTCCATACCACAAGTTATCAGATGATTAATGAAATGCATCACGTCAACCTAAATTTGCCTTATTGGCAGTCTATTTGAGGTGTGTGCAGAATTAGAGGCGCGTCTCCGTCCAGGCTCAGACGAGATTAAAAAACTTTGATCAAACTAATGAAGAAATGAACCTAATAAAAGCAGTATTTAAACTTTAACACAAGTGACTCCTCAGACACTCTCACAGCTAGACAACAGAGAGCACGAAATATAAAATCTATATTTAACTTTTCAGCTTATGTATGAGAAGAGAGTGAGAGACTGTGTTCAGTGCTGCAAGTGTGTGTAAACCTTTTGAAACAATTCAACCGTGTGTAACTGTCAGAGGGGAAAGCTTAATGCTAATGATTCCTTTGTTGATACTTAACATAATTAGTAAGTTAATGCTAATTCGACAGTTTTTGAAGTCTTTGTTATTACCATGGACTGTTTGATACAAGAATGTAATCTTTAACACTACATTTATGTGTTTCTGAAGCAGACTTTTAGAGCCAAAAGTTGGCAGGTGCTTTGTTAGAAATGCTGACTCAACCTAACTTCGAGTGGATTTAGCAAGAAGCAAAGAGGCCTCGCTAACAGCTAGCGAACCTGCCTGTCACTAACAGAGCATGAAATTCTGACTCTTATGCCTTAAATACATCAAATACATATGCAGTCCAACTCTGTTCTGTTGTCAGCTCACACCAGCTGCGCATTCAGTCCGACAAGCTGCATGACTGACAAACAGCTAGGGCTGGACTAGGCGCAAGCACAGGCGCACCTGCCCTGCGCCGGCCTTCGCCACGCGGACAGGGCATGACCGGAGCACTTTGCAAGGTTCCTGCAGTGCTGGGAGAGGCGCACTGAAGGCGCAGAGGAGCGCAGAGGTGCGCATCCACGCCTCCCTCCGCGCAAATGGCAGAGAGGGAGGAGAAAGGTTGTGAGTGGGTTTAACACAGCCGAGTGTTGTTTTCACCAATCAAATGAGCGCCTCTCCTCGCCTTAAAATGCCCTGCAGCCAAGGCGCAGCGTCTGATTGGTCTGACTGACACCGCAGAAAGTGTGCTGGAAAGAGCCAGTTGCAGAGACAGTCAGACCCGCTGTCCCTGCAGCAGGAGAATGGACAGCGGGGCACATCGGAGGACACGAAGCGTGTCACTGTGTGGGCCAGCTCCCGGGACAGATTTAATCTGTTCCTTTGTCATTAATAGGAGTACAAAATGAAGAGACAGTTACACAGCTGGCTTATCCATTCAGAATACTTTTGATCCACCTGCACTCCTGGTTTGTCATCGCCAAATAGCAGAAACTTTGGTGATATACTGTATACTCTCCCGGTGTCTCCGTCTCACCCTCCTTACAATAATGTACTCCATCTTTTTAGATCATGTTAAAAATTAGACTATGGTCTATTAGACTATAACAGAGAAATACGGAAAATCACGGGTAAATCCTGAGTGACATACATTTATTTTGTCTCTTTTTCTTCGTCTTTTCTCTCCCTCTTTTCTTTGAATTAAATGAAATGAGAGAAGCCAGATATATACTCAGTATCAGATGTTAAGGCTGTTTATTGTTTAATTGTAAGATCATCTCAGGACGCTTCAGTGTGGTGAGTCAAACCGGTACTGTAACATGTATAGTTTATACATTTATACTTGGCTCTTGGTGGGTGTATCCCTCGGTGGTGGTTGTGTGACTAACTGACATCACAGAGGAGGAGCTGCTTTATCAGATTACTCCAATAAAAAGAAAGGATCTTCATGTCGTCACGAAGGTCGAAATCTCGCGGCCATCTGGCAATGACCTATTTTCAGGGGCATCAAATCTCGTTCTAGGATATCAGAAAAAATACAATATCTCATTTTTTTGAAAATTCAGGGGGTGAAAGGTCTTTTTTTCAACTTTATTATATTATATGTAAGTATTACATCAGGGATCAGCATGATATGTCCCCTTTAAGCCAATAACATATAACAAAGCAGTCAACATCACATGATGTGCAATTTTTACTCTATCTTTATTAACTACGTCCAGAGATATCCAGATTCAGTGACCAATTTCATATTTATTTACTTATAATATTAGTAAAATGTTGACGTACAAGACCTGTAAAGCTACTTTTTTATACAGAGAAAATTCACTGGAGGAATCGATAAGAGAGTCGATAAAGAATCAGATCCATAAGCAGAATCAATAAGAGCATCGGTATCAATAAAATCTTATCAGTACCCATCCCTAGTCTTTAGCATGTTTTAAGATTCAAGATTCAATAATTTATTGCCATGTCAAACAAATTGATAGGAATTTGTCTTGGTTCCAGCTCAACATGAACAAACAGTAAACAGACATTCCACAAAAAGACAGGGGTCGCGGTACAACAAAAAACAAACCCGAGCTGAACCGAGTTGCCATGTACGGCGCCATCTTCTGCCATCTTCATATTCCAAATATTCAATGAATCATGCACCAGATGAGGTTCTGAACCAGCTTAAACAGCCTTTCTTCAACTGGATGTTTTTGGTGTTTTTGTCAATCCAAAGAGCTCCATCAACCTGCTTCTCTTGCTGTTTTACTTCTATTTTTGATAACTGACATAGGTGGTAAGACTTTACAGTTTTTGTGTTGCTTACCCATCATCCCTGTGGAGTTACAGTAACTTACTGTAACTGTATTAATGTAGCTTTTGTCTTCCTGTTTTTCACATTTACCTCAATAAAAGGAGCATGTTATGCTGCATTTTGCATTTAAGACACAAAGCTGTGATTTTAAGAGAACACTGAAAATGTGTTTTATTTTTAGATGGAAAAGAAAAGGGGTGAAAGGTAAGAGTGCTCCTGATCTGAACTGTTAGCTTCTGTTTCTGACACATTTTTCATCTAATTAAACGTGTTGCACCAGAATTAGCTTACTGCCCCAAGCCCAGTTACAGGCACACCTACACAAGAGACCTCAAGTGTTTTGCAGCAGGAGAGTGAAAAGTGTGAATATCAAACACGGTTTGAGGGTAAAATAGCTCTATCTTCGTATAACTGGCTGAACACCGAGCATTGATGTCAGAGTCTTTTGTGTGCAGACGGAACAAGCCCAACAATAGGCAGCCTTGAAAGTGTTGCATTTTGCTCTCCTAAATAATACAAATCACTCCAGATATCCGATAAAACAGAAGGAGAGCGCCTTCAAAGAGACGTGATAAATTCTGAATGAAAAGTGAACCTCTGAGACAGCAGCATGATGCAGAAGGAGAATGAGTAAAGAGTAGGTATCCAACAAAAGTTATCAGCAGATAAAAAAGGAGAAAGCACCAGGATTTCTGAAGAGACGATGCAGAGCCACTTCAAAATGCTTTTTTAAAGGCAGCTGCTGTTTGGGTGTAAACAACATCTTTGTGGGCCATCACAGGCAACCGCTACAGTCAGCGGAAAAAGTCAACATTTAAAAACTCCATGGTGTCTGCATATTTCTTAGCTTTGATGTGAAGAAAATCTCTGTGCACTACATGGAGCCTACAGTTTGCTCATTCTCTTTCATCATGTAGAAAAAGTTTGGAGGAGTGACTTTGTGAATCTGCTGCAAATATCTGCAGGACTTTAGGGTCAGATACCTGCACTGAAAGGGCTGAAGTACAGCTGAGTGTAGATCCCTGAAGAGATCTAACCACAGGAGGACAAGGTGCTTTGGAGGTTAAAGTCTCAAGGTTATCTGAGCTGTCAGTGACTGCTTTTCTATTTCACTCTTTCGCAAAACAAAAGCGTGTTTCCATTAGGATGAGAACAATCAAAGTTTCGTCCTGTGAGATTCAGTTTTGAGAAGGAGAAAAAAGGGGTTTTGATGGAGGCAGGGAAGACAGATGAGGGCACAGGGCGTTAAAATATTGTAACGTACGGTGGCCCTGAGGGCTCACAGCGCTTCAACCTAAGAAAGCACAAGCAAATAGACAAAACACAAACAAATTGAGAGAAAATCTTCATCCATTTGACAACGTGTGCAGCTTTGAGGAAATCATCTGGAGGATCTGTTTAAATTGGATTGCATTGCCACCTTCTGGCCAAGAGTCTCATGCACACTGTCTTGAAGATTTGACTTTTAACCAGGCGTGTGTGTTTTTTTGTAATTGAATGACAAATTTTCTTTGTTCAAGACAACTTTTCACCAAGCGGCAACCTCCGGTCTGAGAATATGAGACAATGCGGAAGTGCTAAAATCTGCTGTTTCTGGAGTGTTCGCTTGAGGCTGGCTCCGGAAGTAGCGGAAGTCACATACACACCAAGCCAAAAAAAGCCATTTTCAAAGCAGAAGTTAACCTATTTACATCCTGGTTAAAAAAAATCTCCTGTCTGAGTCGCTAATTTTACCACCGGCACCCACTGTACGGGGCGTGAATTTTTTTCTAACTCGGCCGTTCAGAGGATATTAAGATCCCGAGCTCCCCCAAGTAAGAGACGCAGCTGAGGGTTACGTGACCAACAGGCGCCCTATGGCTGTAGGCTAAGCCCTTGCTACTACCAATATGGCTGCTATAGCTGATGTGCTTTATTTTCCGTTTCAGAAACAGACGGGTGGCGTCGGCAAGACTATGTCCATGTTTTATACAGTCTATGCTTTTTACCACATTCAACGCACCGGGATAAGGTATTTAACAACAGTAAGGTATCACTTTTGTTTAAAATGTGACAACAAGCGAACATTGTCAGTTTGTACTGTAGTTTAGTGGCCAACTAAATGTAGGGCTACTGACAGCCTGGTGCTCTAATGGTACAGCCAAAGACGCCTTTGGCACGGCGCATTTGGGGCATCATCATGTTTGGGACATCAGTGCGTTGGAGCGTCGGCATGTTTTGGGTGTCAGATGCCTCTACGCTTGAGTTGAAAATATTGAACTTTCGACCCAAATTCGCGTAAGGCTGTACCGCGGCAGCCAATCGGCGATGACATTCTCCCACTACTTCATTGATTTTGATGAAGCTGGGGTGGAACCGCCACCTACTCCGACTCCAACCCCGCCAGAAGATGGAGGAGAAAATAATTTGTGCGGTGTCATTTTCCAGAGTTATATGATATGACATGTGTACTCTACTGAGACCAGAAAAAAAAAAAAGGAGCAGGCTTGGGTGAAAGTCTCTGAGGAGACAGGTTTTGAAGGTAAGTTCTGTAAATATTTGTTTCCAGCTGGTTTTGCCTGCTCGGGTCATCACTGAGTCCGACGGTGTTTTCCTCAGTGGAGTTTTGTCGCAAAAGATGGAATAGCCTCTGGGACACCAACCTGAAAGAGAAGAGGAAGGAGCGGGGCACGGGCAGAGCCAGGGAAAAGATGGAGGTTCTCTGCGATCCCTTCTTTTCTCAACCCCTTCATTATCCCTAGGGAACAGCCAGGCAGGGCCAGCGGAGGTGGATTACCAGGGAGAGGCAGCAGGCCTTGATTGTGATCTCCAAAGCTTTCACACACTCTCCTGTCATGCTTTGGAAACCACAGCTCATTGTTTTTCAGATGCTCTTTAGGGATTTTCGTCTTTAAATTAGAGGGCTCTCTACTCCACCTGCACAGTGATATGCGTCAGCCCCTCAGCTTGTTAAAGTAGTCCAGCGTCCAGACTCAGGCGTTCACGCGGCGCATTACAGGCATGACACGGGTGTAAATTGGTGAACATGCGTCTGGTGTGGCCGTGGCTTAAGACAGTGGTCCCCAACCCCTGGGCCGTGGACCAGTACTGGTCTGTGAGTCAATGAGTACCGGGCTGCACATAAAAAATACTCAACTTAAATTATTGCAATTTGATTTATTATCTGATTCTGAATTATGTTTTACTTTGAAAACTGACTGGATTCTTTCCGTCAAACCCGTCAATGACTCATTCTTTACACCAGTTCCCCAAGTTGGCAAAATGTACAGAAAACAAACATCTTTGGGCAGCTTCTTTAGGCAAGGTAAAAGAGCCAGTGAGGAGACAGAAGAAGAGCCAGTCTGTCAAAATATTGTCTGACATTAAACAAGTCCGTGGCACAAAAAAGGTTGAGGACTACTGCTCCAAGACATGTCTGTCATTTGTTTCATTAGTGAATCCTGGTTATGTCCTGCTAGTCATCTACCAAGCAGAGCTAATGTAATGTGGGTCGGAATAGACACTATCTCTATCAGCCTTTAGCTTGTGCTTTATCTCTTCTTCTTCTGCTCTTCTGTTCTTTTTCTGTCTGACAGTTAGGCTCCAGTGTCCACCATCACTACACAATTAATCACATAAATCGTTCTCAGCAGAGACAAAAACAGATCTCTCTTCTCACTACTAAACTTTGTCAGCCAGCGTAGTGTTGTCATAGAGTCTTAGACGCGTTGTGTCGTAAATCAATCCAGTCCTGCTCAACCCGATCAGGAAGCTAAAAAGTAGCATTTTGAAATGACCTACACTGAAGCTGATAACCTCACTTTAAAGTGAGGATTAGGATCAGGTATGTATCTAGAAGGGAGACTTTTGCAACATCACCCAGAAACTCCTCACAGCCTCTTTAAGTATCTTCTCATTATTCATGGTGTGTTGCAGAGACAGGCCTCAAACACCCAGGTCTGCCCAAAGCTTTGCCTGACAGGCCTCCAGAGAACGACCAATCAGCCAATCAGAGGAAAAGAAAAAGGGAGTTTTTTATTTATTTATTTATCTATTTATTTTTAGCTGTAAATCATTTAAAGCTACTACAGAGATATGAGAGGAAAGAATAAAACCTTTAAAGATTATAGAAAGTAAAAAAATGATACCCCTCTTTAATTTTTTCCTTGTCCCTGCACCTGCTACATACTGAAAACTTGAAATGTTCCCTGTTGATGAGTAGAGTTCAAGCAGTGGATTGCAACTGTGTTCATACAAATGTAACAATGCAAATGCCAACAGTTTGTGTGCATAAGTCTGTGTATGCTAATTCTTACAGCTAGCCACACACAGCTGTGGACACAGCTTTAGCATTATTTGCATATAAATCTTGCAAAAAGAAAGAAAGGCAGAGAAATAAGAAAGCAGTTCATAAAACTTTATAGGTATAAGTGTGTGCATCTTTTTCTCCCTTTACTTTGATAAATTAAACCGTCAGAGCTCAAACTGTCACGCCTGCCCCGGCTGATAGAAGGTAAGAGATATGAGAGCCAGAACAAAAAGGGAGGTAGCTGTCATGTTTGCTAATGTGTGCACCAGAGATAGCAGAATGGACTGTATGCATATGTGTGTGTGTCAGCAGTATGTGAGGTGATTGTGGGCACGGAGCAGTCTCTGGGGAACACACACTGGATGTAGCACTGCTCAAAGGAGTTTACCGTGTTCCCATTTAATCCTTATCTGACAGGGCATTCATTTAGCTGCACTCCTTTGTGGGCACCATGTCTTGGGTCAACACTCTTTTTAGATGAGCTGCCCTCTATGTGCCTCTCCCTCTCTGTGGCCTCAGGGGGCTGCTAACAACCAGACCAGCAGGGTTTTAAAGGAAAGCTTCTTTAACAATAATTATGGTAATTTACAGCTGTTATAAACCGTGCAGCTTTATTTGCTGTGCAACAACTCCATGGTGCCATTTGTTGATGTTTCAAAAAAGACAAGTAAAATGTATGAGACATTAAGCTTTTAATTGTTGGGATATGAATATTAATAAAGTATTAAAAAAAAAAAAAAAAACCTTCTTTGTAACTCACCTTGAGCTGTAGATAATCACTCTTAGAATCTGAAAGCATTTGTTTGTGTCTACATGGGAGTTTTATACTTTCTAGGCAGTTCAGTGAGAGACATCCTCCGTAATACTTTTCACAGTAGTTTAATAAACACAGTATTTACATCCCTGTAATGTTTTTGCTATAAATATATCTAAAAGTCAAAAGCGTGGGACAGGCCATCCTGTCACTGTCGCAAAGGTGGTAGTAACAGAAGCGTTACTGAGGCCAGTCGTGATCACTGTAATCAGATGTAAAGCTGCAAGTAGTGATGTGTTGTTTGTGAACGATTAGTTCAGAACAAACAAATCATCTGGCTAAACGAACTGAACTGAAATAAATAACTTATGGAAAAGAGTCGTTCATTTCTCAACTTCGGTTTGTCTACAACCAAGGTCACTAAGCAGTCGATCGCGATCAACTGGTTGATCTTTGAAGCTTACCCGGTAGATCTTGAAAATAACAGAAAAAAATGACTGTGTGTCTCTAAGCAGGGGTGTGTCCAGGTTTTCAGACTGGGGGGCTCAATAAGGTCAGGGGGTAGGGCATGCCAACATACAAATTGTCACCATTTATCTTATTTAACTTCACTCTCTACTTTAAGAACAATAAATATCCATGATTGTATGGATGTTAAATCCCAGTTTATGAATTCAGAATAAAAAAATATGTTATACATGATGTGCGTCAGCCAGTCTGTTATTTAAAAGCAGTGTTTTTAAGACAAAATTAAAAAAAAGATGAACCTTTTAATTACTACAACAGGGACTTTTAAAGCAGTAACAGCAAGAATATATTGTCACCCTATGAAAATAATGGCCTAAGTTATTTTTTGATGAAAACTAGTTTTTGGCTTAAATCATCTCTTGATGATGCTGGCCATCTCTGGTAATATCGCTTAAACCTTTTTTGCTAAGAGGATCATGCTCTTTATGCCCTGGGGGACAATGGCCTATATCAAGAGGGTAACTTAGGCCATTGAATTTCTAACCTAAGTCAAAATTTTGGATAATTTAGGATAAAATGTGTGACTTGGGCATCTTAACAAGCGTTCATGATGGCGGCTGCTTCAAGAAGAAACAGAAACCTTGGAGCAGAAGAAGCTGTAAACATGATTCTTGGATCAGTTTCTACTGGTGAGCGATTAGGTTTACTATCATAAAGGCAAGGGTATAATGTGAAGTAATTTAGAATACATTTCACAAGTTATAGTGTAACAACAAATTAAGCAACTTATAGCTAGCTACCTATTCCTGGCTAGCCCGTTAATTTCCGTAACCAAACACAAATGAGCACAAATCAATAATACCCCTCAAAGTTTAAAAAAAAAATTAGAATTATTTTATTTGCTTTTTGATGGCGATGTACAGGTATGCCTACCAAGCATGATTGACCTGACATTTGTTCAGTTTAGGTTGGAGTTATTTACGTTTTCAGTTTGCTTTTTGGAATTAAAGGATAGTCAATGGTCAGGTTTCAAAAAGTTGTCAAAACTGGATGTTGGAAATGAGCTAAGTTTTTATTGTTATTATCATTAGTATTATTTTTTATTTTTTATTACTATTATGTTTTATTTACCAGTGTTCACTGATGTGTTAACATATTGATAAAAAAAAAAAAGGGGGGGGGGGGGGGGGGGGGGGGGGTTACGTTCAATAAAAAAACCCAGCATAGAAGACCTGGAGGAGTGAGGAAAGGGACTGCTTCCTGACCAATTTGATTTACCTGACATTTGTCTAATCAATCTCAGGTCAATTTCAGTTTTGAGTTTGCACTATGGTATGAGAGGGCAGTTTAAGCCAGACTTAAAGTTGCCTGAATCAGACTAGAATGTTAGAAAAATTGGCCTAAGTGACTTTATTCTTTAATGTTACATGATTGACACACAATGCTCTCTGCATGTCAACAGTCATCCACTGTAAAGGCCTTTTTGATCAAAAAAATGAATGAATACCATATGCTCTGTATTTGGTAAAGATTTCTGTTTTTATCCAAAAACTTGAAAAAATAACTTGTGACAATATTTAATGACAAAAGTTTGTCTCCAACATTCCGTATCACCATATTAATTTGATGGACATACAGTCACATGCAGAACAATCAAAGCTGCCTTACTGACATTCTCAGACTGGCTGGTTGTAGCTATGAGTCAGACCGCAAGGCTCTCACAGGCAGTATGCAGTCACAACCATCTCACTGACATGTCTCTTTTAGATGATGTTTTGAAGCAATGCTGCTTTACTGCAGGTAACTGAATGACACTGATTGAGGATATATTAAACGTATGGGGTATGAGGTAAAGTTATAAAGTCCAAAGATTTTCAGCAGGTAAGCCAACAGCTTATAACACTTAAATACAAGGAACTTGAGTTTAATTCATACAACAAGGCTGGCTAAAAATGGAAACACACTGAGTGCTCTCCATTTTCCCTCATTAACTCATTCGTTGCTAGGCGCTGCCCAAGTAGCTGCCTGTTGCAGTAGCTCTCTCGTCTTCGTCATCTTTGTATTTGGAGTGGATCATTGCTTGTATGGTTCATTGTTGGTCATGGACACCAAACTTTTTGTGGCTTCGGTGATATTTTTACTACTTTTCTCCTGTGTTTGTCTGGAGATCCTACATGTAACCATGGCTGCATTGTTTACATGTGAAATTAGCTGTTAGCAGCCTGTAGCATGTCAATGCTAACTAGTGTAGGGCTTGATGATTTCCCTCGAGCTGAGGAGGAGGAGGTGAGGACGACGTGCTGGTTCTCGGGTGTGAGCTGGGAGGTGACGACGTGGACCTGTCCTTCCATCCATCGTTGTTGGGAACGTGGGATCTAGCTCCAGTGGGATGGAGGAGCTAGCCGTGCTAGCCCAGCGGCATCGTGCTGTTCAGTGACGTGGCTGGCAGAGCTGACATTGGACGCCGGTGCGACATTGGAGGAGCTTCGCCTGCTGTGGGCAGACAGGATCCAGGAGACAGAGACTGAACAGACTGCTGGAGAGGCTCAGTCCTGGACCCTGTGGAGGTGGAGACTGGCTGGGCTGGAGAGTGGTGGACGGGATGTCGTCGTCTATTTTCTTGTGGACCTTTTTGCACTTTCTATACACTTTCTTACTTTTGTTTTCTTGATTACTGCTGTGACTCCTGAATTTCCCCTCGAGGATAAATAAAGTATTTTCTATTCTATTCTATTCTATTCTATTCTAAATAGATAGATCTCACATTTCACACAGGTTGGGTTTAGAGATCTTGGGCTCAAAAAGGTTGGTGACCACTGATTTCCACCATGTGAAGTATGAAACCCTGTCAGTGTTCAACTCATCAGTCAGGAAAGCATGTGAGGCCCACTTTGAATGCAGTGGTAGGCATTTGTTAATAAGGCAATTAGAAGGCTGAATGATCCTGCAAATTTGAGACCTTTATGATGCTTATCTGCCAAAATCAACATAATTGAGTTAAAGGTCCATGGCCCAAAAAAGACAAATGTTGTGCTTTAAGGTTTAGACTTTGAAAAAGTGACAACACATTGAACAAAGGGCTCTTAGTGAGTACAAGTAGCTGTAACAGTGTCATGGAATTCCCTGTGTAACCAAACTCCTCTCATTATAACAACCATCATACATTTCAAGCTTTGAAGTGAATTTTAAAAACCCCATCTGCTCAGTTATTCGCTGTAAAAGCAGACACGGTGCAGACTGTCTGTAAACTGCAACATGATTCACAAGTTGCAGAAGATTGCACTATCCTGCACAAACTGAACTTAAGACTAAGAACCAATGAAGTGCTTGAAGTTTCTCAGGGCTGGGAGAGGGGAGAAGGGACGCAGCTGGGTTTAGAGCTGAAGGCACGTCTGTCTCAGCTGTCCCTGAGAGTGTGTGACCTCTGCTGTTTACATCTACAGGGGACAGAAGATTTTTTTTTTTTTTTGAGATACAAATACAACTCATTTTCCTTCCTTTTTTGAGCTGTCTGGAAAATTTTCCGGGAGGATTCTTTAGGTATAATTTAACTCTTTCAAATACAGGAAACATTTTGAGAATAGGAGATTATTATATGTCAGTTGATTCTTATAAGTAAAATAGTTGAAACAACCTTTTAGCGCCTGTTAAGGATTGACCAGTCGCTTTTTGGTTGGCATCTGTTTGGCCTTCTACACACAATTATACACACATGCGACAAATCAGTGTTATCATAGTTATAAATGAAACTATTATAAATAGTTCCATATCTTTATGTGTTAATTTTTTTAATTAATGTCAGTCTTGCAAATAAAATGTACAAATCTAATTTTTTATTAACCCATAAATGTAATAAATACCAAACACAAAAGTGGGAAAGACAGTTTGCCAGACTTGCTGGTTCATATGTACCAAGGTTGAAAATTGGGCTGATAGCTAGAGGGGTTTCAGAATAATGCCCTCAAGTACTGCTGAAGTGCCCTTGAGCAAGGCACCGAACCCCAGCTGCACAAGAGTGCACTACATGTGCCACTTTCTTACTATGCACCCTCCCTAAATGCAAAAAAAAAAAAAAAAAAAAAAAAAAAAAAAAAATTGTTTGTGCATGTGTGAAGCATGTTTCTAAAGTGGAAATAAATAAATCATTTCCCCCAAGGAAACTAGTTAAGTATGTCTCGGAGCAGAGGATCCACAGGGGTACTGAAGGGGGTCTGTGACACTTTTGGTTGATTAAACCATTTTTTTGTATTTTCAAGTAACTCTTTTTCAAACATTCAATTTTAATTCATGTGAATGTCTTTGAGCATATCAGTGGATACACAGAGGCCCAAGATCTTTCAGTCAGACATGAACACATTCAGCAAAGCAGCTCTCTCTTACGGTATGGCCACACGGGACGCAAATTTGTGTCGGGATTACAAAGTCAATGCAAAGACGTGTTTGGAAGCAGATTTGCCCTGGACAGTGCCTTGGATGCGTTTGCGCAGCACGTTTAGGGAGCGTTTGGGGTGTCAAACGCTTCTACGCTCCAGTTGAAAATATTGAACTTTCGACGCAAATTCACGTGAGGCTGTGCATCGGCAGCCAATCACCAATAACATTCCCACCTGATGTCACTGATTTGATGATGCCACCTGCTCCAACCCTGCCAAAAAATGGAGGAGATAATAATCTGTGGGGTGTGTCATTATCCAGATCTATACAGTACGATGTTTGTATTCTACAGAGATTGAAAAAAAAAAAGGAGCAGGCTTGGGTGAAAGTCGCTGAGGAGACAGGTTTTGAAGGTAAATTCTGTAAATATTTGTTTTCAGCTGGATTTGCCTGCAAGGGTCATCACTGAGTCTGACTGTGTTTTTCTCAGTAGAGTTTTATTGAAAAAGATGGAAGAGCCTCAGGGACACCTACCTGAAAGAGAGGAGGAAGGAGCAGGAAAAAAGGAGCAGGGCAGGGGCAGAGCTAGGGAAAAGATGGTAGTTCTCTGTGGTCCTCTCTTTCCTCAACCTCTTTATTATCCCCAGGGAGACCTCCGGAAACATGGGATCGAGGATGAGGTCATAGGGACCAGCCAGGCAGGGCCAGTGGAGGTGGATTACCAGCCAAAGGCAGCAGGGGCCCCTCAGGGAAAAAGTGTAGAGGTTTATTGAGAGATGAATATGCACATACATAAAGTATTGCCAACTTATTTAAGAGATATCTGTATCACTCTTTAATGAGCAGGCTCTCTACTCCGCTTGCGCAGTGATGCGCGTCACCCCCCAGCTTGTCAAAATAGTCCAGCGTCCAGCCTCGGGCGTGATGCACGTTTAAATTTGCGACACAGGTTCACTCACCTTTCACTTCTAGCTCCTAAAGACAGAGGAAGACCCGTCTCTATCACTGCTCTGCCAATCACGTGGCAGCATGTTTCATAGGGCTTGGTCAGGTTCCCCAGGATAGCTTGATACCGAATATATGTATATATTTTTTTGATCATCAGCCTCACAGACGGTGAATCTCTTGGTCGTGTTGACTGATGCTCATTCAGAGTGAAACTGATAACACACCACCTGAACCCTGTTCATTGACGCTAATGTTTATTCCTGATCCAAATGGATCAATATCTGCAAGAAAATTGGAGTTCACATGGGTAAGGGGTGGTGTATCATGCCCACGTGTGCCCATGTACACACCAACACACGCACATTCATGTGCACATTTCTTTTCACCATTTCCTACTTTTTAAGTAAATTCTTCAAGCATTATGAAAGTAGATGTATGTGTGTTATCAATCACCAATGGAGTAATTGAAACTCACAAGCAAAACTTAGACTCTTACTGTCAAGTTTCTCGATGGCATGCCTAGTCCCTCTTTAAAATGCCTGTTTAATAAAAATATACATAAATACCCCCCCCCCCCCCCCCCCCCACAAAAAATAAAAATAAATAAATAAATAAATAAATCAAAATAAAATAAAAATAAATCAAAATAAAATAAATAAATAAAATTAATAAATAAGTTAAAATAATAAATAAGTTAAAATAAAAAAACAGTAATAAAAGTAAATAAATAAATAAAGAGATACAATACAAAATATTTAAAAAGGATTTAACCCACATCTTTTCTCTGAAAATGCATGCAAAGCCAATTTTTTTTCTTCAAGGGGACCATGCCAACTCTGTGGACACTCCAGTGTTGTCAGTGTGGTGTATGTTCCTGATGCCACCAAGGTTAAAGTCAACCACTGTCTGTTACTGCACATAAAAATATGAGAGCCCTGTGAAAAAGAAATCCACAGAAAGCTTGACCACAAGTGGTAGCTAACTATTTAGAGACTGCAGAATGAGATCTTTTACCAGACAAAGACCTGCACAGAGAACCATCACACAGTAAACAGCATGATTGACACAGCAGAGGGACAAGTGTAAATGTGAGACTCAAATAAATTCAATATTTTCCCCTCAGAAAACATCCAAGGTGTTGTGTAGGATGCACTGTTCTTCACACACTGATGTAACTGGAGGCTGCAGAGCTGCAACAGTCTCCAACTCAATTATCCCCCCAGCGAAGTGGAAAGGTCAGAAACCCACAGAGGTCCTGCTGAGGGTCAGCAGAAGACCTCCATGTCAATGAGGGGTCAGCTATTATGTGGCAGTTGTTTTAGGCTCAACACGGTTAGTTTCTCTTACCACTGACCTTCTTCTTCTGGGATCATCTGCTGCTCCTCCGTCCTGTCTGCGTGTGCTAATTATTTCTGTGGGAAAAACAAATAAGAGAAGTGAATGTTATAGTGTATAGGCTGGTGTTTGAATGACTTTCGCTGTTTCTTATAAACTATAAATGTGTTGTTTTGATGCCCTCTTAAGAAGTCTCTACAGTTTCTCTTACATCCTTTCCTCTGCACTGTAAAAAATGTTGGTTTGTGTCCTCTGAAAGTCCTTGTAAACCAGCAGCGTCCTGGTTTCGGGCTCATCGGGCTGCATTTACACATTCTGTGAGAATACAGTGAAGGTTCTGGAACATTCAGATAAGGATTCTAATTTTGCGAGCCAGTGCACTTTGTGTCGACCACTAATGGCTAATGGAGTAAATAATTATAAAGCTACCCTGCGATAAATCTGATTAGTTTCTCTCTCTCACACTCGGCACCCAAGTGGAGTCCAGGAGAGCGTCTGTCTGTTTAGTGGTAATTATATAAACGCCTTTTCAATGCTAATCCATAGACTGTTTAAGACTATCAATCAAGAGAGAGAAAAAGAGTATAAAAATAAATGCTTGTCTTTATAATCCAAAGTATCATAAGGATCATTTACAGAATGGGCAAAACCTTAAAAAACCTAGTCACTTTTAAGCTCCTGCGACCCAACACTTAATTAAAAATAAATGCAAATGATTCTATTACCATTATTGAAGACAAATAAAAACCTGTGCTTGGACATCCTGCATTCATCTCCTGAAACTTCTATCTGTCTCTGTGTGTTCACACCAAAAGAGGTAAAAGAGACAAAAGTGGCAAGCACGCCGGAAGTTCATTCATTTTCAATGAGAGCCCGGCGTCCTGAGCGGCCAAAGTGTCCCGAGTGGCCAAACCGGCTTAAGTGTCAAAAGAGGCACCAGATGAGAAGTTGAGCCTCGGTCAACTTTATAATTAGCTATGACGCAGTTCAGCGGCAAACGGTGTCAACCAATCAGAGTAGAGATGTTCTTCCACCGAGTGGGCCAAAGGAACAACGCATGTAACTTCGGTTCCTAGTTCCGTCTTGGATACAGAAAAGCTCATGAACTGTGTTCGGGCTCATCCTATTCTTTTCCTATCCTATGCCTTTTTAGCTACCGCGACCAACAACAAAAAAATTGTGTCGCAGAGGTGGTAGATTGTTCTGGTGAGTTCAAAAAATGCAACCTGACACGCCAGACGGACAGTTTCATATATCCACCACGGAATCATTTCACAAGTCCATCTGGGTAGCAGCTCTTCCGATTTGTTTTCAGAGGCGGGACTTTAAAAAAAATCTGCAGCTGGTGATTGGACGACCATTCTGATTAACACACTCACCACGGACCAATCCGCATCAAGCCACGGTATGACGTAGCTGATGTGAGCCGATGCTTCTAAGAAACAATAGATAACAACTACTGAGTCACGAGAAACAGCTGTGAAAAAGGCGTCAGACGACAGCTTCCCTTTTCATAAATTTAACCCAAGAATCAAAGGAACGCTGACAAGCACGAAAGTCTGCTCACGTCACGTCTGCTCCCACAGCTCCCGCCTCTTTTCCCTGATTGGGCTGGTCAGAATTTCGCGAAATCGTTGGTCATTGGAGCCTGGCAAGATGGACCTGCAGGAGCTCTGAAACTGAATCAGGCAGGTCCATCTGCTCTGCAAGGTTACAAAAAAAGTGCAGTAATAGCAGAAACAGCGAAGTGTAGTGTAGTCTGTGGCAAAGATGTAGCCTAGCCTAGCATTCAATCATTTCTTGCTTCATCTGAATGAGATGACACCACGGCTTCAGACTAACTTTTTTTCAGCAATGATCTGAGGTTTACACCGGTGGTGCAGGTTACTTTTATTACTTTTATTAACAGTCTCCCCCTGGATCCTTCCGTGGATGGCTTCATAGCGGACTGTGCGCCAGGATCTGAACGGACGCCAATAACCTGGTTTTCACTTGCCTGTTTTGGGCTACCTATTTTCTTCCTTGAGGATTTATCTTTCATTTCTTGTGGATTAACGTTGTTTTGTGACTTCTAGTTGTCTGACTTTTAGGCTCCACACCTGTCATCATCATTTTCTATTATTCACAGCCATATCAAACATCACATAAACCCTTTCCTCCACGCTGCCAAAAAAAGACCACGGGGGGTCTTATTCAGCCTTCAAATCTTGAAGAAGCCCAGTTATTGAACCACTTGTGGGAGGCTTGTGGGAAAGAGATGTGACTCATCTGCCTCCGCTCAGTGGCCGAGCTGCTGGCGGTCAGACCTGGATCACTTTTCTAGCATCAGCAGGAAGTTAAGAGTCAGAGCTCTCACGGGTCTGTAAAGTGCGCTCTGAAAGAGAGGGGAGCAGGGCAGGTTGACAGAGCATGGTATAGGGTAAATTTAGTCATTTCTCTCTG
Source organism: Halichoeres trimaculatus (assembly GCF_033239565.1). NCBI lineage: Eukaryota > Metazoa > Chordata > Actinopteri > Labriformes > Labridae > Halichoeres > Halichoeres trimaculatus. Next base: position 4,677,392 of record NW_027437198.1, on the reverse strand, counting down.
GAGGTACTCTCCTGATTCGTCTGGTTGGCTGAATGACAAATGGCTGCCTGGACCTGCTGCAGCTGAAACTTTTCTATTGTCATAAGTGGTTCAGCAATTTCACTTATATTATGTAGAGGGATTTTAATTATGCTAATGAGCTGTTTGATATGCAGTTTATTTATTTATTTTGCAGAAGTGTTAACAGTGGGGCAAGCACAAAAACAACCAGCAGTGTTTGTGTTTTTTTCTGTTAAGTTTTGTTTAAAAGTAACTGATCTTCCACCTTGTGTAGACTTCGTTGCTTGCTGTGATCAAAGCTGGAGGCACTGATTCTGATCAATTCATGTGTGTGAAGCATTTTCCAACACAAGATCTCACCCTGCTTCATTTTACATTGCTAAAATACATCTCACTGCAAAACTCAATGGAAAAGAAGACGCAGCATTTTTTTTATCTGTTTTTTTTTTAATTGCTTTATTGGTATGAAAGCATGTTTAGGACAAAATTCAAATGAAAATACAAATATGAAAATGGAAAGAATAGGAAACAGGAAATACATTTTCATGTCAAGAATACAGGTGCATTACTTTAGTCATGATGAAAATTAAAACTTAATATCAAATATCCAATTCTCGTTCTCATCCTCAAGGCCGTACATTAAGTGACATAATTCAGAATAAAAGGGAAAAAAATGCATCTTAATTACCAAGAAATGGCCCACTGAAACTGAACATAATTCAACTGAAAATGAAAATGTGAAGATGAAAATGTAATAAAGGAAACACTATTTCATTATTATCTTTAAAAAACAAATGAAAAGAAAATATCAGAAAGATCATTTTCATTTTCAAACCTGCCCTCAGACCACTTTGAAAATGACACTGCAATCAACCTAAAAAGTACTACTGTAGCAGACTACGAAGTGCTCCCTTCTTAGTCCAGTGTACTGAATCATTAGAATAAGTTCAGCATAGTGATTTGTTCAAAAGATTTGTTCAACAAATTGTTCAGTACTCCCCTTAGCCCTGCCTGTGAATCAAAATTTAAAGGGGACATGTCATGCTGATCCCTGATTTAATACTTTCATATAATATAATAAAGTTGAAAACGAGACCTTACACCCCCTGAATTTTCAAAAAATGAGATATTGTATTTTTTCTGATATCCTACAACGAGATTTGATCCCTCTGTAAATAGGTCATTGCCAGTTGGCCGTGAGATTTTGACCTTCATGACGACATGAGGATCCTTTCTTTTTATTGGAGTAATCTGATAAAGCAGCTCCTCCTCAGTGATGTCAGTTAGTCACACAACCGCCACCGAGGGAAACACCCACCAAGAGCCGAGTATGAACGTATAAACTATACATGTTACAGTACCGGTTTGACTCACCACACTGAAGCATCCTGAGATGATCCGTGTCAAGGTGGATTTTCTTCCTCCTGAGCTGCAGAACCACTCGGGTCTGACTCAGGGTCCAATACAAAAGAACGTATCCTACTCTCTGCCATTTTATTAGTGCTATCAATGCCTTACGGTGAAGTTTTGGCAAACAGCAAACTCGCTCAGTCTGCCCCATCCAATATGGCGATTTTGTAAATACTGCCATGCTGCAAAAACCGCCCCCTGGCTCTACCCCCTCCGCCCCTCTGATAGAACTGACCAATCAGAGCACAAAGGGCTGTGTTGTTGCGAGGTTACTGGAGGTCATTCTCCAAATGGAGCGTTTCAACGAGATCTTCAGAATGGCCTAAACTGAGGATATTGAGAACGCTATTGTGGGGCAATGAAGGAACTAAATGACTTGCAGGCATCCTAGTCTGGCATAGTGAAAAGGAGAAACAAGCATCATATGTCCCCTTTAATAAGATGAAGCATGACCAAATGTTAGGCTCTGCTTGCGATTGCACTGAGAATGACTGGTGGTGAATAATTAGCCAATGAGTTGAGAATCTAGTGGGATAAAGCAACAGTTTGCAAACTTAAAGCTGCCAAAACAATCATTTCCCTGACTGCTCTGTTTAATACGTTCAGTACACAGTTTACTCACTGACTGTCTGACTGAGTAAGAAAGAGATCAGGAGGTGGAGCTGCCATTCAGTACATTCAGTCAGTAAATGACATTCAGTGAGTGATCCCATTGAAGCTTGCATGCAGGACAGCCAGTGAACATACTGCAGCTTCAACAGAATCACTCTCTGAGGCTAAAGTATGTGCAGTGAATGTCCTGGACGGAGCTCCAACAGAATCACTCACTGACTGCATTTTGTATTTTTATTTGAATTATGGCCTAAATTTGCTTCCGTACATTGGAGTCTGACCAAGTGGCAACCAATCATAAAATGTCAATGCTCATAGACTTGACCAAAGACTGAAATATAGATTGGACTTGTAGACAATGCAACACGTTGAATCCCCACTCTCATTTGAAGTAAGTTTCAGCTTTTTTAATTGTGAATAAAAACTCAGCTGGATATGTTGTTGTTGAAAATTTAATTCAGAGAAGCCTGAATATTCATCACCATCATCATCATCATCATCCTCATCATCGTGTGGTTATCTCTTGGCTACAGTGGGGCTGGGAGTTTTTGGCCACCACCCCAGTTTGTTCCAATTCAAATTCTGGATAATAAAAGCCAGTATGAAACCACAAGCCCTGAATTTAGAGCCTCCCTTTGCCACATAATTCCACTCATCTGTCTGCTTTAGTGCCGCTCAGACAGAGTGTACACACCCCACTTAGCATCCTCTTTCTCTTCAAAGTAGCACGGCGCACGTATCGACTCTATTTACAGGAGTCAAGTGGAGTCTATATTTCAAAGAGTGAACTGTGTTATAGCTGAGGCAATTACAAACAAGCTTTCTCCCCCTGAAGATCTGCCAGCTCTGTTACGCCTCCGTCAGCACTTTCCTGCACGGGCTGCTGTTGAAGCAATGCAACACTTAACAGTCTGATTTACCTTATTATGGTAATGAACAAAGTTTGTCTACCTGCCTCGAGGGGTGGAGGAAAGAAAAAGCCTGCCAACTATTTATCCTGTGTAATCAAGGAGGCAGAGCTTGAAAGGCGTCTTGAAGTGGGAGAACAATGGAGCCTTCAAAGAGCAGGCAGGAGGAGACAGGAGAGGAGAAACACTGCAGCCTAACTTCCACTGCCCTCCAGCAAAGGAATAAAGCAAAACAGGAGGAGGGATTATTAATTCACAGAGGTGGATCAGCACTGTTTATCCCTTTTTAGAGCGGCCCAGCATGAAGCTCCACCTGCTGCAGAAAGTTTGCTTGTTTGGCACTTAGGTACACCAAGCAGAACACAGACGCGATGAACTACAGCTGTTCAAATACAGTCAGTCTGAGAAGGTAGGTATCTGAAAATGCAGAGAGTGGAGTAAAAAGATGTCAGAAAAGAATGTACTGCAGGAATACTTCCACTCTGTTCAGCTCATGTTTTGGCTTACCACACCCTTAAAGAGGGGGTATTATGGTTTCCCATATTTTAAACATGGAAATAAAGAAACAAAACTAGATGTCTATTAAATGTGTAAATTCCCATATGTTGAAATCCCTGAATCTGTCAGTAAACTGCTTGAACAGTCCGTTTCAGGAAACCAACCATCTCCTGATTGGTTCATGACACATTAGAGGGGTGGACCTCAAACACCAAGGTCTAGGCATAGCTCTGCACTAGACAAGTTGGGTGCACAGATGTTGGCCAATAAGAGGGAAGCAGCTAAACCAGAAAGTTTTAGACCAAGGGTGACATAAGGCTTTTTGGAAAATGCCAGTGTCAAGAAAAATAGGGATTTTTTCACTCTTATCATGTAATGTTTCAACAGAGATGCCAGAGTAACAGTAGAAAGCCAAAATACACACAAATAAATCTCTTTAAGCCTTCTTATTGCAAAATCAATAAACTTTCTTCCTGTAGGGGAGACAGGGGACAGTTGTAACACTTGCAATTGCTCCAATCAGGAACAGATTAGGAGTCACCTGATTCACTCTGAACATGCTCTGTCTAGTCCTTAGTCCACATGCGAGGAAGTAGTGCACAGCTACATTTGTCAGGGAAAACATCATTTTGAGGTTAGAAAGTCCTTTTATTTTCTGCTTGCTATTTTTTTTGTGATTACCCAGCCTGCTTTGTAGTTGGACTCATCAAACATATGTTATTCTGATCATGTGCCTGTTTTGTGTTATTTCTTTCAGATTGTTTGTGGTGATGTTTTAGCTGTTAGCCAAGCTAGCTCATCGCTAATGCACTCAGAGACAGTTGGAACATAATTAGAAAATTTAAAAGTACAGGACTTGTCATCTTTGTGCCCATGAAGCTTTCACTTAAGGGGTTTTTAACATGTCTTTGAGGAAACTATTTACCATGTTAATAAGATAGATGTCTTTGAAACTCATGGGTCAAATATAATATGTTTGGTGATCAGTGATGCCGGTAACGCACTACTAAGTAACGCATTACTCTGATTTGACCACTTTTTTCAGTAACGAGTGATCTAACGTGTTACTACTTCCTAAACAGTAATCAGATTAAAGTTACTTAACTCAGTAAATGTGCATTACTTTTCTTTTCATTTTCCATGTAAAAGAAAAATCTAAATGTCTTTTTCTTGCATCTCAGGGAGTGACGGGAGTCACGTGTTCATCACGTTTTCAGCATGTGAACAACTCACGTGTTTTAGCAGCCAGCACACAAAGGTAAACAGAGGGGGAGAGGAGAGATGTTCGTTTTCTAGCTGGAAACACAGTCACTGTTTTGAGTTTTTCAGCTAAAGATGACAGTATTACAGTTTGTTGTTCACTCTGCACTGGCAGTTTGCTTAAGATCTTTGACTGAAACATTTAGGAATCAGTGAGAGGGAGATCAGCCCACTGCGAACATTAACGTTTGAGAAGTTGTTTGATTTTTACCTGGGGAAAGGTGAGTCCCGTCTGTCACTGTAACTCCCTGTATTCCAAGAGCTGAACACTCCGTTTAGCTCAAATCCATCCGATGAGGAACAGAGCAATATAACAGGCTGTAGTACGATAGGCAATAGGCTACAACAAGGCACCTGGTGGGAAGCAGGGGCGTGCCCAGACTTTTTAGACTGGGGTGCCCTGAGCAGGGTACTGAGGATTATGTGAGCCTACACTGCAGCAACAATTATTTTTGGTTATTGTATTACAAATGCAGGATCAACAGACTACAGCTTTAAAAAAAATGAAACTGATAAAAACCAAACAAGAGTAAAACAAAGCATTTAAAAAGAAAATAATTTAAACCTAAAATTTAAGTGAATATTGCTGTAATGTACCAAAAATATTACTGCAAAAACTGTCTTTAGTTGTATTTTGAAACTCAAAATGTATAAAATGAATATTTTTGTTTTCAGTTAAAAAGTTCACGTTTTATGACTTCCAGTGTCTGCATGTTCCTTTAAAACAAAACATGCAGACTCATATCATAATTCATTTAATTGCATTGTACAATTTTACCAAATGATGCAGCTGCATGTGTTTTCGGTAGCTGCTGAAAGTAACTAACAAAGTAACTTGTAATCTAACTTAGTTGCTTTGAAAATCAAGTAGTCAGTAAAGTAACTAAGTTACTTCTTAAAGGAGTAATCAGTAATCATTAAGCAGATTACTTTTTCAAAGTAACTGTGGCAACACTGTTGGTGTTACAGGGTTAAAGGTGTAGTCAGTGGTCTGGGAGAAAACGAGTGGAGAGGTTGTTGATAGACAAATTTAGACCAGCCTCTTCTTTCATACCCCACCCCTGGCTCCACGCCAAAATAGATGATGGGCATGCATCGTCATAGAAACAAAGACCGTAGAGACTGCGTAGCTGACCAACATGGTGGAGGCTGGACCAGCAAAAGCTCGAGGGTCAGTTTGCTATAATACGTGAAGCCGTATTTATTGCTTTTAAAGTAGTAGCAGTGTGACGAGTTTTAGTAGTATTGTAGCAAAAGATGTTATTATATTTAGATATATAAATATTTTCCGATCGAAGACGTGCAATGCTCCACATCAGAAAGGCCCAGGTTGTTCAGCTTGCCTTTGAAAGAGACTTTACCCACAGATGCACAACGGAGTGGGAGGACGCTGTCCTCAGGAGATTGAGCTGCAACACTCGCCGGCTCCAGCTGTTTTAAAGGTAATTCTATCTTCAGCTCGCTACTATTGTTTGGGTTTTGTGGTTCTTTGATCGTTGAATGGTGTTTGATGTTTGCTCTATTGCTCTATATTACTCTCAGTAAAACATCCATAAACCGTCTACAATTAGTACAAAATGCTGCAGCCAGACTACTTACCAGGTCTCCGAAAAGGTCACACATCACACCAATTCTGTTTTCACTCCACTGGCTTCCCGTACATTTCAGAATACATTTTAAAATACTTTTGCTCACTTTCAAAGCCCTCCATGGTCAGGCTCCATCATACATCTCAGAACTTTTAAATCACTACATTCCAGGTGGGCCTCTTCGGTCCACTGAGCAAAACCTGTTGTTTATCCCACACTCCAAATTAAAAACTAAAGGTGACCGTGCTTTTAGTGTCATGGCTCCTACTCTGTGGAACTCGCTCCCCTTGGTTTTAAGATTGTCTGAAACTGTTGATTCTTTTAAAGAAACAACTGAAGACCTATTTGTTTGGTCTGGCCTTTATATAATATGTCTTGTGTGCTGTGTTTTCTTTTATTGTACCAATTGCTTGTATTGTTTTTATAATTGCTTGTTATGTTTTTATTTGTTTTTATTTGTTTTGTGAAGCACTTTGTGACTTTGCTGTTCTTGAAAGGTGCTATATAAATAAAATTATTATTATAATTATAATTATTATTATTATCATTATTATTATTATTATTATTATTATTATTGTTGGTGCGCTAAAGGCGCTAGGTTGTGTGCGCATCGGAGGGAGAGAAAAGAGAGGGAGGACCGTGGCTTAATTTTGTCCGACGCTGACTCTGGGTTAGCATACTTGCTTACCTGTCCAGCAGAAAGACGGCCACATCCGCGTTCGTTTTCAGCTCTGTTAAATAGCGAAGTTCCCTCTACTGTCAGAATGCTACACCAATGTTGACCTGGGTCTTCCCTCTATTATGGTTATAGACCTTCTTTTTCATTATATGCTCTTCTGTCCTTTTTCTTTTGGGCTGTTTTTCGGCCATTGCTACTGTTGGTATCACACTGCTATCTTACGCTAACTGCGCACGCTCCGCAGCATACAACTCCTCCTCCCCCCTCTGTCTGATCTGTGCATGAGTATGATCTGCCCCCTGGGTGTGCGGGGGTGTATCATTTTGGTGGCTCAGTCTGCGCCATAGTATTGACCTGCAAACAAAAACGGTATTACATCAAACTGTGTGCAAATTCTGTAAGAAATGCTGTTTGTATTTTTTATTCATTAAAACATGTCAGAGAAGCTGTGAACACCACTCAGTACAGTGAATCAAACATTTTATGTGAGGGTCAGGCTTTCATCCCGAGCGCAATGAACTTTGCACAAAGACCCCACAACAGCCGCTGGACATGAACATCCTTCACTCGATATTTTTCATGACTCTGAAATCGACATGAGGTCAAAAGGTTGGCTCAGAGTTATTCAACCACACACTCATATACACTCTCACTCAGCCCACTCACTTATGGATTAGTGCTTGTTTGTAGTCAGCCCCTGGGGTCCCACTGCTGTTATAAATATGGACTCATGCTCACTAAACAACCAAATATAATGAAATGAACAAATGAAAACATACCTCAAGTGTTTTTATCTTTTTGTGATTCTGTGCAGAAATTAAAATGCAGGACGCTTTGCCAACCTTGACTGTAAACATTGATGTAGTGATGACAGCAGAGACTCTCTTCTTTGCTTCATTAAGCTAACTGATGCTCCCCTGCATCCCTCGTCCCCCTGTGAATGAAAAATCATTCCCCATTCACCATCCCAGTCAGCCATCTATTCCCATGAATGCTCCTTAAAGAGACAAGGAGGAAACAAGTGCATCGACCAGAGGAGTCTTGTCAAAAGGTGTGACACGTTTGTAGGAAGTTGGTGAATTTGTAGTTGCAACTTTGTGTCAATCCTTCTTGATGTAAGCATTGAAGTCTCCAGCTGTGATTCACAGGGAATGTCAAAGTAACATGGTGAATACCGAAGTACTGTTAAGTTAAATGTAACACTATGAAACTGATGATACTTAAATTATGGGGCAAATAAAAAAAAGCCTAATAATGGAAAGAAACCCACAGTTCTCTGTACGAAACTTAAAGAGAAGCATTATGCTTTCCAGTGTTTCAGCCATAGGTAAGTGCTGGGTGGTACACCGCTGTCTATGATGTACAGTTGGCTAACTTCATGATGGATTTTAAGAATAGAATAGAATAGAATAGAAAATACTTTATTTATCCCTGAGGGGAAATTCAGGAGTCACCGCAGCATTTAAGAGAACAAAAGTAAGAAAGAGTATAGAAAGTGCAAAAAAAGTCCATAAGAAATTAGATGACATCCAGTCCACCACTCGTCCACCACTCTCCAGCCCCGCCAGTTTCCACCTCCACAGGGTCCAGGACTGAGCCTCCCCAGCAGTCTGTTCAGTCTCTGTCTCCTGGATCCTGTCTGCTCACAGCAGGCGAAGCTCCTCCAATGTGGGGCCGGCGTCCGATGTCAGCTCCGTCCGTGTACAGCACGATGCCGCTGGGCTAGCACAGCTAGCTCGTCCATCCCCTGGGGCTAGATCCCACATTCCCAACAAGGATGGATGGAGGGACAGGTCCACGTCGTCACCTCCCAGCTCACATCCGAGAACCAGCACGTCGTCCTCACCTCCTCCTCCTCAGCTCAAGGGAAATCATCAAGCCCTACTCTAGTTAGCATTGACATGCTACAGGCTGTTAACAGCTAATTTTGCATGTTAACAATGCAGCCATGGTTACATGTAGGATCTCCAGACAAACACAGGAGAAAAGTAGTAAAAAATATCGCCGAAGCCACAAAAAGTTTGGTGTCCGCGACCGACAATGAACCATACAAAGTGATGATCCACTCCAAATACAAAGATTACGAAAAAGGGACAAAAAAATTACAAGAAACGGACAAAGACGAGAGAGCTGCCGAAACAGGCAGCTACTTGGGTAGCGCCTAGCAACGGAAAAGAACACCAGTATTCTGTCATGTCTTCTATTTTTACCCTTCCACGTGCGCTTTATGCAGGCTATTCATTTCCACTGTGTTCTCAGTGTGCTCTGATCGCATCGCCAGTTACACAGTAACACAGCAGGGTCCCCTATTAACTGTACTTCCTCTTTAAACTACATATTGTTGACATGCTAGATGTTCATCCATAATCCCTCTTTGTTTGGCTCTAGGTTCCATGCTCTGACCCTCTCAGCAGAGCAGAGCAGAGAGTTACAGTTTGACATGGTTTAACATGAGAACTGAGCCTTTAGTTTCTGTAAGTAACAGCAATAAACCAACATGAATCAAACACCAACACTGTATTTACAACACTTTTGATTCTGCACAGACGAAACATGAAAATGTGAACTCTGTTGTTCTGCTCTTTAAGTCTTTCTCTGCACAACAGGTTGGCACTGATGCGCTATTTCACAACACACAACAAAGCCTTTGGGTTTAAACTAAGATGGCTTGCAAGCTCACTACTGTATATACACTCATCGGCCACTTAATTAGGTATGCTTTGCTAGTACTAGGTTGGACCCCTTTTGCATTCAGAACTGCCTTAATCCTTGGTGGCATAGATTCAACAAGGTACTGTAAACATTCCTCAGAGAGTTTGCTCCATATTGACATGATAGCATCACACAGTTGCTGCAGATTTGTCGGATGAACATCCATGATGAGAATCTCCCGTTCCACCACATCCCAAAGGTGCTCTATTGGATTGAGATCTAGCAACTGTGGAGGCCATTTAAAGGTGTAGTAAGCGGTTTGGGAGAAAACGAGTGGAGAGGTTGTTGCTAAACAAATGTAGACCCGCCTTTCCCTTCATACCCCACCCTCGGCTCCACGCCCGAATGATGATGGACGTGCATCGTCATGGAAACGGCTACTGTAGAAACTGCTTAGCTGACCAACATGGTGGAGGCCAGACCAGCAAACGCTCAAGGGCCAGTTCCCTATAATATGTGAAGCTGTATTTATTGCTTTGAAATTAGTAGTAGTAGTAGAAACAAGTTTTGGTAGTATTTTAGCAAAAGATATTTTAATATTTAGATATATAAATACTTTCCAACGAAAGAGACTTGGCCCGCAGATGTACGACGGAGTGGGAGGACGCTGTCCTCAGGAGATTTAGCTACAACATTCGCTGGCTCCAGCTGTTTTACAGGTAATTCTATGTTTAGCTCGCTACTATTGTTTGGGTTTCGTGGTTCTCTGAATGATGGTGGTGAATGGTGTTTGACGTTCACTCCAATCTTGGTGCACTAAAGGCACGGTTGTGTGCGCATCAGAGGGGGAGAAAAGAGAGGGAGGGACGTGGCTTTCGTTGTGGTACAGTGCCTTGTATATGTGAATTAGAATTTTACACAATGCTTGTGAATCCAGTAATAAACAAGAATTTTTGCTCCCCTGCACCTGTCATAATGCCTTCCTGTTTAATTTTGTCTGACGCTGACTCTGGGTTAGCATACTGCTAAGCTGCAAAGCTAAGGTAACCCTGACTCGTCAAACAACAGTAGCTACAACTCAACGACCATAATTGATAACATCACAACAACAGTACATTTTGTCAGATCAGACAATAAGATGAATGCCCGACAGCTGATACTGTTATGTGAAGCACCACAAAGCTAATCTTGCATACCTGCTCATCAAGGGATGGACATGGTCAGCAACAATACTCAGGTAGGCTTTGAAAATCATGGAAATCATATATATATATATATATATATATATATATATATATATATATATATATATATATATATATATATATATATATATATATATATATATATAAAGAGTTACAACATCATAAACCTTAAAAAAAAAAAAAAAAAAAGCTGTGATTTTTTTTTGTTCTTTTTACCATACTGTCCAGCCTTGACATAGGTATAAAGTACCAATGCCAAGTGTCTGCACAGAATGTATGGACATTTTTTTTTTTTTTTTTAATCTGCTACATAATTAATTTGTAGGAATCCCTGAGTGCGTACGTTCTAAAAATTGTATAGGATCTCCATGACATCTTTTTGAGACAACTGAGTTAATGCATAAGGACTTCCAAACTGGTACATGTCAAATTGGAGGGAATGGCCTCAAACACAGAGGTCTGCCCATAGCTCTGCCCTTGATAACCAAAGTGTTTTAGACAGGCTTAAACAAGGGTTTTCTTCATGACTTTTCTTACAGACTACTGTGGAAAAATACATATTCTAATTTCTTTTTTAATTCTTTTCTTTTTTCTGTTAATCATGTAAAGCCACTTCAGGGGTGCCAGAGGGACAGTATAAAGCATTAAAACTAGTGTAATACCTCCTTTTCGACATCATACTGCACTGAAAGAGTTCAAAAATAAAAAGATGTAATTATGTCACAAATAAATGTCTTGTAAGACACATTGAAGGCTTTTATTAACCTGAGAGGTCAACATATCTATTAAACATGTGAAAAAGCTCAGTAGTATGTCACCGTGCTCAAATCTCTTTCTTTACTCAACACAAAGAAAAGAAATGAGCACCAGCTGATGTATTATAATAGAAAGAAGCTCAGGGCTTCCACCTTCACAAATTGAATTTGACTGATTCTTTGGCAGGTGTCACAAACACTCATGCAAATCAGAACACAGTTTTGCCATTTAACAGCATGTTGCCATATTTACATGTCTTACAAATTTAATATGTTTGCAGCAGGATGATATGAAGGAAATGAAGCTGCACTACAGTAAGGTTGAGCCTGATGCAGACTGACAGCTGACAGCTAACGCTCTGCGGCTCCTGGGATAACCAACGACAAACAACTGATTGCTTTAACTTTTATATTTGATCGTAAAGCAAACATATAATGACAGACTGTACTTACACTTGATGTTAGTTTTGAAGTTGCACTTGAGCTCATGGAAATCAGATATGTGCTTTATCCTTGTGAAGGGAGAGAAATGAAAGAAAGATAAAAGAGAGCGACCTTCTACCTGAGCTCACAGAGGCTTATTGGAATCATTGATCACTGCGAGGAAGTCTAATTGCTGAGGATAATAAAGAATTGACTGAGGCAGTCAAGAGAGAAAACACATCAACGGCATGCCAGGGGTCTCTTTGTATGTGTCAGAGCACATGCATGCATGCATGGAAAAATGAAACCTGAGAGTGCGATTGAAAATAGAATAAGATTTGAAGTCAGAAGCAAAAAAATACAATTGGAGGCCTTGGAAATATAAGAAAAGACTGGCCTGATCTTCAGTATGGACATGTACACAATACAAAAGGCAGCTGTAAGTGAGGATATCAGCTGTACAGTTCCTGCTTTAAAACAACTCCATGTTTTTTAAACACATCTCCATAAATTTTAGAATATTTTATGAAAGTAACTGCGTTTTTTTTTTTACCTACAGGACTCTCTTACAACCCTTTCCCTACTTTTTGAACCTTACCAACAAACACACAGTAGCCATTCTAGTTTTGATCAAGGTGACAAATTATATACACCTGAACACAGGGGCAGGCAAAGTCTCAGTTCTGCCAGACCTGAGTCCTGCCATTGACACAGTTGGTGGTGTCATTTTATCGCACAGGTTAGAAAACTGGGTGGAAATCTCTGGTACTTCTTTAAACTGGTTCAAGTCTTTTGTTGAAACTGGTAACTGTGTCTCAGACAAGATGGCTTTGACCTGTGGAGTTCCCCAGGGCTCAATCCTGGGACCCCTATTGTTCAGTTTGTACATGCCCCACAAGACCAGTTAATACTCAGCTGTTATGTGTCCGACCACAACTATGCAGATGACACTCAGATCTTCGTGTCACATACGGCAGGAGAACATGGGCTTGTCACTGCATTTAACAGATAAATGTGTGGATGCAAAACAATTTTCTCCAGCTGAACTCAGACAAAACTGAAATCATTGTTTTCTGGGCCACAGAAACAAAGAGACAGTGTTAAGGCTCATTTATGTTCAGTGTTACATATGGATCCAGACGTATCAGTGTATCATTCATTCATTCCATATTCGTTTTAGAATCCAAAATCAGAAAACGAATATGGAATTTTTATTTCATTTCTCGTTTTCAAATCAAAAATCAGAAAACAAATAATGGGCTCAAGCTAACGGCTATAGGCTAAGGCAGTCATGGTGTTTATTGCTATAACCAAAGCTTTGCTTTATCAGTCTGTATTTCTATAGAATGAATTTTCTGTCTTAAATCAAGAGCATTTTTAATTGATTTGAGAGCAGTATTTTACTGATTTCATGCTCAGATTTCTTGATAGTATCTCTCCAAACTCTGCTCTGGCGCTCAGATTTGCTCTGCACGTGCTCAAACTGTGTCGTCCTGCTCAGTTATAATGCTACACACAAAGATAAGAAAACAGCCCAAGTGCACAGCCCCATAGTTTTCATTATAATGAATTTAAAACAACTTGCCTGAGTTCCTTGACTTTGCTGGTCCATTTTTTGCATGAGATCTGTTGTCCCAAGCTTCATGATGGTGACATTGTTTTCTCCACCAGCATGCTGCAAAGAGCACCGTGCCATGTGGCTATGATTATATAATATAGCTATTTCAGTGAAAAACATGGGCACTCCTGAATATATCAAATGATATTTGATTTCAACACTGGACAAAAAAATTAAAGAAGTCACATGTATTACAGCCCCTAAGGTCAAGGGGTGATAAACCAGGTTGAAAGAGCCCGCCCATAAGTGACGCCCCGTGATTGGTCAATACTAGTCAGCCTTCTATTGGCTGATCCACAAAAAAATTCAAGAGCAGACAGAGATCTATGAGCAGAAACTCCCTCAGCATAAGAGGGAGAACCCGAGTGTGAGCGCAGGAAATCTGAGTGAGCACCATTATAACACAGTTTGAGCATGTGCGGCATCGTAACTGAGTGCGAAGACACAGTCAGAGCAAGTTTTAGCGCAAGAGCAGAATTTTGAGAGACAATATCACGAAATCTGTGCATAAAATCAATAAAATACTGCTTTCAAATCAAATAAAAATGCTCTTGATATATGATATGAAATTCATTCCATGGGCTCTAATTTCGTAGACCAGGTGCAAGCGCAGGCACACCTGCCTTGCGCTGGCCTTCACCGCTCGGACAGGGTGTGACCAGCGCACTTTGCAAGTTTCCTGCAGTGCCAAGAGAGGCGTAGAGCTGCGCGTCCACGCCTCCCTCCACGCAACTGGCAGAGAGGGAGGAGAAAAGCCATGAGTGGGTTGAACACAGCCGGGCGCTGTTTTCACCAATCAAATGAGCGCCTCTTCTCGCCTTTAAATGCCCTGCGGCCGAGGCGCAGCGTCCAATTGGTCTGAGTGATCCCCAGCACCACGGAAACAGTGTGCTGGAAAGACACGATAGTGGAGACGGTCAGAGCCGCTGTCCCTGCAGCAGGAGGACACGAAGCGCTTCACCGTGTGGGCCAGCTCCCGGGACAGATGTAATCTGTTCCTTTGTCATTAATAGGAGTACAAAATGAAGAGACAGTTACACAGCTGGCTTATCTATACAGAATACTTTTGATTCACCTGCACTCCTGGTTTGTCATCACCAAAGAGCAGAACCTTTGGTGATATACTGTATACTCTTCAGGTGTCTCCACCTCATCCTCCTTACAATAATGTACTCCATCTTTTTAGATCACGTTAAAAATAAAGACTAAAACAGAGAAATATGGGAAATCACAGGTAAATCCTGAGTGACATACATTTGTTTTGTCTCTTTTTTCTTCGTCTTTTCTCTCCCTCTTTTCTTTGAATTAAATGAAATGAGAGAACCAGATATATACTCAGTATCAGATGTTAAGGCTGTTTGTTTAATTGTAAGATGTGCATCAAACTTCCAGCTGCCGTCAGGTTAACTCTCCATTATGACAAACGGCTTTAATCTGACATCAGATGTGATGGGACAATTAATATAGATTAGGGTGACCATATTTTGATTTCCAAAAACGAGGACAACGGCACTGGCCTCGAGGCACAAATTCAGACAGGCTTCTTATATTCTTAATATTTTCACTGCCCCGTGGTTACTCCCGTCTGTGGAAACACCACAATACTGGATTTTTTTGAGTGCTTCATGAGTGACTTCAACAGAATGGGGGGCTATTACACCTAGAGATGGGTACCGAATCCGGTACTTCTAAAGGTACCGACCGAATTCTGTCAAAAGTACAGAGTACCGATTCATGTACAATCAAAAGGTACCACGTTTGGGTACCTGAACACATCCTTGTGACTGTGAGGAAGTGAAAGAATAGTCGATTTTCCATGATGGACATGAACACAGCATTGCAAGGGTATATACTGAAGGATATATATGTTAAATTGAAATATATATATATATATATATATATATATATATATATATATATATATATATATATATATATATATATATATATATATATAAATTGTTAAAGAAATTGATCTTTTTTACCACATAACTACAAAAAAGTACCGAAAATTTGTACCGTTGAGCACTGGTACCGATTGCCAGGTACCGGGCATTGGTGCCAGCACTCCTAAACTTTTTAGCAACGTCAGAGTCAGGAAATGTCTTTTTTTTAGCAAGGCACTGGTACAATCCATGGACCTGTAGCTGTTGTGGTGTTTTACAGTATGAAATGCCATTGTCATGAAAGCTCCGCTGTCTAAACAGCCCCGTCTTCTCCGCTCTCCGTCTATGTCTCTCTCTCTCGCCTTCTCTGTGATCCTCTCACTCTCTATGTGTGTGTGCACGCGCAGAGCAGACCTGCCCACAAGGCAGCCCCTCGGTAAGTGATGCGCATGATAGTATTGTTTGCAAGCGCCGGTCAATTCACGGACTCGTGTAATGGTCCTATGAAAATCAGTGAACACCGGACATTTTCGTGAATTTATTAAACCCGCCCGGACACCCCGGACAGGACGTAAAAAGTGGACATGTCCGGGCAAAAGAGGACGCTTGGTCACCCTAATATAGATACAAATGTATATGCTGGTTCAGACGGTTACATTAAATAGTGATTGCTGTGATTGTTTATTTCATTAAAATGTGCCTGACACTCTGGAAACCTGCCTCTGAGGCTTTGTTGGCGTGAGCACACATGTGTGCCTGTCACCAAATTACAGCTGCGGATCGTGCGCTCTGCTTTGTGCTGAGGATAGACCAGGTTGGAGCTGGCGAGCTTTCAGCGCACTTTTTTGGCACAAAATTGTCACTGCGCCAACATGAATCTGCAGACACCTCCCCCTGGTGCGCGGTCAACTCCCCCTGGCGCGCAGCCACACCCATCTCTGCGTAGACGGTCTACCAAATTGTCAAAATGGCAGCGCACTGCGCCGCTCGAAATCAGAGCCCCATACGTTTATTTTTTACATAATTATACCAAAAAATTTAGCGGTCTTGGAAAGTACAGCTAAAACATGAAAGCATGATAATGCACAAACACAAACATGTAGACCAGAGCTGCATGCTGAATGCTTCTTTGCTGATATAAAGGGTGCTTGTTTGTGCAGAGCTGGAGCATATGACAGCACCCTGAGGTCTACCCAGAGAACAATTAGCAGCCTGGGTGCTCTGTGCACTGTGCCCTGTGGAGGTTTAATGCATATTTGACAGCACTGCAGAGAGATGCTTCACGTTGGAGAGCAGTGAGGGTCATTCTGAGTCTGACTGGAGGAGAGAGTCCTTTATGTAGAGAGGTGGTGAGTGAAGATGTGAAGGTACAGTAGGATGAAATAAAGCGATGTAAAAATGCTGCTCGAGCTTTGAAAAACACTTTGAAAATATGACCTGTAACACATGAATGTTTGTAGACTTGAACTTTGGGTTGATCCTCAGCTCTGGAGAGCAGTTTTCTTAGCAAGTCATAATGTTTTCATTTTATAAGAGCTGGTTGAGCTATCCTGGTTATGTGTCTGATGAATAACACGCCATGTTTTATTTTTTACATTTGAATAAAGACGTCAGACTTGATGCCACAACAAGTTTCCCTGCATTCAAACACAGACTCTCGATGCTTGCACAATCTTTTTGATCTTTTCATACCAGAGGTCAGTTTCAGACACTCTTTCTTTTGTTCGAAATTACAGTCCAGCCTACATACACAGAAGATGAAAGCAAAAGTGGAAACAAAACATTAATTCACATATTGTCCTGGTGAGGATTTAAAAACTGTTCCACAAACTAACACTCCCACGCTTTCTTACACATACAGAATGTACTAACACATGCACACACAGCCTCTGGCACCACATGACTCATTCTCGACTTCTGCCCACTTTCAACCACCTGCTCTGCGACTCCAGGCCAGTGTCTCAGTGTGTGTCTCTACGTGTGTGGAAAGGAGGAGGAGAAGTAGAGTTTTCTCTGTGTATTTCTGCCTCAGACTCAAAGCTGTGTTTGTTTGACAGGCGCCTGCTCATCCCTCTCACCCTCAGCTGTCTATTAGCTCTAATTAATGTGCCAAGTTACCTGCTGGCGTCTAATACATTGTTAACAGAGTTCAGCAACGTTTCAATCCAAGTGAAAAGGTTGTTCGCCGGGAGCCAACAGTCTCTTAATTCTCACTCTGAAGGACTGCAGTGAAGAAACATCATACGGTGCTTTGAATCCAACAGATTGAGAGCTCCCTCTGCTGACTGGTTCAGGATAGGTGGGTGAGAGGAGGATGCTTTGCCAGCATCCTCCTCTCACCCACCTCCTCCAGGGAGTCTAAGGAGCAGTCCAGGACAGAACTGGCCCTCCTGACCACTCTGTTCAGTCTCTTTCTGTACTTCCTGCTCCCCAGGAGACCACTGCATAGAAAAGTACAGAAGCCACCACAGCGTCGTAAAGGTCCTGAGCAGAGTCCTGCACAGGGGTGGCTGTGGCTCAGTGGTAGAGTAGTTGCCTCTCAATCAGCCTCTCAACCAGCTCCCGAAGTGTCCCTGAGCAAGACACTGAACCCTGGATTGCTCCCACTGATGGTCAGTGGTGTGTGGATGGGTGTGAATGTGTTAAGGGGGCTTCACACCGCCGCACGGCAACGCGCCGCCTCCAGTCATTTTAATGAGGGACGGGCGGCAGACGGTAGGACTGGGCGATATATCGATATTAAAATTATATCGATATATTTTTAAATGTGATATGAAATTAGACTATATCATTCATATCGATATAGTTCAAATTTCCGTTGTGATCCTTCCTCCACTGCGCTGCAGACCCAGAGCTCTCTGTACTGCTCCGTGCGCCCCCGCCCCTCTTTCATGCACAGGAGGGGGAGGGGCAGAAACACTCCGGCACTCTTCAGTAAGCATGGAGGAAGCAACAATGGCTGCGGGACAGAAACACTTCGTGACAAGTGGTGTACTATAAAGCGGTGTCCTATCACATGGCTAAAGATATGGTCCCTGTTGCAACTGTGGAACAAGTCGGATTCAAAAAGCTACTGAAAACTATGGACCCGAGGTATGAGCTTCCCAGCCGCAACTACTTCGCACGAGAGGCGCTGCCACAAATATACACTGAAGTCAGGCAGAGCCTAGCTGACCAGCTCGCTAACGTGACCCATTTTGCATTGACCAGCGACATGTGGTCGAGCAGGACGTGTGAGCCGTACATGAGCGTCACAGTTCACTTCATTAAAGACTGGGAGCTGAAAACAGCATGTCTCCAAAAAAGTTATTTTCCCCAGGATCACACCGATGAACAAATAGCTGAGGCCCTGCAGGACGCTATAGCAAGCTGGAAGCTCCGAGAAAAGCATCTGGTTGCTATAACAACCGACTAGGGGCTGTCATATTTTGTTCTTTTGTAATGTTCATTGGTTGCATCTGTGAAGGTGTTAGAAAGGAGAAGAAAATCAGTAATTTGATTTCAATGAGCAATTTATAGCTGTCAAACTAAAAAAAAAAAAAAATATTGTACTTTTTTCATTAATAGATTTATTCCAGAAAAATATTGGCCTATTTTATTTTATAGGCTATTTTTATTTTAGATTTTTTTGTTTTTAAATGTGCACCTTACAGAACTTTTATTTAAAAAAAAGGTACTCCTGTTGTTACACAGTAAATATGTTTACATTTTATTATTTGAACAACTGAGCGTTTTTTCATGAACCAGGTGAAGAAACCTGTTTATTATTTGCTGTGAATGCAGTAATGCATTCACAGCATATGTTCTTCTGTGACAAAAAAATTTATTAGGGGCTCGGGCTTCGAACGAGCCCCTCTCCTGCATAGCAAGCTATGCAGGAGAGGGGCTCGTGGCTTCGCCACGAGCCCCTAATGCTCTTCCGTTCGCCTCTTTTTTCTTCTTCATCTTCCGGCCAAAATTTCGGCTCGCTACTCCTCCAAGGGCTTTGAGAAAACCCACACAAATCATACATCAAAATGTGCGGCTCGGCCGGGAATGGTGTGCTATTATTTTTTTCAGCGATTCGCCAAATTTTGGCCGACTTATTGGCCAAAAACGGCCAAAAATCCCTCATAGAGAATGAATGGGGAACCTAGGAATCTCTCCCTCTCGCTGCCCAAAATTTCCACTTACTATGAGATGCTAAGACTTTGGCATACTTCCACTTACAGGCACCATTTTTGCCTTAAAGTGTTCACTGATCTATCAGCTCTATGAGTATGACTTTACTTTTTTGATATCTATTTCAGTTTTTGAGATTTTACTGTTGAAGCAACATAAACTTTTTGGTTTTTGCCCTGAAACCTCATCTCCTCCAGTGCGGAATGTCTGAAAGTAGAGTGAGAGAGGCGGTTGATGACAGGTTGCAGCATTCTCCAATGAATTGTCATAACTTCCAAAATCTTCACAGCAGAAAAATAAAAACTACATTTTGAAGTTCCCTGACATCTCCTACTTCTTACAAAGGGAGTATTTTACCCCAAAAATGTACTGTTTTGCCAAAAAATGCCTCAGTGTGAGTGCAACCGTCACATCCCTGTAATCTGAAGTAATGTTAAAATCTGACCTATATTTCTCATCAACTTCATTCCTAACTACATTTGCAAATCGCCCTCGTGCGGTCTATTTAAATCCTACCATCTTGTAAAGCACATCATCTTGTTCATCAGAGTCTCCAGATTCTCACAATGTTTTTGTTTTTCTTCTAGCCCTTAGGGTTTCAGCATAAATGCAGTTTGTTCGGACCAATGTCTAGCCCAAAACTCCAGCTGTAGATCAGTGGATACAAAGGAGTTCCAAAGTGTAACTGACAGATCACACTCACTGTGACATCATCCTTATGATCACCATGGTAACCACACAGCTGTGTCTACTGACTGATGAGGTCATTGAGGGACAGAGGAACACAGGTTTTTGTTTACTATGCCTTAACAGCCAACCCAAACTCTCTTATACACACACATACACACATACAGCCAACCCATACACACACACGCGTGCACATGCGCACGAACACACACACACACACACACACACACACACACACACACACACACACATGCAGCCAACCCATACATACCCACGTGCACACACACACACACACACACACACACATACACACACACACACACACACACACACACACACATAAACCCCATCTCTTCTCTCTCAATTCTCTCTGTCTCTTTCTCTCTTTCTCTCTTACTCTCTCCCTCCCTTTCCCTCACACACACACAGGTGCATGATTTTGAAGATATCATTTGGCTGCCTTGTATTTAAGGCTTTTTTTTCTTTTCTTCTGAACAGCTACATTTCCATTAGTTATGAGAGGTTAAAAACAAGGTACTATGTAGCATTTTATGATAATTGACAGCTGCTGTTCTTGTGTATTTTTTTCTCGGATTGTAAAATATGTCAGGACGTAGAGTCAAGAAGTGATTAGACTCGCAAAAGAAATATGAAGTTATTAGTTTTGTTACCAAGCGCCACTCAGATTCTCCCAGAATCCCTCACAGTCTGTACTGCGCAGACTCTGGCTGCACAACTGCTGCCAATGGCTGCGCCTTTGAAAGAGGTGTTTTGGCTTCAGAACTGTACAATGGTAAATGGTGAGCCACGCTGTCCACTATACAGTTTATGTTTGTGACGTATTGCTTTGAAGCTAGAATAGTATAGATATGAAAGTGTGTACACACACACACACACACACACACACACACACACACACACACACACACACACACACACACACACACACACAAACACAAGTACTCTAACAAGTTCTTAAGAGCTTATTTGGGGTTAAGGCTTTATAACCAGCCACTCTCCCATGTCTTGTGATATGTAGGTGTATGTTTGTGACATAATGTTTTGGGGCTAGAACAGTAAAGATATGAAAGTGTGCGCGCAAAGCGCGCATCACTGTGCATGAGGTTATTTGATACCTGTTGAATCAGAAACAAGAAATGTTAAGAAGTGTTTTGCTATGTCAGTCCAAAACAAGATCTGGTGACATCTGTGTTTCTGAACATTTTCAAGATATGAAAGTGTGCGCGCGAAGCGCGCTTCATTGTGCATGGGATAATTTGACACCTGTTCAATCAGAAGTCAGTCCAAAACAAGGTCTGGTCACATTGGTAATTCTAAACTATTTAATGAATGCAAAAAGCCCGGCCGCCGCCCGAGCCCCTCTCACGATTTCCGTGGAAATTGTCTAGTTGCTGTGAATGCAGCAATGCATTCACAGTATATGTTCTTCTGTGACAAAAAAATTTATTCTTCTTCTTCTTCATTCTTCCGCCCGCTTTTTTGGACCGCTAAAACTCCGACAGACTTCAACCGATTTTCACCGTTCAAACTTCAAAACGTGTGTTTCAGTGGGGACAAGGGGGCTATGACTCTTCAGAAACTTTTCACAAATACTTTCCGAGATATTCAACGATTTACGAAAATTTCGGTCCCATAGAGATGAATGCGAAATTTTCAAAATTTCCTCTCTTCAGGACATTTTTTCAGCCTGCTTCAAACCCTCCTCACTCAGTCATACATTCAGCTACAAACTCCATTCAAACTTCAGAATATTCAGCTATCTTTTGGCTTCATTCAGTGGGTTTCAAATGTTTCCTAGCATTCATAGTTTCTTCACAATGACCCTTCAAAGGTCATGATGCATTTCAGCTCTTTCAGCCGTTTTAACATTGGTGTGTATTGGACGGAATGTTTTGGCTCAGAGTGGGAGATTCAAACGTCAGAGCACGGAGAGGGGGAAACAAGACCTGAGAAACTTCTGGGTAAACTGCTCTCTTGGCCACATTTTTTGAGCTATCAACACAAAAAGGCCTTAGCATGTAAGTAGTCTTGTCCTGCTTCTGACAAAGTGGTTTTTAAAGCAAAAGGATGGAGCACTTTTTCACAAAATGGCCAACTGTCATGAGAAGTTCAAAAAAATCCCCATATACCTCCATGTTAATTCCTGAGGGGTTTTCTCAGAGATCAGTAAATTTTCCCTCATCTATCTATCGCTCTCGTGGGTTTGTTTCTTGACCTTCATGCATGAAATTTAGACCGACAGCTTCCTCTGGGTCTCAGGATTCCTACGGTGTGTTCATTTTTATTCTAGCCCTCACGGTTTTGGCAAGGTGACAGGAGATTCGGACTCTTGCTTTGCCACAAAATCTTCATAAGATTACAGTAACAAGGGCAAAGTTGTGCACCTGCACCTGCTGCCCTTGACGAGCTGGTCTCCGTGGAAACCTTTGATCTCATGCAGCTGTTTATAGTAACTCATCAAAACATCCAGGAACAAAGACAAGCATGTGTCTGTTAATTTATCATTGATCACCAATGTAAAATCTGGCTTCAGATAAGCCTCAGCAGACAGGTTTACATGATTGAACACACACACACACACACGCACGCACGCACGCACGCACGCACGCACGCATGCACGCACACACACACACACACACACACACACACACACACACACACACACACACAGGGCAATCACACTTTAACAGCATTTGACTTCCATTTCCCTGAGTCAGCTCCTTATTTTCCTAGCTTTTTTTTCTGTAAATTTAAATTCCTTCCTTTAATTCCTGTATTGATTCAGCCATTCAAACTTTTAAATCCAATTTTAGATAACACTGATTCATGCCTCATGATCATTCTTTTTGTCAGAATTGCAAGCACCTTTACACCCTGATTACAAAGGGAATGTGTTGGGAATCAACAGACTCCACCAGCTCTCTGATGGCAGTTGGTAAACAATGATCACCATGGCAACATCTGGCTTCAGATGGGCCTCAGCCTACAGGCTTACATGGTTAAAAAACTCACACACAGGACACACAGGATTACACTTTAACAGTATTAAGATAGCCGACATACATTTACCCTCAGTCAGGTCATTATTTCCATCAATGTTTTTTAAAATTTGATTAATTCCTTTAATTTTTGAATACACGCAACCATTTCAACTTTAAATTCATTCATCCATTCAATTTATTGTCCATTTATTTCCTCTCATCCAAGAGTTCATGGCAGGTTAATTTAGCATTCTGCATTAGCAGTTGAGCGCAAGCTTTTACAGGACTTCTTTAAACAGTTTTCAGACATATCCTCAGTCATTCATGATCAGCATTCTGCATCAGCAGTTGAGCACAAGCTTTTCAAGACTTCATTCAACCATTTTAAGACACATCTTCAGTCTTTCATGTTCAGCGTTCTGCATAAGCATTTCAGTGCAAGCCCTGCATGACTTCATTCAACCATTTTCAGACACATCTTCAGTCGTTCATGTTCAGCTTCTGCTGTAGCATTTCAGCGCGAGTTATTTAAGACTTCATTCAGCCATTTTCAGACATATCTTCAGTCATCCATGTTCAGCATTCTGCATTAGCAGTTCAGCGCAAGCTGCTTCAGCATTCTGCATTCACAGCGCAATTTCTTCAGAAATTGCTTTTCTAGTTCTTCTTCTTCTTCCGCCCGCTTTTTTGGACCGCTAAAACTTCTGCAAACTTCAACCAATTTTCACCGTTCAAACTTCAAAACGTGTGTTTCAGTGGGGACAAGGGGGCTATGACTCTTCAGAAACTTTTCACAAATACTCTCCGAGATATTCAACGTTTTACGAGATTTCGGTCCCATAGAGATGAATGCGGAATTTTCAAAATTTCCTCCCTTCAGGACATTTTTTCAGCCTGCTTCAAACCCTTCTCATTCAGTCATACATTCAGCTACAAACTCCATTCAAACTTCAAAATATTCAGCTATCTTTTGGCTCCATTCAGTGGGTTTCAAATGTTTCCTAGCATTCATAGTTACTTCACAATGACCCTTCAAAGGTCATGATGCATTTCAGCTCTTCAAGCCATTTAACATTGGTGTGTATTGGACGGAATGTTTCAGCTTAGACTGGGAGATTCAAACGACAGAGCAGGGAGAGGGGGAAACAAGACCTGAGAAACTTCTGGGTAAACTGCTCTCTTGGCCACATTTTTTGAGCTATCAACACAAATAAGCCCTCAGCATGTAAGTAGTCTTGTCCTGCTTCTAACAAAGTGGTTTTTAAAGCAAAAGGATGGAGCCCTTTTTCACAAAATGACCAACTGTCGGGCAAAGTCAGCTCCGGCACCCATGTACTCCAATGTTAATTCCTGAGGGGTTTTCTCAGAGATCAGTCAAATTTCCCTCATCTATCTATCGCTGTCATGGGCCTATTTCTGCATCTTTAGACATGAAATTAACACAGACAGCTTCCTCAGGGTCTCAGGATTCCTACGGTGTGATCATTTTTCTTATCGGCCCTTTGGTTTTGTCACAGTTGTAGGCAGTTTGACACCCTGATTTCAGTGGAAATGTGTTGGGAATCAACAGACTCCACCAGCTCTCTGATGGCAGTTGGTAAACAATGATCACCATGGCAACATCTGGCTTCAGATGAGCCTCAGCTAAAAGGCTTACATGATTAAAAACTCACACACAGGACACACAGAATTTCATTTTGACAGCGTTTCAGAGATGAGACTTGCATTTTCCCTCAGTCAGGTCATTATTTCCATAACTGTTCTTTAAAATTTAATTCATTGCTTCAAATTTTGAAAAGATGCAGCCATTTCAACTTTAAATTCATTTATCCATTTAACTGATTCATCCACTAATTTCCTTTCATCCAAGAGTTCATGGCAGGTTAATTTAGCATTCTGCATTAGCAGTTGAGTGCCTGCTTTTCATGAATTATTTCAACCATTTTCAAACATAAATTCAGTCATTCATGTTTAGCACTCTGCTTTTGCAGTTGAGCACAAGCTTTTCAAGACTTAATTCAAATGATTTCAGACATAACTTTAGCCATTCTTGTTCAGAATTTTGCTTTAGCAGTTCAGCGCAAGCATTTTAAGACTTCATTCAGCCATTTTGAGACAAACCTTCAGTCATTAATGTTCAGCATTCTGCATTAGCAGTTGAGCGCAAGCTTTTCAAGACTTTTTCAACCATTTTCAGACATATCTTTAGTCATTCAGGTTCAGCTTTTGTTGCATTAGCAGTTCAGCGCAAGCTGCTTCAGCATTCTGCATTCACAGCGCAATTTCTTCAGAAATTGCTTTTCTAGTTATTCATTTGATTTTGCCACTTTTCACTGAAGTAGCCAGTTTCAATAAAACTACTTGTGACATGTCATATTTGGCCTTGACTTTGACTGAGCATTTGCTTTTAATTTGCAGAGAAAAAATATCGAGTTATATATCCTATATCGATATTGAGCCTAAATACATCAGGATATGACTTTTGACCCATATCGCCCAGCCCTAGCAGACGGCAAGCAGTTTTGGCTGCGGCAGTAGGACCCAGAAGCGGTTGCCGCCCACATGCACGCGCACAGATTTTCCCCTGCCGCCTGGAGTCCAGAGTGTTGAACTTTCTGGCGGCAGCCGCCAGGGAACAGTCAATCACATCGAAGGAAGAAGAAAACACGGATATAGCAGGCTTCTCAGGGCAGAACGAGCAATGAAGGAGCAAATACTGCCGGTATCTGAATATCCAGAGCTCTACAATAATAATAAAATCTTTCATATGCAAATCATAGGGTAAACAGAAACTACAAGGTACGACTCGGGGGTAGTGTTTTTGAGGAGGGAGTGTTGTGAAAGACTTTTGGGCGGGCTCTGCTGTGATGTTAGCCGAATCACCTTTTCGTCAATGCCGCCTGTTACCCCATGCTCATGCCGCGGCGGCAGGAGCTGCTTTGAAAAACGCTCTGCATTTCAGGGGTCTCCGCCAGCAGAGAAGCGGTTTTCGGGGCGGTTACAGTGCGCCGGTGTTAAGGGCGCTTTAATTTGATTTAATTCAGTTTATTTGATAAGGAGGGACAATATACATTCATACACACTTCAAAAAGAATAAAATGTAATTGTACCTAAATCTAGCTACCAAGCTAATTTCCATTGGTAGTCCCCCAGCTAAAAAATAAAAACAAACAGGTTAAAAAAATAATGATAAAATACAAGTATAATATTTAAAGGGTTCTGTTCTTCTTGTTTTGTTTGTTTTTAAGGAAAAGATAAAAACTGATGGTTTCCATAGGAAATCCAACATCAGTGTGTGAATGTGGTGTGTATGGGTGAATGAGACTAGCAGTGTAAAGCACTTTGAGTGGTCTAAGAGACTAGAAAAGCGCTATATAAGTACTGGTCCATTTACCATTACACTCCAAAGGATCGCAGTCTCTTAAACAGGTGTTGTGTCTTGTATCTTATACAGGACGACTGTGTTGTGTGTCCAGTCTAGTTTATTGTTGAGGTGAACACCAAAGAATCTGTAGGACTCCACCAGCTCAATGTTCAGACCTTGGATGTTCACCCCAGCTGTCTGGGGTGTCTCCCTCCTGCTAAAATCCACGACCATCTCCTTCGGCGTTGACGTGAAAGTGGTGCACGTCACACCAGTCAACGAAATTAGAGACAGTCCTGTATTCCCACTCGTCCCCCTGCTATAGACATCCTACAATGGCTGTATCATGTGAAAACTTCTGGAGGTGACAGCTCCCAGAGTTGTATGAGAAGTCAGAAGTGTACAGGGGGAAGAGGAAGGGGGAGAGCACTGTCCCCTGGGGTGCTCCTGTGCAGCAGATCACCATGTCCGATACACAGTCCTGGAGCCTCACAAACTGTGGTCTGTTGGTGAGGTAGTCCACAGTCCATGCAGCCAGGTGACAGTCAACCCCCACTCCCTCAAGCTTCCCCCTGAGCAGTGAAGGCTGGATGGTGTTGAAAGCAAAGGAGAAGTCAAAAAAACATGACCCTCACAGTGCTGCCGGTGTTCTCCAGGTGAGACAGGGATCTCTGCTGGAGATAGATGACAGCGTCGTCCACCCCAATGTTCAGTTGTTAGGTGTTCTACAGAGGATCCGGATGTGAGCTCACCATGGGGCCAAGGTTTCTCAGAACGATCCTCTCCAGGGTCTTCATCAGGTGGGAAGTGAGGGCCACAGGTCTGAAGTTGTTATCAGAGTTAACAACTTCAAGATCAAACCTTATCTTAGGAGGCCAGATCTGGAAAAGGTTATCCATACTTTTATCTCGTCTTGCCTAGACTATTGTAACTCGCTGTATGTTGGCATCAGCCAAACTGAAATTAACCGCCTACAGCTTGTACAAAATGCTGCTGCTCATCTTCTTACGGGAGCCAAGAAACGGGAGCACTTTGGTTGAGTTAGTCACTTGTTTTTACTTGTGTACGCTTCTCTTTTTTACTGTTGTTATTGTATGTTTCTCTTTTGATGTCGTCTTACCTGTAGTTTTTAATTCTTTTATATTTTTCTCATGTAAAGCACTTTGTCTGGCTTGTCCTTTAAAATGTGCTATATAAACAAAACTGACATTGACATTGAAGTGGTTGGGCTCCCTGGGGTGCACTGTCTTTGGGACAGGAATCAAGCAGGACATCTTCCACAGTGTTGGGACCTTCTCTAGGCTCAGGCTCAGGTTGAAGATGTGCAGTAGCACTTGACAGAACTGGTCTACACAGTCCTTCAGGAGTCTGGGGGCTGATGCCGTCAGGACTCGTAGTCTTCCTCGTCTTGATCTGTCTCAGCTCAGTTCTCACCAAGTCCGTTGTTATGGAGAGACCGGAGGCAGGATGAAAAGAAAGGAGAATGGGCAGAGTTTTTCCAGCCGGGTTACAAAAAGCATTTCCGGAGATGAGGATGAAGCTTGGTTCCACTTTCATTCACTTTCTCCCTCTTACAGAGCAGCACAGAACAAAGGCCGTTGCAAATTGGCTTTTTGAAAAGCAGGTATGTGTCAAATACTCGTGATTAGCTTGTGCTAACATGCCAAGTCGTGTGTGGCCCTCGAGTGTCTTTCATGCAGAAACGTGATGCTGCAGGTGGTTGCTGAGCTAGTGAGTGTGTTCATGTAGTCACAGTCGGAGGCAGTGAGTGTACGCTGACCTCAAAGAGATCTTTTTCGATTTAGTATTTAACGTGTAGCTTCTAGCTCTTCCTGGAATAAACTATCTTTAATGTTTTGTAAGGACACTAGTATGAGCCATCAAACTTTCCACTCCTGTGGAAACCCACTGGCCACTCAGCTCAACAATAGCTGACCCTACAGTGAGCTTAAGGCGTGTCCTCAAAATGTTTCCTTCAGTGCTTCAGAGATGAAGAATCATTGTTCACGTGAGCAGGGAAAGATTTTATAATGACCCTATCCACACACCAGAGTTGTTCTATTGTCCTCAATGATTTGTCCTCCAAAGCACAAACGACTACATGATAAATCAATTTGCCATCAGAGGGAACCTTCAACTCTCTGTGCACCCTCCATAAGACTCCCAGCACCACCACTCTTTCACATGATTTATTAAGGTCCTTTCCCGTTGGGGATGGGAGGTTAAAAAGAAAAGACACACAGAGTGTTTCTTTGATAGACTTATCCTGATAAAGTAGCTTTACCTTGCTTTTAACTATTATTTCTCACCCCGGGCCTCGGGCTTCTACAAGGATCCTGCAATCCAGCAAAGCCTTCCCAACCAATCCAGAGACAGCACAGGGACAGCGGAGGGAGAGGAGAATTATGAAAATGTTTTCAGAGGCAGCGATGCAAGGCCACTCGAATTAGGGTGCTAATGTAGCGTTGCCCATAACTGCGAAATGGCATCGAGGCAATGAGCGCTCCTAGCACTAAGGCTCATTTTCCACTCTTAATGGCACAGGCACCTTGTTTAATAAGCATGGATTACAGGTCATAAAGGGCAACAGAGCACAGAGAATCACACAGACCACGAGGGGACTGGAGAGGAGGAGGGGGGAGGTCGGGGGATCTGAAGGAAAGCAGAGCCATGAGACGGACTGTGAGACAGGAAGCGTGAAAAGGATAAATGACTGATGGGAAAACGTGAAAAGAAGAGAGAGCAAAGACATGAGGAGAGGTAAAGCACTCTGACATAACAGACAGCATAACTGAGTTTTTTCCAGGTGTGTTTTTACAACAACTTAAACTGAGATCTATTTTTTGTGGGGAGACCCATTTACAATAACCGTTGATCACATTGCCTGACGATGAGAGGTTAAATATAACCAGGTATTCACATTTTTGCTCACTAGCCACTTTAGCTTGTGGTTTCACAGAGTTACTAGCCACTCAGCATTTTCACTAGCCACAATTTTCATGTTGTATATTAATATTTGATATGATTAAAGCTGACCATGACATGCTAAAGATCACTGGAACTGGATTTAAAACCTTTTAAATGTAAATGACCCATATGCACACTCAAATCAAGACTACATCAATGTTTAACGCTACATGTCACGATTAGTTATTCAGCTCTGATCAAGCTGTGCTCCTTTTATACAAAAACATGCAGTCTATCAAGACAAAGTCATAAAAGGAGTGGTTTATTGTTGCATATAATAAAAGTGGCAAAGGGGTAAAGAAGATTGATGAAAATATAAAAGCTTAATTAAAAAAAAAAACCTAGTCAGAGACACTGTCTGCTTAAATATTTATTAACAACAGTATTTTTTTTCTCAGTTTTCAAGTAGGTATAGTGTTTTCTGGACTATAAGTCACATCAGTGAGGAGGAAAAAAAAAAGTTTGATTTGATTTGACTTTATTTCATTCTATCAAAAAATAAAACATTAAGTACAAAAAAATAGAAGTTCTTGTGTTCCCTCACCTTAGCCAAAAGTTAATAAGAGCTGCAGGCTAACATGTCATATTACAAGTAATGCCCCCACCCCCCCCACCCCCCCACCCCCCCACCCCCTACCACCAAAAAAAAGGGAAACAAAACAAAACAAAACATCAGTAAAGGATATTAATGTAGACATCCCTTATTTACTCAAAACAAAAGTCACACCGGACTATAAGTTTCATTTCTTTAGAATGATTAGGTTCATTGACATTTTTTTCTAGATAGAACTATTAACTCATAAGTTTGATAAGTCATTCATTCTTTCATTCATTTTCTATACCGCTTATCCTGTTAGGGGTCACGGGTGGCTGGAGCCTATCCCAGCTGTCATTGGGCGAGAGGCAGGGTACACCCTGGACTGGTCGCCAGTCAATCGCAGGGCTTTGATAAGTCAGTGTTTGTACACTCAATGAAAAAAGAAACGCAACACTTAGTTTTGGGGTGGGCAGAATAATTTTATTTTGAAGATCCGCCAGTTTTATATGAACCCTACATCCATTTCAAATCCTCAGGCCAACTCATTCGGCGTTTACACATTTTCGAGTCCAATAACACAACTAAACAATAGAGCACCCCCAAAACCAAAAGTGACAGGAATTGCGTTAATACTGTCAATAGTTCATGTGACCTCTGTTGGCATCCTGGACAGCTGTTACATGTCGCCTCATGGATCAGCAGTAGTGTCTGAGTTGATCCTGTGGAATTGCCACCCATTCTTCCACCAGTGCTGCCCTCAGCTGCTGCTGAGTTTTGGGAGGATGTTCATGTTGGCGGACATGCAAACTGAGCAGATCCCACACATATTCAATGGGATTTTAGTCTGGACTGATGGCTGGCCAAGGCAGGATTCGGACGTCACTCTCCTCCAGGAAGTTGATGAACACACAGGCCACATGGGGTCGCGCATTGTTGAGCTGGAACAGAGCTCCCGCCCCATCTTGGTCAAGAAAAGGTAGCACCACAGCTCAGCAATGTTGGGGGGTAAGTACTGATCCAACATATGGCCGATATGGTCGGATACCATCAGCGCAGAGGCGATTGTGGACGGTTCTAGCCCACACGGGCCTGTGTATGTTCCAACAATGTCTGCTGCGGACCTGGTGGCGGGCCGGAACCTATCACGGAGATGTGCCAGCCGGTTGGCGCAGTCTTGTGCTGCGGTCATTACACGAGGGCGACCAGTACGAGTGCAGTCGTTAGAACCAGTGGCTTGGTATCGCTCAGCAAGACGAGTAACGGTAGAACGGTGGACTCCAAACACCCTGGCAACAGCAAGACAACCCCGTCCAGCTTAGAGCATGCCAATAGCTTGATCCCTCTATGGTTGCGACAATCGTGGCATCATGAAGAAGTGTGTTTTTGGCTTCATTCTGGTGCCCTTTTATAGAGAGGGCTTGAGCACAACAATCCTGAAATGCACTCTTTATTGTCCTCACAATCAGTCAAGTGGAACCAAGAAATCTGTTCACCTGTCTTCAGCCTAATTTGAAGTGAAATCATGATGCCAAGCCATTTGTCCGAATGCACCCGTATTTCTTAGGAATTTTCGAAAATTAAAATCTTGCGTTACTTTTTTTCGTTGAGTGTAGAATAGAATAGAATAGAATAGAATAGAATAGAATAGAAAAGAAAATACTTTATTTATCCCCGAGGGGAAATTCAGGAGTCACTGCAGCATTTAAGAAAACAAAAGTAAGAAAGAGTATAGAAAGTGCAAAAAGGTTGATAAGAAATTAGATGACGACATCCTGTCGACCACTCGTCCACCACTCTCCAGCCCAGCCAGTCTCCACCTCCACAGGGTCCAGGACTGAGCCTCCCCAGCAGTCTGTTCAGTCTCTGTCTCCTGGATCCTGTCTGCTCACAGCAGGTGAAGCTCCTCCAATGTGGCGCCAGCGTCCAATGTCAGCTCCGTCAACCACGTCCGTGAACAGCACGATGCCGCTGGGTTAGCACAGCTAGCTTGTCCATCCCCTGGAGATAGATCCTACGTTCCCAACAACGATGGACATAAGGACAGGTCCACGTCGTCACCTCCCAGCTCACATCCGAGAACCAGCACGTCTTCCTCACCTCCTCCTCCTCAGCTCGAGGGAAATCATCAAGCCCTACACTAGTTAGCATTGACATGCTACAGGCTGCTAACAGCTAATTTTGCATGTAAACAATGCAGCCATGGTTACATATAGGATCTCCAGACAAACACAGGAGAAAAGTAGCAAAAATATCGCTGAATTCACAAAAAGTTTGGCGTCCGTGATCAACAATGAACCATACAAAGTGATGATCTACTCCAAATACACAGATGACGAAAAAGAGACAAAAAAAAATTACAAGAAACAGACAAAGACGAGAGAGCTGCTGCAACAGGCAGCTACTTGGGCAGCGCCTAGCAACGGAGAGTGTATATTAGGAGGTTCAAATATTTTTCCTACAGCTTCTCATATCTATGATCTAATTAAGTTTCCCGTTCTCTTCTCTTTATGTGCTCCTCTCTGCCCCTCCCTCCTCTGCTCTACTGTGAGTGTTGCTGGTTAAACCACTGGTCGGTGCAGTGTGAGCTCAAATAAGCTCCATCATATAAATGTCCTCACTTTTAGAAAGTTACAGGAGTCTTGATGCTAGCTTGTGACTCAAACCCTGAAAAAAATAAAATAAATAAATAACTGTTTACAGTAACGTGCGGTGAGGTCCATGATGAGGGAGGCAGGCAGCCAGCTAAAGTTGAAATTTCTATGTGTGTTATATATACAGTGCACTGCTCACATTTGCTAATACAAACTGTTACTGGCCAGCCCTGCCCCTTTAAAGCGGTGACAGTCTGTGCTGTGTGTGTGTGTGTGTGTGTGTGTGTGTGTGTGTGTGTGTGTGTGTGTGTGTGTGTGTGTGTGTGTGTGTGTGTGTGTGTGCGTGCGTGCGTGCGTGCGCGCTTGTGACATAGCAGAAGGAGAGACGGTCTGAGTACATGCATGGTATGTGTGGGGCAGGAGTTTATTTTGGTCTTTGTTTCTTCAATAAATGTGCGGTTGTGCACAAGGTGCACCTTTTTTTTTCCTCCTCTTTAGTCTTTTCCCTCACTTTGGCCCGGACTCCTAGACACCGGTTGCCAGCAATCAGCTTTCCCATCTACGGTTCGGAGACAGACTGAAGTCCGGGAGTTAACAAGACGAAATGCCAAGTAAAACCCGAAACATACGTTCACCTGCATTTCTACAGGATTTACATCACAGGAGCAAGAGCAAAATACAAACAAAAGTAACCTGTTTCTCAACAACACAAGAACATAGGCCAGGCACCTCCGGTATACTCTATCAAACGTCTGCACTAACAAACTATTGCGAGACCTCAAAGAGGGTGCGTTACTACAACCTGTGGAGGCAGAGAAGCGCTGTGCCTCATCGATGCCCATGTTAATCAGTGTTAGACCTTAGTACGCATGTGCAAACCTGCAAAACGTGATTTCAAGTAAACGGTCTCTCTTTCTCTCGGAGTCTCTGCCTCCGATGCACATTACAAGCATGAAGCCAGCGCGAAACGCTGTCTGTCCCCTCTGTTAGCCTCCCTCTTATTGACAAATCAGCAATTTACTTTTTAATGTATTAATTATGACAAATTGTATACGAACAACTGAAAAAAAAATATTTTTATAGAAAAAAAAATATATTTTTTTTCTTGTTAGCCTAGGGGAGGCACTGCCTCCCCTGACTGCACACCACTGACTGTTTACAGTGAAGAGCAAAAAAGAAGCAAGTGAACTTTTACTTCTCTAAATCACATTATTAGGCTGAACACTGGGAGCTGACAGCTGACAGTTTGAAACAACACAAAATAGACTGCTTCTGTTTTATGTTTTGTGTGAATGTGTTTTTAAGTGTTTTTTAATTTGTACTTGGAGCCATGTCAAAGACAAATTTCTGTTTTACTGTAGAACAGATGAAGTTACATCTTATCTAAATAAATAAACAAACAGATAAATAAGATGCCTTCAGAAGCCCATGCGCCCACAGTATTAGGCAGGTGGTCGTGGCTGTTCAGTGTAAGTTGTAGGATTCATCTTTGTCCATCCAAGCATCACAAATGTGGAAAATCATCAGACCTAAACAAACAAGCTCCTGCTGTCACTTCATACCTGAAGCAGTTTCGTTCGGTGTTTTCATGCGATTCATCAGAAAGTCTCTTAACACTGGCCTGTGTCTTTGACCATCCCTGATCTCAGAGAATTGATTTCCCAGCACCCCTTAAGTGGGCTCCCAGCTTCTGACCACATGTCACAGCTTCAATTTAGTCCATCGTGCATGTGTTGAAAAAGGAAACCAACATTTTTGACCTGATGCTACTTATCTATTCTCAGCATGCTGTTCATTTTAAGAAGAAAAAAAAAGTTGCTTGATACAAGCCTCTTGGTATTATCCCAGAAAATAAGGAAAAAATTGAGTGTGCTATCCTTAAATTGCATCCCATTGCTGTTCTTGGGGAAAACAGACATTAGAGTGTAAATTACTTTTGTGGAGTTTCTCACATTTCCCCACTGGCGGAGGATTATGCGGCGCTGAGGAATTCAGAGAGGATCACTGATGTCGTGGATGAAAATCTGAGACTCGTCTGCTCCCTTTCTCTTTAAACTTTTTGTGTTTTCACTCTCCGCAGCGCTGATAGATTTTTTCTTTGAGAGGAAAGCAATTTAAGTGGAGAAAAATGAAAATTTAGTTTAAGTTTGTGCAAGACAAATGTTGTTCTGCCGTGACTCCGGTGCGTGCAGGCACTGATGTTTGGGGTGAAAAATCCACTTACACAACAAATTATGAATAAAGCACTTTTATTGGTCGGGAAGGTTTAATTTTCAATCACTAACAGGCGTGTGCAAACAAGCACGTACACATCCGCTTTCCTTCTTATCCATCTCCTCTCTCAACTCTTAAACTCTGTGCCAATTAGCTTACACCAGAGGATATAAATCTCATCCATGGCGCAGTGGGAAATCATAGACAGAGCTATTATTCATCCGTCATGCATTAATGTTAACCTCACGCTGGGATCATTAAGGATTCATCATGTTATTCAGGGCTATTTAAGACCTTTTGATGAACTTGAAATCTAATAACTGCTGATATCAGTGGCACTTAGCCGGGCCTGGTCGTGAAGTGATGGATTAGATGTGTTGATGAAGAAGTAGGGGTAGAAAAAGATGCACAGTTAAGGGACTTTGGTAGTCTTGGGAGTTAAGTTGGCTCAAGGTGGAACTCAGTTGAGCATAAATCCAATTTCAAAGCCGTTCAGTTTAATAATGCCCTTGCATGGAGCCTGTGAAGTCCCACAAAGGTGATCATTTTTAATCCCGAGCATACGAGTAAGACACCTCATGCACCAAAGCGCATGTGCACAGCAGTGTCGGTTGGGAAGCAGGTGTTTAAGAAAAAAAAAACACAAAAAACAACTGTATTGTATTGACTTTACAATTTACAATTAAACAAATAGGAAACCTGTGAATGGATCTGAATATCTCTGGACATCATTAAATAAAAATGAGTAAAAAATTGCACATAAGCTGACGTTAATACATTGTTTTGTTATCTGGCTGAAGTTAGCCAGCTAGTGCGGGGGTGGCCAACCTGCAGCTCATGTGCCACATGTAGCTCTTTGCCTTTCGGCGTGCAGCTTTTCGATCCATTCATAAAAATTTATTTATAAAATTATGAGTAGTGGTGTGCTGATCAATCTAAAATATTGATATACTGATGCCAACGTTGGGTTCAGTGTCGATCAGTATTTGGGTGTACAGATTGACAATTAAGTTTCAGTTTCTCTTCTCTGTTACAAATTTTAACACACTAACAAACACTATAAAACTCACTTTGAAAATTGGAAATTTCATTTTATGTCTTTTTGTTTATGTGTGAGAGGAAGTGTGTTTGTAAGACCACATGTGTGATGTGGCACTTTGTAGTACCACGGTAATTTTTGTGGCTCTTGGTCTCTGTCTAGTTAGCCACCTCTGAGCTAGTGATTCTAAATGTTTACAACTGGAGCTAATACTTTAACGCGTTAATTGGATTAATTAATTAAGCTGTAAGTTAATGGATTATGAAAATTAACGCATGATTAACTCATTGGCTCCCAGCCATTTTTTAGAGCATCTTGAACGATCGTTTAAGACCCAAATAATATAGTTTTCTATGACTATGTCAGCACCAAAACTACCAAAGAAGAGTGGACTCTCTTCTTTTATGTGTCTCTTCCTATTTTAGGTCACCATCCTTTGATCGTCTCCATGATCTCTGTCGTCTTTTCTCATGATCACACCGCTCTTCCCCTCTGAACTACCACAACACTTCCTCAGTTGGAGCGTGAGCTGCCTGAACTTTTCTGACTTGCAGCGTCTCACTGTCTCGGACATCTCACATCTTCTCCTCATATCCATGCTGAGCTCTCATCCAAAGAGCACACTGCTCTCACCCACAGAAGTTTATGACCATGATTTTGATTGAGAAGCTCCACCAGACCCTGCCCCCCCCTCACTGAAAAACATAATTTACTTCTATAGACGCAGTGAAGGGTTGAAATCAAATTGACGGCTATAGACGGCAATGTCAGCGAACACAGACATTTGAATATTGACCAGCTGAAAAATATATGGCTATATAAATCTGCTTTTCTTTGTGTATTCATTTGATTAGCCATGCACTACAATTTTGTATTGGAATTGGAATTGGAATTCAAATTCTTTTTTTGGGGACCTTAAGAAGAAATGAGATTAAAATGATTAATGATTAATTAGATTAACTAATCAAAAATCCTGTTATTAATTAGTCTGTTTTTTTAATCGCCTGACAGCTCCAGTTTTAACACATATAAGAGCCTGCATCTAACTTTTCGTTTCTCTCCCCATTGGAAAACATCTGCTTGTTAGTATTTTGACATTTAGAGCATTGTTTACAGAGAGTAACTGTGATATGTTTCTGTGATGAAAGTTGAAATTCAGGTTTTAAACCAAAGTTATATCAATTCTTTTTACTGAATGGAGTTTTAATAAGTCACATACCAAAGTGAACCAAGTTTTTTTTTTTGAGTCATTTGAGTCATTGAGTCAGCTACCCAGAGAGTGCATATCTCCATGTCCCAAGGAGTTCTTTTAACACCTTTCAACACCTCTTCTTCCCACCTCATACACACTAGGGCTGGGATGATATGCTATTCTCGCATTTTAATTCTATCTATCTGATTTTTGGTTTGCTCATTCAACACCAGAAAAAAAAACATGGAAGAGTTAAGTGATGTTGTCTACAGACTATACCAGGAGCCATATTTTCCCATAAAATGTACATCACGTGAGTCCAGGAATAATTTTAACCTTTGCTGGAGAAAAGTGGAAACTTTTTTCCAATCCAGTTTATAAACAAAGACCGAAATAAAGAATTTGATTTTAAAAATCAAAAATTCAAAATTCTTAATAAAAACCTTTTTTTTTTGACGAAGAATCACAATTTGGATATTGTCAAACAAAAATCCTGATATATAATTTTTCAATTTTTTCTCCCACCCCTAATACACAAAAAAGTATGGGCACAATCAAACCAATTCCAATTCAAATCAAATTAAAACCTGCATATAACTATTTTTCAATGGATAATTTTTGATCATTCAGATTTTATTTATTTATTTATTTATTTATTTATTTATTTTAATGAAAGGGCGGAACTATAATGATTTGCTCTGTAATTAGGTGTTCACTAACCCTTCCAAAAATGATAGAATCACAATGTGTAAATGGCTTTTAACTGGCTAATAGTGACCATAATAGCTCATTTGTAAATAATTAATCCATTATTTATAAAATATGAATAATGAGTTAAGTGTATTCTAACGCTAAATGAATACTAAACAGGGTGTAGTTATTGTGTGTTACCTATGTTTGTTCCTTAGACTACCTGTTATCTTTGTGAGACAAGCAAAACACGTAAATTGAATTTCTTTCCATGGTGTCACTCAGACTTTTAGAGCAAAGAAGAGGACCCTCAGCTCAGGTGAGGGAGTGTCTCACCCATCGGTCACAGAGATCCAGTGGCTGCAGCTGAAATCCAGGAGGCTGGAGGTGAGTGAGTGACTCGTGCATGCATCAAGTAATGCTATGTACTGTGAGGCAGAGTCCTGCATGGGTCCAATTTTCAAGATCCGCCCCGCCCCAACCCGGGGACGTACAAACCCGCACCCGAACCGCAAATTTAGTACCGCAACCCGATCCGACCCGTTTAAACCCGACCCGCAGCCCAACCCGCAGCCCGACCTGCAGCCTGACCCTTAACCTTATTCAAAGTAATCATTTTGGGTCAAATTGTCTGAAAATTGAACGGTATATCGTCATAGTTCAGATGCCAGTGAGTAAACAACACACCTGAATGAAGCAACTCTTCCAATAAAAGCCTGACTTCAGCTCCATCATCAACCCTCTGTGATCTTCTCACATACAAAAAAATCACTTGTTTTTTACGTTTAATGCTTTTAAACTTTTAATCTCTTTAAAGGACCTTTATATGTGTTGTAGTAGACTTACTTTCTGTCCAGACTTAAGCGATGCTCAGCAGGTATGAGCCGTGATCATGTCACGCGGCTTCATTGAGCCCAGCCACATGAGGTCCATGTTTTTTTATAGTCTATATAGTCACAGCCTTACAACCAGCTTACAACTTACGTTTTTAATTTATTTTATTGTATTTATTATTATTTTATATTAATTTTGATGTGTCAAACTAAAACCCACGACGCGACCCGCATGTTAATTTTTCCACCCAGATCCGAACCCGGGAAAAAAAAAGTTTTTAAAAACCACCCACAAATCAGCTGTTTGTGCGGGTACCCGTTGGGTACCCACGAGTACCCGACCCAGTGCAGGATTCTGCTGTGAGCTAGTGATTCGTAGCCCACAGGGAGGGAGCTAATGAGTTAGTGAGTCAGTGACTGGTATGTGCCGTGAGTCATTCAGTGAGCTGGTGAGTGATTTGTATGTGCTGTAAGTCTCTTGTGCTTAGATTGAGCTGGGCTACCTTGAGCTTTGTACTGAGTCATTGAACGAGTCAGCAGGGAGGATGAATCATGATTCATGAGTCAGTAAAGTGATTCTCGAGTACAAGTTCACGACTTGCACAACACTAATGTATGATTACTACTAGCCTGTATACGCAGTTTTCAATGTATGTTAGCATCAAGCTAGCGCTATTTTGAATCAGCATTGACATGCTACAAGCTTGGTGAAATCTTGTGTGTATGGTTACACGTAGGATCTCCGGACAAACACAGGAATAAAAAGAAAGTAAAAACATCACTGCAAACACAACCAGTTTGGTGTTGATGCCAACAAATTGATCTGCTCTGTGCTGATTGAAACATTTGCTATGGCATTTGATCAAAAGGAAGGAAGACAAAGAAGACTTGCTTATTGGCTTGTGTTATTAATGCATGTACGTGTGATGTAATAACTCATGCACAAAGGTAGAATCACCTTAAATGGACTTGAAGGTCTCTCATTTTGAGTCATTATTGTTTCTTCACATTTAAAATGACAGAAAGCGTTCACATACATCACGTCTGCTTTTAGAGCATTAATAGAGCAAAGGTACTCCTCTGATTCACCACACTAATGGATATTTGAACAGAAAGATAGAAAACAATCAAAGATGATTCATCCCCCGCCGGTTTACTGAGGAAAATGCGACGTCTGACAACAAGAACTGCAGTTAGCGTGCAGTTATAACAAGGTCTACCTCTTTGAATTTCTTCCTGAATTCTGTTTTGTTTGGAGGCATATTGCAGGCCTCTCAGGAGAATTTACACTTCAATTGCTTAACTTCACACAGTGTACAAATGAGAAAAAGATAGAAATGATTGTGGTCCCATTGAGAGCTTCGGCACAACAAAACAAGACACAAAATTAGTCGACAAGTACAGTAATTATATATCAACAAAAAGAAAATTGGACGAAATACACTGGCAGGAAAGTGGATAAAAAAGAGGGTGTTTTGCTTGTGACTAAATCTTGATTCATCTCAAATTCGTAGCTTGGTTAGAACTCCACTTTAGAAGTTATTTCTTGGAGGTAGTGGGCGTTCACACCTCTATATTCCCTCCTAACTCCATGGCAACCCCTCTCCTTTGAGATTGATGGAAAGAATATGATTAATGGAATATTAAAGTCTGTTTGCTTTAAGTTTTCTTCAAGGCTACATTAGGAGTCAAAAAGTAGAAAAGTTCTGCCTTCTTAATAACACTGAGCTAGACAGGAAATTAGAGTGTTTTCTTTTTCTGAAAGCGGGGATGGCAGTGATAAAAACATGAAGAAATCCAGTTCATTAAGTTCTTTCTCAACTCTTCGGCTCCACAAGTTACACAAATATATTTGGGCTGAACTGTTTTCCAAATTAAAAATAGCACAGCCTCCTACATGAGTTTGAAGAGAAGTAAACAAGGCTGAGAGTCCTCAGTAAACACTTGCAGTCTGGTGTGGCTAAATTTAGCATCCTAGTATGTTAAAAAAAATAAAACAAAAACAAAAAAACTCTTATTTGAGGTCAAATAGTTCAAACACATTTGTGTTTAGTTTCATTTAGATTTGAAGTCTTGGTTTGGTATTTTTTGCTATGACTAAGAATTTGTTTCCTTTGTTAGTAATCTATTACACATTAACCAAAGTGAGGTAATAAAACAGATAATAATAATAATAATAATAATAATAATAATAATAATAATAATAATAATAATAACAATAATGCGTTGCATGCATGCGTTTGCGTCCACCCACCAGAAACTTGAGTTGGTTGGAATAAGTGCTCATCATTAATTTGGTGAGAGAAAGTCACTGGAAATCAGTTGTAAACATGTCTGTGGCTGCATCTGGGTCCGCGCCACATGCCCCATTGAAAAGCAAAAGATGCAGAAACACAGACGTGAGTGGGAAAGTTCAAATGAATGCTTGACAGTGTGAGTGAAACGGTTTTAAAGAACACGGTAAAATCTGTCGCTCAGTGCTTTCTGTGGCACATGGTGGCCTGTCAGACGTCTGACAGCATGCAGCTAGAGAGCAATGATACTATGACATTAGGACGAACAAATGTCACTCACAGTTCTCTAGGGCTGCAACAAACGATTATTTTCAAAGTCTACAAATCTATCGATTATTTTTTGATTAGTCGATGAATCACGGTTATTTTGTGTTTCAACCTAATTTGGCCTTTAAAATGTGCAGATCTTTATAATTCAACCTGTGTGTTGCATTTTCTCTGCATTTACCCAGAGTTAGGTTCTCACCTCTGATTGGTCAGCCCTGTGTCATGTTTGTTTGTTTGTTTGTCTATATTTCATTCATGATGACATAAAAAAATATAAGCACTATACAAAAAAAAAAAAAAAAAACGCAAAATGAATGAAGCAGGTAACAGGGAAATGTAGTTGTTGTACGCAGTGTTGGACAGACCGCTTATTAGTGACTTTGGGCTTGTTTTCTAATGTTTATTTGCTTATTGGGGCTTTGCTCTCTGTATGATCCCGCCGGACTCTCTCCCAGCTCTCCATGACAATGCGTTTAGTGTTGTTTCTCAACATGCGCTATTTCGCTCATGCGCACTCCGCCCCTCCTCCTCAGTGCAGTGTGAGCTTGAGAGTGAGAGCTCCTTCAGATAAATGTCCTCTCTTTTCTAAAGTTAGGGGAGTTTTGACACAAGTTTGTGACTCAGATCCGGAAAAACTGTTTGTAACAGAGAGTGAAGGAGACTCTCTAAATCACGTTATCAGACGCTAAACTCTGGGAGCTGTCAGGCTGTCCAAGCAGAGCCTCCGTCAGCGCACAGCGCTCTCTGGGAGTGGAAATTTTTCCTCATCAATATTCCTTACGTATGAACTTAGTGATCTTTTTCCCATAAAAGTATCCAAGTAACACAGCACCTCATGCAGTGAACTGAGTTAGAAATGAGTATTACCCCCTGGTATTTGATTTCACCATGTGACAATGACAATAAAAGCAACAATACGATGTGTCGACTATTAAAATTTGCGTTGATGAATTTTTATCGTCGATGTAGTCGATTATGTCGACTAATAGTTGCAGCCCTACAGTTCTTCATACCTGAAGCATCTCCAGATACAGGAATTCTATTAATAACCAATAAAAAATGATAAATTTGGAAAAGTCAATCCTACTGAAAGAATCAACAGAATGAGATTTTAAAAAGATATGAATTATTTTTAAGCTGCCACAGTGTTTTACTGAATATATTTTCTCAGATTGGTTATTTCTTACCAATACATGAAGAATACAGATATTTCATTGGTACAACATGAAAAGAGTTCAATACATTATTGATAGCCAGTATCATTCATGATTATAGCAAAAACAACAGAAGGACAGACGGGACATAATACATTTAAATTCTCTCTTTTTTTTTTTTTTTAATTCTTTCGCATTGACATAAAACTTTAACATATACGTTACCACAACTGGTGCCCCACTCTACAGCTGGAAGTCAGCAACCCCCGCCCCCCATGCCTCAAAGGTGGCAATCCTAATGCCAAGGTCCCCCAAACAGCATTTGCTTCTGGCCAGGGACCCCAGTTTGGAAACCGACAGACAATGCTTCAAAATATGTAAAGAAATGTCAACTTTAAGAATGTATTTTCTAACTTTTATTCACTTTTCAATAATTATTAGATTTGTTTAGAACAGGAAATTATTAACAAAAAATAACCAGATTCACACAAGTAGTTAAGTAGCT
The DNA here is from genome assembly GCF_033239565.1 of Halichoeres trimaculatus. Classification (NCBI taxonomy): domain Eukaryota; kingdom Metazoa; phylum Chordata; class Actinopteri; order Labriformes; family Labridae; genus Halichoeres; species Halichoeres trimaculatus. Next base: position 4,634,399 of record NW_027437198.1, on the reverse strand, counting down.
ATAGGAAAAAGGCATTTAAGGGCTCTGTCCTGTTAAGTTTTTTTTTTTTTCTTTAGTAAAACTAACATATAATTACATGCTCTGATTTCAGTTTTTCACTGTAGAGTTTTGTTTTTTTATGAACCCCTTAAGTTCCAGGAACGCTGTGACCGCTGTGGGGAAAAGAAAAGGAAAACAAGTAATTGCCTCTTTTTTTAATTTTGAAGAAAGGTTCACTGAATAATTGCGCTTTTAAAATCTAGTTTTAAAGATTGTGCCTATGTAGCCTCTCACTTTTATTATGTATGTCACAAAGGTGTAACAGTGGGGCACACTCAAAGCATTTGAGGTAGAAGCAAAGGCATTACACAGCTGAGATAGATACACAGTGATGTGTATTTATCGTCTGCAGTGTTGTTCTGCAATGCAAAACTACATAAGGACAAAAATATACTGCTGTGGAGGGTTAATTTAAAGGTAGTGTCGACAAATGAGCTGTTAATGGAGCACAGGAGATAATTGAAAGTTGTGATTTTTCATTATGTGAAGTCTCAGATGGTGATTTAGCTTCTGGAAGTGACGGGCCTCCTGTGCAGCCAGCACCAGTAGTGGAGATTAAAGCGTGTAATACCAGCGAGGACTTTGATTATTACATCAGGAAAAACACTGAGCATGTTAGGTGAATGTAGATGAGGCTGACGTTGGACCAGGTTACAAGAGACAAAGTGAAACTGAGGTGCAGCAGCACCGAAGAGGAAAGAGGAGGGAGGAGGAAATTAATATTTTCTTAAATGTAAGACAAAATAAACATTAAGGGCTCTAATTTCGTGGCGCAGCGCAGGGGGCGCAAGCCTGGTGCATCCCGCGCATTGTTAATTTTGTGCGGCGCACCACCGTGCGCTACCAACTTCACAATTTGGTAGACCGTCTGCGCAGAGATGGGTGTGACGGCGCACCAGGGGGAGGTGTCAGCAGATTCATGTTGGTGCAGTGACAATTTTGTGCCAAAAACAGTGCAAAGCGTAAAGCGGAGCGCACCCTCCGTAGCTGTAATTTGGTGACAGGCGCACATGTCAACAAAGCCTCAGAGGCAGTTTCCAGAGTGTCAGGCGCATTTTAATGCAACAAACAATCACAGCACTCACTATTTAATGTAACTGTCTGAACCAGCATATACATTTATATCTATATTAACTGTCCCGTCACATCTGATGTCAGATTAAAGCCGTTTGTCATAATGGAAAGTTAACCTGACGGCAGCTGGAAGTTTGATGCACATCTTACAATTAAACAATAAACAGCCTTAACATCTGATACTGAGTATATATCTGGTTCTCTCATTATATTTAATTCAAAGAAAAGAGGGAGAGAAAAGACGAAGAAAAAAGAGACAAAATTAATGTATGTCACTCAGGATTTACCCGTGATTTCCCATATTTCTCTGTTTTTTTGGCAATGACAAACCAGGAGTGCAGGTGGATCAAAAGTATTCTGAATGGATAAGCCAGCTGTGTAACTGTCTCTTCATTTTGTACTCTTATTAATGACAAAGGAACAGATTAAATCTGTCCCGGGAGCTGGCCCACACGGTGACGCACTTCATGTCCTCCGATGCGCCCCGCTGTCCATTCTCCTGCTGCAGGGACAGCGGCTCTGACCTTCTCTTTTTACCACACTCTCCGTGGTGCTGGGAATCACTCAGACCAATCAGACGCTGCGCCTCAGCCGCAGCGCATATAAAGGTGAGGAGAGGTGCTCATTTGATTGGTGAAGACAGCGCTCGACTGTGTTAAACCCACCCCCTTTTGGCGGAGGGAGGCATAGTTGCGCTCCTCTACGCTCCTCTGCGCCTCGACTGCGCCTCTCTTGGCGCTGCAGGAAACTTGCAAAGTGCGCCTGTCACGCCCTGTCCACGCGAGGCGAAGGCCGGTGCAGGGCAGATGCGCCTGCGCTTGCACCTGGTCTACGAAATTAGAGCCCAAAGAGGTCAAACTCTTCTCTGCTGCATGGTTTCCTTTTGTTTCTCTGTTACCTAAATTATCAACTAGGATGACAAATCAGCTCCAATCAGAGCAACAGAATGTGGTCATACAAAGGAACAAAAATAGAAACCTGGGAATTAAGTGATAAAGAAAAGAAATGGACACAAATGTCCAATCTGCAGCTCCATATGGTGTCAATATCTCAAAAACAAATGGTTTCCACATCAACGATCTGCTTTTCTTGGCTTCAGCTGAGCTCGTCTGCCACCACATATTACCGGTATCATAGCATTTAATTTACATAATGCTATGACTGTGTTTCCAAACACAGACACATTTAAATGTAATGGAGGACCACGCCAAAGCACACGCATGCTTATTTACCAGAGCTGAGACAGATTCACAATATCCTGCAGCAGAGGAAGTGTGTCTGCTCTGTTCGAAAATGTGTGTGTGTGTGTGTGAGGAAATGAGGTTGTTTATGTACACTCACACACACTCACATACACGACTGGCATGCTGCAGCTCGCTAAATTGGGCAGTTGATATGAGTTGTTTAGCATGTCTGTCGTGTTTGTGAAGTCGCTGAATTTTGTTATCTTTGAAACGAATCCTGCTTGTGCTATAGATATTATGAGAAATGACCCAGAGGACAGAGAGTTGCTTTGTCCTCAGGTAATAAACTTCCACACATCACTGCATTATGCTGACGGCTCCAACTAAAAGTTAAAAACACTTACAGGACTCCTGCTGGGTTTGGCTTCTCATATTTGTGAGTGATAACAGCAGGCTCTTACAATATGTTCTCTCATCCCCCTCACAGGACAGACGAGACATCAAATTATTTTAATCCTCACAAAAAACCCAACTTCTTTTTCACACTTTCAGCCTGTTCAGCAGAAAGTGTTAATCAATGCAGCCGTCTTAAACTCTAATCCCTGGCACCACTTCACATCAGATGAAAGCAGCAATGATTTACTCTGAATCAGCATTTAGCCTCCTGCACAACCTTGGGACCACAGTGGACCTGTGACCTTTGGATCTCACCGTCCAAAATCCTCTACTAAACCGTTAGATCGTCAGCAAAGTTTGCTGAAGGAAAACTTTCTGGCATATTTTGTTCCAGTGTTCATTTGGGTGGTCATCAGGCTGGTTCTATACAGGGGAATTGATTAGTTGCAGCCAACAGAGCTGAATATAACATGCATTTAGCTGATTATTCAGATCATTACCTTTGGGTTGCCAAATATGCAACAAGGGTCACCGCTAAACTTGCTTGAGGCTAACTCTAATATCTTCCACTCTCTACAAGATGAAAAGGATCATATAGACGGTAATAGTACGTTTCAAAGTTAGGGTTAGCGCTTATGGCTAAAATACAGGATGCCAAGCATACTTTACAGCAAGAATGAAACATAAAGAGAAAGTGTGTGTCCAAAAACCTGTTTCCAACATGCAATCCCATGTGGATTGGTACAGTGTGCCATCCCTTTTGGTAGGCAACGTGTAATGGGTTCTTCACACCGCCGTGCTGCAAAGTGCCGCCTCCAGTCATTTTAATGAGGGACTGTCAAAAAGGATCTTTCCAAGACCCAAAAAATCAGACAGCAATTCTGAAGACTGAATCTGAGTTTATTGTAGCAAAAGGATCTGAGGTTGAGGTTTTGGTGGAGCAGGGCAGTTGGGCCAGAACAGACTTCAATCCGTGGTGAGGCAAGATCCTGAGACAAGAAATGAAAACCAAGAATTAGCAACAGAGTTGATCTCAGGAAGAAGGCAAAAAGTTTCTTTTGAAAAAACTCAAGACTAGAGCTTGTACCACGAGTAGCACTGAACACTCAGGCGAAGACTGGTTGAGGAGCTGGGGTATATATACTGCAGGACCTTGATAGGTGGATGAGTTGCAGGTGTGGAGGAGAACCTGGCAACCAGAGAGTGCGGGAAAGCCACGCCCTGACACACAGACAGAACAGGGGAAAAAACAACACACACAAGGGAGGGGAAAACAACTGAAACACTAGGAAGTGAGGGTGGAACCCTGACAGGGGCAGGCGGTAGACGGCAAGCGGTTTTGGCTGCAGCGGTAGGACCCATAAGCGGTTGCCGCCCATGTGCATGCGCACAGATTTTCCCCTGCTGCCCGGAGTCCAGGGTGTTGAACTTTCTGGCGGCAGCCGCCTGGGAATCACAAAACCCAGAAAGAGCAGGCTTCGCGGGGCAAAACGAGCAATGGAGGAGCTAATACTGCTGGTATCCGTCCTACAAAGACAACCAAAGAAAAACTGGGCATGGGACAACATTTCAACAAAATTGAAACATTCAAAAACATTAATTTTGATTTGATTTATTCACAGTAAAGGGGTTCGAACCGTATTTTCCCCAATGTTTTATAGTCAGTAGTAATGTAGTATTATGGAACCAACCATTGAAACATATTTCTTGAGGGAATTCTTTTGATGATGGAGCCTTATTTTCCCCTCCGTTTTTTAGTCTGTAGTAATGTTAAATTCTAGAATCAGCCATTCAAATTTATTCCTAGGGGGGATTCTCTTGATGACAGAATCGTGTCCTCTAATGCACATTATACAGTAAACAGAAACTATAAGGTACTACTCGGGGGTACGTGTTCTTGAGGAGGGAGTGTTGGGAACTGTTTTATACAGTCTATGGTTGTGAAGGACTTTTGGGCGGGCTCTGCTGTGACGTCCGCCAAATCCCCTCTATGTCACTGCTTTGAAAAACTCTCTGCATTTCAGGGTCCTCCGCCGGCAGAGAAGAGGTTTTTGGGGCGGTTACTGCGCAGTGGTGTGAAGGGTGCTTAAGTTGGATGACTATAGCCGTGTCAGCTACATAATAGCCTGACGCCATAGCAGGGCGACACAGTGTACTCTGCTAATAAATCCGGACGAAGAAGAAAAACATGACACAGTAAACAAAGATCAGCAATGGGGGAATTTGTCTTCTTTTGTGATTGGCATGTGGCTCTTCGTTACAATCAAGCCTTGCTTTAAGAGAAGACTGTGCGCCACCAGGAGAAATACAGCCGCTGCTGTCGCACAGGATATGGCGATTCTTTCGACCAATCAACAGTCCACATCGTTGCTAGCTCCACCTTCTGGGGTATGGGGATCAGTACGTCTAGCACCCCAAAAGAAGGGTACTAAAAGTGGGACTGGTCCCAAGATTAGTCAATAGAAACACCACAAAATGCACGGTGTTGAGAATGTAACCTCACCAAACTGCTTGGTGAAAACACGGCTTATGTGATGTGTATCAAGCTGTCTTCTATGGCGTCAAGAAAGTGCCAATTTGAGAGCACATAGAAAACATAATCGGCGCACATAAAGACCACTCATATCTATTTTCTCTGACATCTGGAACCTAACTTTCATAAAACTCCAGCCGCCATAATGACCCACACTACTCTGAGTCGGGTAAGGTGACCAATCAGAAAGAGGATGGTTGAGGGGGGCCGTCAGTCCAATGCCTGCCCCCGAGTGCCAAAACTCATCAAAGTGGAGCAAGGACAGAGTGTAACAGTGAGTGTGTAGACAGACACCGACAACAGCAAGAGCGCAAACAGAGAACGCAAGTGCGTGGAAAGTGGTCTTTGTTTGTGTGGTGATTATGGTTTCTATGTGCACTCAAATTGGCACTTTCCTGACCCCGTAGTCTTCCTCCCAATAATCAGTTAGGAGCCTGGAGATTCATGGAGTGGACAAGAAGAGCTGGGGAGTCCAGATTACCTGCATGAGAAAAAAAAAAGTATTCTTTTTTTTTTTGCTGGATACATAGAACAAGACTTGCTTTAAACTTGCAAAGCCATCTTACGCCAAACATGTCCAAGTCCAGAGCTGACCCAGGGATTCAGGTAATGTGAAGCTGAGTTAGTGTCTCCAAACACATGCAGACATCCTGCCAGATGGAAAAAGTTGGAAAGATTGAAAGTTGTCAAGGTGCGTTCTTTTAGCGCATGCTGAGATATGGCGTAAGGCGCAACTAGAGACGTTCCCCAATTGTTTGCCCCTTTGACTATTCTGTTTGATTATAGCGGTGCATGCAGACCACAGATTGGAATATTCCTTTCCATGTATACTATTGTTTTTGGAAAAGTCATTCAGAAAGATTCCATTCGGAAAGACGGAAAACTCCTCATGTAACCGTGGCTAGTGTTTACTTGTTGTCACGTTAGCCTACTGATAAGTCAGAGCACTGCGCTGCTGATAGCAGATATAGCTGGCTACTAACATTTCCCTGATGTCAAGTTTCAAACTGTAGCGCTATGTAACTGTGCTGATGAATACCTTACCTCAGCGCGTTGCATGTCTCGAACAAAGAAAAGTAATTTATGACAGTGTGCGGAGACTCTGGACAAGTCTCTCTTCAGTCATGCTGGGCTGTAAAACCTCAAACCTGTTGACTCCTGGTCTGGCTTCGCTCATTATGTCTGTTTATCGTCATGGTGAAGCTGAATACAATCTGGTTTTGACAAGGGTTTTTTGTTTTTTTTTTGAAAGTCACTGGGTGTTTTTTTATAGTGTTTTTGCATGACTTCCAGACCCGCTTGATCTCCCCTATGGTGAATTGACATGTAACAGCTCAGCGAAAACAGGATGGCTGTGTATAACCTGAGTCCTACTGGACCAGCCATGCAGCCGGACCACAACAAGGTGTATCCAGTGTAAGTTGACAGATTGACTTGAATGGAAACCTAGCTGATCTGGTGTCATGACAGAGCAGAGATGGACTGGAGACAGATCTGGTGTGTTTTAGTTGTAATTCACCCCAGATTTTGGCTCCATAGCAGATTTTCACTCTAATTGGGACCAACATTCACAATGGATAGCTGTTGTCTTCTGTTACAGTGCTGATAGTGTGGTCAGACTATCACAGCTGTGGAGGTTTGGGTGTCATTGAGCTTTATTTCTGCCTCTTGTGCTGCAACATGAAAATTGAGAGGGAAACAGAAAAGCCAAATGTCTGGATTGTGGATATTTCCTTATGCCCATCATAATTCTCTGCATTACTTTTCACATCCTGCAAACTGTGATCACACATGACTGTCAGGAGCAAATCCAACATATGCTGCTGTCTGCTGTTAAAAATGCATCAGCCTGCTGCTCCACAGAGACCAAGCATTCAGCTTACACTCATCACAACCAATCTGTGACATATACCGCCTGATACCAGACTCAAATAGCCCATTTAACTCACACACACACACAGCATGTACTATACACACCCATACGGATGCCATATCCCATCTCTGCATCTCAGCTGAACTATCTGGGGACCTTCATCTGCTGCCTCGTATATCACCAAGATAACAAAATACTTTTGGGGCTGCCTATGCCATCGCCTGACACTGTCAATAACAAATGAAGTGCTTTCCTGTTTCCAATTATAAATAATGTGGCATCTTTACAAGAAGATAGAGCATCTGGTTGTTATCATGTGATAGAGATCAATCACAAAGCATCTTTAACAACCACATCATAGTGCTCAGTTTCCTTCCAGCTGAGGCTTTCTCTACCTGGGGGGTGGGGAGTGAGAAAGGTGGAGGATAAGAACAGCAGGAAGGAGGGAAGATAACAGCACCGACCTTGGAAAGGTAATCTTACAGCTAGAGGTCTGGCTGACGTTGCCACCAGGTTCACCTGTCTGCATGCATGTACACCCAGACAAAGGCGGTCAAAACATGAATAATGACTTCATCAACAAAGCGTAACAGGAAAAGCCTTCACTATTTAGGGCTCTAATTTCGTGGCACAGCGCAGGGGGTGCAAGCCTGGGGCACCCCGGGTAGTGTTAATTTCGTGCGGTGCACCGCGGTGCACTGACAATTTGACAATTTGGTTGACCGTCTGCGCAGAGATGGGTGTGACGGCGGGCCAGGGGTAGGTGTCGGCAGATTCATGTTTGTGCAGTGACAATATCGTGCCAAAAACAGTGCAGAAAGTGCGTTGAAAGCTCGCCAGCTCCAACCTGGTCTATTCTCGGCGCAAAGCGGAGCGCACCCCACGTAGCTGTAATTTGGTGACAGGCGCACATGTGCGCACATGTCAACAAAGCCTCAGAGGCAGGTTTCCAGAGTGTCAGGCACATTTTAATGCAATAAACAATCACAGCAATCACTATTTAATGTAACTGTCTGAACCAGCATATACATTTATATCTATATTAACTGTCCCGTCACATCTGATGTCAGATTAAAGCCGTTTGTCATAATGGAAAGTTAACCTGACGGCAGCTGGAAGTTTGATGCACATCTTACGATTAAACAATAAACAGCCTTAACATCTGATACTGAGTATATATCTGGCTTCTCTCATTTCTTTTAATTCAAAGAAAAGAGGGAGAGAAAAGACAAAGAAAAAAGAGACAAAATAAATGTATGTAACTCAGGATTTACCCGTGATTTCCCATATTTCTCTGTTTTAGTCTTTATTTTTAACGTGATCTAAAAAGATGGAGTACATTATTGTGAGGAGGATGAGGCGGAGACACCGGGAGAGTATACAGTATATCACCAAAGGTTCTGCTATTTGGTGATGACAAACCAGGAGTGCAGGTGGATCAAAAGTATTCTGAATGGATAAGCCAGCTGTGTAACTGTCTCTTCATTTTGTACTCCTATTAATGACAAAGGAACAGATTGCATCTGTCCCAGGAGCTGGCCCACACGGTGACGCGCTTCGTGTCTTCCGAGGGCAGGTGCGCCTTGTCTATGAAATTAGAGCCCTTAAGGTGAATCCTGCACATGTAGTCTCTGTACAGGTGACAGAATAAACTAATGTGTGAGACTCAAAGGATACTCTTTTGTGCTTTAGATGACAGAATAAATGTGTCAAAGTACCAGTAATAGTTTGGTGCCAAAAACACAGGAGAGCAAAAGCAGTTGGACTGACAGTAGTTACAGCTTCTAAAAATGTTACCTTCAGCTGACACCAATGCTGCACAGATCACTAGACTGTCTTGGGTTGTTTTGCCCAGTCCAACTGCAAAGCAATTGTGATGCTAGTTGGTGCATCAGCGGGCTTAAGAGAGGGTATTATGCTTACCTACATTTTTAACATAGATTAAAAAAAAAAAACAATTCTGGATGTCCACACCATACGCTGTATAAAACATGGTTGTAGTCTCTGTGATGTCTGTTCCTGGTACCATAAAATGAAGGGAATCTGGGGACGCAGCCACATTGGGTATGGCGCAGGCTTTGAGCTTCCTTTCTAACTGCTAAAGCCCGCCCATCAATTGCATGAGCTGAGCTGTGTCTCTGATTGGACAATCAGACAATCCTAATAACTTCTAAACCACAGAGTAAGAAAAAAATTCACTCACCGTACAGTGTGTGCTGATAGTGAAATCAGCGTTTCAGACCCAAGCTGTTTTTTGAACCAGGCTGTAACTGTGTTTTTTAATGCAATAAAAGTCTGTTTTTTATTTTTTGGTTGGTTGTATCTGTGACTTCTGGTCTTTCTGCAGCCAGCCTCAAACAGATTCTCGATGTACTGAATGTTACCCCTTGGTCCATACTATGAACTAAACAAAATTTGTTAGACCCCCACCTATTCATAAGTGTTAAAAAAATCCCTGAATCTGTCCTAAACATATAACTGGTAGCTTGATTTAGATACGCTTTTTGTTTTACTGGTTAAAATTATCTATATCTCCTGATGGCAAGCAATACACGATGTTTTCTTAAATGAGAAATAATATCCACTATCTACAGCAGGAGAAAACCCACATCAGCCAGTCACAGTGATTACGATTCAGTCTGTTGAACCAATCAGATCCCGTCTTGCTGTTTTGCCCTCCTCCTGCGCATACATTTCACCGGTGCGCACTGCCCCTGACTTAATGAGTGTCCCCGAGTTAAGCGGTTTACAGGTTCACACTCAGCAGAAGAATGGCAGAGAAACAACCTATACCCTGATTACTGGTAACCGCTCCTCCGGCTAAACAGAGCAAGAAAAGAAGGACAGAGGCTGAAAAGAAAGAAACTGGACAAAGCCAGGGCAAAAAACAAAAGTCGACATTGGCCTGATGAAGTAATTGGCTCTTGGCTGTAGTCTGGATCAGAGACTAATAAATTCTCACCCCAGGGGCTCTGACAAGCAAAAAAAAATTGAAATTTAGTAAGTCCTAGAGAAAATGTACATGTACTTATTGTATTATAGCTTTACTCCTGATATCGTGTCACAGGTAAAAGTGGATAATGCTAGCACGACGGTTGCAAGTTCGAAGAAAAGTCACGTTTGTTTATTTGTTTTTTAGCTTTACGTTTTAACGTTCTTGTGTTTCCTTACCTCTAAATGAGACATGACGCAACGTAATGGAAAACAAAATGATGGGCTGAGTCTGTCTTTCAGTCATTCACAATCATAGCCGCGAATCAGCGGCTCGTGCATGTGAGCGGGGGGAGGGTTGGCTAGGCGGAGTCCTGACGAGATGCTACATTCAAATTCATGCTAGTTTTTCAGGACTGACAACTCTGCCTTTAAACTGCTCAAAATCGGTCTGTTCTAGAAATAGCAAGAGATCCTCATAAGACTTGCTGCAATGACCGGAGCCAAGAAACAGCAGCACATATCACTGGTTCTCTCCTCACTTCACTGGCTCCCGGTCAAGTTCAGGATTGATTTTAAGATTCTTTTATTTACTTTTAAGTCTTTGCACGGGCTGGCTCCAAAATATTTATCAGACCTCGTTAAGGTGCACCGACCCGCCAGATCTTTGAGGTCTGCAGACCGGATGATCTTAGATGTGCCGAGGATCCAGCTTAAAAGCAGAGGGGATCGGGCATTTGCAGTTGCTGCTCCCACACTGTGGAATGCCCTGCCTCAGTCTGTTCAAAGCTCACCTTAAAACCTACCTGTTTACCCTTGCCTTTGGCTGAGTTAGTCACTTGTTTTTACTTGTGTACGCTTCTCTTTTTTACTGTTTTACTGTTATTTTTATTGTATGTTTCTCTTTTAATGTTGTCTTACTGATAGCTTTTACTCTTTTATATTTCTCTCATGTAAAGCACTTTGTCTGGCTTGTCCTATAAAATGTGCTATATAAATAAAACTGACATTGACATTGACATTGACAAACTGACAATGATGAAGTCATCACATGGTCACCAGGTTCATGACACTTTGAAGTGTTTGCAGACCACAGACACCAAGATCTTTGCCCCAACAGGCCTCCAGAGGGCTGGCCAATCAGAAGGAAAGGGGTTTGCCTTTAAGAAGTTTTTCAAACAGGCTGATACAGAGGTTTTCTGAATAAAATTGTTTTTTAGAGCTGCAAATCATGTGACGCTCATATGAGGTGACAGAAGGATAGTGAAATGCTTCAAACAGCACCACACCCCTTCTTTGAGAGCTGTCAGTCAAACATATAGCTCTTATGAAAAATATAACTATTTTATTTCAGAACTTAATGTTAGGAAGAAGTGCTGCACTGTGTTAAAGTGTGTGTTTGATGTGCATGTGCAGACTGTTAGCAGCAGGTGAGTCCAACCTGAGCTCTGTATAAACTCTGCACAGATACAGATGTGATGTGTACAGTTGCACGTTTATCGGCACTGCAGCACAGAGGCCCAGAGCCCAGCTTACAGTAAGGAGATGCTATCAGGTTCGGTGTAATAAAACATAGTATGCAGACAGCCTTATCAGGGCGTCATGGTAATTAGACACATACAGAGGCTCGGCACAGAAGCTGGGGAGTCAGAGGAACAATGGAGGGGAAACCCAGAGTGGAGGGAGGAGACACATTAGAGTGGAGTATTAAGTGAAAATCCTTTCCCAGAGAACCATCTGGCAGCGGCTCCCGACTGAAACCTCATCCAGCATGACTTGAATAGCCCTTTAACTGTTTTATGGAGCTGCTTTTTCTTTACCGTGGGGATGTCTGTGCTAAAAACTGAAGTGGCTACCAGGAGTTTTTAAAGCTGCTCATTCTTGATATTGATTTGAAGTGTTTGGGAACACAGAGGAAGTCTGATTAGAGAAATTATTCAGTGGAAGATCAACAAACAGAACAGTTAGACATTTCTATAAATTATTACTGAAACAAAATAAAAACAAATAATAAAGTAGGCTGCTTTGTGACTGTTGGAAAACCGGCTCAGTACATCATGAGATTTTCTGTTTAAAGTGATCAAAACAAACATTAAAGGGGAAAGAGTGCATGCTGAAATCCAATCACATCTGAGCCTTGAACAGTCTGCTCTGTTTTATTATTTAAGATGAACAAAAATCATGTCAGAAACAAACCAAAAGAGGAAAAAGTGTTTGTGTCTTTGTTCAAATTTACTTTAAAACTCTTTTGTGTTTGATCCCCTCCAGAACGTCTGGCGGCTCATGCTATTTGCCTTCGTCATATTACACTCTGCCGACTCCCCGACACAGAACAAAGAAGAGGCTGCCGCAATTCCCAACTCATATTTTTAAAGCAAAGCAATCAATAGATTCATATGAGAGTGCGTGTGAGTTGTTCGGCTGTAAGAAGGGTACGGGCCTTGAAGCGTCTCTGGAGAAGTTTGAAAATGAAAGGAGGAAAAAATTGGAGGATTGATCTCACTTTACTGGGTCATTTCCTGAACATTCACCTTGGATTCGGAGCCGCTGACCACCGCTTTGAAATGATGTTTTCACATCCTGAGGGGGGAGAAAAACAACCCCCTATTCCCTCCCTGCAAGGTCAAACAGCAGAGTGTGTATTCTCCGTTTCACAAAGATGAAAAACCTCCGGAGGGCAGTTAATCCAAGACCTCAGTGATATCCCCTCCTGACCTTGAGCGGCTATGAAACACCCATGAGGCCTGAGTTGTTAGCATGCAGCACAGAGACGCTCCACGGTCACAGACGGTGCAGAGCCCACGATGATGTGCAAAGTAAACAGCATTTCTGCTCTGCTTAATGAGGTGTGACAAGCCATTGATCCCATGTCGAGCTAAACATCAATATTGGCTCATAGAGGAGATGGATTACAAGTGACATGGGTCTGGATTTTTTTTAAAGCCAATCAGCGGTGGAATTTTTCATAATGGCCTTTTGATACGAGGAGGCAGCTCTGAGGCCAATGTGAGGCACTGCCACTGTGACACAATGAGCTCCAACAAATTTATCTCATACAGATAGCTTTGGTCTTATCAGAGCAGTGTGTGCATCTCTGTGTGTATTCACAAAAAGTAGCTCCGTTTCTAACACTCTTAAATAGACATGTTCAACGTTATGAATGGCAGCTATGCAACAAGTCGTGTCAAGTAGTCAAACAGTGTCATTTTTGACAGATCCTGAGTTTTAGTCTGAGTCTTTTGGATTAAAATGTGTATCCATTTAAGCCCTGTTTCCACCAAGCAGTCCAGTTTAGATCAGTATGGTTTGGTACAGGTTAGCTCAGTTAAGCCTGGTGCTGCTTATGATCCCACCATAGACTGTACAAAAAATGGATGACATCTTGCTCAGCTCAAAGTGAAGTCACCACAAAAACTGCTCCCCCTGGTGACTGGTGGCAGTATAGGTAAAAAAAAATCTGGCTTTCCAGTCATTCCAGATGGGCTGTGGTCAGACTTTAAAAAATTAATACACCTCACCGAAATGTTTTACACATCTGATTTTTGTGATGATTTGAAGATATCATATGGCTGCCTTGTATTCAAGTCCTTTTTTTTCATTTTCATTACTTATAACTGGTTAAAAACAAGGATTTATGTCAAGTTTAACGATGATTGACAGCTGCCATTCTGTCAAGAAGTGATTAGACTCTCGAAAGAAAAAAAAATTAAGCCAACCATGCCCCCTTGTGGTAAGCTGGATGCCGACAGCCGCATCAGTTGCATAAAAGCACGGCGCCATAGCAGCATGACACAATGGGCCTGCTAATAAATCTGACAAAGAAGAAAAACCTGACACAGTAAACAAAGAGCAGCGATGGAAAACATCCAGCAATTTCCCTTCTTTGTGATTGGCATGTGACTCTTTGTTACAAAGAACAATCAAACTTAATTACAGAGAAGGCTGTGTGTCGCCAGGAGTAATACAGCAGCCGCTGTTGCTCGTGAAGTGACGATTCTTTCCACCAATCAATGGACTGCAGTGTTGTAGCTTCATCTTCTGGGATCATAAGGGTCCCAAAAAGTGGGACTGCTCATCTTAGTCATTTAAGGATCTGCCCCAGGATTAGTCAGTGGAAACTCCATAAAATGTGTGCCATGTCGAGACAAACCGAACTGAACCGCTTGGTCTAAAAGAAGCTTTAGTCACATTTTGGTCATTTCCATTTGTTACAGTTTTAGTTCAGTTTCAGTTGACAAAAACTCAAAAAGGTTTTAGACTAGTTTTAGTAGAAAGAGAAAATATTAGTCTTTGAACAAATTCATTGAGGTAAGTACGTATTGCAAAGTGGAATCAAGGCTGACAGGTTATATCAAGTGTGGCAATTTACTCATTCAAGACAACAGTTAATGTTGACACTTTTGCTTAAAAACCAGATTCCTAACCAGACTGATAGCTTTGGCCTAGACTTTCCCATTGATGGAGATGTAATGCTGCAGTGCTGGACTTCATTGCGGTTGGGCAGAAACCTTTTAAGTTTCAACTTATATATTTTTCATGAATTGATAAATCAGATCTATGATATCTAACAATGGTTTTATATTTTAAGATTACTCATAAGACCGATTGATAATTTAATAATATACTATATTTTTACGGTTCGCTTAAAATCTGTTTCTGTTAATCATGATTGATAGGTTCAACTATTATCTAGCCTCCATACTGAGTCCATGTGTGGTCATAACCTCAGCCTGAAAAACAACTTTTTTGGTGAATATACATTTTTACTATTACAATACTGGATTTAGGATATAAGCAGTTATTGTTTCCTTTATGCAGTCAAACCAGGTTACCTTGGGTTAGACTGAGGTGATACATTTAATAAGAGCCGCAGACGTCCCGGGTGTTTCAGTGTAAAGTGTGACCCTGTTAACTGCTGACTCTCCGCTGACGGTCACTGACATGTTCAGTTGAGAGACATTGGTTAACACGGTCAACCTTTTGCTTCAAAACACCAGTTGCTCTGTAACGGTCAAAACTCAACAGTAACTGACTCCATGGTATGGTGTTGTTTCTAACAACTGATCACAGAATAACTGGACATTTTTATGCAACTTACAGTTTAAATTTAGTGTTTAAAGGACAATAACTAATCTGAATGAATGAAGCCAAATGCCGCGTCAATTGCCCAAAGGCATCTTTATGATGGCGTAAATGAAGAGGGGTCTGTGTGTGGGACCAGTGACCACAAGTTCGTGTGCAGAATGTTCGCTGGATGCCATTTGATGGGATGACCACATAAGAATGGGATGCAGCAGCATTGCTGATACTTTTCAGCTTTCAACAGATTTCACACACAGTTGGCAGAAATGTCATGCATTTTGAATGTCTGATAGACCACCCGTTAACTGTTTCGTCAGGTCTTTTCAAATCTACAAAAACTCACAAAGTCTCGTCATGTTTTGGTCATCAAAGAGCAATGTGCAGCTTGTCACGGGGATTGCAATGATGGCAGGTTTGATCAAACTGTGTTCCTTTGTCCCTTCAAATAATCTTTCCAAATATTCATTGACAAGTGATAAAAAATATGTTGTTTACCTGTCTAATTTGTTACAGAAAAGTTTTCCACAGCCATACTCACACTCTTAAAAATAGTAAGCAGGAATACAGGGAAACTGTGAGAAAGAACAAGAAAAAAAAAAGATGGATCATGTGACCTTTTACATACGGTGCATCATGCAGAGCTGTCGTTGTTTTTCCAGTTTAGTGCTGTGTTTGTTTTTTTTATTTCACCACAGGCTCTCTATCCTTTTCATCTATTTCTTGATCCATCTTCAGACACTTTTATAAAAAATAACAATGAAAGCTGTGTCTTCCTTTTTGTGTCTTTTACAAGCAAGAATAAAGTAGAGAAGATCTTTTCATCATAAAAACTGATTTATCTTCCTGGGCCTCAAAGACCAAAGAAACTTATTTTTGTTCTATTTAAAATGGTCTCTTATGAATCTCCCAGGCTTTTTAGATACAAGAATAATCAGGAACTTCTATGAGTATCGGTCTTTAGTGGCCCAGTTTGGCCTGAGGGTGAATACAATAATGATTGGTGAAGTCAACTTCTTATGTTCATGTACTGTGGAATGGCAAAGGTGCCCATCTATTACATTTAGGTCCTCCAAGACTTAAAGAGGGGGTATGACTTTGTTAGACTTTGTCCTGTCCCTCTGGGACCTTTGTAGTAGCTTTATGGGATTCACAGCTAAAAGAATAAATCCATATATTTCTCACACTGGTTGTTTTAGAAACCCCTCAGCTGCCGTCTCTTCGAGGCCCCACACCCCACAAACCCCCATTTTCCTGATTGGCTAGCCCTCTGAAAGTCTGCCAGGGGAAGAGCTATGGCCAGACCTTGGTGTTTGAGGTCCTTTCCTCAAATTTGTCAATAACCAGTAAAAAAAAAAACTCCTGTGCAATAACCTCAGATCTTTAGATCTTAATTCTTCTTCTTCTTTTTTAAAAAAAATTATTTTTTTTAATGTAATTTTGAAGAATGGAGCATTTTGAGCAATAAAATGCTAATCAATGGGCACTTTCAGTTAGCATGGTATATATTTTCAAACATTATTTGGCTTATTTTATGTTATGTAAGCATGTGTTTGGGTAATAACCAAGGGACAACATCCAGTTTTTGAAAAATGAAGCCAATGCAGAAGTGCTTAAAGTTGCTGTTCATCAAGAATTCCCATGTAGCTGGCTGCAGAAAGACCAGAAACCATTGTTACAGCTGGCTCGAGATCTGCAACAAAAAGGGAAATGCGCACGCATGCACAAAGTATTACTTATCATTTTTTATAAAATCAAATTTTAGAAAGAGGATGGAGTGTGATCGTCAGTATCAGTATAGTGCAGTGCAGTGCAGTGCAGTGCAGAGCAGGAGGAAAGAAAGAAAGAAAGAAAGAAAGAAAGAAAGAAAGAAAGAAAGAAAGAAAGAAAGAAAGAAAGAAAGAAAGAAAGAAAGTAGAGGACTGGCTGCTGCGGTTGGCACCAGGGAGAGCGAGACCCAGCGCCAGAGAAGGCGGGCCTAAATAACCTGTACACTGGCCAGCAGGGCTGCAACTAAGGATTATTTTAGAAATCAATTACTCTAAGGATTACATTTAGGATTGATCGATGAACCGAAAAAAAAAAAAGAATGAGAATGCATAAGAGTAAAACTCGCAAAACCAAACATGAGTTGTTATTTTAGTGGATGAATATTGTTTGCTTAATGATATATACAAAGACACAACAAATTTGAACATAATTAAACTGATCAGATGCTACATCTATAACGTATAAAAAATGACATGAATGTATTGTCACATAAAGAATCAAATGTTCGGGTAAAATAACAAAAAATATATTGCTATGTCATAAGATTAAGTGGGCCAAAAAGGTAAATAAATAAAAATGAGTCCTCAATCTTTTCACCTGCAGGTCAAACAGTACACCCCCTCTGCCCTACCACTATCTGTAGCAGCAAACGCTAATGCTAACATTGGTTTAATGAACTCCTTGTACACGAGTCCTAAAAGACATACCATATATTTTATAACATATGAAAGGAGTGTATGTGAGATTCTGTAGTTACTGGCCTCACTGTTGAGCTCCCATCTCTCCATCCATGATCCAAACATGTTTGCGTTTTAAGTGCTGGATCAGTGCAGTCGTACTGCCGTGCCATCAGAGGTCATTTTTATCAATTAACGTGCTGTGTGCTTTTACTCAGCGTGAAATACTCCCAAACTCAGGTACTTTTTGGTATTTGGTATTTTACAATTGATGCATACAGCCCCACAGCCCAGGTCATCTACACTCCAGTCAAGTAGGTGGCAGTAATGCACCTTCCGCTAGTTGCCAACTGCTTAATAATCCGAAAAAAAGGAAGAAGAAAAATGAACTTAAGAGAAACTAATATAGTAACGATGCAGCACAGTGCATCGATTATAGAAAAACGTTGTTGTCGCTTTTACTAATTGATTTTTATTGATTTGAATCGATTAGTCGTTGCAGCCCTACTGGCCAGGTGCGCCTAATTGCTAATCAGCACCTGACAACCAGCAACCAGGGCAACAACAGAACCAGACCCAAAGGCCCCCCAAGGCTGTAACACCATGTACACACCATGTACACACCATGTACACACCATGTACACACCAAACCCCCAAAAGAACAAAAAAAAACAAACAAAAAAAGAAAAAACAGACTTTTATGGCATTAAAAAAAAAAAACATATCAACAGCCTAGTTAAAAAAAAAAAAAAAAAAAGGCTTGGGTCTAAAATTCAGATTTTTCTATCTGTACACACTGTACGAGGGGTGATTTTTTTTTTTCTAAGTCAGCAGTTCAGAAGATATTAGGATTGTCTGATCGTCCAATCAGAGACACAGCTCAAGTCATGTGACTGATGGACACCCCAATGCTGTTAGAAAGGAAGCTTAAAGCCCCCTTCATAGGCCATGATGGGTGACTACATCCATGTTTTATACAGTCCATGGTCCTAACATGCTGTAAATTGAATGTCTCCCATTGGTGAAGTTATACAAACATCTGCATATCAGTGTGTTAGTGTATTTACTCACAGACCTCCTCTCTGATCTGACTTTGCTCAAGTTTTCCCCCTTTTTTTCTCTCTTTTTTGCTGTTTTGAACAAAGAGATAACAAAAAGTCCTCACCTACAGAGGCTATACTGTCCTCAGACTAAAGCCCTTCCCAAATGTGCCTCATAGGCAAGTTTGGTCGGGACCTTAAGGTTAGAGTAAGGTGTCATATTGAGTAATTGTCCCTCTCCATCATGGAGTGTCCTGGGAGCACAGTTGGCCTCAGAAACTCTTCCTCTGGATTAATGCCGGTGTGTGTTTAACTTCATTAGAGAGCAGAAAAAGTTGGCAGCTGTAGCTTCATCAGCTTTTGTTTTTCCTCAAAGCTAATGGCAGCAGCTCAGTGAGCAAAGAGCTTTGTTGTGGCCACGGCAGGATACACACACACACACCTGCATGAGACAGTCAGCAACATAGGCACGCTGAATAAAGGCACTAATCCCAAGAGGTTACTTTTTATCTCCTTTCTCTTGATTCCTTTTCCTGAATCCCTTTCCTACCTTCTATTACCTAAATGAAGAAGAGGTGACTAGATTTCCTTCTATACTCCTCTGTGACGGGGAAAGCTCTTTGACTTTGAATACAAATGCCACCTTTCATGAATACCTCTGTCAGGGATTATAATGAGACATTTCTTACATTCAAACTACCAGAGGTCTTAGGAATTCAGCGAGGAGAATAGACTGGCAGATTATACCAGATGAAAAGGATGTATTTATGTCTTTATAAATGCAAAGTATCACGGCAGCGTACTTTCTACCTCTTATTGCAGGCTTAAAACTTGAAACACACCATCACCTCTTCTGAGAAAGCAACAAAAGGAGCAGCATTTTTCTTTCCCGGCTCGAGTGCTTTTTGTGTAGAGTGACACATGCCTTAAAGTAGGGCACTGCTCCCCTGATTCAAGAAGGAATAATGTTCTCCTGCAGTTCTGATGTGGATTACACACCAGAAACATGTTGCTTTAGTGCGGCTACGCATCAATACCCGACAATCTAAAAAGAGCCTTTTCCAACACTGTGTGAAGGCTCAAGGATTTGAAGGATGTCGTGTTGTCATGAAATGCAGGCTCAAACGTGCCCCTTTGGAGCAAATATCACAGAGGTGTTTGTCTTACTTATGGAGCACCAGGTTTTTAATGATCACTACTGTGGGTTGAGTCCCTGAGATTGGAGTTCCCAAGCCTGGGCGATAAAATGATTTAGAAATGTTTCGCCAAATAACTTTTCCTTGATAAAAATACGAGACATGATTGGTAGAATTTCAATAGAATTTGTTGATGTTTTGACAGACATATGGTTAGCCAATCACATCTGGGAGGAGGAGATGCTAATATAATCCTTCAGCGCCCACAGAGTCATTGATTAAACCTGAAACTATTAGCAGTCACTGTTTTTGTATTTAGCACATTTGAAAGGTGGGTGCAAACTCGCACAGCGTTACAGACAAACAGCTGTGGTCTCGGCATAGAGGTACAGTGAAAGACAAGGGAGACGGCGTTATTTTTTTTCATTATTTTTTCAGTAACGAGTAATCTAATTAATTACTTTTCCCATCGTTGCAACGACGTTACCGTTACTGAAAATGTGAAGTGGCGCGTTACTGTGGCGTGTTGGGGGATTTTTTTTTGAGGAAGCCAAGTGAGACAAAGCCTCTAATCTGTATGATTTTTAGGGAGTGAGGTACATAAATGACTATGTTGCAGTTTGTATGTTGCTATTTCATGTAACAGAATGACCTGTTAGAGCGCCCAGAGAGCGCTCATTTTACTTACTTCGAACACCGACACACGCACTCACTCTCCCACCCTCACTCACTCATTCACACACGTACATTGTCCTCTTGACTTAGCTTAAATATCGTATTAATTTACTCAACCGCCCACTCAAACAACAACCTGCCGCTTCATGCACACTGCTAACGCGCTAATCTCCCTGATTTCACTCAGTGGCTTGATGATGAGGATACTGTGATTTGATTGGTTTGAGGCTTCCTTTGACACAGTCTTGGCCAATCACAGGTGAGCAGTGTCATGACCCCAGCCTCATCTGATTGGTTAATCATTTTTGTTTGTTTTTTTTCACCAAGGGACGCCAACTCTGCTTGGCTTCCTTGCAGACAACAGTGTGCAATATTGTATTTTCACCACTCATTCACAGCATAACATTTAGGAGGGCGCTGTTTTACGCATCGTAAAATGCTCAATAAGTAGAGGAGAGAAATAAGGAAGAGATGACAGTGACGAAACACAGAAGAATTATCAAACTGTTAAAAAGGAGTATTTTCATTAAATCACAGCTACAGTCTGAAAAAAGAGAGGAAGCATGGCTTCCCTTGGCCTCCGGGAGAAAACACCACTGACAGGTTGAATGAAGCTCAAGAGTTAGGTTTTGGCCACACATCACTCAGCTGCCTGGAGAGAGAGAGCAGGGAGAAGGAGGGGCTTACTGTTACTTGTTTTTATTACCTTAATGAGAACTGGTGGAGCTGTTTTACTGTTTTTATTATTATGTTTTTGATGTGCAGCACTTTGGTAACGCTCTGTTTGTAAAATGTGCTTTATAAATAAAGTGGATTGGATTGGATTGGGGGTGGGGGGTGGGGTGATGACGCCATTGCAAATGCGCTGATGATTGGCTGGGGGGGGCGGATCATTCCCTGCTCACGCTGTCTCACTGCACACGCTGACTGCTAAACACAACAAGACAGCAACAATGGCGTCGAGCCCGAGACGTAAGAGTTAGATATTGCTCTGTTTATTGTGCAGTATTATACAGATACAGAGAATTGCACTGATTAAAGGCCAGATTTGTCTTTGTTTTTTAATACCCAAGTTTACATTCTTGGGATTGGGTTTTTTACTTGAATGCAAAGTGTGTGAATATTATTTATTTTAAATATTTAATTTTTATTAATTTACTGAATATTTAAGAGTTGGATATTGCTCTGTTTATTGTGCAGTAGGCCTTATGTACAGTTAGAGGTTTGCACTACCTAATGGCCAGAAGTTTACATTTGTGTTTTCTTAGCAGTTTGCAATCTTTTTAGTTCAAATAAATACCAAATGTTCTAAATTCTGTATATATTGTTTTTATTCTTTAATCAGTAGATATGAACATCTTTGACATTTAAGATGTAATAGAATGTAACAATGTATACAACATGAAAAAAAAAAAAAAAAAACGTCAGTTACTTTGCTGAGATACTAATTACTCTTACAATGAGGTAACTGAGTTACTAACGCATTTACTTTTTGGGAAAAGTAATTTGTAACTGTAACTAATTACTCCATGGCTTCAAACTAAAGTTTTCCTTTACGGCCGCTCTGCATGCAGCAAACTCTACATGGAGACAGCAAGTAGCACGTGACAAATCCTTATTTAAAAATGGCAGACTGAATCTGTGATCATTCGCACACTCAGTCTTAGTCGATCACCTGCTGCATTGCCAACAAAGTAAAGTAGATTTTTCTGTTTTATTTATCTAAAGGAGTTGTATTATGTTCTTCAGTACGTCTGTAATGCCCAACCTCTGATTAGAAAAAAAAAAAAAACAAGTCAAAAATAACCTTCAGACGTCTTCACAATTCAATTACGAGTAACGGAGCATTTAAGCTTGACTAAATAGTTATTTGATTAATATTGTGATTATTATCCACATCAACTGATGTGAAAAAAATGATCCTGATAAGATTTTTCTCATACCACCCAGCCCTAGGAGTTCCCTATATTTAACATTTTATGTTGTACTCTTCTCTTTTCACAGTGAACAGCAGTGTGAGAACCTGTCAGCTCGAAGCACGCAGTGTGCTGAAGACCGCTGAGAGTCCTCGCACAAAGACTCCTCAACCACAAAGCAGTAACAGGGCCGTGAACATACCACAGAGCGACCTTGGAGTGAAGGTACTGCTCTGTATAAACTGGCTCAACTTGTCAGCCTTGAGCTGCCTCTCCCAATTACTTGCATGGAAAAAGTCAACTTAATAGTTCTCCTATTTCCAAAAAGTGTGACGGAAAAAAATGTGAATGAAAAAGAGTGTAGAAGCCGTCAACAAAAGATGAAAAATTCATGGAGTGCAGGAGTGGATCGATGACACGTGGAAGTGCCAAGTGCAGGAGGAACAATGCTTTACTGAGGAAATCTGAAAGAGTTGAGCAATGTGCAAAGTTTACAGTGTGTCATCTAAAGATATTCATCATACTCTTTGATTTTGGCTTCATCAATGAAGGCGTATGATTCAGGACCACCTTTCACCTTTAAACCTGCTACAAATCAAGACGGGGGGACATTAAAAATGAACTTCACTGTTTAAATAATTTATCCACAATCACGCAGAACCAAGGTCTAATCGCCTGTCCCATGAAAATTTATGTCCACAATTAAAAGTCGTCAGCTACCTTTGACCGCTGAATCACTTTAACAGTGAAAAAAAGCTGTAAAAGCTTTTGGATTTATGCAAGAGGGACATAAACTTCACCAGAACCACCAAAAATACTTTCCATCAGATTGACAGGAACAATTGTGACAACAGAAAAGAAAATACAGAGCAAAAATGATGGAGGAACATAGATCAAGAAATGTGGACCGGTGCCAAACAAAGCCATCTGCGCCATCATTTATTTAATCCTCTGTGAAAATAGCTTCAGCTCACTTTTTGCAGAATTAAATATGAGACACCAGGCAGCAGCAAGTTTAGCTTAGCATAAAGAGGAGGTTAAGACATGCTGTTTAGCTCAGTTCCTAAAGCTTGGTACATGCTACAGGATAAAGTGAGATTCCCCTCTTGTCACATTTTCTGTTTTTCATGTGTAAAGTATGCAAAGAGTGATTTTACTTCCTCCAGTCTGCTCGTAAATACGCTGTAGCAACAATTAAAACCATAGGGAATGAACATGTTTAACATCAATGATTCCATATCTAAAGATTTCAAACTTATCAAAAGTGACAATCAGTGTCATAATTTATTCAGATTTACAACAAAACACTTAATTTCTGCAATGTTTTTCAATGGACGTCCAGGCAGAGAGTGCATTGGGATGACTATACACACTGTGATTGGCCCAACACGTTTAAGGGTGGGACTTTTTAAGGCTGAGCTCGTTTTCAGGGTTAGGGTTAGGGTTAGGGTTAGTTTGACTATTCAGAGACTATGCAACATCACATCTTCTCTTCTTCTGCTCCCCCTGGTGACTGGCTGCAGTATAGGTAAAAAAAAAAAAAAAAAAAAAAAATCAGACTCCCCAGTCATTTCAGATGGGCTGTGGTCAAACTTTAAAAAATGAATGCACCTTGAAGAAATGTTTCTCATGTCCCATTGCTGTGGTGATTTGAAGATATTATTTGTCTGTCTTGTATTCAATTCATCTTTTTTTTCAGAAGAGTTTCATTTTCAGTAGTTATAAGAGGTTAAAAACAAGGCTTTACGTCACGTTTAATGATGATTGACAGCTGCTGTTCTTGTGTATTTTTTTCAAGGATTGTAAAATATGTCAGGAGGTAGAGTCAGGAAGTGATTATTTTTGTCCCCACTCAGACTTTCCCAGAATCCCTCACAGTTTCTACTTTACAGACTCTGGCTGCAGAACTGCTACTAATGGCGGCGCCTGTGATGGGGGGATTGTATGAAGGTATTTTGGGTGCAAAATGTTTGAGCACCTGTAACATTGAATTCGTAGTTGTGTACATTGAATTTGTATGTATATCAGTAAATCTGATTTCCCACACTCTATGAGTTTTGTACTTGCGAAATAATTTCTTGTATGTGTCTAATTTTTTTTCTTCCCACGAATAGAACACAAAAATACACATTCATAAAATCGTAATTCCAGAACAAAATGTGAGCTTATCAGTGTTGAAATATGTGACTTGTAGAAAATGATTTGTGCACCTGTAAATGTGATTTGTGCAATAGTGGTTTTGTGAATGTGTATTTTTGTGTTGTATTTGTGGGAAGAAAAAAAATCGACACATACAAGAAATTATTTTACAAGTACAGAACTCATAGAGTGTGGGAAATCAGATTTACTGATACACATAAAAATTCAATGTACACAACTACAAATTTGATGTTACAGGTGCTCAAAGTTTTTGCACCCAAAATACCTTCATAGAATTTTGGCTTCAAAATCACACAATGGTAAATGGCGGAACGATGCTGTCCTCTCTATATACAGTCTACGCTTTTATCCATTCCTGGGCTAAGCTAGGCTAACTTGGAAACTGGAGCCATATTTCTAGCAGAATTTCCATCTCATATATATATGTGGGATGGCTATCCGTCTTCTCAGGTAACCTTCTTCCAGAGAAAATGAAAAGTGTAACTGAGACAAAAAACAAAGGGAGGAGAAAAAAACTAAAAGCAGCATCCGACAAACAAATATCTTAGAACCAAAAGAGAGATGAACCCCATGAGCCTCAACAAAATCTGTCGGCATAAAACTTTTATGACATCCCCGCCTACATCATCTGCGGTACTTTGACATGATTTAGAGGCTGATAACGTGTGTCTGTGTGAAGCACTGCTGACTCATCCTCAGTGTGACATCTCCAGTGCTCCCTATAGAGAGATTTTTGGAAACAGTGAGTCAAACACCCCTGTTCAAGCTTACTGGATTTTAAAATTGCATTTTTCCCCTTGATTTGTTGTTTTTAATGAACAAATGATATCATCCTGCTACCCTGCAGGCGAGAGCCACTCCTGACCACATTGTCCATTTTGGTCCCTTTCTTATGTTAATTCTGTGTTTTAGATGCTAATTTGTTCACATGTGCAGTAATCAAGACATTATTCGAGTGACGGCTGTGTCCAGCTGAATCCCTGCCCAGAACCCTTTCGTTTTGGTTGCCAGAAACTTGGTTTGAGTCTCTTCTCACACGCATACATGTGTGTGTTAGCGTGTCATTTTTAATTTGGTTGCAAAAGTGAAAGAAACTGCAGGATTGAGAAGATTTTGGATGTAAAAATTTGAAAATAAAAACAAAAGCAGAGCGAGCAGATTCTGCATCACTGACAAGAGGCTTATCAACAGGTTTTAATGCAAGATGCACAGTGTCACTGAATTTAATCTGCTGTGTGGATCTGTCTTGTGTGGTTCACCAGTGCACGCATGTTCACATAAGAAGACGAGTGAGTCAGCGTTTCGGGGAGCTGCTTATCCAAACATTCCTGTGAGAAACTGCCCACTCGGCACACATCCGTGGTTGGTGATAACACCTGCCAGGCTGATAAAATCTCTTCAGATTTACTATTTGGTTACACCAAAACACCATAAAAAGGCTGGATGTGGGAAAAAATTTAACGGGGTGGAAGATGGAAGAAACACAAAGAGACAAAGAGATGGGAAAGAAAGACAATGAAACAGACAGAAGAGACGTCCTGTGCTGGTTTAAAGCCTGACTTGATTCTGCCGCTGACTTATTAAACTGACACATCTCCGCTCTCTTCTTCCCTCCTCAGTCTTTGCTAGTTAGCTCTCCACTCAGACTCTTAAAGCATGGGGAATTCACTTTCATTTCAGAAAGCAAGACGACAGCTGCCTACATGTCCTACCCAGGAGTACTCGCTGCTGCATTAAATACAAAAGTCTTCCCACTTGATCCAGGGATTGAGCGGGAATAAAGCAGCCTGTGCTGGTGATCCCCTTTGGCTGTGAGGTGGACGTGCATCAGGGCAGATAATGGAAGGAGTGATTGTGCTGCTTTAATGAAGGGACTGGAGAAAATGGATGTGTAAGAGTGCTCGAGTATTTCCATTATCACCTCTGGATGAGTTCTGAAATATCACCTGACATTAGCAGAAAGTATGGAAGGTCTGAAGAGGAAGGGAAGAGAAATAAGTTCAGGGTTACATTATGAGGTGGTAAAAAAACTGTTATCACCAGGGGACATGTGACACACACAGGACAGAGTGACCAGAGTCTTACACAAAGATCATTATGTTGTTTTCACTGACAGTATTATCCGCATGTTTAGATATTGAAAGGGGACATATCATGCTGATCCCTGATTTAATACTTACATATAAAATAATAAAGTTGAAAACAAGACCTTTAACCCCCTGAATTTTCAAAAAATGAGATGTTGTATTTTTTCTGATATCCTAGAACGAGATTTGATGCCTTTGAAAATAGGTCATTGACATTTGGCTTTGAGATTTCGACCTTCATGACGACACGAGGATCCTTTCTTTTTATTGGAGTAATCTGATAAAGCAGCTCCTCCTCTGTGATGTCAGTTAGTCACACAGCCGCCACCAAGGGATACACCCACCAAGAGCCGAGAGTAAATACAGCTCCCTACTAGCTCTGGCTAACTTGACTGAGTGCTAACATAGTGAGGAACTGACGGTAGAGGCGATCTTTAGACTACACTTTCAGCATGATGGATAAAACAGACAGAGAAAAGTGAAGGAGCAGGATGGAGCCCTGTTATAGAAATAGTTTATTGGTGAAGTCTGCCTATATTTCCACGTATAAACTATACATGTTACAGTACAGTTTGACTCACCACACTGAAGCGTCCTGAGATGATCTGTGTGGAGGTGGATTTTCTTCCTCCTGAGCTGCAGAACCGTCCGGGTCTGACTCGGGGTCCAATACAAAAGGACGTATCCTACACTCTGCCATTTTATTAGAGCTATCAATGCCTTACGGTGAAGTTTTGTCAAACAGCAAACTTGCTCGGTCTGCTCCATTCAATGTGGCGATTTTGTAAATACTGCCATGCTGCAAAAATCGCCCCCTGGCTCTACCCCCTCCGCCCCTTTGATAGAACTGACCAATCAGAGCACAAAGGGCTGTGACGTCGCGAGGTTACTGGAGGTCATTCTGGAAATGGAGCGTTTCAACGAGATCTTCAGAATGGCCTAAACTGAGGATATTGAGGACGCTATTGTGGGGCAATGAAGGAACTAAATGACTTGTTCTGAGGGCAGAAATGCTTTACAGGCATCCTAGTCTGGCGAAACAAGCATGATATGTCCCCTTTAATAAGAATTTAATGTTTCAAAATTGGAGGTGGGTAGGGAACGACTGTAACGATGTTGAATCTCTCAGAACTTCCTGTTTAGTTAAAGGTCGGCGTTTGCATGTCTGTGAATGTAACAAACAAATACCTTGTTTCATCTCAGGCTTCTGAAACCTTTAAAATGTAATTTAGAATGAAATATGTTTGTAGAAATCCCCCAAAATCTTTAAGTTGCTCAAAATGATCATTCCTGAAAATAGCACATGGTTTTCATGAGATCTTAACAAAATCTTCTCGAGACTCGCTGGAATGATAATGAGGTCAACATATAAAGCTCTCCTAACTGGTTCATGAGACCACTTTTTGGTAAATAGCTTCAGGCACTTACAAAAAACAACATATTCTTTTAAAATGTGGTTTAATGGCTAAAATGGTTATTTTCTTAACATTTGTGTTTGAATTATGCAGTAAATATAATTTTTTAGGCCCTACAGGTCTTGATAGGTCAGCTGTGCCAACTTTTTTGCACAGGCAGAGTTCAGGTAAAATGGGCCAGCCGATCAGGTAAGTTGGGCCAGTCCAGCTGCAAAGGGATAGTCATTAATTTATATTGTAAAACAACTGTCCATATGGCAACATACTAACATTCCAAGGCCCCCTTCATCCTATCCTCTAACCACTGATGATATATTTCTGGCCTTCTCCTTCCTCCTTGCATCATACTTTTCTCTTCTCCTCTCCCGTCCTTGTTCCTCCTCACTTCATCTCTCCTCAACTGTTCTCTCATTTTCTGTCTCTGCTCGTCACCTTTCTTCTTCTTCCATCTCTCAGTCCCTCTCTCTTTTCCTCTCACTTGCTTCTTGCTTGACATACTCACTGCAAATAAAGTCAGTGGATTGCTACTAAAAAGATCTATCATCATTTTAGGCAGATGCATCCTTTTCACATATAGGCCCCATTCCCTCCAAACATGTGCATGTGTGCGTTTGTTACTGATAAAAAGAGTGGCTCATTTTAGCTGAAACTGGGGGCGCAACTTAGGCTCAACCCTGAAAAGGTTAAGCTAAAATGGGCCACTAACAAAAGCATCAATATCCCAAAAAAATATGTCCAAATACCACACTTTAAGCATTATTTCTAATAGGTCTCATCAAGACAGATATTATGCATCAAAAATGTTATATATACAAATTTTTTAAATTGAGTTATCATCCTTATCATTTTTATCAGAAATCCATATGCCAGTCAACTCACCATGCAGTTTTCTGGTGCAGTGTGGATTTGAATGTTAGATCCTCCACAGTAACTACTACAGACCAATCAAATCTGTTGTTTCTTGTCAAGTACAGTTGTGTCAACTATTTTAAACCATTTGCTGTCATTGGCTCTTAAAATCAGAGGGGGTGGGACATCTAAAGCTTAAATGGCCCAATTTACCCAAGCCACCCAAGGGCTGTTTCCCAAAGCCCAGGTACCTTGCCTTGCCTTGGTCTGATGTGGGCGTGGGCAGGCATCCACATCATCAGATGCTGCCTAAGTGCTGTTCCAATGTTCATGTCCTCCGGAGGCATATGTCCTCCGTTTGATTAGCATGTGGCTAATTGACCAAGGATACACTGGTGTATCCTTTGTAGCCTTGCCACGGCTATAAATACCCAACATGCAATGCGTGAATCTACAAAAAAAGGGGAAAAACAGGAAAAAGACGCACCAGAGAGACGCACCAGAGAGACGCACCAGAGAGACGCACCAGAGAGACGCTCCAGTGGAGGCGCGCAGTAAATTCCAATTCAAATGTAAGCAACAAAATACACCTCTGAAAAAAACAACTTATACCATGTCCAACACATGACTCTTTATGTGCCACTCACGTAACTATAATTACTGAGAAGCTAAACCTTCAGAGTGTCAATGATGTGACAATAAAAAAGCAAAAAGCACACAAAAGTGGTAAGCCATGACAATATTTGTAGCCACTTGAGCAAACGGTCTACTCCCACATTTGTATAAACTTACCAAGTATTGTCCACAGTGCAACACGTTATGTAAGACAATATAACTCCTATCACACAAAAATTTATGAAAGGAATCTGATGGTAAAAAAAATATGCCTTTGTAGGCTGTTCCATTAGCATCTCCTTTTGAGCAGAGGCAGGACACTTGCCTTGGATTGGAAGGAAGTGGCTTCGAAGGCACTGCCTTCAAACGCAAGGCAAGGCAAGGTACCTGGGCTTTGGGAAACAGCCCATGTGTTATTGGCAATGGATGATACACATAACATTTTTGTCATTTATTAAAATATAATATGTCTGGCATCATAGGGGTAAGACTCATTGTTCAGTCACACCAGCTAAGCAACTGCATGGGCATCAACCACTGTAATGTCCTTTGGATCACTACTCACAGGACAGAGTGTGGAGTTTAATCAATGAAAGGTAAAAGTGCATTGCTGCCTTTCATCTGCTGCTGTCATATGTTGTTTGATTGTTTTTTTGGCTGTTGCAGATGACCTGTGATCATAATTGCCTCATCACCAGCCTGGATGCCAAGTGGCCCAGCTCTGTTCATGACTCTCGGATCTTCCGGGAGTCTATGCCATGTCGAACATTGGAGCAGGGTAAGGCCCTTGCACTATGCACATCGTGTTTTGATGTTCAGACTACCTGTGACACTGACCATGATATCTCCCTTCATTCACAGGGCTTGTCCATGGAGTACTGGTTGGGGACAGAGGCTATCCCTGCCTGCCCTACCTCATGACCCCCTATCCTGACCCTGGTCCAGGACCACAAACACAATTTAATGCGGCTCTCTCCCGCACCAGGGTCAGGATAGAGATGACCTTTGGGATCCTGAAGGCCTGCTTCCCCTACATGCGGAACCTGAGGGGGACCCCACGCCAGGCCTGCAGGATTGTTGCCGCATGTGTGGTTCTGCATCACATAGCCGCCATTCGGTAAGAGAGGGTCCCGCCTGCTGACCCACTCCCCCCTGATGTCACTGATCCCATTACCTTGGATCATCCCACTGGCAGGGCTGTGCGGCAGGCCATAACTGAACAAGTTTTCACATGATTTGGAAATTTAGATTTAGAAAGAGAGGAGACAGATTTTGAGTTGTTTAATTTTTTTATGTATTCAAAATTCCCCAGGAATGTCTTTTTTTTTTTTTTTTTTTTTTTTCCATGTTGACCCTTAGTCCCAACTCCTCCCGTCTCGTTCCTGGAATGGAGAGAAAATTTCCAGTTAGAGTACTTTTCAAGTTGTGATGTGGCAGCTCTCCAACAAAAACATTAAACAGTACCTTCTTTTCGTCGAGCAGTTTCTCCACCTCGAGCTTGGTCTTCTTGATTAGGAGCTGCTTCAATTCGATGTCAAGCTCGAGGCGTCTTTTGTGAAGTGCCCTGATGTCTGTTCCAGGCTGGGGACAAATAATGCTGTTGAAATCCTTTTACATTTACACATTGTCAGTGATCAAAGCTCAAAATCCAGGTTACGTCAATACCTCCCGTGCTCTCCTTGGCCTAGGGCTGGGGGGGAGGGTCACACGCTCTGGGGGGTACAGGGGGATCTCCTTATCCTGCACATCATGGCATGCCAAGAAAATTAGACAATCTGAAGCAACACATGGTCCTGAGCACTGAGTGACACTTTTGGCATGTTCTTCAGTGTGGTTACACCCTAAGTGTGTTGCGGTTAAATAATAAAATAGTTGGAGTTTAACCTCTGTTTCATTTTGTATTTGCATTAACTATAGGTCACTTAGATATTTGACTTCAAGGTCATGCCTGTGGGAATATACATTGGGTCTTATTATTCACTGTGGTGTACCATTTGTGGCCTTGCTGAGCCGACAGAGATCGTCTCCTCATCAACCTGGAAAAGGAGGACAAGAAAACGCTGACGTTAATCTGTCACTGTTCCTGCAACCATATGAATCCTTTTTAGCAGGTAGCCTACCTCTGGAGAAGTCAGCCTGTAAACTCCAAATTCAAAAACTCCAAATGTAAACCAAAAATCCAAAAACCATAACTCTAGGAATAAACTTTCACTGGGGAAGGCGCAAGGAGACAGCAAAGACACAGCAGCATACAATGAACCGACAGAGAACAAAGGAAACACAGAGACTATATAGACAGGGGAGTGATCAACACAGGTGTGAAACAAGGGACAGGTGAAACACATAAGGAGCAATCAACAAGGAGGGAAACTCAAGGAGAACCAAACCGAACAGAGGGAAACTCAAGACAGAAACTAAATACATTTAAGACACTGAAACACTAGAAATAATCACAAAAAGACATACACATGACATGAACCAAATCAAAACCACAAGGAACACAGGCTAAGGACACAAACAAGAGACACAGAACACTCAACAAGAATCACTTATATAAACTCAGAACCTCAAATACACAAACCAAAAGAACCCAAACCATGACACTTTTGGGAGTATAGTTCCTTAAAGAAAAGCACCCGAAAAAAAGAAGGTCTGTTCACACTATTATGTTTCCTTCACTCACCTAGGGCGTATTCAGACCTGGACTGTTTGGTCCACTTTAAACGGGCCAGGGTTCGTTTCCCACGCTGGTGCGGACTTTCCATGCAGGTGTGAATAGACACAAACGAATCCTGGTGCGGACCAAACAACCGGACCGAGACCCACTTTTTGAGGTGGTCTCGGTCCGCTTCCAAATGAACTCTGGTGTGGTTCGTGGTTCTCTGGTGTCGGTCTGAATACAAACCAAGGTCCATCCGAACCAACTTCAGGATACATGTACCTTTTGGGCCTATGAAGCCACCGTAACCTAACCGTCTTTGGTTCATACCTGATCCTCTGTCTTCTGTTTAGCCACGCTGTTGCTAGCATGTTGTGGGTCAGGACACGCAGAGCACAGCGTCTCCTTGCCACGCGCATTCGTCTTCGCTGTTCCAAAATTGTAAACAGTGTTGTTAAGTCTGCTTTGAAGGAGCTGCTCTTGAAACTGAAAATGATTTTGCAGCTCTAATAAGAGCACAAACACGTTTACCTCCATTTCTGGGTCTGTATTCTGTGAGCCGCCTTTGTCAGTGCTGTCCAATGAGAGCACTGATCGTCACACACGTGGATGTGTTTACAGAATATAGTCCACCTGCAAAAAGTACAATCTGAATATGAACCGCACCAAACAAAAAAAATAAAGTCCGCTTTTGGTCTGGACCAAACAAGTGGACCAAAGGACTTTTCTGGTCTGAACACAGCCTTATTCTTGCTTCTTGTTATTAGCTGACCAGGACCTTGCCAGCTTTTCTTTTCTAACCAATCACATCATCACAGCCAATCACTATTAGTATTAAAACTAACAGCGTTACTAACACAGGGATTTTTTTTTTCCAGAAACAGGTAATCTAATTAATTACTATTTCGAACACAATAACACTGTTACCATTGCGGACAGTAAAATGTGGTGCATTACTTTGTGTCTGACCTGGCTCCCTGAGCCAGTTACAGGAGAGGAGCTGTGAATAAAATGTGGGGAAAAGTTTCAGACACACAAGTAATGATGAGAACAATCATGTTGACAGGTCTTTAACAAAGAGCTGATGCTAAAGTCAACTTCTAGCAATAAATATCACACAGCTACCTGTGTGTGTCTGTGTAACCTGCAGTCAGAGAGGATCTCATGTAGCGTCTTTAATCAAACCAACTCCAGGGAGAGGGGTGGACAAATCAGAAGTTAATTGTTAAAGGTTTTTCAAAAATTCAATATGTTATTATTTTCCCTGGTAACTATTTGCAACACAGAATGAGTAATTCCGTTACTAATTCAATTCTTTTTTTTTTTTTTCTTTTTTTTTTTTTTTTTTTTGGGGGGGGGGGGGGGGGGGGGGGGGGGGGGCAAGTAACTATAACTAATTACTTTTTTAATATCATTTGTCTAACACTGATCATCACATAGCTGTCAAAGTTTCAAAGTTTAAATGCCGTCTCTTCAGCTGTCTTTCAGGCTCTCGTCACCCTCCTCCTCCTCCCTCCTCCTCCCCGTGCACCTCCAGTTTTTATCGCTCAGTTCTCTGCTCTTCAGCTCCACAGTCCTCATTGGGTCATCAACAGCCAGCCTTGTCAAGACTTCTTGACCACCTTCAGTGTCTAGACTCCATCTGGGGATATTTATAATTCATCCCGTCATTTTACCCTTGTTGTTATGTCACATTTATATCTGCTCATAATTTTAAAAAGGGTATAAATCTTTCATGATTGAAATAAGAGTTTTCTTGAAACACCATCGTGAGCATCATTTTTAGCTGTAAATCATGCAAAGCTTGTCATGTAGTGCTTGTATGTAGCCTAAAAAAATCACAATACTCCCTCTTTAATGTTTAGTTTTCAAATATGTGGAGAGATAATTCTGTGTGATTGGTGACAACAAAAAAAGTTTTAGTCAACAGAATTTAGGGATATGAAGCTTTCAAAGAATCCAAGAGAAATGACAGCATCATACTACAAAAGACCTCTGCATTTCACAGGCAGACAGGTTGGTGATTTACTATTGCAGGTGTTTATAACTCAGCCTATCAGTATCATCAGAGCTCCACTTTGTCAGTGCACAAATAAGCAATGTTAACACTCTGAGGAGCTGTAAAAGCAGCAGCACAGAGAGCATATCTGACTGATCAGCGCTTGATGACTGATACAATTAAACTGCTGAGGCGGTGGTTGTCTGGCCCGCGTGCGTCAGTGTCTGCCCGAGTGTGGCTGTATGAAGGCCAGACATCCTGAGACAGTGTGGTAACAGAGAACCAAAGGAGGGGGGCGGGGCTTCATTACAAAACTGTATCAAGCCTGTTGTTGTACTGACTGATGGAGGGCAAATAGCAGCCATATGCAGGCATCTTATGAATATCAACACACTCCTAACCATGAGCGTTAACAAACACACACAGAAACACGTACAGCCCCTGTGAGAAAATTCCAGTAAGTCTGGCCCATTCCACACTGTGCCATCGAGATGGGTGTGAGTCACAGGCGCTGCGGTGGGAGCTGGGTCAAGTTGTCCCCCAGCGGAGAGGCAGGGTGGGTCAGAGCCATTAGCCAGTAACCAGATCCACTCCTGAGGCGCTGGATAGGAGGGGGGAGAACAAACCACTACAGCGTAATGAGACACCTTCGCTCAGAGCTGACGGATAGGGAGAGCAGAGATGCACACGCATTTCCACCGTAAGACACACCAGCTGTTTGAGCAAGACTGAATAAAATCAAAACAGAGCATCTGAATTTTATCTTTTCTGTTTTTTTTTCTTTGTCAACAGTGGATCATCATTATTTTGGCTTTTTGATTTAAAGAGTGAAGGTCTTCAATCAGTTTTTTTAGTACTGGCACGTTGCCATCCAACAGCAGGTCATCCATTCAGGTCAGTGTGTCAATTTACACTGGATCTGCTCCATTGGCTCGTCCAGCAGGTTGCACCTAAAACACAAAACACAGCCATCGTTTATATATATAGATATATACATATATATATATATATATATATATATATATATATATATATATATATATATATATATATATATATATATATATATATTCACATATATATTCACATATATATATATATATATATATATATACATTCACCCAAAACAGTTGCTAGGCGCTACCCAAGTAGCTGCCTGTTGCAGCAGCTCTCTTGTCTTTGTCCGTTTCTTGTAATTTTTTCGTCTCTTTTTCGTCATCTTTGTATTTGGAGTGGATCATCACTTTGTATGGTTCATTGTTGATCACGGACACCAAACTTTTTGTGGCTTCGGCGATATTTTTTACTACTTTTCTCCTGTGTTTGTCTGGAGATCCTACATGTAACCATGGCTGCATTGTTTACATGCGAAATTAGCTGTTAGCAGCCTGTAGCATGTCAATGCTAACTAGTGTAGGGCTTGATGATTTCCCTCGAGCTGAGGAGGAGGCGGTGAGGACGACGTGCTGGTTCTCGGATGTGAGCTGGGTGGTCACGACGTGGACCTGTCCTTCCATCCATTGTTGTTGGGAACGTGGGATCTAGCCCCGGGGGATGGATGAGCTAGCTGTGCTAATCCAGCGGCATCGTGCTGTTTACGGACGTGGCTGACGGAGCTGACATCGGACGCCGCGACACATCGGAGGAGCTTCACCTGCTGTGGGCAGACAGGATCCAGGAGACAGAGACTGAACAGACTGCTGGAGAGGCTCAGTCCTGGACCCTGTGGAGGTGGAGAGTGGCTGAACTGGAGAGTGGTGGACGAGTGGTGGACGGGATGTCGTCATCTAATTTCTTATGGACCTTTTTGCACTTTCTATACTCTTTCTTACTTTTGTTTTCTTAAATGCTGCGGTGACTCCTGAATTTCCCCTCGGGGATAAATAAAGTATTTTCTATTCTATTCTATTCTATTCTATTCTATTCTATTCTATTCTATTCTATTCTATATATATATATATATGTACTTTTTTTTTGATGCTGTAGGGAAGATCAAGAGGGACAGGAAGTCTTGACTGGAAACTACCTAAAAACACCCAGTGACTTTCAAAATAAAAGGTGCCAAAATCAGTTTGTATTTAGCTCAACTATGATGACAAATGGACAAAATGAGCGGAGCCAGACCAGGAGTCAACAAGTTTGAGGTTTTACAGCCCAACATGAATGAAGAGACACTTATCAATGGAGTGGTAAGAGCAGGAACTGTCTGTCTGTCTGTCAGTCATACAGCTTGTTTAATTAAACATGCAGCCAGTGTGAGCTGACAAACTCAGTCAACATTGAGAAAAGCTGGACTGTAGACCTATCTGGTGTACTTGAGGCGTCAGCCTGTTTCCTAATCTACCCACTGTCCTGTCCTCTCTGACTAGAGGTATAAAAAGCCCCTAAAAACAACCACCAGTACAGCATTTCTCGAAAGTATAGTTCACATCTAAGACAAATTGCAATGTCAATATTGTCAATACAAACAGATATTTTAGCATTAAGTTTAACCTGTGAAATAAACACAAGGAACTTGAGTTCTGGAGAAAATTGAGCACTCATTAAAAAACCTGTTTGTTTACACCTTTATGCCATCGCTTCTTGCTGTTGCTGCTGCTGTTGGTGTTATGGTTTGGAGTTTTTGGTTTGTGTATTTCTGTGTTTTCTTTTGTTTCTGTGTGGTTTGTCCTGTGTTTGTGTCACCTGTGTTAATCTTTGGTTTTGATTTGGTTCTTGTCATATGTGTGTCTTTTGGTGGTTATCTTTAGCGTTTCAGTGTATTTAATGTATTTAGTCTCTGTCTTGAGTTTCTCTGTGTTTGGCTTTGGTTTTCCAAAAACTCCATCAGAGTGTATAATTCTTTAATCGGAAGATGAGCCCAAACTACATGAATTTCCCTTCGGGGATGAATAAAGTACATTTTATCTTTATTTTTATCCTTGTGTTTCCCTTCTTGTTGATTGCTCCTTGTGTTTTTTTTCTAAAAAAACAAACAAAAAATAGTTTCATCTCTTTCACATTTTTTGTTTAGGATCCCTCAACTGACCAAGGTAGGCGAACGATGGTAGTGATAGCTGATTATTAATTCAAGAAACACTGCAAAATGTGCTCATAGATCGTCTATTTTTCCATCCATTAGATAAATGATGTGTCTCAGGCAGGGCTTGACACCAACACCCACTGACCCGCCAAATGCGTGTGAATTCCAGCTATGGCGGGTAACACTGCCGCTCCAACTAGCCACTTTGGCAGGTTGAATTATTCAATTGTAGTTTTCTGAAACGGCATGTGAAATACTAAAGCTAGTGCAATATGAGACTACGACACTACAACTCCCATGAGCACTGCCTGCACACAATGTTTGCTCATTGGTCCATTCGCCAAGTCTTTTGCTGACATCACTGCTGAGATGCGCTCAGTCAAAACGTGACACCTCCCAGTGTTTAGTGCCTGATAACGTAATTTAAAACTTCACTCACATCTTTTTCGCTCTCCATTGCAAACAGATTCCTGGATTTAAGTCACAAACTAGTGTCAATATTCCCGTAACTTTTTAAAAGTGAGGACGTTTATCAGATGGAGCTCATTTAAGCTCAGACTGCACTGTTCTCACCAGCAACACTCACCTAAAGCAGGGGAGGTAGAGAAGAGAAACTGGTCACAGATGTGAGGAGCTGTAGGAACAATATTTAAACTTCCTAATATACAAACATTTATTACAGTTATATATAAATAAAATTCACTCTGAAAATACTGTAAACAAACCAAATCGTTCTAAATAAAAAGACTTATAGTCCAGTGTGAAATAGATATGTTGTTTTCTTTTTCATGACACATTTTTTGACTGATACAACTTCAAAAAAATGTATAATACTACGAAGTGACTTATACTCCAGAAGGTATGGTACTTTCTTACTGAAAAATGGCGGTTGTAAATAGATATTTATCTCCAACCTTCACAACTTTTATTAAATGCAATAACAAACTACTCCTTTTATGAATTTGACTTAATAGAAAGCATGCTTTCATATTAAAGAAGCGAAACCTTCCACATGACTGTTTCAAAAGTGAATACCTGATAATGACCTGGGGCTTTAACATTTGTGTAGACTTCATTTGAGTGTGCATGGAGATCATTTATATTTAAAAAGGTTGTAAATTTAGTTCAAGTTAACTTTAGCATTTTATCATGGGCTTTAATCACATTAAACACAATTATCCAACAACACAATTGTGGCTAGTAACTCTGGGAAACCACTAGCCGCCGTGGCTGGTAAGCAAAAAAGTTAATGCTAAGCCCTGTTCTTTGGCCTTTTCCCTTGTTTGCTTTTTGCCTATAATGGATTTTCCTATTGGTGTATTCAGAAAGCAGGGACCCAGATGTTTATTTGTATGGTCCTTTGAACATAAAGGTCTTTGAGGTGTCAACAACCCCTCCTGTATTTCACAGTATTGCCAGTTTCAAAGGTAGTACACATGAAGCCTTTAGTGGAAACCAAGCTGCCATGACAGACTAAGCTGTATTAAGTATCCAACTCAGTTATCTTTCAGCTGCACACACTCCCAAAGACTCTGACCCCCTGCAAACACAGCTGTGAAGTGGATCCATAGAAACAATTCAGGAACAGCAGGAGATGGAAATGATAATAGGGCAGGATCACACAATGCAGGGAGAGGTAATAGACAGTTAGTCAGTGCAACCTCTTGAGTGGGCTTCGGGGCAATGTTTCCATGCCATTTGGTGTTTCTGTAAGCTTGAGTGGATCTCCACCTCCCACTCTCTCTGGGTGCTTGGGTGTGTGCAGGCAGGAAGTGTGAGTGTCACGATGTGTGTGGGAGCAGTCGGGAGATGGGGCTGCCTTAGGAGCCTGGTGTTGAGTTAGCTGGTAAAGAGGTATCACCTCGAGCTGTGAGAGGACGAGAGAAAGTGAGAATAAAGAGATTTCAGAGTGAAGATGGCTGGAGAATGTCAGATGTTTTTTTCTGCTTATGATATATTCTTATTCTTCTATTACTTGTATCGTAAAAGTGACTGTGCGCATCAGCTCTAAAGTCGTTCAAGTTTTGTAGCTTTAATTTTGAGGTCAGTAAAATGCATCAGTGTCCTTCCAGACACAACCCCAAAACTCGACAGCAAAATGTTGGTGTTAATTCTCTGGAGCAATGAAAGGACAGCAGATGTTTGCTGTGAGCCAGCCTTGCTGATGTGATATGATCATCAGTCAACTCCCTGTTCCAAGAAAAGTAAGACACTGGGCTCTAATTTCATAGACCAGGCACAAGCGCAGGCGCACCTGCCCTGCGCCGGCCTTCACCGCGCGGACAGGGCGTGACTAGCGCACTTTGCAAATTTCCTGCAGTGCCAAGAGAGGCGCAGTCAAGGCGCAGAGGTGCGCCTCCACGCCTCCCTCCGTGCAAATGGCAGAGAGGGAGGAGAAAAGCCATGAGTGGGTTTGACACAGCTGAGCACTGTTTTCACCAATCAAATGAGCGCCTCTCCTCGCCTTTAAATGCTCTGCGGCCGAGGCGCAGTGTCTGATTGGTCTGAGTGATCCCCAGCACCGTGGAAAGTATGCTGACGGGCAGAGCCTCTGTCCCTGCAGCAGGAGAATGGACAGCGGGGCACATCAGAGGACATGAAGCGCGTCACCGTGTGGGCCAGCTCCCGGGACAGATTTAATCTGTTCCTTTGTCATTAATAGGAGTACAAAATGAAGAGACAGTTACACAGCTGTCTTATTCATTCAGAATACTTTTGATCCACCTGCACTCCATCTTTTTAGATCACGTTAAAAATAAAGACTAAAACATGGAAATATGGGAAATCGTAAGTAAATCCTGTGTAACATACAGTTATTTTGTCTCTTTTTTCTTTGTCTTCGCCTCTCCCTCTTTTCTTTGAATTACATGAAATGAGAGAACCAGATATATACTCAGTATCTGGCTGGTTATTGTTTAATTGTAAGATGTGCATCAAACTTCCAGCTGCCGTCAGGTTAACTTTCCATTATGACAAACGGCTTTAATCTGACAT
The DNA here is from genome assembly GCF_033239565.1 of Halichoeres trimaculatus. Lineage (NCBI taxonomy): Eukaryota > Metazoa > Chordata > Actinopteri > Labriformes > Labridae > Halichoeres > Halichoeres trimaculatus. The sequence continues at coordinate 4,594,276 of NW_027437198.1, read as the reverse complement.
CAGATGTGACGGGACAGTTAATATAGATATAAATGTATATGCTGGTTCAGACGGTTATATTAAATAGTGATTGCTGTGATTGTTTATTGCATTAAAATGTGCCTGACACTCTGGAAACCTGCCTCTGAGGCTTTGTTGACATGTGCGCACATGTGTTGGAGCTGGCGAGTTTTCAGCGCACTTTTTTGGCACGAAATTGTCACTGCGCCAACATGAATCTGCCGTCAACTCCCCCTGGCGCGCAGTCACACCCATCTCTGCGCAGACGGTCTACCAAATTGTCAAATTGCGCCGCACAAAATTAACACTGCGCAGGGTGTGCCAGACTTGCGCCCCCTGCGCTGCGCCACAAAATTAGAGCCCTAAGTGTGTGATGGTCTACCGCAAAGATGTAGAGCAGTGGTCACCGACCTTTTTGAGCCCAAGATCTCTAAACCCAACCGGCGTGAATGCAAGATCTAGCTGTTGAAGGCTTGAGGAAAAATGAAAACACATTGTGTTTTTCCAGTTTTAACAAGCCTAGATGTATAAATTATAACCAAGTCCCTTGTATTAAAGTTTTCTAAGCTGTTTTACCTAACTGCTGAAACTATTTGGATTTTATAACTTTTTACTTATACATTATGAGAAAATGGGACTTTAGTGTTGAATAAATTCTCAATCAGTGCCATTCAGTTACCTGCAGTTAACATCTGTTCCATGTTAAAGCAGAATCACTTAAACTTAAGATTAACTCTTATACACTCATTAAATCTTACACCGCTGTCCTTCTTTAACACAAACTGACTGACTCCTCAGGTATCATTACTTCCAGGTCAGGTTCGGCATTTTGTAAATTTCTTTTATGTCAAAATTATGACTTATGACGTAAATTTGTTCAAAGTTTACAAAAGTGTTTCAGACTTTGTAGTTCTGTTTGCACTTCTTAGCCTCTGTAAGTTCATTATTTTAGAGGGATAGGATGGTTTTAAAACACAGATAACTCTCAGTCAACAACGAGACGTCACCTTTCTGACTTGTGTCCACCACATTTACATCTAAAGTGATAATTAAGGCGCTTTTTGCGATTTTCCCTCCGGTCATCTCTGGGGCACTGCCTCCACAGGGGTGGTTTGAAATTATCAACCATACATCCAACTGTTATCCAAGTCACGTTTAGTGGCTAAGAACTTTTGGGTTTACAGCTTAATGGTTTCATCTTTTCAACCTTTGCTGATGATCCAAGAAAAAACATCATCAAACAGCTAAGAATTTAAGACTTTTTTGTGAGTGTTGAATCTGAAGTAAACAAACTGGATGAAAATATATCTGAGTCATATGAACTGGACCTGACCCACGCAGCGTACTTGGCTTTAATCAAAGTTGTGTTAGAACTCCAGCTAATAGCAGTTCATCTCCCTGTATCACAGCTCCCATCATGCCTCTGCTGCTGTGTTTATCCTCATCAGCAGTCTGATTGAAAGCTATCTAAATGGTCTAAATTGAGCGTGCATGAGCCAGCCCCCTCACTGCATGCTCTTTGCACACCATCCTGTCTCACTAATTTCATATTCTTGCTCAATCCTACTGCGAGGAGCAAACCGAGCCAGGCTGCTGAGGAGGCATCGTGCCTCATGCAAAATGGATCTGACTGATCATGAGATGAGATACGATGTGCGGATCTGTTGACCCGGGCGATGTCTGCGCCGCTTGTGTCCAACATGACACCACTCTTGTAGCTTGTTTCGGCTGCTTTGGTACAGCCTGTCTCCGACCTCTGCATAAAAGCAAAGAACTATCAATAATATAAGAATCAAGTTGGAGCGAGACAGCGTGTTACTGTGAATAATTCAATGTTCACAGATACTTCTGAGGTCATTCTTGTTACGGAATCATTCTTCAAATAATCCACTAATCAGACTATATGAAGAAGACGCAGAAGCAGGACTGAAGAGTTCTGTATTAGACTGACATTGTGATGTTGTATATCATACGTTTCCTGTGAAATAAAAGAACTGACAAGATCTTTTGCTGGGATATCACAGTAGACATTATTTACAGTTCCTCTAGTGTTCAAACTACATTTTTATCTGAATGTCTGGATCAGACCTCTAACATTCTCAGTGTCCCCTGAGCTACACATCAAATTTGCCTGTAGCCCTAAAGCCTGCATTTGTAACCAGTGTTTTAACCAGTGATGGGAACAGGTGAAACTGCTCATAAACTGTTGCTTGGCAGACACAGTTTTTGAAGAAAATCGATTCCGCACTTACTCTGATCATTAATCAGTGTTTACAGATACGTGCTATCATCTAGCTTCATGCTTTGTATGCCGTAATGGTGCAACTCATATTGTAGATATCCTGTGAGTCGGGGTGTAAACTTTCATTTTCTGCACTGAATCGCAGTATTTCTGTATATAAAGTCAGTACGAGCAGAAGTTCCCGTGTCACTCTTTGTGGTTTATATTTACTTAAAACTAAATCCTGATCAGTTGTGAAGACTGGAATGATGATGGACGCTGTAAATCCAGTCGCACATATTACACATCGGCTATCGCTGATCCTGTGAACGTGTTGCTACAGGAGTCACCTTTCTGCTGTCTCTGGGATAGAAGTTGCCCTTGTCTATCTTTCTCTTCATTCTTTAAAAATCAAGGAGTTGTTATTATGTGCCTCTGTGCAGGGGTGTGTCCAGACTTTCAGAATGGGGTGTAACAATTAGGGCAGTGACATAAGAAGGGGTGGCCTGAGTGTGTGTGCATACATACTAATTATCACCATTTATTTTCATTAACTTTACTCTCTACTTGAGCAGCTATAAGTAACTATGATTGTTTAACTATTATATTCCAGTGTATGATTTTAGTATAAAAATGCAATATGTGCATCGGCCAGTCTAATAAATTTAAAGTAGTTTTTGATTAAGGATAAATAAATAAAGATAGATCTCTACATGGCTTCAAACTCTATTATTAGATATTTTTTGTGTTGAATAAATGATTTTTAAAAGTTGTGCTTGTTTTTTATTAATTCAAACTTCTTTTCTGCATTAGTGTAAGACCGTTCAGCCCGGCAAGCTGCATAACTGTCTGACAGCTGGAGTCACAGACAGAGGAGTTCCCGCTCCATTGATAAGTCTCTCTTCATTCATGTTGGGCTGTAAAACCTCACACCTGTTGACTCCTGGTCTGGCTTCACTCACAACGTTTGTCAAATCGTCGTGGTTTAGAAAAGTACGAACTGATTTCGACACAGTTTTTTTTATTTTGAAAGTCACTAGGTGTTTTTAGGAAGTTTCCAGTCACGACTTCCTTTCCCGGCTGATCTCTATGCTGAATTCATGCCTGACAGCTCCACTTCCAGCAAAAATAGGATGGCTGTGTATAAACTGCGACATGATAGACCAGCCATGCAGACAGACTGCAACAGTACAGCTACTGTCTAAGTTGACAGATTGACTTGAATGGAAACCTATCTGATCTGTTGCCGTGACAGACCCATCAGCTGTCACTTTCACACCTACAGGCAATTAAGAGTCACAGCAGCAATCAAGAAAACAAATGTAAGGAAGTGTCTGGAAAGTGCAAAAAGGTCCATAAGAAAATAGATGATGACAGCTTGTGCATCATTGTCCAGTTCAGCCAGCCTCCACCTCCACAGGGTCCAGGACTGAGCTTCTCAGCAGTCTGTTCAGTCTCTGTCTTCTGGATCCTGTCTGCTCACAGCAGGTGAAGCTTTTCCATTGTGGTATTGGTGTCCAGTGTTAGCTCCATTAGCCATGTCAGTGAATGGTATGATGCTACTCTGCCTCCTGGTATTCCCCCTGTTGCTGGTTTAGCGCGGCTAGCTTATCCATCTCATTGGAGATAAATCTTACGTTCCCAATAACGATGGAAGGACAGGTTGATGTCGTCACTTCTTAGTTCACAGTTGAGAACCAACATGTCGTCCTCACCTCCTTCTCCTCACTTTGTGGGGAAACATCAGGCCTTGCACCAGTTAGCATTGACATGCTACAGGCTGCTAACAGCTGATTTCACATGCAAACAATGCGGCCATGGTTACATGTCGTATCTCAGGCACATCTCTCCCAAAACTGGGATTTAAAGTGGTGATCTTCTTGCTGTGAGGCAGCAGCACTAACCCGTGCGCCACCCTAACCCCAGTTGGTCCATCACAGCCATCCATAATTGAAATTCTAACCTGGTCAAGACAGTCTTTAGAGCCACATAACATTTAAGTGACAAGCTGAGACCATAAGAAGTGAAGCCCAGGTAACAGTGCTACAGACTGCACTCCTTAGGATTCTGCTTGAGCTGGCTGCAGAAACACCAGAAGCCATAAAAGCTATGGTGTGATATAAAATCAATCAATGATTTCTCATCATTGCAAAACAAAATAAATAAGTATTCTGCAGTGTCATAGAGAGAGTCAACTGGAGCAGACATGTTCATCAATCCAAATGATCACAACCCTTACAGAAATGTCTCAGATCAACCTGGAGTCGTCTGTGTTTCATTTGGGTAAAGAGCTGATGTTATGTCATCCACCCCCTGTATGTACTCGGGCAGATGACACACGTTGTTTTCCATCTCTTTGCAGTGGAAAAATCATCATTTGTCATCCCACACTCCAGAGCAGCCATCCCAAATGACATCCCTCCGAGTGGATGCCTAATGAAGACAAAAACACTTGATTTTTTTGGGAACAGCCTCTTGTCTGGGAAAAAAAAAAGATGCCCATGTGTTGGAGAGTGTGTGAAAGAAGCAGGGCGGTGCGGGGATGAGCCAGGGCCCAAAGCCGAGCAGCAGAAAGTGCTTCTGAGGAGAATGAGTAGTGACTGGCGCTCAGCCCAGTGGCAGCTTAATGACTTGCGGTCAGTTGACTCTGTCTCAATTAATCAGACTGCTCTTTCCCCCTTGCTGCCTTTTATTCCCTCCCTCTCCTCTTGGCACTAATTTCCCTCTTTGTTTCCCACCGCTGAGCAGGGAGAGACTGCTTTGTTCCCTCGCTTCCTTCCTCTTTTGTTTCTCCATCTCTGCCTCCATTTCTTCACCATCTCCCTCCTCATCTCCTTCAGTCACATGCAGCTCCTCTCACTAGATACTTTTCATTCCTCCTTCATCTCTGCATTAGCGTAAGACTGAAAGAATGAGGCCATTTTACTATCACCCTCTATCATCCATTTTTTGTCCGTCCAAGCTGCCCGAGGAGAAACGAGGTCTTCAAGTCCCAGGGAATTAGATTTTGAGCATAAATGTGACAAAACATTGGCCGTGGTGGAGTCTGAAAACAGGCTGTGACCCAAGACGAGGGAACAAGTTCAAGCCTGGCATCACAAGTCGCCCGGACATGTTTGGTCCTGGAACACGAAATCCAAGTGCAGACAGTGTTGTGTTTGTGTGTGCGGCCCAGCTCTCCCACGTCAGTAGTGATCTGCTTTCCCGGAGGTCCCAGGGGGGTCTTGCTGGCTTCCCAGGGTGGTCCTGACTAGGCTGACATTTGGAGGACTGGTTCTTGATGGCCTTCAGGGTTGTTCTGTGCCGCAGCAGTCACAGCCACTGTCCGTCTCTGCTTTCCTCCCCACGCCCACTCTTTTCCCTTCTCTCTTCACTCAAAATTTAGTCCCTGCATGATGCACTCTCTCATTTCTGTCCCACTCATCTCTCTTTCTCCACCCAGCCCTTATCGCTCCTTTCACTAGAAGCTAACAATGGCTGTCCCTATCCCTCCCTCATATTTCTCCTCTTTTTTCTCTCTTTCTCTTTGTCAATAGGGTCCCTGTGCTGGGCAGAGCGCCCTGAGGAGCCTGCCTGTCATTGTCTCTTACAGAAGTGGTAAAGGAAGTAAGGAGACCTCTGTACTGACCTGCTGACTCTCCCCTAAGGCTTTACTATGCAGTCACAGACAGTGGGTGAAAACAGGGTTCAGATGCTGCAGGAACACTTAGCATGCAGCCATAATGTATGGTGACGGTGATGTGGACGTTTTATTTACTTTAAATCTGTTTATACTGATCAAAGTTTGTTTTTGTTTTGCTTTTTCTACTTGAGTAAGAAAAGTGAAGCTGCTTTTGTCTTGACCAGAAATTGCTAAGGAGGCAAGTATCCTTCGCACATTGACCATACCTGAGCAAGCAGGTAAATGAAAGACAACCTAAAGACATTTGACGACCAACCTCTTCACCAAACAAGCTAAAATGAACAAACTAAGAGGGGAGGTGTGATGCATAATCGAGCAGCAACTTCAGGTGTAGGAATATAAGATAATGCGGAAGTGCTAAAATCTGCTGTTTCTCAAGTGTCTGCAATCTAATTATAATGCAAACCTGTGTTTCTTGCGTTTAATGTAGAGAACCACCTCATGTCTAACAGTTTTTCACCTACGACATGATTTTCTTTGTTTTATATATATGTATATATATATATATATATATATATATATATATATATATATATATATATATATATATATATATATATATATAATTTTCTTTTAACTCTTTTTCTGTTCCTTTTTTCTCATTTTCTAATTTTTTTCTGTTTTTTTTATTTACTTATTCATTTTTATTCCTTTTTATTTATTTTTATTTACTTATTTATTACTCTGCATAAATTTACAAAAACATTACATCAAGACTCACTATGTTGTAAATTAGAAATAGGTTATATGTATAAATGCTTGTAAATATGAGATTCTAAATAAATTAATAAATAACGCATAAAATTAACCTACTTACAGCCTGATTCAAAAAAACCCTCTTAGCTAATTTTAATATCGACACACACTGTTCGGGGGTGAATTTTTTTCTAACTCGGCCATTCAGAGGATATTAGGATCACAAGCTCGCCCAATCAGAGGCACAGCTTAGGGTCATGTGACCAACAAGCACCCTATATAGCTGTACACAAAGGCTGTGTCCAAAATCACTCCCTATTCACTGTATAGTGCACAATATAGTGAATATGCCATTTTGTAGTGAAATCTGAGTGAGCATGGTCATTCACTATATAGTCCACTCAATGTATCCCACAATGCATTTTGAAAAGTAGTGTATTAGCGATGCTCACTATATGAGCAATATATACCGTCATGCATTTCAGTTCAAACAGAAGAAATGGCTGATTACATGATTAGTGATTACCAATAACATGAAACAACATTAAAAACTGTCAGAGAATAACACTTAGCTCCCTGTTTAACTTTTAGACGAGCCCGTCTCACAACTTTGAGCTGAGAAACAAACAGCACGGACGTTAACTGTTAAACTGTTCCACGCGGGTGATGCATTCACTGGACCTTGTAATTCTTAAACACAGCATAAGTTCCGCGCAAATATATGGTTTCTTTATTTAAAAAAAAACATGTAATAAATGTTTGTGTTATATTTGGCTGTTGCAGAAAATAAGCTATATATAATATTAGGTATCACTAAAATAAATACTGTATCGCCGTTTTTAAGAAAAGATATAACTGTAAATCCCCAGCCGTCCGAGAGCAATGCGAGAGTAAATATGTCACTGTCAGCGGCTGGTGAGTGAGTGAGTGAGTAGTGTCCAAAATGTTGTTTAGCTGATGTAGTGGACTATATAGTCCACTACATCTAATTCACTACATAGTGAGTACTGAGTAGGGAATGAGTGAGTGATTTCGGACACAACCAAAGCCTTTGCCACTACCAATATGGCCGCTATAGCCGACGTGATTCATTTAGTTTCAGAAACAGACGGGTGCCGTCGGGGAGTCTACATCTATGTTTTATACAGTCTATTTGCACAATACAAAAGCTTGTAGAATTTAATGTAAAAAAGTTGTTAACTGTGATGTGAGAACTTTAAGGTAAAAATGTGAAATTGTATGTAAAAATATTTACTTGTTAGAAAGAAAAAAGACATCCACACACACATGAAATTAATTTGATGCCACAAATGGTATCTCCAATATTTCCCTTCTGGTTGGTCCATCTCCCCACGTACACACACACACACACACACACACACACACACACACACACACACACACACACACACACGTACACACACACACACACACACACACACACACACACACACACACACACACACACACACACACACACACACACACAGGAGGGCAGAGGGAGGGGGCATTTCTATGAGTACATATTTTTTGCTACAGGTGTCTCACAAAATGTGTTGAAAAACTCAAGCATCAAAGTTTTGTGGGAAAAAGTTCAAGAAGAAAAGAAAATTTAAGAAGCTGGAATCGCAGAGTTGTGGCTGTAATGGATAATAAGCATTAGTAATAAATAAACAAACAAAAAATCATTTCAGTAAATATTGCATAAAAATTTGAAAGCTGTCATTTTATTTGTGTAAATGTCAGCCTACACATTTGTGAATATTTTTTCTGTGACTTCACATTCAGATGATGTATGTGTGGAAAATTTTCTTTGGGTTTAAATTTCATCTCTTCAGGTCCACATTTATTCCCTCTTTTTTCTGACATCAAATTAATTTCACATTTGTGTGGATTTTTTTTATTTTTTATTTTTTTTAACAAGTAAATATTTTTATAATTCACTTTTTTTTCCCTTCAGCTTCACACTTCACATTCTACAAGCTCGTCTATTTTGAAAAATATCTACCTTCATAAAAAAACACACCAGAAGAAGACACATCCACCAGAAGTGTAAGAGTAAGTCACTGCCTCTTTTTAGTTTGTAACAAACCCTGGAGCAGCGCATGTTGATCTGTTTCTGGAAGTTCCTATTTCAGGTGCAGGCTTCCCTCATAGGAAACAGGATCTTTTTTGAGAATGATTGAGTTGGAGAAACATTGAATGTGTCTAAAAGAGAGATGCTCATTTTGTTATAACTGTTCTAAAGAAAGGAAAAAGAGCATTTAACACATTTGTTGAACAAAAGTCGACCAAACGTTCTTGATGCATTCAAGGAAATCAGGAAGTTTCAGCACTGCTCAGCGTTTACAGCACAACATAAAGCAGATATGTTGCCACACTTGTACACTTGGAAACACATTTTGCTTCTACATGCAAAGACAGATCCCACGATGACCAGCAAGGAAACTCATACATCACGTAACGTGGCCCAGTCGTCCACTGATTGGCCACCAGCTGACTTCACAACCTGGATCATCCTGATATCACTCCACTGATGCATTCGGCTTTGCTACGGCACCATTCATCATTCCAACCTCCGACTCTGCATCACACAGAGTGCTCTTGGTGATAAGTGTAAGAGCCTCCTAAACCAGTTCTCCTGCTACATCATCTATTCCACAGCAGAAAACCTGACATGAACATTTTATCCTACTCTTTGGTTTTGTCTTGTGTTTTATCAATGGTTTTGCCTCTTTGAGTGTTGGACAACAACTTAAAATTTGGTTTCATTGATATTGCTGCCATGGAGAGCTTTGACTTTGGCAGCGAGAATGGAGTTAGATGGCATCAAAAATCAAGCTGTTTGATGAACTTATGCAGATGTCATTTGATTGCTGTTGACAGATTCGACACAGGGCACAGGGCGCACAGGGCATGGGTCCATGTTCTCTATAATTTTTACAGTGCATTAGTGTTAATGCTAATAAATGAGATGTGTTGATGGGTTAGGATTAGGACAAACAAGACAGTAGGTCATTGCCATGGAGCATAAACAGCAGGTCTGTGCCATAAAGCAACAAGGTGACTTGAGTGAGTTCGATTAACAAATTAAAGCTGCAAGCAGCAATGAACGGGCCCTGACCCAGTGCTCGCCAATCGGAGCATGTCCTAGCCGCCACATGAGCAGCAAAATGTGGCTCAGCAAAAAGCCATAGGTCTAGGCATGCGGGTTATGGCCAAAACATTTAATGCCTGTAGCTCATAGTAGCTGGACAGGCTGCAGTTTTGCGCCCCAGGGTGGTGCTATGGAGCACCAGTGATAAAGATGCACTGAGGCTCTGACACTGAACCCCTGTGTGCATTTTGGCCCTGATCCAACACTGTACAAGAGAGCTACTACGGTTTTTATGAAGCACCCAAAGTGATCAACTTTGACAGCTATTTGTGGCCACGCCCATTGACGTAGTAAAAATCCATCTGTAATCTTTCATTGTCAATGCCTGTAGTATACACAACACATGTTGATCAGACGAGAAACCATTGTTGTTCCATTTAATCTGAGGCTAAAAATCGTCCAAATCTGATGTTTGCATCCGGAATTCACTATGGTCATAATAGACTTTTCTGTAGGTCTAATCATGATTGTTATGCCCATAAAATTCCAGGCCTGTAGCTCAAAGTAGCTGGAGGGGCTGAAATTTTGAGCCCCTTGGTGGCGCTATGGAGCATTGATGTTTCAGCAACCAATGGTAGAAATGCACTCAGGCCGTAACACTGAAGTTGTGTGTGCATTTTGGTCCTGATCCAACATTGTACAAGAGAGCAATTAAGATTTTAATTAAATGAGGAAATGGTCAACTTTGGCAGTCATTTGTGGCCACGCCCCAAAAAATGTTAACAATTCTATTATGATTGTTAATCTCCAATGTCTCTAGTATACACATGGTGAGTTTTGAGTTGATCTGAGAAAAAACATGGGACTAGTTCATTCAAATACATAGGTTTTTTCCAAGCAAAAGGCATGCAATTTGGGGTTGTTTTAGCGGAAACAAATAATAAAGAAGACAGAAGAAAAACAGCGTAGAATAATAATCGCAAGGGGTTCAATAGGGCTCTCGCTCAACCGTTGGTTGGCGGGCTCGGGAGCTAAATTATTTTTTACAGTGTTAAAATGAAATTTTGTGTTTAAAAATGGTCAAATGGTTTTCATCTCAACCGAGAAAAATGTCTTCTTTGGATAAAGCTGTGTAGTAGACCTTAACAACAACACAATGTGAATAAATGAACAGGGGATGTTAGATCTGGTAAGCCATCCTATTTGAGGCAATTTCTTTAAAGAAATATTAAGTTATCTTTAACAATAGAACCATCACTGCAGTCTGACTCTAACGTTAGCAACGGTTAGCCTAATGTTAGCTCCTAGCTGTGCTGTTCATCATGTCTCTTTGTCTGTTTGTTGAGAGTTCATTGGCCTATTTTGTTCTGGTTTTTGTTCTTTGGTGATCATACATCATTGTTCGCTGTTGTCCAAAGGGGTTTAGTTAAGCCAATGTTAGCTTCTGGAGCTTAGCTTCATTAGCTTATCTTTAATAGCAGATATATCAAAGGTTGTCAAACATTGTGCTGAATTATTAAGTGTAAATACTGTAGCTCCAAACCAACAGAGACTCACTCTTGGTAAAGCTGGTAAAAAGGAGGTTATATTTTTTTTCCTGAGCAATGCTGATCCTCTGTCTTGTTGTCTGAGATGCTGATGCTGATGCTAACCAGATGATGTTTATCAGGTTTGCTCTGGGACCTTAAAGCACTTTATGAACTTCAACATATCACCACACACACATCTTGAAGGACCCAGATGGATAAAAGCAAAGAACAAATCAAACTTTTTAAACTGACAGCAGCGAGCCTCACTGGTTTGAGACCTCAACTGCCTCCCTTATCCCATCTGTTACCTGAAAAATGTGTGTATCCTAAATCTAAATTTGCCGTATGGAAACACACGGCCACTTTTCCAAAGGACTGTCCACTGGCTGTGCATAATTTGTCTCAAACTGCAACACATTGTGCAATGTCCACTTTTAAACAGCCGAACAGGTGCTGTATTCCTGCCGTTAGCGCCTGTCATGGTGGGGTATACCACCATTAAATTTAACGGCTTTTGAGCCCGTTAACCTGGCTAATACATACCGCTGATTGATGTTTTTTTTTTCCCGTTAGTACAAACAGATCGTTTTTCTTGCTAATGGCTGGTCATTCATAAGGACCCAGTAGTTTAAGACTTGCAAGGCACTTACTATAAGGAATTTCTTGTTCTGGGTTTAAACTGACCCAAACCTTACTGTGAATGTATGAAATATGAACAGTATGGAGGGGTTACACAGCAAAAAAAACTGAAAGCATTCCAAGTGTTTTAGACTTATTATACTTCTAACTGGGACAGTCTAAAAATATATTTTATTTCAAGTTATTTAAAGGCACAAGTGGGGTCTGAATTGCTTGTAACAAGTAAAAAACAATCTGGCAATATTTCTTGAAACCTGAATAAAATCCTAATACAAGTATTATTTTTTTCTTGTTACACTGGTAGATTTTTTTCACTTGTTTCAAGCAATTCAGACCACATTTTTGTCTTTAAAAACTTGAAATAAGACATTTTGACTGCTCAGGTGAATGTGGCTTAAAGGTGCCGTAGGCAGGATTTAGCAAGTCAATGCTGATTTTTTTGTGTCTTCTGTAGCGTGAATCGGTGTCAAAGAATGACTAGTTAATTATTAACAGCAGAATGCCAGCATTCCACCAGAGCGAAAGTATAACTTTCAAAAGACATTTAAACTTACAATATGCGAGTTTAAATTTAAGTCGGGGCACCACCCAGTTTTGGAGAAAACAGGGAAACTCTAGAAAGGTTTACTGTAAGAATTTGTGATTTAATAATTCATAGAATTATTAATTATCAGGTCTCAATATCAAAAAGCCGCTACATCAAACGTAAATTCTTTTGAACGGTGTACAGAGGCCGTTAATTTCAACCACACAAAGACAGAAAGCAATTTCTTTATATATGAAGAGTTTATTTACTAACTAAAAAGAGGAAAATGTGCATGAATAAATGAACAGGTGAAAGATATAAAAGGATAAATGCAATGAGGAATAGAAAGTGAAACTGATCATAAAAACCGGAATAAATGGAATAAAAATGACATAAACCAACCCGCATAAACTAACTAACCCACCCAAGATCTCTGGGGCATTGACCACGATATACCAGTGAATGCAAGATTGTCTTACACAAGTTCTGAGGCCGATGGTGAGAGTGGAGGGGGCGACAGAGGTGGCTGGGTCCCGCTGCAGATGTCTGCGGATGTCCGTTGAGGGATGATGGAGAGGCTGGAGGCCTGCTGCAGGTCATCTGAGCGTCACGGAGGTGGTGTCCGATGAGTTGAGTCCGTCGAGTCGATTCTAACAGCGGCAGTAGCGGCTGGAACAGCGGCGATGATGCCGGGCGTTGGGTTGAAACTTTGGCAGAGTTCCAAAGTTGAATCACCGCAGGGAAAGCAGTGAGCAGCGCTCGTCTCCTGACGTCAGCGCATGAGGGGGAATCCCCGTCGATCAGCTGGGTGTCTCAGGGAGAGACCCAGGCACCGATAGATGACTGGATGCAGTCGGGCTGAGGTGACTTGCGTCTCAGCCTGTAGAGTCTGGAGCCGGTGATGAGCTTAGCGTTGGCATGTGCGTTGCCAGTTGAGGAGTAGAAGGAAGAGAAGAAGAAGAACCTTCTGGATGAAGGAAGGAGGAAGAGCCAGAGCCTTCGTGTAGAAGGGTGAAGAGAAAAGAGCAAGAGCCTTCATGTAGAAGGATAAAAGGAGAGAGCCTAGCCTCCTGGAAGGAGGGTAGAAGAAGAGCCAATGTTCTTGTCCTGGAGTGGAGTTTTACTCAGCTTTTCCCGCCGAGTCAGTGAGGTCACTTTAGGCTGACGCCCCTCAATGTCTCATCTTTCTGCACGTGGATCAGATTGTTCCAGAGATCACTAACTAACTATAACTTTGAGCTGTAAAGAGATTCCTACATGTAATAGTCAAAATCACATTTCTTATGATTTAAGCTTCACATCAAGACTAAACATGATAGGTTTTCCTCTTTAAGAACCCAATAAAATAAAAACCACGATATTACAATGGGAAGACAGCAGTTTTCACACGCACATTATCAATGATTGTCATTACACAGTACATGTTTGCAAAGGTGAAGATGTACATGTAAGTCTTAGTGTAAAAACATCATTTTTGTGCTGTTCTCAACTGTGTGAATCAAAGAGTCTTTGTCTTTGAGGAGAAGGTGGGGAGCAGATCTTCTCCTGGCATTCCTTCTCTCCTGTTCCCAGAGAGAAAGGTCAAGGGTCACAAGATACTAGGTGGAGGCTGAGAGGTCTCTCCAGCCTCTCCCTGAGAGAAGGATGTCTGTACAGTTTCACATGTCCGCCAGGTGTCAACGAAAAGTCTTCGAATTTACACCGATGTCTTAATGTTTTATAGTCATGCAAACATCAGAGGAAGGGATGAGGCAGACTTGGGGAGAAAACCACTTTAGCGCAGAGGTCTGTTTTTCCAAAACTTGCTTTATTACCTCTCCTTCCTTGGGGGGGTTAAAGTTGGAGACTAGGTCAGAGCTGTGAAACCAGGTCCCAGCCTGACTTACGTTACACTTCTTTGGATTAAATGTTAGAGTATCTGTTGTTAACCCTTAATGAGTGTAGTATGTCATCACGATTGGTTGTAAAGCTCTTCGTTCTTGTGAATGGGCATGAGGAAGTCCTGGCTCGCATATTTACCTTCATTGTCTGACTTCCAACCCACAAAACACCAAGGAGTTAAACAAGGACAGCACGAAGAAGAAGAGGGTGAAGAAGAAGAAAAAGAAGAGCAAAAAGAAGAACCATAAACTTGTGTGTAAACTTCTTGTGGGAGGGGCTAAACTTATGTAAGAGTGTGATGTCAGAGAACACAGGAAAGGAGGGGCTGTGCTGGTTTTCAAATTGCCATCTTACATGGGTCAAATTGCCATCTTACCTGGGTAATCCTGCCTACGGCACCTTTGAATCAAGTCAAAGAAGACTTTTTTTATTTTTACAGAAAACAACTCAAAACACTTGATAGGACTTCTGTTTTGTTTTTTTGTTTTTTTGTTTTTTTTGCAGTGTAGTGCCTCCTGAGGATCTGGTGGATGGACTCAGACAAATGGAAATCGGAAAAGCTCAGACACCCAAATATAGTCCTGTCGACTGACACCATCAGTTGATTTTTTTTCCTGCCTCAGTCGCTTAGTTAGCACAATTTTCCAACTTACGTCTCCAAGCATTAAAACTGGCTCTTAAAAGAAGCCCACTTCTTATTTTCCTCTTGAGAGGTCACATTAATGGGTGTCACCTGGTTACTGAAAGAAAAACACCACATTCTCAGAAATTTAAGTGCCAATACCAACTGCAGTGCTAATGGGGAGCAAAAAATAGGCACAAAAACAACTTTTGAAAGTGCTTCCAGCAGAGGTCCCGCCTCTGCCTTAACAAGCAAAGTGGAGAAAGTCTTTACAAATAACTCTTCACCCTGTTTCTCTTCAGCTCTTTAGCCTTCCCAGTGGTGTTCCAATCTGTAATTACTGACTCTATCTGATTCTTATCAGCAGCCTGAAAAGACAGATACCACATCCCCTTTTTAAGCCCTCACACAAAGACTAAGGTAGGTGCGGAGCTATATTTCTCTCAATTATCTAGCCAGGATCGACTGGCTTAGTGCTGAAGTTCTCAGAGTGTGTTTGCCAATTTGCTGTGTCAATTAGATTTTCTCCTAGGTAAGTAATCAGACTCTGGGAGATGGTGAGGGAGGGAAAGATGAAGGGGAAAGTAATTACAGCTTTTTGGGAGGTTTGCAGCTGCTCCGTGGTGCCTCTGTACCACCCCTGTCTTTTTTAATCACTTTTATTGGACTTCTCAGGAAGCCCCTGAGTTTCTCCAAAAGAAAAGAGATTAGACACAAAAACTGATAGCTGATACACATATGTGCCAACACACACACATTCAGCCACAGTGACTAAATGGGAGGAAGCTGAGAAGAGAGACTGATGACACGGTGTTTTGCCTCTCATTTATTTCAGCTTATTGCTGCAGCCTGTATGACACAAATATTGTGTTAGGAATCTTATTTAGCGTTGGATTTCTCCTCCAAGCATTCTGTTGATGACTTGGTACTTCAAAGAGTGAAAAAGTTTGAATGTTATAATCAGATTTTGTCAAAGTAACTCTCTGACTCACAGCAGGTAAAGCCATAGATGAAAAAAGAAGTAGTTATAAAGAAAGAAGGAAAATAAAGCAGAACAGAACAAACTTTAAATGTATTCATCAAACCCCTGAGAGCATGACCGACCTGCCTCGGTGTTCCCGTTTGATAAATATGGAGGCAGGAGAAGACAAAGTGTGAGAGGGAGAATTAGGCAGTGATGGGCTCACTCTGTGACACTTGGCTGTCCTGTCTGCCCTTGTCAAAGCCTAACACCTCCATAATCCCCCCCTGCAGACCCCCCGCCGCAGCCCCCCCATCTCAGCCGGCCAAGGTTGGCGAGCAGATGAGCCTGTCACCCAGTTGGAGATCTGGGACCTGTCCAAGCCCCGTCCAGATGTAAGCACCAGAATCCACACACACTCCTGCTGTCCTGTGGTCACGCTCGCTCCCTCCTGAGAAAAAATCCTCACACAGCTCCCGTTGGTTTGGTTTAACTCTCTAACTGCCAGAGTTTTTTTTTTATTACCAGACCATCCACGGCAGACATTCTGTTTTGCTTTGGCCAGAAGTTAAGATTTTGGGTGCATTTGCTTCTTGTTTGGATAACTAGTCGTTACTTGGTGTTTTGCTAAAATGCTTTAAAAGAAGTTAAGGCGACATTTTTGTCTTTCTAAATTTTAGATTTTTTTTTTCTCGACTTGTCAGGTGATTGTGAGTCATATTAAGTCCAAAACATGGTCAAAGAATTTCTTCTTTTGATTCTCTTTTCCATATTTTTGTTTCTTTCCCATATATCCTATGCTATCTCGAAGAACCTGGCACCTATGTAAGAATTATGTTCTTTGATTTTTCAAGCGCATTTAACACCATCCAGCCCATGATATTGAGAGATAAGCTCAAAGACAGAGGAGTGAATCCATCCGTTGTCTCCTGGATCACAGACTATCCCACAGAGAGGCCACAGTTTGTCAGGTTGGGAAACTGCGTCTCGGGGACAGTTTTGAGCAGCACGGGGGCTCCACAAGGAACTGTTCTGGCTCCATTCCTATTCACACTTTATACTGCAGACTTCAAATACAACTCTGAGTCCTGCCACATCCAAAAATACTCCGATGACACTGCTATTGTGGCGTGTATCCAAAATGGACAGGAATCTGAATACAGGGATCTGATAAAAGCTTTCTGTGACTGGAGTCATAGAAATTGTCTCCTACTGAACACCTCAAAAACAAAGGAAATGATTGTGGATTTCCGAAAGTCTGGGCTCTGCCATCAGCCAGTGAACATCCATGGGGTGGACGTGGAGGTGGTGCCATCCTACAAATATCTTGGTGTACATCTGGACAACAAGTTGGACTGGTCCTTTAATACAGATGCACTCTTTAAGAAGGGGCAGAGCCGTCTCTTTTTCTTAAGGAAGCTCAGATCAATTGACGTCTGTGGAAAGCTGCTGCAGATGTTTTATCAGTCTGTGGTAGCCAGTGCTTTGTTTAATGGTGCAGTCTGCTGGGGAAATAGTTTAAAGCAGAAGGACAAGAGGCGACTGGAAAAACTGGTGAAGAGAACTAGCTCCGTGGTTGGATCTAGTTTGGACTCACTGGAGGCTGTGGTGGAAAGGTATACACAGAAGAAAGTGGAGGCCATCATTCGTCACTCTGATCACCCACTTCACACCATCATAGTCCAGAGAAAAAGCAGCAGGGGACGTCTTACCTCTGTGCGCTGCAGGACCGAGAGATACCGAAGATCGTTCCTCCCTGCAGCCATCAGAGTGTCCCAGAGAGCCCAAACAACATGAATTTCCCTTCCCGGGGATTAATAAAGTATTTTTTATCTTTATCTTTATATAATAAATACCTTTTGAACTGCTTTCATAACAGATATACTTGATGAGACAAGTGGTGTGGAAGAGTCACTGGGTTGTCTTACGTCACTGAATGTATCATTCCTGGAGCGGGAGCTTGCTTACCTTTAAGACATCATAATTTAGAAAAGTGGCTCCAGCTGGGAAGAAAGGACAGAGATTGATGCGCTGGATGCACTAAAACACCAAGACTCCATGGACGACACATACATGCTTCAGACTACTGGTGTGAAACCGCTTAGTTTTCTTTGACTCAACTTTTAAAAAACCTTTAGAGGAATCAACAGTCTTTGTCATCATAGAGGCGTGTATGCATTTTGACCACAGAAGCAGCGTTAAGCTACTTCATTCAGACAAACTAGTATTTTTTAAACACTAAATTCTACCTGTCAGCAGCATCAAAATATATGGTTATTCTGTGGACAGTTGACCTAAACAGTGCCATACAACAGTATCAACGTCTATCAAGTTTTGACCGTTTTGGAGTTAATAGCAACCATGCTAACTGGTGACTCTCAGCCAAAGGTATCACTAGCCACGTATATTCTTCTTGCATTTGGTTTATTTGCGCATGGAAAGAATTTAACCTTTTTATACACCTCATTCCGAAAGAAAAGTGCCAATCCGAATAGAAATTTAATCGGTTTCACAGGGGTGGAATATTCCTTTCCCCAAACCGATTGAGGTATCGTGTATCCACTCAAATGGGAAGTTGTCAGGGTGTGTTCTTTCAGTGCATGCTCAGATATGACGCATGACTCAACTAGCGACATTCCTCAATTTTAAAAATGAATGTATCATGATGTGAAAGTGTGTGAACCATGTCCTCTACGCCTCTTCTCCTCTGTCATTTTTCGCAGGAGTGCATGGGTTTCAAGTTGCAACTGTCCCAACAACCGTGATAAACACGTGATGTTTAC
The DNA here is from genome assembly GCF_033239565.1 of Halichoeres trimaculatus. Lineage (NCBI taxonomy): Eukaryota > Metazoa > Chordata > Actinopteri > Labriformes > Labridae > Halichoeres > Halichoeres trimaculatus. The sequence continues at coordinate 4,575,639 of NW_027437198.1, read as the reverse complement.
GTTTTTCTGCGCATGCCCCATTGACTATTCTGTTTGATTATAGAGGCGCATGTAGATCAGAGATTGGAATATTCCTTTCCATCTATACTATTGTTTTCAGAAAAGTCATTCAGAAAGATTCCATTTGGAAAGTTGAAAAACTCCTCATGTAACCGTGGCTAGTGAGTAACAGCCGAGAGTCACCAGTTAACAGGGTCACATTTCGCACTGAAACACCAGCAAAGTCTGCAGGTGAATAATTAACTGTGCATTCTTTTTCCAACCTCAGGTAACCAGGTTTGACCACAAACATACAATAATAAATGCCTATACTCAAAATACAGATTTGACTTTGCTTATTTAATGAAATAGTTGGTTTGGGGCCAAGGTTCTGACAAAACTATAGAGCAGTGGTTCCCAACCTTTTCCAACTCAGGGCCCACTTTTAAGTGGAAAGACATTTTCGCGGCCCACCCCCAACTGCTAAATACATAAAAACATACTACATCTTAAAACCTTTATAGATGAATTATCAATTTAACACAAGCATAGTTTAGCCTTATCTAATGGCACAGTTTACTGTCAGCACTATCTTTTTATCTGGGCTTAAAAAAAGTTTTTTTTTTTAAATTTATTAGACGGGCTGATACACAGTACATTTTATTCTAAAATCATACACTGGGTTATAAGAGTTAGACAACCATAGTTACTCATAGTTAAAGTAGTGAGTCAAGACAAATGGTAATAATTTATATGTTTGCGCCCCCCAGTCTGAAAGTCTGGACACGCCCCTGCACAGAGGTACAGAGTGGCATGAAGGCTTTCAGGTTTGATCTCTGAAAGCTGGAGGAAAACTCCTCTGCTGATTTTTAAAGAATGAGAGGAAAACAGCAAAACTATAACTTCCGTCCCAAAGAGAGCAGAAAGGTGACTCCTGGACGAGCGGGAGAAGGAACAGCGATCAGCTGCAGTGTAATATGCACGAGTGAACTCAGCGTAAGCACCGCACTGATCATCATATCAGACTCCGCAAACTGATCAGGATGAAATTTAAAGCAAATGTAAATTACAGAGTGACAGGGGCACTTCTGCTTGCGCTGACTGATGAATGATCAGGGTGGGAATTGTTTATCTCCAGTAACTGTGCGTCTTGTGCGTCTTGTGCGCATCGGAGCGGAACTCCGCTGTGCGCGATGCTAAGAGCTGAGAGCTGTGAACGGCAAATACCCACCAGAGCTCTGTCTTTTATTATTTTAGAGCGTGATATGATCCAACCATGAGTGTGAGTTCACATGAGAACACAGAGAGATGATTCGCTTCTGAAAGATAACTGTTTGGTTCTGGGCAGCGTCAAAAATGTTCGTGGAATTCTGAAAGTTTTAGTTGTATACAAGAGCCATGTGCAACGTAATTTACGTCTGAAACATCGGGAAAAGAAAAGATCATAATTCTGAAGGCATGGCAGCTTTTACTTTGTCGTGGCGGTGTGCCACGATCCTATACATGTAGCGGAAACCCAGCCATACGATGCGTTCTGAGAGCACTTTTTTAAAAAATAAAGATTGATCATGAAGGACTGAACTGAATACAAGAGAAACATGTTGGAGGCTCCACAGTCACTAACACAGCATCTATAACATGTTGAAACATTTTTATTTTTACATAATTACATGCCCACCCCCACAAAAATCAAACTATTTTGGAAAAGCTGTGGCGGCCCACTTGCAGTACCTCCACAGGTTGGGAATCACTGCTATAGAGAGTAAATAATAGGTGAAGCTATAAATTGTGATTAACTGAAACAGATTTTAGAATCTGAGTAAAATTACTGAATATTATGAAATGATGAACCAGTCTATTATTTATTATCTGTCATTTTCCGTTGCTAGGCGCTACCCAAGTAGCTGCCTGTTGCAGCAGCTCTCTCGTCTTTGTCCGTTTCTTGTAATTTCTTTGTCTCTTTTTCGTCATCTTTGTATTTGGAGTGGATCATCACTTTGTGTGGTTCATTGTTGGTCACGGACACCAAACTTTTTGTGGCTTCGGCGATATTTTTTACTACTTTTCTCCTGTGTTTGTCTGGAGATCCTACATGTAACCATGGCTGCATTGTTTACATGCAAAATTAGCTGTTAGCAGCCTGTAGCATGTCAATGCTAACTAGTGTAGGGCTTGATGATTTCCATCGAGCTGAGGAGGAGGAGGTGAGGACAACATGCTGGTTCTCGGATGTGAGCTGGAAGGTGACGACGTGGACCTGTGCTTCCATCCATCGTTGTTGGGAACGTGGAATCTAGCCCCGGGGGATGGATAAGCTAGCTGTGCTAACCCAGCGGCATCGTGCTGTTCACGGACGTGGCTGACGGAGCTGACATCGGACGCTGGCGCCACACTGGAGGAGCTTCGCCTGCTGTGAGCAGACAGGATCCAGGAGACAGAGACTGAACAGACTGCTGGGGAGGCTCAGTCCTGGACCCTGTGGAGGTGGAGACTGGCTGGACTGGAGAGTGGTGGACGAGTGGTGGACGGGCTGTCGTCATCTAATTTCTTATGGACTTTTTTTTGCACTTTCTATACTCTTTCTTACTTTTGTTTTCTTAAATGCTGCGGTGACTCCTGAATTTCCCCTCAGGGATAAATAAAGTATTTTCTATTCTATTCTATTCTATTCTATTCTATTCTATTCTATTCTATTAACCCTGAAATACTCGACCATTAATATTCTTGATGCAGTTCTCTAGACATAGTTTTCTGGTTCTTCTATTATGAACTGCAGTCATGAGCATCATCTGTCCATCTAATATCTGTCCACGTACTGATCTCTTTTATCCACTCACTTCTGTTTCACAAACCTGGGAGCCGTTTACCATCAGTCAAAGTGATGATATTAAGTTCAAAAATGTGTTTTCTGGTGGTTAACTCCCCCACGTCGGTTGACAAACTATATTAGGAATGCCTCTGCACTCAAGTTATGCGGGCATCCACTGTTGTTGAACAACAAATAGATATTTGATAGTACCCAGACATTTCTATTGCTGCCAATACTATAAAATAGACAAAACTGTTACATTACTGTTCTTATATTGTATTCACCTTCTGTCTTTGTTCACGGTTAACTTGTTTAATCCCAAACCATAAATTTTTCCCTGCAAAATGAGTACATACATTTCATTTTTTTGACCTAGTGCATAATGTGTATGATTTTTTTTTCATATTTTCACTTTATTTTTGTTTTTCATTTTATTTTAAAACTTGAATTAGCTTCCCATAGTCAAACCAACCCGTCAAGAGATTCAAAAACTAAAAAGAAAAAGTGCAGCAACTATTGTTGCATGTGAGATCAAACGGGTGGTTGGTGGATGCCTTTTTGAGCCCTTAGCTTGTTCAGAGGCAATGAAGCAAGAGAGAAAACACAATAACAAACACCCTAAGAACATACACTGTAAAAAGGGACTCTTCAATCAGTTGAAGTGATGTCATTTTTTTAATCAATCCAACTCAATATTTTTAAGTGGAGGTTTCCAATGTATTTTTGAGGATCATATCAACTTGAAATTCTGCGTTTCTACAACCAATAAAAGGAAGTAAATGGACCAACTTAAATAAATTGCTTCAATTGGTCGCACCTGAATAAATAAAGTTATTTGAAATGAAGTTAACAAGTTCAATTAACACAACTCAACAGGTCATTTCACATTAATCCAACTTAAAGTTTACAGTTGTTTCAACTCAATAATCTGCAAAACCCAAAAGGAAAAACCATGGGTGAGGAGGGATATAAGACCCTGCTGCACATTGAGATACTACGCAGGGCCAGTGTGTCTGTGCTCCATGGCATGGACCAGCTGGCTGTCAGTGGTCCACTGCACAGGCTGGCTGGCTGCTCCATGGCTCCAATTGAAATACTCTCTCAGTATTGGTAATTTGAATATAATGGAAGACAAAACCCAGTTTGTCATTTTTAGTCATAATTTTACACCATCAACACATGTCACGTATTAACACAAGCATTAAACATCCTTGAAGGGACATGGTCCATGCCACAGGGCACAGACAGCAGGTCCATGCCATGTGGAGCACAGAAAGTCTGTGACCTTGGCAGATTAAAATCTCAATATACAGCAGGGTCTAATATCCACTGCATTCCCATCTCACTCACGGGTAGAATTAAGTAAATACAATAAGCCGTAAAGTAAGTTAAAGTTTTCTTTTTCAGTGTAACTTTAAAGTTTGGAAATTAAAATGTACAGTTTGCAACCATATTAGAGTTAGTGTGGATATCAAATTGTACTAGTTTGGATTAACTTTGTGGAATCACTGTGTGACCAAACATTGTCAAAGCTCAAGGAACAAAATAGTTGGGGGAAATGGAAAACAAATCTGTTCCGAGGTATCCAAAAAAGATTACATGATAAATAAAAAAAAGAAGTTGATTTAAGACCAAAAGAAACCACAGCTATCATTTTCTTTGTCAATAACAAACTAATAATGGTATGGAAAAAAAAATCAAAGCCCAAAACAGCCAAAGAAGAAGAAAAAACATTTATGAAAAAGACAGTCCCATGGTGAAAAGGGCTTTTACACAACAAAGGCATCTATTCAGAACGTAAAAAACAGTCATGCTTAAAATTACCCCTGAACCACTCTTTACTGTTTACGTGTGAGCTGAAATTTAAGCGTACACAGCCCCCATCATCAACAAAAATGATCCATTCAGAGTCCTTCAGCATCTGAAGTCAAAAGTAGACTCCTTTCCCCGTCCAAAAATCCCACACAGCTTAAAGTGCCCTGTAAATTTCTCCAAACATCAGGTGCAGAGTAGCAGAAATGTTTGTAGAAAAACAACAGCACAGTGGCACCAGGAGTGGAATATTTACCTCATTATCTCCTACAGTTGATTTTCCTCTGACAGCGTTCTGTACATCTAGTCCTGCTTTGAGAACAGGCTTTTATGCCTCACAGTGAGCAGCATTCAAACTTCAAATCAAACAAAGTTCTGACGTGAACTCTTCAAGTTCTTCAACCACCATATGGGCAGATGGGAGTGGGCGGTGAGCCCTTTGAATTCTGTTTATTCGAAACACCAGATAGTCATCAGATGTTTGCACCAGCGTTTTCTTTTTCAGACACATCCCCTAATGTATTCATAAGACAATACAGAGCGGATAAGCATGCACTTTTAAAGTTGAAGTGGAAAAAAAAACCACACGATTAGTTTCACATCCAGTAAAACAAAAACTGCATCTGCTGAGATCTATCAGTCATTTCTCCAACAGTCAGAAAGTGTGTAGGCAGTGTGAGGTTAAAGAGGGGTGTCATGCTTCCTCATATTTAAAGCATGGATATATTTAACAATGCTGGATTTTCAAACCAAACGTTTGCCGAGTCAATTCTAAAAAAATAAGTTGAGATTTTTAACCAAGCTCTTCATGAGACTTGCTGAAATGGTGAAGTAATAACGTGAAGATCTTCTAACTAGTTTGTGTCAAGTTGAGGTCAAGGCCTCAAACATTAAGGTCTGCCTAAATATCTGACAGGCCTCTAGAAGGCTGGCCAATCAGAGGAAAAGGGGGGGTTAAGGAGAGGGAAGCCTTAAAGAGAGAGTAACTTGAACAGATTTCAAACAAGGGCAAGGGTTGGGCGATTAATCAAAACCAACATTTAGAGCTTCTAAATGATGTAAAACTGCAGTGTTGCTCACTTTGACCCCCCACCCCCCGTGATTCTCTTATTGAAATCCCCCAAACCCTTAAAATACACTGTTACAATTTGTTGTGTGGTTACACGACAGGCAGCCTGTTGTTGCAAAGCGTTAAGGCTGCCAGAACATATCATGAAAAAATCATATCGGATTAGAAGCCAAAATATCTCACATAACATAACATAACACCTCACCTTGAGGGAAATCATCAAGCCTTACATTAGTTAGCATTGACATGCTACAGGCTGCTAACAGCTAATTTCACATGTAAACAATGCAGCCATGGTTACATGTAGGATCTCCAGACAAACACAGGAGAAAAGTAGTAAAAATATCCCTGAAGCCACAAAAAATTTGGTGTTCATGACCAACAATGAACCATACAAAGTAATGATCCACTCCAAATACAAAGATGACGAAAAAGAGACGAAAAAAAATTACAAGAAACAGACAAAGACAAGAGAGCTGCTGCAACAGGCAGCTACTAGGGCAGCGCTTATCAACGGAAAAAGTAAGGATGATGTAAGGAGGATGAGGTGGAGACACTGGGAGAGTATACAGTATATCACCAAAGGTTCTGCTTTTTGGCGATGACAAACCAGGAGTGCAGGTGGATCAAAAGTATTCTGAATGGATAAGCCAGCTGTGTGACTGTCTCTTCATTTTGTACTCCTATTAATGACAAAGGAACAGTGTCCTCCAATGCGCCCTGCTGTCCATTCTCCTGCTGCAGGGACAGCGGCTCTGACCGTCTCCGCTATGGGGTCTTTCCAGCACACTGTTTCCGCGGTGTCGGGGATCACTCAGACCAATCAGACGCTGCACCTCGGCCGCAGGGCATTTAAAGGCGAGGAGAGGCGCTTATTTGATTGGTGAAAACAGCGCTTGGCTGTGTTAAACCCACTCACGGCTTTTCTCCTCCCTCTCTGCCATTTGCGCAGAGGGAGGCGTGGATGCGCACCTCTGCGCTCCTCTGTGCCTTGAGTGCGCCTCTCTTGGCAGTGCAGGAACCTTGCAAAGTGCACCGGTCACACCCTGGCTGTGCGGCGAAGGGCAGGTGCGCCTGCGCTTGCGCCTGGTTTCAGAAATTACGGCCCTACGAGTTAAGTCAGCAGGAGACCAGACTGAGCAGAGCTCCACCAACAATCACATAATGTGATTGCTGTCAGAGTGCAACTGGATTTGACAGGACCAGGGAGGTCTTGAACAGAAGCCTTGTGGAGGAAAACTCAAAAACCAAGCTGACAGGACAACATGAGCAGCTTGTACCCAAAAGGAATTCCATGTCAGCTGTTTGGACACACTTTGTCTACAGTAAAAATGGTGACCAAAGAGTAGTGAAGTACTTGCTTTATAAGGTAAAATGTTTCTCTACATTAAGGAAATACAAGCTTTATTTCTCCTATTGTAATAATTATCATTACTTATTTTTACTGGAAAATTTGATATTTCTTTTTCCCCACATAATATTTCCATGCTAGCTGAAGCGTGTTTTAAATTCCATTGTTTCAATAGATAAGCCTTAATTGCTCATTTGTACATATTCATTTTAATACTTGTTTCAAAATTATACAGATATTTAGAAAATAAACTAAGTTGAGAGTGGGATAATCCAGCATTAACAAAAATCAAGGTAGAAGGTTTAGTTAATTGTGAGTTTGACTTTTGCCATAATAACTCACTATATTTTCTAAAACAGTGATTTTTTTCTTTAACTGTTAACTATGTAAAGCTACAAGACATGTACCAGAGGGACAGTATAAAACCTTAATAAAGAGCACATTATCCCCTCTTTAAGCTTTTATAGTTCCATAGTTACTTGGTTCATTTAACACGGCCACTAAACTTTGTAACAGATATAACAGGAGACACAGCAGGTCACAAATTACAGCTTTTCTCAAGGTTCTATCAGAAGAAAGGCATTACGAGCCCTAATACTGTAGCTCCAATGTGATATGTGAACAATTAAATGTATAATGTTTAAATAACCTACCCAACACCAGAGGCAGAACATGACTTGTTTCATTATCAAGTCCCATCAGCATTAAGTAATACCCACTGTGGATCGTCTCTGATCCAGAATTCATTTCACTGTAATCATGGCGGGGCACTGAACCTTTATTAAAAACAACAACAACGCAGGTCATAATCCTTGTTTGTAAATGGAAAGTAGGATAGACGGAATAAAACATGAAGATAATCTGTTCTAAGAAGGATGCTTTATTTATGAGAATCCAGGATTCGCTTGTAATTATTGGAGGCTTTAGCTTTAAAGCGTTATTTTGGTTTTCATTTGTGTACCTATAAAGAAGAATATGATATTAATATAATATTTTCTCTGGGGAATGGGAGGGATAATCAAATCCTGGATGCAGTGACTCAGAGGTCTCCTGTGTGTTTGTTGTACTGTTTGGGTTTATTTATGGTACAAACCCTGCACAGCTGCACATGCCGAGTTTCAACTATCCATCTTCCCATACATGGAACTGAAACGTCAAGATGTTCAAAAATCAGCCACATGAGGTTTGTGAAAGTGAGAAAAAAAGTCTGGTTGAAGAGATGGCCGTTCATTGTGCAGAAAAAGGTGTCGTATACCTGCCCACACACACAATCTCACACACAAACACACACCTTGAGCCAACCTCGAGCACCCTCCTTATCAGCCTTTCGTTAATTAAAAGCCCAGCAAAAAGTTTTTCCACTTCCTCCTCTCCATAACAACGATCACTTAATATCTTATTGAAAAGTTGTGTGTGTGTGCGTGTGTGTGTGTGTGTGTGTGTGTGTGTGTGTGTGTAAGGCTTATTGTTTCTACCACTGTGGCTGCTTCTTTCTTTTCCTGGTCAGACTGAGCCTCACCCAGGGTGCACTGAGCGAACGGCAGAATAAAAAGAACTCTAGACAGGTTTGAAACTCTTTGAAGAGATGTCTAAACAACTCTCAAAAACCACAGCTATACAAACATCTCTGTGAGACAGCGCTGAGTCGCCCCTGTGACATCAACCATTAGTTTCTGGAGAGATGTTTTGCAGCCTCATGATGGTAGGCGCCATGTTTCAATGCTTACTAAACCTTGTTTAAAGCTAAGACTAGGGATGGATATTGAAAACTGGTACTTGCGAAGAATCAACAAATTTCAACCCACCAGCATTGTCAGCAGTAGTTAGCTTACAACAATATAATTTTGGTTTCACAACAGTATTTCAACTTTTATCGCAGAAACATATCACAGTTAATATTTGTAAATGGTACTGAGAACTTCAAGGGCTCTAATTTCATAGACCAGGCGCAAGCGCAGGCGCACATGCCCTGCGCCGGCCTTGGCCGACAGGGCGTGATCAGCGCACTTTGCAAGGTTCCTGCAGTGCCAAAAGAGGCGCACTGAAGGTGCAGAGAGGCGCAGGGGTGGGCTTCCACGCCTCCCTCGCACAAATTGCAGAGAGAGAGGAGAAAAGCCGTGAGTGGGTTTAACACAGCCGAGCGCTGTCTTCACCAGTCAAATGAGCGCCTCTCCTCGCCTTTAAATGCCCTGCGGCCGAGGCACAGCGTCTGATGGTCTGAGTGATGCCCAGCACTGCGGAAACAGTGCTGGAAAGACCTGGTAGCGGAGACGGTCAGAGCCGCTGTCCCTGCAGCAGGAGAATGGACAGCAGGGCACATCGGAGGACACAAAGCGCGTCACCGTGACAGTTCCACAGCTGGCTTATCCATTCAGAATACTTTTGATCCACCTGCACCTCTGGTTTGTCATCGCCAAATAGCAGAACCTTTGGTGATATACTGTATACTCTACTGGTGTCTCTGCCTCATCCTCCTTACAATAATGTACTCCATCTTTTTAGATCACCTGATAGAGAGGAGGAAAGAGCGGGGCAGGGGCAGAGCCAGGCAAAAGATCGAAGTTCTCTGTGCTCCTCTCTTTCCTCCACTCCTTCATTAGCCCCAGGGAGACCTCCGGGAACATGGGTCGGGGGTTCGGGTGGTCGGGGGTACGGGGGGTCGGAGGTCCAGCTGGGAACGAATGTTTTCAGAACTTACATTCAAAACCTGTCTCCTCAGAGACTTTCACCCAAGCCTGCTCCTGTTTTTCCGGTCTCGGTAGAGTACACACATTGTATCGTATAACTCTGGATGATGACACACCACACAGATTGTTTTCTCCTCCATCCTCCGGTGGAGTTGGAGCCGGAGCAGGCGGCAGTTGCCCCCCAACGTCGTCAAAACAATGACGTCGTGGGGGAATATTTTGAACTCGAGCGAATTCGCGTCTACCGCCCAAACGCGTGAACGCTCAAAACGCGCCGCCCGAGGCGAATCGGCGGCTAAACGCGTCTTTGCATTGACTTTGTATGTAATCGCGCCGCAAATTCGCATTTGGTGTGGCCGCACCATTACACTTTTAACATTTTGGAACAGCTCTGTGCCTGATTTTTGTTATCATTATGAGCTCTGTTTAAAAAGATTTAAGTATAAACATCCATTTATCAAAAAATAATACAAGAAGTGACTGAGGCCTATGCAGGAGAATATCTTTTTTTTTTTTTGGTCACAGCTAACATTCACCATCTCCATCCCAACACCAGTCCAAACACCTCAGTGAGAGCACAGCAGTGAGTGTGTGAAATCTGCCCGTGAAGGTTAGGCCAATATATCAACACACACACACACACACATGCTCACACACACACACTGGGGGTCTGACAGGTCTCTGAGCACTGTCCTTTCGGTTTATTTTTTTCTCCATTTCATTCCTCTTTCATCACCTTCCTCGGCACCTCTGCTGGCTGATGTCTGACCCGGTCTGCGGGGGTTTGGAAGTGACAGACTACAAGCTTGTTCTGTGCGAGAGCACACTGTGATGCACGGAAATAATGGACACAAGACCACACATGTGCGCACAAATGTACACACACACCTAGTGAACAGGAGAAAGGTACATGGCTGAAGTCATGGGGGGATTTATTTGCCTTTAGCTATTGATGTTATTTTTCTAAAATGAAAGATCTTGAGCTTCGAAAACCGACTCCCTCTTGGAATCTTGGGGCAATTTGAAGCTGACATGATCTGTTGTTAGGGATCTGCCCATTTTAGACACATATGTCAAAAAGAAAAGTCCTTATTTCCTCAATCTTCTTTGCAATCCCTTTAGGGTTTTCTTTTGGATTATTTTAGCCTAAAATGCCTGATTTTGCTGCTGCTCTCCCTGACACCGCCTATCAGTGTTGGGAAAGTTACTTGTAAAAAGTAGTATTTGCTTGTTAGATGTTACGCCTGGGAAAAGTAGTCCCTTACTTTTCTTAGTTACCCTCTATGAAAAAAAACTTTTTATGTTACTCTTTACTTTTATGTTTCTTTTATGGTGCTGACTTGGGGCAGAACCCCATCTCACTTCCTAAATGTGTATAGGTTTACATAAAGTTTTGCTATGGGGCAGGTTATTCTTTTGTGCTCTTTATTCTGAAAATTGCCACAGAGCACTTGACAAGAAAAACAGTATTGCCATGATGGCTGACTGCTCTCTGCATGCTATTGTGAGTACCAGCGACTAAAGTGCATGCAAGCAGCTAAGGCAGTGTTGCTAACAAATAGATCCCCGGGAAAAGTAATGTGGCAAACTGAAAAAGGAATTATGTTTCGTGGCCATATTTTCAGTAGTAACACATAACACCAGTGGCGAACCGTGGCCCCAGCCACTGGGCCTTCAGTAGGACCATGGGACCACACGTGGCCATAAACAATCAAACAAAGAAATAAAAACAATAGCCAGAATCATGTGACATGGAAGTTTAGTATATTGATAGTTTTGTGGGATTACAAATTTATCATGTGTCTGAACACTGCAACACCAAACACAACTTCAAACAATTTAAAAAAATTAAGATATAAAATTAAAAAAAAAAAAAAAAAGGAGTTTCAAGTAATCCAGCAACCATACAGTCTTCTCCATTACTTTCCGCCATTTCTCTTCACGTTCTGCCAACTAGATCTTCTCTTTTCTCCTCACTCACTCACAGCTACAGTTCGGCGCTTATCCATTAAAGTGATACTCCGGGATGGAACAAGTTGGGTCCTATCACAAGGTTTAGGGCAGAAATTACCCATACAGCAGTGATTTTGTGCAGCAGCAGCCCAGAGCGCTCACACCAAACACCCCCTCCCTGCTCCTCTGCCGGTTTCCTCTGCACTCAGACGGGGCCATATTTTACTTGACCAAAAACACAAATAAACGGACTCCCACCGAAAAAATCTGATATCGGTCTGCATTCACGCTTTATTTAGAGAATTTTCAGCGCATTACTTTCACACATAAATACACTGATACACTAAGCGGCGAGCGCCTCGTAGCCAGCTGTGGCTCTGCAGCGGAGGTAGTGCTGTTTTACGACACGATGAGAACTAGAGCCTTATTTAGCGGTGTTTTTCTGTGAAAATTCTCTAAATAAAGTGTGAATGCAGACCGATATCAGATTTTTTCAGTGGGAGTCCATTTATTTGTGTTTTTGGTCAAGTAAAATATGGCCCATTTGAGTGCAGAGGAGCAGGGAGGGGGTGTTTGGTAGGTATTCGCGAATCCCCGGAAGATTACAGGAAATGATCCCGCCCATAACTTAACAAAATATGATTGGCTAAGACAGCTGTCATTGTCAAATTGTGTCCACATTCGCTTGAGTTACACAGGCATTCGTTGCAGTTACTGAAGGCCCTGCCTGCCAGAATGTGTCGCTGATTTACCCAGATACCATCAAAAGGAAAATTGTGATTGGTCCATTTTCCATTTAGTTATGTCAACCCATTGTTTGCCAGGACAAGTTTATAAAAATAATATAAAACTCATTGCTATGCTTTCATTAAGTAAAATAAATAAAAACAAAATAAAGAAATAAAATAATTATTTAGGAGTACAAAACTTCTTTCAATATTTTTATTAGGCCTTCGCTGAATACCTTGGAGGCCCAGAGGGTTCCCCTCTGCGTTACCCTACTTTTTACCCAAAAAAGTAGTTACTCTAACGCGTTACTGTAACTACAGGAAAGCCTTCCTCTGGCTTTTGCATTCCACATAGGTACATGAAAGGGTAGGGAGCTCACAGAAAAGAGCCATACTCATACTACCAGCGTTGTTTGAAGTGCTGTCTTATTTTTAGTTTTAGTCATTTTTTACTAATTACTTTATGTGATAGTTTTAGTCCAATTTTTGTAAAAATAAAAAAATAAAATAAAAAGAAACATTAGTCTTCTAACTAATTCATCTAGGTCAGTAAATGTTGCAAATTGTATTTATTTATTTATTTATTTATTTATTTTTTATTATTTTTTTTATTTGACATGGACACACATTAACATTGATGCTGTGATATTCAAATATACACAGGTCCCAGATACACTGCTGTAAGTGTTTATAGCACAGTGCTAATTTTCAACACCAGTCCATGGGAGGCTTTTATGGAGTAAAGAATGTACAAAAGATAATTCAAAAACAGAGATACCTAAGACACAGTTAATTAAAAAAGTGCATAAGAATTAAAATATCCAGAAAATAAATGAAAATAAGTTCTAAAAAGATGAACAAGAAGGTTTCATCAGGTAAGCATGTATACAAGCAAATAATTTATATGTATGTAGGCATTTGTAAAACATTTTAAGATTACAGAAGGTAATGAAACTTTTAAAGCTAAGCATACTGTGTTTCTCCAATAAGAGACATTGATGCCATCTGGCAGGTTTTTTGTCCATGATTTTTATTCTCTGGTTGTATATGGATATGATTGGTTTTAAAGTTGTTTGCGAGTTTCCATTACAAAGCTACTGGTGTAGCTGTTTGAATCAACCATATATTTTTTCATTTTTTTTATGAACTGATACATAAAAAATATCAGACAATGTTTTTTTTATTTAAAATTGCTAATATGACTGGTTGATATTTTGATAATGTACCATACTTTTTTTGTTAAACTTAAAATCTGTTTCTCTGTTTCTCCATAGTGAGTCCATGTTTGGTTGTAACCTTGGCCTGAAACCAATTTTTTATTGAATAAACAAATTAAAAACTGGACTTTAGATATCAGCAGTTAATTTTGCTTATGAGCGTTCAAACCTGGTTAACTGAGGTTGGACAAAGAAGACAAAGAAGTTGCTGGTGTTTCAGTGGAAAGTGTGACCCTGTTAAAGTGGGTACACACTACAGGATAATTGGGCTGATTTTTGTCCTGCTCTCCCCCGTACAATCAAAGCCAGCAAAGGCCTGGTTTTCTGATGTTCGCAAATGACATGGTGTGTGATTTTCTTGTGGTGTGGAGTGTGTTAAGAGTGATTTTGTCCGGTTGGAGCTGCTTGGAAGGCCAACTAAAATTATTTGATATTTGCGACTAGAAATCCTGTAGTGTGTGGGGCGCTCTGAGAGGAGCCGAGCACGCTCAGTGTGTGATGTCAGGCATACCGGAGCAAAGCCAATCAAGACGATAGCTGACTCAGCTGACTGTAATACTTTTGACAACTTTGCTCACCACCAGCTCACACTGTAATGCATACAGACCATATTCCTGTTGCCTCCAGAATCTGTTAGTGTGTGCTGTGCTCCAGAGCGCCCGCAACACACCATAAGATGAGATCTGTGTGATCTGTCTTTTGTTATCATCAAGTGTGTGCTTTCTAAATGTGTGAAGGTTTGAAGAATCCTGTAATGTGTGCCAGACTTTAACCGGTGAGTCTCAGCTGACCATCACTTACTTCACCAATTGGCACGGTAGCTCTCTGCTTCAAAACACCAGTAGCTCTGTAATGGATACTCAAAAGGAGCTGACTCCATGCTGAAGTATTGTTTCTGATAACTGACCACAGGAAAAAAAAAAAAAAAAAAAAAGAGAGGGGTCTGTGTGTGTAAATAGTGACCACAGGTGTTGTGCAGAATGTACGCTGCATGCCAGGTGGGTGTGACCAAACAAGGACAAGCTGCAGCAGCAGCATTGCTGATACTTCCAAGCTCAGTACAGTCAGATTACACACACAATAGCTAGAAATGTCATGCATTTTGAAGGTCTGACAGTAAAGCGAAAACTCACAAATGTCCCTTCATGTTTCAGTCATCAAAGAGCCGTGTTTAGTTTGTCACTGGCTTGTTATCATCATGAAGAAAACAGGTGTCAGCGTAGCGGGTCCCAGCCAGGTCTCCACTAGACAGATATATGGATAGTTTTGGTTGTCAGGAGTGCCCTGTAAATATAAGAAATTTTGCACAGGTGTCCATATAGCAGAAACCATATAGCTGCTGCTCATCTTCCGTTCAACCAGATTATATTTATTTAAATATTCATTACAAAATTCAACCGCAGTCTTAAATTATTCTCTCGTCTTTTCTTTGTAACAAAGCATCAGTTTTATCCTCAGATAGCATTAAGGGCTCTAATTTCGTAGACCTTGCGCAAGTGCAGGCGCACCTGCCCTGCGCTGGCCTTCGCCGCGCGGACAGGGTGTGACCAGCGCACTTTGCAAGTTTCCTGCAGTGCCAAGAGAGGCGCAGTCAAGGCGCAGAGGAGCGCAGAGGAGCGCAGAGGAGCGCAGAGGAGCGCAGAGCAGCGCAGAGCAGCGCAGAGCAGCGCAGAGCAGCGCAGAGCAGCGCGTCCACCCCTCCCTCCGCACAAATGGCAGAGAGGGAGGAGAAAAGCCGTGAGTGGGTTTAACACAGCCGAGCGCTGTTTTCACCAACCAAATGAGCTCCTCTCCTCGCCTTTAAATGCCCTGCGGCCGAGGCGCAGCGTCCAATTGGTCTGAGTGATCCCCGACACCGCAGAAACAATGTGCTGGAAAGACCCGGTAGCGGAGACGGTCAGAGCTGTCCCTGCAGCAGGAGAATGGACAGCGGGGTGCATTGGAGGACACGAAGCGCATCACTGTGTGGGCCAGCTCAGTTTGTGAGACAGTTACACAGCTGGCTTATCCATTCAGAATACTTTTGATCCACCTGCACTCCTGGTTTGTCATCGCCAAATAGCAGAACCCTTGGTGATATACTGTATACTCTCCCGGTGTCTCCGCCTCATCCTCACAATAATGTACTCCATTTTTTCAGATCATGTTAAAAATAAAGACTAAAACAGAGAAATTTGGGAAATCACGGGTAAATCCTGAGTAACATACATTTATTTTGTCTCTTTTATCTTCGTCTTTTCTCTCCCTCTTTTCTTTGAATTAAATGAAATGAGAGAACCAGATATATACTTAGTATCATATGTTAAGGCTGTTTATTGTTTAATTGTAAGATGTGCATCAAACTTCCAGCTGCCGTCAGGTTAACTTTCCATTATGACAAACGGCTTTAATCTGGCATCAGATGTGACGGGACAGTTAATATAGATATAAATGTATATGCTGGTTCAGACAGTTACATTAAATAGTGATTGCTGTGATTGTTTATTGCATTAAATGTGCCTGACACTTTGGAAACCTGTCTCTGAGGCTTTGTTGACATGTGCGCACGTGTGTGCCTGTCACCAAATTACAGCTGCGGAGGGTGCACTCCGCTCTGCACCGAGAATAGACCAGGTTGGAGCTGGCGAGCTTTCAGCGCACTTTCAGCGCTCTTTTTTTTTGGCACGAAATTGTCACTGCGCCGACATGAATCTGCTGACACCTCCCCCTGGTGCGCCGTCAACTCCCCCTGGTGCGCCGTCACACTCATCTCTGCGCAGACGGTCTACCAAATTGTCAAATTGGCAGTACACGACGGTTCACCACACAAAATTAACACTGCGCGGGGTGCGCCAGGCTTGCGCCCCCTGCACCATGAAATTAGAGTCCATTTAGTGAAACATGTCCTCGTATGCATCTTTGTGGTTCTTTTTGTAAAAAAATCAGACATCATAAGATGACATATCACAATTGTGATAAACAAAAAATGACTCCAAAAGGAAACCCCCCCCCAAAAATAAACATCAACAAAATACTTATTTTGTGAGTATCACATCAGCAAAATAATTTAATCATCTTCATCATGATGGAAACAACACCGCATACTATAACTCAATGGATGTAAATATTAAACTGTTTTGAAAAGAGTGGTCTTTAATTTTCTCTATATTGTTGAAACATTCACTGTAAGATTGAGCATCTTCCCTCAGGCTTAAGTATTTCTCTTTTTCCATCCTCAATTGAAAAGTTGTTGACAGTCAAACTCCTGCCATTTTTACTGCATTGCGTCTCAATACACCAGCTTTATTTCCTCAAATGTTGCAAATTGCAGATGGCAATTTCTGAAGCACACTTTCCCACAAACAGAGCAGAGCAGGTTGGATTTTACGACGTACTAAAATGCTAATAATCAGTTTTTCCACCTGCAAATCTTCACAAACGTCCTCCCAAGATTGCCAAATAACAGGGAATTTGCTGCTGATCCTTCAAAGGATACTACAATGATTATTTTTTCTGAATAAGTATATGGTGGGTCTGAAACACTTTCTGCTGGTGGATGGATGCTTTTTGAAATATCAAAGCATATGGCACCTCTTTAAGTCTGCTGAAAGGAACAGCCGGAGAAGCAGCGGCTCTCCAGACTCCGTCAGAAAGAAGACAGTAAGAGTTGAATATTCATGAGCATATTCATGACAGCATAAGGTATCCACCGGGATGTCAGAGGGGCAGGTCACGGCTTTCAGAGTACTCACCTCACTGAGGATTCTGTTAGATAGCAGCCCACTAGAGGTTTCTATAAGAGAAGGTGAACTCTCTGAGCTTCCATGTTGTGCCAGAGGTCAAAGCTCTGTTGACCCCAGCAGGTGGGAGGCTGCCTGGAGCCAAAGGCCAATCAAATCAATCCCACCTGGGCAAGAAGGGGGTCAAAGGTTCTGTTTATGTGAGTGTGTTCACAGGTCGGTGTCGATATCCGGTCCCACGCGTTGAGGGCAGTGACTCATTATAAAGCGCTCACATCGGCCCATTAGCTGTTTTGTATTCGCCGGTTAGCTTTTGATCCAGTCACTCGTTTGTTGTCTCCATGAAAGGTTACGATGAATTTGTTTTGTCTCAATGAAGCTCTGTTTCCCCCCCTCTCTGCTCTTTTCACTCTGTGTGAGCCAAGACAACAGACTAATTGGTGCATTAAAACAGCCTAAAGCCTGGAACGAAGCGAGGCAGGGAATGATGTCTCAGAGGCACGCCGACACTGAGAGAGAGGAAAGAGTTGAAGACTGAAAGACAGACAGAAGCAGTGATGGTAAAAAAGTGACAAAACAAGAAAAAGGAGAAGAAAGGGAAGCCGAACAAACAGACGACATGATTGGGGAGCAAACTAGCAAACAAGGCGAATGAAAGGCACAGCCGGCCCCTTCACTTGTACACAGATTTGGGAGTGCATGTGTTGAATTTTTATACTTGCCGGGGACAAAATGCGCCGCAGAGCGAGCGTCTGAGCCGGGATCAGACACCCAGAGAGAGACGAGGGGGAGGACAGAGCAGCGGTCGCGCCAGACCTGGCAGGAACCTCTCTGAAATACCAGACTCTCACACTGAGCCTTGTTTGTTTGCTTGCATTTCTATTTTCATCCTCTGTTCATCATCACAACACCCCACTCTCTTTTCTCTTTGGCCAAGAAGCTGGGATACCAGTTCTTCCTGTTCTCTCACTCTCTCCGCGGCCAGCCGGGACTTGTTTTCTTTTTTTCTTTTTTTCCAAACTCTGCATGTCGCTTTCAGTTACTCTGTGTTTCTGACACAAGGACAGATTGTGTTTCATAATGAAGCAGATCAGAGGCATCAGGGAAGGCTCTGATTTTCTGTCCTATGACATTGTCGCTGTATTTAAACCCTTTTTATGCGTTCCTGCTTTAATCAATCTAAAATTAAACCTCCAAAGTCAGGAATGTCACGGTTTTTGCAAGAGAATGACTCATGTCTTTTGCATCACCACTGTACACTTCTTCTTGTTATTTAATTTACCACCACAAATCTGCTTTACAGTACTTTTTGCATCATCCTGTTTGAATAAATCCATTTGATTTCAACAGATTCAGCAGATAAAGATAGAGCTTTATTGTCTCAGGGACATTAAGGACAGTAAAGATTGGACAAGGTAGCTGTCATCTCTGACAGTCAGGAGGCTTTACAGGTGAGGACATGTTAAGTGGTCAGAAAATTAAAAAAATATTCGAGCAGTTTCATAACTGTTCATTTTGTGATGAGTGTTCACCCCCACCCCCCACCCCTTTTTTTTTGTTTTGTTTTCTTTTTTTCTTTTTTTTGTTGCTGAAATCTTCTCTCAACCCCTTAAAGTGATACTCCGGGATGGAACAAGTTGGGTCCTATCACAAGGTTTAGGGCAGAAATTACCCCTACAGCAGTGTTTTTGTGCAGAAGAAGCCCAGAGCGCTCGCACCAAACACCCCATGAGAACTAGAGCCTTATTTAGCGGTGTTTTCGTGTGAAAGAAAAACTCTGAAAATTCTCTAACTAAAGCGTGAATGCAGACCGATATCAGATTTTTTCGGTGGGAGTCCTAAATTTGTGTTTTTGGTCAAGTAAAATATGGCCCCGTCTGAGTGCAGAGCAAATCGGCTGACGAGCAGGGAGGGGGTGTTTGGTGCGAGCGCTCTGGGCTTCTGCTGCACAAAAACACTGCTTTAGGGGTAATTTCTGCCCTAAACCTTGTGATAGGACCCAACTTGTTCCATCCTGGAGAATCACTTTCATTTTAAATATTCTAGAGCAAAACATAAATTAAAGATAGGATCTGCGGGACTTTCCGTTTCTTGTTAGTAAACACAACATTCAAACTAGGCTCCTCCTCCTTGGTTCAGTGCCAGCAGCAGCACACACCCACTGCCTCCGACCACGAACACACTGTGAAGCGAACACACTCACTATCCCAGCAACCACCTGCAGCATCACACTTCCATATGGGAGAGACTTGAGAGCCATGCACCTGACTTGTTACCTGGCATGTTAGCACAAGCTAATCACAGGTATTTGAAACATACCTGGTTAGCAGAGAGCAAAGATGCATTGCTTTTTGGTCCCATGCTGCTTTCCAACAAGCGAGTGGAAGTCGAGCCAAGCTTTAATCTATTGGCATTTGTTTCACTTTGGTTGTGTTTTTCTTCCTCTGTGCTACGTCCACCATCATAGCCGCTTTGATGAGCTTCTTCCTCTCACAATTATCATAGACTGTAGATAGAGTGGACAGCGTGGCTCCGCCATTTATCATTCTACGGTTTTGAAGCCAAAATTCCCCTAGGTCACAGGCGCAGCCATTGTAGTAGTTTGCGGCCAGAGACTGCGCAGTAGAGTCGATGAGAGATTCTGGGAGAATCTGAGTGGAGCTGGGTGACAAAAATAATATATATATATTTTTTCCTTTTAGAGTCGTATCACTTCTTGACTCTACCTCCCGACATATTTTACAATCCCTGAAAAAAATACACGAGAACTGCAGCTGTCAATCATCGTTAAGCTTTATGTAAAACCTCCTTTTTAACCTCGCATAACTAATGAAAACGAAACTTTTCAGAAAAAAGAGGACTTGAATACAGGACAGCCAAGTGATATCTTCAAATCACTACAACGATCAGACGTTAGAAACATTTCTACGAGGAGTATTAATTTTTTAAAGTTTGACCACAGCCCATCTGGAATGGATGGGAAGCCAGATTTTTTAACCTATACTGCAGCCAGCCACCAGGGGGAGCAGTTTTTGTGGAGACCTCACTTCGAGCCGAGCAAGCAGACGTCCATTTTTTTTTACAGTCTATGACTATCATTAACTCGCAATGTCAGTTGGGCATGGGCACTCACTGATTGGCTGTTGCAACAACACCTACTCTCCACCCAGAAACATCCCGATACAACCAAAACATCAACATCGTACATCTTTAATAATCTGTCAGGCCAGGTCATTCTAAACAATGCAGTTTATGTTACACAGATTTTACTTTAATGTTTGTTTGATTAAGATTCCCTGATCACATGCTGTGTGCATGTTGTAGGTGGTCTTAATGTGCTGTTAGCCTTAAGTTTCATTTTCATTTTGATTTGTCAGGACTTGTATGCTGTGTCAGTGGGTGACTTTTGTGAAGTGGCATTTTTTTCTCAGAGGCCAAGGGAAGCCATGCTTTCTCTTTTTTTCAGACTGTAGCTGTGATTTAATGAAAATACTCCTTTTAACAGTTTCGATAATTCTTCTGTTGTGTGTTTAAGTGGGCGGTTTAGTAAATTAATAAGATATTTAAGCTAAGTCAAGTGGACAGTGTGAGTGACTGAGGGTGGGAGAGTGAAAGAGCATGTGTGTTGGTGTTCAAAGTGTCGGTTACATAACAAGCATTTGTAAGTAGAATGAGTGCTCTCTGGGCACTCTTGACAGGTCATTCCATTACATGAAATAGCAATAAACAAGCTGCATCATGGTCTTTAATGTGTTTAAGAAGAGATTTGTGTTGTAGTGATGATTGTCAACTTATTTAAAGGGCAACTCCGTTTTTTTGACACCTGGACCTTATTTATAGGTATGTGCATGTTCATATACTCACTCAGACAAACATCGTGCAGCTCGGAGTCCTTCAGAAGTTATTTAGATCCAACCAATTTTAGCCGCACTTAGCGGGGGCCACGGCAAGGGAGCTTCAGCGCGGGACATGATCTCTGCAAAATCGCTCATTTCGGCTATATTTTTTCATCCATCGCCAGTGTTATCATAAAGTCAGCTCGTCTACCGTCTTCAGACTACGACTTCGAGTTTGACGGTTGTCCTTACCGGTTTGAGCCTGAATACACGGACGAGGAGCTCCATGAAAGAAGAATGAAGAGGGAGAGAGACGAAGAGCTGGCTCGAGAGCAACAAACAGGAGCACGTCCACGACTCAATGCGAACTGGTGGTGCGCTTGTGGACAGTGTTCGCCTATGGCAACAGAAGAGGAGTGTGTTTGTGATAATGATGGATAGCGATGGATGAAAAATATAGCCGAAATGGGCGATTTTGCAGAGATTATGTCCCGCGCTGAAGCTCCCTTGCTGTGGCCCCCGCTAAGTGCGGCTAAAATCAGCTGGATCTAAATAACTTCTGAAGGACTCCGAGCTGCACAATGTTTGTCTGAGTGAGTATATGAGCATGCACACACCTATAAATAAGGTCCAGGTGTCAAAAAACCGGAGTTGCCCTTTATTTAAGTTAATGTTGAGTTTTGTGTTGCAAGTTTATACGACGGCGTATTAGGGCCACTAAAGAAATAAAATAAATAAATTTTCGAGAAAAAAACTCAAATTTTCGAGTTTCTAGAGTCGCAAATTTATGACTTTAGAAACTCAAAAATTTACAAGTTCATTAAGTGGAAATTTATGACTTAATAAACTAGTAAATTTGCGAGTTAAAAAAGTCACAAATTTACGACCTTGTTAAGTCATAAATTTACTGGTTTACGACAAGTCCCGGTGTTAGTTGATGCACAGATGCAGATAAGTCGAAAAAAGCTAAGTTGAAAAAATTGTAAAATTGAAGGTTGTTTTGTGACAGATATGGGAGATGTCAGATGTTTTCATGTGTCTCTGCACGATCTATTTGTTCATCTGTGATCTACTGAGAAGTCAGAGTGGACTGTAAACTGTAATCAATTGCTCTGGTCTCTACTGCAGAAGCGCGAGATTGGCTGTTTACTTTTTTCATTCCTTTAATAAAATGCTCCTGAGGAGGAAAGTTCAACGACTCGCTCTTTCGTTCGTGTCCTGTTGAACCACATACCTCATCTGTATAGCTCGGAGAAATTGCAATGTGTTTGCAATTTCGTTGTGCTTGTTGCAATGACTAATAAAGTTCTATACTATATCCCTGCACCTGCCCGCTGCGTTGAACTTCTTGTAGGATAAACGCAAACGCCTCCTCAAGTCCAGTGTGCTGCTTTCTTCTGAACAGCCCCATGGCACGACAACGTCTTTTCAGAGCCCGTGAGAATGCAATGACTCTGGGCTTAAACCGCTAAAACCAGTAGTTTCTCCTTATTACTGAGATCAACTCCAAAGTACAATCTTATGGGGCTTACAATTCGGTTCATCTCACAGTGAAGTACATAACTACGATGGAATATTATGGCCAAATTTGTGACTTTTTTAACTCGCAAATTTGCTAGTTTATTAAGTCGTAAATTTTCCACTTAATGATCTTGCAAATTTTTGAGTTTCTAAAGTCGTAAATTTGCGACTTTAGAAACTCAAAAATTTTGAGTTTTTTTCTCGTACATGTATTTATTTTTTTATTTCTTTAGTGGCCCTAATACGCCGTCGTAGGTTTACAACTTGATCTACCATTCTCTTTTTCACCCCAATTGTCGACTGTCTAATGGAGAGTCAGATGTAAATGTCTGTGTTTGTGAGCAATAAAAGTGAGGAAAAGGAGATGTCTGCCGTACATGTTCTGAGAACTCCTCCAGAGGTAGTTTATTGAACTGTAGGAAGCAAAGTTTGGTCAAATCTGGACAAACATACAGACAGAAGAGGGGGTTGAGGCAGACACAGACACTGACACACATGTATAGAGGCCCACAAGAGACGATTAAGCAGGATCATTCTTGTAAAAGTTAACTTTTTTTTTTTTTTTTGGATGAAAAATGTGTAGACTCTACCTTTTAGCATAATTAAATAGAAAACATTAAACAAAGACAACAAACCACAGACTCATTGACATCACAGGTTTAAACACAAAAGTGTATTTTCCTTTTGCGGTTCATGGTTTTTCATCATCCACCTTCAGATGTGAGGATCGGAACCTTTGATGCTTTTTTAATGTGTCTGTCATCAAGTTAGTGAAGCCACATTAAGATCAAAAAGGGAACGACTCTCATACATCACAGTGTTCTGTCAGGATGTCTGATTTCCCTTTAACAGATTTCTCCCTGCCTCAGTGTGCAATCAGTGTGTTTTCCTTTAAATTGCCTTCTTCCGCTGTCTTGCTTCTCTTCTAATCAGAACACAGACAATTGATTGGGGAAATGATTGAGCTGCTAAATGTCACTGGCAGATTTCTTTCTCCGCAGCATGATTAAATCTCACACATTTGGGACAAAACAACAAGATATACAGCTCACAGCCAATTACCCAATAATCCTGTGAATGTATATTTTTCACACCAGTTACTGTAGGTTGGCATTTTTCCCCCTCTGCAAATAAAGTTTGTCAAAACACTTCACAAAGTAAAGCCTGTGTGGGCCGCGCACTCTGCCAGACTGTCTACTTTTCATAAACATGTCTAAACAGAAACAAAGTTCAGATTTGACAGTGATCCTTCTCCAGAATAAGAGGAAACAACTTTAAACACCACACTGAATCTTAATTTAATAGCAGAAATACAATCCTTTATTTTAAACTCCTCCATCCAGCGTGATTCTGATCACCCAGTACACAGACCTCCACCTCAGCCGCTCACCATGTCTGAAATGCCAGTTTGAGGACATCCCAGCAGCTGGCGTCTTTGCTGTCTTCCATCATCTGGCATTCAGCCTGCCTCAAACAGCTGGAGGGGGGGCAGGCTGACAGTCAGACAGCAGAGATCAAACGTGAGTAAAGACGGAGGGACAGGGCCCATCTGTCAGCCTGAGCAGTCACTTCCTGTTCACTGCTGTTCAGTGGACAGAAGTAGTGAGAGCTTTCACTTAAAGGTAGGGTTTGCAGGATTTTCCTCAGAAAATAAAATGTCAACTTTTATAGGAATAATCCTGCTCAGTCGTCTCATATGGGCCTCTATACATGTGTGTCAGTGTCAGTGTCTGCCTCAACCCCCTCCTCTGAGTGCTGTTGAAGGAATAGTTTTTTGTTTCTTTTTCATCTCATTAAAGTGATACTCTGGGATGGAACAAGTTGGGTCCAATCACAAGGTTTAGGGCAGAAATTACCCCTACAGCAGTGTTTTTGTGCAGCAGAAGACCAGGGCGCACACACCAAAGACACCCTCCCTGCTCCTCTGCCGGTTTCCTCTTAGACGGGGCCATATTTTACTTGACCAAAAACACAATTAAACGGACTCCCATCGAAAAAAATTTCACACAAAAACAGCTAAATAAGGCTCTAGTTCTCATCGTGTCATAAAATGGCGCTACCTCCGCTGCAGAGCCACAGCTGGCTACAAGGCGCTCGCCGCTTAGTGTATCAGTCTGTGCGCGGCGTGCCAGATATAAACAAACGCAGGTAGTCTGCCAGGACGAAGAGACACGATGAGAACTAGAGCCTTATTTAGCTGTTTTTGTGTGAAAGTAACGCGCTGAAAATTCTCTAAATAAAGCCTGAATGCAGACCGATATCAGATTTTTTCAGGAGGGAGTCCATTTATTTGTGTTTTTGGTCAAGTAAAATATGGCCCCGTCTGAGTGCAGAGGAAACCGGCAGAGGAGCAGGGAGGGGGTGTTTGGTGCGAGCGCCCTGGGCTTCTGCTGCACAAAAACACTGCTGTAGGGGTAATTTCTGCCCTAAACCTTGTGATAGGACCCAACTTTTTCCATCCTGGAGTATCACTTTAAGGTTGTATGAGTGATGGTCAGTAGTTCTTAGTAAATGGCCAGCAGCTTGGCTCCTTTATTGAGAAAATATACTAACTGCTAGGCTTCCCACTACTGTAAAAGATGCAGCATGTACCACATCCTCAAAAGCCCGGTGCCATCAAGCAGTGGTTTAGATCAGTACAGTTTGGTTGGGGTTGGCTAGGGTTAAGCATTGTCCTGTTTGCGTTTCCACAGCCAACCAGTCTCTGCGGTAGGCGGCGTGTAAGCCAGATGCTGCCACATCAGTTAAATAATAGTGTGACGCCATAGCAGAGTCCTGCACGGGTCCAATTTTCAAGATCTGCCCCGCCCCGACCCGGGGATGTACAAACCCACACCCGAACTGCAAACCCGCGCATCAGCCCGATTAGTACCGCAATCCGATCCAACCCGTTGAAACGGGACCCGCAGCCCGACCATTAACCTTATTTAAAGTAATCATTTTGGGTCATACTGTCTGAAAATTGAACGGTAAATCGCCATAGTTCAGATGCCAGTGAGTAAACAACGCATCTGAATGAAGCAACTCTTCCAATAAAAGCCTGACTTCAGCTCCATCATCAACCCTCTGTCATCTTCTCACATACAACTGTAAAATCACTCGTTTTTTACGTTTAATGCTTTTAAACTTTTAATCTCTTAAAAGGACCTTTACATGTGTAATAGTAGACTTACTTTCTGTCCAGACTTAAGCGACGCTCAGCAGGTACGAGCCGGGATCATGTCACAACCATGGATGTATTATAAGAACTGGATAGCGTGGCTCAGCCTTCCACCATGTTACGGATTTGAAGCCAGAAAATTCTGTCAGGTCCATGTTTTTTTACACTCTATATGGTCACAGCCTAACAACCAGCTTACAACTTACGTTTTTATTTTATTGTATTATTATTATTTTATATTAATTTTGATGTGTCAAACTAAAACCCGCGACATGACCTGCATGTTATTTTTTTCACCCAGATCCGAACCCGGGAAAAAATATATTTTTAAAAACCACCCGCAAATCAGCTGTTTTTGCGGGTACCCGTCGGGTACCTGCGGGTACCCAACCCAGTGCAGGACTCTGCGCCATAGCAGTGGCACAGTGTACCCTGCTAATACATACTCCCAGCAGCCACCGCCGCACAGTAAGTGAAGATTCTCCATATATGGGGATCAGATCAGTTTAGTCTGGCACCCCCTACAGAAGGGTCCCAAAAAGTGGGACGGCTCGTCTTGGTTGTTTGGGTATCTGTCCTGGGATTAGCCAGTGGAATCATTAAATGCATGCCTTGCTGAGACGAACCAAACTGAACCGCTTGGTGAAAATATGGCCAAAGGCGTTGTGAGGACTGTCTTTTTGGTGGTGTTACTCTTGCCAAGGCGTGCATTTGTTTTGGAATCAAAGAGTTTTCTACATCCATAAAAATGTTACATTATTAGCAGCATTAATGCACATTTAACAACTAACTGTCTTGCTAATACATGCACAATTTGCACACTCCCATGGCAACATCCTGCAAGTTTCTCCACTAACTTCTTCAATCCAGAGTGGTTCAGACCTTCTTTCTGCACGTTAAACTAAATATTGAAAAATAAAATCTCAACAGTAATTGTTTAAATTGCTTTATATTTTCATTTGATGACTGTTAGTTGTTCTGCACAAAAACAGAACAAAATATGTGCTCAACATACTTCCTTTGAGGTTAACACTTGCTGTAAATATGATGTCATTTTAATCTGTGTTTGAGTCAACAAATCCAAATAATTGATCTTGTTTAGATTCAGTCAGCATCATAGTCTGTTGTTGTTTCTCTTGAAATTAGCAAGTGTTCCTATACTGCTTCCATCCACCCATTAGCAACCAGCAAAACATCAATTACTTTACTTATTAAGACATTAAACAGCAACAACATAAGATACTAGGCCCTAATACCCAGGCAGGCTTCATCATCCCAGGGTGGAGAAGTTTGGATGTGTGGGGTGATAATGAGCTGGTAAGTCCTGGACACTGATGGTGTTAGCTCAGCAGCCTCTGTAGACTTCTGTGCGACCTTTAGCCTTTTTTTTCAGCGTTTCACTGATGGCTTACTCATACTCAGAAGGTGTGACACTGTGTTGGGTTTTATGTTGCAGCTTTGCCTCGATGTGCCTTCATGCCTGAAAATTACCTCACCGTCATTTTCACTTTTCATACTCTACTTCTTTTGATGTGGAGACATTAATTTCACATGGCTGTGCTGAATTAGATGTGCATGAGTAATCAGCCTTGTGTGAGTGTGTTTTGCGTGTGTGTGTATGTATGTGTGTAAGTGTGTGGGTAGACCTGGTGTGTGATCTCCCATGCTCCTCTGCTTTCCTCCTCCTGTGTTGTTGGTGGGTGAGCGGAGCAGCAGTTCTCTAATGATCAGTGACTAAGTCGTGTGCAGCAGGGTGAGCTCTGAGGTGCAGAGGATTTCTTCATATTTGGAAACTTTGTGTCAAACAAACACGACAACTCAGCTGTGGCACATCATAGAGGAACAGCTGAGTTTTTTGCAAATGTATGCTTTGGTATGAGTTACCTGGATTTCTTGGATGCTCGGCATAAACACATTTATTTCAATGTATGCATACTTTCTGACATTTAAATTTACTTGTCAAAGACTGCATTAATTTTTTTTTTCTCTGTGTTTTAAATTTTTTAATTAAGCATCTTCCTATCTTGTCAAGTTTTGATATATAATAATCAGATGATGAAATGCGCATTTGCTTAAAGAGGAGTATTTTTTTTTTCATTTGTGTTTATATTAATTCCCTATTTTCCTCACACTAGTGTTTAAACAAAATGTTATATCATCCCCTGTATGAAACACTGCTGAAAAGATTTTGGCTGTTTTCTCTTTAAAGCTCCATGTTCCACAAGCCCCCTTTCCTCTGATTGGCCAGCCCTCTAGAGGCCTGTCTAGTGGAGCCATGGGTAGTCATGGGGTCTGTCCTTCCAGTGCACAATGACACAGTTGGGAGGTCTTAACAGACAGATTCAGGAAGTTTGACTACTCATGGATACGTAGAAGTGATAAAATTAGTACAAGTTCAGTTTGAATATCTAGCCTTGTTACTTTGTTGTTTTAGTGTACCCCCTCTTTAATGGGTCTCAGTACCTTTAAATCTAACATAGAATAGAATAAAATAGAATATAACAGAATGTACTTCATTCATACCCGAAGGAAAATTCAGGTGTTGGCAAATGAAATTATGAAAAATAAAATAAAACAAGAAGTATGTGCTGCCAAGTATGTGCAATGAATTTGGAATTGCATTATTATCATTATTATCCATTATTGTGATACTATGACCCAATGACTATCAATTGTTTATGTATGTATTATATTCTGCCTGGGTGGTGGGCACAAAAAAGGAAGGGAAAAATGTGTCAATATTGTCTGAAACATCAAGATTTGTATCATTGTGTTAATGACACGAACGGACACAATAAAGTATATATATTTATAAAAAATAATAATAATAAAAAAGATTTGTTTGAACATCTAGCATTGTTACTTTATTTTAGCGTACCACCTCTTTAATGGGTCTCAGCACCTTTAAATCTAACATAGAATAGAAAATCGAATAAATAGAATAGAATAGAATGTACCTCCTCGAAAGGAAATATAGGTGTTTGGCAGTTGAAATTATAAAAAATAACATGAAAGAAGAAATTATCTGTCAGCTCATCTCCCACTGGTTAGAGAGTTATGAAGCCTAGTGGCTGCAGGGAGGAATGTTTTTTGTATCTCTCAGTCCTGCAGCACAAAGAGATGATTTGTCCACTGCCACTTCTTCAGTACGATTTAGAATGGCCTCTACCATCTTCTGTGTACATCTCTCCACTACAGCCCCCAGTGAGTCCAATCTTGCAGCCCTGTATTACCCCTGTTGATTTTGAACATGCTATCAGTGTTGTGCATGAACACATTGAACACACTCACATTTTAATGAACAGTGAACTGAATCACTCAGTTTATGACTCATGAACTGGAACGTGAGCGTAGTTCACTCCTGGGGCTGTGAACAGCCACTCACAAACTGAGAGGTGCCGAAAGGAGCCGAGAGATGCAGAGCACTGTGTTTTACAGCAACAGAAGTCAGATCTACCACAGCACTCTGTACAGCCAACATGGCTGACAGTTCACACAAGTTACAGTTTTTGAACTAAATATCTATCTGTGGTGCAGTAATAGCATACAGGGATTCATTTACTTTGGGAATTGGCTTGAGGGATGGGGATTAAAGCATAGATAGCGCTGCTACAAAAGAAAACTTGTAGCAAAAAAATAAACATGAACTAGTTCATGTTTTGGATCATGAACTAAGTTGAAAATTAAAAAAATGAACTATGAACATGAACTAGTTCATTTTAATTTGTGTGGGTTAGGGTTAGGGTAACTAAACTTTAAGCTAGCTCATTTTCTGTGTGAGCTGGCACCCAACACAGCATGCTATTATCATTACATGGTATCATTTTCTTAAGAGTTTGGTGTTGGGGAGGAGGAAGAAAAATAGGCAGGAAAAGAGCGGACGAATATATGGAATTATCAATACTGCTTGATTTGAAACGTCAACATGACTTTAAAGCATGTTTCATTTTCCTTTTTTGTTAAAAAAAATGTTATTTTACAGGAAAAAGTCTGTAATTTTTTACAGAATTTTCCTGTTTTCTTATAAAACAACAAAATGCTAGTAGATTTACAGATATTCTCAGTTATTTTAAATAGTCTCAAAAAAAAAGAAAAAAAAAGAATTTTACGGTTATCAACCCCTTGTTTTTTAAGTATTTTTTCTATTTTTTTAAAAACATAGAAAACTGTAAAATTACAGAAATTATCTGTAAAATGACATCCTGGATGTTTTTCATGGTATTATGCCAGCTGAACCCTGTACCCTCCTCAAGCATGGTTGCAATTCACTAATAAAAAAAACAACAAAAAAAAGAGAAAACAAACAAACAAACAAACAAAAAACGGTGAAAGCACTGGCAGCAGTTTCCAGACAGATACCATAAAATTACAGTCAAAAGCTGTAAAAAATGCAGAACAACATAAAATAACTGTAAAAATCTAGGACTCACTGTAAAAAAAAAAGTGGTGTTTTTTTCAGATTTTTTTTTACAGTGCACACAGTGGGGACTTGTCCTTGAGTGAGTGGATGTATCATTCTCTCTGCTCTGTACACCCACTTTAACAGTTTGCAAGTCAAAGCACGTGTTGTCATACATGAAAGGATTTAGGTTTGATTTATGTGTTTGAAGAACATGTTTTTCTTTGCAGTCCCTTGCGGAAAGCACACTGACGTGGTGTCCGCCTGACATGCCTGCTGAAATACTGCGGCTCCTTCCTGAACCGTGATATCAGTCTGCTTCTGGTCTACCTGGCCTGTCTGCTATATCTGTGTCGAGTTGAAGTATGACAGCCCTGAAGCTGTGCGCTGCCACCATCATGGCCCACTCGACATCTTCATGTATTTATGACTCTATTAAAAAACTGCACAAGGACAAAGAGGAGGTGTGTGGTGTGTTCTCCTCATCCTTTTGCTTTATTTCTCTGATATTAGCTTAGATTTATGTAACTCCCCACTGACATGAAGCATACCAAAGTAGGGTTAATAAAAAAAGACAGGCAACTCATCAAACGTCTATCTTTTGTCATTGTTGGATGACATCAACGTCATTTATCAACATTTAATGTATACTAGCTTAAGGTGTCCTCCAAACTCTGCATTTTAATGAATTATCTTGCTTTTTTTAACTTTTTCTGATGAAAATTCATTATATTTGAATGTATCTGCAAGCTGAGTGTAAAGCATACAATGCACCAGATGGCCCATAGTGCTTTTGTGTCTGCCCGTAAAGCTGACATAGAGCCAAAACTCAAAATAGAAGCTGATTAGCTGAATATAGAAATAACTGATGAATGAATAAAGGAGACGACCCCTTCATACTGGTGAGAGAATAAAAGATCACCTTTATGAAGACAAAGAGTTCAGCAGCTGTAAAACTCAAAAGAATCCCAAAAAGGCAAAATGTCAGAGGGTCTTTTGTGTGTCTGTCTGTGTCATCGCTTCTTGACATTTGGGTTTAAAAGGCTCATTTCAGCTGCCACTGTAATCACCTCCTCCACTCAGAAAGAATGAAGTCATAACAGAGCCCATTGCCGCTCCATCAGTACAGATGCTTGAAAACACTCAAAATAGGTGGTAAAGCGGGCTGTCCACCAATCTCCGGAGTTTGATCCTCACATGTCCACACCTTACAGTGCCGGCGGGTAAGATGGTGAATCCTGAATTACACTGGGTAGAGAACCTCATCGCCCCTTTCTCTTGCTAAAATTAAACTACTGGGCTGATTTAACAAACTTCAACAACTTGGTGCACAAGGTGGAGGCCAATAACCCAGACACAATCTCCCACATCCTCCCACATAACCCAGACTCTCCTTGTGGGACTGTTTTTCTGCCTTCTTATTCGTTACATTAACGCCCAATGAACTTTAAATAGTACAGCTCCACATTGCACCTTGTATCCTCTGTTTCTCATTATTATTATACTTTTCTTTTTTCTATAACAATTCTGTTATTTTCTATATGTTTTAATATTTGTATATTTTACATTTTAACTTTTTCTATGCTCTATTTTACAGATTGTATAGCTTGTAATTTTGTAGTTTTTAAGTAGTTGCTCGGACGCTATTCATGACGTTCATGTCCTTGTATGTTGCAACAATACATCAAGTCGTATTCCTTGTATGTGCAAATGTACTTAGCACTAAAACTTGATTCTTGTTCTGACTGAGGGCAGAGCTTCAGGCAGTCCTTGGTGTTTGAGACCCGTCTGATGTGTCATGAACCAGATCCCTATGCCATAGAATAGAATAGAATAGAATAGAATAGAATAGAATAGAATAGAATAGAAAAAAACTTTATTTATCCCCGGGGGGAAATTCAGGAGTCACAGCAGCAATCAAGAAAACAAAAGTGAGAAAGTGCATAGAAAGTGCAAAAAGGTCCACAAGAAAATAGATGACGACATCCCGTCCACCACTCTCCAGCCCAGCCAGTCTCCACCTCCACAGGGTCCAGGACTGAGCCTCCCCAGCAGTCTGTTCAGTCTCTGTCTCCTGGATCCTGTCTGCTCACAGCAGGCATAGCTCCTCCAGTGTGGTGCTGGCGTCTGATGTCAGCTCCGTCGGCCACGCCCGTGAACAGCACGATGCCACTCTGCCCTCCAGCAGCCCCTCTGCCGCTAGGCTAGCACAGCTAGCTTGTCCATCCCACCGGAGATAGATCCCACGTTCCCAACAACGATGGATGAAGGACAGGTCCACGTCGTCACCTCCCAGCTCACACTTGAGAACCAGCACGTCGTC
This sequence comes from Halichoeres trimaculatus, assembly GCF_033239565.1. NCBI lineage: Eukaryota > Metazoa > Chordata > Actinopteri > Labriformes > Labridae > Halichoeres > Halichoeres trimaculatus. The sequence goes on along the minus strand of NW_027437198.1, from coordinate 4,543,076 downwards.
CTCACCTCCTCCCCCTCACTTTGAGGGAAATCATCAAGCCTTACACTAGTTAGCATTGACATGCTACAGGCTGCTAACAGCTAATTTCACATGTAAACAATGCAGCCATGGTTACATGTAGGATCTCCAGACAAACACAGGAGAAAAGTAGTAAAAATATCCCTGAAGCCACAAAAAGTTTGGTGTCTGTGACCGACAATGAACCATACAAAGTGATGATGCTCTCCAAATACAAAGATGATGTAAAAGAGATGAAAAAAATTACGAGAAACGGACAAAGACGAGAGAGCTGCTGCAACAGGCAGCTACTTGGGCAGCGCCTAGCCAAGGAAGAGCTCATACGTCACCTGGGTGAAATTAAGTTGTGTATACGTAAGCTGTGTGCTAACTGACAGCAGACATAAAAAGCACATACAATTTGAGGACATTTAAATGTTAAATTAAATATTTACCTTGATTTTGGAGACATGATGGGAAGCTGTAAGGGCGAGCTTGAGCGACACAAGGCTCCCCACTGACTCCTTGGTTTCAGTCATTATGTATCACTGACATGGAGGGGAGAGGTCTAAAGAGAGAAACACAAGATGGGAGAGAGGAGAGCCCAATGGAAGTTGAGAAACAAACAAATCCTTTCAGTAAGTGATTCAGTGCAGTTCGTCCTCCCAGGTGATTCATTTGTTTTGAACAAATCATTCATGAACATAACATTACTTGTCTTGTACTTTATTTATTTATTTATTTATTTATTTATTTATTTATTTATTTATTTATTTATTTATTTATTTATTTATTTATCTATCCATCTATTTATTTATTTATTTATTTATTTAATCTCTCTTTTTTTTAAGAGCAGTCTACAGATTTAGGGATTTCTACTACATTTGAGTATGTACAGGTTTGAAAATGTTGTTGTTTATTATGAACATCCAGCATTGTTGTTTTACATCCCTCTTTAAATACCAAGACCAACAGGTACAACTGTCACTGAAACTCAGGGTTGATAAAAATCAATGATGTTCCTGTTTCACATTTTCTCCATCTTAGATAATTATGCAGACTTCACAGCTCACACATTATATTAAACCTCCAGAAGCTCATGAACCACCGCGGACAGAAACTCTGACTTTAACTTCAAATGTGTTAAAGCTTCAAAACTGTACAAAAATATCTCTGCAAACTTCTGCAAACTCTCTGAAACACTTTGCGAGTGCGAGCTTTGTTAAAACAGCTGTCAAAAAACACAGGGAGGTTATCGCAGCCGATCTGGTGAGCTCATTAGGGTTTTTTAGAAACAGGTCTTGGAGCAAATTAGTGCCTGAATGGGTACAAGTACGAACAGATCTCTAAACACTTCCTATTTTTTTAAAACAAGCTGTCAGGAAGAACAGCAGCAGGCTGGAAATATGAGGCTATTATTATAGAAGAGCACAGTAACTTGTCATTGGTAAGGCTGGAAAAACAGCTGTGTTGATGCAGGTGTCCTCTCGTCATCTTCTGCCTGGACAAAGAGACAACAAACACTCAGTACAGTCAGAGAAAACTGGAATATTCTGTGACTGTATTGGCTCCAGCTGCATTAAAATCTGTCTTCTCTGTGTAATAATGCCAAAATTAGCATTACTCACATGGCTCACAATGGCATTAAAGGATTAGTTTCTAATCGCCTGAGCATCTTAAGGCCGGCAGGCAAATTTGTTGTACATTATAATTAGTCTTTATATTAATAGCTAGCAACGGCAATCCTTTGACACACATTTCTGTGGTTTTCTAACATGACGGAGAGAAATCTCTACAATCAGAGAAACAATACAAAGATTTAACGACAAATGTCTGTTAAATAAATGTTAAATGTTGTTCTTGGATAATCTGAACATTCATATCAAACAAAAACATGTTTCATATCAAGCACGCAGGAATGTGAAGGGGAACTTACACACACATACACACACACACAAAGGAGAAGGTATGGAAATCATCTGTTGTTACCCAAGGGGACCAGGACCAAAAGGCTCATGGGACGCACTTAAGAGACGCCTGTTTGTTTTGTTTTGTTTTTGTTTTTTTTTTGTGAACAAATCTTACAGGGTAGTGTTTTCTCAGGTACAACAGTGTTGCTTCACACTTTATGACAATTAAAATACCATTTCACAACTGTTCACAGGTGTTCTTCTGTTATCCATTAATTGCAAACATAATCCATAATTTGATCTGTTCCTGCCCCTTCTGCCATTGGTAGCAGCCAATATGGTAACCAATGAAGAGGAGAAGAGTCCCATGGCTCACACTCAACTTTTTAACTGTTTTGATTAGGGATGGTTCCTGATAAGATTTTATTGACTCCAATGCCCTTATCATGGTTGATTCTCTTATGAATTCCTCCTGTGAAATTTCTATGAGCAGAAGTAGCTTTACAGGTTTTCTGTGTCAACATTTGGTTTGTAAGTACATAAATATGAAATTAGTCACTGGATCTGGATATCTCTGTAAGTAGCTACACGGCCGTAGCCAAGTATGAGGTCAGCGAGGTCCGGACCTCACCTATTTATTCCAAGTTTTTTGTTTTCTTTTCCCGCCTAATATGCCCTATTGAACATACATGCCAACCCTCCCGATTTTCCCAGGAGACTCCCGAATTTCAGTGACCCTCCTGACAATCTCCCGGGCCCACAGTTCTCATGAATTTCTCCCGATTTCCACCCGGACAACAATATTGCTACACCATCCTTCTCTTCTGACTGGGCGCCGTTTCCGGCCGGACATTAATAACGGTTACACCTCGGCTGGAAGTCAAGCGCGGCAAACAGAACAGAAGAAGAAGAAGATGTAGAAGAAGAAATGAGTAAGAAGAGAAAGTACTCGTGTAAATTCCAGAATGAGTGGAAAAGAGAATTCCCGTTTATCCGGGACAGCATGAAGGGGACGGGATATGCTACGTACACATTTTGTAGATCTGACTTTACGATTAAACACGGTGACCGAACGGATATCACAACACATCAATATGACACCCCCCCCCCCCCCCACCCCCCACCCCCCCCCCCCCCCCCCACCCCCACCCCCCTTTTGAAAATCTCCCAAATTCTGAGGTCTCAAGGTTGGCAAGTATGCCTATTGAATAAAACATAAACTCATAAAAACTTGAAACCTCTCTGTGAAACGTGCTTGTAAGTTGTAAATTGTGGTAAACATCCATGGGCTTTGTGTTCTGTTTGAGCCTGCGTGCGTGTTGTGGGGAACAGCTGTTTGATCAGGTGATATACAGACCTGTAAATGCGCCTTGTGACGCGCTTGGCAACGGGCCAAACCCCATTCAAAACTAGAGTGTTTTTATTATTAGCACTTTGTAGACCACATCTCCACCCATCTACACCTAGGTAACCACAATATATATTTTCAGGTAATTAGGCACTTGTTCGGCCTGTCAAATAAACTCACCAAAGCCAGTTTATTTACTGTTATCCACAGCAGAGAGCGCGCCTGGCCTTTTCTCTCTTTTTTTTTTTTTTTTTTTGAGCACCTGGCTCATCAGCTGGCCGAGCACAAGTCACAATGATGCGAACAACAGACTGACAGGCCTGGTGATGATGCACCGTGGCTGTGGGATTTGTTTTTTAAAAACTATACATTTTTGTTTGGAAAATGTTGATTTCACATCATTAAAAGATGTTTAAACAATAAACATCTTGTATGACTTGTAGCTAAAAAAAACAAAATAATCATAAAATAAAAAAAATAAAAAAACTGAAAAAATTTTCGGCGTGCGCTTTGAACGCGCATCAGGGACCTCACCTACTCCAAAATCCTGGCTACGGCCCTGCATAGATATATAAAAATTACTCTAATTAACAAATATGTCTGTACCAAAATGTTGCACATCTTCTATAAGTCTGTTGTTGAAAGTGCAATCAGCTTCACAGCGATCCGCTGGGGCAGCAGCATCAGAACCAGAACCAAAGACTTGAAGAGAAGTAGGAGTAACTCTGGAGCTTATCGTCCAAAAAAGAATAGTGCACAAGCTGATGAAGATAATGGTGGACTCCATACACCCTCTCCACAACACGGTGATGAGACAGAAGAGTGTGTTAAGTAAGATGCTTCTTCAGGTCCGATGTAAGACTGAGAGGTACAGAAGATCATTCCTGCCAGCAGCCATCAGCCTCATGAACAAAGTCCAGAATTAATTATTGTTATTATCGTTATTATTATTATTATTGAACACAATCTGAACTACTACAATCCTGAATTTCCCTTTGGGATAAATAAATTATTTTTCATGAATTCATTCATTCATTCAAATTAATGAAAAAAAATGGGAGCTGTTGGGAACCTTGCCAGAGTTATGCTGAAGTCAACCATGAGCCTGCACATAACTTTTCTTTTATCTTTCCTTTGAGTATTTTTACATGTACAGTTCTAAGTGTAATTACAGACTGACTGTGCTATATTTATTTCATGAAAAGTGAAATTCTGTTGTAAAACCGAAGTTATACCGACGTATGCTAACCACTAGCATATCAACACAATTTCCCATATACTTTAGCATCAAGCTAGTACTATGTTTTCTTTATGATTTTTGGTCTATGATGTTGATAGATTGAATCATTTCTCATTGATTCTTAACAGGAACCAGTTTTCAATACCCACCCCTTAGTTTTGAGCTGCCGGTTAAGAAATCAATGTGCACTTCATTTGTCAGTGCAGTCAGTGTGAACACACCTACACATTCAGAATATTAGGTTTCAGTTGTCATGCTTTTTTATGCTTTCTTCAGCAAAAATTCAAAAAGCGAACAATTTCCATATGATGAAATGCTGTGTTCAGCATTTCAACATAATTTAATTTGTTTTACCAGAAAATGGACACACATATGCATGAGATGGAAGGAGTTCTGCTTTGTTCACATAGGGCACCAAGATCAACACACAAAAGGTTCCCCATAGGAGCTTTAGATCTTGTGTTTCTTATGAGGCGGATGGTAAATAAACAATTTAAAGGTAAATCTAATAAAGTTAAAAGATGCGCTGTTAAGAATACCTGATGTAGTCCTGCTACATGGATATTTTCCCTTTTGATACATGTTGTGACGAATTTCATACACATTACTGACACAATTTCACGATAAACAAAGATGCTTTCAATGAATTAGTGATGGTTTTTTTTGTCTTTCTTCTTCTTCTTCTTCTTCTTCTTCTTCTTCTTCTTCTTCTTCTTCTTCTTCTTCTTCTTCTTCTCTCTTTTATTTTTGGATTGACAAAAAAACTGACACAAATCACAAATGGGTCACGGACTGACAGCAGAGGCATCCCCTCTGCTCATTGGTAGATTACTAGTCCATGAGATGTGAGTGTATTTATCAATTTCACCAGAAAATGAACTGAAAGTACTGCATTTAGGTTACATCCTTTGGTAATCCAAAGGCCACTCTGTCCCTGTGAGTGGATACTTGTCTGATGAATCCATGTCAAAGCCTTGAGCTATGAAATGTGCATACACACATGCACACACACTCATTATTTAACAAATGAAGACATTGGTAGCCGCCTTGTACTTCAACTTGTATTGATTTCTCTGAAATCACCTCTGAGCTGCAAACCCACACACATTCACACATAGTCACACACGATATGTTAAATGACCAGAATAAGTAAGAAATGTAGAGTTTACCCATGAAAATTGTGTTCAGCACTCTGGCAAAACAGCTGTCATAGCCTCGTATCAACACACACACACACATACACATACACACAGAGCTCCATCACAGCTTTGAGGTGCACAATCCCTTTCTACGCCGTCTGTTGATTCATGGCAGTGCATCAATCTTTTGTGCCTCTCAGGTGTTACAAACACACAAAAACACACTGAAGATGCATACACTGACTCTGCAGGGTGAACACATGTGCTCACACACATCGAGGCCCCCCGAGTGTAATAGGCTGGCTCTGCTGGGACCCTGGGTAGGGCTCAGGTGATGGAGGGAAAAGAGGTTGATGAGCATGAACCACCTGAAGAAATTACCTCCCTTCCCTCTGTTTTATATTCCTTTTGTGTCATTCTTCCCCTGCTTCTTTTTTCCTTGCACACCCTCCAGATGTGATGAATGAGTCACTTCGACGGTGCGGCTCCAGTCTTAAATCATATGCCCCGTTTTCCAACAGCAGCATCTAAACAACCTTCTCTTACATGAGGGGAGAACATGGCCCCCCAAGGACAGACGGAAACCCCTTTCTCTTCACGTCAGACACTGCGTGAAGCTGAACTTGGCTCCTTCACATTAACCAGCGGTGTCCCCAGGCTACACGCACAGAGTCCTTGGGAAGGTGCGGGCTGGGGCCCTCAGATGGGGGAATGTGAAGAGTGTGGTGTGAAGTGATTAGGTCGCTGTCCAAATGCCTCTGGCTGCAATATGACCGACTTCTGCCAAGGAGACAGACGAGGAAGAGGAGGAGAAATATTAGGGAGCAGGTACATGATGGTAGTTAAAGGGCAATTAAGAAAAATGGCTAAAAATGACACTGAACAAATGAGCTGCTGTAAGAGAGCCAAACCCACTGAGGGTCAATAAATACATGCAAGGCTTCCTGCATCTTCTTGTTCAGTCTATTCATGTCCATGTCAAATGTATGGTAGCCAACAAGGGCCAAAAATGCTGCAATGGCTAAACAATATACATAATGATAAATGTGCATCATATTCAGGAACGCAGCACATGGGGAACCTTCAAGAGCCAGTATGGAACAAGCAACCGCGTGATTGGCAGAGTAGTGATAGAAGTGGGTCTCCCTCCTACCTGGGGTCTCTCATTCAGGTCTACACTCCTTCTCCCCCACTATGCTCTGCTTGTGAAAGACCCCTGGTGCTCCCAGCCCAGCGCGGCTCCAAATCACTAGCCAGACTCTTCTCCTCTGTTGTGCCCAAATGGTGGAATGAATTACCTAACTCTATATGATCTACAGGGTCCCTTTCTACTTTTAAGAGATGTCTGAAAACAATTCTGTTTGTTTCTGTCAGGGAACAGTTATGGACTCAATCTGACCCTTCTCCTCCTTGCCTTCAGGGGTAGAATGAGTCAGTAGGTCTAAGACTGAGCTCTTATGATTTTTTAGCTCTACTACTGAATGTTGTTGAAGTTTGAAGTATACTGTTGCAGCAATTAATTGTGGTTTGATGGCTTGTTGATTATTGTACCCCCCCCCCCCCCAAATAAATAAATAAATAAATAAATAAATAAATAAATAAATAAATAAAATAACATAAAATCAAATAAATTAATAATAATAATAATAATAATAATAATAATAATAATAATAATGAAATAAAAACATAAATTAATACACAAAATAAAATAAAATACAAATACAAATAAATAAAAATGAATAAAAACTTGCACTTCATGGCAGCACCTGCAGCCAAATAACTTGCAGCACTGTTGTTGCACTAATGCACTAATTGGTTTTTCTTCTATCTAAATTCTTGCTTGTGTTGAACATTGCTTTGGACATAAGCATCTGCTAAATGAACCTGTAAACTGTAAAATGTGTTCATTACTGACTAAAAGATAACATCTTTGGCCTCCCTGTATCCAATGTTTCAAAGACAATAATGAGTAACAATTGTAAGTGATAATAATTATTTGGAAATTTTAAAAATTGCCAATTCCTCACTTTTGCCTAGTCAACCAAAAATGTCACAGACCACCTGCAGTATCTCCACAGACCCCCTAAGAACGTGAACCCCCTGTTGAAGACTGCTGATCTAAAGTAAATGCAACAGCTGAAACATGCCGCAAAGGGAACGAATGCACTGCAAAGATCATTATGCAAGTCATTTCAGCCTAGCAGCGCCTTTGTACGGTGGCCAGCAGGTGTCAGTTGATTTGCAAAAGCTACAACACAAATGCAAAAGCTACAACACAAATGCAATAGCAACTGCACAAATGCAAAAGCTCCAACAGGAATGCAGAAGCCACAGCACAATGGAAGTGAAGCCACAACGGAAGTTAAGAGGACAGTTATGCTAAGAAACACAGAAAAGATTTGGAAGTAAAGTAAATGATTGGTTTTCTCTTTACTTCCAGCTATGATAAATGCTAACATTATTGATTCATTGAGCTAAATAGAAGACAAGTTTTTTTTTTCCAGTTTCTGTTGTGTTGTGTTGTAGCATATGTTAATGTAGTAACTTTTGCATTTGCGTTTCTACTCTTGCATTCATGTTGGAGCTCTTGCATTCGGGTTCTGGTTTTTGCATTCGTGTTGAAGCTTTGCATTGGTGTTGTAGCTTTTGCATTTGTTTTGTGGCTTTTGCATTCATGACGTAGCTTTTGCATTTGTGTTGTAGATTTTGCATTTGTTTTGTGGCTTTTGCATTCGTGACGTAGCTTTTGCATTTGTGTTGTAGCTCTTGCATTTGTGTTTTAGCTTTTGCATCCGTGATGTGGCCTTTGCATTCATGTTGTGGTTTTTGCATTTGTGTTTTAGCTTTTGCATTTGTGTTGTGGCTTTTGCATTTGTGAAGTGGCCTTTGCATTTGTGTTGCAGCTTTTGCATTTGTGTTTTAGCTTTTGCATCCGTGATGTGGCCTTTGCATTTGTGTTTTAGCTGTTGCATCTGTGATGTGTCCTTTGCATTCATGTTGTGGTTTTTGCATTTGTGTTTTAGCTTTTGCATTTGTGTTGCAGCTTTTGCATTTGTGTTGTGGCTTTTGCATTTGTGTTTTAGCTTTTGCATTTGTGATGTAGCTTTTGCATTTGTGTTGTGATTTTTGCATTCGTGTTTTAGCTTTAGCATCTGTGTTGTAACTTTTGCATTCTTGTTTTAGCTTTTGCATCTGTGATGTGGCTTATGCATCCATGTTGTGTTTTTTGCATTTGTGTTTTAGCTTTTGCATTTGTGTTGTGGCTTTTGCATTTGTGATGTGGCTTTTGCATCTGTGTTGTAGATTTTGCATTCTTGTTTTAGCTTTTGCATCCGTGATGTGGCCTTTGCATCTTAGTTGTGTTTTTTGCATTTGTGTTTTAGCTTTTGCATTGGTGTTGAAGCTTTGCATTGGTGTTGTGGCTTTTTCATTTGTGTTGTAGCTTTTGCTTTTGTGATATGGCCTTTATATTTGTGTTGCGGCTTTTGCATTCGCGATGTGGCTTTTGAATTTGTGCTGTAGCTTTTGCATTCTTGTTTTAGCTTTTGCATCCCTGATGTGGCCTTTGCATTTCTGTTGTGTTTTTTGCATTTGTGTTTTAGCTTTTGCATTCGTGTTTTAGCTTTTAAATCTGTGATGTAGCCTTTGCATTCATGTTGTTGGTTTTTGCATTTGTGTTATAGCTTTTGCATTTGTTTTGTGGCTTTTGCATTTGTGACGTTGCTTTTGCATTTGTGTTGTAGCTTTTAAATTTGTGATGTGGCCTTTGCATTCATGTTGTGTAGTTTTTGCATTCTTGTTGTGGCTTTTGCATTCGTGTTGTGGCTTTTGCATATGTGATGTGGCCGTTGCATTTGTGTTACGGCTTTTGCAATTTTCTTGTGGCCTTTGCATTTGTGTTTTAGCTTTTGCATTTGTGTTGTGATTTTTGCAATTGTGTTTTAGCTTTTGCATCTGTGCTGCAACTTTTGCATTCATGTTTTAGCTTTTGCATCCAAGATGTGGCCTTTGCATTCCTGTTGTGGCTTCTGCATTTGTGTTATAGCTTTTGCAATCGTGTTGTAGCTTTTGTAAATCATCTTCCACACACTGGCCACCATACCTATGGTCCTTGTTAGCCACTGTGAAATTGTTACCAAAGAAAACTCAATCAAATGGGCTGGTCTTTTTCAAACCGGTGGAGACATCACTTTTCTTTTTTTAAAGCTTTTAAATCACTGCGATGGAGGAAAGGTGTCTCCTGACATCACCTTTAGGCAATTTCAGTCATACTCTGATGTAGGAATGTCAACTATAATTTGAAAATGATAAGAAATTGATGTAATTTGGCTTAAAATAGTAATGTTGAATGATTTACTCTGGCTCATTTCAACGCCATGTACTTAAAGAATAATTTTCATGTCATTTTTTGAGACTAGAAGTTGCTACTAAAAGCAAAAGAGCTTCATGGAGTGTGGGTTTTGGATGAAGTCATGTTCTGTAGAGGTGGTGTGTCAGAAATTTTTTTCACTGAGTAAATAACACCAGGCTGTATTCTTAAAATTGACCTTAACTCCTGCTCCTGCGTGCCTGCTTCCTGTTTCATGCTACCTGTGTGCCCTGCAGCAAACAGTACACACTTCATACCTGACCAATTACTGATGAAGATATATACTTCCTGTTAGACACTAAGACAGATGCACATGATGAACGATAACCTTTGCCTATGATAGCGGCAGAACACAATTTAATATCTATGAAATTACATGAAAAAAAAATAAAAAATCCTCCCACTCCCAACTGTGAGTGAATCACAGCGCGACGTCGTTACACCCACTTTGTTTAATTAGCTGCTTCAAGTTTATGGCTGTCAACAGTTCAGGTGTAACCTTTAGGAACAAACAAAACACTGTCAGGTAGGTCTCCAATTAAAACTTTAACTTGGTTCACTGTTACCCAGCTCCTTTTTTTCCTCCTTTTTCCTCTGTGTTGGGAAGAGTTGACAAAGGACATGGAAACAAGAACTAACTGTGAAGGAAGAGAGAGGATAATTAATGAGCGGAATAATTGGGATAATTGGGAGCTGAGATGACTTCAGGCAACTAAGAGGATACTAGTTGTTATTAATTTATTTCAGCAAGTTAAGTACCCAAGATAGTTTCTGTATAGATGATCAAAAACTGTACTTAAGAAGAAATTAAGAAAAACTAATTTAACCACAAGAGAATGGATTTAAAGACACAGAGTCGAGCAGCTCCCAAATTATGTAGCTGGTAGTGGTTTTTATTTTATTTTATTTTTTATTTTTGCAGTCAAATTAGTATTGGCTAATGAGGTATATGGGGGCATTAAACTGACAAAATCTGAAGGCACATATGAGATCCTCGTGCACAGCTGCAGAGAAGCTGCAGTCAAACATTCCTGTGATCGAATGACTTTGAGAATATATAATATTCAGAGTGTAACACAGCTTATAATTTTTTTTGCTTCAGTGTTTCACTACCCTTTCTTGCTTACTTTTACTGACACAGAAAACAGCCAATCGATCATCGAGGGCTTTAACCAATAACACTCAGTGATATGATGCTGACTGGGTCTGCTCACTTTCTGCCCAAAAGAATAAATAAAAAATCTGCTTACAAGCAAGAAAATGTACTTGCTAGCAAGCAGCAGAAAGGTGAAGAGACATCTGTGTAGTTATAGCTTAAGCTATTTGGCATTAGCTAGATTGCTATAACGAGCAGTTTCAAAATTCAACCAACAGTTTAAAACATAGCTTACCTTTGTGAGAAGTAGCAAAGGATTGGTAAAGTTGATACAAGAAAACTCCATTTCATGGGAAATTTGTCCTACCCCTTGGTTTCAGGTGAGGTCTAGGTTGGTCTTTGATTTAAGGGCTGTGAAGCCCTTCACCTTAATCCTCCTTCCCTTGATCTTACATAAAATTGGGACACCCTGTCACGAGATGTGAACGCAAATCAAGGGCTATGAGGTAGAATCAAGAATTGGTCCTTACTCATTACAGTGAAACTGAGGGCCAACCCCGGTTGTTATTCTTACTCATTCCCCTTTGTCTAAACTCTTCGTCTTACCCCTTCGTCTTACCCCTTTGTCTTACTCCTTTGTCTTTCCCTTTGTCTTTCCCTTTCCCCCTTGGCTCTCTGTTGTAAGGGCAAAGGGAAGGGGTAAAAAGAAAATCTTACAAATGAGACGCCACTTGATCCCTGCTACATTATCCAGGCTGTATTGGCCGTTCGATTAGGCTATTTATCCTCTCCTCTGGTACTCTCCTCTCTGCCCATGTCACAAAACCAAGGGCAGAGGGGTAAATCAAGGGCTTAGAGGTAGAATTCTCACCCATTGTCCTTCGTCTTACCCTTTCTCCTTGGCTCTCTGTTTCAAGGGGAAGGGGTTGAAAAAACAAAACAAAACAAAAAAAATTCTCAGAAAGGAGACACCACTTGATCCCCGCTACATTATTCCCTCTAGTCCCTAGCTGGCCGTCGTAGGCAGAGCGACTGTCTATTCACTTCCAAACAAAAAACATTTTTACAAAGTGATGATAAACTGATGTCAGGTTAGGGCAACAAACCCACAGCAAACAGACACGAACAGGATGCACTGCATGCATAAGTAACTAGACAGCTAAGCCATAGAGAGTGAACAGTAAAGCCTAGTTTATGCTTGACGCAGTCGCATGGTCGCAAGGTGCGCGCGCCACGAATGGCTTCAACGCGCACCTCGCGACAGTCGGGTGCGCTGGCGCTTCACGTGGTCGTGCACCTCCAAAATTTTCAAACGTGTCGCAAGACCCGGGAGTGGAGCTCCTAGATTTTCAGTCTTTCCTGTAAACTGACCGGACAACAATGGGTCCTTTTGTGCTGCAGGAATGGCTTGATCTGATGCAGCAGGTCATCAAAGCGGTGTGCAGACATACGAAAGTAGCTGAAGTGCATTTCCTCATCTACAGCTGGCATGGGTTTCACGAGCTGGGTGTAATCCCCATCCAGAAGCCTCGCTGCATGCAACGGGCGGACAGACCACCTTCTTCTCCGGCGCTGCTTTTGTCTGCTCAACAACAGTAAACATAATAATTTCTTCTCCTCCAATCATAACTTTTCTTGCCGCCATTGTTTTGGTCCCTATGTTTGGTCACTTTTTTGTCTTTTGGTTGCTTTTACTGCTTTCTGTAACATTTCTTTCTCTACCGCCCCCTGTCTTTGCGGCATATATTACAACGGAGAATGCGCCAAGCATAGATGCCACTGCGCCCTATTGAGGTGCGTGCACCACCTGCGAACGGAGCCAGGTGAACTAGCCCTTAAGGTATTCAGGAGCTTATGTAGCTTCTAGATACTGTTACAGTAGCTTATTATAGCTTATGTAGCTGATGCAGCTCTTGATAGCAGCTTATCTGTCCAATCACTCATGCACACCACAGTGAAGTCCCTCTGCTGCAAACCTGTTACCCCAGTCTGACACCGCTATAGCAGCGTTAAGTAGATTGTTATAACAAGCGATTTCAAAATAAAACAGTTTAAAACATAGCGATTAACACTAAGTTGCAAAGGATCGGATAAAAGAATATCCATATCATCATCATCTTTATATCCAGACTTAAAATGAGTGTGAAGTTACAAACACATCAAGTTTCTGTTTAGATAGATAGATAGATAGATAGATAGATAGATAGATAGATAGATAGATAGATAGATAGATAGATAGATAGATAGATCCTTTGATGCCCTTCACAAGAAATCTGTGACAGGAGTGTTCATGTATAATGAGGAAAATAGTCAAACAGAATACAGGCTGGCACGTTAAACCAGAGAGAAAACACAGAGTGAGAGGAAGGAGTCTTTTTGGGAGAGTTCGGTCTCTTTCCTGATTAAGAAGTGCAGGAACTGGCAAAGGGAAGACAAGGTGGGAGCCAGAACACCCACAGTCAGCACGTCTCCCATTCCTCCTCCTCCCCCTCCTCCTCGGGCGGTGTGCCATTGATCCGCCTGCAAACAACACTCCTCCAGGTTTGGGGGAGAGTATCAGAGGAGCGGGAACATAGCCTAATCGAACGGCCAAATGAAAATTGAGAGGCAATTTAGGGAGCCAATGGAACGGAGGATTCTTCATGAAATGGGAGCCTGGAGTGTGTGTACGGTTTTCGTTTGTGCGTGTGTGTCAGAGTATGAAGTAACACAAAGAAAAGAAAGAAGCAAAGAAGGAAGAGACAAAGATCAATTGGACTCATTAGTCTTAAGGTGGATCAGCTCTCTCCTTCCTCCTCCTCTTCTTCATTTCTGGGTGTTAGCTGACTGTGGATCTCCTGTGTTTCTGATGACAGACCTGCATCTGAAGTGGGCAGCCTGAGGGCTCCGAGCCTCGATGAATGTTGTGAAGTTGGAAGAGGCCTGTAGAGTGGTACTGCGACATAATGTTTCGCATCTCTCAAAACTGGCGGAGAGACTCTCTGGGTCTTTACAGAGCCGACTTCAGCCATCATGTTCACACCAGACTCTAATTTCACTCCCATAGCGGAGGTTCATGGCCAAAGACGAATCAGTCCCTGAGTAACAGAGTGTTAGGAAAGGTGCCATATTTGAATATACAAACATCTATTCTAGACTGATGAGTTGGGAGAGGCGAATGAGGCTCAGTGGTAGAACAGCTTGTCTCTTATTTAGAAAGTCAGTGGTTTGATCCCAGCTCCTACATGCTCACATGCTAAAATACAGTGGCGAACCGTGGCCCCAGCCACTGGGCCTTCAGTAGGACCATGGGACCACACGTGGCAATAAACAATCAAACCAAGAAATAAAAACAATAGCCAAAATCATGTGACATGGAAGTTTAGTACATTGATAGTTTTGTGGGATTACAAATTTATCATGTGCCTGAACACTGCAACACCTAACACAACTTCAAACAATTAAAAAAAAATAAGATATAAAATTGAAAAAAAAAAAAAAAAAAACGGAGTTTCAAGTAATCCAGCAACCACACAGTCTTCTCCATTACTTTCCACCATTTCTCTTCACATTCTGCCAACTAGATCTTCTCTTTTCCATTGTTTGCCAGGACAAGTTTATAAAAATAATATAAAACTCATTGCTATGATTTCATTGAGTAAAATGAATAAATAAAAACAAAATAAAACAAAACAAAATAAAGAAATAAAATAGTTATCTAGGAGTACAAAAATTCTTTCAATATTTCTTATTAGACCTTCACTGAATACCTTGAAGGCCCTGAGGGTTCCCCACTGCTAAAATATTCTGGAAAGACACACAGGCTCTTAGTGACATGGTCAGCAGTGTGCAAATGAGAGCAATGTGAAAATTTTAATGTTCGGATGAAAAGAGCCTCTGACAGTAGAGTGTGGATGTGACTAGCAGAAAAAAGTTGTTTGAGTGTTCAGAACGTCTTAAAACCTCAGAAAAGGTCCATTTAGCAATTGCTTTTACTGAGTGCAAGAAAGTCAGGGTTCAAGGTTCATGTCTAAAAGCTTGACTTGAAACTTATCGTGAAAACAGTTCTAAGTATTTTTTGGTAAGAAAAATTTCTTATTTGTTTATTTGTCTATTTATTTTTTTGCTTTACGAAGCTTTAGACTGCAGGGTTGGTATCATTACTCATACTTTATATTAATTTTCTGTTCCTGATTATTTTGACAAAGTAGTCCTGACTGAAATCAAGCGTAGCGTTAGTTCAGGCAGGCCACGATATCAAGCTCTAACAGCTTAGCTGTCATCATTGGTGCAGATCAGCTGATGGCTCAGCTGACTCCCGTGTCGCCTCCTATTGGAAAACTGCATTCAGAGTGGGCTATTCAAACAGTTCTAGCCCAGCCTCCTTCCTGCTTCCTCTGCTGGCACTTTGTAACTTCTGGCTAGGCGCTGCCCAAGTAGCTGCCTGTTGCAGTAGCTCACTCGTCTTTGTCCGTTTCTTGTAATTTTTTTCGTCTCTTTTTCGTCATCTTTGTATTTGGAGTGGATCATTACTTTGTATGGTTCATTGTTGGTCATGGACACCAAACTTTTTGTGGCTTCAGTGATATTTTTACTACTTTTCTCCTGTGTTTGTCTGGAGATCCTACATGTAACCATGGCTGCATTGTTTACATGTGAAATTACCTGTTAGCAGCCTGTAGCATGTCAATGCTAACTGGTGTAAGGCCTGATGATTTCCCTCAAGGTGAGGAGGAGGTGAGGACGACGTGCTGGTTCTCGGGTGTGAGCTGGGAGGTGACAACGTGGACCTGTCCTTCCATTCATTGTTGCTGGGAACGTGGGGTCTATCTCCGGTGGGATGGACGAGCTAGCCGTGCTAGCCCAGCGGCAGAGGGGCTGCCAGAGGACAGTTGTGCTGATCACGGACGTGGCTGACAAAGCTGACATCAGACACCGGAGCCACATTGGAGGAGCTTCACCTGCTGTGAGCAGACAGGATCCAGGAGACAGAGACTGAACAGACTGCTGGGGAGGTTCAGTCCTGGACCCTGTGGAGGTGGAGACTGGCTGGGCTGGAAAGTGGTGGACGGGCTGTCGTCATCTATTTTCTTGTGGACTAATTTGCAATTTCTATTCACTTTCTTACTTTTGTTTTCTTAAATGCTGCTGTGACCCCTGAATTTCCCCTTGGGGATAAATAAAGTATTTTCTATTCCACTCTAACTCACCTCCACCTGTCAATGTATTCATGTTGATTGTTCTGCTCTGTCCGGTTTTTATTTTTGCTGCTGCGCTCCCTGCTTATGCCGTTCACGATGGCTCATATTGGGCAGGAAGGTGTGGTCTACCTGCCTCAGGCTTTCCACGCAAGCCTGTGGAAGATCAGGGAGTCCGCCAAATGAAACTGTGCAAGTTAATATAGATTATTTTGACAATGTGGTCCTGACTTACCTTATGTTACAAGTTGTATTTGAGTCATGTTTGTGATGATATACTAAAATATGTAATTCATAACTAATGGGTCTCATCATCAATTTTTTTAATGGACAGAATAAGTTTATCATAATAGAATTTTACAACCCTATCTTTAAAAATTGCTAATAAATGTATTTTTCTATGTTGACCCAATCCAGAAAAAATATGTTTCTTTAACTTCTAATCACCATTAATTGTTTAGAATGTGTGTTAATAACACTTGGATGAAAAATGAGTTGGGTTCACTTAATATTTTTTCATTCTAGTCTGTGTTGTCTTTTACTGTGCAGTGTATATTAAGTAAATGCTATAATACCAGCCTTTGGCAGAGGTGGGTCAAAAGGTTTGAGGCAAACTGGGTTTGTCTTAACCTCTCTAAACATATCTGTCAGGACTGTCAACTCCACATGGCCAAAAATATAATCCTAAAGCCAGCTACACAGCTGCACTGAAACTGAGCATTGTGGACACAACTGAACGTAAGGAAAATTGACATGCAAGACAGTTCACATTTATACCATATTCTATTCTATGTGTTATAGCAGCTGACACTGTGGTTTTAAAGGGACATTTTGTGGCATTCTGCAGCATTATTGTGAAAGAAGGTCAGTTGTTCTTATAAAATCTACATCCTGGCATGTTATGGCTGTCTGGAGATAAAGACAGTATTTATTCAAATAAGGGCTCTGTGTGTCACTGCAGTATCAAAGGAATCAGTACCTGCTAAGTCAACTAGATATCCTGATAAAACGTCCACAGTGATTCAAACAAATGCACTCAGACAGACAGAGTCATGTGACTATAGACATTTTTTAATTCCCCCAAGGAAAAAGAAGCATGTCTGTAACACCATGATTGTGTTTGCAGCTGCGCTCACTGAGTCACTGGGATGTCGCCCTGAATAAAACCTCTCTGTAACAAAGAAAAGCTCCCTCTCCTCAGCCAGGCCTCGCTGCCTGCTGGCAATTACAGCTCCACTGGCTGAATCATTAGAGTCATTTACCTACAAAGTGCTCTCTACTCCTCTTTGAAGAGTCAAGCTGCCCTGCCATTTCCCCCTGGTATCAGACCCGCATGCTCTGATTTCGACCCGGTCGATCAATGATCATCTTCTCCTCTGCTCTTATAGAACACAGCTCTGTAGGACTCAGGTGGAGTATTTGTGATACTCACAGGACCTGCGGTGTGTCCAACAGATTATAAGTTCTCTGTATTGATACACCAATACAGGGGGAGGAACTGCACACTCTCAGAGGTAGGAAGTTTACTTCGAAATCTCTCTTCTCTCACTTCTTTAAGTTTAAAATGGAAAAGATCCGGCATTAGTTGATTTGTTCCTCTTTTTGACAAATCTTGCACCAATTTAAAAGACTGTCTCATCCAAAACTGAGTGAGGTTTTAGCATAGCACTTCTCTGCTCTTTGTCTGAGTATTTCAACCCTGACTATTGTTCAAGATTTGTTACGCCGATCCTACAGCCTTTTGAGGCTGACAATATCAAAGTACAAAATGACCCATATGAATTTTTAAAAAGAAAATAAAAACTAAAACACTTAACCAAAGGATTAATTAAATTAAAGACAACATTAAAAATACAAAACAAAACAACACAAAACCTCAAAGGAGATCAGGACATCAGTCCCTAACTCCTAATGCCTCTCCCCTCTTGTAAGCAGCAGGGGGCTTTTAAGGGCTCAGAACCAGGTGTTCCTAAGTTTTTAATCGGTGAATTCACCTGGGGACAGAGGGAAAAGGGACAACATGAGGGAAAACACAGAGCAATACAACACCACAGAAAAACAAAGAAGTAAAAAGAGAACTTCCGTGCACCTTTGTATTCTGGAAATCTGATAAAAATAATATAACTAATGTTATCATTGAATGCAATATACCAAAAATACTTGGACAGTAAAAACAGTTTCCATAAAAGTAGGTTGTGAGTGAGCCCTTGTGCCTTATTGCAATCTTTGCATTTGCATGCTCACAGTACCAGTTAGGACAGAAGCTCATGAAAGAAGTTGTATTGTAGCATAGCATTCACACTAAGCTTAGTACTTTACTTTTACAAATGTTGCAAAAGGGGCCAAAACAACAAAAACATAAACTCTCGTGAAAATAAACACTCTCACAGATCACAGGAGAGGGAGGTTAAATTAGTTTATCTACAGCTCACTAACACAGATGTACAACCCTGGTATAATCCCGCACAGTCCAACAAAGCATCACGGCAATTTCCCACCATGTATCGTTGTTACTTGTTAGTAAACTCAACATTCAAACTGGGCTCCTCCTCCTTGGATCAGTGCCAGCAGCAGCACACACCCACAGCCTCCAACCATGATTACATGAACACACTCGCTCGCCCAGCAACCACCTGTAGCACATCTACATTTGAGAGACTCGAGAGCTGTACACCTGACTTGGCATGTTAGCACAAGCTAATCACGGGTACTTGACACGTGCCATCTCTTGTCCATTTCCATCCCGTGCTGCTCTCCAAGTTTCCGAAAGCAAGTAAAAGTCAAGTCAAGCTTCACCCTTGTTTAGGAAAACACTTTATCTGTTTGGTGTTTCGTTTCACTTCGGTTGAGTCTTTCTTCCTCCTTGCTACGTCCACTATCATAGCTGCTCTGAATAGCTTCCACTTGCGATCATCGATATGCAAAGTCACTTGCACACTGGGTGCTCCGTGATCGGCTGACATAACCACACTTACTCTCCGCTAAGCCTGTCACGATAATCAATAAATCAATTAACCGAATGAGAAATAAAAACGTCCTTGGTAAGTTTGCCAGCCTCGATAAACTGACGGGTGCATGTTTGTTTTCCTCCTCTCTTTCCACCAAAGAGGCTGAATGAGAAGATGGCTCACTACGTCTATCTTTCCTAACATCGGGGTGCATAGGTTCTATAGCAGATTTAGCGGATTTATAGCAGAGTGAGCATCTGTCAAAAATGTGATCTTTGGGGTGAAGAAGAGGCTGCTCACGCGTACACACGGAGAGAGCTGAAGCTCCTGAGGGGTAAGGAGGAAACACACGCTAATATGAGTGATGGCACGAAAGATACGGTTCTTAAGCCGCCTGCCACAGTCCCAGTGTGGGAATATTTTGTTTTTATCAGAATGAACAAAGTGTGAGCTCATGAACACCAATGAGCTGATATGACGCGTTTGTTTGAAAATAGTGGCGACGAAGAAGAAGAAGAAGGGGAGGTGCAGCGGAGCCTTGTTCTTTGACAATCCGCTCTTACTGAGGCTTTTGGTCTGCAAAGTAAATAGAAATAAAAGCGCCAAATGGTGGGTGCTCAAAGACAGCTACATTGCCAAAGAAATGCAGCCCTTCAATACGGTTGAAAGCCAGAATGTTTGACAGACAGTACGGATTGACTGGGAAAAAGTACATGTTACAAACAATTCAGGAACTGTATAAACTCCCTTTTATTTAGGCTATAGTTTTTATTGTTTTTTTGTTTGTTTGTTTGTTTTTGCTATTTTTTTTAGTTTTGTTTTTTCTTTAGAGACAGGGTCTATGTTTTATTATTTTTGCTTAGTATTAATTATTTTCATTGACATGTATTTTTTCTAAAAGAGTCCATTTCATTTTCATTGTATTTTTTTCTCCTTCTTGTTTGTTAAATTTTTTATATTTTTTGTTTTGATTTATTTTATACAAAAGATCCTAACCTTAAATACTCTTAAGAAATTATAGTTTCTTGCTTTTGATATGGTGTACTCACTTTATTATCCCATTTATCATAATTACATCAATGAAAAAAATGGAAAAAAAAAAAAATCAAAATAATATTGACAATAATATTGTTTATCGGCAATAATATTTTGGAAAATTATCGTCTAGCAAAATTTGTTATGGTGACAGACCTACTCTCAGCCCATACATGTCACAAGTCCATTAAACGACACAATCAAAACATCAACATCCAGGCAGAGGAGAAGTTTAGGCAGACACAGCTACTGACACACATTTATAGTGGCCTGTAGGGGGCATTCGAGCAAGATTATTCCTGTAAAAGCTAACAATTTATTTAATTTGGAAAATCTTGCATAACCTACATCGAACAAAAAGTGGCTATTTGAAGCACCCAAAATAGCCAGATACCACAAAAGGCAGATTCCACATCTGTATCAGTCATTGAATCCATGTCAGCATTCTGCCCCCTTATTAACCAAGCCCTGTGTTTTTACCTCCACTCTCTATCCATGTGCAGCAAGTGTATTGTGTGCGTCTTTATGAGATGACAAAGGGGCTTCAGAAAACATCAGTATTTTGCTTCCTTATGACTGAGGAGAGTTGGTGATGTAGTGGCTGTGACACAGGGCAGAGCAGAGAGACACACCATGAGTCAGGAGAAGCCCAACTTCGGCATGAAACCAAAAAAATCCACCACATTCCTGCATGTTCTTACAGTATTACCACAGTGAAGAAACCAAATGTGCCTCCATGTCAATCGAACAACCTTGGTGCTTTTTCTGTAAGGAAGGGTGTAAAAATGACCAATATTGTATCATTTTATGACACCTGATATTGTATTAAAAGTATTACATTATTTTATCTACTATTTAAAAAAACTGCAAAAGAAGGCTGAATTGTATGAAATCAAACTCACCTTATTAGGCCACACATGGTGGAACAGGTTCACAGATGAGCTGTGTGTTTGTAAAAGGAAAAAAGAAGATTAAATCCTGATACTCCCCACTCTGTTCCCCTCAGTCTGTGTGTGATGTGACATTCACCAGTATATCAGTTTGTCAGCTAATCAAATGTCAGCCTTTGCAAAGCAAATGGCAGGTGTTTGCTGATAAAAAAAATCACTTCTTGAGAGAAACTACCAGGGTTTACAGAAAGAGGGACGAGAATGTGGGCTGAGCCATACTGAGTGAGTGATTTTACCTCACAGTGTATCTTTGTGAGTCCATCCACAAGTGGTGAACCTTTGGTGTTAAAAAATGCATTAGTGCAAAAAGCTGAGTGTCCACTTGAGGCTGAAAAAGCTAAGAAATCCCTGTAATATCCCATGTGGCAATGCCATTTTTCAAAGTGAAACGAAGATGATTACAGGAGTGTACAAAAATAAAAATTAATTACATACTTGAATCAGAATTTCCAATATGATGACCACCATATGTGATGCAACTGAGCCCACCTCCATGTTGTATGAGGTCCAAGGTTTGTCCCTGGATGGATAGATTGAGTAGCTTATGTTCTTCTTTTTGGTTCTTCTTGTATTTGGAGTCGGTTGTTACTTTTCATGTCTCATTTTTTGCCTAGTGACACCAAACTGGTTGTATTTGCAGTCGTTTTTTTACTTGTCCATTGTTACTACATGCTGCAATGTTTCCACACAGGATTTCACCAGTTATTAGCCTGTAGCATGCTAATGCTAACAGGTGCTGGGGCCGGTGTTCTCTGTAAGTTGAGGAGAAGGAGGTGAGGACGACATGTTGGTGCTGCAGCGTGGGATACGAAGAGATTACATCCACCTGTCCTTCAGTCCATGGTTATGGGGAATGTAAGATCTAGCTCCAATAAGATGGACAACCTAACCATGCTAACTCAACACCAAATATTATCATTGAATTATTGGAAAAGTTGAGTTGTTATGCATTTGAGGACTCTGCAAATAAATGTATTAAAAGTTATCTAACAAATAGGATATATTCAGTTTACTGAAAGAGGTGCAGTATGGGGTTCTGCAAGGACGTTGCCTTGGGCCACTCTTATTTTCTACTTTTATAAATGATTTTCCATAGTATTAAAGTCTGCCAACATAGTTATGTATGCTGATGATGTCACGGTATATGATTCAGCAAGCACTGCGGAAGAGTTGAATTAAATGTTGAATAAAGAAGGCTTATAAAGGAGTGGGTTACAGAAAATAGACTAGCTCTTAATATTGAAAAGACAAAATCCAAGGTTCTAGGCTCCAAATATAGGCTGAAATCAGCACCGATCTTGAATGTGAGCATAGGAAATAAACACATAGAGCAAAAGACAGAGGTAAAGTCATTGGGATTAATTATTGATGAAAAAATGTTATGGAATAGTTATTTAAATCAGATAGTGATAAAGATGGGCAGAGGCATGGCAGTGGTAAGACACTGTAAGAAGTTTATGCTAAGCTACATGATCAAACAACTTATTCAGGCACTAGTTCTTTCATATTTAGATTATTGTGCAGTCATCTGGTCAAATACAACACAAAGTAATTTATATAAGCTGCAAGTAGCACAAAATAAAGCTGCTCGTCTAGTTTTAAATTGTTCATATAGAACGAGCAGCACATTGATGCACAATAAACTAATTTGGTTAGATGTTAAAAGTAAATTACACTACTTACTAGTGACCTTTATAAAGAAAGTTATTATAAATAAAATCCCAGAAGCGCTCTATAATAAATTAACTTTCTTCTCTAATGAACATACAGTGGCTTGAAAAAGAATTCATACCCATTGAACTTTTCCATTTTGTCCGTTCTGACAAAAAAACATAAATATATTTCATTGGCATTTTATGTGAAAGATCAACACAAAGTGGCACACAATTGTGAAGTAAAAGGAAAATTATACATGACTTTCAAATTTGTTTACAAATAAAAAACTGAAAAATGTGGCGTGCAAAAGTATTCAGCCCTATTTTCTCTGAGTGCAACCAGTTGCCTCCAGAAGTTGCCTGATGATTGCTGAACGATCAGCTGTTGACCTAATGATTAAATTGAGTCCACCTGTGTGTAATCTAACCTTAGTATACATACAGCTGTTGTATGACGCCCTCAGAGGTTTATTAAGAAGACACTGGTCAGCAAACAGCATCATGAAGTCTAAGGAACACACCAAACAGGTCAGGGATAAAGCTGTGGAGAAGTTTAAAGCAGGGTTAGGTTATAAAAAGATTTCCCAAGCTTTGAACATCTCACAGAGCACTGTTCAATCCATCATCAAGAAATAGAAAGAGTATGGTACAACTGCAAACCTGCCAAGACATGGCCGTCCACCTAAACTTACATGCTGAACAGGGAGAGCACTGATCAGAGACGCAGCCATAAAATTTATCTATTTTTGTGGTCAGAATGGGGCAAAATGTGGAAAAGTTCAAGGGGTATGAATACTTTTTCAAGCCACTGTATCACTACTGTACCAGGTAGGCATCGGAAGGGAGATTCAGGCTGCCTCTGCGCACGACAAATGTGATAAAAGGTTTGGTTCTCTACAGAGCAATGGTGGCATGAAATCTACTACCAAGCTTTTTAATTTCAGACAGAAACAGAAGTTGCTTCAACAAGAAATTAAAGATGTATTTGTTTACATATGGCTTACCTGAAAGATAATAATATGAACTACTTCTCACTAATGATATGAATTTTTTTGCTGTAGTCCCAAAAGGTTAGAAGAGTTCTGTGGTTTGTCTCTTCTTTTTTGTTTTTTTTTATAAACTTGTAAACGTGTATTGGTTATTTTCTGCAATCAAGTGGTGGATAGAGCTACTGTATGAGTGGACTGTGTGAATGTTGTGAGTGTAGTGTCTATAGGCATGCTTAAAAGGATAATATTTTTTGTTGAAAGTGTAATATGTGGACCCCAGGAAGAATAGCTACTGCACATTTGCTGTAACTAATGGTTATAATGGAGAATGTCGAAGAATGAAGCACAAGCCGTCATCTCTGATGGATTTTTTAAATTATTATTATTATTTTATTTTATTTTATTTTATTTATTTATTTATTTATTTATTTATTTATTTATTTATTTATTTATTTATTTATTTATTTTGGGGGGGGGGGGGTAGTTGACACTTATTATATTATTCCATTTATATATTCTTGCATGTTTTGTGTATCGCTACTGACTCTGGAATTCCCGTCAAGGATGAATAAAGTACATTATATTCTTTTCTGTTAATATCTTATTCCCTTCATTAAGTAGGGTTAAATTTAAAGATTTCTCTTATTTGAAATGTAACAAATGTGAGCTACAGGGACGTGAGCTGGATGGACAATTCTCTTTTTTATCTATATATTTTTCATTTATGTATTATCTGAATGTCTGGGGTAGTGTGCCTCTTGTTATCACCAGCCAGTTTCAAAAGCAAGCCACAAAGCACTGAGGCCCACTAAGCTCTTCAGTCAAGAGCTGTGAGCACCCTCTAGTGTTCAACTCTCACATGAGCCACTATGGTCATAAAAAAAAAAAAAGAGAGAAAAAAAAAGATTAATGAACACTTAATCACAATGCCACCCTCAGCATCACACACTCTGGGTGGGACTACTAATTGCTGCAATAAAAGAGATGAAGCAGTAATTTTTTTGTACACCTGCCATCCTGCCAGATATGTCTTTATTTTAAGGGGAGTAACTCAGTGTGAGGAGATAAATCCAAACGTGATGCGCCACAAATGCAAAAGTCAGTGGAGGTAGTGTTATAATGAGACACCCATCCTGAGAAAAAGCAGCGACAGAGACAACAAAAGAGAACAACAGCAGGACTCCATCATTTGGGATGAGCTTGATCAAACACGAGGCTGATTCATTATTTTTTGGAGGGACACAGTGAATGAAATGCGATACTTTGAAAGTTCTGAATGGTTCCTTTTTTTCTTTACTACAAACACACAAAGATTAAACCCTTGCAGATAAAAACAGCATCTAAGATCAAACACAAATATATATTTTGGTGGACTTTTATTTTGAAGTCTGTATGTCATACATACAGACTCAGTCTAAGGACAACATCTAACATGGGAATATAAACAACAGCATCTCATCAACGCTAATCCTCACTAATATCTCCACAAGCTGCCATTGTTTGCTTCTTGTGATGGAAACCAGGTTGTGAAATAGTCGAGCCGTCTTATTGGAAAGCCTCTATCCAGCTTCCCTGTACAGCAAGCAGTTGCAGAGGATAACTAACCCTGTCTTAAATGAGCTTCTCCTCTTCGAACCGAGGTTTCTGGTCCTGAAGTGCAGAACAAAGAGCTATAAAAACAGCTTTGTCTCTGCTGCTATTGCTGAGCTTTTACACATATGTATATTTCTATATTTCTCGTAAAATTGGTTTTATCCTTAGCTTTTGGGGAGCTACTGATTTGCAGACATGAAATCCAGCCAGTGGATCTTCTCTGCTAGCTTATATCTTGCCGATGATTCTGTGATTGTCATCCTTCTGCAGGAGCATAAGGTGGGCCAAGGTCCAGTTCTGGACAGTTTCTCAAAAAAGTGCAATGACTCTCACCTGCATCTAAGTGTCTGTAAAACAAAAAAGATGCTGATTGAGTTTTGGAAAAATTCACCTGAAAATTCACAAATGCTCATTAACAGAACAGCTGAAAAACTGAACTTTTATGGGAACATACGCACCGTCGGCAAAAAAAAAAAAAAGCCAATCAGCGACTGCTCTTCTTGAGACAACTAGGCAATTTTAATGTTCGCAATCCTCTCCTGAAATGTTTTATTTGTCTTTTATTGAGTTTATTGGAATTTTTGTGATGATCTGCTGGTTTGTGAACAAAACAAGGCTGGGAAACTTTTCTGAAAGAACAACAGATAGTTGACATCGACTTGAATGACTTTGGCTGTGTCTTTCAAGTAAAAGCCACCCAAAAGGCAAAGGCTATCTTTGAAGTCCCCTGCATGCCAACAGAATGGAGGTTCACTTATGCAAGGAGGATGAAATTTAACAGATACCTGAGTAGGGATGGGTACCTTTCACATCTGAAATGATGCGGTTCTGATGCCCGGTACCTGACAATAAGTACAGGTACTCAACACAGTGGCGATTGCTCTAAGACTGTAAGGGAAGCTCAGCTTCCTCTAAAATGTCCCCGAAAAAGTGGCGATATGTTCTGCTGTGCGTACATTTGATTGACAAAATATGTGCTTGAATTCCTTCATCTTTTGTTCAAAATCAGCTCCTATCACAGGTAACTGGCTCCACCTCCTTCTCATTCATCCTCTCAGTGCTTTAACACAGTTGGACGCTGAGTATCTTCTGACTTCAGCGGGGAAGCGTAGAGTGGGTTGTTCCACAGTGGAAACTGGACGATCATTGGATAAGCGCTGGGCTTTGTCCCGCCCATCGGACACTCAGCATCTCTGGGGGTCTATGAGGCAGTGGGTTGGCCTGGACGCTGGGCCCCTGCATGATGGTTGGATGATCTCTCTGAGGCCAAATCCCTTTTTGATTGAACCCTCCACCAGAGCATCTCCTCAGTTATTCTGGGCTGATCCAGAGGCTTTATCGATCCCCAGCAAGTTTACCTTTCTTAAAAAACGACGAGCGTTGAGAGAACACTGGTAGTATCCCTGGTAAAAACACCTGGTTGGTACGACAGGGTCACAGATCATTTCCTTGAAAAGGAATGGAGGGTAGAGGTCACGTTTGCATAAATAAACAAATTTATGATCTAGACCTGAAAAAAATGAGCTTCCCTTCCTTGACTGACCAGCAGCCGCGACTTGCGACTTTATGTGACTTCTGGGACAACCAGTAGAGACTTTCCTTTTTGAGGAGTTGGCATTTTGAAACTGGCAATGTCTCGCTCAGCTTAAATGATATTTCAATTGAGAAACTGCCTCATTCTTTCAGGTTTTACCTGTAATTGAATTGAATTGATTTTTATTTCGGTCATGTAAGCACACTTATACAACATCACACATTGTCAATAGATGATCACATTGTACATTTCCGAAAGGGAAGACGGGAGAAGCAGAGCTTATCTAGTCCCGTCCCCGTTTCCTCAATATTTAGTCTCCTCTTTTTCACATATCGTCAGATTAATATAAATTTTGATTCCATTTACAGAACTTTGACGCAATTATTTATTGTCTTTTAGTGTCCATAGTTGATCTTTAATGTCCAATCCTTTTTTTCACGTAAGGCATGATTCGTGGGTCTGTCAATTTTGTTCTTGTTGATGTATTAAAAATGAGACTCGTCGTCACTCTCCTCTTCACCCTGCGTGCTCCTGCACTGTCGTCCCGGGCTCTGCTGCAGTTTACAGCCATGCGGGCGTTTCCACCTCCCACTCGGATTTTGTTGTAGAGTGGCAGAATTGATTTAAAAACAAACAAACAAACAAAAAAACTCTTAACAGTGGATTATGGGATATATGGTGTACTGGGGTGTTAAAAACAACAGCAATGTACATCGAACCAAACAAAAAACCATGATGTGATCTGATCTAAGGGTTTTGTGAACCGTTCCATCCCCAGTACTGACTTTGTGGACCTCTGCTGCAAACCAATTTACCCTCCAGGGACAAAAAAGAATTTTCATATAAAGAAAAACGATGATCCTTTAAACAAAATTCTCAGCTTCTGGCCTCTCTACATGGCCCTTAATAGTAACAGTGCTGTTCAGTGTCCTCAGTGTGAACAAGATAAGGGATGAAAACTGCTACGAGTTGCAGCCAGTGACCAAAAACAGTTTATCTCGTACCTTGAACACAGTTTTGGTGAATGGCCGGGGACGAAAAAGCATTTTCAACCTTCAAAACTAACCCTGAATTGTCCTTTTAAAAAGGTGCAGATCAGAATATCTCTTTGCAGAACAACAGGACTACTCTACCCTTCAGTTCTCGGCCGTGTCCCAGCATGGTGCCAACATGTGTGGGTGCTGCCCGTCACTAATGTTCAGAAACGACTCTCCTGTTAGATATAAAGCTGCCATGTTTTTATCTCTGTACCTGTGCCTCAGCGTGTTTCTTTGACACAGCAAACACACACACCTAATGGAGCAACACTCTACTACACACATGCACACACAGCTTTATAATTAGCTTGCACATTTCTCCTGTTTTTTTTCCCCGTGTTGATGGTCTCACCTTGACAGCCCCATTAGCACGCCGCTAAAAGACTGAGAATCTAAATTGTGCGGGGAAATTATTCCCTCCAGCTATAACACACTCGGCCCTTTCACACCTTACATTCGATAATGACACATTGTGGCCACATCAACCATATTTTCCAACATTCTCACTTTTTCTGTTTCCAATTTATTTCCTCCCTGCCATGCAGAGGAGGGAAAACAGTACTGGTAACAAAAACAGTGGGTTGTGTTATTAAAGTGTGAAAAACCTTCTATTAAAGGAAGAGAAACAATAATATCAAACCAGCAAAGATATTGCAGCCAAATAGTCCTGATGAAGGCAAGAAATCCCTCTCAGACTGGTTTTATATGTGCTGTTGTATCGTGTGAAACTTTGCCAATTACACTTCCTGATTGACTGGAGTGTTGGTGGAACGCCTCGGGGGAAATATGTTTGAAGTGTCGTTGCAGAACGATGAAACCAAAGAAAATTGGTGTGTAATAATAGTCATGATTCATTTTGTGATGTCACATGATCCTTAGTGGAGAATTTGGGGTAAAAATGAAGTTACTATGGTATTTTCAGAAGTCTTCCTATCACATGAGCAATGCATCCTTCACCATTGGTATCCATGAGCGGTTCAGTCCAGTTGTCACGTGGAGAGGAAGTAGACATCGCATCTAGACCCTTTCTGCCTGGGTGTGACCTTTTCACAGCTCCTAGAAATCAAGAAGTGAAGCTCAAATCTTCTGTGTGTCTGCATCATGAGAACGAAATGCATAGACCCCCTTCTTTGAACACATCAAGAGCAACAAGTCAAAGATATTCTGACACCAAAATGATGCCATAGGTTCAAGATAAGTTTTAAATGCTCAAAGGGTAGCAGTATGACATTTCTTGCTGTAGCCAAGGGACGCTATGACTTTGATAAAAATCATGAGTTGGTTTAGTTTAGGCCTGGCCCTTAGACTTGGGTGTTAGGGTTAGCAACCAGTTGATTCAATTGGACCCAAAAGCAGATTCTAGAGGCTGATCATCAGTTAATGAGAATTTATTGAGACGAGGGGAATGAGGAGTGAAATCCAGTGTCGGTGGAGGGGAGCCGGTGTGAATCCAGAGAGTATGGCAGAGATTGGGCAGTCGTGCACGGGCTCGTGGAGGCACTGAGGAAAAAAGGAAGACAAAAAGTTAAGAAGGCGGGCAAATCCTGGGGCCTGTACTACGAAGCTGGATTAGCTCTTAGAGAGATAACTTCCTGGATAAGTTTCAGGTTTTCCGCACTACGAATGTGGATCTCTCTTTATCCAGACACGTTGCCCTGGTAACTGATGCTGAACGCCAAACCTGGTCCAGAGCAGGTTAAGTTCGAGGATAAGAGCTCACGGGGTGTGACAAAGCGCCCGCTGACCAATCGGTTCTCTTGGGTGGGCATAAAAGACCGCACAGTTACCAATTTGCTCACCTGGAGTGAAGTCCTCCGGCGCGGGACCACCCCCTGTCTTTTTGGCCCAACATTTTTTCTTATGGGCTGTGAACAAACAATATCTCACTGATCATCATAACTGAGACATCATCAGGGAAAAGTAGAAATGTGTGCAAATGGAATCTTTCATTCTGACCACTTTGAAGGATGTTTTTAAATTTATTTTTTATTTGGTCCCACGTCCTTTTTTCCCCACTGCTATTGCATCTACAATACAAATTGCTTATACTGAGCATTTTCCTTGGGATTTGTAGTAAAGTGGACTCTTTCTAATTATGAGGTCGGATAAGATGCTGATCACACACACACACTGACTGACAACATGAATGAATAAGGACCTAACTGCCCGTGTCGTCACATGATGAGATAGGTCTATTAATATCAGAATTTTGGAAATTTACGCATTCACAGAGTCGACGATTTTTTGCAGCAATCCCTCCGGCTTCTCGCGGCCGCAGTCGTGTTGCTCCTGGCCTGGATAATACTGCTGTACTCCTCGTATTTTTGCAGGATTATTTGCTGCTCCTCTGCCGTTAAGTAGGCTGCTCTCTTCTCCATTGTGGAAAATGCTCCGGGGCCACTAACCACACCCATTTTGTGTGTGCGCGCACAGATCCCAGCCGGATTCACTTATCGAGTTGATAACAAGCCTCGTAGTACAGCAGATCTGAATGACGGAGATTCTGTGAAGTTCAGCGAGTTGTCACAGAGTTATCCTGGATGACGTCATAAAGCTTCGTAGTACAGGCCCCAGGTAATTGCAATTCAATTCTACAGAAGCTCAAAAAACTCTGTAGAGAGTGGACCACATACCACTTCAAAAGCTGGAATACTCTGGCACTGGACAGACTGTGAGCAGAGCTTAAATGCTGGTGCTGATTGCATGGATGAGGAACAGGTGAGCAGATGGAGGGGGAGCCAGTGCAGAAGATTTTACCTAATTATACAACAAGGAGTTATTTTTATAAGTCGTTGTTGTGCATTGAGCCGTGTTGTACATTGCCTTGGACAAAAGCAACATAGGCTGTCTTAGCACCACTGCATGGACCAGCTGTGTAATCTTAAAACAGTTTAAAATTGGCCGATCAACACATTTTAATAACATAAAACAAAATGTAAAAATCATTGGGTACATGGGCTGGGCCATGTCAGAATCAGAAGTACTTTATCAATCAGAGGGGAAATTGCTCTTTGGTCACAGCTACTCCTTGTATGTTTTTCTCATATGAAGCACAGACCACTGGTCCACGCCAGTGGAGCACAGACCACAGGTCCATGGCAGTACAGCACAAGGAGCCAGTCCGCACCCAACAAACACAGTCAGCTGGTCAACACCCAACTAGGACACACAGCTGGTCAGCGCCCGTTGAGCACAGACCACAGGACTTCACCAATCAAGCACAGACAGCTGGTCAGCGCCCGTCAAGTTGCACCCCACTTTGCACATCATGGTAAAACAACATGATTTAATCATGTTTAACCACTTAACATAAAAACAAATCTAGTTGAAGCTACATGTTTTACATATGTGGGTTGAACAAACACCTATGTTGATTTTTTGAGTGTAGCGATAAACTAGAATAACTACTCTTGTAAATATATGACTTTATTCTGGTAGATTTACAAGTTTCTTCTCATAAATTTATGAGATTAATCTTGAAAATTATTATTTTTCTTTAATGTGGCCCTAATCCTCTGTCATAAGTTTGTTCTCAACACCACCTGCAAATGGCCAAAAAAAGGTAGATTTTCACCACAGTTTTGAAAACATCCCACTTCCTTTCAAGTTTCTTTCAAGTTGTGGGGAGCTGAATATGTGAACAAAAAGTTACCTTTCTAGATAAAACTGCTGGGCCCACAGAGCTCACTAGGGGAACTATTGGGCCAGGTGGTACATGTCCATTATTGACAACAATAAGCAATCATTTTTTTGCCTGAAAAAAAGCAATCACTGACTGACAAATATTCAGAGGAAAATGGCCTCAGCAGCCAATGCTGCATTTCAATAGGGTCCTCAGGTTTGGGTCGTGATTATCACGCACATTTGTGTGACAGCATGCATTCTCATACTGAACACACACACTCACACACACACACACACACACACACACACACACACACACACACACACACACACACACACACACACACACACACACCTTGCTGTGTTCGTCTATTTAGCTTCACAAGAAGTGAAAAAAAAGATTTTATCATTTTCCTGCCAATCTGTCTGAATCCAATCACTTCTCTCATTACCAGTAATGAGAAATTATGCAGATCTGCTGACCTTTACAATAAGCCCTTGCTCATGGAGTCTCAGCAACCACCTGTGCAGATTGGATCGAAACTCCACAATAAACAAATAAACGAGCAATATGTGAGAAATGGCACAAAGGGTGTTCATCAGACAAACAGTCACAGAGAATGCTGCTGCAGGTAACGCTACTGCTCCCATATGTTACAGTGGGTTGTACCTTTGTGCTGTGCTTTCATTTGAAGTTCCCTCTCAACCTTAATTACCTTTCTTATCTCTGTATTCTTAACACTTGTATTCTTTATTTCTGCTCTTTATTCAAACATAGATCTGTGAGCCTGTAGTCTTTAAATAGGAGTGGCTATCGTTAAAGTTTTTGAATTTATCTTCCATTTGTGTTTCTGTGTCAGCACACTACCTTAAGCTTAAACAAGAGTTAACGGCTGTGCCCTGAAACTCAGGTCAAGTGCATAGTTTTTTTTATTCTAAAATTCATGAGACATCAACACACACAGGGAACCAGGCCTGAGCCTCAGCTTCCACCTCCACAGAATCCAGGACTGAGCTGGACTTCTTCAGCAGTCTTTTCAGTCTCTCCTGTATCCTGTCCACTCACAGCAGGTGAGATCCTTCCAATGAGGTGTTCCTGTCTGGTGTTAGCTCTGTTAGCCATATCTGTGAATAGCATGGCGCTACTATGCCCTGTGGTATTCCCTCTGGCGCTGGGTTAGCACGGCTAGCTTGTCTATCTTATTGATAGATATTTCCTACATTCCCCATAACCGTGAATGGTAGGACAAGCCGGGGTTGTCTCCTCTTAGCTCTCACCACTGACCAGCACATTGTCCTCACCTCTTTCTCTTTGGCTTGCAGAAAACACCAGCCCCAGCACTGGTTAGCATTGACATGCTACAGGCTGCTAACAGCTGAAATCCTGTGTGCAAACAATGCAACCATGGTTACATGTAGGATCACTGGACACACAGCAGCAAAAATACAGGAAAAACACCTCTGCAAACACAACCAGTTTGGTGTCAATGACCAACAAATGAGACATGAAAAAGTAGAGCTCCAGATACAACGAAAACCAAAAAAAAAAAAAAAAAAAAAAAAAAAAAATACAACGAAGATACAACGAAAACCAAAAAAAAAAAAAAAAAAAAAAAAGATTAAAAAAACAACTACGAAGAGAAAGCTGCTGCAAAAAGGCAGCTATCTGAGCGTTGCCTAGCGAGTAGGGCTGGGATGATATGATTTTCTCCCAATTTTGATATTTAGGTTGCCAGTTCTATGTTATTTCCAATTCTTTGATATTTCCAAATTTTTAATACAATGGCCATTTTGCAAAAGTTGAATGATGATGATGTCGATGTCTGCAGACTTTACCAGGAACCATATTTTCCCAAAAATGAATATCACATTTGACTCAGTTTTTAAGATTTCTTCAGCGGATCT
Organism: Halichoeres trimaculatus; assembly: GCF_033239565.1. NCBI lineage: Eukaryota > Metazoa > Chordata > Actinopteri > Labriformes > Labridae > Halichoeres > Halichoeres trimaculatus. The sequence goes on along the minus strand of NW_027437198.1, from coordinate 4,509,530 downwards.
GACATCTCAACTGTTTTCCAACCCAACTTATAAACAAAGACTAAAATGAAGGACTTAAAAAAAAATGAACAAAAAAAATCCTAAAAAAAAAGTTGCATGCCAGAGGTGGTTGAAGCATGTTCTATAGCTGTTTACCAACAGCATACCACTTTAATGCATTTTTTGTCCAAAACTTTAACCCCAGATCCTTCAGTGAACAGAGATGGACCAACAGAGCTACAAGAGCCTAAGAAGAAGCCTGTAAACAGTTTTACACCTTTTCTCTGTAAGTGTGGGCAGTAAGTTAGCAGAACTTTAAATAAGCTGAAATCAACGTTTTGTTTTTGCATCTTTTCAACATGGTTCACACAAGGGCTCAAAGTAAACCAGACACAGACAGAGAGAGAGCGCTCCCTCCCATGTTCTCTTTTGTCTTGCTGTTTGTTCTCACACAAAGCAGCTGAGACAGGCCCTGTCAGCTCAGGTAATGAGAGGTGATCTGTTCTGCTTGATCCAATTATAGCCTACTGGAAGGCATAGAGCAGTACACGGGGAGGCTGTGGAGAAGGAAGCTGCAGTTCAAGATGGGAAAACTTCCACATGCTTCACACTTTGCTCTGTGTGTGCATGGATCAGCAGCTATGGTTACACATGCATACACTGCTGTAGGTTCTGTTCAGTCAGCACACTTCGTTTAATTGGATACCGAAGCCCTGCAGCTTTGAAGTGCTGGAGGTCTGCGGCCTCTGCACCCTCAGCCTCTCAGCTTAGGTAGGCCCCATCACCCAGCTCATCGTGCATGGGATAGTGCCTCTGTAATACAAATTGTCAGCACCACTTACGCCAGCTCCAACAGAGAGAAGACATGACAGGCTTTAATTGGAGCAGCCCTCCGTGTGGGACAGACATCAGGGAGGAGGGACAGAGCCAGAGGGAGACAGAGGGTTGAGGGGGAACAGCAGTTTTTAAGAAGGGATAGAAAGAGAGCAAAAGAGGAGGTGGGACATGAAGGAGACAGGTGAAGGGACAGGTAGTTAAAAGAAAAGAGGTGACACAGGTGACAGGAGGGGCTGTGGTAAAAAGGAGACATCTAAATCCCATGAACTGTCTTCAGAGGAGGAAACTTGGTGAGTTGAGGAAGTTTTCTCTCATTAACTGAAGCCCTGGTGAGCAGGAAGTTGGATACATGTGTGTGAAGCTGTGTGGTTCATCACCAGGAAAACAGATAACTTACAGGAATAAAATCTTGAAAATAAAACAAAATATCATCCATTCAGCTTTGTATTTTTTAGTGTGTTTTTTGCGTCTTCAAGGTTATTTATCACAACGTAATTTTAAGATCTACTTTTATAGAGTGCTTGCTTGATCACAGTATTTTGTGTCCAGATCAGAGAATAGTCATAACACAACATAATATGAAAACAGTGCATTTCTAGAATCTCTTTAAGAGTTCAAAGAAAACAAATTATAGATGACAGTGACTGAAATATCAGAAGTTTTACTTGTTCCCACACATATTTGACTTGGACAAAAAAAAAAAAAAAAAAAAAGAACCGGGCACCAATAAGGCTAGCTCACCACATACAAAGGCTCCAGTCCTTGCTCACTCTAAGGGCTTATTCAGACCTGGACTGTTTGGTCCACTTTAAACGGACCAGGGTTTGTTTCCCACGCTGGTGCGGACTTTTCATGCAGGTGTGAATAGACACAAACGAACCCTGGTGCGGACCAAACAACCGGACCGAGACCCACTTTTTGAGGTGGACTCGGTCTGCTTCCAAACAAACTCTGGTGCGGTTCGTGCTTCTCCGGTGCAGGTCTGAATACAAACCATGGTCCATCCAAACTAACTACAAGATACATGTGCCTTTTGGGCCTATAAAGCCACTGTAACCTAACCGTCTTTGGTTCATACCTGATTCTCTGTCTTCTGTTTAGCCACGCTGTTGCTAGCATGTTGTGGGTCAGGACACGCAGAGCATAGCGTCTCCTTGCTGCGCGCCTTCGTCTTCGCTGTTCCAAAATTGTAAACAGTGTTGTTAAGTCTGCTTTGAAGGAGCTGCTCTTGAAACTGAAAATGATTTTGCAGCTCTAATAAGAGCACAAACACATGTTTACCTCCATTTCCGGGTCTGTATTCTGTGTGCTGCCCTTTGTCAGTGCTGTCCAATGAGAGCACTGATCGTCACACACGTGGATGTGTTTACAGAATATAGTCCACTTGTAAAAAGTACAATCTGAATACGAACCGCACCAAGCGAAAAAAAATAAAGTCCGCTTTTGGTCCAGACCAAACAAGTGGACCAAAGGACTTTTCTGGTCTGAATACAGCCATAGACACTACTTCTGTGCAGCATGTGTTCCCCTCTCAGTCCCTGTCTCTCTTAAGTTCTCCGACCTAAATTTGGTATAGGCAATAGAGTGCCCCATTAAACTAGCAGGAGAGAATGAAAGACAAAAAAAAAAAAAACTTGAGGAGGCTTCGATAAGGAATCTAGATATGCAAGTATGGGTCATGATTTTTGAAGCATTAAATCATAACTACTTAATTAAAAATTCTTAAGTATATAACAAATATAAGTGTGTCCTAAAGCTGTTTGAAGGTGCATTACTTAAAGGTAGGGTCTGCTGGAGTTTGTGTTACTTCTTAGTATACGCAAATTCAAACTGGGCTCCTCCTCTTTGGCTCAGTGCCAGCAGCAGCAACACCCACAGCCTCCAACATAATAATGTGAACACACCTACTAGCCTAGCAACCAACTGTAGCATCACGCACCTGACTTTACACGTTAGCACAAGCTAATCACATACCTGGTTAGCAGACAGCCAACTTGTGCTGTGGTGCTCACATACACTCACTGGCCATTTTATTGACTACACCTGTCCAACTGCTTGATAACGCAATTTCTAATCAGCCAATCCCATGGCAGCAACTTAATGCATTTAGGCATGTAGACGTGGTCAAGACGATCTGCTGCTGTTCAAACTGAGCATCAGAATGGGGAAGAAAGGTGAGTTAAGGAACATTGAACATGGTGCCAGACAGGTTGGTTAAAGTATTTCAGAAACTGCTGATCTACTGGGATTTTCACACACAACCATCTCTAGGGGTTACAGAGAACGGTCCCAAAAAGAGAAAATACAGTTCTGTGGACCAAAATGTTTTGGTCCACAGTTGATGCCAGAGGTCAGAGGAGAATGGACAGACTGGTTAGAGCTGATAGAAAGACAACAGTAACTCAAATTACCACTGGTTACGACTGCAGTCTGCAGAAGAGCATCTCTGAACGCACAACACTTCCAACCTTGAGGCAGATGGGCTACAGCAGCAGAAGACCACACCGGGTGACCTTCCTGTCAGCTAAGAACAGGAAACTGAGGCTACAATTCACACAGCAACACCAAAACTGGACAATAGAAGATTGGAAAAATGTTGTCTGGTCTGATGAGTCTGGGTTTCTGCTCCACATTCAGATGGTAGGGTCAGAATTTGGCATCAGCAACATGAAAGCATGGATCCATCCTGCCTTGTATCAACGGTTCAGGCTGCTGCTGGTGTAATGGTGTGGGGGATGTTTACTTGGATCACTTTGGACCCCTTAGTACCAACTGAGCATGGTTTAAAGTTCACAGCCTACCTGAGTATTGTTGCTGACCATGTCCATCCCTTTATGAGCACAGTGTACCCATCTTCTGATTGATACCTCCAGCAGGATAACGCTCCATGTCATAAAGCTGGAATCATCTCAGACTGCTTTCTTCAACATGACAATGAGTTCCCTGTACTCAAATGGCCTCCACAGTCCCCAGATCTCAATCCAATAGAGCACCTTTGGGATGTGGTGGAACAGGAGATTCACATCATGGATGTTCAGCCGAAAAATCTGCTGCAACTGTGATGCTATCATGTCAATATGGACCAAACTCTCTGAGGAATGTCTCCAGTACCTTGTTGAATCTGTGCCACAAAGGATTAAGGCAGTTCTGAAGGTAAAAGGGGGTCCAACCCAGTACTAGCAAGGTCTACCTAATAAAGTGGCCGGTGAGTGTAGTTCTCAACAGTGAGTAAAAATCGAGACAACCTTCACCCTTGTTTAGGAAAAAGCTCTATCTGTTTGGTGTGACTTTGATTGTGGTTCTCTTTCTCTGTCTTACATCCACTATCATAGCTGCTCTGATTAGCTTCTTCCACTTGCTATCATCAAAATGCAAAGTCATTTGCGCGTTGGGCACCCTGTGATTTGCTGAGGTGGCCACGTTTACGCTCCACCCAGAAACATCCCAACACAATCAAAACATCAACCAACACACTGCAAAAACTGAAATCTTATCAAGTGTTTTTGTCTTATTTTTAGTAGAAAATTCCTTTTTAGACTCAACATGAGCCAAATTCACATGACCAATCCAGAAAAATGTCTTGTTAAAAGTTATTTAAGGACAAAAATGAGGTCTGAATTGCTCATAACCATTAAAAAAATCTGCCAATGGAACAATAGAAAAGTTACTTGTATTAAGACATTGTTCTAGTCTCAAGGAAATTTTCAAGCAATTTTTTCTTGTTCACTGGCAGATTTTTTTACTGGTTACAAGCGATTTAAACCTCATTTTTGTACTCTGATAACTTGAAACAAGACATTTTTCTGGATTGATAAGTTGAAAGTGGCTCATATGGAGTATAATAAGAAAATTTTTATTTAAAAAAAAGACAAAAACACTTGATAAGATTTCAGTTTTTTGCAGTGCAGGCAGAGGAGAGGGTTGAGGCAGACACTGACATGCGTATAGAGGCCCATAGGAGACGACTGAGCAGGATTATTGCTGTAAAAGTTGACATTTTATTTTTGAGGAAAAACCTGCAGACTATACCTTTAGCAGTAGAGGAAGGATGGTGAGGAATACTTAGTCAGGGTGGTCAACCAAAAGATGCTGGTGACTATCAGATAGTACTTTAGTCTCAGATAAAGAGACAAAACTGTCTCCATCAAACTTCTTTGTCTTCTTTGCAAAAACTTCACTTTCAGTACGGTTAATTTAGAAACACAGGATGAAGCCTCTGGAATACCAGACATCGATATAAGTCCTTCAGTTCATCCTCATCCTGACTTTTGACGTATAGTTAAAGGGGACATATCATGCTGATCTCTGATTTAATACTGACATATAATATAATAAATTTGAAAACAAGACCTTACACCCCCTGAATTTTCAAAAAATGAGATATTGTATTTTTTCTGATATCCTAGAACGAGATTTGATGCCTCTGAAAATAGGTCATTGCCAGATGGCCGCTAGATTTCGACCTTCGTGACGACACAAGGATCCTTTCTTTTTATTGGAGTAATCTGATAAAGCAGCTCCTCCTCTGTGATGTCAGTTAGTCACACAACCGCCACCGAGGGATACACCTACCAAGAGCCGAGTATAAACGTATAAACTATACATGTTATAGTACTGGTTTGACTCACCACACTGAAGCGTCCTGAGATGATCTGTGTCAAGGTGGATTTTCTTCCTGGTCTGACTCGGGGTCCAATACAAAAGGACGTATCCTACACTCTGCCATTTTATTAGTGCTATCAATGCCTTACGGTGAAGTTTTGGCAAACAGCAAACTCGCTTGGTCTGCTCCATTCAATGTGGCGATTTGGTAAATACTGCCATGCTGCAAAAACCGCCCCCTGGCTCTACGCCCTCCGCCCCTCTGATAGAACTGACTAATTAGAGCGCAAAGGGCTGTGACGGATCTTCAGAATGGCCTAAAATGAGGATATTGAGAACGCTATTGTGGGGCAATGAAGGAACTAAATGACTTGTACTGAGGGCAGAAATGCTTTACAGGCAACCTAGTCTGGCAAAGTGAAAAGGAGAAACAAGCATGATATGTACCCTTTAATGACATGTTGGTTGTATTTTATGTCTATTCTGCATGTTGTGTGTGCATGTGTACACCAAAAAAAGTATCTCCTGCATTAGTGGCAGATGATGGGTCTGAACAAAGGACTATGTCAGCTCCACTCATCTGCACTTGAATCAAAAATGAACAGCAGTTTGACCCACTAAGTCACTATTTTATGACTCATTAGTGGAGCTCAAGAGGACAGTGAGATAACACAAGAAAATTAATATCATAAGAGGACTCATATCAACAATCATCTGCCATTTTCCACCTTTAGTTAGTGTTCATAATTTAATTCCAAGAGGTTATTGGCATGAATGAAGTATAGTTTTTGCTAAAGCATAAAAAGAAACTACACATTTGGGTGTTTTCAGCACAAAATCGGACTGATTAAACTGGATTATACTATACAAATTATTTATATTAAGGTTGATTATGATCTAGTGAGATATTATCCACATTATAGTGGCTAATTGTCATAACCAAAGTCTGTAACAGACAGTCTGTATGCTGTTGTCCTTCTAAGCCAGCACTGATGAGATCAGCTCTGCAATGCCTGAGAAGTAACAGCAGGGGCTGCTGTAAGCTTGATTTTCACTACAGCAGAGCAGCTGTGTGAGATCATCTTTTTTTTTTTCACTTTCAAATGTTCAGCCAATGAAAAAACTCATCTTCACAGCTTGCACAAAGAGTTTTGAGGAGCTTTCTGTCCCTCCTTTCGGCCTTGAGCTTTTGTGATACTTCCTCTTTCAGATTTAGATTCGTCTAAGACATTATTCTCCTCTCACGTCAGCACACATCCACCGTCGTCATAGATGCTTCAAGTTCTGAACTCCAACCACGTTTAGAAATGTAGTGGCGGTCATCTCTTTATGAATTCACACTGGAGGCATAAAAGAAGCTGATGTTAATAGAAGATGGGAATTTATCAGTCAAGGATGGTCAAAGAAGGCCTGATTTATCAGCTGATAACCTTCCTTCATCAATGCTTCTGGTGACATTCCAATTTACTGTGAGGTTACAGATCTTCACACCAGTATAACGTTATATTACAGCCTCAGCGCAGCAACAAATGAGAGCTGACTATTCGAAACAGCCTTGGACTGAAAGGACGCGACAGCCTCTACACCACACACACTGCTGTGCTGCATACACACATGCACGTGTGTACATATAACTGTCCCCACGTGTAGCCCCACCCACACACCATCATTACACACCAGCGTGGGGGCCGAGAGAGAGACAGACCTGTAATCTCTTAATCCCTCCAGTGAATATCAGAATGGCTGTATCATGCAGGCAAGAAAGTTGAGCTGTTTGAGCCCTTGTGTGTGTGTGTATGTGTGTGTACTCTTATTTACATGACCTATCTGGACAATTTTATACCAACACACAAAACCTGCCTCCCATTTCTCTAAACGTGGCGTTTCATCCTCATGTTTACACGGCAACTGCATTTTAACCAACCTTAAACGCCAACTTTTGAAAATGACATCCAGAATGAAATTTTTCTGAAACGCTGCCACGAGGCCATTGCCGTGTAAGCAATAGGCCTGTATTTTCAGTGGAAACACTGATGTCACACTCCACACTGCAAAAACTGAAATCTTATCAAGTGTTTTTGTCTTATTTTCAGTAGAAAATTATTTTTTAAGACTCAATATGAGCCGAATTCACATGACCAATCCAGAAAAAATTCTTGTTTAAAGGTATTTAAGGACAAAAATGAGGTCTGAATTGCTCGTAACCAGTAAAAAAAATCCGCCAATGGAACAAGAGAAAAGTTACTTGTATTAAGACATTGTTCTAGTCTCAAGGAAATTTTCAAGCAATTTTTTCTTGTTCCATTGGCAGATTTTTTTTACTGGTTACAAGCGATTCAAACCTCATTTTTGTACTCTGATAACATGAAACAAGACATTTTTCTGGATTGATAAGTTGAAAGTGGCTCATATCGAGTATAATAAGACAATTTCTACTTAAAAAAAGACAAAAAAAAACCACTTGATAAGATTTCAGTTTTTTGCAGTGCACTCTGCACAAGCACATTCTACAGTCTATCAGTACTGTTGTTACGATCATCGCGAACTACCATGTTGTGCTTGTGCTGCTCAATCTGCTGAATCTGCTGACTGTCTTTTAACAAAATCTGCATCTGTTGTTGTCTGCTCTTAGTATTCACCAATACACCAGATGATCAACTCTACTTCAGGGGAGATCTATCAAAAGCAGCTTCTGTACAAGACAGTTATAGCACCAACTACTGGCCTGACATGCTTACTACACAATTTTCAGTCCCTCAGTGTTTCTGTGAAAATGCTGGTTTTGTTTTTTTTTACTGCGTTTTAGCATTTTTGGAGGAAACATTGTGTAAACGGGCCTTCAGGGTTGTGGAGCATCCCAGACTACTTTCCAACCAAAAGTCTCTCATGTCCTGAAATACCATAGTTTTGTACCTCAAAGCAGAGGTCTTCAACAGGTGGTCGCAGCCCCCGGGGGTTCGTGGACGTACTGCAGGTGGTCCGTCACATTTTTGATTGATTGAGCAATTTTTTGTATTTTTAAATAACTATTTCCAATTTTTACACGTTACGGTTTTTTAACACAAATCAGTGGGCAGACAGAGGCAAAACATATTATCCTTCAGTCAGAAATTAACACGTTCAGCAGCTCTCTCAACCTGCTCACAGGTTCATTGCGCAGTCACTTTTCATGCCTTTAGACTGAAGAAGACCCGCCTCTATTGCCACTCTGCCAATCACACGGCTGCATGTTTCATACTGGCTCTATCAGGTTGTGTTTGTGTGTGTTTGTGTATTTATGGTTTTGCTCATTTTCATTCACACCAACTAGTGATCAATTTTGGGACTTTCATCAGGGGCGTGTCTACTGGAGGGGTTGTGGTTGGCACTGGCAACCCCTGGAATCTGGTTGATAGGGATGAGTACCTTTCACATTTGAAACACTAAGGTACGAATGCCCTGTGCCCGGCACTCGGTCCTCAATGGAACCAATTGTCAGTCCTTTTGTGTGTTTTTATGTTGTAAATATTTGTTAGTTTGTTTTATAATAAAATCTCTGTTTTCACATGTGAAATATTTATTCTTCAAAATATAATCTTGCAATGCTGTGTTCATGTCCAGCATGGAAAACCGCCTACTCATCCACTCACTCACAGTCACAAGGATGGTTTTAGGTATCCAACCATGGTACCTTTTGATTTTACATGAATTGGTATTGGTACCACCGATAGAATTTGGTTGGTACCTAAAAAGTACTTAACTCCGTAGCATCCCTACTGGTTGGCCACCCTGCCTGGCCACTGCCACCAGAGCTGTCAAACAGTTTGCCCACCTGTAGTATCAAAATCTGAACCTTTGCTATTAAAAGACCAATCAATTTGACTATTCACCCACTGGCAGTCACTGACGTCCTAAGACATTGGACGTCAGTTTAATTAAAACCATGCCAATGATGTCTAGGCTAGGGAAGGGTCTTGAAGAGTTGTCCATCAATATCAGGCTTGTAAAGTAGTGTACTGACAAATTAGCCCCATAGGTGACAGCGGTGCTCTCTTTTTAAGTGTGAGAAAAGGGGATGGAGATCATGAAGTGGATCAGAGGATGGAGCTTTGGAGATTAGTGCTAAAAAAATAAATCAAAGGCTGTTTTCTGAGGTGTTTTTGGTAAAACCAGCCTATGTTCTTGTGCTGATAACTAAAGAACACAAAAGGTATAAAAAATTAATTTCCAGATGAAAGAGAACAGTGTACTCTATATTTGGTGTCTGAGTTAACACAGTCATTGAACACAATATCCTGTGGGTTTTGAGAGATTGGTCAAAATGCTCAAAAAACAGCTGGCAGTATTAGGAGCTCTGCTCTGAAAACAGCTGGAAGCCAATGAGTTAAGGATAAAAATAGGGTGAATAAACAGTTGTTTGTAATGTGTGGTGATTAATTAAATGAAATTTGTGTTAAATTGAAATTAGGCTGTCAAGTACAGTGTATTGAGTTGGTGCTACCTAAAATAAATTGTACACTGTAAAGAAATTGACTGGAAAATGACGGTAAAATACTAGTACCAGACATGGCCAGTTATTTTACAGTGCATGTTCTGTATTTTATTTTACTGTATAAAACTGTTTACATTATATACATGTTGAATAACAGTAAAATAATGACAACCCTGCTGTAAGTGTTTTCCCAGTAGTGAACTACAGTATTTTTTGTTGTGATGGTGTTTTCCAACCATAAGTGGAGGAACAGAGTGGAAATAAGACCACACTGTATGCTGGGATGTTGCAAGAAGGGCACAGGCTGACTGTGATCCAATCAAACTACTCCCAGTAGTGGTATTTCAAAGTTAACTGAAAAAAAAAAAAAAAAAAACAAAACTCAGTATATTTTCATCAGGTACATGGTCCACGCCATGTGAAGCACAGACAGCTGTTCCCCCCACATCATTGTCAGCAGGATCTCACATCCACTGTGTTCCCTCCTCACTCATGGGACAGAACGCTGTCACAACAAAAATTACTAGGCGGTTAATTACTAAAGGTAACATACTGGCAGCAGGGTTGCCAGTATTTTACTCTTATTCTACAGGGTATTTTTTGACAGTGCTGTATTTAAACTAAACAGGATTTTACCATTGAAATTTCCTTGTAAATTTACAGTTAATTGTTACAGTGTATTATGTGTGTGGCCAATAAACTGTTATATTTATCATTACTAAGCCCACCTTTTTTATTATGAGCTACACAAGGCATTAAATAAAAATAATAATAATAATGATAAAATTCAACTTAAAAAAAAGTTTTAATGTGCCACCCTTCTAAAGTGTGTGCCCCTACTTGACCCCTCCCCAAGAAAAAAAAATTGTAGATACACTCCTGGCATTCACATTCACACAAAGTCACATAACTCAGTGGTTAGTTAATTTTGTGACTTAATTTAGCCATGAACATATTCCAAACTAGCTTAAAAGTTATGTAGCAAAAATTGCAAAAATGTGCATGTTTTCCTCTCAATTAGGGACAAAAATAATAAAAATAACCAAAAAATCTTTGCTGATTGAAGCCACAAGCATGGGTTCCTGTAAACCTTTAAACTTGTGAGGGATTTGCAAATGGCCCAGCAAGCAGTCCACCAAAATCATCCTTGTTTTTCTTCTTTTGTTTTCATTTTTTTAAAATTCATTTTACACATAGACAGTTACACTCTAGTTTAATTTCATATTCTGCCATTGGGTTACATAGATTTTCCCTCAGAAACAGCATGTTTGTGTTAGTTTTTCTTTGAACCAAACAGTTTCTTTATAAGCCCAGGAGACAGGCCTTCTGTTGGTTAGAGCACCTCGAAGTTCACAGTTCAAAGCAGTTGTATAAATTCTATCTAATTTTAATGAAGTTTTACCTTTTATTTTGTATTTGTCCCACTAACGTGGTCATCTCTGAAGATTTTTGCTGTGCAAGCAAACAGGAGAAAGAGGAGAACTGGGCTTACACCTGAGGCCTGAGCCGTCAGTTTATTTATCTTGAGAAGACAAACCTCGTCTACTTCAATGGATCGATGACTCTACAGGTATGACATTAATAATTCTGTATGATTTAGCAGCTGGCTGTTTGGTGAAGAGGAAATGTGAAGCGTAAGGATCGGGGCATGTAGATTATGTGGATTTTTTATCTGAAGGTTCAATTTAAATGGTGCTATTGCCTCTCAGGTTGTAATTGACTTTTTCTTGTCCAAGTTCCCAGCTGTAAAACAAACCACTTTATTGGTGTTGGACATGCTACAAGTGTGTACAACCAATCATTCATTCTGTTCAGTCATGAGTAACACCTCAAATTCACCAGATATGTCTGCAGTCCAACTCACACCAGCTGTGTGTTCAGTCTGTAGAGCTGACTGACAGACAGCTGGAGTCACAGACCAAGGAGTTCCTGCTGTTCCCACTCCATTGATAAGCCTCTCTTCTTTCATGTTGGGCTGTAAAACCTCAAACCTGCTGACTCCTGGTCTGGCTCAGCTCATTAAGTCAGTTTGTCATCGCAGTCAAGCTAAATACAAACTGATTTCTACCAGTTTGTTTCATTTTGAGAGTCACTGGGTGTTTTTAGGTAGTTCCCGGTCACTAAGTCCTGTTCTACTGCGACATGACAGACCAGCCACGCAGATATTGCAACAGATCCAGTGTGAGTTGACACATTGACTTGAATAGAAACCTATCTGATATGTTGCAGATGGACTGTAAACGCATCTTGTGTATTTCAGCTGCAAATAGAAGTGTTCATCGGGGAAGATTAACATCTCCTGCTCTTTGAAAAAAAAGACACTCTGCACAACAAGTATGAATGAGGACTGTGACAACACAAATCCTGTTGGTTTCCATGTCTGGAGATTTACGTGATCATGTTTTTAAGTCATCCCCATTTTTTGAAGCTTGATGTGAACTTCAGTGGCTATGTATACATGCAGTCAATAAGCGGGTTTGGGTCAATATTCTGGTTTCTGGAACGTTCAGAATAACCTGTTTACATGTGTGAGTAAATGGGGTTATTCCTACTTATGTGGTATCCCAATCAAAATGGCAACACACGGACAACATCTCGATGCATGGAGAACATAATGACGCAATGTGCATCATCTATGTTTCATCTTCCTGTATCCATTGCATCAGCAACAACAGCAGCTGCAGCACAGCAGACCTCCTGTACTCAAAAGACCAAGGCTGTGTCCAAAATCACTCCCTATTCACTATATAGTGAATACTCCATTTTGTTGTGCTGTCCAAATCTGAGTGAGCATGGTCATTCACTATATAGTCCACTCAAAGTATCCCAGAATGCATTTTGAAAAGAAGTGTATTAGCGATGCTCACTATATAAGCAATATTTACCATCATGCAATGTGATTCAAAAAGAAGAAATGGCTGATTACATGATTAGCGGTTACTGATAACATGAAACAACATTAAAAACTGTCAGAGAATAACACTTATCTCCACTGTCTCACAACTTCGAGCAGAGAAACAAGCAACACGGATGTTAGCCGCTAAACCGTTCACCACTGGTGATGCATTCACTGAACCTTGTAATTCTCAAACACAGCATAAGCTCCCCAGCCAGCCATGAGCGACGCCAGACGTCACTGTCAGCGGCTGGTGAGTGAGTCAGTAGTGTCCGAAATGTTGTTTAAATTAAGCTGACTGAGTGGACCACTACATCAAAATCACTTTATACTGAGTAGTGAGTAGGGAATGAGTGAATGATTTCAGACACAACCCAAGATTCCTTGCAAACAGAACATGTGCATTGCACAGATTAATGTTCCTTTGGATGGGGATATCCTGACAGGTGTATACATAACCAAGTATTCAGGTTAGAAAAGGAGTAACCTAAAAACCATAATATGAGCTTGTTCTAGTTTCTAATAAGGGTTATTGGTGTTTACATTGCGCAGCCAGATTATAGCTAATATTCTGGGTGTGAGAGGGTTAATGATTGCATTTGAACCTAGCCAATGTGTGCAGGCAGTTATTGAACCATAGAGTGTGGCAAAAGAGGCAAAGACCTTCATGTGTGGTATGTAAAGGTTTCAATGCTTCACTCTATACAGTCAGCGCCGCCCTTGACCTTGACATCATGTCTCTCTTGAAGGCCGTAATGACAGAAAATAGCAGGGTTCACATTTACTGCATTGCATTTCAGGCCAGCAAGTCCACTTGCACCCTTCCAACAGATAGAATAGAATAGAATAGAATAGAATAGAATAGAATAGAATAGAATAGAATGGAATAGAATAGAATTCACAGCAGCGAGAGTCACAGCAGCAATCAAGAAAACAAAAGTAAGAAAGTGTATAGAAAGTGCAAAAAGGTCCACAAGAAAATAGATGACGACAGCCCGTCCACCACTCTCCAGCCCAGCCAGTCTCCACCTCCACAGGGTGCAGGACTGAGCCTCCCCAGCAGTCTGTTCAGTCTCTGTCTCCTGGATCCTGTCTGCCCACAGCAGGCGAAGCTCCTCCAATGTGGCGCCTGCGTCTGATGTCAGCTCAGTCAGACACGTCCGTGAACAGCACAACGCCACTCTGCCCTCCGGCAGCCCCTCTGCTGCTGGGCTGGCACAGCTAGCTCGTCCATCCCACCAGAGACAGATCCCACGTATCCAACAATGATGGATGGAAGGACAGGTCCACATCATCACCTCCCAGCTCACACCTGAGAACCAGCACGTCGTCCTCACCTCCTTCTCACCTCGAGGGAAATCATCAAGCCTTACACCAGTTAGCATTGACATGCTACAGGCTGCTAACAGCTAATTTCACATGTAAACAATGCAGCCATGGTTACATGTAGGATCTCCAGACAAACACAGGAGAAAAGTAATAGAAATATCGCTGAAGCCACAAAAAGTTTGGTGTCCATGACCAACAATGAACCATACAAAGTAATGATCCACTCCAAATACAAAGATGACGAAAAAGAGACAAAAAAATTACTAGAATCGGACAAAGAAGAGAGAGCTGCAGTAACAGGCAGCTACTTGGGCAGCGCAGAGCAACGGAAAGTTGATAAAGATAAACGTTGAACAAGATACCTCTACCAGAGCAGATTAGCCAGCTGTTTTTAATAGTTCATTTTTAAGAAAACATGGTAGAATCTCAGGTAAGATTGTTGTTTAAAAAGCATCAACCTGGTTTAATGATATGAAGCCTAAGCAGAAATACTAAAAACTGCAGTTTTTCAAGATTCTGCTTGTTCTATGTGTAGCATCCTGGAAACCTGATCAAAACAGTGTAAGCTACAAAAGACACATCATAAAGAATCGTTTAACGTGACTTACATTTTATTCACATTTCATTTTCAGTGTAAATAAATCTTTCTCCTTGCTTAGCCTCCACAGGACTACAGGTGTGTGAATGCCTGCATTTACCATAAACTAATTCCAGTTCGTCTTTTCAGATCCCAGCAGAGCAGAACACTTCAGACGGTGACATCGCATAGTTTCTGAAAAAAGTGTTGATGAAAAGCAAGGCCAGCCTCTGTTTGGTATTTACTTTCCTCTGGCAGAAAAATGTATAAATGTATAAATTCACCTGAGTACTAGCTGCAGTCTTTTCTTCCATATACTCCATGTGTCAGTTGGCAGGGCTGACGTTTCCACTCTGATGGTGTAAAAAGTGAAGGCTGCTGAGCAGCACATGTTGCATAACAAGCTGCAGAGCACCAGGTGTAAAGGACTGTGACTCTTTCATCCAGGCAGAGCCAGGAGCACTGAGAGACTAAGACTGGACCACAATCCAATGTTTCATTCACAACAGAGTCACAGCATTGAAAAGGAAGATGAGCACATGAAGATAGATCTAGGTCAATTCAACTGTGATCAAGGTGCATTTCAATTTCTGTTGACTCAGACATTTTTTTCCTGCGTTATGTAAATGATTGTGTGAAACTGGAAAGTGCACTTTTGTTACACGTGCTCCTGGTTTCGGTGCAGTGGGTTTAGTCTAGATGGCATCCCATTTCCTGAATGAAATGCGTTCCATGGAGCTCCACCATAGCCACTGAATATTGAGTTGTGAATGGACATGTTTTTTTCTAATCCCCCATCCTCTGGTGACCTTTAAAGACTGAAGAAGAAAAGGTTTTCACACACCTTAAGGTTTAAGATGATTGGTTAATACTCTGCTCTCAGTGTCAACGCTTCCCTGTCATGTTCTACACAAGTTTGAAGCTTTACTTAAAGGTCACTTTCTTTCTCTTTGAGGGAGGCATGAGACAGACAGATGCTTGGCTGCTTAAGCCAAAATGTGACTGCAGTGAAAGAGAACAAGTTCCTGGATGTTTTCTTATCTTTATGCAATGCAAAGAAGCAAAAGATTTCCAGTTATTCTGAGGTTTTGCCAGAATTGTGATTCAGTTGTATTTTTTTTATAACTTATTTTCTCTCAGTTATGAGACTTCTGGCTCCATTTTCAAAAATTTAATGAGATAAGATCATTATATTCAAATGCTGAGCATTTCATCATATAGCAGCCTGGTGACTTAAATTATTTTTTGTATAAAGCCCTTCTGCGAACCAATCATGAGACTTTGATTGAACTTTAGATAGTTAGACTAGATTTTGTGCTGCGACTCACAGTGAAGTTTAAGACATTCAAAAAACCACATAATTGTATATAAAAATTAGGCATTTATGGTTCAGAACCATCTGAGGTGTTGAGCTTGGTTTATGCCTGACACATCCCTGAGGTCCACCCAGCTTCATGCGAACAAATGATATCACTCTGGCCATCTTGCCCTCTCGCATGGTTGCCACGACCCAGCTCAAAGATCATGACAAAAAGGGAGACAAATACCATGCACCATGTTTGAAATGATACTTTTATTACACCAAATTAAACCAAATAGGACCAAATTAAAATTCTAAACGAAGTATTCACTGAATAAGGTGTGAAAGGTCAGCAGAGTTAGTGGTGTGTGGCATGCATGAGTGGAAGGTATTTGTGTAAATGTGCTTAATTGCAAGCAAAGCAAAATCATAGGAAATCATATAACAAGCCAGAACCAAAAATACATGTGAAGTGGGAAGCCAAGAGAGTGAGTGAGTGGCTGCAAGTGTTAAAGTAACTTCAGCCCAGGGGTGCGTCTCAACGCGTTAACTTCGTGCTTCCTCCGTCCTATCTCCTCCACGACACCAGAAGTACTTTCCCAGTCGCCATTTTAAAGACTGTCCCAAAGCGATAATTGCACTCAGAGGAGAGAGGACGGAGGAGACAGATCGGAGGAGCGATGATCAAGGAGACACGAGAGCTGGCTTTGCAGAAGTCTTTTCACTGACTGACACGCCCCCATATGGAATATCACTCTCTGATTGGACGCTGCAGCGGCTCAGACTTCACATGAAACTTCACGAATGGAGTTTAATGAGAGAAAAGACGAGCTGAAAACAGGCACAGAGGATCGTTCAGAAACTGATCATAAATCTGGAAATAAAGTGTTCGCTGTGAGTTTAAAGCACAAAACACTGAACACAACCATCATCAAATCAATATAACAGAGGATTAATAGGCCTACAGAAAACTGACTGATAAATAATACCTACCTGAGACACAATAAGGTGGGTTATATTAATAAGCTTCAGAGGTCACGATCAGATGGGCTCTAGATAAAGGCTAAATAGTTCATAAATAATCTCACAATTACGCATTTTACTGGTAAAGTGATCCATGAGCTTCTAAACAGCACACAGAATAAACAGAGAGCAGGTTTTCTTCATGGTAACGTGTTTGTTAAACAGGTTAAAGGAACAGACAAATCTCTGTTACTGTTTCTGTTTGATCAGAGTTATGACTGCGCACATGTGCAAACACACAAACAGCTGTTAGAGCTGGCTGACAGATGATCCAGAGGTGATCAGCTGATGCCATCATCACTGAAACACGTCGCTTCATGTGACGCTCTGGAGGAGAGGATGTCCCATTGCTCTAAAAACAAATCTCCTCCATCCTCTCTCCTCTCTTCATTTCCACGCGTCTCTCTCATGCATCTCTGGTGGGAGGGACCAAGACACAAGTGAACGACACAAGTGGAGGAAGGAAGGATGGAACTTTGGAGCTTTGGGACGCACCCCAGGTGTGGGGTGTGCTTGAGAAGGAAAGCACAGGTCAGACACACCACCAAGATGACATCACCAAAGCTGATGGTACTGCAGGGGTATCCCATGTTTCTTTTTCACGTGGAAAACTACTGCAACGTGCACCTCTGAATTTTCTAACTTCCACACGTCTCCATGCAGACAAACCAGAGTTCCTAGTGTCTGAAGCACAAAAAGAATTGGCACCTGTATGATTCATCACACAGACATAACTGTGATAACCGTGTAAGGAACAATTCCTGGTGTAAAATTGTGGCCAAAAAAAAGCAGAGAAGAGGAATAGGGGAAAAAATGTTGTGTACAGTGTAAACAACGGATGTGTTTTCACATCCAGATTCCGCGACTCATTTCTGTGCGTCGCGTTCGTAATACAGCCTTAGGAGTCAGGGACTGTAGGGTGTTTTTTTTTTTTAAGTTTCAAGTCTTAATCATTCAATATGAGTGTGCCAGGGAAGGGTATTGGGTATTGACTGAATTCTGTCTGTAACATCGAGTATCTCTTCTCTTGAAATCAAAAGGAACTTTTTAGGAACTTAAACGGAAGAGTAGGTGATTTTCCATGCTGGACACGAACACAGCATTGCAAGGTTATATATTGCAATATAAAAAATGTTAAACTGAAAAACTTTGAGATTTTATTGTTAAACAAATTCATATCTATAACCACATAAACTCCCACAAAAGCACCAAAAATTGGTACCGTTGAGTACCAATACCAATTTCCAGGTATTGAGCATCAGTACCATTTAATTTCAAATGTGAAAGATACCCATCCCTAACAATAACTTTGCATTTTCCTCATAAGGTGTCAGGGGTCTTGGAAAAAGTACATCCCCACATGTCCCAGCTTTCCACCAGCCCCCATATATGCTGTAAACATGTACATGTGTGTTTCAGTGTGAGTGAGTTCATGTGCAGCGTGATCTCTCAAAGGCCTATCGTGGAGTCAATGGCCTTCAGAAGAAAAAAATGAAGGAAGTAAAAAACTTTGTCCGTGGCAACTTCATCTGCTATTTTTTATACACAGTTCTCTGTCCTTGCCTTCTGCAGCCTTCACAGCTTAGCACTGCCGCCTTCTCCAACATGTTCAAACACAAAGTCTGCAGCTTAAAGTAAGGTCGAATGAAATCACACGGGAGCCCGATATAGAACGTCACCGTTCACCTTTCAATCTTCAGCTTATACTCGCATTCACAGGGATTCAGGCAGATGGTTGCTGGCAGATGGACAACACTTTCAGGAAAGGTCCGGGATATTAACAAAGAGCTCTGTAAGGAGAGGCAGGGCGGAAAAATCCAACCTCTACGGTACGCCTCTCCTTGGATTTACTGTGGCACAAACTATTCATCAAGCAAAGCTAATGTGTCTATGAACAGACGTGATTAATAAAATAATGATACATATTTTATCATTATTCTGAACACGTTTGTTTTCTTTCTGAAAATCTTATGAATATCTTCACTTCCAACATGTAATATAAGGGGGGCAAAACAAGAGTCTAGATATTAAATGCTGCAATATCGACTTCAATAAGTAATTGTTTCATTTTAATTCTCATCCTCAAAACCAGCAGTTAGTGTTACATGAACCTGATGAACAGGAACTTGTGTCACAATCCACAATCCAGTTCAACTGAAGCTATATGCCCAATGCTAAATGTGCATGGCCCTGTGAACAGAGCTGTTAGGGAACTAATGAAGCTTCTTCAGCAGTATATACTGTTAATTCAAGTTAAACAATGAGTCCATCTGGCCTCGTCGAGTCGGCATAATCTCTTCTTGAAAAAAAAAAAAAAGACCTTATTTTATAAAACAGCTTCAGACGTCACTGGTGTTTTAGTGTAAAGTGTGACCCTGTCAGCTGGTGACTCAACCGTTTATCTGATAAACTCATAATCAATCAATCTCATAAACAATCCCAGATAAAAATACACAAGAAAAGCAGACGTCAATCATTGTCAAAGGTGATATAAAGCCAAAATATGGCAGCCAAATAATGTCTTTAAATCACCACAACAATTAGATGGGAGGAACATTTCTACAAGGTGTATTCATTTTTTAAAGTTTGACCACACTGACAGAATTTCTAGGCACAGCCAGGGTGTCAAGGGGGTCCAGTTTGGTGATCTCAGGATTGTGTCAGTGCTTTTTGCAGATGATGTGGTCCTGTTGGCTTCATCAAGCCGTGACCTTCAACTCTTTCTGGATCGTTTCGCAGCCGAGTGTGAAACGGCTGGGATGAGAATCAGCACCTCCAAATCTGAGTCCATGGTCCTCAGCTGGAAAAGGGTGGAGTGCCCTCTCCGGGTCTGAGATGAGATCCTGCCCCAAGTGGAGGAGTCTTGTTTGCGAGTGAGGAAGGAAGGAGTGAGAGATCGGCAGGCGGATCGGTGCAGCGTCTGCGGTAATGCGGACTCCGCACAGGTCTGGTCCAAAACACCAGTTGCTATTTAATGGTGAAAACTTGATAGACATTGACTCTGTTGTATGTAGGGATGAGTACCTTTCACAACTGAAATGATCGTGGTGAAGAGGGAGCTGAGCCGGAAGGCAAAGCTCTCTGTTTACCGGTCCATCTTCTTTCCCACCCTCACCTATGGTCATGAGCTTTGGGTAGAGACCGAAAGAACAAGATCGTGGGTACAAGTGGTCAACAAGCGAACAAGCGAACAAGCGAACAAGCGGACAAGCGGACACCTCTCTGGTGAGGTGTTAAGGGCACGTCGCACCGGTAGGAGACCCCGGGGCAGACCCAGGACACGCTGGGGAGACTACATCTCTAGGCTGGCCTGGGAACATCTCAGGATCCCCTGAGAAGAGCTGGATGAAGTAGCTATGGGAGAAGGAAGTCTGGGGTTCCCTGCTTAGGCTGCTGCCCCCTCTATAAGCGGCAGAAGATGGATGGATGGATGACTACAGCCCATCTGGAATGGCTGTGGAGATGGATTTTTTGACCTATACTGCAACCAGCCACCAGGGGAACAATTTTTGTCATTACCTCACTTTGAGCCTCGCAAGATGACAGTCTACTGTTAAACACTTAAAACAAGAGTCACCAGTTAGTATGGTCACTTTAAACTCCAAAACACCAGTTGCTCTTTGATGGTGAAAACTTGATAGACATTGACTCTGTTGTATGTAGGGATGAGTACCTTTTACAACTGAAATGATACGGTACCAATGTCTGATACCTGGCAAACGGTACCTAATGGTACCAGTTTTCAGAGCTTTTATTTGTGTTTATGTGGAAAGAAATATTAAGCTGTTTAATGAAAAATATCTCAAAGATTTTCATTTTTTATTATTTATTTCTCAATATAAAAACTTTCTTTGCTATCTTGTGTTCACGTCAAGCATGGAAAATTGCCAACTCTTTTACTGTCTTACAGTCCCAAGGATGTGTTTGGATAACTTAACATGGTACCTTTTGCTTTTAAAGGGAATCGGTACTCGGTATTACAGATTGAATTCAAAATGAATTAACAGTACCTAATTTGGTACTAGGGCTGTGTATTGATAAGGTTTTAACGATTCCAATGCCTTATCAATCCCTTCTTATCGATCCAATTCCTTATCAATTCTCTTATCAATTCTCACAACGGAAAAATAAGAACTTTGTGATTACAGATATAGTAAAAAAGGTCCCTTTATTCATATTTTTTCTTTTGTTTCAATAATAGTTATTATTATTATTATTATTATTATTATTATTATTATTATTATTATCATTTATTTATTTATGTTAATTATGTTAATTAGTTAAAGCTGTATCCTTTCAATCCTGTATTTTTAATACATACATAGCGAGTGCCCTGGTCAGGGCACCCCATTCTAAAATATCTGGACACACCCCTGCATGTCAGCGCAAATCTCTCTGCAGGTACGTTATGTTGCTTCGCTCATCAAAAGATAGATTTATGCTGAACAGAGGGTTCAACTCGTGGATTAGAGGGAGTTACAACGGAAAATGGGACTTTACTTTCCCCAGGTAAGAGTCAAACAACTCCCCAAGCATGCAACGCGTCTCTGTCTCTCTCTCTCTCCAGTTAAATTGATGTGGATCGCCCATCTGCGTCCCGTCTGCTTCTCTGCAGTCACAAACAGGATGGGCGCAGACGTTTGTCACAAAATACTCAAAGGGCGCGTAAAAATAATAAAAGCCATTGTAGAAAGTTGTGCTCTACAAATCCAGCAGTGTGCCTGGACATATCGTTGGCTTCTAATCCCTCCAAGACTGACATGTCAGTCCAAGACCCATCGAGAACAGGAGACCCCGAGACCAAGACAAGACCGAGACCAAAGACTGTCGAGGCTGTGACAACACAGGTCTCGAGACCATGAAAAAGTGGTCTTGAGACCAAGACCGGTCTCGAGAACTACAAGCCTAATTCCCGCATCGTCTTTTTTTGGTGAAATATAGCTACACCTTGGACCGTTTAGCGCAAGCCGGCGACATCTCTTCAACTGAGAGGTCTAGCAGCAACAACAAAAAGCACATGGAACGACGTCACCGTGCATTGCTCGTGGGGTGCGTTTGTTTGCTGTGTTAGCACACCCCTGGGAGGAATGGATAGGGGAACTGAAATGTAGTTTTACCAGCAATTCCAAGGAATTGGTTAACTGAGGACCCGGTTCCAAATTAGAGCCAGTTATCGATGCGCAGCCCTATTCGGTACCCATCCTTAGTTGTATGGCATTGTTTCTGATAACTGACCACAAAACAACTGGACATTTTTTATGTTGCTTACAGCTTTAATTTACTGTTCAAAGAACTTGAACTCGTCTGGATGAATGGAATGAATAAATGCTATAACACTGTATAAAGTTCTTGAAACACCCATGAAATGAAAACAGAACTTCACTCATTATAGCTTTCCAAAAAGAGACATTTGTTTTTGAACATGAATAATTAACTGAGTGATCAGGGAGCTTTGCAACACCTGGTTTTGAACACTCTGGTAGAAAGTCTGAGTATCTCACTTTAACAGGAATGGCATCAAACATTGCAACAACTCCCAGCCAGCGATGTCTGATTTAACGGCATGTGTCTGCTAAAATTAGATCAGTTCTGCTTTAAACTGTCTGTCACCATCTGTTATTTTGTTCAAAAAATAAAACCCACATATTCTCCTAGCCACAAATTTAATCCATCCAAAAGTGTTAAAGGGGACATATCATGCTTGTTTCTCCTTTTCACTATGCCAGACTAGGATGCCTGTAAAGCATTTCTGCCCTCAGTACAAGTCATTTAGTTCCTTCATTGCCCCACAATAGCGTTCTCAATATCCTCAGTTTAGGCCATTCTGAAGATCTCGTTGAAACGCTCCGTTTGGAGAATGACCTCCAGTTACCTCGCAACGTCACAGCCCTTTGTGCTCTGATTGGTCAGTTCTATCAGAGGGGCGGAGGGGGTAGAGCCAGGGGGCCGTTTTTGAAGCATGGCAGTATTTACAAAATCGCCACATTGAATGGAGCAGACCGAGCGAGTTTGCTGTTTGCCAAAACTTCACTGTAAGGCATTGATAGCACTAATAAAATGGCAGAGTGTAGGATACGTCCTTTTGTACTGGATTCTCGTGTCGTCATGAAGGTCGAAATCTCACGGCCAAATGGCAATGACTTATTTTCAGAGGCATCAAATCTCGTTGTAGGATTTCAGAAAAAATACAATATCTCATTTTTTGAAAATTCAGGGGGTGTAAGGTCTTGTTTTCAACTTTATTATTTTATATGTAAGTATTAAATCATGGATCAGTATGATATGTCCGCTTTAAACAAGAGGTTATACATGAACAGCAATAACAACGTAAACATAATCCTCGACAAGCTAACACAGAGGTAGATTCATCACTTGGTGCACATCAAAGGTCACTGCCTCCATCAGGACTCCACTGGCTTGAGTTATTGAGCATCTTATTAGTTCATTAAGTATTTCATTGCCTGCTCTCGTGGGGGGATGAACATATTTAGCATTTTATTATTTAGCATTCACGCCCTGTAAGCAGTTATTGCTCTAAGTGCCCCTCTTGTGTCAAGTTGCTTGGCAGAGCTGTGTTAAGACCTCACCCAGGTCTTCGCTCGCGGCTACG
This sequence comes from Halichoeres trimaculatus, assembly GCF_033239565.1. Lineage (NCBI taxonomy): Eukaryota > Metazoa > Chordata > Actinopteri > Labriformes > Labridae > Halichoeres > Halichoeres trimaculatus. The sequence continues at coordinate 4,485,906 of NW_027437198.1, read as the reverse complement.
AGATGCTGGAATTATCATGTGTGTCTGCCTTGTTTTGCTTGTGCACTAAATCGTTTCGCTTAGTGGGATGCTTAATTTATGAAATGTGGGAACCGTACGACGTGGGCGGATGGTGGAGCGCCTCAGTCTGTGGATGGCGAGGGGCAATTTGAGGAGAGATTAAAAAAATAAAAAGGGATCATGGCAGCTTCTTAAGGTAAAATGAATGTCCCTGAGCTGAAACATGTCCATAAAGAAAGAACGATCCTCCACACATTCCCTCTGGTTATATTTGAACAAATCACCCACATGATGCAGGATCACATATTTTAATTTTATACGTGTGTGTGTGTGAGGGAGGACTAATTCCAGGATGATCATTTCAAACTTCATTTGCCCACGTTCCTCCAATATCTCATAACTGGGTAATTACATCTAATCAGCTGTGAAACACAGAGTAACTCTACCTGGAGTCATTCAAATGAGGAAAACAATATCTCCGAGCAAGAAATCAAGACAGAAGTGTTTACTACAGATTGGAAATGTGTTTAAGAAGCACAGGACATTTCATGACACAAAGTACAAAAAAAGAAAAGGAGTCGTGCGTGTGTGTGTGTGTGTGTGTGTGTGTGTGTACACAGATATCAAAGGGTCTTTGAGGTGGTGGAACTGCGCCTGCATCGAGGCCTTCGGTTCTTTTAGCCAGAGACAATCTAACACAATGGCTTAGATTGTGTTGCCATGGAAACGCCTGTTGAACGAGGGTTCTATGAATCTTTCAGATACCCTGCTTTTTTTTTTTTTTTTCTTCCAGACCACTTGGGATCTTTGCATAACACCCGCAACATACAAAACTTTCCACAGGCAGGGAGGAAGTCCAGTCAGGGGGGGAAACTGGTCAAACCGTCTTCACGGTTTATCCAAAAAGCATCAGTAAAGAGACAAAAGCTGCACACGCAGACGCACACAGACGCCGAATAGCTGCAAAGAGGCCAAGGAAACATCATGCTTACAAGATGTTTGTTCAGAGCTGGAGAGGCAAAAACAGGCACAGCTACAACCTTGTCCTCTTCCAATCATTCTCTCCTTCCACTCCACGAGCGTCGGGTTAATAACTAGATTGTCCATTAATGTGCTCTTCTTTATCTTGTGCCCTTGAAAAGAGACAAATAAAGAAAAAGAAAAAAAGAATACAGGAGCTGCCACAGGCCAGCTGATCTCCAAGTGCTCTCACTCTTATTGCTTTGCACTCTCCTACATTTGCCCATTATTAAGTTTATCATTTGGTTGTCAGAAACTTTATCCTTTGGAAAGATTAAATCTATCCCGCGTGGACTTTTATTTGCCGTATCTCGAAGAAGAAATGAAATTTTATGAGGGCTTTGAAAAGCTGGTTAGAGGTATGATTGTGAAGGGAATACAGACGCAGATGAATCAATATTTCAGCTCAGACGAGGGATGAAGGTGGGAGACTGAAACAAACAGTCCAGGTCCTGAGGTTTGCAGAGGCGCACGTAAGACCCTGCCATGGCCGCGTACCACTTCGGGCTGTTGCACCTTTAGCATTAATGATTAATCCACTCCAGCTTTTTATGTGTGTTAAGGAGAGACAAAATGTTCTGGTTCATCTGTGCTACATCCCAGCATGCTTTAGAGAAAGATTTAAACAGGAGTCTTTATCTTGATCAGGCTCCCTGGATTCGTCTCTTTCTCTGAAGCAGAAGCACGGCTGCTGAAAATAAAATAGCATTCAGCCCGGGGTTTTTTGAGCAGCAAGTTTGCACTGGATGTGACTCTTATAGTAAACAGAGGCAGAGTCTGACAGCACAGATTTTGTCTGATGTGGGATTTCTTATGTTGGCAGTGCTGTGTTAGTTACACACTGTGTGGTATTTACTCAGTTTTGAAGCATGGAGCAAAGATCATTTGGAGACGCCAGTGAACAGCTGTGTGTGATATGATGGGCTTTCTTTAACACGGAATGATTGATGTATCACTGTTAGCTTCCTGCGAAGAGGTGTCCTGGCTTAGGTGGCAGACAGCTGCTTGAGTAGACTCTAAAGGCGACAGGGCTTTCAGTGAGATCTTCTGGACGTTTCCACTTTTCCTCTTTGATAAATCTCCCCCACCACATGCTTTTTTCATACAACCTGCAGATCTCCTGACCTGGAGAGAAAGGAGCAGCTCCACTCTCAGATGTTTTTAAGATGAAACGTGAAATGTTTACTAAAACCTTCAGCTCGCATGGCTCCATGCCCTGCCCACCAGGCAGATCATTCAGGGAAATTCAATTTCTCTTTCATCAAAAAAGCGAGATTCATTTTGTAGGATGACTGCAGTCAGTGGAGGAGACACTTGAAGATCAAACCCTTCTGCTTACAGTTTTTCCCCTTCGCTTTAGTGGGTTTTTACATGGCAAAGCCTCAAGAGTGGTGGAAAAAGGAGACATCTGCTTAGCTTTAAAATTAGCGGTGCTTCACAAGGTTCTTATCTTCTGCTGGCAAACTTGAAGGTTAGTTACGGTAGGCCTGGGTCAATAACAAATTCTGCTGGACAATATATTGTCCCACAGTCATTGGTGATAAACAATATTATTGATAATATTATTTTGAGACCAAATAAACCACTAATATAACTGTAATATATCCTAATAAAGCAATACACCTTCTCAAATGCATTAAAATGTTATTTCTCATGAGTATTTTTTACTATGGTTATCGGAATACTAATAACTGTTTAATATCCTGAAGAAAAAATAATTAAAATATCAGTCAAAAATGTCATTTTTTGTCATCAAATTTTTATTTTCTGTATCTTTGTGCTTCTCTCCATGACATACACAAAAATGTGTATGCACAATACAAAAATAGAATTCAAGTTATGACATTTACAAATATATACAAAAGTGCAGTAAAAAATGAAACTGATATTGTAAATATAACCAAAACATGAGTTTACAGTAAAAACATCAACAATAGCTGTCAAAGTAATATAAGGTGTATGAACAATTGAGAAAACACATAAGGGACAATTGAAATATTTAAATGAATGAATTTAAATACATCTCAAAAACAATACTAAAACAAACAGAAAAAAATAAAATAAAGCCCACCCCTTTTCCCATTTCCAGATCTATAAAGGTCAGTCATATGTTGCATATAAAGTCCACGAAGGTCTGTGAGAGGTAGGCTGACGCTGTGAGACCGATGGCGCTGTGGTGAGACCGATGACGCTGTGACTCCCGTTCTCGCGAGACTGGTGTGAGAATCAACATGGCGGCTGCCGGTACCCGCTTCTAAATCAAAACAAAACTTGTAAATTTCAAACCTTAATAGGAAATTTGAACAGCCCCACTCAAAAGACAGCGTTAATCTAAAGCCCGAAAATCCCTAACCCTGGAACAGCTGGAGGAATACATAGATAGGTACTACTACCAACAACGCAAAATGGGCAGGAGAGGGAAATCATCCTCTGCTCCGTCCGCCAAACGCCAAACGATCTAGAGAATCCTCGCCAAACTCATCGATGGCTTCCCACACAGACTCACCAACTCAAACAGAAGTCCCATCGAACAACATAGAGGTTAGTGATACCCTGATTGCCATAAATAACCACCTCTCCTCTCTGGATGCCCGTATAGCTCTCGTTGAAGTTCTGCACAAAGAATTTCAAGAGTTGAGGATAAGCTTAGAATTCTGTCACGAACAGATAAGTCAACTCTCCGTCGAAAACAAGCAACTTAAATCCGCCGTCCAGACTCTCACAGCTGATATGACAACCATTAAAAAGGTTAACAAAGAACTAAAAGAGACTGTGTTAGAGCTTCAAGGACGCTCCATGCGCGACAACTTGATATTCTCAGGCATCCACGAATCCACCACGAACAACCCCATAGAGTCCGAAGAAGCACTGAAAAACTTTATGGCGACCAAATTAAAAATCCCGAACGATATGCTGAAACAGATTACCTTCCATCACGTCCATCGTCTCGGTGCAGCTAAAAAGTCCACCAACCAGCCCCGTCCTATCATCGCCAAATTCGAACAACCGCATCCCATGCCTTTATAGCAGAGTCTGTCACTCCATGAACTCTGGCTATAGAAAACTCCAAGTAAGCAATGTCCAGATACATCAGAATCCAAGCACGGTATGAGAGTGAGTGTGGAGGTTTCCAGTGAGTGGCCACCAGTTTTTCTCCAGCAGTAAGGCAAGCCAGCAAGGCCTTTCTCTTGTCAAAATTTAAGTGCCAATTTGGCAGGTCATTCAAAATAAATACAGCAGGCTAACAGGGTAAGGTAACACTGAACAACTTAGAGGTATTAAAGGCGATCATCTTTCAAAACCTTAACACTGGGGTTCATTCCCAAAACATATGAAAAAAACTACCAGAAGCTTTGAAAGAACAAAAAGTGCATAAAGGGTTATTTATGACCTTCATTAAGTGAAGCTCCTTAGGTGTTAAATATGTCCTATGTATATAATTGTAATTTGTTTGATGATGGATTTCTAGAAGTTAGTCCAACATTAACCCAAACTTCACCCCACTCAAATGTAGGATTCAGTTCTGGGATATCTTTCCTTCACATCATGTTTAAAATGATCTGGGTCTATAAGAATGCTGCAATAAGAACCCATATAGCCTGGAGACTAAATCACTCGTGCCTCTCGCAGAATGAAAAAAAATTCAATTAATGGGTGTGGTGTGAGGGCTCAACTAAGGGACACCTCCATCTTTCAAAGATGACCTTAACTGTAAATAAAAGAAAAAGGAAGTAAGTGGAGTATCAAATATAACACATATCTCCATAAATATCACCAAGAGTACAGATGTTATTTCTTTCCCAGTCAGGAAAACAAATAGGTTGACCGCCTATCAGAAATTTGTCATCGTTAAATATTGGAGAATGTGGCCCCCAACCGGATGAGCAACCAGTTAACTTCTCGACTTTCCTCTAAATAGTTAAATTTCACTTGAATAAAAATACTGTATTTACCTTTTTTCCTCCAAGTTTCTGCTACATTGACCTGCGTTGCCCCCACTTGCTGCACCCTGTGTGTTTACGCCATTGGCTGTATATAGAGTGGACAGTGTGGCTTCCCCATTTACCATTGTACAGTTTTGAAGCCAAGATTCCCCCGTCACATGCGCAGCCATTGGCAGCTGTTGTGCAGCCAGAGTCTGTGCACTAGAGACTGTGAGGGAGAATGTGAGTAGGTGACAAGAATAATATTTTTTTTTCTTTTGAGAGTGTAATCAGTTCTTGACTCCACCTCCTGATATATTTTACAATGCCCCCCCAAAATACTCAAGAATATCAACTGTCAATCATCGTTAAATGTGACGTAAAACCTAGTTTTTAACCTCTTGTAACTAATGATAACAAAACATTTTTTTTTTTAGAAAAAAGAGCACTTGAATACAAGGCAGCCAAATGATATCTTTAAATCACCAGAGCGATCTGGTGCGAGAAACATTTCTACCAGGTGTTTTTATTTTTTGAAGTTTGACCACAGCCCATCTGGAATGACTGGAGAGCCAGACTTTTTGACCTTTACTGCAGCCGGTCACCAGGGGGTGCAGTTTTTGTGTCAACCTCATTTCAAGCTGAGCAAGATGAAGTCCTTTTTTTTTTCTTTCTTTTTTTTTTTTTTTCTTTTAACAGTCTATTTTTTACGCTAGTCTTGTGCTAGCGGCCCTGCCTCCCCTGGAGACAAAGATATTGGATGACTGAGAAGATGGTTCACTCCATTTTTTCCACTAAAGAGCAAACACGACCAGGTGCTGAGAGAGATGCACAGAATGAATCCTCTTGATATCCAGCCAGTGTGGAGGCAAGAGATGAGGAAAAAAAACATAGATGCACAATACATTGGGGCTGGCAAATTTATTGAATTCATTTCATTTATTGTATGGTTAATTGATTTATTGACCATCAGCCCAGGCCTAAGTTACAGTCTTCTAAAAATTGTAGGAGAAAGATAACTCGCTTTTTAGAATTCAGAGTGATCAAGGATCCTTACAAAGGATCAATTATTGCAAACGACTGGATAACCACTACATCATGTAAATCCTACATATATCCATGGTTGCTTTTCAGCTGTTAGTAGCCTGTAGCATGTTGTTGCTAACCAGTGCTGGGGCTGGTGTTCTCTGCGAGCTGAGAAAAAGGACGTGACAATGGTGTGCTGGTGCAGCAGTGTGAGCTCAGAAGTGACGACATCGACCTGTCCTTCCATTCATGGTTATGGAGAATGTAAGATCTATCTACAATAAGACGGACGAGCTAGCTGTGTTAACCCAGCGCCAGAGGGAATACCAGAGGGCAGAGTAGCATCATGCTATTCACAGACATGGCTAACGGAGCTAACACCGGACACGAACGCCACATCGGAAAGATTTCACCAGTTGTGAGTGGACAGGATACAGGAGACAGAGACTGAACAGACTGGTGAAGAAGTCAAGGTGGAGGCTGATGGAGAACGATAGACAAGATGTCGTCTCTGATGGACTTTTTTTCTAGTTGACTCATATCACATAATTCTATTTATATATTTTTGACTGTTTTACAAGTGTGTAACAATTGAAGTTCCTAAAAGTGTAACGATGGCTTCTCTTTTCACCAAACCAGCATGTTACAACCAAATGATGATTTCTCAATTTGCCATGAGGATCCTGTTCCTTTTTGGTGCATGTAATATTATAAAGTCAAGTCAGTATGACTTGTGTTCCATGATAGCTGCTCAAATGACAAAATAAATTGAAATTTTCTATTTACTGGGATTTATTATGTTATTATTCAATCAAGGCTCTCCTGTCTCTTGCTGCACATCATGTTCTCTTTCTTTGCAAATCCTATTTGTAGACAGCCGTTTCATACAAATGTGATCGACCTCTTTCAGAGCAGTGAAAAGAACCATGTGCTGTTTAATACAGCTTGATGTTTTCAGTGAAGGACTTTTTGTGAGAGGCATGGGTTTTCAACTAATCCTGGTGCATCACTGGTGCAAATGTCAGTGTGGGAGTTTCTTTGAAAAGGTAGGTTACTAATTACAACACTACACCTTTAAGATGACATGAAGTGAATGAGTTAAGTTTGGGGGCTTTTTTTAAATATGAGCTGACTGAGTTTTCAATTCTATCCAAACCTGGAGCTCATGCGCTGTTTCAGGCGACAAAGCCATGAAGTGACGTTTGAAGATGACTGTCACCTGTCAAAACACTGTCACTCATGAGAATACAGAGAGCTGAAAGGATCCTGAAAGAACCTGAGGTGCTGGTTTCTCTGTCAAACCATGATTTGTTCAAACAGCCACAGATTGGTAAAGCCAACTTGGTTAATAAGATTTCATCATTGTGTGGACTGATGTGTCACTTTGTTATGATGATAAACATTTAGCAAAGCTTCAGAAGACAAAGAGAAGGAGTGCTATCCTGGACCCAACAGAGTTAGTTTGAGGTGCTCTTTGGAAAGGGATTGAAAAGGTTCTTGAAACAAAAAGAAGAGACTCCAAGGCACTCTCTTAAGACTAATAAAATGCCTCTATTTTAACAGCATGGTCATGTGGACCTTAAAAACAAACTTCAACGTGTTAGACATCAAGCTTTCATCAGGAAGTCATACAAACAGATGTTTGGCTGTAATAGGCCCTTTTAAAGGGGTGCTCAACCACTCAGAAACTGCCACATGGAATAAAAGGCAAGGTCTGCAGGTAGTGTCAACCAGCAGACCCGCCAGCAGATGGTGTTATTCAGGCCAAAAAGCTTCAAAAAACTTTGAAAAAGTTTCCATCTGAGATAATAAATAAAAACTGGGGCATAATTCAATGTGATGCACAACTGAACAACATTTTTCCACAGCCTCCACTTGTCAGTTTCAGAAGATGCCCAACCCTACAAGATAAACTGGTACACAGTCACCTCAAACCCAACAACCCAACTACATGGCTGGGACACAAACCAAAAGGATCTTTTAAATGCAATAACTGTAACCACTGTGCAAATGTGAAACAGACAAAGACATTTTTGGACTCAGTATCACAAAAGGAGTACAAGATCAATCACTTTATTAACTGCAAGACCACCTTTATCATATACATGCTAAAATGCTCCCTTTGCAAAGTTTTTTTTACGTTGTTAGAACAAAAAGGCAGTTACAGGACAGACTTGCAGAACACAAATATGCAATACGAACTGGAAACATTAACTACCCCATGGCCGAACATTACCTGGAATTCCATAACAGCAACCCAACTTCATTACAAACCACAGGCATCGGCAACATCCCACTGACCATCAGAAGAGGTGACAGGCAAAGAAAACTGAACCAAAAGGAGGCATTCTGGATCGACAAACTACAAGCCACAAAATATCCTGGACTAAATTAAACCTGCTGGTCAGGCATATAATCACAGGCAGTTGTAGCTTAACCACATAATGTGTGGTTCATTGAACTTCTGTGCCTGTTTTTGCTCTTGGGAACGACTGTTAATTACAAAAATAACAATAAAAAAATAATTTAAAAACCAAATAATTTCTCTACATAAATGATCACATATTCATATAAAACAGCATTTTTGAACATTCTGTGTGTAAATTTCCCATAAATGGTAGTATCAATGATATGGCAGGTTGTGTAATAATGTTTTTCTGTTGCTTTAGGAAAATTGCATGAGCTTAAACAGGCGGAGCACAGTGAAAGTGTGGAACTAGGGAGCCCTGAATATGCTTATATGGGCAATAGCCTATTATATAATACACAGTACAGGGGAGATTTTACTCATTTTCATTTTGAACTAACGGTTCTTCAACTGTTTCAAACTATTTTCAAAATAAAAATGCTTTCCCAACTCTAGTATCAACACTATCAGTGACTGATCAACTCTCTATCAAAAGCCTACATTTTGAATGGAGCCTGATGGGCTTATGCTGCTGTCAAACCTCACGGTAAGCTCTGAACCACTTTCTGAAGCAGTCACATGGTACAGTCAGGCAACGAGGCTTCGGACGTCATCATTTTTGGCTCCTCCTCCTAATGAAGCAAGCCTCGATACGCGCTTCGCGGGAACGCCCCCTCCATTACTCGATACGAGCTTCGAAGCCTCGGCACATCTTGTAACATCACTACAGAAACGTGTCAAAGTTTGTTTTTAAGGTCTACATAACCATGCCGTTAAAATAAAGGCATTTTATTAGTCTTGAGAGAGTGCCTTGGAGTCTCTTCTTTTTGTTTCAAGAAGATTTAGCAAAGCTTGTTTAAACTGAAGTTGTTGATGAGGATCAACACTGGGCCAGCAAGTCTATGGATTAGAAGATGATGTAGAACATCTTTACATCATCTTTTCCAATCCTGCACAGTATACAGTAAGTTTCCATGCAGATACTCGCTTTACTCGCTGAAGAATGTTCTGATTTTGCTGAATTGGCCCAAATAACTTGCTCTAACTGTGGATCCCCAAGGACGCAAATCTTGCAATAGTGGGTGATTTTTTTTGTGAACGCCACTCCAATCTTTTGTCATCAAACAAGGTTGAACTACACTACAGTGCATTTCGGAGCCTTCTGTGATCACTTTGGCGGAACTTGCCAGTAGAAGCGCTAGCTGGAATCAAACAAAAGTTTTTACAAGTTATCAGATTATTCAGCCTCACTCACTTTCCACCAAGCAAACTGGTTTTTCTCCCCTTTACAAAAGGTAATCTCAGAGTTTGAGGAAGTCACTCACTGATACAATTCATATGTTGTTTTTTTCCAAGAAATGAACCTTGATTGTTTCACACTGTTGCAGGATGAATAGATATGGGTATCAAAAACTGGTTCCTGTTAAAAATCGATGAGAAATGGTTCAATCCATGGACATCATTAGCCTCTATACTTAACAATTCCTTTATCAAGTCTTTACATTTTATCAGAGCAGCCAGACTGGAAGTACACTATTCTGCCCCAGCTTTCTTAGCTTAACAGAGAGATAACGGTTTCACAAGAAAACTTTGATTCAGAATTTTGTGCTTGAAGTTTTACGTAAGAAATGAACACACAGAGAAATGTAGATTACTCTATTACACAAGATTCCTATTCAATACATTCAACATGTCACTCATCCCCTAATGCCATAAACCATAAACAGTGTTAAAAAAAATAGCACTAGCTTGATGTGTTGATGTGCTAGCGGTTGGTGAACACTGGTTTAACTTACATTTTCATCAACAGAATTTGAACTTTCATTGAAGAAACATATCACAGCTGGTCTTTGTAAACAATACAAAGCATAACTACGACAAGCTCAATGAGCTATAACCACTGCAAGATCTTAGATGGCCTACTTCAGTCAATGACATATCTTAAACAGTACATCAATGTCACATGATATGCGATTTTCCCTATTTTTATTCATTTATATCCAGAGATATCCAGATCCAGAGACCAATTTCATATTTGTTCACTTATAAACTCAATTTAATGTTGTCGACACAGCAAACCTGCAAAGCTACTTTTTGTACAGATAAAATTAACTGGAGGAACTGATAAGAGACTAAGCAGAATTGATACAGGCACTAGTATCAATAAAATCCCCAAGAAGATCCCCATGCTGATTGGTTATACAGATGTAAATGATTTGCCAAAGAGCATGAATGCTTAATGAATTTGAGGTTCCAAGAATTTGCATCTTCTCATATCAGTTTACTGACTTTAAATAGGTGCCTTTTGCAGCAGTTCTCTCTTCTCTTCTTTCTTGTAATTTTTCGTCTCTTTTTCACAATCTTTGTATTTGGAGTGGATCATTACTTTGTTTGGCTCATTTGTTGGTCATGGACACCAAACTTTTTGTGGCTTCAGCGATATTTTTACTACTTTTTCTCCTGTGTTTGTCTGGAGATCCTACATGTAACCATGGCTGCATTGTTTACATGTGAAATTAGTTGTTAGCAGCCTGTAGCATGTCAATGCTAACTGGTGTAAGGCCTGATGTCTTCCTACAAGGTGAAGAGAAGGAGGTAAGGATGACGTGCTGGTTCTCAGGTGTGAACTAAGAAGTGACGACATGGACCTGTCCATCCATCCATCATTATTGGGAACGTAAGATCTATCTCCAATAAGATGGACGAGCTAGCTGTGCTAACGCAGCAACAGAGGGAATACCAGAGGGCAGCGTAGCATCATGATATTCACCGACATGGCTAACAGAGCTAACATCAGACACTCACACCATGTTGGTAGAGCTTCACCTGCTGTGAGCAGACAGGATCCAGGAGACAGAGATGGAGCATGACTGAAGAAGCTCAGTCCTGGACCCTGTGGAGGTGGAGGCTGGCTGAACTGGACAATGATGGACAAGCTGACATCATCTATTTTCTTGTGGACCTTTTTGCACTTTTTATACACTTTTTTACCTTTGTTTTCTTGATTGCTGCTGTGACTTCAATTTCTTTGTACTTGTTACAATGACAATAAAGTTCTGCAAATGAATTTATTCACATTTAGTAGAATAAAACATTAAAGTTATTCCTCATCTTGTATGCTTTTTGTGTTACTGAATTTTTCTTGGAACAAATATACTTTTTTTGTCCTCTGTAACATTTTTTATAGCTCCATTTACCTGACACTGCATCAGACATCCTCAGATCCCATGCATCTTCAAATATGAGATTCAATGCTGAATCTAAAGAAGGAACACATAATCCTGAAGCTTCTAACACGGCCTCACAACACATGTGTACATCCTTGGACCTTTGTTAGTCTTAATAATATGCAAGGACAAGTTGACTTCAAACAGACTGGAAGCCCTACATGTTCTATGACTGACAGTGTAAACCTGTATGGCTTCTGTTGACATTTGACTGACAGGGTAAGCGGTATAATCATCCAGCTTTAAGGACACTCAGGAAGCAGTGAATGGAGAAGAAAGAAAGTGTTGTGATCCAGCTTTCACTTAGCTCCTTTAGTGGGTCAATGGGTCAGCCTGAGAAGTGGTCAGGTTAATGACTTTTTAAAGGACTTTTCCTACATACATTTGTGATGCTAAACACTGCGAATGGATTAATCAATTATCTTGACTGAACAGGGGAGGTCGACATCAAGGTTAACAACATTTCTCCATCATCTAAAGCTGGTCGGTTTAATGCCAAAGGACACTTCAACAGGGCGGAGCTGCTACGGTAAGATAATCTGTCTTTCAGGGGAAAATTTGGTCTCCTAAATTACCATGCCAGTCTCATTCCTCTAATACTCGGCTCTCACAATACTAAGAAGTCTATTAGCCGAGGAGTGTATTACATTGTGCACCTCTTCTCTTACATCGACTTACGACAGATAGGAGAGGCAGGCGGGAGGAATTGAGAGAGTGAGAGTCTCCCAAAAGAGACTTCAGTGCGAGCAGAAAAAAAACTGGAGATGAATGCATTTCTCTAATTAAACCAATGATGGCTTATCATGATCTCTATAAGCTGTCATTGGCAGACGGCAGGCCTAATGAGCTATTATCCCTGCACGTGCCAAACACCAAGAGACTGCAGCAGCTATGATTTGTTTGTTTAACGCCCTGCTCTTCTGTGGTGACAAAGCCATTTCTCCAATCCCCATCCCATAGAGGGAGCGTAATTGAAAACAAATACATAAAGCGAACAAAAAGTGCCTGATTAATAAAAGGATGTGTCGAGTAATTAGGCTTCTCTGATTGGTTAGGAGAGTAAAAGAGGAATGGTTAATCAGCTCTTTGAGTAGCCATGTAAGGCGAGCTCTCCAGGCGATAGTTCCTGTGTTCATTAGTGACATCCTGGCATTTCTCCATCCAGACCTGCAGATGAAAAGAGACATGAAGCCTTGAAGACGTTTTTCCCCAAAGAGACGGCCTGTTGGAGCATCACAGAGGGAGTGCAGCACTGCGTGGACCGGGACTGGCCGCAAGCTTTTTAGAACTGACGCCAAAATTTAGCAAATAAATTATTTCTCATATTTCTGCTGAACAAGAGAAGAAGAAGGGAACAGAAAGAGACAAGCAGGTGTTTTTCAGTGGTCTTTAAAAACGACAGCTCTCATACTTCTAGGGGGGACTGGGGACAGGTGTAACATTTTCAACATTTCTGTCTGAAACTCTGAGCTCTTTTAACCCAGTGTCTTCAAACTGCTGTACTGCTAATAAATGGCCAAGAAATGGTCTACACAAAATTTGTCACGAAGCTGTTGATAATTTTGTGGAAGTTGTGGTAAGAATAACATCAAAATTACTAGTTTTTTTTTTTAATGGGTATTTTCTGCACTGACAGAATCAGAATCAGAAAACTTTATCGATGCCCAAGGGGAAATTTCATTTCAGTTACATCCCTTCCAATACATAAAAGAAGACAAACTCAGACATGGGAAAACAGACAGGATTGGGATTAACCTAGAAGCTCTCTAGCTACCCAGCGCCCCTTTGCAATAGGTATGAAATAGCAACATTGGGAGAAGAGAGGGCAAAAAAGTCAATTCCAGACTATTCTCCAACAGGGGGTGTAGTTTGAAATCAAGAAAAAAAAAACACCTCAGCATATAAGCACATGACAGCAACAGCCAAAAACTCACTGACTTCCACAGATGTCACTGCTCAGACACACAGGGGTACACACGCAGCCTGATGTGCCTCCTACGCATCAACCCTCCGCAGCTGAACTGTAACTGAGCCAAAGAAGGCTTTGAGTCCAAGGTTGTGTGTGTGTGTGTGTGTGTGTGTGTGTGTGTGTGTGTGTGTGTGTGTGTGTGTGTGTGTGTGTGTGTGTGTGCCATGTGACTTCATGTGTGTGTATGTGTAAGCCCATTGATTTCATCCCCACCCAGACTCAACAATGTCTGCCGTATGATGGTGCCCGAGAGTTCTGATCCAGAGACAAGTTCACAGAAGAAAAGTGGGGTATTAGAGGGGGTAGAGCATCTGTCTGCATTCCATCTAGGAGAGTAGAGTGTTACCAGCCAACCATGGCTGACACGGAGGAGCCGAAAGAGAGATAAAAATTGTTTGGGTCAGACAGACTGTAATGTTTCCGTCTACTTTAGAGTTTTCCTGGTCAACTCTGTGGCGATCCAAGTGACATAATTCTGTGGTCCATTACAGCCGAGCCGAGCCAAGCCAACGACTTCTCCAAGTTGTTATCCATCCTATCCTGCTTGGGACTAAGTTCTCATAACACTTGAGTGTGAGTGTTGACAGCCCTGCACAATCCCTCGATGACAGGCAGCTTGTCGATTCCCAAAACAGCAGCCTGTGTCTTCTGAAGTTTGCGGTACATCAGAAAACCGCCTGCTCCGAACAGCAGAAAGCCTGATATCATAAATCCAAATATGTAGACATCTTCGACATCCTCAACAGAAAGGATCGACAGGCCCTCCAAGTATCCCAGGAGTCGATTGTATACCCGGCTGCAAATGTTCAGCCGGGGCAGGCGGGCTCCCCTTTGCCCAGTTTTCTGGTTAAGACATTTAATCAATTGCGTTGAGAGACCAGCCGATTAAATCCATGATTTTAGGTTTTGGAAAGGATACAAAGAGAGGTTTTGATAGTTCATATAGAGACACACCAAGAGCAAGCAGGGCAGATAGGGAGGAGGGAGCCAGAAGAAAGCATCCGCCTTTGTTGAGAGCAGAAGAGAAGGAAGAGAATGCATAATTTAAAAAAAAAAAAAAAAAAAAGAACCTTACTATAAACTTTGCCAAAACCGCCCAATTTATCAAATGTGATACAGAAGGTACTCCTGGAGTGAAGGCTTCATGGGCCCACAGATGACATGCCATGCACAAGCGGCAACCTCCGGTCTGGGAATAGGAGACAATACTAGAGCTAAAATCTGCTGTTTCTTGAGTGTTTGCTTGAGGCTGGCTCCGGAAGTACCGGAAGTCACATACACACCAAGCCAAAAAAAGCCATTTTCAAAGCATAAAATTAACCCATTTACAGCCTGGTTCAAAAAACATCTCCTGTCTGAGTCGTTAGTTTTACTACCAGCACCCACTGTACGGGGGGTGAATTTTTTTCTAACTCAGCTGTTCAGAGAATATTAAGATCGCGAGCTCCCCCAAGTAAGAGGCACAGCTGAGAATCACGTGACGGACAGGCGCCCTATGGCTGTACTCGAAGCCCCTGCCACTACCAATATGGCTGCTATAGACGGTGTGCTTCATTTTCCTTTTCAAAAACAGACGGGTGACGTCGGCGAGACTGTGTCTGTGTATTATACAGTCTATGGTCGTGCAATTAACCCATTTTTTTAAGATGTTACAACTTAGTCCAAGTAGAGATGGGTACCCTTTTATCATTTGAAACAAAACCCTACCAGTGGCCCAGTTTATGTTTTTTTGTGTGTTCATGTGGTAATAAATATTAATTTAATAATAAAATCTCAAGGTTTTTTAATTTTACATGTTTATTCCTCAACATATAAACCTGCAATGCTGTATTCATGTCCTGCAAGGATGTGTTTAGATACCAAAGCATGGTACCATTTGACTTTACGTGAATCAGTACAACAGATGGAGTGCAATCAGTATCCATCAAAGTGCCTAACTGGGTACCCATCCCTAATCCCAAGCAAATTTGTTACAACTGTCCCTGCGTGCATTAGCAATGAGCTAGCTTGGCTAACAGCTAAAACATTACCTCAAACCATATGAATAAAAGATAGCTAAACATAAACACGCTCAACATGATGTATGTTTGGTGACTTTATCTACAAAGCAGGCAAAAATGATTTTAGCACAAAACAAAATAAATAACTTTCTTACCTCAAATTTATGTTTTACTCACACAATTGTAGCTGTGTCTGCTTCAGGGCTCTTCTTCTTCACATGTGGACAAAGGACTAAACAGCGCATCGTCAGACCGAATCAGGTGATTTCTAGCTTGTTCCTGATTGGAGCGATTGCAAGTGTTACAACTGACCCGCGTTACAACTGTCTACCCTATAATAATCTGACTCTACGTGACCCTGTTGTGTTGCTCAGTCTTCAGAAAGGTGGGATGTGTTTGTTGAATATCAAAGAGTCAAACAGCTCAGGGAGCATTGAAGAAGCCTTGAGGCCCAACCCGCCTAAAGCCTCAGGATATTGAAATGTGGGCGATGGATGTGCACACATTTTTATCATTGGCAACAGGATTTGAGTAGCAGTAACTTGCAAACAAATGTTATGTTGTGTTTTAAATAGAACCTGCTTACAGGAGAGTTACATCCTGAAATATTTTGCTTCAATGAAGTCGACACATGCATGAAAAACACAAACAGCATGCAGCAGGGAATCATTAAAGCTTACATGCTGAATTAAATGAGTCTCAGATTTATGTGCACATATTAGTTGGAATATTGCTGATGGAGCTGCAGATGATCCTGAAATAGGCCAAAACAATCCCACCGCCTCTCCTCCTGTTGTAAAGAAACTCTGAAAGCATTTTAACAAACTATATTTAACAATTCATCAGACTGGCAGACTTTGAGTCTCACTGATTCCAAGTCTGCCATTACATGTTTATTTTTACTATTGAAACTGGAGCATCTGTGAACTTAACACAAGCTGCCTCCTGTTTGTTTATTTGCAGCATCACCCTCCTGAAGCGCTCAAAGCACACAGTGCACTCTGTTCAAGGATGCAGACCCAGCATGGAGCTCAAATATTGACAACACTAGTCAGTAGGTTAAGGCTAAGAATGTAAACTTGCAAGTGATCAGTCTCCTTCTTCACCTAACCTTTGAGTCCTCTGTGGGAGCTTGAATTAGTGTCGGCACACACAAACAGTGGTCTGTGCGATCACTTTGAAAATATGCCTTTACACTTATTTTCCAGACCTGTGATATTCAAAGCATCTCCATGCCAGGTGGGTTATCACTGAAGTATTAAAAAGACATTTAGGGCACTAAATGTTAGGGCACTTGTCACTCTTTCCTCCTCTCTATCTTCATCTTTGTCTACCACTTCCCCTTTGCTCTCTGTTTTGAGAGCCAAGGGGCACCTTTGTTGATGTTTGACCCTCCCCTAACAGTTACAACTCAACTTCTTACTTTTGTTGGCACACCACCCTAAACGTTCAATTTTATTCTGAGTTTTACATGCAATAGGCCTTAGTTGGCCACTTTATTCATGTTTTATCATGTGTTATTCAAACCCCTGAATCCATCCGTAAACTGCTCAAAACTGTCCCTTTGAAAGGAAGAAGCCCAAGATCATCACATCAAGATCTTGACCAGACTTGCTGAAATAATGAAGCAATTGCATAACAACTGCCAAACTGGTTAATGACAAGTTGGAGGGGCAAATCCTGCTGTCAGCCCCAGACAGGCCTCCAGGGGGTTAGCCAATCAAATGGAAGTGGGGATTTGGAGTGGGGAGCCTTAAAGTGATACTCCGGGATAGAACAAGTTGGGTCCAATCACAAGGTTTAGGGCAGAAATTACCCCTACAGCAGTGTTTTTGTGCAGCAGAAGCCCAGGGCGCTCGCACCAAACACCCCCTCCCTGCTCCTCTGCCGGTTTCCTCTGCACTCAGACGGGGCCATATTTTACTTGACCAAAAACACAAATAAACGGACTCCCACTGAAAAAATCTGATATCGGTCTGCATTCATGCTTTATTTAGAGAATTTTCAGCGTGTTACTGGTTCTCATAATCACTCATCTTTACGTTGTTATTGCATAATTCGTCCTGGCAGACTACCTACATTTGTTTATATCTGGCACGCTGCGAGCGGACTGATACACTAAGCGGCAAGCACCTCTTAGCCAGCTGTGGCTCTACAGCGGAGGTAGCGCCGTTTTACGACACGATGAGAACTAGAGCCTTATTTAGCGGCGTTTTTGTGTGAAAGTAACGCGCTGAAAATTCTCTAAATAAAGCGTGAATGCAGACCGATACCAGATTTTTTCGGTGGGAGTCCATTTATTTGTGTTTTTGGTCAAGTAAAATATGGCCCCGTCTGAGTGCAGAGGAAACCGGCAGACGAGCAGGGAGGGGGTGTTTGGTGCGTGTGCCCTGGGCTTCTGCTGCACAAAAACACTGCTGTAGGGTTAATTTCTGCCCTAAACCTTGTGATAGGACCCAACTTGTTCCATCCCAGACTATCACTTTAAAGGTAGGGTCTGCAGGATTTTCCTAAAAGAGTAGAGTATAGTCTGTGTTCATGAAACTTTTTTCTTTCTTTTTTTATTGCAGTCTTTGGGGTTGCAAAATTTCATTCTATTATGTTGTGTAGTCAGTGTTAATTTGATTAATTGTTCAGCCCTATCACGTAGCTACGGTCAGAGGCAGTGGGTGCGTGCTGCCGCTGGCACTGAGCCAAGGAGGAGGATCCCAGTCTGAATGTTGTGTTTACCAACAAGTAACAAAAATCCCTGGAGACCCTACCTTTAAAGAGACAGCAGCTGGAACAAAGTGTTTCAAACAGAAGCTGAAAAAGAGTTTTCTACAACACTAGAGCTCAAATAACGTAAAATTACTAATTACCACCAAAGGTACAGTTTAAAACAAAACCAAAAAATAACACTTCCTCTTTCAGCTTAGAGAAATGTAGAATGTAACACTTCCGAGGGGATGTTGCCATATTAAAGTGTTGCTTCCCTGTTTATGCTGCACATGCCAGCTGACTCACAGTCACCTGAATGGTCATACCTTGACGTTAAATCTGACTGACCCTGCTGCCATATTTAATGAGCAGGAAGTAAGAACAGGACGCATTTGTTGCAATCGCTCACCGACACTGTCTCATCTCCTTACAGCAGCTCCAACTTCAGATTTCATCAACACACCTGAGGGGATGTTTCACAAAGATTTCATGTCTGTTTGAATCTAAAAGGCGTCGCTTTCTGTATCATCTCATCATGACAGCAGAGACTGATTAACATGCAACTCTACTCTGAAAGAGCGCTCAGTACCATTGTGTTAAATCAAACTG
The DNA here is from genome assembly GCF_033239565.1 of Halichoeres trimaculatus. Taxonomy (NCBI): domain Eukaryota; kingdom Metazoa; phylum Chordata; class Actinopteri; order Labriformes; family Labridae; genus Halichoeres; species Halichoeres trimaculatus. The sequence continues at coordinate 4,467,025 of NW_027437198.1, read as the reverse complement.
TTTGAGATCATGCATCAAGTATTCTCTTCACTCCACATAACAGCTCTCTGCAGACGTCTCCCACACACTTCCTCATGCTAACCTCCAGCTCAATCTGTATTCATAAAACACCTCTTCACTACTGAGACGAAAGTTTAATTCCAGTAAAACAGCAAGAAGTCAAATTAATTTGAAGATACAGACGGAAAGACAGATTATTCCCTCTTTGGAATAAAAGCAGCAGTCACTGCTGATTTATAGAAATTAGGTCACAGATGACTGAACCCTGCTGTACAGAATTAGACCGCCTTGATATTTCTGCATATATAATTTAAAAATAAAAAAAGTTTTGCATAATATCTTACAACAGATTGATTTCCTCTCTGCGTGATAACTGAGCTTGCAGTTTTAGCTCCTTTAGTGTAAAAACTCTTCAGTATAGAACATTGGAAGTGACAGCACATCAGTTCCTGTGATCTAATCGCTCTGTCTTTAAGCGTTTATGAAAATGCTGACTTCCATTTACATTATGAGTTGCTGCTTTCAAGCCAAACTGCTTCTGTACTCCAAAGAAGAGAGAAAAAAAACGTAACAAAATAGAAAAAAATCTGACCTTTTGACTGCATTAACAACTTTAGGTGATAGCAAACTTATATTTCAGATATTTTGAAACTTCAAAGGCAGGGCACCGGATCACTGCTGCAGAGGCTCAAGATGATTTGTTTATCAGGAGCTTTTGCTGCATGTGTTTTTTTATTCATCTTTAGATTCATTCATTTGCCTTTCTACTTGCGAGAGCTGATGACCAGTGGATCCACTCAGCTATTTAGAATAGAATAGAATAGAATAGAATAGAATAGAATAGAATAGAATAGAATAGAATAGAAAATACTTTATTTATCCCCGAGGGGAAATTCAGGAGTCACAGCAGCAATCAAGAAAACAAAAGTAAGAAAGAGTATAGTGCAAAGTGCAAAAAAAAGTCCATAAGAAAATAGATGACGACATCCCGTCCACCACTCGTCCACCACTCTCCAGCTCAGCCAGTCTCCACCTCCACAGGGTCCAGGACTGAGCCTCCCCAGCAGTCTGTTCAGTCTCTGTCTCCTGGATCCTGTCTGCTCACAACAGGCGAAGCTCCTCCAATGTGGCGCCGGCGTCCGATGTCAGCTCCGTCAGCCACGTCCGTGAACAGCACGATGCCGCTGGGTTAGCACAGCTAGCTCGTCCATCCCCCGGGGCTAGATCCCACGTTCCCAACAACGATGGATGGAAGGACAGGTCCACGTCGTCACCTCCCAGCTCACATCCAAGAACCAGCACGTTGTCCTCACCTCCTCCTCCTCAGCTCGAGGGAAATCATCAAACCCTACACTAGTTAGCATTGACATGCTACAGGCTGCTAACAGCTAATTTCACATGTAAACAATGCAGCCATGGTTACATGTAGGATCTCCAGACAAACACAGGAGACAAGTAGTAAAAAATATCGCAGAAGCCACAAAAAGTTTGGTGTCCGTGACCGACAATGAACCATGTAAAGTAATGATCCACTCCAAATACAAAGATGACGAAAAAGAGACAAAGAAAATTACAAGAAACGGACAAAGACGAGAGAGCTGCTGCAACAGGCAGCTACTTGGGTAGCGCCTAGCAACGGAAAAAAATTAATTTATTTAATTTAAGGCTGTTATTGGTATATAAGGCCCCGTTGTCACGACAACATTTCATCTGAAAATGCTAAAACGCAGTGAAAAAAATTTGCGTTTACACGGAAACGCTGATGGACTGAAAATGCTGTAGTAAGGATGCCAGGCCTGTAGGTGGTGCTATAACTGTCTTGTCCAGAAGCATACTGATTAGATTCATCTTGTCTTCTGAGCAAATCTTAACTCATCTAGTGTTCTTTTTAAAGACAAAAAAGGTATTTTTTACCTTGACATGTTTTGACGTGCAACCTGCCGTCTTCTTCAGAAGCTGTCATCCAGACAGCTGTGTGGTGTCTTTTTGTCAGCTGTTTCCGGTAGTGGCTGGCGGATCAGATTGATCTCGTGGTCTGTCCCGCCAACTACACCCCCCCTTGCCTGACGGCCTCTGGAGAAGTGTGTCCCAGGTGTGCGAGAGCTGGAAGGCTCCTTCATCCCTGTTGATGGTGTCCTTTCCCCGTTTCCTGATCTCTATTGATTCTTTAATCCATCTGTTGTATTTGTTGTTTTCTGACCCGATTATTGTTGATTTGTCCCAGTCCATTATGTGATTTTCCCGTTTGCAGTGGTCTGATATTGCCGATTTTAAGTTTTCCTGATTTGCCTTTCCCTTGTCTGCCCGGGTGAGACGTGTTGCTGTTGCTGAAGAAGACGGCAGGTTGCACGTCGAAACATGTCAAGGTAAAAAATACCTTTTTGGTCTTTAAAAAAGAACACTAGAAGAGTTAAGGGTTGTCCAGAAGCAGCTTTTGGTAGATCTCCACCGAAGTAGAGTTGAGCTGATCATCTGGTGTATTGGGGAATACTTAGTTAAAAAGTGGAGCAAAAGATGCACATTTTGTTGAAAGACAGTCAGCAGATACAGCAGATTGAGCAGCACAAGCACAGCACGGTAGTTCGCAATGATCTCAACAGCGGTACTGTTGTCCTGTTGTATGCGCGTTCAGGGCGGAGTCTGGCGTTTGTGTTTCCACTGAAAACGCCGGCTTACTGTTTACACAGCAACGGTATCGGAGCGTTTCAGAAAAATCCCAAAATTAGGTTGGCTGAAACGCCGTTTCCATGTAAACTCAAGGCTGAAACGCAACAAAACTTTTGTGTTTCACCCTAAAACCGTTGTCGTATAAACGGACCCTTAAAGTAAGTCACCAATAACATTTTTAAACAGGTAACTTGTAATTGTACTGGATGACCTTTTTTAAAGCCCAACCCTGCGAATAGGCTATTAGAACATTCAAGAAAAGTAGTCTGAAAAACGTGTTACATGTGTAAAATGATTTTGATAACCTACACCTCTCCTGGGTTAAGTTATTGAAGATTTCTCTGTCATATTTCATCGGTCCATTCAAACACGAGCTACTCAAGTTAGCGTTTTAGGTCGGCTGAAATGCCGTTTCCGTCTAAACACAAGGCTAAAACGCAACAAAACTTTTGCGTTTCACCCTAGAACCGTTGTCATGTATACGGCCCCTAACCTCAGGCTCACACTGAATCCGTGCAGGTCCGGTGTGGCTTCCGCATGTAATCGGTATCATTAAAATCACTGTTGTAGGCTCACATTACCCCCGCGCGGTGTGAGACCAGTTGCGGGAGCCTTACGGCACAACAGAAAGAATCTGCAAGAAGTCTATCTTTCCCGGACGCTGGAGAGGGTCTGCGTCAAGCTGAATGAAATATGACAAGCTATAGGCCTACAGGAAGTGAATTGCCGGGTGGCATGAATATCCATTGTTTTTTAAAATAAAATCAGTGTACAAACAATTGTAACTTGACTCTTTTTTGACAGCACAGTCGCACTAGTAGTAAATGTAAACATTACATCACACCCGGTGACAGGAGGTCGCAAAAGTGAGCAGCACAGCCTCTCCTCACTCATTTTGACAACAATGGACAATGAGAGACTCATCCTTGAAGTGGAAAGTCATCCCATTTTATATGACACATCCCATACTTATTGTAAGGATAATACAGGAAAAGAAAAAAGTAACGTTATTAAAAATAATAAACATTGGGAGAAATAAAAGTCCAGACAAGAACATGAACCCACGTGAGCTTCTACTCTCATGAGTGTTCTTTCCACACCCAGCACCGGAGCCAGCCACAGCCCCTATGTGGAGCTGATGTGAGTGGCAGCTTGCGGAAAATACACATGGTATCTGGACTGCAACCGTTCCGGGGCCAATGTGAGCATGGCGTAAGTGTATCCATGAAGTCAATCCCTCCCTGCCCCTGGCTTTGGCTTTCCACAGTGGCACATGGAAGGGCAGGGAGTCACACCTCCAAATGTAATTGAGTAAAAATAGTTTTTTGACAACAGCTGTCTTGACAGGACCCAGTTTTGTTTCTGTGAGGCTGATGCTGGAAAGAAGACGTCAGGCTTTTCTAACTTTGTTATACAAAATGAAATATCTCACTTAACTGAATGAACAGTTATCACTCTCTGCTGTTTTTACTGCTGTGGGAGGCGCTTCCTCACCTGAGCTGAGGGTTTGCTGCTCTGATCTGAGATTTCAAGAGATGCTATAGCAACAAATTTGGTCTATATATTATTTTTGTTTCACAGAAATGATAGACGGATTAAAGTAAAAATATATTTAGTCAGTTCTGCTTTTAGAATAGAACAGAATAGAACTTTATTTGTCATTGCAACAAGTGCAAGGAAATTGCAAAAAGCCCTTCAGTCAATGCAAAATAGCTGAAATGTTCAGGTGCATTGATGACATAAAGGTAATTGTTGTATTATAATTATATGACAACAAATGAGGTATTGATTTAAGCCTTTGTTCAGGACCCTTACTGCTGTTGGGTAAAAACTGTCTCTGAACCGGTTTAAACATGTGGTGTCCGGGGTGAGAGGGGACGTGGGTTTTTTTTCCCGCCTTTCGGTGGCAGCGGGAATGGTGCAGTTCTTCTAGTGTGAGGAGAGGGCAGTCGATGTTTTTGGCCGCTTTGATAATTCTTTGCAGTGACGTCCTCTGAGCCACTGTGCAGCTGGTGAACCACACGCACAGACAGTACACTAGGATGCTCTCGATGGTGCACCTGTAGATAGACACAAGCAGTCTCTGGGGGATGCTGTTCTTCCTGAGCACCCTCAGGAAGTGCAGTCTCTGCTGGGCCTTCTTCAGTAGCTCAGAGGTGTTCACAGTCCAGGTCAGGTCCTTCTCTAAGTGGACTCCCAGAAAGCAGGAGTCCTCTACCCTCTCCACACATCCCCCGTTGATGTGTAGGGGTGGAATGTCTGTTTTAGTCCTCCGAAAGTGGACGATCAGCTCCTTGGTCTTAGCTGTGTTGAGGAGCAGGTTGTTATCACTGCACCACCCAGTCAGCTGCTCCACTTCAGCTCTGTCTGCAGACTTATCCCCCCCAGAGATGAGCCCCACTACTGTGGTGTCATCTGCAAACTTTATGATGGTGTTACTGATGTGTGCAGAGGTACAGTGAGATGTGTAGAGTGTGTCATGTGTAGAGAACAGAACTGATTAGATCTGCTAATTCAGTGCATAGCTACTGTGCCAACTGGGCACAGCTAAGTTATTAACTTAACTCAGTAGCGAAGTTATTTTAACTTTTTTTAGCAGTGATATCTTAATTATCAATACCAGACATCAAAGACTCAACCACTGATTTAACCATGATTACTCATTAACACAAACATCACTGAATAATGCATCACACCAAAGTTATTTAAAGCACCTCTGTCCCCAGAACATTAGAAAAATCATAAAACCCAGAGGCTCCAGAATCTGTGTCTATCTCTGAACTCCGTCAGACGTGTGGATGTCTTTGCTCTACAAACAGGAAGCTGTTTTGGTGCCTTCGGGAGGCAGTGTGAGAGTCTCCCCTGGAGCACAATACAGCAACACATTTATTTTCTGTGGCTGGCTTTCAGGCAACAAACACTGCTGTGAGCTTTCCTCCGGACAACACTTGAGTCCGACAGAGAGGCAGAGGAAGAGACAGAGAGAGGGGAAGGGAAGGGGAGGTTGGACGGCGGGGGGAGATGGATGAGCTGATGGATGGATGTGTGTGATGTTGGGAGTGAAGCTGTTTCACCTGAGCCCCCCTGACAGCTGGAGCGAACTGTCAGCCTACAGCTCTATAGCGAGGTGGAGATGAAACTCAGCAAGTCTGGATAAATATCTCGTCACAGAACTTTTCTTTTGTGCTTTAAAGTCAGGGAAAGAGATGCTTACTTGGGAGTCATAAAGCAGGCTTTATGGATATCCTGAGAGTGAAATACGACTTTATAACCCTGCACCACTTCTCTATCAAAGTATCTCTTTTATCCCCTGTTCCATTCAGTTTTGTCCACATACGATCTAATGGGCACACATTTTGTGAAGTACAGACACAATAAACAGACCAATCAGATAGAGGTGGGTGATATGATCTGAAATTTATATCAGGGTATTTTTCCTTTATATTGCGATAACGGTATTAAATCACGGTTTTCCAACATGAAATAAGGGAAGTCTTTTGGAAACGTGATTCTGACTCTGTTCTGTGTTATAAGTGTACACATCCTACATACTTAGCAGGTTGAAAATGTCTAATACTAAATAAGAAGAAGGTCTTTTCCCACAATGTGTTTTTGGAAGAGTAGCTAATCCCATTTAAAGCTTAAAGTGGACTATATTGCTAAAGTGATTTTTCCACACCTGGTGTGTTTTTTTTGGACAACAAACAGACAAACACAGAGACACTGGGTGCTTCCCAATGTGCCAAAATGCAGTCTCCTATCTCCTCTCTCCTCCGCGACACCGGAAGTACTTTGTGAGCAGCCATATTGGAGGACATTCCAAAGCGCCAAATGTGCTCGGAGGAGAGAGGAGAGAGGAGACTGAGCTGGAGGAGGCATAATCGAGGAAACACAAGTGCAGGCTTCGCGGAAGTCTTTTCACTGACAGACACGCCCCCTTGTGACGTATCAGAGCCGGCCACAAAGCGTCAGCTGTCCACATGTGTGAAACGTGAGCTCCATGGAGCAAGATACGCTGTTTAAGTGTAAAGCCTGGCTTGCACTTCAGCATTCTCACCCGATTTAACCCAGATTCGGTCCTCCCCACAATCAGGGAAGAAATCTGGTCGGAGACTAAAATCAGCCCCGACGTTCGGCGAAGATTATCTTCTAGTGTGAGCTGTTGACAGATGAATCTTTAGCCCCACGATCGTCTCACAGACTCGTCGGAGCCGCCCCGATAATTTTCAAACATGTTTGATATTTATCTGGATGATTACAACATTCATTCTCACTGAGGATGACAACAGACGATTAGAAAGAGCACCAGAGACCGGACAGCAGACAACAAGGCTGAAAGTGAAACTCAAAGGCTCCGGGTCAGCTGACTGCGCGCTCCACTGGCCCACTCCAGCCAGTTCAATAATGCCTTTAAAAATAACACATAACCACGCAATTTTCATACAGTAGCAAACTGTTGTTTTATCAGTGATGGGTGTGAGATCATGCAATTTTTGGCTGATACAGCAACAGTTTCACCTCTGTCCCTCTGCGTGCGCGTAATGGATGAAAGGCACCGCTGCAGACAGCTCCACTTCTCTCTCCTCCTGTCCCACCAGTGCGCTAAGCAGTGCTTATAGCAGAATAAACACATTATTTATGAACACAAAGTGGCCCCAACATAAGAATTAAAAACTATCACTCTGGGGCTGGGAAAACGTGACATTTTTCTTTTTCATTCATGAACATATTCATGTTAAACTGATCTAAAAGTGAACATGAATTTTCTGTGGTCGAGCGCCCTGTTGTTTACATTATTTTCCTTAATTTAGTTTCTCCTGTGCGTTCAGACCGGTTTATCCAGCTGTGACGCTGCCATCACTCCGAGACTGACGTCATGCGACGCTCCGGAGGAGAGGACATCTCAATGCTCATAAAATGAACCTCCTCGTCTCCTCTCTCCTCTCTTCGTTTCCTCGTGTCTCTGGCATGCATCTCTGGTGGGCGGGACTAAGACGCAAGTGGAGGAGGCGAGTGGAGGAGGCGTGGATGGAACTTTGGAGCTTTGAGAAGCACCCACTGACAGATCGGTGGCTGTGATTTTGACCAAAGAACAGAGGGTGAGAATTTAGAGTTAGAGCCTGAACCACAGTTTAAAAAAAAAAAAAATTGAGGCAGCTGCTCGGTAAGGATGTCCCAAACCGATACACTGATTCCCATCAGTGTATCGGCCGGTATGACTGTTTTTGGAGGTTCGGAAAGCATTAAATTTCCTTGTGCGATGGGGACCAATCCAGTTTTCCTGTGTTTTTAGCACCGTCATGCTTTACAGCTGCTGTAAATCAAACCACGTTGCAAACATGTCCGCTGTGTGGAACTACTTCTCTTTGGAAAGCAATGATAGTAAAACAGCATCTTGCAACATTTGTTAAGTTCATGTTCCTCAAAGAGATACCAACAGGGCTCACTTTAATACAACAAATGTGATTCACCATTTACAACGGAATTGTCCAGCGGAGTACAGGATTTATCAGAGATAGGTATCAGTATTGAATCGGTATCTGCAAAACATATGAACAAATCAGCAAGTAAAAAAAAATCTGTATCTGTCAGAAGTCTGGAGGGAAAAAACCAAAAAGGTGGAGAACCCAAATGCAGATTTAAATAAAACTTTATTTTAACTGAACTCAAAAATCAAACTTAAGCAAAAACTCAAGGAAAAGAAACAAAACCAAAAAACACAAAGAAACTCACTAGGAGCACGGGAGACACAGGAGGCAGGAAGGCACAGCGACAGGTGACATCAGACAGCAAACAACGACAGCATACAATGAACCCACACGAAACACACTGAACACAGAGACTATATAGACAGGGTAATTAACCACAGGTGCAGAACAAGACACAGGTGAAACACATGAGGGGCAGTCAACCACAAGAGAAACACAAGGAGAACCGAACCAAACACAGGGAAACTCAAGGCAGAGAACAAAGACTCTGAAACACTAGAAATAATCACAAAAAGACACACACGACAAGAACCAAATCAAAACCACAAGAAGCACGAACTAAAGACAACAAGAGACACAGACATTCCACAAGACTAACACAGGTGACACAGAACAAGAACAGAATACAAAGAAACACAAGAGGGAAGAAACACAAGAAAACCCAGAAACCAAAAACTCAAACCATGACAGTATCGGGACATCCCTACTGCACAGTTTACAACTTTATCAATCCAAGGTAGGATTCCTAGATCATTAAATGCTGTTTTTAGATATTTATCATCATCACTAACAAGGAGTAAAAACAATAACCTGTCCTAACAGAAAAACATGATGTCATGCTGGACAGCTCTCAGGCTTCATCCTCAGAACAACAGTCTATCAAAGGCATTTTGTAGCTACATGTTTATTGGTCAAAAATAGTGAAAACAAACTCAGAGCAAACTAGCACAAAGCTTGTTTCCTCTACCCTATCGGTAGAAACACCTGCTGACATGACAGTGGGCGCTCCATCGGACGAGCCTAAACCCCATCAAAGCTCGGCAAAACTCATATTTTTTGTTTGCACATATTTTATTGATAAAGAAAATAATAATAATAATGTTTCATTTTCTGCATGCAGGTAAATACATTTCAAGTCCGTATGGAATACTGATCAATTTTACTATCTGATCATTTTAAGCAATGACTAATTTTACTGTGGGTCATTTTCAGTGATATTGCACTTTCATTTAATACAGAAAGTGAACTGGTTTCCATCATTTATTCTGCTAAAATCGTAAATCATGTGTTGGCATTTGCAGTTTTTGTTCCGTCTGATTTCTCAAATGTCAAGTTTGCTCTTCAAAATGAACACTAGAATACATGTTTGTGTTTATTATTTTCAATATCATTTGTTCAAAATAATCATTAAAACATAACAAAGGTGCTTTAAAGCTATTTTAATCATTTACATTGATAAAATAATTCACTTTGTGTCTGTGTGAGAAATCTGCGTCAACTGTGTTACCCATTGAACAATTTTTTTTTTTTTTTTTTTAAATGCATAAATGAGCAACTGTTTGCTCCAAAGTCACATGACCCAAATCAACTAAGATCACATCTTTTTTGGAAGGAACCTTGAAGAAAGTGTTAAATGTTTGGACTCCCCCCTCATCAATATTTCATCAGAATGATTGTCTGTACATGGGGCGTATCTGTTCATCAACTGTGTTACCAACATTTTCTGGTGTTTTTACTATAGCAGTGGCGAACCGTGAGTACTACAGCTGGGCCTTCACCTCAGCCCTCACAGCCCAGAAAAGAAATCATCGCGGAAAAAAGTAGTTAACAAAAAACATTTTCATTGAATAAATAAAATAAAAATAAAAAAGAGGCTATGCATAAAACAATGACTAACATTATTAAGTGAGTTTACAAAACTTACTAAAATAACCTAAAACGATGAAGAAAATGTCTTTAGTTTTTATCTTTGTCAATCTGTGTCAAACATAAACTCGTTACTTTTACCCATCGAGAGTACTGGCAGACTGCTAACACTCCTGAATGTGGAGGGAGTCTCCCATTTTTTAAACCCCTTCTCTGGCTGTTCTCCTGGCTTGTGATTTCTCCTGATTGTCCCCCAACTTAAAGTATGCTCCTGTGATCGCTAATATTTTTTGAAAGTGAATCAAGTCCCGTACTTGGGCGTTATATCGAAAACTCAAAAACCATCCACCCCCCTCTCTCTTAGTTGGTTTGATCCAAAGACGCTGCAGGAGACCTCAGAGACGGAGACAGGTAACTGTGCTGCACTTGTTGATGAAGAGTTTATCAGAGCCTCAGCTGTTTTCTATCTTTCTTTTTTGGTGTTGACATGTCGTGAATTAAACTAACGTAGCTCTGCTCTAACGCAGCATCCTCTTCAATCAGGAGAGTCTAGAGCAGCGGGAATCATATAGTTAGAAGGCTGACTCTAAAATAGTGAAACGTGCATCGTTATGAAGTTCTGTCTGTCTTCGGTGTGTGATGCGCATACGAGCTGCACATGTACCCGACAGCGCTCTGTCTTTAAAACAGGAGAGAGTTCATGTGGAGGAGATTGACTGAGCCAGTGAAAGAGAGGAATAATTCAAACCACAATGTCCCTTACAGTGCCCGTGATAGATGAAGTATTAAGACATATCCACTCGCACAAGCACGACCAGATGAAATTTTTACTCGCACACGCTGAAAAAAATGCTATCAAGCTAGCCACAACTTCGTTCTTGTCTTCTGCCATTCTTTTCACCGCTCTCACCACTCTGCCCACTGTTCGGACTTCACGAAGGCCTATGCTCTTCTGTTTTTGTCCCGCCCCCCCAAAAAATCAAATCGTGATTGGTCAATTTTCCTGTCTCTCTCCAAACCAAAACACAGCCTGGCCTTCGTGAAGTCCTAACCACTAAACTGGCCAGCAAACTGGGCTCTGATAGAGATAACAGATTTCAAGACAGTAACCCTTTCATTGCTGAAGTGAACTTTGCAGTACCCTTAATTTTAAAACTTACATGATGTATTAAATGTATTTTATTCAACTAAATGAGAAATTATATATATATATATATATATATATAGAGATATATGATACGTATATTTTTTGGTCCAGATTTTTTTAAGGCCTTCTCTGAAGGCCTAGAAGTCCCTGAAGGTTCCCCACTGTACTATAGATGTTAAAACAACCAAACTGTGAAGAAAATGTGCAGAAATATGAGCTGATGGAGGTCAGGTGGTGGCATGTTCAAGAACTGCAGTTAGCACAAGGGCCAAAAAATGGAGAAAATGTCAACTGTGTTAGCATGTGTTGTCAGCTGTGTTACATTTGATTTTTGTGCCATAAACTGTGATATTAATGATGAGGGACATTTCTTGGTAGTCTGACACAGAAGTGTTGAATAACTAAATCCAGTTTAATAAGATAATTTATATTGGAAAAAATAGTCACAAATTTTGTCCATAGAACAGTTGTTAATTTTTTTTTTTTATTAATTAAATATTTAAGAACCTATATCTGCGACAGAAGTGAAACCGGTGAACCACCCACCCCTACAATCAGAAACGTTGGCATCAGTAATATGAGGAGATGCATGAAAAAACAGAGGTTAAAGGTTCACAATACCTCTCCTTTAATTGGAAACTGAGCCTCTTTGTGCTGAAAATCATACTCAAAGCTGCACTCGAGGGAAATAAAGAGCAATTAGCTCCAGGACTGATTGTTTGCAACCTGTGTTGACAAAGTATTACAGGCCAGGGGGTTGGAGCTCCAGAGGTAAGTCTGGAGGCAGGATGTGGAGCGGATGGAGAGGGAGACAAACTGGGTCAGAGAACAAAAGAATTGGAGGTAACAAGGTATTATGAAAGTTGCAAATGTTGCTGTTACGCTGCCATTGCTGCAAGATATTGAAAACCTGGCGTGTTCCACACCTCTTTTATTAATAAAGCATGTTTAGGGCTGCTCGCATGGCTGTGGAGATATTTCATACATGGAGACAGTACAAAATTCAGTCCCTAACATGGCACATTTTCCACCCTGCGATTGTTTTTCACTGGGATGGATAAACAGAGCTGTTATCACACTGCATCTCAGACTGTGCCCTATTTTTCCCTCTCGCCTCAGGCTTTATATTCTTAATATTAGAGATAACTAAGGACAAGTCTCATTTGTATAGCCCCAGCCAGTTCACCATGCATTAATCTCACTTTGTACTGCTACAGCGTGCTCCATCTCCCCCCTGATAGCATGGAAGAGCACAACGAACAAAGAAGAAGAAGAAGAAGAAGAAGAAGAAGAATGCAAGTTAAAGTAGCAAAGAAAAAATATTCATTAGACCAGAAAGTTCAGGTAGAATCCGTTTTAGAGTTTGTTCAGCACACTCCTGAGCTTTCTGAATTATTCACTGGATGCTTAAATAGCTCCTTGCTCCAGGTAGTGCCACTCTCGGAGGCTCAGACATGGAGGGCTGCTGATGGGGCACAGACGCAGACACGCACAGAAAGGACAGGGAGCTGCTTTAATTGGTTGAATGAGCTAAAATGAGATTTATCTACTTTTATCTCTATCGCTGCTTCTCTCCTGAGTTCCTTACATTCAATCTGTTCCCGTCTTTTCTGTGTGAGTTTGTAAAGTTTTTCTCCCACCTTTCTTTGCTTTAATCTTATTTCTACGCTGCCCTTTTCTCCATTATTCCAAATTTGCATTCTGTACTTCCTCGTCTTGAGCCTCTCCTCTCCTTCTCTTTCTTTTTTCTTTGTGCTTTAGTTCTCGAATTTTCTCCACCTTACTTCCTTTACACTACCCTTATCTAGTCTCTGTACAACTATTAATAATGCAACAAAGCTTGGGTCCTTTGGAGCTTATTTTAAAGCGTTTGTTTTTGCATTGACGTCTGAAGCACATGCCTGCCTTGGAAGTAATCGTGTAATGATGTGCTACTGTTGATACTGTGCAGATACAAAAGACGGCTCGCCTCAAATTAACTTCGCTTTAGACTCCACATCCATTAACCACATTTTATAGTCCAGCCATAAAACTTACAGCAAGGTTGAATTTCCTTCTTCTTTTTTAATGGAGAAGTTTTAAATGTCGAGGCTTTGAGGTCTATGAGCTGTAAGAGGAAAGGAAAAGATAAGGTCTAGATTTCATACTGGCATTCAAGTACTGTTTAGTGCAGTGCACCATGAGGTTAAATTAGCCACACTAGGACCAGCATGATTAAACTAAGAGACCCAATCACTTTTCCAAGGGTTGGCTAATTGATAACTGAATACAAGAGGTCCACAACTTTCGTGGTTCTCAACTAACGTTGATGATTATAAATATACAATGGTGAAAATAAGTATTGAACGCATCAACATAAACCACCACCTGAAATCTGTCAGTAATTATTACTTGAACTTCTGATTAGTGCATACCAATATTAGCTGGGCTAGAGCAAATTGATGGTCCTGAAAAAAAGTCGTTTTTTCACCAAGCAGTTAAATACAACACACCTCATGATGGGTAAAGGCAAAGACATTCACAACCTGATTGTTGCTCAGCATCAGAATGGAAATGGTTACAGACTTATATCAAAGCACCTCAATATTCCAGTCAGCAGCGTTGGGGCCATTATTCGCAAGTGGAAGAAGCACCACCTTACCATCAGCAGGCAACGCACAGGAACTCCTTGCTAGATTCCTGACCAGGGAGTCAGAATGATAGTCAGAAGAGTACTCAACGAGCCAAGAACCACCCTGAAAGTGCTCCAGAAAGACTTGGAGGCAGCAGGTACAATTGTTACAGAGAAAACAATAGGCAATGCACTCCACTGCCATGGCCTCTGTGGACCCTCAGCCGGCAAGACTCCATTCCTCAAGAAAAGGCATGTTGAAGCTTGTGTAAAGTTTGATAAACAGCATCTTGATAAGCCTGTAGAATACTGGGAGAATGTTGTCTGGTCAGATGAGACCAAAATTTAACTTTTGGGCTGTCATACTACAGACCATGTTTGAAGGAGATATGGCACTGCACACCACCCAAAAAACATTACACCAACAGTGAAGTTTGGAGGTGGAAGCATCATGGCATGGGGTTGTTTCTCATCTCATGGTGTTGGCAAACTTCATATAACTGACAGAGCAATGAATGGAGCCATGTATGGGGAAATTCTTGATATGAATCTGCTGCCATCCACCAGGATGATGAAGATGAGACGTGGCTGGACCTTCCAGCAGAACGATTCAAAGCAAATGGCAAAGTTGACTCTCAAATGGTTTCAAAAAAAAAGAAAATCAATCTGTTAGAATGGCCTGGTCTATCACCTGACTTCAATCCAGTGGAACATTATTTTTGTTATCACACATAATTCCACATAATCATGGTTATTTATGGACCTGAATGTTGTGGTTTCTTTTCATGTGTGGATTATTTGACTTAATACCAATGTCTGGTAGAAATTTCATTTGAATTGTAGCTTTGGAAATAAATGTGATGAGAAAAAAGTTGATGCATTCAATACTTATTTTCCCCACTGTATGTATATAAGAAAACAAAGAAGGTTTCGAAGTTGTGCTGCTCTGTTCGTAAGGTCCTCCATCGTGTACTAGTTTTTGACGCGTATGAAAACACAGCTAGGCAGTGCTGCGTGGTCATGATGTCAGATGTGACAGGACAATTAATATTGATATAAACATATATGCTGGTTCAAACAGTTACATTAAATAGTGATTGCTGTGATTGTTTATTGCAGTAAAAAGTGCCTGACACTCTGGAAACCTGCCTCTGAGGCTTTGTTGACATGTGCGCACATGTGCGCCTGTCACCAAATTACAGCTGCGGAGGGTGCGCTCTGCTTTGCGCCGAGGATAGACCAGGTTGGAGCTGGCGAGCTTTCAGCGCACTTTCTGCACTGTTTTTGGCACAAAATTGTCACTGCGCCAACATGAATGTGCTGACACCTCGCCCTGGTGCGCCGTCAATTCCCCCTGGCACGCAGTCACACCCATCTCTGCGCAGACGGTCTACCAACGGACGGTTAATTTTGTGCGGTTCACCGTACAAAATTAACACTGCGCAGGGTGCACCAGGCTTGCGCCCCCTGCGCTACACCACGAAATTAGAGCCCGAAGTCTGCATTTACACTGGGTTTTACTCTTATTTGCTTGAATAACCTCTCAATCCAAGTTATAGCTTATCATAGTATATTTACTTTGACTAAAGTGGGGTTTTAAGATGCCATGAACAGAGAACATGACCTACCTGACAGGAAATGCTGTGAACAGACTTGAATGTTGCACAGATTACTGCCTTGGAAATCCTGATGGAGGTTAGCTAGCCCCAATCTTCTTCATTCTTCAGATGATTGTTTCACTCCTCACCACTCATATGGCCTAGCCCTTCTTCTCCTTTCTTACACACTTGAAACATGCAGCGGTGGGCTAAGACAAACCAACAGCTGCCTTTCTTTCTCATACCTGTATCTCAAGGCAGAAGCTAGGGCAGAAAAAAAGGAGAACTGATATATTTCCATCTACCACAGATCACAGGCAGTCTTCACCATGGGGGGTGGTCTGAATTGATCACACACTAAAACTGCTAGATCCAGATAAAAAGGTAGGCCAGTGTTTTTCCAGCCAACATTTTCAACTTTTTACTGAGCATATTATGCGGTAAACATTGCTAGAGGTAATTCAGAAACAGCGTCATCACATATTTTGCCGACCAGAAGAGGCTCAAACTGCACACTTTGTCAGCTGATTATCACAGCATGCCTGTGCCGTGTGTTCTGCCACCGAAACACACGGCACAGCTTGTATGTTCACAGGTTAACAGCTCTGCAGGCTCATTCACTGCTGTAGCTCCGACAGTTTAGAAAACAAACAGCTTGTTTATTGTGACACAGCTGCACATTGCTCCCAGCCAAAACAGACCGTGAAAATGATCTGTGCATTGTTGTGACATGAAAATAGGAATGAAGCTTTTACTGAGACGAGACTATTACTAATGGCAATCAGCAAAGACAAAGGCAGACGCTCAGCGGCTGACACGCAGCCTGTGTGGACAATGACAATATGAGCTGTGCTTTGTGGAACAGGCATTATTCTAAAAAGTAAACTGCAAGGGATACCATAATACACTGCTCACAACATGTTAGCATGCTGGGTTCAAACAGTTTTGAGCGAAAAGGTTGCATCATGTTTGTATGTATCAGTCACATAAGACATTTTGAACAGAAAGCTAAAAAAAAAAACAGGGCTTCGTGGTGGCACAATTGTTAGTGCTGCAGCCTCACAGCAAGAAGGTCACCAGTTTGATTCCTAGCTTGACCGGTGGGCCTTTCTGTGTGGAGTTTGCATGTTCTCCCTGTGTATGCGCGGGTTCTCTCCAAGTCCTCTGGCTTCCTCCCACGGTCTAAAAACATGCTCATCAGGTTAATTGAACACTCTAAATTGTCTGTAGGTTTGAGTGTAAATGTTTGTCCGTCTGTCTGTGTCAGCCCTGTGATTAACTGGCAACCAGTCCAGGGTGTGTGGGGTACACCCTGGACCCACCCAATGACAGTAGGCTCCAGACACCCGGGACCCTGCACAGGATCAGGGGTTCAGTAAATGAATGAATGAAGCTAAAAAAAAAAAAAAAACAAGTAACAGGAAAAACATCTGCTGTACCAGAACCTCCTTTCAGGCTCTTATCCTGTCATAATGTTGTTCCATGTCTATAGCTCTGATACCTACAGAGCTCAGGGAGCAGACAGAAAAGAAATGTGCACTGTTTTAGTGATAGTCTTGCATGGATTAAAAAAAAAAAAAAAAAAAAAGCATTACATAGAATAGAACTTTATTGTCATTGTAACAAGTACTACAAAATTGAAGTTACATCAGCAATTAAGAAAACAAAAGTAAGAAAATGTATAGAAAGTGCAAAAAGGTCCATAAGAAAATAGATGTTGACAGCTTGTCCATCATTGTCCAGTTCAGCCAGTCTCCACCTCCACAGGGTCCAGGACTGAGCTTCTTCAGTCATGCTCCATCTCTGTCTCCTGGATCCTGTCTGCTCACAGCAGGTTAAGCTCTTCCAATGTGGCATTGGTGTCTGATGTTAGCTCCGTTAGCCATGTCTGTGAATAGCATGATGCTACTCTGCCCTCTGGTATTCCCTCTGTTGCTGGGTTAGCACAGCTAGCTTGTCCATCTTATTGGAGATAGATCTTACGTTCCCAATAATGATGGATGGAAGGACAGGTCCATGTCGTCACTTCTTAGCTCACACCTGAGAACCAGCATGTCGTCCTCACCTCCTTCTCCTCACCTTGTGGGAAGACATCAGGCCTTACACTAGTTACCATTGACATGCTACAGACTGCTAACAGCTAAGTTTGCATGTAAACAATGCAGCCATGGTTACATGTAGGATCTCCAGACAAACACAGGAGAAAAAGTAGTAAAAATATTGCTGAAGCCACAAAAAGTTTGGTGTCCATGACCAACAATGAACCATACAAATTAATGATCCGTTCCAAATACAAAGATGACGAAAAAAAGATGAAAAATTACAAGACATGGACAGAGAAAGGAGAGCTGCTGCAAAAGGCAGCCATACCCAACAGGGCGGCAAAATGATCGCTAATTGTAAAGGGCCTATGACAAGTTAAAGACAACAGTTAAGCAGTTATAGAAAAATACCTTAAAAATAATATTTTTAAATAATTCTCAAATAAATAAACCAGAGTCTCCTGGGAACATAATAGAATGATGGTTTTTGCTTCCTCATTAAAAACTGTCATTTGAAGGTGATGTTACAGCAGGGAGTCCCTCTGGATCTGCTTCTGTTTAACATTAATAAACGCAGGAAAGATGGCAGAAACAGGGCAGGATTAGGAGGAATAACGGCCGTAACACGCTTTGAGCCATCATGATGAAGCCCATAGAGAGATCAACACGGAGGTCTATCAGAGGTCCATCCACTGATCTAAAGTCAGAAAACAAAAGCCAAGACTTAGATTCTGTGTTCAGCTCACGTTTCAGTCCGGTTGAATTTCTGACAAATCCTTGTTAACATGTGCTCCTGGGAGCCAGGCTAGGGGCTGCTGCAGTTGTCTGTATAGACAGGACAGCACCTGTGTTAGTCTCATTCAGACCTGGCTCCGGTATCTCGTCCTGAGCTCCATCGTATCACCAGGTACAGAATCTTCCCGCTGAAAGTGAGCACCACAGACGACTGCTGCAGAAATACAGTCCCGTTTCTCTACCTACACGAAATGAACCTGAACCCAAGCTTGATAGGACGCTCCACTTTTCTTCCTGTTGGGGAAAAAGTTGACAGTATGTCCCATTAAGCTAGTATTTCAGCATCCAACACAATGAACAGGACCTGCTTGATCTCACTCACTACCACTTATTATTCGCATTGACTCACTGCGGAGTAAAGGAGGATGTGATTCCCCTTTGATGGCCTTCATGTGATGCCACGTTGAGCCACTTCTTCCTCTAAATTTTGGCCTTTTTTTGTTTCATAACATGAAATCAATAACTGATTTATTCTACATTCACTGTAAGACAATTTTCAGTGTTAGTATCTAGAAAAATGAAGTAACCTGTACTCTGCCCTTTAAAGGTCCCCTATTGAGCAAAAATCAATTTATTAAGTCTTTTAGTTAAATTTGTGGGTCTTTAGCTTTCCTCCCAGCCCACAAAATGTGATATTTATTGACAGAACCTGTACTTAGTAGAGCTTGTGAATGTAAAATCCTGACCTAAAATGAGCTGTTTGGATTTGGGGGATTTGCCAATGTCAGCGATTCCCGTTTTTGACCAATCACCAGCAAGTCTGACCTGATTGGTCCACTGGAGCAGATACCCTCGAACCTCCTCCCCCCCCACTCCCCCCCCTCCGCTACTGAAGAGAAAGCTCTCCAGCAGCAGAGAGGAGAATGCCGAAGTTGAGGAGCCATCACTGCTCTGTTTTTGGCTGTAAACGGCCACGTAGTTCCATCATGCACAAGCTCCCCATCTCGGGAGAAGACAAGTCTAAGTTGCGAGTGTTCATTTATCAAAGAAATGTGCCAGCTACACTCAGTAAAACTGCATGTGTGTTTTAGTCACTTCACAGCCAACTGCTTTTCCAACTTTGGACAGTACAACAGAGGGCTAGCGAATAGACTGGTCCTGAATCCTGGTGCATTACCAACCATCCACCAACAAACCTCGGACCCTGGAAATGTGAGTATTTTAAATGCTGTGCGCTGTGGAGCAGATGTAAGAGCTTTTCCTCAGTGTCCCCCCTGTCTCTGTGTTAGCTTCAGGATGCTAACTTTTGCTGCAGTTAGCCTGTTGTTTTAGCCTGTAATGCTACGGTGAACGAGCTTCGCTGTTTTCTAAACATTGTGCACTCGGACCTCAGTAGTCATGGTTACATGGCACCGCTCTCAGTGATGCTGAAGAGCAGGGCGGTATCAGGGATGACTCATTTACATATGCAGGCCACGCCCACCAAATCAGAGCGTTCTGAACAGAGGGGCTATGAGAGCCTGGAAACAATGCTGCTGTGCTTGATTTATTGGCTTTTTGGACCAAAACATGTTACTACCATTTCATGAAGACTTCAATGATCCATATTAAACTGCAGAAAAGGAGCAGAATATGGGACCTTAAACATGGGTAGCCCCTCTGGTTTGTCTATACTGGAAACATGATCAGCGGATTGTAAGCAAACTAAGGTTCCACTACATTCCTTCATGCTACAGAGCACTGCATTTGGTCCAAAACATCCCATAGTTCACACAAAAATCATCATCACATAACATTACTGTATCTAGCACCATATGGTGTTTTCACTGGTTATACTGGCCTCTGAAATCTCAAAGGTCAGAAACATTAATGTGACGTTGATTGTAGAGGAGCTGCAATGTTGCTTATCGTCAGATGTTGATTTCTGTATTATTACTGCTTCTGATCCAGTGATGCTAAACTGAACTAACAGATGTTAAAGCTCCAAATGGACAAAACCCCAGCCAATCACAGCAACACTTTGGATAATTGCTGATATAAATGCTAATGGAGTGAGCAAACATACGGAGTCCAGGGGCTCTCTTGAGAAACACTTCAATTTCTTGGCACGTATTCAAGATTTTAAATTAAAATGTCCCTAAATTACAGTTTCTCTTTCTGCCTTTTGCTTCAGTTTGAAGAGGCCCTCCAGTTAAAATAATATCCTTTATTTTTTCAGAGGACATTTCGTCACAAAAGGGGATGACAGGTCTAAATGAAAGATTCAAGACTCTCCTTCAGTTTCAGGGCTCTGGTGCTGAGCATGCTGGCTCACTCATACTAGCTTACAGGGACACAGGAGGAGAACAAAGCTATTGTTAATTTTTTTGGCAGTGTGACAGGCTGAAGTGTGTGCTGTGGAGAAGACCTACTACTCCTTCACGTCACAAAACAAATGAATAGAAGCCCATTGTTAACGCTCTTGTGAAGGGTTTATGCCTGATAATGAGGCAGAATGAAAATATAGCAATGCATTAAACCTACAGAAGCAAACCAGACCATTAAAATAAAGACTGATTATTTCCATAGTTATTTTAAATGCCTGTCAGCGTGACACTGGGAAGGTGTCAAACAAAGGGCTTAACTTACTCAAGCAGAGAAGTTTTGTCCACAGAGGACGCCAAAATAAACACCATCGCAAAATTCCTCTGGAGCTTTACGAAACTGTTGTGGGTTTCATTTTCACCTTTTACATCTTTCATGACAGCTTTCTCAGACGAACTGTAAAAAAGCTTGAGGCAAAAGTCAATTATAAGAAGCACAGCAACTGAGAAAGTTTAACATCCAGTCTGAGGTCTGAATTCTTCCCAGCTTAATGAAATACTGCTGTAGTGTGAAACCCCAGCCCATTCGAAAAAGAGATGCTTCCGTGGCATTTTTGTCTGACACCAGAATATCAAGACGCTGAGCAAAGCACCTCTTATATTTACACATGCAATCAACTGCCAACCCAGATTTACACATTGGAGTTGATTATAAATTTAAGCTATATGAAATTGTAGGTGTGTGATGGAATACTGTTGATCATAGCAGCAAATTTGCACTTATTTTGGCATCAGAAATGCTGCAGTGCACAATGGTTGGGTAAGCAATGCATTATTTTCCCAAACAACACTAATTTGATGGATGGTAAGCAACTCACAGGTTCTTGAGAAATCAGTGAGTAAATAGAAAATATTAACAATTGGACAGACATTCAGTGGACAGACGTTTTTAGAGGAGAAATCCAGCGTGTACCAACTGAAGAGTTTAAACACACAACAATCACTCAATGCTCATGACTGTATTATCCGTGGACACTTACGCAGAAGGTGAGATATCAAGACACAACCTATGTTCAATAAACAAGAAACCCTCCCAAACCAGAAATAGCACAGACTGCTGAGAATGAGCCTTGGTTAAAATAAAGGCGCCAGAAACCCTCCATTGTGAGCCCATGTTTGGTCATAACCTCGGGCTCACGGGGGTCAGCAGTGCCATCAGCAAAGACCAATGGCTCCTGTCCCCAGCCATTTCCACCAGCTCCTCTGGGGGGATACCAGGGCGTTCCCTGAACAGTTGAGAGATATAATCTCTCAACTGTGTCCTGGGTCTGCCCTGGGGTCACCTCCTAGTTGGACATGCCCGAAACACCTACTTAGGGAGGCATCCAGGAGGCATCGCCGCCAGATGGGCACGAGAGCCTTGCCTTCTGGCTCAACCCTCTCTTTACCACAAAGTGTCGGCATCACTGCAGATGCCACCCCAATCCTTCTGTCAATCTCTCGCTCCATTTTCCCCTCACTTGTGAAGAAGACCCCAAGATACTTGAACTCCTCCATTTGGGGCAAAGACTCTCCTGACCTGGAGTGGGCAGTCCACCCTTTCCCAACTGAGAACCATGGCCTCAGACTATAAGGTGCTGATTTTCATCCCAGCTGCTTCACACTCGGCTGCAAACCACCCCAGTGCGAGCAGGAGGTCAGTGTTCAATGAAGCCAACAGGACCACATCATCTGTAAAAAGTAGAGCTGGGATCCTGAGACCCCTGAACCTGACTCCCTCCACCTCTTGACTGCAACTAGAAATCTTGTCCATAAAAGTAATGGACAGAATCAGTGACAAAAAGGGCAGCCCTGGTGCAGTCCAACCCTGACTGGGAACGAGTTTGACTTACTGTTGGCAATATGGACCAAGCTCTCACTCCGGAAATACAGAGACAGAACAGCCAGTAAAACGGGCCATTGACTCCGTATTCACAAAGCACACCCCACAAGATACCGCAGGGGTCACATTTAACAGCCTTTTCCAAGTCCACAAAGCAAATGTGGACTGTTTGGGCAAACTCCCATGCCCCCTCTTGCACTCTTGCAAGGGTATAGAGCTGGTCCAGTGTTCTACGGCTGGGACGAAAACCACAATGATCCTCTTGGATCCAAGGTTCGACCAACCATTGGACTCTCCTCTCCAGCACCCTAGGGTAGACCTTACGAGGAAGGCTAAGAAGTGTGATCCCCCAGTAGTTGGACCACACCCTCTGGCCCCCCTTCTTATAAAGGGGAACCACCACCTCAGTCTGCCAATCCAAAGGGACTGTCCCCAATGTCCATGCAATGTTACAGAGACGTGTCAGCCAAGACAGTCCTGCAACATCCAGAGCCTTGAGGTACTCAGAACAGATCTCATCCACCCCTGGGGCTTTGCCACTGCAGAGTTGTTTAACTGCCTCAGCAACTTCAGCCAAAGTGATGGACAGGCCCAACCCCAAGTCCTGTTGCTCTGGTTCCTTGACGGAATGCATGTTGGTGGAATTGAGGAGATCCTCAAAGTATTCCTTCCACAGCCAGACTGTACTCTCAGTTGAGGTCAACAGCTCCCCATCCCCACAGTAAACAGCATGAACAGAGGGCCACTTTCCCCTCCTGAGCTGCCGGACAGTTTGCCTGAATTTCTTCAGGGCTGACTGAATATCGTTTTCCAAGGCCTCACTGAACTTCTCCCACGCCAGAGTTTTTGCCTCTGTGACCACAAGAGCCATGCAACACTTGGCCTGCTGGTACCTGCCAGCTGCTTCCGGAGTCCCACAAACCAACCATGCCTTGTAAGACTCCTTTTTCAGCCTGACGGCACCCTTCACCTCTGGTGTCCACCGACAGGTTCGGGGATAACCACCACAACAAGCACTAGCTGCCTTGCGCCCGCAACTCCGGACAGCTGCCTTAGCAATGGCACCACAGAACATTGTCCATCTGGATTCCATATCCCCAGTCACCCCTGGGATGCAGTCGAAGCTCTGCCAGAGGTGTGAGTTGAAAGACCATCCTGACAAGGGTGAGTACTCTGAGCTGCTGTTTGGTACGTAATCACAAACAACAGTCAGGACTCGTTTTCCAGTTTTTCCAGGCGCAGAGAAACTGCAACATGCGGTCAGAGAGCTGGGGAGCTATAATTAAGCCCACACCCGCTCTCAGCCGGAGCAATCCCAACAAAGAAGAGAGTCCAACCTCTCTCCAGAAGGTTGGTTCCAGAGCCCAGGCTGTGCGATGAGGTGAGCCTGACAATATCTATCTGGTATCTTTCTACCTCCTGCACCAGCTCAGGTTCCTTCCCCACCAGACAGGTGACATTTCATGTCCCAAAAGCCAGTTTCTGTAGCCGGGTATCAGGCCGCCAAGGCCTTCGCCTTTGACCGCTGCCCGATCCACATCGCACCAGACCCCTATGGCTCCTCCTGCAGGTGGTGGGTCTACAGGAGGATGGACTCATGTCACCCTTTCGGGCTTGGCCCGACTGGGCCCCATGGGTAAAGGCCCGGCCTCTAGGCGCTCACCTGCGGGCCTGGCTCAAAGGTGAGGCGCCAGCAGTTAATATTTAATTTTGGTCCAAGTTACCAAGGGGTTGGGTAAAGAAGACAAATTAAATAACAGCTGCAGACATGTTTCAGTGTAAATTGTGACTCTGTCAACTGGTGACTCTCAGCTGACCATCACTGAGGTTCTGCTGAGAGTCACCAGTTAGCACAGCCACTCTTTGCTCCAAAACACCTGTAGCTCTGTAACAGTCAGAACTCAACAGAAGTTAACTTTGTTGTACAGTATTATTTCTGACAGCTGAACACAGAAAACAGACATTTTTATGCTGCTTAGAGTTTGAATTTGGTGTTAAAAGATTAACTTGTCTGAATAAACACCCAAGGTGAACGCCCTCCGTTGCTCCCTGCTTGGAGTTCCACTCCACTCACATATGCTTTGGCGTGCCATGTGCACAAGTGATTTTGCATGTTGATAACTGGAAGAAACTATCCTGGTTATGATAGGGGAGGAAAACACAACCAAAATGAAATGCAACACTGAATTATAAAGCTTTTCCCTAAACGGGGTGAGGCTTGGCTCCAGCACAAGCAGGTGGTTGCTGGACTAGTGAGTGTGTTTACATAGCTTCAGTCGGAGGCTGTGGGTGTGCGCTGCTGCTGGCACTGATCCAAAGGGGCGGAGTTTGAATGTTGTGTTTACTCTGTGTCTACAGAGCCTTCTTTCAAAGACCACCGACCGAAATGCTACAATTTGAAAAACAAAAAGTGAACACTCTCAAATTTGAGGATAATGCATTTTTTTCTTTTAAAGGACATTGTAGGACCCAATTGGTACTTGTTTCAAATTTGTGTCTGATACTCTGTCAAAACACAGGTTATACTCTTATGGATATCTTACAAACTCTTGTCTTAGTCTAAATGCAAATTTAGATTTTTTCTTTTTTTTTACCACTCTGTGTTTCTATGATACTGCTCAGGATAGACGTCATGGTGGGATGCTCTACTTTGGCTTTTTCACAACAGTTTTCAATGGTTTAACTTCCAGTTGTTGAAAAACTTTGAATAAAAAGTTTAACCTGGTATTTAGCTCTTTTTCAGGCTCCTGCCAGTTGGAGTTGAGTTTGTTTTCCAGGTCTTTTCACACCTGTTCCTTTGTGCTGGTATGTACTCAGTCTATTTACATGAGTGGGAGGAGGAAACCGTGTTTTTCCGCTGCATAGAAATGCATCGCCTTAATCTGCTCTTATTTCGTGTAGCAGCTGCAGTTGGCTGGTATTTTTCTGGCCATCAACACCTCCTCCTTTTCTTCTTCTACACAGAGGAGAATTGTTTCAACCGCACCTTCATGAAGGGACACGAAAGACGTTTTGGACATGTTTTCAGATATAAAAAAAGCTTTGACACAGATTTTCGTTGCTCAAAAAGGCAGTCAGCCTCCCTTGTTCTTTCTGAAACACAAGCACAGAAACACACACACATGCATACACAGAGTGAGGGAGACGGATAGTGCAGACAGTGTCCTCTTAGATCATCCAGACATCAATGGCTTGTCATACAGCAACCCCTCCTGTCAGCCCACAGAGGACAGGGAAGTCACAGAAGTATTTCCAGCAGCAGTCGCAGATGATGATACCCGGCCGTCCTCACAGAGAGCAAGAACTTCAAAACCACGTGTATCCACACACACACACACCGCATACACACAAACCCAGTGACTCAGTTTTAAGCAGAAGGTCTCCCTTCAAGTTCACTCCTCGAGCTGCAAGATGCTCAGCGCTGCATCCTGGCAGGAATAACAAACAGTGAGGAAGCAGACGTTGTTTTTCACACAGCCAAAGGGGGAACGAGTTCCCAAAGAAGTCTTCCAACCTTAAAAACATTTGATAATCAGATCTTGTTTTTCTTCCCAAATGTAATATTTTCAAGAATGAAGATAACAACGTAACTCACTGAGGCTTCTGCAGCATACACAGCAGAAAAACATCTAACTTCTCCTGCTGAATCATAACCAAGCACACAGAGCCGCCTTGAAAAAGCAGTTTATCAAAATAAGGTCAGAACTGGAGAGAGGGACTCAGACTAACAGAGAGAGAGAAAGAGAGAGAGTGTGTGTGTGTATGTGTGTGTCTTTAAAAATTCAATTTGTTTCAAGGCTCTCCTTTTCTCATCAAGTATTTCATTCTTGTCGTGTGTGCGTCTGTATCCCTAGTAACTTTTATCACCAGTGAAGCAGCAGGTTATTTTTACCTGATCATTTATTATTTCTTGATCAGCCTTAAATTCTGCCGTTTCCATCAGTCAGTCATAAAAAAGAAAAACCTGACAGACAGTATTTACTTTCAGGAGGATCAAAGAAAAGCATCAAATCATCTTGTTTCTGAAAGATTGGCTTAAAAAACGACACACAAGTCACGGAAAAAGTTGCTGAATAGTTTTCTTTTGATTCATTTGTTAAGCATCTCCAGCTCTAGCTGTGGGTTTCTGTAGTGGAGAAAGGTAAATTATGGGCGAGCTGGATATGAAGATCTGGTTTTGACCATAATTTTTCTGCAATTAATGAAATTTTAAAGCACAATTATTTTCTGTATTTAAGCATTTACAAAACTTGTAAAAACATTCAAACTATTCTTTTAGTCTGGGCTGTATTCGGTGGGGTTAGTGCAAAGGCAGATTACATTAAAGAAAAAAAAAATGAATTTATGAGATAAATCTCAAACTTGTGAGAATAAAGTCATAAATTTAAGAGCATAAAAAGATGTAAATTTAAAAGAATTAAGTCACACATTTACGCAAACAAAGTCATAAACTGGGGTGGGGGGAGTCATAAATTTACAAGAACAAAATCATAAATTTATGAAAAATAAACTCCTTTTTTTCACTCCAGTTCTGAGGTCTTTACACTGGCTTCCTGTTTGTAAGAGGATAGAGTTTAAAACAGTCCTGTTGGTTTACAAAGCTCTGAATGGACTAGGGCCAAAATACATTAATGATCTTTTGATCCTGTATGAACCATCAAGACCACTTAGGTCTTCTGGATCAGGTCTGCTTTCAGTCCCCAGAGTCAGAACCAAACATGGAGAGGCAGCATTCAGCTTCTATGCTCCAAATATCTGGAACAAGCTGCCAGAAAATATCAGGTCTGCTGAAACTCTGAGCTCATTTAAATCCAGGTTGAAGACCCACCTTTTTACAGCTGCCTTTTATTAGAGCATTTTAACAAATCATTTTAATATCTTCTCTTGAACTCTGCACTGCCACTCTTAACTTAAAATCTGTTTAAAAATCTGTTTTAAAATCTATTTTAACTTTTTTTTTCTAATCTTATTGTTTTATTGTATCTTTTTAATTTCAAACTTTTAATTTCAAACTTTCAAATTTAATTTCAAATTTCAAAACTTTCAATTTTAATTGTTTTCTATAATTTGTTCTGTCTGTAAAGCACTTTGAATTGCCATGCTGAAATGTGCTATATAAATAAACTTGCCTTGCCTTGCCTTGCCTTTTTTAGTGTATAGCTATGAGCAGAGATGGGCACTAACGGATTACATGTAACAGCGTTGCATAATTAGGATACAAGACAAATGTAACTGTAATCTGTTACTGAACAGAAAAAAATACGTTATCAGATTACTGGTATATTTGATAAAAATCGGGATAATTAAGCAGAATTACGTTTCAAAATTTGAAAAAAAAATTCTGTCAACAATACTGTTTAATACTTGGATAATCTGGAACTGGTACTGCCTGAATTTGCTTAACAGTTTTAATTTTCTTTTTTCATTTTTTAACGTTCAGTATATGGTCACCTGATATGTAAAAAGTGTAAAAGGAGATTGTATCATTTTATGTTTCTCTTAAAAGATACACTAAGCAGATGACACATCGTTTATACTCTCTTGTCTTTGTACATCTTTGGTATTGAAGTAATCCAAAAGTAATTTAAAGTAATCAGTTACATTAAAGTTCTAATGTTTCTTTTAGCAAAAGCTTCGTCCAAAGTGACATACAACACAATGTGACGTGTGTGTGTGTGGGGTGGGGGGGGGGGGGGGGGGTATTGTTATGCGGATGAACCAAAAGATGATATGTGTAAGTCCTTATTTGTAAAAAGTA
The DNA here is from genome assembly GCF_033239565.1 of Halichoeres trimaculatus. Taxonomy (NCBI): domain Eukaryota; kingdom Metazoa; phylum Chordata; class Actinopteri; order Labriformes; family Labridae; genus Halichoeres; species Halichoeres trimaculatus. The sequence goes on along the minus strand of NW_027437198.1, from coordinate 4,438,927 downwards.
CAACTTCACAACATGCTCTACAATCCTCTTTTTCTTACAGCTGCTGTCTTGATAGCCTGGCTGTAGAGTTAATTCATGACTTTATCCTCTTAATTTATGAGGTTAATTTTGTAAATTAACTTCTACTTTTGCTTTTTAAAGTGACCCCAATCCTCCATTGTAGATCAGAAACACTAAAAAGTAAAAACAAATATCAACTAAATACTTAAAAAATATGGCAGCCACAAATTGCTTTTTCATTCTGCCTTTGGCATCAGAATTCTGATTTTTGTATCTCAGACGAATGAGTTTTAAGTCAAAATCTGATGCCACAGAACTCTGAAATATAATACTCTGCATTTTGAGTTTGATCTTAGAATTTTGAGCACATTCTTATTTGGATTTTCTTTTCTTATTATAAGATTTTTATTCTGAGAAAAGTCAGAACACTGACAGGAAAGTTAGAATTCCTGTCTGCCCCAGAGAAGGATTGTGCGTAATGAAAATGTTCCTGCTGCATTCATCCTGAGGCAGCCATCCACAGACCCTGAGTTTTTATGGATGTAGAGAGAAAAGTGCTGCACTTATTCTAACCTCATCCCTTTTTTTATTTCTGTCCCTCTTATTTATAGAAAACACTTCTCCATGATTGAAATCAGAATAATCTCAGCCTGATGTTCAAACAAAGGACGGCATGTTTCTGCTCTCAGATGATCCTGCTGATCCTGTGATATGACACATCCAACCCCGTCCAACAAAGCCGATTGGTAAAGCTGCTGCGATAGCAACATGTGCTGCCAAACAAGCATTCATAACCTCTAAATCTCTGGCTGTCTAGCTTTGAAAATGTGAACCTTGAATTTGCCTGATGTGATGAACAGCTCTCTTTTCTCTGACCTGGTTATTTTAATCTATTCTCAGACTGTCCCATTTTTTAAAGGATCTCTTCATGTTTACAGAAACATGTGGACATTCCATCAGAAAGCAAAAGTGCTTTTTCAACAGCAGGAACAGCAGGTTCTTTCTAAAGTGGACATATCATGCTTGTTTCTCCTTTTCACTTTGCCAGACTAGGATGCCTGTAAAGCATTTCTGCCCTCAGTACAAGTCATTTAGTTCCTTCATTGCCCCACAATAGCATTCTCAGTATCTTCATTTTAGGCCATTCTGAAGATCTTGTTGAACCGTTTCGTTTCGGGAATGACCTCCAGTAACCTCGCAACGTCACAGCCCTTTGTGCTCTGATTGGTCAGTTCTATCAGAGGGGCGGAGGGGGTAGAGCCAGGGGGCGGTTTTTGCAGCATGGCATTATTTACAAAATCGCCACATTGAATGGAGCAGACCGAGCGAGTTTGCTGTTTGCCAAAACTTCACCGTAAGGCATTGATAGCACTAATAAAATGGCAGAGTGTAGGATACGTCCTTTTGTATTGGACCCCGAGTCAGACCCAAACAGTTCTGCAGCTCAGGAGGAAGAAAATCCACCTCGACACAGATCATCTCAGGACGCTTCAGTGTGGTGAGTTAAACTGGTACTGTAACATGTATAGTTTATACGTGGAAATATATGCAGACTTCACCAATAAACTATTTCTATAACAGGGCTCCATCCTGCTCCTTCACTTTTCTCTGTCTGTTTTATCCATCATGCTGAAAGTGTAGTCTAAAGATCGCCTCTACCGTCAGTTCGTCACTATGTTATTACCGCAGCATTATTGTGGTCCAGGTTCACAGTGCATGTCAGAACAAGCATGCAAATATCACAGTCTCACAAGTATTACAACATCTGCTTAAACTACAGTGTTTTAACTGCTAATTGACCATGTAAAGCCGAGCTGCTCAGCAGAGCAGAGTCCCTGCATCCAGCACTCAGTCGGTCGGCTCTTGGTGGGTGTATCCCTCGATGGCGGTTGTGTGACTAACTGACTTCACAGAGGAGGAGCTGCTTTATCAGATTACTCCAATAAAAAGAAAGGTACCTTGTGTCGTCACAAAGGTTGAAATCTCGCAGGCAAATGTCAATGACCTATTTCCAGAGGCATCAAATCTCATTCTAGGATATCAGAAAAAATACAATATCTCATCTGAAAATCCAGGGGGTGAAAGGTCTTGTTTTCAAATGTATCATATTATATGTAAGTATTAAATCAGGGATCAGCATGATATGCCCCCTTTAAGGAACTCTGGACTCTGGTAACTGCTGTTGAAGCATGTAGATTTGGTTCCTGGGTAGTTAATCTCCCTCCTGAAAAAGTCCCTGCTCATGGGGCACTAGTTCTTAAATGTTTTGAAAGTTTTGGTAAGGGCTCTCAATCCTGAACGCTTTAATTGGTGGTGGACACAACAGTGGTTTAGTTGATTTAATAACTTCCTAACATGCATCTTCTTTGAGTCTGATGGAGAGAAAGTTTGTCTCTGTCAGTTTCTGGTGTTACAGTTTGAATAGTGAAACACTGTTCTTTGTTTCGTGTTTTTTTTTTTTTTGCCTGTTTTGTTTTTTTCTGTTTTGTTTTGTTTTGTTTTGTTTTACACAAATATCTGTCTGTGGTGCTTTAATCACATACAGAGATTCATTTATTTTTGGATCTGGCTTGAGGAGCAGGGATTAAAGCATGGGTGAATCTACTGAAACAGAGAACTTGTAGTGAAAAAAAATGAAGGCAAACTTGTTCATTTTTTTTGATCATGAACTAAGTTCAAAATTTTCAAAACTGAGCTGTGAACATGAACAAATTAATTTTAATTGGTGTGAACTGAACTTTGTGCCAGCTCACTTTTCGTGTGAAACTGGTGACCTTCAGCTGAATGTGTCAGTGAGTGTTGCGTTCTCAACAGCTTTTTAAATCTCCAAGGAAAATATTTTTCTTATTTCTTTCATTTTCTTTCTTCCTTTTTTAAGTGTTAAAAAAAGATGATTTTATACATTTTTAATGATAACTACAGAATTAATTGACCTATGGCAAAGTCTAACCCTTAACCACAATGAGCCAATCACAGTGCATAGAGCCATTCCCATACACTCAGACATTCTCTGCTTCTATGTCAACTGAAATGCATTGCAGAAAGTCAGTTTTTGTTTGGTTTAATGAGGTTTTTGTGAGATTTTAAATTAAAAAATGGTCATGGGGCACATGCGACTCCAACAAAAGGTATCCTGAGAGACAGAGAAAAGTGTCTGCTTAGGATAAAGAAGACCTCAACATCAACTTTAGTGAATCAAATGAAGAAGGATGTCTCCGTCTGCTAAGGTAAACTGACGTCGTATCTGAGGCAGCAGATTGTGACTTTGCTGTAAAGAAATATAAAGTTATCTTTAACACTAGAACCACTACAGCAGTCTGACGGACACTTCGGGATTTTCTCTAACGTTAGCTAAAGTTAGCCTAACTTTAGCTCCTAGCTGTGTTGTTCATCATGTCTCTTTGTTTGTTGGGAGTTCATTGGCCAGTTTTCTTCTGTTTTTTGTTCTTTGGTGATCATACATCATTGTTCGCTATTGCCCAAAGGGCTCTAGTTAAACTAACCTTAGCTTCTGGAGCCTAGCTTCATTAGCTTATCTGTAATAGCCAAGATAACAAAGGTTGTTAAATGTTCTGCTGAATGATTCAGTGTAAATCCTGTAGCTCCAAACCATCAGAGACACACTCTTGGTAAAGATGGTACAAAGGAGGTTATATTTTTGTCCTGACCAATGCTGATCCTCTGTCTTTTCGTCTGAGATGCTGATGCTAAGATGCTGTTTATCAGCTTTGTTCTGGGAGCTGTGAATTTAGTCTGTAACTGAAGCTTTTTATGGACCTCCTCAACAATAAAATGATTCATATATTCCTGTAATGTGGACTTTAGAGCCTTTCAGTGATTTCTAGAGGATCATTGATCTTTCTGTCCAAAAATCATCAATAGCATCTGACGTGTCTTTCCTAGAGTGAGGTTCACTCCTGGTCTTCTTGATCTGACTGCGTAATAAATTTGTGGGCCACTTTCCTTATACTGGCATGAAGGACAGACAGAGTTCAATGAAGAAGAGGAGATCCGATGGCAGCTTCAGTCCAACTTCTTTATTTGAAGTTGACACTATGATGGCACACAGACAAAACCCTCCTCTCCCCTCTCTCAACCTGATGCCCTAGCCTCCTTTATACTGCTGGGGCGTCCCTGAATGCATGCAAGTTACCCATGTATGGCAAACAGACTTTGTGTCTGTAGGTTGTTTTTCTGTAACATGTAGTCACTGAGCAGACCTTGGTCAAGACAGCTGTGGGCACTAAATCTTTCAATCCTGGCGAAATGAAGAGTCATCTCAAGTACACGGCTAGGCTAAACTTGTCCAAGGGTCAAAGGTTAGCTCCTGCAGGTCTCTGGACCTCTGCAGGCTGCTCTGTAGTTCACTCTAAATGAATCCACCCAGAATGAATCCTCAACACATCCTGTGAAATGTCTCCTACTGTGAAATCTGCCAAAGGCCATCACTGAATAGAATAGAATAGAATAGAATAGAATAGAATAGAATAGAACTTTATTGTCATTGTTACAAGTACAACAAAATTGAAGTCACAGCAGCAATCAAGAAATAAAAAGTAAGAAAGTGCAAAAGGGTCCATAAGAAAATAAATGATGACAGCTTGTCCATCATTCTCCAGTTCAGCCAGCCTCCACCTCCACAGGGTCCAGGACTGAGCTTCTTCAGTTCAGTCTCTGTCTCTTGGATCCTGTCTGCCCACAGCAGGTGAAGCTTTTCCAACATGGTGTTGGTGTCTGATGTTAGCTCAGTTAGCCATGTCTGTGAATAGCATGATGCTACTCTGCCCTCTGGTATTCCCTCTATTGCTGGGTTAGCACAGCTAGCTCGTCCATCTTATTGGAGATAGATCTTACGTTCCCAATAACGATGGATGGAAGGACAGGTCCATGTCGTCACTTCTTAGCTCACACCTGAGAACCAGCACGTCGTCCTCACCTCCTTCTCCTCACCTTGTGGGAAGACATCAGGACTTACACCAGTTAGCATTGACATGCTACAGACTGCTAACAGCTGATAACACATTTAAACAATGCAGCCATGGTTACATGTAGGATCTCCAGACAAACAGGAGAAAAGTAGTAAAAATATCGCTGAAGCCAAAAAAAAGTTTGGTGTCTATGACCAACAAATGAGCCATACAAAGTAATGATCTACTCCAAATACAAAGATTACAAAAAAGAGACAAAAAAATTACAAGAAATAGACAAAAAAGAGAGAGCTGCTGCAACTAGAATGCTCATTGTTTGTCTTAGTGAGTGGAGGGGGCATGGCTCAGCCATAGGTCGGTTGGCATCTGGTTGACATCCTGCTCTCTACCCAAATCGAACAACAACAGTGATCCAGTCAAGTTGAATAGCTCAAGCTGCTCAGAGTCACGCCGACGTGCCGCTCTTGTAACCAGCTGACTAACACATCCCCTCAATCTGGCGCTCAATTCAGGCTGCATAATTTCTGCTCTCTGCATCTTCTTCAAAGCCAGAACTGCCCTGTAACAGTGGCTGTCTCACTAACTTCAGCTTCAGCAGCTCCAGCATCCACTTACAGACTCTGATCAAAGGAGGTTTTAGATTTTATCTCATCACTTCAGGTGCTCTGCATCTAAAGTTAATCTGTGATGATTGATGAGGCTTGGAGCCGAGACGCTAAACACAACAATCTTCTACCATTGTGATAAACTTTTAAGCCAAATGACGTGAGTTGTCTGACTGAGCTGATATTAATGTTTGATCACACAGACATTAATCTGCTCAGGTTAATTCTCTCCACTTCTTCTTTCTGTGCACACACACACACACGCTCTGCATGCACCGATCGCACAGAGGAAGGAGGTAAAATGTCCTATCTATTAAGGTTTTTACCTGTATGTGTTGGAATCTACAGAGCCCCTAAAGGGACATGGGCAGAGAAAAAAAAAAAAAAAAGTTTCTCATGCAAAACTTTAGCATGCACCCAAGACATCAGGTACCCAAGGAAAACCAACCAGGCCTTTGGCCCTATTTGCACAGGATCAATCTATCTGGGGACCTGATGATATGTAGTTTTTGCAGAGGATGTCTGTGTGTTAAATCCCATGTGAATCGACCATGTATGTAATGTGTAAAGTCAAAAATTCCAGGGCAAATCACCAACCATATTTTGAGACACAGTCCTCTGATAACACTAATCCATTCTGAATCAGCATCTCTGTAATTTTGGGTGGTAGCTTACAGTTTCTGAGAAGGTCTCTGCAGCTTTTTCTGATCATTTTCTGCTTAAAGATGATTAAAGGCGGGTACACACTGCAGGATAATCGGTCTGGTTTTTGTCCCGATCTCCCTCTTACGATCAAAGCCAGCAGAGGCCTGATTGTCTGACGTTTGCAAATGACATTATGTGTGATTTTCCTGTGGTGTGGGGTGTGTTAGGAGTTATTTAGTCCAGACGGAGTCTCTCTAAAGACCTCCGATTGAGAGATCGTAGATAATGAGCATATTTAATATTTGCGACTAAAATTCCTGCAGTGTGTGGGGTGCTCTGGGAGGAGCTGAGCAGGTACAATGTGTAATGTCACACAGGGGCGTATTTAGTGGTTTGGGGGCCAAGGCAAACCCAGTCAGTGGGGCCCTCCATGTCCTTGTAACTCATCTTCCTCAGAGCTAGACTGGCCTTCCCTGGGTCCACTGTCTCTTTCTGAGAATCAAGGCATGAGACAGTGCTAATCTTGTACATGGTAACTTAACGCAACTAAATGCATTTCCTCAAGTTCTGTACTTTAGTTTGATTTTGAAAAAAGTGAATACATAATTTAGTCCACTTTGTCCTGGATTTGAAATCTTTTATGGTCAATTGACAGCTTATTTGTCCCACAGTGGGGAATCTACAGAGTAACAGTAACAAAGAAGAAAGTATGAAGTGAAAAACATTACAATAGGTAAAAATTGAAAAAAATAATTCACTAAAGAAAAAATATGTAAATATCAAGCACAACATAAAACTGGAAAAAAAATCTACTGAAAGAGGTGATATTTACAGTTACCATACTTTTTGGTACTATTATTTTAAAGTTAATGTATTTTTATTTGACCCCCTGTCCAGTGAGTTATGAATCCAAATAAGAGATTTTGTACAATAATGTTTATCATCAACTCAAAAAGTTGGAGTTTGAGAAAATTATCCTGTTTCCTGGGCTAGATAAAGTCCTTAAAATCCTAAAAGTCTTATATGTTTATCTCAGATCTCAGAGCAACATTGTTTTTATTTCCCACTTGGTTGAAATTAAGAAAAAAATGGGGGAAAAAAGTGTTTTTACCACTTTCTTCCTGAATCAAATTTTCAGATGTGTTATAACATGAAATAGCCCATTGAATAAGAAGGGAGGGAGAGTACCCAAAACGATCATGAAAGACTAAGTGTTTTGATGTATTTTGAAGCATGTGAAGTAAGATTTAGAAAAAAGAAATGCTTTCAATTGAAGAGAACTTCATAAATCTGTTTTTAAGAGATGCTTGTGTCAACAGTCAACTGCCTGTTTGCCTAATGGTAGCTATGCCCCTGATGTCACATGTACCAGAGCAAAGCCAGTCAAGACAATAGCTGACTCAGCTGACTGACCAAAGAGGAAGTAAAAAATCTATCTGTAGTACTTGTGACCAGGGGCGAAAATCCCGTTTCATTGTTGGGGGGGACAATAAACAGTAAAATTTCAGAGACTGATTCCTAGGGGGGGACATAAAAATAAATGCTATAATTTTTGCTGTGTTGTTTTATATTGTGATATTAAACAGTGACTAGTCCAAACTATGTATAATCAGCCTAGATTTAATTTTCCTTTAGTTCATGAAAAAATGTTTTGGCATGAATGTGGAAGCAACACATCCATAACACTATGACCTCAATAATTAGTATTTCATATCCAAATTAATGAAAAAAGTGTTGATTTTAATTTGAGGACAATAAGGGATTCAAATTAACAGTCAGAGTGGAATTAGAAACTGGATTTATTCAAGATCTAAGTCACAGTCATAACTACTTTATTTTTAAATCAATAAATCTAGAATAGAACATAAGACTTTAATAAATAATGGCTTCATCTATGAATTCATAAATCTCACTAGAGATGCCTCTATCTCACTGCAGGCATCTTAAATAGTTTTAATATTTGTGTCACAAATGAGAGGACGAGAATGTCAGCATGTCACCTGTCTGTCTTATCTGTCACAGCCTTCTTTGCATCATAGAGGAGAGGCTGTTTGCCAGCCAGCAGCAAACGGTGTTTCAAACAACTGTTTCAACAGCTCCTCTGTTAGACATGAGATGAAAGGAGACCGGCTATGTATGTACTCCTATGCCATTGGTAAATAGGTCATCAAGTGGGCCTTTCTGTGTGGAGTTTGCATGGTCTCCCCGTGCATGCGTGGGTTCTCTCCAGGTCCTCCGGCTTCCTCCCACAGTCCAAAAACATGCTCATCAGGTTAATTGATCACTCTAAATTGTCCGTAGGTGTGAGTGTGTGAGTAAATGGTTGTCTGTCTGTGTCAGCCCTGTGATTGACTGGCGACCAGTCCAGGGTGTACCCCGCCTCTTGCCCAATGACAGCTGGGATAGGCTCCAGCCACCAGCAACCCTGAACAGGATGAACGGTTCTGAAAATGAATGAATAAATGATATCACAAGGTGAGACCCCTACAAAACTTTGTTTATCAAAGCTGAAGTTTAAAAAACAACAACAATTTACTTTCTTTTACATCTGTTCTGTGTCCATGGGGATAACTAGCCTCTTTTAACTTCCATTGTGGCTGTACTTCTGTCGTGTTGTCACTTTGGCATTCCTGTTGTAGCTTTTGCAAATGGTCTTATACCCACCAGCAGGGCTTGACATTAACTTTTTTGCTTACTAGCCACTGTGGCTAGTGGTGTCCCAGCGTTACTAGCCACTCAGAATTTTCACTAGCCACAATTTTCTTGTTGGATGATTGTGTTTGATATGATTAAAGCAGATGATGACATGGTAAAGTTTACTTGAAATAGATTTACAACCTTTTTAAATGTAAATGACTGCTGTGCACACTCAAATGAAGACTACATAAATCAGGTATTCAGCTCTGAAACAGTTCTGCTCCATTATACAAAAATATGCAGACTATTAAAACAAAGTAATAAAATAGGAGTTTATTATTGCATTTAATGAAAGCTGTGAAGGTTGAAGATTAATTGAAAAGATAAAAACTAAACTGAAAAATCTGTCTAGAAACACTGTCTGCTTAAATATTTATTTACAACAGTAATTTTTCAGTAATAAACTAAGTACCATACTTCCTGGACTATAAGTCACTCTGGAGTATAACCATACATTTTTTTAACACATATCAGTCAAAAAATGAGTCATAAAGATGAAAACAACATATATAAGTCACACTGGACCATAAGTTTCATTTATTTAGAATGATTTGGTTTGTTTACAGTATTTCCAAAGTGAACTTTTTACATATAACTTTGATAAGTGTTATTAGGAGCTTTAAATATTGTTCCTTCACTTCTCATATCTGTGGTAAGTTTCTCTTCTGTATGTGCGCTTCCTGACGCCCATGCCCCCCTCCTCCTCCCCTCCCCTGCTCCAGGTGAGTGTTGCTGGTGAGGTCGGTGCTGTGTGAGCTTAAATGAGCTCCATCCGGTGAATGTCCTCATTTTTAAAAAGTTACAGGAGTTTGACGCTACTTTGTGACTTAAACCCCGGGATCTGTTTACAACAGAGAGCAAAAAGACGCGAGTAAACTTTTTAATAACTTTCACGTTATAAGGCGCTAAACACCAGGAGCTGTTAGGGTGTCCGTTAGAAGCTGGAGACAAGCGTGTCTGGGTGTCTCCCAGCAGTAACGTTAGCAGAAGACTTCGTCTCATATGGCAATGGGTTTAGTATTTCAGATGCCATTTCAGAGAATTTCATTTAAATAATTCAACTCGCCAAAGTGGCTAGTAGGAGTGACGGTGTTACCCGCTACAGCTGAAATTTACCCGCTTTTGGCGGGTTGGCGGGTGTTACTGTCAAGCCCTGCCTACCAGCCACTATAAATAGCCCATAATGGGAGTAGGTGAATAATGGGTGTAGATGGAGGAATTAATCAGTCCAAACACATTTTTATTAAAGTTTAATCAGCATAAAGAAGGAACATAATAAACTTGTTTCTAACTTGAGCTTTTTTGAATATTCCCTTTTTTTCCACTCTAATGCTGCGGCCACACCAAATGCGAATTTGTGGCGCGATTACATACAAAGTCAATGCAAAGACGCGTTTAGCCACCAATTCGCCTCGGGTGGGGTGTTTGGGGCGTTTGGCACGGCGCGTTTGGAGCGTTCACGCGTTTGGGCGGTAGACGCGAATTCGCTCGAGTTCAAATTAATGAACTTTTGACGCGAATTCACGTGAAGGCTTGTCGTGGCTGCCAATCAGCGATGACATTCCCCCAACACGTTATTGATTTGATGACGTTGGGGGGCAACTGCCGCCTGCTCCGGCTCCAACTCCGCCGGAGGATGGAGGAGAAAACAATCTGTGTGGTGTGTCATCATCCAGAGTTACGATACGACGTGTGTACTCTACAGAGACCGGAAAAAAGGAGCAGGCTTGGGTGAAAGTTGTTGAGGAGACAGGTTTTGAATGTAAGTTCTGTAAACATTCATTCCCAGCTGGATTTGCCTGCATGGGTCATCACTTAGTCCGACTGTGTTTTCCTCAGCGGAGTTTTGAGCCTGATAGAGAGGAGGCAGGAGCGGGGCAGGGGCAGAGCCAGGGAAAAGATGGAAGTTCTCTGTGCTCCTCTCTTTTCTCAACCCCTTCATTATCCCCAGGGAGACCTCCGGGAACATGGGTCGGGGGTTTGGGTGGTCGGGGGTTCGGGGGATCGAGGATGAGATCGTAGGGAACAGCCAGGCAGGGCCAGTGGAGGTGGATTACCAGGGAGAGGCAGCAGGCATTGATTGTGATCTCCAAAGCTTTCACACACTCTCCTGTCATGCTTTTGAAACCACAGCTCATTGTTTTTCAGATGCTCTTTTGGGCTTTCGGTCTTTAAATGGACGGGCAGTACCGCGCTAACACGCGTTCACCCCTCAGCTTGTCAAAATAGTCCAGCAGCAAGACTCGGGCGTTCACGCAGCGCGTGACAGGCGATTAACGCGAATAAATTTGCGTGTTCGCGTTTGGTGTGGCCGCGGCATTACATGGGTAGAACATTTCATAACCCAGCACCTGAATCAATAAAATCACCCAGCTGTTTTTTGTGTGTACCAACCCTTTACGCATCGGACCACATGAGCATCATGAACATCATGCACACCAGCAAGCCTGGATACTCATGATCCTGACCTTTTCACTTTTTCTACATTAGCTATTTTTTTTTATTGGTACCGACCAATGCAGACCAGGAAGGCCCCTCAAGAGCTGCAGTTTTGCTTTGATCCAGTCAGAAAACCATCAGAATCTACTCTAGAAAATAATCTGTAAAGAACAGTAAAAGCACTGCCAGCAAAGTTTCCGGACGAATAATATAAAATTACAGTCAGACGCTGTAAAAAAAAAAGGAACTACATGAAATAACCGTAAAAATAAAGGACTAGATTTTTCAGACAAAATCAATCAAAACACAGTACATCTGCTACTGTAAAATAACATAATTCAGTCAAAACACATTCAAATCAGATTTCTTTAAAGATCTCTGTAATTTTATGGTATAAATTATTTACTCTAGAAAACAGTCAAATCAATCTACAGCAATTTCCTGTTAAAATACTACTTTTCCCATGTACAATAACACATTTGTAACAAACTGTGCATAAAAGTAAAGATAAATGTCTGCAGATTTACGGTACTAAAATGTAATTTTACAGAAAAATACAGTTATTTGATCAATTTTTACCTAAATTATAAAGGTTAAACACCTTCAATATAGTGATAATGCAAAGAGTTCTGCAGAAAAATAGCGTTATTTTAGAGCAAAATACTTTTTGTTGGGATGGTGTTTCGTAACCCTGAGTGGGGAAATAATTTTTGTAATTTTACAGTTTTGTATGTTGTTTCTGAAAAACAGGAAAAAAAATACTTTAAAATCAGGGGTTAAATACTGTAAAATTCAGTTTGTGTGTTTTGTTTTGTTTTGACTATGTAAAATTACTGAAAATATCTGTAAATCTACTAGTATTTTGTTGTTTATGAGAAAACAGGAAAATCTGCTAAAAATTGCAGACCACTTCCTGTAAAATTACTTCTTTTTTTTAACAGTGTGCCCTCTCTTTTGCTCACCCACATCCTTACTCCTGCCCATTTTTTCTGCCCCCAGCAAATCAAGTCAAAGGAGAAAATGTTCATTTACTGCCTTAACAAACCCACTGACAGACAATGCTCCCTTCACCTATCTGTGATCATAACGTTGGTGTATCAGCTGCAGACCCTCATGACCCAGTATTAGAGGCTGACAGATATCTATTTGGCCTTTGACACTCCAGTAAAACACAAGCAGCAGAAAGCTTCAAAGTAAGTCAGGAGGGCAAAACAAAAACATCTCCTCAGCAAATTTGTTTAGAGAATTATTGTCTCATGTATGCGACCTGAAGCAACAGGAAAGTCAAGGATTATTTATGGGGTTACTCAGTTTTTCAAGCTGACATGAGCTATATTAATAACACTCACAAAGTAGGAATACAAATGTAAACCAATGTGTCACTCAGCCTCGCTCCCACAAAAGAAGTATTCACATGATTGCATCAGGTTCAGAGCAGTGAGGGTCAAACACACAGAGCAAATGAGCGCTGCGGTGAATAATAACAGCACCGACAGGCAGACTGTGTGAATGTGTTGGAGCTGCGTGTGTGTGTGCACATGTACAAGTGTGGGTAAAATTAGGAATTAGAGCAGGCTAGAGAGGAGAATGTCTGCATTCAGTGTGGGTCAGCTCACACTGCGCAGCCTCCCTCCCTGTTCCCCTCTGAGACTGCTATAAAAGAATATCTGATGTGGATGCAGAGAGTGAGGGAGAGGCTGAGAGGACAAAAAGAATGCTATATCACTGTAGCTTTCACAGCCAGCGCCTGTTATTTTTGTGCCAACAGTCTCCATGAAATTGTCAGTTTAAAATGTACAGTTGTGCTTGCAGACTTCCAGGTCAGGAGGAGGGGAAGGGGCTGTTGAAAATTATATTAATAAAGATAGAAACCAGCATGTATTTGGACAGTTTTACTGTAAAGACAGAATAATTTTCTCATTTTTAATCTTTTTTACTTCTTAAAGAGCTCCTGGCTTGTGGTTCCAGCAGCTGACATAAACCCAAAGAGATTTTCCCACTAAGGTGTTGCTGGCTCTAAGTGTGAGCCTACATCAGAAAATAAACAAAGGAGGTAAAAAGAGAAACAAACAAGCAGTAGGAACAGATGCCAGACTGCCTCTTAATAAACACTCCATCTACCAGGCTTCCATTAGATGGTCTCTCCTTGAAAAAAATGAAGTCTCAAACTGGATCTAGGAGCTTCACTTGGACCATAATCCAGGTGTGTGTTAGACCTTTAAGTGATTTATAGAATTGCACGAGGATTTACTGCAGACAGTCAAGCACCAATTGGGTTTGGTGCCTTGATTAAGACACCTGTGCCCTGCAATGTTAGTACTGCTTCTCACAGCAACTTTTTCACAAGTTGGGAAGTAAGCTGGTTAGCAGCTACAAACATGTTCTAATGAACCAAAATAAGAATAAGAGTGATGCACAAAATAAATAGGTTAAGATAACTCTGCAACAGCGTATCTACAATTATTGTGTCTGCTACTGCAACAGGTGTATCAAAGTGAAGAAGAGTGTTTTCCCTGAAGACTGACATGAGAAGGATAGTAAACAAACCCGAGACCAGGGGAGCTGTCTACATATTTGTAAAGGATACAAAAGAAGGAGGACGTATACAAAAATAAAGTTTATTCGAAAATTAAATGAATTAATCCAACTCTATATAATCCACAGAGTCCCTTTCTACTGTAAGAGATTTCTAAAGACTCATCTGTTAAGGGAACACTTAGGCCCTTAAAGGGATAGTTCAGTTTTTTTGAAGTGGGGTTGTATGAGCTCTATGTGACCACTAAGGACATTAGATACAGTAGAAAGTTGTCTCCTCTCCCTCAGTAAGACACAAACTTTAATCAATGGTGACGAGGAAATAGACACTAACAGGGACAGACGGTACCAAATTCAAAGGCTATTTCTCTGCCTACAAAAACTCAAATCAAAAAGTAATACCACAGTTTAAGAGTACGATACATAAAATATTTTTTAAGTGCATTAAGTCTTCGGAAATATAAACAATTATTCGGACCTAACTAACTGGTCATGTGTCCTTCCACGCAGCGCAAGTGCGCTCCGTCCCCCCTCCTCCTTCCAGCTGTAGGGAATGTAAACAAGCTGTGCTTCAAGCGCTGGTTTTAGCCTCGTGTAAGTTTGATCAAGTATCGTAATTCTTTTGTTTGTACTCTAAGGATTGTGAGGCAGCGTAGGAAATTCAAAATGAGTGACTATGACAGCGACGATGAAGTTCCATTCACTTTGGAACCAAAAGGATACCTGTATGAACCGGAGTAGCTACACAGAAGAAGAGCTGCTGCAGATGGCGACTGAAAGGAATACAGAGGAAACATCCACGGACATTACAGTCTGTGTCTTACTGAGGGAGAGGAGACAACTTTCTACTGTATCTAATGTCCTTAGTGGTCACATAGAGCTCATACAACCCCACTTCAAAAAAACTGAACTGTCCCTTTAATCTAACCCTTCTCCTCTTTGTCCCCAGGGGTAGAACAAGCCAGAAGGTCTTAGACCCAGATCTTCCTATCTCCCATCTCGTGTTCTTCACTCAAGACTGAAAGGGTCACTCAAGCCTGCCCTCCCTCTTTATTTCATGTTAGTGATGTTATGACTGAACCAAAAAGACGGAGTCAGTTGGAATTCCTGTGTCACTCAAGTCCACCCCTACAACACCCTCCATTCATAGAAGTAGCAGGAAGTAAATTTAATATTTAAATGTCTCAAAAATGTCTGTGCTTTTTAAAGCTGTCAGTTTTCACTCAGCTAATATAACTTAATTTTTCTCAGCTGACTGTTTTAACATTTGATTGTGTTTGTGGCTGGAGACATGCAGTCTTGCAGGTCCAAGCACAGTCAGTCGTTTAATGAACAAACAGCAGCACCAACAGAATCACCAGATCGTACTGAACAACAGCTCTGCCTCAAAGTCTCCCCTTTCTTCTCAGTCACACAGTCAGTGAATAATTTATGTACTGAATGTAATGAACAGAACTGTCAGCTTTACTGTAGCTTTATCCCACGTAATTCTCAGCTCACTGGCTTAAAGGCAGGGTAGGCAGTCCTGAAAAAGTAGCATAAATTTGAATGCAGCATCTCGTCAGGACTCCGCCTAGCCCCTCCTCCCCCTCCCCTTTAACTCCCAAAAGCAACGCCCCCGCTCACATGTACGTGCGCCGCTGATTCGCGATTATGATTGTGAATGACTGAAAGACGGACTCAGCACATCATTTTGTGTTTTGCACTATGTCGAGTCATGTCTCATGAAGAGGCAAAGAAACACCAAGACGTTAAAACATAAAGCTAAAAAACGAATAAACAAACATGACTTTTGTTTGTACTCGCAACTGTCATGTTAGCATTATCCACTATTACCTGTGACACGATATCAAAAGTAAAGATGTAATACAAATTGTACATTTACATTTTCTTTAGGACTTACTAAATATCAAAAATTTTTTGGGCTTGAGAGCCCCTGTAGTAAGAGTTTATTGGACTCTGATCCAGACTACAGCCCAGAGCCAAGTACCTCATCGGGTCAGAGGGGACAGGCCTGAGGTCAAGTGAGAGGGGCAGTAGTTAGAGGCAGGGGAACAGAAAAAGAAAACAAAGCCTCTGTCTTTCCTTTCTTGCTCTGTTTAGCCGGAGGAGCGGTTACCAGTAATCAGGGTAGTTTCTCTGCTGTTATTCTGCTGAGTGCGAATCTGTACACCGCTAAACTCAGGAACATGCATTGAGTCAGAGGCAGCGCGCAACAGTGAAATGTACTCACAGGAGGAGGGCAAAACGGCAGGACTGGATCTGATTGGTTCAACAGAGTGGATTCTGATCAATGCATAAGTAACTTACCAGACTGCAGAATATTTTTATATTTGGTTTTCACCTGCTGCCAGGTTCTTTTCTGACCAGACAGGTTTGTTCTTCATGACAGAAGAGGGATGAAACAAAACACGACATAAGAACACTTGATTCAATAGATAACACGGACACAGAGTTGAAACTTTCTTTGAACTATACTTTTGAATTATACTTCAAATAACCTGAGTAACATGCACTTCTATGGGCCACAATAAAGAAAAAACATAAGTAGGTATTGATTTGCGGACTTGAAAAGTCATCAGCTCCACATCCT
Source organism: Halichoeres trimaculatus (assembly GCF_033239565.1). Classification (NCBI taxonomy): domain Eukaryota; kingdom Metazoa; phylum Chordata; class Actinopteri; order Labriformes; family Labridae; genus Halichoeres; species Halichoeres trimaculatus. The sequence continues at coordinate 4,422,485 of NW_027437198.1, read as the reverse complement.
AAAACTATTTTATTTAATTATGACAGTGTGAGGAGTACTGTTTCTTAATTGTACATGTTCGCGCTACATGTCCGCTAAGCCGGTCCGTTAGTAACTGCCAGACTTTTCCCCTCTCCTTTTTTTTTTTTTTTACCACACTCGTGTTGCCTTTCTTGTGGATTATATGTTTTACTTCTTCATATAGTTGAAGTATTGCTCGTTCATCCCGCGTGAAGAAAGATGCACGTCCTTTTTCCATTTTCAATCTGTGATTCTGTGATCAATCTCGTGGTCTTCTTAAGAAGGCTGTGAACGCCCAATTATCCAAATGATCCACACCTGGCTTGACTAAGCCACGTCTTTTCACCCTGGCCCGCCAATCGTGCAACCAATTAATCCGAGAAAGCGCCGACTAGGCTTATTCAAGCCGCGCCTGCCCATTTATCCTGGATGTATTTATCCTACTTTTGTGCAATACCCCTCTGGTAGGTTTTTTTTTATTATGTTATTTTTTGCAGGAGAGATTGGAAAACTATGATATGCCAAGTATGCAGTGAAAATTTTACAAAACACTGATGGTCGCAGTCTGGTCAGGTTGAAGTTATTTAGAGGTTACGGTTACTATTTGAGCACTTGTCATACCTCAAAATTGGATTTGGTTTTACAGCAAACACCACTGAGGGGAAATCAATGGTAAAAGTACACAGACCTTAACTGTCTAGCTATATTTTCAATACTCCAGAGTTTTTAGCCTCATCTCAGTGCATCTCTGTGCAGTGAAAACATCCACAATCAATGCCACAATCTATTATCATTCATTAAAAAGTGCCCGCTGGAAACTCAAGCTGCTCTTTAAGAAACCAAAGTTCAATTTGTCGTGTTGATTTAGCCGCACAGTGATCTTTACTCTCTGATTAAGGAAAAGTCAGAGGAGCTCTATTCAAGGCTCTCCAGCTGTCTCCAGGCTCAGGTGGGATTAAAACGTCATTAATGCTGCAGGAATGAGTCCTAGATGAGCTTTGAAATTCATCAGCTTGATGCTGAAATCAATTTCCACAGAGGAAGGTAAGCAGTGAAGTGAAACCAGGAAATGTGTGATTACAGCCTCCTGTCTGATGACACGTTTTTTAAGCACTGACAGAAGAATAAACTCCTCCTCCTCCATGTTGGAAAAGCTTGAGCATAGTTTTAGATGTATTTACTTTTGTCACAAACAGAGGCTGCATTGTTGACTTTATCACAGAGGAGTTTGTTACAATGTGATGTTCTGTTTGGCTTTGAAAGGGTTCAAAAATACACCACAGAGTCTAAATACGATTCCCTGAGGCTTTTGAAAAGACATGGCGGCTTTGAAAAGGACTACAGTTAATGTTGTGAATTAAACTCCTTGAAAAATGGCACAAAGTCATCCAGCCCGAGGCGCAGCGATCTGCTCCTCTTTGTCATCGGTATTCTTGGATTGTGTCCATGAATGAGGCAAAAACTTCGTGTCCAGGTTGAAAAGGAAAGCTACGCAGTCCTGCGTACATCAAAGAATTCTTGCACAGAGTCTCTTGTTCAGCTGCTCCCCTTTGAAAAGGTGAAATAGATGTATTTTAAAATGAAATTTAAAGTTGGCTCATGAATGGATTTCAAGAGCAAACGGTCCTTGAAAATAAGTTGGCAATGTTGTAACTGGCATATTACGTCATGAAACTTTTTCAAAAGAAAAAGGTCCTAAAAGTGGAGCAGCATCTACCTCATCCTTTCTACCAAGGACTTTTTGATTTAGTCACTATGACTTCAATCACCTCAGAGTCAGTCAGTAAAAATGTCCCAAACACGTCAGAAAACACACACAGATAAAAAAAAAAAAAAACACAAATTCACATACTGATGGGGATAAAGACGTTTTCTGGAAATGGTAATATACATGGAAAATGGGATCTTGTGTCCAAGGTCTTGTCTTTTTCATGCCAATAAATCAGGCTGCTATCAGGCTGTCAAGCAGTCGCGTGCACAGAGGGACGTTAGTCACCACCTTCAGGGCCCACTTGTTGAAAAACCTGAGGTGAGGTGCCCTCTTGGGAGCCAAAAGCCCCGTTTCTACCTTGCGGTTCAGTTCAGTTTGTTCTGGTACCAATTTAGTGATGTTTCCCCTGACTAGAAATTATTGCTTCAATTGGTCACACCTAAATAAATTAAGTTATTTGAAATGAAGTGAATCAGTTCAATCAACACAATTGATTAAGATTTTCAGTTGTTTCAACTCAATAATTTGCAAAACCCCAAAGTAAAATCTGACGAGGTGTTTTTATACTTTATTGCACTGTAAAAATGTGACAAATTGAGCTTGAAAGAATCCAGGAAAACAATTACACTAAAAAAGGTTAGTAAGTATAACTAATAGTCTTAAGTTGAGTTTACTTTATGTCTACTTGTAAAGTTAACTTTAAAGCCTATTGTACTGACTTATTTCAATCCGTGAGTGAGGAGGTAATGCAGTGGATATTAGACCCCACTGTATACAAACATGTTAACCTGCCAAGAGCACAGGCTTTCTTTGCCCAACATGGCATGGACCTGCTATCTATGCTTTGTGGTGTGGACCGTACACCTTTAAGCATGTTTAATGTTTTATATGTTAATAAATGAGATGTGTTGATGGGCTACAATTATGATCAGAAATGACAAACTGGGTTTTGTCTTCAGTTATATTCAAATTACCATTACTGAGAGAGTATTTGAATTGGAGCCCTCTCTGTCACCAGGCAGCCAGGACAAGCAGCCCATGCCATGACACACAGCTAGGCAGCCAAGACAAGCAGTCAATGCCGTGGAGCACAGACAGACAGCCAGGTGGTCCATGCCATGGAGCACAGACACACTGTGGTATCACCCACGTGGTATCTTAATGTGCATCAGGGTCTTATATCCACAGTGTTCCCTCCTCACCCATAGTTTGTCCTTTTGGGTTTTGCAGATTATTGAGTTGAAACAACTTAAAACTGTAAGTTGGATTGATGCAAAATGTTGATTTGATAGTGTCACGACCTGGCTCATTGGTCACAACACAAATAAAGGGGGAGCACACGATCAACTTAACTCAAACAAATATTTAAAGAATATTCAAAAGTTTAAATGATCAAGATAACGATGAGGTGTGTGCGTCAGTGGATCAGTATGTCTGGTGTGGGTGAAGGGAATCTGTGTGTGGCATGTTGTCTGAGTGCAAAACTAAAACACAAAGAGGGCCAAAGCCAACCAAACCAAAACCATGCTGCTGCTCAGAGCGCCTGGAGGGAATGAGAGACAGAGGGAGAGCGGGTGATCAGCCACGGCTTAAATCCACCTGGGAGACTGCCCAGGTACTCCCAGGTGCGCTTAAACCCCGCCCACCAGCAACCTGCAACAGATAAGACACAGAACACGGGAAAGACAAACACACACTACAGCAGGCCCTCTTGGGAGAGCTGTCACAATAGGAATTAAAATATTTAGTTTATTTGACCTATTAAGTTGTGTTAAATGAACTTGTTAATTTCATTTCAAATAATTTATTTAGGTGTGACCATCCATCCATCCATCCATTTTCTATACTGCTTATCCTGTTCAGGGTCGTGGGTGGCTGGAGCCTATCCCAGCTGTCATTGGGCGATAGGCGGGGTACACCCTGGACTGGTCACCAGCCAATCGCAGGGCTTAGGTGTGACCAATTGAAGCAATTCATTTAAGTTGGTCCAGCAACTTCTTTTTACTACTTATAGCAACACAGAATTTCAAGTTGATATGTTCCACAAAAATACATTGGAAATCTTAGCTTAAAAACATTGGGTTGGATTTGTTAAAAGAACGACATCACTTTAACTGATCGGAGATTCCTTTTTTACAGTGTGTTTTACTTTTTTGGATTTATTAGTGTGGTACGCTGTGTTGTGCTGCTATGGTGTCACAGAGTTACATGAGTGACATGGTTGTCTGCATCCAGCTTACACACTGCCGACCAAGAGGGGGCATGTTTGGCTGTGGAAATAGAAACAATCAGGCTTTACCAACCTGTACCAATCTGTAATGGCTATAGTGCATGCTAAAGTGCACTATTGAGAGCCAAAACCCACGCTGATTTGCTTTCTTGGGTGGTAAAAACACACTAAACTGCCCCCCTTTGTTGGTTAAATTATGAGTAATTGCCTACTTTGGTAGCAAAACTGTGCTCTGTATTTTTTTTTCTTTTCGCCCCAGCCCTTCAAAAAGTCTGTTCACACCACTGCTGTCAAGTTTCCTTATCAGCATAAAAAAAAAAAAAAAACTGATTGATTGATTTCAGGAGCGGGAGAGGTAAAGGATAAAAAGGTGACTCCCATCCTGGTGGAAGGAGGAGGATTAACAGTCAGCTGGAGTTCAATGGTGGCAACTGAATCCTGAGCATCACGCTCTGCATTAGTCTTCTCTAAACTAATCAGGGTGAGGTGTATTACAATTTACAGTTACAGGAACCACTTCTGCTTGTGCTGGATTTATAGATGGAATTAAACACTGACAAAACAGTGATAAACAACTCTCCTCCATCACTAACTGGATTTTATATGGGCCCATAAAACGATAAACAAAACACACAGTGCGAGTTAAGACAGCTCCATAACCCTAGAGTCAAAGAATAAGCAGTAAATTCATGTATTAAGAAAGGGAGCAAACCAAAGAAAACACTGATTTGTGCGAATGCTGAACATGCACACAAGTTGTTGCTATGTCAGAGTTAACAAATGGTTCCCTGAACTGTTTTCCTGGAAAAGAGGTTTATGTTCTCCCATCTCAGATATTTTCTCTAACTTTCAACTAATTGGTCACTATCTCTGCACAGCATCTGGCACATATCTGCTCACACAAATTAACAAGTGCACACACATCTGTGCCACAGCGTTATCATCTGATTTCTGGAATACATTCCGCTCCATTTGTCTCACATGGCACAGCTGTCCTAAACCTGAGCGTTGCCAAATCCTCTCTGTGTCACAGAGAGCCTGTGGCCCACAGATGAAACAGGAGAGGGAATAGTGTGTGTGTGTGTGTGTGTGTGTGTGTGTGTGTGTGTGTGTGTGTGTGTGTGTGTGTGTGTGTGTGTGTGTGTGTGTGTGTGTGTGTGTGTGTGTGTGTGTGGAGGGGGGGGGGGTTCAACAGGAAGGAAAAGAGGTGAGTCAGCGTGGTGGAGGAGGAGGGCTTGAGGGGACAGAAGTGGCCTAGATGACTTTCAAAGTGGCATCACATAATGATAACCGCTTAGTTTGACTCAAAGGGGCAATAAGGGATTTCCTATAGAGGCGAGAAGAGGAAGTAGTGCTCCGTTAGAAGTATACAAGGCTCTTTGTTTGTTGGGAGCTAAATAATTCAGACCACTGAGTCAAATTAGCTGTCCCTTCAAAGAACATACTCACACTGTAATTCTAAATCACCTTCCTCTTCTCATACAGATTGTATCAAGTTTGATTTCAGGAAGTGTGAAAAGGAAAGAACTGTCAGTCCAAGTAGTGGAGTTTTGGTTCTCAGTCAGTCATCTTACCTGATTGCCACAGAGGAGCCCACATGACCCTCACTTTAGATTAGAGCAGAGGTGTGCACAAAAGAGGGGCGGAGGGAGGCAGGTGCCCCCCTCATGTCCCATTTGTTGAAAATCATGCACTTAGGTGCCCTCTTGGGATCCACAAGGTAAGCTAAATTGTCCTCTTGAGTGCCAAAACATGCTTAAGTGCACTTTGGGAGCCAAAACACAAGATAAAGTGCCCGCTTTTGAGCCAAAACATGGGCTAAAGTGCTCCTGGTGGCATGCTTTAAGTGCCCTTTTGGTAGCCAAAATGTGCTAAAGTGGCTTTTAGAGATCAAAAAGCATACTAAAAGGCAGACTTCGGCGTTAAAGGTCCCATATTATGCAAAAATCACTTTATTAAGTCTTTTAGTGAAATTTGTGGGTCTTTGGCTTTCCTCCCAGCCCACAAAATGTGATATTTAATGACCAAACCTGTACTTAGTAGTGCTTCTGAAAGTGAAATCTTGACCCAAAACGAGCTGTTTGGAATTTCCGGGGTATGCCGACGTCAGTGAGTCCCTTTTTTGACCAATCAGGAGCAAGTCTGATCTTATTGGTCCACCGGAGCAAATACCCCTGAACCTCCTCACCGCCGACTCCTCTCCTCGCATCTGGAGAGAGATGTCTCCAGCAGCGGGGAGAGGAGTGTGGCTGTTTTTGGCTGTAAACAGCCACATAGTTCCATGCATAAGCTTCCCATCTTGGAAGAAGACAAGACTAAGTGGCTAGAGTTAATTTTTGAGGAAAATGCACCAGCTACACTCAGTAAAACTGTGCATGTGTGTGCTAGTCACTTCACGGCCGACTGCTTTTCCAACTTTGGACAGTCAAACAGAGGGCTAGCGAATAGACTGATCCTGAATCCAGGCGCATTACCAACCATCCTCCAACAAACCTGGGACCCTGGAAATGTGAGTATTTTAAATGCTGTGTGCTGTGGAGCAGATGTAAGAGCTTTTCCTCAGTGTCCCCCTGTCTCTGTGTTAGCTTCAGGATGCTAACTTTAGCTGCGGTTAGCCTGTTGTTTTAGCCTGTAATGTTATGGGAAACAAGCTTTGCTGTTTTCTGAACATTGTGCACTCGGAGCTCGTAGCGCCGCTCTCAGTGATGCTGAAGAGTGGGGCGGTATCAACGGTGGCTCATTTACATATGAAGGCCACGCCCACTAAATCGGAGAGTTCTGAACAGAGGGGCTATGAGAGCCTGGAAACAATGCTGCTGTGCTTGATTTATTGGCTTTTGGGACCAAAACATGTTACTACCATTTCATGAAGACATCAGTGATCCATATTAAACTGCAGAAAAGGAGCAGAATATGGGAGCTTTAAAAACCACCACCAGTGCCATTTTGGGAGCCTCAAGGTGTGCTAAATTATTCTTTTGAGAGCCAAAACGTGCTAAAGTGCCTCCTTGGGAGCCGAAATGTGATTGACTGTTTTTCTGGGATCAACAAGGTGTGCTCAAGGGCAATCTTAGGAGTTGAAACCCACTATAGTGCCCTCTTTGGAGCCAAAAGTGTGCTCAAGTGCCCTGTTGGGAGCCAAAACCTGTGCTAAGGTGCCTTCTTGGGGGTTAAAATCCGCTACAGTGCATTTTTTGGGAGCCACATGGTGAGGTTAAGAGCCATCTTAGGAGCCACAAAGTGAGCTGAAGTGTCATCTTGGGTGCTTCAAGGTGTGCTAAGGTGCCATTTTAGAAGCCACTATGTGTTCTAGAGTGCCATCTTGGTGGCCACAAGGTGTTCTAAAAGTGCCCTTGTAAGAATCCAAAACATGCTTACGTGTCCTCTTGGGTGCTAAATGGCATTGAATGGCCCAGTGGCTGGTTAAAACGTGCAAAATTACACCCCAAAGTTTCCTCTTTTTTTCTTATATTTTTGCCCCTGCCCTTTAAAAACTTTGTGGATGGCACTGGATTAGAGAACCCTATAAATTAGCTTTGCCACTGAGATTATCAATACAAACAATACAATCACAATAAACAAGCTATAAATGATTTTAAAAAAGGGATAGTTTAAACATTGTCTAGAATAATTTGTCAGAACCCTAACTAAAATGTTGTGGTAGTATCTGACTGCTGCTGGAACAAAGGACCTTCTAAGACATTCAAAGCACTAAGGCATTACTAGCCCCTTACTGAAGGAGTCCATTAAAACACTGTGCAAAGGTTTGCCTTCAGAATCCTTTAGCTCTGTCCTTGTCCTCTCCTCCAAAGTGACTTTAAGAGAGTCTGGGTAATGCCAGTCACACAGCCAGCCTTTCTGATCAGAGAAAAGTTTCTTTTTGTGAGGTCCAAAATGTGCTGGAGGAAACCCCAGGCTGCTTTGTACGGCTCACTCAAAAACTCTCACAGGATTTCGGTGAGATCGATGTGAGATTTGCACAGAATCTCTTGGAAAAGACAAAACTTTCATTAGAAATTAAAGAGAGACACATGTGGCAACAGTGAAGGAGGCTTCCAGAATGCTTGCGGAGGGCCTTCAAGAGACAAGGCTTTAGACAGAGGAGTTTCAAAAACACTGACCTGAGGTAAGTAAACATATTTCTGAGTTGTAAATCTAAAAAAGTGCTTCAAAGATATCAGAGAGACGGTAAAAAGCCAAAGAAATTAGCATAATACTTCCTCTTACAGTTCCCTGTATGCAACAAAAGAATTTTAAGTATTCTGATTTCAATTCAATGCTGTCTCTGAGGCTTCTTGTTCAGACTGCAAACCAGACTGTGAAACATGAGAGTAGAGAGCGTCGAAGCTCTGACGGATCAGAGTTATATTACTTTTTTTTTACCTTTCTCTGCAAGAACACTGTCTCTGATGAGATTTGACGAAGTGAGGTGAGAATTTGAACCATCAATCTTTTTTTAAATTATGCCTTTAAAGGTCCAGGAGTTCCTAGATGGCATTGTACGTGTAGCCAGTGAAGCAAAATGTGACATGAACTTTCCGCAGCATTTACAACACTTGATTGAGGCAAAGAAATGTAAAATTCAACAGTTGATGTTTTTACATTATTCATCATCGTCCTTGAGGGCTGGATGACCTGCCGGCACTCACGACTGAAATAACATTAAATTATTTAATGAGACTTTTTGAATGTTTTTCTGAGAAGACAGTTACGTTGCGCCGTTCTTTTCATTATGTGTCAGTAAATATGAATACTAGTCAGATTCAAATAAGGCTCCAGGATAAAAAGCACTTCATCCTCTAAATCATGTCTTGATAAATACACCTGAACCATACTGTGGTATACAATGTGAATTATCCAAATTTTCACTTTTGATCACTTACACAAAAGTTTCTTTCACAGAGTTATGCCGCACAGTCTTCTGTAAACAAGCACACAAAGAACAGCTCACACTTTGCGATTGTACATCTCACCTCTCCTGTCTCCCATCTTTCCAAGATTGGATATTTGGCGAGATTAGAGAGTGTCATTAAACACGTCATCAACCTCTCAGATTGGCAAAAACACAGAAGCCTGCAGCCAAGACATATTGCAGAACAAACAGTTCGATAGAAACCAAGGTATTCATGCTGTTCAGCAACAAAACAGTGTCACACATGAGGAACTTTATGACCCCACACTGGATTCAATCAGTCTGCAGGGGAGCATCAAAACAGACAGAACAACTCGCCCCGTGCACAGCAGTGAATCACCATGCATCTGTTGGTGAGTCTCTGAGAAATCACAAACCACATGCTATGTTTTCAATCCAAATCCATCTGTCTGCCACTTCTACAAGCTTGCATCCACAGCTACACACATGGCACCTGACATCCTGCAAGTCACACACTGGCAGACCGCTGACGAGCCAAACATTGATCAGAGAGTCGCAGGAAATGTGCCACACATTGCTCATCAAAGCGATAAACAACAGCAAGTGGTAACAGGGCAAGCTGTCTTCCCTTTATCCTGGTGTGCTCTCCTTTTCCTCCTTAGTGGTCAGTCCAAACTTGATAAACAAACTTCTGCATGTGAGCGCTTAAGGCCCAGCAGTTGGTTATTAGCAGGCATGGGCTTGTAACTACACGGGCTGCTGTACACGTGTGTCAGTGTCTGCTTCAACCCCCTCCTCTGCCTGTATGTTGATGTTTTGGTTGTGTCGGGACAAAGCAGCAACCTCCAAGCTAAGAATATGAGACAATGCATAAGTGCTAAAATCTGCTGTGTCTTGAGTGTCCACTTGGGGGTGGCTTCAAAAGTACCAGAAGTTACATACACACCAAGCCAAAAAAAGCCGCTTTCAAAGCAGAAATTGACCTAATTACAGCCTGGTTCAAGAAACATCTCCTGTCTGAGTCGCTAATTTTACTATCCCCACTGTACCCACTGTACAGAGGGTAATTTTTTTTCTAACTCAGCAGTTCGGAGGATATCAAGATCCCAAGTTTGCCCAATCAGAAGCACAGCTCAGGGCTCCAATAGCCCTTGCCACTACCAATATGGCCACGATAGCCGATGTGCTTCATTTAGTGTTTCAGAAACACACAGGTGACTTCGGGAGACTGCGTCTATGTTTTATACTGTCTATGGTCGAGACGTATCTTTGGCGGGAAGTTGGCATGGTTACCTCAGCCAATTACAGCACATCCAGTGCTAAAGTGACTTTGCGTATTGATGATAAGATGGATGTAGCAAGGAGCAAGAAATATACAACCAAAGTGAATTGAAACAGCAGATGTATAATATATATAAATCCTTTCACTTGCTTTTGGGAACTTGGAGAGCAGCACAAGTTAACTTTCTGCTAACCAGGTATGTGTCAAATACCCGTGATTAGCTTCCGCTAACATGCCAAGTCAGGTGCACGGCTCTTGAGTCTCTCCCACATAAAAACTTGATGCTACAGGTAGTTGCTGGGCTAGTGAGTGTGTTCATGTAGTCACAGTCGGAGGCTGTGTGTGTGTGCTGCTGCTGGCACTGAGCCCATAGGAGGAGCCCAGTTTGAATGTTGTGTTTCTTTACAAGTAATAATAATTCCTGCAGACCCTACCTGTAGAATACCAACAAATGAAAATGTAAAAATGTGTAATGCAGAAAAGTCTTCCTTGAAACACAAAAATATATTGGCCTCTCCGTATTTTCTTGAAACAGCCTTCATCTGCATCAACTTTTCCCGTCCTGGACAATTTGGAATCATTGTTTAATGTTTCAATTCTACTAATTCAGAAAATGGCACTGATGTGAAAACATTGCAATCTAGTGGTGGGATGCCGTCACATTGCAGGTAACATAATGGGTAGGTATTATGGGAAACATAGTTTATGGTCAATGCACCCTTTGGACTTATCTATCTTAAGCCAATCGGACCTTTGAAGCTCTCCTGGGCCACATAATTGTGTGGCGGGCCACATTTGGCCTGTGGGCCATGAGTTTGACACATGTGGCCTAAACTTTGGTTTTGACTTATTCCCACCTTTGGGAAGGGAAACAATCAATATTTTGTACGATTTAAGGCCAATACCATTTGGTCCACTTCGGACACATTCTGCATGTAAACAATCGTTATCATTCATGGAAGCAGATCTACAGTTTGGGTCTGGGTATTTTGTTTGTTTTGTACTTTGTGTCAGGTTACAAATGCCAGAATACAAAGTTTGCCACTAATCCTAAATTCTCATGGCTGAACTGTTAATTGTAATTTCGATCAGCTTTTACTTGAGTTCACTAATCCTCACCAGGAGAGCGCTGTTCATCCAAACTTAAATAATATGAGCACTGATTATGTCTGATTCCTCCACCACATTGACGTCAAGATAACCATTGATGAAACTTTTTTTTTCTCCATTTGGCAGATCACCTCTTTTCTAAGCTGTTAGATGTTAAAGACAGCCTAAAATAGATCTCTTTTTGTCTTGGCGACGTATTATCCAGAGTCCTTGAAACACACATGCTTGCTTTTACGTGTGTGAGGTCTTTCAGCCAATTTTCTTTCTTTCTCTTGATGTTGAAATGTTTCTGCTGCTGATGCTTCTTTCAAAGTAAAAAAAGATGCACTGTATTAAATCTAGAGGGAAAATTTAACTTAGCTGCTCTGTTACGAAGATGCTACACCCACACATGCCAAAAATACACACATGTTCAAACAGGGTGCTGCAGATATGCACTAATGGAGGGATAAGTGTGAGTGAGCTGTACCTAGATGAGCTGCCAAGCTACTTTAGGTTTCTTACCTTGATTAAGGACACCATAGAAGACACCTCCCAGTAACTAGTTTCAGGTTCCATACTTTGGTCCTGAACCAGCAACCTTGGTTTCCAAGACGAATCTGACTGAGCTGGCCCTGAAGTGCAAACCACAACAGAAAAACACGACATTAAGCTACCACAAGAGGTAAGTACTGGTGGAAGACATGAGTCATCGCTGTTTGGACAAGAGGGAGGACTTGATTGAGCAAAGGTACTTTGACCAGGAAGTTATTTTCAGTTTAGTGATGCCAACTCTTTAGGAAAGAAAGTCACATTTGGCCCAGAAGTCACTCAAGAGCAAAGAGGACTTGTCTGTCTGTGAGTGTTTTGGGTAGGGGAGGGGCTGACAGGAGCTGCTTGTTGAGAAGCAGAGATCAATACATGCTTTCACATCAGTCTCCGAAGTCAAGAAAAGTCACTAGATATGACATATGGCTCCTTTTTGAAAAAAAAAAGTCTCTAGAGGGGTCTGAAAAGTCACTAAATACAGCCACAGACATGTTTGACAGTGCACAAACTGCAAAACATGAAAATAAATAGAATAGAATAGAAAAGAAAATACTTTATCTATCCCCAAGGGGAAATACAGGAGTCACAGCAGCAAGTAAGAAAACAAAAGTAAGAAAGAGTATAGAAAGTGCAAAAAGGTCCACAAGAAAATAGATGACAACACCCCTTTCACCACTCTCCAGCCCAGCCAGTCTCCACCTCCACAGGGTGCAGGACTGAGCCTCCCCAGCAGTCTGTTCAGTCTCTGTCTCCTGGATCCTGTCTGCCCACAGCAGGGGAAGCTCCTCCAATGTGGTGTTGGTGTCCTGTTAGCTCAGTCAGCCACGTCCATGAACAGCACGATGCCACTCTGCCCTCTGGCAGCCCCTCTGCCTCTGGGTTAGCACGGCTAGCTCGTCCATCCCACCGGAGATAGATCCCACGTTCCCAACAACGATTGATGGAAGGACAGGTCCACGTCGTCACCTCCCAGCTCACACCTGAGAACCAGCACGTCGTCCTCACCTCCTCCTCCTCACTTTGAGGGAAATCATCAAGCCTTACACTAGTTAGCATTGACATGCTACAGGCTGCTAACAGTTAATTTCACATGTAAACAATGCAGCCTTGGTTACATGTAGGATCTCCAGACAAACACAAGAGAAAAGTAGTAAAAAATATCGCTGAAGCCACAAAAAGTTTGGTGTCCATGACCAACAATGAACCATACAAAGTAATGATCCACTCCAAATACAAAGATGACGAAAAAGAGACGAAAAAAATTACAAGAAACGGACAAAGAAGAGAGAGCTGCTGCAACAGGCAGCTACTTGGGCAGCGCCTAGCCTACACCTACAAATCATGCCTACGCACTACACTAGTGTTTCTCAAAGTGGGGTCCCAGGACCCCCAGGACCCCCAGGGGTCCGTGAATTGTAGCTAGGGGGTCCTCAGAATAATTTAAAAGCAATTGTAAAAGTTTTCTTTATCATTGAAATAGCACATCAAGTGTGTTTTTTGCCACCCAAGAGGGCAGTTAAGTGTGTTTTGCCAACCGGGAGGGCACTTTAGTGGGTGTTTTCAACAATTTGGTGGCGAGGGAGATGACTGCCTCACCACTGCCCCATAGGTAACATTTCCTCAAATTTTACAAAATGAATTATTTGGAAAGTATAAATGTACCCTAATTCTATGATTGCAAAATGCTACATATTAAATTGTGACAAAGTATTAATATTAAGCTAATCACTGTTATGGAAATGGGGGGACCTTGAAAAAATGTCTAACCTGAAAGGGGTCCATGGGCTAAAAAAGTTTGAGAACCCCTGCTCTCAGTACACACAGAATAACTTCCTTGTCAAATGATGAACGATGCCTTCGTCCAGTCAAGTCCTCCCTCTCGTCCAACCAGTGATGACCAATGTTGCCCAGCAGCAAAGAGGTAGGTACCTCTCCACGTAAATTAGTGTCATTGTGTTTAGTTACTCGCTGTAGTGTTTAGTCATTTGCTGTTGTGATTTGAACTTCAGGGCCACCATAGAGCTGCTACCTCAAGTGACTGAAATCCACTCTTCTACTTCAACCTCTTACCATTTCAAACCCTCTCCCCAGTCTTTGTCACTAAGAACTTGGAGAACTTGTTGCTCAGGCAGATGTGGTCTTTTGCTCAGCAACACATCTGTCGGACTGAACCTTTTACTTTCAAAGACACAGATTTGGTTCCTCAGAGAACAGACTGTCTCAGCCTTGGCTTTCACTATGTGAATTTCTCTTGGATCATAACTTCAATGCTCGCTTTGATTCAAGTATCACATCTAGGTTATGCAATTTCAATGAATAGATGGTATAAAAAATGATTACTATTCCTTTACCTCAAGTTCACTCCGCTTCAAACTGTGCTGCCACTGCTGCGCAGCTGATAGAATGAAGCCTTTAACCTCCAGGCCATGAGACAGTTGAACTTTTAACCTGCTGAGCTCTGCAGTGCTATGAAACTCTTCATTGACTCATTTATGTCTGATAACACTTTGAGCTACAACTCTTCCTCCAAACTAACACTGCTACTGCTCCATCACACTACAGTTTGCTGACCTAAAACTTCACCTGTATCGTAATGTTTGATCCCAAGATTTATATTTATCTCTCCCTCTTAACACCTACAAATCACTTTAAATCACTCACTTTATATCAGTTCATCTATATTTATACAGTTCAATTCAATTCAATTTGTAACTAATGTCGACTCAAGGCTGTTTACATAAAGAGTCTGGAACTGCTCTTAATGAAATTATATACAAAGCTGCAATGTGGAAAGAAGATTTTATCTAACCTCATCTCGATCCATCATGAGAAGGGCACTGAGCACAGTGGTATGCACAGGAGAGGAGCAGGGGGCTTTTGCTTCTCTTCATGGCCTAATAGTTAACTAAGACATGCCAAAGTGCCCTCTTGGAAACCAAAATGTGCAGTAAAGTGCATCCTTGAACCAAAAACCTGCATAAAATGCTCTCTTAGACCCCAAACTGAATGTGAAAGTACACTCTTAGGTGCTCCTTTGAATGCCAAACAAGCACTAAAGTACCCCTTTGTGCAACAAATGTGTGCGAAAGTGCATCCTTGGGCCTAAACATACACCTAAATGCCCTCTTAGGCCTCAACCCACTCACTTAAGAACCTTGTTGGAAATCAAAACAAGTGCTACAGAAGCCTTTTAAAGTCCAAAATGTGTGCTAAAGTGCCCTGCTGAAATCCAAAACAAGAGCTGATGTGCTCTCTTGGGAGCCAAAACAAGTGCTGAAGTGTACTCTTGGGAGTCAAAACGAGTGCTGGAGTGGCATTTTGAGAGCCAAAACAACACTTAAGAGCCCTCTTCATTCATTCATTCATTTTCTGAACTGCTTATCTTGTTCAGGGTCGTGGGTGCCTGGAGCCTATCCTAGCTGTCATTGGGCGAGAGGCGGGGTACACCCTGGACTGGTCGCCAGTCGATCACAGGGCTGACACATCGACAACCATTCACGCACACACCCACACCTATGGACAATTTAGGGTCAAAGTGCCCTCTTATGAGCCAAAATTTGTGCTGGTATACTCTTGGGAGCTAAAATGCATGCTGAAGTGCCCTGTTGAGAGCCACAACAAGAGCTAAAGTCCCCTCTTAAGAGCCAAATGAATGTAAATGTGCCCTTCTGGGCACCAAACTTGTGCTGAAATGACCCCATGAGCCAAAACATATGCATAAATGCACTCTTGGGCCCCAAACCCCATGCTGAAGTGCCCTCTTGGGTGCCAAATGTATTAAAAAAGTGCCTGTTTCTGAGCCAAAATGCACAATTAGGTGCCCTATTAAGAGTCAAAATCTGTGCTGGAGTGCTCTTTTGGGTACCAAATGTACTCTTAGGAGCCAAAACACTGGTAAAGTGCTTCTTGGGAGCCAAAATGCATTCTGAAGAGCTTTCTTGGGAGCCAAAACAAGTGCTAATGTGCCCTCTGAAGAGCCAAATGCATGTAAATGTGTCCTTTTGGGCACCAAATGTGCGCCAAAGTAACCCCTTGAGCCGTAACGTGCATAAATTTCCTCTTGGGCCCCAAATCCCATTACGAAGTGCCTGCTTGGGCGCCAAATGTAATATTGAGTGCCCAATTAAGAGCCAAAATGCACAATAAAGTGTTCTATTAAAATTTAAAATCTGTGCTGAAGTGCTCTTTTGGGTACCAAATGTATGCTCAAGTGCCCTCTTTGGAGCCAAAACATGCATAAAGTGATGACAATGTGCTGTATGTGTCATTTTTTTTTAGAGGTAGACCGATATATCAGCCGGCCGATATATCGGGCCGATATTTGGACATTTGTCTCTATCGGCCATCGGCCGTATTTTCTTTTAAAAAGCCGATTTTTGATTCGTTGTATAAAATGACGCAATTTTTGATCAGGCACAAAAAAGATGAGCACCTCAAACTTGTGGAACCACTTGGATACATTACATACTTTTGTTCAAATTGTATTAATAAGTTTAAATTTCTTTTTTGACATTTTAAGAAGAGTGTGAATGTTTACTACTGCTTGTTACATTGTATGTTTACTCAGACAAAATATGTCATTGTTTTGAAAGCTGAATAAATGTTCAGAGGACTGGACACGACTTGTTGTAATAGATTTCTTTTAGTTGCTCAGAATTTGCTGCGTTTCACAAAAATGTGATAAATATATATTTATTTAACAATCGTCCTGAATATCAAATTGGAAAAATCGGCTATGCATATCGGCATCCAACCCCAAAAAAACCCTATTGGTCGACCTCTACTTTTTTTCTGCCCCTGCCCTTTGAAATGTCTGTGCACGCCACTGACTTAGCAGCACTGAGCAGGGAACACTAGCAGTAATTCTTTATTTAAGCGTATGAATTAATCTAACAAATACAGTGGAGGAAATAAGTATTTGAACCCCCGCTGATTTTGAAAGTTTTCATACTAAGAAATAAATGAAGAGTGTCTGATTTTTATGGCAGCTTTATTTTAACAGTGTTAGAAAGGATATGAAGAAAAAAAATGAGAAAATTACAAGAAATGAAAAATAAAATTTAATTTGCATTTTATTGAGGGAAATAAGTATTCGACCCCCTAGCAAAACATGACTTAATACTTGGTGGCAAAACCCTTGTTGGCAAGCACAGCAGTCAGACATTCTTGTAGTAGCCTACTAGGTTGGCACACACATCTGGAGTAATTTTAGCCTACTCCTCTCTGCAGATCATCTCCAAACCCTGGAGGTTTTGAGGCTGGCGTTTGGAAACTCAAAACTTCAGCTCTCTCCTGTGCTTCCTATGAAGCCACTCCTTTGTTTCCTTGGCTGTATGTTTTGGGTCGTTGTGGTGCTGGAAGACCCATCCACGACCCATTTCCAGTGTCCTGGCGGAGGCAAGGAAGCTGTCACTAAAGATTTTGCGATACATGGCCCCGTTCATCTTCCCGTCGATGCGGTGAAGTCGACCCGTCACCTTAGAAGAGAAACACCCCCAAAACATAATGCTTCCACCGCCATGCTTGACAGTGAGGATGGTGTTCTTGGGGTCATATTCAGTATTTCTCTTCCTCCAAACACGTCGAGTTGAGTTGAGGCCAAAGAGCTTGATTTTGGTCTCATCTGACCACAGCACCTTCTCTCAGTCTCTCTCGGAGTCATTAATATGTTCATTGGCAAACTTGAAGCGGGCCTGGATGTGAGCCTTCTTGAGCAGAGGGACCTTGCGAGCACTGCAGGATTTTAGACCATTGCGTCTCAGTGTATTACCAATGGTTTTCTTGATGGCTGTGGTCCCAGCTGCCTTGAAATCATTAACCAGCTCCTCCTGTGTAGTTCCAGGCTGATCCCTAACCTTTCTCATGATCACTGAGACCCCACGAGGTGATATCTTGAAATCAGAGCCCCGGGCCTAGGTCGATTGACAGTCATGTTGTACTTCTTCCACTTCAGAATAATAGCACCAACAGTTGTCACCTTCTCATTCAGCTTCTTACTGATGGTTTTGTAGCCCATGCCAGCCTTGTGTAGATCAACAATTTTGTCCCTGACATCTTTAGACATTTCTTTAGTCTTGCCCATGGTGGAGATGTTGGAGTGTCTCTGAGTCTGTGGGCAGGTGGCTTTTTATACAGGGGACAACTTGGTACAGGTGTCTCTCATGGTGTTGGGAAAGTTCACTTTCTATATGAACTAGTTCAAAGTTCAGTTCAAACCTTTTAGAATTAACTAGTTCAGTTCATCGTTCATAATTCAAAATTGTGAACTAAAGTTCATGCTTCCCCAAAATGAACTATTTAGTTCTTTTTTTTACGTTGCCGCAAGCTACGAGCTAATTTGTCAACATTATTGACAGAGCCTGTGTATAACCAAACTGTGTTAATGCTGAAACCATATTCATCTTTGTATCTAATTTTATGCCGACACGATTCTAACACAATACAATCTGAGGTGGGAACCTGGCTGAGGTAGGAAACTATGTTGTACCTCAACCTTAAACCACTATATTCAAAGTAAATAAAAAAGAGAAGTTGCACATCAGCAATGTGTTCACTCTGTGGGTTGCAAGACATAAAGTCTAGTATACATATTAAATAAGAATGGCTAAGTATCCCCAAAAAAGTAGCATCTCCAAAACTTCAAATCACTGCAGGAAAAAGTACGATACTCACATTTCCACTTTTTATTGGCAAACACCAATAAAGAGCTCCTATAAAAGAGCAAAACATTTAACATTCCTTTCAAGTCAGTCACATGCTTTTTTTCCTGACTGGTTTTCTCAAACACACACATATATATATATATATATATATATATATATATATATATATATATATATATATATATATATATATATATATATATATATATATATATAGAGAGAGAGAGAGAGAGAGAGAGAGAGAGAGAGAGAGAGAGAGAGAGATTTAGATAGATAGATAGATAGATAGATAGATAGATAGATAGATATAATGCTTTTTAAAGAGCAAAACACTTAACTTTTCTTTCCAGTTAGTCTCATTCTCTTTTCCTGACTTGTTTGCAGAAAAACTATAAGGAACACTTATAAAAGTACAACACATTTAACACTTATTTCCACTCAGTCACATTGCTTTTTTTTTCTCACCCCCTGACTTGTTTGCTCAATCTAATACAAACATAAAGTGCAATTAAAAATGAGGTAGAAAAAAAACAACACAGTGCCGTTTAAGATTGGCTGCCAACGTCGCTGATGTATGGAATTGTTCCTTTAATCCCCGTGGACAGAGTTAACAATGGTTGGTAAGATTTTTACAATCAGTATCAGTACGGACTTTTATGGAGAAATCCTTCAAGTAGTCACATGGGTCTGAGCGCGAGTGGTCCAAGTTGCTCAAGCTGGCTTCCTCGTCCATGCTGTCCGACTGTATGTTTGTTTCTCAGTAAACGCATCCTCCTTCCTTGCACAGATGTGAATTGTGAGGAGACTGACGACCGCTGATGATCAAGTTGGCAGAGCGACAGGCAGGACTTGCGGTGCCAGATCGGGTGGTTATCCGCAACATTTTAATGGTCGTTTACCATGTGTTTTTACTGTTTAAGCTGGGTTTTTCGCCTGGAGCGGAGGGCTCTTGAAATCTGGCACGAACGTAATGTGAATGAAATCCGAGCGCCGTTCAAGAAACAACAGAATGAGTGTGTTCACAATTTAACGTTCATCTAGCAAAAAATGAACGGGACGTTCTCGTTCACCCAAAATATGAGTTAGTTCAGGAACGAACGTTCTTTGAACGCGTTCGGGTACAACACTGGTAATGACTTCACTGAGATTAGAAGTATGTCAATGGTCTATGGGAGCCAACATTGCTCATGGTTGGTAGGGGATCAAATACTTATTTCCCTCAATGAAATGCAAATCAATTTTTATTTTTCATTTCATGTAATTTTCTCGATTTTTACCTTGATATTCTTTCTAACACTGTTAAAATAAAGCTGCCATAAAAATCAGACACTCATTTATTTCTTAGTATGAAAACTTTCAAAATCAGCAGGGGGTGAAATACTTATTTCCTCCACTGTATGTTTATGTAAAAGAGCACTTATGGAGTCATTGTAAACGACTGTTTCATCAGTACAACATCATAATTAAAAAGCTGCAGTTTTTTTTTTTGTTTGTTTTTTTTTTAGAATCTCAAAGTCTGACTGTTTTGTTTCACTTTTTGAATGGTAGTATGATTTTATACAGGAAACAAGTTTTCACAAAACTCAGGTTTACCTTCAGGATTGCTTCAGCTAGCCGTAGTCTGCCTGAAAATGCCCACAGAGCCAGCTGAACAAGTTAACTTTGTGCTATTTGGTACAAAACAGAAACAATGAGCCAAATCCCACGGCTCCAAAGTCTGTCTGCAGAAATGTTACTACGTTACGCAACAGTACATCATCTTGAATTTCACTTTCCTCCAGGCTGGGGCTGAGACTCCACAGGTGCTGTTTACTTCTCAGAAAAGTCTGAAACACTGGACCAAACCAAAAGTGTTAAAAAAAAAAAACCACAGTCAGTGGGAAAACAAGGAGGAAAATGTGTTATGGATGTAAATTTGTTCTGACTGTCTCTCACATGCTGACTGACCCCACAGCTTGGTTAAAGCACATGGTGGCAATACCTGATTAGAAACTGATTTTCTAACACTTGGATTGAACAAAATGTGCTGTTCTTTCACACACAAAATAAATAGATAAATAAAATGAGATTTGTTGTTCAGCTTACATCTCTGTTACATTCTGTACTCTTACTGCACTGCTTTCTAAAGCTTCCGGGAAAGACAAGACATAAGTCAAGGTTTGGACACTTGGACATTCTTATTTTGTACACAATCTGAAAATAAATAAATTTTTTAAAAAAGCTGTGGATACATAAGAAAAAGCGCTGATGCATTTCTGTGTAGGTTTTTTTTTATGGATCTCAACAGAAAGAAAATAGATTAAATATTCTGTGCACATGTGTTCGTTTGCCAAGCCGGAGCACTTTGTTTCTAACCCAGGGCATTATCTCACAGGTCACGCATGTTAAGTGCTGAGCTGCTGTGTTTTCAGGCTGTTTGGGTCAGTTTCCTGACAAAAATAAACAGATCAGTTCTGTTTTACCTGAGGAACAACACACTCACACAGTCTACCATCTATCTGTAATCACCAAAACATTTTCTGTAATCATTACTTTGATTTCTTCTCTGGAGAAAATATAGAGTCATAAGATAAAGACAAACAACAGAAATGGGGTGGATGGATGGATGGAGAGATCGGTGGCTGGATGTATAATGTAGAAAGGAAAGAGTATGCATGAATGGATGGATGATGGACAGATAGAGGGGAATGATAAAATGATTAAAAACTTCAAAGAGGATGGATGGATGGATAAATGGATAAATGGATGCAAAGATAATTGGATAGATGGATGGTATGATAATGATTGATACAAGGATGGATGGTTTGAAAAATGATGGATTGATGAAAATGGATGGATGGATGGATGGATGGATGGATGGATGGATGGATAAATGGATAGATGGATGGATAGATGGATAGATAAATGGAAAGATAAATCAATGGATGGGTAATTGGATGGGTAATTGATGGAAAAATGATGGATTAATGAAAAAGAGTGGATGGATGGATGGATGGATGGATGGATGGATGGATGGATAGATGGATGGTATAATAATAATTAAGACAAGGTTGGATGGTTTGAAAAATGATGGATTGATGATGGATGGATGGATGAATGGCATTATGATTTTTATGAGGATGGATGGTTTGCAAACTGGTAAATCTATGCATTGATGAAAAACAGAGATGGATATATGGTTGGAGAAATGGATGGATGGAGGGATGGATGCATGGATGGATAAATGGATGGACGGACGGACGGACGGAAGGATGGACGGATGGATGGATGGTATAATAATTATTAAGACAAGTATTGATGGTTTGAAAAATGATGGATTGATGGAAAATGGATGGATGGATGGATGGATGGATGGCATTATGATTTTTATGAGGATGGATGGTTTGCAAACTGGTAAATCTATGCATTGATGAAAAACAGAGATGGATATATGGTTGGAGAAATGGATGGATGGATGGATGCATGGATGGATAAATAGAATAGAATAGAATAGAAAATACTTTATTTATCCCCGAGGGGAAATTCAGGAGTCACCGCAGCATTTAAGAAAACAAAAGTAAGAAAGAGTATAGAAAGTGCAAAAAAAGTCCATAAGAAATTAGATGACGACAGCCCGTCCACCACTCGTCCACCACTCTCCAGTCCAGCTAGTCTCCACCTCCACAGGGTCCAGGACTGAGCCTCCCCAGCAGTCTGTTCAGTCTCTGTCTCCTGGATCCTGTCTGCTCACAGCAGGCGAAGCTCCTCCGATGTGTCGCGGCGTCCGATGTCAGCTCCGTCAGCCACGTCCGTGAACAGCATGATGCCGCTGGATTAGCACAGCTTGCTCATCCATCCCCCGGAGCGAGATCCCACGTTCCCAACAACGATGGATGGAAGGACAGGTCCACGTCGTCACCTCCCAGCTCACATCCGAGAACCAGCACGTCGTCTTCACCGCCTCCTCCTCAGCTCGAGGGAAATCATCAAGCCCTACACTAGTTAGCATTGAAATGCTACAGGCTGCTAACAGCTAATTTCGCATGTAAACAATGCAGCCATGGTTACATGTAGGATCTCCAGACAAACACAGGAGAAAAGGAGTAAAGAATATCGCCGAAGTCACAAAAAGTTTGGTGTCCGTGACCGACAATGAACCATACAAAGTGATGATCCACTCCAAATACAAAGATGACGAAAAAGAGACGAAAAAATTACAAGAAACGGACAAAGACGAGAGAGCTACTGCAACAGGCAGCTACTTGGGTAGCGCCTAGCAACCGAAAGCGAAAAAATGGATGGACGGATGGACGGACGGACGGACGGAAGGATGGACGGATGGATGGATGGTATAATAATTATTAAGACAAGTATGGATGGTATGAAAAATGATGGATTGATGAAAAATGGATGGGTGGATGGATGGATGGATGGTATTGTGATTTTTATGAGGATGGATGCTTTGCAAAATGGTAAATCTATGCATTGACGAAAAACAGAGATGGATATTCGGTTGTAGAAATGGATGGATGGATGGATGGATGGATGAATGGATGAATGGATGGTTTAATTAATTGATTTAAAAAGATTAATATGCGTTGGAAGGATGGAAAATGGTTGAAGACAGATGAATAGATGAATGACAGTTGAATTGATAGATGGGTGATGGATGGATTGATGAATTGATAGATGCATTGATCAATACATAAATGAAGGCGATATGGGTCAATATATGAATGATTGTATCACTCATTGATGGATGGTTTGGTTTGAGTGATGGATGGAGTGATTTATAAACTGAGAGCAGCATTAATTAATTTATTAATTAATAGCAGGATAGACAGATAGATAAGTAGATAATAGATAGATGGTTGGTTGTGTGGTTCTTCGGTTGGTTGGAAATGATGGATAGATGAATATACAAATGGACACATAGATGGATGGATGGATGGCTTGGCAACTGGTTTACAGATACATACATACATACATACATACATACATACATACATACATACATACATACATACATACATACAAAAGAATGGATTTGGATTAATTCTATCTACTTATTTTTTTAATTGATCAAACCCTTGGACAATCTTCAAGTTTCTTCTTTTCCTTATTCCAACCTTTTACCGGGGTCATTGTGTCTATCTTCTACATTATAATAAGTGGTGAATATGATGTCACATTATGACAGTGGTATTGCAGACTGTAGGTGTGTCTTGCACACACGCATGAATATAAACTAGCAAAACCAGAGAGCATAGTCAGGAACTGGAAACAACAAAAACACTAAATCCTTCTCAGATCAGACAAAGCTTCAAACAATCCCTCTCAGATTTTGCTCTGTAAAAAAAAAGACAGAAAATTCTGCAACTCTCAATTTCTACTCTGTGAACTTTCTGACAACACCCCTGCAGTAATATGATGATATTTTGTGTAAAGATTTTGACCTTTTGCTTGGTGTGTGAGAACTGGGATCTGAGATCACAGACTGGCAGCCTGTTTGCGATGACGTGGCACTTACAGCCTCTGAAGCTGCGGCAAGACTTGCATAAGTTATCATCAGACAGAGTGAGAGAGGCATGGTTGTTAAAGTTTTTGATACTTGAAGTTTTTTGCAAGTTTTCACCAAACAAGATCAAAAAAGTGTTGTTTGCAGTGTTTCACTGCTGTTTGCTTGAGAAGAAAACGAAGAAATGAAGAGATCCCCAAAGTTTTCAGCTCTGTGGTGAGCTGTGCGTCAGAACCTGCTGGGTGCTGTGACAAAGGCCCGGCTGTTCCTCATCTCTTGGGGAACGCCTGATGAGCCAGAGGACTGCACACTCCATCCAGACAACATCTGGCAAACTTGGAAATCCAGAAGGTTCTGTCTCCATCTCCTGAGTCCACATGGTTTTGACAATGCCAGGCCTGTGCCCCCCCTCAGCACACAACCCACTGCAGCTGGGCCTTGGCAAGCACTCCCCACTGTGGGCTGCTTCTAATCATACAGACACATTTGGCAGACTGTAACCGCAGTAATGGTGTTATTAGACAGCAGTAGACCTTTTTAGAGCAGTTGAGCGGTCATTTAGTTGGACTGGAACCCAGGACTCAGATGGCAGTGCTGACCTTAAACTTTCTGCATCTTCTCCTTGGGTTTCACTGAATCTCATTCTTTCTGATGCTGCTGTCTCTCTTTTTAGAAACCTCTAAAAATTTACTCCCATTTAAAGTGATCTTACTGTGCAGAAGTGATGTATCTACAAACAGATTCCTCATTTGTGTCAGATTTAACGTCTTCACAGATAGATCACACCTCAGTGTTATTAATAACACATCCTTGTTTTTCCTTAGGCTTATTTTGATTCTCTCCAGCAACACCTGATTAAAGGAGAGTCGTTTTGGAGCGTGCCACCCAGCTCATTAGAAAAAACAACAAACAATTAATATGGCAAGACTTGTCTTTCCCAAATCGTTAATTACTTGATTTGATTGTCAGCTGAGCAGAAACATCATTAAGCTGCACTGAGCAGACCTTCGCCAGAAGTGTCCTCCAAGTAGATTAGGAAAGAATAAATAAAAAACAGACTAAAAGCAGCAATTAAAAGTTTTGCACTCAGGGATATTTTACTTACGGCATTATTTTGTATTCATGTCTTCATCCGGGGTTAAGAAACATCATTTGTGTGTGTATACTTAAAGTGTCTTCAGACCATTTAATAAACTATTAAAAATGTTATGACTGTGACTAATTTGACTTCACCACCTTCTTCAGTAACGAGTAATCTAACACGTTACTATTACCAAACCAGTAATCAGATTAAAGTTACTTATTCAGCTCACTGTGCATTTTCTTTTCATTTTTCATGTAAAAAAATCTAAAAGCTTTTTTCTTGTGTCTCGGGGATTGACAGGAGTCGCGTGTTCATCACATTTTCAGCATGAGGACAACTCACTAGTAAAAGCAGCCAGCGACACAAAGGTAAACAGAAGGGGAGAGGAGAGATGTTCGTTTTCTAGCTGGAAACACAGTCACTGTTTTGAGTTTGTGTCAGCTAAAGATGATAATATTATGCTTCGTTGTTCACTCTGTGCTGGCAGTTTGCTTAAGATATTTGACTTTAACATTTAGGAATCAATCAGAGAGAGATTCGTGCACTGCGGCCATAAACGCTTGAGAAGTTGTTTGATTTTTACCTGGGGAAAGGTGAGTCCCGTCTTTCATTGTAACTCCCTCTATTCCAAGAGCTGAACCCTCTGTTTAGCACAAATCCATCCGCTGAGGAGCAGAGCAACATAACGTAGGCTACAATGGAGCACCCGGGGGCAAGCAGGGGCGTTCCCAGACTTTTTAGACTGGGGTGCCCCCGAGCAGGGTACTGAGGATTATGTGAGCCCGCACTCCAGCAACATTTTGCTTGTTGTATTACAAATACAGGTTCAATAGACTACAGCTTTAAGAAAAATGAAACTGATAAAAACCAAACTAGACCAAAAAAAAAAAAATTTAAAGGAAATAATTTAAATAAAAAATTGCGCAGTGCACCAAAAATGGTACTGTAAAAGCATTCGTTAGTTGTATTTGGTTGATATTTTTTTCAATTCTTCTTTGTTTTTTGACAACTCTTTACCAGATACAAGGTAAGGTATTTATCAACAGTTACATAGCACTGTGGTTTGAAACTTTGTAAGTTTGTACTGTAGTTTAGTAGCTATCTATATTTAGCCCAGATGGTGGCTTGGTGCTTTAAGACAGGTGTTTTTTTTAAGTTTAACAGAGTGAGCCTCCCTTCAGAGAACGTGAAGTCATTCAGGCCTCCCCTATTTTAATAAAACAAATACAACTTCTAATAAATTAATAATCCACTCTGGTTTTAACCACAAAACATAAAAGAACACAGTCTCCCAAATTTTAGTTGAAATGGGTAAGAATTAGATAAATTTAGGTCAATACCTATTTGTTCATTTATTATAATGACTACATGAACTTCAAACATCAAAATAAAATGAGATGACAGCTCTTGAGCCAGGAGAGGAAGTATGACCACTGTGGCAACAAAGAATAAAAGATCAATCAAAATGCAGTAATTAAAATACCGTTCAATTACAGATCAATCATACACAGAGCTGCTTTTAGCATCTACAAAACACTTCTTTAAGGAAACTGTTCAGAACAGTGATTTCAAACGCAAATAAATTACAAATTCACAGTAAACAAGGTACACACTGTGGCCTTGGAGAATCCAATCTGAGAAAAACCCAACTTTAAATATCCGTCGTGGTCTCAGGGGAGGCTCACCTCACACTTTGAAAAGCACTTCTCTCAGACATGTCTGTAAAGTGTAACATTGGTGAATCCTGGTTATGTCCTGCCAGTCATCTACCAATCAGAGCAAACATAACCTCACTCTTCATTTTATTGATAGACTCTCAAGTTTGAACAGACCACTGCAGAATAACTGCTGACTGTGTTTAGCCAGTTTAGCCCTTTTTGGGTTTTAGCTTGTGCTCTATCTCTCTCCTGTTCATCGGGCTCAAATTGTTAAACAGTGGTTCAGGGCGCATAGGACATCTTTTTCACACATGGATTGGCCACCACAGAGTCCAGACCTTAACCCCGTTGAGAATCTTTAGAATGTGCTGGAGAAGGCTTTGTGCAGTGGTCAGACTCATCAGTGAAGATCTTGGTGAAAGATTAAAGCAACACTGGATGGAAATAAAATCTTGTGACAATGCAGAAGCTTATGCCACAGCAAATGTGTGCTGTAATCAAAGCTAAAGATGGTCCAACAAAATATTACAGTGTGTTACCTTTTGTTTTGGTGGTGACATCTTTTTTGGCAGGCAGTGTATATTAAAGAGAGACTTTTTCAAGATCACTTAGAAACTCCTCACAGTCCCTTTAATGATCAAAGAGACTTGATTAAGAACATTTGCACTGGGTGTTTAAGGAAGCTGAAAATTACTTTTATTTATCTATGACTTTATTTTTTTTTTATTATTTATTTAGCATGAGTAAGAGAGTATTTATAAGTTTCAGTCAGCTTGAGTAATGGGTGTCATGGTTTGGGGTTCTTTTTGGTTTGTGTATTTGAGGTTCTGAGTCTATATTAGTGATTCTTGTCTTGTGTTTCTTGTGTTGATCTGAGGTATTCTTGTTGAGTGTTTTGTGTCTCTTGTTTTTGTCTTAGTTTGTGTTCCTTGTGGTTTTGATTTGGTACCTGTCTTGTGTATTTCTTTTTGTAATTCTTAAATCAGCCAAGGAGTGCGGCTCGAGGCATGCCAAACCCATAATGGGCAGTATTTTCCAGATGTAAAACCCATGTCAGCCAACCAGAATGAGCCCCCGTCATTCAGCCGTTTACTGGCGTATACACGGAACCATGCAACCGGAGTTTTCCAAAATCTCCACTTTGGCCGGAGTTTTTAGAAAACATCATTTTCAGTTACGTAAAACTGCGGTTTCGTTTGGACGAAAGGCATAAATGCATAAAAATATATGTGTTTTCCTAAATATCTGGCTACGTGTGGACATGGCCATAGTCTCTGTGTTTCCTTTGTTCTCTGTCATTTCATTGTATGCTGTCGCAGGCTCATGTGCTTCTAGTGTTTCCTGTGCTTTTTCGTTTCTCCCGTGAGTTTTCTTGTGTTTTTTGGTTTTGTTTCTTTAGTAGAGTTTTGGGATTTGAGTTGAGTTAACAAAAAGTTTTTGTTTTATCTGCTATTGGGTCCACCTCTCTTTTTTTGACTGGGATTCCTGACAACGTGGTTAGTTTTAAATGCCAGCAACCCAGCGCCATCCCACCATGACAAGGATTAACAGAGGAGGACCATTTCCTCCTTCTTCTTGTAGAACTTTTAAACAACACACTTTAAATTTTGGGGGAAAAAAGGAAAACTGCCATGAATCTTCCATGAATTTTCCATGATCAGGATTTCCCTCTTTTGGAGCACATAGTCTCACTCACACATAGGATTACTGAAGGTGTTCGACTGATTCATGATATTCATAAAAATGCATCAAAGTAAGCATTTTCTGGAATAATCAGACTGATTAAAAATTCCACAACTTAGCTTTATAGTCTTCAGAGAAATCCCCCCAGTCCAGGCTTTCTGTATGCAACGGTTTAATCTGATGACTTTGATGTTTTTTATATCTACTGTTTGAGTTTTAGGGTATGTTTTGTTTTGCTTTGTTCTGTTTTATATTTAATGTGTTTAATTTCATTAAATTAGTTTTTTTTTTACCTTTGAAAACAAATTACTCTTGGTACTGTCTGGGTCTCACATTAAAAAAAGTGGTAATCTCAATGGGAGTATAATGAAAGCTAAATAAAATGCATGCATCGCTGCATACGAGGGGAACACTTCAGCAATAAGCTAGTGTATCTACTGTTATGTTTAAAACATGGTTGAAACGTATGGAGAAATTCTTAGGTAATTATTAAACGCCTGAAAGCAGAATGTATACTGATGAAATGAAGAAAACGCCTGAGAGAGCTCCTCCCACCCTGAGGAGTGACTGATTATTTTTACATGAAGGCAGCTGGATTCATTACCCGACATTTATCTGAGATTTACATAGGAAGCATAACTCTAACATTAACATTCTGCATACAGCAAATTCACTCTGATTGCATATTCATGTGAGGTAATGGAGTGCATGACTCACTGTAAACATAAACAACTCATGAAGCCACTATATCAGCTTCAAACGAGGAGTGCTGCATCATCTAGGGGATGTCTTTGTTGAACTCTTTGGGGACTCACTGCTCTTACTTTAAAGGTTAATTGATTTTTCGCTTGTTTAATTTAAAGCAGGAGTTTCTCTTTCTGAAAACAAAGCTGAAGACAAGGGCAGCAATTCTCTCAGGGCTGTGCAGTTCTTCACATAACCCTTCAAACGCTGGCCCGTTATTAGAATATAGAGATAAACCTTCCTGCTGTAAGTATAATTTATCATTACTGAGCTAAGGGGCCTTTCAGCGAGAGCAGAGTGTATTTAATATTACTTTCAACAACCGAGGTATGGAGAGGCAGGTCGCTTGAGGACCAAATGCATTTTAAGTATTTTAGGCATAACAAATAAGAGCTACAGTAGAGAAATGATTTCTTTTGGGGTTTCTTTGCAGTTTACTGAAAGAGGTTCACAGCAAAGCAAACGCACATGAACATAAAAGCTTGTGCACTAACTGTATACCATGTATAAAGATGGCTGACATGACAGCTTGCCAAAACTGATGCATAAACATCTTGATCACACACGAATGACGGGATGCAGGAAAGAGGCATGAAGCCCATCTCCTACAGCTGGGCAAAAAGGGCAAAAGTCAAAATCAGTGTTACTTGAACATTCTTCCTCGATTTCATTTAATTCATGACTATCCGACTCTCAACTTAGTTTATTCTGTGAATATTTATATAATTTGAAACAAGTAACTAATATGAACACGCACAGATGATTAATTAAGGACCAATGGAATTGAAAACACATCAGCTAGAATGGAAATGTTTTGTGAAAGAAAAACAAAGAAAACTTTTTTTTTTTTTAAAGGAGCAAACAAAAAACTTCTATTTCTTGAAACAAAACAAATCATCTTGGTGTTAATGCATAAAATAAATTTCACTCTATGAAAATGTTTCTTCACTACTTTTTGGTCAACGTCATCCTTATTGTAGCCAATTTTTTTCCAAACATCTGACACTGAATTTCTTTTTCGGTCCAAGCTGCTCGGCTTGGTGTTGGAGTCTGATTGCAATCGCATTACCTATGTGTGTGACTCGAGCTCTGCTCAGTTCATTCTTGGTCCAACTAAGCTGTTTACATGCATCTTAATAGTCTGATCTTGTGGTGACTAAGTGCATAGTCCGATTTCTTAATCTGCATGTAAACCAGTGGTGATTGCTCTAAGACTGCAAGGGCAGCTCAGCTTCCCCTAAAATTTCCCCCCAAAAAATGGTGTTATATACTGCTGTGTTTACATGAAATTGACAAAATATGCACAAGAATTCCTTCATCTTTTGTTCAGAATCAGCTACCTTTCACAGGTAACTGGCTCGACCTCCTTCTCATTCATCCCCGCAGCTTCACAGCACTTTAACACAGTCAGGCACTGAGTGTCTTCTGACTTCAGCAGGGAAGCATAGAGTAGGTTGTTCCACTGTGGAAACTGGACGGTCATTGGATAAACGCTGGATTGGTCCTGCCCATCGGACACTCAGCGTCTCTGGGGGTCTATGAGGTAGTGGGCTGGCCTGGAAGCTCGGCTTCTGCATGATGACTGGATGATCTGCCTGAGGCCGAATCCCTTTTTGATTGACAGTGAAATGAGCCAGTCAGTGATCTCGGAGCATCTTCTCAGTTGTTCTGGACTGATCCAGAGGCTTTATTGATCCCCAGCAAGTTTACCTTCCTTAAAAACAACGAGCGTTAAGAGAATACCGGTAAAATCCCTGGAAAAAACACCTGGTTGGTACAACAGGGTCACAGGTTATTTTCTTTAAAAAGGAACAGAGGGTAGAATTTACGTTTAAATAAATAAACAAATTTATGATGTAGGCTGGAATGAAATTAGCTTCCCCTCCTTGACTGACCAGCAGCTGCCACTGATTTAAATGTACTGTGAGTTGGGGACTGGATGGGACAGTGACAGCTACTTCTTTGACTGTTTTTCTGGCAGCCTTCACACTTTGTGACACCTGGCTGCCTGTCATGTAACTACACAACCAGAGGTGTATTATATGAGGATTTGGTTATTTTTCTGTCTATCACCGGGCCCTACCACCTCCTTTGTGTGAGCATTTTATAATTTGTATCCAAGAGCTTATTGTTCAGAATAGCTAAGTTTTGATCGGTTCTATGAAAATATTGAAAACTTGTCGTAAAGTCATGGTGAACAGCTCTGTAGTCAAACAGGCTCCTGAAAGGTTCTGGTGAAGGGCAAGAGACAAGGTATTGCTAGGAAGAACTAATGTCTCTGGGAGTTTAATATAATCAATATTCATAAAGATGGACATCGCATCTCCACTTTCCCAAAAGTAATGCCAAAAACAGAGCGTGCTGTTTGAGAATGAGCTATACAAACCAAACACATCATTTAACCAGGGTGTAAAACATCTGCTTTTTTTATTTATGTGTGGGTGGTTTCCATTCTACAGCAGCCAGCCTCAAGTGAACATTCAATGAGCTGCAGCTTTTAGCACCTTTGCATCATCTTTATTTCTCACAGCCTGAGGTTGCATCATGGTCCCCACAGAGTGCTGTGACAATCTTTGCTTGGCAACCAATCAGATGCTGGAAAAGGTTGATGGCAGTGTTCAGAGCTCTTGATGATATAATATGACTGTCTTCATATCAGACATCAAGTAAAAAAGTGTTACCGTATTTTCCGCACTACAAGGCGCTTCAGAATATAGGGTGCACCTTCAATGACTGGCCTATTTGAAAACTGTTTTCATACATAGGGCGCACCGCATTATAAGGCGCATAGAATAAGCTATAGTAGTGGCTGGGGTTGCGTTATGCATCCACTAGATGTAGCTGTGCTAAAAGGAATGTCAACAAAACAGTCAGATAAGTCAGTCAAACACAGACTACATCCACACGGAGCCGCACATTTTCCTATCCAACTATTTTCTGTGCCGTTTACAAAAAAAGCGCGCTGTAAAGACGAAGCCGTTTCTGCCGTCCACAAAAGTCGTTTCCAGAGATCAGTTCAAATGCCAGACCTTTGGGGGCGCTATATTGCTCTAACAATAAACAAGAGAAGAAGCTCGGGCTAGCCTATGAGCTAATGTTAGCACTTAGCAGAATTCCTCTTTACAGGTTCTATTGCTTACCGCGGTTACTCCGGCGACGCCCCCTGACTACAGTAGCCATGATTAATCAATATCGCTCCATATATAAGGCACATCAGATTATAAGGCGCACTGTCGACTTTTGAGAAAACTGAAGGCTTTTAAGTGTGCCTTGTGGTGCGGAAAATACGGTAGTCTGTGAATCAGCTGTTTACAACTTCAGGTAAATGTCTCATTTCCAGACCTCAAATGGAACCTGAACTGCTTGGATTAAGTTGAATATATACAGTGGAGAAAATAAGTATTGAACGCATCAACTTTTTTCTCATCACATTTATTTCCAAAGATGCAATTCAAACAAAATGTCTACCAGACATTGGTATTAACTCAAATAATCCACACATAAAAAGAAATCACAACGTTCAGGTCCATAAATAATGATTATGTGAAATTAAGTGAGATAACACAGGAAACAAGTATTGAACACGCTGACTGAGACTCATTCAATACTAAGTCTTGAATGTCTTTAAACCTTCAATATTCTTTGGTGCCCTCTGGTGAACCCTTTTCTTTAGTTCTTTCCACAAATGTTCAATTGGATTTAAGTCAGGTGATTGACTAGGCCATTCTAACAGATTGATTTTCTTTTTTGAAACCATTTGAGAGTCAACTTTGCCGTGTGCTTTGGATCGTTGTTCTGCTGGAAGGTCCAGCCACAACTCATCTTCATCATCCTGGTGGATGGCAGCAGATTCATATCAAGAATTTCCCCATACATGGCTCCATTCATTGCTCTGTCAATTTTATGAAGTTTGCCAACACCATGAGATGAGAAACAACCCCATGCCATGATGCTTCCACCTCCAAACTTCACTGTTGGTGTAATGTTTTTTGGGTGATGTGCAGTGCCATTTCTCCTTCAAACATGGTATGTAGTATGACAGCCGGAAAGTTCAATTTTGGTCTTGTCTGACCAGACAATAGTCTCCCAGTATTCTACAGGCTTGTCAAGATGCTATTTAGCAAACTTTAAACCAGCTTCAACATGCCTTTTCTTGAGGGATGGAGTCTTGCGGGCTGAGCGTCCATTGAGGCCATGGCGGTGGAGTGCATTGCCTATTGTTTTCTCTGTAACAATTGTACCTGCTGCCTCCAAGTCTTTCAGGGTGGTCCTTGGCTCGTTGAGTACTCTTCTGACTATCTTTCTGACTCCCTGGTCAGAAATCTTGCCTGCTGATGGTAAGGTGGTGCTTCTTCTACTTGTGAATAATGGCCCCAATGGTGCTGACTGGAATATTTAGGTGCTTTAATATAAGTCTGTAACCAGTTCCATTCTGATGCTGAGCAACAATCAGGTTGTGAATGTCTTCAGAGAGCTCTTTGCCTTTACATCATGAGGTGTGCCGTATTTAACTGCTTGGTGAAAAAAACAACCTTTTTTATAGGACCATCAATTTGCTTGAGCCCAGCTGATGTTGGTTCACATAAATTGGAAGTTCATGCAATAATTACTGACAGAGTTCAGGTGGTATGGTGCATTTCCTTGCCAAAGTATACAGCCTTTCCATGATGTGTTAAATACTTTTTTTTTCCTGTGTTATTGTACTTAATTCCACATAATCATTATTTATGGACTTGAATGTCATGATTTCTTTTCATGTGTGCATTATTTGAGTTAATACCGATGTCTGGTAGAAATTCCATTTGAATTTCATTTTTTACTTCTTTCAAGCTATGTTATGGGTTTTTTGTTTTTGTTTTTTCATTTTTTGTATAGTTTGTAATAGCTCAAAATTAGAAGTTTGTCAAGGCTTTTCGAGTGAATGTAGCTTTCTTTGAGTGAAGTGATATTTTATCTTTAGAATAATGATCCAGAAACACTTACTTGGTTTTGAGGTTTTGTTGTGTGGAGTCTGCAGGGATTGGCCCTCTGAGCCCAGTTCTCACTCAAAACAGCACAGATTCCCCAGGACGGTACAGTCCAAAGCCAAACAGATTCAGATGTTTGTGTTGTTTTAAACTTCTCAGAGCTCCTCTAACTGTCAGTCTAAGGGAGTGATGTTGGTTTGTTGATGAGTTAGATGAGCATCTTGAGCAGGCGTGAGAGGTCAATCTAGCAGCACCAGTGCAAAGGAGATGTTTATAAAGTATTAAGCATATGTGTGAAACAGAAACAGCTGTTTTGTTGTGAACTGCGCCGGCCTAAGCTACAGTTACGCTTTTGAAAGCTGTGTGTTTTGGCAAGGTGCAAGATGTCAATATCATGGCATCAGCACAAGATTTTGGCAGTATCTTTGCCTGACTTTTGAACGGGGGGAGATGGAGCCTCTTCATCCATCTGTATGTGTTGTCATGGTGCTGGCATGCAAACTCTGACTCACTCCGGGTGTCATCTGAAGGCCTGATGGAGGACCATGTGGTGTTTGTGGCGAGTCAGCCCCCTATGGCAGTATGTGAATGACATAACAGCAACATGCGAGCCACCCTGCTTCTGTCATTAACGGTGAAGTCATGAAGAGCTTCATGTTAGAGGCTGAAGAGTGAGAATTGGACCTCGCTGCACTTCCACATGACGCAACTCTGACAGCCTGGTGAGCAATATAGTAGAATATTACTGCACAAAACGAAAGTGCTTTGGAGGATAAAGAATGAAACTGATAGGAAATCACTGACGTGTGGGCACAACAGGTGCAAAATCAACCAACCTGTGGAGGTGAAGGAGAGGTGTGTTGTGGGGAAAAATGAAGCTGAGGGAGGTGATCTAACACCTCTGGAGGTATCATCTCCTACCAGCGTGTCATGTCATCCTGCCCCGTGTCAGTGCTCAAGCCGTCACAGAGCTCTGGAGATTCCAACACCTCTCCAGTAACCTTCCTCCTCATGTTCCCACCCCTTCCTTTCAAGGTGAGCGCTTCAAGAGCTAACGCTAACATTCCCCAGACAGGCGGAGATTAAGTTCTTTTCAATTTGAACGGGATGATTTTCTCTGTTCAATGCCACTCTCCACATCAAAGGAGCTGGCAGGGTTTTCAACAAAGTCAATCAGGCCTTTTTTATTTCTTTATTTTTTGGGAAGGCAGCTGTCCTACATTGAGCATGAGAGCTGCATAAAAGACTAGTAATGATACCGTGTGGGGAAATAATCATCTCATTTCTCTCGGACGTGTCACGTAGCGCTGCATGGGAGGGGGCAAAGATTTGTGTTTGTTTTCTGTGCCGAATCCTCCTCCGTCAGTTCATTTCAAAGGGGTTATCATGAGCTGGGTGCATGTCTGTGTTCTAACTTTACTTCAATCAAAGTAAAAATACTACAGTCTTTGGATCAAGTGCTGTCTTAAAGGAGATGGGAGGGACAAAAAAAAATCAGCCCAGAGCTGTGTCTCTTCCAGGGCCTGATGCCAGACGTTATATGGAGGCTATAATGTGCAACATGAATTAATATGCAGCCAAACAATATGGACAAACTGGGGCTTTGTGTGAAGCTTTGTGCC
This sequence comes from Halichoeres trimaculatus, assembly GCF_033239565.1. NCBI lineage: Eukaryota > Metazoa > Chordata > Actinopteri > Labriformes > Labridae > Halichoeres > Halichoeres trimaculatus. Next base: position 4,386,834 of record NW_027437198.1, on the reverse strand, counting down.
AAACTGCAAGCAATTCTCATTTCAGTAATTACAACATAAACATTTTAGAGTCAAACCCCCAGCTGCACTGGAATATGACACTTTCAGTCGATTTCACAGATGGAAAATGGTTTTGACAGAGTTTCTAAGATTTGAATTTAGTGTTTCTTTGAATTACAACTCCCTGATAAAATCCAAAGGGATGAGATGTAATATGTGATGGATGATTTCAATGGTTAAAGGTGTTGTGAGGACTTTTTAAGAAATCTTGAAAAAGACTCCTTTTAGATTTTTGCCTGATCGTAATTCACACATTAAAATCAGATTATAAGTGTCAATATAAATTATTCTTAAATGCTACTTCTTAGCTTCCCAATCAGGTCGAGCAGGGGGCCTATATCACGAAGCAGGATTATTGTCTTTGCAAGGTAACTTCAGGGTTAACCCTGGTTTATCAATAGCACAAAGCTGGTTCATTTCTTATTGGGATGGATCACCACGGTGACTAACTCTGAACAGCTAACCTGCTCCAGAGCAGAGTAAGTTAAAGGTTGAATCTGTATTTATAAAATGCCTCTCCCACCGGCCAATCAGCTTCTCCAAAACAATGAAAGGTACCAGTTCTCGCAGCCCAGACATATCTACCTCCACAGGGTAGACTACATCGTCCATAGGAGCGGTGCACTGACTGTCCCGCAAATATTAAACTAGGAAGGGATAATCAAAGCAATCAAACTTCATTTCTATAGTCCCTTTCATACAAATGCAAAAAGGATGTAATGCTGATGTGAAACAGCACAATAATCTATTATGTTATACCTACTCTTCATAAATTGTGTTTGAGGGGTTTCTTTCCTTAAGGGGGGAAAGTGTATTTCACTCCAGCTGATTTGCGAATCATAAATTTGGGTCAGATGTCACCTCGGTGTTTAGATATGATTCCATTGTGGAGACAGCTTTAAGCTCAATTGTAGCATGATGTTATGACATGAAACAAACCAATTTACCAGAAGCAACAAGGTTTTTGTACTTAATTCTTTATATATATATATTTTTTTAATTTTTAATAAATCATGTGCCCCATGCCCTTTTTACTCCAGAGGGAATATGTCTGGGGAATGGGATGATAATTGTAATATACGCTATTCATCTGCACAATATACTGTTTAAATAGATTCATGAGTGTGATAAGTGTCGGATTGAGCCATTGATCAGTAACGTATGCATTTACACAGTCTGCTATGTGTTGTCTTGCATTTTGCCTGTGATTGGCAGCCGCCATGGTGTTTCCTTTTCCATTACTTTGGCTCTTTCTTCTTCATATTTCATCATGATCAGATGGTGTTACTCACAAGAGAGATGGGGTGCTCTGTCACTCTGCTTCTCTGTGTTTGCTGTGTTCACGATTGCTATTGGTCAGCTGCCTCTGAGCCCACTCTTCATATGTGAAAGTTCACGGCTCTTGATGAGACAAACCTGGGTTGAGTTACCGTGTTGATAACTCATGTTGTGCAATTGATTACCTTAATTGCCACTGTTGGGATAAGTCAACCGTGGATAGAAGTGAGTTACCCATAGTACGCTAATCGCCCTTTGTGCTATAGGCCCCAGGACAACATGGGTTTACGTCATGACAAAAAGAACAGAACAGTATGAAAGCGAAAAGGAGACATTACTGTTTGAATTTTAACAGACACTAAATTTTAAAATACTAAAATTAAAAAAAAAACACTGAATTCATTGCATTGAATTATTTTTGCTATGAAAACCATGAACCTGAATTTAATTGTCCTGAATTTACCTCTTTAAAATTCAGACCCCCCAAAAAAATCACGAAAAGTTCAGATCCAAAAATTCAAGTTTCAGAACTCATTGTCAAAAGATTCAGGTTGCTCAAATTCAATTTGTCAAATTCAGTTTGAAATTCAACTTGTCAAAACTCAGATCCAAAAACTCAAGTTGAAAAATTCAGATGGCAATATCTGGGCTACCCAGGGCAGGAAAGACAATATACTGTATTGACATGAATATATAAAAAAATATTTTCTTCTGCTTATGGTTAGTGCTGCAGCCTCACAGCAAGAAGGTCACGGGTTCACTTCCAAGCTTGGCCGGTGGGCCTTTCTGTGTGAAGTTTGCATGTTCTCCCCGTGCATGCGTGGGTTCTCTCTGGGCACTCCTGCTTCCTCCCACAGTCCAAAAACATGCTCATCAGGTAAATTGATCACTCTAAATTGTCCGTAGGTGTGAGTGTGTGAGTGAATGGTTGTGTGTCTCTGTGTCAGCCCTGTGATTGACCAGTCCAGGGTGTACCCCACCTCTCGCTCAATGACAGCCGGGATAGGCTCCAGCCACCTGTGACCCTGAACAGGATAAGCAGTTCAGAAAATGAATGAATGAATATGGGTTGCCTGTAACGCTACATACAGCCGGCTACTAAACTACCGTACAAACTGACAAAGTTTGATTGTTGTCATGTTTCAAACCATATAGCTCTACCTAACTGCTGATAAATACCTGTGAAAAGTTGTCTTGAACAAAGAAAAGTAGTTTTAAAAACAAGAACCGATCCATTTATTTCCAAAACAAACACACGCCTTGTTAAGAGGTATGTCTTCACAAGTGTGTGCAGGAGTGCAGATCTAAAGGAGTTGCTGCAGTCTGTTGGAAATGAGGTGCTCATTGTATCACCAAAATACCTTAAAATTCATAAATCTGACTCCATACTTCCCTCACCTCCTTCCCTGCAGATCGTTTGATGGGGAAAGATGAGCAGGAGGTGTCCCTGGATGCTTCCCTGACCACAACATGTGCTGGGTCACTTCACAAAGTCTGACACCGTCTGTCTTTCTCAACACCCATATAAAGTCTAACAGAGTTTTGTCTAAGCCTGTAGGTGGAATCATCTTCAGGTGGTGTCCCTTCTCATTGGCTGTTGACCTTCTTCTCTGCCTCCCGGCAATCTGAGATGTGCTTTCCTTTCTGTTTATCCAGCCCCCCCCATCACCGTCTGCAGAGAAACTGTAAAACACCAGTGGCGTGGCGTGGCGTGGCGTGGCGTGGCGTGGCGTGGCGTGGCGTGGCGTGGCGTGGCGTGGCGTGGCGTGGCGTGGCGTGGCGTGGCGTGGCGTGGCGTGGCGTGGCGTGGCGTGGCGTGGGGATTTTTTTGAGGAAGCCAAATGAGACAAAGCCTCTAATCTGTTTTTTTTTTTTTTAGGGAGTGGGGTACATAAAAGGCTATGTTGCAGCTTGTATATTCCTATTTCATGTAATGAAACGACCTGTTAGAGCGCCCAGACAGCGCTCATTTTACTTACTTTGAACACCCACACACGCCCTTTAACTCTCCCACTCTCAGTCACTCATTCACACACGTACATGAGCCTCTTGACTTAGCTTAAACATCTTATTAATTCATTCAACCGCCCACTCAAACGCACAACCGGCCGCTTCGTGCACACTGCTAACATGCTAATCTCCCTGATTTCATTCAGTGGCTTGACGATGATGAGGATACTGTGATTTGATTGGTTTGAGGCCAAAGACGGGGTGGCTTCCCTTGACACAGTCTTGGCCAATCACAGGTGAGCAGTGCCATGACCACAGCCTCATCTGATTGGTTAATCATTTTTTTTCACCAAGGGACGCCAACTCGGCTTGGCTTCCTCGCGGACAACAGCGTGCAATATTGTATTTTCACCACTCATTCACAGCATAACATTTAGGAGGGCGCTGTTTTACACATCGTAAAATGCTCAATAAATAGAGGAAGAGACGATAGTGATGAAACAGAAGAATTATCGAAACTGTCAAAAAGGAGGGTTTTCATTAAAACACAGCTGCAGTCTGAAAAAAGAGAGGAAGCATGGCTTCCCTTGGCCTCCGGGAGAAAACGCCACTGTTAAACACACATCTTCCTGACTTCTGTTCATTTATCATAACTGCTTTAAATGAAGCATACACCTAAACTCTACAAAAGTAAATTCCTAAATTGAGTTATTAAAATTACACACTAATTCACTTATTATTGGGCATAAGCGTTACCTCCAGTTGTGGTCACCCCTCATCTTTATCCTGGGTGATCTATGACCTTCCAGGAGCTTTTAACCTTCCTTCAAGTGTACAACAATCTCCATTACTGCAATGAGCAGATTTGTATGACAGTGTTGGTAAAACACATGTGTATAAGCTATATTTTAATTAAAAGAGATCCTCCTCCTCTTTAACATTTTGAGGAGTTAAAAAGGGTTACCTTCTTTTTCTTGCAGCTGTTTTTTCATCGCCCTGCCCCGTCCCATTCAACCATGACTATAATTGTAATTGTTCAATAAACTTTGCAGCAGAGTTGTTATTGTACCCATGACCATCATCTTCATTAAGCAGTGATTTTGTCACATCCTAGCCGGATGCTTGGGTTGTAATGTCTTTGTTTTCAGAGTCGTGTTTTCTGTTTTTATGCACCTTTTGTTTTAGAAACCTTCACTCCCTGCCCTAATGTCTCATCACTTTCATCTGTCTCTCATTACTTTTGTTTCTCTGTGTGTGAGTCCTTGAGTTGTCGTTTCAGCTTCACACTTTGATGACGTCTCTGCAGCAAGCTGTCCAGTTTTGGTCTGCATTGTGCACAGTGTCTGGTACCAGTCTGATCATTTCAACTCAAATTCAGTCTCATGGACTAGATTTAGTCTTACCCTGTCCAAACTGTGACTGAAGCAGCGTCAGATCAAAGACTCAAATAAGAAATCAGGATCAGATCCTATGAATTCATGCTCCCAGATAACAAAATGCACTCATGTTGTTCTAGATGAGGGTTAATCATTCTCCAAGTCCACTTGTGATCAAACTGACACCACTAATACTCAATCATCAGCCCCTCGCTGGCTGTTCAATACTGTTAAGGCATCAAAAGAGAAAACACTCACAGCTGCAAATTTCCCCAGATACACTGTTAAATTATCAAACTTTGTCTTCCTCCCTGATAATGACATCTTTTTATTGCAGTCTTAGCATCTTGAATGTCGAATGTAACATTCTTGTCAGTGCTTGGTGGCTTCATCTTCACCAACGCTTGCAGAGTTTTAATCGTCGCACAAATTTAATACCCCCAACATCTCTTCTCTTAGCAGTGGAAAGAGAAAATGTGTGTTTCTCCGCTTAAAACAGTTTCTTGGATTAATGCAGTAACGATGGTGGACACTAGAGTTGAACTGCCAAAAAGAAAAAGGGGTGTCAGAGCTTAACAGGAGAGCGAGAACACAGCTAAAGGCTAAATAAACGAGCAAAAGGCTAAAACACAGACTTCAATATGAATATAGCCAGCTAGTAAACAATACTACAAACTGAGTTTATAAAGTTTTCTTATTATCAAGTTTCAAACAGCAGCGCTACGTAAATGTTGAACTGTTAGACTAATAAATACCCTACCTCATGGCGTTGTATCCTGTAAAATGTTGTCTTGAACAAACAAGATGTGGTTTTCCAAAACAAGCACATGCTTTGGTCCTCACAACATTGTCTTTGTCGCTAGTGCTAACACTAGCTTTTTCAGAAAGTCCTTACAGCACACACTGTCTTACCACACATGAAATGCAGTTCATTGTAGTGAAGTCTGTTTAATGTGAATCTGTCACCCAGGGGCCTGTACTACGAAGCTGGATTAGCTCTTAGAGAGATAACTTCCTGGATAAGTTTCAGGTATTCCATACTACAAATGTGGATCCCTTTTTATCCAGACACGTTGCCCCGGTAACTGATGCTGAATGCCAAACCTGGTCTGGAGCAGCTTAAGTTCCAAGATAAGAGCTCATGGGGTGTGATAGACCGCCCTCTGACCAATCGGTTCTCTCGGGCGGACATGAAAGACCGCTCAGTCACCAATTTGCTCAGCCAGAGTGAAGTCCTCCGGCGCGGGACCACCCCCTGTCTTTTTGGCCCAACATTTTTTCTTATGGGCTGTGAACAAACAATATCTTACTGATCATCATAACTGAGACATTGTCAGGGAAAAGTAGAACTGTGTGCAAATGGAATCTTTCATTCTGACCACTTTGAAGGATGTTTTTATATTTATTTCTATTTGCTCCCACGTCCTTTTTCCCCCACTGCTGTTGCATCTGCAATACAAATTGCCAATGATGAGCGTTTTCCTTGGGATTTGTAGGAAAGTGGACTCTTTCTAATTATGAGGTCTGACATGATGTTGCTCACACACACACACTGACTGACAACATGAATGAATAAGGACCTAACTACCCGTGTCGTCACATGATGAGATAGGTCTATCAATATCAGCATTTTGGAAGTTTACGCATTCACTAAGTCGACGATTTTTTGCAGCAATCCCTCCAGCTTCTCGCGGCCGCAGTCGTGTTGCTCCTGGCCTGGATAATACTGCGGTACTCCCTCATATTTTTGCAGGATTATTTACTGCTCCTCCGCCGTAAAGTAGGCTGCTCTCTTCTCCATTGTGGAAAATGTGCGCGCACAGATCCCAGCCAGATTCACTTATCCAGTTGATAACGTAGTACAGCAGATCTGGATGACGGAGATCCGGTGAAGTTCAGCGAGTTGTCGCAGAGTTATCCTGGATGACTTAATCCAGCTTCGTAGTACAGGCCCCTGGTCTGACATAGGTGTAGCTGTTATAAATTGTAGCTGTCACAAAAGCAGCTTCAGCTTTATTGTTGTAACAAGCAATTTCAAAAATACAACCAACAATTTAAAACATGGCTAATATTTGATATTGTGTAAAGGGGCAACCCTCCCCCTCCATTTCTGCAGCAGACCAAAGTTTATGTAGGTTTGGTAGGCAGGAGTCAAGTTACCCTGTAAACTAATTATCCCAGCCACCTCCTCCACCAATCAGCAACCCTGGACACCCCCTGTCAATCATGCTCCTGCTCCCTGAAGAGACAAGTCTGGGCTAGTTTCTTTGTCATTCTCAGCCCACCTCAGCAACTTCTTCACCATTTAAGGACTTATTCTCTTATCATTTCATTTCCTGTGTGTCCTTAAGACTAAACCACACATACAAACACATACACACATACACACCACACCACACATGGTTACAAAGGAATAAAGAGTGGGATCCGTATGAGTGTCTGTTCCCATCATTTAATGCCATCATTTCTGTTCTGACCGGACAAACTGTGTTGATTGCAGCTGTCACTTTACAGCAGAGTCCTGCACCGAGTCGGGTACCTGCAAAAACAGCTGATTTGCGGGTGGTTTTTAAAACCTTTTTTTTCCCCCGGGTTCGGATCTGGGTGGAAAAAATAACATGCGGATTGGGTCGCAGGTTTTAGTTGGACACATCAAAATTAATATATAATAATAGTAAATACAATAAAATAAAAACGTAAGTTGTAAGCTGGTTGTAAGGCTGTGACCATAAAGAGTGTAAAAAAAAAACATGGACGTCATCTGTAAATCTGTAACATGGTGGAAGGCTGAGCCACGCTATCCAGTTCTTAAAATACATTAATGATTGTGCATGATCACGAGCCGTACCTGCTGAGCGTCGCTTCAGTCTGGACAGAAAGTAAGTCTACTATTACACATGTTAAGGTCCTTTTAAGAAATTAAAAGTTTAAAAGCATTAAACGTAAAAAACAGTGATTTTACAGTTGTATGTGAGAAGATCACAGAGGGTTGATGATGGAGCTGAAGTCAGGCTTTTATTGGAAGAGTTGCTTCATTCAGGTGCGTTGTTTACTCACTGGCATCTGAACTATGGCGATATACCGTTCTATTTTCAGACAATATGACCCAAAATGATTACTTTAAATGGGGCTGCGGGTCGGGCTTCAACAGGTCGGATCGGGTTGCAGTACTGATCGGGCTGATGCACGGGTTTGTGGTTCGGGTGTGGGTTTGTACATCCCCCGGTCGGGGCGGGGCGGATCTTGAAAATTGGACCTGTGCAGGACTCTGCTTCACAGGCAATTCAGTTTTCATTTGAGGTCACAAGTATGGGATCCAGCTAACCCATCGACTCTTTTACAAATATATATATATATATATATATATATATATATATATATATATATATATATATATATATATATATATATATATATATATATATATATATATCCCTTTTTCTTGGTCTTATGGAGAACTGAGCGGTGTCTTAATTCTATGAATCACTGCTGATCTTATGCCATTAAAGTATATGAAAAAGTCTCGATTTTACTTTTATTGTTGTTTGTTGTTCATCTCAATAGAGCCCCCTACTGGGCTTCAGGAACCAATCCCCTTTGTCACAGTTGCACATCAGAAGATTTTTGCACATATAGAGTTTTTAGAGACGTGAAGAAGTGAAATAAAATCTTGCAAAAAATACCTGCCATTTCAAGAGGTCCTTTAAAAATGTACTGCTCTAAACAGGTTTGTCTGGGCCACTTGAAATGAATATAAGAGCTAGAAGAGATCTGAACAATGAAAATCAAGCTTCATGATTCCTTTCCAAATCTCAAAATTTGTTCTAAAGTACTGAAAAATTATACAGAACAAAATTAACTGCCATCAAAGAGCAAAAAAGTACAAGAAGCTAACACACATGTTGCATATGAAATAATTTCCTGGAGAACCAATTCTTTTCAGCAGACTCAGTACATGAACACCTCCAACTATGAATACTTTAGATTCCAACAAAATGAGTAAATAGATCTGCATGGGTAGTGAGAAAACAAATCTGATGAAAGCTGGACTACTCATAGATTAATCAGCATTAAACGAGCAGAGATTAGCAGCAGGCAGATGCCAAGACATCGCTTACAAGCAGATCTGCAGCTTAACTCCAAACACACAAACACAGACTGAACAAAGCCAAAACATCAGCTCGTGATAGTCTCCCCACTCAGAGCAGCGTTGGAGGCTAACAGCTGATTTAAGAAGTACTGCAAACAGGATTATTACCCAACAAAGTTGTCCTGAAGCAACATCAATGTTAGCCAGGGGGTGAGCTTATGAAATATCACATGATGAAAAATACAGGAGTGTTGGAATAAGGGAGTGGAGCAGGGATTGAATGATATGATGAAGTGCTGTTTGATTTTTTTTTTTATAACCTCAGGATTTTTTTCTCCTTTAATGGGCTCTTTTGTTCTCTCTGCCTCCTCAAAATGTATGTTTTCCATGTGATGTTTATACTGAAGCACACTACGAAGTAGCAACACTCAGCCATAAGGTTTCAAGCAATTTAAAGCGATATAAGCAGTATTTCATGTAAGTGTCCGTAAAATATCTTAGTTAATCTACTCCTGTTGTGTCAATCAAAACCTTTTTTTGTGTTTGGCGTTTCAGTTTGGAACCTCATCCATAATGGCAGATTAAACTGCAGAAAGCGAGGCTGAAATACACCTGGTGCATCTGCATTGTGTCTCCGCTCCATCATTGCAACAGATCCATGAGCTTCCATTCAAGTCCATAGTTGTGTCCAAATTCATGGGCTGCTTTTGGGGTGCTGCGGAGGACAGATTTGGTGACTCCTTCTTAGCTTTGCATAAATCACTTTATTAAGTCTTTTAGTGAAATTTGTGGGTCTTTGGCTTTCCTTCCAGCCCACAAAATGTGATATTTAATGACCAAACCTGTACTTAGTGCTTGTGAATGTAAAATCCTGACCTAAAACAAGCTGTTTGGAATTTCTGGGGTTTGCCGACGTCAGGGATTCCCTTTTTTGACTAATCAGGAGCAAATCTGACCTGATTTGTCCACCGGAGCAAATAGCCCCGAACCCCCTCCCTGCCCACTGGACAGAGAAATCTCTCCAGCAACGGGGAGAGGAGTGTGGCTGTTATTGACTGTAAACAACCATATAGTTCTATGCACAAGCTTCCCATCTCAGAAGAAGACAAGACTAAGTAGCTAGAGTACATTTATCAAGGAAATGTGCCAACTACACTCAGTAAAACAGTGCATGTGTGTGCAAGTCACTTCACGGCAGACTGCTTTTCCAACTTTGGACAGTACAACAGAGGGCTAGCAAATAGACTGGTCCTGAATCCAGGAGCATTACCAACCATCCACCAACAAACCTGGGACCCTGGAAATGTGAGTATTTTAAATGCTGTGTGCTGTGGAGCAGATGTAAGAGCTTTTCCTCAGTGTCCCCCCTGCCTCTGTGTTAGCTTTAGGATACTAACTTTTGCTGCGGTTAGCCTGTTGTTTTAGCCTGTATTGTTATGTTTAACGAGCTTCACTGTTTTCTAAACATTGTGCACTCAGAGCTTGTGGGGCTGCTCTCAGTGACGTGAAAGAGCGGGGCGGTATCAGCAGTGGCTCATTTACATATGAAGGCCACGCCCACTAAATCCGAGCCTTCTGAACAGAGGGGCTCTGAGAGCCTGGAAACAATGCTGCTGTGCTTGATTTATTGGCTTTTTGGACCAAAACATGGTACTACCATTTCATGAAGACATCAATGATCCATATTAAACTGCAGAAAAGGAGCAGAATATGGGACCTTTAACCAGTTGTGAAGGATTTCTGGCAACAACTGAGATTGTATTTCTTAAACAATGAAGATTTTGTTTTACTGTGGAAAAATGTGTTATTTGGGCTCTTTTTTAAGTAATTTACTGAGGAAAAATAGTCCTTCTTTATAAATCATCTCATTATGGAAAAATTCTATGTTCATAAATGTAAATTCTTGCGGAAAAAAAAAAACTTAAAGGATAAGTTGGGTTAATACAGCTACAGCTGACAGGTGAGGGCAGCACTGTGTGGCATTGCGATCGACAAACAGGAAATGGTTTGCAGACAGATCGTCTCAATTTAGTTTGGCCTTTGCCCTACAAGGGCTGGGTCTTCTGAAGGCTGAATTGGGACACAGCTCAGGAGTCAACTTACACTGAATCCATTCTGTTGCAGTCCATCTGCGTGGCTGGTCCATCATGTCGCAGGTAATACACAGCCATCTTATTTTCGATGGATGCAGAGCTGTGATGCATAAATTCAGCATAGGGAAGATCAAGCGGGACAGGAAGTTGTGACCGGAAACCACTTAAAAACAACCAGTGACTTTCAAGTTAAACAAACTGTGTCAAAATCGGTTCATATTTAGCCTAACTACAAAAATAAATGGACATAGTGAGTGGAGCCAGAACAGGAGTCAACAGGTTTGAGGTTTTACAGTCCAATATGGAGTGGGGAGAGCGGGAACTCCACGGTCTGTGACTCCAGCTGTCTGTCAGTCATTCAGCTTGTCGGACTGAACATGCAGTTGTAGTGGGTTGACAAATGCAGCCAACATGCAATGGAGAGGAGTCAGACTACAGATGTATCTGGTGTATTTGAGATGTAAGGAGTGTTCAGAAGATCTTTAACACTTTTTTTTTAAGGTCAATGTGAAATGTAAGACCTAAATTGCTTTACTGCAGGATCTGGGAGCAATTTGAAAAGCTGTAGTTTCATAATCTGTGATAACTCACAGCTTTTGTTTAGAGAGGGCCATCGAGCTGTCATAACCTCTTTAAATGTCCAGAGAAATAATTACTAGTGGTTATTTTTAACCCAGAGATTCAAACTTTTATCAAAGAGTTCAAATCTTCTCGCCTGAAAAATGCTTACATCAGTCTTGTCATTTATTTCTTTCTCAGCTTAATATCAGTCAGTGTTCCATCTTTAGCCGCTCACAGAGACCTTTACTACAACACTGGTTATGTCAGAGTGAGTCACAGCTGTGTCAGGATCTGCACATTGATCAGGATACGAGAAAGAGCTTCTTCCCTGAATGTCAACGAGCACACCAATTTTACGGTCAGCTCCAAAGACTCCCCCGAGCCATGCAGAAGAGAGGTACCACAGCTGGTGACAGTAAGGAGGTGGGTGATGTGGATCATGCAACACACTGTCTGCGGGATATGGACCCACAGTTGAACCCAAATGATGTATATCATTTTCAACTTGAGAAGTCTGATACAAAGGAGTGAGGTGACATGTACATATTCGAAGGCTGTTTTCACATTCTGGGTTTGTTCCCTCTCTACCTGTTCACATGAAAAAGATTCCTTTGTTACATTTTCTTTTCCTTGGGTCATTATGTCCCTTCTTCTCACACAGCATAGGTCATCAAATTCCTCACATACTTCCTCACATACTACCCACTGGATGCTAAAATGAGTTTGGGTGGACTTGGTGTCATGAGGAGGTGAATACCTCTTCAAAATTTGATCAGATCCTTTCAGACAGAAACCCATAAATGAAATCCTGTGACGTGGCTTTGCGGTCAGCATGAACTCCGTAAAGGTAAGGTCTGCAGGAATTGTTGCTTCTTCCGTCCATAGCTACGTGAACACATTCACTAGCACCTGTAGCATTGCGTTTCGACATGGGAGAAACTCTAGGGCCGTACACCAGACTTAGCATGTTAACACAAGCAATTCACGGGTATTTTACACAAACCTGGTTAACAGAAAGCTAACTTGCGCTGCTCTTCGACCCGCACTGCAATCCAAGTTCCTGAAAGCTAGTTAAGGCGAGCCAAGCTTCAGCCTCATTTAGGAAAAAACTTTTTCTGTTTGGTGTTTTGTTTCACTTTGGTTGTGTTTTTCTTCCTCCATGCTACATCTACTAATCTAGCTGCTCTGATTAGCTTCCTCACTTGCTAACCAACACGCAAAGTCACTTGTGCACTGGGTGGGCTGTGGTTGGCTGACATAACCATAACCACCAGTACAACCAAAACATCAACATACAGGCAGGGGAGGGGGCCGAGGCAGACTCAGACACTGACACACATGTAAAGAACCCCATAGGAGATGACAGAGCAGGATTATTCCAGGAAAAGTTGACAATTTATTTTTTTAGAAAAATCTTGCAGACTCTACCTTTCAGATAAAACTTGAGAATGGGAAACTTATTTATTTATTCATTTATTCAAAAGTCAAAGATGCAGATTTAGCTACAAAACTTTGCTGCATAAAAATGAAGAAAGCAGCCCAATGCAACAACTACTAGTTAGTACTGTTTAACATAAATTCCACTGGAGACAAATAAAGAGCCAGGGGTAAAGAGGGGTGTATTTTGCTTTCTCATAATTTTTTTAAAAATGGATATGACGTATTAGAATATATAGCTTATGTATGCATGTTTTCCTAACAATTTCCTGCACCTATAGTCGTTGTAGCATTGAAAAACAGTTGAAGGGAAATTGGAGATAAGAAGTGATTACGGCCTTGAATAATTATTGACTAAAGTTACCAGTGTAGCCCCAAGAACAAATGAATACTTACTTTTTAGAGTCAGAGTGAAGGAGGTAACTGGTCAGAGGAGGAAGAGAGAAGTGTGTCCCCTAACAGTTCCTCCTACAGATAAAGAAGAGCCATCTCGCTGAGGAATAGGGCTCTCAAATTGCAGAAGACCAAGGACGGCTGGCAGCCAATGAGAGGAGAGGCAACACCCGAAGATGACTCAATCTACATTTCCTTTGTACTGTTTGTTCGGTATATAAGGGTTCTATCTGTGAAGTACCCTGTCAGGACAGCAGTGTGGGAAAATGACTGAATGCACAGTTAAAGGTACCCTGTAAGACAGTGTGGAAAAAGTAGCTCTGCCAGGATAGCAGTGTGGGAAAATAACTGGGCGCACAGTTAAAGGTACCCTGTAAGACAGTGTGGGAAAAACAGCTCTGTCAGGATAGCAGTGTGGGAAAATAATTGGGCGCACAGTTGAAAGGTAAGGCAGTGTGGGAAAAGTAGCTCTGTCAGGATAGCAGTGTGGGAAAATAATTGGGCGCACAGTTAAAGGTACCCTGTAAGGCAGTGTGGGAAAAGTAGCTCTGTCAGGATAGCAGTGTGGGAAAATAATTGGGCGCACTTTTAAAGGTACCCTGCAAGGCAGTGTGGGAAAACAGTAGAATTGACCCTCAGAAGTCATACACCTTGCCTCATTTCCAACAGAAGGCATTATGCCGTGGCAAGACTAAACGTGTAGAGTTTTAGGCTGCTAGCTTTTGTTTAAACCCCTTAATCTGTCTGTACTACTCAAAATGTTCCTTTCCAGAAGAAAGCACAAGATCTTCACAAGATTTTGATGAGACTTGATGTAATGATGGGGTCATTACATTAGAGTCCCAATGGTTTATGGAGGTGGGAGCCTTTAAAAGACCGCAGTTAAAATGAGGCTGAAATAAGTTGTTTTTTGAACACAATTGGGAAAAAGAAAAACAAAATCTGTAAAGCTACTAAGGGACAGTAAAAAGCCTGAAAACAGGCACAGTACCCCCTCTTTAAGTTAGGGTTAAGATTTTGCGGGATGCCACCATATCTGACAGACCCTCTGGACTCACCTCTTCACCTCCCCATCCAAAGAGCAACAAGGATCCAGAAAAAATAACTCACAAAGCAGTGGTGCAGTGCCAGAAAATGTGAGAGAAGCAATAAAGGATGATGTGGAAAAAATGAGAGAGATGCTTCCAGGACACCTCTGGGTGTTCAGCATCCCTCTCAACAGGTGGGCAAGCCCTGAAATAAAATAAAAAGAAAATACCACAATTGGTGAGTAAGAGTGTGTGCTCAGGATGATCCTAAAGCAGGGATTAGTCACTGTCAGGAACAGCTGGTAAGAAGAGCTGCTGAGGCTGAAATGGTGCAGTTACATCACTGAGAATCTTAAAATGTTTGCAGGGATTCATTCAGATGTTGTAGTAAGTGTGGGTCTGATATGCATACATTTACATATCCACCTGTTGCAAATTCACCAAATCTAGATCAGTTTTTCTGTTTGCAAACATCATTGTTAGAGTAAATCACAAAGAATTATACTTTTTTTCCCCTGCTTTTTAAATAGAGGAGGAATAGAGCATCAGTTGACCTATAGCTAAGCCACGCCCCCTCCACTCCCTCAGACGGTAGGTGTCACAGACATTTCACAGGATGCCATTGATGATTTTTGGAGACAGAAAGATCACATACCATCTAGAAGTCACCAAACAGCTTTTAAGTCCACATTAGAGGGATATATGAATCGTTTTAATGTTGAGGTGGTTGATAAAAAGCTTCAATTACAGACCAAATTTACAGCTCCCAGAGCAAACCTGACAAACAGCATCTTAGCATCAGCATCTCAAACAATAAGATCGAGGATCAGCATTGGTCAGGACAAAAATATAACCTCCTTTTTACCATCTTTACCAAGAGTGTGTCTCTGTTGGTTTGGAGCTACAGTATTTACACCGAATCATACAGCACAATGTTTGACAACCTTTGTTATCTCAGCTATTACAGGTAAGCAAATGAAGCTAAGCTCCAGAGGCTAACGTTAGCTTAACTAGAGCCCTTTGGACAACAGCTAACAAAGATGTAAGATCACCAAAGAACAAATATTTAAAAATAAAACCTAAAAAAAAAGCCAATGAACTCCGACAAACAAAGAGCCACGATGAACAATGCAGCTAGAAGCTAACGTTAGCCTAACATTAGGCTAACTATAGCTAACGTTAGAGAAAATCCCAAAGTGTCCTGCAGACTGCAGTGGTGGTTCTAGTGTTAAAGATAACTTTATATTTCTTTACAGCAAAGTCACAATCTGCTGCCTTAACTACGATGTCAGCTTACCTTAGCGCAGATGGAGACATCCCTCTTCATTTGATTCACAGAGTTGATGTTGGTCTACTACACAACTTTATCCAAAGAAGACACTTTTCTCTGTTCAGACATGTCTTAGGAAAGGGTAAAATAATACATCCTGGTGCCCAACTTCTCAAGATATGTTGTGTTGGAGTTGCATGAACCCATATACACAAGTCGAAGGTTGTAAAACTTTTTTTATATTTATTTTTTTAACTTGTCTTGTCCAGCTCTTCTAGTGTTCTTTTTAAAAACAAAAAAGGTATTTTTTTACCTTGACATGTTTCAACGTGCAACCTGCCGTCTTCTTCAGAAGCTGTCATCCAGAAAGCTGTGTGGTGTCTTTTTGTCAGCTGTTTCCGGTAGTAGCTGGTGGGACAGATTGATCACGTGGTCTGTCCCGCCAAAAGAGCCGGAAAAGAAAACAAACAAAATAGGACAATCAATTCAGGGACATCATCACAGTGGCATACATTAGGGGGATCACGGAGCCAATACATCGAGCAATAAGGAAACATAACATTGGAACAATCGTCAAACCTCACACTGAACTCAGACAGTTACTCGTACACCCCAAGGACAGAATACACCCGGGCAATAAATGCAATGTCATATACAATATACCATGCAAAACATGCAATAAATCATACATCGGGGAGACGGGGAGAACTTTCAGCACAAGAAGAAAAAAACACCAGAAAGAGTGCGAAAAACAAACAGCAACACGTCTCACCCGGGCAGACAAGGAAAAGGCAAATCAGGAAAACTTAAAATCTGCAATATCAGACCACTGCAAACATGAAAATCACATAATGGACTGGGAAAAATCTACAATAATCGGGTCAGAAAACAACAAATACAACAGATGGATTAAAGAATCAATAGAGATCAGGAAACGGGGAAAGGACACCATCAACAGGGATGAAGGAGCCTTCCAGCACCTGGGACACACTTCTCCAGAGGCCGTCAGGCAACGGGGGCCGTAGTTGGCGGGACAGACCACGTCATCAATCTGTCCCGCCAGCTACTACCGGAAACAGCTGACAAAAAGACACCACACAGCTGTCTGGATGACAGCTTCTGAAGAAGACGGCAGGTTGCACGTCGAAACATGTCAAGGTAAAAAAATACCTTTTTTGTCTTTAACACTAGAAGTCCCACAGCCCAGCCATTTGGCTTTTCTACCTTCCATGCCCAAGGGGCAGCCAAGTGGCTGGATTAGTCTGGAATCAACATCTCTACTTTAGGTGTGAACAGCCATCGGATCACCATTGTTTTGTAAATGAGGCAATTACTTTCTCCTGAACTACTGAAAAAGGAAAAGATGTTGCTATGCCTTCACCTGAATAAACCAATGTGTTGTAATGTTATGAGAGAGAGGTAGAGGTTTAGTATAAAATGTTAATGACTTCATTTTATGTTCAACAAGCTATAATTAGTCCGCTTTGTGATCACGACAGAAAGTTATTTTCCCCTCCCTTCTCAGTATGAGGTCAACACAGTTTATGATTTTTATTTCTTGCTGAGATTTATTGCTGATGCACAGGTTGAGTAAATAAACTATCATGGGCTGTGAGTGAGCTTTTTATCCACTTCAGGTCCCTAGTTTAGCCATCGGTCACAGCCACACCCACCCTTCCACCTTGCATCCAGTTGGCCTGCTTTTACATTTTCCATCCATCTTTCTAACTATTTATTTTCTTATTTTATTGTTTTTACCAGGATTTTCTGTGTCTCTCAGGAGTAAATGTCAAATATGGGTAGATGAAGATAAACTCTATCCAGGCTACTCAAAGCACCCCGTGTCAACTTTGCATGCTTGAGACTCAACACTCTGTTATAGTGAAAAAAACACAGGATCTTTTTCTTTTAATATACATGTCTTCAAAGTTAGATCTTTGGGTGGCACCTGTGTGTGTGTGTGTGTATGTGTGTGTGTGTGTGTGTGTGTGTGTGTGTGTGTGTGTGTGTGTGTGTGTGTGTGTGTGTGTGTGTGTGTGCATTTGTGAAATGTGAACCAAAAGTTATACAAGCAGATATATTGTTAAAAAAAATAGCAGCCATGCAAACAGTGGACCTGACGGGAGCTTGTGACAGAGGCAGTCAGTTCAGTTTAGGTTTCTTTTATGTAGCAGCTTACAGTGTTCACAGTTGCACAAAAGGCTGCATGCATATAAACAAAGATCTGTCAAGAAGAATATAGAGATAGTATAGCTATTAAAAAAAACTTCAAAATAAATATAGTAAACTTAAACTAAACAGTCAACAGCTGTTTTGGACAAGGGCACTCTAATATGGGTTATGGAAGAAATATTTTTTTCTAATTATATCAGAGATATTTAGCTACACTTGCCTCACACTCTAACAGCCCGATGCAAAAAGTTTCAGTAGATGTTGGAAGCTTCCAGGCTCTTTTCAGGCACACCCCTCCCCCCTGATCATGTATCACATCTGTGGACTGCCAATCTGTCAGGTAAGGGCTGCATTTGCAAAACAATGGTGGCTAATTGAAGGCCGTTCAGTTGTACATTCTAACTGAGCAGCCTTTTGGCTGTCCTCTGGGCATTGCAGCAGGGGTAAGAAAACCCTGGGACTTCTAGTGTTAAAAAGAACACTAGAAGAGTTAAGATTTGCTCAGAAGACAAGATGAATCTAATCAGTGACTTGTCTTGTCCAGCTTCGCGACAACAAGAATTATGGTCTTGCTGCCTTATTGTGCAAAACACATCTACTTTTCCATGGGGAGTCACCTTGTTAAACTTATAATCTCAGAAAAACGTATAAGACCGAACAAAAACCAACCTTCTACAATGTATTTCAATGGACGTAGGGGCAGAGAGTGTCCGAGAGTATTGGCTGGCTATACCCACTGTGATTGGCTCATTTAGGACCTCAGACACACTGCATAGTGTTCAGCTTTGTGGTTAAACCATGAGGCCCATTCTCAAAGGCTCTGAAAAGCAGGGTGGCATGAGCCTGGCCGTCACACAGCCCTGTTCTGGTTATGATCCTCCACCTTCTCTTCTTCATGTCTTAATCTTTCCAGCATCCCATCCTCTGAGTAAAAGCATTACAGCCTTGAATTTAAATCTTAATAAAAGGGAAAGAGGTGTAGAAAAGATTGCCAAAAGTCATTCTGAATATAGCAATCCCGTTTCCTCTGAAGTCGAGAGTGAACTTAATATTTCCTGTATGGCTGAAAGTGAAGCTCTTAAAAGGAGGAAATGTTAGACATCTCTCTGGAGCGAGCAATTTAGAACTTTTTAAACTTTTTCCCACCATAAAATACCTTCAGAAGTTATGAGCAGATATAACTGATATTTTGAGGTATTTGTAGTCTTTGGGACTGTATGATGTAGTCATGAATCATTATTCTTTGAATGGTTGGTGAGACTCATTGTTTTATTTATTTTATCTCCCACAGAGCTGCAAGTGTTTCTTAAAAAGACAAGTTAAAAGCGTGCTTCTTCTGCCCCAGCTAACATTCAACATTTATGGGACTGAATCCTGCAGTAATGCATCAACATGAATCAAGAAACATAACACCTACTGTGAGTGTGTTTCATTATTAAGCTAACTGAAATAAACTTGAGTATTTCTTTGATGCATTTTTTATCCATAGGCATGTTCACAGTTAAATATGTAAAACACTTTTTAGACATGTTGTCCTTGTTGTAGGGATGGTTATTTAGAAGAGTTTATTGATACCAATAAGTAAATAATTATGACATGGTACTTTTGGTATTTAACACCATGCAATAACAAGTTGGTTGTGCTGCCACTGTAGGATAATATAACTGCATTGCACAAATCACACTTTGCGCTGTTGGCGTCCTTTTTGGTAAAGTCGACCCAAGCTTTCGGTCACTCCGCCATTATCATGGAAATTTATGCAGCTGAAACAACAATTTTTTTTGTTTGGTATTCAAATGAAATTTGGCAATGAAAAACACATCTTAAAACTAACAAAACATCAGCAATCAAAAATGTGTATCATAAAAAATCCACAACAGCATCAAAACAGGTAATGGCATTGATAACATTTTGCTTAAGTTAAATGTTATAAAATTGATTTTAATTAGTGCTGGGCAAGTTAACGCGTTAATTTCGCGTTAACCCATCAATCTATTAACGCCGTTAAATATTTTATCGCACGTTAGTGCATGTTGCTCACATGCTTTTATTTTGTAAATGTCTGTCGCTGACCGGAAGTGAAATTGGCGGAAAAACACTATGAACAACCAAAACAAGCATGGAGAAGAGGGGCATTTCGGCTATATTTTGTCATCCATCGCCAGTGTTATCATAAAGTCAGCTCGTCTACCGTCTTCAGACCAGACTTCGAGTTTGACGGTTGTCCTTACCAGTTTGAGCCTGAGTACACAGACGAGGAGCTCCATGAAAGAAGGATGCAGAGGGAGAGAGACGAAGAGCTGGCTCGAGAACAACAAACAGGAGTACGTCCACGACTCAATGCGAACTGGTGGTGCGCTTGTGGACAGTGCTCGCCTATGGCAACAGAAAAGGATTGTGTTTGTGATAACGATGGATAGCGATGGATGAAAAAATATAGCTGAAATGAGCAATTTTGCAGAGATTATGTCCCGCTCTGAAGCTCCCTTGCCGTGGCCTCCGCTAAGTGCGGCTAAAATCAGCTGGATCTAAATAACTTCTGAAGGACTCCGAGCTGCACAATGTTTGTCTGAGTGAATATATGAGCATGCACACACCTATAAATAAGGTCCAGGTGTCAAAAAAACGGAGTTGCCCTTTAAAGGCGCTCGCCGCTTAGTGTATCAGTCCGCGCGCACGGTGTGCCAGATATAAACAAACGCAGGTAGTCTACCAGGACAAAGAGACACGATGAGAACTAGAGCCTTATTTAGCTGTGTTTTTGTGTGAAAGCAACGCGCTGAAAATTCTCCAAATAAAGCGTGAATGCAGACCGATATCAGAGTTTTTCGGTGGGAGTTCATTTATTTGTGTTCTTGGTCAAGTAAAATATGGCCCCGGGTGTTTGGTGCAAGCGCCCTGGGCTTCTGCTCCACAAAATCACTGCTGTAGGGGTAATTTCTGCCCTAAACCTTGTGATAGGACCCAACTTGTTCCATCCCGGAACATCACTTTAATGCCCTGACAGTGGCAATAAGCTTTAATTTCGTATTTACATTTTGTAAATTTGATTTGCACTAAATATGTGATTTAACTATTACTGTATAACAAGTACTGATTTAGTGTTTGCATCACAGATGTTATGGCACTTTCACAATGCGATTAATTTTGATTAATCAGGGAAATCATGCGATTAATTACGATTAAAAGTTTTAATCGTTGCCCAGCCCTAATTTTAATACAATTTTTGCATTCTAGTGTGTTTTTGAATTAAAATGGAATATTTATTTGATGTCACTGTTTGATCAATGACAGTAATTAATTTTAATGACATTTTTCTTTTTTTAACACACTTTTTTTTTTCACTTAGAGCACAGTACGGTCACACTACCCCTATATGAACCAGACCTTTGGCAGGTATCACACACGCGCATGGCCCGCCTACGTCATCTGTTTGAATAAAGTACAATCTCATCAGAGTCAGCACAATGAGACACAGAGAGCACTGCAACAACTCTAGAGACTTTTGGACTTATGGTAAGTCCTTTTTGCCTGACAGCCCTCTAACAACCCTCTAATACCCCCACTTCATTGAAAATGATTGTCAAGATATGCGCTTGCGGTGTTCATACATCATGGATCACGTTAGACATCCACAAGTTCACCTGGAGCTCAGAAACCACAACTAAGTCTTTTTTCTTTGTGCTGTTTATCAGTGAATAGGATGGCAAATAAAGGCTTTTCTGATTCTGAATGGAAGAATTTTATATGATTTCAATTCAAAAACATCAGAATGCAAAAAAAGTATAAATATGGAATAATATGACATTTGATGTCTGATTTTTTTTTAAACATCAGCCACGTTATCAATGCCATTTCCTGTTTTGATGTCATTATAGTTTTTTGTAATGCATGTTTTTCAATTCCAGTGTTTCTTTTTTTCAGTTTCAGGGTGTTGTTTCCAATGCCAAATTTTATTTTCAATACCAGACAATAAAGTCATCATTTCAGCTCCACAGAAACTCTATTGCTAATTGACAAGAAAGATTGACATGTGGCACATCACATGATATCAGGGTATGGTCCAGTCGCTCTGGTGTAATATAAAGAATTTATAAGGCATAAAGCCTAAGCATAAAGGCTAATGATGTCACTTGATGGAACCGCTTCTTACAGGAACAAGCTAACTTTATCCATCCCTACCTCGATGTGAGTGTATTCCCTGCCATGACAAATGCCAAATTCCACTAGATCTGTGTCCAGTCCATCTCTGCTCTGTCACCGCACCAGATCTGATTGATTTCAGTTGTTATCACCGTGGTAACTTCTACTTACTTCCCTCTGTTGTGTTTCAAATCCAACAGGTCAGAGCTCCCACAGCTGCTAGTAAAGATTTATATTTTAGCCAGAGCCGAAGCTATGATTGGAGTTTATGCTGTAGTTTATGAGTTCTGTTGTTTCAGATGGTTTATAATTGATGAAAGTGACTTATATTTGTGCTACCAACACTAAACAGTAAATTACACAGATGCTCTACACAGCTACAGAACAGCTTCACGCATAAAAATTAATCTCATGTATTTAGGGACACGCAGTATTTGTATCATTGTTTCTTTTTTGTGTCATGCTGGAGCATTCAGGAGTCTATTTTTACAGACACTGAGTTATTTCATGCCTCTTTTTTTGCAAAAAATACCTATTGACTTGTGAGAAGTACAAAGCAAAGAAAACAGAGCTCTTAAATGTATTCATTTAGATGGGAAACTGAGTTGCGGATGAGGATTCAATCCCTGCTGACTTCTTAACCCTCGCTGAAAGCGCTTGAAAAAAGTGATGTTGCTTCACCCCGGCACTCACCAGTTGCAACATGAAAGGGAAAAAACTTTATCCCCATCAACTTTGAAGTGAAAGTTGTCATCTCTGCTCTTCAGTAGTCCCTCTTCACCTCCGCCAGCTCCTCGCTCCATGAGGGGGAGGGGGAGAGGTGAGGCGGGGCGGGATCAGATAAGGTTTCCATGGTGATTGTCTGTCCCACGTCTTTCCCCTGGGACCTGTCATAAAGGAGACGGTCTTCCTTAGCGGTGACTTCAGCGGCCACTTCCTGTCAGTGCGTCCATTGTATCTTGAGCGTGCATTAATGCTGGCTGACATTTACCTCTCTCAGGCCTCAGAGCAGATAGGAGATGACAGCTGTGATGGGCACCAGGGTAATACCGCACACCACCTCAGCCAAGGAATCTCACAAGAGCCATCGATGTCCTGCTGCTCCCGCCTGTGAGAAGAACATCCTGAGGAAATGAAGATTGATGAGGTGGCTTTGAACAAGCATGTCACAGCGTCTGATGGCAGCCACGCGAGCCCACGTCTGCCTCTGAAGCTTCCCATATTCTTTAAATCTTAGCAGGTATCTGACAAACAGCTGCTCTCCTGTCTGAGTTAGGGAAACATGAAGGGCGCTCCAAACAAAACCCGCTGTGATAATCCTCCCTGTCTGTCACAGGGAGCGAGGTTAATGGCTTCATCTGGCTCTGACGAGCGTTTGCCTGCAGATTTCTGAGGATAAGGAAACAATAAGATCAAACCATAAAGCACACGCAGTCGCAAAGCTTTGCTGTGAACTTGGCTACAGAATAAAATCTTTCCACTTTCCCCAAATATTGTTCCTCTCTGTGGGTTATTTTGAGATGAGACGGCTTGAGGAGCGTTTCCTTGGAAGGTTTGACGTTTTCACATGAAATAGGACATCGGGGTAAGATTTGTGTCAGGAGAGCTGGATTTAGACATCAGAACATTTTTGTCACATTGGGAAATATTCACTTTTTGTGCCTCCAACTTTGGAAGGATAGTTCCCGTTTTATTGCAGCTGTCACTTTGAGATATTGAAACAAACGTGGCCATCTTTGACGTATCATTCTTTAAATTTAGCCTGACAGTCTAACCCAGGACTGGTAAAGACCCAGCTATACTAAAGCAGATACAGGGAAATATTCCAAGCACTCCTACACTGTTTGACTCCAGGTGCACAAATATCAAAAATGACAGAATCTGTCATGATAAGCCGTTCTGTGAGACAATGAAACAAGACAAAGGAAAAACAAGAGGTATCATTTATTATATTAACCCGAGAAAAGTAGAGATTTACTGCGTTCAGAGAGTACAGTCTGAGAAAGAACACCAATAAAGATCTTTAATGCTCTTTATACATCATCAGATTAAACTTTGAACAAACGACAACTAACTCTGAAGTTCTTTAAATCAGGGCCTTTTCCATCTTAACAAAGATCAAACTGAGGTCGTTGCTTATAGTCAGTGAGCGGTTCAAGACGTTTAAGTTTGCCCAGAAACCTGGGTGCAGGGGTGTAGCTACAATTAGGAAAACACAGGCAGTTGCCTTGGGCCCCAAGATTCCCAGGGGCCCCCAAAGCATCTCTTAAAAACTGAATTATGAAGTTCTCTTCAATTGAAAGCATTTCTTTTTTCTAATTCTTACTTCACATGCTTCAAAATACATCAAAAGGCTTAATCTTTAATGATGGTTTGGGTACTCCCCCTCCCTTCTTATTCAATGGGCTATTCCATGTTACAACACATCTGAAAATTTGATTCAGGAAGAAAGTGGTAAAAAACACTTTTTTCCCATTTTTTTCTTATTTTAAACCAAGTTGGAGATTAAAACAATGTTGCTCTGAGATCTGAGATAAACTTATAAGACTTTTAGGATTTTAAGGACTTTATCTAACCCAGGAAACAGCATAATTTTCTCAAAATCAAACTTTTTGAGTTGGTGATAAACATTATTGCATAAATCTCTTTTTTGGAAACATAACTCACTGGACAGGGGGTCAAATAAAAATACATTAACTTTAAAATAATAGTACCAAAAAGTATGGTAACTGTAAATATCACCTCTTTCAGTAGATTTTTTTTCCAGTTTTATGTTGTGCTTGATATTTACATATTTTTTCTTTACTGTTTTTTTTTTATATATATATTAACCTATTGTAATGTTTTTCACTACATACTTTCTTGTTTGTTACTGTTGCTCTGTAAATTCCCCACTGTGGGACAAATAAGCTGTTAATTGACCATAAAAGATTTCAAATCCAGGACAAAGTGGACTAAATTATGTATTTACTTTTTCCAAAATCAAACTAAAGTACAGAACTTGAGGAAATGCATTTAGTTGTGTTAAGTTACCATGTAATAGATTAGCACTGTCTCATGCCTTGATTCTCAGAAAGAGACAGTGGACCCAGGGAAGGCCAGTCTAGCTCTGAGGAAGATGAGTTACAAGGACATGGAGGGCCCCATTGACTGGGTTTGCCTTGGGCCCCAAAACGACTTAATACGCCCCTGCCTGGGTGTGATCACAGACTCAGACCTGAATTTTAACAAACACATTAAGACAGTTACAAAGTCGGCCTACTATCACTTAAAGAATGAGTGGAGGATTAAAGGACTGATGTGTCAACAGGACCTGGAAAAACTGGTCCATGCTGCAGAAGGCTTGATTACTGTAACACTGTCTCCCTGAATAAATCAGTCAGACAGCTGCAGCTGGTTCAGAAAGCTGCTGCTCGAGTCCTCACTAAAACCCTGTTTACACAACAGCATTTCACTCTGAAACACAAAAAAGGCACAGAAAAAAATCTGCGTTTGTACAGAAACGCTGTAGTATGCATGCCAGGCCTGTAGTCTGCGATATAACTGGAAGAACACACTTCTCTACCCACCAGAAGAAATCCAGTAGGCTGCTGATAAACAAAACGAGAGGAGTCCAGAAGTATTGCAACAGATGCACTTTTTGTTAAAAGGCAGTCATATGGGGCCAGTATTGTAGCAGAACTATTTACAAATGTGTATTTTGATCTGTGTGTGTAACCAGATCCTCAAATTTGTAACTAAAACTATCTAGCTCTGGCCAGTGTATTTCAACGACGTAGCCAGGCTAAAAACAGTACAGGTGACCATTATTATTGGTGCTTGCACCCTGTAGAAGCCCATAACGTAATAATGACCCATAACGTAATAAATTCAGCCTTTTTAATATGTAATAGGCCCATAACATAATAACTGACCAATAACATAATAAAAGTCCTAATCCTATAACGTAATAACTTTTGACCAATAATGCAATAACTTATTACGTTTTTGGCCGTTTTTTACGTTATAGGCCTGATGCAAAAAAAAAATCTTTTTAAAAAAGCCAAATTTATTACATTATAGGTCGTTATTATGTTATGGGCTTCTACACACACCCCTGGTGGTCTAAAGCTGTATCGCCACGGAGGCTCACAGACAAGTCTCCAAACACAGATACAAATCGCTGCACAAATGTTTCCCTCTTCCGCGGCAGGAGTGTAGCAAAAGTCACGTGTGAGAATACATCCAATGTAGTGGCCAGATATTCACGGACCACACGCCTCCACGGTGCTGAATGTATTTACTGACCTGTCTACGCTTACAGATCACTTTACACAGCTGCAGATTTATTTTACATATATGTGGATCTGACTACACACACAGAGTTTATTTAACACACAAACAGATTTTTTTTTTTAAATAGACACAGTTTATTTTACACAGAGAGAGATTTTGTTTTTACATTTAAGGATGTAGTTACACACAGACAGATTTCCTTTACAAATTTGTGGGTCTGGTAACACGCACAGATCCAAATACACATTTGTAAATAGTTTTGCTACAATACTGGCCCCATACAGTCAGCAGATTGTTACTGTTGTCGATGTCCGGTTAGCACATGGCAATTATAGTTGCCCCGACAAAAAAAGAGTAATCGCCAAACAAAGCGTGACGTCAGCATTTCTACTGAAAACTCAAGCTTGCTGTTGGCAATACATGGCAGAAAATGTCATTTGTGTAAGTGAGAGGCCAGAACGCAACCACACTTTTGTGTTTCACCCTAAAAACGTAGAAAGTGGAACAAAGAAAGTAGATCACATCAGTCCAGTTCTGGTGTCTTCACACTGGCTCCCTGTTTGTCAGAGGATAGACTTTAAATTCAAGAGTCAGGAGCAAACATGGAGAAGCAGAATTCAGCTTCTATGCTCCAAATACCTGGAACAAACTCCCAGAGAAAATGAAGTCTGCTGACACTTTTTATTGGAATATTTTAACGAATCATTTTAATATCTTTTTTTAACTGCACAACTCTGCACAGTGACTTTTAGGCCTGTATCTTAAAATCTGTTTTAACCTTCTTTTTTGCCATTTTATTTTACTTTATTTTATTTTTTGCTCTTTAATTGATTTTTAACTGATTTCTTTTGAAACATTTTGCTGGCCTTTCAATGTGTATTTGTATCTCTGTAAAGCACTTTGAATCGTCTGTGCTACATAAAAAAAAACTTGCCTTGCCTTTCACACATTTGTCAGAGGAATGTTAACATCCCCACTCTAATTTTCTGTTTTCATTCTAACCTTTTTCCTTCATAACTCAAAGTTATAAACTCTGCAAAACTGAAATATTTTCATTTGAACTGTGAAGCATCAACAGTAAGGGCCTGTTTCCATTAACAGTCTAATTTGTTTTGTTGCACAAACTAATGCAGCAAATGGCATCTGAGGGACATAAAGTTTTTCTGTCATGTTTTTTTTTTTTTTTTTTTTTCAGTAGCTGCCCTCAAAGTGCTCTCAGTTGAAAATACTTTCAGGAAACCACATCGTCCGTCAATACCACCTCTCTATCACTGGTCAATCCAAATTGAAAAAGCTGGTACCAACTTTGTGAAACAACTCCATCTGAGAGAAGCAGAAGTGATGTGAGACAATTTTCTCTTTTTTTATTTTTTAAACTAATACCAGTGTCAAAAAGCACCCTGAAATTGAGGTCATGGGAGAGGCTGGTGTTAAAAGACTGTTGGTGGGCACAGGCCCTAAAGTCCTACCTGGATACCCCAAGAGATGACCTGTCTTTGAGTGTTTTCCAAGGTGCCCTCACAGATACATGTGTTGGTGTGGACCTAACCTTTTAAGGTGACTTTCCAGTGACTGGAAACATCATGAAGTGGACTGGGATGACCTCAGAGGACAGAAAATATCACAAAGTGTCCTCTGGGGTGGCTTTCAGAATAGAAAACTGGATTTAGTTCCCTTCTGCTGCTGCTAACAAGGTGTTGTTCCAACTCTACTCCAACCATTTGGGTTTACTTCAACTGGAAAATCAATCGCCACCAGAAAAAGCCCCCTTCCAGATAATATTAAATGTGATGAAATGACCACAGGTGTGCCCTAGAAGAAACCATGGCAAGAGCCCTCTCAAAAAAACAACAACAAAAAAATTCCAGTGGAGAGGCTGCAAAGCTGCCCAGCAAAAATAAAGGTTGTTTCTGATGCTTCAAGTCAACAAACAGATGCTCTGCCACTATTTTCAGCACCTGATCCTTCAAGCCTGAGTCTGCCTCTTCAAGTTCAGTTGATTGAATTCTATTTTTTATTCTTTTCTGTCAAACCACCAAACTTCTCATTTGAACTGTGTTAACTTTCTCTCATTCTAAAAGACAGAGTGTTTCTATTTGGCAGACATAACAGCATTAAACTTTCATAAACTAAAAGATTGTGTGGTAAAGCGAGTGTAACATTGAGCAAAGGCAGGATCCAGACACTAACCCCCATCATTTCTCAGAAATCATAACGTTAGATTATTGGTTTAATGGTGCTTCTGGGTCACAAAGCTTATGCAGTTTTTAAAGGGCTGCCAGGACACAAAGACAGGGAGTCACAGGCTATAAACTGTTTCATGAGCTCCAACTCTGAGGAGGGGAGGAGGAGGAGGAGGGAGGGGGTTGACATCTTTAAGCTCCAACTTCACATCGTTAAGCTCCAGCGCATGTAAAAGGGTCATAAACAGTCAATAAGGCATACATATTATGATTTAGCTCCGCTGGGAGTCGATGATGACGTAGGCTGAAGCTGAATAACCTGAGCGCACAGATGATGAGCGGAAGCGCCAGTGCGCAACTCCCCATCATAATCTGGCGGAGCAGCATCGCTGTCTTTTCAGCTCCACTCACTGACAATCCAACCAGCCGTGAGACAGGACGAGGGGGGAACTGACTTCTTCTGCTGCTTACTGATGAAATTTTGATTGGTATAGAGTTTTTCCAGCTGCAGAATTTTTTTGTTTCCTTTTTGAAAAGGAGCGACCATGTGGTTGATGCGCGTATGATTTGCTGTTTTTCCTATATTTTCCACACTGTTACCCGTACTTTTCGAATATTTTGACGCACTTTTGCCGTTTAAAAATGCCCACAACCGCTCAAACCGTTGAGTTGTCTGCTAAGTAAGTTCATCTGTTTACCAAACAGGAGAGATACCGCGATCAGTGAGTAGACTGGGAGGCTGTGTATCCTTTCACACGTGGATTATTCGTATCCAGTCGGAATGCTGACTCTATTAGTCGGACTTCTGTACCTGGTCAGCGGACGCGCTGTGCGGAGCCAGGATGCTACAGGTAGCCGTTTTGTTTGTAACGCCATTCCCCCGGGCGCAGAGCCGGGCTGCGCGTACGGTACAACGGGGAACCGCGTCCAGAGCAGCACCCCAGTGGAAGACGAGCTGCGGAATACTATCATCCAGCTCCGGGAAACCATCCTGCAACAGAAGGAGACCATCGTGAGCCAACAGGGCACTATCAAGGAGCTCAACTCCAAGCTTGCGCGCTGCGAGGCGGCAGCGGATGAGTCGACGCAGGGCAAGTCCCGGGGTCAGGGCTCCAGACGGAAGGAGTTGGGGAAGAACACGATGGGAGACCTGCCCCGGGACCCGGGTGAGAGCATAGACCAGCTGGGGAAAACGATGCAGAGTCTGAAGGGTCGGCTGGAGAACTTGGAGGTAAGGTGCTAAAATATGCTGCTGGTGCGTAAAAGCAGCGGTGAATCACTTTAGTTTGTATTTTGAATCATAAACCACCATCACAACCAACTGTAGCATTTTGATAAACATGCAAACGCCTGGTAATAGGCTGCAGGCACAGCAGGAAACCTGTCAGTGAGATCAAAGGGTCAGCGGGTTGCCAGATAAACCCGTTTTTAATCGTCAATTTCTGTTCAGTGGCGCAACCCCTGAAAAAAAAATGACCAACAAGATGTAAGCAACACAAAGTGTGTTAAATATGTTACCATGCGTGTGTTACAGGGTTTTCAGAAGCAACCCTGAATAATTTATGAGCACTCTGTGTATACCACATAGTATTTTATTTGCAGACACGTGACTCATTTTTAAAGCAGTTTATGGAATTAACTCCAGGTTTAACCTTCACCACAGTGGAGCTGGAACTGGAAGGCTGAATCAAACCCGTCATGGTGGAGTGGAGTGGAGTGGAGTGGAGTGGCTTCTTTTCCTCTTGACCTCAGATCTTTTGCAAACCAGTGCTTTGTTCACACCCAGGGGACCCTTCCTTCTTCCTTTTCAACTACTTCCTCCGCTCTGAGCATTAATTCCAGCAGCCTCGGAGATCACAAGCAGATATTGAGGTCACCTTTAATGAAGCGCTTTCCATACACTAAAAGGTGGATGGATATCAGCTGTTGTGGCTTCAGCTGTTATGTCATTAAACCTACCTTCCCGCTCAATCTGATTCCCTCACTAAGCATTATAGTGTTTATTTAAACTCAAGGTTATTTCTGTACACTCTATGCTGCATTGCTGATACATCCATCTCTCTTCCCTCCCCCCTCACACCCTCCTCCTTCCCTTGATTGGAAGCTTTAATACCCTGATCAAATCAGGGGATACTGCAGCTGTGTGCATACATATTATATTGAATTTTAATCTATTGATCTGCATCTGCTTTCCATAATTATTATTGCATGAACAGTGTTGCATGTAGCGTATGGCAGCCTGGAGCAGGACCTTTCCCTCACATCAGAGACATTGTGTAACTCAACAACTAAAACCAGGACCTCGCAGTAGCTGCTATGGTGGCCTTCAGCAGATTCTCTTTAACTGAGCTTTACAGACGCTTCTGTTTTGTGAGAAAGTACAAATCAACCTCTGAATGTGTCACAAAGAGTCTGACACCAGAAGTGAACTGTAGATTTATTTATTCATTAGATTTATTTATTTTTATTCTGAAGACCTTGCTTTAACCAGGAAGTGGCAAAGAGATTAAAAATGACTGTACGGGAGAGACACAGCCGCATCAGAAATCACACACACATCAGAACTTGGAGTGTCAGTTTTTTGCCCCCTTGGTGACCTCACCAGCTACCACCCATATAGGGCGCTGATTGTCAAGTTGCACAAACTACAAATAACGTTTCTTCACATTTAGCTCTAAAACATCACATTTATGCAGATTTAGAGAAACATTTGTGAAATATATCTGTCAAATATCATTTTTAAATGTTCAATGTAAAAAATGAATGTCCTGATTCTAAATATTTAGCTACATTTCTAAACATTTATTTTTTTTTATTCTAAGTATTTATCTAAGATTTCTAAATCTTTAGTAAATATTTCTAAATGTTTGCTAATATTTCTAAATCTTTGGCTAAGATGAAATAGGTTCTTCAAATCTTAAGCTAAGATTTCTAAATCTTTAGCTAAGAAAAAATTTTGTCCAAGATTTCTAAATCTTTAGCTAAGATGAAATATTTATCAAAGATTTCAAAATCCTTAGTGAATATTTCTAAATCTTTGGCCAAGATGAAATATTTATCTAAGATTTCTAAATCTTAAGCTAAGATTAAATATATATCTCAGATTTCTAAATCTTAAATTAAGAAGAAATAATAAGTGTAAGATTTCTAAATCTTTAGTAAATATTTCTAAATATTTGCTAATATTTCTTAATCTTTGGCTGAGATGAAATATTAATCTCAGGTTATTCAAATCTTAAGCCATTATTTCTAAATCTTTAGCTAAGATTAAATATTTGTCTAAGATTTCTAAATTTTTAGCTAAGATGAAATATTTATCTAAGATTTCTAAATCTTTGGTAAATATTTCTTAATATTTGCTCATATTTCTAAATCTTTGGCTGAGATGAAATATTTATCTAAGGTTCTTCAAATCTTAAGCCATGATTTCTAAATCTTAAGCTAAGATAAAATATTTGTCTAAGATTTCTTAATCTTAAGTTAAAAATTCTAAATATTTGCTAATATTTCTAAATCTTTGGCTAAGATATAATAGTTATCTAAGGTTCTTGAAATCTTAAGCCATGATTTCTAAATCTTTAGCTAAAATGAAAATTTTGTTGAAGATTTTTAAATCTTTAGCTAAGATGAAATATTGATCTAAGATTTCTAAATCATAAATTATTTCTAAATATTTGCTAATATTTCTACCTCTTTGGCTGAGATGAAATATTGATCTAAGATTACTAAATCTTTAGTGAATATTTCTAAATATTTGCTAATATTTCTACATCTTTAGCTAAGATGAAATATTTATTTTAGGTCCTACAAATCTCAAGCCAAGATTTCTTAATCTTTCTCTTAAATGAAATATTTATCTTAGATTTCTAAATCTTTAGCTAAGAGGAAATATTTCTCTAAGATTACTTAATCTTGAGCAACAATTTTTAAATATTTGCTCAGATTTCTAAATCTTAAGCTAATATGCAAGTTCACACCCCCGTCCACCGGAAGCACCAAAATAAAAGCTTGAGGAAGCGATCCAGCCAATCAGGGTTTGAGAATGTCAACCAAAGTCGGCTAATTCAGCTGTAAGAAAAGAAACATACCAAGTGCTGTGATGGTGCTGTTGGAGATCCTGTGGCCGACTAGGGCTGCAACGGTTAGTCAACATAATTGACTCATCTACCATAAAAAAATATTCGACGTAATTTTTAATAGTCGATGCGTAGTATTATTCTTTTTATTGTTGTTGTCATATGGTGAAATCAAATACCAGGGAGTAATGCTCATCCGTAATTTCAGTTCACTACATGAGGCTCCATGTTAACAGATACTTTAGTGGGAAAAGATCACTAAGTTCATACATGAGGAATATTAATGAGGAAAAATCTCTGCGCCCCAACGGCAATGTGTGCTGACGGAGGCTCTGTAACTCTGGCTTGGACAGCCTTACAGCTCCTGGTGTTTGACACTTGATAACGTGATTTAGAGAGTCTCCCTTTCTCTCCGTTTTAAACAGTTTTTCTGGATCTGAGTCACAAACTAGCATCAAAACTCCCCTAACTTTTTAAAAGAGAGGACATTTATCTGATGGAGCTCTCACTCTCAAGCTCACACTGCACCGGTAACACTCAGCGGGGACAAGGAGGGGCGGAGTGCGCATGAGCGAAATAGAAGTAGCCCATGTAGAGCAACAAAACTTAGCGCGTTGTTAAAATCTCGCTTGGCTGGGTCACTTCGTCAGGCGGGAGTGTAAATTTGGGTATTAGCTAAATATTTGGAAATCGTACCTCAGTATTAGAACTCAACTAAATATTTAGAAACCTTAGCTTAAGAT
This sequence comes from Halichoeres trimaculatus, assembly GCF_033239565.1. Classification (NCBI taxonomy): domain Eukaryota; kingdom Metazoa; phylum Chordata; class Actinopteri; order Labriformes; family Labridae; genus Halichoeres; species Halichoeres trimaculatus. The sequence continues at coordinate 4,353,727 of NW_027437198.1, read as the reverse complement.
TTAGGAATCTTAGATAAATATTTAGAATCTGGACTTTTATTCATAACATTGATATGTATTCTTCAACATTTAGCTAGGTATAACATTTAACACTCAGATATGACGTTTAACATTTATATTTAATATTTATATTTATATTTAATATTAGAAAAATTAATTTAACAAATATTTTTTTTTAATCTGCATAAAAAGTAATGTTTTAGAGCTAAATGTGGAGAATTGTTGTTGTTTGTAGTTTGTGCAACTTAACACTCAGCGCCCCACACACCCAATCATGTCTGTCTGTCAGGCCACCAGCTCCAAGTAGAGCACAGGGACACAATCTTCATTTTGATGGATCAAAAACAATGGTTCTAAAAGGATCAGACCCGAAATGAATTCAAGATCAGTCATCCGGTGCAAATCTGGGTCTTTATGGAGACTGAATGCCTGGTCGAGTGCACGGGGTTAACTGGATTAAATGTCTGTTTCTCAATCCATCTATCCATCCATCCTGTTCTTCTCTTCCCTGTTTCCATTCCTCGCCTCCCAGCAACAGAGTTTGCGTCTTCCCTCCACGAATGTATCAGCCGGGGGTGTCTCGGCCCTAGCCCCTTTGCCACCGGAGCTGAGGGAGCTGCTGCGGCAGCGTCTGGGGGCGCTGGAGACGCAGCTCCTCCGGAAGGTGGCTGAGCTGGAGGAGGAGAAGAGCCAGCTCTACAACGAAACGGCGGCCCACCGCCAACGCACCGAGAGCACTCTCAATTCCCTCTTGGAGAGGATCACCGAGCTGGAGAAAAGTGAGTGAGACAATGGGGTGTTGGGAGATGCTGGCCAGAAATAATCCCCCTCTTTTTTCTGTTTTTGTCTTCTAGATTTAACTCTCATTAGCTAATCCTTGTGCAAATTTCTGATGATGCAAGTAGAAACCTCACAGCACAGTTTCTTCTTAGAGTGGTTCTCAGAGCCGCTCCTGATTTTGGAAAAAGGAGGCTTGGAAAGCTACACTGAATGCTTAATTAGTTTAATAAATATTAGAGAGATGTCCTCACTCCGGGGTTTCACTTTGAAGATGGACGTCAAAATATCTCCGCCTTCGGGAAAATAAAATAATCTCACCACTCACTGGACATTTCCTGCAGACTGTCCCCTGAGGCTCAGCCGGCTGAGTCAGTGTCTGCTGGATGATTCCAGGTTTAACCAGAGCTAATTGCTTGGAATTAAAAAAAAGGTCAACCCAACAGCAGCCACTTGTCTGACAATAATTACTGCCTTTTTTCAGCTTTACAAAGTTCACTTCACATCACGTCTCTGCCGGAAATGTCAGGGTTCATTCTGCAGGGATGTTGACGGCTGCGCTTTGCGGTGAAAGCTCTTTTTTTCCACCGGTGATAGCCATGTAATGGCTTTCAAACATGCTTTGGTTGTCCTCCTGCTCTGGGCTTACAACAAAAGAAGTCTGGGAATCGGTCCAGCACCCCCATGATCCTTGGAGGTTAGGAATGAATTGAGTTGAGGAGCTGAGTAAATGAGAGCCTCAGAGAAAGTTACAGGGACCGTTGGTACTGAACCACAAACTTATTTACATGTTATCCTCTCCTCTTGTGTCGAGCGACTGAAAAAGGTCTGACAGCTTCAAACCTATGAACTCTCTTCTTACCGTACGAGCTGCAGTAGTCTGCCTCAGCTTCAAATCTTCTGCTCCACTGAGATAAAACCCTGCTTCAGTCTCATTAAAAAAAATAACATGTTTTCTTGGTGCGAAGACGTGTGTGTATGAGTGTGTGTGTGTGTGTCCTTTTCGGCTCCTTTATCCTCATTTTCTCTTTAAATTTTCACTAACTTTTCCTCTTTGTGTGTGTCTGCCTTTTTTCCCATCATGCTTAATTTAGTATTACCATGTTTACTCTGTTTCTGTATTCAGCCTCTGTGAAATATTAAAACTCTTGTAAGTTTTCTTTTCTTGACCCACCGCCTCTCTGTGAGTTAGCTGTGATGCGTGAAGTCACAGATGACTTGGTATGAAACGTAACTACATGAAACCTTTTAAATAATGATGAAGCTTGGTCTTGTTCTTGTTGTGATGCTAGCAGCTATGCTTCAGGGACTGCAATGTCAGTCAGGCTCTTGAGACAGAAAGATGTAAAACGTCTTAGAAGTCATATATTGTTACATCAAGAAAGCCAGAATATACTTTTGTTCACTCGTTAAAGGGGACATATCATGCTGATGCCTGATTTAATACTTACATATAAAATAATAAATTTGAAAACAAGACCTTTCAGCCCCTGAATTTTCAAAAAATGAGATATTGTATTTTTTCTGATATCCTAGAACGAGATTTGATGCCTCTGAAAACAGGTCAGGCCATTTGGCTGCAGGATTTCGAACGTCGTGATGACACGAGGATCCTTTCTTTTTATTGGAGTAATCTGATAAAGCAGCTCCTCCTCAGTGATGTCAGTTAGTCACACAACCGCCACCGAGGGATACACCCACCAAGAGCCGAGTATAAACGTATAAACTATACATGATACAGTACCGGTTGGACTCACCACACTGAAGCGTCCTGAAGTGATCTGTGTCGAGGTGGATTTTCTTCCTCCTGAGCTGCAGAACCGTCCGGGTCTGACTCGGGGTCCAATACAAAAGGACGTATCCTACACTCTGCCATTTTATTAGTGCTATCAATGCCTTACGGTGAAGTTTTGTCAAACAGCAAACTCGCTCGGTCTGCCCCATCCAATATGTCGATTTTGTAAATACTGCCATGCTGCAAAAACCGCCCCCTGGCTCTACCCCCTCTGCCCCTCTGATAGAACTGACCAATCAGAGCACAAAGGGCTGTGATGTTGCGAGGTTACTGGAGGTCATTCTCCAAACTGAGCCTTTCAACGAGATCTTCAGAATGGCCTAAACTGAGGATATTGAGAACGCTATTGTGGGGCAATGAAGGAACTAAATGACTTGTACTGAGGGCAGAAATGCTTTACAGGCATCCTAGTCTGGCATAGTGAAAAGGAGAAACAAGCATGATATGTCCCCTTTAAAAATCTTACACATCATATACATAGATCTCCATCAGGACAGGATCCGACTCTTCATCCCCTATGAGCCCAAAACTAGTAGAATTACCATTAAAATTTATTATAAAATCAATTATATTTTTTATTACTTAGATGTTTTGGTTTGCATATGGGGGTCAATGGCAAAACAAGCTAAACTAATAACACTCTACCTCAGCTCTTCAATATGCTTCATAGGCACTGTTAGCACACTAGCATTCCCAGCAAAGAAGCTAAACCTGGTAACAGAAATGATTGCACTACAAAAACTGAAATATAGTAAAGTGTTTTTGTCTTATTTTTAGTAAAAAATGTCTCATTGTACTGGATATGAACCACGTTCAACTGAGAAGTCCAGAAATGTTTTATTTCAAGATATTAAGAGACAAAAATGAGGTCTGAATTGCTAGTAGCAAGTAAAAATATCTGCCAGTGGTGAAAGTGGAATGTCGAGTCAAGTTTCTTGATGTTAGAGTAATGTCTTCATCCAAGAAACTTTGTTCTTACCTCAAAGGGAAAATAGTTTTTCTCCGAACAAGTAATGCAGACCTCATTTTTAGTCTTTAAATAACTTGAAATAAGACATTTTTTGACTGGTCAGGTGAAATTGGCTCATATTAAGTCTAAAAGACTTTTTTTTTTAAACTGAAAATAGGACAAAAAAACTTGATTAGATTTCAATTTTTTTGCAGTGTAATACCATTAAAGTAGTTTGTTGAAAATTCTAATCTTGGTTATTTTCTGATGGTAAAGTGAACTACATACATGAGCAGTACAAGCAGTCCCATGGTCTTTCTGAGAGCCACGTGTAGCACAGAAAATCCCTTGATGTAGTGCACCCTGGAAATTAGCTAAATAGTGGTTTAAAGGCAGGGTTTCACAACCTCAACCTCCCCTCCTCCCCCTCCCCTTGGAGCTCCTCCAAAGCAATGCCCTCGCTCACATACACGAGCGCCGCTGATTCACGACTATGATTGTGAATGACTGAAAGACGGACTCAACCCATCGTTTTATGTTTTGCACTATGTCAAGTCATGTCTCATTTAGAGGTAAGGAAGCACCAAAAGGTTAAAACGTAAAGCTAAAAATCAAATAAACAAACGTGACTTTTGTCAGTACTCCCAACTGTCATGCTAGCATTACCCACTTTTTTGCTTGTCAGAGCCCCCTGTGGTGAGAGTTTATTAGACTCTGATCCAGACTACAGCCCAGAGCCAATTGGCTCCTCATCGGGTCAGAGGGTACAAGCGCGAGGTCGAGCAAGAGGGGCAGTAGTTAGAGACAGGGGAACAGAGCAAGAAAATAAATCCTCTGTCTTTCTTTTCTTGCTCTGTTTAGCCAGAGGAGCGGTTAGCAGTAATCGGGGTATGGGTAGTTTCTCTGCTGTTCTTCTGCAGAGTGCAAAACTGTACACCGCTAAACTGGGGAACACACATTGAGTCAGGGGCAGTGCGCACTGGTGAAATGTACGGGCAAGAGGAGAGCATTGATTGGTTTAACAGACTGGATCCTAATCGATGTGATTGGCTGATGTTTTCCTGGGTTTTCTCCTGCTGTAGATAGCAGATATTATTTGTCTTTATTTAAGAACACGTCATGTATTGCTTGCCATTGGGACATTTAGATCATTTTTAACCAGTATAACAAAAAGTGTATCTAAATCAAACTCCCAATTATACCTTTAAATCGGAATAATTAACGGACATATTATCTGTGATGTCACCCATCTGTTTCTTATACAGTGTTTTGAAGCAAATCATCAGCAGGTGTTCTGTGCCTCTGATTGGGCAAAACTGGGAGCTTAATTTCTTCTACACTGCAGAATTATAAATATTTTTTTAAAAAACCTGTATAGTGTGTGCTGATTAAGGAATAAGGTAGCCAGACCCACCCATTTTTTTTTAACCAGGCTGTTAATCTCTTGGTGTGTATGTGGTTCCTGATCTTTCTTCAGCCGGCCTCCAAGCGGCAACCTCCGGTCTAAGAATATGAGACAATGCAGAAGTGCTAAGACCTGCTGTTTCTTGAGTGTCTGCTTGAGGCTGGCTCCAGAAGTACTGGAGGTCACTTACACACAAGCCCCCCCCAAAAAAAGCAGTTTCACAGCAGAAATAAACCCATTTACAGCCTGGTTCAAAAATCCTCTCCTGCCTGATTCGTCAATTTCAATATAAACACACACTGAACAGGGGGCACCTGAAACATAGCTTGAGCAACCCTTGCTGTGGGGCTAACACTGTGCTGTCATGGCATTAACTGCAAATTCAATACACCATTAATAAACCAATAGGATGTGGGTGAATGAGGACCTACATCCTGACTACAACTGGGATAAATCATTGTCATTAACAGAATCACTCCACCATCTTTGATTAACCGCCACACAGAGTGCACGCTTTTGTAGATTATCTAATTCTTATGAGGAGTATGGGGTGATAACAAGAGTAAGAATTACATGAAAAAAATCAAGTCAAAGTGAAGGCTTGTTTCAGAGACTGCTTTTAGGAATACTCAACCATGTATCCTTATTTCTCAACAACAGGTAACAGTGCCTTCAAGTCACCCGAGGACTTCAAGGTGTCCCTCCCTCTGCGGACGAACTACCTCTACGGACGCATCAAGAAGAGCCTCCCAGAAATGTACGCCTTCACAGTGTGCATGTGGCTCAAATCCAGCGCCAGTCCTGGGATAGGAACCCCGTTTTCATACGGCGTGCCAGGCCAGGCCAACGAGATAGTCCTCATCGAGTGGGGGAACAACCCTATTGAGCTACTAGTTAATGACAAGGTGGGTACATAACGAGAAACCGCTTCCTTACAGGGCTCATCATGCTTTAAAGGTTTTACAAACAAGTAGTGAAAACATTGGCATGGTATGAGGTAAAGCTTCTTGTGCTGTAAATAAATAAAAAATGGCCATCATGGGCCATACCTTCACAAGGAATTATAAAACCCACTGATGACTGACATCCTTGGGGTTAACTTGGATTCTTCCCATGAAAATGCTTGTGACTCAACCCTATGGTGACCAATCTGCCCTGTGTGTCTCAGACTGGACACAACGTAGTTAGATTTATAGTTACAGAGGTGAGAGAAAGGAAGCACCCCTTGAAAAGCATAGGATAGGTAAGATTTTTAAAGCGGGACACACTTTTGCTTTCAGCACCAGACTGATACAGGAGTTAGTGCTCTATGCAAATCTCAACTTATTCTCATCTGCCTCTGCTGTTCTGTCTTTTGAGTGAAATGTGGTGAAGTTTCAAGCTGTGTGGTTTTATTTTTGTGGGTCTGCTGCCTCACAATGAGATATGTGGTTGGAATTCTTGGCTGAGCAGGGGATTTTTAGTGTTTGCATGTTCTCCCCGTGTGCATGTGGGTTCTCTTCTGGTTCTCTTGCAAAGACATGCCTGGTAGGTAAACTGGTCACTTTGAAGGTCCCATATTGTGCAAAAATTACTTAATTAAGTCTTTTAGTGAAATTTAATGACCAAACCTGTACTTAGTAGTGCTTGTGAATGTAAAACCCTGACCTAAAACGAGCTGTTTGGAATTTGGGGGTTTGTCAACGTCAGCGATTCCCTTTTTTGACCAGTTAGGAGCAAGTCTGACCTGATTGGTCCACCAGAGCAGATACCCCCGAACCCCCCGAAATCTTTCCAGCAATGGGGAGCAGAATGCCAAAGTTGAAAAACCATCACTGCTCTGTTTTTGGCTGTAAATAGCCACATAGTTCCATGCACAAGCTTTCCATCTTAGAAGAAGACAAGACTAAGTGGCTAGAGCTCATTTATCAAAGAAACATGCCAGCTACACTCAGTAAAACTGTGCATGTGTGTGCTAGTCACTTCACGGCCGACTGCTTTTCCAACTTTGGACAGTACAACAGAGGGCTAGCGAATAGACTGGTCCTGAATCCAGGCGCATTACCAATCATCCGCAAACAAACCTCAGACCCTGGAAATGTGAGTATTTTAAATGCTGTGTGCTGTGGAGCAGATGTAAGAGCTTTTCCTCAGTGTCCCCCCTGTCTCTGTGTTAGCTTCAGGATGCTAACTTCAGCTGCAGTTAGCCTGTTGTTTTAACCTGTAATGTTACGGTAAACGAGGTTCGCCGTTTTGTAAACAATGTGCACTCGGAGCTTGTGGCGCCGCTCTCAGTGACGCTGAAGAGTCGGGCAGTATCAGTGGTGGCTCATTTGCATATGAAGGTCACACCCACTTAATCAGAGGGTTCTGAACAGAGGGGCTATGAGAGCCTGGAAACAATGCTGCTGTGCTTGATTTATTGGCTTTTTGGACCAAAACATGTTACTACCATTTCATGAAGACATCAATGATCCATAATAAAGGAGCACAATATGGGACCTTTAAATTGATGGTAGGTGTGAGTGTATGCGTGAAAAGCTGTTAGCCTGCACATTAGCTTTGTAAAAGATCTAAAACTGCTGAGGGTGTACTCCAACTCTGTTTATGTCTAGTCATTAGTCTCGGTCTAGTTTGGTTTGTCTCGGTATTTTGAGGCGTTTCCATTGATTAATCCCGGGACAACTCCCCAAATTACCAACCTGAACCATCCCACTTTTTGGTACCCTTCTGTTGGGGTGCCAGACATACTGATCCAACCCCAGAAGCTGGAGCTAGAAACACTGCAGACCACAGATCACAGAGAAGACACCTTGCTGGATGCCTTCCATCATTGCTCTTTGATTACTGTGTGGTTTTCTTCTTCCTTGATTTTTTATCAGGGTCACACTCTTATGGCATCACACTATTGCGTATTTGACTTGACTATTGGCATCGGCAAACCCAGCATCTGGCTCACACGCCACCTTCCAAGAAGGGTCATGGTGGGCAGGCTTTGCCAACCCAACCTGTCCCAACCTGTACTGATCCAAACCGGACTGCTTGGTGGAAACAGGGCTTTAGTGTTTCTGTTCTCTTATGCCCCGTATCATGAACTCAAGTACTACTAATCAAGTCCTTTATTCAGTATCCAAAACACGGAATGATCAAGACCAGAGTTTCTGATACAGACAGGCCGACACAAGCCCTTTTGCAAATATTCCAGAGGACTGTGTAACACAGTTTGCATCTTTATTCATTTCTATTTGAACTCTGATCTCTGCCCTGATGATCGTTCGGGGAGTGGAGATGTGTTTAGATCAATAGCTCTTATTCATCATTTGCCTGACGGCGCTGCTGGCAGAGATGTTTTGTAGATCCGCTCATTAAATGCAAAGAAGGCATTGATACCATGTTAATATTTCCTCATCGGTCTGCTCCGTGGTGTGAAATACTTGTACTTCTAAGCACAATAATGATACAGCTGAAAGCAGATCCACTGACCATCAGCTCTGAATTTTTAATTTTGCTCCTTATAAACATTTAATATCATTGACCCACATTCCTCACACACCCAAGAATAACAGTTCTTCATTAGGGAACTTAAGCTGCCATGTGCGCTCGCTGGAATGCCTCGTCTTCTTTGCTTTCTGCACCATAAATCCACACGCAAACTGTTAGCTTTCAGTCAGCCGAAACCAGGATTTCAATTAACACGACAGAAAACAAAGTGGTAGACACGTACATAAATATTTTATACCATTTATTTTTCAAAGGAAGGGATTTTGTGTAATTGTTATGCTGATTTGAGCTGTAATACAAGATTTTCCTGTTTCCCCCCGTGGCACAGATGCGTTTGCAGCGCTGTTGTATCAAATTTGGGTGATTTTTTTTTGTGTGTGTGAAATGTTGCTGCACTGGAGAGGATTCTTCTCCCCTCACTGTCTTGTTTACACTGGCTGTTATTGGCACAGGCAGGTCTCCTCATAGCTTCCCCTTCACCATGCATTATACATGTGTTCAGCTCAGACAGATGAGAGCGAGAGATGGCGGGAGAAAGGGATGAGTGAAAAGAGGAAAAAAGGAGAGGATGGGGGGTTTGGAAATGGAAAATCTGCAGAGCTTTGGAAGAGTGGATAGAGTTCTGCTCGGAGAGAAGAGTGAAAGATCACAATGAACCCTGGAAAAGAAAGTTATCATGTACAGGAGGAGAAATACAGCAGAGCCGGAAACAGGCTTGTTATGATCTCTGCATGTGCGGCGGCACATCCATGAGTCGAGCTTGCTCATGATGATAACAGGGTCCACAGGGGCACATTGTTTATGCTATTGATTTGAAGAAAAGGGAAGCAGCGAAGCTTCTTCAACAGGGATAGAAAAGTGCAGCGTTGTCTGGTTCTGCAGAGGGAAAATCTTCATTCTCATGAAGTAAAACCCCCAGAACAGTTAATCTCTTTGTAGATGTGTCATTTTTATCCCAATCAAGAAAAACGTCTTTGTAACATCTCCATTTGTCAGCTGAATGAGGCCGCTAGGAGTTTAATCTGAATTGGATTCAGATGGTCTTGTACTACATTAAAAATGACTTCTCCTGGCAAGCGCGCCTATGCAGTCTGATGCTCATAAACAAGAGTAATCTGAGGACCAGTCCCTGAATTTTTTGATGAATTCAACCCAACTCTTTGTAGATTAATCCCAATAATTCCAGTTTTTACCTCACACCAGACAGAATTCATCAGGTTGATGCATTTTTTATCACTCGTTGTTGAAAGCAGATCATTAACAGGCTGATTCTCTTTTTATGACCCTTTAAAACATCTCAATGAGGAGAGACAAGTTAATAAATTAAAGATAAACATTTATTTTAACAGGGGTGATGAGATGTTGAATCACTCGCAGAGTCTCTAGTGCTTGCACTGTCGGTGAGGATTTTGCCTGATGGTGTCATCTGACGCGGATGAGATGATGACACGGCGATGAGGGGGCGCTGATAGGTGGGTGGAGGGTTGCACACAACAATGGCGTGAATGGACTGGAGGGAAAAAAGCCACAGTAGCAAAAGACACAGGAGGTATAATAGGTTAACAGTGAGGCACGCTGCAGTGCTGGTGGATAAATTTGACGCAAAAAGGAAAGGAACAGCTAATGACTACAGGGAAATAAGTATGCATGCATGAAGCACTGAATGCACAATAACAGAAGAGAAACAAACAATGAATCAGTATGCAGAGCATAGTGTTCCTGACTGAACACCAGCCCAGCAGAGACGTAAAAGCTCCTACTGTTCATATGTTGACTCACAAGTTTGCAAACTTCCGTGTTTTTGTGTTGTTCAATGTTTGAGGAATATACTCATCCGCCAAATGTTGATGAGGAATTTGACCTCCTCGCAGCTTCAGCCCATGACTCAGGTTGCTGGTAGGTAAACGGGCTGACGTTTGCCAACGTCATAAGGCCAGCTGCCTTCCTACAAGGCAAAATGCGACTCATAGGTATGGCATTTGTCTGCTCATTCATTTAGGAAAGGGAACAAAGACAGTGACATAATGACAGAAGAGCAAACCTGCAGTGTGTGTATAGCTTTACATTAATGCAGTGAGAACACAAAGGGCTCTAATTTCATGGCGCAGCGCAGGGGGGCGCAAGCCTGGCGCAAAGATGGGTGTGACTGCACGCCAGGGGGAGTTGACAGCAGATTCATGTTGGCGCAGTAACAACTTTGTGCCAAAAAAGTGAAAGCTTGCCAGCTCCAACCTGGTCTATCCTCGGCGCTAAGTGGAGCGCACCCTCCGCAGCTGTAATTTGGTGACAGGCGCACATGTGCGTGTATGTCAACAAAGCCTCAGAGGCAGGTTTCCAGAGTGTCAGGCACATTTTAATGCAATAAAAAAATCACAGCAATCACTATTTAATGTAACTGTCTGAACCAGCAAATACATTTGTATCTATATTAACTGTCCCATCACATCTGAAGCAGCTGGAAGTTTGATGCACATCTTATAATTACACAATGAACAGCCTTAACATTTGATACTGAGTATATATCTGGCTTCTCTCATTTCATTTAATTCAAAGAAAAGAGGGAGAGAAAAGACGAAGAAAAAAACAGACAAAATAAATGTATGTCACTCAGGATTTACCGGTGATTTCCCATATTTCTCTGTTTTAGTCTTTATTTTTAACGTGATCTAAAAAGATGGAGTACATTATTGTAAGGAGGATGAGGCGGAGACACCGGGAGAGTATACAGTATATCACCAAAGGTTCTGCTTTTATGCGATGACAAACCAGGAGTGCAGGTGGATCAAAAGTATTCTGAATGGATAAGCCAGCTGTGTAACTGCCTCTTCATTTTGTTCTCCTATTAATGACAAAGGAACAGATTACATCTGTCCCGGGAGCTGGCCCACAAGGTGACGCGCTTCGTGTCCTCCGATGTTCCCCGCTGTCCATTCTCCTGCTGCAGGGACAGCGGCTCTGACTGTCTATCGGGTTTTTCCAGCACACTGTTTCCGCGGTGCTGGGGATCACTCAGACCAATCAGACGCGCCTCGGCAGCAGGGCATTTAAAGGCAAGGAGAGGCGCTCATTTGACTGGTGAAAACAGCGCTCGGCTGTGTTAAACCCACTCACGGCTTTTCTCCTCCCTCTCTGTCATTTGCGCGGAGGGAGGCGCCTGGTCTACGAAATTAGAGCCCAAAATGATCAAAGAGTAAATCATTTTATGATCTGAATTCAGACAAAGCAAACTAACCACAAGTGTGAAAGCCTCAGCCCAGTTTACACAAGGAACTTCACGCCACCTTCAGCCAGTGCCATGAATTGCAGAGCCAGTTTGTTCCCAGTCTAGTCAATACTTCAGTTTACACTAGTCAGAATTCTGACTTTAATCTCAGAACTCAGAGAGAAAAGTCAGAATTGAGACATTTTTTCAGAAAAAAAATTGTAAAAAAAAAAAATGGATGTCTTGTTTTTTCAGTGGCCCTAATCCTCTTCTGTATTTATCGTATCATACTATCTGGATAAGAGATACTCATTGATTATGGATGTTAGATGAAATAAAATTCTTTTTTTGCCCCAAAATGGGGAAATTTGCAACCGTAATAAGAATTTTTAAAATAAAATTATGGAAAATATGTACAGATGTATGAGCAACAAGATAAACAAACAGAACAAATATGAAAGTGAGAAATGTTCACAGAATCAGGGCTTGACGTTAAAACCCACCAGTCCGCCAAATGCAGGTGAATTTCAGCAGTAGCCGGTAACACCACTACACTTACTAGCCACTAGGTAGGTTGAATTATTTAATTGTAGTTTTCTGAAACATCATCTGAAACAGCATCTGAAATACTTAACCAAGTGCAATGTGAGACTACGACACTACAACTCCCATGAGCACTGCCTGCACACAGTGTTTGCTCATTGGTCCATTTGTGAAGCCTTTTGCTGGCGGCTGACAGGATCTCAGACTCCTCTCCAGCTTTGACAGCTCCTGGTGTTTGGTGCCTGATAACGTAACTTAGAGAAATAAAAGTTCACTCACGTCTTCTTTGCTCTCCATTGTAAATAGTTTTTAGGATTTGAGTCACAGACTAGTGTCAGGACCCCTGGCACTTAATAAAATTGAGGACATTTATCCGATGGAGCTCATTTGGGCTTACACTGCACTGGTCTGATGGGCAACACTCACACTAGAGCGGGGAGGAGATGGAGGGGTGGAGAGGAGCGCACATAGAGAAGAGAAACTGAAACCTAATTATGGTCACAGATAAGAGGAGTAGGAACAAAATTTAAATGTAGGGTCTGCAGGAATTTCCGTTACTTGTTAGTAAACACAACATTCAAACTGGGCTCCTCCTCCTTGGATCAGTGCCAGCAGCAGCACACACCCACAGCCCCTGACTGAAGCTACCTGAACACAGAGCCATGCACCTGACTTAGCATGTTAGTACAAGCTAATCATGGGTATTTGACACATATCTAGTTTGCAGAAAGCTAACTGGTGTTGCTCTCCATCCTTTACTGCTCTGCAAGTGTCTAGTGAAAGTCGAGCCAAGCTTCACTCTCGTTTAGGAAAGCGCTTTATCTGTTTAGGGTTTTGTATCGCTTTGGTTTTTTTTCTTCCCCTGTGTTACGTCCACTATCGTAGCTGCTCTGATTAGCTTCTTCCACTCACTATCAGCACACAAAGTCACCTCCACACTGGTTGAGAGAGCTGTGATTGGCTGATGTAACCACACCTACTCTCCGCCCAGAAATGTCCCAAAACAACCAAAACATCAACATTCAGGCAGAGGAGGGGGTTGAGGCAGACACAGACAATGACACATATGTTTTTAAGGAAAATCCTCCAGATTCTACCTTAAAATCTTATACAAATACTTATCAAAGTTTCTTGTAATTAGTTTCTTCTGGAAATGCTGTCAACAAACCAAATTATTCTTTATTAATGCGTCTTATAGTCCAGTGTGACATATATGTTTTTTTCCTTTTCATGACACATTTTTGACTGATGTGTCTCATACTTGGAGTGATCAAATATCTTCTATACCCCTTCACCACTTTATTTCATGCAATAATAAACTACTCCTTTTATGACTTTGTCCTAATAAACTGCATGTTTTTGTAAAAAAGGAGCACAACCGTATCAGAGCTGAATACCTGATAATGACCTGTGGCGTTAAACATTGATGTCATCTTGATTTGAGAGTGCACAGAGGTCATTTACATTTAAGAAGGTTATAAATCTAGTTCAAGTAAACTAACATGTCATAGTCAGCTTTAATCATATTAAACATGATTACACAACATCAAAATTGTGGTAAGTGAAAACGCTGAGTGGCCCTGGGAAACCATCAGCCACACACTAAAAAAAGAAAACAGTTGGACCAACTTGAATTATTGCTTCAATTGGTCACACCTAAATAAATTAGGTTATTTGAAATGAAGTTAATGAGTTCAATAATCACAATTGATGAAGTCAAATGAACTTAGAAATTTGATTGTTTTCAAATCAACTTTTTTGCATTAGTCCAACTTAAGGTTTTCAGTTGTTTCAACTCAATAACCTCAAAAGCAAAACCTCAAAGTAAAATCTGACGAGGTGTTTTTATACTTGTGTGTGGGACAAGTTGAGTTTACTTAAAAGAATCTAAGAAAACAATTGCACTGAAAAGGTTAGCAACTATAACTAATAGTCTTAAGTTGAGTTTGTTTTATGTCTATATGTAAAGTTAACTTTACAGCCTATTGTATTCACTTATTTTAACCATGAAGTGATGAGGGAATGCAGTGGATATTAGACCCCACATTCAGATGTTAACTTGCCAAGGTCACAGGCTTTCTTTGTTCCACATGGCATGGACCTGCTGTCTGTGCCCTGTGGCATGCACTGTGTACCTTTAAGTGTGTTTAATGTTTTATATGTTAATGAATGAGATGTGCTGATGGGCTAAAATTATGATTAGCAATGACAAACTGGGTATTGTCTTCAGTTAAATTACCATTATCGAGAGAGTATTTTAATTGGGGCCCTCACTGCCAGGGAGCACAGGCAGCCAAGACAAGCAGCCTATGCCATGGAGCACAGCCAGGACAAGCAGCCTATGCCGTGGTGCACAGTCAGGCAGCCAACCAGCAGAGTGGACCACAGACAGCCAGCTGGTCTATGCCATGGAGCACAGACACACTGACCCTGCGTGGTAGCTTCATTTGCAGCAGGGTCTCATATCCACAGCATTCCCTCCTCCCCCACGGTCTTTCCTTTTGGGTTTTGCAGATTATTGATTTGAAACAACTTAAAACTTTAAGTTGGATTGATGCAAAATGTTGATTTGAGAAGAATTAAAATATTAAGTTTATTTGACCTATTAAGTTGTGTTGATAAAACTTGTGAATTTAATTTAAAAGGATTCATTTAGGTGTGACCAATTGAAGCAATAGATTTAAGTTGGTCCAACTACTTCCTTTTTTTAGTTGTAGCAACGCAGAATTTCAAGTTGATATGATCCACAAAAATACATTGGAAACCTGAACTTAAAAATATTGAGTTGGATTGATTAAAAAAATTACATCACTTCAACTGATTGAAGATTACCTTTTTACAGTGCAGTGGCTATTGAGCAAAAAGTTAATGTCAAGCCCTGCACAGAATTATAAAAAAAAGTAACCAAAAACAGTTAAATTTCATTGATCCATCAATAAAAAAGGGACTTTTAGCTGATAGCCTTGTCAAAAGTAACGACTAACGACAAATGCTAAATATATTACACATGCTAAAAACACAACTTTATAGTCATGCAGCACACTCAGTTATGGTAAAAGCACAGAAAATTGAGCAGGAATTAACCACAGACAGACTTTAACCTTTTGTTTGTTTGTCCTTCTTATTACATCATACCCAGCTGCTCCTGGCTCTTCACTTAACCTTCGATCGCTCCCTGTGTGAATCAGGCATCATGATTCCCAGGGTACTGCAGAGGCACATGCTGGCTCAGTCTCACACAAAATAATGTAACACCTGTGTGAAAATCATCTCTGCTGTGTAATAACAGCAAAATTGAACTTTTAAGGAGTGGGAACGAGATCTTTTGCAGTCATTTGAAGGAAGATGAGCCGTCTTTGCCCTGTGGATCTGGTGTTTTATTCATCTCTTTGTGTGCAAAACCTCATCGCCATCACATCAGCGCTGCCGAATATTCTACAAGAATTTGTTTCATTTTGGGCTACTGCATCTTTAAAGAGTCAGCGAGGCGCAGACTCCTCCGACTCAAAGAGACTTTGTAATCACAGTGGCAGTGATCCCTGTAGTCCCAGTGGTTTAGATTAAGATACCACCTGGATTTCTTAACCAGGATTTAATTAAAAGGGAAATATATTTGATTTTCAGTGGCTATCTTTCCAGGTTTATATCTATCTGGAGCTTAATATGAGTATGAATCTGAATGCTGATAAGAAATGAGCTAATGAGTGGTGTAGTAGTGTATGTGCGTGTGTGTTGCTCTGTATCCTCAGAGGAGTATGATGTCACTGGTTGGTAGGATAACCACTTGTTTTTCTTTGATCCATGAACAAAGCAGGGAAACATACGAGGACACTGTTTTTGCTGTTAGCTACCCAAACGCTTTGAAGGACGTTCTCTCCCTTGATGTCACCTGGGTAATCTAAATTTGATGTCGCATCTGGAGACTTCTCTGCACAGGGCTGTCTCTTTGAAGCCCTAACCCTTCTAATTGTCGTTCTTGTTTCTAACGTGTCGCAATTATTCTCAAACCCCTCTTGTCCCATCTTAACCTGGATGCTCTCCTCTCTGCTCCTCACTCTTTGGCCTCCTCCCTGAACTTCCCCCTTTTTTTTTGTCTGGAAACCTCTCCTCCAGGTGGCCCAGCTTCCTCTTTCAGTAAGCGACGGGCGCTGGCATCACATCTGCATCACCTGGACGACCAGAGACGGCTTCTGGGAGGCCTACCAGGATGGAGAGCGTCTGGGCACAGGGGACAACCTGGCCCCCTGGCACCCAATTAAACCTGGTGGGGTGATCATCCTGGGCCAGGAACAGGTGAGAGCAAAGGAAGCAAAGGAGTGTGTGTGTGCGCGCACAGGTGTGTGAGTGTTTTCCTGTGCAAAGTCTCCCCTGAGCGCAATGCCTGAGGTGCGGAGCAGGGAGCAGGGGAAAGGAGGCAGAGAGGCTCCTCACACGCTATCATTCCTTTCAATATTGCCTCATTCATCTACCTCTTAACTGCACCTCTGAGCCATTGGGAGCTGCATTAGCAGGTTATTGTAGCTGCTAGCTCCACGACAGCTCATTTCATATTCTGGAGAAATGTACAGTGACATATGATTAATCTCCACAGAGGGCCATTAACTCACATTGCATTAGATTAGAGCCAAAGGAGCAATGTATTGCCACTCACTCAGGCTGAGATTGCTGCATGTTGCACAATATTGCAGTTTGCACATCACTTAGGTGTCTTAAAGTGGCAGTGCACTGAAAATTACTCAGGGCTGTTAGGCAGTTTGCTTCAAATGGAGCTGATATATTTTATGGGAGTATGTTAGCATTTCCTGTAAAAGCTAAAGCTACTATATGGAAGTTTAGGTTGAGTTTGGCGCCCCCTGTGGGGTATATTTTTCTTTCAGTTTGGTCTTTTTATATGTTATTAGTTTGTTCTAAAGACAAATAACTCAAACCTCTTACTCAGTGGAGTGTCAGTTTAGCGTAGTGACTAGAGTGTGCATCACTTATAAAAAGGTTATACAGTATGTCTGAAATATACATCAAGCTTGAATTAACACATCTGCGTTTGAGTCTTCATTCTAGTTGGTTGGTCACAGAACCCCAAGGTCTGCTGTTCCTTTATTGACCATTCACAGTCATGTGTCTTCTCTGACATCACTCACTCCAGCGGACAGCAGAAGTAGCGGTGTTAGCATTAGGCTATGAAGCATTTTGGCAGATAGTTTTACTCAAGGTGTATTTTAGAGCCTAAAGGATGGATAATGGTTTACACACAGATGCGATGCAGGGGAATCAGAACATATGTGGCTTTTAATCCTTCTAACACTGCAGCATCTGTTAGCATCCATTTCCAAACTGCAGGCAGTGGCACATCTACCACAATGTTAAACTAGAGTAGAATAAGTTTGCATTTGTTAACATTGTTAAAGAGGCTTTGAGGAGTTTTTAAGTGATCTTAAAAAAGTCTTCTTTCTAGATATATGCCTGATTGTAATCCACACTTAAAAATGAGAATACTAATGGAATTATAGGTTATTTCTAAATGCTACTTCTTAGCTTCCCGATCAGGTCAAGCAGGACCGAATTGATTTACAGCATGTCTACGTCTCTATGACAGCACCATGCCAACTGACAAACACTACAATCAAGAAGAGAGATACACGTTTTTTCTCAGCTAAAAACAATTTCTGTCATTAATTTTGTTGTGATGGTGGACACTGAAGAAAGCTGAACAGGAGAGTGATACAGCCCAACTTAAAGACTAAAACACGAGCTAAAGGCTAACACACTGACTAAACTGTTTGTGCTAATGTTCATTCCAACCCACACGCAGCAGATATTCTGCAGTGGTCTGTTCAAACTTGAGAGTTCAGCTCTGCTTGGTAGATGACTGGCAGGACATAACCAGGATTCACTAATGTTACACAATACAGACATGTCTTAGAGCACCGGGCTGTAAGTAGCACTAAACATAGCCGGCTACTAAATTGTGGCACAAACTGAATAGACTGTATGATAAATGTACATAGTTTCCCCGAAGTCACCCGTCTCTTTCTGAAACAGAATGGCTTTTGGGTGCCTGTCAGTCAAGTGAGCTAAGCTGTGCCACTGAATGGGTGAACTCGCAATCTAAGGCTTTGTAGAATAGAATAGAATAGAATAGAATAGTACTTTATTGTCATTGTAACAAGTACAACGAAACTGAAGTCACAGCATCAATCAAGAAAACAAAAGTAAGAAAGTGCAAAAAGGTCCATAAGAAAATAGATGATGACAGCTTGTCCATCATTGTCCAGTTCAGCCAGCCTCCACCTCCACAGGGTCCAGGACTGAGCTTCTTCAGTCACACTCTATCTCTGTCTCCTAGATCCTGTCTGCTAACAGCAGGTGAAGCTCTACCAATGCGGCGCTGGTGTCTGATGTTAGCTCCGTTAGCCATGTCTGTGAATAGCATGGTGCTGCTCTGTCCTCTGTTATTCCCTCTGTTGCTGGGCTAGCACAGCTAGCTCGTCCATCTTATTGGAGATAGATCTTGCGTTCCCAATAACAATGGATGGAAGGACAGGTCCATGTCATCACTTCTTTGCTCACACCTGAGAACCAGCACGTCGTCCTCACCTCCTTCTCCTCACCTTGGGGGAAGGCATCAGGCCTTACACCAGTTAGCATTGACATGCTATAGGCTGCTAACAGCTGAGTTCACATGTAAACAATGCAGCCATGGTCACATGTAGGATCTCCAGACAAACACAGGAGAAAAAGTAATAAAAATATCGCTGAAGCCACAAAAAGTTTGGTGTCCATGACCAACAATGAACCATACAAAGTAATGACCCACTCCAAATACAAAGATGACGAAAAAGAGACGAAAAAATTACAAGAAATGGACAAAGAAGAGAGCGCTGCTGCAAAAGGCAGCCATAGCCAACAGGGCGGCGCCTAGCAAACTCACAATCTTAAGCCTTGTACACACGTAACGGGGTATTTTCAAAAATGAATACCCCCCCTCATATGTTTTCTTGTCCACACATGGCGGGCAAATCCACCGATGAGTCCAGCTTGATGTATGCCAAACCCATAATGTGTTTTTCAGACGTAAAACCTGTCAGCCAATCAGAGTGAGCCCCCATCCCAACGTTTGAGAACTCCATTTACTGGTGTCTAGACAAAACCACAAAACCAGAGTTTTCCAAAATCTTCACTTTGGCCAGAGTTTTCAGAAAACATTGTTTTCAGAAAACATCGTTTTCAGTTTCAGTGACATAAAGCTGCGTCTTCGTAAGGACGACAGGACCTAAACATATAAAAATATATGTTTCCCAAACACCTGGCTACATGTGAACATGGTCTTAACATCCCCTGAACTGCCTAGTTAGAAAAAATTCACCTCCCGTACACTGTGTGCCAATAGTGAAATTAGTGATTCAGAGGGGAGAGTTTTTTTTTGTTGTTTTTTTTTTAACCTGACTGTTAAATTTTTTTTTGCTGCTGTGAAAACTGCTTTTTTAGATTTTTTTTTTAGATTGATGTGAGAAACAGCAGATTTTAGCACTTCCTCATTGTCTCATGTTCTTAAACCCCCAAATTTTTGTACTTCAGACACCCGGAGCTCCAGTTTGTCTGGCATTTCATCCAAGCGCCTTTTGTCTGGCAGTTAAAAAAAATCAGATATGCGCAAAAATTCCCGCTGTGAAAGGACTGCACAAAAGGGACGGGGCTACTAAAATGATGCCATTCATCCACACAGAGTCTTGCCAACCTTTAGGATGCATCGAGCATAAACGAAGCTTTAGAAGTGCCAGGAAAGATCAGAGTAGAGTTAGCTTACTTGCTAACCAGAGTCTGTATTTCAGCATCTGCTTTGTTCAGCATGCAACACTCACAAGATTAGATTAAAGAAGACATGAGATAAGACCTAAAAATCCTTCTTTTTACATTTTGTGACAAATCCTGTGACTGAAGCACACAATAAAGCTTGTCTTCTTGACCGCTACACAGTTAGCATCAAAGCTAGCACAGCAACATTTACTGCCAGTTCTTTCATTGTACGAATGTGATCCCCTTTGCCCTCTTTCTGTTTCCCTAGCATACAATGAAAGGTTGTATTAGCTTTGCTTTTTAGTGCACTCCACTGCACAACATGAGATACTATTAAGCCTGTTGTTGTGTAGCTTTGCATCGCCATCCAGTGAGCACTAAATCCATTTTGCTGTGCAGGCAAGGGCAAACAGGCTTTGTGACGTCACATGCAGACTAATCATAACTGCAACTTAACTATAATCATATTTATCCCTGTGTGCTCATATCCACATGTTTATTCACCATAAAAGAAGCTTGTGTTGCAGGGAATAAAAGAAAGGAGACAAATATAGCAGAGGAAAAGGAGATGATGTTGAGAGATGTTAAATAAAACTTCAGGCTACAACAGGAAGATTTACAAAGCTGAGGATGACACTTTGAGTAAACACTGACAGGGACACAGAATGGGATGCAGCGCTGTTCAAAGAGAGTGAATGAACAAAAGCGTCAACAGACTCCGACAGTGATGAAGCAGGAGAAACTCATCCAGGTGCAGAGTTAATTCATTCAGTCCCCCTGCTCTCACTGGTGGTCTACTTTGCTTTGTGGGTCATGCACAGGCATCAGTATTAATTTCAGTCTGTTTATCATCCTGCCAAAATCTCCTCACAGGAGCTTTAACCCACAAACTTTCCTCTTTCTTTTTTTCTCCATGAAGGACATCGTTGGAGGACGTTTCGACGCCACCCAGGCCTTTGTGGGCGAGCTGAGCCAGTTCAACATGTGGGACCGGGTGCTGCGGCCGGTGGATATCGTGGGTCTGGCTAACTGCTCTGCGTACATGCCTGGAAACGTGGTTCCTTGGATTGACGCTAACGTGGAGGTGTTTGGTGGTGCGAGCAAAGCTGCCTTGGAGATCTGCGAAGATCGTGCGTTTGATTCCTAGAGGAACTGATGGGAGGGAGGAAACCCAGTACAGCCACGAGGATGAGGAAGCAGCTGTGTTTTCTGACTCAAGTGACCCTTAAGTGAAGGGCAACGGGGGCGACATTTTCACGTATTTAAGCTCTGACTGCGTAGTTTGGAAAGACTCGACATTAGTTGGACTCGCATGTTGATGCACAGTTTGAACTCAGAGGACGCTGCAGGAGACTTTAAATTAGTCGGCTCATCTGAGAGGCTACGCTGTTGCATCAGTGCATTGTGATGACATGACCTCACGTCATTCTGTGTTATCTCTTCAATCGATCGGCTCTCATTTGACACCTCTTTGAAAAACAGCTCTTTTCTGTTGCGCTCATTCTTTTTACAATGCTGCTCTGTATCTGTAGTGAATGTGAGCCGGAGCGCTCTTTGATGTTGCTGAGGAACACGCTTCCCGTGTAACACAGTCGAGTACTACACGCTGTGCGCTCCCCTCATGTTTAAAGAGCAATGAGGCACCGTTGAAATGAGATGGATGCTCCAGGGTTCAAAGTGGATGAGAGCAAACCCATGTGGGTGATTATTTTCAGACAACCCAGCGCGTCAGAATGACCAGATATGATGCATGAGCCGGGGCAGTGACTAAAAGTCAGTTTGAGAGTGACGGTGCATGCTTTCTGTCACTCCACAGAGCGCATGTGAAGCGTCCAAACAAGCCAATGCTGCACTCTGACGTTATGTAAGAGACTGCTGCTGTGTGTGCGTGTGTGTGTGTGGTGTGTGTGTGTATCCCTGTGCGTATGGCTTGTCTTGCGTGTAAAAAGATCACAGATTATGAGCCAGAGAGGACATTTTCATTCTTGTCAATCTACGCTTAATACCTCTCTGCCCCTTGAGCAGCTGCCATGTCCCAAACAGCTTTACGGATGGGCTGGCTCTGCTCAGGTTAATAGCGATGTCGGACAGATGCCCGGGTCTGGCGTATCGACAGAGCTGTGGACCCGAGCCCAGAGCGGGCAGCGACTGGAGTTAACCTTCAAGGACAATCCTTAAATCCTCATCTGGGTAGTAATTATCTGAGCTCATGCTAACTCAGCTAACTGAGCCATAATTGATAAGTTTGAAGATGCAGGGAGGGTGCCAAATGAGAGCAGCTCTCTGCGGAAGTTATGAATGTCGATGTCTGATGATCTTGAGTCGTAATTGCCTCTCAGTGGAGGGAAAGAACAGCTCTAACCAATGGATATGTTTTTGTTGAAAAAAAAAAGAAGGATACAAATTGATTTCCTGCCACTGCTTGGTGGATCAAATGCTTTTCTTGAAGCCTGAGTTCTGTTGCTTCTTAATGTTGTGGCAGACTTTTTGTATTGGATAAGGAGTAACATATAGGTATCTATGGGGAGCTGATTGTAAAGATGCACATGCTACAAATAACAAAAATATTTCTCCACATTTAGCTGTAAAACATCACTTTTGATAAAGATTTAGAGAAATATTTGTGAAGTATATATGTCAATTATTATATATGAATTTTGAATGTTTTGTCTTTAAAGGGGACATATCATGCTGATCCCTGATTAAATATTTACATATAATATAATAAATTTGAAAACAAGACCTTACACCCCCTGAATTTTAAAAAAATGAGATATTGTATTTTTCTGATATCCTAGAACGAGATTTGATGCCTCTGAAAATAGGTCAATGCCAGATGGTCGTGAGATTTCGACCTTCGTGACGACACGAGGATCCTTTCTTTTTATTGGAGTAATCTGATAAAGCAGCTCCTCCTCTGTGATGTCAGTTAGTCACACAACCGCCACCGAGGGATTCACCCACCAAGAGCCAAGTATAAACGTATAAACTATACATGTTACAGTACCGGTTTGACTCACCACGCTGAAGCATCCTGAGATGATCTGTGTCCAGGTGGATTTTCTTCCTCCTGAGCTGCAGAACTGTCCGGGTCTGACTCGGGGTCCAATACAAAAGGACGTATCCTACACTCTGCCATTTTATCAGTGCTATCAATGCCTTACAGTGAAGTTTTGTCAAACAGCAAACTCGCTCGGTCTGCCCCATTCAATGTGGCGATTTTGTAAATACTGCCATGCTGCAAAAATCGCCCCCTGGCTCTACCCCCTCCGCCCCTCTGATAGAACTGACCAATCAGAGCACAAAGGGCTGTGACGTTGCGAGGTTACTGGAGGTCATTCTGGAAACGGAGCGTTTCAACGAGATCTTCAGAATGGCCTAAAATGAGGATATTGAGAACGCTATTGTGGGGCAATGAAGGAACTAAATGACTTGTACTGAGGGCAGAAATGCTTTACAGGCATCCTAGTCTAGCATAGTGAAAACGAGAAACAAGCATGATATATCCCCTTTAATGTTCATTGTTAAACAAAAATGTTAAATGTTTTGTATAGAAATTATAAATTAAAATTTCCCGATTCTAAATATTTAGCTACATTTCGAAAACATTTAATTTTCATTCTAAATATTTCTCTAAGATTTCTTAATATTATGCTAACACTAAATATTTACCCAAGACTTCTGTTTTTAGCTACAATTTTTAAATATTTAACTGATGTGAAAATTCACATTCCCGCCCACCAGAAGCACCAAATTAAAAGTTTAAGGGAAGCGATCCAGCCAAGCGAGATTTTGAGAAAGTCAAACACAGTTGGCTAAATCAGCCGTTAGAAAAGAAATATACCAAGTGCCATAATGGCGCCGTTGAAGATCCTGTGGCCGACATCAAAGAGGTAGAGCTTGAGGTTCTTAAAATTCTGCTTGACTGGATCACTTCCTACAATTCTAATTTTGGAACCCCCTGCAGAAAGGCAGGAGTGTGAATTTGCAAATTAGTTAAATATTTAGAAATCATACCTCAAGATTTAGAAATCCTTAATCCCCAAGGAAAAACATATCAGTTATAACAAATAGTATCTGATTTAAAGGTCAGATTCTCCCAAAAATTGAAATTTTAGCTTTTACAGGAATAATCCTGCTCAATCGTCTCCTATGGGCCTCTAATCATGTGTGTCAGTATCTGTGTTTGCCTCAACCCCCTCCTCTGCCTGAATGTTGATGTTTTGGTTGTGGCAGGATGTTTCTGGACAGAGAGCAGCTGTGGTTACGTCAGCCAATCACAGCTTTCCTAGTGTGCCAGTGACTTTGCGTGTTGATGATAGCGAGTGGAGACACTATCCTGTGCAGCTACAATACTGCGCATAACAGAAAGCTGTAGTAAAGGTTTAGAAATCTTGCCTCAAGATTTAGAAATCGAGACTAAATATTTAGAAATCATTGTGAAATATTTAGATATCCAAGCTAAATATTAAGTCTTAGCTTAATATTTCGAAATCTTATCTTAATACCTAAAATGTAAACTAATTGTTTAGAAACGTAGCCAAATATCTAGAATGAGGACATGTATTTATAACATTTAACATTTATTTAAAACATTCAAATTTAATATTTCATATTTTAGGAATATATTTCACAAATGCTTCTCTAAATCTGCATAAAAAGTGATGTTTTAGAGCTAAATATTGAGAAATGTTTTTATTTGTGGTGTGTGCAACTTTTCAAACAATCCCCCATGGATAGAAAGCCTAGTGCTGGAGCTTCATAAGGAAGTAATATCACAGAGGCGACAGAGACTTCATCTTTGGAATCAACTCCAGGGTTTATTTTCCCTTCTCTTAGAATTCACTAATAGCTGGTAAAAAGCTTTGATCCCTGTTGAAAATGCAGTGAAATCCAGAATAAGCAGCAGGTGTCAGGACAGCGCAGAATGTTATAACAGTGAGGGCGCACACCTTATATAAAAGACGTGTTGGAAATGTCGCAAACATGTTGTAACTGTTCCTCTTTTGAGTGTCTTTGTTAACAACGTTACATTGTGAAACCAGGAGACGTCTATTTTCTGTAGAAAGTGTTTTCTTCTTGCTTTTTCTGCTTATGATTTTTGTCCATTAGCAGCACATAAAGAACAAAAAAAGAAAAGCTTGTAGAAATGCTTTGTTTATGTAGTGAATGGCCTTTTTCTTGTGAGAACCATACGTGCTTCTGCCTGTGGACAATGTTCTTGTCACCTTTTAAAGCACACGCAGCTCACAGAACGAGGGAGAGATGAAAAAAGATGTATGTGTTAGCTGATCTTTGTTTTTAAGTCATCTTTCTGCCATGTGGTTGAATGTCCTTTTGCACCCAATAAAAAGAAACATGAACAAAGTTGCAGAGTTGTGGGAATCAAAGCTGTGAGTCAGTAATGTGGAGGAAAAGCTGAACAGCTGCTTGATGCATGTTTTATGAAAATATTATCACCCTGTGTTCATGAAGAAGTCAGAAGGGAGTGTATTCCTGTAAAGGTGGTGCTCTGCTCTTTGTGTGAGTTTCCTAACATAGAAATAATCTAAAAGAGACAATAAATAAAGTCATAACTGTGACATTTGTTCTCTGGGTGCAGCCGTATCAGCTGTAGGAGCTGCCATGATGCACAGGAGAGGATACGTCCTCTCATCTGGCCGGTGTAATGTTGTCAGCAGTGCAGAAATCCTCTGGATTGGCAGATGTCCAGGTGGAAATGAAAAAATCTGCCCATGCGGATTAT
The DNA here is from genome assembly GCF_033239565.1 of Halichoeres trimaculatus. NCBI lineage: Eukaryota > Metazoa > Chordata > Actinopteri > Labriformes > Labridae > Halichoeres > Halichoeres trimaculatus. The sequence continues at coordinate 4,328,036 of NW_027437198.1, read as the reverse complement.
GGACGCTGCTACAATGTAGGACACTGTGAGCCTCCTTCATTCTCCACAATGCTCTCTGCCTGTGTGTCGGACTAGTGATGCACCAGGGAGTCGGTTTTCTTCACAGAACAACAAACCAAGACTCCTGGTCTGCAGCCAACGCTGTAACTTAAGCTTTATATTCTGTCTTTGAACATCTTCTGTACGTCTCTCATTTCATTCCCACTGAGGCTTTCACAGCACGTCCTGCTGGTTTTACATGAAACATACAAATGAATAATCAAAGAAAGGTTTCATTTATAATGGAAGCATTAGTTTGTGTACAGAGCAGAGCAGATCCTCTTTAAAAGTCTAAAGAACAAAAGAGCACTGCAGATATAATGGCAGCGGGTGATCCACAGGGGAAGAATTTTAATTTCCACAACAACTTGGAGACAGGGCTGAGCATTACCACTGCTGCTTCTTCTTCTTCGTGTGGAAAAAAGCAGCAAGTGTCTCAACTATTGACCATACATAAAGATAGATGCGTATCTCCATTTACATGCAAAAGTAAAGCCAAAATAGAGCTGCAGTCCAGTAACTGCTATAGAACTATCATTGTTCACTATTAATGTTTTTTGATTTGTTTGATTTTTATTGATTAGATTTATTTATATAAATACGCTAATTTTAGGTTTTGTTTTTCGTGGCAGTAAAATTTTTTGAGGGCTTATTATGCAAAGAGAACAAAAACAGTAGATAGACAAAGATCAGAGTAGAGAGTGACATGTGAGAAAGAGGCTGCAGGTTGAAGTCTAAACCTGGGGCCTGTTCTACAAAGCTGGATTAGCTCTTGGAGAGATAACTTCCAGGATAAGTTTCGGGTTTTCCGTACTATGAATGTGGATCTCTTTATCCAGACACGTTGCCCCGGTAACTGATGCTGAACGCCAAACCTGGTCCAGAGCAGGTTAAGTTCCAAGATAAGAGCTCACCAATCACCAGCCTGTGAAGTCCTCCGGCGCAGGACCACCCCCTGTCTTTTTGGCCCAACATTTTTTTTTATGGGCTGTGAACAAACAATATCTTACTGATCATCATAACTGAGACATTGTCAGGGAAAAGTAGAAATGTGTGCAAATGGAATCTTTCATACTGACCACTTTGAAGGATGTTTTTAAATGTATTTTTTATTTGGTCCCACGTCCTTTTTTCCCCACTGCTATTGCATCTACAATACAAACTGCCTATAATGAGCGTTTTCCTTGGGATTTGTAGGAAAGTGGACTCTTTCTAATTATGAGGTCGGATATGATGCTGATCACACACACACTGACTGACAACATGAACGAATAAGGACCTAACTTCCTGTGTCGTCACATGATGAGATAGGTCTATTAATATCAGAATTTTGGAAATTTACACATTCACAGAGTCGGCGATTTTTTGCCAGCAATCCCTCCAGCCCCAGTCGTGTTGCTCCTGGCCTGGATAATACCGCGGTACTCTTCATATTTTTACAGGATTATTTGCTGCTCCCCCACTGTAAAGTAGGCTGCTCTCTTCTCCATTGTGGAAAATGCTCCGGGGCCGCTAACCACGCCCATTTTATGTGTGCGCGCACAGATCCCAGTCAGATTCACTTATCGAGTTGATAACGAGCTTCATAGTACAGCAGATCTGGATGACGGAGATCCAGTGAAGTTCAGCGAGTTGTCGCAGAGTTATCCTGGATGACTTAATCCAGCTTCGTAGTACAGGCCCCTAGACTGTCTCCTTAAAGAGGACATATCATGCTGATCCATGATTTAATACTTACATATAAAATAATAAAGTTGAAAACAAGACCTTACACTTCCTGAATTTTCAAAAAATGAGATATTGTATTTTTTCTGATATCCTAGAACGAGATTTGATGCCTCTGAAAATAGGTCATTGACATTTGGCCGCCAGATTTTGACCTTCGTGACGACAAGAGGATCCTTTCTTTTTATTGGAGTAATCTGATAAAGCAGCTCCTCCTCTGTGATGTCAGTTAGTCACACAACCGCCACTGAGGGATACACCCACCAAGAGCCGAGTATAAACGTATAAACTATACATGTTACAGTAGCGGTTTGACTCACCACACTGAAGCATCCTGAGATGATCTGTGTTGAGGTGGATTTTCTTCCTCCTGAGCTGCAGAACTGTCCGGGTCTGACTCGGGGTCCAATACAAAAGGACGTATCCTACAATCTGCCATTTTATTAGTGCTATCAATGCCTTACGATGAAGTTTTGGCAAACAGCAAACTCGCTCGGTCTGCCCTATCCAATATGGCGATTTTGTAAATACTGCCATACTGCAAAAACCGCCCCCTGGCTCTACCCCCTCCGCCCCTCTGATAGAACTGACCAATCAGAGCACAAAGGGCTGTGACGTTGCGAGGTTACTGGAGGTCATTCTGGAAACGGAGCGTTTCAACGAGATCTTCAGAATGGCCTAAACTGAGGATATTGAGAACGCTATTGTGGGGCAATGAAGGAACTAAATGACTTGTACTGAGGGCAGAAATGCTTTACAGGCATCCTAGTCTGGCATAGTGAAAAGGAGAAACAAGCATGATATGTCCCCTTTAAGGATGAGCCTCATGGAGTGTGGACCCCACAGTTAGGCCATACCAGCACAACTGGTTTAGTTTGTATCAGTTCAGTGGGTTTTAAATCACATACTCATCAGGAATAAGACCCTTAAAAACTGAAAACATATTAAGGATGGGTGGTGATTTTCCAATCGTTGAACATCCATTTCTTTGGGAAAAACATATCAGTTATAACAAATAGTATCAGATTTAAAAGTAGGATTTCCTAAAACATAAAATGTCAACTTTTACAGGAATAATCCTGCTCAATTGTCTCCTATGGGCCTCTAATCATGTGTGTCAGTATCTGTGTTTGCCTCGACCCCCTCCTCTTCCTGGATGTTGATGTTATGGTTGTGTCAGGATGCTTCTGGACAGAGAGTATTTGTGGTTACGTCAGCCAATCACAGCTTGCCTGGTGTGCAAGTGACTTTGCGTGTTGATGATAGCGAGTGGAGACACTATCCTGTGCAGCTACAATACTGCACATAATAGAGAAAGAAAGACACAAACAACTTGAAACAAAACACTCTTTTCTTACTTGCAGACCTTACCTATATAAAAAATAACTGATGCCTGCTTGTAGTGCGATATCCCCACCAGATGTTGGCTGTAGCGCACCTAATGGCTGATTACTAACGATATTATGTAACAGGAGAAGAAGAACTGTGGCTGTGTCAAATAGCAAAAGAAAAAGAAAAAATTGGCAACAGTTGCTAGAAACAGGGAGTGTATTGATACAGTGGCCGCTGGGTGTCAGACGATTAGCAAAAGCCACATCATGAATGCAAATGCTACGCAAACGCAAAGCCATCTGTGTTATTATTGATAAGTGTTACTATCATTTTCTAGTCAACCAATCACCAAGTAGATGCCAGTGGCTATCGAATCATACTTTAGCTTGAAAAGCTCAGCCCTAAAACAAATTGTGCAGGAAAAATTCATTCCATCATGGCTCATTGCTTGTCAACAAAAGGAGATATTTTTAAATTAAATATACAGACCAAAGATGCTACTTACTGGAATGAGAGCCCACGTATTATTCCACCCATGCATTAGTCAGTGCTCCATTGAAGTTATGGGAAATGGTTTTGCCCATTACTTTTATGATAACCTTGTGCCTCATCCCTACACTTATCTTACCTACAAAGCAGCAACGCTCCCTCAGGTTTCCCAGTCTGCAGCAGAACAGCTTCACGTGTCAGTTTGAAGCAGACCTTCAAGGTTATGGAGAGTTGTGCTTCTGCCTCCTCTCAGCATTTCTCTCCTGCTCTGATGGTCCCCTATAGATCTGTTACAGGAGCCGCATCTATCAGGAGAGCTGTCAATCATGGAGTTATAACCTATTTTATAGCCTCAAATAAGAAATCAACACACTATCAGTAGATATTCCACGTGAATTTTTCAGCAGACAAGTAACATACAACTAATTATTAGTAGACTAAAAGGTGTTGATTTCAAGGTTTACAACATTTTACCAAAATTGTCTGCCAACTGTCTTAGTTTTTGCAAACAGGCTATCAAATGGCATTAAACTATCTGTACAATGTCAACTTCTTGTTTGTTGATGCTCTACTACTCTGGATTGATCAGTCAGTTTAAAGTATGATAAACAACAACATATCTCCAAGGTTTCTCATTCATCAAATGACTAACTGTTGGTACTTTTTTGGTTGTCAACTACTGATTAGATTAAATGACTATCAACACATAATATATTAATTAATTAGTAGTTGGCTATCTATTGATTGTCAACATATATAGAGACAATGATCAACAGACTATCACTTGGCATTCTCTACCAAGCATTTGTAGACCTGAGTCCAATTAAAGTGAAAAACAGTCAACAACAGCTCAAGCCCTATAAACTTTCAACAGAGCTAAATACAGACAAGTTTGCACAACTGCATCTCAGAGGAGGACAGCTCATTTATTTGAATTACAAAACATACACAAAATTACGATAACATTTCAGCATACATAAACTTATTTTTCCCCAAAACAACTGCACAAATGTTTTCTGAAAAAGATCCCATGAGAGGAACCAGAGGCAGTTTTAAGGTCCCATATTATGCAAAAATCACTTTATTTAGTCTTTTAGTGAAATTTGTGGGTCTTTGGCTTTCCTCCCAGCCCACAAAATGTGAATTGAGATTTCTCTCCAGCAGCGGAAAGGAGAATGCCGAATTTGAAGAGCCATCACTCCTCTGTTTTTGGCTGTAATCAGCCACATAGTTCCATGCACAACCTTCCCATCTCAGAAGAAGACAAGACTAAGTAGCTAGAGCTCATTTATCAAAGAAATGTGCCATCTACACTCAGTAAAACTGTGCATGTGTGTGCTTGTCACTTCACAGCCAACTGCTTTTCCACCCTTGGACAGTACAACAGAGGGCTAGCGAATAGACTGGTCCTGAATCCAGGCGCATTACCAATCATCCGCCAACAAAGCTCAGACCCTGGAAATGTGATTATTTTAAATGCTGTGTGCTGTGGAGAAGATGAAAGAGCTTTTCCTCAGTGTCCCCCTCTGTCCCTCTGTTTGCTTCAGGATGCTAACTTTAGCTGCGGTTAGCCTGTTGTTTTAGCCTGTAATGTTACAGTAAACGAGCTTCGCTGTTTTCGGAGCTCGTGGCGCCGCTCTCAGTGACGCGGAAGAGCGGGGCGGTATCAGCAGTGGCTCATTTACATATGAAGGTCACGCCCACTTAATCAGAGCGTTCTGAACAGAGGGGCTATGAGAGCCTGGAAACGATGCTGCTGTGCTTGATTTATTGGCTTTTTGGACCAAAACATGTTACTACCATTTCATGAAGACATCAGTGATCCATATTAAACTGCAGAAAAAGAGCATAATATGGGACCTTTAACTTTGTCTTATCTGCACTGTATAAGCTAATTTGTTGATTCAACTTAACTCACTCAAGCCATCTTGTTGCTTTAAATGAGTTAAGTTAATTCAACATGAAGTGTCAAGTAATTTGAACTAGAACAAAAAGTTAAGAACTACATAAGATGCTGTTTGAACTTATAAATCAAGTTTTTATAGTAAAGTATTTTTTGTTGTGATGGTGTTTTGTAACTGTGAGTGAGGAGGAAACGTCGTGGGTATAAGACTCTGCTGTATATTGAGATGTTGCACAGAGAACACTGTAAACACATTATAAAATTCATTGAACACATGGGCCCATGCCCTGTGGAGCACAGACAACCGGTCTGTGCAGCAGAGCACAGACAGCTGTCAATGAACAGCAGGGTCTTATATCCACAGTGTTACCTCCTCACTCACGGTTGCAAAACACCATCACAACAAAAAATAACGATTTATATGGATATGGATTTTTGAGTTGAAACATATTTTTTAGTTGACATGATGCCAACTTTTAATTATGTCGGTCTCGAAATGGTATGTTACAAGCAGCCTTACTCAGGCACGTGCACACCAACCCTCTGCAGCTGAAGTGTAACGGAGCCTAAGAAGACGTTGAGTCCAAGGTTGTGTGTGTGCCATGTGACTTCATGCGTGTATGTGTAAGCCCATGGACTTCATCCCCGCCCAGACTCAACAATGTCTGTCATCTGATGTTGGCCTTGGAGACGACCTCGAAGAGTTCTGATCCAGAGACAACTTTAGAGTTTCACTGGTCATCTCTGTGGCGGTCCAAATGACCTGATTTGGTGGCCCATTACAGCCAAGCCGAGCTGACAACTTCTCCAAGTTGTTATCCATCCTATCCTGCCAGCGATTAAGTTGGTTAAGTTGGAGTGTCGTGTTTGTTCTTTGTGATCGAGTGTGTGGCGCAGAGATAAGCAAGTTACTTCTAGTCGTTATTCATTTAGTATGTTGGCGCCGTGTTGCTGCGCAGTTTGTGTGGAACTGAGACAGCATTGTGTGCGTGTGTGTTCGCATGTGTGTGTTTGGAAGTGAATGTGTGTTTGGGATTGGAAGTGAACACAGAGATTAAAGCAAAAATTTGATTTAGGTTAAAGTGACACTTTGGGATAAGGTATTGAATTAAATGTTATATGGTTAAGCAGTCAAATATTTGAATGTATAAATTAATGTTTATATGAATGTTTTCTGAACTTTAATTGTTATTGAGAAATGCAAATGTATTATGCATTTCAGCTCACAATAAACAGAGCTAATCTGTGTCCATGTCTCTCCTTGCTTCACAGTTTCCAATATTATTTTTAAGTTTCACAGCGTGCCTCTGCCTGTGATAACTTTTGCTATCAGCCCAGATTCCCCTAGGTCTGGCGCCGGTAACATTTACATCGATTAGGAAACTGCCAGCTCCAAACAGCAGAAAGGCTGATATTATAAATCCAAATATGTAGACATCTTCGACATCCTCAACGGAACAGATCGACAGGTACACAGTCCTCCAAGTATCCCAGGAGTCGATCGTCTACCTGGCTGCAAATGTTCCGCCGGGACAGGCCGGCTCCCCTTTGCCCAGTTTCCTCCTTGAGAAAATTTGATCAATTGCGTTGAGAGATCAGCCAATCGAATCCATGGTTTTAGGATTTGGATAGGATACAAAGAGAGGCTTTGATAGTTCAGACAGAGACAGACCAAGAGCAAGCAGGGCAGATAGGGAGGAGGGAGCCTTCGTTGAATGTATTTTCCTTGTCTTTTGACTCGTCTTGTTATATATCAACTGACACACAGTTGATATGCAACTACTTATTACCTGCTACCTTGTAGAGTGTCAACAGATGGAATACCAAAATAAAGTGTTACTGAAATCACAACTAAAATCTGAAAAAGAACTAACTATAATGACATGAAGCATGTTAGAAATGGAACATATTGGACATGTGTATTCTTCATTTTACTGTCAGACCCATTTCCCATCTGTTCATATGGAGGAGCCAGTTTATGACCTATACTCAGCCAATGCAATAACACTATATAAGGCACAATAAAAGATGACAGGGGGCGATGGTTAAGTTTTGGCATCACTCTTTGGGAGCTGCTGAGCCATTAATCTTTTGATACAATCTTTGTTATGAATCCCATGAAATGCACTTTTAAATTCAAGCATAAGTACATTAGATAATGTGAATCCAATCACAGACTTATTTCAGTCCAGTGACGGCAACACAAACAGGATTTCAGTCTTTCAAAGAGCATTTTATTTATTGATTGTCCTCCAGATCTGAAGATGATTTCAGAGTAATAAAACAACAAGTGCATCCAAAATAAAGTTGATGCACTCTCTTTAATGTGGGAGAACAAAGCAGCTGTCAATCCAGCCAAAAATATGTATTGGTAATAAACGGATGCCTGATGTCACATCATCTCCTGGTTGATTTGCAGCCATCCCCCCTCAGGTTGGAGGAGTATTGTCTATAAAACAAATTATCTTTCCGAAGGTTTCTCATGGAACTAATGAAACCTAACAGAGAGGGGAATTGAGCTGGAAATCTTCTTCCTCTGTGTCACAGATATAATCTGTCTCTCTGACAGCGCTATGATTCAACAGGACAAACAATGTGTGTGTGTTTGTGTGTGTCAGCGTATGTGGGTGTGCGACAGAAAGCAACACTTTCTTGCTGTATTGGGTCTGAGGAGTACATTTGTTCCAGTTATTGAGTTTTTCTCGCACAGCGTTGGAGTTTGAAAGGGAGATTTTCCAAGCCGGCGAGATCCTGGAGGGTTCACGAAGGAGTGAACTCAGCAGCTGCGGCAGATGTAATGACAGCACTACATCACTAAAAACGAATTACCAATTCGGCGGTGATGCCAGCTTGTCCATTTATCCATTACACATATCTGTTTGGAATGACAGGGTGTAATTATTTGGCACATTTTGTATCAAAGCTTTCTTTCACATTCATACACTCTTGTCTTGGGATCATCTGGGTTTCTAATAGCGCCCAAGGTTGTGAAAAAATGTGTGAAAAGCTTATAATTAAAATCAAATTACATAGATTGTATTGCTACAGGTTACATGCAGCAATCTGCAGGGGGTTGGGGAGTTGTGTGTGGGGAAGAGGGGTAGAATTAAAGTGCCATACTGCTTCAAGCACCTTCTCTCATACCAAGAGTCCCAGTGGAGCCCCAAAGAAGAAGCACTGTAAAAAAAAGAAAGCAAAAAAAAAAAGGGGGACGACATGTGAGAAAAACAAGTTTGGACTGGAGAAGTCCTTTGGCTTGGTAATTAAAGCCTGATGGAAGCAGAGCCTGCGCAGAAGGCGAGGCTCTCCGAGGCGTTTGAAAACTGCTGTTTTCTTGGATGTCACAGACTATTAGTGAGACCCAGAAACCCCCTTCAGCCTGTATCACCAGCTTTATAAAATTATGCATCAAAAATATCATACTCTGTTCCTGTCCCTGGCTCAGCCTGGCAGCCGTTTTTGAACCAGACACAGAAGTACTTTGTGTTTTTGTTCATTTTTTCAACACAATGTGTCGCCTTTAACTAAAACAACATTGTTTATCACAGAAAAAAACATCATTTGTGCGACAATCTATCACTTATCGGTGATAGATAACAGATTTTCTCCTCAGGGGAGACAGATCAACATCCCTGCTTAACTTTTTCAGACGTATTCATGACGTACATCAAACCAGGAGGGGGTAAAAAGAGAGAAGACATATTTTGGAAACAGCTGCTTTAAGACTGTTTGTGATGCCACCGCTCTGAAGATCAAAGTGCCTTTAGATGCCAGACGGAGATACTCAATCATCTCCGTTCTCTTTAGCAGCTCCTGTATTTTTAGTCTCAAATACACCTCAGACATTTTTATGCTCATTTCACAAAGCATCACAGCTCCCCTCTTATATTTGTTGCAGACTTTAAAGGATGATACGCTTGTTTTTCTATGGAGAACTTTTAAATTTCTGTACAAGTATTTTTTTGCAAGAGAAAGCTACAATAATGAACTTTGAAGATATGATTTTCTGCCTGACAAGACAAGCGTTTCAATCTCTCGCACAATCGCTCTGAATCAGGCAGCCGAGCACCTGTGTGGAGTACAAATTTGACACAACCCTTCAATGTTTATTTTGCAACAAGCAGCACATCTCTGCCGCTAGAACAAATCCCTCAATATGCATCAGTGAGACAGCTCTGCTTAAAATCTGTGTCCCACTGCAGCAAATAAAGACGCTGACTGGAAAATGACCTTAGCCTGTGCCTCTTTTGTTCCCTTTCACAAACTTTTACAAGGAAGTGTGTGAGCTTGTTGGGTGACATCGCACTTGTAAAGTCATTGAAAATCCTTGAGTATTGTGCTCCGGAGGAGACAGCGAGAGAATCTTCAAAATCCCTGATGTGAAGATGTCTGTCTCAGGAGATTATGAGCTGAAAACAGAGGCAAAGTTCATGTATTATAAAATATACGTGTATCCTCGTCTTTTTCAGGCCTTTATCAGAAGATTTACACCACTTTCCTTCTTCTACATTCAGAACGAAGCTAGCACACGTTAGCTTAGCAAACAGAAACAATATATCCCCTAAAGGTAGCAGAAGCAAACTCTCACACATTAAAAAAGTGGCGCATTGGTCGAGCACATTAACATCTTTTCTGCTTGTTGCCAGGCAACCACACTGCAGCAACATGACTCCAGGAAGTGACAACAAAACAGTCTGGATACAACATGTTAGAGAGCTTTGTTGTAAAGAACTGAGCCCAGCCTGCTTTTTCTGTCTTTTTTCCTGTTTCATGCTCGACTGAGGAACAAGCTGTTGATGCTAGCTCTGTGTTCACAGGATGGATGAAGAGGTGCATTTTGGGAAAGACTGAAAGCTTGTGTTCCAACTTTTAAGTGGGCTCCACATCTCATATACAGCATGTTTTTGAGTTGTGTTTTAGCCACTCACAAGGGAACTCATAAAGACTCAATAACCACCCTAAAGCCTAAACACTGAATCCTCAGAGACCTGGATAATCCCGGGTTGTCAGTCCATGAGGGCTTGAGATGATATAAAATGAGAAAGAAACAAAATGTGCAATGAGATTGATTCTAAAAAAGGCCAACCTTGAGTGTTAATTTGGTTTATGCTTCTTTCTTTACTGTATTTATACGTTCTAGAGAGCTATAGAAGTCAGACAGGTAATGATGTTCATCCTCTGCTGAAAATTCATCTCCACTGACATTCAACAGCAACTAAAGTGATTAACTTCATTCATGTCATTTCATTAAGAAAAATGATACTTTCTCTGTCACCACTGCTTATTTCTTTCAAACATTTCATTTTTGGTTGTTCAAACTTTGCATAAAAATAGTGTAGTGTATGAACACCTGTGGTCAATCATAGATCTCATATCATGTTCCTTCTTTGCATTTAATAGCAGATGACAATTTAATAATTGCCTCCATTATTTCACACACACCCTAAAATTTAATACACACGATTATCTTGGTCAGTAACATCTTTTAGATGGATTCTCTAATTAATTCATGGAAATGAAAAATAAATTGTGTTATACTATGGATTTCAGAACATGAGTGATATTCATTTTAGAGGTAATATTAAACTGTATTATTCAATACATCATAAAAGATTTTATATTAAACGCTAACCAGATGATGGTGCCTGAAGAAAATGATATTAGAATGCAGAATGGTGGACGGGGCGTAAAGAGAGCAGCAAGGTCTGCAGACGTTATTTGATTGTTCTGTTGATCGATCTCATGAGAGCATACGTCAGCTGATGCGATTATGACAAAATGTGATGAATCAGCTTGAAAAACCACGCCTCCCTCCGCGCAAATGGCAGAGAGGGAGGAGAAAAGCCGTGAGTGGGTTTAACACAGCCGAGCGCTGTTTTCACCAATCAAATGAGCTCCTCTCCTCGCCTTTAAATGCCCTGCAGCCGAGGCGCAGCGTCTGATTGGTCTGAGTGATCCCCAGCACTGCGGAAACAGTGTGCTGGAAAAAGCTGACAGCGGAGACAGTCAGAGCCGCTGTCCCTGCAGCAGGAGAATGGACAGTGGGGCACATCAGAGGACAAGAAGCGTGTCACCTTGTGGGCCAGCTCCCAGGACAGATTTAATCTGTTCCTTTGTCATTAATAGGAGTACAAAATGAAGAGACAGTTACACAGCTGGCTTATCCATTCAGAATACTTTTGATTCATCTGCACCCCTTTTTTGTCATCACCAAATAGCAGAAACCTTGGTGATATACTGTATACTCTCCCGGTGTCTCCGCCTCATCCTCCTTACAATAATGTACTCCATCATTTTAGATCACGTTAAAAATAAAGACTAAAACAGAAATATTGGAAATCACAGGTAAATCCTGAGTGTCAGACATTTATTTTGTGTCTTTTTTCTTCGTCTTTTTTTTTTTAATTAATTAAATGAAATGAGAGAACCAGATATATACTCAGTATCAGATGTTAAGGCTGTTTATTGTTTAATTGTAAGATGTGCATCAAACTTCCAGCTGTCGTCAGGTTAACTTTCCATTATGACAAACGGCTTTAATCTGACATCAGATGTGACGGGACAGTTCATATAGATCGAATGTTTATGCTGGTTCAGACGGTTATATTAAATAGTGATTGCTGTGATTGTTTATTGCATTAAAATGTGCCTGATACTCTGGAAACCTGCCTCTGAGGCTTTGGTGACATGTGCACACATGTGCACCAGACACCACATTACAGCTGTGGAGGGTGCACTCCGCTTTGCACCGAGAATAGACCAGGTTGGAGCTGGCGAGCTTTCAGCGCACTTTCTGCGCTGTTTTTGGCACGAAATTGTCACTGCGCCAACATGAATCTGCCGACACCTCCCCCTGGTGCGCCGTCAACTCCCCCTGGAGCGCAGTCGCACCCATCTCTGTGCAGACGGTCTGCCAAATTGGCAAATTGGCAGCACATGGCGGTGCGCCGCACGAAATTGGCACTGTGCAGGGTGCGCCCCCTGTGCTGCACCATGAAATTAGAGCCCAGGGTGTTTATGAACTCTCTTTTCGAATGCTGGATTTACTCAGTGTTTTATGACTGTTTGATGTTGTGTCGTTACCTAAATGTTTTATACTCTCATGCTAGTGGTAGTGAATACAGCTTTTAAAATATTTTGACTATTTTTGGTAAATATATACAGACCTGATCAAAACCTGAAGACCTGATAAAAAATTGCTAGAATTTACCTTTTGTACATTTGAATCTTAATGAGGTTTTAAGTAGAGCTACAATATGCAAAAGCAAGAAGGTAGAGTCTGACAAAAAGCGCTCGGACAAAGTAATTTATTGAAAACAACAAGTAAAGTGAAATAGGTTGTTTATCAGCTGATCAAAAGTTTAAGACCACAGGATATTAAAGCCTAAACCTGCTCAAAATTTTCATTTTCTGTCAGGCATTCACGGGGCCTACCCTTCTGATGGCTAAAGCTAAGAAGCTGTCTCTTCTTGAGCGTGGTCGGATCATTGAGCTGCATAAGCAAGGCCTCTCGTAGCCTGCCTTTGCTGCTGAGGTTGGACGCCGACAGTCATTCTACATTTTTTGAAAGATCCTGAGCGTTATGGAACAAAAAAGTCAAGTGGTAGACCCAAAACTTATACCTGCACTGAGCCGAAGGATCCGATTGGCTATCTGTTAATTCACAGGGTGGTCCTCAACCCAAATTAAGGCCCATATTGGTGCCGACTGCAGCGCATTAACCATCAGACGGCATCTGTGGGAATAGGGTTTCAAAAACAAAAAAAAAAATTCAAAGACCTTGTCTCCTTCAACGCCACAAACTGCCCGTTTAGACCAGGAAGCATCAAACATGGGACATTGATAGGTAGAAAAAATTTTATTCTCTGATGGGAAAAAATCTAACCTTGACGGTCCAGCTGGCTTCAACTTGAGGAGACAAGGAGATCCCACCTGAGATATTTTCTACCCAGTACAGTAGAGGGGGGTCTAACATGATCTGGGGGGTTTTCATTCAGTGGAACACTGGAGCTTCAGGTGGTGCAGGGTGGTCAAACACCGGCTGGTTACGTCCAGATGTTGCAGCAGGCATCCCTCATGACTGAGGGCCCTGGTCTGTGTGGTAACAGCTGTTTTTTCAACAGGACAACGCTGCAGGTCACAATGCTGGCTTGATGAAGGACTTCTTCAGGGAGAATAACATCACTCTTTGGGACCATCCCACATGTTCCCCTGATTTAAATCCAAGAGAGAACATTTGGGATGGATTGCAAGGGAAGTTTATAAAACTGTCATCAGTTTCAGACAGTTGATGCCCCTTGTGAAGCCATCTTCACCACTTGGAACACATTTGCCAAAAGCTTCCACTCACATCAAGTATGCCCAAATTTTGAAGTGTTTAACAAGAACAGTGGAGCTACTCATTACTGAGTCCTACTGAGACAATTTTTTGTTCTAGCCTGGAGAGTTTTTTGTAATTTCTTTTGAGCGATGCTCTTAAACTTTTGATCAGCGGATAAAGAGCCTATTTCAGTTTACTTGTTGTTTACAATAAATTACTTTTTCAAAGTTCTTTCTGTCACACTCCTTCTTCTTGCTTTTGCATATTGTAGCTCTACTTAAAACCTCATTAAGATTCAAATGTGCATAAGGTAAATTCTAGCATTATATATATATTTATATATAGTTGCAGCAGCTCTTTTTGTCATGGTTGTTTTTCTTTTTTTTTCTTTTCTTTTTGATTCTCTTTGTATCTGAAGCCTGTTATATTTTATGTCTCATTTGCTTTTAATTGGCATCAAACAGGTTGTGTTTGCAGTGGTGTTTTCATTTTTTTTTTTTTAACTCCTGTGTGAGCCCAGAAAGCCTACATGTAACCATGGTTGCATTGTTTACACACACAAGATTTTAGCTGTAGCAGCCTGTAGCATGTCAATGCTAACCGGTGCTGGGGCCAGTGTTCTCTGTGAGCTGAGGAGAAGGTGGTGCGGGTGGTGTTCTAGTGCTGCGGTGTGAGCTAAGAAGACACGACACGGACTTGTCCTCCCATCCATGGTTATGGGAAACGTAAGATCTATCTCCAATAAAATGGACGAGACAACCATGCTAACCCAGCACCAGAGAGAATGCCAGAGGGTAGAGTATGCTCTATACAGACATGGCTAAGGGAGCTAACACTGGACACCAACGCCACATTGGAAGAACTTCACCTGCTGTGAGCAGACAAGGTACAGGAGACAGAGACTAAACAAACTGCTGAAGAAAAAAAGAGGCTCAAGACCCATCTTTTTAATCAAGCTTTTAACTAACTAGATTAAACTCTTTTTATGCTTACCCCTATTTTTACACTTTTTTTTATTATTACTCTACTTTATACTATTATTATTAATTCTGTTTTGTTTATTTATTTATTTATTTATTTATTTATCTATTTATTAGATTAGTTTATCCTGTTCTATTATGTTGTTTCATTTCAATGTTGTTTGATGTTAATGTTAGGATAAAGATTTAATTAATCTCTACTGTTTTATTCCTTCAGTTTTAGCTTCTAGACCTTTTATCTCATTCTACTATTTTAGTCCCTCGGTTTTCCAGTGTTTCCTCCTGGGGGCCTGCCACACCGGGAGCTGTTTTTGGCCCACTGATTGGGGCGCTGTCCCATGGATGGCTCCGGCCCTGGTGGCTAGTGAGCTCTACACCTTGGTGTGGAGCCACCTGTCTGCCTGGGCTGGGGTGGTCCCTGTGGTGGCGCCCCTTTCAGTCATGGGCCATGGCTCCTCCCGGTGTGCGCAGCCCCCAAAGGTAGCTTTTTCCTCACCTCAGATCTTGGTGCTCAGCTATGTCTCCTCATCAACAGCCTGTCTATGTGTGTGTGTGTGTGCGTGTGTGTGTGTGTGCGTGTGTGTGTGTGTGTGTGTGTGTGTGTGTGTGTGTGTGTGTGTGTGTGTGTGTGTGTGTGTGCGTGCGTGTATGTTTGTGTGTGCCGGTATGTATGTCTATGTATGTGCGTGGGTGTTACCGTGTTGCAATGGGTATATTTGTGGGGGTGGGAGGTTTGGGGTTTTAATGGTATTCCTTTGTCTTTGTTTTTTTTTTTTGTTTTTTTTTTTTTTTGTTTGTTTGGTCTTGCCTTTTGTTTTTATCCTCTGTGAGGCACTTTGTGTTGCACAAGCATGAAAAGTGCCATACAAATAAAATAAAGTTGAAGTTGAAGTTGAAGAAGCTAAGTTCTGGACCCTGTGGAGCCTGAGTGGAGAATGAGCAACATGGTGTCGTCTATAATAGATTTTTTTTTTTTTTTTTCTAGTTGACATGTATGTTGGTTCGCGGCAACCTGTAACTCGTATATTTCCCACCTGTAACTCGTGAAAATGCCCTGGAACGGCAGTCAAACTCGTAACTTACGACCCGTGAACTCGTACCAGATTGATGTACTCCGAGTTACGACTCGTGACGTCACATCTGTGCCAAAACAATATGGCAGCCTCTATGGATGCGGTGGTGCTGCGCGTGACACGCGGTGAGAAATAGACTTTACAACAATGTAAAGTAAATTCGAACGTTGCAATCACAAATTACACACACGATTATGTACTATAATCTCATATGTGTCCGAGACGGTGGAAAAATGCGTCGCTAACACAAAATAGCTAAAAGAGAGAGAGGAGAGAGAGAGAGAGAGAGAGAGAGCTATCATTACTGGGCTACAAGTGTAAACTTCTAGTCTGATGTTCACACATTGAACATAGGCAGCAACTCTGCATTAATCAACAAAAAATACACTTTAAAATAACGACATATACCGTGAAATATAAAGTAAATACCTCATGCCCGGTTTCCCCTCCTCTGTTTCACCTAAATAAAGAACTTGCAGGCTCCTTTGGTAATTGAAATGACCAAGCATAAATCTTAGAATTTCTGCCATGCTGGTTTCTTTACATCCCAGAATTCCTTGCGCTCAAACCGAAGTCGTAAATTGCCTGGAATGCTCTCAGGTCGGAACTTGGAGATTTCAACTGGGGAATATACGAGTTACGGGTTGCCTCGAACGCACCATTACTTTATTATTCTATTTGAATATTCTTCAATGATTTGCACTTTTTGTGTGTGTGTGTGTGTGTGTGTGTGTGTGTGTGTGTGTGTGTGTGTGTGTGTGTGTGTGTGTGTGTGTGTTGCAGCTGTGACTCTGAATTTTCTTTATTAATATTAATATGGGGATTAATATGGTGTATTCTCTTCTCTTCTCTATGTTCTGTATATTTTTTACTTCTGTGCAAAGGTTTTGTTACAGTACAACTAACTGTGAAAGTACACATGGAGTTTTTTGGTGGTATAATTAATCTGTAGCTGCCTGTATGATAGTGTTTTTTTCTGAGGGGCTGTGAGGACTTTTTAGAAAAGTCATGTTTTCTGGGATAGAGACACTGTTTCCCATGAGCACTATCACCCTCTGTCATAAGGACGTGACTCTTGTTTTGGAAGCAAATGAATTGAGATTGGCTCTTCTTTAAACTCTACTTTTCTTAGTTTGAGACAACTTTTTTCAGGGTGCAAACACACTATTTGTAGTTATGTAGCTTTGCAAACTCAACTTGTAACCCAGTTTAGTCTACCAGACTGTTTGTTATGTGCTAATCACAGCCTGGTGCTTTAGCACAAACCGTACCCTAAGCCTGATAAATGAAAGCAAGTTTTATTGGTAAATTTGTAATAATAGATACAAAACAAACTCCCTGTTAGGCTGATGACCTCTGCCTTCTATATGTTGTGCATCTCTTATTGATTTTAAAATGTTAGACTTAATGCATTTTGCAAAAAGTATCAATAATACCGTTTAATTTCGATTATGTGGGCTGCTAGGATCTCCTGACTCCACATCCGCTGATACTTCAACCCTTAGCCCTTGGAAGAAAAGAAAAAAAAATAGGAACACCTCTGAGCAATTATGGTTTCTTAGTGGAAAAATGGAGAACAAGATGTTATCCTTGAAGTGCAGGTGAGAAAATGTAACTCACCCCATTTCCAGCCCAGCTCAGCCTTTCAAAATAAAAACCCTGAACGTGATGAATGAATCAGAGTGTCATGACTGGAGACTTAACATAGAAAGTCATCTTTTTATTATCTGACGTTGATTCATGGAAGAGACTCTCTAAGTCGCCCAGTAATAAAGGAGACATGTGACTCCTCGTGATCCTTTTATCTTTGTGGAATCTAATCAGATGCTGGTGGCTCGCCTTCTCCCACAGGGGCCGTGGATAAGTGCATTATCTAGATCATTCCACCGCTGCTAACAAAATCATCACCAGTCAACGCTTCCTACCCGAGAGATGAGCCTGCCCTCCTTTGACTCACAGAGCATGTGTGCACGCAGACTCGCACCATTAAGCCCCTGCCCCTTCCCTGATCTGACGTGAGCAGGTCATGTGGCTCTAATCAGGAAGGAGAAGTGAGGGCATTTGTTTATTTGCGTCCTTAAATCCATGCAAGCTCTATTTATAGAGATGCTTACTATTTATGAATATGAACTTCCTGTTCCCAACAGCTCAAAGTAAGCTTATCCTGCTTTGGATCAAGCAACAAACTTATTAATTTACCCTGAACCAATGACAGACAAGAGGCTAAAGGTTGACGGGACAGATGGGGGAACATGCACAGGCTTGTTTCAGTGGTATGGTGGAAAAAACGAGTTTGTTTGAGTGTGATGTCTGAGCTTTTCGACCCCGAGGAAGCTAGGGGGATCAACAGAGTCTGAGAGAATGGAAAATAAACGTGTGTCTGAGAGAAGTGATGGAGGAGCACGAGGCTGTGCACATCAGCAGCCCTGATTTCAAGGTCGGTATCATGATGTCTCCCATATGTTCATCCTGCTGGGCTGAAAGGTTGTTGTGTACAGGAAAAGCAGATGCTTTGGGTTTATGGATTGTGAGATTGTCTCCCTCCACAAAATATTAATGGTTGATGATGATGATGACAGTAAAAGTATCCTTTGTCATGCCTGTACATATTATCATTCAGTTGTACTCTTAAGCACAGTTTGCACGGGACCTCTGGTGATTTCACAATTACACCCTGAAGTTAGTTTTGGTGTAGCACATGCGCACAGCATAAGCAAAGCCCACAAATAACTTGCCGTTTTTCATGTTTCTGATTGGAAAAGCTGCACTTACCCACTGCGCTTTAGCAGCACCTCACTCTGCAGCGTGCAGCTAGCCATACTTTCTGATAAAAGAAGAAGACGTCAAACAATGAGCATTAAAAACTTCTGGTCATGCTGAATGTAATTATCTTAAAACTTAAAAGCTACTACACAAAAGATGGGATCTCGTAAATTTTGAGCAACAATTTGATCATGTGCTCTAAAACAACTCATCAGTGCCAACCCAACGCACACAGAGAGACTCCAAATCATATTTTAGGCCAAGTGTTTTTGGAGCTCTTCGGTTTTGTAGCGGTCTAAATATTTGCCTGTATGCTGATTGTGTCAGCTATCCTGTGAGTGAGACTAACCCCTTACTGCCTGGGTTAATTTAAAGTTATATAAAACAATTGTTTTTGTGTGTGTTTTTAATTGTTATAGATGCTTTCAGTGGAGGTTGTAAATTTGAATGAAGCACACAAAATAGTTATGTAAAAAGTTACGATATTTATATATATATATATATATATATATATATATATATATATATATATATATATATATATATATATATATATATATATATATAGAGAGAGAGAGAGAGAGAGAGAGAGAGAGAGAGAAATATATATATACATGTGTACATATATATAAATATATACATATATATACATATATATAAATATATATAAATATATATATATATATATATATATATATATATATACACACACATATATATACACATGTATATATACACATATATATATATACATATGTATGTATATATATATATATATATATATATATATATATATATATATATATATATATATACATATGTATGTACATATATATAAATATATATATATATATATATATATATATATATATATATATATATATATATATATATATAAATAGAGAGAGAGAGAGAGAGAGAGAGAGAAATAGAAATATATATATGTATATATGTGTGTGTGTGTGTGTGTGTGTTCATCCACTGACCAACATATTAGGGAATGCTGCATTTTATACAATCCTTGGTATGTGGATCATAAGCAACACTGGGGTACCAAAGTCATCTCAGCTGCATTGAGACCTGACAAGGTATGTCACAAATTTGCGACAACAGGCATTTAGGGGTTGAACAAGTGATGAGCCTTTTTTGTTTGTTTTTGTTTATGTTTTGTTTGTTGTTTGTTTTTTTTCCAGTATTTTAATTGTTATACCTTCATCTGAAAATGAGACTATGTAAAGCCTATTTAGCAATGACATAGGCTTCCATCTCATTCCTATCCAAAGTGCTGTTATAATGTTTGTTTAAAATACCCAACACTCCTTCTGTCTTTTTAATTTTGTTTTATACATGTTTATATATATTTATTTATTTCTGATTTATTTATCTATTGAGCAGAAAAAGCTGCAGAGACCATCTTTCAAAAAAAACTTACCACATGGAAAGTAAAAAGATGGACTAGATGAATAACCAGGCCCCCCCATACCTCACGAACATGCTCCACCCCTACATCCCTTCCTGTCCCCTCCGCTCCTCGGACTCTAACCTCCTCACCGTCCCTTGGACCAAGCACCGAACCTGGGGGGACAGAGCCTTTTCAGTTGCCGCCCCCTCTCTCTGGAACTCACTCCCTCAAAACATCCGCAACTCCACTGACCTCACCATCTTCAAATCCAGTTTAAAAACACACCTCTCCCGCACTGCTTTCAACCAGTAATCCACAGTCCCTCCTCAACGCTCTATGTTTTTACCTTTGCACTGTAACCTTCCGTTTTTATCTGTTTTCTGTTGTTCACATGTCTTTTATCTGCACTTTTAACTTTTTATGTAAAGCGACTTTGAGTTTTTTTGAAAAGCGCTCTATAAATAAAATTTATTATTATTATTAATAATATCTGTGGACCTATGTGTATCTCCAAATATGGTGATTGATTTGCCCTAGAATTTTTACTTTACAAATTACAGACATGGTTGATTTGTACAGGATTAAAGACAAAGACGTAATCCTTATTTATCACAAACTATACTAGTGAAACTATAGGGCTCTGGTCTGTATTTATAATCAATCAATCAATCAATCTTTATTTGTATACCGCCAAATCACAACAAAAGTTATCTCAAGACACTTTACAAAAACATTTACAGGTCTAGACCGTATATGTTAATAAAATTTTATTAGCAGAAACCCAACATCAAGACAAGATAAGGAGTCTTATCATATATTACATAATTACATAATTGTTTTTATGTTTTTTTTTTTTTTTTTGTGAAATCCTCTTACTAATACTAATACCTAATAAACAAAGCCTTTTTTTAAAACAGACTGTGTGGTCAGGAAAGCAGAAGTGACATGAAACAACTTTCGTAACCTAAAAACACTGGGTGCACTCTGAAATTTGATGTTATGTGCACTGTCAGTTAGAAAAATGCTGTCAATGGACACAGGCCCTAATAACCCACATTTTGGAATGCATTTTGTTATTTCAGGCAAATCAAACCTAGTAAGTGTTAAGTTTGTACGACTTTGGGTTTTAACTGGATGTGGATCTTTGGTTTGAACATGTTTACAAAATAAATAAATAAATAAAAATCTGAAAACACCTCAATGTCAGAATTTCAGTTACTTAGCTATAAATTGCCTCATTCAAGCAGCAGCCAGTGATAAATGTGAAAGAAAAAGATCCTTGAAGCACTACACAGAATAAAATGTGAGGAACAGCACAGGTTGACCTTGTACTATTCGACACATTTCATTCCTCCACAATACTTCACCATGAATATGATGACACCGTTTAATAATCAAGCAGTTATACATTCAGTTAGAGTGTGAGTGAAATGCCAGTGCTGTACAGTCAGAGGAGATTTAGATGCAGCAGGCATTCACCGCAGGCTTAGATCGTGCCAAAAAGCCAATCGTTCACCTGAGCTACACCGGCCATGATTGATCACGGTGAGATTTTGGGCTGACTCATTGCTCCCAAGCCAGACAGGAGTTTCAAGGTTGTTCTCATTAACAGCAGTAAATTTTGCATAATTGATAGCGGGCTTGTTCTCGACAAGTCATTCTTCACAGGGCCACAGACAACGAAAGCCATCCCTTTCCTCGCTTATGGCATTTTCAGCTTCAGTGTGATTCAGACCAATATGAACATGTGGTTTATGAGCTTAACAAGTTTGCACAAAAATTTGTTTGGGTGTAGCTTTACGGCTTAGACACATCAATTGGAGGATGGTAATTCTGCTCTCCATATCCATCCTGCATCTGTTGCTAAATATGTCTCTTTCACTCAGTGGTTACATAAAAGAAAGTCTGCGCTACAAACAACCATATCCCAGTGACATCTCTCATAGGCTCCCGAGGGATTTACGCGGCAGCTCCACATGGTGTGACGCTCAAAGGGCTGGGGGACATTGCATTATTTCCACAGTGCCCTTTGAGGAGTTTCAAAGCCTGTGCAAATATGTACCCACTCAAGGGTGAGTTACACGACAGTGTTTGATCTGCAACAGAAGATGCACAGACAGGCACTCAAAGACGCCTT
The DNA here is from genome assembly GCF_033239565.1 of Halichoeres trimaculatus. Lineage (NCBI taxonomy): Eukaryota > Metazoa > Chordata > Actinopteri > Labriformes > Labridae > Halichoeres > Halichoeres trimaculatus. The sequence goes on along the minus strand of NW_027437198.1, from coordinate 4,305,873 downwards.
TAATCATCCCATACCTTCTGTGCTCAAAATATAAGATCACTCTCTCCTTGAATCATCCTCTTGAATCATTACTCATTCTAACAGATAATACTGTTGAAAAAATATGTCACCTCAGATGCCTTCATGGTCATAAGGAGTTTTTTTTTTTTTCTTATCTCAAGTATTTTAAAGGTTTGACCACTCATGATATGTGAGAGATCCCACACATGGTGACAAATGATGATAGATTTGATCTGTGAGAGTGTCAAGTCAGAGGAACTGCCTACAGGCTACACCTGGGGTGGCCAACCTGTGGCCCTCGAGCCACATGTGGCTCTTTGCCTTTCGGTGTGTGGCTCTTTGATCCATTCATAAAAAAATATTTATATTTATTTATATATATTAGTTGGTGTGCTGATCAATTCCTCCCAACTGCAATAAGACTGTATGACACACAAACCTGAAGTTTCACCTCGTGCCATCCAGCATTAGAAAAATACATGTCCTTTTGCACATTATGCCAGTTCTCATAGTTTATTGTTCAGTGCTGCTCTTGTACTTTTTTGTCTTAATGTGAATGTGTAAATAGTCATATTTTCTACTTTTCTATTTTCCTTCAAATTTCTTATTTCATATTCTTATTATTCTATTTCTGCTTATTATTACACTTATTGCACTTTTTTGTGCGCTGTTGTAACAAAAGAAATTCCCCCCATGGGGGATCAAAAAAAGAATATTCTGTTCTATTCTGTTCTGTTAATTTAAATTTTTGTATGTTGATGTCACAATGGGATCAGTATTGGTCAATACTTGGGTGATAGGATGAGTACTTAAGTTTCAATTTCTCTTCTCTACATGTGCTCCTCTCAATCACTTATGTGTTTATCTATCTATCTATCTATCTATCGATAGATAGATAGATAGATAGATAGATAGATAGATAGATAGATAGATAGATAGATAGATAGATAGATAGATAGATAGATAGATAGAACTTTGTCTCTTCTGCAGTAAAAATAGAAATTTGTCTTTGGCACAGCTCCAAGTATGAGTTTAAACACTCAAACACATTAAATATCGCTTTGAAAAATGGAAATGTATTGATTTTCTTGTCATTTCATTTCATTTATGTGTGAGAGGAAGTGTGTTTGTAAGACCACATGGGTGATGGGGCTCTTTGTGCAACCACAATCATTTTTGTGGCTCATTTTTGTGACACACAAACACATGTGAAAATTCTGGGCTCTAATTTAGTAGACCAGGCGCAAGCGCAAGTGCACCTGCCCTGTGCCGGCCTTCCCCGCGAGGACAGGGTGTGACCAGCGCAATTTGCAAGTTTCCTGCAGTCCCAAGAGAGGCGCAGTCAAGCAGTCGAGCTGCGCGTCCACGCCTCCCTCCGCGCAAATGGCAGAGAGGGAGGAGAAAAGCTCTGAGTGGGTTTAACACAGCCGAGCGCTGTCTTCACCAATCAAATGAATGCCACAAAATTAGAGCCCTCTGTGTCGCAGACAGTCAGGAGGGACAATGTCACAACCACCACAAGAAATACAGATTTTTAAAAAATCTTTGCAGTTTTTTTTTTTATGCCTTTCCAGCGCCATCTTTGTTTCCACCCCAGACCCAATGCACCAGTCGCACTGACAAGGTTCCAGCTTGGCTTCTTGCTCATGTAAAACCAAACTGGTTCTTAGAAAGATCATGATTAGATCCAACAAAGCACTAGCACCAGCATCGAACAAGCACTGGTGGATAGAGGGTAAAAGTGTGAGCTTGGTTGTCCTCAATTCCTCCTTGCCACACACACACACACTCACATACAAACACACACACACACTCACACTTAAAAGGATATCTTGTCATAAACATTGAACAAGTTAATTATTTATTACACATCAGAAAAAAAAGATCAAATCAGTTCAGCCCTCATCGCCTTCAGTGCAGATGGCAGGAAGTAAATTGTGGGAGTCAGGCACAAAATCAGCCTGATTATCTTGTCGTGTGTACTCTGCTTTGCACAAGATAAGCAACTACTTTTCAAGTTTTGAGCAATTTTGCAAATCTAGCAGAGTTTTAATTCATTCTTTTTCAAGCAGAGAGAAGTCTTGTTTAATTTTTCATCGATTTCTATGAATTGATTTTCTGACATTTTGTTTTCCTGTGAGTATTTTTAGTGTTTTAAAATGTTAATGTAGGACTGCTCATTACAGTAGATATTTTTTAGCCTATTTAACATACTCTAGGCTGCACATTGGAAAGAAAAGTGCTGTGTAAATAAAGTTGGGTTAAGCTGAGTTATTCTTGACATGTCATTAGTGAGTAAGTTAGAAGCAAAATGTGCCATTTTCATGGTAAATAATGCATGATCGATCAAGTTGCTATGCAAACTGTCTCGTGTTTCTGTATAAGCCACGAGCAGGAGCACAAGTTTTACATTTAGCAGCTTATGTTTTATGAGTTGTATTTGGAAAAAAAGGACATGAATTCACTAGCTAGAAGGTAATATAACATCATCTGTGCAAAGCTTTTCCTGTCTTTCATCAGGATGATTCAGACAGCAGAGCTTAGATTCACTGAGATAAGAAAAGTGTAATTAACCCAGATTCAAACCTTGAATTTTTAGGGAAGGCATAGTGATGACAGAGACAGCAATTAGCATGTGTGTTAGAGTGTGTATTTTTGTGAGAAGCCTTCAAAAGCTCTGAATCAAGGTCCCCGAGCATAGAGCTTTGTAGCTTAAAAAAAAGTGACAGCTCTTGTCTCATTCAGACAGATTCGTGGGCGAGATGTCTCAGTGCAGCATTACGAGTGTTTCCAGCTTGAGGAGTTTGGTGTCATCAAAAATGTCTGGATTCTGTAGGGAGTTCTGCATAAACACAATGATTAGGGGATCAGTGTTGGTGTTGATCCCCGATGCCACACGGCCTGGAGGTGAGATTCTAAAATAGCGGTTTGTGACTTTAAATATGAGTCTCACCAGGCGCCAGGCTTCAGGCTGCTCAGTCAGGCTCATTCTTCACTTATTTCCTTTGAGGACAGAAGTTCATTAGTGATCTGTGTAAAATTCAAAATGAGACTGATTACTCCAAAAGGAAGTCACAGCTGCAGGTGGGGAGAAAGTGCAGAACTCCTGTTACAAGCAGCCTCCACGGCACCTTTGTTGTTACATCGTTACAAACTGTGCAAATATTGGACATACGCACAGAGACGTTGATTGTTTGTTTGACATTTTGAAAGCCGTATGTTCAGCAGCGCTGCCTTCATGAAGATGATGTTGTTCAGCCAGATGTGACTATGTTTGACAATGTTTGGCCTGATGGTGAAACTGGAGAGGAGTGATTGTTTGATAAGCACATAGTAATCAAAGCAGCAAACATTCTGTGCTCAAGGCTAATTCATTAACCAGCCACCATGACACAGAAACTTGGTATCTGTCCAGAGTTTTGGCTGTCTGCAGCTTTTTTCTAGTTGTTACAATTTATTCTGTATCATCTGTTCTGTTTTGTATAAAAGAACTGCTGTATGGTGTAAAGAACTTCTGTGATTAATTTTGTAGTGATGGTGGACACTGGAGCCAAAATGTCCGACAGAAAAAGGACAGAGCAGAAGAAAGATAAACAGGAGAGAGATAGAGCACGAGCTAAAGAATAACACAGGGGTTAAACTGCTTGGGATAATGTTGATTCCAACCCACAGTCAGCAGTTATTCTGCAGTGGTCTGTTCAAACTTGAGAGTCTATCAATAAAATGAAGAGTGAGGTTACGTTAGCTCTTCTTGGTAGATGACAGGCAGGACAGAACCAGGATTCACTAACGTTACAGGTTAAAGACACGTCTGCCACAGCCAGCTGCATTGAATATAGACAGCTACTAAACTACAAACAAACTGACAATGCTTATTTGTTGTCAAGTTAGCCTACAGATACCTCAGCCAACAGTGGGAGCAATTATGAGGCGCTGCCCAGGTAGCTGCCTGTTGCAGCAGCTCTCTCTTTTTTGTCCGTTTCTTGTGATTTTTTTTGTCTCTTTTTCGTCATCTTTGTATTTGGAGTGGATCATTACTTTGTATGGTTCATTGTTGGTCATGGACACCAAACTTTTTGTGACTTCAGTGATATTTTTACTACTTTTTCTCCTGTGTTTGTCTGGAGATCCTACATGTAACCATGGCTGCATTGTTTACATGCGAAATTAGCTGTTAGCAGCCTGTAGCATGTCAATGCTAACTAGTGTAAGGCTTGATGATTTCCCTCAAGGTGAGGAGGAGGAGGTGAGGACGACGTGCTGGTTCTCAGGTGTGAGCTGGGAGGTGACGACGTGGACCTGTCCTTCCATCCATCGTTGTTGGGAACGTGGGCTCTATCTCTGGTGGGATGGACGAGCTAGCCGTGCTAGCCCAGCAGCAGAGGGGATGCCGGAGGGCAGAGTGGCATCATGCTGTTCACGGACGTGGCTGACGGAGCTGACATCGGACGCCGGCGCCACATTGGAGGAGCTTCGCCTGCTGTGAGCAGACAGGATCCAGGAGACAGAGACTGAACAGACTGCTGGGGAGGCTCAGTCCTGGACCCTGTGGAGGTGGAGACTGGCTGGGCTGGAGAGTGGTGGACGGGCTGTCGTCATCTATTATCTTGTGGACCTTTTTGCACTTTCTATGCACTTTCTTACTTTTGTTTTATTGCTGCTGTGACTCCTGAATTTCCCCTCGGGGATAAATAAAGTTTTTCTGTTCTATTCTATTCTATTCTATGAACAAGTCATAACGTTAACATTAAAGCTATATTTATTATAGCTGTGGTTAAAAAAGAAAAAATCATTGACTTTCTTTCTCAATTTTTCTGTGTCCATTGGGAGAACTGACCTCTTAACTTTGTGTGCTGTGATTTTTTCTTTCGTGTTGTCACTTTTGCATATCATCTGACACCTACCAGCCACCGTAGAAAGGGTACTACAGGATTCCCATGAGATTTCTATGGATGGTAGTCAATTTTATCATTAATCACTTGATTGAGATGGTACAGGTTAAAAAGTTAATGGGAGTAGACAGGGGCGGGAACCAATCATGGAAGATAAAATATGATGTGATTTGTAGTTTATTTCCAATAAGCCTACACTCCAACGCAAGTGAAAAGAACTACACGTTCCGGAAGCCAACAGTGCTCCCAGTTGCTGTCTTCTACCAGAATTCATTTGTTGCCATTTGAAATAAAGCTGCAAAGCACAAAGTAATCTAAAAAAGAATGGGGAGAAAATCAGATCAAATTCAATATATTGCCTAAAAATTAGTAGAGCAGGTGAAAAAATGGGAGCGGTACAGGAGAGGGAGTCATTTTACTGGGAGTGGGGTGGAACAGGAGTAAAAATACACTCATGTGTCAGTCTCTACTGTGGAGCTACTACAGGGGGTACCAGAGGGGTGCTGCATTCCCTCATCCAGCCCTTAAAAAAAGATAAAACCCAGGTTCTCTAGACTCACAGTCCTGAAGAATTAGCTGTAACAAGGTTTTGTGGTCCAATAAAACAAGCCCTCTTCTGGGTAAAAAGGAGCAGCTCTTGTTGATGCGGGGATCATGGATGCTCTGTTTACTATCTGTAAGCGTTTCACGATGTCACTGAAGCATGGAGAACTCATACAGTTCATGGCAAGGGAGTCTAGCGCCTGACATCAAATATGTTATTAAATTTTCACACACTGCTGACCGCAATATCATCAGGAGCAAACTCAGGCTGCTGTGTGTACCCCCAGGTGCTCAGACCTGTTTACTGGCTGAGCCCTGAGTGTTTGCATGATTGTGAGTTTACACCTCGGATATCGAATCAACACTGACTGTGTTTGAAGATTTATTTTACCTGTCAACAAGGTCAACACTGACCTCACGTCTGCTCCTGGGAATGATTGGTTATTAAAGGCCTCGCTAACCTTTGGAAAGAGTGTTAATAGACTGGAGAAGGCGATATGATAGTAAAATGTGCGGAAGCAACTTTTACAAGAATCTTCCCGAAACTCGTTGGCTCTTAGTGAGCGAGCTGAATGTCAAACATGATTTTCTCAGTCAAGCGTTGAGGAATATGATTGAAAACAAATCAGCAGTTTCACGTAATTGGAATAAAATCCCCACTTTACAGCAAGCAATAACCGAAAAATATACTTCGACCTCCAAGACACGACAAAATGCACGTTTCCTTTCACACAGCCCCTTTAAAAAACAAAGTTTTGAATCAAAGTGAAATAAATTTGACCCCGTTCATTTAAAATCTTTTCTCAAATGTGAAGTTTTTCTCTTCATCCACTTCTTCCAGCCTCCTCCAGGCACCAGCACATCATCTATTCAAGCTTTTTTCCTTTTTTCTGTCTTTTTTTTTTTTTTTGACTGAGATTTATGTCTGCCTCAACTCAGAAAAAACTTATCCGGGAATAATTTGGTGCAGAGCAACCCCAAATGCTGATAAAACCCTACTTTTAGTATCAGTCACGACGAGGCTGTCAAGGCCCGGTGTCTGTTAAATGATGGTTTGTACCGAGAAAGCTTGGGTACTGAAGATGAATGCAGTAATTGATGTTTTGTGGCAACGCCGTTTGAGCTCTCAGATATATAGTGTTTTTCTGATGAATGAACGATGGCATTCACTTCCTGCCATCGCAAAGATGTTATTAAACCAATGCTTTGTGATTAAGCTTTAACGCAATATTTCAAACAAGAATTAGTTGTTTCGCTTGAGGTTTTCTGTGTGCAGGGTAGATTAAAGTTAAATTTATGACTGCATCGCTGCTCAGTCAGGAAACACAGTCGGGTCCCACACTTGAAGTGAGTTGGTGAAAACTGATGAGTGTAAAGAAGAGTTTTTTTTGCCTTTTTTACCCTCCCTTGGCTTTGTTCCATCCTCACTCCATTTCAGTAACAATTCGAATGACGTCAATAAAGAACTGAAAGAAGTTTCAGGGAATCAAGGTCGGAGTTACTGGAAACAGAAACCCACAAAAGGCTTTTTGTAGAGCAGCCTTTCACCACTTATCCTGGTTGTGGCTTCGGTTAATGGCTACTGCCATAATGCAATAATGCTCTGCCACAGCAGTGTAAACAAACACAGATGACAGATGCTTTCTCATCACACAGAATGGTTTGACTGCAGTTTGCTCTAGAGAATGCATTTAAAGTTATTTGTCACAGGTCTGTTGAGATTTTCCTAAAAGAGCACCAAAGGCTGGGGAGCTAGCTCTGCTAGTGTTAGACCCACTCAGCAGAGCAGTATAAAAGTGTCTACACTAGGCCTGTCACGGTAACAAATTTTGCTAGACGATAATTTTCCAAAATATTATTGCAGATAAACAATATTATTGTCAATATTATTTTGATTTTTTTTCCATTTTTTTTCATTGATGTAATTATGATAAATGGGATAATAAAGTGAGTACACCATATCAAAAGCAAGAAACTTTAATTTCTTGAGAGTATTTAGCTGTAATTAAAAGGTCAGGCTCTTTTAAATAAAATAAATTAAACAAAAAATATAGTAAATTTAACAAACAAGAAAGAGAAAAAAAATACAATGAAAATGAAATGGACTCTCTTTTAGAAAAAAAATACATGTCAATGAAAATAATTAATACCAATCAAAAACAATAAAACATAGACCCTGTCTCTAAAGAAAAAACGAAACTCCAAAAAAAAACAACAATAAAAACTTTAGCCTAAATAAAAGGGAGTTTATACAGTTCCTGAATTGTTTGTAACATGTACTTTTTCCCAGTCAATCCGTACTGTCTGTCAAACATTTTGAACATTTCTGGCTTTCAACCGTATTGAAGGGCTGCATTTCTTTGGCAATGTAGCTGTCTTTGAGCGCCCACCATTTGGCGCTTTTATTTCTATTTACTTTGCAGACCAAAAGCCTCAGTAAGAGCGGATTGTCAAAGAACAAGGCTCCGCTGCACCTCCCCTTCTTCTTCTTCTTCGTCGCCACTATTTTCAAACAAATGTGACATATCAGCTCGTTGGTGTTCATGAGCTCACACTTTGTTCATCCTGATAAAAAATAAAATATTACCACTCTGGGACTGTGGCAGGCGGCTTAAGAACCGTATCTTTGGTGCCATCACTCATATTAGCGTGTGTCTCCTCCTTACCCCTCAGGACGCTCGCTTCAGCTCTCTTCGTGTGTACGCGCGAGCAGCCCCGTCTTCACCCCAAAGATCGCATTTTTGACAGATGCTCACTCCGCTATAAATCTGCTGTAGAACCTATGCACCCCGATAAAAGGAAAGATAGACGTAGTGAGCCATCTTCTCATTCAGCCTCTTTGGTCGAAAGAGAGTAGGAAAACAAACATGCATGCACGTGTCAGTTTATCGAGGCTGGCAAACTTACCAAGGACGTTTTTATTATCGTTCGGTTAATTGATTTATTGATTATCGTGACAGGTCTAGTCTACACACTAGTGTTGTGCGAATCATGAACGAATCGTTCAATACCCAAGAATCACTTTACTGACTCGAGAACCATGATTCTTTCCAAATGACTCATTTACTGACTCAGTACAAAGCTCACGGTAGCCCAGCCCACTCACATCTTCGGGAGAATGGCTGGTACGTAGAATGGCTCAACTCACAGTGTATACGGGTCATTAACTCACCCACAGTACATACGGATCACTAACTCACTCACAGAATGACTCAAAGCACATACGAGTCACTCACCAGCTTGAACGTACGTAGCATGGCTTGACTCTTAGCACATACAGGTCGCACTAACTCACTGATCTCTCATTAAAACAGCACTGCTGCCACCTATGAATCTCTCTGAAATATAGATTTCTATGCACTTTCTGGGTAACTGACTTGATTGACTCAAATGACTCAAAAACCTGATTCACTTCGGTGAGTGACTCATTTAAACTTGATTCAGTAAAAAGAAACGAGTTTCCCATCACTACTGCACACAGACTCTCTGATCTGTTTAGCTGTGGTGAATAAATTTCACTTAAATTGGAGTTTTGTCTGAATGTTTTCTCACCTTAAGGCTAGTTGGTTAGTTAGACATTGAATTTCTCTTCAAGCAAATAGAAGATAAATTGCTTTGGACCGTCCCTGCTCTAAGCACAGTAAAGCCTCTTGGATTCATAACACCACAAAGTTATCTGGGCCAAGGCTCTCTCTTCCCGTGCTGGTCTTTGTTGATGTCATAATGGAGAATAAAGAGTAGCGTTGAGAGGTAGGGAAACAAAGCCTGTGAATGGATTGTTGGCCGTACATGGAGAACACATGCAGATTTCTTTAGAAAAAATGAATCATGGGTTTGCATTTCAGACTGCAGACTGTTTTCATGCATCGACGAAACCCACTCATAATCTGGAGAACAATACCTCTCAGACATCAGGCAGAAACCAGGACGCTTCTCACATGATCGCACACTTAATAAGTATGCCACGGTAGCTTGGCAGGTGGATCACGTGCATGTGCACAAAAGCTACAGCCCTCAAGCAGGAGGTCTGGGACTGATTTGAACAGTTTGTTCAGTCCTTAGCTGGATGTCACTCCTCACTCTCTCTTCCAAGCTTCCTATGATGTCTACGGTCAATGGAAGTAAAGGTTATGCCTCAAATGCACTGGATACGTCTGCAGTCTGGCTCTGTTCCGTAGAGTGTTGAATGTTTTTTTCAACTTACCTGCCTGTTGCATTGACAGGCATTAAGACTGAGGAGTTCCCGTGCTTCCCGCTCCATTGATGATCCTCTCTTCATTCATGTTGGGCTGTGAAACCTCAAACCTGATGACTCCTGGTCTGTCTCTGCTCATTATGTCCATTTCAGACATTGCATTAGATAATTTAATTCTCCGTCATTTTGACAGACAGGGTCCTAAAAATCCTGCTATAATGAACAATAATCCCTCAATTAAAAAAAAAACAACTGATGATAAGACCTGTTAGTTGTCAATTGTGTATTTTAGCATGTCGTCACAAAAGCAACTCAAATACAACTTGTAACATTAATTATACTGGGCAACTATGTTGCTTATTGGGCAGAAATAGATAGACAAATACTAGAAAATATAAGTAATAATACTAACCCTGCTGTCTAAAGCTTTATAAAGCAAAAAAATAAAAAAATAAATCACTTTCCCAGCAGTGAGCACCAAGCCAAACTCAGAACTGTTTTCACAATAAGTATCAAGTCAAATTTTTTGCCACCTTTTTTTCGATTTGCCTGAGTTCAAACTTTTCTGAGTCGCATAGACTTAAAGTGGAAACACATTTGGGCGAAATTGAAGTCATCGAGCAAGAGGGCAGTGGAGGAGATCAGCATCAGGTGTCTTTGCCAGACGACCAACTTTTGGCGTCCATCTTGATTTTATAGATGCTGAAGCCTCGTTCAGCTGCTACACTACAGACTGGAATGACCACTGCGGCTCCAGTCAGTGTATTAAAGTGGTACTCCGTGATGGAACAAGTTGGGTCCTATCACAAGGTTTCCACAGTGGAACAACCCACTTTAGCTTCCCCACTGAAGTCAGAAGACGCTCAGCGTCCGACTGTGTTAAAGCGCTGAGACGCTGCGGGGATGAATGAGAAGGAGGTGGAGCCAGTTGCCTGTGATAGGAGCTGATTCTGAACAAAAGATGAAGGAATTCTAGCGCATATTTTGTCAATCAAATGTACACACAGCGGTACATGTCACCATTTTTTGGGGGGACATTTTTGGGGAAGCTGAGCTTCCCTTGCAGTCTTAGAGCAATCACCACTGACTGGATCGGGGTTTCTAATCCGTCAAAACGACAAACAACCTTTTCCCATCATTGCTCAAACAATTCTGTCAAAGACAGGGAATAAACGGTTAACGGGTCTTCTGGACCGTTTGTTGTTGAAGTCAAGATGAATACGATCTGGTTTTGACACTGTTTCTTTTATCTTGAAAGTCACTGGGTGATTTTAGGTAGTTCCCATGCATGACTTCCTGTCCGACTCAATCTTCTCTTTACTGAATTTATGCGTCACAGCTCTGCGTCCAGCAAAAATAGGATGGCTGTGTATTACCTGTGACGTGCCAGACCACCCACACAGCCTGACCGCATCAGAGCGGATCCAGTGTAAGAGCTGGACTGGAGATACATCTGGTGTATTTCAGCTGCTGGTTAAATCACTGCAAAATCTATTAAAAGTCACAATCATCACATTTATCCATACCAACACATAGGTGGTCTATAAACTGAATATACCTTTTATCTGAATGTTTATCACATGTACAGCCTGCCTCCACCTGGGGAGTCAAAATCCTTTCTTGACATGTTGTCATGGGATTGAGCCAAAGCTTGAACAGAAGTGATCTGGATGGTTGAGCTGCAGGACTGAGATGACACCCTTTCTGCTATATCAAAAGCATATATACATGCATTCAAGTTCTGGCTCCACTTTAGCAGCTGCTGAGCTGTTCCCACAAAGTTGTATTAATAAAAAAAACAAAAGTTTTTGAAAATGTGTCTTTATGTAAGAAGTTCATTCAAAAGAAGTGAGATCACAGACCTAATAATAGCCCACATTTTCTTTGGCTACAGAAAAGTTAGTGAAAGCTTCAGATGTCTTTTCTAGCCCTTCAGAAATGTGAGCGACTTCATAAAATTGACCCTTACCCTGCTTTATATACGTGGCTCCAGATTCTGTCAGTATTGATTCCTGCCCACAGGAACATAACTCAGTGGGAGGCTGTCAGGACGGCAGTGTGGCAGGAGATAACAGGAGAGGAGACAATGTAGAAAGGCACTAACACAGAGGCTTCGGAGACTAATTACTTTGTATGCGTCACCTTACAACAGTTTAACGGTTGAAGACAGTGGTATGTGTGCCGAGCCCGGGGGCAAAATCTCATTCTGCATTCAGCTCTATCAAATGCTCCCTGTGGCTGCAGGAGGCTTTTCATAGTTTAATATGAAATGACATTTACTAAGCAAAGGTTTGCTTTATGTGCTCACATTTAGAGCTCATGATATCTGTGGATGCTTTGTTTGATTTTTTGGAAAAATGTCCCAGTTTGACATCAAATATGCAGAGCCTCTATGTGTAAGCTCTCAATTTTAAGCTCATTGGATTGTCTTCATACAAGAGTGCTGACTTAAACCACATTATGAGAAACATTAGAATATACCAAAATACTACTGATTTATGAATACATGCATGCCATTCCTTTCAGGTCTCTCTGGCTGTAAAATAAAAAAATTAGCTGACCATGGGGGACATCTAGTGGTCGTGCATTAAACTTCTTCAAACCCATAATCTCATATTTTACCAGTCTGCAGGAATGCTATAAATTCAATAAGTGTTTCAGCTGTACAAATTGGAAACAAACTAAAAATCAACCAAATTTTGACTTAAAGAAGCACAAGTTCTGTGTTATTCTGATTCAGGTCTTGTTTACAAACTTTATGTTAAATGTGAAAAATAATACATGAGTTAAAATTCTATAAAAATTGAGTAAAAGTTATTTTTGTTTCCTGTTTTTTTTAAGCCATTGTATGTGAAGTTATCTCAGAGGCTGATAACTTTTAAATTTCCAAAACTCTTAAACTCCTAAACTCATCTGAGATCCGCATTTTCCAAAATAAGGGTGCGTGAGATGTGGATGGTGTGACGTGCTCCCATTGTGTTAAGGATTAGTAACCTCCAGGGAGCGCCCGTCTCCTTTATGAGCTCTATTGTCCACATTTTCTACCTGCAACAGCGAGTGTCAAGCACCGCAGAAAGAGCCAGACGAGCAATGACGAGGGGAGGATTTCAGAATAAAGGCATGGTAAAGAAACTAAGTCAAATAGAAATATTTGGTAAAGCCATAAAAGTTAAATAAGCTGTGAAATATAGGCATGCAATGTTTGATTAAGTGTGATAAGATTCAATGCATAACATTTAAACATTTCGAGGGAGTTGTATTCATTAAAAGCGGAATACAGATACTTTTTTTTTTAATAGATTTAAATTTACTATCTGGATTTTTTGTGTGAAAAAATGTACCGTAACCCTTTAGCACCATAGTAATAGCTATTTTATTAAAGCTCCTGGTCTTTTTTTGTCTATTTTTGTCAATAATTTTGTCAAAAAAATACCCTGTGTGTAAATAATTTACACCCTTTTCCAGGAGAAGTAAAATTTTCCAACTCTGTCAAGTATTTACCATTCTGATGTATGAAAATACCCCAAACTGTGTGTTTTAAAAGGAAAAGGACGAAAATGGAATTGAATTTTCTTCAACTTTCTTTATATAAATTCTTGAAAAGTGCAGATTGAACATTTCTGAGTTTGCAAATATTTAATTCAAACAATTTTGCAACAACTTAGACGGTTTCACATTTCTGTAGCTTTCTGAGTCCATGTTACAGGCTGTATAAGATGTCAAAAAGCAAGCCGTTTATTGTTATTATTATTATTATTATTATTATTATTATTATTATTATTATTATTATTATTATTATAGCAGTGGTAGACTCTGAAATTGTTCCTGTCCACCTGAAGACAGAGACCCACTTGACACACAATGGCAATAACAATACACAATGGCAAAACTACAAAAACACGGCAAAATACACACCAAAAAAAACAGTAAAAACTCGATCAAAAAACACACAACAATTGCAAAAAACGACAAAATCACTTCGAGAAAAACTTTTATTTACAAGATTCGAATTTATTTAAACAGATTATACCTCTAAAACTCTCCTGAACTCCAAGAAACCGCACCAAAAGTTGACTTGAATCCTCCGCTCTCTCTCACAAACGCCGCCCACTCTTCCTCACGCAGCACTCAGTCATTACCGTAATGCATGTAATATCGCCAGAAAGCCCCGTTTCACAGCTTTCAGGGGCACTTTGAATGATTAAAATTGCACGAAGTAGCGATGAGTTACGGTAATTTGAAATACACTTGTGCAGCGGTGTCACCGGTGATCAACCCAAGTTTTAATTTGAAGGTCGCCAGCCGGAAGTGTAGTCTTGTGTCTTGTTCTGGTTAGCTTACCACCTGTGTCCACCTATTCCTACCTCCACATACCTCCTCCCCTCTTAAGTAAGCCAACCACCTACAACAAGTTTGACAGCTAAGCATTTACCGAGTTCACAGGCAGCGCTGCAGCAGCAACTCTGTTTTCTCTCCTCTCAGTTTTTACCTTTTCCTCGGTATGTGTGCGTCTTGCGTCTCCTGCTGGCTATGAGGAATTTCACGTGTCCGTAGGTTTTTGTCACTTTTCCCCCCTCTTGGACTTTTTCTTTGTTTTTGTTTTTTTTCTGGTTGTGGTTTTAGCCCACTCTGTTATTGAACACTTTTCGTTTTCGGGCGTCGCTAAGGAATTAAACTTCATCATGTCGAGGACCACGGAGGAAGTGTACAAGCTCACAGAAAGTACTTACAAGGTGGGTGCTGCTGGGAACACAACAGGTGCGACCACGACAGGGGAGAGGGAAACAAACCTCCATGGTTTCATGTGTGTAATAGTGAAGCTGTAGTTTAAATTTCCACAGACAGCAACAGAAACTTTTACATGTTAACTGACTTACAGTTATTTAAATACTTTATTTTAGCAGATAAAGCATTCAAATGTATACTAAAACTTCTGGACTGCAGGTAGAGTTAACTTGGCATCATAGTGAAAGGCTCTGATGTATATTACCAATAAATAATAATTTATTGCTAACACTTTGAGTAAGGATTTTGTGTTTTTACCCTATATTTCCTTCATTAGTCTATTTTTCTTGATATAAAATCCAATCCAAACAGCCTTCTTGTTAGAGGTTTTCTGAGAGACAGTTAACTGAAGTAGTGAGTTTGGTTTTGGAGTGAATAGCCCCACCCTAGGAATGCCATTTCCTCATTAAATTGCCACCTTTGTTGCTCAGCATTATTATTATTTATCCAAGATAATTTATGTTTGGAAAAGCTTTTACTGTTTTTCTCTGTTGGACAGTTGAATGACTGTCCTGAAATAATTGAAAGGACAATATAGCTTGATCATAACCACTTTATCGGGTGTTATTTGACTTACCTCATTGTATGGTCACATATGTATTCATTAGAGTAAGGATAAGTTTGTGAAATGTGTCTTCATGGGTCCAAAAAAAAAAAGCTCATTTTGCCCTCTTGACTAGTTTTTGCATGTCCAGCCTCCTCTCAGAGCAGCCCTGCAGCTCCTTGCTGTGATGAAATGCAGGTAAAAGACTCCAGGTTTAATAATTCATCTGCTTGTGTGTGTTCTGTGGTAAGGTTATACACACGGCTCCTCCAGCAGCCATCACCTCAGTATAATACAATATGTTTACATGAGGAGGGAAGCGAAATAGTGCTGATTCCTGCTGTTTCTGATCTGCAAAGTTTGATGTTAACTCTCTATATTTGATAGATACAACCCGATGTCAAACCTATTCCATGACATCCAGGTGAATTTGTGCCTAAAGCTCCTGTTAATAAATAGTCGATGTCATGACTGAGTGTTTCCTCTTCCCCACCTTTACTCCCATGTGATGTCACTCAGTCATGTTTGAGCCACCCACCTAGAAACTCATCTATGTTTCAACAGCATTCGTCAACGATTAAAACTTTGAATGAACACTGTGTGACTAAGTGTCCCCTCCTTTTTTTGTGTCTACCCACCCAGAGTGTGATGGACCAGTTCAACCCAGGACTGAGGAACCTGGTCAACCTGGGGAAGAACTATGAGAAGTCTGTAGCTGGTGAGTTTTCACTTTATATAAATGAACATGAACTAGGCCTGTCACGATAACAAATTTTGCTAGACGATAATTTTCCAAAATATTATTGCCGATAAACAATATTATTGTCAATATTATTTTGATTTTTTTTCCATTTTTTCATTGATGTAATTATGTTAAATGGGATAATAAAGTGAGTACACCATATCAAAAGCAAGAAACTTTAATTTCCTAAGAGTATTTAACTGTAATTAAAAGGTCAGGATCTTTTAAATAAAATAAATTAAACAAAAAATATAATAAATTTAACAAACAAGAAAGAGAAAAAAAAATACAATAAAAATGAAATGGACTCTCTTTTAGAAAAAAAATACATGTCAATGAAAATAATTAATACTAATCAAAAACAATCGAACATAGACCCTGTCTCTAAAGAAAAAACGAAACTCCAAAAAAAAAACCACAATTGAAAACTATAGCCTTAATACAAGGGAGTTTATACAGTTCCTGAATTGTTTGTAACATGTACTTTTTCCCAGTCAATCCGTACTGTCTGTCAAACGTTTTAAATATTTTTGGCTTTCAACCGTATTGAAGGGCTGCAATTCTTTAGCAATGTAGCTGTCTTTGAGCGCCCACCATTTGGCGCTTTTATTTCTATTTCCTTTGCAGACCAAAAGCCTCAGTAAGAGCGGATTGTCAGAGACAAGGCTAAATCTGCTATAGAACCTATGCACCCAATGTTAGGAAAGATAGAAGTAGTGAGCCATCTTCTCATTCAGCCTCTTTGGCGGAAAGAGAGGAGGAAATGCATGCACGTGTCAGTTTATCGAGGCTGGCAAACTTACCGAGGATGTTTTTATTTATTATTATCATTATTATTATTATATCGTTCGGTTGATTGCTGTATTGATTATCGTGACAGGCCTAACATGAATGAAAACAGATGTGGTTCAACAGTTACAACAGGAGCAGCAGAAAAGATAATTTATTAAATTATTAAATCTAGTGGGAAATTCACTCTCTGCTTTGGATCATATGATATTGGCCAAATTACACAAACACAGGCAAAAACAGGACCTGATGACCTTGTATTAATGAAGAGGTGTCAAAGTGAGGGAGCTTTACCCATGTGCGTTCCTCAAGGTTGCCCAGGATGTGAACTGGCACCTCTCCAGGAACCAGTTGACCTATTCCCAGACTGAGCTTCTGCTGCCCACTCAACAATAAATATAACCCTGTACATTGGCGTCCCTAATCTTCTTGAACATCTGCAAAAATGTCATACACTCCATGCACTTGGTGCAAAATTAAATGTCTAAAAATCTCTAGGGAAACTTTAGACTCTGCTTTGGTGCACAGAGTTCATGAGTGAGCTAAGGTTTGTAGGCGGTATTGAATTTTATAAGAAACCAACAAAATAAAAACTTCTTTAAGAGAAATATTTGTGATATTTTTGTCATTTTCTTTAAAAAAATTATCTTGCAGTTGATTGGCGTGAACATTTTTTTGTTTTCACTCCTTGATGTAACTTAAATGAACTGGTGCTTTTCCAGATTTTGGAATATGTAGGCTGCTCTGTCCAGTGGGTGAAAATCTATTTGTCCTTAATGATTTGGTCAAACATTAACAACAGTTTTATCATTTTCCCAGCAATGACCCTGGCGGGAAAGTTGTATTTTGATGCAATGTCAAAGATTGGGGAGAATGCTGCAGTGTCTCCTGTCTCCAGAGAATTAGGTAAGTCTCCGTCTCCCCTGTCCTCTGGCTCTCTCCTGGGATAAAGTGAGGGGAATCTGCAGACTGTGACGCTGGTTCCTGCAGTCTCACTGTGGTCCCTGATGCTTTTGTTGTTGTTTCAAGAGTGCATTTCTGCAGAGTAGTACATCTTATAATCTCAATCAGGACTTCTCTCCTGCTCAAAAATGTGTCTAAATTTATTAACACGGTTTCCAGTCAATAGAAGTAGAAAGCTAATACATTTATAGTGGCAATTGGTCAAAAATGTAAAGAGCCATGAATGCTACATGAAGAGAGGTAATATCAACAAAGCAACATCTGAGTTAAAAAAATGAAGCCTGTGCAGAAGTGCTAAAAGTTGCAGTTCATAGAGAAACTGCTTGAGGCTGGCTGCAGAAATACTGGAAACCACGTACGCACCGCGACAAAAAACAAAACAAAACAGGATTTTACAGCGCTAAAAACATATTCACAGCCTGGTTCAAAAATCAGCTTAGGTCTGAAACGCTCATACTGTACTGGGGGGGGGCTAACTCAGTGGCTTAGAAGATACAACGGTCATCTGATTGTCTGATCCGAAGCCAAGTTTCTGTTACACCTAGAATTGTGCAAAAAAATAAATATTGCAATAAAAATAGTAATGGAAACACCAAAATTTTGAAAAACTGCTAAATTCCGATGAGAAGTTTTTACGCTGTCATGAGGTGGTTTTTCGATTGATTGATGAATCAATCTTTATATAGCTCCAAATCATAACAAACATCTCAAGATACTTTCTAAAAACACTGACTGGTCTGGACCCGTTAATATTTATAAAATGTATTAACAGAATTAATTGTAAACTTTTTTTTATTATTTTATGCTGTTAAATATTGTACATTTTCTGAATTTTAAAGGCCCAACTAGGGACAAGAGTTGGAAATTAGCATTTGCTATAAACTCTGTGCAGCACATCAGATTCATACTTAGTGATGGAACTATATTAAACTGCACCGTCCCTACTTTATGAATAAATTCAATTCAATTCAAAAGAAACCCAACATCAAGATAAGACAAGACAAGGAGTCTTATGTCATCGTAGCCCACCATGAGTACAGGGCTTTGCAGCATTTAACAAGTTACAATAGAGAGCAACATCTTGCCTTTAATGGGCAGAAACCCTCGACAGAACCAGACATATGTTAGACAGACTGAGGGACTGAGTTGTTTCAGAAGTTTCCATGTAGAACTTTTTCACAAAAGTGCAACAGAAGCACCGTTTTTGCAAAAACCTTTCACCAGATGTAAATAACTGCTCCTCTCAGAGAAGTCCCAAGTGCGTGTCCACTGCCACACATACAGACTCTGGTGTTAATACTGTAACAGCTCTGCTGTTAGTTCTGTGTTCAGTGCAGATGTTGGTGTTTTTGAGCGCCAGTGAAGGCATCAGGAAGGCTGTGAGTGGGTCAGAGTGCAGAAGGAGGGAGGGGTGGAGGAGATGATGATTTTCAGTCAGTGTTTTGTTTCTGCCTGTTTTGAGTTCCAATCCAATCCACTTTATTTATATAGCATATTTTAAAAACAATCAAGTTTGTCAAATAAATAAAAATAACACAAAGAAACCAATAAGAGCCATAAAAACAAAGGGGTTAAGACCATAAAAGACATAAAAGGACAGAGATCGCACAACTGTCATGGTGAATTAAAAGCCAAGGAATGAAATAAGCCTCAAGACGTGAGGTCACGGCGTGATTTTGCAAAAAAAAGTCTAATGGGAAATGCAGCTAGTAATACAGTTCAGCTCGAGTCACTGACAGGCCCCCTATAGCTGTTAAAAACGAAGCTAAAAGCCTGCAACATATCCAATATTGCACCGTCTGAAGACTGGCTTCTTTCCTATCGTTTCGGAAACAGATGGCTGATGTCACAGAAACTACGTCCATATCTTATACAGTCTATGGTCTGAACACTGGGCTAGTTTTAGCCCAACTTGCAGTAGTTGGGCTAAAACAGTTTCAAAAAGACAGAATGTGTTGTTTTATTTCTGCAGAAGAAAATCTGCAGGATCTTAAAAGAATCTGACATTTGATCTGCAGAGAGGAGACCAAACAAAGTCTGAAATGAATTCCACAAAACCAGATTTTTTTCAAAGGCGTTTTTGTTCCTTCAGTTACAAGAATCACTGCTGCATTTTGAGCAGGCTGTTGTACCTTTTTTGTAATGACGGCGTGTAAACACGAACAAGTGTGCACTGTCAGATCTCTTCATTATTATCGAGGTAGACAAACAAGGGAGTCCTGTTGCTCCATCACAGCAGCAGTTACACTTTGATTAATGTCAGCATGGAGCTTGTGATGGATGTGCTGAAGTGTGTGTGTGTGTGTGTGTGTGAGTTTGAAACACACTGTGGCACAGAGTTTGTTTGCTTCTGTGTTAGTTTCTAGCTGACTCCCCACGCTCTGGATCCCACGGGCTCATTTGCAGCTTGAAGACGTCTGGCATCCTCACTCAGCGCCACTTGTGGCTCACTTTGATTTAACTGCTGCGTGTCTCTTGACTCTCCCGCTGATTAGCAGCAAAACTGCTAATTAAATTCAGCAGCACAATGGGGAGTGCCACGTGGTGCCGTACTGCTACACAAGTCCTGGCACAGTAAAAATGAACGAGAAAAGCCTGGTGGACATATAACGTCGCCTCCATGGGATTATTATCCGCTTCCATTTTAGCTACAATAGATTGTTATTATCACAAGCGCTCACTGTGCAAAATATGTGATTATAATTCCACATCACAGCTTTCCATCCTTCCATCTGCTCAGCCTGGTGGAGACAGTCTTTGTTTCTGTTGCAAAGACTTGAGTGGTGACAGCATTTCAGACTAAAGACAATGAGACGGATGCTGCTGTGAGCCGGTGGAGAAGTTTGAGTGGTTTCTTGGTATCAGTTTTTAATTTGAAACACAATCAGATGGGAGTTAGGTTATAAGTTGTTGTATTTGAGTTTAAAAGACAACTTAAACAAAACACAATATAAACAAACATGAAAGAAAACTGAGAATACTTGAAATGCTGCTTGTGGTATAAACTGTTGTGTCTTGCCTGTTAGCATGTTTTTGGCTGTTTTTTTTAGCAGAAACTTACCCCATAGGAAGTACTTTCTGACTCCTTGATTTTGGATTTAAACCTTAAAAATGCTCTTTGCTCTTAATACTACAGAGTTTTTTTTTGGTACCTAAATTAATTTGTAATGGTCGTGTGTGAAAATCCCAGTAGATGGAGCGCAGAAGGCCTTGTGATGTCACTCCCTAGCCTCACCCCTTTTCGTCCGCTATCCACTATCTTTCCTCCTATCCATTGAAAGGCAAAAAAGCCCAAAAAATCTTAAAGAAATAAAAAGGTAATATATTTGCATTAAGGGCTAGTTGAACAGGTATAAATAGCTGGTGCACTTCATTGTCCTGAAACTAGCAATTTGTTTAGGGTTAAGCCCTGACGGTTCTGTGCTCCTTTAAGGTGGAGTCTGCAGGACTTTCCTAAAAAATACAATTTCAACTTTCAGAGGAGTAATCCTGCGCAATTGTCTTCCCTAGGCCTGTATTCATGTGGGTCAGTGTCTGTGTCTGCCTCAACCCCTTCCTAAGTCTGTTTGTTGATGTTTTGGTTGTTTCAGGACGTTTCTGGGCAGAGAGTAAGCCTGGTTACCTTAGCCAATCATAGTGCCCCCAGTGCACAAGTGACTTTGTGTATTGATGGTAGTGAGTAGAAGAAGCTAATCAGAGCAGATATGATAGTGGACATAGCACGGAGGAAGAAAAACAACCAAAGTGAAACAAAACAGCAAACAAATAAAGCTTTTTCCTAAATGAGGGTAACTTTTACTCGCTTTCGGGAACTTGGAGAACAACACAGGATAAGGAGCGATGCAAATTGGTTTAAGGCTAACCAGGTATGCGTCAAATATCCGTGATTAGCTTGTGCTAACATGCCGAGTCAGGTGCAGAACTAGAGCCTTATTTAGCAGTGTTTTAGTGTGAAAGTAACACGCTGAAAATTCTCTAAATAAAGCGTGAATGCAGACTGATATCACATTTTTTTGGCGGGAGTCTGTTTATTTGTGTTTTTGGTCAAGTAAAAATTGGCCCCGCCTGAGTGCAGAGGAAACCAGCAGAGGAGCAGGGAGGGGGTGTTTGGTGCGTGTGCTCTGGGCTTCTGCTGCACAAAAACACTGCTGTAGGGGTAATTTCTGCCCTAAACCTTGTGATAGGACCCAACTTGTTCCATCCCGGAGTGTAACTTTAAAGGAGCACAGACACATAGATATTACCTCTACGTGGAATATTAAAGCCGTTACTGGCTGTGTATGGTTTTGAATAGATGGCTGGAAGACATCTGCTTGAGACAAAGTTGATGCTGTCATCAAAAAAAATACTTCTGGTTGATGGAAACTTTTCAACAAAACAGAAAGCGGGAGCCAAAACTGCTGGAGGTCAATTTAGAATTTAAAAAACTGAAAAAGAAAACAGTATTTTTAGGTGGATCATTTTTTCTCCATGTTTTTTCATTGGAACACCTTTTTTTCAGTCCTGAAAACAGCTCTGTCCCTGAGGACCCTTGCAGAAAATCATGATGCATTGCTGACAAAAATAAACCTCAGTTGCCGTGCTCTTAATAGGGAAAGGAGGGGAAGTTTTGTTCTACTTTTAGTCACAGCAGCATTTAAGGAAACAAAAGTAAGAAAGTGTATAGAAAGTGCAAAAAGGTCCACAAGAAAATAGATGACGACAGCTCCGTCCACCACTCTCCAGCCCAGCCAGTCTCCACCTCCACAGGGTCCAGGACTGAGCCTCCCCAGCAGTCTGTTCAGTCTCTGTCTCCTGGATCCTGTCTGCTCACAGCAGGCAAAACTCCTCCAATGTGGCGCCGGCGTCCCATGTCAGCTCCATCAGCCACGTCCGTGAACAGCACAATGCCACTCTGCCCTCCAGCAGCCCCTCTGCCGCTGGGCTAGCTCGGCTAGCTCGTCCATCCCACTGGAGATAGATCCCCCGTTCCCAACAATGATGGATGGAAGGACAGGTCCACGTCGTCACCTCCCAGCTCACACCCGAGAACCAGCACGTCGTCCTCACCTCCTCCTCCTCCTCACCTTGAGGGAAATCATCAAGCCTTGACATGCTACAGACTGCTAACAGCTAATTTCACATGTAAACAATGCAGCCATGGTTACATGTAGGATCTCCAGACAAACACAGGAGAAAAGTAGTCAAAATATCGCTGAAGCCACAAAAAGTTTGGTGTCCATGACCAACAATGAACCAAACAAAGTAATGATCCACTCCAAATACAAAGATGACGAAAAAGAAACGAAATAATTACAAGAGACGGGCAAAGAAGAGGGAGCTACTGCAACAGGCAGCTACTTGGGCAGCACCAAGCAACAAGGATAACTGTGAGATAATTTGTCATCTCCTCTCTTAATTCCCTCTTTCCTTGAACATGTGTTTGTGATGGTCCCTGCTTCCAGAAGACATCTTTAGACCAGTTTACTCTGAATCAAGCTGGAGGACATCTTGGGATGTGCTTCCTGTGATAGGAAATGAAGAGGAAATGAAGGGAGGGATGCAAACAAGCTGCTGATATTATCAGTATCTATCAAAGTAATTAAAACCTCAGCAAACTTAAACGGCTAACAGCAGTGTTAATTTTTGAATAAACCCACGGATCATTTTCCCTTTCTGCAGAACAAAAATGAGAAATGACAAGCCCTGGGGGTGATGCAGACGTGACATTAGCATTACAAAACAAATTTTATGTAGGGTGAAGTTAAAATGTCAAAACTGAGTCATGCTCACCTCTGACCTGTGGACTAACTCCAGCTCCCACTAATCCCTGAAAGAGAGACAGACGGAGACAGATCAGTTCAGAATGACTCATTATGGGGGATTATGTAAAGCAGGAGGCGATTAAACACTCACTACTCTCAGTCATCTGGTCTAATAAACCTGGACTGTTAACCTGAATGCTTTGTGAATGGAGTCTGTGAATGTCACACACCTCAGGAGTAATATCATGTCAGGCTTTAACAAGAACAGAAGAAGTCTCTGGATCTGCGCTCTCATTCTTCTCACGAATGAAGTGAAGCTCCCCCGTCAGAAACCTGATCTCTGGTGGCGCGTAGCAGACCAGAAACCAGATACTCTCTAGAGGCATTCGAGGACCGGTGCACCTCGTCCTCCTACCTTCTTCCGTTAACTCTTTCTGTCACTTGCCCCCTCTGCTGCCAGAGTTCAGATGTCAACGAGTTGTTTCATTCAGACACTCAGGTTTCTGACTTGTTTCCTTCACCGGGCAAAAACAATAAACAAGAATTTGGATCTCCAGGGTCAGGATGTGCAACCGCCAGGAGTTTAGATTATTTAGAGTTCAGTAGGCCTGTCACGATAACAAATTTTGCTAGACGATAATTTTCCAAAACATTATTGCCGATAAATGATATTATTGTCAATATTATTTTGATTTTTTTTTTCATTTTTTCATTGATGTAATTATGATAAATGGGATAATAAAGTGAGTACACCATATCAAAAGCAAGAAACTTTAATTTCTCAAGAGTATTTAACTGTAATTAAAAGGTCAGGATCTTTTAAATAAAATAAATTAAACAAAAAATATAATAAATTTAACAAACAAGAAAGAGAAAAAAAAATACAATGAAAATGAAATGGACTCTCTTTTAGAAAAAAATACATGTCAATGAAAATAATTAATACTAATCAAAAACAATAAAACATGGACCCTGTCTCTAAAGAAAAATCAAAACTCAAAAAAAAACAAAACAATAAAAACTATAGCCTAAATAAAAGGGAGTTTATACAGTTCCTGAATTGTTTGTAACATGTACTTTTTCCCAGTCAATCCGTACTGTCTGTCAAACATTTTTAACATTTCTGGCTTTCAACCGTATTGAAGGGCTGCATTTCTTTGGCAATGTAGCTGTCTTTGAGCGCCCACCATTTGGTGCTTTTATTTCTATTTCCTTTGCAGACCAAAAGCCTCAGTAAGAGCGGATTGTCAAAGAACAAGGCTCCGCTGCACCTTCCCTTTTTCTTCTTCTTCGTCGCCACTATTTTCAAACAAATGCGACATGTCAGCTCATTGGTGTTCATGAGCTCACACTTTGTTCATTCTGATAAAAAAACAATATATTCCCACACTGGGACTGTGGCAGGCGGCTTAAGAACCGTATCTTTGGTGCCATCACTCATATTAGTGTGTGTTTCCTCCTTACCCCTCAGGACGCTCGCTTCAGCTCTCTCCGTGTGTACGCGAGAGCAGAGCAGCCCCGTCTTCACCCCAAAGATCGCATTTTTGACAGATGCTCACTCCGCTATAAATCCGCTATATCCACTTTAGAACCTATGCACCCCGATGTTAGGGAAGATGGACATAGTGAACCATCTTCTCATTCAGCCTCTTTGGTGGAAAGAGAGGAGGAAAACAAACATGCATGCAAGTGTCAGCTTATCGAGGCTGGCAAACTTACTGAGGACATTTTTATTTATGGTTCGGTTAATTGATTTATTGATTATCGTGACAGGCCTAGAGTTCAGTTTTTTTTAAATGAAACTGCTACTGTTAGCTTAACTGAGCAGAAAATTTTGACAAACCCTATAACTGCCAAAGAATCTCCAGAGAAAGAAAAAGCCTGTTTGAGCATACAGCGTTTCGTTCTCCTCAGAGAGCTACACCTCATCCAATCTTATCCTTTTTACAGCCGCCACAGCTTTACACACACATTAAAGACAAACACACACATACACACATGCTGCTTCTTGATGGTCCTGGCTCGTTCAAATGGCACCAGTCCCACTTTACATAATCCAAACATGTTTGCATGGTGTGTCAGGTGGCTCTCTGTGATGCCAGGATTATTTTGCCCACAGTCAAACACAGAGGAAGAACTGTGGGCCGCTTTGCATGCTACCAGCGAAATGTTGTTTTTAAAATCAGCTTAGAGGAGGACGTTCCTCTCATTTTTCTTTTTTTTATGTTTCACACACACTCTGTTCCCAGACTCTGGTAGTTTTCTGTTGAACTTTATCTTTCGTGTGTTATCTCTGCTCTGAGGTGGGGCTCAGGAACAAAGCCTGGAAATTCTTTTTTAGTTAATCCACCTACTACAATGCCATGACCCTTCCTTATACAAGTCATTAGAAAAGACCTGGCTTTCTGGTGTGTTTTAATGATTTATATCATAGAAAATGAGCAAATAACTTAACCCTTAGGGCTGCAGTTTTAAATGCTTTCCATTGTTGATTGTCTCCTCAATCAGTGACTTGTTTTTGCCAACAGTGTAAGAGGCAAGTGGCAAACCCGGGCCAGAAATATGCAGAAGTGCTAAAAATGTTAGTTCTTCAAGAGTCCACTTGAGGCTGGCTGCAGAAACATGGGAAACACAGGAAATCACACACACACACACACACACACACACACACACACACACACACACACACACACACACACACACACACACACACACACACACACACACACACACACACACACACACACACCAGGGTGTTGGCAGGGTCTTAAAAAGTATTAAAAGTTGATAAATCAATTGTGGGAAAATTAAGGCCCTTAAAAAGTATTAAAAAGTCTTTATTATGGTTTTCTGAGGTATTAAATTTCATTGGTATTCTAGCTTTGACTCCAAAAGTATCCATGAACATTTATTTTCCTTCTTGCAACCCCTGATTGTACTGTTGGTGGACACTAGAATCTGATGGAAAGCAAATCACACAGTTTCAGGCACATGAAATGAAATGAAATGGAATGAATGAAATGAAAAAATACTTTATATATCCCAAAGGGAAATTCAGGAATTTCCTAACAACATTTCCTAAATTTCTTAAATTTAAAAAATTGTGAAATAAGTTCTTGTTTTTTCAGCTAGTTGGCCGCATTTAGGTATGTAGACATGGTCAAGACGATCTGCTGCAGTTCAAAGCAAGGATCAGAATGGGGAAGAAAGGTGATTTAAGAGACTTTGAAAATGGCATGGTTGTTGGTGCTAGACGGGCTGGTCTGAGTATTTCTGAAACTGCTGATCTACTGGGATTTTAACCCACAACCATCTCTAGGGTTTACAGAGAATGGTCCCAAAAAGAGAAAATATCCAGTGAGCAGCAGTTCTGTGGGCCAAAATGCCTTGTTGATGCCAGAGGTCAGAGGAGAATGGACAGACTGGTTGGAGCTGATAGAAAGGCAACAGTAACTCAAATAACCACTGGTTACAACTGAGGTCTGAAGAAGAGCATCTCTGAACACACAACACGTCCAGCCTTGAGGCAGATGGGCTACAGCAGCAGAAGACCACACCAGGTGACCCTCCTGTCAGCTAAGAACAGGAAACTGAGGCTACAATTCACACAGCAACACCAAAACTGGACAATAGAAGATTGGAAAAACGTTGCCTGGTCTGATGAGTCTCGCTTGCTGTGATATTCGGAGAATTTGGCGTCAACAACATGAAAGCATGGATCCATCCTGCCTTGTATCAACGGTTCAGGCTGCTGCTGGTGGTGTAATGGTGTGGGGGATATTTTCTTGGCTCACTTTGGGCCCCTTAGTACCAACTGAGCATGGTTTAAAGTCCACAGCCTACCTGAGTATTGTTGCTGACCATGTCAATCCCTTTATGAGCACAGTGCACCGATCTTCTGATGGCTACTCCCAGCAGGATAACGCTCCATGTCATAAAGCTGGAATCATCTCAGACTGCTTTCTTCAACATGACAATGAGTTCCCTGTACTCAAATGTCCTCCACAGTCCCCAGATCTCAATCCAATAGAGCTCATTTGGGATGTGGTGGAACAGGAGATTCTCATCATGGATGTTCAGCCGAAAAATCTGCAGCAACTGTGTGATGCTATCATGTCAATGTGGACCAAACTCTCTGAGGAATGTTTCTGGTACCTTGTTGGATCTATGCCACCAAGGATTAAGGCAGTTCTGAAGGCAAAAGGGGTCCAACCCGGTACTAGCAAGGTCTACCTAATGAAGTGGCCAGTGAGTGTAATTTTATGTTGATAAGCTGAATATTACATCCAGTAAGCAATTCAATTCCAATGTGCCCCACAGAAATGAGGGTATCCTTCATATCAGGATAATAACACAAATAACAGCATTGTGGTCAAAGCGTAGCAGCAATGCTGCTAAAAACACAGAGGGACATACACTAAAGCAAAATGGGTAAAATTCTGTCTGAATTTGGTAAAAAAAAATGCTTCATGGGATTTATGTCCACAAGTTGCAACCCACTCGAGGGATTGTCATTTTTCTACAAGGGGAAAAGCAGTCAACAGTAGCATGACAACAACACATCTTCAGCTGCATTTTTATTTCATTACTACATTTGAAAATTAAGTTTGTCTTTTCTGTGAAAAAATGTTTAGAAAGTAAAATAAGTATCTAATGTTTAGAAGAGAAATATGAGTATTATTTCTTTTTTTCTCATTAAAAATCACTTTAGCCAGAAAATGAAACAAAAAATGTTCAGAAGTTACTTCAGTTGTGCAACAACAAAAGCATTTGTTGCTAGAACTTGTTAGCCCGAGGCTTAAACACTGCATATTTCCTTTCATGATGTAAAAGGCGAGGTAGGAGTGATTTAAATCTGCTCTCTAAGTAGTTTGAGCGTAGCACTTACTCATTTATGTATTGTGCTGTTTCCAACATAACTCAAATCATGATAGCTATTGAGGTTTACGTTCTGAAGCAATTTAACCTTTAAAGTTATTGACCCCGAGGCAAGATCTGTCACACGGTAAAGACTCTGCCACACAGACTCATGTACAAAAACACTGTCAAACACATAATTATGTGGAAACGTCATGCAAATACAGGACACCTATGGTATGTAAAATGGTCATTAAAGCCATCACCACTCATCGGGAGAGAAAGGGAAACTAGTCATTAGCAGGATGCTTTCAAAGTTTGTCGGTCTGACACATGAAGAGTTGAAATGTCTTTAGAGGCTGTTTTCTTAAAGAAGATGTCAGACTGAGCAGGTAATCCAACTGTGAGCTTTGATTGTATGTTACAGACAGAGTGCTCATGCTAAAAGTTCACAGGGTTTTACACAGGAAGGCAACAAAGACCAGGTAAACTTACAGCCAACCAGGTATAGAGGTGTTTGCTGCACTTTATTTACAGTCCATCAAACTTAAACATCACATCTCATTCAACCATTCACACCATGTTCATACACTGATGGCTGAGGCTTCTATGTAAAGTGCCTTTTGAAATCCCATTCACCATCCGCTGCTACAGCCACCAGGACAGTTCTGGGTTAAATATCTTCCAGAAGGACACTTCAGTACGTGGAGTGTGAGACCTGGGAACCCTCAGTCTTCCAATTTAGAGACAATAGCCTCTACTACAGAGCCACAGCTGCCACTTCATGGTGTAATAACTTTACTGAGATTGACTGAAAAAACTGTTTCCCGTGGCCTTGATTTTAGTATGAAAAGTGTTCTCTTTTCTTTTTTTAGTGCAACTATATTTGCGTGCCATCCTCTTTTAGCAGGATTTAGTGTAGACGAGGAAAATCTATAGAGCGCATAAGTAAGCAAAAGGCAGTCACCCCTGGCTCCCATTGGTGGTATCCAAACAATGATTGATTTGCATTCAAAAGCTTACGCAGTGTTGCTAACGCCAAGTAGCATTTGCGCATTAGAAGGGATATTTCTATTCGACAAGGATCTTAAAAGTCTCTTCTCTTTCTTAAGTTATTTTTTGGCTTTTTATGCCTTCGATTAGATAGCAAAGGAAAGTGGATAGAGAAGGAAACAGGGCAAGAGAGGGGAGTAAAGAGGCCACAGGCTGGATTTGAACCCAGGCCAATCGCACAAGGGCGAACCTTCTCCCCTTCTCTTGAAGATGAAGTAAAACGACTTGAATTTCAAAATTTTACAATTTACAGAATCTATTTTTTCTGCACCCTGGTGTTTTTTTTTTACAAAATTATGCTAAGTTGACTTTAAGCCGTGTTTCCACTGAGTGGTTTGGTTTGGCTCGTCTTGGCACGGCACGCATTTTATGGCGTTTCCACTGACTAATCCTTGAACGGATCACAGAATAACCAGACTAAAGTGATCCGATCCCAGAAGGTGGAGCTAGAACACTGCAGTCTCTTGATTGGTCGAAAGAATCGTCACTTCCTGTGCGACAGTGGCTGCTGTATTTCTCCTGGCGGCACACAGTCTTCTCTGAAGCAAAGTTTGATTATTCTTCGTAACAAAGAGCCACATGCCAATCACAAAAAAGACAAATTGCTGGAAGTCTTCTATCATTGCTCTTTGTTTACTGTGTCACATTTTTCTTCTTCGATGGATTTATTAGCGGGTTCACTGCATCGCGCTGCTATGGCATCATTATTCAACTGATATGGCTAACTATTGTTGTGTAAATTCTCCTGTTTCTGGTGAAGAATGAGATAGAGACTTCTGCCAGCCAGCAAGGTTTTATTTTCCTTTGCAAAGGAAAAGGAAAAGGTCAGTCAACATGCAAGCGGTCAAAGTGAAGAAAGACCTTGAACATTGTTCGAGCTAAACAATTATGCTTGAGAGAAACGCCCCCTAAGGTACTCTTCACGCCCCTATGCTGCAGGAATCCACATTGAGACAGAGGCCTAGAAGTTGGCAGAAGGTGTGATGACAAAAGGGCCTGGAGGCTTATTGAAGAATCAGGAGATGGGGTGTCTCAAAAAAGCTGGAGATGGAGCGTCTTAAGCAGTGAAAACAAAGACAATGAAATTACAAGTACACTATCGGCATCTGGCTTACACGCCACCTACCACAAGGGAGCTCGGTTGGAAACGCAAACAGGATCAGGCTTCACCGATCCAGCCCGCACCAAACCGTTCTGATCTCAAACTAGGCTGCTTGGTGGAAACAGGGTTTTTAAGTAAATTGCAATTATTATTCTTTTTTTTTTTTTTTTGAAGGAATAGAATAGAAGAATAGAATATTCTTTATTGATCCCCCTTGGGGGAATTTTATTTGGCACAGCAGCTCACGAAAAAACATATTGCAGTAATGCCATCATAATAAAAATAGAATATGATAACAAAATATTAAATTAGAAATTTGAAGAAATATAAAGAAATATAAAACATTAGAAAAATATTACTATTTACATATTTATATAGGAGCGAGATATATACAACGATTGGTTCTTGACAATGAAAATTTACAGTCAGTTCTGGAACGGTGAGCAAAAGACATGGAAGACCTTTACTTTACCATAAAAAAAACTAAGACCAGAAAAGTGTTTTTTTTGCAGTCATGAAATGAGCATGTGTTTCACTTTGCTCATGAGTACTATCATACTATTAACAGTGAAACTGAGACCCACACTCAACAGAAAAATGGGTACCTCTTAAGGCATGTAATAAACAGGACCTGTCAATGTTTTTTGCACATCATAAACTTAAGTTTAAGTTTCACTTTGCTTCTGATCTGAACAGTTACTTTTAAATTTGCTAACTCAGCTGTAAAAAGTCCAGCACAGAAAAAAAAGCCATGGCTGAACCCAATTTGCTGCTAACCACTGGCTACACTAGAATTCCCTAAAATTTGGGCTCATATCTCACGTCATCCACAGACAGCAACAAAGTTTCTGAGATAGGCGTTAGAAAAAGAAAGAATCAGGCAGGGCACACAGGTGTGTATAAAACATGTAGAGCTATAGTTGTCAGAGAACAGGTGAAAACTGAAAAGAAGAAGGGTTAGCAGATGAAAGTTGTGAACTAACACAATTATAAAGTGAACTCCTCTTGCTGAATCTTCAGGTGTTATAACCCCTCTGAACGCAGAGTGTTTGCAGACAGGGCTCCATCCCATTTACAGCCTGGGCGTACAGCAGCCGTCTGTACTGAGGCTTTATCTCTGTGTCATTTTGTTGGCTAATGGTGGAGGATTGCCTCTGCTCTTATTCACAGCGTGACACACTTTTGCCCTCACACTTCGCTCGATCGAGATCACCTGTTGCCCGGCAACGTGTTGCAAAGGCAATGACAACAATAAACAAATGAGCGTTATCAGCTGTAGAGAGACTGTTGATTCACGTAACATTTGTATACACTCAGTAAAAGCTGCAATTAAACTGGATCAGATTTTTATTGGTTGAGAAACAACGCGCAACTTTGTGTCTAATTTCTCTGGTGTTTGTTTCATTCTGTTGACTTTCTGTGACGTTTTGAAGATCAGGAAAGTCAATGATTTTTCAGTTTTTATCTTCTGCTTTATCAGCTCTCTGAAACACTCCTCTTCTTCTTTCTTTGCTTCCCTCCTTTTTTTTTTTTACCCATTTGTCTTCTAACTCTCTCACTGTTTGATCCACTCTGAGTCAAAAACTGAGTTTCCCTGGAAGGGCAGGTGTGGCTCTAAAAGGTGTAGCAGACAGATCAGGGAGGGGCTGTGTTTACATACTGATGAATCTCCGGGGTTTCGTCATGCAGCAGACTGGAAGTCCATTGAGCATCTGTCACAGAGTTATGCTGTAAATATGTCACAGGTCACTACTCTGATGACTTAAGAAAACAGTTCATTTCACCAAAGAAAAGCAGGTCCTTTGAAAGCTGATTTTGTAAAGTAAAGAAAATAATTTACTGTTCCTAAAAACGTTACACAAGAACGACAGCTGTCAATAGTCGTCACTAACATTACACATGAGGGACATGTCTCAGAGCACTGGGCTGCCAGTAGTGCTGAATTTGGTTGATGATAATTTGGTTGAGGGACTAAATGACAATGTGTGTTTGTTGTCATGTTTCAAACAAAGGCATTACATAACTGTTAATAAATAAATACCTTACCTCATCAGGTTGTATCTGGTAAAAAGTTGTCTTGAATAAAGAAAAATTGTTTTGAAACAAGACCTGATCTCCATTCATTTTCAAAACAGGTATACACCTTGTGAAAGGCAGTGTTGCCACAGTTACTTTGAAAAAGTAATCTGATTACTAGTTACTGATTACTCCTTAAAAAGTGACTTAGTTACTTTACTGACCACTTGATTTTAAAAGTAACTCAATCAGATTACAAGTTACTTTGTTAGTTACTTTCAGCAGCTGCCGGCAACACCTGCAGCTGCATAATTTGGCAAAAATTGAACAATGCAATTAAAATGAATGATAATATGAGCCCACATGTTTTGTTTTAAAGGAACATGTAGTCATTGGTAGTTGTAAAACATGTACTTTACAATTAAAAACAAAAATATTCATTTTACACATTTTGAATTTTAAAATACAACTAAGGGATGCTTTTACAGTACCATTTTTGGTGCACTGCGCAATTTTTTATTTAAATTATTTTCTTTTTAATTATTTTTTTTTTTTGGTCTAGTTTGGTTTTTATCAGTTTCATTTTCTTAAAGCTGTAGTCTATTAAACCTGTATTTGTAATACAACAAGCAAAAATAAATGTTGCTGGAGTGTGGGCTCACATAATCCTCAGTACCCTGCTCGGGGCACCCCAGTCTAAAAAGTCTGGGCACGCCCCTGCTCTGCTGTAGCCTACGTTATGTTGCTCTGCTCCTCAGCGGATGGATTTGTGATAAACAGAGGGTTCAGCTCTTGGAATAGAGGGAGTTACAATGAAAGACGGGACTCACCTTTCCCCAGGTAAAAATCAAACAACTTCTCAAGCGTTTATGGCCGCAGTGCACGAATCTCTCTCTGACTGATTCCTAAATGTTTGAGTCAAATATCTTAAACAAACTGCCAGTGTAGAGTGAACAACAAACCATAATATTATCATCTTTAGCAACATCTCTCCTCTCCCCCTCTGTTTACCTTTGTGTCGCTGGCTGCTATTACTTGTGAGTTGTCCTCATGCTGAAAACGTGATGAACACGCGACTCCCGTCAATCCCCGAGACACAAGAAAAAAGCATTTAGATTTTTTTACATGAAAAATGAAAAGAAAAGTAACGCACAGTGAGTTGAATAAGTAACTTTAATCTCATTACTGGTTTGGTAATAGTAACGCGTAATATTTCTCGTTACTGAAAAAGGTGGTAAAATCAGAGTAACGCGTTAGTAGCGCCTTGCCAGCATCAATGGTTGAAGGGCATATTTCAGGTTAATTTTTTTTTTTGAGTTAACACTTAACATGGTCTGATAAAGGCAGTCACTGATTTTGTATGATATTCAACAAAAAAGGCACAATTTTAGAGGAAGAAGTGGCTGTTTTAAGTATAGTTGTTTAAAACGCTCTTTTTCAGGATCCCGTCATTTGACTTAACAAAAGGGACTCACATTCTTTTACTCCACTTTGAGCTAATATGAATAACAGGTTGTTGGAAGTGAGGTTGGGCATTTCAGGTTGTGTTTATTGTGTTTTTTCCTCAGTATTATTTAATTTGACCATCCATTAAGATGAATCCGATGTGTTTGGATGGATGGATGCAGAAATATTAGCTTAACAGAACATTGAGTCCACTTTTTCAATCTGTGAGTTAGCTTTCATGCTCAGATTCGTTTTTGTGTAGCTGACAAGACAGGACTTTATTGCTGAATCGGTCCCAAAAATAATGCAGTCATCCCTGGTGCCCATTTCTCAACAGGAAGATTGACATGATAGAGTCTATTTTATAAAGTCTGTGGATGCAGTACATATCACCACTTTTTGGGGGAGACATTTTAGGGGAAGCTGAGCTTCCCTTGCAGTCTCAAAACAATCACCACTGCTCTCACAGTATCCTGATCAATCCACTGTTGTATCCTGCTCTCTCTGTAGTTGTAAACAATGTCATATAATTGGTTTCATTGGCAGAATAATGTCACACTGCTTGTTGATGATGCTAATTTGGCCATTTGCCATCACATTTGCTGCTCCAAAACTCTATAGAAATCACTGACTTTAACAAACTCAGAAATACTGAATTGATTAAGTTGTGTTTACTCACTGTGCCAACACTTCCTCTCCGTGTTGGTCTGGGTCTTGCATTTATTATAGACAAATTCAAATTTCCACTTGGTCTACGCGCTGGAAAAATCTATGTTTTCTCAAGGTTGCATCACCACTAACACCCCTGAGTCTAGTGCAGCTGTACATGTTGGCTACTGATGAGTATTTTTTATTTACTCTCTGCACATGGAAAATAAACACCCATGGGAAAAGACCAGTGTGAGAGAAAGTCTGAACAGTTTCCATCAGGGAAATTTGCATG
Source organism: Halichoeres trimaculatus (assembly GCF_033239565.1). NCBI lineage: Eukaryota > Metazoa > Chordata > Actinopteri > Labriformes > Labridae > Halichoeres > Halichoeres trimaculatus. The sequence goes on along the minus strand of NW_027437198.1, from coordinate 4,271,259 downwards.
AAATGGAGACAGATAGGAAGAGGAGATATGTGCTGAAAGATAATGTAGAAAAATAATTTCTGAACAGAATCCTGAATTCATGTACTCTGTTTAGCTGCTCTTGGTCTCACTGTTTTGCCACCACTCCCTCTGTTTTGCTTCTTGAAATAAATTGCGCCTCCTTCTGTGCTAAAATAAGTTATCAGCATGGTTTGCCCACACACATTTTGTTGCAAATACACACATTGTTCAGTCATGTCTCTCAGTTATCCGGGCGCTAAAGTAGTACTTGTTATGGGACTCTTAAACTCTAAATCCATAAACACACACGCAGAGGCGCCTTTGTGACCTGCTTTCATCTCCATCTAGGCCACAGACAGTGTGTTAAATCACACACAGGTCATCATGAAGGACACTTTATTTGGTTATGTGAATATTTAATGATTTTGTAATCAGTGCGCTTCAAAAAAGGTCATTTGGAAATTTAGTTTCAGTTTAATTGGGCAACATAATCCTGATTTTATTGCCTTTTTGGCCAACATCTGAAGACAGGCGCTGTAACACGTGGCGGCCTGCCATCAGAGCTTTTTTTGATTAGCGGAGCAGTAGGTGGTCCGGTTGTTCCAGTCCTGGCACATGTGTTTGTTTCCCTTTCATCCCAGCCAAGGAAATCCTTTGTAATATAATCTGTAGTCTGTGGCATCTGATGGATTCACAGTTCATTCATATAAAGCACAAACCGTGTAGTGTATACACAGAGCTTATTGTGGCTTTACTGTTGAAACTGTTGCATAATATCTTTAGATAACATCATTTTCCCTCCTCATCAAAGAGTGTGAGAGAAAATGGCCCTGTCATCAGACTTTCACTAACCTACTCCTGTTTTCTCTCTGTGTGCTTCAGGTGTCGTGCTGATGGAAATCTCAGAGGTCCACAGGAAAGTGCATCTGGAGCTGGAAGAAAATGTAAGTGCTCCATGTTATTCTGCTTACATACATGCTTTCTGAAAACAATTATGTAACCTAACTGCTGCCTTCGTTGCGTTGCATTACCCTCCAAACCTGTTGTTCAATGTGTTTCCTGACAACCACAAGCCAAGCCTCTACTCACCAAACACTGTTTAGCGGCATACGCAGTCAGCCTGCAGCTCTCTCTCCTCCTCCTCCTCCCACCCTTTATGGATAATCACCTCCTCCTCCTCCTCCTCCTCCTCACCTACATTAACTACAGTAAAATAAGAAACACACAAAGATTTTGTGCTTGGAGGGGAAACAACAGGTTTGGGCTGCAGAAGCACCTGCTGGTTTATTTGGTTGATGAGTCCAGGCGGCAGGTCTCAACATGCCCGATAAAAAAACACCAGCTGGAGCTGCTACAGGTGGAGCACTGGGAAAGTACAGAGTGATCAAGGAATACCAGCTTCAGATATTAGTTTCCATTTTGTTTCTCTAAAATGAAACCTAAATCACATGGAACATAAAGGGAGACAGAAAGTCATCAAGGGGAGATGATGCTTAATTTCACCTTTGCCTGTTGGCACTGTGGCAAAAAGTTAGTTTACGCTCCAGGCTGTTTGTGATGATGCTTACATTTTTTAAAATACAATTTGTATTGAATTTTTCTATTACAATAGATTTTTAGCAGAGCGTGTTTAAATCCTCAAACTGTTGCTTTTGTTATATTTTATTTTAATTTTAAATTTTTCTCTGGCAATAGCACAGGCAAGACCTTAAATCCTTCATCTGTTGTGGTTTTTATTTTTCTGTGGTTCTGGTTACTTTTATTTGGTGGTAGTTTTACTTTTATACATTTTACATTTTATTTTGTAAACCACATTGTAACCCTGTTTTTTTAAGTCCTTCATAAGTGTTTCATTTTTATTGAAACATGTCTTTAAAAATATGATATTTATCCCTTAAAGTGATACTCTGGGATGGAACAAGTTGGGTCCTATCACAAGGTTTAGGGCAGAAATTACCCCTACAGCAGTGTTTTTGTGCAGCAGAAGCCCAGAGCGCACACATCAAACACCCCCTCCCTGCTCCTCTGCTTGTTTCCTCTGCACTCGGGGGCCATATTTTACTTGACCAAAAACACAAATAAACGGACTCCCACCGAAAAAATCTGATATGGGTCTGCATTCACGCTTTATTTAGAGAATTTTCAGCGCGTTACTTTCACAAAAAACACAACTAGATAAGGCTCTAGTTCTCATCTTGTCTCTTCATCCTGGCAGACTACCTGCGTTTGTTTATATCTGGCACTCCGCGCGCGGACTGATACTCTAAGCGGCGAGCACCTCGTAGCCAGCTGTGGCTCTGCAGCGGAGGTAACGCCGTTTTACAACATGATGAGAACTAGAGCCTTATTTAGCTGTGTTTTTGTGTGAAAGTAACGCGCTGAAAATTCTCTAAATAAAGCGTGAATGCAGACCGATATCAGATTTTTTCGCTGGGAGTCCGTTTATTTGCATTTTTGGTCAAGTAAAATATGGCCCCGTCTGAGTGCAGAGGAAACCGACTGACGAGCAGGGAGGGGGTGTTAGGTGCGAGCGCCCTGGTCTTCTGCTGCACAAAAACACTGCTGTATGGGTAATTTTTGCCCTAAACCTTGTGATAGGACCCAACTTATTCCATCCCGGAGTATCACTTTAAAGTCCCTGTGAGGAGTTTCTAACTGATCTAAAAAAAAGTCTCCCTTCTAGATAAATGCCTGATTGTAATCCACACTTTAAAATGAGATAAACAGCACAAGTGTAGGTTATTCTTAAATGCTACTTCTTAGCTTCCTGGTCAGGTCGGACAGAACCAGATTGATTTATGTCACATCTAGGTCTCCACAACATTACCACGCTGGCTGACGAAGTTTAGTAGACAGAAGAGAGATCTGTGTTTTTCTCTGCAGAAAGTGATTTCTGTGATTAATTTTGTAGTGATGGTGGACACTGGAGCCTAACTGTCAGACAGAAAAAGAACAGAGGAGCAGAAAGAAAAGATAAACAGGAGAGAGATAGAGCACAAGCTAAAGGATAAAACACAAGCCAAACTGTTTGTGCTAATGTTCATTCCAACCCACAGTCAGCAGTTATTTTGCAGTGGTCTGTTCAAACTTGAGAGTCTATCAATAAAATGAAGAGTGAGGTTACGTTAGCTCTGATTGGTAGATGACTGGCAGGACATAACCAGGATTCACCAACGTTACACATTACAGACATGTCTTAAAGCAGTGGGCTGTGAGTAGAGCTATATATAGCTGACTACTAAACCACGGTACAAACTGACAAAGTTTGCTTGTGTTCAGGTTTCAAAACCTTAGCTCTGCCTAACTGTTGATAAATACCTTACCTCATCACGTTTTGTCTGGCAAAAAGTTGTCTTGAACAAAGAAAAGTTGTTTTTGAAACAAGATCTGATCTCCATTTATTTCCAAAACAAACACACACCTTGTTAAGAGTCACATCTTCACCACAGTGCGCATGAGACTCCAAGCCAAAAGGTGGCACTGCAGCCACTCATGTGAGTTTTTTTACAACCATCAACTTTTTTTCCTCTATCAATGTTACTATTATTTATTATGGGGTCTGGCAGGCTGCAGTCTTTACATCTTACTCTATAAAAAAATATTTCAATTGTTTCTCATTACTGCTTTGCCCTTTTTCTTTAATGAGTTAATATAGCACTTAAAGAAGTTTTCTAAACCCACTTATGGGTTTGATGATGGAGGATATGAGCTAGAAAATGTCATCAAAGCTTGAACATTGTCGTTAGATTTGTTACTTAAAGTAAGTTCTCTGTCTTGCGAGTGCAGTTTCTCCCTACGCTGCACAGTAGTTTAGTTGCTGGTTTGACTCCCTGTCAAGGAGACTAGTTTTGGTTGAGATGCCAATTCGTTTTCTAAGCACTGCTGGGATCCCCTTGAGCAAGGCACTAAATCCCTTACTGCTCAGTGCACTTATTGGGATGCAGCTCCCTTACCCAAACGTCTCATTAGGGCACTTCTGTAGGAAGCTGTTTTTGTTTTTATCCAGCCTGTGTGTGTGTGTGTGTGTGTGTGTGTGTGTGTGTGTGTGTGTGTGTGTGTGTGTGTAGAATGCTCAATGAAGGGATAAAAAAGATGAATTTCCCAAAGGAATAAATTAGGTTTTTCTTCTTTCAACCTTTCTGATTTTACATTTTACAGCTCTGTTTTTCAAAAAACACACCTGGGATTTTTTTTATTTTTTTATCTGATTTTTTTTTTTTTGCCAAGACAGTCTGGCTGCAGACCTCACCTCCCAAGCCCCTATCCTCAAAGCTGTCAAGTCTCCCGTTTGGCTGGGAAACTACCGCACTTTATAGAGCTGGGACAATTTGCTTTTCTCCTGATTCGATTCATCTACAATGTTTTGGGTGCTGATTCAAACCAAAAAATCCTAAAACTTGGATTCATTTTTTTTTTCTCACACCTATAGTATTTAACCCTTTGTTGCCGAGGAAGGGCGGCTCACTGCTAAATTTCAAATCCAAAACTTGCCTCTCCTGCAGAACTAAAACTCTGCCATCAGGCTGAAAATACAATGAGAAATTTCAAATAAAATCTCTTTCCAATCCCTGTTTAAAATCTCTGTTATAAATCAACGCTGGTCTGATGCTTATTTCCTGAGGAGCAGCAGTGTATATGAAAAAAAAAAAATCAGAAAGTCACTCCTTGTTTAGTGTTTTAGTCATATATGGATAATGCGTTGAATACTTTCTCTTTATTTACACACTTCACTTCTTGATTCAGTTAAAAACGGGAGATGAACTTTTCATTGTGAAAAGTAGAGGTGTCCCAGTCGGATATTGATATTGGATATTGGTTCGATATCAGCAAAAAACAAGTATCGAATTATATCAGAATGCATCTAAAATCTCCGATATAAGCAGTCCATTCCAGACTCCGCTCCTGCTGTTTTTATTTGATTTATTTAGGTTATTTTCTGGGTCTTCTAATTTATTCTTTATTTTATTCAATTACTAGTATTTTTTATGTTTAATGTTAAAAATTTTGTTACCCATTGGTAAATAATAAATGGGTCTGTTTTCCTCATACCTGCTGTTGCTGATTACTGTTATTTGTATGAATAATATCACTTAATCAAGCCTTTTTTAACATGACAGACATACTACAGAATAAGTAATAAAAGTGTGCATGTTTAATGCTGATATTGTATCGGATTAATATCGGTATCGGCCGATACTCAATGCTGCAGTATCGGTATGGTATCGGAAGTGAAAATGTAATATCAGGACATCCCTAGTGAAAAGTACTTTTTTTAAAAAGCTGCTGATGAGGCAAATAAGATCAAATAACAGGCAAATCTTTTTTTTATTATTTCGTTATTTATTTTAAGCTTGTCAATATCTACAAAAGCCCATTAATGTGGTGTTTTAAACTTTTTATCTACAGAATAGTCACCTTCAGTTTCCTCCGTCTGTAATGAAGTGTTTCGATTTCTGGTTCAAATGTGTAAATCACAACTTTTCCAGGGCTGACGGTGGAGGATGAGGTCTAAAGACAGACCTTTCTCCTTTTTTGTCCTATGAGTCTTTTGGACACAAAGTAAAAAATTATTTTATAATTATATTTTATAAAAAATGTTCCAAATTAGGGAAGATTATGTATTGAAAATCTTTTTTGTATGTTTTTTTGCTTTGTTTTTTTGCAGTTATTAAATTTGAAAACAGGGTAAATACTTATGTGAGACACTGTTTTTGATTTTTTTCACTACTTGATGTAAAATTTCTGTCCATCCACTGAAATAAAAACTTTTTTTAACACATACAGAAACTTTAATTTCAGGCAACATGACTCCTCTACCTGTGAAATGAATATTAACAGAGCTTGAAAATAACATCCAGTTGATCTTCGGGGTCTGAAAGTTTCGTAGCTCTCCTCTGGGCTTTGTTGCTAACAGCAGCAGTGAGTGGGAGGATTGTTAATGGACTTCTGTGTGTGAGTCACAGCATCAGTCCAGGTCAAGGGAAGAGCACCACAAAAAACTCCTGGACCGGTGAGGATGTATGCTTTGAGTTTGATGCGATGTGTGTGTTCATAGAGGGGTTTTCCAGGTACCGGGTCGCTCCTCTCTGTGAGGGGCTCCATCACAACAGCAGCAGCATCAGCATTAGCATCAGCAGCAGCAGCGGCGCTGATGGGAGCGCTCCGACACCCTCACACTAATGAGAGAGAGCTGCAGAGCAGAGAAACTGCGGGCATTCCCACGCTTTGTTTCTGACTCATTCATGAGCGCAGCCTCAGCTGTCGCCCACACACACACACACACACACACACACACACACACACACACACACACACATCTATACGCTCTAAATGATCACTCTCCATGTCTCTGAGACTTGCGTTATTTTTTTCTCTGTTTGACGCTGACAGCTGACTGACAAACTGTTGCTCTCCATCCTCCCAGCAAGTTTCTAATCACCAGTGTGTCTTCTCCCTCTCTCCTCTGTCTGTGGCCTCCTCCTCCTCCTCATCCTCTTCCTCCTCCTCTCCTGAAGTTTAAGAGGTTTCACAGAGAGATAATAGGCGAGCTGGAGAAGAAGACTGACATGGACGTCAAATACATGACAGTGAGTACTTTCTCTGGGCCTCTCATAAAAACATACAGCTGGAAAAACATTTTGTTTGGATTTGAGTCAATTTCACAGAGTTTTTAAAAAGTTTAACCACAAAAATAAAGTTTACTTCTAACAGCTTAAGGTTCTTCATGAACGCATCAACAGTTTGTCCTGTGACATGTGGATCCTTTTGCATCCTTCAAGTTTTTACATGTTTAGAAAGTTTGACCACTTGAAGAAAAGTCTGCATCTATTCATCTATACTCCATCGACCTCAACACGTTGCCCACTCCTCGTCCTCTCATTAGGAGACTTTACGAGGTGATCAGTGATCAGCTTGTTCTCCTGGGTGCTGCAGCGGGTATCCAAAACATAGAGGATATGTTAAAACAGTTATTTTTCGAACAAATGAGTATGAGTGATCAGTGATGCTTTGTGTGGGTCATTTGCTCAGATAATGCATGAAGTCATGAGAGAAAATGAGTTAATTTATGTTTTCATCCAGTTTGCATTTTAAAACCTGCTTTTTAACCAACCTCAATTAGAGACGCTGAATTTGCCATACCCAACCATTTCATTAACATCAAAACTCTGACATTTCAAATATGTATTGAGATTTTTTGAACTGTAAAACTTAGTATTCAATTTGAGATGTATGATTAGGGATGGGTACCTTTCAGATTTGAAATGGTACCTATGCCCGGTACCTGGAATAGGTATTGGTACTCAACGGTACCAATTTGGGGTTTTTTTTGTTTGTTTTTTCCAACTTTATTTATGGATTTTTCATTTTACAGATGGAACGTAAACACACCCTTATTACTCCCCAACCACCTAGTTACCCTCCCATCCCATACAAACACACTAACAAAGACAAGGAAGAAAGGAAAAACAAAACGAATCAAAACAAAACAAAGTATTCGTCCATTCATATATATATATGACAAGATGAAATAAATAAATGTATCACTTCTTTACAAGTACAAATATCTGTGAGACAAGCTTATATCTTACTTACTTGATATTCTCAGTCTATACATATGTATTATTATTATTATTATTTATTTATTTTTATTTATTTTTTTTCTTCTTTCTTTTGTTGGCTGTGTCTTTAACGTTATTCTTCTTCTACATTTTCAAAATAAACTTTCATTCATTCATTCCTCTGCAGTCAGACGGGGCCATATTTTACTTGACCAAAAACACAAATAAACGGACTCCCACCGAAAAAATCTGATATCGGTCTGCATTCACGCTTTATTTAGAGAATTTTCAGCGCATTACTTTCACACAAAAACACAACTAGATAAGGCTCTAGTTCTCATCGTGTCTCTTCGTCCTGGCAGACTACCTGCGTTTGTTTATATCTGGCACACCGTGTGCGCGGACTGATACACTAAGAGGCGAGCACCTCGTAGCCAGCTGTGGCTCTGCAGCGGAGGTAGCGCCATTTTACAACACGATGAGAACTAGAGCCTTATTTAGTGGTGTTTTTGTATGAAAGTAACGTGCTGAAAATTCTCTAAATAAAGCGTGAATGCAGACTGATATCAGATTTTTTCAGTCTGTTAATTTGTGTTTTTGGTCAAGTAAAATATGGCCCCGTCTGAGTGCAGAGGAAACCGGCAGAGGAGCAGGGAGGGGGTGTTTGGTGCGAGCGCTCTGGGCTTCTGCTGCACAAAAACACTGCTGTAGGGGTAATTTCTGCCCTAAACCTTGTGATAGGACCCAACTTGTTCCATCCCGAGTATCACTTTAAAGTCATTTTCTCTTTTACTGAAAGTAGTTTAGATAAGTCAGACATTCAGTTAAAAGTGTCTATGTTTATGTTTACTGTGATAGTTGGTTGTCATCATTTGTGTGTACCCATGGTCTGGGGAAGCTTTAAAACCAACAACAACAACCAAAAAATCAACTAAGAAAACTTTTATGAATCAAAGCTTCACAAATGTTCATATGATTTAAGCACAAATTTGTCCAAACACACTGTTAGTGAATGAGGACCGTTGTTCTGATCACAAGACAAACAATTTTCTTTCATCATTTTTTTTTCACTCTTCACAAGTAGTTCAAACTTCATTAAATATCTTTGAGTAAGTCTTTTTTGGGTTTCTCTGGTGAATGTGGCTCATATTCAGTCTAATTTGACAGTTTTTACTAAAAATCTGATGTAACACTTGCTTGGATTTCACATTTGCAGTGTGAATGGATGGAAAACTGTGATCTCTCTGTGATATTAGGGATGAATCTACATTTCAACTCCTGAACCAACCCTGTGAAGCAGTTTGCTGCTTTCATTTCCCACGTTATATCTGCAGTCATTAAATTTTATTTATTTATTCAACACGGTGCAAATAATAAAATGTGTATGAGGAGTTACACCGAGAACTAAGCGTGTTATTGTTTCTCTTTAAATTGGACTCTAATAAAACAGTTGAATTAGTTTATGGGCTACAATGGCTTGAACATCTCAACAAACTCTAAACATATCATATGAGTCAAAAGAAAGTGATGTCTGTCAAGTATAAAAAGTTCAGTTTCACAGAAAGTAGGATGAATCCAGTTTCACATGTGTATATTGGGTGTTTTTGATAAAGAGGCTGATTACATTAAAATTGATAACAGTTTAAGAATAATTTTACGTGTTTGTTGATTGCATTCTTAGTCAGATGATACACAGCTGTTCAGACACTTGTAAAAAATAAGATCTGGATGTTTTCAAACCACAGTTTTAGTTTCAAATAAGCACTGAGCTAATTAAAATCAAAACATAATCTCACTTTTGATTTTTTTTCTCCTGAAGCAGATGTGCTCAAACTTCAAGCCCTGACATAGATCTTTCATTTTTTCTAGGCCACATTTAAGAGGTACCAGATGGAGCACAAGATGAAGCAGGACTCACTGGAGAGATCCCAGTCCGACCTGAAGAAGTTGAGGAGGAAGAGCCAAGGCAAGAACGCCAACAAGTATGAGAGCAAGGAGAGTGAGGTGAGAAGTTAGACTGAACACACTCACAGACGTGTGACACACACAGCGTTGGACGTAATTACAATGACACTGAGAAACTTGACACCTGATAGCATGTCAAAGACAGTGTAACAGTAGCTGGAAAGATGTGCGTTGTGTCCGCTCTGTGCGCTCATGCAGCAACACGGGTGTTGGTTGCTTCGCCCACTTCAAACATACCTGCATGAAGTCCTTTCCCACACCAGCATGTCGTTCCAGCTTCACGCACTCTGAGAAATGTACACACTCACATGCAATAACAGACAACAGAAGTAAGGGATGACGGGCCTGAGCGGGAAGAGCTACCTGTCATTAAGATACAAATAACTATGCAAATAACGCAAAAGATCAGAGGAAAGTGCTGCACACTCTTTAACTCAGCGAAAAGATTTGCCTTCTCAGAAATGTTTGTTTGATTCAAACATTTCAGAAAGTAAGAGCAATCATTCAATAATATGAAAAGTTGAAGCTCCCAGTTAAATCTATCTTAAAGGGGACATATCACGCTGATGCCTGATTTAATACTTACGCATAATATAATAAATTTGAAAACAAGACCTTTCACCCCCTGAATTTTCAAAAAATGAGATATTGTATTTTTTCTGATATCCTAGAACGAGATTTGATGCCTCTGAAAATAGGTCATTGACATTTGGCCGCGAGATTTCAAACGTTGTGACATCTTTTTATTGGAGTAATCTGATAAAGCAGCTCCTCCTCCAGGATGTCAGTTAGTCACACAACCGCCACCGAGGGATACACCCACCAAGAGCCGAGTATAAACGTATAAACTATACATGTTACAGTACCAGTTTGACTCACCACACTGAAGCGTCCTGAGATGATCTGTGTTGAGGTGGATTTTCTTCCTCCTGAGCTGCAGAACCGTCCGGGTCTGACTCGGGGTCCAATACAAAAGCACGTATCCTACACTCTGCCATTTTATTAGTGCTATCAATGCCTTACGGTGAAGTTTTGGCAAACAGCAAACTCGCTCGGTCTGCCCCATCCAATATGGCGATTTTGTAAATACTGCCATGCTGCAAAAACCGCCCCCTGGCTCTACCCCCTCCGCCCCTCTGATAGAACTGACCAATCAGAGCACAAGGGGCTGTGACATTGCGAGGTTACTGGAGGTCATTCTCGAAACAGAGCGTTTCAACGAGATCTGCAGAATGGCCTAAACTGAGGATATTGAGAACGCTATTGTGGGGCAATGAAGGAACTAAATGACTTGTACTGAGGGCAGAAATGCTTTACAGGCATCCTAGTCTGGCATAGTGAAAAGGAGAAACAAGCATGATATGTCCACTTTAATAGAAAGCAGTCGACGTCATCAAAAATATGTGTGCGCATTTTGGCGACCATTGTAGCATTTAGCTCCATTCATTCAGACGTGTGTTAGCGCTGTAAGCAGCATAGAAATGTCTGGTTGTTCTGTGGTCAGTTTGACCGATCTTTCATGACCCATAAAATGTTGTCTCCTACAAAGTAAATACCAAAACCACCAAAGAAGAGTAGATCCTCTTTGTTGTCTCTTCCTATTTTTTAGAAAGCACTCGTCTCAGAATCTCTATCCTTTGATCCTCTACATGATACCCGTCGTCTTTTCTCACGGTCCCAACACTCTGTCTCTAAAGTATCGCAACAGAATCTCTGCGTTTGAGCTGCCTGAACTTTGCTGACTTGCAACGTCTGACCATCCTTCTGCCATTTTGCATTTTCTAAGCTAACCTTTCACCCAAAGAGAGCACCATCTACAGTAGTTTACAAGCCTGATATTGAAAGATGATCTCCACCAAACCCCACCTCCCCACGTTAAAAAAATAACTGGCGTCTGCAGACGCAGTCAGTGACAGCCAGGGAGATAACAGTTCACACTTCACTCTGAAACACCAGCAAGGTCTGTGTTATTAAATGTGTCTTCATTATCCAAATAATTAGGTTGGACTGCAGATAAATAATTTTAACTGCTGGTGTTCTAAATCCAGTTTTTTCACTATGGAGAGTAAATAATAAGTAACACTTTTTATGACCAAGTGAAACTACATATTACTAACTAACCATTAACCTGTTTTTTCAGTAATCTTAAAATACAAAACCATAAATATTCTGATAGATTTGGTGCAGTTCTCTTCTCCTTTTTTTATGAACCAAGACTCAGACTCAGCAGTCTGTGTGCTCTTTTTGTTTTGGAAGGGGTTATGATCTATTGACACGTGTTTACATCCTGGTATTTCACAGTCTGGTAAGCGTTAATGGATAATGCCGTCACAAGTATCGAGTGTGTCTAAACTCCTCTAAAACCGTCTGTCCACTGAATGTCTGTCCACTTTTTGATGTTTTCTATTCACTCACTGATTCCTCTCAAACCTGTGAGTTGTTAACCAACGTCAAATTGGTGTTACTTGGGTAAAAAAAAATGTGTTTTTTGATGGTTAACACCCTCACGTCGCTTGACCAATTATTGTACTCTGCAGTACTTCTGTTGCCAAAATGTGTGCGCAGCCGTTACTGTTTACAAACAGGAAATTGGTCTGTATCTTTAAGATAAGATATAAAAACATGACTTGGACTTGGACCTGGTTTCCGCCTGGAACAGCAGTGATCCATAAGTAATTTTGGATACAACTTGAACATTTTTTTCCAAGTATTTCTGATACTTCTCAGGTTACTCAGGTCAGAATACTGTTTGGGTGGTACTAAGTTCTTCAATTTAAGTACTAAGGAGTTTTTCTTCTTTTTTGATTCATTTCACACAAACAGTGCTGATGTTTCTTCTTCTTTTTATGTCATTGTTGAAGTGTTTTATAAATAGATAGTGCAAAAATCTGTTTTTAGGGCAGAGGTTTGCAAACTTTTCAGCCCAATGAGCACAACCAAAAAGTCACATTGGGGAACTATGTCGACATAGAAATGTGAAACACAGATCTATAGTTTCTGTATGCCTGGTTTTATATTAAGTTTAACCCTTGTGCTGTATACATTGTTATAATAATGGATGAAATACACAAAATGTAAGTATTTGGGGGTTTTGGGAAACATTTTGTGACCCCAACCCCCAGGGATTCTTGAACCCATTTTGGGAATCACTGTTATTGGGAACATGTTAGCTTTGTGGGAACTGTACATTTGTTTATTTTTCAAAGAAATTTAATGAAGATAGCACAGAATTTTTTTCAGGCCAGATTACATTTTTGTGATACTGTATGTAAAAGAACATAAAACTGTAGATAAACATGAACAAACCTGCAAAGTGAGGACATAAGAGCTTTGTTTTTATCCACCACTATTTATATTGTTTTTTTTATTTTAGACTTGCCTGAAAAAGGATTGTGGGATTTCCTTTTTTCTCTGAAGGGATGATCTCATTCATGTCCCTTTGCAACAGGGATCAGTCATGCTCAGTTTCAGAAACAAGTGAATGTGTGTTCGTCACAGTTACCACAGGTGTCTTTCCTCACTATGCTGATTAATCACCTTGGAACATTATGTCAGTACGAGCTGTTCAAATTCATTACAACACCACTGCCACACCCTCACAGTGACTCCACAGACACGAGGCTGACCTCTGAGCTGCTGCCAAGAGAGGACGGCAGCCTCTGAATGACATCAGGCAGCCTGCGCACCTACGTGTGTGTGTGTGAGTGTGAGTGAGTCTGTGTCTCTGTCTCTACATGTTCAACACTAAGCCCCAAAGCAAAGTAAAGACAAAGTTATGAGGACATGCATTATTAACATATCTTTTTTTTTCATTTGGCAACTTGATAAAAGAGAAAAGAAATGTTCAAGTTCATTCATTTTTGATGATCAGAAGGATGAAAACTTTACAAGTTGTAACTTTTATGTTTAAAGAAACTGAAAATGGAAAGGAAACTTATTTTTTGGTCATGTTTAAACAATGTTATAAGAACATATACACGTATATTTTTTGCTTTCAAGAAGTAACAACTAGCTAATACCCTTGGCTTTGAGTCATAAAAATATGACACTTTAAACTGTCTTGGCTGTATGAAGTCATTTCCTAGCAGCTCTTAACATTATATCTGACAAATAAGATCAATGAGACAGCCTGATTTTGAAAATGTTGACCGTAGTGCTAAAAGTGTTTAATTTACAACTTTGAAGATGCTATAAGGAGGATCTGTTTTAATTGGACTGCCTTGCCACCCTCTGGCCTGGAGTCTCACGCACACTGTCGTAGATTACTTTTAGATAGGCATGTGTTTGTTCTGGAATTAAATGGAGGTTGGATCAAAATAAATTTTCTTTGTTTACAACAACTTTTTACCAGATGCAACGCGTTGAAGTAAGATATTTATCAGTCAGCAGAGCTACGTAACCTCACTCTTCATTTGATTGATAGACTCTTAAGATTGAACAGACCACTGCAGAATAACTGCTGACCGTGGGTTAGAATGGACATTATCATAACAGATTAGCCCCTGTGTTAGCCTTTAGCTCATGCTCTATCTCTCCCCTGTTTATCTTTCTTCTGCTCTTCTGTCCTTTTTCTGTCTGACAGTTAGGCTCAAGTGTCCACTATCAGTACAAAATTAATCACAGAAATCGTTTTCAGCAGAGAAAAACACAGATCTCTCTTCTCTCTACTAAACTTTGTCAGCAGGTGCGGTGTTGTCGTAGAGACTTTGACATGCTGTAAATCAATCTAGTCCTGTTTGACCCAATCAGGAAGCTAAGAGGTAGGATTTTTAAAGGTAGAATAGAATAGAATAGAACTTTATTGTCATTGTAAAAAGTACAACAAAATTGAAGTCACAGCAGCAATCAAGAAAACAAAAGTAAGAAAGTGTATAGAAAGTACAAAAAGGTCCATAAGAAAATAGATGATGACAGCTTGTCCATCATTCAGTTCAGCCAGCCTCCACCTCCACAGGGTCCAGGACTGAGCTTCTTCAGTCATGCTCCATCTCTGTCTCCTAGATCCTGTCTGCTCACAGCAGGTGAAGTTCTTCCAATGTGGCGTTGGTGTCTGATGTTAGCTCCGTTAGCCATGTCTGTGAATAGCATGATGCTACTCTGCATTCTGGTATTCCCTCTGTTGCTGGGTTAGCACAGCTTGCTCGTCCATCTTATTGGAGATAGATCTTACGTTCCCAACAACGATGGATGGAAGGACAGGTCCATGTCGTCACTTCTTAGCTCACACCTGAGAACCAGCATGTCATCCTCACCTCCTTCTCCTCACCTTGTGGGAAGACATCAGGCCTTACACCAGTTAGCATTGACATGCTACAGACTGCTTACAGCTGAGTTCACATGTAAACAATGCGGCCATGGTTACATGGAGGATCTCCAGACAAACACAGGAGAAAAAGTAGTAAAATATAACTGAAGCCACAAAAAGTTTGGTGTCCATGACCAACAATGAGCCGTACAAAGTAATAATCCACTCCAAATACAAAGATGACCAAAAAGAGACGAAAAAATTACAAGAAAGGACAGAGAAGAGAGAGCTGCTACAAAAGGCAGCCATAGCCAACAGGACAGCAGCAACTCAAAACATGTAATATTGGTGCTGATAATCTCATTTTTAAGTATGGGTTGGGATCAGGCATATATCTAGAAGGGAGACTTTTTAAGATCACTTCCAAACTCCTCACAGCTCCTTTCACTCGGACAGATAGCCTTAAAAATTCAAGTTGTGATCCCCTCTTCATTTTCCATTTTGTCCTTCAGTACATTGCTGTAGCTTCCCCATTCCTCTGTGCTCCTTTCCCACTGTCTCTCCTCCCTCCTCCACCTTCCCTTCCATTCTCTCCTCCCTGCCTTACCCTTCCAAAAAGCCGTGAGTCAGAGTATTTGTGCTCACTTCTTTGATACCAGCCCAGGTATCAGGATTTAGACACAAAGGCGGGCTGGAAAGACAGACAGAGGGACAGGGTGTCAGGGCTTAGAGGAAGGAGTTTACAGTAAAGATGATTCAGAGGACTAAACGCTGAGGAAGCACAAAGGGAGCTGCAAGTTACGTCAGAAGGAAAATAAAGAAAGGCTGTGATCAAAACTGTGAAAGAGTCAATTTAAAAGCTTTCCACATGAACTCCTGTTTTCCATTGTTATCCATAGCAACAAGCCTGCTGTGATGCTGGCAGATGTGATTAAGAAAGGGTGTGTGTGTGTGTGTGTGTGAGTAGCATTTTCACTCCCGTATTCCTCCTCCCTCATCCACTTGTTGGTAGGAATTATTCCGCCCACTTCTCCAGCTCTGGTAAGGTATCCACTCTTTCTGTCCTTTTCACTCCATTGATATCAAACCCTCAATTTATCACCACTGAGATGAAACTCCGCAGTGTTTCTCGCTTCCAAAACACAGGAGCAGATAACAAGACATTAAAGGTGCTAGAGAAGCAGCAGAGATGCTTCATTATTGAATATCTGAGGCAGAAAAGAAACGATAATTAACCTCCAGGTCTGGGTGGATATAGATGTGAAACAATGCAGATACAGCAAGAAAAATACGCGTACACATTTTTTCACATTTGTTTTATAATCCTTAATCACTGAGGAAGTGGGTGCACACACAAAGCTCATTTTCACTCCTACAGAGACAGAAACAGATGCAGCAAAGCTCTGAAAAATACAGTTCTTTGCATTCTCCACCTCCCATTGGTTCTGTCAATGAAAAGACAGGCAATTGATGGGATTGTGTCACATTGCTGAGCGTCCCCTACAGCAGAAGAACAATGGTTGTTATGCACCACTGAGGCTATTTAAAGGCCACGAACGCCTCACATGAAAACCATCTGTAAATAGAGACATCTCCATCATCTGCATAGAGCTTCAGAGAGATGTTCAATGAGTCTTCTACAGAAGCATATTGCATTCACTTGAAGAAAAAAAACAACTGAGGTTTTTCAGAGTAATTTATTCTTCTGTTTGTTTGTTTTTTTTTGTTTTTTGTAATTAATTTTGTTTTTCTGATAAATATTTTTCTATTGGTTTGTTTTTTGTTATAATTACTATATTGGTATGTTTTTTGTTATAATTATTTCTGTTTTTATGAGTAATTTTTTGTAGTACTTAATTTTGTTTTCTATTGGTTTGTTTTTTGTTATAATATATTTTTTATTGGTTTGTTTTTTGTTATAATTATTTATGTTTTTATGAGTAATTTTTTTTCTGTTTTCTCGATACTTCAGGAAAAAAATGCTCCGAAAAACAGGAAAAAAGTAATCTGAAAACAGAAAAAAAAAATTACTGATAAAAACAGAAATAATTATAACAAAAAACAAACCAATAAAAAAATATATTAATCAGAAAAACAAAATTAATTACCACAAAAAATACTCATACAAACAGAAATAATTATAACAAAAAACAAACCAATATAAGAATTATAATAAAAAACAAACTAATAAAAAAATATTAATCAGAAAAACAACATTAATTACCACAAAAAACAAACCGAAGAATAAATTACTCTGAAAAACCTGAGTTGTGTTTTTTTTCTTCAAATGAATGCAATACGCTTCCGTAGTCTTCTGCTGAGGACTTACTGGTTAAAAATTTACTGAGTGCTTTTGAATTCTAGAGAACAGGAGGACAAAAGCTCAATTATCCACTTCATAAAGTACATTTTTCTTGTACTGGAGACATTCCTCATTGATACCAGTCCATATTGACATGATAGTATCACACAGTTGCTGCAAATATGTGGACCTAGCATGTGCTCTGTTGGATTGAGCTTTGGTGACTGTGGAGGCCGCTAGAATTCATTGAACTCATAGTCATGTTCAACAAACCAGTCTGAAATGATCTTAGCTTTATGGCATAGAGCGTTACCCTGCTGAAAGTATCCACCAGAGCATGGGTACACTGTGCTCATAAAGGGACGGACATAGTCTGAAACAAGACACAGGTAGGCTGTGGACCTTAAAACAGGCTCAGTTACTAAGGGCCCCAAAGTGACCCACGAAAATATCCCACACATCATACATAGGCAAAATATTTTCCTGTCCTTTCCACCTTATGACATAACTGTCTCTGCTCAGATATCAGCATGTCTGGCTGATATCTCCACATTGATGAAGGAACGACACCTTCAGCTAAATCCAAACTGAGCTCATTGTCCTTCCTGCTTGTCTCGGTTCAACCACAGATCAATGTCCTGCTTGATTCCAATCAACCTGTGCCACAAACTCTGCCAGAAATCTGGGTGTCATGATTGATGACCAGCTGACCTTTAAGGTTCAGGTGGCCTCGATTACACAATCTTGTTGATATGCCCCCTATAACATCAAGAGGATCAGACCCTACCTGACACAACAGGCCACGCAGCTTCTGGTACAGGCCCTACAGGCATATTACCCAGAATGCAGCAGCACATCTGGTCTTTAACTAGCCCAACAGCACATGCCACCCTGCTGTTAATCTCTCTTCACTGACCTTCAGTGGCAGCTCTACTGGAATTCAAAGCTCTTCTTCTGGCTTACTTAAAAGGGACAAGAACAGCTCCTGCCTACGTGGGGTTCCTCATCCAGGTCTACACTCCTTCTCGCCCACTACGCTCTGCTTGTGAAAGACGCCTGGTACTCTCAGCCCAGTGTGGCTCCGAATCTCTAGCCAGACTTTTCTCTTCTATTGTTCCCAAATGGTGGAATGAATGACCTAACTCTATACGATCCTCAGAGTCCCTATCTACTTTAAGAGATGTCTGAAGACTCATCTGTTCAGGGAACACTTGGGCCCTTAATCTGACCCTTCTCCTCTTTGTCCTCAGGGGTAGAATGAGTCAAACGGTCTCAGCAATAGCTCTTAGTGAATTTTCAGCAGTGAACATTGCATGATGTTGAAGGTTGAACTATAATGTTGCAGATAGGGATGTCCCCATCCGATCACTTGATCAGGATCGGATCGGGATCAGGCATTTTTTAACGATCGGAGATCCGGGGAGACAGAATCGGAAAAAGCCTGGGGCCTTAGTTCTTGTTTTTAATTAAAATGTGTATAATAGCACATCATCATTCATTTTAGAATATAACTTTATTTGTCATTATAAGTACAACGATATTGCAAACAAGAAATTGCAACCTTATCGTCACACACATACAAGGTTATCTTGTGTTGCACCACCGAGAAGCTTTATTTTTACTTTATTGATCCAATGCTGCACTAAGTGGAGAAAAAAAGCTATATCCATGTTGGCTAGAATGATACCTTCATTTAAATAAAATTAAAAAAACTCAAAGGACAACTTGTTGGAAATTTTTTCTTTTCTTTTTTCTCAATGCATTGCTGAAAGATTGGATCGGGAAATATGGGGATCGGCAGATACTCAAAATAAAAAAATTGGAATTGGATCGGGAGCAAAACAAAGGTGATCGGGACATCCCTAGTTGCAGAGATTAATTGTGGTTAGTTATGGATGCATTATTCTACGCGGGGAAAAGAAAGAAGGTCTGCTAAATGAAACTGTAGAACTGTAAAATCTAGGCCACACCCAGCCCTTTGAGCGCCTCTTTCAGGCCTGTGTGAGGTCAATCATAATTTAGAATATGAATAAAAAAACAAAATTTATGCCACAAACACAATACAGTTGTGTGGCGTACTGTTTGGATACAGGAGGTTTATTATGTCTGGTTTATGGAGGTTGATTTTAGCCACTGCCCTGTCTCTGCTGGCAGCCACTCTCTTATGAAACTCATCTGTCATTGGTGTAATCCATTATATATTTTAAAGATCTTTCTGGAGTTTATCAGGCTGCAGCAGAGCTTGTCATTAGAGCTGCAGGGATGATGATGATGGTGATAGGATTTTATAGGTAAATGCAAACACCCAGGAGAGTAAGCTTACTGGAAGTCACACGTCAAAGAAATGAATGACGGAGCAGCAGGGCAGTCGTGGAAAGAAAAGAGCTATTTCTGAATCTATTTGTATAGGTGTGCATGTTTGCTCTGGGACTTTGCATCTGCTGGTCTGTTGACATGTGGCCACAGAGGTTAGCCTGTTATCCAGATCCTATCAGCTCTTAATGGTCGAGTTCACTCGAGGACTTCCTGGCAGAAGAAAGACAGACGGAGTCTCTGTCAGGGGGACAGGCAGATGATACTGTTTGGACAAAGATGACGTCACTTCTACCCAGAGTCACTTTTTTTTTTTCTCTCTGTGCAACAAACAGGTCATGTTATTTTATATCTACCACCTAAGTATCCTCACTGACTTATATTTGTCATCCTCTTTGGCTGCTTCTACTGTTTTGTTTGTTTTCTTGGGGCATGTTTACTGTGGGTATTTCCCTCCCACAAGATCTGATACACAAACATTTTGTTTAGCTCATCAAGAAGGAATTTAGTTCTTAAACTTTTTGATTGGCACTCCCAGTGGATGTGGTCAAACATGCTAACCCTGTGATGGAAGCTGAAAACTATTCCCAAGTGTTTGCTCAGGTTACATCATGTATTTCACCCACTGTTTTCTTGTCCCTGGGCCTTTTGAGGCTTCATCGTTAGAAAACGGTTGTAGGAGCTGAATAGAGAAGGCGTGTGCTGTGGTGTTAACAGCCGTTATGGGCGTGCCATTCTCAGCTAGTTGGATGAGCGTGACGACACAGATCTCACGTGAAGCTTTGACAGAAAATCAGGGACAAAAGACTGACTCAGGAGGGCAGAGGTTCTTGTAGTAGTCTGTACTACTCCTCTCGGGAGAAGGTGTGTGAGTTATAGGCGGGTTTGGAAGAATTGAACTAATTCATAAAAACAGACAGAAAACTAAACTAAGAATGAAAACGTGATCTGGATTTTCTAGAACATTGTCTCTGGGCATTAATAATTAAACTTAATATATCTGATGGAATGTGGACATTTTTTTTCTGAAACCATTATTCACAGTGCAAATCACTGTTTAGTAAAATTCAACTTGGTATTGTGTTGTTAAAGCGCAGTGTTTTATCTGTTTAATATAATTAGGCTTGATGTAAAGCTATACTTCCCTGAAAAATACCTGGAACTTTTAGGCAACTTTTAGGACTGAAAGTTTCCTCCAGTCCATTTTATCAGCAGTCTTGGAGTGGAAAAAGTCTCACATGTCCCATGTTTCCATAGACCCCACAGTCCCTGTGCTCTTTCCCCTGATGGGGACCTTTTTCAGCTCCAGAAATTGAATGCAGACACCGGCCCTGTTCCGTAAAAAATTCCACAGTAAAATTACAGTAAATACTTGCAGCAGAAATGGCCAGAAATTTTCATTTTTTCTACCATTATTTTACAGCAAATTAATTTTGTGGTGTTGGTGTTTTGAAACCGTGAGTGAGGAGGGAACACAGTGGATATGAGACCCTGCTGAACATTGACATGTTGTGAGGACGGCACAGACTGCCTCAACTGTGGTTTTTAAAGTTTACTGGGGAAAAAAAAAAAAAAAAAAAACTTAGTTATCTTTTTTTCCTTTTTACAATCAGCCAACACACTGTACGGTGTCACAGTTGTCACTCCACTGGCTTCCAGTTCACTGGCTTCCCTATGCACGAGCACAAGCACGCAGACAGTGCGTGCGATCCATTACGTATGATTGCCGCGAGCACACCTCTCGACAATCATTTTTAACAAAGCGGGGGTGTTAGAGTGCTGTGTTGGGCGAAAACGACTTAATATAAGTCCAAAAGTCTCTAGAGTCGCTGCGGTGCTCTCTGTGTCTCATTGGCTGACTGTGATGAGATCGCGCTTCATGTAAACAGACGCTTCACGATAATGTAGGCGGGCCATTGGCGTGTGTGATACCCGCTAAAGTCTGGTTCATATTGGGGTAGTGTGACCGCTGGCCATACTCTCAAGCTGGGGAACAGCGCTGGGGACAATTGTGCTTAAGCACGGCACGGTTTGGATGGCCAGTGTGACCGTGTCCTTACTTCTTTAGAACAGTTTGTAATTCTGACTAGGGCTACTCTGTTTTATGCACAGACTGTTTTATCCTGTCTTATTTTTTTCTGAAAGCCTTCTAACACCTGTAGCTGTGCTGCACTGTCCCCTTTATTTTTACATATTGTTTTATGGTTTGCTTGTTTTCTTACTGTTACTCCTGACACTGCTGTAAAGCACTGTTTGGTTATAGAGCTACAGAAATTGATTGATTGATTGATTGAACTTTTATACAATACACAGGGACACACACCATCTTATCCTCTCAGAAAACTTTTGACCTTTTTATAATCCAGCCTCTCTGTGTTGATAACACCTCCTCCCCCCGGAGCTGCTGCCTCCTCTTCCTCCTGTTACTCTGTCCTTTTTCTCAACCCTAAATCTGTCAATACTGAAAACAGAAACTCGACAATACCTTCTCCCGCTGCTAGAAAGAGATTGGGGAATCAAAAAGAGGAGGCTTTCTCCTGTTGTAGTGTATGTCTTTGTTGTGTTTTTGTAGAGATCTGCAGTGAAAAGAGATGAGATGGCTGCAGAGCATGTGGCCCAGCAGATAAGACACAGCGGCGAAATTGAGATGTTGGTTTTTTGAGACAGCAGATAACAGGAGACCGACTTTTTATTCTTCTCTTCTTCTCATTGACTTGTTTTTGTTTTTGCTTCCAGTGCCTGGAGACATTGACAAACCGTCAAATGGACATGCAGTTGTTCATTGCAGACGGCTATAAGGAGGCTCTGCTGGAGGAGAAGAGACGTTTCTGTTTCCTGGTGGACAAACACTGCATGTTCTCCTATCAGTTCGCTTCCTTTCACGACAAGGTAAAACACACTCCTGTCACTCTTCATGTAACAATCAAGCAGACCTTTTCTTGCTTTCTTGACTTTCGAGGTTCCTTTGTGTGATTCAGAGGTGCTGGAAATTGAAAGTGAGGTTCAGCCTTGAAATACATCACTTTAGACCTTGCAGGAAAACCTTTAATCTTATCTGAAACACCAGCAGGTCAATTTATTTCCAAACCTTCAAATTCAGGAAAGTGTCACATGTTTCTATGGTTATACAAATGTCAGCTCTCTCCACTCATGTTTTCTTTTCATATCTCCCTTTGTGCCCCGTGCTCTCTGGAAAGGCCAGGGACATCCTGATGGCGAAGCTGAGCAGCTGGCAGGACCAGTGCAACGACGCCAGTGACATGCCGGAGAGCATTCTGTCGATGATCGAGGGGCTTCGAACACCCATTTCCATCACACCTCTGCCCTCCCCCTCCCCGTCACGGCACAGTGTGGTGAGTTAGGAGACTGATGAAGACACATGCTGTGACAAAACTGTTGTTTAATTTCACTTCTTAACAGTGGCAGCCCGTAACGAAAATTACTGAGGAAGCCAGAATGACGAACTACAGATTTGACTCACTATTATTTTAAAACTGCCTGTTACAGTACTGTTTTTTTACTGTCTCCTCATGAATTTCAGTTTATGTGTTAAAAAAAGGGCAGTGTTAGTCAGAGGTAGTAAGCCTGAGAGTATCCTAGTATACTATCAGACTTCAATCAGTCCGTTAGACTTTATTTATAAAGCACTTTTCATACTGAAAAATGACACAAAAATGGTCACACAAAGTACTTGACACAAATAAATTAATAAAATCAAAAGCAAAGTGACATGACAGCTCCCCGTAAACACATACATCAACACACAAACCTCCACCCTCTTCATACCAACCCATATCCCCTGGGTGGGCCAGACAAACCTAAGCTGGGCCTTAAGTTACAAAAATTTGTAGATCATTAGTTCAACGCTTTTTCCCCTTTAATTGCATTTTAATAACTCTTTTCTGCATCAGACAGATATGCCTGCAATCACTCGCCATGGTACTGACCAATGAGTGGCGCTCTAAAGCACCATCATAACTCTTTTCTTCCAACAGGCTAATAAACATGACTCATTTTACAACAACAGAGGATCTGACGCTAACGAAACAAACATGAAGTGTCAAAATTTTAAGTTGCTCCTTTTAGACTGGTTTATATATGTATATATATAAAAATTTTAAGAAATGTTTCGGGTGGGCCTGGGACCTTTGTAACCCCGCCCCTGCTGTACAGATGAACTGAGGAACTGTAGAAACACTAGAGACCTTAATGAGGAAACACTGATGTCAAAACTCAAGACAAGAAAACTAAACCACCAAATTAAAAAAATAAAAAGATAATATAATACTACAAAACTAAAACAGTAAAAGAGAAAAAAATGTATAACTAAAACTTAAAAGTACAGAATTAAGGAGTGCAGATGCCCAGTGGTCTAGGTTGCGCTCCATGAGGGTCACCCTCCCAGAGTTGCAGTGGGTTCAAATCCAGCCTGTGACCTCTTTCCCGCACGTCACTCCCCACTCTCACCCTGCTTACTTCTCTATCCAATGTCTTTCTCGATCTGAATAAAGTAAGTAAACTTTGTTTATGTAGCGCTTTTCACAGATAAACATCACAAAGTGCTTCACAGTAATAAAAGAGAATAAGAATATATTTATGTATATAAAATATTTAAAAGATAGGTGAAATTACTAAAAATGTTTAAGAATATGCAGAAGAAGTATAGTTAAAAGAACAGGCATTAGGTATCAATAAAAAGGTACAAGAAAGTGCAGTGCTGAAACGTCTAGAATACCTGCTGAAATAAATGGGTTTTTAGTTGCTTTTAAAAAACATCTACTGAGCTCACAGATCGCATCTACACTGTTGGAAAAAATCTACGCTCTGTTTGTCTGGAAACTTTGCTGCCAGTGCTTTTACCTTTTTTGTTTATAGTTCTTTTTCTTTTCTACAGTGCTGTCCTGTATTTTTATACTTATTTTACATTGGTCTGCATTTTTAACAGTGTTAAACTGTAATTTAACAGTATCTGTGTGGAAACTTTGCTGCCAGTGCTTTTACAGTTTTTTTACACTTTGTTTTTTTATCAGTGAATTGCAACCATAAGTGAGGAGGGTACAGGGATCATCTGGCATAATGCCTATAAAAGGAACATCCCAGATGTAGTTTTTACAGATATTTTCTGTAATTTTACAGTTTTGTTTAATGTTTTTGAAAACCAGGAAAAATACTTTTAAAATTAAGAGTAAATAACTGTAAAATTCTGTTTTTTTTAGCTGTGTAAAATTACTGAAAATTTCTGTAACTCTACTAGCATTTTGTTGTTTTATAAGAAAACAGAAAAAATCTGTTAAAAATTAGGGCTTGAAAAGTTAGCACTAAGATTTTACAATGAATAAGATATACAACAGGGAGCCAGTGGAGGGATTTTAAGACAGGTGTTATGTGGGACCGCCTGTTAGTGCAGGTCAGCAGCTTTGCAGCAGAGTTTTGGACAAACTGAAGACGAGTCAACTCCTTTTTATGCAGACAAGTGAAGTGGCTGTTGCAGTAATCCAGTCATGAGGAGACAAAAGCATGGACAGTCATTTCAAGCTCCTCTCTGGACACCATGGGCCTAAGCTTCACAATGTTGCGCAGTTGAAACAAACACTTTTTGACCAGTTGCCTTAAATGGTGCTCTAGTGACATTTTACAATCAAGAGGCTCAAATCACCTAGGTGCTGCTAAATGGTGGGAATAGCACTATCTGAGGTAATGACAAGTGTCTCTGTTTTTTCAGAGTTCAGTTGGAGACAGTTGTTACTTAGCCATTGCTTAGTTTGTGCCAAGCAGGTGATTAAAGAGCTCAGTTTGTGAGTTTCAGAAGCCTTAAATGAGCAGTGAAACTGAAGGTCATCAGCAAAAAGATGGTAGGAGACATCATTGAACTGAGACAAATAGCCCAAAATTAGCTTAAAAAACAAGCAAACAAAAAACAAAGAGCAGAATTAAAAAGCTGATAAAAGCAGCTAAGTAAATAAAAAGATAAATGATCAAGTTCAAACAGATAAAAAAGATAAATTAATATTTATTTAACTCAAAAGATTAAAATTTAAACTATATGCTTTTAAACAGATTAAGATCAGAAGGTTTTTGGAAAAAAATCAAGCTAAGTGAAAAGCTAGTCTATGGCACACAGTCGTCTATGTTGAGAAAGAGAAAGCCCATGCGAAGCTGGTTAACGTCTCATAGCTCATTGCAACAGAATGCTGAATGAATAATGGGGATCATACAGCAATTATGACAATATTTAGACTTAAAAAAAATATTGCTTTGGTGCACATTCACACAAGTTGTCACCTTAGCTCTCCTCTAAGTTAAGCTAAGCTTACCGTCCTGTTTTACTTTGAACTGACCCTTCAAAGGATGTTTTATAAAGTCTTTTTTATAAAGTCACTCAAGGTCCCCATCTGTGTTCATTCTCTGACTTGCTAGCTACATCGATGTGTGATCCAGCTTGTTACAGCGGGCCAGTTACATGAAATTTGGGTGTTTTTTGTAACAGTTTGTGATTGGTTGGACAACAGGTATGACCTGGCCTCCCTCAGGTTTTTTTGTAATACACAATGAAAGTACGCTGATGTGATGTTTGACAACAAGACACTGACAAAAATTATTTTTTTTAAAATCAAACTGCAAACTGCAAATTAAATAAATAAAATTTAAACTTTTTAATATTTTTTCTGTCTTGTTATATTTCATTGGGGAAGCCAGGCTTCCCTCAGCATCCGTAAAAAGCACCACTGCTTCTTAATGCCACTAACAAAATCTTAAGACTGACTTATGACAGATAATAATACAAGCATCACATTTTCTTCCTGAAAGAAGTTGATGTAATTGGATTTCAGAGCTGGCTGTACATGTTTGACTGTTCATGAAGGAAGAACAGTTTTCTTTGTAGTCGATATAAAGGCTTCAGAAGCTGTGTGAGGGAAAGTTTGCTGAAAATGCTTTGATATTTAAATCATGATTATCTGATACACTTTTAAATAGCAGCTGCATAACCACAAAATCTTTGACAAAGTAGACTTATGTAAAGGAGACTCATAAAAAAAGAAGAACTGATAAAAACTCCTCAACAGCAGTGGGAA
This sequence comes from Halichoeres trimaculatus, assembly GCF_033239565.1. Lineage (NCBI taxonomy): Eukaryota > Metazoa > Chordata > Actinopteri > Labriformes > Labridae > Halichoeres > Halichoeres trimaculatus. Next base: position 4,244,802 of record NW_027437198.1, on the reverse strand, counting down.
AAAAAAGCACAGAGGCTTTGAAATAAACTCACATTCTTAAGAAACTACAGTCCCATGGAGGACATTTAAAAATGATGTACAAAAGTGTTTACTGAATTAGACCTTGGTTTGAATCAAGTGGTCGAGCAGCCAAGAAACTTAAATCCAACTTTTATATTTTGCATCTTTCATACGGACAAGCATGAAGTTCAGGGCTTTACAGAGAACAGAGAGAAGGAGAATGACAGAAATAGCTAAAGCATTAGAAGACTGTAAGAAGAGAATAACAACAGTTAAGGGAAGGGTCTACAGGATATTCCTAAAAAGACAAAATATCAACTTTACAGGAATAATCCTGCTCAACCGTCTCCTATGGGCCTCTATAGGGTGTGTCAGTGTCTGTGTCTGCTTCAACCCCCTCCTCTGCCTGTATGTTCATGTTTTGGTTGTACTGGGACGTTTCTAGGCGGAGAGTAAGCGTGGTTACATCAGCCAATCAGGACACATTCAGTACGCAAGTGACTTTGCTTGTTGATGATAGGGAGTGGAAGAAGCTAATCAGAGCTAAAACAAAAAAAAGAAAATTTTTATTTTGAAATAAGACATTTTTCTGGACTGGTCAGGTGAATGTGGCTCATATTAACTCTGAAAAGACATTTTCAACTGAAAAAAAGATAAACACTTGATAAGATTTTAGGTTTTTTGCAGTTTAGAAAAAAAAAACAAGATTAAAAGAAAAATGTTTTTTAAGATAAAAGGCAAAAAAATAAATAAATAAAATGGAAAAGATGATCATTTCTCAAATCAGAAATTGTCTCATCCATTAAACCTGAAGGCAGTTTTGAAGCTCCTGTGAGGACTCTTCGGCTGATTATGAAAGAGTCTGAAACACAGTGTGAAGCCTTTTTATGACCAGAAGAAGCAAACAGGTTCATCAGCAACAACATTGCCAATCTTTATTTTGATCGTTTTATTGCTTGTTTGTGCTGGTGAGTGGAAAAAATGACTGACAGCACAATGAAAAATTGCCTTTCTGTATTTTTTCACAGCAAATATTCACCATGAGTTATTGCACTTTGCTGATGATCCCCTTTAAAAACAGCCAACACTCTGGCATTAATGTTGATGTTTTTTGTTTCTAGAACATGTCTGCTCCCCCGGCCCCTCCTCTGAAGGCTCAGACTAGTCCTCTGGCAAACATGTTCACCCAGGAGAGCAACATCAACTCTGTAACCACTGCCAGCAACAACAACACAGGTATTACTTGTTTTATGGTCTGCTTCTTGCCTGATCATAATTTTAGCATCACTGAAGTATTGTTCTTCCCTGACTCCTCCAGAACACAGCAACAGTGAGGACACCAACCTCAGCAGGTCCGTGTCAGTCGCCACAGGCCTGAACAACATCGTGAAGAGGCCGCGTGTGCGCACCATCTTCCCTCACACTGCCGGCAACAACAACACGCTGCTCAGCTTTGACGAGGGAGACGTTATCATCCTGCTGATCCCAGATGAGAGAGACGGATGGATGTATGGAGAAATGGAGAAAAATGGAAAGTGAGTGGAAACTCTAGTTGCTTTTTGGTGGAAAAAATTGTGCTCATGAGGTCTTCAGATTTTCAATACAAAAAAGGCATAAACATGTGTAGGGGACACTGGGGAAAGTTGTAACACTTGCAATTGCTCCATTCAGGAACAAGTTAGGATCACCTGAATCAGTCTGAACATGCTCAGTTTAGTCCTTAGTCCACATGTGTTGAAGCAGTTCCCTGAAGCAGACACAGCCAAATGTGTGAGGGGAAACATCATTATGAGCTAAGAGGTGATAATGTTTTTTTTTTCAGTTTATGATTGTGATGACACAGCTTCGTAGTTGAACTCAACAAATGTTTGTCATGTTCCGCTATTTTCTTTCAGATTGTTTTTGGTAATCTTTCAGCTGTTAGCCAAGCTAGCTCATCACTGATCCACTCAGGAACAGCTTTAACAAACTTGCTTAGCACACCCACAATCAGTGAACATGTAGCCAGTGTGTTTTATCACATTCTGTTCATTTTTATTATTTCTTAAGTTTAGTGTAAGACAAGAACACAAACTATTTAATTGTTGAAGCTAGTTCACAGTTTCACCTTTTGTACAGTTTTATACTTTAGCTGCCTGTAGAAGAATGATAATCCTCAATGGAGAAGAATACTTTTGTTTTCCTAATGTTTTGTTTTGTTAGTTTTTGTTAAGGAAACTATTTATCATGCTGATGAGACAGAGGTCTGTGAAACTCATGGGTCAAATATGATGTGTTTGGTGTTATAGGGTGAGGCTTTCATTATCTGAATTCATTGTCGTGGTCCTTATTTCATCATGTTACACAGTTTCTAGACCATTTATTAGCAGAGACATGAAGCTAGTTCATACAGTGCTTTTAAGACACTGGGTTGAATAAGCTCAAAGCCAGACAGAAATATCAACTTAACAGGAATAATCCTGCTCAATTGTCCCCTATGGCCCTCTATATGTGTGTCAGTGTCTGTGCCTGCCTCAACCCCCTCCTCTGCCTCGATGTTCATGTTTTGGTTGTATTGGGACTAGTGCTGTCAGGCGATTAAAAAAATTAATCTAATTAATTACAGGATTTGTAATTAATTAATCTAATTAATTGCATTTTAATCTCATATCTGCTTAAGGTCCCAAAATTAAAGAGTTTCAATTCCAGGACATTAAAATTACATTAAAAGACATTAAAGAAAAACATTTAAAAATAAGGTGGGAATGTATACAACACAATTTTAACGCAACAATTTTTAACACAATGTACAAAACGCTTAATTCAAGCCCCGCGAGTTTGGATCCAGATTAATCTGCATTAATTTTTATAACGCGTTAATTTGCGGTGTAATTAATTAATCTAAATAACGCGTTCAAATGACAGCCCTAATTGGGACATTTCTAGGCAGAGAGTAAGCGTAGGTAAAATCAGCCAATCACAACACATTCAGTGCGCAAGTGACTTTGCATGTTGATGATAGGGAGTGGAAGAAACTAATCAGAGCTAAAACAAAAAAAAAACAAGAAACTTTTATTTTTCCCATTGGCAGATTGGCCTCATTTTTGTCTTAAAATAACTTGAACTAAGACATTTTCATGGACTGGTCAGGTGAATGTGGCTCCTTTAAAGTCTGAAAAGACATTTTTTTACTGAAAATAAGACAAACGTTTGATAAGATTTCAGTTGACAGAAATGTCAAAAATGTTACAACTGTCCCTGGTCCCCCCTATGTGTGCACACACTCACTTACAGATAAACTTTGTACTGCAGTGATTATAGGTAGAGATCATTCCTGTTTATAGACTTAGTGTATTCACCACCTCCTGGACTTAGCTTTTGGGCTGTTTTTTAAAACCATCTAATAAATAATCAATAACAGCTTCAGGCTGAATTCTTCAGCTCAAAGTGTCTGCAAACAGGAAAAGGAGAGTTTTCACATAATCCTTGAATAAAAACATTTCTACATGAAGTTCAAAAGTATTAACGTTTGCACTGCTCGACTCATTTCTGTTGGTTACATGAGCTCCTCCATCCTCCCAGCTTCCAGGTGATAGGCATGAGTTTTTCTGCACAGCCCTTCACCTGATCCTCATGATGACTGCGCACACACACACATGCACACTCACACTCTCTCCAGGCAGGCCGAGAGCTGCCAGAGCTGAAACCCTCTCTGATACGGAAATCAAAGTAAAGTATGGCCTGAGGGTGGGATGTACGATCGCGCACTGAGGAGAGGCTGGGAGAGAGGTTCAGAGCACCACCTGCTCTCCCACACACACAGACACCGAGCTCGCCAGCTCTGCCCGGGTCTCTGATGTCTGACTTTTTAAACAGGGATTTGATCCGAAGCCCTTGAAAATGTGCTTTTGAATTTTAATCATTTATCAAGTTTGATCTCACCTGGCAAATTCATCCAAAAACCACAGATCAAGGGGCTGGCAGTAATCGTTTCTTCGTTGCCTTCCAAAAGAGAGGCTGCCACAAACTAGAACTTTGTTCTCGCAGCAGAAAGCGAGGCGAGCCTGAGCGCCTAAAGGCTTAAAAAGTGTAAATCATCATGTTTATCAGAGCACAGCTTTGAAAAGATAGACTGCGTGTCCCACAGGAGGGCTGGCTTTGATGCTTTTTGGTCTCTCGCTAACTTTCCTATTTGTCATTTATCGGCTTTGAAAGTGTATCCCGGCAACACGTCTGGCAACACCCAGACTGACTCAGATACCCACACATGCTGCTGATGGACTGATGGGTAAATATCAGCAGGGCAAAGAGATGTGTGAGTCACTGTGAGGGAAAACAACACCAGTCATAAATAATCAGAGCAGAACATTTGACAAATTATGATATCTGACGAGAAACTGTGGAGCCCTCACACTTAGTCAGAGCTTTAAAGTTTAACCATCACAATGACCTCATGGTCTTTGCTGGGTGATATATTTCACGCTGGTTCATCATCTTTGATCCCAACCTTTCTTATATTTGTGTACATAATACTGGTCATGCTCCTATCACCATGCTTCCTTGTTAGCCTTTTTTCCTTACCCGATCAGAAACACTCTTGACCTGAAAGTGGACAAACCTGGTTACCAGGGAAATGTCCTTGAACGCTATCATTGTTCATGCTAAGTCAACTTGTTTAGTGGTGAACCATCAAATCTACAAACATCCGTCTTAACAGCTAGAATAACACTAATAAGGGTATTGATTGCCGCTGTTTTCCAGGTGGAGCTATTTTTATAGCAGGTACAGGAAGAGGTTGTCAAGTCTACCGAACAAAAATACAAACTTTAATGTGCACAGAGTGAGATTCTGTCTGCCCACATGCTGGTCACTAACAATCCTGCTCCTCACAAACTAAAAAGACACAGAGACCTTTGGCTTGGGCTGTTACAGACAAGCTGCAGAGGAAACAGAAGAAGGCCAAGCCTTTTTGTGTGTGATGCTTGTTTACAAAAACTACATTCTGTGGATAATAAAAGTTGGTAAAAGTTAAAGTTAAAAAAAGGCACAGGCTCTGAAAGGAATGTAAGCGATGTTACTTTTTACTTTTTCATTGCCATCACAAAAGTCACATTCACCAAAGCTTCTCTTACCCTTAAAGTTGTCTCATCAAACTGTAAATTAGGCGCCCCTGATTGGCGGCGCGTGGGGGTACTCTCTTAGAAGTAAGGGTTCCAAAAGGGTTCTTCTTGAAGGGCAGTAGTTCCACCCAGAACCAGTTGCTTCTGAAAAAACTTTTTTTTTAAAGGGTTCTATGTAAGACCTTGTACACATGTAGCTGAGTATTTTCAAAAATCACCCATTCATTGTGCTTATTCTGCCGCAATCTTAAATGTCTTTGTTAGATAGAATTAAAATGTTAGGTAGATACAACTGAAAATGAGATTATCATTTAGTCCAACTTAATAACATTGTTTTAATGAGTAACAGAAACAGTTCAAGTATTTTAATGTTATTTTTTTATGTTGGACCAACTTAATTGTTTAGGTCACCTGTTCTGAGTAATTTGACTTATTTCAAATCATCTCCCTGAACAAATCCACGCAACTCGAAATTCAGACAAGCTAACCTAAAATTTCCATACTATTCGACTAAATATTTTCTGGAACCAAACTTCAAAAAAACTGCTACTTTACATTTAAAGGCACAGACCATGTACCTGAAAGTTTTAATACTGTTTTATGCTAATAAATGAGATGTGTTAAAGGGCTCTGTAAAGTACAACATGGTTCTTCGTATAATCATTGAAAGACAATAGGGTCATTAGTGAAACCCTCATTAAAAGGTCCCTAGGTGGGTTCTAGATTAAACTCTTTTAGGCTTACAGGGTTCTGGATTGAACCCTCAGCAAGGGTTATCGTCGAAACCACTGTACCATTGCGGTGTTCTTTGTTGGAACATAAGGGGTTCTGGGTGGAACCTTTCACAGATGGTTTTGGGTTCTAGGTAGAACTAGGGATGGGAATTGATACGATTATGTCAATACCGATGCCCTTATCGATTTTGATTATCCCTATGATACCTTATCTGTTCCCTTATCAATTCGTGTTGTTAACTTTCTTGGTACAAAAAGTAGCTTTACAGGTTTCTGTGTCAAAAACTTTTAATTGAGTTTATACTGTAAGTGAATGAAATGTAATTGGTCCCTGAGTCTGGATATTTCTGATCTTAATTATACAGAAACAGGTAAAAAATTGCACACAATGTGACTTTGATGTACTGTGTTGTAATATATTAATAATTCAAGTAGGCCATCTAGTGTCTCAAAGTGGTTACAGCAATGGTTTAAGTTGTTTGGAAGCTTTTGGTGGTCATGAAGTCAGCCATGAGCCTTTCAATTGCCTGTTAGCTTTTGACATTTGAAATTCTCAGTATTTTTTACAAAGAGTTGATGTGATATGTTTCTGTGATGAAAGTTGAAATTCTAATCTGAAGCTGAAGTTATACTGATGTATGCTAACTGCTAGCATATCAATGCATTTTTCTGGTATACGTTAGCATCAAGCTTGCGCCATTTTGTTATTTTGGTAAATAAACTGATTTATACCATTTTGAATGTACTGAATATGAATCTCCCAAGAGAGAGTAATGTACATTTCTTTATGAAGTCAGTTCTTCAGTAAAACTTCAAGCTGAAAATCCTGAATCAGAGTTTTCTTGGGAAACGTTATCTAACTGCTAAGCTAAGATGGCTGCAGCAGACCAGTCAACGTAAGGCCTGGCGGCTCCGGCACAATGTAAAGAATTGATAAGGGAATCGTTGAGCACAAAGGCTAACGATATGGATAGATTCAAACATTTCTTATCGGTTCTCAACAGGAACTGATTTTCTCAAGGTAGAACCCTCTGGAAGGGTTCCAGGTGGAAACTTTATAAAGGCGCCTTACAAGAACCAAAATCAGTTTTCCTGGGAGGACAAGCTGAAGAACCTTATGTGGTTCTAGTCAGCACTAAGAAGTACCAGAAGCTTATCCTATAAATGAATGTTCCTGACAAATGTGTCTCCATTTAAAAGAGAAATAAACAGACTTTGCAACTGTACAGGATGTATTATCCAGAAGCCTTGTTACGACAAAGAATCTACCAAACAAAAATTTCCTTCCTCTACTTTTTATTCTCAGTCTGTTTTTAATTTGAAACAAACAGAAACCAGTGATTTAGTTAAAGTGGTGTTGTGCTCTGCTGATAAGTTTTGGACTACCATATAGCCCCCAGTGTCCCCAAAACCTGAAACTGATTAGATCAGATAGGCAGTGAGAGCTGGTACATCACCAGGGTTATTGGCCCTGCAGCGGCACTTCATTCAGTTTGAGGGAGGCTAAACAGTTAGCTCCAGCAGCCTGGACCCATCATCTTCCAATGCTAACTCTCAGGTCTGGAAAATTTAAAAGGAGGTTCTGGAAAGCGTGCAGAGATGACAGCACCAGGTTAGATCATAAAAGAGCAGTATTTTCACATTATCATCAAGATCATGGCAAATGTCAATGCACTTTTTTTGTTTTTGGAAAGGTCCAGGCCTGTTTTGGACTCCACATGTTGCAAGAATTAGCATCATTCATGCATCATTTAAATACATGTTAGCCTGATGGTTTAAACCTTTTCACCAAGTTAATGCAAATATCATTGGATGCTAATTTGTAGAAATTGTAACGTGAGTTGCTGTTTATAAACTACTTCTTACTTCTGGCTTAATCTAAGGAGCTTGTTGATGCAGGATGTTTTTGTTGTTGTTGTTGTTGTTGTTGTTTTTCCTGTGACCTGCAGAGAAGCGTTGTGATGGTTGTGTAGAGACTACAGACGTGATCCCCCATGACTCGGCTTCTCTGTCTTTGTCTGTGTCTTGCAGGAGGGGCTGGTTCCCTTCATCTTACTGCCGCGCACTTACAGAGCCACTCGTGAATAACAACAGGTAAGGAGACTCCTCACACACACACACACACACACACACATCCACACACCATACACGACAGGCGGTTTCATGTTGCAGCCAGCTGTATTGTTGGCAGTGTTTCCTCTGGTTACTCCTGTTAGCGTGATAACCTTTCTAATCCTTTAGGGGGGACTCTCCCATTCCTTAACCTTTGATTCCTGTTGTGCTTCAGTCACATTTCCTCCTCTATCTCCTCCATCATCCAGCCATATGAAACCTTTCTGTGTGTGTGCTGAGTAGCATGACTAATGCACATTCATGAAACCTCTGCTGCGTTAGTATTTCAGGATTAATGCGCTGATAAAAGCTTTTCATTATCTTCTTCTCCCATTAATATTAAATACTCATCAAATCTGTGTAATTGAAATGAATCTAAAATTAGACTTTTTGAGGCAAGTTCGGCCAAATATCAGGAAACAGGATGTTGTGTGCTGATGAATAGATTTTGCTGCTGATTAGAAAGAGAGAGGGAGTTCATAGAGTCAGCTGCAGCCTCTTCTTCAAAGAGACTAATCCCTGTCGGATTAATTTATTAGATCTTAATGTGCTGAACCTCCCACAGAGAGGCTGCCAGCCAGCTGCCAGCATTCAGGGAAACAGAAAGTTTAATCTGTAACCAGCGCTTGGGGACACAGCTACACATATATTCACCCTTGTTCTTGTCCTCCTTTCTCAGTCTGTAAACTAAAGTGTTGGAAACCTCTCCTCAAGCCTAACATGGATTCTAAGATTAAACCTAATCTAATCTGGTAATCGTAGACTCTGGAAGCAGGCAGAGAAAGTTGGAAGTAGAGGAGCACAAACACATGCCAGAGGACAAATTCTTTCTCATTAGTCTGATGAGTCTGAACCTCCAATTTCCCCCCCCCTCTCCCTCCTCTTCCTCTTCCCCCAGTATGTCCACCGCCCCGTACCGCAGCCGGAGCGTGGTGAACCTCCACCACCAGGACACAGAGACAGACGAGGCCACCATGGTGCTCCCTCCAGCAGACTACAGCGACGGCTCTCAGCGCAACGCCGTCAGGAACAGCATCTCGTCCAGCAGCGTCGTCACCACACACAACAATCACCGGCACTCTCCCACGCCATCTGCAGCTTCCTCTTCCTCATGCGATCAGAACACGGTTAGTCAGTGGCGCCGTTATTGAACATGTGTGCAGGTTGGAAGAGGTTTAAGCTCAGGGTAAATATCAGTTAGCCTCATTCCTGGATTTTAGAAACAGTTGTTCCTGGAACAGAATAATTTGACCTACAGACCTTTGTGCTTTCCTGGCACAGCCCTGGTATTGTGACGTGAAAGAGCTGGCAACGTGAGGCTGCGTCTCACCTGATACCTGCTGCCACTGTACACCCAGCGCGTTTGTGTGTGTGTGTGTGTGTGTGAGTGTGTGACTTGTTTGTTATCCATCAGCAGTAGCATTCTAGCTTGAATTAGCCTCAGGGTTGGAATGTTTGCTGAGGCTTGGAAACACAGGCAGCACGTCTGTTTCTTCTTCTGCTTTTTCTCATTGGCTGAGGAAGCACTGATGTCGCAATTCACATATAAAATCCTGAGTAACATCCAACTTTGATACAATCAGGACGCGTCTGAAAGTTTGTTTTGAGGATGAATTAGGTGCAGTTTAGCCTGGTTTGAACTTCAGCTTTCCACAGGGCGTGGACCAAGGTTATTATAGTAAATGAAAAATTACAAAAAAACAGAGGTGGATGACACTAGAGTCCTCAAATGGTGTGCATATGATAACGATTAAAGAGTGGACAGTCAAACTCAAAACTGACCCATGTCATATAATAACCACATTGACCTGAATACAGGGCAGCCCTGATTATAAGACGACCCCCTCTTTTCAAGACAGATCTTTAGAAAATGATCCTTATAACCAAAATTTACTTTGTTTAAAGAAACCATTTTTTATAAATAACTAAGGACTTCTTTCATTTTTGGCTTTAAATCCAGTCACTAAGATCCAGTGGTGATTGCTCTAAGACTGCAAGGGAAGCTCAGCTTCCCCTATAATGTCCCCAAAAAAGTGGTGTTATGTACTGCTGTGTTCATTTGATTGACAAAATCTGCGCTAGAATTCCTTCATCTTTTGTTCAGAATCAGCTACCTATACTGATAACTGGCTCGACCTCCTTCTCGTTCATCCCCGCAGTGTCTCAGCGCTTTAACACAGTCGGACGCTGAGCGTCCTCTGACTTCAGCGGGGGAAGGATAGAGTGGGTTGTTCCACTGTGGAAACTGGACAGTCATTGGATAAAGGCTGGGCTTTGTCCCGCCAATCGGACGCTCAGTGTCTCTGGGGGTCTATGAGGCAGTGGGCTGGCCTGGACTTGATTGACAGTGAAATGAGCCAGTCAGCGATCTTGAAGTATGACCCTCCACCGGAGCATCTTCTCAGTTGTTCTGGATTGATCCAGAGGCTTTATCGATCTTCAGCGAGTTTACCTTTCTTAAAAACGGCGAGTGTTGAGAGAATACTGGTAAAATCCCTGGAAAAACACCTGGTTGGTTATGACACGGTCACAGATAATGTGATGGGACCCTGTGACAGGGTCAACGGAGGGTAGAATTTACATAAATAAATAAACAAATTTATGATGTAGGCCGGAAAAATTGAGCTTCCCCTCCTTGACTGACCGTCAGCCGCCACTGCTAAGATCTGTGTTTCAAATGTAATTCTGATGACAGCTCTGGTAATGGGCATGCCTTCGATGTTTCTAAACTCACACTCCCTCCCGTCAGTCTCTTGGTAACGGACACTTTGAAGACCACAAGTAACTTTTCTTTTACAGTTCGCATTTTTCAGACGGTCTTTTTCCGAATGCAGTCTTCAGACATTACACTCTGTAACTCCATATTTTTTGCTGCCTGACAGTTGTTAATGTCTCCGCTGCATTGATCACCATTATTCTAACATTAGTATCATGTTCATCACTCCGCCTCAGTTGTCTGTTAACTTGCCCAACTTTTGGGACCCTTTGCTCTTAACCAGGGGTCCCCAAACTTTTTCCCGTCAGGGCCAAACAACTTTTCCCTTGTCTGATGGGGGGCCTGGGTACGTCTGTAAAAAAAAAGAGTGTGACGATCGCAGAGGTGTCCACATGTAAATACTTATTGTTTCTCAGAAAGCCACACATAACCAGATATTAATAAACCTTTCTGGGATCTTGAGAGAAAATAAATAATAACACTACTAATGAAATATCTGACACTACTTATGAAATAAACAATAACCCTTTCAGGTTTTTCACAGATAAGAGAGAGTGAAATATTAACTTTCATGTAGACACCACTGTTTGCAGCTCTCTCTCATTAATTTCACTGTGAAAACCAGAAAGCAAGCAGGCTAAGAAACTGAACTAAGTGATGGTTGTATAACAGGATTTTTTTTTTAAGGGAGGGGTTTCAGATAGGGCACAAATTGCAGAAAGGTGGAATAGAAAGTTACGTTCTATGCATGTGTAAGTCTCAGTCACTCAATCAGACTGAAGTCACTGGCTTTACAAAAAGCTGGCACTTTCTGCTGTTGCAGTCATGTAGAGATCTGAGACAACTATCAGCAAATACCAAAGGTTAGACCCCGATTATGAGATGACACCCACCCCCCACCCACTAAAAATTATTCAAAGAAACCTCATCCTATATTTGGGTCAATACGGTAACGCTGGAACACTGTTCAGCTTTGATATTCTCGAAAAGAAAGTTTCAGTTGGGAAAGCCAGACTTCTTTCAATAATTGCAGTTTGGCCAGACATCTCACAGCAACACAAACGCTGGGCAGCAGAGGTATTAACAGGCAGAGGGAGAGATGGGAGATCTTCAGTTTAAATGTATTGTGAGGTGGAGGACGTGATTGGAAGATGGCTATGATGAGTAAGACATGATATGTGCAGAGCAGCCCAGCTCAAGTTGTCTGCCTGAACTAGCTCACAGACTCGCTCCATTTGCAGAATTTTGCTCCTAAAAACAGTTAAAAAAAAAAAAAAACAGAAAGACATCAAATATATTTTTAGTGGAATTAATTAAGAAAGCAAATGTTTCATACAGGGCTATTTCTGACCTTTTTGAACCTTGGACTGAAACTAATAATAAACTAATAAAAACTTAACTAAGGCTAAGAATTAACAAAAATATAAACTAAACTAAACTAGAAAACCAGATTTAAAAAGTAAACTGAAATAGAAAACCAAAAGTCTTAGCAAAACAAAAATAAAAACTTTAAAAAAGCTCTAACAACCTTGGCACTGACACCTTGCTGAGAAATGTATGCAAGGCACGAGAACTGAAGTGTGCTCATTATTTTCATTTTTGCTTGTACAAGCTGTGCTGTGCTTTGAGTCCTCGCTCCATGACCCTGAACAGGATAAGCAGATACTACAAGTCAGTTTTTTAACTCTTATGTAGACTTTCCAATAAATACCCACCCTGGGTAAGGATGAACAGATGGTCAGAGGCATAATCAAAGCTCTGGAAGTTTGGCAGAAAAACTTGTGTGCATATCTTTAGTTATCTGTTGCCTACTTTGAATCAAGCAGCGACCGCTGGTGTTGAAAATAAAGCTTATGCAGAAGGGTGAAAACAAACCAGCTAGTGCTTAATACAGAATCTGTTCTAATGTATAGAATGATGGGCTTTTAAAGAGGGGGTGTCATGCTTCCCAGCATTTTAACCACACAATAACAAAGCTGGATGTCCTTTCTTAACGTGTGCAAATTTTCTCACTGCTATCATATCTACATCATATGGTGTAAAAGAGTAAAACAGTCGTACTGTACAAAATGCTCTGTTCTTCAAATGGCACAAGGTCTTCATTAGCTCTTCATGAGACTTACAAAAATGATGAGGTCATGGCCATGAATCTCCTAACTCAGGGGTCTGCAACCTTTACTATCATGAGAGCAATTTTTCCCCTCTTCCAACAAAGACGAGTACTCTGGAGCCGCAAAACATAACACAGCTTGTAAAGTTTTATCAGTTTTATTCTTTGTCTGTTCATTCATGTCACGACAAAACGACTTTGGAATGAATTCAACATTAAAATAAAGAGTCCTTTCCATATTTGTGTAAAACTAATAAAATAAAAACTGGCTGGATTTAAGATGCATAAAAAGCCCATATAGCAGCTGCTTAGCAGCTTGGTATAATATAAACACAAAACAGGGATTTTTATGACTGTGGCTGATATGGCTGATGACTTATGGCCATAACATGTGGCTTTGATCACAGTTTTCCAGAACAGTTTTGAAATTAATTACTTTTGTCCTGCTTTAATTTGGCATTTTTTAGAAAATGCTTTTTGCTTTTTCTGAAAATTTGTTTTCAACTGTACATTTTTTGTTGTTTGCTAATTTCTCGCCACATATTTGCATGTTTTCATTGAGAAATTAACAACTTTAACAAAAAGGAAAGAAACTGGGCGACAAAATGAACAAAAAAATCAATAAAAAATAATTGGATCAAGAAGAACTTTCCTTTATCTTAATGATTTTCTTTGTCAAGGCCAGAGGGAGCCGCTACAAGGAGGCTAAAGAGCCACTTGCAGCTCCAGAGCCACATGTTGCAGACCCCTGCCCTAACTGGTTTGTAAAACATTGGAAGAGCAGGCCTCAAACACCAAGGCCTCCAGAGGGCTGGCCAATCAGAAGGAAGGGGTTTGTGGAACTGGGAGCCTTAAAAAGCCCTGTTTCCATGAAACATAGATAGATAGATAGATAGATAGATAGATAGATAGATAGATAGATAGATAGATAGATAGATAGATAGATAGATAGATAGATAGATAGATAGATAGATAGATAGATAGATAGATAGATAGATAGATAGTCCAATTCCGATCAACTGAGTAAACAAGTGATTGGCCGATGTCCGATCACGTGGTCTGAACAAAACATCCCTAATTGCAGTGTTTCTATGCCTGTCAACCTAACAGAAGGGTACCAAAAAGTGGGACAGTATGTGTCAGTAATTTGGGGACCTGTCCCTGGATTAGTCAGAGGAATGAAATGAAATGCCACAAAATGCGTGCGATAGCAGGACAACCGTACTGAACTGCTTTGTGGAAACAGGACTATGGAGGGATTATCAGTCCACGTCGTCATAAAGATGCGCACGCATCTCAACCTCAGAGGCAGCATTTTAGCTCCATTCATTCAGACGAGTCAGCGTTTTATAAACACTAAATTCAACCTGTTAGAAGCATCAAAATGTACGTTTTTTTCTGTGGACAGCTGTCAAAAACAATACTACACAATTGAGGCAACTTCTGTCAAGTTTGGACCATTACAGCGCAATTGGTGTTTCAGCGTTGATAGCGACCATGCTAACTGGTGACTTTCAGCCGACAGCAGCTGCAATTAACTGTCGTCGAGAGGCACCAGTTGACAGGGTCACACTTTACACTGGTACACCAGCCATGTCTGCGTGTGTGTAATTAAATGTGTATTCTGTAGGACAATAATCAAGACATTTATTGGTTTTAATGCTACGAGGGTATGAAGCTTGTTAGACCATAAAAATCCGTAATTTAGCCGCGCTATTGTTTAAACCGCAGGGTTCAAAGTGTGTGAAAAATGTATCGGCTCACAGTCCACAAACCACGGTTTCAGTTTGCCTCAAAACGTTTATTTTGATGCCACTACTTTTGATAAAAATGGTTGTATCACATTTTAGGTTTTGAGGTTTGACCACTTTACCTATAGCAATATACAGCCTGTGTCCAAAACAGGGCAGCCCTCATCATGCACACCAGCTGTTTCGCTTTTTGCACGTGGTAAATAATTACTTTGTCATGTCACTGACTCGGTGCTTCTGGCCTCAAAGGTGTATTTTCAGAATGGCTGTGGCAGAAAAGTTTCTTCTCACGTCAGTAGAAAAAAATCTCCCACATACATTAACCACTACTTGGACTAAATCATGTGTAATAGTGCTTTACCCCGGTAATGACAGTATAGCAAAATTAATTTTGTGGCAAAGTATGATACCAGTGACGGTGATGAAATTCAACCCGTTAGAAGCATCAAAATGTTCGTTTTTTCTGTGGACAGCTGTCAAAAACAATACTACACAATCAAGGTAACTTCTGTCAAGTTTGGACCATTCCAGCGCGATTGGTGTTTCAGCGTTAATAGCGACCATGCTAACTGGTGACTTTCAGCCAACGGCAGACGCGATTTGCGGCCGAGAGGCACCAGTTGACAGGGTCACACTTTACACTGGTACACCAGCCACGTCTGTGTGTGTGTAATTAAATATGTATTCTTTATCCAACCTCAGTTAACCAGGTTTGGCTGCAAACAAGCAATAATAACTGCTGATACTCAATACAGATTTGACTTTGCTTATTTAATAAAAAAGCTGGTTTGGCGCTGAGGTTCTGACCAAACATGGACTCAATAAGGACAGTAAATAATGAGTGAACCTATAAATTATGATTAACAGAAACAGATTTTATGACCAAAGTTAAATTAGAGAATATTATGAAACAATGTTTACATCCTGCTACATAGTATGAGTCATGAGCATCGAGTGAGAGTTGTGTTTCCTCTCTGGGTACACCCTAGGTTTCTCTGCTAAAACCTTCTGTCCACCTAACATCTGTCCACTTGCTGATCTCTTCTGTCCACTCACTGCTATTTCCCAAACCTGGGAGCATTTTGCCATCCATCAAAGTGATAGTGATTAAGTTAAAAAATGTGTGTAAACAAATAATCCCTCTATAGAGACAGATGCTAATACAAAGCATTTCCAACAGGGCTAAAACAAGACTTCTAAATTTCCACTTTGAGGAAAAATTGTGATATCTTTTAGCTGTATGTGATGTAAGCTTTTTAAAGAGTACCAGTAAGACAGTATAAAAAAAGCAAATTACCCCCTCTTATATATGGTTTCAAGAGAGGCCATCGTGGTTCCTAGACGACCTTTGACTAAGAAGTGGTTTAGTCATTTTTAATGTTAATATAATGGGGAAAGACAAAGAGTTTGAAAACTGTGCCAGAGTTTGTTTTCTTCTCTGTTAGCAAAGTCAGCTGGAGTTTAGAGCTCCCTAAGTTATTAAGTTATGCTTTAGTTATTGCGGCCAAATCTCTGTGCAAGCAGCATCCTGGCAACGTCCAACCCAACCCCACAGGGCAAGAAGGAGGAGAAATTGTCGGATTTGGCTCTCCAGAAATAAACAGAGAAACTCTCTTAGAAACAGAAGTGGATCGAAAAGTTCCATGATTACTGTCCAAAGACTGTTTATCCTCACACATTCGAGGGAGGTTGGTGGGGGATGAGCAGGACACAGATCACTTTTAGTTCAGCAGAACTCACACAGCACACAGCATCCTCATCTGACATTACAATGACTGAAGCTTCCCAGCACTGGGTGTTTTGTTTAGATAGATTTACATACATGAAAAGAGAAAAAGAGAAAACAAAAAGGCTTTCTGAATGAAACCAAGACAACTGCAGAAAAAATGACTCCTTCCTCTTTTCATCATTCTAAATTACCTCACAAATGTTGCTCTGTTTGCATAGCATGCAAAACATCAGCCAAAGAGGTGGTTTTTCTGTCTCTGAAAGCTTCTCCCTTGGCTGGATGATGGATGTAAATGTTGTGGCACGTCAGGTCAAATGCACCGGCCCTGGCTGCACGATCACATCTACAATACTTCTTTATTCCATCTGTAGATTTCTGATAAGATCTCACACTTTTTAGCCACAGTCAGGCCGTGGATGTCACACAGATATCTTTTTATCAATGCAAATGTTTATTCAAAATTTGTAGAAACATCCCACACACACTATCTGAGTAATCTGTGGCAATACTTTCCTCACAGTGAATATGTTCTTTGCACTCCAAAACAACTTTGTCCCAGAGTCATTTAAAAAATACATAGTTACACTTTACAACCAGATTCTCAAAGGTAGGGTCTTAAGCAAGCCAAGGTTGATGAAAGTGGACGTTTTGTGAAGAGAACTTTGGTGCATTCTTTGTACTCCAAAGATAATCACATGACTTCTAAAGCACTCTGTCCACAGGCTGATTTATGGAGTTGTTGTTTGTGCCAAGAGTTTGAAAATTGATTGGTTAAAGAAACTGTGAGAAGGATCTGTTTTAATCTGACTGTAGTGACACTCTTTGGCTCGGAGTCTCACACACACTGTTGTGAAGATGTGACTTTTAACAAGGTGTGTGTTTGTGTTGGAATTAAATGGAGATCAGATCATAAAAAAATGTTTTTCCAAGACAACTTTTCACTTGATACAATGCCTAGAGGTAAGGTATTTATCTACAGTTACACAGCCATGTTGTGTGAAATGTGATAACAAGCAAACGTAGGTTTAAACCATTGTTTAGTAGCTGTCTATTTAGTGCAGCTGACAGCCCAGTTCTCTAAGACATGTCTGTAATGTTTAACGTTAGTGGTTATGTCATCTACCAAGCACAGCTAACATAACCTCACTCTTCATTTTATTGATAGACTCTCAAGTTTGAACAGACCACTGCAGAATAACTGCTGACAGTGGGTTGGAATCAACATTAGCACAAACAGTTCAGCACTTTTAGGGCTCTAATTTCCTGGCGCAGTGCAGGGGGCGCAAGCCTGGCGCACCCTGCACAGTGTTAATTTCGTGCGCCGCACCGCCGTGCGCTGCCAATTTGACAATTTGGTAGACCGTCTGCGCAGAGATGGGTGTGACGACACGCCAGGGGGAGTTGACGGCGCACCAGGGGGAGGTGTCGGTATATTCATGTTGGCGCAGTGACAATTTTGTGCCAAAAACAGCGCAGAAAGTGCGCTGAAAGCTCGCCAGCTCCAACCTGGTCTATTCTCGGCACAAAGCGGAGCGCACCCTCCACAGCTGTAATTTGGTGACAGGCGCACATGTGCGCACAAAGCCTCAGAGGCAGGTTTCCAGAGTGTCAGGCACATTTTAATGCAATAAACAATCACAGCAATCACTATTTAATGTAACTGTCTGAACCAGCATATACGTTTGTATCTATATTAACTGTCCCGTCACATCTGATGTCAGATTAAAGCCGTTTGTCATAATGGAAAGTTAACCTGACGGCAGCTGGAAGTTTGATGCACATCTTACAATTAAACATTAAACAGCCTTAACATCTGATACTGAGTATATATCTGGTTCTCTCATTTCATTTAATTCAAAGAAAAGAGGGAGAGAAAAGAGACAAAATAAATGTATTTCACTCAGAATTTACCTGTGCTTTCCCATATTTCTCTGTTTTAGTCTTTATTTTTAACATGATCTAAAAAGATGGAGTACATTATTGTAAGGAGGATGAGGTGGAGACACTGGGAGAGTATACAGTATATCACCAAAGGTTCTGCTATTTGGCGATGACAAACCAGGAGTGCAGGTGGATCAAAAGTATTCTGAATGGATAAGCCAGCTGTGTAACTGTCTCTTCATTTTGTACTCCTATTAATGACAAAGGAACAGATTACATCTGTCCCGGCAGCTGGCCCACACGGTGACGCGCTTCGTGTCCTCCGCATTCAAAGGCGAGGAGAGGCGCTCAATTAATTGGTGAAGATAGCGCTCGGCTGTGTTAAACCCACTCACGGCTTTTCTCCTCCCTCTCTGCCATTTGCGCGGAGGGAGGCGTGGAAGCGCTCCTCTGCGCTCCTCTGTGCCTTGACTGCGCCTCTCTTGGCACTGCAGGAAACTTGCGAAGTGCGCTGGTCACGCCCTGTCCACGTGGCGAAGGCCGGCGCAGGGCAGGTACACCTGCGCTTGCGCCTGGTCTACGAAATTAGAGCCCAGAGACTGGACAAATCCAAAACACAAAAAAACTAAGAACATAAAAGATCAACACATGACAAGAACCAAACCAGAACCACAAGGAACAAGAACTAAAGACAAAAACAGGAAAAACAGATAACACACAACAGCTACTAAGATTAATAAAAGAAACACAAGCCCAGAATCACAAAGAACAAACACAGAACAACTCAAGATACACATGAACATGGATCAGTCAAGACAACCCACAACCCTGAAATACACAAACCAGAAAACCAAAACATGACACACAGCCCCTTTAGAAAAGTGTGCGTTATCATAGTTTTTAGTCACGCACACACACACACACACACACACACACACACACACACACACACACACACACAGACATACATCTGATGCTCCCTCTGTGATGTTTGACCCAGCTCCAGGTTCAGTGATCAGGAAGCACATGGTGTTACCTCAGCTCTATTTATTATTCAACATCGTTTGGTCCACGGCCACCAGAAGGCTCCGGGGCCCATCATTACCATACTTTGAGTGTGTGTGAGTGTGTGTGAGTGTGTCGCTGTCAAGCCTACATCTCTCCACCTCTGACTCTGCATTATGGTGGAATTCCACTCTGTGTGAACCCGCTCCCACCTCCTCTCTGTGTCGCTCTCATTCTCTCAGTTTCTCATTTATCTTTCTATCTTCTGCACACGTCATCTCTGCTGCTCACTCCTCTTAATCTGTCTTTCACTCTTGCTTCATCCCTCTCTTGATTTCCAGGGTAAATACAGATCTCTGACAGAGAAGTTTATCCTGCAGTCATTCCTGGCAACTCTTAAACCTCTGCTTTAACTTTAGAAAACACACACACACACACACACATCCCAGAATAGACTTGTGTGTGGGAAAAAGTTCTCCACTTCTGCATTAGACTGTTATACTTTGGTTTATGTTGGGTTCAGTGTGTGAGTGGGATGCTGAGAGTGTGTGTTGGTGTGTGCACATGTTTTTGCATGTGTATTAGCTCAGTTAGCAACTTTTGGCTGCAGTGTTCATAAAGATTGACGTCAAAATGCATTGAGTTAGTGTTGTTCTGCAGCTCCAGATGTTTATTTTCTCATCCTTTGTTTCCTCTTTGTCCTGTGTCAGTAATCCATTTCACACCAAAATTGAAAATCTATGATCTTGTCGTTCATTTCCCATTTTTTTTTTCTCTTTTGGTGTCATTGAACTGCTACAAAGCCTTTACAGGTTGGTGTACAGGGAAGAAAGGTGAGAGGAGGGGAGGAAGGGGAGATTAGAGACATGAAGGCTGCAGGAGGTGGGGTTACCCTGGAATGCACTGTCACTATGAGAAAAAATGCACCCTCACTGGTTTGTTGAGAGTAAGATAACGACCCACAGGAATGAATCTATTTAGAGGACAGAGAGAGAAAGAGATCTGGGAAAGTTAAAGGGGCAGACGAGCCTTTGACGTCTCAGTTAGACAACAAAAACTGAAATCCAAGCATGAGTTTCTGTCTTGTATTTAGTAAAATTGTCTCATTAGACTCAATATGATACTCGTTCAGCTCATTCAAAACTATAAAAGAAAAAAAATGGAGGCTGAATTACTTGTAAAGAGTAGAAAAAATGTCAACATGGTATTTGCTTGTCTGGTTTTTAAAAGAAGAAACTCAACAAATACATTTTCTTAATTTACTAATAACAAGACATAAATGCTTTGGTTTCAGTTGTTGTTGTGTATCAGTGTAAAAGAGAGAACAATGTGTGAGAGTTTAACAGAGCTGAACTGACAGAGGAGAAGGTGATCTTTGCTCCCTGAGGAGCGCTGTGATTTTGTATGTTTTTAACCGCTCTCACAGAAACTCAAACGCACATTAAGACAGGAAATTAGAAATGTTGACATGTACACAGACCTTTAACTTTAATTTATAGCTGCTACGTGATTTGAAATCCAAACATCTGTTAAAGCAGAACAGATGTGAAAGTCTTGACATCCTGTGGGAGCGAAAAGCAGTCACAGAGCAATCATGCTCAACACTGCAGGCTACATCATTAGAAACCCAATCCATGGGTGACCTCTAGTGGAAGTTTCGTGGTACTGCAGGTTCAGAACAGGACGACAGCCAGCAGCCTGGATGTCCAACTACCACTCCAGTTAAAAATAAAATAAGGAATAGGTGGCCTTTATGAGGTTTTGGACTGTATTTGTGCAGCTTTATCATATTTTACATGAATGTGTTTTGTGAAAAACAAACGGGAAACATTCAGCAAACATGGCAACCCCTGATAGTGTCACACTCCTTACTGCAGTTTACACATATGGGAAGTAATTTTTTTGTTTTTTTGTTTTTTTCTCAATCCTAAATTTTTTTAGTTCAATTATTAAAGAGTTCAAGTCAAGTCAAAGTTTATTTGGAGAGCACATTAACAACCTAGGTTGACCAAAGTGCTGTACAGGGGTACAAAAAATCTTTCATATACTTTATATTGAAAACCCAGTAATGATAATAAAATAGTCATGAAAATAGAAACTGTAGAAAAATGAAAATGGGACAAATATTGAATGTAACAAAAATAAATAAGAATAAAATAATAAAAGATGAGTAAAAAAGAGGATAGGGGATAAAATATAGGGGATAAAAGATACGAAGATTAAAGAGATAAAAGCCAAGATTACTTGTTTAGCTGAGACTGAAAGCCAAATCAATCCATCAATCAATCAAAATTTATTTATATAGAACTTTTCATACAAATAAATTGTAGCACAAAGTGCTTTACAAACAGACACATGAATTAAATAAAAGAATTATACCCCAAACCCACTCCACCCAGCCCCGGAACCCACCCACACAGCAACCCATACACAGTGTTAATAAAAAGCAACATAGATAAAAGACAATAATAAAGCACATTGCTGTACCCAGTATGTACTGAGAAAACGCCGTCTTAAAGGTTTTAAAATGAGAAAAAACTGGAGGTTAGGTAAAAAGTATAAAATTAAATATATAATATAAAATAAGAAAATGATTTTTAAGAATTAAGAATAAAAATACTTGAAATTAAGTTAAAATATACATTATACATAAAATATAATGTATAATGTAAAATATAAAATATACATCATTTTATATATATATATATATATATATATATATATATATATATATATATATATATATATATATAAAATGATGAATAAATTAAGAATAAAACAGGAAAACTAGAGAATAAAATACAGAAAATACAAAAGATTTTAAAAAGAAAAGATTAAAAAAAAGAATAAATAAGACAAGATAAAATAATAAAAAGTGGTCTGTACTTAAAATAAATAAAACACTCAAAAGTAATTCAGGTAAAAGCTCGACTAAAAATAATGAAGATGGGTTTTTAGCAGTGTTTTCAAGTGCTCAGTTGACTGTGCAGCTCTAACCTGGAGAGGTAGGCTGTTCCACAGCTTTGGTGCCGCCACCGCGAAGGCTCTGTCCCCACGAGTGGAGAGCCTCGTCCGAGGCACTGCCAGGAGCAACTGGTTTGATGACCTAAGCGCCCTGGTAGTCATATGAGGCTTTAACAGCTCGGATAAAGGTGGGGCCAGACAATTCAAGCACTTATAGTTACATTGAGCCTCAAATATTGTTAGAACAGTTGTCAAACCTCACCTTAGAGTTCAAACTCTGCTTGTACTCATTAGTTTTTATTTTCTTCAACCTCCCAACAGAAAAAAAGCACTACCCCAGTACAAAAGACTGTTTTGGTGGTGAAAGTAATGGAGAGTTACTTTAAAACCCCTTTGACTGAAGTTTATTTGCTCCTCCTCTGTCCTCCTCAGGTCACCTTTCTGTCTTTTCTTTTAATAAGCCTTCACTAACCCAACATCCCACCTAGAAAATATTAAATAAGAAGGGTGAAGATGTTTCCCCGGTTGTTACCTTTAAGGTGTCTGTTAGGGA
This sequence comes from Halichoeres trimaculatus, assembly GCF_033239565.1. NCBI lineage: Eukaryota > Metazoa > Chordata > Actinopteri > Labriformes > Labridae > Halichoeres > Halichoeres trimaculatus. The sequence continues at coordinate 4,222,148 of NW_027437198.1, read as the reverse complement.
TGAGTACGGGATTAGGTGCTTTTATGGGTACCAACCAACCAACTTTATTTATAAAGCACTTTTAAACGACCACAGCTGTAAACAAAGTGCTGTACAGATAGGTAAAAAAAAAAAAAGAAAGAAAGGAAAAAAATGGTAGTCAAACAGACACACATAAAAGAGAACATATTAAAAACAATTAAAAGCAAATAAAGAGACTAAGTCTTGCTGTGGTTAAAAGCCATGGAATAAAAACGGGTTGTAAAGCTATGGTCTACAATCTGAAACCCAGTTTGGCTGAAAAACGCAGCCTCACTCACCCCTCCCCTCCATGTTCCAAGATCCCACCCCCCAGCTAGTATCGCCTTTCTTCACCTCCTAACAACACGCCCCCTCCGACAGAGCAAGAAGCCGGCCGGCAGAAAATGTAACAAACACGACAGTCATCCTCCTTGTAACACACAGTGGTAGCTTTTTCAATTGGACCGGTGCAATCAAAACCATGAATTAGCCGGCGAAGCAGGTCTGGTGTTGCCACTGCCAGCTGATCAGAGCAGAGCCGACTGTAGGCGAGGCTTTTCCTTTCTCAGCGTGTCTTCACCAGCTCAGTTTACAATGCTGAAGATGTGTGGCTAACTTATGCTAAAATCTATTGACGGAGCTGACCCGTTCCCACCAGCGTTCAGTCATTAGCCAGTATAGGCTCAGACTAACCAGAGTTATTCAGCTGACATCTCCCACTGTGGTAAACAAAGTCATTACCTGTTCAACAGATACTCAGCTGCCTCGGCGTCAGTATTCAGTCCCAAATCCCTCTGCAGCTTTTCCCACCGGTCGTACATTTCTCCAATATTCAGTCTCTGTTGGCACCTGTATCGCTCATAATTCTTCCTTGCTTCAGCCTTTTCCTTGAAACGTTTTTGTTTTTGTTTTCTTCCCTTCCCTGTGGAGGGTAACAGTAACAGCTTCCCGGTTTCGGTCTTCTCTGGCTCCATGATGCTTCGGTAGCTGTGCAACTAGCTGACGTGAGAGGGGTAGTGGGGAAGGACGAGGTGGGACCATGGGCATGACTGTGCAGAGCAGGGGAGACAGTGGATTCAAATTTTAGACCATAGCTTTAAGACATGATTTAAAAAATGGACTTGGGGGGGGGGGTCCTCTATAATGTGGAAGGGCAGATCGTTTCACAATCAGGGGCAGCACTAGAGAAAGCCCTGTCCCCTCTGAGCATCTTCCTGGACCTTGGTACCTGCAGGAGCAGCTGGTCAGCTGACCTGAGGCACCGAGGGGTGTGAGTGGGGGTCAAGAAGCTCAGAGAAGTAAGGCAGGGCTAGATCATTTAAACATTTCAAATGAAACATAAGGATTTTAAAATCAACTCTGAAAGGCACAGGCAGCCAGTGAAGTGAAGGGCTGATCTACTCTCTTTAAAGTCTACCAGTTCAAAGCTGTCCAGCGGCGTTTTGCAGATTAAGTGTTTTCCTACTGGACATGAATACAGCATTACAAGTTTATTGAGAAAAAATGTTACAAATAAATATTTATTACCACATAAACACACACAAAAGTCCAAAAAAGTGGTACTGTTGAGTGCTGATTGCCAGGTATCGAGCATCGTATCGTTTCAAATGTGAAAGGTACCATCCCTAGCGTCAGCCCATGTACCCAGTAAATCTGTGTTTAGCCTGCTGTAACATTTGCATTCTGGGTATTGTTTTCCTGTGAACACAGTCACCTGCATGAACTCTATTCTGACACAGACTTTGCTCTTCATAAGAAAACTTCAAGCAGCTGATTGCAGAACAGACTTGAATTTCTAGAAGGTCGAGATTCCACTGTGACTGTCTCGTGATATGACACAGCATGTTTTCTTTCCCTGTGAGTCTGGTTCTTCAGCAGCTTTGAACACACATATGCACTGGAAAAAAACTTAGATCTTACGTAAGAATGTGACTGATATGTACTCAGAATATTTCACTGGTCTTCAAATAAGCTGTATTTACCTGAAAAGTCCAGATACAACTTCTTATTTCTAGATTAACCAAGCAAAAAATGCAGATGTTAGACGGAAGCTTTAGCTTAAGTGTTAACTCCTACTTCAAGAATATAAACAAGTTATACGGAAACCAGACAAACATCTGAAAAATAAACAAGTAAAATTTGAGGAATAGTGTAATTTAATAACCAAGGTTTTAACTTCTTATTCCTTGAAACCTGAAAAAGTTTTTAAGAACTTCAGACCTGAGTTTTTGTGAGTCTGAGACATCTGAGAAAACAAAAGACTTTAAAGTCAGAATTCAAAGAACAAAAATAGAAGCCAGACGTCCAATTTTTCTATTTGCAGGCTAGATCTGCTGTTTCTCTAAGTTATTTGGTGGATGTAACTTCTCTCACACAGCTGAAACAGATGATGGTTGTGATATTTAAACATGAATCTGTTTCTTCTCTACAGGCATCTCAGTCCAACGGCGTCTCCAGACCCACGCCTGCTTACCTCGCGTAAGTTTCCCAAAAACAAAAAAATCATAATCTGTTTTTCTCTTCACCTCCACCCCACTCATCGTGTGTCACTGCTGTTTTCACAGGGGAGGGAACCCATTCTCCACAGTCAGGCTACGTCCAACTGTCACCAACGACCGCTCTGCACCGGTCATCTGATCGGCCACTCGCCCCCTCTTCGTCTCCTCGGGATGTGCAGCTCTGCACAGACTCCTCTGTCCAGCAGCCTCTCCTGGTCCATGGAGGAAAAACTGAGAAAAAAATGCCATTTGAATGTGGGATCCCCTTTACTGCTGCAAAGAGACATCTAGAGTATTTCGGGACCGTTTTATCGACAGAACAGATGTTCATATATTTAAGATATATATATTTTCCAAGTCTATTTTTGTCCCTCTGTTTGTGGTGGTGATATTTAAAGACCACTTCTTACCTGCACTTGAGAAAGAAATGAATAAAAATGGTCAAAGAAAATACTGCGATGTATTTAAACCGTTGTTTGTCATTGAAATGACTGTTAGAAATCTTTTCTGTTGCCATAGGACAGTAAAGGAATGTACTGTAGAGGACCTCTGCATTTCACCTCCAGGTCCTTATGACGAAGTTGAATCTCAGTGTTGATACTGACGTGATGTTGGCTGCTGAGAGATACCTGCAAACTGAAAATAGACGCATAAAAAAGGCACACACAAGTGATCTTTATCCTCAAGTCCCTCTTGTGTATATATTTGTACATCAGACGCTTAAATATTGTCCTCTGCCATCTAAAGGACCAGTCTTAGAGTTAGACAATCATGGAGAAGGACTTCTGCCTTAATGACATACCTACTGTAAAAATAAATCATGTACCTGTCGCATTCGTCAAATTGTGCACACAAGATGTTACAGTTGTCTCACCTCTGCATCCTCATTTGTGCTTTAATCATAACACACGGCATTTGAAGACCAAAATGTGTACCCTGGCTTTGGTCTTCAGCCAACATTAAACTCTTAGAATTTGCTGTATGACAAATAAAGATTTATTTCTTCAAGCTGCTGTTTTGTCCACTCTACCCAATATACGCAAAAGTCGCATTTCCACCAGAAGTGGCTACGTTTCAGGAACTAGTTTTCAGGAAACCAAAAGGTTCCTCCAGACTGTTGACACTTCTACTTTAAAAAAAAACAACCTTATAAAGACCAGGGACGTGTAGGTTGTAAGACAGATGTTTTTATTTGGAAGAGTGTTTTCCCTATTTTAAGATGTTTCAACAGCAAACTTCCTGTTCCTGTCACTTGATGTTGGGGGTGGTCCATCAGCTGATTTGTGGAGGTTTGTCCGTCCCATGAAAAGGTCCAGCATGCCCCCTGTTGTCTGGCAGTCTTTGGACAGACCCAGCCCTTTATGAATCAGCTGATGGACAAATCACAGCAACATCCATGAACTCTTCTGAAGTAGACAGTACAGTTTGTAATGACAAGGTAACAAATTGGTCTGGTTACGAAAACTTTCTATCAATGATTCAGAATGTCAATGTCTCCAAATGATCCTTTAAAGACTATGTTCCAACAACATTTCAATGGGAGGGCCCAACAACAACGCTCCATATGCTTCAAATAGGTTCTCCTGATTTCCACAATAGTTGCATCTCCAGTACCAACCCTTCAGCAGCACCTAAGGTGTTTTAAGTATTGGTGATATACCAGCAACTTCATCCGGACTGTGTCCCTGTGGTGGAGACATGGTGATATTATTCCCCCTGATGGGAGTTTCTTTAGTGGCTACCTAGCTTGAAAGCCCCAAGAGCTTTTGCTAGAGTAGAAAGTTCCTCCAAAGGTTCACAGCCCATGGGGAAAGCTCTAGATCAGTGATCGTCAAACTTTTCTCAGTGGTCTACCCCTTGTGAAAAGTTTTTTTTGGTTGGAACATAGAGGTACTTCTAGTGTCTGATTTAGGAAATATCTTTTTTAATAACATTGTTGTTAACCCTGAAAACCGTGACCCTCCAGGCATAACATGACAACTACATCAACCGTAAAATAAAAATAACTAAAGACAAGGAAAGAGTTGTGCACATAGAAATAATTGTCAACTTAAAGTGCTCTCTTTTGCTATCAAAATAACGGGATCTTTGTAAACTCAATAGAAAGATGAACACTTCTTCACAAAAAGACATTCACTTAATTTTGAATAAAGATTTGCTACAAAAAAAAAAAGAATGCCACTGAAGATGCACTGGCTTCATGCTACTGTTGGCTGATTTCTCCCCACAGAAAAATAGGGATGGGAATCGAAAACTGGTTCCTGTTGAGAATCAATAAGAAATGTTTCAACCCATCGATATCGTTAGCCTTTGTGCTTAACGATTTCCTTATCAATTCTTTACCGGCGGGCCTTACGTCGGCTAGTCTGCTGCAGCTATCTTAGCTTAGCAGTTAGATAACGTTTCACAAGAAAACTCTGATTCAGGATTTTCAGCTTGAAGTTTTACTGAAGAGCTGACTTCATAAAGAAATGTACATTACTCTCTCTCAGGAGATTCATATTCAGTACATTCAAAATAGTATAAATCACCTTATTTACCAATATAACTAAATAGCGCAAGCTTGATGCTAACTTATATGGGAAACTGCATTGATATGCTAGCAGTTAGCATACATCAGTATAACCAGCTTCAGAATAGAATTTCAACTTTCATCACAGAAACATATCACATCAACTCTGTAAAAAATCTGAGAATTTCAAATGTCAAAAGCTAACAGGCTAATGAAAGGCTCATGGCTGACTTCATAACTACGGAAAGCTTTCAAACAACTTAAACCATTGCTGTAACCACTTTGAGAAACTAGATGACCTACTTCAATTATTAATATATTACAACACAGTACATAAGGGAATTGATAAAGAATCAGATCGATAAGCAGAATCGCTAAGGGCATTGGTATTGACAAAATCTTATCAATTCCCATCCCTACAGAAAAATCACAGTGCTTTGGGTTGGGTCGCAACTTGTGGATAAATCTCATTGAGCACATTTCTCCAAATTCTGCTGGTTCTTGTTTTGCGTATGTCCCTCTGTGTTTTTAGCAGAATTGCTGCTACCAGACCGCTGTTATTTATGTTATTAACCCGGAATGAGGGAGACTCTTATTTTGGGGAGGGTACAAAGTTATTGAATAACCTACTAGATATAATATTCATTTTATGAACTTAAACTTACATTTGACTCAAACATTGGTTGAATTAATCGTTTTAAAGGGGACATATCATGCTTGTTTCTCCTTTTCACTATGCCAGACTAGGATGCCTGTAAAGCATTTCTGCCCTCAGTACAAGTCATTTAGTTCCTTCATTGCCCCACAATAGCGTTCTCAATATCCTCATTTTAGGCCATTCTGAAGATCTCGTTGAAACGCTCCGTTTCCAGAATGACCTCCATTAACCTTACAACGTCACAGCCCTTTGTGCTCTGATTGGTCAGTTCTATCAGAGGGGCGGAGGGGGTAGAGGCAGGGGGCTGTTTTTGCAGCATGGCAGTATTTACAAAATCACCATATTGGATGGGGCAGACCGAGCGAGTTTGCTGTTTGCCAAAACTTCACCGTAAGGCATTGATAGCACTAATAAAATGGCAGAGTGTAGGATACGTCCTTTTGTATTGGACCCCGAGTCAGACCCGGACGGTTCTGCAGCTCAGGAGGAAGAAAATCCACCTCGACACAGATCATCTCAGGACGCTTCAGTGTGGTGAGTCAAACCGGTACTGTAACATTTATAGTTTATACATGGAAATATAGGCAGACTTCACCAATAAACTATTTTTATAACAGGGCTCCATCCTGCTCCTTCACTTTCTCTGTCTGTTTTATCCATCATGCTGAAAGTGTAGTCTAAAGATCGCCTCTACCGTCAGTTCGTCACTATGTTATTACTGCAGTATTATTGTGGTCCAGGTTCACAGTGCATGTCAGAACGAGCATGCAAATATCACAGTCTCACAAGTATTACGACATCTGCTACAACAACAGTGTTTTGACTGCTAACTTACCATGTAAAGCCGAGCTGCTCAGCAGAGCAGAGTCCCTGCATCCAGCACTCAGTCGGCTCTTGGTGGGTGTATCCCTCGGTGGCGGTTGTGTGACTAACTGACATCACAGAGGAGGAGCTGCTTTATCAGATTACTCCAATAAAAAGAAAGGATCCTCGTGTCGTCACGAAGGTCGAAATCTCGCGGCAAAATGGCAATGACCTATTTTCAGAGGCATCAAATCTCGTTCTAGGATATCAGAAAAAATACAATATCTCACTTTGTGATAATTCAGGGGGTGAAAGGTCTTGTTTTCAAATGTATTATATTATATGTAAGTATTAAATGCATGATATGTCCCCTTTAAAGGAGTTTTGCTTGAGTGTTGTGTGAATACACATTTTTGAAACTTATGTACCCCTTGGAGTGCCCTAGTGTTCCCCCAGGGGGACATGTACTCCCATTTGAGAACAACTGTTCTAGGTTATCAAGATTCAATTTGTGTTTTCCTTTAAGTTTAAAAAGTTCAGTATGTTTTGGTGCATTTGCAGAGGTAATATTCATTCATGACAAGAGAAAAAACAAGAGAAAGTAGCATAAGTAGCATTCTTTTTTAATTACAGTAACTCATATATAAAAAGTAAGAACCTCAATCATAAGAGCGTGCGTAGTGTATTTTCTAAAGCAGGAAGTTTCTTTTTTTAAATCCCTCCCACCCTTTATACCTCTTTTTCTTCTGCCATGGACAGTTATATAACATCTCGCTGGATGGAAGACATATACACAGAGATACTGCTGATACACAGACTGACATTCATGATTTGATTGTCTAGTTAGGAGGAATGGGGCGGGCTGACTTGTCACAGAGTAGAAGGTAAAAATCCAGAGATTTACACACAACAGTGAGAGATTTTTCCAGCTTTTACTCTCAGCATGCTTCCTCGAAGTGATGCTCCACCCGTTAAAGGAGAGGTCTGCGCTTAATGAAAGTCCTCTTAAAATTAGGTAGACGTCCGAGTAAAACGACAGTAATTGAGGTTATGAAGTCGAGGGCGTTTTCAGATTGTACGTACCTGAGGTCTGTGTTGGCCCTGGGAAAGCACAACCCAGCAGAGTTATCATTACACAAATGATCAGTGCAAATATGGCCCCAAGAATTAACATCAACAAAATCAGATGAACTGTTGCGGGCTTTCTGTCTGAGGCAAGTCCATTGTTTCAGCCATGACAGTTCAAAAGATCAGAGATGAACATGTCTGCCTTGTTTTCGAGAGACATGTTGTATCTGTTATTCAACGTAAAACACAGCCAGATAAAGAAAAAAATACAGAAAAGCTAATACATTAGCAATCTATGTGGATGCTGTGATAAGTACAATGAAACTAAGCACAATTTAACTAAAAAAATATGTATAAAGCGTGCCAGCAAAGACAAAAAAATAAAACTGAAATTAGGCATCAAAAACAAACATGAGTCTTGAATATTTCTGGCTCGACGAGACATGAAGGAATCCGCTCAGATCCTTTAAAAACTGAGCTACGTCTACAGAAAGAGTCATGACTGATGGAATCTCCAATGATCAGCATGAAGTGAAGGCACTGACAACACATGGATGTCTATACACACAACAGGATATATCGTCTCAACTAGCAGATGAAAATAGATTTCTACACGTTCCTCTAATAAAGACTCAATCCAAGGTAATTTCTTGATCATTATGCAGTACATAATATAATGGCAACAGCGAAGTGCATCATTAAGGAAACATAAAGTAAAAGACACAAAAACGCTGGATTATGTGTGTATGTGTGTGTGTGTATGCATGGGAGCACAAGCAGGCGCGTGAGCTGCAGTTTGGTCCCTCTAACCGAAGGTGGCGCCACAGTTGGGACACCTTCTCTGGCGCAGTGCAAAGCAGAAGAGGAGGCCCAGGGGGAAGAAGAAGATGGCACACAGGATCCCGAGGCAAGTGAAGTCATCCTCCAGGACACCGACTCTGAAACACACACAGCAGGAAATATTCAATTATTAATGAACTACGAGGGTTTGAAAAACTACAAAAATGGATGCCGAATGGTGACACGAGTTGCAGAACAATACTAGAAATGCATCAAACAAATATGTGGTCCACGCTAAAAGCATAGACTGTAAAAAAAATTGACTTCCGCTTGCTCGGCTCGAAGTGAGGTCTCCACAAAAACTGCTCCCCCTGGTGACTGGCTGCAGTACAGGTTAAAAAATCCAGCTCTCCAGTCATTCCAGATGGGCTGTGGTCAAACTTAATTCATACCCCCCGTAGAAATGTTTCTCACGTCCGATTGTTGTGGTGATTTGAAGATATCATTTAGCTGTCTTGTATTTAAGTCCTCGTTTTTCTGAAAACTTTTGTTTTCATTAGTTATACCACGTTAAAAACGAGGTTTTACATAATGTTTAATGATGATTGACAGCTGCAGTTCTCTTGTATTTTTTTCGAGGATTGTAAAATTTGTTGGGAGGTAGAGTCAAGAAGTGATTAGACTCTCGAAAGAAAATGATAAATGATGGATGATAAATGGCAGAGCCACGCTGTCCACTCTATATACAGTCTATGGCTAAAAGCTTCTTGAGGGGATCAAATGGCATTATACACATAAAGACCTTTTAACACACCATGAAGGGATGAAAAATGACCACAGAGATAAAAAAGCTTCATAGTTTTTAAATGGCTAAGATACTACACTAAACAACAAAAGAGACAATAAAAAGTAACAACTAAAACATAGGGAAAATGTGCAAAATTAAGATGAGAGAAGGGATGCAAAATAACTACGGAGACATGTAATATGATGATCACGTGTTGGTAGAGCTAAGATTAAATATAGAGTAATGTAAACAACAAACACGATAAAAAATAAAAAATAAAAAAGCATTGTCTATCAAAAAAAAAAAAAAAACTACATAAATCTTCAACACTGGGATGCCAAATGGCTGCAGGAGTTGGAAAACGCATACAAGGGTTTAAGATGACCACTAAGCCGTCCCAATCAATCACAGAGACAACAAAAATAAAGACTACAGGACAAAAAAAAAGGAAAAAAAATGAATAATATGAGTCAAACAACTAAAATGGGATGCAAAATGACTGCAAATGCATCATAGTATGGCACAAATAACACCCATAAAGAGCCTAAAACAACTAAAAAAACAGTGGAGAACAACCACTGAGGTGTGAAATTACACAATAAACAGAACAGAACAAAATAATCCCATCACGTGCACACTGTTTTGAAGACGTGACTCTTAACAAAGCATGTTTAATTTGGAAATGAAAGGAGATCAGATCTTCTTTCTCAAAACAACTTATATTTGTTCATAACAACTTTTAACAGGGTACAACGCGTTGAGGTAAGGTATTTATCAACAGTTAGAGCTACGGTGTACAACGTCACAACAAGCAAATGTTGTCAGTTTGTACCATAGTTTAGTTGCTCTTTTGTCCTTTTTCTGTCTGACAGTTAGGTTCCAGTGTCCACCATCACTACAAAATTAATCACAGAAATCCTTTTCAGCAGAGAAAAACACAGATGTCTTTTCTTACTGCTAAACTTAATCAACCAGCGTGGTGTTGTCATAGAGATTTTGATGAGGCATAAATAAGGGGCATTTTAAGTTGACAACTGTCTTCAGAACTGCCTTGATCCTTCATGGCATAGATTCAACAAGGTACTGGAAACATTCCTCAGAGAGTTTGCTCCACATTGACATGATAGCATCACAGTTGCTGCAGATTTGTCGGCTGAACATCCATGATGAGAATCTCCTGTTCCACCACATCCCAAAGGTGCTCTATTGGATTGAGATCTGGGGACTGTGGAGGCCATTAGAGTACAGGGAACTCATTGTCATGTTGAAGAAAGCAGTCTGAGATGATTCCAGCTTTATGACATGGAGCGTTATCCTGCTGGAAGTAGCCATCAGAAGATGGGTACACTGTGCTCATAAAGGGATGGACATGGTCAGCAACAATACTCAGGTAGGCTGTGGACTTCAAACCATGCTCAGTTGGTACTAAGGGGCCCAAAGTGAGCCAAGAAAATATCCCCCACACCATTACACCACCAGCAGCAGCCTGAACGTTGATACAAGGCAGGATGGATCCATGCTTTCATGTTGTTGACGCCAAATTCTGACCCTACCATCAGAATGTGGAGCATCAGAATGTGGAGCATCAGACCAGGCAGCGTTTTTCCAATCTTCTATTGTCCAGTTTTGGTGTTGCTGTGTGAATTGTAGCCTCAGTTTCCTGTTCTTAGCTGACAGGAGGGTCACCCAGTGTGGTCTTCTACTGCTGTAGCCCATCTGCCTCAAGGTTGGACGTGTTGTGCGCAGGGGCGTATTTAGTGGTTTGGGGGCCCAAGGCAAACCCAGTCAATGGGGCCCTCCATGTCCTTGTAACTCCTCTTCCTCAGAGCTAGACTGGCCTTCCCTGGGTCCACTGTCTCTTTCCCAGAATCAGGGCATGAGACAGTGCTAATCTTGTACATGGTAACTTAACGCAACTAAATGCACTTCCTCAAGTTCTGTACTTTAGTTTGATTTTGAAAAAAGTGAATAAATAATTTATTCCACTTTGTCCTGGATTTGAAATCTTTTATGGTCTATTGACAGCTTATTTGTCCCACAGAAAATATGTAAATATCAAGCACAACATAAAACTGGAAAAAAAAATCTACTGAAAGAGGTGATATTTACAGTTACCATACTTTTTGGTACTATTATTTTAAAGTTAATGTATTTTTATTTGACCCCCTGTCCAATGAGTTATGTATCCAAAAAACAGATTTTGTACAATAATGTTTATCACCAACTCAAAAAGTTTGATTTTGAGAAAATTATCCTGTTTCCTGGGTTAGATAAAGTCCTTAAAATCCTAAAAGTCTTATATGTTTATCTCAGATCTCAGAGCAACATTGTTTTTATTTCTGACTTGGTTGAAAATAAGAAAAAAATGGGAAAAAAAGAGTTTTTTACCACTTTCTTCCTGAATCAAATTTTCAGATGTGTTGTAACATGGAACAGCCCATTAAATAAGAAGGGAGGGGGAGTACCCATAACGATCATAAAAGACTAAGCGTTTTGATGTATTTTGAAGCATGTGAAGTAAGATTTAGAAAAAAGAAATGCTTTTAATTGAAGAGAACTTCATAAATCAGTTTTTAAGAGATGCTTTGGGGGCCCCTGGGAATCTTGGGGCCCCAAGCAACTGCCTGTGTTTGCCTAATTGTACCTACGCCCCTGGTTGTGCGTTCAGAGATGCTCTTCTGCAGACCTCTATTGTAACCAGTGGTTATTTGAGTTACTGTTGCCTTTCTATCAGCTCCAACCAGTCTGTCCATTCTCCTCTGACCTCTGGCATCAACAAGGCATTTTGGCCCACAGAACTGCTGCTCACTGGATATTTTCTCTTTTTGGGACCATTCTCTGTAAACCCTAGAGATGGTTGAGGGTTAAAATCCCAGTCGACTCAGACCAGCCCATCTAGCACCAACAACCATGCCATGTTCAAAGCCACTTAAATCAACTTTCCTCCCCATTCTGATGCTCTCTTTGAGCTACAGCAGATCGTCTTGACCATGTCTACTTGCCTAAATGCACTGAGTTGCTGCCATGTGATTGGCTGATTAGAAATTTGCGTTAAGGAGCAGTTGGATAGGTGTACCAAATAAAGTGGCCGGTGAGTGTATATCAGTGCTGATCACCTCATTTCAAAGTGTGGATTAGGATCAGCAATATATCAAGAAGAGAGACTTTTTCAAGATCACTTGGAAACTCCTCACAGCCTCTCTAAGGAAAGTTTAATGAATGTCATTAATTCTACGTACAGGAGGGTTAGTGGACCTTTGAGTGTCCAGGGACCTGTTGTCTCTCTGTTGTTGAGCTGAAGTTAGCAAACAGAGAACAGATAGTTTTACATTACACTAAAGTTACGGATGAACAGTGTGACTGTTAATGGTTTACTTCAGCTCAAATGTTTAAAAACGAGTCGACACAGTTTCTCTGATTTTCTCAAACACTTACGTAAGACGCTGCTTCAATCAGACCAACAATCAAACTTGTCTGGATGTTTCCTGCAGGTCACATGTGATTACAATAGATTATATAAACAACTGTTTACTGTATTTTTATCTGGGATCTCTTTTTGTTATCTCCAATCTGAGCCATGTTCTGATATTAAACAGAGAAACCATCGAGTGAACATTACCTGGTTTGAGTCTGACTTAAAACTTTGATTGAAAGAGATGAAAAGCTGAATTGAAACAGGTTTTCTCTCTTTAAAAAATCAGTCTAATCACTTCCAAAACATGAAGCAAAATGTCTCATATTCTGTCTCAGGTCAGCTTGAGTCCAGCGTCACGGTAAACAAAGTGCTAACCGTGGTCTCATGACTGCAGCACAGAGAGCAGTGCAGCCAGTAAATCTGCTGGAGGCCCTGGGAAAGAATTAACACATGCACCGAATCAACCCAGATCCTATAGAGAAGAGAAATGAAAAGCTACTTTACTACGCTCACACTGCTAATGCTCTTAACATGACATAGCTGTGGATTGAGAACAATTAGAATTTTCAATAAATGAAAATAATCACAGATAATATACGATTCTGATGCAGTGATGAACAGGGTTAAACCTTATTAACATCATTCGAGCCTCTTAAGGAGGACTTGGTTGAACAGAATTGGAGGCATTAGGGTGTGACCAGTCAACCACAACAATCTGCCGTGTCATAGCTATTTGGATTAGCACAACTTGTTTGTACACTTGTGCCAGGAACTGTGGCTCTAATTTACAGGGGAAACATACCCATGACGTGAAACCTGGCTGAAACTGTTCCAGCTGCTTTCAACACTTCTAAAAGTTTGCAACGTACGAGTACAATGAACTCAATTAACCTGAACGCACCATCACACCCATACATATCAGTGATGGTGATAGCATTTTATATAATAAGTCCCCAAGACCCGCTCAAATGTTTTCTTCCTAAGAGAGTTAAGCATTTAAAAACTGAAATTTTAACCAGTGTTTTGTCTTATTTTAAAGGATAAGTTCGGTTTATACAGCTTTTACATTGTTTATAGAATGAAGTAGAACAACATACTCACCCAGAAGGTTTTCCTGATCCAAGCAGTGCCTAAAACTGCATTAATCGTCCAAAAACTCATGTTTTTCACCAATATTCCATCATGGTCCACTCCAGGTTAGTCCTCTGCTGCAGCCTGTGTCACTCCAGACAGCGCTGTGTGGCTGTACTGACCTCTGAACTGACAAAGATTTTATTTACGTTTACCCCTCCGCACATGCACAGTACTCTCTGGAGAGCTGACTCCACTTCCTCCTTTCTTTGAGGGGCAAACGTAAATAAAGTCTTCGTCAGTTCAGAGGTCAGTACAGCCACACAGCGCTGTCTGGAGTGACACAGACTGCAGCAGAGGACTAACCTAGAGCGGACCATGATGGAATATTGGTGAAAAACATGAGTTTTTGGACAATTGATGCAGTATTAGGAGCAGCGCAGTCTATGCCCCGATGGATCCCATTATACGGACGTCCACTGCCGGATTTTGGATCTAAATATCTTCAGAAGCACTGCTTGGATCAGGAAAACCTTCTGGGTGAGTATTTTGTTCTAGTTCATTCTATAAACAATGTAAAAGCTGTATAAACCAAACTTATCCTTTAAGTAAACATTGTCTTGTTATACTTGATTTAAGCCACATTCAACTCATCAGTTCAGAAAAAATTGTCTTATTTCAAGTTATTAAATGACAAAATTTAGGTCTTAACTGCTTGTAACAGAATAAAAAATCTTCCAGTGGAACAAGAAAAATTAGCTCAGACATTTACCTAAAATTCAAATAATGTTTTGATTCAAGTAACTTTTCTATTTTTCCATTGGCAGATTTCTGTACTTGTTACAAGCGATTCAGACCTTGTCTTTAAATGACTTGAAATAAGACAAATCTGGACTGATCAGTTGAAAGTGGCTTGTATCTAGTATATATTTCAGTTTTTTCTAGGGTTTATGATTAGCTTTGTTCAAAACTGACCTGAAATTAAAAGAAAATGTAAAGATGAACTACAGTCTACATCAGGTTGTTAGCACATCAGTTACCCTCAGTTCATTTGACTGACTTCCCTTCTCTTTCTTAACTTTAGAGGCAAAAATGGATTATTTCAGGAAGTTAGCAAACTGAGTGGTGGCTAAAAAAGTAGAGTTCCCCTGTTTGAAAGCAGAGACTTCAAGATTCACAAAGACATCAATCAGAAGAGTATAGGGCTGCAACGATTAGTCGATATAATCAACTCGTTGACTTTAAATAATTCACCGACACAAATTGAAATAGCCGACGCGTCTAATTTTTTTGTATTGTTTTTGTCATACCATGAAATCAAACACCAGGGAGTAATGCTCATGTGTAACTTCAGTTCACTGCATGAGTCACCACGTTAACAGATACTTTAGTGGGAAAAGATCACTAAGTTCATACATAAAGAATATACAGCACTGGGCGCTGACAGAGGCTCTGCATCTCTGGCTTGGACAGCCTGACAGTTCCCGGTGTTTGGGGCCTGATAACGTGATGTGGAGAGTCTCCTTCACTCTCAGTTTCAAACAGTTTTTCAGGATCTGAGTCACAAACTAGTGTCAAAACTCCCCTTACTTGTTAAAAGAGAGGACATTTGTCCGATGGAGCTCTCACTCTCAAGCTCACACTGCACTGGCAACACTCAGCGGGGAAGAGGAGGGGCGGAGTGCGCTTTAGCGAAGTGGAAGTAGCGCGTGTAGAAGGTCACTAATAAGCGGTCTGTCCAACCAACAGTGCGAAGACAACTTAATTTCCTTGTTACCTGCTTAATTCAGTTTGAGATTTATTTTGTTTTTGTTTTTTCTGTATTGTACTTGTATTTTTATGTCATCATGAATGAAATAAAGACAAACAAACAAACATGACACAGAGCTGACCAAACGCAGTGAAAATGCAACACACAGGTTAAATTTTAAAACTCTGCACATTTTAAAGGCCAAATTAGGTTAAAACACAAAATAACCAACAGATTAGTCACTATTAAAAATAATCATTAGATGCAGCCCTAGAAGAGTATTTGTTTAAAGAGTAAAAGTTTCAAAGAAATTATGACCCTCTGCGGCGCAACTGTTAGCGCTGCAACCTCGCAGCAAGAAGGTCACCAGTTCAATCCCCAGCTTGGCCAGTGGGCCTTTATGTGTAGAGTTCGCATGTTCTCCCCGTGCATGCCTGGGTTCTCTCCGGGCTTCCTCCCGCAGTCCAAAAACATGCTCATCTGGTTAACTAGACACTCTAAATTGTCCATAGGTGTGCATGTGCATGTGCATGGTTGTCTGTCTATGTGTCAATCCTGTGACTGACTGGCAACTAGTCCAGGGTGTACCCCGCCTTTCGCCCAACTGTCCACTTGTGTATCAACATGTCGAATGCCTCTTGTCATTTTTATGCAGATGATATAATTTACTGTTGCTCCACTTCAATGATCCGGGCTTTTGAGTATCTGCAGTTTCATTTTAATGTGGTTCAATCTCAAACTCTCTTTCAGAGCTCACATCGCCAACCCTGTCAGTAAGCTTAGGGTGAAAGTCGGCTTCTTCTACAGAAATAAATCCTGCTTCTCCCTCAAAGCAGGAACATTTCTCTTATCTACAGTTTCTCTACCATTGCTTGATTTTGGTGATGTTCTGTTCATGTCGGCTCCAGCCAAATGTTTGCCGTCCTTGAGTGTTGATAATCATTGTGCTCTGAGGTTTGTTACCGGTTGTAGTCGCCTCACTCATCCCTGTGAGCTCTACACTACGCCTTCTCTGAGTGTTCACAGGTACGCTCGCTGGCAGACTCTAATTGACGAGGCTCTTCTGGGCTTGGTTCCTTCATACCTATGTACTCGTCTTCAAAGAACTCAAAGCCTTTATGCCTTGCACTCTGAAGACCACATTTGTTAGATTGTTCCTCTGTCAGGACACAAATGGGGAAAAAAGTGTACAGCTTTGCTGACTCCTCTGCATGGAATGCTCTACAGAGGGATCTTAAGGTCTTTGAGTCTGTTTTCTAATCTGAAATTGATGCACGTTTAAAGGAAATCTGATCCCATGTTATGTAAATCATGTTTGCACACTCATGCTGAAAATTTCATCCATCATTATTGGTTTTTTTGGCATCTGCCCAGCTCATTTCCAGGGTAGTTTGACTATTCAGACACACCGTAGGCTACTTGCAATGTCACAACTTCACATTTCCTAATAGATTTTTTGCTTGATCACCGATTGATGATCCCATTTTACTTGTATTGCTATTTTTCGCAATTAATAGAAACACAAACACATCAAATTCTTTGTGTGACTTTTATGGGATTACGGATCAAAAAAAAAAAAAAAACAGACTCTTCTGCAAAGACTTAAAATCTGTCTGAACTCATTTCTCTTGTAGCCCTTTGTTCCCTGTTTAATGACAAGAGACAAGACTATGAACCAGTGCCTGTGTTCATGAACTTGTATTGTGATTCACACTTTATTTTTATTTCATTTATAATTTCCTTCTGAAGTATTGTTAGTTTGAAATTAGTCTGGTAATATAAATATACTGATTTACTTACTATGGGTGTGCTGCTGACCTCTTATCTATCTTATCTTGGCGAGGCCACCCTTGTAAAAGAGATCTAGATCTCACTGGGTTTTTCCATCTGGTTAAATAAAGGTTAAATTAAATAATTAAAAATTTAGCAAGAATCTTTATTTATACCTCACATTGTTAGTTTGTCAGTGTTGGGCTACCATAAATAAATGGCAGTGCAAAATGACCTACATTAGATGAGATCATCTATTTCCTCTTTAGATAAATATTGCTTATTATAGGGTGCAAAGTCTCAATACTTTTTTATTGCAGGTAGATTATACAGATCCCCATAAAGACGTGCACTAGCCCTTTAAATACCTGGGTTGGATTTATAATGTATGTCAGTAATCGTTTAACCAGCTAAAGAGAGAAACCGTTTGTTTTTATGTCCTGTCCCCACCTTTGGCCTCTGTCACATGTTTGAGGCTGAAATCATCTGACCGACAGATTGTTGACTCAACCTGAAATGAAACTTCTCCATAAAAACTGAAAGTCATGTCTGATTTTTTTTTTCTAAAAGCATCACAGGAACAATGACTCGGCACACACAGACGGTGAAAGTGCATCAGCGTGAGCAAAGACTTGCAGGCAGGCAGGCAGGAGCTGACAGTTTTAGTCACAGAAGAAAGCGTGCTCAGAAAGCAGCTTTAGTCACAGCGAGCATGAGACTCACATAGAACCAACCACATGCTGTGAGAGGGAACTCGCGGTCACTGAGTGGTCTGATGTGCATTAGTAACCACCACCAGTATCGGTGCTTTACTGTCACAATCCAGCACACTTAGACATCGTTCAGCTCTCTATCATCCACTAGACCAAGGGTCTGAAGCCTGCAGCTCTGTAGCCTCATGCAGCTCTTTGACTTCTTTGCAGTCGCTCCTTGTAGCTTTAAAAATATATTATTGAAATATTTTTTTCCAACTGAGGGTATTGATGATTAAAGATACCGACACTAAATAAAATCATAATAAATATGCATTACATCTGTCAATAAAGCCTGCCACTGCTCTACTTCACCTCCAACAACATCAACAGCCCACCAACTTTCCATGCACCTGTGGCTAACCTCAAGTTTTACAGCCCTGGGAAGAAAACTAAATCTACAAAAAAACAAAAAAAACAAATCTGTAAGAAAATACAGATTTGAATTCTGTGAATTGATCCATTTAACTGCCAACATGGAACACTAATATACATCCTTGATATGTGACAAGACATTATCAAACAATAAAAATGATGAGTTAAGTGATGCTACCCAAGTCAAGTATTCTTTCAAAAGTTTTGAAATGTTTGCTAATTTATTATGTTTCTTTTTTTTCTTTTAAAACTGTTTAAAATTTGTGCTTTTTGTAGAATTTCCAAATCGTTTTTATATTTTGCATCTTTTTTTTGCAAAATTTGTTGCAATTTTTGCTAGGGATTGGGCGAGTACCAATACCAGGTATCGATATCGGGCTGATACCAGCCTTTTTTCAAAGTATCGGTACTCATGAAGGCTGCAGATACTCAAAGCAAATACTTAACACCACGGCAAATGTGCACCATGTCCTGTAAAGACAACATGAACGAACCAAGGAGGGTTAACAGTTAAACTTATTTATTTATTTCACATATCAGTTTATTAAAAAAAAATACTTAAAATCTGACAGTTGTTAGTTTTATTTGGCACTTTTAATATTACTTTTTCATATTTTTTTTCCAATCGTAAACTCAGAGAGAGTTTTATGTGTTTTATTTTGGACTTATTTGCAGAGTGACAGTGCTGTCTTTGATCAAAATGATTTGTTACTGTGAATTTTTAATTTTATGAATCAAAAACTCTAGCAGTATCGGTACTCGGTATAGGTGAGTACTCAAGAGGGAGAACTGGTACTAGTATCGGTCTGAAAAAAAGTGGTATCGAACATCCTTAATTTTTGCAAACTTTAAATTTAAAAAAAAGAAATTTT
This sequence comes from Halichoeres trimaculatus, assembly GCF_033239565.1. NCBI lineage: Eukaryota > Metazoa > Chordata > Actinopteri > Labriformes > Labridae > Halichoeres > Halichoeres trimaculatus. The sequence continues at coordinate 4,203,036 of NW_027437198.1, read as the reverse complement.
TGCAAATTTATGAAAATTTTGTGAGATCTCAAAATTTTAAAAAATAAGGAATGTCAAAAATTTTAGACATTTCTGCAAATTTATTAAAATAAAAAAAGAAACTTACTCATCACACATACAATTACATAAATTCAAAAATCTTGTTATTTAGATGATTATTCAATAGATTTTCACTGCATTAAGTACATTTTGTGGCTCTGTAATGACTTCAATCCAGCTGGGCTGACGCAAAATGGCTCCTTTGGAAGTACAGGTTGCACCCCTGCACTTGAATATGCATCCATTTAGGCGTGTGTGTGTGTGTGAGTCCTCACCTGCAGGCAGGGCAGCCTCCTACCACCACTACAGAGGGCTGGATGATGGTGTAGGTCCCAGGATAGGGCTGCTGGGATACAGCAGGGCCCATCTGGGCTGAAGGGTACCCTGTGAGGCAGACAGAAAAAAAAAATTTATTAATCAACAAATCTCAAAAAATAATAAATGACAACAAAGCTCTTTTTTCTTATTTCACACACTTACACCTTTACAAGATTACCGTGGATTTTTAACTTAACCTGCAGTGATTACAGCCGCTCAGTGAGTTTATTACACACTATTTCACATTGCTGCTTTTTGCACAATTACATCTAAACTAATCTAGAATTTAACATGCCATGTTAGATTTATTCAATGGTTATTAATATGATTATGACTCTGCACACACTGCAGTGAAACACATGGACAGATTGGAGGCAAAAACAGCTCCACAGGTCCAAAGTCAAAGTTAAAAAGAGCGCCAGTTCAGTATGAAGTCAAAGGAAATCGATCCACTTGTGGGAAAACTGCGTTTGAACAAGCAGGTCACGTTACAGAGAGGGAATACGCTTTGTGTGCTCAGCTGACACAAAAATGATACAGCTTGTTATGTGTAAGAAACAGTAACTGCTGTAAAAAGTGTTTTTAACTTTAGTTGAATCTTCAGATTACTATAAATAAAAGCTGAGAAAGAATTTCAAAGAACAGGTTGTGATGAATGTGTGAGGTGTGTCACTGTCACTGTGAATGTTTTTGAAAGATTTGAGGATTCACTTTCTCACTTCCCATACACTGTCACGTCTGAGCTTATTGATTTTTACTGCTTGTGTAACCATTAAACTCTGACAACCACTCTTCAATTCTCAGAAATGTTTACTGAAACACTTTGTGTGATAAGGATCCCTGCATGTGGGAAGCTAACAACACTGTGGAATGTAAATGTTAGAATAAGTATCCTCTTCAGCAGAAACTTCAATCTACAGTGGAAAGAAAAACATGCTGTTTCACAAAAAGGAAATAACTTCAGTCACAGGAAATGAGACTTCATGTCAGGAAAGCTTAACTTCCTTGCTGCCATTCCTCTCTGAAGCCCTTGTAAAGTTAATGATAGAAGCTTCCTTAACAAAAAGCAGACACATACCATACAAAGCTAAGTTAGCACATTTTTTCTCTCTAAATGTTGCTGCAAAGCTTCCTGTACAGGTCATATAAAGTCAATGTCAACCAGGGCTGTGCAAGTCTGAAGTGATCACAGTAAATGAGAATAAATGTTTTATGTATTACAAGCAATTCTGTTTTTCTCAGAATATGTATATTTCATATGTTGGCTGGAGGCCTAAGTATAAGGCTCATGTTTTGACAGCATACTGATGCAATTAGATGATGCTAAACTAGCTCCTAACTACACTTAGATTAATAAGTGTCACTATGATGATGAAAAGCCTTTGGGGGAAATTTGATTTCAGGTGGAACATGTTGTAGATGCAGGTGTTGTATATTAGTATGGTGGTCTTGAAGTTCAGCTAAAAAAAAAACGACAAAAAACAAACAAACAAGAAAGAATTACATAAAATGGGGAAATATTTCAAATAAAGGTATCTGAGAAATAAACAAATTGAAATACAAAAAAAAAATCATGATGCACAAACACCAAATGAAAGAAAAATGTAGGGCAAAAAAACGTTTTACAAAATGCATTAAGTAAATATTTATGAAAGAGTCCATTTGGATCCCAAAACACACAAAAAAAAATTAACAATAAAGAATAAAAGTTTCAGAGTTTTGTTAATTTTTCTGCTTCATAAAATGACTTTTGAGAATTTAACAAAATTTACTTGTTATTAGTGAAACGTTTTTGGTGTTAAGTTAAATGTTCTTTAGTACGTTTCTTCAAATATTTTAAAATTTCTTAATTTTTCGTGTGTTATTCATTTATTTATTTATTTATTCATTCATTCATTTATTTTTTTATTTTTCTATTTTTTTCATTAAAACGAGCCAGACTTTAATTGCGTCAGAGAAATTAGATTCATGAAACATTCCTTTGAATTTTTTTAGGGTAAATGTTTTTTTTTTATGTTGCCCTAAATGTTTGTGTAATTGACCTTCATGACAACCATTAAGAACAAACACTGGAACAGTGTGTTTTAGCTGATATGCACTCTTTATTCTGTCTTGCCTACTTTAAGCATTTATTTTCATCGCCATATCAATAAACAAAGTATTCAAACATAGCTTATTTATTACATGTTGCAGACCAAACATATTTATATTTAAATATTTAATTTTAAACACTTGAGCTTTAAGGTTTAAGAGCCATGTTTTTTTTAAAAGCAACTCATACTATTTAAGAATGTGCATGTTATCTCATTTATGCAAAATCTGCTCGATATCAGTAACTTACATCTCTGTTGCCTTTACCGCGCATGCGCGACACTAGAGCAACCTTTAAACGAAACTAATGTCTCGTGTGTAGAATTAAAAATGTACTGCCAGACTGCGAGGCTCAAATAAGCCCCGAATTAGGTCAATGTTCCCGTCTGCAAAAAAAGCAAGCTTCAATGTTTCTCTAAAACGAAGGCGGAAGTGGGTACAGTGAGTCCTCCTTATCTCAAGGAAAACGTGGGACCCTGTACGGTGTGGATCAGTGCAGCACAAACTGGGATACTTGCCTTGTCCATCGGGGTACGGATACGGTGGCGGGGCCGGAGGGGGGATGGCCCCGTAGTTGTGCTGCTGTGGGCCATACTCGTAAGCCCCGGGGACGGCGTTGTAGGCGGGAGGTCTGTCCTGAAGAAGAGGTTTGCTGTCCACCATCTCACCCGACGTTACACTGCGTCCTCAAGTTGTGTCGTTCTGTCCTCAACTTAATCAACTCTCAAACAGAAAGACTCAGAGCTCAACTCCGGCTGTTTGCCTTCTGTCGGCCAAAGAGCCGTGATTGAGACGCGGAGGCGACAAAAACAAAGAAAACAAAGAAAAGATGCTGCGCAAAAATGAAACTTCGTCCCTCTCCATGCGCCAACTTTGTCCCCGTCGGCGCAACACCTCGAATATTTCACAAAACGTCCACTTAAAAAACAGGAATGGCCCGAATCAGTCTGGTAATGGTTAACTTAACTCCATGTTCCTTCTTGAAGTTGGTCCTTTGGCACAAAAACAGCAGTGATCTGTCATCGCAGCGCCTTCTAACTCAGCTGGAAGTCAGAAAGGCTTTTCCTTTCTGTCTGGATTGTCACAAGAGAAGAATCATGTGATGCGCTGCTGTAGCGCCTCTGCGCAGCGAAAGGCTTCTTAAAGCGACAGATCATGAAAACAAAAGGCTGGAGTGCGTCACGCAGCGCACTGCAGAGACACAGCAAACAGCTTCTTTTCCTTCAGCACATCATAAAAAGCCTCCAGTGCAGACCGATTTAATGCATGATGCAGTTGTAGTTTACCTTACATAATATGATTTGTTCCCTGCCCCAGAACTGAACAGACCCCATCATGTGAAGCCAAACTTGTTGTCCATGACTTACATAATATTTGTCCTGATTATGAGTGGGTTCCCCTCAGTGTTGCATAATATTAGGCCCACAGCCTCACATACAATCAGAGGATGAGGCTGCAGGTTTGGGATTGGTGATAAGGTATGAACAAAACCTCATTACTGTCAGGTTTTATTCCGACTGGTTTAGAGCTTTAGAGACTTTACTTCAGCATCTGCAGATCCTCTCAATCACAGAGGCCATGGTGCAACAAGAGATTACATGAATATTATATTTGGCTGATCCAAGTTAGGACAATGGCTATGACAATAATGAAAAGTGGAGCAACCTAAATCAGCACAATTTACCCCAAAACAGATTCCGATTGTCCTTAATTCAAAATTTGATGTTTAAAAACTCCATGTTTTATTTTATTTTATTTCATTTTGACATGCATTATTTTGAATTTTAATAAATATTTTTATCAGCATAAAAAATAGATATTCAGATAGAGTATCAATTCAAGTATTGTAAAATAACAATTTAGTCTGGACCAAGATCACAACAGATCAATGTAAAAGTAAATGTTAATGTTCTTTATTTATATAGCCCTTTACAACAACCCTTTCGTTGAACCAAAGTGCTTTACAATAGTTGGAAGAAAGCAATAAATAAAACAATTAAAAACAAATAGAAGCAATAACAGCAATAAAAACAATAAAAGCAATTAAAATAAACGCAATAAGAGCAATAAAATACAGTAAAAAAAAGAAAATTCAAAAAAATAAAAAAAAAATAAAAACAGACTAAAAGTAAAAGTGTCACCATACTACTGGGTATTAAAAGCCGTACTAAATAAATATGTCTTCAGTCTGGATTTGAAAAATCAAGTTCCAGAATGCCCCAACAACAACACAACAACAAAGTCAGCTGTTAAAAAGCAGATGTTGTAATTGCATGGTTATTGGTTGTTCAACATGGATCAGGGGTTGTTGCAACATCTGTCAGAAAAAAAAGAAAGAAAGGCAAAGAAACTTTTTTTTCCATAATACATTTTGTCAGAATCAAGGCCTCCCTGAACTATTTGTTAAGACCATAGACTGTATAAAAGGTTAAGACGTTAATGGTGCTCACCAAATTATCTCCATTTACAACAGGAGACTGAGAAAACAGACAATTTCCAAAAAGCAAAATCATGTTTTATAACACAATGTCTGCATTTCATTGCGTTTTTTAGATCAAAAAAATAAACATCACCCTGTCAGAGTCATGATGAAACATTATATGATGCAATGCTTCGCTGCTGTCTCTGACACAGGTAACCACTTATGATAGATTCAGTCATAGGTTAAGACACCACATCGTCACCATGCCCCATGAGTTTTTCTAGACCAGGGGTCTTAAACCTGTGGCTCTGGAGCTTCATACAGCACTTTGACTCCTTTGCAGTGACTCTTTGTAGCTTTAAAAGAAATCTGCTTTTTCTTACACTTAGTTTTAATGATTGATGATTGACACTATAAATAAAATCATGATTTAACATTTTGATGAACTAAATATGCATCACATCTGTCAATAAAGCCTGAGACCTTTCCACTTCACCTCCTACATCAACAGCCCACCAACCCCCCTTGTGGCTGTGGCTAACCTCAAGTTTCTCACCCCTGGTTACATGGCTAAACTTACAAATAGACAAATCTGGAAGAAAAAAAGAGATTTTTTTATTATATTGGGTTTATTTATTTACCTGCCAATGTGCCGGCTTGGTTTACATCAATGATAAGTGGCAAGATATTAGCAAACAACAAAAATCATGAGTTGAGCGACATTTTCAACACATGTTGTCAAATTCAAATATTTTTGTAGTTCTACAACTTCGTAAATTAACAAAAAACAAAAATAAAAACTTCTTGTTTAGATAATTACTCAATGCATTTTAACTATGTACAGAACTTTATACACTGTTTTGTCTTTACTGAGAATGTAAAGTAGAAATTGTGGCCCCGGGATGACTTTTGTCCAGGCCAGATGGGGCCAAATGGCTCCTCTGATTGTGAAGGTTGCAGAACCCTGTTCTAGACTAAAGTAAAAGTAAAGTTGGAGAAGTAGTCTCAACTCTACTATATGTGTCCTCAGACTCCTCTATTTTATTCCAGAAGAAAATGGGTGATTCAACAGCAAGAGGGGTGTGTGGAATGAGTTTGGGCATTATCAAAACATATCACAGTGGGCCCCATTATGACAACCTTACACTTTGCTTCAAAAAAACAAAAAAAATCTGCCTAAAAACTTTTTTAGCCATATTTGTCCAAAAAAAAATTAAAAACGATTTCTGTGCATTTTTAGATTTGTTTGATCAGCTGTGTCAGCTCATGCCTAAAACACACCATTTTAAGACCAGTCAGAGCTATACTGACTTTGCTTGCATCAATCACTTGGCCACAGATAACTTTGAGGTGTAAAATAAGTTTGAAAAAAATAAACACATATGGGTCCAGGGAATCCATTTCCAATTTCCCCCAACTGTGTCAATAAATTAAATTCTCTGCACCACTCTGCAGTTTTCTTTCTGTCCCCTGTGATCAGTCAGCCTTGTTCAACACCTTCTTCGTTCATCACCCTCTGTTTTCTGAATTAAACAGTGTCACAAACTAACACTAGCCAAAGTAATGCCAACCTTTCCTTAAATAATTCACTTGGCGCTGAATAAATTATTGAAATATGTGCATCAATCAGCAGCGGCAGCGTGAAAAAAAGCATACCAGGTGCTTCTGTCTTCAACCAATAAGAGGACGAGATCCCGCCCTCCTGCTGAGTCTGAGCCAATCAGAGCGGCACTCTCTCCATTTCCTGTTGTGGACTGAGTTTGGTAGAGCATTCCTCTGGTTCAGAATGAGAATTAAACACCACTGCAGGAATGTGCACGAATGACTTAACTTTGACTTAAGTTAACACCTGGACATGTGTTACTTCTGACGCAGCCTCATGCGTAAGTTACCGTTTGTGTTTGTACACCTGTAGGTGTTAGCTTAGTGCTAACCGCAGCCTGTAATGTAAACAGCTTACAGCCGACTTTGCGGCAAACGGCTCCATATCAGCTGTGTGTGTTATTATGCTGCATAGCGTACCGTTACTCCCTGTGTTGTTCTTAAACGCAAAGGTTTGAATGTGACCTAACGTGGGCCTCAGAGACGGCAGCTATCGGCTGTTACACCTGATGCCATGACACGTCTGTTGATATTCCCTTGACAACCCAGTAACGGATCGGATATCCCACCTATACAGGTAAGCTGCTGTTTGACATAACAGTGTTTCTGATCCTGGATTTACTGAAGCGTGTTTACGTGAAGCTCCATGCAGGTTCTTTAAGTTTATCCTCAAGAACTACAGATAAAAATATAAATGATGGATTCGTTTTTTGTCTTGCTTATTAGAAATACTGTAGTTTTTTAAACGTTTGAGTATAAAGTGTAAGCGACCGGCTTTTATCCCATGATTTGACATTTTATCCTAGTGAACCGATTAAAGGCCTGTTTGAATGGGGAGCAGGGAGAGTCAATACTGTAGAGGATTAGTATCAGTCGATAAAGCAGGAGCTCTGGACTTCCGGTCAGAAACTTCAAATTAAAACACAATTGCAAAGGTTAAATGGTCAGATGAATGAATGAGAACAATGCAGTTAAAAATAGTTTGAATATTTAAGGAACAACACCAAGATCCACAGAAATAAGTCTAAACACTGAGGTTAAAACTTTGGTAATTGGAAATGTATAGAAAATTGAAATGAAAGATTTTAAACTCTGAAATTTCATCACACAACAGATGGCTTCTTACTTTTAGTTAATGTCTAAATGCTTTTAATGTTCCGTGGTTTTACCTGCCTAAAACAGATGTCTTCAACAGGGTGTCCGTGGAGGTGCTGCAAGGGGTTTGTGATTGACAATTTTGGTTGATTTTATATTTCCAAATAATTATTTCCAAATAATTCATTTTTTTCCCCCAACATTATATTTATTGTTTTAACAGGCTTAATGCAAACACAACAATGCACGTAACATAACTAAGTGCATAAAAACCAAACATCACTCAGGTACACAAACAAGGGTCATAGAGCGTAATAATAATGATATTTGTGTATAAAAAATAAATTAAATTAAATAAATAAATAAATAAATAAAAAAAATTAAGAAAAAAAGGAAGAAAAGAAAAAAATATATTGATAGATCCATGTACATACACTTACACACTAATATATATTTACATAAATACCCACATACGCATACGCACACACATATTAGTGAACATACACATGTATCACATGTTAGTATATAATGGGAAGTTAAGTTAGAACTCAAATTGTTGTTGGTGTTTTAAATCAAGATAGAGACAGTAATTATAATGATAGTTATGCCTATACAAATACATGTATAAATACATACATATTCAGAAATTAAGCAAAATATATGTAATAAGATTAATGAACTGATAAAATAGAAAAAAAAGAAACAATTTAAATAAATAAATATGTATAGGATAAAAAGATAGTTCCTGTATTTGCCAGGTGTTTAAGCTGGGGAGTGATCAAACTGATATGAAACAGACCAGTTGACAAATATCTATTGTGGTAATCACAGAGGGCTAACTATTCTTCCACAAACGCCTCCTACAGATGTGACATGTTTATGTTCTCTAGATAAATTATGAAGGGGCTCCAGATGTTTTTAAAGAGTGACTCCTTCCCCTTCAAAGTCTACGTAATCTTTCCTAAGGGCAGAGTTGTGTACAGTTCAGAAAGCCATTTTTTCAAACTTGGTGTACCAACCTTCTTCCATGAAGTAGCAACTACTCTTTTTGCCAAAACTATAGTCAGTTCCAAAAAAATCTTCTGTCTATTTCTAATTTTACAAACAAATAATTCAATTTTTACTTGTTATTGTCCCATGTTATTGCTCTGTCTCCCCATCAGTACAGGTTTAAAAAAACATTGGACCCGTAGCGTGAAGCATTTGAGAAGCTCCATGTACGGGAGGTGTTTTATGCTAAACTTACTTTGCTTTGTGAACTAAAAATTAACTTAAAAAATCACCACAAACAAAAGCAGTCTATAACAAAAACAACTCTATTTGGGCTTCTCACAAAGAAAATACATCATTTAAAGGTTATATATATAAATTAAAGCTTGATCAAGATGGGTGCTCTCCTTTGATCTCTTTGTTCAGGGTCCATCATGCCCATCACGCTGCTGTGGGCCGTGGACGTGTATGGCAGGGTGTACAGCCTCTCCACAGCCGGACAGCGCTGGGAACGAGCAGATGACATGCTGCTGGAGCTGAAGCGGGTCACTGCGGGGAAGGATCGTTGCTGGGGCATCGGCTGTGATCACCATGTATACATCAATATAACACCCAGTGAGACCTCCATCCGCTACCGAGAGGAGACCTACGAAAACCAGGTCTGTCTCTGTGCTCTAACAACGTAGTGCTGTATGCTGTTGGAGCTGTATTAACTATGTATGTGTGTGTGGTTCAGAGGTGGAACCCTGTGGACAGCTTCACTGACACTCTGCTGCCCACTGACCGCTGGCCATGGAGTGACGTGACTGGGATGAATCCTCAGCCGCTCCACAGCTTCCAGCTTCCTTCCCGCAGCTGGGAGTGGGAGGGAGACTGGTATGTGGATCAGAGCTGTGGAGAACCCAGCCAGACCGGAGTAAGAAACTACCACTGTCTTCTGATTTATCTCTTTCTTTTTCCTGGCTTGCTGTCATTCCAGTATGGATCAATAAAGTCTCAGGTGGTTTTCGCACTCTGTCAGCTGTAACAAAAATCTGTTGTCTCCTGAGGGCTGGGAGTATGCGGTCGATTTCCCGGCTAACTTCTCTCCTGACAAGAAGTGGAACTCATGTGTTCGTCGAAGGCGATGGATACGCTACAGGAGATACATAGCACAAGGCACCTGGGCCAAGGTTTGAACTCTTTGTATTCATACAATTTCCTGTAAGAGTTTCATGATATATGTTATTTTTTAAAATTCATATTAATGACGGGACTTAGCATTTCTCAAAAACAAATCACAAAACTGATTGTGTCACATTGGCTTAGGTAGGTTTGTCTCACCTCAGTTCAAATGAAGCCTTTACACGAACTGTGTCACTAAATTCTACAACTTTGAAAATGAAAAACACTAACTAAAGATTTGAAACTCAGAAATACTTTTATTTTAGATGTTTAAAATGTTACAAAGTCTGTTTTTCTCCAGCACCTTATTGCGTGTGACTGATATTTTTGAAAGCATGATTACAGGTGTCATGAATGAAGTAATTTCCCCTTTGTTTCTATAGATCCCTCTGGACAACCCCAGGAAGCCCCCACTGCCACTCTGTGACATCAGCTGTGGTGGGTGGGAGATGAGCGACCAGTCTGGAAGGTATCCGTATCTTTGGGGTGTGTCTCAGCAGGGACAGGTGAGCCTTTTGAAATTTTGAGCATGAAATAGAAAAACAGTTTCACAGAAGTTATACGACTTTACATTTGTCCAGCTCATTTGCCAAAGTGTGTGAGTGCCCCCCAGTAGACAGCTTTCTGCTCTGTGCTCTGCAGCAACAGGCAGATATTCTGCTGTGTGTACAGGTAACTTTGGTTTTTAGCCACTAGGGGGCAGCATGACTCCATGCAATTCATGAAGTCAGACTTTGGTTTTCAATGAATTCTGTTTTACAAAATACAAAACAAGTAAGCCTTAAAAAAATGCACGTTATTATTTTGCACCCAGTCAAAAATCAACCAAATAGGCTGCAATAGATACTGCCTATCTTCTGTATGTTTTACGTCTTTTTACATATGATGGAAGAAAAATTCTTTGCTATTGCCAAAGTCTCTATTTTTTATGCCGTAGGTGTGGTTCCGGGAGGGGATCCACCCTCGGGTCCCAGAGGGCTCCTGCTGGGAGGAGGTAGAAGTGCCCAAAGAGGTGGCTCAGCTGTCAGCCGGCCCCAAGGACCTGCTGTGGGCTTTGCTCTGGGATGGGAACCTGCTGGTTCGTACAGGCCTGACCCTGGACAGCCCAACTGGTCAGCGTTTATTTGATTCAGCATTTATGAAAACCTGATTTTTTTTTCTTTGATTAGTGGGTATTCTTTTCTACACTGAATAAAGGTGATTAAGATATTTCCACGGTGCGATTTAAAGAAATTAAACATTTCTAAATAAAGAGATGAGACCTGCTGATCCACTTTTGCTCAACAGATTCATATTTTATAGTCTTAGGATTTTAAAGTAACTTTGAAGCAACAAGGTATATCTCTGCTAAAACTAACAACTCTACTATTTATGACCATGACTTATACTGTATATAAACTCATCATCTCTCCCTCCAATAGGTACCTCATGGGTAGAGGTGGAATCACCGGTGAAGGAGGTTGAAGCTCTTCACGTGGCTGTGGGGGTCAGTGTGGTGTGGGTGGTCACTAAAGACTACAAGGTAAATCTTTGATCCTCGTGAGTATTTAAAGGCACTGTGAGCAGTTTTTATGTGTTGATTCTAGTGCCCCCCTCTGGATGAAATCAGTAGTGTCATTCCAAGTTGAAGACAGCTTGAAGAATCCTATGATTATCATCACACACTGGGGTTAAGTGTGGCTCTAACTGAGTGTGCATTTGTTGTGGGAGCAAATTAATGGGTAACAGATCCTCTTATAAGAACAAAATTTTAGTAGGGCTGTCAATTTAACGCGTTAATTAGATTAATTAATTACACCGCAAATTAACGCGTTATTAAAATTAACGCAGATTAATCTGGATCCCAAACCTGGAAAAAGTGGTGTTCTCGTCAGATTTTCAAATTTCCGACGGTCCCTGAATGTATCTCACTTGAAGTCAGCAACATGCTTTAAACCGGGGAGGGGGGGTGTCGAGAGTAATTTTAGTGAGACTGCCGTCCACATCTCGTTTATTCACACGTCCTTTTTGAAAATCTGCAGAAAATCAACCGTTTGCTCTAGCTCAATTCTGAAAAAAAAAGCAGATAATTCTACACTCTTTACTGCTTTAGTTAAGCCCTGAATGATATATGTCTCATATTTAAATCTAAAGAATTCTTTAAAAATTTCCTTCCATCTTCCTGGTGTCATGTTTCAGCTTGGGGCTGCTCTGCACCAATCAGCAACAGTTTGTGTGTTCAGAGCATGTAAAACTCAAAATACTTCACTTTTCTTTGATCCAAGACTTGAATAAAGTGTTTTGTACATAGTTCCTCACAGTTTTTAGCCTTTAGCCCTGGTTCTCCTGACCTCACAGAAGTATAGAAGTTCATATTGCAGTGAAAATTGAGTCCACATCGAGTAAAAATGTGGCAGAAGTAAAAAACGTCCTAAAAATCGAATCAGCTTATCTTAGCTGCAGGAATGTGTAGATTTAGTAAAGATAGAACCATAACACTTTTTTCATGTGTTCTTTATGCCTCAGGGTACCTAAAAATGGGTTGTATACATTCTCACCTTATTTTTAATTTTTTTTAAGGTCTTTTAATGTAATTTTAATGTCCTGGAATTCAAATTCTTTATTTTGGGACCTTAAGCAGATACGAGATTAAAATGAAATTAATTAGATTAATTAATTACAAATCCTGTAATTTGATTAATTTTTTTAATAGCCTGACAGCACTACTTTTTAGCAGAATGATGAGTAAATTAATTGATTTGTAGATGTGTAAAACCGTTACCTGGGACGTGAAAACTACTAAACTTAGCAAAATGATAGACCTGTTAAAAGGTAGGGTCTGCAAGAATTTTTGTTACTTGTTAGTTGTCAACATTCAATACAGGCTCCTCCTCCTCCTTGAGTCAGTGCCAGCGGCAGCACACACCCACCGCCTCTGACTGAACCTTTGTGAACACACTCACTAGCCCAGCAACCACCTGTAGCATCAGATTTCTACATAAGAGAGACTCAAGAGCCGTGCACCTGACTTAGCATGTTAGCACAAGCAAACCACGGCTATTTGACACATACCTGGTTCGCAAAAAGACAATTCTCTTCCCTGTAAATGTCCAAAAGTGAGTCAAGCTTCACCCTTGTTTAGAAAAAAGCTTTATCTGTTCGGTGTTTCGTTTCTGTTAGGTTGTTTTTTCTTCCTCTGTGCTACGTCCACTATCATAACTTCTCTGATTAGCTTCTTTCACTCACTGTCATCAATCGCTGTGATTGGCTGAGGTAACCACACTTACTCTCAGCCCAGACACACCCCGTCACAACCAAAACATCATCATACAAGCAGAGGAGGGGGTTGAGGCAGACACAGACACTGACATATATTTAGGCCCATAGGAGAATATAGAACAGGATTATTCCTGTAAAAGTTGACACTTTATTTTTCTTAGAAAACCCTACAGACATTACCTTTAATGTCACAGAATATCATAGTGAGTGCAAAGCCCTGGTTGTAAAGCTTCTCTGTCTGAAATACTACTTAAGTTGGCTTTAGGATTGGCTATGAGTACAAAATGTTACGTCTTAAAGAAAAGAATAAGCTCTTGCTGGCTGATCTAATCCAGAAGAGTTAAATACACTTCCAAGTGAATGCCAAATATTAATCCAGCTTTTTCCCCAGACAATCTGATCCAGGCACAAGCTCTCAAAGTCAGTTTAAAGAAATAATCTTTCTTGTCACAGTTCACATTTTACTCTGTAGGCAAGAAAGTATCTGTACTGTACTGGTGCTGAAAAACTCCTTATAGTGGCTTTAAATTTCTAAACTGTATTTCCATCATGGCAGTACCATAACTTAAATTGTGTGTTTTTGTTTTGTGTGTGTGTGTCTGTGTGAAGGTGTGGTTTAGGCGGGGTGTCAACTCCCACAACCCCTGTGGCTCCGGCTGGATCAGCATCGGAGGGGAGATGATGATGGTGGATGTAGGACTCAATGACCAGGTTGGAACATTTCTGCTGTCCTCTTCTTACTGTACCACTGTACCGGTGTCTCCTCTAAAGGTTTTCTTTTTGAGCATTGAGTTCAGCTCAGCAGTGCTGCCGTCACTGCAGGTGTTCCCTCTTCTTGAAGAAGTTAAAAACAGTCAGAAACAGGTGTCTGTGTGTGATGGGGAGGAGTAAGTTCAGACAGGAGACACATTTTGGGGCTCGTAAATGTTTACACACATAAAGCAGATATAGAAAATGCACTTTATTTTTTCCTTTGGAACTTATATCTCAGTTTATAATCCTCAACCCTCTTTCTGACCCGCTGCTTTCCCTCCTGATCGAGGCACCACAGCCCTCTCCTGGATCTGGTTTCAGGATAAGCCAGATCTGGGCCCCTTCGCTCTATATCTCACTGCTGAGGACTTTGCTAGCACTGCAAACTCACATCTCACACCTCCTCCCCTTCCGTCTGTCACCCCTGTCCCTGTCCCCCCCTCATGCCCTCCTTCCTCCAGCCTCTAGTGCTCAAGTCCTGTAACTCGAGTACAGCCAGACGATCCAGCCAATGTCCCAGCAGCAGTATCTCAAGCCCAGCCTTATATATCCCCAGACTATATCCCCACTGGCCTGACATATGGGAGACTCCCTAATTAGAAGCTGGCCAAGGCGTCGTCATCATATCCCATATTTCATATTGCAGAGCTGTAATTATGGGTATGGCCTGTGTGAGGTGGCAGGCGCCAGTGTTACAGTATATGTCCTTATAAAGTAACAGTGGCTTGTGTCCTACTACTGCCTCTGATACATATGTGAAGACTGATTCAAGTTTTGTTCTTAAATTTTGAAGGATTCTGCCATTTTTATCCCAGGATTTTCCCTTTGTTCTTCCTGAGTGAAGATTTAACACCTTAATATTAAATCCTTCATGTGGTAACAGGTGCTTTTGTGCTTGGGATTGTTTGTTTCATCCCTGTCCTTCTTTATTTTCCTCTCTGTGTTTGTGTCAGGTGTGGGCGGTGGGTGAGGACCGGGGCCTGTATTTCAGGATGGGCGTGACCCCATCTGAACCCAGCGGAAGCGGCTGGATTCCCGTCTCTGCCCAGTGGGGCAACAGTAAAGAGGTCATCCCACCCAGGTCTGTATCAGTAAACAACTTGAGTTGTCTAAGTTTAAATCTCATAAAACGTATTTCAATATTATGATACTGAAAAACCATCAAGAAAACTGAATAAAACATATAAGATAGAGAAACTCTGTCACTTTGTCAATGGTAAAACCAGAGCGTACCAATGTGGTTGTGTTGACTTTGGTGCCCCCCTGTGGACAAAGTGTTTTTTGCTAATTTCACATTGTTAAAGGTAGGGTCTGGGGGAATTTTAGTTTAACGTCTTTAACAAAAATCTATCTAATCTGTCGTCTATTTTTGTGAAGTAAGCACAACATTAAGACTGGGCTCCTCCTCCCTGGCTCAGTGCCAGCTGCAGCACACACCCACAGCCTCTGACCATGACTACGTGAACACACTCACCAGACGAGAAACCACCTGTAGCATCATGTGTCTATGTGGGGGAGACTTGTCGCACACCTGACTTGGCATGTCAGCGCAAGCTAATCACAGCTATTTGACACATACCTGGTTAGCATACAGCTAACTCACCTTGTTGTTCATCCCATAGTGCTGTACAAATGCTGCAAAGTGTGTGAAAGTCAAGCCAAGCTTCACTCTCATTTAGGAAAAACCTTTATCTTTTTCACAGCTTTTCTTCCTCCATGCTATGTTCACTATCGTTGCTGCTCTGATTAACTTTTTCCACTTGCACTTGCCAACATGCAAAGTCACTTGCGTACCGGGCATGCTGCGATTGGCTGAGGTAACCATGCTTACTCTCTGCCTGGAACATCTTTAAACAACCAAAACATCAACATCCAGGCAGAGGGGGGGGTTGAAGCAGATGCTGACACTGACACATGTATAAAGGCCCAGAGGAGAAGATTTAGCAGGATTATTCCTGTGAAGTTTACATTTTTTAGGAAAATCCTGGAGACTCTACCTTTAAAAAACCTCAGCCAATCTTGGCAAATCTAAGTCATCCTTTGTCCAAGGTTTCTAAGTTGCTGCCGTTAGATCGTACATTCAGCCTGCCAGCATGCAGGACAAAGAGTCTGAGAAACTCATTTATTTCTGCTGCCATCAGCTTCTTAAACAATTACTGCATTGCTTCTGCTTCCATTTGTCCTTCTTGACTTTTGTACCTATCTATTTATTTTTTCTCCATCCTCAGTTTGTTTGTCTGCTGATTGCAGTATGTATGTATATATGTGTGCATTTTTCTGCTGACTGCAAGACAAAATTTGGGGATAAAAGAGACAACCTTGAACCTTATCTTGTACAATTTTCAACCCTAGAAAAAGCTAAGCTTCATACCATAGACTGTATATAGTGTGGACAGTGTGGCTCCGCCATTTATCATTGTACGGTTTTGAAGCCAAAATTCCCGTCACAGGCAGAGCCATTGGCAGCAATTGCAGCCAGAGTCTGCGAAGTAGAGGCTGTGAGGGATTTTAGGAGAATCTGAGTGTAGCCGGGTGACAAAAATAATACATATTTTTTTCTTTCGCGAGCCTAATCATTTCTTGACTTTACCTCCTGACTTAATTTACGATCCCCGAAAAAAATACACAAGAACAGCAGCTGTCAATCATCGTTAAACATGACAGACATAAAACCTAATCTTTTGTCTCTTATAACCAATGAAAACAAAACTTTTCAGAACAAAGAGGACCTAAATACAAAGCAACCAAATGATATCTTCAAATCTCCACAACAATCAGACATGAGAAACATTTCTTTTTGATCAAAGTCTTTTTTTATTTTATTTTGTGTGTTATTACAGAGAGAACAACATAAACAACAAACAAATAGGACAGTCGGGGACCAAAAAATAACATGCCCCTGTCCTAATCCCCCCTCCCACAATACAGGGTCATCAATATTTGGCCAGGCAATCAAAAATAAATAAATACATAAATAAATAATAATAATAATAATAATAATAATAATAATAATAATAATAATAATAATAATAATAATAATAATAATTGTTATTATTATTATTATTATTATTATTATTATTATTATTATTATTATTATTATTATTATTATTATTATGATAAAATGAAATAAAATTTGATAAATAAAGAAATAAATATATTTTCCATGTATATGTTTACACACAAATATACCTAACACACTCTTCAACGCACATGTACCTAAATGCATTCACACTCAAATAAAAAGATAAATAAGTAATCAAATAAAAATGAATAAAATAAAGGGGAATAACATAACAAGGGGTTACAAAGTCATATTGGTAGCTGCCATGTTTTCAACATATGATAGAAACAGTTGCCAAGTTACAAAGAATTTCTTTGTACAACCTCTATTCGTATATCTAATTTTTTCTAGGTGGACAAGACATATGACCTCCTTCATCCACTGGCCATATACCGGGGGCGAGGGGTCTTTCCATTTTGATAAAATTAGCCTTTTGGCCAAAAGAGAACAAAAATCCATCATGTTAGCTTGATGAGAAACATTTCTACAAGGAGTATTATTTTTTTAAAGTTTGACCACAGCTCATCTGGAATGGCTGGAGAGCCACCAGGGGGAGCAGTTTTTGTGGAGACCTCACTTTGAGCCCGGCAAGATGACGTTCATTTTTTTTTTAAAGTCTGTGCTTCATTCTAGCAGCATTTGAAGTACACACTGAAACTGGGCAGCAAGAAGGATTATTTAACACAGGGGTTCCCCAACTGAACAATGCCAAGCCCCCCGAAACAGCAGTTACTTCTTGCCAGAGACCCCACTTCGGAAACCAACAGACTATGCTTCAAAATATGTCAAGAAATGTCAATTTTAGGATTTTTGTTTTCTCACTTTTATTCACTTTTCAATAATTATTACATTTATTTAGAACAGGAAACTTTTAACGAACAAAAGCCAGACTTACACAAGTAGGTGGTTGCAAAAGGGAGAAGGTGCAGCCGTGGGTAGAGCCTCACAGTTGAGTTCAGTTTTTTAGATAGCTTATTAACAAGCTCAAACCACCTAATTGAAACCACGAATCATGACATCATCATGCCAAAATTGTAGCTGTTACATGAGGTGCGGTTTTGTACAGTCAGAAACTTGAGAATCCGATGATTATGGCACTTTACTTGTTACATATTCCGGACAAATTGTTTTTTTTTTTAAATGTTATTCTATTTTTGCCCTCCCCTCCAATTTTTGAGGCCCCCCCTAGTGCCTCCTGGTGGCCCCCACTTTGAAAACCACTAATCTCACATATTAAATTGAGTAATAATACACACTCTTTAATTCATGTTTGACTTTTTTTAGGAATGATGGTGAGTTCAGCACCCGTCTGACTGAGGCCTCACAGGGCTCAGTTCTGAGCTGCACAGACTCAGACTCAGAGCTCGGCCCTGCTGATCCACAAAGCAGCACAAATGACACCCCTGTCCTGGAGGCAGCAGCTCCCTCCGTGGTCCCTCTCGGTGCAGCTGACACACCCTCACCTCCTCCGAGCACAGACGAAACCCCATCAGCCCCCCAGCAGGACGCCCCCAAACCTTTCATCCCCGCCAGCGACAGCTTCATCAACAGCCTGGTGTCCGACCGAGACAAAACCTCCACACCCCAGCCGTCCATCACCGAGGCGCCACAGGAGGATGGCGAGGAGCTGACCACGGCTTCTGTGCTCCTGACTCCTGAGGCTGCAGGACAGGACGTCCCCTGGATGAATGTGGATCTTGAGGGGGCAGGAGGAGCTCGCAGCACGCACTCAGCACAGCTGTCATCAAGTGATGCTGGGGCTGCCGCCACCTACGCTCTCGGGGCTCTGGAGACGACTCAAGGTGTGGGTGAGGAGGACGGACCGGTGTGGACCTGGATCTCTGGGGGAGGGTGTGACGTGGATGCAGAATCACAGATCAGCTGGCTCAGTCCTACAGGTAAAAAGACGACTTAAGACTCATTGATTTACTTAATAAACATTTAAAGCCCCTACGAGGAGGTTTAAGTGTAGTTAATCAGGGTTCCTTTAAAGGTGCAGTGTGTAGAAATGAGAAATTAACCGAAATGGAGCGTTCAGATTTCAGAATGAGCCCATCTGTTCCTAAAACATCCCATCACTCAGTGACTCTCAGCCTTTGCAGATCAAAGGGGATCCTGAAGATGGCCTCATTTATTCTGATCATCATGTTGATGGTGTTGATGCTGAGGGACATGTCTCATAGCTGGAGAATCAACAGGCAGAAAACTCCATGACAGACACATCACCCTCTGATAGCTCATGTTCTGTTTGACAGAGCTAGCCTTCAACAATGAAGCACCAATCCACCTCTGACTGTCAGAGAGAAAAGAAAACTCTCAGACAGAGAAACAACCACGTTTGTTAGACTGTTCCATAACAAATGTCGTAACAATAAGCAATGACCTTTACAATCAATAAACGTTGCTACAGAAGCGTTCTCTAACAGTACGTGTCACCTTAACCTGTGGAGCAGAAAACAGCCAACTTCAGCGTCCTCCTTCAGACTTCTTCCTCTTCTTCATTAACAGCAACAGCCGCTGTCTTCTTCTTCTACTGTTAAAACAACTACCCCCCCCCATCCCGGCCTGACTTTCAGGTAGATTTCAGGGTGAAAATTGCAATTTGTGTCAGGGTTTTAAACCAGTAGTTTGAGTTTGGACCCAAAAGCAAGGCAGAGGCAGAGAAGGCAATTTCAGAACTTTTATTGTGTAATGGAGCTGAGGATGTTTCCTTTGTCCTCAGTCCAAAAGGGGTTGTGAAATCTACAGAGAGAGTGTGGCAGTGTGGTAGAGCTTGGGCGGCATAGCAGGAGGTTCGGGGAGGCACTGGGAAAAAGAAGAAAACAGCAGTTAGTTTCAGGTAAGGCTCAAAATTTAATCCAAAATCTGGAATTCTTGAGAAGGCAACCGAGGTACAGCGTGTAGCAGCCGGAATACCTTGGCACTTGTCTTCTCTCTCCCCAGAGCTTAAGGCCATGTCCACACGTAGCTGGGTATTTTCTAAAACAAATACCCCCCCCCCTTCCTCGTTTTTAAAAGTACTTCCATTCACACGCAGTGGGTAAATCCGCCGGTGAGTGCGGCTCGAGGCACGCCAAACGCATAATGGGCCGTGTTTTCCAGACGGAAAACCCGTGTCAGCCAACCAGAGCCCCCGTCATTCAGTTGTGACGTTTAAGAACCAAAAACTCTGTTTACCGGCGTCTACATGAAACCATAAAACTGGAGTTTTCCAAAATCTCCATTTTGGCCTGAGTTTTTAGAAAACGTTGTTTTCAGTGATGTAAAACTGCGGTTTTGTGTGGAC
Organism: Halichoeres trimaculatus; assembly: GCF_033239565.1. NCBI lineage: Eukaryota > Metazoa > Chordata > Actinopteri > Labriformes > Labridae > Halichoeres > Halichoeres trimaculatus. The sequence goes on along the minus strand of NW_027437198.1, from coordinate 4,182,957 downwards.
GACCGGCGTAAACGCATAACAATATATGCGTTATCCTAAATACCTGGCTACGTGTGGACATTTCTAAGAGCAGGTCTCTGATTAGCCTGATAGGGACCAGGTGTGCAGGAGCAGGGAGAGCAGGAGAGAGAACCAATGCAGGGGAGAAGGAGCCGCCCAAGACTCTGTAAGGGAGACCAGAAAACACTCCACTGCAGAAAAACCTCAGGAACCACCACATTTTGCTCTTTTTGTCCCCCAAAATCTGCCGTAGACAAACATGGCTGTATGTTTTGTCTGCCTCCATGAACAGGACCCACAGTGACAAAATATAAAGAGCTGTTTTCTCTCTTAATAAAGAGAAAACTAAAGTTTTATGGGGATTATTGTTCACTTGTTGTAAGATACTTCACAAACATAAATAAATATTATTTCTCATTTCCACTGTTTCTGTTCGTCTAAGTGCTGCCAACTTCTACACACCGCACCTTTAAAGGAAACCAGACCCTGTTGCACTTTATAAAAAAAAAACATGTCAGAAAACTTAACTGAAGTGAGGGTGAGGCCCCCTGTTAACAAACAACTCTGTTAACAGGGGGCACCAAAACTTATGTAAGTTCATAATTCCTCACTGAAAGTACAAATTCTTGTTTATTTTTTCTCACATTCTGTTTTTTTTGTTTATTTGCTACTGTCTGTGTTGTTTGTTTACATTGTGTGTGTTGGGTTTACATCCATAGAGATATACTTTATGTGTCATCTCTATAGTCATCTGTCATGTGGGTCTCTCCATCAGGTCCTCTCACCAGCTCTCTGTCGCTGACCCCGGTGCAGTCAGCAGCCTGGAGCGAGCAGCAGCAGCAGGAGCACAGAGAGATCAGCAGAAAACCTCTGGAGAGGAGCAACGTAAGACCCGGCCTTTTTGAGATTGAATTGTTCTGAATTAGCGCTGAAGGCTCCTTGATTGATGGTTTAAATGTGTTTAAGTTCCTTTGTGTGTCTCCTCAGTCGGTGTGGGTGCGTAAAGGCTCACTGCGCTGGTGGAGGGACTGGAAGCCTCAGCGCTGGGTGGATGTAGGCGTAGCTCTTGAGCAGTCCACCAAACCTGACGGCAAAAAGGACAGCATCTTTTTTGTCTACTACACACAGTATGATGAGAAAAAGGTGAGTTCTGCTGTGAAGCTTGAATTCTTATTCGATCATTGCTGTCCACTCACAGGCGTCTCTTTTCTCTCCTTCAGTACCTCCATGTGTTTATAAATGAAGTGACAGCGCTGGTTCCAGTGCTCAGGGACTGCCACTATGCCTTTGCTGTGTACACAGCACAAAGGACCAAACAGAGGTGGCCTCTGGTGCTGGCTGCTCACTCTGAGAGGGACATGAACGAATGGGTAAGATCTCAAACACACAAGAGTTCATTCGTTCTTCTACTTTCGTTCTTCACTTTTGATCACTGCTGTTCCTGCTCCTGTATTCAGCTCAGCCTGTTGTCTGACTGTTGCTGTGAGTGTCGAGGGATCATGGGTCCTCCCTCCAGACATGCCTTGTGGTCCACAACCTCAAAAGGAGACATCATGGTCCATGAGCCGTCCTTCTCCTTAGAGACGCCTGGGCAGACACCAGCCTGTGACCTCATGTGAGATGAGGATTGTCTTGTTTTTTTCACTCGTTTTTAATTTCTCTATTAACTGCACTCTCTAAATTCTGCATCATGTCACTAACACGGTTGCATACTGCTCTACACAGTGAAATCAGGGCTCTGAGTGTGCTCTTTTTGATCTAGAACAGGGGTCTGCAACATTTGCTTCCATGGGAGCCATTTTGCCTCAGCTTACCTGAATACAAGTCATTTCAGAGCCACAAAATATACTTTGTCTTCACAATAAAGACAAGAAAGAGTAAAGAATTCTAAATGAAGCTAAAATCAAGGGAATAGTTGTCTAAACAAGAAGTTTTTTGAATTTATAAAACCGTACATGATTATTTTTTTCAATACATTTAGAAATATTTCAAAAATTTTGAAATGTAAAAATTTTTAAACATATCTAAATTTATTTTAATATTAAAAAAATGGCAAAAATTTAAACAATGAAAATTTCAAATTTTGCCAAAAGTTTTAAAAATTTGCTTAAAATTTTTAACTTAAACAATATGCAAAACTTTTGAACAATTTTAAAATTTAAAAACTCATTGAATTTTTAAAAATATTTTTTAAAATTTAGCAAAAAATTTGAAATTATACTTGAATTTAGAAATATATATTGTTTATATTGCCCAGAATTAAATTTTTTATTTTCCTAAGGTTTTTTTTTTCAGATTAGATTAGTTTCCTAACCAGAGCTGTAAAACTTGAGGTTCGTCACAGTTGCATGGAAATTTGGTGGGCTGATGATGTTGTAGAAGGTAAAGAACAGCAGTGGCAGGCTTTATTGACAGATGTGATGCATATTCATTTCAACAAAATGTTAAAGGGGACAAATCGTGCTTGTCTCTCCTTTTCACTATGCCAGACTAGGATGCCTGTAAAGCATTTCTGCCCTCAGTACAAGTCATTTAGTTCCTTCATTGCCCCACAATAGCGTTCTCAATATCCTCATTTTAGGCCATTCTGAAGATCTCGTTGAAACGCTCCGTTTCGAGAATGACCTCCAGTAACCTCGCAACGTCACAGCCCTTTGTGCTCTGATTGGTCAGTTCTACCAGAGGGGCGGACGGGGTAGAGCCAGGGGGCGGTTTTTGCAGCATGGCAGTATTTACAAAATCGCCATATTGGATGGGGCAGACCGAGCGAGTTTGCTGTTTGCCAAAACTTCACCGTAAGGCATTGATAGCACTAATAAAATGGCAGAGTGTAGGATACGTCCTTTTGTATTGGATCCCGAGTCAGACCCGGACAGTTCTGCAGCTCAGGAGGAAGAAAATCCACCTCAACACAGATCATCTCAGGACGCTTTAGTGTTTTATCCATCATGCTGAAAGTGTAGTCTAAAGATCGCCTCTACCGTCAGTACGTCACTATGTTATTACCGCAGCATTATTGTGGTCCAGGCTCACAGTGCATGTCAGAATAAGCATGCAAATATCATAGTCTCACAAGTATTACAACGTCTGCTAAAACTACAGTGTTTTAACTGCTAATTCACCATGTAAAGCCAAGCTGCTCAGCAGAGCAGAGTCCCTGCATCCAGCACTCGGTGAAGTTAGTCAGAGCTAGTAGGGAGCTTTATTTATACTCGGCTCTTGGTGGGTGTATCTCTTGTGGCGGTTGTGTAACTAACTGACATCACAGAGGAGGAGCTGCTTTATCAGATTACTCCAATAAAAAGAAAGGATCCTCGTGTCGTCACGAAGGTCAAAATCTCGCGGCCAACTGGCAATGACCTATTTTCAGAGGCATCAAATCTTGTTCTAGGATATCAGAAAAAATACAATATCTCATTTTTTGAAAATTCAGGGGGTGTAAGGTCTTGTTTTCAAATTTATTATATTATATGTAAGTATTTAATCAGGGACCAGCATATGTCCCCTTTAAGGCATGATTTGATTAAGGGTCAGAGTCTTTCATCATCAATACCCTCTGTAAGAGAAATAAAAATTCTTCATTTCAAAAATACTTATTTAAAGCTACAAGGAGCCACTGCAAAGGAGTCAAAGAGCCGCTCCAGAGCCACAGGTTGCAGACCCTTGAGCTACAATGTTTGTGTGTGCTAACTGTATGTCTCTAACCCTGGGTGCTCCTGCAGGTTCTGGCGGCAGGTCCCAGGTCACCTGCGCTGTGTAGAGTCTAACAGTCTGGGGCTGGTGTGGGGCATCGGGTGGGACGGCACTGCCTGGGTGTACAGCGGGCGCTTTGGGCATCAGCCCACTGAGGGTAAACACGGCCCTGTAGACACCCACGCACATGATTCCCTGTTTATGAATGTTAGAAGATAGATCTTCACTGTGAGTTCAAGGATTATACATTGAGTGGATGTTTACAGAATTAATCTGACTTTAGTTTGACTGTGAAGGAAATTAGTCTCATGTATATTTCTACACTAATGTCTCAAATGGATGCAGTAATCCCCACTGAAAACAAACACTAGCTGCAAAGCTGTCTGCTTCAACTCTCACTTTTATTAATCATCTTTCAACACAAGAATCCTCTTTCTAACAACTTGTAATCCCTGCTCAAGCACGCTCTAAGACTCTTCTATCTGCTGCAGCCGTAAACATGCAATGCACACAAATGTGGAGTTATTTATTTGCTTGCTTTACAATTAGTCCACATTTATGTCCAAAGGAGGAGATGGGGTTGAGATGCATCAGCAGTCGGACGTCAGGAGTGTTCACGTGTACGAGAATCAAAGATGGAACCCCATGACAGGATACACAGACAAGTACAGACATCTATTCACTCCCTTTATTGACTCTCTAAAAATTCAGCTCATCTCCCTAGTAGGTTTGTGTTGTTTTTTTTAAAATGCTGTGTCTCTGTCCCTTTTGTTTCCTCTGCAGAGGACTTCCTACAGACCGCCCTATGTGGAGCGATGAGAGCGGCCTGAAGGAGTGCACAAAAGGAAACACACACCCGCCTTCTCCTCTGTGGTCCTGGGTGAGGGTGAACTTCTTCTTGCATGCACACCTTTTATTTTCCTGTCAATTCAACAAGCTAACTATTCCCTCACGCTGTGTTTAGGTGTCAGAGTGGGCAGTGGACTTCAGTGTCCCTGGAGGAACAGATAATGAGGGCTGGCAGTATGCTGCAGACTTCCCTGTGTACGTAACTTCTGGTTGTAATGAGATTCTAAGTGATCTTGAACAAGTCTCCCTTCTAGATAAATGCCTGATCCTAATTCACACTGGGCACCAATATAGGTTATTCCTAAATGCTACTTCTTAGCTTCCTAATCGGGTCGAGCTGAACCAAATTGATTTACAGCACGTCAGGTTATCTATGACAACACCACGCTAGCTGATGGAGTTTAGTAGAGAGAAGAGAGATCTGTGTTTTTCTCTGCAATAAACAATTTCTGTGATTAATTTTGTAGTGATGGTGGAAACAGGAACCTAACTGTCAGATAGAAAAAGGACAGAAGAGCAGAAAAAAGAGAAACAGGGGAGAGATAGAGCACGAGGTAAAGGCTAAAACACTTGTTAAACGCTGAAACACCAGCCAAAGACTTAAAACACAAGCTAAAGACTAAAACACAAGCTGTAGGCTAAAACAGAAGCTACAGGCTAAAACATGAGGTAAAGGCTAAAACACTTACTAAACAGGAGAAACACAAGCTGAAAGCTTAAACACAACACTGAGACATGAGCAAAGGACTAAAACACTTGTAAAAAAGGAGTAACACATGCTAAAGGGTAAAACACAAGCTAAAGACTGAAACACTTCTTTGTCAGTGAAACACAAGCCAAAGACTGAAAAACAAGCTATAGGCCAAAACACAAGTATAGATGAAAACATGAGCTAGAGGCTAAAATGCTGGTCAAAGGCTATAGTACAAGCTAAAGGCTTAAACATGAGGTAAAGGCTAAAACACTTGCTAAAAAGGGAAAACATAGACTGAAGGCTAAAACACAAGAAAAAGACTAAGACATGAGCTAAAAACTTAAACACTTGTTTAAGGCTGAAACAAGAGCCAAAGACTTAAAACACTAGTTGAGGACTAAAACTAAAGCTGGAGACTAAAACAGAAGCTACAGGCTAAAACATGACATAAAGGCTTAGGCACTTGCTAAACAGGAAAAACACAAGCTGAAGGCTAAAACACAACACTGAGACGTCAGTCAAAGACTAAAACACTTGTTAAACAGGAGTAACACAAGCTAAAGGCTAAAACGCAAGCAAAAGACTAAAACACTTCTTTGACGGTGAAATACAAGCCAAAGACTGAAACACAAGCTATAGGCCAAAGCACAAGCTTAAGATAAAAACATGAGCTACAGGCTAAAATGCTGGTCAAAGGCTGTAGTACAAGCAAAAGGCTAAAACACAAGCAAAAGGCTAAACACAAGTATATGGCTAAAAGGCGAGCTAAAGGCTAAAACATGAGCTAAAAACTAAAGCACTTGCTAAACAGGACACGAGCTGAAAGATCAAAGACAAGCTAAAAACTATAAACATGAGTTAAAGACTAAAACACTTGTTGAACGCTGAAACAGGAGCTAACGATCAAAAAACAAGCTAAAGGCTAAACCCAAGCTTATGGCTAAAAGACAAGCTTAAGGCTAAAACAGGGGTTAATCTGTTTGTGATAATGTCTATTCCAACCCACAGTCAGCAGTTATTCTGCAGTGGTCTGTTCAAACTTGAGAGTCTATCAATAAAATGAAGAGTGAGGTTACGTTAGCTCTGACTGGTAGATGACTGGAAGGACATGACCAGGATTCACTAACGTTACACATTACAGACATGTCTTAGAGCATCGGGCTGATTATAGTCGACTACTAAACTATGGTACAAACTGCAGCTCTACCTAACTGTTGATAAATACCTTACCTCATGGCGTTGTTTCTGGTAAAAAAAAATGTCTTGAACAAAGAAAAGTAGAGTTAAAAATAAGATCTAATCTCCATTCATTTCCAAAACAAACACACGCCTTGTTGAGAGTCACATCCTCACAACAGTGTGTGAGACTCCAGGCCAAAAGGTGGCGCTGCAGTAACAGATCCTCCTCACAGTCTCTTTACGATGTGAAAACTATGAGGAAAGAAAGAGAGGGAGTAATCTATGTGATTGTCTCCCTCTTTTAGGACATTCCACGGCCACAAAACCATTAAAGATTTTGTCCGGCGCAGAAGATGGACTAGGTGATCAAACACACACCCTCACACTTCTCTGTGGGTTTTAACTGTAAATTCAGCATCATAATGATGTCATGTTCTGTTTGTTCTGTTTACAGGAAGTGTAAGATCACACTCAGAGGTCCATGGCTGCAGGTCCCGCCCATTCCTCTCAGTGACATCTCTGTGATGCCGTGCCTGGCGCAGAGCAGGATGGAGCATGTCCCCGTCTGGGCCCTGAGTGATAAAGGAGACGTTCTGTGTCGTCTGGGAGTCAGCCCTGAAAACCCCGCTGTGAGAGAGTCCTGATGGAAGAAGACTATCATCTGCTTAAAGTGGAATGTTACAGGTTTCACCAAAGATAGCTGATCACTTTTCTCAGACTCCACTGTGTTTGCTCTCACAGGGAAGCTCCTGGCTACATGTGGGCACAGACCAGCCTTTTAAGTCCATCTCCATCGGCGGAGCCAACCAGGTGTGGGCCATCGCCAAGGACGGAGCTGTGTTCTACAGAGGATCTGTTTCCCCACAAAACCCTGCAGGTCAGACAAAGACGTAAAACTGACTGCATGCAAACCTTATAACACATCAACATAAATGAACATAAACATGAAATGGATTTTAGAGTCTGAGTTCAGCCACTTGTCTCTACAGGAGAATGCTGGTACCACATCCCGTCCCCACTCAAGCAGTCACTCAAACAGCTGTCTGTGGGGAGAACATCCGTTTTTGCAGTAGATGAAAATGGTGAGCAGATATAAGCCACTCTTTTACTTTAACCACAGCTCCTTTTTGAGTTACTTGTTTAAAATCCAACTTTTGTCGTCTTCATGAAGGTAACTTGTGGTACAGACAAGGCCTCACCCCTAGCTACCCTCAGGGCTCGGCCTGGGAGCTCATCTCCAACAACGTCACCAAGGTTTCTGTGGGACCTCTGGACCAGGTCGGTCTCAGCATGACCTTTGTTCTGTCAGAGTTAGTGTGTCGTCTTTTCCCGATTATAACTAATGAACCTTTTCACGCTGTCTCCTCTGAAGGTGTGGGTCATGGCAGATGGAGTTCCAGGCTTCCCCTCAGAGACCCCTGGAGCTGTGTGCCACAGACTGGGGGTGGGACCCATGCAACCTAAGGGTCAGGCCTGGGACTATGGGATTGGGGTGAGTTCTTCAGTGCAAAACCAAAAACACACAAACAAAAACATTAACTGCAGAGCCTGGCTCCTCGTACCTGGCTAACTCAGTTTAGATCAGGCTTGTTGTGTTCCTTGAAGCAGATTAAGCTAAATTGCTACAGCAACAGATCAGTGATCTTAAACCTGCTTCAGAGCAAGTTTATTCCAGTAAGCTGGATCTAAAGACACACTTGAGCTCCCCTCCTGAGGGATCCAGTCGATTTAGGAGCAATAATAATCTGTGCTGCATTTCATAGGGAAAACTGATCCATGATAGCCTGGATCCTTTCATTTCCGTTTCTTTTTTCTTTTTAAGTTGCAAATGCATTATTTATTCACATCAGCTGATAGGGTCATACATCGCCAACACCACCTGGATACACATACAGCGCCTTGCAAAAGTATTCACCCCCCTAGGAATTTTTCACGTTTTAACACCTCACAACCTGGAATTAAAATGTATTGTTTGAGCATTTTCATCATTTCATATACAGAACATGTACAACAACTTTGAAGATGTGATTTTTTTTTTATTGTGAAGCAAACAAAAAAAGGCCAAAAAACAAAAATTTCAATGTGCATAATTATTCACCCCCCTGAAGTCAGTACTTTGTAGAGCCACATTTTGCAGCAATTACAGCTTTAAGTCTCTTCTGATAAGTCTCTATGAGCTTGCCACATCTTGCAACTGGGATTTTTGCCCATTCCTCATGGCAAAACTTCTCCAGCTCCTCCAAGTTAGATGGTTTCCGTTTGTGAATGGCAGTTTTCAAGTCAAACCAGAGATTTTCAATTGGATTGAGGTCCGGACTTTGACTAGGCCATTCTAACACGTTTAACTAAAAGGTGTGTTTATACTGACACATCATGTGACTCTTAGATTGAACACAGGTGGACTTCATTTAACCAATTCTGTGACTTGTTAAGGTAATAGATTGCACCAGCACTTTTTAAGAGGCTTCATGGCAAAGGGGGCGAATACATATGCACATGCCAATTTTCACTTTTTTATTTCTTAAAATTATTCTTTTAGATATATTTTCTCATTTCACTTCACCAACTCAATTACTTTGTGCAGATCCATCATATGAAATATTCAGATGAAAAACATAAAAATTACAGGTTGGAATCTAACAAAATCGATAAATCCTGTAGGATAAAAAAAGGGGGTGAATACTTTTGCAAGGCACTGTAGATATGATAGCTTAATACTGAATGCACACTAGCAAGGTATGTTAATACGTAGCACCAGGCCCCAGTAAAATATCTTTGGTCTAAAAAACGTAAAGTTTATCTTGCGCTGAAGACGTTCATAAACATCTTTATTATGTTCCCTGGCCATGTCAGAGATGGTCAGATTTGTCTTTTTGTAGATTTAGTTTTCTTACCAGGGCTGTAAAACTTGAGGTGAGTCACAGGAGCATGGAAAGTTGGTGGGCTGTTGATGTTGTAGGAGGTGAAGAAGAGCGGCAGCAGGCTTTATTGACAGATGGGATGAATATTTAGTTCAACAAAATGTTAAGGCATGATTTTATTTAGGGTCAGAGTCTTTCATCATCAATACCCTCTGTAAGAAAAATAAAAATTCTTAATTTCAATAATATTTTGTTTAAGCTACAAGGAGCCGCTGCAAAGGAGTCAAAGAGCCACATGAAGCTCCAGAGCCACATGTTATAGACCCTGGTTATGACAGGAGATAGTGATTTCTGTAATCCACTGTGCTCCCCTTTCAAGTATCCTGATCACTCATGTCTGGATTTAGTTAACCAGACTGATTGAGCGCAATTCAACCGTGGAGGAACGGACTTAGCCAGCTTCCAACTGTCCTGCTAGCTGAATCAGGTTAAAAGGACCTTAGCTCAGATTATTTAAACCATGTACGGGGAACACGGCTCTGTTTACATCATGTTACAGTTTTCCTGAGTCCTGGTGTCTGGTATGTGTTTGATGGCTTGCAGGGCGGTTGGGAGCACATCAGTGTGAGGGGAAACTCAGCAGAAGCCCCTCGCCCTCCTCATCCTCCTGTAGGATCCCCACGCAGCCCGCTCCCTCAGCGGCCCCCTGCACAAGTGAACGGGAACGCTGTGGGTGTGTAGCACCCTCATCTCTTCCCTTACCTCCTCTTTCACCTGCTTTCTTCCTTCCTTCCTTCCTGTTTGTGCCTGGATCAAACATTTGTGTCCTCAGACAACTCCCACAGGCTCTTCTCCCTTCATGGAAAGGGAATGCACAAACCGCAAAGTTCATGATGAGAGTGAAGGTTGGATTGATCGATGGATGAATGTTGGTTCCTGGTGCGTTAGCCGGACAGAGATCTTGAGAGCACAAGAGCATTTCAGTCCAAGCTTCCTGATCTTGTTTTGGGTACTAATAAAGGAGGAGTGCATGTGTTTGCCCTTACCAGGCTTTGGTTAAAGGTGTTTGGGACCTAGCAATAGCTTTTATTCTATTTAAGAGAATCCTGTGAAAACCTGAGCAGGCGGGACTCTGATAAAGGGCTAAGGCTCGGGTACCAGACGAACTTCAAACTCACAAATCCACTGTAGCTGAATTTGTTTCAAGAGTCTGTTTGTTTTTGCCTGTCAGACATTTGCATGTGACATTATTTATTTTATTTATTTATTTATGATGTATCGTTGGGTTTTCTTTCTCCATATGTTTTGGCCTGTTACATGTTTGCAATGGAGTGTTTTTTCACCCAACAAACCTTGTTACTGGGTGTTTTTCCAAGAACTACTGGCACAATTTGAGACCTCCATTCTTCAGGACAATAAAAAGCTTCAACCACAAGTAAAGGAAGTCTACATTTCCAGATGGTACCTCTCTTTCTGCCTGCAATAAGGAAAGCCCTTTCTGTTTGTGTTTTATCCATCCATCATGAAATGACTGTGACTGTTGAAGCTGCTCAGCAGGTACGAGCCTCACCAGAGCTCGACGTTCATCCTTCAAGGGCATTGAAAAGTGAAATAAAAGTTTAAAACCAAATCTGACTGAAGAGTATTTTTTCTACTGAACTTGATGCTTTGGGTACAAATTTGATTGTGACGCTACAAAAAAAATGGCAACCAGAAACCTAAAGTACACACAGCTCTCTGCATTTGGCTCCAGTTTTATGAAGAAAAAAAAATCGTTTTCTTTTTTTTTCCCAAAGAACGCACTGTCCTTCAAAACTCTGTCAACTGCCCTACTATCCACACTGACTCATCACATTGGAAAACTGGAGCAACAGGTGAGCTTTTCTGTTTTGGAGCAATGGATGCCAACACTGGAAACTACAGTGGCCGTTAAGTGTCAGCCAATTTGCAAAAGCTACAACACAAATGCAAGAGCAAAAACATGAACATAAAAATCACAACACAACGTAAGTAAAGCCACAGCAGAAGTTAAGAGGAAAATTATCTTAATGGCCAAAGTTGTAAAAGTAAGAAAACAGTTGTTTTCTTTTCTGTCATCTGTGATTAACAAAGCTTCGTAGAGGTCTCACTTTGTAATATCCTTTTTATTACTTTTAGTTTATTTTCCAACCCCCCAAAAATGTCATCTTATATTTATCTTTAAGAATCAATAACTTCAGCATTAAAGCTATCTAATTGTGGCTTTTGCAAATCGTCTGACCCCACGGGCCACCATAGAAAACAGGAGGAGTGAGAATAAACCACAGTAATACACAAATGCAGCAGCAGATACAAAACACGCCCCAACAAAACATACACACTTGTGCTAATGGTTGAGGAAGCCTTTAACTGTCAGCCTGTGACCACACCAATTATCAGAGTTCAAGGAGGAATAACTGAATGAATTAGGGTTAGGGTTAACCACACACATTCTCACACATGAACACACACACAGGCTGTTTCCCAAAGCCCAGGTACCTTGCCTTGCCTTGGTCTAATGTGGGTGTGGGGTGGGCGTGGGCAGGCACCCACGTCATCAGTCGCTGCCCAAGTGCTGTTCCAATGTTCATGTCCTCCAGAGGCATATGTCCTCCGTTTGGTTAGCATGTGGCTAATTGACCAAGGAGACACTGGTATTTCCTTTGCTGCCTTGCCACAGCTATAAATACCCAACATGCAACGCATGAATCTACGAAAAAGGAAAAAAAAAATGGAAGGAAAAGACGCACCAGGGAGAGACGCTTCAGTGGAGGCGCGCTGTAAATTCCAATTCAAATATAAGTAACAAAATACACCTCTGAAAATAACAACTTATACCATCCAACACTTAACTCTTTGTGTGTCACTCACGTAACTATAATTACTGAGAAGCTGCACCTTCAGAGTGTCAATGATGTGACAATAAAAAAGCAAAAATCGTACAAAAGTGGTAAGCCATGACAAAATTTGTAGCCTTGAGCATACGGTCTACTCCCACCTTTGTATTTACTTTCCAAGCACTGTCCACAGTGCAACACATGTTATGTAAGACAATGTAACTCCAATTACATATACATTTGTGACAGGTATCTGATGGTAAAATATGTCTTTGTGGGATGTTCCATTAGCATCTCCTTTTGAGCAGAGGCAGGACACTTGCCTTGGATTGGAAGGAAATGGCTTCGAAGGCACTGCCTTCAAAGGCAAGGCAAGGCAAGGTACCTGGGCTTTGGGAAACAGCCAGAGTCCTATTTGAACCGCCATAACCATCTTCCTTCTGCTCCACACAGCCACTTATTGCAAGCATGATTTGATGGATCGATGGTTTGTTGCAGGTGTGTTTTGCAGGGGGTGTGGTATGTTGCTAGGCGCTGCCCAAGTAGCTGCCTGTTGCAGCAGCTCTCTCGTCTTTGTCCGTTTCTTGTAATTTTTTTTTTGTCTCTTTTTCGTAATCTCTGTATTTGGAGTGGATCATTACTTTGTATGGTTCATTGTTGGTCACAGACACCAAACTTTTTGTAGCTTTGGCGATATTTTTACTACTTTTCTCCTGTGTTTGTCTGGAGATCTTACATGTAACCATGGCTGCATTGTTTACATGTGAACTCAGATGTTAGCAGCCTGTAGCATGTCAATGCTAACTAGTGTAGGGCTTGATGATTTCCCTCGACTGAGGAGGAGGAGGTGAGGACGTCGTGCTGGTTCTCGGATGTGAGCTGGGAGGTGGCGACGTGGACCTGTCCGTCCATCCATCATTGTTGGGAACGTAGGATCTATCTCCGGGGGATGGACGAGCTAGCCGTGCTAACCCAGCAGCATCGTGCTGTTCACGGACGTGGCTGACGGAGCTGACATTGGATGCCGGCCCTACATTGGAGGAGCTTCGCCTGCTGTGGGCAGACAGGATCCAGGAGACAGAGACTGAACAGACTGCTGGGGAGGCTCAGTCCTGGACCCTGTGGAGGTGGAGACTGGCTGGGCTGGAGAGTGGTGGACGGGATGTTGTCATCTAATTTCTTGTGGACCTTTTTGCACTTTCTATACACTTTCTTACTTTTGTTTTCTTAAATGCTGCTGTGACTCCTGAATTTCCCCTCGGGGACAAATTAAGTATTTTCTATTCTTTCTATTCTATTCTTTATGTAGTGGCTGCGGCTGCAGCTACACTCTTCTCACAATAACAGGAGGATGGTGAGGACGAGGCAAGCCAAGGACGGTCAACCCTGACGGTCACTTTGGTAGACCATGTGGTCCACCGTGGTCTAACAATGAGAGGAGGCTGGAGAAAGGGTGCAGCCAAATTTCAGTACTGTAGCATCCATCATCCAGACTTTCTGAAATAGAGCAGGTCATAAATCTACTCTCAGTGGAAAACCTCAGGACTCCACATCATTACAGTACTCGGTGAGCTCAGTAGGACAGTATGACCTATGGACTGTTTGGACTGAAAATGTTTATAGGGAAATGTTTTCCTACTCTGTATTCCTACATACAGAGGAGGGTTAAGGTAGCAATGGGCCCTCAGGCTGTTCTTTCTGAGGGGCCCCCTTACAGATCATTCTGTCCCACAGGCACACACTCCAGGCAGTGTTGCCAGATCTTGTGATAGACCAGCTTTGAGGAAACAAGCCAGAAAACAAGCCCAACAGGTGACTTACCACAGAGTGTAAAAAATAGACCTCTTGATAACATGATGAATATTTTTTTGTTGTTTGCAGTAAACACAGTCAACATAAAAACACCCAATGATTTATTTCATCTTTAACTTTGATAAAAAGAAAAAACATACACATTACGCATACAAAACAGCAAACTGACAATAAATAGTAAACATAAAAACGTTGAATTACATAATTATTCTTTGTTTGAAAAATGATTAATAAAAAAGAAATAATAAACGTGATCAAATTGAATAAATAACACTAAACGTTGTGAAGAGCTGAGAGAGGATCAGGCGGGGATTGTACAGTTAACAAATCAAGCCCAAATGAGAAACTACACTTAAGAAATTAAACCCGAAACCCCTTAGCCCATGACTGACGAGATTTGCAAGTGACTTTACAGAAAAAGAAGCTCTGAGTCACTTTAAATAAGCAGACTTGGCAACTATTGTGACTGCACCAACAGCAGTGAAGCAGGTAAACAAATGATTGAGCATGGTCACATGGACATAGGGATTGCACATTTGAAACGATACGGTGCCGATGCCTGGTACCTGGCAATCGGTACCGGAACTCAGCGGTACCAATTTTCGGTACTTTTATCTGTTTATGTGGTAAAATATATCAATTTGTTAAATAATAAAACAAAATAAATTCAACTTCCACTCTCTCATAGTCACAAGAATGCTTTTAGGTATCTAAACATGGTACCCTTCAGGTTCACGTGAAGCAGTACCTGGTACTTATGACAGAATTCAGTCGGTATCTATAAAAGTACCTAATTCGGTACCCATCCCTACATGGACACCTGTTGATTGGATCTGTAGCATAATTGAATTTCCCCAAAATAGTCTGACCAATCAGAAGGCCGCTGGGCTGCAGCCTAGGTGAGCCTGTGCGTTCATCCACGCCTGTCTACACAGTATTTAAATTATTTACTATTTATGTTGCAGAACTGAAAGTTTACCCACACAAGGTGGTCGAACAGGAAACTAAGATCATGAGAGGGTGAGGAGTTGTTTTCTTTCACTCTAACTGTAAACAGTCAATTCTTCTGTTGTTTTGTATGTAGACCTGTTTGTGCCTCTATGTGATGGCTGGGATGTTCACTGTGTTCATTGTTTTTGTGGGAAAAATTAAATCTATTTGTTTCGGTGTGTGCGTGTGTGTGTGAGAGAGTGTGTGTGTCAAGAGTATAAAAACAATATTCTAAAATGTTTCGCAGCAAACTTTTGTATTTTCTGTCTGTAGGCAGTGAAACACTGAACATAAAAAGGCCCAAGTCATTATGATGACTGGAGAAGAAGTGTTTTGCTACTGTGTCTGGTGAGGGTCAGACGATTTGCAAAAGCCACAGCATGAATGCAAATGTGACAATAAGAGTGCAAAAGTGTTGATATTTATTATAGCTGAAGGTAAAAAAGAATAAAATTATATACTTTCACAACTTTTCTGTGTCTGTCAGGATATCTGTCCTCTCAACTTTTGTTGTGTACTTCTGTTGTGTTGTGGCTGTTGCACTTGTGCTGTTGAGTTTGTACTCGTGTTGTTGCTTTTGCAAATCAGTTGACACCTACCAGCCACCAGTTTTCCATTTATTATAGTGTTTTACAATAAGCACACCAGTGTTTTTTTATATGTCTGTTCATTTGTTTTTTTCATTCATTCATGTTCTGAACCCCTTATCCTGTTCAGGGTCACGGGTTGCTGGAGCCTATCCCAGCTGTCATTGGGTGAGAGGCGGGGTACACCCTGGACTGGTCACCAGTCAATCACAGGGCTGACACATAGGATGTGTCTCAATTCAGGAGCTGCAGTCTCCGTAGGCTGTAGCCTTTGGAGGACCCGGCCTTTGTAGCCTGTGTAGACCGCAAAGGCCAGACTGATTTGAGACGGTCTGGTCTACAAAGCATTTCCTGTTTGTCACCCTCGATGACACACAGCGCTGCCCTCACCTGTCAGGCTTACATTACTTTTTAAACACACATTAACCAAAACCTCACATTTAAAACAGGATGTTTTTTTTTACTATTTATTTAAAAAAAAAACCTTTGCGTCAGTATTATCAATTATTTCATAATATAATAATATGATAATAATTTTTATTATTATTTTCTTTATTGGTAGAGTACAGAACCACTATTTACATGAGAGTATAGCCTTAGTAAGGCAACAACGTATATTTTCAGCGTCTGAACAAGTGCTGGAGGGATGATGGATAAAAAAATAAAAAAATAAAAGCTGCTGAAATGATTTAATGTCTTTTTTGAATTCCCTGCAAATAAAAAATCACCAAGTAAGTTTTTTCCCAGAGAATTAACATTTATGAACATTTTTTTGATCTAATGATGAGAAGATTTATAAAGAACTATTTTTCCTCAGTATGTTTCTTGAAAAGAGCCCAAACAACACGTTACAAAGTAAAACAAAATATTCTTTCACGTTTTAGAAACACAATTACATAGTTGTTGCCAGAAATCCTTCACATCTAGATAAATCAGGACTCCTTCTGGTGTTCCACAGTGGCCAGTGTCTTCTGCGTTCACACGCAATGCATCTTGGGATATGTGAGGCTATGAAGGATTCACAGAATCCGTCCTTCGTGGAACCTGAAAAGGAGGCCGAATTCGTCGGCCGCATTTAGAGGAGCCTTTGAAATGGGACAATCTTCGACGCACTGCTGTGATGTAATCAGTCTTCAAATTCAGCCTTTGTGGGCTGCAGCCCCCGAATTGGAACACAGCCACAGACAGACAACCATTCACTCTCACACTCACACCTACGGACAATTTAGAGTGTTCAATTAACCCAATGGGCATGTTTTTAGACTTTGGAAGGAAGCTGGAGTACCCGGAGAGAACCCACACATGCACGGGGAGAACATGCTAACTCCACACAGAAAGGCCCACTGGCCAAGTTGGGAATCGTACCGGTGACCTTCTTGCTGTGAGTGACTGACTGTCATGCCACTGTGCAGTCTGTTCATATGATTTGTATGTGTCATTAGAAAACAAAAAAAAAAGTAAATAACTCAGATTTGAATGTGACGTTTCATTTTGCAGGAATTGAAATGAGGGGTTTTGCTCATTTTGTTGTTTGGTGTTTTGATTTGTGTTTAGAGTTCTGAGAGTGTGAAGCATACTATTCAGAAAAACAAGCAAAATTATATTTAAAAAAATGGCATTAGCTGATTAACCACAGAGACCTTAGAAGTTCATTTGCATTTATTTTCATATTAAACAGTGTAATTATAAACATTTCATTCAATTACACTAAGCATGATAAATATGACGTAAAAATATTTTTAAAATCTACAAGTTTTAAGGACAGAATGAATTCACATCTCCTTTTGTGTGTCTTAATTTAACTCTTTTCAGCCCATGACGGTGATATGTTCCTCTGATCAACTCAGCTTTAAGTTACAAAATGAAACCTCATACCTAGTTACATCATTTCCCAATTTACAGACAGAAAAATTAACATTTACATACATCAGTACAGTTCAACATTAAGTTACATTTCTCAAATGTGCAAGATTAAGCAAAAATGTATATTGTAGTCAAATAAAACAAGATCTTCTTAAATAAATGTTCAAGTTTAACTGAAGCACAGGCTGCTGGTTTCAAACAGAGGTTAACATTGTCTAAGATACTGTACAGTGCCTTCTGTGTGGGGCGGGGAGATGGACTTTGTCTACTACAGGTGGAGTAAAGTTTGTTCATCAGCTTTAAAAGGACAGAATCAAACAGAAACTGTAAATCTTACAGTTCAAATAACCGTGTTTTAGACTCTTATGCATGAAACCTTGAGTTTGAAGCACAGGCAGCTTCAGAACTTTGCATTTTGCTACAGAAACTGATGACGCACACACACATACATCCCCCACACCCTGTACAGCCACAGAGACGATGTTGGGCCTGAAAATGATAATATACAATAATGAAATGCTGAAAGTAGCAACCAGGCTGAGAGGAAAACGCTGTTTGAACAGGTTCATGAAGTTTGACACAAAGTAAAAAAAAAAAAAGGCAGACATCTCTGTTCATGACACTGTTAAAAGCAGCGTGTTTTTGTTCTTGTAGTGTTTTCTGTGACGCTTTAAGTCCCTGCACATGACTGAAGAAACGCTCGCCTTCCTACGGCGCAAATTTCAACTAATCAACGAAATCCATTGCACGTTTTTTCTTCTTTTTTTTTACAAACAGCTTATTACATTTCTTCATTCTGACATTTAAAAATAAAATCTCCTGCTTTTTTATTTTGTACACAATCTCACAAAAAGTGTGATCTGAAATTTGTAGTGATAATAAATGGAGCATCACAGGCACCATGATTAAACCCAGTGACTTAACCATCCGAGCAACTTTCTGCAGTTTTCAGAGCGTTAAAATGAAGCATTACACGACTGTCTGTCAGTTCCATCACCTCCATGGGATCAATGTGAAAATGTTCGTCTTACAGCACAAACTGTTCTTACTGAGACGTCTCAAAAATATGAAACTACATACTGTGAGTGCTCCCTTTATTCATAAATAAAAGGAACACACAGTGTGTCACCTCTATAAACGAGAGGTCTTTATCCTGTGTACAATCGGTCATCCTTTGCACTTATTTTCAACCCTTCTTATACAGAAGTTGCTACAGAAGGAAACCTGGCGCTTTCACTCCAGTAAGGAGACTAACCAACATCCAACAAGTGTATGAAAAAGGGTTCTTTAAAAAAAACAAAAACAAAGGCAACCACTGAAATAATCGCACAACATGAGGAAGCAAAATGATGATCTTCATTTTTAAATCTGCAGTAATCAAAGAGCTTATTCCTATCGGCTGTGGTGAGAAGTTTGCCAGCCAAGTGTGTTGAATTCAGAACACAGAAAGTCTTTTTCTTCAATTTTTTTTGGTGATGCAAAAGTCCTGGAAAAGGAGTGCACTTGGACACACAACAAAAAGAAGCAGCCAAACACCTGGAATGCGCTCGATGAGTCTTTAAAGCAAACATTTAGAAATTTTTCCCCGCCGTGGTGGAATTGCACTGAACTGAGATTTACACACACTGATGAAGCTGGAGAGGTGAGGTGGGTCAGACCCCGAGGCAGAGTCTGCTGTGTCTTATTTTGTCAGTTTACAGCCATTTTTTTTCCATCATGGCCATCTCCACACAGGTGAAGAGCTGATCTGCCTGAGAGACGCATCAGCGGTTTGCCCGACAAACCGCCTCATCTGTCCGTATTCAGCCGTTTCCCAAAAAGTGCGAGTTCTTTTTTTGATGGTGTGATGGAAATACGTCCTTTTTTTTCTCATGCCACACTAATCCTTCTCTCCGTCTTCACTGCTTCCTGAGAGGATCAAAAGGAGAAAAGGAAAATTAGAGCAGCTTCACTTTGAATACCTTACAGCCATGGTATGGTCAGAACTATACTATACTACAGTATTACACTATTTACTATCTTTTGACAGACGACTGGAAGAAACAAGAAACTGATGGATCGCTACACTTTACAGAAACAAACCAGGCAGCAAAAGCTGGATTTGCGGTTCCCATTTTGTGTCAGTTAAAGCAATGGTCTACGATTTGGAAGCTTTGTACATCTTAACACCGTTTATAGGGCTGTAATGGTCCTATGGTCCAATCTACACCATGTAAAGACCAAAAAGAACGAAAAAAATCCATTCAGTATATCTGCTGCAAAGCTGCATACTAGTTGACCAATCCAAACCGCGCATGCCATGCGCGGTTTGGATTGGTCCGTGAGGCCATCCAATCCCCTGTCTCCCTCGCTCCGCACCGTGATGCCCATGGTCCCACCTCGTCCTTCCCCACTACCCTTCTCACGTCAGCTAGCTGCTCAGCTCCTGAAGCGTCATGGAGCCAGAGAAGACCGAAACCAGGAAGCTGTTACTGTTACCCTCCACAGGGAAGGGAAGAAAACAAAGAAGTTTCAAGGAAAAGGCTGAAGCAAGGAAGAATTATGAGCGATACAGGTGCCAACAGAGACGGAATATTGGAGAAATGTACGACCAGTGGAAAAAGCTGCAGAGGGATTTGGGACTGAAGACTGACGCCGAGACCGCTGAGTTTCTGTTGAACAGGTAATGACTTTGTTTCCCACAGTGGGAGATGTCAGCTGAATAACTCTGGTTAGTCTGAGCCTATACTGGCTAATGACTGAACGCTGCTGGTCGGAACGGGTCGGCTCTGTCATAGATGTTAGCATAAGTTAGCCACACATCTTTAGCATCGTAAACTGAGCTGGTGATGACACGCTGAGAAAGGTAAAGCCTCGCCCACAGTCGGCTCTGCTCTGATCAGCTGGCAGTGACAACGCCAGACCTGCTTCACCGGCTAATTCATGGTTTTGATCGTGCCGGTCAAATTGAAAAAGCTACCACTGTGTGTTACAAGGAGGATGACTGTCTTATTTGTTACATTTTCTGCCGGCCGGCTTCTTGCTCTGTCGGAGGGGGTGTGTTGTTAGGAGGCGAAGAAGGGCGATACGAGCTGGGGGGCGGGATCTTGTATCACGGAGGGGAGGGGTGAGTGAGGCTGGGTTTTTCAAATGTGTCTCATCAGCCAAACTGGGTTTCAGATCGTAGACCATAGCTTAAATGTTAATTTAGGCTGTATTTTAGGGTAAAATCATACCTTACATTACGAAAGCCCTGTGTATTAGCATTTTTTGTTCAGCAACATTTTTCATAACTGCCTTCATTTGTGCTCGACATGATTTGTACACTAACTTTAACTGAGGCGAACCCAGTTTTCTAAATAAGGGGGAACTCCAACACAAAACAGTTGTAGCTGTGTTGTATAAAGTACTTAATATTAACTATAAAAAAAGGCTCTCTTATGTATTCAAGCTTTGCATTTTGCGTTTTCCCAGTTGAAATAAGGTACAAATAAATGTCAGGATATAATTTCTGGCCACATTTCTTCTTCTTCCTTGGACCCTGGTTCTTTGGAGGCTTTTACTGATCAATGTCCAACTGTCCTTCATTTCATGTCAAATTCTACAATCTTCCTGGTCTCGCTGTGAGTACTGCAACTGTCCACAATGTCAGGCGAGGTTTGTTTTGCAACTTAGTCTGACTTAGAGGGGGCGTGCCCCTGAGAGGAGGTGACTAAAAGTATACCCTCTAAAGCGTCAGCTACAGCTATAATAACTACACCAGGGGTCTGCAACCTGCGGCTCTGGAGCCTCATGCGGCTCTTTGACTCCTTTGCAGTGGCTCCTTGTAGCTTTAAAAATATAATAAATAGACTTTTTTTTTTTTTACAAATTTTTCTTCCAGAGGGTAAAAATGATAACATCACAGACACTAAACAATTCACAGGTCAACATTGTGTTGTACAAAATATGTATAACCTCTTGCAATAAAGCTCCTACACTTTTTGTCATTTTTTTAAAACTTTTTTTAACTTCTTTTTTTTTTTACTTTTTTTTTCTAATTTTGAAAAAAACGGAGATTTTGCAAATTTTTTAAGTTTTTTTTAAATCCCTTTTTTTTAACTTATTTTGCAGTTTTAAGATTTTTTTTTTACATTTTTTGAAAAAAAATAAAGAAAAATTTAGAAATTGCATTAGGTTCAGCAATTTTTTTTCTATTGCTTTTTTTATATTTCACATTTTTTGCACATTTTTACATTTCATTTTCCTTTTTTTTCAAATCTTGTTTAGATAATTATTCACTAGGTTTTTACTTTTCCTAGAATGTTATACACTTTTTTGTCTTTATTGTGAAGATGAAGTATATTTTGCAGCTCTTGAATGACTTTTATCCAGGTGAGCTGAGGCAAAATGGCTCTTTAAAGTAGAGGTTGCAGACCCCTGAACTACACCGATGTCACCCAGGGTGACAAAATCACAGCAAACGGACTTCACTACAATGAACTGAATTTGATGTTGGGCTTCTGTTGATAAAATCGTATTAAGATTGATATGTCTAGACCTGTTCATGTTTTTGGAAAGTGTCCAGAGCTAACGTTTGGTATGATTTGGCGCTATACAAATAAAGATTGATTGATTTCATGAATGATTAGACTGATAAGCTGCATTCAGGAGCTACAGAAGCTATGATAAGCTAACGTACAGAATTCAGAAGCTACATAATACAGCTTCTGAATACTGTAGCATTAGCTTAATGTTAGCATTTCATAGCTTAGCTGTCTCATCACTCTTGTAATGCAGTTCAGGGTACTAATGTCTGTTTGCTGTGAATGTGTCGTCCTAATCTGACATCAGTTTGTCATCACTTTGTAAAAATGTAGATTGTTTGGAAGTAAATAAACAGTCCTTCTGCCTACAACAGCCAGCGAATGGCCCTCAAAACAGAGGGCTAAGGGGAAGGAATAGTTGACGAGATGACAGTTGGGATTGGCCCTAAATCTCCCTTTTATCATCGTTTGTAAAGATTCATCAGGCCTGGTGTGACTGCAGGCCCAGCTTACCTCCTTGTTCGATGTCAGAGTCCGTGAGATGTGTGAGTGAGAAGCTTGCGATGCTAGCCGGTGAGATGGAGAAGCGAGAGTAGTTTGAGGCGCCGGTCCAGCTGGGCTCCAGCATTGTGCTGGGCGGAGAGGTGAAGCGTGAAGCCCCAGACGAGGACATGGTCTTTGAGACAGGGTCTTTGTCTGACTTGGGCAGGAAGGCAGGAGCAGGGGAGGAGAAGTCATCATCCCACTCAAAACCTCCACCTGTGAGGATTTGATGGAGGTGTCAGTCGTGGGATTATGAAGACAAGAACTGTAAATGTAGAAAGTTCTGTTCTTACCTTCTTCGTCTGTGGAGCTTTCAGAGTTGGTGAAGCGGTTCAGGTAGCTGGATGTGGACACTGGACTGCTGAGCTCTGGAGCCTGACTGTTTGAGCCGGAGGAGTGGTCACCCAGCTCCTTGGTGGGGGTCTCCTACATCACAAAAAGTTGGAATTTGAATAAAACATCAAAATTTTCCAAAGAAGCGATTTCCAAATCATGAATTTCCTGTCACAGAATTTGATCATTCTTTACCTGATCAAACAGGAAGACGGTGACATCATCAAAGAAAGACACAGCTCTTCTGGAGTTATCAGCATTTGACCTCCCAGGACATGGGGACGATGACGACTCAATGTTTAGCGTGGTTGGCTTCAATAAGCTCTTCAGATTTTTCGCGCTGCTGTCATCAGAGATGATGACAGGCACCGTATGAACGGTATCATCATCGCTGTCCTCACTGGAGCTGTGGAGCCGGTACGCACGCATGTCATCGTCGGAGTCATCGCTGTTCTCGTCCTCTTCGTCTGCATCCACACCGTCCTCCTGTCCGTCCAAAGCCGAGCCATCCCGCCTCCCCAGGTAGCGGCCCTCCATGTCCGGCTCCTTTATCTTGTGCCCATCGCTTGCGTAGGTCCTGGTTAGCTTGGCGTGGACTGCGTTCAATGGGGGAGTTGAGGGAAGTGGAGACGAGGCCTCTGAATCTCCTGATGGATCGTCTTCGTCAGGTGATGTGACAACAGGTATCACCTCTTGCTTGTTCCCATTTTCAACATGATTGTTTTCAGACTCTGTGGCGTCATTTTGAAGTTTTTCTGAGATATTTAAATCTACGTCTGGTAAAACTCCCTCAATATGAGACTCTGGTGACTGTCCGTTGACTAGTGCTCCAGCAGAATTTGAAGATTCTCCCTGTGAAAACAAAGAATCAATGTCTTTCTCCACGTTTACTTCCACTGGGCCTCTTGTTGCCTCACTACCTGAGCCACTCGAGTTACTCAGCCATGTCCCTTCACCAGATCCTGCTGCGGTTAACTCTTCTGACTTTTTCTCTGGCTCTGATTCGTTGTCGGAGAAGTAGGCAGAGTCTCTGTAACTGCTCCCCATGAGTGGTTCCTCAGCGGGAGCAACAGGCTCTGGTTGCTGGTCCTCGCTGCGATCATTGCTCTCAGCATCCAGCACACCCTCCACTTCAGAGATGATGATTTCAGGGGGGATTAGATTTGTTGCAGATGCAGACTCTTCCGTCTCCTCTTCTTCTTTGGCAACACTCAGGCCGTTTTTCACCGGGGAATGTTCTTTGACGCTGGGCTGAGAGTTCCACTCCGGAGACTCCAGGTTCTCCGTCTCATACCCGCTGTCTGATATTTTGTACGGAGGCTGCAGTTTGTGTTGGACTATTTGAGCAGTCATTTCATCTCCTTGTTCGGCTAACCTGTGGATGTCCAGAGAGTCTAAAGAGTCTGGTGTCTCAGCAGAGTTTTCTATAGTGGGCAAAGTGGTGGACATACTGTCTTCTAATAGACTGTCCTGACTGATCTGGTCCAAAGATGGTCCAGAGACTAACAGAGAGGACCTGACAAGAGGACGCCCGTTAGTGTCCATAAAGGACTCTTCATGATCAGAAAGAGTGGTTTCCAGTTCAATATCTGCGTCCTCAATGAGTTCGCTTAACAGGTCATTACTCGTCAGGTCTTCACCATGCCCGTTGTCTGTAGGCAGCACTGGGACAGGCAAGGTTTCAGAAATATCACTGTCTAAGGGCTGAAGATTATCCTTTGAGGTCCCGAGGTCGTCTTCAAGGCTGGGAATTTTGGCATCTGTGCACAAGGAGTCTAAAGTGGCACTTTCAGAGAATGCAGGGGTGTGAACATCAGTCTGACTGATGGTCACCTCAAACCTCTCAGAGGTAGAATCAAACCCAGAGTCTAGACCTCTTTCTGAGGATTGCAGGAGACCAAAGTCCTCAGTGGAAGAACTAATATGAACCGGCAGCTGGATGCTTGTGTTATCTTCTGTGACCACTGTAATGGAAGGCACCAGTGTTTGATTTCCGACCAGAGACTGACAAGGCTCCCTTAAGCTGGCACTCGGGGAGTCTAAAAGTTCCTGTTGAGAGGATGTGCTACTTGTTGCAGGTCTTAAATAAGTGTCTGGTATAGTTAAGCTGCCTATACACTCAAGGTTGTCCCAAGAACGCATTTTGAATGAATCTTCAGGTTCGTGGGCAATGCCAGGTAAAAGAAAGTTCTCTCTTGGACTTGAGAAAGTGGATCCCTCTTTCATTAGATTCTGTTCCCTGAGGAACATATAGTTATCAGCTAGTTTTTCTGTGTTCAGAAGCCCCTTCAAATCTGCATTTTTCTCCCCCTCTACCGAATCTGCAGGGTGAGTGGCTTCTGAACTACCCCCTAAAAAAGAATCCCCGCAATTTTTATCTGCATCTACCACTGGGACTTCTAGAGACACAGCTTCGAGAAACGGGTTCACGTTGCGCTCAGGGAGCTCCATAAAACTCTGTCCCCAAGACGGAGAGTCCTCCTGCTTGGACCCAGTGTCAGTGAAAATGTTGGTGTGGTATGGGCTGTCGTTCTCAAGAGACGACCAGATGTGGCTGTCTGGCAAATAAGAGTCCTTGGAGTCAATACTTTGGTGGAAAAAATCTGCATCAGTGCTGGACTCATCCAGACGGACATCTTGGAGAACAACAAAATCTTGTCGGCCTGAGCTGAAGTCCAAATCTTGCCCTCTGTTGCTGTCTCCTCCAACAGTGCTCTCCCCTTGTTCTTCTAGCTGTATGTAATATTCATTCCCATTTGATGGCTTTTGTGCATCAAACACTGGTACTACCCCAGGAATGCCTGAAGGAGTGTTCCCACCCTCTGTGCCCTCTGCTCTGCCCACAGGATCGGGGAAATGTGCCTGGATGTCTTCTCTGGAAACAGGGAAGAACATGCTGTGATAGTTCAGCGTTGTGTCCATGCCTGAGCGTCCATGGTTTCCTTCATAGTGGTCGTGCTTGGCTGCTTCCCAAACATACTCAAAGCTGAGACCTTTGCTTGTTTCAGTTACAGTGAGGACTTCGTCGATCTCCTGTCGCAGGGCATCATCAGCAAACTGTTCCAAGATAGGGAAAGAGGAGTGGCTGACAGTGGTCTGGCGTGTGGAAGGATTGGGTTTGAGGGCGTCCCAGCGTTGCTCGAAATCTTCTTCAATGTCTTTCTGGCCTTGCATGCGCAGGTAAGTAAGTAGACGGTGGACTTCCTCTGCTGTGGCCCGCTTGTCTGGAGACAGCCAACAGAACTGCAGAACCTCATACCTGCAGAGATAGGAAATAGGTAGCAAACAGGAAAGACTGTTATTATCTTCCAACGTGGCTTTAACGCGACACATTTTCAGAAAGTTAGAAATACATCTTGATTGACTGGTTCAACCAATCCATGCACGGCTGTCATGGTTGTTGCTAGGTAGCGCCTGTGGCAACCTGTTGCAGCAGCTCTCTCTTCCTTACCCCATTTTTCTAATTTTGTTCTTCCCTTCTTTGCCATTTATATTTAGAGCCTGTCGTTACTTTTTATGGCTCATTTGTTGGTCACTGAGACCAAACTGGTTATGTTTGCCGGAGTGTTTTACTTGTGTTTGTCCAGAGATCCTACATGTAACCATGATCTCATTATTTACATATGAGATCAGCTGTAAGCAGCCTATAGCATGTCGATGCTAAGTGGTGCCAGGCCTGATGTTCCCCGTGATCTAAGGAGAAGGAGGCGAGAACGACATGCTGGTTAGTGGTGTGAGATGAGAAGACACGACATTGACCTATCCTTCCATCCATCATTAGGGGGAATGTAAGAACCATCACCAATAGCTAGCCATGCTCACCCACCAACCAAACGGAATACCATGGGGCAGAGTAGCATCATTGTATTTGCAGACGTGGCTAATTAAGCTAACGCTGGACACCAACGCCATTTTGGAAGTATTTAACCTGCTGTGAGGGGAGAGAATACAGGAGAGAGAGACTGAACAGACTGGTGAAGAAGTCCAGCTCAGTCCTGGACACCGTGAATGTGGAGGCTGACAAGAGAATAATGACCAAGCTGTCGTCTCTGATGGACATTTTTCTTCGAGCTGACACTTGTCATATTATTCTATTTAAATATTCTTGATTTTTTACTATATACTTAATCACACATATCATACATCATTGTTTTGCTGCTGTGACTCTGAATTTCCCTACGGGGATTAGTAAAGTACATAGTATTGTATGATATACTTGCCATCTGTCAGAGTAAGGAAGCTCCAGCTGTGGCTTGAAGAGTTTAACTTGTTGATCCTTGATCACATGATTGAGAACCTCCCGGTCGGACAGATGTGGGTATGGCTGACCGGCGTTCTCAAAGAGCTCCCACAATGTGACCCCCAAGGCCCTATGAACAAAAGAGGATAGAGGAGGAAATGGAATTTACAGCAGGACACAAGTGTTCAGTACATTACCAATTTTAGACCTAACCTTAACCTCTAGACTCCAGATCATAAAACTTCTTTGAGTGAGTCGTTTGGGATATCTGTAAGGGACTGAAGCAAGAATCGAACCTGAGAACCTAACGTGTTGCTTGTTATGGAGAGTATTCTGAGTAAACATTGTTTAATGTTGAAGGCAGCCTGGCTTGTGCAAATGCAACTACCTTATGTAACCTTCATAATTTATGACCACAAAGCATTTGAAGCCAAGGAGAGGCTGAAAGGAATTTAGTGTGGACAGATGCTTGGCTGGAGCAAGGTCATATTCTTTTGACCCTTTCTTGGAAATGATCAAGTTTCCACCTCTTTCTTATCAGAAAGAGGTTGTCAGACATGTTTTTAGAAGCCTCACTGAAAAACTTTCATATTTTTATGCCTGAGCATAGGTCCAACTGCATCAACAATGTAAGAAAAAGACTTCCTAAAAAGTAACAACAGTGTGAAATGTATTTGGATGACAGTCTTGGTGTTAGGTCTCTCTTTTCAAACTGTCCTCTGCTGTCCTCTAGTGTAGTGAGGAGCTGTTAAATTGTACCTACCACACATTACTGGGCTTGGTTGGCTCCATTGTGATCACACCCCCATGTCTCTCGCCCACCAGCTCAGGAGCCAACCATCGAAGTGGTGCGAACACATCTTCCTCCGTGATGATGTAATCCTCCTAGAAATAACACGGTCAAAAACAAACAATCACATACAGTATTTGCAACTTTCTGAAACTGTAGCTTTCGATAAACACTTTGTAGGAATTTGTATTTGGGATTCATGGTTCGTGATTCGCTCTCACAGACGCAGCACACACTCCAGCCTCTCCCTTTCTTTACAGAAATAGACTGTACACTGGGTGACCTTATCTTACGAGTATTAAATTCAGACAGCCAAACTGACAGATCAGCAGTATTCGGGGAATGCAGCAGACAGAGCTGCCGTGAGACATATGCAACGTGTCGAGTTTCAGATCAGGACGACCGGAATTGTTCAGTGAAATATAGAAATCAATCAAATGAAAACAACTGCACAGCCAATGACGAAAAAGGTTTAAATTCTGACGGGTCATACAGGGCTGGACGTCAAAGATAGATGTTGACAGTGACTTCAGATAGGCAACTTAAGTTCAGCTGTTGCACAATACGGAGTAGTTCTCTGTTATCTAGGGGAGGAACATCTGTTGGGTTCAGTCAGTTAAACCGCTTCTAGCAACAAAAGCTTGATGAGCATTCGTCTTTGTGACTAAATAGAGGGGCTGTGGATAGAGGTTCTCATAGGCCTGTCTAACTCTCACTCACCCACACATGCACACCCACACCCTAAACATAAATGGGAGATATGTTGTTTTTGTATGATCTGTTATGTTATGCTGAGTTTGGGGTTCAAAGGACATCTGTAACTTATTTTTTAATTAAGGAGTGGCCAATCAGTTTATTTATCATACTCACTCTTCTTCTGTTTATAACGTTAATCCATCAGTACATGTTTATCAATGGAGGTCTTTTAAGGATGTTATTAAGGGGGAACTGGTAACCGGTGTGTTTTTCTGCTGAGTGCAGGGGTAACTAGTTGCACCTGTGAGGAGCTCTTCCTTATAGTGTTTTTGCCTCTTTCTGGCCCTAGAAAAACTCCAGATGACATTGTTACCTCCAGAGGGACTGGATGTGTGCGCAAAGACATCCATCAGAAGTCCTAATAATACTATGCTATGCTATGCTAATAAATTTGTATTTACATTTATGGGTCTAGACCTGTAAATGTTTTTGTAAAGTGTCTTGACATAATGTTTGTTGTGATTTGGCGCAATACAAATAAAGATTGATTGATTGATTGGATTGATAATTATAATTATAAAATCATACCATAATACTAATTATGTATAATCATATATGTAATAGAATAATGATGACCACAATGTGAGCATATGTGTCCAAATTTTCTCTTAGCTCTGATGTCATCTGGGTTTAAAATAAAGGAACGATCTGATCAGGGCTTGACGTTAACATTTTGGCTCACCAGCCACTGTGGCTAGTGGTTTTCCAGAGTTACTAGCCACTCAGCATTTTCACTAGCCACAGTTTTGTCGTTGGATAATTATGTTTAATATGATGGAAGCAGACAAAAACATGCTAAAGTTTACTTGAACTAGATTTAAAACCTTTTTAAATGTGAATGACCTCTATATACACCTAAATCAAGACTACAAAAATGTTTATCCCCATTATCAGGTATTCAGTTCTAAAACGGTTGTGCTCCTTTAATAGGAGAATACGCAGACAATTAAGACAAAGTAATTAAAGGAGAAGTTTATTTTTGCATTGAATGAAATGTGTTATGCTTGAAGGTTAGTTGAATAAACTAAGTACCATACTTTGTGGACTATGTCACTTTGTGGTATAATTATACATTTTTTAAAGTCGTATCAATCAAAAGAAAAAATGCCTCATGAAGACAAAAACAGCAGATATGCTATAAGTCACACTGGACCATAAGTTTTATCTATTTAGAATGATTTGGTTTGTTTACAGTATTTCCAGAGTGAACTTTTTACACATAACTTTGATAAATGTTTGTTTATTAGGAGGTTTAAATATTGTTCCTACAGCTCCTTGTATCTGTGACCAGTTTCTCTTCTCTACATGCACTCCCCTCCCCTCCCCTGCTCTAGGTGAGTGTTGCTGGTGAGATTGGTGCAGTGTGAGTTTAAATGAGCTCCATCTGGTCAACATCCTCACTTTTAAAAAGTTACAGGAGTTTTGGCGCTAGTTTGTGACTTAAATCTGTTTACAATAGAGAGCCAAAAAGACGTGAGTAAACTTTTAAATCACGGCGCTAAACACCGGGAGCTGTCAGGCTGTCCAAGACGGAGGCTCGAGAAGAGCGCGTCCAATGAACAAACACTGTGTGCAGGCAGTGCTCATGGGAGTTGTAGTGCCGTAGTCTCATATTGCAATGGGTTTAGTATTTCAGATGCTGTCTCAGAAAACTACAATTAAATAATTCAACCTGCCAAAGTGGCTGGTAGGAGTGACGGTGTCACCCGCCGCATCTGCATTTGGCGGGTTGGCGGGTGTTAATGTCAAGCCCTGGATCTGATCTTCGTCCACATGTTTTCAGACAGTTCATTTTGCCAAATGGTATGATAAAATGTGCCGAATTTCAACTCCTACCCTCAAATACAGTCACAGTGATTACTAACATCACTAAATGAATATCTGATTGGATGATACATTTATTTAAAGGTTCAATAACCAAAACTGGTTTATGGAATGTAGCAGCCTCATTTATATTTACAGTATCTTTGCATAGCCATGTCAATGAAGTTGACAGAACTATGTTGTACTTAAGTAATGGTAAAATTCAGTCTCTGGATCCAGTGGCAACCTCCAATGTAAAAATACAAGAAAAAGCTGAAGTGCGAAAATCTGCTGTTTCTAAACTGTCTGCTTGAGGCCGGCCAACATCAGAAGTCACGTACACTCTAAGCCAAAAAAGTTGTTTTCACGGGACAAATTCATCTATTTACAGCCTGGTACAAAAAAACGTCTGAATCTATGATTTCACTATCAGTACACGCTGAATTTTTTTCATACTCTACAGTTTAGAGGATATTAAGACCCCGAGTTCACCCAATCATAGGCACAGCTCTAAGCTCAAAGCCCGCCCACTTCAAACATGGCTGCACTAGATGAATTGCTTCAAAAATCTGTTTCAGACACCGACAGGTGATGTCAGTGCATGGTCTAAATGTGAAGTTTGTGCTTACTTTGTATCTGTAGGGTCCGATTCCATAGTCCCCCACTTTGACGGTAAGATCTGCAGTCAGATAGCAGTTCCTCAGAGCCAGATCACTGTGAGAGAAAACAGAAAGACATCAGGATGGTACCAAGTGGCAGATTCATTCTAAATGAGTTTATAATAAAACAGTCGGGATTTAGGAAAATAGCTTTAGTCTTCACTGAAATACAAATATTAAGCTTTTCACCCAAGTGAGTTGGTTGTGTTTATTCTAATGCTGTGAAACAGATAACACCTGCCATCAATACCAAAAAGTGATCCACTATCTGCATTCAGAATTACAGTTTTTCTCCTACATCAAAGACAAGGGAGTCAGGCGAGGATCCTGAAGGACTTTAGGAACTGTAGGAAATTCTTCTGTTGTTTGCCTCTGCTCTTTACAACAGGACCCATTCAGGCGCTATTCCTGACTCGTGCATACAGGAGCAGGATAACGTTTCAAGAAGGGAGACACAGCAACCTCTGCAGGGCTGCCAGTAGAGGGCGTAAGAAGCTGTGCCCTCCCTTCACGTCCAGCAGACATATGTTAGATCATTTTCAGCCACTGACGGAGCAGGCTTTGGTTTCCTGTCAGCCCTGTGGCTTTCCTTGCGCGTAAGTCCCATGTCCCTTTTACCCACCTAACGACAAACACTGCTGACACCAGTGTTTTGTGTGTACATGGCCCAGCTACTGTCAGAGCCTCTGAAACCTCTGCAAGATAAATGGAGATTTATTTTAAAACTGCCTGTCCACAGCGTCTGGCGAAAAGCCCAACATACAGTAACACAGCAGCACAAAATGAGTCCTGTATCTTAACCCTACAAGGCTAATACATGGCAGGGCAATGATCACTCCTAAAATATGAGCCAGTGGTGGAGTTAGCGGTAATGTCTACAGACACCTTCTTCATTTCGTCGGTGACAGCAGATACAGTTTCAGGTTCCAGGTAGTCTTACTTCTGTCAGCTGGATATCTTACAAATGCTCATTCGTGATTTTTAAAAATACACATTTTGGGCTTTTACATGTCTTTATTGAAAATAGGACACAGGATACAGACTGTGGAGAGAGGGAGGAATGAGAGGCGGAAGAGGCAACCGGCTGCAATTCTGGGTCACACAATTTAGCCACTTGGCTGAACAGAGACCCCAATAGTCCCTGATCTTCTGAATCAGTCATATTTCTACCAGGCTGATGTTTCTGAACCAAACTTCTGTCTTAAAGTGAAGTGAATAACTTTAAGGTTCAAGCAGGTATCCAATGGTGACTTTTAAATAAAACTACATCATTAACTCCTTTGTTGAAACTTAACATCAGATAAAAAAAAATCAGCCAAAGAGAAGACGGAAACTTCCTTCTGAGGTTTTCCCACCCTTTGTATCCAATGAGATTCCAGCTTCTGCTTTCAGCACACGCAGCACTGCTCTGAGGGTTTCGTGTCAGTGTTGGAGCGCTACAACCAATCAAAAATCTTGTCTGATTCTTCTCCCTAGCTGCGCCCAGAATTTTTAGTTTGTCACATTTTTTGAATTTTTTCGCTTGAATACCACATAAATATTTTTAAGACAGGAAATTAAATTAGTCCACGTGGAGGAAAGCTTGTAGAACTTCTATTAAGTTGTAACAAGGATTAAAACACAAGTCCCAATATTGGGCTATCCTTTTACACCCAAAGAGCAGAATCATCATATCCCTCTGGCAGCGGACAGCTGACACTGTAGCAATGCATGCGAGCTGTGTAATTGGAACCCTCTGAGCTTATTCTGAGCATGCAAAATAGAGCTGATGAGCGGAGCATCGTATGTTGCCCCCAAGCCACACGTTCCCAACACCCCCTGTGCCCTGCTGTCAGACATCCAGCACTCGGCGGGGTAAAAATGAAAATGAAATGCAGCCTCTCTGCTGTACAAACCTTTTTTGGAGAACACTGGCACTCCTGAGGCTGGACGGACAGTAAGCACTAAAGTAAAACTAACTGTTGACCCAAGTCTTTACAATCATGGTTTATGAGACTTGTTACCCCGTGTCTGACAAGTCATATTACATACCCAGAAAAATTGCAACACATTAATCGTTTCACATGATAATTATGTAGGTGTTTGTTGATCTCAGAGGAAGTGGGTTCTCACGTTTATACAATGTGTTGACAACATCTTGAATTGAAATACTTAAATTCTTTTCAGTCAAAACTGGGACAAACTCATGTAAATACCTCTGGGAAGGTAGCACCTAAATGACAGCAGCTTTTCCAGATGGGATCATTGTAAGCTAATTAGTATGTGTATTTACTAAAATAAATAAATTCTGGATAATAATCAGGTCTTCAGAAAATAACGTCTGTTAACTAAGGCTGTGTAAAACTTGAAGTGAAGTCAGAAAAGTGAAGTTAGACTGAGGGGAATGTGAGGCATAACGTCTAGAGGTTGTTAATAAAAAAGGAAGCTGTGTCTGCTGTTCCAAAGTGCTACCTGTGCAGGAAGTTGTGTTTGTGAAGGTGAGTGACACCAGCAGCGATTTCACAGGCCATCCTCTGCAGCTGCAACAGCTCAGCATTTCTGAACACCCAGTCCTGCTGGGACAGGTAGCCTCGCAAATCCCCCTGCAAACACACACACACACATAAACAAAGAAACACATTTATCAGCACATAAACACCAAGAATGTCACAGAAAAATCAACGTTTGTGTCACGGAAATGTAACAAGTGATTAAGTGTATTGTGCATTGATGGCCACATGGTGGCAGTAGATTCTCCTGTTCCTGTCTCCTCAGCACTTCTCACTGCTGATGTGGGAGAGGACCAAATAAGGGTAACGCTGTTAGGTGGACCTCTTTGCTGTGTCACAGAGATTTATAAATAAAAGAGTCCAGCTCAGGTCAGTGAAACAAACTGTGTCTGCATCCGGCTGTGTTTCTGAGCTCATCAGAAGAGGAGGGATGAAGAGAGGAAGATGGCATGAGAAGAAAGGGAAGGGAACTTTGAGCTAACCGGTTATAGCCCTGTAAAATAAACAAATAAAAAGTCACACGCGTGGTTTTTATTTCCTCAAATCACATGACACCAGTATGACTGTGAGGTTACAACTCAAGAGTGTGTTTGAGAGACAGAGTATTTACATATTCAGATCACAGGGCTACAAGAGTGGATGAACGGAGTCTGGAGGGACTTGAAATGTGAACACGGGTCAACCACAAGGATCTCAGCTGTGTGGAGCCAGTTGGGAATTTTGTTGGACGCTTGTAGTTACTGTTTACAAACATGTGAAACTGCTAATGTGCTATTTTTTGATTCAAGCTCTTCTGAAATTTTAATAACAATGTTGAACAACACCCAAAGGAACATGTTAAAGTCAGACTCCTAAAACGTGAAACAAGGTGTTGGTTCAAGTCTCTTTTTGACCACAGTGTTTGAGTGAAGGGGAATCCTGCAGAATGGGGGTTGTCTGAGGAATGACAGCACACTGTACGCACGCACACTCTCACACTCACATAATATATGAGCCCCTTTTGCTGAGAATGTCATCTCACATGTGGTTACTGACCGCGCAGTCTCTGCCTGTCTCTCTGTCTGTCTGTCTGTGTGTTTACAAAGGGTTTATTTTCCCCCCAAGCTATCTAACTACAAGCAGCTTAGATCTGTCGTCTTACATAAGCAACTAGGTTTGTTTCGACCATGTTCACCCCGGCGCACACAAACACAAACACATTAATAAAGTGCCACACAGCTCTGAGAATCAGCCTTCAGAGAAGAGCTATATTCAATGTATGGTAAGTGACACCCCTCTGCCTGTCTTCATTTGTGAAGACTCTGCAGCAGGTGATTAGGTCTGGGTTTCTAGAAGGGGGAGGGGGAGGGGGAATCCGGTGCTGCTAATGAAACAACATTAACTGTAAAGGGCCAAAACAATAAGGACTCAAACGAACAGGAATGTGTTCAGTTTCCACCACGCCACTTCATGTCTGGCTCGGCTAAGTCATGATTAGGTTATGTAAAAAGAACATTTTTAAGATACTTCACAGGATTAATGTCCATACTAGTCGTAGCAGGTGACATCATAGTTATTTTCAGTTTATTTTCATGTGAGCCTGGCAGAGCAAAAAGGCCAAACAAGAAGAGAAAACTTATAAAAGGTGCATTTAGAAAGGAAGGAGGTAAAATAAATCAGGGATGTCACGATACAGATTTTTTTTACTTCTGATACGATTACTTCATGATATGTTTTGCTTATACCAAGGTTATAATAGTTAACTAAAACGAAACTAAAAACGAAAACTGAAATTTAAAATATATTGCAGTTAACTCAAACTAATAAAAACTAGAAAAGAAAACAAAAACGATAAGTAAACTAAAACTGTATCTTGTGTTCATAAAACTAATTGAAACTAACTAAAATTATAGACAAAATGTCCTTAATTATAGTTTCTAACAATGCTAATAGCCTTTAGAATTTAAATTAATTCGACACATTTTCCTGACCAATTTTAAGACAGTTTTCGGCAGTTGTCAGTGCCGTACGGCACCATCATAGCAACATACTGGGATGTGCTTGTTTACTGCACTGACTGGCTGTGCTGCGACAAAACGTAGAGGAGCAATGAATTGGAGCATCTGTAATAGTTTCATTGCATGTGAGTCTGACTTTGTTACAAAGCTCATATTTTATTGCTTTACATAATTTATGTTTATAATTGTTTATTTAAGTTTATATTATTTTTTGTGTTGAAGGCAGCAGCCAACAGTTCAGTATCAGCATTGACTGAGCAGTGAGCACTATGTTGGACTTGAAAATAAACAGTGTTACAAAATATTTACTCTGACCTTTTTGAATCCTGCACCTGGTTAATAAGGTATGAAAAAAACAAAACTAAACTAAAACTTAACTAAAAATAATTCTTGTTGCAAAAATCAAAACTAAATAAAAACTAGAATGCCTGCTCTAAAACTAATTAAAACTAAACTGTAATGGAAAAAAAAATGTCAAAACTAACTAAAACTAAAATGACAAATCCAAAACTATTTTAACCTTGGCTTATACTAGGGCTGGGCGATATGGCCTAAAAATAAAATCTCTGATTTTTTCACAAAAATTCGATTTACGAGTTTTTTACGATTTTTTTTTCCTTTCAAAGAAAACAATAAGTACAAATGAAAGAGATAACTCAAAACCAGTTTTGTTTTAATTTTGTCACAAACTTAATAAAAGTAACCTCTATTTGACTCTTGGAATTGAATTTTTAGCTTTTCTTCTGTTTCAGTAACTTCACTTTGTAGTTTTAAAGGAGGCAGGCAGACATATTTTCATTCACAGTTAGAGCTGAAACGATTCCTTGAATGATTCGAGGTACTCGATTACAAAAAATACTTGAGTAATTTTCCCTGCCTCGAGGAATCGTTTAATTTTTAAAAAGTTTAAAGAGTGGTATTTCAAATAGAGCTGAGGCCATATGAGGAGAGTTTTCAGACCCCTCAAGCCACCTCTTATACAAAATAGCAACTAGCAACAAATCTAGCTCCTTTTCTGGAGTTTGGAGACTAATGGGTCATTCTACGAAACGGGTGCCATTTGGGTCCGCAACATTTGATGAGGTGTACAAGGCACAAAAAATGTGTCAAAGTGTGTTTACAAATTTTGGAGCTACCAAAGCAAGTGCTCTTATTGACATGCTGTATCAGAAAATTCTATTTCTTAAAGAGAAAAAAATTCATTTGAAGAATAACTGCTCTTTAACTAAACAAAAATGTATTTTATCCGATTACTCGATTAATCGATAGGATTTCAGTAGAATAATCGAATACTAAAATATTCGATAGCTGCAGCCCTATTCACAATGAAAGCTGCACCATTTTGTACATTTTGAATTTAAAAATACTGCTAGAAAAAGCGTGTACAGGACTGTTTCAGTGCACTACAGCACTATTCAGTTATATTCTACTTTAAATTATTAAAAAAAAATCCCCACTTTGTTTCTGTCAAGTTTTATTTTTTAGGCTATATAGTCTGTTTATCCTTTAATTTTGATACAAACAAATAAATAAAATTACATGCTATTTATTCAAGTGTAGACTCATAAAATTCATGCCTCCCTGCATAAGTCAGTGCCCTGGTTGGGACACCCCAGTCTAATAAGTCCGGTCCGCCCCTGCTTGACAGAGCGCATCTCGATGCTGGTTCGTTATGTTGCTCTGCTCGTGAGCAGATGGATTTATGCTGAATGGGGGATTTAGTTGTTGGAATAGAGGGAGTTGCAGGGAAAGACAGAACTCAGCTTCCCCCCAGGTAAAAGTTCAACAACTTCTCAGTCATGTCTGTCCGAGCAGCGCGCCGCTCTGTGCGATCGCCCATCGTCGTCCCGTCACCCACCCTGTCTACTTTCACAAATCATGATCCATCCAAATTACCATAAGAGGGGATTTTCTTCGGTACAGTGAGGGTTTTCTGTGAAAAACTAATGTATATTTCTTTACTGTCTAAATCTTAAAATGATCAGAGTATTAACTTTGAAGAGCAGCAGGTTTTACATGCGTCAATCACATCATCAATAATCTGCAGGTGAACCTAAAAGGATCCCGGCTCTATAAATGTTTGAGTAAAAGATCTTAATCAAACTCCTGAAAAGTGACAGATTGAAAACGGAGTATTGGAGGAAAGGGATTTGAACATTCACTGACAAGAGGTCTAGTTTATATAAATCTCTTTGGGCTGTTGATACAGACTATAAGGAACACGTGTCCATCAAGGTGCTGGGTCTCAAAGACGCACAAGCACATTTTTATGACATTTAGGTTTCTGTTGTTTTGTTTTGTGAACTGTTAAAGCATGCAGCACACACGCGGAGTCAGCGCTTGCCGCGGTATAAAAGGTGCGCAATAGCAGGGGAGAAAAAATTCAAATTTTTCATTTTTCAAATCGTCCACAAGGAAAAATTCGAATTAATCGATATAATCGATATATCACTCAGGCCTACTTT
This sequence comes from Halichoeres trimaculatus, assembly GCF_033239565.1. NCBI lineage: Eukaryota > Metazoa > Chordata > Actinopteri > Labriformes > Labridae > Halichoeres > Halichoeres trimaculatus. The sequence continues at coordinate 4,144,994 of NW_027437198.1, read as the reverse complement.
GTTGGGTGATTCCATTGTGAATGACGAATTATATTTTTTGTATTAAAAGTGAGCCCTGTTGGTACCTCCTGGAGGAACACTCACTTTACAAATGCTGCAAGATGCTGTTTTACTATCATTGCTTTCCCAAAGAGAAGTAGTTCCGGACATGTTTGCAACATGGTTTGATTTACAGCAGCCGTAAAGTGTGACAGTGCTGAAAACCTGTGAAAACTGGATCTGCCCTGATCATGTAATGACATCCAATGCTATCTGGTCATCCAAAAATAACCATATCAGGCGCTGATACCGGTCAGAGTACGGGATCAGGACATCCCTAAAATCAACTTTAACTAAAGAGTGACTTATTAAGTGATTGAATTATTGTGCAACGTATGTGCAAAGTGCATTAAAATGCTGGATGTGAGTTTCAGCTACCCTCTGTCTAACTTTATTTAATGCTATGACAGTCGCATAAAGACTTCTGGGATACCCACCAGAGGATTGTCACCTCAACCACCGAACTAAATGCAGCAGATCAACAACTTTCAAAAGCTCAACGTCAGCTGGCTCACAGCCGAGACCCCGAACAAGAGAGGGGCCTGCCTAACTTCCTGGCTAAGCACCAAGCAGGAGACCCATGCATTAGAGCTGTCACTCAAACTCTGGTATGTGACATTCTGTAGCCTCTGCACCAGTTGCTTGATGTATTTTGATGTCTAAAATGCTTTGAGTCAGGGTTACCCGGCACAGGTGATACGGGACAGAAAAACCAGCATCAATCACCGGGCTGTCAAAGGGAACGTCACAGGAGACTGACTTTTTGGGATTCATCTTGTTCAGCGTGCAGCTGCGTTGTCATGTTTCATGTTTCAACATCTAGGAGTTGATAGACACGGCTTGAAGATATAAAAAGACGGATGTGTGTCTGATGAGCGTTTTATTGTCTTGTTGTGAAGATAGCGTGCATGTAGGGGAAACAACTTGTGCAGTTTATGACAATTAAAAAGTGAGGAAAAAGCCAGATGAAGTCTTTGAATGTCTCTATCTGGTGAAGGATAATGAGAACAGACATCACTCACTTTACGCATTATCACCGTTAACACACAGGACCTGCTCATCATCACACTATCTTCCCTAATGGCCGGTGCCCACGTGTGATAAGTCATTCACCTTGACTCATTTCCATCCCCTGTCAGAGACGTTACTGGAGCTGGCTGGGAAAGACCACAATGCCAGGGGAGCAGCCGGGCCGGAGCAGCTGACAATGCCCAAGCCAAACAGAGTTACGCAATCTCTGGACGGCGAGCCAAACTGGACCCAGCTGGAAATGTTACTGGGTCGGACAAATGGAAGGAAAGGTGTGGGGATGACGCTCAGAGATTCTGTGTTGGTAAACAGGAGAAGTGTGTTCGCTAATGTGGCCCAAGGTCCAAGGCTGCAGGATGCTCAGTACAAACAAAAGACCAATCGGATGAAAATCTAACAGATTATTTTTTTTTTAAACAGCTGTAATCGCTTGGGTTGCTCCATCATATCATCCTGCCATAAACAGGATGTAAATGGACCTATGCTGCTCCTGTGCACTCTGACACACCTACATCTTTTACACTTTTACACACTCATGCAGCGATGATAAGATTGAGATAATAAACTTGATGATGATTAACATAAGTCCATAAAAGTATTATAAGTCAATGTTGACCTTTGCTCGACCAGACCCTAAAATTTTCCTTCCAAACTTTTCTTTTTTTTTAGGTCAGTGCCACACCAAACTCAGCACAAAACAACTTTGGTCTAATCTTTTTTTTCCAAAAAGCCTAAAACTATTTCTTTAAACTCTAAAAAAAACTTAGTTTAAAGCTGAGGTTGGACAGTTTGCTCACAGCGTCAGGTGGAGTGTTTTATACAGATCTTCACCCAGAAACTTCTTTGCAACGTTTATTTTTTTACCTGGTTAAAATTAGGGATAAGTCAAGATATAAAAAAAAATGAAATGAATAAATCTACCTGACAGTGTTAGTAGAGCTTCTTAAAGCTGTTTTCTTTTTTCTTTCAATACAATTCTACATAACCAAAAAAAAGCAACAGTGCCAGTTATTGGTATAACAGGTTACAGCACTGAGAGATTCAAAAGTGGAGGAAAACTAAAACTTCTGCTGCCTAAAAGAGTCCTTGGAGGAACATCAGGGATCCTATTCTTTCATATATTATATCTAAATGTGCCATGAGGAGGATCTGTTTATTGGACTGCAGAGACATCTTTTAGCCCTAGAGTCTTATGGTGCGTTTGAGGCAACCCGTAACTCGTATGTTTCCAGTTGAAATCTCCTTGTTCCGACCTGAAAGCGTTCCAGGCAATTTACGACTTCGGTTTGAATTCTGGGATGTAAACAAACCAGCATGGCAGAAATTCTAAGATTTATGCTTGGTCATTTCAATTACCAAAGGAGCCCGCAAGTTCTTTATTTAAGTGAAACGGAGAAGGGGAAAAGGCGCATGAGGTATTTACTTTATATTTCACGGTATATGTTGTTATTTTAAAGTGTATTTTTTTTATTTTTGTTGATTAATGCACTGAACGCCAAAGTTGCTGCCAATGTTCAATGTGTGAACATCAGACAAGAAGTTTACACTTGTAGCCCAGTGATGATAGCGCTCTCTCTCTCTATTAACTATTTTGTGTTAGCGACACATTTGTCCACCGTCTCGGGCACATATGAGATTATAGTACATAATCGTGTGTAAATTATGATTGCAACGTTTGAATTTACTTTACATTGTTGTAAAGTCTATTTCTCACCATGTGTCACACGCAGCACCACCACAGCCATAGAGGCTGCCATATTGTTTTGGCACAGATTAGAGCCCGGCCGATTAATCGTGCCGATTATGCCTGTCACCGATTAATCAACATCGGCCAAAATGTAGCCAATTATAAAAATTTGTGCTCCACGGAGATTCTGTCACTCCTGCTCCTGTGTGTCTGTGTGTTGGGCTGCACACTGCCCGAGTGCCTGCCCCCTCCATCCACCATTATCTACTGTAAGATTATAGAACAACATTTTAACATCATGGAAGTTGCTTTTTTGGAAGATAAACAGAGATAAATGCTACTGTTAATTCACACGTCCACCATTTTCTAATGTAAGACTATAGAACAACATTTTGCTGTTGTGTAAGTTGCTCATTGTGTGTTTACAGTTTGATTTTTTTTTACTAACTGTGTTTACAGTTTGACTTCTTTATTTATTATTGTGTTTACAGCTTGTTCTTATTTATCATTGGTTTACACTACAGTTCTTATGTTGACAGTTTTATAATTAAAGTTCCTTGTTTTAATTTAATAGTGTTCTGTCTGTTGTCTTGAATCATATGGGTATTATACTTTGTGTTCATATACCTACAGTATATATCCTGTGTATATCAATGAATTTCTTATATATATCAGCCGATATATCAGATATCGGCTTTTTTTTGTCCCCAGTATCGGTATTGGCATCGGCCCCAAAAATCCCATATCGGTCGGGCTCTAGCACAGATCTGACGTCACAAGTCGTAACTCGGAGTACATCGATCTGGCACGAGTTCACAGGTCGTAAGTTACGAGTTAGACTGCCGTTCCAGGGCATTTTCATGAGTTACAGGTGGGAAATATACGAGTTACGGGTTGCCTCAAACGCACCATTACTCACTGTTGTGAAGACGTGACTTAAAAAGGCGTGTGTTTGTTTTGGAACTAACTTTTTTGTTCAGGACAACTTTTACTGCATACAACGCAAAGAGGTAAGGTATTCATCACTACAGTTAGATAGCGATGTTGTTTAATCCGTGACAACAAGCAAACAATTTTTTGTACTGTAGTTTAGTAGCCGGCTATATGCAGTGCTACTCACAGCCTGGTGCTGAGACGTCTTAACGTGTAACGTGCAAGTGAATCCTGGTTATGTCCTGCCAGTCATCCACCAATCAGAGCCAACGTAACCTCACTCTTCATTTTATTGATAGACTCAAGTTTGAACAGACCACTGCAGAATAACTGCTGACTGTGGGTTGGAATCAACATTAGCAAAAACAGTTTAGCCTTTTAGCCTTTAGCTTGTTTTTTAGCCATTGACTTGTTTTTTATCCATTAGCTTGTATTTTAGCCTTTAGCTCTTGTTTTAGCCTTTTGCCTGTGTTTGGCCTTAAGCTTGTACTCTATCTCTCTCATGTTTATCTTTCTTCTGCTCTTCCGTCCATTTTCTGTCTGACAGTTAGGCTCCAGTGTCCACCACCACTACAAAATTAATCACAGAAATTGTTTTCAGCAGTGAAAAACACAGATCTCTCTACTCTTTACTAAACTCCATCAGCTGATGTGGTGTTGCCATAGAGACTTTTACAAATATCAGTCCAGTCCTGCTCAACATGATCAAGAAGCTAAGAAGTAGCATTAAGGAATAACCTGCAGTGGAGCTGATAATCTCATTTTAAAGTGTGGATTACGATCAGGTATGTATCTATAAGGGAGACTTTTACAAGATCATTGAAACCTACAACAACTTTGAACAGTCATTAAATGGATCTGTAACTCCTTATGCTGAAAAGCTATCAGGAAAGGATTATTTTGCCAGAAATGCCAAACCTTAGTAAAAGCTTTGCATACATTACAAACCAACACTGATCTTAAATGACAAAAACAGGAGCTAACCCACTGACAAGATAACATCAAGCTCAGGTTGCCCTGTGGTCGAAAAACATCAAAGAAACAATAATAAACTGGTTAACAAGAGTGCTTTGGAAAATAAGCGACCCAGCATGACAACTACAAAGTGAGACCTCTCTATCTAAGAGTTAGTTTCTATTTCAGGCTGCGTTTCCTTCAAGTATCAATCAAACAACAAACAAGTTGTTGTAAATATCCAAGGCAACATCTTTGCCGCCCAGCATTCATCTGTGGCCAGCTCACAGGGTTCTTTAGGAACAGCTTGGCTTGCTTCACCCTCCACATACACAAGGTGCAACCCATAAAAATGCACAAACACAGCAACTGGTGGAGCTGACACCAGAGGAGCGTAAATGGAGCCTGTTGCTTTACTGGGTGAGGTGGGAATGTGAGAAGTCCCAGGCTTTGACTTGCTATGCAGCCTCGACAGGGGAAAGGGGAGCAGAGGTGTGAGAGAAAGAGACATGGGGGGAGTGGGGTGGGTGGAGGGGAGCTCCCAGCAGCGAGAGCCCAGCCCACCCAGGAAAGAGAGAGAGAGAGAAAAACAGAGGATAAATCAGCTGCCATGATGAAGTCTGAGTCACTTCAATATGTGAGGACGAAGAGGGGGCTAATTTAGGGCTGAGACAGTAAGCTCCTCGTCCAGGAGGGCAGGTCAGCTATTCATGCATGCTGGACTGTATCTGAGAGGTCCTGCTCTTTGAATGCATGAGCTTAACAAGCTGACGCAGGACAATTCTCAGATATCCCAATTAATGAAGCCTTCTTTAAGAAGAAGTGCTAAAAATTAAACCTTGTTTCAACTCCTCGGCACTTATTCACAAGAGCTGTATATGCAAAAGAAGAAAAACATCACAAAACAGGACTAAACAGACACTTTCCATCTGTTTCATTTCCAGTTGCTTCGATGTTTTCAACTGAAGACATCATAAAAAACCTTTAAGGTCACTCACCATTTCACAGTACTCGAACACAAGTAGGAAGGGAATGGCCTCTACACACTGTCCCAGGCACTGCAGGATGTTTGGGTGCTGCAGAACTCTGTGTAAACAAAAACAACATTTAGTCTGTCAGTAAGTGATGTGTAAACAAGCCTTGGAGTATCATTTGAAATCATTTGTAGGATGTGGGAGGGGGTATCATGCAATGTGTCAACAGAGAGATAGGGGGTGCTGCCGGCATAACAGTAATGTCACACTGCTATTTCTGCCTAAAAGTACTGTATGAAACTCTTTCTATTTCTATTCTATTCTAATACAACTTTAAAAAATATCATTAAAAGATCAAGTTAAAAGTATTCCAGCTACTTCTTCAAAAACACATTTCATGATGATAGTTTTTCCAGTTACCTGTATGGGTCCCCCTGCTGCAGGAAATCATTCTGCTCCCTGGCACTTGCATTAGCTTTTAACTCCTTCACCACCACTCTGGCTCCACCTGGGTCAGTGTAGATTTCACTCAGGAGCACCTGTATGTGTAGAGTACATTCAACTTAACATACAGAGGAAAAAAGGTCACAGCAGTGTGCTCTGACATGTCGAAAGAAGCAGTAAATGTGAATTAAAGTAAGTGAAGAAAGAGGTGAGTTCCTTCAGCATGTCCTCTAAAACTAAGTGAAGACTTAGTTTAAGGCTGTATTCAGACCAGAAAAGTCCTTTGGTCCTCTTGTTTGGTCCGGACCAAAAGCGGACTTTATTTTTATCGTTTGGCGCGGTTCATATTCAGATTGTACTTTTTGCAAGTGGACTATATTCTGTAAACACATCCACATGTGTGACGATCAGTGCTCTCATTGGACAGCACTGACAAAGGCGGCACACAGAATACAGACCCAGAAATGGAGGTAAACATGTGTGTTTGTGCTCTTATTAGAGCTGCAAAATCATTTTCAGTTTCAAGAGCAGCTCCTTCAAAGCAGGCTTAACAACACCGTTTACAATTTTGGAACAGTGAAGACGAATGTGCGCAGCAAGGAGACGCTATGCTCTGCGTGTCCTGACCCACAACATGCCAGCAACAGCGTGGCTAAACAGAAGACGGAGGATCAGGTATGAACCAAAGACGGTTAGGTTACGGTGGCTTTATAGGCCCAAAAGGCACATGTATCCTGTAGTTAGTTCGGATGGACCTTGGTTTGTATTCAGACCTGCACCGGAGAACCACGAACTGCACCAGAGTTCGTTTGGAAGCGGACCGAGACCACCTCAAAAAGTGGGTCTCGGTCCGGTTGTTTGGTTCGCACCAGGGTTCGTTTGTGTCTATTCACACCTGCATGAAAAGTCTGCACCAGCGTGGGAAACAAACCCTGGTCCGTTTAAAGTGGACCAAACAGTCCAGGTCTGAATTAGGTCTTAAATACAATGAAAACAAATGTTACCTGGCCAAACCAGCCGTTGCCAATCTCTTGGATGTAACTCAGACTGTGGCGTGCAACCTGGAAACCTGCAGATCCTTCTGTAAAACAAAGGACAAGGTGTTAAGAGTTTGTTGTTTAAAAGCATGGTGATTTTCAAAACACACATCTAAATGAGAGTACATCCATCTGCTTCTGAAATGAGGTGGGAGCCACGAGCGGTCCAGATCGGCTTAGTACAGTTTGGCACAGTTTGGATCAGTGAAGCCTGATCCTGTTTGTGTTTCCACAGCCTATCGTCCCTTTCTTGGTAGGTTGAGTGTGAGCTGGATGCCATGTCAGCTTTGTAATAGCGTGATGGCATAGCAGGGTGACGGCATAGCAACGAGACACAGCGTACCCTACTACTACTAAATCCAATGAAGAAGAAAAATATGATACAGTAAACAAAGAGAAACAGTGAAAGACATCCAGCAATTTGTCTTCTTTGTGATTGGCATGTAGCTCTTTGTTACGAAGGGCAACTAAGCTTTGTTTCCGTTGCATCCCACGAGAAGAAATACAGCAGCTGCAGTGTCACAGTAAGTGACATTCTTTAGCAGAAGTGATGCAACAGATGCACATTTTGTTGAAAGGCAGTCGGCAGATTCAGCAGCACAAGCATAACATGGTAGTCTGCCACTGTTACTGTTGCTGTTGTTGTCCGGTACGGCAATTTAAGTTGCTACATTGAAAGTGTAAGATGCAAAGTAAAGCGTAACATCAGCGTTTCCACTGAAAACTCTGGCTTGATGTTAACACGGCAAGGGTGGCCATGGCGTTTTAGAAACATTACACTCTGGAGGCTGTTTTCAAAAGTTTGCATTGGGTTCCTGTGTAAACGCGAGGCCGAAAAGCAACAATACTTTTTCAGTTCATCTTAAAACTGTTGTTGTGTCAACGACCCCTTTGTATCTTCACAACTGCTGAGTTACCGTATTTTCCGCACTATAAGGCGCACCGAAAAGCCTTCAGTTTTCTCAAAAGCCGGCAGTGCGCCTTATAATCCGATGCGCCTTATATATGGATCAATATTGATCAATCATGGCTACCACAGTAGTTGGTGAAGTAATAGCGGTGAACTGGTAAAGAGAAATTCCTGTAAGTGCTAACGTTAGCTCACAGGCTGGCCCAGGCTTCTTCTCTTGTTTATTGTTAAAGGAACACAGCGCCCCCCAAAGGTCTGACATGAGAACTGATCTCTGGAAACAGCTTTTGTTGACGGCAGAAACTGCTTCGTCTTTACAGCGCACTTTTTTGAAAACGGCACAGAAAAAAGTCAGATAGAAAAATGTGCCGGTCCGTGTGGATGTGGTCTGTGTTTGACTGACTTATCTGAACACACTCACATCAGATTCCCTGTATGTCAATCTATGGAGTGTAATTCAGTCAGAAGCTCAACCTTAACAGTGGTAACTGTGAGTCTGTTGCCTTCGGCGGCCCGCCACAGTCTCATTTGGCCCCGCCACAGTCTCATATGGAGACAAAAATACGATCCGTCACTCTGTCAGACCATTACACAGCTGTACTTTCCTACCGCACGTAAAAAAGAGAACAAGAGTGCGCGCGCACTGGTCACACTCGTAGACGTCGCTCTTTACCTGTTACGTTTGGCGCGAACCAGATTCCAGCGAAGTTAGAGCGGGGCGTCTGACTCTGAGATACGTGTAACTTCTTTTTTGGGCATTAGCGGCCATGCTAACTGCGGCCGTGGACACAGTATCTCACTGCGCTGTCTGCCTCCCTTCTTGGGAAGAGGAATGGCTGCACCGCGCACGTCTCGGTTCCAGAGTTTCATTATCACAGCGCATTCAGAGTCAGTGTCAGGCACACAGTACAATTACCTGTACGATACCAACGAGCTGACGCGGGTAATTATTTCATAGTCTCCTCTCCTGGGGCCTACATTTATTACAGCGAAGTCCTCTTAAGTTTCACTTACGACGAAAAGGCAAAACGTGGATACGACCAACATTCTTTTCAGATCTATCACACTCTGCATACACACGGCTGCACGCTATCCCCCGTGATAAATCACACCGCGACGACAAAAGCTTGAATAAGGTGAGCACGCCTCCTTTCCCTCCTTCAGCGTGCCCGAACGTAACCATATATGGTCAATGCAAATCAGTACGTGCATATTAAGTAGCCATGTGCTTCTGCGATTTTTGTACTGACGTCAGCGTAAGACGGTGAACACCACAGACGGAGAGAGCATGGAGGAAGATGAATTTCTCTCGAAGTCAGATACACAGCAATATCAGGAAATATCAGTCAGAAAATCTTGCATTGATTTAGGCTACATTTTGTGATGAAGTGGGCCTCAGCAAATTTAGGCATCTTTATTTATTTAGACTATTTTCTGCAGTCACTATAGAAAAAAACAGAATGAAAACACTACACTCCCAAATCCAGATAAGGGAGCAGAGAGAAGAAGAATCGTAATCAGACCCTTTATCCCAAAAAATATTTTTTTAAGATGTTAAAACAATATAAAGGGTTTCCACTTTGCTTCCCTTTCACCTACTCACATCCTGGTGCTCTCTTTTCTTCATCAGCTTCAAACACACACCTCGTTAACTCAGGTGAGAGAATAAGGGTAGGCTACAGTCTCAGTAGCCTGATGACAGATCACAGATCACGGGAAATAGTGTAAATAACCTGTTGTTGAAATGTTGTTCAGTAAATTGTTCAAAATATTGTGAGAGAGTGAGTTTTTGGTTTTGTTTCTGAATCATATTGAAAATATTTCTGATATGCCTTTGTAAGTTCTTATTTATCAGCGTATATTCATGTCCATGGTCCCAAACTGCGCTTACTGTAAAGGCGATACATCGCGCTTAAAAACGTACACATACATTAAAACCGCCGAGGGTCAGAGACTCCCCCACCACAGTCTCCTAAAATCCTGTGGGAAACACTGGCTCCATTTCTTATTGCTTGGTTTTGACACACATGGTTCTGATGATAAGTCTGTTCGTGCCTGACCTGTGATGTGAGCAGGCGGTTGGAGGTGTGGGGGTCCAGGCAGGGCCACAGGAGACACAGCGAGGGTGTACACCTCAGCTGGGGACTGCATAGATGGCGTATCCTCTGCTGGTGGAGTGAAGTCAATTTCATCCTCAAAGTGGTCCTCAAACTCCTAAAGCAACAAAAAAAGGCTCAAAAAAGCTTGCCAGGATACTTCATCCTCACTCTGTATCCATTAGGTGTGACCCACAGGAGGCGTGTCAGAACTCTCACCTTGAAGTTTATCTCTCTTTCTTTGCAGCAAGTCACGCAGTTCACGAGCAGCACCACCAAGGCCACAAGTGCAGTCAGCGACACAACGAGGGACAGGTAGAGTGACGCAGACAATGTGTCGCCTGTGCTCCCAGCTGGAATAAAGCAAAAAGAAACAGATTAAAATCAGGCTAATTCATCTACATTTACAGAGGATTCATAAAGGGATGGAGGACAGTGATGTTGGGAAAACAAACAGAAGTGTGTTTAAGTGGAAACACAGCACATACACAGGAGTGTTCTGGCTCTGCAGCTAAATCCACCCACAACAAAGGTAGAACTTCAGATACAAAAATAAACCGCACCGTGCTGATACAATGGAGCTGAAGTGCAGTGAGAGAAATGCCCGCTCTGACACCGTGTAAGAAACAAACACATCCATTTCAATCCTTAAATCTAAAGGATTTTTAAGGTTGTCATTTTCTGCCGACATTACGTGACGGTAAAACAGAACCTCCACCTGAAACCAGCCATACACAGAGACAGCTGTGAGGGCTTCCACTGACTGCTAAGCAGCTGATGGTGCAGCAGTGGTGACAGCAGGTGTGAGTCCGTGCTGCTGTGGACGCTGCTGGCCCAGCAGATTTAGCGTGAGGGCTGACAGCAGCCTTACAACCCACCCACTGCACGGCTCAGCTGCTGCTTCCTTTCCGCACAGATGCTGACCAGCACTCACACAGCAGCAGTATGTTTTATTGGGAGGTATTTCCAATTTAGTGAAAACAAAACACACTCACATCAGATTCCCTGTATGTCAATCTATGGAGTGTAATTCAGTCAGAAGCTCAACCTTAACAGTGGTAACTGTGAGTCTGTTGCCTTCTGACAACCTCACTTTGTCTCTCCATGTCTGAAATGTCAATGCTCATTTCTAACAGCTCATCTTGATGGTATGAGAGCGGTTGTGTGGCAGTCTCTGCTGTGTGTGAGTGAGAAGTCAGATCTCTTCCACATGATGCTCATGTGCATTTTTGTAAATATATAGGCCTGTCACCATAACAAGTTTTGCTAGACGATAATTTTCCAAAATATCATTGCCAATAAACGATATTATTGTCAATATTGTGTTGATTTTTTTTTCCATTTTTTCATTGATGTAATTATGATAAATGGGATAATAAAGTGAGTACACCATATCAAAAGCAAGAAACTTTAATTTCTTAAGAGTATTTAACTGTGATTAAAAGGTCAGGATCTTTTAAATAAAATAAATTAAACAAAAAATAGAATAAATTTAACAAACAAGAAAGAGAAAAAAACCCAATGAAAATGAAATGGACTCTCTTTTAGAAAAAAAATACATGTCAATGAAAATAATTAATACTAATCAAAAACAATAAAACATAGACCCTGTCTCTAATGAAAAAACGAAACTCCAAAAAAAAAGAACAACAAAAAAAAACTATAGCCTTAATATAAGGGAGTTTATACAGTTCCTGAATTGTTTGTAACATGTACTTTTTCCCAGTCAATCCGTACTGTCTGTCAAACATTTTTAACATTTCTGGCTTTCAACCGTATTGAAGGGCTGCATTTCTTTGGCAATGTAGCTGTCTTTGAGCGCCCACCATTTGGCGCTTTTATTTCTATTTACTTTGCAGACCAAAAGCCTCAGTAAGAGCGGATTGTCAAAGAATAAGGCTCCGCTGCACCTCCCCTTCTTCTTCTTCGTCGCCACAAATGCGACATATCAGCTGGTTGGTGTTCATGAGCTCACACTTTGTTCATTCTGATAAAAAACAAAATATTCCCACATTGGGACTGTGGCAGGCGGCTTAAGAACCGTATCTTTTGTGCCATCATTCATATTAGCATGTGTTTCCTCCTTACCCCTCAGGACGCTCGCTTCAGCTCTCTTCGTGTGTACGCGCAAGCAGCCCCGTCTTCACCCCAAAGATCGCATTTTTGACATGTGCTCACTCCGCTATAAATCCGCTATCGAACCTATGCACCCTGATGTTAGGAAAGATAGATGTAGTGAGCCATCTTCTCATTAAGCCTCTTTGGTGGAAAGAGAGGAGGAAAACAAACATGCATGCACATGTCAGTTTATCGAGGCTGGCAAACTTACCGAGGACGTTTTTATTTATCGTTCGGTTCATTGATTTATTGATTATCGTGACAGGCCTATAAATATGTCACTATTTTGAAGACATCTCAAAAAAGTGGCTGGATGTCATCAGTCAGTTATATCACACTATGATGATAAGTGTAAACATAGCCTCAGCACTACATCAGTAGGACTGTGCACTGAAAAAAGACAGAATATTTGCCAGAGTCCTGCCTCCCCATCCTCCCCCCCGTTTATTCTGTCTCCCACTGGTCTTTGCTTGTCAGGTACATCCTGTCAGCTGGAGAGATTCAACACCTACAGAGTCTCCTTCTGCTGAGCTACAAAGTCCCAGCAGATGAAAGCAGCCACTGAACACATCCCAACTACAAACTGACTCGCAGTTGTCTGGTGTTTTCACACCATCACATGAGAGAAAATTAAAACAGAATTGAGCACAAACAGTCTGAGCCGATCGGGATCAAGACGAACCAGACTGAGGCCAGTGTGTCGAACACTAAGCTGGTATGAAGTGAGCTTTTCTGAATGAGGCTAATCCAGAAATATTTTCATATTGTGGCAAGTGCTAGGGTAAGCACAAGTCGTCCAAATGCTCGCCTGGCAACGGCTTGTTTGTATACACATAGTCTGGTTTCAAAACTGTTGCAAAAAAAATTACAGTTAACTTCAAATCCCTCTCATTTATCCGGAAACAAACATCATTCAATAATTCTATTGGTATTTATGTTTCAGTTGCTGGTAGGGATGACTTATAATTTTTGAAAAAATACAATTAGGAAATCTATAAAGAATTGAATAGCTCATGTGACTAATTTTCAACCTACAAAATATTTTTTTCTATAGCTTTTGACGGTAAAACTGGTATACAGATTCAGAAAGCTGCTAACTGCCAATTAAACAGAAGATAAAGACAGCATTGGAGCCATGTATCAGAGCAGCTGGTGTTGTTTTGTAGGAGTCAGAACCAAAGAAAATCACTGTGACTGTGAGAAATCAAAAGGTTCTGTGTAGAACTTCCTTTAACAAAACCGAGGCCAAGTGTTTATTTGCTGAAACGGAAAGAATTCAACCTTTGTAAACACCTCATTCCGAAAGAAAAGTGCCAATCTGAATGGACATTTAATCGGTTTCACAGGGGTGGAATATTCCTTTCCCCAAATAGATTGAGGTATCATGTATCCACTCAAACGGAAAGTTGTCAGGGTGCGTTCCTTCAGCGCATGCTCAGATATGACGTAAGACACAACTAGAAACGTTCCTAAATTTTAAAAATGGCGGCGAGCAGTCAGCACTGGACTGCTGCGGAAAGTTTGTTTTTGAAAGAAATGAACATAATATCAAGACTGGACGGACGAAAAACTCGCAATACGGAGTATTGCAACACCATGATAAACAAAGTGTCGTCCTGTAACCGTGGCTACTAGCCCAGCAACCACCTGTAGCACTGCGCTTTTACTTGAGAGAGAGCTGTGCGCCTCACTTGGGATGTTAGCACAACGTAATCACAGAGTATTTGACACATACCAACTTGCGTCACTCTTCATCCTGTACCGCTGTCGAAGTTCCGAAAGCAAGTGAAAGTCGAGCCTAGCTTCACCCTCAATTAGTAAAAAGCTGTATCTGTTGAGAGTTTAATTTCACTTTGGTTGCGTCTTTCTTTCTACGTGCTACATCTATCAGAGCTGCTCTGATTAGCTTCTACTTGGGATCATAAACATGCAAAGTCACTCGCGCACGAGGCGTGCTTCGATTGGCTAATGTGACCACATTTACTCTCCACGCAGAAACGTCCTATTACAACCAAAACATCAACATGCAGGCAGAGGAGGGGGTTGGGGCAGACACTGACACTGGTACACATGTATAGAGGTCTATTGGAGACAATTGAGCAGGTTTATTCCTGTAAAAGTTGACATTTGAATTTTTTTAGGAAAATCCTACAGTCCCTACCTTTATTTGTCAAACTATCCAATCGATCCAATTAATGGTTGAACTGTTTGAACTTTTGAATTAATCTGGTTTATCAACCATTCAAACTATTCTATTCTGGGGGTGGCTAACCTGCCAACCTGAGCCGCATGTGGCTCTTTGCCTTTCAGCATGCGGCTCTGCGATCCATTTGTAAAAATATATACATACTTAATAGTAGGGATGGGTACCTTTCACATTTGAAATGATACTGTACCGATGCCCGGTACCCAGCAATCGGTACCAGTACTCAACAGTACCAATTTTCGGTACTTTTTTGTGTTTATGTGGTAAAAAATATCAATTTGTTCAATAATAAATTATATATTTTTTACAATTTAACAAACAAATTCTTCAATATATAACCTTGAAATGCTGTGTACATGTCCAGCATGGAAAATTGCCATCTCATCCACTCCCTCACAGTCACAAGGATGCGTTAAGGTACCTAAAAATGGTACCTTTTGATTTTATGTGAATCACGGTACTTTTTACATAATTCGGTCGGTACCAAAAAAATACCTAATTCGGTACCCATCCCTACTTGAGAGTAGTGGTATGCCGATCAATCTAAAATATTGCTTAACTGATGCCAACATTGGGATCAGTGTTGATCAATGTTTGGGTGTACAGATTGATACTTAAGTTTCAGTTTCTCTTCTCTAGTACGAATTTAAACACACAAACAAACACAATAAATCTTGCTTTGAAAGTTGGATTTTGGAGTTGATTTTCTTTTTATGTCATTTTGTTTCTGTGTGAGAGGAAGTGTGTTTGTAAGACCCCGTGCGTGACATGGCTCTCTGCAGTACCAAGGTCATTTTTGTGGCTCTTGGTCTCTGACTGGTTAGCCACCCCTGATCTATTCATTCCATTAAAAGGATTAATTGTCATTTATTTAATTAATCACATTAATTGTTAAGCTATTGGTTTAACTGGAATGATCATAAAACCATTTGATTAAGCGCTAAATAGTTCACAGTGAAGATCCAATAGCATAGATGCTTGAAATGCCCACCTCTTGTTGTTTGACGACTTCACAAATAGAGAACTTATTAACCATCGTAATATAACAGTGAATCATTTACTGTACAAAATGTGAGGTATTGTTCCTGAACAAAAGAAAGAAAAACTATTTTTCTGCTTTGCATTTACTTTCCTGGCTGGATCGATGTCCCCAAAAAACGAACAGCACCATCAGATTTGAGCTTTTCATTCTTGAAGGAAATATTTTCAGCCTCATGGTACTGTACAACCCAGCAAGTGCAGTTCCTCCAACTGACTAGCTTCCGTATTCAAGTTGTGCAGCATTAACTGAACAAATTGAGCTGGCATAAAATCCTGCTTCCCTGCAGTTCATTAATAAAATATCACCCTGAAATAAACCTGATGTAAAAACTTGTCTAACATCACGCTGAGCAGTGGTCTTACTATGAATCTGTGCGACACAGCCTGTCAAACTGAGGAGGAGATGAGCAGCATCACTTTAATCTCCAAAGGGAGTTTTAGGAGGTGGCAGTGATGAATGAGACTCAGTTTGATGCACAAAGACATCCATCACAAATAACATGTTTCCTTACTCTGTTCTATTCAAACTGTTTAAAATGCTCTAAACATCCTGAGTGCCTCATGTTATAAGAAACCACCGTGACTGGAGTTAAAGTAAGAAGAGATGTACTTAGTCCCAGGATTGCTTCCACAGACCTCTCCTCTGTGCTAAAGATTGCAACGGAGAAACAGAGTCTTTGGTGAAATATTGATGAGAAGAGGAATTAAAGATTGAAGAGGTCTACGGTGAGGACACAGGCCTGGCAGATTTACCTCTAAAGGCAGATGTGTACTTACAAATGTTAAATAAAAGTCTTTCTTACCTCGCAATTTATCAGCCACATCAGGAAAGAGGTGGTGAGCACTGCTGTGTCTAATGTGGGCTGCCTGAGGTTACCCACAATTCCTTTATGGTTCAATTGTAAGCGAGGCAGCCCAGCCTACTAGACTGGATCGGCTTAACATGCTTGAATAAAAGCCATGGACTACACGATACCTTTAATCATTTAAGCTTATTGTAAGTCTGACAATACTATTAACAGCACACAGTCCTCACATGAGACACGCCGCAGTAATGTGATGATTCACAGCTTTAGAGGAGAAAATCGGAGGCATCAAACTAGAGAAATTGACAAGAAATTTGCAACAAGAGTCCGAGAAACTCATCAAGTCTGGCTTACCCTGCTAAGTCTTAAGTAAGAGCACTTATCAAAACCACAGGAAGTGATTTAGCAAACATAGACGCCACAAATATAGGTAATCTAGACTCCTATTTGGACATTTTTATCAGCTTTAGAGTTCTTAAGCTACAGGAAATCTGTGGTGGTAAGGGGTTCAAGTACACTGCGAAGATTTAGGAGAACAGCCAACATCTAAGAAACAAAAAGGGGACCCAATGCAGGGCTCGACAGTGTGAGGAGGTACTCGCATTTGCTACTAGAAATATTACAGTGCGAGTTGTGATTTTCATTTCGTAGCTCCTGTACGACCATGAAAAATGACCGTTCAAAAGATGTTTTATCTTGTGTTGAAAACGTTGGAAGTTGTGGTTGGTGGTATCCCTGAACGTAGCCTTAGCTGGAAGTAGGGCTGAACAATTTATCGTTTTCAGATCGAGTTGCGATTTTAGACAATGCAATTTTGAGATCGCCAAAGCAGCAATTTTTTGCAGCGCTCCTGACTGACTTAGGATCTGTTGTGTCAAGTATTATACATATTCTGTTTTACAAATCTGTAGACAATCTATATGTTAAAAGTGCTGTAAAGCAGGTCAACAACACAAAGCCTCTGTTTTGGATTAGAAATTGATGAAAACAAATTATTTATCATCACTATTGATTATTAAAAAATCGTTGCAATATCTGCCAGAAAAATTAGATCTTTTACTAAAATCGTTCAGCCCTACATGTGAAGCTTGATTTGAAGAAAATCGTAAATCGAATTGAAATCACAATATCTGCCAGAAAAATCACAATTCAATCTTTTCTTAAAATCGTTCAGCCTTAGCTGGAAGCATGTTCAGCATTGAAACGTTTGATTCATTGACCTTACTGCACCGCCCTGCCCGAGATACAGACGAACATAAACAGGCGCTTGCAAGGCCTCATCTCGACCAACCACAGCACAGCAGTGGGACTGGTTGCCGGGCAACGTAGACTGACAGAACAGCGAGCAACGTTTTCAAGTATTTAAGGCAAAAACGAAACAATTAATAACACCTATATAATGCCCATCTGTTATTATTGTAAAAGACCAACAAAACCAGATCATGTAGACTCTAAATTGAGGCAAGAGGAAGAAATGGAGCAAGGAAGAGATATTGACGGCAAGGGAGAGTTCGTGTTAGATTCAGATGCTGCGTCTCAAGACGCTGCTGTGTTTTCATTACACCTAAAATTGCGCAAAACGTAAAAAATCGTAATAAAAAATGGTAATGGAAACGCCACATTTACGAAAAACCTTTCAAATTTGGATACAAAGTTTATACGCTCTCATAAGGTGATTTTTCATGTTTGGATGTTGAGGTGTCTCGCAAAAGTGCAATGGAAACACCTTTTTCGCAAAAATGTCACGTTATCATCACAACGCACCTTCCTCACCTCCTTGTACATGTCCCCTGCCATACAAACGGACTCTGGCAGGATGGCTGTGAGAGGGTCAGGGAGTAGCAGAAGGGAGGGGCGGAGGTCTGTGTGTGTGAGTGAGAGTACATGAGCTGGAGAAGATGATCTTCATTCAGTGTTTTGTTCCTGTCTGTTTTGAGTTAGCGTGATGACGACCGACAGTTTGAGCAGTAAATAATAACGCCAGAATCTGCATCATCATGAGTGCAGCGTCCGGACGGACATTATGTTTTACTTTACTAAAGTTGTGCGCCTTGCTGGTCGTAATGGAAACACCAGCGAGGCGAAATTGTTCTTTATCCAAACTTCAAAAACAGTGTAATTGAAACGCAGCTAATGACCCCGCTGCCGTTACCAGTTGTAAGAGAAACAAGTTTAATGCTGACTGGCATTAAACTTTGTCTAAAGAGACTGAGCAGAGTTTTATTTAGCACGTACAATGAGTTGGTTTGTAAATAGTTAATTTCTTTTGTAAGTAAAGGACAAACATTGATGCAAACCCCCCCCTCAAATTTCAAGCACCTTCTGTAAAAACTTCATTAATGTTGTATATTATAACACAGTTTATTAAGCTTAAGTCTGTTGGAGAAAAGTATTGGGTTAGGATTACCCATTAATAACAAACAATTGTTTTATGATTATGTTTTTATCGCCTTGTTTTTATATCATTCCTTGGTTGCACATGAATTCCCATTAATTCAGTTTAAGTCTATGTTTATGCCACTTTCGAATGTATTTTTTTAAATTCAAATAAATTTAATTATTCTACTTATAAAGGCTTCCTCCTTGACCGGCTATCTTCGTATTAAAGAAAAACATACTACTTGGTAACTTTTCATTGTGCTACTAAAAAAATTTGTGTGCTACTAGATTTTTCAACTTGGTAGCACCCATGCTACTTGAGAAAATGCTAAGCGTCAAGCCCTGAGTGTACCCAATTTCTTGTGAAGTGTTACATAGAATAGAACACAACTGATTTATATTTTTTAATTTATTATTTATTTTGTTACATTAAAATGTATTTATTTTTTTGTTTTATTTTTATTTTATTTTATTTTATTTCATTCTGTCATTTGCCTCGTCATTTTTCTCTGCGTGCCAACATAAATAGGCTTGCGTGCCAGCTATGGCACCCGTGCCCCAGGTTGCCCACCTCTGATTTAGAACAGCTGACATCTCCGAAACAAAAAGGAGACCCAATGTGCCTTTTTCATGAAATATTGCAGCATAGAAAAAGTGCAACAGGTGCCACAGTTCACAGAGAAATCTACTTGACATGCTGTAATGAAAAGAAATAGATGAAATTGAGATTCAGCATCGAACATCATGTGTATGTTGAAGCAGAGCAACAGGATTCCAGGCAGAGCAGGACACCCAGAGAGCCTGCAGCAGACGTCAGACATTAAAACAGGAGCCGGGTCACGGCAGCTCTACATGGGATCAGTTCTCCTCAGTTAGGCTTTAACTGAGTCATGGGTTCATATTATGACTTGGCAGGCCCTACCAAATGACTCAACTGGTTTTTGGGACCAATACAGCAGGGAGCTGCCAGGTCTTATTTCGGTTCCACTGCATATTTTAGCAGGCATTCACGCAGAGGGGGAGCTGACCCATTTCTGCAGACTTTACCCACCAGCGTGCACAACAGTGGATGTCTGTGCTTTCCGCTGCAAACGGGATGAAGGACGGCATTGTCTGGCTGACATGTTTTGGTTCCGCTAAGATTCATCTGTCTGCTGAGATTGAAGCCTCATCGATCAGGCGAGGAACTGAGGGATTTGAAGCTGCCGGTTCCCAAAACTGCCCTTGAAAAGATACACATCTGCAGAAATCCAGTCTCTGATTCATCAAAGTATTACAACATCATTTGATGCAAAGATGTGCATCAAACAAGGTGACTTGAACAAGTGAAGGAGCTCTTGTTGGAGCTTCAGCCCATGACAACATACAGGACGACTGGTTTGTTCAGGCAGAATCCCCCACAGCCCAGGCTGGTTGTCACTGAATCACTAAGCAATGTGGGGAAAGGTCAAGTCCAACGTTCAGCTTGATTTACAGGCCAGACATGCCACCATCACCTG
This sequence comes from Halichoeres trimaculatus, assembly GCF_033239565.1. NCBI lineage: Eukaryota > Metazoa > Chordata > Actinopteri > Labriformes > Labridae > Halichoeres > Halichoeres trimaculatus. The sequence continues at coordinate 4,124,842 of NW_027437198.1, read as the reverse complement.
GTTGTTACTTAAGTTTAAATGTCCCTTAAAAGTGTGATGTGTGTGAACAGGGCACTGGCCTGGAAAATGACTTTCCAGGAAGTACTTCAACATAGGATCTTACCCAAATATCCAACCAAAGCAAAAACTTGAGAAAGAAAAGAGAAATTAAAACATTTAACATGTGACAACTCTCACATAACATTCAACATCTCTACACTCTGGCCACACTGGGGCAAAGAACAGCTCACTATCTCATAAAGACATAAAAAGAAAGTAAATATCCCAACATGAGTTTCCTGTACCCTGGATAATGATTAAGCAGATGATCCAATTGGCAATCATTGACTGGTGCTGATAAGATTGGAATGTTGTACAGTTACACATTACCCTCCCTACTATCCCACAATCCCAAAAGCACCTACATATTTCACACAAGGAAGAAGTTATAACTGAAGCAGCAAAAGCAGTGAAATAACTCTGGAGCCACTTCCTTGTCTTGAAGTGGATGGATGAAAATCATCTCATCAGAGTTGTGACCTAAACTGTTGAACAGCTTTCTGATTGATTCATCTTCACAACTGAATCAAGGACAGTTCTTATATTTACATCAGCATCATAAACAAGCATGATAATTAGGCCTGTCACGATAATCAATAAATCGATTAACCGAACGATAAATAAAAACGTCCTTAATAAGTTTGCCAGCCTCGATAAACTGACACGTGCATGCATATTTGTTTTCCTACTCTCTTTCCACCAAAGAGGCTGAATGAGAAGATGGCTCACTACGTCTATATTTCCTAACATCGGGGTGCATAGGTTCTATAGAGGATTTAGAGGATTTATAGCGGAGTGAGCATCTGTCAAAAATGTGATCTTTGGGGTGAAGACGGGGCTGCTCGCACGTACACACAGAGAGAGCTGAAGCGAGCGTCCTGAGGGGTAAGGAGGAAACACACGCTAATATGAGTGATGGCACAAAAGATATGGTTCTTAAGCCGCCTGCCACAGTCCCAGTGTGGGAATATTTTGTTTTTTATCAGAATGAACAAAGTGTGAGCTCATGAACACCAACGAGCTGATATGTTGCATTTGTTTGAAAATAGTGGCGACGAAGAAGAAGAAGGGGAGGTGCAGCGGAGCCTTGTTCTTTGACATCCGCTCTTACTGAGGCTTTTGGTCTGCAAAGTAAATAGAAATAAAAGCGCCAAATGGTGGGCGCTCAAAGACAGCTACATTACCAAAGAAATGCAGCCCTTCAATACGGTTGAAAGCCAGAAATGTTAAAAATGTTTGACAGACAGTAAGGATTGACTGGGAAAAAGGACATGTTACAAACAATTCAGGAACTGTATAAACTCCCTTTTATTTAGGCTATAATTTTAATTGTTGGTTCTTTTTGGAGTTTCGTTTTTTTCTTTAGAGACAGGGTCTATGTCTTATTGTTTTTGATTAGTATTAATTATTTTCATTGACATGTATTTTTTATCTAAAAGAGAGTCCATTTCATTTTCACTGTATTTTATTTTCTCTTGTTTGTTAAATTTATTCTATTTTTTGTTTAATTTATTTTATTTAAAAGATCCTGACCTTTTAATTACAGTTGAATACTCTTAAGAAATTAAAGTTTCTTGCTTTTGATATGGTGCACTCACTTTATTATCCCATTTATCATAATTACATCAATGAAAAAATGGGAAAAAAAATAAAAATAATATTGACAATAATATCATTTATTGGCATAAATACTTTGGAAAATTATCATCTAGCAAAATTTGTTATGGTGACAGGCCTAATGATAATGATACAGTCCAAGATGCAAATCTGGCATCTGGGTGTCTATAAAGTATTTTATGAGCCCTGTTTAAACAGGAATCAATAAACTTCTGAGCTGCCACCAGAGAATTATAGCTTTAGAGCTTCCTAAAGAACCATATGCACAGTGCTGTTTTAAAATTAAATAAATAATAAATAATAAAATTAAAAACACAATAAGGACTAGTATTGTGTCTTGAAGAGGTTTCTGATCTTACAAGACTCGCATCTGACTCCATTATAAAACATGAGAACACTTCACTTTAATGAATACTTTTACATTTATCCTTAAATAAACATGTACATGATCACACCTGCAACAAAACCTGTAATACAGGAAAAGTACCAAAACAAAATCATTACATAACTGCTGCAACAAAAACAAAGAAGGAGCAGCGTGTTCATGCTGGTAGGCCTACATCAACTCAATTGTTCCGTAAACTGAGTTAAATGTCACTGACCTGACCAACCCAGTGAAGGGATAGCACCTCTGTACCTGCACTTTAAAGAGGCTATTGTATATTAACTTAGTCACACCACCGCTCCCTGGAGACTGATTTCTTCATGTTAAAGTTTAATGACAATTAAACTTGACTCAGTAAATGAGTATTTTCTGAGTTTTGGTGGATGGGGAATGAGCTGAGGGCAAAGAAATGTGCTGTTGGCTTGCTAAATGCGACCTGATGTTATCTGTTATACTGACATTATGTAAATGGAGGAACTTTGAATCAGACCGTTTCAAAGAGTGTGTAGCTTCCCCACTATCAGTAAGTCCTGAGCTGAGGTTCTGAATCAATAACTAGTCTCATGTAGTCTTAAAGGGGGAAAAGCCATGGTATCACTATCTCTAGCACACTGAAACTGTGTCTCTAAGAGGCTATAGTCTCTCTAGCATGATCTAGTCCAGGGGTTTTGGATCAGGACTTGGTCTGATATAGTCTAGGTTGAATTAAGGCAGTGAAAGCCTTTCACATTTCCACAAATATTTTACAAATCTGAAACTATGCATGAAAGAGGGTGCAGCCTCTTCATGATAATATGGTTCTGAGCTGACAAACTCCTGGTACAGTGGTCTTGAATCAGGACCTTGTAGTCATAACCTTCTCTGCAATAGTCAAATCGAAAGCTGCGGATAAGATGCTATTTTCTTTATCGTCAGTTGAAATTAAAAGTCAAATTTCTTCAATTCAGTAATTTCCCTCAAAATAATCACTTCTAATAAGTTTTAATACACTGATGACAGTCTGGTAAGAAGAAATGAAGTCAGATTGTTGTTGTGTTGTTAGCTTTTAGCTGCTGATTAGCAACACCTACACAAGCAAATATTAGCTAACAGAAACATCTGCTAGCTCAACAGCTGGATAGACACGAGTTGTAGTAATTGAACAAACAAACGCTGAGCTTTGTTTTAGCTTGCAGCAAGCTGACTCACCTGGTTTTTGAGGGTACTGAAGAGGGGCACCTTCACATAGACAGAACACCGACAGCAAAATCCCACCGGCCAGCAACAAAACATATCCATGGCGGCGGCTCTTCATCCTCCTAGCTAAGCTAACGAACTGTTAGCTGCGTGGAATCGTCGTCCTAAACTATAACAAGCTAATGTAATATTAAAAGGAGTATTCTATTCATTGATTGTACATAACAGTCGGCGCAGACTACATTAAAAACACATCTTCCTTCTGTTTAGCGTTAGCGACTTGCTGTTAGCCAGCTAGCTAGGAATCCAGCTAGCATGTCAATGCTAACAGTTTCAGCTGACGACAGCAAACACTACTACGGAATATAACGTCCCATTGTCCATAGAGACAAAATGAGTGATCACCTCTCACGACCTATCATATTGACTGTTTTTACCTTTGTGTTGTTTAAATGAACATAGCTAAATGATAACAATCAATAGACCTGACTATCATGAAACACCTCTCATCCAAAGCGCCATGTTCCTGTTCAACGTCACATCACGGAATGGGGCGTAAAACGGAAATGATTGACAAGCACTCAAGCCAATTACAGCAGAGAATACCAAAAATTTAGCCCCACTGAGCCAATTAGGTTGGAGCTCTATCATCAGGCAAGTAAATTCAGTCCGCTGTCTCAGAGATGAAAAATATTATGTCCTGCCACTTGCTAACCATGTCAGGTACTGACATGGAAATACGACCCATCTGTAAATGTTTATCTCTCAGGACTTATGGTCAATCTTTAACTACACTAAGAAATTTTAAAGGTGAATCTGATTATTCTAAGATTGCAATGATGCTGGCTGAAGACGATCGGATTTTGTTTTTTTACTCTAATTTCTATCAAAAAGAAATCTGTGAGGGTGAGAATTTTTGGCGAAATAAGAATTTCCTCTTAATTAAACATGCAATAAATAACAGATATAAGTCTGCTTTGATCACAGAAAGGATGCTCGTTTACACTGTTTTTTTTTTTTTTTTTTTTTTTTTGCCATCGATCCAAAGTAAAAACAGGCACAGGCTATCTCTTTGTACCTACATATAACAGAAATAACTTTAATTTTTTACTCACAGATGTTTTATTATTAATAAGTTGTGATTTACTGATGAAAATCAACATGTGAACTTATTTTTCCCCCTTTATATCAACTGATTTTATTTTTTCTATAAAGCTTGAACTACAAACATATTAACTGCATATGTACCAATTGAACCAGTCTTTGCACTGCTTGCACAACAGATTTGTTATCTATACTTAATGTAAAAAACATAATGATAAATCCAAAAATAAATTATTTAGTAAAGCTTATTTGATTTATATGATAATTCTGTATTATCATGAAGAGCAGCAAAAGTGTTAGTAGTTGTTGTAGAAATAGTAAAAGCACAGAAGTTTATAATTCTAATGACCAAGGTTAATTGTTACAAATGTCACTTTATTTATATTTCATTTTTAAAATTGTCTTTGTAGAGCAGTATGAGTGAGGAGATTATCTGCTCTGATTAACTGATGAAGGGGGAGGAGGATGCTCTCTGTGGCGTGGGGGAACTCTCCTGGGTTTGAGGACAGATACGTCAGGTTGCTTCTTGCACTCTGGAACACGAAGCTGCAAGAGAGAGCATCGCTGGCTTTTAGGCACCAAGCAAGAAAGTGAAGCCGAGGTCTGCGCATCCCCGACTTGAAGAGTGAAAACCTCACCCGAAGCACGGTAAGTACTAAGCTTTTTGCAAATTCATGTGTACTGCAGGGTTTGTGTGATGATAGCTGGCTGTTTTGAGGATGTGTGTGTGTGTGTTTGAGCATCTAGAGTGTGTTTTATTTAAAGAGGGGCATGGCAAACAGATGTCAAACCTATTTTGTGTTAACTCTTGTAAGTTCACTTTGGGTAAGGGGATAAAAATGAATTTACACAGTGAAACATGCTCTCCATCTGGTGCACTCATACTACTTTAAACCATAGAATGAATATATCACAAATATGTCTTTCTATGGGTGAAAATGACTTGTTTTTTTATATATCATACTTTTACCTTACTGTCAAAAATGGCAGAGCCCTAAAAAAAAAGGTAACTCTCAGCCCTTTTTGAGAGCAGATGTGCCTGCAGTCCAAACACAAGGAAATGATAAAGCTTAAGTTCTGACTGTTTGTATCTGACAAGAGCTGTTACCTGACAGCAGAGAGCACCTGCACCTGTGTCATTTACTGTCACTTTGCATTCCTTCCGTGCGTGTGTGTTTGCATCCCTCAGGCAGCTACAGAGAACCATGGCATTTGCAGGGATGCTGAGCGACGAGGACATCAGGGCTGCAGTCCAGGCATGTCAAAGTGAGTCACACACAAGATACACACATGCAGACACACACTTAACAAGCACCTTGTCATAAACACTTACTCCAGAGTAAGCACTTTTACATTCATTCACACATCACAGAGAGGAGGAGAGAGACATGCATTGTTATACCCACCCCCACCTCCACTCCCACTCCCACTCCCACAGGGGATACCTGTATGATGTGTTGGTCACAGTGGGAACGGGGAGCCTGCAGGTAACCAGGCAGCAATGTGGCAGGAGAGCTGTTACCACCCAGATACCACAGTGTTTATGCTGAGCTTTCACAGAGAGAAGCCTAAATCACACAAGCTCTCACATCCCGAAGCACTTAATCATTTATCTCAGGCAATTATGTCTGCATGAGGAAGCAAACAGAGCCTAGTGCTTGGACTGAAACCAAATGTCAGTGCTTATGTGCCCTTTATCGAATAACCTAGCTCTTTTTTATAAGTTTAACAAAATATAACATGCACACTTGGGTGTTTGTGATGCTTCTTCTTCTTTTGCACGCCGTAGTTTAAGAAGTTGGTACACCTGGTTTCATCTATTTTGTGGTAAAGAAGAAACACAAAGATCAGATAAATCACAATTTCCCAATTTACAATACTGCAGCTCAAAGAATTATTCATGTTTTTTTTAAATGCATGCAAGAAAATCTTCCTCAATCAGATTTATTTGCTTTGCATGGCCTGAAAAAAATTAAAAGGCTCTCAACATTTTGCTTGCATTAAAGCCATAGGCAACACTCAGTGTTCTTTGACTGTTTCAATGGCATAATGACGTCCCCTATAATGGCAAAAGACAGTGATGCGCTACAGGGTGTGTATTGCTAAATGTCACTGGTTGAAGAATGAAAGTCATCTGAGCGAATGAGTAAATGCGACAGCTCTTTTCAGCCCCTCACCACTCTCACTCTCTTGTCATTCAGCGATGGACCTCTCACTTTTGCATCTGTCCTCTCTGTCTCTTGCCCTCTTCATCTCCCTTTCTCCCTCTGTAGCTCCAGGCACGTTTGACTACAAGTCATTCTTTGCACAAGTTGGCCTGACCGGCTTGTCTGAGGCTGATGGGAAAAAAGTGTTTACAGTTCTGGACCAAGACAGGAGTGGATACATTGAAGAGGAGGAGTTAAAGTAAGGCGTGTGTGTGAGTGCATACATGTGTGTGTTTGTTTTCAGGGCTAGAGCAAGGATACTGAAGGGTGTGTGAGTGTGTTTGTCTCACATTTGTGTTACACCCTCAGGCTGAGGTCACTGTATGAATGGAGCAGCATTTCCCCTGTGAATGAATTGAGTAAGACACAGTAGGGGGGGGTTGGTGAGTGAGTGATGGAGAAAGACCCTAGAGGGGGTGAAAAATGCCATCAGAAAAGATAAAGTCCACACTGACACAAGCCTGATCTTATCCCTGGTATTTTTTTATGCACCTATCAGGCTGTTCCTGCAGAATTTCTCCCCGGGGGCGAGGGAGCTGACCGTGGCTGAGACCAAGAATCTGATGGCAGCAGGAGATAAGGATGGAGATGGCAAAATCGGAATGGAAGGTGGGTGTGTAAAACATCTGTAAGCACTGCCTGCAGAGGAGAATGGGAGCAGTTTGAAGAGAGGAGCTGTCCATTACTCGGTGCTGAAATTGCACTCTATAGAAAACACATGCACACAAACCAGTCTTCCTGCTTTCTGAGTGAAACCACTGTTTTTCTCTCCCCCACAGAGTTCTGCGACATCCTGAAATAAGGAGAATAAATATGTATGACCTGAGCTGTCTCTCCCTATCTTAAATAAAGGATCTCTTACGGAGATCCAGACTTTCCAGATTGTTTGATGCAAAGACCAGAAACCTCAGATATTCTGTACCTGCCTGCTGCTCTCCCTGTTGATGTGATACAATAAAGTGTAAGATGTTTGGTGGAATGACAGCTAAAGCTGGATATATGTTGTGTGTGTGTCTGTTGTTGAATTGATCAGGTTCCTGGTATGAATTAATAAATTGATTGAAGGTGTGATGAAACTTTTTGTTGTTGCCTCTTTTTCCTTTTGAAAGCATTCAACATTTTAACATAGTTTTAGTGGAATAAAGTATGGGTTAATGCAAGATTAGTACCCAGAAATCCTGATCACCAGCAAATATGTAACAACTTTAAACATATGACATATTTAACTCATAGGAAGCTTCATTTAATGAAGATTGTTAATAATCCTAAACACACTCTGTGTTCGTCCCAAACAATTAGTCGTTTTTTGCATATGTTCTGGGAGTGTGCCCTAGTGTCCAAGTTTGGAAGATGCTTGCCTTCAACCTCTGCAAGTAGTTTAAAATTATTTTGCCTTGCTTGCCTGCTGTATTTATCTTGAATAATTTACCAAAACCGAGCTTGTCCCCGGACAAGAGAAGAGCAGTGCTGACTGGCCTTACGGTGGGTAAAAAAACGTGTCACCTGTTAGAATATCTAGCTTGTGTATATGTGCTTTGCTTAAAATATTTTCAAAATGTGCTCATATGCGGTCATAAATTAACAAGTGTCTTTACAGATGGTTTTAAGCTCCTGAGAGACTACAGATCACCCAGAACTAAAAAGAAATAAAAGTCTTAATGTGAGGAATTTGGCTTAGAGCTGTGACAAAGGGTTAGGGTTAGGGTTAGGGATAAATAACCCTGCAGATAAATAACAGGAAGTTCAGCTGCGTGGGTGAAGCTGTGGTTTTGGGGAGGGCAGACACAGAAGGGAGGAACTTAAGGGTCTGTCTTTACAAAGGCCATGAGTGTATGCGTCTGCAAGTGTGTGTATATGTATGAAATAATTCCTTTTTAGGTAACCTATCGATGTCGCTGTGTCCTGTAAGAGAACAACAATGTGAACGAGCACAGAGGCGGTGATGTGACGCATACCAGAAGACAACGTCTCAGACTAGGAAATAATATGTCTAAATTAGGTGGAGCAAGAGAGTATAAAGTGGATCAGGAGAGAAGAGAGGGAGTTCTTTTACCCAGAGAATGTCTGTGATGGGGGGGAGGTAAAAAGAACCACAGATCTGTCCACATTTTTTGGCTTGTAATCAATAAATCTCAGTATCGAATTGAGAACTGAGTCATTCTTAGTCATCTCTTATCATCATAAACGAACACCAGGAAACAAGGTGAGGGAAAAGCACCTAGTTTTCCAACACACCACATGATGGAAACCCCACACTCACCTTTTTCCCAAGCATGGATTATGATGTATTTGGACATTGCAAACTTGGAGTTATCAAAAGCTAGACTCCATGGAGCCAAAGACTCTGTCCCCTAAGACTGGGCACTGACTTCTGACCAACCTCCGTGGACTTCAGGTGAAACATGCCACTGGAGTTTGAAGTTCTGGTTCCAGGGAATGGCTGGGTTTTAGTTGGCGTTGTGGTTTCCTCCTTTTCTTTTTTTTTCTTCCTTAACACTCTGAGTGATCTATTTTTTTTCACCTATGTATTATTTATTTCTCTGTTCTGCCATCATTATTATCACATATACTTTCATATAACTTTAAAATGTTGCAATTCTACTTATCTTTTTCTCTATATTTATCCCTATCTTTAGTATTGCACCTGTTTACAGGAAAAATAAAAAAATGTTGTAATAACTTTGCTTTGTACGACCATAAACGAACTTGGTAATGTGATTTTTTTATTTTATTTTATTTTATTTTATCTTATTTTATTTTATTTTTTTTTGACTATTAATGATAGTAATAACATCATTACTGTAAAGTTTATCAGGTAATGTAATGTGACTGTAATGACAGTGTTGGGTGTGGAGAGGTGAACATACGGAGTTGGTTTATGTGTGTGTGTGTGTGTGTGTGTGTGTGTGTGTGTGTGTGTGTGTGTGTGTGTGTGTGTGTGTGTGTGTGTGTGTGTGCTGTTACGATTTGCTTATTGTGTTTATTTAGATTTATTTATTTATCATTATTTTGTTTTGTTTTGTTTTTTATTTTTTATCTTATTATTGTTTATATATATATATATATATATATATATATATATATATATATATATATATATATATATATATATATATATATATATATATACTTTTTCATATGTATATATAATTTTGCTATCTTGTATTACGCTACTCTGCTCTTTATGTTGTTATGAATCTGAGGATCCCTTGAAAACGAGATAACTTATCTCAAGGGGTTATTCCTCGCAATAAAGAACTGTTAAATATATACTCCACTGAGCTTTATGTGCATTATTATGCTGATCACATTAAGAAATGTCAGAGGATACAGAGAAGAACTGTCATAAGGGGATGTGCGAATTTCTGCAAAAGTTACACATCAGAGGCTGATTCTCTAAAACCAGAAGCAATGGTGGGTTATCATTGTGCATAAAACTACTAATTTTACTTCTTCCCTTTACATTTTAAATGACCACCATCTAATAATCATTGGTTTCCTCCTGCTAAGAAAAATCCAATAAGCCCATGGTGCTCTTTTGGATTATGTGTGACAATGAATGACTAGCTGAATAATTAAAAACAAAAAGATAATCGCGCAAAATGTTTGTTTCGGTCAAACTGCAAACTATTTTTCCTTCCTGCAGTTTGGACTGCACCTACAAACCTCAACACACATTGGTTCTTCCCGAAATTCCCACATTTTCTTTTTCAGGACCAGCACTGCCTTCTACTGGACGGTTTCCAAATTCCTGCAAAACCAGGAAGTGACATTAACCACCACTGGTTTCAGTACTCATTTAATGACTTCTAATGAGCGAAGGGATAATTATTCAAGGTTAGCGTTTCACAGGGGTGTTAAAGACAAATAAGTTAACCAAGATTAAGACGTTAAGGTTGACGCATTTACTGCTCTTTCCGTAACAGCAATGCGCTGCGTTTTTGCGCCATGTGCGCGCGTCAGGGAGGTAAAAAGCTGTCAGCATATTCCTCACTTACTCTCGAGTTAATGCATAAATATGATTTGTGAATTTCCCACTCAGGATAGGAATCTGACGGGTGATATAGGCCCCAAAGTCTGCTCTCTGTTGGGTCGCGGGGTTCGTGTGAAACTCGACTCAGCGGAGTATAGGTCCTACAGTTGAATGTCACATATTAACACGCAGGCAAAGGCTGTCAATATCCAGGATCTGAGTCTATTTCAGGGTAATGGTGCAATGGTGCAACTCCAGCCTTTTAGATGCAAAATTGACTCCAGTGATTTATCAGAGGCCAATTAACTTCTGTGCTGCCGCGTCGAGACGGAGCAAGAGCCGAAGCAGCAGATACTGTTACAGATAAAGTAAGTGGCGCTCCATTAGGGTGTAAAGGAGCTCCTGATTTTAGTTGTGCATAAATTAAAACACTTTACTCCCATGAAGAGCGGGTAAACAAACACAGAAAGATGTAAGCAGTCTATCACAGAGGATGTCTCTTTACTCATTAATATTAAAGTGATAACACCACGATTAAAAAAAACAGGAGGATCTAAGAGGGCAATAATTGAGCAGATCATAATGATCCATTTACAACTTTTAAGTGCTTTGATACGCTATTACCTTTCAAAGTGATCAGTTACGTTAAAAGTCGTAAATTAAATATTTAGTGAAAGTGAGGAGGCGCTATATTTAGCACATGGTGCTCATTAATGTGGCCTGAGTGTTTCTCACAAACCGAAACAAGCAATATGAACCACGCGTCGCGTTATTTTCACTCTCGCACATTTCCATTCATTTCACATGTATTCACGGGTGAAACGCACAACATCGGAATCAGCATCTTAAATGCTGGCCGTAAATCTTTGGGGTGCAACATGTCCTGTGAAGTCAGAGAGCAGCGGGCCTGCTCAGGTTTCCACACGTCTAGCTATAGGCCTCTGCACACATGGTAGCATCCTCATTTGTTCACCTAAAAATAGGTCGAGACTAGTAGACACATTTTTTCGAAACCCATGCATCTTGGTACCTGATACTGAGACTCAAAGCTCTGTAAATGGTGTTGCTCAAGGATATATAAGAGAGGAGGAAAGCAGCTTGGGGCATTCGCTCGAATCCACCTTGGTTTTCACTCGCCTCAACGCAGCGCAGAGGTGAGTGGGGGAGTCTTCTCCGGGATGGCCACTGGCTGACTTCTGGCACACTACACTACATGGGAGAGAAAAAAAGGGCTTCATTCAAGGAGGGCCTCATGGACTATAACTGTAGAGAGAAACGGAGCCAACATGGCCAACAACCACGGACCACAGGACGATCCACTGAGTGCCAAACTCAGCCTTTTGATTTCTCAGGATGATAAATGCATCTGTTTTAATCCGGATGATTTTTAAGAAATCACACCTAAAGCTATCGACGCGTTTGACATCACTGCAGCTCCTCTTGGTGGCAGTGAATCATGCTGGCGTGGTTTTGGCTTCTCAGTGGGAGCATCATCAGTTTAGTGCCAGAGCTGCGTTTGGATACAGAGTCAGGCCTGTGTGTGATGACACATCCGCAGGCACAGAGTAGCTCTTTAGCCCACACAGAAAAAAAAAACAAAAAACAAAAAAAAAAACAGAACAGAGCTGTTCTGATGCCTGGCAGGCTTTTCACATTAAGGCAACTAATTAGTTTAATGGTGAAGAGGGGATCTTAAAGGCTGATTTCTATGTTTCTAGTTGCTTCCTCCTGCCTCAACCTTCACTCTTAAGAAAAACAAAGGAGGCTTAGGCTCAGGAGTTAATTAAGGAGACAAGATTTTAGCAGAAAATGCAGTTTCTTAGGCACTTTATATCTTTCACAGTCAAAATGGATGTTATTTTAATGTTTTCCTCTCAAAAAGGATGTATTTGTCATTAAATGTTTCGACTTTATCTTGATTTGTGATGTTCTAACCCCGGCGCTTGTCTTTCTCTTCCTCCCTCAGAATAAAAAATGGCCTTCGCTGGTGTCCTCAATGAAGCTGAAGTCAAAGCAGCTCTGGATGGCTGCTCAGGTAAGCTCCATCATCTCACTTCTCAGAAACAAAATTCACCACACACTCCTCGATCATTAGCGAAATTTCAGTGCTGCACATCTTTCCCTGCAAACACCAACCTTGCAAAACAACAACAACAACAACAACAACACCTCCAACCTGGCTAAAAGTCTCACTCTGACTGTGCAACATTAACCTCCTTGCAACAGTCATCATATCACATCAACACATTAGTCACATTAGTCCTGTGTTGTGCTCACGCAACCTCCCACCCCCTCGCTCTGGTGCTAATGGTGTTAAAATGTGTGTTCCAGCTGCTGACTCCTTCGACTACAAGAAGTTCTTCAAGGCATGCGGCCTGGCTGGCAAGTCTGCCGATGATGTCAAGAAGGCCTTCGCCATCATTGACCAGGACAACAGCGGCTTCATTGAGGAGGAGGAGCTGAAGTAAGACACTCGAGGAAAGCACACTTACAGAAAGCGAAGCTAAAAATAAACACTAGATCTGATATCACTGCACTAGGTGTTGGATTTGACAAAAACAAGTGGTGGTTGTTTAGTCTTGAGTTTTACTTGAATATTTGGGAGGAGCTTAGCTTGAATCTGAATCAAACTGCACTTTAAAGAAAATCTAAAGAAAGAAAATATTTACTGAAGCCTTGAGGTTTATTTGACACTTAAATCCCCAAAGACAGACATCCTGACATGCTAAATTATGTCTTGAATTCTTGAAATGCTGCTCAGTCTGCATGGGGATTTACAGCATACCATTCAATTAAGTGTGAGATGTTCATACATTAAACTCCTGCTGTTCTCTCCACCTGTCAGGCTGTTCCTGCAGAACTTCTCTGCCAGTGCAAGAGCACTGACCGACAAGGAGACCAAGGCTTTCCTCGCCGCTGGAGACAGTGACGGTGATGGCAAGATCGGAGTTGATGGTGAGAATCACATAACCACACACCTTCTCAAACACTCATGCTCACATACTTCCCACAAGTCTTGGTCTTAAAATGGGTCACACTGATCCTGAATTAACCCAAGAATCTAATATTTTCACCACTAACAGCAGTTTCATTTTACTTTCACAGAGTTTGCTGCCCTTGTTAAGGCATAAATTTCCACTGACCAAGATCTACTTCTTTTCATGGAACTGCGAACTCCTTTCAAGATTCAGTAATCATCAGCTGACAGAATATTTTTTATACCTTATTTATGAGTTGCCTGCGAAATATTTCTCAACATGGAGCACATAATTTACTGTTGATTTGATACAGATGTGTTATATGTTCTGAAAAATGACTTGTGCAAACTGTAAAACACCATATGCACTTTTGAGGAAGAGTGAAAAACCAGGAATAAATACTCTTTTGGTGTAAAGTCATCTTCAGGTCATTCTTTTTTTGCATGGTGGGTTTTTTTCTACAATGTGCTAGCATAGCTAACAGCTAAGTCAGCACAGCGGGGTTGGGGGACTTGCCAGGGGGTTTGAATACTAGAGAGTGGCAGAGAAACAGTCCAGCTTTCCCGCCTTACTCTTGTTGTGATCACTGGTTAATGAAAGAGGTAGGAGGGGGGAGGTCAGCTGGACTCAAGCCAGAGGGAATGGCCCCAGGCTTTGCTAGCATACTCCCTAGACTCTGGGAGATTAGCAATGGATAGCTGTCACACAAGGAAAAGGGCTGCTCCGTTCCAAGGTCTCAACTGCTGCGTAGTCAATTAGATGATGTGCTGTGGCAACAGGAGAGCTATTAACAGCCTCTGTTGCATCAGCAGGACCTTTAAGCAGCCTGGTGCAGAGATGCAGATCTGAAGTGGTGTGAGAGCTCGAAACTAATTCCTTCACTTTATTCTCTCACTCTTCTCAAAGTATTTGGAATTGGCTTCATTTTTCAACTCGAAACTAAATTTAAAGAAGCAGTTTAGGAATTTAGGAGTCAAGAATGGGATCCCAAGAATGTTCAGCTAACTGCAAATCAGCAATATGTAACCCCCTCCCCTACCCAACCCTATCAGGTAACACTCAAAGCTTGACACCATCAACCAGCGAGCACACTGAGGTACAGACAGACTCTGCTCTGTGAGCATGTGCTGCCACCTGCAGGTCAAAAATGTCCTCAACATCAATCACCAAGAATTTCTTCTTTACATTGCTTCAATTTCTTTTCAACTTTACAAAAACTTTAAAAAATGTCCACATTTTGAGCTTTTGTTATGAAAAAATGTGACATGGAGGTATCAAAACAATGGGTTTGTAAAATCACCAAGTTTTCCAATTTTGAATAGTTTGGATTTTTATAAATACATTTCATTTTTAATAATCTACTGCAATTTAGTAAAGCGTGGTGTGCTGTAAATCTAAATTACAGGCTTAATCCGAGAAAATACCTTATTTTTGAGTTGCCTGCCACAAAATATATATATATATATATATATATTACACTTGCAAAAGAACATACACTGCTTTTTTGGCCAAAGGAATCTGCTCTGCTTCTCCCAACACTCTCCAAGCAGTCTGCTTTAAAAAAGACCTACTGTAAATTCAGGACTACAGTACAATCAGCCTCCCAAATCAAAACGGAAAAAGGGAAAACAACCAATTAGCGCCACTTACGCCAGCTCTAACGCATGCATGCCCCGTATCCACCCTCCTGGATACGGCAGTGTGTGCCAGCAGCATTTCCAATTCGTCCTCCTCAGCAATGCACAGGCCTATTCTTAGCATTAGGGCATATTGAAGACTTCTTCAAACGCACCTTTTAAGCGTCTTCGTTTGTGAAACTTAAAATAGACCGCTCTCTGGCCACAGGACGGATTTTCGCCACCCCCTTCCCGGTGGTGTCAGTTATCTTATGCCTCAGATTGCCATTGAGTGAAACTATAAAAGGTCACCGGGAGCACCGGGAAGATCACTGCAGTCGACTCGGAGTCTTGTCAGTATCATCTGTAAGCTACAGCAAAGAAAGCAAAGGTGAGTGGGATAGAGACAGAGGGAGGACAGAGTCCGGGATCCGCGCGCACAAAGACGCAGCATCTCGATTATTTGGCATCTTTAAGACAAGAGGTTTTAAGTGAAGCAGTTTTGAGGTGGACTTTGGGTAAAATGGGTTTTGAGTGGCTTCATGAAGACATGGATTACTGCATCTGTAGAGCTGCATTGAGAGAAACAAGTGTCACTTTCAGCTTGTTTTAATGGGATTTGGAAATGCAACATCGAACAAGCCACTCGAACAGAAGTCTAAATGAGAAGATTTCTATTGCATTTGGAATAATTCAATCAACAGCCTTTAAAAGCTGCTTTTATAAAAGTCTTTAAGCCTGCGCTGCAGAGGATGGACTGGGGCTTGGTGTTTATTTGAAGCAATTTATTAGTTATTCTACAAGTTGAAATTTTGCTTTATAGATCCATGAACTACAGCAGCCAATAGTCGACATGATGTAATTAACAGCTCTTACTTTAACTTCAGCCAATAACAAAAACTTCATCTGTTTGCAGAGTATCACAATGAGCTTCTCAGGTTTGGCTGACGCTGACGTCGCTGCAGCCCTGGATGGGTGCAAAGGTGAAGTTACAGCCTCACATGTCAGCATCAGCTTGAATATATGCTTAATATGTATTTGGCCTTTTTGTTTTAATGATGAGTCTGTGTTTGTTTCAGACGCTGGCACTTTCGACCACAAGAAGTTCTTCAAGGCATGTGGTCTGGCTGGCAAGTCTGCCGACGATGTCAAGAAGGCTTTCGCTGTCATCGATCAGGACAAGAGCGGGTTCATTGAGGAGGATGAGCTGAAGTAAGACCACCGGGAAATGCTCTTTAGAATGTACAGCCTGATGTTTGAGAGGAGGTGACAACTTTAGGGACGCATAACTTAAACTATTTTCATCAGTGGCTGAAGAGGGACAGGCAGATACAATGAATTTTATAGTCCTACAGTACGCGCGGCGCACCTGTCATGAAGCTATTTCTTTAAATAGAGCCATACAGGCTTATTTGATTCAGTACAAAAAGGAGAATTTCGAAATTAAAGTAATAAATACCTTTTTGGCCTGAGCTGCAACTTCACTAAATGATTCACATTCATCATTCTGCTCATAGATGCTGGCTGCTCTGTCACATATCACCCTATAGACCATATTGTTTTAGCCTACGATAGATTATGTCTTTTGAATTTGAGACCTATTGATATCAATTTTGTGAATTGGAGACAACTTTTTGTAAATAAATCACTTAATTCGCATTAATTTACCCCTTACACAGACCAATAGTCTCAATAAATAAATACATAAATAAATAAAATAGCAGGATTTGGTTAGGGTATAGTATACATAATAATATAGTTTGTCTATTTCTAGATTTACGAAATATGAAATATGTATGAAACATCACTAACCTTTTTTTTTATAGAACAAAATTATTATTATTATTATTTTTATTATTATTATTATTATTTTGCTACATCCCATCTTAAACGCATCAGAAACGATAACGTAGGCCCCCCTAAATTTGCATATTATCACACTAAAGTTTAGGGATCTGTGCACTACCCACTAGGGATGGATACCGAGTTAGGTACTTTTATAGGTACGACCGAATTCTGTCAAAAGTACCGAGTACCGAGTCACATAAAATTAATTGTGACTGTGAGGGAGTGGAAGAGTAGGAGATTTTCCATGCTGGACATGAACACAACATTGCAAGGATATGTATTGAAGAATGAACATGTTAAATTGAAAAAAAAAATATGTATTTTGTTCTTCAATAAATTGATATTTCTTTTACCACTATAACACAGAAAGTACCGAAAATTGGCACCGTTGAGTACCGGTACCGATTGACAGGTACTGGGTATAGGTACCGTATCGTTTCAAATGAGAAAGGTACCCATCCCTACTAACCACCCCCTTTGTGTGTCCGCAGACTGTTCCTGCAGAACTTCAAGGCTGGTGCACGCGCTTTGACCGATGATGAGACCAAGACTTTCATGAAGGCCGGTGACACCGACGGTGATGGCAAGATCGGAGTCGATGGTGGGTCATCGCTGAACTCTGACCACAAGCATCTTCTTTGCGCCCATAAAGTGCGTAATGACATCATCATCACAGCGTCTATAACTGTCTCTTTCTCTCGTGTGTCCCCGCAGAGTTCGCAACAGTGGTTAAGGCATAAGAAGTCACCTGACCAACCACACCTGCTCCGATGGAACAACAAAGCCCATATCGACCTCCCCCTCTCCATCCGAATAGGCTAAATAATTTTTATACATTTGCTTAAGAGACGTTTCCTCCTATGCAACACACTGTCCAAATGATGATTGTGAATGTCGCTCGGTTGTGTCCATGTCTTAAATATGAATTTTGCTTATTGTAAAATTTATGATGCACTTTCCAGGAACGAACAGTAAAAAAGAATAAATATTCTTTTGCTACGGTCTCATGAGAAGTTTTCTTTCTTTTTGTGTCTTCAAAATCCAAAAACACTTTTTTTTTTTTTTAACTACAGTCCCTCTTTCACTATATTCATTTCGAATACACTTGTTGGCAGAAAAATAGACTGTAACAAAAGACAAACAAACAAAACACATAAAGCCAAAGTCCATGAAATTATATAAATGATGCCAAATGTAATCCCAAATGCTGAATTATCGCTTTTGCACACCTTTGGATGGAGCTGTTCCTCATTAGCCTGGCATTAATGAATTACCCACATCTATGCTGTCACAGTTGGCTCCATCAGAAAAAGCAAAGAAAGGAAAATAAAAAAGAACAACAGAAACACACAAGCACAATATAAACCGCGGAAGGTCACACAACCTGAGTCCACATGGCACCGGTTCACTATTTATACACGTTACTATTCATGTGCCTATATAGCTTTTAGGTTTTTATATCTGCAGCTCCATCCTTCTGCCACTAGATGGAGTTCTGTTCATTAATGGTGGAGGTTGAGGCAAGATTCAGTGAGTAATTTAAATACAATGTGACTGTTATAAAGATTAACGTGTTAAGCTCAGTGGGATCCAACCCTACCCCAGAAGAGTTGAGACAAAAACTGATGGCTTGGAAACCACTGAATTCTGATGGAAATAGTACAACAGCAAAAAAAATGTTGAAATTGAAGAATTGAACTTTTTTTGGAAGGAAATTTTATTTTAAAATTTAATGATAAAACACATTCCATAAAACATCAGACAATATATATATATATGCATATATATATATATATATATATATATATATATATATATATATATATATATATATATATATATATATATATATATATATATATATATATATATGTATATATAAAAACAGGAGGATGATCAGTACACTGTAAGTGACTGCATAGGTAAAATGTGTATCAATGTCAGGGTACTACTCCACTGCATTCAATTGCATACATTTCTGGGGATTTATTTTCTATTACATTCTATATTCTACAGTTAGTAACATCATTTGAATATTAGAAAAATTTGGATAAACCTCTGTACCAAAACAATGAGGTGGTTCATTAGAAACAGACATGGCTGTGTTTAGGGAGTGACTTCCACTACATTATGGTGCAAACAATTGGTTGATGCATCCACAAATACAGGTTAAGACTGTACCATACAAAGAGGGAACTATACCTAAACATGATCAGAAAATAATCAGAGACTTCTCCAGAAGTGGAAAACTTCCTTGTACTCTAAAAAAACATCAATGACATTGTTTTGGGAAACCACAGACACTGCCTACTTCACTCAAGAGGGAGACCACTTGGCTTGGATTAAAGCCTCTGTGAGACGTTTCAAAGTGATCTTTAAAAGTCTCCTTTCTAGATATATGACTGATCCTAATCCACACTTTAAAATGAGATTATCAACACAAATAAAGGATATTTCTAGATGCTAGTTAAAAGCATCCCGATCGGGGGAAGCATGACTGGATTGATTTACGGCAAGTCTAATGGTGCGGCCAAACCAGACGCAAATTGGTGAATTTAAATGCGCGTCACACCCGAGGCTGGACGCTGGACTATTTTGACAAGCTGAGGGGCGACGCGTGTCACTGCGCAGGTGGAGTAGAGAGCCCCCTCATCATAGATTGATACAGATATCTCTAAAATAAGTTGTCATTACTTTATGTGTGTGCATATTCATCTCTTAACAAACCTCTACACTCAATCCCTGAGGGGCCTGCTGCCTCTCCCTGGTAATCCACCTCCACTGGCCCTGCCTGGCTGTTCCCTGCGACCTCATCCTTGACCCCCTGACCCATGTGCCTGGAGGTCTCCCTAGGGATAATGAAGGGGTCAAGGAAAGAGGACGCAAAGAACTTCCATCTTTTTCCTGGCTCTGCTGCTGCCCCGCTCCTTTTTATCTGCTCCTTCCTCCTCTCTTTCAGGTTGGTGTCCCTGAGGCTCTTCCATCTTTTACGACAAAACTCCACTGAGAAAAACAAACGGACTCAGTGATGACCCGTGCAGGCAAATCCAGCTGGAAACAAATATTTACAGAACTTACCTTCAAAACCTGTCTCCTCAGTGACTTTCACCCAAGCCTGCTCCTTTTTTTTTGGTCTCTGTAGCGTACACATAACCTTGCAGAGCAGACGGACCTGCCTGATTCAGTTTCTGAACTTCTGCAGGTCCATCTTGCCAGGCTCCAATGACCAAAGATTTCACTCGGCCAAATTCTAACCGGCCCAATCAGGGAAGAGAGGCGGGAGCTGTGGGAGCAGACGTGACGTCTGCAGACTCTCGTCCTTGCCAGCATTCCTTTGATTCTTAAGTTGAATTTATAAAAACGGAAGCTGTCGTCTAACGCCTTTTTCACAGCTGTTTCTCGTGATTCAGTAGTTGTTCATTTATTGTTTCTTAGAAGCATCAGCTCACATAAGCTACGTCATACCGTGGCTTGTTGTGGATTGGTCTGTGGTGAGTGTGTTAATCAAAACGGTTGTCCAATCACCAGCTGCAGATTTTTTTTGAAGTCCCGGCTCTGAAAACAAATCAGAAGAGCTACTACCCAAATGGACTTGTGAAATAATTCTGTGGCAGATATATGAAAGTGTTCGTCTGGCGTGTCAGGTTAGCGTACACAGGCGTATAACTCTGGATGATGACACACCACACTGATTATTTTCTCCTCCATGGGGGGTTTGAGCTGGAGCAGGTGGCCGGTGCGGCACATGTCATCAAATCAATGGCGTCGGGGGGGTATTGTCATCTCTGATTAGCTGCCACGGCACAGCCTCACGCGAATGTGCATCAAAAGTTCAATATTTTTAACTCGAGCATAGAGGCGTCTGACGCCCCAAACCCGCCGACTCTCCAAACGCATCTTTGCATTGACTTTGTATGTAATCTTGATGCCAATTTCTCGTCCAGTGCTGTACCATAAGACTCTATGACAACACCACACTGGCTGACCAAGTTTTAGTAGAAAGAGAGAGATCTGTGTTTTTCTCTGCTAAAAACAATTTCTGTGATTGATTTTGTAGTGATGGTGAACACTGGAGCCTAACTGTCGGACAGAAAAAGGACAGAAGAACAGAAGAAAGATAAACAGGAGAGAAATAGAGAACAAGCTAAAGGCTAAAACACAAGCTAAAGGCTAACACAGGGACTAAACTGTTTGTGCTAATGTTGACTCCAACCCACAGTCAGCAGTTATTCTGCAGTGGTCTGTTCAAACTTGAGAGATCAATAAAATGAAGAGTGAGGTTATTAGCTCTATTTGGTTGATGACTGGAAGGACATAACCAGGATTCACTAACGTTGCATGTTAGGGACACATCTCACAGCACTGAGCTGTCGGCTGCACTAAATATAGCTGGCTACTACAACCTTTGCTTGATGACATGTTTCAAACTACGCTATGCACCTGTGCTGATAGATATCTTACCTCGCCGCGTTGTGTCCAGTAAAAAGTTGTCCAGAATGAAGAAAATTTGTTTGAATAAAAAAGATCTAAACTTTATCTCTCTCAAAAACAAACACATGCCTTGTTAAAAGTCACATCTTCACGACAGTGTTCGTGAGACTCCGGCCAAAAGATGTCACTGTAGTCTAATTAAAACAGTGATGATATGAAGGGTTTTTTAATAGCCATGAGTCTAGTGGCTTTACACATCTGGGGAGGAACCATTAATGCTGAGCAATACATTTTTTTTTATTGGCAACATATTGCATGCTGCAAACCAATCAAAATCAGTTTCAGACCTTAATAATAACAACAACAAATTGACAAACTCCTGTCAGTGTTTATTACAACAGCATAGATCCATGCCTGCGATGACAGTAGATCATGGAACAACTATTATATCAAAGCAGACCCAAAACTGTTGAATAAGCTGACAGAAACCTTACTGTCAAACATCCAGAAACTGTTCTTGTTCTTCTTGAGCGTTTACGAAGTGTTATCAAAGGAAGTGACGAAAGAAAGTTTAAGGGGACATATCATGCTGATCCCTGATTTAATACTTACAAATAATATAATAAATTTGAAAACAAGACCTTTCACCCCCTGAATTAAAAAAAATGACATATTGTATTTTTTCTGATATCCTAGAACGAGATTTGATGCCTCTGAAAATAGGTCATTGCCATTTGGCCGCAAGATTTCGACTGTCGTGACGACACGAGGATCCTTTCTTTTTATTGGAGTAATCTGATAAAGCAGCTCCTCCTCTGTGATGTCAGTTAGTCACACAACCGCCACCGAGGGATACACCCACCAAGAGCCGAGTATAAACGTATAACCTATACATGTTACAGTACCGGTTTGACTCACCACACTGAGGCATCCTGAGATGATCTGTGTGGAGGTGGATTTTCTTCCTCCTGAGCTGCAGAACCGTCCGGGTCTGACTCGAGGTCCAATACAAAAGGACTTATCCTACACTTTGCCATTTTATTAGTGCTATCAATGCCTTACGGTGAAGTTTTGGCAAACAGCAAACTCGCTCGGTCTGCCCCATCCAATATGGCGGTTTTGTAAATACTGCCATGCTGCAAAAACCGCCCCCTACCCCCTCCGCCCCTCTGATAGAGCTGACCAATCAGAGCACAAAGGGCTGTGACGTTGCGAGGTTACTGGAGGTCATTCTGGAAAAGGAGCGTTTCAACGAGATTTTCAGAATGGCCTAAACTGAGGATATTGAGAACGCTATTGTGGGGAAATGAAGGAACTAAATGACTTGTACTGAGGGCAGAAACGCTTTACAGGCATCCTAGTCTGGCATAGTGAAAAGGAGAAACAAGCATGATATGTCCCCTTTAAGCATGTCCTTGGAAACCATCAGCTTTGAAATATGAGACAATGAAGTGGTGCTAAAATTTGCTGTTTCTTGGGTGTCTGCTTGAGGCTGGCTCCAGAAGTTGCAGAAGTCACATACACACCAAGCCAAAAAAAGATGTTTTCACGGCAAAAATCAACCTTTTTCCAGCCTGGTTAAAAAAAATGTCTCCTGTCTGAATTGCTAATTTTACTATCAGCACACACTGAACGGGGGTAATTTTTTAACTTGGTAGTTTTGAAGATATTAAGATGGTGAGTTCTTCCAATCAGAGGCACAGCTCAGGTCACGTGACTGACGGTTGTCCTATGACAACTTTAAGAAACATGTTGCTGGCATCAAATTTAGAATTATTATATACATTTTTTAAAAAGAACAATAACATTTTTCAGTTCCATCATCTGATAAGATGTCTTCATTTGCAGTCAAATACAGCTCTTAATATTCAAACCAACAAAATCTGTTATAAAAAATTTACATGACCTCCAAACTATTTTGGACTTGTGGTTGTAAGACCAAATGTTTTATTTACCACTGTTTTCATTCCAGAAAAAGACATTTAAAGAAAGAACTACATGAGGTTGCTCGTCTTTTTGGTCACTCTGAATGTCCAGCAGGCCTGAGGCTCGTAAAGATCATTTGCAATGAATAAATGATTGTGCAGTAACAGAATAGTCTGTGAGGTATCAACATGGCGTATTACATCATGGCCAGAGATGCTGGTTAAAAAAAACTTGCACCACATGCTCTCGATCCGGTGTCCTCCTAAGACTTGTCTGTCTTCACTGGGAGCTCACAGATCACGCTGAACACTATCTGACATCACTTGTTGAGGGGCCCTATTAACAAGTTGGCACCAGATTAAGAATCAGGAAAGGCTGACAGTGACAAACCACCGGAGATACAAGCTTCATTCAATAATGAAAGACGGCAGAGTGCTACTAGAGAGTTAAACAACAGGCGTCCGTGCATTCACTGTGTGTAAGACAATGCAACGTTGTTAAAATCATGTTTCTGATAAAAGGTGATGTATAGGTCACAACATGTAGTAAATGCAACAGTGTTTCTTTGAAAATTGTGAAATAAATGAAAAAAGAGGCCAATAAATCTTCAGAAGGAAGTATCAAACAAATGTTTGTACAATGGTTAGTGAGTGTTTAGTAATAAAGTAGTCTGTTAATTTTTTTTTTTTTTTCAACATTCTTTTTTATTGAATTTTTGGCACAAAGTTACCAGAAATTTGCCGTTCATTACAATGCATGTGTGCATTTTCGCATTGGAAAATTACAACATTATGAAGAATAAAGGTATGCGTATTTACAAACATACATAATCATAGACATATAGGCATATAACCCCCCCCCCCCCCCAAAAAAAAAGGCCATATCTGGATAAAGTTTTTCAAAATATAAGAGAAAAAAAAAAAGGAAAAAAAACGACAGAAAATAATTCAATAAAATAATGAAATATTTAGAAAAAAGGAAAAGAAAATAATAAGCTATACACACATACATACACATACAAAGTAATACAATAATAACTACAAATAAATTCATAATAAAATACCGTTATAAGAATTAGAAGAGTAAAGTGAAAGAATTACAGTTAAAATTTTTTTTTTAAATTTAAAATAAAAATATAATAATAATAATAATAATAATAATAATAATAATAATAATAATAATAATAATAATAATAATGTAAATTTTAATTTTAACTTGAAATAAAATGACAAATTGAAAACAATCCAGTTGCCAAATGAGTTTTGCTCAAATGTGTGTGTCAAGTGGGCGGAAAATCTCTTGCATTTGACACTCAAGTCAGATCAGGTGACACCAGGTGCCTTCAGGTCACATCCTGAAGTAGAGGAACAGTAAGGAAGTAGGTCTTTCTGGGGTGTAAATAATGTTTAAGAGGCTCTCTTAGCACTTAGCCAGCACCAGCTGCAGTCCGTGCTCACCAGCTGACACGAGAAGAAGAGTCCTGATGTGAGGGAGCCGAGTGCCGGGCGGGGGATGGAGTGGAGTGAGACGGGGGGTGGGGTGGGGGATTGTGTGCCACTGCCTTTGGTTGCATTCAAGGGTATCCCCGTGTGTCAGGTTGCAGAAATTTAGGAGACACGTTGGGAGGTGACACTGATCAGTGGAGGTTGCATGCATGATGTAAAGGATGCAAGGGGGTCAGAGCACTGCAACCAACACTCTTTATGTAACCTTCACACCTAATAGCCAGTTGAATATGGCTGACATAGCTGGGAAATGAGTGCTTTGAAGCAGAGTGTGTCTCCCTCTGTCTTCCATACACTGTAAAATGTAAATGAGCATATTTGTTATTCTAGCATCTTATTCTATGTCAAATGACCAAAAATTACTGAAGTTGTTGTGATAACTCTTACTAATGAGTTGGCATTGTCACAACTAGGAAATATATTCAAACTTGAAAATCTGTCCAAATAAATCAGTCATGCATGTCATCTTGACAATGAAGGAATTCAGGTGGGTGTGGGATTAAAAAAGGCCAATAATATCTCATCTGTGACTGTTACCGGGGTGCATTGTAGTAAGGTGTGACTTCAAACACTGTCAAAAATGATTTGTTTATTTAACTTAACTCACTCAAGTCATCTTGCAGTTTTGGCTGAGTTAAGTTAATTCATCATGAAGTGTCAAATAATTTGAACTTGAAACAAAAAGGTCAAGAGAACTACAAAAGATATTGATTGAACCTAATCCATCACGTTTTTACAGAGAAGTAATTTTTGTTGTGATCGTGTTTTGTAAACTTGATTGAGGAGAGAACGCAGTGGGTATGAGACCCTGCTGTACATTAAGATGTTGCATAGAGGGCACTGTAAACACAATGTAAAATGCAGTGAATATGAGTGAATATAAGGCTGTGGAGTAAAGACTGCCGGTCTGTGCAGCAGAGCACAGACAGCCTTTGTCCCCTGCAGTGTAACATCTCAATACAGAGCAGGGTCTCTTATCCACTGTTCCCCCTTACTCATGATTACAAAACACCATCAAAAAAATAAAAATAAAAATAATAAAAGGTTTATGTGGAATTAGATTTTTAAGTTGAAACATACTTTGTAGTTAAGATAATCCCAAATTCTAATTATGTGTTATCACAACAACTTCAGTAAAATTTTGTCATACTGACTTGAAATAATATGTTTCAACAACAAATGTGTAAAAAAAAATAATAAATCACTTTTTACAGTAAAAGAAATCTTGCATTTTTTTTTAACCTTGGAAAGCAGAGTTTTCATTGGTAACGAAATCTTTTTTTTTTTTTTTTTAACAAAGTTTTCTTGGACACAATTGCCTATGGTCCTATTGGTCAAATACTGCAGCTGAGGATCACTGCAGGGGTCTGCTGCTGCACTTTGTTTCCCAATTTTCCGCACACCTTAGCCCCTCCAAGCTGTTAACTAAAGCTACAGCTTTCAAGTTATTACCCAGAATGCTTTAGTAAATTATGACTTAAAAGTTATTGTCACTGTGAGTGAGGGGGAAGTGCAGTAGTAATGAGAGCCTCAAATGGTTTAGTGAAGCTACAGCCTATAAGTTGATATCTAGAATACCTTTGTGGATTAGAATTTGTTTGACACTGTAAGTAAGGAGGGTACGCTACAGATATGAGACCCTACTACACAGCATGTACTGTCCACCTTCCATGATTTGGGCCAGGTGTCTATATTTCATGGCACAAACCTGATTTTTGAACTTCTTGATCATCAGGGGGAGGTGTCAGCAGATTCATGTTGGCGCAGTGACAATTTTGTGCCAAAAACAGTGCAGAAAATGTGCTGAAAGCTCGCCAGCTCCAACCTGGTCTATTCTCGGCACAAAGTGGAGTGCACCCTCCGCAGCTGTAATTTGGTGACAGGCGCACATGTGAACAAAGCCTCAGAGGAAGGTTTCTAGAGTGTCAGGCACAATTAGATGTAATAAACAATCACAGCAATCACTATTTAATGTAACCGTCTGAACCAGCATAAACATTTGTATCTATATTAACTGTCCCGTCACATCTGATGTCAGATTAAAGCCGTTTGTCATAATGGAAAGTTAACCTGACGGCAGCTGGAAGTTTGATGCACATCTTACAATTTAACAATAAACAGCCTTAACATCTGATACTGAGTATATATCTGGCTTCTCTCATTTCATTTAATTCAAAGAAAAGAGGGAGATAAAACACAGAAAAAATAGAAAAAATAAATGTATGTCACTCAGGATTTACCCGTGATTTCCCATATTTCTCTGTTTCAGTCTTTATTTTTAACGTGATCTAAAAAGATGGAGTACATTATTGTAAAGAGGATGAGGCAGAGACACTGGGAGAGTATACAGGATATCACCAAAGGTTCTGCTATTTGGCGATGACAAACCAGGAGTGCAGGTGGATCAAAAGTATTCTGAATGGATAAGCCAGCTGTGTAACTGTCTCTTCATTTTGTACTCCTATTAATGACAAAGGAACAGATTACATCTGTCCTTGGAGCTGGCCCACACGGTGACGCGCTTCGTGTCCTCCGATGCGCCCCGCTGTCCACTCTCCTGCTGCAGGGACAGCGGCTCTGACCGTCTCCGCAACCGGGTCTTTCCAGCACACTGTTTCCGTGGTGCTGGGGATCACTCAGACCAATCAGACGCTGCGCCTCGGCCGCAGCGCATTTGAAGAGGAGAGGCACTCATTTGATTGGTGAAGACAGCGCTCAGCTGTGTTAAACCCACTCACGGCTTTTCTCCTCCCTCTCTGCCATTTGGGCGGAGGGAGGCGTGGATGCGCACCTCTGTGCTCCTCTGCGCCTTGACTGTGCCTCTCTTGGCACTGCAGGAAACTTGCAAAGTGTGCCGGTCATGCCCTGTCCGTGCAGTGAAGGCCGGCGCACGGCAGGTGCGCCTGCGCTTGCGCCTGGTTTACGAAATCAGAGCCCAAAGTGTTTGTCTGTGAAATAGATTGACAATGTCAAACAAACCTCTGAAGAGGTTAAGAGAAGTGATAAATATAACTTAAATTAAAAAAAATGAAAGGTTAGCACAACTGGAAATTTTGGTTGAGTTAAAATGGATAAATTAATTACAAAAGAAGTAAAGACAACTACCAAGTCTGAATCAACAAAAATAAAACAAAACCTGACATGAGACATTTTATTTAATGAAGCTAACTTCTGTAATATTATAGAACAAAAGATGTATTTTTTGGCCAAACATTAAATTTTGAGGCAGCTCTTGACATCAAATTTGTTACGTTGAAACAAGAAGTTAAATTTAACAGTGTGGATAAAACTCTGCTCTAGTCTGAGTTCAAACACCTTCATTTCACCTTACTTCATTGAGAGATATAACCTTCTTTTCCAGTGCTGCGGCACTGAACACTCTCACAGGACTGTGCTTAATGACCCCTGGAGTTGTTTGTGTGTCAGTCCTGCTTGGGGCCACAGATGCCCTCAAAAAATACAACCAGCACTGCCCATTTTAAGCCCAACAAACCAGCTGCAGCTTAGTAACCAAGTTATCAAACTCCAGCCTTAATGCAGCTTACAGATGTCACCTGTCTGACCTCTGACTGCCAGCCCTCTCTCTAAATGTGCACATAAATACCTGGGACGGTGCACATTATGCACCATCATCACCATCATGGCGGGGTGGGGACGCCAACAGTGGAGGGTGACCTGATGTCCCTTAATCAGCACAGTTGACAAAGCAATTTGGAGAGACTGTTCCCATGTCAGAGGGTGAGAAGGTTCAGGAGCACCGGCGTCCCTGACATTGAAAGATGAGGGTTTACGGATTATATTACAGATGATTTGGTTGGAAATAATCTCAACCCCATCTGTTATAAACCGGAATTAAAGCAGCCAAAGCAGAGAGAGGGGATGTTTTGGGTCCAGAGTTGGGCGGATGCAGCCCAGCAGTGACCTTATATTTCACATAACTCACCTCTGAGGGTAGAGGTATACTTGCAATAGGATGTGTCTCAGATGTGCTCGTTTTGGGACTGCTGCCTGTAAAAGGATATCTGCATGAAAGGGTGAGAGAGGGAGGAGGAGGAAACAGTGAGAGGGAGAAAAAGGAGAGATTGCAGTTACATTACAGCCTCCCTGCATTTACTGTACTATATAATTCCGGAGGTGAGATGAGATGGAGGAGGGGCGATGAGAGGGAGTGGTGGATGAGGGGGGAGTTGAATGCGCCTTTTTAACGTAATTTGCTATTTACAAGGGCGTTACAGATGTCCACGGTCCGGTCTCGCTGTGTCCCCGGGCGTTATAAATAGTAAAGGTTAATTAGTTAGCAGAGAAATTGGATCAGGGGCGGGCAGTTAGAACTTGATCCATAGACAGGTAACTCAAGCAATCCCTATTGTCACTGCAATCAGACCTATATAAATCCGCCTTGACAGACAGGAGTCACCACATAGCCTTACCTTTCTGCTGGATCACCGACCGGGCGAGAACCCCTCAACACGGTAAGTTGCTTGAGGATTCAAGGAGGTTGTTTTATCTTTTTTTCTCTTGTTTATAAATTAAACAGACACGGATTATCTTTATATGGTTCAGTTTGAGCACTTAAGATGTTTTCCAGTTGGATTTAAAGTGGACACAACGCGTGCGTAAAAGGGGAGTCTTCCGCGCGCAATGGCGACAACGCCAAGTTGTTGTATTGTTTTATTTATACGATACCAAAATAAGCAACTGGAGTATTTTTCTTCATTGTTCACATTTTAACTTTAAGTTTAACTTTGTCTAATTGAATCGCTTCATTATGTGGACACCTTTACCTCTCCATCAGTGACAAGTGCGAGAGTTTGCAACCGTTCCTGGATTAAATGTGTTAATAATTTACCGCGCTTGTCTCCCTACATGCAGGAATAAAATGTCGCTCTCATCTATCCTTTCCGCTGATGCCATCGACAGTGCTATCAAGGACTGCCAAGGTATCGTCTTCCACCAATATCATTACTTCTCTTTATTCTATACACTTCTTCTTCTTCTTTTTCTGGAGCCGGTGCGCACATGATAGCCTGCTGGAGGACTGCAAAAATACTGACATTTACTTTCACATGCAAGTGGCTTCACATTTGGTGGATTTAATTTGATCACTGGAGGAGAAAGATGAAGAACAGAGGCTTCTGACACCTTTACATTAAACAAACATGCTCCAGTTCATGCAGGTGTAATATTCACAGCATGAAATGAGCCTCTAACTTATCACACTTAATAACACCCCTTCAGTTTTATGTCATCTTGTCTCCACAATTTCAACTTGCATAAATAATCTGAGGACAAGCTGGTTATTACACAGACTTTGCCTTAATTCTAGGTTTGTGAACTTGTAAATACTGAAATCCTCCTCCTCCTCTTCCAGCACCTGACTCCTTCTGCCCCAAGAAGTTTTTCACACTGTGTGGTCTCTCTAAGAAGAGCCCCCAGGATGTGAAGAAGGTTTTTGGGATCCTGGACAACGATGGCAGTGGATTTATTGAGGAGGAAGAGCTGAAGTGAGTGAGCTGAAGCTGTTTTTAAAACGAGGGTTGAATGGGTCACTGGACTGCTCCGTGACACTGAGACAAGATCAGGCGTGCTTTTTGAAAATGTTGATTGTTATGGTAGGATTTTAGGGCTGTATCTGTTATTAGTCAAATCTTTCTGGGCCAGAGTTTTTCCCACACTTGACAAACAGAATGCACACTGTTGTTTATCATTCATCATAAGTCTTATGCCCACTGCAAGTTTGCAGACCGCTGTAGAATATTCTGTATTCTCTATAAAATGAAATGTGAAGTGACAGGCCCAATGTGACCTGACTCTTCCTTACTTCCTGATTCCGTTAGCGTGGTTAAATCTACCGAGGACCAGTGCTAACATTTTACCTTTGTGCATTGCAGGTTTTTCCTCCAGAGGTTTTCTCCCGGTGCTCGTGTTCTGACAGACAAGGAGACTAAAGGCTTCCTGTGTGCCGCTGATGACGACAGCGATGGCCGGATCGGAGCTGATGGTGAGACGTTCTGCATTCTATAGGGAACCTCTTTCTAGATTTTCTGAGAGAAGATGTGACTCAATGTGTAGTTTTTGTAGAGTAAGGTCATTTTTTGTGCCAGTGCAGAAAAGAAATGTGACGTTACAACATACTGATGAATTAGTGTGATGCCTTTAGCATCACTTAGCTAGCTTCTCATAGGAAATAACCTTGTGCTTTCTTCCCTCCACAGAGTTCCAGGCCATGGTCATGTCCTAAACATCTCCATCATCCCGGCTACTTGATCTGAACCCCCTTCTCCTCTATTCCACCGCTTCAAGGGCTCTGTTAGATCCAATCTACCATTTCTCATCTGGTTAGATTCAACTCATTATGTTACAAGACTCACTGGGATCTCACACAGACTCACACATTTCCATCATGATTGTAGTTATCTTTCTTTTTCATACAGTTTAGACCGACCGTACTGCTGTATTTCCCAAATAAATGTACAATAAATTTACCAAAGTACTGAGAAAATAAAAAGAATAAAATCCAACATCTGTGGCTCTCCGTGTTATTATTGAATGAAATGTTTCATCTGCGCTTGGCTAATACAGTGAGGATCTAAACATGCACATGTTGATACTGACACAGGGATCAAAAAAGAAGCACAGCTGCAAGATTTTATGTGTATTACAGCAATAAATGAGGACAAAGACCAGCCAAATATGAGGTGAGACGTAACCTGAAAACACAAGGTTTCAGCTCTAGGTGTACAGTAAGAACAGCACAGGTGTGTGTGTGTGTGTGAGTGCGTGTGTGTGAGTCACACAGCCAGCACAGGGAAAAAGCAGAGTCGGTGACCTTGATGACCACCTGAGTGTCACTGTGGCTGGATCGAGTGACACCTGACCTCAGCTTTGTAAATAAACCCAGCTGAATCTCGGTGCTGCTGCTCAACACACACACACACACAATCTCCCTCACACACACAGGATCTCACATGCACGTACACACACACACACACACACACAGGAACACAAAACCCAAAGCATTTGCAAAAATCAAATATGAGATGAGACTCAGAAGACCATCCATGCAAAGACACACAATCCCACAGACACAGTGCACGAACATCAGGGTTGTTATTAATGAATACATCAGTGTCTATCTGTGTGTGCAGGCGTGCGTGTGTGTGTGTGTGTTTGTGTAATGGAGATGCAAACTCAGCAGAATGCTAATGCTGAGAATGCTAGTCACACTCTTGAAGTCATTGACATCGTTGATCGTTCAACATTCATTCATTTGTTGCCATTCATTTTGTAGACACAGGCCATTAGGTCTGATAACTTTGAGGCATGCACATTTTTATCATCATAGTGGGCATTACATCAATATGGGCCAATAAAGCATGAAAAATTAATCATCACATCTTCAGATACAAGATTTGAGATGAGGTTTATGGCGGACAAAGCGTTGCATGTGATGACAGCATTCAGCTTTCAAGTGTGGATGGGCTGCAGGTGTTTGAAAGTGTGGAAAGAAAAGCTGTTTGTGATGCTTGTGAAGCTCAGGTGATGAGAGGGAGAGCAGTCCTCTGACACCACCACTCTACAGATGCAGCTCAAAAAAATGATTATAGTGAAATCTTATTTAATCATTGAAGAAAATAGTAGGGGTGAGTGCTGCACTGGGTCATAACGTGTGAAACAGAAGTAAGCTCGGGTGCTCTTCAAGGATCCAAGGACAGCAAAACTTTTAGAGAACAAACATTATCCCAGGCACTCCGATGTAAATAAAATCCTTTATTATGTCAAGGACATGTTTTATGTTTTAGTTGGATAAAAATCACAAGGTGTTAGCTTTTCTTCATAACAAAATTTTACAGGGTATGGTAAGACATGGGTATGCGTGTATTTTTCTGGATAAATTATATGTTGTATATCAGGGGTGGCCAACCAGTCAGAGACCAAGAGCCACAAAAACTACCGTGGTACTACAAAGAGCCACATCACACACACACTTCCTCTGTCATGGAATAACATAAGATGAAAATCGATAGATTTCCAATTCTTAAAGTGACATTCACTGTGTTTGTAAATGTGTCTCAATTTGTACTTGGAGCCGTGTCTAAAGCCGGGCATACAATGTGCGATATTTAAAATCGTTTGACACAGCTCCATCTCAAACTGCACGACTAGATCGCAAAGTTCAAAAGTTTGCAGCCCATGAATCATGTTCTCACACTACACGACCAGATGCTCTGATGCGACTTCACTGCTCGCACAATACAATCCATATTCCACACGTCGGACTCCGTATCATTCTTCTTCTATGGTGTTTTGACCGCAACGTCAATTATAGGCAAGAGAAGAAGAAGACGCAAAGGAGACGCATACGGAAGATGTGCGACAAAAACAAACGCGTTGCCTTGGCAATTTGTGCCATTCTGTGCGCAGAGACGACCACAAAGAAAGGAGAAGAAAATGTATATAGGTGAAAAACTGGCTGGGCAGACGTGGGCAGTACGGTCTGTCAATTCTTCAGCGGGAACTGGAGGTAAGCAGCGACAGCTACTTAGCACTTTAGACCAATACTACCTACACATAACTTTTTACACTCCTTTCTTCTTCATCTGTGTATTGCGCATGCTCTGTGTGAGAGGTTGAGGCAAGTCGGCTTGTAGCCTCTACTGTGCGATACCTTCACGAGGAGCGACCAGGATTTCAAACAAGTTTGATTTTCTTGCTATCACCGATTTGTGATTGGGAGCACGTCGTGAGACATCAATCTCTTGTTGTTACCCCACATATACTACACGAAGCACGACACATGATTGAGCTGAAACTGACTGATCCCAAAAATAGTCGAAACTGGCAAATCGGCTCAAAACGAGGCGAAAGTCGTACAGTGTATACCCGGCTTAAGACAAGTTTCTGTTTTTATTGCAAAAGAGACAAAGTTTCATCTGTCTATTTAGATCACTACACATGTGAGATGTAGAGAAAAGAAACTGAAACTTAAGTATCAATCTCGTCACCCAAGTATTAATCAATACTGATCCCAAAGTTGGCATCAATGTACCAATATTTTAGATTGATTGGCACATGCAACGCATAACAATGAAGTATTTTTTTATGAATGGATCAAAGAGCCGCACACCGAGAGACAAAGAGCCACATGTGGCTTGCGAGCCACAGGTTAGCCACCCCTGTTGTATATCCAAAGTACATGTTAAAAGATTGTTAGTAAACCGAAGACAGTGTTATAATTTAAAAAACACAATTAAAAAGGGTAGGTTTGAATAAACTGATACTACTTCTTACTTCTTTTTGCTCATATAAACCGAGAAACTTAGAAGGTGATTTTCTTGTTTTGTTTTCATTTTTTCTGATTATCATTTACTCACTGTTTAAGCTGTCATCTACATGAACAAAATAAAGTCCTGTGTTCGTTCATAATTTTGGTGATTTGACTCGCAGCTCATTAAAATCAGGTATCAAGTTCCTCATAACACAAGAATATGTACTGAAAATATCTGTAAATCTGATAGCATTTTGTTGTTATGTAAGAAAACAGGAAAAGTCTGTTAAAAAATTACAGAACAATTCCTGTAAAATTACGTTTTTTTCTTTTAAAGTTTAAGAGCATTAAAGAGGATTTAAAAAATGTACAGTGGCATAAAGTATTCACTGAAAAAATGTCCTGTTTTACGTGATACTATCTCATAAACAACTCCCATAACCTTAGCCTGAAACCAACTTTTGCATCATTTACACAAAGAAAAAAAATAGACTTGGAATTTTCTCTTGTTGGTGTTGCAGTGTAAAGTGTGACCTTGTCAACTGGTGACCCTCAGCAGACAATCACTGACACGTTTGGCTCAGCAGTTAGCAGTTAGTATGGTCACTCGTTACTCCTAAACACTTGTTGCTCTGCAACGGTCAGAACTTGATAGGAGCTGGCCCGTAGTGAAGTATCGTTTCTAAAAATTCAACACAGAACATTCCTGACATTTTCATGCAGCTTACAGTTTGAATTAAGTGATAAAGAATGTTAACTTTTTTTGAATGAATGGAGCTTATCTTGCAAAAACTACAGATTTTTTTTTTTTTTGAATAAGTGAATCCAATACACCACCGTAGAAATGTCCAAGGTCTGACAACAAGATCACTGAAACACTCAGGTGGTTTTGATAGCAGCCTCCAGCTGCTTTGTTTCTCCTTTTCTGCCAACTCCACACACAGTTTTGAAACCCTGGCTTTTTCTGTGTGTTTTGTTGTCTTCTGTCCTCACACAAACAGAGCTTCAGGTCACTAAACACAAAGATTCTGAAAAACAACTTTCAAGGTGATGTTTGAAAACTTGAACTAGAAGAGAGTTGTTACCTCAACCGGCACAGTTTGTAGGTCAATTGCTGTGCATGGGTGTAAGACAGTTGTCCACAAGTTATCTAGAAATATGAAGCCTGAGCAGACTGTATAAAACATGGACATAGTCTCAGTGATGTCACCTGTCTGTTCCTGAAACAGTGAAATGAAGTCAATTCATAGTCAGACGATCCTAATGTCTTCTCAACTGCCAAGTAAAAAAAATACATTCCAGCCCTGTACAGTGATTACCAATAGCAAAATTAGCCTTTCAGACCAAAGCCATTTTTTGAACCAGGCTGTAAATATGTTTTTTAAGGCTGGAAAAGTGGTTACTTCTTTTTGACTTGGCGTGTACATGGTTTTGGGTCTTTCTGCTGCTAGCTTCATAAGGCTTCTTGATTAACAGCTTGTTTTAGCACTTCCACATAGGTTTCATTTTTCTCAACCGAATCAAACATGATCCAAACCCAGATGACGGTAGGTTGAGACCATAGACTGTATAAAACATGGACGTAGTCTCGTCGACGTCACCCGTCTGTTTCTGAAATGGAAAATGAAGCACATTGGCTATAGCCGCCATATTGGTAGTGGCAAGGGCTTCGCCTACAGCCATAGGGCGCCGGCCGTCACGTGACCCTCAGCTGTGCCTCTTATTGGGGGAGCTTGTGATCTTAATATCCTCTGTATGACCACGTTAGAAAAAAATTCACCCCTCGTACAGTGGGAGCCGGTAGTAAAATTAGCGACTCAGATAGGAGACGTTTGTTGAACCAGGCTGTAAATAGGTTAATTTCTGCTTTGAAAATGGCTTTTTTTGGCTTGGTGTGTTTGTGACTTCTGCTATTTCCGGAGCCAGCCTCAAGCGAACACTCGAGAAACAGCAGATTTTAGCACTTCTGCATTGTCTCATGTTCTCAGACCGGAGGTTGCCGCTTGGTTAAAACAAGCTTTTTAACAAAGGATTTTACTTCTGTGGCTTTCAAGAGACAGACTTTTTATTGTGGGGAAAATGTGTGGAGGATATGAGCCTGTGCTCTGTAAAGAAGGCTCACAAAGTTTACTCTAGTAGACCAGAGCCTGCAGTTTAACAAAGTCAGTAACAGTCTGAACTTTACGAAAACTTACATCAAATTTATTCAGGTGAAAACTGTAGAGGTTCAAAACAAAATTAATGACCAGTTTGTTTTTGAACAGTTTGTAAACCCAAAGAGAGTAACCAAATGTTTTTGTGGTGAATTCGTAATGGTACAATGCTGCCTCAGGGCAACGTGCATTTTTACACGTTTCCATTAACTGAATAGCAAATAAACTAAATGAAAGTATTATAGATTAAGCTTTACTTTCCTTTTAATATGAAAATATTTTTTCTAGACTAACAAAGGCCCTGTAAAAAAAGTTATTGGATAGTTCTGAGGAGGGAAATTAGCTGAGTTGGTCCTTGCAGGAAAGTCTGCAGAAAAGGGCAAATTCAAACACTGTTTTTGGTTTCTTAAGGTCTCTTCTTTAGAAAAAAAAAAGTATTTCATGACAACTGGGATGTAATGTGTGAGTGTAAAAGGCAAAAAACGGGTATGTTTCCTAGAGGCAACGAGGTAAAATAGAGGGTTAATATGAACTCTGTTGACAACTGGGTTGAAAACTCGGGCAAATGCGTGACATCATGGACACTACGTCTATGAAGGGTGACCAGGTGTCCCGCTTTGTGCGGGACTGCACAGTATCTTAACTACTTTTTACACGTCCCGCAAATTGAGATGATGTCCTACATTTGATCGGCTCTTGCTTGAGTCTACCAAGTGCGGCAGTCTCTTTTCTGAAATCATGATTTTCATCCAATAGCTGAAAGAGGACTACTGCCATTACATTTGTCCACTGTCAATCAAACGTACATGTGGCGTTAGGAGTTTATTGACCTGTCACCTGCGTCCTCCTTACCTCCGCCCGAAAAACAAAGGTAAAAGCCACCAAACTGCAGATTTTGGTCGAGAAACATGAAAATCCTGGGAGACAAAGGAGCTGCTAATATTTACTTAAGGTTGAAACCAGTGCAGGGTGAGTCTCCGCTCCGCATGGAGCTGAGTATGATGCGAAGCGACACACGTCGTGATGTAAAACCTACAGAAATGGCCTGCGCAGAAAGTTAAAATGTCATCATCTGTGCCTTTTTGTTTTATTGACTAGTTGACCTTTAAGAGCTGTGAAAAGTTGATTTATTAATAATTTTATGAGTATCATTTTCTTGTGACAAATGCATTTCCTTGTCTTTTGAATAGGAAAAGTTTCATTGAAGGGAGAAAAAACCAAAAAAAACAAAATACAAACGTGCACACTGTGTTCAACCAGTTAAAATTGTTGATGTTTGTATAATCATAAGCTTAGTGTCATTAGAAATATTAATGTTTCAGAGTTAGATGGACATTAAATTTTTACTCTGTGTTTTATTGTGTAGTAACATGTCCTACGTTGTCCCGCATTGTACTGCACAAACACACTCCTTGTCCCACATGTGGCTTATAGGCACCTGGTCACCCACATCCATGTTTTATACAGTCTATGACTGTGTGATGCAGATGTTGAGCAGTTTCAATAAACATGTTGCATAAGCATTAAAAAGTGTTTAAATGTACTGTAAAGGATCCAAGTTAGGGGAGCAACAACAAACATTTGTTAGGTAACTAACAGAGAAACTGGAAATCCCTCATCAGTGAATCGCACTATCAGTGAAATAAAACATATTTCTGGGGCATTATAAACTTCTGCATTTGTGAACCAAAATTTAACCAGGTCTGATGACCAGCAGGATGTAAGTGGGATTACTGAAGATCAGTTTAGCCTCTGCTACCAGCTGAGTGAATGTTACTACGAACATATGGAGTGAAAGTACTGAGGGATCTCAATTCTGGAAGGCAATCCACTTGATTTCATTTTTCAATCAGGGCAAAGAAAATGATTGGTGCCAAAAATCTTCAATCATTTCCTACAAAATGGTCCAATGAACCTCACTAATGTTTTGATTGCCTGAAAAAGTGCCAAAGTAGACAGTTTGATTTGGAGTTTGCTTTTAATTTATCAACTGCTCTGTAAAACCCTACAAGTTAACACATTTATTAGCTGGCTTTGATTTATATCTCAAAGGTTTATCGAAGTGTTTTCGTCCATGAAGCCCACCCAAATTCTCAGAGAAAAAACACAGACCATCCCACAATTCCCTTTCCCCTCCTGCAGACTTTAAATAGCACACAGCTATCTCATTCTCTACATTTACAGGATTCAACAGATTAAAATTAACAGCTACCTCACTGTTTACTCCAAGACTTGAGGCACAAAAATACAGAGTAGTACAAGTTCCCCCAGTGGTTCCACCAGTTACCTGTTTATTACAGGGACGACCTGATTATTACGGCTGACACCTGCTACTCACAGCTAGAAGACCAACCCTGCCATTAGTGCGGAGTCACGGTCACCAGAGCAGCACATGAAGTAATAGCTGCTGGAGCTTGATTCAGGTGACGTGCTGAGGTAATGACAGAGGATTTAAGAGTGTTTACAGCTCAATATCGATCAGTACCTTAAAAAAGAAGCTAAAAACAAATCTTAATTTAGCCTCTAGCTAGGTATGATGTAAGAGAATTTAAACTATATTATGTTTGATCAGTGAACTCTGGGATTTACATTAGTTAAAGGATGAGCATGTATTGCATCTTCACAGAGAAGGCGTTGGGACAGCATTGCCAGATGGGAAATATAAAATTATTGTACCAGAGTGTCAAAATTATCGTATTTTGGGGGAAATTCTCGTACACCAGACAAAATAATCAAAAAAACGTATAATGATCAAAGTAACTGTCTTATAGTTCGGCGAAAGTCACAATTCATCACTCTGTTTAGTGTCCTACAGGCACTTTTGTGGGCATTCATCGCCCCACCCCACATTATCAGCGTTTGATCAGCAGCTCCAGGCTCCGACTGTGTTACATACATGCAGCCCTTTCAAAAAAATGACAGGTCGTCATGAGACCTCAAGGCAATTATTTTGAAACAGTATTCATGATAACTGAGAGAGAGAGAGAGGGAGATAGAAAGAAATAAATAGCCATCTGAATTAACTTAGTGAAATTTATTTTAGACAGTAACATTAACTTTTTCTCCAAAGAGTAGTCTTCAAATTAACATCTTCTCCACAGCCCTCTGCTTCGGCTCCCACTCACCCTCGTCCTCTATTTCAGTGCTCATTTTTCTCACAACTGACGAGAGACTTCCTGATTGTCTGAGCTCCTACGAGCATGATTGGCTGCCAATCGTTCTGAGACAAATGAAACTCAAACTATGATTGGCTGGAAACGTCACATGTTAAAAGATGCATAGAGGGTTTACAAATAACTCTTTCAGACTGGGGTAGATCTGTAACAACCACATGAAATTGTCAAATCATTGTACATTTAGCCTTTTTTGGAATTATTGATCGTATATCATACAGAGGGCTAAATTATCGTACAAATACGATAATTATCGTACGTCTGTCTAGCGTTGTGAGATGTTTGTTGTGGTGGTTTGTCTGCTATACGGAATGAGCTTGTCTGTATGTGTAAATGGACGCACGTGTTTGCGTGTCCGTGAACACATTGGAGCAGAACTTAACCATATGCAAAACAGCGTGAGGAGAAATGTAAACACAACGATGTACAAATGACATCCCGTCATGTAGGTTATGTAGTCATTTATATATATATATATATATATATATATATATATATATATATATATATATATATATATATATGTGTGTGTGTGTGTGTGTGTGTGTGTGTATTATCATATTATATTTTTTGAGTTTTTATATATATTATATTTAACATAGTCTGTTAAATTAAAAAACAAGGTATAGAAACTTGATTTAAAAGAGAAATAACTCTTAAGCCGCGTTTCCACCAAGCAGTTCGACTCAGTACGGTTTGGCATGGTTTGGTTTGGTTAAGCCTGATCCTGTTTGCGTTTCCACAGCAAACTGTGCCCTCTCGCGGTAGGCGGCATGTAAGCCGGTTGCCAAAAGCTGCAGCTGTTAAACAATAGCGTGACGTCCTAGCAGCGCGACACAGTTTACTCCGCTAATAAATCCAACAAAGAAGAAAAACGCAACAAAGTAAACAAAGAGCATAGGTGGAAGACATGGGGCACTTTGTCCTCTCTGTGATTGGCATGTAGCTCGTTGATACAAAGCGCAATCAAGCTTTGTTTCAGAGAAGTCTGTGTGCCGCCAGGAGAAATGCAGCTGCTGTCGCATGGTAAGTGATGATTCTTTTGACCAATCAACGGTCTGCAGTGTTATAGCTCCACCTTCTGGGAGCGAATCAGTTCAGTCTGGCAGCCATAAGAAAGGGTCCCAAAAAGTGGGGTGGCTCGTCTCGTTTTTTGGGGGATCTGTCCTGGGATAAGTCAGTCGAAACGCCACAAAATGCGTGCCGTACCGAGATGAACCGAAACGGTCTGCTTGGTGGAAACGCAGCTTATATTACTTCTGCTGTGATCTGGTGCTATCTGGAAAATAAAATTAACTCGACTTCCAGGGGGGGCGGGTGCCTTCGTTGGGGGTGTGGGCTGCCCCCCTAAACAATGGTAGTGGAAACACTGTGATGGATACGTGAGCTGAGCACCATAGCTAAGTCTAGATTTTCTGACTCTAGATCAGTGGATAGACCTTTCTCTATCTTTCTCTCTATGGGCTTTATCATGACATCTCAAAGCATATTACTTTATGATCAGCTCTTACATGTACCACTTATTTTTGAAGTCAGTGTATCTGAATTCAAACTTTAAATATGTTGATGTGAACACAGCATTAGGCCACATATCACTAGCTAACAGCGCTCACTCACCAGGACACCTGCTCTGTTCTCCTCTGGTTCTTCTCACACCACAACTCCACAGCTCTCCTGTGACCGTTATTCCTCCTGATCCTGCCCTGTTCCTGCTATCCATCTTTCCTTACAGGCTCATAACTCTAACTCTGAGGACCATCATATGGATAGTAATATAGATTTTCCTCCTCTTTTAATGAGGAAGTAAAAACAAACATACTAAAATGTGTCCAGGAGACCCAGTGATTTATTAGTTTTGGAATTTCTTTCAAAATATTATTTCTAAGTTATTGTTCTGTAAATCGTTTAACTGTTGTTTGTAACCTGTAAT
Source organism: Halichoeres trimaculatus (assembly GCF_033239565.1). NCBI lineage: Eukaryota > Metazoa > Chordata > Actinopteri > Labriformes > Labridae > Halichoeres > Halichoeres trimaculatus. The sequence continues at coordinate 4,083,513 of NW_027437198.1, read as the reverse complement.
ATGCCCTTAAAATATACTTGTGTGACTAGGCCTGTCACTATAACAAATTTTACTAGACGATAATTTTCCAAAATATTATTGCCTATAAACGATATTATTGTCAATATTATTTTGATTGATGTAGTTCTGATAAATGGGATAATAAAGTGAGTACACTATATCAAAAGCAAGAAACTTAAATTTCTTAAGAGTATTTAACTGTAATTAAAAGGTCAGGATCTTTAAAAAAAAATAAATTAAACAAAAAATATAAATTTAACAAACAAGAAAGAGAAAAAAATACAATGAAAATGAAATGGACTCTCTTTAAGAAAAAAATACATGTCAATGAAAATAATTAACACTAATCAAAAACAATAAAACATAGACCCTGTCTCTAAAGAAAAAACGACCATTTCTGGCTTTCAACCGTATTGAAGGGCTGCATTTCTTTGGCAAAGTCGCTGTCTTTGAGCGCCCACCATCTGGCGCTTTTATTTCTATTTACTTTGCAGACCAAAAGCCTCAGTAAGAGCGGATTGTCAAAGAACAAGGCTCCGCTGCACCTTCCCTTCTTCTTCTTCGTCCCCACTATTTTCAAACAAATGCGACATATCAGCTCGTTGGTGTTCATGAGCTCATACTTTCTTCATTCTGATAAAAAACGAAATATTCCCACACTGGGACTGTGGCAGGCGGCTTAAGAACCGTATCTTTGGTGCCATCACTCATATTAGCGTGTGTTTCCTCCTTACCCCTCAGGACGCTCGCTTCAGCTCTCTCCGTGTGTACGCGCGAGCAGCCCTGTCGCAAAAGATGCCAAAGATCGCATTTTTGACAGATGCTCACTCCGCTATAAATCTGCTAAATCCACTATAGAACCTAACCTATGGGTACCCCGATGTTAGGAAAGATAGACGTAGGAGGATGTTTTTATCTATCGTTCGGTCAATTGATTTATTGATTATCGTGACAGGCCTAGGTGTGACTATTTACCTTTAGGAATTAAACAGGCTTTTTCTCTGGTTTTTACTGAGCATGTTTTTTTTCCATTATATTTGCAGCTTTATATTTTTTCTTATCGTGATATCACAATAAAAACCCTATCATCATTGGTTTCCTTTTCTGTCTCAGTCGTCTCCTCATTGCATTAAGCTGTCAGTCAGCTCACAGCTGAGTTGGCTGATAAGTGTGTGCATTGTAGCTGTCAATCAGGAGGCTTGAGACCCGCCTCAGCTCCTCTTTCTCTGTGGTTGGATTGGCAAAAAGGCTGAGTAGCATTTAATCTAACGACCACTATCATTAGGCCATCCATGTGCCTCTTCAGATACCAATGAGTTATGTCACAGAGTCTCTAGATTCACTTTGATATTTCTGTGCGGAAATGTACCGGGTCTATATCATGTAATAGAGAGTGCAACAGTCGACATGCACGAGCAGACATGGTGCTAATTAGCTCACAACGTATCAATATCTGCTCTTATCAGATACGTATCTTGAAGACATGGGGTGAAGGCATAGAGGGTGGGGGGGCACAGGGCCAATCCAGGGACAAGGTTGGGGAAGCCAGTAGGTAACAGAAGCCAGAGGGCACATAATGAAGCTGTGACCCCTGTGGGTCAGGAGAGGCGAGTGGTAAACAGGAAGGAAATGTGAGCCAACAGGTCGAGGCTGACTGCTGGATGTGCTGCTGTGGGACAGCAGAACATGATAATGTGACAGGCGGATTACCTGAACTGAAGGGCAGAGAGGGAGGGAACCAGAGGGAGGGAGGCTGGACAGCTTCAACACTGATGGGCCAACAAGGTCTGTGTGACATTTGAGAAAACGTGAAGTAAATGAACAAGCTTGCTCTGCTTCTTGTCATATATTTGACCCTGTAATTTTTTTTAATGATATTTCTGCCTGGACTGGGCTTGAATGATGAAGTTTTTCATGACATTTTTTTCAACTTTACCCTAACAACATTTTGTAAGATTAACAAATCCCTAAATTAATCAACTTTGGTGGCAGATTCACCACTTCTAACAGAACCTACATTTCCATATCTTTTCAGCCTGCAATACACATTGAATAATTTGACAGTTATTTCATGGTAAGTTTTTGGCAGTGCTGGACTGATGCAGTTTGTATCTTTGGAGTCGTCTGTGCACCTTCAGCTTGATTGCTATCATTAGGCCTCAATGAAGCCAAATGAAGTGACCTCCAGAGGGTTGGACTGATCCTTTCGTCTTCAGAGCTCCATGCATTTCAAAATCTGTTGTAGTGTACGTATCATCATCCACAGGGCTCTATAACAGCAGAATCTGCCGATGTCTTAGCCTAGTCTTGAACTACAATTTAATCAAAGCAACAACAGAAGTTTAAAAAAAAGAGTAATCATGTCATAGTGTGATAATTCACTGTCAGGTTTTTTCCAATTAAAGGCAAGTGTTGGTTTTGCAGACAGCAAAATCAATAAACTTGGTTTGTTTAGTTCTTAAATGAAGACCAGTTGAACACGAGTGTTACAATGTCACCTTGGAGTCCCAGGATCACCTCTCTCCAGAGGTTCCCAACCTTGTTGCACTCATGTACAGTGGATAAAAATTCCCTGAGCATCACTACATTGACGAAACTTAAAATCGATTCACACTAGTATCAGGACATATGGTTTTTACATTTTTAAATCACAATTTTTTTGTACAAAATTGATTTAAAAAAAAATATTTTTTTTGAATTCTTAATTTAGTCTTTGTTTGGACTTTTTTTTGTTTGGGTTGGAAAAAAAACATCACTTTTCTCCAGCAGAGGGCGAAATGTGTTTCTTCAATTTTCTTGTAATGTGTCAGATCTCCTGTATAAATCCTTGACAGTGGCTATGTTTACATGCAGTCAATATTTAGGTTAAAGTGATACTCCAGGATGGAACAAGTTGGGTCCTATAGGTTTAGGGCAGAAATGACCCCTATAGCAGTGTTTTTGTGCAGCAAAAGCCCAGAGCACACGCACCAAACACCCCCTCCCTGCTCCTCTGCCGGTTTCCTCTGCACTCAGACGGGGCCATATTTTACTTGACCAAAAACACAAATAAACGGACTCCCACCAAAAAAATCTGATATCGGTCTGCATTCACGCTTTATTCAAAGTGAACGGCAGGTCGTCCTTGCTCTCATAATCACTCATCTTTACGTTGTTATTGCATAATTCGTCCTGGCAGACTACCTGCGTTTGTTTATATCTGGCACACCATGCGCACAGACTGATACACTAAGTGGCGAGCGCCTTGTAGCCAGCTGTGGCTCTGCAGCGGAGGTAGCGCCGTTTTACGACACGATGAGAACTAGAGCCTTATTTAGCGGTGTTTTTGTGTGAAAGTAACACGCTGAAAATTCTCTAAATAAAGCGTGAATGCAGACCGGTAACAGGTTTTCTCGGTGGGAGTCCGTTTGTGTTTTTGGTCAAGTAAAAAATGGCCCCGTCTGAGTGCAGAGGAAACCGGCAGAGGAGCAGGGAGGGGGTGTTTGGTGCGAGCGCCCTGGGCTTCTGCTGCACAAAAACACTGCTGTAGGGGTAATTTCTGCCCTAAACCTTGTGATAGGACCCAATATTCTGGTTTCTGAAACAGAATCCCTCATTTACATGCATGACCAAACAGGGTTATCACTGTTTACATGGTACACCGATCAAAACAGCGATACATGGACAACATCTCGACGCACTGAGAACGTCATGACGCAATACACGTCATTTTAGCTTTGCCTTGTATCCCTAGCAACAGCAACAACACTAATTAGCACGGTTTACTTCCTGTACTCAAAAGACCAAGATTCCTTGCAAATAGAACATGCGCAGAACACAGATCAATGTTCCTTTGGATGAGGACATCCTGTTAGGCGTATACATGACCAAATATTCAGGTTAGAAAAGGAACTGGAATATGAGCATGTTCTGGTTTTTAAAAGGGTAATTGGTGTCAACATAGTTGAACGCAGCCAGGTTATTGCTAGTATTAAGAATATTAAAGGCTTAATTACTGCATGTAAACGCAGCCACTGACTCACATGTGATGTGCATTTTGGGGGAAAATATGGCTCCTGATATAGCCTGTACACATCATCATCATTCAACTTTTTCACATGGCCTGGTATTAAGAAGGTGATCAAAAATAGCAAAAAACAGAAATATTAAAAAATTGTAGTTCAGGTTGAATTGGCACCCCAAAACTGTAAAAGAGTTGAATCAGGGGAAAATCACATCATCCCAGCCCTGGTATTAATTTGTTGGTTAAATAGGAGCTAAGTGTGGTAAACAATGGTGGCACTAAAGGTCAATTGTGCAATTGTTCAGAAACATTTTAGTGAATTAGAAACACATTTCATTAGTCACATAAATTGTTCACCAATTGTTTTTTTTTATATTGTTGTTTTGTTTTTATTTGATCAACCGATTGTCTTTTAGTTTTTCGGATGTCTTTGTCATATATTTGGATTTCATTAACTACTTCACATTCTAGAAAACTTATTTTGTATCTTATATTGTTAATATTTGTACATGTTTCATGAAATACTTTAGCTGCTAGAGAACTGTTGTTGTGTTTGGCAAATTGATTCATTTATTTATTTCCTTTTTGTAGTTATGCAAAGTTTGTAGAGTTGACCTACCGGGCCACCATAGCAAAGTCTGTCCTTCATATGTAAAAAAAAAAGAAAGGAAATTCTGCATTTGAAGCCACAGGAGCAGCAGTAGTCACCCTGTAAGTGAACTGTGCAGCATCAAAAACAAATCTACTTTATCTTCACAAAAAAGACAATTTAGTTTATGAAATCAATATATAGTCAAAATCTAGTGAATAATTATCTATACAAGTTTTGATATATTTTTCATTTTATTAAAATGTACATGTGATGTCTTAGTTCTTTATTTTAATTTTGTAAATACATTAAAAAATTAATTTCAAGAAATCAAAAAGAAATTAAATAAATTTGTGAAAATTAGAAACATGCAAATATATATAAAAATGAAATTTCAGAAAGTTGCAAAAAAATGTTAAAAATTAAAAGAAATGTTGAATTGGTAAAAAAAGCCAAAATTTCAAGGTGTATATCTATTAAAGAGGAAGTTTCTCAGACCTTATCTTCACATAGAAAGGTTTCTGTGCTGCACTGTGCATCTGCTGTGGCCAGGAGCTTTAGGATGGACACATCGGCCTTGCCTGCTTGTCCGCTCAGCGCTTCAATAATTGATGGCTTCACTTCATTGTCACTAAAAACTCATATCAAGAAAGGAGTGTCAGGCTCACCTTACTGATTAAGTCTGTGTGAAACTTTAATGTGCGCCCCATCTTTAACTGATCACAAACTGAGGAGCTCTGGCTGAGCCGCTAACAGCGACCTGGACTGTTCTGGCCTCCGCTGTGCACCCAGTGTCAGGTAGGGCAAACAGTGATGATATTTTGGCCCATACCTGGTGATTTGGAGCTTAAAGGCAGCAGAGATGTTGCCACCTGATAGTCTGAACGGGGAGGAACGTCGTAAAAGATTTAACTGGCGTGTTAGGATGACTGAATAGGCTTTGTGAGCTCTGCGCAGGAACTCTATCCATAATGCAGGGGATGACAGCACTGCCTCTGTTCCCCAACAAGCATTAGTCCTGAGCCTCTACTTATGATGTCTGCGTGAAGCTTCCCTTCATTAATGAATGATAAGCAGAGCACGTATCAATGGCCATCCCTCATACACACACAGGGTGTTCATAGAAGGCGATTTCTAGAAATCTCCTTCAACTGCCCCAGCCTATTGTTCACACACTTCCTCAGTGATACGGCTCTAAATCGACACATTAAGCCATTAACTAATGCAAGTTTGCAATTTGAACCAACAACCACACCCTGCTTAAAGCCCTGAGCAGCTGTTACATGTGCTGACTCACCGTCAGACGCAGTAATGGCCGTCGTGGAGCAGTAGACGGGTACTTTACTGACTGACTTTTCTAAATGAGGAGGCACAATCGGATAAGATGGTGGGTGTCACTCAGGACAAAACTTTGACAAGTGGAATGATGGCAGCAAACGACCAGGTTAGCACGAACAACCAGAGACTGTCTATGTGAAGGTGGAGGTCAGTCAGTAGAAACCTTACAGCATCCATTAATGCAGTAGATGTGGTGTGAGGTCATCTGGACAAAGCTCTGATGACATTACAAATACGTGTCTGTCTCTTTAAATGCTGTTTCTTGATACAGAATGTAACTTTTTTGTAAGTCTTTTTATGTCTCTAGATTTTTGTCACTTCACTTGACTAAGAAATAATTTGACATCAAACCTCCTGTAACCTGAAAAGTGTTGCCTCAAAGACTGGGTAAAAAAAATTAATGCATCAGTGCAATTTTTTGCATTGTGATGAAGCCCCACTCCTGCAGGGGGCACTGTGGGTGCTGCTGTACTGTGATTCATTTTAAGACCATAGACTATGGGCTATTTTATCTCAGCCTACCTGGGTTTAAGTCATTCTGGAGCCACAAAATCTACTTTATCTTTACAATAAAGACAATGTAGTGAATGAAATCAATATATGGTCAAAATCTGGTGAAAAATTATCTATACAAGTTTAGATATATTTTTTCGTTTTATAAAAATGTACACGTGGTTTATTAGTTCTTTATTTTAATTTTGAAAATATATATAAAAACTCAAAGATTATTAAAAATTATCAAAATTTTAAAAAATACAAAATAAAAAAGAAATTACATGAATTTGCAGAAATTAAAAAAATGCAAATATTCAATAAATTAAATTTTAGCAAGTTGCTAAAAAAATAAAATTAAAAGAAATAGTAAAATAGTAAAAAATGCAAAAATTTCAAAACCTTAAACATTAAGAAAAAAAGAATTTCTGTTTGTTTCTTGTCTTGCTACATATTAAGCATATATGTTAAGCCGACATGTTTACAGTTAAATTAATCCATCCACACAGAATTAAAATCTGTATTTTCTTCCAGATATGTCTGTTTGTAGATGTAGTTATCTTCCCAGGGCTGTAAAACTTGAGGTTAGCCACAGGTGCATGGAAAGTTGGTGGGCTGTTGATGTTGTAGGAGGTGAAGTAGAGCGGTGGCAGCCTTTATTGACAGATGTTAGATAAGATAAGATAAGATAAGATAAGATAAGATAAGATAAGATAAGATAAGATAAGATAAGATACAACTTTATTAATCCCCAGGGGGAAAATTATTTAAGTTATTCATATTATGTTCAAGAAAATGTTAACACATGTTTTTGTTTCCAGTGTCAGGGTCTTTAATCATCAATATCCTCTATAAGAAAATAAAAAAAATCTTTATTTTAATAATATTTTGTTTAAAGCTACAAGGAGCCACTGTAAAGGAGTCAAAGAGCTGCAGGAGGCTCCAGAGCCGTAGGTTGCAGACCCTTGCCATTGACTTAAAAAACAAACAAACATGGAAGTCATCTTGCTCAGTTTGCAGTGAGGTCGCCTCAAAAACTGCTCCCCCTGGTGACTGTTTGCAGTAAAGTTTAAAAACTGTCTGCAGTCATTCCAGATGAGCTGTGGTCAAACTTAAAAAAAAACAAACACCTGGTAGAAATGTCTCTTACATCTGTATGCTGTGGTGATATGAAGACAATATTGGGCTGTGTTGTGTCCAAGTTTTTTTTTTTTTTTGAAAGTTTTGTTAGGGATGCACTGATCAAACTTTTCTAGTCCTGATACCAATATCTAGGCTTTGGGTATCAACCGATAACATTACCAATATGACCAGTAAGACTAGTTATGATTTGGGTAAAGGGCAAAAAATGATTATATGGAATGACTGAAGTTGAAACTTATTTAAACTGTAAAATATGTGACTACCAGCAGTTTGGTACAAACAATGCTTCAGAACTTACAGAGATAACTGTTAAATTGTAAACTTTTATACCCTGTAGACTGGTAATGCAGCAAAAAAAGGGGCACTAGTCGTAACATTCCAAATCAAGTAGCCGCGAACGCTGGTATAAAAATAAATGAATTAAAAAAGAGCATAGAGCTGGGTGCCTGGATCTGCACCATGTATTGGCCCTTTCCCACTTATACCTGATCCAGCTCTGAGGGGCTGGATCAGGTCACTATCTGATACGAGGATTGGGATCAAGGCATCCCAAATTTTGTTTTCATTAGTTGTTATATATCAAAAACAGGGTTTTTGGACATGGTTAAGGACGATTGATAGCTGTCTTTCTTGTGTAGTTTTGTTTTTTCTTTTTTTTTGATCAGTGAAATAAGTCAGGAGAGAGAGCCAAGGAGAGGAGATAAGACTTTCCAAAGAAAAAAAAACTTTTTTTTCATACCCGGCTCCACTTAAATTTCCCTCAGACTCTGTCATAGCCTGTACTGAGCAGACTCTGGCTGCACTATGGAGGTGCCTGTGATGGGTGTATTTTGTCTTCAAAACTATACAATGGTAAAGGTGCAGCCACGCTGTCCATTCTATAAACAATCTGTGGTTGAGACCATGTGGAAACTAGTTCCTAGTCCTTTTTTCAAAAAAAAAAAAAAAAAAAAAAAAAAGTCACTTGATGGGTCTAGAAAATCGCTTAATATAGCCACAAAGTTGCTAAGTTGACACCTCCTTCTCTGTAGGTCTTTCTCTCGTGACCTGTACCACAGAACCCCCCCAGGCCTGGAGCACTCCTGTTTAAGGATGAACTTGCATTTGATGTTAAAGGGGCTGTGAGGAATTTCTAAGTGGTCTTGAAAAAGTCTTCCTTCTGGATATATACCTGAATGTAATTCACACTTTAGAATCAGATAAGCACTAATATAGGTTATTTTGAAATGCCTGGTAGCTCATACTTTGTAGCTTCCTGATCAGGTTGAACAAGACTGGATCAATTTATCATAGCCTCTTTGACAACACCACGCCGGCTGATGAAGTTAAGAAGAGAGAAGAGAGATCTGTGTTTTTCTCAGCTAAAAACGATTTCTGTGATTAATTTCATAGTGATGGTGGACACTAGAGCCTAACTGTCAGAAAGAAAAAGGGCAGAAGAGCAGAAGATAGATAAACACGAGAGAGATAGAGCACGAGCTAAAGGCTAAAACACAAGCTAAAGGCTAAAGGAATAAGTTGTTAGTGATAATGTTCTTTCCAACTGACAGTCAGCAGTTATTCTGCAGTGGTCTGTTCAAACTTGAGAGTCTATCAATAAAATGAAGAGTGAGGTTACGTTAGCTCTGCTTGGTAGATGACTGGCAGGACATAGCTAACCAGTAACCAGTAACCAGTATGTAGTGCTAACCAGTAGCACTACATATGGACAGCTACTAAACTACTGTATGAACTGACAATTTTTTTTTTGTCATGTTAGCCTAGGGATACGTTGTAGCACCAGCTGCTAATAGTGCTGGCTACTGACATACGGTACAAACTTACGTTTGCTTGTTTTCACATTTCAAACAACAGTGCTACATAATTGTACTGAAGCTATCATCATCATTATCATCATCATCATCATCATCATCATCATCGTCATAAATACCTTATCTAGTCGCATTGTATGTGGCAAAAAGTTGTTTTGAACAAAGAAATTTAGTTCCAAAACAAACACGTCTAGTTAAGAGTCACATCTTCACAACAGTGTGTCAGAGACTCAAAACCGGAAGGTGGTGAGGCAGTCCAATTAAAACTGTTCCTACTCATAGCGTCTTTAATTTCAGCTGTTTTGCTTCTTGCAGGGTGTTTGTTTTCTTTGCAAATAGTTATCATTATTTTAATCAGCTGTTACAGCGTGTTAGGCCACTGTTAAAGATTTCTGAAAATTGTTTCCCTGATTTTTCATTTAAAATATTCATTGTGCTATTCAGTTCACACACCATTCATCTGAGTCAGTGTAAGACGGCACCTGCCCATGTCACCCTGCGGCTCTGTTATCTCCAGCCTGACAGACTTCATGTTCCTTCTTCCTACATGATTTAAATGACGACTGTGAACTGTCAGGTTTCAGCTCCCTCCAGAGTCTCAGTTTCTCGCTCAGGTCTTCGTCTGGTCATCAGATCTGACCGTTACCTCAGCAGGGCTGCCAGGTTGGCCCCTGCATCTCCTTCACACACACACACACACACACACACACACACACACACACACACACACACACACACACACACACACACACACACACACACACACACGCACACGCACACAAACACCAAACTCCTCCTTCTCTCTCTTCTGCCAAACTTCAGCAAACAGTGAATTATTCAGCGCTAACAAGCTGTCCGACAGAAAACCCAATTGTGGATTTTCATTAAAGCTCTCTGGCCGCAGCTCTTGTGGTTGATGACGGGAGGATGTGGCTCAAGTGTGAAACAGGACCAAGCTGATTTCTGTGACAGACAGGGAGGCGACCGCATGTCAGAGGAGAGCTGGTATCAGGCAGAGTCACGACCTCTTCAAGTGCTTCCTGGTTAAGGATTGTGTTGCTGTTTTACTTCAGTCAAAGATCACTTCTGTGATTAACACTGGCTTGTTGGAGGTAACTGATTTGATTAGTGGACAAGTGGACTGCAGCGAAGGGGAGTAGCCAGATCAGAAATGCTTGTTTATGTTCCTGGCAGCATTTCACCAAACAGAAACAGTGGAAATGAGATATAATGCTACATACATATGTGAAGTATCTTAAAATAAGTGAACAATTATCCCCATAAAACTTAAGTTTTCTCTATAAAGTTGGAAAAAAAAAACTTTAATATTCATACTTATATTTTAAGTACCCTGGGTCTTACTTGTGGAGGTCGACATAATATACGACCATGTTTGTCTACAGTAGATTTTGGGGGGGCAGAGATAGTGAAATGCAGTTTTGAATACAAGCCGGGCCACTGGTCCTGAAATCAATCTGGAAGTCAGGCAGAGAAGAAGAGAAGGGGGGAATTGTTGTTTTTACAGTACGAGAAGACTGTGGTTGTTGTTAAAGAAGGAGAAAGTGTTTTTTTGTTGGTTTGAACAAAATAATTGCAAAATAATTGCACAAAATAATAATTACACTCATGCATCACATGAGTGTAAATCATCAGATTTTGCTCCAAAAAGATCAGGAAGAAATGAAGAGAAACCGGGACAGACAACGACTAAAAGGAGAGTAAACATGGGTGTAGAGTTTCCAAGCTGGGAGTCATCAATGAAAAAGTTGGATCTGAAGTTGACTGTTTTCTTCTCCACAGGTAAAGGTGACACGTACCGTTGGAGAACGTTTCCATAGCAACGTTTATTGGTTGTAAAGGTCATTGTTTGTTGTTTATGGTACAGTCTAACAAACGTTTCTCTGTCTGAGAGTTCTCTTTCCTCTCTGACAGTCAGAGGTGGATTGGTGCTTCATTGTTGAAGGCTAGCTCTGTCAAACAGAACATGAGCTATCAGAGGGTGATGTGTCTGTCATGGAGCTTTCTGCCTGTTGTTTCTCCAGCTATGAGACATGTCCCTCAGCATCAACACCATCAACATGATGATCAGAATAAATGAGGACATCTTCAGGATCCTTTTTGAACTGCAAAGACTGAGAGCCACTGAGTGATGGGACGTTTTAGGAACACAGATGGGCTCAATCTGAAATCTGAATGCTCCATGTCACTAAAATTCTTATTTCTTCGCAATGAAGCTTTAAAATTTTTTTTCATCTATCTTTTACGGAAAAGGCACATTCTTAGTCTGCAGAACTGTTCTCTTTAGGTTAACCAAGCTCAGACATCTAAATTTAATAATTGAGACAATCAAGCTTTCAAGTTATGGTACAGTTCATCCATCTATAAAGAACTGTCAGGTCACTTGACTCTCATCAATGTCAAGTTAGAGGTGAAGACACATCGTTCCTCAAGAAACTCAGATTTTAGTAAACCTTGAGTATTTGCATGTATTTTCCATTGTCCAGCACTTTTTCCAATAATTTGTCCTAAGTCTTTTTGTTCTTATCTCTTATGTATGTTAGTATCTGTGTTTTGTGTAGGTGTTTTTACTGCCCAACATGTTTATAAAGTTCTTTGGTCAACAAGAGTTGTTTCTATATTTGCCTCATAAACTCACCTAAAAACACATCTGTTTAAAAGTGCCTACTCTGTTTGATTCATTCCCTCCCCTATATGTTATTAATCATTGTTTTAAAGTATTTTTTACATTGTTTTGTACTTATGTATTTTAACTTTTGTACTTCTTTTATATTGTAAAGTGTCCTTGAGTGTCTTGAAAGGCCCATTCAAATAAAATATTATAATTATAATAATAATAATAATAATTATTATTATTATTATTATTATCACAAAGAAACAAGACCTAAAAATAAGGCTTAAAACAAGGATGCGATAAACTGTAAGGGTACAGCTGCAAAGTAAGCATTGGTTTTAGAGAGAGGGAATAAATGAATGGATAACCAAAAAGATTAAATAAGATAAATCAAAACAAAATAAAAACTGGAAAAAAAAAAAAAAAAAAAAAAAAGATTTCAACAATTGCAAATCGAGCAAAACTGTACATACCTAAATCTTCTCTGTTGTCGCTGTTGACTGCTTCATACACCTGCAGAGACAGGAGATAACTTTGTACTGTGGCGTCCTCTAGTGCGTTTGACATGACAGCTTACATTTAGGCCACATGAAAACATAATGACCTGTAGTAACGTTAATGTGACACCTGAATGACAGAAGTATTGCTGTGTGAACAGCAAATCTGCATGATCTGCATTTATCTTCTGGGATACTTCGATTCAAGTTATTGAATAAATCTACTCACCGCCGCCTGACTGCACTTGTTCCGGCTTGCATTCATGTGTAGCTCGGAATTTTTTAATGTTAGAAGTTAGGTGCATCATAGTTGAATAAACGCACATTTCCTGACTTATAGATTGATTTTGAACATATATTTACCGGTTGTTTTTAATCTTTCCCCAGAAGATGATAAAATCAATATTGAAGTTTTATATAACACATGCTTATGTATTAGTTGTACGAATACGGATAGAGCAGCTTCTGTAGTTTCTGTCAAACTAAGCAACTTTCTAGATGATCCTGTAGAGTGGGTCTTGTTTTTATAGTGTTTTGTAATTGGCCTTTCAACTTGGCATACATACATAGATAAAGTCGCAGCTATTTCTCAATGCAGTGTAAACAAGTCAGGAAATGAATTTAGCTCCATCTTTGTTCGTCAAGTAACAGCAGGTAGATCATTTCTAAAAGTATGTTTGGGATTTTTTTCTTTTTTTCTATTGTTTCGAACATAAGTGTGAACATAAATCTCATTTTTTATTTACCCTAATCTATATTGTTCTGTGTTTTACTGTATCATAACTTATGTTTAATCCTTGCAGCACTGATTCATAATTGCTGGATATGGAGAAGCATCCAGTAAGATACTTATTTTTCCGATTTTCCCCTCAATACCTGAATGCAGGATTAGTTGTAGCGGATATGACGTCGTTGCGGCCTCTTTCCTGCCTGACCGGGAGCTGTCGGTAGCTGCTGCTGCTGCCTGTCAACATCTGACAAGCCCCAAAAGACATCTCTGACCGGGATTTTACTTTTCTCACTTTGTTTTTGACAGTTATCCTCTCACTGTCCTCCACCATGCCCATGTACCAGGTAAAGCCAATCTGTGGGGGTGAAATAAAGACTGATTTACCAACGTGCATGTACAAGTTACCAAATATCCACGCGCAGCAAGGGAACAGCTGCACCTCTGAGCACGCGCTGCAGGTAACTGTTGAACAATTTCATCACAAATGGGTTATTTTTTTTATAGTTGTCATGCAAGTCTCTCTTTATTTATTTCCATTAGTGCGCTTGGTGTGTCAAGTATTCAAACATGCTCTTCTGACACTTCGTATTAGCTTTAGCCGTCTGTAGCTATGCTACGGTGTTCTGTCGGGATTTGCCGCCTTGTCGAAAGTGGTGTTAAGCGATATCATAGCATTGTTTCACACTAAATTTTCACTGCTCATGATTTTCAAACGGTATTATTCGTAAATTTCAAAAGCTTTGGGAGAAACGCTTATCAATAAATTTCAATGCCCGGGTTACTAAAGCGTCATGTCACACCGCTACCAACACAATTTTCGTTATAAGATTGTAGGGAGTAAATTTTGATACTCTGTTACATGAAGTTATTTCATTAAAGAAGTATCATGTCTTAGTCCAACACTAGCTTCTGAGGAATGACATTTCAAGTGCTGTAGTTCGCACAGGAATGTGTCCGCATGCGCAACACACATTGCGATAGGTCGCACTATTCGACTCAACACCAGTTAGCTTAGCTTGCAATAAGAATGAGTAGTTTCTCTGCTGGCTGATGCAACAGTTACTAAATGACTCTGCAACTTGTTCAGATGAACATTTACTTAAGAGAATGATTCTTTATGCAGAAGAATGGCGTAATGTCATTGAATGCCTGAGTTAAATGACTTGTGCTAACTTTGCATGTTTACATGCTCCACTTTATTGAAGGGGAACATGATTTTTTTTTTTTTTTTTCACAATAGTGCACTCATAACTTTTACTCACCTATTATTATGAAAATAACGAAAATACCCCAAATATGCAAAGAAAAGAAAAAAGCTACAGCTTTAATTACATAACATACTATCAATTTATATGTAGTACTAATGCAAAAGAAAATATATAATGCAACTATCTGTACTATAGGTGCATTTAGCACATGTAATGATTCTTATTTTAAACATTAAACATTTCTCTCATCTTCTCTACAGAATGGGGACGTGGACCCAGCTGTCAGGGCTCTGGAGGCCCGACAAGATGAGATCATGAGGAAACTGTACGAGCTGAAAGCAGCTGTGGAGGGCCTGGCTAAGACGGTGACCACGCCAGATGCAGACCTGGATCTGACAGTCAGCAGCAGCCTCTCCCCTCAGAGCACCACTGCCTTCAAAGGCATCACAGACCTGAATACAGTACTGGGCAAGGTAAGAAAGTGTGGGAATTTAACTTGGGAAGATTTCTACCAACTACCATAAAAAGTTAATCAATAAATAAGTAAGAGCTGAGAAATAATAAATGTGATATAAGGGTGTGACTACTGTTTGCAGCTACTGAAAGATTTAGTGTTCTGCAGGGGAAGATAAACAAAAGGCTGTGTACCAGTCTGGTATACTTGGATCTATTAAGAATGTCAGCGTGGAATGATATTTGAACCACCATTGAAATCTAAAATGAAAGGCAGATTCTATAAGATGTCGATGTTTAAGCTCCATTGTTCGAACACTTGATTTCCAGACTGACTCCTAGATTTTGATCCATAATTTGTTTTTGCTGCTGCCTGTTTTGAACAAAAGATTTTAATGTCAATGGGACCAACCTGGTTAAATAAAGGTTAAAAAAAAAGAAAAGAAAATGAACTGCATGTAAATGAAAACAAATGATCACAAATCCGCCTGAATTATTTTTATTATAACTTATATTATTATCCATTATATTCAATATGTTTAAAAGAAAATTCCAGTTTCAGGGAAACCTGGTCAGAAGTCATAAACCATACACTGACCATACAACTGTCACATAGTTATTACTAGGTACTACTAGGAGCTACTGACACTAACTCAAAAAAAAGAAAGATAGCAACTGCATTGGAATGAAATTTATTACGATAGTGATATGACCTTTAAATATGATTTCATTTTACAACCTGGGATATTAGTTAAAGGGGCTGTGAGGACTTGAAAATGTTCTTGAAAAAGTCTCCCTTCTAGGTATATGCCTGATTGTAATCCACACTTTAAAATGAGATCATCAGTGCCAATGTAGGTTATTTTGAAAAGCCACTTCGTAGCTTCTTCATAGTTTCCTGATCAGGTCAAGCAAGCCTGAATTGATTTACAACACGCCAAGTTTCTACAACACCACACTGAAGTACCAGTACCTCACGAAGTTTAGTAGTGAAGAGGTATCTGTGTTTTTCTCTGCTGAAAATGATTTCTGTGATTAATTTTGTAGTCATGGTGAACACTGGAGCCTAACTGTCAGAAGAGCAGAATGATAAACACAAGAGAGATGGAGCACGAGCTAAAGGCTAAAACACAAGCTAAAGTGTTTGTGAGCGTGTTCGTTCCAACCCACAGTCAGCAGTTATTCTGCAGTGGTCTGTTCAAACTTGAGAGTCTATCAATAAAATGAAGAGTGAGGTTACGTTAGCTCTGATTGGTAGATGACTGGCAGGACATGACCAGGATTCACTAACGTCACACGTTACAGACATGTCTCAGAGCACCGGGCTGCCAGTGCTATGTATGGACTGCTACTCAACTACTGTACAAACTGACAGTTTGCTTGCTGTCACGCTAGCACCCCTCTGCTAGTAGCACTACATAAAGCTAGCTACTGATGTACAGCCCCAACTTAAATCATTTGCTTGTTGTCACGTTTCAAATAACAGCACTAAGTAACTGTACTGATAAATACCTTACCACCGGCGTTGTATCTGGTAAAAAGTCGACTTATTCAAAGGAAATTTGTTCCAAAACACACGCCTTGTTAAAAGTCACATTTTCACAACAGTGACCATGAGACTTTGGATGAGAAGGTGGCGAAGCAATCAAGATTCCCACCTGGACATAAAGGTACTAAAACTGCAGTGTTGCACTGGCTCATACTACGAGCTTTAAACTTGGCAAGACTCTTTCCTACAGACTGGTACACTGACTGAAAGAGGTTTGAAGGTGCTATCTAATGTTTCAAAGATGAAATTAATTTTTTAAAAAGTTGTTTTTAGGCAGAGATAGATTTTTACATGCTCTAGCTCTCTTTTTCTTACAATATCACACAAATTTGGGCTAATGACACTTCAGCAGGCAGCCTGTTAGTGTAAGCTTTATTTGATACTAATTTTATGTTTAAGGTTCTTATAGACATGATGTCTTGCACAGAAAACCTGAAAATTGGCCTAAAATTGTTTTTAAAAGTCTCCATCCAAAAAAATTTAACTTGTCAATCACTATAGAAATTTACCTGTGGGTTCCCTTTAACGTAAAAGAAGAGGTTAACAGCTTGTACCCAGTCATGTCCACAGAAGTCTAACAGAAGTACTTTTCAGAACTGGCCCCTGACTGTGTATCTGTTTTAGCTGGAGACTTTCTTAACCCGCTTTCTGTCTGAGGCAGGAGCAGCCTAAAGGTGCCAACCTGATCACACCCATCATACCTGTCATCACAAGTTAAAAACACTACCCCACATGTCTATATCAAAGTGTGTCCCAAAGAAAAATGTGGGTGTGTACTGAACAACCTGTTTGTGCAAAACGTGTTCGCCTTCTTGTTGTGAACAAATGTTGTAACTCTTTATGTAAAGGAGATTCTGCTCCTGTTAACCAGCTGTGTCTCCTCCATGTCACCAGGACCTGGGTGCTCTTCGTGACATCGTCATCAACGCCAACCCCGCACAGCCCCCCCTGACTCTACTGGTGCTCCACAGTCTGCTGTGTCAACGCTACCGTGTGCTCTCCACAGTCCACGTCCACTCCTCGGTCAGCGGTGTGCCGCCACAGCTCCTGTCCTGCCTCGGCCCACGCCACGCTGACAGCTACGCACGCCAGTTGTTTCAACTGGGCTTCACTCTCATATGGAAAGATGGTAAGACCCAGCAGCTGGTGTGAGATCATCAAAGAAGAAAGTGAAAGTGAGACACAAGAGACCTGGAGGAGAAGAAGTTAGACTGTTCCTCCTTATTCACCTTCGCAGCACATTAACCAGTCTGATATGCTGGTACCACACAGTCATGACAAACAATGCAAGCTGTTTATTTTGGACACCATTTCTTGTGAAAGTGTGGAGGTGGCCTGCTACTTGTTTTTCTAAGATTAGCAAACTAATTACAACACCTTTCACTCTGCCAAGGTAATTAAAGCAAACACTGTAATCAGTCAGAGTAGAGGCTGCGCTCGTTTAACTACGCAGGACGGAGCTGAAAGCTTTAACCAGCAGATGAAGAACAAAAAGCAAGAACATCGTTTTATTTTTAAACTGAAGAATCATGAAAATTTGGCTTGTGTCTCTGATCTATAACTTCACCTTTGCTGCTTCACAGTCCCCAAACTGGAGATGAAGTTCAGCGTCCAGAACATGTGCCCCATCCAGGGCGAAGCCAACGTAGCACGCTTCCTCTTCAAGCTCCTGGCTCCGTATCCCAGCGACCCCGCACTCGCCACGTTGGTGGACAACTGGGTCGACACGGCTTTCTTCCAGCTAGCTGAGGGCAGCACCAAGGAGCGGGCCGCCGTCTTGAGGGCCCTCAACTCTGCTCTGGGCCGCAACCCATGGCTCGCCGGGCCTGAGTTCTCCCTCGCAGACGTCGCCTGCTACTGCTGCGTGCTACAGAGTGGGTCAGCTTCTTCAGCCCCTGCTAATGTCCAGCGCTGGATTAAGTCCTGTGAGAACCTGGGACACTTTGGTCCTGCCAAACTGCTCCTGAAGTGACCTGAGCTGAACCAGGACCGAACAAAGTGAGAGAAGGGCATTAGGATATTGAATACGCTCGCCTCGTCTGGAGCAGCTTCTGATGCTTCCCTCCTTATTGTAGTGTGTTAACAAACTGACAGAGACGCTGCTGGTTGCTGGTTGAATTATGTCTCTGCCATGCTGCTTTTATATAACAGAGATTCTAATATGACCTTTATTTGGAAAGGGAGGAAACATAAGAAGACTGTGAAGACAAAGGCTGAGTGATGGAGTCAATCAGAAGTACTGACAGAAGTTATCTAACACACACTGTAAACCTTCCACCCACTTTGTGCCTAACATGATCCTGTCTATGTGTGTGAGTGTGTGTGTGTAAATGTGTGGTTAAGGGTATTACGGGGTGTTTTCAGAGGTAATACTTTGTACCATTTCTTTTTCTGAACTCATTAAAACTAAAACTTTGGATCAAACTTTGAACTCAGAACTCAAGTTTGTTGGAATCTGTCAGACTCTCTCGACCAGGGATGGAACGGTTGATGAAAAAATTTGAAACACTTAGTTAACCTCTCTCAGTTTGGTTCGTGTTTTTCTTTTTTTCTTCATTTTACTTCTCAGTTTGGAGCATGCGTGTAGTTCCGATCATATCTATGTGCAACGCGAGGCGCAGGATGACAGCAGGAAACTTGTGGAGGGAGGTGTGTGTGTTGTGTACATGGCGAGTAGAGTCAGAGTTAGAGGGTGTACCTGTGGCGTTGTGTTGTTCTGCTGTATGGGAGCACTTTAGATTAAGCGTGAGCTCTGATGACGGCGATTATGAAGTGGAGGATAAAGCTGTGACTGAGTGTTGCCAATTTAGCAAGTTTGTTGCTATATTTAGTGACTTATGACCTTTCTGTCAAGTTTTTAAAGGCAAAATCCAGTGACTTTTCTGAAGGTTGGAGACTAGGCGTGTCACGATAACAAATTTTGCTGGACGATAATTTTCCAAAATATTATTGCCGATAAATGATATTAGTGTCAATATTATTTAGATTTTTTCCCATTTTTTCATTAATGTAATTATGATAAATGGGATAATAAAGTGAGTACACCATATCAAAAGCAAGAAACTTTAATTTCTTTAGAGTATTTAACTGTAATTAAAAGGTCAGGATCTTTTAAATAAAATAAATTAAACAAAAAATATATTAAATTTAACAAACAAGAAAGAGAAAAAAATACAATGAAAATGAAACAGACTCTCTTTTAGAAAAAAATACATGTCAATGAAAATAATTAATACTAATCAAAAACAATAAAACATAGAGCCTGTCTCTAAAGAAAAAACGAAACTCCCCCCCAAAAAAACAACAATAAAAACTATAGCCTGAATAAAAGGGAGTTAATACAGTTCCTGAATTGTTTGTAACATGTACTTTTTCCCAGTCAATCCGTACTGTCTGTCAAACATTTTTAACATTTCTGGCTTTCAACCGTATTGAAGGGCTGCATTTCTTTGGCAATGTAGCTGTCTTTGAGCGCCCACCATTTGGC
The DNA here is from genome assembly GCF_033239565.1 of Halichoeres trimaculatus. Lineage (NCBI taxonomy): Eukaryota > Metazoa > Chordata > Actinopteri > Labriformes > Labridae > Halichoeres > Halichoeres trimaculatus. The sequence continues at coordinate 4,063,581 of NW_027437198.1, read as the reverse complement.
ACTTTTATTTCTATTTACTTTGCAGACCAAAAGCCTCAGTAAGAGCGGATTGTCAAAGAACAAGGCTCCGCTGCACCTCCCCTTCTTCTTCGTCGCCACTATTTTCAAACAAATGCGACATATCAGCTGGTTGGTGTTCATGAGCTCACACTTTGTTCATTCTGATAAAAAACAAAATATTCCCACACTGGGACTGTGGCAGGCGGCTTAAGAACCGTATCTTTCGTGCCATCACTCATATTAGCATGAGTTTCCTCCTTACCCCTCAGGACGCTCGCTTCAGCTCTCTCTGTGTGTACGCGCGAGTAGCACGGTCTTCACCCCAAAGGTCGCATTTTTGACAGATGCTCACTCCGCTATAAATCCACTAAATCCACTCTAGAACCTATGCACCCCGATGTTAGGAAAGATAGACGTAGTGAGCCATCTTCTCATTCAGCCACTTTGGTTGAAAGAGAGGAGGAAAACAAACATGCATGCACGTGTCAGTTTATCGAGGCTGGCAAACTTACCGAGGATGTTTTTATTTATCGTTCGGTTAATTGATTTATTGATTATCTTGACAGGCCTATTGGAGACTCTCAAAAAGACGCTCTAAAAGAGCAAGTGAGTTTCTCATTGGGGTCACTTCTGCTGGTCCCACGTCCAGATAAAGGAGGAGGGTTGATATTCAGACATGAAAAAAAATCCACTGAAAAAAGTTCATTTATAGTTCATTTACTGTGTATATTTTTTACCTGCTTTCTGTCTCCCATATGTTTCCTCTCTTCTACAGGGACAGTTCCATGCAAATAGCTTATGATGCAAATTAGTTGATGGCATCATTTAGTGACTTCTAGGACAGCCAATCCAATAGTCACTTTCCTTACTGAGGAGTTGGCATGTTGAAACTGACAGTGTTTCACTTGGCCCCATGATGATTCAACTGCCTCCTTCTTCAGGTTTTCGCATAATTAATAAAAATGAATGAACAGTGTATTATGGGATATATGGTGTTCTGGGAGTGAAAAATAACAAGAGTGTAGAGCGAAGTGGACTGAACCCAAAACGGTGACCACGAAACGGTACTAAGATCTGGACTGTGGATTTTGTGAACCATTCCATCCTTCATCTAGATTGTAGTTCATATTTGTGTCCAACAGGTGGCAGGATTTCATTAAATACATTTTGATTCTGTCTCCATTCAGAGTCTCATGGGGCTGCATCTCAACACAAGACAAGTGAGGACACAGCAGACACATGCCTCTGCCTCAATAAAACTAAACAGGGGCTAAAATGAAAAAAAAAAAAAAAAAAAACTCCTTAAACTGACCTGCACATTTTTGCAGACAACCAACAGGAATGGTGAAATCAGGAAACGTTAAATCAAACTGATTGGACGAAATGTTGGTTTTGCATCTGTAAACCAAAAGTCTATATTATCCGATTTTTTTTGTTGGTTCAATAAGGATCCATAAAAACTGGTGAGGCTACATTTAGAGGTACAGTGACTTAATATTAACACCAGTTTAATTTTCTGTTACAGTCTTTACAAGTGTTTTATGCAGGAATCCTTCAGCAGCACACTTACTGTATTCTTCCTGTGCCATCCCTTCTTCAGAGGTGTTTTTCTCTGCCTCTTCCCCAGCTGCTGTAAACAAGTCAAAGAGAAGGAGGGAGAGCCAGAATTCATAAATACAAAATCACACATCATGATGTCGAGAAGAAGAAAAAGCAAATCCCTGGGCCTCGCGTCCTCTCCTGGGGTTTGGTTTTGCATCTTCAGAAATGTCATATTGTCGACAGCTCGGGTCTGGACAGAGCCTGTGTGTGTGAGACTGTGATTGTGTGCTCTGACAGCCTCCTGTTGGTCTCCAGGCGGCTGCCTGACGAGACTGACGTGTGGACACACGGCAGGGAAAACACTCCGGACTCTGCAGGACTGAAATTGTGCCTTTTGTGTGCTTTGAGTGTTCCTCACAACAAGAACAAAAGCTTTTCTGGAAAGAGTGATCAGCTTGTCCCTGCTGCATACAAATGAAGTAATCCCACCCACTAACCTGACTACTTTCACTCCTGATTCATAAAAAGCTGAGACGCAGACTTAGATAAGGCTCTTTCCATGTCTCTTTATATATGATATAAAACATACAGACAGATCGACCATAGAAAAATTATTTAGCATAACCGAGACAACCACTGCAGTTGCACCCGGTATCTACTTTGTATCACAACAGAGCAGGTCCACGGATGTTTTCGTCAGTTTCTGGGTTCATGAATGTTACAGGGTGCCATTGTCATTTTTTTCCCATCATCAGTGTGACATACACAGAAAAGACTGAGGGCCACTGAAAAAAAGGCCATTTTTTTCTTTTTTGTTACTCTTTTTCAGAGAAAAAGTCAGAAATCTAAGATTTAAGTCAGATTTTTTTTTCTCTGAATTCTGACTTAAATCCAAAAATTCCGGAAATAAAGTCTGAATTTTATCTAAAAAAAAGTCATAATTCTGACTTTCTGTTTGAACTCAGACTTAAATCTCATTTTTTTTTCTTCTCTCAGAATTCTAATTTTAATCCTTGAATTCGAAAAAAAAAAAGTCAGAATTCTGGCTTTGATCTCAGAATTCTAACTTTTTTTTTTTTATCTTAGAATTCTGACTCTTTGTCTCAGAGTTCTGACTTGAATCCCACAATTCGGAGGAAAAAAGTTGGAATTTGGACTTTAAACTCAGAATTTTGAGGAAAAAAGTCAGAATTTTGTCTTTAATCTTAAAATACTAAGAAAAGAGTCAGAATTACCTTTTCATAGAGTTACGACTTTAATCCCAGAATTCTGAGAAAAAAGTTCAAATTCTGACTTGAAACTCAGAATTCCGACTTGTTTCTCAGAAAAAAATAGTAATAAAAAAACAGACCCTTATCCTCTTCCGTAGACATATGATATCAAAACAAGCAACAGGGTAATAGTAAAAAAGACGAGACACATCTGGACAGAATTGTCTGAAATGACATAATATTCAAGAGTTTCCTGTTGTGACTTGTAGCACAGTATGGATCGACTCTGCTTCAGTTAAGGCAGATAAAAACAGCCACAGAATGTTCAGTCAGTGACCAAAGTGCACACTTTGCTGTTGTATCTCAAAAGCTGAATGCGTTCGAAGTAGTCGTCGGTCAGAAAGTTCCTCTGTGAGGTGACCAGGTTCCCCTTCTGGCTGAAGAGGCGCTGGACGGGTGCAGTGGAAGGAAGCGTGGTGTTGTATTTGAGGAAGAGCTGCTTCACTCTCGGGAAATCCTGCAGGCACTCAAGGCTCTTCCCTTTTCCTTCGATGTACTTCTGGACTTCCTCCATCACCCCCCGCTGCTGCATCTGAATGGCGGGCTTCACAGGCCCGTAGCTGAAGAAGTCGTCCTCAGATTCGATGGCTGACGAGTTCCTGCTGGTGTTCGCCACTGTGACGACGCAGGGATCCATCTGGGAGGCCTCCGTAGCCAGCAGGGAGCACATCTCATCCTTCTCCGAGGCTGCCATCCACCACAAACGGAACTGAGGTGTCGTCGCGGTCGCAATCTTTGCCTCTGTGCTGGTGAACAGCTCCTGGAACCGCACATCGATGGCCATGACGATAGTATTGATGACATCAGCGAAATAATTTGCAGCATCTTTTTGCTCGTTTAGCTTGTTCTTCAGACTGAGTATGGTGGGGATGACCAGGCCCAGGTAACATTTCTGCTCCGCTTGGAAGAGTTCAAGTGCAAAAGCCAGCGGGTGGAACACAGTCACGTACTCCTTCAGGAAGGCCGTCTCCTCCGGCTGCAAGCGGGGCACCTCCAGGCGAGCGCACAGCTCCGTCAGCTCCCGCTCAGTCAGAGAGACGATCTTCTGCACAGCACAGTACTCCACGTTCCAGCGTATGACACTCGGGACAACAAGAGGCATCTTACCTATGTCCTCTGCGGCGTCCATGCCCACCTGGAGATGGTGACACTTGCTCCATATGCTGTACACTTTAGCCATTGTGCTGTAGTGCAGCTGACACATGGGCCCCTGTGACACCGCCTGCCGGAAGTCCTCGGTCACAATCAGCTCCAGGGTGTGTGACGCGCAGCGCTGCACAGTGGGCAGGAACAGCAGCATGTCCTGCTCCGGCTCGCCCTCCAAGACGGTGCCTACGTTCTCATAGTAGCCGATGTCATCGTCACTTTCCTGGATGTCCAAAACAAACTCTTTGAACACGCTCACAAAGGGGCTGCCGTTATCTGTGACTGTAGTCTGAACTTTACTTTCTATATTGTACGCCACGTGGATGTCATGTATCCGCCCGGCGATGCTGTCGTATGTGATTCTGCCCTGCAGCCGCGCGAACCCCACGGCGGCAGATTTCCTCTCCAAAGACGTGGGATCAATCCAGTGACAGGTCATGCCGAAGAAGCTCCTGTTGTTGGCTGTCCAGATGTCGGCTGTGGTGCACACATACTGGATGCCACTCAGTTTGGCCATCAGTTCCTCTCGCATCCTGGAGAAACCCTGGTCCACTTTAGTGAAGAGGGTCACCCTGTCCATGGTCTTCAGACCCTCGGTTAACCCTGCAATCAGCTTCCTGAAGCCAGGCTGCTCGAGCAGGTAAAACGACTGACAGTCCTCCACGATGAAGTCAAAAATGAGATCATCAGTCTTTGTTTGGGTCATGCATTTAGCCATGATTTCTGCTTTGAGTTTTTTAAGCTGCAGGTGTCTGCTTTCTTCTCCATTTTGCTCATCTCTCCTCCTCCCTCTTTTGGCATCAGGCCTGGCATCACAGCCCAAATGTGTTCTCTGAAACGGAGCAGCAAAAAAACAAACAAACATAAAGGTTTCGTTTGGTGTGTTTTCTTAGTGTCATTTTCAAAGAATACAGAAGTTTGCAAACTTCATATTCGCAGACTGCCTCAGAAAAGCTGGTTTGCAGAGTTGCTCTCCAGCCTGGTGAAAGTTAAAGAGCCTGCAGCGTCATGAGTCTGTACCCAGCATGCAGCTACCAGTGTAACGTTATTCCTCACCAGGGTATCTGTTCATTCATTAACTCTTGTCAAACATTCACCTGACGCAGAAAAGGAAGCATTGCAGGGAAATTACACTCTGTCACTTACGTCTAAATGCTTCTTTAGGTTTGATGTGGATGTTTTCGACGTGGACAGCAGATTAACCCTCGGCAGACATAGATTACACTGGACGATGATATTTTTTCCTTGATCTGCCTTGTACGTGAAATGGTGGCGATAACGCCAAGTGTGCATTGCCGATTTGCTCTCACCGTAGTTGTCCTGAGGGTCCACATCCATTACGGACGCCATTTCTACGGTGAAAGGCGTCCTAAAATGTGATAAAAGTACCGTATTCCGGTTTAGTAATCGTGATTACACGTAAAGTAACGATGGCGGTGTGTATATCCTCGTGAAAAAGGGGCAGGCCTTTGTTCAGTTGGAGCACAGAAAGTAAACACTGAGCAGACACCGTCGTCACTTGGATGCCTTCACACATGCGCGAAATTTACAGTCTGGAAAGCTGGAAAGTGAAAACAACAGACAGATGGGAGCAATGCGCATGCGCAGTACACCCATGGACACCCGTACTGTAACGTCACTGTCCACAGCTTGTAGGTTTTGCTTACATTCGTGGTAGTACTTTTACCAGTACCTCCTTTTAATCCAGTGTTTGAGTAAAATGTCGCCACCTAGAGGGCCGCGAGGGTAAAGTACCACAAACTGTACATCACTGGATTGTGTCTGACAGAAAAAAGCAGCCTCAGATACAGTCTGTGACACCAAAACAGAGCCGAAGAGAAGTTTGTACATTTGAGGGGATTTTGAATGATCTTATCTGGTTGGGGTTACATTTTGTGTTTTGATGATAAAGCTAAAAAGGTTTACAGAATGTGGACCAATGTGTCATGCTTTAACCAAGTTAGGCTGATTCTGTCCCCACCAGAACACCAGAATACTGTTTCGAGAGGCTGCTGTTTTTTTAACCAGAACAAAGAGGAAACCTCTCATCACACCAGTCTTCAGCCTCAACGTGCTTGCTGCTAAGTAAAGTGAGAACTGATTTTAGGATATTTTTAGAGCACTACACAGCTCAGCCCTGGTTTTAATCTGATTACTTTTGCTCTCATGCATCTCAGAACATACTGCAACATCTTAGCATTACCATGTAACATAGGACTAAAGGTGCCTCCTCTTGTTTTATTCATTTAGTCCTGAAAAACTCCCTCCAACTGTAATTCAGCTGTATCTGTTGAAAAAAATAAGCTAGAGAATCTTTTGGAGTATGCGTCCCTCTCAATTGTGATACTCTGTGCTACAAGGATGAAGCTTATCATTATTTTTCGCAGGGACAGAGTTAGAAGGTGGCCATGGCCCAGCTGACCACCCCCCAAATTTTTCTTTCTTTCTTTTTTTCTTTCTTTCTTTCTTTCTTTCTTTCTTTCTTTCTTTCTTTCTTTCTTTCTTTCTTTCTTTCTTTCTTAAATTAATCAATAGTTAATTGTAAGAGACAGTTATGTGCTATAAGAATAAGGGTTATCATCATCTTTCCCAGGGGCGGAGTTAGAAGGTGGCAATGGCCTAACTGGCCACCCCAAAATGTATGTTTCTACCTTTCTTTCTTTCTTTCTTTCTTTCTTTCTTTCTTTCTTTCTTTCTTTCTTTCTTTCTTTCTTTCTCAGATTAATTATCAATTGTTGAACAGTGGATAGAGCAGGAAACAGGGTGAGAACGGGGAGTGCCTTGTGGAAAAGAGGCCACAGGCTGGATTTAAACCCAGACCACCAGCATTAGGGTGAACCTCATGCAATAGTGACCCAGACCACTGCACTCCAGGCCACCCTTAAATCCTAAACTATGATTGGACTATTTTTAGGGGAACATAGGTTGAAATCCACTATTAAGGCTGGGCTAGATTTAAATTAGTTGTTGATGATTTACCCTTTAAAGTACAGGTCTTCAACAGGGGATCTGTGGAGGTACTGCAGGGGGTTCACAACTCTTTTGGTTGATTAGGACATTTTTTAAAAAAAATTTCAAGCATCTATTCCCAAATTATTTAATTTTTCCTCATGTTATTATCCTTGAACAGACATCGGTGGATATATGGAGGCCAAAGATGTAATCTTTCACTCAGAAATGAACACATTTAGCAACACAGCAGCTCCCTCAAACTTCACACAGGTTCACTCAGCATTCACTTCAAGACAAAAGAAGACCTGCTTCTATCTCTGCCCTGCCAATCTGACAGGATCTCTAGAATTGCTCAGTACGTTTCTACATAGTACTTGGTCCGGTAGTGGTTGGCCCAGTTTACATGTGGGCCTCCTTGGTCAGACAAAAGTTGAAGACCCCCGCTTTAAAGGTAAGTATAAATATGACAATGGTACTTTTTTATATCTATATATTTGTTTGTACTAAAAGTTGAAATAGGTGTGATCAGTGTAGCTGAACCTCCTTAGGTTTATTGCTGATTTATGAAGTTCTCTTCAATTGAAAACATTTCTTTTTTTCTAAATCTTACTTCACATGCTTCAAAATACATCAAAAGACTCAATCTTTAATGATTGTTTTGGGTACTCCCCCTCCCTTCTTATTCAATGAGCTATTCCATGTTACAACACATCTGAAAATTTGATTCAGGAAGAAAGTGGTAAAAAACACTTCTTTCCCATTTTTTTCTTATTTTCAACCAAGTCGGAAATAAAAACAATGTTGCTCTGAGATCTGAGATAAACATATAAGACTTTTAGGATTTTAAGGACTTTATCTAGCCCAGGAAACAGGACAATTTTCTCAAAATCAAACTTTTTGAGTTGGTGATAAACATTATTGTACAAAATCTCTTTTTTGGATATATAACTCACTGGACAGGGGGTCAAATAAAAATACATTAACTTTAAAATAACAGTACCAAAAAGTATGATAACTGTAAATATCACCTCTTTCAGTAGATTTTTTTTTTCCAGTTTTATGTTTTGCTTGATATTTACATATTTTTTCTTTACTAAATTATTTTTTTCAATATTTACCTATTGTAATGTTTTTCACTACATACTTCCTTGTTTGTTACTGTTACTTTGTAAATTCCCCACCGTGGGACAAATAAGCTGTCAATTGACCACAAAAGATTTCAAATCCAGGACAAAGTGGACTAAATTATGCATTCACTTCTTTCAAAATCAAACTAAAGTACAGAACTTGAGGAAATGCATGTAGTTGCGTGAAGTTACCATGTACAAGATTAGCACTGTCTCATGCCTTGATTCTGGGAAAGAGACAGTGGACCCAGGGAAGGCCAGTCTAGCTCTGAGGAAGATGAGTTACAAGGACATGGAGGGCCCCATTGACTGGGTTTGCCTTGGGCCCCCAAACCACTAAATACGCCCCTACCATCAAAATTACCATGAAGCCAAATATGATGTAAAAAAAAAACATGAAGGCATTTGAGAATCAGAGAAGCTAAGTCTAAAATGAACAGTATACAAACATCTTTGCCAGCACAAGAGAAAGATATCTTAACATTTAGATTTGCTGTGATATAAAAATAATATGAGTGACAGCAGATTTCTCTTGATACAGTTTGCTGGATGGTGGACTTCAATGACAGATGACAAAACTGACACCCCAGCGTTCTCCATTCATCCTGCAGACAGACATGACTCATAGCATACTTAGAAACAGCTAAAATCACAAGCACACAGAAAACCAAGAGGTCTTTTTTCTCTCTCTTTCTCTCTCCCATGTGTCTGTGGAAGTGGCTCGCCCGCTCTGTCATTGGGCTGATGATGGAGTTAAAGCTTCCATGAGGAGTTTTTATCTGGTTATGAAACAGACTGAAATGATTACTGGAGACTCCTTATGATCCACATAGGACGTGAGCACAAAGCTTTACATGCACAGGAACAGAGGATGACCACATGGAGGGCGCAAAAATCTGTGCACAGGAGCTTTAAATATTGGTTGATATATTTGACAAGCTGTATTGTGGGTAGTGATGAGCACACCAGCTATTTCCCTCCATCTCAATCTCTATTTCTTTATTGAATAATTTACAATGTCCTCCCTGTTAGCGCACTCTCAGCTTCTAATTGCTTTTTGAATGCTCTGTTCATCAGGGGATTTGGGGATTGGTTGTTTGGCATTAATGCACCTCAGAGAGGAGACTGTTGTGTCAATTTTTCTCATTATTGCTCCCCCATCCTCTTCACCCCTGAGACTGCTGATGGCAAGTGATAAATACTCTGGATTCAGTGGAGAGTGTCCAGATGTCCCTGAAGAAACTGATTGTTTGGTTAAAGAATATTTATCTGAAGATGAACCAGCTCCAAATCTATTTTTGACCCAGTTTTAAATTCATAATGTGACTTAATGTTTTTTTTTTCTGTCTGTATCCATGAGAGGCACAACTCCATTGGTTAGATTTGGTGAGGGTGGGGTCTCAATTACAGCCATTGACGTAGCCCTCTTTGGCACAGAGTTTTAACAGAAGCGCAGTCTGTGTAGGAGCAGAGAAAAGTGGTTGAGACAATGAAAATTTGGGGACACAGAAGCACGAGGTGGTGAGGAGGTTTGAAGTGTTGTGATTTGGCACACAATGTTACTGCCGTGCTGTCCTGCGCGCTTCAAACCCGAGTTGAGCCTCTGGAGTGGGCACTACCGGTGTCCTCTCATCTACACAGCAGCAACCAGTCAGGTTTGAGCATCAGGTGAGGGTTTCAGACCACCAGACCAGTCCTGCTTCCTCTCCCTTTCCTGTGGGCTTTCACTTCCAACAGAGGAGCAGAGAGAATTTACGCACTAGAACAAGGATGACCAAAGAGGATCCGCGCCCTGACGCGCTCCAATGAGCACATATTGAACTGCTGAGAGTGTGGACTAGTATGAAGCGCCATGGGTTGGAGTGACCGCGGGGTTCAAACGCTACTGGCCACCGTGGGGGCTTTCGCTGCCTTCAGCCTGATGACCATCGCCATCGGCACGGACTACTGGCTGTATTCGCGGGCGCACATCTGCAACGCCACTAATGCCACGACAGACGAGACCCAACCGCAGCCTAAATCCAAGAAGGGCGATCTCACCCACTCTGGGCTGTGGAGAATCTGCTGTATTGAAGGTAAGTCCCTACACTCAAACTCCGACGCTCCCTGAAGTGTTTTAAACCTAGGTTACTCTGTTCGCTCTCCCTGTTTGCTCAACAAAATAGTCCGAATTCGCTTTTATTTCTCAGAAAGATTTTTATTGTTTCCTTGTGCGCACTGATCTGAGCGCAAACGGATGAAATCTCCTTTACGCACAACCAATTTTTTATTCTGATGATTGGAAAACACCAAGATGTGGCGAAACAGGTGGAATAACTTCAAGAGGACAGGAGACAGGTGGATAAATATGAAAATAATTATGCACAGCAGCGTGTTTTTGAAGTTTAATGAACAAACAAATGGCCAGTGCCTCTGTGCGCGCTCATCCTAAGCCGCCTGCCAACTGTTACATCGCATTTTCTCTCTTTCCAGCTCAGGCCTACACAGTAAACACGTCTGTGATATGGTCTGCGGAATAATGCGATGCCAAGCCGGCGCGTCTCAGCTCATTCACTTTTCAACCGGTCCCTGCCAGGAAGTGTGCGCGCTGTTCGGCTACTTTCATTCATGTCTTTATTGTATCCGATGCTGTTGCTTGGCAACATCACTGCAATCGCTATGGAAACATGCCCGCAGATTTAAAAATAGTTTACTCTGAGTTCACGTCATGTCCGAGCACATTATAAATCAGCCTTTTGTCAAAGAAAATGATGTTAACGTTTCCCCTTTCAGCTTTTCATTCTGTTGGAAACTGTTTTTAACTGTTTTTACGCATTTGGTGTTTGGTGCGCTGGCAGTGACGTCTCACTTCAGAGGCAGACAGACTCTCATTCATGGACTAATCTTCCTTCCGGCCACCCCTTGACTTCTCATCTCAGCTATCAATGAATGAGTCGGTGTTGCTGGATGGGTGACTTTGTGTTACAGACGCCTGTCATGACGCAGAGACAGGTTTCACAAAAAAAAAAAAAAAAAAAAAAAAAAAAAAAAAAAAGAGTCTTTCAGGCTAACACAATACAAAACTCTCCTCCTGGTGCACCTGTTGAAGGAAGTTTAAAAGCATGATCGATCCGCCTCTTTAAACCTAGCACATCCTGAGACTCGTGATTATTTTCTTCATCAAATCCCAAACAGAGATCTGTTTAAATATAGATATAGAAAGACGCATGCAAAGTCGTGAGGGGACGTTTTTGGACGCTGTAATGGAAAGTCTGTCCATTTAAGTTTGAGCAAACTGCAGAAATAAGAAGATTCAGCTTTTTAAAGGTTCGTGTTTGAGCTGAACGGACACATGTGTTGAACATAGGAGGAGGTGTCCACCTGAACGCAGCACATCGTGTCCTCGCTGGAGCTGCTATGAGGCGGCGTGACAACCCTTTCTTGATTTGATTTCTGGAGCATCACTGAAGAAGGATTATAAATCAGAGGCTGTGAATGTGACAAGTTGAGTTTTTGGATGCATTTTGTTATATTTTAGTCCTAAAATTTTCCATTTCCATTTAAACATTTTATGTTTTGTCAGGTAGATTTAACCAAACTTAAACAAAACGCCAACCAAAAGGCTAAAATCATGGATATTTACCACTTTTTCCCATCAAAAAATATATTTCAACATCTTATTCTGTGGCATTTGAGTCTACTCTGTTATTTTTCTTTCAAATTGGAGCTTGTTTTGTCTTAAATCATCAAAACCCATAAATGAGCAGTGCTGTAATTGTTATAAATGATAAAGCTGTCCCTTACTGTGCTGGTTATGACACCTGTAATTTACTGGGCACCTGTCTCTGACGTGGACAGACCCTGAGAAGTGGAAATAAATTAAACAAACAGCAGTCGGCTTTTGTGTCAAAGCTGATTTCCTGTCTGTGCTTTGATGTAAATAATGATGGTGGAAACTGATGCTGATGAGGTCAGGGACATAGGCTGTGTCAGCGCAGCACGTTCGCTGTTTAAGGCAAACAAAGATCCTCCTGTGAGATCTCCGCAGCGCTTATAGTTTCACCTCTGTGCCTTAAAACTTCAAGATGCTGGACAGTGGCTCTGTTGTCATGGAGACTCATAAGTATAGAGGGAGACGAGGAAGGAAGATTCAACACACCCCTCCTCCACACACACATGCACACACACACACACACACACCTCTGGTCATAATGACAAACATGCTGGGTTATGGAGGGGGACATCTCTGTGTGAAAAAAAAAGAAAAAAACATCACCACATTTTGCTGAACAGATTGCAGTGACAACATGTCTTTCTCTCAGCGATGAAAGCATTTTAGCAACACACACACACACACACACACACACATCACAGCACACACACACACACTGGCCCTGCTCTCCTCTCAGAAGCACTTAATGAATGTGTTTCAGTGTTTCCGGTCGCCCTGCTCAACAAGCACTGCCTCTGCTTTAGGTGACATTTAAGGAGCAGGACGGAAATATATCCAATGAGTTTGTTTCAACACTGAGGTCACCTCCACCCTCGTTGAGGCCGTCCTTTGCATTTCAGAAGCTGTTTGGAGCTGATTTTCGCTCTCTGTTTATGCTCCCACATGAATGTTTTTGAGGCTGGGGTAGCATTAAGCGCCCCTCATTTGCATCAGAATCAGCGATGCATCACAGGCTCTTACTTATGTGTGACTCTTTCAGATAAAACCGACTGTGACAATGAGAAATAACCCTCTGATTCATCCAGTGAGAAGGTTCAAATTACAGTAAACAGCCAGCGTCAGGTTGGAGTGAGGAGCAGGCAGCTGTTTGTGGACGATGCATAGAAGTGTGTTGATAAAAGGAAGGGTCTGTTTAGCCAGGGGTGGGGGGTCACTTTGTCATTCCCATCATGCTCTTCTGGGCTGTAATTAAAACACAGCAACCAAGAAGCCATGCGGGGGCACTAATTAGCCAGCAGGCCGCAACTTCTGGCTCCATCTCTCTGTCTTCTGTCCTCTGCCAGACGGCCAATCTCTTTTCCTTTAAAGATTTAAACTCCTCCATCCTCTTTTCCTGCTCATATATTTCTCTTCCTCTGTTAACCAGAATAATTTTAAATCACTTCTCTGTTTTTTATGTTTCCTTGAGTTAAAAACAGTTGAAATTGGGAACGATTAAAGGGAACATATCATGCTGATGCCTGATTTAATACTTACATATAATATAATAAATTTGAAAACAAGACCTTTCACCCCCTGAATTTTCAAAAAATGAGATATTGTATTTTTTCTGATATCCTAGAACGAGATTTGATGCCTCTGAAAATAGGTCATTGCCATTTGGCTGTGAGATTTCAAACGTCGTGACGACACGAGGATCCTTTCTTTTTATTGGAGTAATCTGATAAAGCAGCTCCTCCTCTGTGATGTCAGTTCACAACCGCCACCGAGGGATACACCCACCAAGAGCCGACTGACTGAGTGCTGGATGCAGGGACTCTGCTCTGCTGAGCAGCTCGGCTTTACATGGTGAATTAGCAGTTAAAACACTGTAGTTTTAGTAGACGTTGTAATACTTGTGAGACTGTGATATTTGCATGCTTGTTCTGACATGCACTGTGAACCTGGACCACAATAATGCTGCAGTAATAACATAGTGAGAAACTGACGGTAGAGGCAATCTTTGGACTACACTTTCAGCATGATGAATAAAACAGACAGAGAAAAGTGAAGGAGCAGGATGGAGCCCTGTTATAGAAATAGTTTACTGGTGAAGTCTGCCTATATTTCCACGTATAAACTATACATGTTACAGTACTGGTTTGACTCACCACACTGAAGCGTCCTGAGATGATCTTTGTCAAGGTGGATTTTCTTCCTCCTGAGCTGCAGAACCGTCTGGGTCTGACTCGGGGTCCAATACAAAAGGACGTATCCTACACTCTGCCATTTTATTACTGCTATCAATGCCTTACAGTGAAGTTTTGGCAAACAGCAAACTCGCTCAGTCTGCCCCATTCAATGTGGCAATTTTGTAAATACTGCCATGCTGCAAAAACCGCCCCCTGGCTCTACCCCCTCCGCCCCCCTGATAGAACTGACCAATCAGAACACAAAGGGCTGTAACGTTGCGAGGTTACTGGAGGTCATTCTGGAAATGGAGCGTTTCAACGAGATCTTCAGAATGGCCTAAAATGAGGATATTGAGAACGCTATTGTGGGGTAATGAAGGAACTAAATGACTTGTACTGAGGGCAGAAATGCTTTACAGACATCCTAGTCTGGCATAGTGAAAAGGAGAAACAGGCATGATATGTCCCCTTTAAGGCTCCTCACAATTTGGTGTCAGAAATGCTGTGGGAAACAATGGTTGCTAATGACACCAATTTGATGGATGGTAAACGTCTCCCAGGTTTGTGAACTAAGCAGTGAGTGGATGGAAGAGATCAGGAAGTTGACAGACGTTTTTAGTGATTTATACCTTATGACTGCATTATCCATTGCCACTTATCAAACTGTGAAATATAAAGTAATGAACTTGTGTCAATAAACCAAAAACCCCTTGACAATCAAATACGAGCACACAGATTGCCAAGACCTGGGTTATGATTAAGGATCCAGAAGATTACACCCAGACAAAAATATACTGAATATAACATAATTTTAACAGTTTTGTATTTTAAAATGACTTATAAGACTGGATAACAGGGTGGGCTAATAGGACTGGTTGACAGTGGGGGAGAATCAGAATCATTTTGGGATCAGGAATCTTCTCTACATCTTATGGAGCGATGAGGGATTCACGTTCTTTCTAAGAACCAGTTTGGTTTTTCAGTGGCAAAGAGTCAAGTCGGTGCCACATCATTGCGTCATCGTAAAACGTCGGGATGTCACTGCATATGTAACTGGTCGAGAGTGGAGGAGGTGGCGTCGGCTACGGACGGCAACAAAGTTGGTGCTTTTACATCTAGGCAAAAGTGACCCCCATCATGTAAATGAGATAAATAACATCAGGCTGTTTAGTCTGTTTAATAAAATAATAAGGTATAAACCTGATCTATAAGAGACAATGCATTGCTGCTTTATTTTCTCCAGTTCAAGTTATGAGTAAATGCCATTAAAATAACAGACAACTTACTCAGCAGCTTTCCTTTTTAAGAATGATAAATAACATGAGGCTGTTCAGTCTGTCTCATAAAACAATAAGGTGAAGACCTGAGAGAGGAAAGGCATCAATACTTTAATTTTACCTCCATCTCAAATCATGAAGGAGGAAACCAACAAAACAATAGAAGACTCGCCCAGCAGCTTTTACTTTTTTTTTTCTTTTTTGATTTTACATGCTGATTGTTGGTCACTGGCCCCCCACGTAGTTACTGCTTAGTCAGTGCTCAGCTCTGACCCAGCAAAGAGTTGGTGCTTGCTAAGCACCAGTTTTGAGCATCTGTGGAACTACCTGGGACTAGCACCAGCTCCAGTTAAGTGGAAAAGGGATCTCTATCAAGCCAAAGTGGCACCTACAGAATATGAAATCTTGATGTAGAGCTGCTCTCACATCATTTATTCCAGCTTTTGTTTCATCAAAGCTGAGGATGGGTGATGGGCTGCAGAAAGTGACATGATGAGGTCACAGAAGTTTGTGAAAAACTTAATAAAGGTGGAAGAATGGAAAAATATTCACATGCAGAAGTTAGACATCGCAAACAAGCTGGAGTTGGGGGGAATTATTTCTAAGAGTGAAGTCACGCATTTCAAAACACTGATATACAATAAATCACAAGCTGTTTTTCACAAAGCCTGAAGCCTCACTATGCCCCCTTTTTCATTCTGGGGATATTACATGTAACTTTTTTTTAGACTGTCTTGTTGATGTTGTTGCTGTTTGTATCAGCCTTAGAAGAAAAGTTATAAACTTTCAGAAACTATGCTGACTGTAAACTTATTAGCTGACTGACTAAGAAGCCAACACTTGCAGTATTTTCACTTTGCTTAGTTTGGACTCTTGACAGTGTATAGGTAACAAAAACCTGTCAACAAGCCCAATGTGCAATGCATAACCACTTATTTTTAATTCATTTTTTGTATTCATGACATTCTAACTTAGCCTGTGTTTATCAATTTGCATTATGGTCATTGTGATGCCTTAATGATGTTGACGTTAATGACGAGAAACAGACCACCCAAACAGTTTCTCAGTTAACCCCTCTTTGATTTATTTAAAGAGGGGTTATCTGGTTGTTTATGTTAGGCTTCATACCGTCCCTTTAGTAGCCCTATAGTAGATATACATGACTAAGATCTCAATAAATCTTTATCTTCTCATGCTGGTGTTTAAGAAAACCCTTATTTCAGCCTTTCTCTGAAACTGTTTCTTTAAGGCTCCCTTCTCCACAAACTCCTTTGCCTCTGATTGGCCAGCCCTCCAGGGACAAAGCTATGGGCAGATCTTGGTGTTTGAGGTCCGCCCGTCCAATGTTTCATCAACTAGTTAGGAAATTTTTTACGAAATTGCCTCATCACATTGGCAAGTCTTGTAAAGATCATGTGGAGATCTTGTGCAATTTTAGGAACATAGTGTTTTCATCAGTTTACTGACAAATTCTGAGATTTCCACAAAATATGAAATTGTAGTGGTTTGAAAATCTGCACATATATGCTACTGACATCCGGGTTTGTTGCTTGATACCCATGTTTAGATTAGGGAAAGAATACTACTTCCTTTTTAAAGAGTTTGGGTTGGCGAAGACACCCACTGAAATTCCCACAGACCCCTCTTCATGATCTATTTAAGCAAACAGGAAGATGACTATGTTACCGGCTCCAGACCGAGGGGAATCTGGGCCGATAGTAAGAGTTGTCACAGGCCGAGGCGCGCTGTGAAACTTAATACTAATAATACGGGACACTGTGAAGCAAGGAGAGACAAGACACACGTTGGCTCCTTGCTCCGCTGTAGCTCTGTTTATTTTTGAGCTAAAATGCTCAACACATTTGCATTTTCCATAACAAAGTCCATAAAACATTCAATAACATACATTTCCACATTCAAATGTTCGACCGTTAAACGATACGTGTAATTCAGTACCTTGAACTAACACTGTAACATAAATCATAACTGTAATCTTCACCTTCACTTTCAATCTCAAACACACATTCACTTTCAGACATACGCACGCACACATACACAGACGGGAGCAAACACACACAAACACATACGCACACACACAATGCCGTCTCTGCTCTATACAAACTACGCGGCAACACGGCGCTAGCATGCTAACAAAACGACAAACTCAGTAGCTAGCTCGTCTCGGCGTCACACACACTTGATGATAAAACACAAACACGACACTCATTCAATCAGTCTATAACCTCAAAATGTCACATAAGCATTCATAACAACCTTACTGATTGAAAAGACATAGTTTGTCTCGAAAATAAACTTAAAAACACACCTGTGAAGCAAGGAGAGACAAGACACACGTTAGCTCCTTGCTCTGCTGTAGCTCTGTTTATTTTGAGCTGCGAAGCAGCCTGAAAACCCCCTGCAACTGACTTCCACTAGATGGCAGTGTGCTCATCATCCTTGTTTACAACAGTTCCCCAGAGACAGTTCCACAATGTATGCTCAGAACCTCAGTTGCTCACACAGGTTGACTGTTCACCGCCACTTCTACTGACTTCCTGAGGAGGCAGGCTCTTTGTTATGACTGAGAAGACACTCTCTTTGACCTCCTACAGGTCCTGGTCAAGACTCTGTAGCTAGCTACGAGCTGTGGGGCCTTTGGGCAGCCGCTCAGAATGTGTTAAGGTGAAGTCAAGTACACATATTACAAATTTTATACACTGGGACTTGATACACCAGATTTAATCCGAATGAACCATCGTGTTGTTGCTTCATTGTCGGTTTTCTTATCTCTGGACGGAGCCATGGGCATGACTACGACAGAGGCCATTAGGGCCACTTTGAAGGTTAAAAAAAAAGGAAATTTACAAGAAAAAAGTTGTTAATTTATGGGAATAAAATGGTTAATTCTTGAGAAATAATGTCATACATTAATTAGAAAAACAGTCGTACTTTTCCGAAAATAAATTGGCTATTGTACTCTACAGCTATAGCTATCTATAAGATCTAAAACATATAGTATGAAAAATGTGAGATCACGTGTAAAATGATTTTGATGACGTACACCTCTCCTGGGTGAAGTTATTTAACATTTCTGTATCATATTTTATTGAAACTGCAATTTGCAGACGTTTCAGTCTAACAACAGACGCTCAGCGTAGAGGACAATGTAAGTTCCCCAGTGCTCAGGACGGCTCGTTTAGAGGTAAATACCTTTGAAACTTTCAGTCTATCTCACTGTGATTGCAGAGTGCTGTAATTTTTGTAAAGGCAAAGTTCCACTAAAGAGTTATTGATCGGGGAAAGCGGGATCTGTGAATGCCTTTCTATGGGGCTGTTCACGCAAAAAAGGTTTTAGGATAAAACTCAAAAGTATTGTTGTGTTTCAGCTTCTCGTTGACATAGAAACAGCGTTTTTGCTGTTGTGATTGTACTGCACAATCTGCTGAATCTGCTGACCGTCTTTCAACAAAATCTGCATCTGTTGCTCCACTTCTGCTCTTTGCATTCACTAATACACCAGATGAAAGGCCTAATTCTACTTCAGGGGAGATCTACCAAAAGCCGTTTGCAGACAAGACTGCTTGTAGTTGTTATAGCGCCAACTATGGGCTGGCATGCGTACTACAGCGTTTTCCGTCCCTCACCGATCCTGTGTAAATGCTGTTTTTTTTTCTCTGCATTTTGTGTTCCTGGGGTTAGATATTGTCATGTAAACAGGGCCTAACTCTACTGCAGTTAACACAATCACAGTTTCTGAGCAATCTTTTCAGGGTCCTTAAGAACCCTGTAAGCATAGCACACAACATCAACACAACATTTTCTTAAGTATAATTATACTTGTTAGAATTATACAGATGTGCCAAAAGATTAAACTAGAATAGAAAAAAAAAGAAAAGAATAGAATAGAACTTTATTGTCATTGTAACAAGTAAAACGAAATTGAAGTCACAGCAGCAATCAAGAAAACAAGAGTAAGAAAGTGTATAGAAAGTGCAAAAAGGTCCATAAGAAAACACATGATGACATCTTGTCCACCATTGTCCAGTTCAGCCAGCCTCCACCTCCACAGGGTCCAGGACTGAGCTTCTTCAGTCATGCTCTATCTCTGAGGCTCTTTCAATGTGGCGTTGGTGTCTGATGTTAGCTCTGTTAGCCATGTCTTTGAATAACATGATGCTACTCTGCTCTCTGGTATTCCCTCTGTTGCTGGGTTAGCATGGCTAGCTCGTCCATCATATTGGAGATAGATCTTGCGTTCCCAATAACAATGGATGGAGGGACAGGTCCATGTCGTCACTTCTTAGCTCACACCTGAGAACCAGCACGTCATCCTCACCTCCTTCTCCTCACCTTGTGGGAAGACATCAGGCCTTACACCAGTTAGCATTGACACGCTACAGGCTGCTAACAGCTGAGTTCACATGTAAACAATGTGGCCATGGATACATGTAGGATTTCCAGACAAACACAGGAGAAAAAGTAGTAAAACTTGGTTGAAGCCACAAATTATTTTGGTGTCCATGACCAAAAAATGAGCCATTCAAAGTAATGATCCACTACAAATACAAAGATGACGAAAAAGAGACGAAAAAATAACAAGAAACGGACAAAGATGAGAGAGCTGCTGCAACAGGCAGCCATAGCCAACAGGGTGGCGCCTAGTAACCAAATTTATCCATATTTGTGAAACTTATACTAGAGTATGACTTCACAAGATGCTCCATGGTCCTAATTTTGCAAGGCTCTCTCCTGATTGGCTAGCTGTAAAGTTAAATTTATGACTTTATTCTTGAAAGTGTATGACTTTGTTCTCGTTAATTTCTGAGATCTAGCTTGTAAATTAATTCTTTTTTAATGTGGTCCTAATACTCCGTTGTGCATAAAACCCAGTAGACCCAACCAGTAAATAACACTGAGATTTTTCTGATTCTGCAACTTTTGTAAAGGTTCATAAAAGCTAAAAGAAAGGAAAACCTTGTCAATAGGGATACAAATCTCAGCCCCTCTGTAAACTGGTTAAAGGAATAGGATGTGTTGGAAATTCTGGAATTATCTTCAAACAGAAATTAGATTAATAATAAAAACATTTGTTTCATTTCTTTTTCAGAATAATTAGTTGACAGTTGTCCTGCCCTCATTGTTTTGAGACAGTATCAGGTTCATTTCACAAAGGAAATACGTGTTTATTTGGTCTCAATCTACGCGCAGCCTGTATAATCTGAAGCTTCCTGTTAAGAAGCCATTATATATGTACATTTTTAAGTAGTAGGAGATGACAGCCTTCCCGACATGAGGTGATAGATCTCAGTTTTCTTCCAGCTTTGTGGAATCAGATGCACAGTCTAGCCCGAGACGAGCTGTGTTTGAAGAAATTGCTGCCTGGTGACAATTTAATTAGCCGACTGTCAGTCATATCAACACAGAATCACTGACGCCATCGCCAAATTGCTTTTCTTTCATCCTCACTTGGACTGGGAAAAAAAAACATTGAAGGGGTTTGTTTGATTACACAGATGCTTTTATATTCTGCCGCGGCGTTCCCCGCTTCCAGAGTAATAAATGTATGTGTCGCTGAGTCTGCGGGAGCTGTGTGTGCATGTCTGCATTTGATAGCAAGCCCCAGAAACAGTGCTCTCTCTGTTTACACCTTCATAAAACCTAATCATCCTACCCGCTGTAAACCTCAGGGCGCTTTCACTTGTCAGTGTTCACACTCTTCATCTCAGATCTTAACACAGCAGCAACAGGAAGAAAAGCAGGGAAGGTGCTGATATGTTTTACTGTACATCTGTTATTGGCAACATTCACAGAAAGCTTTGAACCCTTGGAGGCCACGCAGATCAGAACTGCAATCTGAAGCCACTTCTGGTTTCCTCTTCATCAATCTATTTGCAGAGCTACTGAGGTGTGAAAATGAAGAAGTTGAGGTTTACGTCCCATGGAGCTGGTTGTCATGGTATACAACATGCCTGGAGACACCAGAGTGTGCGAGTGTTGGGCTCAACAAGACGATGTGATTGGTTTAATCTACGGGGGCTGCTTCCTTATTGGCTGAACGGTGTTAATTCACAGTAATGACAACGTGCATCATGCTGCTGCTTGTGGCACTACAGCTGTGACAGCTGCTCCAGACACTGCCTGTGTGTGTCTGTGTGTGTATGTGTCTGTGTGTGTCTGTGTCTGTGTTTGTCAGGTGTCTGTGTGCTTACATGTGTCCATTCATGTTCCTGCTGTGCAGTGTTGGCAGATAAAAGCGAGGAAGTGCTGTCTGTAATTTGTTGGGCATCAGAACAAAATGAAGATATCAGAAGCATCCTCCGGGGTTGTTTATGTAAATGAGCTTATTAAAGACTTACAGGGGTTGCCATGGAGAGGAGGAGGAGATGCTCAGCACGGGTTTTGCAACTCCAGTCAGGCTCTGGGAACCCGTGTAATGTTTTTAGTGTGTTATTCTCGATCTACCACAAAACAATCACCTTTTACTGAAAATCAGGGCAAAATCTGAATGCCGTAAAGCAATACTTTGCTGGAAGGTCTCAAATCGCAGTTCCCTCCAGAAACCTCTGGAGCCTGGCTGTAGAAACTTGTTTTCCCATTTTACAGTGAATGAAATTCTGATATTACTTAATCAACGCGTAAAACTAGCTGGCAGCGTGGCTTTCACTTTCTTAAGTTTGATAAACAAACAACACCAGCTGGCTACTACCATAACATGTAAACTATGTAGGAAACATGATCTTTGTCTTGCTTATTGTTCAGTTGACCAGTCACCAGGCTATCAACATGGATTTTGGGGCTTGTGAAAAAAAAAAATTCACATGGGACTTGACCATTTACCACAAAAGTTTTGATGGGAATGAGGTGCTATATGCATCACCAAAATACCTCAAAGGTCCCATATTATGCAAAAATCACTTTATTTAGTCTTTAAGTGAAATTTGTGGGTCTTTGGCTTTCCTCCCGGCCCACAAAATGTGATACTTAATGACAAAACCTGTATTTAGTAGTGCTTGTGAATGTAAAATCCTGACCTAAAACGAGCTGTTTGGATTTGGGGGAGTTGCCTACGTCAGCGATTCCCTTTT
Source organism: Halichoeres trimaculatus (assembly GCF_033239565.1). NCBI lineage: Eukaryota > Metazoa > Chordata > Actinopteri > Labriformes > Labridae > Halichoeres > Halichoeres trimaculatus. Next base: position 4,041,358 of record NW_027437198.1, on the reverse strand, counting down.
CTGACCAATCAGGAGCAAGTCTGACCTGACTGGTCCACCGAAGCAGATACCCCCAAACTCCCTCCCCTCCCACTCCACTCCCCGCTGCTGGAGAGATTTCTCTCCAGCAGTAGGGAGGAGAATGCTGAAGTTGAAGAACCATCACTGCTTTGTTTTTGGCTGTTAACAGCCACATAGTTCCATCATGCACAAGCTTCCAATCTCAGAAGAAGACAAGACTAAGTGGCTAGAGTTCATTTATGAGGGAAATGTGCCAGCTACACTCAGTAAAACTGTGCGTGTGTGTGCTAGTCACTTCACGGCAGACTGCTTTTCCAACTTTGGACAGTAGAACAGAGGGCTAGCGAATAGACTGGTCATGAATTCAGACGTATTACCAATCATCCACCAACCAACCTGGGACACTGGAAATGTGAGTATTTTAAATGCTGTGTGCTGTGGAGCAGATGGAAGAGCTTTTCCTCAGTGTCCCCCCTGTCTCTGTGTTAGCTTCAGGATGCTAACTGTAGCTGCGGTTAGCCTATTGTTGTAGCCTGTAATGTTACGGTAAACAAGCTTCGCTTTTTCAAAACATTGTGCACTCGGAGCTCGTGGCGCCGCTCTCAGTGACATGGAAGAGCGGGGCGGTATCAACAGTGACTCATTTACATATGAAGGTCACGCCCACTAAATCAGAGCGTTCTGAACAGAGGGGCTATGAGAGCCTGGAAACAATGCTGCTGTGCTTGATTTATTGGCTTTTTGGACCAAAATATGTTACTACCATTTCATAAAGACATCAATGATCCATATTAAACTGCAGGAAAGGAGTATAATATGGGACCTTTAAACTTGATTTATCCATACCTAGCACACCTCTTTCCATGCAGATTGCTTGATGGGGAAGGATGAGCAGGAAGAATCCTGGTTCTCAGTTCATCACCAATTTTTTCACAACATGTCAAGAATGTGCATTTTACAGATTCTCTGGGTGCAGCTTCGCTTTCCTGACCACAGCATGTGCTGGGTCAGTTCACAAAGATCTGACCTCGACTGTCTATCTCAGCACCCATATAAAGTCTAACAGAGTTTTTTCTAAGCCTGTAGGTGGAATCATCTTCGGGTGGCGTCTCTTCTCATTGGCTGTTGACCTTCTCTTCCTTCCGGCAATCTGAGACCCACATTCCTGAACTGTTTATCCAGCATGTTCCTGTCTTCTATTCATTTATCACAACTGCCTTAAATGAAACATAAACTCTACAAAAGTAAATTCCTGAGTTCAGTTTTTAGAATTACACACACAATTAGTTATTTTTTATTATTGGGCATAAGCGTTACCTCCAGTTGTGGTCACCCCTCATCCTTATCCTGGGTGATCTGTAACCTCCCAGGAGCTTTTAACCTTCCTTCAAGTGTCCAACAATGTCTATTACTGCAATGAGCACATTGGTATAAAATTGTTAGTAAAGCACATGTACATAAGCTATTCTAACAGTTTCCATATCTTTAGGAGACCTGTCAGTTATGGGCCGTTGAGTCCTAAATTTTCAAGCTTTATGTCATACAACTCCCTGCTCTTACATCTGTAGGTCTCTATTCAAGTCAATGTGTTAGCTCCCACGGGCTCCATTGCATTCCCTCTGCAGGTTGGAGCCCTCCAGACCAGATATGCAAGCCTTCTTATATGGCAAAATAAGTGGGACAGGAAGTCAAGCATGACTCCAGATTGTATCCAGCTTAACTCTAACAATAAATGGACAGAGTGAGGGGAACAAGGCTCGAGACTTTACAGCCTAACATGAATCAGGAAAGGCTCATTATTGGCCCAGGAGGTGCTGGAACTCCTTGACCTCATGACTCCAGCGGTCTAGAACAGGGATCCTTAAACTTTCTTAAAACCTCACACCCCTTCCAGATGTGACATTTTTCCAAGGACCCTCTCATTATCATAACAGTGATTAGCATAATGTTAATACTATGTAATAATGAAGAATAGAATAGAATAGAACTTTATTGTCATTGTAACAAGTACAACGAAATTGAAGTCACAGCATCAATCAAAAAAATCAAAAGTAAGAAAGTGTATATCATGTGCAAAAAGGTCCATAAGAAAACAGATGATGATCTTCCAATGTGGTGTTGGTGTCTGGTGTTAGCTCTGTTAGCCATGTCTGTGACTAGTATGATGCTACTCTACCCTCTGGTATTCCCTCTGTTGGTTAGCACAGCTAGCTCCACCATCTTATTGGAGATAGATCTTATGTTCCCAACAACGCTGGATGGAAAGACAGGTCCATGTCGTTACTTCTTAGCTCACACCTGAGAACCAGCACATCATCCTCACCTCCTTCTCCTCACCTTGTGGGAAATATCAGGCCTTACACCAGTTAGCATTAACATGCTACAGGCTGCTAACAGCTGAGGTCACATGTAAACAATGCAGCCACGGTTCTATGTAGGATCTCCAGACAAACACAGGAGAAAAAGTAGTAAAAATTTCACTAAAGCCACAAAAAGTTTGGTGTCCATGACCAACAAATGAGCCATACAAAGAGACGAAAAAGAGACAAAAAAGAGACAAAAAATTACAAAAAAAAAAAAAAAAAACGGACAAAGAGAGAGCTGCTGCAAAAGGCAGCCACAGCCGACAGAGCGGCGCCTGGCCAAAAACCAAAGAACTATGTATAGTACCTTGAAAGGATAGAATTGGGCTACTTTCATACTTTCCAAGTCATTCATTTTGTAAACTTTGAGAAAATCTTGGCTTAAAGGTGTTTTTCTTTTTTTTTTTTTTTTTTCTATCATTGTGCTTTAAACTTAGTGATAGACATGTCACGCTAATATAAGATTTGATCAGAATTGATCAGGGAATTTAGACAGCACTACAAAATGGTGTATTCACCATAAAGTGGATAGGGAGAGATTTCAGACACAGCCATGGACTTTGAGGTGTGCTCCTGGTAAGTGTGTCAGTGCTTGGAGCTGTGCTGCTGTCACATTAGCCACGGTTACATGAGGAGTTTTTCGTCTTTCAGAATGGAATCTTTCTGAATGACTTTTCCGAAAACAATAGTATACATGGAAAGGAATATTCCTATCTCTGGTCTACATGCGCCGCTGTAATCAAACAGAATAGTCAATGGGGCATGCGCTGAAAAACATAAACATCACAAGATTTATCAAAGCTGGAGGACGACAGTTTGTTTATCACGGTGTTGCAATACTCTGTTTTGCGAGTTTGTCGTCCGTCCAGTCTTGATATTATGTTCATTTCTTTCAAAGTTTGGATCAAAAACAAACTTCCCGCAGCAGTCCAGTGCTGATGGCTTGCCGCCATTTTTAAAGTTGAGGAACGTCTCTAGAAACGTCTTACGTCATATCTGAGCATGCGCTGAAAGAACGTACCCTGAGAACTTTGCGTTTGAGTGGATACATGATACCTCAATCGGTTTGGGGAAAGGAATATTCCACCCCTGTGAAACCGATTAAATCTCCATTCCGATTGGCACTTTTCTTTCATAATGAGGTGTTTACAAAGGTTACATTCTTTCCGTTTGAGCAAATAAACCGAATGCAAGCGGCATATTTGGGTCCATGTAAACGTGGCTAGTGTTCAGGGCGTGGGCTCTCTGTTGTGGACCATAATGGGGACTCAAATGGATTGGGGATTCAAGACTTGACTCAAACTCCAGCTTTAGTGACCTGACTGCATGAACCAGTGAGTAGCGTCGTACTGGAATGGGGGCACATCTGCCTGACCCTATCTGTGTTGGACATAAAGCTATCTGCTGGTATCTGTATCTTGTTATCGTTTAGCCGTGGCTTCCAGTGGCGAACCGTGAGTACTACAGCTGGGCCTTCACCTCAGCCCTCACAGCCCAGAAAAGAAATCATCGCGGAAAAAAGTGGTTAACAAAAAACATTTTCATTGAATAAATAAATAAAAATAAAAAAGAGGCTTTACATAAAACAATGACTAACATTATTAAGTGAGTTTACAAAACTTACTAAAATAACCTAAAATGATGAAGAAAATGTCTTTAGTTTTTATCTTCGTCAATCTGTGTCAAACATAAACTCGTTACTTTTACCCATCGAGAGTACTGACAGGCTGCCAACACTCCTGAATGTGGAGGGAGTCTCCCATTTTTTAAACCCCTTCTCCTGCTGTTCTCCTGGCTTGTGATTTCTCCTGATTGTCCCCCCACTTTAAGTATGATCCTGTGATCGCTAATATTTTTTGAAAGTGAATCAAGTCCTGTACTTGGGCATTATATCGAAAACTCAAAAACCATCCACCCCCTCTCTCTTAGTTGGTTTGATCCAAAGACGCTGCAGGAGACCTCAGAGACAGAGACAGATAACGGTGCTGCACTTGTTGATGAAGAGTCTACCAGAGCCTTTGCTGTTTTCTATCTTTCTTTTTTGGTGTTGACATGTCGTGAGTTAAACTAACGTAGCTCTGCTCTAACGCAGCATCTTCTTCAATCAGGAGAGTCTAGAGCAGCGGGAATTATATAGTTAGAAGGCTGAGTTTAAAATAGTGAAACTTGTGTCGTTGTGAAGTTCTGTCTTCGGTGTGTGATGCACATACGCGCTGCGTGTGTACACGACAGCGCTCTCTCTTTAGAACAGGGGAGAGTACAGATGGAGGAGACTGACTGAGCCAGTGGAAGAGAGGGAGCATTCAAACCACAATGTCTTACGCAGTGCCCGTGATAGATGAAGTATTAAGACATAAGCACTCGCACGACCAGATGAAATTTTTACTCGCACACGCTGAAAAAATGCTAACAAGCTAGCCACAACTTCGCTCTCGTCTTCTGCCATTCCTTTCACCGTTCTCACCACTCTGCCCACTGTTCGGACTTCACGAAGGCCTATGCTCTTCTGTTTTTGTCCCGCCCCAAAAAAAAAACAAATCGTGATTGGTCAATTTTCCTGTCTCTCACCAAACCAAAACACAGCCTGGCCTTCATGAAGTCCTAACCACTTAACGAGCCAGCAAACCGGGCTCTGATAGAGATAACATGTTTCAAGACAGTAACCCTTTCATTGCTGAAGTGAACTTTGCAGTACACTTAATTTCAAAACTTACATGGTGTATTAAATGTATTTTATTCAACTAAATGAGAAATTATATATATTTATATAGATATATGATACATATATTTTTGGTCCAGATTTTTTAAGGCCTTCTCTGAAGGCCTAGAAGTCCCTGAAGGTTCCCCACTGGTGGCTTCTGACTGCAGCTTTATCAGGGTGAAAGAGATCAGATCTCACTGAAGATTACAAGACTGGCTGAAAATGTGGACAAGAATGCAACCACCAGATTGGACTGTTTGTTATCCTGATAGCTGGTTTGGACAGATTGCATTTTAATGCCAGGTGTAGATAAGTGGTTTGCTTTACCTTACAGTGTGTCTTTACTCTTAGGCTCACCTTTTCCTCTCTGTTTCTCTCTCTCTTTTTTTTTTTACTCTACTAGTGATTCTCTCTTCTCACATTAAAATACCTTTTTAATGCAGCCTCCAATCTTTTTTTCATAACCATCATTCCTCTGCTCCCCGTGCTTTGTTCTTTCATTTCCTCCCTTGTTCCCTTGTTTAATCTCTGCTCCCTCCCCCCTCCTCCCTCCCTCCCTTAGAGCTAGTCAGTAGTCAGACATTATTTCATTTCACAAAGGGTCCATCTGACATGCGCGCGCGCACACACACACACACACACACACACACACACACACACACACACACACAAACAAACACAGACATTGAGCTGATAACTGTCACTCATAAATCACAAGCCCCAAGGCCTCGGCTCATAATCACATTCTCAATCAGTTGCAATATTGTCTTCTATTTCTCTATCTCTCCCTCTCTCTCTCTCTCTCTCTCACACACACACACACACACACACACAAAGGAGACCACACAGCGACAGATAACTTGGTCTTGGACAAAAGCTACAGCTGAAAAAAGTATAAAATACAAGTTAAAATTGAACAGTCTGGTCTTTCGCTCACAGTGGTTGTGGTGTTTTTGTGTAAGAACACTTTGACATTTAAGTAAAGCACACACACATACACACACACACTCTTCAACCAATCTGCTACAAGCCCTGGAGCTACACCATGCCTCAGTGTTTACACAGCAATTAACAGCACAGCAAAGGTGTCTGTAATTTGCGATTTTCACTGTTCTGTTACTGAGCTAACCAACGAGAGCCACATGTGTTTTTTTTTTTTTTCACGCGGCACAAAGTCTCTCATCACTGCTTTAAATAGTCCTCAGCCTTTTCCTCCACCAGTGACTAGACACAGAAACTTGTGCTCCATTTCCACCGACTGATTTGATGCTAATTAATTTGATGTCCCTTGTCAAGCAGCAGACCTAGTTAATGGAAGTGTGCCCTTAAAAGCTGTGGCACAGACAACGATGGTTAGTGACCTTTTGGTGCCCAGGGAGTGAAGGTGACAAGTGTCTGTCCGTCATCTGGTGCATTGGCTCTAATCCCTACTACCTGTTCAGCAATAGAATAGAATACAATATAAAAAAGTCCATCAGAGACGACAGCTTGTCCATCATTCTCCAGTCAGCCTCCACCTCCACAGAGTCCAGGACTGAGCTGGACTTCTTCATCAGTCTGTTCGGTCTCCGTCTCCTGTCTTTTATAACTTTTCACCTCAACCCACTGCTATTTTGGGATGTGACAGCCCTTAACATATCACAACAATAAATACTACGCACTGATCAAAATAAACTCAGCAAATCTTCATCATCAACGACATTTTGCCTGAAAAAGACAATTTTTCAGGTTACAATTTCAGTAGCTTTCTCATTTTTAAATTTGTTGATATTAAATCATCTCTCATGTGTACTGGACAGCCTCTCAAAACTTTCACAGTTTTCAGTTAGTTTATAAAAGGTCATTAAAAAACACTGAGACCATAATCAAAGGCCAGTTGCAATAAATGTTCCTTTTTCAACTTGGAATTTCAGTGGCTTTGTCTTTTTTTAATTTATGATCAAGAAATCACCTCTAATGTGTCCTGGACATCCTCAACTTTTACAGAAAAAAGGCGGACATTAAAACTGAAACTGTCATCATCCCGGTATAAACAATACGTGATGCAGGATAGGGGAGACTGGGGACAGTTGCAACAAGGGACAGTTGCAACAAGGGACAGTTGCAACAAGCCTTATTTCTCCAATCAGAAACGTGCTAGAGTGATGACACTCACACTGCACATGCTCAGTTAGACCCTCTACCCACCAAGAAGAGAGAGGCCATATTGAGCATCTGGTCCTGCTTCTATCAAGTCAAGTTGTTTTGGAGGTATGAAAGTAGCTTTTTTCATGAGCTGTTTTTTTGTCATACTGTCCTGACCTTGCGTATGAATGAAGCCAAACCTATCTAGTTTGAATCACTGTTTGTTGACTATTAAATGACATGGTGAGCATGTGTTAATGTCAATGTGGCTAGCTAGCACATGTCGTTTTGTCATGACTGGTACCACGGGGACAGTTGCAACTGTTGCAACTGTCCCCATGCTATTAGGTTAGTCATATTAGAAGAGACCACCCAACCATATTTTTTAAGATTTTTATTGCTCATGATGAACGGAATGGGCAATCATATGGAGAAACTAACGCTATTGATAAACAGAATAATTTCCCAAATAACTTGTTAGGCAAAAATGAGCAATTAGTTATTGTTGTATGTTGTTTGTGTCATATAAACTTGTCATATAGTAAATGAATCATCTAAATAGAGAAACTGAAAAAAAATAAAAATAAAAATAAATATTTCATTCTTTTTGTCCCAAAATGCAATATTGAGTTTTTATAGCTTCAGTAATATCTGCACATTGACTCAAGGTAGGCCATTTTTTTAAAACAAAACAAAACTAATTAAATACCTTAAAGCTGTACAGAAAAGAAATTTGAATTTGAGCCCACTCTGGATCGTAACATTAGTATTTGTCCAATTTAGACAAAACACTGACGGTAATTAGTGAAAAATTAATGATTTTTTTTTTTGTTGCAACCGTCCCTGGTCTGTGTTGCAACTGTCCCCAGGTTTGGGGTCAGTTGCAACGTCTGAATTCCTCTATTCAAATTAATATTGTGATTAATATGTTATATGTAGCCATCTTTAAATGGCATGGGCATTTAGCAGACAGATGTAGGTTTAATATGTAAAGATTTGGTGAGACTAGTCCAAATATTCTCTGAGTAACTGAGAGTAATGTAAAAAGTGTTGCAACTGTCCCCAGTCTCCCCTACCTCAGGTTGAACTTATCATTTCAGTGAGTGACTAAAAACAGCAGCTTGGAATTGGAGTTTTCTGTCTGCGTCTTTACTCTCACCAGCACAGGGCGCTGCTCCCAAAGACGCCAAGCATTTCTGAAGGTATTTAGGTCAGATACTCACACGTACATCGGCTGCACTGTTAAGTGACATTACTGTCAGACAACAACAGTAACAGCCACACTTTAAATGGAAGATATCGAGCCTGTAGTCCACAGAGCGGATCGTGGCAGCATCAGATTTACTAATGTGCGGGACCGCCAGACGCGCGTCATATCTATGATACGCCATAGCTGATCAGACGTTTCATAGTTTTCCTAATGTTTATACGCCAGGAAAACAGAGATCATAATGATTGTTCATCAGTCCAAGTTAAGTCTGAACTCTCTGTAGACATTTTTTTCATTTTTTTCATTTTTTCATTCATTCAGACATTCATTTCATGAGAAATACAATGTGTGTTGGGAGCGCGTGACAAAAGACCCAAAAGAGTGACTGTCACGCTCAATGCATGACACTTGAGAGCCCTGCATTCCTGTCTAGTGTTAGCCCTGTTAGCCATGTCTGCCATGGCTGGCTTGTCCATCTTATTGGAGATAGATCTTGCATTCCTCATAACCATGGATGGAAGCACAGGTCAATGTGGTCACTTCTTAGCTTGCACTGCAGCATCAGTACAGCATCCTCGCCTCCCTCTCTTCAGCTCGCAGAGAACACCAGCCCTAGCAGCAGTCATCATTGACATGCTACAGGCTGCTAACAGATGAAATTTTGTGCGTAAACAATGCAACAGTGATTACACACAAGATCTCCAGACACACAGAGGAGCTAAAAAAAAAGAAAACAACAACAATAAAAAAAGAAAACAACAACAATAAAAAAACAAACAAACAAAAACTAAAACAAAATAACAACAACAACAACAAAGAACCCAGAGTATATAAGTATATAAAACTAATAAGAAAGAACTAAACTCATAAAACTCATAACACAAATAAAAAAACGGTCTCGCTACACGGTTTTACGACGCTGGTTATCAACCTCATAAGTGGATCCAGCTTGGCAATGAGCGCGTGCACGCATATAAGGCGGAGCCCGCTGCATCTGACCAATTGCGAACATGGAGCAGTCTGGAGCATCAGAGCAGGCCGGAGAGAGATGGACCTAATTTATTTCTTAGATGAATTTATTCATTTGTTCATTCCTATCGTGTTCATTTTTTTGTGTGATATGTAGCCCACATGAGCCCTACATGAATTCCTGTCACAATTTTAAATGGACCTGAGCTTGTATAGCAGTTTTCTAGTCATGGACTATTCGAAGCTGCTTTACACCACAGGTCACACTTACCACACTCACATTCACTCACTGATGGATCCAATCTTTACTATGGTAGCTATCCATCAGTACATCTAACACAGTCACGCCCTTTCATGCCCATTCACACACCACTGACGCAGCAGTGGGAGCAACTTGGTGTGCTAAGTGTCTTGCCCAAGGACACATCGCCATGTATCGCCCAGAGCTGGGCTTGAACCTCCAACCTTCCGATCACCGACCATGCGCATTCTCCAACTGCACCACCGATGCAATAAAGATGAGCAATATCTTATTGCTTTCATTGCATTCATGGAACAGAAGCCTACCAACCCCTCCCTGGAAAACCGGTAACTTTCATAAAGGTGATCATCCGAAAAAGAGAGTGGGTTGGTGCAGTCCCTGAAAACTCTCATGCGCCGGAATGCTCCTTGGACAATGCCAGCTCCGATGTCCATGGGATCCTCTAAGAACAGACAAGCCATTTTTTCGCGAGGGCTCATTGGTCGGTGGGCGGGGTTTTTATAGCGAGTTCAATCTGGAACCTAACCTGCCCCGGAGCAGGTTAGCCGTTCAGCGTATGTTGCCATGGAGACTTGCCTCGCCGAGGAGTGATCCCGTGTTGTAGAACAGGGAATCCGGAACCTATCCTCAAAGCTACCTCGCTAGGCAGTAATCCTGCTTCGTAGAACAGGGCCCAGGTCTCAGGAGGTGAAGTGCTTTCACCTGTACGTTATTTCTCAGGGTTGTTTTGGACTCAAAGGCACATATCGCCAGTTTGGAGTGATTTTGACTTTCATTTAACAACTGCTGTGTCCCTAGTCTTAAAACAGAACACAGTCTGAAGTCACTATCAGTAATGTAAACCACTGGTTTCTGAAGTAGTAAATTGAATAGCAACGATTGCATAACAGTGTCGAAAAAGCTGACTAATTATCTGAGGGGATGGGCTATCATTACATAAACATATGACACGTGGGTCATTATTATCATTACCTGTTTCCATCTGTTGTCTTGTAAATTGTGCTGTAACATTGAGCACTTTTTGGTATAAATGGGGATTTCCTGGGTTCTGACGACAGCTCATAGTAGACATTCAAGGAACTCACTTTGTTGCACTTTTTCCTCATTTTCATGTTAAACAACAGAAATTTCCGTCAGATTGAAATCTAACCTCTTTGGTTCAACATGATCAACCAATTAGTTAAATCACAATTCACATGACTGGCAAACAACTCACACAGTCATATACAAGCTGAACAGAGTCTTGCTTCATTATCTCCAACACAACACTACATGCCCATTAAAACTAAAGCTCAATACGTCAGTGTTTATTCCACACAGACATTTGGAGGCTATGAACTTTAATTTTAGGTAACAGATATTAAACCAAAGGTTAATTAACCCATTAATTTTATCTTAAAAAGAACACCAACTACAACTCTCAACAGCTGTTAGTTCAGCGAAACAAAAGGCTTTACCTCTAGATATAAAATCTTATGTTAGTTTACTGTTTACTCTATAAAACACTTGCTGCTTTGAGATAAAATATCAGTCCTCTGAATAAATGCTTAAAAATATTAAGTCTTTTCTGTTAACTTTGCTTGACATATACACAACATAATTAATAAAAGCATGCAAAGCTAAAGCTAAACCAAAGGCCAGTGGCTCCTTATTTTTAGGCCAATAGACGTGTACAAACATGTGAAACTTGAACACATGTTGCAGAGATAGCATGTGTGAAAGAACACAAATACCAGACTTGTGGGTGTTTTTTGCAGAATAGCTCAAGTGTTGATGGTATTCTGTCCAAATGGTGAATGAATAGCAAAAAAGCTCTCAGGATTGCCACCATCGCAGCAACCCTCCACTCCATTCTCCTGTTCTAACTCAAGCGGTAAAAGCTCCTTGCACATGCTCTTCTGTTGTCTTGAGAGGATTCTTGTTTCTCCCTGCACTCTGCCACTCACTTAAGCTGAATCCGGACATGAGCCTCAGCCCATCAAATCCCTCTGGGCAATGCAATCGTAATCCCACTGCTGTATAGCATACGCACTGATCCTTGAAAGCACAAGATACACCAAGCTACATCACCAATAGGGCTTCTTCCTCCAAATATGTGCGTGCACTGAGCTGTGACCTTTGTGTATTCAGGATCTAAAGCTGATCCAGGGTGTTATGAACAACCTGAGCCAAGGTGTACTGTTAAAAATGTAAGGCTGAATGTCACCCTCACTCACTAATGGCGAGTGGTAACCTTGTGCAAGACAAAAGTTTATTACAACCACTTTACAGAAAGAGACTGCAAATCTTGAAGTGCTTTACAGAGGGTGCGAGAAGAACAAAGAAGACAATAAGTTAATGAATATCTCAAAACAGAGAATGGATCAACTGATGATAAAGACATCAATGTAAAAGACAGGAAATGTGATGCTCACCTGTCCAACCAACAGATCAACCATCTCAACAACTAATCAACCAATTCACACACCAACAGATCAACCAACTCAACAACTAATCAACCAATTCACACACCAACAGATCAACCAACTCAACAACTAATCAACCAATTCACACACCAATGGATCAACTGACAACCAATTATCTAACCAAAAACCAAGAATCAAATACAAGACAACTCACCACATGACCATCAAACTAACCAACTTATCAATCAATCAACCAACCAACCGACTGAGCAATTGATGAACAACTGAACAACCATGAGCCAAAAGCAACCAAACATCAAACCAATAAAATGACAAACCAATCAACGAATGAGTCAAGTGAGTGACCAAAGTGATGACCAAACAACAGAGAACCACAAAGCAACCAATCAACCAACTTATCAACTGGCTGACCGATCAACCATCCCAGGATTTAACAGATAAACCAACTGACCAATCAACTTGCAAACCAACTGAGTGATTAACTAACTGACTGAATGGTTGACTAACAGAAGACCAGAACTTACCAAGCAACAAACTAACTAACCAGCTTACAGACTAACTAATTTAACTAACCAAAAACCAAGCATAAAAATCTAGTCAACCAACTAACCAAATGACTGACAACTAAAAACCTACTAACCACCTTACTGACCAATCAACCAACTGACCGACCAAATGGTGGACCAATGGATGACAAACAACCAAAGGGCTGATTGATGACCGTCCAACTGTTTGACAGACACACCATCAGACCAACCATCAAACAACTAATGGACCAAGCAACCAACTGCCCAATGAACTGACTGCTTGGCCTGGTCAGCTGACTGATGGCCAACTAACTAACCAATGAATTCATCAATTCACTAAAATAGTGCAGGTGAAGATCAATCTCTATATTACAGAGAACTATTTTCAATCCAACATGCATAAACTTACACAACATAAAGTGACACTAAAACAGTACTTTCAACGCGGGAAAACTTTAGAGCAACCTGACACTTCAAGTGTTAACACCTGAATGGGCCATGATGCTTACTATTCACACTCTTAAAGTTCTGTACTGTTTTTTTTAAATATAGAACTGTTAGACTGAACTATAATCCTGCCTGTATGAAGAACCTCTTATTTTCTTCTTTGTTTTCTTTCAGGAATCAATCAGGGCAGCTGCTATAGAATCAACCACTTCCCTGATGACAACGACTACGACACAGACAGCTCTGAATACCTGCTGCGTAAGTGCTCCTCACTCGTCCTTTTTTGTCTGGCGTTGAAAAAGTTTGGGTCTTTTATTCCTCCTGGCATGCAGGAAATTTACTGTCCTTCAACTTCTTAGTCCTCTGCTGTGAGAGCAGCCTTCAAACAGGGGATGCTTTTGAAAAGGAATTGATAAAATGCAGATCAGAGAAGGCTTTTGAGAAAGAAACAGTTGTCAGTAACACATTCAGGGCAGAGTTTAAAACATAATTGAGGCTGCATGGGGTCTAATCTGATGATATAGACATTAATTTGTCATGTACATAATAAGAAATGTCTTATCTTTTTTCTTTATCACTTTTTTGTGATAAATGTCTTGTTATAAAACAGGAAAACTAAATTCACTTGGCCAACACGACTGCAAGGTGCTACATTCATTAGTCATATTCACACACTCTCTGAGAGTTTCAATTGACTCTAACACTTAAGAAAATCTTTCTTTTCTTGCAAATCAATAAATCACCCACAAGAAGTAGCTGGATTTTTTCCTCGAACATAATAAGGGTTCATTATTTCTTCCCATGAAGACTAAAAACTGTTAAAAGGCCATGTTTTATTGTTTCAATTTCTTAGTCGTTTTGATACATCCTTGATCAGCAGGTAAAAGGTGCACATTTACAATAAAATGCAGCCATGATAAAGGCTGTATGCAGTGGATGATGGGAATCAAAGAGTAAATATTAATATGTGTGTGTGGGTTTCCTGTACACGTCAACGTGTACACGCAGACTCTCCGTCTGCCCCTAAATGTACTGCACAGTACAAAAAGGCCAGGACATTATCTGTGACATCTTCATGAGTGAACTTGATGTTGTTATCCACTGTGTTGATGTGGTTGTGAGGGCCTCTATGTCATGTGTAAGGATTCTGAACCAGGCATGGTCCACATACCCAAACCAGCGGCTGGGTACTGTTACCTTAAAGAGGTTCCTCCACGGGTTGGTCACTACAGGTGATACAGGTGAACCCAAGGCGCATCTGTGTTTCTGTATGTAGTGGCGCTGGAAATCAGTTTAACTGAGACAGAGACTACACTTACATGCACACCATATTCCTGTATTAATCAGAGTAATGTAAACACCTTATTTCAATCGTCATAATCCAATCAAGCTCATTGTCTAATTATTAAAAACCTGAATAGGACCCCTGGCATATGCCTGTATCATATATTTAATGGGTCATGTAAACGTGTTATTTGAAGTATGCTTCCAAGTGAGCTACTAAAAGGATTACTTTTTTACTTTTTTAGACCATACACTTCATGGGTGAGGAGTTACGACGGCGTATTAGGGCCACTAAAAAAATAAATACATAAATACATTTTCGAGAAAAAAACTTCAACATTTTTGAGTTTCTAAAATTGCAAATTTACGACTTTCGAAACTCAAAAATTTGCAAGTTCATTAAGTGGAAAATGTATGACTTAATAAACTAGTAAATTTGCGAGTTAATAAAGTCACAAATTTGGCCCTAATACGCCGTTGTAGTTGCTTCACTGCAAGATGGACTGAATTGTAAGCCTCATAAGATTGTAATTTTGAGATGATCTCAGCAATAAGGAGATACCAGTGGTTTTAGCCCAGAGTCATTGCATTCTTACAGGCTCTGAAAAGACGTTGTCGTGCCATGGGGCTGTTCAGAAGAAAGCAGCACACTGGACTTGAGGAGGTGTTTGTTTTAATCCTACAAGAAGTTTAACGCAGCGGGCAGATACGGGAATATAGAATAGAACTTTATTAGTCATTGCAACTAGTACAACGAAATTGCAAACATATTGCAAACATATAGATGGTTCTCCGAGCTATACAGACCCCCTGGTGGTTCAACAGGACACGAACGAAAGAGTGAATCATTGCACTTTCCTCCTCAGGAGCATTTTATCAAAGGAATGAAAAAAAAGTAAACAGCCGATCTTGCCATTCTGCAGCGGAGACCAGAGCAATCGATTCCAGTTTACAGTCCACTCTGATTTCTCAGTAGATCTCAGATGAACAAATAGATCGTGCAAAGACACATGAAAACATCTGACATCTCCCATATCTGTCACAAAACAACCTTCAATTTTACATTTTTTCCAACTTAGCTTTTTTCAGCTTATCTGCATCCCTCAGGTGTGGCATCCCCTGAGCCTGTGCATCAACTAACACCCGGGACTTGTCATAAACCAGTAAATTTGTGACTTTACAAAGTTGTAAAATTAAAGCAAGCCTCTTGGACAATTTGGAGGAAATGTCAATACATTATGTGCAAAAGTGTGCCCCTAGATGACGTCTTGTCATGATGCTACTACTGCTATGGTGTTTTCGGGATATGTTGGATTAACATGTAAATGGGAATATTTCGGTAGCTCAGCACTCAAAGAAGCATTTTTAGGAATATTACTTTATTCAGAATATGGACCTTAATGGGAATATGGTCTGCATGTAAATGTTGTCGGAGATTCAGTAAAGAACAGATCAGCTTTATCCTTGAAACTTTTTCGTTTTTTTCCCTTCCCTGTGAAGGGTAACAGTAACAGCTTCCTGGTTTCAGTCATCTCTGGCTCCATGGTGCTTCGATAGCTGAGCAGCTAGCTGATGTGAGAGGGGTAGTGGGGAAGGACGAGGTGGGACCATAGGCATGACGGTGCGAAGCGAGGGAGACTGATTGGATGGACTCATGGACCAATCCCAACCGCTCATGCCATCCGCAGTTCGGATTGGTCAACTAGTATGCAGCTTTGCAGCGGATACATTGAATGGATTTTTTTCGTCCTTTTGGTCTTTATATTGTGTAGATTGGACCATAGGACCATAACAGCCCTATAAACGGTGTTATTAAGATGTACAAAGCTTCCGAATCGTACACTATAGCTTTAAGGGACCCTCAAAGTTGATGAATGGGCAGGTTGTCTTTTAAGAGTTGTCTTTTGTAAGATGTGATAAAGAGTGTTAGTCAAATATTACATTGTTTGGACGACATACATATCCAAATGACCATAAAGTTCCATTTTATTATGTAAAGATGCAAACTACACAACCATACATGCCTCAATTAGAAGGAAGATCAACTCTATTGGATTCCTTGCTCCTAAAATGTAGATTTAACCATTGAAACCATGAATTTAGGTCATATAGGAGACAAGATATGGAGGAATTAGTTTTTGAAAGAGGCCATATTTAAAAATCCAAGATGGCTGCCACAACGATCTCAGAAAAAAATGGCAACATTGGTTTTCTGATTTGTTACGTTAGATGAGAGATGAAACATTTTCCCAACTCTTCTCAGCCCAGTTGTCCTGTTTTTTCAGTCTACAGAATCTCATGAACCGTCTTCTTTTAAGAGAACAAGATGATTTTCTGTGGGAAGTAGCAGAACTGAAACAGACAAGGCATCCACATAGGTTTTGATTAGTTTCATATAAAATGGGGATATTTAATCACCAAAGCACCTTCATTTAAGGGACGGTCAATTCAGTGGCCTCCTAATATTCATGGAAGAACAAAGAAGACTCATCAGACTTTGGCTGAAGTCCAGACTGAGTCCATTAAGCAGGAGGACAGCTGAATACGCTCATCCATTCTAGTTCCTTTCTAAAATGGCACAGTGATTCATTTCTGGGGAGGTGATAGTCAGTGAGAGCTCTTGTTACATCCCACAGCTGATTAGCAAGGCTTTGTCACAACAAGGCCCCAAAGTGTAAAAGATAATGGAGTTCTCTAAAAAGGGTTAGTGGAAGAGGATGAACTAGATACATGAGGCCTGAGCAGGGTAATGGATCATTTAAAAAACAGTGTTACTAAAATACTTAACGTATTCCACCATTAATGCACTGTTTGTATTCTCCTTATAGTTCTATTTGCCATCTACAAAGTTGTTTGTAATGTGATCATTGCTAAAGGGTGACTTGATTAGTCACTTGTGTTAATGGTTTTCTAATTTGCCTCAATTACCTGAGTTTCTACGTTACCTATGCAGAAGCTCAATCTGTGCTGACGGTTAATGCAATCAACCAAAGCAATAAATCTGTAATGTGTTCACAATGCACAACAAAGCATAGCTATCATATGCACAATGCACTGGGAGTGTTCAAAGGCTACTTTTCTTAGCCTCTTTCTGGCTTTGTTCTGGCACATCTTTGAAAGCTGACAATCAAGTCAGAAGAAAACACTGCAAAATGGCTCCTTGCTGTTCTTCTGCATATCATTCTGTCCCCTTTTTTTGTGTAGACTGGGTCACAAGTTAACAGAAACAGAAGAGATAAAATAGTACAAGGTGGCCCAAGTACAAGCCTAGAAACTTGAACAAAAATAAGATAGATAAAATTAGCACAATGATAGGGTCAGGTTTTTTTTTATTGTAGTAAAGGAAAAAAATAAACTCCAGAAAGATAAAACTCAGTCTTCAAAGTAGTTTCTTTTTGTTAGATTTCAGCAAAACTAACTGGATTTATTTGGGAAACTAAATAAACAACTTAAACATTGTTTTGTCATACCCTGTCTGTAGTTGCATGAATAATTTGTTAAGTATTTATCTTTCAGTTGAGATGTTCTTACCTTGGCAGACAAGGGCCAAATGTGCAGCAACAGCTGAAACAATGTGCACGATGATAAACGCGCATCTTATTCAAAAACGCAACACATTCAAAGCAAAACCAACAATGGAATGCGCTGCAAGAAGGTGGAACAACTGCGTTAACATCAATAGCAAGTACCAAAAACTTAAACACACACAACCAGGAAACTCCAAACCAAGTGGCAACCTCCGGTCTGGGAATAGGAGACAATGCTAGAGCTAAAATCTGCTGTTTCTCCAGTGTTCGCTTGAGGCTGGCTCCAGAAGTAGCGGAAGTCACATACACACCAAGCCAAAAAAAGCCATTTTCAAAGCAGAAATTAACCTATTTACAGCCTGGTTCAAAAAATGTCTCCTGTGTGAGTCGCTAATTTCACTAACGGCACTCACTTTACGGGGGTTGAAATTTTCTCTAACTTGGCCGTTAGGAGGATATTAAGATTGCAAGCTCCCCCAATAAGAGGCACAGCTGAGGGTCACGTGACCGACAGGCGCCCTATGGCTGTACGAGAAGCCCTTGCCACTACCAATATGGCCGCTATAGCCAATGTGCTTCATTTTCAGTTTCAGAAACAGACGGGTGACGTCGGCGAGACCACGTCCATGTTTTATACAGTCTATGGTCCAAACACAGAAACGGTGCAAGTTCAGCCTTAAACAGAAGTGCTTCAGGCCTGTGGGGGCTCACTGTGGTACAGCTTACCAGATAAAGAGACAGACAGAGAAAAGCGTGCCTACATATCAACTTTGGCACTACATTCAGGGACTTTTTTTTTAGAACCATATAGTGACTTCTTTTTTTTTTCTTTTTTCAAAAAAAGTAACTAGCAACAATTTTAGCGAATTTCCTTTATTGTTTTCCAGTACCTGTTGCTTCTCGATGAGAGCTGGGGCTACTATGGGCCCCTCTCCTATCCAAAGCAGTCACAGATGGACAAGTCCTACTCACTTGCATCTGCAGACAGAGCAGATGACTGCATGTACATGAACCGAGCATATGTTTGTGTCCTTATGGTCATTTTTGCTAGTCCCAAGCCTGGATGAAGAAGCAGGGTTGATAATGTGACATGAAAACAACAAGGATCGACGGAAGAAAGTTAATTTAAAGTTGTAAACATATATAAGTTCTTGTCTTTTTTTTTTTAAAGCACACTTTCTATCTCTACCACAAACATACAGTCTATGCCCACACTGTTATTCCTCTCTCCTACAGCAGCCATGACTTACTTTTATAATAATCCATTTTCATGTAATTGTTTGTAATTGTTCTGTTTAAGGCCTTGCCCACACGTAGCTGGGTATTTTCAAAAACAAATACCACCCCCCCTCATTTTTGAAAATATTTTAGTCCACACACAGCCAGCAAATGTGCTGATAAGTGCAACTTGAAGCATGCCAAACCCTTATTGGGCAGTGTTTTCTATGCCAGCCAATCAGAATGAGCCCCTGTCAATCAGCTGTTTACTGGCGTCTACACGAAACCATAAAAATATTTGTCCAAGATACCTGGCTACGTGTGGACATGGTCTAAGGCTAAATTTGCTGTGTTCCTGTGTTTACAGTTGTTTCCTGGTTGTGTGTGTTTTTAACTTAAGTTTTGTTTCAGTGCTTGCTGTGTGTTCGATGTTAATGTGGTTGTTTTGCCTCTTGCACATTTGTTTCCCTTGAAGCATGATTCAGTCATTGAAATTGCTTTGGATGTTTGCATTTGCTTTTGAACGTGCAGTGTTTATGAATATGATGCATGTTTATCATTATGTATGCCGTGTTCTCCCATTCATTAAAGTGATACTCCGGGATGGAATTAGTTGGGTCCTATCACAAGGTTTAGGGCAGAAATTACCCCTACAGCAGTGATTTTGTGCAGCAGAAACCCAGAGCGCACGCATCAAACACCCCCTCCCTGCTCCTCTGCCGGTTTCCTCTGCACTCAGGCAGGGCCATATTTTACTTGACCAAAAACACAAATAAACGGACTCCCACAGAAAAAATCTGATATCGGTCTGTATTCACGCTTCATTCAAAGTGAACGGCAGATCGTTCTCACTGTCATAATCACTCATCTATACATTGTTATTGCATAATTCGTCCTAACAGACCACCTGCATTTGTTTATAACTGGCACGCCGCGCGCACAGACTGATACACTAAGCGGCAAGCGCCTCGTAGCCAGCTGTGGCTCTGCAGTGGAGGTAGCACCGTTTTACAACACGATGCGAACTAGAGCCTTATTTAGCTGTGTTTTTGTGTGAAAGTAACGCACTGAAAATTCTCTAAATAAAGCGTGAATGCAGACCCATATCAGATTTTTTCGGTGGGAGTCCGTTTATTTGTGTTTTTGGTCAAGTAAAATATGGCCCCGTCTGAGTGCAGAGGAAACCTGCAGAGGAGCAGGGAAGGGGTGTTTGGTGTGAGCGCCCTGGGCTTCTGCTGCACAAAATCACTGCTGTAGGGGTAATTTCTGCCCTAAACCTTGTGATAGGACCCAACTTGTTCCATCCCGGAGTATCACTTTAAGGTCAAATGAGTCTTGATGGTGGGAATAATGCAAGATTGTTGCACAGTCATGCAAAATATAATTAATAACAGAGTTTTTTTCAAACTTTAAAAATAAACTAAGGTTGGAAATCGAAGGAGTAGTGTGTACAGATATATCTGGTAGAATGTAAGGGGAAATATACCAATATACCTAAATTTTACTTTGACATGGTTTTTGTCCCTCTTGACTTTCCATCTCTGAAAATATCCTCCAGCTCATCCAGGTCACAAACTTTTGTGCCAAAAGAGTTTGCAGCTGAGTTGTGCGGTATTCAAGAGTGACATCAGCTAATCAGGGACATCTACTGTTTTTTCGTTGTTTGATTTTGCATCTCTTAAACCTAATCTGAAGATAATGTTCAGGAAATGGCTCTCAGCTCCTGTAAGTCTCACAATTATCTAAACCCTGAGTCCTAATTCTGCTGTCTCTACAGGCATAGTTCGTGCCTCCAGTGTTTTCCCCATCCTCAGTACCATCCTCCTGATGCTCGGTGGGCTGTGTGCCGGGTTGGGCCGAGTCTACAGCAAGACAAACAACGTCCTCCTCAGCGCTGGAATTCTCTTCGTAGCTGCAGGTGAGTTTGAGCTGGACCTCGCCAACCTTTTCCCTATAGAGAGGAGCAATCACATAAGGCTCTACATGCATCAGGCACAAGTGATGATGACAAATGCCATTTAGAGAATCGATGTGATGAGTGTCTGGTAATCACTGGCTGATGAACACCTTCACACAGTGGGACTTCACAGGTTTCATCACAGCCTCTAGTGAAATCAGGGATGAGTGATGATTGCCCACTTTTGCTTTAGATTGTTCTTTTAATCACATGACCTCATCCCTTTTCCTACTCTCTGTTGTCTGTCTTTTTTTTCTAACCAGGTCTTAGCAACATAATTGGCATCATCGTTTACATATCCAGCAACGCAGGAGACCCCAACGACAAACGTGACGATGACAAGAAGTACACATACTCCTACGGATGGTCCTTCTACTTTGGCGCCCTCTCCTTCATCGTGGCTGAAACAGTGGCTGTCATTGCCATCAACGTCTACATCGAGAAAAACAAGGAGGTTCGCTGGAGAGCACGGCGAGAGTTCATCCGTTCCCTCTCCTCCTCTTCCCCCTACTCCAGAATACCAAGCTTCCGCTACCGCCGGCGGACATCACAAGCTAGCTCCCATTCAACAGAGGCGTCTCGGGAGAACTCACCGGTGACCAACCTGAAAGGAGTGCCATCTTCCAGTGGGCCCCTGGATGAGCTGTCCATGTACGCCCTGGCGAGGGACAGCGTGACGGACAACACTTACAGCCCTGAACACGAGGCAACTGCTGAGTTTCTCCAGGTCCATAACTGTTTCCCCAATGACTTAAAGGACGGGGTGAATCGCAGGACCACACCGGTGTGAGAGGCATGGACTTGTAGTTTAAATGGAAGCAATGAACAAAGAAAAAGCTCATTTGTGCTCAAGCACTGCCATCTAAAAGACTCAGTTTTTGAAGAGACTGCCTTTCTGACTAGACTGAAGAAAAAGAGGGTGTTTTGGATGGAAGCTGAGCCAATAACTGTCATTTATCCGCTTTTGGGGACCATCAGAGCAGAGTAGAGTTGTATTGTCTGTGCTGTAGCTGATATGAAGTTATTGTTATCCTTTAACTGTGGAAATGCTTCAATGAGCAGCGTGTGGATCATAATCTTTGTGTAACTAAACATTGTGGATAAATTGAGACTGACGTGCCAATCAGCAGTTTCCTACCTGTGAGTTATTTAACGAGGTGCTACATGAAACGTTCTGTTTGACTTGAAAGTGTTCCATTTGTGTGAAACTGTGTTTCAGTGTGAGCCTTCCAAAGTTTATTACGTGTCCTGATTAGCAAGATTCTGCCTTATACTCTTATGAGGGCTGTCTTCAAGTAAGGGCCTCTCGCAGCTCGCCCAGTTTTATCTTTTTTGGGGGGTTTGCTGGCGGTGTCTGTTTTGCATTCAAACCAAACTAAAATAAGATTTTCATGCACATGCCCTTAACCCTAACCTTTTGGTAGACTAATTCACTTTGCATTACTCTGACTAATAACTGTGTAGTAGTAGTAGTAATCAATTAATAAAGACTATCTGCGATAATACAGGCGTGTCCCACAACAGGTGGGTCCAAAAGACATAATTAACAACCAAGGTGTAGTTTTTAAACAGATTTTGTGAGGCTCTATTTTTTATGTTATTTTTTTTAATTTTGTTGCAATTAGCCAAAAATGTCAAAGCCAGCTGGCGCTTTATATGGGGGCAGCCCAGAGTCAAAAGCCCAGTTTCCACCAAGCAGTCCGGTTCAGCACTGGTTGGCTTGGTTAAGCCTGGTTCTGTTTGTGCTTTTCACGGCCAACCGTGCCCCTCGTGGCAGGTGGCGTGTAAGCCAGATGCTAATACACAGCACGACACAGTGTGCCCTGCTAATAAAGTCAACAAAGGAGACAAATGTGACACAGTAAACAAAGAGCAACGATGGGAGACATCCAGCAATTTGTCTTCTCTGTGATTGGCATGTGGCTCTTTGTTACAAAGAACAGTCAAGTTTTGTTTCAGAGAAGACTGTGTGCTGCAAGGAGAAATGCAGCTGCTGTTGCACAGGAAGTGACAATTCTTTCGACCAATCAATGGTCTGTAGTGTTGTAGCTCCACCTTTTGGGGGTCGGATTACTTTAGTCTGACACCCCTATGGAAGGGTCCCAAAAAGTGGGACAGCTGATCTTGGTTATTTGGGGATCTGTCCCGCGATTGACCTATAAAAATGCCGTAAAATGAATTCCATGCCAAGACAAACCACACTGAACAGCTTGGTGGAATCTGGGCTAAACTGAACCCACTGAGCAAGGAGACGTTCAAAGGACGTCCTTTCACAGTGCTGATTGTTCCTCCAGACAATTTCTATCTAACGTCTACCAAACGTACATTTATGACGTCCACAGTATCTCCACAACAGGGCTACTAAAAAGAAACCCAAACAAAGAAACATTTTCTGTCCATGTATGGTTTGTAACCTGTGTCCCTGTAGCTCCAAAGCCAAGTCCCTATAAATTGAGCTACTGTTGCTACTGCTGCCACTGAGGCCAGTTTAGTCATTGTTATTGTTTTGGTCCTTCTTCTAGTTTCTGCCAACTTAGCGATTTTGTCCCTATTTTTAGCAACTTTCTGGGCCCCCCAGTGACAAAATTAGAGAAAAGCAACTAGCGACGAATCTAGCGACTTTTCTTGGTGGTTGGCGGCTCCAAGATCATGGGCACTAGGACTTCTCAATTGACAGGTAGGCAGCCACATGCTCAGTCCCCCCCACCTGCTGTACTGTGTAGGGACAGAGTAGCACACACACCACGATCTGGCGACTTTTAGCGACTTTTGGGCGGGCTTATAGCTACTTTTGATGCTGAGGAGTTGGCAACCCTGGTTTCTGTGCATGACTGTAGTCCAGTTTCTGAAGGTGGGAGACTATTCTTCTTCATGGAACATGAAATGAACCGCTACAGGATAACACATCACCATTTGAGAATGGAAACAGGAAATGGAAACAAAGAAAGTATTACTTTTATTCAAAACAAATGTTGAACTTTAGATGTCCAAAGATTACGCTGAACACCTGTTTGCGCAATGAGGAGATACCGTGGATGGCATAAACGGATGTTCAACAGATATAGGAAGAAAGATGTCGTCTGGAGTAACAGTCTGGAGACCAAAATTTGAGGTCCAAAATGATGTTGAAAGGACATCCTGTGAACATCTCTTGGCACATTGGGCTTAGTCACTCACTCCTGCTTAGTCGTCCACTTGATGTCAAAAAATCCAACATTCAAAAGTTAAACTGAATAGCAACGTCCAAGTGGGGCCATGGCTAGACGTCCAAATATTCAGCCTAATTTGAATGTTGTGTAAAAACCCAGAATTGGTCTTGGAACAACAGACGTGATACAGACTTGATCTGCTCCTCCATCGGAAATCTAATGTTTGGTGCGAAGGTTAAAAGAGGTAACAACTTTTCTCAGCACTGCCCTTTACATCATTAAAGCCTTTTGGACAGAGTCAAATTTAACATTTTGTTAACCCATCTTCCTGAAAAATACAGTTTGAGAGTCTTTTTTTCACAAATTGAATTTAATGTATTCAACAAGAAAACCTGCAGTGAGCCAAACGATACAAGGTTTAGTCTCCTTCTAAGTCTCTTCCTAAATCTCATTCTTCTCTGACATTGGTCTTTAGAATACCTCTGTTCAGTGTCCAATCAGTCCTCCATTCATCTTTGTTCCTGTCCCTGTGGCTGTGACAATGAGTCTGAGCATCAACCAAAAAAAGAGTGCCCTGAATGTTCCCCAGTCGGGACTTCCATTCTTACTAAGAGAAGCCCACAGCATCCAGAGTGTTAAACGGATAAGGATCAGATCCAGGCGGAGAGTGTTTGTCTCTCTCACATCCGTTTGTGAGTCCATCTGGTTGCTTTCTCTCTTCTCCCATGTCAAACAGAGGACCCAGACAGGAGCAGAGGGAGCTGTCTGCAACTGGGTCCCTGAAGGATTTGGCTCTATTAACCAGACATTTGTGTGTCCATGTGTGTGTCTGTGTGTGTGTGTGCTCTGTCTTTCAGTTCTCTCAGGAAATACTACGTCATTTAAACAGGTTGAACCCTTTGAGGTCCTCTCTCGGCTTTTTGTGGCAGTCGTGAGAAAACGGACCGGTGATAGAGATTAACCTGTAAAGTAAAATCAAAATGCCATTTCTGTATTTAGCTGTGAGGGTGTGCTTGAAGCTTGCTCTGATAGCCAGCTGGAGTGGGACTTTCTTTTGTCAGTGTGAGGGCTAATCAGTGGATTGGCAAGCTCACACACTCAACCACAGCGTAGTGTTTGATTGTATTTAGTGTGTTTGATATTCCTGTGAAGCTGTATCAGGCTGAGATCATGTAAAGGAAAGCCTTGAGTATGATCTGTTTTGAGTGTAGATCTTACACTTTTATATTACTGTTTGGAAGAAATGTGTTGTTTGTATTGTAAAACTGTAAAGTTGTATATAAAATATAAAATAAAACACTAAATGTGCTAAGACATGTACAGAGAATAATAATGCCTTAATGCTTATGCCAGTGGTTTATCTTATATTCAGTTAGCACGCACAGATTTAGCAGCTCAGTTAAAGAAAACATTAAGGTATTAAAGCTCTGTTTTGTGAGGTGAAGTACGGTAAGTAAAGATACTAAATCTCATTTATGGCTTGTGCCTATATTCAAAGCTTACTTTGGTTGTAATTTTTTGTTTTTGCAGGATTATCGTTTACCATTTGAGTATGGAAGTTGAGAGGAAGGATGCTGTCATTACCTGCGCTGTCTTAAAAAGAACTTAACTTTTAAAAACAAAGGACAAACATATCCATATTTAATTCTTAAACTTGATTGTAGAGTGCCTTTGTTTTATTTCCAATAAATTGTTTTTCCCCAGCTCTATCAAAAAGCACTTTATTTATTGTGAAAAACCTTGTTCTGCTCAAAAATAGGTTAAACTACAACTTCCTTTAAGAACTGTGGAACCAGATCCCTTTTTCACATCGACCAAGATAAAATAAAAGTAGCCTGATGACATGTTGTAAAATTGGGTTGGATTACAGCTTCAAGTGTACTGTAAAAAAAATTCACCGCAACATAACAGTAAAATACTGGCAGCAGAAATGGCCAGTAATTGCCAGTTATTTAACAGTACATGTAATTTATTCTTACAGTATAACTGTGTATTGGATTACAGCATGACTGTAAAATAACAGTAAAATACTGGCAACCCTGCCCCCAGTGTTTACAGTGGAAACTTCAGAGTGATGTATTTAAACATAATCATCTTTTATTGTTAAAACTTCCGAGTATATTTACAGTAATTTGTTTAAGGATGCAACAGTTAGTTGACACAATCCAGTGTTCCCAATAAATAAATGGAACTGTTGGCCCCGCCACAGTCTCATATGGAGAAAAAAATATGATCTGTCATTCTGTCAGACCATTACACAGCTGTTCTTTCTTACTGCCCATGAACAAGCGAGAACAAGAGTGCGTGCAGACTGGTCACGCTCATAGACGTCGCTCTTTGCTTGATACGTTTGGCGCGAACCAGATTCAAGCGACACTGGAGCAGGATGTCTAGCTCTGAGGTAAGTGCAACTTCTTTTTGGGGCAATAGCTCCCATGCTAACTGTGGCTGTGGACACAGTATCTCACAGCGCTGTCTGCCCCCCTTCTCGGGAAGAGGAACAGCTTTCAGTGACGAGAGCAGCCACACTGTTTCATTATCACCGCGCATTCAGAGTCAGTGCAGGCACACAGTACAATCACCTGTTACCATACCAACGAGCTGACGCGTCTTATGATTTCATATTCTCCTCTCCTGGGGCCTCATTTATTACAGCATGTAAACATCCTCTTATATTTCACTTACGACGAAAAGGCAAATAGTGCATACGACCAAAATATATACACTCTTTTCAGATCTATCAAACTCTGCGTACACACGGCTGCACGCTATTCCCCTTGATAAATCACACCGCGCCGAGAAAAGTGTGAATGTGGTGATGTGAACACACCTCGTTTCCCACTTTCAGCACGCCCAAACATGTGAGCTGTGGCAAGGTTTTGCTGTGTCTGTCAGTGAGTGTCAGTGTCAGTGTATGGAGGAACACTGCCAGAGCCCTGCAAAATGACCTCTAGCTGGCCACAAATGTGCATATGTCTGCTCAAAGGGCCAGAAACAGACTCCATGAGGGTGGTATGAGGGCAGGACGTCCACAGGTGGGGGTTGTGCTACCAACCCAGCACCGTGCATTTGCCAGAGAACACCAAGATTGGCAAATTGGCCACTGGCGCCCTGTGCTCTTCACAGATGAAAGCAGGTTCACACTGAGCACGTGTGACAGACATGACAGAGTCTGGAGACACCGTAGAGAACGTTCTGCTGCCTGCAACATCCTCCAGCATGACCACTTTGACAGTGGGTCAGTAATGTCAGTAATGGTGCGGGGTGGCATTTCTTTGGGGGGATGCACAGCCTTCCATGTGCTCGCCAGAGGTAGCCTGACTGCCGTTAGATACCGAGATGAGATCCTTAAACCCCTTGTGAGACCACATCCTGATGCGGTTGGCCCTGGGTTCCTCCTAATGCAAGACAATGCTAGAGTTCATGTGGCTGGAGTGAGTCAGCAGTTCCTGTAAGATGAAAGCATTGATACTATGGACTTGCCTGCCTGCCTGTTCCCCAGACCTGAATCCAACTGAGCACATCTGGGACATCATGTCTTGCTCCATCAACCAATGCCACATTGCCCCACAGACTGTCCAGGAGTTGGTGTATGCTTTAGTCCAGGTCTGGGAGGAGATCCCTCAGGAGACCATCGGCCACCTCATCAGGAGCATGCCCAGGCGTTGTAGGGAGGTCACACAGGCACGTGGAGGCCACACACACTACTGAGCTTCATTTTGACTTGTTTAAAGTACAGCACATCAAAGTTGGATCAGCCTATGGTGTGTTTTTCCACTTTAAATTTGAGTGTGAGTCCAAATCCAGACCTCCATGGGTTAACAAATTTGATTTCCGTTGATAATTTTTGTGTGATTTTGTTGTCAGCACATTCAACTATGTAAAGAATAAAGTATTTAACAAGAATATTTCATTCATTCTAGGATGTGTTATTTTTTGTCTGACTTCACTGTTAAGCTTCCATATAGAACAGGGACTATATTCTTTGATTTTTTTATATTCAGTTTTGATCTCTTTGTGTTTTAGACTACAAACAATTATAGATTCTTCTTAGTACAACACTTTTTTAAGTCATAACATTTTGTCTGTCATTTGTTGAGTCATCTGTGTAACTATTTGATACTAAAAGGAAGGTGAAATCATGTCAACATGCACCTCCATGGGTTGATTTACACAGGTTAGATTCTAAAAGTGTGCCTTCTTTGGCCACTGATATAAAATGGAGTCCAAATTATCGATACTGATTAATCGATAGATTAGTCAACATCAAAAATAATCTGTAGTTGCAGCCCTAAATTTGTTACAGTGTGTGCACAAATGTGATTTAAGGCCAGAGTCTACATTTCTGTCGACAACACGATCATATGCACATGCTGGCTGCACCCTGTGCCAGTGTTTCACTTATCAAGTCCAGGACTCATGACTTGGACTTCAGCACTGATGACTCAAGCCTGGGCTTGTACTCGTGCATTGGCTGTTTTAAGGATCAGAGGATACAGAGGAGGACTTGGACCTGGACATTAACACTATGGAGCCATCACAAATCATGCATTTTGAGAGACTGTACAGCAAACAGCAGAGCAATGAGCTCAGTGTGTAAAGAACCTTCAGGAGAAGACGGGGACCAGCTCAAACTTTAACGAGCATTAACACCTGAAGTGACTCACCCACTGAGTGCATGTTTAGTTTGTTAAAATTCTGATTCATAGCAGGTGGGCTGCAGGTATTTTAGAGTTTACTCAACACCTGCAGTGATACCACCGCAGCAGAATCAATGAGCGCTTCTCTGCATTAAGAGAGGCGTGATGTGCATTCATACACAGCTCAGTAACGTCAGAGATGATTTAAACTTTAGACAAGCTGACAGAATCAGAAAGTAGTTTTCTTAACTCTACACAGTCAAACGGTTTCACGCAGTCAGTACATGTTCAGGGCCAAACCATCCCTCATCTTAATATTTATTAAAGGTCCCATATTATTACATATTATTCTCCTTTTCTGCAGTTTCATATGGATCATTGATGTCTTCATGAAATGGTAGTAACATGTTTTGGTCCAAAAAGCCAATAAATCAAGCACAGCAGCATTGTTTCCAGGCTCCCATAGCCCCTCTGTTCAGAACGCTCTGATTTAGTGGGCGTGGCCTTCATATGTAAATGAGCCACCGTTGATACAGCCCGCTGATCCGCTGCGGCAAAAAAGCAGCGCTCACTGAGAGCGGCGCCACGAGCTGCGAGTGCACAATGTTTAGAAAACAGCGAAGCTCATTTAACGTAACATTACAGGCTAAAACAACAGGCTAACCGCAGCTTAAGTTAGCATCCCGAAGCTAACACAGAGACAAGGGGAACACTGAGGAAAAGCTCTTACATCTGCTCCACAGCACACAACATTTAAAATACTCACATTTCCAGGGTCTGAGGTTTGTTGGTGGATGGTCGGTAATGCGCCTGGAGTCAGGACCAGTCTATTTGCCAGCCCTCTGTTGGACTGTCCAAAGTTGGAAAAGCAGTTGGCAGTGAAGTGACAAGCACACATATGCACAGTTTCACTGAGTGTAGCTGGCACATTTCCCTCATAAAGACCCCAAAATGTAACTAAAAGACTTAATACAGTGATTTTTGCATAATATGGGACCTTTAATGATAAGGACGTGGCTAAGATCCAGACTCAGGGAATGGCAGCTTGGATGCTTTTACTGACCTGACTTGGACTTCAACACTGAGGACTTATGATCCAACTTGCACTCAAGGTTTGATCACTTGACTACAATGCTGCTGGACTTCTTGACTCGTTGAGGCATCAGCTGTGCTCCTCCACATAAGCTGAAGCGAGATACACATGAACAGTAGAGGCAGTGTAGAGTCAGAGTGACTGCGGTGTGACTGGCCAACACAGCAACAAGGGTGGGAAGATTTTAGGGGACAAACATGCTGGCTGAATTACCGTCAATGTCATGAACTTAAGCACAGAAAGGCGGACATGAATGCAGGACCCCAAAACCAGAGTTCAAAGGGTAAAAAGGTTTTAATCGAAATCCAAGCAGAGGTCGGGATACAGATAGGCAGTCCAAAACAGGCAGATGTGTGGCAATAGGCAAGGTCAAAAAAGGCAGGCAAGGTTCAATACATGGCAAGACTATGGCTGTTTTCCAAACCGCCTACTACACTAGAAGTACCCACTACTTTGGCCAAAATTCAGTATGTAGTAGGTAGTATGCGAAAACTTGCAAAATCTGCAGTGTACTAAAAATCCCCGGATGTCCTATTGATCCAGGAAAATTTTTCAGTATGCAGCAGACCAAACTACCTGGCATACTGTTTCCCACAATGCGCAGTGCTAACGCTGTTTTCTATGCGGTGACAGGTTTTGGTGAATTACTGCCATCTACTGGAATTAATCTGCATTATAATTACAACACAACACTAGCGTTAGACCGTCCATGAGATAGAAGTGAAGTGATGCAAAGAAACACATGTAAATCTTCTCTTTCAGTTGTAAATGAGGTGTTTACTTCTACAAATTCATTAGCCCATATAAACCACCAATTCACTTTTTAGACCATATGTGGATTATATAGTAGTGGTTTTTACATCAGCTGTAAAAAATAAAAATCCCTTTCAGATTTATTTTCTGTAAACAATAAAACTTTTGGTGTAAGATTAGAAATCAAGAATGATGATTCTGTGTGATATGATTAACAATATAACCAAATGCCAAGTTCTGTCAATTGCTTGTTAAGTATATTTACATTAAAGACAAAAAAAAAAAAAAACGACCATAGCTCCACCTTCCCACACTGGAAACCAAAGTAGTATACAACAAAACAGACCCAACAGAACAGTCATACTACATACTACAAGCAAAAGCAGTAGGTAGTATGTAGTGCCTACTACATACTACTACATGTGCAGTAACTGGTAAAAAGAAATTGAGAGACATGAGGTTAGATACAAGAGGTAATGAGAGTAATGGGAAACAGGTGGGGAAGGAACAATCAGGGAGCAGGTGTGACCAGATGGGGGCAGGGCAGACAGGAACACATCTAAAAAAGAGACAAGGGTTAGTGATTTCAAAATAAAAGCATGACATGAATTTGCAGAAAAGAATGAAACAATGCAGACATGACAGTCAACAGATAAGTGTAATTTGGAAGTTGATTTGGAAAACTGCAAAAGTAGAACTAGAAGGGTCATTCTTATTGTTTTTATTTTTTCTGCTGCTTCTAGTTTCTGTGCATAGCTGTAGTCCAGTTTCAGAAGGTGGCAGACTGTTCCTGTACATTATCCTGTAGCTTCATTTGATTTTCTCAGCAGCAGATGGTAACTGTAAATACATACAAAGGCGTTATACATTTCACCTTCAAACCTGCTGCTGAGCCAAATGAAGCTACAGGAAAAATAACCTTGATGGGATAACAAATCATGATTTTAGAATGGAAAACAGGAAATGTTAAAGTATTGCTTTTATTCAAACTTGTGCTTCAACTTAGATGTCTGAAATGAGTTTGAAAGTACGTTCTTTGAACGTCTCTGCGAATTGTACTCACTTCCGCACTTGACGTCAAAAAAGTTGACAGTCAAATGCACATTTGCATCACCATCATCATAACAACAATAACATAACTATCAAGAGTAACCAGCAACTATAAAATTCCAATAAGTACAGTAGTACAGTAACTAAATACAACATTTTTCGGTTCACAAAAAGTGCAAATCTCTACATTAGGAATAAAACACTGCAAAGGACACATTATTCCAAAAACAGAATTTAAAGAGTGCAGGTAAAAAATAAATAAAATTACACACACATACAGTAAGGTCAACGATTCAGGCATCACGTCAATAGGACACATTGTTCAAAACAACATGAAAAAAGTAGGGATGCACAATATTATCGGCACAATATCGGTATCGGCTGATATGAAAATTTCTGCCGATATGCACAGCCGATAAGGTGCTTTTAAGTTAGGATTATTATTATTTTCCATCTGAAAAATAAGCCCCTTAAATAAAATGTAGCACTTCATTTATTTGCACTTCAGAGCTCTGTGTCTGTCACCAGGTTGTTACAGTAGCTCTAAAATAATCAAATGCAACTTGGTTATGTTTAAAAATGCATTGTACATTTAAAGTTCATATGATCTAAAGAAATTATTTTCCTGTGTTTCAATACTGAATGTCTTGAGTTTGAAGAAATAATACATTTCTTATTTATGGTAAAATCAAATGTTTTTTGTCTTGTTTTATGTGTGTTTCTTACACAAATAAGACCGTGACAATAAGAGTAACATATAATTTCCAGTACAGGATAGACTTAGCTTTCTCTACAGTGAAAAAAACAAACAAACTTGTGATTATCGGTATCGGTATCGGTATCGGCCAAAAGGGATTTCGATACATCGGCATATCGGATATCGGCAAAAATCCAATATCGTGCATCCCTAGAAAAAAGTGCAGGTTGCATATTAATTTAAAAGTACAATATAAATAAAACTACAAACACATTGTATAGACAGTAAAGTTACCGGCTGCAGGGATCATGAAACCGGCTGGCTGCTGCATGCTGTCAGCTACTACTGAGAGGGGCCCCCTTGAGGGGAGATCCTGACTCCCGATAACAGTGTCATTGCACCTTGGCTGCCAAGGGGCGCTCACACAGTTTGTCGTTGCATTTGATTCATAACAGTCCTTGTCTTGGGGCCCCAGGCCAGCAGGGGGCCCCAGGCAACAGCCTGGTTTGCCTGCCTTATCGCGATGGCTCTGGTTGTGTAGACGTCCAGAATTAGTCTTGAACCAACAGATGTGATATAGACTTGATCTGCCCGTCCATCTGTTGTCAAATGTTAAGTGAGCTGTAAATAAAACTACTCAGCAAGCTCCATGTGTACAATATAAAGCCCTAAAAATGCACACTTCCTCTTTAAAACGAGCTAAAACTATTAAGATCATACATCCTGTTAGGCCATCAGAGTACAATGAGGGTCCCACGACACCCAGGTCACCCCTTTGGACGTGCCCCTGTTTGCTGCTCATATCTCCGAGTCCTGACAGTTCTGCCACACATGTCTGAATCTGTGCTGCTCCATTGTTTGTGCGAAGAAATAAATCAGTGTGTGTGGCAGCGCTCTTACATCAAACTTTAAAATGCTGTCAGAGACACCATGAGAGATGCCACCAGACAAGATAAAACATTTTTTATGTCAGTAGTCAGAGTGAAACTATGCTTCCTCAATGTGTGGGAGTCATGAAAATATACTAATGAAAGGAATAAACACACAGAGAGGCTACTTAATGAGAATAAACTCTTTTTACCAGTTGAAATTTTCTCTTTAAGGCAGGTTGAAGGCTTCAAGATGGCACTGAGGTGATTTATTTCTATTATGCCTCTGCTTTTAAAGCCTGAGCCTGTACTTGCCATTTGAATGGTTTATTAGCTGGACACAGAGTAATCTATGTCAGGTGTTTGTAGGATTGTATTTCCATTAAAAAGAGGTTAGGGCTTTTTTGTAGTACTATAGGTCCGTTATTAATTCCCCCTAATTTCTTTTTTGTTCATAATATCTGCCCCTAATCCCACATTTACCGTCCCATGTGACACGTTTGCGAGCGGATGCTCTGGCTGCAGCTGGTCACTGAGTGCACGCAGCGCCTCGGAGGCTCACATGTACAGTTTCTGATCCTGTTGTTTCAGAGAACATTATTAATGTGACCCTCATAAAAATGGCTCCAGGGTATGGGTAATCTAATTCAGCTTGAGTAATGCTGCCTGTCATTACTGAATGAATACAGTCGGGTCCCTGTGACAGCCATGCAATCTGTCCTGCTATGGGTAAAATTAGCCACAAGTCAAGGTTGTTTTTCATCTTGGATCAGAAATGTTAACAAAGATGCTGGCAAGTGTAACTGAAGCTGGTCGATTCTGAGTTTAGAGCTGTCGTTCCTGATTTCATCTGAGGTGATTCATGTCTTTCTCTCACTGCTCTTACCCTGCTGGGTAATGCTGAAAACAGTCCAGTGAGTGGCACTCACAGGTGAGTCAGAGGTGCTGTCTAAGCTGATGTTGTTTCCTCTCCTCTCTAAACTGAGGTGAACCCACCACTGCATGACTGAGAGGCAGCCCTGAGAGTGCAAACACTGTAGTTCCTTGAGTGGCCACTTGAGGTTGGGTTCAAAACTGAGTTACCTCTTTAAAAGCACCATATTGACATGTTTAGTTGGTTAGTAAGAAAAACACATTTCTACAACCTGGTGCTACAACAGATAGAATCTCTCCCCTTTTTTCTCTACTCATGACAAAGTGGATCATAGACTGTAAAAAAAAATGTACGTCATTTTGCTCGGCTCAAAGTGAGGTCGCCACAAAAACTGCTCCCCTGGTTGCTGGCTGCAGTATAGGTCAAAAAAAAAAAAAAAAAAAAAAAATCCATCTCCCCAGTCATTTCAGTCATTCAAACTTTAAAAACACAATACACCTCGTAAATATTTTTCTCATGTCTGATTGTTGTGGTGATTTTAATTATTTGGCTGTCTTGTATTTAAGTCCTCTTTTTTCCAAAAAAGTTTCATTTTCATTAATTATTATAGGTCAAAAACGAGGCTTACGTCACGTTTCACAATGATTGACAGCTGCCATTCTTGTCTATTTTTTGCGGGGATTGTAAAATATGTCGGGGGGAAAGCCAAGAAGAGTTTAGACTCTCAAAAGAAAAAAAATATATATTTTTGTCACCCAGCTTCACTCTCTCATAGCCTCTACTGCACAGACTCTGGCTGCTAATGGCAGGGCCTGTGACGGGGTATTTTGGCTTTAAAGGGGACATATCATGCTGATGCCTGATTTAATACTTACATATAATACAATAGATTTGAAAACAAGACCTTACACCCCCTGAATTTTCAAAAAATTAGATGTATTTTTTCTGATATCCTAGAACGAGATTTGATGCCTCTGAAAATAGGTCAATGCCAGATGGCTGCGAGATTTCAAACGTTACGACGACATGAGGATCCTTTCTTTTTATTGGAGTAATCTGATAAAGCAGCTCCTCCTCTGTGATGTCAGTTAGTCACACAACCGCCACCGAGGGATAGACCCACCAAGAGCCGAGTATAAACGTATAAACTATACATGTTACAGTACCAGTTTGACTCACCACACTGAAGCGTCCTGAGATGATCTGTGTCGAGGTGGATTTTCTTCCTCCTGAGCTGCAGAACCGTCCGGGTCTGACTCGGGGTCCAATACAAAAGGACGTATCCTACACTCTGCCATTTTATTAGTGCTCTCAATGCCTTATGGTGAAGTTTTGACAAACAGCAAACTCGCTCAGTCTGCCCCATCCAATATGGCAATTTTGTAAATACTGCCATGCTGCAAAAACCGCCCCCTGGCTCTACCCCCTCTGCCCCTCTGATAGAACTGACCAATCAGAGCACAAAGGGCTGTGACGTTGCGAGGTTACTGGAGGTCATTCTTCAAATGGAGTGTTTCAACGAGATCTTCAGAATGGCCTAAAATGAGGATATTGAGAACGCTATTGTGGGGCAATGAAGGAACTAAATGACTTGTACTGAGGGCAGAAATGCTTTGCAGGCATCCTAGTCTGGCATAGTGAAAAGGAGAAACAAGCATGATATGTCCACTTTAAAACCCTGCAATGGTAAAAGGCGGAGACACGCTGTCAACTTCATATACAGTCAATAAAGTGGATACATTTGATAGTTAAAGAGGGGGTTATCATGCTTTTCCATAGTTCAACATGGACAAAGTAACAACCCTGGATTTCCTGACTAAATGTGTGCAAATGTTTAAACCCCTATACACAGTTTTTCCATGTTGTTGGAATCCCTGAATCTATTAAAACAAGAACCATAGTCAGAAATACTTTATTTATCCCAGGGGGAAATCTGTTATTACCATTGCTCTTCACATAATACAACAGTTGGAAAGTAAGATGTAATAGGGTAATAAAATAAGTGATAGATATACAATAAAAAAAGCAATAAAGTAAGCAGCAAGTACCAAAATAAGTGACAAGTACGAAACCAGAAAAAAAACTATTTACATAAGAAGTAAGACAAGGCAAGATGAAAAACAGGCAAGATTAGACAGAATATTCAATAAAGTCTTTTTATTAAAGGTCCCTTGAAGGGCAATTTGGTTTGCAGCAGACACGCATTTAGTAACACATTTCAACAGCACAAGGCATACATAAGACATAAATAACAAAAACATACAAGATGTTAGAAATAAGGGCACAGACATAAAGTGCATTAATATTGGTATTAATAAAAAGTCTGAGTATGAATATAAATTATAAAAATTGATGGTGTAAGTAGAAATAGCAATAGCAGTACAATAAATATCAATAAATAGCTACAGGTACGAATGGATATAGCAGCAATGGAGGCAATGAAGTCACCTCCTTCTCTCTGCGGCATGCAAGGCCTGAATGTAGAGAGGAATAAAGGAGTACTTAAAGCTGTTTTTGGTAGCTGGGGGGACAGCAAGACGAACACCAGAAGGAAGCGGTTTATACTCAGGATTAAGTGGGTGAGTAACATCCTTACAGATAAACTTGGCTCTTTTAAAGCACCTGGAGGTTAAAAATCTCATCCAGAGATCTGAAATTCACTCCAGCTAACTTTGACGCCACTCACACAAAGCTCCTGAAGAAGTTCTTGTTGGCGAGGTTGCCATTCCAACAGATGATTGAAAAGGAAATGACAGATTCAGTGAATGAACTATAAAATATTTTCATCCTGCTCCGATCCACCTGGAATTTGGCAAGCTTCCTCAGACCAAAAAAAAAAAAAAGAAGAAAAAAAGTTGCTAGCCTTTTTTGCAAAGCATGTCACAGTTCATATCAAATTTTAACATGTTATCAATAATAGTGCCAAGATATTTATAGCTGGTCACTATCTCTACTGGTTGATTGAGAACAGCACTACATCGATGAACTGAGGGTTGTCGTCTAAAGTCAATACAAACCTTTGTTATAGAGGTTGCACTTGATGAGCTGTATTAAACAGAATGTTGAACTTCACTGTGGATGCTGGCTAGGGCAGTTGCTAGGAATTCTGGCCCCCCTGAAAGAATGTTGGTGTTGGCCCCTCTACCCCATTCATTACAACCTTCAATTTTCCTGTTTTTCAGTGTTCTTGACGGTGTGCAATTCATTACTCGGTAATATGTGATGTGACTCCTGATGTCTCCCACAAGGAACAGAATGTAATCCTGTTGAGATATGTTGTTCAGAAGGAGAATGATCAGTGGGATGTTTGAAGAATTCAGTGGCAAGACTGGCCATGAAATATAAAAGATGATACTGAAGACATTAGAGGAGAACCACACTGACATTGCAGATTGCAGAGGACAGGGCTTTAACAATGGCTCAAGCATGTCAGGAAAAGTTAAAGGGCTCCAGGCTGAAGTAAGGAAAATAAATCCACTAATAAACCAAAATAGGCGACCAGTGTCTAAGTCACACACTCACTATCAAAGGCATCATTGGACTACTGGGGACTAAATATTATGTTTCATGGAAAACCTGATGCAGAACTAACCTATTCATGGAAAAAATCCAAATGGGCTTCTTAGTACCATAGCTCTAAGTGGACAGCTTCACTTTCCCAGACATTTTTTTTTTAAAACAATTCAAAAGTCAGTGTTAACTGCCCAAAATTCTAAAAAGTCTTTTTTCTTTGTTGCTATCAGCTATAATGTTGTTGTTGTTTCATGCTGCTATGAAAACAAAGAACAACAAAACTTTGAACATTCATTTTTTGTATTGAATTTACTCAAATGCCCAACTAAAAACACATTTATAAAACTGCATTGAACACATCGTGGTAACGTAACTGACCTTCGTCGGATGCTCATAATTACTGAGCAGAACCTGAATGGATCATAATACAATTCAATGCAGCCTCTGAGCGGGCGCATACTGCAGAACTGTCCGACAATATGGGTGAAACACACAGTTACTGTAGTAGCCTCTGAAATAGTAATAATTAGGAAGTGGCGACTTTTTTTTTTATTAAACTAATGACTTGCTCAGAGTGTAGTGTGCCCAGATGACAGCTAACATGGGCTCCAGCCTGCGCCCCTTTAAAGGTAAGCTAATGTTGCAGACATTAAATGAATGAACAAGTAGGCAGTGTTTCAGCCGTCTTCTGTAGTTTTACTCTCACCATTCTTAGAAAAAAAGCTTTCGATGTCCTGGGCCTCTGCTGTGCTGCTTCTACTCCTGGACTCCTTTTCAACTCTTTTTTAGTGTCCAGACTTGTGTTTTTTGGGTGCCATCCAAGCCCTGCTGGAGTTCGCTCGCGCTCACTTACTTTCGCTGAGGAAGAACGAATCTTGGTGTGGTCCAAACCACTTTTTAAGAAGGGGCAAAGGCGGTTATTGAAATCATTAAGATTAGAAAATTGTAAGCCTTGTGGCTTTCTTTTAATTCTGATTCATTCGTATGAATATATATTATTTCAGTGTATGTATAATAATTTTGTCATAGAAGCTACTGGGGGCTGTGTGTGGGCCCCGGAGGGCTGTGGGCCCTTATAATCGTCATCACCTTTACCCCCTATACGACGGTGCTGGTGCTGGGTATTGTCCAAGATGCTTTGCAGCTTTGACAGCATCTTCTTCTCAGACACCACAGTCAGAGAGTCGAGCTCCACCTCAATAATGTCTCTGGCTTTCCAGACCCTTCTTGTGAACTGCCAGAGTTTTTACTCCAGTCCAGTTTATTATCCAAGTACACCCCCAAGTACTAGTAACTATCCATGTCAATCCCCTGAATGGAAATAGGAATCAGTGAAATCTTTTTTCTCTTGATCCACCACCAGTTCCCTGCTCTTAGCCACGTTGAGCATGAGTTCTTCACATGATCGTCAGAAGATCTTCCAAAGGTCTTTACAAGACTTGCTGAAATAATACGGTAATCTCATAAGGATAATCTAACTAGTTCATTACATGTTGAAGGGCCGGATCTCAAACACCATAGCCAAACACCATATGGGTGCGTCTCAATGCATTAACTTCAGGCCTCCTCTGTCCTATCTCCTCCGCAGGTCTGGAAGTACTTTCCCAGTCGCCATTTTAAAGACTGTCCCAAAGCAATAATTGCGCTCAGGGGAGAGAGGAGAGAGGATGGAGGAGACTGATCGGAGGAGCTATGATCGAGGATACACGGGAGCTGAATTTGCGGAAGTCTTTTCACTGACAGACACGCCCCCATATGGAATATCACTCTCTGATTGGATGCTGCAGCGGCTCAGACTTCTCTACATGAAACTTCACAAATACAACAGAGTTTAATGAGAGAGAAGAAGAGCTGGAATTAAGCACTGAAGATCGTTCAGAAACTGATCATAAATCTGGTAATAAAGTGTTCGCTGTGAGTTTAAAGCGCAAAACACTGAACACAACCATCATCAAATCAATATAATGGAGGATTAATACAGAAATCTAATAAATGACATCTTCCTGATACACAATAAACTAGGTTACGTTAATAAGTTTCAGAGTTCACAACAGTTTACGCATTTTAGCGGTAAAGTGATCCTCGAGCTTCTAAACAGCACACAGAATAAACAGAGAGCAGGTTTTCTTCATGGTAACGTGTTTGTTAAACAGGTTAAAGGAACAGACAAAGCTCTGTTACTGTTTCTGTTTGATCAGAGTTATTACAGCGCACATGTGCAGACACACAAACAGCTGTTAGAGCTGACTGACAGATGATCCAGAGGTGATCAGCTGATGCAGTCATCAATTAAAAACACGTCGCTTCATATGACGCTCGGGAGGGGAGGATGTCCCATTGCTCTAAAAACCAATCTCCTCCATCCTCTCTCCTCTCTTCATTTCCTTGCGTCTCTCCCATGCATCTCTGGTGGGAGGGACTATGACGCAAGAGAACGACACATGTGGAGGAAGGAAGGATGGAGCTTTGGAGCTTTGAGAGGCACCCTTTGAGTCGACCTTTCAGAGGACTGGCCAATCAGAGGGGGGGACAAAGGGCCTTAAAAAAAACAGCAGCAGGGTTTTCTTATACACCAGTTTGAGAGAAAAAGGGATCTGGAGGGTAACCACTGGACAATACAAAGCCTTATAAAGTAAAGTATCTCTTAGAGAAAATAATACTGATAAGATCACACATCCTGAATACACACTATCTCTTTTCCTCGTTGTGCCACCTCCACATCCAAACACAGTCACCAGCGAATGAAGCTCAGCTCAAAGTTATGGAGTCGATCAAAAGAAGATGTCAATCATCCTATCAACAGAAGTGATCTGATGTCTTTCAGTCAATGTTCTCATAGTCGTACTTACTTCTTGTCAGTGATATATGAGGAAGTGTTGGTGACAGTTCAGAGAGAGGCACTCACAGGTGAGTCAGAGTCAGGCCTCTCTTCCAGGTGTCACATCATGTTTCTCTTCCTGTCATCCTGGAATGACACACGCACATCATGGCTGACATATTTCTGTAGTCGTCCTTCCTGCAGCCTGTTGCCTGGAGACTCCACAGCTGAGAGGTGTTCTGGTCTCTGCAGTCTCCAGGGAGCCATGAGGAAATGAAGCAGGTCACAGGGTCACCCAGTGAGACGGGCTGTGCCAAAAGACGCTGTTATTACACATTTAGAGCCGAGCGGTCGCTTTCAGTGGCGTCCTCGGGGAGAACAGGCGGTTTTGCAATGAAAGCATCCAGGTGGAACGTGATAAACTGTCTCTCATCTCCTCTTAGACTGCACAGTGGGAACCTTTCTGCTGAAGGAAAGGGAGCTTGTGAGCTGATTTATCTTTAATGATCAATTTCCTGCTTCAGTTAGCTGCCGATGGTGTTTACAGAAAGCACTTCACATATCGTCCTCTCTCTGAGATGCCAAACGTCACACTCACTGTGCTGTTACTGTCCCATTCATGTGCATCTCACACACAAACGTTAGCTGTGCAGTTTGAGGAATTTTGAATGGAAGCTAAAAACAATTCCACTTTTTTTTTCTTTCTCCCAGTTCACCATAAGTAACGCACCCTCAGGTTTCTGCTATGACTTCCTCTTTACTTGCTCCTGCTTAAAAGGTGCAGTGTGTAGAAGTTGTCAGGGTTTCCCAAAAAGAGAAACAAATGAAATAAAATGTTTATATATGTTTAAGAAGGATCTTAACAGTAATCCCCATAAAACTTTCAATTTTTTTTTTTATTTATTCAGAAAAAGGTTTTTATATTTACATCACTATGGTCCTGTTCATGGCAAACGTCCACTTTTTTTTTTTTTTTTTTGTCTACGGCAGATTTTGGGTGACAGAAAGAGCAAAACCATAGTATGCATAAAACATAGACGTAGTCTCTGTGATGTCACCAGTCTGTTCCTGAAACAGTGAAAGGAAGCCAATCTGCTTACGCAGCTGCATTGCTTATGATGCCTGATTTGAGTTCCCTTTTGAACACCTACATGGCGCCCATTGGTCGAGTGAGCTGAGCTGTGTCTCTGGTTGGACGATCAAACGATCCTAATAACTTATGAAAAAAAAACACCCATCATACAGTGTTGTTGATAGCTGGGTTCTGCTTTACGGCCGTTTTTCCGTCAGTCAGTCAGTCAGTGATGTTTTTATGTCAAACCTGCACAATACAACACAACATTGGTTTGAAAAGGGAACAGATGAAGACAACACTTTTACATTTCCAATCCCTCACTCCCAGTCACAAAACAAACATAGAACCACACTCCCAACAACACTCATCCAGACAAAACAAAGCCCCAGCACTCTCTGACCCCAGACCCATCTCCCCCTAATTCACATCCTCAACAGAAGGCTTCAGTCTGTCGTCTCCATATATTCGAACATCACATTTTTAACAAACAATTGTTTAAACTGAACAATATTTGAACTTGCTTTTAACTCTTCTGCTAAACTGTTCCATAAGATGACTCCCTGTATAGAAATG
Source organism: Halichoeres trimaculatus (assembly GCF_033239565.1). Lineage (NCBI taxonomy): Eukaryota > Metazoa > Chordata > Actinopteri > Labriformes > Labridae > Halichoeres > Halichoeres trimaculatus. The sequence continues at coordinate 3,999,239 of NW_027437198.1, read as the reverse complement.
CACATTGATTTTAGAGTTGTTCTTGTTTTTGGCTGGTAAAGTCTATTACTCCCTCTTAAATTATATGAGTGATGCACATATTTGTCATGAAACATATTCTGAATATTTGTAGGTAGAGTTTTTTTTTGATGCCTTGAACATTATTTGAGCTGTTTTGTATCCGACCAAATCATGGAATTTTAAATTTGATGATCTTAAGAAAAGTGGATTAGTATGCTCCCTAAATTTTACTCTATGAACAATCCTCATGGCCTTTTTTTTTGGAAGTGTCACAGGTGGTAATAAATTCCCCAAATTTCAATACAATAAGTTAAATATGACAATACAAATGAATTATATAATATAAGTAGGGCATTCTGATTTAGGGCATGACTTGCTCTTTGCATAAAACCAACACATTTTGCAACTTTCTTTCTTAAATAATTAATGTGAGGTTTCCATAATAACTTATCATCAATTACAACACCTAGAAATACATTTTGTTGAACTCTCTCAATTGTTATAATATCAACCTTGATTTGCCCTGCAACATCAGTTTTCATTTTACCTAATAGCATAAATTTAGTCTTATTTAAATTTAATAATAATTTATTGACGTTAAACCAACGCTTTTGTTTATTCATTTCATTAGCTATTTGTTTCAAAAGTTGCTCTAAATTTTGTCCCAAGATAATTTTTTGAACCAGGCAGTAAATATTTTTGTAATGCTGTAAAAGCCTTTTTTTATGGCCTGGTGTGTATGGGACTTCCGCTTTTTCTGCAGCCAGACTCAAGCGGATCCCTGATGCACAGCAACTTTTAGCACTTTCAACATAGGCTTCATTTTTACTAACCAGATGTTGGCCCTTGTTGTTGTTTTTACCGTAGAAGAAGAAGAAGAAGAAGAAGAAGAAGAAGAAGAAGAAGAAGAAGAAGAAGAAGAAGAAGACAGCTGTTGTTGCTGTTGTTATTGTAGCTGAAGAAGAGAAGAAGAAGAGAGATAGTGTATTTTTGTTGTTTTGCACAAAAGACATGGTATTGAGAGTATTTTCTGATGGAGAATCTCAAACATGCATCACATGAGTGTTAGGGTGTATTCACACCTGTGGCTCGTTAACTTTGTTCCAATTCAGGGGCAAAAATTATACAAAAATGATACAAAAATGACAGCTGTCACTTGGTTCATTTGTGTTCACAAGGCAAAAGTCTGCTGGTTCAAAGTTGTAAATAAATGCCATGTGTGATCAACTTTTTCTCTTATTGGTCAGAAATCATACCTGGAAGGTGAGGGGTTTCCTTGTCTTCATGGAGCATCAACAACGTGTGTTGCTAATTAGCATTATAGCATTTATGGCTCATGTACCAGTGTGCAGGATATGATCAACGTGTAGTTTTTAAGAGTCCCGACTGCATGAAGGCACTTCTCCTCACGCTCCACATGAGCCCACAACTCATTTTCTTCAGTTCTTTGGTCTTCTCTTCTTCTGTTGCTGTTGTCGATTCTTCTACTTCTTCTTCTTCTACAGTTTTGACTGTATAGTTGTTGTGTATGTGTGTATGTGTGTATGTATGTGTTTATATGTATGTGTATGTATATATATATTTCATTTTTTATTCTTTATTATTAATTTTTTTTTTTTTTAAATAACTATTTATTTTCAATGATTTTACGATGTGTGCGAAACATTGTTGTCTCTAGATGTTCCAGGGTCTCTGGATGTTCTCATGCTGTGTGTAGCTATGTATATGAAGAAAAATCGAATAAAAACATTCAAACTATTGACTGTATAGTTTTTAACCGAGCTCATTACTGCCCCACCGTGACTACAGTGTGAGCCACAGTTATAAGTTTGTTGTGACGGTTGCTGAAGCGTTTGTGTTCTCACTGTGAAGTACCAGCTACAGGGCTTGAATGGAAGCGAGCCGAGACCACCTATTTTTGGTGATCTCGACCTGATTGTTTTGCCCGCATCCAAGGGCGATTATTGTGTTCACATATGCCCAAACGAACCAGGGTTTTCGGGGGGGGGGGCTGCTCACTGTTTCGGAAAAACTGCCCCTAAATCATCTGATTTTGCTCCAAAAAGATCAGGAAGAAATGAAGAGAAACTGGGACAGACAACGACTAAAACGAGAGTAAACATGGGTGTAGAGTTTCCAAGCTGGGAGTCATCAATGAAAAAGTTGGGTCTGAAGGACGACGCTGAAGTTGGCTGTTTTCTGCTCCACAGGTAAAAGTGACACGTACAGTTAGAGAGTGCTTCTGTAGCAACATTTATTGGTTGTAAAGGTCATTGTTTATTGTTTACTGTACAGTCTAACAAATGTTGCTGTTTCTCTGTCTGAGAGTTTTCTTTTCTCTCTGACAGTCAGAGGTGGATTGGTGCTTCATTGTTGAAGGCTAGCTCTGTCAAACAGAACATGAGCTATCAGAGGGTGATGTGACTGTCATGGAGCTTTCTGCCTGTTGTTTATCCAGCTATTAGACATGTCCCACAGCATCAACGCCGTCAACATGATGATCAGAATAAATGAGGCCATCTTCAGGATTCCCTTTGATCTGCAAAAGCTGAGAGTCACTGAGTGACAATCTGAAATCTGAACGCTCCATGTCGCTAAAACTCTTGATTTCTTCACACTGCGCCTTTAAGATCTCAGCATTTAGTGTGTTAAAAACTCAGAGCTGTACGAGTGTTGTCAGGGCTGAAAAATGGGCCAGAGTCCTTTTTAAAGTGGGGCACAGAGGTTTATAAAAAGCATGCCCATTTACCGAAGGATTTCATTGGGAGAAGGTTGATTGTGCCTTTGAGATGTTTCAGGCTTTTACAGGTTTTTTTTTTCATCCTCAAAGCGAGTGCTGTCATTTTTTTTGGAAAGCTGCTGAAAGTACAATTTAAGGTTGAAGCCAGACAGTGTTTTCTGAGCAAGGTCACAGCCACTTGTATGATACTTTTTTGAGCTGGCATGAGTCAGCGCACCCAGGAACAGACAGATGATGATTTGATCAAAACAGGGACATGTGAAGCTCTTGAAATCAAGAATTCTCTCAGTGCAGCGTGATGAATCCTTTTAAATGGGCATTTTTGGATGTCTTGTGTCAGAGCCCTTTTTTCCATCTCTCTGAATCTGGATCAGCTGCCAGCATCAGGTGGGACCTTTATCTCAGAGCTAAACCGCTGATTGGCTGAATAAGTGGATCAGACGACAACTAATAAAGGAAATCTCCATCCTCTGGGTCCCCTGGCTCACAGCACCCGAGAGACTCACGCTGAAAACAGATCAAACGGAGTAAAGACATGAAAGATGTGACAAAAGGTGATAGGTTGGTAATGTTGGTGTGCTTATGAAATATTGGGGAAAAAATCATCAAAGTTGCACAAAGTTGCCAGATTTTCTTTGATGTTAGAAGTTAATCTTTACTTTGAGTCTAGACTTCAAATAAAAGAGTCTGAACCAACATCAGAATGGCTGTTATTAGATGTAATAGATGTAATCATCCCAGCACATCTTCATCCAGCAGGTAAATGGCCTCAGTTCACCAAAGGCAACCAGGGAGGGAGAGGAGGAGAAGAGTGAAGAGGAATCTAGGGCACTGTTATCTGTCCCCTTTTCACCAAGCACCAGGCACCAGGCAGAGGAAGAGACAGAAAGAGCTGAGGACAGGACAGACGAGAGGACATCAGAGGCGTAGTGAAGCTGGAGACAAGACAGGGGAACCTCTGGAGCCAACACGCATCATCAAGGAGCTGAGCATCAATCAGGGAGCTGGACTGTCTCAGGTGGTCTTTTCCGATAACACACTCTTTCTTTAGACACACACACTCACACACTCACTACTTTGGAGCAGCAGCATGTTTGAGGAGCAGGCGACAAAGGTGAAGATCACGTCCGTGGTGATCGTGGTGGGCATGTCAGCGATGCTGGCGGCGGTGGTGACCGACCACTGGGCCGTGCTCAGCCCGCGGGTGGAGAAGCTCAACGCCACCTGTGAGGCGGCCCACTTTGGCCTCTGGAGGCTGTGCAAGAAGAGCATCTTCATCGTGGAGGAGGACCCTCAGGGCAAAGGCTGCGGCCCCATCACTCTACCTGGAGGTATGGAGACTTTTGATACCTCTGAGGTCAGGAGTGTGGCTTTAAACACACGTAACATCACCCTAAAAAGTATAACTTAGGTGAGAATAGGACAGAAAACGGCAACCTTGTCATTTTCTGTCCTCCTTTATTCATGTATATTGTAGCATGGAGGTCACAGTAGATGAAAACAACTATTGAAAGGACTTTTCGAGCTGCGAATGGTGGTCAATTTTGTGCAACACTTGAATTTTAAAAAGCCTCATATTTGAGACTTTATTTTTCCAGCAACAGAGAATCACCCTTTTAACATTATTTCTTCTATTTGCACAGGAAATAGCCAACCTTGAGGCATAAAAACACTTTAATCTTGTTTCTACATCAAAGAAGGATTTTAATGGATTTCAATTTGGTGGAAAAATAGAAGTGTAACAGTTTTGGGAGTTGTGTGCTCTTAATTGAATTATTCTGACAGGCGCTGTGCAGATCATTATCATAAATAAGGGAGGAAAAATGGAACTGTTTTTCCTCCTTCCTGCTCAAGCTTTACTTGCCCCCACATGCTAATACCTCTTCCTGTTTTTCTCTCATCTTGCACACAGACTGACACATGCTTGTTTGTGCTTTCACACACACACACATAAAAAATACAGTAAGATAATGAGACACATGTCTTGAACCGACTGTGAAACAGCTCTGTGGCCATTTTGTCACTGTACTATCATTATGCTCCACAGATAGATAATTAAGCCAATTAAGCGCAGTCAAACAGCTGAAGTGGTGGCGTAATGGAGGGGAAGCGCTGCATGCTTCAGAGTTAATGTGACAAACACAAAGCTGTGCTGTCACGGCTGATGGACTCTCAGTGTAGGAGAAGAAGTGAAATCTGTTTCACCTCATGCTAATGTTGCATTTGTGTTTGCTCTTTGATCAGCACACTGGTACAGTACACTATGAGATACTTTATTTCTCTGGCTCAGCCTTGATGGCTGCTGATGTGAGGTATGCTTTGATCAAAACAGAAGGACAATTTCTAAGAAGATCTGTTAAAAAGAAATTCAACCACTTAACACCCTTATTCTTCCCTGAGAGGTGAGCTGCATCCTTTATCCTGGTGTTATAACTGCAGGCATTGTACAGCGTTTCCATTCAGCCTTCTCCGAAACAAAGCTTGATTATTCTTTGTCAAAAAGGCCACATTCCAATCACAACGGAGACGAAATGCTGGATGTCTTCCATCGATGCTCTTTGTTTACTGTTAGTGATGCCGTTAACGGGCTATAGCGTTACTTAGTATCAGTGGTGTGCGGTCAGGGGAGGCAGGGGAGGCAGTGCCTCGCCTAGGCTAACAAGAAAAAATATATATATATTAAAAAAATATATATAAAAAAATATATATTTTTTTAATAAAAAATATATTTTTTTTCAGTTGTTCGTATACAATTTGTCATAATTAATAGATTAAAAAGTAAATTGCTGAATTGTCAATAAGAGGGAGGCTAACAGAGGGGACAGACAGCGTTTTGCGCTGGCTTCATGCTTGTAATGTGCGTCGGAGGCAGAGACTCCGAGAGAGAGAGAGAGACCGTTTACTTGAAATCACAACGTTTTGCAGGTTTGCGCATGCGTACTAAGGTCTCATGCTGATTAACGTGGGCATCGATGAGGCACAGCGCTTCTCTGCCTCCACAGGTTGTAGTAACGCACCCTCTTTGAGGTCTCGCGATAGTTTGTTAGTGCAGACGTTTGATAGAGTATACCGAAGGTGCCTGGCCTGTGTTCTTGTGTTGTTGAGATATAAGTTATTTTTGTTCGTATTTTGCTCTTGCTCCTGTGATGTAAATCCTGTAGAAATGCAGGTGAACGTATGTTTCGGGTTTTACTTGGCAATTCGTCTCGTTAACTCCGGGACTTCAGTCCGTCTCCGAACCGTAGATGGGAAAGCTGATTGCTGGCAACTGGTGTCTAGGAGTCCGGGCCAAAGTGAGGGAAAAGACTAAAGAGGAGGAAAAAAAAAGGTGCACCTTGTGCACAACTGCACATTTATTGAAGAAACAAAGACCAAAATAATGTACTCCTGCCCCACACACACCATGCATGTACTCAGACCGTCTCTCCTTCTGCTATGTCACACGCACACACACACACACACACACACACACACACACACACACACACACACACACACACACACACACACACACACAGCACAGACTGTCACCGCTTTAAAGGGGCAGGCCTGGCCAGTAACAGTTTGTATTAGCAAATGTGAGCAGTGCACCGTATATATAACACACACAGAAATTTCAACTTTAGCTGGCTGCCTGCCTCCCTCATCATGGACCTCACCGCACGTTACTGCTTAGTATACTAAGTAACGCATTAGTCTGATTTCACCACCTTTTTCAGTAACGAGTAATCTAACGCGTTACTTTTACCAAACCAGTAATCAGATTAAAGTTACTTATTCAACTCACTGTGCGTTACTTTTCTTTTCATTTTCCATGTAAAAAAATCCAAATGCTTTTTCTTGTGTCTCGGGATTGACAGGAGTCGCGTGTTCATCACATTTTCAGCATGAGGACAACTCACAAGTAATAGCAGCCAGCGACACAAAGGTAAACAGAGGAGGGAGAGGAGAGATGTTCGTTTTCTTGCTGGAAACTAAGTCACTGTTTTGAGTTTGTGTCAGCTCAAGATGATAATATTATGGTTCGTTGTTAACTCTGCACTGGCAGTTTGCTTAAGATATTTGACTCAAACATTTAGGAATCAATCAGAGAGAGATTCGTGCACTGTGGCCATAAACGCTTGAGAAGTTGTTTGATTTTTACCTGGGGAAAGGTGAGTCCTGTCTTTCATTGTAACTCCCTCTATTCCAAGAGCTGAACCCTCTGTTTAGCACAAATCCATCCGCTGAGGAGCAGAGCAACATAATGTAGGCTACAACGGGGCACCCAGTGGCAAGCAGGGGCGTGCCCAGACTTTTTAGACTGGGGTGCCCCGAGCAGGGTACTGAGGATTATGTGAGCCCACACTCCAGCAACATTTATTTTTGCTTGTTGTATTACAAATACAGGATCAATAGACTACAGCTTTAAGAAAAATGAAACTGATAAAAACCAAACTGGACCAAAAAAAAAGAATTTAAAAAGAAAATAATTCAAATAAAAAATTGCCCAGTGCACCAAAAATGGTACTGTAAAAGCATTTGTGTATTTTAAAATTCAAAATGTGTAAAATGAAGCAGCTTTAGTGAAAATAATTTGACTTACGAAAAAAAACAAAAACAAGACCAGTGTGAATGATTTCCCTGGTTTAAGCGGGGACAGGAAGTTTGAAGCAGGACTCTTTTTTTTCTCTCTCTCTCTTTTTGTCTTTTTTTTTTCTTGGCAATTTAAAAGGTGATCCACCCTGTTTACTGAAATGAATACAGCACAGTCTCCATCAGATGGTGTCGTGACAACTGCTGTATACACCCACATCATAGGGATGAAGACCATAGACTGTAAAAAATAATGGAATTCATTTTGCCTAGCTCAAAATGAGGCCTCCACAAAAACTGCTCCCCCTGGTGGCTGGCTGCAGTAGAAGTAAAAAGAAAATGGCTCGCCAGCCATTCCAGACGAGCAGTGGTCAAACTTTAAAAAATTAATACACCTCGTAGAAATGTTTCTCACATCCGATTGTTGTGGTGATTTGAAGATAACATTTGGCTGTCTTGTATTCAGGTCCTCTTTGTTTTGAAAAAAATTCGTTTTCATTAGTTATAAGAGGTTAAAAACAAGATTTACGTCACATTTAACAATGATTGACAGCTGCCGTCCTTGTGTATTTTTTTCAGGGATTATAAAATATGTCTGGAGGTAGAGTCAAGAAGTGATTAGACTCAAAAGAAAAAAAATAATTATCATATGCGCCTGTGACAGGGGAATTTTGGCTTCAAAACTGTACAATGATAAAGGGCAGAGCCACGCTGTCCACTCAATATACAGTCAATGATGAAGACAGGATTTCAGCTTTGGGTGGGCCAAACCATTATGGCTGGGCCTTAAATTATCAAAGTTAGTGGATCACTGATTAAATTAATAAAAATGACTGACCAATACACCACTGTAACTATTTGTGGTTTCAAAGCAAATTTGGTTCCTTTTGGCACCTAGGCTTGAAGAGCGGGGACTTCAACCATGGTTAAATAAAAGAAAAAACCCTGCAGTCTTTCCCAAAACCATTCTCTGGTCTTAACATGAGACCTAATGTGTCACTACTGTTTGTTCATTCATTTTTTCCAGCTGGCTAAAATGATTGCCAAACTTTGCTCATTTTACAAAGACAGGTTGTCTAACACTAACAAAACAAATCCACAATGCTTCTTTTAAATTAACAAAATAATAAAATAAAATAAAATAAAATAAAATAGAATACAATAAAATAAAATAAAATTGAATTAAATTAAATTAAATTGAATAAAAACTGAAAAAAAAACAACAAAAAAACAAACAAACTCAGAGACAAGTTGTGTAGGCTGTTAAAAAGTGGGTGGGCTGGGGACCTCTGGGCCCACCCATAATGCCACCCCTGCCACATCATGTGTAAATATGCTTCTGGAAAAAAAATCCATGTAAATCTCAGCTGCTTAGGGTTTATGTTGTGACATGTGACTCTCCTGAATATTGTTGTGACATTTCAAGGAGTTCAGTACTTGTGTGAATGCAATTGTGAAAAGTAAGTCTGGAGCATTCAGCTTTCTTTATTTGAAGTTCACAAATTTCCTTGTGCTTTAATTATCAGCCCTGTTTGAACAGAGCCAGCAGTGGGATAAAGGGTGTCTCTGTGGCCTCTGGCTGTGTGCGCGTGCCTCGCAGCCTCACAGACAGATTTCACTGCGACTCTATCATTGACATAGCCTCCAGCTCCTGCACCTCAGGATCAGTACCAGCCTTAATGAAGTGTGGCTTCCTGCTCCTGCTCCAGAGTTAGAGTACACCTGACAGGGGACTCAGGGGGTGGTGATGGAGGGAACCGGGGGAGAAAAGTGAAGTGTGCTCGGTGCGATAGAGGCAGGGGATGCCTCCGTAGACAGGAAAAGAGGGCAGCACTTTATAGAGTATTCAGATGAAACAGGGTTTTCAAAAGAGAGGGGGTGACTGGGAAATGTTGTGACAGCTGCCTGTCATAAAAATGTGCCAGAACACCTGCTCGGTCCAAACAGAGTCAGAAATGTTTATCTGTTAGGAGCAGTGGCTCAGGATTTTATTCCTCCGTGGATGAGTCAACCTCCTGTGGAGTGAGCGAAGGCCATATTGTGGCTGACAGACTCAGCAACAATCCAGCTTTAACCTGCAGAGTGTTGGGTGAAAAGCAACATGAAACAGAACAGAAACGGCTGCTTTCATTCTGAAGAAGCTGAATACAGCGGCTTAGTCAGTCCCTCAAAATATGATGCTGCAGAGAGCTTGAAGTTGATATTTGAAGCTGCATTGCGGGGACAAATTGTGTGAAGGTCTGAGAAGGTTTGAGGTCAAGGGGAATTTAACTCAGGACACTGGTGTAATGTAGATAATGACTTCAAGTTATGTAACATCTCATTTCAGAACCCATCAGCTATCATCAATCATCGTTTGACGTCACTGAGAAATGTATGCCCCTGGAAACTGCTAGATCCGGGGTCTGCAACCTTTTCTTTCATAGGAGCCATTTGTCCTCAGCTCACCTGGATTAAAGTCATTCCAGAGCCACAAAATCTACTTTATCTTCACAATTCACTGGAGAATGACGGCCAAGCTGTCATCATCTATTTTCTTACGGACCTTTTTGCACTCTCTATACACTTTCTTACTTTGTTTTCTTCCATTCTATTCTATTCTATTCTATTCTATTCTATTCTATTCTATTCTATTCTATTCTATTCTATTCTATTCTACTGAAGACAATAATGTGTGTAAAATTCTATACATAAGTAAAATGTAGTGAATAGCTATCCGATGGAAAAGTTTTTTTAATTTAGTAAATTATATATGTCATGTTTTAGTTATTTCTTTGTGATAAGGGGCTGATGGACATTTATATGCAAATGGGGCTGGTCCAAAACGGGGGTGGGGGGGTGTTCCCAAACTTTTTTTGGAGCACTGGGTGGGGCCATAAGGTTTTTCTTTTGGCTTCGGGGGGGGGTCATGCAACTTTGATTTGTTAAGTTTTGTATGTTTTTTTTTTTTTTTGTTTTCCATTCGTATGTTATTCAGAGGTTTTGGTTTATACTCCCCTATATAAAGTTACCCTGCACGGTCCACAATGTTATTTCCCCATAGACTGTATTTCCCACTTGTGCACACGGTGTGGGTCGTACCAAAGTATGACAAGATGACACGAGCCGGTAGAAACAAGTTTGGAGGAGCAGAAATGAGGCGAGCCCGCGAGCTAGTTCAGGCAGTCAACTCGAGCAGCACTGCTATACACATACCACGTGTCTCACACGTCATAACCATCTTGCAATCACACTCTCTCAATTGGGCGGTCTATTTAAACCGGGAGTCTCTCATCCCTCTCTGCCTGTCAATGCCTTGGCTGCCCTGCGTTTGTAATGCTGCATGTTTCTTTGCCGCTCGTGATTTTACCTTCTGGCTGCGTAGGTCGCGGTGTCTCTCGCCGTTTCTGATTCAAAGGGTGAGTCTCGACTTTCAGAGGCGGACGTTGGTTTATTCCTGAAACCCAGGCTCGGTCGGCGAAGTTTGCTCCATGAATGAATCATCCTTCTACATTACCAGCAAATGACTTGCCGGGCGGCTCATGCACCTCAACCTGGGAGAGCTGTAAGCCGTAGTTTAACGTTCCTGGTCAGCCTCAGCCGTTAACAGTTTTGATCATCTGCTGATCCAACAAACCTTCCCCGATGCCTCGACGCCGGGTGTCGAAGGCACAGCGAACAGCGGGCCCTCCAGGGGGAAGGTAAAGCTCCAGCTTAAGCGCGCACTCTGCTCCTCACTCTGCTTCTCCCGAACCGGAGATCAGAGCTGCCGGATCCTGACACCTCCATCGACGCGTTCTTCTGTCTTCACCTCTCGGGGGAGTCTCCGATCGTCAGAAATGCCTAGTTGAATGCCATGGACTCCCTTTCTCGCCATGTGAGCGACCTGGGCTCTCCCGTGTCTGCTGTACCTGCCCCGGTCTTTCCCACTGACGCCGCAAAGGTCCCTGGGAACTGCAGTCCCAGCCCCTGCCTTGGCTCTCGGTCCCTGCTCCCTGCTGCCTGTCGCTCTTGATTCTTTGGGGAATAATTCCTGCAGGTAATCTCGTTGTGCCTTCAATTGCCTTCATAACTGATAAAGTTAAAAGTCCGCCACTGGTCCGTCATTCAAAGGACGCAGGTCTAAGCCCCTCAGCCAACACTCTCCCGCTTGTGTTGTAATTATTCCTTACTTATTTGATGCTTTTTATATATTTATTTATTTATTCATTGTCGTATCAGAGCAGACACGGGGGTTGTGCAAGATGTAGTTACTTTATCATTTAATATGCGTATTATCTTTGCTCTTATTCCGACAGGCTTTGACATTATATCGGTAAAGATTACGTTGCGTGGGTTCGGATTTGCAGACAAAAGTTTTGTAGATTGCATAAAATTCTGCAGGTTCTTGAGAATAGTGATCCAGGTCTGTAAAACTTTTACAATGGCAGAATCTATAAGGCTTTAGGCGTTTTAAACCTGCTTGCAGTTTATGCTCAATACAGTGAGGAATTTGTTACTCTGCCATGTTATCAGACCTCATTCTCATCTATGGTGGCTCTTTCTTTGAACACCTCAATCTTTCAGCCAAGATGTCGTGTACATTCAGAGATTCGATTCAGGGTATCTGCAAGGTATAAAAGCCTTTAATCATAAAATCCAATAATTTGAATTTAAGATCTTAACTGTCTTAAATCCTCTTTTTTTTTTTATAAAATGCCTGAATATGAATGCTAAGAGCTGAAATGTATGACATTTTCTGTAAAACAAATAAATAAAGAAATTAAAGATAAAAGCAAGTTTATCTTAGCAGCAAGGCAATTCAGTGTCAGTTAAACTAAATAAATTAATAAATAATAATAAATAAATTTATGAATTATGATATTTTTAAAATACATAAATTAATTAAATAGATACAAGGAATGGATATAAGATACAAGAAATATGCTATACCTTCTATAAAGGTATAGAAATAAAACAATGATAAATAAATAAAATAGATAAAGAAATAGCAAAGATATAGAGGAATAAATAATGAAATAAACTGAAATGAAATGAAAATGAAATAAAAAAATAATAGTTATAATAAATAATAGTTTAATGATAATAATAATAAAACAAAAGGCATATATTCAGTGTTTTATTGCAATGCATTCAGTTGTTTTTAATTGATTGGGAGAGGTCATGCAGTTATGACCAATTCTCAGAGTTTCATTGCTGCTCCTCTGCATGGGGGTATGTTTGAAGGCAGTGCTGCTGTCTTTCACCTCTGCCAGTGCATTTATGTCAGACTGTGAGACCGGAAGAAAATTAAAATAAATAAAGAATAATAATGATTAAAAAATAAATAAATAAATAAATGATAAAATGAATTAAAAATAAATGATTAAATAAATAAATAAAATAAAAAATTAAAATAATAATAATTATAATAACATTAAAAAAAGAATAGATAATAAAAAATTAATTAATTAATAAAAAAAAAAAAAAAAAATCAATGCGTTGCAAATGATAATTCATTAACAGATGAATGTTGTGGAAACATCTAATTTCTGGTCATCAGCCAGGGAAGTCCTTTAAATTGTTAAGAAGAATCTTAATCTGACTCTTCTTTCAATCCGTGCTCTGAATCTGTCATGTCCTATGTCTTCTTTTGCCAGTGAAAATGTGAATTGGGTTTTAAGTTATATCTATTGTGGCATTAAAAATAAAAAATAAAAACAAATATAATACTTATGACAATTACAAATATAATAAAATAAATAATAATAATAATAATAATTATTAATAAAGATAACGAATGAATGAATACAGGATGATAATAATACACAATAATAATAAATTTAATTATAAATGAAAATGATATACATTAAAAAAAAAAAAAAAAAAAAAAACCTGTTGAAACTTCAGAGCCTATTTCCTTGACCACACAAGCTGGCTTTACCGGGCGTAAAACCCGAGACTCTTTCATGACTTCTCTTTGTGTGATAACTGTTACAAGACCTGCCGGCCCCAGAATTCCAGCCAAATTCATGTCTAGCTCTATAGATCATTCTTAAAGGGTCAGGCACCTTTTTCTTCAGGATATGAGTTCCCTGTTTGTTTGTTTGTTTTCTTGCAATTAAAACATTTGCATTTCCTAATTGTTAAATAATGCCTATGTGGAGTTGGTGTGCAGACAGCCACCCTCGCTCTGTCTTTCAGGAGGCTCACTCCTGCTGAATCGAGGAATTAATAGGAAGTATCTTTCAACTCCGGTGACGTGACGGCTCTTTCCAAAGCTCTGTTTATTCTCCCCAATAGATGTTTTGTGAATCATCTGAGTACTGGTTTAGTAAAAGATTTTAGCAGTCCTGTGCTCTTTAAACAACCTTGTCAAATTCTCAGTAAGTTAAGGTCAAACTCCCTTCCCTATTCGGAGCAAGAGCTATGGTGTTGCCACAAGGAATGTTCAATGAAGTTATAATAATGATATAGGTTTCATTAGATCTCTCTTCAGTTGCAATGACTTTGTGGAGACTTAAGATTCTCTCTAGTTTATAATGATCCTGCTCCATTAGTTGGTTTTGGGGGATTCTTTATGGTTAATGGTTTGCTCGTCTGGATTTAGTTTTACATTAGATGCTAAGACTTCAGATTCTTCTTGGGGACCCTTCCATTCTGCTGCTCTCAATGACTTAAGGCATATCCTCCAAGCAATGATAAAGAATGCCCCTCTTTAAATCACTGGTGCATAAGTCAGTGTTGAGATTAAGACCTATTTGACTTCTATTGTTCTTCTTCGAGAAGCAGTTCTCTTCATGGCTTTATAGTTTCTCAGTGGCAAATCCAAATCTAGGCCTCTCCTATATTATCATTTGAGCTCACTATTCTGATTCAACTTAGAAGAGCACATTTATTCCATATTCTTGAAACTCTGATAGATCTTGCCACTGGTTATTGCTGAAACTAATACCATTATTTGTTCTTTGTTTTTATGATGGAACATTGGCATTATCATCCCTCAACCCATCAATCGTCCTCCTGTTCATCATCGATGGTCACAACCTATGATGAGATCCTGGTTCTCCAAAAGCTGCTTGCTCTCTGCCTGTGCTACTGCCTGCCAGACGAACTCCAGTCCCCTCAGTCCCTGACCATCAAGGATGCCCATTGCTGCTCATCTGCCTGCCTCAACACCCAAATCCCTGGGTTGCTAGTTGTCTTCTGCTAGCAATGCTATGATGGTTCTCAAGAGATCCAGCTTGCTCAAAAGCCCTTGAACTTCTGCTTGAAAGTGTTAATGAAAGAAAAGTGATTTTACTTGCTGCTTAATACTGTCAATGCATACCAGGTGGTTTGCTGGGTTAAAGAAAGTATCTAATAAATGCTATAGGTCTGCATCTTCAACGTAGAATGTTCCCTTGCGGCCACAGTGCTATCAGAGAATGGCCTCACAAAGTAGAGAATACTAGATAGTATATTCCCCGACAGGCGCTGTACTGGCGGGGAATGGCCTCACGGCGGCTGGTGCCATGGTCACACATAGTAGAGAACACAAGATAGTATATTCCCCGACAGGCGCTGTACTGGCGGGGAATGGCCTCACGGCGGCTGGTGCCATGGTCACACATAGTAGAGAACACTAGATAGTATATTCCTCTACAGGCGCTGTACTGGAGGGGAATGGCCTCACGGCGGCTGGTGCCATGGTCACACATAGTAGAGAACACTAGATAGTATATTGCCCGACAGGCGCTGTACTGGCGGGGAATGGCCTCACGGCGGCTGGTGCCATGGTCACACATAGAAGAGAACACTAGATAGTATATTCCCCGACAGGCGCTGTACTGGCGGGGAATGGCCTCACGGCGGCTGGTGCCATGGTCACACATAGAAGAGAACACTAGATAGTATATTCCCCGACAGGCGCTGTACTGGCGGGGAATGGCCTCACGGCGGCTGGTGCCATGGTCACACATAGAAGAGAACACTAGATAGTATATTCCCCGACAGGCGCTGTACTGGCGGGGAATGGCCTCACGGCGGCTGGTGCCATGGTCACACATAGAAGAGAACACTAGATAGTATATTCCTCTACAGGCGCTGTACTGGAGGGGAATGGCCTCACGGCGGCTGGTGCCATGGTCACACATAGTAGGCTCTACATTCTGGCCCAGGCTCCTAAATTTTGTTTTGGGGGATTATGTTCAGTATGTTTTGCTCATCACTCCTCAATGTCACCATGTAAATTTATTGTGAGGGGTGATGAGACCGGAGCCTGGACGCCAAACATAAAATATATTTGCTGCTAAATAAACTATTCAAACGTGAGTTGTCTGACTGAAATGAGGCGAGCCCGCGAGCTAGTTCAGGCAGTCAACTCGAGCAGCACTGCTATACACATACCACGTGTCTCACACGTCATAACCATCTTGCAATCACACTCTCTCAATTGGGCGGTCTATTTAAACCGGGAGTCTCTCATCCCTCTCTGCCTGTCAATGCCTTGGCTGCCCTGCGTTTGTAATGCTGCATGTTTCTTTGCCCCCACCACCACCCCAGCAACCACCTGCAGGCTCCGGGGGGATTATGTTCAGTATGTTTTGCTCATCACTCCTCAATGTCACCATGTAAATTTATTGTGAGGGGTGATGAGACCGGAGCCTGGACGCCAAACATAAAATATATTTGCTGCTAAATAAACTATTCAAACGTGAGTTGTCTGACTGAACTGTATTTTGTTGCTCATATGACATTGCAGCTATTACAGGTATGTTAAACGCTGAATGGCTCCTTAAAGGACTGCTTTGGAATACTACAAGACATAAAATGGTTTTAGTGGCTGCGGGAAAAAAAAAAAAAAAATTATATCTTAATCACGTCCCAACTATACCCCGGTCCTATTAAATAACTACCAGCCCCTAAAATTGCAAAAATTTCACAAATTTTTCAATTTCAAAGAAAATGAAATTTAATAGCTTTGGGGGAAAAAAATCAAAAAGTTGCAAAAAAGAAAAAAAAAAAGATTTTTCAAAAATGTCGACGTTTTTGAAAAAACCCCCAAACAAACCTGAGTTTGATAACATATATTAATACTACCACTTAACTCATCAGTTTTTGTTGTTTGCTGAAGTCAAATATCAAGCATGTTTATTATGAGAGCGTGTTGACAGTTTATTGAATCCATCTACACAGAATTAAAATTTGTATTTTTTGACAGATTAGCTTTTTTGTAGATTTAGTTTTCTTACCAGGGCTGTAAAACTTGAGTTTAGCCACAGGTGTATGGAAAGTTGGTGGGCTGTTGATGTTGGAGGAGATGAAGCAGAGCGGTGGCAGGCTTTATTGACAGATGTGATGCATATTAAGTTCAACAAAATATAAATGCATGAAATATGGGAAATCACGGGTAAATCCTGAGTGACATACATTTATTTTGTCTCTTTTTTCTTCGTCTTTTCTCTCCCTCTTTTCTTTGAATTAAATGAAATGAGAGAAGCCAGATATATACTCAGTATCAGATGTTAAGGCTGTTAAATGTTCAATTGTAAGATGTGCATCAAACTTCCAGCTGCCGTCAGGTTAACTTTCCATTATGACAAACGGCTTTAATCTGACATCAGATGTGACGGGACAGTTAATATAGATACAAATGTATACGCTGGTTCAGACAGTTACATTAAATAGTGATTGCTGTGATTGTTTACTGCATTAAAATGTGCCTGACACTCTGGAAACCTGCCTCTGAGGCTTTGTTGACATGTGCGCACATGTGCGCCTGTCACCAAATTAAAGCTGCGGAGGGTGCGCTCCGCTTTGCGCCGAGAATAGACCAGGTTGGAGCTGGCGAGCTTTCAGTGCACTTTCTGCACTGTTTTTGGCACAAAATTGTCACTGCGCCAACATACCCATCTCCGTGCAGATGGTCTACCAAATTGTCAAATTGGCAGCACACGGTGGTGCGCCGCACGAAATTAACACTGTGCGGGGTGCGCCAGGCTTGCGCCCCCTGTGATGCGCCACGAAATTAGAGCCTAGAGTCTTTATTCTTCAATACCCTCTGTAAGAAAATTTAAAAAATCTATATTTCAATGGTATTTTGTTTAAAGCTACAAGGAGCCACTGCAAAGAAGTCAAAGAGCTGCAGGTTGCAGACGCTTGTACTAGAAGAACAGCTCTTCTGTAACTGGGGTTTAACAAGTGGTTTCAAGCCAAGAGTCCCTATTCCAGGAGACATTTACATCTGCGATGTAAACACTGTCATTTTCAGCCCATTACAGCCTGCAGAGTAGCACCTGTTTGTCTGCTTCAAGTCGATCTGATTTCACAGAAAGACAGGAGACCTTTCTGTTTTGAAGCAGCTCGACTAGTTCAGCAAAGTGCAGCCTCCCTCAGTGTTTGGCTATTTTTTTTTCAAACACCCTTACTGACTTAGTTTCAACCACAACATTGTTCCTGCTCGTGGATACAAAGAAAAATGACTCGCTCTGTCATATTATCTGAAAATGTCCTGTGATTTGGAATGCGAGGGCACAGCTCTGCCATTAGCTCACACGCCAGGCTTTAAAGATCTGATTATCCAGGCCCGTCCCTCCATTTGTGGCTCCGGAGTCTGCCAGAAATGGATCTGTGTAGACAATGTGGTGTCCCTGAAGTCCTCTTTGCTGTGTTTGGCACACAGTCTAACAATGACGTTCATTGGATTTAAACCGGTCATTTTCTCGCCCCCCTTTACAAAATGAGTTTGGGTGATGTGTGATTTTCTGTGACTTTGACAGAGCTAACCATCCATCACCCGGGGCTACAGAATGAGACAATGAGAAAAAAAATCTTGCAGGGCTCACTGATACCAAACTGGGTTTCTTTTACTGGCACCAGTTTGGATAGTTGAGGAGTGTGTCTGGTTTGACAGAAAAAAGAGAAAAGCTGGGGGTTAGGGGAGAACAGGGTAAGTTGTCACACGGTTTGGTTGCCAAACTTATTATAACTTGATGTCTCTCAAACTGAGGATTGGAAATTTAAGGAATTGTCTGGAGTGAGACAGCTGAACTAGGTGAGAACTTTTTGTGTTTTTCATGTCAAAATCTAAATATTTAGCTCCTTGATATTTTTCTTCTTGGCTTTGACACAACAGGTTCATAACAAATCAGTTGTCATCATAAGAAGTGTGGAGGGAAATCAATAGTTTGGATTGTGTTTAGCTAGCTAACTAGTTATTACACAGTTGTTAGCCTTGATACTAGCAAGAAATTCCAATTGGGGTTGGATGTGATTTTTTTTTTTAGGGTTGGTTGTCACCTATGTATATATATATACGGGCTTGATAATAACACCTGCCAAATGCGGGTTAATTTCAGCAGAAGCGGGTGACACCACCACTCCTACTAGCCACTTTGGTGGGTTGAATTATGTAATTGTGTTTTTTTTGAAACAGCACCTGAAATACTAAACCAATTGCAGTATGAGATAATAACACTACAACTCCCATGAGCACTGCCTGCACACAGTCTTTGCTCATTGGTTCATTCACTAAGTCTTTTGCTGATATAACTGCTGTCAGGCGCTCAGACTCCATCTCCAGCCTGCGGCTTTGACACCCTGACAGCCCCTGGTGTTAAGCTCCTGATAATTTATAAGTTCACTTGTGTCTTTTTCGCTCTTCACTGGAAACAGATTCCAGGGTTTGAGGCACAAACTAGCGTCAAAACTCCTTTACACTTTTTGAAAGTGAGGACATTTGTTGGATGGAGCTCATTTAAGCTCACACTGCACTGATCTCACCAACAACACTCACCGAGAGCAGGGAAAAGAGGGGAGTATGGGCGTTGAGCAGCACTCGTTGGGAACAGATATGAGGAGCTGTAAGAACAATATTTAAACTTCCTTATATACAAACCCTTATCAAAGTTATATGTAAAAAGTTCACTCTGAAAATAATGTTAACAAACCAAATCATTCTAAATTAATGTGACTTTTACTCTAGTTTGACTTCTGTATATTGTTTTTGTTGTCATGACGCATTTTTCAATGTTACGACTGCAAAAAAATGTATAATTATACTACAGAGTGACATATTGACTATGACTGTTGGAAATAAATATCCAAGCAGACAGTCTCTTGCTAGTTTTTTTTTCAGTTTAGTTTTTATCTTTTCAATTAATCTTCTTCATCCCTTCACCACTTCCATTAAATGCAATGATAAACTACTACTTGTATAACTCTGCCTTAATAGACTGCCTATTTTCATGTAAAAGGAGAGCAACCTTACACACAGCCTGATCAGAGCTGAATACCTGATAATGATCTGTGGCGTCAAACATTGATTTAGGCCTTGTTTACACAACGTTTCATCCGAAAACGCTTAAACGCAGTGAAAAAAATCTGCGTTTACAAGGAAATGCAGAGGGACTGAAAATGCTGTAGTTAGCATGCCAGGCCTATAGTTGGTGCTATAACTGTCTTGTCCAGAAGCAGCTTTTGTGAGATCTTCACCGAAGACGAGTTGAGCTGATCATCTGGTGTATTGGGGAATACTAAGTGCAAAAGTGGAGCAGCAGATGCTCATTTTGTTTAAAGACAGTCAGGAGATTCAGAAGATAGAGCAGCACAAGCACAACACGGTAGTTCGTGTAACGGGGGAAAAGCTATAATTTTTAACAATTTATTCTCTTGGGGGGCTCACTGTCCACACAGAAGCCAGACTAGTTTAAAAGATGCAATAATGTACAATTTATTAAAAGATAATCAGTCTCTATGGTAAAACAAATTAAAGTTGATCCCTCGTGACAGTCTTATTCCCTCTTCTTAAGACAGCAGATAGTCCAGATTCTTCACAGGTAGGGAGTGACTCCGTCCAAAGAAGGTGGCAGAAGGCAGGGTCTGGATGCAAGAAAAAGTCACTTTTCGAGTTGTTGTAGATTCACAATCCAGAGTTGTCGGCCATGGGTCCTCAGTAAAATAAAACTATAAAACCAATAAAACCACAAACAGCACAACACTCGATTTTTAAAACAAGGAAACCCAGACTTTTGACTCTGATAAAAACAAATCCACTTAGTGACTCTGTACCCTCTCCTGCACCTGTGTGCCTTGTGGTTCCCGTCACGTCACTGTACGGCTCCAGACCACTCCTTTCGCATCTCCTGCTCGTATCTCGTGCTCTTTGTCACTCCACCATAGCAGACCGCTTCCCTGGCACCCTGTGTTCACTCACACGCGTCTCCGCTATCACACACAACACACCCCTGAAGAGCCTCTAGTGCCACCGCAACAGGTGTTTCTCATCAGCTACTGATTGTGCCCCCCAGGGGAAGGGAGAGAAAACCTTTGTGCAGAAAAAGAGAACAGTCATACCTCCAGTCACACCTCCAAACCCACACACCTTGTGACATTCGTGATGATCGTACCAACAGTACTGCTGTACTGTTGTATGCGTGCGCGCGAGGCAGAGTGTGACGTCAGCGTTACCACTGAAAATGCCAGCTTACTGTTCATGGCAACATTGCCGGGAGCATTTCAGGAAAATCCCACTCTGGAGGCCGTTTTCAAAAGTTTGCGTTTTAGGTCGGCTGAAATGCAGTTTCAGTGCAACCCCGAGGCTAAAACGCAACAAAACTTTTGCTCGCCACCCTAAACCATTGTCGTGTAAATGGCCCCTTAGTCTTGATTTGAGTGTGAACAGGGGTCGATTACACTTAAAAAGGTTGTAAATCCTTTTTATAGGATTTGCATCTGAGTGGCTAGTAACTTTGGGATACTACTAGCCACAGTGGCTGGTGAGCAAAAAGGTTGATGTTAAGCCCTGTATTTATATGTTATATACAGTGGGCTGGCCTAAAGATGTGTTTCCTGTTCACATTCCTTGCTTATTGTGTTAAGATGCATTTTTTCAACATGTCAATTCAATGAAACTTTCAAATGTCATGCTTCCTTCTTACCTTTTTAAAAAGATTTTTCCCATTAAAATAACATTGTGACAAACAACCCAAAACTTTGTGACAACCATCCCCATGGAGTTGGTTGTCAGTGTCTTTGATTGTAAATTCCCTTTTTGTTACAGTATGTTCAGAACTGAGAGAGATACCCGGTTAAAACCAACAACTCAAGCTATTTATTGTAGGAATGACGACTAAAAGATGTATTAAAGATGAGCAATTCACACTAGAGCAAAAAGTGAGACAGCTAACCCTGTTCTCCCCTACTTGAGTTGGTATTACATTACAGGGTCAGTTAAATAAGAACAGTGGGGCAAGGATTTCAGAAGATCAGACAGTGAAGGAAGCACATAATTCTTGGAGCACCTGCACAGAGTGAAACAGACCCAAACTGAACTACAAAGCAAACAGCATCTTGGCCCTCTGGTGTGTTAGCACATATTTAAAACAACTGTCTTGCATGTATTTGAAGCAAAAATGGCCTTTTTATTTTTGACTGAGCTTCGCTGTGTATCACATTTAATTCACCCCAGTTAATGTGAACATGTGGTGGATTCAGGGTCAGCAGAAAATGTTTTCAATAACCCATCAGGGGCTAAAAATCAACTTTCAGTGAAGTCTCTGTAACACTCATCTAACAGGGTGCTATCACAGGGCTAACACATAGAGACAAATCATTACACACACACACACACACACACACACACACACACACACACACACACACACACACACACACACACACACACACACACACACACACACACACCAATGGGCAATGTACTGTGACCAAGCATGTTTTCAGACAGTAGGAGGAAGCAAGAGAGAGCCCACGCATGCACAGGAAGAACATGTAAATTCCACCCAGAAAAAGCAGAGCTAACCACTGCACCACCGTGCAGCCCTGTCTTCATGTGTTACAGTACAATGAGATATGAAACTCATCCAGACTTTTAAACATGTTAGTGCAGTGGATCAGCAGTGAAAAAGATATCTCAAATGGTGATGTAAGTATGAAAGTTGACACTCGTACTCTCCAAAGGAAACCCTTTCAGGAACAGGTGTTTGCCACTTAAAATTGAACGATGGCAACCTTTTTCAAGACAACCGCTGCTTTGACATATATTCGTTAACACATCCGGAAGTTCACCACTCCTCTGGAAAAGGGCAATGGTCTACGAAAAATGAAAGATGAAAACAATCTTCTCCCAGAAGAACCTCTGAAATCTCTTAAAGTGTTGGTTGACTTTGAATTCCTTTTTTTTTAGGAGCACTGTCCCTTCAGCACCACAGCTGTGTTACTTCACTCATCTTTCCTCAGACTCCTAGGGCTCTAATTTTGTAGACCGGGCACAAGCGCAGGCACACCTGCCCTGCGCTGGCCTTTGCCACGCAGACAGGGCGTGACCGGCCCACTTTGCAAGTTTCCTGCAGTGCCAAGAGAGGTGCAGAGGAGCGCAGAGGAGCGCAGAGATGGGCGTCCACACCTCTCTCCGCGCAAAATTTCCCCGGTGGGTTGATGGGCCAGTGGGCCAGTGGGCCACAGCCGCAACATGAGAGAGAGGGGGTGGGGTGGATTAGGCTGTGGCAGAGTCGCCTGTCAATCACACTGCCCGAACGGGGGACAGTGCCAGACAGCGTTGTTGGAGGATTTGGGACTGATTTTTTTTTTTTTTTTTTTTGGGGGTGGGGGGGCGTCTACTGATGTGCTAGGCTGAGTCGAAGTCCCGAGCTGTTGTTCAGTCCCAGTCTGCCACTGCTCAGGAGTGCCCCCAGCACCCCAAAAGACCTCAGCCTCCTCAGCAGATAGAGTCTGCTCTGACCCTCTTGTAAAGTGCAGTAGTGTTTACAGTCCAGTCCAGTTTATGGTTGAGATGAACACCTCGGTACCTGTAAGAAGTGACATTTACGGAGTTTATAAGAATTTATAAAAAGTTTATGGTGAGTTAATTATGTTTTTTACCTGTTTTGTTGAACCCAATATAGCCAAAAAATACGGTTTTGCTTTTCATGTGGTCAGTCTCTGAAATCAGACTGAACATGATTAATGCACTGCTGTGTTTTTCAGGTTTCAGGTTTAATCACTTTCAGGTCACATTTGGCATTAAGTACATTTCCTTTCCATCAAAAATCTGACATTTGTAAATTTGACTTAAAAGTGTTTTTCTAATTTAGATTTTTTTTATTGTAAAAATGTTCTGTAAAATGAAAATTTAAGAAAAGTTTGTAAAAGTGTTTCAAACTTTGTAATTTTGGCTTGCACTTCTCAGCCATAATAGTTTATGCTGTAGTCAGACCAGAAAAGTCCTTTGATCCACTTGTTAGGTCCGGACCAAAAGCAGAATTTATTTTTTTCGTTTGGTGGGGTTCGTAATCAGATTGTACTTTTTGCAAGTGGACTTTATTCTATAAACACATCCATGTGTGTGACGATCAGTGCTCTCATTGGACAGCACTGACAAAGGGCGGCACACAGAATACAGACCTGGAAATGAAGGTAAACATGTGTTTGTGCTCTTATTAGAGCTGCAAAATCATTTTCAGTTTCAAGAGCAGCTCCTTCAAAGAAGGCTTAACAACACCATTTACAATTTTGGAACAGCAAAGACAAATGCGCAAAGCAAGGAGACGCTATGCTCTGCGTGTCCTGACCCACAACATGCTAGCAACAGCGTGGCTAAACAGAAGACGGAGGATCAGGTATGAACCAAAGACGGTTAGGTTACGGTGGCTTTATAGGCCCAAAAGGCGCATGTATCCTGTAGTTAGTTCGGATGGACCTTGGTTTGTATTCAGACCTGCACCGGAGAACCACGAACCGCACCAGAGTTTGTTTGGAAGCGGACCGAGACCACCTCAAAAAGTGGGCCTCGGCCGGGTTGTTTGGTCCGCACCAGGGTTCGTTTGTGTCTATTCACACCTGCATGAAAAGTCCGCACCAGCCTGGGAAACGAATCCTGGTCCGTTTAAAGTGGACCAAACAGTCCAGGTCTTTGGGGTTGGAATAAAAGCCAAGATTTATTTGGATGAGTATTTATTCCTTATTTCTGACAGAAACCTCAAGAAGACTTAATACGGGATGGAAAAGTTCTCGAACCAATAAGAAATCTGTGCAGCCGGTCACTGGGTTTATGGTAGCTGTTTTTCTACCTTTGTGCGATGAAAGGTGAGGGTTTTATTCAGAAGCAAAGCACAGTGATGAAAAAAGAAATATGCTGTTGGAAAGTGGACTACACTCTGTGAGCATACCCAGCACTTTACCCAAGCCAGCAGTGGTGATTGGACCTAATAATAACACACATTTGCATTTTCCCAAACACAGAGGGAGATATTCATCAGGAGGCACGCACACAAACACTGTTTCATTTGCGGCACAATTACACTGCCTTCCAAAAGAGGTTGTATAACAGCAGAAGCAAAGCGGTGAACCCAGATGACTTTGAAATTAGCTTCCCACAAAATGACGCATGACAGCTTGAGTGCTGTAAAAATCAGGTGAACCCGAAGAGGTTAACATCGCCCTGGGAAATAAAGCACGCACATGATGGTTTAGTGTGCACGTGAGCACTCCTTCATGCATGTGCGTAAAGACAACAGGGATGAGGTGTTTATGAGAGATTTTTTATGAGGATCCAAGAGGTCAACTAACATATTTGCTGGTTTTAGAGTGGAGAGACATCACAACCAGAGCACTCCCAACTCCAAAAGAAATCCTCCTTTTCTGCATCTTCTAGTGACAAGATGCTTGGCCCATGCCTACGGAACGATAACCTTAAAAAGCAACCATAAGCCACCAAAATCACTCTTTGGATACAGGAAATGTTTCTCTCCCGTCTGCCAATTTCTTACTTTGGCTGCAAAGTTGACAGTGTGGAGGTGTGCAGCTGATTGAGTATTCAGAAAACAAGTTCAAAATCTGAATGAATCACTCTTCATTATGTAAATATGAAAGAAAACACAGAGAGCGGCTGCCTTCACTTACAGATTGAGCTAGACTGGGCTTTGCAGATTAAGATGGTGCCAGTCAGACTTGTTAAAGGGGACATATCATGCTGATCCCTGATTTAATACTTACATATGATATAATAAATTTGAAAACAAGACCTTTCATCCCCTGAATTTTCAAAAAATGAGATATTGTATTTTTTCTGATATCCTAGAACGAGATTTGATGCCTCTGAAAATAGGTCATTGCCATTTGGCTGCAAGATTTCGACCTTCATGAGGACACGAGGATCTTTTCTTTTTATTGGAGTAATCTAATAAAGCAGCTCCTCCTCTGTGATGTCAGTTAGTCACACAACCGCCACCGAGGGATACACCCACCAAGAGCCGAGTATCCCCCCTCAGATGCTGGATGCAGGGACTCGGCTCTGCTGAGCAGCTCGGCTTTACATGGTGAATTAGCAGTTAAAACACTGTAGTTTTAGCAGACGTCGTAATACTTGTGACACTGATATTTGCATGCTTGTTCTGACATGCACTGTGAACCTGGACCACAATAATGCTGCGGTTATAACATAGTGATGAACTGACGGTAGAGGCGATCTTTAGACTACACTTTCAGCATGATGGATAAAACAGACAGAGAAAAGTGAAGGAGCAGGATGGAGCCCTGTTCTAGAAATAGTTTATTGGTGAAGTCTGCCTATATTTCCACGTATAAACTATACATGTTACAGTACTGGTTTGACTCACCACACTGAAGCGTCCTGAGATGATCTGTGTGGAGGTGGATTGTCTTCCTCCTGAGCTGCAGAACCGTCCGGGTCTGACTCGGGGTCCAATACAAAAGGACGTATCCTACACTCAGCCATTTTACTAGTGCTATCAATGCCTTACGGTGAAGTTTTGGCAAACAGCAAACTCGCTCGGTCTGCTCCATCCAATATGGCGATTTTGTAAATACTGCCATGCTGCAAAAACCGCCCCCTGGCTCTACCCCCTCCGCCCCTCTGATAGAACCGACCAATCAGAGCACAAAGGGCTGTGACTTTGCGAGGTTACTGGAGGTCATTCTTGAAATGGAGCGTTTCAACAAGATCTTCAGAATGGCCTTAAAATGAGAATATTGAGAACGCTATTGTGGGGCAATGAAGGAACTAAATGACTTGTACTGAGGGCAGAAATGCTTTACCGGCATCCTAGTCTGGCATAGTGAAAAGGAGAAACAAGCATGATATGTCCCCTTTAATATTTTGATTTAATACTGAAGGCCAGGCCGCTCATGCAAAGAAACACTCTTTCAGGCTTCCATAAACATGCAAACACATGCAGGACTGAGCTGAGATGAACGTCCTGTGCCGATGTGTCCCAGTTATCACAGCTCCTGGTGGAATAGAAATTTAACTCCCACCATCACCACCACCACCCATCCTATTCACATTGACCCAGAATTAGTCGGTCATTCAGCTAGAAAAAGAACAGCCCTCACCTACAAAAACTTCTCCGTCCCAAAATATGAAGACAGCATTTTCAAGAAGAAATTCAAAGCGTCTGTGCAGCTCCAATCATGAGGAAAGCACAACTTTGGAAAAGTAGGTTGGTTTAAGACGGAAAATCACTGCAGAAATGAGAACAAAGAACAAAGAAAAGACAAAAAAGGCAGACAGGTGTAATAACAGGTGGAAATGACAGGGAGGGAGGAAAGAGTCCAGGCTGTGTATCAAAGCGAGGAGGTGGCAGCAGAGTTTAATGGAAAGAGGCGAAACTAAAGTGACAGGCGATTCTAATCACTCAAGCCTCCAGAACTAAATCTGCCCATTAGCCAGACTGAAAGGTCGCCTTCATGTCCTTCTCCAGTGTGGATGTCCACCACAGTTATAATACACACTGGATTTTATTTCCAGGAACATAAAACATTTCTTTGGAGTTTCTTCGCAGAGAAATTTATGGTTAATTTAGGAGTTGGAAGCATTAGTCTTCCAGTTTTGGCCATGTGAAGCTGTGGCTGAGACGAAAACAGTGTGAGGTGCCTGGAATCAGATGAAACAAGGCTTTTATTCAGCTCCCAGATAAAGAAACAACAAAGAGACTTTGTTTTCAAGACAAACCTTTTTACCTGATCCTCCAATTTGCAGTCACTTGTTGTTGACTCGCTGTGTTGTTTGCTTGCTTTTTTGTTGGTTGGTTTTCTCATGCAGCCCCCAACCTGCAACCAATCAATGAATCAATGGAACACAAATCTTAGCACCACTTACAAATAATACACCAAACATTTCTGCAAAACAGCCCCAATAAAGGGGTTCCAAGTTACTTCCAGCAGGTATGTTGGCGAATTAGTGAAGCTATCGTCTTCCTCTTAAAGGTGAGTTTTAGCTTCATGGAGCTTTCAGGTTTTGACTCTCAGCCTTTGCAGATCAAAGGGGATCCTGAAGAGGCCTCATTTATTCTGATCATCATGTTGATGGTGTTGATGCTGAGGGACATGTCTCATAGCTGGAGAAACAACAGGCAGAAAGCTCCATGACAGACACATCACCCTCTGATAGCTCATGTTCTGTTTGACAGAGCTAGCCTTCAACAATGAAGCACCAATCCACCTCTGACTGTCAGAGAGAAAAGAAAACTCTCAGACAGAGAAACAACAACGTTTGTTAGACTGTACCATAAACAATAAACAATGACCTTTACAACCAATAAACGTTGCTACGGAAACGTACTCCAACGGTGTCACCTTTACCTGTGGAGCAGAAAACAGCCAACTTCAGCGTCGTCCTTCAGACCCAACTTTTTCATTGATGACCCCCAGCTTGGAAAGTCTACACCCATGTTTACTCTCCTTTTAGTCGTTGTCTGTCCCACTTTCTCTTCATTTCTTCCTGATCTTTTTGGAGCAAAATCTGATGATTTACACTCATGATGCATATTTGTCATTCTCCATCAGAAAATACTCTCAACAACAATTCTTTAAAGGTCCCATATTCTGCTCCTTTTCTGCAGTTTAATATGGATCATTGATGTCTTCATGAAATGGTAGTAACATGTTTTGGTCCAAAAAGCCAATAAATCAAGCACAGCAGCATTGTTTCCAGGCTCTCATAGCCCCTCTGTTCAGAACGCTCTGATTTAGTGGGCGTGGCCTTCATATGTAAATGAGCCACCGCCGATACCATGTCACTGAGAGCAGCGCCATGTAACCATGACTACCGAGCCCCAAGTGCACAATGTTTAGAAAACAGCAAAGCTCTTCTACCGTAACATTACAGGCTAAAACAACAGGCGAACTACAGCTAAAGTTAGCATCCTGAAGTTAACACAGAGACAGGGGGGACACTGAGGAAAAGCTCTGACATCTGCTCCACAGCACACAGTATTTAGAATACTCACATTTCCAGGGTCCCAGGTTTGTTGGTGGATGGTTGGTAATGCGCCTGGATTCAGGATCAGTCTATTGACTAGCCCTCTGTTGTCTCAATGTCCAAAGTTGGAAAAGGAGTCGGCTGTAAATGACTAGCACACATCTGCACAGTTTTACTGAGTGTAGCTGGCACATTTCCTTGATTAATGAACTCTAGCCACTTACACTAAGTTCACACAGGAAGCACCGCGCGCGGAGCGGGGGCGCCGCGCATGGTGCTTGGCTGTTTGCACATGAAGCCTTTTCTGCTGCGCTCTGTGTGTGTGATCAGACATCGACTCAGCTCGGCAGTGATCGGACGTTTCTGTCTGCTCCGTCCAAACTTTACAACTGGCGCTTACGGTGCGGCAGCTGGTGGAAAAACTAGAGAGAAGCGGAGCGGAGGCGCTCCAGAGCGCGAGCCGTTCCGCGCGGGTGCTGTGTGAACAATTACATCGGTTAACCCCGGTGCCGATCCGAAACTGCTGTGCGCGGCGCGTCCTGTGTGAACCTTACGTTAGTCTTGTCTTCTTCTGAGATGGGAAGCTTGTGCATGGAACCATGTGGCTGTTTACAGCCAAAAACAAAGCAGTGATGGCTCTTCAACTTTGGTATTCCTCTCCTCCAGCAGCGGGGAGGAGGTTCAGGGGTATCTGCTCTGGTGGACCAATCAGGTCAGACTTGCTCCTCATTGGTCAAAAAAGGGAATCGCTGACGTCGGCAAATCCCCCCAAATCCAAACAGCTCGTTTTAGGTCAGGATTTTACATTAACAAGCACTATTAAGTACAGGTTTTTTAATTAAATGTCACATTTTGTGGGCTGGGAGGAAAGCTTAAGACCCATTTTTGCATGATATGAGACCTTTAATGCAAAACAATAAAAGAACACCTTTTCTTTTTTAACATGCAATGCAACTAATTGGTGGGGGTTGGTCTTTATGCTGGATGGAGGACAGACAGAGATGAAGAAGTCGCAGCAGAAAAGAAGAAGGAGACTCAATTTATAGCTGCCCTGTTAGCCTTGACTGAAGTGTCTGGCTTCTAATGCAGCACAAAATATGTCTGAGATGATAAACACAAGAGAAGTGCCTGCACCCAAATAAAGTGTCCTCAGCAGTTTGAAAATTGGTTGGATTATGTTAAAAGACAGGATGTTCGTGGACGCTCCAGCCTGCAGGAACTGTTGAACAACAGTGGCTGCAAATGGGAGAAAATAGGAAATAATCAGGGGAAAAGCCTGAGACATGATTGGTGGATATTCAGCCAAAGGCATCAGAGTGGTCAGCTGTCGTGAACATTTTAAACTTCAATAATATTGAGGTAAAATTTGGATATCCTGACAGTTGTAATGTGAATAAAGCAAAAATAAATTAGAAAAAAACTATCAGCAATTTCACAACAAAGTGTCACATTTGCTTATCATGAAAAAGGACACTGACAGTAAGTTGATGACTGTTTGAGTTGGTGACAGAAACTAGCTACTACAGGTTCCTGGCAGGAGGCTGGTGCTGGAGTAAGCTTGTTGACACAGTCTTTGGCAGTCCGCTGTGACCAAAGAGTGTGACGGCCTGGTCTGCAGTTTGCTGAGAAAATCTTTCCTGGAAAGTGTCCCCCCAAATTCCAAAAGTGCTGCCAGAGAAAAATCATGCCTTGTTCTTTTTCATGGACACACAGGCTGTGTTACTACTCAGAAACTGACCAAAATTCTAGTGGGGCTGATTTGGCTCGGGTAGTACCCCAAGTGCACAGAGGCTACAGTCCTTGTTGTCCTGGTCATATGATCAGTTCATGGTGCTGACATGATTTTGTGCACGTCATTCCCCAAACCCTTTCACCTATTATTTCCTGTCTCTTTGTAGCTCTCTGCTAAAAAGGAAATAAGCCTAAAATAACCACTAAATTAATAAAAATGATCCAAATAATTCTTTTCTCTTTCTCCTTTTTCTTTTTTTTTTATAAAAAAAGCCCAAACCCTGTTGTAATAAATGTTTCAATGAGAAAGGGTTGTTGTAGCCAGGGGGCACAGAGTTTTTTTTCCACCGCATAAAGCCTGAATCAAAATATGTTTTTATTAAACATTTGTATCTGTAGAAAAACATACTTACATAAATAAAAATAAGTTTGTAAAGCTTACCTGAATTCACATTGTAAAGGACAGAAGTAGCACTAGAAAATAGAATAGAAAAGAAAATAGAAAATACTTTATTTATCCCCGGGGGGAAATTCAGGAGTCACAGCAGCAATCAAGAAAACGAAAGTAAGAAAGTGTATAGATAGTGCAAAAAGGTCCACAGGAAAATATATGACGACAGCCCGTTCACCACTCTCCAGCCCAGCCAGTCTCCACCTCCACAGGGTCCAGGACTGAGCCTCCCCCCCAAAAAATTAAATATAAAAAATAAAAAAACCCTAACCCTGGAGCCATGTCTGTGAATAGCATGATGCTACGCTGCCCTCTGGTATTCCCTCTGTTGCTGGGTTAGCATGGCTAGCTCGTCCATCTTTTTGGAGATAGATCTTATGTGCCCAATAACGATGGATAGAAGGACAGGTTGATGTCGTCACTTCTTAGCTCACACCTGAGAACCAGCATGTCGTCCTCACCTCCTTCTCCTCACCTTGTGGGAAGACATCAGGCCTTACACCAGTTAGCATTGACATGCTACAGACTGCTAACAGCTAAGTTTGCATGTAAAAAATGCAGCCATGGTTACATGTAGGATCTCCAGACAGACACAGGAGAGAAAGTAATAAAAACATCGCTGAAGCCACAAAAAGTTTGGTGTACATGACCAACAAATGGACCATACAAAGTAATGATCCACTCCAAACACAAAGATGACGAAAAGGGAGGAACATTTTTTTTACAAGAAACGGACAAAAAAAGAGAGTTGCTGCAAAAGGCAGCCATGGCCAACAGGGCGGGGCCTAGCAACCATACTATTTCAGGTAATAACAAATTTATAAATCCTCAAACTGGCTTAGGCGTATTGCCAAAATACCTACTCCTCAACATTGCAATGTACAATAAAACATGTAACTACTGTTTACATGAATAAAATGAATTCTAGTCCTGGCTGGTGTGATTCATCTGACTTTCTGAGTTGGAGATTCAACTTTGGATACGGACAGTTTCATATATCTGCCATGGAAATATTTCACCAGTCCATCTGGGTAGCAGCTCTTCAGATTTGTTTTCAGAGGCGGGACTTTCAAAAAAAATCAGCAGCTGGTGATTGGATGACCGTTCTGATTGACACACTCACCACAGACCAATCCACATCAAGCCACAGTATGATGTAGCTTATGTTTGCCGCTGCTGAAAAACAATAGACGAACAACTACAGGAACACGAGAAACAGCTGTGAAAAAGGCGTTAGACGACAGCTTCCTTTTTTATAAATTTAACTTAAGAATCAAAGGAACGCTGACAAGTACGAAAGTCTGCTGACGTCTCGTCTGCTCCCACAGCTCCTGTGACTCTTCCCTGATTGGGCCGGTCAGAATTTAGCCGAGTGAATTTGTTGGTCATTGGAGCCTGACAAGATGGACCTGCAGGATTTCAGAAACTGAATCAGGCAGGTCCCTCTGCTCTGCAAGGTTACCAAAATACCAACATTTGTGACACCATGAATGCACCTTTAGCTTTAGCACTCAATCGCCAGACTTTTCATGTGCGCTGCATTCATGTCAATCAGTCTAACTAACAACATGTCTCCAAATAAGATTCTAGTGTCAGTATTGCATTACATTATTCTACAGTGTAGAATAGAATAAACATATAGTAGATGATATGTCAAAGCCATGTGAAAAAAAAAGTCCATCTTTCATGAAATAAACAACAGAAAGTTTGGAAACTTGATGCTCATTGTTGGCTACATCTGGCTCAATTTGCTCATAAACTTCTGAAGAGCCATGCTGAGCCTGACAGCTTGGCAAGCGCAGCAACAGAAACTTTCTCTGCCTTGTTTTGTTTTACACTCTTCATTTCATCAATACAGAGCAGATAACTGGAGGCTCTTTCAAAGCTCCCTTCCTCAAAGGTCCCCCTACTCTGTCTTTGTGTGGAGGGCAGATAATTGGCTTCATAGCGGCTGGAGAAACACACATTAGCTTTGATTAGCTTAGCCCCAGAGGTGGGTACACCTAATGAGAGGAGACTAATGAAAATAATATATTTACAGATCCACTGCACTGTGATCTTTCCTCCTATTCCCCCTCTCTCCATTACTCCAGCCTGTCAATCCCCTCACACACACACACACACACACACACACACACACACACACACACACACACACACACACACACACACACACACACACACACACACACACACACGTGCACATACACACACATAAGTATTCATGCTCTCCTCCTGATTTGCTTGTACATGGGTAAATAGATAGGACTAGCCAAAACCTGCAGCAGCCTGTTGCTAGGTTACCTCTTTAGTGATTCTTTCTCATCCTGGGTAACAAACAGCTCCTCTGTTGCCTTGTACACACACATACACACACATCGTACATGAACACACATATATATGCAGACACCAGCACCCAAACATTGTCCATCTTTGTGGGGAGGGAGAAAGAGAACCTGTCTGTTTTATGGGTTTAATCTCAGCCAGAAGGGTTGTTCTTGGAGGGAAGAGGGGGACACTCACTTGGCCTTACAGCTTCCCCTCCATCTCCACCCAGCCCGTCCAAACAGATTGATGTGTGCACTGACTGCTCGCAGAATTGTTTAGGCTTTATTCAAGATTGTGATCAAAGCTGCACAATGCAGAAATGTTTCATTGCTGTGCAGACATTGGTGTGAAGAGGTTTCTGGGAGTAATCATGGCAAACATGGAGAGCAGAGGAGGATTTGAGGCTGTAGTTTAGGAGGACACAGAGCCGCTGAATACACATCTGATCAAACTGTAGAAGAAGAGCCACAACAGTTTCTTTTTTTTTACTGATGCTATAAATCTAGAAAATAGCATGATATAGACACTGTGTCCTTGAGTTGGTAAGTTTCAGGAATGTGTTTCAATCAAAGACCAGATGTGGGAGATAAAGTGCACACAATCAGTTTACAACATCTTTGCTTCCATTTTTAATTAATTCTGCTGTCATTTTTTACTTTAACCCTTCATCACTTTTTAAATTTTGTTTTCAAATGCAAATGTTGAGGAGCGATGATTAGGCCATGTCCCCACGTAGCCAGGTATTTAGGAAAACGCCTATATTTTCATACGTTTACGCCTGTCGTCCACACGAAACTGCAGTTTTATGTCACCAAAAACAATGTTTTCTACAAACTCTGGCCAAAGTGGAGATTTGGAAAACTCTGGTGTCATGGTTTTGTGTAGACGCTGGTAAACAGAGTTTTCAGTTCTTAAACGTCACAGCTGAATGACGGGGGATCATTCTGGTTGGCTGACACGGGTTTTACGTCTGGAAAATACAGCCCATTACGGGTTTGGCATGCCTCGAGCCCCACTCCCTGGCTGATTTACCTGCTGCGTGTGAACAGAAGTATTTTTCAAAACCAACGAGGGGGGAATAATCGTTTTTGAAAATACCTGGCCACGAGTGGACATGGCCTCAGTAGTTAAAGGACAACTCCGTTTTTTGTGTGCATGCTCATATACTCACCCAGACAAACATCGTGCAGCTCGGAGTCCTTCAGAAGTTATTTAGATCCAACTGATTTTAGCCGCACTTAGCGGGGGCCACGGCAAGGGAGCTTCAGCGCGGGACATAATCTCTGCAAAATCGCTCATTTCGGCTATATTTTTCATCCATCACCAGTGTTATCATAAAGTAAGCTCGTCTACCGGCTTCAGGTGGGTCAGCTGACCCAGAGCTGACCTGGTAAACTAACTTTAGATGACATCATAGCGGCGCGACACAAAAGTACAGTTGATTTACTTTTTGCCGACATTGCTGAGCAACATGGCAGAGTATTTTTCTGATGTCGAAGAGTCAGACTACGACTTCGAGTTTGATGGTTGTCCTTACCGGTTTGAGCCTGAGTAAACGGGCGAGGAGCTCCATGAAAGAAGGATGCAGAGGGAGAGAGACGAAGAGCTGGCTCAAGAACAACAAACAGGAGCACGTCCACGACTCAATGTGAACTGGTGGTGTGCTTGTGGACAGTGTTCGCCTATGGCAACAGATGAGGAGTGTGTTTGCTGCTTAGAGTGGGACTTGAGACCGGCTGACACGCGTATGGATCTATCCAGGAATATATGTCTGACTACTTTGGGGGATTTCTCTGCAATGGATGAAAAAATATAGCAGAAATTAGCGATTTTGCAGCGATTATGTCCCGTGCTGAAGCTCCCTTGCCGTGGCCCCCACTAAATTCCTTGTTCAATTCCGTTGCTAGGCGCTACCCAAGTAGCTGCCTGTTGCAGCAGCTCTCTCGTCTTTGTCCGTTTCTTGTAATTTTTTGTCTCTTTTTCGTCATCTTTGTATTTGGAGTGGATCATCACTTTGTATGGTTCATTGTCGGTCATGGACACCAAACTTTTTGTGGCTTTGGCGATATTTTTTACTACTTTTCTCCTGTGTTTGTCTGGAGATCCTACATGTAACCATGGCTGCATTGTTTACATGCAAAATTAGCAGTTAGCAGCCTGTAGCATGTCAATGCTAACTAGTGTAGGGCTTGATGATTTCCCTCGAGCTGAGGAGGAGGAGGTGAGGACGACGTGCTGGTTCTCGGATGTGAGCTGGGAGGTGACGACGTGGACCTGTCCTTCCATCCATCGTTGTTGGGAACGTGGGATCTAGCCCCGGGGGATGGACGAGCTAGCTGTGCTAACCCAGTGGCATCGTGCTGTTCACGGATGTGGCTGACGGAGCTGACATCGGACGCCAGCACCACATTGGAGGAGCTTCGCCTGCTATGAGCAGACAGGATCCAGGAGACAGAGACTGAACAGACTGCTGGGGAGGCTCAGTCCTGGACCCTGTGGAGGTGGAGACTGGCTGGGCTGGAGAGTGGTGGACGGGATGTCTTCATCTAATTTCTTATGGACTTTTTTTGCACTTTCTGTACTCTTTCTTACTTTTGTTTTCTTAAATGCTGCGGTGACTCCTGAATTTCCCCTCGGGGATAAATAAAGTATTTTCTATTCTATTCTAAATGCTGCTAAAATCTGTTGGATCTAAATAACTTCTGAAGGACTCCGAGCTGCACGATGTTTGTCTGAGTGAGTATATGAGCATGCACACACCTATAAATAAGGCCCAGGTGTCAAAAAACCGGAGTTGCCCTTTAAGACCCTTGCGCCGGCAGATGAATCCCAGGAATGGGGCTGGAAGTTTGAGTGTAGCACCAGTGCAGGAGCTGCTGTCAGTCATTTCAGAACATAGTATGACGCAGACCATTCTAAAGTCAGGGTCTGCAGGAATTTTCATTACTTATTAGAAAATACAGCATTCAAACAGGACTTCTCCTCCTTGGATCAGTGCCAGCAGCAGCACACACCCACAGCCTCTGACTATAACTACGTGAACACACTCACTAGCCCAGCAACCACCTGTAGTACCACATTTCTACACAAGAGCGACTCGAGAGCTGTGCACCTGACTTAACATTCCAGTACAAGCTAATCACGGGTATTTGACACAAACCTGGTTAGCAGAAAGCTAACTTGCATCGCTTCTCATTAGGGATGGGTACCTTTCACTTTTGAAACGATACGGTACCGATATCCGGTACCTGGCAATCGGTACCGGTACTAAACGGTACCAATTTTCGGTATTTTTTTGTGTTTATGTGGTAAAAAATATCAATTTGTTTGATAGTTAAATATATATTTTTTTCAACTTAACATATTTATTCTTCAGTATATAACCTTGCAATGCTGTGTTCATTTCCAGCTTGGAAAATTGCCTACTCTTCCACTCTCTCACAGTCACAAGGATGCATCTAGGTACCTAAACAAGGTACCTTCTGATTCTACGTGAACCGGTATCCAGTACTTTTGACAGAATTCGGTTGGTACCTATAAAAGTACCTAATTTGGTACCCATCCCTACTTCTCATCCAGCTCTCCAAGTTCCTGAAATGGAGAAAAAGTCAAGCCAACTTCACCCTTATTTAGGAAAAAGCTTTATCTGTTTAACTGCTCCGATTAAGTTCTTCCACTCGCAATCATTAACACGCAAAGCAACTCGCGCTCTGAGATTGGCTGAGGTAACCACGTTTACTCTCCACCCAGAAACACCCTGACACAAACATCAACATACAGGCAGAGGAGGGGGTTGAGGCAGACAAAGACACTGACACACATGTATAGAGGCCCAGAGGGGACGATTAAGAAGGATTAAGTAACTTGACTTAGAAATATTTCATCAGTCCAAGGCTGTCTCATACTTTTTTATTGCTCCTTCATGAGATACACCAGGAGATTTCAAGTTTCATTGATGAGTAATTCAGTCTCACAGGGTTTCAGATTCCACCTGAGTCACCTGCTCTCTCCCCCTCATGTATCTTTTCCTGTTCTCTCTCTCTCTCACACTCTCTCTTTCTGTCATCCTTTGCAGCGAAAAACTGCTCCTACTTCAAACACTTCACCTCAGGGGAAGAAGCTGAAGTTTTTGAAGTCAAGACCCAGAAAGGTGGGTGTAAAATACACAAACACAACCACCAGGTTTCCCACACATTACTTCATAGTCAACTAATTTGAAACAGGATTTTAAAAAATGCTAATGCATGCCAGTTTTTCATTTCAACATCACAAATACAAACTCGGCTGTGTGCATGCTGCCTGTTAGATCAGAAGAGGAGAATCTGCTCTGGTTTCTTCCAGTTTTTATCTTCTTATCTCTTCTGCTACAGGATGGTTGCTGTTTCAAAGTTAACGTATTTTAAAGGAGCTCTTTCTCTTTTCATGTGTATACTCACCGACCTTTTCAGCCTCAGCACAATAGCACACAGAGAAGTGTGAGCAACCCACAGACATGTGAGGCAAGAAATAATAGATTGCTAACAAAGATTTAGCTCAATTACGGTTGGTTCTCAGCCAAGTCTGAAGAAAAAAGTAAAAAGAAACATCAAAAGTAGTGAGTCATATGAAGATGAAAGGTAAGAATAATGTATTCATAATGTAAAATTCATGATTTGTAGAAACATTCCTGAACATTAATTAACAGTACTAATACTTTGATGCAAACATATTAGTTATGGAGTTCCTCAGGGGTCACTACAAGGTCCTATTTTGTTTTCCCAGCACATTAATTACTTATCCAGGATTTCAACAGGGTTTGCATATATTTGATTTGCAACATCAACATTATTGTTTCTGAGGAGACATTTTAGTAGTTATTTGTTGCAGAAGATATTGTTAGTTAGAGCCCACAAGGTGCTTTCTGGTTGTGTTGCTTCGGCAACCTGGTGTAGCGCAGTAGATAATTGCATATTTCAAGAGAATTGTTCAAATGGTGATGTAAGCATGTAACTTGGAAAAAATACTCTCTAAGAAACACTCTTTTGAAAAACTCATGTGAGTCGTTTGAAAATTATAGACAGCGGCCAATTTTCAAGATGGCAGCTATTTCTATCAAACGCTCATTACGTCAATAGTTCAAATGGTGATGCGAGCATGGCTTTTGGTACAAATGCTCTCTGAAAGACAACCTAAGAAAAATATCTTGATGACACCTAAAAATTTAAGTTAGCTGTCATTTCAACTAATCAATCTTTATCTATATAGCGCCAACTCATTACAAACATTTTCTCACAACACTATCCAAAAACATTACATCTTTTGAAGGTGGTGGTGGTGGCGGCTCAGTGGTAGAGTCGTAAGGTTGGGGGTTCAATTCCAGGTTCTGCAGTCACCTGCCGAAGTATTTACTGAACCCCAAATTGCACCCACTGTTGTTCAGTGGTGTGTGGATGGGTGTGACTTTGTTAGATAAACTGGTGGTTCTTACAATAGGAACGTCTACCATCAGTGTGTGAATGTGGTGTGGATGGGTGAATGAGACTAGCGGTGTAAAGCACTTTGAGTGATCAGAGAGGATGGAAAAGTGATATGTTGTTCTATTTGTACATGTCTCCATTAGGTCAGCTAATATGCAGCTATAATTCTCAACTCAACTCAACTTTATTTATAAAGCACTTTAAAACAACCTCCGCTGAAACAGAGTGCTGTACATAAAAGTAGTGCAGGAATAAATCAGTAAATAAAACAAATCATTAAAACAAAAGTGCACATAGTAAAATAAGTTGTGACATTGTTCTAAAAATAATCTAAAACAATGAAACAATTAATAAAAACTAAAACAAACCGTAAAACACTAAAACAGCAGAGTCAGAGTCTCAAGCTGGGTTAAAAGCCAAAGAATAAAATGGGTTTTAAGACTTTTTTTAAAAGCGGACAGTGAGGGGGCTCGTCTTATGTGGAGGGGGAGCTCATTCCACAATTTGGGTGCGGCTACTGAAAAAGCTCTGTCCCCTCTGAGCTTACGCTTTGACCTCGGTACCTCAAGGAGCAGCAGATCAGCTGACCTGAGGCACCCAGAAGTAGTGTGGAGATGGAGGAGCTCAGAGAGGTACACGGGGGCCAGACCATTTAAAGATTTAAAAACGAATAAAAGAATCTTAAAATTGACTCTAAAATGCACAGACAGGCAGCCAGTGGAGGGAGGCCAGGATGGGAGTAATGTGCTCCCTCTTACGTGCTCCAGTTAGAAGCCGAGCGGCTGCGTTTTGCACCAACTGGAGACGTGCAAGGGAGCCCTGACTGACTCCCAGGTACAGTGCGCTACAGTAATCCAGCCAAGATGTAATAAAAGTGTGGATTACCATTTCAAAGTGCTGCTGTGCAAGAAAAAGCTTCACTTTAGCCAGCAGCCTTATGTGAAAGAAGCTGGACTTCACCACTGAGCTAATCTGCCGGTCCAATTTAAAATCACTGTCCACCTTAAAACCCAAGTTTGATACTGTTGGCTTTAAATAGTAAATAGTCTGCCAAAGGGGCCCTAAAATCGACCCCTGTGGAACCCCATATGGCGCAGGGCCAGGGCTGGACTCAGAGTTACCTAGTTTTACACTCATGCCAGATATGATTTGAACCACAGCAATTCCGTACCACCAATACCCACTAAATGGCTTAGCTGAGCCACTAGGATATTGTGGTCCACAGTGTCTGCGGTTAGGTCCAACAGAATGAGAATGACATAGTGACCAGAGTCATTAGCCAGAAGAATGTCATTAAAAACTCTTAGTAAAGTTGACTCGGTGCTATGAAGAGTTTTAAAACCAGACTGAAAGACCTCTAAGACCTCATGCTCATCCAGAAAGGACTTTAATGTGTCCTACGACAGCTATGCAGATGACACTCAGATCTATGTGTCAGAGACAGCGGGCAAACATGGGCCTGTTGAGTCACTGTCTCACTGCATTGAACAGATCAGTGTGTGGATGCAAAACAATTTAAGTTCTGGCCCGGTTTATCATTTAGTCCCTTACCTGTTACCTTTAATAAAAATGTATTTTGTTTACAAAGACCCAACATCAAGACGAGATAAGGAGTCTGAGGAAAGATGAATATAGTAGCACAGCTGTTGTACTAAATGGACAGTGCTCCAAAACCATAATTTAAAATCCAACACTTTAAGTGGTAACAGAAATAAAATGTGTTTGCCAACTATTGTTTCCATTTGAAAACAATGATCTCATGTTTGAGATCATTCATCCAGTGCCATTTAAGTCTCCTGTGATCTCTGACCTTCCTTCATGAACATGTCATCTATTGCTCTACTTACCCTTGGCTCAGTTCTTCTACACTGCGACACCCTGTTAAATCAGGTGTGGCAAAATGACTAAATCCTAAAAAACCTAGGGACAAACCAAAAGAATGTGTTTCTGTTAGGGCTGTGACTTTAACGCGTTAATTAGGTTAATTGATTACACTACACATTAACAGGTTATAAAAATCAACGCAAGATTAACTCATGGGCTGCCAGCCATTTCAGAGCATCTTGAACGATCTTTTAAGACCCAAATAATAATGTTTTCTATGACCATGTAAACACCATAGTTACTCAAGAAGAGTTGACTCTCTTCTTTTATGTCTTTCTTCCTGTTTTTGGTCCAAAAAATAGAAATATCAAACTTTTTGGATCATGTTCATCTCGGGCGCTCCATCCTTTGATCCTCTCTATGATCTCTGTCGTCTTTTCTCACGATGGCGCCACTCTTTCTCTCTGAACTACAGTGACACATCCTCAGTTGGAGCGTGAGCTGCCTGAACTTTTCTGACTCGCAGTGTCTCTCTGTGTTTCTGTCATCTCACGTTTGTCCTCATATCCATGCTGAGCTCTCGTCCAAAGAGCGCACCACCCACAGTAGTTTACGAGCAGGATTTTGATTGACAAGCTCTACCAGACCCCGCCTCCCTCCGCTGAAAAATATAATTTACTTCTATAGACGCAGTAAACAGTAACCAAATGTCAATGGCAGGGAACATGGACATTTTAATTAATATTGTCCAGATGAAAAAAAAAGGATTTACAAATCTTCTATTTTTTCGTGTATTCATCACATTAGCCACGCACTATAATTTTGTAATGCCCTAGAATTCAAATTCTTTATGTGGGGACCTTAAGCAGATATAAGATTAAAATGTGATTAATTAGATTAATTAATTTAATTAATTTTAATTAATTAGATTACATTATTTTTTTAATCTCTCCACAAAAACCAAAATAAACAGGATTTTGTTGTTTAAACTTGTGTATGAGAATATTCAATGATTTCGTCTTCTACAAAAATCTGTTTGAATTGAAAAGTGTTGCTTCTGATGTTGAATATTGATGTGATTAAAATGCAATTAATTACGATTAATTAATTACAAGTGGCATAATTAATTTGATTAATTTTTTTAATCAAGTCCCACCACTAGTTTCTGTGTATCGTCCTTTACATCATCCAACAAAAATGGCTTCTTTCTTGAAAAAATCTTGCCGACCTTAATTTTTCGTAGGCTATTGCCATTTTCAAGAAATACACTTCCAGATGCATACATTAACATATGATTAAAAAAGGGGACCATTTTGAAAGATGGCAGCCATCTTGAATTTTTAACTGCCCAATGTAATTTTTCTATAGAATGGCCCTTAGAGAGTATTTGTGCCAAATTTAATGCTTGCATTTTTTTCCCCATTTATCTGCTGGTCTTACAACTCATATTTATATAGGAATACACTGAGGTACGGGTTCAACATCAATTTCAGCCAAAGTTTGGTCTGTAGGGAGACAACCAGCCACTGGCAAATGGTGATCTATGCACTTGATTGATATTTTATTGGTCATTTGTACCAAGCTAGTTTTCCTCACTGCCGCTACAGAAAAGATTCATCCTGCACTCTTTAAACAGTCAAATGTATTACTCATCAAAACAGCTCGGCAGGTGGCTGTCAGGCACTTTTCCTGAAATCTGTGAGAGCAGTTCAGAAATCAAAAATTACCAAAGAAGAACAAACAAATCTTCTTGCTGATGATCTTGTAGTGCATAAAGAGGCACAACACTGATATTAATCTGTTTCATAATTGACTTAAAACTCCTTACATGGCAACA
Organism: Halichoeres trimaculatus; assembly: GCF_033239565.1. Taxonomy (NCBI): domain Eukaryota; kingdom Metazoa; phylum Chordata; class Actinopteri; order Labriformes; family Labridae; genus Halichoeres; species Halichoeres trimaculatus. The sequence goes on along the minus strand of NW_027437198.1, from coordinate 3,957,122 downwards.
CCTTTCCTAATTTAAATATGAAGTAAACAAAATTAAGTTTATTTTTCTATGAAGTTTATTTAACAACAGAACAATTAATGAGAAGCTGATATGAACAGGGACAGTAAACTGAAATAAAGGACTGGGTGTGATATCAAAGCATAAATGCTAATTAGACTGATTAAAACTTGAGTAAGACACCAGCGTTTTCCCCGTATGATAAATGACTTCTCTTTAAGGCCCTGAAGGTGATTTTCGACATGTTGACTGATTCAATTCCGTTGAAACATCAAAGCACAAGCACAGATGAACAGTCTTTAAACAGACGCAGAGTGAGTGCATGTTAATTTACACCTTTACACTCTCCAGTCAGGGTGCTAAAATGAAAAAAGAAAAAAAAAACCTGTGCAGATAATTTCTACCTCAGGTTGTGGATTAGAGAGAAAGCTACATTATTTTTATCTTTAACAGTTAGAAGGAGGTAGTAGGTGAAGATTTAATCATCCTGTTATGAGACTGAAGCATCTTATCTGTCAGGCGTGGCGTCACAAGTGGTTAGGATAAACTGTGGTTATTTCTGAAGTAGGATTTATTTAATGGCTTAACGATTCATGTCTCAATCTTAATCCTAGATCTAGTCTGAATGCTAGGTATTGCTAAATAATCCTATTTCTACACTGCGTACCTATGGAGGGATTATTTGTTTATGAACAGCGGTGGATGTGCATGCATTTTGACTGCAGAAGCACTGCAGCCAAACCAAAAAGAGCATACAGTCTGAGACCCAGTTCATAATAAATGAACCAGAAAACTACGTCCAGAGAATTGCACCATATCAGAAGATTAATGGTTGTGTATTTCAAGATTACTGATTAAAAGTTTCATAATATAAAGTAGTTTTACTTTGAACATAAAATCTGTTTCTGTTAATCATAATAGATGTTGACTAATTATTTACTCTCCATAGTAAGTCTTAGTAGTAGACTAAATAGTGATCATAACCTTGGCTCAAAACCAACTTTCTCGTGAAATGCAGAAAGTAAAACCTGGATTTTGATAATCAGCAGTTAATTTTGCTTAATTATGATCAAACCTGGTTAACTGAGGTTGGATAGAGAAGACACATTTAATAATACAGCCACAGACCCCACTGGCGTTTCATTGTAAAGTGTGACTGTATCATAACTGAACGTAGTCTCCCAGACATCACTCGTCTGTTTCTGAAACAGATTTTTGAGAGAAAAAGGCTGGCCCAGCCAAATTGGAATTGGGCAGGCTTTGAGTGTTTACACTAACAGCTATAGGGCACTCGTCAGTCATGTGAGCTGAGCTATCCCTCTGATTGGGCAAACTCATGATCTCAGTACCCTCTAAAGCAGTGGTTCTCAAAGTGGGGCCTCAGGACCCCTGGAGTTCATGAATGATAGCTTGGGGGTCCGTGAAACAATTTTTTATTTTTTTTTGTAATAGTCAGCTGTATGAGTGAAAAAAGCATGTAAACAAAACTGGGATCTTTTGGACCAATAAAATCAGCTATTTTTTCAATACTCCCGTTGAATACAGTTTTGTGCCATGGGATCAATTCTGATATGATCGTGATGTGTCTTTCACTTCATAGTGGCAACAATAGGAAAAAAAAAAAACACAACAACACAAAAAAAACTAAAATAAACAACAACAGCAACAACAACAACAACAACATAAAACCTTGGAGCCAAAATTTTCTCAAAGTTGACAAAATAAATTTCTTGGAAAGTATAAATTTAATGTAATTCTATCATTGCAAAGTCCTATTAGACATTATTAATACTATGCTAATCCATGTTACATTAATGAGAGCTTGGAAAAATGTCACACCTTAAAGGAGTCCATGGTCTAAAAAAGTTTGAGGACCCCTGCTTAAAACCACTGAGTTATATATAAAAACAACGGTAGCACTTTAGATTACAGCCCGCGTCTTACAGTGTAGTTTCCCGTCTCTTACAGTGTAGTTTCGTCAACTGTAGGGGTAACTCTCACACATGTACCTTGACATTTTGCGGTACCTATCGGGTAGTTACGCTCTCGTCTTACAGTGTAAGTCCTGGAGTCTTACAGTGTAGTTTCGTCAACTGTAGGGGTAACTCTCACACAAGTACCTTGACATTTTGCGGTACCTATCGGGTAGTTACGCTCTCGTCTTACGGTGTAGTTTCCCGTCTCTTACAGTGTAGTTTCGTCAACTGTAGGGGTAACTCTCACACATGTACCTTGACATTTTGCGGTACCTATCGGGTAGTTATGCTCGCGTCTTACAGTGTAGTTTCCCGTGTCTTACCATGAACTTGTCAAAACAGTGTAATTTTCCTGGGCATATGCGTTTGCTGTTAATGTGCCACTTCCTCTTAACAATCAGTATGGTGAATAAAGTAGACCAATGATGAACCTAAACACTGTAATGTATTGATGAGTATGTGTTTCACACAATAATGATAAGGCTTGCAGATGTAAAAAAAAAAAACTTTATTTTTTCAAACACACAGAGACCCCACATAGTAATTCACCTTTTAAGTAACCCAGCCATTAAGTAAACACTTGCCACTGCTAACTGTCTACCTGTCCAGTACTTCCACTGCGACAACCCACTACTTTACCTGTAACTACTGGTCAACAACTGGAACCGGGCTGGATTATAAAGTGCACACTTGTTGGCTTGACTTACTGTGTAACTACCCACTACTTTACCTGTAACTACTGGTCAACAACTGGAACCGGGCTGGATTTTAAAGTGCACACTTGTTGGCTTTACTTACTGTGTAACTACCCACTACTTTACCTGTAACTACTGGTCAACAACTGGAACCGGGCTGGATTATAAAGTGCACACTTGTTGGCTTGACTTACTGTGTAACTACCCACTACTTTACCTGTAACTACTGGTCAACAACTGGAACCGGGCTGGATTTTAAAGTGCACACTTGTTGGCTTTACTTACTGTGTAACTACCCACTACTTTACCTGTAACTACTGGTCAACAACTGGAACCGGGCTGGATTTTAAAGTGCACACTTGTTGGCTTGACTTACTGTGTAACTACCCACTACTTTACCTGTAACTACTGGTCAACAACTGGAACCGGGCTGGATTTTAAAGTGCACACTTGTTGGCTTTACTTACTGTGTAACTACCCACTACTTTACCTGTAACTACTGGTCAACAACTGGAACCGGGCTGGATTTTAAAGTGCACACTTGTTGGCTTTACTTACTGTGTAACTACCCACTACTTTACTGTAACTACTGGTCAACATCTGGAACCGGGCTGGATTATAAAGTGCACACATGTTGGCTTGACTTACTGTGTAACTACCCACTACTTTACTGTAACTACTGGTCAACAACTGGAACCGGGCTGGATTATAAAGTGCACACTTGTTGGCTTTACTTACTGTGTAACTACCCACTACTTTACCTGTAACTACTGGTCAACAACTGGAACCGGGCTGGATTTTAAAGTGCACACTTGTTGGCTGTACTTAATGTTCAACTACCCTCTACTAGTGTGCATTTTATAATCTAGTCCAGTTCCAGGTGTTGACCAGTAGTTACAGGTAAAGTGCTGGGTTGTTGCAGTGGAACTGTTGAAGCTACTGACATCTGTGTTTCTATGATGAATAATGCTTGGACACTTTATCCACACAGATACTCCGGTCAGAGAGTAAAGGCAGATACACAGTCCACAGTTCAGTCTTTTATGTATCCTTTAAGAAACAGCATTACAGCAACGGCCGGATGCATGGAGATTGAATGAACGAAGAGGATGAATAATGTGTGTGACATCAACGTCCAACAGCCACTTATCAGTAGTGCATCTCAACAGGGTTGGCAGTGTATGGTATCTGAAACAATAAATAACAGAAGGTGAATCAAAGACAGTGTCTACCAGACGTTAATGATGCGCCCACTAGCTATTTAGCATTAGCAGTGCAACGTAAGGGAAACAAGAGCCAAAATTCCTGCCACATAAACAAACAAACTAAATGTTTATTCCCCTCTGAACACTCCTTAAAGATAACGTGTAAGCTATTAAAGTACTTACTTCCTCAAGAATGCATCACTGATAACTTATAAGATGTTTTGAAGATGCTTTTAAACAATCGCGGAATCTCCGTTCGGGATATACAACTTTGAGGACCCCAGGCTGCCCGCATAAAGGCATGAACGCAAATACGCAAAATCCTAAGGACCCCGGTCTGCCCTCTAAGTTGCCTGAATGAAATTATATACAAAATGCTTGCAACACATCAACGAAGAACAGAGGCAATTTATAACAGAAAATACTGGATAGTTAGCCAGTAAGCAAAGGCAAGTGTGATCTTAATGGATCAGTAACTTAAAAGGAGAATTACAATGTGGGGTCTCTGTGTGTATAAAAAAATAAAGATATTTTATACGTCTGAATATCATTATTATGTGAAACCCATACTCATCAATACATTACAGCTTTTAACTTTATCATTGGTCTACATAATCTTTATCCATGCTGATTCTTAAGAGGAAGTGATACATCAAGGTTTGCATAGTTAGAGCATATGTCCAGGAAAATTACACTGTTTTGATAAGTTCATGGTAAGACACGGGAAACTACACTGTAAGACTCCAGGACTTACACTGTAAGACGCGAGCATAACTACCCGATAGGTACCGCAAAATGTCAAGGTACATGTGTGAGAGTTACCCCTACAGTTGAGGAAACTACACTGTAAGAGACGGGAAACTACACTGTAAGACGAGAGCGTAACTACCCGATAGGTACCGCAAAATGTCAAGGTACATGTGTGAGAGTTACCCCTACAGTTGACAAAACTACACTGTAAGAGACGGGAAACTACACTGTAAGACGCGGGCTGTAATCTAAAGTGCTACCAAAACAACTCTACACTGTGTGTGCTTTTAGTGAAATTAGTGATTCAGGCAGGATATGTATTTGTAGTAGGCTGTAAGTAGGTTTATTTCTGCTGTGAACTGTCTATGAACTCCAAAATACCAGTTGGTCTGGAGCAGTTAATACTTGACAGACAAGAGCCCTGATGTATGGTTTATGACAACTGACTTCAGACCAGCCAGACATTTTTATGCTGCTGACAGGTTAAATTTATTGTTTACTGAACGATTACTCATTTGAATGAATGGTAAATGCTGCTTCCTTTGCCAAAATGTGTGTGCATCTCCATGATGACGTAGTCTGGAAATAGGTCTACAGGATAAGGATATATGTACAGAAAAACTGTACAAAGCATGGACATGTTTCCCTCTCACTCTTAATCCTGACGTTGTTAATCTCTTCTCTCTTCCCAGAGTATAATATCTCAGCAGCTGCCATCGCCATCTTCTCCCTGTTCTTCATGATCCTGGGCACGCTCTGTGTCATCTTCTCCTTCGGGAAAGGCCGAGACTACCTGCTCCGGCCTGCGGGGATGTTCTTCGCCTTTGCAGGTCAGACGTGTGGGATGTTGTGAATCATGGGTCAGGGTTTAGTTGGCACTCAGCATCAGTATGGCACTTTAGCTAATGTAGCTAAAATAAAAATAAAAATCCCTCAACATTTCAGTCAACTGCAGTGCTCTGACATTTCCCACATGGGAAAAAGGCATGAGACACTGGGTTAAAGTTCAAATTATGTTTAGGTTGACGGACCAACAAAGGTCATATTCTTCTCGACTGTCAGAGATAGCATACAGATCCAGTCTGGCTGAAGGCAAACATCCAAATGTGCAGAAGTCAGAGACCGAACAGTGGAGAGCAAACTGTGTGAAAGTTACTTGGAAAATGATGTGGAGGGCAAACAAAGAGGATTATGAATGAAGGTTAACGAGGTAATTAGGTGCAGGTGTGTAGTGAGGGCAGGTGTTCGTAATCAAGGTACCAGGGCAGGATGTCGTACAGCGGAGAGAAGTAAGAACTATTCTATTACGACATTAGAGGAAATGAAGGTATTCAATTATGATCAAGAAACAAAACAATGAAAAGTGATTTGTTTTCATTTCTTCCTTTTTGGAATGAAAGAAAAAAGAATAAAGAAAAGTGGTTCATTTTTTGATCTCTCATTTGTTAATATGGATCAAAAAATGGAAGTTGAATTACGGGCCCCAGGCAAATTCTGATTTATTATTTAATTTGTCTGATTATTGTGTCGACAGAGTAGCTTCTCTGTCATGAAGAGCTTAGATGAAGCCAGTTTAATGGTAGTTACACCTTAAAGATCAAAATGATATCAGACCAACATGTTTCTTAATGTCTTTCCAGCATGATACGAACTCAATGAAAATAAGGTATTGAAGCTCTACACAGTCGGTATGAATTTTATTGGAATTTTTTAAACTATTAAGCAAAAGAAAAAAAAATCCAGAAGCCCACGGCACTACATGTCAACTTGGAGTCTCATCTCCTAAAGGTGTGCGCACTTACATGATTGGCTGGACAAAAACATGCCCAACCCAAGCCCCACTTCCCCCAAATTAAAATCATCTCTAAAGATCATGACGACTTTTTAGTCGTCATATTGTCATCCTTTATAGTTACTCATTTGGCTCCTTTGAATTAAAAATTTAGCTGTCCATCCTCATGCATGCAACTATAGCTTCATCCACGCCTTCTTGACAGAGAAGCTACTCCTCAACAACTTCTAGGTCAGGATGATCAGACAGATTAAATAATGAAATCAAAATCAGCCTGTGCCCTGTAACTCAGCTTTCCTTAAGCCGGGCATACACTGTACGACTGTCGGCTCGTTTTGAGCTGATTTGCCAGTCGTGCAACTATTTTTTGGGATCGGGACGAATTTCAGCTCAATCGTGTGTCGTGCTTCGTGTAGTAAACGTGGGGTAACGACAAGAGATTGATGTCTCACGACGTGAGACGTGATCGCAAGAAATTCAAGCTTGTTTGAAATCCTGGTCGCTCCTCGTGAAGGTATCGCACAGTAGAGGCTGTGCTACGAGCCGACTTGCCTCAACCTCTTACACAGAGCATGCGCAATGCACAGATGAAGAAGGAAGGAGTGTAAAAAGTTATGTGTAGGTAGTATTGGTCTAAAGTGGTAAGTAGCTGTCACTGCTTACCTCCAGTTCCCGCTGAAGAATTAACAGACAGTACTGCTCATGTCTGCCCAACCAGTTTTTTACCCATATACGTTTTCTTCTTCTTTTTTTTGTGGTCGTCTCTGCGCACAGAATGGCACAAATTGCCAAGGCAACGTGTTTATTTTTGTCGCGCATCTTCCATTTGCGTCTCCCACATTTGCGTTTTCTTCTTCTCCTGCCTATATTTGACGTTGCTGTCAAAACACCACAGAAGAAGAATGATACGGAGTCCGACGTGTGGTATATGGACGTATTGTGTGAGCAGTGAAGTCGTATCCAGGTGTGTATTTAGTGGTTTGGGGGCCCAAGGCAAACCCAGTCAATGGGGCCCTCCATGTCCTTGTAACTCATCTTCCTCAGAGCTAGACTGGCCTTCCCTGGATCCACTGTCTCTTTCTGAGAATCAAGGCATGAGACAGTGCTAATCTTGTACATGGTAACTTAACGCAACTAAATGCACTTCCTCAAGTTCTGTACTTTAGTTTGATTTTGAAAAAAGTGAATACATAATTTAGTCCACTTTGTCCTGGATTTGAAATCTTTTATGGTCTATTGACAGCTTATTTGTCCCACAGTGGGGAATTTACAGAGTAACAGTAACAAACAAGAAAGTATGAAGTGAAAAACATTACAATAGGTCAATATTGAAAAAAATAATTTAGTAAAGAGAAAATATGTAAATATCAAGCACAACATAAAACTGGAAAAAAATCTACTGAAAGAGGGGATATTTACAGTTACCATACTTTTTGGTACTATTATTTTAAAGTTAATGTATTTTTATTTGACCCCCTGTCCAGTGAGTTATGTATCCAAAAAATAGATTTTGTACAATAATGTTCATCACCAACTCAAAAAGTTTGATTTTGAGAAAATTATCCTGTTTCCTGGGCTAGATAAAGTCCTTAAAATCCTAAAAGTCTTATATGTTTATCTCAGATCTCAGAGCAACATTGTTTTTATTTCTGACTTGGTTGAAAATAAGAAAAAAAATGGGGAAAAAAAAGTGTTTTTTACCACTTTCTTCCTGAATCAAATTTTCAGATGTGTTGTAACATGGAATAGCCCATTGAATAAGAAGGGAGGGGGAGTACCCAAAACAATCATTAAAGATTAAGCCTTTTGATGTATTTTGAAGCATGTGAAGTAAGATTTAGAAAAAAGAAATGCTTTCAATTGAAAACTGCCTGTGTTTGCCTAATTGTAGCTACGCCCCTGGTCGCATCAGAGCATCTGGTCATGTAGTGTGAGAACATGATTCATGGGCTGCGAACTTTTGAAATTTGCGATCTGGTCGTGCAGTTTGAGATGGGGCTGTGTCAAAGTGTATGTCCGGTTTTAATTTGATCTACATTCACCAACAGCATATTGAAAAACAAACTAGGGACATGATAAGCATGGTTCAACCCTAAAGTCCAGTTCGTTTGGCAAGTGTGGGATGAGATTGTGCTTCGTGTAAACAGATGCCTCATGATGTGCCATGTGTGTGTGTGTGTGTGTGTGGTACCTGCTCAGGTCTGTTTTACATTGGAGTAGTGTGACTGCTGGCCGTACTCTGTAGAAATGATACACAAATTAACAACCACCCATAACACTTTGTTTCATGCTCTGCAGTTAAATCTAGAGAACACCAAAATGAGAATGGGTTTAAATTAGATTCAAAAAAGAAAACACAAGCTCTATGAGTTAATTTTCTTGCATTCTGCTCCTTAAGTTTTACTTTCACACACTCAATAAGATGTCATCTTCAAACAAAACATAATCAGTTGAAGTATTATGTCTTCTTGTTTTGATTTTCCTTCTTGCTTCACGTTTCCTGTCACTGACTCAAAGTGAAACTAACACACATCCTTTCAGTGTAAACACCATGAAACTGTTATATCAACACAATCACCTCCACCCAAGTGAAGCATCTGCTTTTCTTTCTGTTTTGGCACGCAGGCCTTTGCATCATCATTTCTGTGGAGGTAATGCGCCAGTCTGTGAAACGCATGATCGACAGCGACGAGACCATCTGGATCGAGTACTACTACTCCTGGTCCTTTACCTGCGCCTGCGCCGCCTTCACCCTCCTCATCCTCAGTGGTGCCGCCCTGCTCCTCATCTCCATGCCTCACATGCCGCGTAACCCCTGGGAGACCTGCATGGACGCAGAGCCGGACACCTTAGATTAGACACAGGTGAAGAAATTATAGAATCCAAGTGTTTGTTTTTTTTTTGTTGTTGTTTTTTTTTCATCTTTAACCCTTTAATGACTTACCCTCTCCCAGGTGTTTCCCAAATGCTGAAGTTTGAAGTCTGAAGAAAAGTATAAAAGTGGCCACAGAGAGACTTGTCATGGATTCAGAGCTGCAGGAAAACAAAGGAAATTCACATTATCTGAATATGATAAGGCAAGGTTTCCTCTTTGTTGGTGTGTTTAAGAGCTGAGGGACACCAGAGTAATATTCAACATTCATCTACAAAAAAAAAGTAAATTCTTCCAAACAGGCGTTTGTAAAATCACATGATCTCTGCGTCGAGCTATTTTTGTGTCATGCTAGCTGCTTGAAGCAAAATCTAATCTGCTCGCAAAACTACAACTTTAATTGATGTTTATGAACCAAATTTTTTCCTGATTATTAATCCACCAGGGAATAACTCCTAATTGAAAAGGTTAAAAAGATAATTTTGTCTTTATTTGAAATGTGGAGTCAAAAAAAATGCACTTAAACCTTTATCATCTGGTTATCTTCTGCTTGTTGCTGCAACTTTGACAAGACTTTCATCCAGAGCTTTTTTGTATTCTATGTTAAGGCATTCTGATTTTTGTTTTGAATATTTATTTTTCAGACACTCTATGTAAACACACAAAAAACTTTTTTTTCTTTTCTTTTTTTAAAATTTGAACTTCTTTTAAAGGTGCAGTGTGTAGAAGTTGGCAGCATTTGGTCACAGAGAAACATTGGAATTGAGAAAAAAATGTTTATTTATGTTTGTGAAGTATCTTGAAATAAGTGAACAATAATTACCATAACATGTTTGTTTTCTTTTTATTAAGTGAGAACATATCTTTTTATATTGACATTAATGCAGGCCCTGGGGCCTGTACTACAAAGCTGGATTAGCTCTTAGAGAGATAACTTCCAGGATAAGTTTCGGGTTTTCCGTACAACGAATGTGGATCTCTCTTTATCCAGAAACGTTGCCCCGGTAACTGATGCTGAACGCCAAACCAGGTCTGGAGCAGGTTAAGTTCCAGGATAAGAGTTCACGGGGTGTGACAAAGCGCCCGCTGACCAATCGGTTCTCTAGGGCGGGCATGAAAGACCACTCAGTCACCGATTTGCTCAGCCGGAGTGAAGTCCTCCGGCACGGGACCGCCCCCTGTCTTTTTGGCCCAACATTTTTTCTTATGGGCTGTGAACAAACAATATCTTACTGATCATCATAACTGAGACATCATCAGGGAAAAGTAGAAATGTGTGCAAATGGAATCTTTCATACTGACCACTTTGAAGGATGTTTTTATATTTATTTTTTATTTGCTCCCACGTCCTTTTTTCCCCACTGCTATTGCATCTGCAATACAAACTGCCTATAATGAGCGTTTTCCTTGGGATTTGTAGGAAAGTGGACTCTTTCTAATTATGAGGTCGGATATGATGCTGATCACACACACACTGACTGACAACATGAATGAATAGGGACCTAACTGCCCGTGTCGTCACATGATGAGATAGGTCTATTAATATCAGCATTTTGGAAATTCACGCATTCACAGAGTCGGCGATTTTTTTTGCCAGCAATCCCTCCAGCCCCAGTCGTGTTGCTCCTGGCCTGGATAATACTGTGGTACTCCTTGTATTTTTGCAGGATTATTTGCTGCTCCTCTGCCGTAAAGCAGGCTGCTCTCCGGGGCCGCTTACCACACCCACGCACAGATCCCAGCCGGATTCACTTATCGAGTTGATAACGCGCTTCGTAGTACAGCAGATCTGGATGACGGCGATCCGGTGAAGTTCAGCGAGTTGTAACAGAGTTATCCTGGATGACTTAATCCAGCTTCATAGTACAGGCCCCTGTTCACAGGGCAGGCATAATGAATGGCCCTATTTGTGTACAGCAGATTTTGGGGAACAGGAATCGGTTTTCAATATGAGCGTTGTCGTCGGTCCTGAACTCTACCAGAAAGTCAGACAGAGAAGAAGAGAGGGGGTTGTTGTTGTTGTTGTTGCTGAAGAAGAAGAAGGAGAAGTAGAGCGAGTATATTTTTGTTGTTTTGCATGAAAGAATTCTTATTGAGAGTATCTCAAACATGCATCACATGAGTGTAAATCATCAGATTTTGCTCCAAAAAGATCAGGAAGAAATGAAGAGAAACTGGGACAGACAGCGACTAAAAGGAGAGTAAACATGGGTGTAGAGTTTCCAAGCTGGGAGTCATCAATGAAAAAGTTTGGTCTGAAGGACGATGCTGAAGTTGGCTGTTTTCTGCTCCACAGGTAAAGGTGACACGTACCGTTGGAGAACGTTTCCATAGCAACGTTTATTGGTTGTAAAGGTCATTGTTTATTGTTTATGGTACAGTCTAACAAACGTTTCTCTGAGAGTTTTCTTTTCTCTCTGACAGTCAGAGGTGGATTGGTGCTTCATTGTTGAAGGCTAGCTCTGTCAAACAGAACATGAGCTATCAGAGGGTGATGTGGCTGTCATGGAGCTCTCTGCCTGTTGTTTCTCCAGCTATGAGACATGTCCCTCAGCATCAACGCCATCAACATGATGATCAGACTAAATGAGGCCATCTTTGGATCCCCTTTGATCTGCAAAGGCTGAGAATCACTAAGTTATAAAACTAATTTCCACACACTGCACTTTTAACTTTTCCCCTGAACACTCTTCATTCAGAACAGCACCCTCGAATTATAACTCTTGGCTATGATGCAGATATATATAAATACATGTGCGATTGCTTTAATGATTAGAAACTTTAGTGGCACTGTTTGTTTTTGCATTGATTTTTTGTTACTGTAATGTGGAGCCATGCATATTTGCCACTTTTATTTTGGAGTCATTGAACTTAAGCTTTTAAGTGTAGGAAAGTATTACTGTAGTAGTATAACTGATGAGACTTTTATATTCCACTTTTTCAAGCTTTGTTAATGATTGTAAATAACGCCGTAAAGCTAAAAACTTTCTGTTCTGTAGACAACTGTTTGGTTGTTGTCAGATTAAACCTTTTTGCAGACGGACAGACTGCTTTTTGAATTATTATTATCATCACTATTATTATTTTGTTCAAATAATAGATGACCTTTCCTATTCTAACACAAGCAATAAAAGCCATGTTTCACCTGAAAGCAGTCATTTCCACTGGTTCTTTTTTCTCTGTGCAGATTTAACACAGCACAGAGGCCATTTATTGTTAACAAAACATCATTTACATCTGACGTGTTATTTTCTGTGAGTCACTCTGGCCTCGATTTCATTCAGGCGGTGCAGGTGCAGTGAAATTAAAGTTGCAGAAATTGCGCTGCTTCACAAAGAAACGGAAAAAGAAATGATTCAATCAGGCCCTGAGGTAGTCTGCGAGGAACATTTTCACCAACACTGCCTTCCTCTGTCATCATACAGGTTTGTACTTTGGAGAGTTCAAGACACCTGCGTGTTTTTTCACATTTTAAATAATCCTTGATCACAGGATCAAATGGAAAGAATTAGAAATAAGTTTAGCTGGAAAAGAGATAATGGAAAATCAATGGATTCATCTGACACTAAAATATGGCAGAAAGTGATTAACCTGTGAAATTCACAACATGTTAAGTGTTCAGATGTTGTGCATAGGATACAGATTTTCTTCCTAATAGAGGAGATAAAATATTTGAGTTCTTGGTAAGAAAAGGTTTGACAGTATACCTTTTATTTACACAAAAAAATACATTACAAAGCTTTTAAAGTCAAATATGGCCGAGAACAGAATGACTCTTTGGGTGTCTCCAACTATGGCACTATTTCAATCAGAAGTGTGATTTCTCAGGTTTTTCCAACAGCAAAGTGTGAGTTTTGTAAAACTTTGAGAGTTGTGTACTTTTCAATACCAAAAAAATATCTCAAAACTGTATAAAACTCTTCTGATTGTTAAAAATGTCAACACTTTGAACATAAAAAAAATGGGCAAGGGAAGCAGGGAGAAGGATCTCAGTGGAAGTTTGGGAAGTTGGGCAGTTTTGATGTTCCTTCCAATAAACTGGGTACATTGGAGAGAGCATCGCTGGAAAATTTTATCAGATACTTTAAAGATGCTGTAAGGAGGATCTGTTTTAATTGGACTGCAGAGCCACCTGCTGGCCTGGAGTCTGCGCACACTGTTGTGAAAACATGTCCAACATGTTGGAGACAATATGATTAAGATCAGTGTTAACACAGTTATTTTGAAAAAGTAATCTGATTACTAGTTACTGATTACTCCTTTAAAAAGTAACTTAGTGACTTTACTGACTACTTGATTTTAAAAGTAACTCAATCAGATTACAAGTTACTTTGTTAGTTACTTTCAGCAGCTGCCAGCAACACCTGCAGCTGCATAATTTGGCAAAAATTGTACAATGCAATGAAAATGAATGATAATATGAGCCCACATGTTTTGTTTTAAAGTAACATGCAGACATTGGTAGCTGTAAAACATGTACTCTACAATTAAAAACAAAAATATTCAATTTACACATTCTGAATTTCAAAATACAACTAACAAATGCTTTTACAGTACCATTGTTGGTGCACTGCGCATTTTTTTATTTAAATTTTTTTCTTTTTAAATTCTTTTTTGTTGGTCTAGTTTGATTTTTATCAGTTTCATTTTTCTCAAAGCTGTAGTCTATTGATCCTGTATTTGTAATACAACAAGCAAAAATAAATGTTGCTGGAGTGTGGGCTCACATAATCCTCAGTACCCTGCTCGGGGCACCCCAGTCTAAACAGTCTGGGCACGCCCCTGCTTGCCACCGGGTGCCTCGTTGTAGCCTACGTTATGTTGCTCTGCTCCTCAGTGGATGGATTTGTGCTAAACAGAGGGTTCAGCTCTTGGAATAGAGGGAGTTACAATGAAAGACGGGAGTCACCTTTCCCCAGGTAAAAATCAAACAACTTCTCAAGCGTTTATGGCCGCAGTGCACGAATCTCTCTCCGATTGATTCCTTAACGTTTGAGTCAAATATCTTAAGCAAACTGCCAGTGTAGAGTGAACAACGAACCATAATATTATCATCTTTAGCTGACACAAACTCAAAACAGTGACTGTGTTTCCAGCTAGAAAACAAACATCTCTCCTCTCCTCCTCTGTTTACCTTTGTGTAGCTGGCTGCTATTACTTATGACTTGTCCTCATGCTGAAAACGTGATGAACACGCGACTCCCGTCAATCCCCGTTGTTTTGGGAGGATATCCACATAACACTTGAAAAATATACAACACTCAGAAACTTCTGAATTTTGAAGGTCTTTATCAACACTTTGTCATTGTTTTTATAAAAAAGGAGTGATACAAAGTTATTGTAGGCCCTCTCAGCAGCTAGGAAAAAAATCCATCATTTGTAACTGGCTAAATCTACCACCACTTACAAGAGACGACTGCGTCAAAATAACCTCGGAAATCTTTCAAATGGAGAAGTTGACCAACATTCTGAGGATCCAAAGGGACAAATTTTATCCCATATGAAATAAATAGACTCAATTTATTTCTCCAATAAGAGCAGACTTAACATGACTCCACCATCACTCGTTCTCCTTTGACCTGCTTGGAGACACAATTTCAATGTGACAATCTTTGTTCATTTGTACATAGTAATCCTTTATATCAGTGATGCAGTGGCGGCTGCTGGTCAGTCAAGGAGGGGAAGCTCTTTTTTTTTTTTCTGGCCTACATCATAAATTTGTTTATTTAGTTAAACTTAAATTCTATCCTCCGTTCCTTTTCAAGAAAATGATCCGTGACCCTGTCCTACCAACCAGGTGTTTTTTCCAGGGATTTTACCAGTGTTCTCTCAACGCTCGTCGCTTTTCAGAAAAGTAAACTCGCTGGGGATCTATAAAGCTTCCAGATCAGTCCAGAACAACTCAGAAGATGCTCCGGTGGTGAGTAAGTCTAAAGGTTGCTGACTGGCTCATTTCAGTCTCAATCAAAAAGGGATTCGGCCTCAGACAGATCATCCAATCATCATGCAGAAGCCCAGCGTCCAGGCCAGTCCACTATCTCATAGACCCCCAGGGCCTTTTTCAAACCGCCCCCTACACACTCTCCCTACCCACTACTCCTCTATTTGCGCGTTCTTGCGGAGGGTCCGCCACATTAAGGGCCATCCCAAACCGATCCGTGGGGAGGGGTAGTGGGCTATAAAACCCTCTACAAGCGAGTCTGCACGGATGCCGACTCGCTGAACACGTGCAGCGCCAAATTGTGTCCGGTGTCAGCCATGGAGTAAGCAACATACAAACGTAAGTTCCACGCATATGTGCCTGCACAAACACTGTTAAACTAACACAAATATTTAGTGATTGTCATGCAGATGTTCACAACTTTAGATGTGCATGTCATTGATTAAGGTCTGCCTTGCATTTGTTCAGACAGTTGGTGTTTGTTTGAGTGTTTAATATTTACAGGGACTGTCACAAAAACAAAAGAATTCATTCAAGCGAGAGTGAAACATGAAAAACTCTTCAATAAAAAAAGAAATGCAGCCAAAGAAGCGTGGGAGTAAGTTTCTTTTATCTTTTATATCTTTTATTTCCTCTTTGTCTTTGTATATCTGTTTCCGCCTGAGAGAGGGACATTTCTGTCCCAAAGCTGTATTTATACCCTACACCCTGATGAAGTGACCTTCATTCAGCTGCGAGTGTGACATCATAACAGAGTACACTCCGTCGTGGAGAAGGAGTGTGTAGGCCCTCAGTAAAGCTGAGCATCCAATGGGCGGGACAAAGCCCAGCATTTATCCATTGACCGTCCAGTTTCCACAGTGGAACAACCCACTCTACGCTTCCCCACTGAAGCCAGAAGACGCTCAGCGTCCGACTGTGTTAAATCACTGAGACGAGGGATGAAAGCGAAGGAGGTGGAGCCAGTTACCTGTGATAGGAGCTGATTCTGAACAAAAGGGGGAAAATTGGGGAAATTTTAGAGGAAGCTGAGCTTCCCTTGCAGTCTTAGAGCAATCACCACTACAGTGATGTAAACATGGGATTATATTTGGATGCTGAATGAGTGTTTAAAATTTAACAGTAGCAATGAATATGTACCATGGTAAACATTTGAAAAGTGACAGAGAATATACACAAAAACCGGCATATGTGCGTAAATATAAAAAAATGGAACAGGACTCCGCAGAAAAAAAAATGTCCTTTTCAACAAAAAATAATTTAAAGGAAAAACTGAATAATCCTCAATCATCAAATTTGATTCTGCCGGATAAAACTTTGAGGTTTGCAAATATTTTGTGCTGTAGCTTGGAGGATGCACCTGAACCTCACAACAAAGACTCTACAGAGACCAGTGAAGGTGTTGGTACGACTCCTGAATCCCAGGTCCGATATATGTTTGCAGTTTGGCAGATCTTTTATCGTAAGCATACCCCCTGTGTCTCTCTGGTTTGTAAATATATTTAATAACATTCGTTCTCTCCTGTTTATAATTCTGTCACCATATTAAACAGCTTAACACCTTTTTCCCATAACGTGTTTTTATATTTCTTTATTAAAATCTCAAGTGAGTTGATGGAAGCAGATTTATTCAGAGGATAAAATATCCTTTCAGCCGTTTTCTTTCCAGTGGCGTTATCTACATCTATGTGTCAGTGCCTCAGAGCTGTAGTGGTTCAGGAACCTCTCTGCCAGAAAATATGTCTGAATTGAGAGACACACCTATTGGGAATGCTCCAGAGCTGTGCAGGTCACGGCTCTTCTGAGGTGGATGTTATAGATGCATGAAGCAGACTCAATCATTCATGAGGCCTTTACCTCAAAGCCATGAGAAAAGCAGACACAGCTGTATTTACTCTCTGCCTATGTTTCATATTGGCTATCAGAGTCATTCCCTGTTTTAATATGTTTGGTATATTATATCTTTAACACATCCTTTAGAATAACACACAGAATATGGATGTAACATGTTTTCTCTTACACTGTTCCTCAGCATTACATCGGTGAGGAACATAGTTGTTAGAATACTGGTGTGTGGAAATTAGCCTCTGAAGTCAGCTGACAGGGCTGGAGATGACATCACTTTGAAGTTGACTGGACTTCAAAATAGTTAAAATTGACCTATGCCTAAGTCCCGCCCTCGAACACAATGAGCCAATCACAGTACATATAGCCTTCCCTTGCACTCGTACATTCTCTTGAAATACATGGCAGAAAGTCTTTCATATGCCACAGCTCAACAGAGAAAAGTGTCTTTTTTGGATAAAGTTGTGCAGTCCACCACAACATTAACTCAGTGTGAATCAAATGAAGAAGGATGTCTCAATCTGCTCTAAGATAAACTGACATCGTATTTCAAGCAGCAGATTGTGATTTTGCTGTAAACAAATACAAAGTTATCTGTAACACGAGAACCACCACTGCAGTCTGACCAATGCTTTGGGATTTTCTCTAACCTTAGCAAAAGTTAGCCTAACGTTAGCATAAATTAGCCTAACGTTAGCTCCAAGCTATGCTGTTCATCATGTCTCTTTGTTCTAGCTTTTGTTCTTTGGTGATCGTACATCATTGTTAGCTGTTGTTCAAAAGGCTCTAGTTAAGCTAACATTAGCTTCTGGAGCTTAGCTTCATAAGCTTATCTGTAACAGCCCAAATAAAAACAAAGGTTGTCAAATGTTGTGCTGAATGATTCAGTGTAAGTACTGTAGCTCCAAACTAACAGAGACACACTCTTGGTAAAGATGGTAAAAAATACTGTTTTATTTTTGTGTGATGCGGTTGATCTCGTTTGCTCTGAGACCTGTAAATTTAGTCTGTAACTGAAGCTTTTCAACAACCTCCTCAACAATAAAATGATTCACATATCCCTCCAATGTGGACTTTGGAGCCTTTTGGTGGTTTCTAGATGATATGTGATCTTCCTGTTTCCAAAAATCATCAATAGCATCCTGTGAAATGTGTCCTACCGTGGCACCTGTCATAGCACCTGTCACTGAATGTTCACTGTTTGTCCAGGTAAGGGGAGAGGGCATGTTTTAGGTACAAAATACTATCACCATAATTGATTCAATAACTCAAGCTGTTGATTAATATTTTTAAAACTACACATTCCCTTTGCTGTTGATGCAAGGATCAGCCATACTGGATTTTGGAGCTCTTGGTTACTGAAGTTCATCAAAGTTTCCAAGATCAAATGGAAAGTACCATAACTCTGTAAAAAGAAGAATGTGGTTCTAGAGTCTAAACCTGCATAAAAGAATAACAGACATAAAAGGGCCAGCTCACTAAATTATCATTGTAAAACACTCATCATACTAATCTATAAATACTTCTTTTAAGAGGACAATGTTGGACCATGAAGAAACTAAGGCTGTATTCAGACCAGAAAAGTCCTTTGGTCCACTTGTTTGGTCCGGACCAAAAGCGGACTTTACTTTTTTCATTTGGTGGGGTTCATATTCAGAATGTACTTTTTGCAAGTGGACTATATTCTGTAAACACATCCACATGTGTGACGATCAGTGCTCTCATTGGACAGCACTGACAAAGGGCGGCACACAGAATACAGACCTGGAAATGGATAAAACGTGTGTTTGTGCTCTTATTAGAGCTGCAAAATCATTTTCAGTTTCAAGAGCAGCTCCTTCAAAGAAGGCTTAACAACACCGTTTCAAATTTTGGAACAGCAAAGACGAATGCACGCAGCAAGGAGACGCTATGCTCTGCGTGTCCTGACCCACAACATGCTAGCAACAGCATGGTTAAACAAAAGACAGAGGATCAGGTATGAACCAAAGACGGTTAGGTTACGGTGGCTTTTTTAGGCCCAAAAGGTGCATGTATCCTGTAGTTAGTTCAGATGGACCAATGGTTTTTATTCAGACCTGCACCAGAGAACCACGAACCGCACCAGAGTTCGTTTGGAAGCGAACTGAGACCACCTCAAAAAGTGGGTCTCGGTCCGGTTGTTTGGTCCACACCAGGGTTTGTTTGTGACTATTCACACCTGCATGGAAAGTCTGCACCAGCATGGGAAACGAATCCTGGTACGTTTAAAGTGGACCACACAGTCCAGATCTGAATACGCCCTAAAAAACTCATCATACTTATCTACAAATACTGCTTTTAAGAGGACAGTGTTGGACCATTAAGAAACTAAGCCTTCCTGGTCAGAGCAAAATCTTCAGAAACCTAACCCCAATTATGATTAATCAAATTATTCAAAATAGGTCTCAACAGAATTTTTTATGGAAAGAGTCTGTAAGTTACACTGTAAGTTATGAATGAGCAAAACTGAATTGCTCGTACGTTCTTGAATAGGCTGGTTCTGAATCCAGGCGCATTACCAACCATCTACCAACAAACCTGAGACCCTGGAAATGTGAGTATTTTAAATGCTGTGTGCTGTGGAGCAGATGTAAGAGCTTGTCCTCAGTGTCCCCCCTGTCTCTGTGTTAGCTTCAGGATGCTAACTTTAGCTGCAGTTAGCCTGTTGTTTTAGCCTGTAGAGTTACAGTAAATGAGCTTCACTGTTCACACTAATCGGAGCTTGTGGCGCCGCTCTTGGTGATGCAGAGAAGTGGGGCGGTATCAGTGGTGGCTCATTTACAAATTAGGGCCACGCCCACTAAATCAGAGTGTCTGAACAGAGGGGCTATGAGAGCCTGGAAACAATGCTGCTGTGCTTGATTTATTGGCTTTTTGGACCAAAACATGTTACTACCATTTCATGAAGACATCAATGATCCATATTAAACTGCAGAAAAGGAGCAGAATATGGGACCTTTAACTAAGGAGAGGCATAAAGCAATTTAAAAAAGCCCACCACAAACAGTCCAACAGCACTGTTGTTACAATTGTCGTGATCTACCATGTTGTGCTTGTGCTGCTCAATATGCTGACTCTGCTGATTGTCTTTCAACAAAATGAGCATCTGTTGCTCCACTTTTGCACTTAGCATTCACCAATACACCAGATGATCAGCTTAACTGTACTAGCATTTTCAGATGAAACGTCATGTAAGCAGGGCCTCAGAAATGACATTTGTACTTTTTACATTAATGTACAGAAGCTTGACTTTCATGTGGCCCTTTTCCTATAAACCATTTTAACACAGGTGATGGGTGGTTAGAAGAAGAGGAGGAAGACTGTCTGCCATGATTTGAACTCCCAACAGTTGTTGACATTTCCCGTGAGCTGTAGTCGCACAACTGCCTCTAGTTCCTCTCACCTTTGTGTCACGTTGTTGATGAGGGAAGCTGATGTTTGCAGGAGTCATCTGATTCCTATGAGTCACTGCTATGAATGTTACGCTGTCAGTCCCTTTCCTGACCTCTGACTGAGTGCTGTCAAAGCTGTTACTATTCTCTGCACACAGCTGTACAGTACAAGCATTTTCCATTCAGCCGTGTCCCTTGGAGAGAGCGAGTTGGCAGGAAAGGTTTGAAAATCACAGGGTTTGGTTTCCCCCCAAATCTGGTGGACGTGGAGAAAAAAAGAGCAGGGATGGACATGAAGCAGAAGTGATGACAGAGAAACACACAAGACTCTTAAAAAGAGGGGAAGGACATACTGAAGCTCGGCAGTGATCCTTAAAGAGCCGTGATGTCCTGTCAGCAGCAGAGAGGAAACAATGAACGCCAACTACTGGATGCTACCCCTGGTGCTGTGCTTAATAGCTGCTGGTGTGAACGACTCTTTGTAATAAAACTCTAGACCTAAAAATAAGATGACCTCACTTTGACAGATGTATTTCAGACATATTTCAAACTCTGCCCTGTAATCACCAACACACTGAATTCTGGGCCTTAAATCAGACACACAGGGGGTTAAAGTGATGCTAATTTCATGCTGTTTCAGTCTCTGCGACTCTCTCATAACAGCTGATCTACTCTACTGAACCAAGCTCTCAGCTAAGCCCTGAGTACTACCATTCACCCTCTTCCTCTTCTCTCCACTTTGCATATGTATGACTGTTTTCTCCTGCTTCTCTCTGACACTTTCTTCTCGTCATATCACACTTTCCCCCCTCCCTCTGCTGCCAGCACTGCTTTTGCTTAAACTCCCATTTCTCCCCTTTCTTTTTGTCACCTCCTTCCTTTGTCACACGTATTGCTTCTTGCTTTGTTTCCTTGGTCGCAGGTTTTTCCCCCACCTTCCAGCTCCTTGTTTCCCTCGTTAATCCTCTTATTTTTTGTTTTCTAACCCCCCTCACCTCTTTTCTCCTCCTCTCCTTTTTGCCGTTTTCCTCCAGAGAAAGCGACAGTGAGCCATTGGTTCATCTCCACCTACCTTTTATCAGCTTTCCCTCTCTGTCTCCCCTCTTCACCTCCCCGCCCTCCCTCTATCTTTCTGCTTCAGCACTCTCTCAAGCAGGCACTCCGCTGCCTAATGACTTGGATCGGTAGTGACTGTCGAGAAGAGATAGACCTGTAATAAGGCAATCCAGCCCGGTGCTAGAGTGTAACGGCCTACCCGAGCTCCGTCTGTACAAAACTATACTGTGCTCTCCAGGATGGAGGAGCAGACGGAGACAGATGTGGAGATGAAATATCCTCTGGGCTGAGAGTGCTTGAATAAATCACATACATTTGCTGCTTTGATACAGGGAATAAAGGGCATGCTGGTTTGATTTCAGCTTGATATCAGAGAGATGAAAATGCTATGGAGAGCTGGGATGAGGAACAACAACCAAGAAAAGAAAATAATAGAATAAATAAAAAAATAATTACATATTACCTGCAGAGAATCCTTATCTGATTAGGCCTATTGAGTAAACTGTGAAACAATGGTGGGGCCTAGAAACTTGGCAATCCTCCACTGCAGCCAAGGTCAACTTTAGAACATGACTACGATAATTTTAAGAAAGTTCAACCAAAAATTTAGTGTCACTTTTAGAGCACACCTATTCCAAGCTAAAAGCAAACATAATTACAAGCATATATAATATTTATGTGGAATTGCAAAGGATTGGATATCTAATAAAAAATAATTTATTGTTGTGAGGAATTTGTCATACCCTTTAGTTTCAAGCGAGGTCTTGGTTTGTCTTTGTCTCAAGGACTGTGTCGCCCTTCACCTTCACCTTCTGGAGAATTGGAACTCCACTAGGCCTGCACGTGTGCAACCAAGGGCTAAGAGGTAGAATTGGGATTGGCTCTCATGAATTCTGTATGATTCGCTGATACTTTTGTCATCACCTGTAATTAAAGGAGGGAAAAAAAAGAGTGTCTTGATATCAGAGCAGTGGCGATTGCTCTATGCCTGCAAGGGAAGCTCAGCTTCCTCTAAAATTTCCCCCCAAAAAGTGGTGACATGTTCTGCTTTGGGTACATTTTATTGACAAAATATGCGCTAGAATTCCTTCATCTTTTGTTCAGAATCAGCTACCTATCACAGGTAACTGGCTCAACCTCCTTCTCATTCGTCCCCGCAGCGTCTCAGCGCTTTAACACAGTCAGACACTGAGCGTCTTCTGAGGGGGGAAGTGTATAGTGGGTTGTTCCACTGTGGATCTAGACGGTCATTGGATAAACGCTGGGCTTTATACCGCCCATCGGACACTCAGAATCTCTGGGGGTCTATGAGGCCATGGGCCGGCCTGGATGCTGGGCTTCAGCATGATGATTGGATGATCTGTCTGAGGCTGCATCCCTTTTTGATTGACAGTGAAATGAGCCAGTCAGCGATCTTGAAGTATAACCCTCCACTGGAGCATCTTCTCAGTTGTTCTGGACTGATCCGGAGGCTTTATCGATCCCCAGCGAGTTTACCTTTCTTAAAAACGAGCGTTGAGAGAAGACTGGTAAAATCCCTGGAAAAACACTTGGGTCACAGGGTCACAGATCATTTTCTTGAAAAAGAACGGAGGGTAGAATTTATGTTAAAATAAATAAATTTTGACGAAGGCCGTAAAAAAATGAGCTTCCCCTCCTTGACCGACCAGCAGCCGCCACTGTATCAGAGGCTAGTGTCAGCTTTAACAGGTACCTAAAGCTCCAGCATCTCTACAGTAGCACTGTAATGTCCACACCACCCTTCATGTCCTTTGTGTGTGTGTGTGTGTGTGTGTGTGTGTGTGTGTGTGTGTGTGTGTGTGTGCGTGCCACTGGCAGGTTGACTGGGAATCTCACGTCATTTATTTGGTGTAGATGAGGATAGAACAGGTTTCAAACAGTGCCCTTGTGTAACCAACCTATAGAATGGAGGAAACTGACACATCAGGTGTGCTGAGATATTCTAGTTGATTGTATCGTTTGCTCAAAGTGCAGATTTCTCATCACATTGTTGACACAGTCCCAAACAGAATAAGACTTCAGTATGATTTCAATCGGAAAGAAGAAATGTTGTCCTTGTAACCATGGCCACCCGGTCTAATTGTGTAAAGAGACTAAAAGAGGTGCAGTTTGGCCACTCTGAGTTGGGTGAGCCAATCATCACAGAGCAGGGTCAGGTGTGTGTGTGCCTGATTGCCCCTGATTTGGTTCCGGCGTGGGAAGCTTATATATACTCTTCAGCTCCAGTTCTCTGTGCTGACTCATCAGCTCACCTTCTGAGGTAGGCTGCTCCTCGTGTTCTTGGCATAGCGTCTGTGTACGCTCCACATTCTGAGCCACTGCTTTCTGCTTTTCATGTCCAGTTCCTTCAAGGAAGGCAGCCGTTGTGTGTCGTAACACATCCCTGGCTGTGTTCGGGGTTGTTTTAGCAATGATTCCAGAGAGCTTGGTGTCTGGGCAGCTGCAACTTTAGTGCTCCAAGAAACATTTTAAAGCAGTGAAATGAGATCACAGACAGAGGTGAGAGCTAAAAATATGCTTTGTATACAATTTGCCCGTGTAGTGATGCTGGTTTTGGGACACTGATTCAGGACTGTAGCTTAAACTTCCCATCCATTCATCTGGTGATGCCAATACAGGCAGTGGGTGTCTTTTATTAAGTCCATTAGGGAGGACAGTGATGCCGGTAACGCACTACTAAGTAACGCGTTACTCTGATTTCACCACCTTTTTCAGTAACGAGTAATCTAACGGGTTACTATTACCAAACCAGTAATCAGATTAAAGTTACTTATTCAACTCACTGTGCATTACTTTTCTTTTAATTTTTCATGTTAAAAAATCTAAATGCTTTTTTCTTGTGTCTCGGGGATTGACAGGAGTCGCGTGTTCATCACGTTTTCAGCACGAGGACAACTCACAAGTAATAGCAGCCAGCTACACAAAGGTAAACAGAGGGGGAGAGGAGAGATGTTGGTTTTCTAGCTGGAAACACAGTCACTGTTTTGAGTATGTGTCAGCTAAAGATGATAATATTATGGTTCGTTGTTCACTCTGCACTGGCAGTTTGCTTAAGATATTTGACTCAAACATTTAGGAATCAATCAGAGAGAGATTCACGCACTGCGGCCATAAACGCTTGAGAAGTTGTTTGATTTTTACCTGGGGAAAGGTGAGTCCCGTCTTTCATTGTAACTCCCTCTATTCAAAGAGCTGAACCCTCTGTTTAGCACAAATCCATCCGCTGAGGAGCAGAGCAACATAATGTAGGCTACAACAGGGCACCCGGTGGCAAGCAGGGGCGTGCCCAGACTTTTAGACTGGGGTGCCCCAAGCAGGGTACTGAGGATTATGTGAGCCCGCACTCCAGCAACATTTATTTATGCTTGTTGTATTACAAATACAGGTTCAATAGACTACAGCTTTAAGAAAAATGAAACTGATAAAAATCAAACTAGACCAAAAAAAAAAAAAGAATTTAAAAAGAAAATAATTTAAATAAAAAATTGCGCAGTGCACCAAAATGGTACTGTAAAAGCATTCGTTGGTTGTATTTTAAAATTCAAAATGTGTAAAATGAATATTTATATTTTTAATTGTAAAGTACACATTTTATAACTACCAATGTCTGCATGTTACTTTAAAATAAAACATGTGGGCTCATATTATAATTCATTTTAATTGCATTGTGCAATTTTTGCCAAATTATGCAGCTGCAAAGTAACTTGTAATCTGATTGAGTTACTTTTAAAATCAAGTAGTCAGTAAAGTAACTAAGTTACTTTTAAAGGAGCAGTCAGTAACTAGTAATCAGATTACTTTTTCAAAGTAACTGTGGCAACACTGAAGGAGGAAGTGTCTTTTTCGATCGGTAACTTGTGATCTGATATTCATGATGCACATCCTGATTCAGAGAATGTAGTCTCACCTTTTCTGATGTGCTACCTGCTTGATCAGGTGCTAAATCTGATACACAGACCATTTGTAATACAACAACAACAACAGCAACATCAACATCAACATCAACATCTAAAAGCTCATTTCTCATCCCTGAGGTGTCAGCAGCTCTCAGTGCCACTGTGTTGTATATGCTATCTTGAGAAGCCTCTGTGTGCAGTGTATGTACAGGAACTTAGGTTACCAATACTATGTAGTATTTTCCAGGTTGACAGAGTAATGACAAATCTGAGTGATGAAGAACTGGAGTGTACAGTCCCAGTAGAGAGGAGTGTGAGTGAGGAAAGGAGATTAAAGCAGGACGAGAGTTTGTCTATAAGAAAGAACATAATTTTTTAAATCACAGCAGTAACAGTTCTCATCTTTCTCCCCTTGATGATCCTCAAATGTTAGCCGGTGGGAAATTAGTATGACACACTAAAGTACATTTTCTCTGGCTTTTGAAATGTTGTTACGAAAGTCAGACTTGAGGCAGCCTTTGTGTGCTGATAGTGATTAGTTCTGTTTCTGCATACTGAACTGTGTGACCCCTGAATCAGAATCAGAATAGCCTTTATTTGCCAATTACCTTCAAAAAAGAAAAGGAATTTGACTCCCGGCTTGAAGTGTACTCTCTTCTGTACAGACTTGAGCAGATAAACATTTAATATCACAGAGGTAAACCGAAACATAGTTTAATTAAGTAAAAAGTAACCTTTATACAAAAAATAAACTTAAACATTTAGATTAAAGTCCATGTGAAGAGTTTCTCAGTGATCTTTCAAAAGTCTCCCTTCTAGATATTTGCCTGATCATTATCAACATTTTAAAATAAGATTATCAGCACCAATATTACAGGTTACTTTAAAATGCAATTTCTCATTTTCTTGATCGGGTCGAGCAGGACCGGATTGATTTACGCCACGAGATCTGTTTTTTTCTCTGCTGAAAATAATTTCTATGATTAATTCTGTAGTGATGGTGGACATTGGAGTCTAATTGTCTGACAGAAAAAGGACAGAAGAGCAGAAGAAAGATAAACAAGAGAGATTAAGCACAAGCTAAAGGCTAACAAAAGGGCTAAACTGTTTGTGATAATGTTGATTCCAACCCACAGTCAGCAGTTATTCTGCAGTGGTCTGTTCAAACTTGAGAGTCTATCAATAAAATGAAGAGTGAGGTTACGTTAGCTCTGATTGGTAGATGACTGGCAGGACATAGCTAACACATTAGCTACACATTACAGACATGTCTGAGACCACCCAACTCAGAGTGGTCACTCTGTGCCTTTCTTTTAGTCCCTTGCTTCATTTCACGTTTCATACTGTAACGTTACTGTACTCACGCAGAGGTAAGGTACTTACCTTACCTCTGCGTGTTGTATCCAGTAAAAAGTTGTCCCAAACAAAGAAAATCTGTTTTGATCCGCTCTCCATTTTATTCCAAAACAAACACATGCCTAACTAAAAGTAATTTACGACAGTGTGTGACACTCTGGGCCAGAAGGTGGAGAGGCAGTCCAGTTATAACAGATCCTCCTCACAGTATCTGTAAGTAGTGCAATGAACAAGGACATAAAAATGTCCAATGGGAAACAATGTGCAGGGGAGGAAACAGACCGACGGGCTGTAGTTGTGCATGAGGTGCATGAGCAGTGGCGTAGCAAGGTTCCCCTGGGGCCCCAAGCAAGATTGGATTGGGGGCCCTGAAAACTGAAAAGTAGTGTCCTTTGAAGTTCTGTGTCCATTGTAGGTAAATCAAAAGTGCACATCTACATTTCTTAAAACAAATATATCCAATATTAAAGCTGTACAAACCAATAAAATTGCTTATAAAAAAATATAAAAAATAAAGTGCAATGACTAAAGCTGTCCTCAATTTTTTGCAAATGTCAAAACTTTGAGTCAAAAATAAAATATAAATACTGCTAAAGATGTTGCACCTATCTTCAAAAGTGGTGCTCCCTTGCCTTTGCTTGTGCAAAATTACTTATGATGTCTTCTAGATTCAATGATCTTCTCACTCTGTGCTCTATCGACATTAAAGCAAGTCCTGAAAGCCTCTCCTGGGACATGGTGGACCTGAGGTATGTCTTCATCAACTTGAGCGCAGAGAAGCTTCTCTCCCAGAATCACTGGAGGTAGATGCGCTTGGGGAAGAAGCACTGGGGGTAGTGGCCGTGTTAGCCAAGGTAAAACTGGTTGAAGTACCATGTGACTGAGCTACAAAGAAGGATTACCACAATATTATTTAATAATGTCAAAACACATCTGAGTAAAATCACAAGTAAGAAATATTCACTCACAAGTGGCATGTTCAGGATTTGAAGAAGGAACTGTAAGAAACCTTCTTATGCCGCGTTTCCACCAAGCAGTCCGGGTCGGTTCGTCTCGGTACGGTGCGCTTTTAGCGGCGTTTCCACAGACTCATCCCGGGACGGATCCCTAAAAACCGAGACGAGCCGTCCCACTTTTTTGGGACCCTTTCGTATGGGTGCCAGACTGAACCGATCCGCTCTCGGGAGGTGGAGCAACACACTGCAGACGGTTGATTGGTCAAAAGAATCGTCACTCACCCCGACAGCAGCTGCATTTCTCCTTGCGGCTCACAGACTTCTCTGAAACGAAGCTTGATTGCACTTTGTAACAGAGAGTTACATGAAAATCACAGAGAGGACGAAATGCTGCATGTCTTCCATCCGTGTTCTTTGTTTACTGTGTCGCGTTTTCTTCTTTGTTGGATTTAATCGCGGGGTAAGCTGCTACGGCGTCGCGCTATTGTTTACCAGCTGTGGCTTCCGGCATGCGGCTTACACGCCGCCCACCACGAGGGGGCACAGTTTGCTGTGGAAACGCACACGGGATCAGACTTAACTGTCCCAAACCGTCCCAAACCGTACTGAACCGACCTGTACCGCTTGGTGGAAACGCAGCTTTAGTGATCCTGTCTCTTGGTCCTGGCAGACGACCTGCGTTTGTGCATATCTGGCACGTCGCGTGCGCGGACTGATACACTAAGCGGCGAGCACCTCGTAGCCAGCTGTGGCTCTGCAGCGGAGGTAGCGCCGTTTTGCGACAGGATGAGAACTAGAGCCTTACTTAGCGGTGTTTTTGTGTGAAAGTAACGCGCTGAAAATTCTCTGAATAAAGCGTGAATGCAGACCGATATCAGATTTTTGAGGTGGGAGTCTGTTTTTTTGTGTTCTTGGTCAAGTAAAATATGTCCCCGTCTGAGTGCAGAGGAAACCAGCTGACGAGCAGGGAGGGGGTGTTTGGTGCGAGTGCCCTGGGCTTCTGCTGCACAAAAACACTGTGATAGGACCCAACTTGTTCCATCTCGGAGTATCACTTTAAGGCTGTATGTATTACACCTGAGTTGTCCTCATGCTGAAACATGACTTGTTGCTTACATGCCAAAAAGAAGGAAAATATTTTTCTCTAAGGAAAATAGAAAAAAAAAAGAATAGTAACGTACAGTGACATGGATTTTTAACTTTAATTTGATTACTGGTTTGAAAATAGCACCGTGTTAGATTACTTGTTACTGAAAAAGTGGTCATATTAGAGTAACGTGTTACTGGCAGCACTGATCCTTGGGCATCATCACTGAGATGACCATGAGAGGAAGCAGAGTGGTATCAGTGTGTGACAAGGTGCACATTCAGTGGCGAGAAGGCGCTTTGTTTCCCTTCAGTGCATTTTTCTCTGACACCTGCTGCCACGGCTTTAGAGGATCTGGAGAAGGGACATTTCTTTCAGATGACAATGAGTTCTGCTAAGGAAAAAACCCTGCCTCCTTATAGAATACCCGACTGAATATCTGATCCCAACGCGGATATGAATGAATGAATGAATGAATGAATGAATGAATGAATGAATGAAAGTTTTTTTTTGAAAATGTAGAAGAAGAATAACATTACCTAATCCCTAATTCACAGTCTTTTACATTTCCAAAAGGAGTGGAAGACTGTTCCAAAGTTTCACCCCACTGATCGCTATTGAAAAGGTTCTGGTTGTGGTGCGTACAGCAGATGTTTTGAAATTCATTTCCCTCCTTAGATTTAACCCTTCCCCATGTCCCCTAAACAGTTTTTGAATATTGGCAGGTAATAAGTGGGATTCGGCCTTTAACATTACTATTGCAGTTTGGTATTTCACAATATCTGAAAATTTAAGTAGCCTTGACTGTAGAAATAATGGGTTGGTGTGGTCGAGGTATCCGACTTGATGAATAATTCTTATGGCTCATTTTTGAAGTATGGATAATGAATGCAGTGAACATTTGTATGTGTTGCCCCAAACCTCAGAACAGTAACTTAAATATGGTAAAACCAGAGAACAGTACAGTATGCGAGGTGATGCATGATCCAGAACGTGTTTGGCTTTCTTTAGTATTGAAATGCTTTTTGATATTTTGCTCTGTACATGTTTAATGTGAGGTTTCCAGCTTAATTTGTCATCGATTGTTATTCCAAGAAATTTGTTTTCATAACTCTCTCAATTTCCACCCCATCTATCTCCAAGTGAACGTTCATGATTTTACTCCTCTTACCAAATGTCATTATTTTGCCTTTGGTTAAGTTTAATGATAACTTGTTTTCATTAAACCACATTTTTATTCTATTCATTTCTGAGGCAACAACTTTAATTAAAGGGGACATATCATGCTTGTTTCTCCTTTTCACAATGCCAGACTAGGATGCCTGTAAAGCATTTCTGCCCTCAGTACAAGTCATTCAGTTCCTTCATTGCCCCACAATAGCGTTCTCAATATCCTCATTTTAGGCCATTCTGAAGATCTCATTGAAACGCTCCGTTTGGAGAATGACCTCCAGTAACCTCGCAACATCACAGCCCTTTGTGCTCTGATTGGTCAGTTCTATCAGCGGGGCGGAGGGGGTAGAGCCAGGGGGCGGTTTTTGCAGCATGGCAGTATTTACAAAATCGCCATATTGGATGGGGCAGACCGAGCGAGTTTGCTGTTTGCCAAAACTTCACCGTAAGGCATTGATAGCACTAATAAAATGGCAGAGTGTAGGATACGTCCTTTTGTATTGGACCCCGAGTCAGACCCGGACGGTTCTGCAGCTCAGGAGGAAGAAAATCTACCTCCACACAGATCATCTCAGGACGCTTCAGTGTGGTGAGTCAAACCGGTACTGTAACATGTAGAGTTTATACATGGAAATATAGGCAGACTTCACCAATAAACTATTTCTATAACAGGGCTCCATCCTGCTCCTTCACTTTTCTGTCTGTTTTATCCATCATGCTGAAAGTGTAGTCTAAAGATCGCCTCTACCGTCAGTTCATCACTATGTTATTACCGCAGCATTATTGTGGTCCAGGTTCACAGTGCATGTCAGAACAAGCATGCAAATATCACAGTCTCACAAGTATTACAACGTCTGCTAAAACTACAGTGCTTTAACTGCTAATTCACCATGTAAAGCTGAGCTGCTCAGCAGAGCAGAGTCCCTGCATCCAGCACTCAGTCAGTCGGCTCTTGGTGGGTGTATCCCTCGGTGGCAGTTGTGTGACTAACTGACATCACAGAGGAGGAGCTGCTTTATCAGATTACTCCAATAAAAAGAAAGGATCCTCGTGTCGTCGGTCAAAATCTCACGGCCAACTGGCAATGACCTATTTTCAGAGGCATCAAATCTTGTTCTAGGATATCAGAAAAAATATAATATCTCATTTTTTGAAAATTCAGGGGGTGTAAGGTCTTGTTTTCAAATTTAATATATTATATGTAAGTATTAAATCAGGGATTAGCATGATATGTCCCCTTTAATGTTTCCAAGTTCTCACTGGAGAAAAAAATGTTTGTATCATCTGCAAATAATGCCATTTTCATGAAATGTGATACATTACATATATCGTTGATATACAGTATAAAAAAATTGACTCAGTAAAAAAAAATTGACTCTGACCATGAAAGAGCAAAACTCATTAAGTAATGTGAAAAAATCCACAATCGAGTGTTGAACTTTCAAGCTGGGATTGGCACTATACTGCACTTGTGATGTCTGAAATGTCAGAACAAAGCACGCCTTGGTTATCTTGAGACAGTTATCAAGTGCTCACAGTTTGATCTATTTGCTTTCAGTACACTTGCCTCAAGCTGCATGGGAGGTTTCAAATCTTGATTTCTCCTCAAAAACACTCAAACCAAACAGGAAACCCTGTTCAGCAGCTGGAGTATGAAGCCCAGAGAGGAAAAGAGATGTTCAATGTCAAAGTGTATTATGTATCAAGTGGCCCAACGTGTTACATCACTTTAAAGCTTTTGCTGCTGATCAATGCATGTGTAACAGTGGTATCTGAACCCAACAAGAGAGAGAAAAGAGTTTCCATCTGAGAAAGAAACAGTTATTTCAAATCTGCAGGTCTACAACAAATGCAGGACAGGGTGTTTTTAAATTGCACTTCACTGTTGTTGAGATTTTGAATTTATTCCCTTTTATTGCAGGTGCATAATATAATATAATATAATATAATATAATATAATATAATATAATATAATCGAATAGAATAGAATATAGTATAATCGAATATAATCGAATAGAATAGAATAGAATAGAATAGAATAGAATAGAATAGAATAGAATAGAAAATACTTTATTTATCCCCGAGGGGAAATGCAGGAGTCACAGCAGCATTTAAGAAAACAAAAGTAAGAAGTGTATAGAAAGTAACATGGGAAGTGTCATCACTGTTAAAAAGGTCCACAAGAAAAAAGGTCCAAAAAGGTCCACAAGAAAATAGAAGACGACAGCCCGTCCACCACCCTCCAGTCCAGCCAGTCTCCACCTCCACAGGGTCCAGGACTGAGCCTCCCCAGCAGTCTGTTCAGTCTCTGTCTCCTGGATCCTGTCTGCCCACAGCAGGTGAAGCTCCTCCAATGTGGTGCAGGCGTCCGATGTCTGCTCCGTCAGCCACGTCCGTGAACAGCACGATGCCACTCTGCCCTCCGGCAGCCCCTCTGCTGCTGGGCTAGCATGGCTAGCTCGTCCATACCACCGGAGATAGA
Organism: Halichoeres trimaculatus; assembly: GCF_033239565.1. NCBI lineage: Eukaryota > Metazoa > Chordata > Actinopteri > Labriformes > Labridae > Halichoeres > Halichoeres trimaculatus. The sequence continues at coordinate 3,924,609 of NW_027437198.1, read as the reverse complement.
TCCCACGTTCCCAACAACCATGGATGGAAGGACAGGTCCACGTCGTCACCTCCCAGCTCACACCCGAGAACCAGCACGTCGTTCTCACCTCTTCTTCCTCCTCACCTCGAGGGAAATATCAAGCCTTACACTAGTTAGCATTGACATGCTACAGGCTGCTAGCAGCTAATTTCACATGTAAACAATGCAGCCATGGTTACATGTAGGATCTCCAGACAAACACAGGAGAAAAGTAGTAAAAATATCGCTGAAGCCACAAAAAGTTTGGTGTCCATGACCAACAATGAACCATACAAAGTAATGATCCACTCCAAATACAAAGATGACGAAAAAGAGATGAAAAAATTACAAGAAACGGACAAAAAAGAGAGAGCTGCTGCAACAGGCAGCTACTTGGGCAGCGCTTAGCAATGAAAAAAAATAAAAATAATGCCTTGTGATTATCTGTCTCTCAAATTGGGGAAATATATGTATGTATATATATATATATATATATATATATATATATATATATATATATATATATATATATATATATATATATATATATATATACATACATATATGAATCTATTTGAAAATGCTTCAAAAGATATTTCAATCAAAAGTGATATTCCACATCTACTGGCATTGGCAGCCTTCTTATGACATCCTCTTCCTGCCATAAATAAACACCAATGTTCTAAACAGTCTTCCTGAATCTGCCCACAAACAAAAATACCTCTCTTACTTTAGACAATGTCATGATTGATGTGTCAAATAACATTGAGGTGAAGGACAGTTTCACCAAATTCTCCAAACCCCGGATTCTTACGTAAAGCTTGGTACAGTCCAAACTCTTGTCATAGAAAATGTCACTAGATTAGAGGAAACTTTAACAATCCTGAATCATGTTATTCTTATTGTTTTTTTTCTCCAATCTGAACTTTACATGAAATTGAAATGCAATCCTGCTCAAGCTGTGTAAACGTGAGGAGAACAGAAGAATTTCTGCCGCTTCAAGTTTCACTGATATCTGCCTCCACACACCTTGCCAAGTGCTGTGTAAAGTTGGCAGGATTATCTGGTTGTTGGTTTTGGAAAGACAAACATTGTCAGATGGTGTGGGGGAGGGGGTTTGACAGGCTGTTTGAGACCATGTCAATAACAAATCACACGTTACAAGTGTTGTTATTTACCTGCATTGATGCTTATTGTGTCAGTTGAGCTCACAATCAATAATGATGTGATTGATGTCTGCACGCAGCAGCACATCTTATATCATCTCACACCCACTGAGATAATCAGGAGAAGAAGCTGATGAGGTTTCTGACCTTAACCCTAATCAAATGACGAGCGTTGATAAGAACAGCAGGATAAAAAGGGGCTGTCCGTATGAAAAACTTTCTCATTCTGCCAACACAGAAATCATAAGTTTTCCTATTAAAATTGGGCGTTGGATGCTCTGGTACCAGTTTGCTGCGATGCTTGTGAGGAGTAACAGTGATGACACTTCCCATGTTACATTGGTTAATGCAGGTCAGAGGCAGTCTGACCAGGAAAAATGTTTTTAATTTTTCATTCTGGATCAGGGAGGCTGTGACGTTAGTAGAGGAAGAAGATTAAGGACCAATCCCATTTATTTTTAACTCTTAGCCCTTAGTTTTGCGTGTACATAGTGAAGGGGTGTCTCAATACTTCGTAACATGAAGGGGAAGAGCTACACAGCCCTTGAATTGATGCTAAACCGGGACCTCACTTGGAACCAAGGGGTATGATAATTTTCCCCTGATATCCATTTTTTTTTGTCAAATATCCAATAATTTGCTACTTCACGTAAATATAAGCCATGCTTTGGATTGATGATTGTTGTTATAATGATCTAGCTACTACTGCCATAGCCACAGCTACAGCTAACAATATCTACACTGATGTCAGACCAGAGTGACAAATTCTCAGCAAACAGACCAGAGATGGGAATTGATAAGATTTCAATGCCGATGCCCTTATCGATTCTGCTTTTTGATCTGATTCTTTATCGATTCTCTTATCAATTCCTGTTGTCAATTTTCTTGGTACAAAAAGTAGCTTTACAGGTTTTCTGTGTCAACAATATTCAATTGAGTTTAAACTGTAGATGAATAAAATGGTATTGGTCCCTGAGTCTGGATATTTCTTGGCATAATTATACAGAAACAGGTAAAAATTGCACACAATGTGACATTGATGTACTCTGTTGTAATATATGAATAGTTCAAGTAGGCCATCTAGTGTCTCAAAGTGGTTATAGCAATATTTTGAGTTGTTTGGAAACTTTCCGTAGTTATGAAGTCAGCCATTAGCCTTTCATGGCTTTTGACATTTGAAATTTTCAGTATTTTTTTTAGTAAGAGTTGATGTGATATGTTTCTGTGATAAAAGTTGAAATTCTATTCTGAAGCTAAAGTTAAACTGATGTTTGCTAACTTCAAGCATATCAATGCAGTTTCTTATATACGTTAGCGACTGGCTGGCTGATTCATAGTTTTTATCGCACCGGTCCAATTGAAAAAGCTACCACCGTGTGTTACAAGGAGGATGACTGTCTTGTTTGTTACATTTTCTGCCGGCCGGCTTCTTGCTCTGTTGGAGGGGGCGTGTTGTTAGGAGGCAAAGACACTATTGAAGAAGGGCGATACAAGCTGGGGGGCGGGATCTTGGAACACGGAGGGGAGGGGTGAGTGAGGCTACGTTTTTCAAATGTGTCTCATCAGCCAAACTGGGTTTCAGATTGTAGACCATAGCTTTAACAGCAGGACTGAGGAGACTGCAGGGAAAACAGAGACAGCGTCACACCGTCTTGGAGAAGCCAAAGGGCACATGGAAGAGGTGGACTCGTTTGCCATGGAGGTTGGTAAGGCTTTAAACTTGTTGCACAAGGCTGAACGAACTCATCTAACCAAGATCGAAGATAACAGAGCCCGTAGGACACTCACACCGCAAAAACATTCAGACTTACGGTATCAAAAAGGATACGAAAATGTGTTCAGTTTGGAAGTGAATAAACAGTCCCTCTACCTACGACTTAGCCAGCAAGTAACTAGAGGTGATGATGTAGTGGGAATTTAGTAGGATTTCGTTTCTAAAAGATGTTTTTTCGCCCCTTCCCTTTGGCCCTCAAAACACAGGGCCAAAGGGAAGGGGGGAGAAAAAGTGACCTGATTGGAGTTGGCCCCAAAGTTTTATAAAACCCAAATCAGGCCACAGCCTTCAGTGGCTCTAAATTGTACCCAGGTGGTGGAAATGATGTCTACAAAGATGGCCTTAAAGATTATCAAAATAACATTCAATTATTTACTGCCCATAAACTTTATCACAGCCCACAAATCTACACAGACTTACCTGATAAGTAATGTAAAAAGCAGTTTGAATACCCAAGTATTTCTAAAGGGAAATACTCCAGTTCTTCAACCCAGCTCATAATTAAAGGGATCATCTGGCACTGTTACAGGAGTAATATTCAACCAGGAGGATCAACCCTTTGATTCATTAAACTGTGCATCCTCTCCACTCACTGCTAGCTACACCACCAGAGAGAGAACAAACCATACTGTGAATGATGAAGGCAACAATATGGGCCAAGAGTTTTACAGCAGGTTATGACCTTCATCATTACACAACCAAACCTGCATATGAGGTGTTAAGTTACACACTCTGAAAATAACAGCCTCCACAGTGAGCTCTTATGCAACGGTAAACTTTAAAAGGTGTCTCATACATATCTGCATTCTCTGCTGCATTTACAGCATAAAAATAAATCTGTAAGTAAAAAAGCTTGAACAAAACTTTTCAGAAAGAAGAGAAGCTGCAGTAAAAGTTAAAATGAAGAGTGAATCACCTACACCGTGCATCTGTCTCAACACATGCACAAGGGGAAAAGAAGCAGAGTACTTCACCCTCAACTGAAACAGACACTCTAAAATCCAGCATCATTTGGCACTTAAGGAGCTCCCAAAGACCCACGTGAGTGTGTTTCATAATTAAAGATTTTTAAAACCTTAAAAGATGTTGAAATGTAAGGCCCACACATGATGACAAAAGCCTTGTTTCCACCAAGTAGTTCAGTTCGGTTTGTCTTGATATGGCACGCATAATCAGGCATTTCCACAGACTAATCCCATAGACTCATTTGGGGACAGGTCCCCAAATTACCGTCCCGTACCGTCCCACTTTTTGGTACCTTTCTGTTAGGGTGGCAGACATACCAATCTGATCTCAGAGGGTGGAAATACAGCACTGCAGTCTGTTGATTGGTAACCCTAACCCTACACACCCTCTACCAAGAAGGGCACAGTTGGCTGTGGAAACTCAAACAGGATCAGGCTTTACTGATCCAAGCCGTACCAAACTGTACTGATCCAAACCAGACTGCTTGGTGGAAACGGGGCTAAACATTGCAGACAACAGGATGATTTTCAAGCATTTGGTTGCTTGCTGCTTGGGGGACCGTATGTTTTCTTTTATATTATATTTTATAGTATATTTTATACTATTAAATTCCTTAGAGTGTCTGCTTATCTTGTTCTACAGACCATATCTATAACAAAGTGTTGCACTGGGCCACTGGAATTACTCCTGTGCACCCGCTACTAAAGTAGTTTAGCATGCACCCTGTATGCGCCATGATGCAAAAGACCACTCCTCTCACAGAAAATATGCTCTTACTCCCTGTGCTGTGCTGTGCTGTACTCTGTTTGCGGTCTTTAAGAGGCCGGGTACAGTATCCTCTTCTGGGGTTTTCACCCTGGTTAAGCTACTCTGTGAATTTATTGAGGTCATAATTTCTGTTCAACTCATCTTCTTATATGTTTGATAGAATAGAATAGAATAGAATAGAATAGAATAGAATAGAATGGATTTTATTTAAACATTTAGCAACAAATGTGTCAGTGCTAACACATTTGAGCAAGCGCACTTATTCCCAAATGGTTTGCACAATTGGAAACATCCCAACAGTTTAGAAAAAAAAGTAAAAAATCACTGCAAACACAACCAGTTAGGTGTCAATGGCCAATTAATAAGACATAAAAAAGTAATGACAGGCTCCACATACAAAGAACCAAAAGAAAAAACTAAAAGACGCACAAACAACAAAGAGGGAGCTGCTGTAACAGGCAGCCACTTGGGTGCCAGTTTTACAAGACACTTTGGGCCAATTCCAATTCTATCCCTTAGCCCTTGGTTTTGCACTTGCACGTGTAGTGAAGTAGTCCCTCAGTTCTCTATAAGATAAAGAGGAAGGCCTACACAGCCCTTTAAATGAAAATAATCGGAGACCTCGCTTGAAGCCTAGGGTACAACAAATTAAATGATACAGATATTTTTATCAGGTATCCAATCCTTTGCTACTTAACATAAATATAAGCCTTGTTTTGAACTGTCAGTTTTATTTTGAAATCGCTTGTTATAATGATCTTCCTAAACCTGCTATGGTGACATCTACAGCTAATAATAGCTACTTCTTTGTCAGACCGGGATGACGGGTTCGCAGTGGATGGACTTCACTGCATTGGGCTGCGTTTCATGAGTGATTGGAGAGATAAGCTGCATTAAGGAGCTGCATTAGCTACGGCAAATGTGGAAGGCAAACGCTATGGTAACCAAAAGCTACTCTCGCCATTTCATCGTATTTACTTTGTTCTGTTGTTAACAGTACAGTAGTGATGTGTTTTCACCAACACGGTTGAACACGTACAAGTAAAGTCAACTTAGACCACGCTAATCTCTTACTGCTAAAACTTATCACAAAGTAGCATTTGAAGTTAACATGCTGCAGACTGGAGAGCCATAGAGCCACAAAAACGTTAAAATGTTCAACAAATCTTATCATTATTCAATGTAAATGCAACAGGTGTAGGCTTTTCCACAGCCTGGATTCCATCGAGCACACGCCACTCTGACGTAAATTAATGTTATCCAGCGTGCCACATGGGTCCTTTCTTGAGTGGCAGCTTTAGCTGCCCGCACATGTGCCTGATCAAAAATTGCGTCATTTTATACAACGGATCAAAAATCGGCTTTTTAAAAGAAAATAAGGCCGATGGCCGATAGAGACAAATGTCCAAATATCGGCCCGATATATCGGCCGGATGATATATCGGTCTACCTCTACTTTCGTCACCTTGGCTCTTCTTGTCCTTGCCTCCTGTTTCTTACTTGGCTATTTTACTGTTCCATATGACAATCCACAAATGGGTGCCTACATTTCCCTGAAGGTTCTCCCCCAACACACACACACACACACCACGATAAATACATATGTTAATTCAACATTTTACACATTTGCCATTTCTGCCCTGATTGAGTGTACAATCTCACAGCACAGGAAAACCTGGCATGATAATCTCTAAGGCCATCAGAAATCAGGACTTTACTGATTTTTGTTTGAAGGGGGAAATCAGGCACAGAATCTTTGCGGTGTGTACTCTGCTTTGAATCGTACATTTGTTCTCCCTGCATTCAAAGACAGCCTCAAAATGCCACGACAGAGAATGAAAGTCGCTCTATCCGCAGCCTTCAAGCTTACAAGCTTTGAGTTGGTGTAAAATTTACATTTCAAATACAACAACACCTGAAGCTACACACTCATGCTCACTACAACACACACTCAAAGGCAAATGGATACACACAAACACACATACACACACACAAATATGCAAACACATGCTCTGGTCTGGCTGCCATTGGCAACGAGAGTAGTCAAAACTCCCACTGTTTCTTTCTAAATTTTTGTGAATTATTAATCTGAGTCTGTTTTCACAATCAACAGGGAGGAGAGGTGGGAGAAAAGGTCAGGCTGTAATTGCCCAAAACACACAGACACATACACACGCGCACCGGAAACTATTGTTAAAAAATGATGAGCACGGAGGCGGTATATTCAGTCCGGCCCTTGTGGAATAATAGATATGAGCACTGCCATAATGTTTTTCTGCCATTATGTAAGAGAGGAGCGGAGACAGGAAGAGAAGAAATAAATACAAACAGTCATACAGCAGGCTCCGGGTAAACATGGAGATGACAAACTATTTTTAAAACAACGTTTGATAGGAGCTTTTGAAACAGGACAAGAGTTACAGTTCCCACTTTCTGTGTTTTTAATCTTTCGAATCTGGCAATATCAGCTACTATTTATAGAAGAGGTGAACAACAGGGACTTAAGTTAACTTTGCCATAAAACAACTTCTGACAACGCACAGAGAAATCTGATTTAATCAGACTATATCACCCAGCTGTGCTTGATTCTGATTGGTTAAAACCAGATGGTGATTCATTCTCAAAAACAAAAGGGACAACTGAGATGACTTTCACTCAGCTTGTTGACACTGTGGGAAAACTGTTAACAATTCTCTCATGCTGGTCTTAACAAAAGGGAAAAAGGACAGTTAGCAGGCACAGATGCAAAAAGAGAATTCAGTCAGTTTCAAGACCAGCTATCACTTCCTACAGGGGCTTCAAGGCAGAATTAGTATGAAAAGCTCAAGCTCTTGAGATTAAAGGCTCTGGGCTCTAATTTCGTGGCGCAGCACAGGGGGTGCAAGCCTGGCGCACCCCGCACAGTGTTAATTTTGTGTGGCGCACCGCCTTGCACTGCCAATTTGACAAATTGGTAGCCCGCCTGCGCAGAGATGGGTGTGACGGCGCGCCAGGAGGAGTTGACGGTGCACCAGGGGGAGATGGCGGCAGATTCATGTTGGCGCAGTAACAATTTTGTGCCAAAAACAGTACAGAAAGTGCGCTGAAAGCTTGCCAGCTCCAACCTGGTCTATTCTCGGCGCAAAGCGGAGTGCACCCTCCGCAGCTGTAATTTGGTGGCAGGTGCACATGTGCACACATGTCAACAAAGCCTCAGAGGCAGGTTTCCAGAGTGTCAGGCACATTTTATTGCAATAAACAATCACAGCAATCACTATTTAATGTAACTGTCTGAACCAGCATATACATTTATATCTATATTAACTGTCCCGTCACATCTGATGTCAGATTAAAGTCGTTTGTCATAATGGAAAGTTAACCTGACGGCAGCTGGAAGTTTGATGCACATCTTACAATTTAACAATAAACAGCCTTAACATCTGATACTGAGTATATAGAAATAGAAAATACTTTTTTTATCCCCGAGGGGAAATTCAGGAGTCACAGCAGCATTTAAGAAAACAAAAGTAAGAAAGAGTATAGAAAGTGCAAAAAGGTCCATAAGAAATTAGATGAAGACATCCCGTCCACCACTTTCCAGCCCAGCCAGTCTCCACCTCCACAGGGTCCAGGACGGAGCCTCCCCAGCAGTCTGTTCAGTCTCTGTCTCCTGGATCCTGTCTGCTCACAGCAGGTGAAGCTCTTCCAATGTGACGCCAGCATCCAATGTCAGCTCCGTCAGCCATGTCCCTGAACAGCACGATGCCACTGGACTAGCACAGCTAGCTCGTCCATCCCACTGGAGATAGATCCCACGTTCCCAACAACGATGGATGGACGGACAGGTCCACGTCGTCATCTCCCAGTTCACATCCGAGAACCAGCACGTCGTCCTCACCTCCTCCTCCTCAGCTCAAGGGAAATCATCAAGCCCTACACTAGTTAGCATTGACATGCTACAGGCTGCTAACAGCTAATTTTGCATGTAAACAATGCAGCCATGGTTACATGTAGGATCTCCAGACAAACACAGGAGAAAAGTAGTATCGCTGAAGCCACAAAAAGTTTGGTGTCCGTGACCGACAATGAATCATAACAAGTAATGATCCACTCCAAATACAGAGATGACGAAAAAGAGACGAAAAAAATTACAAGAAACAGACAAAGAAGAGAGAGCTGCTGCAACAGGCAGCTACTTGGGCAGCGCCTAGCAACGGGCAATATATCTATCAACAATGTATCTGGCTTCTCTCATTTCATTTAATTCAAAGAAAAGACGAAGAAAAAAGAGACAAAATAAATGTGTGTCACTCAGGATTTACCCCTGATTTCCCATATTTCTCTGTTTTAGTCTTTATTTTTAACGTGATCTAAAAAGATGGAGTACATTATTGTAAGGAGGATGAGGTGGAGACACTGGAAGAGTAAACAGTATATCACCAAAGGTTCTGCTATTTTGCGATGACAAACCAGGAGTGCAGGTGGATCAAAAGTATTCTGAATGGATAAGCCAGCTGTGTAACTGTCTCTTCATTTTGTACTCCTATTAATGACAAAGGAACAGATTAATTCTGTCCTGGGAGCTGGCCCACACAGTGACATGCTTGGTGTCCTCCGATGCGCCCCGCTGTCCATTCTCCTGCTGCAGGGACAGCGGCTCTGACCGTCTCCGCTGCCGGCTCTTTCCAGCACACCGTTTCCGCGGTGCTGGGAATCAGTCAGACCAATCAGACGCTGAGCCTTGGCCGCAGCGCATTTAAAGGCGAGGAGAGGTGCTCACTTGATAGGTGAAAACAGCGCTTGGCTGTGCTAAACCCACTCACGGCTTTTCTCCTCCCTCTCTGCCAGTTGCGCAGAGGGAGGCGTGGACACGCACCTCTGCGCCTTGACTGCGCCTCTCTTGGCACTGCAGGAAACTTGCTAAGTGCACCGGTCATGCCCTGTCCGCGCAGCAAAGGCTGGTGCAGGGCAGGTGCGCCTGCGCTTGCGCCTGGTCTACAAAATTAGAGCCCGAAGTGTCTTATGGACGTCTTATTAAGCCCATACAGTGGGGAAAAAAAAGATTTTAGTCAGCCACTGATTTTTGAAGTTCTCCTACTTGAAAAGATGAGAGAGGTCTGTAATTTTCATCAGAAGTACACTCCAACTGTGAGAGACGAAATGAGAAAAACATTCATGAAATCACTTTGTAGGATTTTTAAATAATTTATTTGTAAATTATGCTGGAGAATAAGTATTTGGTCAACAACAAAAGTTCAACTCAAAACCTTTGAGTCCCTTTATAGCTTTGGTCCCAGCTCGCTGCAGGTCATTCTGCATAGTTCTGGGGTTGATTCAATGTTGCTGTTGTAGAATACAGAAAAACTCAATCTTTGATATGTTCTGCATTCTTGTTAATGCTTTTAATCTGCAGTCAAGTTCCTGGAAGTGAAATCTTGTGGAGCCGTCTTTAGTGTTCTTTGACAATGACAGAGTACTAACATTTTTCAACGAGTATCACCTATACATTTCAAAAAGCGCAGTGTCACAGCGTGTTTGAATGACGCCCGCAGAAGGACAGTTTTCTCACTCTCTCTCGTCTGCATCATGCAGGGTCTGTGACTCACTCATGGGTGATGTGGGAGGACGGAAACATAAGAACAGCCAAAAGTTTCCAAGTCTTAATTCTTATTTTTCTCATTACAGAGCACACGCCTGACTTTTAGTCTGGGCTTTTGCAGTCACCATGGAGACAGAGAATGAAAGTCAGAAGATGGAGGGAGAGAAAGAAAAAAGTGGGGAAAACCTTGTTGTTCTGCGTGGTGGAGATAAACGTATGTGGTGTGTTTACAGTGGGATAACAGAAGATTAGGATGCATGTCATTTCGTGACTTGTGCGAGGATGACTCATGTGCTTGTCCTTGTTTGTGTGTATAGCTGTATATCTTTGTTTTATTTATATTTGTTCTTTAGTATGTGAACCCCTGTATGTGGCTGCTTCTGATGTACAGAGGCAAAAAAGTATTTAGTCAGCCACTGATTTTGAAGTTCTCCTACTTGAAAAGATGAGAGAGGTCTGTAATTTTCATCAGAGGAACACTTCAACTATAAGAGACAAGATGAGAAAAAAATCCAGGAAATTCAGTTGAAGGATTTTTAAAGAATTTATTTGTAAACTATGGAGAAAAAGTAAGTCTTTGGTCAATTACAAAATTCAGTTTAATACTTTGTAACATAACCTTTGTTGGCAATGACAGAGGTTGAATGTTTCCTGTAAGTAGTGTTGGGGAAAAAAAGTTCTTTTCTGTCAAATGAATCATTAGAATCAGCTCAGAAAAATGATTCGAAAGAAATCAAAACAAATTGTTCACCAAATCGTTTCTGTACTTAAACTTTAACAAGCTGAATCAAGGTTGGGGGTTGAAAAGTCTCTGGAGAACATTCACTGAGTCTGCCTCCCCCTTAAGTCAGTCATTAGGTGAGTTCAACACCTGGTTGTGCCACCAGCGATAGCGGCCCACCACCAGTGCTTTCAGCTGCTGAGGAACTGCTCAAGTGAACCTCCCACATAGCCAGCATGCTGGCGAGTCGCTCTTGCCCCAGAGGTGGAAATTTGCAGGGCTGGGTAGGACGTTGTACATAGCCAGGACCATGAACTTGATGCGCTGGGGTTCTGCCTGCCAGATCTCTGCCCAGGACACTCCCCGGTCCAGCGCTCCCTCCCACCTCATCCAAGCTCTCTGCTGTTGCATGCCCACCATCCTCCTGGTCCGTTGTTCCTTGACTCCTGCCGCACCTCCTTTAGGACTAGTCGCAATTGGTCCTTGCTTTCAGCCTTCTCATAGCGAGGCTGAGGCCAGGCGCCCAACCCTGCACGCCCAGTTTCCACTGTGCCCTTCAATGGTCTGTGCCTCAGTCGGTATTCTGCTACCACCAGGCCTTCCTGAGCTTTCCACTTCCTGCCTGCTTTCGCCATGATGCCTGCTGATGAAACTTTTGCATCCTTGGAGTCCCGACAGAGCATAGCCTCTCTTGTCTGAGCTACTCTACTCTGAACTCCTCATAGAGGCTGCTGAAAAGGAAAAACTCATTCTTGCCCAGGAAATGAGTTTTTCTAGGCACCATTGTGGTGACAGGTCGTCCATGAAGGCTCTTATTGGAGGTTGCCGCGTGTCAGACTTGGACAGAGGACCTCTGCATTCTACTTGATCACCATGTTCATGGCAAGGGCAAAGAGGCTAACTGCACCCTGTTATAATCCCCTTTTCGAGCTGATGCCAATCTGATGTTGCGCTCCCAGAAGTGACTCTGAACCTGAAGTTAATAGTTTACAGTTTCATTTAGCAGACGCTTTTGTCCAAAGCAACGTACAACGTAAGCAAGAATTTAGACGGAAGGAAAACCTGGTTAGTGTGACAACAGTGCTACAAGTTAATTGGCTTTAGGTGCTGCCATTAAGTGCAAATTTATTTATTTATTTGGGAGGGGGGGGTACAATAATCAAAAAAATCACAAGAGCCGAATATTAGACCTACTGACTCATTCTACCCCTGAGGGCAAAGAGGAGAAGGGTCAACTTAAGTGCACAAGTGTTCCCTGAACAGATGAGTCTTCAGACTTCTCTTAAAAGTAGAAAGGGACTCTGTGAATTGTATAGTTAGGTAATTAATTCCACCATTTAGGAACAACAGAGGAGAAGAGTCTGGCTAGTGATTCAGAGCCGCGCTGGGCAGGGAGCACCAGGGGTCTTTCACAAGCAGAGCATAGTGAGCGAGAGAGTGTAGACCTGGATGAGGGACCCTAGGTAGGCAGGAGCCATTCTTGTCAGTGTTTTGTAAGCCAGAAGAAGAGCTCTGAATTTGATTGGAGCTGCTACTGGAAGCCAGTGAAGAGAGATTAACAGCTGGGTGACGTGTGCTGTTTTGGGCTGGTTAAAGACCTGACATGCTGCTGCATTCTGGATCATCTGGAGAGGTTTAAATGTACATGCAGGAAGGCCTGCTAAGAGGAAATTGCAGTAGTTGATGCATAATATCACAAGGGCCTGTACCAGAAGCTGCGTGGCCTGTTGTGTCAGGTAGGGTCTGATCCTCCTGATGTTATAGAGGGCATATCCACAAGACTGTGAAATTGAGGCCACATGAACCTTAAAGGTCAGCTGGTCATCAATCATGACACCCAGATTTCTGGCAGAGTTTGTGGGCACAAGTTGATTGGAATCAAGCAGGACATTGATCTGTAGTTGAACCGAGGAACAAGCAGGAAGGACAATGAGCTCAGTTTTGGACACGTTTAGCTGAAGGTGGCGTTCCTTCATCCATGTGGAGATATCAGTCAGACACGCTGATATCCGAGCCGAGACAGTTGTGTCATTAGGAGGAAAAGACAGGAAGAGCTGAGAGTCGTTAGCATAGCAGTGGTAGGGGAAGCCATGAGAGCGGATCACTGCACCAAGTGAGGTGGTGTATAAGGAAAAGAGTCGGGGACCGAGGACTGAACCCTGGGGTACCCCTGTTCATAAGCCATGTGATTTAGACCCTTCTCCTCGCCATGACAATCTGAAGGATCTGTCTGTGAGGTAGGACTTAAACCAAGACAGCACAGATCCTGAGATGCCAAGTTCAGAGAGTGTGGAGAGGAGGGTTTGATAGTTTAATGTGTCAAAAGCAGCACACAAGTCAAGCAGTAGTAGGACAGAGGACTGACCAGCAGCTTGAGCCAGTCGCCAGTTCCTGCAGTAGTCCATGATGAAGTTCTGATGTTCTGTTATATTTATTATATCACAATTATCTATTCATATTCTTTTGTGCAAGAGACGCTTTCAATCCGTTTAAAATCACACGTCAAAAATTTTACGACAATTTCCTGAATCTTGGAATTTGAATTGTGGCCATGTGTTGCAGGGCAAATAGAGCTGACCTCTGTCAATCAAACAATCAATCACCTTTGAAGGTTGCTTTCTCCTTCCTTTTGAGGACAGTCCTGACAAAAATTGACCTTTTACTTTTTATTGATAGGGCAATTAAGACCAGTATAAACAAAATACATCACAACAAAGTCGTTCTTTTCTACTAACTGACACTTCATGTTGCGCAACTTGGGTGTAACTTATTGTAAACTGTTGGACTGACAACAGCTTAAAATGGAGAGAGATGAATGCGCTACAATGGATGATATAATGGATCAAAAATGGTGGTGTTTCTGGTGCAAATGTGACTGCTGCAAGAAAGTGATCTGATGCTGTTTGCTGGAACACATGGGCTCTTCTAGCATCTGTTCTTAGGAGAATGTATCACCTTTTGAAACTTCAAAAAGTCTTGTCCAGAGCAACGAAGATCCACTCTTGAAATAATCAAGTGAACGTTTTACTCAGTGTAATATGAGTTCATTCTATGTGACAGTTAAGCAGCGATAAGTTCACTGCACACATAAATGTTTGTGTCAGGTAAACTGTCCTCAGGGTCAAACACCTCACAGCAGCTGATCCATGCCTGAGGCTGATTAGAGCTGTGTCTTACTGTATCCGACACCGTCGCTCTCTAAATGCTTTGCACTGATTCAGCTTGACACCCTCCAGTGGCTCCAGCAGCCGTCCCTCTGCCTCCTCTGGCTCTGCTTCTCTCCATGACAGCTGTGGATAAAGGTTATTTCCACCTTAACATGCATGTCTGTGTCGAGGTTGACAAAAGTCGTTAGCTGGATGTGATCCAATGAAGAGAAAGTGAATGGCTTTAATTGTGGCGCACTACTCACTCGTCCTCCAGCTTGGCCGTCCACCCACCTCTTTTAATTCTACTTAGTGTAATTTGCATCAGGTTTGTGCGTCACAGCTGCGAGTACTCTACGTGCTCCATTTTTTTTTTTTGAACATGTATTTTATTCCATCCATCTGTCTGACACTTGAAGGTGTGTTTTTTCACGGTTTTAATTTACATCCAGTGTAAGTGCTCACTCTTTTTCTAAAACCTAAATCTTTAACCTTGAAAAGAGGCAGACGTGACATTTTTTGATTTTAAGTGTTGGCTGAGAGAGGTAAAGTGAGTTATTTTAAACTCTGGCATTATAATAGCCTTTCTATTTGTAGAGCAATGACATTTGCACAAAATCAGCCTCACTGAAAAGTAATTTAGCTCCTTTAGTGCTTCAGCAAGAGACTGTGACGGAAAACAACTTTATACAAAGTGCTAAACATAGTTACAACTCTGTGGTGTTGGAACATTGAGTACTCCCAATTTATACCTCAAGTGCTCTGAAAAACACAAGGATGCTCTGTGCTCATCAGCAGGGGTGGATAGAGGAGTGAAAAATCTGGAGTTAAGCAAAAGTTTAACTTATTTAACCCTTAAATGGGCAAGCACATATAGATATTTCTGAAAATTATTTAATTGCTATTTTCTAATGTATCTAAGCTATAATAAAACACTTCCATGGTTTTTTTTTTCCCTGAATATGATCTTTATTTTCAATTTTACACATTGTATCCCTGAGGATACGTTGCCCATTTAGGGGCATAAATTTGAAATTTTACCAATTTTTAAAAAATGACATTTTTAACTTTCAGAACATATAAAAAGCAATTAATTAGCTCCCCTTAAGATCTAACACACGACTTTATGAAAAAAGTTGGATAAAAACTGAAAAATTCAAAATGTTTGACATGTATTGAGCTGTGGAAAGGTTTATGCAATAAGTCAATACTTTACAATATTATACATTATATACTATGCTATACTATACTATACTATTCTATACTTAACTTTACTATACTATCCTATACTATACTATACCATACTATACTATACTATACTCAACTATTCTATACTATACTATACTGTACTATACTATACTTTACAATACTATAGTTTACTATACTATACTTTAATGTACTGTACTGTACTGTTCTATACTAAACTGTACTATACTTTACTGTTCTGCACTGTACCGTTATATACATTACTGTACAGTACTGTACTGTGCTATACTATACTATACTATACTATACTATACTATACTATACTATACTATACTATACTATACTATATATCAAATCCATCACCAGCATCAATGAAAACAGACAGTGACAGGGAAATGGTCAGTGGCCACCGCCTGCAGAACAATTCCTTTCTTAGGGTTGTCTTGTTTATTGCCTTTCATTTTCACATGTTATATATTCCATTTGCTTAACAGCAAGTGAAATTGATTCAAACCAGTGTTGCTTCCTAACTGAGCAGGTTGATATCCCAGAAGTGTGACTGACTTGGAGTTACTTTGTTATGATTTTTGTTGCCTTTATTTCTTGGGCAATATATATATATATATATATATATATATATATATATATATATATATATATATATATATATATATATATATATATATATATATAAAGTAATCAATATTGTAGTATTTTACAACTTTCTATGATTGGGGATCTATCGAGTATTGTCCTCAAAACACATGTATATCTGTGATCGAGTTTTCCCATTTAATACCCCTATCCGGACAATGTATCCCACAGGATACAGACATTCAACACCTGATTATCAAAGCTGTGTAGATGTAATTCATCATCTCTAAAAAGCAATACATAAATTCATTATTAAGGAACAATATTTTATTAAAACAAGTTCTGCCAAAATATAATTTACATGATAAAAAATAAGGACTTGCCTCATGGTCACTGTCTTTTTCCACGTAGGCTGCCATTTTGAAATTTTATAGAAATGTATCAGTATAATTTTGAATACTGGCATGAAGTCACATGACCTTGTAATTGACCCATCCCCGCCTTAGATTTTTCCTAAAATAAAAATTTCAAATACTTTTTGCCCCCCCACACAACCTGCCAGATGTCTGTACCTCCCAGGATACGAAAACCATTTAAGGGTTAAACACAGACCTTAGCTGGTGTTTGAGGTTACTTTTTGTGGGTGTTAAAAAAATTATTCACAAAGTGTTGACAGCATTCCACCAATACTTCTCTTGGGTTCATTCAGAATGACATGAAATGTCCTTCAGATGGGAAGAGGAAAGGCACCGACTATGTAACTTGTTATGCTTCAGAGAGTAGACTCCAATGACATCTGCTCATCGTTCTATGCCCTTGAAAGCATTGTGGTATGATAAGTTTGTTAACACATCATATTTTGTCTAGAGAAAGTAGTTTTTAGGGAAATGTTTGTGTTGGAAAATGTATTAAAGTGATTACAATTTTATCCATAATGTTTTTTTTATCAAAGAAATAAAAATGCTTAATGGGATATGATTTGTTCTGTTTACTGAGAGCCTGGGTATATGGCGGTATGATATAGTTAAAGGTATAGTCTGCAGCTTTTTCCTAAAAATAAGTTGTCAAATTTCACAGGAATAATCCTGCTCAATCGTCTCCTATGGGCCTCCATACATGTGTGTCAGTGTCTGTGTCTGCCCCAGCCCCTTCCTCTGCCTGTATGTTGATGTTTTGGTTGTTGAAACATTCTGGGCAGAGAGTAGGCAGGGTTACTCCCTCCTCAACATCACATTTTTTCAAATTGTGTAATGGCATAATGACAGATGAAGCAGCTCAAATAACTTCATTAAACGTTGCATTATACAAAAATTAACAACGAAACACAAGCATATTGACAGCTCAATGCTATGCTGGCTTTGGCGCAATGAGGAGTAGAACTTGATATTAACAAAATCAACCCATGACGCTATGATTTAAAAGAAAGAAAAAAAAAGCTTCCCTAATGTAAGGTATCCTCAGGTAAAAAGTTATTTGTTCAAGACAAAACCTTTAAATCAGGATCTCTAAACCAGAACTACAACCAAAAATCCCTGTGTAAAAAAACATGTCTGCCTGCTGCTTATAGTAATGTAAAAAATTCACAGCTCTACCACAGTGTGCCTTGGTTGTTTTTTTATTTTTCATTTTACATTTTTAAATTAAACACCATGTCCTAATTCAAAATCACTTGTTGCTGTAACCCTGCCACTTCACTGCTGTCTGACAAACAGGACAGATCTGTTGTTTCTTCTGTCACCGAAGAAAAGTGAAAGTAACAAATTGATCTTTACTGAGAGTGAGAAACAATTGGAAGTGGCATTTTCATTCATTAGCGGTTACCTAAGTGGACTGTTTTCCTCAGGTGCCTTGCATTTCGTTGCACGATAAAGCACGGTCTCAAAGACATATTTGGGAGACAGTGACAAAATAAGTAAGGATTAAGCCCTTGGTGTGCTGCATGAGGCACATTTTTTCCCCTTCAACCTTAATATTGGTGGGGACATTTCAGCCATTGTTTGAGATTGGTGTGGACATGTCCATAAGGTACATACACAATCCTATGCCATTGCTCAGATCGTACACTTGTGCAAGTGTAACAGTGTAAATAATTTTGTTAAATATCTGTTAAATTTAGGACACAATCACTATTTTTTTATGTTGGCGGAAGTTGGCACTGTTGTAACTTCTGTGCATGACATGGTCAGGTGCAGTCTTTCATGTCTTTGCTGGGGGAGCGAACTGATGATCAACTTATGATGAAACTAAGCTCAGTGGTTGTTTTGTGTCCCATACTGCAATATAAAACTACACCGATGCTCCCTTCATCCAGTGTCCTGGAAGTGTTTTCATAAACAGCAGCGCAAAGAGGAAAAGTGTCACACAAGGAACTGGTCGTAGTACGAAGGACCACTGTCTCAGCATTGAAATCCCCAGCCTGCTTATTTATTAAGCATTAATATTTCATGTGATTTATATTTAATATCACTTTTACAACTATTTAGCCTCTACTGAAGCACTGCCTTTTATATGTGTGATTTACCTCAACATGGTTTTATGAACACAGAAGAAAGCACACAGTGGTTGATAAATGTCTACTGATTGTGTTTCATGGCTTAACTGAGGTAAATTGTTTTTATCTTCATTTTTTTTATTAAAGAGTATTTTTTGTGTTTCCAATGCACCACAGAAGAGTTGAAAGTGACACAATATAAGTGTTGACTTTGAACACTGAGGGCTCTAATTTCGTAGACCAGTCCCAGCCTTCGCTGCACGGACAGGGCATGACCGTGAACTTTGCAAGTTTCCTGCAGTGCCAAGAGAGGCGCAGTCAAGGCGCAGAGAGGCGCAGTCAAGGCGCAGAGAGGCGCAGAAGAGCGCGTCCACGCCTCCCTCTGTGCAAATGGCAGAGAGGGAGGAGAAAAGCCGTGAGTGGGTTTAACACAGCCGAGCGCTGTTTTCACCAATCAAATGAGTACCTCTCCTCACCTTTAAATGCCCTGCGGCAGAGGCGCAGTGTCTGATTGGTCTGAGTGATGCCCAGCACCGCGGAAACAGTGCTGGTAGCGGAGATGGTCAGAGTCGCTGTCCCTGCAGCAGGAGAATAGACAGCAGGGCGCATCGGAGGACACAAAGCGCGTCACCGTGTGGGCCAGCTCCCGGGACAGAT
The DNA here is from genome assembly GCF_033239565.1 of Halichoeres trimaculatus. Taxonomy (NCBI): domain Eukaryota; kingdom Metazoa; phylum Chordata; class Actinopteri; order Labriformes; family Labridae; genus Halichoeres; species Halichoeres trimaculatus. The sequence continues at coordinate 3,905,542 of NW_027437198.1, read as the reverse complement.
GTAATCTGTTCCTTTGTCATTAATAGGAGTACAAAATGAAGAGGCAGTTACACAGCTGGCTTATCCATTCAGAATACTTTTGATCCACCTGCACTCCTGGTTTGTCATCGCCAAATAGCAGAACCTTTGGTGATATACTGTATACTCTCCCAGTGTCTCTGCCTCATCCTCCTTACAATAATGTACTCCATCTTTTTAGATCATGTAAAAAAAAAAAAAAGAGTAAAACAGAGAAATAGGGGAAATCACGGGTAAATCCTGAGTGACATACATTTATTTTGTCTCTTTTTTCTTCGTCTTTTCTCTCCCTCTTTTCTTTGAATTAAATGAAATGAGAGAAGCCAGATATATACTCAGTATCAGATGTTAAGGCTGTTTATCGTTTAATTGTAAGATGTGCATCAAACTTCCAGCTGCCGTCAGGTTAACTTTCCATTATGACAAACGGCTTTAATCTGACATCAGATGTGACGGGACAGTTAATATAGATACAAATGTATATGCTGGTTCAGACAGTTCATTAAATAGTGATTGCTGTGAATGTTTACTGCATTAAAATGTGCCTGACACTCTGGAAACCTGCCTCTGAGGCTTTGTTGACATATGCGCCCAAATTACAGCTGCGTGGGGTGCGCTCCACTTTGCGCCGAGAATAGACCAGGTTGGAGCTGGCGAGCTTTCAGCGCACTTTTTTGGCACAAAATTGTCACTGCGCCAGCATGAATATGTCGCTACCTCCCCCTGGCGCGCAGTCACACCCATCTCTGCGCAGATGGTTTACCAAATTGTCAAACTGGCAGTGCATGGCGGTGCTCAGCATGAAATTAACACTGCGCAGGGTGCGCCAGGCTTGCGCCCCCTGTGCTGCACCACGAAATTAGAGCCCTGAGAAAGATTTGACATGAATTTTGACTTAAGATAAGAATTAATTGTACTATAAGGTGGGAGTAGCATTTTAACATCTACACTTAAATTGAGTCAAATTTTGCTCAGAGAGGTTATTCAAAAGGCCTGAATTTGTTGTCACGTGGGCCCTCTTTAACTCTGTTTTATTAACAGGTTTAAAATTTGCAAACACACAACCAAATTTGCTGTTATGCTAAATCATTTAATAGGGAGTACAGATATGTGACAGTGAAGCAGTGAAATTATGCATATAGCCAATTATTTCCACATTGTGGACTAATACCCATGTTCATGAAGAAACAAACATCTGTCACAGGCACTTGCAGTCACCTGTGACTGGGGTGCTGTGTGTGTGTGTGTGTGTGTGTGTGTGTGTGTGTGTGTGTGTGTGTGTGTGTGTGTCAGTCACGTGTTAACTTCCTTGCTCTCAGTTTGCGTTTCCAAACGTGAGATGAATGCATTATTTTTCGTATGTGTGAAGAATGTGTGTGTGTGTGTATAGCATGTTTGATTAGAGAGACACAGAGGAGGTAGGGCATATCGAGCCTGATTTCCATCCAATTATTGGCTTTCCTCGCAGAAATGAGTCGCCTACATTATTAATCTGCTGGATTTGAGTGTGCTGAAAGTGAGAGAGTCTGATTATTCAAGACCACATGTTCCCAATGAGTGGATCGCTACAGGGCATCTTTTCCACCTTAACCGTCACAACCTGATACCTCCACCTCTGGGCTTACGAATGGTTATAGAGACAACTCAGAAAGGATCAGCTGATCAGTGAAAGATATTTCTTATAATAAAAAACATCTTCTGTTTTGGGTTTCAATCTCTCAGGCTTGCCTTCTCCAATGTTGACATAGCCTCGGTAGCAGCCATCTTTTTGGGGGGATTTTTATCTAGTCAGCAGTTAGTGATACTCTGGTGCCGCCCCAGTGACTGCCTGTTAGCAGCAGCTCTCTCTCTGTTGTTGTTTTTTTTGGTCTTTTTATATTTTACTTCTCTTTTTGGTTTTCTTTGTATCTAGAGCAGGTCTTTTGTATCATGTATTGGGCATTGACACCAAACTGGTCGCATTTGCAGGGTTTTTTTTTTACTTTTTTTTTTCCCAACTTTTTTTTGCCCCTGTGTCTCTAAAGATTCTAAATTCATTGTTACATTGTTTACACACAGGCTGTCACATGTCAGTGCTAACCGGTGCTAGGGTTGGCGTTCTCTGTGAGCTAAGGGGAAGGACAACAGTGCAGTCTTTTTAGCTTACACCCCAGTAAGCTAAAAAGAAATTACATTGACATCTATGATTATGGGGAATGTAAGATCAAGCTCCAGTAGAATGGACAAGCTAGCCATGCTAACCCAGCAACAGAGAGAATACCAGAAGGCAGAGTAGCATCATGCCATTCACAGACATGGCTAACGAGGTAACACCAAACACAAACACCTCACTGGAAGAACTTCACCTGCTGTGACTGGACAAGGAAAAAGGAGACAGAGACTGAACAGACTGGTGAAGAAGTCCAGCTAAATCCTGGACCCTTTGGAGGTGGAGGCTGACTGGTGAATTATGGCCTAGCTGTCGTCTCTGATGGACATTTTTTTGTAGATCATACTTGTTATATTATTCTATTTTTATATCCTTGTATGTTTGCACTGTATACTTCTATAAATTGATGCCCTGAATCTTTCCCTTCAGGGTTTAATAAAGTAAATTCTATTCTATTCTTTTCAATTCTATTCTATTCTTGACCAGGAGTTTGTGTGTTGCCTTTGTTAATTGTGATAGTGAATTTAGGAGGGGATTTGCACCAGCACATGATTTCCTGCTTGTGGACTTTAAAAAATGGCTGAATGGCTGTTGGACGACTGTTGATTGAACTGCTCTACGGATGGCTAAATGGCCAAAATTCACACAGCTGATTAATCCGTTCACAGCCTCAACTCAAACTGGATCCCATCTGGTCTGGCTACATCCTTGATCCGGCAGGTTGCAGCAGATATGTAAGCCTCCTAAATTTGCCAGATGCCAGCAAAGCAGTGAGTTGTCAATTTGCAAAAAGCAGTTTGAAAGGGAGAGGAAGTTGTGCGCAGAAACCACCTAAAAAAAATATTAAACTATAACAACAAGGAGCAGAGACAGACTAGGAGCCAACAGGTTTGAGGTTACACAGCTCAACATGAACAAAGACAAGCTCAACATTAGAGTGGGAAGAATGGGGATTCCTCAGTCTCCCAACTCCAGCTGTCTGATGTCCTGCAAGGCAGCAGGCTGAACATGTGGCTGGTGTGAGCCTGGATGAGAAAACACGCAGTGAACATGCAACAGAGCAAGACTGAACCTGGGCCAAAGGCACATGTGGTGTATTCCTTCTGAAAAATTAAGTGATATGATATTGGGTTTTTTTTGTTTATTTTTACATTACACTTTTAAATTAATTCCTCTTGGATGAATAGGCAACATTTGTTACACCTCAGGCATGACTGCACCAGTGGCGATTGCTCTTAGACTACAAGGGAAGCTCAGCTTCCCCTAAAATGTCCCCCCAAAAATGGGGACATGTACTGCTGTGTGTACATTTCATTGACAAAATATGCGCCAGAATTCCTTCATCTTTTGTTCAGAATCAGCTACCTATCACAGGTAACTGGCTCCACCTCCTTCTCATTCATCCCCGCAGCGTCTCAGCGCTTTAACACAGTTGGACGCTGCAAGCAAGCTGGCATGGAGGGTAGAATTTATGTTTAAATCAACAAATTTATGATGTAGGCCGGAAAAAAATTAGCTTCCCCTCCTTGACTGACCAGCAACTGCCACTGGACTGCACCATCATTCTGTTACCTTTAATTGTTGACCTAATGTTGAAATCCCAATTAGTCCACCTACACGAAGTTTTTACAACTTAACTGTATTTCGATTCATGTGTCTAAATTTGCAGTTTACCTCTAAAATTGACCAGTACCACCAAGGCGAGCCTCCAGCACATTCTGTTAGAATGCAAGGTGGCGCTGACCCAGGGACGCTTAAGGTGGCCACGACCAAGTGCTAGCCAAGTTGGCAATGCTCCTAGAAAGACACAGGGTGGCAGCAAACGGCACCCTGGAGCCAGCAAGGTGTGCGCTAGCTGCTTTCGTCAAGCCAGGCGAAACACGTAGAGCACCCATGCAGGAAATGACCATCCTGAGACCAGGAGTGGCAAATGCTGGCAGACCTCAAAAGACAGCTGGTATTCCCAAGAGAGATCCTAACAACCACTCTCAGGCCAGACATTGTCATGTGGTCTGCCGTGGAGAGATCAGTCCACATGATTGAGCTTACCATCCCCTGGGGAAAGGGCATGACAGCAGCCCACGAGAGGAAACACCTCAAGTATTCGGCGGCGGAGTGCCAAGAGGCTGGCTGGAAAGCCAGAGTACATCCTGTGGAGGTTGGAAGCAGGGGCCTTTGTCGGCAAGTCTGTTGTTCAGCTGCTTGGCAGTGCTGGGATGATGGGGACAAGCCTGCGGAAAGCGGTGAAGGAACTGGGAGAAGAGGCCGAGAAGGTGAGCTACTGGCTGTGGCTTCGGAGAAAGGAAAATGGATGAGGACAAACACCCGCTTAAGGGCAGCTGCAGGGAGTGGCGGGGAGACGTCCCCAAATGCCACTGCCCCCCCTGCTGGGAGATGTACTGGAATAGGGGGCGAAACATCAGTGAATGGCAGGCTCCAGCTGACGACCCCACAGTTGCCCGCATTGGCACCGGAGAAGGTGCGACAGGCCGTAAGGCCAAAGCAGGAGTAACATCTGTCCTGTGCTATGATCACAATGCATGCTGCAGAAGGACAGCGCCAGTCCAGATATTCTTTAACATATACACAAATATAGTGCAGCAGACAACTGAAAACAAATTGTTCACATGGTGATTCAAGCATGAAAGCTAACTCCTCTTGAAAAAGGCAAAGGCTTTTAAAAATATTAAAGATGCAATGTGGAGGATCTGGTTTAATTAGACTGCCTTGCCACCTTCTGGCCCAGAGTCTCACACACACTGCTGTAAATGACTTTTGCGAGGTTTGTGTTTGTTTTGGAATTAAATGAAGATTAGATGCAAACAAATTCTCTTTATTCAAAACAACTATCAGTACAGTTACATAGCACTTCGGTTTGAAACGTGACGTTAAGCAAACTTTGTAGTAGCCAGCTATTTGTAGCACTATCAGCAGCCCAGCGCTCCGATGTATCTGTGAGCTAACATGACAGCAAGTAAACACTGTCAGTTTGTATGTACTTTAGTAGCCGTTTATATTTAGAGCAGCTGACAGCCTGGTGCTCTTAGAGAAGTCTTTAAAATGTAACGCTAGTGAATCCTGGTTATGTCCTGCCAGTCATCTACCAAGCAGAGCTAACGTAACCTCACTCTTAATTTTATTGATAGACTCTCAAGTTGGAACAGACCACTGCAGAATAACTGCTGACTGTGGGTAGCACAAACGGTTAAGCCCCTGGGTTAGCTTTTAGCTTGTATTTTAGCCTTTAGCTCGTGCTCTATCACTCTACTGTTTTTCTTTCCTCTGCTCTTCTTTCCTTTTTCTGTTTGACAGTTAGGCTCCAGTGTCCACCATCACTACAAAATTAATCACAGAAATCATTTTCAGCAGAGAAAAACACAGATCTTTCTTTTCACTTCTGAACTTTGTCAGCCTGTACCAAATTTCCGGCGTGCATCACCATTTGAAATATTAATATAATGGGCATTTGATTGAAGAAGAGTTTCAAAAATGGTGGCCATCTTGATTTTTGAGGGTCTAACGTCACTTTTCAAAAGAGCAGACTTTAGAGAGTATTTGTGCCAAATGTCATGCTTGCATCACCATTTGAACAATTTTTTCAGTTATCCGCTGCACTAGCTGAGTTTACCTGAAACTTGCCACCTCAGCATCCAGACGGCATGACGGACATTAAAACTAAGATTCAAGTAAGCTACAAAATAATCAAGTACAATCCACATACAGAGCAAATACAAGAGCTAAAATATGAGCAACAAAGGGCTAAAGTTTTTATTTGGTCTATAAGTGCTTTGACTTGTTCTTGTCACACCTGGATTTCACCTTTAACCTTGTACATAAATCTGCTCGTGGGAAGCACTGGTTGTCTCTGGTCCCTGAACAGCTGGGGACAAGCTGTTATCAGTGGTACTGAGAGAGAGAGCTCATCAATTCATGCGTTGTCTTTGTTCCCACTCCACAGGTGAAATGGAAGAAGAGAGGAGTGAGAAGAGGTGTGCGTGTCCCTGGGTTTCATCAGGATCTCGACAGCAGCTTCAAGCGCCTCAGAGGAACTCATTAACCTCCATCTGAAGGATTATTAACTCACCTTTTTCATCCCGTTCTCTCTCACACGCCTTTACTCATTAAAACCCACCACTCCTCTTTTTTCTAACCCAACTCTTCTTCTTCTTTCTATTGTTTTCCTTTCAGCTGCCTCCTGCTGTTCAATGATTGTCCTTATCTGTCACTTTAATAAACAAATACAGACCTCTTAATGGCTGGTTCATGAAGTCGGTTTTAATAAGAACTCTCTTTTTGTGCTGTCTTTTGACCAGCTGCCCTGTTATTGTCATTTCTAACGTTTCCCGCTGAGATCTGTGGACACAGAAACATCAAAACACAGCTGGTGTCCATTTGGGGGCGCAGCAGGAGCAGTCAAACATTCACCCAAGTTATTAAAAGCCAAGTTAAAAAAGAATTCATGAGGGCTACTGGAGCTGGACCAATTTGAAGAGATGTGTTGATGAGAGGCAACGCGCTGTAGGGGGTCGGGTTGATCAAACAAAGTCTAAATGCTTTTAAGTCCAGTGTTCAAAGCCTGTGATTACTGATTACATTATTGATTGATTACCTTTAACTGGGCTACACTTAATCACCATTACCTCATACATTTGGACCCAAAGACACACCTCATGGTAAAGTTGTTTACATCTTCTAATGACAGCCCAGAATGCTGGATTAATCATGTACTCGTGAGTCCAGGCTTTAAGTTACACTGAAATAGAGATTTGTGCAGGTTTTTATGTTGTAGCTTCAAAATGATGAGTAATGTAAAACACATAGAATAGAATAGAATAGAATAGAATAGAATAGAATAGAATAGAATAGAATAGAATGTACTTTATTGGGAGGGAAATTCACCTGCTGTCTCTCTATTGGTGGTTAGCTTCGTGTCTCATGATATTGATATAAAAACAATTTTTTTTTTCTTTGGCGGAAATGGGTTTCCATACTTATCTGCACTATTAGCTGCCCTACATTGGAAATAAAAGGTTTAAAACCCCTACAAATGAAATAAAATAAATTAAAATAAAATGAACTAAACTTAACTAAAATAAAATAAAATAATAAAATAAAATGAAATGAAATGAAATAAAATAAAATAATAGAGAAATAAATAAACAACAAATAAAGAGGTCTAGAAATTCATAAATTATAGTAATAGTAGGCTAGTGTTTCATACTGCACAAGCTTATGAGGCTCTTATCTCTTTCAGTGATAATCAGAAGCCTGCTTTGGTGCATCAAGTGATCACTAAGAGGAGAGCACCAAATGCTTGGCTCAGGCACATACTGACGTCTGTCATGATAGGTAATATCAAGGGGCAGAGTTCCAATTTTCAGAGATTGATTAAACAAAAAAACAAAAAGGTTAAACAAGGTTTATTGTTAAAATCCAAACCACACAAACAAAAACACAAGGAAGAAAAAGAGGAACGATGAAATTAATTTGACACCTTAAGGGAGGGATCTGGGCCCTAAATTTGGTTTGAAAGTATCCAGTGTGCCGCTGAACTCAACTCATGCGCTTTGACTGAGCCATCTCAAACTTTGAACCTCCCTCTTTATGGAAGTCTGAGGTTTAATGTGTTTTTGTTTCATGCTTTATTTGAAAATCAAAATACAAAAAGAAGAACACGGATGAAAACTCTCACACTTGCTGTAAACAGAGAGGACATGGAGCACTGACAGTGATGGGGCAGAAGCATGAGTCTTTAAAAACAGAAAGCTAGCTAACGGTCGTGCACTCATGCAATTTCAGTCTGTGCATGAGCACACACACACACACACACACACACACACACACACACACACACACACACACACACACACACACACACACACACACACACGTATGTACACATTTCAAAGCACTCTGCGCCCTCCCAACCTCACACCCTAATAGCTGTGATATTGAGCGCTTGTCGTTTAATCTTGGAGGAGAAATGCAAGCTGAGCCTGGAGATGAAAAAAGATGCCACATCTCTCACAGCAATATCTCTTCTTTGGCAATAAGTTCGGATTTCATTATACATTATGCAAGACACAATCTTCTGCTCTAAATGAAATGTGCGCGACACTTCAGCGGCTGTCTGACCTCTTAGATTGGAAATGGGAGGACTGAAATTACCTGGATAAAAAGGCAGATCATGGGCACTTTGTTGTAGTATTGGTACAGTTTTTTCTCACACTAATGATGGTCTTGAAGCAGCACCACTCTTTTCATGTTTAGGTTTTCAGACAAGGGATAGGAGCAGCTGAGAGGTGGATTGGGTGCCAGAGTATCCATGGAAACAGTCTTGACATCAAAACGTCAATCATGGCTGTAGAAGGTTGCATGTGCATGATTGATAAGGATGAGAACAGATGTGACAAAGGGAGTGTTTGTTCATGTTTAATGTGCTTATCATTGAAATAAATGATATTAAATGTGCTATAAATTTGCAAAATGATGCTGTTTTTCCTAATTTCCATGATTTTCCTCTGATTTGGAGTTCATGCTTTGCTTGCCCTTTCATTAGTGTATTTATGGTAATTCAGCAGCCTCCCCTGTGAAAACACGCACAGGACTGTTCTGCGTCATTCAAATCTACGTGTAGACTGCTTTTCATGTTTTGATTGTTGATTTTTGCTCGTACTTATTCCCTTTCCAACACTACATAAGATAAAACCCTTCAGATCTTTCCTCATCGACACCCCAGGGAGCAGAAACTGGTGCTCCTGCAGAAAAACAAGTGCGAATTTCCAAGTCTTAGGATTGCAACAGTAAATTATCAGCAGAGAATCTCTGTCATCTCACCTCTCGAACAACATCAAACCTGTTAATGTAACATCTCAACTCTCAATCCTGAACACCCGAATGTTGTGCTTTAAGACAGAGTTTAATCTGTTTGCCTTTCATCATCAATTGTGGGATTTTAGTATTTTTTTGCAGGTGTGAAAGGGCCCATCATTGACAGGGGCCCAGAAAGGCCCCAAATAGAATTATAAAACTGACAAAAATTAATATGATATTATGATTTTATTTTATTTTCAAAACCATTTATTTTTTATTACAATGTACTGGAAAGCACCACACTGTGCGCTAAGCTCAGTTGATTGATTGAAGGCTCTACCAATCAACTGAGCTGCTACGCCCATAGATATCTACAAACACTAGATGACTCGTACACATTGCAAGTCAATGGGAAGCAACATCATCACAATGGCGGACAGGGCTGCTTGATCACTCATAGCATTGAAGTCAATGGAGCATGGACTTTGAAATAACTGTAGACTGCTCAATTTTCAAACAATTTTTAAATGACTTGGTTTGTTAGAAACGTCGGAGACTTAGTTATTCTACTGCATACTTAAAAATAATTAAAACCATTAAATTCAATAATAAATTTCATCGAGTGCATAGGTAGCCATGATAACAAGGTTTGTAATAAATCAATGTTTAAGTGAGTAAAGCATCCACCTTGCCTCCAACCACAGTACAGCGCACTGGAGCAGTCCTCTGTCCCAAGATGGCCACGGGTAACGATACTGCCGACCCCGCCTGAAGACATCCAGTGTTCTTATATATATCTATAGCTATGCGCAGCACAGTGCTTCAGTATCAGAATTAAACCATGTTACCCCAGGTAATAAATTAGCCTCTGTCATCAAAGCCTTGACTTTAAAGTGATACTCCGGGATGAAACAAGTTGGGTCCTATCACAAGGTTTAGAGCAGAAATTACACCTACAGCAGTGTTTTTGTGCAGCAGAAGCCCAGAGCGCTCCCACCAAACACCCCCTCCCTGCTCCTCTGCCGGTTTCCTCTGCACTCAGACGGGGCCATATTTTACTCGACCAAAAACACAAATAAACGGACTCCCACCAAAAAAATCTGATATCGGTCTGCATTCACGCTTCATTTAGAGAACTTTCAGCGCGTTACTTTCACACAAAAACACCGCTAAATAAGGCTCTAGTTCTCATCGTGTCGTAAAACAGCGCTACCTCCGCTGCAGAGCCACAACTGGCTACGAGCATAGACTGTAAAAAACATGGACGTAGTCTCGCTGACGTCACCCATCTGTTTCCGAAATGGAAAATGAAGCACATTGGCTATAGTGGCCATATTGGCAAGGGCTTTGCCTACAGCCATAGGGCCCTGGCCGTCATGTGACCCTCAGCTATGCCTCTTATTGGGGGAGCTCGGGATCTTAATATCATCTGAACCGCCGCGTTAGAAAAAAATTCACCCCCCGTACAGTGGGTGCTGGTAGTAAAATTAGCGACTCCGACAGGAGGCGTTTTTTGAACCAGGCTGTAAATAGGTTAATTTCTGCTTCGAAAATGGCTTTTTTGGGCTTGGTGTGTATGTGACTTCCGCTACTTCCGGAGCCAGCCTCAAGCGAACACTCCAGAAACAGCAGATTTTAGCACTTGCGCATTGTCTTCTATTCTCAGACCCGAGGTTTCCACTTGGTTACGCGCGGCGTGCCAGATATAAACAAATGCAGGTAGTCTGCCATGATCGATATCAGATTTTTTCAGTGGGAGTCCGTTTATTTGTGTTTTTGGTCAAGTAAAATATGGCCCCGTCTGAGTGCAGAGGAAACCGGCAGAGGAGCAGGGAGGGGGTGTTTGGTGTGTGCGCTCTGGGCTTCTGCTGTACAAAATCACTGCTGTAGGGGTCATTTCTGCCCTAAACCTTGTGATAGGACCCAACTTGTTCCATCCAGGAGTATCACTTTAAAGTGTTTTTCAACACCTTGGTTCTTCCCAGCTCTATCCTCTTACCAAAATGTGAATTCTTCTGGGCTCATATAGCCAAGAAGGGGACAGCTTGCATTTTTTTTCTATACTGGAGTCAGAGACAGCAAGATGCCGCACAAGTCAGGAAAAAAAAGAAGAGAAAAAAAGACCAGTCTCAAAAAAGAGAAGCAAAGGGTCGACAATATGTCGCCCAGTTTTCTACCCACAGAGTTGATTTGGTTCATAGGGGAAAGTTCTGAAACATTAGCCTGATGTTGTTTCTTAACTATGTGGTTTTTAAGCTAGCTCAAAAATAAGAGATGGTCTTTGCCACTTTTTTTAAAATTTTATTTTATTATTATAGAGAATCAGTCTTTCAGTAGATAGATGAATCTAAATTCAGGGGTATTCAAAGTGTTCAGTGCTTCCCTTACCCAGGAAGTGTCATGTTTTTCTTTTGACAAATATGGTAAATGAAAGTCAAAACATATCATTAAAATGCACAGTTTTATTTTGACAGCATAAAAAATGTTCACAGTCCTTGCTGCCATAGTTGGCATTAGAATTACAAGTGAATTAAACAGATCAGTAATAGTCATTGAGGGAGAGTCACAATTTTCTAATATTTTAATGATCATTTGTTAAGAGACTAATTGAATAGTGTGAATGTAATTCCATCTTTAAAAGGCAAATTTTATTTTTAACTTTTTTTTTTTACTTCTTATCCTGAAGCCACTTTCTTCTGAAGGTGGAGGAGTAAAGCCTCTAAAAGTGTCAGCTGAGAGTGGAGGTCTGCAGCTGGACTGGGGAAAGGAAGCCTGCAAACTTTCTCCTACTTCCTGTATGTTCAGAAAAGAAGTATTGAAGCAGCAGGTGGAGGTTATGTCACGAAAACAGCTCCCTAAAATGTCATTTAATTTGATTCAGTGTATCTAAATCCTGACTGGTCCTGGTCCTCGGCAGAATGTGATTTAAATTCAGACCAACCAGTATAAATAGCACAGAAAGAAACACACCAACATCTCTCCTCACACACTACTGTAAAAATAAGTTCCAACTGTGGCAGATTGTTTTTACGCTTGTGCCAAAAGAGCTGATCAAAGAGATATCTTTTAGTGTCTCTAAATGTGTTTACACTCTTGGTCTTGGCTTTTGCTGTTATCTAGTATGCCTCCAGCAAAAGTGGAATAAGAGGAATAAGCAAATATCCCATGAACAAATTTTCCACAGAGTAAAACCAAGATCAAAGAACTCAAAACTTACCCAGAAACCTTTGAATTCTCACTAGAAAGCATGAACTGGAAAAGCTTTGTGTTAAACTTTGCATGGATTAAATCACTCCCTACAAGACAGACAACAAGTTTGACTGTAACACAAATGAAGCATGAAAGACATCCACACGTCTTCGCTCTTCTCCACACTCAGTCCATCCCCCTGAGTGTAACGTAATCATTAAGCCAGCCCGTGACACCAATCTAACACCGGTGTTTTCCCTCCCTAGACGGATGGCTCCAATAAAACCCTTATTAATGTTGCCCCCACCTCCCCTCCCCATCACACGAAACAAGCTCTGCTCTCCACAGTGACTCCGGACTGACTGAGCTGTGAGGCCTGAAATGTAAAGGCCAACTAATGATGTTGAGCGGAAAGGAGACGAGGAAGCCGGGTCTCTTAGCAACAGTTTCTCCTCTCTGCTACTGGCAAGAATAAACCCGGTCCTCCCTCTCTTTGTGTGTATGTGTGTGTGTGTGTGTGAGCAGATGCATGTGTCTAGTAGCAGGTTTCACCATGTTTACCACAACTAACAGCTCAGCATCATGTTTTGTGGTTAGTTGGACCAAGAATTGCTTTTGTTTTCTCATGTGTGTATAAGCGTATGTTTTTGCCTCGTACTGACACATTATTAATTTCAGACACTGAACTTTGCAAAACAAACCCAAGTAAAATGTTCTGCAACATAACTTGTAGCTATAGTGTGCAGAGTTTTGAAGTGCTCTGTAATAATCTCACCCAGCTGAGCAGAAATTCAGTACTCATCCTGAAGTGTCTGTGTTTGTATCTTCACCTGTTAAATTTGGCAGTGAGAATTTTTCAAAATTTTTCCCTCTCATGGATTAAACTGGGACAAGATTGGAAAAAAATGATGAATGAAACAAAGGCCACGATGAGTCTGTTTAACAGATACATCTGGCCACCTTTTGTAATAGCAGTGAGAAATCAGACTTTTACAACCTTAAGTCAGTGGCTACATTGGGGATATCATGATAAGCATGTACACGACCAAATATTCAGGTTAGAAAAGGAGGAACCCAGGGAGGGATTTTAAGGTTTTTAAAAACTTGCATATGAGCATATTTTGGTTTTAAAGGATTATTGGTGTTAACATGGCTGCGCGCAACGGGGTTATTGCTAATATTCTAAATATGAAAAGGTTAAAGCATAGACTGTATAAAACATGGACGTAGTCTCGCTGACGTCACCCGTCTGTTTCTGAAATGGAAAATGAAACACATCAGCTATAGTGGCCATATTGATATTGGCAAGGGCTTCGCCTACAGCCATAGGGCGCCTGTCGGTCACGTGACCCTCAGCTGTGCCTCTTATTGGGGGAGTTGCGATCTTAATATCCTCTGAACGGCTGTGTTAGAAAAAAAATCAGCCCCGTACAGTGGGAGCCGGTAGTAAAATTAACGACTCAAACAGGAGACGTTTTTTGAACCAGGCTGCAAATAGGTTAATTACTGCTTCGAAAATGGCTTTTTTGGGCTTGGTGTGTTTGTGACTTCTGCTACTTCCGGAGCAAGCCTCAAGCGAACACTCAAGAAACAGCAGATTTTAGCACTTCAGCATTGACTCATATTCTCAGACCGGAGGTTGCCGCTTAGGTTAAAGATGTAGTCAGCGGTCTGGGAGAAAACGAGTGGAGAGGTTGATGATGAACAAATTCAGACCTGCCTCTCCCTTCATACCCCACCCCTGGCCCCACGCCGAAAGTTGATTAATGTACATTGTCATGGAAACGACCGTAGATACTGTGTAGCTGACCAACATGGAGGGGGCCGGACCAGCGAATGCTCAAGGGTCAGTTTGCTATAATACGTGAAGCTGTATTTATTGCTTTGAAAGTAGTAGTAGTAGTGTGTCAAGTTTAAGTAGTATTGTGGCAACAGATATTATAATATTTAGATATATAAATATTTTAAGATCAGAGACGTGCGATGCTCCACTTTAGAAAGACCTAGGTTGTTGAGCTTGCCTTTGAAAGAGACTTGATCCGCAGACGTACGGACAGGAGATTTAGCTGCAACACTCGCCAGCTCCAGCTGTTTTAAAGGTATTTCTATCTTAAACTCGCTCCTATTGTTTGGGTTTTGTGGTTCTGTGATTGATTGAATGGTGTTTGGTGTTCACTCTAATGTTGGTGCGCTAAAGGCGCACGGTTGTGTGTTCATCGGGGGGAGAGAAAAGAGAGGGAGAGACGTGGCTTTCATTGTGGTACAGTCCCTTGTATATGTGAATCAGAACTTTACACAATGGTGATGAATCCAGTAATGAACAAGAACTTTAACCCCCCTCCACCTGTCATAATGCCCCCCTGTTTAATTTTGTCTGACACAGACTCTGGGTTAGCACGCTGCTAAGCTGCAAAGCTAAGGTAACCCTGACTCGTCAGACAACAGTAGCCACAACTCAACTACCATAATTGATAACATCACAACAACAGTACATTTTAGACAATAAGATAAATGTCTGACGGCTGTTACTGTTATGTGAAGCAGCACAAAGCTAATCTTGCTTGCCTGTCCAGCAGAAAGACCACGACAACAGCGTCCTTTTTCAGCTCTGTTAAATCGCGGAGTACCCTCCACTGTCGGAAAGCCACACCAATGTTGACCTGGGTCTCCCCTCTATTATGGTCATAGACCTTCTTTTTCATTATATGCACTTCTGACCTTTTTCTTTTGGGCTGTTTTAATGTTGCCATTGCCATTGCTAATGTTGGTATCGTACTGCCTTCTTATGCTAACTGCGCACCCTATGCAACATACTACTCTCCCTCCCCCCTCTGTCTGATCTGCGCATGAGTATGATCCGCCGCCTGGGTGTGTGGGGGTGTACCCTGTTTTGGTGGCTCAGTCTGTGCCACAATATTTACCTGCTGAAATTCAGAGCCAAGGCTGTGTATTGAAACCGGACTTTTTTCAAAATGCTGTCAGTGATGATATCTTGTGGATGAAGAGAAGAAATACGGCGATTTTGACAAATAGTGCTCATTAGACAAGCGCTGACTACACCTTTAATGACTGCATGTAAATGCACTGAATGTGACTTGTTTCTGGTAGCTACATAAAAACAACACTAATCACATCCAGGGGTCACCAAAATCAACACATCATGAAAGTTTCTCTTAATGTCTTTAAATAGTACACTACGCAGTTTTGATATCTAACATACAAATTATTAAAATACCACTGGTTATTTTTCATCCATGCAGATAAATTTAATGAATGGAGATCAGATCTGAATAATTTCTCTTTGTTCAAGACAACTGTTTACCAGATACAACGCCATGAGGTAAGGTATTTATCTAGTTAGATAAGTTTGTCAGTTTGTACTGTAGTTAAGCAGCCGACTATACTTAGCTCTACTCACTGCCAGGTGCTCTGACATGTGTCTGTATTGTTTAACATTTGTGAATCCTGGTTATGTCCTACCAGTCATCTCCACTCAGAGCTAACATAACCTCACTCTTCATTTTATTGATAGACTCTCAAGTTTGAACGGACCACTGCAGAGTAACTGCTGACTGTGGGTTGGAATGAACATTAGCACAAACAGTTTAGCCCCTGCGTTAGCCATTAGCTCATGTTTTAGCCTTTAGCTCGTGCACTATCACTCCGCCGTTTATCTTTCTTCTGCTCTTCTGTCCTTTTTGTGTCTGACAGTTAGACTCCAGTGCCCACCGTCACTACAAAATTAATCACAGAAATCATTTTCAGCAGAGAAAAACACAGATCTCAGATCAGCCGGTGTGGTGTTGTCATAGAGACTTGGACAAATCAGTCCGGTCCTGCTGGACCCAATCGGGGAGCTAAGAAGTAGCATTTACGAATAACCTGTATTGGTGCTGATAATCTTATTTTAAGTGAGGATTTCGATCACTTATATATCTAGAAGGGATCTAGAAGGGAGACTGTTTGAAGATGACTTATGAACTCCACACAGAACTACCATTGGTTATTATTTTTTATCTGTGCAAATAAATTTAAACCACAGTTTGTTTTTTTTTGCTGTTTTTTTAAATTATTTTTTTATCACATCTTATATCTTCATATTTGCAGATGTGTGTATACTGATGAGTTCATGCATTTTCAAATGAAGTTTATGACAAATGTGCTGTTGTCTTTGAAATGCCTTGTTAGATCATACTAACAGAAATGTATTTCTTATACACATGAGTGTATAGCACCCTCTTGAGGTGAGACAAACGAACTTCAGCCTTTACAACCCTGAGTTCAAGATTTACTTTAGCAAATCAGACTAAAAAAAAACAACAACTTGAAGTACAGTTAATATATAAGTCAGAGTCTTGATGGCATATTGTTTTTATCTTGCACTATTAATTTGTATTATATGATAAAAAGCTGAAGACAATCCTGTGCATGGGTTTGTTTAGATCTACAACCTTAATGAGAATTGCATTACAAGCTTCTCTGGAAATGATTTCTTTTAGTGCACACTGACTGCTCTCAAAAGGAAACTCCTGCATCCAAAGTAGAAAAGAAGACTGAAGAATTATAACTGTGGATTTAAAAATAGAAATACTCTACATTTTGTTGGGATATAAATATTGTGAGTCTTTAATTTATTACTGTTCTGGCAGAAGGAATCCACTGTATAGAAAGACAAATGCAAATTAATTTTGGAAATAAATTTACCGCTTCACCTCACTGGTAGTTGTGATTTCCTATATCATGTATAACAGATTATTTTTCAAGTCCTGAAATGAAAGACTGCAGTAAAGACCTCTGGTGACATCTGCTGTTCAAAAGAAGTAACGCATGTCCTACTTTTTTTCTGAGTTGATGTTGACTATCAAGGCTATCATGACAAATATCAACATGAAGTTGCAATAAAAAATTGGATTTGCCATGATCCAGACCTGTTTATATAGTTTTAATGTCAATGCTAGTTTTGTATATCAGAGTTGGGATGTAGCTCTCTATCAGGATTTTTTTTATTGCTTTATCTGGCTGCAAGAAGGACTATTTATATTTGCACTAACCATGATTGGGATACATATGTTCCTTTCTTTAAAGTTACCACTGACAAGTAGCAAACTGCTGACCTTTAGGGAATGGCCGAAAACCGCACAGCTCAGAATTAAAATTTGGAAATCAAAACTATCGGACTTTAGAACTGATCATTGTGACAAAAATTATAATCAATTCATCTTGTGTTATCTTTTTTCTGCTGTCTGCATGGAGGGTTTGTCAAAACATTATTTTTAAATGGCTAGTGGACATAGTGCCATATTGGAGAGTGGATAGGACTGGGTTTGATGTCTTTTTGACCCTTAAGGAGAAAAAAAAGTAAAGAAAGAAAAGTTTTGGATTTTGTTTTAAAAGTGGATATTATTGACATATAACAATCCTTAAATGTTAGCCTCTGTTATGACCTTCTACAAAGCCATGTCACAACTCCAAAAGCTTTTACATCATTAATTTGTCAGTTGTGCCAAATACACTGTAAAAAATAAATAAATAAATAAATAAATAAATAAATAAATAAATAAATAAATCACTGTGAAATAACAGGAAAATACTGGCAGCGGAAATGGTCAATAATTCAGTTTAAAGAGCATGTCCTTTAATGTATTTTGCAGCTGAAATTCCTTGTTTATTTACAATAATTTGTTACAGTGTGCATTTCAAGAATAGAATAGAATAGAATAGAATAGAATAGAATAGAATAGAATAGAAAATACTTTATTTATCCCCGAGGGGGAAATTCAGGAGTCACAGCAGCATTTAAGAGAAAAAAACAAAAGTAAGAAAGTGTATAGAAAGTGCAAAAAGGTCCACAAGAAAATAGATGACGACAGCCCGTCCACCACTCTTCAGCCCAGCCAGTCTCCACCTCCACAGGGTCCAGGACTGAGCCTCCCCAGCAGTCTGTTTAGTCTCTGTCTCCTGGATCCTGTCTGCTCACAGCAGGTGAAGCTCCTACAATGTGGCTCCGGTGTCTGATGTCAGCTCCATCAACCACGTCCATGAACAGCACGATGTCACTCTGCCCTCCGGCAGCCCCTCTGCCGCTGGGTTAGCATGGCTAGCTCAACCATCCCACCAGAGATAGATCCCACGTTCCCAACAACGATGGATGGAAGGACAGGTCCACGTCGTCACCTCCCAGCTCACACCTGAGAACCAGCACGTCATCCTCACCTCCTCCTCCTCACCTTGAGGGAAATCATCAAGCCTTACACTAGTTAGCATTGACATGCTACAGGCTGCTAACAGCTAATTTCACATGTAAACAATGCAGCCATGGTTACATGTAGGATCTCCAGACAAACACAGGAGAAAAGTGGTCAAAATATCGCTGAAGCCACAAAAAGTTTGGTGTCCGTGACCGACAATGAACCATACAAAGTAATGATCCACTCCAAATACAAAGATGACGAAAAAGAGACAAAAAAAATTACACGAAACCAACAAAGAAGAGAGAGCTACTGCAACAGGCAGCTGCTTGGGCAGCGCCTGGCGATGAAATCAAAATGGAATGAATGGGGGAGTACTATGGGTTTTCTCTGGCACTAGTATCGTATGATGATGGGATGTGAAAACTTTTACTGAAGCACAAAACTTTGATCCCGGCTTGATTTCAGAACCATGGCCAGCTCCTGCCCAGAACCAAGGTCAGCTCTGACTCTAAATCCTCAGGATTGGTACCAGTCTGTACAGTGTGCACAGTGCAGCTAAAAGAAAAGCATTATGGGTAGAGTGACAAGACGACACACTATGTATAGACTTCGGAGGTGGTATTTAGACCTTCTGTATTCTGTGTGCTATGGTTTGTTATGCTATGTAGTTTTCTAAATTGTACAATTAGAGAGTAAATTAACAGGTGAATAATGGGGAATGGGAAGGTCAGGTGAAATACAAAGGTGCGCAGCGCTCGTCACTTTCTTGAAGCGTTTCATAATGCGCGCGTGATCTGACAACGGAAAAATTTAATCAAGTTAGGTTTACGTCTCGGGTTTGATCCTCGCATTTCCTGTAAACCCCCCCCCCCCCCCCCCCCCCCCATCTCTCTCTCTCTCTCTCTCTCTCTCTCTCTCTCTCTCCCTCTCTCTCTCCTTCTCTACACGCACTTCACTCCACGGCTGCGCATCTCGGGAATACTCAGAGGAGTGAGAGACACGCTGATAGATTGTTGTGAACCACATCAAGTGAAGACTGTTTAAACGGAGCGAATCGAAGAGCCGGAGAAAGGCGGAAAGACTCGATCTTTGTCCGGGCGCGAGCTGCTGGAAAAGCCGCGGCAAGCTGCTTGAAGCTGCGGTTTCGCTCGGAGCGACTTGTCCCAGAGTTTGACGCGTTTTTTCTCCACTTTCCACTCTGCAGACTTCACCAAGATGACAAATTGACCCTCTTGTTTTAGCTCTTGTTCGGGACTTGCTGAATACACTGCACAGGGCTCTTTGTAGCCCGGGAGACCCCCCTATCTACTCCGGACCTGGCTGTGTGAGGAGACTCACAGCTGAACCGCTGCAGGAGGTGCTGCTGATGCAAAAGCGTGCGGGGATTCAGTGCATCTTCACATGCCCCTGTCCTCATTTCACCGGACAAAACGTCACTTATTCCTGTCAGTGAGGCCGCTCTGAAGACTGAGGTCCGTCCGCCGTCACCTTTCTTTGTTGTCACCATTGTGCAAGGACTATGTTGATGAAGGAGTACCGCATCTGCATGCCTCTGACAGTGGAGGAGGTAGGTGAAGTTTTCTTGGTCTCAGTGATGTTTTGCGTCCTGATGTCTTACTGACCGCCTGTGTGGCTCTCAAAGTAACCCGGCTTACTGCCACATGGCTACACGTCATCTTTAATAGACTGCGATGTTTACTGAGAAGTTATGATGTGCTTATTTTGCAACAAAGGACACAGTGAGGCTCGCTGCCGAGCAAGGATCCTGCAGCCACCGCCGGGTGGAGCTGCTGCTGTCTTTCTGTAAACTTGGAGAGAAATCATGCGAGTCCTCAGAGATTTATGTGTGGCACTAGCAGGAGAGGGGGCAGTGTAGGTCGAGTTCTGCATATGCTGTGACTGTTTGGGTTGTTATTGTAAGCTTTATGGGTAGACGTGTTCAACCTCCTTGTCCAATCAAAGCACTGCAATGTTTTTCTCCTCTCAAGGATGCTACCGTCTTTGTTATTGTTTTCAGGAATACATCATTATCCCCTCTTTGCATGCACACTGTATCACTTTCACAGAGCTAAGTAACTGAAATGCAGATTTAATGCCCACATTTGATCTTCTTCACTTGCAGAGTCCCACTAACACATAAGGTACTGTTTGTGTTTGGAGGAGGGTGATGTGTGAGAAAAGATGAGACAGTGGAGCGTCTGCAGGCTGAGGTTCCCTTCAGGTCACACTGACACAGAAACTGCTTCATGACCCAGTAATGCTGCTGTGTTTACACGTCCCAGGCTGCAGATACGATGCTGTATTTCTCACACGTTAAAGTGCTCGGCTCAGTTCTGACTTTGTGTATTAGATGTTCTTCAACCGTGTCGCCCAGTGATGTAATTAAAGGTGTTAAACCGTTGTCAGTCTTCATGCTGAAGTGATACCACCGAAACAACAGGCAGATAGCCTCCAGACAGTTCCCTCCACTGTTATCTGGTCTTGAATAACAGACGTTCCCGCTGAGGTGGGTTATTGAGTTTAACTGTCGTATAGGTTTTTGCACTCCATTTAACCTGCTTCATAAGCTGCCACTTACAGAGAGAGTGCACACTGTTACTGTAGTGCTTCTGAGAATCACTGCAGATTTTATTCAGTCTGTTCAGAAACAATCCCTCTCTGCAGTCTAGAAAAGCACATTGTGTTCTTGGTTTGGTCGAGGATGAAAACGAAGTCATCTGTACTTTTAATCACAGAGCCCTCTTGAATAGCAGCCCCTGAAATCCACTGATCCTTATCTCACTCCATCGTTCTGCTTTGGACATTTTTTTTCTCGACAAGTTTCATGTTTATAATTACCAGCACGCTGCTTTATCACAGCTCTATCCTGGGGCTGATTGGCTTTTCTGCTTTGCTCATCTTTTGTGCTGATGAAAGGCACAGTTTTTTCCCCTCTGCGGACGATTAAAAGCTATCACATCTGTTGGAGTGATAATGGTAAAACCTTATCTAATCTATCGATCTGTCAGTGGCTTGGCAAATGAACATTTGTAGCCTGATAATCTGTTTATTTCTGCCGAATAGAGACAGTGCATCCTCACACACAGACAGCACATAAAACATACTGTTCAGTTTTGTTCCTCTGTGTTAGTGGTGGATATGATCAGAAAGCGTTTTAATACCAAAACTCCCCCTCTTTCCAAGTCATTAGATACTGTAGCTTAAATTGTGTGTGAGAACCTAACACTCAAGGTACAGCTGTCACATCAAACTTGGACTCCTTAGCTTTAATTGGTTATCAGACTCTTATCTTGACACAGCAGGGGTTCTTATTAAGATACACTGCCTTAATGATTTCTTATCCAGGAGCAATAACACTGCACGTTTCCATGCTGATTCTTCGCTAAGCTGGTGTGCTGCCAAAAAGAATTTTACTGTATGAATTCAGTATGTTCCTCAGTGACTACTTTTCTGAAAATTAATAACAATTCAGATTCTGTGGAGTCAGATCAGTCTTAGAATTTACAAATTGCAAAATTTGTGTGCAAATGCATCCACAAATACGACTTAACGACTTAGGACAAAACGTGTCGGACGCCAGTATGCATCTTTATGCCGATGACACAATTATATATTGTTTTGCCATAACCCCAGCTAAGGCTATTGAATCTTTGCAGAAAGCTTTTGATGTTGTCCAGCACACTCTTCAAGATCTAAAACTAGTTCTTAATGCTGATAAGACCAAGCTAATGTTGTTTAAAAACTCAAACAAAAGCTCAAAGAATACATCTCAAACTCTCCCCACAGTGTTAAATCTTCAGGATAAAGTCATAGAGGAGGTTCATCTGTACAAATGGCTTGGTGTGTTACTTGATGACTCCCTCAGCTTCAAGCCCCATATTAACAATCTAGTTAAGAAACTCAGACTGAAATTGGGATTTTTCTTTCAAAACAAATTTTGTTTTTCCTTCGAGTCAAAAAAGCGCATTGTCACTGCAACATTCTTATCAATTTTAGATTACGGAGATTTGTTGTATATGACTGCCTCAGATCCATCTCTTCAACAGATCGGCGCTGTGTCCTAACCTTTGACCCATCATTGTGAACTGTATTCTCGAGTGGGATGGCCTTCTTTGTCCACCAGGAGGCTGAGACATTGGTACACTTTCATTTATAAGGCCATCCTTGGACTACTGCCTTCCTACATTTGCAACCTGCTCACTCAGAGATGTGTTAATTCCTGTTGTTTGCGCTCAAACGACCTCTTGTTGCTTTCAGTTCCATTTGCTCGCACAGAACAGGGTAAAAGGGCATTTGTATACTGTGCTCCTGCTGCATGGAACATGTTGCAAAAAGATTGAAAATTAACTGATCTTGTTTCTATAAATGCATTAAAATCCAGGCTGAGAGCACTTGAGACAGCCTCCTCAAATTGTACCTGTTTTCATAATATTAGTTTTGATTGTAAATCGCCATAATTTTACTGTGTAACTTTGCTGCCTTTTGGCCTGGACTCCCATAAAAGAGGTTCTTAATCTCAACGGGACCTTCCTGGTTAAATAAAGGTTAAATAAAAATTAAATAAATAAATAAATAAAATATGTAAACTGGTCCAAAAATGTGTAAACAGATACCCTCGAATCTAAGTGACTGTGATTGGCTGAAAAGGAAAGAGACATCTGATTGGCTACAGATTTTCCCTGATGAAAAAAATGCATTTGTGAATCTTAGCACGTCAGCACCACCACACCTCTTGTCTCTTTGGTTATCTGAGACTGGGATCCATGCTTTTACCAACACTACATTGGATTATTGTAACTCTTTGTATTTTGGACTAGAGAACTCAATTTTACACCGTCTGCAACTGGTAAAGAATGTAGCTGCCCATCTCCTCACTGGAAAACGCAAGCGGGACCACATTTCTCATGTTTTGACTTCACTGCACTGGCTCCCAGTTGCTTTTAGAATAGATTTTAAGATTTTATTGAATTTATAAGCGACAATGGCTGGCTGTCAGACCTTCCCAGAGGTATATGAGATCATTTTCATATGGAAGGACTGGCCAATCATCAAACACCAATCCCCCAAAATTGAGGAACTCGACACCGATTGATCCACCAACCCATTGATCGATAATGGCCTTGCCCCCTGAATACCTGACCGAACTTCGTCGACCGGTCAGTTGCTTCTGGTCACCCCCAAAACCAGACTTAAACTAAATGTGACAGAGCTTTTGTATTGACTCCCCCTCGGGCTGTGGAACATCTTGCCTTTACATTATCTGCTCTGCGGGGGCAGTTGAGGTTTGTAAATATTCTCTGAAGATTCACCTCTTCTTCCTGGCTTTAATCAAGGCTTGACTGGTCATCTGGCATAATTTTGAATTAAATTTTAATATATTTAATTCTCTTTTATTTCATTTTTGTTTTTATGTATTTTTGTTTTGTATCCTGTTATTTTTGCTGCTTTTTTTGCTGCTTTTAATCTGTACAGCACTTTGGTCAACTTCGGTTGTTTTAGATGTGCTCTATAAAATTTGAGTTGAGTTAAAGTCTACATGCTTGTGCCGGTTATTGCTTCAGTAAAGCAGTCAGATGCAGCCCAATCAAACTTTCCCTTCATTTGATTAGAGTACTGCCAAAATGTGGCATGCTATGGACCATTTTGCTGTCAGTGTCATCAAAAATATTGCAATGGTGGACGTGTGAATTAACAGTAGTGTTCCTTTTGGCAACAGAAGCAAGCTCTATTCATTCGGACAAGTTGCATTCTTTAAACACAGAATTCAAACTGGAGCAGCTTAAAAATGTACATTATCCTGGAGTCAACCTCTGTTGCGTTCTGACCTTACAGAGCTACCAGTGTTTTGGAGTTGAGCGCGTATTCAGACCTGGACTGTTTGGTCCACTTTTAACGGACCAGGGTTCGTTTCCCACACTGGTGCGGACTTTTCATGCAGGTGTGAATAGACACAAACGAACCCTGGAGCGGACCAAACAACCGGACCGAGACCCACTTTTTGAGGTGGTCTCGGTCCGCTTCCAAACAAACTCTGGTGCGATTCGTGGTTCTCCGGTGCAGGTCTGAATACAAACCAAGGTCCATCTGAACGACAGGATACATGTGCCTTTTGGGCCTATAAAGCCACCGTAACCTAACCATCTTTGGTTCATACCTGATCCTCCATCTTCTGTTTAGCCACGCTGTTGCTAGCATGTTGTGGGTCAGGACATGCAGAGCATAGTGTCTCCTTGCTGCGAGCATTCGTCTTCGCTGTTCCAAAATTGTAAACAGTGTTGTTAAGCCTTCTTTGAAGGAGCTGCTCTTGAAACTGAAAATGATTTTGCAGCTCTAATAAGAGCACAAACACACATGTTTACCTCCATTTCTGGGTCTGTATTCTGTGTGCTGCCCTTTGTCAGTGCTGTCCAATGAGAGCACTGATCGTCACACACGTGGATGTGTTTACAGAATATAGTTCACTTGCAAAAAGTACAATCTGAATACGAACCGCACCAAACGAAAAAAATAAAGTCCGCTTTTGGTCCGGACCAAACAAGTGGACCAAAGGACATTTCTGGTCTGAATACAGCCTTAGAGTGACCATGCTAACTGGTGACTCTGAGCCAAACGTGCCACTGACTGTCGACTGACTGGCACCAGTTAACAGG
This sequence comes from Halichoeres trimaculatus, assembly GCF_033239565.1. Taxonomy (NCBI): domain Eukaryota; kingdom Metazoa; phylum Chordata; class Actinopteri; order Labriformes; family Labridae; genus Halichoeres; species Halichoeres trimaculatus. The sequence goes on along the minus strand of NW_027437198.1, from coordinate 3,880,532 downwards.
GTCACACTTAACGCTGAAACACCAGTGGTGTCTGTGGCTTTGGTGTCAAATATGTCTTCTTTATCCAACCTCAGGTAATCAGGTTTGACCACAAATCATTTTAATTGCTGATACACTAACTCCAGTTTTTACTTTGTGTATTTGATGAAAAAGTTGTTTTTTGACCGAGGTTATGATCTAACATGGAACCTTTTTACTGACAGAACCAGATTTTTATGTTCAAAGTGAAACTACAGTACATTATCAAACTATAACTCAGTCTATGATCCATTCATTTTCTATGCAGCTTGTTTTGTTGGCGCCACAGGCTTGGTTTTCTAATTTCTTTTATTGACAAACCTGTGAGTCATTTACCATCCGTCAAATTGGAGTTATTTGGGTGGAAAAAAATGTGTTTTTTTGTGGTTAACCTCCTCGCGTCACTTTACTTACCATTGCAGAATTTCTGCTGCCATACTCACTGCGCATCCGTAACTGTTTATGAACAGTTAATTGATCTGTCTGATGCTGACTGTCATTTGGTTGTATGTTACACCTTAGGCATAACATTTGACCAGCATTCAATATTTTAAAATATTTTCCCCCACATAGCAGTGGTTGAAAACTGAAAAACAGTTTCGAGTAGATCTCTCTAGTGCAGATTCAGTTCCCAGGTAAGCTTAAAATGATTTTGCAATGCAAAGACAAAAAGTCAAAGGAAAATCATATACTGCTCTTTCCTCTTTCCAAAAGTACACAGGATATCAATTTCATCATAACCCAAAAAACACTCAATTTAAAACTGAAGTTGGATGCAGTTCTAGTCCAAAACACTGTATATTTACATTAAATCACCATGGCTGTAAACTTTAGAGAATAATTACTGTCCAGGGTTTTCTTTAGTAGCAAACACTGTTTTCAAACAGCTTCGCTTAGCAACACAAGAAACAGACACCTGTTTGATTTATCAGCCAATCAGTGCATGTCCCTATCCCGTGGGTTTGTTGTTAGCACTTGTTTATGTCTCCAGGGTAGACGCTTTGTGCTCTGAAAATCATGTCCCTTGGTGTATCCTGAGTAACCCAGCTAGGCAGTGACCTTGCTCACATGCACCAGATTGAAAGAGTCATGTGTGTTCAGACGATGTGCCAGACGTTAAAGATGAGTCAGGGAGAGGGAACACAGAAAACAACACATGGAAAGGAAGAGAGGGGGAATAGATTGAAATGAAGTTTCTTGAAAGAAGATTGTTTTGACAAACTTTAAATTAGAAATAAAAAGTCACTTTTGGAGTGTGACATCCCCAAACCATGGCTGACATTTAAGCTTGGATTGCAACATAAGTACATATTTCATGCATCAAGTTTAACTTGATAAATGAGAAAGATCTGGCCATAATCATTCCAACAATTACAAAATCTTATTTAGCAGATGCATCTTGTCCAAGGCGACATGTGACACAAGCAAGAATTTTGACAGAAGGGAAAACCTCAGTTAGTGCGACAAAATGCTACAAGTTATTTGGCTGCAGTCGCTGCCATTAAGTGTAAGAAGTTTATTTTTTGTTGGTGTTTCCCCATGTAGAATAATGTGTCCATAATTAACCACAATTAATCGCTGCATTAATATAGTTCAACTTTCAATAGCATTCAATGATCAGTGCTAAATATTGACCAAGAGCTGAGTCTGAGACCATCTGCTTCATCCTGCCCCTGAGGACAAAAAGGAGAAGGCTCAGATTAAGTGCCTAAGTGCTCCCTGAACAGATGAGTCTTCAGACATCTCTTAAAGTAAAAAGGGACTCAGAGGATCGTATAGAGTTAGGTCATTCATTTCACCATTTGGGAACAACAGAGGGGAAGAGTCTGGCTAGAGATTCAGAGCCGTGCTGGGCTGGGAGCACCAGGCATCTTTCACAAGCAAAGCGTAGTGGGCGCAGTGGAGTGTAGACCTGGATGAATGTAGTAAAAATATCACCGAAGACACAAAAAGTTTGGAATCCATGACCAACGAATAAGCCATACAGAGTAATGATCCACTCCAAATACAAAGATTACGAAAAAGAGACGAAAAAAGTTACAACTACAAAGAGTTTTTCCATAGCAGATATGGCATAGCTCCTTATGACTACCTCCAAATCAGCCCTTTGGTCCAACAGCTCAAAAACAGCATTGCTAAACAGATGATATGTCTCCACTATTTTTATTTCTGACATCCCAAGTATGTTGACACGCACACAGAAGATCGGAAGATGAGCACATGGAACTGATGCTGCAAAAAAATAAAAAAGAAAGAGCATCAGAGGTGACATTTCAAATCAAGTAGCCAAGAGCGCTAATAAAAACGACATTGAGCTGTTTTCCTGGATCGGCACCATGGATCAGCCCCTTCCCAGTGATACCGATCCAGCTTTGAGGGGCACCGATACACCTATACCTGATACCAGGATCGTAATCAGTGTTTTTTAAGTTTTTATACACACAAACCTTTAGTGGATCAGGCCCCAAGTCTGTGTGGGTAGTTGTCCACTCATCATGACTTGAACTGCTCCCATCTGACTGTCCTCTTAGGTTATCCATCTGCAGCCTGTGGTTCACTGGACAGCTCCTGCTATGCAGATAATTGAAATCCAGTCTCCTGGTGGTGTTCTTGAGGTCAAACTCACAAAGGTTGTATCAGATTACACCCATTGTCTTACATCTGGCTGTGCTCCTCCAGCATAAAGGCTTGTTTATTTCGAGACCGCTGTTTTTGCCTCGCACTGTGTTGAACCGCATCAAAATGCATCATTTGCATCAAATTCATCAGCTCATTAAATTGTGGTGGTGGAGTTAATCTTGAGGACAAATGGATGCAGTTAAAGTGAAATGTGTTTTCTTCAGGCTCTTTAGTGAGGATTTGAATGCAGCACACCACTGTGTGTTTATATTGACCCTTTGCACAGAACAGGAACTGGTGCACCACATTAGAGAGGAAATGGTAAGTTGCCGCAGAAAGTTAACAGATGTGAAATTTTCCCCTGTAAACTGAGCTTGTACCACTCCTAGGGCTGAACCTTTTTGGAAAATAATCTAATTGTGATTTTTCTTTTTCCTCAATATTGTGTTTTAATATGCAATGACTCTTTAAGGTCCTCTTCTCATGTATTATTCAATAAGCAACGAATTGATTTGTATTATAATAAAATTAAATTTATTCTACATAAATTGTTCTTTCTTATAGGATAGGTAATGATTAAACAACGAGGAAGCATGTGTAAGACCGTTCTAAGGCACAACGTGGAGTGGGAACACGACGCACAGCGGAGTGGTGTTACTCCGCGGAGTGCCTTAGAACGGCCTAACGCACGCTTCCGAGTAGTTTAAATCCTCTTATACCTTGATCCCACAAACTGTAAAGTTTAAAAGAAATAATGAATAATTGCTGTAAACTTGCTAAATGTGCTGAAATAAAGAACTATTTTTTGTTAGTCAACCAAAATATTTTTTTTGTCTTAGCAATCATTGTCAAGATAAATAGAATGCCATGCGCCATGAATAATGTTTATTCACACCGCACACTCCAAAGAACAACCACAAAAATAGATAGTAGGCCTATATGGGAACAATATTTATATGCATATATATAGGCTATATTATACTGATTAAAAATGGGTTAATCTTCATAGGTCTTTATAGTAAATTAAAATTAAGTTGAATTAGATTCATTACAAATTACGCACTACTTCAACAAACTGAAGAACAATATCAAAACATTTAATAAATAGGCCTATTGAAAAATAAAATAATAATAATAATAATGATAATAATAATAATAATAATGATAATAATAATAATAATAATAATGTATTAGGCTATGGTAACGCGCACAGTGGAGTGATACAATGGTGATTTGGTGAACTGTCAACTGGCGTGCATTAGACCAATCTAAAGCACGCCAGTTGACATTGGAATTCTCACTGACTATGGTATAAGCTGATTTTAAGAGTAAGGCAAATGAGCAGCACGGGTTAAGATAACAAATGGTTTATTAATCTACTTCAGTTGTAAACTTACTACATAACTTTGACCTGCAGTCTTGTAAGCATTTACCACAGCAACTTAAAGGAAGGGACTGCAGGAATTTCGGTTACTTTTTAGTAAACACACTCACTAGCCCAGCAACCACCTGTAGCATGACGTTTCTACACGGGAGAGACTTAAGATCCGTGCACCTGACTTTGCATGTTAGCACAAGCTAATCACGGGTATTTGACACATACCTGGTTAAAAGAACGCTAACTCGCCTCACTCTTCGTCCTGTACTGCTCTCCAAGTTCCTGAAAGTGAGTGAAGCTTCACCCTTGTTTAGGAAAAAGCTTTGTCTGTTTTCTGTTCCGTTTCACTTTGTGTTTTTCTTCCTCTGTGCTACAACCACTATTGTAGCTACTACGATTAGCTTCTTTCACTCACTAATCAACAGTTATTAGAGAGTAATGTTCATTTTTTTGTGTTAAGTTCTTTAGTAAAACTTCAAGCAGAAAATTATGAATCAAATATTTGTTGAGGAACTGGTATCCATCTGCTAAGCTAATTCTGTAGCAGAATAGGCTCTCACTGGCAAGTTAAGTGACCACTCAAATTGGGATTTGAAAATGTTGTTTTATCATAAGCTCCATATGACTTCACATGTAGTTAATAGTTCAGCCCTAATCGCAGCTAGTCAACATCCCCATCTGCTTTCTGCAGTTTCAGAAACAGCTGCTTTTCCATATCTTTGTTTGTCCATTGTGCAAGAAGAGAAGCACCAGTGACATTTTCGAGGCAGTTTACCAGGAAGGCCAGCCAAGATTACAAACCACAACATACAAGCAGAAACAAATTGCCTGCTCCAACAACAACTTTAATGATGTGGTAAACATCCAGGGTCAAATGTTTTTTCTATTTATAACTGAGAGTGCCCTGGACTGATTTAGGAGCAGTCGTGCAGAAACAGTCGGTCAGGTGACTGGAGGTTGTAGGAATGGAGGTGACTTACAAACAGGTGAGAAGTGATTGTATCCTGAGGGAAGGAGAGAGTCCATGACTTTGACATTGCAACCAAGCAAACAAGCAGCAGCTTTTCACAAAGGAACACAAACATTTCTCAGCATCATTATATCCAAGGGGATATTTTCTTACCGAGGGAACATGTAGTTTATGCAGCATGCTTTGTTCTGTTCGATATGATACGCATGATTTTAGCATCAGCCAAGTGAAAAAGGGAGTAGCTTTTAAATTTGACTGACAACACAAATTGTGCCTGTAAGATATATATGACAGCCTGCTTCATCACACTCACTGTCCTGTGTCACTAAATGAGTTGAGAAATAAAGAGAATGTGGGAGTGTAAACAACTGCAGTTCTTTGATTGTCCACTAGAGGGCTGGAACCGAAATCCAAGGACACTCAGCAGTCCCTGTTCCAAAGTGCCCCTTATATAGCTTGGTTTATAAAAGATTTTGGGTTTTTCGGTAGCAGAATGAACGGAGTGAACACTCTTGTCAGTCGTTAAAGGTCCCATATTATGCTTCTTTTTCTGCAGTTTAATATGGATCATTGATGTTTCCATTAAATGGTAGTAACATGTTTTGGTCCAAAAAGCCAATAAATCAAGCACAGCAGCATTGTTTCCAGGCTCTCATAGCCCCTCTGTTTAGAATTGATTTAGTAGGCGTGGCCTTCATATGTAAATGAGCCACTGCTGATACCGCCCTGCTCTTCTGCGTCACTGAGAGCGGCGCCACAAGCCTCTGAATGCACAATGTTTAGAGAACAGCGAAGCTCGTTCACCGTAACATTACAGGTTAAAACAACAGGCTAACTGCAGCTAAAGTTAGCATCCTGAAGCTAACACAGAGACAGGGGGGGCACTGAGGAAAAACTCTTTCATCTGCTCCACAGCACACAGCATTTAAAATACTCACATTTCCAGGGTCTGAGGTTTGTTGGCAGATGGTTGGTGATGTGCCTGGATTCAGGACCAGTCTATTTGCTAGCCCTCTGTTGTACTGTCCAAAGTTGGAAAAGCAGTCAGTCATGAAGTGACTAGCACACACATGCACAGTTTTACTGAGTGTAGCTGGCCCATTCCCTTGATAAATGAACTCTAGCCACATAGTCTTGTCTTCTTCCGAGATGGGAAGCTTGTGCATGGAACTACGTGGCTGATTGGTCAAAAAAGGGAATCGCTGACGTCAGCAAATCCCCCAAATCCAAACAGCTTGTTTCAGGTCAGGATTTTACATTCAAAAGCACTACTAAATACAGGTTTTGTCATTAAATATCACATTCTGTGGGCTGGGAGGCCCACAAATTTCACCAAAAGACTTAAAGTGATTTTTGCATAATATGGGACCTTTAAAAATCTTTTTTTTTTTTTTTTTTTTTTTTGCCTGGGGGGGGGGGGGGGGGGGGGGGGGGGGGGGGGGGGGGCTGCTAGCATCAAGCTAGCATAAGCACAAAAAATGAAGCAAGTGAGCCTCATGAGTTCATAAAGGGCAACACAGGTTAATGTAGTAGAAATCAGAAGTAAAGCCAAACGCTATAGCCCCAGTGTAGAAATATTGAGCCCATCAACACGGACGAGACAGTGTCCAGCAACAAAAAGAAGCAACACAACAAACTCACATGCCTGACCCAAAGGTGCCAGATGGAAACCCCTCACAGAAAGTGTATTGTGAACGCTTCAAACCGAGACAACTGGACTGTTTATAGTTTGGGATGAATATAATGAGGCTGATGAAGCCTCATGGATGAGAGGAGAAACATCTTCACAAACTCAAACAGTTGCCTCGGTTTGTAGCGTTCAGAATAACTCTGACCTGAATGATGAGAATTTACATTTACATAGACAGTGTAGTTTCCTACATTGCTAATAAAAAGAGAAATAGTAAAATGATAAAGATAAATTATATATATACAAATAAATAATAAAAAGAAAAAAAATTCTGCTCTTAAATACAGTTTTTTATTATCGGCCCAGGCATTATGAGCATCACCAGAGGAACACTAACCATCGTCAAATGGAAATGTGGAAAGGTGTTCAGAGCATTTAGCTTCAGCTTGTTTAAGAGGTGAGATCAAACTAGTAGTTTCATTAGGAAACAATGTGGTTAAATTCATGTTAATTTGGCTAATTTACTTACCAACAGCACCATCATGTAGCCCCGCTAGCTTTCAACACAGCCTCTGTCTCCTCAGCAGAGTGTAGTTTTGGCAACCCTATGACACCACCCTTTTCATATCTGGGATCAGGGACTCTGTGATTCATGAACTTCAAAAAGAGCTTAAAGCTAAGCTTACAGCATCCAGCCTGTGCTGCGCTAAAATCTGACGTCTGTTTCCTCCAGCTCTGTGTTTGAAGCTCCACACACGGCAGCTTTAGCTTCAAAAAGAGGTCCTGTGGGGTTAGTGAAGGCAGTGACACATTTTTAATGGTCTCTTGCATGGACATACTCGTCACGGATACGCACATGAATTTTCCTGACACTTACCAGGAATATGGCATTTGCTCTAATTCTAGGAAACGGCAGTCTCCTTGATACATTATTTAGTTTGAAGAATTAGGTGAAATGTGCAGCAGCAGATTGGTTCTTTGCGGATGCAGAGTGAAGATGTTTTAAATCACATCAGCTCACTCTGTGTGTTCTCTGACAAACCCTGGACATTTCTTTAAAATGTTTCTTTAAAACTGCGCAAGTAAACCCACTTAAAATGTCTTCATATCCAAAGGATGACTTAATCCATGCATGCCTTGCAAAACTTTTGCAAACAACTTTGAAATGTCATATTGCTCTGCGTCAGCGCCGTGGTTAAGCACTGTTTGGGTTTAAGCCCTGTCACAAACAGGAAGGTCATAATCTGTGTTTAAATGAGTATTTACTGAGTTTGGGAAACAGAATGATAGCTGCTTTGTCATCATGACTCCTGTGGAAACGTTATTGTCACTATTTATCTCTGCTGGGAACACAGAGCCTGAAGCACTGACAACACCACATATTTTCTGAGTGTAAACCAAATCCAGTTCAGTTATTCCATATCTGTGAGGAGCACCCGAGGGTTCAATATGCAAGCTCCGCTACGGCTAAAACTTCTTTTCTACTTTCTCTTTTAAATTAGAGATATTGGAGATGCCAAAGTGCCCTCGAGCCAGGTGGAGCCTGATTAATATTAGAGACTAAATGAATAAAATATAGGTTCACTTGGATTAGAAGGCTTGAAATGTGTCTTTCAGAGTGAAAGATGTGACGACATGTACACTGAATACTTGGAAGGGGTGAAATCTGACTACAAGAGGTTCTTAAACCTTTGAAAATTTGTCATATCTACTTTATAAAACACACTTTAATGTAGGAGTGTTTGAAGTCTGTGGCAAAAAGAAACTAACACAAGAAAAAAACAACATTTGATTTAGCATCATTTCATGCTGATACTATTTGGATAAGATGTTAAAAAAAACCAAATTTAACACAAAGGTTACACTGTTAAATGTAACTTGATTGTAATAGGATTGCAATTACCATACACTTTGAAATATGATTTTGCACATTTGTTGTTTTTACATGTTATTTTTTTCAAATCAGTACAAAAAAATATTTCTGAAGTTGTTGTGATAACACATAATTATAAGTTGAAAATGTAAACTTTAAATGTAGAGTGATGTGATGTAAAAATCTGAGTTAAAGGGCTGCCCTAGAATTTTAATTTTGGACAAAAAATAACAAAACGCCATCACAACAAAAATTGCTTTACTGTAAAATAACAGTTAAAGCAGGGCTGCCAGTATTTTACTGTTGTTTTGCATTCATATGCTGTACTTCAATGTACAGTAATATAGTGTAAAAATAAATTACAGTGCATGCAACTTTAATTTGTTAAGTTTTGTATGCTTATTTGTTTTTGTTTTTTTTTCATTCGTATTTTATTCAGAGGTCTTGTTTTATACTCCCCTATATAAAGTTACCCTGCGTGGTCCACAATGGTATTTCCCCATAGACTGTATTACCCACTTGTGCACACATCACTTTCATAGCGGCACGTTTATCCTGGCGTCACCAGGCTTGAATGAAAACAGTGGCCAATGGACATGCTCTCTCACCCAGCACCCCTGGTTTAATGCATTGGTTTAACCCAGTGTGATTTGATTGGTCGTAAAGTACAGTGTGGGTCATACCAAAGTATGACAAGATGGCGCAAGCTGGTAGAAACAAGTTTGGAGGAGCAGAACTGTATTTTGTTGCTCATATGACATTGCAGCTATTACAGGTATGTTAAATGCTGAATGGCTCTTTAAAGGACCACTTTGGAATACTACAAGAGGACACAAAATGGATTTTAGCGGCTGCTACGGGTCCATTTGGTTTAAAACAAAACACTGTTCTACAGCTGGGAAGGTAGGAGAGAAAAAAACTCACACCTGACAGTTGATAATGACAGCTTTTATACTCACAGCTGTTTATTTTAAATGCGAAAAATATAGCTCCCAGTCTGTCTTTATTTTGCAGTGTCAGAATCAAATGGAAGATTTTTCCAGATTTAGTTTCACAGTAGCTTTGTGAACTCAATACTGACCCCACCTGGCAGAGTAAGGTTTTATATAGAAACAATGGCGAAGTCAAATACAGTGCTATTTATTGATGGAAATCGTCATCATTATTGCCCTCTTTACTGCTGGTGTGATTATATACAAAAATGCTGTTTATGGTTGGGGGGGGTCATACATGTTTCTCCAATCCCTCAGGGGGGGCCATAACGTTTTTTTGGACGCTTGGATTATACCTTGGTCCTATTTAAATAACAATCAGCCCTGAACAAGTTTAAATCAACCAATCCAAGACAAGAGTTGACAAAAAAACATTTTATTTAATCAAGTTAACTTATGTTTGTGTCAGAACTAACTGTTGTACTTACATCAAATTTTAATGCAGCCCTTTCACTCAAATTTTTATGATAAAACAATAAGTTTACATATCAAACTTTATATTTTGAATTCATAATTATGTTATCACAACAATTTCAATATTTTTTTTTTCCCATTCTGACTTAAAATAAAACGTTAGAGCAACAAATGTGTGAAATCACATTTTACAGTGTATGGTGACTTCAACCCTGTGAAAAATGTCCACCTGTGTCTCTGAGCAGCAGTTTAACATAAAGCTAACATTGTTCACCTCATTAGAATATTCATTCATTCATTTTCTGAGTCGCTTATCTTGTTCAGGGTCACGGCTGAAGCCTATCTCAGCTATCATTGGGCGAGAGGCGGGGTACACCCTGGACTGGTCGCCAGCCAATCACAGGGCTGACACAGATAGACAGACAGCCATTCACGCACACACTCACACCTACGGACAATTTAGATTGTTCATCTCATCTGAACAGGAAACGCTTAATGGCCTCTATCACTGGCTCTCTTCCTGTTCCCCTAAACCACATTTACTGTCAACATCCTGTCCAAACAAGGAGACACAATGGGCACTGAGAATAGTCACCATGCTGACACACTGTGAATGTGTGAGTGGAGTTATGGGGCAGGTGTTAGCAGAGATGCAGCATGAGAAGGGGAGCAGCTGGGCGTGAAACACTGTAATGTGATCACAGTGTTTCAGGATGCATTGTGCATCACTGACTGATGGGTGGCTGCGTCTGTGATTGCACTCTGTGTGATAAAAGGGAGGGACATGAACAGGTCTTCATTTATATTAAGAGTAGTGCTTTTTCCCTGAAGTAGCTTATTTTGGACAGAAAAGGCTTGTTTCAAATAACACTGTAAGATTATTTTTTTTAATTTTTATTTTTTGCTGTGACCCTGGCTTTCCAACTAGATGTGGACTCATGTTTTTCCATCTGCTCTTTGTTATACCAATCAGAAAACTTAAGAACTTCATGCATCTGTTGAATGGACACAAATGGGCGGACACAGATGAAGTTGGTGAAACTTCCAGCTGCTCTGGGAATGATTGCAAACATTTCATGTTTCTCAAACATCAGGGGTCTGTTTCACAAAGCAGGTTGAGTGAAAACTCAGAGTCTGTCAATCCTGAGATAAGGGAAACAGGTTAATTAACCCAGAGGAAGAGGGGTAACTCAAGCCTGTTTCACAAAGAGATGGACCTAAACCTCAAAGTCTGTTACTTTGGCAACTGAGTCTGTGAAACTAACCTGGGCCTGTAAAGCATCCAGAGGCTAGAAGTAGCTCTTAGTGATGCCATTCTAAAAAAACTATTAGAATTCCTTGGGTTCTAACATTTTCTTAGAATATTCCCGTGGTACCATCATAGTTATTCACAAAGTGTCTTAGATCTTAAGAAGACTCCCAATGTAAAACACTGTTAGGAAGAAGGAGGAAAACTTTTAAGAAGCCTAACGCCTCAGATACACCAGCTTGTCTGCTGTCCAACTCTGTTCCGTTGCGTCAGGACTGTGTTTGTCAACTTTGTCGCAAACTTCATGACTGACAGACAGCTGGAGTCACAGACCGAGGAGTTCCCACTCTTCCCCGTTGGGCTGTAAGTAGGGCTGCACAATATGGCCAAAACCCAATATCTCGGTATTTGTAGGCTATATCTCAATACACGATATATATCACGATATTCTGATTTCTCCTCTAAATCACTTTATTGATGGTAAATCCAACCCTGTGATGCATAAAATGACATCAATATAATGATTCAAGCAGACCTTTTGGTTGGATTTTTGAAATTTTAATGCAAAAAGGGTAAAATCTCAATCAGGTATGTTGAGCAAACCTTTTATTTTAAACCAAACTTTATGTAGTTACTAGTGCTGTCAGGCGATTAAAAAAAATAATCTAATTAATTACAGGATTTGTAATTAATTAATCTAATTAATTGCATTTTAATCTCATATCTTCTTAAGGTCCCAAAATAAAGAATTTGAATTCCAGGACATTAAAATTACATTAAAAGACATTAAAAAACATTTAAAAATAAGGTGGGAATATATACAACACATTTTTAGGTACCCTGAGGCATAAGGAACAAATGAAAAAAGTGTAATGGTTCAATCTTTACAAAATCTGCACAGTCCTGTACCTAAGATAAGCTGATTTGATTTTTAGGACGTTTTTTGCTTCTGTTCACATTTTTACTCGATGTGGACTCAATTTTCACTGCAATATGAACTTCTATACTTCTATGAGGTCAGGAGAACCAGGGCTAAAGGCTAAAAACTGTGAGGAACTATGTACAAAAGACTTTTTTCAAGTCTTGGATCAAAGAAAAGTGAAGTATTCTCAGTTTAACATGCTCTGAACACACAAACTGTTGCTCATTGGTGCAGAGCAGCCCCAAGCTGAAACATGACACCAGGAAGATGGAAGGAAATTTTCAAAGAATTCTTTAGATTTAAATACAAGACATTTTTCGATCATTCAGGGCTTAATTAAAGCAACAAAGAGTGTAAAATTACCTGTTTTTTACCGAATTGAGCTAGAGCAAACGGTTGATTTTCTGTAGATTTTCAAAAAGGACGAGTGAATAAACGAGATGTGGACGGCAGTCCCCGTAACAGCACTCTCTCTTCCCCCGGTTCAAAGCATGTTGCTAGGTGTGATACATTCAGGGACCTTCGTAAATTTGAAAATCTGATGAGAATACTACTTTTTTCATGTAGGACAAACGGTTTGTAAATGCTAGACATTTGAAAATAAGTGCGTCTTTGAACGCCTCGCGGGTTTGGGATCCAGATTAATCTGCGTTAATTTTTATGACGCGTTAATTTGCGTTGTAATTAATTAATCTAATTAACGCGTTAAAATGACAGCCCTAGTAGTTACATATTTTTAGTTCCAGTAAAATAATTCATTCAGATTTATTCAACTGGCTGATCATATTATATTATCTTATAAATTATATTATATTATATTAAACTTGCAATATGAACTAAATTTGGAGATAACATTACTTTATTACCATAAAGCAGCTACCTGGATAATGTTGGTCATGCTGAAAGGACTCTGGTGACTTCTGTCTTTGAGCCTGGGATCTGGTTGAATTGTATTGGATTTGGATTTGTCTTCTGATAATATCCCAGCTAGCAGTATTTTGGTATTCAGTGGTAAAATAGCATCAAACTCATCTGCCGCCATGTTTCGAGCAGTTCACAGCTAATTGCTGTGACCAAACGGCACTCAGAGGGGGACAGAGTGCGCTGAAAAGCGTAAGTGAAAGTTAAAAACATTCCGTGTTTGTTTCTCGTTGAGAGGAGCTGGAAGAGAATTTTGTGGCGAAGCGCAGGGGGCGCAAGCCTGGCGCACTCTGCGCAGTGCTAATTTTGTGCGGCGTACCACCGTGCACTGCCAATTTGACAATTTGGTAGACCGTCTGCGCAGAGATGGGTGTGACTGTGCGCCAGGGGGAGTTGACGGCGCACCGCAGCTGTAATTTGGTGACAGGCGCACATGTGCGCACATGTCAACAAAGCCTCAGAGGCAGGTTTCCAGAGTGTCAGGCACATTTTGATGCAATAAACAATCACAGCAATCACTATTTAATGTAACAGTCTGAACCAGCATATACATTTGTATCTATATTAACTGTACCATCACATCTGATGTCAGATTTAAGCCGTTTGTCATAATGGAAAGTTAACCTGACGGCAGCTGGAAGTTTGATGCACATCTTACAATTAAACAATAAACAGCCTCAACATCTGATACTGAGTAAATATCTGGCTTCTCTCATTTCATTTAATTTAAAGAAAAGAGGGAGAGAAAAGACGAAGAAAAAAGAGACAAAATAAATGGAGAGTATACAGTATATCACCAAAGGTTCTGCTATTTGGCGATGACAAACCAGGAGTGCAGGTGGATCAAAAGTATTCTGAATGGATAAGCCAGCTGTGTAACTGTCTCTTCATTTTGTACTCCTATTAATGACAAAGGAACAGATTAAATCTGTCCCAGGAGCTGGCCCACACAGTGACGCGCTTCGTGTCCTCCGATGAGCCCCGCTGTCCATTCTCCTGCTGCAGGGACAGCAGGAGAATGGCCGTCTCCGCTACCGGGTCTTTCCAGCACACTTTCCGCGGTTTCGGTGTTCAGTCAGATCAATCTGATGCTGCTCCTCGGCCACAGGGCATTTAAAGGCAAGGAGAGGCACTCATTTGATTGGTGAAAATAGTGCTCGGCTGTGTTAAACCCACTCACGGGTTTTCTCCTCCCTCTCTGCCATTTGTGCGGAGGGAGGCGTGGACGTGCACCTCTGCGCTCCTCTGCGCCTTGACTGCGCCTCTCTTGGCACTGCAGGAAACTTGCAAAGTGCGCCGGTCACGCCCTGTCCGCACTGCGAAGGCCGGCGCAGGGCAGGTGCGCCTGCGCTTGCGCCTGGTCTACGAAATGAGAGCCCATTGACTTAAATGGAAACCTAAATGATCTGGTGCTGTGAAGGAGCAGAGATGGACTGCAGACGCAGCTGGTGTATTTCAGCCGTTACTGCTCGAAGTCATGCTTCCATATCCCAACAGATATTGAGTGCTTTTCTTTGCAAATGGAAGTTTTTTGTACAATGTTGGAGATGCTGAGCATTTGAGTAAGGCAACTTTTTACATGGTAGTGTGCTCATAGACTGTAAAAAAAAATGGACGTCATCTTGCTCAACTTGAAGTCGCCAGGAAAACTGCTCCCCCTGGTGACTGGCTGCAGTATAAGTCAAAAAATGCAGCTCTCCAGTCATTCCAGATGGACTGTGGTCAAACTTTAAAAAAAATTAGTACACATCGTAGAAATGTTTCTCACGTCCAATTGTTGTGGTGATTTGAAGATATTATTTGGCTGCCTTTTACTCAAGTCCTTTTTTCAGAAAAGTTTCATTTTCAGTAGCTATAAGAGGTTAAAAATGAGATATTATGTCATGTTTAACAGTGATTGACAGCTGCTGTCCTTGTGTATTTTTTGGGGGGGAATGTAAAATATGTCGGGAGGTAGATTCAGGAAGCGATTAGATTCTTAAAAGAAAAAAATATATATATTATTACACAACTGCTACAATGGCGGCGTCTGTGATGGTGATATTTTGGCATCAAAACTGTTCAATGGTAAATGGCAGAGCCACGCTGCCCACTGTATATACAGTCTATGGGTGTGCCTCACCCTGGAACGGCTTTTACCCATTTTTGTTGATTTTTCTGGACATAAACCTGTCAGAGACATCAAGGAAGAGTTCCACAGGACTGCAGTTTTAAACACTTCATTTTAGATCACAATCTGTTAATAATATTGTGCTACAACCTCGGACTGGGATTAGTAATCTTAATTTCTTTTTGGATTTCCTAGTTGATTGGCTGTATAGATTTCATCCTGAGCTGTTGCCTCATTGTACCGCCATTATCAGTCAATGTAAGTGTTCATTTACCAAATGATTTAACCTGCATGTCCTTTGATGTTGTAGGTGGAAAACACCTGTTCTGGCAGTAATTCAGTTTCATAGTGTTCCAGCACGGACTGAAAGATGGAAATTACAATCCAGACCCTCAGCACTGCATGTGCACCTCGTGATAACACAAACCTGGAGACTCTGATTCTGTACAAGGATGGAGAGTGCTCCAGTCACCAATCAGAAAGCTTCCTCCAGCTAATCAAAGCAGTAGATTTTGATTCAGTCAATGAGCTGTATAATTATCCTCTGATCCTTTAGAAAGGGTTTGCTTTAAAAGGGTAATTGGGAGACGATCATGCCATACTCTGCTGCTGTTCACCCAATCAGCTCCCAGCGTGGCCATCACCAAGACAGTATTTTACCACTGAGCATGTATCTCACTCTGAATGTATCATTAACCTTTGAACATGTCAAAGGGCTCCTACATGATATAACATCACTATACATAGTACATTTAAAACCTGTAGAGTAGATTCAGCGTGTCAGGTTAAAAAGACATCGATATGTGGGAATTTCACAGATTCTCTGTGTTCATACAGAAATAACAGGTACATGTGTCCCTGGTTGCTAGAGAAACATCAGCACTATGCATCTGATTAAGACCTCTCTCTGTGAGGATGAGGTTTTCTTCAGAGTGTGTGCTGTGAGAGCTAAGGTGTCAGGGTTTGTGTGTGTGTGTGTGAAGATTTGAACCCAATCGACCTCTGCAGCTCTCTGGTTATTCAAGAAACAAAAAGGACGGATCTCTCTATGTAATTAAGTTATTCCAATCAACTGTGGACACATCTTTTGATCAGTTTTGAAAGCCCGAACCTCAGTACAGAACGGCATCAGAGCACAGATCAGCAAGGAATACATTTTACACACCAGATCAACATCATGTGACAGCAACATAAAGGAGAACTAATCCATAAAAAATATCAATTTAAGGCAGAAATCAGGAGGAAGACTCAGTGTTTTTTTGCTCTTACATCATAAGTAGGGGGTACCAGGGATGATTGTAACACTTTTTGGTTGAGAAAGTGTAACTCAGTGGTTCTTTAAGTTTGAAGATCTCAAATGTTGACATGTGGTACTCATATCTGTCTGCAATAAATGTCATATACCTGGACTTCTACAACACCATCACAGATTATGTAAGTTAATGTTAAATATAAAGAGGTTTGTATTTATATGACACAGAGACAGACAACCATTCACACACACACTCACACCTACGGAAAATTTCAAGTGACCAATTAACCTGAGAACATGCAAACTCCACACAGAAAGGCAGCCCTGTTACAAAATCTCCAACCAAAAAAAACACCAAAAACATGGAACCCAAGCTTAGAGCAGCCCACTAACAGGGGTTAACCGACTGTTTTTTTAAGTTTACAGAATTAGCTGATCGCGTGACATGACAGAGCCCTCAAGAATCTTTTACATCTAAAATCACAGACACATATTTTCCAGTAGGGGTGTTCCATACGGGAAAAAAAGGAGCAAGGGTTGGCCTGGAAGCCGAGTGAGGAGCAGGGAGATGGGAGGGCCCCGCTGTGTCAGGAGCCATGTTTGCAGTGCTGACAGGGTGTGGGGAGTTGTGACATCGGGGGCCACCACATCCCTTGTGGCAGCCTCCTCGGCCTCCACGGACCATGCAGCTCTGTGAAAGTAGTCGGAAAATAACTAATCTTGGAAAAACAGTCCAAAGAATAAAAAAGAAATTTGCTGGTTCTGTCTTTACGTTAGTTCATTGTGTCGTGGTCCACAGAGCAGGAAACAAAAAGAGGTGAAGAAACAAAACTCGAAAACACTAGAAACACTCACAAGGGAGGCAGGGATGAAAAGTGGAAACACCACGCACAGCGTAACAGCAAACACACACAATGTACTGATGCAGAACTCAAAATACACTCAGACCAAAAAGACACAAGTGTGAAACCAAACGCAGGTGAAAAAAAAAAGAGGAGAACTAAAACAAGCACAAGGAAACTTTAGGCAGACAAGATAAATCCAAAATACAGACACACTAAGAATAAACATAACAAAAGACCTACACTCGCCAAGAACCAAAGCAGAACCACAAGGAACAAGAACGAGACAAACAGGAAACACACAACAAGAATAACTCAGACTAACATAAAAAACAAGACAAGAATCACAAAGACTAACCAAGAAACTCAAGATACAAAAGAAAATCTGAAACCCAGAAATACATAAAACACAAACCATGACCCAAACCATCACACTTACATCGAGTATCTGCGGCACAATGGTGTTTTTCAGAGCAACGAGAAACAAGGACGACCTCCTGGTGCAGTTAGCCTTCTTTGTATCTTCATAACCTTGATGTCAGCACTTGTGTAAATATGCTTTAAGTATGTACTGAGTGTAAGATGAGGAGAAGAACATGTTCCAAGGTGAATATATTCAGCTCCAGCTTGTGCACACAGCTTAAGAGCTGGAGAGCTATTGTTGAAGCTCTTTATGAGAAAAATGAATTTCTTCACAACCACAAAAAAGAAACCTCTCACCCTTGTGGCACATGAAGTTTTAGTTCCCCCGTCTTTGTGTAGTGCAATAAACACTTTTGAATGTTTGTCTGTTTTTGTTCTTGCTTAGTTTTTGTGACTCAGTGTTGGGCAGGCACTGAGTGCCATGTGTGCAGGTGGCCGGCAGCATGAGTCCTCCTCTCCCTCTCTTTATGGCATCTGTTGCTTTTGTCAGCAAGGCTCCACTAATCTGTTATTTTATGGTCTTCAAATTGCTATTTAATTGCAGTTATGTGACAATTTCATGGGCTGCTTTTGGTCCTGTTTCTGGTTATAAATTATCCCTTTTCAGAACGACTGGAAGCTTATGCTCCTGTTTTATAATTCATCACATGGCACATGGTGATACTGCATCCAAAAAAAGTTAGCGCCACAGTTTGTGTTCATGCAGTCATACACACACAGGCCTCTTTGGGATGCCTTTCACTGACTTATTCTGTGAGGTGTTCCCTTTTAATGTATGTGACAGCTATTGTTGGCGTAGAGGTCACGGACACGACTCACATTGTGAAATACGGCTGGCTGACTCCCAAGAAGACCATGTGAGAGTGTGTGGTGTTAGATGTGTGTAGAGGCTGGTTTAGAGGGTGCTGTCAAGTCTTACTGATAAACGTCTTCTTTATTTCATTAGTACTCCTGTGATAACTCAGCGGGTGGATTAACGGAGATCCTTACATTTAATGATGCTTTCACAGATTAAAAACACTATTACCCGTAGTGGCACTAAAAGTAGAAACAGAGCAGAGTGGCCTGTAAAAGTCTGTGTAACACCTCAGCCTTGCACACGTCGTGAGGTAGATGAAGTGTGAGACCTGCTTTTAGTACGTGTAGTGCTGCATTGCTGCAGGGGAATGATTTTGACAATCAGGGAAAGAGAGTGTTGTGTTCTTGGCTCCACTGGCGGGATTTCTCTACATGAACATATGGCCTCATAGTCAGATTAGGCTGATGATGGATTTGGTTGATACTCCCAATTTAGATTATTCCACATCACACAGCTGTTTCTTTCACTTTGACTTTTATCAGGCCATGCCCAGGGCTGGTTATTGGTAAGATTTTACTGATCCTAATGACCTCATCGATTCTGCTCATTGATCTGATTCTTAGGCCCCGTTTACACGGAGACTCCCGCAAAGATTCTTCCTTTGCGTTTTCAAAAGCCACCCGCGTTTACATGAGGACGGCGTGAAAACGATCCGCGTTCATACGACTCCAGGAGGAGAAGTCTCCTCTTCTGTTCTTTCTTTTTCTGCCGTTTTGTTGTGTGAGACGGTCGGCAATCCAACCATAACGCGCATTACCGCCAACTACTGGCTCAACTGGAAATGTGGCTGAGCGCTGAGCCTTCACCTGAAACCGCGAGTGCGCATGCGGTGACGTCAGCGTTTCACCCTGAGACGCTCCGCTCTGTGTTTACACGAAGCTGGATGGAGGAGCGGATTCAGATCTTTCCACTCTGGGGAGCGTTCTCAAAAGTTTGCGTTTTCACTGAAAACGCAACATGTCTCATCTAAACAGAAGGCCAAAACGCAACGAAATGTTTGCGGAGTCGACCGTTTTCGGCGTCATGTAAACGGGGCCTTAATTGATTCTCTTATCAATTCCTCCTGTGAATTTTCTCAGTACAAAAAGTTGCTTTGCAGGTTTCTCTTTTAACAACATTTGATTGAGTTTATTATGTGAATAAATATAAAATTGGTCACTGGATCTGGATATCTCTGGGCATAAATAGAATTTTTTTTTTCTTTAGATTTGTTTAAAGAGTAACTGTGATATGTTTCTGTGATGAAAGCTGTTTCTGTTGATACTATTAAAGTGCTGTGCACTAACCACTAGGTTATCAATGCAGTTTCCTGTATACGACAGCATCAAGCTAGCGCTATTTTTTCTATATAACTTTTGGTCCATCAAGAGATGTTTAACATGTTGAATGAATTGAGTAGGAATCTGTGCGAGAGAGTCATGTAGGTTTCTTTTTGTGTTCAGTTTTCAATATGGATGTTCAATACCTCTTCTTTTTTTAGAAAAGAATGGAAAAGAACTTTATTGTCACTGTACAACGAAATTGAAGTCACAACAGCAATCAAGAAAACAAAAACAAAAAAGTGTATATAAAGTGCAAAAAGGTCCATAAGAAAATAGATGATGACAGCTCGTCCACCACTCTCCAGCCCAGCCAGTCTCCACCTCCACAGGGTCCAGGACTGAGCCTCCCCAGCAGTCTGTTCAGTCTCTGTCTCCTGGATCCTGTCTGCCCACAGCAGGTGAAGCTCCTCCAATGTGGCGCCGGCGTCTGATGTCAGCTCCATCAGCCACTTCCATGAACAGAACGATGCCACTCTGTCCTCCGGCACCCCCTCTGCCGCTGGGCTAGCACGGCTAGCTCGTCCATCCCACCGGAGATAGATCCCACGTTCCCAACAAAGTTGGATGGAAGGTCAGGTCCACGTCGTCACCTCCCAGCTCACACCCGAGAACCAGCACGTCGTCCTCACTTCCTCCTCCTCACCTTGAGGGAAATCATCAGGCCTTACACCAGTTAGCAGTGACATGCTACAGGCTGCTAACAGCTAATTTCACATGTAAACAATGCAGCCATGGTTACATGTAGGATCTCCAGACAAACACAGGGGAAAAGTGGTAAAAGTATCACTGAAGCCACAAAAAGTTTGGTGTCCATGACCAACAATGAACCATACAAAGTATTGATCCTCTCCAAATACAAAAATGACGAAAAAGAGACGAAAAAAATGACAAGAAACAGACAAAGAAGAGAGAGCTGCAGCAGGAGGCAGCCATAGCCAACAGGTGCCTGGCAACGGACTAGGCTGATACCAGTTCAAGTACTCCCTCTACACTCACCAGTACCAAGTACCAATATTACTAATACTTTTTCTCCATAAGATATCAATTAACAGTGATAGATTATTTTGAACAAAGACAGCACAGTCACTCTGCTGTTTGGTCCAAAATGAAATAAAAACAGCTGACTCTGAGTTTACGATTTGTTTTAATATATTAACAAAAACTGTCAGAGTTTTAGTTTTTTTTTTTTTTTTAATAGACTGAAGTGCAAAATAAAACAGTTTGACTGCTAACTCTCCCTGGTTCATTCATACTGTCGGAAAAGGATCCGACCAAGTGGAAACCTCCGGTCTGGGAATATGAGACAATGTGGAAGTGCTAAAATCTGCCGTTTCTCGAGTGTTCGCTTGAGGCTGGCTCTGGAAGTCACATACACACCAAGCCAAAAAAAAGCCATTTTCAAAGCAGAAATTAACCTATTTACAGCCTGGTTCAAAAAACGTCTCTTGTCTGAGTCGCTAATTTTACTACCGGCACCCACTGTACGGTGGGTGAATGTTTTTCTAACTCAGCAGTTTGGAGGACATTAAGAGTGCGAGCTCCCCCAGTAAGAGGCACAGCTAAGGGTCATGTGACCGACAGGCGCCCTATGGCTGTAGGCGAAGCCCTTGCCACTACCAATATGGCTGCTATAGCCGATGTGCTTCATTTTCTGTTTCAGAAACAGACGGGTGATGTCGGCGAGACTACGTCCATGTTTTACACAGTCTATGGATCCGACACACTTTTGCCGTAGTATAAAAACGCAGCAATGTAGCACCAACTAATGGTGAGGAGGACCTACAAAACATAAGACTTTTGCCTTGAGTATCGGCTGCTGGTGTCAGCAGCTTTCACAAGTACCAATACCTTAACTAAGGCTGGTATTGGCCCAATACCAGATACCCAATACTGGTACTCCACTGTACAAAACATGGACGTAGTCTCTGCGGTGTCACCCGTCTGTTCCTGAGACAGTGAAATGAAGCCATTCTCCAACCATATTTGATATGACACCGGCTGTTAGTTTCCTTTCAAACAGCTTCAAGGCGGCGTCAGTCATGTGACCTGAGCTGTATGTCTGATAGGACGATCAAACGGTCCTAATAACTTTGAAAGTGCCAAATTAGGAATAAATTAGCTTACCATAGAGTGTGTGCCGATAGCTTGATGAACAGTAACTTTTAGCTCTTCTGCACAGGCTCTATTTTTACTAACCAGATGTTGCCCCTTAGTACTTGCCCATCCCTATCTTTAAGTAAAACTTTAAGCAGAAAATCCTAAATCAGAGTTTTCTTGGGGAACTATTACTATCTGCTAAGCTTACTGTAGCAAACTAGCCGATGGGTTGAACCATTTCTTATTGATTTTCAACAGGACTGGGTTTTTGTTACCCACCCCTTGCCTTGCTTTGCTCTCTTCCCTTAAGAAATTTGCAAAAAAAAACTTTTATCTTCACATTTTTTTACTTTGATGCACACACCATAAAATCCACTCTGTGCTCAGTTATGGCCCTCCTCACTCTTATTTCTTCTACAACTGCAGCTTTTTATATTAAACTCTGGGTTAGAATTGCAAAGCCAGTGCTGTGTCTGGATATATGAGATCATGAAATGGATCTTTATTTATGTTTCTCATAAGGCAAAACCTTTGATGGGTTTTAACAGTGTTGACATGAATCTTTCTGAGTTTACTGTGGGCTCTAACCATGCAGGGAAAAATAATACATTAGGAGGCTGGTGTTGCATGTAAGATAACACTTGTGGTCATTACTTCTCTTTCCTATTCATTATCCCTTCTTATGCAACTTTTTTCCTATCACTCTCCATCTCTGCTGGTTCCACTAGAAGTACACTGTTCTCTCCCTATGCATAATAAACAATATAGCTTTCCCCAAAGAACCTGAAATTCAAGTTATGCAGAAAGGAAACCAGGCTTATGTGACATAGGGGAAATTGATTTTATTTTTTTTTTCAACTGACTGAATGGAGCTGGAAAAGAAAGTTTCCTGCTTTTTGATGAAGGCAAAGTTCTTTAAAAAAGAAAAAGAAGAGGTGAAGAGCTGATATTGAATTGAGCAGTTGGCAAAGCAAAGGTTGACGTCTCGCCGGCCACATCCACTTAAGTTGTGCTGTCTGCGGTGTCCATGCATGCAAATTATGTTTCATGCAAATCACAAATCATAAATCAGCATTGCAGCTGAACCAAATGCCACTTCAGCATCCAGGGGAGGGCTGTGCTCCCCCACAGATGGCCTGATTGATGTCTCTATGCCGAGCTCTCTCCTCACTTTGATTTAGGCCGTTGCAGGTCTGCAGAGTCAGAGAACAACTGTTCTCGATTAAATTGGACTGTTTGATGCGCGAGTTGACTCACAAACATGTTTACCTTCACCTGAACATCACAGCTGCTGCTTAGGAGTCTGAATAAACTGTTTTGGTTCAGCTTCACAATTTGCCCAGGAACCAAATTCATCTGGCAGCCTTCAGTCACTGAAATCATGAATCAATCTTTGCTTGTTTGTGTTTCAGACTGATCTGTCTTTTTCACAGAAGTCCACAATGACTAACCTTTAAGTCTGTCTCTGTGATGATTGGCTCTTGTTGCTTAAAAATGAGTCAAATATTTCAGGCTGTACCCATCAGAAAAAATACTGCCTGCACATCTTAATTTTAACTGTGCAAGTGGCTTTTCGAGTCTGGTTGAAGTCCCACTGGGCACAGATACCACCATGGGTGTGCTAACTTTCACACTATGCTGATGACACACAGGTATACTGCCAACGCTGCTTAACATCCTACGTAACGTTTACTCTACTCTAGAAAGACAAAGTTGTACTGAGGAAACTGGAATACATTTTTACAACGGTGTATTAGGGCCACTAAAGAAATAAAATAAATAAATAAATTTTCGAGAAAAAAACTCAAAATTTTTGAGTTTCTAAAGTCGCAAATTTACGACTTTAGAAACTCAAAAATTTGCAAGTTCATTAAGTGGAAAATTTATGACTTAATAAACTAGTAAATTTGCAAGTTAAAAAAGTCACACATTTACGACCTTGTTAAGTCATAAATTTACTGGTTTATGTCAAGTCCCGGGTGTTAGCTGATGCACAGGCACAGGGGGTGCCACGCTTGAGAGATGCAGATAAGCTGAAAAAAGCTTAGTTTAAAAAAAAAAAGTGAAATTGAAGGTTGTTTTGTGACAGATATGGGAGATGTCAGATGTTTTCATGTGTCTCTGCATGATCTATTTGTTCATCTGTGATCTACTGAGAAGTCTGAGTGGACTGTAAACTGTAATCGATTGCTCTGGTCTCCGCTGCAGAAGCGCGAGATCAGCTGTTTACTTTTTTTCATTCCTTTAATAAAATGCTCCTGAGGGGTAAAGTTCAACGACTCGCTCTTTCGTTCGTGTCCTGTTGAACCACACACCCCATCGGTATAGCTTGGAGAACCATCTATATGTTTGCAATATGTTTGCAATTTCATTGTACTTGATGCAATGACTGAAAAAGTTCATTCTATATTACCGTAACTGCCCGCTGCGTTAAACTTCTTGTAGGATAAAAACAAACACCTCCACAAGTCAAGTGTGCTGCTTTCTTCTGAACAGCCCCATGGCACGACAACGTCTTTTCAGAGCCCGACTGCCCATAAGAATGCAATGACTCTGGGCTAAAACTAGTAGTATCTCCTTATTGCTGAGATCAGCTCCAAAGTACAATCTTATGAGGCTTACAATTCGGTCCATCTTGCAGTGAAGTACATAACTACGACGGCGTATTATGGCCAAATTTGTGACTTTATTAACTCACAAATTTACTAGTTTATTAAGCCGTAAATTTTTCGCTTAATGAAGTTGCAAATTTTTGAGTTTCTAAAGTTGTTAATTTGCGACTTTAGAAACACGAAAATTTTGAGTTTTTTTCTCGAAAATTCATTTAATTTTTTATTTCTTTAGTGGCCCCGCCGTCGAACATTTTAAATTTTGACCCTTCAAAAAACTTTTTGACAGATTTAAAATTACTGCATGACAAAAATCTGAACGGGGAAGTAATACATGGTTGAATGCTTTTGAGGACATGACTTGTGTTATAGACTGAACATCTGTGCATGCAGCATTTCTGTAATTATTATAAAACAATGTACGACACAATAAAAAAATCAGTGACGTTTTTCGGCCAAGAAACAGTAAAAAACACAGTTTCACAGTCAAATTTGAAAATGTAAATCAAAAGGATCAGGTTAGATTGAACCCAGACTTTCTCCCTTCGGTTGGAATCTGGTAAACAATATGCCAAATACTTGTCTCCCCTGCATCCAGCGATAGCAAGATTTCTGTCAGTTAGGCAGTTATATTGAAAGAAATCCTTTGAACGTTCATTTATTGACACACACGTTGCCCTCCAGAAAAGTTGAGAGAATTCTGAATTACAGATACTTTAAATCTTCTAAAAAAAGTAAATCTAATTCTGTTCAGTCAAAATGTTTGTAGAGATATCTTTAAATGGAATAACAGATATCTACAATTCATTTGCAGATATCTGTAATTCACAGTACGGATATCTGAAATGACGTTGTAGATATCTTGAGTAAGAAACCCCAAACGCATGAATGGTGAAAAGTGATGTATAACGCGTAGATAAACTGAGGTTGTAGATATCTGAAATGACAATTGTGAATAGGCAGAATGTATTTGCAGATATCCAAAATAATCTTTAAATGTTAAAACGTCTTGCCATAGCTCTTCTGTCCTTTTTCTGTCTGACAGTTAGGCTCCAGTGTCCACCATCACTATAAAATTAATCACAGAAATCGTTTTCAGCAAAGAAAGACACAAATCTCTTTAGGCCTTTAGGGATAATCTATAATCTGTAAAATCTATAATAATCTGATTATCTCATTTCAAAGTGTGGATTACAATCAGGCATATATCTGGAAGGGAGATTTTTTCAAGATCACTTAAGCTGTATTTAGACCGGAAAAGTCCTCTGGTCCACTTGTTTGGTCCGGACCAAAAGCGGACTTGATTTTTTTCGTTTTGTGCGGTTTGTATTCAGATTGTACTTTTTGCAAGTGGACTATATTCTGTAAACACATCCACGTGTGTGTGACGATCAGTGCTCTCATTGGACAGCACGGACAAAGGGCGGCACACAGAATACAGACCCGGAAACAGAGGTAAACGTGTTTGTGTTCTTATAAGAGCTGCAAAATCATTTTCAGTTTCAAGAGCAGCTCCTTCAAAGAAGGCTTAACAACACCATTTCAAATTTTGGAACAGCGAAGACGAATGCGCACAGCAAGGAGACGCTATGCTCTGCGTGTCCTGACCCACAACATGCCAGCAACAGCGTGGCTAAACAGAAGACGGAGGATCAGGTATGAACCAAAGACGGTTAGGTTACGGTGGCTTTATAGGCCCAAAAGGCGCATGTATCCTGTAGTTAGTTCAGATGGACCTTGGTTTGTATTCAGACCTGCACCGGAGAACCACGAATCGCACCAGAGTTCGTTTGGAAGCGGACCGAGACCACCTCAAAAAGTGGGTCTCGGTCCGGTTGTTTGGTCCGCACCAGGGTTCGTTTGTGTCTATTCACACCTGCATGAAAAGTCTGCACCAGCGTGGGAAACGAACCCTGGTCTGTTTAGAGTGGACCAAACAGCCCAAGTCTGAATACGCCCTTAGAAACTTCTCACGGCCCCTTTAGCCGAACAAAAACACTAAGTCACCTTAACTCCACTTTGAAATTGGCCAACATACTGTAAACTTAATCAGGTACATGGTCCATGCCATTTGAACACAGAAAGCTAGTCCATGTGTTACTTTGCTGCTTCATACGTGTCATCCAATAAGAATAAATGTATAGTTGAATATTTCCATTGACATAGCTTTTATTTTTTTATTTTTTTAATGTTTGTAGTGAACTCAATATTTGGTCAAACACATAGACCGTATAAAACATGGACGTAGTCTCGCCGACGTCACCGGTCTGTTTCTGAAACGGAAAATGAAGCACATCGGCTATAGCGGCCATATTGGTAGTGGCAGGGGCTTCCCCTACAGCCATAGGGCGCCTGTCGGTCACATGATCCTCGGCCGTGCCTTTTATTGGGGGAGCTTGCGATCTTAATATCCTCTGAACGGGCGAGTTAGAAAACAATTCAGTGGGTGCCGATTATAAAATTAGCGACCCAGACAAGAGACGTTTTTTGAACCAGGCTGTAAATGGCTTTTTTTGGCTTGGTGTGTATGTGACTTCCGCTACTTCCGGGGCCAGCCTCAAGCGAACACTGGAGAAACAGCAGATTTTAGCACTTCCGCTTTGTCTCATATTCCCAGACCAGAGGTTGCAGCTAGGTGAAACAGCACAACTCTTACATTAAGACAAATATAAATTACCTGAATTAAATATAAATAAAAATCTTTTGACACAAAGTTTGTTTCCTCTAAGAGCAATATCTGTTCTCTATCTCTGTATGCATATGAATGCACTGACATGCAAAACACTTACTGCAGACACAGGTGTGAAAACACATCATCAGAAATGAATTCATTGCATAAAAGCGAACAAATAAATATAAATTATTTTTATTTTCCTGCAGGCAATGAGTCTGTAAAGCAACCTGATTGTGCTCTGGTGCTGATGCCAGCCTAGGTTGATTACATTTTTGAGTTATTATTGCAGGTTTGAAGACTTGCAGTTTTTTTCTAGACAGTGTAGCACCTGAAGAAAAGCTGCCATAACAATGCTCTGAAACCTGCACATGGAGCTGAAGAAAATGAGACAGTGATAAGAGAGAAAGAGCTGGTGAAGCCGGGGAAGACTGCCAGTGGATAAAAGGTTGAAGGAGAAAGTGACATGTATCAAATAAATTGCTGAGGGAGAAAAAGGAAGGGTGAAAAAGACAGCAGTCCTCAATCAAGCTCTCTTATGTAAGTGCTCAGCAGCTTGTCATTTTTCTGAACACCTTTCCCCAGCAGCTCGGCACTCATAATCTCTGCCCCTCTCTGATGCTCCACCATAATCTAGCTTTCTCAAACTCCACTTTTTCTTCTCCTCCTCCCTCTCCTGTTTCATGCATACTCATGACACGACTTGTCAGGAGGCCACACAGGGAGGGAGAGTGATGCAGAGTGTAGTGAGCCGTGGTGACTGATCCTGATGTTATGCAATCTTTGGTTCCGTGACCTCAGACGCTGCAGAGAAAGAGGATGAGGAGATGGCTGGAGAGAAGGAGAAGGAGAGAGGGGATGATCTTCCTACCTGCAGCACTCAGCAATAATAAGTTATACCACTCCACATGTCTGTGACACAGGTTATATGAAGTGGCTCCATGCAACTTCTTGAAGATCTGAGCTCATGGACTTCAGACACCATGAAATTAGGGCTGCAGCTATCGAATATTTTAGTATTCGAGTATTCTACTGAAAATTCCATTGATTGATTGAGTAATTGAATAAAACACATTTTTGTTAAGTTAAAGAGCAGTTATTTTTCAAATGAAAATTTGTTTCAAGCAAGTGTAAAATCAAGTGACTTTGGGTGATAAATTCCAAGTTCTGTGCGATCTGTTGAGATATGAGATGCAAGCAGCTGATGCAGATCAATACATGCTTTCATATCAGTCTCCAAACTCCAAAAAAAAGCTAGATTTGTTGCTAGTCGCTATTTTGACAAAGAGGCGGCTTGAAGGGTCTGAAAACTCTCTGAATATGGCGTCAGCTCTATTTGAAATGCCACTCTTTGATCTTTTTTAAGATTAAACGATTCATCGAGGCGGAGAAAATTCCTTGATCATTTTTTGTAATCGAGTACCTCGAATTATTCGAGGAATCGTTTCAGCTCTACATGAAATGAAAGAGAATATTATGATGTTCCACTTTCCAAAAATGTTAGCTAACATCTGATGATGTTTAAGCCTTTGGGGTTAAGGGCTGACTTGTGATGGCTTGCAATGGAGCAGATAGTTATTCAGATGAGCTGTAGGACATTCGAGTTTCAACTTCCCTTTTCCATGTAGTTGATATGAACTGAGTTGCACTGAAGCAGATATCTATTTATAGAAATAAAACAGAGCTACTTGTCAGGCAATATTTTATGGATCCTCGGATTGCAATATGGCTTATGCAATCCACTTCGTTTGCCCTACATGGACTGTTTTCCTGCTTCCAGCCAAAGCCACGACTAGAAGAGAGCTCTTCTCTCTCTTAAAAGTGAAAACTAGATGACAAACTTAAACTTTGCACCTATAGATTTTGCATCATACACAGTTAGTTTGTTTGGTAGTAATGAATAAATCATGACTAGGGTTTTTATTTCACTCTTCAACTTTCCTGTTGTACCTCTTTAAAAATAACAAAATAAAAGGCTTAAATTGTACTGGCTCTCAAGGAACTAAACTCTTGAAAGCAAAGGAGACCCATGGGACAATTCGATCACAAGGACTAGCCTCCCATCCGTTAACCCTTTATATAATCACTTTTAGCTTTGACAATGAGCCAAAACAACAATCCAAACCATTACCTTGGATTAGAATCAGATCTTTTAAACAAAATCTTCTTTGTGTTTTCTGACCTCACCGCAGGAGCGCAGCGCTGTGACAGTTTATATGGTGGGAAGCATTCAGTGGTCCATGGGGAAGATTTTGGCTCCTAAAACCAGATCTTGTAGATCAGTGGTTCCCAACCTTTTTCCCTGGAGCCCCCTACTTGGGTCAAAAGACAAGGAACCCCCCACAAACAACACAAACACACACTTCACCAAAAGACTTCAGTGACTTACAAGTTATGAATTATAGTTTTTCTTCTATTTCTCTTTAGTTTACCCTGTATATAGACAATAACATATTTCTTTGGCTCTTTCTTGATATAAGAAACACACAAAAAAATAATATAAAAAAATGCAGAGGCATTTAAAAGTAGGCAGCAGGATTTCCCCAAAAATAAAACGTCACCTTTTACAGGATTAATCCTGCTCAATTGTCTCCTCTGAGCCTCTATACATGTGTGTCTGTGTCTGTGTCTGCCTCAGCCCCTCCTCTGCCTGGATGTTGGTGGCTTGGTTCTGTTGGGACATTTCTTGGTGAGGAGTAGGCATAATAACATTAGCTTATCACAGCGCGCCCATATCAGCATCAGCCTTTTTTTTTTTGATGCGACAGCCCACTGTCTGCAGTCACTTCTCATTCCCCAGCACTGTCCCACCCACAGTACCATCTGATTGGTCACAAGCAGAGCCATGGGTCGAACAACAGCCAATCAGCACTGAAAGCTGCTGTAATCTTCCAAAATTGTAATAAACTTCCCAGTCCTCTACAGCTCACAACTAACGTTACGGTGAACCCAATAATGCTATGTAAACATAAGTGGCAGCTCTGCTCACTGACAGTTCCTCCAGACCTGTCCGTTGATCACATGAATTAAAGTGGTACTCCGGGATGGAACAAGTTGGGTCCTATCACAAGGTTTAGGGCAGAAATTACCCCTACAGCAGTGTTTTTGTGCAGCAGAAGCCCAGAGCGCTCGCACCAAACACCCCCTCCCTGCTCCTCTGCCAGTTTCCTCTGCACTCAGACGGGGCCATATTTTACTTGACCAACAACACAAATAAACAGACTCCCACCGAAAAAAGTCTGATATCGGTCTGCATTCACGCTTTATTTAGAGAATTTTCAGCGCGTTACTTTCACACAAAAACACCGCTAAATAAGGCTCTAGTTCTTATTGTATCTCTTCGTCCTGGCAGACTACCTGCGTTTGTTTATATCTGGAACGCCGCGCGTGGACTGATACACTAAGTGGCGAGCGCCTCGTAGCCAGCTGTGGCTCTGCAGTGGAGGTAGCGCCATTTTACGACACGATGAGAACTAGAGCCTTATGTAGTGGTGTTTTTGTGTGAAAGTAAGTAAGTAAGTAAAAATTCTCTGAATAAAGCGTGAATGCAGACCGATACCAGATTTTTTTGGTGGGAGTCCGTTTATTTGTGTTTTTGGTCAAGTAAGATATGGCCCCGTTTGAGTGCAGAGGAAACCGGCTGAGGAGCAGGGAGGGGGTGTTTGGTGCGTGCACCCTGGGCTTCTGCTGCACAAAAACACTGCTGTAGGGGTAATTTCTGCCCTAAACCTTGTGATAGGACACAACTTGTTCCATCCCAGAGTATCACTTTGAGGTTGTTGGTAATACTGATATGGAAATAGTCATAGTAGAAGTATGTGTGTGTGGGAGAGTAAAAGCCCGATGAAGTCTATTCTCCCCTCCCTGAACGTAGGTGCTCAGCTCGGCAGATCGCTGAACGGTTGTTAGTGAAATGAGAGACAGCTGTTGTTGATTTGGTCATTTATTAGGCTCAACACACAAAAGCACAGTAAAACAGATAGAAAACTATATATACAGCCTACTTAAGTGATTCTTAACCAGCTAGTTTCAGTTAGTGAAAGTCTGCTAGCTTATTGCTAATGTCAATGGAAAACCCCATTGATGGGCTAACACAGTAAGCATCATGACTATCTTACTGTATATGAG
This sequence comes from Halichoeres trimaculatus, assembly GCF_033239565.1. Classification (NCBI taxonomy): domain Eukaryota; kingdom Metazoa; phylum Chordata; class Actinopteri; order Labriformes; family Labridae; genus Halichoeres; species Halichoeres trimaculatus. The sequence goes on along the minus strand of NW_027437198.1, from coordinate 3,849,233 downwards.
CTTATTTTAACTTGCAGAGACACAAAAATCACTCCTCTTATCAGTACCCACAGGAATATGTTTTTCTGCATCTTAAAAAATGATAAGAGATAAGATAAGATATTGATATTATGTGAATCAGTCTGATTGAATTTAATTAGTACCCATAAAAGTACAAATTTGATACCCATCCCTAGTTTTGAGCAGTTTACAGATGGATTCAGGGATTTCCTTAACATTCAAACATATTGCAGTTCAAAAATTTGCATGCATTTAATGTCTCACTTTACAATTCAATTTTCATTGAATGTTTCTGTTGACACTGTAGCAAAAACTTTGCTTTGGTGATGGGATTTCAGCACACATAACAACTTGCTCCCTGCACCTGATCACTAGCATAAGTGATCCATTTAATCATGTTCTTTGTGTCACTGCTAAAGATTTAAATAGGTTGACAATATAGGCAACCATGACTCAAAATGTGGTTCTGAGGCTCTGTGGTAGAATCTGAACCATCTTTTTATCCTGAGGAAAAGCACCATCTCTGGTTATCTTGCTCCAGACCTGTCACGCTCCACTGCTCTGAGCTGCTGCACTGACTGAGGCCATGAAATCAGGAAAGGCTATCGTCCACTTGTGTGGCACGGCTTCCACCAGTGTTGTGCAACCATAAGATATTGCCTCCATAAACCAGCTGTCATCCTCAGCTTCCTCCTACAGAGCTGGAGTGACCAACACTGCTCTGTCACATAAATTTATCAAACCCTTATAGGGAGCTCACACCCACCTTCACATTGAGCTGATTCAGCAGGAACGGAGCAAATGCAGTCATTCATGTTCGCTCAGCATGCCTGTGTTTGTGCTGAAACAGCACTGTTCGATGCATGTCCTTGTGAGGAAAAGTCACGGTTTGAGAGCTGAGACTGGAAGGATTTCTGCTAAATGAGGCAATGAGGTGTCAGTCACCATCAGTTTGGAGTAAAAAACTGCTGTAGCAAGGAGTCATAACGGTTTATTGAAATGAGGAAAAGTGTCGTGAGATATGAGAGCATGAGAGCGTGCATACATGTAGCCCTCTCTGACTCTCTGCTTCTGCATGAATTCACTTGATGATGTCAAGGATGTGTTGGTCAGTAACTAAAAGAGTACTTCAAAGACTTCAAAACTAACCTCTTAACCTCCTTTGATTCTTTCTTCTCATCATTATGTGTGATTAGGATTTCAGTGATCTGAAGTGAGCTGCACACTGACTCAGACTATTATTTCATACAGCCTGCTCTTTGGCCTTCAGCCAAAATCTGAACAGATTATCTATTTATTAATTTATTTTATTTGCTTGTACAGTGAACATAATACTATAACACTAATAAAAACAGAGCAGAAGTGGTGTGTTAAGTTAGGGGTAATCCATGGTAAGTGTCAGGTCCAAATCGACATCCATTCAAAAAGAGAACTCGAGTCAAGAAAATAAGTTTTCCAATGGTTTTACTTGCAAGGAGTACAGGCCATACAACCAACACAGAGTGTGAAGCATGACACTGCACTGAAGAATACAGAGACAGACAGCGCTTATAAAGAGACACATTTTGATTACAAGTGTATGTGTGTGTGTGTGAATGTGTGTGTGTGTGAATCATATCTCTCCCCCCCTTACTGCCGGGAACAGAAAGTACAAATAGCATGGGCAGATAGGTTTTGCGTACCGAAACTCAACAGTTTAAAAACAGGATGGGAGTGCAAGTGATAGCGAGTTACAGAATTAAAAAGGTCATCTCGTACTGTCCTTGGCACAAAGCTGGAAAAATGAAAAGGCTAAGCATGATTAAAGATATACAACTTTCACATTTCCCTCCTGTTTTTCATTTTGACAGCATTTCATCAGTTATGTGTTTCTTGTCACAACACTTTCAACACATACATCATTAAGCTTTGTCAATTAATAAACAGGGGGTCACAATTTCTTTCTTCTTTGGGTAATGGTTGATAAGCATGAGTCTGGAGAAGGAGCTGGTTCTGCACGAAAGCTGCACCAACCACTTTAATCATCATGGAACGCAAACAAGGTAAAATACATGATGTGAACAGACAGAACAAAACCAAGACAACAAGTACAGGTGTTAAACATTTGAGCAGAACCTGCCACCAGTTACCACTCGTAATCCAGGAAAAGGGGGTCCCATGGGCTAGTAGCTCCGTGAGTGTGTCCTTTGACATACGTTAGTAAGGCGGTCAAGTTCTGGAGTGCTTGGTGAATAATTCCTCCATCGCCAGTCTCATCTGGAATGTAAGTGCAACAGGTGTCACCTATGATGGCACAAACGCCACCATTGGCAGCTGTGACAAGGTCCAAAGCCAGGCGATTTTGTAGCACCATTTCTCGCAGGGCTGCAAGTTCTTTTGACATTCCACGTGTGATGGCCATGGTGTCGTTGATCAATCTCATGATGGCGTACCTGTTCACCTCGATCTCATTCAACGCTGCTCCCACTCCTACCCAGGGAACTAATTGGAGACCGAACTTCTCCAGGTGGGACCAGATACGTTCTTCTTTTGGGATCTCTGAAATGTCTGGAACTGAGCGACGGTGTCTTCTGTTGTTTGACGAGGGATGTTGATGAGTGGAGGTCATGACGAAGGTGTAAACACTACACCAGGCAGGGGTAAGGACTCATTTCCCGGCAGCCACGCCATTAGGTCCGTAAGGCTTGAGCAGTCGTGAGCTGTTAAGAGCCCACGTCCGGAGTGAGTCAGTGGTTTGCTGAAATCAGCATTGTGTGGGCGTTTCCCAATCCCAGGATGCGCTGACAGTCCTATCAGGCATGAAGCTTTACCAAAATTGAGGGAATAGGGCCAAATACCAGGTGTGTGTGCTGATTGGGACAAATGAGTGCACACATAACAATTTGTTAGGTTTCTCATCTGAGCGGTGTGGTTGGCATACTTCCACCAGGTGTTAGCAGCGTATGTGTGGGGTATGGGGTCACCTCGACCTTTTCTCTCGACCTTGGAGTCTTGTAGCAACCACCACGTAGCTCCTCCTAAAATTAAAATCAGACACACAGCCACAGCACAGCAGCCTTCTGCGCACCAACGGAAGCCGCGCCTCCGCGGTCTGTCCTCGGTCAACAGAGGCATTGCTGTTCCACTACAGAGCCACCAGAGGGCCTCCGCTAATCAGGTAGGGATCTGTTGGTTTCTTCACAGCCGTTGAGACGAATCACCACTAAAAGGTGAAACCCCTTTGTAGGCTGACTTCCCCACTACCTGTCTGGAGGCTCCAGCACTCTCTGTAGTTTACAGTGGCTGAGGTGTATCCAACTGGGTCTCTCGGCGATCTTTACAGCCGTGGGCGTGGTCAGCAGGACCTGGGACGGGCCTTCCCACCGTGGACTGGACCAAGTTTTCCTTTTTATGACTTTAATGAACGCCCAGTCGCCCGGAGACACCTTCATTGGTTCCTGTGAAGAGACAGAATCAGATGGCAGTAAATTTGCTTTGGACACTGCTTTGCTTTCAAGCATCTTTCTCATGTAGTCTGCTAGCGTTTCTTCTTCCTCTGATTTGTCTAAATCTTCAGAGAATACAGGTAATCTATAAGGTCTTCCATACAGGATCTCAAAAGGGCTAAGGCCACTTTCTCCTGGCATAATCCTCATATACAGTTTAACCAGGTCAAAGCATTCTGGCCAGGGTCGTCCTGTTTCTTCCATACACTTTTTTAGTCTGCCTTTTACTGTTCCATTCGTTCTCTCTACCAACCCTGCACTTTGTGGGTGGTAGGCACAATGATGTTTCAGATTTATTTGCAAGTTTTCAGTCAACTTATTTACAATGTTATTTACAATGTTATTTACAAAATGAGAGCCATTATCGCTGTAAATGGTCTCTGGCATGCCATAGTTGGGTACTATGGTCTTACATATGGCTTTTGCCACTGTCACTGCATCTGCTGTTTTTGCTGGGACAATCTCAACCCATTTTGAGAATGCGTCTACAAGTACTAGACAATACTTATAAGTACCACTTTTGTTCAGTTCTATGAAATCCATATGCAACGTTTGAAAAGGATATTCTGGTCTGGGAAATTTCCCTTGTTTGGGTCTGATATTTCCTTGTGGGTTATGACTAACACACGTTTCGCATGCTTTGCAAAAAATTTTTTGAAAAGGAATTAAATCCTAATGTATAAAAATGTTGGTTTATTACTGATACCATCCCTCCTGTTGAGACATGGCAAGGCCCATGGCTCAAAATATCTCCTGCTGTGTACAGTGTTTTTCCTTGTTCATTTTTAGAGCACGAGCCATCAACATACCAAGACAGAGAGTTAGGTAAGGGCGTATCTAGGAGGTCTGGTCTTGGCAGTTGGAGCTGCTCAGTGTCATCTACACAACTGTGTGGAGCTCCGTCCTCTTCTGTAGGTAACAGTGTAGCAGGGTTGAGAACAGTACAGCGTTTAATGGTAATGTGAGGTTGTGATAAGAGAAGTGCAGTGTATGACAGTTGTCTAGCAGGCGACAGAAAGTTCATCTTAGTTTGTAAAAGCAAGACATCCACTGCATGTGGAACTAGCAGAGTTAGAGAATGAAATAACACAATATCTGCTGTCATTTGTACTGCCATAGCTGCTGCACACACTGCTTGTACACATGGTGGTAAAGAGGCTGCAACAGGGTACAATCTTTTTGAAAAGAACCCTAGAGGTTTGTTTTTCATCCTGTGCTGCTGAAGTAATGCTGACGTCATAAAACCATTTTTGCAGTCCACTGTCTGGGTAAAGGGTTTGGAATAGACTGGTAGTGACAGCACGGTACTGGATGCAAGTTCTTGTTTTAGCTTATCAAACTGATCACTAGCCTCTCGCGTCCATATCACTTTGTCTGACATAGCCATAGGCTGGCCATGTATGAGTTGCAAAAGAAGGTCAGTTTTCTCTGCATAGTGGGGAATCAAAGCTCTGCAATAACCCAAATAATCTGCTTGTTTTTTTTACCCATTGTAGCTTCTGCTTTTTAACTTTGTTTCCTGTTTTGCTGAGATGTAACAGCAGAGCGAGAGAGTCAGTCCTGCATTTGTCTTCTGTTTCAGATGCAACTAATAAATCATCAACGTAAGTGAGGATCTGACTCCCACAGGGAGGTTGGAATGTGGACAAACATGCAATTATAGCTTGTATGAAAATGGCGGGGCTATCTGCGAAAATTTTATTATTATTATTATTATTTTTAATATGATTTCCTATTTAATCCTTCCCCAGGCTTCCCCAGGGGGTCTGGAATGCTTTTCCTGCTTTCCGCCCATTTAACCTGTATATATCCATCAGGTCTAGAAAGCTTTATATCCACCTTTCTGGATCTTCTCTAACGTCAGGCAACGCTACACAAACTTTCATGACTTTACTGGGTTGCCACGGCCTAAATACATATCTGTACCTTGGCTCATCTCCTTCTTTTACGCCCCGTTTGTTCTTCACTATCTTTTTGCTAACGTAACCCCTTGTCCTTTTTTTTCTCTCTGCTTCTTTTCCCGTGTTGCCCTTCATCGTTCTCTGCCTCATTATGCCACACCCTGGCTGCAGCCAACTCTACCTCCTTTTTTGTTCTCGACTTCCCTGTCTTCATGGCTACACTCACTTCTAACATTCTGACAATTTTCTTTTTCTCTTCTATTTTCAACCTTCCTGAAACATCATATTTCTTTTTCCATCTTCCCATTTGTCTTATTCCTTATTTGTTTACTATTCATTATTTACTTATTATTGTTATTTTTATTTATTTATTTATTTATTTATTTAATTATTTATTTATTTATTATTTATTCATTATTATTTATTTATTTATTATTTATTTATTTATTATTTATTCATTATTATTTATTTATTTATTTATTTCGTCCGGACATCTCTTTTCTAATAGCATAATGCATATATTTTTCATCTCCTTGTGCCTCCAGGCCCTTGGAGGACTTACCACAACTATAACAATTTCCCATTATGACAACGTTGTTTCCCTTAATCCAGAGGTTTCATGAACTACTTCAACAGACTACTGGTTTGCGTTAACACCGTTAGGTTTCCACCAGTACTGCTGCTTCATTCAAGAAACATAGCATTCATTTCTCAACTCTCATACACACATTCACACAGCAAACTTTCTCAAAAGTTTCTTCTGCAGGTATCACAATTTCAAACAGTCTCTTTCAAGGACTATTTTAACACTAGACTCTTCAAGGACTAGGTTCTTGGTGAACTCTACAAGGATCACCGTATGCACTTTACCCCTAGACTCTACAAGGACTAGGTTCTCGGTGAACTCTACAAGGATCACCGCATGCACTTTACCCCTAGACTCTACAAGGACTAGGTTATCGGTGAACTCTACAAGGATCACCGCATGCACTTTAACCCTAGACTCTACAAGGACTAGGTTATCGGTGAACTCTACAAGGATCACCGCATGCACTTTAACCCTAGACTCTACAAGGACTAGGTTATCGGTGAACTCTACAAGGATCACCGCATGCACTTTAACCCTAGACTCTACAAGGACTAGGTTATCGGTGAACTCTACAAGGATCACCGCATGCACTTTACCCCTAGACTCTACAAGGACTAGGTTCTCGGTGAACTCTACAAGGATCACCGCGTGCACATGAGTATCATACTCACATCATATAGTGGTTATTTTGTTGACTCGGTTTGTCCTCCTCGGATCCCGTCAATCCAGTCCTGGCGTGTGGAGAAAACACCTATTTGCCGGCCTGGCGAAGAATGTCACCTCCCAGGACTTTCTTTCAGCACTGTCCTATGCAGGCTGGCCGTCGACGGGCTTCGGCTGGTCTTCCCCCCACGTCAGAAAATGAATCTATTGGGATCCGGGTCACGGCACCAGAGTAAATGTCAGGTCCAAATCGACATCCATTCAAAAAGAGAACTCGAGTCAAGAAAATAAGTTTTCCAATGGTTTTACTTGCAAGGAGTACAGGCCATACAACCAACACAGAGTGTGAAGCATGACACTGCACTGAAGAATACAGAGACAGACAGCGCTTATAAAGAGACACATTTTGATTACAAGTGTATGTGTGTGTGTGTGAATGTGTGTGTGTGTGAATCATATCTCTCCCCCCCTTACTGCCGGGAACAGAAAGTACAAATAGCATGGGCAGATAGGTTTTGCGTACCGAAACTCAACAGTTTAAAAACAGGATGGGAGTGCAAGTGATAGCGAGTTACAGAATTAAAAAGGTCATCTCGTACTGTCCTTGGCACAAAGCTGGAAAAATGAAAAGGCTAAGCATGATTAAAGATATACAACTTTCACAGTAAGCAAGACCCTGACGCCAAGAAGATGGGTGGTGTCTCATATCAAATAAAAACTAGCCCACTTTAATAAACATAGGAATATAAACACAGTTTAGCAGTTTAATAAAAATTAAACAGAAATTAGGATCATTTGTGACTTACATCAATTTCAGTGCATTTACAAAATCTTTCATTACTCTTCATTTGGTACCTTCCAGCAAATTCTTTGTGCTTGATCTGAAAATGTATTTTAACGAAACATATTTTTTGTTGTTTGCTCATTTCTCGACACATATCACACGCATATTTTAGATGACAAGTTAGTAAAACTTTTTTTTTTTTTTAATTTGATGATAAAAAGGCAAAACCTTAAACTCCAAGATAATTGTTCAACAAAATAAACAAAAATAAATAAATAAATAAGAGTTGTATTGGGCTGCATGGTGGCGCAACGGTAAGCACTGCAACCTTACAGCACCACACCAAGAAAACCCTCTGCATGAATTTTTCTAAAACACCAAAGGTCATAACTCACCCCGGTATTTTCCTAGGAGGAAACAAGTTCAAGTCCCTAGGAGTCACTCTAGACTCCACCCTCTCCTTCAAGTGTCACGTAAACAAGATTTCGAAAGCAATGAAATTCAGTCTTGCGAATTTTAAATCTATTAGGTCATCATTAACAACAGAGGCAGCTAGAGTTTTTATGCATGCAATGGTTTTATCTCATATTGAATACGGGTTCACTAACTGGTCATTTACTACCAAAACTGTGCTCAGCCAGGTGGAGTCGCTATACAAAAGAGCAATAAAAATACTTGACAAAAAACAGTTATACATCATCACCTCTCTACTCTCCTTTTTTGACTTTATACTCAACTCCAGCACTTTACTGCCTAAATCTAGCACTTTAACATCTGCTACTGACCACCTGTGTGCAATAAAAACTATGATTGTAATGTATTGTAAAATGTTTTATTATGATAATGTTTCTCTGTCCTTTCTTTTCCTTAAAAAGTAACAAAACAAGAAGAATAGAACCTTTTGAATATCATACTTGTATTATTTATTCATTTATTTATTTATTAACCTGTTTGTTTTTTTTTATCTTAGCTGGGGGGACTACCAATGGAAATTAGCTTGGAAGCTAGATTTGGGTAAAATTACATTTTATTTTTCTTAAAAGTGTGTATGAATGTACATTGTCTCTCCTTATCAAATAGGGGAGACCGGGGCATGTTGTCACACTTTTTACACTCATATATTTATTTTGGAATATAAACACCATACATAAAAAAAATCTGTACCAGATGAAAGACCAAAGTCTCAGCTATATGTTTTGTATTCATGTAATCTCCGTATCTTGTGTCAGTACAGAGTTATAAGTAATCTAATGGAGATTGTCACCATGTGACAAGTTGCCCCACCAACAGGCAAGTTGTCACACTATGTGGGGTAAGTTGTCACACTGGATTTTGCAACCAATAAAATAAGGACCAAATTACTGTTGTTATTTTTTTTATTGAAAGTGAATAAATGACCATAATTCACTTTTATTACTCATGAAATAACATGAAACATTATGCAACATGCATTATGAAACTGACACTAAAACTGGTCCTGGAACAAAAGAAAACTTCAGACAAAATCTGAGCTCACTAGTCAGACTCCTCATCTGAGTTGCAGTTTTGGCATATGTAGGCTGAATTGCCAGGGGTGCATTCTTCATGTGCCCATCCTTTGCACATCATGCACTGCACCCATGTTTCTCCTGGGCGGCTGTTTCCAAATGGCTCTATGCAGACCAGGCACAGGGACTCATCTTCTTCTGAGGAGGAGTCATCTGGAGTTTTTCTTTTTGTATCTGCCCTCTGTTTCTTTCCTGTGCTTTGCTTCTTTGGCATTTTAGATTTGGCTGCCTTGCCTTTCTTTTTGAACAGTCTTTTCTTCCCTTGTACCTGCTTTTCAGCTTCAAGAGCCTCCTTCACAGGTGTGTCAGCTAGAATAGAAGTTTTTCTCTTCTTTCTCTGCTGGGTAACTTTTTTTCTCAGACCAGCTGTGGTCCAAGCTGTGACAACTTACATGTGACTCACATGTGACAACTTACACCAGAATGACAGTGACGGGTTGCCCCATATGACCATGTTTGCTAATATTAGCTCTATCTTAAAGTTAGCTTAAATCAGGACAATGGCTGAGGTATGACTGGATGCCATAATATCTACTTTTACAAGTCCACATGTATAACTGCAAGGATTTTTATCTGAATGAGGGTTATTTAAAAAAATATAGGGTAATTATTTTTTACTTTGGGTAGTGGAATGGAAATGGTTAATTGGTGCTCATCTCAATTTACAATGTGCTGTCCTCTTCTTACTCAGTCCATATATCCTGACCATGCAAAGGAAGAAACCTAGTATTCCACTTTTTAGTTGCGCCCTCTGGTGGAGAGTATAATTGCAATGTGACAACTTACTCGTGTGACAACTAGCCCCGGTCTCCCCTAAACTAAATTGAAATTGAAATTGAAGAAGGTCACTGGGCCTTTCTATGTGGAGTTTGCATGTTCTCTCTGTGCATGTGTGGGTTCTCTCTGGGTCCTAAATAATCCCTACAAACAGTTCTGGATCTACCTGTGGCCTTTACTAGCTGGGCGTCTCCACAACACCTCTAAAGGAAGGATCACTGAAGGTGTCCTAATCAGTTCACCTAACCACATGAGCTGACTCCTTTCAGTGTGACTGAGCAGCCACTGTACTCTGAGCTCACTCAGGATGTTCAAGATCCTAACACTACTGTCCCCTTCCCACCAAGCGGTCTGGTTTGGATCAGTACAGTTTGCAACAGGTTGGATCCATGAAGTCTGATCCTGTTTGCATTTCCACAACCGACTGTGCCCTTCTTGGTAGACGGCATGTTAGCCAGATGCCGATAGCCTTGTCTGCTGTGTGATAGCCCGACACAGTGTACACCACTGATAAGTACAACGAAGAAAACAAAGTAAACAAAGAGCAACGATGGAAGACATCCAGCAATTCGTCTTCTTTGTGATTGACATGTGGCTTTTTGTTACAAAGGACAAACAAGCTTTGTTTCAGAGAAGTCTGTGTGCTGCCAGGAGCAATACAGCTGCCGCTGTCGCATAGTAAGTGATGATTCTTTCCACTGATCAACAGACTGCCGGTAGGGTCGGTAGTTTGAGGATCTGTCCCAAGATTAGTCAGTGGAAATGCCACAAAATATGTGCTGTACCAAGACAAACCGAACTGAACTGAACCGCTAAATGGAAATGGGGCTAATCTCTGAGGCTGAGCTCACAGAAAACTAAATCCTGGAATACTTCTTTCTACTTTTGGCTTTCCAGCTTGGAAACATGCAACGGTAACTTGAATTTGGCGCTAGTGATTTTTAGACATGCTTGTCATATTCTTTAGAAATTTATATTATGGGATTTTAAATGTGTAGACACAATGCAGCCAAAAAGTTTGGATAGACTTTGTGTTTAAGTTTTGAAAAAAGGTGTTTTTTTTTTAAACGTTCTTCTTACTGGTAGACAGCATTTCACTTGAGCTTAAACTCACCTGAAGAAGCCCTGGTGCTGTTCTGTGGTTCAGCTTTCCCTTTATCTCCCTGTCGTCTGGTCTCAGATGAAGCAGGTTCATGAGGTCAGGCAGTGAGCTCCTCTGAATCACTTCTCCAGGATTGATTTGCCTCTGTGTTTGAGAAACACCTGACACTCCTTTTTCACAGCTGTCTTTGACCTTATGAAACCTTCAAGTATCCAGGCCATTTCAGTCTGGAGCCTCTTTCACATTTGCACTCCACAGATTTCTCAGAGAGAGAAGTCTTCCAGTGCTGGATGAGGGGGGTGGTGGGAAAGTCCCAGGGGGCAGGATATGAAATCAGAAGCAAGCTGCAGAAGTGTTTACAACATGATGGTGAATGAAGCAAAGAGAGAGCTATAAAGAAACCGGTTTCACATTTGAATCAACACTATGTGCAAATGGTCGGGTGTGCAGGCACTGTTCCTCCTTCTCCACCTCAGATGTTTTATTGAAGCTGTTAGATCTCGTCTGTGTTTCCAGCCTGATATAAAGTCTGTTCTCACATCACTTCACTCTGACTTCCTTTGGTAATTTTGAGAGGAGCTGGCTGGAAGAGTCCAGATAAAGCTGGGGTGAAAAAAATCTGCTGCCAAATATGAAAATTCAGGCTCAGATACGATTCCTCTGATACCGTTCGACATTTTCATGTGCAATCGACTGCAAGGTTTTCCTGGAACACATTTGCTCTGCAACAAATGATGCCTGTGAGTCATTTTTTTACTGTTATTTCTCTTGGCTGCCATCTTTCTTTCTTTTTGACTTATGCATCAGTTTGGCGAAAGCAATATTGTGAATCTAATTCCCTCTTTAATGTGTCAAAATAATCCTCTGTTTCCAAGCTCTGTACAAATGTTCTTACAGCTCAGGTCTTTTGTAAGACTCCCACAGCTCACTGGAGATCTGCCTGGAGCACAATGTCGTTTACCGCCCTCCACGGCCTCCTGGTTGAGTTTTTAATGGAGTTCTGTGATGTATGATGTCGGGCACTTCTGTGTTTATCATGATGCTGTTGGTTTCGTCAGGTGTGAGGGATGAGAGAGCAAATAGGGGTTTCTCTCACACACTGCCTGAAGGCACAGTGCGGTCCTGCAGGACGTGTGCTTTGCTGGAGATTTGAGTCGGTCTGGTTGCTGCAGCAGATTCATGTCTTTATTATTATTTCTTGACACAAAACTAAGCCTATGATAATGACAAGGTGAAAAAATATGCACTGCATTATTCCTTCAGATGTTTTAGGAGGGGGTGTTGTAAAGGGCGCAGCTTTTCATTTTAAGATAGTATGCCAGCCACATGGTCTGTTAAGGCTAAATGGGAACTAGAACTGAAGACCAACTGGTCAGCGTGTGAGTGGCAATTGTATTTTTGTGACACAAAAGTCGTCCACAAGTTCTGGGTGATGGAGGGTATTTGGGTGGAAAAATGTTAAACACTTTTTTTGTCACACCCCAAATCAAAAATTAACAACTCAGTGCTCGGCAGCAATGTTGGAGACGGTGTGGGCAGATGGATTTCAATCAATCACATGGTGTTATTTAGGCTGTATTCAGACCAGAAAAGTCCTTTGGTCCACTTGTTTGGTCCGGACCAAAAGCGGACTTTATTTTTTTCGTTTGGTGCGGTTCGTATTCAGATTGTACTTTTTGCAAGTGGACTATATTCTGTAAATACATCAACGTGTGTGACGATCAGTGCTCTCATTGGACAGCACTGACAAAGGCGGCACACAGAATACAGACCTGGAAATGGAGGTAAACGTGTGTTTGTGCTCTTATTAGAGCTGCAAAATCATTTTCAGTTTCAAGAGCAGCTCCTTCAAAGAAGGCTTAACAACACCGTTTCAAATTTTGGAACAGCAAAGACAAATGCGCGCAGCAAGGAGACGCTATGCTCTGCGTGTCCTGACCCACAACATGCTAGCAACAGCGTGGCTAAACAGAAGACGGAGGATCAGGTATGAACCAAAGACGGTTAGGTTACGGTGGCTTTATAGGCCCAAAAGGCGCATGTATCCTGTAGTTAGTTTGGATGGACCTTAGTTTGTATTCAGACCTGCACCGGAGAACTACGAACCGCACCAGAGTTCGTTTGGAAGTGGACCGAGACCACCTCAAAAAATTGGTCTTAGTCCGGTTGTTTGGTCCGCACCAGGGTCCGTTTGTGTCTATTCACACCTGCATGAAAAGTCCGCACCAGCGTGGGAAACAAACCCTGGTCCGTTTAAAGTGGATCAAACAGTCCAGGTCTGAATACACCCTAAGTCTACTAACTAACTCATCGCTTGTGGACTAAGAGACTATTTACACGACAATGGTTTTAGGGTGAAGTTTTGTTGCATTTCAGCCTTGTGTTTACATGGAAACGGTTTTTCAGCCAACCTAAAACGCAAACTTTTGAAAACGGTCTCCAGAGTGGGATTTTTCTGATACGTTCCTGACACCGTCGCCGTGTAAACAGTAAGCCGGCGTTTTCAGTGGAAACGCTGACGTCACACTCTGCCTCGCACATGCGCATACAACAGGACATCAGTACCGTTGTTACGATCGTTGCAAACTACCGTGTTGTGCTTGTGCTACTCAATCTGCTGAATCTGCTGACTGTCTTTCAACAAAATGTGCATCTTTTGCTCCACTTTTTAACTAAGTATTCCTCAATATACCAGATGATCAGCTCAACCCTACTTCGGTGAAGATCTCCCAAAAGTGGCTTCTGGACAAGATAGTTATAGCACCACCTACAGGCCTGGCATGCTTACTACAGCATTTTCAGTCCATCAGCGTTTCCGTGTAAACGCAGATTTTTTTCACTGCGTTTCAGCGTTTTCAGATAAAACGTTGTTGTATAAATGGAGCCTAAAGCATGGACCCATGACCAATGCTGGAAGAAAAGGACTAATTACCATATTAATAATACAGATGAAGATATCTACTGTGCAGAAAAGACTTCATTAAAACACAACAACAACAACAACAACAACAACAACAGTACGAACAATTTGGATATTTAAATGTATTTCTGTTTTTTTATGATTTGTTGTGCATTTTGTTGGGTAATATTGGAAAAAGCAAAAAACAAAGTAAAAAAAATAAAAATATAAAAAAGGATGGTGGTCAACAAGGGCCAATAGGCTACAACTGCTAAAACAACCTACATAATGATAATGATAAACATGTACACTATCAGAAACGCTGTACAGTCAAAAGCAAATGCAAACATCCACAACAAATGAGACATGCTGCAAAAGAAACAAACCTGCAAAAAGCAAAACAACTGCAATAACATCAAACCCACAGCAGCTAGTGTTGTCACACTAACTAGGTTTCATTTCTTGCTTGCATTGTACATCGCTTTGGACAAAAGCATCTGCTGAATGAAACTGTAGAACTGTAATAGGCGTTTCTGTGTTTGCAGTTGTTTTCTGTTTTGTGTGTTTTTGACTTAAGTTTTGTTTGTTCATGCAGTTTTTTTCCTTTTCGAGCATATTTGTTTTCTTTGCAGCATGTTTCAGCTTTTGCATTTATTTTTGATTGTGCAGCGTTTTCTAAATGATCTTTTGCGTGTAGTTTGCAGCATGTTTGGCCCTTGTCAGCCCCCATAAGATAGAGGCAGAGATTGTATTGTTATCCATGACTAAACTCTGAAAACCAATGAACTACAAATTTGCATTATTCTCTGACAGTAATGTGACACTTAACTGATCCTCTTTGAGAGCTGAGCCACATTAAGGAAGATACAGAGGACACAAAAAAAACCACAGCTATTTATCTCAACAGGAGCACAGTCATTCATCCAAGAATGCAAAGCGCTCAGAGCAACAATTACTCTGTCTGTGGTTGAATTTTAATTACATGTTAGCACCATGCCCCCGAATTGTCTCATGGGCGGAAGCGTGTGTGCACGCTCTGTCAGGGTTTCTTATCTTACACTCACACCAACACACTCTTTGGCTGCAGCACAATGAACACAGCTCCGTACCACCTGCTGGTGTGTATGAACAGAGAGGCAGAAAGAGACACATAGTTTGATCACAGCACAGACTCCCTGCTTTCATCCTTGTGTTACAGTATCAGGGAGGACAGCATGGTGTTTGAAGGCTTTTTAACTTTGTTCTTGTCATCTTTGTTTTCATTCAGATCATTGTTATGGTTTTGTACTTTGTGGCCAAATTGCTCGAAATGTTCTCAGGTCTGGATGTGTTTCATTTGTTCTTTTGCAAAGAGGATTACAAAAATGCGCTCATTTGCATTCTGGCGGAGAAGAGAGGAGGAAGTTTGCTTCTCATGTCTGCAAGGGGGGCTGCCCGGACTCTTTCAGAGGATATCTATTTTTAGTCTTGAATGTAGTTAGCTCATATATTAAGGCAGTGGTTCTCAAACTGTTTTCCATGATGTACCCCCTGTGAGAAGCTTTTTATGCCAAGTGCCACCTAACAAGCACAAAGCAGTTTAGGCTGGAAAAAAAAAGATGTAAAACACAGCACTGTACTATTAGTGTCTGGTTTATAAAACATTCATTATTAACAATAACATTGTTGTTAACAATGAAACTTCTGGCCTGATAGACACAAAACATCAAAACTCCATCGACTATAGAACAAAAATAACTAAAGACGTGCTTAAATAGAAACAATTGTCGATCGCTGCCGATTTCCTTAATTTTGGGAGATTGGTGATCAGTGATGTGGGATCAGTGATCAGCCCATCCTTACATATGAAACTGATCTTATATCCCTCCAGGAAGGCCTGACAGCCAGCCATTGTTGCTTTTTGCTCTGAGACCTAAAACTCAGGACACTTGATTGGTTTTTAAAGCTAAAACATAAAGATTTTGTTGTTTCACAGGTATTGCATGATGATTTTCAATAAAATAAGATTGGAACATTTCACATATATTTTGTCAGTTTTAAAAAATAAAAATTGGTATTGGCCCAAATCGGTATCGGCAGGTCAGGCTTTTTAAAGACCAGTGATCAGTGATCGGCCAGAAAGTTGTGATCAGTGCACCCCTAGTCTCACGCTCACTATTGGGAAGACATGACTCCAAACAAGGTGTGTGTTTGTTTTGAAATAAATTTTCTTTTTCCAAGACAACTTTTTACCTGATACAACACGACGAGTCATGGTACCAATGCCCAGTACCTGGCAATCGATACTGGTACTCATCAGTACCAATGTTCAGTACTTTTGTGTGTGCTAATGTGTTAATAATAATCAGTTAGTGTACTTTAAAGTTTTTCAATTGAACATTTTATTTCTTAATAAATCAACTTGCAATACTGTGTTCATGTCCAGCCTGGAAAACTGCCCCTCACAGTCACAAGAATGTGTTTCGGTACCTGAACATGGTTCCTTTTGATTTTACATGAATCGGGACTTGGTGCCTCAGACATAATTTGGTCAGTATCTATAGAAGTACCAAACTCAGTACCCATCCTTTGCAAATAGGTAAGGTATTTATCAACAGCTGAGCAGTTATTTACTATTTATTTTTAGTATACCTCACTCTTCATTTCATTGATAGACTCTCAAGTTTGAACAGACCACTGCAGAATAACTGCTGACTGTGGGTAGGAATGAACATTAGCACAGTTTAGCCCCTGTGTTTTAGCCTTTTGCTCGTGCTCTATCTCTCTTTCTTCTGCTCTTCTGTCCTTTTTCTGTCTGACAGTTAGGCTTCAGTGTCCACCATCACAACAAAATTAGTCACAGAAATCGTTTTCAGCAGAGAAAAACACAGATCTCTCTTTTTAATACCAAACTTAGTCAGCTGGTGTGGTGTTGTCATGGAGACTTAGTAGATCAATTCGGTCCTGCTCGACCTGATAGGGAAACTAAGAAGTAGCATTTCAAGACAACCTACATTGGCACTTATAAGGGATGGGTACCGAATTAAGTACTTTTATAGGTGCCAACCAAATTCTATCAAAAGTACCGGGTACCGATTCATGTAAAATCAAAAGGTACCATGTTTAGGTACCCAAATGCATCCCTGTGACTGTGAGGGACGTACTGATGTTGTATGTAAAGTAGGTGATTTTCCATGTTGGACATAAACACAGCGTTGCAAGGTTATATTTTGAAGAATAAATATGTTAAATAGAAAAAATATATTTTATTATTAAACAAATGGATATTTTTTCCCACATAAACACAAAAAATACCAACTATCTACCATATCATTTCAAATGGGAAAAGTACCCATCCCAAATCATGTGACTATTGTCACACTCACCCAGAAAGTGTATTTCTTCACTGGTCTTTATTCATCCTAGTTTTTAATGTGATATAACTCACAGATGGTGTTAGGGATAGGTACCAAATTAGGTACTTTTATAGGTACCGACTGAATTCTGTCAAAAGTACCGGGTACCGATTCATGTAATATCAAAAGGTACCATGTTTAGGTACCTAAATTCATCCTTGTGACTGTGAAGGAGTGGGAGAGAAGGCAATTTTCCATGTTGGACATAAACCTAGCGTTGCAAGGTTATATATTGAAGAATACATTTGTTAAATTGATTTTTAAAATATTTTATTACGAAACAAATTGATATTTTTTACCACATAAACAAATAAAAACTAAAAAAGTACCGAAAATTGGTACAGTTGAGTACGGTATCAATTGCCAGGTACCGGGCATCGGTACTGTATCGTTTCAGACGTGAAAGGTACCCATCCGTAGCACTTATTGCCTCTGGAGTGCACTCATGTACCCCCAAGGGTACATGTATCCCCATTTGAGAACCACTGTGTTAAGGCACATACTTTTCTTAAAGGGAAGAATTTGAAATATATGAAAATGATATTTTGTGAAAGGGAATAGTTTTGCCCACATTTTGCTTCTCTGCCCGAAACTAAATGAAAATAATTAGCAGGAAACCCAGACCGACTTTAAATTCAGTTTATTTTTCTTCAATTCATTTCCCTTTTATTTAAGTCTCCTTGATTTGAACCACACACTCAAACACATTGACTCAAATGAACTTATGTGCCGTATAAATAAGCTCTCAGAGCTCATGATTCTCAATCTTGTAGTGATTAGAAGCATTCAGACTAACTTTATTACCATTCTGTGGCCTTTCCATGAGGCTGTAAATTTCTCTTGTGGGATTATCTATAATCTGCCTCTCATGAAATGCAGTCAAATGAAGCATGAGGAGGGAGTTTCTATATAGGATGTATTCATATGCTGTTTCAAATCTTAATTACATGTTTGTGAGGTTAAAGCAGTGCCACTGTGGAAAATAAGTGTTGGGCTGTGTATCAAATCAACAGTGTTTTGAAGGCGTTTGTACGTTCACACCAACAGCATGGGAAAATGTAGAGCACTTAAGTTTCTCAACTGGCGTACTTGAAACAGTCAAACTGTTGAATGTGGAACGCGACACTTCTCACCTTCAACAATCTCCATCTTGGCTATGTATGGAAGGGGCTGGAGTGGATCAGACAATGGATGATTGTTGCAATCAGTAAATTAAAGAACACCTGTAAGTGACTGTCATTTCCAGTAAGTGGGAAAACTAATTAAAAAACAGTTGGTAATCGAATCAGGAAATCAGACAGATTAACCACCCCAAGCCAAATCATAGTAAAGATCTGCCATTTAAAAGAGAATTATTTTTACAAAAGGACTGAAAGTATAGAGGGATCAAAATCAGGATAATTATTGATTGTAATATTTTTCTTAGGTCAGCCTGCCTTTAAACCCCTTTGATAACAGATGAGCTCTAAAAGTTAAAGTATTTTCTGCTATTTGTCAATTTCTGGTGATTCACTGAGTCCTGTAAAGAGCAATGAGCCAACTCCAAAGTTTTCGAGGTGAAAAAGAGGGAAATTAAGAGAAGAAGAAGGGAGATAAATCAAATGATAGATTTAAAGGAGCTGCAGAAGAGAAAAAAACGACACATAAGCTAAGTGTTTACAGCAACCATGGGGTCATCTCTCTTTGCAGATAAAAAGAAACGATGAGATGAATGACATTTTCAGGGCCACTCTGCTCGAAGCAAGAGCCTCCTCTATCTCCCAGTCATTACAGCAGGATTCACAAAGACAGTAATGAAAACAGTCCCTCATTCATCAGACCTGGCTCTCAGGTGTATGGCAGACTGGCTGAACACAAAGGCAGGCAGGAGCAACACCACAACAGCTGGCGTGTTTACACAATGTGTCTGAACCCTGAATGAGCCAGGGGTCACTGCGAAGATGGTGCTTAATGTTGGTACATTAATGCTGCTGATGATCAGAGGGATGCTCAGAGGTCCCTCGAGTGGGCACTCTGCCACGATACTTTTCATCTAATTGGAAGATTTATGCTGTTGGGCTGTCTCATTTTTAACATGGATCTCTGATTGTGACCATCCTTCTTTCCTTTGTCTTTATATGTCATGAACCCTCTCATTCTGGGCTGCTCACCATGCTAATAACTCCTAAATATAACAAATTCATGAGTTCTAAAATGAAAGAGACCCAGCTGCAGATCTCCTTCCACCTGTCAGAGGGAAGTAATGTCAGGATGTGAAGTAAAAAACAACAACTACAGAAAACAGCATTTTTTTTATTTTGAAACAAATTCACTATTAAATAAACATAAAACTGGTCAATGTATCAGGATATTTCTGGACATAATTAAATAAAAAATAGAAAAAACTGCACATTACCTGACAATGTTTCACTTTGTTATACGTTATTGACAGATGTAAGCTGTCTAGCTCCAACTTTTCTTCTGGCTTGCAAACATTTTCCTGTTAGTATTTTGACTATTAGAGTTTTCAGTGTTGTTCACAGAGAGTAACTGTGATGTGTTACTGTGAAGAAAGTTGAAATTTAGTTGTATCGATGTATGCCAACCGTTAGCATATAAATGCTATTTCCCATATATGTTAGCATCAAGCTTCCTCTTTTTTGTATATCCTTTTTAGTCCATTTGGAGATATGTAACATGGTGAATGTATTGAACAGGAATCTTGTGTGAGAGGAAACTGTTGGAAACTGTTATCTATCTGCTGACGTATGATAGCAGGGGTAAAATGATAAGCATAAAGTCTATGGAGCCGAAACAATGACTTCAGTGTTTGATGTTAAAAATAAAATTTGGAATTGAAAAATATCCTGAAACTGAAAAAAGGGAATATTGGCTTTGATCATGTATATGGCATCAAAACAGGTAATGGCATCGATAATGTTTTACTGGAGTCAAAAACATGAATCAAATGTTTTATATTAATTCATTTTTATAATTTTTTTGCATTTTGATGTTTTTGAATTCAAAACATATTATATTTAATGTCAGTGTCATATCAAATACAGTTTATAATTGCAATTTTTTTCTTTTTTAATCACTTTTTTTTACCTACTAACTTTTTTTCTGTTGTAACTGTCTGCCATTCTTTTGGTGTGGACGGGAGGGTTTGGTTTAAAGGGCCAGGAGGGCCTAATTATGTATTTTTAGCAGACTGCAATTAACACAGTGCTCAGCTGGGCTGGACCCTACTGGCAAACAAAGAGACAAAAGACAGCAGTACAAAACAAAAGAGAGGTGTAATTAATTACCATTGGGAGAGTAATAATATCAACTTAAAGACTCAACGTATCGTATATTCATACTGCTATTTTGCTCTGATGTCACATAGGAACTAGGTGATAAATTGTTTTTCTGTGGAAAACCAGGTTTACAGATTCTGATCTGACAAATTGCTTCAGTTGGAACCCTTTTGATTCATTAACAATCAAGGAGAGATGTTCGATATACAGTATTATGTTTAAAAAAAAATTACAGAACATTCACAGGAAAAACAACAAACAAGGAAATTACCAGCCATTTCTGCTGCCAGAATTTTACTGTTATTTTACAGTAAGGGTGGGAGAAAAAATTGTTATGCCATATATTGGGATTTTTTATTTGGTGATATCAATATCGGTATTTCTTGTTAAAAAAAAAAAAAAATTGTTTTCTCAAATTCACATTCTTCATTTCATTCTTTGTTTATAAACTGGAGTGGAAAAAAAGTTACCACTTTTCTACAGCAGAGGATAAAAGGTTTCTCTCTGACTGACACAATGTGCATTTTATGGGAACATTTGGCTGTTGATATAGTCTGTAGACATTACCATCATCATTCAACTTTTTACATGGTCTGGTGTGAAAAAGCAAACTACAAATTGCAAAAATCCTAAATTTCAAAGAATCGTAATTTAAATCAAATTGCCCCCCCTAAAATCGCAACAGGATCAAATCACAAAAATAGAACATCGTCCCAGGCTTATTTTACAGTCACACTTTTCACATTGTATTGTTTCCTTTAAGTTTCTGGAGCGATGCCATGATTTTCCATTTTGTATTAGCATTAGCTGGGTTTATTGACTTGTAGATAATCTGACTTGATTTATTTGGATAAAGTTTTAACTGCCTGAGGAAAAAAATGAGCATAGGAAAAGAGTCAGATATTTAAAGCAGAATTTCTGACAGACTGACTGCCATTGTTCCTCTGATGGCTGCCTGTATGTGACTAAATGAAGTTTCCCCTTCTATTATTCCTGGTAACGACTGTGCCATGACAGCGGAAAAATAATTCAAGACTCCAACAGCTGCTCAGTCAGAAACACTCCACCATCAACATTCCTGCTGGGAATACTGGGCCTCAATGCCGTTCTTTAACCACAAGGTCTGCTGATGGAAAGTGTGCCATTATGATATAAGATGTTACACACTGGCTGCCTTTTCCCGTTACACTTTCACACTCCTCCTCTTCATTCTTTCCTCTGTGGAGACGGAACAGTAAAGATCCATGGCAGGGCTTTTTCCGTTAGCTTAACACAGCTATCCTTAGTGGAGTTGTGTGTGTGTGTGTAGCAGTTGAGTCCTATGTGAACCCTTGGCATTCTTGCACGGTGGCAAAAGTCACCATCAGGGTCAGATCGATTTCCCCAGCCCTGGAAATAGGACAACAGGCAGTTAGAAACCTCCGTCCTGGAGCACCCTCGCTCCAGTGAATGTCGTTTTCCAAACGTATGGAAAATAGTTTCCGTGTGATGCCCCCCCCTCCGTCAACCCTGTCAGGGCGACAGAAAGTGACATTGTCATTCGGCCAAGTGGGTCATACAGCATTGAGTGAGTGATGTGTGTGTTGACAGATTTGTCAAAAGGGGCCGTGGGATTGAATCACCTCACTCGCTCTTGCTCCTGCTCCTGCTTCTGCTGCTGTTACTATTGTTGTGCTGCTTTGGTCCTGGTCTGATATGAGGCCACTGCTCCGCAGACTGATCCTAAGCCCCCAGCTTTCCTTCGCTATGTGGACTTTCCTCAGGTGTCGAGACAGAGCAGTGAGAGCTGTAATCCTGGTATTTTCCTTTCTGGGTGTATTTTTATCGCTGCTATTAAAGGAGGCTGTTAAATCAGTCACTGGACTCTGAACAAGAGCTTGTTGTTGCAGTTTGAAGGGGCCTTGTCTGAAGAGCTTTGGAGCTTGTAAGGATGGTAAAATGTGAAACACCAGAATGCTCAACTTCCTGTCTCTCTTTGGAAACATGACAAACTCAAAATTGCAAAAAAAAAAAGTTGATCATAAATCAACCCTTGAGACAGCCTTTGTGAAAAAAAGAATACCCCCTCTTGATGTAAGAACCTTATAAATTGGTGGATTCGTAGATTTAAATACCTTTGTCTACGTATAATAACCAACATACGAAGAAACCAATAGAAGAAATGGCAGCGAAAGAGAATTTGAGAAACAGACTGTGGTATTTTGACTCGACCTTGTGGTAACTTCCTTTCAGCAGGAGTGAATTTTCCTTTGGTATTTCTAGTTAAAAGAAAATGTGTTGACAATTTTTTTCCATTAGAAAACCAGGAAATATATTGTGTGTATGTATGGATGTTTTCTCTTCTGTTTGCAGATAAATACTGGTATATCATTGATGGTTATTCAGGGGTCTGTAAGGAGTTTCTCAGTAATCTTGAAAAAGTCTAGTGCTGTGATACTTAAAGGATAGTGCCAATACAGGATAATTTTAAATTGCTACTTCTTAGTTTCCCCATCAGGTCGAGCAGGACTGGATCGATTTACGGCATGTTGAAGTGTCTATGACAACACCACGCCAGCTGACAAAGTTTAGCATAAAGTTTATTTTCTCTGCTGAAAATGATTTCTATGATTAATTTTGTAGTGATGGTGGACACTGGAGCTTAAAGGGGACATATCATGCTGATCCCTGATTTAATACTTACATATAATATAATAAATTTGAAAACAAGACCTTTCACCCCCTGAATTTTCAAAAAATGAGATATTGTACTTTTTCTGATATCCTAGAACGAGATTTGATGCCTCTGAAAATAGGTCATTACCAGTTGGCCACGAGATTTCGACCTTCGTGACGACACGAGGATCCTTTCTTTTTATTGGAGTAATCTGATAAAGCAGCTCCTCCTCTGTGATGTCAGTTAGTCACACAACCGCCACCGAGGGATACACCCACCAAGAGCCGACTGACTGAGTGCTGGATGCAGGGACTCTGCTCTGCTGAGCAGCTCGGCTTTACATGGTGAATTAGCAGTTAAAACACTGTAGATTTAGCAGACGTCGTAATACTTGTGAGACTGTGATATTTGCATGCTTGTTCTGACATGCACTGTGAACCTGGACCACAATAATGCTGCGGTAATAACATAGTGACAAACTGACGGTAGAGGCGATCTTTAGACTACACTTTCAGCATGATGGATAAAACAGACAGAGAAAAGTGAAGGAGCAGGATGGAGCCCTGTTCTAGTTTATTGGTGAAGTCTGCCTATATTTCCACGTATAAACTCTACATGTTACAGTACCGGTTTGACTCACCACATTGAAGCGTCCTGAGGTGATCTGTGTCGAGGTGGATTTTCTTCCTCCTGAGCTGCAGAACCGTCCGGGTCTGACACGGGGTCCAATACAAAAGGACGTATCCTACACTCTGCCATTTTATTAGTGCTATCAATACCTTACGGTGAAGTTTTGGCAAACAGCAAACTCGCTCGGTCTGCTCCATTCAATGTGGCAATTTTGTAAATACTGCCATGCTGCAAAAACCGCCCCCTGGCTCTACCCCCTCCGCCCCTCTGATAGAACTGACCAATCAGAACACAAAGGGCTGTGACGTTGTGAGGTTACTGAAGGGCATTCTCGAAACGGAGCGTTTCAACGAGATCTTCAGAATGGCCTAAAATGAGGATATTGAGAGCCTGACTCATTTCCAATACAGCCCCTGTCAACGATTTGCTTCAAAGCTCAGTAACAAAAACAGAGGGTTGACGTCACAGAGACTACATCAATTTATTACACAGTTTGTGGACACACTGCTTCCCTCTTTGTTAATATTTAAAAAGACGAGTTGTATGCCAGTAAAACGATAAAGATATTCACATTTCCTGTATAAAAGATACAATATATCTTCAAGAAACTAGCAGTTTGCCTTGAATCCTTCATTGAGAAACTGCATTCATGCAGTAATCTATTTATTAGTTCCCCTGTGGACCTGAGATCCATTGGTTAAATAATAAAATGAGAATATCTTGGGGCTTCTTTGTAAATTGTTATTAAAACTTTCTTCCTCTGTTTTTGAACAAAGTGTTTTATGAGGATTTTTTTTAGAGAAGTTGTACTTTTCTTGCATATTTAAAGTGTATAAAATAGAATATCCCCAGAAGAGAAATGTACTGAAAATAAAAGTTGGATTATAAAACTTCCGACAGCGTTTATGATGTCAGTACGATCTCCTGCTCTTGCAGAAGCTGCCTCAGCACATGTATTAATCTCTGTGTTCTGTCTCTTGTCTTCTAGTACCGGATCGGGCAGCTGTACATGATCAGCAAACACAGTCACGAACAGAGTGAACGTGGTGAGGGTGTGGAGGTGGTCCAGAACGAGCCGTATGAAGACCCCGAGCACGGATCAGGCCAGTTCACAGAGAAAAGAATCTACCTCAACAAGTGAGTGTCAAGTTCCTGCTATGCAACACAACTGAAACACCACTTTTAATCAATTATTCATGATGCACGAGGGTGAGTGTTTTTTATTCTCCTTTGATGATTTGTAGGTCCAAAAAACCCCACCAAAGTTCACATTTTCTGCTATAAACTTTCTATTCAGTCTCCATTCAAAAAGACGGATCATCTCTAATCATGTTGGTACCCGTTTGCAGTTTTATCATAGGAAAAAGATGATGCATGAGGTCACATTGATGACATGGTTACCATAACATCACAACCTTTAGATAGACTGTAAGGAGCACTGATGTTTTGTTTCATAACAAAGACTGAAAGCAAAGGGTGAGGTGGATTTTTTTTTAAATCAAGTTTGATTTTCTGTTTTTAGAGTACAACTGAATTTATTAATGTGTACATTAGTGCAGTGCAATATTAAAGGATAAGTTCGGTTTATACAGCTTTTACATTGTTTATAGAATGAAGTAGAACAAAATACTCACCCAGAAGGCTTTCCTGATCCAAGCAGTGCTTAGAGATATTTGGATCCAAAATCGTGCCGCGGACGTCCGTATAATGGGATCCATCGGGGCATAGACAGCGCCGCTCCTAAAACTGCATTAATCGTCCAAAAACTCATTAGTTTCACCAATATTTCATCATGGTCCGCTCCGGGTTAGTCCTCTGCTGCAGTCTGTGTCACTCCAGACAGCGCTGTGTGGCTGTAATGACCTCTGAACTCACAAAGACTTTGTTTACGTTTGCTCCTTCGCAAGCTGGGCTGCTATGGCTCCCTCCTGAACTATGAAAGGCGGCTTTATTGTAGTACACCTCCACCTGTAAGACACAGTCAAACTGAATTTTAGCAGCCCCCTTATTGGATCCTTCAAGAAAGTTTGTCTGGAATGCGTCATGTTTTTCAGTGTAGTGTCTTCGGAAATCTTTGAGCACTGCAACGGACTCATTGCAGAGCAAACACATTGGTTTGGTTTTTGGACTTGGTAGACTTTCCAGTCCACTTAACTGATGATTCTCCTTGCTGGTTGTTCGTTTTTGGGTGAAAACAGACATGTTATTTCCACCTGTGTAGGACTGGTAATGTTGACCTTTCAAATGCACCTGCTCAATGACTCGTGGGTTACTTTGCTAGATGTTGCTGTCAATGATTGTAGTAGTGTTGGAATTTTTGTAAGAAATTGTCGGTGTTAGTAAAAGATGTTTGCCCCATCGGACCTGAATCCCAATCACTTGGCAGCTGCATTTGGGCCAGTTAAGGGTTGCTTTTGGGCGGCATGTGGCCCACAGGCCACTAATGAAATAGAGCTGCTCTACAGGACGAGTCCTTGCTCACTGGAAGCTGAAAAACATGTGCTCCTAACACTTGACATCTGAAACAGTTCATGTATATTATTTGGGAAGCCAGGCCTGAGGCTGGGGCCCGCAGGCGAGCGCCTGGTGGCCGGGCCTTTTCCCATGGGGCCCGTTCGGGTGATCAGGCCCGAATGGGTGACATGTGTCCATCCTCCTGTAGACCCACCATCAGCAGGACGAGCCATGGGGGTCTGGTTCAATGTGGATTGGGCGGCGGTCGAAGGCGAAAGCCTAGGCGGCCTGATCCCCAGTTACGGAAAATGGCTTTCAGGACATGGAACGACACCTCTCTGGTGGGGAAGGAACCTGAGCTGGTGCAGGAGGTAGAGAGATACCGCCTAAATATAGTCGGGCTCACCTCAAGGCCCAGCTTGGGCTCTGAAAGCAACCTTCTTTAGAGGGGTTGGACTCTCCTCTTTGCTGGCATTGCACTGGGTGAGATGTGGGGAGTAGGTGTGGGCTTCCTTGTAGCACCCCAGCTCTCTGCCGGTGTGTTGCAGTTGTCCCCAGTGGACGAAAGGGTTGCTTCTCTGCGCCTTCCAGTTGAAGAACGTGTCCTGACTGTTGTTTGTGCTTACGCACCAAACAGCAGCTTAGAGTACCCACCCTTTTTGGAGTCCTTGTGACGGGTGCTGGAAAACACCCCAATTGAAGACTCCATTTTCGGTGTTCAGTTGTTGGACTTCTGTGCTAGTCACAGTTTTTCTATAACTAACACCATGTTTAAAACACAAGGGTGTTCATAAGTGCACCTGGCACCAGGACACCCTAGGTTGCAGATCAACAATCGACTTTGACGTGGTATCGGCTAATCTGTGGCCATATGTTCTGGCCGGGGACATGCGGAGGCGGCTGTCCGAAGTTGTGGGTGCAAGGCGGTAATCCCTGAACCTGTTGGTAGACACCAGAAGTGGAGGGTGCCGTCAAGCTGGACGCCTCCCTGTGGAGGTGTTTAGGGCATGCCCAACTGGGAGGAGACCCCGGGCAGACCCGGGACATGGTGGGGAGATTAAATCTCTCAAGTGGCCTGGGAACGCCTTGGTATCCCCCAGAGGAGCTAGTGGACGTGGCTAGGGACAGGAGCCATTGGTCTTCGCTGATGGCACTGATGGCACTGCTGGCCCCACAACCCGGACCCGGATAAGCGGTGGAAAATGACATGAAAATGATGAAATGAAACTTTTGTTATGAGCACATACATGTTGCTGCACAATTGCAATTAGCACTTTTACTTGTTATATGGTAGACATACCTGAATAATACTTAAGGCACTTTATGTAATTTTTATTGTAGTTATTTTAATTCTTTGCACTTTATTCCAAACTGAATTTTATTGTCAGGAGCAGGTTGAAGGAAACAATCTACTGGAGGTGAGGGGCAGTGCTTGATGAGGCGGCAGGTGAATGTCCATAGTGAGAAATTGGCAGAGAGTGAGCAGTTGCGCAGGAGGCTTGTGGAGGCACTGGAAAAAAAGGAAGACAGCGGAAAATGAGTCTAAGGCAATCTACAAAACTTGAAACTTGTAAGGACTAATAATAATAAGAGCTCTAGCAAGTCGACCATATACCAACAGAGAAGCTGGAATAATCTGGCACTGGATCCCTCTCTCAGCAGAGCTTCAGTGCAGTGTGGTGACTGTGGTGACAAGGAACAGGTTTGTGAGTGCAGGAGAGAGCCAGTGCAGCAGAGAACCACCCACCACTCTGTAATGGAGAAAGAAAACTCCTCAAAGAACAGCCTCTAGGATTAACAGAGAAATGGTCCATAAAACACAGCACAATGTGCGGTGTGAAGTGCCATCCACCCACTTCACTTTGGGAATCAGAGACCCAACCTCACACACCAGCAGTGTTTAATTATCACAGCTGAAGTTAAAAAATATGATCTGGTAATTCTCTAAAATATGAGACAGACACTTTGACTTTTCATTAACTTTACTGATGAGGTGAATCCAGAAGAAAGCCAGACTTCGCACCTCATTGATTGTCCGTATTAAATCTGTACCAGCTGCAAAAGATAAGCTGTAAAAATTATTAATTAAGCCTTCAGAGGTGTGAAACATGGATTTAATGAGTACTCTTCAGCACCAACAGATATTGCACAGATGTGCTCTGTAGAGGAACATCGTCTGCAGACAAATACTGAAACAATGATACTTTTTCTGTTTCACATTGTTTCTGTCTGGGGTGTTATCTTCAGTTCATTCTGTAATCAGAGCATGCATGGCGTACTCCTGCACCAATAAATCATTTATCTCATCGCTTATCATGAGCTGTCTCAGGCCTGTGGCTTCCCTGTCAGCAAAGTCACAAAACAACACCAAACATTAGCATGAAGCACATACAGTATCTCTTGTCTCAGCTGACTAAATAAGACTATGTTAATGTAACTTCACCTGGTGAATTGTTTGCAAGGCTTTCCAAGAATCTGACAGAGGCAAACTCAGCTCAACAAGCAGCAGTGGCGAGCCTCAGATGTCATGAAGAACAGGGCAGGAGACGAACAAGAGGCAGGCATTTCTATACGGGTCTCTGAGTACAGAAAAACAAACACTGTATCAATAATTTACAGCAATGTGAGACCACCCAGAGGATCAACTGCCTCTTGTGAAGAGGGGTACTGTGCCTTTTTTAGGCTTTATACTGTCCCTATGGTACCCCCTTTGTAGCTTTACGTGATTTACGACAAAAAAAACCTTGTTTTGCCCACACTGTAGAAAACCTTATTCCAGCCTCTGTGTGAAGAAATTCATTCACTTCAGCTGCTGTTTCCCCTCCAACTCCTCCAGAGGCATTTCAGGGGCACAGCTATGGCCAGACCTTGGTGTTTGAGGCCCGTCTCTCTAGTGCATCATGAACCTACTAGGTAATCCTTATTTGGTGACCTCACCATATCAGCAAGTTTTATCATGATCTCACCAAGATCTCATGAATAGGAATAGAATAGAATAGAACTTTATTGTCATTGTAACAAGCACAATGAAATTGAAGTCGCAGCAGCAATCAAGAAAACAAAAGTAAGAAAGTGGATAGAAAGTATAAAAAGGTCCATAAGAAAATAGATTCAGACAGCTTGTCCATCATTCTCCAGTTCAGCCAGCCTCCACCTCCTCAGGGTCCAGGACTGAGCTTCTTCAGTCATGCTCCATCTCAGTCTCCTAGATCCTGTCTGCTCACAGCAGGTGAAGCCCCTCCAATGTGGCGTTGTTGTCCGGTGTCAGCTCTGTTAGCCATGTCTGTGAATAGCATGCTGCTACTCCGCCTTCTGGTATTCCCTCTGTTGCTGGGTTAGCACGGCTAGCTCGTCCATCTTTTAGGAGATGATCTTACGTTCCCACTAACGATGGATGGAAGGACAGGTCCATGTCGTCACTTTTTAGCTCACACCTGAGAACCAGCACGTCATCCTCACCTCCTTCTCCTCACTTTGTGGGACAGACATTAGGCCTTACACCAGTTAGCACTGACATGCTACAGGCTGCTAACAGCTGAGTTCACATGTAAACAATGCAGCCATGGTTACATGTAGGATCTCCAGACAAACACAGGAGCAAACGTAGTAAAATATCGCTGAAGCCACAAAAAGTTAGGTGTCCATGACCAACAAATGAGCCAAACAAAGTAATGATCCACTCCAAATACAAAAATGACGAAAAAGAGACGAAAAAAATTACAAGAAACAGACAAAGACGAGAGAGCTACTGCAAAAGGCAGCCATAGCCAACAGGGCGGCGCCTACCAACTATTGATAAGGGGTGAGTGAGGAAAAGATTTTATTGATACCAGTCCTCTTATTGATTCTGCTTATCGATCCAATTCATAACTAGATAACATAACAAGCTCATAAAAACAGGAATTTTATTAATTCCAGATTTTCCTGTTTTTGCTGGGTACTATCTCGTAAAAACAGGAATCTGAAATGGAAAGGAATTCCTGAAAATCTTTAATCCCCATCTCGATGAAGAAACATGAAACATGCAAATGTTAACTAATGCCCCCATTCCCATCAAGCGGTTCAGTTCAGTTCGTCTCGGCACAGCACACATTTGACAGCATATAACCAAGTCGGAATTACCAAGTCCAGCTGTCCCTCTTTTGGCACCCCTTTGCCACCTGTAGGGTAGGTGGAGCTACAACACAGCAGACCGTTGATTGGTCGAAAGAATCGTCACCTCCTTTGTGACTGTGGCTGCATTTATCCTAGCAGGACACAGACTTCCCTGAAACAAAGTTTGATTGTTCTTTGTAACAAAGAGCCACATGGTAATCACAATGGGGACGGAATGCTGGATGTCTTCCATCATTGCTTTTTGTTTACTATGTCGCATTTTTCTTATTCGTTGGATTTATTAGCAGGGTACACTGTGTCACGCTACTACAGCATCATGCCATTATTTAACTCATGTAGCTATTCGCATCCGGCTTACATGCCACCGACCACGAGGGGGCATAGTTGGCTTTAGAAACAGGGTCTTAAAACACATTAAAAAGCCTATCTTGCCTGTAATGACCCCGCACCTCTGATTAATGGCAAAAACATGCAGCAACGGGTCATGCAGTGGAGTGTCATGGGAAATCCTGTTTTTACGAGATAATATTTCTTAAAAACAGGAAATTCTGAAATAAATAAATTCCTGAGATAGCTATGGCGTAAAAACAGGAGAGATGGCATACCTTTCAGATGCAAATAAATAGAAATGAGCCAAAATCGTACATCACGTAACAATGTACTGTTTTGTCACGTTATCAACTGAAGTAGGCCATGTCCTATCTCGAAGTGGTTGTGCAATGCTTTGCGCTGTCATTATGCTAAAGCCATCACCATCCATGAGCCTACACGTACCTTTTCTTCTATCTTTCCTGTTAGTTTTCTGACATTTTTTTGTATTGTTTACAAAGAGTAACTGTTATATGTTTCCGTGATGAAAGTTGAAATTCTGTTGTAAAACCTAAGTTATTCCGATGTGTGCTAACTGATTGCATATTATTGCAATTTCCCATATATGTTTTTGGTCCATTAGGAGATGTATACCATTAGGTCTGTCACGATAATCAATAAATCAATTAACCGAACAATAAATAAAAACGTCCTCGGTAAGTTTGCCAGCCTCGATAAACTGACACGTGCATGCATGTTTGTTTTCCTCCTCTCTTTCCACCAAAGAGGCTGAATGAGAAGATGGCTCACTACGTCTATCTTTCCTAACATCAGGGTGCATAGGTTCTATAGCAGATTTAGTGGATTTATAGTGGAGTGAGCATCTGTCAAAAAACGTGATCTTTGGGGTGAAGACGGGGCTGCTCGCACGTACACACGGAGAGAGCTGAAGCGAGCCTTAGGGGTAAGGAGGAAACACGCTAATATGAGTGATGGCACGAAAGATACGGTTCTTAAGCCGCCTGCCACAGTCCCAGTGTGGGAATATTTTGTTTTTTATCAGATGAACAAAGTGTGAGCTCATGAACACCAACCAGCTGATATGTCGCATTTGTTTGAAAATAGTGGCGACGAAGAAGAAGAAGGGGAGGTGCAGCGGAGCCTTGTTCTTTGACAATCCACTCTTACTGAGGCTTTTGGTCTGCAAAGTAAATAGAAATCAAAGCGCCAAATGGTGGGCGCTCAAAGACAGCTACATTGCCAAAGAAATGCAGCCCTTCAATACAGTTGAAAGCCAGAAATGTTAAAAATGTTTGACAGACAGTACGGATTGACTGGGAAAAAGTACATGTTACAAACAATTCAGAAACTGTATAAACTCCCTTTTATTTAGGCTATAGTTTTTATTGTTGTTGGGTTTTTTTTTTTTTTTTGGAGTTTCGTTTTTTCTTTAGAGACAGGGTCTATGTTTTATTGTTTTTCATTAGTGTTAATTATTTTCATTGACGTGTATTTTTTTCTAAAAA
Organism: Halichoeres trimaculatus; assembly: GCF_033239565.1. NCBI lineage: Eukaryota > Metazoa > Chordata > Actinopteri > Labriformes > Labridae > Halichoeres > Halichoeres trimaculatus. The sequence continues at coordinate 3,817,122 of NW_027437198.1, read as the reverse complement.
AGAGTCCATTTCATTTTCATTGTATTTTTTTCTCTTTCTTGTTTGTTAAATTCATTAAATTTTTTGTTTATTTTATTTTATTTAAAAGATCCTGACCTTTTAACTACAGTTGAATACTCTTAAGAAATTAAAGTTTCTTGCTTTTGATATGGTGTACTCACTTTATTATCCTATTTATCATAATTACCGCAATGAAAAAAATGGAAAAAAAATCAAAATAATATTGTCAATAATATCGTTTATTGGCAATAATATTTTTGAAAATTATCGTCTAGCAAAATTTGTTATCGTGACAGGCCTATATACCATGTTTAATGGAGGAATCTCTTGCGAGAGAGTAATGTACATTTCTTTGTGTGTTCAGCTCTTCAGTTAAACTTCAAGCACAAAATCCTGAACCAGAGTTTTTTTGGGGAACTGTTATGCTAAGCTAAGATAGCTGCAGCAAATAGTTGACATACAGTTGTGCAGCATTAGAAATAAAGGAATTGCTAAGCACAAAGGCTAATATTGTCGATAGAACCATTTCTTGTCAATTCTTAACAGGAACCGGTTTGTGATACCCATCCCTATTCATGCAGATCTTGTGCTGTTATTTCCAAAACACACCATTTGGAGCAATAAACAGTTTACATCCTTCCTTTGGCTTTTTTGATAGCACATTAATAAGTAGTGGTTTGAAAATCTGCACAATTTTAGATCAGCTCTGACCGTTTAAAAAAAAGGTTTCTCCAGTTTTTTTTTTTCCTCAGAACACCCCAAAAAGGTTTTCTCATTTAGTCACCTTTATGATTTATTGGAACACACTTCTTTCCTGGTATTTCACAGTCCAGTGACAATTGTGTCTGGATTTCTCCACTAAAAACGTCTGTCCACTGAATGTCTGCTCACTTGCCGATCTCTTCTATCCACTCATTGCTTTTACACAAAGCTTGACCATTCATCAAAGTGATGATATAAAGTCAAAATAATGTGTTTTTTGGTGGTTAACTCCCTCACGTAGCTTGACAAACCATTATACTCCGCAGTGTTTCTGTAATCAAAATGCAGTTGTTGATAAACAAATAGATACAGCACTGGAGTAAGCTTAATGTATTATTGTGTCTTTTCCCTGCTTGTTCCTCTTGTAACAATAGACTCTTACAAACATTAGCTCCCAGTATTTCTTGACAGATTTTAATTTGAATGTCTTCCCCTCTGGGTGTATGAAAGATAACTGAAAAGATGAAGCCCATTGTAGTAGAATGAAAAACTGTCACAAACAACAAGGCCACAAACTCCCACAGGTCGACAATAAGACAGAGACCGAGAGACAGAGCAAACAGCCGCGCGGAGAATAATAATGTCGGAGGCAGAGGAGAGGGGAATCTGTGGTCAGAAGTGACAAGGAAGAGAGCCTTTGGGAAATGTTAAATGTCATTCACAAACTCAGAGAAGAGGAGGGTTTAATGCCTTTGTCTATGAGTGTCAGTGTGTGTGTGTCAGTGTGTGTCAGTGTGTGTGAGGGGGCAGACAGAGACGGGATCTGTGTAAATGATGGATAATTTAAGCCTTCGCTGCTGGACGCAGCACGGCTGCCTCTCTCCGCCCACTAACCACCTGTTACCGTGTTATAACTGCAGTCTGTGCATGTGTGTGTGTGTGTGTGCGTGTGTGTGTGTGTGCAGTTAAGGGAGTGTGAGGACATGCAGCAAGTGTGCTGTGTCTGGATACTACCCTTGGTGGTTTGACAGCCCGTTGGAGGGAGACGAGAGTGAGCTGTCTGTCTCGTGTCCCAGAGTTCCACGCTCTGCAGTTTAATCTGCACATTTAATTACAGCTGCTGGATACGGAATAAGACTGGGAGTGGGAGTTAAATAATCAATGGTGGTTTAGAAGAGAATCATCCTGGCGGAGAAGTTTGCTTCAGCTTAATGAGGAATGTGTGCCCGATTATCAGCCCATTTAGTGTTCATGATGGCAGCTATTCAGTTAGAAACTTGGATTGAATGTTGTTTTGGATTGAAGTTATCTGCTCTTTAATGAAAACATGACCTCACTTTATCTTTTTATGGCTGTTTCATTTAATGTTGCTATTTTGATGAAAGTTCAGATACTTGTGTAAAGAAACATTATGACTTTTCTCAAAGTACAGCAGTGAAAGTGTCTCCTTACAAGTAGGGATGGGTACTGAATTAGGTACTTTTATAGGTACCAACTGGATTCAGTCTAAAGTACTGAGCAGGGGCGTATTTAGTGGTTTGGGGGCCCAAGGCAAACCCAGTCAATGGGGCCCTCCATGTCCTTGTAACTCATCTTCCTCAGAGCTAGACTGGCCTTTCCTTGGATCCACTGTCTCTTTCAGAGAATCAAGGCATGAGACAGTGCTAATCTTGTACATGGTAACTTAACACAACTAAATGCATTTCCTCAAGTTCTGTACTTTAGTTTGATTTTGGAAAAAGTAAATACATAATTTAGTCCACTTTGGCCTGGATTTGAAATCTTTTATGGTCGATTGACAGCTTATTTGTCCCACAGTGGGGAATTTACAAAGTAACAGTAACAGACAAGAAAGTATGAAGTGAAAAACATTACAATAGGTAAATATTGAAAAAAAATAATTTAGTAAAGAAAAAATATGTAAATATCAAGCACAACATAAAACTGGGAACAAAAATATAAGAGGTAATATTTACAGTTACCATACTTTTTGGTACTATTATTTTAAAGTTAATGTATTTTTATTTGACCCCCTGTCCAGTGAGTTATATATCCAAAAAAGAGATTTTGTACAATAATGTTTATCACCAACTCAAAAAGTTTGATTTTGAGAAAATTATTCTGTTTCCTGGGCTAGATAAAGTCCTTAAAATCCTATAAGTCTTATATGTTTATCTCAAATCTCAGAGCAACATTGTTTTTATTTCCAACTTGGTTGAAAATAAGAAAAAATGGGGGAAAAAGTGTTTTTTACCACTTTCTTCCTGAATCAAATTTTCAGATGTGTTGTAACATGGAATAGCCCATTGAATAAGAAGGGAGGGGGAGTACCCAAAACCATCATTAAAGATTGAGTCTTTTAATGTATTTTGAAGCATGTGAAGTCAGATTTAGAAAAAAAGAAATGCTTTCAATTGAAGAGAACTTCATAAATCAGTTTTTAAGAGATGCTTTGGGGGCCCCTGGGAATCTTGGGGCCCCAGGCAAGTGCCCGTGTTTACCTAATTGTAGCTACGCCCCTGGTACCGGGTACTGATCCACGTAAAATCAAACACGTCCAGGTACCTAAACAAATCCTTGTGAGGAAGTGGAAGAATAAGTGATTTTCCATGCTGGACATGAGCACAGCATTGCAAATTTATATATTAAAGAATTAATATGTTAAATTGAAAAAAAAAAGATTTTATTCTTCATATAAATATAAATATATATATATATATATATATATATATATATATATATATATATATATATATATATATATATATATATTTCTTTTTTTTTTACCACATAAACACAAAAAAGTACCAAAAATTGGTACTGTTGGGTACCGATACCAGTTGCCAGGTATCGGATATCTGTACTGTATCATTTTAAATGTGGTAAGTACTCATCCCTACATAATAGGCATCAATAACAGCTGATTTCATGCTGTCTAACTATATTCAGTATGTAAAAATGGTTTACAAGGGATATACAGAAATTAAAAGTCTTGGTCGAAACCGAAAAAATCTAAAATAATGAAACCAAGACTAAACACCAAAATACCAAAAAATATATATACCATGCCAGTTATTGCTATCATTGGATGTCTGGTTATGACTGTGTTACCTCACTCAAAACAGTGCATTAATAAATGAATAATCATGCTTCAAAGAATAATGCTGCCTTCACAGAGATGGCCCTGGGAGCGCTTTAAGAAGGCAGAGATTTCTTTTCTGGTTCTTGTGGTGGTTGTGACATTATTTTTCCTGACTCTCCATCTGCTATGTGAGAAAAACAGTTCTTTAGAATTTACTGAATCATTAGAATCAGTTCAATAAAATGATTCATTCAAAAGATTTTTTCACCTCTTCTCTGCAGCTCTGCCTGCAAGTTAGAATTCAACAAGCTGAAACACGGCCGAATATTTAGTTCAGCCTGTTCAGTGAGTGAACAAACTAGGTGGCAGCCCCTCTCTCCCTCTCAGTTCGGTATGTTAACTGAACTAACTGACTGAGCCCTCAACCATAGTCATTTACACTGTGACTAAAACTGAGTTGAGATTGTCATCAGTGGATGTTAAAACGGTCAGCTGAGTGAAATTAGTTGGACAAATAAGCTATTTGCAAACTAAAAGCAGCCTTAATGAAGCTTAGCGAAAGTTCAGTCAGGAAGACTGGGGGCACACTCACACACACTTCTGTTCACTCATTCTTTCCCGCTTTGTCTATCAGCTGACTGGGAGGCGCGTCAATTTTTTCTCTGTCCAATCACATCGTTTCCGCTTCAATCGTTAGCCAATCATTTCATAGCTGTCAAAGTTTAAATGCCATCTCTTCTGCTTGTCAGCTGTCTTTCAGGCTCGCGTCTCGAATGGCAAATCTTTTCCTTCTTACCTTAATTGTGTTGCTAGCAGTCAAATCCATGTCCGACTCCGATATCGACCAGCTCCCGGGTGGTCCGGGCCTCGGCGAGGATTTTACGCTTGAAACAGCGTCTACCTCATCGGGCTGTCGGCGCAGAAGCGCTCGTCTCCTGCGTCGTGGGGAAGCCCCTCCAGATGAGACAGCTCTAAGGTTTCATCTTCAAGAGCTCGGCATCACGCCGGATCCAGAGCTTTCTGTCTCTCAACTCCGCCAGCTGGTGGATCTAGCAGTCCGCGAGAGCCCTGCGGAGTTCGTTCAGAGCCCGGGTCCAGATGTTCCGGCTCCTCCTGCCGCTTCAGGCCGTGGACGGAAAAGGGCTGCGAAACGCAACCACCCTCAAGTCCCGGCCAAGAAGAAAAGTTCCGTCATCCCAGCGGACCAAGCTCGGGTGTTCACATCCCCATCCGCGACTCCCGGACCATCTTCATCGGACGACCTCCTTCTATCCTCGATCCAGGCCTTGGCTAACTCCATGGAATCCATAGACGCACGCATTCGGTCTCTGGAGAATGCCGCTCCACCAGCTCCATTACCCGCCACCCAGGCCTTCTTGCCTCAGCCCGCGCCCTCATCCGATCCCTCTTCAGGCACGCTGACCGCGGCTCAGCATTCACTAGCCACCGCTGCCCCAGCACCACCTCTAGGTAGGCCTTTTGTTCCTCAAGCCGCCAATATCTCAGCACGCCTCAGATCAAAAATTCTGCAAGGCAAAGACATTAATATGGTGAGCCTCATTCTGCCGTCCCCCGAGTGTAACACAAAGCTAGCTCCGGGAGAAAATGTTACTGCAGTTTTAAAAAATGCGGATCCTCGGCTAATGAGAGAGCTTTCCATCGGAGAATTTCTGGTAGCTTTTGGTATTTACCGGGACGTTATATGTTCAGTTTTTCCGGAGAGGAGGGCGGAGCTGGACTCTTATCTGGCACTGATAGGCGACCTGAATCTGAAATATGGCAGACTTTTTTATCAGTATCACAAATCTTTCTCCAGCAAAGCAGCTTTTTTCATTACCCAATTTAACACTCGCCTGGACTGGTCGGTTCTGGACACTGAGCTCCTGGTTATGCTCGTAGGAGGATCGCAGGCTTCGTCTTGCGGTAGTTGCGGGAATGTAGGTCACTCCGCTTCCCTGTGCCCGTCTGTTCCGTTCCAGTCCTCCACACCTGCGGCCGTCCCTCCTTTGCCGCAGCCTTCGTCTTTCTCTGTGCGTTCAACTGACGCCCAAGGGCGTCAAGTGCATCGGTTTATGAACATTCCCATTTGTAATAATTTTAACGAAAATGTGTGTTCTTACCCGAATTGTATGTTTCTTCACATTTGCAGCAGTTGCAGGGACGCTCACCCCCGGTCTGTTTGCCCCCGGCGCAACAGGAACTTCTGGATCCCTGCGCGGCAGCAAAACCGGCGAGGTTCAAAGACTTGATAACTAATCACCCGTCTACTCCAATAAACTTATCACGATTAGCAGCAGAACTGTCAGCGCTTCTTCGTTTTGTACTGCAGAAAATATTTCTAAACAACAGTTGCTCTCTCTCCTCGGTCACCTAAATTTTGCCATGCGCGTCATTCCCCAGGGGTGGTCATTTATCTCTCGTCTTTTAGATAAGGCTTCCTCAGTCTCCAACCTGCATGACACTGTTTCATTAGATGAGGGCTGTCGCTCTGACCTGCGCTTCTGGTCTCTCCTATTAGATCAATGGAACGGGGTCACTTTTTTCTATAACGAGCTCGTGCAGTCCTCAGATTCTCTTCGGCTTTTCACGGATGCGGCTCCATCCGTGGGTTTTGGGGGGTTTTTCCAAGGCCAGTGGTTCGCTAGCCACTGGCCTCTGGATTTTCCTCGGCTTGATCCTTCTTCCGCGCTGTATGAGATCTATCCAATCGCGGTGGCATGTCGCGTGTGGGGGCATCACTGGCGGCGCAAGCGCATCGCGGTGCTTTGTGACAATCAAGCTGTAGTGTGTATCATCAATAAAGGGCGCTCCTCCGCTAATGACATCATGCCTTTCATGAGAAGTATCACTTGGTCAGCTGTTACCAACAACTTCATTATCACTGCTCGTCACATACCTGGTCATTTCAACGTTTTAGCTGACGCACTCTCCCGTTTTAAATTCCAGACCTTCCGCAGCATCTGTCCAGAAGCCAATCCAGCTCCAACGCCAGTTCCTCCCCTCAAGGAGTTAGCTCTCTTTTAGGGCAGACCTCTTTGTTTAGATACATGGAGGCTGCCAAAAGTTACATGAGGAAGGGCTTGGCAGCTTCCACCCTGAAATCGTATGATTTTGCTTGGAAAACATTTGCAATGTTTTGCTTATCCATCAATGTGCCACTTAAACCCGTCCTATTAAAAACTATTTGTGCATTTATTTGTTATTGCATGGACGTTCGCCATTTCAAACCTCAATATATCCGTGGTTTGGTTGCCGGCATCCAGTTTAACATTAGGTGTTCTGATCCTGCCTTCCCAAGCATTTTTTCCAATCCTGCCATCAAATTGTTGCTGAAAGGTATTTCTAAAGCTTCTCCCTCAGCTCCTGACCGCAGATTACCCATTACTCTGTCCATTTTACACAAAATGCTTTCAGTTCTTAGAGAAGGTGTTTTCTCTCCTTATGTCGACACAATGTTAGAGTCCATATTTTTGTTAGCCTTCTATGCGTTCCTCAGAAGCGGCGAATTCACTTCAGCTTCCAAAATTCACAATCCTAATCTGGACATTACATTTTCCGATTTGGTGTTTTTTCCAAATCATTACAGGCTCCACCTCAAGCATTCTAAATGTGGTGGCGCTTGCGACGTCATTATTGCTCGCACAGATTCTCTTTTTTGCCCATTTAAAGCTATGGTTAAATATCTGCAGGTCAGACCAAAATCTCATCCTTCTTCACCTCTATTCTGCATTTCAGGATATCTTCCCCTCTCTAAATCTTGGTTTAATTTTCACCTGGAGAAGGTGCTCTTAAAATGTAAATTATCCCCTAAGCTTTATTCAGGGCATTCATTTGGGATAGGTGCTGCTACAACGGCTGCAAATCAAGGTTTTGCTGCTACCTCTCTGCAACGTCTGGGGCGCTGGTCTTCAACGGCTTATGCTTCTTACATACGCCCAGACATCGATACTGTCATCAAAAGTCAAAGAGCTCTGAAACCTCATCCCTGGTAAGCATATAACTGGTGGTGGTCAGATTCACATTAGGCAATTATGACACTTCGTATCTCTGTCATTTCTTCTGAAGGTCGTCGGACCTCTGCTCACCGTCATGTTTTCTCAAGGTCGTCGGACCTCTGCTCTTTGTCAATGCTATCACAAATGGTCGTCGGACCTCTGCTCATTGTCAATGCTATCACAAATGGTCGTCGGACCTCTGCTCATTGTCAATGCTATCACAAATGGTCGTCGGACCTCTGCTCCTTGTCAATGCTATCACAAATGGTCGTCGGACCTCTGCTCCTTGTCAATGCTATCACAAATGGTCGCCGGACCTAGGCTTAGTGTCTTTGCTGACAATAGAATCTTTGGTCTTAGGCTTAGCGTCAGTACTGACTTATGGTCGTCGGACCTAGGCTTTAGCGTCATCACTGTCAATAGTGGTTGTCATACCTAGTCTTAGCGTCAGTGTTGGCAAAGGTCGTCGGACCTAGGATTAGCGTTATCACTGACAACATTGGTAATCTAACCTAGGTTTAGCGTCAGTGTTGGCAAAGGTCGTCGGACCTAGGTTAGTGTCATCACTGACAATAGTGGACCTAGGCTTAGCGTCAGTGCTGCAATCAAAGGTCGTCGGACCCAGGCTTAGTGTCATTAGTGACAATGGTCGTCGGACCTAGGCTTAGTGTCATTGCTGACAACAAGGTCGTCGGACCTTGCTCACTGTCATTTCTTTCTCAAGGTCCTCTCACCTCTGTTATTGCTGTAATCAAGGTCATCAGTCCTCTCGCCTCTGTCAGTGCTGACATTAGAGGCTGAGTTCTATTCCTCTTTTTTCCTTTCCGTCTCTTCTGGTGGTTACCCCAATTATTTGCATTATCGTAACTTTATTTCTATGTTTTTCTTGCAATTATCTAGAACCATCAGACTGGCTTCAGGTAAGTATTCTTTTATTCTTTTGGGGGATATCATAATTCTCAATGTCATTGCACCCCCTTTCATTTATTAATTGCTCAATGATTGATGGGGTCTAACCGCCAAACTATCTTTGCATGCATTTGTTCATTAAATTGGTTCATAACTCTTTATGGTGTTTAAGTCTCTCCTGATTGAAATGAAGCTTAGCGAAAGTTCAGTCAGGAAGACTGGGGGCACACTCACACACACTTCTGTTCACTCATTCTTTCCCGCTTTGTCTATCAGCTGACTGGGAGGCGCGTCAATTTTTTCTCTGTCCAATCACATCGTTTCCGCTTCAATCGTTAGCCAATCATTTCATAGCTGTCAAAGTTTAAATGCCATCTCTTCTGCTTGTCAGCTGTCTTTCAGGCTCGCGTCTTGACCCTCCTCCTCCCCAGACACCCCCAGTCTTTATGGCTCAGTCCTCTTTCTTCAGCCCAGCAGTCGTCCGCCTTGCAGCTGCAGATTGCAGTTCGCAGCCTCGCAGTCACAGCCCAGCAGTTCTCAGCCCAGCAGTCCGCAGCCCGAGTCCGAAGTCCGCAGCCCGCAGTTCTCAATGAATCACAGATCAAGCCTCTTAGGACTATCACCACCACCAGTGTCTAGACTCCATCGGGGGATATCATAATTCTCAATGTCATTGCACCCCCTTTCATTTATTAATTGCTCAATGATTGATGGGGTCTAACCGCCAAACTATCTTTGCATGCATTTGTTCATTAAATTGGTTCATAACTCTTTATGGTGTTTAAGTCTCTCCTGATTGAAATAAGCACATACATTTCATGACACTTAACAATTAATACAATATTTATTTCTTACTTGGAAAGGAATGAGAGGGAGACGTAGGGGCAGGCTTGGCCAACTCTTGGGGTATAGAAAAAGTAGGGATGTGTACCTTTCACATTTAAATCAATATGATACAGATGCCCCGTACCTGGCAATTAGTATCACTACTCAACAGTACTAATTGTCAGTACTTATATGTGTGTTTATTTGGTAATACATATTAATGCTGTTAATACATAATGTTTTGGCCCACTGTTTTACTGTGCTGTTTCAGTGATACAAGTCTTTCAATGGAAAACTGAAAGCACTTCTGGGCCATTTTCAGTGACTGAATTTTCGATCACCAAATTTCATCTGTACGGTGTCGGTGTATAATTATGGAGTAAGTTTTCGTTCTGTTGCATCCTTTCTCTGAAAAAGTTGCCCCATTAACCTCTAAAATCCGGCACATCTCTTTTCTGTACCCAGACGATTTGTCTCTGTACAACTTCTTCTTCCTCTTGAGTCATTTGCATTTTGATTAGATGCCCAAACAGGCCCCAAACTTATACTTGAGCAACTTTTAAGAATCAATTTCTTCTAGGGAACAGCTAGTTCCATTAACTTTTCAACCTCTTTGTCCCTCTCTGTATCTATCAGACTGCAAACTGGTGAAACTCCAGCACAGAGTGCAAGAGTTTAATGATTGTTATTAACTTCCCTAAGGGCTGTTGTGGCTGCTCATATGGCTTCCATTATGGCCCCACACAGCTGGATGTTTGTCATTACTTTTTGAGGTGATGGGGCAAAAGAGAAGAAAGGAAGTGAGCCAACTTCTCTGTCGACTTTTCATCCTTGCAGTCCTTTAATTTCCAAATCCTTTTGCTTGTGTTTTTGTGTTTCAGCAAGCTGCCAAGTTGGGCTCGAGCTGTGGTCCCTAAAATTTTCTACGTCACAGAAAAGGCTTGGAACTATTACCCGTTCACTATCACCGGTAAGGCTTTGATCAAACTGTACATCCATGTCATCACATTTAAGTCCTTGTAAGGAGCTTCAAAGTGATCTTGAAAAGGTCGCCCTTCTAGTTATATGCCTGATTGTAATCCACACCTTAAATGAGATAATCAGCACCATTATAAGTTACTCCTGACTGTTACTTCTTAGATTCCTGATTAGATCGAGCAGGACCAGATTGATTCAATTCTCTACGACAACACCACCCTGGCTGATGAAGTTTAGTGGAGAGAAGAGAGATCTGTTTTTCTGTGCTGAAATTGATTTCTGTGATTAATTTTGTAGTGATGAACTAAAGGGACCATCTCTCCACCTGCATCTAGCTGACAATGCATAGGTGTTACTCACCTCTATTTTTTCTCTCCTGCCTTGGGCTGACTTGCTCTACCCATGCTGTGGCTGTGATGTATACCCTTTGCTCATTTGTAGAGAATGCGTCCCCTTGCGCAAAATAGGGCCCCCCATGGATTTTGGGGCCCTACATGTAGGAAGTGGCTGTGCTGCCAAACTGTTTGACAGAAAAAGGACAAAAGAGCAGAAAAAAGCTAAACGTGAGAGTGATAGAGCATGAGCTAATGCAGGGGTCTGCAACCTGCGGCTCTGGAGCCTCATGCGGTGTTCTGGCTCCTTTGCTGTGGCTCCCTGTAGATTTGAAAAAATATAGATGAAACAAATAACTTTTATTCATTATTTCATAAATAATTAATTGTCTTTTTTTTTCAACTTTTTGCAAATGTTTTGAAATTCATTTTTGTAAACTTTTTTCAAATTTAGAAATAAAATGTCCAAATTCTTTTTAAGATTTTGCTAATTTTTAGATTTCTATTTTTTTAATTTCTGCATTTTTTTCCCCCAATTTTTTTAGATAATTTTAAGATGGAGAAAATTTGTAAAAAGACAGTTTTTTTTAATATTTCTTTGCAAATTTATGAAATTTAAAAACAATTTTGATTTTTTTTTGTTTGCATTTTCAGCCATTTTTTTTTTTTATTTTTGTTTTTTGAAAAAAAAAATCACAAACTTACTGAAATATCCTATTATTTATTCATTAACTTTATGATATTACATAGTTTTCAATTTTTTATATTTGCAAATTTATTGAAAATAAAAAACTGAGACATAACATTTACAATTTTATGAACACAAAATCTTCTCGTTTAGCTAATTATTTACTAGATTTTTTTTACGTTTCAAATTCTATACAATTTTTCATCTTTATTGTGAAGATAAAGTCGATTGTGTGGCTCTTGAATGACTTTAATCCAGGTGAGCTGAGGAAAAATGGCTCCTATGAAAGTAAAGATTGCAGACCCCTGAGCTAAAGGCTTAAACACGAGCTTAAGACTAACACAGGAGCTAATCTGTTTGTGCTAATGTTGATTCCAACCCACATGCAGCAGTTATTCTGCAGTGGTCTGTTCAAACTTGAGAGTCTATCAATAAAATGAACAGTGAGGTTACGTTAGCTCTGCAAAGAAAAAGACAAAGAAAAAAGAACAAAGAACAAAGAAAAAGTAAGTGTTAAAAAAAATTTCTCCATTCAACCATCTCAATTCATTTCCAGAGCAAACACAGATCTTGTTAAGAGTCATGTCTTCACTACTGTGGCTGGGCCAAAAGGTAGAAATGCAGTCAAATTAGAACAAATCCTCCTCACACTCTGTTTAAATACGAAATGACCATGATTTTCTTGTTAGCCAAAGTTTGCAGCATGTTTTCATTTTTACAGGTTTTGATCAATAACAGCCCTGGATCACTGTTACATTCCAAAGAGAGCACTCTATGTTTCGAGAGGCTCCCAATGAGCGCAGCAGCAACTGAAGTACACGCCAGCCCTCCTCTAGAACAAACTGTTTCTCTTTATCATTTGCTGCAGGCATCTCAGTGTCAGCCTTGGTATGATGTGTTGCGTATCAGCAGTAACTGGCAGCTTTTCATCTGTTATTGTAGCGCGCTGAGTCCACCTGTGACTGTTATTTTTTATCATCTAAGGAGTGATATCTCTGTGGTTTGAAGGTCCCAAAACAAACTTGACACAAAATGATGAATTTGCCAGAAAGCAGCAATTTTTATTTCTTCAACCATCACAGATATGTTCACTCTATTTCAGCTCAGCAGCATGTAAAGCATGTGTAGAAAGAATAAAGCAAAGGATGATGCCGCTGAGCTTTTATTTTCCCAGTGCCTTAACTACTCTAAACTACTGTAACTGAGCTTTTTTTCATTTGAACCTTTTTTTCTCCTCTTTTCTCCCTCATACCTTTGATCCCTTTCCTGTCTTCGATGTGTCCACCTCCATCACACACCTCCCGCTCCTGTCCATTATACCCCCTGCCTCTGCTGGGAATATGATCAGAGTACACGGTGAGTACCTGCTCATGCACACACATTTATCAGGAAAAAAAGATCTGACATGTAAATCTTTGTGGTGGAGGTCAGAGGTGAGAGTGGATGTGCTTTGTTGTGGATGGATGCAGCTGTCACAAATAGATGTTTGGTTCCAAGCAGGAATTCATGATCAAATGAAAACACAAATAATGTGATGCACCATCTGTCATACTTTGCACATCTGTATTTTTGTTAGCTGTGCATTAGCAAACTTCTCTTCTAGCAATGTCATCACATTAGCTTTTATGACACCCTTTGATTTTCTCTTTGATGGAAATCCTTTGCAACCTGGAGCTGGAAATATGGAGACAAACTATCATGAATACATTGCTATATCAGTTACAGGTGGGTTGGCCTGGACACAGTGCTGTTCATCTATTCGTTGTTCATTTTTGAGAGGACTCTTTGAAATGAACTTCATTGGGCTCTAATTTCATGGCGCAGCGCAGGGGGCGCAAGCCTGGCGCACCCTGCACAGTGCTAATTTCGTGCGGCGCATCGCCGTGCGCTGTCAATTTGACAATTTGGTAGACCGTCTGCGCAGAGATGGGTGTGACTGCGCACCAGGGGGAGGTGTCGGCATATTTATGTTGGCGCAGTGACAATTTTGTGCCAAAAACAGTGCAGAAAGTGCGCTGAAAGCTCGCCAGCTCCAACCTGGTCTATTCTCAGTGCAAAGCGGAGTGCACCCTCCACAGCTGTAATTTGGTGACAGGCGCACATGTGCGCACATGTCAACAAATCCTCAGAGGCAGGTTTCCAGAGTGTCAGGGACATTTTAATGCAATAAACAATCACAGCAATCACTATTTAATATAACCGTCTGAACCAGCATATACATTTGTATCTATATTAACTGTCCCGTCACATCTGATGTCAGATTAAAGCCGTTTGTCATAATGGAAAGTTAACCTGACGGCAGCTGGAAGTTTGATGCACATCTTACAATTAAACAATAAACAGCCTTAACATCTGATACTGAGTATATATCTGGCTTCTCTCATTTCATTTAATTCAAAGAAAAGAGAGAGAGAAAAGACAAAGAAAAAAGAGACAAAATAAATGTATGTCTCTCAGGATTTACCCGTGATTTCCCATATTTCTCTGTTTTATTCTTTATTTTAAACGTGATCTAAAAAGATGGAGTACATTATTGTAAGGTGGATGGAGACACCAGGAGAGTATACAGTATATCACCAAAGGTTCTGCTATTTGGCGATGACAAACCAGGAGTGAAGGTGGATCAAAAGTATTCTGAATGGATAAGCCAGCTGTGTAACTGACTCTTCATTTTGTACTCCTATTAATGACAAAGGAACAGATCACATCTGTCCCGGGAGCTGGCCCACACGGTGACGCGCTTCATGTCCTCCGATGTGCCCCGCTGTCCATTCTCCTGCTGCAGGCACAGTGGCTCTTACTGTCTCCGCTACCGGGTCTTTCCAGCACACTGTTTCCGCGGTGCTGGGCATCACCCAGACCAATCAGACGCTGCGCCTTGGCCGCAGGGCATTTAAAGGCGAGGAGAGGCGCTCATTTGATATTTGAAAACAGCGCTCAGCTGTGTTAAACCCACTCACGGCTTTTCTCCTCCCTCTCTGCCATTTGCCTCTCAGGGGTGCCCTGAGAGGCACCCCTGAGCCTCTCAGGGCCTTCAGTGCGCCTCTCTTGGCACTGCAGGAAACTTGCAAAGTGCGCCAGTCACGCCCTGTCCGCGCGGCGAAGGCCGGCACAGGGCAGGTGGGCCTGCGCTTGCACCTGGTCTACGAAATTAGAGCTTAGTCTTGAAAGAACAAACAAGCTAATTAAAACAATCCATTTCCATTTATATCACTTTTTTAAAAGAATAGAATAGAATAGAATAGAATAGAATAGAATAGAATAGCATAGAATTGAATTGAATTGAATTGAATAATATACCTTATTAATACCTGAAGCGAAATTCAGTCACCACAGCAATACAAGAAAGTATGTTGTTCAAAACATTCAAGAATACATAAATAAGATAGTATAATAAGTCTTAACTAAAAATGTCCTGAGTCCTGGACCTCCACGCAAGCAAGCATGGCCAGAAGTTAATGCACAAGGATGTTAATGTAATATGTAAGCATACGTAAGTGTCTATGGTCAAACCTCAAAACCTAGGTAGGATGTGTACACTTATAATAGAGATCAGTCAGAATCATGTTTTGAAAAGACTTCACTTTGTTACATGTTGTAAAACCGCAATATAATATTGTTATCGCAATATGAAGAAGATATAAATTTTGGTCTATATCGCCCACCCCTACTGCTAATATTTTCACTTTTACTGCAAATGGATATTGGCTCCAAATATCTGTTTTACATCTCATTTTACTGCATCAGAATTGTGTGAAAGCATGGCTCACCTTCTTTCAGGGTGCAAAATGTATGAAATGTATGCACGTACGGGAATGCTCATTTCCCAACAACAATGAAAAGGCAATTTGTTTCACAGCAAAGAGGGCTCAGTAATGCTCATCTCTTATTACTCGGCTGTACCATGACCTTTATCCCTTTATTTCTTTGTGATTAGATGGAAATTTTCTTTACATGTCATCGCTGTCACAGGTAAACTCAGTTCATGGAATGAGATGTGATTGTGCGTGTGTGCAACGAAGGGAGGGAGTGTTTGTATTTTCTGACATTTTCCATTTGTTATTCTGACCTTCACTGATCAGATTGTGCTCACAGCAACAATAATCTAATCAAAACACAAATAACATCTTGTATCAGACTTTTCATTTTCCCTAAGGTCCATGAGACTGTATTTAACCTCCATAGAAGAAAGACAAAACTGGCGCTTCTTGCCAAGTCCCGTCAGCTCTCTGTCAGCAGATGTGAACATAAGGCCCACATTATATTTTTGATTCAGATTTAAGCCACTTTAAAATGTGGAACTGAATTGGATACATATCAGATTTTCATAATGTGACTGTGGTCTGAACAGCCAGGTCACTTTTCTGTGCAGGATTCAATGAAATCCCAAGACGACCAGGAGCAACATGTGCTGCCCAGAGTTACAAAGCTTGGTGTCAGTCCTGGGTCCTCCAGCAGGTCAATGACCCAAAACAAAGCTGTTCTGAAGCTAGCATATAAAAGCAATTTCCCATTTACGTGAGCATCAAGCTAAATTTTTACTTTATTTCCTGACATCACTTCCTCCTGACGGTGGAGGAGTGGAGCCTCCAAGTGTCTGCTTAGAGTGAAGGTCTGCAGCTGGACTGTCTTGGCTTGTCTAACATAATTATTGAGATCAGGTTTGGATCATGAAACATTTTATTTCATGTGAGGAAAACCCTCCAGGACCCGTGGTAACACTATTCTTTATGAGTGTAGTGCAGCTCCAGGGGGGTGGATTATGGAGCCTCGCTACTTCACTCATCAGTCTGTGCTCTGGAGTTTTCAAGTTACACCTTCCTTTTTTGCAGCTTTACCACTTTTCATTATTACGAAATATTAATATTTATCCAAAAAAGTATATATTTTTTTAAAGAGCACAGCTTTATTGTGTTTTGTAAAAGTCAGTTTTTATGGCTAGGTGTGTATGTGACTTCTGGTCTTTCTGCGGCCAGCCTCAAGCTGATTCTCAATGAACAGCAACTTTTAGCACTTCCCGGACCGGATGTTGTCCCTTGGTTACAATACTCCCACCCAATTTAGTTTTGTCTCATGGGATCAATTCTCATGTGATTGTGACATTTTTATCACTCCTTAGTGCGCAAGGATTTTAAAAAAGAATCTCAAAACAAAAAACACCCTTGTGGGTTGGCGTGCACAGACTTTTTAAAGGGCAGGGGCAAAGAGAAGATAAAAAACATATATTGTGTTTTTGTCACCCAAAAGGCAGTTTAGTGAGTTTTGCCAACCATGAGGGAACTTGGACACATGTTCTGGCTTCAAAGAGGGCACTTATGCACCTGTTTTTCAACAATTGGGCCATGAGGGGGTTAACCACCCTTCCTGACCCCCCTCTGTGCACACCACTGCCTCAGAGGTAACATTTTCTCAAAGTTTACAGAATGAAATACTCTAAAAGAATAAATGCATCCTAATTCTATGGTTGCAAAATACTACATAGTGCATTATTTGGTAGTATTAATATTATGCATACAATTGTTATGATAATGATTGGGTCCTTGGGAAAATGTCTAACCTAGAAGAGGTCCATGGTCAAAAGAGTTTGAGAACCCCTGCTCTACAGTGACATTAGACTTCAACCATCAACCATTAGTCAAACAAGCAGTGTGATTTAACTCTTTGATTAATCCCAAAACAAGTGTGGGTTTATCCTTTCCCTCTGTTCATTTCTTCATTATTTGTTGTTTCTATCCAGCCGATTAGAAAGAATGCCCAATGGTAGTAATTACATCCAGTTATTGATTTATTCATTTCTCCCAGCCTGGTGGATTTATATATAATCCTTCCAGGGATGTAGGTTGGCCCGTGAGTGACATAGAGATTGTAGAAGTCAATATTTAGATTAAAATCAATGTTATTGGCTGAGAAGGCTTACCCTTTACAAGAGCATGTCTGGGTGGTGCTGTTTCAAAGTGAATAAATACAGGAAAAGTGACAAACATGAAAATAATCAAAGCCTGATATTTCTTCAGAAATGTGAAAGCAGATCATGAGTGCAAGAATAGTAGGGACACTGTCAGCGGCCCTCATTTATCGATCTTGAGTGCGAATTGGTGGAGATCTGGGTGTACAAATGAGCTTACCGCAATGTTCACGTGTGGTGTATGAAACGTGCGTACCAGGGCCAATCACAGTGTACACTTAATCAGGTGTTGATAAATGCAGTGGCTGAAAATGATCGTAATTAACATTACACCCCCCTAAATATTCAAGGTTCAGCTGGCCGGATTTACAGCATGGAGGCACACATTACAGGAAAAAACAACACTATAGTAATCAAGGTAAAAAGAAATGACACTGTGTTGTTCGGTAGCCGAAAAAGTGGCTTCATCGAGTCAAAAAAAAAACTTGTCTGCAAGGAAATCACTGCAGCTGTCAGCAGCGTGGATGTGACAAACTAAACTACAACAGAGTTTTAAACTTTTGTTTTACACACCTTTTGTTTATACCTTAATTAATCCAAGTTATCTAACTATTAGAAGCCACATTCTTATTGTTTTTGTTCAGGTCCAGAAAAGGGGACATTTGGCTTTTGAAAATGTGCTTAAGCTCTGAAAGGAGGTGAGTCTGTAAACCTGTCACAGACTGAGGTAATGGAGCTCTAACCAGGTCTGCATCAGTTTCAGGCAGAAGTGATGGAGGGACGGACCAACCTACACTGCGTCGGAGGCAGATAATAAAAGATTTTCAACACTGCAAACTGGTGCTGCACGATTTGGGGAAAAGGTGCGATTAGGTGGACAATATTGCGATTGTGCTTGCGATTTAATAAAAAAAAGTTGTGTCATGATGAGTCTACAGACTTGCTTGGTTATCATGGAGAAAAATCTGAATTGCATGTGCTGATATTGCGATTGCGATTGCGATTGCGATCGCGATTGCGATTATCGTGCAGCCCTACTGCAAACTAGTTCACGTAAAAACTGATCTCAGTAAATTCATATGTGGTCATTTTGTTGCCTGGATAAGAAGTGTGGTGCGCAACTGCGCCCAGTAGACTGGAGTTTTATGATCATTTGTACCAGGAGACGAGCGACTTGGTTGTGATCCAAGTGTGACCTTGGTAACTGGTGACTCTCTGATGTTAATCACTGATACTGTCATAGACTGTATATAGAGTGGACAGCGTGGCTCCGTCATTTACCATTGTACAGTTTTGAAGCCAAAATGACCCCGTCACATCACAGCCATTGTAGCAGTTGTGCAGCCAGAGTCTGCGCAGTAGAGACTGTGAGGGATTCTGGGAGAATCTGAGTGGAGCCGGGTGACAAAAATAATAATTGTTTTTTCTTTCAAGAGTCTGAAAAAATACACAAGAACGGCAGCTGTCAATAACCGTTAAATGTGACGTAACGCCTCGTTTTTAACCTCTTACAACTACCTGAATGAAGTTTTCCAGAAAAAAGAGGACTTGAATACAAGGCAGACAAATAATATCTCCAAATCACCACAACAATCGGATGTGGGAAACATTTCAACGGGGTGTACTAATTTTTTAAAGTTTGACCACATCCCATCTGGAATGACTGGAAAGCTGGATTTTTTAACCTATACTGCAGCCAGTCACCAGGGGGAGCAGTTTTCCTGGCAACCTCACTTCGAGCTAAGCAAGATGACATCCAATTTTTTTTTATATAGTCTATGGATACTGTTGGCTGAGATTTACCAGTTAGCATGGCCTCTATTGGCTCCGAAACACCTGTTGCTCTGTGACGGTCAAAACTTGATAGACGTTGCCTCTGTTGTTAAGTATTGTTTCTAAAATTGACCACAGAACAACTGTACATTTTCATGCTCCTAACAGGTTGAATTTAGTGTTAAAAAAAACGAACTGGTCTGAATGAATGGAGCTTAACGCTGCTTCTGCGGTCAAGGTGCCTACGCATCTTTGTGATGACTTAGACTGATAATCCCTCCATATAGTCTATTGTTTTCATTCATTAGCGGGTGCGGGTGCGGGTGCCTGTGCGGGTGCCGGTGCGAGGGCCATTATGTTCAGTTACTCAAAGACTAAACCACAGGACTTGCCTTGAATAATTTTCTCTCAGGGTGACGCCACTGAGCTCATCTCAGATATTTGGGTTCCTCAATTTATGATACCCCATCTTCTAAGCTTCACATTCAGCGGCCTGTCAAAAAGATTTGTCCAACTGAAATTACTTTTTTTATTATTCAGAGCTCCTCAACATGCAAAAGTTAGAATATGAAATCTACATTTCACCCTCAGCTCTGGTAATTCACCTGTCTCCACTGCATCAATCAGCCAGTCAATATCTACTTATCAAGCAAATTTCCCTTTGAAGCCATTCAGAAACCCTGCAGCTCGTGAATTGACTGTCACTGAAAAAGAGCACTAATGATTTGCTCTGGGAAGTCGGGGGGAACATCAGCCTGCCTACCTTATGCCTGCTGCAGAGGGGAAACATCAATGAGGCAGAAATAAAATCAGCAGCAGGCCGATCTCTCCCTGGAGAGGGAACAGATACAGGAACATCTGGATGACTGAGTGAGGTCATGAAACTGATGTAAGATCCAATGAACAACTTTTTTTTTTACTGCACAAACTCAGGAGTATGAGAACTGGGTTTTTCTTTTGGAAAAATGTGCTTTCACTAATTTCTATGAGCAAATATCTGTAAGAACTCTGAATCTGTGTGGAAGCTCCAAGCAGAAATGCATCCATTCATTTTTTCCTAATGAGTTTATTTTACTTGTTTTCTTGAGATCTGGTCGGGTTTGTTTGCAGACTGTTTTATTAATTATTATTCTGATTGAAATCATTCTGATGTGATGCGATTTGTTTTGATGTTTTGTGTTTACATGTGCCACGGCATTTGATCAGAACAGACATTTACAGACATCTGACCCATCAATCAATAAAAAAATCCCATTTTTATCAAAGATGGAGGTCTATCATCTATTAACCATGTTAGTTGTGACTTTTTTCCTACTGAAAGAACAGAAGAGGACATATGGAAAAGGCCTTCCTGTTGGTGTTTTGCAATGTTTGACCGTTCCTTCCAATGTTTCCAACACAGTGCAGAAAGTAGCTATTGGCTATCTCAGAAGTACGGTGGCTGGTAGGTAGGTATAGGTACCAAATTAGGTACGCATCCATGTGACAATGAGGGAGTGGAAGAGTGAGAGATTTCCCATGCTGGACATGAAGACAACTTTGCAGTTTATTACGCTGTGAAATAAATGTGTTAAACTGAAAAACTATGGGTTTTCATTTTAAAACAAATCAGCATTTATTACCACATAAACACGCAAAACTATGGAAAATTGGTAACATTGAGTACCGGGCATTGGTACCATATTATTTCAAATGATAAAGGTACTAATCCCTACCCGCAGGGGTCAGATACTTTGCAAACACCGAAACAAAAATGCAAAAGCTGCAACACAACAGAAGTGCAGCCACAGTGGAAGTTAAAAGAGGTCAGTTATAGAATAGAATAGAATAGAATAGAATAGAATAGAACTTTATTGTCATTGTGACAAGTACAATGAAATTGAAGTCCCAGCAGCAATCGAGAAAACAAAACCGAGAAAGTGTATAGAAAGGTCAAATAGGTCCACAAGAAAATAGATGATGACAGCTTGTCCATCATTCCCCTGGATCCTGTCTGCTCACAGCAGGTGAAGCTCTTCCAACATGGTGTTGGTGTCTGATGTTAGCTCCATTAGCCATGTCATATATAGCATGATGCCACTCTGCCTTCTGGTATTCTCTCTGTTGCTGGGTTAGCACAGCTAGCTTGTCCATCTTATTGGAGATAGATCTTATGTTCCCAATAACAATGGATGGAAGGACAGGTCCATGTCGTCACTTCTTACCTCACACTTGAGAACCAGCATGTCATCCTCACCTCCTCCTCCTCAGCTTGAGGGAAATCATCAAGCCTTACACTAGTTAGCATTGACATGCTACAGGCTGCTAACAGCTAATTTCACATGTAAACAATGCAGCCATGGTTACATGTAAGATCTCCAGACAAACACAGGAGAAAAGTAGTAAAAATATCACTGAGGCCACAAAAAGTTGGGTGTCCATGACCAACAATAAACCATACAAAGTAATGATCCACTCCAAATACAAAGATGACAAGAAAGAGACGAAAACAATTACAAGAAACGGACAAAGAAGAGAGAGCTGCTGCAACAGGCAGTTACTTGGGCAGCGCCTAACAATGAAAAAAAAATAAAAAATAAAACATTGGACATTAAAGATCAAATATGGACACTGTAAATGGAATCAAAATTTATTATAATCTGATGATATGTGAAAAAGAGGAGACTAAATATTGAGGAAATGAGGACGGGACTAGATAAGCTCTGCTTCTCCCGTCTTCCCTTTCAGTCATGTACAATGTGATCATCTATTGACAATGTGTGATATTGTATAAGTGTGCTGACATGACCGAAATAAAAATTCAATTCAATTCAATTCTATTCTATTCTATTCAATTCAATTCAGTTCAGTTCAATTCCATTCAATTCAATTCAATTTTTTTTTCAAGTTTTTTAATGTGAGGTTTGTAATGTAGAAATCTGAGATGTAATATAGAAAACCTCAAGCAGGCTTATAGGACTGTCAGAGCTTCTTTGTCAACTCTGTGTTAAGGATTTACAATGACAGAACAAAGATTTCAAATATGAAAACAAATCTGATTTTTTTTTTAAGAAATGCAACACACACACACACGCACACACGCACACACACACACACACACACACACACACAGTATCTAGTCTTTGATGGTTTAATGTCTGTGGAAGTTTCCGCTGTGGTCATGAACATCTGTTGACATATTTAAAGATATTGGATTCTAGTTGATTTTGTGTGTCTGTGTGGGTAGTGGTGAGAAAATATGCAAATGTGCGGCGCTATTGTAAATTTACACAGGGAGAGAATAATCATTATTGCTCATCTGGTTTGAGCAATAAAACACACACATACACACACACACAGACACTCACTTGGTCACGCTTCTCATCCCTCAGCTGACAGAAATCTTCCACGTTCTTCCAATGAATTATGATTTGACAATGCAATCACTGTGCTCATCTTTTTTAACCGTCTCATCATTTAAATCAAATGCAACGTCTTATTAGGGGAGAAAAAATCTGTTTAGTATAAACACCAGAAAAACAAAAATACAGGTAAAAGATGGAGCCAGACATCAACAGCAGCAGTTAGACTGATTTAACAGAGCATTTTCTCTTCTCTGTCCCCTCTAGTGTTCCTTTCTGCCCAAGTTTTCCATCCACATCCAGACGAAATACGAGGACAACAAGGGGAGCAATGATAACGTGAGTATCATACAGCGTAACATGTTCAGAGGATCTGCCCCCACACACTCACAAATCAGTCCAGCTGTAGACCTCCACTCTCAGCAGACTCTCTTGGAAGCTCCACTCCTCCACTGTCAGAAGGAAGTGACATCAGTGGACAGCGTGGCTCCACCATTTACCATGGTACGGTTTTGAAGCCAAAATATCACCATCACAGACGCCGCCATTGGCAGCCGATACGCAGCCAGAGTCTGCAGAGTGGAGGCTTTAATGATATGACAAAAATATATTTAAAGTTTACTTTTGATAAATAATCTCTTCTTGACTCTCCTTCCCGACATATTTTACAATCCCCCAAAATTTACACAAGAACAGCAGCTGTCAATCATTGTTAAATGTGACGTAAAGCCTCGTTTTTAAACCTCTATAACTAATGAAAACGAAACTTTTCAGAAAAAGAAAAACTTGTATACAAGGCGCACAAATAATGACATCAAATCACCACAACAAACACATGTGAGAAACATTTCTACGAGGTGTATTAATTTTTTAAAAGTTTGACCGCAGCCCATCTGGAATGACTGGGGAGATGGGTTTTTGGCCTATACTGCAGCCAGCCACCAGGGGGAGCAGCTTTTATGGCGACCTCACTTCAACCTGATCAAGATGGCATCTGTTTTGTTTTTTTTACAGTCAATGGATCTGGCTACATGTCTGCTAATGTAGGTCACAGGTACCACGCAACCATCCCATTTTTGCCAGATGCCGGTGCTGTGATGCGCAAAACAGACAGAGCGGGACTCGAAGTCATGCATGGAAACTCCATAGACTGTATAAAACATGGACGTAGTCTCCCCGACGTCACTTCGGCAAGGGCTTTGCGTACAGCTGAAGGGCGCCTGTCAGTCACATGACCCTGAGCTGTGCCTCTGATTGGGTGAGCTTGCGATCTTAGTATCCTCTGAACTGTCGAGTTAGTAAAACAATCCCCCCCCGTGCAGTGGGTGCCGGTAGTAAAATTAGAGACTCAGGCAGGAGACATTTTTTGAACCAGGCTGTAAATAGGTTAATTTCTGCTTTGAAAATAGCTTTTTTTGGCTTGGTGTGTATTGGTGTGAATTCCGCTACTCCCGGAGCCAGCCTCAAGCGGACACTCGAGAAACAGCAGATTTTAGCACTTCTCTATTGTCACATATTCGTAACCAGAGGTTGCCGCTTGGGGAGCTCCTAAAAACACCCAGTGACTTTCAAAATAAAACAAACCGTGTCAAAATCAGTTCATATTTATCTTGACTACGATGACAAACAGGTATAATGAGTGGAGCCAGACCAGGAGTGAACAGGTTTGAGGTTTTACAGCCCAACATGAAGAGAGATAAAGAGAGATTTATCAGTGGAGTGGAGTGGGATATGTCTGTCAGTCATACAGCTTGTTGGGCTGAGCACACAGCCAGTGTGATTTGACAAACGCAGTCAAGACGCACCAGAACATAATCAGACTGCAGACGTATCTGGTATATTTGAGCCATTTTACAAAATTAAATGTTGTCCTAGGCAGGCTTCCATTCATTTTCTTTACTTTGTTTCCCTTCGATAAAGAATCCTTTTGAGATGCTTTCACCAGATTTTGATTTATTTTTTCATGATCAAACTCTATAAAATTGGAAATCATACAAAACAGAGGTTTTTCTTAACCTGCATGGACAAAAAGGCACCAACCTACTGTCTCCTTCATCATCTCATAAGAAAACTACAAGAGAAAACAAGTATGAGTAGCAACTCTCTGTTTGCTCTCCACCTTCCCCTCTCTACCACTTAACACAATTCTGAATGTTATGCAATACCTCATCTATTCTGTCACAGAAAACAAAAGTCTGTAGCTCCACCTAGAGGTGGCTTGTGGGAGTTGCAAACCCCATTATGATTCTTTCACAGATGGCTGTGATTTCACTTTTAAGAATGGATGGTAACAAGTGGGGGTGTTCTGGAGGTGAGAGGAGAGGCGAAGTAAAGTGTTTGCTTTGCTGCTGCGTAAAGTTTGAATATATAAATTAAAAGTGCAGTGTGTACAAATGAGAATATTATTGACATGGAGCGTTCAGATTTCAGACTGAGTCCACCTGTTCCTAGAACATCCCATCACTCAGTGACTCTCAGTCTTTGCAGATCAAAGTGGATCCTGAAGATGGCCTCATTTATTCTGATCATCATGTTGATGGTGTTGATGCTGAGGGACATGTCTCATAGCTGGAGAAACAACAGGCAGAAAGCTCCATGACAGCCACATCACCCTCTGATAGCTCATGTTCTGTTTGACAGAGCTAGCCTTCAACAATGAAGCACCAATCCACCTCTGACTGTCAGAGAGGAAAGAAAACTCTCAGACAGAAAGACAACAACGTTTGTTAGACTGTACCATAAACAATAAACAATGACCTTTACAACCAATAAACATTGCAATGGAAACGTTCTCCAACGGTACGTGTCACCTTTACCTGTGGAGCAGAAAACAGCCAACTTCAGCGTCGTCCTTCAGACCCAACTTTTTCATTGATGACTCCCAACTTTGAAACTCTACACTCATGTTTACTCTCCTTTTACTCGTTGTCCCAGTTTCTCTTCATTTCTTCCTGATCTTTTTGGAGCAAAATCTGATGATTCACACTTGTGATACATGTTTGTCATTCTCCATCAGAAAATACTCTCAATACCAATTCTTCCATGCAAAATAACAAAAATAAACTCTGTGGAGTTGTTTTCTGCTCTGTGGAAAAACAACAACTGCCTCCTCTCTTCTTCTCTGCCTGACTTCCAGGCAGAGTTAAGGACTAGCAGCAAGGCTCATATTGGAAACTGTGTTTCGCTCTTTCTGTCCCCCCAAAATCGTCTGTAGACAAACATGGCCGTCTGTTATGCCTGCCTGGTGAACAGGACCTACAGTATTGTAAATGTAAAAAGCTTTTTTTTCCTAACTTGATAAAAAGAAAACTAGATGCAGAAGCCCATAACTTAATAATGACCCATAACGTAATAACGACCCATAATGTAATAAATTGGGCCTTTTTAAAATGTAATAGGCCCATAACGAAATAACTGACCAATAACGTAATAAACTGATTACTTTTGACCAATAAGGCAATAACTTATTACGTTATTGGCTATTTTTTACGTTATGGGCCTGATGCAAAAAAAAAAAAAAAACTTTGAAAATGTAATAACTGGTCTTTAAGAGCTGTTTGCCAAAGACAAGTTGGTGTGTTTTTTCAATGTAGAAAATAATTTGAATTAGATTTTTTTTATGTTTAAATATAAGAAAGAAAACAGTAATCCTCATTATTTTTGTGCTCGGGTTAAATATGTTCAGTTCTATTTTTCTTGCATCAGGCCCATAACGTAAAAAACGGCCAATAACGTAATAAGTTATTGCGTTATTGGTCAAAAGTTATTACGCTATAGGTTCAGGACTTTTATTACGTTATTGGTCAGTTATTACGTTATGGGCCTATTACATTTTAAAAAGGCCAAATTTATTACGTTATAGGTCATTATTACGTTATGGGCTTCTACACTAGAGTTTTATGGGGATTAAAATACTTTACAAACAAATATAAACATAGTATCACTGCACCTTTAAAGTAAAAATACAAATACCTCCCTCAGAGGGAGGTCTCTCTCAGCTGTTTTCCACTGAGAGATTGTATAGATGAACATTTTTTTATTCCGAATTAACTTTTTTAAGTTTATTTCACTTAATATAAGGCACATAAACTTTGCTCAAAAGAAAAAATGTCCTAAACGTGGGAAGGTAACTATTTTCACTGCTCTTTTGTGTTCCTGTGTGAGTCAGACGGATGCACATACCACCGAGCACACGCCCCGTCCCTGACTGTGTGAGTCACGTTCACCCTCACTTTTATTCAGTGAAGGTGAAGCCAGAGGAAAGGAAGGTGCTGACAATGTCCTCTGTACTTTCCTACCCCCTCAGCTCTCTGAGCCTCCACTTTCTGAACGTTTCAAGATTTGTTTGCCATCACCGCCTTTCCAAGTGACACATCATGCCACGACATTAATCAGCCTTTGAAGTGCACTATTGATTTTTTTCCCTCCAAACTGTTCCCTCTTCCTCAGATCTTCAGCAGCGAGCCCAGAGAGGAGGAAACCGAGGTGTGCTTAGTGGACATCGCCTATGATGAGATCCCTGAGCGTCACTACAAAGAGTCAGAGGTGAGGGGTGAAGGAGAGGCACCGACCTGCTTGTGTTGACGAGTGTTTGTGTCTTCACATCTCAGACCAAATGAATACATGCACACATGGCAGACACAGATGGAGGCGCAAGAAATGCTGAAAGAGAGATTAGATGAGAGAGAACAGAAGCAAATTCATCAAATGAGGAGTGGAGACAAAAGATGGCGTGTGAGCAGACAAACAGAAAAGAGTGTTATCTTTCTCAGCTCATTTTTTGACCACCCGCCTGCCATCTGCCCCCTCCAAGTGATGGAAATGTGTGTGTTTGTGTGTGTGAGTGGGGGGAGAAGATGGACATTTACTGTGGGGATTTGACATTTGTATGCGTTTGTGTGTGTGTGTGAGTGTGTGTGCCCATCTACCAGGATGTGATGGGATCAAAACACGAGCTATTAATAACTGCAAGGAGTCATAATGTCACTGCACTGTTTTATTACTAACACTCAGAGCACACACACACGCACACACACACACACACACACACACAGAAAAAGACGTGTTTGAATACCCACCTCCCTCCAGGATTTATGGTCTCCTCTCAGAGCTAAAAATAGCAGCGAGCTGCTGCCAGAGCTAAAATTAGAACTCACGTGTCTGATTTTAAAGACAGACTGGTTTTGAAAAGTCACACCTGTCAATGCACCACAGAGGCTTCCTGGGTAATTACTTTATGCATGATTGATCCACAGTCATCAGGATGTTTAAACAAACACATCATAGCACTTACAGCAGGTGTGTTTCTCTGCAGCTCAATGCTGAGGGCACTTCAGGTCAAACACAGAGCACAGCAACAAACAGACTGAGATGAATGAGTGGAAGAGATGAATCAAGACAAAGAAAGAACACTGTTTTATTCTTGTAAAGCAGCCTTTCATGACAGAGGGCTTTTCTATTTTCACGTTTCTTCAAGGGGGCTTTGACAAAATCCAAACTTCATTCCTAGAAGAGAGGCATCTTCTAAGAGTTACTGTGAGGATTTTCTAAGTCTCCCTTCCAGATATATGCCTGATTATAATCCACACTTTGAAATGAGATTATCAGCACCAATGCAGGTTGTTCCTAAATCCTGCTTCTTAGCTTCCTGGTTGGTTTGAGCAGGACTGGGTTGATATGCAACATGTCCAAGTTTCTATGACAACACCACGCCGGCTGACAAAGTTTAGTAGTGAGAAGAGAGATCAGTGCTTTTCTCGGCTGAAAATGATTTCTGTGATTAATTTTATAGTGATGGTGGACACTGGAGCCTAACTTTCAGACAGAAAAGGACAAAAGAGCAGAAAAAAGATAAACAGGAGAGAGATAGAGCACAAGCTAAAGGCTAACACAGGAGCTAAACTGAATCTGCTAATGTCTATTCCAACCCACATGCAGCAGTTATTCTGCAGTGGTCTGTTCAAACTTGAGAGTCTATCAATAAAATGAAGAGTGAGGTTACGTTAGCTCTGCTTGGTAGATGACTGGCAGGACATACCCAGGATTACGTTACACATTACTGACATGTCTGAGAGCACTGCCCTTACGAAAGAAAAATACATGTACCAATGTATTTTTGAAATGTATTGCAATATATTGTAATATATTATTTTCCCAATACATGTTCCAATTTATTATATATTTGATATACATGGAATACATAGAAATAGAAATAGAAAGTACTTTATTTATCCCCGAGGGGAAATTCAGGAGTCACAGCAGCATTTAAGAAAACAAAAGTAAGAAAGTGTATAGAAAGTGCAAAAAGGTCCACAAGAAAATAGATGACGACAGCCCGACCACCACTCTCCAGCCCAGCCAGTCTCCACCTCCACAGGGTCCAGGACTGAGCCTCCCCAGCAGTCTGTTCAGTCTCTGTCTCCTGGATCCTGTCTGCTCACAGCAGGTGAAGCTCCTCCAATGTGGCGCCGGCGTCCGATGTCAGCTCCGTCAGCCATGTCCATGAACAGCACGATGCCACTCTGCCCTCCAGCAGCCCCTCTGCCACTGTGCTAGCACAGCTAGCTCGTCCATCCCACCGGAGATAGATCCCACGTTCCCAACAACGATTGATGGAAGGACAGGTCCACGTCGTCACCTCCCAGCTCACACCCGAGAACCAGCACGTCGTCCTCACCTCCTCCTCCTCACCTTGAGGGAAATCATCAAACCCTACACTAGTTAGCACTGACATGCTACAGGCTGCTAACAGCTAATTTCACATGTAAATAATGCAGCCATGGTTACATGTAGGATCTCCAGACAAACACAGGAGAAAAAGTAGTAAAAATATTACTGAAGACACAAAAAGTTTGGTGTCCATGACCAACAATGAACCATACAAAGTAATGATCCACTCCAAATACAAAGATGACGAAAAAGAGACGAAAAAAACTACAAGAAACAGACAAAGAAGAGAGAGCTGCTGCAACAGGCAGCTACTTGGGCAGCGCCTAGCAACGAAAAATGAAAAATGAAAAGT
Organism: Halichoeres trimaculatus; assembly: GCF_033239565.1. NCBI lineage: Eukaryota > Metazoa > Chordata > Actinopteri > Labriformes > Labridae > Halichoeres > Halichoeres trimaculatus. The sequence continues at coordinate 3,787,571 of NW_027437198.1, read as the reverse complement.
AATATATTGAGGGCACATATACAATATATTATATATTCATGAAATATATTGCAATATATTGCAAAATATACAAATGATTGCTGCTTTTCATATATTGCAATATATTGAAAAATTTAAATACTAAATCCCATATATGGGAATATATTACCTAATATATGACGTGATATTTTCCAATATGCTGCAATATATTTTTTCTTTCATAAGGGTGGGCTGTGAGTAGAGCTTAATATATCCAGCTACTGAACTACTGTACAAACTGACAATATTTGCTTGTTGCCACGTTTCAAACAACAGCACTACGTAACTGTACAGATAAATATTTTACCTTGTCACGTTGTATTTGGTTCAAAGTTGACTTGAACAAAGAAAAGTTGTTTTTAAAAGAAGATCTGATCTCCATTCATTTTCAAAACAAACACACACCTTGTTAAAGATGCAATGAGGAGGATCTGTTTTAACTGGATTGCAGTGCCACCTTCTGGCACAGAGTCTCACACACTCTGTCGTGAAGATGTGACTAACCAGGTGTGTGTTTGTTTTGGAACAGATCTACTTTGTTTAAGGCAACTTTTTACTACATACAACGCAATGAGGTTAGGTGTTTATCAGTACAGTTACGTAGCACTGTTGTTTGAAATGTGACAATAAGTAAACTTTGTAAGTTGGTCTAGGGTTTACAGAGAATGCTTCCAAAAAAGTTGAAGTATCTGGTGAGCAGAAGTTTCAAAATGCTTTGTTGATCCCAGAGGTCAGAAGATAATGGATGGATGGGTTATATAGGATAGGAGATAATAGAAGGCAACAGTAACTCAAATAACCACTCATTACAACTAGAGCCCGACCAATATGGGATTTTGCCGATGCCGATGCCGATACTGGGGGCAAAAAGAAACCGTTATCTGATATATAGGCCGATATCCGATATATCGGCTGATATATGTAATAAATTCATTGATATACACAGGATAAATACTGTATATGAACACAAGTTATTACTAGCTATTGAAAAATTCCATCTTCCGTTTAATGCATGGGACTTCACTAGATTTTAAGTAACAACGTAGCTGCTTTCAAAACATGCAATAAATACAATTACAACTAAATACATTGAAACATTTTCAAAAATTATTTCAACAAAGACAACAACTTGTGAATCAATAAGCCCAGATTAATCCAGCATGTTATTATGAAGTGAGACCAAGCGGCAACCTCCGGTCTGGGAATATGAGACAATAGGGAAGTGCTAAAATCTGCTGTTTCTTGAGTGGTCACTTGAGGCTGGCTCCAGAAGTAGTGGAAGCCACATACACACCAAGCCAAAAAAAAAAAAAAAAAAAAGCCGTTTTCAAAGCAGAAATTAAGCTATTTACAGCCTGGTTCAACAAACGTCACCTGTCTGAGTCGCTAATTTTACTACCGGCTCCCACGGTACAGGGAGGGTCACGTGATCGACAGGCGCCCCATGGCTGTAGGTGAAGCCCTTGCCACTACCAATATGGCCGCTATAGCCGGTGTGCTTCAATTTCCGTTTCAGAAACAGACGGGTGACGTCGGCGAGACTACGTCCATGTTTTATACAGTCTCTGAGCGAGACGCTGTGTAGTAGCATTATTATTATTATTATTATTATTATTATTATTATTATTATTATTATTATTATTATTATTATTAAATTATTTGTATAGCACTTTTAAAAACATAGTTTACAAAGTGCTTTGACAAGCATTCAGCACAAAATAACAAAACACAAACAAACAATGAGCACAATAAAGTAAAAACAAAAAGCACAGCTTAAATCAAGACTAACAGAGAGAGAGAATGTAAAAAGACATGTGAAAAGGTCCTTTCCATAATTTATAGTACTTTATAGGAACCCAGACAATATTAGAACCATGCTGCCTAAAAGGAGAAGAGCATTGCCTGGTCTGATGAGATCCATTCTGCCTTGTATCAACGGTTCAGGCTGGTAGTGGTGTAATGGTGTGGGGGATATTTTCTTGGCACACAGTTGGCCCCTTAGTACCAATTAAGCATAGTTTAAAGTAGTGTTGTCGGGCAGTTAAAAAAAATAATCGAATTAATACAGGATTTGTAATTAAGTAATCTGATTTATTGTGTTTTAATCTCATATCTGCTTAAGGTCCCTAAATAAGGAATTTGAATTCTTGGACTTTCCAAATTGTGGTGCATGACTGATCAAATGAATACATGAAGAAGAGAAGATTTATACATCCACATTTTTATCAACTGGAGAAGATGTGAGATGACAGAGACATAGGGAGACGCTGCAAGTCAAAAAAGTTCAGGCAGCTCACGTTCGAACTGAGGATGTGTCGCGGTCGTTCAGAGAGAGAAAGAGCGGTGTGATCGTGAGAAAAGATGACAGAGATCATGGAGAGGATCAAAGGATGGAGCGCCCTGTGGGAACGTGATTGAAGAAAGTATGTTTTGTCTGTTTTTTGGATCAAAAACAGAAAGAGAGACATTAAAGAAGAGAGTCCACTCTTCTTAGGTAGTTTTGGTGTTTGCATAGTCATAGAAAACAATAATATTTAGTTCTTGAAAGATTGTTAAAGATGCTCTGAAAATGGCTGGGAGCCAATGACTTAATCTTGCATTAATTTTTTTCATGCATGTGTAATTAATTAATCTAATTAATGCGTTAAAGTGACAGCCCCAGTCGAAAGTCCACAGCCTACCTGAGTATTGCTGCTGACCACGTCCATCCCTTTATGAGCACAGTGTACCCATCTTCTGATGGATAAGGCTCCATATCACAAAGCTAAAATCAGCAGCACCTGTGTGATGAATCTTGTTTGTTTTGGAATAGTCAAGGAAGATCTGTGTATCTGAAATAGTTGTAAAGAAAAGAGGAAGCTGCTGCAAACAGAAAAAAAGCCTGTCCTAAGACTAACAGCTCTATATGAGTGAAACTTCAAGCATCACCTTGTTTATTCCAGAGAAACAAAGTTCACAGACAGAGGTCACAAGTCAGGCTGCATGACATTTAGAAGAATTTAAATGTCAAAGTTAATTTCTGCTCTCATTAGCATTTCTCATCCCTCCTGCTCTTTGTCGGCCATAAAAACAAAAGATTTGTATGCACAGACAAAAACAACAGACCTCCTTCTCCTCCTGAAGTGCTTTCCTTCACGCACATCCACAGTCAGTGCATGACCCCAAGACGAACCAGCACCACAGCATAATGAGTCCACAGGGAGCAGTGATTAATGCACATACACCGTGCGATCAGGAACTCACACTATGCAGAAAGACTGCCCCCTGCAGGAGGCTGCTGATACATGCACTTGAGGCTGTCTTCTAGGAAGAGAGGAGGAAAAGAGATCACTTTAGTTAGAGTTAGGTGAACAGTTAACCAATCCTCAGAGATGATTTTTGCTCATGCAAATCCTAAAATGTTTTTCTTTATTCCTCTTTCTCCGGCTTCGTAGGATCTGCGGTATTTCCAGTCGAAGAAGACAAACCGGGGCCTCCTGCAGGAGGGATGGATCGACACCCAGGACCCCATCATGTGCTCCTACAAACTTGTCACAGTGAAGTTTGAAGTCTGGGGTCTGCAGACACGTGTGGAGCAGTTCGTACACAAGGTAGGGATGAAGATAAAGAACATGAGTTTCTGTGAGGGGAATACTTGTAGATTCCTCTGCTCTGATAACATACAACACCTGAGCACCTGGGCTTAAACCAAATCTGATGCGTCAGCGTTCTCCTCCACAGCATCTTTTCTCTTCAACCTCCTAAAGAAAGCCCTGCTTCACCTCCCTTTACCCTGGCTGCTCAATTCAAACGTTTTATCTCCTGTTTTCAGATACCCTTCACCTAGTCCTCTGCAGCATCTGTCCCTGGAGTGAACTGTCCCTGTGCTCTCCTTGCCTAAGGGATACACACAAACACACACACTACACCCACACTATGGCAGAGCCATTACTCAAACGATGACTCATATTAATCACAAGCCTCTGGGGGTGAACGGGAACATTTACAACTTTAAAAGCCTTTCAAACTCTCCAATCCCAGTTTGTGGAATTTGATTCATACTTCCGCTCCTGGACTTTCTTCCCTGACACAGTCCCTCTTATACTCTCCATGCCTGTGACCTTGCCTCTTCTGTCTTCTGCATCATTTTTGTCTCTTTTTTTCTGCCTCTGCTCAGGTGATTCGGGATGTCCTGCTCTTGGGACACAGGCAGGCCTTTGCCTGGGTGGATGAGTGGATTGGTAAGTTCATAGAAAATGAAACGTTGGTTTTCTTTGGTGACCTCCACAGACTTACATGGTTCCTGATATAATCTGTAGACATTATCACCATCTGGGGATGGGTACCTTTCACATTTGAAACGATACGGTACCGATGCCCTGTACCTGGCAATCGGTACCGGTACTCAGCGGTACCAATTTTCGGTACTTTTTTGTGTTTCTGTGGTAAAAAATACCTATTTGTTTAGTATTAAAATACATATTTTTTTTGACTACACATATTTATTCTTAATTGAATAACCTTGCAATGCTGTGTTCATGTCCAGCATAGAAAATTGGCTATCCTTCCACTCCCTCACAGTCACAAGTATGCATTTAGGTACCTAAACATGGTACCTTTTGATTTTACATGAACCGGTACCTGGTACTTTTGACAGAATTTGGTCTGTACCTATAAAAGTACCTTATTCTGTACCCATCCCTATTACCATCATTGAACTTTTTCACATGGTCTGGTGTTAAAAATGCAAACTAAAAATCACAAAAACTATAAGTATTGAAGAATTGCAATTGAAATTGAATCGGCACCCCAAAAAAACATAATCAAATCAAATTGCGGGAATCGCGTATTATCCCATCTCTAGCAAACACAGAGGAATGCAGGAGTTTTCCCAGTATAATGCAAACTGCAGTACTGAAATCAGCGAGTTGCAGTTTTTGTTTTTAGAAAAGTCTTCAAATGTGTCCCATCAACTGTTTCATGTTGTGCTTGATGGTTTACTACAGTGGCCCTGCAGAGCAAACCAAAACAGCAAATAACTAAACACAACGACATCAAGCTGCCAGAAGAGGTAGGTACTGGTGGGAGACAGGAGTCATTGCTGATTGGACAAGAGGGAGGACTTGATTGGACAAAGGCACTGTTCATCATTTGACCAGGAAGTTATTCTGCCTTTAGCCCAGTATTACCAACTTTTCAGTGAAGGAAGTTGTTATTGGCTGTACTAGAAGTTGCTAAATGGCGTCATTGCTTAATTTGCAAAACAAGTCATTTGCATGTGATTGCCATGGATGCTGTGGGAGAGAGGAATCACATTGTGTGAGTGGACGAAGACTGTATGGTTGAGAGCCCCCCCCAAACAATTTAATTATGTTTACAGGTATAAATGGACTTTCATCTGTTGATTCTTGTTGTTTTTTATGTCACAATATCAGTCCTTGTCCTTTATCCGGGCTTGGGACTGGCCTAAAAGAGACAGTATGAGCGATTCATTTGCATGCAGTCACCTGGCTCCAGCAGCCAGCTGTGAGCATGGAGGACTTGTCCGTCTGTGAGTGTTTTGGGTAGGGGAGGGGCTGACGTCAGCTGCTCGTTGAGAAGCAGAGGTCAAAACACACTTTCACATCAGTCTCCGAAGCCTCTGGATTTGTCGTTAGACGCCTTTTCGAAAAAAAGTCTCTAGAGGGGTCTGAAAAGTTGCTGAATATAGCGACAGACATGTCCAACAGTGCACCAACTGGAAAACATGGAAACAAATCGTGCCTACACCACACACACAACCGCACACAGAATAACTTCCTGGTCAAATCATGAACGGTGTCTTCGTCAAGTCCTCCCTCTTGTCTAATCAGCGATGACTCATGTCACCTACCTCTTCTATTAATAATATCATTGTGTTTAGTTATTTTCTGTTGTGGTTTGCACTTCAGGGCTACTGTAGTTTACGCTACTTCTACTACTTTGAAATCCCGCAAGAACCTCCTACCTGCTGTTTTTCATGGTATTTTTAAACTTAACTTTCTACCAGCTTTCCAATGTAGAAGCAATGTAGATAAAGCATATATGTGCCGAACAGGATCATCCACGGGAGTTGTCTGCAGGTTGGAGGTTCTCACGGGATTTCGAAGTAGCTCGATACTTCAGGAAAAAAATTACGAAAAACAGGAAACAAGTAAACTGAAAACAGAAAAAAAAAAAAACTCATAAAAACAGAAATAATTATAACAAAAAACAAACCAATACAAAAAAAAATTATTAAGAAAAACAAAATTAATTACCACAAAAATTAGTCATAAAAACAGAAATAATTATAACAAAAAAACAAACCAGTATAATAATTATGACAAAAAACAAACCAATAAAAAAATATGAATTAGAAAACAAAATTAATTACCACAAAAAACAAACCGAAGAACAAATTACTCTGAAAAACCTGAGGTTTTTTTTGAAATGCAATACGCTTCCGTAGTAAGCAGCATAAAAATGTTCAGTTAATCCGTGATCAATTCCCCGAAACGATTCTACACAACAGAGTCAGCACCTATCGATTCTGATCATTGTAGACTGGTGTTTTGCAGTTAAGAGTGATTTTGCTAACTGCTAACCGCTGAGCCCAGCGTGTCAGTGATTGGTTACTCAGGATTCACCAGTTAACAGGGTCACACTTCACGCTGAAACACCAGCAACTGCCGGTGTTCCAAATCTAGTTTTCCTTTGTGTATTTAATGCAAAAGTTGGTTTGGGGCCGAGGTTATGGGGGCCGTTTGCCATCCATCAGGTTGTTATTTTGGTAAAAAGTGTGTTTTTGATGCTTACTCCCTCATGTTGCTTGACCAGCTATTAAAGCTTTTCAGAAATTCCTGTTTTTATGAGGTTGTATCTGGTAGAAACCGGAAATTAAAAAATAAATAATATATCTTGTTTTTATGCAACAGTAAATTTGTCAAAACAGGATTGAATGCAATACACCACCGTAGTTGTAGAAAATTACAAACAGGTTTGTTTGTAATTTTCTCTAAATCACAAATTCTATAAAACAAGAATTCCAGGTTATAAATCTCAGTTTTAAGACATCCTGTAACTTTCTCTGGTTAGATAATGTCTGAGTCATCACGTCACATGACCAGTTTTTTTTTCTTTTCATGTTTTTACAAAGACCTCATGAAACATCCCCATCGTATTTCCTTCTGAAAAGCTATCTGTCAGTCTCTCTGTCAATCATAATGCTGGATTTTCCTACAAGTATGTCTAAAAGTTAAACATCTCCATCCACACAGACATGACCATGGAGGAGGTCAGAGAGTACGAGCGAGCCTCTCAAGAAGCCACTAACCTGAAGATCGGCACGTTCCCCCCAGCGATCTCCATCACAGAGACTCCACTGCCCTCATGCGCCCGCAGCGGCCCCAACAGTGCCCCGTCCACCCCTCTGTCCACGGAGGCACCAGAGTTCCTCACTGTGCCCAAAGAGCGCCCCCGGAAGAAGTCAGCCCCAGAGACTCTGACCCTACCAGACCCGGGCCGCAGGGACTCCCTCTTCAAACTGCCCAGCTTCTTCTCCTGGAACTCCAGTCCACAGCCAGAATGAGACTGAAGAATCAGCCCCTGGTGACTCCAGCCCCTCCAGGAGAGGATGCCTGCTCAGCACATCCCACAATGCCCCCTCTGCCAGCTGAAGTGAAGGAGACCTTTCACTGCCCTGGAGACCCCAGCCTCTACAGACGACCCGCCTGTGTCACAGCAAAAGCTCTCGGACTGCCTGAACAGGTGCGCACAGGTAGCCTGAACACAAAACTCTGTGAGGGTAATGTCCAAATGAGAGTCAAACTAAAGCAGACAGAGGCTTCTCTGACAGCTAGGATCATCAAACATAATGGAGTCACATTAGATTGAGAGTAGCATACATTCCCTTAACAAGTCCAGAGTATCACCTTACTTTAATCCAAGCTCAGGGTGTCGACAAGATTCTCTCACTGCACAAAACACGACATGTACAGACCTTCTTTTCATCTCTGCTTTCCTTTAAAACATCAGAGCCTCTCGCTTAGTGAACTTCAGCGTGTTAGTATCTCCAGTTCGTCTGTGGTTGGGACTTTTTGACAGAATCACTGTATTAGTCAAGTATTGAAGTGAGCACAGTCAGGTGTCCGGTGATTGTGAATCCTTGTATATAATGTATGTACTTTGCTGAAAACATCTGCTTCAAGAATATCCTACCCAGTGACGATGCTGCTATGAATCCGCCTTTTGTGTATTAAAATGGGCCCTATGTCTTCTTTAAGTGTTATCTGTGGTGATTTATGCCAGCCACAGTCTGTTGGTGACTTCTGTAACTGCATGACTTAACTCCAGAGGCTGCTTTTCAAATGATTGTGAAGAAAAGAAAAGTGTTTCTTTATTTTTGCCTTCTTGATGTGTTTGAATTAAGATTTCACAGACGGGTCGTGGTGAGTTTATGTGGCTGCTTTGTTGATTTGAACTGTTTATTTTGAAGCTACTCTTGATGGAATTTTGCATTCTGTAAATGATGAAATTAAATATTGTTGTAAATATTATTGTATGAGTATTCTTTGGAAAAATCAGGGATGTTTACACTCCTGACTTTAGGCTTCAGCATTCTATGTAGGCATGAGGAAGAGCAGGGAGCTCCCAGATCAGAGCCATTGATTCATTCATTCATTTTCTGAACCCCTTATCCTGTTCAGGGTCGCAGGTGGCTGGAGCCTATCCCAGCTGTTAGTGGGCGAGAGGCGGGGTACACCCTGGACTGGTCACCAGTCAATCACAGGGCTGACACATAGACCATACCATACCATACCAGCTTTATTTATAGAGCACTTTTAAAAACAACCACAGCTGTAGACAAAGTGCTGTACAGGTAGATCAAATGAAATGATAAAAACAGATAAGTAAAAACAGACAAATAAAAGAAAAACATTGTAAAAACAATAAAAAGCAAATAAAAAGCAAGTAAAAGGGAATAAAAGAAAATAAAAGAGAATAAGACCAGGCAAAGAAACTAAGTCTCGCTGGAGTTAAAAGCCAAAGAATAAAAATGAGTTTTAAGACGTGTTTTAAAAGAGGACAGTGAAGGGGCCTCTCTAATGTGCAGGGGAAGACAGTTCCACAATCGGGGAGCAACATTTGAGAAGGCCCTGTCCCCTCTAAGCTTCTTCCTGGACCTCAGTACCTGCAGGAGCAGCTGGTCGGCTGACCTGAGGGACCGAGAGGGTGAGTAGGGCGGACAAGGCCATTTAAACATTTAAAAACAAACATAAGAATTTTAAAATCAACTCTAAAAGTCACAGGCAGCCAGTGGAGTGAACCCAGTACCGGGCTGATGTGCTCTCTTTTTCTTGTTACGGTTAAAAGTCATGCAGCGGTGTTCTGGACCAGCTGCAGACGGGAGAGCAGGGACTGACTCACTCCAACATAAATTGCGTTGCAGTAATCCAAGCGTGATGAGATAAAAGCATGGATCACTGTTTGAAAGTGCTGCCTGGACATAAAAGATTTGACCTTTGCCAACCGCCTTAACTGATAAAAACAAGACTTCACAACATTTTTAATTTGGCTGTCTAGTTTAAAATCACTGTCCAACTTAAAACCCAGATTGGTAACAGTTGATTCAAAATAAACTGGCAGGGGTCCAAGATCAACAGAGGTGGACTCACAGGGGCCACTTGGTCCAAACACCATAACCTCTGTTTTCTTTTCGTTACAGTTTAAAAAGTTCAGGGCCAACCAAGATTTAATGTCTTCAAGACAAGCAAGGAGGGGTTTGACTGAAAAGCCATCTTTTGCTTTTAAGGGCATATAAATCTGACAGTCGTCAGCATAGCAATGGAAGGCTATTCCATGCTTTCTAAATATAAACCCCAGTGGCAGTATATACAAAGAAAAGAGTAACGGCCCCAAGACTGAGCCCTGTGGGACCCCACATGACAGAGGAGCAGAAGATGACTCTGAGCCTAAAATATTAACACTGAAGGACCTATCAGCCAGATAAGATTTAAACCAATCAAGTGCAGTGTCACATAGGCCCACTTGGTTTTTTAAACGAGATATTAAAATACTGTGGTCCACTGTGTCAAAAGCAGCAGTTAAATCAAGTAAAACCAGCACAGCATAATCACCAGAATCACAGATGGAGTAGATATCATTAAAAACTCTTACTAAAGCTGACTCTGTGCTATAAAGGGCTTTAAAACCTGATTGAAACATTTCCAGTGTCCCATTTCTGTCTGTAAAAGTTTTTAGCTGACAGAACACAACCTTCTCTAAAATCTTTGAAAGGAACGGCAGCTTAGAAATAGGCCTAAAATTAGCCAACACAGACTGGTCAAGACCAGGTTTCTTGAGCAGGGGCTGCACAACAGCATGTTTAAATTTAGCGGGGACCACACCAGATGCCAAACTAAGATTAACAATGGAAAGGATATACAAGGTAATGCTTGGGAACACCTCTTTAAAGAATCGTGGCGGCACAGGATCATGGGGGGAGCCTGAGGGCTTGAGACCACGCACTACATCCTCTAAGAAGGACAGACTCACAGGCTCAAACTTATTAAAAGCAGCAGAGCAAGGTGCAGAGACAGAGGGGTCAGAGTCTGGAGATGTAATGGAAGCTCTTGTGGAGGCAACCTTTCCAATAAAAAACATTAAGAACTCCTCACACACTTCAGGAGAAGCTTCAAGGCAAGTAGTTGGTGGAGGATTAAGAACAAAGTTGATGGAGTTATATAAAACACGAGGGTTATGTCTGTTAGATGACACAATATACGCAAAATGTTCCCTTTTTTCCTCTTTAACTGTGTTTTGATACTGACGCCAGCAGTCTTTCATCATTTGATATGACACATGCAGTCTATCCTTCTTCCACCTCCTTTCGGCTCGGCGACATTGCCTCCTGACAGCACGCGTTCTGTCGTTAAACCAGGGCTCAGGTTTAGCCTTTGGCTGCCTGGGCTTCAAAGGAACCACAGAGTCCAGGGTGGTTTGACAAGAGGACTCAAACCAGGAGCTAAGCTCTTCTATGTCCCAGGAGAAAAAGTCAGGTGGGACAGAAAGCTAGACAGACAACCACTCACACACTCACACCTACTGACATTTCATCAATTGCCGCGAGGACAGGGCGTGACTGGCCGGCGCTTTTTGCAAGTTTCCTGCAGTGCCAAGAAGGCGTAGTCAAGGCGCAGACGAGCGCAGAGGTGCTCGTCCGTGCCTCCCTCCGCGCAAATGGCAGAGAGGGAGGAGAAAAGCCGTGAGTGGGTTTAACACAGCTGAGCGCTGTTTTCACCAATCAAATGAGCGCCTTTAAATGCCCTGCGGCCGAGGCGCAGCGTCTGATTGGTCTGAATGATCCCCAGCACCGCGGAAACAGTGTCTGGAAAGACCCAGTAGCGGAGACGGTCAGAGCTGCTGTCCCTGCAGCAGGAGAATGGACAGCGGGTTCCTTTGTCATTAATAGGAGTACAAAATGAAGAGACAGTTACACAGCTGGCTTATCCATTCAGAATACTTTTGATCCACCTGCACTCCTGGTTTGTCATCACCAAATAGCAGAACCTTTGGTGATATACTGTATACTCTCCCAGTGTCTCCGCCTCATCCTCCTTACAATAATGTACTCCATCTTTTTAGATCATGTTAAAAATAAAGACAGTTAATATAGATATAAATGTATATGCTGGTTCAGACAGTTACATTACATAGTGATTGCTGTGATTGTTTATCGCATTAAAATGTGCCTGACACTCTGGAAACCTGCCTCTGAGGCTTTGTTGACATTACAGCTGCGGAGGATGCACTCCGTTTTGAGCCGAGAATAGACCAGGTTGGAGCTGGTGAGCTTTCAGCGCTGTTTTTGGCACGAAATTGTCACTGCCCCACCAAGAATCTGTTGACACCTCCCCCTGCTGCGCCGTCAACTCCCCCTGGTGCACAGTCACACCCATCTCTGCGCAGACGGTCTACCAAATTGTCAAATTGGCAGCGCACGGTGGTACGCCGCACAAAATTAGCACTGTGCAGGTTGCGCCAGGCTTGCGCCCCCTGCGCTGCGCCATGAAATTAGAGCCCAACATCTTTAGTCTTAACGTCATTATTCCCAACACTTCACCTTACAGTCCTCTTAAAACTCAGTAAGGTTTGCAGAGAAAAAGGAATGATCAGTTATCGATTCTCTTTTGTGTGAGAATCTTCTTGTCAAAGGAGGACACACAGAGTCAATCTTTACGAAACATTTTATTTACAAAACAATGACCTGAAGTTGAAAGTGTTTGACAGACATGTAGGCACAGCCTCTCTTTAGAGTTCCTCTCTGCAGGACAGACTTCCACTAAGCTCTAAGTATGCAGTGCGTTTCTTGTAGTAAACTGGATTCTGTTTGCTTTTAAAACGTATAATAAAATAAATACACTGCTTGTCTTTACACGGCTAAAGCTACTTTGCTATTTGATGAAATGTGAGTCAACAACTGCAACTTGTGTATAAAAATCCAAGCTTTAAATGTGCAAAGATCAGCTTGAACATAAAATGTTATGAAGACATTTATCCCTCAAAAACAAGCAACCATTACCCTTAAAAACCCAGAGTAAAATTTTAAATATTTTCTAAAACATTCAATGCAACAACACATGATGTAAAGACAGCGCATGAACAATAAGAATGAGGTCATATTTTCTTATGATTGTAAACAAAACAGAAACTCAGTGATATGTTTGTGAAGCACAGGAAAAAAAGTAAAAGGAGGCAGTTTCTGATGGGCGCCAAAGTGTCTTTTACATCATTATCTTTTCTCCACGTCTCTGTTGAGGTAAGTTGTTCCCCGTCGCTCTCTGAAGTTACGGATGACGTCAAGAAAAAACTCATACCAGAAAAAGGTGAAGCCTGTTGAAAGTGCAGCCTTCACAAGGCTCGGCGAGAGGCCTTTGAAGAAACCTCGCAGACCTTCCTCTTTGGCTATCTGTAGCACGCAGTCCTGCAGGCCTCTGTAACTCCGCACCTACAGGGGAGGAAAAAGAGATGAGATTTTGTACCAAAGTGGTGTGAAAGTATGGTGCACAGTGGGAAAAAAAAAAAGAGCTCACCTGTCCAAAATGAACTCTGGCTGCTTCGAAGCCGCCAACCTGCAGCCTCTTTTTGAAGAGGTCGAAGGGGTAAGTGATGGTTTTACTGATTATTCCAGCTCCACTTCCACAGATCAGACTCCTCAATGTTCCTTTAAAGGGGGAAAATAAGATCACAGGAGTTGGAATGGTTTAATAGATGATACTTATTATTACTGGAGTGGTCACAGACATTCTATGAGCTATACAGAAACAGCAACATGTGAACCCCAGAGTGCTCTAAAAAAGTTATGTCATGTATCCGAATAAAAGTCAGTCAGGTTTACATGATGTATACATGTGATATGATCTAATCGTATCTGGTGTTTACATGTGCCATGACATTTGATCAGAACAGGCATTTTACAAATGTGATGTGCAGATCTATAAAAACATCATGTCATTATCAAAGATAGAGATCTATTGTCTCTTAAGCACAGTCGTTGCGACTGTTTTTACACTTTTGATCCAGCATCGCTTGATCCCAACCCTTACTGGAAACACTGAAGAGAAGAAGACATACAGAAGAGGCCTCCTTGTTAGTGCTTTGCAACGTTTGCCTGTTTCAGCGTTCCCAACTCCACCATGTGGAACGTAGCTAGTGGCTGTCGCCAAATTTGCTCCAGGGTAGGGTCCGCAGGAATTTTTTTGACTTGTTAGTAAACACAACAGTAGAACTAGGCCCCTCCTCCTTGGCTCAGTGCCAGCTGCAACACACACCCATAGCCTCTGACTGTGGCTGTTTTCCAAACCACCTACTACACACTACATGCGAATGTAGTATGTAGTAGGCACTACATACTACCTACTGCTTTTGCATGTAGTGTGTAGTATGACTTTTCTGCTGGGTCTGTTTTGTAGTATACTAGTGTGGTTTTTTATTTTGTTAATCATGTCACGGCATAATCATCACTCTTGATTTCTAATCTTACACCAAAAGTTATATCACTGACCGAAAATAAATCTTGATTTTTATATTGTTTTAACAGCTGATGAAAAAACACTTCCATTTAATCCACATATGGTTAAAAAGGGGCAATTAGTCTTTTATATGAGCTTTAATGAATTTGTTTGGAAAACAGTATGCCAGGTAGACTGGTCTGGTGCAAACTGAAAAAATTCCCTGGATCAGTAGGACATCCTGGGATTTTTGGCATACTGCAGATTTTGCAAGTTTTTGCAAACTGACTACTACAGACTAAATTTCAGCCAAGGAACTACTAGTGTAGTAGGCGGTTTGGAAAACAGGCTGTGACTATGTGGACACACTCACTAGCCCAACCACCTGATGCTACCACACTGATTCTCCGCCCAGAAATGTCCCAACACAACCAAAACATCAACATACAGGCAGAGGAGGGGGTTGAGGCAGACACACACTGACACTCATGTATAGAGGCCCAGAGGAGATGATTGAGCAGGATAATTCCTGTAAGAGTTGACATTTTCTGATTTTAGGAAAATCCTGCAGACCTTAATTTAAATAATAAGTAATTCACAGGTAAATAACATGGACGCTGTAGGAGAGAGGAGTAACATCATGGGGGAGACAGAAAGTGTGTAAAAAATGTTAATATGTTTGTAACTGTTTGGGACTTGTCTGCCTGTGAGTGATTTGGATAAGGGAGGGTCACAAGACAGTACCCACTGCTCCATGGGAAGGGTAAGATTGATGCATGTTTTCATGTCAGTGTCTCCAAACTCCAGAAAACCGCTGGATTTGTTGTTAGTTTCAGTTTTGAAAAAGAGTCGCTAAAGGGGTTTGAAAAGACTGTACATATGAGCCCTCCAAGGACCAGAAAGCTGCGGATAAAGGTCCACAGGAAAGACTGGTTCGAATGAGTTTTCTCACTTAGACAGGGCATGTTCAGACAGAATGCAGCCAGACCGCTGTCTGTTTCTGTTTATATGACACAACTTTATTTTTGATCAGTTTGGGAAAAGGAATATTCTACCCCTGTGAAAGTGGATGAAATTCCATTTGGTTTCAGCTGTCTATATGGAGCATGTTAACCCACCTAATGAGTTTTGATGCATTGTGTCCCTAAAGCCTGTGCATAATGTGTCGTCATGTTTTTACTGAGTATGATCTCCACTGACCTCCAAACTTCCCGGCCTCAGCTGGTGGAGCCAAAAGTTTTTTAAAGATGTTGTAGGAGAAGAACTGCAGTCCAGCGTAAGGAAACACAGCCAACAGAGTAGGAAACAGACCGCGGTAAAATGTTAGCACTCCCTCTGAGCGGCACATTGTAGACACAGCATGACGCAGGTTCCTATACACCTGAGGAGACAGGTGAGAGGGGGACTCAAGAGCAAATTTCACCTCAGTGTTTTCAGTGCTTCTCAGCAGGACATAAAGGCTGATTACATGAGTAGGACAAATTGCAGAACCTGGGTGAAAAAAATGAGCAAAGACTTAAAGAGGACATATCATGCTGATCCCTGAATTAATACTTACATATAATATAACACATTTGAAAACAAGACCTTTCACCCCCTGAATTTTCGAATATGAGATATTGTGTTTTTTCTGATGTCCTAGAACAAGATTTGATGCCTCTGAAAATAGGTCATTGACATTTGGCCGCAAGATTTCGACCTTCGTGACGACACGAGGTACCTTTCTTTTTATTGGAGTAATCTGATAAAGCAGCTCCTCCTCTGTGATGTCAGTTAGTCACACAACCGCCACCGAGGGATACACCCACCATGAGCCGAGTATCCCCCCTCAGATGCTGGATGCAGGGACTCTGCTCTGCTGAGCAGCTCGGCTTTACATGGAGAATTAGCAGTTAAAACACTGTAGTTTTAGCAGACGTCGTAATACTTATGAGACTGTGATATTTGCATGCTTGTTCTGACATGCACTGTGAACCTGGACCACAATAATGCTGCGGTAATAACATAGTGACAAACTGACGGTAGAGGCCATCTTTAGACTACACTTTCAGCATGATGGATAAAACAGACAGAGAAAAGTGAAGGAACAGGATGGAGCCCTGTTATAGAAATAGTTTATTGGTGAAGTCTGCCTATATTTCCACGTGTAAACCATACATGTTACAGTACCAGTTTGACTCACCACACTGAAGCGTCCTGAGATGATCTGTGTGGAGGTGGATTTTCTTCCTCCTGAGCTGCAGAACCGTCCGGGTCTGACTCGGGGTCCAATACAAAAGGACGTATCCTACACTCTGCCATTTTATTAGTGCTATCAATGCCTTACGGTGAAGTTTTGGCAAACAGCAAACTCGCTCGGTCTGCCCCATTCAATGTGGTGATTTTGTAAATACTGCCATGCTGCAAAAACCGCCCCCTGGCTCTACCCCCTCCGCCCCTCTGATAGAACTGACCAATCAGAGCACAAAGGGCTGTGACATTGCGAGGTTACTGGAGGTCATTCTCCAAACGGAGCGTTTCAACGAGATCTTCAGAATGGCCTAAATTGAGGATATTTAGAACGCTATTGTGGGGCATTGAAGGAACTAAATGACTTGTACTGAGGGCAGAAATGCTTTACAGGCATCCTAGTCTGGCATAGTGAAAAGGAGAAACAAGCATGATATGTCCCCTTTAAAGAGATAGATCCATCACATGAGCTACATCTCAATAAAGTATTATCAAAAATAATAGCTGAACTCCTCTGTTTACCTCCTGCTTACAATAAAAGTAACTAGAAGAGAAACTGTGCATATTGACAGATTTGACTTCCATCAAAAGCAAGGGCTTACCTTGGGTTCTCCCTGAGCTGCAAAGCGTGTCCGCAGAGTGTCCAAAGGCTGGCAGACCACCGTGGCAGAGCAGGCAGACAGACCGCCGCACACAAAGTGAACTCCAGATGTCTGACTGTCATATGTTGTCGTCTTGTGCACCACCTCAGTCAGAAACTCAAAACTGGCAAACTGTAGAGCATCAGCAATCTCATGTCAGTCTCCCTTTTAAAGCTGTGATGTGAAATCTGATGTTATCGGGACGTACCTGTACAGCGCCAAAGCAGATGGAGAGCAGCTGTGCAGGGATGTGACCCTTCCAGAAAGCAGAGAGTCCCTCCTCTGAATGAATGCAGCGGGACGCCTGAAATATTCCCCAATACTTTCCCTCAGGCCTCTTAAAGGATACACGCTCAATCTGCAGCTGTAGGGACAAGACATAGAAGCAAATACCTTTACTAGCTTTTAAAATGTCTACGACAAGATTCTGTATGGATTTAAAAGGAGGAGCGGATGTTAAAAGAGATTTAGAATTACTTTATGAATGCACAGTAATCTGCTGAGATAACTTTACCTGGAATCTGATTTTAAGCACATCAAAAGGGCTGACAAGGGCTCGGGTTACCATCCCAGCTGCTGACCCAGCCAGGGCCGCTTCCTCTGGTGTAAAGGCAGCACCCTGAGCCCCAGGGTCGTAGCCCACCATGTCTCCACAGCCTCAGAGACCTATCAGTTCACCTGGCAGCAGAAAGACATTAATAGAATAGAATAGAATAGAAAATACTTTATTTATCCCCGAGGGGAAATTCAGGGGGGATAAATAGATAAAGATGATTAAATCTGTGTTGCTCATTACATTGGATTGCATTACATCACGGTCTTTGTCTTCATGCTTAACAAATAAATTACCGGCCCGATCATAGGTCTTAATTTGCTTCTTTGCCCAAATACTGTGGAAGAACCAAGGTCGAGGTAGCAAGCGGTGTGTTTCATGAAGGATAACTTTGGATTTGGTATCATTCTTTTTTCAATCATGTGCAGCAACGTGGAGCTATTTATAATAACACTGAAGTATTTAAGTATGGAGAGAACAAAATTCAAAAACGGCCGAGGACTTTTCATATGACTTTGCTTCGACAATAAACACTTTGTATTCTGTTTGAAACAGAAGAATCATTCAAGATGTGTCCTGTTGTGTAGTTCTGTTGGTGTCTTTCAGTATTTGTACCCTACATTGAGAAAAATCACATAACATCTGTAATCGAATAATATATAAATAACTTAAAAACAAATAATAGAACGAAATTTTCAAGCCTTACAAAATATATTACACCAACACCATGCATGACACACCATGAAGATCACACTAACAGTTACATGTAGAGGGCATTCAGTGGGACCTTGGGGTAAGCTAAGCTAAAAGCTAACAACAACACCATAGCTGTGAGAAACGACCCATAACAGACACTTACCGGAATATATAAATCCTACATAAATACAACCACTGCTGCTACTGTGCTGAACACGATGTACAATACATTGACCGGGCTCTCTAGTGCACGCCCCAAATATGTGCTAAATACTTCCGGGTCTGAAAGGAGCCCGGGTAATTTGTGATATAACAAAATAAAAGATTAACTAGCCGTTGGCTTAAAACAGCTCAAATAAACTTACATTTAATTTGAAATGATTAAGAAAATCTAAAGTAATAGTAATTCTTGGCTGAAAGCTGAGTCTTAGCGAATCAAATGTAACTTTTATACGATTTACTACTAGTCAAAGAGTGGGAAAGAGACTTGCGAATCAAGAAACCCCGAGCTTTAAAGGAGCACCTAAATGCGTCAGTACTCCACCTACCAAAGCCAATATATCTGAATCAAGATGTATCCCTACGCGACATAAACACGCGGTGATTAACATACGGGTAACCGCGACTCAAAACCGCCCTGCACGGGGATTCATCTTGGTGTGATGCTCCATCTTTGAAAGTCTGTACAGAACGTTTGCTTACATCCAGTGAAGTGGCATTACTACCGCAAAAAGAGGGGATTATCTGACATTTTTGGCATTTTTTTCGCGCACTTATTTTTTGTAACGTAAGTAATTACCGTAATTTACATTTTCCACCAACTTTGGTCTGTAAATTTGATTTTTGTCGGGCGGTTGTGAGGTAAATTTAGGTTTGGTGTAAACTTGACGCTAACGTGAAGTCGTCTCTTAGGTAACGCTAACATTTGGATTTAGCGAATGGGCAAAGCGCTAACAAGCTTATTTCTGTTATACAAAGGTGTCATGCCCTCGCAAATTAAGCTGCGTTTGATATTACATTTTGCGGGTTTCCCCACAGAGAGATAAAAAAGTTAACTTCACACGAGTTAACGTTAAGCTAACGGTCATGTAATATTAACGCTACTTGTTAAGTTTGCGTGATACACGTGTTGATTTAGCGCGCGTTTCTCCGATATTACCGTCTAAGCGTGGTAATATGTGCTACATTTGATGATCTGGGATACCGGGTGACCTCTTGGTTGAGCTGAGAGGTAATCCCTCCTATCCCTCAGTGAAAGAGCAGGCAGTCTGATGACAGCACAGGATTTCTGCTTATTGTTGTCACACTGACCGTTCTGTGCTTTCTCATTCTCTCTGTCTGCCTTCTGTGTCCCGGCCTTGAAGCAGAACCATGCGTTAGAAATACATGTTAAAACTTTAGTATTTTTCTAACAATGAGTTCTATTAATAATATGCATTCTCTGATCCTTACCGTGTGACACCTCCCAGGAATCATTTGTGAGCTTTCTCCATTCACAGACAATGGAGAATTCTTCAGATGACTCCAGGATCCAGGCTCTGGACCCAGAGACACAGAAGCTTTTGAAGACAGCCTTGAAAGGTCTGCAAGTAGGGATATTCTGTCTCCATAACAGAAAAGTGAATAAAAAGTTACCATTACTACATCTGAACACAAATTAGACCTGCATGAAAGCACGTTTGCTTGTTTGTACCAATCACCACATTTTCTTTTATCATCATAAGCCCAATCTTCAATCTTTCTGTATAGTGTCACCACATTATGTGACCCTATTACAAACATCAGGATCACTATAAGCCACTGAAAATCAGGAAAGTAGAGCATCTTATTTTCCTAATTCCAAGAGATCAACATGATACTTCTACTTCTTTTTTTCTACATGACAAACTCACGCTGAGTCAGGAGTTGCTTGAGACTGGCATAATGTGGACCGCACACAAACAGGTCATCTTGCAAAAGCCAAAAAATGAATGCAAGAGCAAAAACATGAATGCAAATGCCACAAAACAGAGGTGCAGTCACAACAGAAGTTAAAAGAGGTCAGTTATCCTAACAGACACCGAAAAGATGCGATCATCTTTTTTAATTCATCAATGATAAAAAAAAAAAGCTTTGTTAGGGGTCTCACCTTATAATATCCTTCATAGTACTTGTATTTTTATTTACCAGAAAAGTTCCGTATCTTCTATTTAGCTTTATGGATCAATAACATTAGCTTCAGAGCTTTATTTATCATGGCTGAAGGTAAAAAAAAAATCAATTCTTACTTTCATGACTTTTCTGTGTCTGTTAGGATAACTGTCTTCTGAACTTCCGTTGTGTCTGCACTGCTGTTGTGTTTCTGTGTTTGCATTTATGTTGTTGCTTGTGCCAATTGGCCGACACCTACCGGCCACCATGCATCTACAGTAACGTTTAGCAGACGCTTTTTGTCTAAAGCAGCGTACAACACAAGCAAGAATTCAGACAGAAGGGAAAACTGTAGTTAGTGCAACAAGTTATTTGGCTGCAGGTGTTGCCAATAAAGGGCAACTCCGTTTTTTTGACACCTGGACCTTATTTATAGGTGTGTGCATGCTCATATACTCACTCAGACAAACATTGTGCAGCTCGGAGTCCTTCAGAAGTTATTTAGATCCAACCGATTTGAGCCGCACTTAGCGGGGGCCACAGCAAGGGAGCTTCAGGGCGGGACATAATCTCTGTAAAATCGCTCATTTCGGCTATACTTTTTCATCCATCACCAGTGTTATCATAAAGTCAGCTCATCTACCATCTTCAGGTGGGTCAGCTGAAGAAGGTGAAGCTGAATAAGGTCCAGGTGTCAAAAAATTGGAGTTGCCCTTTAAGTGCAAGAAGAATTTCTTTTGTTTTTTCCCCTGTAGAATAATGTGTCCATAACTAACCACAATTAAGCGCTGCAACTGTATACTTAAACCTTCAACAATGTTCAATGATCAGTACTAAATATGGACTAAGAGCTGGGTCTGAGAGCATCTGCTTCATTCTGCCCCTGAGGACAAAGAGGAGAAGGCTCAGATTAAGGGCCTAAGTGTTCCCTCAACAGATGAGTACTCAGACATCTCTTAAAGTAGAAAGGGACTCATCATATGGAGTTAATTCATTCCACCATTTGGGCACAACATCTGCATAAAGGAGATGGTTTATTAGACTGTTTGTGGTCTGGCACTTAATAGATCATCAGTTTGAAGATCAAACCACCATTCACCATCACCGACTCCAAGAGAGGCTGACACACTGTTTACCTGTTGACTTCCATCATGTGCTGGGTGTAGCAGTTAGCCAGAACTCCAGCTGTCTATACTGCAAGTTGATTCAAAATGTAAAGGATAAGTTCGGTTAATACAGCTTTTACATTGTTACACAGAAGGTTTTCCTGATCCAAGCAGTGCTTCAGGAGATATTTAGATACAAAATCGTACAGCGGACGTCCGTATAATGGGATCCATCGGGTCATACAGCGCCGCTCCTAGAACTGCATTAATCATCCAAAAACTTGTGTTTTTCAGCAATATTCCATCATGGTCCGCTCCAGGTTAGTCCTCTACTGCAGTCTGTGTCACTCCATACAGCGCCGTGTGGCTGTACTGACCACAAAAACTCCTCTTCCTGGTGACTGGCTGCAGTATAGATTAAAAAATCTGGCTTTCCATTCATTCCAGATGGGCTGTGGTCAAACTTTAAAAAATGAATACTCAGGGATGTTTACACTCCTGACTTTAGGCTTCAGCATTCTATGTAGGCATGAGGAAGAGCAGGGAGCTCCCAGATCAGAGCCATTGATTCATTCATTCATTTTCTGAACCCCTTATCCTGTTCAGGGTCGCAGGTGGCTGGAGCCTATCCCAGCTGTTAGTGGGCGAGAGGCGGGGTACACCCTGGACTGGTCACCAGTCAATCACAGGGCTGACACATAGACCATACCATACCATACCAGCTTTATTTATAGAGCACTTTTAAAAACAACCACAGCTGTAGACAAAGTGCTGTACAGGTAGATCAAATGAAATGATAAAAACAGATAAGTAAAAACAGACAAATAAAAGAAAAACATTGTAAAAACAATAAAAAGCAAATAAAAAGCAAGTAAAAGGGAATAAAAGAAAATAAAAGAGAATAAGACCAGGCAAAGAAACTAAGTCTCGCTGGAGTTAAAAGCCAAAGAATAAAAATGAGTTTTAAGACGTGTTTTAAAAGAGGACAGTGAAGGGGCCTCTCTAATGTGCAGGGGAAGACAGTTCCACAATCGGGGAGCAACATTTGAGAAGGCCCTGTCCCCTCTAAGCTTCTTCCTGGACCTCAGTACCTGCAGGAGCAGCTGGTCGGCTGACCTGAGGGACCGAGAGGGTGAGTAGGGCGGACAAGGCCATTTAAACATTTAAAAACAAACATAAGAATTTTAAAATCAACTCTAAAAGTCACAGGCAGCCAGTGGAGTGAACCCAGTACCGGGCTGATGTGCTCTCTTTTTCTTGTTACGGTTAAAAGTCATGCAGCGGTGTTCTGGACCAGCTGCAGACGGGAGAGCAGGGACTGACTCACTCCAACATAAATTGCGTTGCAGTAATCCAAGCGTGATGAGATAAAAGCATGGATCACTGTTTGAAAGTGCTGCCTGGACATAAAAGATTTGACCTTTGCCAACCGCCTTAACTGATAAAAACAAGACTTCACAACATTTTTAATTTGGCTGTCTAGTTTAAAATCACTGTCCAACTTAAAACCCAGATTGGTAACAGTTGATTCAAAATAAACTGGCAGGGGTCCAAGATCAACAGAGGTGGACTCACAGGGGCCACTTGGTCCAAACACCATAACCTCTGTTTTCTTTTCGTTACAGTTTAAAAAGTTCAGGGCCAACCAAGATTTAATGTCTTCAAGACAAGCAAGGAGGGGTTTGACTGAAAAGCCATCTTTTGCTTTTAAGGGCATATAAATCTGACAGTCGTCAGCATAGCAATGGAAGGCTATTCCATGCTTTCTAAATATAAACCCCAGTGGCAGTATATACAAAGAAAAGAGTAACGGCCCCAAGACTGAGCCCTGTGGGACCCCACATGACAGAGGAGCAGAAGATGACTCTGAGCCTAAAATATTAACACTGAAGGACCTATCAGCCAGATAAGATTTAAACCAATCAAGTGCAGTGTCACATAGGCCCACTTGGTTTTTTAAACGAGATATTAAAATACTGTGGTCCACTGTGTCAAAAGCAGCAGTTAAATCAAGTAAAACCAGCACAGCATAATCACCAGAATCACAGATGGAGTAGATATCATTAAAAACTCTTACTAAAGCTGACTCTGTGCTATAAAGGGCTTTAAAACCTGATTGAAACATTTCCAGTGTCCCATTTCTGTCTGTAAAAGTTTTTAGCTGACAGAACACAACCTTCTCTAAAATCTTTGAAAGGAACGGCAGCTTAGAAATAGGCCTAAAATTAGCCAACACAGACTGGTCAAGACCAGGTTTCTTGAGCAGGGGCTGCACAACAGCATGTTTAAATTTAGCGGGGACCACACCAGATGCCAAACTAAGATTAACAATGGAAAGGATATACAAGGTAATGCTTGGGAACACCTCTTTAAAGAATCGTGGCGGCACAGGATCATGGGGGGAGCCTGAGGGCTTGAGACCACGCACTACATCCTCTAAGAAGGACAGACTCACAGGCTCAAACTTATTAAAAGCAGCAGAGCAAGGTGCAGAGACAGAGGGGTCAGAGTCTGGAGATGTAATGGAAGCTCTTGTGGAGGCAACCTTTCCAATAAAAAACATTAAGAACTCCTCACACACTTCAGGAGAAGCTTCAAGGCAAGTAGTTGGTGGAGGATTAAGAACAAAGTTGATGGAGTTATATAAAACACGAGGGTTATGTCTGTTAGATGACACAATATACGCAAAATGTTCCCTTTTTTCCTCTTTAACTGTGTTTTGATACTGACGCCAGCAGTCTTTCATCATTTGATATGACACATGCAGTCTATCCTTCTTCCACCTCCTTTCGGCTCGGCGACATTGCCTCCTGACAGCACGCGTTCTGTCGTTAAACCAGGGCTCAGGTTTAGCCTTTGGCTGCCTGGGCTTCAAAGGAACCACAGAGTCCAGGGTGGTTTGACAAGAGGACTCAAACCAGGAGCTAAGCTCTTCTATGTCCCAGGAGAAAAAGTCAGGTGGGACAGAAAGCTAGACAGACAACCACTCACACACTCACACCTACTGACATTTCATCAATTGCCGCGAGGACAGGGCGTGACTGGCCGGCGCTTTTTGCAAGTTTCCTGCAGTGCCAAGAAGGCGTAGTCAAGGCGCAGACGAGCGCAGAGGTGCTCGTCCGTGCCTCCCTCCGCGCAAATGGCAGAGAGGGAGGAGAAAAGCCGTGAGTGGGTTTAACACAGCTGAGCGCTGTTTTCACCAATCAAATGAGCGCCTTTAAATGCCCTGCGGCCGAGGCGCAGCGTCTGATTGGTCTGAATGATCCCCAGCACCGCGGAAACAGTGTCTGGAAAGACCCAGTAGCGGAGACGGTCAGAGCTGCTGTCCCTGCAGCAGGAGAATGGACAGCGGGTTCCTTTGTCATTAATAGGAGTACAAAATGAAGAGACAGTTACACAGCTGGCTTATCCATTCAGAATACTTTTGATCCACCTGCACTCCTGGTTTGTCATCACCAAATAGCAGAACCTTTGGTGATATACTGTATACTCTCCCAGTGTCTCCGCCTCATCCTCCTTACAATAATGTACTCCATCTTTTTAGATCATGTTAAAAATAAAGACAGTTAATATAGATATAAATGTATATGCTGGTTCAGACAGTTACATTACATAGTGATTGCTGTGATTGTTTATCGCATTAAAATGTGCCTGACACTCTGGAAACCTGCCTCTGAGGCTTTGTTGACATTACAGCTGCGGAGGATGCACTCCGTTTTGAGCCGAGAATAGACCAGGTTGGAGCTGGTGAGCTTTCAGCGCTGTTTTTGGCACGAAATTGTCACTGCCCCACCAAGAATCTGTTGACACCTCCCCCTGCTGCGCCGTCAACTCCCCCTGGTGCACAGTCACACCCATCTCTGCGCAGACGGTCTACCAAATTGTCAAATTGGCAGCGCACGGTGGTACGCCGCACAAAATTAGCACTGTGCAGGTTGCGCCAGGCTTGCGCCCCCTGCGCTGCGCCATGAAATTAGAGCCCAACATCTTTAGTCTTAACGTCATTATTCCCAACACTTCACCTTACAGTCCTCTTAAAACTCAGTAAGGTTTGCAGAGAAAAAGGAATGATCAGTTATCGATTCTCTTTTGTGTGAGAATCTTCTTGTCAAAGGAGGACACACAGAGTCAATCTTTACGAAACATTTTATTTACAAAACAATGACCTGAAGTTGAAAGTGTTTGACAGACATGTAGGCACAGCCTCTCTTTAGAGTTCCTCTCTGCAGGACAGACTTCCACTAAGCTCTAAGTATGCAGTGCGTTTCTTGTAGTAAACTGGATTCTGTTTGCTTTTAAAACGTATAATAAAATAAATACACTGCTTGTCTTTACACGGCTAAAGCTACTTTGCTATTTGATGAAATGTGAGTCAACAACTGCAACTTGTGTATAAAAATCCAAGCTTTAAATGTGCAAAGATCAGCTTGAACATAAAATGTTATGAAGACATTTATCCCTCAAAAACAAGCAACCATTACCCTTAAAAACCCAGAGTAAAATTTTAAATATTTTCTAAAACATTCAATGCAACAACACATGATGTAAAGACAGCGCATGAACAATAAGAATGAGGTCATATTTTCTTATGATTGTAAACAAAACAGAAACTCAGTGATATGTTTGTGAAGCACAGGAAAAAAAGTAAAAGGAGGCAGTTTCTGATGGGCGCCAAAGTGTCTTTTACATCATTATCTTTTCTCCACGTCTCTGTTGAGGTAAGTTGTTCCCCGTCGCTCTCTGAAGTTACGGATGACGTCAAGAAAAAACTCATACCAGAAAAAGGTGAAGCCTGTTGAAAGTGCAGCCTTCACAAGGCTCGGCGAGAGGCCTTTGAAGAAACCTCGCAGACCTTCCTCTTTGGCTATCTGTAGCACGCAGTCCTGCAGGCCTCTGTAACTCCGCACCTACAGGGGAGGAAAAAGAGATGAGATTTTGTACCAAAGTGGTGTGAAAGTATGGTGCACAGTGGGAAAAAAAAAAAGAGCTCACCTGTCCAAAATGAACTCTGGCTGCTTCGAAGCCGCCAACCTGCAGCCTCTTTTTGAAGAGGTCGAAGGGGTAAGTGATGGTTTTACTGATTATTCCAGCTCCACTTCCACAGAAAAATCCTGCAGACCTTAATTTAAATAATAAGTAATTCACAGGTAAATAACATGGACGCTGTAGGAGAGAGGAGTAACATCATGGGGGAGACAGAAAGTGTGTAAAAAATGTTAATATGTTTGTAACTGTTTGGGACTTGTCTGCCTGTGAGTGATTTGGATAAGGGAGGGTCACAAGACAGTACCCACTGCTCCATGGGAAGGGTAAGATTGATGCATGTTTTCATGTCAGTGTCTCCAAACTCCAGAAAACCGCTGGATTTGTTGTTAGTTTCAGTTTTGAAAAAGAGTCGCTAAAGGGGTTTGAAAAGACTGTACATATGAGCCCTCCAAGGACCAGAAAGCTGCGGATAAAGGTCCACAGGAAAGACTGGTTCGAATGAGTTTTCTCACTTAGACAGGGCATGTTCAGACAGAATGCAGCCAGACCGCTGTCTGTTTCTGTTTATATGACACAACTTTATTTTTGATCAGTTTGGGAAAAGGAATATTCTACCCCTGTGAAAGTGGATGAAATTCCATTTGGTTTCAGCTGTCTATATGGAGCATGTTAACCCACCTAATGAGTTTTGATGCATTGTGTCCCTAAAGCCTGTGCATAATGTGTCGTCATGTTTTTACTGAGTATGATCTCCACTGACCTCCAAACTTCCCGGCCTCAGCTGGTGGAGCCAAAAGTTTTTTAAAGATGTTGTAGGAGAAGAACTGCAGTCCAGCGTAAGGAAACACAGCCAACAGAGTAGGAAACAGACCGCGGTAAAATGTTAGCACTCCCTCTGAGCGGCACATTGTAGACACAGCATGACGCAGGTTCCTATACACCTGAGGAGACAGGTGAGAGGGGGACTCAAGAGCAAATTTCACCTCAGTGTTTTCAGTGCTTCTCAGCAGGACATAAAGGCTGATTACATGAGTAGGACAAATTGCAGAACCTGGGTGAAAAAAATGAGCAAAGACTTAAAGAGGACATATCATGCTGATCCCTGAATTAATACTTACATATAATATAACACATTTGAAAACAAGACCTTTCACCCCCTGAATTTTCGAATATGAGATATTGTGTTTTTTCTGATGTCCTAGAACAAGATTTGATGCCTCTGAAAATAGGTCATTGACATTTGGCCGCAAGATTTCGACCTTCGTGACGACACGAGGTACCTTTCTTTTTATTGGAGTAATCTGATAAAGCAGCTCCTCCTCTGTGATGTCAGTTAGTCACACAACCGCCACCGAGGGATACACCCACCATGAGCCGAGTATCCCCCCTCAGATGCTGGATGCAGGGACTCTGCTCTGCTGAGCAGCTCGGCTTTACATGGAGAATTAGCAGTTAAAACACTGTAGTTTTAGCAGACGTCGTAATACTTATGAGACTGTGATATTTGCATGCTTGTTCTGACATGCACTGTGAACCTGGACCACAATAATGCTGCGGTAATAACATAGTGACAAACTGACGGTAGAGGCCATCTTTAGACTACACTTTCAGCATGATGGATAAAACAGACAGAGAAAAGTGAAGGAACAGGATGGAGCCCTGTTATAGAAATAGTTTATTGGTGAAGTCTGCCTATATTTCCACGTGTAAACCATACATGTTACAGTACCAGTTTGACTCACCACACTGAAGCGTCCTGAGATGATCTGTGTGGAGGTGGATTTTCTTCCTCCTGAGCTGCAGAACCGTCCGGGTCTGACTCGGGGTCCAATACAAAAGGACGTATCCTACACTCTGCCATTTTATTAGTGCTATCAATGCCTTACGGTGAAGTTTTGGCAAACAGCAAACTCGCTCGGTCTGCCCCATTCAATGTGGTGATTTTGTAAATACTGCCATGCTGCAAAAACCGCCCCCTGGCTCTACCCCCTCCGCCCCTCTGATAGAACTGACCAATCAGAGCACAAAGGGCTGTGACATTGCGAGGTTACTGGAGGTCATTCTCCAAACGGAGCGTTTCAACGAGATCTTCAGAATGGCCTAAATTGAGGATATTTAGAACGCTATTGTGGGGCATTGAAGGAACTAAATGACTTGTACTGAGGGCAGAAATGCTTTACAGGCATCCTAGTCTGGCATAGTGAAAAGGAGAAACAAGCATGATATGTCCCCTTTAAAGAGATAGATCCATCACATGAGCTACATCTCAATAAAGTATTATCAAAAATAATAGCTGAACTCCTCTGTTTACCTCCTGCTTACAATAAAAGTAACTAGAAGAGAAACTGTGCATATTGACAGATTTGACTTCCATCAAAAGCAAGGGCTTACCTTGGGTTCTCCCTGAGCTGCAAAGCGTGTCCGCAGAGTGTCCAAAGGCTGGCAGACCACCGTGGCAGAGCAGGCAGACAGACCGCCGCACACAAAGTGAACTCCAGATGTCTGACTGTCATATGTTGTCGTCTTGTGCACCACCTCAGTCAGAAACTCAAAACTGGCAAACTGTAGAGCATCAGCAATCTCATGTCAGTCTCCCTTTTAAAGCTGTGATGTGAAATCTGATGTTATCGGGACGTACCTGTACAGCGCCAAAGCAGATGGAGAGCAGCTGTGCAGGGATGTGACCCTTCCAGAAAGCAGAGAGTCCCTCCTCTGAATGAATGCAGCGGGACGCCTGAAATATTCCCCAATACTTTCCCTCAGGCCTCTTAAAGGATACACGCTCAATCTGCAGCTGTAGGGACAAGACATAGAAGCAAATACCTTTACTAGCTTTTAAAATGTCTACGACAAGATTCTGTATGGATTTAAAAGGAGGAGCGGATGTTAAAAGAGATTTAGAATTACTTTATGAATGCACAGTAATCTGCTGAGATAACTTTACCTGGAATCTGATTTTAAGCACATCAAAAGGGCTGACAAGGGCTCGGGTTACCATCCCAGCTGCTGACCCAGCCAGGGCCGCTTCCTCTGGTGTAAAGGCAGCACCCTGAGCCCCAGGGTCGTAGCCCACCATGTCTCCACAGCCTCAGAGACCTATCAGTTCACCTGGCAGCAGAAAGACATTAATAGAATAGAATAGAATAGAAAATACTTTATTTATCCCCGAGGGGAAATTCAGGGGGGATAAATAGATAAAGATGATTAAATCTGTGTTGCTCATTACATTGGATTGCATTACATCACGGTCTTTGTCTTCATGCTTAACAAATAAATTACCGGCCCGATCATAGGTCTTAATTTGCTTCTTTGCCCAAATACTGTGGAAGAACCAAGGTCGAGGTAGCAAGCGGTGTGTTTCATGAAGGATAACTTTGGATTTGGTATCATTCTTTTTTCAATCATGTGCAGCAACGTGGAGCTATTTATAATAACACTGAAGTATTTAAGTATGGAGAGAACAAAATTCAAAAACGGCCGAGGACTTTTCATATGACTTTGCTTCGACAATAAACACTTTGTATTCTGTTTGAAACAGAAGAATCATTCAAGATGTGTCCTGTTGTGTAGTTCTGTTGGTGTCTTTCAGTATTTGTACCCTACATTGAGAAAAATCACATAACATCTGTAATCGAATAATATATAAATAACTTAAAAACAAATAATAGAACGAAATTTTCAAGCCTTACAAAATATATTACACCAACACCATGCATGACACACCATGAAGATCACACTAACAGTTACATGTAGAGGGCATTCAGTGGGACCTTGGGGTAAGCTAAGCTAAAAGCTAACAACAACACCATAGCTGTGAGAAACGACCCATAACAGACACTTACCGGAATATATAAATCCTACATAAATACAACCACTGCTGCTACTGTGCTGAACACGATGTACAATACATTGACCGGGCTCTCTAGTGCACGCCCCAAATATGTGCTAAATACTTCCGGGTCTGAAAGGAGCCCGGGTAATTTGTGATATAACAAAATAAAAGATTAACTAGCCGTTGGCTTAAAACAGCTCAAATAAACTTACATTTAATTTGAAATGATTAAGAAAATCTAAAGTAATAGTAATTCTTGGCTGAAAGCTGAGTCTTAGCGAATCAAATGTAACTTTTATACGATTTACTACTAGTCAAAGAGTGGGAAAGAGACTTGCGAATCAAGAAACCCCGAGCTTTAAAGGAGCACCTAAATGCGTCAGTACTCCACCTACCAAAGCCAATATATCTGAATCAAGATGTATCCCTACGCGACATAAACACGCGGTGATTAACATACGGGTAACCGCGACTCAAAACCGCCCTGCACGGGGATTCATCTTGGTGTGATGCTCCATCTTTGAAAGTCTGTACAGAACGTTTGCTTACATCCAGTGAAGTGGCATTACTACCGCAAAAAGAGGGGATTATCTGACATTTTTGGCATTTTTTTCGCGCACTTATTTTTTGTAACGTAAGTAATTACCGTAATTTACATTTTCCACCAACTTTGGTCTGTAAATTTGATTTTTGTCGGGCGGTTGTGAGGTAAATTTAGGTTTGGTGTAAACTTGACGCTAACGTGAAGTCGTCTCTTAGGTAACGCTAACATTTGGATTTAGCGAATGGGCAAAGCGCTAACAAGCTTATTTCTGTTATACAAAGGTGTCATGCCCTCGCAAATTAAGCTGCGTTTGATATTACATTTTGCGGGTTTCCCCACAGAGAGATAAAAAAGTTAACTTCACACGAGTTAACGTTAAGCTAACGGTCATGTAATATTAACGCTACTTGTTAAGTTTGCGTGATACACGTGTTGATTTAGCGCGCGTTTCTCCGATATTACCGTCTAAGCGTGGTAATATGTGCTACATTTGATGATCTGGGATACCGGGTGACCTCTTGGTTGAGCTGAGAGGTAATCCCTCCTATCCCTCAGTGAAAGAGCAGGCAGTCTGATGACAGCACAGGATTTCTGCTTATTGTTGTCACACTGACCGTTCTGTGCTTTCTCATTCTCTCTGTCTGCCTTCTGTGTCCCGGCCTTGAAGCAGAACCATGCGTTAGAAATACATGTTAAAACTTTAGTATTTTTCTAACAATGAGTTCTATTAATAATATGCATTCTCTGATCCTTACCGTGTGACACCTCCCAGGAATCATTTGTGAGCTTTCTCCATTCACAGACAATGGAGAATTCTTCAGATGACTCCAGGATCCAGGCTCTGGACCCAGAGACACAGAAGCTTTTGAAGACAGCCTTGAAAGGTCTGCAAGTAGGGATATTCTGTCTCCATAACAGAAAAGTGAATAAAAAGTTACCATTACTACATCTGAACACAAATTAGACCTGCATGAAAGCACGTTTGCTTGTTTGTACCAATCACCACATTTTCTTTTATCATCATAAGCCCAATCTTCAATCTTTCTGTATAGTGTCACCACATTATGTGACCCTATTACAAACATCAGGATCACTATAAGCCACTGAAAATCAGGAAAGTAGAGCATCTTATTTTCCTAATTCCAAGAGATCAACATGATACTTCTACTTCTTTTTTTCTACATGACAAACTCACGCTGAGTCAGGAGTTGCTTGAGACTGGCATAATGTGGACCGCACACAAACAGGTCATCTTGCAAAAGCCAAAAAATGAATGCAAGAGCAAAAACATGAATGCAAATGCCACAAAACAGAGGTGCAGTCACAACAGAAGTTAAAAGAGGTCAGTTATCCTAACAGACACCGAAAAGATGCGATCATCTTTTTTAATTCATCAATGATAAAAAAAAAAAGCTTTGTTAGGGGTCTCACCTTATAATATCCTTCATAGTACTTGTATTTTTATTTACCAGAAAAGTTCCGTATCTTCTATTTAGCTTTATGGATCAATAACATTAGCTTCAGAGCTTTATTTATCATGGCTGAAGGTAAAAAAAAAATCAATTCTTACTTTCATGACTTTTCTGTGTCTGTTAGGATAACTGTCTTCTGAACTTCCGTTGTGTCTGCACTGCTGTTGTGTTTCTGTGTTTGCATTTATGTTGTTGCTTGTGCCAATTGGCCGACACCTACCGGCCACCATGCATCTACAGTAACGTTTAGCAGACGCTTTTTGTCTAAAGCAGCGTACAACACAAGCAAGAATTCAGACAGAAGGGAAAACTGTAGTTAGTGCAACAAGTTATTTGGCTGCAGGTGTTGCCAATAAAGGGCAACTCCGTTTTTTTGACACCTGGACCTTATTTATAGGTGTGTGCATGCTCATATACTCACTCAGACAAACATTGTGCAGCTCGGAGTCCTTCAGAAGTTATTTAGATCCAACCGATTTGAGCCGCACTTAGCGGGGGCCACAGCAAGGGAGCTTCAGGGCGGGACATAATCTCTGTAAAATCGCTCATTTCGGCTATACTTTTTCATCCATCACCAGTGTTATCATAAAGTCAGCTCATCTACCATCTTCAGGTGGGTCAGCTGAAGAAGGTGAAGCTGAATAAGGTCCAGGTGTCAAAAAATTGGAGTTGCCCTTTAAGTGCAAGAAGAATTTCTTTTGTTTTTTCCCCTGTAGAATAATGTGTCCATAACTAACCACAATTAAGCGCTGCAACTGTATACTTAAACCTTCAACAATGTTCAATGATCAGTACTAAATATGGACTAAGAGCTGGGTCTGAGAGCATCTGCTTCATTCTGCCCCTGAGGACAAAGAGGAGAAGGCTCAGATTAAGGGCCTAAGTGTTCCCTCAACAGATGAGTACTCAGACATCTCTTAAAGTAGAAAGGGACTCATCATATGGAGTTAATTCATTCCACCATTTGGGCACAACATCTGCATAAAGGAGATGGTTTATTAGACTGTTTGTGGTCTGGCACTTAATAGATCATCAGTTTGAAGATCAAACCACCATTCACCATCACCGACTCCAAGAGAGGCTGACACACTGTTTACCTGTTGACTTCCATCATGTGCTGGGTGTAGCAGTTAGCCAGAACTCCAGCTGTCTATACTGCAAGTTGATTCAAAATGTAAAGGATAAGTTCGGTTAATACAGCTTTTACATTGTTACACAGAAGGTTTTCCTGATCCAAGCAGTGCTTCAGGAGATATTTAGATACAAAATCGTACAGCGGACGTCCGTATAATGGGATCCATCGGGTCATACAGCGCCGCTCCTAGAACTGCATTAATCATCCAAAAACTTGTGTTTTTCAGCAATATTCCATCATGGTCCGCTCCAGGTTAGTCCTCTACTGCAGTCTGTGTCACTCCATACAGCGCCGTGTGGCTGTACTGACCTCTGAACTGACAAAGACTTTGTTTACGTTTGCCCTTCTGCTCTCTGGAGAGCTGACTCCACTTCCTCCTTTCTTTGAGCTCGTCATCTGTTAACACTGGCTCAAAACTGTAATGACACCCATCATATTCAAAGTTCTCCTCCACAACATCTTCATCAGATAGATATTTGTCCATTTTACACGTCTTCCCCTGAAACAATGAGCCGCACTGCGCATGTGCGGAGGGGCAAACGTCTTTGTCAGTTCAGAGGTCAGTACAGCCACACAGCGCTGTCTGGAGTGACACAGACTGCAGCAGAGGACTAACCTGGAGCTGACCATGATGGAATATTGGTGAAAAACACAAGCTTTTGGACGATTAATGCAGTTCTAGGAGCGGCTCTGTCTATGCCCCGATGGATCCTATTATACGGAAGTCTGCTGCATGATTTTGGATCTAAATATCTTCCGAAGCACTGCTTGGATCAGGAAAGCCTTATGAGTGAGTATTTTGTTCTACTTCATTCTATAAACAGTGTAAAAGCTGTATTAACCGGACTTATCCTTTAACAACGTTAGGAGACATTTACCCCTTCAACAAGTGGCTACAGTGAAGGTTTTTCCCTTTCAGATCCAAGTTCAGTCAACCTGGAGAAGGTGTCCGACATCATCATGGATCAGTCTCTGAAGGACCAGGTGTTCAGCAAAGAGGCCGGACGCATCTGCTACACCATCGTTCAGGTTCACGCTGTGTTCACTTTGATGAGCCGCTTGTTTTTTTCCTTTGTTTGGTAGAGACTCAGAACCCTACTGGGACAGAGGATTTCAGAAACCAGAGCAGGACCTACATATCTGATTGAGTCTCTTTAACCAAATTCCAAATCCTCTTATCTTATTAATGCCTAACTGTTTTTTTTACACTCGCGCCACAGGAGGCTCTTAAGCCAGCTTACCAGCTCCACTTTGTTTCCTGACTTTTTGTCCGTGCCTCACTTCCTCCCTCTCCTCCCTCTACGCAGGCCGAAGCCAAGCAGACCAATGGGAAAGTGTTCAGGAGTAACCTGCTGAACCGGCTCCAGCAGGAGTTCGAGGAGCGTGAGGAGATGAGGGGGCGCTCCCTGCAGGAGTGGGTGTGCTACGTAACTTTTATCTGTAACATCTTCGACTACCTCAAAGTAAGCTGCTGTTTGGTTTACGTTTGTTCACTGCTGGCTGTTTAAAATCACTTATGGGCTGGATGTGGTGTCAGGCAGGTCAAGAAAGTGTGATTTCAACTTTCCCTTCTATGTCCTGAATACAGGTGAACAACATGCCCATGGTTGTTCTGGTTCGTCCTGTGTTCGATTGTCTGATGAGGTTGGCCCAACCAGACGCTTTAATGAACGAGGAGGAGGTGAGGAACAGCGTCTGCTTAGTTTTCTTTTGTTAATTTTTTATTTGGCTTCTCAATTCCTTCTTTTTTGTTTTTAGAAAACCTGATATGATGAATTGTGCATGTGGGAAAATTTTGTCAGGTGTGCAGGTTCAAGAGTCCATCATAGTAAAAAGTCCCTTATCCACTGAATGCTATGACTTTCCTGATAGGAACTGTAAGATTTACTTTAGTTAAAACCGTAGACTGTATAAAACATGGACGTAGTCTCTGCGATGTCACTCGTTTGTTCCTGATACAGTGAAATGAAGCCAATCCACGGATGCACATTGGATAGGACGTGAGCTTTGAGCTTCCTTTGGAACAGCTATAGGGCCCCTGTCAGTCACGTGAGCAAAGCTGTGTCTCTGATTGGACAATCAAACAATCCTAATAACTTCTAAACTGCCGAGTTAGAAAAAATTCACTCACTGCACAGTGTGTGCCAGTAGTGAACTCAGCGTTGTAGACCCAAGCTGTTAAAGTCTGATTTTTGGGCTGGGTGTCTACGTGGTTTCTGGTCTTTCTGCAGCCAGCCTCAAGTGGATTCTCTATGAACAACAACTTTAAGCACTTCCACATAGGCTTTCTTTTTCTGAGCCAGATGTTGCCCCTTGGTTAAAACAGACACATACATAGACTGTAAAAAAAAATGGACATCATCTTGCTCAGCTCGAAGTGAGGTCTCCACAAAAACTCCTCTTCCTGGTGACTGGCTGCAGTATAGATTAAAAAATCTGGCTTTCCATTCATTCCAGATGGGCTGTGGTCAAACTTTAAAAAATGAATACTCCTGGTAGAAATGATTCTCACGTCCGATTGTTGTGGTGATTTGAAGATATAATTTGGCTGTCTTGTAATCAAGTCCTTTTTTTCTGAATAGTTTCGTTTTATTAGTTACAAGAGGTTAAAAACAAGGTTTTAGGTAACGTTTAATGAGGATTGACAGCTGCCGTTCTTGTGTATTTTTTGGGGGGATTGTAAAATATGTCAAGAGGTAGAGTCAAGAAGTGATTAGACTCTCGAAAGAAACAAAATAATTATTTATTTAGTCATCCAGCTCCACTCAGATTCTCCCAAAATCCCTCATCGTCACTACTGCACAGACTCTGGCTGCACTTGCTGCCAATGGCTGCGCCTGTGATGGCGGTATTTTGGCTTCAAAACAGTACAATGATAAATGGTGGAGCCACGCTGTCCACTCTATATACAGTCTATGGACACATATCATAAGGACAAACATGTAATGACTTTTAAAGTGATACTCTGGGATGGAACAAGTTGGGTCCTATCACAAGGTTTAGGGCAGAAATTACCCCTACAGCAGTGTTTTTGTGCAGCAGAAGCCCAGAGCGCTCGCACCAAACACCCCCTCCCTGCTCCTCTGCCGGTTTCCTCTGCACTCAGACGGGGCCATATTTTACTTGACCAAAAACACAAATAAACGGACTCCCACCGAAAAAATCTGATATGGGTCTGCATTTACACTTTATTTAGAGAATTTTCAGTGTTACTTTCACACAAAAACACCGCTAAATAAGGCTCTAGTTCTCATCGTGTCTCTTCGTCCTGGCAGACTACCTGCGTTTGTTTATATCTGGCACGCTGCGCGCGGACTCATACACCAAGCATCGAGCGCCTCGTAGCCAGCTGTGGCTCTGCAGCGGAGGTAGTGCCGTTTTACGACACGATGAGAACTAGAGTCTTATTTAGCGGTGTTTTTGTGTGAAAGTAACGCGCTGAAAATTCTTTAAATAAAGTGTGAATGCAGACCGATATCAAATTTTTTCGGTGGGAGTCCGTTTATTTGTGTTTTTGGTCAAGTAAAATATGACCCCGTCTGAGTGCAGAGGAAACCGGCTGACAAGCAGGGAGGGGGTGTTTGGTGCGAGCGCTCTGGGCTTCTGCTGCACAGAATCACTGCTGTAGGGGTAATTTCTGCCCTAACCTTGTGATAGGACCCAACTTGTTCCATCCCGGAGTATCACTTTCAGGAACTTTGGATAAAATATGACCTGTCGAAGGAACACTTTTTGAAGTTTTTAGCGGAGGGGTTATTCCATATATTTATTACATTTATAAATACCTGATCTGATAAATGTGAAATTATATAAAAATATTAAAAAAAAAAAAAAGTCTGAGACATGTCAAGGCTGAAAACATTTCAGGACATTTCATTCGTGATTCTGCTTTGTTTTCTGGGAACACTGATGTTTCCACGGCCTCTCTGCAGGTGGACTGCCTGGTGCTGCAGCTGCATCGCATCGGAGAGCAGCTGGAGAAGATGAGTGTCCAGCGCATGGACGAGCTCTTCTTCCTCCTGCGGGACGGCTTCCTGCTGCAGGAGGGCCTCACCTCCATGGCCCGTCTGCTGCTGCTGGAGATCCTGGAGTTTAGGGCCGGAGGCTGGATGCTCAGCAGCACCGCACACAAATACTACTACAGTGAAATCGCTGACTAGGACACAGTGAGGTTTTCAGGCGTGCTAGCCAATCCTTGAGCACCTTGAGTACCTCGTCGTCTGATCATAAAACCAGCAATCTCCAAACAGATGGCCTCCAGGGAATCAGCTGATAGTTTTTTAGAGCTGATGGTTTCTAAGACTGATCTAAAGACTGCTGGATTGTTCTCTTCCCGATACGTTCTCTGAGACATGGTGCTCTGGATGTGTAATGTGCAATAGTTCACAAGAAGTTGAAATTCTGTTTACGAGGTTTAGCCACATTCAGGTGAAGCTGAGGATATTTTTACGTTGTTTTGTATCTTGTAGACATTCCTGTTTTCAGACATTTCAAAATCCAACTTCTTTTTTAACCAAATTCAAAAGGCTTGAGGCAGATATTCCAGTCAGATACAAGTCGTTTGGTCTTTGCTTTACATTTTATCTTTGTGTGACCAATTTTTTTAACTTAATTCCAAATAATTATCTTACTTACGAATTGAATA
Organism: Halichoeres trimaculatus; assembly: GCF_033239565.1. NCBI lineage: Eukaryota > Metazoa > Chordata > Actinopteri > Labriformes > Labridae > Halichoeres > Halichoeres trimaculatus. The sequence continues at coordinate 3,749,596 of NW_027437198.1, read as the reverse complement.
CTTTAGAGTTTAAAGATCTGGATGGTTTGAAATGCTGTTCATTATTTTCTGCATAGTTTTTTTCAGCAGGACTCTTATGTCACTGCGTTTTATAAAAGAAACCTTTTTTCCCTGTCAGGGATATTTTGTTTGTTTTAATCCATCTGAATTTTGGAATAGAAGCAAAGGGATTGGAAAAGGCTGAAATGAACCTGCGTTTTACAAATCAGTCAGATTTTTACTGATTTTCTTTTTTGTTGCACAGGCTGTTACAATTTTACACTACTTTATTCCAGTTTTATGGTTGGGTTGTGCATTAAAAGCAAATTTATTTGTTCTAATAAATCTGGAAGTTTCTCCTGAATTCAGTGTCATGTGTTTATTGAATGTGAAAGAACAACACAGTTCTATATGACTCTTTTAACCAGCACTTTCTCAAAAAATGCGTGTGTTCTGTTTCAATTTCCAACTGTCCTTTCCCCAAAGAGTTTACTTTGTCACTATTTACAAAAGCAAGACTCCAGACTGTCCGATGTCAAGAGTTTCAGTCCTGATGAGTTTCCTCCTACCACCAGCGGTAGTGAGCGAAGGCTCTGTTAGCTTCGGCCATCTTGTGCAGCTCATGCTTCTTCTTGATAACATTCCCTTCCTTCACAGAAGCTGCCAACAGTTCCTGGGAAAGTTTTTCATACATGTGTGTACGCCTGTGTCTGTTCTCTCTGCATTCTGTGATTATCCATTTCATCGCCAGGAACCGCTGCCTGTTTTCCGAAAGAGGAATGGGCACCTAGGGCAACACAGAAGGTGATATGACTTTAAATGTTCCTACAAAACTAAAACCCGACAAACACTGATCTTCCTCCTCACTCACCTGGTAATTCTTTGCACCTTTCTTTATACTGGCCAGGCCAACAATCGGCTTACAGTTTTCTAGAGCCTGGTGGAAAATAGCATAAGGGTCACACTCAATTGTTTCCCTCTTTTCAGGTGGAGCTTTGTGGTATTTCTCCACCTGTTTCCGCTTGATGTGCTCCAGAGTCTGGAAGTAGAAAGACAAACTGTAAGTTTTTCACATTACAAAATTTATTCTGTGAGCTTGTCTTTGAAACTGTGAACAGAGTTTGCTTTCTTACATCTGTCATGATCTCTCTTGCCAGAATCTTGTTCCCGTTCTTCATCATCATGTTGATGAATTTACTGACAAGCAAAGAGGAAAATGAGAATCTGGAGTGTTAAGACCTTTGTAAAAAAATTAAAAATAAATAAATGCAGTGTTTGTTTGATTATTTTACCCAATGACCGGGTCATAGAACACGGAGCTGTTGACGCTGTTGGCCGCTGCCTTGATGGGTCTAAGCACTTTGAGCTTCTGCTCTTCCTTCTCTTCGGGACTCAGCTCTGCCTCCGGCCTGCTGTATGCATCTTTCCTAAACTCTGGCTCCAGGTAGTACGGGTTGTACCTGGCCCATCTCACCAGGAACACCCTGCAAACAAATGACACAAAGCAAGTGTTCCTCATTATGTACAACATTACTTAAAATTGCAGACAGACAACAAATATACCACAAAAATAAGTATTACAAAGACATTAATTGAATTAAAGACAGATGGTATACTTTTATGTCTGTAAAGATGACATCACTGGCCTGTGATACAGGAGAGAAAATCTCTACTTGTGGACTTGGAGTTCAGTTTACCTAATCCTACACAGATTACCATAAAGTTTTGTCACAAACAAACAAATTATTTCTCCATCTATATCCACTAAGCATTACCGCCCTTAAAGTATGTGAATTTAGGATGAAAATGTTGTGAGACACTTAACTACACTACCGTTATACTCATGTAAGCTTCTTTTAAGCATACGCGCTCGTTCACTTCGTAACAAAGCGAAATAAGCAAATTTTTAACGTGAAAATTTCAGCAGCGTTACGCCATTTATACAAAGATGTCAAATGAACAACGACATTGTTGGACTATTTACTATATCTAGTGAAATATGTTTTTACCTTGGTGTCCAAGGTTTAAGCAATCCTGTGATGGAAGCCGCCATGTTGGAAATGTGAGTGTCAGTTAGGACCTCAAATTAGTATGTCCCTCTGGTGCCTTCTCAAAAATAGCTAAATTCATTACTCATTCTTAATATTTCGATTAAAGGGGAATTAATATATTTTTTCAAGCATATTCTATTCATTTGCATTTAAATGTGTATTGTACATGGTTTTGTTTGTTTGTTTGTTTTCATTTTTTTAAGCCCGCACAGACGCTGCTGATGACATCACGCGATGTTTTATGAGCTATGGCGTACCAGGAAGGGGAGTCGCTTGAATCTTGGCTCAGTGAGTGATTAATCCCGTTTTATGAATTAAATAAGATGGATAATTAGCTAGATGCATTTCTCGGGGCGGTAGGGCTGTAAATCCCGTCAGTACAGTCGCTGTCAGTGCGTTTAAAGCTGATTTACTGTCTATAGAGGGTCCTAGTTGACAGTTGACTGTCTGCATCATCAGCAGGGTGGGTGGAGAGCATACACTGTGTGTGGACCACTTTACCACTGACAGCTATATATATGAGCAGTGATTCTTGAAGCTAGTCCGTCCTTCTGTAGAGCTTATTGCATGCAGCTGTTGAATGAGCCACATGATTACTGAGCTGTAATTCCAATACAATGAGAGACCAGTAATCACACTGAGGAGGGTTAAAAACAATTATTGCATTGTTAGGAGTCGGTGGAGGCCACATTCACCACAGGATGTAATTTGCATTTGATGCAGCTGTCTTTTTCCCCTAACTGTCAATGTTTGAATGTCCTCTACTTTTCGCTCTTGAACCATATATCTCATTTTCTTTTGTGTGACTCTTGCATTGCTCAAAAAATATCTGATAGAACTGCATCCAAATAATGCAAGAGTTTTCTTTCTTTCCTTTCCTTTCCTTTCCTTTATTATTATTATTATTTTTTTAACATTTGCTCCCTCTCTCCTCTGTACTGCACAGTCAGAATCAGAATAGCGAAGTATCTTCAAGAATACAAGAAATTTAAATCTGGCTTAAACTGCACTCTCTCCGTACAATTATTGTGAATTAATACTAACAATTACAAAAACAGGAAAAATAGAGCTTAAAGGGGACATATCATGCTGATCCGTGATTTAATACTTACATATAATATAATAAATTTGAAAACAAGACCTTTCACCCCCTGAATTTTCAAAAAATCAGATATTGTATTTTTTCTGATATCCTAGAACGAGATTTGATGCCTCTAAAAATAGGTCATTGCCATTTGGCCGCAAGATTTCGACCTTTGTGACGACACGAGGATCCTTTCTTTTTATTGGAGTAATCTGATAAAGGAGCTCCTCCTCTCTGATGTCAGTTAGTCACACAACCGCCACTGAGGGATACACCCACCAAGAGCTGAGTATCCCCCCTCAGATGCTGGATGCAGGGACTCTGCTCTGCTGAGCAGCTCAGCTTTACATGGTGATTTAGCAGTTACAACACTGTAGTTTTAGCAGATGTCGTAATACTTGTGAGACTGTGATATTTGCATGCTTGTTCTGACATGCACTGTGAACCTGGACCACAATAATGCTGCGCTAATAACATAGTGATGAACTGACGGTAGAGGCGATCTTTAGACTATACTTTCAGCATGATATATAAAACAGACAGAGAAAAGTGAAGGAGCAGGATGGAGCCCTGTTATAGTAATAGTTTATTGGTGAAGTCTGCCTATATTTCCACGTATCAACTATACATGTTACAGTACCGGTTTGACTCACCACACTGAAGCGTCCTGAGATGATCTGTGTGGAGGTGGATTTTCTTCCTCCTGAGCTGCAGAACCGTCCGGGTCTGACTCGGGGTCCAATACAAAAGGACGTATCCTACACTCTGCCATTTTATTAGTGCTATCAATGCCTTACAGTTAAGTTTTGGCAAACAGCAAACTCGCTCGGTCTGCTCCATTCAATGCGGCGATTTTGTAAATACTTCCATGCTGCAAAAACCGCCGCCTGGCTCTACCCCCTCCGCCCCTCTGATAGAACTGACCAATCAGAACACAAAGGGCTGTGACGTTGCGAGGTTACTGGAGGTCATTCTAGAAACGGAGCGTTTCAGAGCTTCAGAATGGCCTAAAATGAGGATATTGAGAACACTATTGTGGGGCAATGAAGGAACTAAATGACTTGTACTGAGGGCAGAAATGCTTTACAGGCATCCTAGTCTGGCATAGTGAAAAGGAGAAACAAGCATGATATGTCCTCTTTAAGTAGGAAGAAAAATAAATAAATTATTAACAACAATAATAATAATAATAATTATTATTATTATAATTATTATAATAAAGTAAACACACTGGACAAATTTCTGTGAATACTTGTCCCTTGCAGATAAAGCCACCCACCCAACGAACAGACAGGAAGACTGGGAGTACATCATAGGCTTCTGTGATCAGATCAACAAAGAACTAGAAGGGTAGGTCTATGAAAGCACATAAATAATCCCTTGAAAACATGAATCCCTCAGAAGAATAATCATCTCGTTTTTTTTCCTTGCAGCCCTCAAATAGCTGTAACTCTGCTCGTCCATAAAATCCACTCTCCACAAGAATGGGAAGCTCTCCAGGCTCTGACAGTGAGAAATACTTTGACATGCCTTCCTGTTAACAATCAAAACATACTCTTTGGGCTAATTGTAGCTATTTTGTCTGCAGGTATTGGAGGCGTGTATGAAGAACTGTGGGAGAAGGTTTCATAATGAAGTGGGAAAGTACAGATTTTTAAATGAGCTGATAAAAGTTGTTTCTCCAAAGGTGAGCACTCTCAAAATAATTCACTCTGTATGCCTCGCTGTGAAGCCTCTTTAATCAACGTCTGTTTCCAGTACATGGGTGGCACTGCTCCGGAGAAGGTGAAGTTGAAGATCGTGGAGATGCTATACAGCTGGACAGTGGCTTTTCCAAATGAAGTAAAAATTAGCGAAGCCTACCAGACGCTGAGGAGAGAAGGTATGTGAGATAATAAACATGAGAAGAGTTTGTCCCTCAGTGAGGAAGCTCATTTTAGTCCTCGCTTACTTCAGGCCTTGTAACAACTGACCCAGAGATACCACTGGACAGGACGCTGGTTCCCTCTCCCCCAACAAGACCAAAACATCCAGTGTTTGACAACGAAGACATGGGCAAGGTGAGGGATGGAAAAGATATAAGGAAAGCTTCAAAGTTGTAACCATTTTGCTCATGGTTTAATTTTTCATGCAGATGATACTTTTCTGTGATCACAACAAACTGGTATTTATTTGTTTGCTTTTGTTTGTGTGGGTGTGTTCAGCTACTTGCAGAGCTTCTGCGTAGTAAAAACCCAGAGGACCTCCAGGAGGCCAACAGACTCATCAAGAACATGGTGAAAGAGGTAACTTTGTGGGTTATTTCAATTGCATTACACAGTAGTAAAAATCTGTTTATCAAAGTTTTTAAGCCATGCCTTGCTCTGCGCCACTTTTCGTCTTCAGCGCAAACATTCAGATGTGTGGTATACCGTTAACTGTCAGCCTTGTTGCTTTTCCCAGGATGAGGCTCGAGTGCAGAAAGTCACAAAGCGAATGAACACTCTGGAGGAGGTGAACATAAACGTCAAGCTGCTGACGGAGATGCTGACACACTACAATAGAGAGAGCTCAACAGACTCAGACAAGGAGATCATTAAGGTGTGTTTCTGTAACGCTCTCACACACACACAAAACCACAATAGTTATTGTTAAATTCAAACAGCTTGTCAACCCCCAGGGAAGTAACCAAATAGTATCTTCTCAAAACACACTGCGTACAAAGTGGTACCACATTTTCTTCTTGATTTGTATTTCATGGTTAGATATAAACTTGAAATTTAGATTTTAGTCAAAGTTAATAGGTACACACACCATCTGTCTTGGATTGGAACTAATCGCCTAAAACTTAGCAATAATCCAGTCATCTCTTAAGTGAACTGGCACAAACATCAGGTTGTGAAGAGCACTCCTGTGAGGAGTTTCTAAGTGATCTTGAAAAAATCTCCCTTCTAGATCTATGCCTGGTCATAATTCACACTTTAAAATAAGATTATCAGCGCCAATATAGGTAATTCCTAAATGCTACTTCTTAGCTCTCTGATCGGGTTGAGCAGGACTAGCACGACTAAGTCTCCATGACAACACCACGCCGGCTGACAAAGTTTAGTAGAGAGAAGAGAGATCTGTGTTTTCTCTGCTGAAATTGATTTCTGTGATTAATTTTGTCGTGATGGTGGACACAGGAGCCTAACTGTCAGACAGAAAAAGGACAGAAGAGCAGAAGAAAGAGAAACAGGAGAGAGATAGAGCATCATCTAAAGGCTAAAACATGAGCTACAGGCTAAAACATAGGTTAATCTGTTAGTGCTAATGTCCATTCTAACCCACATACAGCAGTTATTCTGCAGTGGTCTGTTCAAACCTGAGAGTCTATCAATAAAATAAAGAGCCAGGCTACATTAGCTCTGCTTGGTGAGGTTAGAGTTGGTAGATGTAACCAGGATTCACTGACGTTACATGTTACAGACACGTCTCAAAGCACTGGGCTGTCAGCTGCACTAAATATAGCCAGCCACTAAACTTTCAAACAACAGCACTATGTAACTGTTGATAATTACATTACCTTGTTGAATTGTATATGGTAAAATGATGTCTTGAAAAAAGAAAATTGTTCTGATCCCGTCTCCATTCATTTCCAAAACAAGCACATGCCTTGTTAAATGTTGTATCTTCAGGACAGTAAGCATGAGACTCTGGACTCAGAAAGGTGATGCTACAGTAAGGAAATTAAAATGTAGACAGTTGATATATATATATATATATATATATATATATATATATATATATATATATATATATATATATATATATATATATATATATATATATATATATATATATATATGTATATATATATTTGTGGTGGAGGGGTTTGCATGTCCCAATGATCCTAGGAGCTAAGTTGTCGGGGGCTTTATGCCCCTGGTAGGGTCTCCCATGGCAAACAGATCCTAGGAAAGGGGCCAGACAAAGTGTAGCTCATACAGACCCCCTATGATGACAAACAAAAAATGGTTTAACGTGGGTCACCAGGGCCCCCTCCTGGAGCCAGGCCTGGGGCTGGGGCTTGATGGCGAGCGCCTGGTGGCCAGGCCTGCTCCCATGGGGCCCGGCCAGGCACAGCCCAAAGAGGCAAGTGGGACCCCCTTCCCGTGGGCTCACCACCTGCAGGAGGGGCCATAGGGGTCGGGTGCAGTGTGGGACCTTGGCGGCAGGGCTTGACATTAACTTTTTTGCTCACCAGCCACAGTGGCTAGTGGCATCCCTGAGTTACTAGCCACTCAGTATTTTCACTGGCCACAATTTGTTGTTGGATAATTATGTTCAATATGATTAAAGCGGATGATGACATGCTAAAGTTTACTTAAAAAAGATTTACAACATCTTTAAATGTAAATGATCCCTATGCACACTCAAAACAAAACTAGATCAATGTTAAAATCTACAGGTCCTTAATCAGGTATTCAGCTCTGATAAAGTTGTGTGTAACATTGTGCTCCTTTCATATGAAAATATGCAGTCTATTAAGACATAGTAATTAAAATAGTAGTTTGTTATTGCTTATATTAAAATGGTAAAGGGGATTAATTGAACTGATAAAAACTCAGCAAGAGACACTGTCTGCTTAAATATTTATTCATGATTGTAATCAGAAAATCATTTCTTTTTTCATGAGAATGACAATGAAGAGAGGTAAATTAAATTTCCTCAGAGCTTTCATCATCAGAGTCATCTTTTTGCTTGTCTCTCTGCTCCATGTTTGAGATAAAATTCAACCCGCCAAAGTGGCCAGTGGGAGCGGCCGTGTTATCAGCCACTGTCGAAATCCACCCGCATTCGGCTGGTTGGCCGGTGTTAATGTCAAGCCCTGCTTGGCGAACTGATCCGCGGATGGGTGGACAGTTGAGATACACAGAAAAGAGCCGTGTCATGTCTCAAATGTGCCTGAAAATTTCAGAAAATAACCTTGATTTTGAAAATGTCAGTGTTTTATTGTAATTTTTCCTGGGTTTGTTGTTTCTAATCTGATAATAAAGACTCTTTAGATACCTGTACTATGGGATGTTTGATGTTATGTCAATAAATTGAAACAGAATTTTGTACAATTTCAATAATATCTACTTGGACCTTAGATTTCTTCACATGTGCCGCACATCTCGTGTTTTTTTCTCACAGGAACTGTTTGAGCGCTGTGACAAGCTGAGACGTGCTGCTTTTAAAATGGCCACAGAGTCAGAGGACAATGACACCAGTCTTGGTTTGTCATGTTATAATTCAAAGCTAAAGTCTCAACATTTGAAAAATATTCTTTTGTGTTAACTGTAATCCCTGACCTTTGACCCCTCAGGTGACATCCTGCAAGCCAGTGACGACCTCTCCAGGGTCATCAACTCTTACAAGAAGATCGTGGAGGGGCTGCCCATTAATGGAGACAACGAGGAGCCTCCATCTTCAGCTGGTCAAAGTGAGAATGGTGAGAGATATTCTTCTCTCTAAACTCGTGTAACGCCATAGAGAAGAAGAAATCTGCTGAAGGTAACTTTTCTCTCTCTGTTGCACAGTAGACACTACAGACACACTGATCGACCTCGCTGGCATCGATACCCCAAGTCCCCCCCAGCCTGCTGCTCCTCCCTCTTTTCCTATCTCTGTCTCCACCAATCCCTCTGCCTCCTCCATACCCGTACTGCCTCCTCCTCCCAAACACCTGCTCGGCTGCGGTGGCAGTCAGAGCAGCAGCCCCAGTCATCCACCCCTCGCCAAAGCCTCCTCTGCACTCTCTCTGCTGGATGATGAGCTGCTGTCTTTGGGTAATTTGGTTAAACAGAAAAATGTCTTGAAAGAATTGAGAGTAACAAATGATTTCTTTATCAGCAACATATACCTGTACCTTCTTTTCAGGACTGAACGACCCCCGTACCTCTATAAGCAGCCAATCAAAGCCCAAGTTAAGTGAACTGTCCAACCAGTGGACATCCATGCAGGTACATATTAAACATTTTGGACCTGTTAGATTCACAGTTTGTCCAACAGTGTCTAATGAATCAGTTTGTCCCAATGTTTCCTCTGCAGGCTCCAGCTTCAGGTGTTGACATTTTTGGGAGTGTGCCTTGTTCTGGTCCGGCAGTGCCCCTAGCTGAACCAACAGCTGCAACAAACAGTCTGCAGAACTTGCAGGACTTGGCCATGATGGGCTTCCCAGATCACAAAAGGTACATAGTCACTTGCAGTTTTTGAATTGTGTAAACACTTTATTTCTGTCGTTATTTTCTTTTTTTTGTTTTTTGTTTTTTTACCAGCCAGGTGCTGGCAAGGGGAAGCAGCTTTGGATCGCCTGCAGCAGTGCCTCCTCTCATACCTCCTCAGGGCTCTCCCTCCTCATCTTCTCTTTTCCATGGTGTAATGCCTGGCTCTCCTGCTCTGTGCCACACAAAGGCACAGAGCCTGGGCTCAGCCCCAGGGAGTCCACTGTTCCGCTCCCTGTCTCCCTGCCACCCTCCTCTCCAGGGCAGCCCCGCCAGAGCTGCAGATGTCTCTTTGAGCAGTGTCCACGTCCCTCTGGAGGCGATCAGACCCAGTAAGAACAGAATCAGATCCAAAAGTTTTACTTTGATGTCCTGTGTTGTCAATCTTGGTGTTTCAGTCTTGTAGAAACATAGCTAAGGAGACAAAGTGAGGACCAAGAATTGAACTCTGTGGTACTCCACAGTCCCGTCAGTAGCCCTAGTTTCACCAAGCGGCCCGGTATGGATCAGTACAATTTGGTACGGGTTGGATCTCTAAAGCTTGATCCTGTTTGCATCTCCACCGTCAACCATGGCCTTCTTGGTAGGCTGCACAGAAGCCAAATGTTGATAGCTGTGTCAGCTTTGTAATAACGCGATGGCATTACTGCGCTCCTCAGTGTACCCCGCTAATAAATCCAACAAAGGAAAAACAGGACACAGAGCACACAGAGCTGTTCGGTGACGCTGTTATCCAAACAAAAAGAAAGTTATCTTCATGAAGTTGGCTAGAGATTTAAAGGGTTGGCTGGTGTTGTTTATTTCCGCTGTTACACAGGAAGAGAGGGAGGGAAAAGAGGGATGGTACAGATCAGTAATCTGGGGACCTGTCTGAGTTGTAGTCAAAGGAAAAGCCACAAAATATGTGCTGTACCAAGCAGTGGTGTGCACAAAGGAGGGGCAGGTGGGTTGGTCGCCCCAGCTTTTGGGGGCAACAAGTTGTTAAAAAACATGCACTGGGGGGGCGCTAGCGAGCAGGTGATGGAGTAGGCTGCAGAAACGACAAGCTCTGCTGAAATTTGGATTAAAAGTTGTTTTAAGGCACTTTATACCCACAAATAGAAACGAAGTACTATTTTAAGTTTGTTACTTTCATTTTCTGTCAGTTCAGCTGTAAAATAGCCGTGATAATGGCTAACAATTTGCGAAAGTTCAAGTATACCGGAGCATCCTCCAGTGCCGGGCCTAAAGCATCGAGCTCGAGTGACTCACCGACCGAGAGCGGCACTTCGCCACCGCGGCGTGATAACCAGACGGGCATGGCGGATCTTAAAGTTGAGATCTTGACGTCATTGAAGAAAGATATCTCTGCAATGCTTAGACTGGAGTTAAAGACTGCCCTGTCCGAGGAATTTGACGTTGTTAAGGCCGAGCTACACGCAGTGAAGGCGGAGGTGGCTAACAACACCGCAGCCATCCGCTCCGAGGTGGAGAAGATGAAAGCTACTATATCAGACATGGAACAAGGGCTCTCATCGTGCTCAGATGACGTGACTTCGCTGATAACCAAGGTGGGGAAACTCGAGACAGAGGTAACCAACCTCCGGGAGAAATGCCTTGATATGGAGGGGAGAATGAGGCGCTCCAATATCCGAATACTAAATGTCCCCGAGACCCCAGGCTCAAGCACACCGGCTGCAGTATCCAAGCTGCTTAAAGAAGTATTGAAAATGGAAAAAGATATACTGATCGACAGATCTCACCGGGGTCTACAAGCAAGGAGACCAGACGGCAAACCTCGTGTTATCGTGGCGAGAGTGCATTATTACCAAGATTGTGCGGACATTCTTCGCCATGCTCGGGAGTCTGGACCGCTGCAGTTTAAAGGTACCGCCATCTCCATATTTCCGGACTATCCCCCCAGCGTCGCACAGGCCAGATCCGCTTTCAGCGAGGTGAGACGTCTGCTCCGCGGAATAGATGGTGTTAAATACGGCTTAGTCTACCCAGCACGGCTTCGTGTCACTTATAATGGAACTGAGAAACAGTTTCAAAACCCGGTGGACGCCATGGCTTACGTGAGAACCACGATCCTACAGGATGCTGCAGTGGACTGAATGTGAGTGATATGGTGGTGATTAACCCACATCAGAATAAGGTTGGTGCTGTACACTCTGGCGCCTGGATGTATCACTTTGACTGATATATTGTGTTTACAAAGTTGTTAGTGAACTTTGTTTTGATTTGAAGCTCACTTTTCTTTTTTTCTCTCTCCTATGCATGTTTTATATTTGTACATAGTGAGCAAAGCCACTGTAGTTGGTTAGGATATTGCTGTGTTTACAAATATTTTTGATAAAATCCACCCTTCCCGTGGCTGACGGTATAATGTGGGCTTCTCTATTGCTTATATACTTCGTTTCTCATTATTTTTCTTTTTTATTGTTATGTTAAGATATTGTTGCTATAAACTTCACACACTTAATAAGGGAAGAGAAGATATTATCTCTACTAATTTTGCACACCTGCTTGTGATTATTTTTATTTTATTTATTTATTAATTTTAATTTACCTTTTTTTTTTTTTTTTCATTGATCCTTTAGACTGTGCAGCAATGGGGGCAATATTTTACTTTTTATGTTTCTTTAATAGTATTAATAATACTGACATCAAGCAACCCAATGTTGAGATGACATTGGGAAATCCAATTTATTTCTTATTTCATATTTTTATTTTTTATCCTTCCTTCTCATTCTTCTAAGTTGAAGTAATTGATTGCATTTAGAGTTTTAAATGTGCATTATATTGAACTATGTTCTATTTACAGTAGAGTTTGGCCTTCTAGAGCTAGTGCATCCTCATACAAACACTTAAATGTGTAGATGCTATTGCGAGGGGTTTGGGGATCACCTTGTTCTAATAGGTGAGGGTTGGGGAATTACTGTACCAGACTTCATTAGATGTCTCCTTTTCTTTTGTTTTATTGTTTTTATTAAGGGCTTCTTTCAGTACTCTAGAAAATGTAAGATTTTCTGTACACCTTTAATCTTCCTTCTTGAATATGACCACAGCTAGTTCGAACTCCAGAAGTTGCGATGTAACCTTTATAAGCTGGAATGTAAAATCCCTAAACCATCCGGTCAAAAGAAAAAAAGTATTATCCCATCTGAGAGATCTTGATGTGGGCATAGCCTATCTTCAGGAAACACATCTTCGAACTTCTGATCATTTTCGACTCAGGGGGGGTTGGATTGGTCAATCATACCATTCCAACTTCCATTCTAAATCCAGAGGTGCGGCCATCCTTATTAACAAGAAAATTCCATTTGTTATGTCAAGAGTTGAGGCAGATACATCAGGACGTTACATAATCGTAGTAGGCAGGATATACAATACGCCAGTCATCCTGGCTAATGTCTATGCACCACACTGGGATGACAGCTCATTCTTTCTGAATTTTTTCACACAACTTCCAAACATGGACACACACCACCTTATTCCTGGAGGGGACATGAATTGTGCATTATCACCTACTTTAGATCGTAGTTCATCCAGAGTAATATCCCAGTCTAAGGCTGCCTCTCAAATACAGCTATTTCTTAACACAAATGGTATATCTGATGCATGGCGTTTCAAAAATCCAACATCTAGAAGTTATTCCTTTTTTTCACCCGTGCACAGGACATACTCCCGTATAGATTACTTCTTTTTAGATAAAAGACTTCTCCCATTAATGAGTAAGTGTGACTACCAGGCAATAGTTATCTCAGATCACGCCCCCCTTCTGATGACTCTATGCATACCAATCTCCCACAGCAACTATCATCCTTGGCGCCTCAATACTTTATTACTCTCAGATGAAGATTTTATTAAATTTATGTCATCTGAAATAACATCCTTTCTGGATTTTAATCAGACCCCAGGAATGCGTCCCTCAACAATATGGGAATCAATGAAGGCCTATCTCAGGGGACAAATAATAGCATACAGCGCACGGCAAAAGAAATGTCGTAATGCGAGGCTTGAACAACTAACAAATGATATTCTTAATTTAGATGCAGCACTCACCCTTATGCCATCTGAGGATTTATTCAAACAACGTCAAAACTTACAAACAGAATTCAATTTATACTCAACTAGGCACATTGAAAACCTAATTAATAAAACACAAAGTAAGACATATGAGTTTGGAGAAAAGGCTGGAAAAATTCTTGCTCACCAGCTCCATCAAAAAACTGCAAATAGAACAATAGCCGAGATAAATGATGAATTGGGAAATAACCACAGGGAACACTCAGAGATTAATTTGTGTTTTCATAAATTCTACTCAAAGTTATATGCTACAGAGTCTCTTGGGAATAGTGCTCTTTTTGACTCTTTTTTTGAGAAAATAAATATTCCCACAGTTGATAACGAGATTGTATCTGATCTAGACAAACCATTCTCTATAGAAGAACTTATAAACGCGATTAAATCCATGAAAAACGGGAAATCCCCAGGACCAGATGGGTTTCCAAGTGAATTTTTTATGAAATTTGCCACCCAACTTGCCCCTATCTTGCTCTCTGTATTTGAGGAATCACTTGCTACTGGCTCCCTTCCTCCAACCATGCGGCAAGCAACTATTTCTCTCATCCCCAAAGACAACAGAAATCTTTTAGATTGCAGCTCTTTTCGACCCATTTCACTCTTAAATGTGGATAGTAAAATTCTTTCAAAAATGTTGGCATGCCGTTTAGAAAAAGTTTTACCCTCGATAGTTTCTGATGACCAAACAGGATTTATTAAAGGCCGCCATTCTTTTTTTAATATCAGACGCCTATTCAATATCCTCTATGATCCCACTCCACCCGACATCCCAGAAATATTAGTATCACTTGACGCTGAGAAAGCTTTTGATCGGGTGGAGTGGGATTATCTTTTTTATGTCCTTAAACAATTCGGCTTTGGTGAAAGATTTATTTCTTGGATACAAGTGCTTTATTCCTCTCCCTTAGCGGCAGTCCGGACAAATAACAATCTCTCCTCCTTTTTCCCTCTCCACCGCGGCACTCGGCAAGGCTGTCCCTTGTCACCACTTTTATTCGCTATCGCGATAGAGCCATTAGCAATTGCGTTACGCAATGAGGCCAATATAAAGGGAATACAAAGAAATGGCTCTGAAAATAAAGTATCCCTTTATGCGGATGACATGCTTTTGTATCTGTCTCACCCTGTTACTAGTTTACCAAACACTCTTACCCTACTTGAAGAATTTAGTAAAATATCAGGATACAAAATTAACCTACAAAAAAGTGAGATCATGCCAGTAAATCCTGCAGCTAAGCTCATCAATTTTGGCTCATACCCATTCAAAATTAGTACACAAAAATTTAAGTATTTAGGAATTTGGATAACACAGGCCTTTAAAGATATTTTTAAAGCTAACTTTTCACCTTTATTACATAACCTTAAGCAAGATTTGGAGCGTTGGAATTTATTACCCTTATCACTGGGAGGAAGAATTAATACAATTAAAATGAATGTGTTGCCCAAATTTTTATATGTGTTTCAGTGTGTTCCCATATTTTTGTCAAAATCATTCTTATTCTTATAATCATTATAGCAATAGATGAATTGATATCAAACTTCATTTGGAATAAAAAACGTCCTCGTATACGGAAAGGCATGTTACAACGGCATCGTCAACATGGTGGACTAGCCCTTCCTAACTTCCAGCTTTACTATTGGGCTGCCAACATTAGGACTATGTTATACTGGAAGGAGTCTTTGCCTAATGATAAATGGTTGCAATTGGAAAACCTATCTTGTTGCCACACATCTCTGTACTCCTTGCTTTGTTCCAAGCTCCCTCTTTTGGACCCTATATCCAAGTACACCTCAAATCCAATCGTAAAACATTCTTTCAAAATTTGGACGCAATTTAGACGATTCTTCTCTCTCAAGGACCTCTCAGTCTGTGCTCCTATTGTGAGAAATCATCTCTTCGCACCATCAACTATAGATAGAGCTTTTGACGAATGGATTAAGAGAGGGATTGCCACAATAGAAGATTTATTTATTGATAATACATTCATATCCTTTGATCAGTTGATGCTCAAATTTAATATCCCCCGTCCTCATTTTTTCAGATACTTACAGCTTCGTAATTTTGTATCAACATCGTTCACTTATTTTCCATCACAGCCACCTAGCTCTCTTTTGGACTCAATTTTGAGACTTAATCCATGCTCCAAAGGTATTATTGGAACAATTTACTCCTTACTAACTGTATATAACTTGGAATCCTTGACATCGCTGAAGAATAAGTGGAGGGAGGATTTGGGGATTGACTTTTCTGATGAGATTTGGAATAACGCCCTTAAAAGAGTACATTCTTCCTCAATATGCCTACGGCATACAGTTATCCAGTTCAAGGTTTTACACCGCCTGCATTGGTCGAAAGTGAAATTAGCAAAGTTCACATCTAATGTCAATCCTATGTGTGACCAATGTATGCAAGCATCAGCCACCCTCGCACACATGTTTTGGTTTTGTCCAAAATTAAATAGTTTCTGGCGATCAGTATTCAAAACCCTTTCAGATGTCCTAAAAATACCCATAGAACCCTCTGCTGTCACTGCAATATTTGGAGTAATTCCACAAGATACGCACCTTAGTCGACAAGCAAAGGATGCAATAGCCTTCATATCTCTTCTAGCCAGACGACTTATACTCCTTAAGTGGAAGGAGAAGTTTCCGCCAACCTTTAAAATGTTGATTAAAGACCTCTTACATCATTTAGTGTTAGAGAAAATTCGTTACTCCACAAGAGGGTGTGCCCAAAAGTTTTATACTATATGGCAACCTTTTTTGACATACATAGAAAAAGTAGATGACACCAACATTTGAAATTTATAAAATAGATCCCATATTGTAATTATTTATAGCCCGTGTATTTAAGTTGCATTTTTGTTTATTTGTTTTTATGTGTATTTTTTTTTTTTTTTTTTATTTCTATTTTTATTTCCTTTTATCATTTTCTGAATACTTCCATATTATCTTGACTGTTATTGTATTTATTTTACTTTTATTTATCCATTTGATTTATTTATCTTTTGACTTTTATCTTAAATTATTTTTATATTTTTAAGTACAAGAATAACTCTTTATAAGATTATCATTATTTAACTATCTAACGGTACAGTAATACTGTTGTAGGGATGGGGCTCTGTTGAGCGGGGAGGGGGGGGGGGGGGGGGGGGGGGGGTTGTATTGTGTTCATGTAATTTCTTCTGTATACTCCTATGTATGATTTGAATATGTCAATAAAAATACTTTGAGCAAAAAAAAAAACATGCACTGAAGTGACCTCTTGGGAGCCAAAATGTGTGTTGAAGTGCCATCCAGATTGGTAAAAACCTGGGGTCTGCAACCGCTACTTTCAAAAGAGCCATTTTGCCTCAGCTCACCTTGATGAAAGTCATTCAAGAGCCGCAAAATATACTTCATCTTCACAATAAAGACAAAAAAGTGTATAACATTCTAGGCATTGTGAAAATCTAGTGAATAATTATCTGAACAAGGTTTTTTTTAAAAAGAAAAATGAAATTAAAAAATGTGGAAAAAACGTGCCAAAATTTTGAAATGTAAAAAAATGCAATGGAAAAAATTTGCTGAACCTAAATTATGCAATTTCTAAATTTTGCTTTATTTAAAAAAAAAAAGTAAAAAATTTCTAAAAACTGCAAAATACGTTAAAAAAATGGGATTTAGAAAAAATTTCAAAAATTTGCAAAATCTCCCTCCCTTTTCAAAATTAGAAAAAAATGTAAAAAAAAATTTGAAGTTAAAAAATGACAAAAAATGTAGAAGCTTTATTGCAAGAGGTTATACATATTTTGTAAAACACAATGTCAAACTGTGATTTTTTAGTGTCTATGTTGTTTTTGTTTTTACACTCTGGAAGAAAATTTTGTAAAAAAAAAAAAATTGTCTATTTATTATATTTTTAAAGCTACAAGGAGCCACTGCAAAGGAGTCAAAGAGCCACATGAGGCTCCAGAGCCGCAGGTTGCAAACCCCTGGTAAAACTTACTAAACTGCCCTCTTGGGTGGAAAACAACACACCAAATTTTCCCTAACATAGAAATATGTCTCAAGTGTCCTCGAAAACACACTGAACTTAAATAAGTAAGAGTAATGCCAGTTCATATTGATAGAGGTAAAGAGAGCTACATCTGTGCCTGTGTATGATTGGTTGTTTTCTCTCTGTTTTCAGGTAAAGTGCTTCCTGTGACAGCGTACGATAAGGACGGTGTTCGAATGCTTCTTAACTTTGCCTCTGACTGCCCCCCTGGCAGGCCTGACGTGTTGGTAATGGTGGTGTCCATGCTTAATACAGCTCCCCAGCCTGTCCACAATGTGTTACTGCAAGCTGCTGTCCCAAAGGTAGACAAATCAACTGTCTTCTTCACTCATTTTTGTTTGCCTTATTTTAAGTTTGCTTTGTGGAGAAACCTCCATCTTTCAAATACTGAGATTGAACTACTTTACTTTTTGTGGTTCAATCATTCAGCCACCCTCTGCATTTAAATACCAGGGTGTCCAGGGGGTCTTAAAAAGTATTAAAAGTTGATAATTCAGTTGTGGGAAAATTGAGGCCCCTAAAAAGTATTAAAAAGTCTTAATGGTAATCTTATGAGGTATTCCATTTTATTGGTATTCAAGCTTTAACTCCAAACGTATCCATGGATATTTATTTTCCTCCTTTGGACTGTTACAAACTAACCTGACACGCCAGACAGACAGTTCCATATATCCACCACGGAAATAGTCCATCTGTTTGGAAAATGTTTCCAGGGTCTGGACCTTCAAAAAGAACCACACCTGGTGATTGGACGATCATTCTGCTCATCACACTCATCACAGACCAGCGTGAGGATCTAGAAAAAGCTTTAGCATCGCAAAATATTCCTCTCTAGAGTTTCTCAAGCCTCCTGAGAAAATTTCTCAGACTTTTGACAACCTGGGATCTTGGATTCTTACCATCTACAGAAAGCTTCCCCTGATCTCAGTTGTTTTGGAACAAATTTCCTTTGCTCATATCACCTTTTTACTGGATACAACGCGATGAGATAAGGTATTTATCAATACAGTTACGTAGCGCTGTTGTTTGAAACGTGACAACAAGCAAAGTAGTAATTTTGTGAGGCACGGGCTATACGTAGCGCTAGCAGCCCAACATATCTGTAGGCTAATGTGACAACAAACTCAGTTCGTACAGTAGTTTAGTAAATGCAAACCACAACTGTCAAAGATCGGTGCTAACAACAGCTTAAAGTCGAGATAAGGTCTTAAGACTTTTTGAAAGGTTTTTTAAAAAGTCTTAAAAAGGTATTTCATTTAACCTCAGGATTTCAGCGTATACCCTGAATACTGTCCACAGAAAACACACTAAGACTTGCGAAAGTTTGACTTCAACCTGTAACTGAGAGGTAACTACAGCGCTGACTTCTTTCTTTCGTCCTCCCACAGTCGATGAAGGTGAAACTGCAGCCTCCTTCAGGAGCAGTGCTGGCAGCGTTTAACCCAATCCTCCCTCCAGCCTCCATCACTCAGATCATGTTATTGGCCAATCCAACGAAGGTAGGTGACAATCTACCATGAGCGGTAAACCCCAGGATTAGGAGGGGAAAGAAATCAATATGGTGAAGTATAGAGAAGTTAAACTTGACTTTTCTGCTGTAAGTGTAACATCTATCTCTAAAGCAAGCAATGGAGACTATTTTTCGATGAATGCTATTAAAGATCTTGGTTCATGTCCTCACAGGAGAAGGTGCGTCTGCGCTACAAGCTGGCGTTCACACTCGGAGACCGACTGTGCAACGAGGTGGGAGAGGTGGACCAGTTCCCCCCGCAGGAGATGTGGGGTCATCTATAGCAGCGAGTCGACCTGCTACCACCCAGCAGGGACGGAGGGGTTCACGAGGAGGTGTTTGGTCACAGGCACTGCAGACAGGAAGTTGGTGGATTCAGATGCTCTCAACCCTTCAGCTTCACATTCCTGATAGTTGTTCCTTTGCCGTTCTTTTTTCATGTACAGTGCTCTGCAGATAGCTAACAAACTAACGATGGTGAGTACAGTGGCTGTGATGTTTACAAGTCTGTGCTGCTGAGATACTTAACCAAATGGATCCAAGACGATTTTAATATGTACTACAAATAGATCAAATCAAGCATCTTAAGTGCAATCAAGCAGCGTAACAGAGATTATTATACACACTAACCTCAAAGTTAAAGTCTGTTAAGATGATTAACCTCCAGTTCTTTTAAATAATCCATAATTTATTAAAAAAGAAAGAAGTTGTTCTATTGATTCCTCTGACTGAACAAAGATTAATATACTTGAGGTGCTACGGTGCATTTTTGCGATGTGGAGCAGCTCAGTCTCAGCTTTACCACATCACTCCTGAAGAGCTTTACAACAAACATTGGATGAATAAGCAGAGAGCTCTGGAAGAAGTTCATCCTTGAAGGAGCCCAGGAACTGTTTATAGACATCAACTTTTCACGGGCTGCTACAGCCACAACCTTTGAGTTGTGAACAAAATACTTGTATTTTTCTCAAGGTCCCTTCAATAAATTTCAAGTTGAACTAATTAACCATCCAAGGAGGTGGTTCTGATAGTGGGGGTTGGGACCTCTTTGGGCAGGGGGAGGAATTCCTTCCAAAATCAAAAACTATTTATGATAGCGCATTTCATCCACCATAGTAAAAATATAAACAAAAATAGGGATTACAAGAGTTTGCACTGGACTCCTGATGTGACTAAGCCAGGATAATGGTATTATTAATTTAAGGTAAACAGAAATATGTGCACATTGTCTAATTTTCTACTGATCAGCTAAATTAAGTATCACAGGCCCTGTTAGAGTTTGATTTGTAACAACGACCTGAAATTTAATAAAATAAAAAATGTGAAAAATAATTAAAAAAAATAAAAAAGTAATAACTTTTGGACAATGTAACAAAAGTCCTGAGCCTAAAATTTAATTTAAAGTTTTAATACAACCCAAATGTAATTAAAGCCTCAAACAGCAATGCTGCGACCGCTGCATGTGCGGCAAAACCCGCTTCAGCAAAGAGCTATGTCTGTAGATGAGGTGTGGCCCCTACTGCAGGCATACATGGATAAATTTAGTCAGTTAGTTATGGCCGTGTCTTTGATATTTTTATCATCTTTAGTAATGTGGGGGAGAGATCATTAAAGAAAGATGATGATTTGAAGCATGTTTAAAGTTGTTTACTCAAGTGAATATCACTTGTGTCCAATAGGTGGCGCTATTCCTATCACCCTAATGTATGTGCATATGAGCCCAGTATAGGAATGTGGTCACGTGTGTTAAATTTGGAACAGATTGGACAATATATGGGACTGATACTACTATCTAGTTCCACAGGGTGGCACTATTGCAGTAGCAGAGAATTGAGGTATGATGTGTTGGGAGGCGGACTTTGATGGTGTGTGTGAAATTTGAAGCAGACTGGACCTTGTATGAGGGAGCTACGGTGACTTCCTGGGGTGCATCTCAAAGCTCCTAAGTTCCATCCTTCCTTCCTCCACATGCTTCGTTCACTTGCGTCTTAGCCCCTCCCACCAGAGATGCATGGGAGAGACGCGAGGAAATGAAGAGAGGAGAGAGGATGGAGGAGATTCGTTTTTAGAGCAATGGGACATCCTCTCCTTTAGAACGTCACATGGGGCAACGTGTTTCAGTGATAACGGCATCAGCTGATCACCTCTGGATCATCTGTCAGTCAGCTCTAACAGCTGTTTGTGTGTCTGCACATGTGCGCTGTAATAACTCTGATCAAACAGAAACAGTAACAGAGATTTGTCTGTTCCTTTAACCTGTTAAACACACACGTTACCATGAAGAAAACCTGCTCTCTGTTTATTCTGTGTGCTGTTTAGAAGCTCATGGATCACTTTACCGGTAAAATGCGTAATTGTGAGATTATTTATGAACTATTTAGCCTTTATCTAGAGCCCATCTGATCGTGAACTCTGAAGCTCATTAATGTAACCCAGTTTATTGTGTCTCAGGAAGATATTATTTATCAGTCAGTTTTCTGTATTAATCCTCTGTTACATTGATTTAAAGATGGTTGTGTTCAGTGTTTTGTGCTTTAAACTCACAACAAACACTTTATTACCAGATTTGTGATCAGTTTCTGAACGATCCTCTGTGCCTGTTTTCAGCTCGTCTTTTCTCTAATTAAACTCTGTTGTATTTGTGGAGTTTCATGTAAAGTCTGAGCTGCTGCAGCATCCAATCAGAGAGTGATATTCTATATGGGGGCGTGTCTGTCAGTGAAAAGACTTCCGCAAAGCCAGCTCTCGTGTCTCCTCGATCATAGCTCCTCCGATCAGTCTCCTCCATCCTCTCTCCTCTCTCTTCTGAGCGCAATTATTGCTTTGGGACAGTCTTCAAAATGGCGACTTCAGGTCTTGTGGAGGAGATAGGACAGAGGAAGCACAAAGTTAACGCACTGAGACGCATCGAATGTATGGGACTGATACTACTATCTAGTTCCACAGGGTGGCACTATTGCAGTAGCAAAGAAGTGAGGTATGATGTGTTGGGGGGTGGACCTTGATGGTGTGTGTGAAATTTGAAGCAGACTGGACCTCATATGAGGGAGCTACAGTGACTTCCTGGTTTGTTGGGAGATAGAGCGTGATGCAGTGCCACTAGCATAGATGCACTCTTTAACTGCAGGACATGATTTGGTTGGTGATGCTTTTTGAAGGCCTGAAAGACACTTCGGAGCACAATTGAAAAGAAGATGTGAAAAAATTGGGGATTTTTCTAAACTGGGTGCGTTCAAGTTAGTCTTGAGCTCAAGGCACGCAATTTGAGGTTAAAGAGACAGGAAAAGCAAAGAAAGGAATAAAGAAAGAATAATAATACCTTGAGGTTTCAGGAGGGCCTTCCCCTGTTTTGGGGGCTTGGGCCCTTACCTAACTAACCCAATTTACATTTTAGGCAAAAAGTTTTTGTGTTTTGGGCTCAGCTTGTTACATCTTGGATCAGTTATTACATTTAATGTTTTATTACATATTTTGTATTGGGTCGTTGTTACCTATCAGGCTCTAATGAGGTCACTGGACTCGTGCACTGCTTTTCCAGGATCTCATGCTGAAAGGTTAAGGAACCCCTGATCTAAGGAGAGTTGACTTCTGGTGGACCCCAGAAATGACTGTTTTTAAGGTTTTTAATCCAGCAACTGTGGACAGGACCTAGAAATGATCCAAGAATGCTGGTTATCACCACAGAAGGATCGTTTAGTATTTATTTCATCGTTTGCACGTTTTAGCCCCATTTAGCAATAGTTGATCAACAAAGCCGAATGATGTTTGAGCAACCAACTGCACTTTATGTTCTTCCTGTTTTAATCATTCAATAGTTTTTTTTTTTTCTTTCTTTCTTTTTGAGTTAACAAAATCAGATCCGTGAGCAGTTGGCTTGCATATTTTCATTCTGTATTTTAAGAAGTCTTATGTTGGTGTTTTATTTATTCTCTCAGTATTTCAGTGCATCACTGAACCTTGAAAATGTAAACCAAGAAATTTACATTTTAGTCCGCTTGAAAGGGAAGTTTGTAAGAGAGGTGTAACTGAGTTGTGCTGTTCAGAGTTTCATGAACCAGTCAAATCTGACTCTCATTAAATCTGGTCGTCCTTGACTCGTGATGTCAGATGTACAGGTGTGTGTTAGATGTACATAATTAAAAATGTAATGTACCAGTTGTTTGTTGTCTGATAAGTTGTGTGAACTTGTGACATGTAGATTTCGGGGGAGTGTACATATTATATGATGTGCCATGTGTTCGCTGCATGAAAAATAAACATTCTTTCAAAGGACGTGCTCTTCTGATTTTAAACTTCTCAAAAACTGAACCAAAGGTCAAATTTAAGACAGTGTAAGTAAAGAATAGTTTTATTATCAAAGAGCACATTTTGATTAGTTGAATTTATTTACAATACAAAAATGCAAAAGAAGAGCTTTGTTTGCTTTTGTTCATGCTTCCACAGTTCCCTCTTTGACAATGGCCATGGCGAGATTCCTGGCCAGAGCGAGTCTCAGGAGCTCCACCTTTGTCACCTCGATGTCTTCATCCTGAAACAAAGAACACAAATTAGAGCTGTTTGGGTCTGTTTGGCTGTATTTCTGCACATCAGATCCATGCCCCCCATTTTTCCTCAGGAAGGGTTACAGCTGAATAACATCACATGCACTTCAGAATAAAGGTCTAAACAGCCATTATTTCAACACACTATATAAACACTAAAGAATGGCAGGGTTCATGAAAAAAATCCAAACCATTCAGTTTATCTGACTTGGATCAAGGCGCATGTGTTGCTCGGTTCATGTTTTTTCTTTGTGATTTCGATCATATGCATACGCAATGCGAGGCAAAGGAGCACAGCAGGACACCTGTAGAGGGAGGTGAGTGTGTTGTGTACATGGCAAAGGGAACAGACGGAGTCAGAGGATGTGCCTGTGGCGTTGCACCGTTCTGCTGTATGAGAGCACTTTATATGTAGTGTCAGCTTGGCGGTATGAAAGAGGTAGATAAATCTGTGACTGAGTGTTGCCAATTATATTCAGTGTTTTTGTAGACCCCTAAGGAGACTTCTTTAAGATACTAGCAACAAAGCTAGTGACTTATCTGGAGTTTGGAGACTGACATTGACAGCATGTTTTGATCTTACTGTCCTCAATGAGCAGCAGGTGCTGCTGTGAGCTCCTCTCCTATTCAAAACAGACGGTCAGTCCTCCTCACCTGCAGCTAGGGATGGGTACCTTTCACACCTGAAACGATACGGTACCACCTGGCAATCGGTACCGGTACTCAATTCAACCAATTTTCGGTACTTTCTTGCGTTTATGTGGTAGATATTGATAATATTGATAATATTGATTTGTTTACTTATGAAATATAAAGAAAATTAATTTAACATATTTATTTTTCGATATATAACCTTGCAATGGTGTGTTCATGCCCAGTGTGGAAAATTGCCCACTCTTCTATTCCCTCACAGTCACAAGGATGTGTTTAGGTACCTAAACATGGTACCTTTTGGTTTTACCTGAGTCGATACTGAGTCTTTTGACAGAATTCGGTCGGTACCTATAAAAGTACCTAATTCTGTACCCATCCCTACCTGCAGCAGTTTCCTCCTGCTGCTCCAGAGCAGATGACTGCATTCAATTGAATAGAGCAAGTGCATGTCTCATTTGGGTCTCTACTGCTGGTCCTAAGCCCGGGTAAAGGAGAAGGGTCAACATTTGACTAAAAATCCACACAAGAATTTTTAAAGTTATTTTTGGGGGCTTTTTCTGCCCTTAACTGAGTAGTAGAGAGGAGTGAGTAGAGCAGGAAACAGCGTGAGAGTGGGGGAGTGGCATGCTAGAAAGAGGTCAAAGGCTGGATTTGAACCAAGCGGCAACCTCCGGTCTCAGAATATGAGACAATGTGGAAGTGCTAAAATCTGCTGTTTCTGGAGTGTTTGCTTGAGGATGGCTCCGGAAGTAGTGGAAGTCACATACACACCAAGCCAAAAAAAGCCATTTTCGAAGCAGAAATTAACCTATTTACAGCCTGGTTCAAAAAACGTCTCCTGTCTGAGTCGCTAATTTTACTACCGGCTCCCACTGTACGGGGGGTGAATTTTTTTTTTTTGACTCAGAGGATATTAAGATTGTGAGCTCCCCCACAGCTGAGGGTCACGTGACACCCGGCGCCCTATGGCTGTAGATGAAGCCCTTGCCACTACCAATATGGCCACTATAGCCGATGTGCTTCATTTTCTGTTTCAGACACAGACGGGTGACGTCGGCGAGACTACATCCATGTTTTATACAGTCTATGATTTGAACCCGGGCCACCTGCGTGAGGTGAACCTCATGGAGCGGTACCTAAACCACTAGGCCCTCTGTGCTCCAAGAAGTTTGTATTTTTAAACATATTTATAGTTATTTACCTGCTTTTTGTCTGTCCCACATTATTCCTTTCTCATCTAACATCCATGTCACTTACATGCAAATGGCTTATTACGCAAATTAGGCGGTAGCGTCATTTAGTGACTTTTAGTTACTTCAGGGACAGCCAATGGACACTTTCCTTACTGAGGAGTTGGCATGTTGAATCTTGCAAGGTCACACCCAGCTTTAATGGTGTTTCAAATGGCAAACTGCCTCATTCTTTAGGTCAGGGGTCACCAAAAGCACCCATGGGTACCTTGGCACCTACAGGAACCACTTGAGGTGCCTGCAAGGCATGTCTTAAATTCAGCACTGGTCACAACAGAGTTACTTCAAGAAATGCTTCCTGCCATCGCTGTCGTGTTAATCATTAATATTAATTGTGGAATAATTAACATTGATTTGAGCAGTCTCCTCACATTACTTCTACTATTATTACTGTCATTAAAAAGTGATCTGTGCAATTTTGTTCAGGAATTTTGTATCAGGCAAGTAGCCCCTCGTACCACTCATTTCTCTCAAAAAGGTTGGTGACCCCTGCTTTAGGTTTTATACGTTTATACTAGTGGTGGGACTTGATTAAAAAATGAATCAAATTAATTATGCTATTTGTAATTAATTAATTGTAATTAATTGCAATTGAGGACACTACTTTCAAGTACATTCATCAGCCGTTATGTGGTAAATAGTGCTGTCAGGAGATTAATTTTTTTTTTTATTAATTACAGGATTTGTAATTAATTGATCTAATTAATCACATTTTAATCTTATATCTGCTTAAGGTCCCCACATAAAGAATTTGAGTTCTCAGGCATTACAAAATCATAGTGCATGACTAATGAGTGAATGAATGTATTCGAATGAATACACGAAAAAGAGAAGATTTGTAAATCCTTTTTTTTTAACTGGACAATATCAATTAAAATGTCCGTGTTCCCCGCCATTGACATTTGATTACTGTTTACTGCGTCTATAGAAGTAAATTACATTTTTCAGCCGAGGGAGGCGGGGTCTGGTGGAGCTTGTCAATCAAAATCCTGCTCGTAAACTACTGTGGGTGACAGCGATGCGCTCTTTAGACGAGAGCTCAGCATGGATATGAGGAGAAATGTGAGATGACAGGGACACAGAGAGACACTGCAAGTCAGAAAAGTTCAGGCAGCTCACGCTCCAACTGAGGATGTGTCGCTGTAGCTCAGAGAGAAAGAGCGGCACCATCGTGAGAAAAGACGACGGAGATCATGGAGAGGATCAAAGGATGGAGCGCCCAAGATGAATGCTATCAAAAAAGTTTAATTTGTCTGTTTTTTGGACCAAAAACAGGAAGAAAGACATAAAAGAAGAGAGTCTACTCTTCTAAAGTAACTTTGGTGTTTACATGGTCAGAGAAAACAAGATTATTTGGGTCTTAAAAGATCATTCAAGATGCTCTGAAAATGGCCGGTAGCTAATGAGTTAATCTTGCGTTGATTTTTATAACACGTAAATGTGCGATGTAATTAATTAATCTAATTAATGCGTTAAAGTCACAGCCCTAGTTTATACATGACAGATTTGATATAAAAACAAACTGTTAACCGTGGATTAGTAGAATATATGGTATTCTGGGATGTTGAAAATAATTTACACCAAACCAAAAACCCTGATAAGATCTGAACCAGGGATTTTGCGGACCGTTCCATCCCTCATAAACACTGGGACTTTCAAGTCAAATCTTTCAACATATGGATACAACTTTTTCCTCTTCATTCTTTAACAATACTTTTATGCAAGGCTTCAGATTTGCCAAAAAAAAAAGGTGACACTATGAACTCTGCCCTACTGCCTCAGTCTTGGCTTGATCTGCAAATGTGATGCATACCTGTGTGGGTCCATCTGTGCCGCCAGCTGTGGTGTTCAGAGAGGAGGTGAGTTCCTCTAAACAAAACATCAGCTCATAGGTTTGGTCTGCAGAGAATATTACCTACAGAATAAAAAAATTTTGTGGTTAAAACAGTTGATTCAAGAAAAAACATCAGAATATGAGAAACTATGACAGATCTTGCTTTCACTGAATATGAATGACATAAAGCTGAAATAATACTCTGGAGAGGCAAAAAGATGGAAAAGAAATTCAGAGATTAGGACTGGGACACAGTCATCTTAACTGAGGGTTTATTATTATCTCAACACATTGTGAAAAAATATCTCCAATGATAAGGAACAGCAAAGTCTACAAGAAAAATATGAAATCCATAAAAAAAGAAAATTAAATTGCAAATCAGTCACTGCAACAGTTAAGTAAAGCTTCAAAGATCTATCACTGATCCTCAGACACAGGAAATAACAAATGCGCTCTGCTTATAATCTTATAATTATAAATGTTTCTTTGTTCTCTTAATTTGCCCTGAGAGAAAGCTGGGTGTTTACAAGAATTTCCAGCTCTCTGACACCGTATCTGACTTTTTCTGCTACAAAAGATGTACCAAAGATGAAAGATTATGATAAGTAATAATAAAATTCTCCAAGGAAAGGCGTTACTAGGTGCCACAAGAGGGGCTGCCTGTTACAGCAGTTGGGAGCCTGTTGTTACTTTTATGTCTCGTTTGTTGGCCATGGACTCCAAACTGGTTGTGTTTGCAGTGGTGTTTTTACTTCTTTACACAAGATTTCAGCTGTTAGCAGCCTGTAGCATGTCAATGCTAACCGGTTCTGGGGCTGGTGTTCTCTGTGAGCTGAGGAGAAGGAGGCGAGGATGATGTGCTGGTGCTGCTTTGTGAGCTAAGAAGTGACGAGATCGATCTGTGTTTCCATTCATCGTTGTAAGGAATGTAAGATCTATCTCCAAAAATATGGACAAGCTAGCCATGCTAACCCAGCACCAGAGGGAATACCATAGGGGAAAGTAGCATCATGCTATTCACAGACTTGGCTAACAGAGCTAACACTGGACAAGAAAGCAGGATTTCACCTGCTGTGAGCAGACAGGATACAGGAGAGAGAGACTGAACAGGAGAAGAAGTCCAGCTCAGTCCTGGACCCTGTGGAGGTGGAGGCTGATTGGAGAATGATGGACAAGCTGTCGTCTCTGATGGACTTTTTTTCTAGTTAAAACTGTTTTGCAATTTATACTTTCTTGTTTTGCTGCAATGACTCAATATATTCCTTTAGGGATTAATAAATTTGTTCTATTCTATTCTAATATATTCTATTCGAAATATGTCAGGGCTTCAGTGAATTTATCTTGGAGCTTGATTTTTCACATGCAGTGAATTTATCTTGGAATTTGTCTATGTATCATCCTGCTCTCTGATGAGAGAATAGCAGAGACATGAGAAGATGTGAGATGACAGAAACATGGCGAGACGTTGCACGTCAGAAAAGTTCAGGCAGTTCACACTCTAACAGAGGATGTGTAGCAGTAGTTCGGAGAGAAAGAGCGGGGATCATGAGAAAAGACAACAGATCAAGGAGAGGATCAAAGGATAGAACAAGCACAATCTAAAAAATTACATTTTTTGGATAAAAACTGGAAGACAGACGTGAAAGAGGAGAGTTCACTCTTCTTTTGGTGGTGTCTGTGTTGATACAGTCATATTAAACCATAATCTGCAGGTCTTGAAAGGTCTGTCAAAATGCTTTGAAAATGTCTGAGCCCTGTAGGTCATTCCTCAGAACACTGAACACTTTTCAATGAGTCACCTCTTTCTGCTCCAGCAGAGGCAGGGCGTCGGTCAGCAGAGTCATCCAGAAGCTTCGGGGGGCGATCTTTGCCGTCATGAGCGAGAGGAGAAGCTTTGCTGCCTCGCTGAAGCGCTTCTCTCCGTACAGCCTGTGAAACTCACGGTACTTCCCTAGAAATAAGAGAGGGCTCAGATTTCACCCAGAAACACCAGCCAGTGATAATACTTTCTGGCAAAGACTTGGAAAATACTGGAGAATACAGAGTCTTTGTATCTTCGCTTAAAGTGATAAGGTTTAGGGCAGAAATTACCCCTACAGCAGTGATTCTGTGCAGCAGAAGCCCAGAGTGCTCGCACCAAACACCCCCTCCCTGCTCCTCTGTCGGTTTCCTCTGCACTCAGACGGGACCATATTTTACTTGACCAAAAACACAAATAAACGGACTCCCACCGAAAAATCGGATATGGGTCTGCATTCATGCTTTATTTAGAGAATTTTCAGTGCGTTACTTTCACACAAAAACACCGCTAAATAAGGCTCTAGTTCTCATCGTGTTGTAAAACGGCGCTACCTCCGCTGCAGAGCCACAGCTGGCTACGAGGCGCTCACGGCTTAGTGTACCGTATTTTCCGCACTACAAGGCGCTTCGGAATATAGGGCGCACCTTCAATGAATGGCCTATTTGAAAACTGTTTTCATATAGAGGGCGCACCGCATTATAAGGCGCATAGAATAAGCTATCGTAGTGGCTGGGGTTGCGTTATGCATCCACTAGATGGAGCTGTGCTAAAGGGAATGTCAACAAAACAGTCAATAAGTCAGTCAAACACAGACTACATCCACACGGAGCCGCACATTTTCCTGTCCAACTATTTTCTGTGCTGAAGGCTTTTAGGTGCGCCTTATAGTGCGGGAAATACGTAATCAATATCGATCCATATACAAGGCGCATCAGATTATTAAGCGCACTGTCGACTTTTGAGAAAACTGAAGGCTTTTAGGTGCACCTTGTGGTGCTGAAAATACGGTATCAGTCCGCGCGCATGGCGTGTCAGATATAAACAAACGCAGGTAGTCTGCCAGGACGAAGAGACATGATGAGAACTAGAGCCTTATTTAGTGGTGTTTTTGTGTGGAAGTAACACTGAAAATTCTCTAAATAAAGCGTGAATTCAGACCCATATCAGATTTTCGGTAGGAGTCTGTTTATTTGTGTTTTTGGTCAAGTAAAATATGGCCCCGTCTGAGTGCAGAGGAAACCGGCAGAGGAGCAGGGAGGGGGTGTTTGGTGCGAGCGCTCTGGGCTTCTGCTGCACAAAAACACTGCTGTAGGGGTAATTTCTGCCCTAAACCTTGTGATAGGACCCAACTTGTTCCATCCCGGAGTATCACTTTAAGATGTGCTGCTTCATCTTCCAATGAAAAACATACGGTCACATGTTACTGCATTAAGCAGCACACGGCTTTATTTATACTTCAGAGTAAACACACAGCTCTGTGAGTCTCATGTGATCGTCTGATACGGATTAAAGGGACAGTCGGCCTTGACATACTGTTCCCTCACTTGTGTGTAAATTCAGTTTGTGAGAGCACATGATGATAAAGATGATGATGATGATGAGGGTTCAAACCTAGGAAAGTGAGTCTGTCACTGAGCAGCATCGCAGGCCCCAGGTTGTCTATCAGATCCAGATCAGAGAAGGTCCCTCTGGCACAGTAATCCTGTAAAAATCTAACACACACACACACAGACACACACACACGCACACAAGCTGGATCATGTTTCTAACAAGGATATGAGTAAGAGGCAATTTATTCAGGAACTTTAACCGCCTGCAGAGCAGAGCTAGTTTAACCCAGCTCTTATTTGTCACACCTCTTTCTGTCTGGTGTAAAATGATGAGAGACAGAGAGAGCTTTTTCATCTCTTTAGGTGTTATAAATATAAAAAACGTTGTCTTATTGATATTTTTTTCTAGATTTGTGGGAGAAACAATAGGCTCTTTGGCTGTAATCAGACCAGAAAAGTCCTTAGTCCACTTGGTTGGTCCGGACCAAAAGCGGACTGTATTTTTTTCGTTTGGTGCGGTTTGTATTCAGATTGTACTTTTTGCAAGTGGACTATATTCTGTAAACACATCCATGTGTGTGAGGATCAGTGCTCTCATTGGACAGCACTGACAAAGGGCGGCACACAGAGTACAGACCTGGAAATGGAGGGAAACACGTGTGTTTGTGCTCTTATTAGAGCTGCAAAATCATTTTCAGTTTCAAGAGCAGCTCCTTCAGAGGCTTAACAACACCGTTTACAATTTTGGGACAGCGAAGACGAATGCGAGCAGCAAGGAGACGCTATGCTCTGTATGTCCTGACCCACAACATGCTAGCAACAGCGTGGCTAAACAGAAGACGGAGGATCAGGTATGAACCAAAGACGGTTAGGTTACGGTGGCTTTATAGGCCCAAAAGGCGCATGTTTCCTGTAGTTAGTTTGGATGGACCTTGGTTTGTATTCAGACCTGCACCGGAGAACCACGAACTGCACCAGAGTTTGTTTGGAAGCGGACCAAGACCACCTCAAAAAGTGGGTCTCGGTCCGGTTGTTTGGTCCGCACCAGGGTTCGCTTGTGTCTATTCACACCTGCATGAAAAGTCCACACCAGCGTGGGAAACAAACCCTGGCCCGTTTAAAGTGGACCAAACAGTCCAGGTCTGAATATGCCCTTTGTTTTTCAATACTGTTACTTCACAGGATCTGGAAACGGTTGGAGGTAAAAAAAAAAAAAAAACCTTCTAATGAGTGTAACTGAAAAAGAGGATTTCTTGATGTCAAAAAAACAAATGATCCAAATGTAATCTTTATTTCTGAATCTGCAGTACAGATGCACTCTATAGAAGACTAACCTCTCTGAAATGAGGGTGGCAAAGGCAGCATCTTTGGCCCGGATGCTCCAAGAGAGAGCCGAGCCCAGTCTGTTGTTCCTCAGAGCGCGCATGGCCATGATCTTACAGGTACTCCTCACTACACAAGGACAAAAAGTCAAAAGTAGGTTTGTATTTGTGTAAAATAAATGTAAAGACAAGAAAACAGGGGGAAGTGTGAAAAAGAAGCCTCTACCTTGCTCTGACATCTGCCTCTTCTCACAGATCCTGAGCACCTTGAGTGCTTTGCGCTCCGTGTCTAAAGGAATGTGCTCAATCTGCAGCTCCAGGTAGACACGTCCAAACTCTGGGCAGTGGTCAAAGTAGTCCACGGCTAGCTGCCACAGACTTTACACAAACACAAACACAAACACAATCTGTAAGAAAACATAGTACCCCACCACGCAGACTGGAACAATGAAACGTTGCCTGAACGTGAAATAAAGGAAATGCAGAGCCCGAGAAATGATCCTCATCTGATCCTACCTGTGATGAGTGAAGAGACCAGACGCATATTCTAAGAGGAGAAACTCTCTCAAGTTGGAGCCAAAGCTGAAAGCACAAACACAACAAAGACATTAGAGATGCCTTATGATTAGAATTATATCATCCTCAGCTTAAAGTGTTAAACAAGCTGATGGAGTCCTTACTGTAGATTATGAGACTGGAGGAGTTTGCAATGATCCAACAGGTCTGTCAAATGGGCCACAAACCACCAGTTGTTGAGAGCGATGCTGCAGGAAAAACATGAGGTGTGAGAAGCACTACAGGCTGTGGTGATGAGCATGGTCAGGCTTGTACATAGGGCTGGGGGTAAACGATTATTTTTAAAACGATTAATCGGGCGATTATTTTATTGAATAATCGACTAATCTAATGATTAATTGGACGATTAGTCTAACGATTATTTTTCTGTTGTTCAATTATTTCAAAACCATAATGTATCCCAAATGACTGCCAAAACGATCTTTCTCATAACAAAGCTAATTAAACAACACTGTTTTGCACAGCAAAATGCAAAATATAGAATAAAATTATAAAAAATAAAAAGGCCAGTCTGTTTACTCTTACAGTCCAACAGGGCTGCAACTAACAATTATTTTTAAAGTAACATATCGATTATTTTTTCAATTAGTCGATTAATCACAGTTATTTTGTGTTTCAACCTAATTTGGCCTTTAAAAAAAATGTGCAGATCTTTATAATTCAACCTGCGTGTTGCATTTTCACTGCATTTACCCAGAGTTAGGTTCTCACTTCTGATTGGTCAGCCCTGTGTCATGCTTGTTTGTCTTTATTTCATTCATGATGACATAAAAAAATATAAGTAGCCTACAATACAAAAAATTAAATTAATCTCAAAATGAATGAAGCAGGTAACAGGGAAATGAAGTTGTTGTTCAGTGTTGGACAGACCACTGATTAGTGACTTTGGGCTTGTTTTCTAATGTTTATTTGCTTATTGGGGCTTTGCTCTCTTTATGATCCTGCCTGATTTACTCCCAGCTCTCCATGACAACGTGTTAAGTTTCGTTTCTCTACACGCGTTATTTCGCTCATGCGCACTCCGCCCCTCCTCCTCCCCGCTGAGTGTTACTGGTGCAGTGTGAGCTTGAGAGTGAGAGCTCCTTCAGATAAATGTCCTCTCTTTTCAAAAGTTAGGGGAGTTTTGACGCTAGTTTGTGACTCAGATCCTGAAAAACAGTCCGTAACAGAGAGTGAAGGAGACTCTCTAAATCACGTTATCAGATGCTAAACTCCGGGAGCTGTCAGGCTGTCCAAGCAGAGCCTCAGTCAGCGCACAGCGCTCTCTGTGAGTGGAGATTTTTCCTCATCAGTATTTCTCACGTATGAACTTAGTGATCTTTTCCCATAAAAGTATCCAGTAACAAAGCACCTCAAGCTGTGAACTGAAGTTACAAATGAGTATTACCCCCTGGTATTTGATTTCACCGTGTGACAATGACAAAAACAATAATACGACACGTCGACTATTAAAATTTGCGTCGATGAATTTTTATCGTCAACTAATCGATTATGTCGACTAATCGCTGCAGCCCTACTTGTACATACAGTATAAATTCAGTTTGAAGTGTTACCTGCAGTCCTTGATGACCTGATGGATGTCAAACTCAAACGCAGCCAATAAGATGCTGTTCAGGGGGTCAGGGTCGCTCCTCGGGTCCAGAAACATGGTCATGCATGACTACAACACGTTAGAAAACAAATACATTACAGCCATCTGTTGAAGTTAGGATAAAACATGATTGTTGCGGCGGATTACCTGAGCGTAAAAGTGAAGCTCGGTGGGTTTGACTGTTGGATGGCAGAAGAGCAGTCTGGCAACCAGGAAGTGGTACCATGAGCCCAGGAGTCCCTTCTGCTCCAGCATCGTGTCTTCATCCCCCACAAGGATCTAAAATAAGAAAAATTGGATTAAAACATAACACAGTAAAATAAATAAGTTACAAATGTCTACCACAATGTGGTTATTAATCAATTTATTCAAACACCGACCTTACAGATGAGCTCCAGGTGTTGGTTGCTGGCAAATGAGTTATCCTGAAGGCAGCGGTCAACCTCCTCATGCCAGTGTCTCCACTTCACATCAAACTCTGTGAGCGTCTGGGTCCCACTAGGCTGAAAGATTCCACAGGAAGTCCCTTTGATTACTTTTTAAAAAGCTGGTGTTTAACCCAGACTTATAGACAGACACACCGTATATCATGTGATCATGATAAAAACACGTCTTAAAACCCATTTTTATTCTTTGGCTTTTAACTCCAGCGAGACTTAGTTTCTTTGCCTGGTCTTATTCTCTTATATTTTCATTTATTCCCTTTTACTTGCTTTTTTTTAATTTGCTTTTATTGTTTTTAAAATGTTTTTCTTTTATTTGTCTGTTTTTACTTATCTGTTTTTATCATTTCATTTTGATCTACCTGTACAGCACTTTGTCTACAGCTGTGGTTGTTTTTAAAAGTGCTCTATAAATAAAGCTGGTATGGTAAAATGTTTTGCATGCTATCTGTGAAGGGAGAGAGGATTTACAGACCAGTATTTTATTAAAAAAAAATAGTAGAAATTATTATTACAGCTTGTACCAAATCATGTGCATCGCAGATGTTTCTCTAAAGCTACCAGGTAGGAGGATCCACTGAGGGATAATCTTACATTGTAGAAAGGCATCTTGCTGAGTAAAGTGTCCATCAGCTTGAACATGTTCCTGGCAGCGGGCTGGAGTTTGGCCCTCCTCCCCAGCATATCCCTGGCTTCCTCCAACCTGCCCTGCAGCACATGACTCACCACCTGCACAGCACAAACGCACAACATTTTCCATCAGGGATTTCAAATTGTCCACCATTCCAAGCAAAATGTTGAAGCACTATATGCAAGATGTGTGTGCCTCCTGTGTGATTCTTGCATAGAGTCAGAGCTGGCTATGCAAGCAGCTTTCAGATGAGCAGCACCTACCACGTCCCAGAAGTCACTGTGCTCTGCAGGACTCTCACTTTGTAGCACTTCTCTGGCTTTCTCATCCATGACGACCTTATGTAACCGTACCCAGTCCAGGAGGTGGAGCAGCAGGGACCCCGCTGAGGACACAGACATCCCAGATTCAGCTTAAAGTTAAAAACAATACATGGAGATGTGACATAAACCATGAACAATTCAAACCTGAAGCAGCATCGATGAACAGCACCTCACACAGATTCCAGATCAGCTCAGTGGCTAAAAGAATGGATGCCTGTCACGCCAAAATAGAGACTCTGGTTAGATCAATGACCATGAGAAAATTAATAATCACTGCAACAGCACCTTGAACAAATTGCTCCACAACTTACGGCCAGTTTCTTAATAAGAGCTGCACAATACATCATTTCAGTATCATCACTGCTATATGTGCATGCACAATATTCATATGGCAAGGTGATGCAGAAACTATTCTTTTTTTCTCTTTCTAAGGGGAATCATCTTTGCAAAACACAACGTGCTTGTTGAAATGTCTCTAAACCAGGGGTCTGCAACCTGCGGCTCTGGAGCCCCATGTGGCTCTTTGACTCCTTTGCAGTGGCTCCTTGTAGCTTTAAAAATATAATAAATCAACAATTTTTTTTTACAAATTTTTCTTCCAGAGGGTATAAATGATAACAACACAGATACCAAACAATTCACAGTTAAACATTGTGTTGTACAAAATATGTATAACCTCTTGCAATAAAGCTTCTACATTTTTTGTCATTTTTTTAACTTCAATTTTTTTTAATACATTTTTTCAAATTTTGAAAAAAAAGGGGGGGGGGGGGGGGGGGGGGGGGGGGGGGGTTGCAAAATTTTGAAGTTTTTTTTTAAATTCCATTTTTTTTTTTACATATTTCACAGTTTTTAGAATTTTTTTTACAATTATTTTGAAAAAATAAAGCAAAATTTAGAAATTGCATAATTTAGGTTCAGCAAATTTTTTCCATTTCATTTTTTTACATTTCAATTTTTTTGCACGCTTTAGCACATTTTTTAATTTCATTTTTCTTTTTTTTTTCAAATCTTTAAATAATTATTCACTAGATTTTTACTTTGCCTAGAATGTTATACACTTTTTGTCTTTATTGTGAAGATTAAGTATATTTTGCAGCTCTTGAATGACTTTCATCCAGGTGAGCTGAGGCAAAATGGCTCTTTTGAAAGTAGCGGTTGCAGACCCCTGCTCTAAACATTACTTTTCATTCATTCATCTAAATCTGTGGCAAAAGGTCATACAAGCCCACAAAAAGACAAAACTCAGGAGAAGGACATATTCAGATAGCCACTGCGCATCTGCTAAGCCTGAATGCGCTACCACTGTGTGCCTGTTTTATTATTTGGTTGCAGAGTGAAACTTAAATGAAGGAACCGCTGTGCAGGAGTGCATTGTTACAAAGTCTTAACTGTTGTGAAAAGAATCACTTACAGAAGATATTTTAGATCAATATCAATAATTAACAAACATCAATATGATTTAGATTCCAAAGCTAACACTAACGTAAATAACATCCAGAGAGAGAGACAGAGGCAGTTAGGTGAGAGTCTGTTTACATCATTTCAGGGAGAATTCAACTGAACAGAGTGGAGTAGTAAATTTCAGAAAAGAAATAAAAATAGGTAACAAAAATATCACAATATATTTTTCCCAATAACATGCAGCCCTAATAACAATGTACAGAAATCTGATAAAATTTGATACAAGTGTAAACAATGACTATTATTTGGCTCTTCTTGGATGCAACTTATTGCCCATTATTCTTTTCAAGATTTAAAAAATGTGTCGCTTCTCAATGTAGCAACAGGGATAAAGGTGAAGAAGTAGACCATACCTGATTTCCATATTGTGTCGCCACATCTGCAACTCTCGTTGAAACTGCACACATTAGAGAGATGTGACCTTGATTATTCCCTCAATAATCCAATTGAAGAATCAAATCTCAAAATCTCAGACCAAATTATTACCAGCAGCTTGCTGAAGCTCCTCTATACAGGCCCGTATCACAGATCTGTAGTTTTTACTGATGCTGACGAATCTATGGTGCAAGAAAGAGAAGATTGTTGTTATTATATCATTCTGAGTCGTATAACTCAGATTTATCTCTTAAGTACATGGACAGGTGTCAGGCAGGCAGTCTTACTGTGGCTTTTTGTTTTTGCTCGGGAGGTCCTCTTTGATTGTCTGCAGACCAACAAAGATGTGATGTGACTCGTTGAAGAGCTTGCGTAGAATGGGGGAATAAATGTCCTCATCTTTCCTGACTTCATGAATAAAGGAGCTGCCTGATCCTGTGACTCCTGAAGTACAGACAAATATACATCAGGTTATCAGAAGGTGTGAAAATGAAGACTTGCCTGATGGGATGTACAAGCTACTCGTGTATACCTGATGAAGGGTAACTGGTCTCATAGGCAAGGATACCACCAGGACCCCATGCAAATCCCAAGTGCTTTCCATCACTGACTGCTGGGATACCCTGCATTAAAAGAACAGAGAAAGATGAGCCATAAAAAAATCAAAATAAGCACATTGAAGTTATTGAATATCATTTTTTCAATGTATGATTCTACAGCCTGACCAAATTTCAATCTGCTGTTTGACTCTGCCACATGATTAAAACACTGGGATAAATGATCCAACACTGTCATATTAACTACACTTACCTGACTCAGCTTACTATTTCATTCATTAACATGTTTATTTACCGTGTTGTGTAGGACACTTTATTTCATGCTATATTATTGCGCTATAGTTAGCATATTAGCATTCCTAATTACAGAAA
Organism: Halichoeres trimaculatus; assembly: GCF_033239565.1. Taxonomy (NCBI): domain Eukaryota; kingdom Metazoa; phylum Chordata; class Actinopteri; order Labriformes; family Labridae; genus Halichoeres; species Halichoeres trimaculatus. Next base: position 3,711,354 of record NW_027437198.1, on the reverse strand, counting down.
AAGGAGAGCAAGGAGCAAAAATCTTCACTCCAGTTGCTACTTACGGTGACAGTCGGCTCAACGTCCACCTCCTCCATCAGGAAAAATTACACCAGATACTCCCAAAGGATAATTAAGAAACTCTTCAGCCACACACCAAAACCTACAGGTGCTATGTACGCGCCTCAGTCATTCAAGCCCTTGCGACGCATGTGTGATGCGTCACTGAAAGGCTGTCCTTCCAACTGCCTGAGTTTCCGTTCGCCGCGTTTGCCTGTGATTATAGAGGGTGTTTTGTTCCGAAATACAGAGAAATTAAAAGTATTTATCTATAACAAGTGACTTCAATACAGAAATCTCAAAGCCAGGGGAAACATGTTGGTTCATAAGAAGAATCTTTACTGTTCTGAGTACAGAATAAAACTGTTTTAACTAGTATAACTCAAGTACTGGTAGTTTCTTAATCCAAGAAATACTGATTTACTGATATGTAGGTGTATGTACAGATTTTTTTTTAATATATATATAATTCTGGTTCATCATCATCATCACCAGACAGAAAAACAAGATGGCCACTGGGATTTGTGGTGTTAAAGAATGGGAGAGGGAAGGGAAAATATTGAATTTACAGTTTTTTGAAACTCTGTTGTTTTATGGGGATGAGTTTACACTAAATCGTCAGCTAAGAGGTCATTAGGAAGGCGAAGAAGTTGACAAAGAAGGGCTATTTTTGCAAACATGATAACAAAGAGGAAGATATCGTTATGCGCGTGCACGCGTATCTGGGTGCCTCTCTAACGCGCATTGAAACTCTCCCGCCCATGCCAGGACCGCGCTTTAACCCATGTGACCACTTTCAGCCATTCACAGGAAATTACTGTGGACGCGCACTGTGTCGTGACCGCGCACGTTCGGTTCGAATTATTAAACCGGGAACGTGTGCGTGCGCGCACACGTATTCTTTGTGTGGCAGTAGAGAAGCGCCAAAAGAGTGACCATGGCTGATGAAAAACCAAAGGTTAGTGTTTCTACATTGTATCAACACACCAATCTATTGAGCTGTTTTTTAAGACAGCTGCACACTGCAAAAACGGACATTTTCAGCGATTTGTTTCATTTTGTTTAAGTTCAGAGCTTAATTTAACTACTGGCTATGCCTACTTTGATAGACCGGAAGGTTTGTGAACGCGCATCCACAGGCGCGCAGATCGCTTTCTGCTTGATCACACACAGCTGGTTTCATCCTCAGAGCATGCTTCAGTTTATCAGTGCTGGTGTGGGAGGGCAGGGATGGCTTGAGCTGGAAATAGCTTGTGTATGATTCAGTGAGAGAAAGTTTGTGCTCCAGCAGTGGTTTCAGCCGGTATTTCTGTCGATCTTGATAAATCCCTGCTGACATCTGGCTGTGTCGAAGTTTGTAGACGCTGAAATAGGATGTAAACAAAGAGAAAATGTGCCTGCTAATGTCCGAGAAATCTATTAGTATCAGGGCTGCTGTTGGGAACTGCTCTAAGTAATCCATTTGTGTTTTATTATGCAATCAAGTTGTAATAAGCCTAATAAGAAAACAAGAAAAATAATAATAATATTTTTGGTTTAAAAAGGGAGCATATATAAATGCATATATATATGTACTGAGTGCTGATACTACTAGTTCTTTTGATACTGTAGATAAAATTTCAGTAAACAGTGGCAGATCACCTTAATCAGAGACAATACAGTCACTTGAAGAAGTAAAAAGTGCATAAAGTGCAAAACAAAATGAACAACTCTCAAAGTTGTAATGTTTTTTTTAATTAACTGAAGTGCAAAATAAAAAGGTTTAAATGTAAAAGGCCGATACACACTACAGGATAATGTAGCTGATTTTTGCTCCAATCTCCTTCTAACCATTAAAGCCACTAACATCTTGATTGTCTGATGTTTGCAAATGACACTGTATGTGATTTTCCTGTGCTGTGGGGTGTGTTAAAAGTGATTTAGTCTGGTTGGAGCCACTCAGAGGGCCTCAGAGGGAGAGATCATAGACAATGAGCATGTTTACTATTGGGGACGAAAAATCCTGTAGTGTGTAGGGCGCTCTGGTAGGAGCCGAGCAGGCACAGTGTGTAATGTCAGGTATACAGGAGCAAAGCCAATCAGGACGACAGGTGACTCAGCTGACTGACCGAAGAGGAAGTGAGAAATCTATCTTTAATACTTGTGACCACTGTATTCACCACCAACTGACACTGTAATGCATAGAATAGAATAGAATAGAAATAGAAAGTACTTTATTTATCCCTGAGGGGAAATTCAGGAGTCACAGCAGCAATCAAGAAAACAAAAGTAAGAAAGTGCATAGAAAGTGCAAAAAGGTCCACAAGAAAATAGATGATGACAGCCCGTCCACCACTCTCCAGCCCAGCCAGTCTCCACCTCCACAGGGTCCAGGACTGAGCCTCCCCAGCAGTCTGTTCAGTCTCTGTCTCCTGGATCCTGTCTGCTCACAGCAGGCATAGCTCCTCCAATGTGGCGCCGGCGTCTGATGTCAGCTCTGTCAGCCACATCCGTGAACAGCACGATGCCACTCTGCCCTCCGGCAGCCCCTCTGCCGCTGGGCTAGCATGGCTAGCTCAACCATCCCACCAGAGATAGATCCCACGTTCCCAACAACGATGGATGGAAGGACAGGTCCACGTCGTCACCTCCCAGCTCACACCCGAGAACCAGCACGTTGTCCTCACCTCCTCCTCCTCACCTTGAGGGAAATCATCAAGCCTTACACTAGTTAGCATTGACATGCTACAGGCTGCTAACAGCTAATTTCACATGTAAACAATGCAGCCATGGTTACATGTAGGATCTCTAGACAAACACAGGAGAAAAATTAGTAAATATATCGCTGAAGCCACAAAAAGTTTGGTGTCCACGACCAACAATGAACCATACAAAGTAATGATCCACTCCAAATACAAAGATGACGATAAAGAGACGATAAAAAATGACAAGAAACGGACAAAGAAGAGAGAGCTTCTGCAACAGGCAGCTACTTGGGCAGTGCCTAACAACCAAGCATACAGCCAACGTTCCTTTTTCTATAATTGTTTTCCTTTTCTGTGAGTTTTTCCAGAGATTAAGAGGCTGATAAAAACATTATTGCTTCTTCCTGTTGGTCTGCCATGTTTGTTTACACAGAAGTTTCCTTTTATTACGCGAGACTTAGAAAATGAGCGTGAAGAAGCTGATACTCAGCAGTGCACACCACACACTATAAGATCAGAAGACAGAAATCTGTCTTTTGTTGTCGTTAAGTGTGTGGTATCTGAAAAGATTTGAGGAATCCTGTAATGTGTGCCAGCCTTTACTCTCCCTGGTTCATTCATGTTGCCTGAACAGGACCTGAAGCACATTTGCCATGGTACCAAACCGCAGTAATGTAGCGACAACAAGCTGCTGGTATTGGCAGCCTTTGCTAGTGCCGATACCTTGAAATAAGGCCAGTATCGGCCCTATACCAATACTGGTGCTCACCAATCCCTACTATTTTGTTATTTTTAACTTTTTTTTGTAATCTTTATCCTAATTTTTGCTCTTCGTGTTATCATAGAATAAAGATTTTAAACAATATTCAATCAATTTGTTAATAAATATAGATTTCTTCATCTAGACAGTAGTTCCTTGTCAGTAATAGTTACCAAGTGGCCAGCCCAACACATGTATATTTATAAAAACATCAAAATACATCAAATACATTTTTTTTAAATCCTCTTGAAAATGTCTCGTCCCATAGCGAGTCCAGCATGTCAAAAGCATACTGGTAGAAATATGATAATAAGGTTGCTCTGCCATGTTGCAGGATAATTATCTTCTTCACTGCTATGCTGTGCTGCTCGTGGTGGTACTTTCCAGTCAACTTGGCAACAAAAAAAGTCCTGCAAGTCTTCACAGTTTTTTGACAAGTAGAAAGAGAACAAAAAGTTTGAAAAGTGCTCGTCGAAGAGTTGAAATTCCAAAAGATGAGCAGCTGTGTTGCCATTACTCCTCTCCTGATTCACTGAGTTCAGTCAAACTGTGTCGCTAAAATAAATCACGGGTAGAGCTGGTTGAAAGTTTTGGCTAAATCCAAATTCTGGGCCATTCTTCTCCTTGAAGGAGTCTGATGGCCATCATACATTTAGTGGAAACTGACAGGACATGGTAGATTCTTTTCAAGAAGGACATGTTGTCTGTATCTTGTCATGTGTTGGAGACATTCTACTTTAATCCCTTCCTTTCATTTGCTCCTCAGCCTCCAGCTCTGGTTGCCTCGGAGTCTGTGTTTACTGTTTTTCTTTTTCTCTCTGACTTTCTCTCATAGGAGGCAGTCAAGACAGAAAACAACGAACACATAAACCTGAAGGTAGCGGGTCAGGATGGATCTGTTGTGCAGTTCAAGATCAAAAGACACACGCCGCTCATCAAACTGATGAAAGCCTACTGCGAGAGACAGGTAGGTGTGGCATCGCATGTGCACTAATAAGACATTACATGATGATAGAAGGATATTGTGGAAGATGTTTCAAACAACTGGTTGCTGAACTTCAGGACTTCAAAATGTATTATTGCAAGTGATGTACATATGTAGTTTCCAGTATTTAGATGTTCAAATTGTTTCAGTCCTCAAGAAAAATATTAAAATAGAAAGTAAGCTTCTCAAATATCACTCTTTAATCTTTTCCTTTGTCAGGAAGCTGATAGATGTAAAGACTGAGTGACTCAGCCAGTATGTTCTTAAATAGAACAAACTGTCTCTTAAAGACTTTAACATATCTTTTAGTTAAGAATGTATTCTAAAAAGCATCTGCAGAAAATGCATTTGCCCTCCGTGTCTCCAGGGAACATTAGAGAACATCTGCAAAACCTGTTGTCCTTCTCTCCACCACAGCAGTCAGCAGCAGTTTCTTTTTAGAAAGGATCTCTGGTTTCTGCCTCTGACTTTTATGCATACTTGCGACAAAACTACATCACTAACAGCAAAAGCAGCACCCAAAAGTATGAGCACAGAGGATGCATTTTATACAGTTTTGGCTGACTGGGTTTCCAGTTTTATTTATAACAGCCAGAGTTTATGGAGGCAGAAATGCAGTGAAGCAAGTCATAGACACTGAAGCTCATACACAATGCATTCTGGTAAGTGTAGGCCCTTAGAGCACAGCTCTGGGATAGTCATATCTTTGTGGTTTTATTGGCTTGGACATCCACACTACTGTACATAAATTCCCCCACAGTCCAGCTAAAGACCTCCACTGTCAGCAGACTTTCTTGGAGGCTCCACTCTCCCTCTGTCAAAAGGAAGTGATGTCCGATTGTGAAGTAAAATTTCAAAATAAAAGTTGCCTTCAAAGTAACATTGGGTAAACTGTTTTCTGTGTTTTGAGTGTTAGATTGAAAAAAGAAAATGTATTAAAGTCACGTCATCAATATCACAGCATGAATTGGTTGGCATCTCTGTTTGGCGAAATGATCTCAACCGTTTTCATTTCCCCAACTGTTTTGGTATTAGATTCATGAGATAAAGCAGTGAAAAGATTCATTGAGGTCTACTAATGAGGTAAATGTAGGGATGAGTATCGAGAACTGGTTCCTGTTAAGAACTGATAAGAAATGGTTCAGTCCATTGCAAGGTTATAATAGTTAACTAAAACTAAACTAAAAACAAAAACTAAAATTTAAAATACATTGCAGTTAACTCAAACTAATAAAAACTAGAAAAGAAAACAAAAACGATAAGTAAACTATAACTGAATCTTGTGTTCAAAAAACTAACTGAAACTAACCAAAATTATAGACAAAATGTCCTTAGTTATCGTTTCTGACAATATTAACAGCCTTTAGGATTTAGATTAATTAGACACATTTACCCAACCTATTTTACAACAGTTTTCGGCAGTTGTCAGTGCCGTACGGCACCATCACAGCGACGTACTGGGTCGTGCTTGTTTACTGCACTGACTGGCTGTGCGCTGTGCTGCGACCAAACGTAGTGGAGCAATGAATTAGAGCATCTGTAATAGTTTCATTTCATCTGAGTCTGCCTTTATTGTTGCAGAGTCCAAGTTTCTTATTATTAAAGCTCGTATCATATTGTTTTATATAATTCATTTTTATGTTTTTTTTGTAATTCATATTAAGATTATTTTCATATAATTTATGTTCATATTTTTTATACTAAGTTTATATTATTTCCTTGTGTTTAAGGCAGCAGCCAACAGTTCAGTATCAGCATTGACTGAGCAGTGAGCACTATGTTGGACTGGAAAATAAACAGTGTAACAAAATATTTACTCTCACCTTTTTGAATCCTGCACCTGGTTAATAAGGTATGAAAAAACTAAATTGAAACTAAACTAAAACTAAGCCTTGTTGCAAAAACAAAAACTAAATAAAAACTAGAATGCCTGCTCCAAAACTAATTAAAACTAAACTGTAATGGAAAAAAATGTCAAAACTAACTAAAACTAAACTATAATGACAAATCCAAAACTATTATAACCTTGGTCCACTGACATCATCAGCCTTGATGCTTGGTCGATTATTTACATGATGCCGTAGCAGCCGACCCTCAGCTAAGCAGATAGATAACAGTTTCCTAAGAAAATTCTGAATCAGGAATTTCAGCTTCAAGTTTTACTGAAGAACTGAACTCTCAAAGAAATGAACATGACTCTCTGACACTAGATTCCTGTTCAGTACATTTAACATGTTATATATCTACTAATGGATAGAAATTATATAGAAAAAACAGCGTTACCTTGATGTCAACATATACGGGAAATTGCAGTTATATGCTAATGATAGACATAACTTTGGTTTTGAACTAGGATTTCAACTTCCATCACAGAAACATATCACAGTTACTCTCAATAAACAATACTGGAAACGTCAAATGTCAAAATACTAACAGGCAAATGTTTTCAGGAGGCAGGCTCATGGCTATTGCTATAACCACTTTGAGACACTAGATGGCCTACTTCAGTCAATAACAAATAACAAAACAAAACAAAACATTGATGTCAGGTAAGGTGTGATTTTTAATTATTTTTTTTATTTAGGCTCAGTCCAGTGATAACCAGATCCAGTGACCAATTTCATATTTATTTAATTGTTTTCTTGTGTAGCCCAATAAAAAACATTTGTTTATTTTTTTAAACTCCACATCCTCACATTACTTCTTTCTGACAAGGGAGGAGTGGAGCCTCCAAGAGAGTCTCCGAGGCGTGCATATGACCTTACCTGACACACCTTTGTGATTGTAATGCAGCCATTCTGGAACTCACAGTCAGGCCTTTACTGCAGAGACTTTTTCAATATTAGCCACCGAAAACCCTTTTCAAAGTGGAGACCAAGAGGATCTGGATATTTGCCACTTTTCCCAACTTTTCCAGCTGCAAGGTTTGTAGCAAGCCTTTGAAGACATTTGAAATCCAGTGATGCTGCTTTTTCTTCACATGAAAATAATTATTGTAATTACTCAACACTCAAAGCAACAGTTTTGAAGCAGAGACGTGTTTATACTTGATTGAAAGCATAACCGGCAGTGATGAGAGTAATCTAGAGTAGGGCTGCAACGATTAGTCGACATAATCGACTACGTCGACGAAAAAAATTCATCGACGCAAATTTTAATAGTCGACGCGTCGTATTATTGTTTTTATTGTTGTTGTCACATGGTGAAATCAAATACCAGGGGGTAATACTCATCTGTAACTTCAGTTCACAGCATGAGGTGCTGTGTTATTGGATACTTTTATGGGAAAAGATCACTAAGTTCATACGTGCGGAAAATTGATGAGGAAAAACTCCACTTCCAGAGAGCGCTGCGCGCTGACGGAGGCTCTGACGGAGCCTGACAGCTCCCGGAGTTTAGCGTCTGATAACGTAATCTAGAGAGTCTCCGTCACTCTCTGTTACCAACAGTTTTTCAGGATCTAAGCGACAAACTAGTGTAAAAAATTCCCCTAACTTTTGAAAAGAGAGGAAATTTATCACTCTCAAGCTCACACTGCAGCGGTAACACTCAGCGGGGAGGAGGGGCGGAGTGTGCATGAGCGAAGTGGAAGTAGCACATGTAGAGAAACGAAACTTGACGCGTTGTCATGGAGAGTTGGGGGAGAGTCAGACGGGATCGCACAGAGAGCAAAGCAAGCCCCAATGAGCAAATAAACATTAGAAAACGGGCCCAAAGTCACTAATAAGCGGTCTGTCCAACACTGCGTACAACAACTTAATTTCCCTGTTACCTGCTTCATTCAGTTTGAGATTTAGCCTATTTATTTTTTGTATAGCCTAGTACTTATATTTTTTCACGTCATCATGAATGAAATAAAGACAAACAAACAAACAAACGTGACACAGGGCTGACCAATCAGAGATGAGAACCTAACTCTGGGTAAATGCAGTAAAAATGCAAAACACAGGTTGAATTATAAAGGTCTGCACCTTTTAAAGGCCAAATTAGGTTGAAACTCAAAATAATCGTGATTAATCAACTAATCGAAAAAATAATTGATAGATTAGTCGACACTAAAAATAATCGTTAGTTGCAGCCCTAATCTAGAGCCATGTGCATTCAGAAACATGCCCTTTGTTGTTGGTTATATGAACCTTTTTCCAGCAGTGTTCTCAGCAAACAAGAAATTATGGCTGGGAAATGTCAAATTACTCTCTGCTTGGACTTTTTGAGGTTGAAAAGTGATTTTTAATCATTACAGACGGAAGTGTGAAGATATTAACTTCACAGGTGTTAATAGAACACACACACACATCACATAAGCCATGTAAAGACGCTGCAGAAAGTCAAAAGTTCAAATGTGAAATTTAAGCCGGATGATGCCCATTATAGAGAACTTCATCATGGTCACATCATCAGTCTTTCTCCCCTGAAAGAGTCATTGTTCATCCCTTACTGGCTGTGATCCAGCTCTGCGTTACTGCTCTCCCTCCTCTGCAGCACTGCATTTAAAGCTGCAGTTTAGACATTTTGTGTGTACATTCATATGAACAACACATCCCCATTCCCTCCCATTAAAAATAGGTTACTTCAGCTGAAGTGACCTGCCTGGTGAAGCTTCTGGAAGGATTGTCGTCACAGCCCTTTCACTAATCATAACAATCATGTGACAGACCAATAAAACGTCAGAGATTTAAAGCAGAAGCTCACAGTAATGGATTGTTTGATGCCATACTGTTTTCTCTCACCGTTACTTCTTCTGGGCTAATCACCCAGCTGCTCTTATCTTCTCGTTTTTGATTTCACATCTTTATCACAAACGATATCTCATTGTCTCTGTCAGCATTTCTGAGTTAAATCTCCTCTGAAGTTGTCCTTTGCTTGGCTACTTTCTATTATGAGATGCAGGAATGCTGACTTATTCTAATGAGTTTACAGGCTTGATTCTTGAAGCTTTGCTGTTGAAACAATTGTGATGTTTGACAGTGTCTCCTTCATTCGGAAGAATCTACATCTACAGGAAAAACCAGGAGCAGAATATGGAAAGAAACTAAAGTACTGACATTCCACTGGATATGAAAGTGAAATGAGTGCTGAACCCTCTGGAAGAAAGGAGACAGAGCAGAGCAGGCCAAAACAGACATGTTTGTCATGCAGCTCATTTTGAAAAGTACATCGAGACACAGATGTTTTTCATTATCCCTTTAGTCCTGTCTCACTACAGAAGACTGTGCACCACATTATTCTACTGGGACGAACTTCAGGAAGAATCCTTAAAGTGATACTCCGGGATGGAACAAGTTGGGTCCTATCACAAGGTTTAGAGCAGAAATTACCCCTACAGCAGTGTTTTTGTGCAGCAGAAGCCCAGAGCGCTCGCACCAAACACCCCCTCCCTGCTCCTCTGCCGGTTTCCTCTGCACTCAGACGGGGCCATATTTTACTTGACCAAAAACACAAATAAACAGACTCCCACCGAAAAAATCTGATATCAGTCTGCATTCACGCTTTATTCAGCGCGTTACTTTCACACAAAAACACCGCTAAATAAGGCTCTAGTTCTCATTGTGTTGTAAAACGGCGCTACCTCCGCTGCAGAGCCACAGCTGGCTACGAGGTGCTTGCTGCTTAGTGTATCAGTCCACACGCGCGGCGTGCCAGATATAAAAAAACGCAGGTAGTCTGCCAGGACGAAGAGACATGATGAGAACTAGAGCCTTATCTAGCTGTGTTTTTCTGTGAAAGTAACGCGCTGAAAATTGTGTGAATAAAGCGTAAATGCAGACCCATATCAGATTTTTTCGGTGGGAGTTTATTTGTGTTTTTGGTCAAGTAAAATATGGCCCCGTCTGAGTGCAGAGGAAACCAGCTGACGAGCAGGGAGGGGGTGTTTGGTGTGTGCGCCCTGGGCTTCTGCTGCACAAAAACACTGCTGTAGGGGTAATTTCTGCCCTACACCTTGTGATAGGACCCAACTTGTTCCATCCCGGAGGATCACTTTAAAACTGTACTGTCTGACAAATACACACATCAACTGTGCATCAGACAAACGAATCAATGCACAAATTTAAACATGATTTTACAACAAAAACAGATTCAACAAAACAAAATGAGAAAAAAATAAAATGACTGTGTCCATACATCTTTGTAAAGTAAGGATAGGTACCTTTCATATTTGAAACAACACAGTACTGATGCCTGAACCTGATGCCTAGCAATCAGTATCAGTACTCAAAGGCACCAACTTTTGATACTTTTGTGTGTTAATGTGGTAACAAATATTAATTTTTTTTATAATAAAATCTCAAAGTTTTACAGTTTAACACGTTTATTACTCAGCATATAACCTTGCAATGTTGTGTTCATGTCCAGGATGGAAAATCACCTTCTCTTCCACTCTCTAGTAGTCACAAGTATGCGTTTAGGTACCTAAACATGGTACCTTTTGATTACTACTAGAGACAGAATTCAGTCGGTACCTACAAAAGTACCTATTTCTGGTCCCATCTCAATTGTAAAGTCTTGAAAGTTCCCAAGTTAGAGACAGTTAAGGTCTTATTTAATGTTCTAGATGTCTGAATTATGTCTAATTTTTTTTTAAGAGTACAAAAGAAAGTACAAATGGTTCACTAAGCAGCTTCTAATGATTTAATATTGCCTTGTAATTTCATTTGAAGGTATCCTTGTAGATGTGAAGTGGTTATGATGAATTTTTAGCTGTCTGTATGATGTACTGTTTGTCTTTAACCTAATCTGTCTCCTGCCCAGGAATTACTGATGTGAATTAGTTAAGAGCGAATTCTGGTACAGCTAAATGGCTGCAAACTGTCTGTGCTGAAACAAACAAACAAGAATTCAGTTTTAGAATGGACAAAAACATACACAAGAGGTATCAGTCTGACCTTATCAAAAGATGGGACCATGTATTTCAGGTGGGATGATGACATAGACTGTATAAAACATGGACGTAGTTTACCGGACGTCACCCGTCTGTTTCTGAAACGGAAAATGAAGCACGTCGCCTATTGCGGCCATATTAGTAGGGGCAAGGGCTTCGCGTACAGCTATAGGGCACCTGTCGGTCGCGTGAGCTGAGCTGTGCCTCTGATTGGGCGAGGTCACAATCTCAATATCATCTGAACCACCGGGCTAGAAAAAAATTCCCCCCATGTAAAGTGTGTGCCTATTAGGAAAGCTAGCGATTCAGACAGGAGACATTTTTTAAAGCAGGCTGTAAATAGGTTAATATCTGCTGTGAGAACAACTTTTTTATGGCTTGGTGTGTGTGTGACTAGTGTGTGTGATAGAAGTTTATTTTCTCTGTTGTTTAGGCTCAGAGATGTTTGAATTTCAGCTTTTCAATCTTTGAACAGATTTTTTTTTGATAATTTTTGCAGGAAATCTGAGTCATAGGACTTGATTTGAATAAAAGTGTTATGTTCTTATCTCCTCAGGGACTTTCAATGAGGCAAATCAGGTTCAGATTTGATGGACAGCCAATAAATGAGACGGACACACCATCACAGGTATGTATCAAGTGTTTAAATGATAACTTTAGTGTCACAAAAAATGCTTTGTAGAGAAGTTAACAAGCAGAAAACCCCAAGCCCCTGTACCTTTGATGATGTCACAGTTTAATCTCTTGTGTTTCCACATCCAGCATTAGGTCTACTCATTTTGGTGCCTCTTTCTCCAATACATGAGGAATCCATACGTCTGACATTCTTTGAATGCCCTCACCTTGAGAAGCACTCACTGGTGTTCTTGATGCTCTTTTCCACTTCAGTTGTACATACATGATTACAGTCTGCACTGCACCAAAATCGTCTCAGTCTGTAAACAAGTCTTGCTATGTACAATTAAAGGGCATGAAAGTACTTAGACTAAACAAAGTTGAGATGTGTCCACCTTGAGCAGTGTTCATAGGAAAGTCAGAAGGATTAAATCAGCCTGATCACATGATTAAATCAATTAGATTTTTATTTAAAAGCTGTGGTTTCAGGGACATCACTAATAAATGCCTGTAGAGGAGGATTATGCAGATACTCTGTAATGAGCATTCAAAAGGAGGCACTAGTTTTTTTCTAAATTACCTTTTAATCCAGCCCCTAAGACTCGCTCTGTTCCACAACACTGAAAATCTACAGAGCTGAGCCCAAAAAGGATCCCATATGTTAGTCAGGCTCATTGGAAACTGTGAGACTCTCTGACCAGTCTTATGAGAACAATGCTCTCCCAAAATCAGAGTTGATAGTTTCTAGAAGTTTCTCGCTTGGAATAATGGAAAGAAGAAAACAAAGGCCCAAGTACACTATCTGCCCCAAAAAGGATATTAACTTCACAGACGACTGCCAGTGAAACCATACTGGAAAACTACAAGAGGAACCAAAAGTTCATGGCCGATCATCAACCAGTGGTCAAAGAGGTGTCAGTTGGATCTGAAACAATTTCACAATGGTTACCTTTTGTATTGGTCCCTCTCAGTTCTAATTTTAGTGTGATTTCACATTACATTACTGTAAGAGGTAATGAAAAGCTCACAGTGATTCTTCTGTAAACTTACTGCATGTGATGCCAGCAGAGTGGTAGGACATCTTCGTCCCACCATCATGCCAGCGTGACATTTAAAGTAGTGATGAGACGTAACGGAGGGAAAACATTGTAGTTTAAACTGGAGTTATGATAAGAGCTGCAGAGATGCACTCTCCTGTAGTGTGTCAAACATGTTTAGAAAGAAGAATATGTACTGTATAATGTTAAAATTAGATTACTTTGGTTTATATGAGTTAGGGCGTATTCAGACCTGGTCCACTTTAAACGGACCAGGGTTCGTTTCCCACGCTGGTCCGGACTTTCCATGCAGGTGTGAATAGACACAAACGAACCCTGGTGCGGACCAAACAACCGGACCGAGACCCACTTTTTGAGGTGGTCTCGGTCCACTTCCAAACGAACTCTGGTGCAGTTCGTGGTTCTCTGGTGCAGGTCTGAATACGAACCAAGGTCCATCCAAACTAACTACAGGATACATGTGCCTTTTGGGCCTATAAAGCCACCGTAACCTAACCGTCTTTGGTTCGTACCCGATCCTCCGTCTTCTGTTTAGCCACACTGTTGCTGGCATGTTGTGGGTCAGGACACGCAGAGCATAGCGTCTCCTTGCTGCGTGCATTCGTCTTCCCTGTTCCAAAATTGTAAACGGTGTTGATAAGCCTTCTTTGAAGGATCTGCTCTTGAAACTGAAAATGATTTAGCAGCTCTAATAAGAGCACAAACACATGTTTACCTCCATTTCCAGGTCTGTATTCTGTGTGCCGCCTTTGTCAGTGCTGTCCAATGAGAGCACTGATGGTCACACACGTGGATGTGTTTAAGAATATAGTCCACTTGCAAAAAGTACAATCTGAATACAAACCGCACCAAACAAAAAATATAAAGTCCGCTTTTGGTCCGGACCAAACAAGTGGACCAAAGGACTTTTCTGGTCTGAATACAGCCTTAAAATCCACACTTAAAAATGAGAATATCAGAACCACTATAGGTTATTCCTAAATGCAACTCATTAGCTTCCAGATCTGGTCGAGCGGGACTAGATTGATTTACAGCACGTCGAAGTCTCTATGACAACACCACGCCAGCTGATGAAGTTTAGTTGTGAGAAGAGATTGTTTTTCTCTGCTAATAACGATTTCTGTGATCAATTTTGTAGTGATGGTGGACACAGTAGTGCTAACTATAGCCAGCTACTTCTGTACTACTACAGCTACAGTACTCACGTTTCTTGTTGTCTTGTTTCAAACAACAGTGCTACGTAACTGTACTGATAAATACCTTACCTCGTTGCGTTGTATCTGGTAAATAGTTGCCTTGAACAAAGAAAATTTGTTGTGATCTTATCTCCATTTAACTCCAAAATAAAAGTCATGCATGATGCAGTCCAATTGAAACAGATCCTCTTCCCAGCATCTTTAACTTTGTTTAAATGCTTTTTAGCATATTTTTTATCAAACAGCTCGCAGGCTAAGCAGCATGTCTTACAAAGTTAAATGAAAACCTAAAAGAGAAATAAAAAGCATCATAAAGTGTTCGACAGAAAGTAATTTTTTTCTAAAAATAATTGTCTCTTCTTGTAAACAATCAAATGGTACTGTGGGTGGGACAATGCTAGAGACAGAATAGTGACTGAAGACAGAGAGGCACAGCTGCATTGGAGCAAAAATTAACAGTTTTAAATTGATTTTTTATCAGCCGTCAGATTTTTAAAAAAAGGCTGATGCCGATATGCCTCAAAATGTAGAATGTCAGCACCAATAATCGGCCTATTCCTACGATAAACTTTAAACTAAAAAGTATGATAAGCTGTCTTTTAATGCTGTTGGGTAAAGGTTCAATTGATATTATAGAAAAAATATATATACACAAGCAAAGCTAGCAACAATCTGAGGTTTATTAAAACTCATGTCAAACCTATTGTTTTTTTCCAACAGTTGGAAATGGAAGATGAAGATACAATTGATGTGTTTCAGCAACAGACCGGAGGCCTGATTTAATCAACCACACACGTCACAGTTTTCCTCCTTCACTCAGCGAACCTCCCCAGTCCGTCACTCTGCAGCTGCTTCTCTGCAACTCGTCCTGATGTCTCAACAGAATTTTAATGCAGAAGAAGTTCTCATTTCTCTGCTTCACATAAATGCTGTATGATATTTTCACTCTTACCCTTCCTCTTCTTTTTGTGTTTGGTTTTGTACATAAATTAAATCCAGATTGCCGCGTATTCAGGTTTTGTGTTTTCAGGCAGAGTTGTGATAAATATTGACTGTACTTCCCAGTTTGAAGGGTTTCTTTCTTAAGGTTGCAGACAAAAAGGAATGGCTATGAAGGGAGACATTTTAAACTGACATTACTGAGCAAATGTCATTGAGCTCCACTTGTTCAGTGTTCCAACAAACCTCTTCCTACAGTGTACTGTTTTGGGACTGGCTATCATTTTGTCAGCTCTATACTCAGTCAGGGAATGGGGCTGGATGGTCATTTGTTTTATTTTCTCATTAAAACTTATTTGATTTTATACACTTTTATATAGTAATGGATGTGTAGGGAAATGTCTTCAGTAATGGTTTGACTAGGCCCAGCTTCAGATTTCGGGAAGCCTGAGATGTTCCAGTCAAATAAACATCTGTATTATCTATTGAGATGCCTGATAAAATAAAGCTATTGTCTTTTTCCAAACTTCCACTAACTCTGTCTGGATTTCTGGTGTGATGGTTTGATCTGCCCCTGGACATATTTACAACCCAGACACATTTTCGAGTTATAACCAAAACAAGAATCCACTTTAAAGCCTGGTTTTAATTTAGGCTATGGTTTTATAGTCTCAAGATCTTCAGTAGTTTGACTTAGTTTCACCACAGAAGCTGTCTACGATTAACTGGCTGTTTAGAAAATTTCTGACACATTTGTTCTCCAAATCTGTGGAAGCCCTAAGCAGACATGTATCCACATGATTTATTCACTGTTGATTCACAGATGATTTCAGTTGTAACTTGAAATCTTGACCAAATGCCAATTGGCCAAACGCTAACTGACCAGCCTGTTGTTTTTTCCTGACATCCTCATGATCAGAAGAAGACAAACTGGTTTTTGTATGAACAGGATCCTGTTATCACAAGAAAACATGCCTTGTTGTCTCAACATATTGACTTTAATTAAGCTGTTAGAAACCAGCACTACCATCCTGAGAACACTAATAAATCAAGATTCAGAGACCTGCAAATGACTCATTACGGGGCAACAAATAAAAACTGATGAAATATTTGTGTACACTCTGGGCTAAGAGCAAGAATTGTGTGCTTTTTAAGAATGAAGGTAAGACTTCATATATTTTCTGCAGGAGGTAGAAGTTGAAGCATGCGCCTAACCTTAGATGCTCAAATAGTTTGCGGACTGTAGTAACCATTGTGGTAAGATAAGTTAATAGAAACAAGCCCTCGGGGATGTAGACTACTGTATGACCACTGACATTATGCCAAAGACTTGCCATCAACAAGCGAGCCTGTCTATGCGGTTCTGTCCAATGACAGCCAAGTTCTGTAATATCCTGTCCAATCAGGAAGGAGTTTCTTGGCGTTCTATCCAATCAGAACGGGTCGAAAGCTGGTGGGATGGGTTTCGTGGGCTGGCACCGCAGAACCAGCGGATCTGGTCTTCGTTATGTTTTTCAGTGTCGGGTGGAGTCTGTATCCTGTCGCATCTCTAAGGGGAAAGAAGGAGTACTTTTTTACATTACTTTCTCATAGACTGTTTGTTCCTGCCGATACATCGAAATTACTCCGTAAAGATGACGACGACGACCACCTTTAAAGGAATGGAACCTGGCGCAAAGAGCAGTTCCAGGTAATAGGAGGTGAAAACGCCTCGCGGAGGAACAAAGAAGTGCCTCTTTTTCTGCTCTGAGGCAGCCTGCCATTCAACGGCAGCCCGCTGCTGGCAGGCGAGGGATTTTTCTGGATTTAGTTCAACTGTCACATCTTGCCAATTAAGTTAATCTTATTTGGCGACTGATGCTCCATATAAGTTTGTTGTTTGGCCTGTGTGTGTGCTTTATAAAACAATTGGTAGTTGAAGAAAGCTGAAAAGCGAGGGGATGATTTCCTCCTCTATCTAGGTTAGAGCTAACTTACCTGACGTTTGAACTCGACCGCTAAATAACTTTTTGCAGTTCAAGTCACAGCTCGTCTGGCGGTGTGGGTTTACACCGCTGTGAGGAGTTGAAAATAGTGTTAAGTTCAGAACTAAAATAGTTGTGTTTCAACAACAGTTTTCCAATAACAGACTAAAGCCCCGGCTCACAAGCTGTGGTGCACGTTTGATCGATTGGAGGATCCAGACGAGGCACTTCGGTCTGCGTATGTCATTAACGGGTTGAGCGAAATCGCTCATTGTTTGTTACTGTGAAGTTTTTTGAGCTCCCACAGATTAAACTGAATCTTTTTAGTCTCTTTATTACTTGAAAAACAACCGGAGAGGCCACTCATCCTCCAGGCATGCAGGCGTATCTTGCCAGTGTGTGATGCGTCTCGTCTGGTTGTATTCCTGCCCCTTTGCACTGAAAATAATGCGAGAAAAATGACCTTAAACTGCGGCTACCTTGCAGATTTCAGTGCATATAATCCAGACTTTTAAGGAAAATCTCTTCAATTAGCCTTTTCGGTGTCAGCAAGTCAAATCTCGGTCAGTCATTAAGCGTTTTGAAGCCGCATGCTGTTTTCTGATGATGCGGGGGCTTGGGTGGGGGCTTTGAGCCAGCTAAGCCTGTAAATCTTTCCTTAGCTCTTTTGCTTTTGCTCCTTAAAGCCCCTTTTGCGAGCTGCTGGTCATTTCTGTTGCTGGCCGATCAAAGGGATCCGTACAGCAGCAACTTCTGCAGAATGAGGCTAAAATCTTTGTAGGCCATCAAAAGCCTCCCACCCTCCTTATCAGACGTGCCATCTTTGGCTCTGGAGCTCAGATAGATCTTCCTGAGCTCCACCTGCATGAAGCTGCCCTCCAGCTACCCCCCAAAAATTTCATTTATTGATATTATTTGCAGTTTCATTCTAGGGTGGGGTCTGCTGCCAGGCGGCTTAAAGCTTTTCCCTCAATGCAATCCGCGTGGAAAGCATGAGCTCATCCCCTCTGGCCAGGAGGTAAAGTCTGGTTTCGGCATTACTGTCACAGCCAAGTGTGACAGACACGAGTATGTAGATGTTAGAATTGGTTGAGAAAATGCATAGCCTGCAGTGAGAGCTGGGTAGATTTTCCTCCTCGGCTCTTTCTTCATAGAGCTGGGTTGTTTTTTGGCCTCCATCTGCCTGCCTGGCCCTTAGACAGCTGCTCAGTGTGTCAGCTGGTGGCTTCAGGGACTCTGAGGAGAGAGGAGAGTTTGCTGGGGAAAAAAAGAGGGAGGGGTCCGGCAGGGGTCTGCAAACACATCAGTTTTTGTCCGTCCTTCAGCACAGCAAGGAAAAACTGTTTCCCTGGTCATTATCGCGCTCCTTTTGTTCAGCTTGTGGCCGAAGGAATGTCGGAGCAAAGTGGGCTTTGTTTGCCTTGCACTAGCCTGCATGCAGGTCTCCTTTGTTGGTCTAGAAAAGTCTCTTTATTGGGTGACCTATATTAGCTGTGGACCACAAACTCTTCACCCACATTGTCTTCTTTTTGACCCAAATGGGGTATCAAATTTGATTGACTCATTTAATAATTGTCCAACAATGCTTCCAGGAACTGACACCATTCCCTTGTGTGTCATAGCAAAAGAATCTGTATGAGAGGCAGCAGCTAGCCAGCTAACTCTGTGATTATGTGTGAGGGGAGTCAGCTGCCGGGCAGAGATTGCGACTGTGTGTCTGACAGGCTGACAGCCGGGGCTTAGGGAGCAGAGACCTTGCTGCTAGCCTAGCCTGTGTGTTTTCGTGAGACTGGTATGTTTATTAAAGGTTTAGGGCGTAGTCGTCAGGAAGGCTCCAAGTGGCTGGAGGCATCCTCATGTTATATTTGAGCATTGATTTTTTTTGTGTCTTTTCATTAGCATGTGACAGGGGCTGTGTGCTTCAGATCAGCCTCAGCAGCATGGAGCAGGGTGTCAATTAGAAATCATCCTAATTCTTCATTTGTTGCTCTCCAGGGTACTACGACCGCCAGGTGGGGACTCCAGCTTCAGTCTCGGCTCAGATGAAAACACCACCCCCCAGCGCAGAAACAAGATGGCCTCCAGCATCTTCGCAGAACCTGATGACCCCCATGCTCATCGGAGGAACAACCCACCCAGTAATTCAATCTAACATCCCTCAGATTAACCTGAGCTCAGTTTCCGTTTTCAAAAGCAGACACAGGGGAAACAGCACTGATCTAATTCATGAGGAAACATTAACCGGTTGTTTGCATCAGAAAGAGAAAATTGAGCATATAATAACAGGTTCACTCTTTCCAAACATGACACAGCAACCAGACACCTTGAGTAAGCAGAAAACACAGGACTAAATCTTCAGCTAGGAAAACATTTTTTGTGTTATTTAGCATTTTTCCGTTTTGGTTGATGGAAAGAATATCCCACGAGTGTGATAGCCAAAAACCCTGGAGTACTGGGATAAGGGTAATTTGAAACCAGGCTATATTAAATGGAGTTGAGGAGTAGCTCTCAATGGAAAGAAATAGGTCAGTTAAAAATGTGTCAATTGGTGAACGTGTGGCCTGGGAGAGACTCAGGGGAAGCTTTACGACGTAAGGAGGGGCAGAGAAATGCAGCAGCGGATGTGAGACCTTTAAAGGCCGTTGAGTTGTCAAGGTCAGTGGAAACACAAAGCCAGAGAAGCTTGAATTAAACATTCATGGTGCCAGCTCAGTGGTGGGTTTAGGCATGCTTATAATCACACAGGTGAAACTTCAGCCAGACATCATGAACTCTTATTCTTCTCCTTAAAGATGGTTTATATAAAGAGGGAGACACTTTAAATAGGAAAAGAAGTCAATCCAAAGCTGTTGTTCTGAAGGCGACTTTCCTGGTACTGAGTTTCAGTTTCTGTTATGCTTCTGTGTGTGATTTGAAACAGTCCCTTACACACAACCTTCACCTCCAGTGTGAGTATTCTTCTTAAAGTATTGACCTCCACAGATGTTAATGTTGACTGGTTTGGTTTATTTTTAGCTGCAGATCTTGAGTGTGGGTGTCAGGACTTTGGCTCTGCATCATCATATTAACACCAGTTAAAGCCACAGAGCAATTTTTCAACACTGTGTTCAGAACTTTGAGAACAAATTCAGGCACCACTGCACCATTTATTGGAAGTATCACGCCCCATTCTCTTACTGAGATGTGAAGCAAAAATATCACCTTGATTTGCTTTGACATAAAGTGCTGGTGGAGCTGCAGGACTAACAAACCAAAACAGACATTTAACTGGAAATCTCAAAAATCCCTCAGATCAGTAAAGGAACCGCTTCTGTTATTCCTTTGATACTCAATAACATGACTCAGCAGAGCTGGCAATTAATATTTTTTTAACATAAAATCACCAAGACTAAATTTGCAATTTTTTATTTGACTTGGGATTTATTTTTCCAGTGTAATCCATATCCAGGTCACCCGGGGGAGCTCTAATAATTATGGCTTCACTTGCTATAAGCTGTTGCTTACAGGCTTTCTCCTGTCTGTGGTATTTAACTGGTCCACAGCAACAAGCTGACAAGAGCTGAAACGATACCTCGAATGATTCGAGGTACTTGATTACAAAAAATACTCGAGTAATTTTCTCTGCCTCGAGGAATCGTTTAATTTTAAAAAGATCAAAGAGTGGTATTTCAAATAGAGCTGAGGCCATATTAAGAAAGTTTTCAGACCCCTCAAGCTACCTCTTATACAAAATAGCAACTAGCAACAAATCTTGCTTCTTTTCTGGAGTTTGGAGACTAATGGGTCATTCTACGAAACGGGTGCCATTTGGGTCCACATCATTTGGTGAGATGTACAAAGCACAAAAAATGTGTCAAAGTGAGTTTACAAATTTTGGAGCTACCAAAGCAAGTGCTCTTATTGACATGCTGTATCAGAACATTCTATTTCTTAAAGAGAAAGATTTTCATTCGGAAAAATAACTGCTCTTTAACTAAACAAAAATGTATTTTATCCGATTAATCGATGGGATTTTCAGTAGAATACTCGAATATTAAAATATTCGATAGCTGCAGCCCCAATATATATATATATATATATATATATATATATAAATATATTTATATATATATATATTTAAAAATATATATATAAATATATTTATATATATATATATTTAAAAATATATGTATGTATGAATGTTTAAGAAGATAATGGGTTGTGATACCACGGTTGTGTTTGCTTGAGTCAGATCCACAGGGGTTTTAAGTTTCACATATTTCTTCAAAAGAATAGCACAAAGAGAAAATTTCCAGCCCTGCAGAGCACAGATTGCATTTCAGCTGAGGGCTGTGAGTTCCTCACAAGTTACAGATCACATGTTTTCACACTGGCCGTTTTGTAGCAAACCAGTTACATGGTGCATCAAATTTCCTGCGTGTGGACGAAGAGGAATCTACCTTAAAATCATCATTTCTGCCTGTGACCTCTGCAGCCAGCAGCTGCTGACAGTAAAGCCTCTTCCTGTTTGCATTGTTTCTCTTGGGTCTGGGTCAAACTAGAAGGAAGCCTTCTGCTCGTTTTCCACTTTAATGGATACAGCTGGAGGAGGATATTATTTTGTTTCTGGCAGAACAAGCGCGGTTTATTGCTATAACAGGTTTGAGGACCATTGTGTGTGTGTGACCTGGGGATGAACTCCTGGTGTAAATGGACAGGTTTGTTTGCTTTGGCGTGCCATCTTGTGGAGATCCTTTTGAAATACTTCTTTTTGTTTGCTTCATTGATGGCCTTTAGCTCTGATATAATGTGCTCTAGGTTGCAAAAAGTGCAGCATCAATTCTGTCTCTGCAGTAACGTTTTTTTTATGTGAAACTGAATAAAAAAGAGAAGAAAAAAAGATTTCCAGTGTGAATGTAATAGAGCGCTGGCTAGTCGCTACTGATTGGAATTAGAGATCTTGTATTAAAGAACAGATCTCATCTTGTCATGAGCCTCATAGGTGTCCGTATTAGACAGTAAGAAGAGCTTACTTTGTAATTTGAGGTCAAAATGAATCCTAGCTTAACCCCAGATGATGTTAAAGCAGCGTCTTGTTTACTTGGATTATCATTGACCTCACCGTTAGCCTCTCTACTCTCACTCTGATTTTATAAACACATTTCTGTTGAGGATTGTTTACCATCAGGTGATTTTCCAGTGAGAGGAACATTAGCTGTGGGAAGATGAGTTATTTTCTTTTTATCAGTGTAGTATTTCAGAGCCTTGAAGTATCGTCATTTCTTACGATTGAGAGTGGAACTATTCCTTCTTGAGGTTTGAAAAAAAAGAGGCTAAAAGAAAGGAAAAGAAAGTTTCCCCTGCTGTGATTAAATTTTGTTTGTCTTTCTCCAAGTCTGTAATTGATGCAGATTCAGACGGGCTTAATGGAACCGTCTCATCAGCTGAATAATCCGGCTGCTGTTCGACCTCTCTGCCTTTTTTCCTCCTCGTGTTCATTTGCAACTTGTGGCAGAGGCTGCAGCCACTCCTTACCTTCAGCTCGTGCTGACCTACTTTCTCCCTGTTGAGGCCCTTCATGAAGGGGCTGTTGGATACATGGACAGTCAAGCTCAGTGAGACTTTATCACAGGGTTTAGCAGGGGCCTTTTTTCATAACTGAAATGAGTGATTCTATAATCAGAGGAACATTTCAGGTATACAAAAAATTAAAAAAAAAACTAATTTTTTGCTTCATGTTCTATTTGTTTGGAACGTACTAAATCCATTCATTTTCAAGCTTAGGTTTTAATGATTTCTTAAATATTTAAGTTACAAAAAATTGTGGCGCATTATTTTGTCAACTTTGTTTTGGAAAAAAAATTTGACTTTTTATAAGCATCATTCCATATTGTACTGAATTTAGAGTTTAGAGGTGTCCCAGTCTGATATTGATTTCGGATATCGGCCCTATATCAGCAAAAAAACAAGTATCGGTATCGTATCGGAATGCATCCAAAATCTCCAATATAAGCAGTTTCTGTTACCCATTGGTTAATAATAAATGGGTCAGTTTTTCTTCATACCTACTGTTGCTGACTACTGTTCTGTGTTTGAATAATATCACTTAATCAAGCCTTTTCTAACATGACAGACATACTACAGAATAAGTAAGAAAAGTGTGCATGTTTGATGCTGATATCGTATCGGATTAATATCGGTATCAGCCAATACTCAATGCTATAGTATTGGTATTGTATCGGAAGTGAAAATGTAATATTGGGACATCTCTATTAGATTTATTAAACATTTCTAAGACAGACTATGCTCCCTAGAAATATCCCTCATCATTTATATCACAGTTTAGCCAAAATTGAAAAGAATTATGGCACAAACACCACATGTAACACAGCTGACAGGACAAGAAGAGAGAAACCTGTCTCTACAACACTACATTTTGTAACGCTAACACAGTTGACATTTTCTCAATTTTTTGGCCCTTGTGCCAACTCCAGACCTTGAACATATCACCACCTGAACTCCATCACCTCATATGTCTTCACATTTTCGTTGATAAACAATTAAAGCGCACCATGTACAGACAATCATTCTGATGAAATCTTAATGGTTTCAACCAAAAAGGATGTGACCTCAACTGATTCAAGTCATGTGACTTTGGAGCAAACCCTTGCTGATTTATAGGGTTTTTTTTTCAATGAGTAAAATACACAAAGTGTATTATTTTATCTAAATTAATTATTTAAATAGTTTTTAAAACAATTTTATGTTTAAAGAGGACATATCATGCTGATGCCTGATTTAATACTTACATATGATATAATACATATGATATAATACATTTGAAAACAAGACCTTTCACCCCCTGAATTTTCAAAAAAATGAGATATTGTATTTTTTCTGATATCCTAGAACGAGATTTGATGCCTCTGAAAATAGATCATTGCCAGTTGGCCGCGAGATTTCGACCATCGTGACGACACGAGGTACCTTTCTTTTTATTGGAGTAATCTGATGAAGCAGCTCCTCCTCCATGATGTCAGTTAGTCACACAACCGCCACCAAGGGATACACCCACCAAGAGCCGACTGACTGAGTGCTGGATGCAGGGACTCTGCTCTGCGGAGCAGCTTGGCTTTACATGGTGAATTAGCAGTTAAAACACTGTAGTTTTAGCAGACGTCGTAATACTTGTGAGACTGTGATGTTTGCATGCTTGTTCTGACATGCACTGTGAACCTGGACCACAATAATGCTGCGGTAATAACATAGTGAGAAACTGACAGTAGAGGCGATCTTTAGACTACACTTTCAGCATGATGGATAAAACAGACAGAGAAAAGAGAAGGAGCAGGATGGAGCCCTGTTATAGAAATAGTTTATTGGTGAAGTCTGCCTATATTTCCACGTATAAACTATACATGTTATAGTACCGGTTTGACTCACCACACTGAAGCATCCTGAGATGATCTGTGTTGAGGTGGATTTTCTTCCTCCTGAGCTGCAGAACCATCCGGGTCTGACTCGGGGTCCAATACAAAAGGACGTATCCTACACTCTGCCATTTTATTAGTGCTGTCAATGCCTTATGGTGAAGTTTTGGCAAACAGCAAACTCGCTCGGTCTGCCCCATCCAATATGGCGATTTTGTAAATACTGCCATGCTGCAAAACCCCCCCCTGGCTCTACCCCCTCCGCCCCTCTGATAGAACTGACCAATCAGAGCACAAAGGGCTGTGACGTTGCGAGGTTACTGGAGGTCATTCTCCAAACGGAGCGTTTCAACGAGATCTTCAGAATGGCCTAATGAGGATATTGAGAACGCTATTGTGGGGCAATGAAGGAACTAAATGACTTGTACTGAGGGCAGAAATGCTTTACAGGCATCCGAGTCTGGTATAGTGAAAAGGAGAAACAAGCATGATATGTCCCCTTTAAAAATAATATTTGATAAAATTGATAAGTATTCCCCATGGACTTGAAATGTATCCATTATTATAGAATCACTCAAATATTAACTCATTCAAAGTAGACTTTTTCATATGGTTGCAACTCAGCTACAAACGTGGGATCTGTGACAAGAGAAGCATTCTCTCGAAACAGAGAGTCCGGCTCTGTGTGCATGCATAGAAAATGCATAACAAGCAAGGGAAAGTCTACTCCAAATATTAGCTTGAACCAACGTGATGTTTATTGCATATTCAGGAAGTTGAAACAAAAAAAGGCCTTGGAGAAATAAAACATAACCAGTGCAGCATTGAAATGCTGTGGTTGTAAGAGTTTACGACTCCTCATTCCTTCGAGATCCAGTCGAAAAATCCTCTTCAGATTTTTCTGTGTTGCTATTCTTTTCCCGCTAGCACATGATTCCGTTTCACAAAGTACGTCAGGATTTTGGGGCATTCAGATTCCAGAGTCGTTGGTTTGTCCAAGTGCCCTCAGCTCCTGCCCACATGATGTGCACTCTGTAATCTCACAGGAAGCCGAGGCTAGCAGCAGCAGCATGATTTCTGCTTTCCTGTGAGGTCAGCAGCACTCTGATAGAGACCGTAAACGCCATGGACCCAGGAGGCCTATGAGGTTAAGTTGAAAGCTATGTATTGGAGTGATGATAATGTAATGCATGAGTCTGGCCTGTGGATCTGCTTTAATCCTCTTCCATTTGCTGTTTGTTGTTCACTACCCAGTGGATTGATCAGCCTCAGACATAGGGAGCTGGTAATGAAGGAGCTCTCATTGTGTGATGGAAACTCTCAGCTGTACTGAATCACATCACTCCATTAAAAACAATGAGCACTCCTCCGCTCCTTCAGCAGCCGCTCTCCCCCCCTATGACAAAGACACTCTGTCTGTCTGTCCCTCCCTGGTTCTCTGGGCTGGAGCTTTGCTGTTACCTTATGTGGCTTTGGTTAGCACAGCCTGTTTCCTTGCTGCAGCCAAACACTGAGTTTTAATGCTCTTTCTGCTAAAGGAATATGCAGGCGCTACGGGGTTATGTGAGTTTTGGCACTGGGGCTGTCTGCCTGGAAGTGTTCCACCGTGTTTCTGGGTCTGTTGCAGACGCCCAAGCGGATTTGATGATGTCTCCTGTTGATTCTCGCTGATTTTTGCGTCGTGTTTTTACAGTCAATGATGTTCAGTCGAATCAGAGGAGATGAAGCTTGTGGTACGCACAGTTGCCTCATGGAGTTGTTACATTTGGGCCTGGGGTGACTAATTGGATTAGTGTCCATATGGCATGACTCCACTCTCTGAAGCCTGACTCATGTTTGGTCATGTGTCTCCTGTGCTTCCTGTCTACTTTCAAAGTAATCTATTGGCTGAGAGGAGGAAAACTTAAAATCTAAAATGTACCTCAGGGTGAGGTTTATATGACCTCTGTTTGAACTGATCAAAAACCTGAACAGTAATAGTGAGACTTTTTTCTCTTGTAGCCTGAAGGACACATGTCTGTTTCTCAAGTCATCTCAGTGAGTTGAGGCACAAGTGAGGTGAAAAAATCCACACAGTAGGAAGCAAGCAAGAACTGCCTGCAAGATGTCATCATCTGCATGATCCTGATGGGTACAACCAAAAAACAGGTTTTACTAATGTTCTGCATAAAAGGATTTTTATAACAATGAGTATACTGTTGTATGTGCTGCGTTTCTGTTACAGTAAAATCTTGAGGATTTGAACTTTGCCAGTAGAAGTATGACTATATCCTCCTGACTACCTGTAGTTCAAATTTGTCGTCTGTGGAGGACATTTTTAAACCTAGATATCTTCCACTTACTTCACACTACTGAATAAACTCCTCATGCCATCTATAGAGAATATTTAGGGCTTTTCAATAATACCAAATGTTAAAGGGTGGGGCTTTGGTACCTTTCTCTTTTTCATTAAGGAAAATGGCGTCCACCAGTGCAAGTGCATTTTATGGGAAGAGGAAAAGTAAGTGTATATAACTTTTTAATCAGCAAATTTTGGCTTGAAATTTTGGTGGCATATTTTATATGGGACTCTAAACAACACATTTGAACATTGTCAGTTTTTACTGTATTTTATCATTGTAATTAAGTTTTTAAAAATTGTCCTCCGTAGTGGACATTTGTAGTTATTTTCTTCATTTTTTTCTGTTTTTTTCAAATGACAAGAAAGGGACTCATTCTCAGAAGCAGAGAGAATTTTACTGCAGTTGTTGATGGAAACTCAGATATTGAGTTGTCTGATGAAGATCAAGATGCAGAGGAAGATGATTTAGAGAGCTCTGAAATTCAGGCAGGGCAAGCAGATGCAGGGGAGTCAGATGAAGCAGACCAGTCCACATCTAAGTCCAGTCGGCGTCAACTGTGGAGCAAGAATCCAAAGTACACCTTCAGTTTGTGTTGTAAAAAAGGTCCAAGGAAGACAGAAGGTTTGTCTAGGTGTCAAGGCCGCTTGCGATTGCTGAGTAAAACTCCAACATGCCATCCATCTTCCAGAAATGGAGACAAAAACATATGCAGCAAGGTGTCGCAGATCCGGCTGCAAGGGCAAAACATATTTAATGTTCACAAAGTGCAAAGTTTTTCTTTGTGTTTCCAAGTTAAACTTGTTCTTAAATTTACTTTTTGGTATTTTCTTTGGCACGAAATGATTGCCATCAAGGTGCAGTTTCACATGTACGGCATTCCAATGTCCACTGTAGTAGACACATAATATCTGAAATATAAAAAACTTTTTTTCAAAAAAATGTGTTCAGTATTTTAATAACCTCACAAAGATTGGGGAATCTTAAAATCTTTGTGATTGGACAATATTTTTTGTCCTGGTAGTCAGGAGGATATCTTGAACTTAAAACATGTATACAATCCAAATGGTTTTTTTTTTGCAGGCTTATGTTTTTTTAGCATTTAGTTCACTGACCCTCAATATGTAGCTCGCCAAGCAAATTGAAAATAAAATAATAATCTCAGCTTTAGGTTGTAAAGTTTAGGAAACATAAAGTAGGGGTGCAAGAATGTTCCATGTGAGTGTTTCTAATTTTCACACTCGTTTGGCTGATACTAACAAATAACGCCCCTTTTTGATGGTAACAAACGTCAGTGACATCTCAAATCGGATACTTGCACTGACTTGAAGTGTACTGCATACACTTACTAGAGCCGTGCACTAGTTTTGACAGACGTGTGTCGATTCAAATCAAACATTGCAGCCTTATTCTTTTACGACCGTTCTTCTGTAATTCATTAACTGAAACCATCATCGATCATTTGATCCTTTCCCGCCCCTTCCATCATGTAGTCAATAAGATATCATGTAGCCAAGTGTCCAGCATTTCTTCACTGAACTTTTTGACTATTTTAAGTGAAAAGCTGCTCGTTGTTTTTGGGCTCTAAAAGAACATTATCTCTGTCATCCACAGTATGCTGTTCTCACAGTGCGTGCTGGCTGAAGCGTTGTGAATACATGATCAATATGGTGAAGTCCACTCTGTTTATCTCTCCCCAGTCTCAGAACTGGACACAAGACAAAGTTAGCGATAAGAAACGTCAAAGATTGTCTATAGCAGTGAGAGCACTCACTCTAACACTACTTTAAAAAAGAAACAGAAACAAATACAGAGCACTCACTCTGTCATTATTTCTGAAACCAAACTGTAAGTTGCTTTGACTTAAAGACAGCACACACAGTGTTTCCTGCCATTCAGATATTTGGTTTCCCATCATGCCTCACTGGAGCTGTACAGCACAGTCTGTTACAACATGTGAGGGGGTTCAAACATGATGTGATTAGAGTGACAAAAGACATTAGTCCTGTGTTTCTGCTGAGCCTCACAGCTAATTGGATTGATTCCTTACTTTCTAGTTTTGATGATTCAGGTCAGATAAAGTTATAATCCAAAGAACATTTCACTGAAAGGAGAAAAACTTGAGACAGTTGTGTTAGTGTCTGATATTTACACTTGTAGTCTCACACCATCTTGTCAGAGTTGTGTTTAGACCCCCTAGTTCATTTCTGTGTTGTAAAGCTACAATAAGTTGTCATGAATGTGCAAGGCATTACACAGCTGTGAACACACACAGCTCCAAAGCTGCATTTTTTTTTCTACAGGAAAAAAAAACTTCCAAATGTGGACACTTATTTGCAAGAGTGTGAACGTTTGCTAGCCTGATACACTTCAAACTAACAACTTCACTACACAGAAAGGGCTTTGAGTTGTTTTTTAATGAAAGATGTAATTCAGCAACTGACTCTTTTTTATAGGTGCAATTGTTTTGGTTTCCTGTCAAATGGAAAATCAATAACCGCTCATAGAAAATCGTTGATAATCAAGACACATGCACAAAATGCTTAGTTAAGGTTAGTTGTCCTTAGGGATGAGTACCGAATTAGGTAGTTTTATAGGTACCGACTGAATTCTGCCAAAAGTACGGGATATCGGTTCATGTAAAACCAAAAGGTACCATGTTTAGGTACCTAAATGCATCCTTGTGACTGTGAGGCAGTGGAAGAGTAGGTGATTTTCCATGCTGGACATGAACACAGCATTGCAAGGTTATATATTGAAGAATAAATTTGTTAAATTGAATTTTTTTATATTTCATTATTAAACAAATTGATATTTTTTACCACATAAACACAAAAAAGTACCGAAACTTGGTACCGTTGAGTACTGGTACCGATTGCCAGGTACCGGGCATCGGTACCGGGCATCGGTACCGGGCATCGGTACCGGGCATCGGTACCGGGCATCGGTACCGGGCATCGGTACCGTATCGTTTCAAATGTGAAAGGTACCCATCTCTAGTTGTCCTTTTATTGGAGTCATGTTTGGGGTTATTTACAATGGTAGTACGGCACATAGTAGGGCTGGGTACCTTTCACATTTAGAATGATGTGGTACTGATGCTTGGTACCTGACAATCATTATCAGTTTTCAACAGTACCTATTTTCTGAACTTTTTTGTGTGTTTATGTGGTAATAGATGTGAATTTGTTTAATAATAAAATCTGAGTTTTTCAATTTAACATTAATTTTTTCCAGGGATAACCTTGCAATGCTGTGTTCATGTCCAGTAGGGAAAATCAGCTACTCTTCCACTCTGTCACAGCCACAAGGGCGCGTTTAAGTATCTAATCATGGTACCTTTTGCTTTACGTGAATCAGTTGTCAGCACTGCAGACCAAATTTGGTTGGTGCCTATAAAAGTACCTAGTTGGGTTCCCGCCCCTAGGGCATAGAGAGCAGGAAACCAGGATCTGCAAGTTGCAGTCAAAGCATGGCCTCCAGCTTGAGCTCCACAGCCTCTGCACATGGTGCGCGTGACTTAACCAGCAGGCAAAAACAGCATAAATCATAAAGAGAGTTTTCTCATGCTTCTTTTCAAATCACAAGAATGTGCTTCACAAGAAAAGCTGTTTGCTGTTGGTGTACAGCCCTTTAGAATAAAATGGCATGTTGTAGCTCAAAGGTGACCCGTAGGCATGGTAAGGTTATTGATAAAGCATTCACACAAAGAACAGTTCAAAGTGTTTCACAGAAATGCTAACAGTGTTAACATCAGCAGCACTGAAAGAAATACATTTTAAAAGCTATTAAAGTTTGGTATTTGTCTTTACAAAGTGGTTTTTTTTCCTATCCAGCCGGGGCACCAACAGGAACCCTGTGCGGGGAGCCCTCTGCCCCCCTCAGGCGGTGCCAGCAGCCTCTCCTCTTCCCCAAGAACCCCGAGCCAGAACTGACCACCATCCACAACTCTGGTGCAGCCTTGGTGTGGAACCAGAAAGAGGTACGTGTCATATACCCAGACAGGCGCTGTTTCCAAAACAAAGCTGCAGCCTAGTTTGGAGCTAAAGAGCACACAGTCGTAGATTAACTATAATTCCAAACAGTTCAGTGGAAAAATCAGGGGGGTGGAAGAATTTATCCATGTATTTGAAACAGACCCAGGATGTTGTTTTGGTAGATTCTCCACAGACAGTTGTATCTTTATGAATGTTTAATCCTTAATCTGGGGTTATGCCAGTATTTAATGCCTGACACAGCTGGAATTATTTAGAATTGCATAATTTTAACTGAAATGTAATGAGATAATGAAACAGCATTTGCAATGATGTCTTTATTTCTTCCTGTGGAGGAAGACTTTGTTCTGATACCCGTTCCTCTCCTCCTTAGAGTGAAAATGGCCAAGAACCAGCAAATGATGGTAAGTTTCCAGCACACTTCAGTAGTTTATAAAGAGGCTTTCAGAGTGTTTGTCCCACTTACCCTATGTCTAAACAGCACTGCATGACTTAGATTATTCGTAAACAGCTCGGTGCTCAATCAGAAAACCTGACCCCCATGTCTCACTCCTTCTTGGAATTCCAGAGCTAACTTATTAAAACACTGTACACATGTTCTCCCTGTCTGAGTCAACATCACATGATCCCTTTGATGTGGTTTCCCCTGTCATGATGGTGCGATGGTCTGTAGTCGAGCAGCTGTTCTCAGATTACAGGTTTCACTTAGTAAGGGCTTTTTATTAACCTCCAGGTGCTGGTGTGTGAGAGAGCAGCTGGCTCCAGAGCTAATGGATGGTTTGTCTCTTTCTCTGAGATGGTTTACAAATTAAAGCACACTTATTTGCCCTGTTACTGCATCAGGTTGATATGTAAGTGCACTTCATTTTCTGTGTTTCTGTTAAACCACGATCAAAAGAGTGGTTAGAGGAAAGAGAGGCTTCTGCTAGAGCAGCTGTGAAAGAGGGCAGACTTACCAAGGAAACAGCTTTGCTTGACTGTGCACTGTGGTCACTTGGTTTGCAACCACAAACTTAGTTTATACAGCATCTGTTTTTCAACATTCAGCCTCATTTTGCTCAGATCCTGCAGTCTGGTAGCTTATCTCCTCCTATAGGTGTAGTTCAGAGCTCTTATTTCTTTATGAATAAAAACATTGTGGTGACTCCAAGTCTGAATGTTCATGTTGGCCTTCATAGGACCAGTTACTGAACTTTGCTTCTTTTATGGCACCGACCAAGTATCAAAACAAGCCAAAAGTTTTGATAGCCAAATGGTTTAGAATAGAATAAAATAGAATAGAATAGAATAGAACTGTATTGTCATTGTAACAAGTACAACCAAATTGAAGTCACAGCAGCAATCAAGAAAATAAAAGTAAGAAAGTGTATAGAAAGTGCAAAGAGGTCCATAAGAAAATAGATGACGACAGCTTGTCCATCATTGTCCAGTTCAGCCAGTCTCCACCTCCACAGGGTCCAGGACTGAGCTTCTTCAGTCATGCTCTACTCTGCCCTCTGGTATTCCCTTTGTTGCTGGGTTAGCACAGCTAGCTTGTCCATCTTTTTGAGATAGATCTTACATTCCCAATAACGATGGATGGAAGGACAGGTCCATGTTGTCACTTCTCAGCTCACACCTGAGAACCAGCACGTCGTCCTCACCTCCTTCTCCTCACCTTGTGGGAAGACATCAGGCCTTACACCAGTTAGCATTGACATGCTATAGGCTGCTAACAGCTGACTTCACATGTAAACAATGCAGCCATGGTTACATGTAGGATCTTCAGACAAACACAGGAGAAAAGTGGTCAAAATATCGCTGAAACCACTAAAAGTTTGGTGTCCATGACCAACAAATGAGCCATACAAAGTAATGATCCACTCCAAATGAAGAGATGACGAAAAAGAGACGAAAAAATACAAGAAACGGACAAAGAAGAGAGAGTTGCTGCAAAAGGCAGCCATAGCCAAAAGGGCGGTGCCTAGCAACACATGATATCACATGATGAAGACCTCATAATGCCACAGTCAATTGGCTGTAATATTACACGTGTTGCAACGTGCAGGTGTTGCCAACTTAGCGACTCTGTCTCTGTATTGTGATATTCCTGGAGTTTGGAGACTGAGGTGAAAGCATGCATTGATCTCCAGAACCCTCTGCTCATCAACAAGCATCTGTGAGCACATTGCTGAGCCCCTCCCCTATTCAAAACACTCAGACAAGTCCTCCACACTCACACAGCTGTCCCTATCTGAGCACTGTTGCACTGAGTGCCCAAGTGTGCTGTGCTCAGAGAGGTGAGCTTTAGCATGATACACTTCATGCACAAGCACAAAAACGCAGACAGCACGTATGATCCATAATCTGAAGATGACATTTGAATGCAAATGAATCATGCTGACACTTCTCTCTTTTGGTCAGTTTTGGATCCAGGCTAACCCTGGATAGAAGAGGAGGATTGACATTACATTTTGACATTGAAAAAAGATGAGAAGAAGAAAATTCAATTAAACACACTTAAGGTGCACTCAGTATAGACTGACTTGTCACTTGTTTGCAATTGTTCCATTGCACGGGACTGTGTTATATATTTTTAATAAGAGAGCTGCTCAGAGTGGGAAAAATACCACAGCTGAAAACTAGGGCTCAAGATTTGTACCATATTGTTTGATGTAATTTTCTATCAGTTAGAATTGACATGATAAAATGGGAATCATAAAAAGAATTGTTCAGAAACTGGTATCAAAGTGAAGGTGTCTTTATAGGTACAGGTATCCAAAAATATTGATACCCTGTCCTAGCCTTTATCAAGTGTAGAATTTAGAAGTACTGTATGGGAAGCCACGAGACACAGCCAATGACAACAATATGAAGTTATTCAAAAAGTTAAAAAAAGACTTCCCAATTCATTCATTGAACTTCAAATTCAGCTTTAATGAACAAAAACCACTAAATCCAACAACAATCAGCTTCATCACACAAATCTAATAATGTCTTTTATGTACAAGCCCCGGCGTCTCATCTTTATGTTTCTTTTTCTATAAGAGCTTGCGCTAAATGCACTTTTATTCCCAAGTAGAACAACCTTTGATGCGGTCATGGTAGATCCCATCTGTGCTGTGTTTGCAGACTATTTAATCTCTGTAAGTCAGAAATGCTGTGACCTTCTTGAATCCAGCTGAATACATAATTGTCCTCAGTTAACATGTTTCCTCCTGTTATTTGCTCAGCTGTCCATTAAATGTTTGCACAATGACAACAGTCACACCTGAAAAACACATGCACAAAGCCTTAGAAATGTTCACCAGAGAGGGTGTAGTTTCAGTTCCTGGATCTACATTTATGGCAGTGACATTAAATTCAGATCTTTGTGGTTGTCTGTGTTTTTTTTTTGTTTTTCAGAGCAGCAGCCTCATTCTCTCACGCTAAGCCTCTGAATGGTTGAGTGTCTGTTCTGCCTGAAAAAAAGTTTGTTTTAACTAAAACCAAGTGGTTCCATTTGCCAGGGACATTAAAGTTAAAAGTGCCCTTGAATCTGCACATTTTGCAAGAATTCAGCCAATAACTGACTACAAGAGCCCACTGTTGCACACCTGATAACCCCAGTCAGGCACTCTCACCAATAAAAACTTTTGACTTAAAGCATTTAGCCTGTGAGGCCTTGATAACACTAAGTATAGTTGTTAGATTTTTACCCCTAACTTATTTCTTTTCTTAACATTCTGTAAATAGTATAGATTAATCTGACATCTTGCTCAAAAGTTTACAAACCATAGTCTGATCAGCGCATGTACAAAACTTGTGAGTAACCTCAGTTATATCCACCATTGGCCTCTGGAGACACCTTGGAGCTCAAAAAAACTTTTAATTAGCTTCGACACAGGCAAAGAGGTGAAGCTGAAGTCGGTGTTGAGCATCCTAGCAAACTGCCATAACGTGTCCACCTCATGCCCCAAGTATTAACTTTTGATTAATCTTAACTAATTAACTAAATGCTGAACCAGAATCTTTCTGCAATTAAACCAAGTATGATGTTTTTGTCAGCCCAAACGTAGTTAAACGTTGTTTCATCTGTAGAACAGCTGCCGTCAATCATTCAAGGCCAAAGAGCCAGCTCTAATGTTAGCTAGTTATTGAAGACGGGAAAAAAACACAGTATGCCCTGTAGGAATCGGCACGAGATGCTAGGAAGTGCCACAAGCCGCTGGACAACCAGTGGCGTACCCCTGACGCTCTTGTAGGAAATAACATAAACCGACCGCAAGGACTGGCATGAGCTGTTAAGCCACTAGTGGCACCTACCTCTGTGCTACAACACCCTACAACCTGGATGTAAACAAGCACAGATGACAGGTGGCATCTTGTAGCGTGGTGCAGTTTGTCAGTTTTTTTTAGAAAACAGAGCTAAGTTCTTAGGCTTTGTCTGGTTAAACTGGTATTTGTAACAACTACATCATGTGAAAGCTGAACTTCAAAGAAGACTGGTGGCTGATGGTGCTTGCTCTGCTAACTTAAGCTACACTCTGATCTTTGCTCAGCCTATTGACTGTATATACAATGGACAGCATGGCTCCAAAATACGCCCGTCACAGGCGCCGCCATTGTTCAGCCAGAGTTTGCACAGTAGAGACTATGAGGAACTCTGAGTGGAGCCAGATGACAAAAGTTATATATTTTCTTTCGAGTGTCTAATCTCTTCTTGACTGTCTCTTATTATATGTTTTACTAATCCAGAAAAAAAACAAGAACGGCAGCTGTCAGTCATCATTACATGTGATGTAAAGCCCTGTTTTTTTTTGTTTTTTGTTTTTTTTTCTTTATATAAAAAGAAAAAAAAGGAAAAACAAAGGAAAAAAATAAATAAAATGGAAAAAAAAAAAAGGAAAACCCTGTTTTTATCCTCTAATGAAAAAGAAACTTTTCAGAAAAAAAGAGGACTTGAATACAAGGCAGCCAATAATCTCTTCAAGTCAATCAAACGAACCCTGGTGAGGACCAAACAACTGGACCCAGGTGGTCTTGGTCCTCTTCCAAACGAACTCTGGTGCAGTTCATTGTTCTCCGGTGCAGGTCTGAATACAAACCAAGGTCCATCCGAACTAACTACAGGATACATGCGCCTTTTGGGCCTCTAAAGCCACCATAACCTAACCGTCTGTGGTTCATACCTGATCCTCCGTCTTCTGTTTAGCCACGCTGTTGCTAGCATGTTGTGGGTCAGGACACGCAGAGCATAGCGTCTCTTCGCTGCGCGCATCCGTCTTTGCTGTTCCAAAATTGTAAACGGTGTTGTTAAGCCTTCTTTGAAGGAGCTGCTCTTGAAACTGAAAATGATTTTGCAGCTCTAATAAGAGCACAAACACATGTTTACCTCCATTTCCAGGTCTGTATTCTGTGTGCCGCCCTTTGTCAGTGCTGTCCAATGAGAGCACTGATCCTCACACACATGGATGTGTTTACAGAATATAGTCCACTTGCAAAAAGTACATTCTGAATACGAACCGCGCCAAATGAAAAAAATAAAGTCCGCTTTTGGTCCGGACCAAAAAAGTGGACCAAAGGACTTTTCTGGTCTGAATACAGCCTTACACTCGTCCATGAGTCAGACGAATTTTGAGTCCAAACACCCCTCATCTTTACAGATCCATTAAGAATAGAAAGTTGTGAATTTCCCTCATGTGGTGTTCAAACTCTAAGATTGAGTTTAATCCGAACCATCTGTCACAATTTTAGCCAAAAAACTTGTAATTATGTTGTTGTGTTTCCCATTTTTAAAAGACAGCACTGTTAAAGCCATTTATCACCATCTGCTTTAGTTAGATTCAACCTTCTCAGTCTGGAGCTGTTGGTTCAGGCACAATATGAAATGTATTGAACTTTTTTTAAGTTTTGAAGCTCTAACACTGCACACCATGAGGAATATGACTGATAGTTTGGTGCTTTGGACTCACATGTGGTCTTTGTTTTGTGTTGCAGAGTGTCTCGAGGATGGAGAACAAGAGGAGCGGGAGCTGCAGAAGGAACCCTCAGCCCCGTCGGGAGCTGCCAACAACTCCACCACAGGCCGAAGAAACCCTCCTGGTGGCAAGTCCAGCCTCATCCTGGGTTGAGACCACTCGTTTTTTGTTTTTCATTGGAACGCTTTTTTATTTTTTAAAGATAAATACCCCCACCACTCTTCTCCTCCTCATCAAACTGTCACCTTTCTCCCTTCTTCACCTTCTTCACACTCTGTCACGTCCATGGACCCCTGAGTCCTTTCCCTCCACCCTCAAACCTTTTGTTTTGATCCTATTTTCTATTAAAAGAAGAAAACTGTTGACAAAAGCACTTTATGTATCTCTTGGCCCTACCCTCCATTTCAGCCCATCCTGTAGTGCATCGCGCCTGCTGGGAAAGGCATGACGTCTAGCTTGTCCCTCATTCTTCCCTGTTGTAAATGGTAAAGGAAAAAAAATACTAAAAAAGATTTGATGCGTGGATTTCTAAATACAATAAAGATTGATGTGAATTTGCTGTGGCTGATTCTTTTTAATTTCTTTCTCTGAAGTGAAACTGATTATATTTCTGGTTCCCATTCCACTTTGGATAAGCATAAATAGTGATCACATGGAGCCGAGTTATTTATGTCCTGTGTGTTGGAGCCTGAAGGCTGCGGCTGCTGAGAGCACAATCAGGCTCTCTGACTGAAAACCCTCCGAGCCAAAGTAATCACAAAAGCTCCAGCCCTTCCACAAGAGAAAAGGCTCGATGTGTGGATGACATCACTCGGAGGATATTTGGCTCTCTTTCTGACTGATTTAAGATGGACTTTTTCTTTTTTTTTTTGAGGGTGTTAAGACATTAAAGACAGGAGGTGGGTCCAAAAGGCAGAGTTGTAATATTACCTTTGAAACAACAGCACCACCTCATTCACAGATGTCTTTATATGGACATGCTCGTCTTAGTCTGAGGTTATTTTCCTTCTTTAGCATCAGGAGGAACATGCTGAGGGGAGACGGTTTGATTCATAGGCTCATGAAAGAACTATGTTACATTTTTCTTTGTTATTGTCATGTTATTTGGGAAAGCAAAGCTATCTTTGGATGTAAATTAAGTTAATTTTCTCTATTTTTTTCCAAAATACAACCCCAGGTTAGAAGAGATTGTATATCTAAATCAGGACTACTCTTGTCAAAAGACTTGGGGCCAATCCAAATTGTCACTTTTTCCCCTTCCCATTTACCCCTCCATCTATTCCTTCTATCCCCTTGGCAAAGGGGTAAAAACACATCTCTTAGAAAAAAGATGCCACTCGATTCCCACTACTTTATCACCCCTCTCTGATCACTGGTTGTGTTGAAGGCAGAGCCACGGTTTCCTCTCTTCCAAAGCAAACACATTTTTACAAAGTGATGATAAACTGATGTCAGATAAGGATGACACACTCACAGCAAACAGACTTCACTACCATGTACTGCATATCATGAGTGATGAGACAGCTAAGCTATGAAAAGCTAACGTTAAGCTAATTACAGTATTCAGAAGCTATATTATGTAGCCTCTGAATACTGTAACATTAGCTTTTCCTAAGTATCAATCAGTCTTTGTTCGTATGGTGCAAAATCATAACAAACGTTATCTCGAGACACTTTACAAAAGCATTAACAGGTCTAGACCTGTAAATGTAAATTTTATTAGCAGAAACCCAACATCAAGACAAGATAAGGAGTCTTATCTTATCTTAACCCAACATGAGTACAGAACTGTTTAGCATTTAGCAAGTTACAATCACAAGGAAAAACTTCCCTTTAACGGGCAGAAACCTCAGACAGACCCAGACTCATGTTAGACAGACATCTGCCTCAACTGTGTTGGGGTTAGAGACATATAGAGGAGAGTGGGAGACAGAGGTACAGCAGCAGGCCGTCCACATCACCGATCTCGAGGAACCTACAAGACAAACTCAGAGCCTCCCAGAGAGGTGTATGGTCAGTAACTATAACAGGACATTAAAACTAGAAGTTAGACTGACAGAAAAGAGGGAAACAGGAGCCCTGTGTCCCCGGCAGTCTAAACCTATAGCAGCATAACTAAGAGCTGGTTTAGGCTTGATCCAGCTCTAACTGTAAGTTTTATCAAAAAGGAAGGTTTTAATTCTATTCTTAAAGGTTGAGACCGTGTCTGCTCCCCTGACCTCAACCCGTAAGTTATTCCAAAGAAGAGGAGCCTGATAACTAAAGGCTCGACCTCCCATACTACTTTTAGAGACCCTAGGTACAACGAGCAGACCTGCATGTTGAGAACGCAATGACCTAGACGGATAATATGGAACGATTAAGTCTTTAAGATAGGATGGCCCGATGCCATTAAGCGCTTTGTTAGTCAGAAGAAGAATTCTAAACTCTATACTAGATTTTATAGGCAACCAGTGTAGAGACGCTAACACTGGAGAGATGTGCTCTCTCCTCCTAGTCCAAGTCAGTACCCGAGCTGCAGCGTTCTGAACCAGCGGAAGAGTCCTGATGGACTTGTTAAGACAGCCGGATAAAAGAGAGTTACAATAGTCCGGCCTAGAAGAAACTAAAGCATGGACTAGTTTCTCAGCATCGCTCCGAGACAAGATGTGTCTAATTCTCTTGATATTACAAAGGTGAAAAAATGCTGTCATTGAGACCTGTTGAATGTTAGAGTTAAAGGACAGGTCTTGATCGAAAAGAACTCCCAGGTTCCTGACAGTGGTGCTGGAAGCCAAGC
Organism: Halichoeres trimaculatus; assembly: GCF_033239565.1. Classification (NCBI taxonomy): domain Eukaryota; kingdom Metazoa; phylum Chordata; class Actinopteri; order Labriformes; family Labridae; genus Halichoeres; species Halichoeres trimaculatus. The sequence continues at coordinate 3,671,773 of NW_027437198.1, read as the reverse complement.
TGATGTCGTCCGAGGTGGCGATGTTGCTCAAGAAAGCCTCTCTGAGATGTTTAGGTCCAAGAACAATGACTTCAGTCTTCTCTGAGTTCAGCAGTAAGAAGTTTCTGCTCATCCAGGACCTTACGTCGTTGAGGCATGCTTCAAGTTTAGAGAAGCAGTTGGTTTCTTCAGGCTTCATTGGCAAGTAAAGCTGAGTGTCATCTGCATAGCAGTGAAAGTTTATGGAGTGTGTCCTCAATATAGTGCCGAGAGGAAGCATATACAAGATGAAAAGAATCGGTCTAAGCACTGAACCTTGAGGAACTCCATACTGCACCCTGGTGTGCAAAGAAGATACATTGTTCACATGAACAAACTGATGTCAATCAGAAAGATTCGATCAAAGCAAAACTAAAGCGGTTCCTGAGATACCAAGAAGACCCTTTGATCTCTGCAGAAGAATGCCATGATCAATAGTGTCGAAAGCGGCACTAGGATTGAGCACAGAAAGAAGACCACTGTCCGAAGCCAAAAGTTGTTCGTTGATTATTTTCAGCAGCGCGGTCTCAGTGCTATGGTGGGCTCTGAACCCAGACTGAAAGACCTTGAAGAGATGTTGCTATGAAGAAACTCACAGAGCTGATTCGCGACAACTTTCTCCAAGATCTTAGAAATACAAGAGAGGTTGGATCTCGGTCTGTATTTGACCAAAGAGCCTGAATCAAGTAGACTTTTTAATAAGAGGCTTAATAACAGCAACTTTAAAAAGTTGGGGCACGTAGCCTGTCAATAACATCCTTTAATCATCCTTAGTGAAGAAGATCCGACCAAGGGAAAGACTTCCTTCAGCAGCCAAGTCAAGACAAGTCGATGGTTTGGCTGAAGAGACTGTTGAATCCAGTTCTGACAAGTCCACAGGTGAAAAGGAGTCCAAGAGTATCTTAGCTCTAAGCGACGTTTCCGCGATTTCGCCATTGGTCAAAGGTTCTACCACAGTTGCATTGAACACGTTACTTATTTTATCTCCAATCTTTAATATCTTATTGTTAAAAAAGGTTATGAAGTCCTCAATGCTATGCGATAGAGGAATGCATGGCTCAGTAGAGCTATGACTGTTTGTCAGCCTGGCTACAGTGCTGAAAAGGAATCTTGGATTGTTTTTATTCTCTTCTATAAGAGCAGAGTAATAAGTTGCACGCACAAGCCGCAAAGCCTTCTCATATTCATTAAGACTATTTGTCCAACACGAGCAGGACTCGTTTGTTTTAGTCGAGCGCCATATTTTTTCTAATTTCCTTGTTTTTTGTTTGAGCAGCTTATCTGTGTAATCATAATGAAATGCAGTTCAGTGAAGTGAAGTCTGTTTGCTGTGAATCTGTCACCCTGGTTGCTATCATTAGCTGAAGCTTTTTCTATAGCAGGGTTAGCTAGATCCTTATAACGAATGATTTCAAAGTTGCCCCCTCAAAAAATATAATATTTACGTGGAGTGGCAAAGTGTTGAATATCTGACAAAAATATATATCATGGGAATTTTGTCATACCCCTTCGTTTCAAGTGAGGTCCCAGTTTGTCTTGGTTTCAAGGGCTGCCCTTCTATGTGCCTGTATGGAATGCCAAAGACCAATGTGGGGAGAGCACACCTCCCCTCTCTTGTGATGATGGCAATTGTTGCCAGTGATGGAACAGTAAAAATGTTTACATAAGTGTAATAGTGCCCTTCACACAAGAATCCTACTTATTCACATGTACTTAGATAGACAGCAAAATCCTGTCACATGATGAAAATACATGACTAACTCTGCTGTTGCGTATGATCTTTTGGATTTGTTTTTTTGTTTTGTTTTTTACAGTAAAGCATCCCTACAGTTTTCACACCACTCTGTTTAAAGAGTAACTTTAAGTCAGGCCTGAGTAAAAATAACTGTCAGCATACATCTGGAGTCTGCTCTCTCCTCCTGAGCTGCCAAAAAGCTCCTGCTCTGTCAAACCCTCTGCTGCCTGAGAAAAGACTGTGGCACACACAGCGGTGTTTTAGCCTCTCATCTGCTGTGAAAGGCATGCAGAGGTCACCGAGGATCAGGAATAGAACTTCCTGTCCTGGAGAAATGCCAGGATGTTGGAAAGGAGTCAATGAAGGCTTGTTTTCAGTGAGAGCTGTACCCACAGGGGAATGTCCTGTGCTTTTTGTTTTACCTTAAGACACAGAGTCGGGCTGGATAGCTTCAGCTGCTGTCTTAATCTTTTTACACACCGCAAACAGACTGTAAACAGACTTTTTGAAGGTCAGGGGCGACAAAAATAACAACAAAGAAGGCACTTTTTGCTTTAGCGCACCTTTTGGTTTTCCACTTTGGCATGTTTTGGCTCCCATTAGCACACATTCTGCAACCTCTACTTTCAAAAGAGCCATTTTGCCTCAGCTCACCTGGATGAAAGTCATTCAAGAGCCGCAAAATATACTTCATCTTCACAATAAAGACAAAAAAGTGTATAACATTTTAGGCAAAGGAAAAAAAACGTAGTGGATAATTCTCTAAACAAGATTTGGAAAAAAAAGAAAAGAAAAATGAAATAAAAAAATGTGCAAAAAATTTGCAAATGTAAAAAAAAAAAAAAAAAAAAAAAAAAAAAACTGAAGTAAAAAAAAATGTTAAAAAAAAAAAAAAGAAAAAATGTAGAAGCTTTATTGCAAGAGGTTATACATATTTTGTACAACACAATGTTAAACTGTGAATTGTTTAGTGTCTGTTTTGTTATCATTTATACCCTCTGGAAGAAAAATTTGTAAAAAAAAAAAAAAAATACTGTCTATTTATTATATTTTTAAAGCTACAAGGAGCCACTGCAATGGAGTCAAAGGCCACATGAGGCTCCAGAGCCGCAGGTTGAAGACCCCTGCTCCAGTCCATTGATTGGTGGAAGGAGTTGTCACTTCCTGTGTGACAGCGGCTTCTGTATTTCTCCTGGCGGCATACAGCCTTCTCTGAACCAAACCTTGATTGTTCTTTGTAACAAAGAGGCACAAGCCGATCACAAAGAACACAAATTGCTTCAATTCAATCATTGCTCTTTGTTTACTGTGACAAATTTTTGTTTTTCTTTGATTTATCAGTGGGGCATGAGACACGATGAGAACTAGAGCCTTATTTAGCGGTGGCTTTGTGTGAAAGTAACGCGCTGAAAATTCTCTAAATGAAGCGTTAATGCAGACTGATATCAGATTTTTTTCTGCGGGAGTCCGTTTATTTGTGTTATTGGTCAAGTAAAATATGGCCCCGTCTGAGTGCAGAGGAAACCAGCTGACGAGCAGGGAGGGGGTGTTTGTTGCGAGCGCCCTGGGCTTCTTCTGCACAAAAACACTGCTGTAGGGGTAATTTCTGCCCTAAACCTTGTGATAGGACCCAACTTGTTCCATCCCGGAGTATCACTTTAATGTTAAAAAAAAAAGATCTGACATAACCCCAGTCTCCCCTACTGTATCTCTCTGCTGTAGAGAATGTATTCAGCGCTCTGGTTCTGCTGGTCAACAGCTAATCACTGAAACCATATTAGAATCAGACTCTGCTCTATCCCCCTTGATCATCCTACTAATCTTTCTACAAAGACAGGAGATTACCATTTTCCTCCCCCACAGCCATATGTCAGCTTATTTAACTGATGTCTGTGATGACTGAGTGTGAGCATCCTCCCCTCACTTCAATTTATTGACAAGGTTATTAAAGCATGTGGGCTCCAGGTGGGGCTGTGTGTGTGTGTGCACACGTGTGTGTGTGTGTTTGTGTGTGTGTGTGTGTGTGTGTGTGTGTGTGTGTGTGTGTGTTTGTGTGTGTGTGTGTGTGTGTGTGTGTGTGTGTGTGTGTGTGTGTGTGTGTGTGTGTGTGTGTGTGTGTGTTGTGTGTGTGTGTGTGTGCGCTCCCAGGGGAGGTAGAGGAGATGAGGGGGGAAATGAGGTGAGTCATCTCTGAATGACGCTGCAGGCAATCAGTCAATCAATACAACTCATTCAGACACAGTGCACTGACTCAGCAACTAATCCAGGATCTAGGGAGGAGCAGAGGGTGGAGCAGGAGGAGTGGGGGGGGGGGGGGGGGGGGGGGGGGGGGGGGAGAGGAGGACAGAACAAGAACACATGTTTTACCCTTTCATGGATGGGTCCACAACAGGGAACCATTTAAGTTAACTATAGTGCCATGTCTATGAGTAGTTTTTTCCTGAATTACCATTATTTTCCTCTGGAGGAGTAATTTTACTCATTTTAAAGTACAATTGTAAGGTTCAGAAGCAGAACTAGGAGTAAAATCACAGAAATAATTCTATTGGGAGTAAACTGTGTACCTACCCTCACCAGCTGGCTCATGATTACAATAACTGTTGAGTTACAATTTGCAAATAGTTTGAGTTTTAATGGTGGCGATGGCATTATGTGACCGTGAGTGAGGAGGGAACATGGTGGATATGAGAGCCTGTGATACATTGTGCTGTTACATGGTGGGTGTAGACTGGCTAGGCTGCACATGGCAGTCTGAGTTCCATGGTGTAGACTGGCTGTCTGTGCTTCACAGCATGGACAGTTTGTCCGTGCTTTACAGCGTGGACCAACTATTTGAGCTCCATTTAGCAATGGCCATGTACTTGATATATATATATATTAATGTTAATAAATTAGATGTATTGGTGGGCTCAGTTATGTTGGCCAAACTTAAAATAAAGTGAAAAAGAGATTTAACTTTTTTCAGCTTACAATCAAGTATCACTACTGGGACAGTATTTTAGCAGCACAGACAGCCAGTCGATGTGCGTTTACCATTTACCATTTACTGATCCACACCATGTGCTGCGTGGTGGCCTGTGCCCACTGTGCAAGATCCTGATGTACACCAGGTCTCATATCCACTGTGTTCCCTCACAGTTATCACACAGCCATTGCCAATTGTAACTTAACGGTTGTTATAACTGAGTGAGAAGTGAGCGCATTAGATATGAGACCCTGCCGTCCATTGGACCAACCCATCTTCATGGGTCCAATCAACTACTGCTGTGCTGAGGCCATAATGTCCCAGTGTTAGGGTTTTAAAACAGCCCACATTGAGTCATTTTTGATCCAACAGTTTTTAGAGAGCATGAGTGAAATACAACTTTATGAAATGACATCCAGCTCTTCTATCAATGAGTGAAACAACTCTACTAGTGATGGGATGTTCTGCTGTTTTCAGAGAGCCGGTTCTTTTGGCTGGGCTCCCAAAAAGGAGCCGTCTCTTTCGGCTTCTGAACGCCTCCTGATATAGTATTATATGTCTGATATTTTTGCCCAACCTGGTAAATATGGACTGTTTGTGTATTGATAAACTCTACTGCATTCAGTGTTTTCACAAGAAGCCTCATATCGCCTCATTTTGTACATTTTTACTCTTACAAAAGTAGGCATTCGTATTTTCGTTGAACATTTTAATCAGACATTTTTTGCACAAAAAAACAATCAAAAGATGCTGATCCAGTTGCTGCTTCATATTTACATGTTTTTGCAACACAAAGGTGCTTTACATGACATAGTGTCCCACTCTCTGCTTTCATATAATGGTATGATCTTATATCCTCATATGCATAGCTAACATGCTGTCAATCAAAACAAAGTTCTGCCTTGAGCAGAGCTAATGGATCGAGTGAGAGCTGAGCAATGAAAAGACAAATGTTGGGAGCCGACTCCCACTCGATGGGAGTCAGCTCTTCTGATTCACTATTAGCTCTGAGAGCTGCATCTTTCTTTCTAAACTGTACATCCAATGGAAATCAACTCTTAAAGGGGACATATCATGCTTGTTTCTCCTTTTCACTATGCCAGACTAAGATGCCTGTAAAGCATTTCTGCCCTCAGTACAAGTCATTTAGTTCCTTCATTGCCCCACAATAGCGTTCTCAATATCCTCATTTTAGGCCATTCTGAAGATCTAATTGAAACGCTCCGTTTCCAGAATGACCTCCAGTAACCTCGCAACGTCACAGCCCTTTGTGCTCTGATTGGTCAGTTCTATCAGAGGGGCGGAGGGGGTAGAGCCAGGGGGCGGTTTTTGCAGCATGGCAGTATTTACAAAATTGCCATATTGGATGGGGCAGACTGAGTGAGTTTGCTGTTTGCCAAAACTTCACCGTAAGGCATTGATAGCACTAATAAAATGGCAGAGTGTAGGATACGTCCTTTTGTATTGGACCCCGAGTCAGACCCGGATGGTTCTGCAGCTCAGGAGGAAGAAAATCCACCTCCACACAGATCATCTCAGGACGCTTCAGTGTGGTGAGTCAAACTGGTACTGTAACATGTATAGTTTATACCTGGAAATATAGGCAGACTTCACCAATTAACTATTTCTATAACAGGGCTCCATCCTGCTCCTTCACTTTTCTCTGTCTGTTTTATCCATCATGCTGAAAGTGTAGTCGAAAGATCGCCTCTACCGTCAGTTCCTCACTATGTTATTACCCCAGCATTATTGTGGTCCAGGTTTACAGTGCATGTCAGAACAAGCATGCAAATATCACAGTCTCACAAGTATTACGACATCTGCTAAAACTACAGTGTTTTAACTGCTTATTCACCATGTAAAGCCGAGCTGCTCAGCAGAGCAGAGTTCCTGCATCCAGCACTCAGCCAGTCGGCTCTTGGTGGGTGTATCCCTCGGTGGCGGTTGTGTGACTAACTGACATCACAGAGGAGGAGCTGCTTTATCAGATTACGCCAATAAAAAAAAGGATCCTTGTGTCGTCACGTCAGTCGAAATCTCGCGGCCAAATGGCAATGACCTATTTTCAGAGGCATCAAATCTCGTTCTAGGATATCAGAAAAAATACAATATCCCATATTTTGAAAATTAAGGGTCGTAAGATCTTGTTTTCAAATTTATTATATTATATGTAAGTATTAAATCGGGGATCAGCATGATATGTCCCCTTTAATTGAGTAAAACAGCTTCAGGCTATGTTTTATTTTATGCTACACAGAGTCAATTATCTTCACGAGGAGTTAAATTTATGCATTAAATGGAGTAAAAGTAACAACAGCAATAGCCAATTTTACTCCATGTAGTCTGAGATCATATGTTCTCTTTTTTTAGAGTGAATTTTTTTTTCAATTTGAGTAAAATTTAATTAGACAAATTTACTGTGTATGTTTCTTTCACATTATTCATGAAAGGGTTAATGCGTTGTTGAGTCACAAAAAGCCAAAAGATTAATACAAAGCAGACTTATTCTGGTGGCAGAAACTATTTTCCTGCCACCAGAATAACTCTGCTTTGTATTAATCGGCATCCTGTCCTCCCCGTGACCAAAAACAGAGACTCTTGATTGTGTTACAGAGTCAAAAACATTTCGTTTCCACGCCACCAGAAGCCCTCAACAGGAAGCAGCGTTTGCCAAGTACACAGGCCTGTTTCAGCAGCACCAAAGGGAGCATACATCTCCCCCAACGCTGAGCCTGCTTCTTCCTCACATGCATGATGGGATGAGACAGGAGGAGGAGGAGGAGGATGGGGAGAAGAGCGGAGACCTTTCTGTTCCTCCTGTCCCAAAGGATGCTGGAGAGGACGGGGTTGTTTTGTTGAATTTATCCCCAAAGACAGGGGAAGCTTTTATAAACGTTATTGATGTTGAGTTTACAGTTCTCTTAGGACTGTGATGACTTAATGGGGTTTGTGGACTTCATTTCAGCTTCAAATTACAATGGTTGCAGTAGTAAATCCTGTCAGCATGAAGTCACAGAGAATTTCAGTGTTTAGACACAATTTTTCATTTTACAGATACCAAACAACAAAATCACTAAATGTCACAAACACACTTTGATATTACTGAAGGACTACAAAAAGGCTGCTTTGTTGATTTGTTTTAAATTATTCATGGTCATTCCTCTGAAAACACAGTGATGACTTAAGGGCAGATATTGATTTTGTGTATAATAAAACCATTTACCAGATGTTTAAGTCCCATCCTGATGACACACAGGATGTTTAAATGACTAAAAGGTTATGTGTCGTCAGTGTTTGGAAGTGATGCATCAGCCCCACTGGCAGCTGTTAATGCTTATCAATACTGGGTTAAATAGCTCCAAAAAGCAGTTCTAACACAGTTACACAAAAAGAGACAAATAAAATGCAAGTGTATGCTGCATTTAGCTAGTATCTGCAAAGTATTTCAATTATTCAGTATTGTGTTTGTTACCTGGGACAGGAATTCCCCCTGAAAAACATGGTGTGCGTACAAAATTCTGCTCTTTTGTTCAATACAGGATGTAGAAGTGGAATATCTCAAAGAAAATCTGAAGATGAATCCTTTCTTAATGTTTCAGAGAGCTTGAGGGGTACGTTTAAGGTTAATTTCTTTATCTTTTGGGCACTGTAAGAAATTGCTGTAAGAAAGTTAATGAGAAATATCCAAAAGTTCGTAAAATACAGCACTGAGAAAAATTTCAATCCTGCTGCCAGTATTTTACCGTTATTCTTCAGCAAAGTCAATTTTTTTGAGAAAATGTTTTGTAACCATGGGCTCTAATTTCGTGGCGTAGCGCAGGGGGCGCAAGCCTGGCGCACCCTGCGCAGTGCTAATTTCATGCAGCGCACTGCCGTGCACTGGCGCAGTGACGATTTCGTGCAAAAAACAGCGCAGAAAGTGCGCTGAAAGCTCGCCAGCTCCAATCTGGTCTATTCTCAGTGCAAAGCGGAGTGCACCCTCCGCAGCTGTAATTTGGTGACAGGCGCACATGTGTGCTCACGTCAACAAAGTCTCAGAGGCAGGTTTCCAGAGTGTCAGGCACATTTTAATGCAATAAACAATCACAGCAATCACTATTTAATGTAACTGTCTGAACCAGCATATACATTTGTATCTTTATTAACTGTCCCGTCACATCTGATGTCAGATTAAAGCCGTTTGTCATCATGGAAGTCTCTATCCCCGTGTCCTGACTGACAAATGACACATGGACAACTGCACACACAAAAGGCTCCTTAGTTGCCCCATAATGTTCAGGAGAGAATTAGGGCCACTGGGGAAAAAAAAAGGTCCAAAATTTTTTTCCATTTTTCAATTTTCAATTCTTTAATCTCAGAAATCAGACATTTTTCTCAGAATAAAAAATAATAGACCTCGATTTTTTTTTAAATCAATTTTTATGGTTTTTTTTTTTCTTTCTTTTATTTTTTTAAATATATTTTCACACCCAGCAGCCCTAAACATGGTGGTGGGCAGGTGTCAGCAGATTTGCAAAAGCAACAACATGGATGTAAGCCCAACAACACAAATACAAAAACCATAACACAACACAAGTACAGCCACAACAGATGTTAAAAGAGGTTAGTTATCCAACAGCACAGAAAGGTTGTGAAAGTAAGTAAATGATTGTTTTCTTTTATACCTTCAGCTATGATAAATATAGCACTGAGGCTAACTTTTTGATTCATAAAGCTAAATACAAGATGGCGTATGACTGGTAAATAGAGAAATGAAAGTACTATGAAGGATGTCACAAGATAAGACCCCTACAATTTTTTTTTTTTTTTTTGTCATAGATGAAGTTATAACTTTTGTTGTGTTTTTGTTCTTGCATTCGTGTTGTGGCTTTTGCAAGTCGTCTGACACCCAATGGACACCGTACAAATCCTCTTCAGTCCTGGCCATTTTAACCACTTTTAAGCTATCAAAATTTTACGGATGCCTCGGGACATGAATATTTATCATTTAAGGACTGATCAAGATTTTATTCAACATAAAAACTAACATGAGAGTGAACATTTCAAATTATCCTGAGTCAACGCTGGCTTTTCTTGGATGGGATTCAAAGTTACCCTTGAACTCTGTCACTACATAAAAAATATACATGGACTTGTACAGTTTCATATTTTCAAAGGAAAAAAAAGACAACAACAATGACTACAAAAAAAACCAGTTTTCATCAATTTGGCTTTCACTGGAAGATCAAGAAATCTTTTTTAAGAACAATTTCGACCTTCGATAAACATTTCTAACACCTTTACTTAAAAAAAAAAACTGTGTCTAAACATATAGGGTCACTATGGGAAAATTCATAAAAACATCAACTGAAACAGCAACACTTATGTTTTTATTGTTGTGAATGTCAAAAGGGTTCATTACCCAATCAGAAAATGTCATAAATCTTTGGTGAATGGACAAGAGGAAATCTCATCAAACAGCTCATTTATCAAATATTTAACTCCAGCACGTGAGTTTTGCAGATGTACAGAGTTTCAGGTGTTAAGATCTTCAGATTTTCTCTCTAAATGGTTCATATTCAGACACAGCAGTCTCACTCTGCTGCCACCAGAGGGCACTGCAAACACAAGTCCTCCACGCTCTGCTTAAACCAAACTTCTGCCCTATTTCTGCTGTGGAGTGTGTGCTGACTTTTATTTGATACAGTAATGTTTGAAAAAACAGGATCTGCTGCTTTCATCTCGTGTCTTATGACTCAGTGCGGTCTGATGAGGAACCTCGTCTATCACGTCTTCTTCACTCTCACTTCCAAAAAAGTTGGATATTTTTTGATGACTTGTGAAGTATTACTGTCTCACTCTATTGTGAGGGCCTCTTCTTTCTTTCTCATGTTCCCTCGTCTGCCACTAGAGGGCACTGTTTGTATATAACAGGGGACTTTCTCTTCTATAAAAACTGGAATAAATGTATAAATTTTATTTATATGAAACTTTTTGGGTCAGCATTGAAGAGAGTTTGTTTCTAATCTGACAACACATCTGGCTGTCAACATCCTGTTCACATCAGAGTGTGGTGGCGGTCCCACATTGCTCCATGTCTGGTGGCGAGGGTTAAAAGACACACGTTTCCTACTTGAGTGTTAGATGCAGATCTGCATGTTGTGAGAAAGTCATCGTCAGTATGTCTGCTGTTTGCTTAAAGCTCTTAACCATCCTTTCTGTCTGCTGCACAGCGCTCAGTGCCTCAGGTGAGACTGCTTTTATACTTTAATGAGTCACAACTGATGTTTTTTTGTTAGTTTGGTTCATATTATCATATAAAAGGTATAAAAACAGGATAACCCTTCCCTTCATGTTTCTTTGTCTGTCTATGTAGAGAGCAGTGGAGCAATCTGGAAAGATCCAGGAGACTCCATCACTATCCAGTGCAGGTTCCCTACCAAAGACCAGAGCTACATGTACCTAAAGAAAGGTCTTAATGATTTTGACGTGTTCTTCAGACAGAAAGGGTCAGAAAAGGATACGATAGCAACAGGTTTCAAAAGCAGACTTCAGACACATGGAGTTTTTCCAAATGTGGACATTCTGATCAGAAACTTGACCTCTGACGACACTGATCCGTACTGGTGCGAGTACCAGAAGATTAGCATGTCCCCTCAAAAAACCAAAGGCCAGGGGTCTGTCCTCCTGGTGGTGAACCGTGGTGAGTCTCTGTTTATCTCTTTTATCATCATCATTGCTCAGGAGAAGTCTCATAACTGTATATAATGATAATAATAGTGATAATAAATAACTTTATATAGCACCTTTGAAAACAAATCTATTACAAAGAGCTTTGGCACACAAAAAATGGCAGAGAATCTGAGAATAGAATATCAGGCTCAGGGAGGTTGGAGGTGAGTGAGACATCAAACAGACATAATAAAAAAATAAAATAAAAAGTGAATAAGTAAAGAGAAAAAGGGGAAAATGATGAACAATGGCATTAAGACATGAAACAGTGCTGTGTGACAGACGTCTTCTGGTATGTCAAGCTTATCTTATCACAGAGTTTTGTTTGTAAGTCCAGTGAGTTGATTAATGGGTCACATTAAACCTGTAATGACGACATTAATCTGAGCAGCTCAACTTTCAAACCTCACCTCTCAACCTAAATAACAATTTTTTACATTCTATACATTCAGATGGCCAGTCTAAGCTACTGTTGTGTTTAATTTTTTAAACCAGTAGGTATGTTAGTTTAAATCTTGGTGTATATATCTCTTCCATTTCCATTATTTATATTTTGAATGCTTATTTATATTTTGAATGCTTATTTACCCTGTATCTGTTTTTTGTCCTACTGGCTCTGACAGTTGCTGCTGTAACACCACAATTTCCCAGGTCTGGATCAATAACTTGATTTTAATCTGTTTTATTATTCTATATTTCTTTAGCAGAATCTACTGCACAGCAGTGTGGGGAACCAAACAAGGACCTGGTCCTGGTGTCTGTGGTGATCTCTGCCGTTGTGCTGCTCGGTATCCTCCTGGCTTTCTTCGTGTGGATCATCAAGGTAACACTGCCTCTAAATGTGTGTGTGTGTGAGTCAGTGTGTGGGTGAATATGTGTGATTAAGCTGATTGTGATGAGCCATGACTCACAGACGCTTCTGAAACTTGAGGGAAGTTTCCATGTTCCTGTTATTCTAAACCAAGAAAAACACATGAACGTGGTTTGTTGTAGTTCTTCAGTTTTGTGTGAAGCAAGAAGGTACAGCTTCTGTTCACACCATTTAACTGTGCTGATCTTCACTGCGTGCTCGGTTTCGAGGTTAGGGTTTGTGTTGCTGTTGACTTGAACCACATCCTAAAATGGATTTTGTCCTCAATTTTGTCTTTGTTTATTTTAACCCAAAGAAATCATCTAAGTCGACCTCATTTGTAGTTATGACCTATTTTCTTAGAAAAAAAATGATATCGGTCTGATCATTATCCTGGATTCTCCAAAAGATATGACAATTAGATGTGGCTAAAATGCAATGTGAACATGGCGGTGGCAAATTTTTATTTTTTAACTCTTGGCATATTTGACCTTTAACATGCACTCCATGAAATACAAATGCAAAAAAATATTTTTTCAGTAAAATTGTCTTGCTGCCTCTTCATTTAGCAACAATTCAGGTTTTATTCAGATTAGCCAACCAGGAAGCAGATATGTAAGTCAACCAGCTTGTTGAGCTGCTGTTGAGGGTCATTTTGTCTTTATATGCAAGCCAATGCTGCACAGATTCAAATAATATAAATATTGAAGCTGTTTGATGTATATTTTCTAACCACTTCTTAAAGTGATACTCAGGGATGGAACAAGTTGGGTCCTATCACAAGGTTTAGGGCAGAAATTACCCCTACAGCAGTGATTTTATGCAGCAGAAGCCCAGGGTGCACGCACCAAACACCCCCTCCCTGCTCCTCTGCTGGTTTCCTCTGCACTCAGACGGGGCCATTTTTTACTTGACCAAAAACAAAAATAAACAGACTCCCATCGAAAAAATCTGATATCGGTCTGCACTCACGCTTTATTTAGAGAATTTTCAGTGTGTTACTTTCACACAAAACACCGCTAAATAAGGCTCTAGTTCACATCGTGTCTTAAAACAGCGCTACCTCTGCTGCGTGAATGCAGACTGATATCAGATTTTTTTGGTGGGAGTCTGTTTATTTGTGTTTTTGGTCAAGTAAAATATATAAGTCTGAGTGCAGAGGAAACAGGCAGAGGAGCAGGGAGGGGGTGTTTGGTGCGTGCGCTCTGGGCTTCTGCTGCACAAAATCACTGCTGTAGGGGTAATTTCTGCCCTAAACCTTGTGATAGGACCCAACTTGTTCCATCCTGGAGTATCACTTTAAGAGGTGGTTAGAAAATATACATCAAACAGCTTCAATATTTATATCATTTAAATCTGTGCAGCATTGGCTTGCATATAAAGACAAAATGACCCTCAACAGCAGCTCAACAAGCTGGTTGACTTGCATATCTGCTTCCTGGTTGGCTAATCTGAATATAACCTGAATTGTTGCTAAATGAAGAGGCAGCAAGACAATTTTACTAAAAAATATTTTTTTGCATTTGTATTTTATGGAGTGCATGTTAAAGGTCAAATATGCCAAGAGTTCTAAAACAATTTTTGCCACCGCTGTGTTCACATTGCATTTTAGCCACATCTAAATGTCATATCTTTTGGAGAATTCAGGATAATGATCAGACCGATATCATTTTTTTTTTCTAAGACAATAGGTCAAAACTGCAAATGAGGTCAACTTAGATGATTTACTTGGGTTAAATGAATAGAGAAAAGATTGAGGACAAAATCCATTTTTAGATGTGGTTCAAGCCAACAGCAACACAAACCCTAACCTCGAAACCAAGCACGCAGTGAAGATCAGCACAGTTAAATGGTGTGAACAGAAGCTGTACCTTCTTGCTTCACACAAAACTGAAGAACTACAATATACCACGTTCATGTGTTTTTCTTGGTTTAGAATAACAGGAACATGGAAACTTTTCGTATGAGTAATGTGTTCATAAGTAGGTAAATACCTAAAATAATGTATGTGTAGCTTCCAAAAGTAATGACTAGCAGTGGTTCATAAATGGGAACAAAATAATAAATCAGGACGTTGAACTCATCTGCTCACTGACTCCTTAAATCGGTGCGCCGCACGAAATTAGCACTGCGCAGGCTGCGCCAGGCTTGCGCCCCCTGCGCTGCGCCACGAAATTAAAGCCCTTTCAGTTAGCTGAATGTGAATATATAGCAAAAGTAGTTTTCAGAGTTTGTAATACAGTAAGATGGTAGCTGAAAGAAGTCAACTGTGCTGTTAGAAGGCCTTTTAAAGTTTAAGAAGTTACTGTTTTTCTGAAAGACAAATGAATTAATGATGGACAAACGCTGCATTTGCTCTTCAGCGACAATTAACCACAAGAGTGGGATGAGACATGAGTGAAACATGAGGGACAACCAGACAGGAGGTAAACACAAGGAGAACTAAACCAAACACAGAGTAACAAAGCCAATGAAACACAAGGAAACACATAAAGATCAACCACGGCCTCATTAACACAACAATGTTTCATCGGAAAACGCTAAAAGGAAAATAATATCTGAGTTTACACAGAAATGCCAAGGGACTGAAAACACTGTAGTAAGCATGCCAGGCCTGTAGATGGCGCTGTAACTGTCTTGTCCAGATGTCGCTTTTGGGAGATCTTCACCGAAGTAGAGTTGAGCTGATCATCTGGTGCATTGGAGAATTCTAAGAGCAGAAGTGGAGCAACAGATGCACATTTCGTTGAAAGACAATCAGCAGATTCAGCAGATTGAGCAGCACAAGCACAACATGGTAGACCGCGATGATCGGAACAACAAGACTGCCCTTACAAAAAAGAAGTTTATTAAAGTATGCTATTAGTATACTTATTTTCAAGACAGTACACTTTCAGTTTACTTTCAATGTACTTATCCCAGGTATACTTAACAAAGTAATGTGTAAGCATACTTAGATTATACTTAAAAGTATATTTAAAAGTCCAAGTATACTTAGCCTATAGTTAAAAGTATAAAGAAAGTCTAAGTATACTTGGCTTTAACTGAGAAGTATAAGGAAAAGTCTGTGTGTTTGGCATATACTTAACCTTTTGATCAAGACATACAAAGGAAAAGTATAGTAAGTAGTCAAACTTACATAACGTTCAAGTGAATTTGGGTTGTAGCTGTGCCTATTCTATTCTGTGCTTTTTCTATTCTTTTATTTTTAGGTTCAAAAACAATAAATAAAAACTCAAATATAAGTATGATGTTAAGTTCACTTAAGAAGAACTTCAGAGTATACTTACAGTTTAAAAACTATTAAACTAGCAGCGTATTGAATTTTTTTTTACTATATTGAGACTTGAAGTATACCTAAGAGTGCACTTTCATAGACTACAAAGTGGTTTGGAAGATTATAAGTTGTATACTTGCAGAATACTAGTAGTATGATACTTGTAGTATTGTTGCAATACCAAATAAAACTTTAATATGACCGAGCTGTGTACTCAAAGTTTACTACTCTTAACTTGACAACATACTTTTAGTATTCTCTTAGTATACTTTTATGAACTAAAGGTAGACTACTATCATATAATTAGTGGACTTAAAGTGTACCAGCAGTACACTTCACAGTATACTTTCACAAACGGAAAAGTGTGCCAGAAGTATGTAACTAGTAAATTTAAAGTGTATGTGTAAGTTTCGTTACTTGCAGTACTTGCAGTACAAAATAAAACTTGAATACAAACTAGTAGTGTACTCAAAGTTTACTTCTTTTAACCTAAAAAAAATACTTATAGAATACTTTTTTAAACTATAATGGGCCAATTTAGTCCCAATAAGTATTGAAAAAGTACACTGGTAAGTAAACTACTAGTATATTAATATTAGTACACTTGCTGTAAAAAAGTGTACTTGAAAAATACACTTTGCCTTTACTTCAGTATACTTAATAAAATAAACTTGAGTTATGTTTCTTTTTTGTAAGGGTGTTGTGCTGTTGTATATGCTCGCACAGTGCGGAGCGTGACGTCAGCGTTTAAGAAAAAATTCACTCTGGAAGTCGTTTCCAAAAGTTTGCATCTTATGTCGGCTAAAACGCAGTTTCTGTGTAAACTTTTGAGTTTCACCCTAAAACCGTTGTCATGTAAATGGGGAACACAAGGCTCCCATGAATAATTACAAAGAAACACCAAAACACTGAAACAAAGGGAAACTTAAACCCAGAAATCAACAAAAAGCAAACTCATGACAGAAGCATCACAGTCAGATTATTTTGCTCAGTCAACTCTGCCATTAAGTCCAAAATAAAACACAAACAACTCTCTCTGAGTTCATGATTAGTTTGTAATGAATCAATGAAAGTTAAAAAAAAAAAAACAACCTAAATAACAGCTTTCAGAGTTTAAGTAATCCTTTTTAAATTAACTGAAGTTCAAAATAAAACAGTTTAACTGATCCATGTTGTCCGAACAGGACTTGGCGCACATTTGCTCTGGTGTCAAACCACAGAAATGTAGCGCCATCTATTGGCGAAGAGGACTTACTACATATCAGATCTTTTTGGGTTCTGGTTATCAGCAGCCTTTACGAGTACTCAGTACATTGAAATTAGGCTGATATCGCCTTGATACTGATGCCAGGTATCTGTACTCGACCATTCCTGGTAAAAACAAGTTTGATCAACACCTGTAGATTCTTTGGATGTAGTGCCATCACCAATACTTTCCTTCTGTTCCTTAGGCTGAGGGAACCTGGAGATGTGTTGTATACAACAATAAATTATTTACTCAATTTTAAAAAGATAAATGAAGAGAAAATATATTTATATTCTAATGATTTACAGTTTTAAAGTTCTAAAATTAAAACTATAAAAACGATTCAAACTATGATTCTCTTTGTTGAAGTCTTCCTGAAGCTCAGCTGTCAGAGACCCATGCCTCAGCTTTCAGTGAGTGGGAACATCATTTCTAAATCCTGCCCCTTGACAAACTGTTTGTTTCAAGAACTTCTTACCAGCCTCCAGTATCCGCCCCTGCCCTCTCTATTTATAGTGTCATAAAAGCACCTAAAACATGTTAGGTTACAGTGACGCTCACATCCTTTCTCAGATGACTTGTCTGTTTTTCGCCAGGGATTGAATATTGTAACCAAACATTACTGAAGCTTCAGCATAAGGTTATTCAAACACTCTGAGGTCATTTTGCCAGTAAATCATTATTGTTTTCTGTTAACAGGACAAATGAAAAACAATGAGAAAAATTTACATTATAGTGAACAGGGACAGCCCCTGCACTTATTTTTTTCCCTGAAATAAAAATCTCTGAACCAAAAGTGAAAGGGTTTGGGTTCACCTGGTTCCTCAAATATAATGAAAAAAGAAAAGGTTTAATCTTCGGCTTCCCACACATTTTTCTAATTCTATGCAGACAAGATTATTGACAAGTGTCCAAAAGATCTTTCTTTTATGCACACAAGACAAAAATGATAACATTTTGAATGATTCTTCTTTTTATTCATGTAGATGACAACTTCAACAATTAAAAATACAAACAACAAAACAAGACAATAACCAGGTTCTCAGTTTACATGACTGAAAAGGAGGAAGAAGTCAAAACTCATCTCACCCTGCCACTTAAAATGTTGCTATACTTCCTGACTAATTCTATAACACTGTCTAAGATTTACAAACAATTTTTAATCATGTACAGTGAATATACAACATATTTACACAGAAAAAAAGAATCATATTCATTCTTGCTTTACAAATGTATTTATCACACCCTGAGAAACTTATGCTCAAAATATTTTTTACTTCTGCACTCAGTCTGTTCCACAGTTGAACCCCACACAGTTATACAGAAACTTTTTAATGCTGTACACACGTCTAACCTTTAGGTTTACCTTTTCCCTTAAACCACAACACCCCCCACCCCTTCATGAAACATTTTCTAAATGTTTCTTGGCAGTAAATTA
Organism: Halichoeres trimaculatus; assembly: GCF_033239565.1. Lineage (NCBI taxonomy): Eukaryota > Metazoa > Chordata > Actinopteri > Labriformes > Labridae > Halichoeres > Halichoeres trimaculatus. The sequence continues at coordinate 3,653,533 of NW_027437198.1, read as the reverse complement.
TTCTTGCCTTTATAGAGTTGTTGAGCTGTTTTGTGATCAAGTCAAAAAAAATTCAGAGATCTAGATTTGAAAAAGAAGTTGTTTGTGTGATGATTGCTTTTTTTTGCTGAATGAAAAGTGGTTAAGGGGAAGTTTGACAAGTATGTCCCCATGTCAGTAAAGTGAAGCATTTAAGTGATACTCCGGGATGGAACAAGTTGGGTCCTATCACAAGGTTTAGAGCAGAAATTACCCCTACAGCAGTGTTTTTGTGCAGCAGAAGCCCAGGGCGCTCGCACCAAAAAATTACGCAGGAAAACAGGAAAAAAAGTAATCTGGAAAAAAACAAAAAACAAAAAAAAGAATAAAAACAGAAATAATTATAACAAAAAACACAACCAATAAAAAAAATATTAATCAGAAAAACAAAATTAATTACCACAAAAAACAAACCAAAGAATAAATTACTCTGAAAAACCTGAGTTGTTTTTTCTCTTTAAGTGAATGCAATACGCTTCCGTATAGACCCACCGAAAAAAATCTGATATGGGTCTGCATTCATGCTTTATCTAGAGAATTTTCAGCGCGTTACTTTCACACAAAAACACAGCTAAATAAGGCTCTAGTTCTCATCGTGTCTCTTCATCCTGGCAGACTACCTGGGGGCGTCGGTGGTGCAGTTGGAGAATGCGCTTGGCCGTTGATCGGAAGGTTGCAGGTTCAAGCCCAGCTCTAGGTGACATATGGCGACGTGTCCTTGGGCAAGACACCACTGACACAGGAGTGGGAGCAACCCCTAGTTGCTCCCACTCCTGTGTCAGTGGTGTGTGACTGGGTATGAAAGGGAATGTGTTAGAGATACTGATGGATAGCTATCATAGTAAAAATTGGATCCATCAGTGAGTGAATATGCGCGTGAATGGGTGTGGATGGATAAGTGTGACCTGTGGTATAAAGCAGCTTTGAGTGGTCCATGACTAGAAAAGCGCTATATAAGCTCAAGTCCATTTTACCATTTACCATTTACTACCTGCATTTGTTGATATCTGGCACGTCGCGCGTGCGGACTGATACACTAAGCAGCGAGTGCCTCGTAGCCAGCTGTGGCTCTGCAGCGGAGGTGGCGCCGTTTTACAACACAATGAGAACTAGAGCCTCATTTAGCAGTGTTTTTGAGTAGAGTAACGCGCTGAAAATTCTCTAAATAAAGCATGAATACAGACCAATATCAGATTTTTTCGGTGGGAGTCCGTTTATTTGTGTTTTTGGTCAAGTAAAATATGGCCCCGTCTGAGTGCAGAGGAAACCGGCAGAGGAGCAGGGAGGGGGTGTTTGGTGTGAGCGCTCTGGGCTTCTGCTGCACAAAAACACTGCTGTAGGGGTAATTTCTGCCCTAAACCTTGTGATAGGACCCAACTTGTCCATCCCAGAGTTTCACTTTAAAGATAAAACGACAAAGTTGTTTTTCACACTTTTGTGTCATATGAGACCTATAAAGCTTCAAATAATGTCCTGTGAGTGTGGGAAAATCTACACCGACACAGTGATAAAAAGAGTTTTGATAAAAGAGGGGTCAGTAGCATGTGTGTAGAATATATCACCTTTACATATACAGTAACTGTTTTTAGGAAGTTATGAATGTATATGAAAAAAAAAACAGTACATGGAAACAAGGGAAGTCATCCCTGAAAACCCGTCCATTGTAAAAGTATTGAATAGGATTTCAAAATGACATGCAAACAAAAGCTGAAATCAAGGAAGGTATCATCAGCATAAAACATGACTTCACCTAATTTTCAAAAGTTTTTAAAAAGACAAGACTTTTTGTATAAACTGTAAATAAGTCAGAGCCCAGAACTGATCCTTAAAGAGCAGCTTCAAAGCTTTCTCTCTGTACTCTTTAAAAAGTCATTCTGAAACTGTTTGCGAGCAAATGACTCAGATCAGATTCACACTGAAGGAAGTTTCTGACAAAACAGAGTTTTAAAACTTTTACCTTTACTTCAAATAAAAAAAGGAGGAAATAGACACAGTAAACAGAAGGTTTTTTGTTTTAAAAAGTGTCTGGTGTTTTGTTACAGCATGACATCAAACTTACTGACCGCAATGTGTTTACAGACCAAGGCTCTGCGCACCACAGTGAAACCACAGCGTGTCAGCAACAACGATGTTTACGAAGATATGCGAGGCACAGTCAGACGCTGAAGCCGTCACCATGCAAGAAGCCATCCTGAGCTCCATGTCTGCACAGCCAAGGTGATGCATGCGAGCAAATGTAGCAACTCAGCAAGTTGTCTGACCGTGTGTCTGTTTGTCGATGACTGAAAGCGGCAAGAACTGTAAGAGATACAAACCTGCACTGTGTCTGAAATGTTTGCCAAGATGTACAGAGGGCATAACACAACTTTATTACATACAAGCACATACACCTGTCTCAGTTTGTCTGTGTTAAAGTGTCAGTCATTTTCAACTGGAACATGAGCTGGTCCAGATCATTGTATGTACTTTTTTTAATGTCAATATATGTGTTCTCTCATTTATTTTGTAAAGTAAAAAATTACTTTTTAATGGATGACGTCTCATTTCACTTTTTTTATTAAAATGCATCACAACCAAAAGTTTTTATAACAACATTTAAGTTGTCTAAATAAATATATGTTTTATTATTTTTTTTGAATGATGAACTGTCTGATGTAATTTATTTTTCCAAGTTGTCTCTTTTTATATGGATACAGTGTAAAACAAACACTAAAAAAGATGTTGGTTGAACTTAATTCATCAAGTTTTTACAGCAAGGTAATTTTTTTTTTGTGATGGTGTTTAGTAACCGTGAGTGAGGAGGGAACACAGTGGATATAAGACCCTGCTGTACATTGAAATGTTGCGCAGAGGGTTCAGACTGTCTGTGCTCCAAATGGCATAGACCAGCTGTCTTGTCTGTCCTAATCCCAACACATCAACACAAGGGCTGTCATTTTAACGTGTTAATTAGATTAATTAAGTACACCGCAAATTCAGGCGTTATAAAAATTAATGCAGATTAATCTGGTACCCGGGGGAGGTTCAAAGACGCACTTATTTTCAAATATCTGGCATTTACAAAACGTTTGTCCAATTCAAAAGCTGTAAAAAAAGAGTTGTTCTCGTCAGATTCTCAATTTTCTGACGGCCCCTGAATGTATCACACGTGACGTCAGCAACATGCTTTAAACCGGGGGAAGAGAGGATTTTTGTGAGACTGCAGTCCACATCTCGTTTATTCACACGTCCTTTTTTGAAAATCTGCAGAAAATCAACCGTTTGCTCTAGCTCAATTCTGTAAAAAACAGATAATTCTACACTCTTTACTGCATCGAACAAGCACTGAGTGATCGATATATGTCCTGTATTTAAATCTAAAGAATTCTTTGAAAATTTCCTTTTATCTTTCTGGTGTCATGTTTCAGCTTGGGGCTGCTCTGTGTAGTGAAGTTAGGTAGTTTGTGAAATTTCTTTCCAGAGGACCAAAATTTTCACTGAATGTCATGATACTGGTGGCTTTATCCAAGACTTATTTCAGGCAAATCAGGCAAAGGACAAAGGTGTGGGGGAAAAGATCTTGATCCTTTGATGAAACTGGAAAATGAATTGAAAATGCAATTTCATTGTCCTTTGTTGCAATGACAAATAAAGTTATATTCTATTCTAATAAATAATAATAATAATAATAATAATAATAATAATAATAATAATAAACGAGATTATATTTAACTCAACATGTTTTTAAAAACAAAAACAAACAACAACAACAACACAAAAACAATCCTGGGCCCACACTAAAAGAGGTAAACTCTGCAAAAAGAACTAAAGCTGCAACCTAACAAGCAAAATTAAACTTAAGTGATTGGGGGTTAAATTAACCAAGGACTAGTCTGACATAAACACAAGGGGGAAACAAAGGTGACAAAAAAAACTATATATCCCACAAACTCATAAAAACACCATAAAATTATCCAGACAAACTATTAAACAAAAATGAACTGTCTTCATTAACTGATAAAAAGTGAAAAAAAATGTTTTCAGTGGAAACTCTGAGGAACATGTGACGTCAGGGTTTCCTCTGAAAAAGCAGGCTCACTCTTTTCGTGGCAACAGTGGCTGCAGCGTTTCAGAAAAAAAATCCACTCTGGAGGATGCTTTTAAAAGTTTACATTTTAGACGGCGAAAATGCTGTTTCTGTGTCAAAGAGAGTTTGAATTGAGCAAAAGTGTCTTCGTCATAACAAAGACACCAAAAAAGTGAGGTATTACTTGGAAACCCTTACTGCAAACTGAATCATGTTGTAAAAAATTAAACCTTGCAACAGCTTGGTAACTAAATCAGAAAAAAAGCTGCCAATGCAACAAAAGGGATTTCAAAGTGTCAAAAAAAAATCTGAAATGAAACTGCTGTGTTAAAAATACAAACATGAGGCCTCCACAACTTAACTTAACTTAAAAACCATGAAGAGGTTATTAGGTATACTGAGTAAAACTGTTAGTGCTCCCCTTGGTGACCAGCTGCAGTAAAGAGCTTAAGGCCGCCCTTGACGTGGGTCAAGCTAGAAAACAGGATAGACTACGACTTTAACATGCGTTTTTATATGTATTTCTAAGACGGACATGGGGTGAAATTTTTATGTCATACTGTTCTTGAAACTTGTTAAATATGGTTGACCTCATCTCTACACGCAGTCAGGTGACACTACAGTGGTTAAGCTGTTACATTATGGGAGGAGGTAGAGATGGTTCAGCAGTGAAAGCCCTGTTCTTTTAAACCCCTGCAAAGAATCATTTAAAATAAAGCTGTATACATTCATTTCCTCCGTTTAAAGATACTGTTTAATTGGACTGCAGCGCCACCTTTTGGAGTCTCAGGCAAACTGTGACGAAGACATGGCTCTTAACAAGGCGTGTGTTTGTTTTGAAAATGAATGAAGATCTGGGGGGGGTTCCATGAAGCTGGCTTAGCTCAAAGCCTGGCTTATTTCAGTTAGCCTCGCTAACTTTAGTGAGAGTTTGGTTCCACAAGCAAGGCTAAGTGCTAGCATGGCTAAGAGCTAGCATGGCTTGGTAACCATGGTAAATTAGCCAGCGCAACAAGCCTGGTCCCGGGCAGACTCAGAGAAGGTCCGACGAACTTCTGAGGCCTGAACCACACGTATATAGATATATTCCTAAACGTCCATTTTTCTGTCCAATTGGGCCTCTCAAACACACGAACACGGCGATTTCACCCACATAAATGGAGATTTTTAAAAACTGATAAAAAAGTGAAGAAATAAAAAAATATCCGGTTGAGTGGATCTGCGGAGCGGTGTTAAACGGTGCTGGTGTTGACGCGATGACGTCAAGTGCCTAGCAACAAGTCACTGGCTGTTTCCCAAAGCCCAGGTACCTTGCCTTGCCTTGCCTTTGAAGGCAGTGCCTCCGAAGCCACTTCCTTCCAATCCATGGCAAGTGTCCTGCCTCTGCTTAAAGAAGATGCTAATGGAACAGCCTACAAAGGCATATTTTGGGAGGAGCTCAGATGGCTACAAATATTGTCATAGCTTGCCACTTTTCTACACTTTTTGCTTTTTTATTGTTACATCATTGACACTCTGCAGGTGCAGCTTCTCAGTAATTATAGTTACGTGAGTGACACAAAAAAGAGTTAAGAGGTGGACATGGTATAAGTTGTTATTTTCAGAGGTGTATTTTGTTACTTACATTTAGATTGGAATTTACCATGCGCCTCCTCTGGTGCGTCTTTTCCTTCCATTTTTTTTCCTTTTTCGTAGATTCACGCGTTGCATGTTGGGTATTTATGGCCATGGCAAGGCAGCGAAGGATACACCTGTGTATCCTTGGTCAATTAGCCGCATGCTAACCAAACGGAGGACATATGCCTCCGGAGGACATGAACATTGGAACAGCACTTGAGCAGGGACTGATGATGTGGATGCCTGCCCACGCCCACCCCACGCCCACATCAGACCAATGCAAGGCAAGGTACCTTGGCTTTGGGAAACAGCCACTGCCTGTTTTCGAATTCGCATACTATACTAGCAGTGCCTACTGATTCGACCAAAATGCAGTATGCAGTATGCAGTATGCAGTATGCAGTATGCAGTATGCGAACAAATGTCAGAGTTGTAGTATGAGAAAAACACCCGGATGACGTACTGAATCGGGAAAAATCCACAGTATGCATCGGACCAGTCTGCTTCGCATGCTGTTACCCACAATGCAACGCGCCTGGTCCCATATCAGAAGTGAAAATGGCAGAGAGCGGAGCAACAACAACCGGAGTAGCAGAGGAATATAAATTTAAGAGCCATTTCACACACATTTTTTATCTTTAAATCCTCATCATCTCCACCACTGAAAGTTAATATAAAATGCTCTCTCTGGCAATATATTTGCAGATAAGTTACTTGTGGTTTGTTTATTTTGTACATTTTCAATAAAGTTTTTTGGGGAAAAAAAGTCAGTCGTAGCCAACTTCCGTTTTCTTTGAACTGAAGACCAGCGTAGCATACTACAAAAATTAACCCAACTGAACAGTCATACTACATACTGCTTATGAAAGTAGTATGTAGGTAGGGCTGGAAGCCAGATACGATCTGGCCTCCCACATATTTTTTTTAATGATGCATCAACCAGTAAGCGATGAGCCTTGCTTCAACCTGATTGGTTAATACGGGCTGTTTGTTTTTCTAAGGGAGGCAAAGTGAAGCGGGCCTCCGAGCTGACTGACAGGGCAGAGGGCATGAGACACGTAGTGTAATACACAATGAGAGCTTGACAGGAGGGTGCTGTTTTGCTTCTCACGCTCAGCCAAAGCAGAAGTGCGCCAATGTAGTGTTTTGACAAGGAAATGACAATATAAAATACATTGTGGTTAAGCTTGTCTATGGGCTATTTTTTTTCTTTCTTGCAATATTTTTTGGGGAAGCCAGGCTTCCCTTGGCCTCTGTGAAAAACCGCCACTGATCAACGGTCTGCAGTGTTGTAGCTCCACCTTCTGAGAGCAGATCGGTTCAGTCTGGCACCCATATGGAAGGGTCCCAAAAAAAGTAAGCCGGCTCGTCTCGGTTTTTAGGGATCCGTCCAGGGATAAGTCAGTGGAAAGGCCGCCAAATGCGTGCCGTACCGAGACGAACCGAACCAATCTGCTTGGTGGAAACGCAGCTAATGATGTTCTTGTTCGAAAACACAAGTTGAGACCTCTTGGGAACTTTTCTGACACCTCCTGCTTAAAACCCAAAAAGTCAGGAGGATCATGAGGCCCCGCTTTCACGGTCTGTATCCAACCTGAAAATCAAGATCAAGCAAGCTTTTGGCCTTCAGCTCCACGGAAGGTTTCCGTCCTCCCTGAGCTCACCTTAGGACACCTGCCTTATCCTTTGACAGGTGTACCGCCCCTGCGGTGTCAGCGTCAAGGGGGGGCATTCGGGGGCTGTGCCCCCCCAGTAGATTGACTGTGCCCCCCCAGTTTACAAGGGGGAGCCTCGTGAAAAAAAATAAAATAAAATTAAAGTTCTAGAATTCATGTTTCTTGTAATATTTAAAAAAAATGGTTCAAAAAATGTGTATTTAAAAGGGAATAAAAACAAAAGGAGAAAATAATGTTGATCGATTGTCTAGTTAGGGGAGGTGCTGATTGGTCCGGACATGACCCCTGACCAGGTCAGGGGTCATGTCATAATGAATGACACATAATGAATCTCACAGGGTCACCAGTAGTTCAGACTGAGTTTGAGGTCGCGAGAGAGTTTTTCAGTCAGCAGAAAAGAGCACAAAATGAAGAAAACTGGACGATCCAGTACGTTCTATCTAAATATCACGCACATCTGGCCACAATGCTGAGCGTGCTGACTGCTCTAAAACATGCCCTTACATTCGAAGCCTCCACCGCCATGTGTGAGAATTCATTCTCCACACTAAGAAACATCTTCTCTGATAACAGACGTGTGATGCTCCACTGGAGAAAGGCCCAGCTGGTTCAGCTTTCCTTTGAAAGAGACTTAATGTACTACGGAGTGGAAGGACACCGTTCTGAGGAGGTTTAGCAGCAACACTCACTGCCTCCAGCTGTTTTAGAGGTACAGCTATCTTTAAAGTTACTGTTTGGGTTTCATTGTTTATGTAAACATTTTGTGTTTAATTGCTTTAATATTGGTGCGCGGCGCTGGAGCGCATAGTTGTGTGCACACCAGAGGGAGAGAAGAGAGAGAGATGCGTGACTTTCAGCTGTGGTTTAGTGCCTTCTTGTGGGCGTAAATTTGGACTTTGGACAATGTGTTTATCAATTCTTGATGTGTGTTTTAACGGCAAACATAGACATAGATATACAGAATAAATCCAGTCATGAGCAAGACTTTGTGCCCTCCTGCTGTTGTTTTGATGCCCCCCCCCCCCTTGAATTTTGTCTGAAGCCGACCCTGCACCCCTGTCATACTAGACTGGAGTAACCAGGAATCAAGACATGTCAGATACTAGACTGTCTGTTCCTAATGCAGGTAAGTCAGTGGCTGAGTGGTTAGAGTGAAGGACACAGGTGTTTTACAGCGTGGGTTCGATCCCACCAGTGCTAACTATTTGAAAATATCTGATTTTATTTCTTCTGTCACCCTCAAAGTACACAAATTGTCTTATGATATAAAAGGTGACAACAGCCACGATTTTCCATATAAATACCTTCCTTTTACCAGCAGCTCATTCTGGTCATGATGATAATGTAAATGTGATTCCAAATGGTGAGATACTTTTGTGTCTTCCCCCTTATTTAAATATAGAGCGCTGTATCACTATCATCTCTGATAAAAAAATAACATCTCATCTATACATGTTTTTTTCTTCTGTTTCAGTCAGTGTTTGATTAAACATTAACACATGTACCTCGTACACGCGCTTAGCCGCAGCTTAGATCAGCCTGGCTTGAATAAGCACCTCTAAAAATCAGCTGAGCCTCGTCAGTGCAACGACTTGCAGCTAAGATTGAAGTGGCCGCTTATTCAAGCCACGCTTATCGGTGATAGCCCAGCCTTTTTTAGCCAGCTTCTTGAAATACCCCCCAGACCTTCTTTTTACCTCTACTTTTCTTTGTTCAAGACAACTTCTTACCAGATACAACGCTATAATAAAGTATTACTCAACAGTTACATAACGCTGTTGTTTGAAATGTGACAACAAACAAACTTTATCAGTTTGTACCGTAGTTTAGAAGCCGGCTGTATATTTAGCTCGACTCACAGCCTGGTGCTCTGAGCTAACATAACCTCACTCTTCTCTCAAGTTTGAACAGAGCAGAATAACTGGATACCAAACCTAAAAGTAATGATAACACATCAATCTGTTTAAGAATTCACTTATTTTATTTTATCTTATTTTAAATTCAAGTTGGACCCATGGAGGAGACAAGCTTTATGACCTCAACTGAAGCCTGACAATAGAGGGAACTCAAAAGTTTTTGGCTTCACTCTAGGGGGCTGCTGTGTTCTCCACTGTTTGAAATGGTATGAATATATTTTTTTCTTTTAAATTTCTTTTGAAGCTCTTTATTTTTCCAGCCAACCTGTCAGACTTTAGCGATTCTTTCAAAGCACTGGATTTATGCAGCTGATGACGCAAGTCCCTGAGTCTTACTGTTTATCATCACATCATTTACTGCAAACTAGTCACAGCAGCAAACAGGATACACTGTGACCTGTTTTTATGCACATGTTCCATTAATAAAATATCTCTTACAACACGTTTGTGGCTCACCTGACTTCTGCCGTCAACACCGCACATCAAAATGGATCATCCATCAAAGTGTTTGTATATTTATTTCTCCAAAAGCAAATGTACAGTATAAAACTGAGAATATTCTTTGTCAGCAATAAAAAAAGAAGAAATCAGGTCATGTTTCAAAGTTGTATTTAAATAGTTGTGCAGTGCAGTAATACATCACAGGTGCCAAGTAGAGCCCAGAGTGTGTCCTGAAATGCAAACACTGGACTTCAAAACACAGTAAATTAAGAAACCAGACAAACAGTAGTATTCAAGAGGTTGCATGCAAACTCAAACTGATTGTTAACATGTCACTCCATGAAAAAAAAAACTTCTTAAGTAGCGTGTAAGGCGGCTGATTGTTTACTTGAGCAAATGTCAGTGTGGTCACAAGTGACTGCATGTTTGCCTTTGTCTTCTTCTACCACAGGCTGAGCCTCAGCCACGGCAAGTGTGAAATGTCATCACACCTTTAAGCTGTATGGAAGTGTCACGTGTGTGTGTGTGTGTGTGTGTGTGTGTTTGGTGGTTGGTGGAAGGGGGGGCCAGTCAGAACAACTCAGAAAGAAAGGGGGTCCAGCGTGGGGAGGAAACTGTTTTGAGATGAGTGGTCGCAAGAGAACGGAAACTGGGACCCCAGTTACAAGAAAAACAAGATCAGCACATTCAGATTCACGGCATCTGAAAGAGAGCAGGAAGGACAGGACTAAAGAGGCTGACATATTTCATCTGACCACATGCATTTAGCCAGACATGCAACAAAAGCATGTTTAAAAGCAGGTTAAGAACACGGGGCCATCAGTTCCGTCTGCAAAGTGAGACAGTTTGAATGTTTTTGAACCTAACGAACAGGAGCAGATCCAGAGGGTTCGCTAAGGGTAACATCGGCCTTTCTTTATATCTGATCCTTGTATCTAAAGACTTAGTTAAAATTTAATAATTTGAAACCAAAGACTGCCTAATGGATGAAAAATGCTTGACCTGCCTCTGATCACGTAAATATTTCTGCACATTAACTATCACTCCATTATGAGTATGCAGCACATTGTTGTCTGTGTGTATGCACATGTGAGGCTTGAGGCTGGAAGAGTTGTGGCTTCACATTTTCATCTACTCTTCTGTTTCATTCATGCTCCATTTTGCACAACTTCAGAAAACTGATTGTGCAGCTGCAACAGTGTCAGTACCTGTGGTGTATTTGGCACAGGAAACACCAGATGATAAGGTACAAAAACACTGCTGACTGTGTCAGAGATAACATGCTGACACAGGTGAAACACCCCAATGATAAAAATACAAACAAACAGACGTTTCCATTTAGATTGTGACACCTCATGCAGAGACAGCGTGTCCAGAGAGCACAGTAACAGATCTGCAGATCCACAGGTGTTAATACAAAGTGAAGCAGTTATTTACAGGTTCCCCCTCCCCCCAAAACAGCTGCAAGAGCGGAAACTGTGACATTCAGCACCAACTCTTAGAGATAGGTTGATTTTTTTTTTTTGTTTGATACAGTTTAACAATAGATTAAATTAAGTTTTCTGTGAAATAACACCTTTTTCAGAGTAATATTTTTAAATTTCATTTTCTAGGATTATTAACTATATTACAGTTTATTTCTTCAGCTATAACCACTGACTTAAAGATAAATGACACATCCACTACTTCCTGTTGAACAAAAGTGAAGCCAGCATTGACATGGATTCATATCTAACCAAACCACACATTAAACTTGTTGATTAAACACCTGTTTCCACCAAGCGGTTTAGATCAGACCATCCCGCTTTTTGGTACCCTACTGTTGGTGTGTCAGACATACTGATTCACCACCAAAAGGTGGAGCTACAACACTGCAGTCTGTAGATTGATCAAAAGAATGGTCACTTCCTGTGCGACAGCTGCTGAATTCCTCCTGGCAGCACACAGTCTTCTCTGGAAAAAAAAAAAAAAGCTTGATTGTTCTTTGTAACAAAGAGTCACATGACAATCACAAAGAAGACGAATCACTGGATGTCTTCCATCGTTGCTCTTTGTTTACTGTGTAGCGGGGTACACTGTCATGCTGCTTAAGCTTCACGCTACTGTGTAACTGACGTGGCTATCGGCATTTGGCTTACACTGCCTACTAAGAAGGGCACAGTTGGCTGTGGAAACAGAGGCTGTATTCAGACCAGAAAAGTCCTTTGGTCCACTTGTTTGGTCCGGACCAAGAGCAGACTTTATTTTTTTCCTTTGGTGCGGTTCGTATTCAGATTGTACTTTTTGCAAGTGGACTATATTCTGAAAACAGATCAACGTGTGTGACGATCAGTGCTCTCATTGGACAGCACTGACAAAGGCGGCACACAGAATACAGACCTGGAAATGGAGGTAAACGTGTGTTTTTGCTCTTATTAGAGCTGCAAATCATTTTCAGTTTCAAGAGCAGCTCCTTCAAAGAAGGCTCAACAACACTGTTTCAAATTTTGGAACAGCGAAGACGAATGCACGCAGCAAGGAGACGCTATGCTGTGTGTGTCCTGACCCACAACATGCTAGCAACAGCGTGGCTAAACAGAAGACTGAGGATCAGGTATGAACCAAAGACGGTTAGGTAACGGTGGCTTTATAGGCCCAAAAGGTGCATGTATCCTGTAGTTAGTTCGGATGGACCTTGGTTTGTATTCAGACCTGCACCGGAGAACCACGAACCGCACCAGAGTTCGTTTAAAGCGGACCAAACAGTCCAGGTCTGAATACGCCCAGAAAAGGGAAAACAGGATCAGAATTTATTGATCCAACCGTACTGATCCATACCAGACTGCTTAGTAGAAACGGGGCTTAAGATTCCTCAGCTGGGTCAACTTTTGTCCTCAGAGCTATCACATCATTGTATCTTCACTTTCAACACAGAGTAACCAATAAAAACTAAAGCTGTTTTGAAAAACCAAATTGCATAAATTATCAGGATAAGAACTAAATTAATGACAGAAAATCTGTTTGAGAAAACTTTTTTGGACATGTTTTTAATTTCATGCTGTGTTCTTTTTGACCTGTAAACTTAAAAAAAATATGGATTATCACATATATTTTCCATCATTTGCCTCATAAGGCTTCCGTACTTTTTGGTACCAGCTACAGAATGTTTAAAAGTTTAAAAGCATTTCCATAATTTTTTCTCTTTTATCTGATTTTTCTTTTCTCCTTGTGGTTGACTTTGAGACTTAAGCAACACAGATGGTTTGCTGGTGACAGGATGTTCATACGGCCTGAGCAGCAAAGGTCAACCTCACAAGTACGTGTTTCACAGAGAAAAACGCAACCTTTGAGCACAAATGACTGCACGGGATGTCAGATGATAAGCACTTCACAGAGATATATGTAAAGAAGACTTATTTATTTATTTAAAATAATTTTCTTGATCTTCTTTAGAGGCATATTTTGTCAGTAGATTATCTATAGATGATAAGCTATAAGCAAAAAATCTGATTTTTACAGCAAAATTAAACATGTACACACCCTGCACAAACTGTATGGCCTTAATTTTGTTAAAGACTCATTTAAATTTATGAGGTTTGCCAATATAAAGATATGGCTGACTAGACTGTCAGGTGTGCATTACTGTCTGCAGTGAGGCTACATGTCCACCTCTTCACTTTCCTCAGACTTGAAAACAAAGGTAGGTTGAGTTTATCATCTCCAATATGACAATGATGGGCTTTAAAACTCTGTATCAGAAACAAATGGGTTACATTATTAAGACTACATCCATATATCATGTTAGTCAACAGCAGGGGTCTGCAACCTTTACTATCAAAGGAGCCATTTTACCCCATCTCACCTGGATTAAAGTCATTCCAGGGCCACAAAATCTACTTTACCTTCATAATAAAGACAACATGGTGAATAAATTCTAAACATAGAAAAATATAATGATAATTACCTAAAATAGATTTTTTAAAATTTATAACATGCTCAACTTATCATTTTTTGTTTTTTGCTTATTTCTCACCAAATATCAGCCTTTTGTCTCAAGCTTGCACATCAGCAGTTCAATATCCATCCGCACAGAATTAAAACCTCTAATTTTATTCAGATCTGTCTTTTTGTATATTAAGTTTTCTTCCCAGGGCTGTAAAACTTGAGCTTAGCCACAGGTGCATGGAAAGATGGTGGGCTGTTGATGTTGTAGAAGGTGAAGTAGAGCGGTGCCAGGCTTGAATCAAAGATGTGATGTATATTCAGTTCAACAAAATATAAAATCATGATTTTATTTACTATCACTTTAGTTAATCATGGATACTCTCTGTAAGAAAATTAAATTCTTGATTTCGATAATATTTTTCCAAGCTACAAGGAGCCACTGCAAAGGAGTCAAAGAGCCACATGAAGCTCCAGAGCCACAGGTTGCAGGCTCCTGTGTACAGGTATCTTCCATGATGAATTTATTATTAATCTTGTTGATTTCCCTGCATGTTCTCACCAATGTGATCTTATTGTCTGATATTATAGCTGTAAGTTTTGCCTTTCTCTTCATTAAATGTATTAGACAGTCCAATTTTATGAATATACACACAGGGGCGTATTTAGTCGTTTGGGGGCCCAAGGCAAACCCAGTCAATGGGGCCCTCCATGTCCTTGTAACTCATCTTCCTCAGAGCTAGACTGGCCTTCCCTGGGTCCACTGTCTCTTTCAGAGAATCATGGCATGAGACAGTGCTAATCTTGTACATGGTAACTTAACGCAAATAAATGCATTTCCTCAAGTTCTGTACTTTAGTTTGATTTTGAAAAAAGTGAATACATAATTTAGTCCACTTTGTCCTGGATTTGAAATCTTTTATGGTCAATTGACAGCTTATTTGTCCCACAGTGGGGAATTTACAGAGTAACAGTAACAAACAAGAAAGTATGAAGTGAAAAACATTACAATAGGTAAATATTGAAAAAAATAATGTAGTAAAGAAAAAATATGTAAATATCAAGCACAACATAAAACTGGAAAAAATGTACTGAAAGAGGTGATATTTACAGTTACCATACTTTTTGGTACTATTATTTTAAAGTTAATGTATTTTTATTTGACCCCCTGTCAAGTGAGTTATGTATCCAAAAAAAAGAGAGATTTTAAACAATAATGTTTATCACCAACTCAAAAAGTTTGATTTTGAGAAAATGATCCTGTTTCCTGGGTTAGATAAAGTCCTTAAAATCCTAAAAGTCTTATATGTTTATCGCAGATCTCAGAGCAACATTGTTTTTATTTCCAACTTGGTTGAAAATAAGAAAAAAATGGGGAAAAAAGGGTTTTTTACCACTTTCTTCCTGAATCAAATTTTCAGATGTGTTGTAACATGGAATAGCCCATTGAATAAGAAGGGAGGGGTATTACTCAAAACCATCATTAAAGATTAAGCCTTTTGATGTACTATGAAGCATGTGAAGTAATATTTCGAAAAAAGAAATGCTTTTAATTGAAGAGAACTTCATAAATCAGTTTTTAAGAGATGCTTTGGGGCCCCCTGGGAATCTTGGGGCCCCAGGCAACTGCCTGTGTTTTCCCAATTGTAGCTTCGCCCCTGTGCACACAACATGATTCATGTTGTACTGTGCAAACACCTTACAGTGCCTCCTTAAAATGTGGAACATGTGCCAGTGTTACGAGTTGTAATAGATTCACAAGTTTCCTTGTGGAGATGTTTTTTCTCCTGCTTCAATTTTGCTGATAGTGGACACACACTCTCTCCCGCTGATCTGAATCTGGGACACACACAGTCTTTATTATACATCAGGCTGAGTTTTCCTGAGCATGAATGTTAAAAACGTCTGAGGCTGCTGCTGTACAGATCTGATGGTAAGTCTTAGCACAGCATACTTTGAGATGACTGAAATTTGACCTACATAGACACGCTTTTCCACACAGAGAGAATTAAACAGACGGAGGCCGTCTTAGCCATGAGCCTGCCTCACAAGGCAAAGTAGCTTTAATAACTTGATGTATGCATGCAGAAAGAGCCTGAACTGCTCACACATTAGCATGATTCAGAGTTAATCTTTTCTGTGAGAGGAGCTCATGAGCTCAATCCCAGGAGTCATACTGTGTAGTTGCACACTGTTTGTAGGCACCACTGTCTACTAAATCTGGTTCCCAGAGACAACGAGGCTCTGAATCAGCACTTCATGATTATTATCATCTTTCTGCAGAAGGTTTCTGGTTCCTGCTGGTGTGCACTCAGTCGTGTCTCCTGGTGTTGACATTTGGAAGATGTCAAAAAGAGGAAACCTTTGGTACAAATTTTCAATATGGCCTCAAACCTGAATGTGTTAGTTACTTAATTCTGATCATTCATAGCCCCTTGTTCTTGCAGCTCAAGGCTTGAACTTGAGCGGAGCACCAAAAGCTCAGTTTAATGTTGTTTGCTGCATAAATGAATCATTATGAGTCAATAAAAACATTTTCACATGAACAGCTTGAGTTGATTAGTTCCAGGCTGCTTACTGGGTGTTACATGGGAAAATGTACAGAGTGGGTGCTTAGGCAAATTAGAATACCAACAGGGTGAGACAAGACCCCTGCTCACCCTTTCAGGACTTTACTTCACATTACCACAAGTTCCCTTTGCTTTATCTTTCACTTACTCAGCACAGGGTGAAGTGTTTTACAGTTTTTCTCCATAGGTTTGGCTCATTTCTCCTCATTTGGCAAAAACAGTCTTACAGCTCAATACCACACCATGGTTCACCTGCAAAAGCTCATAGCTCTCCATAAACACTTCACTCACAAGTCAAAATGACATTCCTTTCTCATTCTAACAGTCAGTGCCACTAAATTGCATGGTCCCTATGGCTTTGTATACACAGTGCAGCTCAAGACGTTTGGATGTTTTGTCACTATGGCAGAGGACAACTGAAATATCCCTCATGTTCACCTCTCTGTCTTAGCCCAGTCCTCCACTGACAAAGGTTACCAGGGTCTTTCGGGGGACTTTCTGGGCCCTGTCAAGAATGGGCCCCTAGAACCCCCCCTAAATTTAAAAAAACAAAAATGAAAACAAACAAACAAACAAAAAAGGATTTTATGGTAAGAACAGTCTCCAAGGTTTGACATCTCAAATTGCACTCATACTGCCAAGGAAATTGTAACCATTATTATTCATAAACAAAGTATCTTCCATGCATCAAAGTAACAACACAACAAATACAACATAATAAACTGTAACACAGGGGGCTCTAATTTCGTAAACCAGGCGCAAGCGCAGGCGCATCTTCCCTGCGCCGGCCTTCTCTGCGAGGACAGGGCGTGACCGGCGCACTTTGCAAGTTTCCTGCAGTGCCAAGAGAGGCGCAGTCAAGGCGCAGAGGAGCGCGTCCATGCCCCCCTCCGCGCAAATGGCAGAGAGGGAGGAGAAAAGCCGTGAGTGGGTTTAACACAGCCGAGCGCTGTTTTCACCAATCAAATGAGCGCCTCTCCTCGCCTTTAAATGCGCTGCAACCAAGAGAATGGACAGCGGGCACATCGGCGACGCGTCACCTTGTGGGCCAGATGTTATCTCTTCCTTTGTCATTAATAGGAGTAGAAAATGAAGAGACAGTTACACAGCTGGCTTATCCATTCAGAATACTTTTGATCCACCTGCACTCCTGGTTTGTCATCGCCAAGCAGAACCTTTGGTGATATACTGTATACTCTCCCGGTGTCTCCACCTCATCCTCCTTACGATAATGTACTCCATCTTTTTAGATCACGTTAAAAATAAAGACTAAAACAGAGAAATATGGGAAATCAGGGGTAAATCCTGAGTGACATACATTTACTTTGTCTCTTTTTTCTTTGTCTTTTCTCTCCCTCTTTTCTTTGAATTAAATGAAATAAGAGAACCAGATATATACTCAGTATCAGATGTTAAGGCTGTTTATTGTTTAATTGTAAGATGTGCATCAAACTTCCAGCTGCCGTCAGGTTAACTTTCCATTATGACAAACGGCTTTAATCTGACATCAGATGTGACGGGACAGTTAATAAAGATACAAATGTATATGTTGGTTCAGACGGTTACAGTAAATAGTGATTGCTGTGATTGTTTATTGCATTAAAATGTGCCTGACACTCTGGAAACCTGCCTCTGAGGCTTTGTTGACGTGAGCGCACATGTGCCCCTGTCACCAAATTACAGCTGCGTGGGGTGCACTCCGCTTTGCGCCGAGAATAGACCAGGTTGGAGCTGGCGAGCTTTCAGTGCACTTTTTTTGGCACGAAATTGTCACTGCGCCAACATGAATCTGCCGACACCTCCCCCTGGTGCGCCGTCAACTCCCCCTGGCATGCAGTCTCACCCATCTCTGCGTAGACGGTCTACCAAATTGTCAAATTGGCAGCGCACGCTGCGCCGCACAAAATTTACACTGCGTGGGTTGCGCCAGGCTTGCGCCCCCTGCACTGCGCCATGAAATTAGAGCCAAGAGTGTCTTCACACTCCTTTGCCTCTTGTTCTCCTCTTCTTCTTCTACTTCTTCTTCTTCTTCTTCTTCGTCTTCTTCTTCTTCTTCTTCTTCTTCTTCTTCTTTCTCAGTAGGCAGTTGCCCTTCATCTACTTTCACCTCCACGTTCAGAAATTGTACTGGTCCTGGTCAAGCTCTACCCACAAACATTAGACAGATGGACATGCAGATCAAGTCTATATCGCGTCTGTCAGTCCAAAACCAATTCTAGATGTCTACACAACGTTCAAATTAAGTGCACTATTTGGACGTCTAACCATGACCCCACTTGAACATCAAGAAGAAATGAGTGGGTGAGCCCACTTAGCAAACACACGTTCAAAGGGCTTCTTTTCAGCGTCATTTCTTGATGTCTAATTTTAAAATATGGTTTAAATCAAAGTTATATTGCATTTGTTAGTTTCCATTTCCTATTTTCTATCCTAAAATGTTGATGTGTTATTCTGTAGATGTTCATTTTCCTGTAGCTTCATTTGGCTTAGCAGCAGGTTTGAAGCTGAAATGTATAACGCCTGTGTCTGTATTTACAGTTACCATCTGCTGATGAGAAAACCAAATGAAGCTACAGGAAAATGAAAAACAATAAAATTTCTAATTGTAAAATGTGTCAGGAATGAGAGGCAAGAAGAGATTGGACTTTCAAAAGAAAAAGAAGAAATTTTGACACCCGGCTCTGACCAGATTCTCTCAAGGGTCCTTCATAATCTCCATTGCGTCTCTGGCTGCATGATACTGGCGCCTCTAGTGGGAGTCTTTTGGCTTCAAAACCAGTTGTAAATGATGGCGCCATGCCGTCCATTCTATATATAGTCCATGGTGTTAACTGTAAGCTATGTGTTCTTAATTGTTCCCAGGTTAAGACATTTAACATTTGATAAAATGAATGGGAAATTCAGGTATGTAATAAACAGTTTCCAAGTGGTTTGGAGGTTTGTCCATGTTGTTCTGAGAATGTAATTTCTGTTTGAAGAAATGAACCAGTGGAGAAAAACTGTAAAATATCTCTGCTCATACAGTGTTACAGCGTGGTGCAGAGGATCAGGAATGAAAAGTCTTTGTGAAAGTGAAAAAAAAAAAAAAAGTTTTCTGTTTCAATTAGCAAATGTAACCTCCATCGTCAGCATAACACAACTTTGTAGAAGTTTAAGTGAGACACATGTGTCCCTTGGGTGCAAAACACATTCAGACATTCAAAACAGATGATTCACTTGACTTTTCATGCCTCACTTCCCCTGCACGTCTACGTTTCAGAGCAAGACTGTGTACTTTTAAAGAGGCATAAGATCTTCAGAAGTTTACCCTGTGGGTTAAGTTATCAAACTTTGGTGAAAACATTTGAGCAGAGCTGAAATCAGCCTGTAAAAGCAGAATCTGGTGTTTGGTAAACTTAAAAAGATTTGAGCTTCCTGTTCTACTTTCCTTCCACACTGCATTTCATGCTATGACGCTTCTTTAACTAAGTTTCATCTCATGGTTTGTGGGCTTTGCACTTCAACTTGAGACACGCTCACACATTGCTGGTACAGCTTGACACAGGAACCAAAGGTTTAGTCCTTCAACTCAGAATTCTGTGGTCAAAAATGTACACTTTAATGCTCTAAAAACAATTTCTGTGTTAGCTCTAGTGAGATCTGACTGCCATAAAGTCTTTTATCTAACAGGAATTCAATCATATGGATGAAAATGTTTTGCTAGTTCAGAATTTGATGAAAATAGCTCTTTCTCCTTCAGCTTCAAATCTGTTTTAAAGCTCTGCAGCACAGGCACAGATTAGAGGACATTACCACCCCACAGGCACTAGAGGTCTCTGCAGCTCAGCCCTGCGAGAGTCTTCTGGGGCAAGGTGTGGTTTCAGCTCTGATGAACGTGCAGCAGGACGACACACATGGTTTGTAAAGGTCAGAGGTCGTTAGCACAGCTGAATGTTTGAAGTGATGTGGGCTAAGTCAGCACGTGGATCCACCCCAACCTCAAAGTTGATACAACAAACAGATTGGTCCTCTATCTCATACTAAACACACAACATGCTGACACACAAGGCAGCCCACACGACAAAGACGTGGTGAAGAGTGGAGGATGGTACGGTCTGCTAAATTAATTATAGTATTACATTCAGAGAGGGTTCTTTACACCTGTTGTTTACCTTACCTCATGATCTGCAGGTGTTAGCCTTCATATGTCGACATAACAAAGCTGGGCCCTACTATTTTAGAATGTATCACAGACTTTGTGTAACTATAACTAATAACTATGACTATATTATATACCATTATATTCTAGATTACCCTTATCCTGACCTTAAGTGTTTATGATTAACCACATCTGGATAATCTGTGCTTTGACTGGGACAATGTTTTAGAGTTTAAAGGGGACATATCATGCTGATCCCTGATTTAATACTTACATATAATATAATAAATTTGAAAACAAGACCTTACGCCCCCTGAATTTTCAAAAAATGAGGCATTGTATTTTTTTCTGATATCATAGAACAAGATTTGATGCCTCTGAAAATAAGTCATTGCGAGATGACTGATTTTTTTAGTGCTATCAATGCCTTACGGTGAAGTTTTGGCAAACAGCAAACTCGCTCGGTCTGCCCCATCCAATATGGCGATTTTGTAAATACTACCATGCTGCAAAAACCGCCCCCTGGCTCTACCTCCTCCGCCCCTCTGATAGAACTGACCAATCAGAGCACAAAGGGCTGTGACGTTGCGAGGTTACTGGAGGTCATTCTCCAAACGGAGCGTTTCAACGAGATCTACAGAATGGCCTAAACTGAGGATATTGAGAACGCTATTGTGGGGCAATGAAGGAACTAAATGACTTGTACTGAGGGCAGAAATGCTTTACAGGCATCCTTTAAGCCTCAGTGAGAACCAAGACATAAAACCTTGAATTTTGTTGAATATGGTGCCTCCTCTGAACATATGTCTTTGCTGATCTTGACCTTGTATTGTATGATTTTAGCTTTTTTTTTTTTCTTTTTTTTTTCATAAAGGGATAAAATCACGTTTTGTTTTTTGTTTTTGCGTGTGCATCCTCCAGCTTTGCAACCCTGAGAATATAGGTGCCTTGACAATGACAGACAACCATACAGGGAAGTGTCACATAAAAAAGCAAAAAGCTAGAAATAACACATGATGGCATAACACTCAAAAGGCCTATCCTCCAGTTAGAGGTCAGACTCTGAATCGTGTTTGGTTTATTTGTAAGGGTTCTTCTAGGGCACTTGTCACAATGGTTTTGGTTTGGGATTTTTTTTAAACTCTATTTTGCCTGCATTTGCTCCAATCTGCTCCCTCCTTCCCCAGCAACAATATTCAGGCAGTTAAAGGTAGAGTCTGCAGGATTTTCCTAAAAAAAAAGTAAAATGTAATCTTCTACAGAAATAATCCAGCTTGATTTTCTCTTCTGGGCTTCTATACATGTGTGTCAGTGTTTGTGTCTGCCTCAACCCCCTCCTCTGCCTGTATGTTGATGTTTTGGTCATGCCAGGACGTTTTTGGGCAGAGAGTAGACTTGGTTACAACAGCCAATCACAGCACGTCCAGTGGGCAAGTGACTTTGAGTGTTGATAATAGTGAGAGTACATGCTATCCTGAACGGCTAAGACAGTGGACATAGCACAGAGGAAGAAAAACAACCAAAGTGACACAAATTTCCAAACAGGTAAAGCTTTGTCCTTAACGAGGGTGAAGCTTGGATCAACTTTCACTCACTTTTGGGCACTGGACGAAGAGGGACGTGAGTTAGCTTTCTGCTAACCAGGTATGTGTCAAATACCTGTGATTAGCTTGTGCTAACATGCTAAGTCAGGTGCATGGCTTTTGAGTCTCTTCCATGTAGAAACATGATTCTACAGGTGGTTGCTGGGTTAGTGAGTGTGTTCACGTAGTCACAGTTGGAGGCTGTGGGTGTGTGCTGCAGCTGGCACTGATCCAAGGAGGAGAAACCCAGTTTTAATGTTGTGTAAACAAACAAGTAACCAAAAATTCCTGTAGACCCTACCTTTAAATATATCATTATGTGGTGTTGCACTATTGGTGATTTTCTCCCGATTCGACCATTTTTTGGGTGCTGATTCAGTTTGTATATTGCGATTCTTCAATGTATCCCAATTTTGTGAATTTTTTTTTGCTTTATAGAAACCAGACCATGTGAAAAAGTTGAATGATGATGATAATGTTAACAGATTATATCAGGAGCCAAATTTGCACAAAAATGCACATAATATGGGTCAGAGCAATACATCTCCTCCTCTGCTGGAAGAAAGTGGTAACTTTTTTTTCCTATCCAGCTTATAAACAAAAACTGAAATGAAGGATTTAGATAAATGAAAAATATAGATAGATTAAAAAAAGTTTTTTGAACAAAAGAATCACGATTTAAAAACATAAAACAAAGAATCCTGTTACCTTTGTGAATCATTTTTTTCCCCTCTGAACTCTGAAGATCTTTAAAAATCTTTAAAAGACTGTTTCTGCACTGCACTGTCAGGGGAGCTCCAGTCTTACAAATGTATGTACCTGTAAAGAAAATATCTTCTCTTCAGAGAAAAGTAAACACTGCAAAATCCTCCTAAGAGCTTCTTTTTAAAATCATTTTGAAGGTCAGACTCTTGAGGTCCCAGTTTGGCCTTGTGGTTCAGTTGCCCACACTTTGTACTGAGGCTTTAGTCTGCACGTGGGTGGAACGGGTTTGGTTCTGACATCTGGCCCCTTTCTGTACGTCATTCCTCACTTGTTCCCAGTTTCTGGCTCATCCACTATGCCTACCCCCTCCAAAAAAAAGCATTAAAGTCAGGCTCTCAGATAGAAAAGATGTAAATTTATGATTTCAATTTATGATTTATAAACATGCCTATTGCAACACATTACTGCTTAAAAGACAAGGACCTGTGGTGGTCAGAAAGGACCCACCCAGAATGGATTGACTCATCATAAAGGTCCTGTGTGGAGTTTGGGTAGACTCGTGAGAATTTTGCTTATTTCAACCCTTTATCACCCAAGACCCATTCAGGCCACCTGGACTTCTTAAGATTTTGTGATATTGACCATAAAAAAGTCAGAGCTCATGCTCGGAAACCTCATCCCCTCTTCTCTCAGGAACCATGTTAAAGATGCAGTCCAGATTTCAGAATGAGTCCGTCTGTTGCTAGAACATCCCACCACTCAGTGACTCTCAGCCTTTGTAGCTCAAACTGGATCCTGAAGATGGCCTCGTTTATTCTGATCATTGTGTTGATGGCGTTGATGCTGCTAAACATGTCTCACAGCTGGAGAAACAACAGGCAGAAAGCTCCATGACAGCCACATCACCCTCTGATAGCTCATGTTCTGTTTGACAGAGCTAGCCTTCAACAATGAAGCACCAATCCACCTCTGACTGTCAGAGAGAAAAGAAAACTCTCAGACAGAGAAACAACGTTTGTTAGACTGTACCATAAACAATAAACAATGACCTTTACAACCAATAACCGTTGCTAAGGTAACGTTCTCCAACGGTTTGTGTCACCTTTACCTGTGGAGCAGAAAACAGCCAACTTCAGCGTCGTCCTTCAGACCCAACTTTTTCATTGATGACTCCCAGCTTGGAAACTCTACACCCATGTTTACTCTCCTTTTAGTCGTTATCTGTCCCAGTTTCTCTTCATTTCTTTCTGATCTTTTTGGACCAAAATCTGATGAATTACGCTCATGTGATGCATGTTTGTGGTTGTCCGTCAGAAAATACTCGGTACCAATTCTTTTATGCAAAATTGCTAAAAATATTCTATCATCTTTTAATAAAAGAAAGGTAAGAGAAAACTTAAGTTTTATGGGGTTTATTGTTCACTTATTGTAACATCCCTCATAAACATAAATAAACATTGTATCTCATTTTCAATATTTCTGTTTGACCAAATGCCGACTATTTCTAACCAATGCTCCTTCAAGTGTTAGACTTTTTAGCTTTGGTGCCCCCTGTGGACAAAGCAGTCATTGCTTATCTTGACTTGCTTTAGGAAGTATCAGCTGCCATAAAGCAATGTTCTGATGATGGTTGGATGTCTCATTTATTGTGCAGATTTGAATGAAGCAGGGCTTCATTTGTCACAAACTCCCCTCATAAAAAAACACACACTATGGAAATCATCAGTCATGCAGCTGATGGTCTCAGTTTATTTTTATAATATTATTTGAGTTTAAATTTTTTAATGTATTAAGAGGCATCGGTTTTGATCACGAGTTGTTTCATACCCAGTAAATACTCCTTATCAGAAGTAGCTACAATTAGGCAAACACAGGCAGTTGCCTGGGGCCCCAAGATTCCCAGGGGCCCCCAAAGCATCTCTTGAAAACAGATTTATGAAGTTCTCTTCAATTGAAAGCATTTCTTTTTTCAAAATCTTACTTCACATGCTTCAAAACACATCAAAAGGCTTCATCTTTAATGATGGTTTTGGGTACTCCCCCTCCCTTCTTATTCAATGGGCTATTCCATGTTACAACACATCTGAAAATTTGATTCAGGAAGAAAGTGTTAAAAAAAATTTTTTCCCCCATTTTTTTTTTCTTATTTTCAACCAAGTCGGAAATAAAAACAATGTTGCTCTGAGATCTGAGATAAACATATAAGACTTTTAGGATTTTAAGGACTTTATCTAACCCAGGAAACAGGATAATTTTCACAAAATCAAACTTTTTGAGTTGGTGATAAACATTATTGTACAAAATCTCTTTTTTGGATACATAACTCACTGGACAGGGGGTCAAATAAAAATACATTAACTTTAAAATGATAGTACCAAAAAGTATGGTAACTGTAAATATCACCTCTTTCACTAGATTTTTTCCAGTTTTATATTGTGCTAAATATTTGCATATTTTTTCTTTACTAAATTATTTTTTCCAATATTTACCTATTGTAATGTTTTTCACTTCATACT
Source organism: Halichoeres trimaculatus (assembly GCF_033239565.1). Lineage (NCBI taxonomy): Eukaryota > Metazoa > Chordata > Actinopteri > Labriformes > Labridae > Halichoeres > Halichoeres trimaculatus. Next base: position 3,628,366 of record NW_027437198.1, on the reverse strand, counting down.
TTCTTGTTTGTTTCTGTTACTCTGTAAATTCCCCACTGTGGGACAAATAAGCTGTCAATTGGCCATAAAAGATTTCAAATCCATGACAAAGTGGACTAAATTATGTATTTACTTTTTTCAAAATCAAACTAAAGTACAGAACTTGAGGAAATGCATTTAGTTGCGTTAAGTTACCATGTACAAGATTAGCACAGTCTCATGCCTTGATTCTGGGAAAGAGACAGTGGACCCAGGGAAGGCCAGTCTAGCTCTGAGGAAGATGAGTTACAAGGACATGGAGGGCCCCATTGACTGGGTTTGCCTTGGGCCCCGAAACGACTAAATACGCCCCTGCTCCTTATAGGTGCTTTCGACCTATGGTAAGTGGTTTGTCGCTCAGCTGCAGCAACATAAGGATATTTAGTGGAACAGTTGATCAACTTCTGTTGCAGAAACCTGATCAAATTACTTCCGATTATTTAATCCTATTTTTTATCTATTTGGGAAATGAGCAGTTGATTTTCCTGCTCTGACTCTCGATCTGTGGGAGCACACACTCACCGTGTACATAAACCCCTCCCGCTCCAGGACTGCGTTGAGGCGTGCGTCAGGAGCGCAGGTGAGATCCTTTCCATTCCCACTACTACGCCTCTCTGAGTGGTCCGCTGTGGAAATTAAGACGAGATTAAGACCAGGAAGTTTAATAAGAGGTGTGTGTACCTGCGTCCAGGTGTTTTTGGAAAGCTGATTGTGTAGGAGTGACTGAAACGGGGAAAGGGAGGAAGAAGAAACGCAGAGCCAGAAAGAATCTGGAGAAGTTACGGATGTCCTGTTGACGCAGAGAGAACCCGGAGCTACCCATCAACTTGTCAGATTTTCAGCAGTGTTTACGCGGTTTGTCCCAGAGAGGAAACATCCAGAACCATGAAGAAATCTTCATATCCAGGTAAGCTTTTTTCCCTCTCACCTGCAACTCAACCTGAGCTGTCTGTAAAGATTTAATCAGTCTGCAGACACAGACTGATTAAAGGTAAAAGCTCAAACTTTTACAATCGGTGGATGTAATTTCAGGTGTTTATTAGCGTTAACAGCAAACTAGATAAGATATGAATTAAGCAGGATTCCTCTTTGGAAAAAAATCCCCCACACATGGATCCGTGGGTGTGGTTGTAAAATTTCCTAAGATGACTGCAAGTGACATCATGACAGAGAGATGGCACAGAGAGATAAACTGTGCTCATTCCTCTTCAAGTCTCCTGGCAGAGTCTAAGGTTTGTGCGCAGAAAAATAACAAGTGGGGAAGTTTAACGGGCCTGTGTCAAACTTAAAACTTCAGAGAGATAAATCATACATTAAACTCTGAATCTGCACGATTCATTAGCTGTTGTTTTCCAATCACAGGACAGTTATCTTGTAAATCTGCTCTGATTGACGTTTTTATGTAGCAGTGTCATCACCCCCCTCACACACACTAATACCCTGAAGAATGACTTGATTTATGCATCTGATTGCAAGACAATAGGTTTGGTTTGTTCTGAGGTCTCGATGGATCTGGTTGTGAAATCCTACCAGGCACAGAGGTTATCTGAACTCTGTATTCAGCTGTAAGCAGCTTATCAAAGATCTCTGTCAGACTTTGTCATTAAACTGATTGTGCAGGTTGGGTTTTGTTCTGTCTCACCAAAATAGCTTCAAATTATTAATCTGACTCCTTCCCCCTCTTACCTCTTCACAGTTCATTGATGGGGAAGGATCAGGAGGCGTTCTGCTTCTAAGTTTTAACATACATTTGTTAACAATATGTCAAGAATAAAGTTTCACAGAGATCTCTGGGTTCAGATTTATGCAGCCCTGACTACCACAACCAGTGGGGATCCCTCCTCCTTCACTTATCTGCAGAGAAAATCTTACACACATCTTCCTATGCTCTCTTTGTTTGTGGTTTGTTTCCCAAACCACAAAGGACTACAGGAGTGTAAAGAATCATTTCAGGAATCTGATGTAAGTTTTTATGCTATGTAGCATTATTGGTATCGCTTTATATTAAGGTCCTGTAATAAGCATTAATACGACCTTTTTAAGTATTTATAAGATGCTTAGTCACATTATTATGTGTTTATAAGACTGTATAACTGCTTTATAAGTGTTTAATAAGGTCATTGTAAGGGTTAGGCCCCACAGGTTAGGTTTAGGCATGGGGCCCCACAGGTTAGGTTTAGGCATGGGGCCCCACAGGTTAGCTTTAGGCATGGGGTCCTGAATGGTGAGGTTTAGGGGAAGGGCTGGGGTCGGGCTCATGAGAGACAAAAGCAGAAGACAAAAAAACAAAGAGGGTTAGGGTTAGGTTACTTATACCTTACAGATTAAGTTGTCTTGTATTAACTATTACATTGACCTTATTAAACACTTATTAAGCAGTTATGTAGTCTTACAAAAAAATAATAATGTTAATAAGCATCTTATAAGTACTTACAAAGGTCTTATTAATGCTTATTACAGGACCTTAAAATAAAGGGTTACCGATGAGTTGGTAAACTGGAGGGAAAACAGATCCAGTCCTACACCAAACAGCTTGGACGCTCATCAAGCTTCAGTAAAAGTCTAGTTTTGAACCAGTTTACTCAAAAAATAAACAGGTAATGTCCAGTTTTCTCATCTCCAACTTGTTTCCCTCTGTCTGTGTTTTGGATTCCAGCCCTCTGTTTTTGCCATAGCAGGTTGTTTTTAGTCTCCACTTTGTTTACACCTCTCGTGAGGTGGTACATCGCTTCCTCTGCCACACATGATAATTTTGGTAATATCCTCTCATGAGCCTCACTCTGTTATTCTCAAATCTTGCAGTGTGTGCATGTTTGAGATTACAGAGGAGAGTATCTGAGGAGTTGCTCCTTCTGTTGAGAGAGGAAATGATTTTTTTTTTCTTCATCCAGTTAAGATTGTAAAATTCACTAAAAATGTTTGATCTAGAAAAATGATCTAGGTTTTGGAAACCATGGATTTTGTTTTTGATTTTCCCAAGCAAGAGGAGGAAATCCAAATTACTTTTGTCTCAACCTGATTCAAGTTCAGACTTTGAATTGTTACTAAATCTGGATTACAAGTGCTCTGAATGAGCAGACAAATAGTCATTTTCTCCACAGGGGGCGCAAAAATCTACAAAATTAAAAGACCCAACGGATGCTTTACATTAAATATCAAATCTTTGATACTGATTCTGTTTGGTGAAATCTATTGTAAAGACTCTTATAGTCCAATCCTCAAGTGGTCCTTAAAATGTCATGATTTTCTTTTTTTTTTTTTAAGCCTACTTGTCCAAATCAGCTTTCTGTTGGGTTTACAATAACCCTAATAGTTAGATCAAATTTGTCTTAATCATACCTAAAAGAGCAATCAAAACCAAGTCACCTGATCTTATTTGGTTCGTAGTGGTGTGTTTTAAACTGTTGAACAGAATGTGATCCAACTTTGTAACCTTAGTGTAGGGGTTTACTCTCAACTATAGCCCTGTTTCCACCAAGCAGTCCAGTTTAAATCAGTACTTGGTAGAGCCTGATGCGTTTCCACAACCAACGGTGCCCTTCTTGGTGGGCAGCGTGTTAGCTGGTTGCTGATGGCTATCAGTTATGCAATAGCTACTTACTAAGGTTATCATTTTACTATTTATTTCCTATTTATAGACAGTCAATGGAAACCAGGCAGCTTGGTGCTCTCCTTATATTGCAGGGACTAATAAGCCCTGTTTCCATCAAGCAGTTCAGTTCAGTTCACCTGGTTGAGGAATGCATTTTGTGGCATTTCCATTGACTAAGGGTCCCCAAATCACCGACCCGTACCGTCCCACTTTTTGGTTCCCTCCCGTTGGGGTACCAGATGTACTGATCTGACCCCAGAAGGTGGAGCCAGAAACACTGCAGTCTGTTGATTGGTTGAAAGAATTATCATTTACCAAGCAGCTGTATTCCTCCTGGTGGCACACAGCCTTCTCTAAAACAAAGCTTGATGGTTCTTTGTAACAAAGAGCCACATGCCAATCACAAAGAAGAAGAATTGCTGGATGTATTCCATTTTTGCTCTTTGTTTACTGTGTCATGTTTTTCTTCTTCATTAGATTTATCAGCAGGGTTCACTGTGTCGTGCTGCTGTGACATCATGCTATTCGCTGTCAGTTACATGACGCCGTAGCTCCTTCTACCCTCTTTCCTTTGCCTCTCCTCTGATCTCCTTTCCTCTCCTCTTCCTTATCTCCTGCTTTCTATCACCTCAATCTTCCCAGCTCACTCTCATGAACACGACCAAAACCTGCTGAATTCCAGCTTCCTCAGCTCCTCTTCCCCGCGTCTTTGTGTGATGGAGCGTCCGACAGTTCAGTTTTCCATTGGAGCCAAGCGCATGCTGGGTCATGCAGCCTCTCCTCCTTCTCTTTCTGTGTGTGTGTGTGTGTGTGTTTCTTTTGCTGTGTGACCTGAGTGGAGCTGTCACATTCTTTGTCAGAACCTCACTCAGGGAATGGTCTAATAACAAAGTTTGTGAAGGAAGATGTGTGTGTGTGTGTGTGTGTGTGTGTGTGTGTGTGTGTGTGTGTGTGTGTGTGTGTGTGTGTGTGTGTGTGTGTGTGTGTGTGTGTGTGTGTGTGAGCTGTGAAAGGCCCACCTTTCAAACGTGTAGGGGTGTTTACACAAGCATTAGAGATTAGGAGGGGTGACTTTGGGATAAGAAGGCTGGCATGTGTGTGTGTGTGTGTGTGTGTGTGTGTGTGTGTGTGTTTTGTATGCAAATGCTCCCTGCTTACACACCAACAAACACACACACAAGCAAAATTTAAGAACTTCTAAGGTTTCAGTAAATGAGTGTGTGTAAGTTGTATAGGTGTGTCTGGGACTGTTTATATACGCATGCTTGTGTCAGTCTGTGTGTGTGTCTGCGTTCACTCATGCAACCCCACACAGATGAACCCTGCACTAGGAGCCAATCCCTGCCTTGCACACGACTCCCTTGGCGGATCAATGAGTAACCTGCATGAATAACAGCCCCTCAAACACACACACAGTCATTATTTTCCACACACACATTCCTCCTGGTATGTGTTTTTATGCTCTACACACACATATACACACATACACACACACATGTGCACACCTTACTCCTAACTTGTGCATTTGTGACAGTGCATTACAGCTTTGAGCCTGTTTATTTTGCAGAGGCAGCCAGGCTTTGATTCTCAGCCTGGAGCTATTGTTAGATGGTAACTTGAAAGTCAGGCTATAAACTGTGTTCAGACATATTTGCCCTGTCATCTAGTAGAGCATGCCGAGGATGGCCTAACCTTCAATTTGGCCTCCCAGAAGCCCATGAATAATGGACTAATAAGGTATTAGAAGACGTGGACGTGCAGGTACAGTTCTCTGGTCTAGAGATCTGAAATATGGTGTCCTGGAGCTGCATGTTTGACTTCAAGACTTCAGAAAGAACCTGAAAATGAAACATTAGGGCTGGGTGATTTACAAAAATCAATCACGAATAATTGAACCTCCTACCTCTGTTTCAGGTAATGTACAATTATCCCCCTCTCAACTCAGTTTGTTCAGTAAATATTTGTGTTATTTTGAAACAAATAAGGGGCTGATCGATATTTATTTGCGAATGTAACGTCTTAGAGCACCTGGCTCGCAGTACCACTCCTACCAGCCATGGACGGCTACTAAATGTACTGTAAGAGCTTGTCTTCAGGTTAGCCTAAGGTTACGTCGTAGCACGAGGCTGCTAGTAGAGCTACATTTAGCCAAAAAATCCCAGCTAATTATTTTTATTTAAAGGAATTTTTCATCTATGACTTCCTGATTTTTCACAAATTTTAGAGCCTTAGGTTGTGTCTGAAATCACTCATTCATTCCCTACTCACTACTCAGTTAGATGAATTAGATGTAGTTGACTATATAGTCCACTCAATCAGCTAAATTAAAACAACATTTCGGACACAACTCACTCATACGCAAGCCGCTGACAGTGACGTATTTACTCTTGCGTCGCTCACGGACGGCTGGGGATTTACAGTTATATCTTTTCTTAAAAACTGCAAAACAGTATTTGTTTTAGTAATACCTAATATTATATTTAGCTTATTTTCTGCAACAGCCAAATTCAATAGAAACATTTATTACACGTTATTTCTAAATAAATAAACCGTATATTTGTGGGGAACTTATGCTGTGTTTAAGAATTACAAGGTCCAGTGAATGCATCACCCACGTGGAACGGTTCAACGGCTAACGTCCGTGTTGTTTGTTTCTCAGCTCAAAGTTGTGAGACGCGCTCGTCCGAAAGTTAAACAGGGAGCTAAGTGTTATTCTCTGACAGTTTTTAATGTTGTTTCATGCTATAAGTAATCATTAAACATGTAATCAGCCATTTCTTCTGTTTGAACTGAAATGCATAATGGTATATATTGCTCATATAGTGAGCATCGCTAATACACTACTATTCAAAATGCATTGTGGGATACATTGAGTGGACTATATAGTGAATGGCCATGCTCACTCAGATTTTGGACAGCACTACAAAATGGCGTATTCACTATATAGTGAATAGGGAGTGATTTCGGACACAGCCTTACTTTTGGGTTTGCTCATGATACTTCTTTTGTTTTATGAGACTTTGTATATGGAAAAGTAAAAGAGGAGTTCCTAACTTTGCCATGTATTATTGTACTTCAGCGTATTTTGATGTGAAGTATTTTTTTTTTAATTGGGTATTTTGTGTCTTAAGTATACCCTATGTTAGTGATGATGTTACCCATTGTATATATGTGCATGTTAACAGCTTGGATGAATTGAAATTGGACAAAGCGTAGCACGATTGATACACCAAGATAGTGAGATTGCTTTCAGACTATGGTTGGACTCGGCAGGATTGGGTACACTCGGTGTTCAGCAGGAAGAGGAAGTAGATGACCATAAATAATAGAGTCGCTGTGCTCATACAGTCTATGGCTCCAACACAACAAACACCATGGCACATACTGGCATAAAAACATAGAGCTACAGCTGCATCCTCAGCTGTTGTGGTTAGAATATTGTTTTTTAGCCTAAACTAGTTTGATACGCTCACAGCTTTGATTTTTTAAAAAGGACACAGCGTCTATCGAAGTAGAGTGAGACATTCTCTGCCAGAAGTCAGATTCTCTTTTCTGCACATATACACAGACAAGACTAGACCCCCCCCTCACTGTGGCCTTACAATGGAGCTATGACCTTAGTTGAACTGCTGCCCGCATTGAAACATACTGAGTGTCATGTCTTCTTCTTCTGCTGGTTTTCTGGCAGCCTTCACACTTTGTGACACCTGGTTTACTGTCACAGGCGCAGACGACACAATCAGTAGTTTACACGACAGTTTTACATCAGTTAGAAGCTCTAAATGTCAGGGTTTTTTTGGAATAATTGCCCAGCCCTAGTAAAAAAGATGTCTGGTATCAAAATATTCATCAAAGAGTCAGCTCTTCGTATCAAGGCTAATCCTGGCTAATGTGAATTGTTTTTCCAAAACGACTAAGACCAGCGCAAATAATCTTCCTGATTTCATTGAAAGTTTTCTCATAAGAATACATGTATTGACAGGTAAAGTTCCTATGACCCAGAAGGTGTGTCTAACTGGAAGGCTAGAAAGCCTAAAACTGAATCCTCGGGGGATTAGAGAAGCTTTAACTCTAATCTGGTAGCGCACATTGCTCATGATCAAACTTATGTTCAAATGCTGATCCGTGTACTGTTTTCACACTGTTCATGAATGTATTTAAGATTGAAGACCTTCCTGTTTGCAGAACACTTCCAATCTGTGTCTGCACACTCCTCTCTGGAGCCAGCTCTGAAGTGTCCACTCAGAGGACATCCACAGTGTGAATTACCTGCAGCCAAGAATGCAGCTCTGTGATGCTGCCTGTGCTGCTGCTGCTGCCGGGGGTGTCAGTGATATAACAGACCGTCTGTACTGTAAGCCTGAGGCCAGGAGAGAGCCTGTAAAAAGATAATAGCAGGCTCACAGTGGTTCTGGTGTGTGGTGGAACATGTGCACTGACATCTAGATGTGGGTATTACAGTGATAAAGTGCTGGCACAGGCATATCATTAACAATAGCGGTACTGACTGAAGTACTTCCAATGTATTAGTGAGAAAATTTATTAGTCTATTAAACTGGCTGTTGGGATACTAGGCTGTACTGCAGCATGAGAAGATGATAGGTCCAGCTGTTAAGATATGGGACAGTTTGTCTTTGGGTCCTGGATCACTCTAGGAGCCGGCCTCCAGAGGCTGCTCTTGGAACTGCGCTTTTTGGATGTTTTAGCCCTAGCTTTAGTTCTCTCCTCCTGCCGGATGCAAATTAATTTTGACTTTGTTAGAAAGTCTAAACCACAAACATTGAAGGAGGAAAGAACAACAGTCAACTTGAACCCTGCAAGAAACAACAACTCCTGTTTGGCAGGAGCAGCTTAGTCCTGTTGAGACATGTAAAAATAGTTTATTGCAACAGCAAACTGTATACGTGTTAGTTATTCACATCCATCCACCGAGTTAAATACAGCTCTTCTGCTGTAACATAGTAATCCATGTTATGACCATGTTGTGGACCTTAACGTTTTATGGATTCTTTTATTGCATGATATATTTATCACTGCTAATCGTTTATAACTCTACTGGCTGAACTTATACTCCAACTTTAGTTTCTGTTAGACCAGAAAGGCCAGAGTCCTCCTGCAGACTCATATGAAACACATAAGGTTAATATGTGGCTCACACCACTCACAATAAAAAATGTGATCTTGTGGGACATGGAATGATGAAATTGAATAAGAAACTGACAGTATAACATGATACAGTACAGTATGATACAGTATGATGCAATCCAATGTACAGTACAGCAACACAACAGAATGCAATGTGTTATAGTATGTTACAACACAGCATGTAAAGAAACGATGCGAAGATATGATATAGTAGAATATAATTGTACTGTAAGCTAATATAATACTGTTAAATAGTATATGATATGATATGATATGATATGATATGATATGATATGATATGATATGATATATGATATGAAATGATATATGTTATATGATATGATGTAATGTGATGTGATGTGATGTGATGTGATGTGATACGATACGACACAATAGGATAGGATAAGATATGATACGATAGGATACGACACGATACGATAGGATAAGATAGGATACGATACGATAGGATACGATAGGATACGATACGATAGGATACGATACGATAGGATACGATACGTTACGATACGATACGGTACGATACAATACGATACGATACGATACGATACGATACGATACGATACGATACAATACGATACGATATGCTATGATGTGATATGACATGATTTGATATGGCATTATACAGTATGGTAAGTTACAATGGTATACAGCAATACATGTAATACAGTGTGGTTTCAACATTACAAAATGCTATAGCATGATGTGATGATTCATATGTCAACAATACTATCAAAAACAATACAACAGATACAATACAATACAATATAGTAAGATATGACGCAATACAGTACCGAACAATAGGGCATGATACAGTGCGACTAGGCTCAGGTATCATAAACCAGTTCCTGTTAAGAATTGATAAGAATGGTTCAGTCCATGGACATTATTAGCCTTTATGCTTAACAATTCCCCGATGGTTTCTTCACCTTATACAGGAACATGTTGGACCTTACGTCATCTGGTCTGCCCCAGCAAATTTAGCTCAGCAGATGATAACGAACTAAGAAAACTCTAATTCAGGATTTTCGGCTTTAAGTTTTACTGAAGAACTGAACACACAAAGAAATGAACAGTACTCACAGGAGATTCCTGTTCATTATATTCAACATGGTTAAAATATAATGGACCAAAAACCATATAGAAAAATAGCACAAGCTTGATGATAATGCATAACTTTGGTTTTACAGCATAATTTAAACTTTCATCGAAGAAACATATCACAATTACACTTTGTTAAAAAAATTCTACAAATGTTAAAATACTCACAAGCAAATGAAAGAAAAGTTATGTGACTTTAGCATTACTAGAGTAAGGTTCCAAAAAGCTCAAAGTATTGCTGTAACCACTTCCAGACACTAGATGGCCTACTTCAGTCAGTTACTATTGACAAAACAGTACATCAATGTCACATGACGTGCAATTCTTACTTATTTTTAGTTTTTTTTTTTTTTTTTTTTTTTCAACCAGAGATATCCAGATCCAGTAACTTATTTCATATTTATTAACTCAATAAAATGTTGTGAACACAGAAAACCTGTAAAGCTACTTTTGGCACGAAGAAAGATATTGTAAAGGGATATCGATACAAAATCGGATCAATTAGCAGATTCAATTAGGGCATTAATATCAATAAAATCTTATTAACTCGCGCCCCTAATACAATACAATGTGACATGACACGACGCCATAAGAAATTATACAATTTGATCCAATTAGTTATGATGCAGTATAATACTTAAAATGCCACTGGGTATGTCAGATACAACAAGATATGATATGACTTGATGCAATATGGTGCAGTAAGAAACATTGCAATTTAACATGGCAAGACATGATATAATAGGATACAACAGATACGGTACGGTGCAGTAATGTACGATTCAATAAGATACAATGTGATACAATATAATACAGTACTATACAGAACAATATGATACAATACAATACTATACAATGTGATTGTATCAGATACTTTATGTACAAAGTGTTATGATAAGACCTGATACAATACGATACAACTCCATATGATGTGATGTAATGAAATACTATGTGATCTGATGCAATAATTTATGACAAGGTATAGTTTAGCAAGGACCAACGGGATAAAATATGTAACAGTTTCGTCACCCACTGATTTTGTACAACATTAAACATTTACCTTTGTACCAAAATTTCTTTACTCCATCAAGTTAAAAAAAAAACGTTTCATTATATTTCCATAGCTAGGGATGGGTACCGAAGTAGGTACTTTTATAGGTACCGACCAAAATCTGTAAAAGTACCGGGTACCAATTCACAAAAAATCAAAAGGTACCATGTTTGGGTACCTAAATGCACCCTTGTGACTGTGAGGGAGTGGAGTAGTAGGTGATTTTCCATGCTGGACATGAACACAGCATTACAAGGTTATATATTAAAGAATAAATATTTCAAATGGAAAAACAAAAAAATATATATAATTAAACAAATTGATATTTTTTACCAAATAAGCACAAAAAAGTACCGAAAACTGGTATCGTTGAGTACCAGTACTGATTGCCAAGTACCGCGCATCTGTACCGTATCGTTGCATACGTGAAAGGTACCTATCCCTATCCATAGTGCATGAAGAGTCCAGGAATTTGAGAAACATTTTAATTATATGCCTTATATATGCATTATATTCTGTTCTTATCACAATATGGAAATACAAAGGGATTTTTTTTTCTCTGAGCTTGTTAAACAGAACGAATTCACCAGATGACTTCTTTTCCATCCTCTACAAAAACTTGTAAACTATGAGGACATAAAGAGGAGATAAAATCCACTCAACAATCAATATTGCTCTTCATTATTCTGACATTTACAAACACGCACACAGACGGGACCTCTCGCTCCTCTGTTGTTCACCTGCAACATCCTGTTGCTTTATGTTTCCTGAGGGACTTTCAGCCCATAAAGCTCTATGGACTATTCAAATGACTCAGTGGCTTTAACAGCCTCACAAGAAGGAAGGTCGATCTTTATCTGGCACACCAGTATTGTTTTATAGTCTGCCATTATATCCTGTCTTACCCGGGCTTCAGCCACTTTAATATCATGATATGAGCCGGTGTTTGCATAGCGAGGAGCACAGAGAGGTGACTGTGTGTTTGGTGAAGCTGTGTTGGTTCTCTGTAAGCATGCTGAGTGAAGGATCGGTGTGTGTTGAAAGTGCAGAGGTAGGAAAAGGTGTTGTCGGTTCATACCTTTGGCTCCAGAACAACGGCTATTCATTTGGGAGGAGTGCAGTTCAGGGTCAAGGCCGACGTCTTTCCACGACTATGATGTGTGAGTGTGTGTGTGTGTGTGTGTGTGGGTCTGTGGGTGATTGTGTGGACTTGTTTGGTGCTCATTAAAAATGCAGCCAGGTAAAGGCCTTATCTGGGCTGTAAAAACAAATCTTGACAAATAGTCATCGAGCCATTCAGTCTGTCTTCTTTTCTTTCTTTTTTCTTCTCCAGCTGTCTATCTCTCCACTCGTCCATCCACTCTGAGCTCTTTCATAGGCAGAGTTGTGTAACGCTATGTTTGCGGCATACCCTCAAAATGTGTAATAAGGGCCATAAACATACAAAGGAACAGATGGGCGTGCAGAGGCGCATAGATGGAGAGGTGAGTTCAGGATTAGAGGATAACATGTCGTGTTTTTAACTTCTAAGAAAGTTGTGATTCATCTCAATTTTTCTGGTCTTATTATTTCATGTAATCCTCAGTAAAACTTGTTAAGGAGGAGGTTTAGATGGGATAGAGATATTAAAATTAAATGATGAATAGAGTTTGAGTCAGTGTTTCAATGCAGCAATTGACATTTCAACAAAACAGTGGATTAACAGTGCATGCAGGGAGAACTTTGACTGTAAAAAAAAGAGGAAAAGAAAGAAGGGAGGTGAGTTTTCTTTCTTTCTTTCTTTCTGCACTCCTGCTCGCATAAGATACTCTGTGGCCTCCTTCTGCAAACACACAAATCTCAGGAAGTGTGTGTATAAGAGGCAGACAGAGCATGCATCATAGTGTATGTTTTACAAATCACTTCACCTCTGCAAGTGCAGCTGCTTGCAAGCATCCATTCATCTGTGTGTGCTTATTTGTGTGTGTGTGTGTGTGTGTGTGTGTGTGTGGGGGGGGGGGGGGGGGGGGGGGGGGGGGGGGGGGTCTTTGTGTGATTGCTCTTGTGCTTTAAGTGTGTTAAAGTGCTGCACCCTGTGCCCTGTGTTTACATTTTTGCTCACCTGTGACCAATAACTAATCAGTCGACATGTGGTAGAGCCATGCACTTCACTGACACACACACACACACACACACAAACACACACATTCAGTGCAGGCCTTCAGTTAAAACCAGGAAAGCTAAGGAGGAAAGCTAAGAACTGTCATAAACTGCAATACCTCAAGTGACCACTGAAGGCTGTCTCAGAACTTTGAGCCAAGTGGGATGATGTCCCACAACCCATCAGCTGAGAGTCACGGCTCTAATTTGTCCATATAGTTGTGGGTATGACTGGCTGTCTGTTCATGTCAGTCCTGTGATTGGCTGACATCTGTGCAGGGTGTAGCTTGATTCCACTAATTTTTTAACTTCACTCTCCTTGCTGGTTAACGGTCACCTCTGTCTCCAGAAGAGCAATATGATGACAGACAAACTCAGAGGGTCAAAAAGCAGGACGCCATCCACTGACTGATGTCACAGAGACTACACCAGGCATTCAAAAGTCCATGGGAAACATACAAGCTGTCAGACTTCTCTTCGTTGCAGAATCTGACTTGTGGCCATTATGTCACATGAGCATAAACACTGTGGGCTCTAATTTCGTAGACCAGGCGCAAGCGCAGGCGCACCTGCCCTGCGCCGGTCTTCGCCGTGCGGACAGGGCGTGTCCCGCGCACTATTCAAGTTTCCTGCAGTGCCAAGAGAGGCGCAGTCAAGGTGCAGAGAGGTGTGTCCATGCCCCCCTCCGCGCAAATGGCAGAGAGGGAGGAGAAAAGCCGTGAGTGGGTTTAACACAGCCGAGCGCTGTCTTCACCAATCAAATGAGCGCCTCTCCTCGCCTTTAAATGCCCTGCAGCCAAGGCGCAGTGTCTGATTGGTCTGAGTGATCCCCAGTACCGCGGAAACAGTGTGCTGGAAAGACCCGGTAGCAGAGACAGTCAGAGCCGCTGTCCCTGCAGCAGGAGAATGGACAGCGGGGCGCATCGGAGGACACGAAGCACGTCACTGTGTGGGCCTGCTCCAGGGACAGATGTAATCTGTTCCTTTGTCATTAATAGGAGTACAAAATGAAGAGACAGTTACACAGCTGGCTTATCCATTCAGAATACTTTTGATCCACCTGCACTCCTGGTTTGTCATCGCCAAATAGCAGAACCTTTGGTGATATACTGTATACTCTCCCGGTGTCTCTGCCTCATCCTTCTTACAATAATGTACTCCATCTTTTTAGATCACGTTAAAAATAAAGACTTAAACAGAGAAATATGGGAAATCAGGGGTAAATCCTGAGTGACACACATTTATTTTGTCTCTTTTTTCTTTGTCTTTCCTCTCCCTCTTTTCTTTGAATTAAATGAAATGAGAGAACCAGATATATACTCAGTATCTGATGTTAAGGCTGTTTATTGTTTAATTGTAAGATGTGCATCAAACTTCCAGCTGCCGTCAGGTTAACTTTCCATTATGACAAACGGCTTTAATCTGACATCAGATGTGACGGGACAGTTAATATAGATACAAATGTATATGCTGGTTCAGACGGTTACATTAAATAGTGATTGCTGTGATTGTTTATTGCATTAAAATGTGCCTGACACTCTGGAAACCTGCCTCTGAGGCTTTGTTGACATGTGCGCACATGTGCGCCTGTCACCAAATTACACCTGCGGAGGGTGCGCTTTGCTTTGCGCCGAGAATAGACCAGGTTGGAGCTGGCGAGCTTTCAGTGCACTTTCTGCACTGTTTTTGGCGCGCTGTGCCACGAAATTAGAGCCTTTTGTGTGTAATGACCTATGTTTTAGCTGCCATAAAGGAAAACATGACCTCAGAAGATGTCTAACCCCCTTCATAGGAAAAAGGCATGGATCAAACTGATGGGAGATTTTGAACAAGGGCCGTTCAAGCAGTGAAATGTGCTGTTTGTGTGTGTATGAGTGTGTGTATGCGGGGCGTCAGACAAGACTGAGCAGGTGAGTAAAGTCACAGACTGAACACAGACACACACATTCACATCTCTGTGCCAACAAACAGTTTAACTGTGCAGATGTCAGTCTGACAGTTTGTATTGAGGCTGGCTGTGATTGGTTAATGTGTGTCATCTTTGTGTCTGTTAGTGCTCTGCCCTGGTTTTAAACCACACGGCTACCGGCGGCAAACGTCTTATCAACACGGCTTTGTGGCTTTTGTCACCGTGACTATTTTGTAGCAACAGTCAACTTCTGTGCTCTGTGTGAAGCTCTTTGTGTTGTTCGATTATGTGTGTGACTGTGTGTGTGTGTGTGTGTGTGTATGTGTTTCCCTAACCTTTCTCTACCTCTATTCCCGGCCAGAGATGTAAATAGGCACAGACATGTTTTTTGGCTGCGAGGCTTGAACAGCTTGGCGGTCTTTATTTGTTCTGTCATTTTTCCATGCACTTAAAATGTACACACTTACATGATAGACTGATGGTGTCATCACAGGGCTCATGGGAGATTAATGATTTGCTCTTAAAGGAAGAAAAGAGGCTGCTTTTTCAACTGGAGCAGCCTGAGCACTCAGTCATTTAGAAGTTTAAAGAATGAGTCAGTCCTGCCTCCTCGACTCCTCCATGAAGCCAGAAACAACTGAAGTTGACGTTTGCATCAATTTTTGCTTGATTGTTTGTAATATTTCTTAACAAATGATCGTGAGACTGATCTTGACTTATTTTCTAAAAGTTCTGAAGTTCTCCTC
Organism: Halichoeres trimaculatus; assembly: GCF_033239565.1. Taxonomy (NCBI): domain Eukaryota; kingdom Metazoa; phylum Chordata; class Actinopteri; order Labriformes; family Labridae; genus Halichoeres; species Halichoeres trimaculatus. The sequence goes on along the minus strand of NW_027437198.1, from coordinate 3,612,650 downwards.
ATTTTGCACAAAAGTCATTAAGTTTGACTTTTTGAACAAGGTGCTCAAAGTGCTGAGGCTGCAGCTGTTGGGAAAGAGAAAGAGAAAGAGAGGAGGTAGGGTTATTCTGACCTTAACACACACTCCTGCCAATTTATTTAACTGCAGTATTCTTATCTTAATGACATAGATTTAGAAAAAAATACCCCTTCTATCATTAACCCGCCTGCTTTTTCTGCCAACTTTCCCTCCTGCAAATCATTTAGAGCTGATCGTGCTCATGGGAAGTAGAAATGAGCCAATGCTTAAAGATTTTTAAAGGCCCCTGTAAGGAGTTTTGATAACACGTTATTTGAAGGGGTATACATAAGACCCTCATGACCCTGTCATAACCATGACGTCTTCATTTCGACAACTTGACATTAACATGTCACAACAGGCCTGATTGTCAAACTTCCAGTAACTGTTTACCTTTATATGTTAGCGTTAATGACTAGTCCAAAGTGTTCCACTTTACTTGAGGTCGGCAAAAACATTCATGATACTTTTATAATAGTGTAGTGACAACAACATCAACACAATGACACAATGACAACATGAACACCAACCACATACAGGTTAATGTCATGCAGATGAAAATTAGCTCTAAACTAACTCTGGGACACTGCTTCAGAAAGTGACATTTATGCTAAATATTGTACATTGTCCCTTAATATATAAATCAAATAAATAATATAATTTAGTAAAGTCAATATAAACAATCAATTAACTTCTTTGTTACCATACATGTATTTATGGAAGTGTTTTTTCCCAACAGCTGTAAAATATAAAAGTCAATCCCTTCCAGATCATATTTTAATCAACAATATAAGTTTATTGTAACATTAACAAATCAAATATTTTGATTCTGCTGTAACAAGATTAATAAACCTTTCAAAGTTTTGATTCATCAAAACAGGATCTGAAATCTCTCAATGATTTTTTTTTTTTTTTTTTTTTTTTTTTTTATGAATGTAAAATTGACTTTAGACCACTGAAATAATGAACTAACCAAAAACAAAAACTATACAAATCCTTCCCTTGATTAATTTGATTAAAAATCATTCAATCCCTGAGTGCCATCTGCATCTATAAACAGCGTTGGCGCCATGCATTGTGGGAAACAGAAAGCCAGGTAGGAGATTTGATGCTTCTGAAAATAGGTCATTGACATTTGGCCACAAGATTTCGACCTTCGTGACGACACGAGGATCCTTTCTTTTTATTGGAGTAATCTGATAAAGCAGCTCCTCCTCTGTGATGTCAGTTAATCACACAACCGCCACCGAGGGATATACCCACCAAGAGCCGAGTATAAACGTATAAACTATACATGATACAGTACCGGTTTGACTCACCACACTGAAGCGTCCTGAGATGATCTGTGTCCAGGTGGATTTTCTTCCTCCTGAGCTGCAGAACCGTCCGGGTCTGACTCGGGGTCCAATACAAAAGGACGTATCCTACACTCTGCCATTTTATTAGTGCTATCAATGCCTTACGGTGAAGTTTTGGCAAACAGCAAACTCGCTCGGTCTGCTCCATTCAATGTGGTGATTTTGTAAATACTGCCATGCTGCAAAAACCGCCCCCTGGCTCTACCCCCTCCGCCCCTCTGATAGAACTGACCAATCAGAGCACAAAGGGCTGTGACATTGCGAGGTTACTGGAGGTCATTCTTGAAACGGAGCGTTTCAACAAGATCTTCAGAATGGTCTAAAATGAGGATATTGAGAACGCTATTGTAGGGCAATGAAGGAACTAAATGACTTGTACTGAGGGCAGAAATGCTTTACAGTCATCCTAGTCTGGCATAGTGAAAAGGAGAAACAAGCATGATATGTCTCCTTTAAATATAAAGCTCAAGTGGCTGTGCAGTACCAAGAATATCCACTAGAGGCCGGCTGCATGGGCATTGGAAGCTGAATACACACAAACACCAAAGAAGCAAGTTAATTAGCAAAAATAAAAAGTTGGTCTTAACCTACAGACTAAGCTTGAAAATGCATCAATCCATCAACGTGTCGTCCTCTAAGGTGGAGCGATGTTTCCAGCTGTATAGACTCAAACAGTCATTTAAAATGATTTTAACTCGGGGGAACTGGTGTCTCACCTTCCGCCTGCTTCTTCAACACACACATTATGTTAGCTGTACTCACATCCTCAAGCAGTACACACTCACTCCTCCTCTGCAACCAGCTGTCTCTGTTGTGACTTCAACAACACCAGAGGTAAACCACAGTGTTTGCAGGCATTATTTAAGAGAAAATGAACGTCATGCTGTGCCGTGATCTGTTGTGGGAAGTATTTAAAAAAGCTTAAAAACAGGATGACACAACTGACTCATCAGCCACAGGATGAGCTAACCTCATTTGTGCAGCCTGGACCTGGCTCAGAGGAGGTAGGACAGGGGGAGTGGAGGAAAGAAAATCATACCTGTGTTCCACTTTGGGGGTAGAATCCTTTGAAGGACACAGCCGAACAGAGACACAGGCTGAGCTGAAAGAGCTTGTGGTAGCGTTTGAAACTTCACTTTACATCACTCTGAATATGTTTCCTCTGATGGACGCAGCCCCTGATGGGTTTTTCTCTGTCTGGATGGGTGAATTAGCACGAGCGCTCTGAAGTATTTAACCTTTTATCACACTTGTGCCTCTGACTTTAGATTATAACCCGATTTCCTTTAACCCACTGTTGGTATATGTTTCCCTCTGTCTCAATTAGGGCTGCAGCTATCGAATGTTTTAGTATTTGAGTATTCTACTGAAAATCCCATCGATTAATCAAGTAATCGGATAAAATACATTTTTGTTTAGTTAAAGAGCAGTTATTTTTCAAATGATTTTTTTTCTCTTTAAGAAATAGAATTTCCTGATACAGCATGTCAATAAGAGCACTTGCTTTGGTAGCTCCAAAATTTGTAAATGCACTTTGACACATTTTTTGTGCTTTGTACATCTCATCAAATGTTGCGGACCCAAATGGCACCTGTTTTGTAGAATGACCCATTAGTCTCCAAACTCCAGAAAAGAAGCTAGATTTGTTGCTAGTTACTATTTTGTATAAGAGGTAGCTTGAGGGGTCTGAAAACTCTCTTAATATGGCCTCAGCTCTATTTGAAATACCACTCTGTGATCTTTTTTAAAATTAAACGATTCCTCGAGGCAGAGAAAATTACTGAAGTATTTTTTGTAATCGAGTACCTCAAATCATTCGAGGGATCGTTTCAGCTCTAGTCTCAATGCTGTTGTACTCTTTAGTTTGAATTCCTTTCCAGATGTTTGGCCTGAAAGATTTAGTGAAATGAGCCTGAAAACTAAATCTATCAGACCTCCATGAATCTGCAGATTAAACAAAGTAGTCCATTAATACTTTTTTAATCAGAAATGATTAAGAAATTAAAAGAAGAACAACAGCAAGCATAAAGTTTTTCTCTGGTTTACCTATTTTATCATGAGATGACTAGGTGAACAGTTTGACAAATTAATGAATGGGCCAAAGGATTGATTTGTAGACCAATGGATTGTCAAATAGATGGATGGATCAAGAATGAATGGATTGATTGGTGGATGAATAAATGGATGGATGCATCAACAAATAAATTGGTGGTACATAAATGGGTGGATTGATTGATTCATGGATGAATGGATGGATTATAGATCCTTATACCATGGTCTGGGTGAATACTCGATTCTGATTGGCTGCAGGGTGTCTGTTAAAAGTTGATAAAGGACACCTAGAACAGAAGTCCTGGTCAAATAGCCTGATGGTTCTAAATTACTGCGCTGGATCAAACAGTAGTTGGTAACCGTGACAACGGAAACTTAACATCAATGTAGGATAAACTTACTTTCTTGATAACACATTTAATGATCAGAATGAATGGTGGACAATATTTCTTGCAATAAAAACAATTAAAAGTAAACTATCTGTTGACTTTGATTCTTTGAAAATAAAATCGCTTCATTCTTTGGAAACACAAACGATAAGAGGTGCACTTGCCCTCTGAAATCACACTTTTTTCACGTAACATCAAGCAATCATCACACTTCCCTCCACTGATTAGGCCTAATACAACAACTGCAGCTGACCCAGCCGCAGGTTCTGTGGCCAGAGGAGGTTACCTTAGCAACGCGTCACAACGAGTGAAGCAACCATCCTCGCGTCAGATGGTTCACGACTCTGCGTCCTCTATTAATTTCTGATAATGGACACCTCGTCGGGCATTATCCCTTGCATAAATGGTTGAATGGGTAAAGGATTGATGAATGTATGGATAAATTGATGAATTAATGGATGGGTGAATGGATTAATTGGACTGGCAAATGAATGGGTTGTCAAACAAATAGATCAATCCTAAATATATAGATTGGTGGATGGATGGAAAGATAGATCAATTATACGTCCATGAATGGTTAAATGGATAAAGGATGAGTAGATGACTGTATGTGTGTATGTATGTATGTATGTATGTATGTATGTATGTATGTATGTATGTATGGATGGATGGATGGATGGATGGATAAAGGATGGGTGGATGTGTAGATGGATGAATATGTGAATGAATTGGTTAGATAGATTGATTATGGATTTATGTATGATTGATAGATTAATTGATAGATGAATGGATGAATGGATGGATCTTGATTTTCCTCTATTTGGGAGTTATAAGGAACATACTCGATACACTTCAGAACATCTTAACTTCCTGACTCCAGCTTACAGCACGTCTACCTGCACCTCCCACATGATCCTCCATGTATACACACCCAACAGTGACTGTGGTTTGTTTGTTTTGGGGTCTGATGGCAGAGAGGACAAAGGTGATGCCAAACCAAGAGTGTTTCCAGATCCAGGGACTTACAAATAGACTTATCATTGCTGTGAATGCAGCAATGCATTCACAGCATATGTTCTTCTGTGACAAAAAAATTTATTAGGGGCTCGGGCTTCGAACGAGCCCCTCTCCTGCATAGCAAGCTATGCAGGAGAGGGGCTCGTGGCGAAGCCACGAGCCCCTAATGCTCTTCCGTTCGCCTCTTTTTTTTTTTTCTTCTTCATCTTCCGGCCAAAACTTTGGCTCGCTTCTCCTCCAAGGGCTTTGAGAAAACCCCCACAAATTATACATCAAAATGTGCGGCTCGGCCGGGAATGGTGTGCTATTATTTTTTTCAGCAATTCGCCAAATTTTGGCCGACTTATTGGCCAAAAACGGCGAAAAATCCCTCATAGAGAATGAATGGGGAACCTAGGAATCTCTCCCTCTCACTGCCCAAAATTTCCACTTACTATGAGATGCTAAGACTTTGGCATACTTCCACTTACAGGCATCATTTTTGCACTAAAATGTTCACTGATCTTTCAGCTCTATGAGTATGACTTTACTTTTTTGATATCTATTACAGTTTTTGAGATTTTACTGTTGAAGCAACATAAACTTTTTGGTTTTTGCCCTGAAACCTCAGCTCCTCCAGTGCGGAATGTCTGAAAGTAGAGTGAGAGAGGCGGCTGATGACAGGTTGCAGCATTCTCCAATGAATTGTCATAACTTCCAAAATCTTCACAGCAGATAAATAAAAACTACATAACGAAGTTCCCTGACATCTCCTGCTTCTTACACAGGGAGTATTTTACCCCAAAAATGTACTGTTTTGCCAAAAAACGCCTCAGTGTGAGTGAAACCGTCACATCCCTGTAATCTGAAGTAATGTTAAAATCTGACCTATATTTCTCATCAACTTGATTCCTAACTACTTTTATACATCACCCTGCTGCGGTCAGTTCTAGTCCTACCAGCTTGTAAAGCATATCATCTTGTTCATCAGAGTCTCCAGATTCTCACAATGTTTTTGTTTTTCTTCTAGCCCTTAGGGTTTCAGCGTAAATGCAGTTTGTTCGGACCTATGTCTAGCCCAAAAACCCAGCTTAAGATCAGTGGATACAAAGGAGTTCCAAAGTTCAACTGCCACTTCACACTCATTATGACATCATGATGATCACCATGGTAACCACACAGCTGTGGGTAATCACTGATTAGGTCTTTGAGGGACAGGGAAACACATGTGTTTCTTTATTATGCCTAAACAGCCAACCCAAACTTTCTTATACACACATACACACGTACAGCCAACCCACACACACACACACACAAACACACACACACACACACACACACACACACACACACACACACACACACACACACACACACACAGTTTTTTTTTCTGGGATTGTAAAATATGTCAGGACGTAGAGTCAAGAAGTGATTAGACTCACAAAAGAAAAATGAAGTTATTAGTTTTGATACCTAGCGCCACTCAGATTCTCCCAGAATCCCTCACAGTCTGTACTGCGCAGACTCTGGCTGCACAACTGCTGCCAATGGCTGCGCCTTTGACGGAGGTATTTTGGCTTAAGAACTGTGCAATTGTAAATGGCGGAGCCACGTTATCCACTATACAGTCTATGTTTGTGACGTATTGCTTTGAAACTAGAATAGTTTAGATATGAAAGTGTACACACACACACACACACACACACACACACACACACACACACACACACACACACACATGAACCCCCTTTCCTTTCAATACTCTCTTTCTCTCTCTCACCCTCGCGCTTTGTCTCCCTCTCGCTGCCTCTCGCTCCCTCTCGCTCCCTCTCTCCCTCACACACACACACACACACACACACACACACACACACACACACACACACACACACACACACACAAGTACTCTAACAAGTTCTTAAGAGCTTATTTGGGGTTAAGGCTTTATAACCAGCCACTCTCCCATGTCTTGTGATATGTAGGTGTATGTTTGTGACATAATGTTTTGGGGCTAGAACAGTAAAGATATGAAAGTGTGCGCTTCATTGTGCATGAGGTAATTTGACACGTGTTGAATCAGAAATAAGAAATGTTAAGGAGTGTTTCGCTATGTCAGTCCGAAACAAGATCTGTTGACATCTGTGTTTCTGAACATTTTCAAGATATGAAAGTGTGCGCGCGAAGCGCGCTTCATTGTTCATGGGATAATTTGACACCTGTTCAATCAGAAGTCAGTACAAAACAAGGTCTGGTCACATCAGTGTTTCTGATGTTTGATGACTGCAAAAAGCCCGGCCGCGGCCCGAGCCCCTCTCACGATTTCCGCGGAAATTGTCTAGTTCTTCTTCTTCTTCTTCTTCTTCTTCTTCATTCTTCCGCCCGCTTTTTTGGACCGCTAAAACTCAGGCAAACTTCAACCGATTTTCACCGTTCAAACTTCAAAACGTGTGTTTCAGTTGGGACAAGGGGGCTATGACTCTTCAGACACTTTTCACAAATACTTTTCGAGATATTTCAGAATTTGTGCGTTTTTTGGTCTCATAGAGATGAATGAGGAATTTTCAAAATTTTCTCCTTTCAGGACATTTTTTCAGCCTGCTTCAAACGCTCCTCATTCAGTCATACATTCAGCTACAAACTCCATTCAAACTTTAAAATATTAAGCTACCTTTTGGCTTCATTCAGTTGGTTTCAAATGTTTCCTAGCATTCATAGTTTCTTCACAATGACCCTTCAAAGGTCATGATGCATTTCAGCTCTTCGAGGCGTTTAACATTGGTGTGTATTGGACGGAATGTTTCGGCTTAGAGCAGGGAGAGGGTGAAACCAAACCTGAAAAATTTCTGGGTAAACTGCTCTTTTGGTCACAATTTTCACTCCACATAGGCATTTTATATATCAAAATGGAGAGAGGCTTGTCCTGCTTCTGAAAAAGTGGTTTTTAAAGCAAAAGGATGGAGCACTTTTTCACAAAATGGCCAACTGTCATGAGAAGTTCAAAAAAATCCCCATATACCTCCATGTTAATTCCTGAGGGGTTTTCTCAGAGATCAGTAAAATTTCCCTCATCTATCTATCGCTCTCGTGGGTTCGTTTCTTGACCTTCATGCATGAAATTTAGACGGACAGCTTCCTCTGGGTCTCAGGATTCCTACGGTGTGTTCATTTTTATTCTAGCCCTCACGGTTTTGGCAAGGTGACAGGAGATTCGGACTCTTGCTTTGCCACAAAATCTTCAGAAGATTACAGTAACAAGGGCAAAGTTGTGCACCTGCACCTGCTGCCCTTGACGAGCTGGTCACCGTGGTAACCTTTGATCTCATGCAGCTGTTTATAGTAACTCATCAAAACATTCAGGAACAAAGACAAGCATGTGTCTGTTAATTTATCAGTGATCACCAATGCAAAATCTGGCTTCAGATAAGCCTCAGCAGACAGGTTGACATGATTGAACACACACACACACACACACACACACACACACACACACACACACACACACACACACACAAACACACACACACACACACACACACACACACAAACACACACACACACACACACACACACACACACACACGCACACACACACACACAGGGCAGAAAGTATCACACTTTAACAGCATTTGACTTCCATTTCCCTGAGTCAGCTCCTTATTTTCCCAGATTTTTTTCTTCTAATTTAAATCCCTTCCTTTAATTTCTGAATTGATTCAGCCATTCAAACTTTTAAATCCAATTTTAGATTGCACTGATTCATGCTTCATGATCATTTTCTTTGTCAGAATTTCAAGCACTTTTACACCCTGATTTCAAAGGGAATGTGTTGGGAATCAACAGACTCCACCAGCTCTCTGATGGCAGTTGGTAAACAATGATCACCATGGCAACATCTGGCTTCAGATGGGCCTCAGCCTACAGGCTTACATGGTTAAAAAACTCACACACAGGACACACAGGATTACATTTTAACAGGGTTTAAGATAGCCGACTTACTTTTCCCCTCAGTCAGGTCATTATTTCCATCAATGTTCTTTAAAATTTCATTCATTCCTTTAATTTTTGAATAGACGCAACCATTTCAACTTTAAATTCATTCATCCATTCCATTTATTTGTCCATTCATTTCCTTTCATCCAAGAGTTCATGGCAGGCTAATTCAGCATTCTGCATTAGCAGTTGAGCGCAAGCTTTTACAGGACTTCTTTAAACAATTTTCAGACATATCCTCAGTCATTCTTGATCAGCATTCTGCATCAGCAGTTGAGCACAAGCTTTTAAAGACTTCATTCAACCATTTTCAGACAAATCTTCAGTCATTCATGTTCAGCGTTCTGCATTAGCATTTCAGTGCAAGCCTTGCATGACTTCATTCAACCATTTTCAGACACATCTTCAGTCATTCATGTTCAGCTTCTGCTTTAGCATTTCAGCGCGAGTTATTTAAGACTTCATTCAGCCATTTTCAGACATATCTTCAGTCATCCATGTTCAGCATTCTGCATTAGCAGTTCAGCGCAAGCTGCTTCAGCATTCTGCATTCACAGCGCAATTTCTTCAGAAATTGCTTTTCTAGTTAATCATACATCTGTTGATTTGTCTTCTCCACCCCTCACAGTGAGATCAGCCAGCGCTCGGGCGAGGAGAACAGAACGAGAGGCGTCAGGCATCACCAGCCCCAGTAAGTAGACTGCAGCCCTGTGCCCTCTGTTTCTGCATCTTTCCATCTGCTCATACAGTCAGTACAGGCTGAACTGATGAAAACCGTGATCTGTGTAAAACATGGACCTGGTCTCAACAACTCCACTCGGTGGGTTTTAAAGAGGTGTTGTTAAAGCCAACAACGGCTGACTTCACTGAACTTTGGATCAACTTCGAAACAATGAAATAAATAAATGAATTTAGTCAAACACCAGATTGTGAAATCTATGCCTTCTAAAGTGTGATATCCTCCACACACGCTCACAGTGTACTCACAGATTGTAAACTGTACAGCGAGACAAACTCACCACAGGAGGCGACATGCGTTTTGCAACAGCTTGCTTACCAGAATTGTAAAATGCAAGCTGTGACTTGAACGTGAGATCATTTCCTTTTGTGTCAGTTTTTGTCATAGTAATCTGAATTGTACGAGCATGCAGGGTGAGTTTAAGACTCACACACTGGCCTCAGGGTGTGTGTTCATTCATTTAAAGACAGCTGGCAGGAGATACAGCAAGCACAGTCAAAATGTAGTGGTTAGTGTGTGTGTTTCGGGTTAAAACCTGGAGTAAATTTTGTTGTTTGTATAATTATGTAGTGGTCCATTTAATACAAAAAGTAAACACAGCAAAAGAGGTAGTATGGAAGCCTTATAGGGTCATATCATTTGCTCTAGATGCCAAATTGTAGTACATGCCATGTCAGGATGTGAGCAGCAGCTGTCTATGTCATTTTTCTGGGTGTGCACAAAATTTGAAAAATGTTCCCCAAATTTTGTGATTCATGATTTTTAATTTTTGTCTGCATTATATGTTTCAAAGATCAGGCAGAAACACTCAGACTCATTCAGATTCAGATTTGAATGAACAGATCCACTCACACAAAGGTTGTTGGGAAGTACTTTAGGCTGTGGATGAGGCCCTGCATGTCAGCAGACCTCCCTGACGCTAGTGCTGTAGCTACGGGGCATAAATGTGTGTGTAGGTGCTCATTGTCATTTGGAGACAGTTGCCCCACACAAAATATGGGCCAACAGGGCAGATTTACGAGCCAGTGGGCGGGAAGATGCTTTACTGTAACCTTAGTTAATGTACACATACACATACACACACGCACACTAACACAAGACACCAGAATTAGTGGTTAAACCCCATCTGGTACTGGTCACATCTTTCTTTTTGACACAGACTTTATATCACAGGATTTAAATGAGCTGTAAAAGTTTACCCTATTGACACATCTAATAATGAATTCATATGAATTTATATGCTTTCCTCAACTCTTGTTTTACCTGGCTCAAGTTCAAAAGAACAAGAGGAAATCACTTCAAGATTTAATGAAAAGCATTGGTTCATCGGTTCTAAGGTCTTCCAAAAGCTGTATTCACACATGCACCGAACCCTTTAAAATTTTGAATAGCTTTGTGCATGAATGCAAACGGACAGATTTTCCCCCCAGTTTTCCTCGACTTTTCTCTGCCAGCCCCTTTGTAAAATTACTGGAGGAGGTTGGGATGAACCATGATGTGAAGGAAGCAGGTAGAAGTCTGGAAAAAAAAAAAAAAAAAAAATCAGGAGAGCATGTGTGAAAGGAGCTGTACTCAAGCTGAATCAACAGGTCTGTGGAGAGGGGTGCAGCTGCAGACTTCCACTCTCAGTGGACTCTCTTGGAGGCTCCACTCCACTCCACCATCAAAGGGAAGGGTCTGCAAAATGTTCCTTAAAAAAAAAAAAAAAACTCAACTTTTTCAGGAATAATCCTTCTAAATCATCACTTCTGGGCCTCTGAAAATGTGTGTCAGTGTTGGAGTAATGTTTTGGTTGCGTCGGGACGTTTCTGGGCAGATAGTAGACGTGGTTACATCAGCCAATCCCAGCACACTTTTCGTATTGATGACAGCAAGTGGAAGAAGCTAATCAGATATGATAGTTAGCTTTCTGCTAACCAGGAATGTGTCAAATACCTGTGATTAGCTTGTGCTAACATACCAAGTCAGGTGCACGGCTCTCGAGTCTCCCACTTGGAAACGTGACGTTTCAGGTAGTTGCTCGGCTAGTGAGTGCATTCACGTAGTCACAGTCTGGGCTGTGGTTGTGATCTGTGTGTTTATTGTTGTGTTTATCAACATGTAACAATTATTCATGCAGACCCTACCTTAAAAACAACAAGGCTTATGCCCTGAGGTAAGGTATTTATTAACAGTTAGGTAGAGCTACGGTTTGAAACCTGACAACAAGCAAACTTATTCAGTTTGTACCGTAGTTTAGTAGCTGGCTATATGTAGCACTATTGGCAGTTTGGTGCTTCTGAGACGTGTCAGTGATGTGTAACATTAGTGAATCCTGGTTATGTCCTACCAGTGCTCATACACCAACTCCAACCTCACCAAGCAGAGCTAACATAGCCTGGCTCTTTATTTTATTGATAGACTCTCAAGTTTGAACAGACCACTGCAGAATAACTGCTGACTGTGGGTTGGAATGAACATTAGCACAAACAGTTTACCTCCTGTGTTAGCCTTTAGCCCATGTTTTAGCCTTTAGCTTGTGTTTTGGCCTTTAGCTTGTGTTTTGACCTTGAGCTTGTGTTTAAGCCTTTGGCCTGTTTTAGCCTTTAGCTTGTGTATGACATTAGACTCCAGTGTCCACCATCACTACAAAATTAATCACAGAAATCGTTTTAAGCAGAGAAAAACACAAATCTCTTCTTACTAAACTCTATCAGCCATCGTGGTGGTGTCAAAGACACTTTGGCTGTATTCAGACCAGAAAAGTCCTTTGGTACACTTGTTTGGTCCAGACCAAAAGCAGACTTTTTTTTTTTTTTTCGTTTAGTGCGGTTCGTATTCAGATTGTACTTTTTGCAAGTGGACTATATTCTGTAAACACATCCACGTGTGTGACGATCAGTGCTCTCATTGGACAGCACTGACAAAGGGCGGCACACAGAATACAGACCTGGAAATGGAGGTAAACATGTGTGTTTGTGCTCTTATTAGAGCTGCAAAATCATTTTCAGTTTCAAGAGCAGCTCCTTCAAAGCAGACTTAACAACACCTTTTCAAATTTTGGAACAGCAAAGACAAATGCGCGCAGCAAGGAGACGCTATGCTCTGTGTGTCCTGACCCACAACATGCTAGCAGTGTGGCTAAACAGAAGACGGAGGATCAGGTATGAACCAAAGACGGTTAGGTTACGGTGGCTTTATAGGCCCAAAAGGCGCATGTATCCTGTAGTTAGTTCGGATGGACCTTGGTTTGTATTCAGACCTGCACCGGAGAACCACAAACCGCACCAGAGTTCGTTTGGAAGCGGACCGAGACCACCTCAAAAAGTGGGTCTCAGTCCGGTTGTTTGGTCCGCACCAGGGCTCGTTTGTGTCTATTCACACCTGCATGAAAAGTCCAGATCAGCGTGGGAAACAAACCCTGGTCCATTTAAAGTAGACCAAACAGTCCAGGTCTGAATACGCCCTTAGACATGCCATAAATCAATCTGGTCCTGCCTGACCTGATCAGTAAGTTAAGAAGAAGTGTTTTGAAATAACCCATAATGGTGCTGATAATCTCATTTAAAAGTGTTGATTAGGATTAGGCATCTAGAAGAGATAATTTTTTAAGATCACCCAGAAACTCTTCACAGGGGCTTTAAATACAGTGAGTGCCTGGCAAATTATGTGTTTTTTTAAATGTTCTTTCATAAATATCCAACACCATGAACATTGTTAGATTTTAGTTAAAAATAATAATAATAACTTAATGGACAAATGTAGCCCTAACATTGAAAACTGTGCTCCTAACTGTTTGAAATGACCTGAATCTCCCTGTGAACAACCTGCCAGTGTCCACTCTAGCTGTCATCTTCAATCATTTGGCCATGAGGGGGCAGCACTGTGCTGATTTATTCTACACCAAATATAGTAAACTGCAGCAGATGGATTAAATCAAAGATTAGTGGAAATATCACTAACATCAATAAAACACACACACACACACACACACACACACACACACACACACACACACACACACACACACACACACACACACACACACACACACACACAAACACACACACACACACACACACACACATTGTCTCACTAGTTGCCAACCTAAGTTCACAAAGACAGGCCACACCCAGGTCAACATGCAATACATACATGCACTACAGCAGTGTGTGTTGCTGGAGCCGTCAGCCTGACATGTCTGAGTGTGTTTGATCTCTCTATCAGGGCTCAGACGCTTGCCATGTGACCTCTGACCCCCCTTTGGTGCAATGTGAGCAGCATGCCGAGGGTTAAGGTTCACATGAGTTTCCTGAATGCAGACACAGGTCACACACACTTCCACTGACACACACACTCCCTCCCGCTCAGTGTTTCTGGAATATTCTCTCAGTCCTCAAAAATAACACAGACACGAGTGCTCTTCTGTATCTAAACATCTTTTAGGAAGTGTGTTTTGATAGTTCCACCCTCACTTCCCTCCTGTATTGTTTTTCAGCGGTGTTTTCACAGGCTATCATCCCTCCGCACATTTGCGAAAGCAGAGCTGTCAGGATCCACCTCGAGGAAGTCTAGACAGAGTTCAAGGAACGTCTTTTCAGTCCAGCATGACCAAGATTGCGGATGGTGTCAAATGAGCGCCCGCACAAGGAACATTTGGAGTTTGCAGACGGAAGCGTCTGCAGGTCCAGCAGGTTATTTTAGTCTGTAAGGAGCCGGTTCATGTCACATGGCAGAGCTAATGGTTTCTATTTTCAAGACACAATGCTGCTTCAGTTTCTCAGTGTCACCAGAGGGGGAAAAAAAGAGAGCTGCAACATATGATCAGCACATGGGGATGTCGTAATTCTGGATTCATTAGCAAGACACACTGAAGGAATAAAAAGTGGGGAGAGGGAGGGAGAGGAAAGGAAAGGGAGAGTAAGAAGAGGAGGAAGAGGAACAAGAGGGAGGGAGGAAGGGAAGTCCAAAAAAAGACAGAGAGGGAAAGAGGGAGTGGGGAGTCAGAGAGCAGAGACTACATGTGGCTGTGGAGGGAGTGATCCGGTTATGGAGGGAGACAAATTCTCAGGTAAGACAAACGCAGCCTGGAGGGACGTTTTCTGTGTCTTTTAAAGTCCTTCCATCATCTTCCTCTCTGTGATCCATGTCTCTCTGTAAGAGCCTGCCTCTCTTCCCCCCTCCATGGTATTTTCCACTCTCTTATTCTGTCCTGTTTGCTGACTGCTTGTTTTCTTTGGGGTTTGGAGCTGGAGCTCTGCATGGTTTGTGGAGCAGCTCAGTGGACCTGTTTAACTTTATCTGTCTCTTTCTGTTAATCTCTTTGCAGGCTTCTTTGTCTCTGTTTGAGCCCTCTGTTTCCACTGTTTCCAGTTCAGTACTTGGTCTCTGAAGGTTGTTGCTCACTTACATTCTCTTCTCTCGTCTTGTCTTTCTTGAAATCATGCTTTTTGTACAGCCCTGTAGAAAAGTATGGGAGAAGGACTTCCCGTGAAATAACTGTCCAGAAAAACAAAACAACAACAAAAAAAACATGTTTATTTCTAAGACATTTCTCTCTGTTTCTCCATCTGCTCTCTCCTATTCTTCTGTGGTGTGAAAACAGGAAGGAGCTCTGTTTGAACAGTACTACTCTTGTCCCTCGTGGCTCTGATCCCACTCTGGCCATCAGTCAGTCCCTCCTTTAGCTAACAGGACAGAGAAAAGCCCACTTCGCTCCACACTTGGCAAACAGAAGTCTGACACATTTTTTGCCCCCCCCCCCCCCCCCCCCCCTGTCTTTATTTACCATGAATAATATTCAGTTTAGACTGATGGCAGTTTTCATCAGTGCTGTCTGCTTCTTAATGGGATTTTTGGGAGTTTCAAACTCTTAAATCAACTGCAGCCAGCATGTTTGTGTTGTGGTTATCTTGCATAACTTGTAGCACCTACCCACTGTGTGAAATCTGGACATAGGTGAGACTGTTGACAAGTGTGCATGTTTGACTCTCCCTCCCTCTCTCACTCCCTCTCTCCCTCTCTCTCTCATTGTGGCCCATGTTTCCAGGTGCTTCCTCTAGGGAGTTGTAACAGCCTTAGCAGGACATTTAGTGTGTATGTTTCCTTATAGATGATTGTTAACTTGTTTATTTATGCACTCACAGTATAGTTGCAGGATTTCCCCAGAAAAGTTGTCGGGGAAAGTTGTCAGGCCTGTGCTAGCAGGGGATAGTCCAGGTGGTTCTGTTAGACTAAGGGTGTATTCAGACCTGGACTGTTTGGTCCACTTTAAACGGACCAGGGTTCGTTTCTCACGCTGGTGCGGACTTTTCATGCAGGTGTGAATAGACACAAACGAACCCTGGTGCGGACCAAACAACCGGACGGAGGCCCACTTTTTGAGGTGGTCTCGGTCCTCTTCCAAACAAACTCTGGTGCGGTTCGTAGTTCTCCGGTGCAGGTCTGAATATAAACCAAGGTCCATCCAAACTAACTACAGGATGCATACACCTTTTGGGCCTATAAAGCCACCGTAACCTAACCATCTTTGGTTCATACCTGATCCTCTGTCTTCTGTTTAGCCACGCTGTTGCTAGCATGTTGTGGGTCAGGACACACAGAGCATAGCGTCTCCTCGCTGCGTGCATTCGTCTTTGCTGTTCCAAAACTTGAAACGATGTTGTTAAGCCTTCTTTGAAGGAGCTGCTCTTGAAACTGAAAATGATTTTGCAGCTCTAATAAGAGCACAAACACATGTTTACCTCCATTTCCAGGTCTGTATAGGTCTGTCCAATGAGAGCACTGATCGTCACACGTGGATGTGTTTACAGAATGTACTCCACTTGCAAAAAGTACAATCTGAATACGAACCGCACCAAATGAAAAAAATAAAGTCCGCTTTTGGTCCGGACCAAACAAGTGGACCAAAGGACTTTTTCTGGTCTGAATACAGCCTGGTGGATTCAAATTGAAAACCTGTCTGGGAGAAATGACACTAAAGCAGGAGTGTTAAAAACTGCACGAGAAGAGGCTCCAGAAGAAACAGAAACAAATACACACCTGTGAAATAAAGATCTTTACAGCTTTATTCTGCACACTCTACTGAAGCTGAATTAATTCATTACTCAGTATTTTGAAGATATTAAGACAAGTTTTACTCAATCAGAGGTACAGCTGACCTGACTGACGGACGGGCACCTCGTAGCTGTCAGTAGCCACGATTACATGAGGAGTTTTTTGTCTTTCTGAATGGAATCTTTCCGAATGACTTTTCTGAAAACAATAGTATACATGGAAAGGAATATTCCAATCTCTGGTCTACATGCGCCGCTGTAATCAAACAGAATAGTCAATGGGGCATGCACAGAAAAACGTAGACATCACGAGATTTATTAAAGCTGGAGGACGACAGTTTGTTTATCACAGTGTTGCAGTACTCCGTATTGATATCGGTTATCAGTCTGCATTCACGCTTTATTTAGAGAATTTTCAGCGCATTACTTTCACACAGAAACACAGCTGAATAAGTCTCTAGTTCTCGATACCAATACCAGATTTTTTGGTGGGAGTCCGTTTATTTGTGTTTTTGGTCAAGTAAAATATGGCCCCGTCTGAGTGCAGAGGAAACCAGCAGAGGAGCAGGGAGGGGGTGTTTGGTGCGAGCGCCCTGGGCTTCTGCTGCACAAAAACACTGCTGTAGGGGTAATTTCTGCCCTAAACCTTGTGATAGGACCCAACTTGTTCCATCCCGGAGTATCACTTTAAAGTAGAAAGGGACTCTGTGGATCGTATAGTTAGGTAATTAATTCCACCATTTAGGAACAACAGAGGAGAAGAGTCTGGCTAAATATTCGGAGCCACATTGGGCTGGGAGCACCAGGCGTCTTTCACAAGCAGAGCGTAGTGGGCGAGAAGGAGTGTAGACCTGGATGAGAGACCCCAGGTAGGCAGAGGCATTCTTGTCAATGTTTAGTAAACTAGAAGAAGAGCTTTGAATTCAAGTGGAGGTGCCACTGGAAGCCAGTGAAGAGAGATTAACAGCAGGGTGGCATGTGCTGTTTTGGGCTGGTTAGAGACCAGATTTGCTTCTGCATTCTGGATCATCTGCAGAAGTTTAAATGTACACGCTGGGAGGCCTGCTAGAGGAGAGCTGCAGGTGCATGAAGTCACAAGGGCCTGTACTAGAAGCTGCGTGGCCTGTTGTGTCAGGTAGGATCTGATCCTTCTGATGTTATAGACGGCAGATCCACAAGCTCGAGCAGTCAAGGCCATGTGAGCCTCAAAGGTCAGCTGGTCATCAATCATGACACCCAGATATCTGTCAAAGTTTGTGGAAACTGCTGGTTGGAGATTCAGAACCAAAGAAGGGGAACATTGTTTTAATATAAAAGGAATCAGTTTATGGAATAATTTTAACAGAGATATTAAAGAGACATCATCAAGCAAGGTGTTTAAAGAAAAATTAAAGCCAGTGGTATCAAGTCAGTGTGTGGTTCTTTTTCTGGTGCTCTGAGAAAAAGTCTTTTTTTTTTCATTTCTTCAACGTAATATGTACTGGAAGATGAAATTGAATTAAGAAGGACCTTTGAGGGAGCTGTTTGACTGCAGCCTATTTATTCATTTATTTTCGATTGATTTGGAATTAAGTGTTTTTGTTTTGGTTTAATGAATGATTTGTGAAAGAAGAACAGATATAATCTTTTATCTGCTCCTTTTCATGCAAAATTTGCGATAAACAATACAAAAATAAAAAAATACTTAAATATTTCAACCTAACAGCCCCTGGAAACCTCTATATATTTTCTAATATGTGTTTGTAAATGAGCTTGTCTTCTGTAATCTGACTAACATCTTTATGTTGCATTGAAAAAAAAAGAAAAATCGACTGTTAAGTGTCCTGATGAGCCAAAACTTTTGATGTTATGGATTTTTGTCGTCAGAGGCGTTATTGTACAGAGATAAACAAAGCCAAAGTTAGTTTGACGGTAAAGTTAATTTCATACAGCATCTTCTTTGTAGCTAATTTGCATGAAAGTGACTGGTTTAGGAAACAGAAGAAGAAAGGGGAACAAAAATCAACTGAGAAGCAATTAAGTTTGTTGGTGCTACACAAATATGGAACCAAAACAGAAAACAGTCCAAACTCTTAACAATCGTAGCTCAGACAAAGGACACTGTGGAGTAATTCACCAACAAAAGCTGAATACATTTTATTACACCCATATGCCCATGCTTAATGTGCTGGTGTATTTTAGGATTGTTCAGATGTGGTTGAATGAAAGACCTGAGGTGGTTTTAATTCTAGAGGCAAGAAGTCTGCAGCTTTTAGATGCAGTGATTCAGTTTGGAAAATAATGAAAAAATGTAACCTGCACTGCAACATCCAGGTCTGTCAGCTGTTTTCTAAAGGCATCATAGCTCTGTTAGCTTCCTGTCTTTAAAAAACAACAACAATAGAGGGTCTACAACATTGAGTTATGCTGTTTATCTTCAGTAAAGAGAGATAACATTAAAAAAATAATAATTGTGAGAGGATTTAAATCTGTTTTTCAGCTCAGCTGATCAAAAACTTTATAAAACATGGACATGGCCTCAGCGACGCATTTGGAAACCATGTTGGAAAAAGTGACTCAAGGTGGCGCAGAGGCCGCCAAATGAATCTGGGTTACTGGCGAAGACCTGGGTACCTGTCAGTCAAACCAGCTGTGTCCCAAACTCCACCAACTGTTAATGAGAAATGCTTTAGTTTTATTCACATGATTACAATTTACTGAAACGTGTTCTTTCTGGTCTGGACCCGTTGTATGAATACGTTACATCCTCCACTTGGATTAATTCACTTCTCCTCACTGATGTTCCTCCCTCTGGGTGGTGATGCTGACTTTGCACGGCTCCCTTTGTTTCCTGTGATTTTTTTCCCATGAGTCGGAGCGATGAACGGAAACTGTCCATCGCCCACTCTGAGATTATGAATAACGGTGCTGACGTGTCCTGTTGGTTCCAGTCACAGTGAGGTCAGCTGATGTTTGAGGGAAGTCTGTTTGACACAGACGTAGTCAGGCCTGGCTGAGACCTCAGGGTCAGGGCTGGAACAGCAGAAATGTCAGATAACTGAGCTGACCGTCATGGAAAGCTTCTTAATGCTTCTGTTGAAAGACAGAAAACTCTGCAGTATGCATGCCAGGCCAGTAGCTGCTGGTGTAAGTTTATCATGGGACCAGCAGATGGCTGAGAAAAAAAACATTCACACAAATACATTTGTGTACATTTAGGCTCTGGTGTCAGTTTTCACAGGACGTGCACCTTACCAGTTACACATTTGTTGTGTTACGTCTCAGAGGTCACTTTTCAACAAACTTTTTTTTGCCTTTCTTTTCATTTTTGGAGACTTGTATGACTTTGTACTAAGAATTGATAGAGTGAGAAACTGGGAGGGATAGTGTGGACAAACATAGAGCATGCACATTTTTTCTTTTAGAAAAATACTCATAATATATGCAAAGATTATGATACTATCAAAGCAAATGTGATTTTAAAAAGTGCCTTAAATCCAGCTTTGATTGGCTTACATTAAAATCTCAGTGTTGGTTTCTCTGATTCGTCTGGACCAAAATTTCCTATTTGATTCAATTTTGTTTCATCTGATGCTTTATATATATATATATATATATATATATATATATATATATATATATATATATATATATATATATATATATATATATATATAGTTTAGTTTATATGTTTATTGTTCCGTGGACAGTCCCCTTTAATTCACTATGCAGCAAAAGGGGCAGCTTAAGCCTGTACAGCTAATTTCCAGCCGTAGTCCCTGGCCATTGGTTTAATAGGCAGCCCACAATGTAATTGTTAAAAGTTAAGATACAATTAAACACAAAAGAAAATGTATAAAAGAGACATACAACTTATCACACAAAATTAGAAAAGACACACAGCAATTTATGCATTAAAAGGCAAGACTGAGACAACAAAGCGTGAAGAAATAATCATAGAAACCACATTCAAAGCACGGATAAAACATTTCATTAAGACATTGAATTAAGGCAGGTAGCATCAATGACTATGTCACATCCAACACAGGTTTTCCCATTTGTCCAGGATTAGTGTCTACACTTGTAGTTGTCTATAAGCCAAAATTTGAGATGGGATATAAAAGTGGAGTATTCATGGATGTATTTGATAGTGTTGGGCATTGAATTCCAATGTTGTATTGCTCTGACAGAAAATGATTGCTGACCAAAAGTGTCCTTTCTGAATGGAATTAGAGGAAAACCTCTCTCTCTCTCTCTCTCTCTCTCTCTCTCTCTCTCTCTCTCTCTCTCTCTCTATATATATATATATATATATATATATATATATATATATATATATATATATACATATTTATATAGATAGATAGATAGATAGATAGATAGATAGATAGATAGATAGATAGATAGATAGATAGATAGATTTACTGTTTTCATACACTTTTAACAGGTTTTCAAGAAAACAATTTATGCCGATGAGATGGAGGCCTTTAAAACTCACGGGTCACATTTGATACGTTCGGTGTTATAGGGTTAAGTCCTTTACTCTGCAGAACCACAGCAAGTTTGTTTATAAGTTTTGAAAAAAGCAAAGCAAAACAAAACTTTTCTCATCCTGAGTCATTCTCATGGTCCTTATTTTATCATGTTACATGTCACCCCAAGGTGTGTTTCAACTGTCTCAAACCATGGGGTCAGTTGTAACATGACATTCTTTGTTTTTTGAGATGGGGCCATGCATTTCCTGTTTATGCTGCACAGACAGTTTCGAGGCCATTTATTGGCAGAGACTTAAAGCTTGTTTGAAGACACTGGGTTAAAAGAGCTCAAAGTTAAAGACAGAGATGTCAAAAATGTTACAAGTGTCCCCAGCCTCCCCTATGGTAAAAAATATATGTCTATGAGCCTTCTTGGCCACTTCTTTATCCCTATGACAACAGTGATTATCTTGCTTCTGTCTGTTAAATATGCAACATACACATTCACCACTAGGTGGAGGTGTACAGTTGAAAAGCTTCTTAGTATTCCCTTTACATTGACCTCTCTCTTTCTGCTTTGTTTCTGCTTTGTTTTCAACCTTTGACTGCTTTGAGTGTCCCTCTCTGTGAGTGTAAGAAGAGTTTTTATGAAGGTTAGCTGAGGCCACGCACCTCGTGGTGAGACACGGTAGGCTTCGCTGGGTGAGTCATTGTGGCAACACGCTGAGTGGATCAACACAAGAATTCTATTTCACAGAGTTTTCTACCAGGTTAGTCATTTAATTAAAAAGAAGGGAGACAGAGAGAGACTAAAGGAGAATCCTGTTGGATGGAGGACAGCTGCTCTCTTTATTTAGGCAGCAGCATGTGTGCAGACAGTCGATACACTCACTCAATCATATAGCCCATGCTCACTGCAAAGAAAACCACAGAGCAAGAGTAATTGAAGGGGTTTGCCAGTGTGTGTGTGTGTGTGTGTGTGTGTGTGTGTGTGTGTGTGTGTGTGTGTGTGTGTGTGTGTGTGTGTGTGTGTGTGTGTGTGTGTGTGTGTGTGTGTGTGTTTCTTTCTAACAGGTGCTGTGTTTGATTAAAGTTAGCAGGGCCTGGCTGGGTGCTGCTGTGTAACATTTGCTTGAGGGCAGCTGCTGTTGCTACAGCTTTGCATAAACTTTACACAGAGCTCATTCACCGTGTGGTCTCTGAGGCCACAGCACAGGGTTTCATACGTGTATTACCAGTCACCAAATATTACAGAGAGTTGCCGCCAAAGTTATGTGAGCAGCTATATGCTCACTTCCAACTAAACGTTGCCAAAAAGAAAAAAAAAAAAAAACCTACCATGGCATCACTTGTTTTTCTGCTGTATGCCTTTATTTTAAGACTTGAGGTTTTACTGACTCCATGTTTATTTTCTGCAGCCACAGATGACCTTAAGTGGAAGAGGGGATTGGGCTAAAAATATATGGAAAGATTAACAAAAATGGGTCCAGATATTTTCACTTCATGTCTATTTCAAAGTTTCTAAAGCAAAGTTTGTCTTTAGTTTAACTTTTGATCCATCACTTTTCACTTATATGTTTTTCTGGATATGTCAACCTTTAACCTTGTTTTCTATCATAAGTAGAGTAACCAGCCAGCAAACCTGTTCCACAAAACGCAAACAAGATAACTGATCAAAACTGGTCCTGTCCTCATCTCAGAGTGAAAGTGTACATAAATGCACTTTTACAGAAGAACTGCAGAAGAGGTACACCACTTTTCCTTGCGTTGTGACTGGTGGTCAGCTTTGGGTATTTTGTAGTATCTCTGAGAGGCTACGTAGGGCTCAATCAGAAGAATTTACATTATACAGACAGAAATCTTTGGGCTTCACTTTGCCTCAGATGAATTCGCTAATAACAGGCGGACACTGTGCGATTTTGAGGGGATTTAATCACAATTTTGCTGTCGCAGACAAGGTT
This sequence comes from Halichoeres trimaculatus, assembly GCF_033239565.1. NCBI lineage: Eukaryota > Metazoa > Chordata > Actinopteri > Labriformes > Labridae > Halichoeres > Halichoeres trimaculatus. The sequence goes on along the minus strand of NW_027437198.1, from coordinate 3,589,620 downwards.
ATAATAGTTTTAGATTTGTCATTATAGTTTAGTTTTAGTTAGTTTTGAATTTTTTTTTCCATTACAGTTTAGTTTTAATTAGCTTTAGAGCGGGCATTGTGGTTTTTATTTAGTTTTGATTTTTGCAACAAGGCTTAGTTTTAGTTTAGTTTTAGTTTAGTTTTCGTTTTTTCATACTTAAAGGGATAGTTCAGTTTTTTTGAAGTGGGGTTGTATGAGCTCTATGTGACCACTAAGGACATTGGATATAGTAGAAAGTTGTCTCCTCTCCCTCAGTAAGACACAAACATTAATTGATGTTGACGAGGAAATAGACGCTAACAGGGACAGACGGTACCAAATTCAAAGGCTATTTTCTCTGCCCACAAGAACTAAAATCAAAAAGTAATACCACAGTTTAAGAGTACGATACATAAAATATTTTTTAAGTACATTAAGTCTTCGGAAATATAAACATTTATCTGGACCTAACTAACTCACCTGTCCTTACGCGCAGCGCTAGTGCGCTCCGTCCCCCCTCCTTTCTTTCAGCTTCTTCTGACCTGGCTGCAGCTGCCTTTAAAACAAATGTATATATATATATATATATATATATATATATATATATATATATATATATATATATATATATATATATATAAACTTTGTATAAAAAATAAAAAAATAAATTATATAAAAATAATGTTAACCTAAATTACATAAAAATAATATAAACAAAAACAATGTAAAACTATATAATATGAGCTTTTATATTTAGAAACTTGGACTCTGTAACATGAAAGGCAGACTTAAATACAGTTAAAGTCAGACTCACATAAAATTAAACTATTACAGACGCTCTGATTCATTGCTCCACTACGTTTCGTTGCAGCACAGCGCACAGCCAGTCAGTGCAGTAAACAAGCACGACCCAGTACGTCGTTATGATGGTGCTATATGGCGCTAACAACTGCCTCAAACCGTTGTAACATTGGTTGGGAAAATGTGTTGGATTGATTTAAATTCTAGGCTATTAATATTGTCAGAAACTAAAACCAAGGGCATTTTCTCTATAATTTTGGTAAGTTTCAGTTAGTTTTGTGAACACAAGATACAGTTTTAGTTTACTTATCGTTTTTGTTTTCTTTTCTAGTTTTTATTAGTTTGAGTTAACTGCAATGTAATTAAAATTTTAGTCTTCATTTTCAGTTTCGTTTTAGTTAACTATTATAACCTTGGTTGCAGACCACGCTGCGTCATCGTGGAAATATTGTAGCATCGGGATATCAGGTCGGGAGGTTGTAAGCCGCACAGTGTGAGAAGACTCATGAGGAAGGATGAATTGCTGCTACGTTCTAACGATAATGCTGCGACCTCCCAATCAAACTTCTGGCATGTCAGACATTTTCACCGTAGCTTGTACAGTGTGAGTGGTGTTACGTCACGATTCTATCATTCATTCATTAGGAACTATGTTCATCATAACGTTATCGGGTACAGATGAGGAATTTGCCGGGGCAGTATGGTGTTTAAAGCAACATTGGCTGGCTAATGCTAACGTGAAACTATCATAGCTACTGTAAAACAATATATAGTTTAACATTAACGTTACTTCAAGCTCCTGATGAAGGATGGACATCCCATACCGACCACATCTCCTCCTCAGCCATTCACGTACCCAAATCCTTTTCTTTCTTTTTTTTTTTTTTAGTTTCAGCGCACAAGACAGCGCACACAACTGCAACAACTTGCTGCCTGCTCGCCATCTTGTTGTCAGGCACGCTGTGGTTGTCATAGGAACTAGGAACCTTTGTTTTTCATTGTTCACACTCAACCACGTTGTGCCGTCACACGCCGACTGATGCCGACAAGTAGTCATGGCTGTCAATAATCATGGCTGACAGCAGTCGTACAGCATGTCGTAGGGTCAAATAGAGTACGAGTGACAAACCTGGTCGTGCAGTGGGAGCATTTCCCCGACAGTCAGATTTCTAAAATCGCACAGTGTCTGCCCGGCATAAGTGTACGTATTTTCTAAGGCTTTTTTGTAGTTTGTTAAACAGAAATCAAAATATGAGCTTTAATTTGCAATGAAAAATTCCTTTAAAGATGCTGTGAGGAGTATCAGTTTTAATCAGACTGCAGCGCCACCTTTTGACCCGGAGTCTGACGCACACTGTGGTGAGGACGTGACTTTTAACAAGGTGTGTGTTTGTTTTGGAAATGAAAGGAGATCAGATCTTTTAAAATCTATTTTTCTTTGTTCAAGGCAACTTTTTACCAGATACAACTCCACAAGGTAAGGTATTTATCAACAGTTATGTGGAGCTATGCTTTGAAATGTGACAACAAGCAAACTTTGTCAGTTTCTACCATAGGTTAGTAGATATAGTTAGCCCTACTCACAGCCTGGGGCTCCAACACATGTCTGTAATGTGTAACGTTGAATCCTGGTTATGTCTTGTCATCTACCAAGAAGAGCTAACATTACCTCACTGTTCATTTTATTGATAGACTCTCAAGTTATAACAGACCACTGCAGAATAACTGCTGACTGTGGGAAACACAGATCTCTCTTCTCACTACTAAACCTCATCAGCCGGCGTGGTATTGTCATGGAGACTTGGTTGGCTGTACATCAAGCTGGTCTTACCTGACCCGATCAACCCGACCCAGGAGACTAAAAAGTAGCATTTGGGAATAATCTGTATTGGTGCTAATAATCTCATTTTAAAGTATGGATAAGGATCAGGCTTATAATTAAAAAGGAGACTTATACAAGATCACTTAGAAACTCCTCAAAGCCTCTTTAAGGCTCCCATATCACAAACAAACAGAAAGTTAAGCTCAGTAACTGATAGGCCTGTCACGATAATCAATAAATCAATTAACCGAACGATTAATAAAAACGTCCTCGGTAAGTTTGCCTCAATAAACTGACACGTGCATGCATGTTTGTTTTCCTCCTCTCTTTAGACCAAAGAGGCGGAATGAGAAGATGGCTCACTACGTCTATCTTTCCTAACATCGGGGTGCATAGGTTCTATAGTAGATTTAGTGGATTTATAGCGGAGTGAGCATCTGTCAAAAATGCGATCTTTGGGGTGAAGACGGGGCTGCTCACGTGTACACACGGAGAGAGCTGAAGCGAGCGTCCTAAGGGGTAAGGAGGAAACACACGCTAATATGAGTGATGGCACGAAAGATACGGTTCTTAAGCCGCCTGCCACAGTCCCAGTGTGGGAATATTTTGTTTTTTATCAGAATGAACAAAGTGTGAGCTCATGAACACCAACTAGCTAATACGTCGCATTAGTTTGAAAATAGTGGCGACGAAGAAGAAGAAGGAGCGGTGCAGCGGAGCCTTGTTCTTTGACAATCCGCTCTTACTGAGGCTTTTGGTCTGCAAAGTAAATAGAAATAAAAGCGCCAAATGGTGGGCGCTCAAAGACAGCTACATTGCCAAAGAATTGCAGCCCTTCAATACGGTTGAAAGCCAGAAATGTTCAAAATGTTTGACAGATTGACTGGGAAAAAGGACATGTTACAAACAATTCAGGAACTGTATAAACTCCCTTTTATTTAGGCTATAGTTTTTATTGTTGTTGTTTTTTTTTTTTGGAGTTTTGTTTTTTCTTTAGAGACAGGGTCTTTGTTTTATTGTTTTTGATTGGTATTAATTATTTTCACTGACATGTATTTTTTTTTTTCTAAAAATAGAGTCCATTTCATTTTCATTGTATTTTTTTTCTCTTTCTTGTTTGTTAAATTTTTTATATTTTTCGTTTAATTTATTTTATTTAAAAGATCCTGACCTTTTAATTACAGTTAAATACTCTTAAGAAATTAAAGTTTCTTGCTTTTGATATGGTGTACTCACTTTATTATCCTATTTATCATAATTACATCAATGAAAAAATGGGGGAAAAAAATCAAAATAATATTGATAATAATATTGTTTATCGCCAATAATATTTTGGAAAACCATCATCTAGCAAGATTTGTTATCGTGACAGGCCTAGTAACTGATTTAGCTGAAGTGGTAGCAGCTCCTGCTGCCATACCTGTAATTATACAATGATTGAAGCCTTATTATTGTGAAAATGGGTGAGTTATTAACATATCTCCCCACATATTGTCTTAAACAGAGACATATGTTAGAGATACCAACAACTTTTCTTTGTACCAGGCTTTGAACATTTGCTGTCTTGCTGTGAACTTGGGTATTTAGACCTTGGACTCCACATAGACTGACTAACCTTTGGGACCACTCTCAAGTGGCCACTTGAGGACAGTTTTTCACCCCTTCATGTGAGCTTTCTCAGCTCCAGAGGCTGCATGTCAGCGGTCACTTATCACCCTCAGCTGTGTAAGTGTTTTAAGTCTTTCGTCTGCAAACATTTTTAACATTTTGGACTGTTGCTCATCCCCACAGCACTGCTTTCCCTCACCATTTATTCCCACACTCAGCTGAAAGCAGCAAGCCTACACTGAAAGCCAGGCACTTCTCTGGTTGTGTTTACTGTACAGAGCTGCTGATTCCATTAGTCATGCTAACCCTGCTCTCCTTCTCTGGCTCTGCCCTCTCACACAGAGCAGGGGGAATCTTCCTGATCCTTGTTTCTATTAAAGCCATGAGAGGCAGTCAGCGTCACTTCACTTCTGTCTTTTTTCCTTTTTTTTTTTCTTGGCACACCTCTCTCCACATTTCCTCTTCTCTGAAGTCACAGTCCAGGTAGAGCCGTTTATTATGGAGGTTGCCATGTAAACAGAGCAGCGGTAACCAGTCAGCCCTGATCAGGGACATCCAAGACACACACACACACACATACATGAACAAAGAACACATGCAATCAATGCACACACTGGCCAACAGACAGCACTCACACATCTGACCTCCTTCAGATGGCTTATGAGATACAGACTGACTCATGGGCGATTGTCTGCATCCAGGCCGACAAAGCCTTTGTTGTTTTAGGATGAACTCAGCAGGATGCTGGGCTTTCCTCTGTCGCTGACACTCATAATGTGTAACAAAGAGATGGCTGTCTAAACCTGACTTAATTGGATCATTATTCACTTCATAAAACTGGGCCATGCTCTCCTGAATGAGCAGATGTATTGCAAGAAAACTGCTCTTTAGAATCACTGCATTCACAATCATCTGCTTTTTAGACATCAAGGTGCTAATCTCACTTTGTCCTTTGATGTTATAGCAAACTATTCACGTAATACGTTACATTTTATGTTCTTTTCAGACATTTTCTTGTGTTTTAAGGAGTGAAACAAGGTTAGTGTGAGTTAAAGTCCTGTATTGAGGTTTAACCCTGATTCAATGATAAGGATTCGGACATTCCTTGAAACACATGGAAAAGAAAGGGAAATACAGAGTCACAGCAGCAAGACAAGAAAGTATATAGTGCAAAAAAATCAGGAATATATAAATAGAATAATACAATAAGTGTCAATTAGGAATATAGAAACAAAAGTCCATTAGAGACGACAACTCGGCCATCATTCTCCAGTCAGCCTCCAGGATTAGCACGGCTAGCTCGTCTATCTTACTGGAAATAGATCTTACTTCCCCCATAAAAATGGATGGAAGGACAGGTCGATGCTGTCTCTTCCTAGCTCACACCACAGCTCACTCCTTCTCAGCTCGCAGAGAACACCAGTCACAGCTGAAATCTTGTGTAAACAATGCAACCTTGGTGGTATGTAAGATCTCCAGACACACATAGGTGCAAAAATAAAAAAGGAAACACAACACTGCAAACACAACCAGTTTGGTGTCAATGTCCAACAAATGAGGCATAATAAGTAAAGAAAGGTTTCAAATACAAAGAGAACTGAAGAGACAAAAAAAACATCACTGAAGAGAGCTGCTGTAACAAGCAGCCATATTGCATATTGATTACATAAACTTCAAGGAAATGACCACAAAGGGCTCTAATTTCATGGCGCAGTGCACGGGGCGCAAGCCTGGCGCACCCCGCGCAGTGTTAATTTTGTGCGCTGCCAATTTGACAATTTGGTAGACCGTCTGTGCAGAGATAGGTGTGACGACGCACCAGGGGGAGTTGATGGCGCACCAGGAGGAGGTGTCAGCAGATTCATGTTGGCGCAGCGACAATTTCGTGACAAAAACAGCGCAGAAAGTGCGCTGAAAGCTCGCCAGCTCCAACCTGGTCAATTTTCGGCGCAAAGCGGAGTGCACCCTCCACAGCTGTAATGTGGTGACAGGCGCACATGTGCACACGTGTCAACAAAGCCTCAGAGGCAGGTTTCCAGAGTGTCAGGCATGTCAGGCACATTTTAATGCAATAAACAATCACAGCAATCACTATTTAATGAAACCGTCTAAACCAGCATGTACATTTATATCTAACTGTCCCATCACATCTGATGTCAGATTCAAGCCGTTTAATTGAAATCAGCTGGAGCAGTGATGCAAACTAACGCCTTCACATCTCTCAGTCAACCACAAACAGCCACATCATCCCAGGCAGAGTATATTTGGCTTCTATTATCTCATGAAATTCAAAAGAAAAAAAGACTGCTTGCTGAATAACGGTACGACACTCAGATTTGTATTAAGGATTTACCTGTGATTGCCAAAATATCTCTGGATTAATCTTTATTGTAAACGTGATCTAAATAGATGGAGTACATTATTGCAAGGAGGATGAGGAGGAGGAGGTACCGGGAGAGGATATATCACCAAAGGCTCTGCTATTTGGCGATGACAGACCAGGAATGCAGGTGGATCACAAGCATGATAAATCTATTTGCTCACTTTAGTGTTTAAATTTAACTGTCCCTTCATTTCACTCCTATTCACGACACAGGAACAGATTACATCTGTCCCGCAAGGTGGTCGACATGGTGAATCGCATCGTGGCCACCATGTGCCTCCTTTGATCACTGAGCTTTCTTTTGCCCCATCTCCTTACATCATTGAACCGCTTTTTACACTGAGCGGCAGTTCTCAGAATATCTGGACAAACCTGATTAACAGTATTTGTAAATTCACCCCAGGCTGTTTTTGCATCATCAGCCCGTGGAGGTCTGTTCACAGTACCATATATTCTGGTACTGCGAGCTTGAACCTCCCGGACCAATACATCAGTTTCCTCCTGGGAGAAGTTAGGCTGCTTGGAGCTGCTGCTGCCATCGTCGTCCATGATAAAATGAAATTGTCACTGCGCCTTGGCCGCAACGCATTTAAAGGTGAGGAGAGGCGCTCATTTGATTGGTGAAGACAGCGCTCGGCTGTGTTAAACCCACTCACGGCTTTTCTCCTCCCTCTCTGCCATTTGCGCAGAGGGAGGCGTGGATGCGCTCCTCTGCGCCTCTCTGCACCTTGAGTGTTGCCTCTCTTGGCACTGCAGGAAACTTGCAAAGAGCCCAAAATGTTTTTTTTTCTAGACGCATTTCCTGAAAAACTCACTCCATGTTTCAGTTATCCAGATCATGTTGTATTGATTAAAACTTTATTACAGCTCCAAAGCACTGTTTGTGTTGTGAGGTTTAGGCTCCAAACATTTTATTACTCTGAGCAGATTAACAATACAGCAGAAATTAGGGGGTGATGACATGAAATCTCACACCAACTGCAGTCAGAGTCTGGACTTAGAGTGATAACAGACTAGATCGACAACCTCACTGTGAGGATAGTTGGTCAGGGGATTCAGAGAATGGTACAAGGCAGATGTCAAAGGTGTCTCCTAAAACTCATGGGTGTTGCTCCATTTTTGGCTCATAACATCTTAAGGATTTTATCCCCACTGTCAGGTCAGTGTGCTTTATGATGAGTCTGAAACAGAAAGACCGAAGCACAGACTTGAGGACTTGTTGTCGTCTTTGTGTGTGTTCAACCTACTGTTGCCCTGGCACTGCTCGAGTAACTGTCACTGCAGCCCGGCCTCTGTTTATGGATGTTCTCCTCCTCCTCCTCCTCCTCCTGTTCTGCTCCTCACATTTTTCAGCCCTCATGAGGGGCTCTTCACAGTGGTGGTGATCTGGGTTTCTTCAAGCAGTTAGCTGTCTCTGTCTCTTTTCATCTGTATACCTTTCACTGCATTTTAAAAACTAGCAGGCCCTTACTGGGACGCCATGGGAGGGTGTAACAATTAGACCTTATAACACTTCTGATTGAATCAGCTCCAAACTTCAACCCAACGTTTCTGTTACATGGTATATAAAATAATTACCTGAAAATATCACTGACACTTTCTTTACCCCAGGATGTTGGTGCTATGAAAAGCTGTAGCTGACTCTTGACCCCCTTGGGTGTTGGCTGTCAACTGAGGTTGACTATTTTAATCTCACAGAGTTGAGATCAGGGCATTGATGGTCTATATCTGATACATGAGGTTCTAAATACTAAGTGGGAGTTAAGATCTGTCACTATGTCACACAAGCTAAAACAACAGCTCTAAATTAGCATCACATTAGTATTACAGAGTGCAGATAAGGACATCCAAGGTAATGTTACACGTGTGCACTAATAGCAATTTATAACTCATCACTCAGGAGGAGTTGAATGAGTATTTCAGATCAGATGGCTTTTTGGCACTCAGATTTGGATTCATTTGGACCACCAAACATTGACGAAGACCTCCAAGCTAGCTCAGGCAGACAACTGCAGCTGCACACATCATTCTGAAAATCGCCCATCCCTCTTCCCCTCTGTTCCCGGCACCAGAGCAGTGCTCATAAGCCCCATTTCCACCAAGCGGTTCAGTCCGGTTTGAAAAGGCCTCGGTACAGTACGCATTTTGTGGCATTTTCATTGATTAATACGGAGACAGGTCCCTGATCCTTACCCTCTCACTTTTTGGTACACTTCTGCTGGGGTGACCCCAGAGGATGGAGCTACAACACTGCAGTCTGTTGATTGGTCAAAAGAATCATTACTTCCTGTGCAACAGCGGCTGCTGTATTTCTCCTGGCAGCACACAGCCTTCTCTGAAACAAAGCTTGATTGTAACAAAGAGCCACATGCCAATCTGTGGAACACTGTGTCGTGGTTAGGGATGTCCCAAGCCGATACACTGATCTGTATCTGCGCCCAGTATGGCTAATTTTCAAGGACTGAATACAGTTTACAGTTTACAGTTTCATTTAGCAGACGATTTTGTCCAAAGCAATGTACAACACTAGCAAGAATTTAGATGGAAGGAAAACCTAGTTAGTGCGATAACAATGCTACAAGTTGTGCGGCTGCAGGTGCTGCCATTAAGTGCAAGCTTTTTTTTTTGTTTTTTTTGGGGGGGTGGGGGTGGGGTGGGGTGGGGGGTTTACAATAATCAACAAGCCAACAAACCACAATTAATTGCTGCAACAGTATACTTCAATCTTCAACAACATTCAGTAATAGTGCTAAAAAATCACAAGAGCTGAGTCTGAGACCTACTGACTCATTCTACCCCTGAGGGCAAAGAGGAGAAGGGTCAACTTAAGTGCGCAAGTGTTCCCTGAACAGATAAGTTTTCAGACTTCTCTTAAAAGTAGTAAGGGACTCGGCGGATTGTATAGAGTTAGGTCATTCATTCCACCATTTGGGCACAACAGAGGAGAAGAGTCTGGCTAGTAATTTGGAGCAGCGCTGGGCTGGGAGCACCAGGCGTCTTTCACAAGTAGAGTGTAGTGGGTGAGAGGGAGTGTAAACCTGGATGAGAGACCCCAGGTAGGAAGAAGCCATTCTTGTCAATGTTTTGTAAGCCAGACGAAGAGCTTTGAATTTGATTGGAGCTGCTACTGGAAGCCAGTGAAGCCAGATTAACATCTGGGTGAAGTGTGCTGTTTTGGGCTGGTTAAAGACCTGACATGCTGCTGCATTCTGGATCATCTGCAGAGGTTTAAATGTACACACAGGAAGGCCTGCTAGGAGGGAATAGCATCGGATTTTGTTACATGATCGGGTGATTTCAGCACCGTCACGCTTTACGGCTCATCTGTGTGGGACAACTTCTCTTTGGAAAGCACTGATAGTAAAACACTGTCTTGCAACATTTGTAAAGTCAGTGTTCCTCGAGGAGGTACCAACAGGGCTCACTCCAGTTCAACAAATATGATTTGTCATTTACAATAGAATCACCTGACAAAGTACAGGATTTATCAGAGAAATGTATCAGTATCAGATCGATATCAGCAAAAAATATCAGGAAAAGATTGGATTGGATCGGAAGTCATTATTTCTGTAATAGGACATCCCTGGTCGTGGTGTTATGTAGCTGACATGGCCATTGACATGTGGCTGACAAGCGGCCTACCAAGAAGGGTGCCAAACTGTACTGATTTACACCAGACTGCTTAGTGGAAACGGGGGTATAGTCACAGCACCACTGCCACCAAGATGTTAACCCATCACTCATATCCCTGCATGAAGGAGTAAATTTATTGAGAGTGATAAAGTGGCAGCAAAGACAACCAACATCAACAGTAAACTGCTGCTAAAGTAAACATCTCAAATGTAAGTTGACTCAGACACAGTTCAGAGTTTCTTGCACTGACTGCCACATGTGCTGTTGTCGTGTGAGGAGCCAGATGTCAATCAAAACAAAAGTGGCCACACCCCCAAATTCTTGAGAAATGGAGTAAACAGAGATGAGCTGTCATTTGTTTCAGCAGATGTTGAACATGACCCTGAATGTGGATACCATATATGCAGATTGTCTCCAGCTTTGATCACTGTGTCAGTGCCAGTTTTTGAACGTGTGTCAGTTCCATTCAGCAATGATAACATGAATGAGTCACTTCTCACAAGGAAGCTGATGAAACACCAGATAAACCAGAAAGCAGCATTCACACCACACAAAGCTAAGTTTATCAGTGCTGATGTCACATGACCTTATATGGCCTCGCTGTGCCAAACACGAACATTTCATGCTGTTCCAAGTGCAACAGATATTTCTGCCTCCTGCAGGTTAAAGTGTTTTCAAAGAAGTGATCACACTGCATCAAGGTTTAACTGTAGCTCTTTGGAGATAAGAGCTAAAACATTGGAGTGTCCTCCGTGTGTGACAGTTGCTCCTGCAGATTGGATTGGAGCTGTCTGGGCCTGCTGGGGCTTGCAGGGATATGCACTGGAAGGAAGTGTGCTTTTATTTTTGTGTGTGCGTTTGAGCGAAAGGGTTGGGTGCAGGGCCCAGTGCATGCTTCGTATTTTTGCATGCATCTGCTGCACACATTTTTGGTGCTGCTGTGTGTGTGTGTGTGTGTGTGTGTGTGTGTGTGTGTGTGTGTGTGTGTGTGTGTGTGTGTGTGTGTGTGTGTGTGTGTGTGTGTGCGCATACATGCATGCTACTCAGAGTGGGTCTGATTGAGTGTGTGCCAAGAATCTGGCACACATGCGCTGGGCAGGACACACTCTGTGGGTTGAGGGTGTGTCAGGAGCAGGATTCTCCCCGTGTCTCCATACCTATCTGTTTCTAGATCACATTACTGTGTGCTACAACAATGCTAACGCTGTTGCCTAAAGCGACAGGTTTTATTTATAGGAGTCATGCTGACCCCTGCTGGAGAAAGCAAGGTTCATACTTAATTGACAAACTTCAGGTAGACTCTTACATAAGAGCTGTAAGTACATTTGAAAAAATACAAAGAAGTCGGCAGAAGGTGACACAAAATCAAGACAAAAGCTCTAAGCTCTTTGCATTTGGTGTCCTTAAAGTCTTCATGGTAGAAATTAGAAGTCTGAAATTGAGACTTTGCTTGTGTAAAGATTGCAGGTTTGATACTTTGCATGGGTCTATGACAGGAAGATATTTATGTGGATGACACCATCCTTTACTCTTCAGGATCTTTTTTATTTTGAGTGCAGTTAACCAACTACAGACTGCCTCTAATGCTGTCCAAAGAAATCTCTGGAACTAAAACTGGTATTAAATGCTGATTAAGCTAAAGTGATGTACGTCATCCAAGAGGCAGTGGTGTGTGATCAGGGGAGGCAGGGGAGGCAGTGCCTCTCTGAGGCTAACAAGAAATATATATATATATATATATATATATATATTTAGAAAAATATAATTTTTCAGTTGTTCGTATACAATTTGTCATAATTAAAAAATAAAAAAAGGAAATTGCTGAATTGTCAATAAGAGGGAGGCTAACAGGGGACGGACAGCGTTTCACGCTGGCTTCATACTTGTAATGTGCGTCGGAGGCAGAGACTCAGAGAGAGAGAGACCGTTTACTTGAAACCACAACGTTTTGCAGGTTCGCGCATGCGTACTAAGGTCTCACGCTGATTAACGTGGGCATCGATGAGGCACAGCGCTTCTCTGCCTCCACAGGTTGTAATACCTCACCCTCTTTGAGGTCTCGCGATGGTTTGTTAGTGCAGACATTTAATAGAGTATACCGGAGGTGCCTGGCCTGTGTTCTTGTGTTGTTGAGAAACGGGTTACTTTTGTTCCTATTTTGCTCTTGCTCCTTTGATGTAAATCCTGTAGAAATACAGATGAATGTATGTTTCGGGTTTTAATTGGCATTTCGTCTCGTTAACTCCGGGACTTCAGTCTGTCTCCGAACCGTTGATGGGAAAGCTGATTAACATTTATTTACTTGGCTTGTTGCTGGTAACCGGTGTCGAGGAGTCCGGGCCAAAGTGAGGGAAAAGACTAAAGAGGAGGAAAAAAAGGTGCACCTTGTGCAAAACTGCACATTTATTGAGGAAACAAAGACCAAAATGTACTCCCGCCCCACATGCACTCAGACCGTCTCTCCTTCTGCTATGTCACACGCGCGCGCACACACACACAGCACAGACTGTCACCATGTTAAAGGGGCAGGGCTGGACAGTAATAGGTTGTATTAGCAAATGTGAGCAGTGCACTGTATATATAACACACACAAATAGAAATTTCAACTTTAGCTGGCTGCCTGCCTCCCTCATCATGGACCTCACCGCACGTTACTGCCAAGAGGGTAGTGGGAGATAAATGTCAGATTTTTCTCTTTCAAATGAGGGGATTAAATGGGTTCATACTGTTGAAAAGGCTTTCTTTTAGCCATCACAACCAGAGCTGGGGGTTGGTATCCGATTAGGTACTTTTATAGGTACCAACCCAATCCTGTCTCTAGTACCAAGAACCCATTCATGTAAAATCAAACGGTATCATGTTTAGATACCCAAACACATCCTTTGGACTTTGAGGGAGAGGAAGAGTAGGTGATTTTCCATGCTGGACATGAACGCAGCATTTCAGGTTGATATATTGAAAAACAAATGTGTTAATTTGAAAAACTTTTGGTTTTCATTGTTTAAAAAAATCAATATTTACTACCACATAAACACATATAAAAGTACCAAAAAATGGTACTTAGAGTACTGATACCACTTGCCAGGTACTGGACATTGGTACCGAAACGTTTCAAATGTGAAAGGTACCTATCCCTTTCCAGAGCTTGACAAAAAACTGAGGGTGAAGTTGGATTCCTTTTAAAGAAACAAAGGATTTTTGTTCTCGTTTGTTGCTAATAAAAAGCTAATTCAGACAATCTTTTTATCTATCCTTGTTTATGGTGATATCAGCCTCTAAAAATTCTGGACTCAGTTTCCCATGCTGCATTGCCCTTTGTCTTGGGCTTAGAATTTTGCACACATCACTGTGTCTTGAAGCAGGTCTGTCTTCAATACACAACAGAAGAATGGAGCATTGGTAAATATTTCTTTATAAGGCATATTAAATGATCTGCCGTCTTATTTCTGCTCTATACCGACTCCTCAGGTTGGCCCCGGCTGTAACCTTCATTTAAACGGTCAGATTATGTCTTTGGTCCCTTTGGTCATGCTCTGTCTTTGGTCAGAAAGCTTTCAGTGTCTTTGATTCTTCATCATCATCTGAGCTACAAGGGCATCTAAAACTGGATAATCCTGTTAGCTTGCACTATTTTAATCATCTTAATCAGAAGATCAAGGATCATCTGATGAGCCTATGCACTTGTTTGATTTTTTTCCCGTCCTTTGTCTCTGTCTTTGCCCTCTGTGTGAAACTTATTAGTGCTGCTGTCTCGCCCAGAACTCCCTTGTAAAAGGGATCTTGCTTCTCAACAGGGATAATCCTGGTGAAATAAAGGTCAAATAATAATTTTTAAAAAGTTACTGCAAGACAAAGCCAGGATGTATTTGTGCATGTGTGCTCATCTGCGTTTAAAGAACTGTTAAGACGCCCAAATCAACAGAAAATGTAAACTTAGATTCCAATATAAGCAACACTCTGACAGTCAGACATGCAGCATTTCAGTCCCAAACCCTTTGTGATAAATCACACGCACATGGGACAACAGCCATTGAGGAATTCACTTCACTTTGCAGTCTGATTGATTTACTCCAGCTTGAATCTGTATCAGTTTTCATACTTGCTGTTATTTCCCATAACACATTTCTCAGCTTCACCTCAGGTTTTTTTTTTTTCTTCTTCTTTTTTTTAGATTATTCTTTATATATATATATATATATATATATATATATATATATATATATATATATATATATATATATATATATATATATATATATATATATATATATATATATATATATATATATATATATTTATTTATTTATTTTTGAAACAGTAGTGCAGTAGTGCATTTTTGAGAGCAGAGTTACATGCAGACACGTGCACTGAACTGCTTAAAGTTTCCCAGAAGTGCTGTGACAGAGGTGTCAAACTCATTTCAGTTTCTGATCTCAAGTGAGCCAGACCAGTACAATCATAGCATAATTACCTATAAAAAAAAACAGGTCCAAGCTTTTGCCTTTATTTTAGAGCAAAGACGTACAAGTATATCATAGAAATCTTAATATTCAATGAACTCTCCTTCTACTAACAGTTTATAAGCGGTCTGAGATTTCTAAACAGTACTCAGCCTTTGTTTGTTAAAAATGTGTTTTTTATAACGGATCACAGTGATTGTACGAGAGCACAAAACATTGAATTGCTGGTATTTAGAACTGAAAAGTATAAGCTTAAATCAGCTTATCAAGATATGCTCCCCTGTCCTCTGCCTTTTAAATCAAGCATGTGTCATCACAATATTTGGATCACAATAGCACAGTGTCACAGTGTATTACACTATCACAATATGGTGATATATAGTGATACTCTACACTGTTCACTAAGAAAAAACAGAGATGACTATGCAAATTGCACAATTGAAGTCAATTGAAATTGAAAGGACAAATTAAGTTGAAATTAAAACAACTTCTCCATTTGCTTGTGTTTGAAATGATAAAAGTCAGATGCAGTGTGACATACAAACACTTAACTTGAAGACAACATCATCAACATGCTTCAACTTGGTCACTTAAACTACTGTGATATTAAACTGATGTTGAAAAGAAGTTATTGGATGAAAGACGTGGTCAGTTGGAGAAACTGATATATGTCACTTGTGGAACTAATGTTTCTCTGAAAACATTAATGTTTATACCACACTGACTTGCTCAGGCAAGATATAATGAATAGGCAACATAAAACAGGATTTTGGGGCTCAAACCTTCTGGTCCTCACTCAGTGGTTTATCTTGATGAAAACACAATCAGAACTGGTTTACTGCTATAACCTGAGGCTGGTAAAAAAAAACTGGTAAAAGGCAACATACAGTGGGGAAAATAAGTATTGAACGCGTCTGTTTATGTTTATTTCGAAAGCTGCAATTCAAACAAACTTTCTACCAGACATTGTTATTAACTCAAATAATCAACACATGAAATAAAATCAAGACATTCAAGTCTATAAATAATGATTATGTGGAATTAAGTGCGATAACACCATGGCTATATACTTTGGCAAGAAAATGCACCATACCACCTGAAATCTAGAGTAATGATTACTTGAACTTCTAATTAGTGCAAACCAACATCAGCTGGGCTAGAGCAAATTGATGGTCCTATAAAAAAGGTCGTTTTTCACCAAGCAGTTAAATACAGCACACCTCATGATGGGTAAAGGCAAAGAGCTCTCTGAAGAAATTCACAACCTGATTGTTGCTCAGCATCACAATGGAACTGTTACAGGCTTATATCAAAGCACCTGAATAGTCCAGTCAGCACCGTTGGGGCCATTAGTCACAAGTGGAAGAAGCACCACCTTACCATCAGCAGGCCACGCACAGGAGCTCCTTGCAAGATTTCTGACCAGGAAGTCAGAAAGATAGTCAGAAGAGTACTCAACGAGCCAAAGACCACCCTGAAAGTGCTCCAGAAAGACTTGGAGGCAGCAGGTACAGTTGGTACAGAGAAAACAATACACCACAGCCATGGCCTCTATGGACGCTCAGCCCGCAAGACTCCATTCCTCAAGAAAAGGCATGTTGAAGCTCATTTGAAGTTTGCTAAACAGCATCTTGACGAGCCTGTAGAATACTGGGAGAATGTTGTCTGGTCAGATGAGACCAAAATTCAACTTTTGGGCTGTCATACTACAGACCATGTTTGGAGGAGAAATGGCACTGCACATCACCCAAAAAACACTACACCAACTGTGAAATTTGGAGGTGGAAGCATCATGACATGGGGTTGTTTCTCCTCTCATGGTGTTGGCAAACTTCATATAATTTACGGAGCAATGAATGGAGCCATGTATGGGGAAATTCTTGACATGAATCTGCTGCCATCCACCAGGATGATGAAGATGAGATGTGGCTGGACCTTCCAGCAGGACAGTGATCCAAAGCACATGGCAAAGTTGACTCTCAAATGGTTTCAAAAAAGAAAATCAATCTGTTAGAATGGCCGAGTCAATCACCTGACTTCAATCCAATTGAACATTTGTGGAAAGAACTTAAGAAAAGGGTTCACCAGAGGGCACCAAAGAATATTCAAGATTTAAAGACAATCTGTGCAGAGGAATGGGCCAAAATCACACCTGTGCAGTGTGGGCGATTAGTTCAAACATACAAGAATCGTCTGGAAGCTGTCATTGCAAACAAAGGCTTCTCCACTAAGTATTAGATGAGTCTCAGTCAGCGTGTTCAAACCTTTTTCCTGTGTTATCGCACTTAATTCCAAATAATAGTTATTTCTGGACCTGAACGTTGTGATTTCTTTTCATGTGTGGATTATTTGAGTTAATACCAATGTCTGGAAGAAATTTTATTTGAATTGCATCTTTGAAAATAAATGTGATGAGAAAAAGTTTGTGCGTTCAATACTTATTTTCCCCACTGTATGCTATGGTTGCCTCAGGGCTACTTCTTACGATCTGGCAGAGCAAAAAGTCAAAAACATGGAAAGGTCACTTTTGACAGGCAAAGTTTGATTATAAAAAGGAGAGATGAAAATGTAATTTCCCAGATATTTTTCAAGAACACACAGATATAAGGAATCTAACAGACCATACCTCTTTCTGACAGAAGACGTACAAGTAGGATGTGTCTAAAAATGGCATCAAACAGTTCCCTTTGAACTGGATCAGTCATTTCATATCCACATGGACAAGCACATCTTAGAGTGTCATGCCTGTATCATGCTGGGTGGGAACTGACATTTCATGCTGGGGAAAGTGAAGCATGTGATTTATCTTTAAATATCAAAGATTCTTCAGGTGGGTAAAGTCCACAGCATGACAGATTCAAGGTTTAGTTTGTAGCAGACACTCACAGTTATAGACAGTCTTAAGATAGTAGTAGATATTTAAGAGGCTGTGAGAAGGATTTGTTTTAATAAGAATGCAGCACCACCTTCTGGCAAAGAGTCCCACGCACACTGTGGTGAAAACGTGACATTTAAACAAGGTGTGTGTTTGTTTTGGAAATGAATGGCGATCAGATCACAACAATTTTTCTTTGTTCGAGACAACTTTTTACTACAATTTACAATGTGACAAAGTATTTATCAGTACAGTTATGTAGCACTGTTGTTTAAAACATGACAACAAGCGAACTTTGTCAGATTGTACCGTAGTTTAGTAGCTGCCAATATTAAGCACTTTTCACACCCTGGTGCTGTGAGTAGATCACTGCTGCATATGGGTTGGAATAGACATTAGCACAAACAGTTTAGCCAGTGATTTAGCCTTTAGCCCATGCTCTTTCTCTCTCCTGTTTGTCTTTCCTCTGCTCTTCTGTCCTTTTTCTGTCTGAAAGTTTGGCTCCAGTGTCTACCACCACTACAAAATCAATCACAGGAATCGTTTTCAGCAGAGAAAAACACAGATGTCCCTTCTCTCTACTAACCCTCATCGGTCGGTGTGGTGTTGTCAGGGAGACTTTAACGTGCCGTTCCTATTGATATTCCCATTTTAAAGTTTGGATTAGGATCAGGCAGTTTTCTAAAAGGGAGACGTTTTCAAGATCACTAAGGCTGTAGTCAGACCAGAAAAGTCCTTTGGTCCACTTGTTTGGTCCGGACCAAAAGCGGACTTTATTTTTTTCGTTTAGTGCGGTTCGTATGCAGATTGTACTTTTTGCAAGTGGACTATATTCTGTAAACACATCCACGTGTGTGACGATTAGTGCTCTCATTGGACAGCACTGACAAAGGCGGCACACAGAATACAGACCAGGAAATGAAGGTAAACATGTGTGTTTGTGCTCTTATTACAGCTGCAAAATCATTTTCAGTTTCAAGAGCAGCTCCTTCAAAGAAGGCTTAACAACACCGTTTACAATTTTGGAACAGCGAAGACGAATGCGCGCAGCAAGGAGACGCTATGCTCTGCGTGTCCTGACCCACAACATGCTAGCAACAGCGTGGATAAACAGAAGACGGAGGATCAGGTATGAACCAAAGACGGTTAGGTTACGGTGGCTTTATAGGCCCAAAAGGCGCATGTATCCTGTGGTAAGTTCGGATGGACCTTGGTTTTTATTCAGACCTGCACCGGAGAACCACAAACCGCACCAGAGTTCGTTTGGAAGCGGACCGAGACCACCTCAAAAAGTGGGTCTCGGTCCGGTTGTTTGGTCTGCACCAGGGTTCGTTTGTGTCTATTCACACCTGCATGAAAAGTCCGCACCAGCGTGGGAAACGAACCCTGGTCCGTTTAAAGTGGACCAAACAGTCCAGGTCTGAATACGCCCTTAGAGACTCCTCACAGGGATCTTAAAGTGCACACATTGCCCCCCCCCCCGTTGCAAGTTGCTCTTATTTTGCTATTACAGCTCAGTTTTGAACATTATAGTTTCTCTAAGGCCCCGTTTACACGACAATGTTTCATCTGAAAATGCTAAAACGCTGTGAAAACGAAGTGAAAAAAATCTGCGTTTACACGGAAACGCTGATGGACTGAAAACACTATAGTAAGCATACCAGGCCTGTAGGTGGTGCTATAACTGTCTTGTTCAGAAGCCGCTTTTGGGAGATCTCCTTCCAAGTAGAGTTGAGCTGATCATCTGGTGCATTGGGGAATACTAAGTTAAGAAGTGGAGCAAAAGATGCACATTTTGTTGAAAGACAGTCTGCAGATACAGCAGATTGTGCAGCACAACACGGTAGTTCACGAGGATTGTAACGACGGTACTGTTGTCCTGTTGTATGCGCGTGTGAGGCAGAGTGTGACGTCAGCGTTTCCACTGAAAACGCCAGCTTACTGTTTACACGGCAACGGTGTCAGGAACGTATCAGAAAAATTCCACTCTGGAGACCGTTTTCAAAAGTTTGCGTTTTGGGTCAGCTGAAACACCTTTCCGTGTAAACGGGAGGCTGAAACGCAACAAAACTTTTGCGTAAAACAGTTGTTGTGTAAACGGCCCCTAAGCCTTTAAGACCAAATCCTCTACAATAAATATTTCTCCTCTCAAGCACAGCTCAGGTTTTGTTTTTTGTTTTTTTTCTGAAAATCAGCATCAATGTTTAACATTTTAATAAAAAGTATATCCTACATGTCATGATAGATGAGACACTGAAAAAGAAACATAATCTCATTCTCAATTTCATCTGAAATATATGACAAACAAACTCTGTCCTCATCTGGGTCACCCACTCATCCAAAATCTCATCCTGCTTTTCCTGAATCAAATGTCAGATGTGTCACTCTTTGTGAATATTTGCTCTTAAAAAAAAACAAAGAAAGGCTATTTCTTCTGGCGCCCGTCCCCTCGCGGTGGCTCCATGCCCTTCAAATGACCGTATAGGAACTGCTGATCTTATTGCTGATAGTGCAAACACTGGACATATACACTCATATGCTGTTGATGTAGGCCTCCCCCGACTACCACATCCGCCTCCTTTCTTACAAACGCACTGACCCACGCCCCTGTCCTTCCTCCCCCTCTGCCCCCCTCACACACACACAGACAGACATACACACTCACACACAGAGACGCATTCACATGGTCATTAAGTCATTAGGCTACTTATTTATTGATGTCTGCCTACAGAGCAACTGAGCATGTCAGACGTTCCACTGACCGCCTGCGTGAGCCTGTCCTGACCATATCAGTGCATAGTTTGATCCTGTCTCCACGCTGAGTTTATTTACCCAGCCTTTATAACTCCGTCCACTGTCAGACAAGTTTGATCAGATTTGTCTCATTCTCTGTGACTTCATGTGATTCTTTGATCAGAGCAGATTTTACAGAGCAAAGTTTTCAAAAATCTCAGGAAAATTTTTTTTTCCCTCTTGACTGTGTGTCGGTCATGTGATCGGGCCTACAGGAAGTGTGTTTGAATGTTAGCATGCGTATAATTGGACCAGCCCAGTCAAAAATGAGAGCTTTCACAGAGTCAGAGAGGAAGGCTGGAGAAGAGGAGGGAGGAAAGGAGGGAAGGGGAACAGGGGGGAGGGAAGATAGTGAGTGAGACAGGGAGAGGGAGAAGGAGGGCGGGGGGTTGACATGGCTCGCCCATTCCTCAGTGTGGAAGTTGAGAAGGAGGAGAGGAGAAGAAACAAGTCGCTGATTTAAGGAAGAGAGGGGAGACAGAGCAAGGGGTTTGGATCACTGAGCGTGTGTGTGTGTGTGTGTTTTTCTTACTCCCCTCCTCTCTCCTGCATGGGCTCCTAATTTGGGATTTGTTTGAAAGTAGGACTTCGCCCCTGGAAGACTTTTTCCTAGCTGGGGAAAGGGAACCCAGCTCCCTCTCTGTGAGATTATACACACCCTCACACACACACCCGCTCCCCAAAATGTCTGATTCCACTGTCAACGCTCACTTGGAGGGGATCATATCAGACTTTGAAGGTTAGTTTTTGCTCTCTGTTTTAAGCTGTGCTGCTCCTCTGCTGATCTTCACTCTGTGGAGAGGCTCTCTGTAACCCTGCCATGAGGACACTATAGATGGTTTCCACATGTTTGATTGGAACTGAGCAGATCTGGAAAAATAGAGAAGGGGATTGATGACGCCTGAGCTAGGCCATGGTGTTTTTAGATGTGAGAGTGATAAAAATGTTGCTTTTTAAAGTTCATTTAAACTTTTGTTGAAATCTTAGAGTGTTTGATGATTTGTATTTGGGTGGGAAACACTGGACTGAGACTGAGACATTATCAAGAAGCTACAACATGGTAGAATATCTTTATTTTTTTTGTAACTCAGCCAAATATTGAGTATTTTAAATACAAATATGATATTTACTGCAAGACAAGAGATTTCTGAAGCAGATTTTGACCATCAATGCCTGAAAAAATGTCCTGCCTTTGAAGTTTCATGCACCTGACAAACTGCATTAGTTTAACAGTCTTTTTCATCCCTCTCAGCTAAATGGGAACAGGTCACTCTTCTAAATAGTTTTTGGCGCTAGAAGAAATGCTCTTTCCCAACAAAAGTGACATAGCTGTGTTTAAAAATGAATTATTTTACTTCTTTTATTTTGAAAAGTTTAATTAAAACTTCTGTACGGAACTTTTGGTTTGTATAAGGGATGGGTATCCAAAAGTATTTCCTTTTAAAGGGGACATATCATGCTGATGCCTGATTTAATATTTACATTAATATAATAAATTTGAAAACAAGACCTTTCACCCCCTGAATTTTCAAAAAATGAGATATCATATTTTTTCTGATATCCTAGAACGAGATTTGATGCCTCTGAAAATAGGTCATTGACATTTGGCTGCGAGATTTCGACCTTCGTGACGACACGAGGATCCTTTCTTTTTATTGGAGTAATCTGATAAAGCAGCTCCTCCTCTGTGATGTCAGTTAGTCACACAACCGCCACCGAGGGATACACCCACCAAGAGCCGAGTATAAACGTATTAACTATACATGTTACAGTACCGGTTTGACTCACCACCGAAGAGCTGAAGTGCTATCAATGCCTTACGGTGAAGTTTTAGCTAACAGCAAACTCGCTCGGTCTGCCCCGTCCTATATGGTGATTTTGAAAATACTGCCATGCTGCAAAAACCACCCCCTGGCTCTACCCCCTCCGGCCCTCTGATAGAACTGACCGATCAGAGCACAAAGGGCTGTGACGTTGCGAGGTTACTGGAGGTCATTCTCCAAACGGAGCGTTTCAACGAGATCTTCAGAATGGCCTAAAGTGAGGATATTGAGAAAGCTATTGTGGGGCAATGAAGGAACTAAATGACTTGTACTGAGGGCAGAAATGCTTTACAGGCATCCTAGTCTGGCATAGTGAAAAGGAGAAACAAGCATGATATGTCCTCTTTAATAATCAACAAGAATTGGTTCAATCCTTCAATATCATTAGCCTCTATGCTGAACGATTCCCTTAACTGCCGGACCTTAGCATAGCATATGATAACAGTTTCTCAAGAAAACTCTAATCCAGAATTTTCAGCTTGAAATTTTACTGAAGAAATGAACACACAAAAAAATGAACATAACCCTCTTACACAAGATTCCAATTCAGTACATTCAACAAATCATAAAGAAAAGTTAGCGCTAGCTGGATACTAATTTATATGGGAAATTGCATTGAAATGCTAGCAGTTAGAATACATTGGTTTAACTTCAGTTTTACAACAGAATTTCAACTTTCATCACAGAAACATATCACAGTTACACTCTGTAAAAAATACTTGGAACTCTGACTGTCAAAATACTAACAGGCAAGATACAAGAAAACACACATGCCAGCTCACATCAAGGTTCCAAACTGCTTAAAGCATTGCTGTAACCTCTAACACTAAATAGCCTACTACATTCAATAACATATAACAAAACAGCACATCAACATCATGTGGCGTGCAATTTTTATTTATTCTTATTTATCTACGCCCAATGATATCCCGATCCAGTGGCCGATTTCATATTTGTTTACTTACAAACTAAATGAATTGTTGTTGACCCAGAAAACCTGTAAAGCTACTTTTTGTACAGAAAAAAATTCACATGAAGAATTAATAAGAGAATCAATAAAGAATCGGATAAGCAGAATTAATAAGGGCTTTAATATCAATAAACTCTTCTCAATTCCCATCCCTAGTTTGTGTTGACTTTGGTGCCCCCTGTCAGTAAAGTGGTACCTCATGTTTTAGTTGTTTTCCCACAATTGGCAGCCTCAAATATTGAGAAAAGAGGCCAAAATGAAGAAGCCTTAAACTGCAGTTCTTCAAGTGTCCACTTGAGGCTGTGTCTGTACCTCCATGCTAAATGCTGTGTCTTATCAGCAAAAATAGATAAGTTACAAGCCTGGTACAAAACCAGTTTAGGCCTGAAGTCATTCTTTTTGAGGTATTAAGGCTTTTGCAAAGACAGCCTTGATGGATAGACACATAGCAGCTGTTAGCTAGAAGGCTAACCCAGGTCTAACCCAGTCTCTCTGCCTCTGACGAGGCAGTTTGGTTTGTAATGAAACTTTGTCTCGGTGTTTCAGATATTTTGCCCACCATCATTGGGTTTCATAACCTTGCATGAGACACAAATTCTGCACACCAGTGTGAACAATACACCAGTGTACTGTGCAGAGAGTTCTTCTTTCATGTTGTGGTGCTTTCCCAGAAGGTGGTGCTTGAAGACCCAAATGTCTACGCACTTGGTAGTAGCTGTTCTACTTCAATTAGATGGTTATAAGGCTTTCAAAAAAAAAAGAAGCTCTTTATGTAGACGGACAGTCAGACCTTTTTCTTAAAGTCCCAAAGCAGATAGCCTCTTATGGAACAGGGGAGACCTCTATTCCAGATGTTATGGTAATCACTCTTTTTGCTGTTGATCTTTTTTTAAATTTGGCCTCAATAGAAATCCCAATCTACTTTGAAATAAGGAATTAATTCCCTAAAGGACCTTTAATTCCAACAATATTATGTTAAAATAACCATATAATGAAAGATAAACACTGGTTTCTGGTTTAAAACAAAGTCATGTCACAGAATGAGACACAAGTTCCAAGTTCCAGAGTTGTTTTGTTAAGGATAGCAAATGTACAATATATTTAAGTCAAAATACTGACATTTTCTGTTGCAGAATGGGATTATTGAGTGTGAACCACAATTACAAAACAAAACAAAACAAAAAAAAACAAGCATATCGTCATACGTATAAGTATATTTTTATGTGTTTATTGACTTGGATCATCATGCTAGCAGGAGAGCATGCCACTATTTTTGACTCCTTTTTGGGAACAAACAGCATGAGGGATGTCAAATGAGTGTTTTTATCTACTATATGCTAAGTCAGAGGACAACTTCTGACCACATGGCCGTGGGGGGAACACCTGGCATGCCCCCCCTCTCCTTTTCATTCTCTTCCCCTGGCCCACAGATTCTCCCTGTCATCTCTCTCCTCCCACTCTATCCTCCTGCTTCCCCCTCTTCCTCTCAGCAGCTCGTCCATCCTCGGCCCCTCTCTCTGCTGCTGGGGTGAGGAGGGTGGGTTGGTGGTAGTGGTGGTGGTGTGGGGGTTGACAGGCCGACACCTCTCCCTTAAGATGCTGTCTATCTGACTATCTGTCTCCTTTCTCTCTCAAACACACAGCCATTAGGGACGCATCTGCACTTGTCCAGGGCTGCCCCTCTGTCAACACCAGTTTGCTCGTGGTATGTACGGGGACTGTCTGCCTCCCTACCTTGCTGTTGCTCTTTGCGCTGAAGGCTTACACTGTGCAGCAGAGCAGAAAGATAAGTGGCATTCACGAAAAAGGAGAGGGGAAAAGTGTGCTTAAAGCATGAGGCAGGAGTCACACCTTCACTCATGTGTAACAACAACAAAAAGGGCAACTGTTGTTGTTGTCAGTGGTGTGTGTTGCTCCTTGTTGAAGCAGGGTGTGTGGTTATACCTCAGTGTCACCATCATGTACCATGATGTATGACCCTGGGAGGCTCAGTACAGCTTGGCGCTGATGCAGCGAAGGAGTCAGAGTTAAGTTTGGTCAGTTTACTTTTTACAAAAATACAAAAAAGGAGTTGGGATGATGGGAAGTGTGTGAATACAGTCAGGGCTCAGTTTTAAGCCTCAAACGTTTTCGCAATCTACCTCCAACCTTAAATACAGAGGCCTTACAGGGTTTCCTCAAGAACTTTTTGAAACCTTGAAGAAGGCTTTGCCCCCCAACTCTGACAAAGCAAAAATAAAAGATTCTCACAACTTGAAACTTTTATAAATAATTTAACGCAAACATAATTTAGCCTCATCTAATGGCATGGTTTACAGCCAGGCTAAGGTTTTTCTTTTTATCTGGGCTTAAAAACGAATTGAATTTATTAAACTGGCTAAATGATTCACATTTCACACTAAAATCATTCCCTGGAGTACAAAACATACATATTTATTAAAGTAGAGCATAAAGAGCATAAATGGTAATAAATTGTATATGTGCACACCCTGGCTACCCCTACTTGCCACTGCCTTCAGTGAGCCACCCCAGTCTGAAAGTCTGGACACGCCCCTGCACAGAGGCACGTTGTGACAGTGGTATGAAGCTAACAGGCTTTCGGGTTTGATCAACAAAAGTTGGAGGAAAACTCCTTTGTTGATTTTCAAAGAATGACAGGAAAGATAAACAAACTACAACTTCTATCCCAATGAGAGCAGAAAGGTGACTCCTGTTAAATCACGAGGAGTGCGCCACTTAATTTACAGCACAAGCACCGCACCAATCATCAGATGATAAAACACGTCTGTGGGCACTTCTTATGTGGGCATCAGCACAGGTCACTGAGCTGGGTGGTTAAGACCCGCCGAAGCTCTGTCCCTTATTGGTTAAGACCATAGACTATATAAAATATGGACGTAGTCTCTGTGAGGTCACCTGTCCGTTCCTGCAACAGTGACATGGAGCCTATCAGCGGACAAGGCGTTGTCTCTGTTTCAGACGATCCTAAACTGCTAAGTTAGAAAAATTTTCACTCACCGTACAGTGTGTGCCAATAGCAAAATTAGCGTTTCAGACCCAAGCCGTTTTTTGACCTGGACTGTAAATATGTTTTAATGCGGTAAAAGTCCTTTTTTCAGGGGGCTGCGAACAGGGGCGTAGCTACAATTAGGCAAACACAGGCAGTTGCCTGGGGCCCCAAGATTCCCAGGGGCCCCAAAAGCATCATCTCTTAAAAACTGATTTATGAAGTTCTCTTCAATTGAAAGCATTTCTTTTTTCTGAATCTTACTTCAAATGCTTCAAAATACATCAAAAGGCTTAATCTTTATAATTGTTATGGGTACTCCCCCTTCTTATTCAATGGGCTTTTCCATGTTACAACACATCTGAAAATTTGATTCAAGAAAAAACACTTTTTTTCCCCCATTTTTGTTCTTAATTTCAACCAAGTGGGAAATAAAAACAATGTTGCTCTGAGATCTGAGATAAACATATAAGACTTTTAGAATTT
The DNA here is from genome assembly GCF_033239565.1 of Halichoeres trimaculatus. Taxonomy (NCBI): domain Eukaryota; kingdom Metazoa; phylum Chordata; class Actinopteri; order Labriformes; family Labridae; genus Halichoeres; species Halichoeres trimaculatus. Next base: position 3,562,959 of record NW_027437198.1, on the reverse strand, counting down.
TAAGGACTTTATCTAACCCAGGAAATAGGATAATTTTCTCAAAATCAAACTTTTTGAGTTGGTGATTAACATTATTGTTCAAAATCTCTTTTTTGGATACATAACTTACTGGACAGGGGGTCAAATAAAAATACATTATCTTTAAAATAACAGTACCAAAAAGTATGGTAACTGTAAATATTACCTCTTTTAGTGGATTTTTTTCCAGTTTTATGTTGTGCTTGATATTTACATATTTTTTCTTTACTAAATTGTTTTTTTTTTTCAATATTTACCTATTGTAATGTTTTTCACTTCATACTTTCTTGTTTGTTACTGTTACTCTGTAAATTCCCCACTGTGGGACAAATAAGCTGTCAATTGACCATAAAAGATTTCAAATCCAGGACAAAGTGGACTAAATTATGTATTCACTTTTTTCAAAATCAAACTAAAGTACAGAACTTGAGGAAATGCATTTAGTTGTGTTAAGTTACCATGTACAAGATTTACAGTGTCTCATGCCTTGATTCTCAGAAAGAGACAGTGGACCCAGGGAAGGCCAGTCTAGCTCTGAGGAAGATGAGTTACAAGGACATGGAGGGCCCCATTGACTGGGTTTGCCTTGGGCTCCCAAACAACTAAATACGCCCCTGTCTGCAAATTCTCGAGAAATGAATTAATAAATAGCAGCTTTTCGCACTGCTGCATAGGCTTCTTTTTTCAAACTGAATGTTGCCCCTTGGTTTCCACAAGTGGTCACAAAAGAACACAGAGAGATGGTACACCTGTGAAAGAAATCTGTTTTCTTCTGGAGGGCAGCATCAAGTGTTTGTTGGTGGCTTTCTTAAAAGTTTCTGTCGCATGTACAATATGATCTACTTTTGAGACATCTTAAAAAAAAGAGATCATAATTCTGAAGGCATGGCAGCTTTTATTTTGGCATGGCAGTGAAACACAATCATTTACGTGTAGTGGAAATCCTGCCATACTGCGTTCTTAGTGCACTGTTTTATTATTGATGATTGAACAAAAATGACTGAACTGAACACAGGAGAAACATGTAAGCTCCACAGTCACCAACACAGCATCTGTAACATGAAGCAGCATTTTTAGTTTTCTATAACTACAACACCACTCCCACAAAAATCATGCTATTTTTGAAAATATTTGGTGGCCCTCTTGCAATACCTCCGTGGCCCACCAAGGGGCCGCAGCCCACAGTTTGGGAATCAGGACAGCTCACTAACATGTATATCAATGCACAAGTATTCTCGCACTTCATGAGTAAAAAGTCCCACAAAGAGCAAGTGTTTGAAGTAAGAAGAGTGTGTTTTTTCTTTGTTATTACGGAGGTGATTCACTCGCGGTGCTTGCTGGTGATGCCCCTGAGGTTGATGACCTCAGCTGTGACTTCACCCTCACAAAGTGACACAGATCATTGACCGGGACACTCAGCTTCCCGCTCAGCTCAGAGAAAATGCACACACAGTCATGCAGAGTCATTTTTACAGCTCCTTGGAAGTGGTTTGTGGGCCTCTCTCTGAAACAAAGAGTACGTACAGTAGGGACAACTCAGCCTTCTTCTTTCTGTGAGCAAGATGTCTGGGTTGAGAGAAGACAAACGTTGAATATCTTTCTCCCCTGTATCTCTGAGCTGCACGTTGAGGATATTCACAGGCAGAGTGAGAGGAAATTCCACAGGAGTGGATTTCTGTGGTGGGTGAAAATGTCGGGGTAAGCTGTGGAGGAGTGAATGTGAGCACAGCCGGTTTCTCTCTTTAACTATCGGACCAACACAGCATTTAACTGTCAGTACAGTTAAAGATTTAATCAACCTGAAGGTGTTTACATATAAACACAAAGAGAGGTTATAGAAATAGAAGTGAGACATGTTTTTAAAGATAAGCTCAGAGTGGCTTCTGGTTTCACAGATATGTTTTTGACAAAGTTGTTAATTTATAAACACTCAGAGATTTAGCCCTGAAAGTCATGAAGCACAGTGTTGCTGCTGCACTTACTGTTCTCTGTTCAATGAAGCCATTTTTTTAAAACATGTCCTCTAAATTAAGGGACCGGCCCTGTTTCGTAGTACCAAATGCCTTTATGTTGACGTGAGAAGTTTGATGAAAGATCACGTGAGATCTCAGAAGCCTTCTGGAAGAAAAACTGTTATTATAAGGCAACTACCACTTAGCTGTGGCTTGGGATTTTTTTCAGGAACTCTGTCAAGTTTGTGCTTTGTGACCCTAAATGCACTGAAACTGTGCTCTTATGATAGATTAATATAAGTATTTTTCCTAGAAGGAGAGAAGGGTCCATGTGCCGGTTGGGCTCTTGTCTTGAGATAAAACCTCAAGGAAGCTCACTGATAGAGCCTCAGAGAGAGGAAGTCCTCTGATTATCTCCATCCCCAGGAGTCTCCCTCCCCATCAGGATTATCAATAAGCTCCTCAGTTGGCCTCCTAGTTGAAAAAGGTTTCCTGCTCATGGCGCCGACAACATTGGAGCCCCAGAGACGTAAGGGTCACTCTGAGGTGGAGCGAACATAGCAGGTCTTTGTTGGGCTCCAAAGTTGTGTTTTTCACCCTGTTGAACACGTGGGGTGAGGTCGGCATTGATGCAAAACTTAGGAAAGAGCCTGTTGTTATCAAAAGTCAGCATGCTGGGGCTATAAAAAAGAGCATGTGATGATAGATTTTCTTTTGTGCACTGAGGAGAAAGTTGTTTTCAGTCTGCAGGGAATGGAAAGTGTGCTTGACAACTGTAAGAGACGCCTTCAGGGAGGAGAGTTGGCCTTTGAGACTGTATTTAAGGACCATATGCTTTTATTCTTGTGGGTTTGAGCACATTCTGGCATCCAGATTCCTTTTATGCTACTGTGATAAACTGCAGAACATTTTTTTTTCTAAAGGGAATGTCAGTAACTTCAGCTTTAAGTGCTTAAGATGTCAAACTGGCTGTATTGGAATACTGTCCTCAATTTCTGGTTGTGGTTAATTTGTTGACAACCTGCATTTACATTCAAAGAAGACCTAGTCTGATATCTGCTCCTAACATACAGCAAGGGAACTTCAGCAGATGGGTGCCATGCAGTTTCCTCATGTATTCATTTTCCTGAAGCATTAAATGGTGGATGAGGTTTAGTACACTGTAACAAATTGCTGTAAATAAGCGAGGAAATTTTAACAGTAAAATCCTGTTATGTTTAGATACAACACTGTGAAGAATTTCAATATAAAATAAAAACAAAAAACTTGTGGCAACCCAGCTGCCAGTATTTTACCTTTTTTTTTTTTTTTACTGCAAAGTAATTTTCGTTGTGATGGGGTTTTGTAACAATGAGTGAGGAGGAAACGCAGTAGATATAAGACCCAGCTGTACATTGAGATGTTGCAGGGGAACAGCTGTCTGTGCTTCAAATGGCGCAGACCAGCTTTCTGTGCTTAATGGCACAGAACAGCTATCTGGCAAAGCATGACCGGACTGTCTGTGCTTCACATGTTACAGACTGGCTGTCTGTGCTCCACATGGTATAGAACAGCTGTCTGCACTCTATTTAGCATGGACAGGCTATCTGTGCTCAATGGCACGGCCCAGCTAGCTGTGCTCCACTTTGCACGGATTGGCTGTATGCACTTAACGGCACTGAATGGCTGTCTGTGCTTCACATGGCAAAGACATTGTACCTGGTGGTTTTTATAGTGTGTTGACCAATTTCAAAATAAAGAAAAAGATTCACTGAGGGTTTTTTTTTTTTTTTTTGTGGGTGCATGTTTTTTCAGTGAATTTAAAATATCACTACTGAAGCAGTAATTTGACTTAGGCAAAGACAGCCTTTGCCTTCTGCGCAACATATCAATGTACAGCAGGTCTCATATCCACTGTGTTCCCTCCCCACTCACGGTTACAAAACACCATCAGGACAAAAATTGCTGTGCTGTAAAATAATGGTAAAATACTGGCAGCAGGGTTGGATTTTACCTTAATTTTACAGTGTCATATTTTACAGTGTCATTTTGACCATTTCTTGTGCAGGAGAAAGCCAAACAAAAATATGACGCAATAAGCAGCAATGTAATTTGATGTGATACGAAATGAAAACATATGACCCATAAAAGAAAAAAAACAGAATTTGATCTAATGAAAATAAAATTATTTTTTTTGTTGTTAGAGACCAATTAATCATATAGAGGTTTGGCAGTAAGACAGATTTTCAGACTTTTTCTTGTTATCCATTTAATTCATCGCCTGTCACGCTTAGAGAGGCGTAGAGAATGTCTGAGTGGTGCTCATCTAGTACATGCTACACTGGAGAACACAGCACCATCATCATGTGACTGGAAGTTTCATATCCTCTTATGTGTGTTGGGTGAATAACACGGTGCTCGGCTGAAAAGGTCATCCTTATTTGGAAGTTTGGTCTGCAGGCATGTTTACATGACATCACTCAGACCAACGTGGAACTTTAACAAGGTCCAGAAACTTTCAAAACATTTTCTTTTGTAAAATCCAGGTTGAATGAAGACTAAAGAGATGGGGCTAATAGAGTAGACTCAGAGTAAAAAGAGGTTAAATTTACAGCTCACATATACTCATTTCAAAGGGTTTTTAAAGCCTGATTACATATACTATCAAAAATTCATGCTAATGACGCTTTTTTTTAAATTCTTTTATTTTTTATTTTTTTATTAAAAGCAAAACTGGTCAGCTGACATGTGGGAGCATCTTATTATGGATGGTGATGATGTAAATGCGGTTTTAACTGATGTAACATCCAAAGTCCCTGTGTGTTTACAAAGTGCAACCCTTTCAAAGGGATCTTTTTGTGAAATAGGTTGTCGTGGAAACACACAGCTTACCTTTATCAGCCCTTGGAGAGTTCCTGAGACTTAACTGTCCCCATGTTTTGAGCAGGCACCACCCACTTTGCAGGAACCTTTTAGGGTGTTTTAAAGACCCTTTGGTTTTATTTAAATAGTCTCCAAGGATGAGGAACTTCAGAGGTATCAGACCAGGGTTTATAGAGTAAATCAAAAGGTTCCTGCTATTGCGGTACTTTATTGCGGTACTTTTTGAAGGCACACTTCCACTTTTCAGGTGTAACCTACAGTGCTGAATATTTCGGATGAATACAGCACCTAGAACTTAAAAGACTTCTTCCCATGTCAACAGACTTTTTTTTGCCTGAGCTATAACAACACTTTGCTAGCAGGAACTTTTAATAACTTAAAACTACAGTAACTTCTTAAACTTGGAGTCTCATGGATGAAAGGGTGGTTCTGGTAGAAACATAGCTTTAATACCTCCTCAGGTTCTTATTCATTCATTCATTCATTTTCTGAGCTGCTTATCCTGTTCAGGGTCATGCTGAAGCCTATCCCAGCTGTCCCTGGGTGAGAGGCGGGGTACACCCTGAACTGGTCGCCAGTCAATCACAGGGCTGACACAGAGACAGACAACCATTCACACACACACTCACATATGGGCAATTTGGAGTAATCAATTAACCTGATGAGCATGTTTTTGGACTGTGGGAGGAAGCCGGAGGACCCGCAGAGAACCCACGCATGCACAGAGAGAACATGCAAACTCCACACAGAAAGACCCACCAGCCAAGCTGGGAATTGAACCAGTGACCTTCTTGCTGTGAGGCTGCAGCCCCTCAGGTTCTCCTCGAGGGAAAGTTCTACAGTTATGATGTTGTGGATGTGTGGCCTCATCTATCTCAGTACAGTGCATACACATACACATAAAACTCCCAGGATGCAGTAGGGTATGACATCAACATAGGGTAATAGTTTTGCTCCATGCGGGGTTCTCCAGGGTGTGTTTGCTTTACACTACAGCTGTGTTTAAACACACACAGATGCATAGTCAGAGAGAGACAGAGCGACAGAGAGAGTGTTTCACTGACGGGGTCTCTGAGGATTTTGTTGTGCTAGGCTTATCTGTCACCAGGCACACACACCAAACATTAGTACAATCCCAGGCTAACAGTTCATTATATCACGATCACCAACACTTTATACAGTTTTCTGTTCCAGGCCTTGCCAAAATGCCTCACACATTATTGAGGATCTGCTAGTAATGCTCATTAGGAATGACGGTTAATCAATAAATTAATTAAGATTTACTCTTGTTTTGCTTTAAGCCTTTATCCATACAACCATGTATGTATCTGACAAGTGGCTTAAGTGTGACTAGATTACTCATTTCAGCACTCAAAGGACAACACTGACTAACTTTCTTCACAGAAAACTCTGAGCCAATTTGTCTCAAAAAAAAAAGAAAGAAAGAAAAGAAAACGAAAGAAAAAAAAGAAAAGAAAGAAAGTGTTACCATGTGAAAAGCACAGCTATGCTTTTATGATCATAGGGGTGCGTTTTTAACATGCACTTCTACAAAAGTCAACTTATTTAATTGATTACTTCCAAATTAATCTTAATGTTAGCCTCATTCTCATGGATTAATGTATTATACATGTCAATAGATGGGATGATAGAGAGAGGGAGGGTTATTATCTGAATCATTTAATGGGATGTTTTCTGCATTTTTCAGGAATTTATGACATAAAAAACAAGTAAGTGGTTCCCGTTGTTTCTGTACAGATTTTTTCCCATGAGATCAGTGAATTAGGCTCACATCTATAGTGAGTAGATACGTAGGTAAGATGTGTGTGCAACAACAATGATTTTCCTACTGCATACTTATTTGGTTGGTTGTTATAAGCTTTAAGACAAACCAAGTGAAGTAAGAGAAAAAACGAAGTGCAAAGTGTGGAAGAGATACTTAACAGGGCTAACAGCTAAAATGTTTGTAAAGTCTGGTTTGAAATTTATCTACAAATTTAAAATATATTTTAGATATGAAAGCAGCTCTTAAAAAGAGCATTTGTTGTAAACAGGCCTGTACATATGAAATGTTAACAGAAATAAAAAAGCATAAAAGAACAACAAACATGATGGGCTGTTTAAATAAACATATTTCTTTTTTTGTGGTGAATGAACATGGCAAAAGAGAAAATATTAATCATAACAAAAAAAATGAGAAAAACAGTAACTGGTTTGCATTTTCAGACAGCAGGGCTATGAAGATTTTTTTTTCTTTACGTTGATTATAAATGTACAACACAAACTACATGTTGACATTGTAGTTATTAACATGTAAAGAGATAACCTGAAAGAGTATTAAACATAAATCAGTGTTGAAGATACAGGAACAATGAAATAAAATATAAATTAAATAAGAGTTTAAAAAAATACAAAAAAAAATAAAAAAAATAAAAACATTGATAAATTGACCAAGGGAAGAAAATGGTTGTAAGATTTCAGAGAGGAGTTCTAAATAATAAAAATAAAATAAACCAGGGAGAGAGGTCAGGGTCCTATTTTTATGAATAAAAAATATGAAAAAGCATTGAAATGTTATTACAGCAGAATCACCATATTTGACTTTGAACACCAGACCAAAAGTTATATAACTCTAGAAGGAACTGTCTTTTTGTTTATGGTAAGGAACTGTCTTTTTGTTTATGGTATTACAGTATCTCTCTCTCTCTCTCTCTTTTCTTCTTTTCGCTTCAGTATAATTCACTTATGGTTTTAAATAAGGTAATAAATATGGACTTTCATGAATTGGTAGAGAAACACCTCTTTGAGACTCGAACTGATTCGATTTAACAGCCACGGTTACATGAGGAGTTTTTCGTCTTTTCGAATGGAATCTTGCCGAATGACTTTTCCGAAAACACTAGTATACATGGAAAGGAATATTCCTATCTCTGGTCTACATGCGCCGCTGTAATCAAACAGAATAGTCAATGGGGCATGCGCAGAAAAACGTAAACATCACGAGATTTATCAAAGCTGGAGGACAACAGTTTGTTTATCACGGTGTTGCAATCCTCCGTATTGCAAGTTTTTCGTCCGTCCAGTCTTGATATTATGTTAATTTCTTTCAAAGTTTGGATCAAAAACAAACTTTCCGCAGCATTTCAGTGCTGACGGCTCGCGGCCATTTTTAAAGTTGAGGAACGTCTCTAGTTGCGTCTTACGTCATATCTGAGCATGCGCTGAAAGAACGTACCCTGACAACTTTCCGTTTGAGTGGATACATGATACATCAATCGGTTTAGGGAAAGGAATATTCCACCCCTGTGAAACCGATTAAATGTCCATTCGGATTGGCACTTTTCTTTGGGAATGAGGTGTTTACAAAGGTTAAATTCTTTCCGTTTCAGCAAATAAACCGAATGCAAGCGGAATATTTGGGTCCATGTATACATGGCTGTTTCTTCACAGCCACAGTCCACAGACCGTCACTTCTACCACACAGACTGTTGTATTGTTGTTGTAATGCCGACCCATACCAGAAGATGACGGTAATTCACCTAAACCCGAGTGCTTCCCATAGACCTGCATACACAAACAGCGTTAACGCTGTTTGATGGAAACAGGTGGACTGGTCCGTTGCTTACTGAGAAATGCTCCTGGGTCAGAAGGACATCCGGGGATTTTTTACACTCTGCCTAGTTTTCGCTCAAATCAGGAAACATTGCTAGCGTAGGCGGTTTGTAACACAGCCAAAGAGGAATCAGAATAATAAGGCGTCAAATTTTCCCGTAACACCGGTTGGCTGTGGTCACGTGGTCATTCAGCAGCACTCGCGTGGCGTTGTCAGTCAAGCCGTTTTCCGAGGAAATTACCTTCAAAACTTTAGCAGGAGGATTACGTTTCTGCTCCGTTTGTGTCAGTGTTTGTGGGGGAACTACTTTATAACATCAAGGTAAAATATTTATCGAGTGGGTTTAGAATAACTGGACAAACGCCATGCTGTCGACTTACGTCAAGCGTGTGAAATCTGGTAAGATTAGCTCGTGTGATACTCTGCTTTGTTTGGTTTGAATGATGTTGCAGCCTGCAGCAGTGATGTTTAAAAAGTGGTGCTCAATGTTTGTAAATTATAGTACAGTAACATTTAGCCTTACAGTTGGCTATGCTCTTCAGTTTTAAATTTCAGCAGTATGAAATGAAGCCTGCTGTTATATTATAGAATATTACAATTGGCAAATATGAAGAGATAAGCAATGCAAGCAGCATTAAGTCGTAATTCCGAAGCAGTTTCTGGTCGTTTTTTGTTTCTGTCACTGTTTTTTAATTTTCTCTGCAAAGTTAAGTCCCGCACCTCTTTAGATTTAAGACAACCATAAACCAACTCAATTTTGTGTTCATGCAGTGTAACAAAATTAAGAAGCTATAATCATTAGAAAGAAAACAAAACTTAAATTCTACTTCTCTGTTTATATGCTTTTAAAATAAATAGATAAATAGATAAAATAAGGAATTAGTGTATACAACACATTTTTAGATATACTCAAACCTAAGGAACAAAGGAAAAATAGTGGTGGTGGCACTGCACTAAGAGGATCTTTTGATGTTTGGATTTTATTTTTTCAATCGCTGTGGACTCATTTTTTTCTGGGGTCAGGAAAGCAGACCAAAGCATCGTTTTGTTTTGTTTTTTTGCTTTCAATATATTTTAGCTCGAGCAAATGATCTATTTTCTGCCAAATTTCAAAGAAGACATGAGAATCAAAGTGATGAAGTACTTTCTCGTACTATCTGGTCTTTTTAGATATGTTACTAGCCTCACTTGAGATCAGGTGCTCTCCAGTTTTTCACTTTTCGGATTTGAAGAATGGTTTGTAAATTCTAGTCAATTCAAAATAAGTGGTGTTTGGTCTTGCTGGCAGGATTTTAAAAGAAATACTTTAATTTTTCATGTGAACTTTTAATGTGTTCAAAACTTGTTGACGCTGGATGTGGCGCTGACTCCCAGACATCTGCTGTAGAATTAAGTTTTTGTCTTTCACGTTAAATTTCCAGTCAACAACAAATGGTTTTTAGTTTTTTAAACTAATCTAAGCTGTTTAGATCCTGCTTTGATCCAATGCTTGCGCCTTTTCAACCTCAATGAGTCAAAGTCATATGTACAGCTGCTCCAGGGCTTTAGTAAATCCATCAAATGTGTGTCTGTTGCACGCATTAATTTCTCCATACATATACTTTCATGCAAGACCACTGCAGGCATTTAAAGGCTCAGTTAATTGTCCAATGACACTCATGCATGTGATTTCCAGATCTTGCATTAAACCACCAACCTTTTGATTGAGAGACAGCCGATCATCACTGAGCCTCGGCTGCCTCCTCACATCATAGCAGTCTGCTCCAGGGTTTTGTAGTTTTTTGTTTAACTCAGTTGTTCTCTGTTTTCCAGCGCTGAAACGGTCGTTTGAGGTTGAGGAGACAGATTCATCCACACACCCTTCACCCCTGACTCGTCGGACAACCAACCCCCTTCGCTCATCCACCTCCTCTGCCTCCAGCCAGCGGAGCTATGATCTGAGCTCTCGCAGCTCTGATTACTCCTCTTCCAGATCCTCTCCCTCTGAGTCCTCCAATCTACGATCCCCCAAGACAGGCATGAGGCGAATGGAGCTATCAGGGGGTCGTAACCCTGATGCAGCCTCTGCACGGCGCACTGAAATCTCCATTGAAGTCTCATCAAAGCAGATTGACAGCTCACCCAGTGCTGGAATTGCCCGTTTTGGCCTCAAACGGCCTGAAGTAAGCCTCAGCAGTCGGAGTACTTCCCTGGACACCTCCTCCAACTCCTTTTCAACAAACAGGAGGGCAGAGTTCAGTGTGACGCGTCCCAGTGAGCCACCTGCCCCTCCCAGGAGGATGGACACCCAGCTGACGTCGGCCCCAGTCTCAAGAATCCCAGAGCCCCCTCAGAGAAGAGCCGAGCCCCCACCCCCAGCAGTCAGCCCAGTTGAGGGGACCTTTAGGAGGCCGGAGATGCCGGTCTTCAGACAACAAGATGGTCTGGTGCAAGGTGCAGTGGAGAATAACAGCCACCCCCCTCCTGTTCCCAGTGCCCCCCTGCCCTCTCTGGTGGAACCTCGGGAGGAGAGGGTTCACTCTCCTATCTCAGAGCCGCCTGCTGCCAGACCAACAGACCGTGAGTACCTGCTCAGTCCGTCTGTGTTTCAAACTACTTAACCTACTAACTTACAATTTGCTCAAAAGATTCCCAGGAGGTATTTTAGTTTGAGTTAATTATGGAGTAAAGTGGATTTTTCTCTATTCTACAATCTTTGGCCCTCCTGACAGCTCATTATGCATTTCAGCTTCGTCAGACCTGTGTGAAGGGATGTTTATATAAATTAGGAGTGGGGTTGTTGAAAGGTCAAACAAACACAAATTTATTCTCAGGGCTTGACATTAACTATTTTGCTCACCAGCTACTGTGCCTAGTGGTATCCCAGAGTTGCTAGCCTCTCAGAATTTTCACCAGACGCAGTTTTGTTGTTGGATAATGATGTTAAATGTGATTCAAGCTGACGATGAAGTGCTAAAAATGACCAGAGCTAGATTCAAAACCTTCCTAGATGTAAATACCGGTAACCCCCGTTTACACTCAAATCAAGACTACATAAATGTTTATGCTACAGAGTTTGATCAGGTATTTAGCTTCAAAAAAGGTTGTGTGTAAGGTTGTTCTCATTTTATGTGAAAAAACGATGGTTGCGATATAGTCATTTTATACATCTGACGTGCAACAACCCGTAATATACCAAGTATTCAATATATTGTCTATCCCTAATTACGACAAAGTCATAAAAGAAGTAGTTGATTATTGCATTTAATGAAGATGAATTGAAAAGATAAAAACTAAACTGAAAAAAAATAGCAAGAGACTGTCTGCTTCAATATTTACAACAATGTTTCAGTAATTAAGTAAGTACCAGACTGTCTGGAATATAAGTCACTTGGGATACTAGTTATAGATTTGAATTTGAATTCATATCAGTCAATGAAGAGAAAAACAACATGTAGGTCGCATTGGACTATAAGTCACGTTTATTTGAGATAATTTGTTTTTATAATAATAATAATAATAATAATAATTAGGGCTGAACAATTAATCAAATTTAAACCAACATCGCAATGTAACCAAGTGCAATTTTCAAATCCCAGAGTCTGCAATTTATTAATAAAAAATTTAAAAAACGTTTTATGTAACAAATTTGGAGGGGATATAGTAACTTGTGCTCCTTCTTCCTTAAAACCAGCAAAAGTCAAAATGCTGTTTTTCTGACAAAAACATTACATGTCTATTAGTCAATATTCTTCTGTGATTGTGATAGTTAAATAAAAATGTATTATTCACATCAATTCATGCTTCAGTCTATTTCATTTCATCATAACATGTAGGCCTGACCTTCATGCTAAAGAATGGTATAGAATGGTTTTATTAATTGTTTTAGTAAATAGTGCAAAAGATACCCCCCCCCCCAAAAAAAAATAAATAAAATAAAATAAAATAAAATAAAATAGAAAATAAATAAATACAAATAAAATAAATGAATTAATTAATAAAAAAGAATTAAATTAAATAAATAAAATTGCATGCTAAATCGCGATCACGATATCAGACTAAAAAAATCACAATTAGATTATTTTCAAAATCGTTCAGCCCTAATAATAATTACTTGATTTATATAGCGCTTTTTAAAACAACAGTTTACAAAGTGCTTTGGCAATAGACAGGACACAACAAAGCACAGGCAAACACATTAAAAACAGTACACAAAATCAAGACCCTGGCAAAAAAGCACGAGTCATATGAACCCATAGGAACCCAGACAATACAAGAACCATGCAACATAAAATGAGACCATGTGGACTGAAATAATGGCTAAAAGCATATATTCATTATTAAAAAGAAAGAAGGCAATAAAAGGCAATTAAAAACAAAAGGCAGGAAAGCAAATATGAAAAGATTAAATTATAATGATGATACAATAATAAAAAATAATGAAGTAATAATAATATTAAAGCAAAGATAAATTACAATAACACACATGAGCAAAGGATAAACAATTAAGGCCTATAATGTACCAGTGAAGGGATTAAAAGTGAAACAAAGGTGAGTAACAGATTTGATAAAATCTGAATAAAAGTGAGTTACTACTTTAATATGTCAACATAACATAGAGGAAATAAAAAAAGGATGAATGGACTTAAAGCAGTGGGAAATAGAATATAAGAGAAAGGCTAAAAGACAGTAAAGCAAAAATAAGAAAAAAAGAATGAAAGATGGCATCACATAAAAGCCAGGCTGTAAGTGAGTGAGTTTTCAAAAGAAGCGACAGAAGCTCAGAAACAGTATTTCACAGTATTTCCAGAGTGACCTTAATTCTGATACGCGTTTGTAAAGAAGGAGGTTTAAATATTGTTCCTACAGCTCCTCATATCTGTGACCAGTTTCTCTTCTCTTCGTGTCCGTTAAGTATTTGAAATGCTGTTTGAGGAAACTACAGTTAAAAAATTCAACCTGCCAAAGTGACGAGTGAGAGCGGTGGTGTTACTCGCTACTGCTGAAATGATTAATGTCAAGCCCTGTTTATTCTGATCCAGACACTCAGTTCCCGATCATTTCTCCTCTTTGTAAAGCCTAAATATATGAGTGAACATTAAAGATTTCACTTGGCGTCATCTACTTTTATTTGTCGTCAGCCGTTACAGTGGGATGTCTGTTGATCCAACTGAGGAGGAAGCTGAGAGGTAAAAATAACAACCTCAAGGATCTAAGCTCCAGTCTGTGAGAGCTTGTCAGCCCAGACTAACTGTGAATGTAGGTCAGTAAGGGTGGTGATGAGAATCCCAGGGCTGGTCCCAGGACAGCAGTTAGAAAATAACTCACACAGGCCAGCAGCTGGATGGACCCACTTTTACTTAAATCAGCCGATGCTAATTAGCTACAAATCAGAAAGTGACAGCATGTGGAGGTTTTTTTTACTGAAAACAAAGTGTCTACGTGTATTATCATTTGTTTTTGAGTCAAGCTCTTGTTTGTCCATTGTTTGCCAGACTTCTCCAGTAATATGGCTTATTTTTTCTCAGCATTTCTCTCAGCATTTTCAGTACCTTTAGGACAGAACAAGGAGCATGAGCATAAGGAGTGAGAAGTGGCTCCTTAAAGGCTGAGAATTATGGAGCATGACCTTGTTACAGTTTCAGGAACATGCTTTTTGATTTATTGCGACATTTCAGTGAAAGTGGTTACTGAGTTGAAGCTCTTAAAGGGGACATATCATGCTGATCCCTGATTTAATATTTACATATAATATAATAAATTTGAAAACAAGACCTTTCACCCTTTCAAAAAGTGAGAAATTGTATTTTTTCTGATATCCTTCAACAAGATTTGATGCCTCTGAAAATAGGTCATTGACATTTGGCTGCGAGATTTCGACCTTCGTGACGACAGGAGGATCCTTTCTTTTTATTGGAGTAATCTGATAAAGCAGCTCCTCCTCTGTGATGTTAGTTAGTCACACAACCGCCACCAAGGGATACACCCACCAAGAGCCGAGTATAAATATAGCTCCCTACTAGCTCTGGCTGACTTAACTGAGTGCTGGATGCAGGGACTCTGCTCTGCTGAGCAGCTCGGCTTTACATGGTGAATTAGCAGTTAAAACACTGTAGTTTTAGCAGACGTCGTAATACTTGTGAGACTGTGATATTTGCATGCTTGTTCTGACATGCACTGTGAACCTGGACCACAATAATGCTGTAGTAATAACATAGTGACGAACTTACGGTAGAGGCGATCTTTAGACTACACTTTCAGCATGATGGATAAAACAGACAGAGAAAAGTGAAGGAGCAGGATGGAGCCCTGTTATAGAAATAGTTTATTGGTGAAGTCTGCCTATATTTCCACGTATAAACTATACATGTTACAGTACCGGTTTGACTCACCACACTGAAGCGTCCTGAGATGATCTGTGTGGAGGTGGATTTTCTTCCTCTTGAGCTGCAGAACCGTCCGGGTCTGACTCAGGGTCCAATACAAAAGGACGTATCCTACACTCTGCCATTTTATTAGTGCTATCAATGCCTTAGGGTGAAGTTTTGGCAAACAGCAAACTCGCTCGGTCTGCCCCATTCAATATGGTGATTTTGTAAATACTGCCATGCTGCAAAAACCGCCCCCTGGCTCTACCTCCTCCGCCCCTCTGATAGAACTGACCAATCAGAGCACAGAAGGCTGTGATGTTGTGAGGTTACTGGAGGTCATTCTCGAAACGGAGTGTTTCAACGAGATCTTCAGAATGGCCTAAACTGAGGATATTGAGAACGCTATTGTGGGGAAATGAAGGAACTAAATGACTTGTACTGAGGGCAGAAATGCTTTACAGGCATCCTAGTCTGGCATAGTGAAAGGAGAAACAAGCATGATATGTCCCCTTTAATATAAAAATACAGTCTTTTTTTTCGAGCTTGTTTTGCTTTATCAGCAAAATCTTTATTTTTCTTTTAGGTCATTTTTTTCTCTAGATCAGCTCATCTCCTCGCTGCTATGTGTCTGAACATGTGGTCGTATATGTGCGTAGCCGTGTTATCTTGAGACAGCTGCATTCATGGCTTGTCTCTCTCTCTCTCTCTCTCTGGCTGAAGGATTGAGGGGTAGGCGGCTGGGAGGTGATACATTCCAAATCTGGAGGTCATAAAACATTCTGCTTAAAAATAGAAAGCCTTCAATTTCCACCTTTTACGCTGCATGTTGCCTGTCTGTGTATCTCCGTCTCTCATCTCTGCACTTTAACACACTATGCTGATTTTACCCTCTCCGCGTCTTACTGAAGGGGTTTTTGCACTATAGTTTCTTTTAAGGCAGAACGTTGGTAAACCAGTGGGAAAATAAGCATGCTGATGGTGACTTTCGTAAGAAGAGGGGGAATCAGCAAGAAAAAGTGAGAAGATTAAGTCTTGGCTTCAGTCACATTCGGCTCAGATTACAACCTTCCTGCTCAGTTGTGCATGTGGTGAGAGGGAGGTGCCTTGAGAAGGCAGTTAGTGAAGAAGAGAGGATAAACAGATAAGAGGAGGGACAAAAAGAGAGATGAGGCCTGCGAGACAGAGCGTGATTTCCTGTAAAAAGTCTGTTTGCAGGGAGAATATAAAAAGAGAAAGTCTCACTTTAACTTGCAGTTGTTTGGGAGTCAAACTAAACCGACAGACCACATGACTTTGACAGCACGCCCTAAACTACAGTTTACTTTCCATTTCCTCAGCAAGTAAACACAGCACTGATTCAGGCATTCTCTTTTTCATGTTGTAATTCAAGGATAAATATTTCAGGTTTCTTTTGAATGGAAAACTGGCAGTATTCTTGGTTTGTATCTGTTGCTTTCTCCTGCTGCAGCAGTGTATCCTGCTGGACGCTGGTGTTTTTGTGTGGCCCGTTTGGCCTCTTATATAATTGCTTCCTGACTTGTATGAAACTGACCAGGGTCTACTTTCCTCTGGGCTCTGGAAGTTTCCTCCTGCTTTAAGTATTAAATGTACAGTCACCCTTACACAGATGACGCAGTCCCGGGTTCCTGGCCCTGGGGGGAGAGTTTCTGAAGATGAACTGGCTGATAACAGGTTGTTTTTGTAGCGGATGTTGTTAAGCACAAGGTGCTGTAATGACATGCTTGCTTTGGTAGATTTAGCAGCGATAATGATGAGCAGCTGTATTCAACCCTGTGATGGTTTGACAGGATGTGATCTCATGTTTACACACACACACACACACGCACGCACGCACGCACGCACGCACGCACGCACGCACGCACGCACGCACGCACGCACGCACGCACGCACGCACGCACGCACGCACGCACACACGCACACTTGTGTCTGTGAACTTCTCGTCTTTGTGTCTTGTCTCATGCATTGACCTTGTTTCCCCTGGCTGCTGTATTGAAGTGTAACCGTACTGAGATTTAAACTTTGATTCAGTACCTTAGTGACTAGTGACAGAGTTTGGAGACTGACATTAAAGTGATTCTCTGGGATGGACGAGTTGGGTCCTATCACAATGTTTAGGGCAGAAATTACCCCTACAGCAGTGTTTTTGTGCAGCAGAAGCCCAGAGCGCTCACATCAAACACCCCCTCCCTGCTCCTCTGCCGGTTTCCTCTGCACTCAGACGGGGCCATATTTTACTTGACCAAAAACACAAATAAACGGACTCTCACCAAAAAAATCTGATATCGGTCTGCATTCACGCTTTATTTAGAGAATTTTCAGCGCTACTTTCACACAAAAACACCGCTAAATAAGGCTCTAGTTCTCATCGTGTCTCTTCGTCCTGGCAGACTACCTGCGTTTGTTTATATCTGGCACACCGCTAGCGCGGACTGATACACTAAGCGGCGAGCGCCTCGTAGCCAGCTGTGGCTCTGCAGCAGAGGTAGCGCCATTTAAATAAAGCGTGAATGCAGACCCATATCAGCTTTTTTTGGTGGGAGTCCGTTTATTTGTGTTTTTGGACAAGTAAAATATGGCCCCGTCTGAGTGCAGAGGAAACCGGCAGAGGAGCAGGGAGGGGGTGTTTGGTGCGTGCGCCCTGGGCTTCTGCTGCACAAAAACACTGCTGTAGGGGTCATTTCTGCCCTAAACCTTGTGATAGGACCCAACTTGTTCCATCCCGGAGGATCACTTCAAAGTCAGAATTAAAAGAAGATACAGCACCCAGATGACATCCCTCTCTCTCTCCCTTCGCTCTCTGTGTAATTGTTACAGATACTTAATGGGTGCATTCATGGTGTTTCTTTATGAGGTGCTGAATAGTTGTGCCACATCGGTATTTGTTGACCTGTTAATGAGAACAGCCCGCTCCAACGTTGTGGAGTAAGAGCTGGACCAGCACCAGACTGCAGTGCCTGTTTGTCATTAAGACTTGGATACTTGGCTCTGGACTTGACCTGTCCTGTGAGGAATCTTTGATTAGCATTTTTCTCAAGCCGAGTGTGCAACAGTTTGTAATAGTGAGTCATTATCTTATGATCTGTTGGGTCTTATGCCGGCCTGCTGAGTGCTAACCTAGTTTCCCTCAGTTAAAACAGAATTCACTCTTTAACGCGAAAAGAAAAGGCCTTTTGATAGGACTGCCTGGGTCTTGGCTACAAACAAGGACTTGTGAAAGTCACAAGGGTTGGAAACAGTCACACAGATAAGTCTTTAATCTGTTTGTTGGGTGTGTGTTTTTGCAGATTATTTTATAGAACCCCCCCATTTGGTTTTGACATATCTGACTTGTGCTGATCGAGTTGACTTAATGCTGACAGAGGTTAGTCTGACAAATCATTATTTAATGGTCACAATTTTCACACCACAGAAAATACAAAAAATATCAAAGTTACAACCATGTTTCTAAAAGCTGGATACAATCAGTGGAAAGACACGCTGTGAAGCTCTAATTCATCATAAAGACAGTGAAGACTGTCTGGAGCTCAGGCAGTCGTTGGAAGAATCAGCAGTGATTTATGATGTTTTAACAGTCAGCAAATGAAAAAAATCCTCCCTTTGTAGCAAAGAAAAAAAATCTGTTATTTACAAACTGCAATGTTCAATTAGTGCTAGGAAAGCTGTGGCTAAGGAGGCACAGTGGGTTCCTGTGGAATGAGAAAATTTGTTTCCTGAGTACCAGTTCGTTTATTCACACGTCCTTTTTGAAAATCTGCAGAAAATCAACTGTTTGCTTTAGCTCAATTCTGAAAAAGAACCCCAGATAATTCTACACTCTTTACTGCATTAAACTTCTGAAATATCAATATATGTCCTGTATTTAAATCTAAAGAATTATTTGAAAATTTCCTTCCATCTTCCTGGTGTCTTGTTTCAGCTTGGGGCTGCTCTGCACCAATGAGCAACAGTTTGTGTGTTCGGAGCATGTAAAACTGAAAATACTTCACTTTTCTTTGATCCAAGACTTGAATAAAGTGTTTTGTACATAGTTCCTCACAGTTTTTAGCCTTTAGCCCTGGTTCTCCTGACCTCATAGAAGTATAGAAGTTCATATTGCAGTGAGAATTGAGTCCACATGGAGTAAAAATGTGACAGAAGCAAAAACCGTCCTAAAAATCAAATCAGCTTATCTTAGGTGCAGGACTGTGTAGATTTTGTAAAGATAGAACCATAACATCTTTTTTCATGTGTTCTTTATGCCTCAGGGTACCTAAAAATGTGTTTTATATATTCCCACCTTACTTTTAAATGTTTTTAATGTCTTTTAATGTAATTTTAATGTCCTTGAATTCAAATTCTTTATTTTGGGACCTTAAGCAGATATGAGATTAAAATGTGATTAATTAGATTAATTAATTACAAATACTGTAATTAATTTGATTAATTTTTTTTAATCGCCTCACAGCACTAATTGCCATATAAGAATTACACATAAAACCCTCAACTGATTTTACAGTGGACGTATGAAACAGTGGCTATGTTTACATGCAGTCATTAACTCGTTCATATTTGGAATATTAGCAGTAACCCAGTTGCGCATGGCCATGAAAACACCAATAACCTTTTATAAAAAAACAGAATATGCTCATATTCTGTTTTTTAAAAACTTGGAAGTCAAACCTGGGCTACTTCTTTTCCAAAATGAATATTTGGTCATTTTCTGCATGTGTGGCTATTTTAAATAGAATACCATGTAAACAGGAATAACCCTGATTGCTCACATATGTGACCAAGTTATTCCAAATGTTTCAAAAACTGTAATTTTGACCTTTACCTCAATATTAACTGCATGTAAATGTAGCCAGTGTTTCAAGGCTAAGGCCAAAGGTTTTCAGCCAAAGAAAAATCAAGACTTAATTGATTCACTAATCACCTCCTAACTCTGATAATGAGATGGGCTGAAAGTCTGCAGCCTCTCAGCCTCTCAGCCAATAGATGAACACTGATAAAATAATTACAATGACAAGGACAACCACTACAACTACACAGCACCTGCACTTGTTGTCAATACAGGATTCAGAGTTGTAGTTCGTCCCTGATCCTCTGTTTCGATTAATTTCTCTGACTACCAGTGCTGTGTGGTTGTACTGGTTGTCAGTCCAGGATTCAGAGTTGTTGTGGTCACTGCCTGACCCTCTGTTTTGATTCAGCTCAGGGTTCTGCCTCCTCTCCGACCTTCTTCTTTGTCCCTGAATGTGGACTGTTTTGCTCATCACAATACACAAGAACAGTTGAAGAAAGGCAAGGTGTCCCCAGTTGTTTTCATTAGTGGACTCATCAATATACCCTCCATATCGGTTCCTTAGATCCACCAGAGTCTGGTAGTCTCCACTCAGAGAAAACTCTTGGATCTGTCTCAAGAGGTTTGTTGTGATTTGATAGGTATGATCTGGATCATAATTTTGTCCCCTGTGCTGTGTGAGATAGACTTGGTCTATCCTCTCCCCACAGACTCTAAATACGATCCTGTCCCTGTTTCCTCCATCCAATGAAGTTTGAGGGTGGACTACATGGTCAGGGAGTCGTATCGATGAGCCTAAGTTGAGATTTCCAACAGTGTAGTACTGATGTCCTCGAGGTAGTGGGTCCAAAAGCCTTTCATAGTTGCCGTAATGATGTGTACCATAATCTCCATTGCTGGGGTCAAAGGTCAGTCGTATTCGGTTGTTAAGATCGATGTCGATGGTATTGGCAAACCAATGAAGTAGAACCAGACTGTGAGCGGGCACAGACCGGCCAAAGTCGATTTTCTTCAGATCCTTGATGGATTTAAGCTTTTTCACAGATGCTGACACAGAGGCTACAGCAAAGAGCAGAGCCACACAGCAACATGCGACTCCTCCTGTCATCTTCATCATCCTGTAAAACATTTCAAAAGTTTTTCAGCTTTTTTTGGTTTGGTCATACTGATTTTTTTTCAACTAATCACTATACTCATTACTTATTGTAGTCATTAACTCATTGATACTTTTATTTCATCCCTATCAGTAAAATGAAAATGTGTTTATATCTAGATAATATGAACAAAAAGGTTTCATTGACTTTAAAACATTCCCTTTAATTTTACACAGACACAGAAATGAGATTGAAGAACACTGATAAAGTAGTTTAAGTCAAATACCGAACAAAAATCATGCGAAGTAGTGGCCTGAATAAAAAAGTAAGAGCTTACCTGCACCCGTCTGCTGCCAGAAGACTTTTGCTCTATACTTCTGTTGGAGAACAGACAATACTCTTTTAGGTATCGTTTCTCTGGAAAAGGAAGTGAGGATGAACTGGAATAACCGGTTTTAACAAGAAGTCTGATTGTAGGAGTGATTAAACTTCTTATGTCTTCTTAGAGAAAGTTAATTCTCCTTTTCAGTGTGTTAAAAGATCCTACTTATGTTTATTTCTTTTTATATTTTAAAAAGGATACAACTGACGATGTAGTGTGCAGTGAACTTCCACCTCATAAAGTTGTTTTATTGGCACATTGAGGATAGATGGAAACCTGGGGGATTGACTCTGTGTGAGTACGTAACCCTTTAATACCTGAGCCTCAAAAAGCATGTCTGGACCTTTTTGCTTAAATTTAACTATTAAACGGTCAAAAAATGTCCTGTGAGTAAATGCTTTGGCCAATTTTTCTGGGATGCTTTGAACTTTCAATGTGTTATATGAGAATAAAACAGTTTAAAATGAAGAAAAACACAAAAACAAATTGTTTTTCGAGGTTAAGTGAAGGAAAAAACACAACAATCAAACACTGAGAACAGATTTTACATGATGAACTTAGAGTTAGAACATCATAAAACGTGTGCTTTCACATTTATGACCATTGTCTCCTTTAAGACCATAGGAAATGATTGAGTCAGGATTATTCCTGTAAAAGTTGGCATTTTATTTTTAAGAAGAATTCTGCTTACCCTACTTTTAATTTAAAATACTGAAGTGAAGTGTTTTATTCCCCTAATATTTAAAAAGGAGGTATTAGGCTTTCCCATACTTTAAACAAGGATATAAAGTAAAAAATACTGGATGTCCAGACTAAACGTCTGGAGATTTTTAATCATTATTGAAATCTAATAATCTCCCTTTAAACTGTTAAAAATGGTCTGTTCCAGAAAATAGGACATTGATCGTCATGACACTTGCTGAAATGATGAGGTCATAGCACGAGGATCTTCTAACCCATGTCATGTTGAGGAGGCAGGCCTCAAACACCAAGGTCTGCTCATAGCTCTGCCCCCTCCACAGACCTCCACAGGGCTGGCCAATCAGAGGGAAGGTTTCAGACAGCAGTAAAACAAAGTGTCTCAGAAAGAGGCTGAAATAAGAGTATTCAAAAAAAAGAAAAAAATAAATCATGTAGAGCTACTACAGGGATACCAAAGGTACGGAATGAAGCCAAAACAAAATATACAAGACCACATCTTTAAAAAAAAAAAAGAACTCATTTTTTAAGTCTTTTTCTGGAAAAATGCGGGGGGAAAAAAGCACAAAAACCTCCCAGCTTGTCTCAGTTTCTTTAGTCTTTGGTTCTGATTCTTGATTTTGCTTCTACTAAAGCAATATACGATCATTCTTGTTGGTGGTTTTGGCATGAGACTCAGATTGTTTTTAAAAAAAGACACATTTATTCCTTAGTTTTTACACATGTGACACTGACAGGGGTTTGAATGACAAATCATTTTAATAGCACAAATATTCACACCACAGGAAATAAAAAAAAAAACCATAATTACAACAATGTTTCTTAAATCTGGATATAATCAGGTACTTGATCATCAGTAATGGCAGTGCAAAGAATTTAAACTAAGCTACTTTTTCAGATCAAATACATTTACTTTGAAATGTCACAGTATCCTTGTCTCTTAGCGAGAAACCAAATCAGTTTGCTGTTGAAGTTAGAGCCTGCAGGGTGCATAAACTCACAGACGATCAGAAGCACTGAAAAGAGCTAGTTCAAATGTTTGTGAAAGGGTTAAGTTGACATGCATAATTAACAAAATGTTCTGTAACTAAAACATAAAAGCAATCTTTCTTTTCTTCATTTTCAGGGCAGAAAAAATAAAATGGAAAGAAATAAAAGTGTTTTAAAAACATCCAGGCAGGTTAAGTCTTAGATATTAAAATCAGATATTTACATTAGGTACCTGAATCAGTACATCAAGGTCAGACGCTGCAGATTTTATACCAAGCAAACATGATATTAACAAAACCACTGATCACATCGTTGCCCAGGCGATGAGGTTTCCTGATGACTGGTTCAAACCAGAATAACTTTTTAAGACTGTATAAAAGCACCTCACCTTTGAAGACTCTCAGCTTTTCAGGGCATCTTAATACATGAAGGTTTTTGCCTAACTGAGCCGCAAAGTTTGCAGCCATGCTGAGATACATCATAGTTACTCATAGTTTTTAAAGTAAAGAGTGAAGTTAAAGATAAATGGTGATAATTTGTAATAATGCACACTCTGGCCACCCATGAGTTGAGCATGAGTTTGGATTAATCAAAATTTTGTTTTTGGCTTCTGTTATTGGCTTCTTTGACGACTGATATTCAGTATTGGCCGTGAAAAATTCATATTGGTCCATCTGTAGTTTTGACACAACCAGTTTTGTTTTAATTTTGTCAAAAACTTGAAATAAGAAAAGTAACCTCTATTTGGCTCTTGGAATTGAAGTTTCAGCTCTTCTTCTGTTTCAATAACTTCACTCTGTAGTTTTAAAGGAGGCACATTCACAATCACATTGAAAGCTGCATTTTGTACATTTTGAATTTAAAAATACTGCCTGGAAAAGCGTGTACAGTACTGTTTCAGTGCACTACAGCACTGTTCTGTTATATATTCTGCTTTTAAATGATTTAAAAAACTTTGTTTCTGTCTAGTTTTATTTTTTAAGGCTGTAGCCTGTTTATCCTGTAATTTAATACAAACAAATAAGTAAAAATAAACGTTATTCATTCAATTGCGGACTCACAAATTTCATGCCTCCCTGCATAAGTCAGTGCCCTGGTCGGGGGCACCCCAGTCTAAAAAGTCTGGTCCGCCCCTGCTTGACAGAGCGCATCTCGATGCTGGTTCGTTATGTTGCTCTGCTCGTCAGCGGATGGATTACTGCTGAATGGAGGATTTAGTTGGTGGAACAGAGGGAGTTGCAGGGAAAGATGGGTGCTGATCAAGTTGATTTGATGATGATGATGAAGATGCTGACAGAGGTTAGTCTGACAAATCATTATTTAATGGTCACAATTTTCACACCACAGGAAGTACAAAAACATATCAAAGTTACAGCCATGTTTCTAAAAGCTGAATACGATCATTGAAAGGACACGCTGTGAAGCTCTAATTCATCATAAAGACAGTGAAGACTGTCGAGTTCAGGCAGTCGTTGGAGGAATCAGCAGTGATTCATGATATTTAAGCAGTCAGCAAATAAAAAATATATGATTGTGACCATAAAGTTCAATATTGGATTTTGGTATGCAGAGGGTAGTAACATCTTAGTAATATGTTGAATAATAAAATGATGACATAGACATAACATGAAAAAAACAAGACATTGACATGACTTTACTTTTTACAGTGGATGCCTGAATCAGAGCTTGGAGGCCAAAGGGCACCTTCAGAAAAGCAAAATCACAAGTTAACTGATGCACCAATCTCCCTTCATATTGATGGTCTGCAGACTCTGGACCCTCTGGTACACAAAGATATCAAGCCCATCTCTCATTCATAATATTTACACTCTGGGTAAGATATTAGCGCTGTAACACAGGAAAACAATGAAGGCAAACAGTACAAGTACAAGTCCACAGCGCAGCCATTTGTTGTCTGTCCATTTAGAGTTGTTGCTGCCTGAGCCTCTGCTTGGATTCAACTCTGGTCTCTGCCTCCTCTCTGGCCTTCTTCTTTGTTCCTGATAGTAGACTGTTTCATTCATCACAATGCACAAGAACAGTCCAAGGCAGGCCAGGTGTCTCCAGCTGTTTCTGACAGTTGAAACATCAACATCACCTTCATATCGGTCCCTAAGTTGTACTAGATTGTTAAAGCTTCTTCGCAGTGAAAACTCTTGGATCTGTCCTAAGAGGTGTGTTGTGATTTGATAGGTGTGATCTGGATCGTACAAGGCCCCCTGGCCATCTGAGTCCTCATAATGCTGTGTGATATAGACTCGGTCTATCCTCTCCCCACAGACTCTAAATACAATTCTGTCCCTGTCTCTTCCATCCACACATGCTGGAGGATCCACAACATAGTCAGGAAGCTCGACTGGCGTTTCCTGACGGAGTCTTCCAACAGTGTAGTATCGATGTCCTTGAGGTAGTGGGTCTAACAACCACTCACGGTTTCTGTAAGGATGTGAACCATAATCTCCATTGCTGGGGTCAAAGGTCAGTCGTATTCGGTTGTTGTCATCAATGATGATGGTATTGGCAAACCAGTGAAGCAGAACCAGACTGTGAGTGGGTACAGACTCACCAAAGTCAATTTCCTTCAGGTCCTCTATGGTTTTAAGCTTTTGCACAGCCGACACAGAGCACAGGGCTGAGAGCAAAGCTACACACACCCAAGAGTGTTCTCCTCCCATCAGCCACATTCTGGAAAGACATTCAGATTGTTACTACAATTATTTTTCAGAAGCTCAGTATATTAACTATGAGGCGTCTTCTCATTCCTAATGTGAATCTCAAGAACTGGCACACACAATTTGTATCAAAGCCTTTGACCACATTATAACTCAGCGTTTGTAGTGTAGACAAAAGAAGACCAGCTGCCACGGCCTTTGTCTTCTCCCTGCCTGATGCTGTGATTTCTCAAACAGAATCAAGTTGTTACCTTTTTTAAACTGTTTTACAAATTGTTTTACAGACCAAAAATTGATCAGCCAAAAATACAAGCAGAGCGTTTGCACTGTGTCTTCCTCTGTCAAAAAAGCCCTTAAAAGATTTAAGATCTGAACTTTCCCTGAGTATTTTGAATTTAATGCCAAGCAGTAGTCATATGAGAATAGATTCCTGGTGAATTCAGAATTTAGAAAACAGAAAATAAGAGCTCACCCACTTCAGTCTGCTGCTGCCTGGGGTCTGTGTTAGTGGTAGCACATAGAAAACTCCTGAAGTTACCGTTTCCTTGAAAACGAAACTAATGACGCGCAGGCATTACTGTTGACTGCAGGAATTTAACTGTTTCTATGAAACTTCCTCTGTCTTCTCAAATACTCATTCCACTGTTGGAAGTGTTTGTTTGGGTTTTGGTTAAGTGTGTGTAGGGGAGATTAAAGCTGACAAGTCTTCATGTTTTATTGTTGGAATGAGTGAGATGTGAAGTGACTCTGAGTCCTGAAGTAGTTTGTGGATTGAGACTGGGTGTGCACTTGATACTGCAGGATGGGGAGCTGCTCTTTAAAGCTGTGCCTGGTTTATCATCGAGTGTTATTATTTAAGATCGATACAATCACTCTGCATTCATAATGAATACATTTATAAGGAGTAGTGAGAGTGCCAAATTATAAAAATAAATCTATAGAGGAAGAAAGTAAATAAATGAATTAATAAATTAATTAATTTAAAAAAATATAAGAATCTATAAATGAATTTAAAAAAAATGAAGGAAAAATGAAGTAATAAATAAATTGTATAAGAATCTATAAAAGAATAAAAAATGAATTAATAAAGTATAAAATAATCTATAAAAGAATAATTAAAAATATATATCAATAAATAAATTATATAAGAATCTATAAAAGAATTAAAAAATGAATTAATAAATACATTATATAAGAATCCATAAAAGAAAAGGCTAATAAAAGTATTAATATAAAGACAAATCAAAAAATAAATAGAGAAGTGCTTAATAAAAAAAATAAAGAAAGAAAGGAAGTAGCTATATAAAGTGATATTTATCAAAAAATAAACCCTTAAAAGAAAAGGCTAATAAAATTATATATAAAACACAAATAAATAAAAGTATTTTAATTACATTATAATGTCACTTTAAAAGTGAAGGAGATGTTCACAGAAAAATATGCGAAGTAAAAATGTGGCTGCATCACAAGCATGGGAGGAATCTTAATCGAGAAGAAACATGGCGGCAGAAAACTTGACAGAAGAACACTTGTAAGTTAGAGAACAACATAATTATGATGGAGGATATGTTTTTGGGACGAGGAGGACATTAGGTAAGTGCTGGTATGTGTGCTTTGACCCACACAGACTTCGATGAGCTCGTGTGGCGAAATCTTGAGAATGTAAACAAAGCATATCCCAACATGCTTGTCCTTCCTCGATACCCAAGACATAACATATGACAACATTTTAACACAAGGCCTGATCTAGCCGGCGATGTCTGTGTTGGTCAGCGCACACATAACACCAACACTTTCCATTACGTCCTCTACCGTTCCCAATACATACTCTCTGTCCTAATCGTTGTGTTCTGTAATTTCAGCCAATCTTAAAAGTTATCCCGTCAAGTTTTCAGCCGCCATCCTTCTTCCTCGATAGGTTTCCTTCTGCGCATGCGTACAACGACATTCCTGCTGCGCATATTTTTCTGCGCATATTTCCTTTGCTTTTAAAGTGACATTATAAGGTGATTTAGATACTTTTATTTATTTGTCTTAATATTTAATAAAGTATGTCTTATCTTATCTTATCTTATCTTATTTATACTTTTATTAGCCTTTTATTTTAAGGCTTTATTCTTTGATTAATATCACCTCATCACTACTTTCTTTCTTTCTTTCTTTATTCATTTACTTATTTATTTATTAATTTATCAAGCGCTTTTCTATTTATTAATTCATTTATTTTTTATTTTTATTTTTACTTTAATTAGCCTTTTATTTAAAGGCTTTGTTCTTTGATTAGTATCACTTCATAAAGCTACTTTCCTTCTTTCTTTCTTTCTTTCTTTCTTTCTTTCTTTCTTTCTTTCTTTCTTTCTTTCTTTCTTTCTTTCTTCATAAATAAGCACTTTTAAATTTGTTTTTTATTATTTTTCTTTATATATATATTTTTTTTTTAGCCTTTTCTTTTGTGGATTCTTATATAATTTATTTATTAAGTCATTTTTTATTTATTCTTTCATAGATTCTTATATATTATTTTTTTAATTAATTTATTCTTTCATAGATTCTTATATATTATTTTTTTAATTTATTTATTCTTTCATAGATTCTTATATATTATTTTTTTAATTAATTTATTCTTTCATAGATTCTTATATATTATTTTTTTAATTTATTTATTCTTTCATAGATTCTTATATAATATTTTTATCAATTCATTTTTTAATTTATTCTTTTATAGATTCTTATATTATTTATTTATTTATTTATTTATTTATTTATTTATTTATTTATTTATTTATTCATTTATTCTTTTATTCTTTTATAGATTTATTTTTGTAATTCGGCACTCTCACTACTCAATACATTCTGGTTAGGTAGAATTTATACTTTAGCTATTAGTTGAATGCTTTTGAATTTATTTTGAAGGTTTCTATTGAAGCATTTGTTTTTTCAATCATATTTACCAAAGCTGTTGTCTTACATTATATAATAAATAACCAAGCTTCTTCAGAAAGTCCTACTACAGATCACTAAAGGCTGGGGTATCTGGAAAAAAAACACAAGTTTGAGGTCTTTGACATCCTTGGTGTGTTCTCTGACAACAGATTCAAACTTTAATTTTCTGACTAAAAAATTCCTAATTTACTCAGCTGATGGTGGTTTATTTCAGCTTCTGTTGTCAGGGCACATATTTTTTTTGACTTGGAAGAAACAAAGGGGTAAATTTTGATTTCATAGATGCTCTACTTAAACCATGCCGCAGAAAGTAGTGCAGCTGTAATATTTTACTGAGAAAACGTGTAAAATTCCAGAGCACCATTTTTTATTCTTGCCCGCAGTAAAAGCCTTGCTGGCTATGACAGCCTACACCTTAAATGGTTAAGGAGTGATGTTTTCTTCTCCTCCGTCTTCTTTAAAAAATCACTTAGTCTGAACAAATTGAGGGAAAAGTGTCCTCAGGATTTACTTATGAAAACTGACAATACCTCCACTGTTTAATCATGGTTTAATGAGTTAAGACCATCAACATTTAGAAAGAACGTTTAATCGAGTCAGGCCCAGAGACTTCCTGCCCTTAATTGGAAATGGTTTTACGAATGTTGTAATCCTTACAGCAGAAGACAGCAGTTCCAGGAATTCTCATGAAGTTCAAAGAGATATTAAACATGCAGATAAACCAAAGCATAGAGCTGCAGCTGGATGTCTTTTCTGTTATTTTGGTGTTTTAACATGCCAGCTCTCCAAACTCTTGTGTCAAAACCTTAAATAATACAAAAAAAGTACCATTTCGTTGTACTTGTTGCAATGACAAATAACGTTTTGTTCAAGTTTCATGCATTCACTAGAATGACTCCCGGCACAACTGAAGTCAAAGGAATATTAGGAATGTTGTTTTTGAATGTTGAGCTAATCTCTTTTAAAGTTCCCCTTTCTGTTAGGTTGTTTACAAGAAGAAGAAATGGTACAGGTATTAAAGGAACACAGGCTTAAAAAATTGCAAGTGGAGGATTGTGCCTGCATGAAGTTGATTTCTTGAAGGTTTTTTTGGATGAAGCAAATTTAAGACTAATTTTTCTCACCAATCCCATAACTCTGGTAATGAGATCAGTCTGCAGCCTCTCAGTTCTATGTAGCATACAAAAATATCAAACCTGTCCTTCATTTCTGACTAGTGATGTAACGATACACTCAACCCACGATTCAATATGATCTCTGATACTGAGTCAACAAAGCGATTTTCTCACAATGTTTTTTTTTTTTTTTTTTGACAGAATGAGCTTGCATACAAAATATGATTGAAAAAGATTATTTTAATTATTTTTGCAACTGCAAAACACAAACCATGCAGTGAATGCAAAATTTAAAACAATGTATAAAAACTACATCACATATTTCCTTATATTTTTAACATCATTCGTCATTTTATACAACGGATCAAAAATCGGCTTTTTAAAAGAAAATACGGCCGATGGCCGATGGCCGATGGAGACAAATGTCCAAATATATCGGCCGGCAGATATATCGGTCTACCTCTAGTGGGAATGTATACAACACATTTTTAGGTACCCTTATTAGATTAGAAAATCTTTATTGTCCTCGAGGGGCAATTTGTTTTGCAGCCGTAGAACATACATCAACAGAAACAAGCAAACAAACAAGAAAAAAAAACATACATGTATTGGCTAGTCTGACTAACTCATGGATTACATCATGGACAGTAAAAAAGTAAGAATAAATAGATAAAACCAACACTGTATAGTTAAGAACAATGTGCAATGTATGCGAAAGGCAGCATTTGTCTGTATAGTCTATATTATTTAAAAGGCCCAACAAACATAATTTAAGCAATGATTATCAAAAATGTCTATAACTTATTTAAAAAACTAACAGCTGATGGAACAAATGACCTCAGGTATCTATTGCATTTTGCCTCCCTTACATAAGCAAATCTCCTCCCTGTCGGCAAGAGCCTAAACTCTGCATGCAGGGGGTGCCGTGGGTCCTCCAGGATCATTTTTGCCTTCTTAGAAGCTCTTACTTGAAAAACATGGTCATTCAAGTCTATGCCAACAATCTTCCTGCAAAGTTTGGTAATATTTCCTTGCTTGTTTTTGTTTGCAATGCTAAGGTTACCAAACCAGCAGATCACAGCAAAGGTCAATATGGACTCAACAAAGCATGAGTAAAACACTTTCAAAAGAGATTTGTCAACACTAAATCCCTTTAACTTCCTCAGGAAGCACAATCTCTGATTGGCTTTTTTACAAATAGCATTGGTGTTAGCATCAAAAGTCAGTTTTCTATCTAGGATGGTTCCTAAATATCTATATTCTGTCACAGTCTCAACAGCTGCCCCATTGATAAATGTTGGTATAGTGGCAGGAGGATTTCTGCGAAAGTATGAGGCATAAGGAACACATGAAAAAAAGTGATATGGTTCTATATTTACAAAATCTACACATTCCTGTACCTAAAATAAGCTGATTTGATTTTTAGGACGGTTTTTGCTTCTGTGACATTTTTACACAATGTGGACTCAATTTTCAGTGCAATATGAACTTCTATATTTCTATGAGGTCAGGGCAACCAGGGCTAAAGGCTTAAAAATTGTGAGGAACTATGTACAAAACACTTTTTTCAAGTCTTGGATCAAAGAAGAGTGAAGTATTTTCAGTTTTACATGCCCTGAACACACAAACTGTTGCTCATTGGTGCAGAGCAGCCCCAAGCTGAAACATGACACCAGGAAGCAAAAAAAGTTAACGTCAAGCCCTGGTTGTAGGGTAATATTTTGAGCCTGCCAGTGGATGTAGGAGAGGTGGTTTTACTGGATGTCCAAAAAGTTTCGTGCCAGAAATAATGTTTTAAGAGGACAGGATGACATCTAGGTCATCATCACAAGCTTTAAACAGATTTTTTTTTTTAAGCGTGCTAATTTCTGTCTTATTTTAGGGTCCTCCATTGTTAATCTGGTCCAAAGAAGTAAATCTTTCAGGACTTCCAATCTGTGCCTCTCTTCTGATCTTCTGCAAACAAAAGGGGAGGGTTGTGTAACTGCTTTGTTAAACTCTTGTTCAGAAGCTTGCTCAGCTGCAACTCTCCGTGGAACCAGCAGAAGGAGCTGTCACACAGGTAGTTGATTCAGACACCTGTGTTTGAAGAGAACTATAACTTTCATTGATCAAGATTGTTAACAGCAGAGCAGATGTATCTTAATGTGTTTGTATATGCACAGCTGATAGAAGATGATCCTTTCACTGCTTTTTTTTTTGTTTATCTACGCCAGGAAAATGCTTTTTCTTTTCCCAGGGTGGTCGAATCATTTGACACCCACGAGCACCAAAGTGGCTCCACTCACTGTGTGATCTGTTGTTATCCTGTATGAAGCTTTTGCTGTTCTCCTTGTCAAAGTCAGAAAGAACAAAAAAAAAAAAAACAGACAATGAAAACATTTAGTTTCATTCCCTGTGGTCTCCACCCACATCTTTCTCATGGGAAACACAAGACCATCATACAAACGATGCTTTGCTTGATTTTCATCCTCACTTTTGGTATTCATGAGAAACTTCAAAATGTTCACTGCTGGTAGCTGCACATACTTTAGTATGATCCAGACTCAACCTTTATTTTCCTATAGGTTATTCATTTATGCTCCAATTATTTTACAATCAGGAATATGAAAGCTTTGCTTGCTCCTCGCAGAGGAAAAGAAGCAGCGATTGAAACATTCAATAAAATGCACCCAGTGAGTCATGCTGCTTCTATTCCTCATGTTTCTGTGTTATGAAAGACCTTGGACAGCTGTGTGGAACTCTGTCAGGGTCAGCCAGGCAGCCCTGCACTCCGCCTGCCAATACATGACACCATCTTGGCTCAGCACGACCCAGAAACATCAGCCCTGTG
The DNA here is from genome assembly GCF_033239565.1 of Halichoeres trimaculatus. Taxonomy (NCBI): domain Eukaryota; kingdom Metazoa; phylum Chordata; class Actinopteri; order Labriformes; family Labridae; genus Halichoeres; species Halichoeres trimaculatus. Next base: position 3,530,635 of record NW_027437198.1, on the reverse strand, counting down.
CCATGTACTCTCTGTCGACCCCAGCCCCTGCCTCGTCAAAACTACAGTACGTTTTCATGTGGAAAGGGCAGCAGCTTCATAAAAGAGGAGCATGCCAAATGATGTCCAATCAAACAAAGGGTTTGGTTTAATGTGCGCAGAGTTTTTCAGGAGTCAAGGCCTGTAACAAAAAAAGTCAGTCTGTAATCCTACCATCGTCGTATTTCTTACCTGCTTATTGCATCTGTGAACTTGTTTGTCCAAGAATTCAGAGACAACTGGGGACTGGTTCCAGGTTGGTCCTCTGTGATTTCTTGTTTGTTTTAATAGCAACAACATCTGTGTATCGAGTTGTGTTTGTTCAAGAGTCAACCTGAATTGACAGAGGCGAGCTTTTGTGTTCAGAGCAAGTAGTAAGTAGTAAGTAGCAAGTAGCGACATTTGTAGTTTAGTCTGAGTCTTTCTGCTGATCCTGTCCTGTGCATTCATGAACATTATCAAGAAAACCCTCTTCCCGCCTTGTTTGACTCATTAACACACTCATTGTGAGCTGTTGCTGTGGAAAATGTAAGGAAAGGCTGTTTCACCTGTGCATCAGACACTGACCCTGACAGTAATGATTCCTTTTCTGAGAGCACTAATGGCTTACCCACTGGTTTCTTCAGAGGCATTATAAAGCCACTGTTATGCACTGGTTGCTGTGTTGGAAATGCTTACTCAGCCTAACTTTCAGTCATCTGAGTCCACACTCAGTCTCCTGGCACACAAACACAACATGTCAAGGCAAATTACTCATACATAATAAATAGTGTAACATTTAGCTCAATTAAAATCAATACAGAAGAGTGATGACAACTAGTTTATCTCTGTGTAGCATACGAATAATTAAAAAAACAGGATCTTTATACCCTGACTGTTCTTGTATCCTACACTAAACATGTTTAAGAAAATGAAATGCAGTTGATAGAGCAAAATCTGCAAAAACAGACATCACTCCATACTTCTGCTCCTCATTGTGATATTTCAGAGGAATAGTTCTTATCAATCCAGGTCCATTACATCACTTTTAAAGGCAGTTGGAGGACTATTCGTTTGGCATTGACTGCAGTGACCTCTTTGGTTTCATCAGAAGTGTTTTTTATGGGATGAAAATAATGTTTCCCATGAACACCATCATCTATTGTTGTAAGGACGTCATTTTTGCCAAGCTGTGCATTTGTTTTGGAAGCAATAAAATAATTTGACTTCCTTTGTTCCAGACAACTTTGTGCAGAATACAAAGTGACGAGGTAATTGATTTATTTTTTTAGTTACATAGCATTTCTAAGTTTGCTTGTTGAAATATGGCAACAAGCAAACTTTGTGCCGTAGTTCAGTTCCAGGCTATACTCCCAGCAGGGAGCTACTCACACGGTACATTTACATGCAGCTTCAGATATCGTACTATGAGCTTAGTCAGTAGCCACGTTTACATGGACCTAAATATTTTGTTTGCATTCGGTTTATTTGCTGAAACGGAAAGAATTTAACCTTTGTAAACACCTCATTCCGAAAAGAAAAGTTTCAATCCGACTGGACATTTAATCGGTTTCACAGGGGTGGAATATTCCTTTCCCCAAACCGATTGAGGGATCATGTATCCACTCAGCACTGGACTGCTGCGGAAAGTTTGTTTTTGATCCAAACTTTGAAAGAAATGAACATAATTTCAAGACTGGACAGACAAAAAACTTGCAATATTTATAACTCAGAGTATTGCAACACAGTGATAAACAAACTGTCGTCCTCCAGCTTTGATAAATCTCGTAATGTTATCGTTTTTCTGTGCATGCCCCATTAACTTTTCTGTTTGATTACAACGGCACATATAGACCAGAGATTGGAATATTCCTTTCCATGTATACTATTGTTTTCGGAAAAGTCATTCGGAAAGATTCAATTCAGAAAGACGAAAAACTCCTCATGTAACCGTGGCTAGTGTGAGATCAGACTATTAAAATGCATGGAAACACCTTTGTCGAATCCATACCGACCACTTAGTGGAAACGGGGCCTAAGATGTGTCTGTAACGTGTAACTTAATGGTTTGCATGTAAACCTCTACTAACTTCAATCTCACCAAGCAGAGCTAACGTAACCCCACTCTTCATTTCATTGATAGACTCTCAAGTTTGAACAGGAATGAACATTGTCACAGTTTAACCCATAATTTATCCCATGCTCTATCACTGCACTATCACAGTTTTTCTGCTTTTCTGGCCTTTCTCTTTTTGACAGTCCAGCTCTAATGTCCAACATTACAACTAAATCGGGACAAGAAACCCTTTTCTCCAGAAACAGAACACATTTTGCTTCTCACTAATAATCTTTGCTGGCCATACTGTCATCATAGGATCTCGCTGTCTGTGTGCCATAAACGGATTTGGGTATTCCTGGGGAATTCTGACCCCAGAGATACTGAGAAATGTCATATAGAAGTAACTTCTCTTGGCGCTCATATTGTCATTTTTAATCTATAAAGAGGAAAATATGTAAAGTGTGTCTTTAATCTGCTCCTCTGTACTATGAGCAGTACGACAGTTATTGATCTGTGTTCATTTGGTATTTCTGTGCCAGGCATAGTAAAAAATAACAACTGCTTTAAGAGCTTTTTCTGGAAAGGAATCAAGAAAACTCTGGAGTGTCTTTTAAACCCCCTGGAAACTCCTGTCAGTCTGTTTTTTTATGGGGCGATAAAGTGGACTTTCAGAGAGAGGCAGATGAAAAGAGAGACGGCACAGACTGGACGGCTTTAAGACGAGGGGGCCTATGTTTGGGAAAATGTACCGTAAACCACACTGTAAAACTTGGTATAACAAGGCTTCATCTTAACTCCTTTTTTGGTAAAACCTGTTTCTGATAATACATACAAGGACATCTGAGTGTTTTTTTTTTTTTAACCCAAGTATGTTGGTGTAGTGTTAAGCATTTGAGACCTATAGTGATGGTTCATGTTAGTCAGATGGTTTATTTCTGTCCTGGATGAAGCTGGCATTCAACACAGGTGTTAGATTTTTCTTCCCCAGCAGATAATTGGTGTAATGAGTTGAATCCAACCCATTTTCCAGCATATTTTGCTTTTTTTTCTTCTTCTTTCTTTCTGACACACACAGGTCTTCATCGTGTCTGCAGGTGCTGCCCTGTGTGTGTCTCTGCCTCTGTAGCTGTAAGGCTGCACTCGAGCCTCTGCACTGCTGTGTAATTAGACTTAATGAGGCTGGAGACAGCTGTTCCTCTACTCTTTAATCACACAAATATACAAACCCTATGAGAATAGTCAACAGTGGAAGGAATCGGTTTGCTCTAAGGTAGGCCTGTCACAATAACAAATTTTGCTAGACGATAATATTCCAAAATATTATCTCTGATAAACGATATTATTGTCAATATTATTTTGATTTTTTTTTTCATTTTTTCATTGATGTAATTATGATAAATGGGATAATAAAGTGAGTACACCATATCAAAAGCAATAAAATTTAATTTCTTAAGAGTATTTAACTGTAATTAAAAGGTCAGGATCTTTTAAATAAAATAAATTAAACAAAAAAATTTAATAAATTTAGCAAACAAGAAAGAGAAAAAAAATACAATGAAAATGAAATGGATTCTCTTTTAGAAAAAAATACATGTCAATGAAAATAATTAATACTAATCAAAAACAATAAAACATAGACCCTGTCTCTAAAGAAAAAACAGAACTCAAAAGAAAAAAACAACAATAAAAACTATAGCCTAAATAAAAGGGAGTTTATACAGTTCCTGAACTGTTTGTAACATGTACTTTTTCCCAGTCAATCCGTACTGTCTGTCAAACATTTTTAACATTTCTGGCTTTCAACCGTATTGAAGGGCTGCATTTCTTTGGTAATGTAGCTGTCTTTGAGCGCCCACCATTTGTTGCTTTTATTTCTATTTACTTTGCAGACCAAAAGCCTCAGTAAGAGAGTCAAAGAACAAGGCTCCGCTGCACCTCCCCTTCTTCTTCTTCGTCACCACTATTTTTAAACAAATGCGACATATCAGCTGGTTGGTGTTCATGAGCTCACACTTTGTTCATTCTGATAAAAACAAAATATTCCCACACTGGGACTGTGGCAGGCGGCTTAAGAACAGTATCTTTGGTGCCATCACTCATATTAGCGTGTGTTTCCTCCTTATCCCTCAGGACGCTCGCTTCAGCTCTCTCCGTGTGTACACGCGAGCAGCCCCGTCTTCACCCCAAAGATCGCATTTTCGACAGATGCTCACTCCGCTATAAATCCGCTAAATCCGCTAAATCCGCTCTAGAACCCATGCACCCCGATGTTAGGAAAGATAGACGTAGTGAGCCATCTTCTCATTCAGCCTCTTTGGTTGAAAGAGAGGAGGAAAACAAACATGCATGCACGTGTCAGTTTATCGAGGCTGGCAACCTTACAGAGGACGTTTTTATTTATCTTTCGGTTAATTGATTTATTGATTATTGTGACAGGCTTACTCTAAGGTTTTAAAAATGAAGTGGAGGCTGCATCAGTGACTATCTGAGGTTGAAAGAGAATTTTTAGGATTTCTACAAAACCATTAACATCTTATATGCAAAATTGAAAAACTGGGGAATTTTACTTTTCAGAAATGATTAAAATGTTTGTACTTTGGTCATGAAACATGAGGTTTAAGATAATTTGAACCCCCATAGCTTGAAAGAACAATATCTCAACCCTTACCTATCTCTCCTCTTTTTAATGCAGAAAAAATCTTGATATTGTCCTCTGCTCATTATGCAGAACATAAAACAGCCCTCATGACAACCCATCCAACACTTCTTGAGTATTTTGATTCTCAAATTAAAACCAGATGGACGTGGAGAGGAAGAGATTAAGTTTTTCAGGGGATGGATTTGTTTCTGGTCTGTGTGAGAAGCATGAGAGGGATGCGATGTATGTAGAGTCCAAGGAGCAGATGAGAGGGTCAGGCCAGGTAATTAGGGTTGTAAATTATCTCTGGAGGTAAAAAAAAAAAAAAAAAGAAAAGAAAAAACATTCGTCTGGCTTAAAGCTGGAGGCAACTTCTGAGTAGAAACATGCCCAAACAGTCTCTGCCTTATTTCACCAGAACTCCTCTTCCTGTGCTCAGACACAGACGCCTTGTCAGAGTCTGATGTGATCTTCTCTGAAGTTGGAAACATCAGGGGCTGACATTTTTCCTTTTTTTTTTTTTTGCTCTGTTGGAGGGAGTGGGTTGTTGGAAGGAAGTGGGCGTGTCCCATTGCCTTTTCTGCTGAGTCATGTGACACAGACGGGTGGGAGGGGCAGGCAGGGAGCTTCCAGAGCCACAGCAGAGTTTGGCCTTTATCCGGAGAGCTGCACTTTGGCAGAGGAGGCGACTCACTCATACACACACTTCACACGGTGAGTGTTTTAAATGCCAGGAGGGAATGTGTGTCGTGTGAGTGTTTGTGAGAAAGCAGTTGGGAGAAGCGGGAGTAATGATGTGTAGTGTGTTGTTTTTTAATTCTGAGTTTGGAGGTTTCTTTTCCTGCTTAGAGATTTAATCATCTGTTTTCATACTTAAGTTGATTGATATCTTTGCATACCGTTCCATATTTGACTCAAGAGCCCAGCTGTTTATGTGTCTGCATTGTGCTGTTGTTTTTAGTGACTCAGCGTCAAGCCTGCTGTTGCAAAAAAAGTGTTCTTGACTGAATTTTTAGCTGCTTGTGTGCTCCAGTTTAACATTGTTGAGGGTTTTCGTTTCCTTTGCTTTCCGTCCACCAATTTGTGTGTGTGTGTGTGTGTGTGTGTGTGTGGTCTGTAGCAGGCTTTGTAATCAATGCACTTTAGCATAACACAAATATTTATCTGTATATAAAGACAGATGCTCAATCATGTCAGCTTCTAACTGTTCTGACACTTCTCTCTATTGTAATGCGTCCTTGCTTGTGTCAATATCCACACTAGACTGTATGTGTGTGTGTGTGTGTGTGTGTGTGTTTGTGCTGCAAAGTTAAAGGTTAGTTCCACACATGTGGTCAGTTGGCTGAAGGGACTCATTAAAGTTAAGTTTCTGTTTTGGAAAGTCCAGTGAAGAGTCCTAAGAAGCAAATTGTGATCCGTGGAAAAATGTCTATTTTCCTGCCAGTGGAGAACACAACATGTCAAGTGTTGATCAAAGTTGAACATTTTTTTCTCCTCCACAATTTAATGTTTCTTTTAACTTCTTTCAGTGAAGTTTGTCTCTCAGTCTGTTTTTTTTCTGATTAGTCTTAATGTAATTTTGCATGTATGCCATTATCAAATAACAGCCTGCCATCAATCAAGCTTTCTGTTCTTAATGAGGGTAACAAACAGTGGCCTCCAACACTATAAAATAAATGAAAGTAGGGCTGCAGCTATCCAATATTTTAGTGTTTCAGTTTTCTACTTTAAATTCCATCAATTAAGTAATAGGATAAAACATGTTTTTGTTTAAAGAGCAATTATTCTTTAAATGAAAATTTGTTTGAAACAAGTTAAAAACAAGTCACCTTAAGCTTGGCTCACACTACAGGATATTAAAAATCTTAAAAGATTCTGAAATCGGGTTGTATCTCACATATAAGGAGAATCTTCACAGATCATCTTCTCTCAAATCTTAAGCACGCTCTAACAACAAGATTTGAAAATACTGACCAGCACACACTACAGGATTTCACCAAGATTATTTGACCAGAGAGAGTGATGCACCACATGTGCTCAGTTGTTTGATCTGAGGTTTTTAGCACATCGGTGGGACAGGAGGAGAGAGAAGCGGAGCTGTCTGCAGCGGTGCCTTTAATCCATTAAGCGCACGCAGAGGGACAGAGGTGAAACTGTTGCTGTATCAGCCAATAATGGCATGATCTCACACCCATCACTGATAAAACAACAGTTTGCTGCTGTACTAAGGGGGCTCTCTCTAATTGGCTGTTTTCATCCTCAGTGAGAATGAATGTTGTAATCATCCAGATAAATATCAAACATGTTTGAAAATTATTGGGGCAGCTCCTCGAGACGATCGTGGGGCTGAAGATTCATCTGTTAATCACTCATACTAGAAGATAATCTTGGCCCAACGTCGGGGACGATTTTAGTCCCCGACCAGATTTCTTCCCAGATTGTTGGGAGGACCAATCTGGGTTAAACCGGGCTGAGAATCCTGTAGTGTGAGCCAGGCTTTAGGTGTGAAGTAGAATTTGAATAAAATAAGACATTTGAACTAATAATGAAGCACATCAGGTACCAGTGTCACTTGAAATATTATCCAATCTATAACTTTTAAGCCAGAATTGAAAACTGCCCAGCAAACTTTATTATGTTTTCTATTTTTCATCTTCTTCACTCTGAAAGGCTATTTTTACTATGACATAAGTTGCTAAATGATGCCATTGCCTCATTTGCATAACGGGTCATTTGCATGTAATTGTCATCTAATTGATGAGTACTACTAATGAGCTTTATTTGGTTGATTTTTGTTTATTTCCCTTTATGTCAAAACATCAACCCTCATCCTTTGCCTGGGCTTGGGACCAGCAAAAGAGACTTTATTTCATAGTTTAAAAGTTATAGTCAGGTGTGTTTTATTTATCAAATAGATGAGGTGCTGTGTTATTTGGATACTTTAGGAGTATCCCTAAATTGATACATGAGGAATATTGACGAGGAAAAAATTACCCTGGCCCTAATGGCTCTGCATCTCTAGCTCTGACAGCCTGACAGCTCTCGGTGTGAAGTGCCTGATTAGGGATGGGTACCTTTCACATTTGAAACGATATGGTACCGATGCCCGGTTCCTGGCAATTGGTATCTGTACTCAACGGTACCAAGTTTCGGTACTTTTTTGTGTTTATGTGGGAAAAATATCAATTTGTTTAAAAATGTAATATGAAAATTTTTCAATTTAACATATTTATTCTTTAATATATAACCTTGCAATGCTCTGTTCATTTCTAGCATGGAAAATCGCCTTCTCTTCCACTCCTTCACAGTCACAATGATGTGTTTAGGTACCTAAACATGGCACCTTTTGGTTTTACATGAATCGATACCTGGTACTTTTGACAGAATTCGGTCGGTACCTATAATAGTACCTAATTCGGTACCCATCCCTATGCCTGATAACATGATTTAGAGAAATAATAGTTCACTCACATCCTCAGTTTTTGGAATTTGACTCACAAACTAATGTCAAAACTCCCCAAACTTTTTAAAAGTGACAACTTTTATCCGATGAAGCTCATGTAGGATCATATTGCACCGGTCTCATTGGCAACACTCACTCACTCGGAAAAAGCTATAGGAAAGAGAAACCAAAACTAAACTATGGCCACAGATATGAGGTGCTGTCAGAAATATATTTAAAGCTTAAAAGTAATAGACAAAATACCGTGCTTCAGAAATAAATTAAACAATTCCTCAATCATTTTTTGTAACCAAGGTTTTCGAATTATTTGAGGAATCGTTTCAGCCCTGGATGAAAACCTGCGACCAACCTTCGCCTTTTTGGTGAGTCAGCCTCCTCTGCTTTGCCTCAGACACTCTGATACACACAGGGCTGTTGAAAGGCGCTCTTTTGTGCCTCGCTGCATTGCCAGGCGAGAACAGACAGTGGCCTTTCACCAGTGTGTCTGACTGCTCGCTGAAAAGGTCACCATTACCTTTTGCATCTCGTCTTTCAGTCTTTGAGTCTGGGCAGAGAGATTATGCATCTGCTGGGGAATTCTGCATCATAGCTTTGAAATGCAAAATATTCCATGAGTGACCCTGAGCGTTGTAATGCCAAAGTAATACAATTTTATCCATGTAGTGTGACATATACCGGGAAACAATTTAACTTCACAGTTTTTCATCCAAAAAAATCAAGCAGCTGTCTTGCTATTTGTTGGATTTCTTCTATCCTGATGGGAATACTGAGGTTACCCAAACTACTGACCCATATCTACTCCTGGATGTCATGCATTAAACGTCAGAGACTAACAACTCACTGTGATACAAAAACCACTGTTGAAGGCATTTAGAGGCTCAGCATATAATCACAACAAGAAGTTTAGTCTCTTGAGTGTATTGTACTCCAGAGCTTTGTATGTGGGTCAGTCATAGTCCATAAATACCGCTCTTAAAGCCTGGAGAGACCCAGAGTGACGGGCCTTGTGTCCCACACACCAGGATTTGAAGAGGGCCAGGCCAATAGGAGAGCAACTTTTTGTCTGTGTGCTCTTAAATTCATGGCACCTTAATAATGAAAGTTATCAAAGTGTTAAACTTTTTTATTTTTCCCATACAGTTTAAGATCACATCTGATAAAATCACTACTGTGACTCAGATAGAAACTACGTTATTGATATTAAAAGATAAATACCCAGATTGACCCTAATCCCAATCTTGTTTTATACAATCACGCTCCTTCTGTGCTCCTTTGTTTGGAATTCACATACCTGATGGAATTTAGTAATGAGGTCTAAATTTGTGGCCAAAATCCCAACAGAATTCCTAACCTCAGATTATCGCCTTATTTTTTGTTAGAAAACCCGAAAACGTGCCTCCCAATCCCTCTGGCCCTTGTACTTGTCTGGGTGACAGCATTACAGATCTGCTTGTCAGCATATGTGGCCTTGCAGCATTTGTCTGTGCTTCTATATTGTACAAGCTTTTTACAGTCGTGCAATCAAACTACATCATGTTGAGTTTGCTGTATCAACAGTTTATCAGTCTTTTAATATTTGTGAAGCAGCTTGTCTGTCCTCACCTTTTAATTTTTGGTAGTATCACAACCTTAAAGAGCTCTGATAGAAAACAGGACATGGCCTCCTGGACTTTAAATCCCGACCTGAGCTACTGATACATCTGAAAAATGACTTTGACTAATGTTATATCTAGAAAGCTGCTTTTTCTAATTGGGATTCATGATTACCTTTCTTCTTCACTACGAACCAAACAGATCTGCAACCCCCTGCTATGAAAAGTAGCAAGTGCAGAAATTAGGGGTGTAACGGTACATGTATCCGTGCTGAACCGCTCCATACGGCTGTTTGGTTCGGTACAGTGTTGTATTCGAACAAGTACCTTAAGTTTACGTTAGCCATGGCTCTTTAATATTCACGTGAGGACTTGTCTATGATTGGCTGAGCAGGGAAGATGTTTTAATATTCATGAGGAAAGTGGTCTGTGATTCGTTCTTTGCAATCATGTGCATATCATGTGGGCGTGACGTCTCACGGTGAGCCAATCAGAAGATGAATATCAAAGAGCTTCCGTAGCCACAGGAGCTTGCGTCTGAATTGTGCATCATGGCTGCTGCTAACGACCAACCGGAGCTTGAAGAGCCTTATAATCCGTGTATGGTTTGTTCTTTCATTATTCCGTTTCAAAACAAAATCAAAAAAACAAAAAAACTGACTTGTTTTTTTGTTTTTCTGTTTTAAAAACAAAACGGAAAAATGGAATAACAGAAAAAACGAAAAACCACGTTTTTCTGTCCTGGTTTGACTGTCTCATTGAAACACACCAGAGTGTGCAGATGCGCGTGGATAAGATGGAGTGGATCGTCAGCGATCTGTTACTTATAAAAAAAAAAAAAAAAAAAAAAGCTCAGGAACATGTCTGTATAAATCTTCAATGTGGTTTATTTCTTTAATTTTATATAGAATTGTGCACATTAAAAATCAAAATATCAAACAATTTTGACACAATCTTTTTTTATTTTTTCGTTTTTCCATTTTTAAAACCAGGACAGAAATGTTTTTTCTGTTTTTCTGTAATTCCATTATTTGGTTTTGGTAATAACAAAAGAACGAACCATACACGGATTCATACTGTACCGAAAATGTACCGAACCGTGACCCTAAAACCAAGGTACGTACCGAACTGTGATTTTTGTGTACCGTTACACCCCTAGCAGAAATGCAGGTGTCCACAGGTTGAGTTGAAAAGCCAAGACACACTCACAGTCAGTGCCCATTTTTACAGCACGACTAAACATGTTTAAAGCTTGGCAAGAAAAAATGCATTCTGACCTCTATATCTTAGTTTAAAGTTCTTTACAACTCTGTAAATACAGTCATTATCCATTTTAAGCCCTGTTTCCACCAAGTCGTTCAGTTTGGTTCGTATTGGTAAGGCACGCATTTTGTGGCGTTTCCATTGACTAATCATGGGACGGATCCCCAAATGACCAACGCATATTTGACTGGAATATAATCTTTTATAAGAATATTGGACTTTGAGTTGCAATATGGCAGCGAGCGCAGACACAGCGGCTCATGGCTCTCCACTTGGTATTAGTGTTAATTTGTCTGTACGTGTTGTTTTGTGTGTTTTTGTGCGGAAACATCACACTATGTTGGGCGAAGTCTACATACAGTCGCCAGGATCTACGGAGCTTAGGACTGCGCTGTGAAACGACCACCCTGATCACAGTTTCCATGAACCCACTTTTCCCTGATACGCCTTGTCCTGCAGATAAATTAAGATACCCTCTACCGGCTCAGCTAGCACATTCTGGCTTATGGCTTTCAACAGCTCCTGTCAGTGTGCAGCTATCAGAGAAAGCTGGATTACCCATCTTTGAGCCTCTCTGTGCAGAACATCGCCTCAGAAAATTGGCAACTTCCTGATTCATTTGGCTTTTGTGTAAACACACTTTGGGGTTAATGTTGAGGGGATTTGGGCTTGAATATTATTTTAAGGCTTAAAAATTCATTCTGCTGCAATGAGGAATGTGGTAAAGATGAAGAATTGCTTTCCTCAAATAAATAAATGAGACTTGGATTGATGAGGGGTCAGTGAGGTTAGGTGTGCTATTGTAGCCATAAAATGTGGATTCAAACTGTAAATGCTTTGTTGCAGTTGAAGGATCCTTTCCCTGTGTTGGTTGATTGACGACACAGGCAGTGGAAGAGCCTAGAAAGACAACAGCTCTGTTGTGCACCACTGCATGTGGAGACTGAACACATTCCTCTGGCAGTCTAGACAAACCTGTGGGCTTCGACTGTCATTTACTGCAATTTAGAAACATTTCTCAAATGTCTGCAAAGTAAATCTAGATTCAAAAGTACTCACATAGACATCGACACAACATTGGCCTCAGAGACTCAAAGTATCAGGGGTCTATGGAGAAGGTAAGAGACAGACGCATAGGTGTAGTAAGGAAAAACGATGCAATAAGGGAGCCCGGGTATCGTAACACTTTTTGCTTCAGCACCTCCAACTCGCTGAATTTTTGAGTCAGAGTTCTCAAACTTTAATGAAAAGTACCCACATTTGTTTACTACAAATTGTTCCTATTCAAGCTTCTGCAAGAATATCACAGACCTCACCAGGTGATGTCGAATACTTGGTGGTCCTTTGTCGCAACCACCCCCACTATCAGGGTTGGTTATAACACATGCTGGGGTAAGTTGAAACAGTTAGATAAGAAAAGCAAAAACATAAGGTCAAAGAAGGATCTGGAACAACGTCTCTCTCTGTGACTGACCATAACTCACTTCCTGTTTGGCTCAAGAGTTCATCCTTAACTGTATGTATGCTCAAACGAAACAGTGTAGGTGTGTAAAGAACACATAGGTCTAACAAAAACTGAGTTTGTGATTGTGTACTTTTAATCAAAGTCACAAATAGTTGTTTTTTTTGGAGTGGTGGCTTTTTTTTTTCTTTTTTGTGGTGCATCATTTCCTCCTGCCACTTGCTGCAGCTCCAGTAACCTACACTGGGACATCACTGGACCCTCAGCTTCTGCAGTGATTTGTAGTAGTAGTAGTAGTATGGCGGATCCCATGAGCCTTTGTGACTGATCTGACTGACCTGCAGATCTTTGTGACTTCATCAGATGCTTTTATAAAAACATCTTCAGGCACACCTCTGTCAGTCTTTCTTTTCCACTGCCTGGGCATCAAGTAACATTATTAAAATCAAGGACATGGTCTTAGTTGTACAAAAAGGATTGGTTGTGATACTTTTTAAGAATGTGTTACAACCCACCCCAACCCTGTCAGCCAGTGTTTAGCTAGCTGTATTAGCATAGTGGATTGAAATTAGCATAATAAAATGCATCAGGTTTTACCCTAAAAACTACATTTTATTATGATATAAGTGAAAAAGTTATATCTGCGATTATAAGTACTAAACAGAATATTCTTAGTCAAAAAGTTTACTTTATTACCTCAAAGTTAGTTTTCTCTCTATAGAATCTGCATGCACCCATTTCCAGCCCTGACCACCACCATGTGGGATCAGGGTGGAAGTGGGTAAATACTGAAATGATTTAATGACTCCTATCTTATCCCTGATTGGTGGAATTGGTGGAGTTACAACTCTCCTCATGTTACAACCATACTAGGTCTTCCCTAAATCACATCCTAATGATTTATAACCTGGGGGTGTAATTAGGGGTGGGCGATACAGCCTCGAAATTATATCATGATATTTTAAGGAAATTTGTGGTAGCAATATTTATGAAAATATGGAGGAAAAAATGATATTGCACACAAAGTATGGAAGCCACTTTTCCAATCATTTACTAATACACACAAGCTTGAAATATAAACATAGTAAGCAGGTTAGATCCAGAGGAGGAAAAGTTGATCTTGCAGGTGAAAAACTTCATCATTCTATACGACACAACACATTCTTTCTATAAGGACATCAACAGAAAGGAGAAGGCATGGACTGAAGGTGCTGAAGTTTTGGGAGGGACAGATTAGCTTACCATACTAATTAATTACCATGAAAGTATGTTGTCATGGCTGGGATTCCTGCAGGAACATGTGGGTCTCCTATGATCTTGTGATCTCAGGTACCCAGCTGCTATGGCTGCTGCCCTGCACTGTGCTGCCCGGTGCTCGAGAGACGCATCCAGTATGAATTGGCACGCACCCAAAATCCGTGGACTGGGCTGTGCATGCTTTCTGTGTGACTAAGGGGTAAAGCTGATACAGAGTCCCAGACGTTCAGCTCGATCACAAGTCTGTCATAGAGGCAAAAAATCCACTAACAATGATGTAGCTTTCACGTCCTCCTTACGCGTCTTCAAAGCCTGTTTGTATTGCGTTTCAGCTTTAGGTGATGGAACATGTTTGTGGTGTTTCCACCTTTCCCGGTAATAGTTCTCCTGCCCATTTGCTGCATTGGTGAACTTTGTTCAGCTAAACCACCTCCACATCCCTGAGGTAGCTCCTCTTTTAGGCACTAAATCCTCATGTGAGGATGACGTTGATGCTGCCTTGCTACTTTTGCTCTCTGACATTATTGTTTTGTACACAGCTAGGAGCGTCACACATCACTGCGTCTCTGCACTGTAAATATCATGAAATGACAAATTTATATCTTAAAAAACATTATACCAGTATTATCATAGACAGTGTGATATTGCACACCCTCAGTAAACAGCTTAGTCACAAACAGCTTAGGACAAAACATAGCTTGATTGACACAACTAAAAAGCAAGATTGCTATTGGACAATGGTTGGATTTGGTGGAACTCAACAGGTCTTGGTATGCCACAGCATTCAGTCTGAAGAGGAAGTAGATGACCATAGTTAATAGGGTTGCTGCACTCGTCTGTCAAAGTAAAGTAAGATGTTTTCAGACAGAGGTCCATTTTTTTCTCTGCATGTACACGTAGAAAGGACTAGATCTCCAGCTGTGGCTTTACAATCAAGTTATGACCTCAGTCGGACTGCTGCGTGCATGTTAACATACTGAGTGAGCCCCCGGAAAGTCTGGTTTGTTTGGCTGTTTACACTGTAGTAATGGGGGCAGTAATGGCCTCAGTTGCCAACCATTCAGACAAAACAATAGAAGAAGAAGGAGTAGAAGAGCCTATCTACATCTGTAGCTCCGTGAAGTGGCACATCTCTGTCTTGACAGGTGCGTCAGCACATTATTTTCCTTTTTTTCCAGGTATTTTCCAGACTCTTGAAAAAAAAAATGCATGTTCAGGGCTCTACACCAACTTTTTCACTGGTAGCACTGGTGCAACCAACTTTCTTAGTTGGTCGCACCAGCACATGATTTGGTCGCACCATTTATTGAATTATTTATTTATTTATTTGTGTGTAGTAACTCTAGCTATGATTTGACTAAATATTTCACTGTAAATATGAAGTTTGTCTGCAACAAGCTTTTCTAAGTCAAATCAAGTCCCGTACTTGGGCGTTATATCGACAACTCAAAAACCATCCACCCCCTCTCTCTTGGTTGGTTTGAAAAACACTGCAGGAGACCTCTCAGGGACAGAGACAGATAACGGTGCAGCACGCAGCACTCGCTGATGAAGAGTTTATCAGAGCCTTCGCTGTTTTCTTTCTTTCTTTTTTGGTGTTGACACGATATGTCATGAGTTAAACTAACGTAGCTCTGCTCTAATGTAGCATCCTCTCCAATAAGGAGAGTTTCAAGCAGCGTGAATCATATAGTGAGAAGGCTGACTCTAAAATAGTGAAACGTGTGTCGTTGTGAAGTTGTGTCTGTCTTCAGTGTGTGATTCGCATAGGCGCTGCGGGTGTACGCAACGGCGCTCTCTCTTCAGAACAGGAGAGAGTTCAGGTGGAGGAGACTGACTGAGCCAGTGAAAGAGAGGGAGAATTCAATCCACAATGAAGAAGAACGGTGGCTTTTATTTTGGTGTCGCAATGAGACGCGATTAGGCCTGTCACGATAACAACTTTTGCTAGACGATAATTTTCCAAAATATTATCTCTGATAAACGATATTATTGTCAATATTATTTTGATTTTTTTTTTCATTTTTTCATTGATGTAATTATGATAAATGGGATAATTAAGTGAGTACATCATATCAAAAGCAAGAAACTTTAATTTTTTAAGAGTATTTAACTGTAATTAAAAGGTCAGGATCTTTTAAATAAAATAAATTAAACAAAAAATATAATAAATTTAACAAACAAGAAAAAGAAAAAAAATACAATGAAAATGAAATGGACTCTCTTTTAGAAAAAGATACATGTCAATGAAAATAATTAATACTAATCAAAAACAATAAAACATAGACCCTGTCTCTAAAGAAAAAACAAAACTCCAAAAAAAACCAACAACAATAAAAACTATAGCCTAAATTAAAGGGAGTTTATACAGTTCCTGAATTGTTTGTAACATGTACTTTTTCCCAGTCAATCCGTACTGTCTGTCAAACATTTTTAACATTTCTGCCTTTCAACCGTATTGAAGGGCTGCATTTCTTTGGCAATGTAGCTGTCTTTGAGCACCCACCATTTGGCGCTTTTATTTCTATTTACTTTGCAGACCAAAAGCCTCAGTAAGAGAGTCAAAGAACAAGGCTCCACTGCACCTCCCCCTCTTCTCCTTCGTCGCCACTATTTTCAAACTAATGTGACATATCAGCTGGTTGGTGTTCATGAGCTCACACTTTGTTCATTCTGATAAAAAACAAAATATTCCCACACTGGGACTGTGGCAGGCGGCTTAAGAACCGTATCCTTCGTGCCATCACTCATATTAGCGTGTGTTTCCTCCCTACCCCTCAGGACGCTCGCTTCAGCTCTTTCTGTGTGTACGCGCGAGCAGCCCCATCTTCACCCCAAAGATCGCATTTTTGACAGATGCTCACTCCGCTATAAATCCACTAGATCCGCTATAGAACCTATGCACCCCGATGTTAGGAAAGATAGACGTAGTGAGCCATCTTCTCATTCAGCCTCTTTGGTCGAAAGAGAGGAGGAAAACAAACATGCATGCACGTGTCAGTTTATCGAGGCTGGCAAACTTACCGAGGACGTTTTTATTTATCGTTCGGTTAATTGATTTATTGATTATTGTGACAGGCCTAGATGCGATCATTTACATGTGGCAAAAACCGTGCCATTTTACGCATTCTCAGAGCACTTTTTCATTGAAGCTTGAACATAAAGGACTGAGCTGACCACAGGAGAAACACGATAGAAGCTAAAACAGAATCTGTAGGCTTGGCAGCCCACATGTGATACCTTCGGCCCACAGATTGGAAATCACTGGAATAGACCAAACAGGCACATACACACAGCATTCAGTCTGTAGGTGACCTGATGAGCGAGCTGCACCCTGTAGGGTCAAAAGGCCAGCTTACTGCAAAATTCTGAATAATGGAGGCTCTGGGAACTTAGCCTCACATTGCACAAACACTCCCTCATAACACAACAGTCCCTGTTTGCTCTGCCACCACTCCAATTTCCTCTTTTTATTAAAGGATTCACTGTCAGAGGGTGGGAAAGTAGCGTTTGGGTGTGTATAGATGCATGTTTATGTCCCTCCCTTGGGTCTGTCCCAAACCCTTGTGGTCTGAGATACCTAATTGATTCTGTGCTGGAGGGAAGCTTGGAAACCCGGATCAGTGCAATCAAATATCCCCAGATTTAATTCTTTTTTTATATGTTCATAGCCAACTTGACTGTGCTCATTCATGATCTCCTCCTCTGGGCAAAAGTTATTTAAAAAAAAAAAAAAAGCTTGCAGAAACTTGGTTGATTTCGTCACAGTGAAAATTATCCACAGCAGCAAAAACACTCCTGAAGAAGCATCTGGGTCACTGTGAGAAAGACAAAAAAAGAAAAAGTAGCAACAATGTGAAGATGAGACAGGACGACAAGCTTTCTTTGTCCTGTCTGGGAATGTAAATAAGGAGAAGAGCAGCAGATGTTTTTAAAGAGGGACCATAAAAAGATTTTAGAGTGGAGCAAATATGCAAACGACTCCATTTAGCGGATTAGTCCTCTAATGTGTGTTTGACATGGAGCACCAGGGACAGAGAGGGATGTTATAAAACAAGTGCCACGTCGAGCTGCCGAACACGAAGCCACAGAAACGTCACTTTAAAGTGTGTTTGCTCATAGGAAAGTGAAGTTGTCCTGCTGTAAGATTGGATTATTCTGCATCATAAGATGTGCCAAAAGTTAGTATGTGATTAGGAACTCAGGAAACTATTAATAAGTCTGTGTTAATGTTGTTGTATTGATCTGTGAGATAGAGTCATGGATACTTTGAAACTGAATGTTGGTCATTTAAAGAAGAAATTACAGTGCTCCTAATAATTTCCTTTCCCTAATGTTACCCACTCCTCCCTACACGTCTCCTCCAGATTCAGAGTTTTCTTCATCCAGGTTTCCAGTCCTTATCCTTCGACAGATTCCTCTCGCATGACGTAGCCAGGTTAAAGATCAAATCACTGGTTTGTCACCAGAAGACAAACCCCAGCGCTCCTCTTTACCAACCTAAACTGGTAACGTGACCTCTGACCTGCTCGCCACGCTGTCAAGATCAACACCCTGGACAGCTGAGGCACGGCTTAGCGGTTTGAAACCACATCTCACTAAACATAGACAACACAGTCACACAGCTCCTCATGGTTCCTCTCAGTTTTATTGTGAGTCAAAAAAGGGATGGTTTTATCTGGTTTCTGCCGGATCTACATCTCTGTTTGGAGGCTTATGTGGACTCTGTGAGGAATAAATCAAGAGAGTTTTTCTCCACTGGCTTTTTTCGTTTACTATTTCCTCCCCTCCTCCTTCCACCTCTCTCTCACTCTTTTCCTGGCTTAACTTTCTAACTCCCGCTACTCGATAGTCGTCTCCATATTCTACATTTTAAAAGTTTTCTGACACTTTCACCCTTCTCTTAATATCACCTTATTCTGCCATGTGGACTTTTTACTTCTCTGTCTTCTTTGCCATTTTTGCCCACCTTTCCTTTCTGAGGTATCAGAGACGTCTGGCCATATTTACAGAAAGCAAAGTAACCTGATGCTGCTGCAAGCAAGAAAAGAAAATTCTTCAGTGCCTGTAATTGAAAACAGGATTACAGCGAGCTCACGAGTCATTCTCTGCTCTCCAAATTCTAAAATTATTTTGCTCTCTCACAGACCTAGAGCAAATGCATTATCTACGCCGTCCCTCAGCTTCAGAGGAAAATCTTTCAGAAAGTGGAGCTAAGGGTGAATTCACTCCTAAATCAGAAGAGTATGGTGGTGGGAGCTCTGGTTCTCATGGTTTAATACTTCTCTGCAACTCTGACGCTGACTTGACAAGAATGGCATGTGGGAGTTCAGGCCTCCAGTGAGACCCCTCTCCTTAAATGTGCCCAGTAACAACTTCACTTGACTACATTTCAGTCAGGGCCTCGCTCACAAATGAGAATTCTTGCATTCACCAAGTAAAATTTTGGGTTACAGCGCTGCTCTGAGAGCCCCCTGCTCTTCCCTGTCTGTATGTGGACGTATACGCCAAAACCTGACTGTGATTTAGAGCCAAAAAGATAAAACAGGAGTTTTTCCATCACAAAAAAAGAGAAATAAACATAGTATGTCATTATTGGCATAATACTTAAAAGGGACATATGCTGATCCCTGATTTAATACTTACATATAATATTACAAATTTGAAAACAAGACCTTTCACCCCCTGAATTTTCAAAAAATGAGATATTGTATTTTTTCTGATATCCTAGAACGAGATTTGATGCCTCTGAAAATAGGTCATTGCCATTTGGCTGCAAGATTTTGACCTTCGAGATGACACAAGGATCCTTTCTTTTTATTGGAGTAATCTGATAAAGCAGCTCCTCCTCTGTGATGTCAGTTAGTCACACAACCGCCACTGAGGGATACACCCACCAAGAGCCGAGTATCCCCCCTCAGATGCTGGATGCAGGGACTCTGCTCTGCTGAGCAGCTCGGCTTTACATGGTGAATTAGCAGTTATAACACTGTAGTTTTAGCAGACGTCGTAATACTTGTGAGACTGTGATATTTGCATGCTTGTTCTGACATGCACTGTGAACCTGGACCACAATAATGCTGGGGTAATAACATAGTGAGGAACTGACGGTAGAGGCGATCTTTAGACTACACTTTCAGCATGATGGATAAAACAGACAGAGAAAAGTGAAGGAGCAGGATGGAGCCCTGTTATAGAAATAGTTTATTGGTGATGACTGCCTATATTTCCAGGTATAAACTATACATGTTACAGTACCGGTTTGACTCACCACACTGAAGCGTCCTGGGATGATCTGTGTGGAGGTGGATTTTCTTCCTCCTGAGCTACAGAACCGTCCGGGTCTGACTCGGGGTCCAATACAAAAGGACGTATCCTACACTCTGCCATTTTATTAGTGCTATCAATGCCTTACAGTGAAGTTTTGACAAACAGCAAACTCGCTCAGTCTGCCCCATCAAATACGGCGATTTTGTAAATACTGCCATGCTGCAAAAACCGCCCCCTTGCTCTACCCCCTCTGCCCCTCTGATAGAACTGACCAATCAGAGCACAAAGGGCTGTGACATTGCGAGGTTACTGGAGGTCATTCTAGAAACGGAGCGTTTCAAAGCTTCAGAATGGCCTAAAATGAGGATATTGAGAACACTATTGTGGGGCAATTAGGGAACTAAATGACTTGTACTGAGGGCAGAAATGCTTTACAGGCATCCTAGTCTGGCATAGTGAAAAGGAGAAAAAAGCACGATATGTCCACTTAAAAAAATAAATAAATGAATAAACATTGCATGTCATTATTGGCATAATACTTAAAAAACATCCAGGATGTTATTTTACAGGTAATTTCTGTAACTTTACAGGTTTGTATAGTATTTTTGAAAAACAGAAAAAACACTTCAGAAATTTTGGAGTTATAACCCCTTAAATTAGGATGATTTTTTTTTTACAGTGTGAGGAAGGGAGAGCACACTTAACGTCCACATATGAGAAAGAGCTCACCTGTTGAGACTTGTCAAATGGATACATTGAAGGTCTGAGCTGTCAGCTACCGTGGCTGAGATGTGCAAACCAAAATTACAAAGTTGGAAACACTTTTACAAACTTTTAACAGATTTACATTTTACAAAACATTTTTACAATGCTAAATGCAGAACAGTGGTTTTAGATGAGAGGTCAGTCAGTTTGTGTTAAGGGGAGGTGCTGAGGAAAGACATAGCAGTGTGAGATTTTCAGAGTTCACAACAGTTTAAAGCTAATGCGCTCGTCCTAAACTATTGGCTCCATTGTGTTAAGTGCTTGTGTTTTTTAACAGGTGGTTGTTTGTTACAAGGTGTTCAGTTTGATTCTGAGGGTTCGAACAAGAGCAATGATTCACTGTTTGTTTTTAGACTGATCCTCTGAGCGCTGACAGCTGCTTCATAAACACATACAGTGTTAGGAAGGGTGCGTTTTATTTATTAACCTAGTCTACCCTGTTTGTAGAGTAACTTTAGGTGGGTTTTTTTTTCATTAGGATAGGACATTAATTTCAAAGACAAACTTTGCTGTTTATTGTTCTGTACACAACAAATACATTGCAAATCCCAATATTACTCCTGATTCCATTGACGTCAGTTAGACATGGGAATCATTTTTTAAAGAAAGTACTGAAATGACAAGCATCAAAAAAGAAAGAAAACATGTGTTTGAAATTTTTATATGTGACTCTTTTTCAATTTTTTTTGCATCTTGAGCCCATTAACATATTTGATATTGTGAGTTGGCTTTTTCATTACAGCTCTAGTAGATTTGTTTCAGGACTTGTAAGAGTGTTTTGCATCTTGTAAGTTTGTTTTCTCCCTTGTAAAAGTGTTTTGCTTGGCAAATTTTCTTATTTTGTTGTAAAAATGTTTTATAAATTTGTTAAAAGTTTGTAAAAGTCTTTCCAACTTTGTAACTTTGGTTTACACTTCTGTGCCACCATAGTCAGCTGATATGGGCCAAACTAAGATGCCACTGGAGTTAGCTTACTGTAGGGATAGGTACCTTTCACATTTGTACCAATGCCTGGTACCTGGCAATCGGTACCGGTACTTAACAGTACCAATTTTCGGTATTCTTTTGTTTTTATGTGGTAAAAATATCAATTTGGTTAATAATGAAATATTTAAAAAAATCAGTTTAACAAATTTATTCTTCGATATATAACCTTGCAATGCTGTTTTCATGTCCAGCATGGAAAATTGCCTTCTCTTCCACTCCTTCACAGTCACAAGGCTGTACTTAGGGACCTAAACATGGTATCTTTTGGTTTAATGTGAATCGGTTCCCCGGTACTTTTGACAGAATTCGGTCGGTACCATTAAGAGTACCTAATTCGGTACTCATCCCTAGCTAACTGGCTTTAATCCTGATGATTTTGACATAACATCAGAGTACTATTTTTAACTAGGCAGAATGGCTGCAGAGTTTGGGTGTGACTCCTATGGCTGCTTTAAGGAGGAGGAGAAGCCAGAGGTGACATTTATTTACCCAAAGACTGTTGAAAATACTACATTTTGGATGAGTTTGATGCACATTGCTGACACTCTTGGTCATGGAGAATGTGCTCAAACTTCAGGAAGGTTGGAATAATGGATAATAATGGGCTTCATTATATTGACCAGAAATTCTTAAACTAGGTTGTTTGTTTGGCATGAATCAAAGATGTATTTGAGCATCCATTTCACTGTCTTTGCCTTGCATTTACTTCTTTTTGGTCTTGGCTGTAGGGCTGTGTTTCAGCTGGGTAGTGTCGTTCTCGTTCACCAACATGCCAAAGTTAGCAGGGGCTTGTAATTATCACGACTAAACTGAGTCACCTGACAGCTACCTCAAACATAGCTATGGCATTAGCACATTTCTGCTGCTATCAACTGCACAAATGATCTGTTTTGAAAAGGTGGAGCAACATCATTTGACTTCATTAGACACTTATTAAACCATCCTTGTTTGCATTTAGACAGAGAAACCCAGAATTTTCCGCCATGCTGTGCTGTTTCTGCTCATGTGACC
This sequence comes from Halichoeres trimaculatus, assembly GCF_033239565.1. Lineage (NCBI taxonomy): Eukaryota > Metazoa > Chordata > Actinopteri > Labriformes > Labridae > Halichoeres > Halichoeres trimaculatus. Next base: position 3,507,872 of record NW_027437198.1, on the reverse strand, counting down.
TGAAGTAAACCTGTATAATTTAAGCCTGGTAGGCTTAGGCTCTATTCAGCTGGTAATTCACCAGGCCTAGACATTTCTCATGTGGAGGTCAAATTTCTGCTAACATTTACGGGGTCGTGATCCACCCGTCTGTCTCCTGACACCTGTGTTTACTGGCGAGGAAAAGTTGAACGTCTGCAGAGCTCTGGCAGGACATCATGGAAGAGCTGAAAGCCTGAATACCTCTGTCTGATTAATGGTCACTTCATGCAGATGTTTTACAATTGGCTACCTCCAAGTCCTTCGCAGTCTGGTTTTATTGGTGTTCATACAGTTTGACATTCTTCGATCAGTGTCACGACTTTGTGGGGTTTGTAGTTGCATTGCATTGAAACAGTTTAGCACTTGCAGAGATTTATTTTCTGCATTGTTTGGTGTAGAGCAGGGTTTCCCACAGTAATGCTTCAGGATCCTGTTCTCTCTCTGTGTTGCATGTTTGCCAAGTCGTTCACAGCGTTTGACTCTGAATGTGGGGAAAAGAGGTGGTGTGCATTCATGAAGGACCGTTAAAGGACGTTGAGTGTCGCTGCTTCTCTCTGGGAAACCAGTTGGTGATGTGAAGGAGATGTTTGTGCTAGTGTTGCGAGAAACCTGTAATGAAGCAAGAAAAAGTCAGGATGAATACATTTCTGTCACGTCATTGCTGAACCTCTAAAAGAGGCAGTCTCACTTTGATGTTTTGACGGGGTATCGGCCATTAAATGACAGTCGAAAGTTCAGAAGCTGACACTTGATCTTGTGTCTCCCTGCTATTCTTTTTATGTCCCTTTCCTTTGATGTGTCCCGCCCAAGGTGAGGTCTGGTTGCCGCAGCCTCTCCTGTAAAAGTCCTCTAGCCTCAGGCCAACATCTCTGTTTGCAGCACATCACTGACACACAGGCATGGGTGGACTGACAGGAGGAGCGGTCAGAGGAAGATTAAAGCACACAAACGTCTGGGTGGAGAAAAAGGAAATCAAAGAATTTAGGTGAGTGTAGAAAAGGGACAAAGGATCCAAAATAAAGACCAGGAGAGACAATAGAAAAGCAGGAGATGGGAAGAGAGAGAGAGTGACGACAGAAGAGATAAGATAAAAAGAGGTTGTAGAGAAAGAGAGGTGGAGGAATGGGGGAGGTAGAGGAATGTGGTCAAAGCAGAGGAGAGGTGGAGGCCAGAGAGTAAGTTGCTGACTGACTGCTGGAACAGGATGAGGAAGTGGTGATGGAGGCCAGAAGAGCTGCTTCCATAGGTGGGTCTCTGTGACACACACACACACACACAAAGGGGGCACTTTTAAAGACAAAACCAGATTGGATTTACATTCTTCTCTGTATTTCTCCGATTTATCATTGCTGTACCAGGCGAAGCATTTAGACTTTTTTCGCCAGCAATGTTCTCACTCCTTGTCCGTTTTAATTCCTAGAGTTAGCCGGCTGGTTGTCTGGAATTCTTCTCCTCCTGGCAGGCTGTTATTTATTTTTATTTTTTCTAACTGAAAAAGAAAAGCTGTTTAATTCTTGGCAGCAACTTTGGACTAATGGTCTGGGTGTGTTTCCATGTTTTTATGCGCCAAGAGCTTTGTAAAATGATGGATGACTCGACAGGTCGGCTGCAGTGAAGCCAAAGGATTTGGCTAGTTGCTGAACATGCCATGAAATCCAGTACAACAGAAAAAAATGAAAGACATTTTGACAAGCATGGTTTCTCTTTTTACATTTTGTTCTTAGGTGTGTTTTTGCCCAGTGTTCTGTTGGAATTTTCCTTACTTGTCAGTAAACACAACATTTATACTGGGCTCCTTCCTCCTAGGATCAGTGCTAGCAGCAGGGCACACCCACTGCCTCCAACCGTGGCTATGCACTCACTAGCCCAGCAACCACCTGTAATAATAATGATAATGATAATAATAGTGATAATAATAATAATGATAATAATACAATTTATCTATATAGCGCTTTTCTAGGTCCTCAAAGATGCTTTACTCAGGTTAATAATAAAAAAAGTATATAAAACAACACAGAAAATAAAACATGAATTAAAAAAAAGCAAGACAAGAAGAAAGAAAAAAAATACAACCAAGTACATTCAGAGGCGATCAAAAATTTCAAGCATTTTTGAAAAGGTGGGTTTTGATGAGTTTTCTGAAAGTGGAGAGGTGTAAAGAGCTTGGGACAGGTAGGGTGTGAAGTAGTAAAGCATTCCAGAGGGTGGGGGGCGGCAACAGAGAAAGCTCTGTCCCTCCAGGTTCGGTGCTTGGTGTCTGGTGGAAGGGGAAGGAGGAAGGCTTGGTCACCAAAAGTTACGAGGGGGTGTAGTGGTGGAGCGGGCTGGAGAGGTAGGAAGGGGCCTGGTTATGGAGGGCTTAGTATGTGTATTCGCTGTTTGATGGGGAGCCAATGAAGGTTCTGGAGGACAGGAGTGATGGGATCTTGGGGGCTGGTGCCAGTGAGCAGGCGGGCAGCGAAGTTTTGGATGTATTGCAATTAATTGAGTTGTTTCAAAGGGAGGCCGTCGAGTCTGGAAGTGATCAAGGCGTGGATGAAAAGGAGAGAGACGGACGAAGACGGGCAATATTTTTTAAGTGGAGGGAAACATTGTCAAATGATAGTTTAAAGGTTTTTTGTGGTAGTGGTGAGGGGTTTTGGGCCAGTGATCAAGAGGTTAGATTTATCACAGTTGAGTTGTAGGGAGTTAGCTTGCATCCAGGATTTAATGTCTGAGAGGCAGCTGGTCAGGGTGGAGAGGGTTGGAGCAGAGATAGAATTGGTGGAGGTGTAAAGTTGGATGTTGTCAGCATAGCAGTGATACCGGAGACCGTGACGACAGATTATTTTACCAGTGGGAAGGATGTAGAGAATAAAGAGTAGGAGACCAAGCACCGAGCCCTGGGGGACGCCATAGGTCAAGGGAGCTGTGGTGGAGGTACAGTTGTTTACAGTTGTTGATATGGATGAACTGGTATCTGTCTGCGAGGTATGATCTGATTCAAGAGAATGCAGTGCCGGTGATGTGTAGAGTTGATTGCAGATGGGAGGATGGTGTGATTGATGATATCAAAAGCTGCAGTGAGATCAAGAAGGGTGGGAATGCCAAGGTGACCGGGATTAGAGGTTGGGGGACAAAACCAGAGGTGAGGGAGGAGTTGACGATGGCAGTGAGCAGAGGTGAGATATCAGGGAGGCAGTCTTTGATGAGTGTTGATGGCATGGGGTCCAGGGTACAGGTAGTGGTATTCATTGTTGATGCATAGGTCTCCTGGGGCCAGTGGGGAAAACTTTGATATGGGCTGGGTGGTGGAGGGTAGGGAGCCAGGTGGGGAGGTGGGTAAGGTGCTAGAGGTGTTGAGATTACTGTAGATCAGAGGTCGCCAACCCGTCGATCACGATCGACCGGTTGATCCCCAGTAGATCTTGAAAATAAAAGAAAAATGAATTGCTCCTCATCACCCATGATGGAGTTCCACCCCAAAGCTCACACATTATAGGCAAATGCAGACCATGGCTGGAAAAGTTGTTTGAGGACATCAAATCTGCACTTCCTATGATCATTTAACAGTTTTCATAGATGCGCTCTTATCTCCCTCTGAGTTTTCTATGCTGTAATGATTCACGTCTTAACCTAAACGTCACATGAGCCGTGGAGAAAACTTAGATTCAACGATATGTCCAGATTTACTTTTATGTTTACTTTAACCTTCATCTAAATCATTTTGTGGATTCTGTAATGATGAGTGCTGCGCTCCGGCACTCGCCTGTATTTCACATCAGCTGATTGTTAATCCTTCTTGCGCTCATATGTGAAGATTATGACTGGATATCTGTTGCAGGTGGATGTTGGTGGAGCAGACCAAGTCCAGAGTGTTACCATGGGTGTGTGTAGGGAAATTGATATGTTTAATGAAGTTGTGACATTGTAGAAGTTGGAGGAAATCAGTGGCAGATTTGCAGTTAGTGTTTTTGAAGTGAAGGTTGAAGTCACCCAGGAGAAGAACAGATGGAGAAATGGCACAAAGTTATAGTAGAAGGTCAGAGACAGCTAGGAATGGGTACCAAATTAGGTACTTTTTGTAGGTACCGACCGAATTCTGTCCAAAGTACCTGGTATCGATTTATGTAAAATCAGAAGGTACCATGTTTAGGTACCTAAATGCAATCTTGTGACTGAGGGAGTAGAAGAGTAAGCGATTTTCCATGCTGGACATGAACACAGCATTGCAAGATTACATATTGACAAATAAATATGTTAAATTGAAAAAAAATACATTTTATTATTATTAAAGAAGTTTATATTTTTACCACATAAACACAAAAAAAGTACCGAAATTGGTACCGTTGAGTACCGGTACTGATTGCCAGGTACCAGGCATCAGTACCGTATCGTTTCAAATGTGAAAGGTACCCATCCCTAGAGATAGCATCATGTTTCTACATGGAAGAGGCTCAAGAGCACACTGACCTGACTTGGCACATCAGCCCAAGCTAATCACGGGTATTTGACACATACCTGGTTAGCAGAAAGCAAACTCTCATCACTGAAAGGCGAAAGTCGCAAATGAAAGTTGAGCCAAGCTCCACCCTCATTTAAGAAAAAGCTCTATCTGTTTGGCATTTAGTTTCACTTTGTTTGTGTTGTTGTTGCTTCATGCTACATCCACTATCACTGCTCTGATTAGCTTCTTCACTTGCTATCAACAACATGAAAAGTCACTTGCGCACTGGGTGCACTGTGATTGGGTAGCAAAGGTAGCTAAGGTAGCCATGTCTACTCTATGCCCAGAAATGCCCCGACACAAACAAAACATCATTATCCAGGCAGAGTAAGGGGTTAAGGCAGACACAGACACACACATATATATAGGTCCAGAGGAGACAATTTAGCAGGATTTTTTCCTGTAAAAGTTGGCATGTTATTTTTCAGGAAAATCTTGCAGACTCTGCCTTTAAAGGGGGAGACAATACCATGATGACAGCTCTGTTGACAGATAATGCTCCTGTGGGACTTTGCGAACCAAATGAGAAGAACAGCCTAGCAAAAAAAAACTTAGCAATCACTAACGCAAGAGTCAATGAGCTTTCTTTAAGAGCCTGCTCCACAACATGGTCTAAAAAAGCTGTTTGTTAGTGAGTTAAATGTGTGTTTTGGAAAGCAGAGTGGGTAGGATGCTTCGCTCCAAGGCTCGACAAGTTTCTGTTTCTGCGTATGCCTTGGTTTCAGGGGCTGAGGGTGTTCTCACTTCATTCTTGTGCGTTGTCCACCTTCACATGATCCTTCAATTCAACTTAGTGTCTGAAAAAGTCAAGCATGTACTCCAGCTTTGTGTGTTTGACCCAGGGTATGCGGGTAAGTGTATCAGGTTTCAGTCTCCGTCGTCTCTGTCTTTTCCACTCTCATGTTAACAGGACAGTAACTCAGCACTATGTAGAATGAGAAGGGAAGAGAGGCCCTGAGAAGGGGGGCGACAGCAACATGAATCACTACAAACACACACACACTGTAAATTCTTCGCCTACACTGACTTTGCACATTGTTAAAGAGGTCGGAGTCCCCTTTCTGCAGGCACAATAGTGTCTTCAATGAGGGTATAAACTGCTGAATATTTACCTTATGATTAGACACACATTCAAAGGCATTCCAATGAGAGGAATTAAGCTAATCATTGTCTAAACAAACTGCAGGGAAACGCTCTGCCAAGTGCAAACGGCTTAAATACAACTGAGACGATCGTTTTCTATCAAGTCTAAAATCTTTGGAGGGAAAGCACCATTTTGAAAGATTTATTTAATGTGTGTTTGATTGAAGAGCAGGTAGAGACAACTGAACAGGTTTATGGTCTGTGAAGTGAAACTTGCTCCCTTCCCTCCAGCAGGTGCATACCAAGCGGTGATGAGCATATAGATTACCTTTTGCATGTGCTGTTTTTGTGGATTTATGAGCAACAATCTAGGAATTTGTGAGCTTTTGAAGCACTTTAAGAAAATTTCAAGAACCTCTGCTCTGGAGAAAGACTGATTTAGTTCTTTTACCGATACTGATTATTAGAAGTCAAGGAGACCACTTCCTGTGGAGAACAAGATGGCTGCTACTGTTTCTTTTTGCAGCTCTGAGGCCTTCTAAAAATCCATCAAAAAACACCAAAACAAGGTGCCATCCGTGGATGATTTAATCATTTTTGTGAGCATTATACTCATTTCTATCCACACTTTTGGACATTTTGTTGAAAACCAGTGTTTTGGTTGCAAAGACTGGGTCCTGGAGCAACTGGTTGTTGGCAACACAATAACACTTATACTGCCTTATCTGAGTTATTCTGCAGAAGTGTGGGGTAATACATATATGACTAATATAAAGCCTTTGTTTTTATTGCAGAAGAGAGCGATCGGAATCATTCACAAAGTCAAATTTAGAGAACACACCAGTAGTTTATTTATTAAATCAGGGTTATTGAAGCTTCCAGAGATAATAGAGCTTCAGACATTACTAGTTATGTTTAAAGCCAGAAACAGAGCTTTACCAGAAAACCTACAAAAGCTATTTGTGTTTACCATAGAAGATCAAAATCATAGAAGAAAATTTGATTTTAAGCACCAAGTCCCTCAAACTACTTCAAAGCAAATGTGTACTTCAGTTGCAGGTGTAAAAATATGGAATTTTCAATCACAGGACTTGTGGCTAAGGCAGGAGGAAAGGGTTGTGCAGAGACTTATCAATTTAAAAAAATGTATAAATGCAAAAAAAATGAGTCAATACACACTAGAAAATTAAATTGGATGTGATACATGTTTTGAGATTTAAATTTGAAAATTTTGGGGGATTCTTTATTTGATTGTAGGCTATTTATTTGGGTTTTTTTTTGTTTTTTTTTGTTAAAATCAATGACAGGTTAATGCAGGCTGTTGAAATCCAACTGTTTGTGATGTCAGACCATCTGTTCTTTTTTAAAAGTTGTTCAAGTAGGGGCAGACAATTATAAGAGACATTTCTCTTCACGCTGCTCCTTTCCTTTCATGAATGTGTTTGTTTAGGGTGTAATGTGCACCTGTGTATGGATTTGGTTGCCAGCTTTCATGTATGGAACAAATGAATAAATAAATAAGGAGACCGGCAACTGATATTTGGAGCCAATACTTATTTGCAGTAAAAGTAAAAATATTAGTGTCAAAATTATGAATAATACAAACTCCACCACTTAAGTTTGTATAAATGCCTTTAAGCATATGTTTGTTATTTTTATTTCACAGCTCCCAGACTCAGCAGCATGTCTTATAAAGCTGAATGAAAACTTCGAAAAAATAAACAGCTCCCTAAAATTTTGTACAGTAAATAAAGGTTTTTTTTCTGTATTACTAAAATTTAATTTCTTTTTTTTTTGTACCAGGCTGTAAACATGTTAATACCTGCTTTACTTCCAGAGCCAGCCATTCAAGTTACAGCAGATTTTAGCACCCCCACATTGTTTCATATTTTTAGACTGGAGATTGCCATTTGATTAAAGTTACTAATTAGCCTTCACCTCAATATGCTCTCCTGCAACCTTGTTTCAAGAAATTAACACAAACATATCGAGGGACTTCAAGCAAGCAGAGCTTGTGTTAATGTAATGTTGTTGGACTTACAGTGATGTTACTAGTTGTTGATGACTGGGATGTTGATTTCAATTGTGGGAGAGTCTGCTACCAAAACTTGTGTTGGAAACATACATTTGCTGTCTGGAGCTTCTGCACTTGGCAAAACATTTCACCAAATCCACAATATCCCAGAATTAAGTATATTTCTTGCTGTTGGATTTTAAAAAAAGGCAGATGCCGATATGCCTCAAGATGCTGAATATTAGTGCTGATAATCGGTCCATCCCTAAGGTGTTTGTGTTCTGTGCCTTTCCTCTTCTAATGTAATGCTACACCCCACCTGAAGCTGGCCTTTGGAGGCAAACAACTTGGTCCAAGTTGTTGCTGAGAATTTTGGTAATAAACATACAAAGAGTTGGATTATTACACAGGGGACGAAACTAACAACATTAACAAGGCACAACAGTAAATTCTGTCTGAGAAACGGCCAGACAGACGCTCAAACAGCCTTCCTCTTTCAACACCTCAGCAGACATTTTTCAACCTTCTCTAACCCTCGTATTTCTTTCCCCCTCCCTCTGATCAGGGCCAGAGGTGATTCCCAGCTACAACAGCAGTGCCATGTCTGAGGCGGTGGTGCCTGAAGCGATGGTGTCCTCCGCCATGGGGGCTCTGTACGGAGAGAAGGCCGGGGGACCAGTGGTGGACTTCAGTTATGTGGGCATTGATGCCATTCTGGAGCAGATGAGGAGGAAGGCCATGAAGCAGGGATTCGAGCTCAACATCATGGTTGTGGGTAAGTAGCTCTGTGAATCAAAGGTCCACCGAACCCTTTAGAGAATCTGTCTCCTTTACAGACTTCTCTTACTTTGTTTCCAGGGCAGGATGTCTGTGGTGGATAAGCTTGTATTCAGAGATTTACTCTGATTTACTAAGCGACAGGCTTGTAACTGAAAAACCTTTGTGAGGTTTAATAGCTTTATCCACGTGTTGGCTAACTTCCTGCAAAAAAGCTCAAAACTTGGGGAGGTTTTAATCACTCTTTGTGATGCTCACTGTTCTTTCTGGACTCTGTTTGCATCCTCTGTTTCAAGCCTTTGTTTGAGCAGACACTGATTGTTTTACAGCCTCAAGAAGCCCACATTTTTACTCTTTCCCCGGACTTTTACCAAGGATGTAAAATCATTCTCACTTAGTTTTGTGATTCAAACTCAGTCCATTGATTGCTCCTTGTAAAATGTACTTAGTGCCTGGGTCCCAAAATGGGTTAGAATTCCTGAACAACAGATTGCACGAAGACAAACAAAAGTTACAATTTCTAACTTACAAGATGAAATAAGAAGAAAGGCATTCAGGCTGATTTTTCGTTTATGAGGGAAGCAAGCCGCATCAGCAGGGGGATGTCAGACTAAAGGCCGATCCCAATTGTCATTCTTTACCTTCTCCTTCATCCACCTCTTCGCCTTGGCAGGGGAAGAGGTGAAAACACATCTCCTAGGAACAAGACGTCACTCTGTCCCCTCTATGCCATTACCCCTGGTCACTTAGCCGCTGTGTCATATTTAGAGTGACCGTTTATTCACTTCCAAACTGAACACATTTTTACAAAGTGATGATAAACTTATGCTAGATTAGGGCAACACATGGCTTCAAACTGATTTCACTTCCATCTACTGCATTGCATGAGTGATGAGACAGCTAAGCTATGTAAAGTTAACAGTGAACTAACAGTATTCTGAAGCTATATTATGTATCTTCTGAATGCTGTAACGATAGCTTATCATAGCTGATGTAGCCAATGCAGCGCCTGAATGCAGTTTACCTGTCTAATCATTCATGAAATGCACTTCATTGTAGTGAAGTCTGTTTGCTGTGAATTTGTTATCCTGGTACAGCTGTCGCTATAGCAGCGTTAGCTAGATCATTAAAACGAGCAATTTCAAAATAAAACCAACAATTTAAAACATGGCTAATGTTTACATGGAGTAGCGAAGAATTGGATATCTGATTAAATAAATGTATTGATATTATAGGAAATTTGTCATACCCTGTGGTTTCAAGTGAGATCCAGGTTTGTCCCGATTTCAAGAGCAGACCAGACATGCACCCACAAAACCAGGGGCTAAGGCAGGGGTCTGCAACCTTTATTTTTCAAAGAGCCGTTTTGCCTCTGCTCACCTGGATGAAAGTCATTTGCTAGCCACAAAATCAACTTTATCTTCACATTGAGACAAAAAAGTGTTTAATCTGGTGAATAATTATCTAAATGAGAAGTTTTTGTGTGTGTTTTGTGATTTCTTAGTTTTTTATTTTCAATAAATCTGCAAATTTTAAGAAGTTTCAATAAGTTGAAAATATTTTTTTTTTTTAAATCAAAAATTTGTTAAATAAAAAAGAAATTAAAAAATGGGCAAAATTGTGATATTTCAAAACATTTGCTGAAATGTAATAATTTTACAAAAAAAAAAACAACTAACTAAATAATGCAATTTCAAAATTTTGCTTTACTTCCAAATATTGAAAAACTTTCTAAAAATTGCAAAAAAAAAAGGGGATTTATATAAAGAATTCAAAAAATTTGCTTAATCTTAAAAATATAGATTGTTTTTCTTAATTGCAAAAGTGTCAGAAAATTGAAATTAAGAAAAATCAAAAAAGTTCCAAAAAATTGCAAAAAATTAAAAGCTTTATGTCAAGAGGTGTATCATAAATACCCTCTGTAAGAAAAAATTAAAACACCCTTTGTTTTAACAATATTTTTAAAGCTACAAGGAGCCACTGCAAAGGAGTCAAAGAGCTGCATGAGGCTCCAGAGGCACAGGTTGCAGACCCCTGGGCTAAGGGTAAGGATAGGTGCTGAATTAGGTAGTTTTTTAGGTAACGACCGAATTCTGCCTGAAGCACTGATTACCAGTTCATGGAAAAAAAGCGAACAATACCATGTTTAGGTACCAAAACACATCCTTGTGACTGTGAGGCAGTGGAAGAGGACATGATTTTCCATACTGGACATTAGCACAGCACTGCAAGTTTATATATTGAGGAATAAATATTTTACATTGAAAATCTTTGAAGTATTGTTATTGCTCAAAGTAATGCTTATGACCACATAAACACACAAAAGTACATATTATTATATGAGTAAAAATATTGAATGAGTAAAGTAGGCTAAAATTCAGCGAGAGGAATTACTGCAGGAGGTTCTCACCAGTGTGTGAAGATGTGCCTGGTTGTTGTAAACCTAGCTTGCATGTATGCACACACGAGCATCCTGCAAATCTTTAATTACAAAGCTCGTCTTTTTCTTCTCATGGCCTCATAATCGAGTGTAGACTCTCAGGTCAGTTAAACATGAACTGTCAGCCTTGTTATGATTACACTTAAATGTGTTCATCAGAAATCATCTTCAGCCAGCTGCTCTGATGTGTGTCCTCTCATTCAGACTTTATCTGCAATGAGAGCCTCCAAAGTTTTAATGAGCAGCCACAGAAAACGCTCCCTCAGTGAGTCATCGTCACTGTGATCAGACACCTTTTAAAACTGAAGCTAATTACAACACACACGTAAACACGCAGCTCCTCAGTAGACATGGACCATAAAACACACACCCTCCTCCATGCTGCGTGTCTCCTCTGGATGATGTCTCGCCAGTTGGTCTGTGTTTCATCCTCAAATAAAGAGGCTTAAAGACGCAGCCTCAGGGTTCACACGGAGCAGCAGAAAGTCATCAAAGCTTTCTAAACAAAACTGAGCAAACCTGTTTCCTGTGGCGATGTTACTCACTGGTCAAACTATATGCCATACTGAGATGCTGTTCAAGATTTGATAAAGATAACCAAGTTTTGTGGTTTGTGACAGAATTGGATCCAAAAAAAAAAAAAATCGGTCTGGCTTAAATAAAAGAAATGCCTGTTGGCAAAGATCGTAGGACTATTTGTCTAAGGATCCCTGTTTTTTCTTTTTTCCTCATGCACTCTCAGATATGTGGCTTGCCTTTGTTAACCAATAATTCAGTCTGAGTAGGGAGGAAAAAAAAGATCTTGAAAAGAAGTTCTGTTTTTTAAAATTCATCACTTTTTTTGCTAGGTTGCAGTGAGGATAGTTGATCTAGCCAGGATGTCAAACAAAGACACATTTAGAGATGTAGCATTTCAAAACATTTGGTTCATCCATGCTGTCAAACTCCTAACTTTTTAACTTGGCTCCTCAAGCTGTGTGCAAAATTTTGGTCTCTATGTTGTCTTAACCTGAAGTTGAGCCGTTTATCTTGTCCGTCCATCAGTCAGTCAGGTACAGCAGCCCTCCACACTCTCCGTCATTGAGCTGTGGAGATGTGTGTTTACAGTGTTCAGGTGGTCAGAGTTGGTCTTGTCCTGAGAATCAGACAGCTGAAGGCTGTAAGGGTGTAATCACAGGGCTCGTTTGGGGCAGTTGTTCTGGAACAGTCAGTACATTAACATGCAGCATCAGAAATCAGACTATGAGCTAAGTCAGCACGAGATTGAAATACATGTAAACAGTAGGGGTGGGCAATGTAGCCTTAGAATAACATCACGATATTCATCACTGTACTGCTCAGTTACTCACTGCTTTTTTTTAATATAAGTAACAGATCGTTGTAACAGAAGTAACAGAGCAGTACAATGTGCTGGAAAGACCCGGTAGCGGAGACAGTCAGAGCCGCTGTCCCTGCAGCAGGAGAATGGACAGCGGGGCACATCAGAGGACACAAAGCGCGTCACCTTGTGGGCCAGCTCCTCTCTAATGTTTCTTGGTTTATCTGCGACCAGATCAGACAGCAGCAGACTGTGCTCTGACTATCTCATTGAAACACACGGGTTAATGCAGATGCGCGCAGATAAGATGGAGTGGATTGTCAGCAATCTGTTACCTATATTTAAAAAAAGCTCAGGAACATGTCTGTATAAACCTTCAATGTGAGTTATTTGTCTAACTTTAGAGATGTTCACATTTAAAATCAAAATATCAAACAAACAATTTTGACACAATCTTTTATTATTTTTTGTTTTTTAATTTTTAAAAGAAATTTTTTTTTAAATTCTGTTATTCCGTTTTTCCGTTTTGGTTTTAAAACAGAAAAACAAAAAAACATGTCAGTTTTTCGTTTTTTTTTAATTTTGTTTTGAAACAGAATAACGAAAGAACGAACCATACACGGATTAAAAATCCCATCATAATTCCATTCTCTCATATTCTAATTTTAATTTAAAAACAAAATCAAAACAGGGAAAAAAAGACCGGTATTTATTTTCTGATTTTCGATTTGAAAACGAGGAATTGTATAACAAGTCGTTATCCGTTTTCCGATTTTGGATTCTAAAACGGATATCGAATGAACAAATAATACCCTGATACAGGGGTGTACGACTATTGTGACCTGCACAAACTTACGCTAACTTCATCGACTGGATCTTTTGTGAATTAGAATAAAGCAAACGAGCCACAAGTGTAAATACACCCCAAAATGTTTCAATCCGTGACTTCTTAATCACAACTGAAGGATATTTTATGTTGCAAGATTTAGAAAATGATGTTCACCTTGTGAAGTCCTTGGACCAAGACCTTGGACATCGAGGTGTGCTTGTCTTTGAGGGGGTGATCAAGCCAACTGCAGACAGGATAACCAGATGGGGCTGGTGGGGAACATCTGAAGAACTGATGACAGGGAGGGTAGGTGACTGGGGAGGAGGGAAGTGTAAACAATGCTCCCAGAAACATGACAAACTGAAGAAGCAGAGAGAAGAACAAGTGAAAAGTTTGGTTTGAGAGGTTGTGGCAAAGCTGGGTTGGTAAATCCTCAGTAAAGACACATTATTTGGTGAATGAAGGCATATAGATGTCTGTTTTTGGTTTAGACATACCCACACACCTGGGCTTAAGACAGCTGATGTGCTGTACAAAAAGTCTTTGAACAAACAGGGTTCTTATCCTGATGAATTAGGATGTTGGGGTACATCTGAAGACATATAGAATCCTCTTCACATGACTTACCCGTGCTTTTTGGCTATCCGATGTGATCTGTCTCACTGACAGTGTGTTTAGGTTGTTGTCACACTCAGTGATGGATCTGCTGATAATGTGTTGGTATTCAGGCACCTGCAGCTCGTCACTGTGACGGCCTGCAGTCGTCCTACATTCTTAAAGTGGTGTGAAAAATGATGTCTTTAAGGTGTGTGTGTGTTTTTCTTTTTTCCGCCTCACAGGACAGAGCGGCCTGGGAAAGTCGACTCTGATGAACACCCTGTTCAAGTCTAAAGTCAGCCGCAAGTCAGTGCTGGCCATGGCCCAGGAGAAGATCCCCAAAACAATTGAAATAAAGTCCATCAGTCACGGTGGGTCCCTCCTCCACCTCAACCCTGTCTCTGCTACCTCTGCTTTCTGTCTGCCTCTGCCTGCACTCTGTGCCAAGAAACAACTGCTCGTACTCGTCATCCTCTCCCCTTACACACTGCTTGTGGAGTTACATCTGACATTTTCAGCATGTTATTTTTCTGCTCTCTAATTCCTCTTCTGCTCTTTCTTAAAAAAGGTTTTAATACCTTATAATTCACTGTAATCACAGCTGAAGCAATGTCTGAATTCATTAATGGCCTTACAAAATAAGCCAAGTTTCCATTTTTGCTGCATTAGCTGCAGTTTTATCCCTAAATACCCCCACATTCCTTACCCAGAATGCACATTACAGTTATCCTTTTTGATAATGTAAAGCTGAGCTTTTTGTGTTTCTTTCTGTGCAGACATCGAGGAGAAAGGGGTGAGAATGAAGCTGACAGTGATCGACACACCAGGATTTGGAGACCAGATCAACAATGAGAACTGGTAAGTTACCATCCTACCTTGCTCCTCCCTTACTTCTTCCTCCTGGTGTCAAACTTCCCCTCATCTCTTCCTTTGTGTCTCCCTCTTATCTCTGAGAGCATTCCATGTCCTGTGTTATCCCCTTCCTCTTCTCTTACATCCCTCTTTCCCTTTACTTTGCATTGCTGTACTTCCCCTCTCCCCCTCATTACGTCCCCTCGTTTGTTTCAGCTGGCAGCCAATCATGAAGTTCATCAACGACCAGTATGAGGCGTACCTGCAGGAGGAGATCAACATCAACAGGAAGAAACGGATCCCAGACTCCAGAGTCCACTGCTGCATCTACTTCATCCCCCCTACGGGACATTGGTGAGGGCACAAAGAGAGAGTGAACATACACAACCAGAGCTGAGAGAGGCTCAATCTTCATTTTTAATACAACCACACAAACACACCCATGCTGCGCTGCACTTATTTGCATTCTTGGAAGGAGGTAGATGAGAAAACACTTCCTGTTTGCACGATAATGATGAAGCTCTAACATCAGCCAGGTAACTCACCTTAACTGACCTATAGCTTAGTGTTTTTAGATGGGAATAATGGTGAATTCTCATTTAAAAAAGTAAATAAGTACTAGTAGTAATAACAATAATAATAATAATAATGATAATAATAAACTTTACTTATATAGCACTTTGAAAAACATTTGTTTACAATGTGCTTTGACATCGACAGCAAGCATAAGAGTATAGCTTTAAAAAAAAAGGAAGGTTAAATAAAATCAAAGAACAATTAAAGACAAACACAAAGGCAAAATGAAATAAAGAGTCACAAAGAACTTTAACACAAACTTAACACAAACACACACATAACACAAACACAGACATAACACAAAGAACTTAAACCCCAGAAGAGGGCACAACAGGCCGCTAGCCATAGACACAGAGGAGGCCCCAACCTCACAGGGCTGGAGACACAACACACCAGGGTACAGCAAAACATAAGTGCAACTGTACCCTGATGGTGTTAGGTGTCTAGTGACTCCAGCCCCATAAATCAAGGGCCCCCTCCATAAATCATAAGAACCCAGACAATACAGGAACACTGCTACATAAGATGAGACCGTGAGGACGAGTAAGATCAAGTAATCTAAAAATAAATAAATAAATAAATAATTAAAGTTAATAAATAAGATACATTACTAAATTTATAAATAGGAGACAGCAATAAAACAAAATATAGATAAAAGAGACAGAACAGTAACACAAATAGCTTAGAAGACTTCAATAAAAGATTAAAAGAATGACAAAAGATGAGGCAAGATAAACAATCTGAATAAAAATAAAAGAAAGAATGAAAGACTAAAAGGACTAAAAGACAACATCACATAAAAGCAGTTCTATAAAAGTGAGTTTTTAAAAGTGACTTAAAAGAAGCTACAGACTCCGCATGCATTATCTCCTCTGGCAGGTCGTTCCAAAGTCGAGGTGCTCTGGTGGAGAAGGCTCAATCACCTTTAGTTTTGAGCCTCGACTTTGGAACGACCAGGAGGCCCTCACCAGAGGATCTAAGGCTGCGGGCTGGCTGAAAAGGAGTTAAAAGTTCTGAGATATAGCTGGGGGTCAAGCCCGTGAGTGATTTAAAAGTAATCAATAAAATCTTAAAATCAATTCTAAAACTCACAGGGAGCCAGTGAAGGGAGGCTAAAACTGGAGTGATGTGATGTTGTCTACTAAAACCAGTTAAAAGCCTAGCTGCTGCATTCTGGACAAGTTGGAGGCAATGGAGAGATTTTTTATTTAAGTCAGGGAGGAGGGAGTTACAATAGTCCAGTCTGGAAAAAATGAAGGCATGAATTACCTTTCCTAAGTCTTGTAGTAGTAGTTGTCTCGATTTTACCTGGTTGAAAAAAGAATAAGGGTGCTTCAAAAGCTGCAGTGTGTACAAGTTGGCAGCATTTCACATAAAACATGACCTTTTTTTCTCATGAAGTTAGAATTTTTATTTTTCTTATATTTACATCAATTTGGGTCCTGTTCACGTAGGCAGACATGACAAACAGCGATGATTGTCTACCGGTCCTGAAATCTACCTGGGAGTCAGGCAGAGAAGAAGAGAGGGAGGCAGTTGTTTTTACAGTAGGAGTAGAAGGTATCAAGGGGCGTAGGTGGCGCAGTTGGAGAATGCGCTTGGTTGGTGATCAGAAGGTTGCAGGTTCAAGCCCAGCTCTGGGCGTAACATGGCGATGTGTCCTTGGGCACAACTGGTTTTAGTAGAGTCCCTTAGTTGCTCCCACTGCTGTGTCAGTGGTGTGTGAATGGGTATGAAAGGGCGAGACTGTATTAGAGATACTGATGGATAGCTATCATAGTAAAAATTGGATCCGTCGACAGCACTCCATCAGTGAGTGACTGTGAGCGCGAATGGGTGTGGATGGGTAACTGTGACCTGTGGTGTAAAGCAGCTTTGAGTAGTCCATGACTAGAAAAGCACTATATAAGCTCAAGTCCATTTACCATTTACATCTGTTGTATGTTCTTGTTGTTTTGCCTGAAAGACTTGGTATTGAGAGTATTTTGTGCTGGAGAATCACAAACATGCATCACATGAGTGTAAATCATCAGATTTTGCTCCAAAAAGATCAGGAAGGAATGAAGAGAAACCGGGACAGTCAACGACTAAAAGGAGAGTAAACATGAGTGTAGAGTTTCAAAGCTGGGAGTCATTAATGAAAAAGTTGGATCTGAAGGACGACGCTGAAGTTGGCTGTTTTCTGCTCCACAGGTAAAGGTGACACGTATCGTTGGAGAACATTTCTGTAGCAACATTCATTGGTTGTAAAGGTCATTGTTTATTGTTTATGGTACAGTCTAACAAACGTTGTTGTTTCTCTGTCTGAGAGTTTTCTTTTCTCTCTGACAGTCAGAGGTGGATTGGTGCTTCATTGTTGAAGGCTAGCTCTGTCAAACAGAACATGAGCTATCAGAGGGTGATGTGTCTGTCATGGAGCTTTCTGCCTGTTGTTTCTCCAGCTATGAGACATGTCCCTCAGCATCAACGCCATCAACATGATGATCAGAATAAATGAGGCCATCTTCAGGATCCCCTTTGATCTGCAAAGGCTGGGAGTCACTGAGTGATGGGATGTTTTAGGAACAGATGGACTCATTCTAAAATGAAAGCTCTGTGTTGCTAAAATCCGTACCTCCACACACTACACCTTAAACAGTATCTTAAAGTGATATTCCGGGATGGAACAAGTTGGGTCCTATCACAAGGTGTAGGGCAGAAATTACCCCTACAGCAGTGATTTTGTGCAGCAGAAGCCCAGAGCGCTCACACCAAACACCCCCTCCCTGCTCCTCTGCCGGTTTCCTCTGCACTCAGACGGGGCCATTTTTTACTTGACCAAAAACACAAATAAACGGACTCCCACTGAAAAAAATCTGATATGGGTCTGCATTCACGCCTTATCCAGAGAATTTTCAGCGCGTTACTTTCACACAAAAACACCGCTAAATGAGGCTCTAGTTCTCATCGTGTCATAAAACAGCGCTACCTCCCCTGCAAAGCCACAGCTGGCTACGAGGTGCTCGCCGCTTAGTGCATCAGTCCGCACGCGCGGCGTGCCAGATATCTGCCAGGACGAAGAGACACAATGAGAACTAGAGCCTTTTTTAGCAATGTTTTTGTCTGAAAGTCATCCCGGAGTATTACTGTAAGCATCTGCCTCTGTTCCAACAGTAACAATGTTTTTAACGTGGTTGTATATTGAAATGTTTCCTATTTTCTCTAAAAACGGTGACATTTTTCAGTTGCTGTAGTTTTTGTAATGAATTCACACACATCACTTCACATTTCCGCTCAGCACCATGCAACAGATCCCAGGACACACACACACACACACACACACACACACACACACACACACACACACACACACACACACACACACACAAACACACACACACACACACACACACACACACACACACACACACACACACACACACACACACACACACACACACACACACACACACAAGATGCTGTTCTCCCCCCAGGCCCTGCAGCAGCACAGTGTCCCAAATTTCTTCCCCTGGATCTGGTTCAGAATCCCACATCTGGCTCTGATGGAACTCTGCTCTCTGTTGGTCCAGCTCGGCACAGTTTGGTGTTCACAGGCTTGGGGTGTACGAGCAGGGAGAAGTAGGGCAAGGGTGCGTAGAGCCTCATGTGTCTATCAGTGATAGATTCACCGTGCGTTTTATAGCTTTTGAATTTGTGTGACCCGGCTCGAGTGGAAAGCAGGCAGTCTTGGGAAAATGTCCAGCAGCTGTGGGTTGTCTGCCTCATTCAAACACACAGACACACACACGCACACACACTCAGAGAGACACACAGTTTAAAGCAGAGCCCCTTCAAGAGCTGCACTTTGTGTCCCAGCCTGTCTTTTCTCAGGCAGGGGCCTGGTGTGAAATGGCCCCCTGTCTCTCTGCCCTGACATTTTATGTTGATCCAGAGCTGCAGATGTCACATGGGCTGTGCAGCAGCTGCTCAGGGATCGCCTTCAACAGTCCAACGGGAGAGTGAGGCAGGAAGGACGAGAGACAGTGAGTCTGCGTGAATGTCAGGGAGCATGCAATCAATCTTCTGAGTGTGCTTTTGCCTGCTGACAATGGCCAGTGCTTGTGGAAGTGTTGGCGAGAGCAGAATGCACCACTGTAACCACACGCGTTTGTTAAACTGCAGGAAGACGCCTGTTCCTCAAACTGAGCTTCGTTTCATCACGCAGCTGTTCGCACACACCGTAAAGCAGGATTAGGTCATGAATGCAACAGCTGGAAGTGTAAATACAGTGTGTTAGCAGGCGTGGAAGTTTCTCCACGTGTGACAGTGAGGAACATACGCCCTCCAGTGGAATTATACCCTCATTACATTTATGCTTTTGCTCCTGTTTCTAATTCCCTTTTATCCTTCTCTTTTCTTTGTCATTTCATCTTCCTCTTCCTTCAGTCTGCGGCCTCTCGATGTAGAGTTCATGAGACGTCTCAGTAAGGTGGTCAACATTGTGCCGGTCATCGCCAAAGCAGACACTCTCACCCTGGAGGAGAGGGACTTCTTCAAAAAGAAGGTAGCATTTCCTTTTTTCCTACCCTTTTTGCTTTTTTCTCTAACTCTAATAACATTTAAAACCAAGCAGAATCTTCTCTCTCCTCCCCTCCTCTCAGTGCATGTTTTTCGTGTTTGTGGTGTAACCCGAGAGAGGAGAAGTTCCTGTGGTTTTCTCTGGTGGTTGTTTCCTCTCATTCTCTGAAAAAGTCACAAACATGGCTCAATTCCAAGCTCCAGAGCATCTCCCTCTGTCATTCCCTACCGTCACCCTCTACTTTCCTCACTTCCCCCTCACAGTTTATAAGGCTGCAGCCTTTTATTTGAGTGTTTTTATTGGCCGAGTCTTCAAGGACCACCGATTTCCCCCACCTCTCATTTGCAATGAGGAGGCTAAACTTCCCCTCTGGTTTAGAAACATGTGCTCGTGTGTTTTCAGGGATTCATCAGACCTCTGTTTTTATTTTGTTTGTAAACAGACAGAGGTTTATGACTAAGCCTGAACTTGTTGAGTGATTAAGAGGCAGATCAGTATTAACACCACTTTAATCTGTCCACTTTACAGATTTAGACACGTTTGTTTGATGTCTCTCATGACAACATTACACAGGTCTGTGTTATCACTCCCGGAATTACAGGCTTTGTTTTTTTTTTTTTTGTTTAATTTACAGATCAGGGAAGAGCTGCGAGCCAACGGGATTGACGTGTACCCTCAGAAAGAGTTTGATGAGGATGCAGAGGACAGAATGATCAATGAAAAGATCAGGGTGAGGGGATTATTTTCTAACACTGACCTCACAGAGGTACCTCTCTCTGTCAATCTACATGAATTTAATCATTTCTGTTGCTTGACCTTTGACCTCTGAGCAGGAGATGATTCCATTTGCGGTGGTGGGCAGCGATCAGGAGTACCAGGTGAATGGCAGGAGGCTGCTGGGGAGGAAAACCAAGTGGGGAACCATTGAAGGTAAAAATGTAACCTTTGTTTCCTAATAAAACACCCCCTGAGGACCTTATCACAGATTTTAGAATTAGTAATAGTCTCACTTTTTTATATTTGCCTGTTCGTAATCTACAATTAAAAAAGATCAGTACTAAAATAGTTTTTTTTCTGAATAATATTTCTCAGTACCTGTAGTCAGGCCAGATTTTTCCTGGACAACACAAACCCATTTACGTCTTAGACCAAAAGTCCTCTTTAAGGGCATAAACAGATCTGGACTTTTTGGTCCACTTTAAACGGACCAGGGTTTGTTTCCCACGCTGGTGTGGACTTTTCATGCAGGTGTGAATAGACACAAACGAACCCTGGTGTGGACCAAACAACCGGACCGAGACCCACTTTTTGAGGTGGTCTTGGTTCGCTTCCAAACGAACTCTGGTGCGGTTCGTGGTTCTCTGGTGCAGGTCTGAATACAAACCAAGGTCCATCCGAACTAACTACAGGATACATGCGCCTTTTGGGCCTATAAAGCCACCGTAACCTAACCGTCTTTGGTTCATACCTGATCCTCCGTCTTCTGTTTAGCCACGCTGTTGCTAGCATGTTGTGGGTCAGGACACACAGAGTATAGCGTCTCCTTGCTGCGCGCATCCGTCTTTGCTGTTCCAAAATTGTAAACGGTGTTGTTAAGCCTTCTTTGAAGGAGCTGCTCTTGAAACTGAGAATGATTTTGCAGCTCTAATAAGAGCACAAACACATGTTTACCTCCATTTCTGGGTCTGTACTCTGTGTGCCACCTTTGTCAGTGCTGTCCAATGAGAGCACTGATCGTCTCACACGTGGATGTGTTTACAGAATATAGTCCACTTGCAAAAAGTACAATCTGAATACGAACCGCACCAAAAGAAAAAAATAAATTCCGCTTTTGGTCCGGACCAAACAAGAGGACTAAAGGACTTTTCTGGTCTGAATACAGCCTTAGTCTCTGTGAGGACTTTCTAAGTGACTTTGAAAAAGTCTCTCTTCTAGATATATGCCTGATCCTAATCCGTACATTAAAATAAGATTATCAACACCAACATTACTGGTTCAAGATTATTTCAGAATACTCTTTCTTAGCTTCCTGATCAGGTCAGATTGATTCACAGCACGTTGAAGTCTCTATGACGACACCACGCCGTCTGATGAACTTTAGTAGAGGGAAGAGAGATCTGTGTTTTTCTGGAGCTTTACTGTCAGACAGAAAAAGGACAGAATTGCAGAAGAAAGATACACATGAGAGAGCTAGAGCATGAGCTAAAGGCTAAATCACAAGCTAACAAGGTTACCTGCACATCACAAATTACATTTTTGTTAAACCATTTATTTTCATCGTCATTTTAATTTACAGAACAGAATAGAAAAAAATGATAATAATAAATAAATAAATAAATAAATATATAAGCAAAAAAAGAAGAAGAAATAAAGTATCTGGGGGGATATCAATCTTTGAGTAGAGATCTAATATTTTTATATCTCAAATTACTGACGTCATGTTTCCAACAATAGTGCTATGTCACTACAAAAAACACATTACCTCATTGCTTTGCATTCTGTCAAAAGTTGTCTTGAACAAAGAAAATATGTTTTTTAAAGATCTGCTCTTTATTCATTCGCTTCCAAAACAAATGCTCATCTTGTCAAGAGTCATGTCTTTGAGTGTTAGGCGATGCTGCTTATGGGAAACAGAGTCTTTATCCTGAGTGGAAAAAAAAAAGTTGCCAAACAGACACTCCTCACATTGCCTTGGTTTTGTACAGGTCCATTCATAAAAGTGGATGACACACCATAAAACTTTTTACTTCAGGTTTTTTTTTTTTGAAAAGGAGAAAGAAACAGGACATGTATGAAGGTCGTCAGAGTCAGTCTGTCAGAGAAACAAAGCTCCATTCAGCTTCAGACTGCTGGCGTGTGCCATGCAGCTGGTTTAGACTGGCAGCACACCCAGTCCATTTGAAGAGGCCTCATTTGTTTACTCTACACACACACACACACACACACACACACACACACACACACACATACACACACATACAGTCACATAGGGATAAATATGTTGAGGGGATTTTCTGATTCTGAAGTCTGGATAAGAGAAAAATCAAACACATACTGTTTCTCATCTTTTTATTCCCTTAATCTTGGGTTAATGGATCTTCAATAGAAGATGATGAAGAGCGGAAATCTTCAGCTTCGTCAATAGAGCACCATCGCCACCAGGGCTGTGCTGAATTTTTATCATCCATTCTTCACACAGCATTCGTCTTTCAATATTTAATTATGTTATCCACTCCAGACAGGAGGCCCCACCTCTTATCAAGTGTCTCATTAAGGAAGTCTCATTTCCTGCAGTGAGCTGCACACTCACACACACACACTCTCTCTCTCACACACACTCACACACAACAATAGACACACAGGGTTTATCTGAGTAGATAGTCTTATCTCTTCAGAGGACTTGATTTAGATTGGTTGGTAACAGAGATCTAAAATGTATATTGTTAAGAACACAGACATCATGCTGGGCTCACTGACTCCATCTAGTGGATGATACAGGAATAACACAGCCTCAGCAGTGTCTATCCTTGGGTTCTTATTTTGTCACTTGTTTTTGTCACTTCATGTTTTTGCCTACAACTAATAATCTCCCTCTCTCTGTCTGTCTGTCTGTATCTCTCTCCCTCTCTCCACATCAGTTGAGAACATAGCCCACTGTGAGTTTGCTTATTTACGGGATCTCCTCATCAGGTGAGATTGATTGAGCTCTTCTTGTCACTTTGTCCTGAGTTTTGTCTGTGGAAGGATATTTAATAGAGGTACATTGCTGAAATCAGTGACAGCAGCTTTGTACCATGGCAACAGTGAAGGAAGCTTTTGAAAGCTGGCCAATTAGATGAAAGCAGGCTTCTGGGGGATTTTCAAGCCCCGTTTCCACCAAGCAGCTCGGTTTGGTTTGTCTCAGTATGGCACACATTTTGTGGTGTTTCCACTGACTAACCCTCAGACAGGTCCCCAAATTACCAACCTGTACCGTCCCACTTTTTGGTACCCTTTTGTTGGTGTAACAAACATACTGGCCCAACCCCAGAAGGTGGGGCTAGAAACACTGCAGACCATTGATTGGTCAAAAGAGTCATCACTTCCTGTGTGGCTGCAGCTGCTGTATTCCTCCTGGCGGCTCACAGCCTTCTCTGAAACAAAGCTTGATTGTTCTTTGTAACAAAGAGCTACATGCTAATGCTAATGAAGACAAGTGGATGGATGTCTTCCATCATTGCTCTTTGTTTACCGTGTTGCTTTTTTCTTCTTCGGCAGGAATTTGAAATTGAATCTGAATTTATCTATTTGGTAAGGACAATGCAGTTTAACATAGTTCACAACAGAGCACAAATCTGCTGTGCTGCACAAAGGGTTTATAGCAAGTGCTAATTTCCAACTCTTGTCCCTAGTTGGACCTTTAAAATGATACTCTGGGATGGAACAAGTTTGGTCCTATCACAAGGTTTAGGGCAGAAATTACCCCTACAGCAGTGATATTGTGCAGCAGAAGCCCAGGGCGCTCGCACCAAACACCCCCTCCCTGCTCCTCTGCCGGTTTCCTCTGCACTCAGACGGGGCCATATTTTACTTGACCAAAAACACAAATAAACAGACTCCCACCAAAAAAATCTGATATGGGTCTGCATTCACGCTTTATTTAGAGAATTTTCAGCGCGTTACTTTCACACAAAAACACCGCTAAATGAGGCTCTAGTTCACATCGTGAGTCTTCTTCCTGGCAGACTACCTGCGTTTGTTTATATCTAGCACGCTGCACGCGGACTTATACACTAAGCGGCGAGCACCTCATAGCCAGCTGTGGCTCTGCAGCAGAGGTAGCGCCGTTTTACGACACAATGAGAACTAGAGCCTTATTTAGCGGTGATTTTGTGTGAAAGTAACACACTGAAAATTCTCTAAATAAAGCATGAATGCAGACTGATATCAGATTTTTTCGGTGGGAGTCCGTTTATTTGTGTAAAGTAAAATATGGCCCCGTCTAGGGCTGGGCGATTATGGTAAAAATAAGAATCCCGATTATTTTAAGTGATATTGAAATCACAATTAATATACACAATTATTCATTTATTCAAAAACTTCAGTACTGATTTAAACACAACTTTAAAGAACCAGCAAGTGGCACATACAGTATTATTGATACACACAAGTCACACACACTCGCTGTGGCTGCACATGGAACACAGAAGAGCTATGAAGCACAGGAACTTGCATACATCTACACTGTGTGGCATATTAATTGTTTTTCTTCTATTATATTGTTTTTTTGATTGTCAGATGGCAAAATTGAAATCACAATTAAAATCCGATTAATTGTCCAGCCCTAGCCCCGTCTGAGGGCAAAGGAAAACGGCTGACGAGCAGGGAGGGGGTGTTTGGTGCGAGCGCCCTGATCTTCTGCTGCACAAAAACACTGCTGTAGGGGTAATTTCTGCCCTAAACCTTGTGATAGGACCCAACTTGTTCCATTCAGGAGTATCACTTAAAGTAACTAGATCAAAAAATTTGGATTTACCAACAATAAAATGGCAGGGTAACAGTAAAATTAAAAAACAGATCAATCTAAAAACTGTAAGTAGGGATCACTGTGTTGCTCTGCTGGCACAGCTATTGGCATCTGGCTTACACGTTGCCTACCACGAGGGGGAGTGGTTGACTGTGGAAACGCAAACAGGATCAGGGTTTACTGATCTGATCAAACTGATCCATACTGGACCACCCGGTGGAGACAGCAGCTAAATTTAAGCTATATGCAGGTTTAGTTAATTTATAAGATTAATATCATAAATTCATATGAATAAAGTTATTTTAAATCATCATAAATTATTCTTGTAAATTTCTGAGATTAATCTCATTAATTAACTTTTTTTTTTTTTTTTTTCATATCTAAGACCAATTCCAACCGAAGTACCTTGGAACACAGGGCCTTAGGAAATCAAATTCATGACTCAATAATTTTTTGCAGACTTGTGTGATTCTTTTTCAAATCTTTTCATCTCGGTTCCTCATGCCTGTGCTTGATCTTTTTCTCCAGGACCCATATGCAGAACATTAAGGACATCACCAGCAGCATCCACTATGAAATGTATCGCGTGAGGCGCCTCAATGAGAGCAACACAGTGGTGGCTCACGCAAACGGTATCCCAGAACACCACCTCTCTGCCCATGAGATGTAAACCCCACCTGCCTGGCTGCAGATGACCTCATCTGGGTGTCAATCATTTTGCTATGAGACTCTGTCGGTCCTCACTCTGTCGATCCTCCCAGCCCTCCAGCCCTCCACTCCATCAGTCTCTATCGCACAGGTGGGACCGTACCTTCGCCTGCCAGAGGGACTTAATTTTACAATGACTTTCAGCAGCCACGTCCTTGTGTCGGCTTACACACAAACACTATCCTCTCACTGTCGCTCACAAAGAGAGTGAAG
Organism: Halichoeres trimaculatus; assembly: GCF_033239565.1. Lineage (NCBI taxonomy): Eukaryota > Metazoa > Chordata > Actinopteri > Labriformes > Labridae > Halichoeres > Halichoeres trimaculatus. The sequence continues at coordinate 3,481,894 of NW_027437198.1, read as the reverse complement.
AGACGTTTGAGTCTTTGGGATGTGATTTTACAGCCACAGCTTACCTTTGAGTTTTTTATCAAATGGTGTCGACGCGATGCATCTGCCAGACACGATGGACTGAAACGTTATATCTTCAAGAGTCAAACCAGCCTTAACCAGTCTCAAGTTAACCACCACCACTTTTACTTCTTTCAAGCTCCATGTTTTTAACAGTGCCTTAAGAAACCATGCAGTAACAACAGAGCATTTCACTTTCTTATCAACAACATACGTGAGAAGTGATGATATTCAGTCTTGCACTTGATCTCTGCAAACATCTGTCGTTGGAAACATGTTGGAAAGAGGCCGAGCAGCGCTTTGCCAACATGTGACGGATAAACAGCCACGACTGGCCGTCTGTTTTTGTGATCAGGGCTATCCCCACAGTGACACCAAAAAGATGATCACCTCACATGTGTTAGGTTATCTTTTTTCTCCTTCATGTTCTGCTCTAAACGTTCATGTCATGTTGGATTTTTCAAACTCTTTGTAGTAAATGTCTTTTTTTATTGATAGGAATATCTAAAGAGTGATTTAAGATGAGCAAGTATTTATGCACGTGAAAATTGTGAAAGTTTGTCATTTGTTTTGGTCCACGTATTCATATTACCCACACACAGACACTCTCTTACACGCTCACACAAGTTTTCCTGCCTTTGGGCCCGTCACAGGGCCTTATTTATTGGAGAATGTTTGCGAACATGTTTGCTGAAACTGGAAAGAGAGCAGGTTTGTTGGTGCCATGTAGACAACAGTTAGACATTTAAAATCTCTGCAAGAAGAAATCCTGTTTTTTTTATCAGACGGCCTTCTGCTTCAGTTTTCCATCATATACATCATATATCATTTCCTTAACTTTCACTGTCATGCTCTGTCCTGTATATGCGTCTCTGTTCTGCCAATTTTTTTGTACTTGTATTATTGATAACAAAATTTCCTTTATATAATTTTAAAGAAATAAAGATTAAAGTTGTAAATAAACTTTATCCAATTTTCTTTGTGCAGTTAAAGCCCCATGAATTCATCACGTTCTAACGTCAGACTGTTTCAGTGCAAAGGAATCAGGCTTCAGATGATTTCCCCCCTAAATGGATCCTCGTAGCAAGTTTAATTCACACACTGGAGCACTTTAATCGTCATGTCATTAAGCTTTCCCTCGATTCGTCTCTGAAATCAATATGGCCGCCTGCTAGGTCTGTGCATGGTTGATGAGCACTAATTACTTGAATGCATAAGTGAGTGTTTTCTTGCTTTAGCCAGAGAGACAGGAGACGATGAGATGCAGACGAGGCCTGGATCTGTGAGAGGATGTGCTGATGTTAGCTTCTTCAGGTATTGCTAACACACTGATGATGGTTGAAGGACTACGACTGTGGGGGTTTCCTCCTCTCCTCTGAGGGAAATAGAGAATAGAAAGAATAGAAAATACTATAATAATAATCATTTATTTATCCCTGAGGGGAAATTCAGGAGTCACAGCAGCAATCAATAAAACAAAAGTAAGAAAGTGTATAGAAAGTGCAAAAAGGTCCATAAGAAAATAGATGACGACAGCCTGTTCACCACTCTCCAGCCCAGCCAGTCTCCACCTCCACAGGGTCCAGGACTGAGCTTCTTCAGCAGTCTGTTCAGTCTCTGTCTCCTGGATCCTGTCTGCTCACAGCAGGTGAAGCTCCTCCAATGTGGCGCCGGCGTCCGATGTCAGCTCCGTCAACATCCGTGGACAGTACGATGCCATTCTGCCACTGGGCTAGAACAGCTAGCTCGTCCATCCCACCGGAGACAGGTCCCACGTTCCCAACAACGATGGATGGAAGGAAGGACAGGTCCACGTCGGTCCACGTCACCTCCCAGCTCACACCCGAGAACCAGCACATCGTCCTCACCTCCTCCTCCTCAACTTGTGGGAAACATCAGGCCTTACGCTAGTTAGCATTGACATGCTACAGGCTGCTAACAGCTAATTTCACATGTAAACAATGCAGCCATGGTTACATGTAGGATCTCCAGACAAACACAGGAGAAAAGTAGTAAAAATATCGCTGAAGACACAAAAAGTTTGGTGTCCATGACCAACAATGAACCATACAAAGTAATGATCCACTCCAAATACAAAGATGACAAAAAAGAGACAAAAAAAATTACAAGAAACGGACAAAGAAGAGAGAGCTGCTGCAACAGGCAGATACTTGGGCAGCGCCTACAACGAAAAAGACAAAATTCTTTTAGTTTCATGTCTTGTTGTCCTTGAACAGGTAGATCTGTCACTAGTTGTGATTTTCTTTGCCGTGGAGATGTAAAAAGAGGCTTTTTCTTTAGCCACAGACCCGTGGATGAAACTAATTTACAGGTTGACAACTGACTGCAGGCTGGTGACACTGCAGAAGATGATTTGATGTGTATTGCTTTACATTTACAATATGTATGGTAGCCCTGAAGTGCAAAACATAACAAAAACAAAATTACATCTCAACATAAAAAAGGACACACGACAGAAAAGTTAAAAGAAGAAAGAAATTAAAAAAACGTAAAGCACCACAACAAAAAAAGAACTCAACAACAGTGAATAATACATAAAAAAACTAAGACTGTTGACATGTATTGCTTTAAATTTTTTACATGTATGGTGGCCCTGAAGTACAAAACAACCAAAAAAAACAACACAAAACGAACAAAAGACAATAAAACAAAAGGACATCCCAAAAACAAAACAAAAAAAACTTCATAACAAAAAGAAAATGTATAAAACAGAAAGGAGAAAGCTAAAATGAAGAAGACAACTCACCAACAAAAAACTAAATGTAAAACCAAAAAGGAGATGAAGAAGAAGATGGGTTAACATGAGGTGCTGTACATTATAAATATTTATGATAGCCTTAAAGTGAAAAACAAAACAACAACAATGAAGACATTGCAGCAACAAGAAAAAAATGCAAAAAACACTAAGAATACATGCAAGGGAAAACAAACTTTCATTAACTTACTTGAAGGTGGTGTCTTCAACATTTGAGCTATCTTGAAATTTCTCACCACATCTTCAAAAGTTTGGCTTTATCATTTCAAGATGCAAGAGCAAAACATTAAGTCTTTTCAGTCGTTTTTCTTTGTCTTACAGGCACCAAAACACATATGAAGCTTTTTTTTCTTCCAGTCCAAAAGGCTGGGACATGTATGGTGTGTTTGTCCAATCAGCAACAATTACTCTCATATCAGGGGCCTGTACGAAGCTGAAGCCAAAGCTGGATGAAGTCATCCAGGACAACTCTGCGACAACTCGCTGAACTTCACCGGATCTCCTTCATCCAGATCTGCTGTACTATGAAGCTCGTTATCAACTCGATAAGTGAATCCAGCTAGGATCTGTGCGCGCGCACATAAAATGGGCGTGGTTAGTGGCCCTGGAGCATTTTCCACAATGTAGAAGAGAGCAGCCTACTTTACTACTTTACTTTACTACTTTAAATAATCCTGCAAAAATACAAGTACAGCAGTGTTATCCAGGCCAGGAGCAACACGACTGTGGTTGCAAGAAGCTGGAGGGATTGCTGTAAAAAATCGTCGACTCTGTGAATGCGTGAATTTCCAAAATGCTGATATTAACAGACCTATCTCATCATGTGACGACACGGGCAGTTAGGTCCTTATTCATTCATGTTGTCAGTCAGTGTGTGTGTGATCAGCATCATATCCGACCTCATAATTAGAAAGAGTCCACTTTCCTATAAATCCCAAGGAAAACGCTCATTATAGGCAGTTTGTATTGTAGAAGCAATAGCAGTGGGGAAAAAAGGACGTGGGAGCAAATAAAAAATAAATATAAAAACATCCTTCAAAGTGGTCAGTATGAAAGATTCCATTTGCACACATTTCTACTTTTCCCTGACAATGTCTCAGTTATGATGATCAGTAAGATATTGTTTGTTCACAGCCCATAAGAAAAAATGTTGGGCCAAAAAGACAGGGGGTGGTCCCGCGCCGGAGGACGTTACTCCAGCTGAGCAAATTGGTGACTGAGCGGCCTTTTATGCCCGCCCGAGAGAACCGGGCGGTCTGTCACATCCCGTGAGCTCTTATCCTGGAACTTAACCTGCTCCAGACCAGGTTTGGCGTTCAGCATCAGTTACCGGGGCAACGTGTCTAAAGAGATCCACATTCGTAGTGCCACATTCGAAAACCCAAAACTTACCCTGGAAGTTATCTCTTTAAGAGCTAATCCAGCTTCGTAGTACAGGCCCCAGGTACCTACCCTTTCCATGTTCTTTTGGTGTTGTTTTGTTTGTTGTTCTTTTTTGTTCTCAAGTTGCCTTTTTTTGTTTTTGTTTTACACTGCAGGGCCACCGTAAATATTGATTCAAAAGGAGTTTAAAATCCAAAATATCAGGATATCAAGCTTGATTAAAAAGTATAACAATTATATAAACATTATGATTCAGATTGATTCAGAGCAGTTACAAAGTATTGTGTATCATACTGTGCTGCCATTTGTTTATGGAACTTCACACACACACACACACACACACACACACACACATCACACACACACACACACACACACACACACACACACACACACACAAACACACAAACACACACACACACACACACACACACACACACACACACACACACAAACACACAAACACACACACACACACACACACACACACACACACACACACAAACACACAAACACACACACACACACACACACACACACACACACACGCACACACACACACTCAAGTGGTGAGAGTTTACTTCATAAACTGAATTGAAAGAAGAATTTTGAAGCTCTAAATTCGCAAATAAACTTTATGGAGAGCTTGCTGATGAGGGATCAATATGAGGTTAAATTTGTGCCATCAGAAACTGAATTTGAATTAGAGTATTGAATGTGAAAAAGCATGATGGGTAATGAAATTTAATGTGTTGAAATTGAATTAATTTTTTCAATTGGATTTATTTTTTTAATTGATTTTGAATTTTTATTTTTCCTATGAAAATTCAACTCTTTTTATACTTGAATTCAACCTTTTTTTTCAAAATTCCAAAACAGAGAATTCAATTTTAATTCACAGAAGGCAGATTCAATTTGAAAATTCAATTTCAATGCAGAGTGGCACGACCATTACGTCATTTTGTGCCCGTTGGTGAGACTAATCAAGCCGATTTTAAGTTTAAAAAAAGTTGGATTAAAGTATGAAAAGAGTTGAATTTTCATAGGAAAAATAAAAATTCAAGTTCAATTAAAAAAATAATTGAATAAAAAAATAAATTCATTTTCAAAACATTAATTTTCAGTTTTCATATTGCTTTCTGAATTCAATATTTTAATTCAAATTCAGTCTCTGATGGCACAAATATAACCCCATAGATCAGATTGTTGCATAATAGTTTATGTAATCATGTGACTCGATATATTAACCACTCTCTCATTTATCCCCATACCAAACACTCAAAATGGCACCTCCCTCCACCGCTCCTCAAAATGGTGTCTGCCGCGCCACTCTACAGTCTTCAGCTGGCACGTGCCTGCGACACCCACCAACAAACCGAGGAGCCTCATATTATAAGTTCAGACCCCTACATTCTCAAATTCCTTTCTCCAGCTCACTCTGTCTGTCTCTCTGGAGAATCACCTGAAGAGCAGCAGCTGCATCTACACTTGCACAGACCGTGACTCGTCCCCTCCCTGCACGCCACCCAGCAGTCGTCCTGTTGGCAGCTGCCCAGCGCTCCACCGACCGCCTTAATGACATTCATTAATAAGCTGCCATCTTCCTGGGTACTAATGAAGTCAGGCGTAGGGAGGGAACCTGTGTTGGTGTGTGAGGCTTTTTACTCTGAGGCTGTGTGTTCGCAGTGTTAGCTTACTCCAGGTTATGGGCTCAGAACTATCTTCAACTTGTACTCCTGATCACACCATGTCAGCTGTTTTTATATTTGTCAATTTGCAGATTCAGGCGTCATCTGCCCTCATACGATACTCTAACATTGGCACACCTGCCACTCAGTCAGGGGAAGTTTTCTCAGACAGATGACACACTCAGTGGTTGACCAAGCACACTGACTCCTGCTGCTGTGTCTGTCTTGATGTTGTTGATAACGTTACTGGTTCACTTTAATTTTTGCAGCTCCAAAGTCCTTCATCCTGTTCCATCTGTCAGATGTGTTTGCCATAATAGATTTGAAAATTGATCATGTTTTCAGTTTTAATTGTCTAATGCATCTGGGTCGTCACTGATCATGTTATTTTACATCATTGGGTAGCTTCCAAACACCGAAACCAAACAGGCTTCAAGTTATCACTCAACAGAACAAAATGAGCAGATACTTTTTCAGCCCTTTTCTTCAAACAGGGGTTCAAAAATTTAAATGCGAGTTGAGTTTTTAAGCTTAACAGTTCCTTTCTGTCCATTATGTCAGAGCTGCAGGACTTAAAATTGATTTGCCTCAGCTAGCTTAGCTTAGCAGATGATAAAAGTTTCCAGGGAAAACTCTGATTTAGGATTTTCAACTTGAAGTTTAACTGAAGACCTGAAAATACAAGAAATGAACATCTCTCGTAGGAGATTCCTATTCAACATATGCAAACATATGTCCTAACAGACCAAAAACCATCCAAAAATAGTAGCGCTAGCTTGATGCTAATGTAAACGGGATATTGCATTGATTGCTGTACCCACTTCGAGACACTAGGGGCTCTAATTTTGTGGCGCAGCGCAGGGGGCGCAAGCCTGGCGCACCCTGTGCAGTGTTAATTTTGTGCGGCACACTGCCATGCACTGCCAATTCGACAATTTGGTAGACCGTCTGCGCAGAGATGGGTGTGACGGCGCGCCAGGGGGAGTTGTCGGCAGATTCATGTTGGGGCAGTGACAATTTCGTGCCAAAAACAGTGCAGAAAGTGCGCTGAAAGCTCGCCAGCTCCAACCTGGTCTATTCTCTGCGCAAAGCAGAGCGGAGTGCACCCTCCACAGCTGTAATTTGGTGACAGGCGCACATGTGCGCTCACGTCAACAAAGCCTCAGAGGCAGGTTTCCAGAGTGTCAGGCACATTTAATGCAATAAACAATCACAGCAATCACTATTTAATGTAACCGTCTGAACCAGCATAGACATTTGTATCTATATTAACTGTCCCGTCACATCTAATGTCAGATTAAAGCCGTTTGTCATAATGGAAAGTTAACCTGACGGCAGCTGGAAGTTTGATGCACATCTTACAATTAAACAATAAACAGCCTTAACATTGATACTGAGTAAATATCTGGCTTCTCTCATTTCATTTAATTCAAAGAAAAGAGGGAGAGAAAAGACGAAAAAAAAAGAGACAAAATAAATGTGTGTCACTCAGGATTTACCTGAGGGCAGGTGCGCCTGCGCTTGCGCCTGGTCTACGAAATTAGAGCCCTAGATGGCCTTTTTTAGTCAACAACCAAGGGGCAACATCTGGTGTAGAAAAAGAAAGCCTATGTGGAAGTGCTAAAAGTTGCTGTTCATCGAGATTCTGCTTGAGGCTGGCTGCAGAAAGACCGGAAACCATGTACATAACAAGCCAGAAAGACAGACTTAAACAGCATTTAAAAGCATATTGGATCATTTGATTGTCCAATCAGAGACACATCTTAGCTCATGTGACAGACAGGCACCCAACAGCTGTTCGAAATGAAGCTCAAAACCTGCGTCATATCCAATATGGCTGTGTCCATCAATTGACTTCATTTCACGGTATCAGGAACAGACGGGCGATGTCACAGAGACTGCATCCAAACTCAGCCCATGTCAACAAAACAGCACATCAATGACCCCTGACATGGATTTTTATTTATTTTTATTTATGTCTCGAGATATCCAGATCCAGTGACCAACTTCGTGTTCACTTACTTATAAACTCAAATGAAAGTTGTCTGTAAACAGACTTTTTGAACAGTGAATATTCACAGGAGGAGTTAATAAAGAATCAGTTTGATGAACAGAATCGATAAGGGCATTAGTTTCAGTCAAATCTTATCCCTAGTTTTTGGACATTAAGAATATCAATTCAGCTGAGAACATCAAACACTGGATATTGGACATGGCATGTCCTGTTCATCAAAGTCCACAGTGCATCTCATCTGCATACAGCCAACGTGCCACCAATTAACACCCATTTGTACCATGGCTTCAAATGTTTATGCATTGCATTATTTCCAGTCCTCTGATTTATTAATTAGCTTACTTGATTGCAAATCTGCAGAGATATTTGCATGTGTGTGCACACGTGTATGAGTGATCATGTTGTGCATACATTTATTTTTTGCTCATGTGACTCTCCTTAACTTCTCACGGCATGATTAGTTGTTGGTCCCCATTTGTCTCCTCCTTCCTCCATCTGCTGTTTGTCTTTCTCTTTGTGTGCAGACGCCTCACCTTCTCCTCCATTGGTTGCTTTCTACCTTTGTACCCCCCCACCCCCCCACCCCCACCCATATCAGTTTTCATCCTGCTCCTGGCTCTGTGCCAAGCACTCAGACATGTAAAGAGGGGGGAGGGGCTGCCCACCATATGCAAATGATCAGACTTTATGCAAATTAGCCGTGCTCTTAATTAAAAGTCAGCAGCAAATTCAATTAGCTGTCTGAGCAGAAAGGAAAGCAGGGCCTGAATCGATGCCGTGCTGCTTTCATAGAAGAAAGGTAAATAAAAATGCATCAATGATGATGAGTCGAAAACAAAGAAATCCCAGTTGAAGGATTTTTAGTCAATGGAATCAAAAAGGATTTGTTAACGGTTCAAAGTTTGCTTCATTAGGGGAACAAACTGGTGAAGCCATGATCGCGATACCACTCTCTGGTCATCACATCATGAAGCGTGTGCTGCTCCTTACACAACGCTGGCATGCTGGTTGACATACACACCGCTAAAAAGCACTTGAGAGAGAAAGATGGAGGCAGACAGGGAGGAGAGCAGCGTCAGCCCCTGATGCTGCCTAATTACTGTGAGTAATTACAAGAGTCACAGATGTTTGTCAGCGATTAATGCTGCTGCGATGACTGAAGCTAGTGTGAGAATGTAGCATACTTGTGTCGGTGCACGTTTTAGTTACCGATGTTTGCCTGCCTGATATCTGTACAGGTTTGAATCCTCTTTGTCTTTCTGGTATCTGCAGTTTGGATTGATGTAACAAGTTTAAAGCTCTCCTGAGGTGTAATTGGCCAGTAACGAAACAGAGTGAAATTAATAAGACAGCCTCTTTAAGACCTGAAACAACAAATAAGACCAACAGTGCAGAGCCGGCCCTATGGAGCAAAAATCAGGACAATAATATCATGCACAAAATAACGTCTCACGAGCAGTGTACATGACTTCACACGTGCGGTTTTGATTTCACACGCCACACACAGAGAAACATTCAACATGGCGGAACAACTGATCATCTTTGTGTCTCAGCACCTGGTTCTTTTCAACAAAAGACACAAAATCTACAAAGACAACGATCTTAAAGACAATGTTTGGAGGAGAATAGCTGCGGAGATGGAATATGATGATGGTGTGTGTATAATCAAGCTCCTACCAAATTAAATTGTGTTTGCCTTAGTGATAGCCGACACAAGCTAAATTGTAGCAGTTGTAAACCGTTAATGCTGTTATTGTCGGCTGTTTTAACTGTCATAAAGATAGATTATAATTTTGTATTCCCTTTTTGCTTGTCGTATGATCTAAGTTTAATCAATACCGGAAAATGCGGCAATGTAATGACAGCTATTATTTGCCTAAAGTGATATAATCAAGCGAGTGTCTAATCAGAGCTAAACATGGTATAACTCTGTTACTGTTTAGTTGAGGAAGTGAAAAAGTTATGGAAGAATCTGAGGGACACGTATGTGAGAAAGAAGAGAGAGGAGGAGATGTTAAGAGTGGTCAGGCAGGTGGAAAGCAGAAGAAGAGATGGAAGTTTATGGAGGCCATGTCTTTCTTCAGTCTAAGGCAGGCATTTTTGTTTGGATTGAGGCATAAAATGGCTCCTAATTTTCCCCTCAGATGAACTGAACCTGTTGCCATATCTTTTGAAATAAAGCTGCATAACACAAAGTCATGTAAAAAAGAATGGGAAAAAATCAAATCAAATTCAATGTAATGCTTGAAAACTAAAAGAAGGGGAAAAATAGGAGCAGTACAGGAGTGGTAGTCATTTTACCAGCAGAGGGACAAGAAAGGTTTTTTTTTCTGTGGGATTGGGATGGGACAGGAGTGAAAATCCACCACCGTGACACTCTGTAGTGTTCTCCATGCAGCTTGCAAACTATGAGAGAGATGAGTCTGGGCAGCTCCCTCTGCTGGCTGTGTTTGATTATACAGCTTTTTACATCCACAATAAAAGATGTGTCACTTAAAGGGATAGTTCAGTTTTTTTGAAGTGGGATTGTATGAGCTCTATGTGACCACTAAGGACATTAGATACAGTAGAAAGTTGTCTCCTCTCCCTCAGTAAGACACAGACTGTAATCGCTGGTGACGAGGAAATAGACGCTAACAGGGAAAGACCGTATCAAATTCAAAGGCTATTTTCTCTGCCTACAAGAACTAAAATCAAAAAGTAATACCACAGTTTAAGAGTATGCTACATGAAATATTTTTTAAGTGCATTAAGTCTTCGGAAATATAAACATTTATCCGGACCTAACTAACTGGTCATGTATCCTTCCGCGCAGCATTAGTGCTCTCCGCCCCCCCTCCTCCTTCCAGCTGTAGGGAATGTAAACAAGCTGTGCTTCAAGCGCTGGTTTTAGCCTCGTGTAAGTTTGATCAAGTATCGTAATTCTTTTGTTTGTACTCTAAGGATTGTGAGGCAGTGTAGGAAATTCAAAATGAGTGACTATGACTGCGACGATGACGTTCCATTCACTTTGGAACCAAAAGGATACCTGTATGAACCGGAGTACACAGAAGAAGAGCTGCTACAGATGGCGACTGAAAGGAATACAGAGGAAATATCCACGGACACTGGACATCAAGATAGAGTCGGAAATACTCGGGTGGGGGGGGGGCCTGCCTACCTGTCAACTGAGCAGTCATGGTATCCGTAGTGTTCAGCTGGCCATGCAGGCAGGCCGCCAGATGAAGATGGGAGAGAGGAGACCGCAACTGAATTTTAAAAAATGAACAAATCTTTTATCCCTGACCCTTCAGGTATAATCACTTCCAGGTAACATTTGGCATTTCATACGTTCCCTTTCCATCAAAATGCTGACTCTGTAAATTTGTTTTGTCCTTTATCAAAGTGTTTTGCAAATTGAATTCATTTTTTTTTTATTGTGGAAAAAAATGTGAAAATGTTGTTTAAAGTGTGTAAAAGTGTTTTAATCCTTGTTGTTTTGATTTGCACTATTCAGCCACTGTAGTCAGCTGATAGGTAAAAAAAATGTGGGAAAAAAAAATAAAAATTACCAAGTGTATTCCATGAGTATTGCATAGGAATACATCAGAGTTTTAATCTGGGGAATTCTGTCACATTAAACAAAGTATATCTTAAATATATAAAATGGCCTAATCTACTAAATTAAAAGAAACAGATCTCAAATTTCTAACTTTGATTTATCATGTTTGAGATTTTCTAAACAAAAGATTTAAATCTGAGATAGATTTATGTTCCTCCTGCAATAATAAGATGCTTTGCTTTTTAGATGCCTGACTCACTCAGCTCTTTTTAGTTTGTTTTGTTTTGTGTCTATCCTCCACTATGCTCCACCTCCTGTCTTTATGATGCATTTATTGAGAAGTGAAATATTTCTATTAGAGGGAGAGAATAAATCCAATCTGAGAGCATGATTTGACTGTTGATAAAAAGTCACATGTTTTTTGTAGAACATTTGCATGTGCCCGGGGTGCAGTCCCTTAATGTGCTCCTGCAGAAAGAATGCATAGAACAGATTGATGTTTGTCTCCTCCACTCAGTACAACCTGCATGTTTCATCAGATAGAGGAGAAGCCAGCAAACATGCTGGGAAAGAGGGTTTCAAAGCCAGTACGCTGTTTGCACACTGAAGGTGAAAAGTAAGAAGGTAAAAAAGTAGAAATATCTTAGAGCAGAAAATGTCAAGGTTTTTGACAAATGGAGAAAGGGTGAAGAGTGTTTTGTGCACATGCTGGTCACAAGCAGGCAAGAAGAGAGAGGTTTTACACAAGAAGAAATTAATTTTCCTCATGGCTGCACATCAGCAGTGACAGAGAGCAGGGGTGTTCAGACACTGAATGGACACACACACACACACACACACACACACACACACACACACACACACACACACACACACACACACACACACACACACACACACAACCACAATGAAGGAAATCAGCGAAAAATTTCATATAAACCTTTTTTTGGCTTTGCTGATATAATTGTGTACTCTTCCAGTAAGACATGCCACTCCTGTTGAATCTTGTCCATAGAACTAAAATATAAAAGGTATAAAAATAAATAGATCAACGATGATTATTCTTCTTCTTCTTCTTATTATTATTATTATTATTATTATTATATATCCAAGCACCTTTCAGGTCCCCAAGGTCATTTTACACACAGAAAAAAATTAAATAAAATACAAAAAATCAATGAAAAAAAAGATGACTAAGTTATGCAATTCAATACTATAGCAAATCTGCTCTGGTAAAATAAATGCAATAATATACAATCATTACAAATACTTTAAAATTTGCCAATGGAACAACTTGTATTAGTTTATTAAGATGTTATTCTAGTCAAAAGCAAATTCTCCAGCAATTTTTTCTTGTTACATTGACAGATTTTTATTTTATTTTATTTTATTTTTTTGTTACAAGCAAATCAGACCTCTTTTTTTAAAAAAAAATAACTTGAAACAAGACATCTCCCTGAGCTGATTAGTTGAACGTGGTTCATATTGATTATAGTAGGACAAGTTTTACTTAAAGCAAAACAAAAACACTTGATAAGATTTCTGTTTTTTTACAGTGTATGTACACTCACATGCAGTCCTTGATGTTTGCTGATCGCCTTCACCTAAAAACCAGAGGTGATGGAGCTTTCTCTACGTTCGCTCCCAATTTGCGGAACAAACTGCCACTCTAACGACTTTAAATCTTGTCTTAAAACTCATTTTTATTCTTTGGCTTCAATTCAGCATGAGAGTTGTGTGATCTTTTATGGTCTTAACCCCTGTGTTTTTATGGCTCTTATTTGTTTCTATGTGTGTCTTTTTTCTCTTATTTGTTTTATTGGTGCTCGTCTGATTTTACTGTGCAGCTCTTTGGTAAAGTGATTGTTTTTAAAATGTGCGAAATGAAAAAAGAAGATTGGATAAAAACTCCTCATATCAATCATTATATCTGACAAACATGGCTCATAAAGAAGCTTTTTACATCTGATCGGTGATTGTTGTACGATTTGTCACTCAGGCATCTACAGAGACACACCGCATCGCGCAGGTAGGTGTGTACCTTTATTTCTCTCTTTAGCTGACTGACATGAAAACCTCTCATGTGTCCTGTGGTTTGTCTCAGATTAATCAAATTTCAGGGCAAAAAGTCACTCAGGGAACTAGAAGCCCCATCATCCTCCTCAGCCTTGATGATGTCAAAGACGTCAAAGATCAAGAGATGAAACTCCTTTATTGCCACGTGCATATCTGTCTGCAGGGCTTTTGCTTCCTCTCCATCAGCCTCGCTGTGTATGAGGGGTTGGATATAGTGAGGGTTTAATATTGTGTGAATGCCGGCCACACACACACACACACACATACACACACACGCACACACACTTCCCCTGTGGCTGCAGCAGCCAGTCAGATATGAACCAATAAAGCTTCTCTGTAGGCCTGCAGAGGGGGAATGTGCTCTCTATTAGACGAGGAGTGTTTTCATAAAGTCCCTCTGCAAATCCACTCCACACTGCTCCACTGATCCTCCGCCTTCACCTCGTCTCCACAGCACCTCCGTCTCCACTTTGCTTCTGCTCTGATATGTTCAGTGTTTTAACTCCACACTGAATCTGTTTTTGTTTTAGTCTCCTCATGCAGCGTTGAGTTTTTCCTTTTCGCTGTTTCCACCCACATTTTGCCAAACAAAAGAAGCGTTTCTGTGTCAGCTACATTCCTCTGTGAAAAGTGGGTGGAGGGATGGTTATTGATCGATGACTGTCATTTTAGAAGAGATTTATATTTAGTTACCCATGTATAGCAGACATGAGAGGGAAGGGGCTGATAAACTGCACAGGCTGTGGGTGTCTGCATGTAGCTGAAACTCAGCAGAGACTTTTATCTGCAATAAAATCCAACAGCTAATTCAAGGATTACAAATGGCACTTTTTATTTAACTAGTCACAAGAGCTGAAAACAACAAGCTGTAACATTTCAGCATCCTCTCAGTATCACCATAGCTGCTATGGATGGTATCAACAAAGCATCCATGAACAGCAACCAGATAAACAGAATTTCCCAGACACAGTTTCTTAACAGTGTCAACCTTTTAAGGAGAGAGTAGCCTCCCTCTGCCTTTGGTTGGGGAGTCTGATCCTGACTGTTGTTTGTGGCTATGGTCCAAAAAGCAGTTCAGAGTATCCACCCTTTTTGGAGTCCTTGGAGGGAGTGCTGGAGAGTGCTCCGTCTGTGGATTCCCTTGCCCTACTGGGGGACTTCAACTCTCACGTAGGCACTTACAGTGAGACCTGGAGGGGCATGATTGGGAAGAACAGCCCCCCGATCTGAACCTGAGTGGTGTTTTGTTGTTGGACTTCAGTGCCCATCACAAATTGTCCATAACAAACACCATGTTCAAGCATAAGGGTTTCCATATGTGCACTTGGCACCAGGACACTCTAGGCCGCAGTTGGTTGATCCACTCTGTAGTCGTGTCATCGGACTTGCGGCCGCATGCCTTGGACACTCAGGTAAAGAGAGGGGCAGAGCTGTCAACTGATCACCACCTGGTGGAGAGTTGGCTCCGATGGTGGGGTAAGATGCCAGTCAGACCTGGTGGACCCAAGCCTATTGTAAGGGTCTGCTGGGAACGTCTGGCAGAATCTCCCGTCAGAAAGAGCTTTAACTCCCACCTCCGGGAGAGCTTCGACTGTGTTCCAGGGGAGGTCGGGGACATCGAGTCTGAATAGACTCTGTTCAATGCCTCCATTGTCGAGGCAGCCGTAAGGAGCTGTGGCCGTAAGGTGGTTGGTGCCTGTTGGGGAGGCAGCTGAAGAAGGAGTCCTCTCGGCCTTTTTGGTGTGTGGGACTCCTGAGGTAGCACACAGGTATTGACAGGCTAAGCCAAATGCAGCTTAGGCGGTTGCCGAGGCAAAAACCCGGACATTGGAGGAGTTTGGTGAGGCCATGGAGAACGACTTCCGGACGGCTCAGAAGAGGTTCTGGACTATCATCCGCATCTCAGGAGGGGGAAGCAGTGCACTGTAAACAATGTGTTCAGTGGGGATGGTGCGCTGCTGACATAGACTCGGGATGTTGTGGATCCGTGGAAGGAATACCTCAAAGACCTCCTCAATCCCACCGGCACGCCTTCCTTGGAGGAACGCAGGGCCTGGGAAAGCAGAGGTGGGCTCTTCAATCTCTGGGGTTGAATTCACATGTAAACAATGTGGCCACGGTTACATGTAGGATCTCCAGACAAACACAGGAGAAAAAGTAGTAAAAATATCGCTGAAGCCACAAAAAGTTTGGTGTCCATGACCAACAAATGGGCCATACAAAGTAATGATCCACTCCAAATACAAAGATTACAATAAGAGACAAAAAATCTCAAGAAACGGACAAAGAAGAGAGAGCTGCTGCAAAAGGCAACCATAGTCAACACGGCGGCACCTAGCAAATAAATTTCCAACACAAACTTCACTATTTGGACCTAAACTTCGGATTTTGATAATTTCTAGGCTATGTATTTGAGCGAACTAGTCCCAGGTTTTTTCACACATCAACTCCAAACTTAGTTTTTGTATACTACACGTATTGAAGAGGAAAAGTTATCATAGGATTTATAGCATATTAATGGCCATGGCCATGGCAAGGTCTCAAAGTTTTGCGTTTTGTCAACAGTGTCCGATCTGCACGAAAATGGCACGTGTTCACTGTTGCACCCTGGAAGCAGCTATATCATTTTTCTCCTGAAAGTACAGCGCCCCGAAATGACAATGGCCCCAAATGGGCAAAACTTGCGTTCATAGGGTACCTTTGTGAACGAACTAGTCCAAGGTTTTCTCAGATCAACTCCAAACTTTGTCACTGGTTTCACAAACATTAATGCTCCATAGCACCACCCAGGGGCTCAAAATCTCAGCCCCTCCGGCTACTTTGAGCTACAGGCTTTAAATTTTGTGGGCATAACTATCATGCCTAGACCTACAAAAAAGTCTCAAATTGACAATGAAAAGTTACAAATGAATTTTTGGTGCCTCAATGGGCGTGTTCGCAAATGACCACCCATCTGACCATTAGGGCTGCTTCATTAAAATCTTAATAGCTCTCTTGTACATTGTTGGATCAGGACCAGAATGCACACACAGAGGTTCAGTGTCACAGCCTTAGTGCATTTCTATCACTGGTTGCGCCAACATTAATGCACCATAGCACCACCCAGGGGCGCAAATCTGCAGCCTGTCCAGCTGCTTTGAGCTAGAGGCCTGAAATGTTTTGGGCATAACTATCATGCTTTGACCTATGGCTTTTGGCTGAGCCACATTTTGCTTCACATGTGGCGACCAGGACATGTCCGGACAGGGACAGGCTTGGGCCTGATATTGATGCATGCAGCTATATTTTTAATTTTGATTTTTGCAGTGTTGGATTCTTAATTTACTGTCCTTTTAATACTTAAGACAAAAATGTCCCATCTAGTCTCATTAAAATCAAACAAAGCTCAGTCAGTACAAGGTATATTCATGCATTCTCTAATTTCAGGGTTTTGTTTTGTAGAAAAATAGCATAACTTTTATTTTTACTGTTAAACACGACGGGAGACTATTTTCTCATGTACTTCTATACACAAGACACTCACATTTTTTAACCTTGAAAACAACTTTAAAAATACAAATAGGCATTGAAAGGGTTGAAATAGTAAACACCATCAAATTCTTGGTGTTTTTGATTAGGACTGCAGATGATTGAGAAATCTGAGGAAAAAGAGGCAAAAATACCTGTTGTGATTTTATGCCCTTTTGTCGTCCTAATGTCTTCAATGGGTCGTAAATTAAAAAGGACCCACGAGGGTTGAGCAGGAAGCTCAAAGTTAATTAAAACTCCACCTCTTTACTTGTTTTTTGTTTGACAGGAAGTGAAGATTAGGATTACTTGAGAGAATTAAAGCTCGGAGAGCTCTGAAGGATGCAAATCTCAGTAAAGTCAGAGCGTTGTGCAGCGCAGTTATGTCTTGCTGTGGATTTACTCAGGATTTGGGAATCTTATAAAAAGTGAAAGAGGATTTTCTGTTTGAGATTATGAGAGTCAGAACAGCTCATAGCACTCCTTCCTCTTCTTTCTCACCTCGTTCAGGTCTCTGCTCACTAGTGCTCCATGCCTGCAGCTGCAGCCACTAAAGATGCTAACATTTATCCCTTTTTACCTTCCCTCCACTTCAGCTGTTGTGTTGTTACTTCAAAATGATACCTCTGCAATTAGCCAAGGACTAAAACAGAACTGCAGGCACCATGAAACACCATGGATGGTGTGTACTGTACAGCGCATACAGGTGACCTTTGGCCCCTGCCTTCTCTGATACAGGGGGTCAGCCTCTGAGATAATGCCAGGGCATGGGAGGAGATGAATATTATCTCTGTGCTGTTACACACACACACACACACACACACACACACACACACACACACACACACACACACACACACACACACACACACACACACACACACACACACACACATACACCTCCGCACTAAGGTGTAACTCAGACCCTGCAGCTTAATTAAGAGCAGCCCACTTTGGAGCTGCCACCTCGTTTAGCTAATTAGTCATGAATATGAAATGCCAGGAGTTTAATTAGCTCGCCAGTGTCAGTGAAGGAGAGAGAGGAATCACAGACTCATTTTCTCTCCTCACTCGGCCACACTTTACATTATAAAGGCCGAGGCCAGGGAGGGAACATGATCTGATTTCTTTGTGACAACCTATGTGTTGTTGGAGAGAAGGTGACACGCTGGATTATATATGTATGTAGTTTAACACCAAGGTAAAATAAGTTATTTGTTTATACAAAGACAAAGTTTTACTGAGTTAATGTTTTATCTGAATTTAGCAGATTTTTTTTTTTTTCTTACTGCATAGTACTGCAGCCGGTCACCAGGGGGAGTATTTAAAGTTTGGCTTTACTAGATACAGCTGTTGTTCTATCCATTGTTTTATTGAGGCTACACAACACACTCAACACACATAGAAAGAATAGAAGAATAGAAATAGAAAAGAAAATAGTTTATTTATCCCCAAGGGGAAATTCAGGAGTCACAGCAGCATTCAAGAAAACAAAAGTAAGAAAGAGTATAGAAAGTGCAAAAAGGTCCATAAGAAAATAGATGACGACAGCCCGTCCACCACTCTCCAGCCCAGCCAGTCTCCACCTCCACAGGGTCCAGGACTGAGCCTCCCCAGCAGTCTGTTCAGTCTCTGTCTCCTGGATCCTGTCTGCTCACAGCAGCGAGGCTCCTCCAATGTGGCGCCGGCGTCCGATGTCAGCTCCATCAGCCACATCCGTGAACAGCATGATGCCGATGGGCTAGCACAGCTAGCTCATCCATCCCACCAGAGATAGATTCCACGTTCCAAACAACCATGGATTGAAGAACAGGTCCACGTCGTCACCTCCCAGCTCACACTCGAGAACCAGCACGTCGTCCTCACCTCCTCCTCCTCACCTTGAGGGAAATCATCAAGCCTTACACTAGTTAGCATTGACATGCTACAGGCTGCTAACAGCTAATTTCACATGTAAACAATGCAGCCATGGTTACATGTAGGATCTCCAGACAAACACAGGAGAAAAGTAGTAAAATTATCGCTGAAGCCACAAAAAGTTTGGTGTCCATGACCGACAATGAACCATACAAAGTAATGATCCACTCCAAATACAAAGATGACGAAAAAGAGACGAAAAAATTACAAGAAACGGACAAAGAAGAGAGAGCTGCTGCAACAGGCAGCTACTTGGGCAGCGCCTGAAAATAAGTTATTTGTTCGTACAAAGACAAAGTTTTACTGAATTAATGTTTTATCCAAATTTAGTGGATTTTCTTTTTGTATGACAACAGTGAAATGTATGATATCAAAATAAAACACTATCTTACTGCATAGTACTGCAGCCGGTCAAAATGTTGCATGTTTTGGAAGGGCATTTAGCACTGGGTTTGTTTTTTAACTATGGGGGGCACTTCAGCATGCATTTTGGCTCCCAATAGGGCACTTTGGTGCAATTTGTCTCCCAAGAGAGTCCAACTACTGTAACCAAGGTCAATTCAGCTGTCAGCCTGATGCTAGATTATGCACTAGAGGGTAATCTTTTGAAATGTTGTTTGTGTCAAAATATTCTAAAATCAATGTACTCACCAATGTTTTTTCTAATTCCTTTCTCCAAAGCTGACTATTTGTTGTTTAATTGGAATGATTTAGCTTTAGAATGAAGGACAGAGCTGATGATTGCTGTTCACCAGCCTATCTTATAGGTAATTTGGAGTGTTTGAAGTATATGGACTTGGCTGAAGAGACCGTGAAAAAGGTAAATACACGTTACCTGCCCACCCACCTGTGTGGCAAATCTTTCTGTCCCTTTCATGATGCCAAATTGGTGAGGACATTTCAGGAATCTTGATCTCTTGATGAAGAAGACTCAGGAGACTTACATGGCTTAAGTTGAAGTAGTTCAGGGGTCTGCAACCTTTAATTTCATAGGAGCCATTTTTCCTCAGCTCAGCTGGATTAAAGTCATTCAGGAGCCAAAAAATTTACTTTATCTTCAAAAAAAAAAAAGACAAAAAATAAAATAAAAAATACAACCTGTATAAAATTCCATACATACTGAAAAATCAAGTGAATATTTATCTGAACAGGAGGATTTTGTGTTTTCTAAAATTGTACATGGAATGTCTTAGTTTTGTATTAATATAATTTCAAATAATAAAAAAATGACAAATTTGTAATATCAATTTCATAAATTTGCAAAATAAAAAAGAGGAACAATTGCAAAATTTCAAAAAGTTTTGAGTTTAAAAAATGCAAAAAAAAAAGAATCATTTTGCAAGATAATACTAAAAAGTATACAGTCAAAAATTTGCTAAATTTTCAAAATTAGTCAAATTTGCTGTTTAAAAAAAAAAAAAAAGTTAAATCACTTGGAAAAAAATGCAGACATTTAATAAAATTGAACTTTTCAGAATCTTCAAAAATGGGCAAAATCTTAAAAAATACTGGAATTTTTTTTTCCAACTTTGAAAAATAAGTAAAAAAAATTAAGTCAAAATTTACAAAAAGTTAAAAACAAAAACCCACTAAAATATATATACATTGGCAGATGTGATGACTATTTAGTTAAACAAAACGTTAACGAACAAAATATTAAGTTTTTAATCCTCTGTAAGGAAAAACTTTCTATTTTATTTTTTTTTTTGAAAGCTACAAGGAGCCACTGCAAAGGAGTCAAAGAGCCGCATGAGGCTCCAGAGCCGCAGGTTGAAGACCCTTGAACTAGTTTATAGAGCTCCGCAGAGGAGAAAGGACAGGCAATACACATGGGTGCCCAGTGTGATGCAGAGTCAATTCTGACAGACTAGTCTGTGTGCTCAGTATTTATCAATCTTGAGATTGGGATTGCTATGTCTATCTATAAGCCAGTGGGTTCAGCTTAGATTGGGAACTCAGTGTGTGAAACAGTGTTGAAGGAGACTGGAACATGTGAAACAGATCTAATTCAGACTGGAAACACACTGTCTCTGTGTACAGATAACTTAAAGGCCAAATACAGGTTTTGAATTATTATTGTGACACATACAAAGGCAATTTACAGAATTAACTAAGGAGAGGCATAAAGCAGTATGAATATTCCACCACACTTGCCAGCATGCATTTTGGTACCAAAATGGTATTTAAGTGTTGGTTTTGGCTCTCAAAATGGCACTTCAGCGTGCATTTTGGTTCCCGAGAGAGCACTTTAGTGCAATTTGGCTTACAAGAGGGTACTTGGTGCATGTTTCTGCTCCCAAAAAGACACTTAAGTGTGTGTTTTGGCTCTGAAGAGGGAACTCTGACCCATGTTTTTCAACAATTGGGCCAGGAGAAGGCCCCCCTCTTGCTCACACCACTGACACTTTCAGTATCTTTTTCTCCTTTATTTAAAATTAATCTACATTTTTAGAAAAAAAATGGGATATGATTAAGTGGAGTCAACTTTCTGAGTGCTAATTTGGCTGAATAAGTCCTCAGTTTAAGGGGCCATTTGCACACCAACAGTTTTAAGATGCAAAACAAAAGTATCGTTGCATTTTGGCGGCTCTACTGAATCTGCTGACTGTCTTTCAACAAAATGAGCATCTGTTGCTCCATTTCTGCTCTTGGCATTCACCAATACACCAGATGATCGGCCCAACTCCGCTTAAGTGGAGATCTACCAAAAGTGGCTTCTACAGGCCTGGCATACTTACCACAACATTTTCAGTCCCTCAGTGTTTCTCTGTGAATGAAGATTTTTTTCACTGCATTTTTGGATGAAATGTTGTGTAAAAGGTGTCTGAGACAACAAGTAAACAGTGCAGCTAGTCTTGTCTTGATTGCAGGCAGAGGATCTGTGGGCACAGGTAGGTTGCATGCAGGTGGAACCAGATGATAGTGAAGAGAAATACACAGCTTTGAGGGATTTCAACTTCAGTTTATTGCCAGAAATTTGACCTCAAATCCCTTTGTTTAAAGAGTAGGACAGAGGAAAGAGCCCAAACTAAGAGAGGGAGAAAGTGGAGAAGGGCCACAGGATGGAGCTAGACAGCCCATGAAGGACAATAGACTCTGTTTATGGGGTGCATGATTTAACCAAAGGCCAAACCAGAGCCTAAGTTTTAAAATACCAGCCATATCAGAAAAAAAGCATATGAAAAAAAATCTGCAGTAATAAAACCTGCTCTTATTTGTTAAACACTGTTTTTTATCCCTCCCTGACGTTCCCCTCCGTAAACCATCAAAATCAAATGTAATCAGGTTTTCACTGGGAGTCTGCTAAGCAGAGGCTCTGAGGAGATCTGCAGGGTTTAACAGACAGGTAGATGGGTCCGGGGTCCATTTTACGGTGGGTAATTAAATTGATTAGGGCTGAGCTGCTGCTGCAGACGCAACGACAGGGAGCTGGAAATGGAGATGGATGAGCCTGCAGGGCTGCAGAGACGAGATAGGAATGGTGAATTGAGCTCATCTGGGCGGCGGCCGGCTGGACATCTATCTGTTGTGGGGAGAAGAAAAGGCCAATCAGTTGTAATCCCCACAGTCTGCTTTTGGTCTGACCGAGGTACAGATTCATTTCAACTGAGAGGTCACAGGATGGTCTGGTTTTAGACTTCAGCCTTTTCTGTCAGGGGGATGAACTTCAATTTTGTTTGTATCTGAGATCCTTTTTTTGTTCGAGACTCTGGAGCACACTGGAATTGTTTGATTAAATAGAAATACAGACACTTACATTCAAGCTGAGGTCCAAGCTCTGAGATGTCTGCACTTTGGTTTACCTCTCGGTATAAACGTAAAAAGTGTAAATCTCCTGTTTTCATGTACAACAAACTGGACTTTAAGCCATGCCAGCTTTGGATAAAATGAAGTGAATCAGTTAAATGGGGTTAACTACCTGGCCATGAAAAAAGTCGCCAAAAAAAAAAAAAAGATCACACACACACACACACACACACACACACACACACACACACACACACACACACACACACACACACACACACACACACACACACACTATTTTTTGGATCGCCTTTAGCTTTGATTATGGCATGCATTCCCTGCAACTTTTCAAGATTTATTTCCATCCAGTGTTGCATTAATTTTTCACAAAGATCTTCATTGATGATGGTAGAGTCTTAACCTGATACGCCAGACTAACAGTTTCATTTATCTGCCACGGAATTATTTCACAAGTCGTAGCAGCTCTTCCGATTTGTTTTCAGAGGCAGGACTTTAAAAAAATCTGCAGCTGGTCATTGGACGACCCTTCTGATTAACACACTCACCATGGACCAATCCACATCAAGCCACGGTATGACGTAGCTTATGTGAGCCGATGCTTCCAAGAAACAATAGATGAACAACTACTGAATCACAAGAAACAGCTGTGAAAAAGGCGTTAGACTACAGCTTTCGTTTTTATAAATTTAACCTAAGAATCAAAGGAATGCTGACAAGTACGAAAGTATGCTGACGTCACGTCTGCTCCCACAGCTCCTGTGACTCTTCCCTGATTGGGCCGGTCAGAATTTAGCCGAGTGAATTTGTTGGTCATTGGAGCCTGGCAAGATGGACCTGCTGGATTTCAGAAACTGAATCAGGTAGGTCTGTCTGCTCTGCAAGGTTAGTACAGTCTGACCACTGCACAAAGCCTTCTCCAGCACATTCCAAAGATTCTCAATGGAGTTAAGGTCTGGACTCTGTGGAGGCCAATCCATGTGTGAAAATGATGTCTCATGCCCCCTGAACCACTCTTTCACAACTTGAGCCCGATGAATCCTGGCATTGTCATCTTGGAATATGGCTGTGCCATCGGGGAAGAAAAAATCCATTGATGGAATAACCTGGTCATTCAGTGTATTCAGGAAGTCAGCTGACCTCATGCTTTGAGCACAGACTGTTGCTGAACCTAGACCTGCAACCCCAGATCATAGCACTGCCCCCACAGGCTTGGACAGTCAGCACTCGGCATGATGGGTGATCACTTCATCTGCCTCTCTTCTTACCCTGATGGCTCATCACTCTGGAACAGGATCAAACTGGACCCATCAGACCACATGACCTTCTTCCATTACTCCAGAGTCCAATCTTTATGCTCCCTAGCAAATTGAATCCTCTTTTTCCGTTCAGCCTTACTGATTAGTGGTTTTCTTAAGGCTACATAGCTATTCAGTCCAAATCCCTTGAGTTCCCTTCCCATTGTGCGTGTGGAAATGCTCTTGCTTTAACTATTGAACAAAGCCCTGAGTTCTACTGTTGTTTTTCTTTCATTTGATTTCACCAAATGTTTAAGTGATTGCCAATCATCATCATTAAGGTTTTTTTTTTCCAGCCACATTTCTTCCTGAAAGACCAGTCTTGTATAAAGTACTTGAAAGCAGTACTTGAGTAAAAGTACAAGTGTGTTACCAGAAAACTACTTTGGTAGAAGTTAAAGTCATCTTTTAGAATTTTACTTGAGTAAAAGACTTAAAGTACCTGATTTTTATCGTACTTAAGTATCAAAAGTAATTTCCTGATATAAAGTCTACTGAAGTGTTAAAAGTATCAGTGAAAGTATTTTTTTGAAAAGTAAGCAGTTAGAATTTTGATTTTAAAATTTATTGTGTCTTTCTTGCAGTAAAATGACAATATCCAGGCACAGGAGAAAGAGATTTGAACTTCTTCAAAGAAAGCTTGCAGGCTGCTGTGTGACTGCTCAGTGACTCTCGGCATTTTATCCGAATCTTTCACTCCAAGGTGTGACACCATTTCATGCAAATACGGCCACGGATGTGCAATGTTTTGTGTGGCAGCACAGGAGTTCACAGAGTTTGCCACTGTGGTCGACATGCTCAACAGATGCTACCAGAGAATCGTTATCATCAGTGCCTGCTGCAGGTGCTTCCATGATGGCATCAAAAATGTGACATGCCCTGACAAGCTGAATTTCTTCTTCACTTAGAAGTTTGATTGACATAACAAACAGGCATTATGTCACTGGGCTCTAATTTTGTGGCGCAGCGCAGGGGGCACAAGCCTGGCGCACCCCGTGCAGTGTTAATTTCGTGTGGCTCACCACCGTGCGCTGCCAATTTGACAATTTGGTAGACCGTCTGCCCAGAGATAGGTGTGACTGCACGCCAGGGGGAACTGATGGCACACCAGAGGGAGGTTTCAGCAGATTCATGTTGACGCAGTGACAGTTTCGTGGCAAAAACAGTGCAGAAAGTGCGCTGAAAGCTCGCCAGCTCCAACCTGGTCTATTCTCGGCGCAAAGCGGAGCGCACCCTCCACAGCTGTAATTTGGTGACAGGCGTACATGTGCGCACATGTCAACAAGGCCTCAGAGGCAGGTTTCCAGAGTGTCAGGCACATTTTAATGCAATAAACAATCACAGCAATCACTATTTAATGTAACCGTCTGAACCAGCATATACATTTGTATCTATATTAACTGTCCCGTCACATCTGATGTTAGATTAAAGCCGTTTGTCATAATGGAAAGTTAACCTGACGGCAGCTGCAAGTTTGATGCACATCTTACAATTAAACAATAAACAGCCTTAACATCTGATACTGAGTATATATCTGGCTTCTCTGGGAGGGAGGCGTGGACGCGCTCCTCTGCGCCTTGAGTGCGCCTCTCTTGGCACTGCAGGAAACTGGCAAAGTGCGCTGGTCACACCCTGTCTGCGCGACGAAGGCTGGGCAGGTGCGCCTGCGCTTGCGCCTGGTCTACGAAATTAGAGCCCCGTCTCAAATTTCTCCTGATTTTATTTTTTCAGTAACGAGTAAAGAAAATGATGAGAGGACATTATCAGAGTAAAAGTACACATTTTTTTCAGGAAATGTAGTGGAGTAAAAGTAAAAGTTGTCAGACATAAAAGTAACGAAGTAAAGTACAGATATGTAAAAATACTTAAGTACAGTCGCAAAGTATTTGTACTTTGTTATATTACAACACTGTGAAAGACCATGGGTCCCCACTATCCTTCCAGTTTTTAATAATGCATTGGACAGTTCTTCACCCAATTTTAGTCGTTTCTGTATTCTACTTGGATGTTTTCTCTGCTGATGCATGCCAATGATTTGACCCTTCACAGACAAACATCTTTTCCACGACCACTTTCCCACATTGTTGTTGAAGAAATGAGAAGCATTAGCACCAGTTGGGGTTAAATAACTTGTTGCCAGCTGACCCATGATAATCCATGCAGTAATTATCCAAAACGAGGCTCATACGTATTTGCTTAGTTAAATCCAGGAGGTGGCTTTTTTTTTTTTTGCCAGGCAGTGTATCACAAAGAACAGATTTTATTGACTGTTCACTGAAGGCGATAATCTGCTCCAAAGGTCACTCCTCAGACTCATCCATGATGAGCCCCTCTTTGAATCTGCCTCCATCAACCAAACCTATTTACCAAGCGGACCACTTAGCCTCCAATCAGTGCTGCCATGATGCTCTGTGCTCCGTCTAATCCCTGGCGTACCAAGGCCAAGTGGACGCTGAGCTAATTGTTATTTCACCCTACACCTCAACACAGGCTGCCTGCTACACACAGCCATCTCTCTCTAACTCACGTTTAACAGAAAATTCGACAGGTAACCGATTCCTGGTGCTTGATAGTGTCAGTGAAATACAGCTCAGTTGGAAGCAGATTTCCCCCGTGAGTTTTGACATTTCTGGAAAGCACCTGATGCTCTGAAAGCTGAAACTCTGTGGTTTGGTCACGACTCTGCCCGCAGATGGAAAATACTCTGGGTGAATTAAACTTCATCTCGTCTCCCTGATCAAACATTAACTCAACGGGGGTGGGTAGACACACACTGAGCGCACCTGTGCTGCTCAGAGAATCACATATGTATGTGAGAGACAGCAAAAGATGACACACAACAGCAGAGGAGAGATGTAACCAAGTGCAGTGCTTCAGCAGATGTTCCAGGTATCTCAATGTAATTAACTTTCTGACTAGTTTTTATACTTAAAGGTGCAGTATGTAAAACTAGAGTTTTATTTACATGTAGCATTCAGATTTCAGAATGAGTCCATCTGTTCCTGAAACCATCCCATCACTCAGTGACTCTCAGCCTTTGCAGATCAAAGGGGATCCTGAAGATGGCCTCATTTATTCTGATCATCATGTTGATGGTGTTGATGCTGAGGGACATGTCTCATAGCTGGAGAAACAACAGGCAGAAAGCTCCATGACAGCCACATCACCCTCTGCTAGCTCATGTTCTGTTTGACAGAGCTAGCCTTCAACAATGAAGCACCAATACAAAAGTCAGAGACAGAGAAATGCTAAGGTTTGTTAAACTGTACCATAAACATTAAACAATGACCTTTACAACCAATAACCGTTGCTATGGAAACGTTCTCCAACGGTACGTGTCACCTTTACCTGTGGAGCGGAAAACAGCCAACTTCAGTGTCGTCCTTCAGACCAAACTTTTTCATTGATGACTCCCAGCTTGGAAACTCTTCACCCATGTTTACTCTCCTTTTAGTCATTGTCTGTCTCAGTTTCTCTTCATTTCTTCCTGATCTTTTTGGACCAAAGTCTGATGATTTACAGTGCACTGCACACATGCATGTTTGTCATTCTCCATCAGAAAATACTCTCAATACAAATAATTTTGTTCAAAACAACAAAAAAAGACTCTCTTCTTCTTCTTCAGCAACAACAACAACCGCTATCTTCTTCTTCTACTGTAAAAACGACTGCTCCCTCTTTTCTTCTCCACCTGACTTCCGAGAAGATTTCAGGACCTGTGGCCAGGCTCAAATTGAAAACCGTGTTTTGCTCTTTCTGTCCTCCAAAATCTACCGTAGACAAACATGGCCGATCGTTATGTCTGCCCAGGGCCGGCCCTAGCTCAGCAGGCACCCTAGGCGAAAGACAAAAACGCGCCACCCCCGCCCTCCACAGCAAACACGCAAACATACATACAATAAAATAAACACATAATAAATTGTGAAGATAAATAGGTCTAAACAAAACAACAAACTGTTACGTTCTCAAGAATACTGTAAACAGATGGTAAACAATCAACAAATACTTACAAGTCCAGCAATAAAAAGGCCAAGTCGGCATCGGTCAGACATCCTTCCTTGTCTTTTATTTTACGCCAGCAAATGAACACTAAACCGATGTTTATTCACGCCCCCACCAGCAGATGGCGCCCTAGGTGGCCGCCTAGGTCGCCTATGCCAAGGGCCGGACCTGTGTCTGCCTCTGTGGACAGGACCCAAAGTAATGTTAATATAATTCACTTCTTTCTAACTTAAAGGGGCTGTAAGGAGTTTCTAACTGGTTTTGAAAAATTATCCCTTCAAGGTATATTCTTGATTGTAATCCATACTTTGAAATGAGATCATTAGCACCAATATTACAGCTTACAGTTTATTTCAAAATGCTACTTTGTAGCTTCCTGATCGTGTCAAGCAATACTGGATGGATTAAGTCTCTTTGACAATACCACACCGGCTGATGAAGTTGGAGAGTCCATCATAAAATGAAGGGTGAGGTTACGTTAGCTCTGCTTGGTAGATGACTGGCAGGACTGCCAGGATTCACTAACGTTACAGATTACAGACACTTCTCACAGTATTGGGCTGTCAGTAGCGCTATATTTGGACAGCTACTAAACTCCTGTATGAACTGTTGGTTTTCATGTTGATACAGTAGCCAACAGATAAGTCGTAGCACCGGGGGGCTAGTAGCGCTGCATATAGCTGGCTACTGACGTACAGTACAAACTTATGTTTGCTTGTTGTCATGTTTCAAACAACAGCGTGTAACTGTACTGATAAATACCTTACCTTGTCACGTTGTAGCCTGTAAAAAGTTGACTGAAACGAAGGAAATTAGTTCCAAAACATACACAAGCCTGGTTAAAAGTCACATCTTTAGAGCAGTGTGCACGAGACTCCGGGCCAGGAGGTAGTGAGGGAGTCAAATTAAAACAGATCCTCTTCATAGCATCTTTAACAAAAAAAAAGACAAAGCTTACAAAGATTATTGTTCACTTATTTTAAGATACTTCCAAAAGTACATAAACATACTGGGCTCTAATTTCGTAGACTAGGCACAAGTGCAGGCACACCTGCCCTGCCACCTGCCCTGCGCTGGCCTTCGCCGCATGGACAAGGCGTGACTGGCGCACTTTGCAAGTTTCCTGCAGTGCCAAGGGAGGCTCACTTAAGGCGCAGATGAGCGCCTCTCCTTACCTTGAAATGCCCTGAGGCTCAATGCGGCTGAGGCGCAGCATCTGATTGGTCTGAGTGATCCCCAGCACCGCGGAAAGTGTGCTGGAAAGACCTGGTAGCGGAGACGGTCAGAGCCACTGTCCCTGCAGCAGGAGAATGGACAGCGGGGTGCTTCAGAGGACACGAAGCGTGTCACCGTGTGGGCCAGCTCCCGGGACAGATTTGATCTGTTCCTTTGTCATTAATAGGAGTATAAAAGTAAGAGACAGTTACACAGCTGGCAGAACCTTTGGTGATATACTGTATACTCTCCTGGTGTCTCCGCCTCATCCTCCTTACAATAATGTACTCCATCTTTTTACCAAATTGTCAAATTGGCGGTGTGCCGCACGAAATTCACACTGCGCAGGGTGGGCCAGGTTTGCGCCCCCTGTGCTGCGCTATGAAATTAGAGCCCTATATCTCATTTCTACTGTTTTTGTTCAGCCATTGCAGACAACTTTTACACGCTGCTCCTTTAAGAACACACTTATGTGTTCTTTTGACTCTTTCATCGCACTGTATCACAGCATGTTACTGTCATACTGTACTGAATCTTTTTTAATATCAAATCCTCTGGCACCATACCCTGTCTTATCCATCCTATCTGATCTTATTGTGAATCTTTCCATAAAGTATGGTACCATCATGTATTGTACCTTAAAGTATCATTTTCCCTATTATCCCCACCTCTAATGCTGGATATGTAAATGAATTAGAAATACTTTGAAAGGAGTGAGGAACCTCCATCCTGAATAGCAGCAGTGTGTTTGTCTCCTGCTCGAGGGGGCATGATATAAATCTAAATCTCTCTAAGTGACTCTCATTCAATCACCTCAGAGAAAACTGATTTAATCGGAAGACCTCAGCCTCCCATTCATCACCCGAATGAAGCGCTGCAGCCCTGGAAATTAACACCAGCACAATGAGTATTTGTGTGTGTGTGTGTGTGTGTGTGTCTGTGGTTTATAAATAACTACCTTGTTCCCTGCCTGTCTAAATAACTGCATTTAAAGCTTTTCCTCGTGCTATACAAAGTTCATTTCATTGTTTCTTCACAAAAAAGCCAGAAACTGGTTTAAATGTTAGATGTTAAAAAAAAAATAAATGAAACAGAGCCTCTCACATTTGATCCTCGAGTCCAGGGATTCAACACTGCAAAGGTGTAAGAGCCAGAAGTTTTTATGAAGCACACCCAGTTCTTTTTTATCACAGTGTCCCTATGATTGAAATAATGAAGAGAAGATATCTACAGCTGTAAACTGAAATCACTCTCATTTTAAGCTTTACGCCCCACTGTGACACACAGATGGCACAGACAGTACCAGCCTGCCTGGGAGAATCTAATCCAGCTCACACACACACACACACACACACACACACACACACACACCAGAAGGAGTGCGCTAAGGTTGACTGACAGACATTTGGACTATTTATCGACTGCTGTGTAGGTGAAAATGTCAGGGGTCATGTCTGGGGTGGTCTGTCTGAGGCCCTGACCTTAGACCTGTGCAGGGACTCCCAGGGGAGTCTGACCAGGAGCAGTGTTAAATATTGACCGATTGTTTAGCTGTTTCAATTAAGTTAAAGAAAAAATCGACATTTTGAGAATTATTTATAATGATTTACTCATATTTATATCCTTCAGGGTTATAAATTTGTTGTTGTTATTGTTGTTTGTTTCCATCGGGTTTCATGTATTTAAATAATATGACTGTCTTGTATTTTTCCTTAATACTTTTTTTTTTATTATTTTCCTTTTTTTTTTTTTACTTTTTTTGTGAGGCACTTTGCAGTGTCGTTTCTTGAAAGATCCTTTTGACACATTCAAGCTTAATGTATGTTGATGAGTAGGATCGATTCCTGGCCCCAACAGGATGTGGTTCATTCATTTCCCCCCACTCTCTCCTCACATTTCCAGTTTCTCTCAAACTGTACTGGACGTCCTCTTGCTTGGCTCGAAGTGAGGTCGCCACAAAAACTGCTCCCCCTGGTGGCTGGCTGCAGTATAGGTTCAAAAATCCAGCTATCCAGTCATTCCAGATGAGCTGTGGTCAAACTTTAAAAATTTAATACTCCTAGTAGAAATGTTTCTTACGTCCAATTGTTGTGGTGATTTGAAGATATTTGGCTGTCTTGTATTCAAGTCCTCTTTTTTCTGATATTATTCAATTATTCTGAGATGAGCTTTGTTTTGAAATGAACTCACAGTGAACTCAGATACTTTTATTTCCATCCAGCTTTTCCCAATTTCCATCTTCACTTACAGACTGATGAAGCCCAGGAATAAAGTGAATTCTTTGCCAAAGATAAAAGATATGACTCGCCCTCAGGTCAATGGACCCCCACTTGCAACATTATTTTGACTGTGAGCAAAAAGATATTTTTACCAGACAAATTTAGAAAAAATAAAGTAGAATATTTTCTTGAAATTTCATACGATTCTCATGGAATGTGTCAGATTTTATTTCCAATAGGGATTTAGCTGCAGTTTATTTGATTAGTTTTGATGCAGCAATTTGTCACATTTCCACCCTTCTGCTCTACACACACCGTTTTTATGCCTCCCACTACAGGAGTGTATGATAAGAGAGCATTGTTGTAAAAGACCAAACACCCATCGGTGTGCTGCTGGAACCTGGTGCTCATTGTCAATTCACACTCCTCCAATTTAAAGGTCATGTCGTCAAATAAAGCCTCCTGGAGCAGATAAGGGTGAAAGAGGAACAAAGAGCAGAGCTGTTTCCTCTTTCCTCTCCTCTGTCTCCTCCACTCTTTATCTGTTAATGAAGCACAATCCTCTCCAGAGCACCAGCGCTGGGATTTGACAAGTTATCACAAGCTTGGTTCATCTGCTCAGCTCAACACTGCTACTCTTCAATTATACAGAACTTATGTGTCAGCTTGTCTGCCCATCTGTCTACATTTTAAGCCATTTTTTTTGCATGTTTGTTTATTTTTTTCTGCTTCAAAAGACTTAAAGTTTTTTCTTTCAGTCCTAGACTGCAAAAAAATGTTCACTGTAAAATAATGGTAAAATATTGGCTGCAGAAAAAGCCAGTAGTTTATTTCAGAGTGCATGTACTGTACTTTATTTTTACAGTTTAAAACTGTATATTGGATTACAGTATATGAATGTAAAATAACTGTAAAATACTGGCAACCCTGCTGCCAGTATTTTACCGTTATTTCACTATTATTATTGTGCACACTGTAATAAATTACTGTAAATTTACCAGGAAAGTTCAGCATTAAAACCTTGTTATGTTGAAATACTTTGATGTTGAGTCAAAGTAATTTCTGTTGTGATGGCATTTTGCAAAAGTAAGTGAGGGGGGAACACAGTGGATATGAGACCCTGCTGTGCATTGAGATATTGCACAAGGCACAGACTGTCTGTGCTAATGTCTGTCCTAATAAATCACTGCCTCAGTATTGTAAAATGAATGTCAAAAAAAAAAAAAAATTCTCAGTTTATCTTTTTCTCCATTTTCAAATTGGCCAACACGATGTAAAAATCACCAGGTACATGGTCTGTGCCATGTGGCGCATAGATAGCCATTCTGTGCTCGTGAGATCAGACAGCTAGTGTGTAGACAGCCTGTGCCCCTTACAGTGTAACATATCAATGTACAGAGGGTAGGGATGGGTAGGCACTTACCACATTTTGTCTGTAGTACCAAGTACCAAATACCGTAAAATCAAACAGTATATAGTTGGGTCATTTTGGAGTGAAACGTGACCACAGTGAGCGAAGGTCCATTTCTCAATGCATTTGTCATCTAGGAGGGCTAAAAAACAAATTTAGTCGGGGTGTATTTTTTAAAATGGCGGGGAAAATTTTTTAGAGGCCAAAATCCAAAATGGCTGTCATGGAAATGATCTTTTTAAAAGCTTGACCTACAATGATGGACAAAACATGTTTTCAGACCTTATTTTTGTTGAGAAATACATATTTCAAGGTTACATAATGATTTGACCTTATTGTAACCTTCAAATTCAAGATGGCTGCCACTTTTGATGTTTTTTTTAGGGGTTTTTTTTGGAAGTTTTTGCTGTTTAGGGGGCATATTTTTTCAGTAATATTACAGAGTCTCTATAGGGTTATAATGGAAGCTCTGCTTATGATGGGTTGAGTAATATGCAGTTAAAGTTCACCGAAATAACATCTGAAGTAAATAAAGTAGATGTTTATGTATAAACAACACTTGTTGACTGCCCATTTCCCATTTAAAAGGACTATGCAGAAATGACTTTTCAGGTCTATATCACAATATTTTTGGCTTTATTAAATTCTTTTGCAGTGTCAGACCAATGGAAATGAATATTCCTTTATTTTGCTCCACTTTAAATGAATGGAGATTTATCATCACCATGGAAACCACTAGAGCAAAGACATATGTGTGATGTCACAAGGAAACTGCAGGCTGTTTTGGAATTTGCTAGATACATACATATCTACATACATACATAAAGTAGTTTGTAGTAGGCACTGCATACTGCCTACTACACTTGAATGCAGTATGTATTATGACTGTTCTGTTAGGTTTATTTTATAGTGAAGCGGAAAAAGGGGTTATTTTTTTTATTATTCCATTTATTT
Source organism: Halichoeres trimaculatus (assembly GCF_033239565.1). Lineage (NCBI taxonomy): Eukaryota > Metazoa > Chordata > Actinopteri > Labriformes > Labridae > Halichoeres > Halichoeres trimaculatus. Next base: position 3,448,089 of record NW_027437198.1, on the reverse strand, counting down.
TCAAACTTAATTTTGATTGTACAAAACAAACTATGAGTAGCTGACATTTCAGTTATTAATCTGCAAAAATATTCCCAAAAGCAGTATTTTATATGAAACAGTCAGTGGTGGAAAATAGTTGTTATTTTGAAGAGGAATTACTTATCATTTCGTGACGGCGTACGATGGCCTATTAGGGCCACTTAAAAAAAAAAAAAACACATGAAGCTTCAAATAACTGCCTTTCCATTAAAATAACTGCTCCTTTAAATTTTAAGACATCAGTCTTGGTAAAATAATCTTTGTTGTGGCGGCATTTTGTAACCGTGAGTGAGGAGGGAATGCATTGGATCTGAGACCCTGGTGTACGTCACATTTTGTGTGTGTTATGGATGAACCGTCTGTGTGTCGTCACAACAAAATGACTTCGCTGTTGAATAACAGTAAAACACTGGCAGCAGGGTTGCCAGTATTCTACAGTTATTTCACAGTGAAATTCTTTGCAGTGTTGTATTTAAACAGGATTGTATCATTGAAATTTCCTGGAAAATGTGCAGTGATTTCTTACAGTGTCACCTTTCTGTTCGACTTCTCTCCCTCAGTTCCACTTCACTCTCTTTCTGTTGCAGTTGCTCCTGCTGAGGATCAAAGTGGACGGCCAGGATCCCACTATCAGGTTGAATTTAATTCTTTATGAATGAGTTCCGTGCACGTCTCCTCCCTCCCTCAAAGTACACCTGCAGAGGAAGCCTGTGTGGGACTCCTCAGAGAAATAATGCATAATACTTACAGCTGATAATTTTAACTGCAGCTTGGGAGATGTCTTATCACAGAAATGTGATTTTCATGTGCTCATTTCCATAAAAATGAAACACTGTGTCGTTACACCTCATGAATTAGATTGGAGCTAAAACAGTAATTTTCCTACATATATTAAAAGATGCAGAATTGCGTAATTGTGTTGCCTGTGTAACAGTAGTTTTGACCCAAGATAATAATATGACAGACATCACAGTCCACCTCAGGTCTCCTCTCCCCCACCACACATAGCAATTGTATGCTAATGATGCTACGCTAACAGCCACAATAAAAAGCAATTATGATTAACAAGGCGATGGAGGTGGTAACAATAACAAACGCTGTGATACATCGTGAATCATAAACATCCCCTCGCTGTAATTTCAGAGTTAATTCAGATTTTTCATTCAGGACTGGAAAATTGTCTCTCTGTATTCATTGCTGTGTTGATTGAGTTTAGGTGTGACTGCAAATAAGCATATATACTGTATGACATGTTATATTTACTATATTCTTTTATTGCCATATGCATGACTTCATCTGTTAATTTTTTTTTCATGAGGAGCACTGCACCTGGGTGTCTGGGTGGTTAGTGTATCACCAACTCTCTCTGGCAAAATTACAGGAGGATTCAGGTTTTCTTGGAGAAAAAGTACAAGTAGAATGGGACATTTAGCAGATTATACTGTGGGTTACTTGGCAGCCAGAAAGGATTTTACATTATTTACAATAAGTAGTGCTAAAAAGAATTTAATTCAATTAATATGATCAACAGTAAGTGTGGGACATAGCATCTCCCACTGAGTCAACACAAAGGACTCTAATTTCGTGGTGCAGCGCAGGGGGCGCAAGCCTGGCGCACCCCGCGCAGTGTTAACTTTGTGCGGCGCACCGCAGTGCTCTGACAATTTGACAATTTGGTAGACCGTCGACGCAGAAATGGGTGTGACTGCGCGCCAGGGGGAGTTGACGGCACACCAGGGGGAGGTGTCAGCAGATTCATGTTGGCGCAGTGACAATTTTGTGGCAAAAACAGTACAGAAAGTGCGCTGAAAGCTCGCCAGCTCCAACCTGGTCTATTCTCGGCGCAAAGCGGAGTGCACCCTCCGCAGCTGTAATTTGGTGACAGGCGCACATGTGCGCACATGTCAACAAAGCCTCAGAGGCAGGTTTCTAGAGTGTCAGGCACATTTTAATGCAATAAACAATCACAGCAATCACTATTTAATGTAACCGTCTGAACCAGCATATACATTTGTATCTATATTAACTGTCCCGTCACATCTGATGTCAGGAAGTTTGATGCACATCTTACAATTAAACAATAAACAGCCTTAACATCTGATACTGAGTATATATCTGGCTTCTCTCATTTCATTTTATTCAAAGAAAAGAGGGAGAGAAAAGATGAAGAAAAAAGAGACAAAATAAATGTATGTCACTCAGGATTTACCCGTGATTTCCCATATTTCTCTGTTTTAGTCTTTATTTTTAACCTGATCTAAAAAGATGGAGTACATTATTGTAAGGAGGCTGAGGTGGAGACACCGGGAGAGTATACAGTAAATCACCAAAGGTTCTGCTATTTGGCGATGACAAACCAGGAGTGCAGGTGGATCAAAAGTATTCTGAATGGATAAGCCAGCTGTGTAACTGTCTCTTCATTTTGTTCTCCTATTAATGACAAAGGAACAGATTACATCTGTCCCGGGAGCTGGCCCACACGGTGACACGCTTCGTGTCCTCCGATGTGCCCCACTGTCTATTCTCCTGCTGCAGGGACAGCGGCTCTGACCGTCTCCACTACAGGGTCTTTCCAGCACACTGTTTCCGCAGTGCTAGGGATCACTCAGACCAATCAGACGCTGCGCCTCGGCCACAGGGCATTTAAAGGCGAGGAGAGGCGCTCATTTGATTGATGAAAACAGCGCTCGGCTGTGTTAAACCCACTCACGGCTTTTCTCCTCCCTCTCTGACATTTGCGCGGAGGGAGGCGTGAATGCGCACATCTTGGCACTGCAGGAAACTTGCAAAGTGCGCCAAGTTTGTTGTTGATTCCAGGAAAGTGAAGACAAGGGAATATGAAAAACAGCACTGCCTGCATTTTTCTTGACAAACTTAAACATTTTGTGTACTTTCTGTGTACTTTCATTTTGTGAAACTGAAACATCAGGGAATATTTTGCTTTCCTGTGATTCACTTAACTCGTATTTAGTTGTATAACCTGTTTCTGAGAACTGCTGTATGGAGTTGACCAACTTCTGACACCTGTGAACAGGTACTCCGGTCAAAGATGATCGGACAACAAGCCATAATTCCTCTATAGTTCTTTGTTTTTCTCAGAACCTGGCTTTTATGTATCATCTGCCAAGTTTCCAATCAGATTGAGGCCCAGGGACTGGGCTTGCCACTCAGTAGCATTACGCTTGTTGATCTGGAACTAAGATGCTGCTTGTTTACTGATTCAATTGGAGTTGTTGTCTTGTTCAAACACTTATTTGAGCTGTGGTCTCTATGTCATAATACTTGCACCTTTATGCTTTACTGTCTTCACAGTGCGCTTGAGGCTTGAATTCAGTGTTTGAGGCGTCTGACAAATTGCCTGCAATCCCTAGAGACCCAAACAGCTGACAGAGGGTTGCACTATTTCTGTTGCGGTCAGTGATTATGTTTTTTTATGTTTTTTTGTTTGTTCGTTTGTTTGTTTTTTTCTCGTTTTTATAACGATGAGACTTGTTGATAACATGAGCCCTTTTTCGTTTGGTTTGGATCAGTACAGTTTGGTATGGGTTGGATCGGTGAAGCCTGTTTGCATTTCTGAAGACTAACATCATGAAAATGACCATGCATGGCGTCTTGGAACTTTACTTCTACCCAGCTCTGGCCTTCATTTGAACGGACTGGTTGTGTGTTGTTGCCTCCCAGTGTGGCAGGCTCACCTGCAGGTGGCAGTGTATCTCACGGTCCTCATCTGATGTGTGTATTTGTGTGCATTTTGTCACTATGAGTGCAAATGCATGCATGATTTTGCGAACGTGTGTGTGTGTGTGTGTGTGTGTGTGTGTGTGTGTGTGTGTGTGTGTGTGTGTGTGTGTGTGTGTGTGTGTGTGTGTGTGTGTGTGTTTGTGTGCGCACATGCATAAGCTATGATAGCATATGCTGTGCTGTGACTCCTGTCTGCTCGGATCCTCTGCAGCGATCTGATCGTTTATGAAGCTCGCTGACTGTTTTGTCATGTTGAGTGTTCAGAGAGTCCCAAAGGGTAGCACACACGCATGACAGCCACAAGGACTGTCCAATTGACTGATCTATGTTAGGACACACACACATCACCTCACAGTTATGCTGCTGTTACACACACACACACTCACACACCCACTGACATGTTTTGTACTTGCACACACACATCTGGCCTAAGGGTCTGTCACTGTTCCCCAGAGAGGCTGCTGCTGGGTTCGGTTTTATTGCCTGTATTGATTGTGGTGTGGGCCCAGCGCAGGGATCGATATGTGGATTATAGCGGGGAGTTAACTCCTCAGTGCTGCCCCAGAAACCCCCCAAGTCCTCTGACACCCCCCTCCTCCATGTTCACACCCTGTAACAAAAAGAGGGAGGTATTAATTCACTGACAGTGTGTCTGTTAGTTTCAATGACAGAGAACAGACATGGAGACAGAGTTATATTCAAATGAGGCTCCGTTCCTCCTCAGTCTGCTACACCGCAACCCAGATCCCCCACACCCTGTATCTGCACCTTTGCTGTAACTGACATTTCCATTTGACAGGAGCTCTTGCTCCTTGCTGCTATTTCTATGGTTACCAGTGATGGAGGTCTCAGTGATTTGGTTGCTCCTTTCAGGCTGAGGCGAGTGATACTTTTATTCTGTCAGACTTTCATAATCTCTTTGTTTACAGCATTCATAAAACTTCAAACTGTCACAAGTTTAACAATAGTTAAGGATTAAACATTTGTGTGAATCAGATAATTGTCTTTTGAGAGCCATGGTAAAAATAAATCAAAAACCATCAATTTCAATCTACAGTTTTAGAAAAATTAGACCATCATTACCTAAAATGCTAAAATGCTGAAATAAGACATTTTTCTGGACAAACAAGATGACTGTGGCTCGTATTAAGTATAATAAGACAAATTTTACTTAAATTAAGACAAAAACACTTGATTAGATTTCAGTTTTTTGCCATTTTACAGTTATCTAAAGACAAAAATGAGGTCTGAATTGTTTGTAACAAATTAAAAAAATCTGCCAACGTAACAAGATGTGCTCGGAAATTTGCTTAAACTAGAATAATGTCTTTATACAAGTAATTTCTCTCTTGTTCCATTGGCAGATTTTTATCACATGATACAAACAACTCAGACCTCATTTTTGTCTTAAAATAACTTGAAACAAGACATTTTTCTGGACTCAGGTGAATGTGGCTCATATTAGAGGTGCCATATTATGTTCCTTTCTGCAGTTTAAAAGAATAGAATAGAAATAGAATAGAAAATAGTTTAGTTATCCCCGAGGGGAAATTCAGGAGTCACAGCAGCATTTAAGAAAACAAAAGTAAGAAACTCTATTGAAAGTGTAAAAGTGTCCACAAGAAAATAGATGACGACATCCCGTCCACCACTCGTCCACCACTCTCCAGCCCAGCCAGTCTCCACCTCCACAGGGTCCAGGACTGAGCCTCCCCAGCAGTCTGTTCAGTCTCTGTCTCCTGGATCCTGTCTGCCCACAGCAGGCGAAGCTCCTCCAATGTGGTGCCGGGGTCCGATGTCAGCTCCGTCAGCCACGTCTGTGAACAGCATGATGCCACTCTGCCCTCCGGCAGCCCCTCTGCCGCTGGGCTAGCAAGACTTTGGTCAATCCCACCGGAGATAGATCCCACAACAACGATGGATGGAAGGACAGGTCCACGTCGTCACCTCCCAGCTCACACCTGAGAACCAGCACGTCGTCCTCACCTCCTCCTCCTCACCTCGAGGGAAATCATCAAGCCTTACACTAGTTAGCATTGACATGCCACAGGCTGCTAACAGCTAATTTCACATGTAAACAATGCAGCCATGATTATATGTAGGATCTCCAGACAAACACAGGAAAAAAGTAGTAAAAATATCACTGAAGCCACAAAAAGTTTGGTGTCCATGACCAACAATGAACCATACAAAGTAATGATCCACTCCAAATACAAGGATGATGAAAAAGAGACAAAAAAAATTACAAGAAAATGGACAAAGAAGAGAGAGCTGCTGCAACAGGCAGCTACTTGGGCAGCGCCTAGCAATGCCTAGCAATATATATATATATATATGTGTGTGTGTGTGTGTGTGTGTGTGTGTGTGTGTGTGTGTGTGTGTGTGTGTGTGTGTGTGTGTGTGTGTGTGTGTCGAACTAAGTTTAAATCAGTGTACAAAGTAAAGGTGTTCATGGGGCTCTGGGACCCTTTAAATTACAACTTTGACTTCATTTAAAATAGATTAGTTGGTATTTTGCTTGTGACTGTAATAAAAATAATTTGCAATTGAAGACCTAAGATTGATTTTTAATGCAATGTTTCAAACTGCAGGGTGTCCCAGTTGTTTTTTTCCCCCTAGCACTGTAAATAAGCACGTTTGCTGTTAACTACATGACCATCATATTTCATACACTGGTTGGTGAAAAATAAAGCATCAACTTTAGATATTGAACACATATATCTGCAAAATAACCCCATTCCTCAGTCTAGAACCGTTTCATGTTCAATTTATCCTATTAACAACACAAAAAGCTGACGTTTACACTAACTTGGTTTGCAGGCTGCTGCTACACAAGCTAACTTAGTGCAGTATCTCATCTTTTAGCTGCTGCTACTTCTTTAAAGTTAGCTTAATAAAGTTTTCCTACACATTCAGGGCAAATTACGACATAATTAAAAAACTAAATTACCATACCTCTCAATTGTCTGACCTCGTTTTTATCCACTCACAATTAATGTTGTCTCTGTCCTGTTTAGCCGGAGCTGCAGGTGACACAGAGATGCAGCGCGCTGAACTCGTTGCTCTACTGACCCCAGACCTGCATGGTCACTGGAAAAACCTTCGCTGATCAGAAATCAGCTCTGTGCAGCCTCAGTCTGACCATATTGTGGTAGTAAAAAGTGTAAAACTGACTCTCGATCAGTCAGTCAGCCATCACCATTGATTGACAGAGTTTCTCTTGATTCTTGTGTTGACGAACTTGGCCAACTAGCAGTGGAGATTTCAGAGAGTGGCCTGGGGTGGCCAGTGCCAACCCTGAAAACTCATTGGCCACCCCTTTGGCCAACTACCTATCAGATCTGGGGTGGCCAAAGGGGTGGCCAATGAGTTTTCAGGGTTGGCACTGGCCACCCCAGGCCACTCTCTGAAATCTCCACTGCTCTCTTCCTCTCTCTGAGAGAACAGGGTGAGAGTTTACAGGGTCTTGTTGTAGAGCGGCAATTAGAAGCTTGAGAGTTTGTCAAGATAAAAAAAAATACACACACACACATACACAAAACACAGACACACACACACACTGTATGCCCTCAGATTAGACGTTAAAGGCGTGTGTGTGTGTGTGTGTGTGTGTGTGTGTGTGTGTGTGTGTGTGTGTGTGTGTGTGTGTGTGTGTGTGTGTGTGTGTGTGTGTGTGAAAGAGAAAGGGAGAGAGATGGGAGGACAGGAGGGGAGGTCTTGGTGAGTGGATGCATTAGCAGAAAAACACTCTGTGTCCTTGAGATGAAAAAAAGATTTTTTAGGTTGCAGAGTGGAGCAGGGGTAATGGAAGATTTAACAGCTCTTTTCTTCTCCCATGTATGCAGACTTGTCATGTTGTCCCCTAATGGCTGTGTTTGTCAGTGTTTCATTTCTCTGCCAGTTTCACAGCAGGAAACATCACTCCAAGATGCCCTCTCCCCCTCTCTCTCCGTCTGTGTTTAGTTTGTGACGAGCCGCAGAGAAGTTGTTTAATCAGTGTTAAACAGGGCTTCTGACATGTAAAGAGGGCATGACAGGGATGACTGCAAATATGCATGAGTGATGGTCATACAGACAGGCTGTCACAAAGTCTCACAAGCAGGCCTGTTTTTCATCAATGCACAGCCCCGATCCTTTTAATCAACACTAAACAAACACAAACTACAAACACTGTTGTCAATTCATGCATGCTAGTAAGTCAACAACAATTTAACACAGCTTGAAGAATGCTGACAGCCAGTAGTGTTCACTCAAGAAGCCAGGGAGGGCAGTCTCTTCCTCTTGAGGCCCAATTGTAGAAAAAGATGCGCCAAACTACATAAAAAAAATAAATGTAAGCAACTCTTTTTGTCTTATTTTGAGTAAAAATCTCTCTCATTATACCTGGTATGAGCCACATTCAACTGACAAGTCCAGAAAAATGTTTTATTTCAAGATTTTGAGAGACAAAAGTGAGGCCTGAATTGCTTGTAGCAAGTAAAAGAAAATTTTCTTAACCCCACAGGCAGAATTGCTACAATTAATTCAGATCTCATTTTGATTTTTGAATAACTTGAAATAAAATAATTTTCTAGACTAGTCAAGTGAATGTGGCTCATCTGAAGTCCAACAGCTGAAATACACCAGATGCGTCAATGGTCCAGCTCCCCTTTCATGCAAGTCCATCTGTCATCTTACTCTGAATCTGCTCCATTGCAGTCTCGCTGCGTGGATGGTCCGGCAGGTTGCAGGCAATACTCAGCCATCCTTTTTTTAAGGATGCTGAGCTGTGACGCAAAAATTCAGCATAGAGAAAATCGAGCCGGGCAGGAAGTAATGCATAGAAACTTGGTAAAAACACCCAGTGTCTTTCAAAATAAAACAAACTGTGTCAAAACCAGATTGTATTTGGCTTGACTAATAGATAAAACAAACATGATGAGTGGAGACCAGGAGTCAACAGGTTTGAGGTTTTACTGCCCAGCATGAATGAAGAGAGACTTATCATTAAAGTGGGAAGCGTGGGAACTTCTCAAGAGGTAAAATACAGGTGAAACTCAAAAAATTAGAATATTGTGCAAAAGGTTCGATTATTCAAGCAATTAGACCTACAAGGTGAAACTAATACATGACATAGGCTCATAACGTGCAACTCAAGATATTTCAAGCCTTCATTTGTTATCATTTTGATGATTATTACTTACAGATTATGAAAACCTCAAATTGGAAATCTCAGAAAATTAGAATGCTACATACAATCAAAAGAAAGGGGATTCTAAACAGAGAAATACTGGCCCTCTGAAAGGTTTAATCTTGCCTATGTGCTTGGTACTTTGTTTGGGCCCCTTTAGCATGAATTACTGCCTCAATGGGGTGTGGCATGGATGCTATCAGCTTGTGGCACTGCTGAGGTGTTATGGAAGACCAGGATGCTTCAATGGTAGCCTTCAGCTCTGCTGCATTGTTTGATCTCATGTCTCTCTTTCTCTTGGCAATGCCCCATAAATTCTCTACAGGGTTCAGGTCAGGTGAGTTTTCTGGCCAATCAAGCACAGTTATCGGATGGTCATTTAATCAGCTAGGCGCTGCCCAAGCAGCTGCCTGTTGCGGCAGCTCTCTCGTCTTTGTCCGTTTTTTGTAATTATCTTCATCTCTTTTTCGTAATCTTTGTATTTGGAGTGGATCATCACTTTGTATGGTTCACTGTCGGCCAAGGACAACAAACTTTTTGTGGCTTCGGCGATATTTTTTACTATTTTTCTCCTGTGTTTGTCTGGAGATCCTACATGTAACCATGGCTGCATTGTTTACATGCGAAATTAGCTGTTAGCAGCCTGTAGCATGTCAATGCTAACTAGTGTAGGGCTTGATGATTTCCCTCGAGCTGAGGAGGAGGGGGTGAGGACGACGTGCTGGTTCTCGGGTGTGAGCTGGGAGGTGACGACGTGGACCTGTCCTTCCATCCATCGTTGTTGGGAACGTGGGACCGAGCCCTGGGGGATGGATAAGCTAGCTGTGCTAACCCAGTGGTATCGTGCTTTTCACGGACGTGGCTGACGGAGCTGACATCGGACGCTGGCCCCACATTGGAGGAGCTTCGCCTGTTGTGGGCAGACAGGATCCAGGAGACAGAGACTGAACAGACTGCTGGGGAGGCTCAGTCCTGGACCCTGTGGAGGTGGAGACTGGCTGGGCTGAAGAGTGGTGGACGGGATGTCGTCATCTAATATCTTATGGACCTTTTTGCACTTTCTATACTCTTTCTTACTTTTGTTTTCTTAAATGCTGCGGTGACTCCTGAATTTCCCCTCGGGGATAAATAAAGTATTTTCTATTTCTATTTCTATTTCTAATCAGGTTTTAGAACTTTTAGTAGTGTGGGCAGGTGCCATGTCCTGTTGGAAATGAAGTCAGAGTCTCCATAAAGCTGGTCTGCTGAAAGAACTATTAAATGTTCTAAAATCTCCTGATAGAAAGCTGCGTTGACTCCGGACTGACAGCGTCTGCACAGTGGACCAACACCAGGAGATGACATGGCTCCCCAAACCAACACAGACTGAGGAAACTTCACATTGGACTTCAAGCATCTTGGGTTGCTTTGATACAGCACTTTGAGAATGCCAACTTCTTTTGCAATCACCTATTGAGGCTTTCCCTCCTCGTGGAGGGTGTCAACAATGGTTTTCTGCACAACTGTCAGGTCAGCAGTCTTCTCCTTGATTGTGAATTCTATTGAACCAAACTGGGACACCATTTAAAGGCTTGGATTAATTAGCTAATAAGCGTGACACTTTGAGCCTACAATATTGAACCTTTTAACAATATCCTAATTTCTGAGATTTTAAATTTGGGCTTTTCAAAAACTGTAAGCCATGATTATCAAGATCACAACAAATAAATGCTTGACGTATCACTTTGCATGCAACGAGTTTATATCACATGCTAGTTTCACCTTTGAAGTTGAATTGCTGACATGAGTGAAATTTTTGCACAATATTCTTATTTGACCTGTAATTCCACATGTACATTTCAGCGTGTACAGGTGGAAGTACACTCCTATAGTGTCCTTTCAGGAGCCATCCTGCGTGCTAAAGTGCCCTGCTGGTTGGGCAAACACACTTAAGTGCCCCCTTGTCAGGATGAAACATTAAACTGCCGTCTTGGGAGGCAAAAACACTACGCTGAAGTGCCTTCAAAAATATGCACAACTCTTTTCAGTGGTGAAGAAATGCTGTACATTCCTGCTCTTCAAAAAGTCTGCACACAACTGACAGCTGCACAAAAACACGACATGAGTACAACAACGTTTATGAAAAGTGTTTACAACATTAACTTAAGGAAAAAGCTTTGATGAAGACAAAAGATGGACGATTTTCACCCTTATGTATCTAAATAGATGATGTTAGCCAACTGTTAGTGCTGCTAATTGAAGCAGCTCTGGAGGTGAGGCTAGAAGCCACATGTTCAAAGCAAAACCAGATATTAATTTTTCATGCTCTGGCTCCCAAAGTTTACTTAAGGAGTTGTAAACCACCCATTTTTGGGGGGGAACAAGCCACGGTGACCCAATCCAAAATATTTCCAATCTGTAAACCAATTGACAGAATAACTGTGCAAAGATTAAAAGGGTTCTTTAATCATGTTTCTGCATCATCTTACATCTTTTGTACCAGCTGACAGACCTAGCATATTTGACGAATGCTTTGTAAGGCTTACACTCAGAAAAAACTTGCATTTTTACTATATATGGTAGCCTGCTTGCTTTTCAGAATTGTATCCCAGTCATGTGATATTCAGGACAAGATATTAAGATGCAATGTTCATCCAGAGTAAAGGTAACAGCATCCATGCCTTGTTTTCAGTGTGACATCACTGTACAGCTGTAACAAGCTGTCACAGCCCCGTTTCTGCAGCTGGTGCCTGTCCAAGATCCAGCAGTGATTTTGGACTTTCAAACTCAAAGGGGTTATGAATCTGACTTCAAATCTTCAAATTCTTTTGAAAACTAACCTCTAGTCATTTTAATGAGAGACGGGTGGCAGACGGCTGGTATCTGAATATCCAGAGCTCTACAATACTGCTCTACCATTGTTCTACATTTACCGTCTACATTAATTTTGTTTTGATTTATTCACAGTAAAGGGGTTCGAACCTTATTTTCCCCTCCGTTTTATAGTCAGTAGTACTGTAGTATTGTGGAACCAACAATTGAAACGTATTTCTCGAGGGAATTCTTTTGATGACGGAGCCTTATTTGTCCCTCTGTTTTTTAGTCTGTATTAATGTTAAATTCAAGAACCAGCCATTAAAATTTATTCCTAGGGGGGATTCTCTTGATGACAGAATCCTATCGTCTTATGCACATTATACAGTAAACAGAAACTATAAGGTACTACTTGGGGGCACGTGTTTTTGAGGTGGGAGTGTTGTGAAGGACCTTTGGGTGGGCTCTGCTGTGACGTTTGCCGAATCACCTCTACGTCACTGACCCCATGCTCATGCCGCGGCAGGAGCTGCTTTGAAAAACGCTCTGCATTTTAGGGGCCTCCGCCAGCAGAGAAGCGGGGTGGTTTTCAGGGCGGTTAACACGCGGCTGTGTGAGGGAGGCTTTAGAGCGAGGATAAAAATGAACAAACCGTGAGAACTCCAAGACCCTGAGGAAGCTGTCCGTGTTAGTTTCATATCTGTGGGCCAAAAAACGCACCCGTGACAGTGAGAGACAGATGAATGAAATTCCACTGATCTCTGAGAAAACCTCTCAGGAACTAGAGAAGTTGCATTTCCTTGCAGCAAATGCGTTGAAATGCTGAAGCTGGAAAAGTTTGAATAAAAGTGGAAAAAACTGAAAATGTAAAATAAAGGAAAAAAAAAATGTTAAGAGAAATGAGGAAAAGACAATGAGTGGATAAAGAAAGTGGATACAGTGGAAATGTAAATCAGCCTACAAAAGTTAAAATAATTAAATAAAAAGAGAGAGAAACCAAACAGTGAAATCTCAAAAATGTAGAAGAAAGCAGAAATCTATGATTAATGTGTAAATGAGATGAGGAGAATAGGACCAGTTTAATGTGTGAACAGAGTCTCGAGTCAAAGTCTGCAAAAGGTAGAAGCAGTTGAAGTTGAAGGAGTAGCAGCCTTTTTTGTTTGATTTGAGTCAAGTTTGAGAATTTTATGGCAGGTTAATCGGCAGTTTTTTTCAGTAGCAGCAGCTGCTTCTCTCAGTCAAATTGAAAACATTCCGCCCTCTGAGAGCAGGAGGAGAGGTGAAAAGAGTGAAAAGTTTGTGTCGCTTATACAGTGAAATCTCAAAAACAGTTGAAGATATTAAAAACGTTATTACAGATATCAGTAGTGGAAAGATAAGTGAACATTTTAAAGCAAAAATGAAGTCTGTAAGTGGGAGTAAGCTGAAGTTAGAGCTTGTTGAAGTTGAAGCAGATTTTAGTCAGAGGAGCTGAAATTTCCCATCTGTTTAACATAGAGAAATTTTTTTGGAAAAAGCTGAATAAATCAAAAAGTTTAATAGTTAGAAAAGTGAAAAGATATAGCACACTATTCCTAAACAAGCTGAATAGTTTAAAAGTTGAACGGTGAAAATCGGACAAAATTTGAAGGCTGTGAAAAGAGCCAAAAAACGTACGGAAGAATAAGAAGTTTAACTAGAGAAGTTGCATTTCCTTGCAGCAAATGCGTTGAAATGCTGAAGCTGGAAAAGTTTGAATAAAAGTGGAAAAAACTGAAAATGTAAAATAAAGGAAAAAAAAAATGTTAAGAGAAATGAGGAAAAGACAATGAGTGGATAAAGAAAGTGGATACAGTGGAAATGTAAATCAGCCTACAAAAGTTAAAATAATTAAATAAAAAGAGAGAGAAACCAAAAAGTGAAATCTCAAAAATGTAGAAGAAAGCAGAAATCTATGATTAATGTGTAAATGAGATGAGGAGAATAGGACCAGTTTAATGTGTGAACAGAGTCTCGAGTCAAAGTCTGCAAAAGGTAGAAGCAGTTGAAGTTGAAGGAGTAGCAGCCTTTTTTGTTTGATTTGAGTCAAGTTTGAGAATTTTATGGCAGGTTAATCGGCAGTTTTTTTCAGTAGCAGCAGCTGCTTCTCTCAGTCAAATTGAAAACATTCCGCCCTCTGAGAGCAGGAGGAGAGGTGAAAAGAGTGAAAAGTTTGTGTCGCTTAGACAGTGAAATCTCAAAAACAGTTGAAGATATTAAAAACGTTATTACAGATATCAGTAGTGGAAAGATCAGTGAACATTTTAAAGCAAAAATGAAGTCTGTAAGTGGGAGTAAGCTGAAGTTAGAGCTTGTTGAAGTTGAAGCAGATTTTAGTCAGAGGAGCTGAAATTTCCCATCTGTTTAACATAGAGAAATTTTTTTGGAAAAAGCTGAATAAATCAAAAAGTTTAATAGTTAGAAAAGTGAAAAGATATAGCACACTATTCCTAAACAAGCTGAATAGTTTAAAAGTTGAACGGTGAAAATCGGACAAAATTTGAAGGCTGTGAAAAGAGCCAAAAAACGTACGGAAGAATAAGAAGAAGAAGAAGAAGAAGTGGAATAAAGTCACAGGATAACAATATGTTGAAATGCTGAGTCAGCATTTCAACATAACTAGAGAAGTTGCATTTCCTTGCAGCAAATGCGTTGAAATGCTGAAGCTGGAAAAGTTTGAATAAAAGTGGAAAAAACTGAAAATGTAAAATAAAGGAAAAAAAAAATGTTAAGAGAAATGAGGAAAAGACAATGAGTGGATAAAGAAAGTGGATACAGTGGAAATGTAAATCAGCCTACAAAAGTTAAAATAATTAAATAAAAAGAGAGAGAAACCAAACAGTGAAATCTTAAAAATGTAGAAGAAAGCAGAAATCTATGATTAATGTGTAAATGAGATGAGGAGAATAGGACCAGTTTAATGTGTGAACAGAGTCTCGAGTCAAAGTCTGCAAAAGGTAGAAGCAGTTGAAGTTGAAGGAGTAGCAGCCTTTTTTGTTTGATTTGAGTCAAGTTTGAGAATTTTATAGCAGGTTAATCGGCAGTTTTTTTCAGTAGCAGCAGCTGCTTCTCTCAGTCAAATTGAAAACATTCCGCCCTCTGAGAGCAGGAGGAGAGGTGAAAAGAGTGAAAAGTTTGTGTCGCTTAGACAGTGAAATCTCAAAAACAGTTGAAGATATTAAAAACGTTATTACAGATATCAGTAGTGGAAAGATCAGTGAACATTTTAAAGCAAAAATGAAGTCTGTAAGTGGGAGTAAGCTGAAGTTAGAGCTTGTTGAAGTTGAAGCAGATTTTAGTCAGAGGAGCTGAAATTTCCCATCTGTTTAACATAGAGACATTTTTTTGGAAAAAGCTGAATAAATCAAAAAGTTTAATAGTTAGAAAAGTGAAAAGATATAGCACACTATTCCTAAACAAGCTGAATAGTTTAAAAGTTGAACGGTGAAAATCGGACAAAATTTGAAGGCTGTGAAAAGAGCCAAAAAACGTACGGAAGAATAAGAAGAAGAAGAAGAAGAAGTGGAATAAAGTCACAGGATAACAATATGTTGAAATGCTGAGTCAGCATTTCAACATAATAAAGTCACAGGATAACAATATGTTGAAATGCTGAGTCAGCATTTCAACATAATTAACATGGAAGTATATGGTGTGCTGGTGCTGACTTTGCCTGACAGTTGCCATGTTGTGAAAAAGTGCTCCATCCTTTTACTTTAAAAAAACACTTTGTCAGAAGCAGGACAAGATTACCTACGTTTTAATGTATTTTTTATTTTTCTACTGTGAAGATTTTGGAATTTATGACAATTTATTCAAGAGATCTGCAACCTGTCACCAGCAGCCTCTCTCACTCTAGCTGAAGAAGTTCCGCACTCTAAGAGCTGAGGTTTCAGGGCAAAAATGAAGAGTTTATGTTGCTTTAACAGTAAAATCTCAAAAACTGTAAAAGATATCAAAAAAGTAAAATCACCCCAACAGTCGAAAGATCAGTGAACATTTTAAAGCAAAAATGGGGTCTCTAAGTGGAAGTGTGCTGAGGTACGCTCAAAGTTAGTGGAAATTTGGGGAAGAGAGTCCTGGATTCCCATTCATTCTTTATAAGAGATTTTTCACTGTTTTTCGCGAATTACTGGGCCAAAATTTCATGAAAAGGTGAAAAAAGTCACAACACATTGATCCCGGGCAATCGGCACGTTTTGATGTATAATTTGTGGGGATTTTCTCAAGGAGTAGGGAATCAAAATTTTGTCCGGAAGATGAAGAAGTTGTTGAAAAAAGAGGTGAACGGAAGAGCTTTGCTATTGAGGAGAGGGGCTTGTTCGAAGCCCGAGCCCCTAACAAACACACTCACCACCACATGCAGGAATAGGACCACAAACTCCTTATTGACGTAAATGCTGCTAATGAGGAAAGTATTTCTCTTTTCCCAGTAACTCTTTGGTACTTTCCAACACTCCTCTTCCCTAACCTGTCACACAGGCTGCTTTTCTTCTTGAGCATAGTATGTACTAAACATCCCAAAGCAAAATTAAACATAATCCAATTGATTTGAGCCACTTATTACAGCTCATTCATGCCATAGCTTCAAAGATTAGCAATTGATCCAGTGTGGTTATATCCAAAATTATGTTTGACTCTTACTCCCAGAAGTTTCTTCTGAATCCCCCTAAAGTCAGAGGACCTGAAAAGTTTAATTACAAAGAAGTGTATACAGAAACATCCTTTCTTACTCAGGTTATACCACTACAAATCACTTTTTCTCCACCCTCTGTAATTCACACTGTTAAAAATAGTTAAGGTTTAAAAAAGCATGAGCAAGCTTCAAAAGTCATTGTAAACTGTAAACAGTGCAAAGCTTTTAACTTTCTGTGCTCACACTTTCAGCTTTTCCTGGATGCTTTGGGAAATTTTGTGCATGTGTGAATACAGCTTATCAAAGTTCACAAGGGCAGATCCCTTTCAACTAGTTTCTGCAAAATATATTAAAGCTTTTTACCAGGGAGCGCATTTAGGTAGTTAAACTTCATGCAGCTGAACAGAGCAGCAGCTGATTTCCCTGATTAATCTAACCCATGGGAGCTGAGCATGCTTTTGTAGTATCCATCCATGCCTCAGAACAGGCTTTAATATGTCACTGCTTTAATATGTGATTACGAAAAGAAAGGGAACGGTGGGAACATGACATAAGGAGAGATAAGAGAGCACAGGGGGTTTCACACAGGGAAGGAGACAGGATCGTCCCAGAGCTGATAAAAGAAGTAGACTCTAATTCAATCCACCTTTACCCCCAGCTGCCTCTCAGCCTTACATCTCAACTCCTCCTGCTGATACTATCACAGAGAGAGGGACAGATTAGCTCTCAAAAAGAAATCAAGACCCCTCCCTTTGACCATGTGCTTACTGTCACTGAGTCTCAGTGTGCTGTCCAAATCCTCCTGCTGCTCCACATGCAGCGCTCTCAGAGGGATAGAAGTGCATTACAAGATGTTTGATTTAATAGTAGACTGTTGCATTGTAGTTTAGAGTAGTAGATGTCATGTGGTAGACTGGGAGCCAATTAAAAAAAGACAGCTGCTTTTAAAATGATTAAAAATGGATAAAAATTTCAAACTTATGTCTCTGGCATATGTCTTAAAGTCCAAAGTCCAGTTCTGCAAAGTAGCAATAGGGTATATCTTTTACAAACTGCCATTACTATTTATATCACTCCTGATCCACAGCAACAGACTTCCCTCAGTGACATGTGTTAAAACAAAGATTGGAAGTTATTTAGAACTTTAAAATATAAATCATGTCATGTGACCTGTGATGAGGACATGAACTTTGAATCTGTTCCACAAGATTAGATTTTTATTTCTCTTTTTAGAAATTGTTTCTTGAAAGTATTTTGTCCTAGATAAAGTAATTGTTTATTGTTGCTGTTCTTTTCAAGCTGTCCAGTGATTTAAATCAAACTCAGTATCCTATTTACTAGTTCAAATGTCGCAAAAGGAGGAATCTTTCATAAATGAAATATAAGCAAATTGTCAAAAAAAAAAAACCTCTTGAAAAATACATTTTAATGTTCTTAAAAAGTTCACTTTGGAGGCCCTGAGTATCTTCAGCATTTTTCAGATGTAACAGACTGTGATGCAGCAGTGCCGTTATGTGGTAAATCGCTTAAAGGGGGACATATCATGCTGATCACTGATTTAATGCTTACATATAATATAATAAATTTGAAAACAAGAGCCCCTGAATTTTCAAAAAATGAGATATTGTATTTTTTCTGATATCCTAGAACGACATTTGATGCCTCTGAAAATAGGTCATTGCCAGTTGGCCGCGAGATTTCAAACATCGTGACGACACGAGGATCCTTTCTTTTTATTGGAGTAATCTGATAAAGCAGCTCCTCCTCTGTGATGTCAGTTAGTCACACAACCGCCACCGAGGGATACACCCACCAAGAGCCGAGTATAATGGCGGTAATAACATAGTGAGGAACTGACGGTAGAGGCGATCTTTAGACTACACTTTCAGCATGATGGATAAAACAGACAGAGAAAAGTGAAGGAGCAGGATGGAGCCCTGTTATAGAAATAGTTAATTGGTGAAGTCTGCCTATATTTCCACGTATAAACTATACATGTTACAGTGCCGGTTTGACTCACCACACTGAAGCGTCCTGAGATGATCTGTGTGGAGGTGGATTTTCTTCCTCCTGAGCTGCGGAACCGTCCGGGTCTGACTCAGGGTCCAATACAAAAGGACGTATTCTACACTCGGCCATTTTACTAGTGCTATCAATGCCTTACGGGGAAGTTTTGGCAAACAGCAAACTCGCTCGGTCTGCCCCATTCAATATGGCGATTTTGTAAATACTGCCATGCTGCAAAAACAGCCCCCTGGCTCTACCCCCTCCACCCCTCTGATAGAACTGACCAATCAGAGCACACAGGGCTGTGACATTGCAAGGTTACTGGAGGTCATTCTCGAAAAGGAGCGTTTCAACAAGATCTTCAGAATGGCCTAAAATGAGGATATTGAGAATGCTGTTGTGGGGCAATGAAGGAACTAAAGGACTTGCACTGAGGGCAGAAATGCTTTACAGACATCCTAGTCTAGCAAAGTGAAAAAGAGAAACAAGCATGATATGTCCTCTTTAAATTTGCAACATAAATACAAATTGATTCATTAAGTGAAATGAGGATTGAACACAATGAACAACAGCTAAAATATTCTGAGACTGTCTAATTTTAAATCAGTTTTGCCTTTCTCATTGGAAAAAAATTATGGTACAAATGTTGAATAATGACATGCTGTCACTATTACAGTTGTTCCCAGTTCTTAACACACGCTTCTCAAAACACTAACGCAGCAGTCCTCGACCTTTTTGGCGCCATGGACCAGCTTAATGTCAGATAATATTTTCACGGACCAGCTCTTCTTCGGGCTATTTCACCCTGCCTAAAGAAAATGTCCAAAGATGTTTGTTTTTTGTCCATTTTGCTAGCTTGGGGTTTTGGCGTCAAGATTGAATCATAGACGGGTATGACGGAGAGAAACTAGTCATTTTTCGAAATACAACATTGTGCAGAAACAGATAATGAGTCAAACTAAAATAATGTAAGTCAAGTATTTTTTTATGTGTGGACCGATACCAGTCTGGGGCCCAGGGGTTGGGGACCACTGCACTAACGAATTCCTTTAAATTGTACACACAAACCTGAAAACCTCACACACAAAATGCAAAACCTGACACTCCCTTTTCAGGATGACTCTTTGCCATCAAATCTCTTGACTATACACAAAATGGAACCCATGTTCTGATTTGGTACACACAGCCACATTTTCGAATGACACACACATACCAGTCAATTGATACACACAGCTCAGCATTTGCAGCACACTACAATATATGCATGTATATACAGTATAAGAAGTGTGTTAAAGCTATGTTGTATGATTTGGAAGCTTTGTACATCTTAATAACACCGTTTAAAGGGCTGTTAAGGTCCTATGGTCCAATTTACACAATATGAAGACCAAAATGAACGAAAAAAAATCCATTCAGTATATCTGCTGCAAAGCTGCATACTTGTTGACCAATCCGAACCGTGCATGCCATGCGCGGTTCCGATTGGTCCTTGAGTCCATCCAATCCCCTGTCTCCCTCGCATCCCACCGTCATGCCCATGGTCCCACCTCGTATTTCCCCACTACCCCTTTCACGTCAGCTAGCTGCTCAGCTACTGAAGTGTCATGGAGCCAGAGAAGACCGAAACCAGGAAGCTGTTACTGTTACCTTCCACAGGGAAGGGAAGAAAATGAAAAAGTTTCAAGGAAAAGGCTGAAGCAAGGAAGAATTATGAGCGATACAGGTGCCAACAGAGACGGAATATTGGAGAAATGCACGACCAGTGGAAAAGGCTGCAGAGGGATTTGGGACTGAAGACTGACGCCGAGACAGCTGAACAGGTAATGACTTTGTTTCCCACAGTGGGAGATGAATAACTCTTGTTAGTCTGTGCCTATACTGGCTAATGACTGAACGCTGCTGGTCGGAACAGGCCGGCTCTGTCAATAGATTTTAGCATAAGTTAGCCACACTTTAGCATTGTAAACTGAGCTGGTGAAGACACGCCGAGGAAGGTAAAGCCTCGCCCACAGTCGGCTCTGCTCTGATCAGCTGGCAACAAATTGAAACGCTTCTAAGCTCACAAACCACAGTGGATACAACAACAAAAGTGCACCTGCACCGCAAAAGTAACTTTGGAGTGCGCCTGCACTCACTAACTATGGCTACGGACGCATACAAGATTTGGATTTCATGTTTAATCATGTGAATACTGCCAGAATTTCAACCCCCCCATACGAGCTGGGGGCGGGATCTTGTATCACGGAGGGGAGGGGTAAGTGAGGCTATGTTTTTCAAATGTGTCTCATCAGCCAAACTGGGTTTCAGATCGTAGACCATAGCTTTAATAACAGTTGTTTATGTGAAGTGTATTATCTAACTCAGCTGTCAGACGTCTACACCAGCTCTCCAAAAACATGCTGTGCATTTGTTTAATCCATTGCACTCTGCATTGTCTGGCATGTAAACCCAGGTCGTTTGTAGCTTAAACAACCAAATACTCTTCCTCCTGTGTCTGCTCCTCTCTCTCTGTAATTCTCTGTCTCTCTCATCCCTCCTCTTACTCTGTCTCCGTCTCTGGGGAGCAGGCTGAAGGCATTATGTGCTGCTATGAATGATTCATCGCTCTCTGTGGCGTGTATGTGCTCCGACTAGAAAACAAGGAGGAGACAGGGTAGAGGCTGGGTTGTGGTTGTTGGAGGATGAGGTGACAGGAGAGAGGACAAGACTAAAGGTGAAGGAACACGAGGGAAGACGTAGAAACCATCAGATTCAAAATAAAATGAGTGCAATTTCCGAATGACTCTTTCTTATCTAATATGTTTGGGTTGGAGTAGCCTTCCTGAGGCTCTTAATCCCGCTGCACACACACACACACACACACACACACACACACACACACACACACACACACACACACATACAAACACATGCACTGCACTATGTTTGCCTTGAGGATGGTTTTTACCTCTATTGACGGAGGAGCTTTAAAATGTATGTTCTCACTACCACTTAAGAGTGCATGGTCCACCTCTGGGTGCTAATTGTAATTCATCATCCTTAGAAACTCTCGCCTTATTGTCCCATCAAACTAAATACATCTCAGAGTTTTTGTGCTTTTTGTTTCGTCCACTCAAGCTTGACTTTTACACTTTTTTTTTCAATAATAGGACTAATTCCCCTACAACACTCTCCCCATGCTCTCTTAACCTCTCATGAATTTATAACCACTCAAAGAAAACACCCCACACTTGCTCTGAGGCGCAGAGAGCTCTGAAACAACATTGTCTCTCCTTATTTAACTTTCCACGACCTGGAATAGATTATCTGCCGGATGATTAAGACCTGCTGAATAATTAAGTGGACAATAACGCTAATCCATGAATAATATATCTGTTTATGATGGCAAGGCAGAGATAGCAGTGGCTGTGGTGCTGACAGGATGATTGATGCTGTGGCCCACATCAGATCTTTGCAGTGAGGGGATGCTGCAGAAAGCCATGCTGCCCAGTTTCATTAGGCCACTGTTGGCTCTTGAGCATAATGACATACTTATGTATAATTTACAGGCTGCTCCTGAGGCAGGGGTGGCATACATGATATAGCTGATCACACCCGTTCTTTCGGACAAGACATGACTTTTGCTTTTTAATCCTCTTCCACGCTTCCAAAGAAATGACCGATCAATTCTTAACTATGTTACATTCTTGTTTCAGTCCTTTCTCCTCTCAGAGTGTCACTGAATATGTGCATACTACAGCCTTCATATTACCAGGAAGGCAGTGAGAGACAGTCATGGTTGGGGGTGCAGAGAAAATGTCTGTGCCTACATGATAATTGTAGGAATTTGCAATTTTGTAGGAATTTGAAATTTCGTTGCACATGTTGCATTGACCAATAAAGTTCTATCCTATAACTCTGCTGTAGTTTCCCATCCTGCAAAATATTGTTGCGTATAATGCTGGGATTTAGTTCCTGAAACATTACTCATGTCATGTTGTCCTAAACATCTGCATTTTAGACTTGACAGCAGTGGTGTGTACAGAGGGGGGGCAAGGGGTAGTTGCCTACCCAATGAGCAAGAAAAAAAATAAAAATGATATATATATAAACTAGATTCACCACAATTTTTTTTTTTCATTTTGTCATCTCCTTGTTGTCAAACACTACATCAGCATACTTTGGCAGAGCATGAGGAGCAAAACGGCAACCATTTGTTAAGCGCTCATTGTGTATTACACTGGGTGCCTCATGCCTTCTGCCCTGTCTGTCAGTTCAGAGGCCAGCTTCACTTCCCCCCCCCTAGAGAAAACAATAATCAGATTGAGGCAAGACTCATTGTTGATGATGTATCATTAAACAAAACAAACACAAAACAACAACAACAAAAAAAACACGAGAAAGGCCAGATCAAACCTGGCATCTAACCATTCACAAGCTAACACAAAAAACAAACAAACAAATAGTGTCCTTGGCCTGCAGCCAAGGACACCTTCTTGCTTTGCTAGAAGGTGTCCTCGGCTCAGGCCTCGGACCCTTAAAAACACTCACACTATATGCAGCTGGCCTATCGTGACCAGCTAGCCCACATAGCATCTTAGCTAGCAAGTCAGAGAATAAACTTAAATGGGGACCTTTTTTTTTCATTTCATTTCATTTTCCACCACTTACCCGGGTCTGGGTCATGGGGGCAGCAGTGCCAGTAGCAAAGACCAATGGCTCCTTTTCCCAGCCACGTCCACCAGCTCCTCTAAGGGGGTACCAAGGCGTCCCCTGGCCAATTGAGAGACATAATCTCTCCACCATGTCCTAGGTCTGCCCTGGATCTCCTCCCGGTTGGATATGCTCAAAACACCTCCCCAGGGAGGTGACTAAGGGCAGCCCTGGAGGAGTCCAACCCCGACTGGGAACGAGTTTGACTTACTGTTGGCAATACTGACCAAGCTCTTACTCCGGAAATACAGAGACTTAACAGCCCATAAAAACGGGCCTTCGACTCCATTCCACAAAGCCCACCCCACAAGATACCTCGGGGGACACGGTCAAAGGCCTCTCTCTAAGCCCACAAAGCACATGTGGACTAGTTGGGTGAACTCCCATGCACCCTCTATCTTATCAACATGGTCAACATGGACCATTCAGATTCCATTTCCCTGGCCACCCCCCATACATAGTCGAAGCTTTGCCGGAGGTGTAAGTTGAAGGCCAACCTGACAGGGTCCTCAGCCAGGCGTCCCCAGTAAACCCTCACTGTTCGTTTAGGTTTGCCAGGTCTGCCCAGCATCTTCCCCGGCCATCTGATCCAACTCACTACCAGGTGGTGATCAGTTGACAGCTCTGCTCCTCTCTTTACCCAATGTCCAGAACATGTGGCCGCAGATCAGAGGATACGGCTACTAAGTCAATCATTGATCTGTGGCCTAGGGTGTCCTGGTGCCAGGTACACTTATGAACACCCTTGAGTTCGAACATGGTGCTAGTTATAGAAAAACTGTGACTAGCACAGAAGTCCAACAACTGAACACTGCTCTGGTTTAGATCAGGCAAGCCGTTCCTCCCAATCATGCCCCTCCAAGTGACGCTGTCACTGCCCACGCGAGCACTGAATTCCCCTAGTAGGACAATTGAGTCTCTAATTGGGGTGTTTTCCAGCACCTGCCCCAAGGACTTCAAAAAGGGTGGGGAAAAAAAGATCCAAAAAAGCAGAAGCTGCTGTTTGGTGCGTAAGCACCCACAACAGTTAGGACCTGTTCTTCCAGCCGAAGGCGCAGAGAAGCAACCTTTTCGTCCACCAGGAAAAAACTGCAACACGCCAGCAGAGAGCTGGGGAGCTACAAGTAAGCCCACACCTGCTTTTCGCTTCTCACCCGGGCAACACCAGCAACGAAGAGAGTCCAACCCCTCTCGAAAAGATTGGTCCCAGAGCCCAAGCTGTGCATTGAGGTAAGCTCGACTATATCTAGCCGATATCGCTCTACCTCCTGCACCAGCTCAGGTTCCTTCCCCACCAGAGAGGTGATGTTCCATGTCCAAAAAGCCAGTTTCCGTAACTGGGGATCAGGCCGCCAAGGCCTCCACCTTTGACCGCCACCCGATCCACATCACACCAGACCCCTATGGGTCCTCCTGCAGGTGGTGGGTCTACAAGAGGATGGACCCATGTCAC
Organism: Halichoeres trimaculatus; assembly: GCF_033239565.1. Classification (NCBI taxonomy): domain Eukaryota; kingdom Metazoa; phylum Chordata; class Actinopteri; order Labriformes; family Labridae; genus Halichoeres; species Halichoeres trimaculatus. Next base: position 3,423,558 of record NW_027437198.1, on the reverse strand, counting down.
CCTTTCGGGCTTGGCCCGATAGGGCCCCATGGGAAAATGCCCGGCCACCAGGAGCTTACCTGCGGGCCCCAACCCCAGGCCGGTGACCCTCCAGCCAGGGTGAATGAATCCTGTTAGCACTCATCATTAGGGGTCTTTGACAGCTCTTTTTCTGGCCCCTAACCGAGGACCAGTTTGCCCCAGAAACCCTACCAGGGGCAGTTGCCCCCGACAACATAGCTCCTAGGATCAATGAGGCTCAAACCCCTCCACCACGATAAGGTGGCAGCCATGGAGGAGACCTTCAGTTTCTGATAAAAAGTAACTTTACAAAACTTCCCTATGAGGATCAACTAAAAGTCAAACAGGATGATAAGCTGACTCCAAAGCTCAAAGTAACTCAGGCAGAGCTAAAAGTTTGTGTGAATGTGAACAAACATATTGGATAAAATAATTTGTAATATCTGACTTCGTCATAACTGCTGTATGATCGCCATTCTGTACCCGGCGTTCTGGTGTAGTGAAGCCATGAGATGTTTACTGGCTTTGCAAGGGTTTTCTTCTTGTATGCCATAGCTATGAGCATGCACACAGCCTGAAGAACACACCCACTTCTTCCCACTTTTGTGTAATCATTGGCACGGCATCACGCATACACTCGACATATTGACACCCAGTGACTCTCAGGCTTACTGCCGCTCATTAACACTGCCCTTTTTTTAACACATACGCTGGAAATTTCCCTGAAAAGTCAGTAAAATAACAGTACCATAACTGTAATTTGTTCTCATGTTAATAATAGTTCAACACTACATCTAAGTAGTTGTTCGCTCCGGCTTCCTCTGTAATTTTTGTCAAGAGCCACCACTACTTGTGGTCCAATTGTTGAAAAATGCGCACTATAGTGCCCTCTCTTAACCATGGCTGCATTGTTTACATGCAAAATTAGCTGTTAGCAGCCTGTAGCATGTCAAAGCTAACTAGTGTAGGGCTTGATGATTTCCCTCGAGCTGAGGAGGAGGAGGTGAGGATGACGTGCTGGTTCTCGGATGTAAGCTGGGAGGTGACGGCGTGGACCTGTCCTTCCATCCATCGTTGTTAGGGACGTAGGATCTAGCCCCAGGGGATGGACGACCTAGCCGTGCTAACCCGGCGGCATCGTGCTGACCGTGGCTGACGGAGCTGACATCGGACGCCGGCCCCACATTGGAGGAGCTTCGCCTGCTGTGAGCAGACAGGATCCAGGAGACAGAGACTGAACAGACTGCTGGGGAGGCTCAGTCCTGGACCCTGTGGAGGTGGAGACTGGCTGGACTGGAGAGTGGTGGATGGGATGTCATCATCTAATTTCTTATGGACCTTTTTGCACTTTCTATACACTTTCTTACTTTTGTTTTCTTAAATGCTGCTGTGACTCCTGGATTTCCCCTCGGGGGTAAATAAATTATTTTCTATTCTATTCTATTCTATTCTTGAGAGCCAAAACAGGTGCCAAAGTGCCCTCCTGGCTGGCAAAACACACTAAACTGCCCTTTTGGCTGTTAAAATGTTTTCCTTTTGTATTTTCAGTGAAGCAGACGTCATAATGGGTGCCAGAGAGGGTAGAAAACTTCTCTCACATGCTGTATGCAACCCCTGACTGAGTCAGTTCCCCAACTGGGCCAGCCCAGACAAAACAGTCTTAACCCACTCCTGACATCAATCCGCGGTGCATTTAATGTTTAGACTCCTGTGCATAAATGAACATATTTGACAATAACATGAACACCTCCTTTTGGATGAGCGAACAGACTTCATGCTTCAAAAGTAATTCACTCCCTCTCCTGTATTTCACCCTCTCCTCTTCTCGTGGAGCCCAGAGCTGCAGAGCACCCGGCTGGTTTGATTATGTTTGATATTAGAGCTGTGGCCAAGCTGCGGTGAAAAATGCCCAAGCTGCTACCTCACTGTGGCTGCCGGGGGGAACAATGCGGCTTGGCTGCATTTTGCCCCACTGCTGCTGACCTCTGAGGTCACACACAGGAAGGAGACATTCATCACTCTGACACATGCACGCTGAAATGGAGGGGAGGAGGGGGAGGGGGCTGGCGTGTCTTACATGTGCACCTACTATTACCATTACAGTATTAGTCCCTGAGCTCACGCTTGTATTAAAGCTGAGCTGGAGATATGCAGTGTATACATCATTATTACCTCACATAGCTTAAACAGATTTGTTCCCTCATCATGCAGAGGTGCATTTAAATTAGTTTATGATATGATGGCTTATAAATACATACTGTACACATCCTCTCTCTATCTCACTCTGTGCATCTCTCACTCTGTTTCCTTCCTGTCTTCTGTGAATATAATCGTGAGTGGCAGGCAAATATCGACCACAGCCATTGTTAGCCCTAGTGTCTATCTGCTCTCTAAAAAGACTCATTATGTTACAGCAGATTGATATCCCAGCCCCTGAGGACTTTAATCTAATCGCAGATGAAAAAAGAAACATTCATGGCTACTGTTGGGGATGGGGGCATTTCATCACAACAGTGCGTTTGTTGCTTCTCACCTCCCACTCAAAACAGCCCAGTGACCTTGGCAGGTGCTGTCAGAAATGGGATGCTCTTGCTTTTAAAGATGACAGACAAGGTTTCAGCATGTCAGCCCCCCCTCACCTCCCCCCACCCCCACCCCTGATGTCTGCTGCCTTTAGTTGAGATGGATGAGCTTCATAACTTTGTGTGTGTGATGTTGTTCAAACAGCATGTCCACACGAGCAGCAGGCGTAATGTTGGTCACAGGATGAGGGACAAGGTCCATGAAGAAGCAGGGGGTTTGAACATCTGAGGCTGTATTCAGACCAGAAAAGTCCTTTGGTCCACTTGTTTGGTCCGGACCAAAAGCGGACTTCACTTTTTTCATTTGGTGTGGTTCGTATTCAGATTGTACTTTTTGCAAGTGGACTATATTCTGTAAACACATCCACGTGTGTGACGATCAGTGCTCTCATTGGACAGCACTGACAAAGGGGCGGCACACAGAATACAGACCCAGAAATGGAGGTAAACGTGTGTTTGTGCTCTTATTAGAGCTGCAAAATCATTTTCAGTTTCAAGAGCAGCTCCTTCAAAGAAGGCTTAACAACACTGTTTCAAATTTTGGAACAGCGAAGACGAATGCGCGCAGCAAGGAGACGCTATGCTCTGTGTGTCCTGACCCACAACATGCTAGCAACAGCATGGCTAAACAGAAGACTGAGGATCAGGTATGAACCAAAGACGGTTAGGTTACGGTGGCTTTAGAGGCCCAAAAGGCGCATGTATCCTGTAGTTAGTTCGGATGGACCTTGGTTTTTATTCAGACCTGCACCGGAGAACCACAAACCGCACCAGAGTTCTTTTGGAAGCGGACCAAGACCACCTCAAAAAGTGGGTCTCGGTCCGGTTGTTTGGTCCGCACCAGGGTTCGTTTATGTCTGTTCACACCTGCATGAAAAGTCCACACTAGCGCGGGAAACGAACCCTGGTTCGTTTAAAGTGGACCAAACAGTCCAGGTCTGAATACGCCCTAAGAAAAACAGTATTTGGGAGGCAAATGAATGTTTACCTGGGGCATAATTGTTTAGATGAATCCATGAAGCTCACAAATGCAATGCAATTATGTTCATGCTTGTCATAAAGCTCATTAGCACTGAGTGCTAACACAACAAGGTCTGTTTGGGGGCTAATGCCCACCCACACAGCTCACATCTGATTAGCTGAAAAGCACCATCACTTAGAGATCTTTTTATTAGTGCACAACCTGAAGTGGGGTATGAAGATTTTTCATTCAATTTATCACTTAATTTATTGTGGAATCTTATCCAGTTTATGATTGTAACAATAGCATTTGACTATTAAAATGACAGTCATAAGCATTTCAGTAATGTTGTATTCTTTTGAACGTTTTAAATGTAGATGCACTTTTTTTCATAAATAACTGCAATAATTACATTCAGTATAAAACACCCAGTTTTTTCAATCAAGACTAGCACTTGAAGTGGGCCTGCAAACTCATACACTGTAAAAACAGTTCACTGGAAAGTAACAGTAAAATACTTGCAGCAGAAATATCCAGTAATGTCCAGTTATTTTACAGTGCATGTACTGTAAATTTATTGTTACAGTATAATACATATCAGTGTTACCCAATCCTGGTCCTGGAGGACTCCTGCCCTGCATGTTCTTTATGTTCCCGACTCCAACACACCTGATTCATATGATCAAGCTCTGCTTGAGCCTGATAACGAGCCATTCATTTGAATCAGGTGTGCTGGAGTGGGGTAACATCTAAAACATGCAGGGCAGGGGTCCTCCAGGACCAGGGTTGGGTAACGCTGATATATATTGATTACAGTGTATGAATGTAAGATAACAGTAAAATACTTATAACCCTGCTGCCAGTATTTTGCCATTATTTTACAGTAAACTAATTTTTGTTGTGATGGTGTTTTGTGACCACGTGTGAGGAGGGAACACAGTGGATATAAGACTATACTGAATGTTGGGATATTGTGAGCTTTGTTTTGAGGCCCAAGAGGAAGGGGTAAAAAGAAATCTCTTAGAAGTGAGATGCCGCTCGATTCCCATACACCACCATCCCAAGTCACTCACTTGCTGTATTGTAGGCAGAGTGACTGTTTATTCTCTTCCAAAGCTAACACATTTTTACACAGTGATGATAAACTCATGTCAGATTAGGGCGAAAAATTCACAGCAAACAGACTTCACTACCATGTATTGTATTACATGAATGATGAGATGGCCAAGCTATGATAAACTAAAGTTAAGCTAATGTTACAGTACTCAGACGCTATACTATGTAGCTTCTAAATACTGTAATTTTACCCTATCATAGCTTATGTAGCTAATGCAACGTAGCTGTCCAATCAGTCATGAAATGCAGTTCATTGTAGTGAAGTCTGTTTGCTGTAAATTTGTCACCCTGCTCTGACATTGGTGTAGCTGCTATTAGCTGTAGCTGTTGCTTAAGCAGCATTAGCTAGCAATTTCAAAATACAGCCAACAGTTCAAAACATGGCTAATATTTACATGAAGTAACAAAAAGATTGGTTGTCTAATTAAAAAAATATCAATGTTATAGGAATTTTGTCATACCCCTTGGTATCAAGTGAGGTCCCGCTTTGTCTTTGTTTCAAGGGCTGTGTAGCACCTTCCCCTTGAACACTACTTCACTAGATGCACTAAAAGCACATGCAAAACTTCTGCCTATGCCTTTCAGTCATTTTTCAACACTTGACTCTTGATTCTGTTATTTTGTGTGAAATGTCAATATTGGGTACAATATTTGGTGTCGACATGACTGAATAAAAATGAAAATGAAAATGAAATGAAAGCCAAGGGCTAAGGAGTAGAATTTGGATTGGACCCTAAGTAACTCCCACAGTTGTGTAGTTTCACACCAGCACAGAAATAGATACCTTAAAACCAATACCAAAAATTAAACACTTTATTCTAAAATGGTCTAACACTGGAATTCAAACATTGGAGAATTTGCTGTGTATAAATGATAGTTTATACATACGCAAATGTCTCACAGCATTAGGCAACTATGTGCACAAGTACGTGTGTGCAGTATCAATAATGATAAGCCAGTTACCGTAGGTTGTATACCTCCTTTTAGCTCATAGCTTTATTAGTTAACAGTCTAACCAGGTAACACCTTTAACTAGATCTCCTTTTGGCAGAGCTCTCAGGTCTACTCCCTATACTCGTCACAAAATAATGTAAAGAACATTTTGCTCATTGCTGGTTTTATGTGGTAAAAATCTGATCTTTGAGCTTTAGCCAGACAGGTCAGCAGGCCAGGGTCATGATTGAGCTTTTTCAGGCATACGTTGACCTATATGGTGCTCTGATCAATACTGCAAATGTTAAGACCAAGGGGAGTTGGTTTGCAGGAGTAACAACTGGAGGGGAGGCGTTTGTTGAACCAGGAAGAAAAGTTGACTTGAGTGTACTCCATAGTGCACATCACAGAAATTATAATCAGTGACTGTAAATACTGCTGTCTTCTTTATGTTACCAGTCACATAACACAAAAACTTATTTGAAGCCTACAGAATTTGCAAACCAAAAAACGTGATGTGCAGCACGTGTTCAACTGCAGGCTGCTGGTTTTTTCATTTTCTTTTTTGTGTTTTTGTGTTTTAGTCACGAGGTGTGGTTTCATAGATTATCAAAAGATCATCCTTCTTCTCTGAGCATATTTGCTCTAATTAAATTTGTTTGGCACAAAAAAGGTGGATTGTGAGGTAGCTGGAAAGCTTCCCCCTCACTAAGGTGTAAAACATCTGCACATGTACAATGAGTTTTAAAGGTAATTTTTTTTTTTTTTGGAGACCCCTTACTAATCTTTTTCTCTCTCTGAGGTCTACCTCCGGGGGGCGTGGTTGCATAGGTGCACACATCAGCCGCAGGACTCCAGCAGAGTGTAGGCCAGTTTTACCCAACCCTGGTCCTGGAGGACCCCTGTCCTGCATGTTTTGGATGTTACCCCACTCCAGCACACCTGATTCAAATGAATGGCTCGTTATCAGGCTAGAGCAGAGCTTGATGACGAGCTGATCATTTGAATCAGGTGTGTTGGAGTCGGGTAACATCTAAAACATGCAGGACAGGGGTCCTCCAGGACCAGGGTTGGGTAACACTGGTGTAGGCAGAGTTCAGTGATATTTTGTTGCGTAGGCTTATGTTTAGTATTTCTTTAGGTTATTAGGTATTTTCTTCTATCTGTATTAGCATTGTGTTTATGTGCATTGTGTTTGTTAATTTGTAAATATTGTTAATTTGTAAATATGTTGAAAGTGAGGAGGGAAAGAGTCACTGGTGGGAGGAGACTTTTTAGCTGCTGATTGTGGCCACTGCTTCACCTGTGAAGCTCCTTTGTCCTTGATAGCTGCTGCAGGTGTGTGACTTGAAGTTACTCTGTGGCTGTTTTTGAAACCACCTACTACATACTACCTTCTGCTTTTGCTTGTAGCATGTAGTATGACTGATCTCTTGGGTCTGTTTTGTAGTATACTACTCTGGTTTTCCGTCTCAGAAGGTGGAGCTACAGATGATATTGAGTTGGGTTTTTTTGCCTTTAATATAAATATACAAAACAATCTATGGGCAGATCTTGGCATTTGGTTATTTTGTCAATCATATCACACAAAATCATCATTCTTGATTTCTAATCTTACACTAAAAGTTATATCACTGAAAATAAATCTGGATTTTTATTTTTACAGCTGATGGAAAAACCACTTCTATTTAATCCACGTTTGGTTTAAAAAATGAACTAGTGGTTTATATGGGCTAATGAACTTGTAAAAGTAAACACCTATTTTACAACTGGAAGTGACAAGATTTGGGTGTTTCTTCACATCATTTCACTTCTATCTCATGGACGGTCTAATGTTAGTGTTGTGTTGTAATTATAATTCTGATTAATTCCAGGAGATGGCAGTAATTCACCAAAACCTGTCACTGCATTGACAAACAATGTTAGCGCGGTGCATTGTGGGAAACAGTATGCCAGGTAGACTGGTCTGTTGCATACTGCGAAATTTTCCTGGATCAGTAGGACATCTGGGGATTTTTAGTATACTGCAGATTTTGCAAGTTTTCACATACTGACTACTACACACTGAATATCAGCCAAAATAGTAGGCACTCTAGTGTAGAAGGCGGTTTCGAAAACAGCCAACGTGTGTGTGGCTCCAGTAAAAAAAAGTCAGAGCTCTGAATCTGGTCTCCTGCTCCTCATTTCTTCCACCTCATTCTACTCTTTTGGCTCATCTGTCCTCATCCTGGTAATAGAGGTTTCTATGATTACACTTAAAACCCTAAATGGATATATAAAAATAAAGTGGATATGGAAAAGGAGGTAAATTAGTGATTTAATAGTTTTGTTTTTGCTTTTTTGCACTGGTTGCAAAAATTGTGTTTTTTCTCATCTGTTCTTTTTGTTTATTCTTTTGTTTTACATGTTTGAAATAAACAAATTCAATCAAAAAATTACAAGCAATCACTGGAAATGCATAAAACACACAGGCTCTGGAAGGGATCCACTGCCTGTGACACTGAACATTCTTCACCAGGGTGCACAATTATTGCCACCCATCTCTTCCCCACACACACACTTCTACGCTCACACTCCATCATCTTGAGCAATTGTGAATCTGGATAAATGTGTTTGCCACAATCATTGTAATGCATATATCTGCCATTATCCATATGTTGGTGACACTGTGATCCATATGCTGGGATTTCCTGTGTACAGATGGTTGTGTAATGATGGGCATACTGTGGTGATTGTCCTGCTTTGTAAACAGATTCATGGCTATCCTTTATGTGTGTTCACCAGTTGATGTTTCCAGATTCATTCACACATCAGATGCCACAGGAGTCTTGTAGAGCAGATTATAGTGTCTACTAAAAAGATACAGACAGTAAGGTTCTTTCCACAAGCTCAGTGAATGTTGACGTGTTGCCCTGACAGGTCTTAAAGTCTTAATTTTCCTGTCATGCTTGGATAAAACCTCAGAAAGAGTAGGAGAGGGTGAATCCCTGTTGTATGCAGAGATGTTGATGTTAGTTTTGTTCCTTGTTTGCAACACACACCAGTTAAAAATCTACAAATGATGATCTATGAAGAACCAGGAGAGAGTTTGAAGTTTTGAAGCCTGAGGAGAGAAGCTGCGCTGGGAAAACAGAAAATTATCTGGTATTGTTTGCCAAATGCTTGAATTATTTGATACACTTGTGTCTTATTTTTATGTCTTATCATTTTTACGGTTCAAGTAAAAGAATTGTTTTTAGAATTTTACTTTAAATAGTAGGGAAATTCAGGATAAAAATAAAGACCCACTTAAAAAAGTCCAAAACTGGTTCTAAACTTTGAGCAACTTGGTCAAAAGAAGGTATAACATTTTTTTATGCATTGATGGGGAAATGTTGCTTGCAAGTAACATCATGATAAGTACTTCGTACTCTAAAACTCAATATTTTCCTCCAAACCCCGAGACAGAAACATAATTTTCTGTAGCACAGTTTCTTTCTGGTGTGTTTTTCACGCTAAGGTCAATGGCAGGGAAATGTACTTAATGTCAGTCAATCAGTATTTTTCATGTGCAAAATCTACTTTTTTCTTTGCATACTTTTTTCCTGGGGAAAGCACATTGTTTCACATACAACATCTGTTATCGGTGCATAATAGTTTTTTTTTGGCCATGTGAAAGTAAACAAATCCATGCAATGTTTATATTTCTCCTATATGTGTGCAGTATGTGTAATATATAATATTTTGTGCAATATCTGTTAAACATAGTCAATCTTGCCTTGTATTATCTCTTGATGTAAGTAGGTTTTTATCTTTATTTGGTTTAAGTGGTTCAGTACTTATCACTTTTGTGGTACTTAATGCTTCTCTATTGTGCCACGTCTATCACTTATTTTATTTTATGACCCTTTAACATGATCTTATTTTCCAACTGCTGTGCTATTGGAAGAGCAATGGAAATGCCAAGTCCCCCCCCCCCCCCCCCCCCCCCCCCCCGGAATTAATTAAGGATTTCTGAGTCTGATTCTGATAATCTATATAAACTGTGGGTGCCTTAATGTTTGCACCTTCAAGGTGTTATATTCCAAATCTCCTTTTACCTTGCACGATTATAGTAAAATCTGCCTCTTATCTAATTTGTTTCTTATCTAAAAAAAAAAAACTGGAAAATGCATCTACCTAAATTGAAGTTCTTTAAATAAATACTTGAAAAAATGTTCTGTAAGTTAAGTTTCAACCTCGTATAAGTGAAAAGAAGCAGCGTGGTGTGTCTGTTGAAACAGCAGAGTATGGTTAGAGTAGAAATTGCGCCCTCTGTTGGTAAAAAAATATCGCATGGCCTCCAGATTTCACAAAATGCATCCGAATTTACTGTAATATTAATTACCACATGAAAACTTGCTCTTCACCCTTACCACGTCGACTTCTGTTTTCGCATACTTTCCTCGTTCACTTTAAATCGTAGGGAAAGGGCAGGCACGAGGCCACACAGCTGCACGCTCGAGCGCAGCAGTTAGAGAGGGGAGTGATGGAGGGTGAGGGTGCTGCAGTTGTCATGGAAACATTGGGGGGAGGGGGGAGGTGCATTGGGAAGTGGCACCAGTTTGTTTTGTTATTGAAGGTCACGTGGCAAGATGGAGCTCCTCCCCCCTCCCCCCGTTACCACCGATTCAACCGTCTCGAGCTGCTGCTCCGGTTAGTTACTACAAAATGGCTGCAGAGGCTCCGCCGCCAACGAGAACCTCCTGAACGCTTCACGGTAGGCTTTTATAATCCCACCGGCGCTTAACACGACAGACTTGCACGTTATCGCTCTCAGTTGTTGGACATATTATGGAGTTTTGAAGTCAAACATGGCAGCTGTAACGGGAGTGAAAATTTTCCAGCTCAGCCCACTTTGACATCAATGTTTTCCTCGCTTCGAGCAGTTTACGTCTCTGTTTTTACGTCCTGCGTCGGATGCTTACCTTAGCACAGATTTTGTATATTTTCTTTTTGTTAGCTGTTGGACCAGCCTGCACCGTGGCTTTACAATTCAGAAGAATTCAAGGGCACTCTGGTCCGTTGCTAGTTGAGCCGATTTGCTCCTAGGCAGCCATCGGTTCAAGCGGTTCATGTTGCATTGGTGTGTAGGAGAGTTGACATGAGTATTTCTGCAGCTCAGTCTCAGCGGACATTCTGCGAGCTGCAGAAAGAGCTTCAGGCTCTAACTGTATCACCTGATTATTAAACACAGATTAATTACACCTTGCATGCCCACACGGGGCTTCTTGTGTTAAGTATATTTATTGCATGAACATTATAACCTATCACCTACCCAGCAGTCCGAAGATTTTAGTTTACCTTCACTGTTAAAAGAATAGTTCCTATCGTCTCGCTGCAAATGCAGATTTGTATGTTTTAGATGAGTGTATTGCTGCAACACAACCTCTGTAAACGTAGCTCTGCCCCCTCGTACTTAATAAGCTGCACTTGTCAGAAAGTAGCTTGTCAGCCTTCAGTCTTAGCATGATGGAGTTGTGTAAACATGGAGATCAGATGCATCAGTGATTGCTTCCTGAGTTCCCCTCACCACAGAGAAAGCTCATTGCCCCGGGTTCTTGCTGCAGCTTGATATCCTGCAGTGTCACACGCTCCTGACGGAGGAGGCAGTGTGTGCAGACTGGGTATGCCCGCACACCCATGCATGCAGAGGGCAGGCTGACGTCAGCCTGGAGGCCCGCTGGTTTCTACTAATGTGTAAATAGAGTCCCTAATTTGGGACTGAGACTGGCGAGGGATGAAGGGATGGTGGCAGTGAAGGGAATGGTTGGTTGGGGGGTCTTTTCAGTCCCTGGTCAGGGGCCCCAGTCAGCACCCAAGCCTCTGAAAGAGGCAGTGTGTTCTCTAATAGGCACCAAAGAAGGCTTGATAACAAAAACAGGGCACTAAATAGTGTGATTAGTAAAAGACTCAGGTTACAGCCTCACTGGGTTTAAAACTCTGGGTGGATGTTTCAGTATGGGACACGAGGTGTGAGGGGCAAGTTGCCAAATTGTGTGGTTTGGTTCTGGTGTCAGTGATTACGTGCTTTGCTGAAGTCCTCTGTCATGATGATGGACATTTATTGTGTGAAGGCAGTTTACTGTTGTCACTTAAACATGTTTCAAACTTGATTTGTCATTGTCTTTAAGTGTGGGGTATAGAGCTGAAACGATTCCTCGAATGATTCGAGGTACTCGATTACAAAAAATACTCGAGTAATTTTCCCCACCTCGAGGAATCTTTAATTTTAAAAAAGATCAAAGAGTGGTATTTCAAATAGAGCTGAGGCCATATTAAGAGAGTTTTCAGACCCCTCAAGCTACCTCTTATACAAAATAGCAACTAGCAACAAATCTAGCTTCTTTTCTGGAGTTTGGAGACTAATGGGTCATTCTACGAAACGGGTGCCATTTGGGTCCGCAACATTTGATGAGGTGTACAAAGCACAAAAAATGTGTCAAAGCGTGTTTACAAATTTTGGAGCTACCAAAGCAAGTGCTCTTATTGACATACTGTATCAGAACATTCTATTTCTTAAAGAGAAAAATTTTCATTCAAATAATAACTGCTCTTTAACTAAACAAAAATGTATTTTATCCGATTACTCGATTAATCGATGGGATTTTCAGTAGACTACTCGAATACAAAAATATTCGATAGCTGCAGCCCTAGTGGGGTATCTTGTGCAGACGAGCTGTTAACATAATATTTTAGATAATGAACAGATTTGCTGTTGGAAGTTGCCAGATCTGTGCACTTTAAAGTTAAATGGTAGTTTAAAACCATTTTCAGAAGTGAGAACTGGCAACCCCTGCCTAGCTGTCACTTAGAGTTATGTGAACTCTGCCTCAAGTTCAAGCAATTACATTGTTCAGAAGCTTCATTTCTCCTGATTTATCGAGACAGAATGTGTATTGACTGAGAAAGATACATGATTGGGGAGTAATAAGACAATTTTAGGGATGTTCTGAGATTGATTGGACCAATAAAGAGTCAGTCTGGCTTGGGGGAAAAAAAGCTCTCTACTTTTGGAGCATAAAACTGACATTAGGACTAGAGGCAGTGCTTTTTGGAACATGTCCTCACAAGTTATTTTAGGGGCGGGAGTGCAGGAGCATATGTTTCTCTCTTCCTTGTCGTCAGGCCGGGTCAGAAAGCATTAACATGACCACACTGAGAATAGCTTCAAGTACTTTAGAGAGTGCAATCCTCTTTGCAGAGTACAAGGACTCTGTTAGTGCCTGCACAGCACTTTTTAAACGCTCACACATTTAGATAGGTGGACAGACCGACTTGGTCCTCGTGGAAATCTGCTGAACTGTGCACTGTATGGAACATTTTTCACAGGTTGTTAGAAAAGCGGTGTTGTCCTACAGTGCAACTGCGCAGGAGAGCGGTGTTAGCTGCACATTCTGCCGTAGCAGTGGCGGTGAGCGCTCTCCCAAGGGCTCTCCGTGCTCTTGTTTGGCTTGCAGCGGTGGCATTCCTGGCTCTGTGCCCAGCGACTGCCGTCTAGCACCCCTTCCCCCATCTCTCTCTCACACACACACACACGCACCAACCCTGTCGCTGTAACCTCCTCATCTTCGTCACTCCAATGTGGGGCAGCTCCACATTTACATAGCACGATTCACCTTGCACACTTCGGCTCCCCTTCCCCTCCTTCCCCACTCGGTTCTCTTCAAATTTTACACCTGCTTTTATTAGACTGTCCTTGGTCTCTTTCCAGCCAGACTGCGTTTTTTTCTTTTCCCTTTTTCACTCCCTTTGTCGGCAGAGTGAGTGTGTGTGGTTTAAAAAGGGACACCAGGCTTTAATCCTGTTGTTCTGACAGGAGAGTGTAATTCCACAACAGAGCTGAGCTCATTGACCTGCGTCCTTCATATCGACACAAGATGTGCTGCAAACAGCTGCCAGTGATGGAGCTTCGCCCACTACGAGCAAACAAACAAATTAGTGATTATGATTTAATTCTTTTCAATAAAGATTATTAGTCTCATCTGTATTTGATAAGAAGGGTACTTTGCTAATTTTAGATCAGGTCAAAGTGTTGCCCCATTTAATTATTTGTTTTTTCATAGTACAGGCGCCACAGCATTGAAACAGGCAAGAGATGTCATGAGTGTATCCTCCCCCCTGTCACCATCAGCCGGTGCTTTTGAGGTGAAGCGCATCTGTCCAAGCAAGGCAGATGTTTGGAAAGGAACCAGTAGCTCTCATTGAGGGAGACTCTCCTTCCTGCTCGGGGACCAAATGTTTCTTAAACTGAAATCATTTTGACGCTTTGCTCGGTGCTCACTCTCATCATCTGCATCAGAGGCTGACAGCAGCTCACATTAGCTGGAGCATCTCTCTTATCCTCTGGTCCTACATGACACAAGTCCCACTGATGCCTTTGAAAGGAGTAGCACCAGCTATATTTAGCATGGCAGCTGCACCAGCAGGTTCTCTTTCCAGCTTCTTGGAGGTGAAAATAAGTTAATGATGTGAATTGGTGGCTTTGTAGAATAAAGCTGTGAGGTTTTGTGTGAAAGTGAATCCCAACAACATAATCTCAGACGTATAATCTGTACCACTGAAGTAGGGCTGCACATATGGCCAAAATCCAATATCTCAATATTTTAAGGCTATATCTCTATACACAATATATATCTCAATATTCTGATTTCTCCTCAAAATCACTCTATTAATGTTAAATCCAACCCTTTGATGCATAAAATAACATAATGATTCAAGCAGACCTTTTAGTTGGATTTTTAAATTTTAAATGCAAAAAGGGGACATCTCAATCAGGTAAAGTTTAGCAAACTTTTTATTTCAAACCAAACTTGATGTAGTTACATAGTTTTAGTTCCGGTAAAATCATTCAGATTTATTCAACTGGCTGATTATATTATATTATATTATATTATATTATATTATATTATATTATATTATATTATATTATATTATATTATAGTTTCAAAATATGAACAAAAGTTAATATTACTAGAGATAATATTACTTTTACTTCCATAAATTAGCTTCCTGGATAATGTTGGTCATGCTGAAAGGACTCTAGTAACTTCTGTCTGTGAGCATAGGAGCTGGTTGAACTGTATTGGATTGGGGTTTGTCTAGCAGTATTTCAGTATTCAACTGTGAAATAGAGGGGCAGAGTGCGCAGAAAAGTGAAAGTGAAAGTTAAAAACATTCCGTGTTTGTAGGCCTGTCATGATAACAAATTTTGCGAAATGATAATTTTCCAAAATATTATTGACGATAAACGATATTATTGTCAACATTATTTTGATTTTTTTTTTTTCATTTTTTTCATTGATGTAATTATGATAAATGGGATAATAAAGTGAGTACACCATATCAAAAGCAAGAAACTTTAATTTCTTAAGAGTATTTAACTGTAATTAAAAGGTCAGGATCTTTTAAATAAAATAAATTAAAGAAAAAAATATAATAAATTTAACAAACAAGAAAGAGAAAAAAATACAATGAAAATGAAATGAACTCTCTTTTAGAAAAAAACACATGTCAATGAAAATAATTAATAATAATCAAAAACAATAAAACATAGACCCTGTCTCTAAAGAAAAAACGAAACTCCAAAAGAAAAAAACAACAACAAAAACTATAGCCTAAATAAAAGGGAGTTTATAAAGTTCCTGATTTGTTTGTAACATGTACTTTTTCCCAGTCAATCCGTACTGTCTGTCAAACATTTTGAACATTTCTGGCTTTTCACCGTATTGATGGGCTGCATTTCTTTGGCAATGTAGCTGTCTTTGAGCGCCCACCATTTGGCGCTTTTATTTCTATTTACTTTGCAGACCAAAAGCCTCAGTAAGAGCGGATTGTCAAAGAACAAGGCTCTGCTGCACCTCCCCTTCTTCTTCATCGTCGCCACTATTTTCGAACAAATGCGACATATCAGCTGGTTGGTGTTCATGAGCTCACACTTTGTTCATCTGATAAAAAAACAAATATTCCCACACTGGGACTGTGGCAGGCGGCTTAAAAACAGTATCTTTCGTGCCATCACTCATATTAGCATGAGTTTCTTTCCTCCTTACCCCTCAGGACGCTCGCTTCAGCACTCTCTGTGTGTACGCGCGAGCAGCTCCATATTCACCCCAAAGATCACATTTTTGACAGATGCTCACTCCGCTATAAATCCGCTCTAGAACCTATGCACCCCGATGTTAGGAAAGATAGACGTAGTGAGCCATCTTCTCATTCAGCCTCTTTGGTCGAAAGAGAGGAGGAAAACAAACATGCATGCACGTGTCAGTTTATTGAGGCTGGCAAACCTACCGAGGACGTTTTTATTTATCGTTCGGTTAATTGATTTATTGATTATCATGACAGGCCTAAATATACTCAATATATCCCCCAGCCCTACACTGAAGTTATGAAGCAGCTCTGTTTTCATGCAGCTTGCTGTAAACCAACAGGCTTGTTGTGCTGCAGGAATCACCTTTTAGCCTCTACAAACATTGAAGGCATTTACTGAACAAGCCAGGAAGCTCACAGTGCAAGTGAGTGAAGGCTTAAAACAAGTATTGAGCACAAGTGTTAATACTAAAGGGACGTCTCCATTGATCATTTTTTTGCGCTTTGCAGATGCAGACGTTTTAGCAACAGTGTACTGAAACAGATGCACAGGATTCACTTAATTGTGTGTGTTCCCTGTGATTTCCCTCGTGTGAAATTGCTGAGAGGTGGAAGAGAATCTGATCTTTCCTGTGACATGACACTTCCCCCTGATGACCCTGTGACACCTGTCTGTGGGCTCAGTCTGAGAGCAGAGGTGGCTGTGGCCTCTGAGAGATGAGGGCAGCAGCTGCTGTCACCCTGATCGCAAACTATGACAAACTAGACTGGTAAAAAAAGTCACCTGTGTGGTCCAGAGTGAAGTTAACCTGAAGTAATCTCTGTCAGATTTATAGATTATTGTTTTACAATGCCTGTGACCTGGGCCAGGATCATGACACACACCGGTAAACTGTTACTATGATGTACGTCATTAGAAGAAAGTCAACAGTTGCACCTTTTAGAATTGATGTTTAGTTCAGACAGGCAAACCTTTTTCTCAGGAGTTCTTCTGTTATCACACATGCACATTTCTCACCAAAGCTGCCACTGAAGCAATTTTCCAAACCAAATTCAAATAAAATCCTAAGAGAGATGAAAACTAAAAAACTGTGATGGCAGAAACCTTGTTTGAGAAAAAGTTATTTGCCATGTCTTTTAATTTTACTATGTAATCCTTATATAATCTCTGGGGGTGAAAGAAACGATGAAATATAATTCAGAGATGCAAACAAAACCAGGTAAAAATTAATTAAAGGGCCCCAATTTTAGTGCATGACTACGACGGCATATTAGGGCCACTTAAGAAATAAAATAAATAAATACATTTTTGAGAAAAAAACTCAAAAGTTTCTAAAGTCGCAGATTTACAACTTTAGAAACTTGAAAATTTGCAAGTTTATTAAGTGGAAAATTTACGACTTAATTATCTAGTAAATTTGCGAGGCAAAAAAGTCACAAATTTACGACCTTGTAAAGTCGTAAATTTACTGGTTTGTGACAAGTCCCGGGTGTTAGCTGATGCAATGGGGATGCCACGCTTGAGAGATGCAGATAAGCTGAAAAAAAGCTTAGTTGGAAAAAATGTAAAATTGAAGGTTGTTTTGTGACAGATAAGGGAGATGTCAGATGTTTTCATGTGTCTTTGCACATTAATTAATTAATTAATTAGTTAATCTGTGATCTACTGAGAAGTCAGAGTGGAGTGTAAACTGTAATCGATTGCTCTGGTCTCTGCTGCAGAGCAAGATCGGCTGTTTACTTTTTTTCATTCCTTTAATGAAATACTCCTGTGGAGGAAAATTCAACGACTCGCTCTTTCGTTCATGTCCTGTTGAACCACACACCCCATCTGTATAGCTCGGAGAACCATTTCCCGTATTTTCCGCACTATAAGGCGCTTCGGA
This sequence comes from Halichoeres trimaculatus, assembly GCF_033239565.1. Lineage (NCBI taxonomy): Eukaryota > Metazoa > Chordata > Actinopteri > Labriformes > Labridae > Halichoeres > Halichoeres trimaculatus. The sequence goes on along the minus strand of NW_027437198.1, from coordinate 3,405,970 downwards.
ATATAAGGCGCACCTTCAATGACTGGCCTATTTGAAAACTGTTTTCATATAGAGGGCGCACCGCATTATAAGGCGCATAGAATAGAAGCTACAGTAGTGGCTGGGGTTGCGTTATGCATCCACTAGATGGAGCTGCACTAAAGGGAATGTCAAGAAAACAGTCAATAAGTCAGTCAAACTCAGGCTACATCCACACAGAGCCGCACATTTTCCTATCCAACTATTTTCTGTGCTGTTTTCAAAAAAAGTGCGCTGTAAAGACGAAGCCATTTCTGCCGTCCACAAAAGCCGTTTCCAGAGATCAGTTCAAATGCCAGACCTTTGGGGGGCGCTGTATTGCTCTGAGAATAAACAAGAGAAGAAGCCCGGGCCAGCCTGTGAGCTAATGTTAGCACTAGGGATGCGCGATAACTTTTTTTTTTTAACCGATACCGATAAACCGATAACTTTCAGCTTCTACAGGCCGATACCGATAACACACACTCTCAAACATTTATATATTATCCTAAGATCATGACGTGAATTCTATAAACAAAACCAAAGTACTGTTATAATTGGAGCTACTGTGTACAGTATAGTGCTTGTATATAACTTGAGTTTGTATCCTATATATTTTTTTCTACTTATGTGCTGGTTCTATTCTTTGGTACAACTGCTGCTGGAATCTGAATTCCCTGGGGTAACCTTCCTGAGGGATTAATTAAGTTCCCGTCTATCTATCTATCTATCTATCTATCTATCTATCTATCTATCTATCTATCTATCTATCTATCTATCTATCTATCTTAAAGGACGACTCTGGCTTCTGGTTTGATTCAAATGAATATCTTTCACTACAGTAAATGAGGTTCACTTATTTTTTTTCTGCAACTTAAACGTCGTAAAAAATTGATAATAGAGACACCAAAATTTCGTGAAACCTCTCAAATTTGAATAAAGCGTTTTTGTGCTCTCATGAGATGATTTTTCAGAGAAGTTTATCACAAAATATGCAATGGAAACACCTTTATACCATATACTATACTATACTATACTATGCTATACTATACTATACTATACTATACAATACTATACTACCTTTAAAAAACATGTCACTTTATTAACGCACCTCCCTCACCTACACGTACAGACTCTGGCGTTCATACTGTAACAGCTCTGCTGTTAGTTCTGTGTTCAGGGCAGATGTTTGTGTTTTTGACCATCAGTATGAAGGCATCATGACGGCTGTGAGCGGGTCAGAGAGCAGCAGGAGGGAGGGGCGGAGGTGTGTGTAAGACCTCACTCAGTGTGAGAGTATGTGAGCTGGAGATGATGATTTTCATTCAGTGTTTTGTTGGTGCCCATAAAGATGGCACATGTTGTGACCTGACACTGTATTCAAAACAAATAAAAAATTAAATTACCTTAGCCCGTGGGTCATGTCCGGCAAATTTCTTGGATTTTTCAGAAGTGTGTAAGTCCCAGTGGATTCGTTGTGGTCGGCTTTACGTTATTAGCGTCTTTAGCATTCTGGGTGTCCTCATGCTTTCAAAACTCTGTCGAAGCGATGGTTACGTTTCAGCTGACTGATTAGGTTTAAAGTATTGAAGCTGCTCTCTTTTCCTCCTCATGGAACTTTCCTGGAATAACTGTCTTCTTCAGAAGCTTTAAAGAAGTCCGACAAAGTCTACTCCATGTTTTCTGTTTTGAAGCGTCAACATGCTGTGCTGTGTTGTGATGCATTTAGGGTGTGACGGAAAATCACGTTTGCTAGTCCTTCTTTCAGCCTTTTTAAATTTATATTTGCATTTTTTATGTGTAACGTGAAAAAATACTGTGGATGCCAATTCAAGTCTGTAACTACAACAATATGACCAAGTTAATGAGTCTTTTCTGACATGAGGGGGAACTCTTCAATTTTTCAGTCAAGAAGTGTTGTTATTTCTTTTTTTGCCAACGCCTCTTGAACGCATCACTCACTGCAGGCCGTTCATGTCTTACAGTGAGAGCGGGACAAAGATACACGTTATCGGGGCTAGCCGCCGTAATATCGGACCGATAGGAATGACGTCATAATTTCCCGTTATCGGCTCGATAACTATCGGTCCAATAGTTATCATGCACCCTTAGTTAGCACTTAGCAGAATTCCTCTGTACAGGTTCTTACTGCTTACCGCTGTTACTCCGACGACACCCTCTGACTACAGTAGCCATGATTAATCAATATTGATCCATATATAAGGCACATCAGATTATAAGGCGCACTGTCTGCTTTTGAGAAAACTGAAGGCTTTTAGGTGCGCCTTATGGTGCAGAAAATACGGTACGTTGTGGAAGGGGGAGAAACTGATCAAACAACAGATGACAGTTGCAATTAATGAATAGCAGAGGGACACCACTGAACGGTTGTCCCATCTTCACTTACAGGAAGTTTGAAGCAGCACTGTTTGATTTGAGACAGCACTACCCTGTAAGATTTTGTGCACTGCTCTAACATGTACAGGTACGCCGTGTGTTTCATGTGAGCGCACTGACTGAGGTATCTGATTTGAGACATAGCCTACGTTTGAAGCCACACTTGCAGCCCCATCAGACCAAATAATATCTGTCACAGTTTTTGGTTGTGTTTCAATTCTATCAATGACACTCAACAACAAACTGTTTCCAGCACAGAGCTGAAGGGCGCTGTCTGTCTGTCTGTCTGTCTGTCTCCACCTGACTGCCAACCAACACTCAGGAGGGAGAGCCTGTTGCCAGGCAATGGCATAGACACACAATGCTATCACCAGCCTGCAGCAGCATTGGCATGGCATGGGAAAAACACTGATGTATAATTTTGCATCTTTTCTTCAAGAAACTTTGTGCCAATTCTTTGTTCTGAGGCTTTTTCCTGAATCCTGAATCCTGGTTTTAGATTTGATGTTTTTGTTTGTCTGTGTAGGAGATCGAGTTAGATAAAGAGCAACTCATATCAGGGAACAATAGGCCATTGTAAGGTTGTGTTGAGCTAGTGTGTGTCTATTGTGAACAGTTTTTCTCTCTTGACTGGCTAAAGAAATTGTAGGTCAACACTAGGAAGGTGTAAAGACCTTGTCAACATATGTACTTCATGAAAGTTGTCTACAACCAGAACACTGTCTGATTTGTCTTCTGTGGTCTCCCATCCAATCAACTGTGTCAGAATCCATATCCTCTGGCAGGAGCCTCGTCTCATTGGCCCTCTTCTTTACTCTTCCAACAAGACCTCCCTAATAGTTTCCAGAACAAACCCCACACACTAACAACCTCAAAACTCCTCTTGCATTTTCAGAATACAGCACTTTGTAATGACATGTGCTTCCAGATAGTACAAAACAAACCAACAATCGCCTGCCCCGTGGTTGTCTTACTATTACACCTGTGTTTGTGTAGCCACAACTTCACCTGACAGCAGAGATTTCATCTTTAACAGCAAGAATAAAACAGCTAATCAACTAGAGTCAGTCTCTTTCTGTACCGTGTTCACCTGTTCAGACACAGAGCATTTCTCTTCATTACCATCTTCTCTCTGTGTCTCTTTTTGTGTCACAGCTGTTAGAAGGAGCAAGAAAAACAAGAAGAGAACCATTTGATGGAAGATAAGAAAAAGAAAAAGCAAGACGAGAAGAAAAAGAAAGAAGCTGCTCAGAAAAAGGTAAGATAAAGATACATTTGCTCATTGTACACACGCAAACATTTATACTTAAGCTTAAAGGTGCAGTGTGTAGAAATTATCAGCGACATGTAGCATTCAGATTTCAGAATGAATCCATCTGTTCCTAAACCATCCCATCACTTAGTGACTCTCAGCCTTTACAGATCAAAGGGGATCCTGAAGATGGCTTCATTTATTCTAGAGCTGAAACGATTCCTCGAATAATTCGAGGTACTCGATTACAAAAAATGATTGCGGAATTTTCTCTGCCTCGATGAATCGTTTAATTTTAAAAAAGATCAAAGAGTGGCATTTCATATAGAGCTGACGCCATATTTAGAGAGTTTTCAGACCCCTCAAGCCACCTCTTTGTCAAAATAGTGACTAGCAACAAATCTAGCTTCTTTTCTGGAGTTTGGAGACTGATATGAAAGCATGTATTGATCTGCATCAGCTGCTTGTATCTCATATCTCAACAGATCGCTAGGGCTGCAACGATTAGTCGACATAATCGACTACGTCGACGAAAAAAATTCATCGACGCAAATTTTAATAGTCGACGCGTCGTATTATTGTTTTTATTGTTGTTGTCGCATGGTGAAATCAAATACCAGGGGGTAATACTAATTGGTAACTTCAGTTCACACCATGAGGTGCTGTGTGATTGGATACTTTTATGGGAAAAGATCACTAAGTTCATACGTGAGGAATATTGATGAGGAAAAATCTCCACTTCCAGAGAGCGCTGTGCGCTGACAGAGGCTCTGACGGAGCCTGTCAGCTCCCGGAGTTTAGCGTCTGATAACGTGATCTAGAGAGTCCTTCACTCTCTGTTACCAACAATTTTTTTAAGGTTCTAAGCGACAAACTAGTGTAAAAAATCCCCCTAACTTTTGAAAAGAGAGGAAATTTATCACTCTCAAGCTCACACTGCAGCGGTAACACTCAGCGGGGAGGAGGAGGGGCGGAGTGCGCATGAGCGAAGTGGAAGTCGCGCATGTAGAGAAACGAAACTTAACGCGTTGTCATGGAGAGTTGGGGGAGAGTCATACGGGATCATACAGAGAGCAAAGCCCCAATGAGCAAATAAACATTAGAAAACGAGCCCAAAGTCACTAATAAGCGGTCTGTCCAACACTGCGTACAACAACTTAATTTCCCTGTTACCTGCTTCATTCAGTTTGAGATTTAGCCTATTTATTTTTTGTATAGCCTAGTACTTATATTTTTTCACGTCATCATGAATGAAATAAAGACAAACAAACAAACAAACAAACAAACAAACAAACGTGACACAGGGCTGACCAATCAGAGGTGAGAACCTAACTCTGGGTAAATGCAGTAAAAATGCAACACACAGGTTGAATTATAAAGGTCTGCACCTTTTAAAGGCCAAATTAGGTTGAAACTCAAAATAATCGTGATTAATCGACTAATCGAAAAAATAATTGATAGATTAGTCGACACTAAAAATAATCGTAGTTGCAGCCCTACAGATCGCACGGAACTTGGAATTAATCCCACAAAGTCACTTGATTTTACACTTGCTTGAAACAAATTTTCATTTGAAAAATAACTGCTCTTTAACTTAACAAAAATGTGTTTTATTCGATTACTCGATTAATCAATGGGATTTTCCGTAGAATACTCGAATACTAAAATATTCGATAGCTCCAGCCCTAATTTATTCTGATCATCATGTTGATGGGCGTTGATGCTGCTAAACATAGTCTCACAGCTGGAGAAACAACAGGCAGAAAACTCCATGACAGCCACATCACCCTCTGCTAGCTCATGTTCTGTTTGACAGAGCTAGCCTTCAACAATGAAGCACCAATCCACCTCTGACTGTCAGAGAGGAAAGAAAACTATCAGACAGAGAAACAACGACGTTTGTTAGACTGTACCATAAACAATAAACAATGACCTTTACAACCAATAAACGTTGCTACAGAATCATTCTCCAATGGCACGTCACCTTTACCTGTGGAGCAGAAAACAACCAAGTTCAGCGTCGTCCTTCAGACCCAACTTTTTCATTGATGACTCCCAGCTTGGAAACTCTACACACGTTTACTCTCCTTTTAGTCGTTGTCCCGGTTTCTCTTCATTTCTTCCTGATCTTTTTGGAGCAAAATCTGACGATTTAGATAGATATAAGATAAAGATAAGGATAAAATATACTTTATTCATCCCTGAAGGGAAATTATTAGATAGATAGATAGATAGATAGATAGATAGATAGATAGATAGATAGATAGATAGATAGATAGATAGAAAGAAAGAAAGAAAATACTTTATTTGTACTCGAAGGGAAATTCAGGAGTCACAGCAGCAATCGATAAAACAAAAGTAAGAAAGTGTATAGAAAGTGCAAAAAGGTCCACAAGAAAATAGATGACAGCCCGACCACCACTCTCCAGCCCAGCCAGTCTCCACCTCCACAGGGTCCAGGACTGAGCCTCCCCAGCAGTCTGTTCAGTCTCTGTCTCCTGGATCCTGTCTGCTCACAGCAGGCGAAGCTCCTCCAATGTGGCGCCGGCGTCCGATGTCAGCTCCGTCAGCCACGTCCGTGAGCAGCACGATGCCACTCTGCCCTCCGGCAGCCCCTCTGCCGCTGGGCTAGCACGGCTAGCTCGTCAATCCCACTGGAGATAGATCCCACGTTCCCAATAACGATGGATGGAAGGACAGGTCCACGTCGTCACCTCCTAGCTCACACCCAAGAACCAGCACGTCGTCCTCACCTCCTCCTCCTCACCTCGAGGGAAATCATCAAGCCTTACACTAGTTAGCACTGACATGCTACAGGCTGCTAACAGCTAATTTCACATGTAAACAATGCAGCCATGGATACATGTAGGATCTCCAGACAAACACAGGAGAAAAGTAGTAAAAATATCACTGTATATATATTTACACTCATGTGATATATATTTGTGATTCTCCATCAGAAAATACTCTCCGTAACAATTTTTTCCTGCAAAACAACAAAAATATACTTTCTCTTCTTCAACAACAACTGCTTTCTTCTTCTTCAATTGTAAAAGCAACATCCACTGTCCTCTTCTCTGCCTGACTTCTCTTCAAGGCCAGGCTCGTATTGAAAACTGTGTTTCACTCTTTCTGTCCCCCAAAATTTGCCGTAGACAAACTTTCCCATTCGTCATGTCTGCCTCTGTGAACCCGGCTCTTAGTAATGTTAGTATAAAAATCTATTTCCAACTTAATCAAAAGACAGTAAGTTGAATTGGGATTATTTTTCACTTATTTTAAGATATTTCACAAACATAAACATTATATCTCATTTCCCCGTTTCTGTTTGGCCAAATGCTGACAACTTCTACACGCTTTACCTTTAAATGACCCCCATTTTTGTGTAATGAAAAGTCACATGGTTGAACATTATCTTAAGACTGTGTACTGTAACTGCATTGTTACTTCATGTTCCTGTATGCTCAGCTGCTTTTTCTCACATGCACTTTGAGCACAAGCATTTACCTTACCTTTATGAAGTGGTCACCCCCCAGCTCCCCTCCTTACCCTTCCCTTCAGTGGGTCATCTGTTTTCTGTGTTAACAGGTTGGCCTGCTCCCCTCACTAACACCTATGTTTCCTTGAACACACATTGCAGAGCTGCTAAAAGTAGTCTTAATGTCTAAGAGTAGCATTTTTGATCTATTTTCACCTCCAGCTCAATGAACCCATTCACCCTGCTGAGCATTAGGAATGAACATGAACCTCTTAGCATTTCAATAGATGCACAAAACCGGCCTCTGAACATTTTGTTCTGACTGCCCTGGCTAGTTGCTCCAGCACTGTTGTGCAGCTGGCGAGCCAGCCAATGCAACTCAGATGTGGATGGAGCGTTTACATTTCAACCCACAGTTTCAACCCAGACGTGAGTTTCTGATTTTTCTTCACATGTTCATTTATATTTTCCTTTTTTTTCTTTCAGACCACAGAACAGATAACCAAAGGTGAGTTTTGGCAACTTTTCTTTCACTTCTAATCTTTGTTTTCTGGCACCAAAATAAAAAAGCAATCATATTTATTCAGCATCTTTATGTTTGCCTGCAGGCGTGCGTTGTCCTTTGCTCCGTCTTACAGCATGATGCCCAGACAACAAAAAACACTGTCAAAGTTGTCTGCTCTGACTTTCAGTTTTTATGTCTCAGACGCCAAGGAAACTTATCTTACGGGGGTGTAAAATGTTCGTCTTCATAATTAGATGGATAGCTCATGACAAAGCTTGCTTGTTTTGCCTCCCAGCCTCAATTTGCCCTCTGTTCCCTGCTGTGCAGTTTGGATAAGATGCATTAGCTTTTATGATCACAAACCATCTTTAGCAGGGACAGCCAGGTGGTCCAATCTACCTGAGCAGAAATGGATGCCATAGTGCTCATACAAGACTAATGGGGAGCACGGGGATGGTGCAGCTGCTCCTGAGGCCTCCCTATGGGCTCCTCGGGCAAACCTGGGAGGTGTAGAGGTGAGGAGAAATCTCAGAAGAGAAGAAAAATAACCAGAAAACAAAAGAAAGGAACTTGCCACCTCCTTTAGGAAAAGTGTTGAGCTCTTACTCACTGTTTCTACTACAGCTAAAGCTCTTAATGATATGGGAAGCCTTTGTCGGACAACCATTTAGCCCAGGAGCTGATAACTCCAGGCCAGGCAGATGGGAGGAGAGTTAATACCTCACAAGGGATGGGCAGAGGCAAAATCTGATTAGAACGTCTGCTACACTTTGGCAGTGTGGCCTTAATAGCAGCAAGAGAATACACACCTGATTACAGCATGTGTGTCTTTGTGTTGAAGCACCCAAAGCTGTTTTTAGACAAATGTGTTTGTGCAAGTTTGGTGGCTAATTTATGTTTGGATTAGTAAAGTCAAGAATGTGTGTTTGCCTCTTGTGGGCGCACAGGACTGTGAGCGCTGGAATCATCTAGGGTCAGCGCCTTGACCTCCCACTCTCCCCCCTGAAGGATGAGTTAATGAGGCTGTAATGTCACTGAGATGCCCCCCACACTCACACACTCACTCCTTTTTCCTCTGGTCTGAGTCATCCTTAGCGCCTCACAGTTTGCAGCACTAATGAATGTGATCTGGGTTAGCTGTGTAGCTCAGGGTTCTCTTCGTCTCTCCTCTTCTCCTTTGTGTTTCACAGCCTTCCCAAATTGACCTATATAACACACTTTTCTCCCCATCCTCAAACTAGACTGTGATAGGCACCATTCTTTTATAGCTGCTTGTAACAGCAACACGCCACGGCCCCCTTACATGCCACATTCAGCATCTTGTTAGTCTTTGTATAAAGCATGCATTAGATTATTGCCAATACCATCAATTCAGTGATACATCTCATACTAGGGATGGGTATGAATAATTGAATACTTGCTGTTAACCCCATTATTCAAGCAACATTTTGTTATTCGCACACCTGCGCTGCTTTTGGCGACATAATTTGAACACACACAGTGTTACAGGTGTGACCCAGCGTTTTGTCTTTGCCTTACTGGATAAACTGGGTAGTAGAGCCCGACCGATATGGGATTTTTGGGGCCGATGTCGATACCGATACTGGGGGCAAAAAGAAGCCGATATCAGATATATCGGCCGATATCCGATATATCGACTGATATCCGATATATCGACTGATATATGTAATAAATTCATTGATATACACAGGATAAATACTGGATATGAACACAAATTATGACTAGCTATTAAAAAGTTCCATCTTCCATTTAATGCATGGGACTAAACTAGATTTTAAGAAACAATGTCGCTGCTTTCAACACATGCAATAAATACAATTACAACAAAATACATTGAAACATATTCAAAAATTATTTCAACCAAAACAATAACTGGTGAATTTATAAGCCCAGGTTAAACCTGCATGGCATTATAAAGTGAGGAGCTGTGTAGTAGCCTTATACTAATTAACACATAGAAACAGGAGCGACAGAATCTCCGCAGGGCAAATTTCTTTATAATCGGCTTAATTTTGGCCGATGTTGATTAATCGAGGACAGGCTATAATCGACCCGATTAATCGGGTGGGCCGATTAATCGGTCGGGCTCTACTGGGTATCAAAATTATTTACAGGATACAAACTGACGACTTCTTGAGCCACAGCTTCAGCACATCAAGCCAGGTTTTAGCAAAAACAATTGTTTTACGGCTGCTACGGCAACTCTCTAGGAACATGAACAAGCAAAAACACAACAAATTCAGAACTGTCTGCTACACCTGAGACATGTCAGTCAAGAAAAGTTATTTCTGGAAGTACTTCAACAAAACCCATGAAGATAATGTGCAGTGACAGATATGTGCTTTAAACTTACATGCATCAGAATAATTAGCTTGATGTTTAACCACATGCGCTCGAAGCACAAGGAGAGAACAGCTGATGCAGGCAGTCTTGCCTCACGTCAGTTGTTAGCCCTGTTAGCACATGGATGTGACAAAAACAGGGCGAAAAAGATCAGCTTGCTAATAACTGGAAGTGTACTCTCGTTAAAGGGGACATATGCTGATGCCTGATTTAATACTTACATATAATATAATAAATTTGAAAACAAGACCTTTCACCCCCTAAATTTTCAAAAAATGAGATATTGTATTTTTTCTGATATCCTGGAACGAGATTTGATGCCTCTAAAAATAGGTCATTGCCAGATGGTCGCAAGATTTTGATCGTCGTGACAACACAAGGATCCTTTCTTTTTATTGGAGTAATCTGATAAAGCAGCTCCTCCTCTGTGATGTCAGTCACACAACCGCCACCAAGGGATACACCCACCAAGAGCCGAGTATAAACGTATAAACTATACATGTTACAGTACCGGTTTGACTCACCACACTGAAGCGTCCTGAGATGATCTGTGTGGAGGTGGACTTTCTTCCTCCTGAGCTGCATAACCGTCCGGGTCTGACTCAGGGTCCAATACAAAAGGACATATCCTACACTCTGCCATTTTATTAGTGCTATCAATGCCTTACGGTGAAGTTTTGGCAAACAGCAAACTCGCTCAGTCTGCTCCATTCAATATGGCGATTTTGTAAATACTGCCATGCTGCAAAAACCGCCCCCTGGCTCTACCCCCTCCGCCCCTCTGATAGAACTTGTGACGTTGCGAGGTTACTGGAGGTCATTCTTGAAACGGAGTGTTTCAACGAGATCTTCAGAATGGCCTAAAATGAGGATATTGAGAACGCTATTGTGGGGCAATGAAGGAACTAAATGACTTGTACTGAGGGCAGAAATGCTTTACAGGCATCTTAGTCTGGCATAGTGAAAGGAGAAACAAGCACATGTTCACTTTAATTATTGTGGAAGGTGACGGCTTCACAGAGCAGATTGCATTTGTCAAGCCAGAGTACAAATGTGGAAAAGGTGTATGCAATGACTTTTGTTATGGCCCAGAGGGGCGGTGTCCCACGGACCCTGTTTAATTTGATGGTTAAACTAAAAATAAAAATAATCTTCCAGTATTTTGATATTCGTTCATTGGATATTTCGAATATTTAGAATACAGGAGTCTCACACTGTGATGTTAGACAAATTGTAACAGTTTCACTCATCTGAAAGTGAAGATGTTCATTTCAATGCTAGTTTTTGATTATACAGCTGCAGGTTGTCAGCTTCTTAAAAATAGTGAACAAAAACAATAAACAGAATAAACAGCTGATAGACTTATCAACAAAAACATGCAGATTTTCTCTCGTACTAGTGCCAGGTACACTTGGGGCTAATTAGGAGAATATGGCTTGTGTGGAGGCTGATAAAACACAGGAGATCTGCAGTAAGACCCCGAGCACCATAGTAACACTACACCACCTCCTGTCTGTTCTAGCAGAGAGGCCCACCCAGGGACCTGCAGGAGGGAAAAGCAAGCAGAAAAAGATTTACTGTGAGGAAAGCGAGAGGATGAATTATTTTTGTTACATTTGTGCAAAGTGTGGGGAGGCGTCTGCTAGAACACGGTGCCTTCAGTTGTTTGAGAGGTCTAGAAAACAAAGCTTGAAAGCCGTGAGCAGAAGAAACAGACGGAGCCATGTGAAACTGTGAGAATGCATGGCAGTTTCCTGTTTGCCGGCACAGCTGAAGGGGCCCTTTGCAGGATAATTCTACTGGCTCACGTCTCAGACTCAGACACACACACACAAACACACTCACTCTCACTCTTGCTCTTGCTCTAACAGTCCCCTTATGTGACACCAGCAGCATATGTACATTGTGTGCTTTGGCAAATGCACACATGGTTTTACTCATATAGTTCTGTATTACTACCAGAAATACTACACAGACCTCACCACCGTACAGAGAATGTTTTGAATTAGCACATGTAGCACATTCACAACAAGCTACCAATATAAGGGAGCCCAATGCCAAACTTTTTTTCACTTCAGCAATCTCTGGTGTGCAGAGGAAGACTTTTGACTGAGGCTCAGACTGAATCTGGTGCATTTTGTTGTGGTTTGGAAAGTTCATGTGGGTTGAAAGTGATTCAAAAATGAGTTAAATATAAATGAATCTCCTGACTGAACACTTCTGAAATTAATCCGTATAAGCGGCATGCATATTCGTGCAAATACATGGACAACTAAGAGAAAATAAAACTAGCCCGATAAGATTGTGTCTTTGTTAAAGGGCATATTGCAGGTTAAAGACAACAGTTAAACGATTTGTAGGGAAATTATTTCAGATTAATATTTTGAAAGAGTTTCCATAATGAACAAACCACAGGGTCTCCTGGAGACATTTTAGTATATTTGTTTTTACTTCTGCATTAAAAACTGTCATTTGAAGGTTAGGGTTTGAAGGTGTTGTCACAGAGAGGAGTCCCTCTGCTTCTACCTCTGTTTAACATTAATAAACATGGATCAGAATGTCACTCCTGTTAATGAAGAAGAAGAAAATCTGTATTCCTATCCATGTGATGGTCCTCGGGTTTATAATTATGAGCCTGTTATGAAAGATGGATAGCAGGAACAGGGCAGGATCAGGAGGAATAACAGCCGTAGGAGAGCAGAGGAGTTGTGGAGTGAGGAGAACAGAGCAGGTGTCCAGGTGAGTGAGCGCTGTTAGCTAGTGATGTGTTCACGTCAACTTATTTAAAGTTTGAAATCAGATACACTGACTTCAAAAATAAGTAGAAAGTGTAAGAGCTGATCATAAAGCAACATGCTTTGAGCTGTCATGATAAAGCCCATAGAGAGAAAGACAGAGAGAGGTCTATCCACTGATCTAGAGTCACAAAACAAAAACTTGGCTACAGAGATCAGCACACATATCTGTAGGGTTGAATCTTTGGTTGAGTCTCCGATAAATCTTGTTTACGTCTGTCACTGGGAGCCAGGCCAGGGTCAGCTGCTGCTGCTGCTGGTGAACCTACAGTTGTTTGTATCAACGGGACAGCACCCAGGTTAGTTCCACCTGGACCTGGTTCCTGGTATCCCTGGACTCCATCATATCACTAGGCACATACATTTCTGACAAAAATGGTCACCACAGACCACCATGTTTTTTTGTCACCAATGCAGAAATACAGTCCCATCTTTTCACCAGCACAAAACAAACCTGAGATCCAAACTCCATTTTTCTTCCTGTTGAGGAAAAAGTGGGCTTTAAAGCTAGTATTTCTGCATCCAGCAAAAATGCAATATTTAACCATCTTAATGAATGGTCAAATTAAATAATACACTGAAAGAAACACAATAAACATGACTCAAAATGATGGCTCTCACTCACTATCCACCTATTATTCACACTGGATCAGAGTGGAGTCCAAGAACATGTCCTTTGCTACATCATATAACAACATGTTGAAAAGAAAAAGAGTAGGGCTGTCATTTTAATGCATTAATAAGATTAATTAATTACACCACAAATTAATGCGTTATAAAAATTAACGCAGATTAATCTGGATCCCAAACCCACAAGGCGTTCAAAGACACATAATTTTCAAATGTCTGGCATTTACAAACTGTTTGTCCTACTTGGAAAAAGTGGTGTTCTCGTGAATGTATGAGTGAATGTATCACACGTGAAGTCAGCAACATGCTTTAAACCAGAGGGGAAGCGAGAGTGATTTTTGTGAGACTGCCGTCCACATCTCGTTTATTCACACGTCCTTTTTGAAAACCTGCAGAAAATCAACCGTTTGCTCTAGCTCAATTCTGTAAAAACCAGATAATTTTACACTCTTTACTGCATTAAAAAAGCACTGAATGATTGTTATTTGTTCTGTTTTTAAATCTAAAGAATTCTTTGAAAATTTGCTTCCATCTTCCTGGTGTCATGTTTCAGCTGACCAACAGTTTGTGTATTCAGAGCATGTAAAATTGAAAATACTTCACTTTTCTTTGATCCAAGACTTGAATAAAGTGTTTTGTACATAGTTCCTCACAGTTTTCAGCCTTTAGCCCCGGTTCTCCTGACATCATAGAAGTATAGAAGTTTATATTGCAGTGAAAATTGAATCCACATCGAGTAAAAATGTCACAGAATCAAAAACCGTCCCAAAAATCACATCAGCTTATATTGGGTACAGGAATGTGTAGATTTTGTAAAGATAGAACCATAACACTTTTTTTCATTTGTTCCTTATGCCTCAGGGTACCTAAAAATGTGTTGTATACATTCCCACCTTATTTTTAAATGTTTTTTAATGTCTTTTAATGAAATTTTAATGTCCTGGAATTCAAATTCTTTATTTTGGGACCTTAAGCAGATATGAGATAAAAATGCAATAAATTATATTAATTAATTACAAATCCTGTAATTAATTAGATAATTTTTTTTAATTGCCTGACAGCACTAAAAAAGAGTGTTTTAAATAGCCGTACTGAAAACAGCCACTTCAGCCACTAAATTTGTGCCTCTTTTGTTGTATAACATAACACATGTTTTTTTTCCTGCAATCTGCCCTTTCACTCTTTTTTGCATTAAAACAACAGACCTACAGTTACTATCCCCCATCATTAAACTAATAATTCTGAGTGAGGCTAGAGTACTACCCATTCTCCCATTAACTGGCTGTACTGAAGTTAATTTCAAAGGGTTAATAAGCTGTTGTTGATGCTGTTTATATTAATCCTTATCAGGGATAACAGTACCACATACATGCACATCAGGACGCACATTTACATGGAGCAATGAAAGATAACATTATTATACGCAAGTGTCAAGCCAGTAATTTCATAACAAATTAATTTGCCATGTCTCTTTTGCCTAATTACGGTGCTTTGTGTTGTAGAGTCATAAATTGGGGTGTGATCAGAGGGGAATTTATAGCAGTGTGCCTCTTGTCAACATCTCCGCCCCTTATGCACGCCGTCTTCCCGGAGCGTAGCTTAATGCATGCAGCCATGGAGATGATAAAGTGCATTTTAAAGAGCAGCAGAGGTAGAAGATAGATACTGCTGCTGGCGAGTGTTGGACCCTGCATAAATTGTGTATATGTCCTTATTTTATTTTAAATGACTGTCTTTAGCATGCACGTTCACAAGGCATGATTCCAAGATGGCTGCAGTAGCCTGAACCTTTGTTGCTCACCTCAGTCTGCTTCTCCAAAATTTGGGTTCTCTACAATTTTGATGCCCTAATTCAACGGCGATGTACTATTGTTATGTATTTTTTGTGTTATTTTTGTATTTTTGTAGGGACCTCCTCGAAAACGAGATGCTGCAACTCAAGGGGCTGTCCTAAATAAATTGAAATATGAATAACTATCAACATTGTTTGATGTAGACTCAGTTCAAAGATCCAGCTTCCTCAGGGAACAGGGTTTAGCTCTACAGCCAACACACACTGGTACTTCAGGCACATCCAAACTATGAAGAGTCGTTTTTTCTTTTCTCTTTACATGGAGGTTACGACGTCAGAAGGTCAGATAAGACATTTACCCAGAGTTAGGTTCTCACCTCTGATTGGTCAACCCTGTGTCATGTTTGTTTGTTTGTCTTTACTTCATTCATGATGACTTAAAAAAATATAAGTACTATACAAAAAAAGTCTCAAAATGAATGAAGCAGGTAACAGGGAAATGAAGTTGTTCACAGTGTTGGACAGACCACTGATTAGTGACTTTGGGCTTGTTTTCTAATGTTTATTTGCTTATTTGGGCTTTGCTCTCTGTATGATCCCGCCTGATTCTCTCCCAGCTCTCCATGACAACGCGTTAAGTTTAGTTTCTCTACATGTGCTTTTTCGCTCATGCGCACTCCGCCCCTCCTCCTCCCTGCTGAGTGTTACCGGTGCAGTGTGAGCTTGAGAGTGAGAGCTCCATCAGATAAAAGTCCTCTCTTTTCAAAAGTTGGGGGAGTTTTGACACAAGTTTGTGACTCAGATCCTCTGTTACTGTTTGTAACAGAGAGTGAAGGGGACTCTCTAAATCACGTTATCAGACGCTAAACTCTGGGAGCTGTCAGGCTGTCCAAGCAGCGCCTCCGTCAGCGCACAGCGCTCTCTGCGAGTGGAGATTTTTCCTCATCAATATTCCTCACATATGAACTTAGTGATATTTTCCCATGAAAGTATCCTATAGCACAGCACCTCATGCTGTGAACTGAAGTTGCAAATGAGTATTTCCCCCTGGTATTTGATTTCACCATGTGACAATGACAATAAAAGCAACAATACACCGCGTAGACTATTAAAATTTTTGTCGATTAATTTTACTGCGACGTAGGCGATTATGTCGACCAATCGTTGCAGCCCTAAAGTGAATGAGGCTGCAAATGGTTGTGAGTGGTCTCATCAGGGTGAGATCTGGAGCTGTACACCTGGCTTGTCATATTGGCTAATCAAGGGTATTTAACACATACCTGTTCAGTAGAAAGCCAAGTCACGTTGCTATTCATCCTGTGCTGTTCTCCAAGTTCCTGAAAGCGAGTGAAAGTCGAGCCAAGGTCCATCCTGGCTTACGAAAAAGCTTTATCTGTTTGGAGTTCTGTTTCACTTTGGTTGTTTTTCTTTCTCCGTGTTAGGTCCACTATCATAGCTGCTCTCATTAGCTTCTTTTACTCGCTATCATCAACACCCAAAGTCACTTGAGCTCTGGGTATGCTGTGACTGGCTGAGGTGACCATGCTTACTCCCTACCCAGATTTGTCCCAACACAACCAAAACATCAACTTACAGGCAGAGGAGGGGGTTGAGGCAGACACAGACAGTAGCCACGGTCACATGAGGAGTTTTTCGTCTTTCCGACTGGAATCTTTCTGAATGACTTTTGCGAAAACAATAGTATACATGGAAAGGAATATTCCAATCTCTGGTCTACGTGCGCCGCTGTAATCAAACAGAATAGTCAATGGGGCATGCGCAGAAAAACATAAACATCGTGTGATTTATCAAAGAGTTTATCTTTCACTTGTTGGAATAACTCTGTATTGCGAGTTTGTCATCCGTCCAGTCTTGAAGTTATGTTCAATTCTTTCAAAGTTTGGATCAAAACCAAACTTTCCAGCCGCAGTCCAGTGCTGACGGCTCGCCGCCATTTTTAAAGTTGAGGAACGTCTTTAGTTACGTCTTAGGTCATGTCTGAGCATGCGCTGAAGGAACGCACCCTGACAACTTTTCGTTTGAGTGGATACATGATACCTCAATCGGTTTGGGGAAAGGAATATTCCACCCCTGTGACACCGATTAAATGTCCATTCGGATTGACACTTTTCTTTGAGAATGAGGTGTTTACAAAGGTTAAATTCTTTCCGTTTGAGTACATAAACCAAATGCAAGCGAAATATTTGAGTCCATGTATACGTGGCTACTGACACACATGTAGAGGCTCAGAAGGGATGATTGAGCAGGGTTATTCCTGTGAAAGTTGACGTTTTATTTTTTTTTAAAAATCTTTCAGACTCTACCTTTGAAATCAGTGTGAATTGTGTCATCAGTACCGTATCAGGAGTTTCCCTTGAATTATCAGCCCATTTGCACCCAGATGTAGAAATGTGTAGTTTTAAAGGCAACCCAAAATCAATTTGTCAGATAAAGAAAATTGTGTGTTGACATTTATCTGTAAGTGCAGCACTTTGCGGTGTTTTTAAAAGGTTATATTACAGGTCAGAAGGATAGCATGTCCCTCTCTCTTTCACACATCACTTCCTCTAAATCATAACAGGCAGAGGAATCTGGTCTGCCTGCAGCTGTTGGCAGAAAAAGACCAGTGACAGAGAGAGATGAGTCCACAAGAGCCGTCTCTGTCCTCCACATGTCTTCTGAGAGCATTGTTCATTCAGGAATAGTTAAGAGCTCTTTACTGGAGACATTGTTTCTTTTACCTGTTGTACATTTTACTCCTCAGCTGTGGGATTATGTTACACCATTTACAAACCTAGTTACAGCTAAATAAATGCCCTGACCTACATGGCGGTGTACTTCACCCTGTGCTTTCAGACATTAAGTGCCTTTTAAATAACATTTTGTCTGTGTTAAATGTGCAGAGCGAGGGAGGGTTTTCCCTTAACTACAGTGTCATATTTATTCACTTCTAATTAAGCCTTTTAATCTCCTCTCATGTGAGACTCACGGCTCACATTTTAAAGCCCACAGGAGGAAAGACATGGAGAACCCTGAAGACGTGCCTCCCCTCCTCTCTCTTGATTCACTGATATTACTGCCACCTCTTTAAGAGAAATTTCATACGATTTTAGCTTCTTTATTTTTCTTTGTGTAGTTCTGTTTCATTAACGTCACACAGGTGAGCATCCTGATGAAGCTGGAAATACACACTGTAGATAAAGACTAAATTCTTGTTTACAGATGGATTCATGCATGTTAGAGAAAAATACAGATTCTTTGGTTTTTAAACTTTGTAAAGTCTGTGTTGAGAAATGTTGTGCTCGTAGCAGACTGCTTTCCTCACAGAGGCTGTGTTAGATATATGCCTGGTCATTAAAATGAGATTATCAGTGTCAAAGTAGGTTATTTCTAAATGATATTTTTTCACTTTCCTGATTGGATCAGACAAGATTGATTTACGACCCGGGTCCCTATGACAACAACACGCTGGCCGAGACAGTTTAGCAGTGAGATCTGAGTTATTCTTGACTGAAAACTATTTCTGAGATTAGTTTTGGAGTGATGGTAGATGCTGGAGCTGGACCAGCCAAAAAAAAAAGGACAGAAGAGCAGAAGAAAGCTAGTCGAGCATGAGCTAAAAACTAGAACACGAGCTAAAGGCTAAAACACGAGCTAAAGGCTAAAACACAGTTTTTGACAATGCTGTTTGTGCTAACATTGATTCCAAACCACATGCTGCAGTTATCCTGCAGTGGTCTGTTCAAACTTGAGAGTCTTTCATTAAAATTCACTAAAATAAAAAGTGAGGTTACGTTAGCTCTGCTTGGTGAGTTACTTTAGCTCTGCTTGATGAGGTTGTAAACACTAGGATTGATAACAAGGATTTGCCAACGTGACAAGTTAAGGACTCGTCTCAGAGCACAGGGCTGTAAGTAGAGCTAAATATAGTCGGCTACTAAACTACGGTACAAACTGAGTTTATAAAGTTTGATTGTTTCACGTTTCAAACAACAGCGCTACACGAATATTAATGAATACTTTACCTGATCGCTTTGCATCCCCTAACCTGCAAGTTGAACTTAGAAAATTTGTGTTCATTAACTCATTGACTACCAGCCATTTTCAGAGCATCTTGAACCATCTTTCAAGCCCCACAGAATATTGTTTTCTATGACTTGTAAAAACTGAAACTACCTAAGAAGAGTGGACTCTCCTCTTTCGTCTCTCTCTTCCTGTTTTTGATCCAAAAATCAGAGGAAACACACTTTTTTAGATTGCACTCCATCCTGTGATCTGTCCTTTTATGATCTCTCTCATCATTTCTCACAATCCAAACACTCTTTCTCTTCAAACTACCATGACCCACACTCTGTTTGAGTGTGGACTGCCTGAACTTTGAAGACTTGCAACGTCTCGCCATGCATCTGTCATATCCATGCTAATCTCTCAACCAAAGAGAGCACTGCTGTCACCTACAGCAGTTTACTAGCCTGATGTTGATTGACAAGCTCCACCAGACACGGCCTCACTCTGCTGAAAAACATAATTTACTTCTATAAACGCAGTCAGTGCTTGTAATAGAACTGGCTTCAATAGACGTCAATGGAAGCCAGCTGAAAAGAAGTGAAAATGAAGATCTACTCTCCGTTGGTTTATTTCAAAACTCACATACAAGAGCCATATCCTCATGACAGTGGGTGCAAGTTCTCATTGGAAATGGAGTCTTTATCGCTGTCTTTTCCAGATAGTACAGTCCCTTTAAAGTTTGGCTGTGTAAACAATAACATAAGACGGGAATTTCAGCTGATTGCAGTATTTTTCTGGTGGAATTAAAATATTAATCTAAAAAACTTCTATGGCGTAATTTACAATGAAATAAGATATTAAATTATTCATCAGATTCTAAAATGTTGCATGCTGCTGTTGTTTAATGTTGTGACTGAAGTATAACACTTTGATCCCTTTGTTGGAATTCTTGTAATCCCCAATCTGACTTTTTTTTTTTAATCTTTAACTGTGCTTCTGTTCTTTCAATCCAGTCACATGTCCGTTAGGTTGTCTGATGGATAAGAAGTAGCTACATATAAAGCCAGCAGGGCCGCCTGTCAGAGGAAAAGCATGCACTCTGCTGTCCATAGAGCAGCAGATAGCACTGTTTATAGGAACAATACGTTCTCCAGGTAGTTGGTACAACCTCCGTGTAGGCTGGCTGATTAAAGGCTCAGCTGTGGAAAGCTTATGAGTGCTAACAAAGATAACTTTTCCATCCAGAACCCCAACAGAACGTGGATCCACTCAGATGAATGGGAAGCAGTCAGTTGGTTGCTTTTATAGGATGTGTAGGAAGAACTGAACTGATAGCAGTGTTAAAAGCTGCAGCTGTTGCTCTTGCAACAAATTAACTCACTCTCACATTTGAAGCAGTGCCAGTGTCTGCTGTTAAACTACATTCTGCTAAACATTACCGCTTCCAGCAAAAAACGAAAGACATTTATTTGCTAGAGCCTGACCGATATGGGATTTTTGGGGCCGATGCTGATACCGACACTGGGGGCAAAAAAAAGCTGATATCCGAAGTATCGGCCGATGTCTGATATATCGACCAATATCGATATATGGGGTGATATATATAAGAAATTCATTGATATACACAGGATATATACTGTATATAAATTAGGGATGGGTACCTTTCACATTTGAAACAATACGGTACCGATGCCCGATACCTGGCAATCGGTACTGGTACTCAACGGTACCACTTTTCGGTATGTTTTTGAGTTTTTGTGGTAAAAAATATTAATTTGTTTAATAATAAAGTATTACATTTTTTCAATTTTACATATTTATTCTTCAATATGTAACCTTGAAATGTTGTAATCATGTCCAGCATGGACAATCACCTTCTCTTCCACTGCCTCACAGTCACAAAGATGCATTTAGGTACCTAAAGATGGTACCTTTGGATTTTACGTGAATCGGTACCCGGTACTTTTGACAGAATTCGGTTGGTACCCATAAAAGTACCTAATTCGGTACCCATCCCTAATATAAATACAAATTATAATACCCATATGATTCAAGACAGAGACAGAACACTCTTAAATTAAAACAAGGAATTTTTATTATAAAACATAAGAACTGTAGTTTAAACCAATGATAAATAGGAACAAGCTGTAAACACAATAATAAATAAAAAAGTCAAACTGTAAACACCTCAAATAAATAAGTCAAACTTTAAAAACAGTAAGTATAAAAAAGTCAAATTGCAAACACGCAATGATAAATAAAAAAGTCAAATTTTAAACACAATAATGAATTTTTTAAAAAGTCAAACTGTAAACACACTATGATAAATAAGGCAATAAGGCAAATTTGTGCAAACAAACTAGTGCAAACTGTATTTTAAGAATACAATGAAAATAAATATTCAAATATCAAGTTTTCAAACTGTAAACATGTAAACAGTTGCATAATGCATATATCGTTTCACAAAGTTGGAGCTTACATGACGTTAAAACGCCGTACAATACTCTTATATTAGATAATGGTGGATATGTGTGAATTAACAGTTCCATATATCTCTGTTTATGTCACAAAAAAACAAAAAAAACTTACACGACATTAAAACGCCATATTATACTCTTACATTAGGTAATGGTGGACGTGTTTCTCCCACAGAGAAATCTTTCATCGTCATGGTCATGTGGCCACAGAGGAAGCATCAAACCCTCTGCCCCCTCCTTTTCTTCCACCTACCTTCAGCTCTCTGATATCTTTCCAGACAACCAGGTCTTAAACTGTGAGGTGAGCATGCTATCATCTCTTCTCTCTGAAAATTAAGACCCCTTTCAAGTGTAAAAAGGATGTCTTCCCCTCCATGAAGTGCACACATCCCTGAGGCCACATTTTGATGTGCATCTTTGATGAAGTGGGAATTCTCCTGTGCTTCCACACAGCTGAGGACTGTGTTTTTGCAAATAGGCTGTCAGAGCTAGTGGCTGTGATCTCTTTTAGTGCTGCTCACTTTTCTCTGCAAAGCATTTCTTGTAACCCACACCTTGTTGATGCCAGAGGTTGGTTTGATAGTTTTCATCTCCTGATCTCCTTCCTAAGCCAGATTCAGTCTCTGATTTCCAACACAAACCTAATTGCAAATGACAGGGTGTTTCACTTTGATGCATCAGTCTTTCTGGTCCATCAGTCCAAACACGCAGGGCTCGTGTCGTTCCTTTGGCGTACTACAGTCAAATACGGCTCTAATTGTAAGTGGATTTGGATCTGAGCTGGTTTCATGTAGAGCGACTCAAGCTCACAGTAGCGCGTGAGGGGGAGGAGACTGTCTTACACACACACACACACACCCACTATTCACTTTATCACTTACCCTCTCTGCTCTATCTGGCTTCCTCCTTTCTCTCTCTTCTGATTGTCGGACAGAGCAGCGAGCCACCGCTCCCCTTCCCTCATCCTTCATAAGAATCTACGTCACACATCAGAGATTCCAAAGTGTACGACGATGGCCTCAATTAATCACATTATACGATGTATCACAACCACAAAGTCCTCTGTTTTCAGTGGAAATCACCTCCGAAAATCAGCGGGGAGAGCTGGCTCGGAATTGTTGCATCCATCTGCCCCCTTAATGCTGCAATAATGATGAGAGGATAATGGTAGATCACAGCAAATAAAGGAGAAAGGGAGAAGAGATCACAGGAAGGTGGGGAGGAATGAAACACAGGGATGGAGAGGAAATGGAAGCAGATGTAGAGAAATCCGATGAGAGGCGAACTCAAGCCCTCCAGCTTCCTCCCTGAGCTCCAAGGCTGCAGGGAGAGGGAGACACACAGACAGAAAGGCTGAAACTGGATCCAAATATGCAGTTGGTGGTCAAAAGGGTAGTGGAGGTAAAAATAACATAGGAATCCCGACACACACACACGCGCATGTAAGACATAAACATACACAGGAAGAATACGAGGAGGAGAGGCTGGTTGTTCGGGGTGTCTGTGTGTGTGTCGGCAGCCTGTGTGGATGTATATGCCCTGACATATCCTGTCCTCTCCCCTCCGTGTGGGCCTCAGCATTACATAACCCTTTGTTTTATGTGTGTGTCGGGCTGGCTGCATGTGTGCGAGTTATTCATTGCTTCACTGCACGCGCTCAGGATGGCAGCCAGTGGTATTGCACAGCTCTTTATAACTCATTTAGACCACACAAAGATTTTCTTTTCCTTATGGCTGAAATTTTTCTTTGCCTCAGTTTTTTCCTCTTTTATTACGAGAGACTAAAACTATGTTGGCTGACTGTGTGGACTTAATGTCTGATCAGCTGATGTTGTGCTCGTTCAGTGCGTGAATGCTCTGAACACGTTTTTTTTTTTTGCATCCTGTTTACATTCTAGTTTACCAGCTTATTCTATTATGTAATGAAATGTACTGAGGCGATTATCCCCAGTGCTACGTGTCCTATAATGCATCTCAGCCAGCAGCGGCTCAGTGACCTCGAGCTGATCATCCTGTTTGACTCAGTGGTGACCTTTAACCCTGCATTTCCACATTCAGCTGCAGCACATTAGCCCGCTCAACATCTAACACCTTATAGCTTGGACCATGGCTTTTCCAGGGGAGGAGTTTTTTGGTTCGCTGTTCTCAGATCTAAATTTGAACTTCTTTTTGAGTTTTTTTTTCTAAATTTGATTAAAGGCCCTGTGTGGAATTTATAACTGATCTTGAAATAGTCTCCCTTTTATGATTGCCTGTTAAAAATCCACAATATAAAATGAGATTATCAGTGCCAATATCTATTCTTTATAAACACTGTTTCTCAGTATCAATCGTCAGGTTGGGCATTCCCGGGAAAACTCAAATCTTGGGGCATAAACACACACTTCCTTTGAGGACACTACACTTGTCAACGTTTAAAAGTAAGAAGCAAGATCTTTCTCTTTGAAGATGCTGAGACGTGAGGAGAATCTGTTTTAATTAGACTGCAGCACCATCCTTTGTCAAGGAGTGCACTCACACTGTCGTGAAGACATGACATTTCAACAAGGTGTGTGTTTTGGAAATGAACATCGATCAGATCTTGTTTATCTTTGTTTAAAGGGGACATATCATGCTGATACCTGATGTAATACTTACATATAATATAACAAATTTGAAAACAAGACCTTACACCCCCTGAATTTTCAAAAAATGAGATATTGAATTTCTCTGATATCCTAGAACGAGATTTGATGCCTCTGAAAATAGGTCGTTGCCAGTTGGCTGCGAGATTTCGACCTTCGTGACGACACGAGGATCCTTTCTTTTTATTGGAGCAATCTGATAAAGCAGCTCCTCCTCTGTGATGTCAGTTAGTCACACAACCGCCACCGAGGGATACACCCACCAAGAGCGGAGTATAAACATATAAACTATACATGTTACAGTACCGGTTTGACTCACCACACTGAAGCATCCTGAGATGATCTGTGTCGAGGTGGATTTTCTTCCTCCTGAGCTGCAGAACCGTCCGGGTCTGACTCGGGGTCCAATACAAAAGGACATATCCTACACTCTGCCATTTTATTAGTGCTATCAATGCCTTACGGTGAAGTTTTGGCCAACAGCAAACTCGCTCGGTCTGCCCCATCCAATATGGCGATTTTGTAAATTCTGCCATGCTGCAAAAACCGCCCCCTGGCTCTACCCCCTCCGCCCCTCTGATAGAACTGACCAATCAGAGCACAAAGGGCTGTGACATTGTGAGGTTACTGGAGGTCATTCTCATAACAGCGTTCCAACGAGATCTTCAGAATAGCCTAGAGGGCAGAAATGCTTTACAGGCATCCTAGTCTGGCATAGTGAAAAGGAGAAACAAGCATGACATGTCCCCTTTAAGACAACTTTTTATTGGACACAACATGTATAACTTTGCTAACTTTACTGTTTTGGCTTATCTTCACAGAGAAATTAAGAGTTATAGACTTTGAGTTATGCTAAATATCCTAAATCCTTAATATTCTTTCACAGCTAAAAAAATAAGTCTCCCTTTTAGCCAAAAAAAAAAAAATAAATACTGAACTAAAATGTAAATTACATTGTTTTCAAATGTTACAATTTTTCCATGGGAAGAAATATCTCTCTAACTAAATGACTTCAGTTTATCATAGCTCCAGTTTGCTTCAATTTATACTGAAAAGGTGACATGTCAGACCTGTATTTGCCGAGTGTTTCTGCTGCCCCCTAGTGGCCCTCAAAAACTAATATTGCAGCTCAGAAACTGTCTAACAGTACTTCCAGTCTGCCACAAACAACAGGAGACAGCCAGGTGTGTGTGAGCCCACTCTCGCTGTGTTGCCATAGGTGGCTGCACAAGCAGCTACTAACTAACAGCACTGAGACCTGTTCATTTCAGGGGACACAATCTGCCAAAAACCATAAGTGTTGTCTGCTGACAGGACGGAGGAGTATTTACAGCGCTGTCCTGCTGGAGACCACAGTAATGCAGCAGGCACATCTAAGTCCATTATCTGTGACTTGACCTTCTCATCACCTCTAATCTGTGTCTTGGCCATCCCTGGAGGCTGAAGGTTTATATCAGAGCCACTTTGAGATTACTACAGCCCTTCAGCTCTTTAAAAGAACAGCCATGTGTTCAGACTGACTGCTGCGGACAATCAAGCTTCAGGCGGGCAGGAGGAAGGCCGATCATGTGCATTTATAGACACTTGCCTTTTCTGAATTCAACATGAAGGTTCTCCTCCAAAAGTAACCAGGGATTAAAAAAAGATGCAGTGCAGGAAATGCTTGGCCACAGGAGCCGTCCAGGAAAGATCGCTGCTTGTTCTGTGTATGCAGCGTTTCCCACAGAGCAACATATCTGAGTCTGCTAAAATATTTGAAAGGATATCACCTCTATTAAACAACTTTGATCCTCTCCTTCAGTCTCTCTCTCATACAGTCTCTCGTTCAGTCAGTACATTCACATGCAGCTTCAGAAATCAGACCATGAGCTTATTCAGGGCGAGATCGGGCTATTAGAATGCATGGAGACGGCTTTGTCGAATCAAAATTGGACAAAGCATGGCTCAATTGACACCGTTACCGTGTAAACAGTAAGCCGGTGTTTCCAGTGCAAACGCTGACACCACGCCACACTTAGCTTTGTGCCATACTTGCCAACCTTGAGACCTCTGAATTAGGGAGATTTTCAAGGGGGTTGGGGTTGGGGTGGGGTGGGGGGGGGGCGCGCATATTCAAACAAAACAAGAAGAGTGAAATACTTGAATTTCACATAGTTCATTTATTGGACAAAGAAAATAACAGTCCACAGTAACAAAGTAAAGTCACCTAGCAAATTTAATAGCTGTCCACAGTACCCATGCAAAAGATGGTAAATAAAAGTATGTCTTAATTAAATAAATAAATAAAACCAAAGAAATGCATACATTGCATATATTGGTGGTTAATCTATGCAATGTATGCTCAATAAATAAAAATACAAACAAAAAAGGCATTTTTACACGAGTACTTTCTCTTCTTACTCATTTCTTCTTCTGCTTCTTCTTTTTCTTCTGTTCTGTTTGCCGCGCTTGACTTCGAGCCAAGGTGTAACCATTATTAATGTCCGGCCAGGAAAGGCGCCCAGTCAGAAGGATGGTGTAGTAATATTGTTGTCCAGGTGGAAATCGGGAGAAATTCATGAGAATTGAGGGCCCGGGAGATTTTCAGGAGGGGCACTGAAATTCGTGACTCTCCCGGGAAAATTGGGAGGGTTGGCAACTGTGCTTTGCGCAAGCCCATCCAACACTACAACAGTACCCTTGTTAGGTTTGCCATGGACTACCGTGTTGTGCTTGTGCTGCCCAATATACTGAATCTGCTGACTGTCTTTCAACAAAATGTGCATCTGTTGCTCCACTTCTGCTCATACCATTCACCAATACACCAGATGATCGGCCCAACTCCACTTCTATGGAGACCAAAAACTGCTTCTGGAAAAGACAGTTATAGCGCCAACTACAGGCCTGGCCTGCTTACTACAGCGTTTCAGGCCCTCAGCGTTTCTGTGTAAATGCATATCTTTTTCACTGCGTTTTAGCGTTTTCAGTTGAAACCTTGTCATGATTATGGGGCCTCAGGTTGTGGGATTGCTTTAGGACTACGGTTGGATTCGGTGAGACTTGGCAGGTCCCGGTACGCCTCAACGTTCAGTCTAAAGAGGAAGTACACAAGCCAGTCTATGGCTCCAACACAAGAAACACACACCACGGCACATACTGACATAAAACATGGGGTGTTACAGCCACATCCATCTCAGCCATTGTTGTTAGAATGATGTAGGGCTGGGCAGTGTATCAATATTTTAATTATATGGAAATACGATTAAGTTCATTTTGCGTATTATTTAGCAGTACATTTCTTTGCGTGGTCTGCAAGTTTGCTCCTATTTTGGTGAAACAGTAGCGTGTGCTTCTGAGCAGAGTGCCAAAAGGGCCAGCAAGATTAAAAAAAAAACAGAGAAACCTGATACTATTTTTGACATGTTTTCATGTTAAGTTGTTGAAACAGTTAAAAAGTTTCATGAAAGCTGACAGGCTGATCACCAAAAGCTTGATGAAAACTCATCTGTTGATTTTTGAAGAATGAGAGGAAAGATGGACAAACTAAAACTTCTGATCCAAAGGGAGCAGAAAGGTTTCCTGTATGAGTGTGACCAGCTGATGCGAAATACACGCAAGTGCTGGAGCGCAGCACTCATCATTACAGTATCCACAAACTGATTAAGATGAAGGTTAAATTAAATATAACCCACGCAGAGTGACAGAAGGAACTTATGCTGCTAAATCTTATAAATCTGGACATAGCGAAGAACGGAAGTTTTCTCCATGACTCACGGAATACTAGAGTACTGTGTACTCGGGATATGACAAATCATTACAGCATAGAAAACGCAGAGGTTGATGATAGCGTGTCTGTAAACACTGGTAAATGATCATAGTAAGCGCAGATTTGATTCCCTCATGCAACTTTTCCAGCCATGGTCTGCATTTGTCTCTATTGTGCTTTCTTTAGGGTGGAACTCCATTACGCATGAGGAGTGATTCATTTTTCTATTATCTTCAAGATCTATCGGGCAAGCTTCAAAGATCAATCGGTTGATCGTGATCTACAGGTTGGCGACCTCTGCAATAGACCTAAATTTGGATACATAATTAATATGATACATAATGAATATGAATAGATACATAATGGATACAAAATTGATATGAATAATCATAATAAATATGAATACACATATCAAGTGTTGTCATTCTGGTTAAAATATAGAGATATACATCTTACATCCTGACATGACCTAAAAATATCGAGATATGGATAAAATGCCTTATCGCCCAGCCCTAGAATGATGCTTTTTCTTCGGATGAACTGAAACTTGTCTGATGCATACAAAGCTTCACTTATCAAAAGCGCAGCCCATAGAAACGGAGTGAGACGTTCTCAGTCAGAAGTCTGATTCTCTTTTCTGCATGTAAACCCTGACAAGAATAGATTCTGTGGCTTTACGATCAGGCTATGACCGTAGCCAGACTGCACCCGGGCATGTTAACATACTGAGTGACTCAGCACACATTTTGGATCTTCTTTTTCACCTGTTTAAAAATCAAAATATTTAAAATGATCAACTTCAGTCCCACTCACAAGCTTTAAACTGGATTAGATAAAGGTCTTTGTTGAACAGAAGAGGTTGGGCCAAGGGACCTCCTTTGCTTCCTCTGTTTTCTTCTGCAGCATGTGTTAAGACAGGTCAGAAGACTGGGTACAAAGCTAGGTCAGATTGTCTGCTAATTTATTGATGGGGGCTTGCTAGTGCTTTTGGAAACATTAAAAAAAAGAAAAATGCAGTTTCAGAGCCTGAGTAAAGTCTGTGTAAGAAAACACTGGTTTGTGTCAGAGCAGAAAGGAACAGTAGTCTTTGTGTTCCCAGGAATATGGTGACAAAAGCAATCTAACGATCAACTAATCACTCAGGGATCGTTTTGGCACTGAAATCAGCTCTGCTAACTCTTCTTTCCCTCCCTGCATCTCTCTTGTTGCCTGTTCCCCACCACCCCTTCATCCCCACAGTGCCAGACTCTGCCAAGCCGGACCCCACCCCTCCTCTCCCCCCAGTCAACCCCAGCTCTGCCCCAGCTGTACCCCCAAGCAGTGGCAATGGCAAGCGCGCCCCCACCGGAGTTCAACTGCAGACAGCACAGCAGCCCCAGACTACGCTCCAGCAGCGCTACCCGCCTAGAGAGGTTCCCCCACGCTTTCGCCAGCAGGAGCACAAGCAGCTGTTGAAGAGGGGCCAGCCTCTTCCCCAGGGGACCCTGCCTATTACCATCGCAGGGCGTCCCAACACCGCTGAACCTGCTGCAGCGGGAGTAGCCATAAACTCCTCTATCTCCTGCTCTTATTCCTCCACAGCCAGCCTGCCTACAGGTCAGACAATCACTACCCCTGACGACAGTGCAGTAAACATGAATGACAGGAACCTTCTGTGTGATTTACTTGTTGCTTTGAAATTTATCTCTTCAGATGCATCCATGAAAGTGACTAGGGCTGCACTACTTTGTCAACAGGATCAATTATGTTGACTCTAAAAAATTAATCGATGCAAATTTTAAGTGATGACGTATCATTTGATTAATTTCATTGTTGTCATACAGTGACATGAAATACCAGGTGGAAAGTGCTCAGCTGTTACCTCAGTTCACTGCATGAGGTGCTGTGTTATTGGATACTTGAATGGAAAAAAGATCGCTAAATTTATACATGATAATATTGATGAGGAAGTATCTCTGCAGCTCCAACAGCACTGGGCGATGGTGGAGGCTCTTCAACTCCAGCTTGGACAGCCTGAGCCTGGGGTTTAGCACCTGATAACGTGATTTAGAGAAATAAATATTCACTCATGTCTTCTTTGTTTTCCGTTGTAAACAATTTTTCAGTAATGGGTTACAAACCAGTGTAAAGACTCACACTACAGTAAGGTCATTTGTCCGATGGAGCTAATTAAAGCTCACATTGCACTGGTCTAACCAGCAACACTTAGCAAAGTGAGTGAGTGCATGTATATAGAGAAGAGAAACTGCAACTTGAGTATGAATTGTTGCTTTCGTGTTGTGAAGAGCTGGGGGAGATCAGGGGGAATCAAAGAGGAAGCAAAGCAAGCCCTAAAAAATAATTTTGCCTTAGAGAACAAACATAAAGTTGCCTATGGTCTTGCAGTACTGCTAACAACAACTTCTCTCCCTACCTGCTCACATGACACAGAGCTGACCAATCAGAGGCGAGTACTTAACTTAGCGTAAATGCAATGAAAACTTGGAAAGCACATTCAACAGATGTTGGTTACAGATATGAGGTGCTGTAGAAAAAATACTTAAACCTCTAAATATAGAGTACTTACTTACTTATAAAGTGATGTTTAAATATATTTCTTTGGAAATACTGTAAACATTCTTTAATGACAGTGTTTGAATTGAAACAAAAATGTATAAAAACTGATTTTACTGTAAAGCTTTCATGTAGAAAAGGAACTGTGGATTCTAAATGATTAATACCCCAATTTTTTTATATTCAGTTACTGACCAATTCATATTTTACATAAACAACGGTTAATGAATTAATGTCTGTTTTAAACAATCAGTTGGACCACCATCATTAATTCTTGTTAGTAAAACACTATTTTCGGTCATATTATTTTGTATGTCATTTGCTGAGTCATGTGTTTAATTATTTGATGTTAAAAAGAAGGTAAAATGATATCAACGTGCATCACCAAAGTCACTGAGGAAAAACAGAGTCCAAATTAGGTTTGAACAAAAAATAACTGATAGATTAGTCAACTTCAAAAATTATCATTATTTGCAGCTGTAGCTAGAATGTGGTCAAGAGTTTCTTTCATGATAAGCAAGAGTGACATTTATATTGTATGAATAGTTACATTGATCTAGTAATGTTAAATAATCGTTAAATGAAAGTTTATTCTCTGAATAATTTTAAAATTATAATTGTAAATTTTTTTTATTAATTGATAATCTAATCGCTAGATTAATCATTGAAAAAATAGTTGTTTGCAGCTCTAAAAGTGACTTTGTATTTTTACCTGGAGCATTGACTAAAATAAACCAATAAAAAAAGAAGTGGCATATTTTCTCTTGTGGAGTGTAAAGTTATACTGCAAGGACCACTTCAAATAAAGCTCAATGAAACAATACGAGAAAGCATTGTTGACGCACTAGGGGTGTAACGCTACACAAAAATCACGGTTCGGTACGTACCTTGCTTTTAGGGTCGTGGAACAATGCAAAACCATTTGCTTGTTTAAATGTTTATTAAACCAAAAACTTGCCATTATACAGCGAGGGGGGGGGCTCTTCAAGCTCTGGTTGGTCGTTGGCAGCACCCATGATGCACAATTCAGACACAAGCTCCTGTGGCTACGGAAGCTCTTTGATATTCATCTTCTGATTGGCTCACCGTGAGATGTCACGTCCACATGATATGCACATGATTGCAAAGCAGAATCACGGACCACTTTCCTCATGAATATTAAAACATCTTCCCTGCTCAGCCAATCATAGACGAGTACTAGCATGAATATTAAAGAGCCATGTGCAGCGGCTAACGTAAACTTACTGTACTCGTTCGAATACAGCACTGTACCCAACTGAACGGCCTTGTGGAGCAGTTCGGCACGGATACATGTAGCATTACACCCCTATGACGTACAAAAAAAATTACAGCATCACCTCTTAATTAAGCCTCAAAACATACATTTCTATTACAGTATATCAAGACCACCTCTCTCCAGTTTGGTACAGGTTTAATATGAATAATAAAATAGATGGATCAGACAAATGGACAGGCCACAATCATTTCTTGTCACGTCAGAAATCAGCAGATTGTCCCAGACTTAAATTTTCCCTCCCTCAAACTGCACTTCAAACAACAACAAACCATCTGGTGGGAACTCAACTGGTCCTAAAATTAGTTCAGAGCCAAAATCAGACTTAATCCGCTCAGTGTGCACCCAGCTTCAAACAGCAACATTAAAACATAATGTCAAAAAAACACTCCCTGATGAAGTGGAATCAGAATATGTCTCAGTTATTTTTACATGTAGTGTTTGCATCTTTATTCATACCTACTTCTCCTCCTCCTCCTCCTCCTCCTGAGAGCTGTTTGTCTAACATGTGCTTTGCTTCTTTACGCTTTGCATAAACTTGCATACCTTAGTGACATTTTCAGTGTGTATTTTTTTCCTGTATCGCACTGTGACTGTAGCAGCGTTGTGTGGTGTACCTGTAGAGCAGTGTATAGGCGTCACAGGTGTTGCTGAGGGTTGTTTGTTTTCCCCCTGCCTCCGCCTGGCAGGGGATTAGAAGTGGGGATAGAGGAATACAGAGGGAGAGGATGGAGAGTAAACACAGTTGGCTATCTCTCTGTGTTTGTGTATTTTCTTACCTGAGGGCTCTGCGCGTCCCACTAAGTCGGTTGTTGTGTTTTTCTCGGTTTGATCTTTAATGAAACATCATCTGCCGTGTGGAGATGATGTTGAAGTCTTGTTTTGGTTATGAATGCTGCGTAATGAAACCTCAGCCCCTTCGATGCTGTTTGGATGCGATTTTATCTCTGTGGTGATTAAACAGTTATCCAATCCTCTTCACTTTCTCCCTCTCATCGTCTTCCTTTTACTTCCTCCTCATTGAGCGTGGCTGACCAGCTCTTCAGTATTTCCTGTTTTTGGAGGAGGAGCTATGAGGAGTGGGCTAGTTGGCCAGGCTCCTTAGTAGGCCTGACCTGATAGAGAGACTGAGTGAGAGGAAAAAAGAAGGAGAGCTCGAGCATGGCAGAGGTCCAGTGCTGTGGGCTGAAGTGACTCATGGCTTACGGTAAAAGCTGCTACTTGTCTCCACCCCTCTCTGGCAGGCCTGCTCTGCTCTGCTTTTGCTCTCTGTGTGTCTTTGAACCCACTGATTACATTAGGATGGACAAACAGGAGGACCTTCCCAGCTCAAAGACAGAAATGAGTCCTCTAGGTTTTTGCACATGAACAAAAACCTCACAGGCTTTTCTACGGGTTCACTTCAGTCACTCCATCCCCACATCCTCATCTGCTGATTGTCTCTTTCCCTTCTTTCGTTTCCCACCGAAAGCTAACAGTAAAGGCACACTAGCTGCTTTCATTCCCTCCTCTCGCTCCCTCCTCTCTCCATCCGCTGACTCCCCCTCGCCCCACCCCGTCTTTCATTACCCGGTCACATGTCCGCTCTGAAGAAAAGAATTGCTGATAAACATGGTCCGTGTGTCTGAATGTATTTGTGCTGCTGCACATAAACAAACTTTCTTTTCTCTGTCGTCTGAGCTGGATGCACCCCTGCTCAACTTTACACAAAGTTTTATTCAGTGGTTAAGATTGGCAGCTGCACCTTCTGCTGAGTTTTAATGGTCAAGGTTCACAGCAAGAGTTCAGACTTAATTCAAACATAAGCCCATATGCGCCTCTTTACTCCAATTTTGCACATTTATTAGTCTTTGTGTGGCAATAATGCAGGCAGTGGAGTTAAGATGACTATTAGCTTCCCTGTAACTCAAAGCTTATAGTTTATAACTGCTATTTCATTTTTTACAGCCCTTTATTACATTTAACAAACTAATAACAAAGATTTGATCCTCAGTAGGAATTGTACTTTCTCTGCACAACAGCATCAACAGAAACTTT
This sequence comes from Halichoeres trimaculatus, assembly GCF_033239565.1. Taxonomy (NCBI): domain Eukaryota; kingdom Metazoa; phylum Chordata; class Actinopteri; order Labriformes; family Labridae; genus Halichoeres; species Halichoeres trimaculatus. Next base: position 3,372,022 of record NW_027437198.1, on the reverse strand, counting down.
GCAGAGTTAAACAGACTTTGTGGAGTGAGAAAAGCATGCTGCTAATGTGCTAATATCTTGCCTGGTGGGGAACAGAGAGTGTGTCTACATGCTAGACTTGATGTGCTTTGTAAGTCTGCTGATGATGCTGTAAGAGAGCCCTGGGAATCCCCCTCAGAGAGGGCTGGGACGTCTTGTTATGTGATTAAACATCAGCTCACTGTTAACCACAAATGTTTAGCACTCTCTTCCTTTTTTTTTCTTTCTGTTTCTGTGATCCTGCTCTTCTCTCACCCTCTCTGCATATTTATTGTCTTCTGATGCATGTGCGTTCAACTCGTCCAACTTCGCTATAGCAACCAACCAGCTTACACATGCACTCGTTGGCCCCAGGATAAATCAAGCGTACGCACTATATGTGAGTCCGTCAATCTTCCTGTTATAGCAGCCCTCTCCCCATGTTGTCGTTTGCTTGGCCAGCAACCCCTATCCCAAGGCCCTTTCATGTAGAGGAGGCGTGAGGGAGCGGGCTATTTTAAGACTGGCATGCTGGAGAAAGCCTTTGACCTTGTTTATCCTTTGGAGGGGGGAGGAGAAAGAGGATACTCAAAGGCAAACATGACGTACAGCTCTCTTAAAAAAGTACTTTTAGGAGACTGAATTTCTCGTCTGTTTCTCTTTTCCCTTGTGATAATGTCAATATAATAATGTGTTAACGGCAAAGCAATGAAGGGGTTAAACCCTAGCACTGAACATTACTAAATGTTGGCCTGTTAAATGCATATTTCACATACTTTTTCTCCCATAAAGTAACAGCATTGAACAGCAGCACAAAGTGTTTTGCCTGCTGTGCATGCAGCTTCTAAAAAGCTGTTTTTCTTTTTTTAAATATTAAAGATGCAGTGTGGAAACGAGGATTTTTGCGACATTTAGCATTCAGATTTCACAGTGAGCCTATCTGTTCCTAAAACATCCCATCACTTAGTGACTCTCAGCTTTTGTAGATCAAAGAGTATCCTGAAGATGTTGATGGGTGTTGATGCTGACGGACATGTCTCATAGCTGGAGAAACAACAGGCAGAAAACTCCATGACAGCCACATCACCCTCTGATAGCTCATGTTCTGTTTGACAGAGCTAGCCTTCAACAATGAAGCACCAATCCACCTCTGACTGTCAGAGAGGAAAGAAAACTCTCAAAGAAATGCTAACGTTTGTCAGACTGTACCATAAACAATAAACAATGACCTTTACAACCAATGACGGTTGCTACGGAATCGTTCTCCAACGGTACGTGTCACCTTTACCTGTGGAGCAGAAAACAGCCAACCTCAGCATTGTCCTTCAACCCAACTTTTTCATTGATGACTCCCAGCTTGGAAACTCTACACCAGGGGTCACCAACCTTTTTGAGGCAGAGCTACCTCACGGCAAATGAGTGGCACAAAGAGCTACTTGTCTGATAAACCTTTCAGAGTAAAATTGCACTGGTCACTGGTCTCTTCATTCCTTCCTGATCTTTTTGGACCTAAATCTGTTGATTTACACTCATGTGATGCATGTTTGAGATTCTCCATCAGAAAGTACTCTCCATAATAATAATTCTTCTCAATACTAATTATCATTATTATGATTCTTCGACAACTATGGCCGTCTTCTTCTCCTACTGTAATAACAACAACCACCCCCCTCTCTTCTTCTCTGCCTGACTTCCAGGTAGATTTCAGGACCAGTGGTCAGGCTCGTATTGAAAACCGCATTTTGCTCTTTCTGTCCTCCAAAATCTGCCAAAGACAAACACGGTTGTTCGGTATGTCTGCCCCTGTAAACTAGGGATGGATACCTTTCACATTTGAAACAATACGGTACCGATGCCCAGTACCTGGCAATCAGTACCGGTACTCAACGGTACCAATTTTCGGTACCTTTTATGTGGTAAAAAATATCAATTTGTTTAATAATAAAGTATAGATTTTTTTCAATTTGACATACTTATTCTTCAGTATATAATCTTGCAATGCTGTGTTCACTGCCTCACAGTCACAAGGATGTGTTTAGGTACCTAAACATGGTGCCTTTTGATGTTACATGAATCGATACCCGATACTTTTGACTGAATTCGGTCGGTACCTATAAAAGTACCTAATTGGGTACCCATCCCTACTGTAAACAGGACCCACTGATGTAAATGCAAGAAGCTTTTTTCTAGCTTAGTAAAAAGGAAACTAATGGTTTATGGGGATGATTGTTCACTTATTTAACATAATTCACAAACATACATTAACATTATATCTCATTTTCACCATTTCTGTTTGGCTAACTTCTACTCATGCTTCTACTTAAAGTGTATTGATCATTATTGTTGAACATGGAGGTAGCACATTCCTGAGCCACATGCGTTCATGTCTGTTTATCTGTTAGAGAGGTTGTTCATCTGAGTGGCAGGAAGTGTTGTCAGCTCGCTCTGTACCATCCAGTTTCTCTGCCCCTCTGGGACTTCATTAAGCCAGGATCAGTCCAGCTGAGGCCAATACAGTCCTCATGGGTAACTTCCTCCATCCACCTCTCTAAATCCATCTCTGTCCTTAATTTTTGTCCTCACTGTCTTGGTTTTTCATCCCTCTTTACGTGAGGGATGCCCATATGAGCTCAGGAAGTCGAGTGGTTATTCTGTTTGTTGGTGTATCTGCATCAACACAGTGCAATACAGTGTGTCTGTGTAACACACAGCAGTGCGAGTGGCCATGCAGTAAGCATGGCATGACCTCACTGCATGTTGGTTCCTTGCAGAGGAGAGCGGACTGCACAATAAAGGGACTCTGTTCTCTACCAAACATTGACTTATTGTGTTGTTGCGTGGGCGCTGGGATCATTTGTAAACAATACCAGCCTTGATCCAGGGGCTGAGGTCCTTTTTCTTCCCTTCCACAGCGCTCCCAGCCAGTCTGCTTCTCCTCTGCCTCTCTGCTGTAACTCCTGTGCAATGTTCGGAATCAGATCACCAGCCCCTAATCTTGCACTTTGATCTTTATGTCATGTCCTTACTGCCCTTAAAGTGGCAGTTTGCTTTGAGTGCCTGGCTCCTTTGGTTCTCACTGTATAATCAAGACATTCACAGCTAGAAGGTGTAGAGTTTGACCAAAACAAACATTTGTCATCATGTGTGGTCTGATGACGTGACTGTGTATACATTAAGACATGCATGTGTGAAAACGCTGTCAATCCAGCACTGTGGGGGCGGCATGCTGTTGTGGGTTATTTTTGTTGCTCTCCCTCATCCCTCGCTGCTATTGAGAAGGCTTTCCATTGTGGGCCGGGAGCACTAATTGCAGATAGAGAGGTCTTGGCTAAATATTTAGTGACAGTTTTGGGGGAGGGGAGGTTTTTGTTTTGTTTTTGCTCATGCTTCCTGAGTGCATAATAAAAGTCTCCAGACTTTATCATTCAGCTGTTAACCAAGTCCCCCCTCCATGCAGGCCACCATCATCAATACTCCCGTCTCTCCGTTGCACCCATCCCCTCCCCCAACCCGCCTCCTTTCAGTGCTTTTCCAGAGAGAGAGAATATCCTCCGTCAGGATAGGAATAGAGCACGATATAAATAAAGCCAGAGGGAGGCAATAGATAGAAGAGGAGAGACCCAGCCAGAGCAGTGTTGGTGGGAGGGACTGTGTATGAGGGGTGAGGAAGGAAGAGAGAGGGGGGGGTGTCTTATGCCGCGCAAGAGCTGTGCAACTTCTTGGCAGCTTTTCAGAAACGAGCCTCAGAGGCTTGGCGAGCCGAGCAGACATATTGAGACAAGGATGGTTGCTGCGTTGCACAAAACCTAGCATTTTACAGGATGGTCGGGAGACACCTCTCCACAGGTATTTCACCACTCTGTTTCACCTCTCCACCTCTCCTCTGCTTGGGCTCCCTGTTTTTCTCTCCTCCTTGGTTCATCTGCGTTGTTTTAGTGGCTTGCTTTTACACTCTGCGTGGGTAAGACGTGAGCACTTTCAGATGTTAAAGTGACAGTGTATCACTGGCATGCAGCGTTGAGATCCTCCGCTTTGTGTGCTTTATTTTGAGTGAGATGTACATGCTTTTACAGCAGCTATGGTGGAGCTGCAGACAGTAGCTCAGAGCCTTTTTGGCTGTAGTTCAGGACTGAGAAAATGGCGGTCCTGCACTTCTCAGTGGAGTGACGCTACAGAACGACAGCACTGTGTGTCAGAAACACAGTGCCCTCTTTCCTCCTATCCTCCCTCACTGTGTTCACTCTCTCCTTTAGTAGCAAGCGTTTGATTAAGCTTGAAAGAAAGGAGTGGTGCACAAATGCTGTAATATCCCAAATGCAGCTGTGACAGCATTCGTGCATGCAGCCAGGACATGCATGTCCTGGAACATGTAAACAACAAACCACTGCAGCACACAGGGCAGCAGGAACGAGGCATTATGTTGGCAGTGGATTCTTCAGTGCAGCAATTATGATCTGCAACTGGGGTTAGTTTGATGTCAACAATATAGGTGTGAGCATGGGAACTCCTGGGAATCTGCTTCACTCAATCCACAAGGATAGACGTGAAATAGGCGCAAGTATTTATTTAGGTTGTTAGAGACGTTTTGCAGCTGGGTGAGAGCTCATGTTTAGTTTCAAATCAGATTTCCAGAGACAGGATAGAGACGTGTGTGCTTTATGTCAAGCAGAGGTCAGAACTTCAGTGCTTATGGGATCAGAAGTTGAAGGAAGCATGGCCTCAGCCATTGAATAACTCTTATTGTGTGATTTTCAAGCATGTTTTTTCATGTGTCATGAGACACACATTATGATAAATATGTTCTAAGTGACTGTAAAACTAGTGATATTTAAGATTTTTTACTTTAATAAATTCATTGAAGAGAACCAGGTGATTTTTTGCTACCTTCACCTTACATTGATGCAAATGGAAAAAAAAATGTTCTGCTGTCACACTGTGGATATTCTCTCATTTATCTTTTTTTTAAATCATGGAAAGTGTTGTTCTTGTGTGGTCAGTTTGTATGTTGTAAAAATATGGATAAAACTGAACATTTCTATACTGTACTGTCACCTTTACTCTATGTTTTCTTTGGGGTGTGGGTGGTATTTATCTGTTTCTGAAAAAGCGTCACATTTAGTTTTCTGCATGTATGCATAAGCTGGCACCTTGCATGTTGCCATGGTATTTTAACCTCAGGGAGCACGTGTGGGAGTGATGATGTTAATGGTTCCTCCTTTTTTCTTATCTTGAATCTTACGTTCCCCTTATCTCCTCACCTCATGTTGTTTCTTTCTTCCCATACAGAACTGCCCCCACAGAGTGGCCAAGGAGCCCAGTATGATAATCCCTTCTGGGGACACCTGCCAGCCAACAGAAGTGCCACAAGTGCTGCATCTTCCACCAATCTCAGTGGCTGGGATCAACTGATCATAGACCAGAAGGACACAGAAGCTTGGCCTTCTATTACCCTCAGCCAGAGCCAGGCCCCTCCAGGAGAATGCCCTTTGGACACTGACCCTGGTCACCTGACCAGCAGCAGCAGTAGTACTAGTAGTAGTTGTAGTACAGTGATTATGGCCACAGGGGCTAATAGCCAAACAGGCCACTTTCCTGCCAACCAACTTAGCAGCAAGGCCAACAGTGGGCCCAGCCCTGCCAGTCATAGTGGAACCAGCATGCTCTCCAGCCAGGTTGCAGCCAATCGTAGCTGGGGCTCTGGGTCTGGACCCTCCCATTGCCCACCTCAGTCCTCATTAGGGAATGAAGGGAAAAGTGATAGCCCAGGGGTGGGAGGAAGCGGCAGAGGCTGGGGCCCATCTTCGTCATCTTCCACCAACAACTTTAACTTGAACCTAAACCCCAGTGCCAACCCTTCAGCCTGGCCCATGCTGGGACATGATGGGGGTAGCACAGGGGGAGGCAGCTCAGGGGGAGCAAACACCATTTCAACTCCTCAGTCTACACCCAACCTCTGTAATCCACCTGGCCCCCCACCAGCCCAGACCAGCACCTGTACTGGAGCCAGTGCTAACAGCAGCTCCTCTGTGATTGGCAGCGCCTGGGGTAGCATGATGGCCTCTGACACGTCAGAGCCGCACCCCTCCCCGTCCACAAATGTGTCTTTCAGTTCGGAACCTCAGAACCTTAAAACTGATGGACCAAATCACACTAATAAACAGGAACCCCCCAGCCCTATTCGCAGCTTGCCTGGCTGGGGAAATGCAACTGTTGCCCTGGGTTCCATGGGCCAACCCCAAACAGGGGGCCCACAGGTCAATGGAGAAGATGGTAGTTCAGCATGGGTCAACAGTGGTGACTCTAAGGCACCTTCATCTAAAGAGGCCCCTGGCTGGGACTCTGGCTGGGGAGGAAGTGGAGCTGGAAATTCTGGAGGCTGGGGGGACCAGCCTGGAAGAGGCTGGGGAAAGCAGCACACTGACGAGACACAGGGGGGCTGGGATGCCCCAAGCTCTCCTCCCCAGGATGCACAGACTAGCCCCTGGAGCAGAGCAGTTAGCACAGCTGGTGCCAGTGAGGGGAGCAGTGACAGCATGGAAGGAAATCCCCAGCAAAGAGAGCGCTCATCCAGAGATAATCCAGCTCCTCTTCTGCCTGCTCAGGATCTGGACCCCAGGGTTTTGTGTAACACTGGCTGGGGACAAACCCCTGTTCGTCAGCATACCTCCTGGGACATGGAGGATGCTAAACGCAAAACTGAAGGCTCTGAGTCATGGGGCTCTGGCATGACTTCTCCAAGTGACACCCAAGGGCCCTCCAAAACTAATATGGGCCCCTCACAAAGGACTGATCCTGGGAGCAAAAATGATGTGCCCGGTTCTCAGGGAGCTTCAGGTTGGGGTGGAGGCATAGCTGCTACCAGCCAGGCTAGCTCTGGTTGGGGAGAGCAGCCCAACAACATCAAGCCCCAGAGTGGTCGCAGTGGCTGGGGAACTCCTCCAACAACAGGCCCTCCCCCCAGCATACCCAAGAACCAGTCCTGGGGAGAGGAGAAGTCCACTGGGTGGGATGATCCTAACATCAAGACAACCTCCCAGGGCTGGGGAGATCAGCCCAAAGTATCTCACAGCTGGGGCAGCAGTGGGGGGAGCAATAATTCAGGGGACTGGAGAGAAGCAGAAGAGTGCAAGAAGAGCCCCACAAACCCTGGATGGGAAGGTGAGGCAGGTGGTTCGAAGGAAAACCCTAGAAGTTGGGGAATGCCTTCTCCTGGACCTGGGATGTCTGGAAGTGGAGGAAATGGAGGCTGGGGTGAGCCAGTCTGCCAGCGTCCAAATGCCCCCCCCTCTACCCAAAGCTGGGGTCCCAGTGGAAATAGTGGAGGAGGGGGCATGGGCACTTGGAGTGGCTCAGGCCCAGTGAAGCAGGGTGGAGGCTGGTCCGGCAGTAAGCCGGAATCCTCAGCTGAGCCTACAGGCTGGGAGGAGCCGTCCCCACCCTCAATAAGACGGAAGATGGAGATAGATGACGGGACGTCAGCTTGGGGTGACCCTGGTACCTACAGCAAAACGGTTAACCTGTGGGACAGGAACAATCCAGGAATATCCCAGGCCAAAGTCCCACCCGGATGCAATAACCCCCCAGGCCCAAACAACAACAACAACAACCACCCCCCTTCACACAATCACACCTATCATGGGCCGCCTGCACCTTTACAGAACCACACTTCAAACTCCCAAAACCAAGGGCCCACTGGTGGACCCATGGATCCTGTTGTCCAACACCAGACTGGACCATCTCACTCCCGGGGTCCCCTTTTGGCTCAAAGTAAGACATCTCCTGTTTTGTTACAGTCTAACTGTGAGAGTTGAGTTGAGGTGTGTTTTAAATAAGCCTTATTTTAAGCTTTTCAGTTTACGGAGTTTGCTTTCAGATTTGTACCCTAAGTATATCATGACTTTGCTTCTTTCACTGCTCAAAGCGAAGGTGTCAAACATGAAAGCCAGTCGGTTAGGTTGTACGGTACTCTGCTGAGCTCCACTCTGTTGATCCACTTAGAGATAATACTTGACCTAGTTTGTCCTCTCTGGATTTACGTCTAATTCACTATCCAAATGAGCTAAGCAGCACCGCCCTGTCTTTCCATGAGGCTCCTCAGATTTCACAACACTGAACCCCTCTGTAAGGGTAACCCAGGCAACCTCTCATGGGTACTCAAAGGAAGCACAAGAATGCTGTTTACAAAGTGCCTCATGAAAACAGCGATTCACCACAAACTGTTTGAGACAGCTCGGAAGTGTGTGATTATATGGGAGCCACCATCTGTCAGTGTTTGAAGGGAGGAGGTGGGGCAGGCTTACAGAGCTGTGAGGGGTCAGACGCCCCCTGCTGTCCCTCACTTGACCCTGCACACTGGCTCCACATTGGATCTGTTTGCTGCTAAATAAGACCTGCTAGCCGACCCTTAAACTGGCCCACTTGTTCTTGAGTGTAATGAAAAATCAGTTTTATTTGTAACTAGGCATAGAAAGTAATTGAAAAATGACCCCCTTGGCAGTGTTTTGATCAGTAAAATCCTGTCTTTCTCCAACTGGATGGTTGGTTGCAGTACTCTTTTAGAGCTGCCGGCATGATTTGACCTCTCCCTGGAGAGAGAGCTAAGCTGAGACTGGCACTGCCACTGGCCCACAGACAACACCGTGTTCCTGGTGCCAAGAGGAGCCGGGCCATGCCAAATCTTAAATGGGCATCTTCTCTGTGTGTGAATGATCCTGTGAGGCAAGCCCAGGTTTCTGCACAAGTGGCACTTGACACTCTAAAAGCGAGGGACAAACGGGGTCAGGGTGTGTGATAGGCTCAGATGGATTCGAAGCTCGGATTTATTCAACAAAAATGAAACAAATAGAAATAAATAAGATTTAAGTTCTGTGGGTCTATTACTTTAAATCATTGTAGGGCTGACGATAACGATTTTGGAAAATAGTGTAATTTCGGTTTTCTTGGACCAATATTGCAGTTGCGATGAGCATGCAATTTTACTTATTCCATTTTTTTTTTCTTTTTTTTGGGGGGGGAGGATTAATCGTCTGCATTTTTTACTCAACACAAGCAATAAACCATTCTATAATATGACCAACACGACAAAGGACACTGGCAACATATAATTAATTCTGTCCTGTAGACCATGATCCATGAATTGATTGTAACATACCTTTATTTAACTATTGCAATCACAGTAGAATGCAAATTGGCTTTTGCTAGTTTCACTAGGTAGACTGACTACAGGTTACTAGTCCCCTCCAGGTCTGTGTACAAGACACTTTTTTTTTCCTTTCTTTTTTTTAGTAATTGCAGCCTTTGCGACCTGAAAATTGTGCTTTATTAAATTGCAATGTCAGTTTCAATTCAATGAATTTTTCAGCTCTAATTTTTTGTTTTAAAAGTAGATAAAGGAAATTTAAATCTTGTTTGATTCACCTGCTTGTCCTCATACTTGGGCCTCCACAGGTGGCACATTTAAAAGTTAAGAAGTAAAAAGAGTTTTTGAGCTTCAGGGGGAGAGCTCTTAAACAAAACTTAGATGGTTTCTGTAGGTTTGATTCTACCATAAATCTTCTTGTAGTGAAGTGAGCTCAAGTGTCAGTTAAGAATGAGATTCTGCACCATAAACCAGCATGAAAAAATGTACTTTTAGAGCAACTTTAGTAAATCAGAATGTGAAACTCGAACTCATCTCAACAGCTGCATAACCCAGACTTTGTGTCATTTATAAAGAATGCAGATAAAAAGGTCTGATGGTGACTCCTGGATATTGTTGTACCTCTTACAGATTGGGGAGAGCTTCCCAGCTCCCACAAATCAGAGAGCTCTTGGGGGGAACCTGCACCCCCTCCGGTCAGCGTGGACAATGGGACATCCGCCTGGGGGAAACCTACGGGCAACTGTGGAGGCTGGGGAGACAACAACTCTGACAGCTACAGCAGGGGCAACTCGACAATGACAAATGCATCTTGCAAACCTGGTTGGTACTCTGTATTCAGTTTGATGATACAGAGTAATGACAGTGCTGTGTGTGCTCCTCACTGCTGAAAAAAAGTTCAGTAATCCTCCCCCAGTGATAAGTGTCTCAAGGACATCCGTTTGATACAAGAGGAATTAGAGCACAGATTAGCCCACACTGGCCTCTGGTGGCCATCTGATAGTATTGTTTGGAATAAATTCTCTTAGATATTGAAAAATATTACACCATTGCTTTGTAATTGATCAGTTATTGGTTGATTTTTCATTTTATATTTATTTTAACTTCAATTTATCTTGAAAAACCTTGCAGTTCCAAAGCAAGAGCGCGATTGATAGGACTTAAACTTTTTGGGCTATTTTGCTGACCAGCATAGCAATTAATCACATAAGGCATGCGTCTATCTTCCTGCTTTGTTTGATGCTAGTTTCATGTGCTTTCCAGCCCCAAAACCTATGCAAGATGGATGGGGAGGTGGAGGTGAAGAGCTGAACCTGTCGGGCAGTCAGTGGGATGCTGAGGAGGGGGACATGTGGAACAGCACCGCCTCCCAGGAAAGCAACTCCTCCTGCAACTCTTGGGGCAATGCATCTAAAAAAGCCCCACCAAAGGTGCAGGTAAGGACCACTCTCTTCAGAAAAAAATTGTTGAGTTGTGTATTATTGAGTTAGTGTGGAAATCACTTTCTAACCTCATTTTTTCTCAGGTAAAAGTCCCAGTGAAGCAAGAAGATGCCTGGATCATGAATCGTCTCATCAAACAGCTAACAGACATGGGCTTCCCTGTGAGTCTGACTGTAGACACTGTTGTGAAAGCAAAGCTGATCTATCATTTGAAGATCAGTAGCCTAAATCCAGTAACTGATTTTGTATAGTTGCTAATAGGCTTGGATTTGTTTGAGTATAACTGCTGTTTATGTGTTTTTATCTCCAGAGAGATCCAGCAGAGGAGGCTCTAAAGAGCAACAACATGAACCTAGACCAGGCCATGAGTGCCCTGCTGGAGAAGAAGACGGAGCTAGACAAGCGGGGGATGGGGATGACCGGCCACGACTACAACAACGGGCTCATCAACAAGCCCATGAGCTGCCCTCGGCCTCCGCTTCTTTCCAAAGACCCCTCAGCAGACCCCCGCCTGCCCTTCATGGATAAGGTAGTTCAAATTAAGCAGATAAGAAACATGAGACCAGGAGACATTTCTTTATTTAAATATGCTCAGCTTCAGTCAGGGAGGGGGGAGGGGATTGGAATTTGTGATGTAAACTAAAAACCTGTAAGAAAATCTCTGCTGGGATGATTAACCACCTGAGTCATGAGGTCATTCTCTCATCTTTATTAAAGCAAAAGGTCCTTGTGCATCTAGCAGTCTACCTCTGGTGGCTGTTAAAAAGAATGCAACACACAAGGCAGAACAAAAAATTGCATCTTACCTCTGAAGTTGCAAAGTCCCCTAGTTTGTATTTAGTAGCTGTAAATAAAATGTTAAAATCAGTGAAACCTGTTAACAGTGGCATTTCATATCCAGACGAGGGATGGAATGGTTCATAAAATCCACTGTTTGGATCTTATCACTGTTTTGTTGTAACAGTTTTTGATTACTTTTGGTGACCATTGTTGTTGTTTTTAACACCCTGAATACCATATATCTCTACAGTCTACTGTGAGTGTTTCCTTAATCAGTTATGTCGTGTATAGTCCTGTAAAACCAGAAAGGAGGAGGCAGTTTGGTATTTGAAACATCAATTAAAGCAGGTGAGACATTGCTCATTTCAAAATTCCAACTCCTCAGTAAGGAGAGTTTCTATTGGCTGTCCCAGGAGTCGCTCAAAGTCACTAAGTGACACCATCACCTAATTTGCACAATAAGCAATTTGCATGTAATTGACATAAACGCTGTAGGACACAGGAATAACACAGAAGAGACAGAAAGCAGGTAAAGAACACCTTAAATGTATTTAAAGGATAAGTTTGGTTTATACAGCTTTTACATTGTTTATAGAATGAAGTAGAACAAAATACTCACCCAGAAGGCTTTCCTGATCCAAGCAGTGCTTCGGGAGATATTTAGATCCAAAATCGTGCAGCGAACGTCTGTATAATGGGATCCATCGGGGAAGAGACAGCGCCGCTCCTAGAACTGCATTAATCGCCCAAAAACTCATGTTTTTCACCAATATTCCATCATGGTCTGCTCCGGGTTAGTCCTCTGCTGCAGTCTGTGTCACTCCAGACAGCGCTGTGTGGCGTTAATGACCTCTGAACTGACAAAGACTTTGTTTACATTTGCCCCTCCGCACATACGCAGTACTCTCTAGAGAGCTGACTCCACTTCCTCATTTCTTTGAGGGGCAAACGTAAACAAAGTCTTCGTCAGTTCAGAGGTCATTACAGCCACACAGCGCTGTCTGGAGTGACACTACTGCAGCAGAGGACTAAGCCGGAGCGGACCATGATGGAATATTTGTGAAAAACATGAGTTTTTGGACGATTAATACAGTTTTAGGAGCGGCGCTGTCTATACCTCGATGGATCCCATTATACGCACGTCTGCTGCACAATTTTGGATCTAAATATCTCCTGAAGCACAGCTTGGATCAGGAAAGCCTTCTGGGTGAGTATTTTGTTCTACTTTATTCTGTAAACAATTTAAAAGCTGTATAAACCAAACTTATCCTTTAAAACAACAAATCTCCTCTGTTGACTATCTTCTAATGTCAAATATCGACCCCCCTCCTTTATCTGGGCTTTGGACCAGCAGAAGTGACACTCACCTGCTCTATTCATTTAAATGCAGTTGTCTGCTGTGGAGCAGCAGGAGGAGAAAGCTTGAAGTGAGGAGGTCTGTCTGCCTGTGTTTTGGAGGGAAGGAACTCAAAGCAGCACATGCTGCTCATCGAGGGGAGAAAGATCAAAACATGCTTCACATTAATGTCTCCAAACTCCGGAGGAGTTGCTAGATTGGCCACAAGTCCCTTTTAAAAGAAAGTCTCCAGAGGGGTCTGAAAAGTCACTAAATATGGCAACAAAGTCTTTAAGTTGGTAACACTCAGTTGCGGTTTTATCCTCCACTTTCTTATCATCGTCATCAGAGCTCACACTGTCCTGCTGTACTCCTCCGCCTCGCGTTGCGGATAAGTATGATCAGAATCACACACGCTCCAAACTGTTTTTTTCATAAACCGGTCCATCCCTAATCCAGACTATGCAGTTATTTAAACTCAGTGGAATTCTGTGACGTACAGTGTACAGCTTGGGTCAGAGGGAGCCACATGTTGACTCTGTCTTCAAACCAGTCTTTCACTCGGCAGATGCAGAGTGGAATGTTTGGCGGTGGTGGAGCAGCACAAGCCCGGGCCATGCAGCAGCCTCAGCCGCCTCCTCAGCCGCCAGTGCCGCCTCTCAGCTCCTCTCAGCCTAGTCTACGTGCTCAAGTGCCTCAGTTTCTCTCCCCTCAGGTACACACACTCACAGATATGCAAACACACCAGGTCTCATTTCTGAAGTACAGGCTCTGTTAATAAATGCATGACTAGAATGTAATATTCACATACTGCCCTTAGAAGCATCTTTGCTGAGAGTTCATTCATTCATTTATTATTTATGACCATATATACCTCAGGACGTTCTGGGTGTAAGCATATACTATCAGTAGATGAGTGTTTTGAGTCACTGTGGGACAACTCAGAGAGATTCTACATCATTCACAGAAGAGTGGGTTTTTTCACAGTTTGATGTGTGAATGTGCTGTAATTTGCCCACAGGTTCAAGCACAGCTCTTACAGTTTGCAGCAAAAAACATTGGTCTGAATCCTGCACTTTTAACCTCACCAATAAACCCTCAACATATGACCCTTCTGAATCAACTTTATCAGCTGCAACTGGTGAGACTCATTGAGCCCAAAGACAAAATGCACCTTCAATGTTCTTAATATCTGTACTTTAAGACACATATCAAATAGTTTTTAGTATTTGTGAGAACTTCTAAGTTAGAACTTATTTGCCACTGACTGCTGTGGACTTCCCTCTAAAACACAGGCATACCAGCGTTTACAAATTCAGCAGCAGATGTTGCAGGCGCAACGTAATGTTTCCGGCCCCATTCGACAACAAGAGCAGCAAGTAAGTTGCCCTTTTATCTTTCATTTCCAGACTAGTGTGAAGTTTAGTTCTTTGAAATTATCCAATTCATTGAACATGTTTTCTTCTCGATGTTGTTCCAGGTTGCACGTACAATCAATAACATGCAGCAGCAGATCCAACAGCACCAGCGTCAGCTGGCCCAGGCCCTGCTGATAAAGCAGCAGCAACAGCAGCCCCCCTCCCATTCTGGCCTTCACCCTGGGACTAAATCCACCCTGGATTCATTTCCAGGTCATCCCCAGGCTCCTGGCCTCCCTGACCTGCAGACCAAAGAGCCGCAGTCATCTCCAAACACTTACAGCTCCTACTCTCTCTGTGAGTGCACTGAACTCCCTCTGCACGCCACATGTACTGTATGTTGAGGTGTGTTGTGTGATAACACGTGTCTGTCTCCCCAGCTGGACTGAATCAAAACATGAATGTAAACTGCATGGAGGTGGGAGGTCTGTCTATGAAGGAACCCCCACAGCCTCAGTCGCGTCTGTCACAGTGGACGCATCCAAATTCCATTGAGAGCCTCTCTGGAAACTCCTCTCCTCTGGAGCCCAACCTGGGCAAACATGGTGAGAAACACAGCTGGCTTCTGAGAAAATAAAAAGGGAAACGTCTAGGTTCTCTTGCCTTTCTCCGGTCATTTGGTCTGACAAAAAACAAAATCCCAAATATTTTAAAAATATTTACATTTTTGTCCCTCAGGTGCCAACTTGGGACCCCCTGGCAAGCCTCATCAACTGGAGGATTCTTACAGCCCCTACAACCTGATGTCCAGCTCTGAGTCTCCTACCAGCCCCCTGGTCCCCCCTGACAGCTGGGGACAGGGCAAGAGCAGCAGTGACAAGATGGCAAACGGGACCAACATCAACTGGCCACCAGGTGAGAAGCTGTTAGCTTACCACTGTCCACCTGTCTGTTTCTTCTGGACCATCATTCTTATATCTTTAACTGTGTTAAAATAGTTTTCATCATATGTTTCTGTTGTCAGAGTTCTGCCCTGGTGTGCCCTGGAAGGGTCTACAGAACATTGACCCTGAGACTGACCCAAATGTGACTCCAGGCAGTGTTCCAAGCGGTCCCACTATCAACACCAACATCCAAGATGTCAACCGCTACCTGCTGAGAGACAGAAGTGGAGGTAAGCGTGGGGAAATAGTTTGAAGAAGTGTTGCTATTTTTAGAGAAACAGGAAATTCAAGAAGTTTTTTTTTAGAAATGATCCCTAAGCAAAATTTGTTCATTCTACTTTTTATTTTTCTACATTTTCCTTTTTTTCTTTATAATCTTTGTCTTTGCTCCTTTCTTCTTAATGAGCTCACTATCATCATTTTTTGCAAACTTTTCCTTGACTCCATTTCTGTGTCTCTTCTTTTCTCCCTTCATTTGTTCGTGTCTGTCTTTTCTGTTTCTATTGATGGCACCGGCTTAGGCTCTTCTCCTACTTCAGCTCAGAAAGAGGCTCTGCCTCCCTCCTCTGATTGGCCAGTCAGTGCCTACACTAGCTCATTCAGTCTGTCGTCCCCGGAGGCAGACGATTCAGGTACACAGTTTGTCTGTAACGCTCTCCCCACACGTTGCAGTGGCTTAATCACTGCAAGTCAACATAATCTTCTCCCTCCTGCTGCTGTAACAACCAAACCCTTAACCTCTAACCAGAGTATCTGAGCTCTCCTGTTCCTGCCAGTCCCTGCTCCTGGTGTTTTTAAGGCCCTGTGTACACGACAACATTTTATCTGAAAACGCTAAAACGCAGTGAAAAAAAATCTACATTTACATGGAAACGCAGAGGGACTGAAAACGCTGCAGTAAGCATGCCAGGCCGAAAGTCGGCACTATAGAGCTGCATTACCAGCAAGCAGACCGGTTCGGTTCGTCTCGGTACGGCGTGCTTTTTGCGGCGTTTCCACAGACTTATCCTGGGACGGATCCCTAAAAACCGAGACGAGCAGGCCTACTTTTTTGGGACCCTTCCATATGGGTGCTAGACTGAACCGATCCGCTCTCGGAAGGTGGAGCTTCAACACTGCAGACCGTTGATTGGTCTAAAAGAATCATCACTTACCCCGACAGTGCCTGCATTCCTCCTGGCGGCACACAGACCTCTCTGAAACAAAGCTTGATTGCACTTTGTATCAAAGAGCTACGTGACAATCACAGAGAGGACAAAATGCTGCATGTCTTCTATCTATGCTCTTTGTTTACTGTGTCACGTTTTTCTTCTTTGTTGGATTTAATAGCGGGGTAAGCTGCTACGATGTCGCGCTATTGTTTAACAGCTGCGGCTTCAGACATCCAGCTTACACGCCGCCTACCACGAGAGGGCACAGTTTGCTGTGGAAACACAAACAGGATCAGGCCTAACTGTACCAAACCGTCCCAAACTGAACCGACCCAGACTGCTTGGTGGAAACGCGGCCTAACTGTCTTGTCCAGAAGCTGCTATTGGTAGATCTCCACTGAAGCAGAGTTGGGCCAATCATCTGGTGTATTGGGGAATACTAAGTGCAAAAGTGGAGCAACAGATGTACAATTTGTTGAAAGACAGTCAGCAGATACAGCAGATTCAGCTGCACAAGCACAGCACAGTAGTTCATGACGATCGTAACAACAGTACTGTAGTCCTGTTATATGCACTCGCATCGGTGTCTGCAGCGTTTCAGAAAAATCACACTCTGGAGGCTGTTGTTAAGGATTTCCCAGATGCAAATACACATATATCAATGATGAGACGACAGAATCAACTTGGCAGCCTTTGCGGGTTTTATTGAAGTCACACAGCTCGAAACACAGCAATCATGGTAGATGGACGGACCGACTCCCCTCAGCTTCAAACATGTATCTTTATGGAAGGTTTCAGTGACGTCATCATGTGTCTGTTTTTGCCAACTCGTAACTATGGGGATAGTTTGGCTCCAGCCAAACTACCACTGGTCACGGCATGAGATTTCCTGTACTCTCTTATCAGGGTGGAACGTTTTGGCAAAGGTTTCGAGTATTGTTTTTCGCTGCTGAGAAACTCACCTCTGACCTCTCTCACAAGCACCTTTTCCGAGAACAAGTCTGCTGCAGGTCTGGCTGAAATTACCTCAACTAGAATCTCACAAACATCACATGAAACGAATAGCTGTATGTTTAGCCTTTAAATTCGCCCTAACATAATCCCCCCTATAATTCCAATTTTGGGATTATATTAGCATAAAGCCGAATTTAAATAAAATGCAATCCCACAATGACATCACCGAAAGTCCACGTTCTTCCTTTAGCTAAAAACAACAAAAATACATATATGAAATGTAATATTGTTACCATGGATTACAAAATGATGTTAGCTTTGATAATATCAGTCTAACTACTTTGGAGTACACGTATAGATGTCTGTATATAACCAGAACATTGACTTCATCATAATCAGAATGCAGAATACATCATTCACCTTAAGAAGTTCACATCTTGCAAGGGCGAAAACCTGCCGGCTGCTTTTAGCAGGAAATTCCCTTACGGCCCCACCCGCTGGCGACCTTCATCGTGAACTTCAAGTCACTACACTTTTCACTTAAACACAACAATTGCCATAGAAGCCATTTGAGATGATTAACAAAATATCTTAACTGTAAGCATTTCTCCCAAGGATAAATGTGATTAATTACCCATCTTTTAAAACTGTTGAAGCTGATGTAGCTAAACCTGTAAGTATACCTTCTGTATTGATTACATGAACTTAAATGAACGTATTATCCCGATTATAACTGATAACATGATTAGACATACTAAAACATAACATACTCATGAACTGAAATATGCATTCACCTGTGAGAATATGAGAAAGTAGTATAAAGGTTAAATGCAATATAATGTCCACTTAATGGCCACTTCTTGGTTATTCCCATTACTCCATCGTCCCTTGTGATATCCTCTTGCTCCTGACAACATTCAGTTTTTACGAGTTACCTCAGACGGGACTCTGTTCATCTCCATCAGAGTCGTCACAGTAGTCAAGATTGGGGTACAAGTCCGGATATCTCCCATTCTCTGCGTCCTTTTCGTCCAGGCAGAGTTGTGCTTTTTGGGACGGAGTCATCATGTTCAACATTTGTGCTCGCTGGAGACCAGCCACCATCATCAGCTGTCTGTCCAGAGCCTGCTCACACCGTCTCCTCAGGATGGGAACGATGCAACATGCCAAAAAGGAAACCAGTATTAGGACTATTAATGCACTAATGCCAACTTTAGCCCAAACGGCTCCCCATTTCCCTAAAATTTGGTCTAACCAATCACCAGACATCCCCCCCTTGCCAGCACTCTCCCTGAGTTCCCCTTTTAGCTTAGTCAATTTCTCCATAGCCACAGAGAATATACCATCAGGTGCTGTGTTGCTCATCTAACTATGATCTCTAATTGCTTCCCCAATTTTAACATTACCTGGCAGACACCTTTTCCTGTGGTTTGTTCTTCTTTCCCTCTTTTGACCCCACACATTTCTTCTCCCATAGAATCCTGAGCCATGACTCGCACTTCATATATTGTATCCCCACTATGCATTGAGGTGGGTACATCTACACTCGCATACCAATGCCACATAGTGTGTACTGCTCTTTTACCACACTTCTTGGCGTTTACTAATTGCTGTAGAATGTGTGTATGTTTGAGCTCAGCTGAGAGTGTCAGCAAAGGGTCTAGACTGTCATGGGATGGTGTCTGTGTTGCATCGTACTCAACTGACTCATAGGCTCTGTCTCCTCCGAGGTGCTGATTCGTCTCGGTCGTGGGTCTGGTCTCCAGGGCATTCAGCTTTACTCTTTGAGTCTCCACTTCCCATGTTCCTATGGGTATCCACATCAGAATGCTTGTTACGCTCAGGACACACCACAATGTCATTTTGTTCATCTTTGTTTTTTAACTGAATACCGCCCTTTGTTTTCCCTGGAACTGCCGTGCAGTGAGACAGGTGATACCACGTTCCACTTCCTTCAACCTGAACTGCCGTTGGGGTAGCTCGCACCACTGTGTACGGCCCCTCTCGTCGCGGCTCGTTCCACTTTCTTCGGAAGACCTTGACGTACACCTGATCACCCGGCACCACCAGTCTCTTGGTCCCCTGGTCAGGGATTGGCTCTCTCCTCTTTTCCTGTAGGTAGATAGTCTTATGTATTGCAGTTAGTTGGTTCATATAGTCTTTAAGCTCAACTTGTAACTGCTCAAGGGGAGGTCCCTTATACGGACCTCGCAACTGCGGAGCTGGCATAGGCCGGCCTGTTAGCATTTCATGCGGGGTTAAATGCGTGCTTCGGTGAGTTTGCATACGATAACTCATTAGTGCAATCGGCAGAGCATCTACCCAGTTCAGCTTTGTGCTGGCACAGATCTTATTGATCTTTGCCTTAAGAGTTCCATTTATTCGTTCAACCATCCCGTTGCTCTGGGGATGATATACCGCGGATAATCTCTGTTTTATTCGCAGCTGTTGGAGGACACCCTTGGCAACTTTATGTATAAAAGCAGACCCATTATCTGAACTTATTTCTGACGGTATGCCAAATCTTGGAATAACCTCTCTTGTCAGAAATTTAACCACAGTCTCTGAACCCAAGGTTTTTGATGGAACCGCCTCTACCCAGCGTGAAAATCGATCTATGATGACTAACATATAGCGCTTCCCTTGCACTGGTTTTATCATGTCAACATAGTCTATGGCTAGGTGTTTGAACGGACCTTCAGGGACTGGGATGTGTCCAACTGGTGTTTTTATTGGTTTTCGTACATTATTTTGAGCACAGATTTCACATTGGCTTAACACTTCATCGACCATAGCTTGCATGTATGGTGACCAATATCCCTGTTGTCTTACCTTTTTTAATACCTCCCCCCTTCCACAGTGGTCTGCACTGTGTACTTCGGAGATTAAAATGGTCAACAGGGGCACCGGTGCAACCAACAGTCCTTCATGGGATCTCCATAAGCCTTTTTCATCTGTTGATGCCCCTCTTTGTCGCCACAAGTTTTGTTCTGTTTCACTTGCCTCTTTTTGTATTAACACAATGTCTTCAGGAGTGACTGTTGGTTCAAGTGAGATCTCAGGAGCCAAGATGGCTGCTTCGCACTTGGATGCTGCTTTGGCAGCCTCATCGGCTGCATTATTTCCTTTTATCACTACATCGTTACCTTTACGATGAGCTTGACACTTAATGATAGCAAGTTCGGATGGCAACATCATTGCCGACATCAATTCACTTATCTGGTTACCATGCTGTATTGGACTGCCATCTGTTCTTCTGAATCCTCTTTGTCTCCACAATGAACCAAAAAGATGGCAAACTCCGTGCGCATACGCTGAGTCAGTGTATATATTAGCTACTTTCCCCTGTGCTAATTTACACGCTTCAGTCAATGCTTTTAATTCGGCCAGCTGTGCTGAACATGGTTGAGCACAACTTTCAGCTTTTTCTGTAACAAACTTGTTAGCTTCTTGTTTCACTACCGCAAACCCTGCATGATTTCCTAGGTGGTCTCGGTAGCAGGAACCATCAACAAAGTATGTCACATCTTCACAGATTACTGGTGTGGACTCAAGGTCAGGTCTGAGTTTCGTGTATCTCATTGTTTCGGCGATGCACTCATGAGGGTCACCCTCAGTTTCTAGAGGAATTACGTTTGCAGGATTTGTTGTCTGACATCTCTTTATTGTTATATCTGGATACGACAACAACGGTGTATACTGCAAACAGCGTGACTGAGTTACAACGAACTTCCCTTGGTTTATCAACTCACTGATTTTGTGATGAGTGAGAATAGTAACGGGATACCCCATTGTTATTGTGGATGCTTTTTCATATGCAAAATGCACTGCAGCCAGGCCCTGATAACATGGCGGCCACCCCTGAACCACATTGTCAAGTTTTGTACTGTAGTATGCTATGGGCTGTTTTTGACGACCACTGCATGTTTCCTGCATTAACACAGCTGTTGCATACATGTCTGCTCTGTTTGATACATACAACAAGAATGGTTTGTCGTAGTTTGGTGTTGCAAGACAAGGAGCGGTTTGCATTTCTTGTTTCAGTGTTTCGAACGCTGTCATTGCTTCGCTCGTCCATTTCAACTGAGCTTTCAAAGATACATTACCTGCTGCTTTGATCATTTCTCTTAATGGAGAAGTTTTTTCGGCATAGTCCTCAATCCAGTCAGAACTGTAACCCGTCATTCCCAAGAATGTCATCATCTGCTGTACATTCCTTGGTCGCGGGACTCTACTCACGCCCTCCACCTGGGACGGAGATATTGCTATTGTCCCATGAGAGATTGTTCTTCCCAGGTACTCCACTTGAGGCTGACAGTACTGCAGTTTTGTTTTGGAGACCTTGTGTCCCCCCTCTGCCAGCCTTTGGAGCACCTTCACTGAATCTCGATGACACTCATCCAAGGAGGATGAGCAGATCAGCAAATCGTCCACGTATTGAATTAGTGTGCTGTCAATTCCAATATCCTCCAAATCTTGCTTGAGGACTTGGTTGAACACATGTGGACTGTGCTTCATTCCTTGTGGGATTCTTGTATATGTTAACTTTTTTCCTCTGTAGGTAAATGCAAACAGGTGTTGCGATTCCTCGGCTAAAGGGATGCTAAAGAACGCAGAGCACAAGTCTACCACTGTGAAGAACTTTGCATCCGGTGGAACATTTGTGAGGAGTGTGTGTGGATTTGGCACATCCGCTGGTAGGTCCTGTATGATTTCATTAACTGCTCTCAAGTCATGCACCAATCGGTACTTTGATTTGTCACTTTTTAAGACTGGAAAAATAGGTGTGTTACATGCACTGTTTGTCTCGATTAACACACCTGCTTTGATTAACCCCTCTATTGTTTTGCTCACACCTGCCTCAGCGTCCGATTTTAATGGATACTGCATGCGATTTGGCAGATGTAAGTTTGGTTTGAGTTCGATTCTGACCGGATTAGCAGATTTTACTAAACCCACATCAGTGTCATGCTTTGACCACAGCTGGTCAGGAACCCGTAATGTCATGTCTTCAAATAGCCCGTTTTTGTCTTTGCTACTTTCAGTGAGTACCTGCTGTGTGCTAGGTTCGGGAATTACCACTTCCTGTGGCTTAGAAATCATTGTTGCGTCACACAAAATTTTCAACATGTCCCCTTTTTGTGAAATCAAGATTAAAGGGTTGTCAGTTTCTTCCCATTTAGTTTGGGCAGCGGCCCGCATCATTGGTCCCAAATCTTTTGATCTAAAGTTTTCATTTACCAGCAGCGTGATGTGTGGCAAAGACTCAGGGACGTTGTACCATTCAGAAATAAATGAGTTCTCTTGTACATTTAGAGCTGCCCCATGTTCACCCACTATAATATACTGTGAGCTCAAATTGATTTTTACACCTGCGGTTGCCTCATCCCACTTTTCTTCAAATGTTTCGCTGCCCGATGCGTCGTAGTACATTGTACAATGATACTCAGAAAATGGCTTTTTTGCTTTTGGTAGCTGCACTTGAATGTACTTTTCCCATTTTTGGAATGTCTCTGTCACAGGCCCTGTGATGTCGCCCAACCAATACACCTTGGCGCCCTCTGTTTGCATGTACATTTGAGATACCAACCCAGCGCTGTCGATGTACACACCCAGTGGTGAACACCAAATTTTAATTTTCAGTTTACATAATGCATCTCTCCCCAATAGGTTAACTGGTGTTTGGTTCGATACCAAGATAGGAATTCTGATTTCATTTTCGTCTGTTGCTATTCGCACTGGAGCTGTCATAGGAATTAACTGTTTTATACCCGAGAACCCCACTGTTTTCACACATTTGCCTGAGAGGGGAAGGTGAGAGCCACATTCAGGACACACACAAGTGTGTGTTGCTCCAGTGTCTACCAACATTGATGTTTGCTTATTTTCAATTTTTACTTGCAACATTGGTTCTGCATCAGCTCCTTTGGTGATTAGAGGAAGCTGACCCTCCCCTGTGGGATTCTCTGGGCACCCCTAATACCCATGGTTTGGACCTGCCCATGGATTGGTTGGTCCTCCACCTCTCTGTTGCATGGGCTGCACTCCACGACCACTTTCTGCCCACTCGGGATTCGCTCGTGAATTTGGACAATACATCGCTTTGTGGTTGGGTTCACCGCAGTTCCAGCAGCGTCCTGGTATCGACTGTCTTCCTCCCCTCCCCCTCTGACCCTCCCCTCTACGCTGCATTGGCTGTCTTTGTGGGCCATAATATGGAGGGTTTCTTGGAGGTTGTGAGTACTGCTGCTGCGGATATATGTTAACCACTGGTGTTGCTTGTGGAGGGGGCGCCGATGGAGCATTCTCAATTGGTTTTGGTGTGATCTGTGCTGCTTGTCTTGCAGTGTCAGCCACGACAGTAGCTTGGGCTTTTACTTTATTTTTACTCTGTAATTCACCAAGCTGCAGCTGTGCCAGTTTCCTCTGTACATTTTTCTCCTGTTCTTTGTTATTTTGCTCCTCCTTGCGATACTTTTCCACAACGTGGGTCACGTGATCGCAAAATTGTCTGTGAGGCATAGATGTCAGTCCAACCACATCCTCCAGTTTGCTTCGGCATGGGGTTGGCAGAGCCTCCACGACTGCATTTCTGAACAAAATCACCAAAGTTGGGCTTTTGTCCACTTCCTCCTCTGTTTCCTGCTTCCATCTTTTTAACAGCTTGTTGATATAGGTTGTCGGGTTTTCACTTTCTTGCAGGGGGTCACCTTTTAGAGCTTTAGGATCCGTTCTAGTTGGATACTCTGTGCGTAACGCTTGCCAGAGTGTTGTGCGATACGCATTAAACTCTGTTCCATCCGCTCTTGGATCAATCATCCAGCCATTGCCACTTTGTCCCAAAATGTTATTCATTGCAGGAGCTCCAAATGATTGAGCCCACACAGACTTAATGTCTCCCAAAGCTAGTAGTTTTCCCACTGTTTCTTCTTCAAATGCCCTGATCCACTTGCTAGCGCCCTCATGAACGTCTGGCAGCCGTGAAACCAGCCCAGCAAGGTCGAGTGTCTGCCATGGGATGTAATGACCCTGGGTGCCCTTAATCAGAATTGGATACTGCCCGTCTGTGTACCTATCTGGTGGGTGTATGTTTGGTCTGTATCTAAGATCATACTGTCTCTGCATTTTAGCTTCGGGATGTACACCTGCAGTCTGAGTCGGTGTCCCTTTTTTCCCTTCTTTTGGTTGCTCCCCTGTTGCTGGTCCCTTAACTGTATGATCATACTGTTCGTCTATAGCTCCCTCTAATTGTTGGATCTCTGTTCTGTTTGTTTCTCTCTCATAATCTGTTCCCACACTCTCTAAATCTAACCACCATGTCGTTGATGCTGACTGTCTGCTGTCGTAGTCTGCGTAGCAGTCTAGAACAGCTTGTTTTCCCTGTGGACTTGCCTTCAGTGTGGTGCTGCAGTGTTTTGGAACTAAGTCGTGTATCTGCTCGCCCTGTGGGGACGTCTGAGTTGGCTGTGGGTTAACTCTGTGTCCAGAAGTCTGGGTCTGAACTTGAGGCTGCTGTTTTTGAGTTGGCGTTTGCGGTGGGGGCTGCTGCTGTGGCTGGGATGTGGATGGCTGCGGTGTGGATGGTTGGGTGTTAGGGGGAATACCCACACTGGCCGTATACTCTGGAGGTTTATTTGCAATCTGTGTAGTAGAACTCTGCCCTTGTCCTCCAAAACTGCTGCCCAATGACTCACTGTTCACTATATCACAGCCTCCATTAATGTGGAATGATCCTGTGATCACTGGGTATAATCCACTGATGGTTGTTGCATTTGTTTGTTCACTCTTTTTCTCTTCACTTGCTGACTCGCTCATCTGAAATTTCATCTTCCTTGCATTGTTTTGTTTGCTTCTCTGCAGCTCAGCAAGACCTTCCCTTATCGTCTTCCTGTGAGATTGGCCTTCTTCTTTGAACAGGTTGATGATCTTGATCTCCAACTCCTTCTGCTTCAGATTGCTTTTTGTCTTAAATGTTGGTTTGCGATCTTTTATGCGACATTCCATATCCCCACACACTCCCACATCAAATGTGCCCTCTTCTGGCCACGCAGGATCTAATCCTTTGTACTGTTTGTGCCACTTGTCCGAAAACTTCTGAATGTCTTTCATTAACTCTGGGTGTTTGCAGCTAATAATAGCTACTGGTGTGATATTCTTAGACATATTGATTATATTATGATTAAATGCAATTAAAAAACTCAATAATAGTAAATGTTAACGTACAAAAAACGTGTGCTCCAACCCTAAGTACCCTTGCTTTAATGTTCAGCACTTTGAAAAAACAAAAACGCTGTCCCAGCTCCGAAAGTTGTTGAGGAGAGAAAGGGAGGGCTTCTCACGAAGGGAGGGGGCGAGTAAAGAGAGCAGGCCGCAGGAAAAGCCTTCAGCGTATAAGGCGGGAAAAGCCTGGTGTCTAAGTGTAGCTTTCTATTTGTGTAACACGCTCCTCCCAACTCTACTTCCTGAATCCTCAGTCTAGTTTTGACCGTCAAACAGGCAACTTCCTCAATTCTCTCCGTGTGCCATTCCCAGCTGTCTTGATTTCAACTTTATCACATCCACACTTACTCACATTCTCTCTATTTGCTCTTACACTTCACACATCCACCTTTTCTTGCTCAGAAAAGCTTAACACGTGCTATTATATACTTTTTGGTTTTATCTAAGGCCCTAGGCCCACAATTCCCAGTTTTTCCACAGTACATGAGATTTATGTTCAGTTTGGCATACACAAGCCCCTAATCTTTGCACAATACGGAGCACATCAGCATAGCACATGAAGTTAGTGTTAAGGTGAACGTAACTCAGAGCAGCACATTAGACTCATTTAGCAGATTCCACGAAATTATACCCCATGCAGCATAAATCAGCCAGCTTTTAGTTTACATAGCACATGTAATATCAGATCTCAACATGTATTATTGCACTCAGCTTCCACATCCAACACACATCACTCGCACACATAAACACACACAAACGGCAGCTGCTTTACTTCCACACTACACTGAGGGTTAACCCACACACACAAGGAAGTGAGACGTGGGAGACAAAGGAAAAGAGACGCTCATTCACTCCGTCTAGTCCGTCAGCAGTCAAGAGTCGGTCGTCTTGGTCATGCAATATTGTTTTGTATGTTTTTCTCTCTCTTTTTTTGTTTTGACTGGAGATATTTTATATAAAGGCAGATGTTTGTGTACTTAACACGTTGATCAGACGTGTTTTAGTCGGTGGCAATTGGGAGAGGAGTTGCAGATCTGACAACTCCTTCCTTATAGATTTGTTCTCTCCAGTATCCAATTATCCTTTGCCAAATAGTATTTTATTCATTCAAGGTTTGCCGCACCCCCCTTATAGCTAGCTTTTTGTCTAGGTTTGTTATGTACTATAAGAGCCCCTCCTAAGGACTGAAATGAATTTCCTAGGACTTTAACAGCCAGTGCTACTGCAACTTTTCTGCATTCGCAGTGCAGCCCAGCAGCATCTCACTGCTCCTGAAATAGTGAATTTCTCCACGTATAAACTATATTAGAAAAGTCCGCAACCGGTAAGGTGAGCGCCTTTCGAGCCCTAAAAGGTCGGCCCCCGATCACGGCACTTAACATGAGCAAGGTCCTAATGGGTCAACACCGTTCAGACTCTCACTCGCTCCTCTTGAGCTGTATCTCTGATTTCAGTCAAACCTCATCGTGTTTAAACAGGCCCGGGCCAGGCAGTCGACTTCAAAAACCACACACACACACACAGTGGTCAATGGCTCTCCAATACCATTTTTCTGTATCTTGTCTCACGAGCTGGCCTCCAGTGTATGCTCGACAGCCATACCACTGAGGCCCAGCATATCTTTAACAACCTTACTCTAAATGCTTGGCCAAGCTTTCTGCTGCTTCAATCCCAATGATTAATTTGTCCGTCTCACAATTTAGGTGTCCTACTGACACGTTTTCAAGCAGCCTTCATGTGCACATGAATAACAGGCTGAAGCTGATTCTGTGTCCATAGGTTCTTTTATGTGAGAGAGAGCCAAAGCAAAAGTTAGTCTCACCACACAGTGAAATCACTCTTAAAATTGAGAATAAAATTTCTCCTACCTTTTGTGCCGGCACAGATTTCACCTGCCTGGAGAGACCAACGCTCCGGCTCCCAATCAGACCGAAATTCGATGACGCCACTTATGTTAAGGATTTCCCAGATGCAAATACACATATATCAATGATGAGACGACAGAATCAACTTGGCAGCCTTTGCGGGTTTTATTGAAGTCACACAGCTCGAAACACAGCAATCATGGTAGATGGACGGACCGACTCCCCTCAGCTTCAAACATGTATCTTTATGGAAGGTTTCAGTGACGTCATCATGTGTCTGTTTTTGCCAACTCGTAACTATGGGGATAGTTTGGCTCCAGCCAAACTACCACTGGTCACGGCATGAGATTTCCTGTACTCTCTTATCAGGGTGGAACGTTTTGGCAAAGGTTTCGAGTATTGTTTTTCGCTGCTGAGAAACTCACCTCTGACCTCTCTCACAAGCACCTTTTCCGAGAACAAGTCTGCTGCAGGTCTGGCTGAAATTACCTCAACTAGAATCTCACAAACATCACATGAAACGAATAGCTGTATGTTTAGCCTTTAAATTCGCCCTAACACTGTTGGCTGAAACGCCGTTACTGTGTAAACGCGAAGCTAAAACACAAAAAAACTTTTGCGGTTCACCCTAAAACCGTTGTCATGTAAACGGACCCTAACCCTTTTCTTACCTCTGCTCCTCGTGAAGTGCACATCCCCCCTGCTGTGGTGTATCTAATACCTCCTTCTCTTCTCTGTGTGGTATGAGAAGTGTTTTTTTCCTGAAAAATCTAGGACAGTCTTGAGCTTTTTACTCTGCAGGAGGAGCGGCTGTCTCTCTGTCAATCAGTTCTGCACACAAACCTTTCCTCACTCTTCTCTGCGCAGGCAAACTGCCAGAGATGAAATCTACGTGGTCTCCAGGTCCGATCCCTCACAGCCAGGCCCCTCTATCCCACGAGTTGTGGAAGGTCCCACAGGGCAACCGTGGCAACAACACGGCTCCTTCCCGGCCACCGCCTGGTCTCACCAACACCAAGCCTTCCTCAACGTGGGGGAGCAACTCGCTGGGTCTGGCTCAAGGCTGGAGCAGCTCCTACACCACAGGTAGGCAGACACAGTGACAGCAGACAGATTTCATATCATCAGGGCCTGTATGCACATTGAGCCCTTAGCTAGCTAAAATGGACCATATGTCCTAAAGGTAAAAAAAAATCAATAAGTGGTATGTATGAGCCAGGTTGACAACCTGGAGCATAAAACTCAAGGTAGTGGAACCCACCACTAGAGGCACTAACAGCAGGAAGGTGGACAATCGTGCAATGGGTTACCATTCGAAATATGGAAAGAGCAGATATTTAGGGATCAAATGAATCCTTTAGAAAAGTATGACAATGTGGAGCTATACAGCAAATTTAGATTTGGGAGACACACCATTTTTTGGTCAACAGATGAGGTAAGTCTCAAACTGGCGAGGCTGCTGTCAGTTTTACAAGTTTTATTTGCTCTTTGCTTCTATACATCCTTCAAGAAATGGAGTTCACAAACTGCTTCAGGAGCTATTCATCAAGGTACTGGGTCATTGCTGCGGTGCCTGTTCCTCAAAGCAGCTTTCATATGACTCACTTCATTGTTTTTGAGGTCCTCGGCTGTGCTTTCAGAAACACCACACACATTTACTTTAATCAAGATCTTTAGCCTAACTTTCCCTTTATCTTTGCTTATCTGATTGGATGGTTGATAGCAACTATTTATTCATTTTCATACAACTCGTACAAAAATCTCAATTTTTTCCACTGCAAAATGTTTTTCTTCATCTTCTCTCAGTCACACCGTTACTGCTCACCTGGTTTATCCCTGATTATGAGTGGGAGGAATGCACAGTTCAAATTTGTTTGAAAGGATTTTCCAAGAGGGTCCCCTGAATTATGACCTAATCTGCACCTGCGTCTCATTCATGGTGTAGAAATAGAAAATAGAAAAATACTTTATTTATCCCAGAGGGGAAATTCAGGAGTCACAGCAGCATTTAGGAAAACAAAAGTAATAAAGTGTTTAGAAAGTGTAAAAAGGTCCACAAGAAAATAGATGACGACATCCCATCCACCACTCTCCAGCCCAGCCAGTCTCCACCTCCACAGGGTCCAGGACTGAGCCTCCCCAGCAGTCTGTTCAGTCTCTGTTTCCTGGATCCTGTCTGCTCACAGCAGGCGAAGCTCCTCCGATGTGGCGCCGGCGTCTGATGTTAGCTCCGTCAGCCACGTCTGTGAACAGCACGATGCCACTCTGCCCTCCGGCAGTCCCTCTGCCGCTGGGCTAGCACAGCTAGCTCGTCCATCCCACCAGAGATAGATCTCACGTTCCCAACAACGATGGATGGAAGGACAGGTCCACGTCGTCACCTTCTCCTCCTCAACTCAAGGGAAATCATCAAGCCTTACACAAGTTAGCATTGACATGCTACAGGCCATGGTTACATGTAGGATCTCCAGACAAACGCAGGAGAAAAGTAGTAAAAATATTGCTGAAGCCACAAAAAGTTTGGTGTCCATGACCAACAATGAACCATACAAAGTGATGATCCACTCCAAATACAAAGATGACGAAAAAGAGATGGAAATAATTACAATTAATGTATTGTTTATGTAATGTGTAATTAGTTAACTTGCTGGTTATTAGCAGTCATGCATGCTGCAATCACTACAGTCTAACGTGCCATTCCATAACAGTACATTAGGACCAGTGTTGGGAATAACAGTGTTACTAACACTGCAAATTTAATACACGCAAGTCCATAGTAGTCTGAGTTAAAACTGGCGTTTTCGGGATGGAAGTATACTATGGGGACCGGTAGGTGTCAAGTGAATTGTAAATATCACAAGTCTGTTGGGATAACTGACCTCTGAACTTCCATTGTGGCTGTTCTTCCGTTGTGTTATGGTGTTTGTGGTGATGATGTTGTTGCTTTTGCAAATCAGCTGACACCTACAGGCCACTGTAATATACAGAGACTACTTCAACATCATAGATGTAAAAGGCAAGAACATACATGTGAACATTATGTCCCAGAACAAAACCTGCTCAAAAACTTAAGTTTTTTTTCTCGAAAAAGTAACGCAAGAATTACTTTCCCTAGTAACTAATTGTATTTCTGAAGGAGTCATCTAGTTACAATTATAATTACTTTTTGGGAAAAGTAACAAGTAACTACCACCAATTACTTATTTTAAAGTTATTTGCCCAACACTGGTTAGGTCCTGTTTGTTTAATGACTGAACATGCATAAGGCCAAGTCCAAAAAATAAAGAGGGTATCAAAAAAGGAAATCTCCCCTAGATCAGATCTTTAGCTTCTGAACATTTATATTTTCTTCCCTTAGTTTTGTAGAAACATTATTTCCCTTGGAACCCTGAACCCTGTGAAGGAGTTTCAAATACAGAAATAAAAGGAGAAATACTGAAAAACTAAGACACAGGGATCAAAACTTTGTTAGACGCGAGTTGTCTGTGCTGTGGAGTACAGTACATGCTATAACCAGAGTGAACTCAAAGAGCAGGCAGCACTTTGATGTCAGGTATAGACCAGGCAGCATAGACAACGACTTCTCTATGTGGCTGAAAAACATGGACTGTCATTGGGTGGAGCTTTCTCCCTCAGCAGAAATCAACACCAACCATTGAGAATGATTTTAATTACATAAATACAAAATAACAAATCCTTGCTGTTTGTGTTTCTCTGTCCCACTCAGCTGGTACCACATGGAGCACAGACAGCTCCAACCGGACCAGCAGTTGGCTGGTTCTGAGGAACCTAACTCCACAGGTACCAGTCTAAACCTTCCTTTCAGCTCTCACTCTGAGTGTTGTATTTGTATTTACGCTCGCTGTGGTTTGTGTCTCAGATTGACGGTTCGACTCTGCGTACACTGTGCATGCAGCACGGCCCCCTCATCACATTCCACCTCAACCTCACGCAGGGCAACGCTGTGGTGCGCTACAGCTCCAAGGACGAAGCTGCCAAGGCCCAGAAGTCCCTGCACATGTACGAGACTCAATCAACTGCTTTGTTTTCTTAATTATTCAATCGACACTCTTGTTTTTAACTGTTGCTCATCCATGTTTTTTTTCCAGGTGTGTGCTCGGCAACACCACCATCCTGGCAGAGTTTGCCGGGGAAGAGGAGGTGAACCGCTTCTTTGCACAGGGCCAGCTACTGGGCGGGACAACCAGCTGGCAGGCCACTCCAGGCACCAATCAGACGAGGATGGGTGGGACAGGGTCAGGAGCCCCCCATCCCATCGGACACTCGCCCCACTGGAACAACAACAACGGCAGCAACAGCAGCAGCAGTAGCAGCAGCCTGGGAACAGGTGGAGCAAAAACAGGTGGAGAGTTGCTGTGGGGTGGCGTGCCGCAGTATTCCAGCCTGTGGGGACCCCCGAGTGGCGAGGAGGGACGAGTGGTGGGGAGCCCCACCCCAATCAACACGCTGCTGCCTGGAGACCTGCTCAGCGGGGAGTCCATGTAGGAACAAACACACACGGACAGGAGTGAACACTTTACAAATCGTTGTGGAGATAATCAGTGTGGATGTGACGGTGAAAAGGAGAGATGAGAGGAGGGCAGGGCCACAACCTCGCTGCTCATCCTCGCCAACCTCCTCACTCCTTTTTTCGGTTTTAAAGACATTTTATTTGTGGTTTCTTTTGTGAACATCAGTGAGAGGTTTTGCTCACAGTGTTTGGCTCTCACTTTTGAAGACACAGGAAAAAAAGTCTTTGATTCAACAAAGAAAGAGAACTTTTTATGGACAAGAACTTTGGAGAACTCGCTGTGTGATACGTACTTTAGTCAAACTGACACAATGACGAGCTGCCACCTTGAAACTCGAGTAATCCCTCTCTGCCTTCCGAGGCAATCATACTGCACCTCAGAGATCCATTTAAAGGCATCATTCCCAAAGGACAAAAAACCTTCAATCAGAGTCGTTGTCGAACTTTCGGCTGGTCCAGATGACTTTTATTTCTCTCAGCACTAATATTAGCCTTAACCTCTCCTGCCCTGCTTTCCTCACTCACTCTGTACTTGGTGAAGAAGCATACGGACACTTGCACATCCTTATTCCTGAGCCAGTGAAACCAGATTGGAGAGTACATGCTGCTGCGGATTTACATTAGCAACCACAGCTCACAACTTCAGTGCATTTTTTTGCAAGCAATGGAGTTCCCCCACACGATGCTCAAAGGGAATGATGCAACTTTGTTCCATGTGTCCAAGCCATTTATTTTTGTAATGGTCTTTGTTTTCGTTTGATTTTCCTAAACCATTGCAAACAAAGCTAAGAATTGATATTCAGATGTGTCTGTCAATCCTACCAGGTGGGGGTGAGAGTTTGGGGCTGGGGGGGGGGTGTTTTAAGACAGGATGGATGACGAAAAATGAACCACTGCTATTACTACAGAACTGTAAAGACAAAAAACTCCAATGCACCTCGACTCCTCTGTGGGGAACCTGGAGTTTGATCTCAATCTCAGACCCTGTCACTGATGTTATGGAAAAACCTCAAGTTGTAACTGTTTCCAACCAGTGAGTTAGTCGCAGACCCTCCTCCCCACGTTTCTCTTATCTCCAACTCCACCTGCAAAAACACCATTTCAAGTGACGTGCAATATAAGCCACAGACTTTACCGTCCAAGAAGAACTCTGAAAACAGAGAGGAAGACTGGAACGAATGATTGGATAGCTCCCTCCTCACACCCTCAAACTGCCACTACTACCCTTCATCCCCCTCCCGCCTCATCCCCTCCAAGAGTGTGTGAGCTCAGGAGAGTAGCAAGCTGGTCTTCAACCACCCGTACCCACAAAGCACTTCTTCAGCCAGCCTACTCTCCACACATATGCCAGTGACTAGATGTGGGGCAGACAGAGGGATGAGTGTGTGTGTTTGTGTGTGTGTGTATGTGTGTGTGATTGGGGAGAAGGCATCAAACCAAAACGAGAGGAGCCTGTTTCCCCCTTCTACCCAGAAGACCAGATAACCTTTATGTTTTTTCTGCCCAAATATTGCATTTGTATAGAAGTATGAGGCAAAGGTTTGTGAATTGGTGGTCTATCATAGCACTTAGCAAGAGCGCCGCAGCTCGTTTTTACCCTTAACGCCAACGACTCGAAAAAAGGAGAAGCAACACTGGCAAATAAAAAACTGACAAAAACAAAGACAGAAAAAAGCAATCTGCTCAGAGGCTTCTCTGTACACTTATTTTTTTAACTTAACATGGATGTGAAGATGTTTTTTTCTTTTCAAATCCTTCTTCCCTCAAGTTGGTGGGACCAGGAAGGATGTCAAACACGGTAGCAAAGTGAAGGGAACTACAAAGAATGAACTTACAAACTGAAGACGGGTGCAGCAGGGAGGAACCCGGAGCACTCATCTTCACCCTCTATCAGAGTAAATATCACTGTTACATTGCATACTTTGAATTCTTTAGCCTTGGTGTCTGAAAACACTCAACGTGTTGATGTTCTACTGGGTCCAGCAGGGAGGATCGCCATCTGTTTTCGTCTCTTTTTTTTGTCGTCTTTCTATTGGAGGCCCTGCCAACCTGTGTGAAAGTGTGGCCACTGAGTGCCTGTCTGCTGCGGCATGCGGTGCTCCGCAGCAGTCCTCACCCCCCACCCCACCCCTCCATCCTCCTACTTTGCTCGCTCCTCCCTGCGGATCCCTACAAGACTGGCTCCCCTTCTCTTCTTCCTCGCCCCCTCCTTCCCCTCGGCCTCCAGGCACAGAGCAGCTCTTTCAGAACTGGCCCACCTGTATTAAATTTACTACTACTGCTGCGCCAGAGTCTGTCCTCAACAACCTCCAGCTCCAGTCTGTCTCTGTCTCTTCTGCAAGGATCACTTTAGCCAGAGAGCGATGCATTATGGTGTTCTTTCTGGTTTTACTTATGGAATTGCCAGTGTGCATTTTTATTTTGTTGTCATGAAGTTTGCTGATATTGTTGCTGTTATCATTTACGATAAAAAAATGATTGTTTTCTGATGATGATGATAATTTCATGGCTTTTTAAATATTGGTCTTTATGCAGTGTTCAGCTTCTCTCCTGCCCCTCCCACTACCTCCAAGGCATAAGCAGAGTGAGGCAGAGGTCCAGAGGTACGCCTCAGCTGTGCAGCAAGGCCAAACACAGTGAAACTAGGGGGTGGGGGGGTCTTAATGTTGTAATCAGAGGGGGGGGTGTCTTTAAAGAGTGAAATCAAAGGGCCGTTTACACGACAACAATTTTTGGATAAAACACAAAAGTATTGTTGCGTTTCGGCTTCTTGTTTACACGGAAACTTTTGAAAACAGCCTCCAGACTAGAATTTTTCTGAGGCCATGTCCACACGTAGTCGGGTATCTGGGAAAAACCGCCTTTGATTTTACAAGTTTGCGCCTGTCGTCCACACAAAACCACAGTTTTACATCACTAAAAGATGTTTTCTGAAAACTCCGGCCAAAGTGAAGATTTAAAAAAAAAAATTGGTTTTATTGTGGAAAACAAAGTATTCAGTTCTCAAACATCACAGCTGAATGATGGGGGCTTATTCCAATTGGCTGGCATGGGTTTCAAATACGGGTTTCAATAGTTCAAGCTGCACTTATCAGCGGATTTGCCCGCTGCGTGTGGACGAAAGGAATTTTAAACACGAATGAGGCGGGGATATTCATTTTTGAAAATACCAAGTCCTGAAATGCTGCAGACACCTTTGCTGTGTAAACGGCAAGCTGGAGTTTTCAGCGGAAATTCTGACGTCACACTCTGCTTTGAACATGCAGGTGTTGCCATCGTTGTGGAGTAGTGTGACGCAGAGTCCTGCACGGGTCCAATTTTCAAGATCTGCCCCTCCCCGCCCCGGGGACGTACAAACCAGCAGCCCGAACCTTAACCTTATTTAAAGTAATCATTTTGGGTCATATTGTCTGAAAATTGAACGGCATATCACCATAGTTCAGATGCCAGTGAGTAAATGCACCTGAATGAAGCAACTCTTCCAATAAAAGCCTGACTTCAGCTCCATCATCAACCCTCTGTGATCTTCATACAACTGTAAAATCACTCGTTTTTTTATGTTTAATGCTTTTAATCTATGAAAAGGACCTTTACATGTGTAATAGTAGACTTACTTTCTGTCCAGACTGAAGCGACGCTCAACAGGTACGAGCTGTGATCATGTAATAACCATGGATGTATTCTAAGAACTGGATAGCGTGGCTATATGGTCACAGCCTTACAACCAGCTTACAACTTACATCTTTATTTTATTGTATTTATTATTATTTTATATTAGTTTTGATGTGTCAAACTAAAACACACGACCCGACCCGCATGTTATTTTTTCCACCCAGATCCGAACCCAGGAAAAAAAAAAGTTTTTAAAAACCACCTGCAAATCAGCTGTTTTTGCGGGTACCCGCAGGTACCCGACCCAGTGCAGGACTCTGCTGTGACGTGTTCATGCTGCTGAATCTGCTGACTGTCTTTCAAAAAAATGCACCAGATGATCGGCCCAACTTTACTTCATTGGAGATCTACCAAATCTGCTTCAAGACAAGTCAGTTATAGCACCAACTACAGGCCTGGCATGCTTACTACAGTGTTTCTGTGTAAACACAGACTTTTTTCCAGTCGAAATGTTGTCGTGTAAACGGGGTCCATATCTTGTTAACTCTCTCCACGAAGTGAGCCAGCTTCCTCTCGTCCATCCTGAGGTGCCCAACCTCACACACACACACAGACGCACACACCCACACACACCCATCCTTTCGTGTTGATGGGCCTCACTCACACTGGTGCTTTATGTTTAACTCTGGGAGCACTCAGTTACACTTAGAACCACCTCAAGTGATAACAGCCTTCCATTTCTATGCAAAGACAAGGAGGTGTTTGTTCACAGCCATCTAGAAAAACACAGCCATCCAACACACCCGCCAGTCTTCACCTAGCTCTCCACTTTTACGACCAGGCAGCTTCCCTTCCCCTCTCTTAAGTCTCCCTCTGTGTGGACGGATCCACGGTGACACTAACCTGACCTGCTGGAGGCACTGTTGGTTGGCAGTCTTCAGCCTTGTGCCAACTGATGCTCAAATATCTTCTTCCACTTAGCCATATCCTCATTTATCTTTAGCGGGTTGAGACTGGAGCTTGGTCTCTGGCTGCAGAAGGCTCTAGGAGTAGATGGGCAGGACAGATGAAAGGTGTAGGTGTTTATCAAACGAAGGACTGGAAATGTAGAGGAGGACCAGGCTGCAGGAGGAGGAGGAGGGGCGGTCCCTGTATTTGTCTGTGCACTGTTTATGGGTCACATCGGGTACATCTCTTTGAAAACCAAAAACATCTTTGTCTTCATCATTGAGGTTTTTTTTTTTTTTTTTTTTGCAAAAAACAACTGTAAAAAACATTTAAAAAAACAAAGAAAAAAAAAGTCTGTTCCAGCTGTGACACCTGTTTCTCTGCAAGCTGCCGCTTTCTCACTCACCCCCTGTCTGGGCTCTTTTTGACCCACACTCGGGGAAGCTGTATCCAGGTGGTTTACTTCTGGACCGCCAACCTGAAGGTGGTGCAGGTGGATTTATTACAACAGGTCATTTCTGGACAGCTGGTTTCTAGAATATCAGCAGAAAAAATGGGGACAAACCTCAAGTTTGGTACCAAGTCTTAAAACTTTGCGCTCTTCCAGAGTCGCCCCTTGAGACCCACATCATCCAACAAAACAATCACTATTGCCTGTTGTCATCTCTGTGTGTTTGTCTGTTCCTGAAAACCTGCATTTACTCCACACTGGACTTAAATCAATGGACTGGCGTCAGAAGAAGCAGGGAGGCGAACAGAGCGGGAGGGCGGGTGATTGGGGACAGAGGGCGGGTCTCAGATGTGCCCTGGATTTCTTGGCGCAGCACCAGCACTGAGAGCACCCAGCTTCGTCCTGCACCCCCTTCCCCCCTCCCTCCTGCACTCTTATCTACCTGTTTGGTGTTGGAAATCAGATGCTCACCCTTTTTTTAGGCATCGCACGGACTCTGAGGCAACTGGAGCTAAAGCAAAATCTGCGTCTCAATCATGGATCAGACAGGGGCCCTGAAAAGAGTTGAATTAGCAAATCTCCAGGGCCTGGGGTTGAATATGCACATGCTAGTTCATATACGGAATACAACCGAGAGTACATAATGTGTGTGTATATGACTAGATCTCTCTGTTTCCCTTTCAGCCCTTACCCTGTGTGTCCTCAACACTATATTCCCCAGAAGACAAGATCATACACATATCAGAGTAATACAAAATAATGAAAACAAATACTTGAATCAAAAGAAGCGCCAATAATGTAATGTGAACATTTTTTGTAGTGGTTTTTTGTTTCATTCATACACTTCAGAGATTTTTGATAGCATCGGATCAAGCGTGAATCAAATTTGAATTAAGAGTGTTGAAAACAAAGATCGATATAAAGGCAAATTTACATCTGTCGTATTCGAGTGTTTGCACAAGGCTGCTTGTACTGTATGTGGTGTGAATGAGCGTGTCAGCACGCAAGGTTGATGTTGTGCGTGAGAGCTCGTGATAACAGCGGACGAATTTCCGCCTTGTGATTCTTTTCAATTCAGTATACTTTTGTTGATAATTTTTCTTTTTTTTTCTTTGCTTGTCAAAAATATATTCTGATGTTAATTGTTACTAGCCTCTAGCGTTGCACTGAGTGTCAGCCTCACCCCTCATCCAGCTAAATGAACAACATGATACAAGTACTGAGGGGGGGGCGGGGACAGTTCATGTGTAAATGTTTACTCAAGGACTAAAATAAGTGTGTTTTTAAAATGTAATGTTTATCTACCTTAGTGGCTTTCATTGTGGAATAATCCAAGAAAGTATGGATCATAATTGAGTATTGCACCATTTTTCAGACTGTAAACCTAAAGAAAAAAAATGAGGAAAACAACAAAAAAATATTCAAATGTTAAAAAAAAAAAAAAAAAAAGAATGCAGCAAAAAAAAAGAAAAAAAAAAGTATTTCGCAGACCTGTGGCCATAGATCGGAGTAGAAGGACTTCAGCTCTCCAAAATCTGAGCAATGGAGAGCATGGAGGACGAGACATCAGACTGAGCCTTGGCTTTAGGGCTCACTTCAGAGGTGCCTACCTTTTTGGTTTGTTAGCTTTCGTTCTGTTCACTCATTTTTTTTTTGTTTTGTTTGTTTTTTTCCGTGTTGTTTTGCAAGGCCACTGACAGTTTACAAACACTTCATTTTTTTTCTGGAGTTCAGAAAAAAAAATCAGTGACACAAGAGATTTAAACTATCGGAATGTTGGAAAAAGAAAAAAAAAAGGACAAATGCTTCCATTTTTAAAGAAAAAGTGCAAAGACAACACTTCACAGAATGAAGAAAAATTGTGCTACTTTCAGAACTCTGGGATTGAACAGTGTTGTCTTGTTCTGTTTAACCTTCTTTATTCTGTGTCGATGTTGATTTTAATGGACTATCTGAAGCCTGTATGTTTTATGTTGATTATATATATTTTTCCTTTATATAAAAACAAAAACAAAAAAAGAAAAGAAAAAAAAACATAATTGCTCACTATCTTGCACACACACGAAAAAGTGGATCTTGTCTCAGGAAGGCCAGGGTTCCAGAGTACCAACTCCACGCCATTTTAATGTACATTTTTATGATGAGTAAAAAAAAAAAGGATGGTTTAAAAGAAACAATTCTAAGCACTGAAAGTTATGGATTTCAGAAGAAGAGAAAATACCTTTGTTTCTAAATCCGTAGCAGTTACATAATAACCAAATAATGGACTTTAAATGAAAATGGAGTGCTTTATATATAAATCTATATATTAAAACTGCTTTACATTTAAAAATGAAAAAAAAAGGTCAATGATTTTGATTGTTAAAAAAAGAAAGACAGTGAATAACATGCAAAATGCTGTATGTTGAATCTTTATTGTGTTTTCTTAATTAGGTCCCGTCCTGACTGAATCAGGAGTATTGTGCATTACTCTCTCTTTCCTCTTTCTCTCTCTCATTCTCCCACTGCGGGTATTATTTTTATGATTCATTTCGGAGGATGTTTGTAAAACATGAGCTGGTTGTAAAGGATCATGAAACTATGCACAAGTGTTTGGGCGGGGAGGGGGGCGGGCAGGGGGAGCTGGGGATTTTATGGCCTCCTTCATCGCGGCTGGTCTGTTGCAGGGGTTTAGGGGATTTGATGTGTTTTTATTTACATTTCTAGGGAATGGAGGGGTGATACACGTACAAACCCCTCCACTTTCTCTCTTCCTCCCCCTGATTCAGAGCGACCTAGCGCGACATCGCCATGCTGTGTACTCCTAAAACCAATGAGCGTCTCACTCTTTAGCACTGTGGGATTCGAGCCTGTCACCCTCAAGGGTTTTCTGTTATCAAAGGTTTTCTTGGAGGGTGGGTTCTGGGTGGGAGGGGCAGGTTAAAGGGTTTAGGGCTGCTTTTTTTTTTTTTTTTTTTTTGCCTTTTTTTTGAAATATTAAGTAAAAATGTCTGTACTGAGATTTAATGAAAAGTCAGTGGCTTGTAATGTTTTATTTTTTCTCTCTGTATATCTCTTTCTCCTCATAGAATGTGATTGTTTAATGACATGCACCGAAACAAATCTTTTCATGAACTATGGAGCTTCTTTCAAATATTAATAAAATAGCTTTTTTTCTTGGCTGTTAAAGGAGTGTCTGTTGTTTTTGTTCCCCATACGATGTTTTGTCACAGCTGTCTGGGACAGGCGTAGTAGTTCTCTTGTGGTTGGCGCCTGATGTTGGGGTTGGCGTACACGGGGAAGTTGACTTCCTCCAGGTGTAAGGGAGTGTTGTTTTGGGGAGTGACCACGTTCTGCTTCCTGGTCATCTCCTCGTAGATTGGAGCAGATGGTTGTGGCTGGTGACGCAGTGTCGCCTTCGCCTTCACCTGTGGCACAAAACATCACTTATAGATGGACAGAGAAACAGATAGGCCTTTAAAATCATCTCAAAGGCACATGATTAGTGGAAAGCACCAGAGACACCAAGAGGCCAGCCACAGTCATGTTTGTGCAGTCCTCTTTTTCATTCAGCTCTGTAGTCCAGTGGTTCTCACACTGTTTTCAGTGACATCATTTATCCTAAAAGACTTTCAAATGCCTGAACTCTTTTTTTTCTGATATACAATTTAAAGTAATACTCCTGGATGGAACAAGTTGGGTCCTATCACAAGGTTTAGGGCAGAAATTACCCCTACAGCAGTGTTTTTGTGCAGCAGAAGCCCAGGGTGCACGCACCAAACACCCCCTCCCTGCTCCTCTGCCGGTTTCCTCTGCACTCAGACGGGGCCATATTTTACTTGACCAAAAACACAAATAAACGGACTCCCACCAAAAAAAATCTAATATCGGTCTGCATTCACGCTTTATTTACAGAATTTTCAGCTCGTTACTTTCACACAAAAACACAGCTAAATAAGGCT
Source organism: Halichoeres trimaculatus (assembly GCF_033239565.1). Lineage (NCBI taxonomy): Eukaryota > Metazoa > Chordata > Actinopteri > Labriformes > Labridae > Halichoeres > Halichoeres trimaculatus. Next base: position 3,331,353 of record NW_027437198.1, on the reverse strand, counting down.
CTTGTTCTCATTGTGTCATAAAAACGGCGCTTCCTCCGCTGCAGAGCCACAGCTGGCTACGAGGCACTTGTCGCTTAGTGTATCAGTCCGCGCGCAGCGTGCCAGATATAAACAAACACAGGTAGTCTGCCAGAACGAAGAGACACGATGAGAACTAGAGCCTTATTTAGCTGTGTTTTTGTGTGAAAGTAACGCACTGAAAATCCCGTAAATAAAGCGGGAATGCAGACCGATATCAGATTTTTTCAGTGGGAGTCTGTTTATTTGTGTTTTTGGTCAAGTAAAATATGGCCCCGTCTGAGTGCAGAGGAAACCGACAGAGGAGCAGGGAGGGGGTGTTTGGTGCGTGCGCCCTGGGCTTCTGCTGCACAAAAACACTGCTGTAGGGGTCATTTCTGCCCAAAACCTTGTGATAGGACCCAACTTGTTCCATCCAGGAGTATCACTTTAAAGTTTTTATACAGGAGAAAAAGTGTTGTGAAAGTATTCAGCAATTCAAATTCAATTCAGCAATGTGGCTCATGAATCCTGACTGCCACTTACCTCAAATTCCCTTCCTTTTCACTGTCACTGATGTAAATTTAACAGCTATATCTTTTCAATGAGTTTTTCTGTAATTTGTAATATATATATAAAAATAATGTTAATCACTCATTTTAGGACTAAGTTCCCTCAAAGTAAACTATATCAGATTTTACCTTCCCAGGCTTCTTGTGAAGCTGACACATGAGCTTTTTTTATTATCATCACTAACATTAACCTTAACTTTAACAACTCTAAAATGATGTGATAAAAATAGAGAACGCACCAAGAGTTTTTTTTCTAAATCTCTTTCTGCAGAGGTGTTAGAAGTGTATGCACTCACACATTTCAGCATGGCCAGGCAGCTCAGTGTCATCAGGAGAAGACCAGCTGCTGCACAGATGGTCAGGAGCAGAGGATGGTAACTAGAAGAGCCCCAGCAGTATCTTCCTGCAGATAAAAACAAACAAAGCAAACAAAAGCATGCATTAGCACATTAATATCTAAACACAGCTGCTCAATAGCTCAGAAGCTTTGAAGTTAAATTAAAGGTGCAGTGAGTAGAAGTTAGCAGCATTTGTCTCAACAAAAACTGTGAAAATGAAATAATCTTTATATGTTTGTAAAGTAGGGGAGACCGGGTATAGTTGTAACATGGGGAGAATTGTAACTCCACCAATTGCACCAATCAGGGATAAGACAGGAGTCATATCATCATTTCAATATTTACCCACTTCCACCCTGATCACACATGGTGATTGTCAGGGCTGGAAACAGGTGTATACAGATTATATAGAGAAAAAAATGGTTTTGAGGTAAGAAAGTAAAATTTTTGACTGAGACTATATTTTGTTTAGTATTTATACTATTCCAGATAAAAACCTTTTATCAGAATAAACTGTAGTTTCTCAGGCAAAATGTGATGTATTTTTCCCCATGCTAATTTCAATCCACTATGCTAATACAGCTAGCTAAACACTGGCTGACAGGGGTGGGGATGTACATACCTTTAAAAAGTGTTGTGTTCCCTTATGTACAACTAAGAACATTTTCTTGATTTAAATAATGTAACATGATGCTTAGGCAGTGGGAAAGAAAGACTGACAGAGGTGTGCCAGCAGATAACTCTATAAAAGCATCTGATGAAGTCACAAAGAACATTAAGTCAGTCAGATCAGTCACAAAGGCTCATGGGATCTGCCATGTTACTAAAAATCACTGCAGAAGCTGAGGGTCCAGTGATATCCCAGTGTAGGTTACTGGAGCAGCAGTAAGGTTTTCTCTGAGGGGCAGAAGGAAAGGAAATCTTGCACCTCAAAAACAAACAAACAAACAAAAAACCCACTCCAGGGTTACAAACAACCATTTGTGACATTCAATTTAAAGGGGACATATCATGCTTGTTTCTCCTTTTCACTATGCCAGACTAGGATGCCTGTAAAGCATTTCTGCCCTCAGTACAAGTCATTTAGTTCCTTCATTGCCCCACAATAGCGTTCTCAATATCCTCATTAGGCCATTCTGAAGATCTCGTTGAAACGCTCCATTTGGAGAATGACCTCCAGTAACTTCGCAACATCACAGCCCTTTGTGCTCTGATTGGTCAGTTCTATCAGAGGGGCGGAGGGGGTGGAGCCAGGGGGCGGTTTTTGCAGCATGGCAGTTTTTACAAAATCACACATTGGATGGAGCAGACCGAGTGAGTTCGCTGTTTGCCAAAACTTCACCGTAAGGCATTGAGAGCACAAATAAAATGGCAGAGTGTAGGATACATCATTTTGTATGTTATTTCCGCAGCATTATTGTGGTCCAGGTTCACAGTGCATGTCAGAACAAGCATGCAAATATCACAGTCTCACAAGTACTACAACGTCTGCTAAAACTACAGTGTTTTAACTGCTAATTCAACATGTAAAGCCCAGCTGCTCAGCAGAGCCAAGTCCCTGCATCCAGCATCTGAGGGGGGAGACTCGGCTCTTGGTGGGTGTATCCCTCGGTGGCGGTTGTGTGACTAACTGACATCACAGAGGAGGAGCTGCTTTATCAGATTACTCCAATAAAAAGAAAGGATCCTCGTGACGTCACGACAGTCGAAATCTTTCTGCCAACTGTCAATGACCTATTTTCAGAGGCATCAAATCTTGTTCTAGGATATCAGAAAAAATACAATATCTCATTTTTTTTGAAAATTCAGGGGGTGAAAGGTCTTGTTTTCAAATTTGTTATATTATATGTAAGTATTAAATCAGGGATCAGCATGATATGTCCCCTTTAAACACACACACACACACACACACACACACACACAGAGTTTTTGTTAGACCTATGTGTTCTTTATACACCTACACTGTTGTGTTTGTGCATACATACAGTTAAGGATGAACTCTTACACCAAACAGGAAGTGAGTTATGGTCAGTCACAGAGAGAGAGACGTTGTTCCAGATCCTTCCATTTCAATAAACCTCTTTTTGAGGGGCATAACCTTATGTTTTTGCTTTTTCTTGTCTAACCATTACAACTTACCCCAGCATGTGTTACAAACTACCCTGGTAGTGGGGATGGTTGTATCAAAGGACCACCAAGTATTCAACATCACCTGGTGAGGTCTGTGATATTCTTGCAGAGGTTTGAATTGGTGCCATTTGTAGTAAACAAAAGTTTGAGAACTCTGACTCAAAAATTCAGTTGGAGTTGCTAAAGCAAAAAGTGTTACAACCATACCCGGTCTCCCCTGTCTTAAAGTGAACAATAATCCCCATTACGCTTTCATCAGAAAAAAGCTTTTTATATTTATATTCATATAACTGCAGGTCCTGCTCACAGAGGCAGACATAATGAACAGCTATGTTTGTCTACGGTTTGGGGAACAGCGAGAGCAAAACATGGAGAGGGGGGCAGTGTTGCTTTTACAGTAGAAAAAGAAGCCTTCAGTTGTTGTTGAAGAAGAGGAAGAAGAAGAAGAAAAAAAAAGCAGAAGTAGAAGAAGAAAAGTAAGAAGGAGAAGAGATTTTTGTTGTTGTTGTTTTTGCATAAATGAATTGGTATTGAGAGCATTTTCTGATGGAGCTGAGCAGCTGAGAACAGAGGTTTTTGAACCACCTACCTTCAACAAGCACAAACACTTTTTGAGGATCCACGACAAGCTGCTCGGAGCTGTTCCGCCTCCTGTAGCTCTGCTCCCACAGGTACAGCCCTGTGTCAGCGGGCTGTAAATGAATGATGCTGACATTGACCTGCTGGGAGTCCAGTCTTCCGCTGAGCCGCAGACGACCTCTGAGCACCGGGTCAACCCTGAGCTCTCCGTGCTCAGACAGGGAGAGCAGGGTGGTCTGGCTGCTGGAGTTGTGACGGTAAAGGTAAAGGCCGGTCAGGAGGCCGTGGTCCTGCTGAAGGGAGCAGGAGAGCTGCAGGGACTGAGACTCTGACAGGTGTCTGAGGATCAGCTCTGCGTGGGCTGGAGGAGGGAGAGACAGGAGACGCCTGGGCCTTAAATCATGCAAGCTGCTAGATTCAAAGGACATTTATGGTCTGCAGAAAACTAAGACCAGAAATATTTTAATTATATTTTATATATTTTATTATAAAAAATTTTACATGTTTGTTTTGAAATGTTCGATTTTTGTGGCATGCTGTGTGGCTTAACAACACTGTTTCACATTTTGGAACAGCAAAAACAAATGCGCGCAGCAAGGAGACGCTATGCTCTGCGTGTTCTGACCCACAACATGCCAGCAACACCGTGGCTAAACAGAAGACGGAGAATCAGGTATGAACCAAAGACGGTTAGGTTACGGTGGCTTTATAGGCCCAAAAGGCGCATGTATCCTGTAGTTAGTTCGGATGGACCTTGGTTTTTATTCAGACCTGCACCGGAGAATCAGAAACTGCACCAGAGTTCGTTTGGAAGCGGACTGAGACCACCTCAAAAAGTGGGTCTCGGTCTGGTTGTTTGGTCCGCACCAGGGTTCGTTTGTGTCTATACACACTGGCATGAAAAGTCAGCACCAGCGTGGGAAACAAACCCTGGTCCGTTTAAAGTGGACCAAACAGTCCATGTCTGAATACCACCTTAAAGAGATCCTCCTCAGAGCAGGTTTAATGTTGTATTGATTCAAAGACTCCACTACTTAGTTGGCCTATCAGGCCCTGTAACGCCACATTTTAATCTATGCAAGCTCCCAATCAGCTCCAACATGAAGACACAACATATATCATTTGTGTGCTGATGACATTTCACTTTCATACAATGGTCAAAGCCCTAAACGTACAGACTGTAAACTCCTAAATACTATGAAACTTTTAAAACTCAACACAGACTTAATTTCTCATTTTTCAGTCCAAAAACTTAAAGGCAACACATCCAGACCCATCTCACATCAGAGTCTATGAAATAGAGTGAGCAGGCCAGAAATCTTGGATTTATTTTAGACCCCAACCTGAGCTTTGAAAACCGTATCTTTAACATGACCAGAACAGCATTTTACAGTTTAAAAAACACATCAAAACTCAGATCCTTCATGTCCCAAACAGACACAGACCAATCAGCTCATGCATTTATCACCACCTGGTTAGACCACTGTAACATGCCCTGCAGTCTGCTCATCATCCAAACAAATCAAACCAAAGTCCGAAGAGGGAGTCTCTAGTTTCTAAAGCATAGGAATAATTCATCTTTTTATATTTGTGGGCATTTGTACGTTTTTGTTTTTATGCTGTTTTTTTTCACTCTTTTTCTTCTTTTCTTTTGTGTCAAAGTACAGCCTCACAGAGCACCTCACACACAATTCCAAAAAAAATATAAAAAATTAAACTTTCAATGTTTGGGTAATGAAGTGACAAATGAATGAAATCCTGGCTGTAGCATAGATATTATTATTTCTCAAATCTCTTCTGTAGTCTGTGAAAAACGTAATTCTTTTACCTTCAAAAAGCAGAATGAAGAGCAGGACGCATGGAGCTCTCATCTTCTTGGCGGTTTCAGTAGTAAAGACACTAAAGCTCAGTCATATTGTTCTCCATCTGTTTCCTTCAGCTCTGTGGGAGTTTGCTCTCAGCCTCTCTGTTTATCGCTCTCCAACTCGCTGCAGGAAGACAAATCTAAATCAAGAACTACCGGTGTAACTCTGAGTGGGTTAGAGCTCTGAGGTCATTGCACACCAGTTTATATTTGTTCAAAGCTCCAGACTCCATAAGTGATAGGTGTTCGAGTTTGTGGGGATTCACTGTTTTGAGATGTTTCAAAAGGGAGTGTGTTCACTGGGCGTGTATGCACATGTGAAATCTGTGCAATTATTGACTGACACATGATGCCTTTAAATCCTCACACCATCAAGTCATAACACACAGACAGATGAGTATCATTTTCGTTCTGTATCACAGGATATGTCTGTTGTGTTTCCTGCAGTTGGTGAACAGTCACAAGCAGCTGGGACCTTTTTTTTCAGGGGTTTAAAGAAGAATCACCAGCCTGGCTGACATGTGGTTTACTCTGGTTTCCTGTCAAAGTGCGTGCTCCAAAACCCCTCCCCTTCCTGTCAGGAACCCTCTGTGTGTGTGTGTGTGTGTGTGTGTGTGTGTGTGTGTGTGTGTGTGTGTGTGTGTGTGTGTGTGTGTGTGTGTGTGTGTGTGTGTTTAAGTGTTTTGTCTTTGTTTATGTAATATTCAATTTGATGTCATTAAATTTTAGCCCTTTACTTTTTCCAAAGTCACATTTATCACAGACTGAGGATCGTTCTTGCTGAAAGAGGGGAGAGAAAGGTGTTGTAATTTGGACCCTTGTTCAAATTAAAAAAAAAAAAAAGCTGTTGCTATTAAGCATTTGACACCCATTCCCTCACAGTGTTTCTGTGTTAAAGCCAGGATCTTAAAGATATTTCAAAGCACCTTTGATGTGTATGTTTGGTAGCACTTTATAACACGGCCCACATCTTACAGTGTAGTTTTCTTAACTAGGTTAACTTTACGAAATGTACACGCCATTTCGCGGAACCTGTGTAGTAGTTACACTTGTGTCTTAAAGCGTAAGTGCTGGAACTGCGGGTAGCTTGGGGTCCTAAAAGTTGTAAAGGGCAAACTGAGATTTCCATGTTTAAAAGCATCTTAAAAGCATCTCATAAGTTATCAGTAATGCGTTTTTGTGAAAGTAAGTACCCCAGTAACTTACAAGTTATGTTTCAGGAGTGTTGAGTGGGGCATAAAATTTTAGATTGATATATTATGTTTGTTTATGTGGCAGGAAATAGAATAGAATAGAATAGAACAGAAAATACTTTATTTATCCCCAAGGGGAAATTCAGGAGTCACAGCAGCATTTAAAAAAACAAAAGTAAGAAAGTGTATAGAAAGTGCAAAAAGGTCCACAAGAAAATAGATGATGACAGCCCGTCCACCACTCTCCAGCCCAGCCAGTCTCCACCTCCACAGGGTCCAGGACTGAGCCTCCCCAGCAGTCTGTTCAGTCTCTGTCTCCTGGATCCTGTCTGCTCACAGCAGGTGAAGCTCCTCCATGTGGCACCAGCGTCCGATGTCAGCTCCGTCAGCCACGTCCATGAACAGCACGATGCCACTCTGCCCTCCAGCAGCCCTCCAGCAGCCCCCCTGCCGCTGGGCTAGCACGGCTAGCTCGTCCATCCCACAGGAGCTAGATCCCACGTTCCCAACAACGATGGATGGAAGGACAGGTCCACGTCGTCACCTCCCAGCTCACACCCGAGAACCAGCACGTCATCCTCACCTCCTCCTCCTCAGCTTGAGGAAATCCTCAAGCCTTACACTAGTTAGCATTGACATGCTACAGGCTGCTAACAGCTAATTTCACATGTAAACAATGCAGTCATGGATATATGTAGGATCTCCAGACTAACACGGGGGAAAAGTAGTAATAATATCGCTGAAGCCACAAAAAGTTTGGTGTCCATGACAACCAACAATAAACCATACAAAGTGATGATCCACTCCAAATACAAAGATGACGAAAAAGAGAAGAAAAAAATTACAAGAAACGGACAAAGAAGAGAGAGCTGCTTCAACAGGCAGCTACCTGGGCAGCTACTTGGGAAGCTTGGGGTCCTAAAAGTTGGCCCTTTGGCGAACTGAGTTTTCCACGTTTAAAAGCATCTTAACAGCATCTCATAAGTTATCAGTAATGCGCAGGCGCAGGCGCAGGCGCAGGCGCAGGCGCAGGCGCAGGCGCAGGCGCAGGCGCAGGCGCAGGCGCAGGCGCAGGCGCAGGCGCACCTATCCTGCGCCGGCCTTCACATTGCGGACAGGGCGTGACCGGCGCACTTTGCAAGTTTCCTGCAGTGCCAAGAGAGGCGCAGTCAAGGCGCAGAGGAGCGCAGTCAAGGCGCAGAGGAGCGCAGTCAAGGCGCAGAGGAGCGCAGTCAAGGCGCGTCCGCGCCTCCCTCCGTGCAAATGGCAGAGAGGGAGGAGAAAAGCCATGAGTGGGTTTAACACAGCCGAGCGCTGTTTTCATCAAATGAGCGCCTCTCCTTGCCTTTAAATGCCCTGCAGCCGAGGCGCAGCGTCTGATTGGTCTGAGTGATCTTCAGCACTTTGGAAACAGTGCTGGTTGCAGAGACGGTCAGAGCCGCTGTCCCTGCAGCAGGAGAATGGACAGCAGGGCGCATCGGAGGACACGAAACCGTGTCACCGTGTGGGCCAGCTCCCGGGACAGATATAATCTGTTCCTTTGTCATTAATAGGAGTACAAAATGAAGAGGCAGTTACACAGCTGGCTTATCCATTCAGAATACTTTTGATCCACCTTCACTCCTGGTTTGTCATCACCAAATACCAGAGCCTTTGGTGATATACTGTATACTCTCCCAGTGTCTCCACCTCATCCTCCTTACAGAAACGTACTCCATCTTTTTAGATCACGTTAAAAATAAAGACTAAAACAGAGTGACATACATTTATTTTGTCTCTTTTCTGCGTCTTTTCTCTCCCTCTTTTCTTTGAATAAAATGAAATAAGAGAAGCCAGATATATACTCAGTATCAGATGTTAAGGCTGTTTATTGTTTCATTGTAAGATGTGCATCAAACTTCCAGCTGCCATCAGGTTAACTTTCCATTATGACAAACGGCTTTAATCTGACATCTGTGATTGTTTATTGCATTAAAATGTGCCTGACACTCTGGAAACCTGTCTCTGAGGCTTTGTTGACATGTGCGCCTGTCACCAAGTTACAGCTGCGGAGGGTGCGCTGTGCTTTGCGCCTAGAATAGACCAACCACATTTTCCGCACTACAAGGCGCTTCGGAATATAGGGCGCACCTTTAATGACTGGCCTATTTGAAAACTGTTTTCATACATAGGGCACACCGCATAATAAGGCGCACAGAATAAGCTATAGTAGTGGCTGGGGTTGCGTTATGCATCCACTAGATGGAGCTGTGCTAAAGGGAATGTCAACCAAACAGTCAATAAGTCAGTCAAACTCAGGCTACATCCACACGGCGCCGCACATTTTTCTATTCAACTATTTTCTGTGCCGTGCGCTGTAAAGACGAAGCCGTTTCTGCCGTCCACAAAAGCCGTTTCCAGAGATCAGTTCAAATGCCAGACCTTTGGGGGCGCTATATTGCTCTGAGAATAAACAAGAGAAGAAGCTCGGGTCAGCCTGTGAGCTAATGTTAGCACTTAGCAGAATTCCTCTTTACAGGTTCTTACTGCTTACCGCTGTTACTCAGACGACACCCCCTGACTACAGTAGCCATGATTAATCAATATCGATCCATATATAAGGCGCATCGGATTATAAGGCGCACTGTCGATTTTTGAGAAAACTGAAGGCTTTTAGGTGTGCCTTGTGGTGCGGAAAATACGGTAGTTGGAGCTGGCGAGCTTTCAGCGCACTTTCTGCTCTGTTTTGGCACGAAATTGTCACTGCGCCAACATGAATCTGCTGACACTTCCCCCTGGTGCACCGTCAACTCCCCCTGGCGCGCAGTCACACCCATCTCTGCGCAGACGAGGGAAACATGAGGGAAACTGTGGTGTCCGTGCAAAGGGTTTTCCTGACTGATATTACATTATACCTTACAACAGGGTTTAACATAACCTTTAAACTAATTATTGTTTTAGCTGGAGCCAAAAACCTACTGCTACCGTAATGCCACAATACCAGTCCTTCGACTGTATCTGAATGAAGAGGCAGACTTAAAGCCAGATTACCGTCTGAGCAGGGCTTCTCTGGAGCACCTGGATTCAGAGCCCACTATAGCACTGAGACTGCGCTGCTGAAAGTAACCAATGATCCACTGTGGTCTTCTTTCTGTGCTCAATCTTAGTGCCACTTTTGACTCTATTGATCATCGCATTCTTCTGCCGAGATTAGACAGTCTTCTGTGTATCTCAGGAACCGCTTTAGCTTGGCTTCGATCGTATCTTTCGGATCAACATCAGTTTGTTCATGTGAACAACGTCTCTTCTTCACACACCAGGGTGTAATATGGAGTTCCTCAAGGTTCAGTGTTCAAACCGATTCTTTTCATCTTGTATATGCTTCCTCTAGGCACTATATTGAGAACACACCATAAACTTTCACTGCTATGCAGATGACACTCAGCTTTACTTGTCAATGAAGCCTGAAGACACAAACCACCTATCTAAACTTGGAGCATGCCTCAAAGATGTAAGGTCCTGGATGTCGCTACATTACAAACATCTTCATATGAACAGTGCACATTAAAGTGATACTCCGGGATGGAACAAGTTGGGTCCTATCACGAGGTTTAGGGCAGAAATTACCCCTACAGCAGTGTTTTTGTGCAGCAGAAGCCCAGGGCGCTCACACCAAACACCCCCTCCCTGCTCCTCTGTCGGTTTCCTCTGCACTCAGACGGGGCCATATTTTACTTGACCAAAAACACAAATAAACGGACTCTTACTGAAAAAATCTGATATGGGTCTGCATTCACGCTTTATTTAGAGACTTTTCAGTGTTACTTTCACACAAAAACACCGCTAAATAAGGCTCTAGTTCTCATTGTGTCTCTTCGTCCTGGCAGACTACCTGCGCTTGTTTATATCCGGCACGCTGCGCTTGGGACTGATACACTAAGCGGCGAGCGCCTCGTAGCCAGCTGTGGCTCTGCAGCGGAGGTAGCACCGTTTTACTACACGATGAGAACTAGAGCCTTATTTAGCGGTGTTTTTGTGTGAAAGTAACGCGCTGAAAATTGGCGCTGGGGGGGGTTGGTGCGTGCACCCTGGGCTTCTGCTGCACAAAAACACTGCTGTAGGGGTCATTTCTGCCCTAAACCTTGTGATAGGACCCAACTTGTTCCATCCTGGAGTATCACTTTAAGCTTATTTCAATTATCTAAATGCTCAAAGCATCTCCATGTCTCCTGGTAAAGGTGGATGAGACTGAGAGTGAGGCGGAGGCAGGGACAGCATGCAGACAGTGGAGGCAGCTCTGTTGCTGAGGTGAGTGCTGAAAGATGACAGGTAGTTCTGAATAATGTCACATGACTTATTGGGAAACTTAGCATTTTCGAACTCTTCTAACGGCCAGTGCCACAGTAAATGTATAAAATATTGCAAAAGCATAACCCTTGAACTAAATAGAGAACAAATACCAAAAAGTTGTCAGTGTCAGTCCTCTGTTTTATACCAGAGCATTGCAGCTCACGCCTGCTCCAAGGAAAAACAATGAAAGAGAGAGATAACTTTCAATCCAAAAACATGATAAAATGCACCGGAATGCAGGAAATTGCATTTAGTTTTCTAATTTTTTTTTCTGGGGGGGAACGCTATGAAAAACATGTCCAAGTCTTTACATACACACATCTTAAATGTGTTTTTAAAAATCATTCTTTTGCAAAGGCCTGACATAAAAGTTAAAATCTTTGCTTTTAAAGGTGGTTCTGGGTTTCTTGCATTAATAATCATTGAACATTCACTCTGGTCGTTGCCCATTCCTTAAGATAGAGAAAAAACATAAATTATATCTTCCTAGTTTGTTTCAATGCTGCTTCTGTCTGATGAAGGTCTAATCTTGGTGTGATAAAAAGCAGACAGTTCCTCTGTTCAGCTGTTGAGGAGCTGATTGGGCTCAGGTGTGCAGATCTGCTCACATGACTCTCATTGTCCTCACTTAAAAGTCTCCTCTGCTCAGGCAGCCCAGCGCTCATGTGGATCAGACAGGAATCTGTGTGTCCTGGACAAGTTTCTGTTTCCCCTGGCATCCATGGAGACTTTTTATCTTTGGGCCAACCTCTTAATCGGACTGCTGCTGTCAGAAACCTCTCTCAGACCTTCTCATGCACTTCCACCGCCACTCAACAGCCAACATACCGCCCAGCAAACCCCTCAGATCACAGAGAGCTCTGAACACACAGAGCAGGAGGAGCAGGGAGCTCCACCTGAGGAACCAGTGCTGCTGAACACGGTCAGCGTGAGCTGCTATCCAGACTTTCTGGATGTCATCATCAAAGCAGACATGTTTGGAGTCGGTGCTCCTGTTAATAGTAATGATATTCGTCTGGGAGTGGAGCACCATGTTCACTGTGTGGCTGCAGCGGCGTCAGGAGAGGAGTACAGGATCACTGTCGGGTTATTAGACTGTGGCACCAAACACTGGGTAACGCTATTAGTGCAGGTGAGACATTTCTGTGACCTTTGACCTTTTGTTGCTAACACTTCTCTCCTCCACAGATGACTGAGGACTCTCTGGTCTACACAAACCTCCTCATATACTCCCCTGAAGCCTCTCCTGATGGGCTCATTCGAATGGAGGAGGCTGTGGTTCCCATTGAGTGTCACTACCAAAGGTCTGTGCTTTTTTTAATTTTACAATCCTCTTTACAAGTCCTTAAATGGTCTGTAAGTCCTTTATATCTGCGCCCTTTTTCTTCTTAGGAAACACAGTTTGTCAAGTGCCTCGATCACACCCACCTGGATCCCGTTCCTTTCCACTCAGGCTGCAGTGGAAACTTTAGAGTTTGACCTGAAAATTATGACAAGTGGGTTTAATTCCTTCTACTTTGTTCAGCGCTTGCTATTTTTTATTATTATATTTTATCTATTTTGAACCCCACCACCACCCTCCCTAGTGGGGAACTATTTCAGTCACTGTTTGTCCCTTTATTTTAAACACATTTATTTGTATTACAGAAACCTGTTTAGGTGTAAGTAGGTGGTGAGCCTTAAAGGATTCACAAACGAAACCAAGCAACATACAGAAAAACTAAACTATGCACCTTATGCAACATGGGAACAAATAGTCTTACAGCAAAACTGACACAGCATTGATCCTTACTAGCTGGATAGTATATAATAAAAATAAGAAAAAAAAAGAGGAAAATATGAAACAACAAGAACAAAAGATATAATTAAAAACGGGTTGAACAGATGGGATGGATTAGGCAGGACACCATTTCTGCCCTCACCACCCCATAGCCTCAAAAAACTTTGCCCCTTTATCAAATTATTTTATTTAATTTTTGTTGTAGTGTCCTTCAAGAGTTAAGTTTTTTTTTTTGATTGAAACCGATACAAATTTATGATAAAGAACATTTAAAAACAACAAAATGCTGACCAAAGTTCTGTACAGTCAAAAGTTAAAAACAAAATAAACGATAAACTTGTGCAAGACGAAGAAATAAAAACTAGGACACAAATGGATCAGTTGAAACAAAGGATTAAAAGCCACATTCTCAAGCAGAGTCAAAAGCCACAGAGTAAAAGTGCTTTTTCAAAGATGCTGTAAAGAGGATCTGTTTTGATTGGACCACAGTGCCACCTTCTGGCCTGGAGTCTCACTCACACTCATGTAAAGATGTGACTTTTAACCAGGAGAGTTTGTTTTGGAGCGAATTTTCTTTGTTCAAGTCAACTTTTTACTGGACACAATGCAAGAGCCTCACCAGACAGAGCTAACCGTAACCCTTTTAGGCCCTTTTAGCCATTAGCTTGGACTCTATCACTATCACAGAAATCGTTTTTAGCAAAGAAAAATACGGATCTAAAAAAGGTTTTAATAGGACAGAAAGATGGGAAGGGGCCTGCCTGTTTAATGTCTTAATAGTTACAAACAAATTTATAGAATAAATCCTAAAACACACTGGAAGTCAGTGAAATTGGGTTTAAATGGAGGAAATGTAGTCGTATTTGCGTCTACCAGTTAAACACAAGCTGCAGCGGTTTGGACAAAGGTTATAATAGTTTTAGATTTGTCATTATAGTTTAGTTTTAGTTATTTTTGACGGGTTTTTTTTCCATTACAGTTTAGTTTTAATTAGTTCTAGAGTGGGCATTCTAGTTTTTATTTAGTTTTGATTTTTGCAACAAGGCTTAGTTTAGTTTTAGTTTCAGTTTACTTTTAGTTTTTTCACACCTTATCAACAAGGTGCAGGATTCAAAAAGGTCAGAGTAAATACTTTGTAATACTATTTATTTTCAAGTCCAACATAGTGCTCACTGCTCAGTTAATGCTGATACTGAACTCTTGTCTGCTGCCTTCAACACTGGAAAATTACATAAACTTAATATAAAAAATACAAACATAAATTAAATGAAAATAATATAAACATAAATTTTATTGAAAAAATATAATATGAGCTTTAATAATCAGAAACGTGGACTCAGTAACAATAAAGGCAGACTCAAATACAATTTAAGTCAGACTCATAAGCAATCAAACTATTACAGATGCTCTAATTCATTGCTCCACTACGTTTGGTCGCAGCACAGAGCACAGCCAGTCAGTGCAGTAAACAAGCACGTCCCAGTACGTCACTATGATGGTGCCGTACAGCACTGACAACTGCCGAAAACTGTCTAAAATTGGTTGGGAAAATGTGTCGCATTAATTTAAACCCAAAGGCTGCTAATATTGTCAAACTATAACTAAAGACACCTTGTCTATAATTTTAGAAAGTTTCAGTTAGTTTTGTGAACACAAGATACAGTTTTAGTTTACTTATCTTTTTTTTTTCTTTTCTAGTTTTTATTAGTTAACTGCAATGTATTTTAAATTTTAGTTAGCGTTTTTAGTTTCATTTTAGTTAACTATTACAACCTTGGTTTGGACAAGCTGTACATGATTCTGAAGGTTTGGCGCCAAAGTAAAGTGCATCGCAGTAATCAAGACGAGTGTGATAAAAGCATGCATAGCCTTCTCAAAATCATTAAAAGATCAGAAAGTACCCTTAAATCTGAACATATTCTAAGATTCTACTTCGGATACTTTTACAATATTTTTTCTCCTAAAAATCTAATTAAATGAACAGAATAAGAGTTTGATTCTGTGATATCCCCTAACATCACAGAGAAGAAATCCAACTTCAAGTGCAATTTCATTTTGAAACACATTTTTTAACCTCTTCTCAAAATGCATCTACAATTTTATAATACCCAAAAAGATGTAATGTTGACTCAAAACCTGCACTTGTCTGATTGACTAATACCTCAGATTTTTAACATTCCTCTGTTAGCAAGGAATTAAAAGTATTTTTTAATTGAAAGTATCTTTGATTCAACAACTGCTTTCTATACCAACCTAAACAGTTTTCATGGTACAGGGCAATCCAAAGTCTCTTATTTTTTTAAAAGGTAGTGTACAGAATATTTCACAAGGAACGTTTTGTTTAATAGAAGTTTTATGTTACAAATTATCTCCCTGTTTAGAAACATAATTTTTATAACAGGTTGAAAAACAGTTGAGAGTTCTAATCCTTATTTATTCTGATTAAATTTAATAAGGCAGAGGACAGTTGATGAAAGGACTGGAGGGAACAAATAGTGCTTTACAATCCTGTGGATGGGGTGAAGTTTATAAATTTTCCTCTTCCAAATAAACTGGCCTCACTTTAATCAGTATCCAGGTGGTCCTCAAGTTACAAACACGTTCTGTTCGTACGATGCATCGTAACCCAAAATTCCACAAAACAGACAAAATACCCAGAAAATTCTCCACTAAACCAATGTGACATGGTTTGATTTGCAAAACAAGGTTAAAGCCTTTTTTAGGAAGAAGATGAATACCTCTTTTGAACAAAGTGGCCTTTAAAGTAAGTTCAGATGTATTAGTTTTAACCCACCTGATTCATACCTGTTCTTATACATGACACTCTACGTAGTTTAATCCCTTTTGCTTTGTCTTTTTCGGTGCTTACTGATATTGTTTGCTTGTGTAGACGACTGGATGTATGAAAGAAGCTCAAACGTGTTTTACCTCGGGGACTCTATCAGTATCCAGGCCTCAGTCAAAGTGGGACATCACATGGGGCTGCGGGTGTTCGTGAGCAGCTGTGTGGCAACGCTTAGCCCTGACATCTACTCTACTCCCAGATACATCTTCATTGAGGATGGGTGAGCAGTAACCTTACAAGGTCTCAAAACTGGAACATTTTCTGGGAGGGGTTCAACTTTCTTGACAGATGTGCTGACTAATGTTTTTTAAGGCTAAAGTGAAACTAGGACTTTGATCTCCTCCTCCACTCGATCCCCCTACGTCATCACCCCTAGACTCTTGCTGGTTGTTGTAGTCAGAGTCACTGTTTCTTCTCCTCCAAAGCAAATTCATTTTTACAAAGTGATGATAAACTGATGTCAGATCAGGGCGATACATTCACAGGAAACAGACTTCACTACCATGTACTGCATGACATGAGTGATAAAACAGCTAAGCTATGAAAAGCTAACGTTACGCTAACATTACAGTGTTCAGAAGCTGTTATATAGTTTTGATACTGTAGCGTTAGCTTATCATAGCTTATGTAGCTAATGAAGCTCCTAAATGCAGCGTATCTGTTTAATCATTCATGAAATGCAGTTCATAGTAGTAAAGTCTGTTTGCTGTGAATTTGTCACCCTGGTCTGACCGTAGCGATAGCTAGGTCATTATAGCGAGTGATTTTAAAATACAACCGACAATTCAAAACATGGCTAATATTTACGGGAAGGAGCAAAGGGTTGGATATCTGTTTTTTGTTTTTGTTCTTTTTTAAAGGGATATCGTGGGAAATTTGTCATACCCCTTGGTTTCAAGTGAGGTCCTGGTTTGTCTTGGTTTCAAAGGCTGAACGGGGTCACCTACTCAGAGGCAAAACTTGGGGCACAGCCTAAGCTGCGAGGACATCTGTACCCCCTAAGTGATACTTTTGACCAGTAAAAGGAAAGTGTTTTTAAAATGTGGCTAGCACGATGCAACACAATTAATTCCGCTTTAAGGCTCAATTAACTACCCCCAGTGACCAGGCAGGGGGCGTGGCCTAGTTCAGGGCTTGTGGCCTAGTTCAGGGCTTGTCAACCAAACCAAGCAGCAACCTCTGGTCTACAAATGAGGCAATGTGGAAGAAACTGGAAAAGACCCTTACAGCAAAACAAAGGCCCAGCGCCCTGTAGACCAATTTATAGTCAACGTCACCAAAATGCTCAGATTTTAGAAACTGAAGCAGCATTTCGCTCCATTCATTCAAATTATTTTAAGCAGCATAAAAATGTCTTGTTGTTCTGTGGTCAGTTGTCAGAAATGATACTTCCATGGGGGCAACTTCTAATAAGTTCCGACCTTAATAAAGGTGTTTTGTAGTTAACGGTGACCGTGCTAATTGGTGACTCTGTCAAAGGTGTCATTAATTGTTGACTGAGTCACCATTTAACAGGGTCACACTGAAACACCTGCAATGTCTGGGGCTGTCTTATTAAATGTGTCTTCTTTATCCAACCTCGGGTAACCAGGTTTGACCACAAATAATTTAATCTGCTGGATTTATGTTCCAAGTGAATTAAACAGTCTTATTATTCATTTTGAAATTAAAAACCATCAATACTCTGATAGATTTGGAGCAGTTCTATCTTTTTAAGGACTTAGTTTTCTGGATACTTTATTATAACCCAGTACTTGTCTTTGCTGTGTACAGAGGCGTATTGCATTCACTTGAAGAAAAAAAAAACAACTCAGGTTTTTCAGAGTAATTTATTCTTCAGTTTGTTTTTTGTGGTAATTAATTTTGTTTTTCTGATTAATATTCTTTTATTGGTTTGATTTTTGTTTTTATATTGGTTTGTTTTTTGTTATTTCTATTTTTGAGTAATTTTTTTCTGATTATTTTTTTTATTGGTTTGTTTTTTGTTATTATTTCTGTTATGAGTAATTTTTTTTCTTCTGTTTTCAGATAACTTTTTTTTCCTGTTTTTCGGAGAATTTTTTTCCTTAAGTATCGAGATACTCCCATGAGAACCTCCAACCTGCAGACGACTCCCGTGGATGTGTGGTGGCTCCTGTGTCCCGCACAGATCAGAGATCCTGTTTGGCACATATATGCCTTATCCTTAACTTTCTACCAGCTTTCCAATGTAGAAGCAATGCATTTTTTTAATGCCCACATCTTTGTCTATTCTAAAGTATTACATTATACAATAAGCTTATATAAAATACAAGGATAAAGTCGAAAACCTAACAAGGTATCATATCCTGTGTGTGGCTAATACCTTACCTTTATTGACCCGGTACGGACCGGTAGAAAGGAAAAAAAATTACTCCTAAAAACAGGGGGAAAAAATTACCACGAAAAACAGCAGGTTGAGGTTCTCGCAGGATTTCTAAGTGTCTCGATACTGCAGGAAAAACAGGAAAAAAGTCTGAAAACAGAAAAAAAAAATATTCATAAAAAAAATAATTATAACAAAAAACAAACCAATAAAAAATATTAATCAGAAAAACAAAATTAATTACCACAAAAAACAAATAGAAGTATAAATGACTGAAAAACCTGAGTCGTTTTTTTTTTTCTTCAAGTGAATGCAATACGCTTCTGTAGGTTTGGGAGGTTTTCTGGTTTATTTACAGAAGAGCATGTTGTGTCATACTGGTCTATAGCTATTAGCGCTGGGGCACAAAGCCCGCCTCATCCCCAATATGGCCTGTGCTGACAGTCTGCTTCAAAACTCTGTCAGAAACCAATAGGTGACGTCACTGAGACCACGTCCATCTATTACAAAGTCTGATTGTAAGTCATGGCTCCACATCAAGCTCCAAATCAAGTCTGACTATTCCTGACCAGGGATCATGAGATTCCATGATTCAAGCACCTGCAAAAAGGAGGCGTCACCAGATGTGCACTTTCACCGCTCACAAACCTGCAGTTGTGACCCCTTGTTTTGAATACTAGGTGTTTGGTGGACTCTCAGCTTCCAGGCTCAAAGTCTAGCTTCCTGCCCCGGACTCATGATGACCAGCTCCACCTGATCATTGACGCCTTCAGGTTTCATAACGAGGACAGAGGAGAGGTGAGGTCGACCTGACTACAGTATTGGCTGCTTGGCTACTTTCTTTCCTCACCAGTTCCTTGTCTTCTTGCAGCTGTACATCACCTGTCACATGAACGCCTTACCTGCACACGACACAGAGGCAACGAGTAAGGCGTGCACATTTGTAAATGGAAGGCAAGTGTGATCCAGTCCTCATAGTTTGGAATCAAAGTGAGGACATGTTGTGAACTCTGACGATCCTTTTTCAGGTGGAGGTCAGCTGATGGTAATGACTACCTCTGCGGACACTGCCAAAACCAAAATGAAGTGAGTGCTAAACCAAGCAGGCCAGGCAAGTTTGGTGCTCGTGGTTTTGGGAAGCCAGACGTATCTGAATCCTGGAGGAGTGCGGTGGCTAACAACATAGGTGAGATTTATCCTACTAACAGATAACTCATCAGTTTTAAACAACATGTTTTCAATCTTAGACGTCGGACTATACTCACAAAATAAAGCTGCTTGACCATTTGTCAGTGTGGGAGCAGGAGGCCAAAGTAGGTCCACTTGTGGTGCTGCCTGGTAAGCCGAGAAGTGGGCCTCTACCTGAAGCGGAGCTCCCTCCAGTTCTCAGTAAAATCAGCAGACCCTCTCTGTACGGCAGCCAGTGGAGGAGTGGAACCAGCGACAAAACAGCTGGTAGGAGTAAAGGTCAAGACCTGAGAGGATTACTGCTGCAAACTCAGATACACTATGTGTAACGGTGCATGACTGTATCTTATTCTTCATCCCTGATACAGTTAAGGTTCTGGATCCTGATCTGCCAACAGATGATGACTATGATAAAGAAGAAGAGGATGAGGGTGAGCCTTTGAGGAAAGACTTTAAAAATGGAGCAGGTCTGGAAGATAAAACTCTAGAAGATGTGTTAAAAATATCACTTCAACCAGTGTTTTTATTTCTTAAACCTCTCCTTTAGTTGTAGATGATGGTGAGGAAGGTGAAAGTGCTGCCCCCAAAGACAAGGAGGATCCTGTGCCCACTCTGAAACCAAAGGCTGCAGTGGAGAACACCAACAGCACAGCCTCCCCCAGCGATATCAGCCCCACTGAACAGGCTACTACAGAAATGACGATACAGGCGAACACTACAGTATCTGAACCTTTACACAAGCATAACCCAAAGAGATAATAAAAGTTTAAACAACTTGACTCTGTGTTGCCGGGATGTTCAAAGTCTGCGTTCTCAATCTGCAGCTCTTCATCATGATGCTTGTGGGTTGAACTTTCTATCAGCATTGTCTGATATGACTGGTAGTGCACCACTTTGGCTTACTGTTGTTCACAGAGAGAGACCACAGCCCTTTAAAGTGATACTCCAGGATGGAACAAGTTGGGTCCTATCACAAGGTTTGGGGCAGAAATTACCCCTACAGCAGTGTTTTTGTGCAGCAGAAGCCCAGGGCGCTCACACCAAACACCCCCTCCCTGCTCCTCTGTCGGTTTCCTCTGCACTCAGACGGGGCCATATTTGACTTGACCAAAAACACAAATAAACAGACTCCCACTGAAAAAATCTGAAATCGGTCTGCATTCACGCTTTATTTAGAGAATTTTCAGCGCGTTACTTTCACACAAAAACACTAAGTACGGCTCTAGTTCTCATCGTGTCTCTTCGTCCTGGCAGACTACCTGCGCTTGTTTATATCTGGCACACCGCACTTGGGACTGATGCACTAAGTGGCGAGCGCCTCGTAGCCAGCTGTGGCTCTGCAGCGAAGGTAGCGCCATTTTACAACACGATGAGAACTAGAGCATTATGTAGCGTTTTTTTTTTGTGTGAAAGTAACGTGCTGAAAATTCTCTAAATAAAGCGTGAATGCAGACCGATATCAGATTTTTTCGGTGGGAGTCTGTTTATTTGTGTTTTTGGTCGAGTAAAAAATGGCCCCGTCTGAGTGCAGAGGAAACCTGTAGAGGAGCAGGGAGGGGGTGTTTGGTGCGAGCCCTCTGGGCTTCTGCTGCAGAAAAACACTGCTGTAGGGGTAATTTCTGCCCTAAACCTTGTGATAGGACCCAACTTGTTCCATCCCGGAGTATCACTTTAAGCATCAGCCCTGGGGATCAACTTGCAATCTTTCTGCTGTTTCTCTGGATAACACAGAAAAACCCACATAATCCAGATGTGTTGACTGAAAACTAACTTGGAAGCAAATCTATCAGCTATGAATTCCTGAATTGCTTCCTACTATAGGTGACCTTTTAACTTGTGTCAACCAGCAGTGTCTGCTGATTTGGCCAAATCTCAGTTTGTAGTGGTCACAGGGTGCGTCTCAATGCGTTAACTTCGTGCTTCCTCCGTCCTATCTCCTCCACGCCACCAGAAGTACTTTCCCAGTCGCCATTTTTAAGACTGTCCCAAAGCGATAATTGCACTCAGAGGAGAGAGGATTGAGGAGACTGATCGGAGGAGCGATGATCGAGGAGACACGAGCCGGCTTTGAGGAAGTCTTTTCACTGACTGACACGCCCCCATATGGAATATCACTCTCTTATTGGACGCTGCAGCGGCTCAGACTTAACATGAAACTTCACACAACTTCACACAACAGACTTTTATTAGAGAAAAGACGAGCTGAAAACAGGCACTGAGGATCGTTCAGAAACTGATCATAAATCTGGTAACAAAGTGTTTGCTGTGAGTTTAAAGCACAAAACACTGAACACAACCATCATCGAATCAATATAACAGAGGATTAACACAGAAAACTGACTGATAAATAATATCTACCTGAGACACAATAAGGTGGGTTATATTAATAAGCTTCAGAGTTCACTATCAGATGTGCTCTAGATAAAGGCCAATTAGTTAATAAATAATCTCACAATTATGCATTTTACCGGTAAAGTGATCCATGAGCTTCTAAACAGCACACAGAAAAACAGAGAGCAGGTTTTCTTCATGGTAACGTGTTTGTTTAACTGGTTAAAGGAACAGACAAATCTCTGTTACTGTTTCTGTTTGATCAGAGTTATTACAGCGCACATGTGCAGACACACAAACAGCTGTTAGAACTGACTGACAGATGATCCAGAGGTGATCAGCTGATGCCGTCATCACTGAAACACGTCGCTTCATGTGACGCTCCGAAGGAGAGGATGTCCCATTGCTCTAAAAACCAATCTCCTCCATCCTCTCTCCTCTCTTCATTTCCTCACGTCTCTCCATCATCTCTGGTGGGAGGGGCTAAGACGCAAGTGAACAACGCATGTGGAGGAAGGAAGGATGGAACTTTGGAGCTTTGAGACACACCCAGTTTGTCAAAAATTCCCAGATTTCCTACTAAGAATTTCTCAGTATGCAATGGACCAGTCTACCTAGCATTCTGTGTCCCACAATGCACGGCGCAAAGCTTTGATAAAATACCATGAAATCAGTAAAATAAAAGAATAAAATTGAATGGATTAAAAGAAAAAAGAAATCCAAAGAAAAGAGGACAAAAATGTGTAAAAGAAATATTGGTAATAATGCAGTCCAGTGCAAAATGAGAAAAATAATTAAATGAACAAATTGAAAGCTTTATTAAGACAGTTGGTCTCACCCTTGTCACATTACACTCAAGATAATCAGAACTGACCTGTTTCCAAATATAAATTTCACTCATCAAAGGCAATACAGATCTCATTTAGTATTTATTTTCCTAATATTATCCAGACTTGTCTGAAGAATGTGTCTTAAATATTAATTAATACTATTTTAACTTGAGATGAAGATTAAACTAGAATGACAACCTTCAGATTTTAGGTTTTTTTTTTTCTACAATCAGATTTCTTGTTGATCTTAAGTTAAATGATAACTTATGTAACCTCTAATGATGACAATTATCCTGACCGTGTTACATCAGCATAATCACTACCATTGCATCCCTTAATATCAAACATATCCCTGGAGTTTGTATTGAATGCATAATTTAGTCCACTTTGTCCTGGATTTGAAATCTTTTATGGTCAATTGACAGCTTATTTGTCCCACAGTGGGGAATTTACAGAGTAACAGTAACAAACAAGAAAGTATGAAGTGAAAAACATTACAAAAGGTAAATATTGAAAAAAATAATGTAGTAAAGAAAAAATATGTAAATATCAAGCACAACATAAAACTGGAAAAAAATCTACTGAAAGAGATGATATTTACAGTTACCATACTTTTTGGTACTGTTATTTTAAAGTTAATGTATTTTTATTTGACCCCCTTTCCAGTCAGTTATGTATCCAAAAAAGAGATTTTGTACAATAATGTTTATCACCAACTCAAAAAGTTTGATTTTGAGAAAATTATCCTGTTTCCTGGGCTAGATAAAGTCCTTAAAATCCTAAAAGTCTTATATGTTTATCTCAGATCTCAGAGCAACATTGTTTTTATTTCCCACTTGGTTGAAAATAAGAAAAAGTGTTTTTTATCACCTTCTTCCTGAATCACATTTTCAGATGTGTTGTAACATGGAATAGCCCACTGAATAAGAAGGGAGGGGGAGTACCCAAAACCATAATTAAAGACTAAGCCTTTTGATGTATTTTGAAGCATGTGAAGTAAGATTTAAAAAAAAAAAAGAAATGCTTTCAATTGAAGAGAACTTCATAAATCAGTTTTTAAGAGATGCTTTGGGGGGCCCAGGGAATCTTGGGGCCCCAGGCAACTGCCTGCGTTTGCCTAATTGTAGCTACGCCCCTGTCCAGAACAGGAGTTACACATTGTCTTGAGCACAGTATGATGACAACCTTCAGGTGTGAGAAAAGATAAACTCCTATACTTAGTGAAATGTTCTTCTGGAGGTGAGGATTAATATTTGGGATGTTTCTGGACTTTCAATATGTTATACGGCCAAAAAGTTGCTGTGAGTGTGACACATTTATTTCTTTTCATATTTAAGAACTGCTTATTTACTGCAAAGAGTCTTTCTGTTTTTCTTTTCTTTTCTTCATCAATGTCTCTAATTGCATATTTTTTAATGTGAGAAACCTTGAATTCTTAAAGCTCAAATTCTGGGTGTTCACCTTTTGGGAGTTGACCAATCACAGGCTTAAATGGTCATTAGCGAGGGGGTAATTACTTCCAGCTGCACTCTTCTTGTGATTTGTCTGGTCTGGACTGTGAAGAGAGGATTTACTCTTGTGTTTGAGTTTTTTGCTTCTTACCAAAAACTTTTTTGTGTACTTTTCCTCTTGGGCTGAGTAGAAGTTCTTGCATTATCTTCCTCAACAAATCTCCTATTGATGAGAAAAGAGTAAAATGTGGACTACAGCTGACTTGGCCTCCATTCTGCTGCTGATGATGGTGACACTTTATGCTGCAGAGGCCATTAGACTTCTGAAAGAGGGTCCCATGATCGATGCAGAGGGAAGAGAATACAAAACTTTGAAAATAGATGAAGAACAGTTCAGAGAACCTGAAGAAGAATCCACCGTAAAAGTTGAATGCACAGACTCATCCATGATCATTGTGGTGAAGGCTGATCTGTTTCAAACTGGACACCCGATGTCAGCAGAGGAGCTGTTTTTGGGACAGGTTGATCAGCCACAGGCTTGGTGCAGCCATGCTGCTGCTGCTGGATCAGAGTACGTTATCCAGACTGGACTGCAGGACTGTGGCTCCATCCTTACAGTAAGTTCAGGACAGAAACTTTTCAGTGTGTGTGGGTACTAAGTGAGGGCTGTATCTTGGTGTCTTTTAACTTTGATAGATTTCTGAGGACTCTGTGATTTACTCAAACAACTTGATCGTCATACCAGCTGCCAGGCACTATGGTATCACCAGGACCGCTCCAGCTGTGATTCCTGTTTCCTGTCACTATAAAAGGTAACATTTGATCAGGGTTTCTCAAAGAAAAACCTCTCGGACTGGTTCATGTGAATCTGTTTGCTGACTCTCTGACAGGACTCACTTTGTGAGCAGCACCAGTCAGCTGCCTCCTCAGACCCTCTCCCCTCCAACACAGGACTCTGCTTTCTCCCTCAAACTGATGAACGGTACGTTTGTTTACTTCATCTCTGGTTTCTTTACAGTTCATCTCTGTCAGACAACAGGATTGAGGCCATGTTAAAAAAAGGTAAATTTATGAGAACAAACTCCTCATCGTAGTCTAAAGCTATAGGCTATTGTCTTGGTACGGCACGCATTTTGCTGCGTTTCCACTGACTTATCCCGGGACAGATCCCTAAAAACCGAGATGAGCCGGCCTACATTTTCGGGACCCTTCCGTATGGGTGCCAGACTGAACCGGTCTGCTCTCAAAAGGCGGAGCAACACACTGCAGACAGTTGATTGGTCAGAAGAATCCTTACTTACCCCGACAGCGGCTGTATTTCTCCTGGCAGCACACAGACTTCTCTGAAACAAAGCTTGATTACACTTTGTATCAAAGAGCTGCATGCCAATCACAGAGAGGATGAAATGCTGCATGACTTCCATCTGTGCTCTTTGTTTACTGTGTACCGTTTTTCTTCTTTGTTGGATTTAATAGCGGGGTAAGCTAATAGCGACATCCGGCTTACACGCCGCTCACCACGAGAGGGCACAGTTTGCTGTGGAAACACAAACGGGATCAGGCTTAACTGTACCAAACCGTACTGAACCGACCTGGACTGCTTGGTGGAAACACTATTTAAGAGACAAGGTCTGAAAAATGTGAGATCACATGTATAAACTCTATACATCATCATCATCATCGTCAATCATTTGAAATCAGTCTGATGACCTCTCACCAACCTCTCCTGGGTTGAGTTATTTAATTTTCCTGTTTCATATTTCATTGGTGCTGCAATTTGCAGATGTTTCATTAGAACAAGAGCCGCTTTGCATAGAGGACAACGTCAGCTCCCCAGAGCAGAGGACAGCTTGTTTAGAGGAAAATACATTTGTAGCTCTTTCCTCACTGTGATTGCAGAGAGGTGTCAATTTGTTAAAAAAAATATTGTGAGGAGTTTCTGGGTGATCATGAAAAAGTCTCCCTTCTGGATACATGCCTGATCCTAATCTAAACTTTAAAATGACATTATCAGCACCAGTATCACAGGTTATTCCTGAATGCTACTTCTTAGCTTCCTGATTGGGTCGAGCAGGACCAAATTGATTTACTAAGTCTAAGGGCGTATTCAGACCTGGACTGTTTGGTCCACTTTAAACAGACCAGGGTTCGTTTCCCACGCTGGTGTGGACTTTTCATGCAGGTGTGAATAGACACAAACGAACCCTGGTGCGGACCAAACAACCAGACCGAGACCCACTTTTTGAGGTGGCCTTGGTCCGCCTCCAAACGAACTTTGGTGTGGTTCATGGTTCTCCAGTGCAGGTCAGAATACTACCCAAGGTCAAAAGCCGAACTAACTACAGGATACATGTGCCTTTTGGGCCTCTAAAGCCACCGTAACCTAACCGTCTTTGGTTCATACCTGATCCTCCGTCTTCTGTTTAGCCACGCTGTTGCTAGCATGTTGTGGGTCAGGACACGCAGAGCATAGTGTCTCCTCGCGCATTCGTCTTCGCTGTTCCAAAATTGTAAACGGTGTTGTTAAGCCTTCTTTGAAGGATCTGCTCTTGAAACTGAAAATGATTTTGCAGCTCTAATAAGAGCACAAACACATGTTTACCTCCATTTCCAGGTCTGTATTCTGTGTGCCGCACTTTGTCAGTGCTGTCCAATGAGAGCACTGATCGTCACACACGTGGATGTGTTTACAGAATATAGTCCACTTGCAAAAAGTACAATCTGAATATGAACCACACCAAACGTAAAAAAATAAAGTCCGCTTTTGTTCCGGACCAAACAAGTGGACCAAAGGACTTTTCTGGTCTGAATACAGCCTAATTCTCTACGACAACACCACCCCAGCTGACAAAGTTTAGTAGTGAGAAGAGAGACCAGAGTTTTTCTCTGCTAAAAGCGATTTCTGTGATTAATTTTGTCGAAATGGTGGACACTGGAGCCTAACTGTCAGGCAGAAAAAGTTCAGGAGAGGAGAAGAAGGATAAAGGGAGAGTGATAGAGCCCAAGCTAAAGGCTAAAAGGGCTAAACTGTTTGTGCTAACGTTTATTCCAACCCACATGCAGCAGTTATCCTACAGTGGTCTGTTCAAACTTGAGAGTCTATCAATAAAATGAAGAGTGAGGTTACGTTAGCTCTGCTTGGGAGATGACTAGTAGGACATAACCAGGATTCACTAATGTTACTCATAACAGACATGAAAAGGGACAAAATACAACTTTAGCCCCCTGTACAAGAATGATAATCCTCAAGGGGGTAAAATACTTTTTAAATTTTTTTTTTCATTTTATTTTTTTACATTTTTTACAGATTTTTAAGGAAACTGTCATGTTTATGAAATAGGGAACTTTCAAACTCGTGTATCAAATATGCTACATTAGAAGTTATAGGGCTAAGTCAGAACCACAGCAATTTTATTAAAAAGTTTGAAAAAAAAAAAGCTTTTAATATCTTAATTCATTGTCATGATCTTTATTTCATCATGTTACATTTTACCACAAGTTATTTTACAACTGACCCAGACTGTGGGTCAGTTGTAACATTGCACCCCTTGTTTTTGAGGTAAAGCCATGCATTTCCTGTTTGTGCCTCACAGACAGTTCCTAGTCCATTTATTAGCAGAGACCTAAAGCTAGTTTGTACATCAGTTTAGACACATTGAATTAAAAAGTTTAAAGTTGGAGACAGAAATGTCCAAAATATTACCACTGTCCCCAGTCTCCCCTAAGCAAAGTTTTAACATTAACCATTTTGATACAAGGAGTGGTGTTTGTGTTTGCCTCCAGATGACTGGACACATGAGACACATTCCACATCCTTCTACCTGGGAGACCTTCTACAGCTGCAGGCGTCTTACGCTGGTCCTGATTCAACACACAGACAACTGTTCATTGACAGCTGCGTGGCCACTCTGTCTCCTGACGTCACTTCAGAGCCCAAATACTACTTCATTGAAAACCACGGGTAAGACCTGACGAACGTCAAAACAAGTGTGAATATGCACAGTAAGAGAAACCTGTACCTGAACTGACTCCATCCCTGTTTGGAAACTGGTTTCAGGTGCCTCTCTGAAGCAAAAGACGGGGGAACACGCTCACACTTCAGACCCAGAACGAGAGCTGATCTGGTTCAGCTGCAGATGGATGTTTTCCTGTTTCAGCAGGATTCCAGGAACTTGGTGAGACCTGATTCAGTATAACCAGTCTCATTCAATGAATGGAAATGTTTGTCTGATGGCGTTTGTTTTGTACTGTTTGTTTGCATAGATGTTCCTCACCTGCCAGCTGAGAGCCACCCCTGACATGTGGAGAAGCAGTTCCGTTAACAAGGCCTGCAACTATGTGCACTCAAGGTGATTCCCTTCTGTGATCATAGCTTAGCTTGAAATATAAAACAGCAAGAGAGGCTGTATATTTAAGAATCAAAGTGATCATTTCTGCAGATATTCAAATTGGGAAAATTAAAAATAATTATCAGATTTTAAACATAAACTAGAGTGAAGGAATTCCCAGTTTTACCCAATCTGCTGTTTGACTCCTACAACAGTTTCATTTATTAAAAACTAACTCCTCACTTCTATTGACAGCGATATGCTTGACATGCTTTTCTCTTCAGGTGGGAAAACGTGGATGGAGGTGACCACATGTGCAGATGTTGTGACAGTACCTGTCCTACATCCCCTCCAGGTCGGAGGGACGTCTCAAATCAAAGAACTTCTGTGCCTGAAGGTGAGATGAACCATGTCTTTTTCTTGTTAAAAAACATAATGCATATGAATGTGATTGCTTCATGTTTCAGATTTCACAGCGTGTCTAACTCTTGGACCTTTGAAGATTTACCCCAGAAAGTAAACAAAGAACTTTATTCAGTAAATATCTTAAATGCCATTTTAGTTTTTTGTATTAAGACTAAATAAATTGTACTGAATCAAGAGTGCTTTGATTTCTGACTAAATATGGTCTGTCCTGCTCCCAGCAGGTTTTTAAATTTTGTCTGTATAAAATTCAGTGAGGGAAGGAATCCTTTCTTTTTTTTGGTTCTAACTCACCAGACCGAAAAAGCAGGCGCACCTTAGATAGAAGGGTTTTAATGCTGCGTTCTGTTTGCATCAGAACTGGGAAGTGGGGTATGGAAATGACGTCATCTCTGAGTTCAAAGCGTTCCAGTTACCAAGTTGGAAAAACTTGCAATATTTCCAGCAACCAGCAATATTTCTGTACGTAAACACAGAATAATACTGTGTACACAGCTTATTTATTGCAAACACTGGTCAGACGTGCTAAAATAAAAGGATTATAACAGGAGCTGAATTACTGTTTACTCCCTGGGCAGACATCTTTTATTGCAAACTCAGGGGTGATGTGGTTCCGCTGACTTCCCTGTAGGACATCCCAACCTCACTCACTCAGGGGGCGTTCCAAATGAAATTTCCCTCTCAGAACTTGTAAACTCAGACTTCCAAGTACAAATGGAGCACACTATAAACCAGACCCATTCTCAGTATGGTCTCCTCCAACGATTCGCATCAAAACTCAGAAACAGATGGATGATGTCTCAGAGTCTATGAGAGCATCTCAAAGTGTTAAACTGCAGTCTCCTCTCTCCTCTGTGGCACCGGGAATGCTTTCTGGACCATCATAGTAAAGGACATCTCAAACGTAAATTGTGCTTGGAGAAGAGAGGAGGAAGGAGACTGATCAAAGAAACGATGAGTGAGGACATACAAGAGCAGGCTTTGCAGAAGTCTTTGCTCTCAGACACGCCCCCATATGGGATATCACTCACTGGTTGGACACTGCATTGGCTCTGACTTCTCTGATACTTCACATCACTGGATTTCAAAGAGCAAAAAGACAGAGTTGAAAACTGTCACTGAGGATGGTTCAGAAACAGGTCATAGAGCTGGGATTAAAAAAGGGTTTGATTATCAATGTAATTGAGTACCTTTTTTTTCTTTTTAGATTGTTTAGGTCAAGTTCATCACCACAACCAATCAGCTGCAAGCCTACAATTTGAGCCTACTATTGTATCCTATTCCCAGAATGCATTTCAGCTGTGTAATTTGCTAATTGATTGAAGTTAAAAAAAAATGTTGGTTTTTGTAAATGCTCTGTCTCACAGTTGCTTGTGTGCCAGCAACTCTCTGACTAATGAAGACAACTAAGAATGTGAATTATTTTACAAGGGATTACTGCATCCTGCAAACCAGGAGGATATGCAGTTGCTATGTCAACAGCTACACAATTGTAGGACTCAGAATAATTTTTTTTTAAAAAGAAAACAAAAGAAGAAGTAAAATGACACTGTCATTGACAAAGCGCATGAAAGTCCATCAGCTGCGAGCCTACAGGTCAGTTCTTGATGCAGGTATGATATCAGGCCAGTGCAGACATTGTGGAAACCAATATGGTGGCCCTGAAGATTGGTCGCACAAATATTTCCTGTATTTATTTATTTTATTTTATTTTTCTTCAAGCATTCACTGACACTGTTGAGAAGTCAGTAAAATAAGGCTTATGCAACAGTCATTTGAGAATACAACTGCAGGGGCCAACATGGTCTGTACCTGACCCTGAGACACCTAGGCTGTAGTCAGACCAGAAAAGTCCTTTGGTCCACTTGTTTGGTCCGGACCAAAAGCGGACTTTATTTTTTTCGTTTGGTGCGGTTCATATTCAGATTGTACTTTTTGCAGGTGGACTATATTCTGTAAACACATCCACGTGTGTGACGATCAGTGCTCTCATTGGACAGCACTGACAAAGGCGGCACACAAAATACAGACCAGGAAATGGAGGTAAACATGTGTTTGTGCTCTTATTAGAGCTGCAAAATCATTTTCAGTTTCAAGAGCAGCTCCTTCAAAGAAGGCTTAACAACACCGTTTACAATTTTGGAACAGAGAAGACGAATGCGCGCAGCAAGGAGACACTATGCTCTGGGTGTCCTGACCCACAACATGCTAGCAACAGCGTGGCTAAACAGAAGACGGAGGATCAGGTATGAACCAGAGACGGTTAGGTTACGGTGGCTTTATAGGCCCAAAAGGCGCATGTATCCTGTAGTTAGTTCGGATGGACTTTGGTTTGTATTCAGACCTGCACCGGAGAACCATGAACTGCACCAGAGTTCGTTTGGAAGCGGACTGAGACCACCTCAAAAAGTGGGTCTCAGTCCGGTTCTTTGGTCTGCACCAGGGTTCGTTTGTGTCTATTCACACCTGCATGAAAAGTCCACACCAGCGTGGGAAACGAACCCTGGTCTGCTTAAAGTGGACCAAACAGTCCAGGGGGGTATTCCACGCAGCTGGCTAAAATAGGCTGGGCTATCCCCGGTAAGCGTGGCTTGAATAAGCTGCCACTTCAATCTTAGCTGCAACTTGTTCCACTAACAAGGCTCAGCTGATTTTCAGAGACGCCAGGCTGATCCAAGCTGCAGCTAAGCGCGCCTCTGCAGTAGATAAAAAGCCTCGATGTGTCTCGATTGTCGAAATGACCAAATCATGACAAAACAGAGAGTGGAGACGTTTCCCTCAGTGGACAAAAAACTCCTCATGGAGTTGTAAGATGACTTCAAAGGGAAAATCACATAAAAGGGTAACACGGTGGCAATAATTAAAGCCAGAGACGCTGCTGGTTCAAGAATATTATGCTTATGTGTCAAATCAACACTGACTGTTTCTGCTGAGTTTGATGACCTTTTTTTCTTCTCATTCTGAAGCTCCTCACACTGCTGTGGCCCAGAGGAGATTGATCTTGATTAAATTAAGGCTGTTCATATATATATATATATATATATATATATATATATATATATATATATATATATATATATATATATATATATATATATATATAAATATATATATATATATATATGACACCACAATGGAATTGAAATGAAACAATCAAAATGTGCTTTAAGTGCAGACTTTGAGCTTTAATTTGAGGGTATTTACATCCAAATCAGGTGTACTGTCTAGGAATGACAACACATTTTATATGTGCCCTCCTCCTTTTAAGGGACCAAAACTAATTGGACAATTGGCCTTTCAGCTGTTCCATGTCCAGGTGTGTGTTATCTCCTCGTTATTTCATTACCAAGGGGTAGATAAAAGGCCTAGAGTTCATTTCAAGTGTGTTGTATTCATTTGGAATCTGGTGAGGTCATCTCTCAATATGAAGACCAAAGAATTGTCACTATCAGTGAAGCAAGCCATCATTAGGTTAAAAAGTCAACAAAAATCCATCAGAGAGATCACAAAAACATTAGGTGTGGCCAAATCAACTGTTTTCTACATTCTTAAAAAGAGAGAACACACTAGTGGGCTCAGCAACACCAAAAGACCTGGAAGACCACGGAAAACAAGTGTGGTGGATGACAGACGAATCATCTCCCTCATCAAGAAAAACCCTTTCACAACAGTTGGCCAGATCAAGACAACTCTCCAGGAGGTAGGAGTATCTGTGTTCAAGTCAACAATTAAAAGAAGACTTCACCAGAGGAAATACAGAGGTTTCACCACAAGATGTAAACCATTGGTGAGCCTCAAAAACAGGAAGGCCAGATTAGAGTTTGACAAAAAACATCTAAAAGAGCCTGTTCAGTTCTGGAACAACGTCTTATGGACAGAGGAAACAAAAATCAACGTCTACCAGAATGATGGAAAGAGAAGAGTTTGGAGAAGGGAGGGAACTGCTCAAGATCCAAAGCATACCACCTCATCTGTGAAGCATGGTGCTGGTAGTGTAATGGCGTGGGCGTGTATGGCTGCCAGTGGGACTGGATCTCTTATCTTTATTGATGATGTGACTTCTGATAAGACCAGCAGAATGAATTCTGAAGTGTTTCGGGCAATATTATCTGCTCATATTCAACCAAATGCTTCAAAACTCATTGGACGACGCTTCACAATCCAGATGGACAATGACCCAAAGCATACTGCAAAAGCAACCAAAGAGTTTTTAAAGGCAAAGAAGTGGAATGTTCTGCAGTGGCCAAGTCAATCACCTGACCTGAATCCGATTGAGCATGCATTTCACTTGCTGAAGACAAAACTGAAGGGAAAATGCCCAAAGAACAAGCAGGAGCTGAAGATAGCTGCAGCAGAGGCCGTGCAAAGCATCACCAGGGATGAAACACAGCATTTGGTTATGTCCATGGGTTCAAGACTTGAGGCTGTCATTGACTACAAAGGATTTGCAACAAAGTATTAAAATGTGACAACCTGTTTTATGATTATGTTTGTCTGTCCAATTAGTTTTGGTCCCTTAAAAGGAGGAGGGCACATATAAAATGTGTTGTCATTCCTAGACAGTACACCTGATTTTGATGTAAATACCCTCAAATTAAAGCTCAAAGTCTGCACTTAAAGCACATTTTGATTGTTTCATTTCAATTCCATTGTGTTGTCATAAAAAGCTGTAATGCAGAAAATTGTGTCAGTGTCCAAATATTTATGGACCTGACTGTATACATATATATATATATATATATATATATATATATATATATATATATATATATATATATATATATATATATATATATATATATATATAAACACCTCACGTGGCGAAGTGATACAGCACTCTATATTTAAATAAGGGGAAAGGCACAAAGTTATCTCACCATTTGGAATCACCTTTACATTATCATCATGATCAGAACGGGCTGCTGGTAAAAGGAAGGTATTTATATGGAAAATTGTGGCTGTTATCACCTTTTATATCATAAGACAATTTGTGCCTTTATTCTTTTATATGTTGACTGTACTTTGAGGGTGACAGAAGAAAGAATATCAGCTTTTTTCAAATAGTTACCACTTGTGGGATCGAACCCACACCGAAAGTAAAACACAGTTCACTGAACGTCTGCGTTGTGCGCTCTAACCATTCAGCCACTTACAGCCCTGCACCAAGAATTGAGAGTCTAGTATCTGACATGTCTTGATTCATGGTTATTCCAGTCTAGTAACTGTCAAAGGATCACGCAGGTGTCCTAAAGCGAGCTCAGGGAGGACAGAAACCTCCCGTGGAGCTGAAGGCCAAAAGCTCGCTTGATCTTGATGTCCAGTATGAATACCGACCATGAAAGCGGAGCCTCACGATCCTTCTGACTTTTTGGGTTTTAAGCAGGAGGTGTCAGAAAAGTTACCGAAAGGTCTCAGGTTATGTTTACGAACAAGAACATTATTCATTACAGTTATAGACTGAATTAATGTGACACATGCAGTTCACAAGGCGTCTTTTAGAAGCCGGTCTGACCTTCTCTGAAAAGCAGCTAAGGTAAGCCTGATCTTTAGCCTGACCGGGACCAGGCTTGTAGCGCTGGCTAATTTACCATGGTTACCAAGCCACGCTAGCCCTAAGCCTCGTTTGTGGAACCCAACTCTCGCTAAAATTAGCAAGGCAAACCGAAATAAGCCAGGCTTTGAGCCAAGCCGGCTTCGTGGAATACCCCCCAGGTCTGAGTACGCCCCGAGATGTTGTGGGAAACCACTAAGCTTTGCCCAATATTGCAGCCCCAGTTTCCCTACAGAGACAATAAACTACTGCTACTACTGCTGCTACTGTGTGGTCTATACAACTTGTAAAATTTACTTTTGGTGTGTGTTTTTTGTTTTGTTGTTTTTTTATTTGCCATCAGCCCTTAGGCTCTTCTGTCGTTTTGCTCCTAATGCCATCCCCACTGACTTTGATTCAGAGCAGCCCTCGTCTTTTATTGATTTATGCACACTATTATATACCCTGATAAATCGAAAAAATAAAAAAGCTCCTCTGGTCTTATTTTACAGCAGTTAGGTTTGGAAAATCTTAGCTTGAAGTAAAAACGGGTTATGTGCATGTGCAAGACTAAGGTAAGGTCACCACGTCATCTAATGTCACTCAAGGTCATGTGCTGTAGGAGGTCACTTTGAAATGATGCATCTTAGAAGGTGAAAGTTGCAAGTTAGTAAGATGAAGTTAGAAAGTTGCTTTTATGCTGCAGTGAAAAGAAAAGGATTGTTTTGGAAGTGTGCTTATAGGCTGGCTAATGAAAACTTATTGTTACTCTACCTCTCAAGCACCCTCTGTTCAGGGATAAAATCTGGCTCCTGGAGGGTTTTAATAAACAAACACTTTAGTGCGGTTACAGCTGGTTTTATTCTAACACCAACTATAAAGAAATCATTTTTTACACATCGGTTATTGATCATCTTTCATGTTATACTTATGCTGCTGCTTCAGTGGAGCACAATGATGTCTTGGCAGGCACAACCAAAACATCTGCAATATGAAATCATCATTTACTCCTGAAAAGATATCTTTTTCTACCAAAACTGGATAATCCCATAACAATATGATTCAAATAGAATAGTGGGTGTGATGGCCGGGGCCACACAGGGGTAACTCAGCTCTGCTCTCACTTCATTCCTCAGTTATTTAACAACACTTTTCCTTTTTCTTTGCAATAAACCACTCTGACACATGAGGTTGCTTTAACATTAGTTTTTTCAGTATTTAATCTTACATTGTTTAAATTTAGCGCGCACATTTTCACAATGCAAGATTAGACACCTTTTTGTTGCACTAACCATCAGTTCTTTGTTTTGAGTTACCTGGCTGCTGTGGGTGGGCACTTTCTGGAGTGATTAAAAGGCGGGGCCAAGGGCAGCCAATGTTTTTTTGCTGGAAGAGTCAAACTGTTCTGATGTCACTGAACTTAAGTTCAGTTTGAGTTGAGTTATATCGAGTTGACCTCTTTTATAGGCCAAATTGTTATCAGCATAATTTTTTACAGTTGATTTTTCTTTTTGGGTGAAATAAAGAAGAACCTACTTTTTAAATGAAAAATTCCTTCGTTGTGTCCTTACTGCTTGATCCCTGACATTTGGTGGCAATGTTGGGATCATCCAGTTCAGGACAGAGGAATTTTTTTTTTCTCCCAGTTTTTTTTTCTTCTCTCTGTTTTCATTGGAAAATGCACCGTGGAGGGAAAAGTGGAAAAGGCAGAGGAGGAACTGTAGGCCTGCTAATAACACGTGGTGAAGAAAAGCATGGAGCTGCTGGGGTGGTTGAAAGCACTGAGGATGGAGGCAAGGAGCCAACTCTGTCAACACTATACACTTTATAGTTTTATTGTGAAGATGAAGATGACTCTGTGGCTCTAGAATTTCTTCAGTAATGAGCTGAGGCAAAATGGTTCTTATGAAAGTAAAGGTTGTAGACCTCTGGTTTGGTGGAACCAAGGGGCAACATCTGGTCAGTAAAAATAAAGTCTATGCGGATGTGCTAAATGTTGCTGTTTGTCTTTGAATTTGCTTGAGGCTGGCTGCAGAAAGACCGGAAGTCAAGAACACACCCAGCCATAAAAACAGACTTTTATGGCATTAAAAAAAAAACATATTTACAGCCTGGTTCAAAAAACAGCTTGGGTCTAAAACGCTAATTTCACTATTGGCCCACACTGTACGGTGAGTGATTTTTTTTTCTATCTCTGCCATTTAGAAGTTATTAGGATCACTTGATTTCCAATCAGAGGCACAATACAGGTCACATGACCACCGGGCGCAGCTGCTCGAGAAAAACTCACAGCCTGAGTCAAAGTGAATGTGGCTCCATGGATTGGCTTTATTTCACAGTTTCAGGAACAGACGAGTGACGTCGTGGATGCTGCGTCCATGTTTTATACAGTCTATGGGTGGAACCATAGACTGTATAAAACATGGACGTAGTCTTGCCGACGTCACTCTTCTGTTTCTGAAACCGAAAATGAAGCACATCTGCTATAGCAGCCATATTGGTTGTGGCAAGCCTATGTACAGCCATAGGGCGCCTGTCAGTCACATGACCCTCAGCTGTGCCTCTTATTGGGGGAGCTCGCGATCATAGAAAAAATCCCCCCCCCCTTACAATGTGTGCCGATAGTAAAATTAGCGACTCAGACAGGAGACGTTTTTTGAACCAGGCTGTAAATATTTGCTTTGAAAATGCTTTTGGCTTGGTGTGTTTGTGATTTCTGCTACTTCCTGAGCCATAGCGATATATATATATATATATATATATATATATATATATATATATATATATATATATATAGATATATATATATATAGATAGGTAGATAGATAGATAGATAGATAGATAGATAGATAGATAGATAGATAGATAGATAGATAGACAGATAGATAGATAGAATAGAATAGAATAGAATAGAAAATACTTTATTTATCCCCGAGGGGAAATTCAGGAGTCACCGCAGCATTTAAGAAAACAAAAGTAAGAAAGAGTATAGAAAGTGCAAAAATGTCCATAAGAAATTAGATGACGACATCCCGTCCACCACTCGTCCACCACTCTCCAGCCCAGCCAGTCTCCACCTCCACAGGGTCCAGGACTGAGCCTCCCCAGCAGTCTGTTCAGTCTCTGTCTCCTGGATCCTGTCTGCTCACAGCAGGCGAAGCTCCTCCGATGTGTCGCGGCGTCCGATGTCTGCTCCGTCAGCCACGTCCGTGAACAGCACGATGCCGCTGGATTAGCACAGCTAGCTCATCCATCCCCCGGAGCGAGATCCCACGTTCCCAACAACGATGGATGGAAGGACAGGTCCACGTCGTCACCTCCCAGCTCACATCCGAGAACCAGCACATCGTCCTCACCTCCTCCTCCTTAGCTCGAGGGAAATCATCAAGCCCTACACTAGTTAGCATTGACATGCTACAGGCTGCTAACAGCTAATTTCGCATGTAAACAATGCAGCCATGGTTACATGTAGGATCTCCAGACAAACACAGGAGAAAAGTAGTAAAAATATCACTGAAGCCACAAAAAGTTTGGTGTCCATGACCAACAATGAACCATACAAAGTGATGATTCACTCCAAATACAAAGATTACGAAAAAGAGACGAAAAAAATTACAAGAAACGGACAAAGACGAGAGAGCTGCTGCAACAGGCAGCTACTTGGGTAGCGCCGGTACTATCTAACTGGTATCTGGTACCCGGTAGATAGATAGATAGATAGATAGATAGATAGATAGATAGATAGATAGATAGATAGATAGATAGATAGATAGATAGATAGATAGAGGGAGGGAGAGAGAGAGAGATAGATAAAACATATTAATTTGTTTCTTATTGTATTGTTTTTGCTAAAGTTGAAGCTAATTCAAAGATATTTTGACAAACAGTGTATTCATTCTTTTTTACATTACATACCTGAATCTAAATTAGCAAACATACTTAGCTTTTCTATAAATTCAGTGGACTAAGAGGTATTTTTTTTATGAAGTACAAGAGGCTTTTTTTTAACATCTGGAAGGACTTTGTGCAGAACTGTGTGGTATAACTTTGACCCACTCAGTCATTAAAAGTAAAAAAGTAAACTAAGACTAGCTTGTTAAGCTAATATGCCATGTAAGAATTGTGTTGACAAACGGTCCAGCTTAAAGCTGTTTCATGTCCCGCGGTGCTTTGTGGGTAATATGTTGTATCACCTGTCGCCTTAACAGGTATTCCTAACAGTGCGTCTGACTCAATGACTGCCTGCTGTCTGCGGTATGTTGTTAAGATGGGAAATGAACGGAAATGAAAGGAAAAAAAAAGATGGGAAATGAACGAGAAAGGGTCGCCATTTTAACTTTCCTCCTCAAGGAGCATTTAGTAGAATGAAAAAAAGTGAACAGGTGATTATCGGGCTATTGCAGCAGTGGCCAGATCAATCGATCACGGGTAACAGTTCGCTCAGACCACTCAGCAGATTGCAGATAAACACGTGAAAGTCCTACCTTAGAGAGAAACATGTTTTGAAAACACCTGGCATCTTCACTGTAAATCTCCATCACAGAACAACCTTCAATTCCTCAATTGTGTTTTTTAGCTTGTCACACCTGCACATGATAAAACTTAAACTTTAAACTCTGTCATGTTACGGATTGTTATTCTCTGTCACTTCTGTCTTTTGTTCCCAACACATGGTGGACTTCACATAGCAAATAAAAATTCAGACTGCAGCCGACATAGAAAAAAATATTTGGTCCTAACCCAAAAAATTTAAGACCTCTGCGTTAAGTATTTTAGACCAGCGTATGGCATTTTTAATGAATTTAAGACATTTAAGGCTTTAATTTTAAAGATAAAGATAAAGATTTAAAAAAATACTTTATTAATCCCAGAAGGGAAATTCATTTTATTCAAATTAAAGACTTTTTAAAAATGTTCAAGGATGCACAGACACCCTATGATCAATCAGTCAATCAATCAATTAATCAATCAATTCATCAATAAATCAAACTTTATTTATTCCAAATAAAGATTTATTTCTTGATTTTATTTATTCAGCCCCATTTCGACCCCCATTTTAACAATCATGTGATAAGAACAGAATCCTCAGTTTGAAAAATGCCCTCTGTGATGTCATAGTGCTTCACAGAGTGGCACAAGGTTCTGTTCTCATCTGTTCTAGACCTCAGACTCTGACCCACCAAAATCATTACGTTTGGATCAGTTCATCGAGCCAGGTCACTGTTTTTGCACTGTGTTCAAACGCAACAAAAAACAAAAAATGTCTGAGTTTGCATCAAACAAGAGCCCAACTGTTCGTCCTCCAGCTGCTGAGCGACCAGGTAAGTTATAATTTCTATGAAAAACATGCAAATTCACATTAATTCCATTTTTACTGCAGATTGAAAAAAAAGAGACACTTTACCAAAGTACAAATGTAAACACATCAGTATTAAAACTTGGTTTTAAGTCAAAGTGCATTTAAAACTAAGGTAGTTTGTGGTGCCGTTTTTTGAAAACATTACAAATAACAACATTTCTCTACATTTAGCTTTGAAACATCACTTTTTCTGCAGATTTAGAGAAATATTTGTTAAATATATTTTTCAAATATTAAATATAAATGTTAAATGTTTTATCTAAATGATGAATGTTATTAATGAATGTTATAAATTAATTTCCCTGATTCCAAATATTTAGCTCAGACTAAATATTTATTGGAGAATTATAAATCTTAAGCAAAGGTTTATAAATCTTTATCAAAGTTTCTAAAGATTCAGTCCAGATTTCTAAATTTTAAGCAAATATTTCTAAATCTTGAGCAAACATTTCTTAATAGTTGCAAAGATTTCTGAATATCTAGTCAAGAATTAAAAATCTCCCACCCAGAGGGTCGTACCAAAATAAAAGTTTGAGGAAGCAATTTTGAGAAAGTTAAGCTCTACTTCTTCAATGTCGGCCACAGAGTTTTTAACAGTGCCATCACAGCACTTGGTACATTTATTTTCTAAGAGCTGATTTAGACAACTGTGTTTGCTTTTCTCAAAACCCTGCTTGGCTAGTCGCGTCCTAAAACTTTTATTTTGATACTTCCAGCGGGTGAGACTGTGAATTTGCATAAAAGCTAAAGATTTTAAATCGTACCTCAAGATTAAAAAGTCTTGACTTCATGTTTAGAAATCTTTGCTCAAGATTCAGAAATCTTTGCTTAAGATTCAGAAATCTTAACTAAGTATTAAGAAATATTAGCAAAAGATTTATAAATCTTTGATAAATATTTAGTCTTAGCTAAATATTTAGAACAAAAAGTTAAAGTTTGGAAACGTTGCTAAATATATGGAATCAGGACATTCATTTATATCATTTATAAATATAATTCAAGGTTTAGATAAAATATTAAACATTTAAATAAAATATTTGACAAATATAGTTGACAAATATTTCTTTAAATCTGCAGAAAAAGTGATGTTTCAGAGCTAAATGTGGAGAAATGTTGTCATTTCTTGCAGTGTGTGCAACTTTACAATCGGCGCCCCATAAGTTACAGTGTTTGTGTATTAAAGCATTAACCGAACAGGCATGCAGTAACTTCCCATCAGGAGTAAATCTTTAAATTGATTTAAGTTATCATTGTACCAGATTCTATTTCTGCCTTGTAAATTAATATGGTTTTAATTCCTGATTTGCAGATTGGACTTGGTCATTGAGCAGCAGTGAGACCAGCAATGCCTCCGAGCAGAGCGAGAGGGACTCTGCGTCCAACCATGGACACCAGGGGTCCAAAAAGAGAAAAAGCACCTCTGAAGAACACTTCACCAAGCGGCGGAAGACCTCAGAGCCCTCGGAGGACGGCTCGAGTTACAGCAACTTACTCCGCCGTTACATCAACAGATCAAAAAAAAGATCAAGAGTTGATGATCAGGAGGGGGGATCTGAAGAAACCCTCTGTTCCTCTTTGGAGAGCCCAAATAAGAGGAAGAAGGGCAAGAAAGCCACCTCTGGAGGAAATAGCGAGGAGGATTTTTGGGCCAAATATGAGCAGGTACACCTGCTTGGCAGTGGAGGCTTTGGTGCAGTGTATGCTGGGTACCGAAGAGAAGATGATCTCCCTGTGGCCATTAAACATATTTTCAGGGAAGACGTCATGTTCATGGATGATGAAAGGAATGGCAAGACGCTCCCTCAGGAGGTGGCCATCATGCAGGAGTTGGCCAAAGGGAAAGAGTTTGGAAAGTCATCGGTCATTTCACTGCTAGACTTCTATGATTTGGACGACGAGTTGATCATTGTCATGGAGCGTCCAATTCCAGCAGCTGACCTAGGTGATTACATCAGCAACAAAGGAGAAGCCCTGCAGGAGGAGGAGAGCAGAGTTATTTTAAAGCAGCTTGTTGAGGCAGCCAAGGAGCTTGAAGCCAAGAATGTCTTCCACCGAGACATCAAAGTGGACAATATGCTCATTCACACCAGCACTGATGTCCCAGGTGTGAAGCTGATCGACTTTGGGCTGAGCTGTTTTACTACAAAGTCTGCAGCATACGAGAGATTCCGCGGCACCCGTGCCCACATGCCACCCGAGTGCCACAAAAGGGACCTCCACAGACCTGGACCCACCACCGTGTGGCAGATAGGTGTCGTCCTGTATGAGATGCTACACTCACAAACTTGCTTTGAGACAATAAGTTTCCTTGAAAAAGACATCAGCATCAGCAAGAACTTGTCTCCAGAGTGTAAGGAAATCCTGAATCTCCTTCTGACTGAAGACCCTCTCCAGCGCCCGTCTCTGGATCAACTCAGCCGCCATCCCTGGCTGTGTAAAGACAGCGCTTAAACACCTGAACCTCCTGTACCCACCACCAAAACCTCCTTCACTTCACTTGCCTGTTACCTTGAACTCAATAAAAAAATGTGCAATGTGAAAATTGTACAAAAAAAAAAAAAAAACATGAAGTCTGAAAACACAAAGTTTCTTCATACAACCACTCAAACTTTAATATGTTCAGTTTACAAAAACAAAATTAAGTGTAACTCTGAAGAGCAGCAGAAAGATTTCCAAATGGGATTTCTGTCTGAATCCACTTTAGGGGAAAAAAAATACATGGACAAAAATACAACACAATACATTTAGGTCTTAGTTCAACTGAACCACAAGAGATTATATTTAGAAAGATGTGTGCCAAAAAAAAACTGTTTTAATCTTGTTTTAACCACATCAGCCCCCAGGTCATACTTTAGTTCAGGGGTATTCAATTAAAAGTCACTGAGGTCCAGTTATTCAAATTTCCTCCAAGTCAAAGGTCCGAACCAAAGTCCAGCTTCATTTTCAGAAGCAGAAACCTGACAATGAAATAAATGAATAATAAATGTAAACATGGCTGAATTACCCTTTTTCTCTTGCATTAAAGAGGTCCCAGCCTAAAGAATTGAAGGCCTGCACTTAAAGTAAATAAGTCAACAAAGAATGAATAAAAAGTGGTAATTTTAGGAATAAAATAAGTGCAAAAATAGAATCTACTTGTCATCTTTTTCTTCTGTTTTCTTAAATTTAAGAGAACCCAGCCTAAAAAAAGGCTTACTTTTAAATTTGAAAATTCATTATCTTCAGAAAACAATAAATAAAAGTTGTGAAACAAAAACACAAACAAAACAAAAAGAGCTCTGAAAACCCTGTTTTCTTTTGTTTCCCTTCTCTTTTATTCTTTAGCTTTTCTTTGTGAGAGAAATGGGCATGTGACATGTCCAGTGGATCTTCAGCTCTCAGTTCAATGATTTTGTGTGTCTTCAGCTCAAAAGAGTTGTGTTTGGTTTTGTAGTGGCGCTTCATGTTGCCACTTCTTATTAATGCCATGAACTGGTCACAGGAAGAATGGACATCGACTGCCCAATCCATTCTTTTAACCAATAGGCTGTTTTCCAAACTGCCTACTACACTAGCTGTGCCTACTATTTTGGCTGAAATTCAGTATGTAGTAGTCAGTATGTGAAACTTGCAAAATCTGCAGTAAACTTAAATTCCCCGGATGTCCTCCTGATCCAGGAAAATTTCTCAGTATGCAACGGACCAGTCTACCTGGCATAATGTTTCCCACAATGCACGGCGCTAACGCTGTTTGTCTATGTGGTGGCAGGTTTTGGTGAATTACTGCCATCTACTGGAATTAATCAGCAGTATAATTACAACGCAACACTAACGTCAGACGGTCCATGAGATAGAAGTGAAGTGATGTGAAGAAACACCAGCAAATCTTGTCACTTCTGGTTGTAAAAGAGGCGTTTACTTCCACAAACTCATTAGCCCTTATAAACCACTAATTCACTTTTTAAACCATATTTCACAGTAGGGACGGTGTTCTTTTCTAGACATGCTTCATTTGTCCTTCTCTGAACATAGAGCTGATGTGCCTTGGCAAGAAGTTCCATTTTTGTCTCATCTGTCCACAGGACTTTGTCCCAGAAGCTTTGTGGCTTGTCAACATGTAGTTTGGCAAATTCCAGTCTGGCTTTCTCATGATTTGTTTTTAACAATAGTCGTCTCCCATGAAGTCCACTTAGGTTCAAACAACAACGGTCTGACACTGTTAAGCTTGAAGTTCATCTTTAATCTCTTTAATCTCCGTCTCTTTGATTTGTCATCAATTTTCCTCGTCCAGGAAGGTTGACTACAGTCCCATGAATCTTGAATTTTTGAATAATATGTGCAACTGTAGTCACAGGAACATCACACTGCTTCGAGATGGTCTTATAGTCTTTACCTTTAACGTGCTTGTCTATAATTTTCTTTCCCCGCATAAGAGACATAGTCTGAAAAACATGAGATCACATGTATAAACTCTATACATCATCATCATCATCATCAATCATTTGAAATCAGTCTGATGACCCTACACCTCTCCTGGGTTGAGTTATCTAATTTTTCTGTTTCATATTTCATTGGTGCTGCAATTTGCAGATGTTTCATTAGAACAAGAGCTGCTTTGCTTAGAGGACGTCAGTTCCCCAGAGCAGAGGACAGCTTGTTTAGAGGAAAATACATTTGTAGCTCTCTCCTCACTGTGATTGCAGAGAGG
Organism: Halichoeres trimaculatus; assembly: GCF_033239565.1. Taxonomy (NCBI): domain Eukaryota; kingdom Metazoa; phylum Chordata; class Actinopteri; order Labriformes; family Labridae; genus Halichoeres; species Halichoeres trimaculatus. The sequence goes on along the minus strand of NW_027437198.1, from coordinate 3,287,255 downwards.
TTTCAATTTGTTAAATAAAAAAAGACTGTGAGGAGTTTCTGGGTGATCTTGAAAAAGTCTCCCTTCTAGAAACATGCCTGATCCTAATCTAAACTTTAAAATGAGATTATCAGCACCAGTATCACAGGTTATTCCTGAATGCTACTTCTTAGCTTCCTGATTGGGTCGAGCAGGACCAAATTGATTTACTAAGGTTGTATTCAGACAAGAAAAGTCCTTTGGTCCACTTGTTTGGTCCGGACCAAAAGCGGACTTTATTTTTTTCGTTTGGTGCGATTTGTATTCAGATTGTACTTTTTGCAAGTGGACTATATTTTGTAAACTCATCCACGTGTGAGACGATCAGTGCTCTCATTGGACAGCACTGACAAAGGCTGCACACAGAATACAGACCCGGAAATGGAGGTAAACGTGTTTGTGCTCTTATTAGAGCTGCAAAATCATTTTCAGTTTCAGAGCAGCTCCTTCAAAGCAGGCTTAACAACACCGTTTACAATTTTGGAACAGTGAAGACGAATGCCCGCAGCAAGGAGACGCTATGCTCTGCGTGTCCTGACCCACAACATGCCAGCAACAGCGTGGCTAAACAGAAGACGGAGGATCAGGTATGAACCAAAGACGGTTAGGTTACGGTGGCTTTATAGGCCCAAAAGGTGCATGTATCCTGTAGTTAGTTCAGATGGACCTTGGTTTGTATTCAGACCTGTACCAGAGAACCACAAACCGCACCAGAGTTCATTTGGAAGCGGACCGAGACCACCTCAAAAAGTGGGTCTCGGTCCGGTTGTTTGGTACGCACCAGGGTTCGTTTGTGTCTATTCACCCCTGCATGAAAAGTCCGCACCAGTGTGAGAAACGAACCCTGGTCCGTTTAAAGTGGATCAAACAGTCCAGGTCTGAATACACCCTTAGTCTAAGGGTGTATTCAGACCTGGACTGTTTGGTCCACTTTAAACTGTCTCTTAATTTTGTACTCCTATTAATGACAAAGGAACAGATTAAATCTGTCCTTGGAGCTGGCCCACACGGTGACGCGCTTCGTGTCCTCTGATGCGCCCCACTGTCCATTCTCCTGCTGCAGGGACAGCGGCTCTGACCGTCTCGGCTACCGAATCTTTCCAGCACACTGTTTCCGCGGTGCTGGGGATCACTCAGACCAATCAGACACTGCGCCTCGGCCGCAGGGCATTTAGAGGCGAGGGGGAGGCGCTCATTTGATTGGTGAAAACAGCGCTCGGCTGAGTTAAACCCACTCACGGCTTTCCTCCTCCTTCTCTGCCATTTGTGCATAGGGAGGCGTGGACGCGCAGCTCTGCGCTCAAATGCGCCTGGACTGCGCCTCTCTTGGCACTGCAGGAAACTTGCAAAGTGCACCGGTCACACCCTGTCCGCGTGGTGAAGGCCGGCGCAGGGCAGGTGCGGTGCGCCTGCGCTTGCGCCTGGTCTACGAAATTAGAGCCCGAATTGTTTAAAAGTTACCGTCGTTATTATTATTGATATTATTCATATATTTTTCCAAAGCCTCAGGCAGCCACTGGAGAGAGGAGAAAAAGCCTGAAGAGGAAGGCCCCTGACCAGCTGTATGCATTGACTTCCTGCCCCAAGGCTATAAAGGCCAAACTCGAGGCAGCCTTAGCAACAGTGCGGAAACTGCAGCGGGAGAAGAGCATTACCTTGGCGAGGGAGAGGAGGGCAAAGAAAAACAGTTGAACTGTTTTGTAATTTCGCGCACCTGTTAATAAAAGAAACCTTGATGTCATGTTACTTAATGTGTTTAATTAAATATGTATAATAAAATATATGTAGGGGAGAACAGGTAAGATGAACAAACCATCCTCTTGATCTTTAAAACTATACACGAGTTGTCACGAGACCCTAAAAAACATCATTTCCAACTCGCTGTGGGATTCTTTGACTTTTGTGGTATAATTATTTTTATGCTAAAGCAGATAGACCCAGGTCTAAACTTATATATTATGCATGTTAATGATTTCAATGTATAGAACTACGTGAATCATTTACCAAAAGAACATCCTGAATAATTAAATTGATTAGGTTTTATCAAAACGATGGTCATGGGGCAAGATGAACCAAAAGTCTTGGGGTAAATTAAACCAATATGAATCACATATAATGTACATACATTATTTGTTCAGTTTAAGTTTAAAATATCATCTGGGTCAACTTACCCCTTTATATTTAATATATGTATCAATTAGAATTAAAGCTGCAAGCAGCGTTAGATGGGTCCTCGGGCTCCGGCTGGTTTTCCCTCCAATGTGTCCAACAAAATGAGACGAACATTTCGGCGTTGGTTTCATCTCTCTACGACATTCCTAGCCCCAGTTAGGGCTGTTTTGGTGTGCATAGGGTGGAAGTGAGCCTAATGGCTCTGAGAGAATATTATGGGATGTCAGGGAGTCAGTTGATACCATGGCAACGTATCCTCTGCTATGCTGAGTGACATGACCAGCTGCATGCGTGGAATTCTAATTAGCGTGACACAGACAGGGGCGGACTGGCCATCTGGACGTTCTGGAGAAGTCCAGAACGGCCGGGGCTGCCGGTCCGCTGACGGCCGGTTCGACCGGTGACAACACCCCCCACAACAGCGGCGGCCGTCGTCGGGCAGAACCGGCCGTTCACACACTATGCTTGTAGTTATCGAGACCGGTCTTGGTCTCGAGACCACTTTTTCGTGGTCTCGGTCTTGTCACGGCCTCCACAGTCTTTGGTCTCTGTCTTGTCTTAGTCTCGGGGTCTCCCGTTCTCGATGGGTCTCGGACTGACATGTCGGTCTCAAAGGGATTAGAAGCGAACGATATGTCCAGGCACACTGCTGGCTTTGTAGAGCACAACTTTCTATAATGGCTTTTATTATTTTTACGCGCCCTTTGAGTATTTTGTGACAAACGTCTGCGCTCATCCTGTTTGTGACTGCGGAGAGGCAGACGGGACGCAGATGGGCGATCCACATCAATTTAACTGGAGAGAGAGAGAGACAGAGACGCGTTGCATGCTTGGGGAGTTGTTTGACTCTTACCTGGGGAAAGTAAAGTCCCATTTGCGTTGTAACTCCCTCTAATCCACGAGTTGAACCCTCTGTTCAACATAAATCTATCTTTTGATGAGCGAAGCAACATAACGTACCTGCAGAGAGTTGCGCTGGAGTGCAGGGGTGTGTCAAGATATTTTAGAATGGGGTGCCCCGACTTGGGCACTCGCTGTTTATGTATTAAAAATACAGGATTGAAAGGATACAGCTTTAACTAATTACATAAATGAATAATTAAATAAATAAATGACAATAATAATAATAATAATATTTAAACAACAATAATAAAAAAAAAATAATAATAATAAACACAACAACAACAACAACAACAACAATAATAATAACTATCATTGAAACAAAAGAAAAAAATTAAAGGGACTGTGAGGAATTTACAAATAACCTTGAAATAGTTTCTGTTCTATGCCTGATTGTAATACACAACTTAAAATGAGACTATCAGCATCAACATAGCTTATTCCCAAATGCTATTTCTCAGCTCCCCCCTTTGGTCGGACAGGACTGGATTGATTTACAGAATGCCGAAGTCTCTATGACAACACCACGCCAGCTGACTGAGTTCAGTAGAGAGAAGAGAGATCTATTTCCTCTGCTGAAAACAATTTCTGTGATTTATTTTGTAGTGATGGTGGACATATTGTATTTGATTGTTGTATTGTTGTTTATCTGTGTGTCTTGTCTGGACTACTGAGTTCCTGCCTGCAAACCAAATTTACTGTAAGGTATAAATAAAGAAACCTTTGACCTTTGACACTGGAACCTAACTATCAGACAGAAAAAGGACAGAAAAGCAGAAGAAAGATAAACAGGAGAGAGAAAGAGTGTCAGCTCAAACACTGGCTAAACTTTGTGCTAATGTTCATTCCAACCTACAGTCAGCAATTATTCTGCAGTGGTCTGTTCAAACTTAAGAGTCTATCAATAAAATGAAGAGCCAGGTTACGTTAGCTCTGCTTGGTGAGGTTGGAGTTGGTAGATGAGTTCTGGTAGGACAGAACCAGGATTCACAAACATTACACGTTACAGACACGTCTCAGAGCACCGGGCTGTGAGGAGAGAGAATATAGCAGCTACTAAACTATGCGACAAACTGACAAAGTTAGCTTCTTGTCACGTTTTAAACAATAAATATCTTTATCTTGTTTAATATGTTGGATATGATTATTTTAAAAAGACACTGGGCATTTTTGGGTGGTGTCAGTGCACAAGTTCCTGTCTCACTCTATCTGCTTTTTGTTAAATTAACACATCACTGCTCCAGCATCTGGCAAATATAGAATTGTTGAGTGTATGCCTCCTGCCTGAACTGGGACGCAGCCATACCACGATAGACACATTAATTCAGTCTTGGCTTGTTCTGTCTGGTCTTAGTCTCGGTCTTAGTCTTGTTACCTTCTGGCCTTGGTAGTGTCTTGGTCTTGGCTGAGGCGGTCTTGACTACAAGTCTATCATACAGCACTACAAGTCTATCATACGGGGGGGGGCCGGTTAGGACGCATTAAAGTCCAGGGCTGTTTTTCAGTCCCAGTCCGCCACTGGACACAGAGGTGATGTAGAGTGGAGAGGGGGGGTTTAAGATAAATTTCTGGTGATGAAACCCTCACAGAGTCCACAATTTTACCCCAATCTGTGTCAAAAAATATCATATTTGTAAGTACATTTTGTCAAGAATCCATTTTTGGCATTTTTAAAGCTGTACGAGTTATACTTTTTTCACTAGAAGCACAAATGCATCACAAAACCTCGCGAAAAGTGTGGGAAATCGATGATTTATTTTAGAGAAATGTCCGAACTACTTGTCCTATAGGCCACAATGTTGGCTTAATCTGTGTAAAAATATCATATGGGTGTAGGAAATTTCGTCAGGAATCCAACCATGTTATTTTTGAAGCTGTATGAGTTTGAGTTTTTTGTCTAGAGGCCCAAATGCGACACTAGGGAGGTGCGTGCTCGGAGATGAAATCTGTTCTCATCTGCTAACATGGAGAAATCCAAAAGCGGTCAAAAGCGGTCGGCGACTTTGAGGGCTCGCCGTTCGAAAACCGGGCCCGAAATAACAACTTCCTGAACAACTTTTGTAGAGCAGGGTCTGGTCTTTCATGTGAGCCAATTTTCAAGTCGGTCACATTTTTTGGTTTCGGAGGAGATAATTTTTGAAGAAAGGGTAAAAAAAAAAAAAAAAGGCTTCTTTTGATAGGGAATTTGCCAGCTTCCTGTTGGAGATGGGTCAGGGATATCAGCATATGATTTTTGTGTCTCAATGAGACGAACGTTTTGGTGTTGGTTTCATCTCTCTACGACATTTTATGGGATGTCGGGGGTCATGTTTGGTATCAAATGTAAATTTTGGCCGCATAGAACGTGTGTGCCAATTTTGGGAGTTTTTGAGCATGTTTAGGGGTTCTAATAAGCGATTTACTGGAGTGCGGAATAATAATAAGAAAGAAACGGACGAAAAACAATAGTGCTCTAATAGAGCTCTTGCTAGAAGGCGCCCTGGCTCAGGCCGAGGACCCTAAATATAAAATATCAAACTATTAAATGTTTAACATAAACACTGATGATTTAATTTCACTGTGTGTAAGCTACAGTGTGCAGGTATGGCAGGTAAAGCTCTACTATTTACTTTTTTAATTTAATATGAAAGTCCATGGTTATAATTATCCGTAAATATGCAATAGCATAACTACATCTCTGGTGTTTATAAAAAATCATAACATTTGCAAATTGGTTGAAAATTGAGCAAGTTATGGTTAATTAAATAGAACATCACAATCGATGAGGCGTATATGTATATAATGTCTATGGTACGTACATAGGCGTAGGCGTGGTTTGTAGGGGGCAGTGTTTGTACTGTGTGCGGCTGCAGTTGGGTATTATTGGTTTCGGAGGCCGCAAAGGACGGATTCAGTGAATCCTTCATAGCCTCACATATCCCAAGATTCATTGAGCATGAGCGCCGAAGAAGATGGACACGGCCAAACTCCAAAAAGAGTCCTGTTTGTTCCAGATGTGAAGGATATCTGGCAACAACTATGTGATTGTGTTTCTAAAACATAAAAGAATATTTTGTTTTACTGTGTGAAAATGTGTTGTTTGGGCTCTTTTCAAGTAATATCCTGATGAAAAACAGTTCTTTATAAATCTTCTCATTATTATATAAAAACATGTTCATAAATGTAAATTCTCTGAGGACAAAAACATACTTGGTGTTTTTTTTTTATATATTTTTTTTTACAGAGAATTCAAAAAAGACATTAAATCATGTTAGCAGCTTGTATTTTATGCTTTTTTTTTTAAATCGATCATCCCCCAGCACTTCAACACTTCAGTGGTCAAAATGTAAGTTGTTGCCTAACTCTCATGTAAATGGTGGTTCTATATTCCATTAATTAAGTCAGGGTGTCCGCGGGGTCTTAAAAAGTATTAAAAGTCTATAAATCAATTTTGGGAAAATTAAGGCCCTTGAAAAGTATTTAAAAGTCTTAATTGTGGTTTTATGAGGTATTAAGTTTCATAGGTATTCAAGCTTTGACTCCAAAAATATCCATAAATATTTACTTTCCTCCTTGCAACTGTTCCCCGATTGGGACGTTAAACGCTCAGCTGATAAAGTTCTAAAATAGAAAAGAATAGAGTTACTTTATTGATCCCAAACTGGAAAATTGTTTATGTTTCCATACATAAAGACTCTAGTTACAATAAAATACAATGATAAGGATTGTGAGAGGTATAAACACCAGCTATAAATTAATGTCACTCCTAGTTTCAAAAAGAGAAGTTAAATACAACATTACAACAAATAACATAATATCAGACACATGTCCTAAATTTTACAAATGGTTAAATAATTTATCATTTTTTTTCAGCAAGTTGGCCTTGAATTACTGCTGTTTCTTGTTGTGGGAGTGTCGATGAACCTTTGGTTTCATTTGTTTTTTCAAGCTTTATTCCTCCTCAGCTTACTTGATGTCTGTAAAAATGTAAACTACGACTGATAAAGAGTGGATGCCAACAACAACTGAAAGTTGCGATAAAGTCGTAAAACTTTTTGAAAGGTTTTTGAAAAAGTCTTGAACAGGTATTGGAATCAACCTCAGGATTTTAGCATATACCCTGTAAGAAATAAAAATAATAATAATAATTCTTATAATAAAGCAAAGTAAGAAAAAATTGTAAAAATCATCCGGTTTTAAATGTGAGGTTTTGGTTACCGCGTGTTTGAAAGTAATATGAGCCTGACAGCTGAGGGCGGCGCTGTGTGACGTTGAGGGTGACAAAGAGGAAATGCTTCATAGACCAGACCATCTCAATTCAGTTTGGCCTTTGCGGTCTACACAGGCTACAAAGGCCGGGTCCTCCCAAGGCTACAGCCTACGGAGACTACAGCACTTGAATTGAGACACTGCCTATGTATATCTATTGAAGCAACGACCCTCCTTTCCTTAACTTTTGGAGAATTCGAACAGCACTTATCATGGCCAACGCTTAAATGCTTTTGGGTCATCTCTTCAGTTAGGTTCTTTATCAAAAAAGGACTATTCGGATGCACCCCAAGTGTTGCTCCGTACATGCTCTCCAATGAACTACAGTGAGTGGCAGTTAGCTTGCGCTAACTTGCCGGAAGTTAGCGCAACTTTTGAGGGGCTCCATGTTCCGCCATTGCAGTGAAAAAACTGAACCATTGTAGTGAACAGAGTTGTCGCCACTCTCTCCCTCTCCAGGCACTCATTAGTCAACCAGAGGAGCGCTGTGCTGAGGAAAGTAAAGATGGCGTGTCGGATTCAGCCGGACGGTGACATCACAGCACCCCCCTAGTCAAGAATTACCACTACCACCACTACTTCAGGAACATTAATTTGTGTCCGCTATTTTCTTGCATTTTATTTCTTTATTGTGTTTCCCCATCTATAATCCAATGATGCCAGATCGACTTTTACTTATTTTTTAAAAGCCATCTGGCAGGCGTGTTTTTGTTTGTTGCACTTAACGTAAATCTACAAAACAAGCCACGGTAAAATTTCAGCTATAGATATGAAAGATGGAGCATTGAATATAAATAAATCAGTGGTGCAAATAAAGAAACAATACAATAAAACAAAGTTCAATGATAGGAAAATAAAATATAAATCAACAGGCAGAGAAAAGTTTTTATATTCCAGTGAGGAATGTAACTATTTTTTTAACTATATATATATATATATATATATGTGTGTGTGTGTGTGTGTGTGTGTGTGTGTGTGTGTGTGTGTGTGTATTATTATTATTATTATTATTATTATTATTATTATTATTGTTGTTGTTGTTGTTTGTTTGTTTGTTTCTTTTTTTTTTTTTTTTTTTTTTTTTTTACTTTTTTAAAATAAATTATCCAAATTTATTTCTAGACTGAATTTTTACTATTGCAACTGCTTGCATTCAGAAACAGGCTCAGACCCGGAACAGACGTGAGATTCAATTCCCCAGTCGGACATTATTGTCATCGGGCTTTGAGCATGCGCACAAGAAAAATACATGCTCGCGGCTATCCCTGCAGCAGAACCTGCATGCACTCTCTTACAATTGACACAGAAGTCACTCATCAAAACGTCTAATTACGTTTCTGTATAGCTGTCTACAAGCACCACTGCGTGGCAGAGAAACGGTATTTTTGTCCGATACGTTAGCCGACTGCTAGCTCGCTCCGTGCAGCGGTGGGATCATGTTTACCTCCCAAACCTCGTCCTTCCAGGATTCAATTGACGTGGAAGAGAGGGATGACTTTGACAGCGAAGACATCGCTGGATACAGCCAGAAAATTCAGCTGAACTGCTACTACACTATCTATCTTTATCAAGGCACAAGGTAATGCGAATATTATCTGCTTGATACAACGCTGCTACCTCTGATGAAAATAATAAAACCTTACAGGAGTGTTAAAATCCATAGTGTTGTAACGTCACGTTTCCTAATGATAGTTATTTTATGCAAGCATCACTGTGAACATAACCTATCCTATACGACAACGCTGAAGTTGGCAGCCTTCGATTAAGCCAGGGGTCTGCAGCCTGCGGCTCTTTGACTCCTTTTGAGTGTCTCCTTGTAGTTTTTTTTTTTTAAATAAATCTGGAATAAAGAGTTTTTGTTTTTCATATAAGGGTTATTGATGATTAACGGCATTGACATTAAATAAAACCACGATTTAACATTTGGTAAAAGTAAATATGATTCGCATCTCTTAATAAAACCTGCCACCACATTACTTAAAGGGGACATATCATGCTGATGCCTGATTTAATATGATATAATAAATTTGAAAACAAGACCTTTCACCCCCTGAATTTTCAAAAAATGAGATATTGTATTTTTTTCTGATATCCTAGAACAAGATTTGATGCCTCTGAAAATAGGTCATTGCCATTTGGCCGTGAGATTTTGAACGACGTGATGACACGAGGAGCCTTTCTTTTTATTGGAGTAATCTGATAAAGCAGCTCCTCCTCTGTGATGTCAGTTAGTCACACAACCGCCACCGAGGGATACACCCACCAAGAGCCGAGTATAAACGTATAAACTGTTACAGTACCGGTTTGACTCACCACACTGAAGCGTCCTGAGATGATCTGTGTCCAGGTGGATTTTCTTCCTCCTGAGCTGCAGAACCGTCCGGGTCTGACTCGGGGTCCAATACAAAAGGACATATCCTACACTCTGCCATTTTATTAGTGTTATCAATGTCTTACAGTGAAGTTTTGGCAAACAGCAAACTCGCTCGGTCTGCCCCATTCAATGTGGCAATTTTGTAAATACTGCCAGACTGTAAAAACCGCCCCCTGACTCTACCCCCTCTGCCCCTCTGATAGAACTGACCAATCAAAGCATAAAGGGCTGTGACGTTGCGAGGTTACTGGAGGTCATTCTCCAAACGGAGCGTTTCAACCAGATCTTCAGAATGGCCTAAAATGGGGATATTGAGAACGCTATTGTGGGGCAATGAAGGAACTAAATGACTTGTACTGAGGGCAGAAATGCTTTACAGGCATCCTAGTCTGGCATAGTGAAAAGGAGAAACAAGCATGATATGTCCACTTTAACAGCCCACAAACTTACCTTGGTACCTGTGGCTAACCACAAGTTTCACAGCCCTGGTAAGATAACGAAATCAACCAAAAGAGAAATCTAAAAAGTATTTTATTGCTGTATGGGTGGGTTCATTTAACTGTAAACATGACGGCTTATACGTGCTTGATATGTTGGAAGATTTGCAAACAACAAAAAAATGATGAGTTGAGCAGAATTATCAATATATGTTATCAAGTTCAAGGTTTTTTTAGTAGTTTTACAATTTAATAAATTCAAAAAACTTCTTGTTTAGATAATTATTCAATATACTTTAAAGATGTATCTATTTTTTTACACAGTAAATTGTGAATGTAAAGTAAATTTTGTGGCTTCAGAATGACTTTAATCCATATGAGATGGCTTCTTTGGTAGTTAAGGTAGCAGACCCCTGATTCAAGCTGTTGCACTGGAAAATTACTTTAACAAGGTCCTGATCTTAACAGATTGTACCTGTGAGATCTGCTCAGGATTATTATAGAGAGACTACAGAGTCTTGAAAAACTGTTTAAATGTATGAAATAGTTTTCATTAGGGCTATGCAACTATGGCAAAAATCAAAATCATGATTCATTGAACATTTCAATTTGGGTTAATTCACAAATTTCCCACAGATGAACAATTGGGGGTTATTTATTGAAGCAGTGGAGTTGAAAACAGATAGCCAGAATGGAAATGCTTTTTGGAAAAAAAAAACAGATTTAGAGAGAGAGAGAATACCAAGGAGGGGAATAATCAAACTAATTAACACGACAGTTTTAGATCAGGAAAATTGCTCTAATTGACGGTTTTGATTCTTTTTCCCATTAATCGCCCAGCCCTAGTTTTTGTTAAAAATAAATGCTATTAAAGAATGTGTTTGTTTTAACTTTCTCTCAAGTTAAACCAGGCCCTGACTCAAGGATGAATTTCCTTTTGTATGAATGTTTGATTTAATGTAGTGCCCATGATTTTCAAAGGACGTTTGAGGTGTTGTTCACCTTGATCCGGAGCCAGCGCTGATACTCCATCAGACAAAGAGATCAAATCATCGCAGACTAACCAGGTGATAAGTGATTTGTCAATTGTCGTAGATCTGAGGCTCCTGGGGAAAATGGCACATGGAGCCAGAGGCGAGCAGACTCCACAACCAGTCAGGATGACTTTAGGTAACCAAAGAGTCATCTGCCTTCCTTCCTCCTGCTTTCAGTCGTCGTTTCTCTTTGGCTTTCACTGTTGTCTGTTGGTGTATCCACATGCTGCTACAGGACATCCAATCCACATGGAATCTGCTGTTCTCATCCCTGATTTTGTTCTGATTGCTCATTGCTGATTGCTGCTGAGTTACATGGGTTGCTTAGTCTCTCCTATCCTGTCCCGCCATGTGTTGAAACATGAATGAGATTCTTGTCTGGGTTAAAATCGAAAGGACAAAAAACATTCAGTGAGTTTGTGTTTTGGCAGCTATGTGACTCAGTGGTGTGTTGTGTTGGTTGTGGCTAATCATCAGCTTTTTCCATCTGTTCTCCATCGACTTCAGTGGCTTCACATGATCATCGCTGCCTTTGAAAGGCTGCTCAAATCCAAACTGTCCTTCTGTCCTGCCCACAGTCTGACACTCGTGGACAGCAGCCTGCCTTCTGAGGCCGAACCTGAGCTGCGGACCTATATTTCAAGGAGGCTGAGCAAAGGGGCGCTGCTGGGAGGCATGGGCAACATCGCCACTGTAGAACTCAGGTATTTATTTACATCCCCCTGAAACTGAAATCACCAAGTGGCTTAATGCTGGAAAACAGGACAAACAACCATAGAAAACATATGAATGAATTGACCTTTGCTTGCTGCAGCCAGCTGGGAGGAACACATAATGCTGTTTATAAAAAGACCTAAAAATAATCAGATGATCCACATAAGTGCTTTGATTTTCACTGTTACCAGTATCCCGGAGCAGGCTGTTGGCTGCTACTGCTGTCTGCTGGAGCAGGAAAGATCTCCTGAGCAGCCCGATGCTGATGGGAATGGATATGTCATCTGCTTTATGGGCGGCTCTGAAAAAGGACTGAACCTATATCCTTTGTGCACAGTCTGTTACTTGGACCTTCAACAATAATAGAATAGAACTTCATTTGTCATTGCAACAAAGTCGACACGACGAAATTGCAAAAATAATTAATAAATACTTTTATTCATGATCTTTGGCATTTGAAAATGTCATTTTTCTCAGTAGATTCAGTGAGACAAGCAATATCTCTGACTCCTTAACCCTGGAAACATTCAGACTCGAGCTTGATAAATACGTTCAAGGCTTACACAGCAGCTTACAAACTCCAGAGGTATGAAAACTTCCAAAACGGTGTCATGAAAGAATGTTTTTGATGCATCATCTTTTTGTAACACATTACTTTGTGTTTGTGAATGCCAGCTGCAAAACCTTGAAACGGAGGTGCGCCCCTATCTGAGCCAGTGGTATGAGGAGTCTGTGATGCACATTTATCGGGTGGTCCAGCTGGTCCAGAGCAACATCAGCTTATTACTTCATGCTGTAAGTCTGTTTTCACTTCTAGCTTCTGTCTGGTTGGAATACCTAGTCAACAAAAATACTTACAGAAAACACTTTGACTAATTTAGCATCCACACACTTTAACCTGCACATTATAATCTCAGTAAATTTAGCAGTTAAACTGAACAGATTTTTTTTACCCTCCCTACAGAAATTAGAGAAAGCCCCAAGTCGTTCACTGATGGCACTCAACGGTACCAATTTGTGGTACTTTCATGTGTGTTTATGTAGTAATAAATATTTTTATAATAATTAACTTTCAAAGTTTTTCAATTTAACATATTTATTTCTCAGTATTATTAACTTGCACTGATGTGTGCAAGTCCAGCATGAAATATTACTTACCCACTCTCTCACAGTCACGATGGTGAGTTCTAGGTACTGAAACATTGGTACCGTTTGATTTTACATGAATCCGTAAGTTGGTACTACAGACGATTCTTGTTCCATCTTTTCTTTATTTATTTTCTTAAATTTTTTGTTGCTCAGAATTTTCTTTTATGGTCTCTTTTTCACAGCCTCTTTTTTTCAGTCTCTTTATTTTCAGCTGAAAAACCTTAAAGACAAACAAACACCATTACCATTTTACAAAACCAGGTACTCAAAGATCATGATTATTAAACTCTAGATAATTAATAAATTGCAATTAAATTTTTCTATCAAACCCCTTACCATTACTAATAAATATAAGTAACATGCCACAATGAATATTTAAAAACCTTCACCATTAAATACATATATGAAAATAAACTCTTTTACCTTTAAGTTAAAGTTAAATAAGTTGAATTGTTCAGTGTAAATGCATCAAATATAAAAATATGTTTTTAACTACAGGAAGCATGATTGATTAAACAGTAACAGTCAGCAGTGAAACACTCAGTTTGATCTCTCAGTATACCTGTGAAAAAATGACCATTTTCTCTTGATTCCTCACTAATGAGTGCAATCTTACCGGCTGTCCGTTCAGCTCTTAGATCTTGGTACACGCACAGCTCACTTGATTGTTACATGAGAAAACCCAAACTGATTTTACCTGCTCACATTTACCGTCTCCCCCTGCTTAATTTGACACAGCTGAGCAATCAATGTGCACACGCACCAGCTGACAGAGAGGGCGCGCCCGGCGCAATGATCACACATAAACACTAAACAATTAACTTTAACTGTAGAAATTACTGATCCCACTGCAGCCGAACCCGTGCCAAAGTACATAAAAACCCACCGGGACCACTCCGGGGTGGACACAGGTACCCACCTGCTCTAGTGAGTTCCTTAAAAACACAGGAATCATAGATAGAGTTTGGCTGTGTCGTGTGCGTCACAGGGGAGCCGAGGCTGCGCCTCGCGTATCAGCAGGCAAACAGCTGTTAGCCGCAACAGTACCTTTAAAAGTACTGAATTCAATACCCATCCCGAAGCATGACTGCATTTTAAACCTGAATAAAAAAATATTTATCCCTGGGTATTAGCTCGTCCCATTAGCTCGTCCTATTAGCTCGTCCCATTAGCTCGTCCCATTAGCTCGTCCTGTTACCTCATCCGTCTTACACCAGCTTTCTTCCCTTGTAGTTTTTTGCCTGCTCTACCTCCTCTTTGCATCTTAAACATCCAGAGTGAAGCAGTTTAAACCTCTCTGTTGTTGTAACAGGTCATGTTTAAGGCTTTTTAATTGAGAATAAAGATGGTAAATAAGTAATGAGTTTGCCAAAAGTAAAATATACCAGATAACAGGAGACCAAAACAGTATCAAGAACAGAATATAACTCAAAAGAAACAATAGTTTTATATTTTTTGTTTTCTTGGTAAGGGTTGTTTTGAATATTTCTTGGATGACCTGTGCTCTGTGTGTGAAATTGTTTTCTTTTTCCCCAGGCTCTGAGTCACACACCTGTGGAGGTCACTAATTCAGATGAGAGGACAAAGGCTGACGTGTCCAGGTGAGATCATCTCTGACAGACAGCTGAGCGAACACCTTTTTAATCCTCAAACTACCTCAAACTCAGTCTGCCTGTTTTTTCTGTAGGTCTTCACTGTGCCGTATGTTTTCACCACGTGCTTGACTCTTCATGTTTTTAATTTAATCCTGTGTTAGGTTCATCAAAGCAGCCAGTCTGCAGGGTCTGTCCCAACAGGACACGGCAGCAGCTTCTCTGTGTAAGGCTCTCTCAGAGGACACACACCCTTACCTCGTCATAGACTGCTCCACCAGCCCACCCACTCTGTCCAACTCTGGTAAGTCCTACTCCATGACACACTCTTCATTTGAAAAGTACAAAGATGTGACCTGAAAGAGGTTTTTCCACCTCCAGTGAGTAATCGTTTCTGCGATGACTGGACTCAGGCTTTTCTAAATGCTGCAGAGCGATGTAATCCTTTCCTGCTTAGACAGATTCTGGAGAACTTCAAACTTAAGGTAAGAATAACAAACGCATGGTGCTGGCTTCAGTTCCTCTTAGCTGGTACACAGTGCAGCTCTGCCTCTCTCATTAGGGTCTCTTCCACTTTTTAAACTCTCTTCCTCTCTTCCCAAAAGGCCATTCAGGACATGAACAGCCTGAAGCGCTACGTGCGGCAAGCAGAGATGAGTCATTATGCCCTGTTCCGCTGCTGCCAGTTCCTGCAGGGCTGTGGAAACGGGGATGTGTTGCTACAGAATGCCAGAGCAGAGCACAGTGACCTGCCTGAAGCCTGCAGCATCATTTCAGTCCTGGAGGAGTTCCTCAGGGAACAATCCCAGGCCCAGGCATGATTACATTAAAAACAGGTAATTCTAAAATTAGAGGTCTGGAAACCTTGTCTAATGACCACACACTAAACATTTGTTGAAAGTTCCAACAGTAGCAATTCTCACAGATACTCACTGATGAACTGTGACTTCAGAAGACTAAAAAAACATGGAGGACTATGACATGGTCTAAATGAAATAAGAATAAAGGGGAAAGCCTTGCTGGTGAGATGGTATAGGTGTGGCTATTTGCTTTTCAGCCTACGCTGTTAACGCTGTTTATGCTGTTTACATTGTTTTGATTTCATCTTTGTTAGCAAAAACATAAACTGTACCCCTGGTAGGTGATGCCCTCTAGTTTGATCTCATGGCGCTCCAACCAGGAATTGTACATATCAGTCATGTGTGATGTTTACATCCTCAGGGCCAGAGAGATTTGGGGGCGAATGATTGGTTTTGACAAGCGTTTAATCAGACTTATCATCTCATTATTGCTGTTAACAAAGAGCGGTTTCTTGTGGTAATGAATAAATTATTACTGTATTCTTCTTGACTTTAACCTACTAGAGCTGCCACCAACGGTTTCCAGCCACTGGCTGTAGCCAGGGAGGGGGGGAATTCCACTGCACATTAGTCAAAGTTCTTGACTGGGCGTTTATATCTGCTTCAGCTAAGCTAAGATAATGTTAAGTCAGGCTAACATTATGTCAAGAAAATGACAAAATTAACTTGTTATCATGAGAAAACAATCTTCGTTATACCAAGATTATGAGATTATAAGTCCTTATCATGAGATATCAGTGCATAAAAAAGAAAACTCCAAATCCTCATCTTCTGAAGCAAAACACTGAAAACATTCTTTCATCATTTTCAACAAACATCTTTTTATGCCTGAAAATAGTTGATTTACTATGAGCATCACTACATCTCAATGAGAAAAGTTTTTAATTTATTCAAACATTGTATAAGAAAGAACAGACTGATCTATGTGAGTTTAACTTGAAATTTCAGTGTAACTGTTGCGTGGCACTTTCCTCTAATCCTCGTGGATTGTAACTTTATTGTTCGTGTTTCATGTAAATAAACCAAATATGACTGTTTGACGTTAACTGACAATGATGAAGACAAAGAACCAATCGAATCTAAAGCTGTTGCTCCTGGAGTGGGTTCATGTTTCTCTTCCTACTGTAAAAATATTCTATGTATAATATTTGATTTTCTGTTAAGAAAGAATATATTGAGAATGCACAGATCACTTTGATGCATGTTATATACCCCTTGATTTTGTTTATATTGCAAACATTAATTTTCTGGCTGATCACCAATCTTTAAAAAGCCTGACCAGATTTTTATGTTTTTATAACTGACACTATATACCTTCAATTTTCCAGTCTTATTTTATTGAAAATCATTTAACAATATCTGTGAAACAATAAAATCTTCATGCTTTAACTTACACAACCAATAAAGTTCCTGAGTTTTAGGTCTCAGAGCAAAAGGTGACAATGGCTGGCTGTCACTCTCCTAGAGGTGTATAGGATCAGTTTCATATGTAAGGATGGGCCGATCACCAATCACTGATCACGATCCCCCAAAATTAAGGAAATCGGCACCAATTGAACGGTGCATGTCTAACAAACACACATCTGCACTACTGTATTATTTTTGTTATTGGATGCTAGTACTGTACATACATCTGTCAAATGATGGAACTATCACAGAAGATGTTAGCATGTCAAGTGTAATTTCTGTCCCACTGTACCTGCAGCTTAAAAAAAGGGTTTAGACCTGATTCAAACCATTCCCACGAACCAGTCCAAAGTTTGTATAGAGCAATATTACAGTGGTTGATGTAAAATTAAAGCAGTGAGGTAATGAAATTTAAAAAGACATTGAACATTGTTTACCACAGCTTTGACCTACCCTTTCAGTAAGTGTAGACATTTCTGTACAGAGCGTTGTCTATACTTATAAATGTCTGTGTGGTTCTGTGTTGTGCAAAGAAGAAGCTGAAATAAATATAATAATCGACTCTCTGTCGTGTTTGTGCATGTTTTGCATGAAGCTTAGCAATAGTAAGAACAGCTCTAACGTGTCTTTGCTGTGTTACCACCTGTTATAGAGTGAACCACAACTCAGATACAGGTATTTGGCAGTGTCTCACAAGAAAGTGACTGGACTCTAAAGGAGTTCATATTCTCCAGCAGACTTCGTCTATCGGCTGCTCCTCGGTATCCTCTGCATCTGGGCTTAATAATGGATCAGAACCTAGATGCAAAGAAACGTCAACAAATAAAAACAATACATATAACAACAGGACAGGAAATATTCAGGCAAGCTGTCATCGTTCAAATTAGATTCTCACTATTTAAAAAGACAACTCTGAAATTCTGGATTTAAATATAACACCTCTAAGCCAAGTTAGGTGAGCAACAAGAGCTGCTTTTATTTCACACTGCGGGGTTCTTACTATCACATGACAACTAATCCCCCTGTGAAAGGTGCAAGATTTCTTGTCCTTGCCTCACATCAGTGCTGCACTCAAACTTTCACCCCCACCTCCTCATCAGGAACCACAGAGGGGAATTAACATACTACCTCTTCAAGCCTCATGTTCTGCATGTTGACCTGAATCTGTGGGGAGGAATGTGGTCTGGGCCAGATTCAACACTGACATTTCAAACCATTTAAGAGGGAGTGGTCTGTAATCATTTCTGTCTTGAGGTTCTGATCACAACTGTCTGAGTTAATTAATTCATTTCAATGTTTTTTTTAAAGTTATTATTACGAGAAAATATCAAAACAATAAAGAAAAAAGGGGAAAAAAAACTATCAGGAAAATGATTGAATTGTTAGGGGAAAAATTTTTTTGCAAATCAATCAAAATTTGTAGGGAAAAATTAAGATTATGGAGGGGAAAAATCAAAATCATGAGGAAAAAGTAAAAAATTTTATTCAAACTATAAAAATAATTGTTAATCTGAATTATAAGAAACGTCAAAATTTTAGGGAAAAAATTAAAAAATCAAGTTCAAAATAAAAAGTATGAGAAAAAAGACAAAACTGTAATGAGAAAGAATCAAAAGTATGGGGTCAAAAGTCAAAAGTATGAAGAAAAATGTCAAGATTTTGACAAAATAGATTTAAAAAATATAAAGTGATTTATTTTTTAAAATATATAAATAAATAAACAAATAAATAATTTGGAAAAAAATCAAGACTGGATTATGAGAAAAGAGTCTTAGTAACGAGAATGATTAAAAGTGTAAAATAAGGCAAGGTCAAAACCATGACGTGCTCATTTCCCCTCAATTTTTATCTATTAGTCCCATAAGTCCCAGTAATTCATTGTTTTTAAGACTCACCTCCCAGACTTTTAGAAAATTAGCATTTGTGTGTAATTTTAAAAGGTAATATATAGATGAATAAATACATAAATAAGTAAATGAATTAAGAAATAAATAGGCCAGAATTTCTTGAATGAGCAAAAGGCTCTTAAATAAGATGTCATATCTAGATTTGTAAGGTAAGTGTTGCTTTTAGGGAGAAAAATCTTTGATCTTGTGAGGTGGTTTAAAGCTTATTGTGGTCCAGTAATTGTGATTACTTCTTATTAATTCTGTGGACCATCCGGCAGCAGCTCAGACTGCTTTTAACACCTGTCATATAATGTAAACTAGAGCCCGACCAATTAATCGGTCGATTAATCGGCCGATTAATCAACTGATTAATCGGGCCGATCATGCCTGTCACAGATTAATCAACATCGGCCAAATTTGTAGCCGATTATACAATTTTTTGCTCCACTGAGATTCTGTCACTCCTGTTCCTGTGTGTCTGTGTGTTGGGCTGCACACTACCTGAGTGCCTGCTCCCTCCGTCCACCATTATCTAATGTAAGACTATAGAATAACGTTTTAACGTTGTGTAAGTTGCTCATTGTGCATTTACAGTTTGATTTTTTTTTCTACTTACTATGTTTAAAGTTTGACTTATTTATTTAAGGTGTTTACAGCTTGTTCTTATTTATCATTGGTTTACACTACAGTTCTTATGTTGACAGTTTAATAATTAAAGTTCCTTGTTTTAATTTAATAGTGTTCTGACAAGACAGAGGTCTTGAATCATATGGGTATTATAAAAGTTTGTGTTCATATACAGTATATATCTTGTGTATGTCAATGAATTTATTGTATAAATCAGCCGATATATTGGCTATTGGCTTTTTTTTGCCTCTGGTATCGGTATTGGCATCGGCCCCAAAAATCCCATATCGGTCGGGCTCTAATGTAAACTGATGTGACTCTACTGGAACAAATGAGAAAGGAAATAGAGGACAGGTCACGTGACAGGGATTTACCTGAGTTGTAAAAAGAAGCCTTCCTCAGAGTGCTTGGAACATCATAGACATTTTCTGGGGTGTCTAAAATCAGAGAATAATATGAAGTGGATGAAGTTAAGGCAATGTTATAATGGGAGCAAAAGTAGCTATTACTTGTACCTGCATGTTCATCAGCTCTCTTATGGCAGACAGGAACATCATACACAACCTCCTCTATCTCTGTTGGATCGTTGATCTCACACAACTCTAAAGAGACGAAACATTTCACACTCCAGAGCCTGATTGGATATTTAACATCATTATACTGCTTTCATCATCACAAGGAACTGAAGGGTGTTTAATTCATACTTGTTCTTCTTGGTAAAACATCATAGTCTCCTTCTGGTCTTCTGTCTGCGCCGTTAAACCCAGTGGACCCCTGATGAGCGTCCAGCCTGTCTCCTGTAAACAGCAGCCAGCTTTAGCTCAAGAAAGGCTCAACTCAGTTAATACAAGCCAGTACAGATGAGTTTCTCTTTACCATCTTGGCTGTGGTCGCTGCAGGGTAGCTGTAGGTTATGGTATGTGGGCTCTTGGTTGTCACGACTCTCTAACAGGCAGAAGGGGGTGGGGGTGATGCTGCTAATGTCATGGTGCATGTGGACTGTGGGGGCAGAGAGAGGCCGGGGGGGCAGAGACTCCATCACACTGTCAGTCTGTGAGCTCGTAGGGACGATGCTGTGTATTCTGTCTCGGTGCTCAAGGCTGCGGAGAAGAGACGGTTGGAGTTTAATGTGAAGAGGAAATAAAACAAGAAAGTCAGTCAGATGAAGAATCCAGGTTCAGATCTGAACGCACGGTCCTCTTTTCCTCTTACTTTGTGTTTCTGGAGTTTAAGAACACCGAGTTTGAGAGATGCATGGCCTGCCACAGGTTGTTCACCCACTCCTGTCTGAGAGCTGCTGTCTCTGCAGCCTGCACATACAGACACAGACACACACACACACACACACGCACACACACGGGTAAAAGAGCACAGTAGCATTCTGAAACCAGACCCTGCAACAATCTGGGCCTGCAAATTGAAACTGGCAAAAACCACGGTGCTGACTCACCAACATTTTTCTCTTTCCGTTTGTCATGATGATCTCAAACATGAAGCGCTTACTGTCCTCCCTCTGGACCTCCCTCACTGACTGCACCTGGTCAACAGGTGTACAGAGAGATCAGTTCACCTTTGTTAATCAGTTAAACCTTCATTTTTATTTCAACAAAGAAACAGAGCAGAAAGAGGAAGTAGTTACATCCTTTGCTTTTATAAATGCAGCAGTGAAACAGTCGGACAGATTGCCAGGACCAGCCCTGGGGATTTTTTTTACCACCTGTTTTTCTGGTTGGTAGGGCAGAGGTTAGCATTGCTGCCTCACAGCTTCCTCCCACACTCCAAAAGAAAAAAAAAAAAAAAAACAGGCTTGTCAGGTCCAAAGATGACTCAAAACTGACAGCTGGGGTAATGGGTGAGAACTAATAGGTAGAGGATTTAAAGGGGACATATCATGCTTGTTTCTCCTTTTCACTATGCCAGACTAGGATGCCTGTAAAGCATTTCTGCCCTCAGTACAAGTCATTTAGTTCCTTCATTGCCCCACAATAGCATTCTCAATATCCTCATTTTAGGCCATTCTGAAGATCTTGTTGAAACGCTCTGTTTGGAGAATGACCTCCAGTAAGCTCGCAACGTCACAGCCCTTTGTGCTCTGATTGGTCAGTTCTATCAGAGGGGCGGAGGGGGTAGAGCCAGGGGGCGGTTTTTGCAGCATGGCAGGATTTACAAAATCGCCATACTGGATGGGGCAGACCGAGCGAGTTTGCTGTTTGCCAAAACTAGGCATTGATAGCATTAATAAAATGGCAGAGTGTAGGATACCTCCTTTTGTATTGGACCCCAGGTCAGACCCAGACGGTTCTGCAGCTCAGGAGGAAGTAAACCACCTCGACACAGATCATCTCAGGACGCCTCAGTGTGGTGAGTCAAACTGGTACTGTAACATGTATAGTTTATACGTTCATACTCTGCTCTTGGTGGGTGTATCCCTCGGTGGCAGATTACTCCAATAAAAAGAAAGGATCCTCGTGTCGTCATGACGTTTGAAATCTCACGGCCAACTGCTAATGACCTATATTCAGAGGCATCAAATCTCGTTCTAGGATATCAGAAAAAATACAACATCTAATTTTTTGAAAAATCAGGGGATGTAAGGTCTTGTTTTCAAATTTATTATATTATATGTAAGTATTAAATCAGGGATCAGCATGATATGTCCTCTTTAACAATAAAGGGTATTAGTGTCAATGGGGTCCAGCAGAAAATCTCACCATATGCTGAGGGCATGTTATTATTGCAGAGCCTACATCATCTGTCCCACAACTTATTGAAATAATCAATCGCTTTGGTGCCTTCTCTGGCTATAAAATCAATTTTTCAAAATCTCTAGCAATGCCATTGAGACCTCTCAAAGACAGGACTACTACTTTGACTTTAGTACCATTCTGATGGCCATTGTCAGGATTTGTATATCTGCGAATTCAGATCACTCCAATGTTTCATCAGATGTCTAAGGCCAATTTTACCCCCCCTCCTAGACAATAAAAAAAGACTTACAAAGATTAACCTTGCTTCTTCTGTCATAGGCAGAATCTCCATCATCGAAATGAGTGTCTTGCCTAGGTTATTGTAACCCCTACAGATGATCCCGTTATTGTTATTGAACAAAGTGCTGAAATTACTTAACGGCTGGTTGAGCGAATTTATTTGGAACAAAAAAAAACCCAGACTTAAGATGTTAAAGTTGCAGCTTCCTAGTTCAAAAGGAGGCTTAGATGTCCCCAACATATCATGGCATCAATTTGCAGCTCAATTGTGATTCATTACAGAATGAAGGAAGATTCTTTTCTGTTTGGTTAAACCTCGAGTCATCACAGTTTTGTTGTTGGTTGTTGTTGGGAAAAAATAAAAGACAGAAAAAATATATCTGTTAAAAAAACAAAACAAAACAAAACAAAACTGGAACACTGAAGCATTATTGCCTGTTTCAGATAAAGGAATTCAGAAAGCTTTTCTAAAACCAAACAAGGAGAGAAGACTTACTGTGTAAATGTAGTAATAGCCTCTCAGGTGTGCCTGTAAAGAGAGAAACATGGACATAATTTAATCTATCATCCTTCAGCTGACTAAAGAGATGGGAAGTAAAGAAAAGGAGGCTCTGTTTCTCTGAGTATGAAAATGTATGAAACAGAGTTTACTCACAGCATTACAGTTCTCCTTTGTGTAAAAGAACAGGGTTGTGTTCTGAAGCCTGAACCAATAAGTTTTCCACCTTATCTTCTATAAAACAGTAAAAAAACAACTTCAAACCATAGATACTCTCTCAACAATCAGGAACTTGATACAAAGAGTTTTTAACTCACCATGGTGTCTTTCCTTTTCTGAAGGAAGCCCTCGAACAATAAATTTGTCTCTTCTTTAGACATGTTAGCCTTCTGTGGTGTCTTTACACTGTGGTTAGAAATTGTTAGAAGCCTGTGTACCTGTGTGTGTGTGTGTGTGTGTGTGTGTGTGTGTGTGTGTGTGTGTGTGTGTGTGTGTGTGTGTGTGTGTGTGTGTGTGTGTGTGTGTGTGTGTGTGTGAGAGTGTGTGTGTGTGTGTGTATGTGTGACTGACTTCCTCCTCACGCAAGCCAGGAGCAGTAACCTTCACTGCTGCATAATTTACTCACTTCTCTTTATAGCTTTACAAAGTCTCTGGTGTTTCAGTTTTTCTCGATGGTTTACACACGTTTTCTGAAAACATGCCTCACACTCAGAACTCAACACACAAATCAAAAAATACACACACACACACACACACATTGGTCAAAACCCTCAATTCTCCTGCAAAATGAAACTTTACATTCAAAACAAAGTTATTTCTGATCAAAATGTTGTTTTGTTTTTAAATGGCACTCACAAACCACCATGTGAAGAGATATTTATAAGAACCAGCTGAACTCTGAAGTGCTCAATGAAAACACTTCTTCTCCATGCACCTTAATGGCTAAGGCCTTTTTTATGTTCAGTGTTACACCGACTACCAACAGTACAGACATCAGTGTTGTAACACATTTTAGAATATTGCTCATATACTTATTTAGAACCCACAAATACACAGAAACGACTATATTTCAATTTTCCCATAAAACAATGTACACACAGAAAATCCCAACCAATGAAAAGCTGCACATACAGAGGTCTACAGACAAAACAACAGAGGAATTGACTAAATACAGGAAGGGAGAAAAAAACACTGCCACCTTGTGTTGGTAATCTTTCAGTTGTGCTACAAATAGTAAATACTGTACATACTGTGTAGGAAAACCAAGTAGGACTACATTTACAAATAAAGAGATTTTATTTTTTCAGTCCTAAAGACCACTCCACAGGTCATACTGTACTACTTTTCTCATTGAGTACCATCTTGAAATGTCATACTGTCAGGACGTATTAGTGGTTTGGGGGCCCAAGGCAAACCCAGTCAATGGGGCCCTCCATGTCCTTGTAACTCATCTTCCTCAGCGCTAGACTGGCCTTCCCTGGGTCCACTGTCTCTTTCCCAGAATCAAGGCATGAGACATGTAAATCTTGTACATGGTAACTTCACGCAACTATATGCATTTCCTCAAGTTCTGTACTTTAGTTTGATTTTGGAAAAAGTGAATACATAATTTAGTCCACTTTGTACTGGATTTGAAATCTTTTATGGTCAATTGACAGCTTATTTGTCCCACAGTGGGGAATTTACAGAGTAACAGTGACAAACAAGAAAGTATGTAGTGAAAAACATTACAATAGGTAAATATTGAAAAAAATAATTTAGTAAAGAAAAAATGTGTAAATATCAAGCACAACATAAAACTGGAAAAAAAAATCTACTGAAAGAGGTGATATTTACAGTTACCATACTTTTTGGTACTATTATTTTAAAGTTAATGTATTTTTATTTGACCACCTGTCCAGTGAGTTATGTATCCAAAAAAGAGATTTTGCACAATAATGTTTATCACCAACTCAAAAAGTTTGATTTTTAGAAAATTATCCTGTTTCCTGGGCTAGATAAAGTCCTTAAAATCCTAAAAGTCTTATATGTTTATCTCAGATCTCAGAGCAACATTGTTTTTATTTCCAACTTGGCTGAAAATAAGAAAAAGAGTTTTTTTTTTTTTTTTTTACCACTTTCTTCTTGAATCAAATTTTCAGATGTGTTGTAACATGGAATAGCCTATTGAATAAGAAGGGAGGGGGAGTACCCAAAACCATCATTTAAGATTTAACCTTTTGATGTATTTTGAAGCATGTGAAGTAAGAATTAGAAAAAAATGCTTTCAAATGAAGAGAACTTCATAAATCAGTTTTTAAGAGATGCTTTGGGGCCCCAGGGAATCTTGGGGCCCCAGGCAACTGCCTGTGTTTGCCGAATTGTAGCTACTTCCCTGAGTACTGTAGTTTCTAGTTAGAGCAGGTTACTGACCTTTGAGTCAAGATCATGAATGCTACAGTCTACCTGCTCAAACTTGGCTGCACCCTTTGCCCAGCTTCCCTCACTGTTAGACCATGGTGGACCACTAGGAGTGAGTATTGGTAAGAGCCTCATGATACGACACGCATCCCAATGTATCCCAATGTATCACAATACTGTGATATATTCCAACATTCTACACAGTTCACTAAGAATAAAAAGAGAGATGTTTATTTAAATCACACCGATGTAAAATAACTTAAAACCATCTGACCCCAAAATAGAGAGAAAACTGATGACTGCAGCATACTGACTTACTCAGCACAACTAAAACCATGTTATCAAATTAAGAAATGAAATATTTTGCAGTCTACGGGCAACATACAGTGGAGTAGCTCTTCGAGGCCTTGGAGGTGCAGAAGTCATATTTCACTCCCAACTCAACTAAAATACTGAATTTTTACAAAAAAAACCCAACGTGACCAGATCTCATCAGAGATTACGATCCTTGGATTTCGTCATCCTCCCCGTCTTCTCCTCTCCTCTGACTCTGCCTGTTTCCAGTTTTGGCATCCATTGCTCCTACACAGAAAAGCTCACCTGATGCCCTTTGACGCCAAAGCTCTGATTGCTAATTGTAAAAATGTGTGACAGGTGTTTGCCCATGTGGATTGTAGGACAGTTAACTTTAGAGTTTTGAATAACAGTGTGTTCCTTGTGGAAAAAAGGGGATTTTCTTTATGAACATTGAGCAAAATGCAGGGAAATTTGTGCAGTGCCGTGTAAAAAGTGTGTTTTTGTTGAGGTCACTGTGTGTCAGGTATCAAGATTTGTGTGAAAACAAACTGTAAAAAAGACAATTCAGTATATTCATTCTTCCTGTTTCATTTTTTTAAGGAGCAATGATACAAACACGATGACTTCAGTGGGTGTGAATTTATTTATTACTGTTTTTGAAACCATTTTATTTTCCTTGCTGTTAAATTGTCATTTCACCCACACAAACTTGGCTGTGCCGAATCGTATGTTTTAATAGTAAATACTGAAAAAAAAAGAGAAAAAATTAGAAAAATGAGAAGAAACACTTTGATAGTTTAAGGTGGGAGAGGTGCGCTGCATGGCTGTTGTTAGTAGCTTTAACTCTTTGTCTATGGTGCCTCTAAGTTAATAAAAATATAATATGAGGGGCCAAGCTCTATATGAAAAGCAGAAAATTAAAAAGAGAAGAAGTTATGATACACCTTGAGGACAAGCTTTCATAATACTAAATACAAAAATACAAGGAAAATGTAAATTCCTCCTGTTTCATGCAGTGCACTCAAAACAGACATGAAAACAAAGAGACAGGTCAATAAATTAACACGCAAAATAAACAAGTGCATGACAGCCATGACTTTCCTAGTGTTAGACGTATAGACCTCATGATGGTTCTGGTTTGTGTTTCTGTCTAAGAGTCCAATCCTACAAGTTCTGAAGAATACATACATACACACATCCATCCATACATACATACATAATATACTGCATATACACATCTATAAACAGAGTCGAGTCCCTTTGTGGTGAGTTGGTGTATGGCTGTTTCTCTCTGGTCTCCAACAGTCTGACTAATAACACTGACCAAAAAATGAAAATGAAAAACAAGACAGGATCAGCTGAGAGGATCCAGAGATGAGTCGTGTCTAAGCTGGACTAGACTAGAGGTGTCAGCTCTTACCACAGAGGGTGCAAAAGATAGATGACATGACTGCTCTTCAAAAGTGAAGCCAAAATATTTGGTGCTCCACTCCTGGCTGGTAGAAACATGGTTTGTATTAATATTTCCTGCTTTTACATGCACAGATGTTTAGTTATTTGATAAGGTTGGCTTCAGCTATTTCTTTGTGTGGTGCCATGATTGACAGCTCTCCTGACCAATGAGGCTCAGTAGATGAGAAAGAACTATAAGAAGATTTAGTATCCGCTTCAGACTGACAAAAGTCTCTCAAATGACATCAACACTGCAGCTCCACTAGCCAGTGTCCATAGTGGGGGATATTTTGGCTTCACTTTGCACAACAGGAGAAGATGGAGACATGCCATCCATCTTTAAGCACAGCCAATGTGTTTGAGCTGGACTACACTAGACTAGACTGACACGTCACAGAATGTCAGCATGAACTAACAAATGAAACAGTGTCTGCCCATTTCCCTGCAACAGAAACAGGGAACTAAATGCATAAAAAATATACCTAGGAATTTGCACATTTGCTTGTAGCCCGTGTTGCATTGTGGGAAGGGAATGAGGTGCAGTGGTGGTTCTAAAGATACCACCCTGGTTGGTAGGCCAGTCTCTGTTTTTTTTTCATACGAGTCTTTCAGGAAGGAGAAAAAGGGGACAGAGTCACCAAGAGAGGGACCGGGGAGGGCGGTGGATGAGCCGTCTCATGCTGTGGGATCACCGCTGTTTGAGAAGCGCTCTGTACATGGCGAAGCCCAGCACGGCACACACTGTGGCACCAACGCTCGCTCTCAGCCAGAAGGTGGAGTTCTTCAGATCCGCCTGAGCCATGTGTCTGAGGGAAGGGCACAAAGACATGAGAGAGCAGTGAGGAGATGAATGACAGACGGTTTTCACTACTGTGAACAATACAGAGGGATTAGTTACCAAATGACAAAATAAAGTCATGTGTTTCTCTCTCTTTGCTGCATACTTCCTGATTTAAGACCATAAATGTCAGTGGTGGCCTATGATCCCAGCTCTAAACAGGAACACATGCTTTCTCTTGACATTTAGTTCAGTTTTGGTTGAGGGAAACAGGAGAAAACACACTGATGAGGGGTAAGAAAAGATTAGCTCATTAGAGATAGCTGCTGTGATTCTCACCTGGAGGCAGAAAACTAAGAAGGAACAGAAATATCACAGTTAACTCCTGCACTACCAGACACACAGCCCTCTGATCTTAGAGAAGCGTAAAAACTGGGGATCTATGCTGACTACAGAAAAAAATAACAGCAAACAGTGATGCCAAAGACAGCAAAGTGCATATGTTTCCATAAAGTAAATCCCTTCAGCCCCAGGTGAAGGCTCTTACACTCAACAATACAAGAAAGTCAAACTGGGACTCTGACTGGATCATTAAGCCAACACCTTTTTCCACACAGGTGACTCATTCTTCCTCTGAATGAGACAAAACAGTGACACAAAGGGAAACGTTTAACACTTCCAAACATCTGCTTTCTGGCAGAGCAGGATGAGAAGACATACCAGTCAAGTATTTTGCAGTTGAATACATTAGGCTACAAAAAGCTATAAGTCAGATTAAAGAGGAAGTACTTTAGTTTAAAAGCTAGGGTCTACAGAATTTTCCTAAAAAAAAAAAAAAATGCCAACTTTTACGGGAATAATCCTGCTCAATCTTTCTCTTTGCCTCCATACATGTGTGTCAGTGGCTACGTTCACACTGCGGTGACCTGAACCTGATTTTTTGGCTAAAATGTGACCTGTATCTGATTTGTTTCTGACAGTGTGAACAGCACAAGTTGCATTGAATCTGACTTTTTCAAATCAGATTCAGGCCACTTTTAAATGTGGTTCTAAATCAGATACATAACCCATTCAGATACATAATCGTCAGTTCAGAGGTCATTACAGCCACACAGTCTGGGGTGACACAGACTGCAGCGGAGGACTAACCCGGAGCGGACCATGATGGCATATTGGTGAAAAACATGAGTTTTAGGACGATTAATGCAGTTTTAGGAGTGGCGCTGTCTATGCCCCGATGGATCCCATTATATGGATGTCCACTACACGATTTTGGATCTAAATATCTCCTGAAGCACTGCTTGGATCAGGAAAGCCTTCTGGGTGAGTATTTTGTTCTACTTCATTCTATAAACAATGTGAAAGCTGCAGGAACCGAACTTTTCCTTTAACCAAGGCCTTAGACAGCTGTACACTGACTAATCTGATCCATCATATTTGCTAGCATAAATAAAAATCCTTGTCGTCACCCCTCACTTACTATACCTGCCTTCTTACTCTACCCTCTCCTTAAAACAAAAACATAAAAAACCTCAAATATTGTTAAAAATAGAAAACAAAAACCTGATTGGGAGCCCTAACAGGTCGACACTGAGAGTTAAAGCATATCTACCCAGGTTGATCCTGTTCCACACCTGCTTGCCTCTCCTTCCACTTAAGTCCTAACACATCATCAATGTAGCTTCTTCCTTTACCTTTCTGAAGAAACTGGCCGTCCGATTGAGGCCTCCATAAAGACGGACCCTCCCAGGTCAAAAACTGCTGAGACCTGCAGTGTCAGGCTGAAACTCTTCTGTGACATCAGGCAGCCCCCCACAGCCTCCACCCAGCCCAAGAGCCTCCCCCAAAGTAAACACACACACACATGAACACAGACACCATAACGCCAGGTCACACGGTTACCCAGGTGTGTGCAAGTTGGCAGAGCTGGGCGACACTTGGAGAATTAAGATTGAAACTAAAACTGATTTGAGTTGAGTTTAAAAAGAGTTTCAGATTTTTAGTTGAAATTAGTAATAAGTAGAAACACTGTCTGAGATCTGAATTTAGAGCTCTGAGACAGTCAATAGTTTTCATTAGATTTTATAGTAATTTTAGAATTAAATTACTATAAAATCAAATTAAAAAGACATACTTTTATCAATCAATATGATTGATATCCTTTTGACTTAGTTGGTATCACCCAGCTCTACCCAGCCCAATAAATACAGAACTTCACTCTCCACCAAAATCCATTAAAGCACAAGCTCAACCATGACTGCACACCTGCTCAGATATCACCACACACTTCAAACAATGCAAAAACAAAACAAAAAACAAGTCATGAATATGAACTTTGCACGCAGCGGGGCACTATGACTGGAAATGTTGAGTCAATTCTTGTCTTCTAAATGTGAAACAGCCCTCATTTATCAATCCTGAGTGAGAACGTTACGTGCATTGTTTATACCTTGATTAATTAATCTGTGATTGGACTTTTAGAAACCACAGTTCTGTAATTTCAGTTCAGGGGCAGAAATGTGGAAAGATCACTACTTAAAATGTTTGTCAGCTCTGAAAGAAGCTGCAGACACCTGCCCGAACCTGAACCTGTCACAGACTGAGGAGGGAGTGGAGCTCTTACAGGGTCTGCTTCAGTTTCCTCGATAAGAGAAAGAGGGACAGACTGACCAACCCCTGTCCTGTGTAGATAATAAAATATTTTTGAGTAGGACCGCAAACTGTTTCAGCTAAAAACTGATTTCATTAACTTTATTTGTGGTCGTTTTGGTGCCTGGCCAAAAAGTGCGTCGCCTGACAATTACACACGGGTAGCCTGGAGTTATATGACTATTTGTACCACAAGACGAGATGATTGGTTGTGATCCCATGTCAATAAACATCTATTGTTATGAAACAGTCCACTTTTTACACACAGTTCAGATTTAAATGATAATATTGTGAGGAGTTCAAAAATCTTCATAGTAACTCCTATAATCAAAACAGCTTATCGAGGTATCAGGATTTTTTGTTTATAAGCCAGGTTGGAAAAAAGTTCAGATGTCAGATCCCCTGAATAAATCCTTAAATCTGACAACCATGATGCTCATTTTGGGGGGGAAATATGGCTTCTGATGTAGTCTGTAGACATCTTCATCGTCACTCATTCAATTTTGTAACATGATCTGGTTTTAAAAAAAAACAAACTAAAAATTGCAAAACTCAGAAATATCGATGAATCACAATTTGGATCAAATTGGCACCCCAAAAATCATAATAGAATCAATCGGGGGGAAAAGCGTATTGTCCCTGCCCTACTAAAAGTTTGATCTAGAGTCCTCTGAGTGTTCTCTTCAGACACTTTATCATGCATATGGGAGTTTATTAACTGATAACAGCCTCTATTTCGTTTTAATGTAAATCTATAAAGGAAGCACACATACGTTATACAGAGAAATCAGCAGACAGCTTGCGCCTTTTCATGAGCGATGTACTTTACAGGTTGGCAGAAGAAGAGAGAAATATTAGATCCATTTTAAGGTGTCATATCTAATTTGACTCCAAGTATGACTCTTAGAACACCTGTTTGTCTGAAAATGCTCTACACTCACACCATCTAATAACTCTCCACCACAGACAGATTTTCCTTGTTGCACCCTGCTGAAAATGAAACCTGCGTACACGAACTCATCTAACACGGGATTAATAAATGCCAACCTATGCGAGGATATGAGCATACATCTGTTTTTCCTTAATAAGCACGTTTGATAAACGAGGGCCAATGCAATGTCCAAAAGCCAATTTTTAGGGCTATGAAGTACAAAGTTAGGCCTGTCACGATAATTAATAAATCAATTAACCGAATGATAAATAAAAACGTCCTCGGTAAGTTTGCCAGCCTCGAAAAACTGACACGTGCATGCATGTTTGTTTTCCTCTTCTCTTTCCACCAAAGAGGCTGAATGAGAAGATGGCTCACTACG
The DNA here is from genome assembly GCF_033239565.1 of Halichoeres trimaculatus. Taxonomy (NCBI): domain Eukaryota; kingdom Metazoa; phylum Chordata; class Actinopteri; order Labriformes; family Labridae; genus Halichoeres; species Halichoeres trimaculatus. The sequence goes on along the minus strand of NW_027437198.1, from coordinate 3,255,459 downwards.
TCTATCTTTCCTGACATTGGGGTGCATAGGTTCTATAGCGGATTTAGTGGATTTATAGCAGAATGAGCATCTGTCAAAAATGCAATCTTTGGGGTGAAGACGGGGCTCCTCGCACCTACATAGAGAGAGCTGAAACGAGCGTCCTGAGGGGTAAGGAGGAAACACACGCTAATATGAGTGATGGCACGAAAGATACGGTTCTTAAGCCTCCTGCCACAGTCCCAGTGTGGGAATATTTTGTTTTTTATCAGAATGAACAAAGTGTAAGCTCATGAACACCAACGAGCTGATATGTCGCATTTGTTTGAAAATAGTGGCGACGAAGAAGAAAAACTGTTTGACAGACAGTACGGATTGACTGGGAAAAAGTACATGTTACAAACAATTCAGGAACTGTATAAACTCCCTTTTATTTAGTTTAAAGTTTTTATTGCTGTTGTTTTTTTGGAGTTTCGTTTTTTTCTTTAGAGACAGGGTCTATGTTTTATTGTTTTTGATTAGTATTAATTATTTTCATTGACATGTGTTTTTTTCTAAAAGAGAGTCCATTTCATTTTCATTGTATTTTTTTCTCTTTCTTGTTTGTTAAATTTATTATATTTTTTGTTTAATTTATTTTATTTAAAAGATCCTGACCTTTTAATTACAGTTAAATACTCTTAAGAAATTAAAGTTTCTTGCTTTTGATATGGTGTACTCACTTTATTATCCCATTTATCATAATTACATTAATGAAAAAAGGGGAAAAAAATCAAAATAATATTGACAATAATATTGTTTATCGGCAATAATATTTTGGGAAATTATTTATGGCAAAATTTGTTATCGTGACAGGCCTATCAGTTACAATTCAGAGTAAAATACTAAGCACTACAGATTGTGAGAGCTTAAAGTCAATTCAAAATTTGCTCTTGACGTCGTACTGTAAGCAGCTAGAACAGAATCTGAACCGACCAACCGACCCACTTCTCAGCTGACACAGTGATTCTAAAGTGCTATGTTGGACCCTTCAACTGCCAGGAATGACCTATAAAAGTGTCATGCTATTAATAGCGTCAACAACTCCAAGAGATTTAGAAGCACCAACACAAAGGGGTTAGCTCGAGATGCAACACGACAGCACGTAGCTCTGTCTCAGTCCAAGAAAAGCCCACCAGACCTGTCAGACATTTCTGTGCAACCAAAAAATAATGGATATCCTGCTTTAATTCTTTCACACCTCTCACAGCCATTCAAACCCTGCTTACACTTCATCATCCTCCCATGTCTCGCTGTAAACACCATGCTCCCTACGCTGCAGAAGTGGATAGATGAGAAAGCTATCACCAGCTGCAAACAGACCGCTTGAGGACAGAGACATGCCTTTGGTTAAATAGAGAGGGAGAGACCAGGTGAGACGTGCAACACCACAGCATGCAGATTAGCTGAGGGTGAAAACGTGCAGGAGGAAGAGGAAGAGCGGGAGCCACAAACGTTTGTTTGAACACCTAAAGGGTGGAAAGAAAAACACAAAGACGGGACACAGAAGATAAGGAGAAACAGGATGAAATGACAATCGACAGAATGTTAAATCAATTAAAAAAATCAAAGAACACAGTTTTCAATCTTAGACATCTGGTAGGTGAATTTAAGCAGCCTTAACCTACAGGAGAGCACATGAGCAGACAGGAGAGGTACAGCTACAGTGGTCACAATGCTGATCAGAGTTTCTGAAACTGAGAATCCACAGATGGTGAAATTTGGATACTGATTCCAGTGTCGTCATTTTGAAATGCAGACTATTTTTTAAAATGCTTTCAAAGCCCTGTAAAGACACATTTTTCTTTTGTACACAGCAGAACCAAATCCTGCCTTTCTTTAAACACAGACACTGTTATAATAAAATCAAAGAGAAAACATATCACTCATCAGTCAGATACTGTGAGTTTATCTCACAACATATATTTTTATTCCCCCAAAAAGCTCTCACTGATGGTTTGCTAAGACCTCTGCTCAAAGCTTGACCAAAAAAATCTGTATTTTAACATTGTCTCATCAGACCTTTTTTGGCTGCTTAAATCTCCTGTGCTTTGCAAAATGTAGTACCTCCTGTAGGTTTTGACTCAAAGGTTAAAAAATGGGAATGAGAACAAAGCATGACTGAAAACATCATTTATGGATCAATTGTCAAAGTGATTCCAAACAGAAAATAACTGAAAGGAATTATCAAAGAATTACATGCAGTTCTTCACTAAATCATGCAGACATGCAGATTCCAATGAGGTTTTCAGTTTGAGACAAGAACTAGTCCAAAAGTTTCTGTTCATGCCACACATTTGATAGATAAGATTTACTATTTGCAAATCCACTGCAGGAAAACTAACACTCACTGTCAAAATGTATCATTTAAATCACTTCAACACACAATAAAAAAACTTCCTCTTTATGGACAGTCCCATTAAATGTTGTGTTACACTTAAAACAAATGAAGCTTAGCGAAAGTTCAGTCAGGAAGACTGGGTGCTCACTCTTCTGTTCCTTCATTCACTCTTTCCCGCTTCTCTCTGTCAGCTGACCGGAGGCGTGTCAACTTTTCTCTCTATCCAATCACAGTGACTCTGCTTCAATCATAAGCCAATCATTTCATAGCTGTCAAAATTTAAATGCCGTCTTTTCTGCTGTCAGCTGTCCTTCAGGCTCTCATCACTGGTATTTTACAGTGGTGTTTGTTTTACTTTTTTTGCTCTGATTTAACCTGTTAGCAGCATGTAGCATGATGATGCTAACCAGTGCTGGGGCTGGTGTTCTCTGTGAGCTGAGGAGAGGGAGGCAAGGACGATATGCTGGTGCTGCAGTGTGAGCTAAGAAGTGACAACATCTGCCTGTCCTTTCCATCCATGGTTATTGGGAATTAAGATCTATCTCCAATAAGATGGACGAGCTAGCCGTCCAAGCACCAACCAAGCACCAGAGGGAATATCAGAGGGCATCATGCCATTCAACGACATAGCTAACAGACCTAACACCAGACACCAATGCCACAGTGGAGGGATTTCACCTGCTGTGTTTCGACAGGATACACGAGTCCAGTCGGTCCAGCTCAGCCCTGGACCCTGTGGAGGTGGAGGCTGGCTGGAGAATGACAGACAAGCTGTCGTCTCTGATTGACGTTTTTTTATTGTTGACACATATTATTCTATTTACATATTCTTGAATGTTTTGCACGTTATACTTTGTAGTTTTGCTGCTGTGACTCTGAATTTCTCTTTGGGGATTGATAAAGTACATTCTGCTCTTTTCTAAAACTATAACCATACTCGAAGCAGCATCTTAAGTAGCCTCCTATTGAAAAGCAAAATACTTTGAAAAATTTGATCTAATTTTGCTGGATATTAGTATCATAAATAATAGTTAAAAAAAATAAAAATAAAAACAAACCATGCATTTTTAGCACTTCATGCAGCACACAGTCACCTTCCTGGCTAGCAGCCAAGGTGTTTGCTGGCACAGCAGAGCCACACTGCGCTGTGTCAGAGTGTACAAAGAGCTGGTGGGCCGGGTGGAACTGGAGCAGAGATCAATACAACTGATAAGACTGATGTTTTTAGACTTCTTTTGCACCTTATCGTACGGAAGCGTATTGCATTCACTTGAAAAAAAAAACAACTCAGGTTTTTCAGAGTAATTTATTCTTTGGTTTGTTTTTTGTGGCAATTTATTTATTTATTTATTTTTGGTTTGCTTTTTGTTATAATGATTATATTGATTGTTTTTTTTTGTTATAATTATTTCGGTTTTTATGAGTAATTTTTTGTGGTAATTAATTTTGTTTTTCTGATTATTTTTTTTTATTGTTTTAATTATTATTATTATTATTATTATTATTATTATTATTATTATTAATTATTTCTGTTTTTATGAGTATTTTTTTTTTCTGTTTTCAGATTACTTTTTTCCTGTTTTTCAGAGTAATTTTTTCCTGAAGTATCGAGATTCTTAGAAATCCCACGAGAACCTCAACCTGCTGTTTTTCGATCAATATAATAATCATAACAAAAAACAAACCAATAAAAAAATATTAATCAGAAAAACAGAATGAATTACCACAAAAAACAAACCGAAGAATAAATTACTCTGAAAAACACAAGTTGTTTTTTTTTTTTTCAAATCTTTAACAAAGAGTCCAATATCAGGAGGAGGAATTTCCTCACACTTAGTTTAACACCAAGACATTTTTCTAATTATAGCCCCTAGAGGATAGGACTATTTAAAAAAAAAACAGAGGAAAATTAAGAAAAAATAACTAAAAAAATATCCCAAGAACAGAGGGATGACTGGACATTTAGAAACCTTTGAACTAGGCAGCCCAATACTGCCACTTTCAACAAAGATCCTTCTCCTTTCAATCCAGTGATTAACAGAAGCCGTACAGAGTAGAGTCTCCCTCTGACACCATGATATGACACATTAACCTCGCTTAAAAGCGACTCATGTCCAGTCATGTTTGTTCTCCTGCAGTGAATGTGCTGAATAAATCTGATTGATGGAGCAAATCAAAGAAAAGAAAAGCAGCGGAGCTGTCACCACCACAGAGTTAGAGAGCTGGGTGAGAAAGGAGCCTCCCTGTGCTCCTGGAGATCTAACCCAAGGGAGGGAGACACAGAGAGAGGAGGAAGGATTCTATGTTACCATACAGGACTACTCTTTGTATAAACCTGTTGAAAACGACCCTGCGGAGTTGGGTCTTAATATTCCGCAGCAGCTCCGACTTGAGGAAGTTCTGACACAGGCAATAGGTGCACCTGTTGCAGGTACACATGCAGCGGAGACAGGCGTGGCTGCGGAAAGATACACAGAAATGGGTGTGTTCACCATCGTACAAAAACACTGAGAGGAGGGGAAAATCACACACTGCTGAGGTGAACCTGCACTGTGACCATTCACATCAAACCACTCAAAGGAAACATGAAGAGGACTTTACAGCTAACATTCAAGGAGAGGTAAGGAGAGACAGACTACAAGATAAGAAGGAAACAGTCACAGCAACAACTTAAAGATTCCACTGGAGGGAGGGGACTGATGACAAAACACAGGAGCTCAGAAAACGAGTGTGATGTCTGGCTTCAAGCACTGGAACCTTCCATCATCCGTTATAAAAGTGGATATAAGAAAATAAAAACATAACACGACTGAGAGGAATCAGAGACATCTTTGCCTCTTAAAACAAATATTCTTCACTGTCTCTTTTATACCTGTACTTTTATTTTAAAACTTTTCCCCCCTCTGTTAAGTAAATGTATGATTGACTGTCTCTTTTTATTGTCCCTGGTAACCAACACCTGGACCAGTCTGTCAAATTTAGCTGCTCTTAATCCTCCACTAAACAAATTCAACCTAAGTTCTACAGTGAAAGCCCCGTTAACTGTTCAGGAACTACTCTGAATCCTATAAATGTCCAAACAACACTTCACTTCCTAAGGGGTTTTTCAAGAGCAGAACAAAACTCCTCAAAGAAAATAAATCTCAAGAAAGGCTCAGCCAAGAACTTTATTTCTCAGGACAGCTACCTCCAACTCTTTATCTGCCATAAGGACATTAGTTTAACATTAATTTGGTTGACTTTTGTGAAGTGGCTTCAAATAATATAAATAAGACAAGCCTTATAAAAAAGTTTATCCATCCAGTCATTTCTTCCACATATCTAGCCGGGGTGCAAACTAAAGAAAAATATAAACATATTCATAAATTAATTTTCCCCATTCCCTAGAACAAATTTTTGTCCTTTTATCTTTCTTTTATTCATTTTTTGGCCCTGCTCTGCATCATGTTTTATTCTCACTTTCTCTGTTGAGCACTCTGAATTGTGATTGTGTATGAAATGTGCCATACAGATAAAACTGCCCTGCCTAAGTTAAGAGGTCATTTTCACCAACCTGTTGGGTCAGTTTAGGGCAGGGGTCTGCAACCTTTACTATCAAAAGAGCAATTTTTCCCCCTTTTCCGCTTAAGAAAACTAGTCTGAAGCTGCAAAACATAACATAGCTTGTAAATTTTTCTAAGTTTTATTCTTTGTCTATTTTTTCATATTCTAACAAACAAAAAAAGTGTAGTGTTTAGGCCTACTTTGAAATGACTTCAACAATAAAATATGTAGGCCTACTTGTCCTTTTCATATCTGTGTAAAACTAATAAAATAAAAACAAGCCCACTTTAAGATGTATAAAAAGCCCATATAGCAGCTGCTTGGCAGAGTGATAATATAAATTTATAATTTTTATGACTATGGCTGATAATTATTGGCTGTAGATTTTCTCTTTAATTTGGTGCTTCTCAGAAAATGTGTTGTGCTTGTTCTGAAATATCGTTCAACTGTTAATTTTTTTTTGTTTGCCAATTTCTCGAAACATATATGCATATTTTAGTTGACAAATTATTAAAACTTTAGTTTAATTTAACTTAATTTGATGGCAAATAAATAAATAAATAAATAAAGAATTGGATCATGAAAAACTTTTATCTTCATGATTTTCTTTGTCAAGGTCAGAGGGAGCCACTTCAAGGAGGCTGAAGAGCCACTTGCGGCTCCAGAGCCACAGGTTGCAGACCCCCAGTTTAGGGAGTGACAGGGCAGATGGGTGATTGAGTGTTGCTGACTACTGTTCTTTGTTTGAATAATATCACTTAATCAAGCCTTTTCTAACATGACAGACATACTACAAAATATGTAATAAAAGTATGCATGTTTAATGCTGATATCGTATCGGATTAATATCGGTTTCGGCCATTACTCAATGCTGCAGTATCGGTATAATATCGGAAGTGAAAATGTAATATCGCACCATCCCTAAAACAAATCCCCTGACTATGAATCTACTCTAAAGTCTTTTCTGACCAGAGAAGCCTGAAAAGTTTAAAATCTCTTTACATTTGAAGGATTAACCTTGAAGAATTAAGTTAGACTTCAATAGCTACACACACACACACACATCAACAAAGGCTCATCAATGCTATATAAAAAAAAACCCTTCAATCATCTTGAGAAAAGTCTCAAACTACTCGACATAATAACAAATACAAAGGCTTTCAATTGATCTCTTGTGCAGTTATTTTTTAACTCTGAGTCTAAAAATGTCACTGTGTTGTACATGTATCCGGAGGAGAGGTAAAGGGTGGAAGGCACACAGAGGGAGAGGGTGGACGATGACAGAGAGGGGCAGTACTCACGGATACATGGCCATAGTGGTGAGTCTGGTGTAGATGTCTTTGTTGACGGCGTCGGTCGTGTTGCATGTGAACGGCTGAGGCGGGTGGAGCTTGTGCTTCCGGCAGAAGTCCTGGGGTGAAAGGCTGTAGTGCTGCCGTACTTCATGCAGGTCTGACTTGGCAGCGATCACGACACACGGTGTTTTACTGTCGATGAAGTATTGCTGCAGAACACAAGTGTTCACTGTTATTGTGGAAACTGTTTCAGGGCATCATCATTTTATAACTTCACACAAACATTTGACACGTCTATCCTCAGGGAATCTCAGTGAAACCAACTTTTTCCCTACTTTTACTTTAATTAGTCCCTTTTGTAACTACTGACAAGGGCTGGGAACGAAATTAGTAAGACCAAAAATCAGACTAATGCTTAACACTTAGATATAGGGCTGGACGGTATGGCAAATAAATCATTTAACAGAATTTTTTAAGATTATGACTATCACTTTTTCTTTTTTTATGAGTTTGTTGCCAGCAGTTTTGTAGTTTTATGATACCAAATAATATGTTTAATAATATTCTGGATATCTAGAATAAATTTAAATATTTCAAAACTTAAAAGCTAGCACGCAAAAAAAAACAATTCTTATTGAGACCTACCCCTGAAATTCAACCATCAGAAATGTTGATTTTGAGGTGTCAGTGTGAGTGAGTTTGTGAAGCAACATTAACTAAAGTGCTGCGATCTTACTTTACTTCCAAAGTCTTCAAACAGGAAACGTAGTTTACCTTGTATTTAGCAGGGGACATTACATTAATCTACACTGTCTGTTAGCTCCACAAAGACAATAAACTCGTTCTTCACCGCAGTCTGCAGCAAAGCTTTTCATCTTTTCTCCAAATCTCTGGTTTCTGTCCATACACAACAACTACTGGACAAAGCTCTGACTCGTTATACATGTTATACAATAAAAACAGAGAAACCAACATTGTTAACAACTGTTTTCAACCATTTAATTTAAATCCAATCATTGATATGAATGTGAGCTCTGAAACAGCGCGTCAGATTCAACCTGCTGCACACAGAGAGACTCTGAGAGCAGAATAAATAAAAACGTGTTTACATGTTCACATCTGTGTAGGATCAAAAGTCATATAAATATAGTGTTGGAGTTTGAATCATGGAGATTTATTGCTGTTACTCATGGAAACTACAGGCGCAGTACACATGTCAAACTGTGTCAAAATGTTTGGGATTTTCTGCTGCACTGAGAGGGTCAGAGTGTGCGCAGCGCTGACAAACATACAGAGCACCTACAAGGGACCAAGAGCCAAACACATCAGTGAAGAGGGATGATGGAAGAACATCTAAAACATTCTTAATAGGGCTGGGGGTAAAACGATTTTTAAAACGATTAATCGGGGGATAATTTTATCGATTAGTCGACTAATCTAACGATTAATTGGACAATTAGTCTAACGGTTATTTTTCTATTGTTCAATTATTTCAAAACCATAATGTATCCCAAATGAATGCCAAAAGGATCTCTCTCTTAACAAAGCTAATTAAACAACAGTTTTGCACAGCAAAATGCAAAATATAGAATAAATTATAAAAAATAAAAAGGCCAGTCTGTTTACTCTTACAGTCCAACAGGGCTGCAACTAACAATTATTTTTAAAGTAACTAATCTATCGATTATTTTTTTCAATTAGTTGATTAATCACGGTTATTTTGAGTTTCAACCTTATTTGGCCTTTAAAATGTGCAGACCTTTATAATTCAACCTGTGTGTTGCATTTTCACTGCATTTACCCAGAGTTAGGTTCTCACCTCTGATTGGTCAGCCCTGTGTCATGTTTGTTTGTCTTTATTTCATTCATGATGACATAAAAAAAAATACAAGTACTATACAAAAATAAATCAATAAATCTCAAAATGAATGAAGCAGGTAACAGGGAAATGAAGTTGTTGTTTAGTGTTGGACAGACCGCTTATTAGTGACTTTGGGCTTGTTTTCTAATGTTTATTTGCTTATTGGGGCTTGCTTTGCTCTCTGTATGATCCCACCTGATTCACTCCCAGCTCTCCATGACAACGCGTTAAGTTTTGTTTCTCTACATGCGCTTTTTCGCTCATGCGCACTCCGCCCCTCCTCCTCCCCGCTGAGTGTTACCGGTGCAGTGTGAGCTTGAGAGCGAGAGCTCCATCAGATAAATGTCCTCTCTTTTCAAAAGTTAGGGGAGTTTTGACGCTAGTTTGTGACTCAGATCCTGAAAAACTGTCTGTAACAGAGAGTGAAGGAGACTCTCTAAATCACGTTATCAGACACTAAACTCCAGGAGCTGTCAGGCAGTCCAAGCAGCACCTCCGTCAGCGCACAGCGCTCTCTGTGAGTGGAGATTTTTCCTCATCAATATTTCTCATATATGAACTTAGTGATATTTTCCCATAAAAGTATCCAATAACACAACACCTCATGCTGTGAACTGAAGTTACAAATGAGTATTACCCCCTGGTATTTGATTTCACCATGTGACAACGACAATAAAAACAATAATACGACACATCGACTATTAAATATGCGTCCATGAATTTTTATCGTCGACCAGTTGATTTTGTTGACTAATCGCTGCAGCCCTAATTTTTAAGGACACGCTGAGGGTTAATGAGGGATCACTGTTACATCACAATGTAACTGTGCAACAGGCAGCGTGACCAGAGCGCGCTGTAAAAGGAGAGCTGAACAGCCTTCATGAAGAGCATGTTGAAGGGTAATAAAAGGAGACATGACAGTACATCGCTGCTCTTAAAATCCATACTGTCATGAAGTCAGTTAGATGGTATAACATAGACACCAGTACACCACCCAGAACTACTTAGAAGCTTGAGATCCAGTCTTACTCAGTCAAAAATGACCCGTGTAAGAAAATGTGTGTTTTTATGCCATTTTGGTTTAGAATAATCGTCTGTATTATTGTTTGTTTTTCATTTCAACTTGTTCAAACTTACCTTGTACACTTTGGCGCAGTATTCAAAAGAGCGAGGATTGTTCACGTCATACACCAGGCAAACAACATCACAGGCGAGGTCCGCCTCTGACAGGAAGTCGAAATCTGGCATCACCTCGTGGAGCTTGTAGAAAGAAGGAGAGAGACAGAGCGTGCAGAGTGAGGGATTAAAGTGTTGCTGGGAGCTGATGCTGAAATGCGGTTAAACTAATCACATGCAGGTTAAAAAACAATAATCTAGAAAGCAGATGTTTCTCACCAGCAGGTACTTCTCCTGACCGTAAACGTAGGTCGTGTTGATGGCATAGAAGGACTTGTGGTCTTCTCTGATCCGCCTCTGTCGCTGTGTAGAAAATAAACCTGTTCAGCCTCGAGACTTCACGATATCTCTCACGGTGACTCTATCGTTATACATCTCCATCACAGACATTCTTGAGGACCCTTTGTTCAGTGAAAGCTGCTAATCAAGTCTTATGAGACAATCTTACCAGAAGAAGACTTTAAAAATTGCTACATCTCATGTCTTGCAGAGTAATTCCTTCAAGCTCTCATCTCATCTCTCTGAGCCGTTTCATGGAGACTTATTCTCAGTTTTCAATCATCATTTCCACTGACCTGCAAGTTTTTGCCCAGAAACGCCTGGAGGAAGCCGCTCTTCCCGCTGTCTCTAGCACCTAGGACGTTACAGCGGAAGACGCTGCGTTGTGTCTGTTTCTTCTGAAGATCGATGCGCTTGTTACGAGTCACTGAAAGAAAGAGAAATCAAGAATCAAATCGAGGGTACTATTCTTCAAAGAGGCTGTGAGGAAAATCTGTTTTGATATGATTGCAGCGCCACCTTCTGGCCGGGAATCTCTCACACACTGTGGTGAAGATGTGACTCTTAACGAGGCGTGTGTTTGTTTTGGAAATTAATGGAGATCAGACCTTTTTTTTTAACTCTACTTTTCTTTGTTCAAGACAACTTTTTACCAAATACTACTCCACGAGTTAAGGTATTTATCAAAAGTTATGCAGAGCTACGTTTAGAAATGTGACAACAAGCAAACCTTGTCAGTTTGTACTGTAATTTAGTAGCCAGCTATATTCAGCTCTACTCATAGCCAGGTGCTCTGAGACATGTCTGTAATGTGTAACGTTAGTGAATGCTGGCTATGACCTACCAGTGCTTATCTACCAACTCCAACCTCACCAAGCAGAGCTAACGTAACCTGGCACATTATTTTAATGATAGACTCTCAAGTTTGAATCGACCACTGCAGAATAACTGCTGACTGTGGGTAGGAATCAACACTAGCACAAACAGATTAACCTGTGTTTTAGCCTTTAGCTCGTGTGTTAGTTTTTAGTTCATGCTCTATCTCTCTCCTATTAATCTTTCTCCTACTCTTCTGTCCTTTTTCTGTGTGAACGTTAGGCTCCAGTGTCCACCATCACTACAAAATTAATTACAGAAATCATTTTCAGAAGAGAAAAACACAGATTTCTCTTCTCTCTAATTAACTCATCATCCAGCATGGTGTCATCATGGAGACTTAGATGTGCTATAAATCAATCTGGTCCTGCTCAACCTGATCAAAAAGCTACAAAGTAGCATTAAGGAACAACCTTTATTGGTGCTGATAATCTCATTTTAAAGTGGGGATTATGATCAGGTATATATCAAGAAGTGAGACTTTTTCAAGATCACTTTCAGACTCCTCACAGTCCGTTTAATTTCTGAATAGAAGTCAATAAATCCTGACTTCTTCTGTTTTAACAGTAACTTTTGTAAATTCGGAATGAAATAACAATCTCTTACCTGTAATGGCAGCTGCTTGGGACTCCTGTTCATAGATGATAGAGTAACCCAGGTAACCTAAATACTCCAGACTACGCTGTACATCTAGATATGTTGTTAACCTACAGAAGACAACACAGAAATCAAGAGTCAGACTAAAATGGAAACAACTAAAACTATTTGTGTATTCTGTGTGCTAATAGTGGTTTAAGTGCTACAGTAGTGGGAAGATTAAAAGGAGTGAGTGTGTGCCTGTGTGTGTATTTATAGACATGCTTCCCACTCACGTCCACTGAGAGAGATATCCCTGGTATGTTATCCATCCCTGGTCGTTGGTGCACACTGTGTTGTTGACATCCGGACCCCAAGGCATGTAGGGAAACACTTTGAACAAGTCCTTCACCTCATCTGGTGACAGCGCACAATCTCTGTCCTGGATCGTGTCAAGAGCACAAAAATAGATGCACAAATATGAACAATAAAAAAAGACAGTGAGCAGGTAGTGTGCATGAAAACTGGCACAAGAGTCAGGATTTTTTTAAAGAGAAGGGCAGATGTGTTTGTCAGTTTATCACTCACCTTGTCGTGTTTGTCAAAGACACTCTGGAGGAAGAGGTAAGCGTTGTGGTTCAGCTCTGTGGTGCAGTCTGGAGGAATCTTGATCCTGTAATAAAGGGACAAACAGCGACATAAGCTCTGAAAATTAAAGAGAGAGAAACACTCCTGTTTAATTACTGTCTCTGCAGCTTCTGTGAGGGACTTTGAGTTTGTGTTGATTTTGGCACCCTCTGTGGGCAAAGTGGTCTTTGATGATGTTGATGTGAACGTATGTTATCCACCTTTATTTCCACATTTCTTTTTCCAGGTCTCTTTTAGCAGAACAATGTATTACTCATCCAGAATTGTTGCAACATGTGAAAATTGAATTTTCACCAGTGTGTGTCAGTAGCCACATTTACATGGAGCCAAATATTCCAAATAGAATTGGGTTAGAAGCCCAAACGGGATGAAAATGCTCCATATTAACACCTCATTCGGAATACACAGGCCAAATCCGAATGGAATTTCATTCCGATGCACAGGGGTAGAATTTTCCTTTTCCCATTCTGATTAAAAGCAAAATCCTGTCATGTAAACGGTAAAGTTGTCAGGCTGGGTTCTGTCTGCGCATGCTCTGTCCTGACGTAAACAAACAATGACGTATGACGTTTACTCACATGGAAACATGGTGGCTACCAAACAGAGCACACAGCACTGGTCTACGTCGGAAAGTTTGTTTTTAATACAAACTCTCAAAGAACTAGACATTGTCGCACGCTTAGACGGTAGGAAAACAAGAAATACTGAACTATTTAAAAAAGTCCACGAAAAACTGAGTGAGGCAGGGGTGAACTGTAAAGTCAAACAAATTAGGAACCGCTGGAAAACACTGAAGGCTGGCTACTATAAGGCTAAACAGCACAATAGCAAAAGTGGGTATGACCCCAACAACTTTCCGTTTTTCAAATAAAAATATAAATTAAATAAAATAGCTGTTCTGATTGAGTGCCGTGACACATGTAAACACCAGATCGGAATAGATCGCTTAACATGTAAACAGTTCGCCTGAGAGCTTCAAACTGAATGATTATAACTCGAATGAGAAAAAAGTCTGCATGAAAACGTGGCTAGTGTCAGAATTTTCATCAGTGTGCAGTTCACACTTTTGTCGCACTAACTAGGTTTTTTCTTGTTTTCCTCTGTCTAAATTCTTGCTTGTGTTGTATGTCACTTTGGACAAAAGTGTCTGCTAAAGCAAACTGTAGTACTGTAATGGATTGAAGATTAGAACCAAACTAAAAGAGTTTCTGTACTTTCTTTGGCAGATATCAAGCATTTCATACATCTCACACATCTCAGATGTGTGATTTTGAGGATTTCCAGAAGAGCAGCAAGCTGCTTTTGCTTTTTTCTAGATTTCATTGATGACACACAGTCAAGCAAGATAACCTGCATGCTGTGTTTTTATGACCAAGAGAGTGGACAAACTGACTCAGTTTCTTTGATGCGTTTAAATAAAAAATAAATGCATCAAAGAGAATGAACAACTAATCCAACAAGGTCAAAGCTGTTTTATATTGTTAGCTTTTAGCCTGCCTCTTCTTAATCCTAAAGTTAAATTAATAACCCACTGCAACCTCACTTACATGGGAAACAGGTATTCCTGTGTGAGCTCAAGGTCATCGTCATAACCAAACCGCCTCAGCACGGTCCAGGTGGTCTCATGCCGACCTCGCTGGATAAAGAGGGTGTGCAGGAACAAGAATCCTGTGAAAAGGAACATGGGACTGAGTCATTTCTGTTAACTGGTAGTAAAAAATGAAAAGCAGGACTGTTGAAGGGGGAAACAGGATACATCACAGTGTAAGAGTGTCTGACCTTTGAGTGTGAGTCCGTTGTCCTTGACTCCATCCGTCATGTTCCTCCGGACCACATTTTTTACATCCTCTAAGGCCTGAGGTGCCAGGGGTGTGTTAAAACACGTTCTCTGAAAACATGAAAAACAAGTGATGCATTGTTGAGTGGAACAAGGCATCTGCTGCTCAAGTTCAGACCAGCCCGGACCAGTTAAGCAGTTCAGTGCTTACACACACCAGTAAGGCTTAATTTGGACAAGCAGGGATCCAGTTCTCAAAGATGTTATGGCTTGAAGTGAAAATTATCAAACTGTTACGTAGAAAACATTACCTGGAAGAAGTTAAGCTCGTTGTCATTGAGGATGCCGTCGTTGTCCAGGTCAGACACTTTGAAGATTCTAGTTAAAGACTTGATGCAGGACGGTTTCAACTGGAACGAGAAACAAACAATTATTAAGTTTGTCACCTGGACTTAAACAAAATGGAGCGTTTAAGTTGACAGCAGATGAGTCAGAGGTGTAAAAATACACACTGCAAGACTTGCAAGAATGCATGTGTGTGGGTATAAATATATATGTATAATTTTTGTTTAGTTCTTGCTTCCGTCTTTTCCAGTATGGTATGATATCGTGGAAAAAACAAACTGCTACTTACTCATGATGACCCCTGTCTGTCTTAAGTTTTCTGTGGTATAGTTGTTAAAAAATAATAAAGATTTTTTTTTTTAAAGAAGGGGGATTGTGTTTTTTCTGGTTCTCCCTGTAGTATCTCAACATGATTCACGTCTTTTTGAAAAAAATCCTGTTTTTCCTCACAGTTGTGTTTTTAGAAAACCCTTAATAACCCTTATTTTAGCCTTTTTACTGCTGCATTCCATTTGAACTCAGAACTGGGAAGTCAGGAGTGGGAATGACGTCATCTTCGAGTTTAGCATTCCAGTTGCCAAGTCGGAAAAACTTGCCATAACAGCAGTATTTCTATATAAACATTGAACAATACTATGTATCCAGCTGATTTATTGCAACAAACACTAGTCAGAAAATCTAAAACTCAAAAAACCTGAAGAACATCTAAAACTACTCCGCGGAGTAACACCACTCCGCTGTGCGTCATGGTGTTCCCACTCCACATTGTGCCTTAGAATGGTCTAACGCACGCTTCCGAGTAGTTTAATAGGAGTGATACAATGGTGATTTAACTTGCCGAACTAACTGTCAACTGGCGTGCATTAGACCAATCTAAAGCACGCCAGCACATTGGAATTCTCACTGACCATGGTATAATATTGATTAATCATGGCTACTGTAGTCAGGGGCCATCGCTGAAGTAACAGTGGTAAGAACTGGTAAAAAGGAATTCTGCTAAGTGCTAACGTTAGCTCACAGGCTTCCCAGGCTTCTTCTCTTGTTTATTGTCAGAGCAATACAGCGCCCCCCAAAGCTCTGGCATGTGAACTGATCTCTGGAAACGGCTTTTGTGGACGGCAGAAACTGCTTCGTCTTTACCGCGCACTTTTTTTGAAAATGGCACAGAAAATAGCTGGATAGGAAAATGTGTAGCTCCGTGTGGATGTAGCCTGAGTTTGACTGACTTATTGACTGTTTTGTTGACATTCCCTTTAGTGCAGCTCCATCTAGTGGATGCATAACGCAACCCCAGCCACTACTGTAGCTTCTATTCTATGGGCCTTATAATGCGGTGCGCCCTCTATATGAAAACAGTTTTCAAATAGACCAGTCATTGAAGGTGCGCCTTATACTCTGAAGCGCCTTATAGTGCGGAAAATACGGTAGAAGTCGGAAATTCCGAACTCGGAAGGCGTTCCAGCTGGGTGTTCCCACTCGAAACTCGGAAATTCCGACTTCTGAATACAAATGGAATGCAGCATAGGCACCCACCCTGTAAACATCCTTCCCAGCCCTCTAGAGGCCTGTTGGTGGCAGAGCAATAAGTGGACCCTGGTGTTACTTTTTGCTCGTCATTGCAGGAAGAGCTCAGCTGCTGCCTTTGTAAAGGTTATTATCCCACAATGACAAGTGATCTTTCAATAACAAAATCACCTCCTTCTCCTCTGGGCAGTACAGGGGTCCGGTTGGATGGAGAACAGCTTTCTGGGCGTAGTAAAACAGCTCAGAGATGTTCTTCAGGTTTTTGGCAGAGCACTGAGGAAAAGAAGAAAGGCATGCGTGAGCGTTTCGGTACAAAGCAAGAGCAGTGAAGGTGCAAAACGGTCATCTACAAAAACTCAAATTGCCCACAGGTATTCTTTATAAAAATCTATCAATCCAATTCAACAAATTCCACTTGAGACTTGAAAGTGTTATAGGAAAGATTTCATTTTTGTAATGCCTCTTTCACTGAAGTAAACAAACCCTGTACTCTCTCTACTGATGTTCCTTATATAACAGATATGTTATCAATTTGAAAAAACTAGGACAACCAGCCCAACACTTGGCCAGCAGTTTAACGTTAGCTCATCTTTGATACCAATCTAAGTTCACCAGCTGACTCTGTATGCGCCATCTCTAACGTCCACCTCAGGGTCCTTTTTTAACGATGTAAGTAATCCACCTGAGGATGGCGTGAAGGTGCTTCTCATACTGCACAAGAAAGTTTGAATCAGGCCTCCATGACAGCAAAGCCTCTCACTCATACTCACATAGCCCATCAGTCAGGAGTAGCAAGCCTCAGAGTGAAGAGTTCAGTGATACAAGAGTGAGTGGAGTACAAAGCTGGACCACAGCATGCGGACAGAGCCGCTCCAGTTTTCACTCAGCTTTATTAAATTTCAAAAGGCTTAATTTCAACACACTGTGCAGGGACTCCGCCTTTACAGACCAACGGATTTCAGTGTGAGTGTTTTTCAGCACTAATAACCTACCTCTACACAGGTCTCGATGTCCTGGTATTGATTCATGATTGGCAGGATAGTCTCCATGCTGCTGTGTTCCACCAGGTCAGATTTGTTCCCCACAAGGATCAGTGGTACCCTGTGATAAAGGTAATCGTAAATGTGTTACAGAGCTGCTTTTCATCAGAATAACTCTTCAGTTTGGGACAGAGCCAATGTAACAGAGTTGTTAATGTTGCACTTAAACAATCCCCACCTCCTGAAAGAGTGTATTTGATCTGTGGAAACAAAGCTTACAGTTGCATGCCTTCTAATCTGCTTAAGGGAACTTGCTATTTGGCTTATTTAGTCCCTATGATAAGAGAAGTAAACACTGAGGAGATGGTGACACGACGTGCTCTCTTACAGAAACGCAGGAGAAAGATACAAGTTCCAGGCCATAACCAGTATAATCCTACCATCCTATGGTGTAAATGTTTCACAGCAAGAATTTAAAGGATAAGTTCGGTTTATACAGCTTTTACATTGTTTATAGAATGAAGTAGGACAAAATACTCACCCAGAAGGCTTTCCTGATCCAAGCAGTGCTTCAGGAGATATTAAGATCCAAAATCGTGCAGCGGACGTCCGTATAATGGGATCCATCGGGGCATAGACAGCGCCGCTCCTAAAACTGCATTAATTGTCCAAAAACTCATTAGTTCCACCAATATTCCATCATGGTCCGCTCCGGGTTAGTCCTCTGCTGCAGTCTGTGTCACTCCAGACAGCGCTGTGTGGCTGTAATGACCTCTGAACTGACGAAGACTTTGTTTACGTTTGCCCCTCTGCGCATGCTCAGTACTCTCTGGAGAGCTGACTCCACTTCCTCCTTTCTTTGAGGGGCAAACGTAAATAAAGTCTTCGTCAAATCAGAGGTCATTACAGCCACACAGCGCTGTCTGGAGGGACACAGACTGCAGCAGAGGACAAAGCCGGAGCAGACCATGATGGAATATTGGTGAAACTAATGAGTTTTTGGACGATTAATGCTGTTTTAGGAGCGGCGCTGTCTATGCCCCGATGGATCCCATTATACGGACGTCCACTGCACGATTTTGGATCCTAACATCTCCCGAAGCACTGCTTGGATCAGGAAAGCCTTCTGGGTGAGTATTTTGTTTTACTTCATTCTATAATAGGGTTGTCAAAAGTATCGATACTTAAAAAAGTATCGATACTAAAATGTTGTATCCAGATACAATACTCACTTTCAAAAGTATCGATACTTCCCCCCCGGCATGCCGAGCCACTGACGCTGCGTCCCTCCCTCTCTGTCTCCTCACACACACACACGAGAGCAGGCACCCTCCCCCTCCCTGTTACGCACTCAATAACAAAACAGCATGGCTATAGCTATATAGTGCTATAGTGCTGCTGTAGGCGGGCCAAATCAAGCAGTTTTGGTCGAAAATGAAAAAGGTAAAAGTGTTGTTTGGAGGTATTTTGCCTTCGAGGCTAACGAGCTTGGAAAACCGAAGGACACAAATAAGCCAGTATGCAAACACTGCTACAAGGCGGTGTTGGCCATGTTATTGTTAGCCATTAGCCGCAACGAGCGATTAAAGGATGACGTAACGTTAATGATTATAAACAGGGCTGCCAACTGTCACGCATTCACCGTGAGACTCACACATTTGGATGGTTTCACCCGCACACATGCCACACCTCCGATTTCTCCCGCTCAAGTCAGAGGCACAGGAGCACAGAGGACGCAGAGGTCGTGTTGTGTAATATAGAAGATACGCAGGTATGCACCCTATACCCACTAGAAACCCCCAAGAAATACCACATAACCACTATAAAACATAATAATTATAGGATGGTTGTGTAACTTATACTTTCCGTGTACGCGCGCTCCTCTTTGTGCCGGCGTGCGTAACGGCGCAGATAGACACGCATCCCAGCAGACAGTGAGAGATCGTCAGTCACTTTGTGTGATTTTACATTTAAACTGTCTTGATAGCTCATGAGCACATTTTAAATGAACAGAGACTTAAAAAAGACGAGTCAACCTTTTGATGAATCAAAATGCAGCACTGATCATCAGTCCATCTGAGCTGCTGTTTTCACTCACTCACTGTTTTCTAAATGATAAATTCATCCTGAGGTTCCCTGGGTCACATATTGTTCATGATGTGAGCAATCTTTTAAGGATCAAGCTTCAAATACAATCTACTAGTGCAGTGGTTCTCAACCTGTGGCTGGAGGCCCATAAGTGGGTCTCAGGGCTGTTTTTAGTGGACAGTGCATGAATCAGGCAAAATTTGGTAAAAATGTCTTTATTTTATTTATTTTTTGCACTACCTCAGGCCTGAAACTTTCTTTTTACACAACTGTTTGTTGTGTGTGGTACTGTTAATTGTTACATGTTGCAACAGAGGTTATATTTGCATTTTTTTGTTAATAAAAATGTTTCTTTTAAATATTAGGGCCTTTTTTTATCCTTGTGGTATCGAAAATAGTATCGAGTATCGAATATTTTCCTGAGTATCGGTATTGAGTTGAAAATTTTAGTATCGTGACAACCCTATTCTATAAACAATGTAAAAGCTGTATAAACCGAACTTATCCTTTAAGACCTTATCTTAAGTTCTTGAAAGTCACCTTAATGCCTCCAGCAAAGCTATGCTTGCAGAAAATAAGGCGTTGCAGGAGGTTAAAACAGTAGCACTACAGAATCGCATGGCCCTTCACCTTCTTCTTGCCGCACAAGGATGAACATGTAAAGTCATTGGTGGTGAATGTTGTTCTTATATTTCAGATGCTACTACTGATGTGATGAACATGGTGCATGACACAGCACAAGGTATAAAAGAACTACATGAGAAGCATGGTTTCAAATTTGGGGATTTCTCAGGTTTATTTGGTGCCTGGAATGGTGTGGAAAGGTGTGGCAAAGTTGTTAATTACAATTGGTATTGTTCTAATAATAGTTCTTGTCCTGATAACATGTCTTGTTTCTGGGATTAAAGCGGTACTCTGGGATGGAACAAGTTGGGTCCTATCACAAGGTTTAGGGCAGAAATTACCCCTACAGCAGCGTTTTTGTGCAGCAGAAGCCCAGGGCGCACGCACCAAACACCCCCTCCCTGCTCCTCTGCTGGTTTCCTCTGCGCTCAGACGGGGCCATATTTTACTTGACCAAAAACACAAATAAACGGACTCCCACCGAAAAAAATCTGATATCGGTCTGCATTCACGCTTTATTTAGAGAATTTTCAGCGCGTTACTTTCACACAGAAACACCGCTAAATAAGGCTCTAGTTCTCATCGTGTTGTAAAAAGGCGCTATCTCCACTGCAGAGCCACAGCTGGCTACGAGGCGCTTGCCGCTTAGTGTAACAGTCCGCGGCGTGCCAGATATAAACAAACGCTGGTCTGCCAGGACGAAGAGGACGAATACCTGAAGTCAACACTGAAAAACATCTGCGCTAATCTAAGAAACTGAAGCAGCATTGTAGTCTTTTATTGAGAGCAGAGAAACTGCTGTGCCAGAAAAAAACTTTCAGCTCTGAGTACTGATAAGTCAGCCAAACATTTCAGAGGCTCAGGCCAAACATTAGCCCAGAACAGCAGCTGCACGTTACACCACTCCAGCTGACATGAATCACAGAGAGGACAGACACACAAACACACATCTGTTAAAGTCACCCGAACACACCTGCTGTCTTTGTCCGTCCTGTCATTTATGAGGGGGATCCAGTGGCTTGTCACCTAGCCGAGCAAAGCACAAAATCAAACAGTGGAGCCGTGCAAACACTCATTACAAACAGATTATTATGTTTCACATTTAGTCCATGAACAGTGTCTGCAGTGTCTAACGCTGTTTGAGGTTTATATACCTTCTCGATGGACTTCTTGTTGTTGACTGAATAAACTATGCAGATGACATTAGCCTGTAAGAAAAATGAATCCTTACATGTAGTTTATACAAGACATACAGGGAGCAGGTGAGAACGATAATGAGATCAAACTCACCTTAGATATTTCTTGGAAGAGCTGCTCATCTGATTGTTCAGCTTCTGGAGGAGATAAAAGTCACATATAGTGAGTGTTTTCTCATTCATCAGGTCATAATGGCATAAAACTAGTGTTGTGGTCTAATTCTGACTGAGACAGAAAAGGCTGCCCCACCATTTATGTTGTTTGTAACAAATGATACAGTTCCCTGAGAAAACCTCCTGAGGCTGAGCTTCAGGAAAGATGGGGACATGATGAAACATCATTTACAGTGCACTGAGAAGTCAATCCAACATTTTAGTGCAACAGCTTCATAATATGAAAGGGGTGTGTACCAACTAGGGGCGTAACCAAATAGTCAACTCACATTTCGATACGAAATACTAGGCCTGGTCAATGTATCGATTTTATCGATTAATTCAAAATTTTCCTTGTGAACGATCTGTTAAATGAAAAATTCGAATTTTTTCTCCCCGCTGTTGCGCACCTTTTTTTTTTTACCACAGCAAGCGCCGACTCCGCGTGTGTGTAGTGTGATTTAACAGTTCACTTACAAAACAACAGAAACCTAAATGTCATAAAAATGTTCTTGTGCGTCTTTGACACCCAGCACCTTGACGGACACGTTCCTTATAGTCTGTATCAACAGCCCAAAGAGATTTATATAAACTAGACCTCTCGTCAGTGAACGTTCAAATCCCTTTCCTCCAATACTCTGTTTTCAATCGGTCACTTTTCAGGAGTTTGATTAAGATCTTTGACTCAAACATTTACGGAGCCAGGACCCCTTCAGGTTCACCCGCAGATTATTAATGATGTGATTGACGTGCGTAAAACCTGCTGCTTTTCAGAGTTAATACTCTGATCATTTTGAGATTTAGACTATAAAGAAATATACATTAGTTTTTCTCAGAACATCCTCCCTCTACCGAAGAAAATCCCCTCTAATGGTGATATGGATGGATCATGATTTGTGAGAGTAAACTGCGGGGTGGGAGACAGGACGACGATAGGTGATGTCTGTCCGAACAGAGCGGCGCGCTGCTCGGACAGACATGACTGAGGAGTTGTTAAACTTTTACCTTGGGGGAAGCTGAGTTCTGTCTTTCCCTGCAACTCCCTCTATTCCAACAACTACATCCTCCATTCAGCATAAATCCATCTGTTGATGCGCAGAGTAACATAACGAACCAGCATCGAGATGCGCTCTGTCAAGCAGGGGCGGACCAGACTTTTTAGACTGGGGTGCCCTGACCAGGGCACTGACTTGTGCAGGGAGGCATGAAATTTGTGAGCCCACACTTGAATAAATAGCATTTATTTTTACTCATTTTTTTGTATTGAAATTAAAGGATAAACAGGCTACAGCCTTAAAAAATAAAACTAGACAGAAAAAAAGTGTTTTTTTAATCATTTAAAAGTAGAATATAACTGAACAGTGCTATACTGCACTGAAACAGTACTGTACACACTTTTCCTAGCAGTATTTTTAAATTCAAAATGTACAAAATGGTGCAGCTTTCAATGTGAATGTAAATAAGTCTGCCTCCTTTAAAACTACAAATTGAAGTTACTGAAACAGAAGAAAAGCTGAAAAATCAATTCCAAGAGTCAAACAGAGGTCACTCTTATTAAGTTTTTGACAAAATTAAAACAAAACTGGTTTTGAGTTTTCTGTGTCATTTGAACTTATTTTTTTCTTTAAAAGGAAAAAAAAAGTAAAATAAAAATTGTAAATAATTTTTTTTGTGAAAAAATCTGAGATTTTATTTTTAGGCAATGTCGCCCAGCCCTACGAAATACAATAAAGGGCTAACAATATGAATAGACTATTGTTCATAATATGACAGAAAAGATTCACATAAATAAAAACACATCAGCTTCTTTTCTCTTTGATGCTTGACTTTTCACTGCTTCCTCAAAGAACTGAATCCAATGTCTGACTGACATCACTGGCTTCAATACCTTTAGTATAGGGAGCAATATTAGGATTTACAATATATCTGTAATATCACAGCACAATAAATAGCACGGAGGTTGTCTTTGATTGAACTGAATTAACGTCCTATCCTGATGAAAAATGACACCCATCCAGAATAGCTTATCCACATACAGGGAAGGCTGGGTGAATAAATCAAATGCACCCTTCCCAACACCGTGTTTATAAAACAGCTGACAGCTCTCAGTGGATCAGTCTAAAAACAAACAGTCTCCTGTTCAGACCTCAGAATTAAACTGAACGACTTCAAACTAACAACCACAAATTAAAAACACCAGCACTTAACACAACGGGGCTTAACGCGAGTACTAGGGCTGCAGCTATCGGATATTTTAGTATTCCAGTATTCTACTGAAAATCCCATCAATCAATCAAGTAATAGGATAAAATAGATTTTTGTTTAGTTAAAGAGCATTTTTTTTTCAAATGAAAATTTTTCTCTTTAAGAAATAGAATTTCCTGATACAGCATGTCAATAAGAGCACTTGCTTTGGTAGCTCCAAAATTTATAAACACACTTTGACATATTTTTTGTGCCTTGTACGTCTCATCAAATGCTGCGGACCCAAATGGCACCCGTTTCGTAGAATGACCCATTAGTCTCCAAACTCCAGAAAAGAAGCTAGATTTGTTGCCAGTTGCTATTTTGTATAAGAGGTAGCTTGAGGGGTCTGAAAACTCTCTTAATAAGACCTCAGCTCTATTTGAAATACCACTCTTTGATCTTTTTTAAAATTAAACGATTCCTCAAGGCGGAGAAAATTACTCAAGTATTTTTTGTAATCGAGTACCTCAAATCATTCGAGGAATCGTTTCAGCTCTAAACTCTAAATCACTTCTGCTGTGATCTGGCACTGTATGGGAAATAAAAGTAACTCGACATTCAGGGAGGCGGAAAGTAGGGGAAACACCTGTTAATGTGTTTACAGCTACAAATGAACTTTGTTTGGTTGACTCTTTTTGAGATGTTAAAATATCGATCCTCCTACACTATTCATTTATACACAGTCTCCTGCTCAGTCACACTGGCCATCCAAGCCGTGACATACTCTACCCACCTGCACAATGAGGCGCAGAGAACACTGCTACAACTTCAGTGACTTTTAGGCTCATATCAAGTCGCTTAGGTGCTAAACAGCCCTCTGACACCCCCGCTATTGTTTAAAATGACTGTTGAGAGAAGCGGTCGCAGTGATCGTATGTCATTGATCATATGGAGTATCCGCGTATGTGAGCGTGTATGAAGTGGACCACGCTAGAGCCCATCTCTCCTAAGGTGCCAAAGAGAAGTGAGTCACACTGATCAAATACAATGGACTGTGAAGAGTGTATGAAAACAGTTCAGTTAGCCAGTGTGACTGTGACGAGAAACTGCTGCGAACGAGACATCCGTCTTTGATGAGTGAGTGATTTTGGGTAGGGGAGGGGCTCAGCACGTGCGGCTCGTTGACAAGCAGCTGATGCAGATTAATACATGCTTTCATATCAGTCTCCAAACACCAGAAAAGAAGCTAGATTTTTTGTCAGTCACTATTTTGAAAAAGAGGTAACTTGAGGGGTCTGAAAACTCTCTAAATATAGCATCAGCTTTATTTGAAATACCACTCTTTGATCTTTTTTAAAAATTAACGATTCTTCGAGGCGGCGAAAATCCCTCGAGCATTTTTTGTACTTGAGTACCTTGAGTTCGAGGTATTGTTTCGGCTCTAGTACCGTTAAGTACCAGTACCGATTAATAGGTATCGGGCATCAGTATCGTATCGTTTCACATGTGAAAGGTACCCACCCCTACTATTAACAGATTATTTTCAATCAATGATGTCATGTATATTCAGGAAAAACCTGAAAGAATGAGACTGTTTCTCCTTTAAAATATCATTACAGCTGAGTGAAACATTGCCAGTTTTAACATGCCAACGCTTCAGTACGGAAAGTCACTACTGGCTGTCCCAGAAGTCACTAAATGATGCTGCTGTCTTATTTGTATAATTACCATTTTCGGAGAGAAATAACATGGGACAAACAGAAAGCAGGTAAAACACTGCCTCATAAATATGTTAAAACTACAAATTAACTTTATTCTGTCCATAGTTGTTTTTTTTATGTCAAATATCATCTACCCTTCTCCTTTATCTGGGCTGGAGACCAGCAGAAGTGACCATGATGAGACACGCTTCAACGTCAGACTCCAAACTCAAGAAAAGTCGCAAGAATTGTCGTCTTTAAAAAAACTCACCAGAGGGGTCTAAAATCTAATCTAAAGTGCTCCCAGACAGTAGAACAACACAACACCACAGGTACACCCTCTGACTTTGTCTTCTCCGCTTATCATGTAAACAACACACGCCTCCCCACAACTGTTCTGTCATACCCTTTGCCTCACCTTGCGCATGTGTGTGATCGGAGCTAAACACTCGCTTCAAACTAAGCTGTAAACGAAAAGAAAAGAAAAACACGAACCAAACAGAGCACACGCACCCTGAACTGAGTGAGTGAAACCGAACGGCTCTGTTTTTTTTTCATAAACAGTTCCATCCCTAATACAGAGCTATTGAATTAATATCCCACATTATCAGAGTCAGACTTGCAGAAACTGAAAATTTTGTGTGGAGCAGTCACATACTAAAATCCAGGCCCTTTAATTCTTTTTTACTTGATTTTATTTTGTGCATCTTTGAATTTTATTTTGCGTTCTCTTTTTTATTTCCTTGGTACTTCTTTTTTTTCAGGCTATTACACCCCTAGTTCTAACCCTGTATAGGAATTACATCGAGACTACACTAATATAAATCCTGCATGCTGTGTGTGTGTGTGTGTGTGTGTGTGTGTGTGTGTGTGTAGGAGGTGCAGGGTATACCTGAGTAGTCCACTATGTGTGTAGGCACCCTCTCCGGTGTGACATCAGCTGGGATGGTGATCTCCTCTGCCCTGAGAGGAACCTTAAAGACAAAGAATCACCTCCATGAGCAGCCAGTTAAAATGACAGTACAAAGTATTTCACCTCAACATTAATGATCAGGTTCAAAGGTTCAAACGTATCCATGACACCACACGCACCTCATCGGGGAACTCCTCGCTGACCAGAGACATTATCAACGAGGTTTTCCCAACCTTGGCTGTAAAGAGAAAGAGAATCTGTTTTATTTAGTTGTTTCTTTACTTACAATGGGACATTAGCATACAACCATCCTACAGTGCATTTACTGAAAGGAAGCAAAGTGATTCTCAAAGTGGCTTTCAAACGATTTAGCAGAAAGCTGTACAGCACCAAGTGGAAAACCAGATCGTTAAACAAGAGAGAGACTCCACTGTTTCTTTCAAAAGTGACTGACGTGCAGCTCTGAATTATTCTTCTTGCAATGGGAAATACCAAGTCTAAATATGAACAGTTAAAATAATTATGGTGAGTAGGCCTGTCACGATAATCAATAAATCAATTAAACGAACGATAAATAAAAATGTCCTCGGTAAGTTTGCCAGCCTTGATAAACTGACACATGCATGCATGTTTGTTTTCCTCCTCTCTTTCCACCAAAGAGGCTGAATGAGAAGATGGCTCACTACATCTATCTTTCCTAACATCGGGGTGCATAGGTTCTATAGCAGATTTAGCGGATTTATAGCGGAGTGAGCATCTGTCAAAAATGCGATCTTTGGGGTGAAGATGGGGCTGATCACGCGTACAGACGGAGAGAGCTGAAGAGAGCGTACTGAGGGGTGAGGAGGAAACACACGCTAATATGAGTGATGGCACGAAAGATACGGTTCTTAAGCCGCCTGCCACAGTCCCAGTGTGGGAACATTTTGTTTTTTATCGGAATGAACAAAGTGTGAGCTCATGAACACCAACGAGCTGATATGTCGCATTTGTTTGAAAATAGTGGCGACGAAGAAGAAGAAGGGGAGGTGCAGCGGAGCCTTGTTCTTTGACATTCCGCTCTTACTGAGGCTTTTGGTCTGCAAAGTAAATAGAAATAAAAGCGCCAAATGGTGGGCGCTCAAAGACAGCTACATTGCCAAAGAAATGCAGCCCTTCAATACGGTTGAAAGCCAGAAATGTTAAAAATGTTTGACAGACAGTACGGATTGACTGGGAAAAAGTACATGTTACAAACAATTCAGGAACTGTATAAACTCCCTTTTATTTAGGCTATAGTTTTTATTGTAGGGTTTTTTTTTTTAATTTCTGTTTTTTTCTTTAGAGACAGGGTGTTTTATTGTTTTTGATTAGTATTAATTATTTTCATTGACATGTATTTTTTTCTAAAAGAGAGTTCATTTCATTTTCATTGTATTTTTTTCTCTTTCTTGTTTGTTAAATTTATTTTATTTTTTGTTTAATTTATTTTATTTAAAAGATCCTGACCTTTTAATTACAGTTAAATACTCTTTAAGAAATTAAAGTTTCTTGCTTTTGATATGGTGTACTCACTTTATTATCCCATTTTTCATAATTACATCAATGAAAAAATGAAAAAAAAATCAAAATAATAATGACAATAATATTGTTTATCTGCAATGATATTTTGGAAAATTATCGTCTAGCAAAATTTTAATCGTGACAGGCCTAATGGTGAGCCTTCAAGGTTTGTTCTGACATCTTCTTGAACATAGAGGATTGCAATGTTCTTTATCCTCATCAGAAACTTGAAAAACCACTGTATTGTTCACTAAAAATTGAAAACAAATCATAATCGACCATATCTCTGGTTTTACAGGCCACTGATATAACCCTTCAAAGCTGAACTCTGCTGAAGTTCATATCAATGAAGTTGGCACATAGCATTTTGGCTGCATGTCTCTCTGGAACAGTTGGTACCAACTCGCCTAATGTGGCAATGTAGGCCATCCTGCACAGCCACAACTGAAATATAAATAGTACCAACAACATGGCAGCTTTACTGGGAACAAATACACCAGGTCAAACACAGGACCCTGGAAGGCTAATTTCTGCTCTAAAGGGTCCTGGAAAAGGTCAAGGTTTGGTTACAAACTATCATGATTTTGCTTTATAAGCTTTGCTGCTTTTGTCAGATAAAGCTGAAGTTTTATTTGATCAACCGTGGATGTAACATCATCTCATCTTTTAATGCATTCCAAAACGTTTTTCTTTTCACACTCGCCTCAAGAGTATAAGATATCATCATGTGACAGTGTCTCATACAGAAGAAATCAGATTACTGTGTTGTTTTTGACTGTTTTGACAACAATGGTAATTCCAAAGAGGCATCTTCTAAAAGGTCAACAAAAATCCCCTTTTCATATTAAACTTTGGTATTATTATCTTGCCATTTGCTTTACGGGATTTTGGTGCCTGTTGTGTAAGCATGTTGTGATGTGAAATTTGTTAAGAAAAACTAAAAATAGACTATAACTTACTATGTTTATGATTAATTTATTTTAAAAGTTATAAACATGTCTAAAAATAAACATGAGACAGCTCCGCTTATATTAAAAGGGGTTATTGTTACATTTGCTGCTTCACATTGTAATTCAAGGGTTATCATTAAGGTCAACTTAACCTGTAATATCATGCTGAAAATTGAAAGGTTTGTAGGGTAGAGACTTTACGTCACCCCCTGTCTAAATACGATACTCTCAGACTCTACTGAACATATCCTAGATGATTTTTTTCAGGGCCAAAAATAAATTTGGTGTGTTTTTCCCAGGATGGAGTTGATTTTTCTGAATATTCCAACACCATGTGAATACAAGGTTGACTGACAACAAACGTGAAATGACAAATATAAACCCAGTGATCGAACATTTTGATAACTTCAAGTCACTTTGACTTGTATTTCATAGATTGTGAAATAACCCAGGCTTGCACCTATAGCACACACATTCGTGCTGCTTGACTCACTGGAAGCATTTGCTAACTTAGCTGTAGCCTTTAGCTCCTGTCCTTAGCATTTCAGCCCGCACAGCACTTAATAGATTAGGAAACAATGGCTCTTTTTTACTTACGTTCCCCCACAAGAAGTATCCTTACGTCCTTCCTCATGTTTAAGCTATTTCCCTCCACAAAAAGGACAGTCTTTATTGTTTCATGTAGTCCTCTTGATGCCGTCCCTCTCCGGCAGTTTATCTAACGTCGCGCCTGCGCAGCGAAGTCCTGCCGCTGTCAAACTCTCCGCGCCTTTGTAGGACAAAACGGACGGACAGTTATCGGTGCCCTTTGGGGTTTTCTACGAGTCTCTTCTAAACCTCCGAGTGGGAAGCACAACAGGAATTATATTTAAAAAGAACTTTATGGCACATGTCTATGTTATTTCATATAAACCACAGTCTTTTCGGCGGTTGCATAGCATTTAGTGGCGACTGTTTCGCGAGCATGCCCGACCTCCTCTACCCGGCAACTACAAGACGCCGTAAAGGACAAACTTGATATGGATTTATGAAACGCTTTACTCTGCCCCCTGTCGTTGTAATGGGGAATAACAGCTGTTCAGTCATTCCTTACCTTACCTATTAGTCTATCACCTACAAATTATAAGAATTTCGACAACATACACTTAACTTCTTTTATCCTCGCAAACTTTGAAAATTGGGTAACTCTTACTCTTGACATGAGCACGTTATTTCTTAACCTCAATAAATTGAGGTAATATACATTTGAAATTATTTTAAAAATATACACAGATTATTTATCAAGATTTCTGTCAAATCCTATAGGTTTATACCATAGACCGTATAAATAAGATAGATAGATGTGTGTGTGTGTGTGTGTGTGTGTGTGTGTGTGTGTGTGTGTGTGTGTTGTGTGTGTGTGTGTGTGTGTGTGTGTGTGTGTGTGTGTGTGTGTGTGTGTGTGTGCAAAACGGTTCTTTAAGTTTAGATATACAACTAAGGAGTTTATTTGTTGTAGTTTACCTGCATTCATGCAGTATTACTTTATAAAGATAATAGGTAAAAGTGAATTATATAACAGTTTATTTAATTTTATAGAAAGTGAATGAATCTCTAGAACGAATTTTTAAAGTAAATGACTGTATAATCGATGCTAAAATAATTTCTTAATTGACAGTAGAGAACTGGTGGGAACTAGTGAGAGTTACTTCGTCCCACTCCTTTTTTTTAAATACATAAAATAAGTGAAATTGCTGACTCTCTGTTTGTCTGCAATAAATGAATAATACAATTCAAAGAGGATGAAAAAGGTTGTTTACTATACATCACCTATTTACGACAGCACACAATCATGATATAAACAAAAAAAACATATGTTTCATAGTTGTGCTTAAGGTTGAAACCATAGTACAGTGACGTGAAGTTTGTAATAAGATGTAATGTCCTTCATGCCACTTTTAGTTGCTGGTGGTTATATTTTCATACAACATGTTTACAACAAAACCCAAATTCACAAGGCTGGTAAAAATGTCCAAAACAGAAAAAATACAGCACAATGATCTGCAGCAGTTGTATAAATTACACTCTAACATTTAGGTGTCATTCACATAATGATGCAGTTTGTTTCCAAAGGTCCGAGACATTGGGCCTCATGCAAGAACATTTTCGTATTCTCATCCTTAGTTTTTCTTACCTTTTTTCTGATGTTGAGTTTGTACGAACATGCTCCATCAAATTCAATTCTGCTGGTGCTGGGTCAGGCAGAGGGACGCCTTCCATCATTGCAATATTGCGCAACATACAGCAAGCTAAAATAATCTTGCAACACTTTTCTGGGCTGTAGAGCAGCTTACTACCACCAGCTGTGTCAAGGCACATCCGCCTTGCCTTGAGGACACAAATTGTGCGTTCAACCACGACGCGAATGACGCTCGTTATATGAGCGTTACTGTCTGGTGTGGGGGTTAACTAGTGGCGTCATAAGCCAGGGGGCTAATGCATATCCTCGATCACCTGCAGAAATGAATATGTTTGGAAAATGGTCAGAATAGTTTGCAATGTGACAACAGTTATCAGGTCACTCACCAATTAGCCAGCCATCACCGTGCGCACTTTGCGCAAGACGCGTGCCAACTGCACTGTTTTGTAGCACAAATGAGTCGTGTGCTCCCTCTGGCCATCGAGCAACTGCATTGAGCAGGATGTAATTGGAATCTGATTGGTTTGCATATTGATGGAGTAGTACTGTTTGCGATTGAGGAATGGAAATGCGTCAGGTGAGGGGGCTTTGATGCGTACATGTGTACAGTCCATTGTTCTGATGATGTTAGGCAGTCTGGCAATGGCGTCTGTACTTGTTCATTTGTGGTGTTTGAAAATTTTATGTATCTGGATGTTAACCTGACGAGGCCTGATGAACAATGGCAATCTCCCGCTGAAAGGTTCCTGTGACGAGAAATCCTACTGTCGTAAGGATCTGCAAATGTGGTGGAATGGGGTTGGATTGGCGTGTTTGTCTGATAGATGGCATATATGCAGCACCACAGCCTGTGGCAATCTAAACCGTGACACCAATCATTCATGTTTGTGCAAATAAATCTGCACTCTGACCAAACACACACTCTCTTCCAAGTGCCTGGTGTGCCAGGGCTAGCTCAGCCATGACGCAGCCGGTTACCCTCTCATTTAACGCTCTATAAAGGCCAGTCTAATTAACTTTCAGTTAATAGACTGTAATATTTTCTCTGGTTTGAGATGCTCATCTAAATTGCCTTATGCTATATTTTATTAAAAACACTTGAAATTAGTTAAATGTATAATCACTATGTAAGGAACTTGATTTGAAAAGAGCAGACTAATTTGTCGTGGCTTTTAGGACAAGATTGGACCATTCGTAATTTGTGTTCGTACTTAAAAGATAATTCTGAATACGAAAAAAATTCTGACTGTGACAAATTCTCTTTACTAACGGTTCTTGCATGAGGCCCATTGTCTCTGCATCAGATGGAGTGTCAGCAATTGGTGATGTGATGAAGGTCTGTAACCAGTGGCGGACTGGGACTGAAAAACAGCCCTGGACTTTAATGCGTCCTAACCGGCCCCCCCCCGTATGATAGACTTGTAGTGCTGTATGATAGACTTGTAGTCAAGACCGCCTCAGCCAAGACCAAGACACTACCAAGGCCAGAAGGTAACAAGACTAAGACCGAGACTAAGACCAGACAGAACAAGCCAAGACTGAATTAATGTGTCTATCGTGGTATGGCTGCGTCCCAGTTCAGGCAGGAGGCATACACTCAACAATTCTATATTTGCCAGATGCTGGAGCAGTGATGTGTTAATTTAACAAAAAGCAGATAGAGTGAGACAGGAACTTGTGCACTGACACCACCCAAAAATGCCCAGTGTCTTTTTAAAATAATCATATCCAACATATTAAACAAGATAAAGATATTTATTGTTTAAAACGTGACAAGAAGCTAACTTTGTCAGTTTGTCGCATAGTTTAGTAGCTGCTATATTCTCTCTCCTCACAGCCCGGTGCTCTGAGACGTGTCTGTAACGTGTAATGTTTGTGAATCCTGGTTCTGTCCTACCAGAACTCATCTACCAACTCCAACCTCACCAAGCAGAGCTAACGTAACCTGGCTCTTCATTTTATTGATAGACTCTTAAGTTTGAACAGACCACTGCAGAATAATTGCTGACTGTAGGTTGGAATGAACATTAGCACAAAGTTTAGCCAGTGTTTGAGCTGACACTCTTTCTCTCTCCTGTTTATCTTTCTTCTGCTTTTCTGTCCTTTTTCTGTCTGATAGTTAGGTTCCAGTGTCAAAGGTCAAAGGTTTCTTTATTTATACCTTACAGTAAATTTGGTTTGCAGGCAGGAACTCAGTAGTCCAGACAAGACACACAGATAAACAACAATACAACAATCAAATACAATATGTCCACCATCACTACAAAATAAATCACAGAAATTGTTTTCAGCAGAGGAAATAGATCTCTCTTCTCTCTACTGAACTCAGTCAGCTGGCGTGGTGTTGTCATAGAGACTTCGGCATTCTGTAAATCAATCCAGTCCTGTCCGACCAAAGGGGGGAGCTGAGAAATAGCATTTGGGAATAAGCTATGTTGATGCTGATAGTCTCATTTTAAGTTGTGTATTACAATCAGGCATAGAACAGAAACTATTTCAAGGTTATTTGTAAATTCCTCACAGTCCCTTTAATTTTTTTCTTTTGTTTCAATGATAGTTATTATTATTGTTGTTGTTGTTGTTGTTGTTGTGTTTATTATTATTATTTTTTTTTTATTATTGTTGTTTAAATATTATTATTATTATTATTGTCATTTATTTATTTAATTATTCATTTATGTAATTAGTTAAAGCTGTATCCTTTCAATCCTGTATTTTTAATACATAAACAGCGAGTGCCCAAGTCGGGGCACCCCATTCTAAAATATCTTGACACACCCCTGCACTCCAGCGCAACTCTCTGCAGGTACGTTATGTTGCTTCGCTCATCAAAAGATAGATTTATGTTGAACAGAGGGTTCAACTCGTGGATTAGAGGGAGTTACAACGCAAATGGGACTTTACTTTCCCCAGGTAAGAGTCAAACAACTCCCCAAGCATGCAACGCGTCTCTGTCTCTCTCTCTCTCCAGTTAAATTGATGTGGATCGCCCATCTGCGTCCCGTCTGCCTCTCCGCAGTCACAAACAGGATGAGCGCAGACGTTTGTCACAAAATACTCAAAGGGCGCGTAAAAATAATAAAAGCCATTATAGAAAGTTGTGCTCTACAAAGCCAGCAGTGTGCCTGGACATATCGTTCGCTTCTAATCCCTTTGAGACCGACATGTCAGTCCGAGACCCATCGAGAACGGGAGACCCCGAGACTAAGACAAGACAGAGACCAAAGACTGTGGAGGCCGTGACAAGACCGAGACCACGAAAAAGTGGTCTCGAGACCAAGACCGGTCTCGATAACTACAAGCATAGTGTGTGAACGGCCGGTTCTGCCCGACGACGGCCGCCGCTGTTGTGGGGGGTGTTGTCACCGGTCGAACCGGCCGTCAGCGGACCGGCAGCCCCGGCCGTTCTGGACTTCTCCAGAACGTCCAGATGGCCAGTCCGCCCCTGTCTGTAACCCACGCTGTGACACACATCACAGTCAGTCATTGCTCTGTTTTAGTGGAAAACAAAAATGGGAGTGATGGAAGTTATACAGTGCACAGTCCAGTTCAGTTCTAGTTCTGCAGGAAGTTCTGTCACTTGTGTTTCAAGCTCAGCAGGTTTATCTCCATCATCCTTTTGTTGTACTGCTCTGTAACTTCATCTTTTATGCTTGATGTTGGCTTCAACTGGAAGAAAATAAAGTGCTGGGTCAAATAAAGAGCAGGGCACTTTAATACAGTTATGTATGACAGCTCTCTTTGGTGCTTTGTGCGAGTTTGTGCTGTTAAATAATGAACCAGGCATTTTATTTGTTGCATCTGTCACATAGTTTTTGTTGCCTGCCTGGGTACTATGGATATTTCTGATCAGCATCTTTGCAAGATTAGCTTACTTAACATCTTACCTTGGTTTGACAGGCTTGAGAAGTATAAAAATGTTGCCATATGTAGCTAATCATAAAAATGATTTTAGAGTTGTTTTATGTTTGGAGTTTCTTACTGGGATAATCCTGTGGTGACATGGGTCTAAGCAGGACCTGTCTCAGAGCATCCAGCCACTCTCTCTGCTCTCTCTCCCGCTCACACATGAAGACAAACTGTCGCTCAGGTGTCTCCACCAAAAGTCCGTGATTCCACTTGTTTCCCCGGGTGTTTTTTGGGTTGCACTCCTTCACTGAGTATCCTTTGCTCTCTGTGCCGATGAAAACCACTCCTAACTCCTCTGCATCCTATGTTTAGGATAAGAAAAAGAAGAAAAAACATTTAGTACAAGTTATTTCAGAGGAGTATTAACGTGCTGCATAGAATGGTTTAAATAACAAGATGTGATGTTGTCTCACCAGCTGCCCTTTGAAGTAGAACAGTTTTCTTTTTTGAGAGTCTAAAACGAACCACCTCTTTTTGAACGGCTCCTTTTGCTGTTGAAAGTTAAAAATGATTGAATTCAAACCAGACTTATTCCCTCATACTTCTTCTTTCCAGGTGCCACTCTAATAAAATATTTAGCTTTGGTGTTAATGTACGTAAAAGGAACAAAAAACAACTCTTAAATGAAGCACTCGAGGTTTACTAGTTAAGACTGCCTTTAGAGCTGTCAAAATTACAGTAAAACCTCATCATATCAGAGAAAATAGAACAACAGATGATATTCAGTGGAAGCACAAGATTTGGTCTAAATGTTGTTGATATTTCTTCCTGTATAACATACCAGGGGCCCAGTCTTTTCCATGAATCCTTCCTTGAGGTAATTTCTCGTTATCTTTGGTACTATCTGGAAAAGAAATGTAAAAGCACATGTGTGTGAGCTCTTCAAGTGTGTGACCTAAAAGCGGTAGGTTTTTGCTCTTACATTCGCTGACTCTAATGAAAGTGAAAGCCCATTGCATCAGCTGGTGATAAACTGCTATTTTGAGCATTTTGAATCAGATCCAAGACAGGTTAAGGTCCTGCATTTAAGTCTTCACCTTTGTAAAAGTGGTTCAGTTAAATAAGCTGTTATCTTAAAATTATTATGTGGATTTTTTAAACGGTGATGCAAGAAAGTGAATTCTATCCACGCACCTCTTTATGATCAGATGCTAGATGATACCCTGTTTTTAAACAGCTATTATGAACTGTCACAATAGAATAGAATAGAATACAAAATACTTTATTTATCCCAGAGGGGAAATTCAGGTGCTGTCACCACTTTAAAATAAAAAGCAACTTAAAGTCTACTTGTTGAGACAGGCCTCCCATTGCAAATGCCCTTTGAAGAAAGATGCTGCTCATGTGTTTTTCTCCAACTGTTCATTTGTTGTATGTGCTAATGAGTGCTGTTTTAATTCTTTAAGTCACTTTGTGAGCTTCCTCTGTGAAAGGTGTGATACAAATAAACCTTATTTACTTACCTATATTTCCTTCCAGAGTTGAGATATTTTACTAATTCTGTGAAAGTGAGTGAAGCTCTTTGAGAAACGTTTTGAAGTAAGAATGAAACTGGCACCTCCAAGAAGAAATTAAATGTGTTGTGAGGAGGATCTGTTTTAATCTGACTGCAGTGCCACCTTTTGGCCTGGAGTGTCACACACTGTGGTGAAGACGTGACTCTGAACAAGGCGTGTGTTTGCTTTGGAAAAGAATGGAGATCAGATCTTCATCTTAACTCTACTTTTCTTTGTTCAAGACAACTTTTTACCACACACAACTCCGCGAGGTAAGGTATTTATTAACAGTTAGGTAGAGCCACGCTTTGTGCTCTGAGACATGTCTGTAGCGTGCAACGTAACGTACTCTTAGTAAATCCTAGTTATGCCCTATCAGCGCTCATCTACCAAGCAGAGCTAACGTAACTTCTTACTTCATTTTATTGATAGACTCACAAGTTTGAACAGACCACTGCAGAATAACTGCTGCATGTGAGTAAGGATGAACATTAGCATAAAACAGATTAGCTCCTGTTAAAGCTATGGTCTACGATTTGAAGCTAGGTAATTATTACTAACACCATTTTGAGGCCGTTATGGTCCGATGGTCCGCTCTACACAATATCAAAACCAAAAAGAATGAAAAAATATCCATTCAGTACAGCAGCTGCAAGACGGCTTAATAATTGACCGATCTAAACCGCCGTCCCCCTCATTTCGGATTTGTGCGTTAGTCCATCCAATCTCCTGTCTCCCTCGCTTCGCACCGTCATGCCCATGGTCCCACCTCGTCCTTCCCCACTACCCCTCTCACGTCAGCTAGCTGCTCAGCTACTGAAGCGTCATGGACTGTGACTGTTACCCTCCACAGGGAAGGGAAGAAAACAAAAAAGTTTCATGGAAAAGGCTGAAGCAAGGAAGAAATATGAGCGATACAGGTGCCAACAGAGACTGCATATTGGAGAAATGTACGACCGGTGGAAAAAGCTGCAGAGGGATTTGGGACTGAAGACTGACGCCGAGACAGCTGAGTTTCTGTTGTACAGGTAATGACTTTGTTTACCACAGTGGGAGATGAATAACTCTTGTTAGTCTGTGCCTATACTGGCTAATGACTGAACGCTGCTGGTCGGAACAGGTCAGCTCTGTCAACAGATTTTAGCATAAGTTAGCCACACATCTTTAGCATTGTAAACTGAGCTGGTGAAGACACGCCGAGAAAGGTAAAGCCTCGCCCACAGTCGGCTCTGCTCTGATCAGCTGGCAGTGGCAACGCCAGACCTGCTTCGTCTGCTAATTCATGGTTTTGATCGCGCCGGTCCAATTGAAAAAGCTACAAGGAGGATGACTGCCGTGTTTGTTACATTTTCTGCCGGCCGGCTTCTTGCTCTGTCAGAGGGGGCGTGTTGTTAAGAGGTGAAGAAGGGCAATACGAGCTGGGGGGCTGGATCTTAGAACACAGAGGGGAGGGGTGAGTGAGGCTGGGTTTTTCAAACGTGTCTCATCAGCCAAACTGGGTTTCAGATCATAGACCATAGCTTTAAGCCTTTAGCTAGTGTTTGAACCTTTAGCTTGAACTCTATCTCTCTCCTGTTTAGCTTTTCTCTGCTCTTCTCTTTTTCACAGCCAGTGTGGTGTTGTCATAGAGACTTAGACAATTAGTAAATCAATCTGATCCTGCTTGACCCGATCTGGAAGCTAAGAATTTTTAGGAATCGGCATTTAGGAATCATAAAGAATTGGATTACAATCAGGCATATATCCAGAAAATAGACTTTTTCAAGATCACTTAGAAACTCCTCACAGCCCCATTAAAGTGGATTTGGTTTGGGGTTACTTACTTCCTCATTGCTCCCAGTCGGGTACGCCGTCTTCAGGTAGGCATAGCGGGCAGCACGGATGGCGTTAAACCATGTGACTATTTCCTAGAGCAGAAGAAAAACACTCTGAGATTCTCCAAAGACTCTGTTGTTCACAGTCTGGATGATTATTTGGTCTCACCTCAGGACTCTCATGGTAGACATAGAGGTTCCTAGAATGATTGCTTTCTTGGTAGGTAAGCTGCAGCCCATGAGGATGACCAATCTTATCTGGTTGGAAGTTGGCATTCAGATCCTTGATGGGGATCACAGCTTTAGGGCCTTTGGATTCCTGGATCACAAACATGTACTTCAGATTGAAAGATGCAAAAACTTTTTTGACCATGCTTACAGATGGGTTAGATGGATGGCAGAGTCAGTTTGATGGTTTTTGGTTTAGACCAGAATAAGAAAAATATTTATTAGGTTATGGTGAAATTGAACTTCTTTGAAATTGACAGTGTGAGCTACCCTTTCTGTAATAAAAAGCTATCATACCAGCTGTCAGAGTGAGCTTCTCTATCTGTTAAAATCACCTGCCCATTTTTTATTTGAAGTGTAAAAGCCAGCCTATAAAAATGAACAACCTTGCTGAGCTACTTTCTTGCCAGAATGAGCCCCATACATACATTTTTAAATGAACTAATTATTCAAAAAGCTTGCATTTGGCCTTATGAAAATGTTAATATGAAGTTCAACTCAAACTTGTGTCCTAACAGAGGCGCTAGCATGCCTTAGTCCAGTTTCTCTTGTTTGGTCATTGTTAAGTAGGAAAACAAAAAGAGATTTAGTTAGGTAAAACTAAGCAGTCACATAGAAAAAGATTAGATATACAAGGCAAAAGTGCTAAAAACTGCTTGAAACCAGATGCCAGCCAAACCAAATGAGACGGTTTTTACAACAAAAATACACACATCCACAGTCTGGTTGAAAAACTTCCTCTTGCTTGGATCTGAAAAGCTCATTTCACAATCTGCAAGTGGCGTGCAAGAGGTTGATTGTATATTGTAATTATTGTCTGAGTTTTAAAAATTACAAGGTTTGCCCATTTAAGGGCATGGTTGATCTGATTGACAGGCTGGCAACCTGGAGCTGTCTGTAAAAAGGCTGAACCCGCAAGAAGCTAGGTTGAGTTCAGCCTTACCAATATGGAGTTTACAATTTTGGTTTTAAAAATGTCTGCAGGCTGAGGTTATGGTTTAAGGCCTTGTCTACACTTAGCTGGGTATTTCCAAAAATGACTATCCCCCCTCATTTGTTTTTATAAAAATACTTTCATCCCTATGCAGCGGGCAATTCTGCCGATAAGAGCGGCTCGAGGGATGTCCAACCCATATTTGTCACTGTTTTCCAGACATAAAGCCCATGCCCGCCAATCAGAATGAGCCCCTGTCATTCAGCTGTGACGTTTGAGAACCGAAAACTCTATTTACTGGTGTCCAACAAGAAACCATGAAATCGGAGTTTTCCAAAATCTTCACTTTGGCCAGTGTTTTCAGAAAACATTGTTTTTAGTGACGTAGAACTGCAGTTGGGAATGACAGGTGTAAATGTATAAAAATTAGGGCTGTCATTTTAACGCGTTAATCAGATTTATTAATTACACCGCAAATTAACGTGTTATAAAAATTAACAGGGGGGGGTTTAAAGACGCACTTATTTTCAAATGTCTGGCATTTACAAACGGTTTGTCCTATTGAAAAGCTGAAAAAAAGTGGTGTTCTCCTCAGATTCTCAAATTTTCGACGGTCCCTGAATGTATCACACGTGAGGCCAGCAACATGCTTTAAACCTGGGGGGGCTGCTACAGTGATTTTTGTGAGACTGCCGTCCACATCTCGTTTATTCACACGTCCTTTTTGAAAACCTGCAGAAAATCAACCGTTCAATTCTGTAAAAAACAGGTAATTCTACACTCTTTACTGCATTAAACAAGCACTGAATGATCGATATTTGTCCTGTATTTAAATCTAAAGAATTCTTAGAAATTTTCCTTCCATCTCTCTGGTGTCATGTTTCAGCTTGGGGCTGCTCTGCACCAATGAGCAACAGTTTGTGTGTTCAGAGCATGTAAAACTGAAAATACTTCACTCTTCTTTGATCCAAGACTTGAATAAAGTGTTTTGTACATAGTTTCTCACAGTTTTTAGCCTTTAGCTCTGGTTGTCCTGACCTCACAGAAATGAAGAAGTTCATATTGCAGTGAGAATTGAGTCCACATTGGGTAAAAATATGACAGAAGCAAAAACCATCCTAAAAATCAAATCAGCTTATCTCAGGTGCAGGAATGTGTAGATTTTGTAGAGATAGAACCAAAACACTTTTTCATGTCTTCCTTATGCCTCAGGGTACCTAAAAATGTGTTGTTTATTCCCACCTTATTTTTAAATGTTTTTTTCTTAAATGCCTTTTAATGTAATTCCAATGTCCTGGAATTGAAATTCTTTATTTTGGGGCTTTGAGCAGATATGAGATTAAAATGTGATTAATTAGATTAATTAATTAATTACTAATCCTGTAATTAATTAGATTATTTTTTTTAATCCCCTGACAGCACTAATAAAAAAATATGTGGTTACATGTGGACATGGCCTAAAATGTCCTTGTTCATTCATGTTTTCCCAGTGAACTGTGGCACTGATGCAGAACACTCACATTTTCCTTGTTGTAGTAGGCCAGGGTGAAATCCTTCTCTGACAGTACAAACTTCCTCTTTTGAAACTGTGCGTTGTCTTTTCCTTTTTTCCACAACATGCCTTCATAAAAACCTGTCGTTGATTTAACAAATGGATCAATCAGACATGCTTCAACACATTTGATTCCAAAAAGCTGACCTCTCACGTCTCTCTGTTTGGGCGACACAACACAAATCTTACACTGATTTTATAAATATACATTTTGACACAGTTCTGCATTTGTTTGAGGAACTACTTTGGCTGCATGACATTGAAAACTAAATACACAAAAAACAGACGTATGAAGGAGATGTATGGGAGCAAACAGCAAACCTGTCGTGTATGAGAGGGGTGGATACTTTGTTTCTCCTGTGAACTCCATCCTTTCATATTTGGCTCGTATCCACTGCTCTCTTAATACGCTGAAGATAAATTAAATGTAAAAATATTTTCAAACAGCAACTCTCTGCAGCATCGAGTCATCAAACAGCTGAAAACATGATTGGTAAGTTTTGATCTGGCAGCTGAAGTCCATCCATTTAAAACTTTTACAGTCAATCGTTTCACTTCTCTTTATTTTCTGCACTTTGTCAGCAGTTTTTGGTTGCTCACAGGAAGGCATGAGAGGGACACAGTATAAAATGTTCATTTGTTCACATGCTAAGATTATTTAGATAGAAACTTTAAGAGAGATTAATCACAAAAGGCTTCACTGTCAAATTAAAGGAGGTGTGTAAATGAGAAGAACAGATTTATATGATTGGGAGATTATGATGTACTTACACACAGTCATTTTCTTGGGGCTTGTAGTAGTATGCAGGAACAGCTTTCTCATACTCTGATCGAACACGGTCATTGCCATTGGATTTCATAAACTTTTCATCACCAAAACAGAAATAGTTTAAGATTAAATACAAAAAACATCAGTAGTGAGGAAATGATCAAAGAAATGATGTACCTCCACCAGCTCGTCCTGCCAGAAGTCCAGCTTTATGGATTTGACCCGACTGGACAGGCTGCGATGGATGCCGGAGCAATTCAGACACACAAATATACCCAGCTTGTAGGATGCCCATTGTGGATCTGAAACGTATGGAAGAGAAAGGAAGTCTGATGAAGCAAGATTTACCTGGAATATGCCATCAGAGATTCAAGGTCTCTTAAGAACAGAGGTCTGGCTGAGTTTGCAGCATAAAAACCTACACTGAGAAAAATTATTGTAAATTTAAGAGGAAATTTCAACTGTAAAATCCTGTTATGTTTAGATACAGCACTGTGGAAAATTTCCCTGTAAAATAACAATAAAATACTGGCAACCCTGCTGCCAGTATTCTCATTTTTCTGTTATTTTTGGGGCTTTTATGTCTTTAATCGGACAGGAGAGTACAGTAGATACAGCAGGAAACACGGTGAGAAAGAGTGACAGGCTGGATTCAAACCCCGGCCGCCCACGCGAGGGACTTCATGGAGCACGACCTAGCACTAGGCTCTCTGCTGCCAGCATTTTACGATTAATTTACCGCAAAATAATTTTTGTTGTGATGTTGTTTTGTAACCTTGAGCAAGGAGGGAACACAGTGGATATGAGACCCTGCTGTCCATTGAGATGTTCCACTGCGCAGGGCTAGGGCTGTCTATTTAGGTCGGGAAAAAAAGGTTGAAGCATCGTAGAATCAGGAGTTTTAGTTTAATGTTTTTATATTGTTTTTTGTTGTTGTTGTTCAAAAAAAATTTATTTTTTTTTTTCAAATTGAAGTCCTCTATTTTAGTCTTTGTTTATACGCTGGGCTGAAAAAAGGTTTGGATGCAAGATCCTCTGAATAAATCTTGAAAACTGACAGATATGATGTACATTTTTGGGGAAATTACAGCTCAAGAAATAGTCTGTAGACATTATCATCATTTAACTTTTTCACTTGGTTTGTTTTGGTTTGGTGTTGAAAAAGGCAACTAAAAATTGCAATAATAGTAAATATTGAAGACTTGCAAACTATGCTCTACTGGACGGACCAGCTGTGCTCAATGACACAGACCACATACTACCTGATGATTTTTACGGAGTGTTGACCAATTTTAAAATGGAGAAAAGGATAAACTGGGTTTTGTTTTTTGGGGTTACTTTAAAATATAACTACTGGGGCAGTAAATTAATTGGAGCACAGCCAGTCTGTGGCCTGTTC
The DNA here is from genome assembly GCF_033239565.1 of Halichoeres trimaculatus. NCBI lineage: Eukaryota > Metazoa > Chordata > Actinopteri > Labriformes > Labridae > Halichoeres > Halichoeres trimaculatus. The sequence goes on along the minus strand of NW_027437198.1, from coordinate 3,212,587 downwards.
AACATCCCCATGTGCAGCAGGATCTAATATCCACTGTGTTCCCTCTTCACTCAAGGTTGCAAAACACCATCACAACAAAAACTACTTTGTTGTAAAGTAAAATACTGACAGCAGGGTGGTCGTTATTTCACATTCAGAGACCGTAATCCAATATACAGCAGGCTAATATACTGTAAAAATAAACTACAGCACATGCACTGTGAAATAACTGGAAATTATTGGACATTTCTGCTGCAGCCTATTTGACAATGATATTTTTACAGTATACTAAAGTAACAGAAATTAAACCAAAATACCAAACTAGCAGGATGACGTCACACCAGGTTTGCATGCAATGGTTGAAAAACCTTTCTGATAGTGCTATATTTAAACACTTGAAGGTGGGGCTGACTAACAACATGAAGGAGGAGAATGTGAAAGCCTACTAATAAATGACATAGTGGGTTATTTTGGACATTTCCTTCTGAGACTTAAATGAGGACTAATGATGGACGCCCCTATACTGCAACAGGTCAAGAAAGACACAAGAATGAAGCCTGAATGCAGCAGGATGCCTTTTGATAAATATCCCCCTGTCAAAGGAGCCCTCAGAGTACTCTTCTAAAGGAGGAAACACAATGTTGTTCCTATTTGGTTTCATGCATGCAAAAGTAATCCCTGCTTTGGTACCCTTTCAATGTTCGGCTAATGCAGGAAGTAAAATTCAATCTTTTTACCAGTTTTTAATTATGAATATTATCATTATGTTTAAGCCCACCTTTCAAATGAAGACTGAACACACTGACACTTTTCATACAGTGTTTCTTACCGGGCGCGCCGCAGTCCGCGCACTTGCTGTTGCCCTGCTGCTTCACCAGCTCCAACAGGATCTTCTTGTTGCGTTCACTGTTAGACATCCCGGTAGAAACTCCAGCGTTGCCTTCCCAATAGACGACGAATCCCGCCAGTTTGTGATTCTAAACATTGTGGTCACACTGTTTCACACATGGCGAAATGCAACTGGTCTAAAAACTGTAACTTGTGACAGTTTTGAATGTCACAACTCAGGGGACCTCCCTCTTTGGCGAGCTGCACAGACAAACAATGAACTCTCACTGACCGAGACTGAGTGTTGTTCCTGTTTTACCAATTACTTCTGCACTAGCTCTGACACAGTGTGAGTGCTGAAGAGGAGGCTTACACTCATACCTGAAACCAGTTTACCCGGTGTGGAGGCTATTTTCAACTACAGAGCTAGAGCACACACCGCAGACTAACAACACAGTACACAAACAGCCTGTTTTAGTACTTTCTTGCAAAATATCTTAATTCATGATGGGTTCTACTGATGAAATAAGGGAGAATTAAAATTATGAATTATTTACCCTAGGTCGTAAAACTTGTATCTTGATCAAAATGTGCTGAGCAGCTGTCTCTTCCCCTGCAGAATGTTGGTGTTCCTGTCAGACAGTGAATCGGGTGCTGATGTAGATGTGGCCTCTGATTGGTCAGTTCATACAGAATTGCAGCTTCGGGGTTTAGCGAATATGGACTTCAGTGCTTTATAGTTTTGTTTTGTTTTTTGTTTTTTTTGTTTTTTTGTTACAGACGCTTTAGTACATTTCTCGAATCACCCTCATCATTTGCAAAGCAGTAAGTGCAATTCTCCGAACAGTTGATGAAACTTATAGTAAATTGTAAGTTACAGCTTATAAACTGTAACTTACAATTTACATTATATACTGTATATATTAGTGTATGTGTGAGATTGATAACAAGAGACTGGACAAAATCCACATTTGCTCTTTCACTATTTTGTGCTGTAATTTGTTGACTGACCTCATCAATGATACAGAAAGAAGAAGAAAGCGCTGCATACCAAAAAAAAAAAAAAAAAAAAAAATCAAAAGTATAAATGTGAGCATACAGTCTCTTTAGGAAAAAGTGTCCATGCAGTGCTGTGGGAACTACAGATTACAAGGCAGTGCAGTCTTTTCAGGGGTGGAGCCAGGATTTCATTTTTGGGTGGGCCAAACCAACTTTGGGTGGGCCTTAAATAACAAAATTAAGTAAGTCACTTTATAAATAAAAAATAGAAAGATACTGCTGTTGCTATTTGTGGTTGTTTTTTCTCCTTTATTATTTGATTGCATTTTTTTTACTTTATTTTAGTGCATCAAACAGATCTACCTGGGATGGCCCCCTATGATACTGACTAAAGGGCAGTTGTAATGCACCAGTGGGCTGCACTGTTATCGCTTTCCATTTGTTGCAGGCTGTAAGAGTGGTGACAGTAACCACAGTTAAATAAAAGAAAAAAATCTACAGTTTTCTTAAAATCATACTCTGGTCCTACCCATAAAACATAAGGCTGGACATTTTACCACTCATTTTTTTTTTTTTCCCAAACAAGCTAAAAAGATTGCCAGCTCATTTTATAAAAACAGGGAATCTAACAATGACAAAACAAGTGTAAAGTGACAAAATTAAACAATGTTAGTTTTGAACTGATTTATAAAAAGATAATTTAAAACAAAATTCAAAGTATAGGATGGTCCTGTCGAAAAGTGGGTGGGCCCGGGACCACTGGGCCCACCCATAATGCAGTCCCCGAATCTCCCTACACCTCCTTATGCCCCTGTATACTGGGCCACAAATTCTCATCCGCATCACAACAAAGATCTCCTATGTCCACAAAGAGTCTGACTGACTGAGGACACATTAAGGTCATTGTAAGCCATTGTAAGTGTATGATTAAGAACATGCTCCACAAGTGTGATAGATCTTTATTGTCCTTTTACAGGAAATGTGTTGCCACTGCATCTACAGGGAAAAGTACACATTCATACTTACCAGTTGGCAGTTCATGAGATGCACCTTTGAGCTATTTCAGAAAACTGGTTGATTGTTGGTTGATCTAATTCTTTGCACATTTGTCAGAGAAAGTCAGGATTTTCAAGGGGCACTTAACCAATCCAGACAGATTTAGAGAACAAGTCAGATGGGACTGTGTGGAAAGAGCTTAATATATTATGATAACCCGTTCAACCTTTTTGCATGTAAAGATTTATGTGATGGACTCATAGCTAAATGTTGTGGGAGGTGAGACTATTCAGAGACCCATGATAGTCCATTTCGAACAACGTTACATAAGCAGTTGATGTAGGAAACAGAGAATTGTACATTTTATCATTTGCATGGATGTTCCAAAATATTAGCAACTTGTTCGAAGAAATAAGAAACTGCTTTTTGGATGAGCAGGGTTAGGGTCAGGGTTATTGACACAATGATGTGACACAATTTGATGTGAATTTCAGTTCTGATTTGAGAAATGAACTAAAGCAACTGGGAAAAACTGACGAAGTCCTCACAGCCCCTTTAAGTTGGTTGTCATCCTCCACCAAATCAACAAGACGAAAAATAACTTTAGTTTCCACAAGATGGCAGTAGATAAAACCAGCATTTTCAACGCAGGCGCAAAATTTCAGTGAGGAAGAAACAGCTCTCCCACAATCCCTTGCCTTGTTCCGGTTGGCTCCAATCATTCGAGACCTAAGATGGCGGACCGGCGGCGAAGGAGGAGGCGCGCGTCCCAGGACAGCGAGGACGACGACGAGTCCGGTTCGGGTTCGGACAGCGGGAGGTCCGGGTCCTCAGGTACAAAGAGCCGAGTGAGGGACCCCGACCCGCCAGAGCCGGCAGCAACCCGTGTGGAGAAGAAAAGTGACGTGGAGTCTGAGTGTGTGAGTAGCTAAGTCCGAGGCTCAGCTAGCTCTCCGAGCTGACGGCTGCGTCTCTTGGTGTTCTGTCAAGATTTGTGACATTGTTGTTAAGTGCTACAGACGCGCGAATCCAGAGCAGATGCCCCCAGTTAAATAATGTTCACGGTACAGGATCGATTATCATTACAACCCTTCTCACTCCATTTGTTTTGTAAGAGTATGTGAGGCGTGTTTTGAAACCCCACCACGTTACCTTCAGTTTAATATTAGAGGAGTAACGTACAACATTAGCGAGTGCTAGAAACGCCGAGGATCATAGGTCTGCGCGCGCAGACACGAGAAGAGCCGCCGAGAGCGCATTTCGACAGGTAGCTTTATTCGTCATAACACCTTTTGGGATTGGTGGCAGATTCCGCTTCCTTCAAAACTTTTCCACAATAGCATTTTCGTTGGGCTTTTATGTGGGCGCTTTATTTTGATTCGTAGAAAAAAAACTTTGATTTTCGCCTTTAAGTGACGTTTGCTCAAGGGAACCAAGTTAACAGCCTTAACTATGCGACTGTAAATGCACGGTTAAATCAGTCCTCAGATCGTAGCATGGTTAGGTCAACACACATGGGTAAAAGTTATATTGTGTAGTTCGTGTTTTTCAACGTAGGTACGTTCAAACAGATATTTTGTATGTGACATGCTCCTTAATTTGGAAAATGAAACGTGTGGACACACTAACAGGGTCACACATTTGGCCACAACACCGAAAATGCTGCATCCCCTGGTATTTACATCGCTGGAGTTTTTAGACTGTATGTTGAGTATTTTTCGGCTGCAGTTTGACTAGTTTGGATCAGTTTTTAGATCAATGTATTTCTCTGAGCATGTGCTGTTGTGAAGCTGCTCTATATAGTTTTTGTTTGACTGGCATCCACGAAGGCCCAGCTAACCGCGCTGCTCCGTGGCCTTATCCTGCCACGTCCAACACACGTTATAGCAGCTTAAAATGCCTTAGAGATGTGTTTGGTCTGTTTTTAATATTGACGGATCAAACCAACAGCGACATACACTCATCTGGAGCGAGATCCATTTGGTCAAATGCGGATACAAAGTGTAAACAGAAGCGTTGAGGTTAGCCACTGTTACATACTGCTACCATTCAACGCTAAGAAAAGGTGTCAGAAATCTACCAAGTGTCCCATGAAATCTATACATTTCCCTGTTATGTAATATCAATTGGTGTTTCTCTGCTTCTCTTGTGCAGACGTAGCACTTCAGATGGTGCTACATGCTGAAAGGCTGCTTCTGATGTGCTACTCTAGCTCAGCATGTTTTTGGTTGCTCTGTGATTTTATGCTTTCTGCGGGTATCATCATTCAGGAGGTATATTTCAGAGCTGAACTGTCGTCAAAGAGGAAGACCAAACGATTTGCTACAGCTGGTATGTCTTACTTCAAGAGGCAAATCTATGATTTTCAAAGCTCCTTTACGTGTCCCAAAGATGTGACTTAAAACAGAAATAGCTAATAGCTGGTGTTAAAGGTTTCACGGTTAGTCCTGGCACTTGTGAAGACCAAGGGATGCACAATTTTATTTGCACGTTATCAGCATCAGCCAACACTCCAAATTCGGCCAATTTGATAAAACAATTAAATGATGGGCTGAAGCTGCAGATTTTTTTTGAACTTTTTGTGATTTTGTTTGCACACTTCAGGTTGAGTAGTCCCAGAATTGGCTCTTGTTTTAAGTTAAACTTTTATTTAAGCAGCAGCCTGCTCCGGTGCGCCCGGCTGGATCGACCGCTGTCATGTCAGCAGGTGTTTCTGCTGATGGGAAAGGTACAACAAGCGTTGTGCTGGTTTGCTTTAAGTTTGTTTTCACTTTTTTGTCCAACAAACATGTAGCTACAAAATGCCTTTTATAGACTCTTGTTCTGAGGATGGAGCCTGAGCGCTGTCCAGCACCACATCATGTTGTTCCGCTGGGACAGGTTATTGTTTTTACTCCTTGTGAGTGATGGTGATAATGTATGGTGATAATGATTTGTATCGCTGGCTACCTGATCAGGGCTCTACACTAACTTTTTCACTGGCAGCACTGGTGCAACCAACTTTCTCAGTTTGTTGCACAGGCACATGATTTGGTCGCACCATTTATTTATTTATTTATTTATTTATTTATTTCATTGAAAAAATAAAATAAAAAATAGAAACGAGGCTTTACAAAAAACAATGAATAAAATTCTTTAGTGAATTCACAAAACTTACTAAAATAACCTAAAATGATACAGTAAACGTCTAGTTTTGATCTTTATCAATCTGTGTCATACATAAACTCGTTACTGGCAGGCTGTCAACACTCCTGAATATGGAGGGAGTCTCCCATTTTTTAACCCTTTCTCCTGCTGGTCTCCTGGCTTGTGATTTGTCTTGATTATCCCTCAACTTTAAGTTTGCTCCTGTGAGCTCTAATATTTTTCTGAGTCAAATTAAGTCATGTACTTGGGTGTTGTATAGAAACTCAAAAACCATCCACCCCCTCTCTCTTAGTTGGTTTGATCCAAAGACTCTGCAGGACACCTCTCAAGACAGAGACAGATAACAGTGCAGCACTCGTTGATGAAGAGTTTATCAGAGCCTTCGCTGTTTTCTATCTTTCTTTTTTGGTGTTGACATGATATGTCGTGAGTTAAACTAACATAGCTCTGCTCTAACGTAGCATCCTCTCCAATCAGGAGAGTTTCCAGCAGCGTGAATCTTACAGTGAGAAGGCTGACTCTAAAAAAGGGAAACGCTTGTCGTTGTGAAGATCTGTTGGTGTGTGATGCGCACACGCGCTGCGTGTGTACGCGAGGGCACATTCTCTTCAGAACAGGGGAGAGTTCAGGTGGAGGAGACTGACTGAGCCAGTGAAAGAGAGGGAGAATTCAAACCACAATGTCTTGTACAGTGCCCGTGATAGATGAAGTATTAAAACATATACACTCGCACAAGCGCGACTAGATGATTATTTTACTCGTACTCGCCGAAAAAAAGGTCGCATATGCAACCATCTTGGTCGCAGTCTCGAGCCCTGCTGATGTATGAATAAAATAAGACAATTAAGTCAAATCACAGGATTACCTGTCCAGCAGAAACTCGACAACATTGGCGTCACTCTTGAATCCCTTTAAGTCCCTCAGCTGTTTACACGAGTTTTGCTCTCTTGGCATCCGAACGCCTTTAAGTCGTCCCCTTCTCAACAACCTTCTTCCGCCTCAGAGAAGAAGTGGCTCTGACCTCCATCTGTGCTTTCTCTGCCATTGTTTACCCAATACAGACTGAGTAGCGTCCAGCTGTTGCGTTAAACTCAGAAGACTCACAGTCACGCGCAGAGCGCAGCGTAACACCATTTCCGGATTTTCGTCCAATCATTCATTTTGGAACGAAATGAATGATCGATCTTACTTATCTCTGCCCAGCTGCTGATACAGACCACAGACATTTCTCATCACAGTGTCAGTGCACTATGTGTATGACTTGCTACAAGCGTATAGATGACTTTTCAACAGTTATTAAAAAAAAAAGCTTAAAAAATATGACCTACCCTACCTTTAAGTAGTAGGGGAAATAATAATTACGTTGTTTGGGTGAGTGGGGTTGTGAAAGAGTCTCTTTCGAAATAGGTTGAGGGTTCTCCACAGAGCTGCTGCTCCTCCAACCAAAACATCTGCAGAACTCCCTGGTTCATTGAGAACTGGTGATAATGTTGTAGCAGATATTAGGCCAATGTTTATGAGCTCTTCCCTGGTGTAAGTGACCAGAGAAGGAGAGCAGAGTACACTAAAACACACAAAACTCACAAAATACAAGAGAGTGCAGTACCAAGGGAACCATCCGCTGCAACATCTCGATACTATAGGTAAAAATCGTGATCAGCCCAAATTGGTATGGCTTTTTAAGGACAGTGATCGGCCAGAAAATTGTGATCTGTGCACCCCTAGTTCTCGCTTCTGATCGGTCATTCATGTGTCGTGTGAGCAGGAAACAGGGAAATGAAGTTGTTGTTTGCAGTGTTGGCAAGACTGCCTAGTGACTATAAGCTTGTTTTTTTTGTGTTAATTTGCTTATTAGGACTTGCTAAGCTCTTTGTATGATCCCGCCTAGGCCTGTCACAATAACAAATTTTACTAGACGATAATTTTCCAAAATATTATTGCCGATAAACAATATTATTGTCAATATTATTTTGATTTTTTTTTTTCAATTTTTTCATTGATGTAATTATGATAAATAGGATAATAAAGTGAGTACACCCTATCAAAAGCAAGAAACTTTAATTTCTTCAGAGTATTTAACTGTAATTAAAAATCAGGATCTTTTAAATAAAATAAATTAAACAAAAAATAAAATAAATTTCAAAAACAAGAAAGAGAAAAAAATACAATGAAAATGAAATGGACTCTCTTTTAGGAAAAAATACATGTCAATGAAAATAATTAATACTAATCAAAAACAATAAAACATAGACTCTGTCTCTAAAGAAAAAACAGAACTCCAAAAACAACAACAACAATAAAAACTATAGCTTAAATAAAAGGGAGTTTATACAGTTCCTGAATTGTTTGTAACATGTCCTTTTTCCCAGTCAATCCGTACTGTCTGTCAAACATTTTTAACATTTCTGGCTTTCAACCGTATTGAAGGGCTGCATTTCTTTGGCAATGTAGCTGTCTTTGAGCGCCCACCATTTGGCGCTTTTATTTCTATTTACTTTGCAGACCAAAAGCCTCAGTAAGAGTGGATTGTCAAAGAACAAGGCTCCGCTGCACCTCCCCTTCTTCTTCTTCGTCGCCACTATTTTCAAACAAATGCGACATATCAGCTTGTTGGTGTTTATGAGCTCACACTCTGTTCATTCTGATAAAAAATAAAATATTCCCACACTGGGACTGTGGCAGGCGGCTTAAGAACCGTATCTTTCGTGCCATCACTCATATTAGCGTGTTTCCTCCTTACCCCTCAGGACGCTCGCTTCAGCTCTCTCTGTGTGTATGCGCGAGCAGCCCCGTCTTCACCCCAAAGATCACATTTTTGACAGATGCTCACTCCGCTATAAATCCGCTAAATCCGCTATAGAACCTATGCACCCTGATGTTAGGAAAGATAGACGTAGTGAGCCATCTTCTCATTCAGCCTCTTTGGTGAAAACAAACATGCCTGCACGTGTCAGTTAATCGAGGCTGGCAAACTTACCGAGGACGTTTTTATTTATCGTTCGGTTAATTGATTTATTGATTATCGTGACAGGCCTGGTAACCACATACTCAAATACAAGCCACTCTATTTGTGAAGCTAAGTTTTTTCTGATAAAAGCTTTGCTGAAACAGTAGCAGTGATGCTAATCTGTGTGTTTCTTTGTAGGAGAGTGAAGATGGAGTAGGAGAAGGTGAGTCATCAGTTCAAATTAACATCCAGCCCACAACCTAAAATCTGATAACTGCAACCAGCAGACATATTTAGCCATCTCCTGTTGCCTTTTTCTTCACATGTCTAAGGATTCTTTTCCTGTCTCTGTTTATCTAGCTGTTCTCTCTGACTACGACAGTGCAGACCCAGAGGAAAATGGCTCCCATTCAGAGGTAACACGCTTGCTGCATCACACTCACACATGTTTAACTGTATTCACTGTGAGCAGCGTTGGTGTGGTAAATTCTGTCAAACCTCTGGCAGTGCAGCTCTCACTGGACATGCACTGGGAGATTTGAGTGGTACTGTTATTTTTTGAGCATTAATCATGGTTTCATGATAAATACTACACCATAATACTTAACAGCTGCGGCAATATCTGGGCCTGCAGCATCTCCCATTAAAAACCATGAAACGATGAAACTCAGACAACAAGTTTAGGAGTGATTGTTGAATGGAAAACTGGGGACTTTTTTTCTGAAACATCATCATCCTTTCTACTTAGGGAGTAGAGGAGGAGGAGGAGGAGGCTGAGCATTTCAGTGATGAAGAAGCTCCAGCAGCAGCCATCGAGCCCAAATCCTCTGTTGCTGACATCCCAACACAAAAGGAAGAAGAGGACCATCAAGAAGAGGAGGACAAGGCAGAGGGTGAGAGCGGAGAGCAGAGTAAAGAGGAGAGTAAGGCTGAGGAGAAAGGAAACCTCGCTGGAGAGAGACAGAGCGGAGATGGACAGGTGAGACTCAGAATCCATTTGTTTAATGCATTGTCTGGTGTTTTATTTCTGCTCTTTGTCAGCACCGCTTTCACTGAAGACTAGCCTCAGGAACAAACATTAAGACAGTGCTCTCATTATGTTGTTTTCTATATCACTGCATCAACCCACATTCACACCCAGGAGTCCACAGATGATCCCGAAACAAAGGCAGGGTTGAAGCCAGGTCAGAAGCTGGATGATGACGAAGACCGAAAGAACCCAGCCTACATCCCGAGGAAGGGTCTGTTTTTCGAACACGACGTGAGGGGACACACTCAGGAGGAAGAGAGGTACACATCATCACACATCCTCCCTTGACTTGGTCATTTCCTAAAGAAGTTCAGTTTGACAGAGGTTTTCAGGTGGGAATAAACCTAAAATCATCAAGCCTGTCACTCTTTTTCTTTTCAGACCCAAAGGTAGAAACAGGAAGTTGTGGAAAGACGAGGGTCGCTGGGAGCACGACAGGTTCAGAGAAGAGGAACAGGCGCCAAAGAGCCGTGAGGAGCTCATCGCCATCTACGGTTATGATATCAGAAATGGAGGCGGGCATGGAGACCGAACATACCGACAGCGCAGACCCAGGTGAGCTGCAGGGAACCTGAAGGAAGCAATCAGAAAGAAATGACAGGACGAGTCGAATATGTACGATGGCGTATTAGGGCCACTAAAGAAATAAAAAAATAAATAAATTTTTGCGAAAAAACCTCAAAATTTTTGAGTTTCTAAAGTCGCAAATTTACGACTTTAGAAACTCAAAAATTTGCAAGTTCATTAAGTGGAAAATTTACGACTTGATAAACTAGTCAATTTGCGAGTTAATCAAGTCGCAAATTTGGCCCTAATAAAAGAATGAAATAGCGAGTCGTTGAACTTTCCTCCACAGGAGCATTTTATTAAAGGAATGAAAAAAAGTAAACAGCCAATGTCGCGCTTCTGCAGCAGAGACCAGAGCAATCGATTACAGCTTACAGTCCACTCTGACTTCTCAGTAGATCACAAACTCGGAAATTTTGATTTTTTTTCTCGAAAATGTATTTATTTTATTTCTTTAGTGGCCCCAATACGCCGTCTTAAATATGGTCATCACGTTAGTAACAGTGAAGTTTTTTTCCTGGAAGTTAAAGCTTAATCAGCTCAAAGAAGATTCACAGACATTTTTAAAGTGATCTCAAAATCCCAAGAGACCTGTTTGTGTCAGCCAGAGCTGTGGCTCACCTTTAAACCTGCTGTTCTTCTCTCAGCACAGCTCTGAGGGACTTGATCCCACTCATTAATAAAACGCTGTGTAAATCTAAAACGCTTGTCTTTGTCCACTCACAGACAGAACACGTCTCCAAGCAGAGACAAGCGATGGAGAGATGGAGGAGGAGAGCGGGCGGTGCGATCCTGGCAGAGTAGAGAAGGAGGAAGCGTCAACAGGGGAGTGGCTCCTCCTCCTTCATCCAGCCATCCCTCACCTCCCTCTGTCCCTCTTTCCTCTGCTCAACGTGGCAGCAACTCCTCCAAACCTCCCCCGTCCCGCAGCCGACCTCCTCACCAGGGTCAGATGTATCCTCCACCTCAGTCTCAGTACAGGAACGATGAATCAAACCCACCCCAAACACATCCCAGAGAACGCCAGGGGCCTAAAGCCCCATCAGACCCCACAGGAGAGCGGGTCAGCCGGGGAGGGCGAGCTGCTGGTGGGGGGAGAGGGGGTCCTTCTGTGGTCATTGAGGATGTTAAGGTCAGCCAAGGAGGCGCTAGAGAACAGGACCTCAGTGATGTTACGGCAGCAATGGCAGCCTCTCAGACGGTTGGTTACCAGTCTGCGTCACCTCGGCGACAGCATCAGGAACAAAGAGGAAGCGCGGACAGATCTACATCCGGATTGGCTGCTCCCTCCTCCAACACTGACCCTGCCCTGCAGTCACCAGCAACCACAGCGACCAATCGGGAGGCTTCACCTCCCGTAGAGCGTCCTGTGGAGCGTAAATCTTATGCTCTGGCTCGCAGGACTCGCTCCCGACCTGCAGATCTGGGCAGCAAACAGCCTTCCATGGAGGAGTCTGCAGCAGGAGGGAATGCCTCATCCCCCAGCAGCGTGAGAGGGAAGAGCTGGACAGGGGCAGGAGAAGGCCCAGGTCAGACTGGAGGAGGAGGAGGAGGAGGAGGAGGAGGAGGAGCAGCCATGACGGAGCTGGACCAGGATGTTGCTCGACTCAGCCTGGCAGGACAGAGCTGGAGTCAGAGCCCTACATCCTACATGCGCTCTGAAATGAGAGGTGAGAACACAGGTGTTAACCAGCTGGTCTTAAGCAGACACGTCAGAATCTTATCTTCTGTGTGAAGCCATTCAGGACATTCAGGAGTATCCATTGCTTGTTTTATTGCTCGTTTTATAAAAGTGAAAATACTTAGACATGTTACAGATGTACGGCACAGGTCAGAGGAAAACGCAGGGACCGATCACACGTGTATAAAACAAGCCGGACTTGTGGTTTTTATAACTCCTGTCAAGTTTATATCTTCACACAAATGTCATTACTAAATACCTACACTCCTGATACACGTCAAAGTGGCTACTTTACTTTCAAATACTAAAGTTCTTATCTTTGTTAAAGTGTGAACCATAAATATAACAAAAACACTGACACAGCAACTTCATCCACTAAAAGTGAAGTCAAAGATCGAAGTCATTTTACAACAAAATCTCTGTTTTTGCCTTTTTGTAAATTTTATTTTAGATCTGGTATCACTTCAGAATGCCTCCACGTATATACATGCCCAGTTAACAAGAGCTGTGAGACAGGGGTGCAGTGTTTTGAGGTAGTTCACAAAATTAGTTGCTGTCGTATTTGATTGTTGGCAGTAGAGGCGTGACTCAACAACATGTGACCAGGAAGCCAGAAATGAAACATAGCAACTTGATAGTGGTGGATTTCAGTCCTTCTCCTTAAACTCGTGAAGAGTGTGTTAGAAACAGGCTACAACACGAAACTTCTCATGAAGAAGATTTACATGACGTGTCACCCCAATATCCAAAAACACAGTGAAGAAAAATCTGGGTGTACACTGAAATACTGAGGGATTGAAAACATTGTAGTAACATGCCAGGCCAGTAGTTGGTGCTATAACTGTCTTGTCCAAAAGTATTTTCATTACTGTGCGTTCACACCAAAAGAGGCAAAAGTGGCAAGCACGCCTGAGAAAGCGTACAGCGGCCAAAGCGGCTAAATATTTTAGCCGCTTTGGCCGCTCGTCACGTGACTGACGTCAGAGTAAAACCGTGCTTGTCATTTAAAGGAGCTGCACAGCAGACTTCTTCACAGCAGCAGCTGCTTGCTGTTGTTCAACTTCAGTTTAAAGCATGAACATAATAAAATCAGCATCTAATCAGTGACGAGCGGATTGACAAGCAGGAAGCAATTTACAAAGAAGATAATATTGATTTATCCACCACATCAAACTTTTACAGTTTTGAAATATACAAAAATTCTGTGGTGGTAAGGAGCGCACATTTGCGAATTTGCTGTGTGTGTGTGTGTGTGTGTGTGTGTGTGTGTGTGTGTGTGTGTGTGTGTGTGTGTGTGTGTGTGTGTGTGTGTGTGTGTGTGTGTGTGTGTGTGTGTGTGTGTGTGTGTGTGTGTGTGTGTGTGTGTGTGTGTGTGTGTGTGTGTGTGTGTGTGTGTGTGTGTGTGTGTGTGTGCGCGCGTGTCTTTTATAATCCTAAAGAAAAATACCCAGGAGCCGGACTCAATGTCCATCTTTTATTCAATAAATTAAACACCTGTGCAGCTCGTGCGTATTCCCCGTTCCAAAATAAATCACAACCAAAATAAAACAATAATCTCAATGTTCATAAACCCAAAATCATGAAAAAGTTCCCAATTAATGAAAAAATACAAGCTGTCCTTCACACTATTTTAAACGCTCCTTTAATCCTGTTTTTTCCGGTCCTCTTAAGTCCGTAACACAAAACGACGTTGATCCACAAGAAACAAAAGATAAATCCTCAGGGAAGAAAAAAGGTAGCTCAAAACGGGCAAGTGAAAACCAGGTTACCGGCGTCCATTCAGATCCCAGCGCACAGTCCGGTACCAAGCCATCCATGGACCAATCCAGCGGCAGACTGTTTGGTAATAAAAGTAACCTGGGCCCCGGCATAAACCTCAGATCGTTACTGAAAAATGTTAGTCTGGAGCCCTGGTGTCATCTCATTCAGATGAAGCAAGAAATGCTAGCATGTTAGGCTAGGCTACGTCTTTGCCACAGACTACACTACACTTCGCTGTTTTCTGCTATTTTTTTTAACTCACCAGAGCAATCTACCACCTCCGTGATTTTTTTGTTGTTGGTCGCGGTAGCTGAAAAGGCAGACTTTAAAAGAATATGATGAGCCCGAACACAGTTTATGAGCTTTCCTGTATCCAAGACGGAACTAGGAACCGAAGTAAAGCTGCGTTTCCACCAAGCAGTACGGGTCGGTTCAGTACGGTTTGGGACGGTTTGGGACAGTTAAGTCTGATCCCGTTTGCGTTTCCACAGCAAACTGTACCCTCTCGTGGTGGGCGGCGTGTAAGCCGCATGCCGGAAGCCGCAGCTAGTAAACAATAGCGCGACGCCGTAGCAGCTTACCCCACTATTAAATCCAACAAAGAAGAAAACGCGACACAGTAAACAAAGAGCACGGATGGAAGACATGCAGCATTTCGTCCTCTCTGTGATTGTCATGTAGCTCTTTGTTACAAAGTGCAATCAAGCTTCGTTTCAGAGAAGTCTGTGTGCTGCCAGGAGAAATGCAGCCGCTGTCGGGGTGAGTGACGATTCTTTGACCAATCAACGGTCTGCAGTGTGTTGCTCCACCTCCCGAGAGCGGATCGGTTCAGTCTGGCACCCATACGAAAGGGTCCCAAAAAAGTGGGACGGCTCGTCTCGGTTTTTAGGGATCCGTCCCGGGATGAGTCAGTGGAAACGCCGCTAAAAGCGCACCATACCGAGACGAACCGACCCGGACTGCTTGGTGGAAACGCGGCTTTACATGCGTTGTTCCTTAGGCCCGCTCGGTTGAAGGACATCTCTACTCTGATTGGTTGCCACCGTTTGCCGCTGAACCGCGTCATAGCTAATTACCATAAAGTTGACAGAGGCTCAACTTCTCATCTGGTGCCTCTTTAGGCGCTTTGGCCGCTCAGGACGCTTTGGACGCTGGGCTCTCATTGAAAATGAATGAACTTCTGGCGTGATTGCCTCTTTTGCCTCTTTTGGTGTGAACACACAGTTAGATCTCCACTGAAGTAGAGTTGGGTCGGTCATCTGGTAAATTGGTGAATGCTAAGAGCAGAAGTGGAGCAACAGATGCACATTTTGTTCATAGACAGTTAGCAGCTTCAGCAGACTGAGCAGCACAAGCACAACATGGGAGACCACGACGATCGGAACAACAGTTCGGTTGGACTACTGTATGTACATGCTTGAAGCATGATAAAGGCGTTTTCAATGAAAATGCCAGCAGCAGTGTTTAAAAAAAAAACACTCTGGAGGCAGTTTTCAAAAGTTTGCGTTTAGGTGGGCTAGAACGGGGTTTCTGTGTAAATGAGAGGCCGAAACTCAACAGTACTTCTAGGTTTCTTCCTAAAACCATCATGTTAACGGCCCCTGAAAGAGCTTGGCAAAAGTTTTAAAAGGTAATTTAACCTGACCCACGACTCATGCTGTATTTCTGCTCCACTCACTTCCTTGGATGTTAGTCTGTGGAAAACACTGATGGAGCGTTTTTGGTAACGAGTTAAGTAGAACACAACATGTATTTTAATTTGATGGGTCTGAATCAAGGAGAGTGGACTGACGTGACTTCAACAAGAGTCAAACAGTAGCCACGGTTACATGAGGAGTTTTTCATCTTTCCGAATGGAATCTTTCCAAATTACTTTTCCAAAAACACTAGTATACATGGAAAGGAATATTCCTATCTCTGGTCTACATGCGCCGCTATAATCAAACAGAATAGTCAATGGGGCATGCGCAGAAAAACGTAAACATCACGAGGTTTATCAAAGCTGGAGGACGACAGTTTGTTTATCACGGTGTTGCAATACTCCATATTGTGAGTTTTTCGTCCGTCCAGTCTTGAAATTATGTTCATTTCTTTCGAAGTTTGGATCAAAAACAAACTTTCCAGCAGCAGTCCAGTGCTGACGGCTCGCCGCCATTTTTAAAGTTGAGGAATGTCTCTAGTTGCGTCTTACGTCATATCTGAGCATGCACTAAAAGAACGTACCCTGACAACTTTCCGTCTGAGTGGACACATGATCCCTAAATCGGTTTGGGGAAAGGAATATTCCACCCCTGTGAAACCGATTAAATGTCCATTCAGATTGACACTTTTCTTTGGGAATGAGGTGTTTACAAAGGTTAAATTATTTCCGTTTCAGCAAATAAACCGAATGAAAGCGGAATATTTGGGTCCATGTATACGTGGCTACTGATGTGTCAATGACTGTCAGAGCATTTTTAAATGCTGCTGCTGCTCTTGGTCACAGGGGTCTGTGCCTACCAGGAGGTATGGATGGGAACCGATTTAGGTACTTTTATGGGTACCGAACAAAATCTGTCAAAAATACCTGGTACCGATTCAGGAAAAATCAGAAGGTACCATGTTTAGGTAGCTAAATGCATCCTTGTGACTATCAGTAAGTGGAAGAGAAGCCGATGTCCCATGTTGGACATGAGCACAGCATTACAAGGTTTTATATTTAAGAAAAAATATGTCAAATTGAAAAACAAAAAAAATATTGTTAAACAAATTGATTTTTTTCTTTACCAAATAAGCACAAAAAAGTACCGAAAATTGGTACTGTTGAGTACTGGTACCGATTGCCAGGTACCAGGCATCAGTACCGTATCGTTTCATGTGTGAAAGGTACCCATCCCTCCCAAGAGGACACAGAATCATGAGTAGTTGAGGCTCATTGTGTTTTGACCCAACAGAAGAGCTCCTGGAGCACACATCAATGAAACAGTTCCTTGTGGTTCTGATAGAAAGGTGTCACCACACTTAAACTCCCCTGATCTGTGTCTGAAGAAAACTGTTGGATCCAAACGTTCACTCCAATGAGCTGCATCGAACATTTGACTTGTTTTATCTGTAACAGAGAATTTCCACTTTGTGTTATCACCACATTCACACATTCACACAGGCCTTATTGTTTCATGTACTCTAACAAATGTGTAATTTAACTGTTGATCATGATTCTGACCAGTCTTTCTACCTGTGACTTCGTACATTCAAACCCATGTCTGTCTGTCTGCAGGTCTCCCCAACCCCATTCACCTCCCTGGTGGCCCCCCTCAGTTCTCCAGCATGGAGGAGATGGGTGTTGCCTCCAACCGGGCCAAACGTTACTCCTCCCAACGCCAGAGAGCTGTTCCAGAACAGGCACCTCCCATGCACCTAGGAGTGATGGAGGGACACTACTATGAACCCAGTAAGATCAAAACGAGACATGAGACTCAGAGAGCATGGGGCTGAGCTGCGCTGTGATTCAGCTGCTGCTCTCAGTGAGAACGTTTGTAGGAGCTTTCTGAAATGTTGACACCTAGACTATCAATCTGAGCCTGTCAGGTACTCGCATAAAAACTTTCAGTCCACCGTCCCAAATCAGATGAGAACTAACTAGTGCATCACAGCTTGATCATTGCCACAGTCAAAAAAATCCTCATGGAAAGATAGTGAAATTTTTCACGAAAATCTGTTTAAAACCAGGATCTGAGTTTAAGAATTACCAGAATACCATTTAAACATCAAATCTGCAACAGTCAGCTTTATTCTCTGAATGTTTCTACTTCGGTTCAGTTTCTCATGCTGCATAAAGATTAAATATCTCAGTTCATAAATGCAGGATATTTAAAATGGACGTTGACGTTGTGCTAGACTCCAAAGCCGCGTTTCTACCAAGCATGCCGGTTCGGTTTGTCTCAGTACGGCGAGCATTTTGTGGCGTTTTCACTGACTAAACCCGGGACAGATCCCCAAATAACCGAGACGAGCCGTCCCACTTTTTGAGACCCTTTCGTATGGGTGCCAGACTGAAGCAATCCGCTCTCGGGAGGTGGAGCTGCAATACTGCAGACGGTTGGTTGGTCGAAAAAATCATCACCTGACCGTGTGACAGCGGCTGCACTTCTCCTGGTTGCAAACAGCATCCTCTGAAACAAGGCTTGATTTCACTTTTGTATCAAAGAGCTACATCCCAATCACAGAGAACAAAATGCTGGATGTCTCCCATCGTTGCTCTTTGTTTAGTGTGTCGCGTTTTTCTTCTTTGCTGGATTTATTATTTATTAGTGGGGTATACTGTGTCGCGCTGCACACTGCTGTCAGCATCCAGCTTATACACCGCCTACCACGAGGGGGCACAGTTGGCTGTGGAAACGCGAACAAGGCCAAGCTTAACTGATCCAACCCGATCCAAACCAAACTGATCTAAACTGGACTGCTTGGTGGAAACAGGGTTTAAGTGAGGTCACCATAAAAACTGCTCCCCCTGGTGGTTGGCTGCCTTGTATTCAAGTCTACGTTTTCCTGAAAAGTTTCATTTTCGTTAGTCATAAGAGGGTAAAAACAAGGTTTTACATCACATTTAATGATGATTGCCAGCTGATATACGAGTGTATTTTTTTTCAGGGATTGAAAAATTATGTCAGGAGGGAGAGCCAAGAAGAGATTAGACTCTGACATGAATAAAATAATTATTATTTTTGTCACCTGGCTCCAATCAGATTCTCTCTGAGTCCCTTATAGTCTCTACTGTGCAGACTCTGGCTGCCAATGGCAGCATCTATGATGGGGGTATTTTGGCTTCAAAACTGTCAAGTGGTAAATAGCAGAGCCACACTATCCACTTTATATATAGTCTCTGGTGTGGACCAGGGGCCAACATGTTTCTGTTTGACAGCAGGAAATGAGTCACGGCATCACTCAGGTAAAAGACCTGAGAGGTATGACAGGCCATGAAGGAAAATTCCCATTTTGAGCTGAGTCTGAGGCCAGCAGGTCAGTCAGGTCCTTTAAGACCAGCCATTGTGTGCTCCACTTTCTCCTCTTCTCCAGCAGAGGTCAGTAAAGATTAACCATCATCAGTCTCCTCTGCAGTTTGATGTGTTTGTTTAGGACTCATCTCTGCTCCCACATTTACAAACCAGGCTTTCTCAGAACAGTACTTTTTTTTCATGTCTTATTACAGCCCACACTGTGATTCATCCAAAGATGGTGAAATGGTTGTTGTCAATTCATGATGGAAAACTGTTTCAATAAACTGGAAAAAAAAATCTGTGAGTTCTCTGATTGTTGATTTTGATTTGAAACAGCCTTGTTAAAATCAAGATCAACATTCAGAGGTTTAAATCAACAACACTGTGCTGTGTCTGATCCAGAGAAAACTGCTCTCGGATTGGGTCGATGTCTTTAAAGTGATACTCCAGGATGGAGCAAGTTAGGTCTTACCACAAGGTTTAGGGCAGAAATTACCCCTACAGCAGTGATTTTGTGCAGCAGAAGCCCAGGGCGCTCGCACCAAACACCCCCTCCCTGCTCGTCTGCCGCTTTCCTCTGCACTCAGACGGGGCCATATTTTACTTGACCAAAAACACAAATAAACTGACTCCCACTGAAAAAATCTGATATCGGTCTGCATTCACGCTTTATGTAGAAAACTTTCGGCGCGTTGCTTTCACACAAAAACACCACTAAATGAGGCTCTAGTTCTCATCTTGTCGTAAAACTGTGCTACCTCCACTACAGAGCCACAGCTGGCTAAAAGGTGCCTGCTGCTTAGTGTATCAGTCCGCGCGCAGCTTGCCAGATATAAACAAACACAGGTAGTCTGCTAGGACGAATTATACAATAACAATGTAAAGATGAGTGATTATGAGTGCGAGGACAACCTGCCGTTCACTTTGAATAAAGCGTGAATGCAGACCGATATCAGATTTTTCGGTGGGGGTCCGTTTATTTGTGTTTCTTGGTCAAGTAAAATATGGCCCCGTCTGAGTGCAGAGGAAACCGGCAGACGAGCAGAGAGGGGGTGTTTGGTGTGAGCGCCCTGGGCTTCTGCTGCACAATAACACTGCTGTAGGGGTAATTTCTGCCCTAAACCTTGTGATAGAACCCAACTTGTTCCATCCCAGAGTATCACTTTAAGGTGGTTTTAAATTAGAGCTAAATATTCATCAAATTTAAACCGATATCGCAATGTAATAGAATGCAATTTTCAAATCACAAAGGCTGCAATAAAAAAAATGCAGTTAAAAACTGTAATCTACAGGTTTACATATTTCAGTGGTTGAGCCAAACTCTGTTTTATTTACATTTCTGCACCTTAGTTTGTGTTTTGTTACTGATGAGAGATCGGTGAGAATTTTATACATTTGATGTGTACGTTTACACACTGTTTCTTTTTCATTTTATAAAAGAGCACTTCACATGTTGACATATTTCAGCGGTTGAGCCAGAGATTTGATTTTATTCACATTTCTTCACTTTATTTAGTGGGAGACTCATGGAAGAGAGGGTTCATATTTATTTTTCTGATTATTGGTCATACCAGGCCTGTTGTTCTGTAGTGCTGTGTTCCTTTCTCTGGTGTTGTTCAAGGAAATTGATAATTTTATTACATGTCTACAAGGCTTGAAGTTAAATCAGTCAGTCAATACTCTGCTGTAATTGTAGTAGTTAAATAAAGATACGTTATTCGTATCAATTCATGCACCAATTTATCTCATTTCATCATAACTTGTAGACATGTAGATTATATGTTGACAGTATCCTTTATCATGTTTCTCATACTGTAGAACAGTTTATTGCTTGTGTTGAGTGAATAATGAAAATATAAACATCACCCCCAAAGATCACATGCTAAATCGCCATTACAATATTGGTTAAAAAAAAATCACAATTGGATTATTTTCCAAAATCCTTCAGCCCTATTTTAAATCATTTCCCTCCATCCTGCAGTGTCGTACCAGGGACCAATCTACACCCATGGGGAAGGCCCTGCCCCCATACCACCACAAGGCATGCTGGTCCAGCCAGAGATGCACCTTCCTCACCCAGGTCAGTCCAGCTCTCTTCTTTTAAACAACAACTTTTAGGTTGATCAATGTTTGACATTCACTTCTGGTCCTCAGGTCTCCATCCCCACCAATCAGGAGGCCCGATCCCTAACCCCGCCCTCTACGGAGGCCCCCCTGTTTCCCTTTCACCAGGGCAACCACCACAGCAGCTGCTGCCGCCACCTTTTTACCCTCCACCTGGGGTCATGACCTTCCCTTACCCTGCCATGTACCCGAGCCCACAGGTGAGTTAACGAGTGCTTACTGTTGATCTAATTAACAGGGGGCTGATACGTGTAAAGGCACATTTTGTGATGGGAGCTCAATGCAAAGAAGAAACCAACCCTAATTAAAGCTGCAAGCAGCGTTAGACGGGTCCTCGGGCTCCGGCTGGTTTTCCCTCCAATGTGTCCAACAAAATGAGACGAACATTTTGGCGTTGGTTTCATCTCTCAACGACATTCCTAGCCCCAGTTAGGGCTGTTTTGGTGTGCATAGGTGGAAGTGAGCCTAATGGCTCTGAGAGAATGGGGAGTCAGTTGATACCATGGTAACATATCCTCTGCTATGCTGAGTGACATGAGCTGCATGCATGGAACTCCTAACTAGAGTGTAGTGTGAGAGTTTATCAGCCATCTAATGTAAAGAAGTCCTCACAGAGTCCACAATTTTACCCCAATCTGTGTAAAAAGTATCATATTTTGTAGGAAATTTTGTCAGGAATCATTTTTTGGCATTTTTAAAGCTGTACGAGTTTTACTTTTTTGTCTAGAGGCCCAAATGTGTCACAAAACGAGGCCAAGAGCGCGGAAAATAGAGGATTTATTTTTTTTTAAAAAGTCCAAACTACTTGTCCTATAGGCCAGAATGTTGACTTAATCTGTGTAAAAATATCATATTTTTATAGGAAATTTTGTCAGGAATCCAGCCATGTAATTTTTAAAGCTTAGAGTTTTACTTTTTTCTCTAGAGGCCCAAATGCTGCACTAGGAGGATGTGTGTGTGGAGCTGTAACGTGTTCTCCTCATCTGTTTACATGGAGAAGGCCGAAAGCGGTCGGCGACTTTGAGGGTAGGGTCTGGTCTGTCATGTCAGGCAATTTTCAAGCCAGTACCATTTTTGGTTTTTGACAAGTTAATTTTTGCAGAAAGGGTAAAAAAAAAATAAAAATCTTATTTTGAAAGGTAAATTGCCAGCTTCCTCCTGGAGATAGGTCAGGGGTATCAGCATATGATTTTGTTGCGTCTCGGTGAGCTGAACGTTTTGGTGTTGGTTTCATCTCTCTACGACATTCCTAGCCCGAGCTAGGATCGTTTTTGTGTGCCCCATTTGCTGTACAGGGCTTATAATGGGATGTCGGGGGATAATTTTTTAATTTTATCTAATTTTTGGACCTACATAATGTGTGTGCCAATTTTGGTGAGTTTTTGAGCACATTTAGGGGGTCAAATTTGACGAAACGCAAAGGGCGGAACAATGATAAGAAAGAAACTGACGAAAAACTATAGTGCCCTCCACCTTCTAGCTCTTGCTAGAAGGTGTCCTCTGCTCAGGCCGACCCTAACTAATCCTGTGTGTCTGCGTGTGTGTGTGTGTGTCATTCAGGGTCAGGCCCAGGTGACGTACGGAGGTGTGACGTACTATGACACCATGCAGCAGCAGGCTCAGCCCAAACCTTCACCTCCACGTCGCACGTCTCAGCCCGTAACTGTCAAGCCCCCCCCTCCAGAGGTGCCCTTTGCTTCAGAGTGACCCCGCTCCCACCCCTCTCCGTCTCGCTGTCTCAGCCTCACTCTGAACACAGAAGTATAGGTGAGTGGCTCTGCTCTGCTTTTCATTTGGCCTGTCTCAGTCTTTGGACATGAGCCTCTGGGGCTCCTCTCCTCCTTCTCCTCTGGGTGTTTCTCTGAGGATGTTTTGACTGGAAATGATGTTGACTGTTTTTGCAGGAGCGGGATAAGAGGGTCAGTGAGGAGTACGGTCTCAGAACAGCAGACATCAAACACCCAGGGAGGGATGAGAACACGGACTACAGGTGGAACCAGATTTTTCCCCCTTTTTTTTTTTTCATTTTTTTTTTTCATTTTTTTCAGGCGACTAGTGAGCAGCTCACCCATGCACAGACTGTTCTGCAACTCACAGGTTCAACGCTACCAATGTGTCTTTGAGCCTGAAACCATCTGCCTGATAAGTCTAACCCTTTAGAGCCACTTTGAAGCATTTAATGTCATGGAGACAGATGCAGAAAAACTCTGAGCTGAAGGAAGAGATATTGGGATCGTAGATAGGATTTCTGTTTGTTTATTTTCTGAATCCTAAAAACATCAGCTGTTGATTTTGACCAATAAGGGGCTCATGCTTTTTTTTACCCTTAAAGTTTAGCAAGATAAGAACAAAGCCCAGCAACTTCAGAGTTTATCTTCAGAGTGAGTGGTTTTGGTGGACTCGGTGCTTCCTTGAAAATTCTACGTGTTACCGTCTTGTTTCAGACAATGTTTGATAGTATGGATCTCTTTTCCTTCACACAGACAGTTTTATAGTGAAAGAGCTATAACATATAATAACTGAGTGGATGAAATGTAAGAAAATAGTTTTAAACACGTCTTCAAATGTCCTGTTTTGTCCAGATGTCAGAGATCCAGTATGTCGTTCTATAAAAGAGAGAATTCCTTGAAGAAGCTGCATCCTGGGAGGATCAGATTTACACGAGTCGCTTAAGTATTAAAACAGTTATCAGAATTATCCTCAGTTCATTTTCTCTCTGTAGAAATAGAAGAATTTAATAATGGTTATTATTCTGCTGTCATTTCTCTCCGTTGGTTGTTGTATATAGAGATCTCAATGTGTAAATAGGAGCTTGAAGAGATGGAGTAGAGCAGTAAACAGATTCTAATGATATTAAGAGCTACAGAGCACTCAGCTTCTGATTGAAAACACATCGGCAGGGACCTCGAATGTTAACGGTGGATTTGATTTAGAAAAGAAGGAGCTGTGTGACTAAAGCTTCTTTCTGTTTTCTTTTTTTTTTTTTTTTCAAATGTCACTGTTTAATTTTGATGCTGTTTGGTTTTTTATTTTTATTGTTCTTAGTGAATGCAGGAGAGAATTGATGAGTTATTTGTTTTCATGTGGTAACACCCTCAAAGGCACAGTGAAAAAAACACTTTATAGAATGCATCAACTAACTTCTTTTCTGCAAATAGATTAAAGACGTTTCAGAGTTGAAATTAACCAGAAAAGCTTGTTACAGTGTATTTTTCCATTTTCCCTTTTTTCCAGTTATTCATTTTCTATTCAAGTTAAAGAATGTTCCTGGTTTGTTGTCAAATAAAAAAAGAGAAATCTGACGGCTTGTGTTTTAACCTGCTTTTTATTCTGGCCCACAATGGAATGGATGTCTATGCACATCACAGACTTACACAGACATTTAAATTTAGGCCAGTTGAACAAAATGGGATTTCCAAATCTTTTCTTGTTCTAGAATTTAAATTCTTTATTTGTGGACTTTAAGCACATATGAGATTAAAATGCGATTAATTAGATTAAAAATCCTGTAAATAATTCAATAAGTGGAGCCTAACAGTACTAATTATAATCCATCAACATCATTACCCTGCATACTTGACAATTTCCTTTATTGATTCTTTACATTATGGCTGAACTGCAGGACCTTGTGCCACAGATATCTGAGTTTAGCAGTTAGATTAGATTAGAGTCTTTGGGCTCTAATTTCGTAGACCAAGCACAGGCGCACCTGCCCTGCGCCGGCCTTCGCCGCACGGACAGGGTGTGACCGGCGCACTTGGCAAGTTTCCTGCAGAGCCAAGAGAGGCGCAGTCAAGGTGCAGAGGAGCACAGGGGTGCGCGTCCATGCCTCCCTCCACGCAAATGGCAGAGAGGGAGGAGAAAAGCCGAGGCGCAGCGTCTGATTGGTCTGAATGATCCCCAGCACCGCAGAAACAGTGCTGGTAGCGGAGACGGTCAGAGCCGCTGTCCCTGCAGCTGGAGAATGAACAGCGGGGCGCATCGGAGGACTCGAAGTGCGTCACCGTGTGGGCCAGCTCCCGGGACAGATTTAATCTGTTCCCTTGTCATTAATAGGAGTACAAAATGAAGAGACAGTTACACAGCTGGCTTATCCATTCAGAATACTTTTGATCCACCTGCACTCCTGGTTTGTCATCGCCAAATAGCAAAACCTTTGGTGATATACTGTATACTCTCCTGGTGTCTCCGCCTCATCCTCCTTCCAATAATGTACTCCATCTTTTTAGATCATGTTAAAAATAAAGACTAAAACAGAGAAATATGGAAAATCACGGGTGAATCCTGAGTGACATCTATTATTTTGTCTCTTTTTTCTTCGTCTTTTCTCTCCCTCTTTTCTTTGAATAAAATGAAATGAGAGAAGCCAGATATATACTCAGTATCAGATGTTAAGGCTGTTTATTGTTTAATTGTAAGATGTGCATCAAACTTCCAGCTGCCGTCAGGTTAACTTTCCATTATGAAAAACGGCTTTAATCTGACATCAGATGTGATGGGACAGTTAATATAGATATAAATGTCTATGCTGGTTCAGACGGTTACATTAAATAGTGATTGCTGTGATTGTTTATTGCATCAAAATGTGCCTGACACTCTGGAAACCTGGCTCTGAGGCTTTGTTGACATGTGCGCACATGTGCACCTGTCACCAAATTACAGCTGCTGAGGGTGCGCTCCTCTTTGCATTGAGAATAGACCAGGTTGGAGCTGGCGAGCTTTCAGCGCATTTTCTGTGCACTTTCTGCGCTATTTTTGGCATGAAATTGTCACTGCGCCAACATGAATATGCCGACACCTCCCCCTGGCGCGCAGTCACACCCATCTCTGCGCAGACGGTCTACCAAATTGTCAAATTGGCAGTGCACTGCGGTGCGTCACACAAAATCAGCACTGTGCAGGCCGCACCAGGCTTGCGCCCCCTGCGCTGCGCCACAAAATTAGAACCCTGAGTCGTCATTGAACATTAGTACAGAGTACATAAGCACAACAAAATTAGTGCACAGCTCTCCTCTTCGTGCAGAACATGTAATAAATAATAAAACAGAAATAAGTGACATTAACTAAACAACGCTGTATATAGCAGAGCTATACACAAGTCAAAGGGCTATTTACAGACACTTCGCAAACAAGCAGCACATTCATTTAGGTAACAGATAGATAGATAGGTAGATAGGTAACAGTTTCTCATGAAAACTCTGATTCAGAGATGATGCTGGATGGTTCTCTTGTTTTAATGACACACACATACATATTTTCCCTTTTTTATACACTATCTTTTTTCTTCCTCTCTACTTTAACTCTGTTCTGAAAAAACTCAACCAAGGATATGGTTTATTTTACACACTCACGCACAAACACACACACCTCTGCTGTTCCTTAATATGAATATAGAGAGGCAAAGGAAGGAGGTTCTTGTATTAAAGTGTGATTGACAGGCTCTAACAGCCAATCAGGTTGCAGAAGATGTTCTTTGAATATTCAGCAGCAGCTGCTGCACAAAGAGGGGCTCAGCTGTTAAAGGAATAGACCGCTTAATTTATTTAACCCTCTGACTGACAGACAGTCTCAGTCCAAGACCTGGAGCTGCATCCAAACATGAAACACTCCCCCTGGACCATTGTTCTCCTCCATTCTTTCATCTCTTTTTTAACTCATGTCTGATAAAAGAATGCCAAAAAAGAAGGAAAAGGGAAGGGGAAATGTGAAAATAAGATACCAAAAAGAAAAGGATAGATGAATAAGATCAGAGAACAAAAAAGGAGAAAAGGAAGAAAAGAAAAAGAAAAATGAAAAGGGGTGTAATAATGTTAGAAGACCAAAGAGGACAGGATAAAATGGGAAGTGAGAGTGAAAAGGGGGATGGGTATAAGGGATGGAGGGAAAGGTAAAAACAGAGGCAGAAAGGGTTAGTCTAAGAAGAGAGGGATGAAGAGAAGAGGAATAAATGGGACATGGAGGTCAGAAGTCAGGTTTTTGTTTTCCCTGCTGTATCTGATTGGTCACTTCATGCTGCTCCTTGGCAACGAGCTGTGATTGACAGCTGAGTGTGGCTGATGATGTAAGAGCTCTGCTTTCTGACAATGGGGTGAAGGAAAGCCTTCTGCCCTCTGATTGGCTCATTAGTCATGATGTAACAGCCAACGATTGCTCACATTATTCGCCCTCTCTATCCTCTCTCTGCCTGACCTCTTTTCATTCTGTTACATCTTTCTTTTCCCGGCCTTCCTTCTTCCTGCCCTCCTAAGGCATTCTGTCTGCATTTCGTCCTTTCTTTGATGTGCTGTTTTTATCTTCTCTCCCTTCCTTTCTTTCTCCATTTCATTCATATCTTTATGTTTCCTTACCTTCATGATTCCTTTTCCTCCTGTCCTCTGTGCCCTACTTCTCTTGAATATTTGCTAATGAGTCAGGTGCTGTCATATTTGGACCCAGACTCAGAGTTATCAGACTTATTTTGAATCACAGTTATGTTAGCTTAGCATAAAGACTGGAGACGGTCGAACAATTTTAGCCTGGCTCTGTCAAAAGAAATCATTTAAATTTATTTCATGATACATCCCATTAAAAGTGAAGCTTACCGAGCTTACAACAGTTTCCTGTCAGTCAAACCCGCCACTCTAGTGAATTTACCATAGACTGCATCAAACCAGTAGTAAAATTAGCGACTCAGACAGGAGACGTTTTTTGAACCAGGCTGTAAATAGGTTAATTTCTGCTTTGAAAATGGCTTTTTTTTGGCTTGGTGTGTATGTGACCTCCGGTACTTCCGGAGCCAGCCTCAAGCGAACACTTGGGAAACAGCAGATTTTAGCACTTCCGCTTTGTCTCATATTCCAAGACTGGAGGTTGCTGCTTGGAATTTACTCATGTAGATTGTATCAAACATGGACTTAATCTAAGGGATGTCATCCTCTGAATCCTGCCTACGATGGTTCTACATCAGGAACCATGACTTGATCTCACTTTTAATCAACAAATCAATCAAACAAGAAAGAGTAAGAGTTATCAAACCTTGTGACTTTAAAGTCCCTGTAAGGAGCTTCTCAGTGATCTAGAAAAGTCTCCTTTCAAGAAATATGCCTGGTTGTAATCCACACTTTAAAATGAGGTTATCAGCACCAATAAAAGTTATTCCCAAATGCTACTGCTTAGCCTCCTGGTCAGGTCGAGCAGGACCAGATTGATTTACAGTACATCTAAATCTCTATGACAACACCACGCCAGCTGACAAAGTTTAGTGGAGAGATGAGAGGTCTGTGTTCTTCTCTGCTGAAGACGTTTTCTGTGATTAATTTTGTAGTTTTGATGGTGGACACTGGAGCCCAACTGTCCAACACAGAAAGGATAGAAGAGCAGAAAAAAGATAAAAAAAGGGAGAGATAGAGCACGAGCTTAAGGCTAAAACACAAGCTAAAGGCTAAAATGCGGGCTAAAATGCAGCAGTTATTCTGCAGCGGTCTGTTCAAACTTGAGAGTCTATCAATAAAATGTAGAGTGAGGTTACGTTAGCTCTGCTTGGTGAAGTTGGAGCTGGTAGATGAGCACTGGCAGGACATAACCAGGCTTCACTAAGGTTACACATTACAGACACGTCTCAAAGCACCGGGCTGTGAGTAGAGCTAAATATAGCTGGCAACTAAACTACTGTACAAACTGACAAAGTTTGTTTGTTGTCACGTTTCAAATGGTAGCTCTACCTAACTCTTGATAAATACCTTATCTTATGATGTCGTATCTGGTAAAAAGTTGTCTTAAACAAAGAAAAGTAGAGTCAAAAAGAAGATCTGGGGGGTATTCCACAAAGCTGGCTTAGCTTGAAGCCTGGCTTATTTCAGTCAGCCTCGCTAACTTTAGTGAGAGTTCGGTCCCGCAAGCAAGGCTTAGGGCTAGCGTGGCTTGGTAGCCATGGTAAATTAGCCAGGGCAACAAGCCTGGTCCTGGGCAGGCTTACGGTCAGGCTTACCTGAGCTGCGTCTCAGAGAAGGTCTGACGAGCTTTTGAAAAGACGCCTTGTCAGCTGCATTCTTCACATTAAATTAATCTAGAACTATAATGAATTATGTTCTTGTTCGGAAACATAAATCGAGACTTTTTAGTTACTTTTCTGACACCTCCTGCTTAAAACCCAAGTCAGAAGGCTCGCTTTCACGGACCGTATTCATACTGAAAGTCAAGCGAGCGTTTGGCCTTCAGCTCCACGGGAGGTTTCCATCCTCCCTGAGCTCGCCTTAGGACACCTGCTTTATCCTTTGACAGGTGTAACACCCAAGCCATTCTAGACTGGAGTAACCAGGAATCAAGACATGTCAGATACTCGACTGTCTGTTCCTGATGCAGGAAAGTTAGTGGCTGAGTGATTAGAGTGAAGGACGCAGTAATCTGTGTTTTGCTTTTGCCGTGGGTTCGATCCCATTCGTGGTAACTATTTGAATCTGATTTTATTTCTTCTGTCACCCTCAAAGTACACAAATTGTCTTGTGATATAAAAGGTGACAACAGCCACGATTTTCCATATAAATACCTTCCTTTTACCAGCAGCCCGTTCTCATCATGATGATAATGTAAATGTGATTCCAAATGGTGAGATAACTTTGTGTCTTCCCCCTTATTTAAATATAGAGCGCTGTATCACTATCATCTCTGATAAAAAAAAATGACATCTCATCTATACATGTTTTTTTCTTCTGTTTCAGTCAGTGTTAGATTAAACATCACCACATGAAGTATATATATATATATATATATATTTATATATATATATTTGAACAGCTTTAATTTAATCAAGATCATTCTCCTCCAGGCCACAGCCATGTGAGGAGCTTCAGGGTGAGAAGAAAAGGTCATCAAACTCAGCAGAAACGGTCAGTGTTGACTTGACACATGAGCATGGTATTCTTGAAATTTCCCCTTAAAGTCATCATACAACTCCATGAAAAGTTTTTTTCTCAGCTGAGAGAAACGTCTCCAGTCTTGGTTTTGACATGAAATTCGTGATTTCGACAGTTGGCACGTCAGTGCTTTTTATCTACCCGTACGTGCACTTAGCCGCAGCTTGGATCGGCCTGGCTTGAATCAGCCTGGCTTGAATAAGCGTCTCTAAAAATCAGCTGAGCCTTGTTAGTGGAACGAGTTGCAGCTAAGGTTAAAGTGGCCGCTTATTCAAGCCACGCTTAATGGTGATAGCCCAGCCTTTTATGGCCAGCTGGAATACACCCGGATCTCCATTCATTTCCAAAACAAACACACACCTTGTTAAGAGTCAAGTCTTCACTACGGTGTGTGAGACTTCAGGCCAAAAGGTGGCGCTGCAGTCTGATAAAACAGATCCTCCTCACAGCATCTTCAACCTTTTCATAAACTAACAGAATGGTTCATGAGAGAGAACAAAAACCACAAGCTTAGTTACAGGTAAAGCTAACTGAAAACAACAAACAGTGTCTCTATGAACACACACAATGTTAACGTGTGTGTGTGTATGTGAGAGAGAGAGTGTGCAGAAATGAGCTCCACACCACTGATACAACACACACTCACAGTCACACACATGTTCAGTGATGTGTGAGACATGAGCATACTGTTTGAATCCATGAGCGAGCACACACACACACACTCTAATGTATTATTTAACACTAATACTGGGTCCTGTTGCCTTGTGTTTTTGCTCAGTGACACATTCACACATACCTCTAGTCAGTCTGTTGAAGTAGGAATAAAATACATTGTGTCATGTGACCATTAAAGTCACAAACTAAAGCTGTGTGTTATTGTAAACAGTGGAAAGTAACGGAAACACATCTAAAGATGTCGTCACTGAGGGGTTAGTTACAGAGCATTGTGGGGGAAAGCTCCAGTTAAAAAAAATGAACTTTGCTCAGAAGTTGTAATGTGCATTTTTTCTGCCACTGCTTCGAGAGCTGCAACTAAATTCATCTGAGGTATAACACTTAACCTCTCATCCCCCTTCTCATCTTTCCCATGTCACGAGGAAGAGGAGGGTCTAAAGGGTGTCCAGTTACAGTTAGTGTCCAGCTGGTTGTGCTGATTGTGACCCTGTGGTGAGATCAGGTTACTCCACACACGCACATAATGACTCCATACATACACACAGATCAATGAAGGGTCATGTGACATCACTGAAGATCAATACAGCACATGTTTTATTGATACATTTACAAACAGAGTGATGCTCTTGTTCCCCTGTGAGGCCTGTCACTGTCCTGGATCTGATTCCCAAAGTAAAACTTATCACAGGTCTGTATCTTTTTCACTCATTACATCTGCTACACCTTTGTCAGTTGCCATGCTGTGTGATCATTTCACTCATTTCTCTCTCCTTGAATCTTTAAGTAGTGTGCAACAATCCTGAAACTCTGAAATCCTGGCTTTCAAAATGGACCACAAACACATCAGTCACATTCAGAGTCCTCCTCGTTAAGAGGCCAGCCAGACCTTCAGGCTCAGAAAACACTCCTCCTCAGCTCCACAGGTCGTTCCAAAGAGAAACACACTGACATGGTTTAAACAGACGCCCAACCTGCTGACCTGTCAGTGATGCACAATTATCACAAATATCAAAAATGAGTCAAAGTATTGGTGACCCTAGTATGCTGTCCTCTTGTGGTGTCTCAAAGCAGCTCAAAGTTTACAGAGACCAGAGCCGGTCAGAAATGACTCCAGTGATGCTTGACTTCAGCAGAGTGTGGCCTTTGTGCGAGAGAAGTTTCTAGAAAAAGATTCTAATAGTAGATTTTTGTGCATTTGAACAGGAAGTGATTCTGGTTCCCTTTGTTTTTGGAGCCTGTTATTAATTTTCATGACTCATTTGTTAGATATCGACACCAAACTGGTTGTGTTTGCAGTGTAGTTTTTCTACTTTTTTTTGTTCCTGTGTCTGGAGATCCTACATGTGACCATGGTCGCATTGTTTACACTCAAGATTTCACCTTTTAGCAGCCTGTGGCATGTTGATGCTAACCGGTGCTGGGGCTGGTGTTCTCTGTGAGCTAAGAAGAAGGCGGTGAGGACAACATGCTGGTGCTGTGGTGTGAGATAAGAAGAGACAACATCGACCTGCGCTTCCATCCATCGTTATTGGGAAGGTAAGATCTATCTCCAAGATGGACGACCATACCATGCTAACCCAGCACCAGAGGGAATACCAGAGGGCAGGGTAGCATCGTGTTGTTTATGGACATGGCTAACAGAGCGAACACCGGACACCAACGCCCCATCGAAAGGATTTCACCTGCTGTGGGTGGCCAGGATACAGACTAAACAGCCTGGTGAAGAAGTCCAGCTCAGTCCTGTACCCTGTGGAGGTGGAGGCTGACTGGAAAATGATGGTCAAGCTGTTGTCTCTGATGGACATTTTTGTTCTAGCTCACACTTATAAAGTTATTTTATTTGTATTCCTGAATGTTTTGCGCTGTATACTCGGGGGCGTAGCTACAATTAGGCAAACACAGGCAGTTGCCTGGGGCCCCAAGATTCCCAGGGCCCCCCCAAAGCATCTCTTAAACACTGATTTATGAAGTTCTCTTCAATTGAAAGCATTTCTTTTTTTCTAAATCTTACTTCACATGCTTCAAAATACATCAAAAGACTCAATCTTTAATGATGGTTTGGGGTACTCCCCCTCCCTTCTTATTCAATGGGCTATTCCATGTTACAACACATCTGAAAATTTGATTCAGAAGTCCAAGTCGGAAATAAAAACAATGTTGCTCTGGGATCTGAGAAAAACATATAAGACTTTTAGGATTTTAAGGACTTTATCGAGCCCAGGAAACAGGATAATTTTCTCAAAATCAAACTTTTTGAGTTGGTGATGAACATTATTGCACAAAATCTCTTTTTGGGATACATAACTCACTGGACAGGGGATTAAATAAAAATACATTAACTTTAAAATAATAGTACCAAAACGAATGGTAACTGTAAATATCACCTCTTTCAGTTGATTTTTTTCCAGTTTTATGTTGTGCTTGATATTTACATTTTTTTTCTTTACTACATTATTTTTTTCAATATTTACCTTTTGTAATGTTTTTCATTTTCTTGTTTGTTACTGTTACTCTGTAAATTCCCCACTGTGGGACAAATAAGCTGTCAATTGACCATAAAAGATTTCAAATCCAGGACAAAGTGGACTAAATTATGTATTTACTTTTTTCAAAATCAAACTTAAGTACAGAACTTGAGGAAATTCATTTAGTTGCGTTAAGTTACCATGTACAAGATTAGCACTGTCTCATGCCCTGATTCTCTGAAAGAGACAGTGGACCCAGAGAAGGACAGTCTAGCACTGAGGAAGATGAGTTACAAGGACATGGAGGTCCCCATTGACTGGATTTGCCTTGGGCCCCCAAACGACTAAATACGCCCCTGTATATACTTTCCTGCATTGTTGCTGTGACTCTGACTTTCCCTTCAGGGTTCAGTAAAGTACATTCTATTCTATTCTATTCTATTCTATTCTATTCTATTCTATTCTATTCTATTCTGAACAATTCAAGCCACAGGAGCACAGGGTAAATAAAACATTTACACCATTTTTCCTGTTTGAACCAAACTGATGGAGCATCTGAAGATTGATGTATATTATGAGATTTTTCTATCCCAGTGTGCTGCTGATATTAGAAACATGTTTATAAGACCTGCAAAGACGGATTGAGCACAAAAACGCGAAATTACTGCAGAAGTACAATTTTTCCATAAAGTCTGTTATTATGAGCTTTACATAATCTACCAGTTGGTTCAATCTGCTTTTCTGTTTATGTTGTGAGTATAGAATGAAAACACTGAAAATAAATTTTTGAGTACGTGGATTTCTTTACAGCATATTTAATTATGTGATCTGGTCCACCGTGGCCTACCCCTGATGGCTGCTCAGTTAGGGTTAGGGTTAGGGAGGGAGCTGCTGATTCCTCAGCTCTGTCGATCGGCTAATAGTCCTCATGACAGACCTCTCTGTAATTCCTCTCACTTAATGTCCCGGTGAATATTTCCTCTGATTGTCGTCAGGGATTTTTCCTTTTCCATTAATTTTACAGCACTGGAAGTACATGTGCGCGCGCGCGCTTGTCTCGTACGTGGGATGAGAGCGCGCAACTGCAGCAGATGAGAGCGAGGAAAGAGGGAGGAGGAGTGTGAATGTTACGAGTCACTTCTCATTCCACTAATTTAGCAGAGAGAGAAAGAGAGAGATAGAGTGAGTGTGTGTGTCGGTGGTGGTGTGTGTCGGTGCGGGGGGACCGCGAGGCGCGCGGACTCTGCGGTATCTGACCTGAAAAAAGGGAAAAAACGGCGCGTGCTGCTGCTCAGAAAACCTATAGCACCGAAACGCATCGGACCGGGCGGGTTCTCCTCCTCCAGGTGTGTGTGAAGAGAAGACAATCCGGTAACGTCGATCATTCATCCGGAGATATCACGGAATTATCCGCCGCTACTAACGCGACGCGGACTCCGTGTTCCGGTCTTTCCCACTCTGGAGACACCTGAGATCTGCAGAGGCAGTCGGCTGGCAGCAGGACTACCGTCTGGTGTCCTGTTCGCAGGCTTTTCTCTCACGGACGGAGCGCTCAGTGCCTCAGCCGCCGCTCCGTGTTTACGCGGAGAGCAGGAGGAGGAGGTGGAGCAGTCGGGTGGAGGCCGAGAGCTGCGGGCACACGGAGCCGGATACAGGGAGCATATTTCGGTCCTAAAAGGCTTGGATCTCAGTGCGGAAATCGCGAGAGAGGGAGCAGGGAGACGAAAAGAAAAAATAATAGTACAGAAGGTCTTTCTACCGCCTACCTCCTCCACTCCTCCACCAGCACCTCCCCCTGCAGCCTCACATGGGGTAACGTCGCTCAGGTCTTCGTGCAGCATCTCGGGGGTCTGCTCACACCTGCTACCACTTGCCCGCCCCGACCTGCGAGGGCCATATGATGTAGGAGCCAACCTCCCTCTCTCTCTGCATCACCATCTTTAATTTACTTCCCCTCCCCTACCCCCCACACAGCCACCCGTGCATCTCTGCCCCCTCTTCACCCAGCGTCCCACCATGCCGGCGGGGATGAAACCGCTGGAGAAGTTCCTGAAGAAGCAGACCACGGCTCTGACCCGGGCCGGAGGCTTTGTAGGCGGGATGACGGACAAGGCTAGCGGGGGGACGGGGGCGTCCCGTCGCAGAGCCAGTCTGTCCCGGGTCGTACCGTTCTTCAGAGAAACGTCACCAGAGAGCGGCCAGGCCAGGGAGGTGTTCAGGTGAGACGTGGAAATTCTTCTAAAATAACTTAAAACATGTCAACCACGCAGGGCCTTTTAAGTGGTACAGGTGCAAAAATACCCCCACCCCCCAACCCATTGGCCCCGTGAATATGTTTGATGAAAGTGAAGAATTTGCAAACATTTGACACCAGGACATTATCCCATCAATTGTGACAGAGTCCCATGTTTAGCTAAGAACTGTTTCATGACAGAGAAAGAGTAAGATACCAGATGAGATCAGGGGTTTATGTACTGCTGTTTGAATTTGTCACCTGGTCTGACCTCACGTCACTCAGTGGTGTATTAGTGTATTGTATTTCTGTCTCAATTCATGAGTTAGCTATAACTTATATATGAATGCTTCTGTCTGGTTATAGGGCTGTGTTTGTCTCAGTATGATGGACAGTCCTAATGCAGAAGCAAAAACAAGGATTTCAAATACATTTTCCACTTAAAGGGGCTGTGAGTAGGGATGGGTACCAAATTAGGTACTTTTATAGGTACCAACTGAATTCTGTCAAAAGTACTGGGTACCGATTCACGTAAAATTAAAAGGTACCATGTTAAGGTACCTAAATGCATCCTTGTGACTGTGAGAGAGTGGAAGACTAGGTGATTTTTCCATGCACACAGCATTGCAAGGTTATATATTCAAGAATAAATATGTTAAATTGAAAAGAATTCACATTTAATTATTAAACATATTGATATTATTTACAACATTAACACACAAAAGTACCGAAAATTGGTACCGTTGAGTACCGATACCAATTGCCAAGTACCGGTAATTGGTACCGTATCATTTCAAATGTGAAAGGTACCATCCCTAGCCGTGAGGACTTTCAAAGTGATCTCCCCTCTAGCTAAATGCCTGATTGTAATCCAGACTTTAAAATGGGATTATCAGCGTCAGTTTAGGTTACTTTGAAATGCCACTTTGTAGCTTCATCATAGCTTCTTCATAGTCTTTTCCCTGCTTAAGACATTTTCTGTGATTAATTTTGTAGTGATGGTGGACAGTGGAACCTAACTGTCAGACAGAAAAACGACAGAAGAGCAGAAGAAAGATAAACGGGAGAGAGAGAGAGCGCGAGCTAAAAGCTAGAAGACATTAGCTGAAAGCTATTACATTAGCTAATGGCTAAAATACGGGCTAAGTTGTTTGTGCTAATGTTCATTCCAACCCACAGTCAGCAGTTATTCTGCAGTGATCTGTTCAAACTTGAGAGTCTATCAATAAAATGTGGAGTGAGGGTTCATTAGCTCTTCTTGGTTAAGTTGGAGTTGGTAGATGAGCACTGGCAGGACATAACCAGGCTTCACTAAGGTTACACGTTACAGACACGTCTCAGGGCACCGGGCTGTCAGCACTACATATGGATGGCTTCTAAACTGACAGTTTGCTTGTTGACACTTGAGCCCACGGATATGGCCATTAGCCAGTCACTGACGTACGGTACAAACTTTAAACATTTGCTTGTTGTCACATTTCAAACACTACGCTACGTAACTGTGCTGATAAATACTTTGACTCGTCATGTATTCAGTAAAAAGTTGACTTGAACAGAGAAAATTTGTTCCAAAACAAACACACGCTTGGATTAAAGCTACACCTTTATGACAGTGTATGTGAGACTCTGGGCCAGAAGGTGGTACTGCAGTCCAATGGAAACAGATCCTCCTCACAGCATGTTTAAAAACAGAGGGAGAAATTAGCAGTAAAGGCTTTTTGGCCATTTGGGGGATTTTGTTGCGATCATTAGTCTGTCACTGCTTCAGCACAAAGAAATTTAGACTTTTTGTAAATTAGAAACTAAAACATGTTTAAAATATGTCCTGAGAACAGAGAGAGGAGAACTACCTCGTGAGTCTAAGGGTTTATTGGATTTAATTGTTGTTCTTGTCCGGTGTAAATCATTCTAAAGGAATCTGAGATTACGTAACACCTGCACAGCTCACTGCTGAATAACAAACGGTTGCATGTAACAGGTTTTAGACCCTGGGGCAGTTACTGGCTTTGCTTTGTAGATAATCCACATTTATGGTCCAGATTTACCAGTTTACCTTTATCCCCCAGGTGGGTCCAGCTTCTCCCTGCATCAAAAACACTCCCGTGAATCAGTTTCATGTGTCCTTAAAGTTAAAAGAGTCTTAAGCTTTTAGTGCAGCAGGGTAACATTTGTTCTAAAGTAAAACTGGAAAATATTACATACATAAAGAAGTCGATCGTCAACAAGGAGACGTTTGAACTCAGGCCTACAAACAGAACAGTGCGTTTCTAAAGAAAATCTGTCAGGGTGATTTAAAGATCAGCTGATGATCCTTTGGATAAAACAAAACCAGAAAATACAGCCCTGAAATCTGTTAATGTTCTGAAAGGCATTGTTTGGTATATTAGTCAATGAGACTCCATTTCCCAAACTAAACTCTGAGGATGAAGAGAACTGTGTAAGCCTTTGTCTCTGTTAATGTTGAACAAAATTTCAGAATTAAAAGAAAAAAAAAGGTTAGCAAAACTTTTCTCCACAAAGATGTAATCTAATTTTGACCTTTGACCCCCTGCAGTCCTGACAGTGAAGACCCCCCCTCCTGGCCCTCAGCGACAGGGACCGGCCTGGTTTCTGTGCCAAGCAGCGCAAACGGTTCTTGTTCTGGATCAGGGTCTGGTTCTGGCTCTGGCTCTGGAGGAGGAGACGTGCGCAGTCCATCTCTGTCCAGTGACGAGCAGAGCTCTGAGGCTAGCCTGATCACAGAGAGCAGCAGCAGTGGGGTTGGAGGAGGGACACCGCTTCCTCCTGACACACCTGATAACCTGACGCTGGCCGTGCTGGACAGCATGGTGGGGAAACGACACAGTCACTGCAGAGGTAAGGCAGCAAACAGTCATGTTCAACGTATCCAACCATTTAACAGACACATTATCTTCCTATGTCCAAATTCAAACTAGCTTAAAAAAGTATTCTGCAGCTGTTGGCTAAGCAAGCTACCTTATTGGGCTAAATGTTTTAAAACAGATGGAAAAGACCCTGGACAATAGGAGACATTTGTCTTTGGAACTCCAAGTTTGAAAGTTTCATGCTATCGATGGATTAGCCAAGCTGTAGTCAACACACCCTGTACAGGAGTCTTAGCTTTGTACCCAGTCAGCTCAGTGGTGGGATGTAACCTTCAGAGCTTGATCGATTAATCAGCCTATTATAGCGCATCACCAGTTAATCGATGTGATCAACTGATGTATTAACGTTTTTTGCTGTGCTGAGATTCTCTGGTCGCTCTGGTCCTTTGTGTCTGTGCTGCATTCTTCCCTATGCCTGACCCCTCCCCTTCATACACAAACACACAGGCCAGTGAAGTTCATCACCCCCCCCCCATGTACCCCTTTTCAATGGAGCTGGTGCTGGTTCCAATGCTTGGTGGTAAAAATAGTCATTCTCAAAAAGAAAAGCTGCTGAGCGAGTCATCTGTTGTTGGTTGGAGTTTCTTCATTTGTAACAAGAAATCGAGGTGAAACTGAAGCAGCAGTGCGTTACTTCTCTTATAGGTCCAGTCTATCTTCTTCTTTTACCTGACCAACTAAACAGCCTTATCTTATTTATCTTATTTACATGACAGAATGTCATTTCTTCTTCGTGTTCGCACGTTCACGTCTCCTCTGTTCTCTGTATTGGGCATGCTAGAGTCCAGCCCTGATGTGTTCATGGACACACAAACACATGAGCACACACACACACACACACACACACACACACACACACACACACACACACACACACACACACACACACACACACACACACACACACACACACACACACACAGACAAATACGCCATATGTAGCGGAGAGAGTCAGGAAAAATAATGTCACAACCATCACAAGAAACACAGATAAAAGAATAAAGCCTCTGCCTTCGCCTTGCGCTATCTCTGTGTTCCAAGGACAATAACGTCCTTTTGTAAACATGCTGTTAAGCCTTCCTTCAGGTAAAACACTACTGCTTTTGTCCACAAGCACAGCCAAACTCATAGACAGCACCGCTCCTACAACTGCATTAATCGTCCAAAAACTCATGTTTTTCACCAGTATTCCATCATAGTCCGCTCCGGGTTAGATATCGATGATCTGCTGAAGTCTGTGTCACTCCAGACAGCGCTGTGTGGCTGTAATGACCTCTGAACTGACGAAGACTTTGTTTACGTTTGCCCCTCAAAGAAAAGAATCAGCTCTCTAGAGAGTACTGCGCATGCGCAGTATGCTAACTCTGATGCAGGTCGGACTTTCAGTATCAAATTTAGTGGTGTGTTCACCACCTCCACAACATTGACGTCTTTTTACATTACTTACAGTGGCTGCTGCTGGCCGAAAAAAACGTTTAATATCCCTCCTCTCCGAAGGAGGCAGCATGTTGTCGACATGTATTTCTGTCGGGAATGAGTGAGTGTGCGTGTGCGTGTGTGTGTGTGTGTGTGTGTGTGTGTGTGTGTGTGTGTGTGTGTGTGTGTGTGTGTGTGTGTGTGTGTGTGTGTGTGTGTGTGTGTCGGTGCGGGGGAGTCATTAACCAATCTAACGTGTGTTTGAGGAAAAAAAAATGGACCGGCACATTCAGCGAGTGAAAAGGGGTAAATTTAAGTCTGAACATTATGAAAATAGTTAACTTAATAACGGTAGGGTCAATTCTATCCTTACAACAAATGCAAAAATGCAATGCAAAAAGTTGCTTAAAAGTTGGTGGGGACAATTTGTGCCTCCTGAAAACTTGGTAGTGTTATGTCCCTACCGTCCCTATGCAAACCTACGCCCTTGGATGAAAGTCCTCACTTTTAAAAAGTTACAGGAGTTTTGGGGCTAGTTTGTGACCTAAACCCTGGAATCTGTTTACGATAGAGAGCCAAAAAGACGTGAGTGAAGTTTTAAATCACATTATCAGGAGCTAAACACCTGTCAGGCTGTCCAAAACAGAGGCTCGAGACGAGCGCGTCCAATGAGCAAACACTGTGTGCAGGCAGTGCTCATGGGAGTTGTAGTGCCATAGTCTCATATTGCAATGGGTTTAGTATTTCAGATGTCGTTTCAGAAAACTACAATTAAATAATTCAACCTGCCAAAGTGGCAAGGAGGAGTGATGGTGTCACCCGCCACAGCTGGAATTCACCCGCATTTGGCGGGTTGGCGGGTGTTAATGTCAAGCCCTGGTTGTTTATATCTGGTTGCTCTCCATCACCAAAACTCCGTCCTGGGCCCTGCAACAGGCCTTAAGTATTTTGTTTGTAAAGTCTGAATCTGCAGTGTTTTTATTTTGTAGTTTTTTATTGTTTCTGTTTATAAATGCATTATATCTTTCTTATATCACAATATCTATCCAGCAATAAACCCAATAGTTGGCTGTTGCATAAATATCCCATACTGCGTTGCGCTCCATTGACTGTTATGATCTTTGTAAAGTATAGTATAAGTATAGTATGTCAGTTTTTTATTTGCAGCATGCATTTTTTTCCCATCATGTCTTGCTTTAACACATGTTTATGCCTCTCTGCCCCCGAGACG
The DNA here is from genome assembly GCF_033239565.1 of Halichoeres trimaculatus. Classification (NCBI taxonomy): domain Eukaryota; kingdom Metazoa; phylum Chordata; class Actinopteri; order Labriformes; family Labridae; genus Halichoeres; species Halichoeres trimaculatus. The sequence continues at coordinate 3,171,756 of NW_027437198.1, read as the reverse complement.
CATAGTTTTCAGAGGACAGTGTAAAAATCTAATTTCCAGTGTAAGCTAGTTGAATCCTTCAACCTTCCAGTTAAAGAAAAAATGTTGTTCAACTATCTTGGACTTCACTAAAGTTATATATCATAATATTTGCACAGGTATAATTTCTTTTCCACCTAATTTGTATTGTGATCAAGGGTTTCTGTTAATTAAACATAACGTCAAGACTTTAGTTTATGGGACCTGGGGGGGCCCTGTCTCTACAAATTTTTATATCCCCCCAGAGAGGTGTGAAAGTCAGCAGATATTTTGATAAAACAACCCATTTTAAGCAAAAACATCCTTGACATCAGTTTTTTTAGATTTTTTCATTGAAATCACAGAATACCAGAATATTCTGAGTACAAGTCAGAAAATTAGGAATGAGAACATCATCTGCAGATCTGTCGGTGTAATGTCATTGAAATTTGTAGCCCTACTATCTTGTTGAGGGCTGAGCTGTGTTGCATGCAAACCCTCCTTCTCAGCAGCTGCTGCAGAAGTGCTGAGAGGTAATAATTTAATCTGACATTTCAAAATTCATCGTCGACATCTGCTTGAGTTTAAAAACCCTCAACTGTTCCTGTACGTTGGTCTCAGAATCAGAGCAGAAATTATTTCACATCCAGGCTGTTTTTTTTCTCTCTGCAGGATTGTATTCAGTTCATAGTTCACATCATACAGACTGTTTCTGCACTCTGTGTGTGTATGTGTGTGTGTGTGTGTGTGTGTGTGTGTGTGTGTATGTGTGTGTGTGAGTGTAAATGTGTGTGTTCGTGTGTGTGTTTATGGTTACATAATCCCTGCCGTTCCTCTTTCAGAAACACAGCCTGATTATTACAGCTGAAGTGGGTGTGCATGTATGCGTGTACCTTTGTGTTCCTGCAAGAATGTGTGCCTGCATGCCTGAGTATGTGTGTGTGTGTGTGTGTGTGTGTGTGTTTAGCACTGATTGCTGTGCTGCAGGGTGTGTATCTGTTTGTTTTCATTTATCCTCTTAATAGTATTTCTTCCTAAAAGCAAACAGAACAATTACGGATTTTTCAAATAGGTGAAAAGAAAGAAAACAAAGAGGAATTCGGATGAAAACATGTTTTAACGTCATTTTAGGACCTTTTTAAGATAGGTTTCTTCATTTAAAAAGAAAACTTTAAACAAAGTCTTGAATAAGACAGGAAATGTTTAAATTGTACACCCATCCATCCATCCATTGTCTAAACCGCTTATCCTGTTCAGGGTCGCGGGTGGCTGGAGCCTATCCCAGCTGTCATTGGGCGAGGGGTGGGGAACACCCTGTACTGGTTGCTAGCCAATTGCAGGGTTGACACAATGACAGACAACCATTCACGCACAGACTCACACCTAGGGACGATTTAGATTGCCCAATTAATCTGGTGAGCATGTTTTTGGACTGTGGGAGGACGCCGGAGTACCTGGAGAGAACCCACACATGCACAGGGAGAACATGCAAACTCCTAAATTGTACACATAAACATAAAAAGTATTTTGGTTTAAAATGATTTGATCTAAAACTTACTCTCATGTCTCATGTCACTGTGGCTCAGTGGTAGAGTTGATGTCTCTCAATCGGAAGTTCAAGGGTTTAGGTTCAGCCCCTGCAGTCACCTGCCTGAGTGAACCCCAATCTGCAATCACTTGGGAATGGGCATGTATTGATCCAATTCTTTATTGATTCCTTTATCAATTCCTCCTTTGGATGTTCCCTGTACAAAAAGTAGCTATAGAGGTTTTCAACAACATTATATTGGGTTATATAAATTATTATATTGGGTTTATAAATGAATAAATATGTAATTGGTCACTGGATCTGGATATCACTGGGCCTAAATATACAGAGATAAGTAAAAAGTTGCATGTCAGATGATGGACTGTTTTGTAGTATGTTATTGACACTAGTAGGCCATCTAGTGTCTCGGAGTGGTTATAGCATTACTCTAAGTTGTTTGGTCAGTTATTGTGTTAGCAAGCTAGTTTGCTTTGCAGGGGCTTGCAAGTCTACAGCTTGGCATGCTAATGCCTAGGCTTTTACCAGCTGAGCTAATTAGAATTACTTATATCCTGTTAACACAGAGCTTTCGCTAATGATGGTGAGCAGTGTGTCCTAGCCCGTAAGATGATCTTTTACATATGCGTTTTGAGAATTTTCTCCACATAATAAAAATATCAACAGAAGAAAATGTAACGCTCCAGTTTCTCACAAAGATTTCACAGCTAAGCGGCAGCAGCTCGACACATGATGTAGTTTGATCTGAAGGGATCTGATTTATGGAGATACAGTGAAACGTGACTATACCACAGACAGCGAATGTTACTGTGCTATGAAAACTGGAACAGTTCGGATTCATAGTTTAATAAAACTACTAGAGATGTCCCATCAGCATTTTTTGACCCATTTCGATTATTTAGTACTGAGTATCAGCTGAAGCTGAGTCCTGATCTGATGTTTGGGGTTAGGAGATAAACTTTGCTTAAGAAGTAAGAAAGTGAAGCTGCACACTCTTTTGTTTTGTGTTTTTACAATACTGAACCTTAAAAAATAATTCCAAAAAGGAATAAATTCATTTTTTTCCCTCAGCTTTCTACATACAACACCCAGTAAGTAAGTAAGTTTTTTTTTCTGTCTCTGAGGTCTACAGACTGCTCGTTTGACTTCATGCTTGATTTGTGCTCTGACATGCTCTGTCACCTGTGGGACCTTCTAAATCAGGTCCTGGTGGTCTCACATTAGGCTGTGGGAACATCTCACAGTGGATCAGCTGACACAGGGTGAACCTGAGCTCAATTTGAGCTCTGTGGTAAAGGCTGATGTACATATGTTTACTTAGTTTTTGATTTTTAATAAATTTGCATTTTAAAAAAAATCACATTGTCATTATGGGGTGCTGTGAGTATAATTTTGAGGAAAAAATGAATTTATTCCATTTTGAAATGAGGCTGTAGCATAACATAATGTGAAAAAGGGAAGTGCTGTGAGAACTTTCTAGAAGCAGTCGGGTACTGAAAAATTCAAGTCCTTTCATTTCTCTTCATCTCTGTGTCTGTCTCCTCTCTGTCTGTGATATCTCTAAGGTTTTATTCTCTGCTGGTTAAACCTAAGATGGATGGAGGTGTTTGTAGTCTATTTTCAGCTCCTTCATCCTGCAAGAGAACAAACAAGAGAGGGAGAGAAAAAGAAAAACCTGGAGGAGACAAAAACTTGTGATAGAGACGGAGACGTGCAGGCGGATGTGATATTAAAGATTGTCTGGTTCTTCTTCCTCTTTATGACTTTTATTAGCAAAGAACATCAAGGAGCAGCTGCTCATCTCCACAGACAGACAGAAATAAAACACCAGTTTCAGTCAGCTCTCACCGTCAACCCTGACAGAGAATCATCCTAATTACCTACAACTTTATCATCAGTTGATCAATGTTACTTTTACTACGCACAAAGGGTCTAATCTATATTTTAAAATACCAAATCATTTAAAGGGGACATATCATGCTGATGCCTGATTTAATACTTACATATAATATAATAAATTTGAAAACAAGACCTTTCACCCCCTGAATTTTCAAAAAATTAGATATTGTATTTTTTCTGATATCCTAGAACGAGATTTGATGCCTCTGAAAATAGGTCATTGACATTTGGCTGCGAGATTTTGACCTTCGTGACGACACGAGGTACCTTTCTTTTTATTGGTGTAATCTGATAAAGCAGCTCCTCCTCTGTGATGTCAGTTAGTCACACAACAACCACTGAGGGACACACCCACCAAGAGCCGACTGACTGAGTGCTGGATGCAGGGACTCTACTCTGCTGAGCAGCTCGGCTTTACATGGTGAATTAGCAGTTAAAACACTGTAGTTTTAGCAGACGTCGTAATACTTGTGAGACTGTGATATTTGCATGCTTGTTCTGACATGCACTGTGAACCTGGACCACAATAATGCTGTGGTAATAACATAGTGACGAACTGACGGTAGAGGCGATCTTTAGACTCCACTTTCAGCATGATGGATAAAACAGATAGAGAAAAGTGAAGGAGCAGGATGGAGCCCTGTTCTAGAAATAGTTTATTGGTGAAGTCTGCCTATATTTCCACGTATAAACTATACATGTTACAGTACTGGTTTGACTCACCACACTGAAGCGTCCTGAGATGATCTGTGTCCAGGGGGCGCAGTTGGAGAATGCGCTTGGTCGGTTATCGGAAGGTTGCAGGTTCAAGCCCAGCTCTGGGCGACACATGGCGATGTGTCCTTGGGCAAGACACTGAACCCCTAGTTGCTCCCACTGCTGTGTCAGTGGTGTGTGAATGGGTGTGAAAGGGCGTGACTGTATTAGAGATACTGATGGATAGCTATCATAGTAGAGATTGGATCCATCAGTGAGTGAATGTGAGAGGGAATGGGTGTGGATGGGTAAGTGTGACCTGTGGTATAAAGCAGCTTTGAGTGGTCCATGACTAGAAAAGCGCTATATAAGCTCAAGTCCATTTCCCATTTTCTTCCTCCTGAGCTGCAGAACCGTCCGGGTCTGACTCGGGGTCCAATACAAAAGGACGTATCCTACACTCTGCCATTTTATTAGTGATATCAATGCCTTACGGTGAAGTTTTGGCAAACAGCAAACTCGCTCGGTCTGCCCCATTCAATGTGGCGATTTTGTAAATACTGCCATGCTGCAAAAGCCCCCCCCTGGCTCTACTCCCTCCGCCCCTCTGATAGAACGGACTAATCAGAGCACAAAGGGCTGTGACGTTGCGAGGTTACTGGAGGTCATTCTCCAAACGGAGCATTTCATCAAGATCTTCAGAATGGCCTAAAGTGAGGATATTGAGAACGCTATTGTGGGGCAATGAAGGAACTAAATGACTTGTACTGAGGGCAGAAATGCTTTACAGGCATCCTAGTCTGGCATAGTGAAAAGGAGAAACAAGCATGATATGTCCTCTTTAATAAACAAAGAAAGAAAGAAAGATAGAAAGGAAGGAAGAGCAGCATGATTTGGTCTGAGGTCAGAGGGAGGACACACATGTCCTGTTACAGAAAAAGTGGTTGATGTTTGTGTTTCCCTTTAAAGTTTACTTAAAATTTCATATTTCTGGTTGTTGGAGCTAAGGTGAAACTCCAACACGAAAGATCCAGGGGCAAAGAAAAAGGCAGAAAAAAACCTTTCAAAAACATTATCAATACATTTTGTATTTTTATACAGAAATTAGTGTAGTACACACACACGTGTAAATATTAAAACATTTAGGATAAATGTAAAGATTGAAAGCATTAACAATAGAAACCTTTAACAAAAGAGTAAAAACTGCATTGTCTTACTCATGCATACACACACACACACACACACACACACACACACACACACACACACACACACACACACACACACACACACACACACACACACGTGTTATTAAGTAATGAGGACTTTACTTTGTCTGCACTCATCACACTCATGAATAATCCAACAACACATACTTCTTGTTAAACTCTCAAAGGAAGCATTATTACAGCTCAGTGTGTGTGTGTGTGTGTGTGTGTGTGTGTGTGTGTGTGTGTGTGTGTGTGTGTGTGTGTGTGTGTGTGTGTGTGTGTGTGTGTGTGTTTGTGTGCATTGTTTGTCAGCGTGTGGGTGTGTGAAGTGTTGAACGCTGCATATCAATGTTATGCAACTCATCTCTTTTAATTTTCAGTGAAACGTTTGAGGACATGCTGATTTTTCTCTGTTCAGCCTCAAGAGCCACAAACTGAATTTTTGACTGAATGTTTAATCTTGAATAACCACTCATTACTAAAGACGCAAACTGTAAAAAGGAATTTGTTTATTCAACTTAACTCACTCATAGGGCTGGTTTAAAAAATTGATTCTCAAAAAACAATCAATTGTCATTTTCAAAATTTGGTATCAATTCATAAATAGAAATAGAAATAGAAATAGAAATAGAAAATACTTTATTTATCCCCGAGGGGAAATTCAGGAGTCACCATAGCATTTAAGAAAACAAAAGTAAGAAAGAGTATAGAAAGTGTTAAAGGGTCCGCAAGAAAATAGATGACGACATCCCGTCCACCACTTGTCCACCACTCTCCAGCCCAGCCAGTCTCCACCTCCACAGGGTCCAGGACTGAGCCTCCCCAGCAGTCTGTTCAGTCTCTGTCTCCTGGATCCTGTCTGCTCACAGCAGGTGAAGCTCCTCCAATGTGGGGCCGGCGTCCGATGTCAGCTCCGTCAGCCACGTCCGTTAACAGCTCGATGCCGCTGGGTTAGCACAGCTAGCTCGTCCATCCCCCGGGGCTAGATCCCATGTTCCCAACAACGATGGATGGAAGGACAGGTCCACGTCGTCACCTCCCAGCTCACACCCGAGAACCAGCACGTCATCCTCACCTCCTCCTCCTCAGCTCGAGGGAAATCATCAAGCCTTACACTAGTTAGCATTGACATGCTACAGGCTGCTAACTGCTAATTTCACATGTAAACAATGCAGTCATGGATATATGTTGATCTCCAGACAAACGCAGGAGAAAAGTAGTAAAAAATATCACCAAAGCCACAAAAAGTTTGGTGTCCATGACCAACAATAAAACCATACAAAGTGATGATACACTCCAAATACAAAGATTATGAAAAAATTACAAGAAACGGACAAAGAAGAGAGAGCTGCTGCAACAGGCAGCTACTTGGGCAGCGCCGAGCAACAGAAAAAAAAAAAAAGTCCAAGGATTGATCTTTCGATCAAAAAAAAATCCCTTTCTCGGATTTCAGTTCCAGACTGCAGGTACTGCGCGAATATTCCTTTCCTGCATGTCAGTATGGAATATAAAGTCATACATTATATCTGTATATCTTACAGCGAGCTCTTGTAAGGTTATATAAAGCAGAGATCAGCCCAAGATGCATCTAGATCAGCATGTCTCCTCACGCTCTCCCCTGCTAAGTCGGGGCACGGCAGACTTTAGTTTATTAGATCAGTGATGCCCAATCCTGGTCCTGGAGGACCCCTGCCCTGCATGTTTTTTATGTTCCCGACCAGGGCTTGACATTAACCCCGGCCAACCGGCCAAATGCGGGTGGATTTCGGCAGTGGCTGGTAACACCACTGCTCCCACTGGCCACTTTGGCGGGTTGAATTTTATCTCAAACATGGAGCAGAGAGACAAGCAAAAAGATGACTCTGATGATGAAAGCTCTGAGGAAATTTAATTTACCTCTCCTTCATTGTCATTCTCATGAAAAAAGAAATGATTTTCTGATTACAATCGTGAATAAATATTTAAGCAGACAGTGTCTCTTGTTGAGTTTTTTTCAGTTCAATTAATCCCCTTTACCATTTTAATATAAGCAATAACAAACTACTATTTTAATTACTATGTCTTAATAGACTGCATATTTTCATATCAAAGGAGCACAATGTTACACACAACTTTATCAGAGCTGAATACCTGATTAAGGACCTGTGGATTTTAACATTGATGTAGTCTTGTTTTGAGTGTGCATAGGGATCATTTACATTTAAAGAGGTTGTAAATCTTTTTTAAGTAAACTTTAGCATGTCATCATCGGCTTTAATCATATTGAACATAATTATCCAACAACAAATTGTGGCCAGTGAAAATACTAAGTGGCCAGTAACTAAGGAATACCACTAGCCACAGTGGCTGGTAGGGCTGGACAATTAATTGGATTTTAATTGTGATTTCAGTTTTGCCATCTGAAAATCATAAAAACAATATAATCTAAGAAAAACAATTACTATGCCACACAGTGTAGATGTATGCAAGTTCTTGTGCTTCATAGCTCTTCTGTGTTCCATGTGCAGCCACAGCGAGTGTGTGTGACTTATGGTATCAATAATACTGTATGTGCCACTTGCTGGTTCTTTAAAGTTGTGTTTAAATCAGTACAGAAATTTTTGAATAATTGTGTATATTAACTGTGATTTCAATATCACTTAAAATAATCGGGATTCTTATTTTTACCACAATTGCCCAGCCCTAGTGGCTGGTGAGCAAAAAAGTTAATGTCAAGCCCTGTTCCCGACTCAAACACACCTGATTCAAATGATCAGCTCGTCATCAAGCTCTGCTCGAGCCTGATGAGCCATTCATTTGAATCAGGTGTGCTGGAGTCGGGTAACATCTAAAACATGCAGGGCAGGGGTCCTCCAGGACCAGGACTGGGAAACACTGCATTAGATCATAACTCTGGCATACAGCTGTCTTACAAAACAATAGAATAGAATAGAATAGAATAGAACTTTATTTGTCAGTGTTACAAGTACAACGAAATTGCAAAAGCCCTCCAGTCAGTGCAAAACCGTGCAAAGTGCAAAATAGCTGCCATGTTCAGGTGCATTGATAACATAGAGGTCATTGTTATACTGAATTATGTGATGACAATGAGGAAGTAATTTTAGCCTTTGTTCAGGACTCTTACTGCTGTTGGGTAGAAACTGTCTCTGAACCGGTTTGTCCTTGTAGTGATAGACCTGTACCACCTGCCTGACGGTAACAGATCAAACGTGGTGTCCAAGGTGAGGGGGTCCTGGGTTATTTTTCCTGCCTTTGGGAGGCAGTTCTTCCAGAGTGAGGAGAGGGCAGTCGGTGATGTTTTTGGCCGTGTTGATAAACCTTTGTAGTGACGTCCTCTGAGCCACTGTGCAGCTGGTGTACCACACACACAGACAGTACACCAGGATGCTCTCGATGGTGCACCTGTAGAAGACACAAGCAGTCTCTGGGGGATGTTGTTCTTCCTGAGCACCCTCAGGAAGTGCAGTCTCTGCTGGGCCTTCTTCAGTAGCTCAGAGGTGTTCACAGTCCAGGTCAGGTCCTTCTCTGAGTGGACTCCCAGAAAGCAGAAGTCCTCTACCCTCTGCACACATTCCCCGTTGATGTGTAGGGGTGGAATGTCTGTTTTAGTCCTCAGATAGTCGATGATCAGCTCCTTGGTCTTAGTTGTGTTGAGGAGCAGGTTGTTATCACTGCACCACCCAGTCAGCTGCTCCACCTCAGCTCTGTATGCAGACTCATCCCCTCCAGAGATGAGCTCCACTACTGTGGAGTCGTCGGCAAACTGGGGTGTGCAGAGGTACAGTGAGATGTGTAGAGGGTGTAGAGCAGAGGGCTCAGCACGCAGCCCTGGGGGGAGCCGATGCTGAGGCTGACGAACCTGGATGTGTGGTCTCCAACCCTCACCCTCTTCCTGCGGTCAGACAGGAAGCTGTAGATCCACATACAGATAGAGTGTGGAAGTCCAAGGTCTACCAGTTTACCCACCAGTTTGGGAGGAAGGATGGTGTTAAACGCGGAGCTGTAGTCCATTAAGAGCATCTGCATGTAGGCCCCCTGCTCCAGGTGGGACAGTGACAAGTGAAGCGCTGTGGCTACAGCATCCTCTGTTGATCTGTTTGACCTGTAGGCGAACTGGTGGGGGTCGAGACTCTTGGGGAGGAGTGAGGTGATGTGACCCCGTACCACTAAACAAACAATGAAGTGTAAAACAGTTCACTCATCTTGACTTTGGACTGCTGCCCTCAGTTACAGGACCAGAAGGTCTTGAAGTCGATTAAGTCATCTCTAAAATGTTTCTGTTGTTGTGCTTCTGGACTCACATACTGTGGTTACTTCTTGTCCCCTCCTGGCCACTGTACAAAACTTTTCCTTTTGAGGAGTTGTGTCTATATATCCAAATTCTTAAAACTGAGATAATAAACTTCAACTTTGTGTTCTTGTGTTGTTAGATTCCTGTTTTCTTTTGTGAAACGCAGTATTAATCAGATTGAGTGACTGACACCGAAACGTAGCTCAACTGGTTGAACTTTGTATTCTAAGTGAAGAAATATTTGTTTGTTGCCACCATCAGAGAAAATCATACTGTTGGTTACTGTAAAACGGCACCCACCAAAAAATAAACATTTCCAAAGATCACGTTAAGTTTAGGGGTCAAAGTTCCTGGTGTAATGAAGACGACATATTTACTCTATAATGTTGGACCGCACATGCTATCAGCAGCTGTGTGGCAGGTGATCTACCATGATTGCTAAACCATAGTTAACTAAATTATTACATCAGTGACTGTTTGTGCCAGTTGGTTTGTTACTCATGGCAATAAAGGGAGTACAAAATACAAGATAACAATTGTGTGCACAAGTTAAATATTTAGGGCTTCAAAGACTTCGAGGGCCCTTCATCATCCATTCACATGATCACCTTAAAATGTTTTACAATTCACATCGATGAAAGATGTCAAAACTGAATTCTCTTTAATTTTTAATAGCAACTTGTGGTCATTTCAGTCAGAGCAAAATATATGAACACACTGAAACGTCAATCAGCCATTAAATTATTTCAGACCCATCAAGGTAAACATTAACCAGACAGCTCCCTAAAATGAAAGGAAACACTTGATTTTTTTTCTTCGCTCTGTAAAGAGTGATTTTGCACATTTTTTGTTCTAAAATATTGTTTTAAGTCAATATGACAAAAGATTACAAAAGCTGTTGTGATAACACATAGTTTTAAGTTGGCATCCTCTCAACTACAAAATATATTTCAACTTAAAAATCTATGTCCATATAAATCAGAAATGCATGTCAACTTGACAATGAAGGTATGTGAGTGGGAGTGGTAATCATACACGACTACATCATTATATTTCTGTTATTTTTAAAATAGCACTGTAAAAAATTACAGTGTAAAATAACAGTTTTGTAACCATGAGTGAGGAGGAAACAGTGGAAAGAAGACACTGCTATACATTGAGATGTTACACTGTGGGGGGCACAAGCCGTCTGTGCTCCATGGCACAGACAGGCTGTTTGTGCTCCACAGAGCATGGGCCCGTACATCCAATGATTCTTACAGTGAGTTTAGTGCTTATGTTAGAATAGAATAGAATAGAATAGAATAGAATAGAATAGAAAATACTTTATTTATCCCCGAGGGGAAATTCAGGAGTCACAGCAGCATTTAAGAAAACAAAAGTAAGAAAGAGTATAGAAAGTGCAAAAAGGTCCATAAGAAATTAGATGACGACTTCCCGTCCACCACTCGTCCACCACTCTCCAGCCCAGCCAGTCTCCACCTCCACAGGGTCCAGGACTGAGCCTCCCCAGCAGTCTGTTCAGTCTTTGTCTCCTGGATCCTGTCTGCTCACAGCAGGCGAAGCTCCTCCGATGTGTCGCTGGCGTCCGATGTCACAGCACGATGCCGCTGGGTTAGCACGGCTAGCTCGTTCATCCCCCGGAGCGAGATCCCACGTTCCCAACAATGATGGATGGAAGGACAGGTCCACGTCGTCATCTCCCAGCTCACACCCGAGAACCGGCACGTCATCCTCACCTCCTCCTCCTCAGCTCGAGGGAAATCATCAAGCCCTACACTAGTTAGCATTGACATGCTACAGGCTGCTAACAGCTGAGTTCGCATGTAAACAATGCAGCCATGGTTACATGTAGGATCTCCAGACAAACACAGGAGAAAAGTAGTAAAAAATATCACCAAAGCCACAAAAAGTTTGGTGTCTGTGACCGACAATAAACCATACAAAGTGATGATCCACTCCAAATACAAAGATGACGAAAAAGAGACAAAAAAATTACAAGAAACGGAAAAAGACGAGAGAGCTGCTGCAACAGGCAGCTACTTGGGTAGCGCCTAGCAACGGTGAACATGTTAACTAATTTAGCTTAGTCAAAGCAACAAGATGACTTGAGTGAGTAGGGCTGGGTATCGCCACTGATTTTCTGAAACAATCCGATTCCGATCCACAAGGTCCCAATTTGACTCGTGATCTGATTTGATTCGATTCAACATCGATTTATTTAGTGATAATGAAGTGCCAATACTTATTCTACTTTTGCCAGGGCCTAGAAAAGAGATTTTCCCCAAATTTTCCTTGGTCACTTTGGCTTGACACATATCAAGACAATGTAGCATTATTGTGCTTCATTAGCTATGTGGTGCTATTATTCTTCATTGAACAAGCTGTAAGGATGAACTCTCCTGCTGTGTAAGCTGAGACAGTATAAGTCCGAGTTCCTCTTGTAGCTATCAAGCCAGTAGACTAAAGAGCTGTGTGATTTTTGGAGCAGAGTCTCTGAGTCTCCATCAGACAGAAATTAAACTCACAGTCTGAACTGCCGTCATCCTGGTCTGATGTGTTTTTGTCTCCAGTCTGAAATTACTCTGTTTCATATTTAATTACTGCAGCCCAAGCCTGTTGATCCCTTCAGTCAGTGTGACCCACATCCAGCTTTAATTTTAGCTCAGTGTGTCTGTGTCACACCCACAACACACACACACACACACACACACACACACACACACACACACACACACACACACACACACCCAGTGACGCCTCACATCCTCTTTGTTTTATAAGTTTTACGTTTTTCCTCTCTGAGTTTGTTCTGATGTTCTTCATGTTCCACGTCACTTTTGCTCTCCTACAGCTGACTTACCTGGCTGGTTTTACCTGCTACAGCATCACACACACACACACGCTCTACTTTGTGCATATTTTTCTCGAACACCTACAAACATACTCGAACTTTAGCCTTGACCAAAATATTTTTCGATAAATGCAAAAGGGAAGTAGCTGCATAGCTCTGATTTGTGAAGGTGACAGCAGATTGCCAGCACCATCTTTTGTCAGGCAAAACATGTGAATGTAATCGTGGAGTCCCACAAAACCAACAAATTGGCCCAAAAATGGCTTATTTAAGCTTAGGCTGTTGAAAAATGTGAAAGTAAACGTGACTATACAACCTTCTAAATACAACTTATCCATCTTTTGGAGCTAATGATAGAAATAGCTGATTAGTGAGCCATCTTGTCTACTGCACAGACATAAGCAGAGCTAGCACCACCACCCTTTGGTCAACTTTGCAGGTTAATGTCATCATCAACCTTTATTTCAGTTGTTTGGAGAAATCATTGAGGGTGACTCTTATTTACAATGATCCCTAGACAATGAAACAAATTAAAAACATGAAGTTGAATAATTAAAATACCATAATAACTTCCATGGTAGCCAAAAACTAAAATGAAATCAAATAGTTGCACTCCAGTAAAAGGTGGTTTAAAATAATATTTCTGAAATGTCCCTAACAGAAAAAAAAAATGCTTAAATTCAGCTCATTTTTTAGAATGTTCCACAAATTTGCAGCTCTGCAGCTCAAAGCAGTTTTCCCCATGTCTGTCTTGGCATGAGGAACCTGGAGAACAGTCTCACTTGATTGTGTTTAAAAAGAACCAGGTTTCAGATGAAGCAGAGAGGTATTGTATGATGGTAGCTTTCTAGTAAGTGCTTCATGGATGAATAGATACCAGTGGTTATTGCGTCTCTCTGTAAGAGAAGGCTGGCCAACTTTGTCAGCTAAAATGCAATGATGATTCAAATTATCACCTGTAATAAAATGAAGTGCAGAATGATAGACAGCGTCCAAGGGTTCCAGTGTAATGGTTAGGGATGTGTACCTTTTACATTTGAAATGATAAAGTACAGGTACAAATATAGTGTTTATGTGATATTAAATATTAATTTATTAATAAAATCTCAAAGTTTTTCAATTTAACAAATGTATTCCTTGGTAGATACCTGCAATGCTGTGTTTATGTTCAGTAGTATAAAACTGCCTACTCTTCTACTCCCTCACAGTCACAAGGATGCATTTAGGTACCTAAACATGGTACCGTTTGATTTTACATGATTCAGTACTCTGTACTACAGACGTAATTCTGTCAGTACCTATAAAAGTTCCTGATATGGTACCTATACCTACTAGTGGTAGATGCAGGTCTATAAATTGTATCACCATAGTGTTCAGCTTTGATAGCCCTTTTCCATCATGCCTGCGCTTTTTATGCTTTGAGGTGGTGATTACATGCTAGTTTAAACAAAAACCACTTACATTAAATTAAACTCCCTTTGCTAGATATGAATAAAGCTGAGCCATGCTAGGACGCAATCTGTCATTAGTGGAGCGTTATGGCATCGCAGCAGTAGCCCTTAACTGGAGCAAAAGGCCAGCTAAGCTAGTGGCTGCACTTGCTCAGGCACAGGCGTGCTGACTAGCATTTAGACCAACCAAAAGAGTTTTTTTTTTTTAACCATATAGCAATCCTGACCACCAGCTGTGAGAACTTGTAATCATTTAGTGATGCACCGATCCAACAGTTGTGATACTGATACCTGGGCTTTGGTGTCAAACAATACCAATACCAGTGTTGAATAATTACCTTCATGCCCTACTGTGGGATAAGACTGGTAATGTTTGGAGGGGAAAGCAAAAAAATAGTAAATGGGATTACTGAGGTTGATATTTATTTTAACTATAAAATAAATTAGCATGTTTACCATCAAAACAATGCTTCAGAATGCTTTTCAAATGTAAAGTTTTATAACTAGGGTGTCGGCTACCAGCTATTACAGGACTGATATTCCTGCACTAACTGTTCTGACTCGCTTAAGGGAATGTGTATCCCACATGACAGTGTTCTTCTCAAACTCTGTATTTTGCTGCTATTTGTGTTTTATGTTGTTCTGTCTTTTATATGTCAGATGTAGCACTTGCACTTTGCCCAAGACAAATTTCCCAACTGGGACAATAAAGTTTATCTTACCTATCTATCTATCTATCTATCTATCTATCTATCTATCTATCTATCTATCTATCTATCTATCTATCTATCTATCTATCTATCTATCTATCTATTTACCCTGTTGACTGGTAATGCAGCAAAAAACAAAGCAAGTGCATCAGAGGTAACATTTTAAAATCAAGTAGCAAAACGCTGACAAAAAAAGGCAGAGAGCTGTTTGCCCAATACCGATCCAGCTTTGAGGGGCACGGATACATCGTTAACTGATACAACCGATCGGAATCGGTGCATCCCTATCCTTTTGTTTATTTAATAAATGCAGTACACTGAGCATGTGCAGTAGTGTTCCTCCATCTGAATTCTATATTGCAGTATCAGCCATAATTTAAATTTACTTAGTTTTTTCTACAGTTAACTCTCTTATTTTACAGAAAGAGGGATTTTAGTTGATCAGATTTGAAGGTTTATTTAAATACCACGTTAAAGTTGAGGCCTCCACCTGTTTTTGCAATAATTTGAAACATTTTAGAACAATAAATCTCTCCCAGCAAAAACTTTGATTTCCCATGATGCCTTTTATTTTTTTTAAGAAATCCAGACTTTGAGGAAAGATTGTTTGCTTTCATCTGCATGCAGCAACACTAAACCTTAAACCACAGCTAATTTTAACAATGCTACTACCTTAGCATCACAAACACAGAGTTATTGACAGTCCTGTGAGTGTGTGTGAGGGTGTGTCACTTTGGCAAGGAGGGATTATAAAATAATTACCAAGTGTACGTGCAGAGTGTGTTCCCCTTCCTGCTTCTCTCCATTTACATCATGCCACGTCACCTTCTTCAGACTGTACAGACTGTACCAACAAATACTATCCGTGTAGAATTTTTTCTTAACTGCTGTTTTCTTAAATCTCACCAAGTAATGAAGATGAAGTCAAAAGGTGGAATCAGAGATTTTGATCAAAAGATACAAAACAAATGAAACAGTTGACAAACTATATATTCAGAAACAGCTGGTTAACATCTCTGGCTTATACCAGGAATATTAATCCCATTGAATCATACGTTCTTTGTATTCCAAACATTTTGATTGTATTCAAATTCATATTCTGAAATAACCACATCCTAAGTTATTTCAGAATATGAATGATAAATATGTTTCATACTTTACATTTCAATGTTATTCTGCATGATCAAATCTGTGAAGGGAAAATCACACAGACACCAGACTGAGCTGCTGCTGATCAGAGGATTTCACAGGAAGCATAACAACAATCACTCAGTGGTTGCTTTGGGCAACATCCTTCCATGATTATTTCATACTGTATGAGAGTGTAAACAGCTGTCTCACAGGTGAAACAGAGAGATGATATCTTTCCTCACAGATTCATAAGATGGATAAACAAAATAACCAAAGCTTCTTGTATAATACACACACAGGAACATACACACACAGACACCCAGGAACACACAGGTCAGCATGTTGAGGCAGGCAGGTGTTCAGGTGAGCAAGAGGTTCCCGTGAAATACAGAACGTAAATAAAATTTCTCCTGAATGAAGTCTTATGTTAATGACGTGTTCCTGATGAGCTAAACTGTTAACTCATAACACTGAACAGTTAGCATCAGTAGCTGTTCTGTAGTTGTCCTGAGCTACCATGAAAAAACATAAATATAGAAACGGTTAATGCAGATCAGTTCTCCTTGTTTACTCACAGAGGTCAACCATTCATAAACTACAAGCAAGAAAAAACGGTGATGTACCCTGACATCCAAGGCCTACAGCATCATAACAAGAAGCTGGTCAAAGCTAACCAAGCTAAGCTAGAGAGGACAGATTAAAACCTAGGCTGTGTCCGAAATCCCTCCATATTCACTATATAGTGCACTATATAGTGAATACGCCATTTTGTAGTGCTGTCCGAAATTTGAGTGAGCATGGTCATTCACCATTTAGTCCACTCAATGTATCCCACAATGCATTTTGATAAGTAGTGTATTAGCGATGCTCACTATATGAGCAATATATACCATCATGCATTTCAGTTCAAACAGAAGAAATGGCTGATAACATGTTTAATGATTACTAATAGCATGAAACAACATTAAAAACTGTCAGAGAATAACACTGAGCTCCCTGTTTAACTTTCGGACGAGCCCGTCTCACAACTTTGAGCTGAGAAACAAACAACACGGACGTTAGCCGTTAAACCGTTCCACGCGGGTGATGCATTCACTGGACCTTGTAATTCTTAAACACAGCATAAGTTCCGCGCAAATATATGGTTTATTTATTCAAAAATAACGTGTAATAAATGTTTCTATTATATTTGGTTGTTGCAGAAAATAAGCTAATATAATATTAGGTATCACTAAAACAAATACTGTTTTGCAGTTTTTAAGAAAAGATATAACTGTAAATCCCCAGCCATCCGTGAGCAATGCAAGAGTAAATACGTCACTGTCAGCGGCTTGCGAATGAGTAAGTAGTGTCCGAAATGTTGTTTTAATTTAGCTGATTGAGTGGACTATATGGTCAACTACATCTAATTCACTATAAAGTGAGTATTGAATGGGAATGAGTGAGTGATTTCGGACACAACCCTACTCTTAAAAGTAGAGAGAACAGAGAGTTTGCCCCACAGACTATAGACAAGGGGTAACACCCCATTTAGGAAAATGAAGCCTAGGCTGAAGTACTAAAAGTTGCTGTTCATCAAGGATGCGCTTGAGGCTGGCTGCAGAAAGACCGGAAACCAGGTTCACACCAACACTGTAAAAAGTGATTTTGCACATTTGTTATTCTGACATATTATTTGAAGTCAGTATGACAAAAGATTACTGAAGTTGTTGTTAAAACACATAAATGTACGTTGGCATCATCTCAACTACAAAATATGTTTGAACCTAAAAATCTATGTCCACGTGAATCAATTTTTTTCATTGTGATGGAATTTTGTAACCATGTGTGAGGAGGAAACAGAGTGGTTATTAGTTGATTCACACACATCATTACAAATACGTGTGCCACGTGTATCACAGATATAACATATCACAGATGAGGTATGACTGCCTTGTCCAGAAGCAGCTTTCGGGAGATCTCCACTGAAGTACAGTTGGGCCGATTATCTAGTGTATTGGTGAATGCTAAGAGCAGAAGTGGAGCAACAGATGAACATTTTGTTGAAGGACTGTCGGCAGATTGAGCAGATTGAGCAGTACAAGAATAACATGGAGGTCCACAACGATCATAACAACGGTCTATGCTCAAGCTGAGCATGGCGTCAGTGTTCCCACTGAAAACACTGGCTTGCTGTTTACACGGCTATGGTAGCTACAACATTTTCCATTTTCAAAAGTTTATGTTTTAGGTCAACTAAAACGCCATTTTTGGTGTAAACTAGACTGAAATGCAACAATGCTTTTGTGTTTCATCCAAAAATCATATGGGGAATAGAAGTTTTTTAATCAGGCCTGGGTTCTGGTGGTGTCTCTGTGCCTTCACCATCTCTTAAAGGTGTGATTGTGTAGTTTGATTTTATAACTTCATGATCTCCCTGAAAACCTTCTGTGTCCGTGAAATGGCGTGGGTTTGATTCCCGTACCAGTGCAGACGAGTCGACAGCATGACGGAGCCGCCTGGTGTCGAAGGATTTTAACTTTCTGCTCAGATAAAGAAGAAATAAACAAGCCGCCTCCTCATCTGTCCCTCCTCTCCTTCGACTGCCTCAACCTCTCCACCTGCAGCTTCCCTATATTTCCTGTTTGTGGAGCTTTGCAGGAGAGTGTGTGTGTTGTCGTCTGTGTGTGCGTGTGTGTGTGTGTGTGTGTGTGTGTGTGTGTGTGTGTGTGTGTGTGTGTGTGTGTGTGTGCGTGTGTGTGTGCGTGTGTGTGTGCGTGCGTGTGTGTGTGTGTGCAGATACATAAGAGGCACTTTAGCACCTGTTCACATAGCAACCAGCTCTCAACAAGACATTTAGAAAAGTGGAGTGGGAGGAAAGGAGAAAGGGAGCGGGAGAGAGAGCAGAGGAGGTGGGAGGAGAAACATGAAATTAGAGGCTTCAGACTGGAAAAAGAGCAAAAAAAAAATCTCCAACATCTCTCCAGAAAAATGTGAAACCACTTCATTTATCTTCCTCATCGATACTGTGCATTTCTTTTATTCCAGATTTAATCTACCTGCACTTAAACTCGCGGTATGGATCAGCTCTGCTCTTACCTTTGATTTGAAAGGACATTATCATAGTTCAAGTCACCGACTGTAAGAATGCACTGTTTTATATGGGTTGCAAAATTCCCCTTTGTCTTCCTCTACATAACCATTTGACAACATCTTGAATAAGCTGTGAAGCTTTTTCAACTTATTCAACTCAGCCTCAGCATCGGCTGGGTGCTGAGCCCTCTGCCCTTCACCCTCTACATGACCTACGACTCGATTTGAATCGAATCGAATCGAATCTACACATCTGACTGTACCTCTTCACATCCCAGTAACACCGTCATCAAGCTTGACGACGACACCACAGTAGTGGGGCTCATCTCTGGGGGGGTAAGTTTGCATACAGAGCTGAGGTGGAGCAGCTGACTGGGTGGTGTAGAGATAACAACCTGCTCCTCAACACAGCTAAGACCAAGGAGCTGATCATCGACTTTCTGAGGACTAAAACAGACATTCCACCCCTACACATCAACGGGGAATGTGTGAAGAGGGTAGAGGACTTCTGCTTTCTGGGAGTCCACTTAGAGAAGGACCTGACCTGGACTGTGAAAACCTCTGAGCTACTGAAGAAGGCCCAGCAGAGACTGCACTTCCTGAGGGTGCTCAGGAAGAACAACATCCCCCAGAGACTGCTTGTGTCTTTCAACAGGTGCACCATCGAGAGCATCCTGGTTTACTGTCTGTGTGTGTGGTTCACCAGCTGCACAGTGGCTCAGAGGACGTCACTACAAAGGATTATCAACACGGCCAAAAACATCACCGACTGCCCTCTCCTCACACTGGAAGAACTGCCTCCCAAAGGCAGGAAAAATAACCCAGGACCCCCTCACCTTGGACACCAGGTTTGATCTGTTACCGTCAGGCAGGTGGGACAGGTCTATTACTACAAGGACAAACCGGTTCAGAGACAGTTTCTACCCAACAGCAGTAAGAGTCCTGAACAAAGGCTAAAATTACTTCCTCATTGTCATCACATAATTACAATATAACAATTACCTCTATGTCATCAATGCACCTGAACATGGCAGCTATTTTGCACTTTGCACTGTTTTGCACTGACTGAAGGGCTTTTGCAATTTCAGTGCACACTTGTTGCAATGACAAATAAAGTTCTATTCTATTCTATTCTATTCTATTCTATTCTATTCTATTCTATTCTAATAAACATCTCATATGCACACTGCACCCCACTACAGACATCTGCGATCCTCACGCTTACTTCAAAGGCAGGGACTGCAGGATTTTTTTGTGACTTGTTGGTAAACTCAGTATCCAAACTGGGCTCCTCCTCTTTGTAGGGCTGGCCATGCTTGTTCCACAGGTCCGATATTTCAGGGTCATAGCTCAAAGTTGCCCCAGGGGCTGCAGTTTTTAGCCCCTAAGGGGCGCTATGGAGCATTCATTTTTGGGTAAGCAGCAGATTCATGAATTTTCTCAGGTGAATTTGTGAATTGTGAATTTTGGGGCTCGGCGTGTTTGCTTTTTTCCAAACAAAAGGCATGCAATTTGGGGTTGTTTTGGCAGAAACAAATAGTGAAGAAGATGTAAGAAAAAAAACGTAGAAGAATTAAAGCTTCAAGCAACGTTGAACGGGCCCTCGCCCGGTGCTCGCCAATCTGAGCAAGTCCTAGCCGCCGCATGAGCAGCAAAATGTAACTGCCAAAAGCCATAGGTCAAGGCATGAGGGTTAAGCCCAAAACTTTTGATGCCCATAGCTCAAAGTAGCTGGACAGGCTGCAGATTTGAGCCCCGGGGTGGTGCTCTGGAGCGTTAATGTTAGTGCAACCAGTGATAGAAATGCACTGAGGCTGTGACACTGAACCTCTGTGTGCATTTTGGCCTTGATCCAACACTGTACAAGAGAGCTATTAAGATTTTAATGAAGCAGCCAAAAAAGTCAACTTTGACAGTCATTTGTGGCCACGCCCATTGATGCAGCAAAAATCCATTTGGAACTTTTCATTGACAACATGTGTAGTGTACACAAGCCAAGTTTAAAGTTGATCCTCCTCCTTGGATCAGCGCCAGCAGCAGCACACACCCACAGCCTCCAACCATGAACACTCTCGAGCCCAGCAACCACCTGTCGCATCATGTTTCTACGTGGGAGTTACTAGGCATTAGCCATGCACCTGACTAGGCATGAGGCACAGGAGAAAATGAAGCAGGGTACTCCTGGTTAAGTTGACATTTTTTTTATGAAAGTTCTGCAGACCCTACCTTTAATAAGACTGTTTCCTCCTAATCTCTGCCAGAAGTCCGTGTGAAGTTGGTAGGAATGGATATGTAAACCCAGCAAGAAATGTGTTTGAATTTCACCCCAGACGATAGGGCGGAGTGATGGCATTTACACTGACGATAGACTGACTTTCCAAAGATTTTGCAGTTTTTTCAAACACTTTACCAAAATGAGCCAAAACAATCTGGCTTAAATGACAAAGCACACACAAAGGCTTCAATGCTCTGACACTGTTTTAGCTGTTATTTCTGTTAGCTATTAGCTTTTCTGCAATACTCTGGGACAAACTGTTCTCTTATTTGTGTAAATGAGTTTCATTCCAAATAAACTCATTCATTAAACTGGGAACAGCAGCCCCCTGCAGAGTCATTGTTTACCGTCTGCTAAAGACTGCTGGTGTTTGTACTGGAGTATTAATGCACATCATAGTGTTCAAGTTAAACTGAAATTGTTTACTTGAGGTAATCAGTTTTAAATGTCCTCACCACTTCTTTCTGCTTTTTTTTGTCAACTTATCCTCCATTTTGTTGCTTTTGAAGAGCGTCTACTGCATTTCTTTAGTGTCCCATCTGCATTCTTTCCATTTTCACCATTCTTTTCTTACTTCACTGGTCTGATCTGCTTTGTTCCTGCACAACATGGTGTCTATTTACTCCTCTTCTCTGCTGCATTTCTATTTTCCTTTTTTGTTGTGCCTTTTCTCCATTTTCCTTTACCAAACTGCTTTTCCCACTTTAGCATGTAAGTGTACCCCAACACTGCATTTTGTTTGCTGCCGTTAATGGAATTTTTGTTCATAGGGACCTTGACGTGCTCTTAATCAATCCGGTCCTGCTCAATCCAATCAGGAAGCTAAGAAGTAGCAATTTGAAATTAAAGCTGCAAGCAGCGATGAACGGGCCCTTGCCCGGTGCTGCCCAGTCGGAGCATGTCCTAGCCGCAACATGTGCTCGCCCAACGCTTGCCGATGAGAGCATTTCCTAGCCGACACTTGAGCAGCAAAATGTGACTCAGCCAAAAGCCATAGGATGAGGCATGAGGGTTATGGCAAAAACTTTTCATGCCTGGAGCTCATGTAGTTTTGCACCCCCGGTTGGCGCTCTGGAGCATTAATGTTTGTGCAACCAGTGATAGAAATGCACTAAGGCTGTGACACTGAACCGCTGTGTGCTTTTTTTGTGTTGATCCAACAATGTACAAGACTGCAATTAAGTGTTCATGAAGCAGCCAAAATGGTCTACTTTGACAGTCGTTTGTGTCACACCCATTGACGTAGCAAAAATCCATTTGCAACTTGTCATTGTCAGTGTATGTGGTATATACAAGCCAAATTTGGTGTGGATCAGAGGAAAAACCTAAAAGTTGTTGAATGTTATGCATAGGCTACAAATCGTCCAAAACCGATGTTTACGTCCAAATAGCGAACTTCCTGTTCGGCTATGGTCGTAATGGATTTTTTGTTGGTGTAGACATAATTGTAATACCAATAAAATTTCAGGCCTGTAGCTCAAAGTAGCTGAAGGGGTTGAAATCTCGAGCCCCAGGCAGTAACACTGAACCTGTGTGTGCATTTTGGTTCTGATCCAACATTGTACAAGAGAGCTAATGAGATTTTCCTAAAACGGGAAAATGGTCAACTTTGGCGGTCATTTGTGGCCACGTCCTAAAAAATTATAACAATCCTACTATGATTATTAATGTTCAATGTGTGTAGTATACACATGGTGAGTTTGGAGTTGATCTGAGAAAAAACCTAGGACTAGTTTGTTCAAATACGTACCTTATGAACGCAAGTTTTGCCAAATTCAGGCCATTTCCATCAGGGGGCGCTATACTTTCTGGTGAAAATAGTGACATGGCTGTGTCTAGGGTACAATACTGAACATGTGTGCCCGTTTTCGTGCAGATCAGTCAAAGTTTAAAAATGCCAAACTTTGAGCCCATGTCGTTAACCGTGCAGAGCAGATGGACCTGCCTGATTCAGTTTCTGAACTCCTGCAGGTCCATCTTGCCAGACTCCATTGACCAACGAATTCACTCGGCTAAATTCTAACCGGCCCAATCAGGGAAGAGAGGTGGGAGCTGTGGGAGCAGACGTGACGTCGGCAGACTTTCGTACTTGTCAGCGTTCCTTTGGTTCTTAAGTTAAATTTATAAAAACGGAAGCTGTCGTCTAACGCCTTTTTCACAGCTGTTTCTCGTGATTCGGTAGTTGTTCATCTATTGTTTCTTAGAAGCATCGGCTCACATAAGCTACATCATACTGTGGCTGGATGTGGATTGGTCCGTGGTTAGTGTGTTAATCAGAACGGTCGTCCAATCACCAGCTGCGGATTTTTTTTTAAGTCTGAAAACAAATCGGAAGAGCTGCTACCCAGATGGGCTTGTGAAATAATTCCGTGGTGGATATTTGAAACTGTCCGTCTGGCGTGTCAGGTTAAGACTGTACTAGAGAGCTATTAAGATTTTAATAAAGCAGCCAAAAAAGTCAACTTTGACAGTCATCTGAGGCCACACCCATAGACCTAGCAAAAATCCATTTGGAACTTTACATTGACAATACGTGTAGTGTACACAAGCCAAGTTTAAAGTTGATCGGATGAAAAAGCTCGATGAAAGTTCGATGAAAAACAGCGAACTTCCTGTTCGGAATTCACTGTGAATGTTTTTGACTTTTTTGTAGGTTTAGGCATGATTGTTATGCCCACCAAATTTCAGGCCTGTGGCTGAAAGTAGCCAAAGGGGCTGAAATTTTGAGCCCCTTGGTGGCGCTATGGAGCATTGGTGTTTCAGCAAGCAATGGTAGAAATGCAATCAGGCTGTAACACTGAACCTGTGTGTGCATTTTGGTCCTGATCCAACATCGTACAATAGAGCTATTAAGATTTTAATCAAACGGGAAAATGGTCAACTTTGACGGTCATTTGTGGCCACGCCAAATAAAATTATAACACTCCTATAAATATGCACAAATTTTTAAAAAAATCACATGAACTATGGATAAATTTGTGCATCTGAGAAACATGTAGTATAAATAATTTTGAGCCCCATCTCTCCCCGTAGTTCCCCGTTCTGTTTTCACTGTGATTAATGTCCCATGGTGCCCTTCATATTTTGAGGTCTCTCTTGTTTGTTTTTCCCCTTTTTGTTCTGTTTTTTGCCTTTATCCTTCTCTATACAATACTTTCCTCTTAATACAGTTATATGTCATCCTTTTTTTTTTCATCATTCTGCTGGGGTTTTCTTTATGTCAAATCCTCTTTCTCTTCAATGTCCCATACTGCATTTCATACATGTCTTATCCTCTATGTCTGTACCTGTCCACCTGATTTATTAACTGCTTTGGTCTCAGTGTGGGCTCCACTGTGTCCACACAAACTTTAAAACAAAGAGTCTTCACGCTTGATGAAAAATGCAATAAAGGAGATGTAGAAAGTGGCCTGAACCCGATATATGTGAGTGTGTGCAGCGCTCAAACGGCAGGGTATTGTTCCTGTATGTGACTACAGTTCGATCTGTTCTGTAATTCTACCATTTTTCTATTTCTGCTCCAGGTTTCTCTTATTCTCAGAGCTGTCTTTTTCTTCAGTCAGTTTTCTGCTCTCTCTGGCTCTTCCTCTCCTCGTAGGCGTTCTTTACATCCCATTTGAATTCAGCCAGTTTCTCTCCTCTTCCTCCCACGTTCACACTCTTCCTCTCTGTCCTCCCTGCACATTCACACCATCTCTGCTCACATGGCTTCGTCTGCAGTTTCATTTATATGAGCTTTTTTTTTCTGCACACATCCACACTGTGTGTGTGCTTGTGCTTGTGATCATATTTCTGCTCACACACAGGTTTGATCTGTTTAGCCTCGGTTCCACATGTTACAACTCTTCTGTGCGCTTCTTTTTATTTATGCACACTGTTGCTCTGCATTTTCATTTGACTTCTGCTGCTTTTGTGTTTTCTGTCCTTTCACACTTTTAACCCAGAACATCTCTGTTGTTACCCAGGCTCCTGTACTTTTTTCTGTCTCTCCCCTAGGCTGCATTTATGTTGGGTACATGTCCATTGAGTTCACCAAAGAATTGAGCAGTAGCATTGTGGTTCCTGTCAAAGAATAGAAAAGAATACAAAAGAAAATACTTTATTTATCTCTGAGGGGAAATTCAGGAGTCACAGCAGCAATCAAGAAAACAAAAGTAAGAAAGTGTATAGAAAGTGCAAAAAGGTCCACAAGAAAATAGATGACGACAGCCTGTTCACCACTCTCCAGCCCAGCCAGTCTCCACCTCCACAGGGTCCAGGACTGAGCCTCCCCAGCAGTCTGTTCAGTCTCTGTCTCCTGGATCCTGTCTGCCCACAGCAGGTGAAGCTCCTCCAGTGTGATGCCGGCGTCCCCTTGTCAGCCATGTCCGTGAACAGCACGATGCCACTCTGCCCCCCGGCAGCCCCTCTGCCGCTGGGCTAGCACGGCTAGCTCGTCCATCCCACCGGAGATAGATCTCACGTTTCCAACAACGATGGATGGAAGGACAGGTCCACGTCGTCACCTCCCAGCTCACACCCGAGAACCAGCACGTCGTCCTCACCTCCTCCTCCTCACCTTGAGGGAAATCATCAAGCCTTACACTAGTTAGCATTGACATGCTACAGGCTGCTAACAGCTAATTTCACATGTAAACAATGCAGTCATGGATACATGTAGATCTCCAGACAAACGCAGGAGAAAAGTAGTAAAAATATCACTGAAGCCACAAAAAGTTTGGTGTCCATGACCAACAATGAACCATACAAAGTAATGATCCACTTCAAATACAAAGATGATGAAAAAGAGACAAAAAAACTTACAAGAAACGGACAAAGAAGAGATAGCTGCTGCAACAGGCAGCTACTTGGGCTACTAGCAATGAAAAAAAGACATGTCATGACACTAATGCTCTGCTACCAGGATGTAAATGAGCACAGACGACCAAAGGTGAAGCGTAACAAAGTAATCCTCAAATACTGTTTGTTTTTTGAGTATCTTTACTTTAACTGAGTTTTTTTTTTTTTTTTTTTTTTTTTTTTTGAGGAAGGAGAAAAATATACTTTTGGCTCCCTTGCATTTATGTTGATTCTCTGGTTTCTCTCCGCTTTCGACGAGCTGATGAATTTTCTTTTGTGTCCTGAAATCTGATCCCAAACACAGTGTAGACTAAGTAATGTGTGCTATGCTGAATAAGGTGCTTAATTCACATAATTTAAATTTTTACTACTTTTTGCAAAGTCTAAAGGTGATTCAATAAATTGGACTCTCAAGAACCTGTTTTTTTCTCTTCCCCAATGGTTTAAAATACTTTTTTCCTTTACTTTGTTTTGTTACATCTTTTGCTACCTTGCTACACTTACTGTTCCCTTCCTGTCGTACTTCATTTCTGTCTTGTGCTCTACTCTACCTTTCCCTAGTATATTTGGGATACTTTAGTCAACACATGATATTGTTTTTTATCTAATACATTTTTTGTGTGTTTGTTTATTACATCTCTCAGAGTAGAAAACAAACAATGTTCTGCTTAAACGAATACATTTCATTTTTTATAAATCCAGACTTGGACCAGTTGGACCTACCTTTACGTTTCACACCTGCCTCACTCAGTGAAAAGCTCATGAGCTCCTGCTTAATTTATGTTTGCAGGACGTGTGAGTTGAGCTTCCATCAGTCATGTTTCCCTGTAAGTGTCCAGTTTACTTCAGGGGCCCCTGATGTCCAAACATCACAGCCGCCCTCTTCAGCTGAGTCCAGCACCATGGGTTTCATTTCTGTCCAACTTGGGCAAATTGGCAGTAATATGTTTTTCAGGAAGGTGAGGTGTTTTGAAGCTTCAGTGGTTTTGGTGTGGGGATCTCTAGTATTGGGTTCACAGAGCTTGTTAGAGCTTGGCTGATACACATTTAATCACTGTATGGAGGTGTTTTGGGACCTAACAGTTCCAGCTCTTTGAAGAGGAACTGTCTGTTGAGGACGTCCCCGAGTACAACACATCACAGGGACTTTTTATTGTACTGAGGACGACATAAGCTGTCTGACAGTTGCTAGAGCAATGTCACTTCTAGGATATGCTGCTCTGTGGTCAAGCATGTCCAACATAGCGCACTGTGTGCTAGTGTTCCTGTCTGATTCATTTAGCTTGTTGTAATGTTTGGCTTCTTTAAGTTACTCACCGGATTTGTTGTGGGTGGATTGAGTTCTTCTCTTCATGTATCAGCCTTTCTTATAACCAGATGTTTTTCCAAAAAGTCACCCGTTTTTAACAACTTCAGAGTTTTTGCTAACTGTTAGGGGTGTAATGGTACACAAAAATCACAGTTCGGTACGTACCTTGGTTTTAGGGTCACGGTTCGGTACATTTTCGATACAGTATGGAACAACGCAAAACCATTTGCTTGTTTAAATGTTTATTAAACCAAAAACTCGCCATTTTACAGCGAGGGGGGAGGCTCTTCAAGCTCTGGTTGGTCGTTGGCAGCAGCCATGATGCACAATTCAGACACAAGCTCCTGTGGCTACGGTCAAGCTCCTGTGGCTACGGACAAAAGCTCTTTGATATTCATCTTCTGATTGGCTCACCGTGAGACGTCACGTCCACATGATATGCACATGATCGCAAAGCACGAATCACAGACCACTTTCCTCATGAATATTAAAACGCCTTCACTGCTCAGCCAATCATAGACGAGTACTGACATGAATATTAAAGAGCCATGTGCAGCGGCTAACGTAAACTTACTGTACTTGTTCGAATACAGCACTCGGCACGGCTACATGTACCGTTACACCCCTACTACCTGTTATTTCCTGTCATGTTGTTTGGTACTGTTGGTTAGTGGTACTAAATCTGCTTCCATGTTCAACCACCCAACGTCCACTCATTTATGGACTAATCACATTGCAGTTACTTAGGACCTGAACTTTAGCAGTGGCTGAAAGGCTTCTCTAGACACGGCTCAGGAACTTGGTTAGATTATAATTCCTGTGGTATTTTAGAGCTTAAATTTGTTCCCTGCAGTCGGAAAAACAACTTATGTAGCTCCAAGTGTTGGATTTGATGTCAGATCAGGAGCTGATTGATATGAAAAAACTGGTCGATAACTTTTCATCCTGTCTGACAGACTGAGAATCTCTCAGACTCTCCGCTGAACCTCAAACACACCACAGGGACTGAAGGATCGATAGTGGAACAAATCTATGGACTGCCCTGTCTCCATCAGGTCTCTGTTATCACTCAGATGGTGTCAATAGCACACATACCCATTCTATTAAGACACACACACAGACACACACACACACACACACACAGACAAATGCATGCGTGGTGTTCAATGCTCTCAGTTCTTTCCTCACATTTTCCCTCCTCATCCTCTCGCTGTAGGCAACGTGGTGATTTTATGGTAACTGCCTGCAGAGGCGGACTCTAGTAGGACACACCCACTGCAGTATGCTTCACATGCTCACTGTCTCACACACACATACACACAGTGTCTCACACACACACTAAACACAGAGCAGCAGTATATTTCAGAAACTGTTTCTGGTTTTGGTCTTAAATTAGAGCCTTTTCCTGCTGCAGCCGCTCATCAGACTCTCTTTATTACAGCTCAGCTCAGAAAAAGAACAGCTTTTAAAACAAATGAAATGTTC
The DNA here is from genome assembly GCF_033239565.1 of Halichoeres trimaculatus. NCBI lineage: Eukaryota > Metazoa > Chordata > Actinopteri > Labriformes > Labridae > Halichoeres > Halichoeres trimaculatus. Next base: position 3,142,990 of record NW_027437198.1, on the reverse strand, counting down.
TCCAGGCAGAAAAAGAAACAAACATCAGCTGAGTGTTTCTCTTCGTGTGTCAGCATTTCTTTAAAGCAGGCAGATCTTTGTTTGTTCCAAAAAACCACGGTATTTTTTTCTTCTTTAAAAAAACCTTTCTTCAAACTCAGTGACCACTCTTTAGATGATGTTAATGTTTTAGTGTAAAGGCGGTTATCTTTGTATCTATCTTTGTCCTTTTGCTTTGAGTCATTGTTCTGTTCACTCTGGATGCAGACAAAGAAAGAACATATGAAGTTTCTTTGATGCTTTTATTAAGAGGAACATTTCAGGTAAACAAAAGGGGAAAAAAATCTGTGCTTTTTTGCTTCATATTTTCCTTTAAATGTACTAAATTAATTAGTTGGCAAGCTTAAGCTCTTATGAATTCTCAAACATTTAAGTAATAAAAAAATTGGTGCTTTATTTTGTCAACTGTGTTATGGACAAAAGTTTTGACAATCTTTTCAACATAAATCCACATTATAGTGAATTTATAGTTATTTGACATTCTGACCACGCTCCCTAGAAATGGCCCCCATCATTTATCTCACAGTTTACATCACAATCTCCAAAAAGGATGTGACCTCAGATAATTTAAGTCATGTGACTTTGGAGCAAACCATTGCTGATTTGTAGGTTTTTATTCAATGTCATACACAATTGACACACACAGAGTGAATAATTTTATCGAGAAAAATTATCAAAATAGTTTTTAAAACAGCTTTGTCATGTTTTGATGGTTACTTTGAACAAATAACACTGACAATTTATAAATAAAAATATGTATTCTAGAGTTAATTTTAAAGAGCGAACTTGACATTTGAGAAATCAGACAGCACTAAAACTGCAAATTCCAACACATGTATTGCATCCAAATGACCCACTGTAAAATTGGTCACTGCTTGAAGTCAATGTTAAGTCAAATTGATAAGTATGCCCCATGTACTTGAAATGTACCCATAAGTACAGAATCACTCCTAAGGTAATGCAGACTAGAGCCCGACCGATTAATCGGTAGGGCCGATTAATCGGTAGGGTAGGGCCGATTTTGCCTGTCACCGATTAATCAACATTGGCCATAATGTTGCCGATTATAAAATTTTTTGCTCCACAGAGATTCTGTGGCTCCTGCTCCTGTGTGTCTGTGTGTTGGGCTGAACACTGCCCGAGTGCCCACCCCCTCTGTCCACCATTATCTAATGTAAGACTATAGAATGGCGTTTTAACATTGTGTAAGTTGCTTTTTTGAGAGATAAACAGAGATAAATGCTACTGTTATTTCACACGTCCACCATTATCTAAAACTATAATACAGCGTTTTGAAGTCGTGTAAGTTGCTCATTGTGTGTTTAAAGTTTGACTTCTTTATTTATTATTGTGTTTACAGCTTGTTCTTATTTATTATTGGTTAACACTACATTTCTTATGTTGACAGTTTTTTAAGTTCCTTGTTTGAATTTAATAATATTCTGTCTCTGTCTGGAACCATATGGGTATTATAATAATTTGTGTTCATATACAGTATATATCCTGTGTATATCAATGAATTTATTATATATATCAGCTGATATATCGGATATCGGTCGATACATTGGATATCGGCTTTTTTTTGCCCCCAGTATTGGTATCGGCATCAGCCCCAAGAATCCCATATCAGTCGGGCTCTAATGCAGACAGTCTTAAACACACTAAAAGCTAATTTAGCTGATTTTGGGCTTAATTCCTCCTTTATAGCCAAAATCAGCAAAGCAAGGATGCTGTGATGGTTCCAAGGATCATCACAGCAAATGTTCCTGTGGCATGTCATTTCTTACATATTGAACATGTGTCAGTTCCACAGTCAGAAATCCTGTTGTGCACCCTGTGGATTTCCACGCTGAGCTGAACATTAGGCAATCAGGAAACAAGAAGAAAGCACAACAAACACAGGGCACTGCAACGTATGCACCAGGGAGCTCAGCAGCTGACAACTTTACACTGTTACGGGGCTGGGCACTAATTATGACACTTGTGTGGGTCTTCAAATTATTTGGGTACAAGCCTAATTTTGTTTGACTTTATACGATGCTATATAACTTGGTATAACTTTAAATGACTTTTTGCAGGAGAATTTTCTGTGTGACATAGCCCGAACTGAGCGGTCCACAGTGCACAGATTTGACTCTGATGTTAAATGTGAGTCAGATTGTCTTCCTCAATGACAGGATGAAACCCAACCCCCTCTCTGCAGTTCTTCCTGTAATCTTTTCTGTCAGTTTTATTTGAATATAATGCTGTGTTCAAAGACACCCTGAAATCCTAACCTTTCTGTTTGTTTCTGTCTCTGTCTAGAAACTTTACTGGATGACTTCATGTTGACACATCCCATCTTCCTCACGGCCGACAGGCTCCAGCAAGTCCTGCTGCAGCAGTATCCTTGACACACACAGGCAGACACTCACACATACCGACATGCATAATTACCTGAGCAGAATGTGCTCTCAGTGCTGTGTGTGGGTAACAGAGGTGAGCATGTGTTTGAAAATCTTCAGAATGTTGTAGATGCAGCGATTTGACCTGGTTGTGTTCACTTTGTTTTTTACTGGAGTTCAGTTTGGAAAAACACGGATCCTTCTCTTCTGTGATCAGACTGTTTCAGTCTTTAGCTGCAGGTTTGTGTTTCTATCTGAACTTTCTGTGCAGCTTTAGGTTCATGTGAAGCCCCTCCCATTTCAGTCAGTCAGTGTCTTGAGTAGCGGTGTGAAAAATACTGAACCGGGGATTTATCCCCATACTTTGCGGTGATATATCCCCATACTTTGACTTCTGATAGAGTATCAGTATTTTGATAAATGGATATTTGTGTAAAAATAAAAATTCATGTTTTAGCCGAGTTGGAAGTAAAATATGACTCCTACAGCTCCAGTGCAGTGAATTTAATCTCAAAGAATAATTAAAATATTTTGTTCCTTAACTTGATATTAAGGGTTTCAATGCTATAGACGTTAATGGTTCCTCTCTACTTTTGGCTCATTTGGTTTAAAATCATTTTAAATGTATTTTATACAGCTAGTAGACTAAAGTAATATTAAAAGGAACTGTTTAACGCAATATCAGATTTTTAATTTTAATTCATGCAATCGCAATGCCTTGTGTGCCTACCCTTTTTTTTGCACCAGCGCAGAATTTAGGTGCACCCAAATATAAACAAGAATAAGGTGGAGTGAAATGTTTGTTTAAGCACAATTATAAAGAAAGAGAAAATGCATAAAGTTTTTAAAGTGCTTCACTGAGCTGAAATCGAACATTTTAAAGCCAAACATGAATAATAATAAAACATTTTCAAAGCAAAGCGCCTGTTCCTAAAGTGTTTCACTAAAGTGAACTGATGTTAATCAATTTTTCTTCATGAGAAGAATTTTTGATCTAAATTTGAACGGCAACTCCTCTCTGGCAGTGCATACAACATCAGTGTTTCCCTAAGGCCTCGCATGTTCTTTTGTGTAATTTAAAGGTCCATCTTTTTATCTGGGCTCAAAAACTGCTTTATCTTGGATTAACTGCTTTCAATTTAAATTTATCTGGCTGATGCACATTTATCTATAATCCATTTTTACACTAAAATCAGTGTTAAATATATGATTAATGCAATAACATTTACTTGGGTTGTTAAAGAAGATTGTTAAGTTGAAGAGGAGAAATTATTTTGTGTGTTGTGCACACCCTGGTCACCTCCCTACCACTGCCCCCCACCCCCCAGTCTGAAAGTCTGGACATGCCCCTGCACAGAGGTGCATAGTGACAGTGGTATGAAAGCTCTCAGACAATTTTGATCGGGAATTTCAGCATTAAAGTGATACTCCGGGATGGAACAAGTTGGGTCCTATCACAAGGTTTAGGGCAGAAATTACCCCTACAGCAGTGTTTTTGTGCAGCAGAAGCCCAGAGCGCTCGCACCAAACACCCCCTCCCTGCTCCTCTGCCGGTTTCCTCTGCACTCAGACGGGGCCATATTTTACTTGACCAAAAACACAAATAAACGGACTCTCACCGAAAAAAATCTGATATCGGTCTGCATTCACAAAAATTCAAAAACACCCCTACATAAGGCTCTAGTTCTCACCTTAAATAAATAAGTCAAACTTTAAACACAGTAAGTAGAAAAAAAAGTTTAACTGTAAACACACAATAAGCAACTTACATGACGTTAAAACGCCGTATTATAATCTTACACTAGATAATGGTGGACGTGTGAATTAACAGTAGCATTTATCTCTGTTTATCTCACAAAAAAGCAACTAACACAATGTTAAAATGTCATTCTATAGTCTTACATTAGATAATGGTGGACAAAGAAGGCGGGCACTCGGGCAGTGTGCAGCCCAACACACAGACACACAGGAGCAGGAGTGACGGAATCTCAGTGGAGCAAAAATTTTTATAATCGGCAACATTTTGGCCGATGTTGATTAATCGGTGACAGGCATAATCGGGCCGATTAATCAGTCGGGCTCTAGTTTTAAAGGAGGAGTTTAAAAGTGATCTTGAAAAAGTCTCCCTTCTAGATATATGCTCAGTCCTAATTCACACTTTCAAATGACGGCTAAAATACACCAGAAGTGTCTGCAGTGCGTCTGCGCTCTGTTTCAGCAAACGGATCAAATGGGTTTCATTCAAATCAATCTGTCAACTTAAACTGGATCTGTTCTGTTGCTGTCCGTCTGCGTGGCTAGTCTGTCGAGTTGCAAGTAATTCACAGCCATCCTATTTTTGACGAAAGCAGAGCTGTGAACCATAAATTCAGAGTAGGAAAGATCAAGCGGGACAGGAAGCTGTGACCAGAAACTTCCTAACTGCCTCTTTCAGACGTGAGATTATCAGCACCAATATAGGTTATTTCCAAATGCTACTTCCTAGCTTTTTCTTAGCTTCTGATTGGGTTGGGCAGGACCGGATTGATTTATGGCACATCTAGGTCTCTATGACAACCCATTGCTGGCTGATGAAGTTTAGTAGAGAGAAGAGAGATCTGTGTTTTTCTTCTGCTGAATATGATTTCTGTGATTACATTTGCTGTGATGGTGGACACAGGAGCCTAACTTTCAGATAGAAAAAGGACAGAAGAGCAGAAAAAAGATAAACAGGAGAGAGATAGAGCACGAGCTAAAGGCTAACACAAGGGCTAAACTGTTTGAGATAATGTGCATTCCAACCCACAGTCAGCAGTTATTCTGCAGTGGTCTGTTTAAACTTGAGAGTTGGGCTGCACGATTATCGCAATCGCAATCGCAACCGCAATCGCAATGTCAGCACATGCAATTACGTAATCGCAAAAGAGGTTATGGCAATCGCAATCGCAATGTCAGCACATGCAATTCAGATTTTTCTCCATGATAACCAAGCAAGTCTGTAGACTCATCATGACACAACTTATTTTATTAAATCGCAAGCACAATCGCAATATTGTCCACCTAATCGCAAATTTTCACCTTTTCCCCAAATTGTGCAGCACTACTTGAGAGTCTATCAATAAAATGAAGAGTGAGGTTACATTAGCTCTGCTTGGTAGATGACTGGCAGGACATAACCAGGCTTCACTAACGTTACACGTTGGGGACCTGTCTCACAGCACAGGGCTGCCAGTAGCTCTACATGTGGACGGCTGCTAAACCACTGTATGAACTGACAGCTTGCTTGTTGTCATGCTATGTCATGTTATTATATTGATTCTCATTGCTAATTAATCGGGGTCAGCATTGGGGGCAAAAAAGCAGATCTGGACATCCCTAATTGTATCAATGTATCTTGATGCGTATTGTATCGTGAGGTACTTGTGAATACTGGTCCCTCTCCATTCTGTCCTTGTGTTGTCACAGGCAGGTAGGGCAGGATAAGATGATGCTAACTTACTGCTAGCTTGGATTTTCGTAACTTCTTTCTAATTAGTGAATGCATTAAAGAGAGCTAGGTGAAAAACGTGTCAATGGCTTTTCACATGTTATCGCAACTATTGGTCGTGTGTAAAGTCAAGACATGCAAAATTAAATACATCCACCTAAAGAAGTGTTACAGAAAAACACAAGATAAACATTTGCTAAAACCAACTGCAACAAATATATGATATATATCATATATGATTATGAATATATAATTACTAAGCAAGGTTTTAGTTTTCAGTTGATGGTTAGAAATGCAAATGAAAATCTTACATTTCTCTGAGAGTGATGGTCGTTCACGTGAACACTCACCCACACAGAGACAGATAAAAAGCAGAGCTAGAGGGAGGATGAGGAGCAAGGAGAGGAAGTGGAGCACAGAGGGATGTGGGCGGACGAAGAGTGGGAGGGATGGATGGAGAGAAACACTCAGCTTCATCTTCATCTCTTTCCGACAGAAGCAGAGAAATCTTCTCTTGCCATCTCTGTGTCTGCGTTTCTGTCAGAACATAAATGAATATAACTGTGATATCTTTCTCCGTGCTGTCCTCACTGAGCGTTAAACCACATTAGACCAAGTCATGTCTGAGCACAGAGACGGCAGAATCTGAAAAGGCTCAAGGTTTGGTTTTTTTTCTGCTGTTATATAACAGAAATGAATCAAGAAATGCAGCTGCAGCCCCTCAGCTCTGCACGGACGGAACATGTCAGGACAGATTTTAGGTTTTGAACATTTTTTAGCTAACCGATAAAAAATAAGAAGGACCAAATCTTCATCATCCAGTTTCTGGTATATTCTCTGACAGCTTATCATCAGACTGAAACAAAGCAGAGCTGCAATGAAGATTTTTCATGCTGCACCTGATTTTACAGAAATTACCAACTTGAATAACATCAGTTGTTTCAGCAGTTACAGATTAATAACAACACAAAGTTTACTTCAGAACTCATTTCTATTCATGTTGACCTTTTGTTTGAGATCATTTCACAAACTTCATCATTTTGATGTGGATTTGCAGCAGAATTAATGAGGACAATGATGCAACAGGAAGGTGCAAATTTAGCATTTGAAGTTTTGTGGCAAAATCTTACGGAAGGAAAATATTTAGGACAAGAATTCAAATGAAAATGTAAGAAAGGAAAAATATTTTTATTTTAGAAATACAGGTGCATTATTTGAGCTATAATTGAAATTATATGACAAATATCCGATTACCTTTTTCTTTAAAACTGCACTTGAATGTGACATTATTCAAATAAAAATGAAAAGGGTTTGCACTTTAATTTCATAATTAGATGAAAATCCATGCTTGAAAATAAAATTGCAATGAAGACTTAAATTTTCAATTCAAGAATATAGGTGCAAAATTTAAGTCAAACAGAAAAATAATTGTCAAATATTCAGACATAATTTTAAAGTTTAAAATCTTTGCCTCCCTTTTAATCTGGAATCTTCAAACTCATATTTATTTTGTAGTAATCCTGAACTTTACATAAGGCTCAAGTTATTTCCTGACTACAGTATTAAATCAGTTTATAACTTTGTCTTTAGACAAATCAATCTACCTCCTTGTCTTTCCCAAAGCATTTTGACCCTGTTTTTTAAATTTTCACCACATGCTTGAAAAATTACGTTTCAAACAATGTTTTGTCTTTTAAAACCCACAGATTACCATAAACTGTCCTTTACCTTTAAAAATAATAAATAAGACATTAAAGTATTTCAGCCATAAAAACCTGAAACACTTCAGCAGCATCTGACTAAAAAACAGCTAAATTTTAGCAGTGGCACCCTCCTCAGGCTGCTGTGAGTGTGCGTGTGCGTGTGCGTGTGTGTGCGTGTGCATGTGCGTGTGCGTGTGTGTGAGAGAGAGATAATATGTGGGTCAACATGGTGGCTGTGTCTCTCTGTAGTTACAGTTCCCCCTTGAAGCTGATGCTTCCTCTCCAAGACGTTAAAACAGATCTCATTAAATACCCATGTATAGAGCTGCTCTCACTTGAACATAAATCGAATGTTGTCGTATTTTTGGAGCAGTTATTTCATTTTCAAAGTTATGTTCTTAATTTTACTTTTTCTGTTTGTCTCTTTTTAGTCACAAATATTAGGTCAAACTTTCAACATATTGAAGCTAAAGATTCTTCTCAGGCAGAGGACTTTTTTTGTTTTGTATTTCAGTCATCCATGTTACTGTGAAATCTCTGGCCTCTTTATATTTAGTCTCATGTTGTTTTTACTCATTAGAAATTAATGATGACCTGATTATTTCAACTTTTGATGAAATGAAAATCTACACTATCTGACACCATCTGACGTCTTGTCTCTGATTTTAAGCTCTTTGTAAAATAAAACCCTCTCATCAAATCCAGATTCTTTCTTAACCCAAATTCTCCCAGATTCTCTTTGGAGACAGAGGTGAATGAAGGAGAGAAGGGAGGAAGGGAAGCAGAAGGTGAGAGAAGAGTGAGGGGCAAAGGAGGAGGAGGAGGAGAAGAGAGGGAGAGGGTTGAGGACACAGGGGTGGAGAGTGACGGTGCGATGGACGGGATGGAGAGGAAGCAGGCGGTGCTGACCGTGGCGTTTCGATACCTGGACACTTACAGAGAGCTGCTGCAGGAGGAGGGGGAGCGCAGCATCTGTTTCCCAAAGGTGATACACACAATACTCACACACACCAACAAAACACAACGAAACACACCTTTAGATAGTGGCTGCACGTAGCTTGATAACAGCTCTTAATAGGTAGAGTGACTGGAGAGAGAGAGTGGCGACAACAGCAGTTCAAAACGCTGGCTGATCACGTGGTCCATGTAGCCTCAAAAAGTTCCTGGAAGTTGGTTGGTGGGCAAGACAAAACCATCAGGAAAACAACGATAATCCATGAACAATGTCAAATAAATACTTTGCGTCGTATATTTTCTGTTTATTTTGATTGCCTTGAACTCTGCTAAGTTTACTAAACCTATATCTTCATTAACGGCAATAAAATTGTAATATTTCTGTAGGTTTTTTTAAAGACAAGTTAGTCAGACTGACAAATGAGTGATTTCCCAATTGACTACTACACAATAAATCTGACAACAGCACAATAACTGCTCTAATATATAACTATTTATATAACTATTATCTGTCACTGTTTCTTACCTCTTATTCCTTATTGTATTAATTGCTTTGACTTGTTCTCTCTTTACTAAACCTGTGCATTTGTTGTCTGCAATAAACTGATATTTCCCCTTTTTTCTAAACTTTCAGACTAGAGTGAGGCACACTAACAGGTGACAACCAACTTTTTGTCAGTTAACTTCGCAATACGTCTGGACTTACAACAGAATACTGATAACTGTGTTCCAATATTTTAATTTATTGCAAATAAACTGAGTTATATCATTATCTAACAACTCCTGCTTATCCCAAACTTACTCTGAGGGATGCTGAGAATAGAATAGAATAGAAATAGAAAATACTTTATCTATCCCCGAGAGGAAATTCAAGAGTCACAGCAGAAATCAAGAAAACAAAAGTAAGTGTATAGAAATAGAAAAAGGTCCACAAGAAAATAGATGACGACATCCCCTCCACCACTCTCCAGCCCAGCCAGTCTCCACCTCCACAGGGTCCAGGACTGAGCCTCCCCAGCAGTCTGTTCAGTCTCTGTCTCCTGGATCCTGTCTGCCCACAGCAGGTGAAGCTCCTCCAATGTGGCGCCGGCGTCCGATGTCAGCTCCGTCAGCCACGTCCGTGAACAGCACGATGCCACTCTGCCCTCCGGCAGCCCCTCTGCTGCTGGGCTGGCGCAGCTAGCTTATTCATCCCACCGGAGATAGATCCCACGTTCCCAACAACGATGGATGGAAGGACAGGTCCACGTCGTCACCTCCCAGCTCACACCCGAGAACCAGCACGTCGTCCTCACCTCCTCCTCCTCACCTTGAGGGAAATCATCAAGCCTGACACTAGTTAGCACTGACATGCTACAGGCTGCTAACAGCTAATTTCACATGTAAACAATGCAGCCATGGTTACATGTAGGATCTCCAGACAAACACAGGAGAAAAGTAGTAAAAATATCGCTGAAGCCACAAAAAGTTTGTTGTCCGTGACCAACAATGAACCATACAAAGTAATGATCCACTCCAAATACAAAGATCACGAAAAAGAGACGAAAAAAATTACAAGAAACGGACAAAGAAGAGAGAGCTACTGCAACAGGCAGCTACTTGGGCAGCACCTAGTGACTAAAGTTGGAAGGAGCAATTTAGCTGTGACAGACAAAGATTTTAACAACCCCCCCAAAAAAAAAAAAAAATAAGTTAGGTAATCACATTCAAACAATGCATTTGCACATTGACACATTTTCAAATACCAGACCACAAGGAAATTTGAAATTGAAAGTATATAATGTATCTAAATCCCACTAAGGGAATAATGTCAAGAATAGAACTTGTTACATGACACACGTTACATATGTATGAAAATTACAACTATGCAGATAAATTTGGTTTGTGTTGTGTCAGTTAGGTTCTGCTCTCTGCCAATCCACAAAAACAGCTGTTAACAGCTGCAATCACAAACCCTACACATTAATATTATAAATAGACAGGGCTGGATTAAGTTATAGTAACAGAGCAGAATTTACAGTTATCCGCCCGTTGCACGGGTTGTTATCGTTATCCAGTGTGTTAGCCTAAACTTTTATCTTTTAACATTCTCTAAATCCTATAATCTTGACGGGGAAAATACGCTAACAAAATTAATTATTCGTGTCAATTTAATTCAAATGTCCTTCTGGTATGAAAATGTCATTACTTAAACGTTTTACCTGGAACAAGTGTTGCTCCGTACATGCTCTCCATTGAAATACATTGAGCGGCAGTTAGCTTGCGCTAACTTCAGGGAACTTTTGAGGTGCTCCATGTTCCGCCATTGCAATGAAAAAACTGAACCGTTGCAGTCGACAGAGTTGTCGCCACTCTCTCTCCAGGCACTCTATTAATAGGTAGCACACGCATCGTACACACACCAAATCAAAGCTCCTAACATCACAAGTCAGGGCGCCAACGGAAACGCCGGAGCACCTAAAGAACTGCAGACTGGCCCTGAGGCAGTACAGACTTCAGTAGTTATTCACTCTTACATTCAAACATGTTTCACATTTAATCTTTTTTATCCGTTTTTTAACTTGATTTCATCTCTGAATTTGTGGTTTAATCCTTATTTGAGCCTGAACATGTCTTTTTTGCCTGTATTAGTCAGAGGATTTAAAATTCTGTTAGAAACTGAGCTAAATCGGTTCTCTCACCAAAACTCTAACGTTAAACAAAAATTGTTTCAAGATTCAGTAACACCCTTAGGGCGCCTGATTCAAGACTAACATAACATACACCTCTTGAAAAAAGATTTTAACTGTTGAATGGCACAGATATGGAGGAGAAACAACATAAACCAAACCGTAATGGCTGAAATACACTAGATGTGTCTGCAGTCCGTCTCCCTCAGCAGGGATCAGATAGGTTTTCAGTCACGTCATTAAGACATGTTTCTTCTAACCGAGGTTACTCTGTTGTTGTTTGTTAGTGGTGTTAAATTCATTTTATTCAAACTGACCCACACATTAAAACAGAAATAGACAAATATTTTGCCAAACAAAGAGAAAAAAACACAAGAATTACCCTTTCACCGTCTCCTTGTCTAGCCTCACACACATACATGCACACACACATCTCTCTCAAGATATACACAGATGATAATACCTCTGCAGGGTGGGACCTGTTTTTGGTACCTGGTTGTCAAAGTGACAGGAAAACACCCTGCCACGGCTCAGTACACACCTTTAGAAATTACGAAAAGGAAAAAGCGTACACACACTCAGTGTTTCCGCCTTTTTTTACAATCTGTGTGTGTGTGTGTGTGTGTGTGTGTGTGTGTGTGTGTGTGTGTGTGTGTGTAGGAGCTGTACCTGTGTGCAGTCCAGGAGTTGAATCGGTATCCTGAGCTTGTGGAGGATGTCCTCAAACTGCAGAGATGGACTGAGATCTTACACTGCCCGTGAGAAAGACGGACTGACTTTCATAATGTATAATGTAGGAACACATCACGCTTACTTCATGTTTAAATCTGTTTCTTTGCCTGTGTGTTTGTGATTACGTAGCTCTGACGAGGAAAAGGAGAGCAGAAAGAAGCAGGTCCGTCCTCTGTTCAGACACTTCAGACGGATAGACGCCTGTCTGCAGCCCAGAGAGGCCTTCAGAGGCTCAGACGAGAGTAAGACACACACATACACACACACACACACACACACACACACACACACACACACACACACACACACACACACACACACACACACACACACACACACACACACACACACACACACACACACAAACACAAACACACACACATTACTTCATATCAACACCTGCATATGTGCATGAAGCAAAATGTAAGACTGAACTCTTAAAATGCAAAAACACCTGCAGTCTGTGGTCTGGATACACAAATCACAAACTGACTGACACACCCAGGCCTCACACACACACACACACACACACACACACACACACACACACACACACACACACACACACACACACACACACACACACACACACACAGTTTACCTCTTTTCAAAGAGTATTGTTAATCCAGGACTGTGTTTAACGTAACTTATCACAGAAGCAGGAAGCGGAGCGTAGCTGTCAGCCCTGCACTATCAAAAGAAGAAAAGAGGGTTAGCTTCATTGAGCAGCTTCATGTAGCAGCTTGTTAGCTTGACTTGACTTTGAATCATTTTATCCAGTATATAGCAGGTTTGGTTGAGTAAAGTCAGGTGGAGGAAAACTAAATGAAAGATAAGTTCAGAATCAAAGAGTAAGGAGCTAGCTCTAAGCTGGATAATATGAGCTCTTTTCAAACTCAGCAGCTAACTCTCTGATGGTGCGTTTCATTTATTTTAGAACTGAGAAGTCGGAAGTGGGAATGACGTCATCTCGGAGATAAAAGTGTTCCAGTTGCCAAGTCAGAGAAACTTGCCATAGCAGCAATATTTCTATTAGGCCTGGGCGATATATGAATTATATCGATTAATTCAAATTTTTCTTTGTGGACAATTTAACAAATGAAAAACACCCCCTCCCTGCTCCTCTGCCAGGGCCATATTTTACTTGACCATAAACACAAAATAAACACAAAATAAACACAAAATAAACACAAATAAACGGACTCCCACCAAAAAAATCTGATATCAGTCTGCATTCATGCTTTATTTAGAGAATTTTCAGCGCGTTACTTTCACACAAAAACACTGCTAAATAAGGCTCTAGTTCTCATCGTGTCTCTTCGTCCTGGCAGACTACTTACGTTTGTTTATATCTGGCACACCGCGAGCGGACTGATACACTAAGTGGCGAGCGCCTCGTAGCCAGCTGTGGCTCTGCAGCAGAGGTAGCGCCGTTTTACGATACGATGAGAACCAGAGCCTTATTTAGCGGTGTTTTTGTGTGAAAGTAGTGCGCTGAAAATTCTCTAAATAAAGCGTGAATGCAGACCGGTATCAGATTTTTTCGGTGGGAGTCCGTTTATTTGTGTTTTTGGTCAAGTAAAAAAAGGCCCTGTCTGAGTGCACGCTGGTGCAGACTTTTCATGCAGGTGTGAATAGACATAAACGAACCCTGGTGCGGACCAAACAACCGGACCGAGACCCACTTTTTGAGGTGGTCTCAGTCCGCTTCCAAACGAACTCTGGTGCTGTTCGTGGTTCTCCGATGAAGGTCTGAATTCGAACCAAGGTCCATCCAAACTAACTACAGGATACATGCGCCTTTTGGGCCTATAAAGCCACCGTAACCTAACCGTCTTTGGTTCATACCTGATCCTCCGTCTTCTGTTTAGCCACGCTGTTGCTGGCATGTTGTGGGTCAGGACACGCAGAGCATAGCGTCTCCTTGCTGCGTGCATTCGTCTTTGCTGTTTCAAAACTTGAAACGGTGTTGTTAAGCCTTCTTTGAAGGAGCTGCTCTTGAACTGAAAATTATTTAGCAGCTCTAATAAGAGCACAAACACATGTTTACCTCCATTTCCTGGTCTGTATTCTGTGTGCCACCTTTGTCAGTGCTGTCCAATGAGAGCACTGATCGTCACACACGTGGATGTGTTTACAGAATATAGTCCACTTGCAAAAAGTACAATCTGAATACGAACCGCACCAAACGAAAAAAATCAAGTCGGCTTTTGGTCCGGACCAAACAAGTGGACCAAAGGACTTTTCAGGTCTGAATACAGCCTAAGATCTTTGACTGAAACATTTACGAAGCTGGGTCCTTTTAGGTTCACCTGCAGATTATTATGTGATTGACACGTGCAAAACCTGCTGCTTTTCAAAAAGATGCCCTGATTTTTTACATTTAGATAGTTTAGAAATATACATGGTTTTTTCTCAGAACATCCCATCTCTACAAAAGAAAACCCCCTCTTAATGGCGATATGGATGGATCATGATTTGATAAAATAGACAGCGGGGATGGAGATAGGACAACGATAGGCAATCGACCAGAGCGGCGCGCTGCTTGGACAGACATGACTGAGAAGTTGTTTGACTTTACCTGGGGAAAGCTGAGTCCTGTCTTTCTCTGCAACTCTCTCTATTCCACCAACTGAACCCTCAGTTCAGCATAAATCTATCTGTTGATGAACAGAGTAACATAGCCTAGCTGCAACGAGGTGCGCTTTGACAAGCAGAGGCAGACCAGACTTTTTAGACTGGGGAGCCCCGAGCAGGGCACTGGCTTATGCAGAGAGGCATTAATTTTGTGCAGCCCACAATCGAGTAAATAACATTTATTTTTGCCTATTTGTTGGTATCAAAATTTGTCTACAGCTTTAAAAAAATAAAAGTAGAGTAAAACAAAGCATTTAAAAAAAAAAAATCATTTAAAAGTAGAATATAACTGAACAGTGCTAAAGAGCACTGAAACAGTTGTAAACGCTTTTCCTAGCAGTATTTTTAAATTCAAAATGTATAAAATGGTGCAGCTTTCAATGTGAATGCAAAAAAGTCTGCCTCTTTTAAAATTACAAAGTGAAGTTGTTGAAACTGAAGAAAAGCTGAAACTTCAATTCCAAGAGTCAAATAGAGGTTTTATTGAGTTTTTAATACAATTAAAACAAACTGGTTTTGGGCTATCTCTGTCATTTTAACTTATTGTTTTCTTTGAAATGTTGGGGAAATAATTGTTAAAAAATCGTAAGTTTAATTTTTTGTGAAAAAATCTGGGATTTTATTTGTAGGCCATATCGCCCAGCCCTAATTTCTCTATATAAACATTAAATTATACTATGTATACAGCTGATTTATTGTGATAAACACAAGCAAGAAATTCTAAAATAAACTGAATAAAACAGGAGCTTAAATACTGTTTACACCCGCGGCAACCATCTTTGATTGGAAACTCAAGTGTGATGTGGATCCCCCAACTTCCCACGAGGAGATTCCCACTCTGGGGGGCGTTCCAGTTGAAATTTCCTTCTCAGAACTCATAAATTCCAACTTTAGCACAAATGGAACACAACATAAGTCTTATGATCCAAATTAGGTGGTCGCTGCCAGAGCTTCTTCTTATTTTTTTAAGGTTTTTTTGGACTTTTATGCTTTTAATCAGAGAGGAAAGAACAGTGGATAGGGCAGGAAACAAGGCAACCCTCACGGAGTGCTCTCCAAGCTGCCAGAACTTCTTAATCCAGAGGAGAATTACATTAAATCTCAGCCTCTTCATTGAAGTAAAGACATGCCACTCTTCTCCCACAGACATGTATATCTAATCTATAAGAGTGTGTGTGTCCAGTCTTCTGCAGGGTCTATACTCCAGATCATTCGTATGTGACCATCCGGAGCCGTCTGTCCTGTCGTGTTGGAGAGATTCTGGCTCTAGTCCGAGAAAAACTCCAGTACAGTGAGGACCAACCAGTCCTGCCTGGACACCTCATCCTGGTGGCTGTCACATCTGCAGGAGGTTCAGACACATACAGATACATTATTCTTCATTCATTATGTTCATGATGACTTCACAACTTTGTACAAACATGCAGATGAACTTTGTTTTATTGCTGGATGTGTTTTCAGAGAAGGCAGTGTTTCGTCCTAGTGATGAGGCCGTGTTCACAACACTGGGAGTCAACACACACCTGTTTGCATGTGAACCATCTGAGCTGGAATCACTGGTGAGCAACTGATGGATCAGTTCATTAAGTTGTTGTTTAAAGAGAAAATGCAGCAGACGAGCAAACAGACGATAAAAGACTTTATTGATTATGGTTCATCCACCACAATCAAAGAAACCTAGAGGGTTTGTGGCTGTTTGGGTGATTGATTGGTGAGGAGTTGTCCTGCATTGCCCCCTTGTGGCCTCCAGAAAACCTCATGAAGATTTTTTAACAGGGTTGCTCTAATCAAGTTAAGATGCCACTCACCCTGCTTAAATCAGAATGTGTTTTGTAAATATATGATGTGACTTCCTGTGCACCCAGCTCCCTCTACCTGAGGAGATCCACTGGACACCAGGTGACAGCAAACTCCATGACATGTCAGCAGAGGAGGTGGCCAACCAGCTGGTCGTTTTCGACTGGGAGCTGTTCAGCTGTGTGCACGAGGTGACTTCCAGTTGTAGCTTGTTTACATCTAAAATATGGAGAATGCATAAAAACAGTTTCAAACCCAGCAAACTCCTCTCACAGCGCTGTCTGTCTTTTTTGTTACTCTCCCCTGCAGGTTGAGTTTGTGTGCTATGTGTTTCACGGAGAGCAGTCCCGCTGGCGCCCCTTAAACCTGGAGCTGGTTCTGCAGCGCTGTAGCGAGGTGCAGCACTGGGTTGCCACTGAGATCCTGCAGTGTCAGTCTCTGCCGAAGAGGGTCCAGCTGCTCCGCAAGTTCATCAAGATCGCAGCTCTGTGAGTTTCCCGCCAGAGAATGTGTTTGAAAGAGATTTTGAACTAATCAGTGTCAACAATGAAAAGTTGATTGAAATGAATTCTGTTATTTTACCTGGTAAATATCCACATCCCTAACTATGACTGAGTGTGTCTGGGTTTTGGGATGCTTGTACGAAATATACACGACATTTGAAGACAAAATCTTAGAGGCTTTCATATAAGCCTTCTCAGGACCTCTTGAAAGGACATTTTTTTAAAACCTGAGCTGTACAACCAAAGACAAGTCACTGAGAGAAGAAAAATAATGTTTCCAAAACATTTTAATGATCAGTGTGTTATAGGGATAGACCCATTACACTGGGGAACACCAGACTTGACGTGCTAGAAAAAACAGATTGTAAATTTGGAATCAGCATGCCAATTTTAGTTTTGATCAGCATACAAATCTGACTCAGCTGAATTTTTTTTCAAATTCTTCCTCGGTGTGGGCCAATGCATAGAAATAAGTGAAAGATAAGATTACACTTCAGTTATATTGAAATTTTGGAAAACTTGACATTATGTTGAAAACTAGGGGGAGCTCTTTACTTTTTTTCAATGAACTTAAGAAAAAATGCTGCTGAGCCTGGGCGCTTGTGTAATTAACATATACTTAAAGGAACTTAAAGTGAAGTGTTGGAGTTTGTATTTTTCAAAATTGTGACACCAATATTTTTACTTCTACTGTAAATGAACATTGGCTCCAAATTTGGTTATTAGTCTCCTTGACTACTAATAATTGGTATGGGTATCAGCCCGGATCATAACACATTGGTTTATCTCTGGTATTATAGTTTTAAGTGTTAAAAAGTCTTGCCACTGTTTCAGATGTAAGCAGCAGCAGGATCTGCTGTCCTTCCTTGCTGTGGTTCTGGGTTTAGACAACCCAGCTGTGAGCCGACTCAGACTGACCTGGGAGGTAAAAATGCACCTGTTGGTTTAATTCACAAAAATAAAAACATCAACACAGTGCAGTGTGTGTCATTACAGTGATGTGTTTGTATGTTTAGGGTCTGCCTGGGAAGTTTAGGAAGCAGTTTCAGCAGTTTGAGAGCATTGCGGTGAGTGAAACATGTTTTTCAAGTTTTAAACTGAAACCGTCAGATGTGAGGATGTGAAGTGGATTCAGTAAAAAAGCAATTATAGGTATATTATATCACTTCACATTATGTGTGTGCTGCTTTGATTTTTTATTTTTTATTTATTTATACTGTTATTTTACTTTTTGTCGTCTGATCTACATTCTCGATGTCAGCTGTTGCAAACAAAAGATTTAAAAAAAGATCAAAGTGCTCTCACGTTAGTTTGTCATGTATAGTAATGGATATGACAATAGCTCTTGAGACAGTTGTAGAGGTTCACTGTGGAATCTACAATTCAGAATTCTAAAATTTCATTTCATTTCATTAGACAGAAGGAACCCTCAGTTGGTACGACAAAGCGCTTCAAGTTATTTCGATGCAGGTGCTGCCATTGAGTGCAAGAAAAATTATTATTATCTTATAATTTTTTTTTTTTTATGTAGAATAATGTGTCCATAACTGACCACAGTTAATCACTGCATCAAAATACTTAATCTTTCAATAACATTCAGTGATCAATGCTAAATATTCACTGAGCTGGGTCTGAGACCTTCTGACTCATTCTACCTCCAAAGAGGAAAAGGCTCAGATTTATTGCCTAAGTGTTCCCTGAACAGATGAGTCTTCAGACATCTCTTAAAGTAGAAAGGGACTCTGTGGATCATGTAGAATTAAGGGGTGAAATGAAAAATAAAGCATAATACCCTTTTCAGGCAGCAGAGGACACTGACTGTCTCTCACATCTCATCTCACCTCTTATGACCATTAATCAACAGATCTGAGCAGACACAATGTCTTCAGCAGCCATCGTCACAGTGTCAGGGCTGTGTTTCTGCAGGACCATTCCTTGTTTTCATTCACTCCTGTAACTTTCAGATCATCCAAGGGGAGTACCCTTACATCTTAAAGAACAGAAGCATTTTTTGAAAGACATAGAAGCATATGTCCACCAGGGATGGGTACTGAATAATGTTCTTTTATGGGTACTGAACGAATTATGTCCATACTACAGAGTATGGATTCACATAAAATTAAACAGTACCATAGAGGGATGTCCCGAGCTGATCATGTGATCGGAATCGGGGCTGATTGAGTCATTTTTTAACGATCGAAGATCTGGGGAGACAGAATTGGAAAAAGCCTGGGGCCTTAGTTCTTGTTTTCAATTAAAATGTGTATAATAGCACATCATCATTCATTTTAGAATAGAACTTTATTTGCCATTATAACAAGTACAACAAAATTACAAACAAGAAATTGCAACCTTATTGTCACCCACATACAAGGTAATCTTGTGGTGCACCACTGAGTGGAGAAAAAAGCTTTATCCATGTTGGATAGAATGATACCTTCATTTAAATGAAATAAAAAAAACTCAAAGGACAACTTGCAGGAGTGTTTTTTCTTTTCTTTTTTCTTAATGCATTGCTGAAAGATTGGATTGGGAAATATCAGGATCGGTAGATACTCAAAAATAAAAAAATTAGAATCGGATCGGGAGCAAAAGAACATGATCAGGACATCTCTAGTACCATGTTTAGGCACTTACACGCATCATTGTGACTGTGAGGGAGTGGGAGAGTTGGCAGTTTTCCGTGCTGGACATGGACACAGCATTTTAAGGTTCTGTATTACAAAAAAATAAGTTAAATTCAAAAACTTTGATATTTTATTATTAAACTAATTTATATTAATTACCACATAAACACACACATAAGTACAGAAAATTGGTATCGTTGGATACTGATACCGATTGCCAGGTTCTGAGCATCAGTACTGTATTGTTTGAAATGTGAAAGGTACTCATCTCTGATGTCCACTGATCTGATCTTCACTACAGGACCCTTCCAGAAACCACAAGTCCTACAGAGACCTGATCATGAGCCTGAGACCCCCGCTGATTCCTTTTACTCCTCTGCTGCTAAAAGGTGAGAACAAACCCTCCCGTCCATTGGGTTGAATGATGTGTTGAAAGAATCAGCTCAGACTGCTGGGCCGAAAGATGAACCTGTGATTTTGTTTTTGTTCTAATTATCAAAAACTTAAAAGTCCTTCACTTTCTCCTCCCCAGGACACTTTATGTTCCTCTGAGTCTAAAAACATATTTGTGTGATGAAGAACCTTTAAAACAGCTGATCAGATGATCACTGATCATCAGATCATCTGTGGATCGTTTGATGATCCTTAGCCTGTCCTCCTCTGGGACTCTTTCCTTCAGCTCCACCAGCTGCTGCTGGGGCAGCAGGTTAGCGAGTTGGCTCACCCTCACTAATTAGAACTTTTGGCTAATCAGCTCCATGTTAACCTGAGTGAAGCACACACACACACACACACACACACACACACACACACACACACACACACACACACACACACACACACACACACACACACACACACACACACACACACACACACACACACACATACGCTTCCTCTCTATCCCTCTATCTGTCCTGTACTCTCTGCCCTGCTGTACACTGTATGGCTCCATACTGTATGTTTGTGTGTGTGTGTGTGTGTGTGTGTGTGTGTGTGCGCGCGCATGTGAATGCACAGCCTTACAGCCTTTAGCTCTGTCTCCATGGTAACACATCCAAAGAGACTGGATGGAAGTGAAAAAAAGAGGTTAAAAGAAAAAAAGGAATAATAAATGAATTGGAGAAATGGAGGCGATGAAGGTGAAACTGCTAAAAACTGCAGTTCCCTGAGTGTCCACTTGAAGCAATATACAAAAACTTGTTCATTCATGTTCAACCACTCAAACTGTTCAGAGTCGTGGGTGGCTGGATTTTCCCAGCTGTCTCGGGGTGAGAGGCAGGGTGCACCCTTGACTAGAAACAGGCCAATTGCTGGTAGTCAAGGAGGCCGAAGAAAAAGGATAAGCGATATTTGAAGCCGGTATTCATTTGCAGTAAAAAAATAAAATAATATCTGAAAATATCTGCATCAAAAATTTGAATAATACAAACTCCAACACTTGAAGTCCTTGTGAGGAGTTTCTAAATGATCTTAAAAAAGTTCTCCTTCTAGATATATGCCTGATTCTAATCCACACTATAAATGAGATTATCAGCACCAATATTACTGGTTACAGTTAAATAACCTCTACATGCTACCTATAGCTTCCCAATCAGGTTGAGCAGGACCAGATTGATTTACAGCATGTCTAAGTCTCTATGACAAACCACGATTTCTATTATTAATTTTGTAGTGATGGTGGACACAGGAGCCAAACTGTCAGACACAAAAAAGACAGAGGAGCAGACTCTGTGTGGGTTAAAATTACTTAAACCTTCATCTTAATCAGTTTCTGGATACTGTAATGATGAGTGCTGCGCTCCGGCACATGTGTGTATTTCGAATCAGCTGATCGTTAATCCTTTTTGTGCTCATACAAGAGTCACCTTTTTGCTCTCTCTGGGAAAGAAGTTTTAGTTTGTCTACCTTTCCTCTCATTCTTTAAAAACCAGCAGAGGACTTTTTGTCCAGCTTTTGGTGATCAAACCTGAAAGCCTGTCAGCTTTCACACCGTTGCTGTGTTTCTGTTCAGGGTCCGTGTCCAGACTTTCAGACTGGGGTGTCTCAATGGGGGCACACTTACAAATTGTCACCATTTATCTTATATAACTTCACTCTCTACTGTAAGAACCATGAATAACTATAATTGTGTGGATATTAAATGCCAGTTTGTGAGTTTAGTATGAAAACTGTATTATACATAATATGCAGCAACCAGTCTGTTATTTTAAAGAAGTACTTTTAAAACAAAATTGTTAAGATAAACCTTTGAATTACCACTAAAGGGACACTTCAAGCAGAACATATGGCAAGAACATATGTAATGAAAATACTGTGTACACATCATTCCTTATTACTCAATTAATCGCCATATTAATTTGATAGACACAGAGTCACGTGCAGACAAATCTAAAAACAAGAGTCATCTTGTTGTCAGCCACCCTACCTACTGTCTCAGCCTGGCTGGTTGTAGCTATGAGCCAGACTACAAGGCCCTCACAGACAGTATTCAGTCACAGCTACCTCACTAACTTGTGTGTCTTTTATATGAGGTTTTGAAGTGATGCTGCTTTAACATGATGTTAAACTGCAGGTAACTGAATGGCACTGATTGAGAAGTTATTAAACACAAATTAAAGTTCCATCTTTTGAATAATGTAAAAGGACAAAGTTATAACATTCAAAGAGTTTCAGCAGGTAGGCAAAACAGCTTATAACACTTAAATACGAGAGACTTGAGTATAATTCATACATCTAGGCTCATTAAAACTGGAAATACATAATGTGTTTTCACTCTTCCACAAGCCTTGATAGGTAGATCTTGCATTTCACTGGTTGGGTTTAGAGATTTTGGGCTCAAAAAGATTGGTGACCACTGGTCTAGAACAAAAAAAAAATGTTTCGATCTGTTCTCCATTTAACTCAAAATAAACACACACCTCACTCAAAGTCATTTACAACAGTGTGTGTGTGTGTGTGTGTGTGTGTGTGTGTGTGTGTGTGTGTGTGTGTGTGTGTGTGTGTGTGTGTGTGTGTGTGTGTGTGTGTGTGTGTGTGAAACTCCAGGCCAGAGGGTGGCAGGGCAGTCCATTTTAAACAGATCCTCTTCATAGCGTTTTTAACTGGGTTTAAATGCCTACAAGCAGATGTTTAGTAAACAGCTCCAGGCTTAGCAGCATTTCATTGAAGGTTCAGTGAAAACCTTCATTGACATAAAGGTTGTAATGTTTATTACAATTTCAGAGAGTCTGCTGCCTAAACTTGCCTTTGAAAGATATTTGTGCTCACCGGGGCTTCTCCAATCCACAAAACCTTTTCTCCTCTCTGCTGTGTGTGAGAGCTGCGCATGCACAGCTTTGACTGCTGATTGGCTGTTACCAGGCTATTCCAAAACAATGACAACTTTGAGTTTTGCTGATTGATCACTTAATGAAGCATCACTATTGAAAAAAGAAAGAGAGATCTCAGAGTCTTTGATGCCTTGGTACTTTTGACGTCTGGATTGTGTTTGTGAATCTGATGGATTAACGGTCTGTGTATTCACCCTCAGATCTGACATTCCTCCATGAGAGCTGCAAGACGTTTCACGGTGAACTCGTCAACTTTGAGAAGATGGTGAGTCCTATAGCAGTCACTTTCAGCAGACCCTTATTATGTTTTTTTAGCATTTTTTTTTTTTTTGATAAAAGTCTTTTTAATTCTTTTTTTTGTGTAGAGAGAACAACACAAACAACAACAAACAAACAGTAGGGGACTAAAAAAAAGACATGCCCCTGTCCCAAAACCCCCTCCCCAAATATAGGCTCATCAATATTCAGTCATACATTAAAGAGGAAAGAAAAGAAAATACTAATGATTGATATATATATATATATATATATATATATATATATATATATATATATATATATATATATATTGTAAGTATGTATTTATGCACATATGTTGATGTGTGTTTAAGGGGTGTTAGGTATATTTTGGTGTGTACATATATATATATATATATATATATATATATATATATATATATATATATATATATATATATATATATATATATATATATATATATATATATATATGATATGTACACACCAAAATATACCTAACACCACTTTAACACACATCAACACATGTGCATAAATACATACTTACAAAATAATATATATATATATATTTTTTTTAAAAAGGTAAGTCTTTGACAAACGTTTTTAGATCTGTGATCAGGTGAAATAATAGTAGGACACCAGCACTTTGGTGAACTTAAATGTTTTTAAAAATGTGCTATATAAATAAAGTGGATTGGATTGGATTGGAGTGACATGCTCTAGCTGGAGAGCCAAAATTTGGGCAAGAATCTTCATATCTGTATTTAATAGAGAAACAGGGCGGTATGAACTACAACTAAGGGTTTTTTTGTCTTTCTTAAAAAGAAGAGAGATGATAGCTTGTCACATAGTCGGGGGAAATGACTTTTAGGAGAAAGATTCTTTAAACACTGACCACAACAAAGGTGCGAGCTCAAGTGAAAACTTCTTTAAAAAATCAGTGGAAAAGCCATGTGGCCCTGGAGATTTTCCACCTTGCATAGCCTTAATTTCAGAGACTATCTCAATAGTCGAGAGATCTTTCTCTAATTCAGCAACCAATCCTGCATCTACAGTTGGAATATCCAAAGAAGAAAAGAAGTCATTTATAGCAGAAGGACTACTGGGGGAATCTGAAGTATACAGTAATTCACAGATTTTTTTAAAACAGTCATTAATTTTCTCATTGTCAGTACATTTTTCACTGTTGTCATTGTTAATAGCAGCAATACTTTGATCAGCAGTTTTTAGGCGCAGCTGATGGGCAAGCAGTCGACCAGCCTTCTCTCCATGCTCATAGTGATTTTGTCTCGATTTGGAAATAAGATATTCTGCCTGGCGGGTAGATAAAAAATCAAACTCTTCTCTCTCCTGCAGCATAAAGTGGCAGAGATGGTGAGGAGCATCAGACGATACAGGAGTAGCCAGCTTGGTATGTAACACCCACATACACACACACATACCTACAAACACATGATTTCCCCTGTCCACGTGTTGACACCCTGCTGCACATTTGCCTTCTACATGTTTTCTCTCGTCAGGCTTGTTCAGCGGAAACTTGCCAGGTTGAGTTTTTAAAAAATATCAAACCAAATTAGGAAAACATACATTTGACTTTTAAGCCCAGTTTCCACCAATTTGGTACATCTTGGTACGGCACGCATTTTGTGCTGTTTCCACTGACTAATCCCAGGACTGATCCCGAAATAACCAAGATGAGCCTTCTCACTTTTTGGTACCCTTCTATTTGGGTGTCAGACTAAACCAATCCGATCCCTGAGGGTGAAGCTACAACACCCCAGTTCCTTGATTGGTGGAATCAATCGCCACTTACTGTGCAACAGTGGCTGCTGGATTTCTCCTGGCGGCAGACAGCCTTTTCTGAAACATAACGTGATTGTTCTTTGTAACAAAGAGCCACATGCTAATCATAGAGAAGACGGATTGCTGCATGTCTTCCATCGTAGCTCTTTGTTTATTGTGCCACGTTTTCTACTTCGCTGGATTTATTAGGGGGTACACTGTGTCGCGCTGCTATGGCATCACACTATTATGTAACTGTCGCAGCTATCGGCATCTAGCTTACA
Source organism: Halichoeres trimaculatus (assembly GCF_033239565.1). NCBI lineage: Eukaryota > Metazoa > Chordata > Actinopteri > Labriformes > Labridae > Halichoeres > Halichoeres trimaculatus. Next base: position 3,117,823 of record NW_027437198.1, on the reverse strand, counting down.
TGCCGCCTACCAAGACGGCATGTAAGGCACGGTTGGCTGTGGAAATGCAAACAGGCTCAGGTTTAACCGATCCAACCTGTACCAAACTGTACTGCTTGGTGGAACAGAGGCTTTAGTCCGGCACCCTAACACCCCTAAAAGTGGGATGGTACAGGTTGGTAATTTGGGGGTCTGGCATTTGAAAGCCAGTGGAAACGCACTACTAAGACAAACCAAACTGAACCGCTTGGTAGAAAAGGGGCTTTAGCTCAAACATCAATATTTTTCACGTTGTAACTCACAGGAAAACGTCCGTTAATACAGGTCAATACAGCTTTTACATTGTTTATAGAATGAAGTAGAACAAAATACTCACCCAGAAGGCTTTCCTGATCCAAGCAGTGCTTCAGGAGATATTTAGATCCAAAATCGTGCAGCGGATCCATTGGGGCATAGACAGCACCAATCCTAAAACGGCATTAATCGTCTAAAAACTTGTGTTTTTTACCAATATTCCATCATGGCCCGCTCCAGGTTAGTCCTCTGCTGCAGTTCGTGTCACTCCAGACAGCGCTGTGTGGCTGTAATGACCTCTGAACTGACAAAGACTTTGTTTACGTTTGCCCTTCTGCTCTCTGGAGAGCTGACTCCACTTCCTCCTTTCTTTGAGCTCGTCATCTGTTAACTCTGGCTCAAAACTGTAATGACACCCATCATATTCAAAGTTATCCTCCACAACATCTTCATGAGAAAGATATTCGTCCATTTTTCCTGTCCGACACCAGGTGCTACGGCTTTGGATTGTTGCCGGGAATGGCCTGCTGGTTTCACCTTAACTGTCGCCACAGCGCCAAACTTCAGACTGCGTCTGTTTCTCTCACTCTCCCTTTCTGTGTGTGTGTGTGTGTGTGTGTGTGTGTGTGTGTGTGTGTGTGTGTGTGTGTGTGTGTGTGTGTGTGTGTGTGTGTGTCTGTGTGTCTGTGTGCGTGTGTGTGCATCCCTATCCCCCCCCCCCCCCCCCCCCCCCCCCTCTCCCACTCTCTCTCCTCTATCTGTCTCTCTCTAACCCCAACACAGTCGAGACAGATGTCTGTCTAACATGAGTCTGGTTCTGTCCGAGGTTTCTGCCCGTTAAAGGGAAGTTTTTCCTTGCCATTGTAACTTGCTAAATGCTGCAAAGTCCTGTACTCATGGTGGATTAAGATAAGATAAGACTCCTTATCTTGTCTTGATGTTGGGTTTCTGCTAATAAAATTTTATTAACATTTACGGGTTTAGACCTGTAAATGTTTTTGTAAAGTGTCTTGAAATAACATTTGTTATGATTTGGCGCTATATAAATAAAGATTGATTGATTGATTTTACACAAAATTGGAAGAAGAAAGTCGTCATGTAGCCTGCCGTCTTCCCCTGAAACAATGAGCCGCACTGTGCATGCGAGGAGGGACAAACGTTAACAAAGTCTTCGTCAGTTCAGAGGTCAGTACAGACACACAGCGCTGTCTGGAGTGACACAGACTGCAGCAGAGGACTGACCCGGAGCGGACCATGATGGAATATTGGTGAAAAACATGAGTTTTTGGACGATTAATGCAGTTCTAGGAGTGGCGCTGTCTCTGCCCGGATGGATCCCATTATACGGACGTCCGCTGCACGATTTTGGATCTAAATATCTCCTGAAGCACTGCTTGGATCAGGAAAGCCTTCTGGGTGAGTATTTTGTTCTACTTCATTCTATAAACAATGTAAAAGCTGTATTAACCGAACTTATCCTTTAATGACAAGGCAACTTTCAGATTGACAATGAAATGATGGAAATGCATCAGTTTTCTCTGAAAGGTTTGATGTGCAAGACATAGGATTAAAAATATTAACACCTTTGACTACAACCATTTTGCTGTCACTGTCTGTTAATCAGTAAAAACATGTTTATCCTACAGGTTGTAAAATGTTTAAGAAGTTTAATCCTGTGCTGTAAAAAAAACAGAAAACATTTGATTGCTGCATTATGAATATGATAATGCATATGAAACATGAGGTGGAAATCTGTCCCCTCCTAGTGGTTTAATGTGTAACTGCACCTGAGCATTCACTCAACCAATGACTGCAGAAAAGCTGAGTATCTCTGACCTCACTGTTTGTCTGTCACCCTGTAGCCATAGATACAGAGACGTCTCCCTCCCACCTGCAGACCAAGGCTTACGTCCGACAGCTGCAGGTGATTGACAACCAGAACCTGCTGTTTGACATGTCCTGCAAGCTGGAGCCCAAAGACACTTAAAGAGGGAGACAGGGAGAGAGTTGGGGGAGACTGAGGGGGAGAGGTGGGGGAGACTGAGGGGAAGGAGGAAGAAGAAGAGGAGGAGGATCCAAACCAATCACATTCACACAACTTGTGTGAAAAACAAGAAGGAAAGACAGTTGAGGATGGAGAAGCTTTGGGAAGGATTCTGCTGCTGAAGAGGAAGGAAAGTCTTCTCTTATTCATCTGATCAAACACACAGCTTCTCCTCCTCGTCCCTGGCTTTTCTCACCCCCTTCATCAGCAGCTTCAGACACACAGGGGGACCTGACCTCAGCAGTCATTTGGCTTAAAACTCAGTCGAGATGTTTTAAAAGTCAAGTGAACGTTGGAAGACTTAGAGAGATAGACAATGAAGAAGTTTGACTCCTCAGCTGACAGAGCATGGCCTTTGAGAACCTCTCTTCTGTGAGGACTGTTGATGGAGGATGATTCAGACCAAACCAAGAGATGCTCTGGAGTCACATGATGAGTGGATCTGAATCTTCCCTGAGGTTGATTCTGATGGAGTGACAAAAGCTGAAAGGACGGGAACACAACCAAACCAAACGCTGAAAAACCTCCTAACATGCAGATATGTGAGAAAACAGATCACTGAGACAGAGTCACATGACCATTCAGCATTTTTAGTTTTTTTGTTTGTATTTTAATACATTTCTGTTCATTAAATAATATTAATTACAATTTAATTTGATTCCCAAACCTTTCACTATTTGTATTTGATCAGAAAAAACCCTCCTAATACAAAACCTCAGCACCAAAAACAAACAGGAAGCAGAGTCAAAGACTGCAAAGTCTAATAATAATAATAATAATAATAATAATAATAATAATAATAATAAATTTTATTTGTATTGCCCTTTACATCAGAAGATCTCAAAGGGCTACAAGTTAAAAAAGGGGAAAAAACAACAACGAAAAAACAAAAAACTAAGCAGAAAAGGGCAGTTAAAAAGATCTAAAACAGCGACAAGTAAGAAGAGGAACCAAAAGTCTTGTTAAAAAGAAAGGTCTTAAGGTTCCTTTTAAAACTGTCTGCGGACTGTGGAGCCCTCAGGGTTTCTTAAAAGTTTTGTTTTCACTAGTTATTAGAGGTTAAAACAAGACTTTACATCACATTTAATGATGATTGACAGCTGCTGCTCTTGCGTATTTTTTTAGGGGGATTGTAAATTGTGTTGAGAGGTAGGAGCCAAGAAGAGATTAGACTACAAAGAAAAAAGTAGTTATTATTTTTTTACCCGGCTCTACTGCGCAGACTCTGGTTGCACAACAAATGTGAATGGCGGCGCCTATGATGGAGGTATTTTGGCTTCAGAACCATACAGTGGTGAATGGCGGTGCCACGGTGTCCACTCAATATGCAGTCGATGGTCCACACCAGACAACAGAAATAGAAAGTTCCTCACAAGAGCTTCAAAAATATTTTGAACCAAAAGCTAGAAAACACAGCTGGGTCTGAAGTTAACTTAAAAAAATAAATAAATAAAATGAGGTAACACCAGGTGGTCAGTCAGCTTCACCTTACATTCACAACGTTACCCACCTTGTTGTTGTTAAAGCCTTTTAAACTGGTTAGCCATTTAGCCATCAACTGAGAAACAGACCGTACTAATCAAGCGCCGATGTGCTCCTCTGTTTCTGTTTCCTCAAAGGTTTGATCTGTACTTTTCCAAAGGATACGCCCAAATATGAACCAAACAAACACAGAACAGGCAGAGGAACTGTCTGTATCAGACACAGCGCCTCAGTCAGGACAGCATGTTCTGTGTTCACTTACTCACTGCATGTTAGGGGGTGATAAAGAAACTGTCCTCAGAGACAGACGACAAAATCACATCTGATTCTGAGAACTCTATGTGTTCTGAACATTTCAGCATCCAGATCGAACAAAAGCTTAAAGTGAAGTCCCATCAGAAATGGAAACCAATCAGACTCAAAAAGCAGGGATAGAAGAAGAGGAGGAGGAGGAGATGAATTCTCAGCTCTGCCTTCACTGTACGGTTACGTCATGTTTCCTCACTTCAGCACTTTCCCTCCTCTTATGGTGGCAGACAATCTGACCCCCGTCTGTATGATTCATAACTGCATGTCTTCGTTGCTGCAGATGAAAGTTTTTCAGAGAGTTTCTGAAACATCAAACAGTTGACTGCTCCATTCACCTCTGATCTGGGATGAAAAACTTTGGGAGAACAGCACACTAAGTCTTTAGAGGAGAGATTCGAAGCCACTATGTTTACGTCTGAACAGAATCCTGCAGGCAGAGAAAATACTCTGACAGACACCAACACAGTCCTCTGTATTTAGAGACAAGAACGTGTGTCTTTTTCCTAAGGATTGTTGTCCAGGAGCCTGAACAGGAACCAGTGAGATGCAGGGTCATGTTCACAGATCCACTGTCTGTGTCTAAGAACAGGATGTATTTTCCATCAGAGCTCTTTTACATCAAACAGAGGACCCTTTACCTGATTCTGCACTAACACCTGAGTTTGGCTGTGTGTCTGTGGTTTACTTTGGAGTTTTAAGCTCTCAGGTTAACCTTCGACCTTTGATACACAAGACCTCACAAAGACCTGATTTAACTTTACGATGACAACGTCTTTGCTGACGTCTTTGCTGACCACGTCTGTGGGAGACTGCGTGACACTTTGAGGCACGGTCACGGTGCATTCAAGGACTCAAACCACATGACTGGACATGTTAAAGGAGGATGTTTCCTAGCTGGATCAGAGTGCGTAGATGCTGGTTTTCTACCAAATGTGATCTCAAGTTTCAGGTTGAAGACCTTTTCTGATTTTTTTTCCAGGATTTATCAACTACCGTTGTCTTTAGACAAGGTCATCTGAAGGACCAATCGTCTGGTTTTGTATGTTTGAATTCACCTAATGGTCACGCTGCTTTCAGATCACAAAATAGTCGTTTATATTTTCTTGTTTCTAGTGATTTCCAGAAAGCCACAGGTGCGCGACCCTGAACAGGATAAGCAGTTTGGAAAATGAATAAATAAATATCGGTGTAAAGAAAGTTAAGACAGTTACTCTGATGGACTCAGTTTGCCAAACACTTTTTTGTCATTTGGTCTTTGGAACCTTTATATGGTTGATAGAGTGGAACCAGAGAGAGTGAGGGACTGATGAACCCCTGATATCAGCTGTTTCTGATGCTAGTTTGGTTAGCAATCAGGAAGTCATGAGCCGTGTGAAATACAAAGGAACTCTTGGTGGTATGGCCCATTGGTTTCTGAAGAAGTGACAAAAAAGATTAGGATGATGGTTCCATTATGAGAAATGCTGAATCTGAATTATCTAAAAGTGGGCTTAGAGGTGGAGTGAAGCATTAGCTTAGCCCTCTTGCTAGGAATGGGTACGGAATTAGGTACTTTTATAGGTACCAACTAAATTCCATCTGTAGTACCAAGTACAGATTCATGCAAAACCAAAAGGTATAATGTTTCAGTACCTTAACGCAGTGTTTCCCAATCCTGGTCCTGGGGACCCCCTGCCCTGCATGTTTTTTATGTTCCCGACTCCAACACACCTGATTCAAATGATCAGCTCGTCACCAAGCTCTGCTCGAGCCTGAAAACGAGCCATTCATTTGAATCAGGTGTACTGGAGTGGGGTAACATCTAAAACATGCAGGGCAGGGTTGGGAAACACTGCCTTAACGCATCCTGTGGCTGTGAGGGAGTGAAAGAATAGGTGATTTTTCATGCTGGACATGAACTCAGCATTGCAGGTTTATTTATTGAGAAATAAAAGTGTTAAATTGAAAAACTTTAAGATTTCATCATTAAACAAATGAATATTTATTACCACATAAACACAAACAAAAGTACCAAGGCACGGAGGAACCCATCCCTTCTTCTTGCTTAGGGCTACAACCCACCCACATTATCATACCGCTGTAGTAAAAGAGCTTAATTGAGTGAGTCAAAACTTATTCAGCATTTAGCACCAAAAAGGTTTGTGTTCTCTGCTGAAGGTGTTCAACATGGAACTCTATAGGGATCAAGCTATTTTTTAAGACAGCCTCAAGTGGTCTCTGAAAGAACTGCTATTTAAGGCTTGTTTTTTCCCATTGTCATAGTTTAACAGAATGCATTAAAGTTCATTTTGATTCTAATTTTAGTTCACAAAAAAACAGGCTTTGAATAAAAATTACACACAGAAAAAATGCAACAGAGTCCTCAGAGTGTCTGTCAGAGGACATGAACTTTCAAAGACAATTTTTCCGCCTAGATTCTTCTTGCTTCTGCTCAGTTTGAATCTAAGGGGGTCAAAAGTTCACAAATAAACGTTATGATCAGTTGAATGTAGAGGCCAACCTGTCAGGAACATGCACATCTCTTTAAACACCGAGGCGTTGGGGTTCGTAACAGACCACTCTGCAGAAAATCAAAGCAGAAAACCTGAGTCTGAGAATGTCAGCGCTCCTTTAAAGTTTATTTTATCACGACTATTATTGGAGGCTATAAAGTATGATACCTGTGGCTTCTTTGGTACCAGTGTTTTTTTTCCAAAGCAGTGAATGGTTGAAATATTTAACAATTTATCATTTGAATCCCTTAAAAATTTGTGTCCTCTTGTAAATGGTTTCAAACATGCAAAAACAGGAAGTTTGTCCTTTATGATAGAGCTCACAAGCTGATCGGACTGATACCCTGGCAGCAGCCAATCGGCTGTGTTTACAGACGGGTGTCACACCAGAGAGATGCGATTAAAGTGGAACCTTCTCAGCATTTGTATCTACCTGCTGTCACATCTGAACGACCAATCAGCTTTGAGGAGGGACTGGATCCTGCCCCAACAGACAGACGGGCGGGTTTGAAGGTCCGGGGCAATAACGGAGGAAAAGGAAGTGAAGCTGATTGGTCAATTTATCACCGCAACAAAGCACTTTTGCCAAACCTCAGGGCTCAGAGACACAGAGAGGTTTTGTTTACTCTTTCTTCTTTCAGTCACGTATGGTTCAGTTTGAGTCCGGTTGTGTTGAGATCGATTGATTGGTTCTGTGTTTTGTACAGCTGATCACAGTCATATTTACTGAAATAATAATAGAAATTTACTGACGTGTTGTTTTTTTCTTTTGCTGTGATCACCACCAGGTCTGAGCCCAGCCTGCTCACAGTGAAACCGAGACTTTCTGTTGTTTTTGATTTGGAGCTGTCTGCACTGTAAAAACAGTCAATCTGAAGTGGATCGTCTGAAGTTAAATCACAGCAGCAGTTTTTACCTTTCGATCAAACACAGTGGTACTTTATGAACACCTGAGAGACCTTATGAGAAGGTTTTACAAACCAGATGGAAAAGCTACTGTATCACTTCTAAAATTATTTAAAACTCTAATCAGTGTGAAAGAAGGATTTTTATTGTTTCTAAATCTGCCGAAACTCTCTCAAAAACTACTGCTGTTATGATCTGACCAGAGACGAAATGACGTTGACTAAAACATTTTTGCAGTTCGCTGAAGAGTTCCATTGAAACACTTTGATTATTAGCAAAATTTCATTGTTCTGATTTAAATCTACTTCCTGCCTGGCTGCTAACAAAGCCCTCCGGTATTGGGAATCATGGCATTAAAACTAACGGCGTTACTTTTTCCAGTAACAGGTAATCTATTTATAATTAACATTTCAAACGTTTTAATGCTGTTACTGTCTCGACGGTGAAATGAGGCGCGTTACTCCATCTCTGACCTGGCTCATTCAGCCAGGCACCAGAGAACAGCTGTAAATGAAATGTGGGGAAAAGCGTCAGACACACAAGTCTGAGAACAATCATGTTGACACAAAGAGCTGATCAGTAAACTTTTCAGCTACAAAAATCACACAGCTACCTGTGTGTGTCTGTGTAACCTGCAGTCAGAGAGGATCTCCTGCAGCGTCTTTGGACCAAACCAACTCCAGGGAGAGGAGTGGATGCTTTTTGAGGTTTGAATGGAAGGCACAAGTAGTTTTGACGTGAAAAAATATTAGAGATGACAGGACCAGACTTCAAAATAAGGGGGTTAATCAGGAAAAATTACAAGTTGGAAGTGGAGCGAGGGACAGGGTTAAAAAGTGGAAGAGTCCTTCCTAAATCAGGAGTGTTGGCAGGTCTATCCGACCTGGATCACTCAGCCAGACACAGGACAGGAGCTGCAGCTTTAATATGAGCGAGTGCTAAGCGGTGGTGTTAAAACTGCCATTTTCAGGATGGGAGTAGGCCCAAGGCTCTACATTAACGTTATTTTCAGGATGGAAGTAAACAGACACCACTTCAACGTCATAGATGCAAAAGGCAAGAACATATAAGTGAACATCATGTCCCAGAGCAAAACCTGCTCAAGAACTAAAGGTTTCTTTTAGTAACTAAAACTAATTACTCTTTTGGAGTAATTTGCCCAACACTGGTCCACACTGAGAGGTTTTTCCATGAGATGTGAAGTCAAAGCTAACACGCAAGAAAGATAAAGGAAAGCAGAGTTTGAAAATGCAGGAACACAATGCTGAATTTATGAGTTAAACTCTGTCATACATTAGTTTTTATGAAAACCCGAGACAAATAATGAAACGTTAACTTCTCCTGGATGTGAATTTTATCTTTACTGGAGCTTATTGAGCTTTTTGAGTTTAAGTTACCAGTCAATTTATTATTTTAATATTCAATCATGGTTTGAGTGAAACTCTTCAGCACATCAGGGCAGCTTACATCTTTGTAAAAAAATAAACTCAAATGTGTAAATGGTTCAAAAACGTTCCTCTGTGCTCAGTTCTGGTGGCCGGTGAGATTTTTATAGTTCTCCAATTGTACCATAACATCCTGTTCATAAAGCTCAGAGAGGAAGATCCCGTTCAGAAAAAAAGTCGACAAGTCCAAGTTTTGTCCAAGTCTCATCAAGACCAGGTCACATCAGACTCAAAAAAACCATCGAAATGACGTTTATAAATTGATATATCTGTTTATTTATTGGTACAAAGGTTTTTAAGAATTTTAAAGACACAGTGGACTGACCTCTCCCACAGTACATTTCTATCAGTTAAAAAAGAACATGGACAGGTTTCCAGCTGCTTATTCAACAGTAACCAGTTACACATGTTCAGGAAGCTCTTCATGGTACAGTGTTCCTCTAAGATCTCTGATTTGTGCAGAAAATCAACAGGACTGTGATCGACTTGTTTCTGGATGGGATACGACCTGCAAAGCTCCTCTATTTCAACAAGACCTAAGACCTGATGAAAGTCTTTGAATCCTTCTCTGGTGAAAAATCTCAAGAATGTCCCAAAAGCTTAAAGACTTGTCCACACAGTGACAAGATCACAGTCTTTTCTGAACCCCAAACTAAAAATCCTATGCCCAGCAATTGTAACAAGTAAAACCTCTGAGATCTGGAGTCCAAATGAGTTTCTTTTTCCAGAACAGTTTAAATTCAAACCTAAACCTGAACCTGAAAGTCTGGTAGCAAAAACAAGTTAATCATCCAAAAGATTTGAGACACATTTTAAGAAAACAGTCTCAGAGTAGCTGCTGTCAGGACTGTTGGCTCCACAGGTCTTGCTGAATCAGGGAGGTTTTGCTGTGGTCTGGTCAGGAGGATGACCTCATTGCTTGTCTGCCAGTGGCTCTCTCAGGACTACTTCCTGAGCATTGGGTGCTTTATTATGGATCCCACAGCAGTTCTAGGCAGAGACTGGAGTCCTGAATCCAGACTGGCTCTAAACTCGGCATTTTAACCTAAAACTAAACCGACCAAACTTTTGGACCAATCACAGCTCTGCCTGTAGTTCTGCTGGGATTCATAATGTCTGTGGGTGCCAGTCTCATGGGTCGAGGCTGATAGCCGTGTCGCCTGAATGAAAATACTGAAAGATAAAAATGTGTACATAATGCAAACCATGTAAATAAGCAAATACTAATGGAGACTCTATTTTATGTATGAGCTGAGAAGCTAGTGAGGCTAACTTGAGGAGAAGTGTTTGATTTTTTTTCTTATTTTATTTGTAAGTGTGAGAAAGTGTACAGTGATGACAGGAAGTAAGCAAAATTATAAAATTATGGATTTATGAATTGTACAGTTGAATCTCTTCTGTTTGACCGTTCTGTTTGTTTTTTACCTAAAAACTGGGGATGTTTCTGTTTTACATTTTCTTCTTTTTTATTTTATTTGTACAGAAGTGGTTGTTTACATGATACAAGTCCTTATTTTTGTGAACGTCAGACAGATATAAGTGGAGCAGAGGAGGAGGAGGCGGGGCCTGAAGGGTGAAGTCACAGAGCCAAAAAATATCAAACTGAACAAAGAGAAAAGGTGTTGGTGTGAACTGGTTCTGCCTCTTTAAATTCATAACCGAAGTCCTTAACAGGTGGCAAAGATAAATGAAATAAATACATTTTGAAGGACCAATAAGAAACACTTCCGAAAGCCGTTATGTACAAGACTTAGAAGGAGACCCAGGGAAGAAAGAATTAACGAGAGGAAGTAGAATTCTATTTAGCAATTTGTGAATTAAATGAAAATATCAAGACAAAGTTGAAATTCAATTTCTGAACTGAGTCGCCAAGCAATTGATGTCACACTTTAACATGAAAATGTTTCTGGCTCTGCAATCACATACTGTACATTCAGACTGCTGTGGTGCAGTGTGCATTGCTTTTAAAAGAAATTAGACAGACCTGCATCAGTGTTGTGGTGACCAGTGAAAGACAAAACCTCTATAAGGTTCCCTGAAGTTAGCATGAAGCTCATGGCTAATATCGAATGGTAATCCCGGATGTATCATACCCTGATCTGGGTAACAGGATGGGTAAAAAATGAGGTACTTTAATAGGAACCGGCCAAATTCTGTCTGTAGTACCAAGTACCAATTCATGTAAAATCAAAAGGTTCCATGTTTAGGTATCTAAACATATCCTTGTGACTGTTTGGGGGTGGAAGAGTTGGTGATTTTCCATGGTGGACATGAACACAGCATTGTAAGGTTATGTTAAAAAAAAAAAAAAAAAACGATATTTCATTATTGAATAAATTAATATTTATTACCTCATAAACAAACACAAAAGTACCAACAATTGGTACTGTCGAGTATCAACACTGATTGCCAGGTACCGGGCATCACATGTGAAAGGTACTGATCCCTATTGGCTACACAATGATACAGAGCTGGTGTGTAAGTTATCACTGATCACTCAGTCAGCATCTGTCTTAACTCCTTCTACTGATGTAAGTGTCCACACGCAGGTATCTAAAGCGAACACTGTGAGACGCTGAAGCTTCTCAGTTCACTTTCATGCTTCAGTTTTCAAATGGATAGAAAACAAAGCCATAATCAAAACAACTCTTGTGTAACGTGTTTGTGAAGATTTAGTGTTAGCCCTTTGAAAGCTAGCCAAGCAAGAGTCTTGTGTTCGAAATTGGATGAGAAAGTGCAGAGATTAGCTGATGAAATTTTAAACATGTTCACTGTGTGTTTTGATCAAATTTAGTCTTTTGATTCTGATTAAACTGATGGAGCAGGTGAGAAAATGTGACATAGCTCATGGGCCTGTGACATCACTTTGCCTCTTCTGACTTAATACATGTAGATGTATGCTAACACTTTAACTGAACTCTACTTTTCAAAAATAAAAATAAATCCCCATTTTCACTTCAACTCTAATCATTACAAAGTTTTATTTCAACTTAATGTATTTGTTCTTTTCATAATTTAACAGTATTTCAGGTTAGGGAAAAAAAGGGAAGGACTTCGGTGAGATTGGGAGAAAGGGATCAAAACAGTTGGCTCCAAAATCTTTCAAAGGTAGGCACACAAAAAGCTGTTAAAGAGTCTTCAGATGATCAGATTAGTCCGTTGGTTCAGACTCTGCTGAAGAGCTCACACATGGCTGGGTTTATCTGGTTTACAGTCAGGCCACGTCTCCTCCTCTGGACTTATTGCTTCCTCTGCTGTTACACTACAGACACTGAAATAAAACCTCTAACCAACAGCTCTGACTCCCACTCACTTCATATGTCTCTGCTTCACTTTTAGCCACAACAGAAACCCTCCAACACCCAGCACAGCAGCACTTCAAGTAAAAGCCCTTCTGAAGCAGCATTCATCCTTGTATGAAAACTCACTTAACACGACCATGAACGAAGGAAAATACTTTGCAAGTCTCTTTCATTCTGTGTATAGAATGAGTCAATACAAATGTGAGAGTTCACTCCTACACACTTCCTGAGTTGCAGAAAATAAAAACTGGCATTGGTTCAGGACTTCACTGTCATCATACCAAACACAGCTGATGAAGATCTGGAGCTGAAAGGCTACAAATGAGTTTAGACAGTGTGGGAGTTTGATTGCACTGTTACTGTCAATCTTAAGTCCTTGGTGTTAAAGACTGAGTCAAGTCCAAAAGAAAAGTCTGAGTTGGCTCTGTTATGTGAGTCTGGCTCAAATCCTTGTTGAAATCATTGTAAATTATAAGAACTAACACTGTTCTCCTCTGAACTACTTCCTGTATGAACAATGTGGCACCTTTGGATTATGAAAAAGAAAAAGGTTTGAGTTTTTTCAGCTTCTGTCTGGCCTACCCACGCGCCAAAGCTGCTTTCATGCTTTATATCTCTTGTATGGTTCATTTTAAATAGTAACGTGAATATGACGCCATCTTTGAGCCACCGGGGGCCCCATGTACAAAGACTTTGAGGGATTTCCCACTGAAACTTGATGTACGCTCAAATCCAGAAAATGTTGTACGCACAAAAATACTAAGTTGTATTAAACCGTGCACAAGCATGAATCCAAACCCATTTTTTGTTCATCCCAATCAGCATGGAATTAGAATAGAGCATAGAATAGAAAATACTTTATTTATCCCAGAGGGGAAATTCAGCAGTCGCAGCAGCATTTAAGAAAACAAAAGAAAGGAAGTGCATAGAAAGTGCAAAAAGGTCCACAAGAAAATAGATGACGCCATCCCGTCCACCACTCTCCAGTCCAGCAAGTCTCCACCTCCACAGGGTCCAGGACTGAGCTTCTTCAGCAGTCAGTTCAGTCTTTGTGTCCTGGATCCTGTCTGCCCACAGCAGGTGAAGCTTCTACATGTGGCGCCGGCGTCCGATGTCAGCCCTGTCAGCCAGGTCTGTGAACAGCCCCTCTGCCGCTGGGCTAGCACGGCTTGCTCGTCCATCCCACCAGAGATAGATAGATTCCACGTTCCCAACAATGATGGATGGAAGGACAGGTCCACGTCGTCACCTCCCAGCTCACACCCGAGAACCAGCACGTTGTCCACACCTCCTCCTCCTCACCTTGAGGGAAATCATCAAGCCTTACACTAAGTTAGCAAGTAATGATCCACTCCAAATACAAAGATGACGAAAAAGAGACGAAAAAAAATACAAGAAACAGACAAAGAAGAGAGAGCTACTGCGACAGGCAGCTACTTGGGCAGTGCCTAGCAATGAAAGAGGAATTAAGCGCACATTGGAGTCCCGACCCCTCCCTTTACACGCCCTCTTTAAATACGTAAATCACATGTAAATGAACCATGCATCTGAGATTTTCCTCTGCAGAAAACTGAAAAAAGAATGGGTGAGGTGTAAAAAAAAAGAATTTCATGGAGAGTGAATTGGGGGTGCTACCTCCTGAAGATGAAGCACCAAAAAAATGTGAGGAGTGAGTGGGAGAGTGTGTGAGTGTGGATGTGTGCCATGGAAAAGGTGAGGCTGCTGAAAACGTTTAACACGTTACACACGGGGTTATTAACATGAATACTTTGCACACAGAGACAATCAGGGGCTCGTTGGGAAGCTATGAAGCTCTAGTGCAGATGGCCTAACAGACCAGGTTGTGCTCCATGAGATTTGACCTGAAGCGGTGTGCCCAGGGTCAAATCCAGCCTGTGGCTTCGCTCCTGTATCTCACTTCCTGCTCTTTCCCTGTTTCCTGCTCTATCCACTATCCTCTTTAAGGCATAAAAGCCCCCTAAAAATTTAAAGAAGAAAAATAAATTTCCGTTGCTAGGCGCTGCCCAAGTAGCTGCTTGTTGCAGTAGCTCTCTAGTTTTTGTCCATTACTTAAAATTTTTTTCATGTCTTTTCGTCATCTTTGTATTTGGAGTGGATCATCACTTTGTATGGTTCATTGTTGGTCACGGACACCAAACTTTTTATGGCTTCAGTGATATTTTTACTACTATTCTCCTGTGCTTGTCTGGAGATCCTACATGTAACCATGGCTGCATTGTTTACATGTGAATTTAGCTGTTAGCAGCCTGTAGCATGTCAATGCTAACTTGTGTGAGGCTTGATGATTTCCCTTGAGGTGAGGAGGAGGAGGTGAGGAGGAGGAGGTGAGGAGGAGGAGGTGAGGACAATGTGCTGGTTCTCGGGTGTGAGCTGGGAGGTGACGACGTGGACCTGTCCTTCCATCCATTGTTGTTGGGAACGTGGGATCTAGCTCCCGTGGGATGGACGAGCTAGCCGTGCTAGCCCAGTGGCATCTTGCTGTTCACGGACGTGGCTGACGGAGCTGACATCAGGTGCCGGGGCCACATTGGAGGAGCTTCGCCTGCTGTGGGCAGACAGGATCCAGGAGACAGAGACTGAACAGACTGCTGGGGAGGCTCAGTCCTGGACCCTGTGGAGGTGGAGACTGGCTGGGCTGGAGAGTGGTGGACGAGTGGTGGACGGGATGTCGTTGTTCACTACTGACTGAACTTAAATTTACTAACATTCCACCAGTGTTGGGGAAGTTGCTTTTAAGAAGTAGTATTGGCTTGTGAGACGTTACTTCTGGGAAAAGTAGTCCCTTACTTTACTTAGTTACCCTCAATGGAAAGAAACTTTTTATGTTACTCTTTACTTTCATGTTACTTCTGTGGTGCCCAACTTTGGGCTGAACCCCATCTCATTTCCTAAATGTTTATAGGCCTACATAAAGTTCTACTATGGAGCACATAGCAGGTTATTTTTTTGTGCTCTTTATTTTGAAAAATGCCACAGAGCACTTGACAAGAAAAACTATAACTCCTCTCTTCTTGCTTTCGGGAGTACCAGCCTCAGTGTGGAATAAGAGCCCGCGACTATGGCGCATGCGTGCAGCTGAGGCTGTCAAATCAGTCCCTGGGAAAAGTAATGTTGCACTCAACTGAAAAAGGAATTACATTTCGTTACCATGGTTTTTCAGTTGTAACATGTTACACTACTTTTTACCCCAAAAAGTAGTTACATTACTGTAACCCGTTGCTTTGTAACTTGTTACACCCAACACTGCATCCTGCCCACTGTCAATCAGAAGATTCTCTGATTAAACGATCTCTGGCCGGGTGGTTGAGCCACTTTAGGGACCTTAGCATGCAAAAATAATCAACAGAGGCCTGGTAAAGTTAAAGTCTGTCAAAATCTTCAATCAATCAATCAATCAATCTTTATTTATATAGCGCCAAATCATAACAAATGTTATTTCAAGACACTTTACAAAAACATTTACAGGTCTAGACCCGTAAATGTTAATAAAATTTTATTAGCAGAAACCCAACATCAAGACAAGATAAGGAGTCTTATCTTATCTTAATCCACCATGAGTACAGGACTTTGCAGCATTTAGCAAGTTACAATGGCAAGGAAAAACTTCCCTTTAATGGGCAGAAACCTCGGACAGAACCAGACTCATGTTAGACAGACATCTGTCTCGACTGTGTTGGGGTTAGAGAGACAGATAGAGGAGAGAGAGTGGGAGAGAGAATGGGGGGCAAGAGAAGGGGGGGGGATAGGGATACACACACACGCACACAGACACACACACACACACACACACACACACACACACACACACACACACAGAAAGGGAGAGAGAGAGAGAAACAGACGCAGTCTGAAGTTTGGTGCTGTGGCGACAGTTAAAGTGAAACCAGCAGGCCATTCCCGGCAACAATCCAAAGCCGTAGCAGCTGGTGTTGGACAGGAGCACAGCAGCAGGCCGTCTCCTTCACCGATCCCCAGGAACCTACAAGACAAACTAAAATCCTCCCAGAGAGGTGTATGGTCAGTAACTATAACAGAACAGTAAGACTAGAAGTTAGACTGACAGAAAAAGAGGGAAACAGTAGCCCTGTGTGTCAGTTCCCCCCAGCAGTCTAAACCTATAGCAGCATGACTAAGAGCTGGTTCAGAAAATCTTCTCCACAGTGGTATGTTTGCATCTCAAAGAAGCTCTCGCCTGTTGTGACGTCTCTGACAGAAAAAAACGTCAAATTGTTGCATTTTTTAAGACCCTGGCAAGAAGTACTGCTGAACAGGATGTCGCGTGAAAAACACGTCAAGTTCTTCGTCTGAACTGAATCCATTTTTGGCACCTAACACTAAAAGAAAACATAAAATAATCTATACTAAAAATTAAGTCTGTGTATCTTCTCCACCTTCTGAATCCCACTGCAGTCAGAAGGAGCCAAAGTCTAGGCCAGCAGCACTTGAATACTGGTCAAGTCATGAATTCTGAAAACCAAGCCAGTCAGACTGTAGTTGGAATGCACACAGCAAGCACCACACTGCTGGCTATACACAAAAATACAGCTGATACAGCTGACATTGATGGAGGTGTATTTTTTTTTCTGCCGGTCATTCAAAAAACAAACGTTTTACACACTTATATGTTCCTTTGATGATCATACTGCAGGTATAAATACTAAAAACCTTCCATTTAAACAGAGTTAATACCTTTAAAAACTCAATAAGGAACTTACCCAAAGCTCATAAAATGTTTCTCTGATTTAATCCAGCCGTGCTGCAAGGACAGATACACTTTTTAATGCCTGGAGTAAAAATTCTTATAGATATTCACAGTGAACTCACCTCCCATCACATTCACATGATCTGTGGTTCTCATCATGTCGTAAAATGGCACTACCTCCGCTGCAGAGCCACAGCTGGCTACGAGGCGCTCACTGCTTAGTGTATCAGTCCGCGCGCGGCGTGCCAGATATAAACAAACGCAGGTAGTCTGCCAGGACGAAGAGACACGATGAGAACTAGAGCCTTATTTAGCGGTGTTTTTGTGTGGAAGTAACGCGCTAAAAATTCTCTAAATAAAGCGTGAATGCAGACGGATATCAGGTTTTTTCGGTGGGAGTCTGTTTATTTGTGTTTTTGGTCAAGTAAAATATGGCCCCATCTGAGTGCAGAGGAAACCGGCTGACGAGCAGGGAGGGGGTGTTTGGTGCGAGCGCCCTGGGCTTCTGCTGCACAAAAACACTGCTTTAGGGGTAATTTCTGCCCTAAACCTTGTGATAGGACCCAACTTGTTCCATCCCAGAGTATCACTTTAAGGTACAGAAGCTATATTATGTAGCTTCTGAATAATAGTAACGTTAACTTATCATAACTTATATAGCTATAAAGCTAACGCAGCTCCTGAATGCAGCTTCTCTGTGTAATCATTCATGAAATGCAGTTCATTGTAGTGAAGTCTGTTTGCTGTGAATCTGTCACCCTGGTGTGACATCAGCGTCGCTAATATTAGCTGTAGCTGTTGCTAAAGCAGCATTAGCTAGTAGCTAGAGTGTTATAATGGGTGATTTTGAGATAAAACCAACAACTCAAAATATGGCTAATATTAACATGAAGTAGTAAAGGTTAGGACAGCTGTTAAAAAATATCAAGTTCATGAGAAATGTCTTAAACCCCTTGATTTCAATGATGTCTCAGTTTGTCTTCAAGGGCTGTATAGCTCTTCCTCTTGATCTTACGGAGAACTGGGACACCACTTCACTACACCTGCATGCGCAAAACCAAGAGCTAAGGGGTAGAATTTGGGGTTGTCCCTATGACTCAAACTGCACAATGACTACTTTCATTCACACATCTGTCTTAAAGTAAAAGCAGATGTGGAACATAAATTTTTACTTTTCGTTGCTAGGCGCTGCCCAAGTAGCTGCCTGTTGCAGCAGCTCTCTCTTCTTTGTCTGTTTCTTGTCACTTTTTTGTTTCTTTTTCGTCATCTTTGTATTTGGAGTGGATCATTACTTTGTATGGTTCGTTATTGGTCATGGACACCAGACTTTTTGTGGCTTCAGCGATATTTTTACTACTTTGCTCCTGTGTTTGTCTGGAGATCCTACATATAACCATGGCTGCATTGTTTACATGTGAATTTAGCTGTTAGCAGCCTGTAGCATGTCAATGCTAACTAGTAGAGGAGGTGAAGACGACGTGCTGGTTCTCTGGTGTGAGCTGGGAGGTGACGACGTGGACCTGTCCTTCCATCCATCGTTGTTGGGAACGTGGGATCTATCTCCGGTGGGATGGACGAGCTAGCCGTGCTAGCCCAGCGGCAGAGGGGCTGCCGGAGGGCAGAGTGGCATCGTGCTGTTCACTGACATGGCTGACGGAGCTGACATCAGACTCCGGCGCCACATTGGAGGAGCTTCACCTGCTGTGAGCAGACAGGATCCAGGAGACAGAGACTGAACAGACTGCTGGGGAGGCACAGTCCTGGACCCTGTGGAGGTGGAGACTGGCTGGGCTGGAGAGTGGTGGATGGGATGTCATCATCTATTTTCTTGTGGACCTTTTTGCACTTTCTATTCTCTTTCTTACTTTTGTTTTCTTAAATGCTGCTGTGACTCCTGAATTTCTCCTCGGGGATAAATAAAGTATTTTCTATTCTATTCTATTCTATTCTATTCTATTCTATTCTATTCTATTCTATTCTATTCTAAATAAACTGTAGTAAGTTTTTGGGTGCAGGACTTAGTAGGGAAGTCTTATCAACCACCAGTATCAGTACTTTTACTGTAACTCAGTGCTTTTTCTAAACATTACTCCTGTGTGTATTAAGCTGTAGATCATATTAGTAACATTAGAAGCTCTCATCTGTGTTGGCACAGTTTCTTTGATCCAAATTCTCTGCAATGTAAGATAGTTGAAATATGGTGTGAGTGCATGCGAGGGGAGGTGTGTTTTAATGCCAGCTGATAGGGTCCCAGTGGCCACCCCTCCTCTCAGGACTGTACATTGGTTACCAGTACCCTCCAGGGAAGACAGCTTTCCATCCCTGATTAGGAGAAGGGTTTATATTTAGGGTCAAATTTGGGGGAAGGGTGAAGGTAGGCGCTTCAGATTAAAGACATGTAAAGTGGAGACTGTTAGAGTGTGTTTGCATGGCAACAGCTGAGTGTGTGTTTAAGTTTCAGTCTAATTTCAGTTGTTCTTATATAAGAGGTGCAAATGAGCCCTCTCTTTATATAATACATTACAGCTGTTTACTTGACAGCAGGAGGAAACTGTGATGGAAGAAATGATCAAACAAAGAAACACTCGATCACACAGCAGAGCCAATCACTCAACTCTGTCTCCATAGAAGGACTAACAGCAGAATAAGCCATGGATAATTAAACTTTTGGGTTAAATTGGTTTTTGGGTTCGCATTAAAAATGTCCAGGGTAAAATCTCTCCTGCCAGGATTTTGTACTTTTTACTTCAATGTAAATGTGGTGTAAAGCAGAATAACTTCAGAGGATGGACTATGGGTTGGATGAATTGACAGCTCTGTTGGTTTCTGCTGCGTCCTTTACCAGATAAGCAGTGTGGATGAGGAATGGTGGCAGAAAACTCCTACCAAAGAGACATGAAGCTTCCTGTAGCTGTAAGCGTCCACTCTAAATGAACACAGAAGTCTGTTCTGCTGTGAACCACACCACCCAGAGGGATCTCCACCATTTCACTGATAAGAAGAGGAAAGGTTTAGTTAGCAGAGGGAGTGGGATGTCAGTGGTGTGGCTTCATCAGCCTGATGCCTCTGTGCATGTCTTGAATGAACAAGTGCCAAGTGACTGATACTGATTAAATTGCACTCTGCTCATTGAGGCGGCTCTTGGCTTCACACCTCACACTGCTGGAAAACAGTTTGTGTTGATATAAAGACAAAGAGTTAAATCAAATCTTTTACTGATACCTCCAACCACAGCTTCCTCTGATTGGATCTTATGTTGCGCTCAGGTTTTTTAGACATGAATCATGCACTGTCTGGATGAAATGATGGCAAATCAAAAGTGAAGCTAGAACTTTTATAGAGCTGCCCTGTTTGTCACAAAGCCCACCTCTAGATTAGTGGGTGGAATCTTTGGTACTTTCACGACTCTAAGGTCATGACTGCCATGACTACAAAGTCTTTTTATTGTTATTTTTTAATCATTATTATTTTCGAGGTATATATTTTTTTAAACAGATCATTTGTAGAAAGCTAAGTCACAGTTTTACACTTCTTCTGCTAAAACACCTTTGGACCTTGTCACCTTGTGTTGTGCTCTAACATACAGATGGAGTTTTGGACTCACAGACTGATGCAGCAGGTAATCTGAACACTGATATCTGAGTGAAGAAGCAGGTCACCGAGTTCAGACTAAGGAACAAAAACAGTTGTGCTGACAGGACTAAGCGCTAGCCGAGACAGACTGTATGTGGGACGTACAGCGCAGGCATGCTCTAATACTTCCTCATGTGAGTTCTTCATATGCTTGTGCTATTAATATATGTATGCACTCAAAGTAACAGAGTAAGTGGAGGCTGTAAATCATTACTTTCTTCAGTTCAAGAACTACAGCATCAGGTCCATATCATTACTTTGTGAAGTGGGCCTGATCTAGAGTCACCTGTTGATTGACTTCACAGGTGTTGGTGAAGTTCAACTATGAGCTGTGACTTTCAGAGGCTTAAAAGCTCAGTTTTCAATCAAATATTTCCTAGATGGTTGCATGCTCGACAGGCCAAAATATACCCAAATTATAGTGACAGCTTGTACTCACTGTAAACAATCTCCAGCTTGACCATTTACATAGGTTCTGGAAGTGCCCGAGACTCACAAACTTCTGGTCCAATATGTTCAATACTCTCAGACAGCTCTTAATATGGCTATAAAACCGAACCTTCTGACTGCTTTTTTTAGACTCCCGCGGACAAAAACTATGACTATGACTGCTCATCACCTCATTGCCTTCACCACCTTACCGGCCAGGTGCACAATCCTGTTTAAATGGAAACTTTAGCCTCGTTTCCACCAAGCAGACTGGTACGGCGCGCATTTTGCGGCGTTTCCACCGACTTATCCCAGGACAGATCCCTAAAAACCGAGACGAGGCGGCCTACTTTTTTGGATGCCAGATTGAACCGATCCACTCTTGGAAGATGGAGCTACAACACTGCAGACCGTTGATTGGTCAAAAGATCTGTCACTTACCCCGACAGCAGCTGCATTTCTCCTGGCGGCACACAGTATTCTCTAAACAAAGCTTGATTGCACTTTGTAACAAAGAGCTACATGACAATCACAGAGAGGACAAAATGCTGCATGTCTTCCATCTGTGCTCTTTGTTTACTGTGTCGCGTTTTTCTTCTTTGTTGGATTTAATAGCGGGGTAAGCTGCTACAGCGTCACGCTATTGTTAAGCAGATGCGGCTTCTGGCATCCAGATTACACGAGAGGGCACAGTTTGCCGTGGAAACACAAACGGGATCAGGCTTAACTGTAGCAAACCGTCCCAAACCATACTGAAACGACCCAGACTGCTTGGTGGAAACGCAGCTTTTGTCCCCCAACTTACAATAAACGAGTACAGGATGTTTTACAATGTTTACAACTGGAGAAGCCGAGGTTCTCGTCAAAGGGATCTCTTGTATCCTTCAATAGGACCTGGGACCCCTTATAAGCCTTATTGGATACAAACTTTCGATCACTCCCAATGATGCTGGGGATATAACTTGAATAGAGCTTAACACCAAAGAGAGACCCCTTTGCCCCATTTTAGCTTCTTTCTTTCTTTCTTCCTTTCTTTTTAGAGGTTATTTTATTTTACTTTATATTACCTACTTTATTTACCCGTGTATATATTATATTGTTTGTTGAACTGAATGTACTTGTGTGTGTTCTGTGTCTACTTGTATTGTCACTGTAACAGCCCTGTGATGGTCACAAAAAGACAACTACCTTGGTGAGTGGCTGAGGGTGGGAAAACGGGTGTCAATCATATGACTTTTTTTCTGTTTGATTTTGGGTCCCAAAATTTGAGTTCCCACAACGTTAATCACACAGATACACTCTGAGCCTGTGGATCTGTCAACCACTAGCACAGTTCCAGCCACTCATACTGTACACACCTTTCAGCTGCCAAAACACACACACACACACACACACACACACACACACACACACACACACACACACATACACACACACACACACACACACACACACACACACACACACACACACACACACACACACACACACACACACACACACACACACACACTAAATTTAGGCTGCCTTCTCACACCCACCCCCTGTCAGCGCAGCCTTTAAATAGAGCCTGTCTTGGGTCTTTGGCTTTGGTGATCGCATCCCCGCTGCTCGTCTTCCAAAGTTCTCCTGAACCCAGAACCAAGGTAGATATCACACACATTAAGACACTTCATGTTATTGTTCTCTATCATTTGCTCACAGTGAGTTCAAGACAAGCCTTAACCCAAACTCCAAAGAGTAAAAATAATGATAATAACAGTATCTTTCAGTTGATCGTCTGCTCCATGGCACTCACTAGTGTGTGCATGCTGCACTTGTCCATTTACCAAAGTTACAGGCTGTGATTACATAAACTATCATAGTTCTGCCTGTATCTCTTCATAATACAGCACCACATACCTTTTTCTCCTGCCTTAGCTGCACAAACATGCAGTTTTTGTCATTGTGGGTAGTTTTTCTGAACTTAATTCTTGTGCTACTTGTATATACTTGCTGACCTCCAAACCTGCAGATAGATTCCTGACTTCATTATTATTTTCTCAGACAAATAAGTGTCAAGTGTATTTGTATTGTAAAGTCTCATGCAAAACAAGATAAATTAATATTTGTTGATATTTTGTCTTGGGACAGTTGTGTGCATTTGTCGTCCAGCAGCAACATGTGCTCGTGCTGCTGTGTCACGCTGAACAGCTGCTGTCTGAGGATGCATTCAGTCACCTAATTACAAGTTCACATGTCACACAGACGGAGGAAATTCTAAAAGAAAAAGTAGCTTTTCAAAAAAAAAGATTATGTTAACAAAAGACAGTTTGAGCGGAGGCTTTGCCAATTTACAAAGCATTAACTTTTAGGAACGCTGCAATCCTGCACAGCATAAGGACGAAACAAAAAGAAATATATTCATGAACGTGTGTGGTTTGAAAAAAAAAGTCATCCCATGATCAGTAAAGTCAAATCTTTTTCATACACAAAGGGAATAAGTATATCGCAGGCGATGGAGTGATGGAATTTGGTTTAATCTGAGGTCATAATCCAGCAGAAAGACACGAAACGTCTTTTTTAACAGCTGTAAGTCTCTAATCAAGGAATTACAAAAACTCTAACATTGGTTATGATCATGTTTCTGGGGTCAACGCTGAGGAAACAGATTTAGAAACACTGGTCTCACATGTGCCAGAGCACCATGTGCTCCTAACAGTTGTTATCCTCAGGCCCAGGCACAAACCACCCCACAGTGAGTCCAGTCCTGATTGGTTTACTGAAGAATGATCTTGTACAGTACTGTTTCTACTGAAGTGAGCCAGCTAATGGTCTAATTATTATTCTTTTGATTGTTATGTATCGTGTTTAACAATGGCTAAAGAAATAGACCATCTTATGATACTTTCAAAGAACATTACATAAAGGATTTTTTTATTCATATCAATATTCAAACATAAAAACCTTGAGTGTACAGCACTCCAACAATTGGTTTAATACACAAGTAAAAAAGGCCACAATTGAAACTTTTCCACATATTGTATGCAGCAAATAACCGAACCCAAAGCAATATTCTTTCAAAGTTTCAAAATTTAAAATTGAAAACTAAAATATTGTTCAACAAATGTTTTAGAATTAAATCATGAAAGCCTGGCTTTTGATCAATAACAGAAAATGTAAAATGGTATTGCAACAGAGAAATCAAATATGTTATATTAAATTCCATCTATTTCCTTTTTATTTAAAAAAAAAAAAAAAAGAAAAGAAAAAAACAAAACAAAACAAAAAAACTTACAGTCATACATATGTGTCTATATGAAAAAAAAAGTAAACTAGACTGTGAGAATGAAAAAGTAATGCAATTATTTATTTTGGTTTGAAAAATCAACTCAAAGTCAAAGTTCTTCCATGAGCTTTAACTGGGGTAATACACAGGGCTTTAAATGGATTCAGTGCAGGTCAGTTGGGTTACACCCATGTTCATGATATATATATGTATACTATGGACATGGGTGTAATCAGAAATTATAGGTGCTTATCCTTTTGGAGACAATGAATACTTATGAAAAATATCAGGGCAATTGCTGGAAAGTGTCGTCCAACTCCAGCTGTCTGACCTAACTGGTGAAGATGCCAAATTGCTCGCCTATAAATTGCCAAGAGGCCCACATGACAAAAAAAGAGTCTGAATTTTTTTTTCCTGATAAATCAGCAGAATATGACTTTGCCATGTGAACCTGAACCCTAAATTAGACCCTCAGAAACATGCCCCAGAAGCTGTGGGGGTTTTTCCGCTCTCTCAGCCTAAATTCCTGCTGAAGCCACTTACCCTTGGCGCATATCGGCTTTACGTGAACAGATTCCAACAGGCAGTATAATTAGAAAGCTGGGCAGTTGGAGCTTTGTCTAAGCGGGTGTCCACTTTCACTTAATGGTGTCTCTGTGCTGAGAGAGAGGAAAATGCTGCCAGAGCATTCAGGCCAGGTTTGATGCACATTCTGCAGTGAAGTGCTTCTAATGAGGAGTAATGGAGCTCACACATGAAACACATGATCTGAGGCTAATACTGACCTGCTGTCAAACACGACTAGTCAGTTACACAGATGGGACACAACCAAGAAAGTGAACAGCTGATTTCTCAAAGTGCTTAATGCTACATGTAACACTGAGAAATACATTAGTGCAGCCATCACGCCAGAGTTAAATGTAGGGAGAAATATTCTATTATGATACGGTGGTTAAATTAGAAGTTGGCACATCAAGAAGCAAGCAACCGGGCCTAAGTCTAGAATCTAGTTTTTTTTTAATTTCATGATTGTTTAAAGAAAACAGTTGCCCCCCCCCAGAATAAATAAATAAATAAATAAATAAAAATAAAAATAAAATAAAAAAATAAAACAACAACAACAACAACAACAACAACAAAAAAACAGACTGTGTACTTACACACACATACACATACACATTGGACAGTTTAACATGTCAGTGACGTCAGTAGTTAACTGTACAACTGTACCCATCTTTTCTGTGCTTTTTTGTGTACGCAGCCTTCTCTCAGCCGAAATGGAGCGTACCTTCATTGCTGTGAAGCCCGATGGTGTCCAAAGAGGACTGTGTGGTGAGATCATCAAGCGTTTTGAGACCAGAGGCTTCAGGCTGATTGCTGCCAAATTCATGCAGGTAACCTTGGCGAAGGGTGGATGATGGATTTATAAGTTAAGTTACAGAAAAACAGTCAGAAATAAAACCTGGTTAACAGTTACAACCAAAGAATGCGCTGGGTTATTCAGGTAACATGGTTAAGATTTATAATGTAGTAATTTATTCATTAAAATATAGATAAATACATTTTTCTTGACAGTCACTTCCTATGAAGTGTTAATCTTCTGACAATGTTAGAACCATAGACTGTGTATAGAGTGGACAGCGTGACTCCACCATGTACGGTTTTGAAGCCAGTTTTTTCCTTACAGGGCCTAATCCCTTCTTGGCTCTCCCTCCTGACATATTTTACAATCCCTGAAAAAAAGTGCACAATACAGCTATCAATCATAGTTAAACGTGACGTAAACCCTGTTTTTAACTTCCCATTACTAATGAAAAAGAAGCTTTTGAGAAAAAAAAGAGGATTTGAATGCAAGGCAGCCAAATGATAACTTCAAATCACCACAACAATAAGGTGTGAGAAACATACGAGGTGTATTTATGTTTTAAAGTTTGACCACATCCCATCTTTAATGACTTGAGAGACATTTTTTTTTTACCTATACTTTAGCCAGCCACCAGTGGGAGCAGTTTTTGTGGTAACCTCACTTTGACCTGAGCAAGATGACAACCATTTTTTCACAGTCTGTGGGTTTGAACCTCCTGAGTCTCCTGCCTGCCCTTCCAGAAATATGACAAAATGATCAGAGGTCTTTTGGTTTGCAGATTCTCTTTTTCTTACCTTTTTTAAAATTGTCTCACAAATTCTTTTTAAAAGTTAAGTTAAAAATTAATTTTTACACGCTGATAATTTTTCTTTTAAGTTATTTTCAAGAGCAGCTGCCTCTCTAAAGAGGCAGCTGGTTTGGTGAATGTCATAGTTGGTCTGAAGGGCTTACGCTGGTATCACCATCACACTCTCATCTAAGTTATTCCCAGCTGTTGTGTTTGTCAGTGTTAATCCCTGCACTGTCTGTGCATTTAAATAATCCATGTTCTCCAGTTTAACCGCTCAAAGGGGGAATGAGAAATTAACTTTGTATTAGATTGAGACATAAAGCAGTGTCAGCAGTATGATTAGTATGATTCTATGACTGCATATTCTCCTACTCTTAGGATTTCATTTTGAATGT
This sequence comes from Halichoeres trimaculatus, assembly GCF_033239565.1. Taxonomy (NCBI): domain Eukaryota; kingdom Metazoa; phylum Chordata; class Actinopteri; order Labriformes; family Labridae; genus Halichoeres; species Halichoeres trimaculatus. The sequence continues at coordinate 3,090,966 of NW_027437198.1, read as the reverse complement.
ATTCCAATAGAAAACACAGGGTTATCACAAAGCGACTCTGACTTGAGTGTTTGTGGTGTTAAGTAGCCCTGTGTTTTTATTCATGTTATTTTGTATTTGTCTTAAGGCCTCCGAAGACCACATGAAGAAGCACTACCAGGACCTGAAGGACATGCCTTTCTACGCTGGTCTCTGCAAATACATGTCCTCTGGACCTGTCCTTGCCATGGTAAAGACAACAACAACAACAACATACTGCACTAACACATAGCCATCCTGTGCATCTCTGGCACTTTGTCTGATATCTTACTCTTTATATCTCTTTCCATTTAATAAACACCCTCTGTGTGTGTGTGTGTGTGTGTGTGTGTGTGTGTGTGTGTGTGTGTGTGTGTGTGTGTGTGTGTGTGTGTGTGTGTGTCTCTTTTTTGTCACTCTGCTTGCCTGACCAGCTGACCTCGTTCTCTCTTCACACCCTTTTGTTTTCAAGGTCTCTCTCTCCTCTCCCTTTGTGGAGTCAATCACTGTCAGATTCACACTCAGAAGTCATAACCTCTTAAAGGACACTCACAAGGCCGATCATCTCTGGCACGTGGCAGATTCCTTTAAACTTACAGTGCCACACTTCATGTTCAGCAGTGTTTCATTACAGAGAGGACGTGTCCAACAAAAGAAAGATTTACTTCAATCAAGCAGGAAAGAAAACAAGGGTTAAAAAGGTTTTCTCTTAAGATCAACTCCTTGATCACAAAGCCCAGTTTAGTTTATCAAGTTTAGATCATCATCGCAAGAGGAGACAAAGACTGGAACCAAGCTAACAGGCTAGTGTCTACAGACTACTTTTTGACCAAGACACTGTTAGCAGTTAGCAGTTAGCAGATGAAACCCTATTGTTACGACTTCAGATACAGAACTCTGACATCGGCTATGATGGTTTGCTTACAGGTTGAACAACTGTTGTATGATGGAGCACTGGAATACTCTTCGACCCCTGTGTTTAAAACAGCAGCTGAAGCTCCATCGTGGTTGGAGTTGTGTAATCTTACATCATCAGTGTAACTGTTGACGCCATGTTTTTTGATAAAAGAACCTTGTGGTAAAAACCACAGACAGGAAATCGTGATCATTTTTGCAAAGGCAGCCTAACCTGATGTATGAATGTGTCCACAGGTGTGGGAGGGTCAGAACATTGTGAAGCTGGTCAGGATGATGCTGGGTGAGACAAACCCAGCTGACTCCAAGCCTGGCAGCATCCGTGGAGACCTGTGCATCAACATTGGCAGGTGAGGACAGACTTTCACACTCTAATCTATTCAGTTCATGTTTCCTGACTGTTGTCTCATAGAGTTGTGTAGAAATATTTTAAGTAGAAACAGTGGCTAAGTTTACATGCAGTCAATGTTCGCGTTCAGGTCAGTACTCTGGTTTCTGAAACATTCAGAATAACCCGTTGCACATGCGTGAGCGAACATGGTTATTCCTGTTTACATGGTATCCTGATCAAGACAGCGGCGCACAGATGACCAATGCGGCAACCTCCGGCCTGAGAATATGAGACAATGCGGAAGTGCTAAAATCTGCTGTTTCTGGAGTGTTCGCTTGAGGCTTGCTCCGGAAGTAGTGGAAGTCACAAACACACCAAGCCAAAAAAAGCCATTTTCGAAGCAGTAATTAACCTATTTACAGCCTGGTTCAAAAAACGTCTCCTATCTGAGTCGCTAATTTTACTACCAGCTCCCACTGTACGGGGGGTGAATTTTTTTCTAACGCGGCCGTTCAGAGAATATTAAGATCGCAAGCTCCCCCAATAAGAGGCACAGCTGAGGGTCACGTGACGGCCGGTGCCCTATGGCTGTAGGCAGAGCCCTTGCCACTACCAATATGGCCACTATAGCCACTTTCAGAAACAGACGGGTGATGTCAGCGAGACTACGTCCATGTTTTATGCAGTCTATGGTCATGACGCAATGCGTCAATTGTTTCCGGTTCTTCTTTGTGTATACATAACAACAACAACAGCAGCAGCAGCAGAAGCACAGTGGACTTCCTGCACTCAAAAGACCAACATGGAAAAAAAAAAATTGCAGAACACAAATGAATGTTCCTTTGGATGGGGATATCCTAATGGGCGAATACATTACCAGATATTCAGGTTAGAAAAGGAGGAATCCAGGGGGGATTTTCAGGATTTTAAAAACCAGAATATGAGCATATTTTGGTTTTTCAAAGGGGTTATTGGTGTTGGCCATGCCCAACCAGATTATTGCAAATATTCAAAATATGAAAGGGTTAATGGCTGCATGTTAACATGACCAGGGTTTCATATAATGTATATCAAATGAACATTTTGATTCCACCATGTTGAACACAAACTTGTCTAATTCATGCATCCCTCCATCCATTCACTCCTCTTCTAAACTCTGTGTTTTCTCAGGAACATCATCCACGGCAGCGACACCCTGGAGAATGCCAAGACTGAGGTCGCCCTGTGGTTCAAGGAGGAGGAGTTTGTCAACTACACCCCCTGTGCCCAGCCCTGGCTGTACGAGTAAACCTACTGCTCAACAACCAGTAAACTATCCCAAACTGGACTCCACCCACCCTGTTGATCCGCCCTCATCACGCCTCTTCTCTCTGCAGTCGACACTCTGACTTATTCTCCATTCAACAAAGCATGTAGTACTTTTCAATAAAGTCCCATGTTAACAACAACAGTTTGTGTTTGTGTGTTTTGTTTCTCTGTCACCATCTGAGGTCTGCAGCTATGCCTTACAGGTTTTTGACAAAACAATGACAATGGCTGGAGGTACCCTCTGGTCTCAGACCCAATTTCAAACCTGCACTCTTCTCATGTCCAGCAGGAGATAACTGCAGTGGTTGTTCTCTATATTTTTGGACAGAAGACTTTGAAAAAGAGGTTGGAGGTTGTACACGTAGTGTACAAAGTGAACAAGTGAGTCTTTAGAAGAGTTTAAAAGTGGAGAGGCTATTCAAAAGCCCTACAGCTAAAGGTAAAGCATTCCACAGAGTAGAAACCACAACTGCAAATGCCTGATCTGCTCTAGATTTTTTGTTTTTTTGAATGCAGAAAACCTAAAAACCACCTGATTTGCTGACATGAGGACTCTGGAAGGCTATTGCAGCTTAGCAGGACTAAGGTGTTCCACTATTTCAGTGAGTTCCAAGACCAAGACCAGGCTCCAACCACTGGAAAACAGCTGAGCTTGCTGTAGGAACTTAAGGATAACGACAAAATTGTTGCTAGTGAAGAAGCTGAGTAGCTAGTAACTCTGGGAAACCACTGGCCACAGAGGATGGTGAGCAAAAAAGTTGATTTTAAGCCCTGCTGATGACAGCCACATTTACCCCTGTTGCCGAGAAAAGGCTTTGTGGTACAGCAGGGACAGAAGCACTTGAAATGAAGCTGATGTTAAAGTGCAACAAACTGCAGTTCCAAGTGTTTCCACTAGAGGCAGGCTCTGAAAGTACCAGAAACATTAAAAATACCCATTAGAATTTTACAGTAAAAAATCAACAGATTTACAGCCCAATAGACGTTTAGTCTTAGCAGCTTATCAGGGTTGTCAACTGTCAGGCTTGTCTCCAAACTGCTTCCCTGCTTCCTGCTAGTTCAACACAAGTTTAATCAGCATTTCCAGTATGACAAATGCAGATGATGGGCTTCACAATTTAGATTCAGAAATAAGTGGGTGACTTCACCAGGACTATTTACAACAGTCTATAGCATATGTATCTAACTCAAGGCCTGCAGGCCAAATGTGGCCCGCCACGCCATTCTATGTGGCCTACAAGAACTTAAAAGGTCTGATTGTCAAAAGAGTGCATTGACCATAAACTATGTTTCCCATAATACACACTGATTATGTTACCTGCAAAGTGATGGCATCCCGCCACTAGACTGCAGTGTTTTCAAATCAGTGCCATTTTCCCCCCCAAAAATAATGATCCCAAAATGTCCAGGAAGAGAAAATTTCATGCAGATAAAAGGCTGTTACAGCAAAGACGGGAATGCCAACATATGTTTGTGCTCGTAGGAGAAAAAACAGTAGGTCTTTGTGTTATGAGGCCGTGGCAGTTGTCAAAGAGTACAATTTACGTCTGCATTTTGACACCAAGCAAGGAGCTAAGTATGCCAAAAGCCCAGTTTCCATCAAGAAGCCTGGTTTAGATCAGGACGGTTCTCAACGGGTTGGATCAGTTAAGCCTGATCATTTTGCATTTCCACAGCCAACCGTGCCCCCTCGTAAGGGCAGCGTGTAAGCCAGATGCTGATAGCCACATCAGTTACACGATGGCATGACACCATAGCAGCGCGACACAGTGTACCCCACGAATAAATCCAATGAAGAAAATGCGACAAGGTAAACAAAGCGCAACGATGGAAGACATCCAAGAAGCCACTGTCGCGCAGGAAGTGACAATTCTTTCCACCAATCAACAGACTGCAGTGTTGTAGCTCCACTTTCTGGGGTCAGATTGGTTTAGTCTGGCACCCCAACAGAAAGGTGCCAAAAAGTGGGACGGCTCGTTTCAGTCATTCAGGGATCTGTTCTGGGATTAGTCGGTGGATACACCATAAAATGTGCTGTGCCAAGACGAACCAAGCCGAACAGCTAGGTGGAAACAGGGCTAAAGCAAGCCTTTAAGAAAAACAACAAATAGAGCAAAATTTAAAATGCAAACTGCAATAGCAGCAGGATGTGTTCAAGGAAGCCACAACCAAAAATAACCTGGCAGTGAAAGCTAGCTTTATTGCTGCTGAAGTAAGTAAAAGTCTTTTTCAGAGGGTGCATTTTTGAAGCAGTAGTTGCTATTGCATGGAATGTTTCAGCTTAGAGTGGGAGATTCCAACAACAGAGCGGGGAGAGGGGGAAATCTTCTAGACAAACTGCTCTCTTGGTCACAGTTTTTGCCCCACATAGGCATATTATATGTCAAAATGTAGGTAATCTTGTCCTGCTTCTGACAAAGTGTTTTTTTAAAGCAAAAGGATGGAGAAAGTTTTCACAAAATGGCCAACTGTCAGGCAAAGTCAGCTCCAGCACCCATGCACTCCAATGTTAATTCTTGAGGGGTTTTCTGAGAGATCTGTCAAATTTAACTCATTTGTCTTTCACCATCAAGGCCTCATTTCTAGGTCTTCAGCCATGAAACTAGCACCAGCAGCTTCCTCGGGGTCTTGGGATTCTTATGGTGTTTTTATTTTCCTCCTAGCCCTCACAGTTTTGGCAAGGTGACAGGAGATTCTGGCTCTTGCTTTGCAACAAATGTCTTAAAGACTTAAAGACTTAAAGAAGTTTGGCATTTGCAGCCTAATGGTACGGCCACACTAAACGCGAATTTGCGGCGCGATTACATACAAAGTCAATGCAAAGACGTGTTTAGACGCCAATTCGCCTCGGGCGGCGCGTTTGGCGCATTTGGGGCATTTGGCGTGGCGTGTTTGTGTGTTTGGAGCGTTCGCACGTTTGGAGCGTTCATGTGTTTGGGCGGTAGACGCAAATTCGCTCGAGTTCAAAATATTGAACTTTTGACGCAAATTCTCGTGAAGGCTTGCCGTGGCCGGCAATCAGCGATAACATTCCCCCTCGTTGACGTTGGGAGGGAACCGCCGCCTGCTCCGGCTCCAACTCCGCTGGAGGATGGAGGGGAAAACAATCTGCGTGGTGTGTCATCATGCAGAGTTATACGATACGACGTGTGTAGTCAACAGAGAGCAGAAAAAAAGGAGCAGGCTTGGGTGAAAGTCTGAGAATGTAAAAAGAATGTAAGTTCTGTAAAACATTAGTTCCCAGCTGGATTTGCCTGCACGGGTCATCACTGAGTCCGACTGTGTTTTCCTCAGTGGGGTTTTGAGCCTAATAGAGAGAAGGGAGGAGCAGGGCAGGGGCAGAGCCAGGGAAAAGATGGAAGTTCTCTGTGCTCCTCTCTTTCCTCCACCCCTTCATTATCCCCAGGGAGACCTCCGGGAACATGGGTCGGGGGTTCAGGTGGTCGGGGGTTCGGGGGGTCGGAGGTTCAGGGGATCGAGGATGAGATCCCAGGGAACAGCCAGGCAGGGCCGGTGGATTACCAGGGAGAGGCAGCAGGCGTTGATTGTGATCTCCAAAGCTTTAACACACTCTCCTGTCGTGCTTTTGAAACCACAGCTCATTGTTTTCAGATACTCTTTTGGGATTTCGGTCTTTAAATGAACGGGCTCCGTACTCCGCATGCGCAGGAACGCGCTAACGCGTGCTCGCCCCTCAGCTTGTCAAAATAGTCCAGACTGGGGCGTTCACACGGCATTTTAGGCCATTCGCGCGAATAAATTCACGAGTTCCTGTTTGGTGTGGCTGTGACATAACAAGCACGCCACCGTGACAACCTTCTATCTCATGCAGCTGTTTATACTAACTCATCAAAACATTCAGGACCAGTGACGTACGTGTGTTTGTTAATCTATCAGTAATCACCAAGGCAAAATCTGGCTTCAGATAAGCCTTAGCAGACAGATTTTCATGATTGAATACACACAAAGGGCACAAAGTATCACATTTAAACAGCATTTGATTTCCATTTCCCTGAGTCAGCTCCTTATTTGCCTTGATTTTTTTTCTTTAATTTTGAATTCCTTTCTTTAGATATTTACAAATCTGTAGTTTTGTCAAAAACAGATTCCCTTGATTTCCCGAATAACCTACTGATTCAGATTTGGACTCATTTCTTGAACCTTTTCTTGTTTTAAAAGGATTAATCTCACATATCTACAATTACATACATTCTCTTCATTTGATCTCCTTAAACCCCATTTATTTTCAGTCCAACATAGTGCTCACTGCTCAGTCAATGCTACTGTTGGCTGCTGCCTTAAACACAAGAAAAGAATATAAACATAATATAACAAATATAAACATAAATAATATAAAAATAATGTTTACATAAATTAAATAAAAATAATATAAACATAAGTTATATAAAACAAAGTAATATGAGCTTAAATAATAAGAAACTTGGACTCTGTAACAATAAAGGTAGACTCAAATACAGTTAAAGTCAGAATCATATTAAATCAAACTATTACAGATGCTCTAATTCATTGCTCCACTACGTTTCATTGCAGCACAGTGCACAGCCAGTCAGTGCAGTAAACAAGCACGTTTCAGTACGTTGCTTTGATGGTGCCGTACGGCGCTGACAACTGCCTAAAACTCGTAAAATTGGTTGGGAAAATGTGTCGGATTAATTTAAATCCTAAAGGCTATTAATGTTGTCAAAAACGATAACTTAGGACATTTTGTCTATAATTTTGGTAAGTTTCAGTTAGTTTTGTAAACACAAGATACAGTTTTAGTTTACTTATCGTTTTTGTTTTCTTATCTAGTTTTTATTAGTTTGGGTTAACTGCAATGTGTTTTAAATAGTTTAGTTTTCGTTTTTAGTTTCATTTTAGTTAGGGGTCATTCAGTGCACAATTATACAACGCTCCCACTTCACAAAGGTTAAACTATCGCAAATTTATAAAGATATCAATCCAATTTGAGACAGATGTTGTGAAGCACTAGCCACCCATGGTCATATGTTCTGGTCTTGCTCAGCTCTACAATTAGAGAATATTTTCAGTGTACTGTCAAAAGTAACTGGGAAATCAGTTAAACTAAATGCTATGACGGCACTATTTGGTGTAACTCCACAAACAATCTACATCTTTCTTCCGGAGAAAATACTTTTGTAGCCTTTACTATTCTTCTAGCCACACGCCCAATATTGCATAGGAGGAAATCCTCCACAGCTCCTTCCAATAAGTTGTGGGTAAAGGATGTTTTTCACTTTGTGAAGCTGGAGAGGGTTAGACAGTTGAGAAGAGGCTCCCTGAAGGGATTCCATAGGATGTGGGACCCTTTCTCTGAGCATCTAAAAAAGCTGGACTTTTCTGAGATCATTGATTAAGTGGTTACCTATTATCATTAATTTGAAAATTTTATCTTGATTACCATTTCAACCGCTTTTTTTGTTTGTCTGTTTTTTAGTTTTTCTTTATTATCATCACTATTATTTATTTATTTTCTCATATTTACTTCTTATTGAATTCAATTTATCATCAATTCAATTATATGTTTACTTGTACAATTTCTATTATATTCTGATATTATTTGCAATTTGCACTGCTTCTATTCTTATTATTACTGTGATTACTTTCTTATTACCATAATTATTTTGTATTGTACTGTCTTGTTTGTGTCTGGGCGTTTTCTTGCTTCCATGTGACAAAAACTAATAAACAGTTTTGGAAAAAAAAAGAACAGATTCAGTTTTTTTGTTCATTTTCCAAGTTTTTATTGCATAAAAATGTAAAGTGAGTTATCTAAATGTATTCAGATTAATTTCATTTTTTCACAATCATGCTGCCAAAAATTGCACAATGTTTTTTTTTTTTTTAAATCTTAATGAAGTTTAACATCAGTACATAACAACTTTCCTTTGTCATACATTTACAGTATAGATTTGTATCTATGTAGAGATTTAGTAGAAGTATCTGTATGCTTAAGAGCTTAGTAAACATCATGTTCACAGCGCCGGCATGTGGACCAAAAGGACATTAACAGACACAGAGTGAGTTGAATTTCATCTTTTTTTCAGCCAAAAGAACACACACAAAAAAAAAAAAAAAATTCTCAGCTCAGTGAATTTTTTCTTTCATAGGCTCTAAATGCAGGCTCTGAAGGCTACATGTGAACTACCGCAGTGTCTACATTCACAGACTTAACAGCAAGATAGCACAAGACAAGTTTCATTATTTACCTGCTTTAAAATGAAGGTTAGAAGAAGACCCAAACAAGTGTTACATTAAGATAACAGCTGTGGTTCGCTGATGACCTTTTCTGACCCACATGTTGGAATAATGTGTGACCAGGACTTTAGCACTTGTTTTTCAGAAACAACATCATTTCATGATGGTGATTGGTTGTTTCTTTGTGCGACCACAGCTGGGGCCTGTACTACAAAGTTTTAAGTTTTGGGTATTCCGCACTACGAATGTGGATCTCTTTTTATCCAGACATGTTGCCCCGGTAACTGATGCTGAACGCCAAACCTGGTCTGGAGCAGGTTAAGTTCCAGGATAAGAGCTCACGGGGTGTGACAGACCGCTCAATGACCAATCGGTTCTCTCGGGTGGGCATAAAAGACCACAGTCACCAATTTGCACAGCCGGAGTGAAGTCCTCCGGCACGGGACCGCCCCCTGTCTTTTTGGCCCAACATTTTTTCTTATGGGCTGTGGACAAACAATGTCTTACTGATCATCATAACTGAGACATTGTCAGGGAAAAGTAGAAATGTGTACAAATGGAATCTTTCATACTGACCACTTTGAAGGATGTTTTTATATTTATTTTTTATTTGCTCCTACGTCCTTTTTTCCCCACTGCTATTGCATCTACAATACAAATTGCCTGTAATCAGCGTTTTCCTTGGTATTGTAGGAAAGTGGACTCTTTTTAATTATGAAGTCTGATATGATGCTGATCTCACACACACTGACTTACAACATGAGTGAATAAGGACCTAACTGCCCGTGTCGTCACATGATGAGATAGGTCTATTAATATCAGCATTTTGGAAATTTACGCATTCACAGTGTCGGCAATTTTTTGCCAGCAATCCCCCCGGCCTGAAGACTTCACTCCAGCTGAGCAAATTGGTGACTGGGCAGTCTTTTATGCCCGCCCGAGAGAACCGATTGGTCAGCGGGCGGTCTGTCACACCCCGTGAGCTCTTATCCTGGAACTTAACCTGCTTCGGACCAGGTTTGGCGTTCAGCATCAGTTACCGGGGCAACGAGTCTGGATAAAAAGAGATCCACATTTGTAATGCGGAATACCCAAAACTTATCCAGAAAGTTATCTCTCTAAGAACTAAACCAGCTTCGTAGTACAGGCTCCTGGACTCAGTCTGCAGGATCACTGAAGCATTATTTTGTTGTTGTTTTTGTCCCTGGAACATGGTGTATGAGAATACTGACACTGATATGACTCATGTTAAACCAACAGAATATTTATAGAACCATGAAGCCCTCTTACCTGTGCCTAACAAATAAATATAACATCATAACCAGACAAACATCACAGAATTTTAGAGAGATATAAATCATCAGCTCCAGTCACAGCACATCTTGTTCCTTCAGCTCCTTTCTTCCAGATGCAAAAAAAGCTGAGTTCAGAGACAACGTCTTGAATAGGGTCTCAGACAAAGTGTCACAATCATCCAATATAAACTTTATCAAATGTGAGTCATCTATAAATAGCACCAGAATACAAAAAAGACAGTTCTACGTTATCCCAGATTTACAAAGAAAAGACAGACAACAGACAGATCCATATTAGTGACGGTAACACCAGAAATATAAAAAACAGCCACGAGATTAGTGTGCAAACTGCTTTGATTGATGCATGCACACAGTTTTAAACACACACATACACACACACGCACACACACACACACGCACACACACACACACGCTCATGTTCTTGTTATTAAACTCTTTTGTGAGCCCTATGACACTTACTTGTGCACCACATATATTTCTAGACCACCAAAGCTTTAAACCTCTGTTTTAATTCATGAAACTCTGGGTCTGATTGAACTGACCTGGTATCTGAACTATTATTCTGGTTTTGTGTTTTCTGTTCTTGCAGTTGTTGGGAGTGAATAAAACCAAATTACGAGATGAACAATAGCGCAGGGCTGCATTCCTGATATGCTTAATGTTAGCATGTTAAATTTTACATTCAACTTTAAAGTTACCATAAGGGGTATCCTTTTTAATTGGACTGCAATGCCACCTTCTGGCCTGGAGCCTAACACACACGGTCATAAAGATGTGACTTTTGACCAAGCGTCTGTTTGTTTTGGAACAATTTTTTTTTTGTTCAAGTTAACTTTACCGAATACAACACAACAAGGTAAGGTTTTTATCAGTACAGTTACGCAGTCTTGTTGTTTGAAACTTGACAACAAGCTAACTTTGTCAGTTTGTACTGCAGTTTAGTAGCCCGCTACATTTAGCTTTACTCACAGCCCGGTGATCTGAGACATGTCTGTAATGTGTCACGTTAATGAATCCTAGTTATGTCCTATTAGAGCTCATCTACAAACTCCAACTTTACCAAGCAGAGCTAACGTAACCTGGCTCTTCATTTTATTGATAGACTTTCAAGTTTGAACAGAGCACTGCAGAATAACTGCTGACTGTGGGTTGGACTAGACATTATCACAAACAGATTTACCTGTGTTTTAGCCTTTAGCTTGTGCTCTATCACTTTCCTGTTTTTCTTTCTTCTCTTCTTCTGTCCTTTTTCTGTCTGACAGTTAGGCTCCAGTTTCCACCAACACTACAAAATTAATCACAACAATCGTTTTCAGCAGAGACAAACACAGATTCCCCCTTTGCAAACTTTGTCAGCTGGCATGGTGTTGTCATAGAGACTTATGTCGTCAACCAATCCAGTCCTGCTCGGCCCAATCAGGAAGCTACTTAGTAACATTTCCAAAGAACCCATATTGGTGCTGATTAGCTCATTTTAAAGTGTGGATTATGATCGGGCATAAATCTAGAAGAGAGACTTTTTCAAGATCACTTAAAAACTCCATACAGGGACTTTAGTCTTTTACATATTTTTTAGTCTTTTATATATTTTAATATTTTTCCTCACATCTCTTTTACCTTTCACTTCTTCTCTTCTATTTCTTTTAACTGGTTGCTTTTATGATGTAAAGCACTTTGTAACTTTGTTTTGAAAAGTGCTATATAAATAAAGTTTATTATTATTATTATTATTATTAAAATGCTCCTTTAGATGTATCCCAGCTTTAAGTGTGGGCTGAATGGATGAGTGCAAACAGTTGAAAATTTTTCACTGATTTGCTTTTCCAATTTAAAAAGTCAGAGTGGGCACATGTGATGACCTGGTTCAATAATCTTTCAGCTCCCAGCATGCTCTTTGATGATGTTAATACATCTGATTACAAACACTACATGTTAGAATAAAGATAGAAACAGATATGGTGTCCTTCACAATGTGAACGTGAATACCAGCTCTGGAAGATTTACTGACTGTCTTAAAGATTTAAAAAAAAATGATTAGTTTGTGTGTGACGAGGGGCTTTATTCTTCTGCTCTGTGAAAGTGTGCCAGACTGAGCCATTCTAAAAGTAAGTTTGTTGTTAAATAAGTGATGGAAAATTTTATCTCTGGCCTAGTATTGTAGCAGAAATCTTTTCCAGGTTTTTCTTTAGTTATTGGTAGCACTTTGAGCTGAGGAGGAAATGTAACAACACTGGTATGTCTGAAATTAAAGCCGCTGCGAGTAGAGGTTAGACAAACAGTAAACTTTTCCCTTTGGTGAGTGGGTTGAGTTGTTTAAATTATTTTAAATTACTTTTTTATTTCTTTTGTTCCCCCTGTAACTACACTCTTTAAGTATTACATTTAAAACACATATTTCTGATAGTTTCTGTAAGAATCTGTGGCTTATTACTTTTTTTTCATATCTTTTATATATGCTCTATTTATCTGCTTTTCAAGACACAGCTTTTTAATAGCATACACGTTTTGTGTTTAAAAATAATTCTGTTTCCAATTTTTAAAAATACATAATACTTCAGAGTAAAACTTAAAACTTGAGCATAAATATATGCACAAATCTGTCAGACCTGTTCAGTCTTCTAGCTCCTCATTCTGGATATTCTACAATCTCTTGTCAGGCAAATTGGACAGTTTGAGAGCTGAGGTTAAATCTCCTGGTTCAGATAACATTATAACCATAAATTGTTTTTAAACACATTGTAAATGTATTATAATAGTTTTATATTTATTTCAAATGAAAAAAATGGTTTGAAATAACAAGATGCTGAACTTTTTTTGTAATGGAGAAATCAACAATTAATTTTGCATCACTTTTATAACTTAGGCTCTTTGAAACCAGATGTTTAGAACATTAATCTCTAATGCAACATTCGGACATTTAATTATTGCAGTTCCACAACAGTTAGATTTAGTTTTGTTTTCTCCAACAAACATTTCTTCTTATGTTGATGTTTTTTAAAATAAAACTCTTATTTTTGCAACTTCAAGACTCTTCCACAAAGTCACAATGAAACCAAAGGAATTCTTTTATGTTGCTTCTTAATTACTTTGCCACTGTAGATGTTAAGACATGTGTGACATGGTTGTTACTTTTTGTGCACATCACAAAAGCCAGTTAAAGCGCCGCTACTCCTGCACACTGGTTTCTTGTTTCATCCCTAGCACTCTTCAGGATCCACACACTCTCACACCCACATCATGCATCTTTTTAAATGACTGCTAATCTCAACATGACATTACACAGCATCCAGTATTAATAATATTACCTCAAGAGTTTGACTCTTGAGCACGACACATCAACACACATTGACAAAAACCTTGGTTTTGTAAAACATACAAAAGTTTCCTTATTTTGTTTTTTGTTTGTTTCCTTTTATATTGCATGAACTGAAGATGGGTAACACACAAATGTTCCCTATGTACCCGTCATCTCTTTATCCCTTTGGTGGTTTTCTTCATTAAATGTTTTTGTTTTTTTTTGTTTTGTTTTTTTTCTGACCCACTGTCTTTACTTCTGTGCCTCAGTCAGAAAAGTTCAAGGATTATTTTTGTGATACCTTCAACAGTATTTTGACCTTTTTCAGGTTCATGTTCATAAAGTGTATGAAATGAATCCTTTCTCAGGGAAATAAGAAGGTCAAATTTGTAAAATTTAGAATAAAACCCTGTCAGACCATGGCAAATTTTTTATCTGAATACGAATCCACATAAGCACAGTGATTCCCACATGAATAACTTTTATAAAACATCAAATTATCAATTAACTAATTTTTACTGGTAACTTATCTGCCAAAGACAAAATATGTCTTCATTATTGTGGGTTGACAAGCTGATGTGTAGAGAATAGCTAGTGCTAGCGTGTTTCTGGAAAAGAATAGTCTTGAAAAATGAGATGAAAAAGTCTGCTGGAGAAGAAAAAAAACTCAGCTATGTTCTGTTCTGGATAAAAGTGGGTTTGAATGTTTGTAATTTTTGGTGCTGCTTTAACACTTGCCCCCTTAGTAGCAGAGCAACCTAAGTAGCTTCTGAACCGTAGCAAACAGCATTCCGACATGATTTACCATCACAGTTAACTTTTGGAATAAAAACGTGAGAAAATCATCAATTATCAGGAAACTTAATTACTGTCATCAAACATAGACAGCAGAAATATCTGGTTTCTAACTGACAGTAAGTAGCCTGCTAACTTGATGTGCTACTTTGGCTAGTTTTTGAATAAAGTTAAGGAATAACTTACTCTTTTGTGGTGGATTTACGAGTTAAACAAAAAAGTCTTCAACAGTTTACTAAGCATGGTTTCATATAAACAGCAGAGTTAATTTGGTCCCCAAATGACATCAGCAAACTAACTTTGTAAGCTTTAATAATGGCTGACTTGCTCTATTGCAGCTTGTTTTGTTAATTTGTTAATCAGTTAAAGGTCTGCAATGCTGATGTGGTAAAGAAACCCCTATAACATGTAGATCTGATTGTCTTGAAGATTTAAGTCCAGAATTTTTTTTTTTTGGATAACTCCCATTATCATGAATCTCTGAAACCAGTTAGCTAGCCTCTACATTCTAACGCTTTAAACACCGCCTGAACATTGTCGATTACATGTAAAGGGGTTATTCTATCTAAAGTGCCTGGTCTGACCAAGGAGGAGAAAAACTTTCAACACTGAAATAAAAACAGTTTGTTTAAACGATGCACCTTTCATCTTCTGCAAAATAGAAGTGTGTCAAGACATAAATCTGTTTTAACTGCATGAAATTATCGTGAGGTCTGACAGCAGGAACAAAAGGAACGGATGGAGTGGGTAACAAAGAGAGGGATGGATGGCCTACTGGTCCTGGCTGTTGAATATCTGTCCAGGTGATCTGTTGGTTTCTGTTTCAGTCCCCTCTGAAGAAAACTCTACTCCCTCCACGTTCTTCTCTTTAACCAGCAAACCTGCAGAAAACACAACAACATGAAGTTTGGGAGAATGATCTGGAGGAGGACGAAACATCTAAAGACTGAACGGCTTTACATGTAATGAGCAATGTGAGTATTATTACTCAAACCTACACTGAAGCTCTCAGAGAATGTGGGGCTGTGAAAGAGTTCAGTATGTTCCTCGTAACTAGTAGATCTTAATACTGAATAAACAGATGTATTCTCGTTAACTACATTTACAGTTATACTTTATAACAGCAGGACCCTGAAAGTTATCCTCTCTGTTCGACTAACAAAAAGCTGGCAGGAGGAGTTGATCAGAGCTGTTCATCAGTTTTGAGTTGTGGGTTACCTGACGCCCCCTCAGCGTTGGGGCTGCTCTCGGGGTCCACAGAAATGGGCTGGACTGCTAAGGCAGAAGTTGGTGGTGATGGGTAATCAGACGAAGCTTCATTCTCATCCCCTGATAGGCTCCTAGGGACGCCAGTTACCACTGCACCAGAGAGGCTGACAGGTCGCTTAGTGATCGGCAACTTCCTCTCTGAGAGGAACAGAAAATCCACTGTTTAAAATGTGTCCACCATGTTTTCTGTGCTCTCTTAAAAAGATCTTTCCTTAACCTGCCAGAAATGTATTTTATATATTCCTGTGTGAGAGACGTACTTTTCTTCTGTCCTTTGTACTGCTGGGATTTTTTCCTTTTGGAAGCTGCTGACTGAAAATCTCTGGAACCTGAAACACAAACAATGTGTGGGAGTGGCATCATCTCCAAGTTCAGTGTCCCAGTTGCCAGGTGGAAAAACTTGCCATAACAGCAGCATTTCTGTATATAAACATTGAATTATACAATATATATATATACAGCAGATTTATTGCAACAAACACTCGTCAGAAATTCTAAAATAAAACAAAGATAAGAGAAACTAGGGCTGGGCGATTATGGTAAAAATAAGAATCCCGATTGTTTTAAGTGATATTGAAATCACAATTAATATACACAATTATTCAAAAACTTCAGTCCTGATTTAAACACAACTTTAAAGAACCAGCAAGTGGCACATACAGTATTATTGATCCACATTAGTCACACACACTCGCTGTGGCTGCACATGGAACACAGAAGAGCTATGAAGCACAGGAACTTGCATATATCTACACTGAGTGGCATATTAATTGTTTTTCTTCTATTATATTGTTTTTATGATTGTCAGATGGCAAAATTGAAATCACGATTAAAATCTGATTAATTGTCCAGCCCTAAGAGAAACATAATAACTGTTTCTCCCTGAACTCCAAATTTCCTACTGGGAACTCAGGGGTGGTGTGGGTGCTCCAACTTACAAGTCGGAAATCACGACCTCAGGGGGTGCTCCCACTCGGAACATAGAAATTCCGACTTCCGAGTACAAATAGAACACAGCATAAGGGTGTATTCACACCTGGATCGTTTGGGACAGTTGTTCCGAAACAGTGGGCAGCCCCCCCGAAAGTCTGGTTCGTTTGGACATGTGTGAACACAGCAATCACGCTCGGATGTGGGACAAAACAAGCGGGTCGAGATCGCCAAAAATAGGTGGTCTCGGCTCGCTTCCATACGTGCCCTGTAGCAGTTCCTGTGCAGTGAGAACACAAGCGGCCCAGTAACATAAACATAATATAATGGCGCTTATCTGAGGCGCTGTCTGTATAGTTGTGAGAGTAGAATGTGTTGTTGTGCACCCATCAGAGCCCGTTTTGTCTGCGGTGACGTGAGCCCGCACGTTTTCGTCTCGAGACATGCAACAAGATATTATTTTCCAGACGCAGTCGGGACTCCAGGAAAAACTGCACACGATGTTCATAAAGCACACACTGGGACATTAGCCAGATAAACGCTGTAATGCAAACTAGCCACACACGTTGTTGATGCTCCATGGCTGGTGAAAACATGAATGAATGAACAAATAAACGAAGATAGGGAAACTCATCGTCTTCCGGGTATGATTTCTGACCAACGAGAGAAAAAATCGATCGCACGTGACATTTGTTTACAACTTTGGACCGCAAGAGACTTTTGCCTTGTGAACACAAACTAACCAAGTGACGGCCGCTACAATTGTATCGGTTTTGCCCCTGAATCGGAATACACCCTTAGTCTACCATTCACCACACCTCAGGGGTGGGCTACTGGACTAAGATCTAGTGACAGAGGAGGCCACTGGAGTTCGAAGTCACTTAAGCCCCGTATCCACCAAGCGATTCAGTTCAGTTCAGTCCGTCTTGGGACAGATCCCCAAGTAACAGAAACGGGCCATCCCACTTTTTGGGACCCTTTTTGGGCCCATAGGGTACCAGACTAAACTGATCTGATCCCAGAAGGTGGAGCTAGAAACACTGCAGTCTGTTGATTGGTTAAAGAAATGGTCACTTCCTGTGTGACAGCGGCTGCTGTATTTCTCCTGGTGGCACACAGCTGTCTCTGGAACAAAGCTTGATTGTTCTTTGTAACAAAGAGCCCCATGCCCCATGGATTTATTAGCAGGGGATGCTGTGTTGCACTGCTAAGGCGTCACGCTATTATGTAATTGATGCAACTATCAGCATCCAGCTGACACACTGCCTACCATGAGGGGGCACAGTTGGCTGTAGAAACACAAACAGGACCAGGCTGAACCATCAAACCTGTACCAAACCTGACTGAATACCAGACCGCTTGGTGGAAACGAAGCTTGAAATCACCTTTCGTAACTGCTCTGATGCATGGTTTGAACTTCCTCAGGTTGTCTTGGCCATTCTCCATGCCCGAATACAATAAGATGCTTCCATGCGATTGGCTGATTAGACATTTGTGTTAACAAGCAGTTGTACCTGATCAAGTGGCCAATTAGAGTATGATAGCACTTTCTTTCTTTTTTGTCTTTTAATTGCACAAACAGTTGCAATTCTTGAATTTGTGGCCCTGAAACTCATTTTTGGATTAGACTTTAAAATGATTTTGTTGTTCTTGATTTTTTTTCTTGTTAAGTTTGCAAAATACCCCCTGGAAGGTATAAATCTACAAACAGGATCATCAGTAAAACAGGACAGCCTGACAGGCATAAACTGACCTGCATTGACTGCAGGCGGCTGCAGCTGGTATCCAGTCAGTTGACACCAGCCCACTGGGTACAGGTCAGGTGACTCACAGTCCACCCATTGATCATACTCGTCCTCCCAGCCGTCAAAGTGTATTCGTAACAGTCGGTGGACAATGCGGGTCACAGTGGCCACACAGACCAGCCTCGGCTCCATGAGGTCGACGGCCTCCAGCTTCATCCCAGGACGAAAACCGTGGTTGGGAACTTCCTAGTGGAGAAAGACTATTCAAGTCATGTCTTCAAACGTCTTTCATTACTTCTTTCATCTTAACTGCTCATTTCTGCTGTATTGATACATACAATTGAATAATTAATCTACAAGAATTCAGATGAGCTTTTCTGGGATTTTGTTCTCTGACCTTGTTGAAGAGGGAGACAGGAGCTGCCACAGACTGAGTCTCATTTAGATACTCGAACCATCTGAAAGGAAGAGTGCTGTATCCTGACAGACACAAAAACAGGAGAATAAGGGCCTTACTGAGACTCCACGTGAGATGAGTATCACTGGGGGGTAAGAAATAACACCTTCAGCAGCTGTGAATGTTAAGTTTAAAACAAACTGTTTAACACATTGTCCTTTGTGTGTTATTTAGTTAAAAATGTCACCAGAGGGAGCAGCTGCTGTTCCCATAAAACCTGGGCAAAACCAAAAGTATTCAGCAGGAAAAACATGGGTAACACTTGACTTACAGGTCTGCAATTTTCACCCTAACTAGGTACTAATGACCAAAAAAAATGAAAAATTTCTTTGAAATAACCCTCAAATTTTGTGTGAACTGGGTGAAAATGCGCTGCAGGACTGTTCTGAATGCACTGACTGGGACATGTTCAGATAGGCTGCAACAGACAATCATCATACCAATATAGAGGGCATGAAGCATCTGTGTCAGCCTACATACAGTGGTGCGTGGAAGAGGTCACTACCACCAAGACAATCATCACAAGGGCCAATCAGAAATCTTGGATGACCATAGAGGTGCGTGCAAGGCAAAGGGAGCGTAATGCTGCATATAAATCTGGAGACACGGTGGCACTCAGATCTGCAGAAGAAGATCCAAGGCTTCTTCCATGACCCCAGTAACACCAGACAGCTGTGGCAGGGCATACAGACTGTCATAGACTACAAAGCCCCCCCCCGATCCTCCCTGGTGGTTTGCTGCTGGGGCTGGATCCTCCCTGGTGGTTTGCTGCTGGGGCTGGTTTCTGCCAGGAGGTTTGCTGCTGGGGCTTGGGCCTGGCCTGTCAGTGGCTAGCTGTTTGCTGGGACTAAAGCCCAGGCTGGTGGTGGCTAGCTACCATCAAGACTGGTTTTGTCTGACAAGACAAGATTTTCTGTTTCTGTCACAAAAAATTCTGCTCTTTAAACTGTGAAAGTAATTCGGAGAGATTATTTAGGATTACAGGGATATCTTAAGGGCACTGATGCTCTGGTGCTGCTCTGCAATAATAATAATTCTGAATTAGGTTTGCTTTGCTTTAGCTGAAGGAATAATTTCAAATTGAATAAATATTGATTAATTTATGATTCCTTTACACGCTTTTAACATTTTACCACTTTTCTTTATTGCGTTAAGTAGACAAACAAAGAGAACAAAGGGAAGCAGGAGCCCATGCAGAGTGCAAGCCTTGTGTGCACCCGCACCGGCATTGTTGCGTCATCTGTCAACTACTACGTTTGTTAAAAGCTAAAGATTCTTACTGGCTGCCTCTTTGGTTTCTGCAGTTTTATAGCATCTACGCAGCTCCACTTTTTAAGTTTTGAACCTTTTGGGAAGCATGCTATGTGCCTACTGGCAGAGTGTATTCCTCACCTGCTTCAGGTGCACAATGCGAATGTAGGTCAAACCCCGCAGGAGGGAAATCTGCGTTTTTAGGTGATGGAAAGATGCTGACGATTTATCTGTTTATTTTTCAAATATCTGCTTTCTCCCTAAATCAATAACATCATGTGATCATTGATATTTACAGTCCTCATTTATTTGTTTATTTATATACTTAATGGTACGCAATTATTTTTATTTGGCCGAAACTTTAAGAATAAAAAAAGCGTGTTAACACGCTACCCCCCACACAGACTCTCATTTATTTCTACTTTGTTTTAGCTGTGTTTAAAGGTTATTTTTTAATAAGTCATTTAAACCTCATTGAACTGTAGGTTGACTTGACAAAGACAAACAGCTAATCATTAACCTAACTTTATATAACTTCTGGGAGTGAAGGCTGCCGCAAAAGGCTGCCTCAACCAGCTGTTGCAACCTGCTTCTACAACCGTTGCCGCTGAGTCCTGTGTTATACTTAAGCTGTGTAGGGTAGGAATGGGTACCTTTCACATTCACATGATATGGTACCAATGCCCAGTACCTGGCAATTGGCAACCGGGACTCACCAATTTTCCGGGACTCACCAATTTTCTGTGCTTTTTTTGGTGTTTATGTGGTAAAAAATATCAAGTTTTTTAATAATAAAATCAGTGGTGGGACTTGATTAAAAAAATAATCGAATTAATTATGCCATTTGTAATTAATTAATCTTAATGAATCGCATTTTAATCACATCAATATTCAACATCAGAAGCAACACTTTACAATTCAAACTGATTTTGGTAGAAGACTAAATCATTGAATATTATCATACACAAGTTTAAACAACAAAATCCTGTTTATTTTGTTCAGAAGATGTTTTTTTGAGGACACTACTTTCAAGTACATTCATCAGCCATAATGTGGTAAATAGTGCTGTCAGGAGATTAAAAAATAATCTTATTAATTACAGGATTTGTAATTAATTGATCTAATTAATCACATTTTAATCTTATATCTGCTTAAGGTCCCCACATAAAGAATTTGAGTTCTCAGGCATTACAAAATCAAAGTGCATGACTAATGAGTGAATGAATGTATTCAAATGAATACACGAAAAAGAGAAGATTTGTAAATCCTTTTTTTTTTTCAACTGGACAATATTAATTAAAATGTCTGTGTTCCCCGCCATTGACATTTGATTACTGTTTACTGCGTCTATAGAAGTAAATTATATTTTTCAGTGGAGGGAGGCGGGGTCTGGTGGAGCTTGTCAATCAAAATCCTGCTCGTAAACTACTGTAGGTGACAGCGGTGCGCTCTTTAGACGAGAGCTCAGCATGGATATGAGGAGAAATGTGAGATGACAGGGACACAGAGAGACGCTGCAAGTCAGAAAAGTTCAGGCAGCTCACGCTCCGACTGAGGATGTGTTGCTGTAGCTCAGAAAGAAAGAGCGGCGCCATCGTGAGAAAAGACGACAGAGATCATGGAGAGGATCAAAGGATGGAGCGCCCGAGACGAATGTGATCAGAAAAGTATGTTTTGTCTTTTTTTGGGACCAAAAACAGGAAGAGAGACATAAAAGAAGAGAGTCCACTCTTCTTAAGTAACTTTTGTGTTTACATAGTCATAGAAAACAAGATTATTTGGGACTAAATGATCATTCAAGATGCTCTGAAAATGGCCGGTAGCTAATGAGTTCATCTTGCGTTGATTTTTATAACGCGTTAATGTGCGGTGAAATTTATTAATCTAATTAACGCATTAAAGTCACAGCCCTAAATAAAATATAAAAGTATTCAACTTAACATATTTAGTTTTGAATATGTCACCTTGCAATGCTGTGTTCATGTCCACCACAGAAAATCACCTACTCTCCCACTCCCTCACAGTCACAAGGATGCATTCAGGTACCTAAACATGGTACCTTTTGGTTCTAGTGAATCGGTACCTGGTACTTTTGACAGAATTTGGTCGGTACCTATAAAAGTACCTAATTCAGTACCCATCCCTAATGTAAGGTGACCTCAAGTAACATGAAAGGTGCCAATAAATAAAATGTTTCATTATCATTTATTATTATGTTGCTCAAAATAAGTTTTAGCAGCTCTTTATCACCTGCTTCTCTGAATATAGCAGAACATAATTACTCAGTGATGGTGGGATAGTTCCCCATATATTTTGTGGTAAGTTGTGATTTATTTTGAAATAAATTATTCCCTTATTGTCTCTTACTTTCTTTGAAATTTGGAAGAAATGTAACCAAAAAGTTACTTGTCAATTGTGACCTGCTTTTGATAAAATTTGCACATTATCTTAAAAAAGTTCCTTGCAAATTTTCACCCATCTTTTATGAAATTTGGGGTATTTTCAAAGACATTAATAAAAGTTAGTCTAATGATTTCCTATTTATGAGGATGTCTGCAGGCCTATAAAGTTTAGTGTTACAAAAACATGGTGTGATCTGAGAGGTACACAAAGATGACATGGACTCTTTTTTTGTACCTCTGGGTGGTGTCAGCTCGATGTTGTTGATCTCACAGAAACCAGCGGGGAATATGGAGGGGGAGGTGGAGTGATAACAGAACCAGTCTGAGCCATCAGCTGCTTCCGAACCGTCGATCCCGATCATCAGATACCCGTCTGCCAGGACCTGATGCAAAAAAGGAGCTGGGTTTGAACAAAATCTGGGGCTGGTTAATGAACCTGAAGTGGATTTGGTTCCAACAAAGGAAAATGTACGGGTGACTTTTCTGAATCTGCAGTAGAATAACTACAGATTCAGAAATCCAGTGACTTCAAAAACACAAACAAGATTTCAAAACAAGCAGAGAACACAAACACACAGAAGAAAAGTCGCAAACAGAAAACTTCCCACAACAAAATCCCTGCAGGACTGCAGTGGAGAGCATCATCTTTCTGTTTTAGTAGCTGGAGAGTCTGTCTGTTGGATGTATTTTCTGTGTAGTAGCACGTTTCTATATGTTCTACTGAGGAGTTGTTTTGGGCTCTTTTGTCTTTTCAGTTTTGCAGCCTGTTTGTCCAAAAAGAAATCCTTTGGGTCGTTGCAGCATTTTGCCCCACTTGCTTGCCATAGCTCCATATGCCTCACTGGTTCTCACCTTCCTCACTGTGGCTACACAGATAGCAGACAGGTTCAGAGGGTCAATGGCCTCCAGCTTCATCCCGTCTTCAAACCAGGAGCCAGTCTGATCCACCTCTTTCACCTGCACAAGTACACACAGGAGTCTTAAAAACCTGACCTCCAGCAGGAAGGGATGGAGCTGTTATTAAACCTGGATAAGTTAAAGGTCAGAAACACTTTTAGTTGTTTTTTTTGTTTTTTTTTAAATAATAAAAAGGTCAGGTGTTCTTACCTTTGCAAACAGCTGTTCAGGGGCGTCAGTCTGAACACTCAGCTTTTTAGAAACATCTAGAAACACACATTTAAAGTTTTAGTGTCAAACTCACATTATTAACACACTGATAGCACAGCACGCAAGTGTTGAGTGGATGGTGAGACTGAGCACTGAGCCACAGCTGCCCCACAAAACAAATCTTAAGATTTTCTTAATGCAGTCTGGTGTGTGTGAAACTTTCTCTTTCCACTGATCGCAGGAAAAAGTGCTAAAGATGCCCAGCTAACCATACATTTCTGTCCCAAATTCTTGAAGTGACCATGGTAAGCTGATAAACTTGATAAACTTTGTGGAGGACTTGGGGAAATTAGTGAAAATACAGCATGAACAACACAGGCACCACATTTGATCATATGCCCTGTTCACCTAAAAATGGAATTTATTTAGGTGTGACTATTTTTGGACATATCCCTGCTGCACCTAACAATGCATGCTTATAGAATTTTCTTGATAAAAAAAGCAATACAACTGAGGACATTGTGTTTTAATGTTTCCAAATGTCTTTATAATACTATACAGTGACTCGGGGATCATTTTAATTGATTTATAGATATACCAAAGCTATAAATAGTGAAATTTTTTTTTTTTTTTTTGTCAGTTCGTAAACTTTAAACGACTGTTATATTGTGTGACTTTTTTTGGCAGTATCTGCCCTGATGTTTTTTCCCAAAAGGAGGGAGTGTTGTTGTGCCCACCCACCCTGCCATCAGTGATGATGATGAGGAGGATGATGATGATGTGACAGACCCTGATTTTGTCCCACCCACCCACAACCAGGACATTCCATGTCCAAGTGACACTGACCCCTCCCCTTTTATACTGTATGATGTACAGTATATGAAGTTGTACAGTGTGTTATACTGTTACACAGTACACAAAGATGTACTGTGTACTGTATGTTATACTGTATATAAATTTGTACAGTGTGTTATACTCTTATGCAGTACATAAAGTTGTATATCGTATGTTATATGAGTATATTATGATGTTACATATTTTATTTAGAAAGGAGTCTGTATCAGCACTTATGTTCTAAAAGTGATGTTCGAATGTTAAACATACACGTTCCTTTCACATTTACAGGTGTTTTTGTTGTATATTTTACTTATGCACTTTATGGATTTTTTTTTTACCACTGAAGGGCAGGGAATCAAATATGGTAACTTCGTTTACGTTATTTTTCTGCAAGACAATGGTTTTTTTTTTAAATGTTGAAAACAGAAATAAACTGTAGTTATGACTAGGGATGGGTACCAAATTAGGTACTTTTACAGGTACTGACCAAATTCTGTAAAAGTACCGGTATCGATTCATGTAAAATCAAAAGGTACCATGTTTAGGTACCTAAACGCATCCTTGTGACTGTGAGGGAGTGGAAGAGTAGGTGATTTTCCAAGCTGGACATGAACACAGCGTTGCAAGGTTATATATTGAAGAATAAATATGTTAAATTGAAAAAAAATCTATACTTTATTATTGAACAAAGTGATATTTTTTAACCATATAAACACAAAAAAGTACCGAAAATTGGTACTGCTGTGTACCCATACTGATTGCCAGGTACCAGGCATCAGTACCGTATCGTTTCAAATGTGAAAGGTACCCATCCCTAGTTATGACCCCCAATAACACTCTAAAGTTGATTTTTTGAATTTCATAGTATTTCAATAAGTGCCCTATAAAGAGTTAGAAAAAAATTCACCCCCTATACAGGGGGTGTGGGTAGTAAAATTAGCAACTCAGACAGGAGACGTTTTTTGAACCAGGCTGTAAATGGGTTAATTGCTCCTTAGAAAACGGCTTTTTTGGCTTGGTGTGTATGTGACTTCCGCTACTTCTGGAGCCAGCCTCAAGCGAACACTCCAGAAACAGCAGATTTTAGCACTTCCCCATTGTCTCATATTCCCAGACCGGAGGTGGCCGCTTGGTGTTTTCTCAGCCTTGGAAGCTGATGCTCAGTCTTAAAAAATATGCTGTGCATTTTTGAAATGGTAGATTGTTGAAACAGTTGTAATTGTCAACAGAAACACTTGGCTGACTTTTAGAATAGATTCAGAAAAAGTTTCAAAATATTTTAACCAGGTTTAAAAATAGAGCTAGCACATTACACTAAACTGGAGAAACTCACCAGATCGTTTGAAGCGATGTCCAATGGAGCGCGACCAGCCAATACTGTGAATCAGAGGACTGTACATGTGACACCAGAAGTCATCCGTCCCGTCGTCACACTCTTCGTACACCAGCCGGAGACGACCGCCGATCACCTGCAACAGCACACACATATCTGTTCATATCCCGAAATAACAAAACGTGTTATGTCTTTAGAATGTAAGTCTCACCTGTTCCACCAGTGCAACCCGCGTCCGACACAGATGAGTTTTATCAACAACCTCCACCCTCATCTGCCTCTTAAAGGGGACATGCATGCTGTCCTGCACCTGTGGGGGGGAGGTGATAAGGTGATGCCAAAGATATACTTGAAGCAGGGATCTCAAACTCGTGCCTTGGAGGGCCAAGAGGCTGCAGGTTTTCTTTCCAACCAAAAATCCACCAGCTGATTTCACTGATTACCTCATCTTCAATCAGAGAGCAGGGACTAATCGGTGAAATCAGCTGAGTTTTTGGTTGGAAAGAAAACCTGCAGCCTCTTGGCGCTCCATGGCACGAGTTTGAGATCCCTGGCTTGAAGACTTCAGAGAATAAACTAGTCTGGATTAAGATGCAGTTTGAATAATCTCATTAAGGCTCATAAGGAGTTCAGAGATAGAACTGTGTTTGTCTGACCTTGGAGGAGAAGTCTGGAGGCAGCGTTTTTGATCCTGTCAGTCTTTTGATTAGAAAAGTTTTCCAGTTTGTGAACCTGTGAAGAATGCCTGAGGGCACACACACCAAAAAAGACACACATGCACACAGTTGAGGTCAAAATCATTAGCCTATGAAATTTTAAGATCAATGATTTTTAATTCAGCTTTTTCAAACATCCTAGTTTTATTCTGGATAATTACATTATTTTATTTTTTTAACAAAACCAAAAACTATCAGGGTCAAAATCATTACCCCCGATGCTAAAAGTGTGTATCTTTTCTGCTGATAACAGCACACGGTTGTTTGTTGTAGTTTATTACAAAACTCATAGTCATGTGAAAAAATTAGGACACCCCTTAATATATAGTCATATAATGTTCACATATGGATGTCAAATCTTTTTTTTTTTTCTCAGGAAGAGAAAATGATGTGACTGCAGATGAACAAATATAAACCTTGTTTTACACATGAAACAAAAGATATCAACAAAAATGCATATTCTAACTGAGGAAACAGGACACCCTACCCCCTAATAGCTGGTGTTACCCCCTTTAGCTGAAATAACTTCAGTGAGACACTTCTTATAGCCATCCACCAGTCTCTGACATCGATCTGGGTAAAGTTTGCCCCATTCCTCAATGCAGAATTCTTTCAGTTGTGAGATTTTTGAGGGCTTTCTTGCATGTTCTGCTTGTTTCAAGTCACTCCACAGCATTTTAATGGGGTTAAAATCTGGGTTTTGACTCGGCCATTCCAGGACTCTCCATTTCTTAGTTTTAAGTCAGTTATTGGTGGATTTACTGCTATGTTTTGGGTCATTGTCGTGTTGCAGGGTCCACTTCAGTTTAAATTTTTTGACAGATGGTCTCACATGTTCCTCCAGCACCCCCTGGTACACAACAGAATTCATGGTGGATTCAATGATGGTGAGCTGGCCAGGTCCTGTTGCAGCAAACGATGACACTCCCACCTCCATGCTTCAAAGTTGGCATGAGGTTCTTTTCCTGGAATGCTGTGTAGCGTAACTTGGTGTCAAATAATGACTAATTAATTATTAACAGCAGAATGCCAGCATTCCACTGGAGCAAAAGTATAACTTTCAAAAAGACATTTAAACTTACAAACTGTGAGTTTAAATTTAAGTTGGGGCATCACCCAATTTTGGAGAAAACATGGAAACTTTAGAAAGGTTTACTGTAAGAATTCTGTGATTTAATAATTCACAGAATTATCTTAATTATCAAGTCTCGATACCAAAAGGCCGCTACATCAATTGTGAGTTCTTTTGAACGGTGTACAGAGGCCGTCAATTTCAACCACACAAAAACAGGAAGCAATTTCTTTATATATGAAAAGTTTATTTACTAACTAAAAGAGGAAATATGTGCATGAATAAATGAACAGGTGAAAGATATGAAAGGATAAATGCACAGATGAATGGAAAGTGATACTGATTGTAATAAACCAGAAAAAAGGACATAAGTCAACCCACCTAACCTAATCTAACCCACCTAAGTCTCTAGGGCATTGACCATAATGTACCAATAAATGTAAGATTAAATCTTACTCAAGTCCAAAGGGTCGTCAGCAGCAACGAGGTGGCAGAGTCCCGCTGCAGATGTCCGTTGAGGGGTAAGGATGATGGAAAGGCTGGCTGCGGTCACAGACAGGCGGCCCACTGCAGTTCAGTGCAGTGTCATGAAGGTGATGTTCAATGAGTGGAGTCCGTAGTGTAGATTCTAACAGCAGCAGTGGCGGCTGGAACAGCGGCGATGATGCCAGGTGTCGGGTCGAAACTTTGGCAGAGTTCCAAAGATGAATCACGCCAGGGGAAGCCGTGATTAGCGCTTGTCTCCTGACGTCAGAGCGCGAAGGAATCCCGCAGATCAGCTGTTTGCCTTAGGCAGAGACGTAGGCACCGATGGATGGCTGGATGCATCTCGGCCTGCAGAGTTTGGAGACTGCGAGGAGTCCAGCGCTGAAAGGTGCGAAGCAGGTTGCGAAGACGTGCTGAGAGGCCACAGGTAGATGTGCATGAGGAGCACAGAGCGGATAGCGTCCAAGAAGAGAAGAGCCGTCGAAGAGAAGAAAGAAGAAGAGCCAAGAGCAGAGAAAAGAGCAGTCGTCCACACCTTAGTGTTGAGTTTTATTCATCTTTTCCCGCCAAGTCAGTGAGGTCACTTTAGGCTGACGCCCCCTCACATCTCTCTTTCCCAGAGACCACTAACTAGAACTTTGTACGGACAAGAGATTCCTTAATGTAAGAGTCAAAATCACATTTCTTTGGATTTAAGCTTCGCATCAAGACTAAACATGACAGGTTTTTCACTTTAGGAACCCAGTTAAATAAAAATCCCAATATTGCAATGGGATAGGTTTCCAAAAGAGCAGTGTTCATACACACATTATCAATGATTTTTATTACACAGTACATTTTTACACAGGTGAAGATGTACACGTATGTTTCAGTGTAAAGACATCAATTCTTAAAAGTCTTCCAATTTATAGTGATGTCTCAGTGTTTATGGTTTCATGAACATCAGAGGAAGTGATGTGGCAAACTTCGGGAGGAAACCACTTTAGCAGAGACATGATGTTTGGGAAACTTGCTCTTAATCACCTCTCCTTCCTTATGGGTTGGTTAAAGCTGCAAGACCAGGCCTAAGCCTGACCTTTGTTACAGCTGTGTTTGGTTCCCGCCAGATAGTGTTCTCTGCTCTGGTGTCCAAATAATTCAGTCTTAGACTCATCTGTCCAAAGAACATTATCCAGAAGTCCTGGTCCTTGTCGGTGTTCTCTATGGCAAACTTCAGTCTGGCTTTAATGTTTCTTTCAGAGAGCAAAGGTTTCCTCCTTGCACACCTCCCATGAAAGTCAAACTTGTGCAGTCTCTGTCTGATTGTAGAAGCATGCACTTTCACATCAACAGTAGCAAGAGCCTGCTGTAGGTCCTGTGATAATATTCTAGGGTTTTTGCAGACTTCCTGTAGCATTTTGCAGTCTGCTCTTGGTGTGAACTTGCTTGGACGGCCAGACCTTGGCATGTTTACAGTTGTTTTGAATGTCCTCCACTTGTACACAATTTTTCAGACTGTGGAATGGCTGATTTTAAACTTGTTTAAAGAACTTTTTGAATCCCTTACCAGACTCATAGGCTGCAACAATCCTCTTTCTTATGTCCTCAGGGAGTTCTTTAGCTCTCATCATGATGCTCACTCTCATTTCGGCAATCAGGAGCATGCCAAACTAAATGTCTGAGGTTTAAATAGGCAAGCCACCTACATTGCTGAGTAACGATATTCTAATCATGTGCACCTGATGTGACACACCTGTGTCTGATTTTAGCCATTTTAAATGGGAATCAGTGTGGGGGTGTCCTAATTTATTCCTCACCAGACTGTGGTGATCCTGGCTGCAGTGAGGCTGCCCTCTCTTCTTCACCCTCCCCTCTCTGAGCAGTTCTGGTTTTCCTGCGGCTGCACCTCACACACCTGCATCAAGTTTGGTGATTAGGAGCGCTGGCTCTTAAGCTCTGCTGGAGGGACGGGCCAGAGCCAGTTGATTCCTGCTCTCACTGTGGTAATCAGGCCGTACCAGTGTATCTCACTAGCCACGTTTATATGGACCCAAATATTTTGCTTGCATTCGGTTTATTTGCTCAAACGGAAAGAATTGAACCTTTGTATACACCTCATTCTGAAAGAAAAGTGCCAATCCAAATGGACATTTAATCGGTTTCACAGGGGTGGAATATTCCTTTCCCCAAACCGATTGCGGTATCATGTATCCACTCAAACAGAAAGTTGTCAGGGTACGTTCTTTCAGCACATGCTCAGATATGACATAAGACGCAAAGAGACGTTCCTCAATTTTAAAAATGGCGGCAAGCCGTCAGCACTGGACTGCTGCGGAAAGTTTGCTTTTGATCCAAACTTTGAAAGAAATGAATAGTCCTTTCCATGTATACTATTGTTTTTGGAAAAGTCATTCAGAAAGATTCCTTTCGGAAAGACGAAAAACTCCTCATGTAACCGTGGCTAGTGACTTGTGCTCATGTGTTTTTTGTGAGTCTTTTTGAGACTAACATTTGTGTATGTCTCTCTGTTTTTCTTGTGCCCCCTGGATCGCTCCTGCAGCCGCTCACAAACAGCCACACTCTCTCTCATCCATATCCAACCTTCTACAATTAAAAACCCTCAAACCTGTTTTGCCTCCGCCTCCTCTTGGGTCCCTTAAACCTGCTGGTTAACCAAACCGTCACACAGATATTGCATCTAATTCAAATTAAATCTTACAGAAAGTTTTAAAAAGGATTTTCTTCTGTTTTGTTTAGTTATGTTACTTATATCTCTCAGTATTGTTAAAATTGATATCAAATATACCAATGCCTAAATATCTTAAAAACAACACAGACTTAAAAAGGATGTCCTAATTTTTTCCTCATGTCTGGATGATGGTCCTCTGGCATGGACCCTGGTCTTCAGTTCACCTTTCAGATTTTCAATGGGATTAGGGTCAGGGCCTCGTGCAGGCCAGTTAGTTGGTTGATGTCCACCATCACCACAAAATTAATCACAGAGATTGTTCTCAGCAGAGAAAAACACAACTCTCTTTTCGCTACTAAACTTCATCGGCTGGTGTGGTGTTGTCATAGAGACTTACATGTGCTGTAAATCAATCCCATTCCTGCTTGACTCAATGCGGAAGCTAAGGAGTAACATTTCAAAATAACCCATATTGGTGCTGATAATCTTGTTTTGGCTACATTCAGACAAGAAAAGTCCTTTGGTCCACTTGTTTGGTCGGGACCAAAAGCAGATTCAGATTGTACTTTTTGCAAGTGAACTATATTCTGTAAACACATCCACCATCAGTGCTCTCATTGGACAGCACTGACAAAGGGCGGCACACAGAATACAGACCCGGAAATGGAGGTAAACGTGTATTTGTGCTCTTATTAGAGCTGCAAAATCATTTTCAGTTTCAAGAGCAGCTCCTTCAAAGTTGGCTTAGCAACACCGTTTCAAGTTTTGGAACAGCGAAGACGAATGCGCGCAGCGAGGAGACGCTATGCTCTGTATGTCCTGACCAAGGTCGAATGGACCTTGGTTTGTATTCAGACCTGCACCGGAGAACCACGAACCGCACCAGACTTGTTTGGAAGCGGACCAAGACCACCTCAAAAAGTGGGTCTCGGTCCGGTTGTTTGGTCCGCATTTTTCACCTGCATGAAAAGTCTGTACCAGCGTGGGAAACGAACCCTGGTCCGTTTACAATGGACCAAACAGTCCAGGTCTGAATACGCCCTTAAAGTGTGGATTACGTTTAGGCGTATATCTAGAAGGGAAACTTTTTCGAGATCTCTTAGAAACTCCTCACAGGGACTTTAAATACTCCTTAAGATTTATCCCAGCTTTTAGTGGGGGCTAATTGTGTGACTGCAAACAGTTAAACACTTTTCACTGATTTTCTTTTCCAATCAAAAAAGTCAGAGTGAGCACATGTGATGACCTGGTTCAATAGTCTTTTCAGCTCCCAGCATGCTCTTTGATGATGTTAATACGTTTGATTACAAACAGTACATGGAATAAAGACGGAAATAAATATGGTATCCCTCACAATGTCAACATGAATACCAGCTCTGGAGGATTTACTGACTGTTAAAGATTTAAACAAATTGATTAGTGTGTGTGTGACGAGGGGCTTTAATCTTCTATGTTGTGAAAGGTTTAGGAAATGTAATAACACTGGTATGTCTGAGATTTAAGTTGTTAAGAGTACAGAGGTTATACAAAGAATGAACTTGTCCCTTTGGTGAGCGGATTGATTTTTTAAATCATTTTTACTTACACGCCCCCATAATTACACTTTAACCGTAAAATATGAAATGCATATCACTGATAATTTCTCTTCTTGAGATTCACCAACATAGGCACAGTCGTCTGAAGAAAATTGGCTGGTGCGCACGTGTCATGAATCAAACGCTGATTTTGCGCAGAGTAACAACATTTCTACGCATTTATTAGTGAATGAGGTCCAATGTCTATGGCCAAAGAGCTCTAGTTTGGTCCAGTATGCATCACCTTTCTCCAGATCGTCCTTAGCGTACTTCACTCTGGCCTGAAGGTCTTTCTGTAGAAGTGGAGTTTGTCTTGGCCTGCATCCTAACAGCCTGTTTCTGTGCTTGGCTCTTGTGACTGTCTTCTTTGACACTAGAATTCCTGACATGGCTAAGTCATTAATTGATGCTTATGTAATACAGTGGTTAAGGGGTAACGGCCAGTTTAAGTATATTAAATCATCTGTTCTGTTTTTTCATATTCTATAGCTATTTTTGACTGATAAAAGGTACTTCATATTGTGAGACTGTCTGGTGTTTGCAGAGAAATGATGTAAAGAAAGATGTAAACAGACATCTTAATGTCTCAGCTGACTCTGGACAGCCAACAACCTGCTGTTGATAGACACTGCAGCTAAACAGAATCTGCATGAACAGATCTGAAACCCCGTGCACTGCTCCTCATGTTTTCTGTGTTGTGTGTCTTACTCTGAGGGGGGACCAGAGGTTTCCCTCCTGCTGCACACCAGCCCACCGGGTGGATGTCAGGCACACACAGGTTCAACCAGAAGTCTTGGGTGGAGTCACAGTCGAAACCTTCGTACCTCAGCAGGGCCTTAAAACCTGCAAACACACACACACACCATCATCATGACTATCATCAGCAAGAGTTCACCTGTGTGTGTGTGTGTGTGTGTGTGTGTGTGTGTATGTGTGTGTGTGTGTGTGTGTGTGTGTGTGTGTGTGTGTGTGTGTGTGTGTGTGTGTGTGTGTGTGTGTGTGTGTGTGTGTGTGTGTGTGTGTGTGTGTGTGTGTGTGTTTGGGTATACCAGCCAGTTTGATGATCCCAGCAATCCAGTAAACTTTCATAGGCAGACCAGTGTCAGTGTTTGGGACTTCAACCCGCACACCTTCCCTGATGTCACTCCACGATAACCCCAGAGGGACCTGACCACAGAAAGTGAAAGCAACAATCACAGTTTGTGGTGAATTTCTTTGCCAGTCCACAGTGTGTTTCTGTGTTTTTGTGTCTGTGTGTTTGTGTGTCTGTGATGCACCCACGTGTTTGAAGCAGCTGACTGGTGCGCCTGCTACATCTCCGTCTCCAAGGTACTGACCCCAGTCAAACCTGTCCAAGGCGACTGCAGGGAACAGGCCACAGGTTAAGTGACTGGCAGAAACTTTGCTGTTCATGGCAGAAACTTTTCTGTCCATGACAGAAACTGAAGCGGTAACAATGGACTCGTTAGTGGATCTTAACTGGGTGAATAAACTTTAAACATCTCTGCCTCTTGGTCCATTCACAGCTTTACATGCTAGCCCATGGGAGTCCCCGTGATTGTGTTTCACTCCTTGAACTGGCATTACAAACACAGCTACTGATTGAAATAATGATGCTCTTTCCTGTTAACAGTAAATATATCCAACTCACGGCTCTTCTTGACTCCACACTGCTGGTTGGCCTGGTTTTGAGCATACACAGCCAGCTTACTCATCAGAGGCTGCTTCTGCAGGACCTTGGCCTTCTTTGTGGGAGGCTTTCCCTTTAGGCACAGACATGAAGGTGAATTAGACTTTCCTCTGAAGGCATCAAAAACTATCTGCACTATTTCCCTGGTCACCATCAGCAGTATATTTAAACCTTATTGATTGATCTCAGATAGTGTTAGCCAAGAATGATGAATAGTGGTATGTTAAGGTTCTAAAGAAGGACGGAGGGAAGAGCTTTCAGGCTCCTCTCCTGGGGAATCACATATTGGTTGTGGTTTAGGGGGTGACCCCCTCTCTTCTGTTAACGAGGCTTAAACTTTCTGTTTTAAATCCCTTGTAGTTCCACCGGCTCAAGTTTAGACCCAGTTCGGCTGCTACAGGCTCAGGCTGCTTGTCATTCCCTCACTCTGTTTGTCCCTGTCACTTTGTGACATAAGGGCACATGTGACTAACTTTTAATTTTGTGTGTTTTTGTGTGAAAGTAACGTGCTGAAAATTCTCTGAATAAAACGTGAATGCAGACCTATATCAGACTTTTTCGGTGAGAGTAAAAATTGGCCCCATCTGAGTGCAGAGGAAACCGGCAGAGGAGCAGGGAGGGGGTGTTTGGTGCAAGCGCTCTGGGCTTCCGCTGCACAAAAACACTGCTGTAGGGGTAATTTCTGCCCCACACCTTGTGATAGGACCCAACTTGTTCCATCCTTAAGTTATTAACCATATCTCCAAGGAATTAAAGGATAAGTTCGGTTTATACAGCTTTTACATTGTTTATAGAATGAAGTAGAACAAAATACTCACCCAGAAGGTTTTCCTGATCCAAGCAGTGCTTCAGGAGATATTTAGATCCAAAATCGTGCAGCAGACATCCGTATAATGGGATCCATCGGGGCATGGACAGCGCTACTCCTAAAACTGCATTAATCGTCCAAAAACTTGTGTTTTTCACCAATATTCCATCATGGTCCTCTCCGAGTTAGTGCGTGTCAGACAGCGCTGTGCGGCTGCACTGACCTCTGAACTGACGAAGACTTTGTTTACGTTTGTCCCTCAAAGAAAGGAGTCAGCTCTCCAGAAAGTACTGCACATGCGCAGTACTCTCTTGAGAGAGAGCCGACTGCGCATGTGCAGTACTTTCTGACTGACTCCTTTCTTTGAGGGACAAACGTAAACATTAGCTGTGTCTCAATTCAGGGGCTGCAGCCTCCGTAGGATGTAGCCTTTGTAGCCTGTGTAGACCAAAAGGCCGAACTGAATTGAGACGGTCTAGTCTATGAAGCATTTCCTGTTTGTCTCCCTTGACGTCTCACAGAGCCGCCCTCACCTGTCAGGCTTACATTACTTTTAAACACACGTAAACCAAAACTTCACATTTAATGAAATGATTTAACATCTTTTTTTGAATTCCCTGTAAAAAATAATAATAACAAAAAAAAAAACAGCAAGTAAGTTTTTTTTCCCAAGAGAATTTACATTTATGAACATATTTTGATATAATAATGAGAAGATTTATAAAGAACTCTTTTTCCACAGTATATTACTTGAAAAGAGCCCAAACAGCACATTTTCACACAGAAAAACAAATTATTCTTAGATGTTTTAGAAACACTTCACATAGTTGTTGCCAGGTATCCTTCATATCTGGATAAAACAGGACTCCTTTTGGAGTTCGGCCATGTCCATCATGTTCGGCGTTCATGCGCAATGAATCTTGGGATATGTGAGGCTATGAAGGACTCACCAAACCTGTCCTTCGCAGCCCCCGAAACGGAGGATGGATTCGTCGGCTGCATTTGGAGGAGCCTCCGTGTTGGGACAGCCTTTGACTCACCGCTGTGACATAATTGGTCTTCAAATCTAGCCTCCGTAGGCTGCATCCCTGAATTGGGACACAGCTAAAGTCTTCGTCAGTTCAGAGGTCAGTGCAGCCACACAGCGCTGTCTGGAGTGACACAGACTGCAACAGAGCACTAACACGGAGCGGACCATGATGGAATATTGGTGAAAAACACGAGTTTTTGGACGATTAATGCAGTTTTAGGAGCGGCGCTGTCTCTGCCCCGATGGATCCCATTATACGGACGTCCGCTGCATGATTTTGGATCTAAATATCTCCCGAAGCACTGCTTGGATCAGGAAAACCTTCTGGGTGAGTATTTTGTTCTACTTCAGTCTAAAAACAATGTAAGAGCTGTATTAACCGAACTTATCCTTTAATGATTTAGTGCCATTAAAATAGAAACTAATCAAACAGACCAATTTACTGTTTGTAAACAGCTACAGCTGCACATGCATTTTGGCAACAGAAGCGCTGCAGAGTACAACTGTTTGTCAAGCAACGTGAGGGTGTTAACCATCAAAGAACACATTTTTACCCAAATAGCAACAATGTGACGGATAGTAAAAGAATCATAAACACTTTTTTAACATAAAATCTATTTCTGTTAATATATAGATTCACTTACATTTACCCTCAATAGTGAGCCCATGTTTGGTCATAATCTCAGCCCAAAACCAACTTTTTCATTTAATACATAAAGTAAAAACCTGATTGAGAATATCAGCAGTTAATATCAATTTATTTGTGGTTAAACCTGGTTACCTGAGGTTACACAGCTACAGCTACTGAAGTCCCTGGTGTTTTGGTGTAAAGTGTGACCCTGTTAATTGGTGACTTATCAGCCAACAACCACTGACATGTTGAGTTGGGAGTCACCAGTTAGCAAGGTCAGTCCTTGCCCAAAACACTGGTAGCTCTGTAAGGGTCAGAACTTGATAGACTTAAGCCCCGTTTCAACCAAGCAGTCCGGTTTAGATCAGTATGGTTTGATACAGGTTGGCTCAGTTAAGCCTGGTCCTGTTTGCATTTCCACAGCAAACTGTCCCCCCCCCCCCCCCCGGTACGCAGTGTGTAAGCTGGATGTCGACAGCCGCATCAGTAACATAATAGTGTACTGGCATAGTGGTGCGACACAGTGTGCCCCATTAATAAATCCAATGAAGAAAAAAAACACGACACAGTAGACAAAAAGCAACGATGGAAGACATCCAGCAATTCTTCTTCTTTG
Source organism: Halichoeres trimaculatus (assembly GCF_033239565.1). NCBI lineage: Eukaryota > Metazoa > Chordata > Actinopteri > Labriformes > Labridae > Halichoeres > Halichoeres trimaculatus. Next base: position 3,054,168 of record NW_027437198.1, on the reverse strand, counting down.
TGATTGGAATGTAGCTCTTTGTTACAAAGAACAATCAAGCTTTGTTTCAGAAAAGACTGTGTGCTACCAGGAGAAATACAGCAGCAGCTGACGCACGGGAAGTGAGTGACGATTCTTTCAACCAATCAACAGACTGCCGTGTTGTAGCTCCACCTTCTGGAGTCACAACGGTTTAGTCTGGAACCCCTATAGGAGGTTCCCAAAAAGTGGAATGGTGCCTTTCGGTCATTAGGGGATCTGTCCCAGTATTAGTCAGTGGAAACGCCACAAAATGTGTGCTGTGCTGAGACGAACCAAACTGAACCGTTTGGTGGAAACAGGGCTGTTGACTCCATGGTAAAGTATCGTTTCTAACAACTGACCATAGAACAATCAGCCATTTTTATGCTGTCTACAGCTTCAATTTAGAGTTTAAAGTATGATAACTGGTCTGAAAGAAGGCATTGCCAAAATGCATGTGAATATTTTTGATGAGGTCAACTGTAAATTGGTCTATAGCAGCAACAGATGTTTAGTTCTGGGCATATAACGATTAGTAATTATGTTTGAACCCTCAGCAAAAAATACCCCAAAAATCCAAAACCAAGATCTGTGCACATAAAATTCAAACTGTACATCAATGATGTCTATCTCTATGCAGATGACTCAGATGTATCCTTTCTTAACTGGGTCAAAAAACTGCACATGGTCCAAACACCTGTGATTATAAGAAATTTATTTGGAGAAATTAATCTGTTAAATAGGCAGACCAAAGAAAAATTCCCCCTAATGTCTGAAGGTAGCAAACCAAGCCCAACAATCACTTAAAGCTTGTTTTTTTCAATCTGCTCACATTTATGATGTTGCTGTTGGGAGCCTTAATGCAGCATTTTGAGTAATGAAAAAAAAAAGCTTTATAACTTGAGAGACAGTTAGCTCCGAATTTTTTTTTTCAGTTTCAGGTTTATGTGCGTAAATATGTACCTGCAGTCTGGCGAGGATACTGGCCTTCTTTGAGTTGGAGGAGAAACTTCTGGAACAGGAGACACTGCAAAAGCGTTTGGTTTTACTGTAGAATGCATCCCTGACTCCGACCATCCCACACATCTCGCAGGTTGCTGAAAAAGAAAAATTAAAACAGAAAGACCAATGAATTTTCTTTCATAGTTATCAGTCCTTACATGGCCTGGTGCTTCCTTTTGGAGAAAATCTGTTGTATTCACAATTGTTGAAGGTTACACACAGATATGAATGTCTATCTCTGTGAGGAATGTTTCTCTTTCAAAAGCTTTGATTCACTTGTTGGTATGATTTCCTAAAATGTGTTATCATTTTTTCTTTTCTTTGTTCAAGACAACTTTTTACCAGATCCAACACCATAAAGTAAGGTATTCATCAACAGTTAGAGCTACACTTGAAAAAGTGACAACAAGCAAACTTTGTCAGTTTGTACCGTAGTATAGTATCTGGCTACATTTAGCTCTATTCATAACCTGGTGATCTGAGACGTGTCTGTAACATGTAATGCTAGTGAATCCTGGTTATGTCCTACCACTGCTCATCTACCAACTTCAAACTCACCAAGCAGAGCTCACATAACCTGGTCATTCATTTTATTGATGGACTCTCAAGTTTAAACAGACCACTGCAGAATAACTGCTGCATGTGGGTTGGAATGAACATTAGCACAAACAGATTAACCTGTGTTAGCCTTTAGCTTGTGCTCTATCTCTCTCCTGTTCAGCTTACGTCTGCTGTTCTGTCTTTTTTCCGTCTGACGGTTAGGCTCCAGTGTCCACCATCACTACAAACTTAATCACAGAAATCATTTTCAGCAGAGAAAAACACTTATCTCCCTTCTCACTACTGAACTTTGTCAGCCGGCATGGTGTTGTCGTAGAGACTTCAATGTGCTGAAAATCAGTCTGGTCCTGCTCAACCTGATTGGGAAGCCAAGAAATAGCATTCAGGAATAAACTATATTGGCGATGATAATCTCATTTTAAACTGTGGGTTAGGATCAGGCATATATCTAGAAGGGAGACTCTTTCAAGATCACTTAGAAACTCCTCACAGGGACTTTTAAGACACCACAAAATAAAACCAGCGCACAGAAACTTGTGATAACTGCTTTCTAAAACAAACTACTGCAAAGGTATAAAGTGGTGAAAGAGCCTTACCTTATTGTTTCTGCTTAATTTATTTACTCTTATGCAACTCTAGGTAATCTTTACTTTCTCTGACTCAAACAGAATCACATCATGCAATGCGCGTGTGTGTGTGTGTGTGTGTGTGTGTGTGTGTGTGTGTGTGTGTGTGTGTGTGTGTGTGTGTGTGTGTAACTGATGAAAAACCATACTGTGGCTCTTTGACATGTTTCAAAGATGAAGCAGAATCATCAGGCTGAAACTGACCCATGCCAGCCTTCCCGTCTGGGTATGTGTACACCTGTCCATTGGTTTTAATGAGCGTCAGAGAGGAGGAGGAGAAGGAGGAGGAGGGTGTGAGGTGAGTCACTTCTCCTACTCCTCCTCCTCCTCCATAGTCTTCATCCTCACTGTCTTCTGGACTGGAAGCTCCACTCCCTTCGCTGGACTCGGAGCTGCAGCTACTTCGGTCCTCCTCAAGACTGTCCAGCATCCCAAAGGAGTCACTCCGCTTCCTGGATGGACGCTCTACCTGCAGGGTTAGATTTTTTTAAAGATGCATGTTAATAACGGAGATAACAACAAACTGAGACAGAGAAAAATACTGAAATACATTTATCTGAGTTACTTCAGAATTATATAAATTGTCCATCCCAGTCCTACCAACTCCCAGCACAGTTCTCCTTCCCATCCAGTCATGAAAAAGAACTAAGCACCATATACTAAGGCACTTTACTTCAGTCACGTTTTTTCCTGTACTCTAGCTTTGCTAATTCAGTAAGGTATATGTTTGTTAAATAAAAACAGTACTATTATGGAGTCAGAGCACTGACAGTAAGATTTGGTATTAAAAAAGAAAATTGGCATTGGCATTGTAAAATGTTGAGTTGAAAAATAAAATACAGACAATCAAAAAAGACACTATTTTTTGAGGATTTTTTCATGTTATAATGTGTTTTTCAAAGACAATATTCAGATAGTTTTTTGCACTCTTTTTATTCTTTTTAGCGTCACTGGTTTTCAGTTTCAATTCTCTTTTTTCAGTTTCAACTTACTGGCAGTGTTTGGACATGGAAGGGAGGGGTGGGGATGGGGGTTGGGGGTTGGGGGTTGGGGGTTGGGGGCTTGGAGCGCGAGAACGTGCTTTCAGAGCGGCCTCTGTCGGCTACCAGCAACTTGTTGCCCCTGCGGCTGTGATTGTACACTGGACAGTAATGTGTGCAACTTCACCTTAAACTCCCAAACTGCCAGTAAGTCTGTTTCTCTCGGCCGGTATTTTTAGGATCATGCAAGGACACTATTTTCTATGCTGTCGTCCCGCAGTCGTCCCTCTCTGCTATCTGCTGCCTGATGTCTGTCCTGTTGTCGTGCACACCGGTCTCCATTGAGCTGATAAAGGGGGATACTTCAGGGCCAGTTGGAAAAGTTATTACTTACACACACTTTATAAAACACTGCATGCAGTCAAAAGCGTTCCACCCTGTCACACACACACATGGATCCTGTAGACTGTGGTTTAGGCTCCTGTATGGCAACTCCTACTGCTGTCAATTGCACCGGTGGCTGTTGAGGAGCCGACTGTATCCGGTGTTCCACCCATAAACATCAGGGCAGGTTGTTTTGACTTTTTCTCATCAGTTCAACTTTAATCTCATATTTTTTCAACTTTAATCTAGACATTTCAATTTTATTCTGGTCATTTCAACTTTAATCTCGACGTTACGCAATCAAAAATGGCCCTAATTTGCTTCCGTAGAAAATAGTGTCCTCACCTGACCCCAAAAATACTGACTGAGAGAAGCAGACTTACTAGCTGTTTGGGAGTTTGAGGTGAACTTGTATACCTTAATGTTAAGTGTATAATCACAGCTGCAGGAGCAACAAGTTGCTGGTAGCTGACAGAGGCCGATCTCCTCTCCTGAAAACCTGGAAGCGCGTTCTCGCGCTCCAAGCCCCCAAACCCCACGACCACCCCTCCCCTACATGTCAAAACACTACCAGTAAGTTGAAACTGAAAATAAGAGAATTGTAAATGAAAACCAGTGACACTCACAAATAAATAATAGAGAGCGTGAAAACATTTCTGAATGTTGGCATTGAAAAACACAACACAACATAAAAAAATCCTCAAAAAATTGTGTCTTTAAATGTCTGTGTTTTGTTTTTCAATTCAACATTTTACAATGACAATGCTTGTTTAAGATTCCATTTAACTTTTATATCATGGCAAGTTTTTTTTTCAATACCAAATCTTACTGTCAGTGTCCTACTTCATATATTATCATCTAAGAAGTAAAAGGAGAAAGGCTGTCGATTCACGTAATGGACAAAATCAACAAATAGCCAAGCTCCACCTACAACTCCCTCCACATCACGTTATAAAAAGCTGTTTTTGCATACCAGAAACAAACACATTCACAGCCTGATATTAAAAATGTCTCTTGTCTGAATGGACACACTTTTAGGGGGTGATTTTTTTTCTAAACCAACAGTGTGGAGATACTGAGAACTCGAGTTCACACATTCAGAGGCCCAGCTCAGCTGATTGACAGGCAGGTGACCTATGGCTGACAGTTTGGGGATCAAAAGCCCGCCCATTGCCCAAAATGGCCTCTGCCAATGATTTAAAATGACTTAAAACCCCTTTTCAGAAACAGATGGGTGATGTCACAGAGAGACTATGCCCATTTATTTTACTGTCAATGCTGAAAGCCAAGGCATACCATTTTGTTAAAAGGACGCAGTAACATCAACACAAGGTTGCCTGCTGTTACTGATGTGATGCCACTTAGTAGTAGGGCTGAACAATATTGACAAGATTTCATATCTTGATACCAATGCCAGATAGCTTGATATTTAAACGAAACAATATGACTACTATTCAGTTAATTTCACTGCTTGTTTTTTAAATTTCATTCAGTCTTTTTTTATCAAAACAAAAATTTCATTCAAATTTAGAAATTTAACCCTTAAAAACCCTGTTAGATCACACTAAGCTGTTTGTATATAAGAGAAAAGCATAAAATTGCAAGGGTTAGGGTTAGGGTTAGGGTAGGTGGGTAGACAGGATCCAGGAGACAGAGACTAAACAGACTGCTGGGGAGGCTCAGTCCTGGACCCTGTGGAGGTGGAGACTGGCTGGGCTGGAGAGTGGTGGACGGGCTGTCGTCATCTATTTTCTTATGGACCTTTTTGCACTTTCTATACACTTTCTTACTTTTGTTTTCTTGATTGCTGCTGTGATTCCTGAGTTTCCCCTCGGGGATAAATAATATCTTCTATTCTATTCTATTCTATTCTATTCTATTCTATTCTATTCTAGACAGTAAGATAGTTACAATGCTAATTGCTTTAGCACGTCAGTGGGATTTTCCATGGCTCTGCTTGTGACCAACCAGATGGTACTGTGGGTGGGACAGTGCTGGGGACTAAGTAGCGAGTACAGACAGTGGCACAGCTGCATCAGAGCCAAAATAATACAGTTTCAAATTGGTTTCTTATCGGCCATCAGATTAGAAAAAGGCAGATGCTGATATGCCTTAAAAGCCAAATATCTGCGTCTGTCTATCCCCACATTGTAAGCAAGAATGTACTGTGTACCTTTTACCTTAAATGAGCAGTAAGAAAACACATGCGCGCGCACACACACACACACACACACACACACACACACACACACACACACACACACACACGCCTATCCTTTTTAATCTTACAATTATTTACTAGGTCACATCAGAAATTGGATCAACTAACCAGTTCACCATCATAGTTTTTCCCTCTTGTCTCCACTTTTCTCCTATCCCTCCTTTGCTAACACTGTATTGATTTTTTTTTTATCTGTATTTTGTTTGTTTGAACTGCTGAAATATATTTGGGAGTATGTAAATATGTATGTATGTGCGTTTGCTCTTGTCTTTTAGAGGGCCACTCAACAAGCCCCTACGGGTTTTGTTTTGTTTTTTTCTCCTGCACATTTCCTGACTTAAGTGTCTGTTGCTTTGTTCATTTTTTACCCAATCATTATGTATGGTTCATTCTGTGTTTTATTCCCTATATGTGAAATATTAAAATAAAACAAAATGAAATAAAATAAAATTAAATAAATAATAACGGGCGCCTTTTCGTCAATAAGGGATAAATAATATTTAAAGTTAATTCTATATTTCTGTTTGACAGTGCTTCTTAAAGACATTTATTATTGTCATCACACGCGCAGCTGTTGCATCCACAGGTTTCCATTTGTGCGTTGGCAGCTGTGACCTGATACACACCACTGCAGTGCAGAGGGAGACACACAGAGACAGAGAGAAGAAGAGGGCGACTGTGTCAGCGCTGGATTACTTGACTGGATGAGATACCAGAGGACCTCCAAAATTCTGTCAGTTTGTAGTCTCTCAGATCAAACACACTGTGGCGGTTTTCTTCACATATGATCTACGACTGGGTTAAACTTGGCTACAGCCACCATGACAATCGGCCTGCATTTAGTGCACCTGCCTCAAAGTCAAAGAGGGTTTTCTTGTTTGATTCACCGTAACAGCCTGCGCTTTACATTGTTCTGTCATGCAGCGGGTTAACATTACTGCAATATCTAAAAGGAAATATACACTAAATATTACCAAACTAACTAAGAACACACATGCCAAATAAAAGACCGCCTCGTCCTGTATTAAGAGTAATGTCTGTTGGTATTGAAAAATTGAGCCTTTATTTACATTAAAAGTAATTTCAAAGCACTGGGTTTCAATGAGCGTTTGGTAAGGGAATAACATGCGAGGCAATTCTAAGCTGCGATTTTACAATATTAGACATGCTTTTATGTAGTTTATTAAAGCCGAATGGAAGTCTGGCTGAAGTGCTTGGGCAAATGTAGAATGTTATCACAATAAGTCTTTTATTTCAATTGTATAGTAAGGAAACTCTAATGGCCATGATTTTTTGAAGGGATTCCGTCAGGAAACCTCTGCCAGCAGTCGCCTTGAAGCAGCCTTTAAGACCGTTAACTATCAACACAAAGGACAAAACCGCGGGTTCCTGCCGAAGAGACAAACCTAATGACTCACCAGGTCTCTCGGGTTCTCCATGAAGCCTGGTCACGGAGGGGGGGCACGCTCACTGAAACACAAAGACCCGCAGAAATAACCATTAAAACCCTGCAGATATATCAACAAAAATATTCTTCTTCGATTGCGCATGCGCACAGACTCTGGCTGCTGCTCTCTGATTCGTTGACGTCTCTGCTTCGTGTGCGGAGTACACGTTGGAGGGTTTGTCGCCAGCGACCTCTGCTGGATCGAGCCTGAAAACCCTATGGGAAAAACTTGGTGAGTAAAACCTGAACCTGTTCTGCACAAATTCTACCTGCAAAGACTTTCAAAAACTTGAATTTTCGAGTTATTTCATTCAAGGTACATTTTATGATGATCAGCACAGTAGGGTGGCCTTGAAGGGCAATGGAAATAACTATTTCAAAGGCGCAAAAGAGAATTTCAGAAGCTCTAATACATTTTACAAACCACAAATTTAGTTCAAAAATCACAAATACATTTCACAGAATGCAAATAGAAAATCACAGATCACAAATTAAAAGTGACCAATCACAAAACAAATATCACCCATCCCAAATTAAATTTCACTGATCGCAACATGTCTCATCAATCACAAAAAAATTCACCTTTCAAAAATTAAATTTAACTGATCCCAAAATAAATTTCACAAAACCGGAAAGGGTAGGACCAGCGCCGTTGAGTGAGACCATGATATTTGTCTCTGATTGGACAAACTTGTGCAATTCTCATAAGTCATTTCTGGTGTTGCACCGTAATCTGTGACCATCGGAATATGTGACCGCAGGGGGCGATGACGGGCATCGACTATGTGTGCGTTGTCCAAAGAAAGGAGAAGAAGTTGAGTTACGTAGACGGCGTACTCAAAGGCAGAGAGGGACCCTCTGGGCCTTTAAGGTATTCAGTGAAGGCCTAATAAAAAATATTGAAAGAATTTTTGTACTCCTAAATAATTATTTTATTTCTTTATTTTGTTTTTATTTATTTATTTGACTCAATGGAATCATAGCAATGAGTTTTATATTAATTTTATAAACTTGTCCTGGCAAACAATGAGTTAATATAACTAAATGGAAAATGGACCAACCACAATTTTCCTTTTGATGGTATCCAGGTTAAATCAGCAACACATTCTGGCAGGCAGGGCCTTCAGTAACTGCAACAAATGCCTGTGTAACTCAAGCGAATGTGCCGCGCCCGTGGCGTGCCAGATATAAACAAACGCAGGTAGTCTGCCAGGACGAAGAGACACGATGAGACCTAGAACCTTATTTAGTGGTCCCTTACAAAAAGAAGCATACTTTAAGTTGATTTTATTAAGTATACTGAAGTAAAGGTAAAGAGTATTTTTCAAGTACACTTTTTACAGCAAGTGTACTAATATTAATACACTAGTAGTTTACTTACCAGTGTACTTTTTCAATACTAATTGGGACTAAATTGGCCCATTATAGTTTTAAAAAAGTATCCTATACGTATTTTTTTAGGTTAAAAGAAGTAAACTTTGAGTATACTACTAGTTTGTTTCCAAGTTTTATTTTGCACTGCAAGTAGCCTATACTGCAACGAAATTTACGCGTATGGCCCCCGATTGTGGAACAGCCTGCCAGAGAATCTCAGGGCTGCAGAGTCTGTTGATACTTTTAAAAAGTGGCTTAAAACTCACCTTTTTAATCAAGCTTTTACTTGATTTCACCAAGTTAATTTATTCTTTTATTATTTATTGTTTTATTGTATTACTGTATATCTTCTTCATTCTTTTAGTCAAACTCTTATCATTTTATTCTTAATTCTCTATGTCATTTCACTTATCCATTTTATGTTATTTTATCTTTCTTCTTACTTTTTTTTTTTTTATTATTGTTTTAGTATGATGGTTTTTAGCTCCAGTGTTTCCTTGTGGGGGCTTTCCGCACTGGGGGCTGCTCCTGGTCCACTTCTGGGGCTGCCTCCAGGGGAAGGCTTCGCATGCATGGCTATAGGCCACTGCACTGTGTTGTGGGGCCTCGTGTCTGTGCGGGGCGGGGAAGTCTCCGGCTGCGATCCTTGTGGGCCGGGGGCCCTCCTCAGTGTTGATAGCCCCCAAAGGTAGCTTATTCCTCACCGCAGTCCTCGGTGCTCAGCCATGTCTCTCTCTCCCCTCTCTTTACAATTAGTATGAATGTGTATGGGAGTAGGTGTGTATGTGTGTTTGTCTGCGAATGTGTGTATGGATTTGTCCTTTTCTTATGTTGTTTTTAGCCCCTGTGAGGCACTTTGTGTTGCTTTTAAAGTATGAAAAGTGCCCTATAAATAAATAAAGTTTAAAGTTTGAAGTTTGTATACTTTAAATTTACTAGTTACTTCTAGCACACTTTTCAGTTTATGAAAGTATACTGTGAAGTGTACTGCTGGTACACTTAAAGTCCACTAATTATATGATAGTAGTCAACTTTTAGTTCATAAAAGTATACTAAGAGAATACTAAAAGTATGTTGTCAAGTTAAGAGTAGTAAACTTTGAGTACACAGCTAGGTCATATTAAAGTTTTATTTGGTACTGCAACAATACTACAAGTATTCTGCAAGTATACAACTTATAAACTTCCAAACCACTTTGTAGTCTACGAAAGTGCACTCTTAAGTATACTTCAAGTCTCAATATAGTAAAAAAAAAAAAAAATTCAAAACGCTGCTAGTTTAATAGTTTTTAAAATGTAAGTATTGTGACGGTTTGTAACCAGCAGGGTTTTCTAGGACCAAAGAGAAGTCAGAGGCAAAAGCAGGTTTGAGGGATTTTATTGTTTAGTTGAGTTTTGGTTGGTGAGAGACAGAGAGAGTGTGGCTGTCGGTAGGCTGCAGCAGGAGTAATCTTCTGAGGCACACTGAGAGAGCAGGAATCTACTGGCGCTGGCCCATCCTTCCAGCAGAGTTTAAGTGCCGGCGCTCCTAATCATCAAACTCGCTGCAGGTGCGTAAGGTGCTGCCACCGGGGAATCAGCGCAGCTGCTCAGGAAGGGGAGGGGGAGGGGAGAGAGCAGCCACACTGCAGCCAGGATCACCACAAGTATACGCTGAAGTTCTTAAGTGAACTTAACATCATACTTACATTTGAGTTTTTATTTATTGTTTTTGAACCTAAAAATAAAAGAATAGAATAAGCACAGAATAGAATAGGCACAGCTACAACCCAAATTCACTTGAACGTTATGTAAGTTTGACTACTTACTATACTTTTCCTTTGTATGTCTTGATCAAAAGGTTAAGTATATGCCAAATACACAGACTTTTCTTTATACTTCTCAGTTAAAGCCAAGTATACTTAGACTTTCTTTATACTTTTAACTATAGGCTAAGTATAGTTAGACTTTTAAATATACTTTTAAGTATAATCTAAGTATGCTTATGCATTACTTTGTTAAGTATACCTGGGATAAGTACACCGAAAGTAAACTGAAAGTGTACTGTCTTGAAAATAAGTATACTAATAGCATTCTTTAATAAACTTCTTTTTTGTAAGGGGATGCAAGTTTGAAATGAACAGACGTAAAAGCTGTCGGGCGCTTGCTGCAACTGTACATATGTATGATGCAGAAGTGAATAAGGAGCAATGAATGAATGAACTGGATCAGACACGTGTTGTGTGAGAAATAAGGCGTCTGATAAAGTCAGTTAGTTGTGGGTTGATTGTTTAAACCCACTCAAACAGCCCCACTTTTTTGGGCCACTTATTAATTCATTTGCAACATGGGAACAATACAAATATTACAATGATAGACAGACACTGATCAACTCCTCTCGTGGCGATAATTGTTTTACTGTAAAGGGAAGGGTTTTTGTTGTGCAGAACATTTTGTCACATTCTGGAACTGTTAAAGTCCTGTGTAATTTCTTTGAAACTACCAAATCTTTTTTCACCTATCCAATGGACTCACCACACCTTGGTATTCTTTTTGTTTTCAATTTATCTGAGCACTTTCAGCTGTTACCTGTAAAAGTTAAAAAGTTAAGATTAAAAACAAAAATGGTTTTGCTGCCATTCAAGACTGGATACGTGGCATTGCTGCTCCTGCACTAGAACAGCGGGCTATTTATTTGTTTTTGTTTTGTCCCATATTGTTTGTTTTTGAACATGAATGATAAAAATTGTATATATTTTATTATAAATTTAAATATTTTATGTATTTGTTTTTCTTTAAGCATATTGCCATTCGCAATTGTTGAGTTTAAAAATCATGGATTGGCAGTGATAGCAACCAAATGGTTTACTGGCCCTGAGGAGGATGAATGCTACTGGCCACCATCCGGGATTAACTTGACAAAGGCAACCGTAAAGCAAAAGGACCCTCAAACTGACTGAGAGATAGGGACTGTGAAGAGAAAAGCTGGTAAGATTTAAGATAGTATTTGACATTATTGTTAACCAATTTTAATTTTCTCCCAATTAAACTAATAGCCACTCATTTGCCTGTTTCTTACAGCGACTTATGAAGTTGCCCGCACAAAATTAGTCCAGTATGAAGAACACAGTGATGTACCAACTGAGTCTGAAGAAAACATGGGAAGAGGAAAGCGCAGAAGGAGGTGAGGTTGTTGAAAATATTATAAAATAAAATGAAAGAATGGATGTCTGAGGCAAAACTTTTAGTGATCTCATCTGTACTCTTAAAGTGAAGGTCTCAGACATTTCACTCCTTATCTGAAGAGCTTTCATGTCGGATGAGGAGCGAAACATCATTCGAAACCAAAATGTGTGTGTATTTTTTTTTTGTTAACTCGCTGTTTTTAAGATGCTTTAATTGATTTTATCGTGTTCATTAAGGCTATAGTTTTGTCCAGTGAGGATGAAGATGAGGATGACGACGACCAATCCAGCTTCCCAATCAGACCTACATCTCAGTCCACCCTCAGATCATCCCTTCCACCCATCTGCAGACCTGTGCTGACACCGCCACCGCCTCCATCCACCCTCAGATCTGTTCATACACCTCCATCAGCTTCAGCCGTCCTGAGCTCATCATCTAAACTGCCTCCACCAGCCATTCGGGTCTTCAGCTCCACCGCCTCATTGTTATCGTAGAGGTCCCAGTGCCAGTCACCATGCCACCATGTCACCAGAAAGCCCACGAACACAAATTAGAGACAACATGTTTATTCACATCTTAAAGGGACAGTTCAGTTTTTTTGAAGTGGGGTTGTATGAGCTCTATGTGACCACTAAGGACATTAGATACAGTAGAAAGGTGTCTCCTCTCCCTCAGTAAGACACAGACTGTAATCGATGGTGACAAAGAAATAGGCGCTAACAGGGAAAGACCGTACCAGATTCAAAGGCTATTTTTTCTGCCTACAAGAACTAAAATCAAAAAGTAATACCACAGTTTAAGAGTACGATCCATAAAATAATTTTTAAGTGCAGTAAGTCTTTGGAAATATTAACATTTATCCGGACCTAACTAACTGGTCATGTATCCTGCAGCGCTAGTGCCCTCCGTCCCCCCTCCTCCTTTCAGCTGTAGGGAATGTAAACAAGCTGTGCTTCGGGCGCCGGTTGTAGCCTTGTGTAAGTTTGATCGAGTATCGTAATTCTTTTGTTTGTACTCTAAGGATTGTGAGGCAGCGTAGGAAATTCAAAATGAGTGACTATGACAGCGACGATGAAGTTTCATTCACTTTGGAACCAAAAGGATACCTGTATGAACCGGAGTACACAGAAGAGGAGATGCTACAGATGGCGACTGAAAGGAATACAGAGGCACAGACACTGGACATCAAGATAGAGTCGGAAATACTCAGTGGTGTAAATGTCTGAGCTGTGACTCAATGCCCACGGATGCTGAGTGTAACTGCTGCCATGAGTGGAACTTGGTTACAGACACTTCAGGATTTGTCTGAGTTAGAGGACACTGCTGCCTCACAATCCTTAGAGTACAAAAAAAAAGAATTACGATACTTGATCAAACTTACATGAGGCTACAACCAGCGCCAGCATAGTTTGTTTACATTCCCTACAGCTGAAAGGAGGAGGGAAGAAAAATTGGGAAACGCTGACTTCATGTCTAAACTGGTACTGAATTTTATCTAAAACTTCCCAGTATTCTTGAGTGGTTTACTCCAGCATGATAGATACATTTGCTTTGTATTGCATTTGTTTTATCTCAGGTGGCAGCTGTTATATCGGGGGAGCAACTGTAGACGAGGCCACGAGAAGGATGATGAGCTTCTTCCTAGGCCATGGCTTTTCCAGGCAGTACAACTTTGTGGGCCGAAACGGGAAGAGAGAGTTCAAGGTCTTAAAGCTGTTTGAAGTCATATATGGTAAGTGCATGTTAATAAAGATGTCACAATATCCTAATGTTATAAATGTGTTGATTGGACTGTAAAGGCACCCACAGGTTTTTCAAAAAAAAAAAAATTGAATATTGTGGAAATGTTAGTTGATTAAGTAATTCAATTCAAAAAATTAAAGTCATACAGTGTGTGTGTGTGTGTGTGTGGGGGGGGGGGGATTAGGTCAGTTCCAAATATTTAATTTTGGCCATACACTTTTTGCCCCATTGAAAATGGAAAATATTTTATTATATTGGTTTGGCTGGTGAGTCTTTGCCACACCCCTTTAAGTCCAAGCATACCACCTTGTGCATGTTTTTAATATTGCTGAGGACTGGAGAAAAATCTCTTGCCGGAATTTCCCTTTGGGATAAATAAAGTATTTCTCATTTCGTTTTTCATCTCATTCATTTCATGAGGGTCAGTAGGACAGAAACGCTGCAATAAATGCCTTTAAAAAAAGACAGTGCTCAGAGATTTTTCTCTACTCTATTTAAGAACCATCGTCTCTTGTGCACCATCTTGTTTGAATCTAACTCCTAACTGAGCTTCTTAAAGTGGTGAAATAATATTAGTTTTGTCCTTCATTATAGTTGAAATGGAGGCATTTTGTCCAAAAATACATTTTTGTCTTTTGAAAGGCTTTTCATTCATCACAAACTGGCAGATGAATTGGTGTTTATTTTTTTTTTTTATTTTTTTTTTTTCAATCAGTTTTTCCTCCTACAAGTTGTGAAACTGGATTTCAATCCCTGTGAAGAATTTGCTTGTTAGGAATTCAATATGGAAGTCAGGGATTGTGTGGACCACAAAAAAAATCAAATTTAAAATTTTAGTGATCCTGCACCATTGTCAAAATTAGGTATAGGTCCTTTAAGTCTTTGATGAATTAGAATTAAGCTAAATTATTAAAGACGTTGCTCTAGTTGCTTTTGTAGTCTTGGTTAAGAGTTGTGTTGTCACATGAATTAAGTGGCTGTTATGTTTGTTTTTTGCAGGAGGCTTAAAGAAAAACGTCATGACCAGTCAAATCACCTGTAAAGATGCAGAGAAGGCTGTTGCCAAGTGGCTCATTGGTGCTAGGGACCGGGGAGGTAATAGACAGGCCCGTCAGACCCAACAAGCAACACCACAACTAGGACTTCAGGATTCAGGCTCATTTGATGTGGAAAATGAGTGATTTGTTTCCGAAACTTCTCTTTAAAGGGAGCTGTAAGTTTGGCAAAGTATTTTACATTTTTGCTGGAAAAGTACTAATAAAAAAGGTAACTGTATTTAGTGGTCTCTTTGTTCTTATACCTAGTATTACAATAACTGCATGGCATGAGTGTAAAATATAGATTTGTAATAAAAATAATAATGGGCAACCTAATGGTACCCATATGGGACCCATAATCAGCCCTTATGGGGCCCAGCCAGTGTGGGCCCCAGATGGGAGAAACCTAGGTTTCCTGTGTGGGTTTTAGCTAGGGCCCATGTAAGGCCCACCTTGAACCCATCTGGGCTTGCCCACATGGGGCCACCATGGAGCCCCTGGACAAAATTGTCTGGGACCCAGCTGGGCAGCCCAAATGGGGGACATTCACCAGCCCATATCCAACCCACATGGGCCCTGCATGGATGTGTTGACAGGGAAGTGAGATAAAGAGTTGCTTTTTTGCAGATGAGACCATTTTTAGCCTGTAACCAGAAAAGGTTGATTTCAACTTGTGAACCTTGACAATGCTCTCAGACTCAAAAAGGTCAATGACCTATGATTTTGGCAAAAAAAAATAAAAATAAATAATAATAATAATTTATGTTTTTATGGCAGCTTTGGGAGAGGACATTAATGACCACCACTAAGGGGTAGTAAATTATGAATTGGGCACTGCAAAAAAATTAACGATGCATGAAAATCAATTTTGTTACTGAGCTTAAGTATATTCAAGCCTAATCTTTAATATAAAATAATAAATAAATACATATTTGGTATTTTTGATTAGAACTGAAGTTGACTGAGTGATCTGAGCAAAAAAAGTTAAAAAAAAAAAGAAATCTGTTGTTTTAAGACTTCCTATCATGAAAAAAACCTTCTTACAAAAAGTCATTCAGTACAGAGTAACACTGCCAAAATTATTGCCAAAAGTTGAGCAAAAAATTGTCTGTAAGGATAGAAATGTCCTTGATTACCCACAAGGGTTAAAAAATACAAAAAAAAAATCACAAAAAGTGAAATATTTTCATTCAATTGCATTAAAAATGTCACGTGTTCTGGGTGACTGTCAGAGCCTGGGAGTGTCAAAAATTCATAGAAAATTAATTTTCTGGCATGTTTACTTCTTTCATGCAGGGTCAGATGTTGTATAAAATATCCCAAATATGTTCCTTTGGTTTAAATTTATCAGCCAAGAAAAACTACCAGAAAAAAACTTGTATCTAAGTTATCTATCTAAAACTTATTATATCTTTATAATAAGGTGGGGTTGTGTTGTTTGAAATACATGTGAAACACTATACAGGAAGTGGAATAAGGGAGTTACAGATTAAGTAATGATCAGAAGCCAAAACATAACGTAGTGGTTTGTAAAATTTACAGACAGGATTTTACAACTCTGGAAACTTTTTATGCCGTTTAGATTTTCATTGCATTAATCCCTAGGTAACCAGGCGAATATGATGCTCACATTACGCAACCTACTCACAATACATATTTTTTTTTATACACACAATGATTGTTAATGATTGTTTTGCACCCCTGTAAAGCACTTTGGTCAGCCGCGGTTGTTTTTAAACGTGCTCTATAAATAAACTTTGACTTGACTTGACTTAATAGCATATGCAACTAAACTGGTAACAGTACATGCATGTGATTGCAGAAGTACATGAACAAAAATATTGTCGTCATTTCATTGTGTAAAGCCATTTCATTCAATAATGCCTTTTTCCTTCATTGAAAAACACCACAGGAATCCTGTCGAGATACATGAAGG
Source organism: Halichoeres trimaculatus (assembly GCF_033239565.1). Taxonomy (NCBI): domain Eukaryota; kingdom Metazoa; phylum Chordata; class Actinopteri; order Labriformes; family Labridae; genus Halichoeres; species Halichoeres trimaculatus. The sequence continues at coordinate 3,037,693 of NW_027437198.1, read as the reverse complement.
CACTTGAAGCATTCAAAGAGCGAATGTCCATGAAGAGGGAATGTCCATGAAGAGGGAATGTCCATGAAGAGGGAATGTCCATGAAGAGGGAATGTCCATGAAGAGGGAATGTCCATGAAGAGGACATTCAATTCTGTTGGTGTTGACCGGTGCACCATCGCCAGGACATCTGCAAGTGTTGAGCTAAAAATTGCAGCACCAGATGTGTTCCAGGCCTTACCTCCCTGGAACGATACGATGGAGAAGCTGTCCACTTTTGTCAACAGGTGTCGCTCAGCGATGACCCCAGAAATAAAAGAAAAGATCATAAAGATAAAATCTGAGAATGAGCTGCTACCCTCTAACACCACACTGTAATTTTTTCAAGCAGTTAATTTTGTTTAGCATTTTGTTTATCAACTTAACCACTTCACTGTAAATGTTAAAGTTAAGATATAAGTTCCACTGTGAATATGAAAGTTGAGATGTAAGAGGTTTATTTTGTTGTTGATGTTTGTTGTGTTAGTTTTTGAAGGACTTTTGTTTATCCACTCACTCACCTTGAGTGTGATAATTAGAAGTTTTTTAAGGAGTCACATTTTTCATAAAAAAGATAATTTTGCAAAGTTTTTTGTTGTTCTTCCATAGATTAAAAGATGTGTATTTTTCTTCAAGAAAACCACTTCTAGTGGCTTTTGACCAGCTTGTAATGTGTGACATTAGCCTATAACTGAACAGTTTCATCACTTTACTTGAAGCACCCAATGAGCATTTAGAGTAACTTCTTATCACATTATTATGCATTATACCAGTAATTATAATGCATTATAGCAGTGATTATAAGACATTCGAAAGAGTTTTAATTCATAACAACTATGATAATCATAATACCCTTTGATCCTTGCAACAAAAATCGGTTAGCATTGGACCATCTGTCATAAAGTTTTATAGTGCTTGATCTTATAAGCCATTATAAAATGCTCTATAATGTGTTAAGCACATTTTTATAAAGACTTATTAAGATTTATGGGTGTTTATATTGATAGATATAGACGTTTAAAAGCATATCATGAATAAAATATAATTCATTATGTAAATGGTTGATGGACTCAAGCTTATATAGCGCTTTTCTAGTCATGGACTACTCAAAGCTGCTTTACACCACAGGTCACAGTTACCCATCCACACCCATTCGCACTCACATTCACTCACTGATGGATCCAATTTTTACTATGATAGCTATCCATCAGTATCCCTAATACAGTCACGCCCTTTCATACCCATTCACACACCACTGACACAGCAGTGGGAGCAACTTGGGGTTAAGTGTCTTGCCCAAGGACACATTGCCATGTGTCGCCCAGAGCTGGGCTTGAACCTGCAACCCTCCGATCACCGACCAAGTCACATTCTCCAACTGCGCCACCGACGCCCACATACACGGATGTATGTGGGCATTGTCAGTGAGTTGCTAACAGTTATAATGTATTATAATACCTGACCTTGTAAGCGATGATAAAATGCTGTATAGTGTGTTATGATTATTGTTATAAAGCATTATGATCTTTTATGAGTGTTTATAACTGTAGTTATACAGCGCTATAATGGCATTATAATGCTTTATAAATGCACTTGTAATGCGTCATAGAGATGTGCGTCAAGTAAAGTGTTACCGAATAGACAATTCAAATAATGAATATAAAAAAACCCACTAAAATCACTGTACAGGGTGACATGTGCACAAGAAGTACGAAAAGTACACAAAGGAGAAAGAGGATTATGGAGAATATTGCACTGATGGGAGGGTTATGTACTCCACAGTCAGACTGTTGCACACAAAAACTGTTAATGTCTCAAGTAGAGTTCATAATTACTTTTGAGAGCAGTATATAAAGTTATACCTGAGTTGAAGAGAACAAGCGATATATTGCACTGTACAGTGATTGATGATTGATAGTTAATTCTATTTTCTGCAATTACAGATTGTTTTTTTGAGTTGCTGATTCTATATTCTGAAGCCAGCGCCGATTCCATCCAGGGTCTCTGTCTGGCGTGAGGCAAGGCTAGAGAGGACTTAGTGAAGTTGAAGAAGCTGGAGATGGAGCGAATAACACCATCTCTGAGATGGATGACCTATCCTGTGCTGTCGAATTCATCCAGCTTTATGTGTACACTGCAAATCACAGAAAGCTTGCGGTGAATCCTTCCCTCCTCAAAGCCACTTCCCATTTTTCCTCAAATCAGTGTCTTTGGGAAACCCTATAAGGGAGAATTAAGAGTAAAACTACTGGTAGATATATTATTTATTATCATTAGATATGATTGATTAAGTTTCAGTTTACCAAGTGAACACCGGCTGTTAACATAGCCTGACTAACGTTTGCAGGTGTTACTGCCAGCCAGGGCAGACAACAAAAAGGGGAGGCAGCACACAACAGAAACTGTTTACATTTATACACCCTATATGAAATGTACAAAACTTAAGTTCATTATTGCCAAACATGTGCATGTGTTATAGTCTATGTGGTGGATGATGAATAGCAAACCGGGAGAGAAAAAGGCTGTAGAGGCCTACCAGGCCCTGCTGAGAGAGACAGCTTCTGCCACCAGGAAGGCCTTTATGCCTCTCTCAGGTACCAGCCTTTCCTAGCTCAAAACTCCACCTCCTTCCAGAACTGCAACAGAGAGCAGAGTAAGAGCGCGGTCACACTGACCATTCAAACCGTGCCGTGCTTAAGCACGATTGCCCCCCTGCAGCGCTGTTCCCCAGCTGGACAGTACGGTCAGCGGTCACACTAACCCAATATGAACCAGACTTTAGTGGGTATCAGACATGCGCATGGCCTGCCCACGTCATCGTGAAGCATCTGTTTACATGAAGCGCGATCTCATCAGAGTCGGCACAATGAGACACAGAGAGCACTGCTACAACTTTAGAGACTTTTGGACTTATATTAAGTCATTTTTGCCTGACACAGCCCTCTAACACCCCCGCTTTGTTTAAAATGACTGTCGAGAGATGCGCTCGTGGTGATTATACGTAATGGATCGCACACACTGTCTGCGTGCTTGTGCTCGTGCATGAAGTAAACTGTGCCGAAGCCCACCTCTTCAAAGCGTGCGAAAGCACGGAAGGGAATCGTACTTGAGCACGGCACAGTTGCGGTCACACTGCCCATTCCAAACATGCTTTACGGCTGAAGCGTGCTTAGGCACGGCACGATTGGCCAGTGTGACCGTGTCCTCAGACAAAGGCAGGGAGGAAAAAAAGAGAAGGAGAAGCGGGAGGGGTTGTCACACCCCCACCCTCAAGATTGGGGTTCACACCAGGAACCCCAAACACCACAACCAAGAAATGAATATAAACAACCTCAAAACAAAATATTCATCTTCACTTTTCTAGTGCTTAAGCTGGTATGAAGATGGTAACATTAAAGGTTTCTACAACCTGCAGGCAGTCCCATCCCTCCACCACAAGACCACCAACTCAGCAACCTTAGTACCTAGGAAGCATTTTAAGAGAAGAATAGCCAGCACGGACAGGGAGAGACACTACAGGGAGAACACCACTTAAACAGGCATGGCACATGACATAGCATCAGCTACGGTATTTTCAACCCCCTTTACATGTCGAATATCTAGGTTAAAAGGCTGGAGGAAAAGACACCAACACATAAGTCGCTGATTTGGTTTTTGAAGTGAGTGAAGAAAAGTGAGAGGATTGTGATCAGTGTACACCACCACCAAGGGTGTCACCCCTCCACCCACATAAACCTCAAAGTGCTTTAAGGCCCAGATGAGAGCCAGAGCTTCCTTTTCAATGATGGAATAATTCAGCTGGTGTGAGTTGAACTTTTTAGAAAAGTAACTTACTGGACATTCCACACCTTTGTCATTTGCTTGCATGAGGACAGCACCAGCTCTAACCTTGCTAGCATCCACATACAATGTGAATGGTCAATCCATCTGTGGAGCAGCTAAAACAGGAGCGGAGCACAACAAAGACTTGACAGAATCAAAAACATTTTGACAAACAGGAGTCCATTCAAACTTAACCTTTGAACTAAGGAGAGATGTAAGTGGAGCAACTACTGTGGAGAAGTTCTTACAAAACCCGGGATAGTAACCCACCATACCCAGGAAGTGAGAGAGCTCCATTTTGGTTGCTGGAACAGGAAACTGATCAACAGCCAGCACCTTCGCTCTCACAGGACATACCAGACCCTGGCCCACCACTTTACCAAGGTATGTGACTGTTGCCTTAGCAAACTCACATTTTGCAAGGTTGACAGTCAGTGATGCCCAGGCCAGCCGATCGAACAGTCCCCTGATGCGCTTCAAATGATCCAGCCAGGTGTCACTGTAAATAACGACATCATCCAAATACACAGCACACCCTTCCAGGCCTGAGACCACTTTGTTCATGAGATGCTGGAAGGTGGCTGGAGCATTACGCAAACCAAAAGGCATCACAGTATAGGAATTCAAACCACTAGGTGTAATGAATGCTGCAATCTCTCTAGCTTTAGGGGTCAAGGGGACCTGCCAGTAACCCTTTAATAGGTCAAATTTGCTGACGATCTTGGCAGACCCATCCTGATCCACACAATCTTCCATGTGTGGGAGTGGAAAAGAATCAGGTTTGGTTACTTTATTCACCTTCCTTAGATCAGTACATGGTCTAAATGTGCCATCAGGTTTGTCAACAAGAAGACATGGAGAGGACCAACTAGAAGCACAAGGCTCTGCAATACCGTTTTCCAACATGTATCTAACCTCTGCCTCTAAGTGTTCGCGCTTGTCAAGAGACGTGCGATTAAAGGGCTGTCTGATGGGCTGAGAATCACCGACATCAACATCGTGCTCAATAAGATGAGTACGAGATGGAGTATCTCCAATCAGACAGGGATAGCTTCTAATAAGCTCTACCAGGTCTTTTTGCTTTGTCTCAGACAAATGTTCGAAGAATGAATGCAGACCAATATCAGATTTTTTTCGGTGGGTGTTCATTTGTGTTTTTGGTCAAGTAAAATATGGCCCCATCAGAGTGCAGAGGAAACCGGCAGACGAGCAGGGAGGGGGTGTTTGGTGCGAGCGTCCTGGGCTTCTGCTGCACAAAAACACTGCTGTAGGGGTAATTTCTGCCCTAAACCTTGTGATGGGACCCAACTTGTTCCATCCTGGAGTATCACTTTAAGTGGTTAGCATAAATCATTCTCTGGGTAAAATTCCCAGGGTGGCATTGCTTGGCAACTTTAACTATCCCCTCCATCAGATAAGTTTGATTTGTGAGTGTTATTGAATTGAATTGTGTTCTCCTCCACCTGCTGCTACTGCCACATTAGCTTAGCAGATGATAACAGTTTTCCCAAGAAAACTCTGGACCAAGAGTAAAGAGACCAAAGTAATGATCACGACCATTTTGGTTTCCTCAAAGGAGACAACTGTTAAATTTGTGCTATAGTCCTGTCACAACCTCTGTGTTTACATTCATCGTTGTTTTAACTGTAAAGGGGGAGCCTATCAGATGGCTACAAGGATTTGAATTATGTCACGTCCATTCCACGATAGATCTCTCTCAGGGACCATTTTAGTTGTTGCTAGGCGCTGCCCAAGTAGCTGCCTGTTGCAGCAGCTCTCTCTTCTTTGTCCGTTTCTTGTAATTTTTTTTGTCTCTTTTTCATCATCTTTGTATTTGGAGTGGATCATTACTTTGTATGGTTCATTGTTGGTCATGGACACCAAACTTGTTGTGGCTTCAGCGTAATTTTTATTACTTTTCTCCTGTGTTTTTCTGGAGATCCTACATGTATCCATGGCTGCATTGTTTACATGCGAAATTAGCTGTTAGCAGCCTGTAGCATGTCAATGCTAACAAGTGTAAGGCTTGATGATTTCCCTCGAGGTGAGGAGGAGGAGGTGAGGACAACGTGCTGGTTCTCGGGGAGGTGACTATGTGGACCTGTCCTTCCATCCATTGTTGTTGGGAACGTGGGATCTATCTCCAGTGGGATGGACGAGCTAGCCGTGCTAGCCCAGCGGCAGAGGGGCTGCCGGAGGGCAGAGTGGCATCGTGCTGTTCACGGACGTGGCTGATAGAGCTGACATCGGACGCTGGCGCTACATTGGGAGAGCTTCACCTGCTGTGAGCACACAGAATCCAAGAGACAGAGACTGAACAGACTGCTGGGGGGGCTCAGTCCTGGACTCTGTGGAGGTGGAGACTGGCTGGGCTGGAGAGTGGTGGATGTCATCATCTATTTTCTTGTGGACTCTTTTTGCACTTTTCTATACACTTTCTTCGTTTTTTTGATTGCTGCTGTGACTCCTGAATTTCCCCTCGGGGATAAATAAAGTATTTTCCACTCTATTCTATTCTATTCTATTTATACGACAACATTTCATCTAAAAACACTAAAACACAGTGAAAAAAATCTGCATTTACATGTAAACGCTGAGGGACTGAAAACGCTGCAGTAAGCATGCTAGGTCTGTAGGTGATGCTATAACTGTCTTGTCCAGAGGCTGCTTTTGGTAGATCTCCACCAGAGCAGAGTTGAGCTGATCATCTGGTGTACTGGTAAATACTGCAGAAATGGAGCAACAGATGAACATTTTGTTGAAAGACAGTCAGCAGATTCAGCAGATTGAGCAGAACATGCACAACACAGTTGTCCACAGCGATTGTAACAACGCTACTTCCTGTGAAGTGGAGCTTCGTCAGCACTTCCACTGAAAACGCCGGCTTGCTGTTTACATGGCAACGATGTCAGCAGTGTTTCAGAAAAAGTCCACTCTGGAGGCCATTTTCATAAGTTTGAGTTTTAGGTCAGCTAAAACGCCATTTCCGTGTGCAAGGCCGGAACGCAACAATACTTTTGCTGAAACCTTTGTTGTGTAAATGGCTCCTCAGTGTGGCTCCTGCTCTGCATCACTGTGCCATACCTTATTTTGTTATTCTCTTATCAGTTTTATGAGGTTGGGTGCACTCAGACTGCTCAGTTATACTGACACATTGGCATTCGGCTGCAATATCTGCTCAATGACAGCGAATGATTGGTTGAGAGGATCAGCTAAAATTCCTGATCGCCAACACTTTAAAAGATGTCAAAATCTAACATCTAACATTAAACTAACACTAGCAATTTAGGGCTTGTTGTCTGGGATCTTAGGGTACGGTCACACTGGCCATCCAAACCGTGCCGTGCTTATGCACGATTGCCCCCCTGCAGCGCTGTTCCCCAGCTGGAGAGGACGGCCAGTGGTCACACTACCCCTATATGAACCAGACCGTAACGGGTATCGCACATGCGCATGGCCTGCCCACGTCATCGTGAAGCATCTGTTTACATGAAGCGCGATCTCATCAGAGTCAGCACAATGAGAGACAGAGAGCCCTGCTACAACTTTAGAGACTTTTGGACTTATATTAAGTCGTTTTCACCCGACACAGCCCTCTAACACCCCTGCTTCGTTTAAATTGATGTCGAGGGGTGCGCTTGCGGTGATCATACATCAAGGATCACACATGCTGTCCGCGTGCTTGTGCTTGTGCATGTGCATGGAGAAGCCCACCTCTCCGAAGCAGAGAAATGAATCGTGCTCAAGCATGGCACAGTTGCGGTCACACTCGCCATTTGAAACGTGCTTTAGGGCTGAAGTGTGCTTAAGCATGGCATAGTTTGCCAGTGTGACCGCTTCCTTAGTAGATCAGGCCCCAAGAGTCTCTCTTTGAATACTTTAATGTGTGTGCAGACTGTTTGAAGTAACAGATTTATGGTGGCTATCGTGGACTTTTTGCAGTTGAATTTAGCACATGGAAGTGAAGACTGTGTCATGGGTGTTATAAAGTATTATCTTCATCAACTTAGACAAAAGGACCACATCAGAGAGAAGCAGAGTGTTGGAGATGGCCCCCAGTGACCAGGATGTAAGTTTTTGCACCATGGCTTCGTCAAATTCAGCTCAAAGACTCAGGTAAAACTAGGCTTAAATTCCACAAGAGGTACACAGGACACCTGTAATTAGCCAGCTTTATTCAAATTAAGATGCACAAGTTAAAGCTGGACACATACCAACAACACAATAAGCAAATCATACAAATCGAACAGAACAGAGAAGAAAAAAAAGCATTTCCACTGTGAACAAGTTGGACTTTGAGTTTTCCATCACCACTTGGATTCATTAAAAAGCCACAAGTGTTCATAACTTCATTCAAGGGATCAAACAACAGAGGTGTGAAGGGTTAGCAAATATTAGCAATAGCTTGGTTTACAGGTTGTTTAATTCAATGTTCAGTGACGGGCTGATCATTTGAATCAGGTGTGTTGGAGTCAGGTACATAAAAAACACGCAGGGCAGGGGGTCCCCAGGACCAGGGTTGAGAAACATTGGTTTAATTCACAAAGGCTGTGATATTACCAATGTATCAGTTCAGACTAGCTTAAACAAACTTCTAACAAAACAGTGTTCCTGGAAAAAAAACAATTAAAAGATCCTAAAAGTGTTTTTAAACTGAACCAAACATTGAAAATTACATATTCCAGGTCACCATGATAGCCACTTCTCCATCAAAGGTAGTCCTGCTCCAGATCTTTCCCGGATTTTTGGTCTTTCTGACTGAAAATGAGAGGAAGCTTACCAAAAAGCACAACCTTGAGAGAGAGACTTAAAACTGGAGAAACCAGAAAGTGTTTTGAGGGAGTAAAACATACATTTAATTTTTACTATTTTTCATCTACTCACTGGCAATAAAAATTATTTGGCTTATCTTATTTCACCAGTTTAAGTCTAAAGAATATGGAGGATCAAGACTGCCAAAATCAAAAATGTATCAAAGTGAAAATGTTGCAGACACTGTTAGTATAAATTATGTAATGAAATAATAATCAAATGAGGGGGCAGTCCTAAGTGTGTCTTGGGTTGATCTGCTCACCTACTGGTGGATCCACATGTGAGTGCAGAAATGGACTAGATGTGCCTTTCAACAGCCACAGTAAGAGGAAATCACCACACCATTCTAAATATCTGCGTCGCCATTACAACTTATCACAAAATCAAAGCAATATAAAGTTTAGATGAGGTACCATTGCTCCTTGCTGGTGTTTGCATAAAGACTAGCATTGTGCACAACTTGGGTAAAATAAAAAAAAAAAACGTCGCCCCCGGATGCTGCACTGATGGAGATGCTGATGCATGAACATTTGTGTTTTTATTCACTGGCCAAACTGTCGGCCATGATCACGCCAACTCAAAACAGGCAGGAACAAAGCACTGAATGAAACTCATCATCTCCAGCTCATCTCTTCTCTCTCTGGCCCTCATTTATAAAACATGCATATGCCCAAAAAATGGGTGTACCCTTCTTTCCACGCAAAGACCGGCATTTATCAATCTGAACGAGGGCGTCGGGTACGCTAAAATCCCATGCCAGGTCTGAGTTCGTGCGGCGAGGGAAATCACTCTCTGGAGGGAAGTTATTAGATCATATGAGGGCAAAACATTTTCAGACAAAAAAATGATGTTCTTAGATTAATTTTAAGATTGTTGCATTAGATTTGACACCAAGAATGTTTTGAACATTTCACTGTTCTTCTGCCAACCTATGAAATACTTTGCTGCTTATGAGAGAGCAGCGCAAGCTGTCAGCTGATTTCTCCCTATAAAAAATGCATTTCCTTTATCGGTTTACTTAAAAATAAATAAATAAATAAATACAGAGGCTGTTATCAGTGTTAATACACTCCCATGTCCATGGTCAAGTCTCCGCAGAGAACATTCAGAGGACACTGGATCAAACTTTTAGCACATGTTTTTTTGAAGGAAGCTTTTTGATTACAGGATTTACTGTGTAGATCAGTGATTTCCAACCCTGGTCCTGAGGGACCACCTGCCCTGCATGTTTTAGATGTTACCCCACTCCAACACACCTGATTCAAATGAATGGCTCCTTTTCAGGCTCTTGCAGAGCTTGATGACGAGCTGATCATTTGAATCAGGTGTGTTGGAGTCAGGAACATAAAAAACATGCAGGGCAGGGGTTCCCCAGGACCAGGATTGGGAAACACTGGTGTAGATGATTGTTTTACTCCTCATAATATTATAATATAAACATGAACTGTGTGCAAAAAGGTGACTATTTCATAACAAAGGACGTTCATTTACACGAGATCACAACCTTTGCGCTCGTCTAGTGGTGCGAATAAACTCCGGTCTACCCATGCGTAATTGCGTATGATAGACTCACTTTAGCTCTGCTCCCTTCTCAGTCTGTGAAGGGAGCAGAGCTGGAGTCTGCAGCTTCAGGCTGGAGTCTGCAGCTTCAGGCTGGAGTCTGCAGCTTCAGGCTGGAGTCTGCAGCTTCTTTCAGAGCTCAAACACATTTTTAAAAGACAACTTTCCACGTTTTTGAACCTGAACAGAAACAATTATTAATATTGCAGCTTCTAATAGTCATACATCACGGATTCATTAATCAAGGTATAAACGAAGGCTGTGTAAATTAAATGTTTAAAGGGGAAATATCATGCTGATCCGTGATTTAATACTTACATATAAAATAATAAAGTTGAAAACAAGATCTTTCACCCCCTGAATTTTCAAAAAATTCGATATTGTATTTTTTCTGTTATCCTAGAACAAGATTTGATGCCTCTGAAAATAGGTCATTGACATTTGGCTTCGAGATTTCGACCTTCATTACAACACGAGGATCCTTTTTGTTTATTGGAGTAATCTGATAGAGCAGCTCCTCCTCTGTGATGTCAGTTAGTTACACGACCGCCACCGATGGATACACCCACCAAGCGCCGAGTATGAACACAGCTCCCTAGCAGCTCTGGCTGACTTGACTGAGTGCTAACATAGTGACAAACTGACGATAGAGGTGATCTTTAGACTACACTTTCAGCATGATGGATAAAACAGACATAGAAAAGTCAAGGAGCAGGATGGAGTCCTGTTATAGAAATAGTTTATTGGTGAAGTCTGCCTATATTTCCACATATAAACTATACGTGTTACAGTACCGGTTTGACTCACCACACTGAAGCGTCCTGAGATGATCTGTGTCCAGGTGGATTTTCTTCCTCCTGAGCTGCAGAACCATCCGGGTCTGACTCAGGGTCCAATACAAAAGGACGTATCCTACACTCTGCCATTTTATTAGTGCTATCAATGCCTTACGGTGAAGTTTTGGCAAACAGCAAACTCGCTCGGTCTGCTCCATTCAATGTGGCGATTTTGTAAAAAGTGCCATGCTGCAAAAACCGCCCCCTGGCTCTACCCCCTCCGCCCCTCTGATAGAACTGACCAATCAGAGCACAAAGTGCTGTGACGTTGCGAGGTTACTGGAGATCATTCTCGAAATGGAGCGTTTCAACGAGATCTTCAGAATGGCCTAAACTGAGGATATTTAGAAAGCTATTGAGGGGCAATGAAGGAACTAAATGACTTGTACTGAGGGCAGAAATGCTTTACAGGCATCCTAGTCTGGTATAGTGAAAAGGAGAAACAAGCATGATATGTCCCCTTTAAAACTCTGTTGCATTTTAGTTTGTTACATCCACGCTGCTGAAACACTGCAGTGATTTCCTTGCAGGTGAGTTTTTTCTGATTCGCTCGACTTTTCCGACAGTCAAACAACCCAGTGTCATTTCCTCTCTACCTCTGTTGGTATGTTGTTGAATACCAGCATGGAGAAGTTTCCTTTTTCCTGTAATGTGTCCCTCCACGTTGTAAATTCCGTGGGTTGGGCCAGCTGAGCCTTGAATATTTAGGGGTGTGTTATCGGTGGCGGACTGGGACTGAAAAACAGCCCTGGACTTTAACTCAGACCAGCCCATAACAACGGGATGCCCACATAGTGATTGACAAACCATGTGGGCCAACGTTGATTAGCCAGACACTAAAAAAACGGTAAACCAGCGGTGGAGTCCTTTTTTTTTCCTCAGTCTTGGCCATACTGGCCCACTGAGGCAGGGGCCCACCGGGAAACCTCCCGGTGCTCCCGATGGCCAGTCTGCCCTTGCGTGTTATGAACGTTTCATATATCACATGTGAATGTTGCCGTAAACTGATTTTTTCACCCAGATCTGCGCCAATTCTCACGCAATATTGATAAATGAGGGCCTCTGTCTCTCTCGTTCTCTCTCTCTCTCTCTCTCTCCCACTCTCTTACACTTACACACACACACACACACACACACACACACACACACACACACACACACACACACACACACACACACACACCTTTGACACATACCTGCCATTTTGTTGATTTCTGCACTCAAATGTGGATTAACCAACAGGCAAACAGTTCAACCCAAGACATGCATAGAATCGCCCCCTCATTTAAATAACATGCCCTTTTGTATTTCATGCTGGCAGTGTCTGGCTCAAAAATAGATAAATGAAAAAAATAAATAAATGTAAAAAAATAAATAAATATGAGAACAGAACCCTTTTATTAACTTATTAATTGATATTTAATTCTATTTCCACATTTAGTTTGTATTTATTTGATTATGTATATATTTTTCTATTTTTGTTTTTATATGAACCCTTATTCATATTTTTAGTTTTGGGAGTTTTGGTCCTCCTTATTAGGATACACAGGTGTGTTCAACAGAAATGTTCTATCACCACCACTCCCCAGCTTACTGATCACAGATGCATGATGTCATCAAGGCCTCCTGGGTCAGCACTGGTGACACCAACCCCTGTGATAAGCCACCGCTGGACGACTGGAGACTTAGCTGCACGACAGAATGTATTGATGTTTGGTTGTCTTGTCAGTGAAGGGTCCTCACGCCAAGGGTGAGGGCCCTCTACTATCAGAGCTAGTTTGTTTTGGTTATTATTACTGGTATGTGTGAAGTGTGTGTTCTCACCTCCAGCCTGGTGTGGCTGAGACTTCTGAGCTTGTGTCCTTTTGTCCTTTTGTCTCTCCCTCCCAGCTGCTGAGATGGACAGTGCTGCCATCTTGCAAACACTGATTCTCTCCTTGCTACTCCCAGCTCCGCTGCCTGTACTCCTGTTTGACCTGTTGCTGCTACTGATAACCCTCCCCACTGAACCACTGGTTCTTTCTGACCCAGAAGAGCTGCTGATCCTTCCACCAGGTTGGCTGCCTATTCTGTCGGTGCTACCTCCCCCACTAAGTTTGGACCCGCTCCCGGGACTACTCATGCGACTTCCTCCTGCTGTTGAACCGCTCAGCCATCCCCCACTCCCCACACTGACACTCATTCTCCCTCCAGGACTAGGTGCTCTTTGGCTGCTAGATTTCCCCACTCCACCTGACGTGCCTGCACTTGCTGCACTGCTCCTACGTCCGCTAACTGAGCTGTAAACAGGCTTCCATTCACCACTACCAGTAGAAGCATATCTCCCGGGGCTGCTAATTCTGTGGCTTCCAGATGAGCCGCTGAGCTGGCCCCCACTGTCAACACTACTACTGTGCCGTACAACACTGCCTGAGCTGAGCCTGCAACCACTTCCAGAGCTACTGAGTCTTTGTGCACTACTTGTGCGGCTACTTGGTGGGCTGATAACTCGGCTACAATTTGCACTGTCTGCATTGCCAGCACTACTCAAACGTCCAGGACTCCCACCATAAACCCTCCATTCCCCACTGCCCCCACTTGCAAATCTTCCTGTTCTGGGTATTGCCAGTGGGCTAGTTACTGGTGGGCTTGTGGGCGGTGGGCTTGTGGGTGGTGGGCTTGTTGCTGGTGGACTTGTTGCTAGTTGCCTATCTACCAATGGACTTTCCTTGCTGTCTGCATTTGGTAAGCTGCTGCTGGCACTCCATCTGCTTATACTTCCAGTACTTCCACCATAGATCCTCCAATCTTCACTCACTCTGCTGCCAAACCTCCCTGCTTCTATTGGGCTTGTTGCCCTGTTCAGGGTTGTTGGTTGACTTTCTCTTCTGTCTGTCTTGCGTAAATCATCAAGTCCTCCCTGGCTATGGGTACGTTTAAGACTCCAACTACTGGTGAACCACTCTCCACTCCCTACACTACCAAATGTTTCTGGTGGGCTTGTTGCAAACAGCATGGTTGACTCGCTTTTTGTGCCTGGGGAGCTGCTTATGCGTCCAGTATTTCCACCGTAAACCTTCCACTCTCCACTACCTCTACTTCCAAATCTCCCTGGTTTTGAGTCCACTGATTTGTTGTCCTTGCTGGAGCCATCATCCGGGTTGCTTTGCTGTCCAAGAGTGCTATAAACCATCCACCCCCCGCTCCCTCTTTTATCAAGCCTTCCTGATTTTGGTCTTTCTCCTGGACAGCTGTACTGGTTATTAGCACTCTTTATGTCTGCATTGTCTCCTGTACCTTTTTTGCTGTCTGTGGGACTTTGTGCATTGCTGCTTCGATACAGGCCTCCAAAGCCAAGCTGTTTCTCGTTGTCTGCGATGACGCTATGTTCACCTGGATCACCAAACTCTGGACGCCGTCTGATCCCTTCACTGGGTAATTTGTAAGTGTTGTTCACATTATTCACATCAACCCTACCCACTTTGTTATATTCAAATGATCTGAAACAAACACTGCTACTATCTCTCTCTGAAATACTGACGTATTTGTTTCCATCTTTGTTTGACAAAGCTTGGTCTCCACTATACGCCAGGGACTGGTCTTCCTCTTTAGTGGTCAAGACATACTTCTCCAGTGGTCTTATGTGTATATTTGCCTCAGTTGGACTCAGGCACACATCCTCGTCCTCTTCTCCAAAGTTTGAGCTGAGACACTCATTGGTTTCAACTGGACTCAAACACATGTCATTATTTGGGCTGAGAAACATCTCTGTGTCCTCTGGATTTAGAAGGGAATCAGGACTTCTGACATGCAGATCGAGTGGACAAAACACTTGATCTGACATGCTCATTAACACATCTGTCTCAACTGGGCTAAGACATATTTCTGGCCTCGAGCATGTGACTGGCTCCATTGGGCTCTCAGTAATCATGCGACCTTCACCTGAACTCAGGATCTCTTCAGCCCTGGATGAACTCAAACCAACACCAGAATCTGATCGTCTTGGATACGACTCTGTTAACCTCAGCAGTACTTCTTCATCAGCTAGAGTAACCATCTTGTTTTTGGTCTCAGTAGGGTCCACCTTTACTTTGCACATATCAAAACTGTGGACCGCCTCAGTGTGCCTCTCTAAGACGACATCGATGTGTGGGGAATGGAAAACCACATCAGACCCTACACATGGATTCTCTGTTGGCTCATTGCTACTGGTTGTATTGCTCACAGGACTCTGGGCTTCTGTTAGAACAAAGAAACACCCCTCTGCACTTTCTCCTCCCTCTTCCTGTTTGTCTGCCACTCCTTTATCACTTTTGTCGATCCTGTTTACATCATTATTCTCTACCAAGGACAACCCAACAGTGTGGGATTCAGAGTCAGATACTGTACTCTCAGATATACCACTTTCATCTTGGCTACCAGATGGACCTTGCATTGCCCTATGTGGCTCAGTATCTGAACTCTCCATGACTTCGTTGTGTACCTCAGTGGGCACATCAGACAATACCAACCCCTGGTCCAGTTCACCTGTAAACGAAACACCTTCTATTGTCAACACTTCTTTTTCTCTTGTCTCTTCTGTTTCATCATCCTTGTCATTGATTTGGGAGGACTCGGTCAAGGTCCAGACTTGAGCATCCTCCCTCTTGACGGATTTCAAGTCCTCTATATCTGATGCTCTAAAGTCATCTTCCTCTGCATCCCTTACGTCCTCTGCTGAAGTCTTCAAACTTGAAGACAAAACCTGTGTCTGATCCAGGATATTGGCCCTGTTAGAGACCTCAGTGGTATTTACCTGTGATGTAATGACACTTTCTTTCTCTTCTTTTGCATCTGTGATGATCTGTTCACTGTGATCAGATACTTTATCATGTGTTTTCACTAAATTTCCTTCTTTAACCAATGGCTCTGCATCAACAGGGGCTTTGTTATTCTCAGCCTGAAGGGCTGTCACTTTGACCTCTTTGGTGGTGGTTTGTTTGAAAGTTAAAGCTTCTGGTTTTGCCTGTACACACACTGTGTTTTCTCTGTGTATAGCTGGTGTAGAGGCCTTGACAACAGTTCCTTTGCTGAAACTTTGGCTAACCTGAGAACCAACAACTCTCCTGTTTTCAGACTTTTGGAAAGACCCTGTCCAATTTACTCTGTTAACTGATCCCACTGTTTGAATCTTTGGATGTTTGCTGATGTCTCTACCTGTCTCGCCTGTGATCACTGTTACTGGGAGAGAAGCAACTAAGGGTGTTTTTTTGACAATGTGGATACTGTTTATGGGGACAGTCTGACATTGATATATCCTAAGATTTCCCCCCTGAACGCTGAGTGTTTGGTCCACAGTGATGTTCTTTCCGAAAGCAGACAGGCTGGTTGTGGCAGGGTAAGACTGGGTATCATTCACTAAGTCTGAGAACCTATGAACACAGGTAGTTTACAGATTAGACAAATGGTAAGTTAAGGTGTGCGTTCCTTTTTTCAAGGCATAATGCCCATGCATTTTGGTTTCAGTAAAGGGAAACAGAAAAAAATAGATACATAGGAAGGGACATTTCATTTTCTGCTGCCTTGCAGGATTTTTGTACAACATGCCAAGGTACATTAGGGTGTTTCCTTCATTTAAAATAGTGACTGGTTGAAACTGTCGTGAAGACAGTGACTTTTAAGGTATTTATCAGTACAGTTACATTGCGCTGTTGTTTGAAACATGGCAACAACACAAGTTGGCACAGTAGCCAGCTATATATAACGCTACTAGCAGCCCAATGCTGTGAGACGTGTCAGTAACGTGTAAAGTTAGTGAATCCTGGTTATGTCCTACCAGTGCTCATCGACCAACTCCAACCTCACTAAGCAGAGCTAACATAACCTCACTCTCCATTTCATTGTTAGACTCTCAAGTTTGAACAGACCACTGCAGACTAACTGCTGTATGTGGGTTGGAATGAATGTTAGCACAAACAGTTTAGCCTCGTTTTAGCCTTTAGGTTGTACTATATCTCTCTCTTGTTTATCTTTCATCTGCTCTTCTGTCCTTGTTCTGTCTGACAGTTAGACTTCAGTGTCCACCATCACTACAAAAGTAATCACAGAAATCATTTTCAGCAGAGATAAACACAGATCTACTAAACTTCATGTTTAGATCCGTGGTATCATAGAGATTCTGACGTGCTGTAAATCAATCCGGTCCTGCTCAGCCTGATTGAGAAGTTAAGAAGTTGCATTTGTAAATAACCTAGAATGTTGCTGATAATCTCATTGTGGATTAGGATCAGGCCTATATCAGGTAGGGAGACTTTATCAAGATAACTTAGAAACTCCTCACAGCCCCTTAAAACACCATACCTTTGTTGGCTCGGTCCATCTAGCAGCCTCTTGTAGTCATTTATCTCGGTCTCTAGTCTTGTCTTGGTGTCCAGCAGAGTCTGGTGGTCAGTCTCCTGCTGAGCTGCCGCCTGCAACACTGAGTCCAGATCATTGCACAGTCTGTCTGCTATTTGCTGCAGGACCCCCAGCTGCAGAACAAAGGACTTAGTCTGCTCCAGACCTGAAGTCTCCAACATTAAGTTCTAAACAGACAGGAAGACAGGTGCAGTGCTATTTAGAATTCTGGTGAGAAGGGTGGTTTTGGTGACCCACAACTGTGAGTCCCCAGGTGTTCTCACATGTAGATAAATACTCTTCTTCCATTTAGTGTCAAACTTACTTTGAAACCATTGCAAGGGGTACAGTACATCTGCATTTCACAGGACAGCAGAGTGAGCAATATTTTATCAAAGTCTTATGGCAAATGCACATTTTATATGGTTTCAAATCCATGCTCTAGTGAGGCCTGAAACAAAGAGGTAAAACACTCCCCTCTGCAGGTAGGGCCAGGTAAGGTTTCCTGTTTGTATAAGGCCAGGTCTGAGACTTAACGTTTTCTAATGAGTTTAGATGTTTTGCTGACAAATTTTGACTGTTGAATTTCTGGTAGACTTATGTACAGTTAAGGAAAGCTATAAATGAGGATTTCTTTTTGCTTGTCATTTTAGGCTGAACACTAATAATACTATCCATTTTCTGGGAGTTCTGCCCTTGTTCCCTCTTCCTGTTGAGCCAGAGTAGCAATCTTGTTGGTTCTCCTTAATCAGGGTCCAATTGCAACCTGTTCTGTTTTGATCTCAACTTTTTTTTCATTTCTCACTTTTTCTCTTTTGCTTACAATTTTTTTTGGTCTCAAATCTATTCTTTTTGATTGAATAATAAAGAAACAAAGTTCTCTCCATATGCTGGCACTTAAGCTCTGCTGGAGGAATGGGCCGGCGCCAGTTGATTCCTGCTCTCACTGTGGTAATCAGGCTTAGAAAGTATCTCTGATCTCAGTGCTAGTGTGTTTTTATGATCACCCTGAGACTTACCAGTGTATGTCTCTCCTTTTTTCCATTGCCTCTGAGGAATGCTCCTGCAGCTGCTCACCAACAGCCACACTCCCTCTCTCTCTCTCTCCATCAGAACCAAAACTCTCAATAAAAACCCTCAAGCCTGTTTGTGCCTCTGCCTCCCTTTGGGTGTTTCTTTCACATGTATACTCACTAAGGGATGTGAAAGAAACACCCAAATTAAACCAGATGGCTCTGCTCCGTCATAACATCAGATCAAATACATTTCTATTCCAGTCAGTGTGTCAACTCACACTGGGGCCGCCCAATCACTGTCTGCTGGTTACACAAACCACCACAAAGCCAGTCCTTTCAGACTGTTTGATTTTGCTTGTTTACAATACTGAATAGGATTTAAATATTTGCTTCTAGGCCAATCCATATCAGGATTCTAACTTGCAGTATAATATTTTGCAGTGATTTTGTGTATTTCTGACCTGCATTTGTTTGAGAACTTGTCTTTCTGTCCATGCCTGACCAGAGTAGCATATGTTACCTTCTTGTGATACTGGACCAACTGAAATTTCATTGTTTTATTTTTTTTTCCTTTACAGAGGCACAAGCTGTGGGAAGTATGCGTGGGGTCCACCTGGTTGTATGCGGTGTGGTAGGTCTGGTGGTGGTCACTTGGATACAGTGTGGGTTTGCAGTGAGTATTTACAGGGTTTGCATTGAGCATTGCAGTGATTATTCACAGTGTAGTTTGAAGGGACTATTAACAGTGTTGGAGTTCACAAGGTGTTCACTGGGTGATCTAGTGGGTTTGCATAGGATCTCCCCACAGAAAGTACCCTGTCTAGATGTCAAATCTTTATTGAAATTCTTATATATTTTAATTAGTACTAGTATCTGTTTTACTGCTTTTGTAAATCTGTGGAAATAAATGATTGTCACAACTACTTTTGATTCCCCTTTTAAATTTAGAATTTTAGTAATTTTAACTAATAATGAAAAACTTAATTAGTGAATCAAATACATGTCTCGTTCTTCTCCTTGAACCTCTAAATTCATTTTGTGTCAACACAAATTTTGGCCTGGGGGTTTATTGATACCTTGTTTATATTCAGTGGTGTATTTTGGTCACACTCGTGTAAATATAACCATGACATTCAAGCACTGTAAGGAGTGTTTGACAGCTTACAGTCTATTTTTATCTCACTCGAAGAGCAGATGGACTGAAAAGCAGGCTATAATACAGACATCCTTTTCTAACAGTGTTCAAGGGCAACTCCGGTTTTTGACACCTGGACCTTATTTATAGGTGTGTGCATGCTCATATACTCACTCAGACAAACAGCGTGCAGCTCGGAGTCCTTCAGAAATTATTTAGATCCAGCAGACTTTAGCCGTACTTAGCGGGGGCCACGGCAAGGGAGTTTCGGCGCGGGACATAATCTCTGCAAAATTGCTCATTTCAGCCATATTTTTTCATCCATCGCCAGTGTTATCATAAAGTCAGCTTGTCTACCATCTTCAGGTGGGTCAGCTGACCCAGCGCTGACCTGGTAAACTAACTTTAGATTACGTCATAGCAGCAGCCTAACCCTATCACAGCCTGGTTTGTCATTGCAGAGAAACCCTCCAGAGTAGTCAGACATATATTCCTGGATAGATCCACGCGCGTGTCAGCCGGTCTCAAGTCCCACTCTGAGCAGCAAACACACTCCTCATCTGTTGCCATAGGCGAACACTGTGCACCACCAGTTCGCATTGAGTCGTGGACGTGCTCCTGTGTGTTGTTCTCGAGCCAGCTCTTCGTCTCTCTCCCTCTGCATCCTTCTTTCATGGAGCTCCTCGTCCGTGTTTATCAGGTCAGCTCTGGGTCAGCTGACCCACCTGAAGATGGCAGACGAGCTGACTTAATGATAACACTGGCGATGGATGAAAAAATATGGCAGAAATGAGCGATTTTGCAGAAATTATGTCCCGTGCTGAAGCTCCCTTGCTGTGGCCCCCGCTAAGTGCAGCTAAAATCTGTTGGATCTAAATAACTTCTGAAGGACTCCGAGCTGCACGATGTTTGTCTGAGTGAGTATATGAGCATGCACACACCTATAAATAAGGTCCAGGTGTCAAAAAACTGGAGTTGCCCTTTAAGTCTTTGCTGTTGTTTTGAGGTCAGAATACAAAGTGTCAAGGAGACAAATTTTATCCAAGGAGCAAGAAAACAAACATTTAGAAGATGGCATCAGTGGATTGGCCCAAAAGGCTAAAGCTAACCCACTATGGTCATAAAACCATAAACCAAGCTGTTAAAGCCAACAGGTTCATGGTATCAGGTGTCAGATTGGCTCGTCACTAGCCAAGATCAATGTCAACACATCAACCAAATGATTTGCTAAGACAACTAGCAATAACGCTCAATTTATAAGGATCAAAATGTAGCCTACCATTATTTCTCATATAAGCTGCAGCTGCTGCTAATACTGGCCCATACTCAGACCCAGGGGCCAGTTTAATATGCTATCCCTTACTATTATCTGGCTGTGGCTACACTGTTTAGGAGATTTTAGGCCACAGCTACTCTGTTTTGCCAATTGATTTTTTAATGAAGTCCAGTATCTGTAGCTCACCAAGGCCTGCAGCTGTTTCTGCTCTTCTTTCAGACCTGCTGCTGTTCTCCTCAGATCCTCCAGCTCTACCTGGTCAGCCTCCAACTGTCCTGCTGGTTCAAAGGTCATCTCTGGAGAGCTCAGCATTGATGCCTGAACACAACACACTCTGATAAACATGCAGGTCTACACCCAGCCCAGGTTTGTGGTCTCCAAAAAAGTCATTTTTCCCTTCTATTTCAAAAGAGTCTGCTGAAAACTTGTATGTACCTGAGTGCTGTCAAAGCTCTTAGTCTGGTCTGTGATCATCAGAGCCACACTGGTCTGTCTGAGGTCATCCAGCTTCTGGATCAGGTCCGATGACCCAGTTGTCTGCATCTTCACTGCAACATGCCCTGATCCCTGGACCAAAAGAGCCTGCATGTCCTGAGCAGGCAGAAAGGCAGTGTGAAGTTCAAGCAGAAGAATCACTGAATAAAGATGAGTTGTTCATGTTTTACCTGTTGGTGCAGCATCTGCAGCTCCATCAGCTGTTTGGAGTGATCATTCAGCCAGCTCTGTAACTCCGGCAGCTTGTGGCCTCTTAACTCTTCTCCCAGCACCCTCAGGTCATTCAGCTCTGCCTCCAGACAACTACGCTGCTCATGCTCCTTTTCATACCTGTTCACACAGCAAAGGATGATGCTCTGTGTCCACATGTGATGTACATTTACACGTGACAGTAAGTGAACCCACCTGTCTTTGAGGTCAGAGGATGCAAGCTCTGCATTGAGAAGCTGCAGCTTCAGCTCAGCCTGAGCCAGAAGACATTCACCAATCTGTGTGAGAGAGAAACACACCATCATGTTTGGTGTAGACTGCGTCATGATCAAAAGTGAGTGTTGGGAATTTTGACCTGGGACATGATTTTACACATGTAGAGATGAAACGGACATATTTGTTTTTACTATTGTCATTACCTAAAGTCATGGATAAAGATGAATATCTTTGGATATTAATCTTTACAGACCCGCTGGTTTTAATTCATGACTTCACAGTTCTATATCTTGTGGAAAGAATGTGACAGTTCTCTCAGCCTTGGACTGTTTGATTCTACTTTGGTCTCAAACTTGTGGTTTGACTTGTGGGAGGAATATGACAGTTTCGGACTTGACTTGACTCTTTGGTCTTGCTACTTGGGATGAAGTTTTGGACAGTTTGGACTTAAAACCTGGTGAATTTGACCAAAGCTTGACTCTATAACGCCTGACCTATAAAAAATAAGATAGACAGGAAATCTTCATTTTTTAGAACTGAGATGTTTATTAACACTTTTACACAATATCATTCCGGTTGTGATATATTTTTGTTTCACATTTGATAAACTGTGTAGTCTTGGAAACGTTTTCATAAATTTTTCAGTAAATATGGAGACTCAGAATGCAGGAAATGCTTATTTTGAATAATGAGCAACAGTTAAGTTGTTATTTTAAGACAATTAGTGTGTCCCAAATCGCATACTTCCATACTGTGTACTCTAAATTTTCAAATTGAGTGTACTAAGCATACTATATACTCACTGGCTTAGTGCGCAAATTTTGAGCGTGTAGTGCTGTCCCAAATCGCATACTGCCAAGCGCCATACTTACCGGGAATGATGACATGATGTCGACCTCTTCTTCTTCTACATCTAATTGTGACAGTTTCCGCCAAACACCGCCACTATTTGCCAGCGAATTTTCAAAGCCTTTTCAGTAGTATATTAAACACAGCTAATAACATGATCAGCGGTGTAGAGTGTATTAATGGGGGTTGGTGCAGCTGACTGAAGCTACCAAGAGAGCTACGCAGGGCACTGCGGCAGTTAAAACACATCCACAAATTAAATGTCTGATAAACCCCAAGGGGCAGACTTTGTTTTTAAATAACATACTTTTAAGGAATCTATTTATCAAGTTTCTGAGATAAAGATCTGTGAAACTCATGTACCAAGTATGGTACATCTGGCAGTAAAGGGTTAATATCTTGTTTTGGGACCTATTATAAACGAGCTGACACCTGTCATGGTGGACTTGATGATCTTACAAACCCCACTTCCAATGAAGTTGGGACATTGTGTAAAATGTAAATAAAAACAGAATAGAATGATTTGCGAACCCTCTTCAGCCTATATTCAACTGACTACACCACGAAGACAAGAAATTTAATGTTCAAAATGATAATCTTTGTTGCTTTTGTGGAAATACTTGCTCATTTTAGAATAGATGCCTGCAACACGTTTCAAAAAAGCTGGGACAGGGGCAACAAAAGACTGGGAAAGTTGATGAATGCTCGAAAAACACCTGTTTGGAACATTCCTCAGGTGATCAAGTTAATTGGAAACTGGTGAGTGTCAAGATTGTGTATAAAAAGGAGCATCCCTAAAAGGTTCAGCAGTTTACAATCAAAGATTGGGCGAGGATTACCACTTTTTGAACAACTGCGTGAGAAAATAGTCCATCAGATTAAGAACAATGTTTCTCAATGTTCAATTGCAAGGAATTTAGGGATTCCATCATCTAAAGTCTATAATATCATCAAAAGATTCAGAGAATCTGGAGAACTTTCTACACTTAAGCGGCAAGGCCAAAAACCAACATTGAATGCTCTTGACCTTCAATCCCTGCATTAAAAACTGACATCAATGAGTGAAGGATATTATCACGTGGGCTCAAGAACAATTCAGGAAACCACTGTCAGTTAACACAGCTAGTCGGTACTTCTGCAAGTGTAACTTAAAACTCTACCATGCAAAGCGAAAGCCAACAACATCCAGAAACATCGTCACCTTCTCTGGGCCCGAGCTCATTTGAAATGGACACAAGACGCAAAGTGGAAAAGTGTGCTGTGGTCTGATGAGTCCACATTTCAGATTGTTTTTGGAAATCATAGACGTCATGTCCTCCGGGCAAAGGAGGAAAAAGACCAACCCTGATTGTTACCAGTGCAAAGTTCAAAAGCCAGCATCTGTGATGGTATGGGGATGTGTTAGTGCCCATGGCATGGGCAACTTACACATCTGTGATGGCACCATTAATGCTGAAAGGTACATCCAGGTTTTCGAGCAACACATGCTGCTATCCAGGCAACATCTTTTTCAGGGATGTCCCTGCTTATTTCAGAAAGACAATGCCAAACCACATTCTGCCCGTGTTACAACAGCGCAGCTGCGAGAAAGAAAAGAGTGTAGGTACCAGACTGGCCTGCTTGCAGTCCAGACTTGCCACTCATTGAAAATGTGTGGCGCATTATGAAGTGCAAAATATGAAGACCCTGGACTGTTGGATAACTTGAATCATACATCAAGCAGGAATGGGAAAGAACTCCACCTACAAAGCTTCAGCAATTAGTGTTCCCAAACGCTTGAGTGTTGTTAAAGGGAAGGTGATGGAACACAGTGGTAAACATGGTCCTGTCCTAGATATTTTGAAACGTGTTGCAGGCATCCATTTCAAAATGAGCAAATATTTCCACAAAACCAGTAAAGTTTGTCATTTTGAACATTAAATATATTTTCTTTGCAGTGTAGTCAATTAAATATAGGTTGAAGATATTTTTCAAATCATTCCATTCTGTTTTTATTTACATTTTACACAATGTCCCAACTTCATTGGAATTGGGGTTTGTAATTTGGGCTCTTTGGTCTTCACTTTAGAATTATCCATCTTGGCTTGCAAGAATCAAATAATGGCAGGACATGACTTTAAAATTGACTGTATATAGAGTGGACAGCATGGTTCCACCATTTAAATTGTGTAGTCAGAGTCTCTGCAGTAGAGACTGTCAAGGACTCAGAGTGGAGCCGCGTAATTAAAATATCTCTAGTCTGATCTCTACTTGGCTCTTCCTCCCGACGTATTTTACGATCCCCGAAATAAATACACAAGAACGTCAGCTATCAATCATCGTTAAACGTGACATAAACACTGTTTTTAACCTCTTATAACAAATGAAAAAAAAAGCTTTTCAGGAAAAAAAGAGGACTGGCATAAGAGGCAGCCTAATATTATCTTCAGATCGCCACAATAACCGGGAAATAAAACATTTCTACGAGCTTTGTTTATTTTTTTAAGGTTTGACCACAGCCCATCTGGAATAACTGGGGAGATGTTTTTTTTTGTTTGTTTGTTTTTTTGACGATACCACAGTCAGGAGAGCAGTTTTTGTGGCAACCTCCTTTTGAGCCACACAAGATGACCTCCATTGTTTTTTACAGTCTGTGGTGTTGGCATGGGCCTTGGGTTGAACTTTTTGGATCTTGGATTCTGGGTCTAGTTGGTTTGAACTTTTGCCTTTAAGGTGGAAACTGGAAACCTTAGACCTGACTGAGATTTAAAGGTAGGATCTGCAAGATTTTCTAAAAGATAGAAATGTCAACTTTTGCTGGAATTATCCTGCTCAATCATCTCCTATGGGTCTCTATACATGTGTGTCACTGTCTGTGTCTGCCTAAACCCCCTCCTCTGCCTGGATGTTGTGTTTTTGATTGTGTCAAGACATTTCTGGATGGAGAGTAAGCTTGGTTTCATCAGCCAGTCACAGCCCACCAAGTGTCCAAGTGACTTTGCATGTTGGTGATAGTGAGTGGAATAAACTAATCAGAGCGGTTAAAATAGCAGATGTAGCACAGAGGAAGAAAACACAACCAAAGTGAAACAAAACCCCAAACAGATAATATCTTTTTTCTAAACGAGGGTGAAGCTTGGCTCAACTTTCACTTTCACTCGCTATTGGGCACTTAAAGAGCAGAATGGGACGAAAAGTGACGTGAGTTGACTTGATGCTGACCAGGTATGTGTCAAATACCTGTGATTAGCTTGTGCTAACATGCTAAGTCAGGTGCAAGGCTCTCGAGTCTCTCCCACATGATGCCACAGGTGGTTTCTGGGCTAGTGATTGTGTTCACGTAGTCACGGTCAGAGGATGTGGGTGTGTGCTGCTACTGGCATTGAGCCAAGGAGGAGGAACCCAGTTTGAATGTTGTGTTTACTAACAAGCAACTAAAATTTCCTGCTGACCCTACCTTTTAAGTAAATTAAATTATAAAAACCTGAACACTAGACACACATGGGGCTTGATGATTTTCAGTCAAGATGTTTTTACTTTGCATTAATCACTCACAACTCTTATCCATATTTCATGCTTAGTGCAAAAAATTTGGACTTTTTTTTTTTTTAATATAACTTTAGGGGTGTTGGTCTTTAGTTAGACCTTAATAGAGACTTGTTGTTGGGGCTTGGATTTGCAGAATTGATATTTATTTAAATGCATCAAGTAGTTATTTGGAGCATGACCAAAATGGAAAGCAATTCATTGAGTTTTGTTTGATTTAAAATTCCTGATACAGGTGTGAGAACTGTTAAAGGTACACGCCACGAGTTGTTGATAGATATTAGATGTTTTGTCCGTGGTCATGTGGGGCAGGGAGTTCCCTCAATGCTTCAGATGTGAAGCCAGTCACAGGCTCCTGGAATGTTCTTCCTCATAAACAGAACTCAGCCTCAGTCATGTCTCTATTCAGAGGCAGCCGATCATAAGTGAAAGCCTCTTTTGTTAAAAATCCAGTTAGATCTCTGACATTTTCCTAGATGTTACTCTAGATTTGAGTCAGACTTGTCTCGACAGGTCTGACCTTTAAACAGAAGCAGAAACTGCTGATGAGTCTGAACAAGTTGTGGATGCTATAGGTTTGACATTATATATTTTTTTTACTTCTATTATTTAATTTCTTTTGCACATCTGCTCCTATTTATTCATTTATTCAGGTATCCGCTGATTGGTGTTCTGACTGTTTTGGCCCAGTCTCAGCCTAATGCTTCCCTTTTTATAGTCATAACACAGGGGTTTACAATGTGCAGTTTGTAGTGTTTTCTTCTAAACTAACACTGATCCAGTTTAAGTAACTGAACTCTATAATATTTTAGTGTATAACTTTAATTTACACCCTCTTAGTTTTTTAATCCTGGTCTTTTTTTACTGTTCATTTACTTTTATAGTATTTTATTCTTTATTTCCTTTCTTCTATTAATATAGATATTTAAATTTGATGTCCACTCTGTTGGACTGAACTAAGGTTTAGTTTATCTTATCATATTTATTTGAGCATATGTTTGATTCAGTTCATCATACTCTTTATAAATTCTATTTTTCATTTTGCCAATTTCTTTCATGAATTAGTTGTATTTTCCTTCACTTTATTGATATATTTCATTGTTTTGTGTGTGTGTGTGTGTGTGTGTGTGTGTGTGTGTGTTGTGTGTGTGTGTGTGTGTGTGTGTGTGTGTGTGTGTGTGTGTGTGTGTGTGTGTGTGTGTGTGTGTGTGTGTGTGTGAGTGTGTGTGTACGGTGCACACCTGATCCTGCAGCAGAGACACTGTCTTCATATGCCTGTCCAGCTCCCTCAGCTCCCTCGGACACTTCCTGACCAGCTCCTCCTGGATCTGAAGTTCCAGTTTCTGATTGGCTGCCTCCAGACCATGGACCTGTATACACCAATCAAAATGGTGGGGAAATGATCAATTATCATTTTATATTTTTATATTTTTTATTACTCTTGAAGAAAGGTCTTTTGAATTTGCTTCTACAGATAAGAAAGATGTTTTTCTTTCATTTGTGTTTTCTATCACATACATCAGTCCCTCGGTTGAATTTGAGCTTCCTTTGCAATTAAATAGATCGTCAGGGATTTCATCCAACACAATGCTCAACCATCTGACACAATACAATCTGATAAAACTCAGTGATTCTACAACACACCGTGTTTCAATAAAACAGGCTAGGTTATGATACGATAAGAGACATTATGTCACAACAAGATACGATAGGACAGGAACGGATAATGATAATGGTAGTAAACATGTTGTGACTCAATATGAGTGAATGAATAGAAAATTTAAGCACAAAATGAAATGACTGATGCACAAGCATGCTGGGAAAAAAAGGAGAGTTCATCTTTCAGTTCCAGGGCTGCTCTTTTTACCTCCTTTAAACAAAGGTTTGTAACCACTGAGGTGTCTGGCTCATTTAGTTCAGTCTGTGCTCATGCACAACATGTTTCTTTTTTTTTTTTGTGAGATAATTCAGGTTCCCCTACCTTCTGCAGGTACAAGGCAAGCCTCCTGTTGAGCTGCTGCAGAATCGCTCTGTCTTTGGACAAACAGAGTCTCCTGCTGCTGTCCGAAGCTGCAGCCAGTGCTACGCTGTGATGCATCAGAACTCCAGGTCCATGATGAACACGGTAACCCAGAGCTGCTCTCGCTCTGCCTGCATAAAGAACCTGCCATGGTGACATCTCTCAGGTAAGTTTCCCTTTTAATATCTGGATGTCACACCTGGACTCCTGCTCTCTTTTACTGCTGAAAATAATTCCTCTTTGTCTAAACTCCCTGCTGTGTGGCCCTCAGGGTGTCAGGGGCTGTTTCTGGCA
Source organism: Halichoeres trimaculatus (assembly GCF_033239565.1). Lineage (NCBI taxonomy): Eukaryota > Metazoa > Chordata > Actinopteri > Labriformes > Labridae > Halichoeres > Halichoeres trimaculatus. Next base: position 3,009,255 of record NW_027437198.1, on the reverse strand, counting down.
CAGGTGTGTCAGGACTTGATGGAGTGTAAATTCAATCTGCATTAACCTTTAAACGGAGAAATGTGAACAGGTTTCAGCAGGCAGTCCCGCCTTTCAGGCTGTTTTAGTGTTTTGCTCACAACACGTGAATCAGAGAACATTAGGTTCTCACCTGCTCAGTTCTATAGCCTGCGAGCCTGATGGCAACTTTTCAAAACATATTTTGCATAGTAGAATGGTTCTCACAACAAATTCCTCAGTCTGAAATCATGTGGCCTCGGTTTATGCACAGTGGTTTAAACATGTATGTGTTGTTGTATTCAGTCACAGAGGATTAACTTTTAATCTGGACGTGCAAATATTTGAAACAAATCACTCAATGTCAAACATAGGTGAAGGTATAAATGTCATTAGGTTTGTTTTGTTCCCTTTGTACATCAAAGAATGTTGATGATTAAAAACCTGAACCTGAACTCCTACTGAAAAACTGGTGTTCTGTATGCTAGTGGGCCAGTCTGTGAGTGAGAGTGACGGGAGTGCACATGAGACTTAACGAGATTTCCCTGTTATGGTATGGCCACATCAAAGGCCAATTTGCGGCACTATTACATACAAAGTCAATGCAAAGACGCGTTTAGACACCGATTCACCTCGGGCGGCACGTTTGGGGCGTTTGGCGCAGCGCGTTTGTGCATTTGGAGCGTTCACGCGTTTGGGCGGTAGACGCGAATTCGCTCGAGTTGAAAATATTGAACTTTTGAAGCGAATTCGCGTGAAAGCTTGCCATGGCCGCCAATCAGCGATGACATTCCCCCACGACGTCACTGATTTGATGACGTTGGCGGCGCGCGACAGGCCATTCGCGCGAATAAATTTGTAAGTTCGCGTTTGGTATGGCCACACCATGACTCTTCAGTTTAACGTTGGATGTTGAATGGTGCACATGACTCACTGCATGGACAGGCCAGCTGCTGTTCTGTGCCCGAGCCAGGTGCCACAACCCAACAGGACAACATCCCAGTGATCCATGTACACAACTCTGTACTTACCGGCTGAAGTTAAGTAAAGTTCATCAACGGCAATTCCTTTGTTGTGTGAAGTATTTCCCACCCATGCACATCCAGACAAAGTTAAGTCATTTAAAAGATCCCAAGCACAGCAATATACAAATATTTACACAGCCCAAGCCTGAATACACAAGTCTTTTTATTTGTTTTTGTTCTTTGAAATACATTCTTTAGCTATAAACTAAATAAAATTCAGTCATCAAACTGTATTCCATGCACATCACATCAAACTATTTGGGAAATGTGTTACTTCATGGATGGTGATTCCTTTGTTGTGTGAAGTATTTCCCACCCATGCACATCCAGACAAAGTTAAGTCATTCAAAAGATCCTAAGCACAACAATTGGTGTCAGAAGTGGGATTCCCGCAAACCTTTCCAACTGTGAGTACATCTATCCAATGGAACGGGGAGCTGGCAGAAGCTAATTGAAGCTAACGGATGCTAACGGGAGCTAAAGGATGTTGACCAGAGCTAGCGGATGCTAACGGGGCTCACATGGACTTGGGATTGCTAACAGGAGCCACTGTCACGCCACTGCTGTCTGCTAGCTGTAGTTTTCCATCACAGGTGACTGTTAATGTGCATTGTTTGCCAAGTCGGACACCGCAAAGCTGAGTTAGAGCAGCTACAGCTCAGCAATTATCAACTTGCCATCTGTGGTACAAAGATTCAAGGATTTTTTTTATCATTTCATGCATGTAAACATGAGGTGGGACAAAATTAGTTCCCCCGGTCCCAGTATAAGCCCAATAACCTAATGACATACTATATAAATATAAAAACACACTATGCAAATATAAAGGCACCAGAATAAAGTATTAACATAAACATTGTCAATAAACAGGTGATCAACACTGTCAGGTGGAAGCAGTAATATTACAGCAGTTAGTGCAAATGGAAAGAGTAGTGCAAAGTACTGCAGAGTTATGTGCAATGACTGCATAGTGAAATGTTCGTGGGTGGTTGTCAGGGAGGGGGGAGGGAGCTAGCAGCAGGGGCTACAGTGGTCCTCCAGAGTTTGTCCTGTTTCTCAGTCTGGTGAGACTCTTAATGCTCTGCAGCCTCCTGCCTGACAGGAGAGGAGCAAACAGTTTGTGTGAGGGGTGGGTGGGGTCCTTCATGATGCAGGAGGCCCTTTTCCTGCATCTGTAGGTGTAAATGTCCGAGGTTCAGGATAGGCTGCGTCCCACAGTTTTCTGTGCAGCTTTCACCACCCTCTGCAGAGCCTTCTTCTCTGCCACAGAGCAGCTGCCGTGCCACACAGTGGCGCCTCAACCTGAGGAAGTAGAGGCGCTGGGGAAGAAGGGGGAGGTGTCTGCCCCTTCTGAAGTCCACGATCATCTCCTTGGTCTTCTTCACGTTAATGCAGAGGTTGTTTTCTCTGCACCAACCCTCCAGGTGTTCCACCTCCTGCCTGTAGTCGGACTCGTCGCTGTTGGCAATGCGCCAACCACGGCTGTGTCATCCTCAAACTTAACCATCAGGCAGCTCGGGTGTTGCGCTGAGCAGTCGTGTGTGAGCAGAGTGAACAGGAGGGGGCTCAGCACACAGCCCTGGGGAGAGCCGGTGCTGAGGGTGATGAGGGAGGAGGAGATGTCGTGGATATTTACAGACTGCAGCCTGTTCGTCAGGAAGTCCAGGACCCAGTTGCAGAGGGTGGAGCTCAGTCCAAGACTACTGAGTTTGTGGATCAGTGTTTGAGGAATGATGGTGTTGAAGGCTGATGTGAAATCCACAAAGAGCAGACAGACGTAGGAGTCCTTGCTCTCTAGGTGGGTGAGATCTGTGGACCACAGAAGATATAGCATCCTCTGTGGATCGGTTCTTCCTGTATGCATACTGGTGTGGGTCCACAGTGACATGGATGCAATCTTTGATGCGGGCCATGACCAGTCTCTCAAAGCACTTCATGACTATCAGAGTGAGGGCTACTGGCCGATAGTCATTCAGGCTAGTCACTGTGGAGGTCTTGGGGATGGGGATGGGGATAATCGTGGCGGTCTTCAGGCAGGTGGGGACCGCCGCCGGCTGGAGAGAGGTGTTGAAGATGTCCGTCAGCACCTCTGTGATCTGGTGTACACAGCCCTTCAGCACCCGCCCCAGGATGTTATCAGGACCTGTAGCTTTGTGTGGGTTTATCCTCTGGAGGGTACTCCTCACTTCTGCTGGGGTCACGCGGAGGGGCTCTTCACCCAGTGGGGGGGGGGGGGGTCCACATATGCCCATATCCTCTGGGCATATGTGGACTTGGCCCTCTTCACTCCTGCAGTCAGCTTCCTTCTCGCCGCCCTGAGTTCCACCCTGTCACCTGACCTAAACGCAGTGTCCCTGGCTTTCAGCAGGGACCGGACCTCCACATTCAGCCACAGTTTCTGGTTTCTGTGTAGCTGGTTACTGTCCTGGTGCTGGTGACATCCTCGGTACACTTGTGGATGTAACAGAGGACAGCAGATGCATAGTCCTCCAGGTCCACCTCTCCCTCACGGACAGCTACGTCCCTGAAAACCCTCCACTCTGTGCACTGGAAACAGTCCTAAAGCACAGGGACAGCATTGCTGGGCCACACAGTGATGGTCTTCTGCGTTGGCGCGTGCCCTTTGAGCAGAGGACGGTAGGCAGGAACCAGCATGATGGAGATTTGGTCGGAGAAGCCGAGGTGGGGGTGGGGACAGCTTTGTATGCATCTCGTTTGTTTGTGTAAACACGGTCCAGCGTGTTATTTCCCCGAGTTGGTATGGTGACATGTTGGTAAAACATAGGCAGAGTGTCTGTCAGGTTTACGTGGTTGAAATCTCCCGCAACCACGTAAAACGCCTCCGGGTGCTTGTTCTGGATCGAGCTGATGTTGTGTAGCTCTCAAAGTGCTTCAGTAGCATTAGCACCCGGCGTGATGTAAACGGTCATAACAAACACCGCCGTAAACTCCCGAGGCAGATAGTGTGGCTGATATTTCACAGTTATGTACTCTATCGCAACGGAGCGGCTGTTCACCTTAGCGCAGTTTGTACACCAACCTTTATTAACGTAGACACGTAGTCTTTCCAGGCTTTCCCTGACAGCTGGTTACTGTCTGCTCGGTAAAGAAGCCAGCCGTCGATCTCGAAGGCTGGGTCCTGTATGTCTTATTTAGCCAAGTGTCCGTGAGGCAAAGCACTGCACAATTTCTCATCTCACAAGAATCCCCAGCCTCAGACGAAGTAGGTCCATCTTGTTGTCCAAAGAGCGGACATTGGACAGGAACAGGGAGGGGATCGGTGGTCTCCCGACGTTAGCCTTTAGCCTGACTAACAGGCCGCCTCATTTGCCCCTCTTCTGCTTCCACGCACACCGCTTCCTCTTGCCCTCTGTCCGGCGTGCCCTACTACGCCGGTGACCTCAGGAGCTGCAGTCTGCCCAGCAAGGCTCTGAGCCGGTGTGAGTCCACTGTTGTTATGCCAGAGCGGCTCTCACTCGGTCTACTGAGAGAAATAAATGGCTGGCTGATCGTCATCGTTCCCCTGCTTCCGAGTATCAGCGGGAACAGATGGTTTGGCTCCCGTCTCGTAATCTCCCCCTCCGGGTCTAGTCACATAAACTTGCACCATGCTTCATTGGACCATTCCCTATTCTCAAAATCATCAATTCTACCTCTGTTAAACTCAAACTCCCAGAGTCTCTCAAGATCCACCCCACCTTTCATGTTTCTCTCCTCAAGCCGGTCTCTTCCAGTGAGCCCTCCAGTCATTCCCCCTCCACCCCCCCAGCTCACTGACAACCATCCAGCCTTCTCAGTCTCCAACGCTGCGTTTCCACCAAGCAGTCCAGGTCGGTTCAGTATGGTTCATTGCGGTTTGGTACAGTTAAGCCTGATCCCGTTCGCGTTTCCACAGCAAACTGTGCCCTCTCGTGGTAGACGGTGTGTAAGCCGGATGCCAGAAGCCGCAGCTGTTAAACAATAGCGCGACGCCGTAGCAGCCTACCCTGCTATTGAATCCAACAAAGAAGAAAAACGCGATACAGTGAACAAAGAGCACGGATGGAAGACATGCAGCATTTCGTCCTCTCTGTGATTTTCATGTAACTCTCTGGGCTCTAAGTTCGTGGCGCAGCGCAGGGGGCGCAATCCTGGCGCAGCCTGTGCAGTGCTAATTTCGTGCGGCGCACCGCCGTGCGCTGCCTATTTGTCAATTTGGTAGACCTCCTGCGCCGAGATGGGTGTGACGGCGCGCCAGGGGGAGTTGACGGCGCACCAGGGGGAGGTGTCAGCAGATTCATGTTGGCGCAGTGACAATTTCGTGCCAAAAAAGTGCGCTGAAAGCTCGCCAGCTCCAACCTGGTCTATCCTCGGCGCAAGGCGCAGCGCACCCCACGCAGCTGTAATTTGGTGACAGGCGCACATGTGCGCACATGTCATCAAAGCCTCAGAGGCAGGTTTCCAGAGTGTCAGGCACATTTTAATGCAACAAACAATCACAGCAATCACTATTTAATGTAACCGTCTGAACCAGCATATACATTTTTATCTATATTAACTGTCCTGTCACATCTGATGTCAGATTAGGCATAATGGAAAGTTAAAGCTGTTAGCAGCCTGTAGCATGTCAATGCTAACTAGTGTAGGGCTTGATGATTTCCCTCGAGCTGAGGAGGAGGAGGTGAGGACAAGGTGCTGGTTCTCGGGTGTGAGCTGGGAGATGACAACGTGGACCTGTCCTTCCATCATTGTTGGGAACGTGGGATCCAGCTCCGGGGGATGGACGAGCTAGCCGTGCTAACCCATCGGCATCGTGCTGTTCACGGACGTGGCTGACGGAGCTGACATCGGACGCCAGCGACACATCGGAGGAGCTTCGCCTGCTGTGAGCAGACAGGATCCAGGAGACAGAGACTGAACAGACTGCTGGGGAGGCTCAGTCCTGGACCCTGTGGAGGTGGAGACTGGCTGGGCTGGAGAGTGGTGGACGAGTGGTGGACGGGATGTCATCATCTAATTTCTTATGGACCTTTTTGCACTTTCTATACTCTTTCTTACTTTTGTTTTCTTAAATGCTGCGGTGACTCCTGAATTTCCCCTCGGGGATAAATAAAGTATTTTCTATTCTATTCTATTCTATTCTATTCTATTCTCTCATTTCATTTAATTCAAAGAAAAGAGGGAGAGAAAAGAGGAAGAAAAAAGAGACAAAATAAATGTTTGTCACTCGGGATTTACCCGTGATTTCCCATATTTCTCTGTTTTAGTCTTTATTTTTAACATGATCTAAAAAGATGGAGTACATTATTGTAAGGAGGATGAGGCGGAGACACCGGGAGAGTATACAGTGTATCACCAGAGGCTTTGCTTGGCGATGACAAACCAGGAGTGCAGGTGGATCAAAAGTATTCTGAATGGATAAGCCAGCTGTGTAACTGTCTCTTAAGTTTTTACTCCGGATAAAGACAAAGGAACAGATTAAATCTGTCCCAGGAGTTGGCCCACAAGGTGATTCGCGTCGTGTCCTCCGATGCGCCCCGCTGTCCATTGACCTGCTGCAGGCACAGTGGCTCTGCGCTCATGTGCGCCTGTACTGCGCCTCTCTTGGCATTGCAGGAAACTTGCAAAGTGCGCCGGTCACGCTGTGCGCACGGCAAAGGCCGGCGCAGGGCAGGTGCGCCTCCACCTGGTCTACGAAATTAGAGCCCTCTGTTACAAAGTGCAATCAAGCTTTGTTTCAGAGACTGTGTGCGGCCAGGAGAAATGCAGCTGCTGTCTGGGTAAGAGACGATTCTTTTGACCAATCAATGGTCTGCAGTGTGTTGCTCCACCTTGCGAGAGTGGATCGGTTCAGTCTGGCACCCATACAAAGGGGTCCCAAAAAAGTAGGTCGGCTCGTCTCGGTTTTTAGGGATCTGTCTTAGGATGAGTCAGTGGAAACGCCGCACAAAGCGCGCCATACCGAGACGAACCGAACCGGTCTGCTTGGTTGAAACGCGGCTCAAGATACTGGATGTCAGGCCACCGGTAGGGGTTTCCAATACCTCGCTGACTGGATGGGTAATGGCCCTGAAGAAAGATCGTGGATTTCACGTAAGCTCATCCTGGTTCCAGGTCTTTATTGGATGATTTTTATGTTGCACACCCTGACAAACCGGGCAGGATGCCAGGAGGCATCCGTTAAAGGTCCCATATTCTGCTCCTTTTCTGAAGTGTAATATGGATAATTGATGTCTTCATGAAATGGTAGTAACATGTTTAGGTCCAAAAAGCTAATAAATCAAGCACAGCAGCATTGTTTCCAGGCTCTCATAGCCCCTCTGTTCAGAACGCTCTGATTTAGTGGGCGTGGCCTTCATATGTAAATGACCCACAGCTGATACCGTCAGGAGCTCCAAGTGTACAATGTTCAGAAAACAGCAAAGCTCGTTTACCGTAACATTACAGGCTAAAACAACAGGCTAACCGCAGCTAGAGCGCATCCTGAAGCTAACACAGAGACAGGGGGACACTGAGGGAAAGCTCTTATTTCTGCTCCATAGCACACAGCATTTAAAATACTCACTTTTCCAGGGTTCCAGGTTTGTTGGTGGATGGTTGGTAATGCGCCTGGATTCAGGACCAGTTTATTCACTAGCCCTCTGTTGTACTGTCCAAAGTTGGAAAAGCAGTCGGCAGTGAAGTGACAAGCACACACATGCATGGTTTTACTGAGTGTAGCTGGCACATTTCCCTCATAAATGAACGCCCCGACGTTCGGACAAGATTGTCTTCTAGTGTGAGCGGTTGACAGATGAATCTTTAGCCCCACGATCGTCTCACAGACTCATTGGAGCTGCCCCGATAATTTTCAAACATGTTTGACATTTACCAGGATGACAACAACATTCATTCTCACTGAGGATGACAACAGCCAAGAGAGAGAGAGAGAGCCCCCTTACAAGAGACCAGACAACAGACAACAAACGCAGGCTCAAAGTGCAACTGAAAGGCTCCGGGTCAGCTGACTGCGCGCTCCACTGGCCCATACGAGCCAGTTCAATAATTCCTTTAAAAATAACACATAACCACGCCATTTTCATACAGTAGCAAACTGTTGTTCTATCAGTGGTCGGTGTGAGATCATGCCATTATTGGCTGATACAGCAACAGTTTCACCTCTGTCCCTCTGCGTGCGCGTGGATGACAGACAACGCTGCAGACAGCTCCGCTTCTCTCTCCTCCTGTCCCATCAGTGCGCTTAAAACCTCAGATCAAACAACTGAGCACATGTGGTGCATCACTCTCTCTGGTCAAATAATCTTGGTGGTGGCTGTGGTGGTTCCTGAAATTTTCTGCTGTGGGGGTTTCTCTGGTCTCTCTTACAGAGACTTGGGCGGCTCCCTCTCCTGTGCGTTGGTTCTCTCTCCTGCTCTGCCTGCTCCTGCTCCTGCACACCTAGTCCCTATCAGGCTCATCAGGAACATGCTCTCAAGCTCTGGGGAGAGAGAAGACCAGTGCCTGAGTATTCCGGCTGCTACACATGTGCCTCCCTGAACCTCCTGCTTTGCCGCCCAAGCTCTACCACACAGCCACGCTCTCCCTTTGGATTTCACTACCCCGTTTTGACTCTGGACAAAGGAAACCTCCTCAGCTCCAACGTGATAAAAGTTCTGAAATTGCCTTTTCTGCCTCTGCCTTGCTTTTGGGTCCAAACTCAAACTACTGGTTTAAAACCCTAACAAGTTTGTTGTGTCTTAGGAAGATATGATTTATTAGATTCCAGTTTTCGGGATTAATGCTTGGTTATATTGATTTGATAATGGTTGTGGTCAGTATTTTGTGCTTTAAACTCACAACAAACACTTTATGACCAGAGGCCTATATCACGAAGCAGGATTAGTGTCTTAGCGAGATAACTTCAGGGTTAACTCTTGATTACCGATAGCATGAAGCCGGTTCCTATTTTATCAGAGTAGATCACCATGGTGACTTACTCTGAAAGGCTATCCTGCTCTGGAGCAGGATAAGTTGGAGGTTGAACCTGATCCTATAAAAAGCCCCTCCCACTGGCCAATCGGCTTCTCAGAAACAATGGCCTGCCCTTTTCTCCAAAACCTGGTAGACAGAGGCACACAAGTTGTCAGGAGAGCCTTACACAGAGAAAGAGTGTTCAAAGACCGTTCCGATCCACTCGATCAGAGCGATGAATCGCTTTATGAGAGGTACAGATTCACACGGCCCGGTCTGATATACCTCTGTGAAATTTTAGAGCCGTACATAGCCTGTGCAACCCGCAGGAGCGGTGCACTGGCTGTCCCTCAGTCATTGTACATCGCCCTGCGATTCTTTGGGCAGCTACTTTTACTCAGTCGGGGATGCGGAGCGGCTGAGCAAGTTTACCGCATCCCGAGTTGTACACCAAGTAGCTGCTTCCCTCACAGATCTCAGGGACGAATTGATAGCGTTCCCAGGACACCTGCCGACACACGTCATCAAGCAGGGATTCTATGACATTGCAGGTACTGTAAGCCATTTCACCATTCAATCTACAGTGCAAACCCCACGAGGGAGGTTCCTGGGCATTAAATACAGTTTACTGTCATCACAGGGTTCCCAAGAGTGCTTGGCTGCATAGATGGCACCCTTATCCCCATCTCTTGTCTCCTGGGTGAGGATGAGGGGGACTATGTTGACCGGCACAACAGACATAGCCTCAATGTCCAGGTATTTCATGCAATTATAATTCGTAGTGCACACAATCATTGAGTTAATAGTAAGTGATGATTCTGTTTAACTTATTTATATATATGAGGCACTGACACAGTATGCATTAACCCCAGCATAGGCTATGTTCACTCTGCCTGCATGATGTACAGGTGCATCCTCTTGGATGAAAACATCTTTAAAGTAGCCTTTTTTTTTTTTTTATCTCACTTATCTCAGAAATTGAAAAATGTCCATTTTATCATAGTTACTTCCTTCAAGATGTATTAATTGCTGTGAATGCTCCCGTATTATATTCACACATCCTTTGTCTTGTGCCTCTGCACTTTATTAAGTCTCAAACTGCCAGTTACAGTTTTTACATAGCTGCTAGAAATCCATCAAGATGGTTGACATATTTTTCTTGAAGGGTTGGAAGTTGCTTGAATTTGACCTTGTAGACTATATGAATCCTGCAGTTTTTCATGTCGAGCAGAGGCATTTAAATCAACAGCACTTCTCCATACACAGGCTACAAATTCACACTGATGCTTTGACTGATGCTGTGGACCTCTGTTAACAAATGTTTCTGCAGATGACGTGTGACTCTAACTGTATTATCACCAGCCTTGATGCCAGGTGTCCTGTGTCGTTTCATGACTCCCGTGTGTTCAACGAGAGCACACTCTGCCGCAGACTGCAGTGAGGTATGACAACCATACATTAGGTGCTATTGTTTGTTACAATATGTATTTCAGTCAGAGTGAAGTTCATTGACAAGTAGGTGTACACATGCAGGGGATCTGAAATGGATACCTCCAGTGGTCATATAAAGGATGAAAAAAATGAATGCTGCGAAGGCTATTTTGAAATGATAATAAAATAGGACTAATTTCCAACTATCAATACTAATTATGCAAATATTCCTCTAATCTACAGGAGACTTCAGTGGGGTGCTGCTTGGGGATAGGGGCTATGCCCTGCAGCCATTCTTGATGACCCCCTACACAGAGCCTGAACCAGGACACCAAACACGATAACCCACAACCAGATCAGACTGCAGCAGACTGTCTCATTGAAACACACGGGAGTGCGCAGATGCGCGTGAATAAGATGGAGTGAATCGTCAGCGATCTGTTACTTATATATAAAAAAAAGCTCAGGAACAGGTCTGTATAAACCTCCAATGTGAGTTATTTGTCTAATTTTCATATTGCGATGTTCACATTAAATATCAAAATATCACACAAACAATTTTGACACAATCTTTTTTCTTTTTTTTTTCTTTTTTAAAACCGTGGTTTTTTTTCCGTTATAGTTTTAAAACAGAAAAACAAAAAACAGGTCAGTTTTTTTATTTTTTATTTTATTTTGTTTTGAATCAGAATAACGAAAGAACGAACCATACACGGATTAAAAATCCCATGATAATTCCATTCTCTCACATTCTATTTTTAATTTAAAACAAAATCAATGCAGCGAAAAATAGACCGTTATTTGTTTTCTGTTTTATGATCTGAAAATGAGAAATTGAATAACAAGTTGTTATCCATTTTCCGATTTTGGATTCTAAAACGGATATGGAATGAACGAATGATACCCTGATATTGCAGCTATACACTCCGTTGCACCAGGATGATGGGAGAGATTGAGTCTCCCAGATTGTGAATGGCACATCTTTATTTGGGCGCTAAACCTGTCTAGAAACTGAACATAATGTCGTGCATTACAGTGAAGTTGTTTGAACGACCTCCCGTATGTTTGTGTGTTCTATTTAACTTAAGGGTATACTGCAGCTTGTTTGAGTGTCAATGGGGGACACATGGAGAGACAACACTTTGTTCTTGGCAAGCCTAATTCTGTCATGGTTTGGGTTTTTGGTTTCTGGGTTTTCTTGTGTTTCTGCTCTGTTGTGTTTCTTTGTAATTCTGTTCTTGTCCTGTGTTTCTGTGTCACCTGTGTTAATCTTAGTTATTCTAGTGAAATGTCTGTGTCTCTTGTTATTGTTTAGTTCTTTAGTTCGTGCTTCTTGTGGTTTTGTTTTGGTTCTTGTCATGTGTATGTCTTTTTGTGATTATTCTCAGTGTTTATGTGTTTAAGATGTATTTAGTCTCTGTCTTGAGTTTCCCTGTGTTTGGTTTATTTCTCCTTGTGTTTCCCTCCTTGTTGATTGCTCCTCATGTGTTTCACCTGTGTCTGGTTTCACACCTGTGCTGATCACTCCCTGGTCTACAGGTCCTTCTCAAAAAATTAGCATATTGTGATAAAGTTCATTATTTTCTGTAATGTACTGATAAACATTAGATTTTCATATATTTTAGATTCATTACACACAACTGAAGTAGTTCAAGCCTTTTATTGTTTTAATATTGATGCTTTTGGCAAAAAAGTAAAGAAAAACCAAAAACCCCTGTCTCAAAAAATTAGCATATTTCATCCGACCAATAAAAGAAAAGTGTTTTTAATACAAAAAAAGTCAACCTTCAAATAATTTTGTTCAGTTATGCACTCAATTCTTGGTCGGGAATCCTTTAACAGAAACGACTGCTTCAATGCAGCATGGCATGGAGGCAATCAGCCCGTGGCATTTCTGAGATGTTATGGAGGCCCAGGAAGCTTCGATAGCAGCCTTAAGCTCATCCACAGTGTTGGATCTGGTGACTCTCAACCTCCTCTTCAAGATATCCCACAGATTCTCAATGGGGTTTGGGTCAGGAGAGTTGGCAGGCCAGTTGAGCACAGTAATACCATGGTCAGTAAACCATTTGCCAGTGGTTTTGGCACTGTGAACAGGTGCCAGGTCATGCTGGAAAATGAAATCTTCATCTCCATGAAGCTTTTCAGCAGATGGAAGCATGAAGTGCTCCAAAATCTCCTGCAGCTAGCTGCATTGACCCTGCCCTTGATAAAACACAGTGGACCACCACCAGCAGCTGACATGGCACCCCAGACCATCACTGACTGTGGGTACTTGACACTGGACTTCAGGCATTTTGACATTTCTTTCTCCACAGTCTTCCTCCAGACTCTGGCACCTTGATTTCCAAATGACATGCAAAATTTACTTTCATCTGAAAAAAGTACTTTGGACCACTGAGCAACAGTCCGGTGCTGCTTCTCTGTAGCCCAGGTCAGGCGCTTCTACCACTGTTTCTGGCTCAAAAGTGGCTTCACCTGGGGAATGGGGCACCTGTTGCCCATTTCCTGCACACGCCTGTGCACGGTGGCTCTGGATGTTTCTACTCCAGACTCAGTCCACCATTTCCGCAGGTCCCCCCAAGGTCTGGAATCGGCCCTTCTTCACAATCTTCCTCAGGGTCAGGTCACCTCTTCTGGTTGTGCAGCGTTTTCTGCCACACTTTTTCCTTCCCACAGACTTCCCACTGAGGTGCCTTGATACAGCACTCTGGGAACAGCCTATTTGCTCAGAAATTTCTTTCTGTGTCTTACCCTCTTGCTTGAGGGTGTCAATGATGGCCTTCTGGACAGTAGTCAGGTCGGCAGTCTTACCCATGATTGCGGTTTTGAGAAATGAACCAGGCTGGGAGTTTTTAAAAGCTTCAGGAATCTTTAGCAGGTGTTTAGAGTTAATTTGTTGATTCAGATGATTAGGTTAATAGCTCATTTAGAGTAACTTTTCACGATATGCTAATTTTTTGAGATAGGGATTTTTGTTTTTTCATTACTTTTTTTTGTCAAAATCATCAATATTAAAACAATAAAAGGCTTGAACTACTTCAGTTGTGTGTAATGAATCTTAAATATATGAAAGTCTAATGTTTATCAGTACATTACAGAAAATAATGAACTTTATCACAATATGCTAATTTTTTGAGAAGGACCTGTATATAGTCTCTGTGTTCCATGTGCTTTCTGTTGGTTCATTTTTTGCTGTCGATGTATGTCGCCTCGTGCCTTGTGTGTTCCCAGAATCTCCAGTGAGTTTTCCTGTGTTTTTGGTTTTGTTTCTTTTGTTTTAGTTTTTGGATTTCCAGTTTTGACTTTTGGAATTAGTTAAAATAAAGTTTTTGTTCATCTGCATTTGGGTCCTCCACCTCTTTTGTTTTTTCCCTCTGGACTCCTTACATAATTCCAAAGCCTCAGCCAAAGCAGTATTGTCTTTTGCTTGTTCATGTCAGGAGGTTTCACATCACTTTGATAAATTGTAAATGTGTACAATCAGACATGTAAAAGAAGAGAAATCAATTAATTACAAATAAAAACAAACAAACAAGGTCCAGGATATTAAAGACAAGAATTTGCTTCTGCACATGACAAAATTATATAACATACAATCATACAACAGAACACATGAATACAACAAACCCACGCATGCACGCGTCATACCAAAAGGGCTTTAAGATCAGTCACAGTTTGGTTCAAGAGCTCTATAGTTTCTTCCTTTGCATTATGCATCCGCGCTGTGGATAATTCCAAGTAGGCCACATCGACAAAAGTTAGTACCCACTGACGGTGAGACAACAAGTGTGGAGGTTTCCATCTTATGGCGACAATCTTCTTTGCAGCAGTCAAGCCGGCCAAAAAGATTCTTTTTTGCATTTTACATTTCAGCTCAGACACATCATCGAGGATCAAAAGGGGAATATCACAAGACAACTAATTGGACATACTGTTCCTCACCACCTCCCAGAAATATGCCACTCCTGGGTATTCCCACACCATGTGAAAATATGTACTTATTGAGCCCGTATGACAGAGAGAACAGTTTGGGTCAGCCTTCAGCCTCATATCGTAAAGTTTATGAGGTGTCATGTAGGTCCTGTGAATAAAGTTCAGATGAATCTGTTGGTGATTGGGGTTCTTAGACGAGTGTAATACAGAGTCCCATTCTACTTCCCAGTCAAAATCATGTGGAATAGGGACATCCGTTTACTAACAAGAATCCAAATGTAAAGGAACATAAATCATTTCTAGAACATAAACATACAACTTAGAAATTAGACCTTCACATTTTAAAGACTGTAATAAATAAAAAAGGGCTTTCAAAACGCCTTCATTTGTTCTTAGAAAGTTATTTTAAAAGAGAAATCAATCTTTCATTTTGTTCATAGGTTGCCCTGAACCTTTCCTCCTCTGGAGAAGCCTCGTCCTTGAGGAAATTAAGAAGGGTCCCCTGGTTGGGCCTTGTCCTCTTCCTTGGAGGGGGACGAGGACAGGTGGAGGTGGATGGCCCATCATCTGTAAATGATAACAAACCTATTTAGCAAACACTTATTTAAATAGTATTCCAAATCACTTTACCGAGTAAAGATGGGGGAAAAAGGTAAAGACAAATGTGAGGAGTACAGAAATAAGAACCCTTAAATGAACAGCAGACACTGAAACCATGTAGAAAAGGCAAGAAAAAGCACCACCAGATGGAGGAAAGACAAACATCAGAGACATTTATACAACAAAATATTATGTTACAGGATCCACAGCTTGTGCTGGGCTGAGGTTCTGTTTGTTCCTCCTCCTCCTCCTCCTCCTCCTCCTCCTCCTCCTCCTCCAAGGACCGGCGACAAGCTGCAGATCCCACAATTGATGATGGGCCAACCATGGAGGCCCCAGCAGCATCTGCTTCAGGGTTTACCCCGATGGCCTCATGCATGAGGGAAAACCATGGCAAAGTTGCTCTGCCCCTGCAGGTTAAGGAGGCAGATGATTTCCCTGCAGGCAATAAACATGATCAGCCTATTCCATCACTTGCACTGTCTTCCAATATATTGATTTAATATCAGTCAAATGGGATTTACTCAATATGCTAATATACCTCACAGCTTTAAGAATAACATTTTCTCTACATATAAAATACAATACAAATCTGTTTCCCACATTTTTTTATTGGTTAACATGTTTACATGATCCAGCATGAGCTGAAAACTCACATCCACACCTTCTTGGCTGTATGCCTCTTCCCCGTAAAGAGGCCGTCGTGCTCGATTCTGAGCTCTATGAGTCTTTTGGTGACTTCTTCAGTCCCTATAACAAAGAATAATTTCTTGTTTTTGCAGAAGATATCATAGTAGGGATAATATAGGCCAGGGGTGGGCAAACTTTTTGATTCATGGGCCACATTGGGTTCTTACATTTGACAAAGGGGCCGGACCAGGAGCAGATGGATGGAGTGCTTTGCTAACTATCAGGGTATCATTTGTTCATTCCATATCCATTTTAGAATCCAAAATCGGAAAACGGATAACGACTTGTTATTCAGTTTTTTTTGTTTTCAAATCGAAAATCAGTAAACACGTAACGGTCTATTTTTTGCTGTTTTGATTTTGTTTTGAAATTAAAATTAGAATATGAGAGAATGGAATTATCATGGGATTTTTTATCCGTGTATGGTTCGTTCTTTCGTTATTCTGTTTCAAAACAAAATCTAAAAATCTAAAAAACTGGCTTGTTTTTTAGATTTTCTGTTTTAAAACCAAAACGGAAAAACGGAATTACAGAAAAACACGTTTTTTTCTGTCCTGGTTTTAAAAATGTAAAAAACAAAAATTATAAAAGATTCTGTCAAAATTGTTTGTGTGATATTTTGATATTAAATGTGAACTCTCTATATAGAAAACATCAGAATTGCAGGGAAAATAAAACATTAACAAGGTTTATTCATTTAATTTTTTCAAGTTTGGCGGGCCGGATTAAAACGTTTAACGAGCCGCATGTGGCCCCGGGCTGTAGTTTGCCCATGCCTAATATAGGCCATGAATTCATCAAAATTATTATTTTTACTCAGTGTGAGTGTGTTTGTATGCTAAATGCCCATTGTTTTGGTGTTTTCATTGGATCAGGAGCTACAAACGTCATAAAAAATAACTTTCATTAATGTGAATTATAATCTGCCTGACCCTCAGGGTCTACTCAGGGTCAATATGTGTCAATGAGCATCTCTGTCACCTGCTGACTTTTTTTTATTTTTAATTGTCCATGTTTTCTGTTTGTAAATGTGTGTATGGTCTGAGTAGACTGCAAAAACTGAATTGCCTGATATATCAGGTTTTCCAATGTAATCTCATTTAACGTGTGTTTTCCTGAACAGACTGTCCACTGTAGCAACCTCACAGTTACAAACACAAACAACACAGATAAATCAGGACAGACAACAGATGGAAAACCTGGAAGAACTGCCCCATGATAGTGTTCCATATTATCTGTGATATCATATGTTCAGCTTAGAATTCGTTTAAATGATGAGCCAAATATTTCTTTACACAGTGAAGAAGATAAAAAAAGAGATAAAAGAGACACTGAAATTCAGTTACTTCTCAGATTCTGAGGGAACATTAGGCATTTGACACGTTGACTGCTTTGTCTGAAATGTGGATATACTCACTAAAATGCTTCCCAAGAAGGTGCTACTTACACTTAAACAGCTTATCTTGCTTCATGGTGCTCACGTTTCAAACGTGGACAGCTGGCGCTTGATAGCCGGCTCCGATACGTCACAAGGGGGCGTGTCTGTCAGTGAAAAGACTTCCGCGAAGCCTGCACTTGTGTTTCCTCGATTATGCCTCCTCCAGCTCAGTCTCCTCTCTCCTCTGAGCGCATTTGGCTCTTTGGAATGTCCTCCAATATGGCTGCTCACAAAGTACTTCCGGTGTCGCGGAGGAGAGAGGAGAGAGGAGACTGCATTTTGGCACATTGGGAACACCCAAAGCCAGCTCTTGTGTTTCCTCAATCATAGTTCTTCTGATCAGTCTCCTCCCTCCTCTCTCCTCTGATCACAGTTATTGCTTTGGGACAGCCTTCAAAATGGCGACTCAGAAAGTTCTTCAGGTGCCGGAGAGGAGAAAGGGGAGAGGAGGCATGAAATTATCACTTTGAGACACACCCTAAGAGTGCGTTCGAAAACTTCTTCTTGGCAAGGAACCTTCCTTACTGAAGGAATGACCCGGAAGTATTTCAGCATCGGCCATGATAAAGGCTGTTCGAATTCTCCAAACGTTAAGGAAAGGAAGGCCGTTGCTTCCTTTATTAGCTCCTTTAGCTTAGGAAACACTGGACCATCCTTTACGAAAGGAAAGGAGAAAGGGCGCCTCATAATGCATTGCGGCAGCTGACGTATACAAATACGTCACCTGCTGGAGATGTACAGAAACATACGATGGAGAAAGGATGTAAATCATGTAAGTACCTGATTTTCAATCATTTTCCCTCATGTGTTTGCCAGAACGTGAGTATTTATAGTAATTTTGTGTTGTGGAGTATGCATATAACAAGATGTATAGGTAAACCTACTACGGTATAACTCTTAACTGTTAAAATGATTTCCAATTGAAAAGACAGGTTTTGCTAGTTTTATATAAGTCATATCATATCAGGAAAAAATGTCTGCTTTCTTAAATGCGATCTGTCCTTTTCTCATTCAGTCACTGATGCAGAAACCCTTGCTCTAATCAGAGCAAGGGTTAAACTTAACCACCTCTTCAGCGGGAGGAGGAATGCCGCTAAAGAGGGCTGGCAGTGAGTATATGTACATTATGCCATTTATGAAAGAATGACAGAACAAAGATGAATCAAGCTAATTCTGACCGTTGCTGTAAATTTTAGAAAGGTGGTGAAGGAGATGGGGTTGGAGGGTGAGGTGAGCCCACTCCAACTTGCTAAAAAAGTGGGACAATTTAAAAACCAAATACATATTTTGTGACAAAGTATTCTTGTTTTTTTTTTTAATTTGAAATCTGTTTCTAATAATGCAACATCAGGATGGTCTTTAAGGGTGACCATAGATCTTTATGTGGAAAGTAATTGCTTCTGTCCATGCTTGCTGTATACCGTATTTTCCGGACTACAAGGCGCTTTGGAATATAGGGTGCACCTTCAATGACTGGCTGATTTGAAAACTGTTTTCATATATAGGGCGCACTGCGTTATAAGGTGCATAGAGTAGAAGCTATAGTAGTGGCTGGGGTTGCATGATGCATCCACTAGATGGAGCTGCGCTAAAGGGAATGGCAACAAAACAGTCAGATAAGTCAGTCAAATTCAGGCTACAGCCACACGGAGCTGCACATTTTCCTATCCAACTATTTTCTGTGCCGTTTTTTAAAAAAAAGTGCACAGTAAAGACAAAGCCGTTTCTGCCGTCCACAAAAGCCGAGATCAGTTCAAATGCCAGACCTTTGGGGGGCGCTGTATTGCTCTAACAATAAACAAGAAAAGAAGCCCGGGCCAGCCTGTGAGCTAATGTTAGCACTTAGCAGAATTCCTCTTTACAGGTTCTTACTGCTTACCGCTGTTACTCCAACAACGCCCCTCTGTATGTTGCCCCAATGGCTTGTAATGTTTGTTCTCCATGAAAATAAGAACTCAAAGATTCACTGACCGGCACAGGGACCGACAGGGGTGAGGCGACGGCAGCAACCTGGCCCTGGTTTGAAGCCATGCATGAGACACTTGGGGAGAGGCCATCAATTCAGCCTCCTACTCTTATAGCCTCATGCATAGTTCCAAATCAGGGTTCGGCAGCTGCTGAAGCCTCAGCCTCTCCATGTGGCGAGCCCACTGAGCCCCTCCTGGGGCCCTCTATGGCAGCAGAGGGGGAAGAGGAAGCAGTGTCCTCCACCAGCAACCAGCCCCCCAGGAAAAAGGCCAAAAGGGGTCAGGCCGTTTGGCCTTCCTTAAAGAGCAGGCCAAAAAGGACGAGGAGGTGGAGGCCAAAATACTACAACAGAATGAACATTGCCTCACTTTGTTGGAGGAACTTGTGAAAAATAAACAAACATGAGCTTTCCCGTTGTATTCTTCAGTTTCACTACAAAACATTTTGTCTACGAATATGATTTTAGACGGAGGCTGGTAAAGAGGTAATTACACTTAAGCATACTAAAATGCAGTAATAAAAGTGACTGCTTTCATAATTCCCACAGCAACAGGTGTAATAATAATTTCATTTTATAACTTTACACAATGCATCCCCTGAAGTGATGAAAGTGTTGACAGATCAAGTCCAATGTTTTTAAGTCTTTCAGTTTAACATTCATGCTGAAATGTGTGAATATTGTTGAATAGCTGAAAGTAAGTTGATATTCTGGAGGGTTGCAAAGCTAATGTAAAGTCAGTCACCTACAGTTTCATGCATTCTATCATAAAATGCATTGGGATTTGTCTGCAATATGGTCTTCAAATGTATAGCATGCTCACATTAAGACCCAAGAATAGAACAAGGCAGTTTTTTCACCAAAAGGCAATGTTATCATTTATTATGGAACAAAGAGTGGAATACGTCTTCAAATGCAGAAAAAAAGAAATGATGTTTAAATTCATATGACAATTTTACATCATAACATAATTGTGATCCTGTAGAGGAGGGGGTAACTGGTGAGGAACAGACACTTGTGCAGCGAGTCTTTCCCTCAGCTGCTGACCACTGCTCTCATCTCCCTGCACAGGTGGAGGTGGTGGTGGAACAGGATCCTCATCCTGATCCAGCTCCAGGACATCTCCAGCAGTCAGGCAGATGTTGTGAAGGACTGCACAAACTGCAACAACCTTTGGGGCAAAGCTATGGTCAACTTCAAGGGCTTTGAAGAACAATCCCCTCCACCTTGTCTTCATCATGAGGGCTCGCTCAATGACTGAGCAAGCCCTGGCATGATGGGCATTGAAACAGGCCTCCAGTCTTCCCCTTACAGGCTCCCTGTATGGTGTGATGAGGGTCACGGGTGTTTTAAAGCATGGGTAGCCCCCATCCCCAGTGATGAAGAGCCCAGCTGGTGGGTAACAAGCACTGACAAACACTGGACTATTTCTCAGTACCCTGGTGTTGTGGACTGAACCAGGGTTGCCAACAAAAATGTCCTGGAATTTGCCAGTGCTGTCACAGATGGCTTGGAGCTGGACAGAGTGGAGCTGTTTCCTGTTCAGGTAGTCCATACCATGGGGTCCATGTGGAGCCTTTACCCGGACATGGCATCTATCCATGGCTCCGACACAGGGACTGAAGGCTGGAGAGTTTGCAAGGTTCTGGAACCCTCATCCTACTCCAGGACACTCTTCCAGGGAAGGGAAGTGGATTACCCGTGTGAGGAGGGTTAGGATGGCCTCGCACACCCAGTGCACAATGTCAAAGACTGTGGTCTTTGGAACATTGAATACTTTCGACACTACAGTGTAAGACAAGCCATGTGCCAGCCAGTACAACACCAGCAGGACCTCCACAGACTGGCTCCATCCATGGCTCTTGTCTCTCCTGAGGAGGGCCATCAGGGCTTCGATGGACTGCCTGGACAATCGGTAGTCACTCCTTGTGTCTGCTGAGGCGTCCGCATATACTTGGAAAATAGGGAGGTGGGGGTTAAGTTCTGCATAAATGCTTTCTTTGTCCTGTAAAAAATAAAAAATCATAATGTTAACATTTTTGTATCAAATAAATGCATTCATTTGTTTTAAAGCAAAAACAGTGCAACAAAATGCAATATAAGAAACATGTGTAACTTCTGAAATGTGTGAATTTTAACCATGATCTCTGTGGGATATACTAACAACTTCCTACCATTTCCAAATACAATGCCATGGCCCTCCTCAGCCATTCTTTTCTCATCCTTCGGATCAGTCTTCTGTTTTTCTGAAGGGTCAGCCACACAGAAAACACAGCAACACGTGGGTTGTCCATTTTGCTCTCTAACAGTAGTGCAAAATCTCTCCTTTTATAGCCCACTAATCGATGCTACTCGTCAGGATAAACTCTACTCAGCTTGGTTGAGGGGTTAGATCCATTATTAAGTTCCACACAGATCCGCTCTGATGCAGAATAAGTAGTTTGTGTAATTATTTGACAGAAAAATAACATTCTCAACCTTGTCCAATTTTAAAAAAACTAGCATAACAAAGTAGACATTTCAAACATATATTAGCTGATAATTTAACTACCATGACCCAATTTTTATAACCAGATTGTAGTGATCCTGCAAATGTAAACATTGAGCTCTGTGTAGAACAGCTTGAAGAGACACAACATTTTACTTTGTGTGTTTATGTTTTAGTTTTGAGGGACAATGAATATATGTAGACAATACAGAGTTAACATTTGGGCAGGCATAAAGAAAAATATATGCTTCAAAGATAACCTTCTGTTCATATCTTTAACATTTAATTTATTGGTGGACAGATAAATAATTGCATGTTATTATTTGTTTTCAAGCATTTACTTTTCTCCATAATTACCCATTATGTTGATGAATATCAAACAATTTTTGCTACTTGTTTCCTATATTAATATTAGGCCTATATACTAATTACTATATTTTCATCCGTCTTAATATATGAAGTTAATCATTCCAATAATAAGACAGAACAATGGGGTCTCCAGTGATGTTTATCAAAAAAAATCAATAAAAGAAAGACATATTTGGTATTTTACAATTATCTCAATGATAATGTGTAAATAAAAAAGATAAACATGTATTAGCAGGCTTAAGGTTTTAATATGTAAACATTTTACATTATTTTCCCTAACCTTACAGCCGTGTGCAGAAAAGACAATGCATGGTCAAAGAAAAAATACCTATTGTAGATGTTAACAGGTCACAAAACATCGCAGTGAGGTAAAGCAGATCTTAAGGGCGGTTGTTGTAGTTCTCTTTTTCTGAACATTGTAGTTCGTCATGGCTTACAACGTCACAAGAAGCCATGACGGCCGTCATCCCATAAACATGACATCAAAGTGAAAGTGCAGTCGAATTCCTCTTTTACCGCAGTTCTCCTTTCCTTTCCTCTTACTCCCTCCTTTCCTTGACCCTGTGGCGTTTTCCATCGGGGTTAAGGTAAAGTGGAAAGGAAAGGAAAGGAGTTAGGAAGGAGTTTTCGAACGCACCGTTTGTGTATTCTAGTAATAAAATGTCCATTTCTCCGGCTAAATAAACGTTTTTGATCTTCTCTCAGTCACACTGCTTGCCAGGTTTATTGCTGTTTATGAGTGGTAGACGTGCAGTTTGAATTTGTTTTATGGTGTTTTCCCAGGGGGTTTCCCTTAATTATGGCGTAATCTGCACCTGTGTCTCTTTCATGGTGTAATTAGTTAACAGGCCGATTACTTGCAGTCGTGCATGCAGCTAACGTCAAACGGCCATTCCATCACAGAACATTAGGACTAATGTCTGTTTGTTTAACGACTGAACGGGCATATGGCCCTGAGGGGTATTCCACGAAGCTGGCTAAGCTCAAAGCCTGGCTTATTTCAGTCAGCTTCGCTAACTTTAGTGAGAGTTTTGTTCCACCAACAAGTCTTAGGGCTAGCCTGGCTTGGTAACCATGGTAACTCAGCCAGAGCAACTAGCCTGATCTGGGGCAGGCTAACAGTCAAGCTTACTTTAGCTCCATGTCAGGGAGGTCTGACGAGCTTCAGAAAGACGCCTGTGAACCGCCTGTTACACATTTAATTAATCTTGACCTGTATTCAATGATTTTCTTGCATGGTGACACACATTGAGACCTTTTCAAATAACACCAAAATAACCATGAATCAAAATCTGGCTTGTCTCAGTTGCAGATGTGAGTAGATGTGAGCAGATGGCTTAGTGGTTAAGGTGTAGGGCCCCCATTTCTATATAATTTTACTTTTCACTGCGCCGTGGGTTCGAATCCGCCAGCGGGAACGATTTGAAAATATATCTGATTTTCTTTCTTCTCTCACCCTCTAAGTGCAGTCAACACGTACCAGGAATAGGCACAGATTGTCTTAAAATAAGCAGGACACAACAGCCACAGTTATCAATAAAGAATATCTTCCTTTTTTTCCAATCTGATCATGATGATAATCTAGAGGTGATGCCAAATGATGAGATAACTATTTTGTGTACAAGTTCATTTGTGTCTTCTCCCTTATTTAAATGTAGGGCACAGAAGCACGATCAACTCTAATAAAAATGACATCTCCTCTAAAAGCCTACATCTTTTTTTCTGCTTTTTTATTCAAAGTTTGAGTGTTCGATGAAACATCTCCACATGAAGTTCCCCCTTTTTTCCAAAGTATTCCTACTTTGGTTTTAGGAGTTACCTATGTTACTGCTTTATTCATCTATAGTGGATATATATTTGTCAAATCAAGAACATGAATTAGGCCTGCCAGAGTAAAAAGTGAAAACCACATCACATTACACAAAACCAGATTATGTTGAAGCCTCTTTCTCTTATTTTTAAATATATATATATATATATATATATATATATATATATATATATATATATATATATATATATATATATATATATATATATATATATATATATATGTTTTATTTCATCACGATTGATGCCCCCTGGGCCACAATAATGTGACAAGCTTCAGGGAGAGGAAAAAAAGTCACCAACCACTGCAGAAATCTAATCAGTGTTGATTAGACACAGGCATATATAAGCACGGTATTCTTGAACCACAACCTTTTCCACAACCATGGCATGCCCTTTCATTGATGAGGAACCTGTGGATGTTGGTGCTGCTATAATACATAGGGCTTTCAATCTGCCGGCGCCCAGACATTTCTGGGACCGGACAAATCCCCTGGTCTTTTCTGAAGAGTACCTGTGGGAGAGATATAGATTTAGTAGGCCGGGAATTGTGTATTTGTGCACACTGTTGGAGCCCCACATTGTGAGGCCAACCTGCCGGAGCAGAGCCCTGACCACTGTGCAGTCGGTCTGCATTAGCCTGCGTTTTTTTGCCAGTGGGTCTTTTTTACACTGTGTGGGTGATGCAGAGGCTCTGTCAAAAGCAACAGTATGTCGTGAAATCAGACGTGTATATATAACTCTAAAAAGGTACCTCAACAGGTTTGTAACCTTCCCTGGCCATCTGGACCCGTAGCGCATCGAGGAAGAGTTCTATTCAATTGCAGGTATGTGATGATCCTCAGGTGTAACTTAACCTGCCGGGTGATGTTTCTGTATGAAGTTGTGACTCTTCTTCAGGCTTTCCTAATGTTCTTGGGGCCATAGACTGCACACATATCTGCATCCGGGCCCCATCTGGATCTGCAGAGGCAGACTTTGTAAACCGAAAAGCGTTTCACAGTATAAATGTACAGGTAAGTCACATTGCTCCAGCGTAACAGCATATAAGGCAATAAAACATGGACACAGATGAGAAATGTACAAGTGTAGATGCTTTTGTACCTCAAGATGAACATGTTGCATGTCATTTCATCTCAATGAGCCATTCTTAATACCCTTCAAGTAATGTTCCTCACTGATGATTACCCTCCATGCTGGCAGATGATCTGCGATGGACGATGCCTGATAACCAACATTGAGGCTAAATGGCCAGGGTCTGTCCGTGACGCAAGAATAGGGAGAGCGTCATCACTTTCACATAGGTTTGCACAAGGCAAGACAAATTTATGTTAAGCAATTCTACTTTGCAAGAAATTAATATTGCATGTCATAGACTTAATCATTTGTTAGAAAACTGTATGTTTATTCTGCAGGTGACTTCAACAGCATTCTTCTCAGGGACAGAGGTTATCCATGCCTGCCATTTCTTCTTACCCCTTACATGGATCCTGCTACAGATCCACAGAGGGCGTTCAACCGTGCCCATGCAAGAACCAGGGCACGAGTAGAGATGCTGTTTCGACTTATCAAATCAAGATTTCAGTGCTTGAAAGTTCTGAGAGTGGCTCCTGACAGGGCCTGTGACATAACTACTGCTTGTGCAGTTTTGCACAATATTGCAACAATTCGTAGTGAGAGAGTGCCACATGTGTTGGATGAGGAGGGGTGGGATGACATTACTGCAGAGCCACAGGAACCTATTGATGGACAGAGAGTGAAGAACCTCTCCACAGCCACCTATTTTAGTTAAACTATTTAACATACGTTCACTTTTGAATGTCTCCCTATGTTCTAACTTTTTTCATCAACCCCATATTTGACACCAGAACAATCTACAGGAGTGAGGTGGGTCACCTGGCCACGTGGTGCCAGGACAACAATCTCCACCTGAACGTGGAAAAGACAAGTAGATTGTTGTGGACTTCAGGAGAGAGCACGCCCAGCATGCTCAACTATCTATCAACGGTGCTGTCGTGGAGAGAGTGAGCGGCAATAAGTTCCTGGATGTGCACATCTCTGAGGACCTTGCCTGGAACGTCAACTTTACATCACTGGCCAAAAAGGTCAACAGTGGCTCTACTTCCTCCACAAACTGAGAAGAGCAAGAGCCCCAACCCCCATCATGACCACCTTCTACAGAGGCACCATTGAGAGCATCCTGACCAGCTGCATCACCATGTGGTACGGTGCCTGCACCGTGTCCTGCTGAAAGACCCTGCAGTGCACAGTGAGAGCAGCTGAGAAGATTATTGGTGTCTCTCTCTCCTCCCTCTCCTCAATCTACAACACCAATTTATTTATTACTGTTGCTTCTGTATACATACATTTACAAATTTTTGTTCAGTTCATAGTCAGTTCTATTTTTATTCTGTTCATAGTACATAGAACTAGTAATCTAGTTTCTTTAGTCTTGTTTTTAATATTGCCTTTTGCACCGTGGGTCCGAGAGGACTGAACTGTCATCTGTGCTGTATGTCCAGCATGTACAGCATATTTGACAATAAACATGACTTTGACTATGAATTAGAGAACAACAATAACTTCAAGTCACATGGATTTTAATTTTTTTATCAGAGTCCCAGCTGTGAAGGAAAGAAAATCTAAATAATGTAATTGTAAAAATGGGTTTCTTGTGTGTTTCTTGTGTTCTTACATCATTCTCTAGTTTCCTTATTTCCAGCTTGAGCTTCTTTATTTGGAGTTTTTTTGTGGTTTGGTCCAGCTTCCCATTCTCCATTTTGAGTAGAAGGTGCCTTTTGTACATGGCACGAATGTCCTGTAAACAACCATGTATTTGAGTACTAGTCACATAGTTGATAGATCAAATTTATTGCAACTTACTTCATTTCTTGGAGGGAGTGGTTCGTGTGGGATTCTGGTCACACCCTGCGCAATGAGAATTGGTTATACGTAATATAGAGAAATCAGGTACACCCATTAAAAGTAACATTTTTTCTCACTTCTGGTAAGTCTTGAATTGATATGATGTCCTCCTCGTCATCAAAAGGCCTGGATGGACCCTCACCCTACTGACAAATGTACATTGTGGTTGTTGAATCATTTACTTTTTACATTGACATTTACATTCACTTTTGAATTAGAATTTGCCTCACATACTCACAAGTGATTCAGGAAGGCTCTCTGTGTCCTGACTGCCGGGGGGTCGACCAAGGAAATTATGTCCCTGCATACTGACAGACAATAACCAAGTGTTGGTGATACCAAACATACCACCAGCTTTGGAGGATGATTTTCTCTACATACCTTGCACCAGTACCTCCTGGGAGCTGCAAATGGGGGGGTCCTCAGTGGATGTCCCCCCCCTCTATTCCCTCCACCAGAGGCTGTCCCTTATGTGTGCTGAGCACCATCTCCTCTGCTGGGGTGAGGCTCTCTGGTTGAGGACTCCAACCTGTGGCAGTGGCCTCAGCCTTTTATCTGGTAGCTGCAATTACACACAGGCTATTAGCAACTCTGGTGCTGTATTGAAAAATGTTACATGTTAAAAAAAGCAACTTACCACTTTGTATTATGTTTTTGAATTTAATCTTGACCTGCTGCCCGTTCCTTTGTTGGCTGTTTAAATTACTCCTGTTAAAATGCATAAAAAACAAAGACGTCAAGTCTATTTTACCCACTACAACATATCAAATAGGCCATCACTGCAGTTGTGGGTTTTCCCTAATCAATGTCAAAAACTTGCCCTCTGAATATTAAATTTTCAGACACGTGTGGGTGTGTACAAACAGACTAAGTACTTAATTAAAAGAAAAGAAACACTTATGCATTTAAACGGTCGGCAATGCTTTGCCAGGCAGTGTCTCGAGCTTTATTTATCGCAAGAGTCTCCCTGTAGTCCTCGTACAACTCCGTGAGAAGTTTTTGCTCCGCCGAAGAGAAAGTCTCCGCTCTGCTTTTAGACATGATGTCATTATTTTGATGATCGACACTTCGGGGCTTTTTATCTCCCCCGGACACGCGCTCAGATGCAGCTTGGATCAGCCTGGCTTGAATAAGCGTCTCTGAAAAACAGCCGAGCCTGGTTAGTGGAACTACTTGCAGCTGAGATTAAAGTTGCTGCTTATTCAAGCCACGCTTACTGGCGAAAGCCCAGCCTGCTTTAGCCAGCTTCGTGGAATATCCCCCTGGTCTGTGTTCTGTAGTTTGATTCTGATGCTAATGAACGGTTCTTGTCTCATCTCCCGGTCTGTGTTGTGTAGTTTTAATCTTATGCTAACTCCTAGTCCATGATCTGTAATTTAATCATCACTAACAAAGGGTTGTTGTCCTGTATATTTCTTACAATTAGACTTCATGTTTGGTAACAAACCCTTGATAACTGGAGTTTAAAGAAAACCTTCTCCTTGTTTTAAAAATGACACAAACAGAATGAAAATGAAAGTTTTGGCCTGGGAATCAGAAAGCAGGGTGTTTTTTGTTTAATGTTCAAAAACCTTGAGTCTTGAGATGGCACGCTGTCTCTCTATCAGGAACATTTATCACCTCTATATTATGGGGTGGGGTGAGGGTGGGGTTACTGTGGTTGTAAACATGCGCCTGTGTTTGAGCTGGTGGTGTTTTTAGCACAGGACACACTTTAGAAAAAGCCTTCGGAGCATGGAACAAACATAGAACTATTGTTTAGAAGGGCTTTGGAGGAGAGAGGACTTTGGAGATGTTTATTTGCACATACCTTTCATATGCTATTTGTGCCGCACTGTTATTTAATGTCAGCTCAAAATTTTGTATAATTTAGGGGCCTTTTACACAACAACAGTTTTAGGGTGAAACGCAAAAGTTTTGTTGCTTTTTAGCCTCGTGTTTACACGGAAACGGCATTTCAACTGACCTAAAACGCAAACTTTTGACAACGGCCTCCAGAGTGGGATTTTTCTGCAACACTGCCGACACCGTTGCCGTGTGAACAGTAAGCCGGCTGGAAACGCTGACGACGCTTTGCGTGAGCGCATACAACAAGACAACAACGTTGTTACAATCGTAACGAACTACAGTGTTGTGTTTGTGCTGCTCAATCTGCTGTATCTGCTGACTGTCTTCATACAAAATGTGCATCTGTTGCTCCACTTTTGCACTTAGTAGGCAAGGCAAGGCAAGTTTATTTGTAGCGCACAATTCATACACACGCCAAATCAAAGTGCTTTACAGCTAAAATCAAATAAAATCACAATAGGCAAAATAAAATCATTGCATAAAATCATGTCATAATACATTAAAAATGATAAATTAAATTAAAAGAGGAGAGTGCAGATAACATATTTTCAGTTGTTGTATGCTATGCTAAACAGAACTGTTTTCAGTTGGGATTTGAACATTGTCAGAGTTGAGGCCTGTCTCACATCTTCTGGAAGAATGTTCCAGATTTTAGGAGCGTAAAACTGGAATGCAGCCTCACCGTGTTTAGTCCTGACTCTGGGCACCAGCAGGAGACCCCTCCCTGAGGTTCTCAGAGACCAAGTATGATTCTAGCATGTCCGAAATGTACTTTGGTGCTAAACCATGAAGAGACTTAAAAACAAGCAGAGCTGTTTTAAGTCTATTCTCTGAGCCACCACTGGACTGATATGATCGTATTTCCTGGTTCTGGTCAGGACCCAGGAAGGACCTGCTGGAGACAAACGCATGGACCAGTCTCTTAAAGTCTGGTTTAGACACTACTCCTTTAATCCTGGCAATGTTTTTAAGATGGTAAAAAGCTGCTGATGTTATTGATTTGATGTGGCTGTTAAAGTTCAGGTCTTAGTCCAATATCACCCCTAGATTTTTAACCTGGTTACTCACATTTAGAGAGAGAGTCTGAAGATGACTGGTAACCCTTTCTCTTTGTTTCTGTGGGCCACAGACATTGGTTTCAGTTTTATCTGAGTTCAGCTGGAGAAAATTGTTCTGCATCCACACACTGATCTGTTCGACGCAGCGACAGAGTGAATCTACAGGTCCATGTTTGCCTGCCGTCATTGACACGTAGATCTGAGTGTCATCAGCATAGCTGTGGTAGGACACATTATAGCTGCGTATTAGCTGACCTAATAGGAGCATGTGCATATTGAACAGTAGGGGTCCCAGGATTGAACCCTGGGGAACGCCACAGGTCAGGGCCATTTGGTCTGAGACACAGTTACCACTTTCAACAAAGAAAGTCCTGCTCTTGAGATAGGACTTGAACCAGTTTAAAGCAGTACCAGAGATTCCCACCCAGTTTTCTAACCTCTGTAATAAGATCACATGATCGACTGTAGATGATCTCTTTGACTGTTTTGTCAGTTACTGATTAGAACTGTGTCAGCCCTGGGTGTCCAAGTGGCTGCAGAGTAATTCTTCGTAAATTATTGTACTTTTAATGGCTTGAACTTTGTCATAAAAGATTATTGCAAACATAATACACTTAGATGTAGAGATGAGTTCTGGGGCAATGAAGTTGGAGGGTTTGTTAATCTGTCGACCGTAGCACAAAAGGACACGAGAGTTGTTACTGTAGTTTTTGATGATTTGAGAAAATAATTTTCCCTTGTTCTTCGAAAGTCTGGTTGAACACACATAACTTTTCTTTGTAGATCTCATAATGAACCTGGAGCTTTGTCTTGCGCCATTTCTGCTCAGCTCTACGGCAGAGTCCTGCACTGGGTCGGGTACCCGCGGGTACCCAATGGGTACCCGCAAAAACAGCTTATTTTCGGGTGGTTTTTAAAAACTTTTTTTTCCCCCGGGTTCGGACCTGGGTGAAAAAAATAACATGCGGGTCGGGTTGCGGGTTTTAGTTTGACACATCAAAGTTTATATAAAATAATAATAAATACAATAAAATAAAAATAAAAACGTAAGTTGCACATCAGCTGCACTGCAAACTGACAGACAACAGTAGCCACGTATACATGGACCCAAATATTCAGTTTGCATTCGGTTCAGTTGCTCAAACGGAAAGAATTTAACCTTTGTATACACCTCATTTCGAAAGAAAAGTGCCGATCTGGATGGACATTTAATCGGTTTCACAGGGGTGGAATATTCCTTTCCCCAAACCGATTGGGATATCATCTATCCACTCAAATTGAAAGTTGTCAAGGTGCGTTCTTTCAGTGCATGCTCAGATATGACGAAAGATGCAACTTTTAGAAATCACATGATGTTTACGTTTTTCTGCGCATGCCCTTTTGACTATTCTGATTGCATGTAGATCAGATATTGGAATATTCCTTTCTATGTATACTGTTGTTTTCTGAAAAGTCATTCAAAAAGATTCCATTTGGAAAGACCAAAAACCCCTCATGTAACCGTGGCTACTGATAACAGCCATATTTTAAATGAAAATTATCCGGCCTGTAGTCCACAGAGCGGATCCTTGCAGCTTCAGATAGCTGGGGATGCTTCCTCTTGCGCAAAATGGGTCTCCCCATGAATCATGGAGCCCTACGCACATCACGATAAACATGTTTACAGCCTGGAACAACAAAGGTCTGAACAGGGGATCTTGTCAGGAAAATCCCAGAAACAAAAAGAGGAGGACCCAATTGCAGACAAAATAAAGTTTGTGTGGAGACAAAGCTCATCCCACTTCCAATTTGGCCATGCCAGCTGTTTTACTTTAAAAATCTGTTTCAGAACAGATAGGTGAGGTCAAGGAGACTACGTCCATTAATTATGCAGGCTATGGGTTCTCTCCAATGGAATATTAAACAGGAAATGGAAATGAAATTAATATTAGACATTTAACATTATCTCGAGACATCAGTGCAAATATTATTTAGCAAAGATTATTTAGACAGTTAATGTTTCATCTTACAATTATAACTGATAAAATTGTGATCACATTAGAGAAAAGCTTTCAACATGACTAAAGTACAGGCTCACTGATGTCATGGAGCTTAAATCATCAGACAGTGACCAGTATTAGAAGATTTCTAGAAATATGTCAGGATAAAGTCAGCTTAGGGTGTAACGGTTGATTTGCATTTTTCTTTCCACTTCATGTAAACGTGTGTTTTTTCTTTTGATCGGTTTGTTTATGATACAGAATAAACTGAAAAGCAAAGCACGACGTTCTGCTCTTTCCAAAACCATCCTTGTTCTTTAAACGTATCACATGCTGTGTGCTTGGAGCATGCGTAGAAGGGGGGACAGCAGCCCCCATGAACAACAACAATCCTTCTGAGGCCCGAGGAAGCAATGGCTCCGTAATCTACGTTCACACCGACCCCACATCAGCCACCTCAGCCCGACAGCCGCTGTTTCCACCGGAGCATTACCAGCCCATGGTGCCGAGCCCATGAACCTGGCCAGTCTCAGCGGGGATGCCGGCGGGAGCCAGCTCCTCTTTGCCAACTTTAACCAGGACAACACGTAAGGCCGAGCCTGCGCTCAGCTGGGCCGGGGAGAGAGTCCAGGGAGCGGGGACGTACGCAGTACTGGGCCGAGGAGAGAGTCCGGGGAGCGGGGGCCTGCAGTGTCAAGCTAGTCAATGCTAGCTGGCTGACATGAGGCTAGTCGGGGGTGGTGACAGGTGTCTTTGTTAAATCACCTGGATCTGATTTTAGACAGTGATGACGGATGTCAGTCAGTCAGCCAGTGGGGTTTCATTAAACCCACAGAAGCAACAGATTCACATAAACAGCGCTAGCTGACATGAGATTAGCATTAGCTGTATGGCTAACATGAAGCAGTCCTGTCGGGGCTAACTTCAATAACAACACGAAGGTCCGCTGGCAGCTTGTTTCTAAGGGGCCCTCAGGCCATCATGGGACAAATGAAGTCTGGCGCGCTGGGCTCTGGTGGTTGATATTTTCGGACAGCTTGGGGCTTTTAGTGTTGCTGACATCTGAAACTGGGTCAGTGAAGTTCGTGTTGTTGATCATACTCAGCAGCAGATGAAGTGTGTATCCTCACACCGGAAATCACATTCCCAGAACAAACCAGAGCCACCAGACCTATGGTCCACAGAGTCCTGCCCAGACTTTGGAGATGTAACAAGGAGTGTGTGTGTGTGTGTGTGTGTGTGTGTGTGTTTGTGTGTGTGTGTGTGTGTGTGTGTGTGTGTGTGTGTGTGTGTGTGTGTGTGTGTGTGTGCGCGCGCGCACGCACGCACGCGTCAGATATTGCTGATGTAATGACTGTTGAATGCTGCTGTTTTTGTTCTTCTCACAGGTCATTGGCTGTTGGCACAAAATCAGGATATAAGTTCTTCTCTCTGTCCTCTGTGGACAAACTGGAGCAGATCTATGAATGTAGTAAGTATCCATGCAGCACTATGCTTCCTTTGACCTGAACACAAACCTTGTTCAGATACCTCTACATACTGTTACTGCTGCAGTCACAATGCCATTGCTTAGGGTTTGATGAACTCGGTGTTCTACAAAGCTTAGGTGAAGAGCCTGGAAAAATTATCCTTCAATTTTATGTATAAAAACAGTCAGAGCGGTGTTTGGTGCCAGTTTTCTTGGCTTTCAAAGTGCGAAACTAGAAAAGGTTGATAGTCAGGGTCACTAAGTTCAGCCAGGATGTAGGTGGAGATTTGTAAAACTATACATTTTTGGAAACCTTATAATGTAACAAATCAGAAAACCAATGTTGCCATTTTTCCTGAGATCAATGTAGCAGCCATCTTGGAGCTTTAAAAATGGCTTCTTTCAAAAACGAGTTTCTCTATATCTTGTCTCCTATATGACCTAAATTCATGATTTCAATGATTGAATCTACATTTTTGGGGAATCCAATGGAGTTGACTACACTGTAAATAAGACATGTATGGAGGGTAGTTTGCATTTTGATAATGTCTTAGAGTGTTTTACACCATAAAATAGCTGGCTGTTTTGATTAAAACATGCCTGGCTTTTTTTTTTCTTGCATTTTGTAGAATGGTTCCCCCCAAAAAATAAAAAGGTCCCTATAGAGGCATATATTTTCAGTTCACTTGATATGATACCTTAAAAAACTGTGAGCAAAAAAAAATCGGATGCATGTAGTAACAGTTTTGACACTTACATTGATGTAAAGGAAAGAGAATAGAGGTGTGGTAGTGTGATAGAAAAAATGTGATCTCTCTACTTAAACTTCACAGCTTATGATTAATACAGAATAGAACATTCATTTAGACACCAATAACAAGAGCACCAATCACAAAAAATCAACAAGAAAGAGACCAATCAACAAAAGGCTGTTATATCAGTTCTTTGCTTCCCATAATAACATCACACAGTGTTGCATATAATTGGCATAATGAAGCAATCAGGTCATCATGACAATACCTTATGTCCTAATTGAATGTTGATTTTACTGTAGCTCAACTCTTATGTTACCCTAATGCAAGATTCTACTGGCTTCTACATTTTTGGCTGTGAACAAAACAAATGGTGCCAATACATCTCGGATGAATCCAGGTATGTTGCTTTATCAGTGTAATGTTGATGCTTGGCCTACATGGCATGGCCAAGGTAAGTCTAGTTAGCAATTGCATTGTGTCAACTGGTCAACAAGGTAAATTATATTTTCAGAAGGAGTAAAATAATTTCTTATTCAATATTACGTGTCAATTATATTTAATAGGGAGTAGCTGTGTACTTAGCAGGGATAAATAAGTCCACAGTGAGCCAGGCTGTGTCTCAGATCCAGGTATGTTGCTCTACTTATGTGTAGTAGACCTACAGTAGACAACATTTGTCCATATTTTGTCATAGTGTCTGATGATCACTCATGATGGTATGCGATGGTAAGAGCACCCCCCTTTAAGTTCTTGATTAAAGGACCCTCAAAGTTGATGAATGGGCAGGTTGGCTTTTAAGAGTTGTCTTTTGTAAGATATGATGAAGAGTGTTAGTGAAATATTACATTGTTTGGACGACATACATATCCAAATGACCATAAAATACCCTTTTATCATGTAAAGATGCAAAATACACAACCATACATGCCTCAATAGAAGGAAGGTCAATTCCACTGGATTCCTTGCCCCCCAAAATGTAGATTTAACCATTGAAACCATGAATTTAGGTCATATAGGAGACAAGATATGGAGAAACTTGTTTTTGAAAGAGACCATAATTTAAGATCCAAAATGGCTGCCGTAACGATCTCAGAAAAAATGGCAACATTGGTTTTCTGATTTGTTATGTCAAAAGGTTTCTGAACATGTATAGTTTTTACAAATCTCCGTCCTCATCCTACATATTGACCTAAGCAACCTGACTATGATAAATGTAGTATCCCCCCCGGCATCTGAAAGAAACATTATGACGTCTGTGTGTGTGTGTCTGTGTGTGTGTGTCTGTGTGTGTGTGTCTGTGTGTGTGTGTGTGTCTGTGTCTGTGTCTGTGTCTGTGTGTGCACGCTGCAGCAGACACAGAGGATGTGTGCATCGTGGAGCGTCTGTTCTCCAGCAGCCTGGTTGCCATCGTCAGCCTTAAGGCCCCGAGGAAGCTTAAAGTCTGTCACTTCAAGAAAGGAACAGAGATCTGCAACTATTCCTACTCCAACACCATCCTGGCTGTCAAACTGAACCGACAGGTATCTGAAGTCCATGCACTTTCTGTCATGACAATGCAAAGTGTATGTGTCATACATCAGCCATACCATAGTAGGCCCACAAACCAGTAAACATCAGGGTCGGAGTTCTAGAGTCAGATAATAATTATAACATTTCATTTTCTCTATTTATTTATTTATTTATTTATTTTTTCATTTCATTTTTAAGCACATTTCTGATGGGAAGATCCCACCTCTCAATGTGATACTCTTAACTCCTGTTTGAACAAATGTAATCCAGTGTAAAGAGGCTGTAGTTATCAGTGGAGTGGATTTATTCCCTCAATCTACCCTCAGCAGAAAGTTTATCCTCCTCCTCCTCTTCCTCACACCAGCACAAGTGTCACCTGTTTTTTCTGTTTTGCCTGCTTCTGTTTAGGAAACTGAAGCCTGTCAGAGACCTGCAGTAACCTGTCTGAGTCCTGTTAGTGACCTGTCTGAGTCCTGTTAGTGACCTGTCACTAACTATCAAGAAAAAATAAACACTTCACAAGTTAAAACATCTCTTAGCTAGCACCAGCCCCAAGGCCAGGGCCCCGTCAGAGGATAGATATCAGAGAGGATCACATACAGAGGTGCAGATGTCTGGACTTGATCAGGGAGCCTAAAAGAAGTGTTTGACCTGGCTGTGTCTGGATGTTTTGTCAGAGACTGATCGTGTGCCTGGAGGAGTCCCTTTATATTCACAACATCCGAGACATGAAAGTTCTGCACACCATCAGAGAAACTCCACCCAACCCTTCAGGTGAGAGTGATCTCTCAGGTGTCGTGTGTTGATGGTGGATGAGCTGGATATGACAGGGTTGCTTTCTGTCCTTGCTGTTAGCTCACAGTCAATGTTCCTGCAGGGATCTGTGGACAGTCTCATTCTGTACCTCAGTCTTTCAGTTATAATTCTCAGAGAAACACACGACTCTCATTCACTCTGAATCTCTGCTCATGCTTTTCAGGACTGTGCGCTCTTTCTATCAGCAATGACAACTGTTACCTGGCCTACCCTGGCAGCACCACGATAGGAGAGGTCCAGGTGTTTGACACCGTTAACCTGGTAATCACAGCTCTCTGCCTTTCCCTGGTGAAGCCTTTATAATCCTAACCCCAGCGTCTCCCTGCTGTCAAACACTGAGAAGAAGTGATCCTGGTTTGAAGGCGTGATGTGAACGCTCACTCTCTCCGTTGTTGTGTGTGACTGTCCTTGTTTGACAGCCAGTATTTCTTTTCATTAGCTACAGCTCTGTGGAGCGCTTCCTCTCTAACTCGTGTCTGTGCTTGTTCCCCAGCGAGCTGCCAACATGATTCCAGCCCATGACAGCCCATTAGCAGCTCTGGCTTTTGATGCCAGTGGAACCAAACTGGCCACAGCTTCGGAGAAGGTAGAGGAGCTGGGTGCTCTTTTTTTGTAAGCGTGTTCCTGTTGATGTGCCTTCTCCTTAGCTCTCTTCTGTGTGTCTCACTTCCTCCCAGGGCACCGTCATCCGTGTCTTCTCCATTCCAGAGGGACAGAAGCTCTTTGAGTTTCGGAGAGGAGTCAAGAGGTAGACCGTGATGGTTCTTGGACTACAGCTTGGCTTTTTTTCAACATGAGA
This sequence comes from Halichoeres trimaculatus, assembly GCF_033239565.1. Classification (NCBI taxonomy): domain Eukaryota; kingdom Metazoa; phylum Chordata; class Actinopteri; order Labriformes; family Labridae; genus Halichoeres; species Halichoeres trimaculatus. Next base: position 2,972,399 of record NW_027437198.1, on the reverse strand, counting down.
AGTATTTTTAAAATGTGTGTGAGGATAGGTCAGTACCGCCTGCAGCCTGAGAGAAAAGCAAAGACTGATGAAATGCTGATGAGGTCAAAGTGTTATTCTTCAATCCAACAACGCCATTGTTGGGGGAAGAAGAGTAACCTACTGAGAACCAGCCCTGAAACAGTCCCAGTGTTCCCCTCTCTCCCCCTCTCCCCCTAACACAGAACAAGGCTAATCTTTTCTTTCCTCTCAGGCAGTGAAAAGATTCACCAGACAGATACAGAGACAGAACCTCAAACATCATCATCATCATCGTTGTCGTTGTTGTTTTGAGTGTAACCCAGGTGGTGAGACCTGTGCCAGTGTCTGAGCCACTATGTTTCTCACCACAGGTGTGTCAGCATCTGCTCTTTGGCGTTCAGCATGGAGGGCCTGTATCTGTCGGCCTCTAGCAACACAGAGACGGTCCACATCTTCAAGTTAGAGACCCAGAAGGAGAAATATGTGTGGGTACCCCTCTGTCCTCTGGTGTCACAAAGAAGCTCTGTCTTTTATTCCACTTAAACACGCTGTGTGTGTGTGTGTGTGTGTGTGTGTGTGTGTGTGTGTGTGTGTGTGTGTGTGTGTGTGTGTGTGTGTGTGTGTGTGTGTCTGTGTGTCTGTGTGTCTGTGTGTCTGTGTGTCTGTGTGTCTGTGTGTCTGTGTGTGTGTGTGCTTGTGCAGGCCAGCAGAGGAACCAACAACATGGGGAGGCTACCTGGGAAAGGTCCTGATGGCGTCCACCACCTACCTGCCGTCTCAGGTTACAGAGATGTTCACACAAGGACGAGCCTTCGCCACAGTCCGCCTGCCCTTCTGTGGACATAAGAACATCTGCGCCTTAGCTGTGTGAGTGCACACACATGAGTTTTGAATCTCTTACTTTTGTCTCTCCACTAACTCAAACATTTGACTTGAGAGCAGGTGAGAGGCTGACGATGGTTCTTATGTCAGCACAGCTATGGTACAAAACTGTGTGAAGTGATGTTCACTTTTGATGAGTTGAAGCTTCACACACGCACACACACAGGTTAGAAAAAAATACTACAGGCCTGCAGTGGACAGGAAATCATACATCAGTAAATTCAGTCACTGTGGGATCAGAAACATGATTTTGATTTTAGCCTGAAAATCTTTAAAGGGGACATATGCTGATGCCTGATTTAATACTTTCATATAATATAATAAATTTGAAAACAAGACCTTTCACCCCCTGAATTTTCAAAAAAAAGAGATATTGTATTTTTTCTGATATCCTAGAACGAGATTTGATGCCTCTGAAAATAGGTCATTGCCATTTGGCCGCGAGATTTTGACCTTCGTGACGACACGAGGATCCTTTCTTTTTATTGGAGTAATCTGATAAAGCAGCTCCTCCTCTGTGATGTCAGTTAGTCACACAACCCCCACCGAGGGATACACCCACCAAGAGCCGAGTATAAATGCAGCTCTGGCTAACTTGACTGAGTGCTGGATGCAGGGACTCTGCTCAGCTTTACATGGTGAATTAGCAGTTAAAACCCTGTAGTTTTAGCAGACGTCGTAATACTTGTGAGACTGTGATATTGTCATGCTTGTTCTGACATGCACTGTGAACCTGGACCACAATAATGCAGCGGTAATAACATAGTGACAAACTGACGGTAGAGGCGATCTTTAGACTACACTTTCAGCACGATGGATAAAACAGACAGAGAAAAGTGAAGGAGCAGGATGGAGCCCTGTTATAGAAATAGTTTATTGGTGAAGTCTGCCTATATTCCCACGTATAAACTATACATGTTACAGTACCGGTTTGACTCACCACACTGAAGCGTCCTGAGATGATCTGTGTCGAGGTGGATTTTCTTCCTCCTGAGCTGCAGAACCGTCCGGGTCTGACTCGGGGTCCAATACAAAAGGACGTATCCTACACTCTGCCATTTTATTAGTGCTATGCTTTACGGTGAAGTTTTGGCAAACAGCAAACTCGCTCGGTCTGCTCCATTCAATGTGGCGATTTTGTAAAAAGTGCCATGCTGCAAAAACGGCCCCCTAGCTTTACCCCCTCTGCCCCTCTGATAGAACTGACCAATCAGAGCACAAAGGGCTGTGATGTTGCGAGGTTACTGGAGGTCATTCTCGAAACGGAGCGTTTCAACGAGATCTTCAGAATGGCCTAAACTGAGGATATTTAGAACGCTATTGTGGGGCAATGAAGGAACTAAATGACTTGTACTGAGGGCAGAAATGCTTTACAGGCATCCTAGTCTGGCATAGTGAAAAGGAGAAACAAGCATGATATGTCCTCTTTAATTTAATTTATTTACACATTACCTTTAAATGGAGCCTTGTTGATCCAGCAGAACCCACTGGCTGCACACTGGGTCTCCTGTTTATAGAACCTTCAGGGTTAAATGTTTTTTTTTCAATGTTAATCTCAGATTCATCTCTGTTGTTTCAGGATCCAAAAGATTCCCCGGTTGCTGGTGGCAGCAGCAGATGGTTACCTGTACCTGTACAACCTGGATCCCCAGGAGGGAGGGGAGTGTACACTCATGAAGCAGCACAGGTAACACACACCTGCACAGCCTCAGCGCTGAGGGGGACTCACTCTACTGACCGATCTGCTGTTTCTGCTCTTAGGTTAGACGGAAGTGCTGAGCCACCTAATGAGATCCTTGAACAGGGGTCACATGACCGCTCCCTTGTGGCCCAGACCTACAATGCTGCGGTTGCAAAAGGTATTCTACAAGTCCTACCTCACCTGTTTGTCCCTATATGCTCTCCCAGTAGCCTTATTTTGGAGGGTAAATCTTGTTACAGAGAGTTTTATTTTTAAGAGTTTCTCTTGTTTAAGGGAGCTTTATTTTTTAAGGGTATCTCTTATTTCAGGGAGCTTTATTTTTTAAGGGTATGTCTTGTTTAAAGCTTTTTTTTTTTAAAGATTATCTCTTGTTTCAAGGAGCTTATTTTGTGAGAGTATGTCTTGTTCAGGGAGCTATATTTTGGAGACTACCTTTTGTTTCAAGGAGCTATGTTTTAAAGACTACCTTTAGTTTTAGGGAGCTTAATTTTAATAACATTAATAATTATAATAATAAATAATTAACATTTACTTGTAAGCAGTCTCTTCACATAGAATTACCACTCCTACAATGATAAATGTTATTAAAATGTGATGCAATTTTGTTCAGGTTTTTATCAGACAAGTAGCCCTTTGTGACACTCATTTGCCGTGAGATAGTGTTGTGTCCTAAATAATGGTTGAGGCTATCTGACGTCTCTATTTTTTCAGGGCCAATAAAAGTCCAAGGTCAAGAGAAAGAGCTTTCAAAAATGCATCCAAAAAGTCTTTATTCAGCAAAAAGTTGAACAAAGGTTGTGAGCATGGGTTCATTTGAAGCCAGACTGTTGGGACAAAGGAGTACAGCTTCTTATATACCCTTTTCTTAGGGGGCGGCCCTATGCCCCCTTTCCAATTCTAGCAATACTGGTCGTTTGGTTTTTAATGGTGATCTCATCAAACGTGGGCTCCACCCCTCATCCTTTCCACATACTACAGATTATATTGGTGTCCTAGAGTTCTCAAAACTCCCGGGTCTTCTACTTTCAATTTTAATGGTGTCTCAGTGTCATAGTTCTTTTAATAAAAATTAGGCCTAATCAGGCCTCTGTTCATTTAATGATCAAGCTTTTAGGATACAGAAAGTTTACACAAATGAAACATATGCCAGACTGTATGTTCACACAAGCAGTTACACAATACCTCATGCTGGTGATCTAATATCAATGAACTCATAATAAATAGCTCATTTCAGTAGCCTCATTAGGTGTCATTAGGTGTACAGTGGAAAACACCGAGCTTCCAGGGCCTGTCTGAGTCATGCTTATCTAAGTCACATCTATCTGAGTCACCTGGCACACAGCTTCTTGGAAACTACCTAATGCCCCAACATTTGTCTAGATTACATATAACAGGTGCCTTCATCAGATAATGTGATTCCCTTGGGCCGGCGGTCTTTGTTTCGGTCTGCTTTCACAATCCTGTGGGTTAGCACACGAGGGAGTCAGGCCACTGAGGCAGCCTACAGTAGAGTCTAGTTTGAGTTTGGATTCCTCTTAAGTCAAGAGGCTCCGTGAAAATACTCTACAATAGCCCTCGGTCAGTGACCCCTGTTTTAAAGGGTATCTCTTGTTTCAGGGAGCTTGATTTCGGAGGGCATCACTTATTTCATGGAGCTTTGTTTTGAAGGCTATCTTGTTCCAGGGTTTTATTTGTCGTAGGGGAGCTACATTTCAAAGGGTTTCCCTTGTTTCAGGGAGATTCATGTTGAAGAGTATCTCTTGTTTAACGGGGCTTCATTGTGAAGGATATTTTTTTTTTCAGGGAGCTTTTTTTTTTTCGAGGGTTTCTTTTGGTTCAGCGAGCTTTATTTTGAAAGGTAGGCGGAGTATGGTTGTTTCATAGGGAGCGTTGTAACACCACCAATCCACCAGTTAGGGAGAAGATAGGAGTCTTATGGTCATTTTAATGTTTACCTACTTCACCCTTTTCACACATGATGATTGTCAGGGCTGGAAATATGTTCATGTAGAATCTGTTGAGGAAAAAAATGTGTTTGAGGTAAAAAGGAAGTACATTTTGTGACATAGACTTTTCTTTATTTGGTAATTATTCTATTCCAGATAAAACCATTGACTTATATCAGAAACAATTGTAGGTTCTTACAATTCTTACAAATCTTTTCAATCCACTATGCTAATACTGCTAGCTAACTTACAGGGGATGGGTGGGTTGTAAGACATCTTTGAAGTGTCACAACTATTCCCTTATGTACAACTAAGAGCATTGTCTTGATTTTAATAATGTTACATAACGCCGAGGCAGTGGAAATGAAAGACTTACAGGTGTGCCTGCAGATAATTTTATAAAAGCATCTGATGAAGTCACAAAAAAGGGTAAGACAGTCAGATCAGTCACAGAGACACAAGAGATTTGCCATGGTAAAACCAAATCACTGAGAAGCTGAGAGTCCAGTTTTATCCCAGTGTATGTTACTGGAGCAGCAGCAAGTGTTTTCTCTGGGAGCCAGGAGGAAATGTTGCTCTTTAGAAAAAAAAGCCACCACTCTACGATTCTTCGACTCTACTCCAAGATTTGATACACTTGCATCATTTTCTGAAAGATTTTGAAGGGACAGTGTGATTTTGGTGACATCTTGTGACTGTTCAGTTTTATATTGAAGGGTATGTGCTTTTACAGGGAGTTTTGGTTTTGAGAGAATGTCTTGTTTCAGGAAGCTCTATTTTGGAGGGCATTACTTGATTCAGGGAGCTTTATTTTTGAGAGAGTTTCTTGTTTCAGAGAGCTTGATTTTTTAGGATTTGTATTGTTTAAAGGGCATACTGCAGGTTAAAGACAACTGTTAAGAAATTGATAGGAAAATAACTGAAAAACAATAACCTGAAAGAAGCTCCTCAAGTAATAAACCACAGGGTCTCCTAGAGACGTTTTAGTATGTGTCTTTGTATTTCTGCATTAAAAACCGGCATTTGAACGTGATGTCACAGGAGTCCCGCTGCTTCTGCTTCTGTTTAACATTAAGAAACATGGATCTGACTGTCACTCCTGTCAATGAAGAGGAAGATAATCTCAATTCCTATCCATATGATGGTCCTCAGGGCTAAAATTATGAGCCTGTTAGGAAAGATGGAGAGAGGGAACAGGGCAGGGTGAGAAGGAATAACGGCCGTAGGAGAGCAGTGGAGTTGTGGTGTGAGGAGAACCAGAGGAGAACGGAGCAGGTGTCCTGGTGAGTGAGCGCTGTTAGCTAGTGATATGTTGCCTAATGCCGTGTTCACATCAGTGTATCTAAAGCTTGAAATCAGATACACTGACTTAAAAAATAAGTAGAAAGTGTAAGAGCTTATGGTACAGCTACGTGCTTTGAGCTGTCATGATAAAGCCCATAGGGAGAAAGACAGAGAGCTCTATCAGATGTCTATCAACTGATACAGAGTCAGAAAACCAAGACTTAGCTACGGTGCTCAGCTCACGTTTCTGTCAGGTTGAATCTCAGGCTGAATCCCTGGCAATAGTGTGTCCCAAATCGCATACTTCCATTCTCAAAACCTCAAAATTTTGAGTATACTGCGTCAAAATAAAAAACAGTATGCATAGTATGTGAAAAATTAGTATGCAAAAGTACCCGATGTACTCAAATCGGCCCGGATCTTGAGTATGCAGCTGTGGACACTCAACGCACTCATTTCCTCCTCTGGCAGCAATGGCGGAAGAGAGCTGTGGCCGTTTGCTCAGCACGGTAAAAAATACAAATAAACAATACATACCAGGACATCTTCAGCCAGTAGGAGGAGGAGGAGATGTTTTTGGCGCTGATTACGGCGTAGCAAAGCGCAATTGAAATTCATTGTAATTACGATGAAAGATGGTGAGATCTTGATATTTTGATTGCGTTATTAGCTGTGTTTAATATACTACTGAAAAGGTTTTTAAAATTTGCGGGCAAATAGTGAGAGTATTTGGCGGAAATGTGCTGGAAGCCGGTCACAATTAGACGTAGAAGAAGAAGAGGTCGACATCATGTCGTCATTTCCGATAAGTACGGCGCTCTGCAGTATGCCATTTGAGACAGCATTACACCCTCAAAATTTGCGCACTAAGCCAGTGAGTATGTTGTATGCTTAGTACACTCAATTTGAAAATTTTGAGTACACGGTATAGAAGTATGTGATTTGAGACACACTGCTTGTTTACGTCTGTCACCGGGAGGCGGGCTTGGGACTGCTGCTACTCCTGGTGAAGCTGGAGTTGTCTGACGGGAAAGTAGCTGCGTCTGTCTCACCCGGGTCCGGGATCCCATCCTGAACTCCATCCATAGACTTTACAAAATAGACTCCATCACATCAATCTTCCTGTCGAGAAACAGGCACCACGGACGACTGTGTATTTTTGAGACTGATGCAGCAATAAAGTCCCATCTTGTCAGCTTCACAAAAACGAACCTGAGCGCGAAAGCTAACTCACCGAGTTCGAAAAAGTGGACTCAATGTCCTGTTAAGCTAATATTTCTGCATCCATCCATCCAAACACATCTGATTCATCTCAAAAGATGGTCAAATTCAATAATACTGAGGAAGAAACACAGTAAACACGACCCGAAATGCCGATCTCACTCATGACATCCTGTTATTCACATTAGCTCAAAGCGGGTAAAGGAGTCCCTTTTGTTAAGTCAAATGACGCGATGCTGAAAAAAGGGCTATTAAACAGCTATACTGAAAACAGCCACTTCCTCCTCTAAATTTGTGCCTTTTTCTGTTGAATATCGTACAAAATCAGTGATTGACATAATCTACTGCCTTTATCAGACCATGTTAGGTGTTAACTCAAAAAGAATTTAACCTGCAATATGCCCTTTAAGGAAGCTTTGTTTTGAATCGTATCTGTCATTTCAGTAAGCTTCAATTTGGAGAATATCTTTTTCTAAGGGAGCAATATTTTTGCAGGTATCTCTTGTTTACAAAGAGCTTTGTTTAAAGGGTGTCTCGTGTTTCAGAGAGCTTTATTTTGAATGATATCTCTTCTATCAGGGAGCTTTATTTTGAGAGTATTTATTATTTTAGGGAGCTTTATTTTGAGGGATATTGGTTATTTTAGGGATTTTTTTTTTTAACTGAATCTTTGTTTCATCGGGCTTCATCTTTAAGCATATCTCTTCTTCCAGGGAGCTTAATTTTAAAGGGTATATTTTATTACAGGGAGCATTATTTTGAAAGGTATCTCTTGTTTCAGAGAGCTTTATTTTGAAAGGTCTTGACTTGAAGGTTGTAATGAGGTTTCTGATCTAAAAGGAAATTCCAAATCTGACCTTTTTAAAGAAGCTTCTTTAAAGATGTTTGTTCCAGAGATTCATTCATTGACTCTTGTCACCTAGGTTACTGCGAAGAACAGGGCGCTGTTGGAGGGGCAGGGCTTGAAGATGACCTTAACGACCTGCGCTTAGACGAGGAGAACGAACATCCCCCACTCATCCTTGAAACCGACTGACGTAACTGACGGCTGTACCCACCAATCAGAGGGCTCCTCTTGTGCTGCTATGAACATGAGACAGGAGGGGGCGGGGCTGGGTCTGGAGGCAGAGACTGTTTTAGTGCTGGGTGTGTTCATGAGACCATCTGTGAGTCTGTCTGTACCTTTTGCCTGTTCACACACGTCCATCACTCTCCCTCAGCAACGGCCCACCCACGCTTTGCATGTACATGTGCCAACTGCTAAACAAGTATCTGTGAGTGTGTGTGATGGACATCTGATCAAAACAATGTAGCTGTCTCCCCCTCAGACAGACAGACAGACATACACACACGCGCACACACGTACACAGACACACACACACACTGACGCAGCACTGTGTAAAATAAAAATGGTTGTGTAAGTGCCTGGCTGCCCGCTGTCAGGCTCTCTGAGCGGATGAGCTTTCTGCGCTGGCTCAATAAAACCTTTTTCAGCTTTTGGATCTTAACTGAGGGTGTTTTAGCATCTTTTCTGACCTCCCAGCTCTCTCTCTCACACGCACACACAAACTCATGCACTGTGTGTTGCGTGTCATCTTGCTTAATTTACTCCTCTTCAGGAATGAAGTGTTTGGCATGAGGCAGACATGTTTGCAGATTAAAGTGTGTGTTTGTGTGTCTGTTTGTGTGTGTGTGTGTGTGTGTGTGTGTGTGTGTGTTGTGGCTGTACATAAGCAAACACTCAGCCTCCACCTGTCCTCTCTTTACCTCATTCAAAGCAAGGCTCAGTGGCCCCGCCCCCTGCTTGGCCCAGCCTGCAGCCATTGGTCCATTTTAAACCGATATTACTGGTCGTTTTGAAACCTCCATAACCAATGATGTGTCCTGTGTTTGAAAACATGCATGATGGTGTCGCCGTCAGAGAGGTTGGGCTCAGGGTGGGCTCTGTACAGAAAGGAGTGGAACCATCTCTGTTCCAGACTTTTAGGTTCTGACTGCCGCCTAGGCACGCTCAGCAGTTCTGTGTTTGGGTGTGTCAGGTCATGGGCGAACTGTGGATTATCGTTGTACGAGGAGCTCAGGCTGAGTTTGTGGGTCCAGGATGTTGCATGGTTCCTCATTAATCCTGCTGTGTGACTCCACTGATAGAGGATTAGCTTAAGGGTTTAGAGAATCGGGCGTTTTTTAATGATTTTGTATGAAAATGTGAAACGTTCATCTGAAACTATCATGAAAATAAAGTCCATGTTGATGTATGAGATAGGTGCCTTTTGTTCTTTCCACCCTGAGAACTGCCTGCAGCCATTAAGGGGCTGAAACGCAGAAGTTTTGTTGCGTTTCACCCTTGTGTTTAAGTGGAAATGGCGTTTTAGCCGACCTAAAACACAAACTTCTGAATACAGCCTTCAGAGTGGATTTTTTCTGAAACACTGCCGGCACCATTACCATGTAAACAGTAAGCTGGTGTTTTCAGTGGAAAAGCTGACGTCACGCTCCGCTTCACCCACACAACAGGACAACAGTACCGTTTTTACAGTTGTAGTGAACTATCCTGTTGTGCTTGTGCTGCTCAATCTGCTAAATATGCTGATTATCTTTGTAATAAGATGTGCGTATGTTGTTCCACTTCTGCACTTAGTATTCACCAATACACCAGGTGATTGTCTCAACTGTACTTTAGTGGAGATCTCCCAAAAGCGGCTACTGGACAAGACATTTATTGTGCCAACTACAGGCCTGGCATGCTTACTACAGTGGTTTCAGTCCCTCAGCATTTCTGTGTAAACGGAGAGGAGGGCTGAAGTTACAACTGAAACACAACAGAGACCAAAGTTTCAGGGGAAGATTAACTTCAATGGTCCTTTTAACGGGTCTCCAGTTTAACCAGTCTTTACTTCCAGCACCAGATCATAAATGTTATCTCAGGACACTTTGCAGAAAGATCTGCCCTGTGCACTAGGGCTGAACAATAATTGAATTGAAACCGACATCGCAATGCACTGGAGTGCAATTTTAAAATCACAAAGGCTGCATTTTAAAATAATGAAATTAAAAAATGTTTCATGTACACAGATCTGGAGGAAATATAGTAACTTGTTCTCATTCTTCTTTAAAATCAGCAAAAGCCAAAATGCTGTTTTTTTCTGGCAAAAATACAAGGCTTGAAGTTAAATCAATCAGTAAATAAATACTAAACGTAATTCATAAAGTTAAATAAAGAGTTACAGGGAACCGGTTAATTTCTGACATGGTGGTTCCAAGGTTTGATGTGAACGGTTCTGGTGTATACAGTGTCAGGAGGAAACACTTCAGCTCACCTATACGTTAAAAGTGGGGATGAGTGTTTCTGACTGTGATGGAATGGAAGCATGCCACAGGCACGGTGACAGCTCCTTCATCAGGTCTGATCTGTACTCTGTATCTAAAACCAAGAAAAGCTTCATGCTGTGAACTGATGGACGTATAAAAGGATCTTTCAACGGGGTCAGACTGAGGCTCTGGTCTAGTCAGATCACGCTCCCCCTGGTCAAAGGTGAATCTGGGAGCAGCTGAGGTTTGTGGCTTTCTGTCTGGTCTCTCCTGCTCCTACCAGTCCTGTCCTCTCAGAGTTCAAAAACAGAGATCTCAACACGGCCCTGTCCAGCTCCTTTTTAACAGCTGCTGCTGCCCCCTGGCGTTACTGCTGGGAGTCACCGTCCACCTGAAGACGTCCTGGCAGACTTTCACCATCACACAGCTCCTGGGTCTGACTCTGTGGCAGTGGGTGAGGGTTTTTCTGTACTTTGATTAGTCTGCATGTGACTGTGTCTATCAAATTAATATGGTGATTAATTGAGTAATAAGGAATGTTGCACGCAAACCTTTTTTTCATTAAATATGTTCTTGCCATTGCTGGTGTAGTTGTCCCTGTTGAAGTAACTCAAATGTTTATCATCTTATTATGTCTTATAAACACTGCTCTAAAATGATAGACTGGCTGAGGCACATTATATATAATACATTTCTCATACTAAAACCATACAATGGGGTTGAATATCAATACAAGAGCTGTACACTTAACTTTTTCACTATGGACACAGGGGCTCCTAAATGAAAAAAATAGGAGCAATATGAAATTTCTTAAATAACACAGTTACACTCAAACAGCGTATACAGTAACTTTCCTGCTTCTGCCCTTTGCAATATTTACAAAACATCAGAATGTTCTCAAACTCTAGCAAAGTGAAGAGTTTGATCCAATATGATTTAAAAAGGGCTGCAACTAACATCTATTTTTGATTTCCACTAATCCATCCATTATTTTTTCGATTTGTCGACTAATCACGATCATTTTGTGTTTTCACGATTATTTTGTGTTTTCACCTAATTTGGCCTCCGTTTTATATCAGTGGCTGAAGAGTGCACACCTTTAAAATCTGACCTGGGTAACTCGCCCAGTGGTGATCGATGCTGTTATTTCTCTTTCCTTAAAATATCAAATAATTAAACAGATGACTCAGCAATTACATGATAAATAATATGACTTGAAATACTGTTTTACTAACAAGGATCAATTTTTCAGTTATTATTCAATTCAATAATTATTAATCAATTACAGGCTGGCAGTGCCATTGGGGCACAGAGATATTTCCTCATTAATATTCAAGACTACATGTCCTACACCCAGATGTCCAACAGCAACATGTCTAACACCCACAGGTCCAACACCCACATGAACAAATCTTCATGTCCAGCACCCACATGTCCAACACTTACATTGTGGAAAAGTTGTAGCTTTCCTGCTGAACTTTTCCGGGTGTATGTACAAGGGAAATTGTGAATGGAAGGATGTTGAGGCAGAAATGGGGGACAAAAAGTGCTACAATTACTTGTGTCATTAAATACACTAGGGAACACAATTTTTGTTGAGTCACATCTGATAGCTGTTTTTAACTTATTTTTGGGTTTAGAATCCAAAACTGATCTCAGTTTTCTCTATCAATATGAAAAATACTTTACTTAACAGACGTGCTTGTTTTATAAAAGTCTCATACTATTGACCTACAACGGTATTACATTTTTTAAAAAGGATATGGCTACTGGAGGAACTACGGGAGCAGACATGATCTGGAACAAAGGAAATATATACCTATGTAAAAAAAAGAAAAGAAAAGAAACATATCCTTCTTAATTCCTACTATGCTACCTTTCTTTTTGTAGAATCAGAGTAGCCTTTGTTTGCCAAGGATCTTCAAGAATAAAAGGAATTTGACACTGGATTAAACCGCACTATCTCAGTACAATTATTGTGAATAAAAAACACAAAATATTACAAAATAGAGAAAATAGAGCTTAAGTTGTAGAGTAGTGGGAAATAAAAATAATAACTAGAAAAAATGCATTTCCTTACAGCAAATGCGGTGAAATGCTGAAGCTGGAGAAGAAGATGTGAAATAAAACTGCTAAAAGCAAGGGAAACAAAGCAGAAAATGTAGAATGAAAAAAAAAGAAGAAGCTGAAAAAATCTTAACAGTGGTAGAAATAATGGTTAAAGTAGCAGAGGAAAAAGTAGTTTGAATAGTAAAAAATAACTTGATGTATATATCAGTAAGCTTAAAACTGAAATCCACATTATTGATGAAGTGTCCATGGTGTCAAAGGCCCTGTTTGCTTATGTGGATGCAAGACTCAAAGGCAGCCACAAACCCTTTGGAGGAATATCAGTGATAGCTGTGGGAGACTTTTATCAGTTACCACCTGTACGGCAGTCCAAACCTCTGTGTGTGTATGACCCACGTGAGATTGACCTGTGGACAGAACACTTTCAGATGATCACTCTGAGTGAGATCATGTGACAGAAGGGTGACATGGTGTTTGCTGAGATGTTGAACAGGCTCCATGTGAAGAACAAGTCAGACGAACTTTCTGAAGCAGACAGAGCTTTTCTTTCTCAGCATATCACTGATTTATGCCACCAATAAACAAGTGGATGCTCACAACTGTGCAAAACTATCTGCTGAATTCTGATACCACCAGCATTGATGCAGATGATTTTAAGAAGGATTCACACCGTGGACACATGAAAAGACAAGGTGCACCATGTAAAGGATCGATCTACCTGACACCCTGAAAGTTGCTGTTGGTGTTAGAGTCATGCTCACCAGAAACATCGATGTGTCTCAAGGATTGGTGAACGGGTCGTTTGCAACAGTCGGCAGAGTCATCAGCACTGACAACAACCGTTCCTCTCATGTCACTATGCTCGGGCTCAGGATGGATGATGAAACAGCTGACAGGCGCTATCGCACCAGAGCAGACAACTTTGTGTACATTGAGAGATCAGAGGAAGCTCTGAAACAGAAAAGAGCGGTGCGTAGACAGTTTCCTGTTAAACTTGCCTTTGCTTGCACGATCCACAAGGTTCAAGGAATGACAAAGAAATCAGCGGTTGTCTCCCTGAAACACATCTTTGAACCTGGCATGGCTTATGTGGCAATCAGCAGAGTGACCTCTCTGAGTGGACTGCACATGCTTGATCTGGACGAGGGTAAGATCCATGCTAACCCTGAAGTCACTCTAGCCTTAGAGACCATGAGACAAGCTGACATGGGCCATGTGCTGCCTCTTCTGCAGCTCCAACCAACACAGCGCAGACATGACACTGTGACCATAATTCACCACAACACAGAGGGACTACCATCTCATGTGAACGACATCAAAAGTCATCATGAACTGTGTCTTGCAGATGTTTTGTGTCTAACAGAAACTCACCTACAGAGCTCCTTTGTTGCAGACAGTCTTCATCTTGATGGCTACACCATGTTCAAGCGAAACAGACACCTTCCTACTCAAATGTTCCACAGATGGCCAGCAGACATGGTGGTGGAGTTGCTGTTTATGTGAAGAACCATTTGCAGGTTTTGAAGACGCAGTACTTCAGTAATGCGACTGACCTTGAGTTTGTGGTTTTGAACGTTGAGGGTCCACGAAGTGCTCTGATTGCAGCTGTGCACAGACCTCCAGACTACAGTGTGGCATCTTTCCTGTCCAATCTGAGAAGCCTTCTGGACTCACCGGAGATCATGGACCATCATCCAATCATAGTCTGTGGTGATTTCAACGAGAACCTCTCCTCAAACTCACGAAAGCCCATTTTAGACTTTTTTCAGTGCCAATGATACACTCAACTGATCACCACAGGTACAACTGACAAGAACAAACTCCTGGACTTCATTTTCACCTCATGACCACATCAATGTCTCCACTCAGGTGTCATGCAGACATATTACAGCCACCACAATCCTGTTTACTGTGCGGTTTCATCCAACAGGTCGTAAGGAAGACAGCTGCCTCTAACAGAAAGGACAGGTTCAATAACTTTTAGGTAAAGCTAGGTTCATATTTGTATTGTTGAATTCACTTGTTTTTAATATTAAATTCATTTATTCTTTTAATCTTAAGATAATTTATGTTTCATTACTCTATTACAGAACCTGGGTTAATGTTTTTACTACAAACTTTATGAATCATGAAATGAAATCTTGTAAAAAATAAGATGTACTGAATATTTTTTAAGAAACCTTTTTATTATCATGACTGAATTAATTCAGAGGAATCTAAGGGTTTACGAATAATGTTTTGATTTTAGAGACTGGATCATTGATGGTACTTATAATTTGTAAATTCTTAAAATTTTGACATATATCCAAAAGTGTGTATTCTTCAAGAACACACACCTTCTGATGTTCTTATACCAACCACCTGAAACCCAAATCGTAAAAGGTATGTTCTTGATATGGTTTAACCTACCAGCTAAACCCCACTTCCCTTTTCCTCACCATGTTTCCACTTCCTGTAAGTGTGTCTTGCATTGTATCAAGTGTAGAAAAGTTAAGTTTCCTTTGTCCTGGGTTTGGGTTAGTTCATCTGTTGTTCCATCTCTGAGCTGACCTCCACCTGCTCTGTCTGGATCAACTCCGGCAGTAAGCTGCTAAAAAATGTCCAACAACAGCAGGCTCAGAGACAACGTTTACCTGCTGCTCATCCCACACTCTGCAGAGGAGAGAAAGAGAAACATCCTCCACACTTCTCCTCACCTACTCTCTGGCTCTGAGGTTCAGGGGCAGCTCTCAACAACCATCAAACACCAAACTGGAGCAGAACACCTGCTACAGCACCTGTCAGTCAATAGTGAGACCTTCTCTGCTGAACCACACACGGGCAGGTGTCCTAGTGTCAGGACCAGGGTTTGTCAACAACAAAGCCTAAGGCAATGTTTCAGTGGACAGTTTTCATGTGTAAATCTTTGTTTCATTAAAAACACATTTTTCATTTCAAATCAGCTAATGTTATTGTTGATTTTCATTGTACAGGTCTGTATTTCCCTGATATTAACTGAAATGTTTCCTTCAGATCCTCTTCCACTGTGCTCTGGCCAGTTGAAGAAGAGTTGAACTGCTCAGACAGCTGAACATGTTGGCATGGTGGCTTCCTCCTGCACCCCTCAGAAGCCTCTCTGTGAAGTGACACTGGTTTAACATGTTGCTCTGCTCTGCAGCAGTTTTAAAGGTATTCACTGTTTGTGTGATGGGCAGATTTTTTACATGTTCAGTGTGCTGTATCACTTCAATCACCCACTGTTTTGTTCAGTCTGAACCAGCTTCCTGCTTCATTCAACATACAGCTGAACTTTCTGACATGTTTCCTCTTCATCAGTGATTCTTTTCTACATGTTTCTAATGTAGTTTTTCTACATGTTTCTAATGTAGTTTTTTTCTGATTGACTTGAAAAAAAACAGTCTTTTGTTTGGGGTTTCAGCTGGTAGGTAATCTTAAGGTTTCTCACGTGTGCTTAGTCTTGGGCTGATGTAAACCCTGTAGGACAGCTGTCATATCACCCTTCTATAAACTAAGCAATAAGGTGTGAGACCAACATCTCAGTTGGAGGTGTTGACTTCACAGTTTTGTGTGATTTGATTTATTTGCCATCTGCCAACTATTGGCCATTAGAGGTGTTGTGTTTCTTTTCTTTTTTTTTATAAGCTTGACTTGACAAGTCCGTCGGGCACCGTTCGGTGTCTCTTGTCCTGGGGTGTACCCTGAGTGTTGCTACAGTGCCATTAGTTGTTGTTGTAATTTATTATAAATCTATATTTTTAAAAGAACTTTTTTTCTATTGTGAAATAAAATAAAGTCTGTATTTATATTTTTCTAACAATCTACTCGCTTTTGTATTCATTTGTGGAACTTACCTGTGTCCTAAAAGGGTAACCCTCTGTTGGAGGGTCAGTAGAAAAAAAGGATATCTGTTGTTACTCTTTGGTCGAGAGTCCCAAGGTGGCGTTGTTGGGCGAAAAAAAAAACCCTAACACCAGAATTCCCTCCCAGTCCTTACTTGGTTACATATGCATAACAAGAACCAAATTGTTTTCAATTAAAAATAATTTTAAAAAACTTGTCTGTTTGCTGCATATTTTATCCACTGACAGAGCTGAAGTGCAAGCAGTGTTCTTTGACTGGAAAGATGGTTCTCTCACCCTCCATATTTCTCATTCCACATTTTGCCTTTTTCCCACTGTGTTTTCATATTACTTTATAATACAGCTCTGCCAACATGTTACAGTTACTGATGCTGCTCTTTGAGGTTTGAGGCTTTTCACAAGTTTAACTAGTTAACTGTTTATTATATATAATGCATTTTAGCAGGTTAGGCAGAAACTTCAACAAGTTTACGCTGTTATTTAACATTTCTGCTATTTTGCTTCACATGTCTTCTATTTAAGTTTTGTTTCACTACTTTTAAGCAATTTCTATTTGATGTCCATTTGCACTTGCATATTGCATTTTCCTCAAGGGCAGCTTGGGCAGGTAGCAGGGCTGCTGCAGATGAGGCGCTGAGCAATCCTACAGGATCGCCATAAACAATCCCAGTATGTTAATGGGGAAGAGACAGCTGGACTGCGGTGCAATATAACTGATGGGAAGCTTGTTAGAACACATCACAGGGATTCACCTCTCAAGAATCGTTGTCAACCTGAGTGGGCTGTTACAGTCATGTGAGAAGGTGTTGTGGTCACGTGATCTCAGAGGTGGAAGTTTGGAGAACTTCCTAAGGAGAGAATGAAGCTGGCCCTTCTGTGTTTAGTCATCGGTGAAATGAAGCTGGTTGTTTTGTTATCTTGATGTACAGGTCCGAACCTTCCTTGTTGCACTGGACAGCATACACCAAATTGCTCTGTTGCTTAAAGTGAAGAGATATATGGTGTTTGCCAAAGATCCTCCTTAGTTCTTTTCAAATACTCCTGCTTTGTTAGAGATCAACATGTCCTTTCTCTTCCACTTTGGGGTATCCACAGGTTTTCAGGCCCTCTTCGATATGTTTCTGTTGCTTTTCCCTTCCTTCTTTCTTTGTGGGGACACTCTCAGCCTGGTGGGTTAAGGTTCTGGTGACAGTGGATTGTGTTGGATGGTTGAATTGCCTAACCTGACATGGACAGTTTCATATAAAAAAAAAGATCAGCAGCTGGTGATTGGACGACCGTTCTGATTGACACGCTCGCCACAGACCAAACCACATCAAGCCACAGTATGACATAGCTTATGTGGGCTGCTGCTGAGAAACAATACACAAACAACTAAAGGAACACGAGGAACAGCTGTGATAATGGTGTAAGACGACTGCTGCCGTTTTTGTAATGTTAAGTTAAAGGTAGGGTAGGTCACATTGAGAAAGCCGCAGCACTTAGGTGGATTTGCAAACAATACAACCGAAGCAACCCCGCCCCCTCCCTCCAGGCTTCCTCCAAAACCCCGCCCCCTGAACCACATGAACGCGCAGAGGCAGACAACAGCAGGAGGATCAGTACAGGTAGCGGTGGAGATCTAATTTGCTACATCGTTTGCAGTATTTTTTTTATCAAAGACGAGAAAGGCTTCATGCTTGTAATGTGCATCGGAGGCAGAGACCGTTTACTTGAAATCACAATGTTTTGCGGGTTCACGCATGGGTACTAAGGTCTCACGCTGATTAACGTGAGCATTGATGAGGCACAGCGCTTCTCTGCCTCCACAGGTTGCTCCTGTGATGTAAATCCTGTAGAAATACAGATGAATGTATGTTTCGGGTTTTAATTGGCATTTCGTCTTGTTAACTCCGGGACTTCAGTCTGTCTCTGAACCGTAGATGGGAAAGCTGATTAACATTTACTAACTTGGCTCGTTGCTGGTAACCGGTGTCGAGGAGTCCGGGCCAAAGTGAGGGAAAAGACTAAAGAGGAGGAAAAAAAAGTGCACCCTGTGCACAACTGCACATTTATTGAGGAAACAAAGACCAAAAAAAACAATAAGGACACCTTCTTGCTTTGCTAGAAGGTGTAGTAGTATAGTAGGTAATGCAGTATAACTTACAAACCAGTGTACCCTTGTGTTTTTCTTTTTGATCAAACAAAAAAAAACCCCACTGAAGATGATGTTTGGTGATTTCTCTATAAATGCTGGCAGTGCATGTACCATTCAATAAAGATTTGTTATTTGTGTGTTTTGTTGTTTTAGCTGACTGTGTCATTTATGATCTTTCAATAAATATTTAAAACTTACTATGGTCTTTCATTTTATTTTAAAAGGATCAAATCAGTTTGAAGTCATAAATATCATTGACTATAAAGGATTATATTCATGAAGTTCCACAATACATAGTATTCTTATAAAAGGAAGGTTAACAGGTCTGTTAGTGGTGTCTTGTTCATTGATGAACAATCTGAGGATGGCTGACATGACTGGAGAGCGGTAAGTTCCCTGTATCCTCTAGTCCTTTGGCAGGGGTTGTCCTGTAATAAGAACCACAAGAACATTTTCAACTACATGCCACATTTTGTAGACATCAAAACTGACTCCAACAGTGTCAACTGTATTTACTTTCAGAGCTAAGTATTATTTTGCATTAACTGGACAGTGTACTACCTGCGCTTCTGAAACTTATCGGCATTTACTCAATTTGTCATCAGTCTTTATTTCGCAGCTATTTTCTTTGGTCGTTTACATGTTCCCTTTTAAGAAGTATGACAATGTCATCACTAGTAAAAATTGCTAAAGGTTGCCATGTTTCAGGGCGCAGCGACATACCTCTTCCGGGTTCTCGTCCAATCATTAATAATTAATAAAACCGCCGTAATCTACCCCAGTGTTTCTCAATCCTGGTCCTGAGGACCCCCTGCCCTGCATGTTTTGGATGTTACCCCACTCCAGCACACCTGATTCAAATGAATGGCTCGTTATAAGGCTCGCGCAAAGCTTGATGATGAGCTGGTCATTTGAATCAGGTGTGTTGGAGTCGGGAACATAAAAAACATGCAGGGCAGGGAGTTCCCAGGACCAGGGTTGAGAAACACTGATCTACCCAAATATTTATATATATTTACGCACAAGGTATGTGCAGTTTAATGAATTAATTCAGATTTTGTCCATTCATATCTCAGTTTGGTGTATAAACTGTTTTGACTTATGGGACCATTCAGGTAAAATGTCATTTATTTCAATTTAAAGCTTGTTCAATAACAATTCATACCATGCCAGCTCAGGTGAGCTACATCATCACATGCATGTTGTGCGAGAAGTGGCAAAGTGCTGTCCCAATCAGAGTTTGACCATTTTGAGCCCTTGTAGACTCTTGCACTCAGACACTTTCCAGGTAATCTTAATTAAGTCTGTAAGGGCTCAGGGGGGGACAATGACATTCAGCCATTTACTTCATTTCGCTCCACTGAAGACATACAGAGGTAAGGACCCTCTCTATTCATCATTCAGAGCATTCAAAACCCCATAAAGTGTGCGCATTAGAAACAATAAAGCATTTCTGAGGCTCAAAGTTTCATATTTTACCCTGAAATTCTTTTGTGGTGTCTTAAAGTTTTGATTCATGGCCTTACAGCCTTACTGAATTTAGATAACTTCATGTACTTGGTCAAAGTTGGAGTCTTTAAATGTTACAATACATAAAACTGGTGATTTTGTCTTCTTATACACATCTATTTTAATATTATCATTTAATTTTTCCTCTGAATTCAGTATCAAACAGTAACAGTACTCATGGCTTGCATTTACTGTTTTATCTCAGAGAGGTTTGTTCACTAATATCAGTTATTTCATGTTTTATTGAACCATTAAACTGCTACACTAGGGCCGACAGGCTGCAGGTTTTAGTTCCAACCAAAAGCTCCACCAGCTAATTTCATTGATTACCCCACCTTCAAGTAGAGAGCAGGGACCAATCAGTGAAATCAGCTGGTGGAGTTATTGGTCGGGAAGACAACCTGCAGCCTCTTGGCCCTCCACATGATTTTAACATTAACCCTTTGGATCCCAAACCCGCATGCGGGTTCAAAAACGCCATTATTTTCATAAGCCTGGCATTTACAAACAATTTGTCACAAGCTGTAAAAAAGCTGTAAGACCTGTAAAAAAATGGTGTTCTTGTCAGATTCTCACATTTCTGACGGTCCCTGACACTATCAGATGTGACGACAGCAACATGCCTTAAAGTGGAGAGAAAGCGTGATTTTTGTGAGACTGCATCCACATCTCGTTTATTCACACGTCCTCTTTGAAAATATGCAGACAATGAACCATTTGCTGTGCCTCTAGTCTGTAAAAAAATAATTCTACAGTCTTTACAGCTTTACACAAGCCCTGAATTATCATTATATGTCCTATATTTAAATCTAAAGATTTTTTTAGAAAATTTCCTTCCATCTTCCTGGTGTCATGTCTCATCTTGGGGCTGCTCTACACCAATGTGCAACAGTTTGTATGGTTAGAGCTTGTAAAAATGAAATGTTTCACTCTTCTTTGATCCAATACTTCAATAAAGTGGTTTTTACATAGTTATTAACAGTTTTCATTGTTTTGAGTAAATATTCTATTTATGCCTTTTTTTTTTAATCGTTTCTTGCATTCTGGTTCTTATATGTTGCTGACACTTTGTTGGTAGTGCTGTGCAAATCATGAACGAATCGTTCAATACCCGAGAATCACTTTACTGACTCAAGAATCATGATTCTTCGCCCCAAATGACTCATTTACTGACTCTGTACAAAGCTCACGGTAGCCCAGCCCCTCACTCACATCTCGGGAGAATGGCTGGTACGTAGAATGGCTCAACTGACAACATGTCCGATCACTGCCGAGCTGAGTCAATGTCTGATCAACGCGTCAAAGCACAGCAGAAAATGCTTCATGAATGAACAGCCAAGCGCCATGCGCGCGGCGGGTCCTGTGTGAACTAGACGTCATACCAGTCACTCGCCAGCTCAAACTTACGTAGCATGGCTCGAATCTTAGCAAATACGGGTCGTACTTACTCACTCACAGTATCACTCATACAAGTCACTCGCCAGCTTGAACGTACATAGCATTACCATCTCAGTCCTGGAAAGGTTCGTGAGATCATTTTCCTAAATGCCAATTTGTTGTGAGGACAATTCATTTTAAAGGAGGGTTGACTTTTTGATGACTGCTGACTCTTTATTTTTATTTCACTATTGTTTAAGCTATTTCTGTTTATTTTCATATTTGTCAAGAGGCTTTATTTTACTTTAGATTTATTGTACATACTTATTTTTTCTAATGTTGCATTGTTCGAACTTTGTAATTTTTCTCTGTTATATTTATCTAATTTAATGTTTTTTTTATTTGTGAGTTAGAAAAATAAAAGTTTCTTTAATAAATGTTGATTTTTCACTCTTTTTCACATTGTAGTGTATTAATTGTCCTTTTCAGTCATTTCGCTAGTATGAATCTCTCTGAAATATAGATTTCTATGCACTTTCTAGGTAACTGACTCGAGTGACTCAAAAACTCGATTCCCTTTGGTGAGTGACTCGTTTAAACTTGACTCAGTAAAAAGAATCGAGTTTCCCATCACTAATTGTTGGCTTACATCTGGCTTTATGCCTGGTTCTCCTCACCTCATAGAAGTGTAGAACTTCATATTACAGAGTAAAAATGTGACAGAAGCAAAAGCTGGCCTAAAATTCACATCAAATTCTCTTAGGTGCAGGAATGTGCGAATTCTGTAAAGATAGAACCACACCACTTATTTCCTGTGTTCCTTGTTCCTCTGGGTACCTAAAAGTGTGTTGTGTATACTCCCACCTTAATTTTTAAGTATTTGACATTCAGTAAATTAAAAAAAAAAAAAAACATTTTTCGTTTTACTTTTTTTCTATCTATTACAGTTTATAAGTTTTAATAGACTACATAAAGACATAATTGAGTTACATCAGCCTGTATCCATGGTTGTTCTGAATGTACAAAGGTGCTGCACTTCACTTTATAGAGACAATTGAGACCACAGAGACCTCAAACATGACAGATACAAAAAACGTTCAAAATGTGCTAGAGGGTTAAACATAAATAGATTGTTCAGAAAAGATACATGGACCTTGATTAAAATAGGTTGACGTTATACTTTATTGTTTGGAGAACATAGCAATTGCAACACGGTTAGCTATGGAATAAATAAATAAATAAATAATTAAATGCTGTAGACCTATCAACCACTATAAAAAAAGATTATTTAAATGTATAAGGTACAGATGTTATAAATTGATCTGCATTTTGAAAACTGACTAATTGTGATACGATGGTGGCTTTTATGTCATGAAATCTGAGACCTTAAACTTCTCTTTTTCTTCACAGCAAAAAAAGAATGTCTGAAAAACCAAACACTGAGTAAGTGCCCCTAAAATACACTAAACTCAGCAAATGACACTATGCAGTGTCACTAGCATCAGTCTTAACTTTATTTAACTCTAACTTTACTGTTTGTTTCAGAATGGCACTTTCAAGTGTTCTCAAAACTAAAATGGAAACGCCAGATTCCAGATGGCAGATCAGCCGCGGGTCTTGGTCTGGGAGTTCGGAGACGAAAAACCCAAACCCAAACTGACAAAGAACAATGCGGTGGCCATTCTCAGCGATGGCTCCATGATCACAAAAGTCACTTTGCTGGAAGAGGTCAAGAGCAGAGTGAGAGAGCGCGGCAGTTACTTCATTAGGAGCTACCGCCTGAGGGGGTAGCCCCCCTCTACTCTCTAATGGTCACAAGAGAGACCATGTTTTATAGAAGCACAGCTATCCAGGTACCAGAGGAGCTAAAGAATCAGGCAAACAGCCTGATTCTTCCACCATCCCCTCTTGTTGACCTTAGGTCTGCTAGGGGGGATGTAAACCTGGTGTCAATTCAGGCTGAGGTTTCTGAGGTGAGGCAAAACACTGCTGTAATATTCTAGCCATTTCCAATGTAAAGTTAGGCATTTAGAAAAAAACTTATACCTGTGTGTTTCTCTTCACAACACCTTTTCAGCTGACAGCTATCAAAAAAATTGTTATGGGGAGGGGAGGAGGTTCCCTTTCACAAAATATCCGTGAAACAAGTGAGTAATTTAATTGTTCAACATCATAAAATTAGTTAACACATTTCTGATACAAACATTACATTCTCTTGAAGGATGGGCAGGAGATTGTTGTGTGTCTGTGGCGGGAAGCTGCTGTGCTGGAGGTCGGCGGCTCGGCTCTGGCATAAAAATCAGTCACCTAAAGCCCAAAGTTACTTGCTATGGCTTCCAGCTTCATAGCACAGCTTACACTGCTATAGAGGTGGGTCACTTGGTTGCTACTTTATGATTGACTTTGATTGTCAGAGGTGACACTTGCAGTGTGTTCACAGAAAAATTGCCTGACTTAACCACAAAATACTTCAGAGGAGAAGAATAAGGTAAGAATAATGAGTGACAAGGAAAGTATTTAGCCCTCCTGTTCAGCTGAAGTTTTTTCCTCTTTTCACAGGAGTACAACAAGCAGGATGTCATTGTCACTGGGGCCTATGGAGTGGCTGAAGTCGAGGGAGTTCCAGGGATCTTGGAACTCCTTCTTGATGATGACAGGAGGGTCAGCATTTCAGAGAGCCTCTGGACTCCAGTTGAGAGACTCATGGAGGCACCACCTGTAAAGGTCCGCTTGGTCCTTTCAGAAAGCAGAGTTGTGGAAATAGATGTTGTGCTGTAGACCAGTGTTTCTCAATCCTGGTCCTGAGGACCCCCTGCCCTGCATGTTTTGGATGTTACCCCACTCCAGCACCTGATTCAAATGATTAGCTCGTTATCAGGCTCGAGCAGAGCTTGATGACGAGCTGATCTTTTGAATCAGGTGTGTTGGAGTCGGGAACATAAAAAACATGCAGGGCAGGGGGTCCCCAGGACCAGGGCTGAGCAACATTGCTGTAGAGTGCACTTGTTCTATTTATGTTACATAACTTCTTTGTTTGCTGTGTTT
Organism: Halichoeres trimaculatus; assembly: GCF_033239565.1. Taxonomy (NCBI): domain Eukaryota; kingdom Metazoa; phylum Chordata; class Actinopteri; order Labriformes; family Labridae; genus Halichoeres; species Halichoeres trimaculatus. The sequence goes on along the minus strand of NW_027437198.1, from coordinate 2,948,057 downwards.
TATGAAAAAAATTGTTTGCTTTGTTTCTGATTCTCCTTCTGAATTGTTCTGTTCATTGGATTTCTATTTTGTGTTTTAACAGTAAATTACTGCGTCAAAAAATCCCAGCGTGCTTTCTTTATGCAAAGATAGAAACCTACATTGCTTGTGCTCACTTTCAGTCACCAGGTCACATGAGGCAGGACCTTTGGCTAGCAGAACACATTAATAATGTAAATATGTGAGCTGCCTACAACAGTGTAAATCAGAGGTGTCAAAAACATTTCATTTTAAAGGGACACAAACATCCTAATTTGATCTCAGGTAAGGCGGACCTGTAACATCATAGCACAATTACCTATAAATAACAACAAAACCACATTTTTCCATTTTAGTTTATTATTACTTATTGTGAAAACAAATGGACTCCCCACACCTTACAAAATGATGTTCTCCTGTACAGCACTATTAATGAAGCTGTTTGTATAGATTGCATGCACTGTATTATTTACACTAATAGGTGGCACCTGTGAGTCAGTAACATAACTCTCAGAACTGCGTTTGTACAATAAATATAACACATACTCTATGAAGTTAGAGGTGATCCCATAGCGCAGTGTTTCCCAATCCTGGTCCTGGGGACCCCCTGCCCTGCTTGTTTTAGATGTTACCCCACTCCAGCACACCTGATTCAAATGAATGGCTCGTTATCAGGCTCGAGCAGAGCTTGATGACGAGCTGATCATTTGAATCAGGTGTGTAATGAATCTGCCATAGCATAATGGCAGAACCCTGGTACAGTGACCTGACACTGTACCAATGTACTAATTTTTTTAATGCTTGGCAATTTTGACAAGGGCAGAAGTGAATTAAGAGATTTTAGCAAAAAAAAGTAGAAAAAAATACTGATGGGATGGGTTTTTGGCGTAGTTAAAAGTTAGTGGCTGAAAACAGCCATAACAGCACCAGCGTTACTTTTTTAGAAAAAATTGATGCTACAAAAAAATGGGAAATGATTAAAAATCAATGATGCAACAAATCTTTGACATATCTAAGACTATGGTGTCACGTAAAAAAATCTCTGGTTTCTGATGGCTTTTTATATAGAATATAGGTCATTTTGTCTTTAACCCTCCCATAATCAGTGATGTTCTATCAGTTTAATTGCCCTTAAGGTATTAAAATTTATAAATTATTTTTCAATGCTAGGTAGTTTTGAGCAGGGCAGAAGTGGATTAAGAGATTTGTGTGAAAAAAGTAGAAGAAAATATTGATCTGATATGTTTTTAGAGCAGTCAAAAAATTAGTGGCTGAAAACAGCCTTAACAGTACGAGTGTACAGTAAAGTTGTCCACAGTGGCTTTCAACCCTTTGAAAATTTTTAAAATCGTATTTTCAAAATGCATGTAAAAATAAGGTTCCTGCCCAAAATTCATTCAATTTGCTGTAATACAAGTAAAGTTATGGTCAAATAACTGATAAAATTTTACCCCAAGTGGCTGTTTTCAGCCATAGCAGTGCACAAGGGTTAACACCCTACAGTGTCCTGTTGCATCTTTTCCGACAAGTACAACATATATACGCACAGTGTTGTGCATACATATAAAATATAATGACGCTAATCCTTTTCCCATCTTAGGGTTACAATGGTGTAACAGCATGGCTTTGGTCTTTGACTCCAGGGACCATTGTTTGAACCCCGGCCACTTTGCTTTTCCCGTTATACATATCCTGTCTACCATGCCTTTGAACCTGCAGGTCACTGCACAGTTAAAACCGCTGTGTGATTGATACAACATTTATAAGTTGTCACAAAAGTCCCTATAACCTCCCATATTTGATGTGATAACCTCATTTAATTCGTTAACTAAATGAAAAAGGGTCAACTCACAACAACATGAAACTCGTATCCCTAGGTGCCACGACCTTCTAACAGCTGCAGACTACACTACCTCAGCTTTATACGGGTCCTCGCGAGCACGGTTTACCAGTGCTTCGGGCGGAGTCACGCTCTCCTTTGCACTCAAGATAAAGCCTACCTGTAATGTCTGTTGTTTGCATTTGCCATTTAAGGACTGAAATGAAACTATATTTTACAGATAGTTTATGTTATACTCCATATAGAATTATGACATCTGCGCAACTGCAGTGGCGTGGGCAAACGGGTTACGCTGAAGTTTGCATTTTTAGTGACAAGGGGCGTTGATAACTGCATTTGAAAGACTTAAGCATCATCTCCAAAGCCCCCTATCCATCTTCCATCCCCTCTATGGATCAACTGCTCCTTAAATACCTCTTCTTCTACTTAAATCACATTTTACTCATTTTACCTTCAGCTGAAGGTCGCTTGTAGTCTTCACATATCTACCCTATTTACTTTGAAATGACTAAACTTTTCTGTAAACATTTCTCAAATTAAAATGAAGACTGAAAAAATCTGCTGATCCACCATAAGTCCTTCAACATCAACTCGTTGTACCTTGTGCATACAAAGTTCAACACTAAAGTTAAGAAAACTTTAAAATGGAAGACTTCTGATGGAGGAAAAGTTTGTTTGATTTCCCTCTGCTGTCTGATCCTGCTGATTCCTTTTGGATATTATCTGGAAGTGAAGGGTAACTACATCAAACCAAGCTTAACATGACCACTTAACAGTCCTGATCAGACAAGACTTCACTTTTTAGGACATGGTCAACTCATTCTATACTCTGCCTGCTCTTTGAAAGGAAACATCAAAATGGGAAACCAAAAAGTAATTCACAAAATCCAACACAGCGTGGGAACAGGCGCGTACCACCTTTTATGTTGGATTTGCTACACCTGGCAGGTAATATACATCAATCCTGGCCCACATGTGGTTCAACCACTTGGCCCTATTACATCGGATGTGCTTCATACAAGACCAACAGAGGACCTGATCCGGCTTGACGGGCAGGACTCTGCGGGAAGGACAATGGTGGAGACCGTGGAAGGCGTGTTTGGAGATGACCTGCAACACCTGCTGGTAATGAACCAGGACCTGCGCCTCGTCTATAAGCGTCCACTTGGTTTGGATCACGGGGCGATTTGTGGATCTTACTGCCCAAATATAGCCAAGTGCAATGTAGCTGGTGAGTCTGCACAACTTGTCACACACACACACGCATTTGTGGAGACCAAAATCGAAAATGCCGGTGCAGGCTTTTGGAGTCACAAAAATTAGACACACATCTAGAATGTTTAGCTCTTAATGTTGTTCCAGCATAGCATATGATTTTTAATGTGGTTGTATTATACAGCCCCCCATCATCTGGTGTCTCCTTTTATGATGAATTGCAAGGTTTGCTGAAGGGGCTTGATACCCACGTAGAAACAATACTTTATGGCAGTGTTACCCAACCCTGGTCCTGGAGGACCCCTGCCCTGCATGTTTTAGATGTTACCCCACTCCAGCACACCTGATTCAAATGAATGGCTCGTTATCAGGCTCAAGCAGAGCTTGATGACGAGCTGATCCGTTGAATCAGGTGTGCTGGAGTTGGGTGACATCTAAAACAGTGTTTTTCAACCTTTTTTGAGCCAAGGCACATTTCTTTCATTGAAAAATTCCTGTGGCACACCACCAGCTAAAAATTTGGAAAAAGCTTGTATTAACAATATAAGTGTTATATTGTTAATTTAAGCTTTTTGTTTGCCATTGAAAAATGACGTTATATTACACTATGAATAGGAATCTAATAAAAGAAAAAAGTATTTTATAATCTTTCATATTTATACTCGGTGTGAAACCTGGGCCTGTTTGGATGAACACAGAGCTGATATCCTGGCAGGAATCGATGAAAGACACACATGAAGCTCTTCCTCCACAGCTCTCAGTTTTTCTGTTTTTAGTTTTTACAGCAGTCAGGCTTGAAAAGCTAACCTCACACAGGTATGTTGTGGAAAATGGGAGCAATGTCAAAATAGCTTTGTTGGCCAGCATGGGGAACTCCTTGGCAGCAGCCAACCAAAAACTGTCCAAAGGTAGATCTGCAAAACAAGCTTGAGACCGCGATCTTGTCTCAGTTCAGTTAGTTCCTCCTGCTCCTGTAAAGTCATGTCCTTTCCAACAGCTGAAGCTGAGCTGAATGGGTCCCTAACCCAGTCAAGGCTCTCCGTGGAGGCTGAAGAGAAATAAAATGACATCTTCTCCTCAAGAGTTTTCAAATGTTTAACTATTATGGTGAGGGGGAACATTTCAAGATTGCCACTTTGCACATGTTGCTGCCAGAGTTACACCTTTGAACGGAATCCATTTATTTTATCCGCACTTGTAAGCAGGTTTTCATTTCGGCCTTGCATTTGTGTGTTCAGTTCATTCAGATGATGAAAAATATCTGCCAGGTATGCCAGCCTTGCGCACCACTCATCACTTGCAAGCAGCTTTGCGTGATCGGACCCCTCATTTGTCAGAAACACTTTAAGTTCCTCTCGCAGCTAATACACACGGGCCAGCACCTTGCCGCGCGACAACCATCGAACCTCCTTATGAAACAGCAAGGCTTTATGCTCCGCTCCCATTTCCTCACACAATGCTGCAAATATGCAACTTTTCACACGTTGTGACTTTACAAAGTTAACCATGCGCACAACATCATCCAACACAGGAATGAGGTCTGCTGGTAAAGTCTTGGCAATGAGGGCTTCACGGTGTAAAAAACAGTGCATAAAGATCGCATCTGAATTTTTTTCCTTCACTCTGCTTACAAAGCCTTTGGTGTGCCCGACCATGGCTGCAGCCCCATCAGTGCAGACACTCGTGCAGTTTTCCCACTTGTCCTCCTTTTTCCAGATATTCTGATGTGACCCGAAAAATTTCCTCTCCTGTTGTTTTTTCTGGCAAAGCTTTGCAAAATAGAAAGTTTTCTCTGATTGTGTCTTCATCCACAAAACGCACATTGGCCAAGAGTTGAGCATGTCCACTTATATCAGTAGACTCATCAAGTTGTAAAGCAAATTTATTACTGATACGGATCTTTTCCAAACCCACACTCTCAATGTCTGCAGACATATTATTAATACGACTGGAAATTGTGTTATCTGAGAGAGGGACTTTGGCTATTTCTTTAGCCGCTTCGGGTCTGAGCGTCTCATTTACAATGGCTTTACAAGCGGGAAGTATTATTGCTCTGCCACCGTGTGGGACTTTTTTGATTTGGCCACAAGTTCAGTGACATGGTAGCTGGCTTTAAGGGCTCTCTCGTTCACCTCAGCAGTTTTTCTCATGAACGTTGCCTGTTTCTCCGTGTGTTCACGCAGGCGAGCAAAATACTCCATATTTTTGTTTTGAAGTGAAGGGTGTTTCGTTTGGAGATGGCGTTTAAGCTTACTTGGGACGATAGCACTACTGGAGAGTTTTTCACCACATACCAAACACAACGAAATCGGTGCCGTTGCATCTCCAGTAAAAGTAAAACCAAATGAAAGATATCATTCGTTGTATTGCCTCGCGCCAGAAACTTTGCTAGACGTCCCGTCTTTGCTTTCTTTAGACCTTCACTCATACTAGGGCCTTCATCTGGGTCCGTATTTTGTTCAGGGTCCAGTTCAGAGTCATCATTTTTCCTCTTCAAAAACTTAACCATCACTGTCACTGTCGTCCTGTTATCCACAATACCACTGTCAACGCCACTAATTCGCTTGTGTCCAAGCACAAGGCAACCTGCTGCTGCCATCTACTGGTATGGAAGAGTAGGCTGCTACTACATGATTACTTTGCCAGAAGCTAGACCGCACAGGCACACAAATTGATAATTTCCCACGGCACACCCGACAATATCTCGCGGCACACCATTGTGCTGCGGCACAGCGGTTGAAAAACACTGATCTAAAACATGCAGGGCAGGGGTCCTCCAGGACCAGGGTTGGGTAACACTGCGATATGGTGATTTCAACATTAACTGGTTAGATAAAAATAATGAAAACAAACTGAAAGAAATTATGTCAACATTTAACCTTAAACAGATAATTAAAACAGCCACAATAATCACAAGAAACTCAAAAACTGTGATGGGCTTGATATTGAGCAACAAACCAGAGTGGATAACTAAAACATACAACTTTATAACATATATCGTCTGATCATAAAATGACTCTATTTGTCAGGAAGCTAACAATAAGCCATCTTCAGTACTTTGGAATTAGCAATACTGACTCAATAAGACAGATCGTACCCAAGTCCAAAATAGTATAATTTTAACAAGACTTTAGAAGTATTTGCTTGGACACGATAACAGAATTAGACTATGTAGACATGTGCTGTGAATTCTTGACCAAAGATCTTAAAGTACTTCTATAAATATACTCCAAAAGTATTAAATGTACACAAAAGAAGAGCACCCCAACATGGCTAAACAGTGACATAGCCTATATAACCTAATGAAAAAATGAGACTTAGCCCTAAAACCATCATTACTCTGTAAACTTCATACAGATCATGCTCTTTACAAAAGCCTGAGAAATACAGTTGTCCTGCTGTTACGCAAAGCAAAATCATCTTTTTATACTCTAATGATTGACAATGCCAATGGCCACAGTGCTTCTGTCTGGAAGCATTTTTTTTATAATTTAACTAACAGATCACATGGTCATAAACAAATCAAAGAAGTACAGTCAAATGGAAAAATCATCACTGATAAAAGCACTATGGCTCATGAATTTAATATGTATTTCATCAGATCAGTTGAGGAGTTGACTCATAGTTTTGATTGTGCAACAACAAACAATATAGGAGCTACAGAACAGAGTAATCCATTTCACACCAAGGAGGTAAATGAAACAAAGGTTTTAGAAATAATAAAGAAGTCGTCAATTTGTAAGGCAAAAGATATTTACAATTTGGATGCCCATTTCATGAAGAAATACAGCCCTGCACTGGTTTCTCCCCTGAGACACATTGTTAATTTGTCAATTAAAGTAAATACATTTCCCAATAACTGGAAAAAAGCTGTCATCACACCAATCTTAAAAAGAGGTTACTGTGATATGGTTAACAGTTACCGCCCTATCTCTATTGTCCCGGTACTGTCAAAGGAACTTGAGAAAGTTGTGGTGGAGCAGGTCATGGAGTATCCACAGACTAATAATCAATCAATAATCAATAATCTGGCCCCTAAACCACTTTCCAAATTTATTTAAAGGCTGCGCAGCAGCAGCAGCAGCAGAGTAACAACAAGCACAGTGAATGGAAACTGTATCATTCAAAAACGCAGATCTACATTTGCACTGTCTGCCTTCTCTGTTAAAGGGGGAAAACTTTGGAAGTCATTACCAACTGAAATCAAAATGAACACAGACTTAAAATCATTCACTGTTAAGGTCAAGTGCTAGCTGAAAGCAAAACAGAGCTGTAACTGTTTATAGTCAGCCATGTAATGGTATGTAATGTAGTTTCCTGATTTGAACTGGAAATTACAGCTGGGCAGCTGATGGAGCTGCCCAGCTCCATCAGCATCTGTCCTACCATGAGCTCCCTTCAGTCAGCTTACAGAACACATCACAGTACTGAGACCGCTCTCGTCAAAATTACCAACGACCTCCTCATCGCCGCAGACTCTGGTAAAATCAGTTTCCTCATCCTCCTCGACCTCTCTGCTGCCTTTGACACTGTTTCCCACACCATCCTCCTTAAACGCCTCTCTGACACCCTCGGCATCTCTGGCTCCACACTTGCTTGGTTTCAATCATACCTCTCAAACAGAACCCAGTTTGTCACCCTTCACAGCTCCTCATCCCCCCCTGCCTCAGTCAACCACGGTGTCCCTCAAGGCTCCGTGTTAGGTCCCACACTTTTCACCATTTACCTGCTCCCCCTTGGTCAGATCACCACCATGGACTTAATTTCCACTGCTACGCCGATGACACACAACTCTACCTCAGCACCGCACCTTCCTCTCAGCTCCCCCCACAGTCTCTGGTCAACTGCCACCACGACATTAAAACCCGGATGACCACCAACCTCCTCAAGCTGAACAGCAGCAAGACAGAGCTCATGGCTGTGGCCCCCAAGCCACTGCTCCGGAAGGTTGGGGATCTCCTTATTAGCGTTGATGGCTGTTCCATCTGCCCAGCCTCTGAGGTCCGCAACCTGGGCGTCATTTTTTTGACCCCTCCCTCTCCTTCAAGTCACATATCAAATCTGTCACGAAATCAGCCTTCCATCATCTCAGAAACATCTCCCGTCTCCCGTTCCTCACTACCTGACTCTGTTACAGAAACCCTTATCCATGCCTTTGTTACATCCCGGCTTGATTACTGCAATGGAGTCCTGTCCGGGGTTCCTAACAAAACCCTGGACAGGCTTCAATATGTGCAAAACTCAGCTGCCAGGGTTCTTACTCGCACTAAACCCTGGGAGCACATCACCCCCACTCTAATTCACCTCCACTGGCTCCCGGTCAAGTTCCGCATCCAGTACAAGCTCCTCCTACTCACCTACAAATCCCTTCATGCACTTTCCCCCGAGTACCTGGCTGATCTTCTCCACCAACACACCCCACCCAGGAGCCTCCGATCATCCGATGCTGGTCTCCTCTCCATAACATAACTCCAAAACTAAAGTCGTTCGGCGACAGAGCCTTTAGTGTGGCCGCCCCCACCCTCTGGAACTCTCCCCCGGCAGAAATCCGCAACTCTCCCACCCTGGACTGTTTCAAATAACTTCTCAAAACTCACTTGTTCTCCCTGGCCTTCCCTGTTTAAGGCCTTGTTGTTAATTTGTTTGCCCCTCTACTGTGAAAGCGACCTTGGGTTCTTTGAAAGGCGCTATATAAATTTAAGTTATTATAATTATTATTATTATTATTATGATTATTAACTGTGAATTTGATGGTTTTTTAGGTTGATGTTATTTTTGTAATTTCACTGTTATCCTGTTATTTGTTCTTTACATTTATTGCTGGTAAATGCACATTTTATGATCTACTTCTTTAAAGGCCCAACTACGGACAAGAGATGAAAATTAGCACTCGCTATAAACTCTCTGTGCAGCACATCAGATTCATGCTTTGTTGTGAACTATGTTGAACTGCATTGGCCCTATCAAATCAATACATTCGATTTCTAATTATGTTAAAATGCTGACTCAGCATTTCAACATATTGTTCTCCTACTTTAATATTCTTCTTCCAATTCCGTATGTTTTTTGGTTCGCTACTCCTCCTTCAAATCTTGTCCGATTTTCACCATTCAAATTTTAAATACATGGGAAATTTCGTCTCCTTTCTCTCAATCTCCTTCAACTTTGGGAAAATTTCAGCCTCCTATACTTCTACTTGCAGACGCCATTTAAACTTTAAAATATTAAGCTATCTTTCCACCCTTCATGTTTATTTCTGCCCTTAAATATCTTTTACAGTTTTTGAGATTTCACTGTTTAAGCAACATAAACGTTTCCCACTTTGCTCTTAAATCTAAGCGCCTACACTGCAATCACCGTCAGCTTGAGTGAGAGGGGCTGCTTCAGAAAGGTTGCAGCTGTCTCTGAAAGAATTGTCATAACTTCTGAAATATTTACAGTAGAAACTTAAAAAATACATCAAACCGTAGCTAATCTTGTCCTGCTTCTGACAAAGTGGTTTTTTAAGCAAAAACATAGAGCACTTAATCACAAAATGACCAGCTGTCATGACATGTGTGCACCCGCAAGCCATTTCCTCCAATGTTAATTCCGAAGGACATTTCTCAAAGATCAGTGGAATTTCCCTCATTTGCAAACTGCTCTCAATGACACAGTTCTGCGTCTTCATACATGGAAGTTGCACCTTCAGCTTCCCCAGGATCTTGTGGTTCTTATGGTGTGTTTATTTTATTCTAGCCCTCACGGTTTTGGCAAGATGAAAGGGGATTCAGACTCTAGCTTCACCACAAAATGCCCAGAGTAACACATGAGCAGGGCAAAGTTCTACACCTGCAGCTTAACGAGCAATTGTCTCCTTGACAAGCTTTCGTCTCATGCAGCTGTTTATACTAACTCATCAACACATTTAGGAACAAAGACACACATGTACTTCAGTTACTTATAATACCATACCTCCCCCTTTGACTTAATCTACATGCTCCACTATTCATACAACTTTTTCCCACACCTAATAATTCTCAAACTGATACTTTTTCTTCTATTACTAGTGCTACATTAATCTCTGTACTGTTTTCCCCTATTTCTCCTACTTCTTCTCTCCATTCCACATTTTCAGCTCTGGTTCACATCTTTACCCCTTTTTTAACTTTTAAATTATTAAACTTTATTTAAAACATTTTACCATCAAAAACAGAGACTGAAATAATCTTCTGATCCACTGCAACTCCTTTAACTTCAACTGCTTCTACCTTTTGCAGACTTTGACTCGAGGCTCTGTTCACACAATAAACTGGTCCTATTCTCTTCATCCCATTTACACATTAGTCATAGATTTCTGCTTTCTTCTACATTTTTGAGATTTCACTGTTGGTTTCTCTTTTTTATTTATCTATTTTAACTTTTATAGGCTGATTAACATTTCCACTGTATCCACTTTCTTTATCCACTCATTGTCTTTGCCTCATTTTCCTTACCATTTTTTCTCTCCTTTATTTCACATTTTCAGCTTTTTCCACTTCTATTTCAACTTTTTCTGCTTCAGCATTTCAACACATTTGCTGCAAGGAAATGCTACTTCTGTAGTTCTTCTTTTTCTTCTTCTTCTTCTTCTTCTTATTCTTCCGTACGTTTTTTGGGTTCGCTACTCCTCCTTCAAATTTTGTCTGATTTTCACCATTCAAATTTTAAACTATTCAGCTTCTTCTGGAGATGCATGCCATGACTCTTCTCATATTTAACCCTTAAACTTTTTGAATTATTAAGCTTTTTCTGAAAAAAAAAAAAAAAAATTCCCATCTGAAATGCACTGGAAACTTCAGCTTCTCTCGAAAAATCTCCTTCGGAAGAGAGCCTCGCCTCCCCATTGACCTCTGTTTTGGTATTAGCCCACAAGGTCACAATCCTATCATGCATTCACATTATGTGCGGGAACTCAAAAAGAGATTCAGACATACATACAAGCTGGCTTCTAGTAATGCAGAGAAGAGACAGCTACTGAACAAAAGATGCTGGGATCCAAAAGTGACTGCTCTGCCTCTGGAAGTGGGAGACAGGGTTCTAGTATAAGAAACTTGAGTCTGAGGAAGAAACACAAAATCTCTGACCGGTGGGAAACCGTTGCGCACGTCGTCATCAGTCAGCCTGATGTGAACTTACCAGTCTGCGTAGTGAGGCCTGAGGATGGAGAGGGAAAGGAAAGAGTCCTGCATTGTGACATGTTGCTTCCTTGCCTGCTAATCTGGATGTGCAAAGTGACAATGTGGCTGATATACCTTGTCAGGTCTCTGGAGCAGCTGATGTGGTTCAGGAAGTCCAGGAATCTTCCCTCACCAGCATAGTAGAGACAGAAGAGAAAAGTGGCTTTTCACGCTGGAGAGGAGAAGAGGACTGGGAAGCTGACTATGTATCACTCCAGGTTCTTGTGAATGATGCACTGAAGACACCAAGGCTACGTTCACACTGCAGTCAAAAGTGACCTGAATCTGATTTTTTGGCTCAAATGTGACCTGTATCTGATTGTTTCTGACAGTGTGAATGGCACAAGTTGCATTGAATCTAACCTTTTCAAATCAGATTCAGGCCACTTTCAAATGTGATACTAAATCAGATACATATTCGATTTTCTTGAATGCGACTGTGGTCTGAACAGCCAGGTTGCATTTAATGCGACTTTGACGTCATTCTACAGCAGCAGTTTACCTCAGGGCAAATGTTTCAAAGTCACTTCATGGACAGAACATAATTAGAGGTTAATATAGACATGATTACTAAAAAGTGTATGCTTTTTTTAATTAAAGATTTTTAGTTATTTATCCATCTACAAGCTTGATTAAACAATGCATAAAAGGATGAGTGATGAGAAAAAGTGAGAGAGCGCTGGGGCGATCGACTGGCGTCTCCGTTACACACACATTAAAGGATAAAGGTGAATGAATCGTACGTTTGTATTATATCTAACAAACTTAGTTTATTATCACTGCGCCGACTTTTTGAATGGATTCATCAGGCTAAAATAACAGTTTACAGGACGCAGAGACGCCAATGATCCACTGCTGTCCGTGTCATCTGTGCGTATTTGTGCGCTGCTGTACATACGAGACAGCATCAGTCAGAGATCTGTCTGCTCCTAACTGATCTACCCTCAGACAAACTACGAAACATCAGAACAGATGACGAAACGAAGTTTTTGCCCCTTTGTTCACCTGTTCAGCACACTACGGCTCTGAGATGTAGCAGGGTCAGCGGGAGAGACCCCGGTGCGGGAGAGAGCGTCCGCCTTAAGGTTTATAAGAAATAAAATATAGCCATAATTACTTTAATAAGAGCTCACTCAAGGTGAGCTGCTGTAACATCAGGTTCTGCGTTATAGAAACAAACTTTCCAGCATTGTGAAGCACAGTTTTGCTCTGTGTTTGTTGCTCCTCTTCACACCGTGCTGTGCGTGATGTCATTAATGTTAAACTGAGCATGCGTGTCACTTCTGAAGAGTGAGCTGTTCACATCACAGTCTGCAGTCAGGCCACATTTACATGTGTTATCTGAACAGCTAAACACAAAAATCGGATCTGAGCAATAAATCGGAATTGAGCATTAAGGGTTGCAGTCTGAACGTAGCCCAAGTGGACCTCAATTGCTAAGCTCTCTGAATCCTGATGCTCCTGAGTTTAGTTCAGATCACTCTGGGTTATCAGACTCTGAACACTCCCCACCCCTAGCACAGAGAAGGCCTCAGAAGGGGCGAGTGCCCCCTGCTTACCTTAGTGATTACTAGCTTGGTTCTAAGTTTGCTTGTAGGTCACACATGGTCAGTCCACCAGCGCAACAAACATTGCTATAAATGTTTTTGTTATCTTTGCAGGGGCAGATTGTAGAGTTATTGGATAGTCAGACTGATGAGGACGTCAGGTTTTAAGTGGGGGAGGATGTAACCCAGTGATTATTCAGCTGGTCTATTATTCAGTTCAGCATAGGGTGACCAAGCGTCCTCTTTTGCCCGGACATGTCCACTTTTTACGTCCTGTCCGGGGTGTCCGGGCGGGTTTAATAAATTCACAAAAATGTCCGGTGTTCACTGATTTTCATAGGACCATTATGCACGTCCGTAAATTGACCGGCGCTTGCAAACAATACTGTGATGCGCATCACTTACCGAGAGGCTGCCTTGTGGGCAGGTCTGCTCTGCGCGTGCACACACACGCATAGAGAGTGAGAAGATCAGAGAGAAGGCGAGAGAGAGAGACATAGATGGAGAGCGGAGAAGACTGGGCTGTTTAGACAGCGGAGCTGTAATGCACGGAAGATGCCTGAGCGTAAGTGCAGCTTCACAGATGAACTGCAAAAAAAAATTCCGTCATACCGTCCCGATCGGGACAAGTGGGAGGTGGAGTGAACCGTGTGCAAAGCTGGCACATATGTCTCAGTGTCCAACAAAGGTGCTGGAGATCTCAAAGCTCACATGGACACCGAAAACATGACATGACAATGGCATTTCATACTGTAAACACCACAACAGCTACAGGTCCATGGATTGCACCAGTGCCTTGCTAAAAAGACATTTCCTGACTCTGACGTTGCTAAAAAGTTTAGGAGTGCTGGCACCAATGCCTGGTACCTGGCAATCGGTACCAGTGCTCAACGGTACAAATTTTCGGTACTTTTTTGTAGTTATGTGGTAAGAAATATCAATTTCTTTAACAATATTATATATATATATATTTTTTTTTTCAATTTAACATATATATCCTTCAGTATATACCCTTGCAATGCTGTGTTCATGTCCATCATGGAAAATCGACTATTCTTTCACTTCCTCACAGTCACAAGGATGTGTTCAGGTACCCAAACGTGGTACCTTTTGATTTTACATGAATCGGTACTCTGTACTTTTGACAGAATTCGGTCAGTACCTTTTGAAGTACCTGATTCGGTACCCATCTCTAGGTGTAATAGCCCCCCATTCTGTTGAAGTCACTCATGAAGCACTCAAAAAAATCCAGTACTGTGGTGTTTCCACAGACGGGAGAAACCACGGAGCAGTGAAAATATTAAGAATAAAAGAAGCCTGTCTGAATTTGTGCCTCGAGGCCAGTGCCGTTGTCCTCTTTTTTGGAAATCAAAATATGGTCACCCTAGTTCAGCATGCAAACTGTTTCTAAATGTTAGAGCAGTGAGCTCCGCTTTACAGCTGTAGAGCAGCGATTCCAAAGCAGGAGAGTTCAGGGGGGTGGTACTTGATTACTGCTGAGAGGGGAGAGCATGAGACAGCTAGTCTTAGCCGCCTTTCACACGCCTGAGCAACTGTACTGTTTCACTGCTAGGTGAGCACATATACTGCTGTTGTGTGATTTTGCGTGTGTTGTAAAAGTTAACTGCTATAAATATAAACATGTATGGGTAAATGTGTATATAGCACCGTGGTGGCCCTGGCTCCAGCTATCGTTGTGTGATGAAGTGTGTGGACAGCTACGATATGGCCCGGGCAAAGCTCGTGGTGAGGCAAAACCTTTTTGGCGCTTGTTGCGTATATTAGCTTCGCGGAGCATACAACGCAGAGGCTAGCCCCTGCCTCTCGAAGCTTTCGGCACCAGCTTCCAAAGGGCTTTCCACCGCTGCCCACCTCATCCATCCACGCCCAGCGCCATTTAGTTTTAACGCCTATGTCTACTAGTGAAATGTCCTCTCCTGGTTTCATAAAATGTCGCTCCATGGTGGCGTTAGCTGCTGAGTAGGCTAACTCGCTGTGACAGAAGTTCACACTCGCAGTCACAACCTCTCAACACACAAAAGACCCGCCCTTGTCAACTTTTAATTGGCTGATATGGTGTTCGGTTGAACTGTATACGGGCAATCCTTCAATCATATTGGTCAAAAACTCACAAGTCTTTACCAAAGCTGTGGCGAGCTTTGCGTATTTATGACATTTATAAAATTATATATATATATATATATATATATATATATATATATATATATATATATATATATAATCTTTTGGACTTAGGTAGCATACTACTACCAGACCCTAAAAAAATCTTCCTGCTGAGTTTATTTAAATTTCCTCTTTGTGTTATTTAGAGAGAGACATATTGATACTTGGTTACATTCACAGCAGTAAAGACCATGTTAGGTAATCATTACAACTCTTAAATGACTTGAATCACACCTTTAGCAACAAAAATTAAGCTTTTCAATTGTGGCTAGCTCTCTCATATGTGTCAGCCTGGCTCATAGACATCTTGGAAATGTTGTTATGGCAACACAATCACATGACCTAATACATGACCCATCATGATGTTCGGTATGTGTCACATAGGGACTTCATGAGTTAAAGTTGGGGACACAGCTGTATAAGGAACTTCCCAGAACTTTTTAAGGTGTTGTGACACCTGTGTCGCAGTGGGTTCTTATTTAATGCGTCGGATCTCTCAGCATAATCAAAATTATTTTGTCAAACCTGGAGCATGGTCACACTTGGGACTGGGTGTGCGATCCCTTTGCCCCAGCTGCAACAAGTGGCCTTTCTGGTAGGGCAGAAGAGGAGCTTGTGGACTTATCCTGTGATGGGACATTAAAAGCCTGATGCCAACAGGTGCCTCAGACTTCTGGCCCTCCCTCTCACGTGAATATCCTGAACTTACCACTGAGACCATGCGAGTATTGCTCCCCTTTCCTACAACTTACCTCTGTAAATCATCATTCTCCACTTTAATGAAGACTAAGTACAGGGCTGTCATGTTGAGTCTACAAGAAATAAAATGATCCTCTGTTTCAAAGTATAAAAGTGGTGTTTACATGATTCAAATTTAAGTGTTTTTTTTTTTTTTTTTCAAGCACTAAAGAACAGGTCTGAAGTATTTAGATTGATATGCTTGACAATACAAATAGTTCCCAGGGCATCTCAGAGTGCAAATGGTAGTAAGTAGGTCTTTCATCTGTGTTACAAGTACGAGGGGTCCTTGAATTTTTTTTTCCATCTGCAAGGGGTGCAAGTTTGAGAACCTCTGGTCTATGGTGTGGACATTTAGGCCCCGTTTACACGGAGACTCCCGCAAAGATTCTTCCTTCGCGTTTCCAAAAGCCAACCGCGTTTACATGAGGACAGCGTGAAAACGATCCGCATTCATACGACTCCAGGAGGACAAGCCTCTTCTTCTGTTCTTTCTTTTTCTGCCGTTTTGTTGCGTGAGATGGTTGACAATCCAACTATGACGTGCATTACCGCCACCTACTGGACCAGAATGGCTCAACTGGAAATGTGGCTGCGTGCAGAGCCTTCACCTGAAACTGTGAGTGCGCATGCGGTGACATCAGCGTTTCACCCTGAAACGCTCTGCTCTGTTTACATGAGGCTGGGTGGAGGAGCAGACTCAAATCTTTCCACTCTGGGGAGCGTTTTCAAAAGTTTGTGTTTTCACTGAAAACGCAACATGGTCTCATCTAAACGGAAGGCCAAAACACAACGAAATGTTTGCGGAATTGACCGTTTTCGGCGTCATGTAAACGGGGCCTAAGTTTCAGCCTTTCTTTATTTCCTCTGAAGATCTTTGCTCATAACTCCTGTAAGCTGAAGTTAGTCATGTTGATCTTAAGTGAATAAAGCTGTAGAATTAAAGCTATACTAGTTTTGTTTTCTGGTAAACAAGGAAACAAGAACGCTATCCCAGGAAAAGAGACAAGCTTCTATGAAGATCATCAGATAAGTTGAACTAATCTAAGTTTAAAAAAAAAAAAAAAAAACGCTTCAGGCATTTCCAGACTTCAGTGACCTTAAGTCTGTGTCCTGGAAAACCTTTAACAAAACATCTGGATGTAATGTGTCTGTGAACATACAAATATCCAAAAGATGCATACTGTGAAAATTTTTTTTTTTCTCTGCAGTGAATGGAAACCAAAACACACAACACAATATGTATTTTCAATTTAATTTCTTTTATATAATCTTATTTACATTGCATTTTTTCATAAATGTTTAGTACATATTAAGTTACATTACTCTTGCATCCATTACACAGTGAACCTATAAAATGCAGATTGAAATGGTCCTGCGTAACAGTCTTCAAAAACCCGATCTGAAACAGACTCAACATTATTCACTCAACATTTAGCTTTTTTTTATCCATATCTTCAGAGGATGAATGTCTGCAAAGAGTTATTTGTTCATTCATGATGGTCTTAAGCAAAGACAATCAGCCATGGAGAAAGAGATGAGCCACAGAGCTCATACAAACAAAATGAAAGCTGGTGACGTGGAGAATGCAACACGGTCCAGAGCCTTGTGAGGTTTTGTTTACCATGTCACGTAAAACCAAAAAGCGATGGAGCCAAAACACTGACAATAAGACTTGGTATTGAAAAAGAAATTTGACACTGTAGAAAAGTTGAATTGAATCTGAAACAAGTACTAGCAGTGTAAGATGTTGAGTTGAACAACAAAATACAGACATTAAAAAAGACACTATTTTTGAGGATTTTTTAATGTTATGATGTGTTTTTCAATGCCACTATTCAGATATTGAATATATTTGCCTGACCATAAAAACACTGACCGTGAGAAACAGACGTACTGGTAGTTTGGTAGTTAGAGGTGAACTTGCATCTTCTACTGTCCAGTGTACAATCACAGCTGCAGGGGCAACAAGTTGTTGGAAGCCGACAAAGGCCGCTCTCCTGTCCTGAAAACTTGGAGACGCGTTCTCGCGCTGCCCAAGCCCTGCCCAAACCCCACCCCTCCCCCTCCATGTCAAAACACTGCCAGTAGGTTGAAAGTGAGAAAAAAAGAGAATTGAAACTTAAAACCAGTGATGCTAAAAAAAAAAATCAGTGTAAAAATGTATCAGAATATTGGCATTAAAAAAAACACATAATGTGAAAAATCCTCAAAAAATGGTGTCCTTTTTTAATGTCTGTATGTTGTTTTCGATTCAGCATTTTACAATGCCAATACTTGTTTCAGATTCAATTCAACTTTTTCTACAATGCCAAATTTCTTTTTCATTACCAAATCTTACTGTCAGTGTTCTGACTCCATAAAAAGCTCCTGGAGCTCCCCTCATGGCTTTTCAAGATCCAAATAACAGGTCATAGCCTTCGAACAGGACACTGCCACAGGATCATTAGAGCTGAATTTAAAATTTAAGCGGAGGAGGTCTCTCTCTTTCATCACATGAAGTAAATGTAAAACAGTGTCAGAAACACTGAAACAGTTTCCACACACTGACAGGAGCATTTCTGCAAAAGTGTGTTAAAAAGTTTCACAAAATTCACCAAGGCCTGCTGAGATTATGTAGTCTGAATATTTGACCTCTTTAATTCTCTGTGGGGATTAAGAGATTAGTGTGGGCTCTCTGTGGAGCAGGTAGCAGCTTGGTCAGTAAAAAATAACAAAACATCAGAGCCAGTCAGAGATTGGGTAGAGAAGGATCAGAGAGTAGGACAGAGAGTAGTTCAGAGAGTGGTCACAGTGGTCAGAGAGATCAAAGAGTAGCAAGAGAGTGGGTCAGTGAGCAGGTCCAAGAAAGGTCAGAGAGCGATCAGAGAATTGTCAGAGAGCAGGTCAAAAAGTGGTCAGAGAGTGGGTCAGAAAGTGGTCAGAGAGTGGTTCTCCGAGTGATCAGAAGTGGGTCAGAGAACAGTTCAAAGAGTGGTCAAAGAGCAGGTCAAAGAATGCTCAGAGACTGGTAAGGTAGCAGTCCAAGAGTGGTCAAAGAGTGGGTCAAAGAGTGGGTCAAAGAGTGGGTCAGAGAGTGGGTCAGAGAGTGGTTTAGAGTTTGATCATTGCAGGTCAGACAGAGTTCAGAGAGTGGCCAAAGAGCAGTCGAAGAGCGGCCAGAGAGCAGTTAGAGAGTAGAAAGAGAATGGTCAGAGAGTGTTTGAAGAGCAGGTCAGAGCTGTCAGAGAGTGGTCGCAGTGCTAAGGCAAGAGACAGCAGGGAACCAAACAGAGAAGCAGGCTCGTTTTATCCACCCCTAACACACGTGCCATGGTACACCCATATACACACTCACTCACTCACTCACTCACTTACTCACACACACACACACACAAACACACACACAAACACACACACACACACACACAAACACACACGCACAGACATTGAGAAACAGGACAGTGGTCAGACATGAAGCGTGACTACTGATCGAAGGATCAGAAACATGATCAGTCTCCAGCTTCTTCTTCTTCACACATCTCCTTTTTTTCAAAGTTTGCAGGTTTGGGTGTGAGTGACTGATTCTGTCCCGAGCAGAATGACATCATAGCTTGTTAAAACTGAAGGATAAAAATGTCTTTCAAAACTTCTGAAAACAGTTAAAAATACTTAATTTCCAGATTGTTCTTGCCCCGCCTGCTGTGCTTCCTCCCCTAACCCCAGCTGTTGCCAGGTGACGAGGTGGCGAGGGGGTGAGTGTGTCATCGTGATGCTTGGCCTTCTGTATTTTCTGTTGGTGTAATGTGTGTTTGTGCATATACTGTATGTAAAATGAGCCATGAAAGTGACCAATGGTCATTGAAGTTGTCACTCCACAGCAAAGCCACAGGTTTCCTCCACAGCCGTCAGCAGTTTCTCGTAGAGTTTCTCGTAGGACTCGTAGGGTGGGATGTCTATCCGGTTAAAACTGGGTGCAGAGAAGAAGAGTCAGAGACATCGTAGGAGTGCATGCATGATTCCATATGTGTCCCTGAGTCCTTACCAGGTGTGGGCCTTGGGCAGGTTGTCTGTGTTGGCGTCTATCAGGTGGATGGTGAAAAGTCTTGGTCCTGCAGAACCTGTAGAACCTTACACACATTTATTAAGTTATCACTGCCCTACTCACATGCGTCAGACTACTGATGATCTCTGAGAACTAAGCTTCTTCACACTATGCTAATGACACTAAAGATGTGTTTGATGGGTCACAGGTCAAACATCTGTCACATTTAAAGCCATAGAGTAACAATGCCTGGTACCTGGCAACTGGTATTGGTACTTAATGGTACCAATTTTTTGGTACTCCTGTGTGTTTATGTGATAATAAATATGATTTTTTTAAATAACAAATCTCAAAGCTTTTTCAAAACTTGCAATACAGTGTTCATTTCCAGTAGGAAATCATCTACTCTTCCACTCCCTTAAAGGATGTGTATCGGTACCTAAACATGGTACTGTTTAATTTTACATGAATCAGTACTCCGGTCAACAGACAGAATTTGGTCAGGGCTTACAACAGTGCCTTATGCGTTACCCATCCCTCCATCTGACTGCCATCCACACCTGACATGTCTCTTTAGAGACCATGTGAACTGACTTCACTTCTTGTTGAAAAATGTAAGGATTACAGAGATGACACACAGGCATCTCTGATCAGTCCTCAGGTGAGTTTGAAGCCAGGAAAGATCTAAGTCTGTGTGACGTGCTGTATGAGGAATGGACTTGTTTCTGAAGCAGATCTTTGATTTTTTTTTTTTTTAATCTGACTGGGAAACTCTTCTACTGCTGCTTAGGAGTGATCTGAAACCTACAGTCAGAGTCCATGTTCGACCTTAACCTCTAATCAGAGCTCAGAACTGATGAGTTGAAGAGAGAGACTCATGTCTGATTCAACAATGAGCTCCTACAAAAAAAAAGTCCCTGAAAAAGATGTTTAATTGAACTGAACTCTGAAGTTCATTCACATCAGTCGGACCACATGTAGTCAAACAAACACACTTCATCTGATCAAACATGCTGAGTGAAACCCTGGCCAGGATGGACTTTCATCATTCAAAAACTTTTGTCTAAGCAAATGTTTCAAGGAGGTAGTTTTGACAAATACAGACCTGATCAATTTCTTAAGACGAGTTGAAAAATTGCTAGAATTTACTTTTTGCACATTTGCATCTTAATGAGGTTTTAAGTAGAGCTACAATATGCAAAAGCAAGAAGGGGGAGTGTGACAAAAAGCACTTTAAAAAGTAATTTTTTGAACACTACAAGTAAACTGAAGTAGGCTGTTTATCAGCTGATCAAAAGTTCAAGACCATCGCTCAAAAAATTACAAAAAAAAACTTCAAACCAGAACAAAAGTTTTTCTCAGTAGGACTCAGTAATGAGTAGGTCCACTGTTCTAGGTAATTACTTCAAAAAACACTTCATCAACTGTCTAAAGTCTAAATGAGGGGAACATGCGGGATGGTCCAAAAGAGTGATGTTATTCTCCGTGAAGAAGTCCTTCGTCAAGCGAGCACTGTGACCTGCAGCGCTGTCCTGTTAAAAAAAACAGCTGTTACCACACAGACGTGGGCCCTCAGTCGTGAGGGAAGCCCGCTGCAACATCTGCACATAACCAGCCACCATTTGACCACCCTGCACCACCCGAAGCTCCAGTGTTCCACTGAATGAAAAAGCACCCCAGATCATGATGGACCCCCCCTCCACTATGCCAGGTAGAAAACATCTCAGGTGGGATCTCCTTGTCATGCCAGTAATGTTGAAAGCCATCTGGACCGTCAAGGTTAAATATTTTCTCATCAGAGAATATAACATCTTTCCACCTTTCAATGTCCCAAGTTTGATGCTCCCTGGCAAAGTCTAAACGGGCAGTTTTGTGGCATTGAAGGAGACGAGGTCTTTGAATTTGTTTTTTGTTTTTGAAATCCTTTCCTGCAGATGCCGTCTGACGGTTATTGCGTTGTCGTCTTTCAAAAATTTAGAATGACTGACTTACTGCGTCCCACCTCAGGAGCAATGGCACGCTGCCAGAAGCCTTGATTATGCAGCTCAACGATCCGACCACGTTCAAAAAGAGACAGCTTCTTAGCTTTAGCTATCAGGAGGGCATGACCGTGTGAATGCCTGATAAAAAATGAAAATTTTGAGCAGATTTTGGCTTTAATAGCCTGTGGTCTTAAACTCTTGATAAGGTGATAAACAACCTACTTCACTTTTTATTTTTTTTCAATAACAAGTTCCAAATGTTTTTTTGTCACACTTCCCCTTGTTGCCTTTGCATATTGTAGCTCTATTTGAAATCTCATTACGGTCCAAATGTGCAAAATGCATATTATAGCAATTTTTCAAGAAGTATTTAGATTTTGATCAGGTCTGTATCTACTTGGGGTTAATCTGACGTCAGCAGCACGACGTGTTGCGATTGTTTATTTGCAGCAAAGGTTTGTTTTCTGTTCAAGTTAGTTTCTTCATGATAAAGCTGTAACCAAACAATGAACCTGTTTGTGTGTGTGTGTGCGCGTGTGTGTGTGTGTGTGTGTGTGTGTGTGTGCACGCCTGCGTGCGTGTCCTGGTCAATGACCCACCCTGCAGAGCTTTGAACCCTTGTAGAGGGACTCTGGTGGAGCCTGTGACAAACTGCAGGAGGCGTCCTCTCCGCTCCTCGCTGAAGGCCTCCACGGCCTGCCAGAACCACCGCACCACGTTGCTCTCACTTGTGCAGTGCTTCAGGCGAGTGTTTGTCTTCCAGTCTGCAAGATCAATTTTCCCTAAACCGCCAATGATGAGCTGCAGAGAGAAAGAGAGAGAGTTATGGAGGGAAAAGCAGGCCGAATGCAGACTTTGAAAGGTGCCTCCAGCATGGTACCTCCAGTTCTTTATGGTCAAAAGGTTTGAGTAGATGCTGTGGGATGAGCTCACTGAAGCCTTTCTGCAGAGCCAGAAACTGAGCTTCAATTCCTCGCATGAACCTCCAGTTGACGTAGAGCCTAAAAGCAGACACAGATGCTTCTGGTGAGGTGACCTCAGGGCTATATACAGTGCACTCACAGAAGCTCAATGTTGGCTCTACCTGACGTATTCCTTCTTGTTTTCCTCTGTGACAGGGATGTTGCGCCCGTTGGGTTTGAGTTCATGCTGTAAAAACTTCCCGAAGGCGTTGTGCTCCACGCAGAACGTGTGGTCAAGGACTGAAGTGATGTCGTTCTCTCTGCACACAAAGAAGGACTACATACATTTACCCAGAGCCCAGACCTCTCTGGACAGAAACTAATAGACAGGTCATCTGCAGTCAGCTGAGTATTTGCTCACAGTATCCAGACGAGGCTCTTGTGCAGCTCGGGGTCAGTCGTCTCCAGGTCATTGAGCTGGATGGGTTTTCCCAGTAGCTGTTTGTAGAAAGGCAGCGTGAAGCTCCCGTTGATGTAATGACCATGGAACACCGCCAGACCCATCACTCGGCCCACAAAGTGGAAATATGACAGATGGTCCTGAGAAGAGACACACACCAGAGTTCAGACACATTCCTTATGAGTGCAGTCTGTATTTGTGTGTGTATGTGCGTACTCACTGGGTTAATGGAGGAGTCTGGATTGATCTGTAGTGTGTAGATGTTGTCTGTGGAGTACTGGAACAGGCCGTAGTAAGGGTTCAACATTTCATGGCACAGCAGGTACAGCCACTCCCTGCAGACACAGCAGTGACATAAGCAGCTGCTCAGGGCCCCGTTACCTCCAGGGGGCCCCCAAGAGTGAGAGCTGTGGTGTGTGAACTAGCAGGCTATGTGTCGTGTTCATGAGCACTGAGCAGTACATTGGGATCCAAACAACGTGTTCCCGGATACCTCTCCATCAGGTAACGGTTTATGAAAAATAACTGAACTGTTCGGTTTTCCTCACTCAGTTCTGGCCCGCTTCATTTGGGTTCATGTTTTTCTTTTTTTCCTAATTTTACTACTCAGTTTGAAGTGAGTATGTAGCTCCGCATGCACAACTGGAGGTGAAGGAGTACAGCGGAACACTTTCTGGGGAAGCATGTGGTTTGTTTATATGATGAGCACAGCAGACAGAGTTAGAGGTTGTACCTGTGGCGTTGAGTCGTTCTGCTACCTGGGAGCACTTTAGATTCAGTGTTAGCTCTGATGACGGCAGTAAGAAAGTACGGGTAAAACCGCAATTGCCAATTTAGAGACTTTGTCACTACACCTAATGACTTTTCAGGCCCTTCTGGCGAGTTTTTTCAAAGACGACAATTCTTGTGACTTCTCTGGAGTTTGGAGAATCTGAGGCTACAGCGTGTTTTGATCTCAATGAGCAGTGTGTGTGAGTCCCTCCCCTATCCAAAACACAGTCAGTCAGTCCTCCTCACTCACAGCAGTCTCCTCCTGCTGTTCCAGAGCAGACAACCGCATTCAAATGAATTACACAAGTGTGTGCCTCATTATGGTCACTTCTGCCGGTCCCCAGCCCAGATAAAGGGAAAGGGTTGAAGTTTTGACATGAAAAATTAAA